>NW_024062800.1:4976233-9952466 GCF_006381635.1 Hibiscus syriacus | reverse complement strand
CCATAACTTTGGCTACAGGTGTCAGAATCGCGCATAAGACCCCAATCCGGAAAGCTCTTTTCGACGCGCACGCTCTCCACATGACCTACGCTCCATGTGGCCTTTTTTTCAACCTCAAATTCTGCCGTTTTCCCCTCCGAATCACTAGTTAGTTATTTTTTACTATTTATGGTAATATTCGATTGTTAATTAGGAAGTCAATTTAAATCCGATTTAGACCGGATTTTTGGGAGATTGCTTATTTTATTTCGAATTTCAATTTTAGAGTGATTTTCGGGATTTTGCTATTTTTGGCAAAATTCGAATAAATACGATTTTTGCTATTTTTGGCAAAATTCGAATAAAGACGATTTTTTTAGCTATAACAGTCCGGCTTGTGGACTGCTTTTGAGACATTTATTGATTTATAATATTTTATTAAACCCTAGAGACTTTTTTTTCTCTGGTTTGGGCGAATTTTCTCTTGTGAATCGTCTGTCGGAGCTAGCCTACAGGATAATCACTATTCTGTCTGGCGTCAGTTGGTGTCAGAGCTTCAACATCTTCTTGGGAAATTTCACCAGTTTCAATGGCTGGAGGTCGTGGTCGTGGTCGTCGTGAGCAGGTTCCGAATGAGGAAGCCCAACGCCGTGATCGCAGCGTTCAGGATGTGATGATTGCGGATTTGCAGAGGCAAGTCGCAGAATAACCCAGCGCCTAGCGGCGCAGGATTTAGAGGATCGTGAGGCCTCTGATCACGATACAAATTCCACTTTCGAAAACCCATATCACAATCGCGCAGGATTCCGGGGCGCAGGATTCCGGGAGCACGTGGTCGGGAGGAGCGTCATGGAGACCTCGGTTTTCGGGTCGATCTCCCTGAGTTTTCTGGTACATTACAGGTCGAGGGATTCGTGGATTGGATTAATGAAGTGGAGCGTATTTTTGAATATAAGGAAGTCCCCGATCGTGTGAAAGTGAAACTGATCGCCATCAAACTCAAGGGCAGAGCATCTGCGTGGTGGGAACAGTTACGACGTTCACGAGAAGACAGGGCAAAGCCAAGATCACTGATTGGGAGAAGATGAAAAGAAGATGAAGGGCCACTTCCTTCCCTTCGGCTACACGCAAACCTTATTTCAGCGACTTCATGCGTTGAGGCAGGGCGCGCGATCAGTCGATGATACACGGAGGAGTTTTACCAATTGGTCGCCCGGAACGATTTATCTGAGACGGAGGAGCAGATGGTGGCGCGATATTTGGGGGGTTTACGCCAGCCCTTGCAAGATGTCCTCAGCCTTCATTCATTGTGGAGTGTTTCGGAAGCATACCAGCGTGCACTTGCTGTTGAAAAAAACAGCAAAACAGGAGACCAGTGATCAGGAGCGATCAACAGTCGACCAGTTCGCCCTCAAGAGTCCCGTCCTGCTCAGCAGCCACCGCAGGGTAATTCTAACCCTACTATTAGATGTTTTCGTTGTGGTGAACAAGGGCATAGGGCGATGATTGCAGGAAGCCTGCTAGTCAAAAGGGCAAAAATTTGTTGATTGAGGAAAACGTGGAGACGAGACTGAGGAGATTGGCGAACCCGTGTATGACGATGATGAGACTGATGATGTGCTGTATGGAGATGGTCATGAGACTCTGGTCGTTCGCAAGAGTCTACTTACCCCCAAGGGCGATTCAGGGGACGATTGGTTGAGAACCAATATTTTCCACACGACTTGCACAGTTGCAGATAAAGTCTGCAAAATGATCATTGACAGCGGCAGTTGTGAGAATGTAGTGTCCGAGGAGGTTGTCCAGAAATTGCAGTTGAAGACGGACCGTCATCCTAAGCCATACAAGTTGTCATGGCTAAATAAAGACAGTGAGGTAACAGTTGATAGGCGATGCCTGGTGTCTTTTTCAATTGGTAGAAAATATTTTGATAATGCCTGGTGTGATGTTGTGTCTATGGATGCGTGTCATATATTGTTGGGTCGACCTTGGCAGTATGATCGCAGTGTCATTCATGATGGACGGAAGAATACATATTCCCTTAGCATCAAGGGAAAAAAGATTGTGTTGGCACCCCGGCGGGAAGGACTTACTCCTACCCCAGTAACCCATAATACTAATCTGCTTTCTATGTCCAGGTTTTTAGATGAGATTGAGCATGGCGACGTGGTCTATGCCTTGCTACCTTGCGAGAACAATGCAGTAGACGTGGATACAGATTTACCAGTAGAGGTGCAGCGGTTGCTAGCAGAATTCTCTAACTTGATGCCAGAGGATCTTCCTCCTGGACTACCACCTATGAGGGATATCAGCATCAAATTGACCTTGTTCCTGGGTCAAGTTTGCCAAATCGACCAGCATATCGCCTCAGTCCCAAGGAGGCCGAAGAGTTGCAGCGACAGGTGGAAGAGTTGTTGGAGAGGGGCTATATCCGAGAGAGTATGAGCCCATGTGCAGTCCCTGCTCTGTTAGTGCCAAAGAAAGATGGTTCTTGGCGTATGTGTGTTGACAGCCGAGCGATCAACAGAATTACAGTGAAGTACCGGTTTCCAATTCCCCGTCTAGATGATATGTTGGATCAGCTATCTGGTTCTAAGATCTTCTCAAAAATTGACCTTAAGAGCGGCTACCACCAAATCAGAATAAGGCCTGGAGATGAGTGGAAGACGGCGTTTAAAACGCCACAAGGGTTGTATGAGTGGATGGTCATGCCTTTTGGGTTATCCAATGCGCCCAGTACATTCATGAGATTTATGCATCAGGTCTTGCGGCCTTTTATGGGGAAATTTGTTGTAGTTTACTTCGATGATATCCTCGTTTATAGTCCGACATGGACTTCACACTTCGATCACCTCCGTGCTGTTTTGAGATGCTGAAAACGGAGTGCTTGTTTGTCAATCAAAAGAAGTGTTCTTTCTTCACTACTTCTGTGACTTTTCTTGGTTTTGTTGTGTCTACTGATGGTGTTCATGCAGATCAGTCAAAAATAGATGCAGTCTTGGAGTGGCCCAGACCAAGAACATTACATGACATCCGAAGTTTCCATGGCTTGGCGTCTTTTTACCGTCGATTCATTAGAAATTTCAGTACTCTGATCGCCCCTATCACAGAGTGCCTCAAGGGGCGTGATTTCCAGTGGTCTGAGGAGGCAGAGGCCAGTTTTCAACTGGTCAAGCAGAAGATGACCGAGGCTCCAGTTTGGCACTTCCAGATTTTGACAAAGTGTTCGAGGTAAATTGTGATGCATCTGGCGTTGGCATTGGTGGTGTTCTGAGTCAGGCAGGTCGTCCGGTTGCTTTTTTCAGTGAGAAGCTATCGGGATCAAAGAAAAATTATTCCACTTATGATCTGGAGTTCTATGCCATAGTTCAGTCCCTGAAGCATTGGCGTCACTACCTAGTACAGAAGGAGTTTATTCTGTTTACCGATCATGAGGCCTTGAAGTACATCAATGGCCAACACAAGCTGAGTAGACGTCATGCCAAGTGGGTAGCATACTTGCAAGAATTCACTTTTACGCTGAGGCACCAAGCAGGGAGTTTGAACCGCGTCGCAGATGCCCTGAGCCGTCGTACCTTACTTCTCACCACCATGAGTACTAAAGTTGCAGGATTTGAGACGTTCACAGATATGTATGCAGCTGATCCTTCCTTTGGAAGGATATTTCAGGAGGTAACTGAGGGTCACCGTCATGATTTTGTTTTGCATAATGGGTATCTGTTTCGTGGATTACAATTGTGCATTCCAGATTGTTCATTGAGGCAGCAAATTATAAGTGAACTCCATAATGAGGGACATTTTGGCCGAGATAAGACATTGGCCCTTATCTCTTCTGAATTTTATTGGCCCAAGTTGACTAGTGATGTGGCCCATTATGTGGACCGTTGTTATGTGTGCCAGCGATCTAAGGGAGTTCTCACCAATGCGGATTGTACACTCCCTTACCTGTTCCTGAAGCTCCTTGGTTCGATGTCAGCATGGATTTTGTACTAGGCTTACCCCGCACCCAAAGGGCCTCTGATTCTATCTTTGTTGTGGTTGACAGGTTTTCCAAGATGGCTCATTTTGTAGCTTGCAGAAAGACTATGGATGCTGACCGGATTGCCCATCTCTATTTCAAGGAGATTGTGCGTTTACATGGTGTTCCTCGATCCATCACTTCAGATCGTGATACTAAGTTCATCAGTCATTTCTGGAAGAGCCTGTGGGGGAAACTGGGAACGCAGTTGAATTTCAGTAGCGCCTACCACCCCCAGACGGATGGCCAGACTGAGGTGGTGAACCGAAGTTTGGGAAACCTTTTAAGGTGTTTGGCAGGAACGAAGCCGAAGCAGTGGGATTTGGCATTGCCTCAGGCAGAATTTGCCTACAACAGATCAAAAACAGAACCACAGGTTTAAGCCCATTTGAGATTGTCTATGGTCAGAACCCATCCGGGTGTTGGACTTAGCCCCTATTCCACGTATAGGACGTTTCAGTCCTAAAGCAGATGAGATGGCAAAGTATCTTCGGGGTATCCATGAGCAGGTGAAACAGACCATTCATGAGAGCAATACCAAGTACAAGACTCGGGTCGACAATCATCGTCGTCAGGTACTTTTTGATGTTGGTGATTTTGTTTGGGCTGTATTAACTCGTGATCGTTTTCCTGTTGGTGAGTATAATAAGCTTAAGGATCGGAAGATTGGACCTTGTGAGGTCGTGCAGAAGATCAATGATAATGCTTACAGGTTGCGACTTCCCAGTCACTTGAAGACTTCTGATGTCTTTAATGTGAAGCACCTGAGTCATTGTTTTGTGGATCCTGATGACACTACTCTGAACTCGAGGACGAGTTCTTTCCAACCCGGGGCGACTGATGCAGGGGGATCCGAGACAGATGATGCTGAGCTGTCAGATTGCACGTTGATGGCGCTGAGATACCATGAGTTGGCAGATCAGCGCAAAGGCGGGAATTGATTGTGACATGTTCCTTATTGGGGTCGTTTTGAGTATGTTTCAGTCTTTTGGCCATAACTTTGGCTACAGGTGTCAGAATCGCGCATAAGACCCCAATCCGGAAAGCTCTTTTCGACGCGCACGCTCTCCACATGACCTACGCTCCATGTGGCCTTTTTTTCAACCTCAAATTCTGCCGTTTCCCCTCCGAATCACTAGATTTAGTTATTTTTTACTATTTATGGTAATATTTCGATTGTTAATTAGGAAGTCAATTTAAATCCGATTTAGACCGGATTTTTGGGAGATTGCTTATTTATTTCGAATTTCAATTTAGAGTGATTTTCGGGATTTTGCTATTTTTGGCAAAATTCGAATAAATACGATTTTTGCTATTTTTGGCAAAATTCGAATAAAGACGATTTTTTTAGCTATAACAGTCCGGCTTGTGGACTGCTTTTGAGACATTTATTGATTTTATAATATTTTATTAAACCCTAGAGACTTTTTTTTCTCTGGTTTTTGGGCGAATTTTCTCTTGTGAATCGTCTGTCGGAGCTAGCCTACAGGATAATCACTATTCTTGTCTGGCGTCAATATTGCGGGGGTCACTTGGAGACACTGGTTCCGACTAAATACTCTCCCATCAATGGCAACTAATCAGAAAGTTTATGTTTTAAAAGTTCATCTGATTGTTTTTTTTTTTTGGGTGCTGCAATCACTCTCAGTCAAACCCAATCTCAAAACTAGGGCAACTATCTGTTTCCCTTGAATTCTTGACGTCTGCGCAATCCTTCATGACATCCACTCTCTCATAAGTATGCACAACTCGACTCAAGCTATCAGGCACAGATGCTTCATACAGCATTTAGTATATGATTCTGAATCCTTCAAGTGAGCCTGCATGTAACATTCCACATGGTTGTAATAACACTCAACTGTAAGAGATAGTTGCTCCAAAAGAGATTTTTAAGTTTTCACATGGTTAGATTTTCATACCGTCCAACATACACAACCTACCATCTAATGATCTAAATGCCTATACAAATGGCGAATTTGTTTGCTTGGTTAAAGAATTTAAGCTACCCGATGCAGGATATAACGACATTTGTTTCTGATATATTTTTATCTATCGTTTCAACATTCTTGAGGTTTACAATTAGAAGGGAAGAAGACAAAGACCCCATAAAGTTCATACATATGAAACAGGAATAATCAGCTGGTGTGCATGCAACAAAAGATGAAAATTGTGGACGCAGTAAAGTTAACACAGCCCAAACCAGATGCAACTTTCCAAATTCAGTGTTCTTGGAGGAGTTTTTGCCGCTACAACTGGATTTGCTTACTGAATCCAACCTTGATCAGAACATTATCAACAGTTATTGACAAAATCATTAAGGGCTAATAGTTTTCATTTCCCATATGATGGAAAACGCTATTCATTCTGCTTAGGACCATGTCCCTCTATGGATATTTTAGTGACAATTTAAGGAAATCCAGAAGCAAATAATATTGCCATTTCAAATGATAGACCTTAAACTTGCCTTCAGAAGAGATATCAGGGGAAAGTTTTATGTCAGTGCATTTTGATTTGATATTATCCAATTTTCCACTTGATCCCTGATGTGCAATTGACATCCTTGGCAGTTTACATTCAAGAATATTTTTACTGGAACTGAATCGCGAGGCTCCTTCACCGAGGGGATTGGATTCATGATGTTCTTGTTAATAGACTGTGTGGTAGTGGTCTCTTGAATCATAGGTTTTCGGAGGATGGACAGGATTAGATTAGCTTCAGAGGTAAAACATATGATGATTAATTCTTACATCAGTGCAACACTAATCGAAAGCATTCATTGGTTTAGGAACTGGACTTCAATAAGACCTCAGTTTCACATTCTTTTTCATTTTTCCCACTTATTTTTCCCAAGCAAGCATATTGTAAACATCGTTAAAGTTTACATCTGAGCAGGAACTAGCATATAAACACCATGTACCAAAATCACTTAATTTAGTCTCGAGTACATGACACAGGAGAAATTCTCTTGAAGGGTGTTGGCTTTGTTATGTATGATGATGAGATAAAGATAAGAATACATTTACCATCACGTAAAGGCTTGTGTGCAGATATATTCTGGCTTGATTCTGTCTCAGCAATACTTGGGATGCTAAAAGTTGGATCTGCGCATACCTTTGAAGAAGCAATTTTTTGAGATATTCCTGAAAAATTAAGCCAGAGGAATTTCAGATGGGATTATCTGAATCTAAAAGCAACCAAGAAAACTAGGAACAAAAAGAGACCTCTTAAAAAAAACAAAAGTAGAACTTCAAAACTTACTAGAGCTAAAAACAATCTTGTACACAACAAAGAAAGGGACAGAAAAATTCTAGTGGTCAGTTCAGATTTAGAAAATATCACACTAGGGTTCATAAAAAGGGAAAAATTGATAAATGAACGGTATAAAGTCAGTTTTCTGGAGAGAAGTGTTACAGAAATAATAATAGATATAAAACTCAGGAGCACCGAGCACATGAAAGTGAAAATTAGCTGACGTAAAGGAATGTCAGCAGCTTAGATTTTATTTAGTTCAGCTGATTGTTTAGAGGGAGAATGAGAGCGAGAGGAAGTGAGGGAGAGAGAAAGAATTTGAAAGATCATTTCTCCTCTGGTGAGGAATGGACAACGTTCGTGGATAATCTAAGCAAGAGAGTTTAAAGGCGAGCGTTAAGGGAACTTTTCTATCATCAGGGTCCAGTTGTGAGGGTCTTCATCCCGAGTGTAATGAACAAGCCAAAATACAAAACCTCCAAAATGTTAATGGAATGTGGATTGATGGGAGGAGAGTATTAGTGGGTGTTGCAAAATATCATAAATCTCGAACAAGGGAAGTTGGTGCAGGCAAGGCCCAAGTGGAAGCCAATAAGTCAAATTGAGATGAAAAAAAGAAGGTTCAGAGAGGGAGCTGAGTCTCCGAGAAGCTTAAGGGATGACAGAACGTACAAAGAAGCATTGACCTTGGATAGAAGGATGTGGAGTGAACATGAGACCAGGGAGAATAGGGAAGATATTATGCAAGCTACATCAAGAATGAGGAACATGTGGACTTATTGTTGAAATCTAAAGTAAATTCTAGATAAATATATAATTATCATTTAAGAGATATATCTTGAGAATATTTTAGATTAAATGGTTAAGATATCATATCTAGAATTATCTATTAGAAGAATATAAATATTTTAGATTAAATGGTTAAGATATTATATCTAGAATTCTCTATAATTATCTTGGGAATATTTTAGATTAAATGACTAAGATGTTAATATGTGTCAACAATCTAATGGTCACTAAAATCTATAAATAGTGGTGAATTTTACCATTATAATAAGAGTGAAAAATGAGAAAATGAGCGCCAAATGTACGAGTTAGATAAAGAGAACTTGAAGGAAGATAAGAGAACATTAGTGAGGTGAGTGTGTAATATTAGTGAGGTAAGTGTGTAATATTATAATTGTATTTTGTATTAATAAAAGTATTCGCTTCTCAATTAAGCCTTGGTTTATTTTAAGTTCTTAGTGCACTTGAGTTACTTTTATTATATGGCCGGCTCTGCCGTCTATTTAATATATGGTCGGTTATATCGTCTCGTTGATATATGGTAAAATTTGTCACCTAAATGATATATGATTAGTCCTGCCGTTTAAGTATTATTGTGCACTAAGAATTTATCGTATAAAGACTAATCAACGTCATAGAATTGGTGAATTTTATCGTATAAAGACTAATCAACGTCATATAAATATTTTAGATTAAATGGTTAAGATATTATATCTAGAATTCTCTATAATTATCTTGGGAATATTTTAGATTAAATGACTAAGATGTTAATATGTGTCAACAATCTAATGGTCACTAAAATCTATAAATAGTGGTGAATTTTACCATTATAATAAGAGTGAAAAATGAGAAAATGAGCGCCAAATGTACGAGTTAGATAAAGAGAACTTAAAGGAAGATAAGAGAACATTAGTGAGGTGAGTGTGTAATATTAGTGAGGTAAGTGTAATATTATAATTGTATTTTGTATTAATAAAAGTATTCGCTTCTCAATTAAGCCTTGGTTTATTTTAAGTTCTTAGTGCACTTGAGTTACTTTTATTATATGGCCGGCTCTGCCGTCTATTTAATATATGGTCGGTTATATCGTCTCGTTGATATATGGTAAAATTTGTCACCTAAATGATATGATTAGTCCTGCCGTTTAAGTATTATTGTGCACTATCGTATAAAGACTAATCAACGTCATAGAATTGGTATATTAGTGGAATATCCTAAGTTCTCTATAGTAGGTGCATTAGATTTATCGAAATATTTTGATGCATTGTGTGATGCACTATGACGTGATCCTAAGAACATATATCATACTCTTGGCCTCTTTCACAAAGATGCTTTATTTTCCATGGTATGAGGTGAATGGAAATTGTTTTTTGACGTGGAACGACACAATCAAGTGTGCCTCAGAGATTGGATTCAACGTCGAATTTGCAAAGCTAAAGCTAGAAATATGTTTTCCTTGTATATTGCACAAATTCAATTGTTGTCCAATTTGGAAAACTTACGATCATTTGCATAAACAAAGTTTTGTAGTGCCACTATAAAACAGAGAAGTGAGTGAATTTTTTTTTTAATATTATGAAATAGAGTTGAGTGATTTTTTTCTTTGAATTACAAAGTATTGACTGATTGTTTGCAATGATTTTCATTCCTAATTAGATCAACAATTAGCTTTAAAAAGTTTAGATTAAAATTGACTAAAATACAATATAGAATTAAATCCAAAATGTAGGTGTTGACACGGTTACTTGAACTCAAGAGTGAGTATCGAATCCAATACATCCAATAGGAGATTGCACATTTTTATAGTTTAGCAAATATTTGGAGGGCTGGACCTCTATACTCATGTCTAACTGGACAAATGATAGACACAAGTACTTCAAAAAAACTTAAGTGTAAAAGCAACATAGAGTTCCGCATGCACATAGTCAACCAACCTGCCACCTCCCCCAAAGAATATCCCCATAAATAGGTCTGAGATCCACGTCTATGAATTGAAACGTCTAAATGAACAAGTTGACAATCAATTGTTAGATGCTATGTTAACTAGACTCTAGGTGAGTCATGGATATGGTATGTGTCGGACATCACTACACTTTTTTTTTCAAGTTTTTCCATATATTTGGAGGATCTACCACCTAGACTCACATCCAAGTATATGTTGAACATAGGAGTTGAACATTGGTACTTTAAAGAAAACAAAGAGTCTGGGTAACATAGGTTAACATTAATAGGTCTTCAAATCATTTTCTTTATAAAAAAAAAAACAGAACCTTTCTTATTGAATGATCGGAATAATTCCTAAACTTTTTATCAATGAAAGAACAATGCCACAAGTTTGATCAATAAGATACCAAAGCAGAAAAGCATGGAGTCTGTCTGAAGATATGAGAAAGGGTGCATGTATAGAAATAGAACCTTTCAATGAGATAAGTGCCTTTTCAACTCTTTCAAAACAGAAGCTATTTAAATTTTAAAACATATATGAAATGGTTCCTTACTTCAAATGGGGTACAAAATCCAAACTATGGCATTGGGAGGATCTTATCCCAAGAGAGACACACCTAGCTAAATGTGAATATTGATCTATGCATTGATCATTAGGTAGCTTGCAAGTCAAGTTTCAGCACTATTTTTCCATTCGTTTTCCAAAAGTACCGATCCCCTCAAAATATTGAGAAATGAGAGACAAATCCTTTTGAAAGAGAAAAACATAGAGAGATTTTTTTTTTCAGTATAAAGATCTCAAAAGCAGATGGCATCCCAACAAATGGAAATTTTGATAGTGGGAATAACACCGATAAAACTGGAAAAAGAAATCTGCCCTGCATGCCACCAAATTATAGCTCTATAAAACAAAGAAATGCATCAGGTAAACCCCTCCTAGGAAGGTAAACTGGTGGTAAGGTAAATGCAATAGGAAAGATCAATATTTCAATTAGGAATCAGCAGTTCAAAATTTATCAAGGAAATTAATTCACTTTCATTCCCCAACATGTATCTTTTCAATCACTGGTTTGGAGAGAGGTCTGGATCAAGATTCACCATTCACTCTGAGCAACTTAAGCTCAACTACTTTTAGATGAAGTCAATGAAAACTCATATTTCAACACATGAGAAAGGATAAACAAATGAAACAGATATAGTCAAGAACTCAATCTGTGCTTCTGAAGAAGCGAGGAGCAGATAATTGGACCGATTCTTCCTACACAAAGATTCTACCAATAGGAATAACCAGAATTTGTCTAACACAGAGATAGTTTTGGGTGCTTGAGGTTCAGCTTGATGCAAATTGGAATTTGGAACAAGAAGTCTTTTTCCAGAATGATGAGAATCAATATACGGTTTTCATAGGGTTAAAATGATTTTTGGGAAATCCAAAAGTGAAAGAAAACATCAAAGTGAGACTAGTACCAACTTTCAGAAAAAACCTTTGCTCCCCACAATGAAGAGAGTTTTTTTCTATTTCCTGGCAGATAGAAATAATGCACTTAGCTGTACAATGAATAAGAACAGTCATCGAGACAAATACAAGTTATTCACATAGAAACTAAAGAACATGCTTGATTACTAGTGGCAACATGAAAACTGACTGATATCTAGCAGGGCTGAGATTGTGAATAGCAATTAGTCATTCAAAAAGCTCCATTTAGTATTAAGAAATAGTGCAGCGTTTCATTAACTAACCTGAGAAACTAGATATTGTTGCAGTTGGACCCGTTTGTTGAGCAACATATTTTCGAATTTCAGTCTTCTTGAATTCTGAAACGCAAGTAAAATTTGTACATGTAAAAAGGAAATCAAGGTAGCAAAAATATTGGGAAATGAACAACAATCCAATTGTATTAGACAAATAAAGAAAGATGAAACAACTAACCTCTGATTATCTTTTGCGAAGGGCTCAGACTTCGATTCATAGACCTGCCTTCATTTCTCTTCCATCTGGTATCTAAAGGATTAAGATGAGGAGGGGACTGAAGAGTGCCAACGTCAACAGAATAGGGAGCGAAAGTGAGGGTTTGGCCATCGCTAACGACTTCATCTTTTCTCAACATCCTGAATTCTAGAAGCTTGTCGGACTCATCGTATAGTTTCAGCTTCGGAGGCAGCCATGATTACCACCAAAATAGGAGTAGAAAACAAAGGGAGAAAAGGGATAAGAGAAAGAAGGATAATAAACCTTGTTGGTTGGAATGTGAAGATCTAAGAAACCTTCATGATAAACTTTAAGCTTCTGATTGATGTGCTTGGTGTACGCTACATCCCATCGCTTATTATTCTCTTCTTCCATTGCTCACCAGTTTCGATCGACAAACACAGCAAGTTTATTTTGGATTGTGATTCCCCCGGGCTTTTTCTCTTTTTAGATTGATTTGGTTTACTTCAACTTTGAAATTCAGATATTTATAGGGTAAATTATAAAAATGGTCTCTGTAATTCTAGGGATCTTACATTATGATCACTTAACTTTTAAAACATACATACGATCACTTGTACCTTGATCATCAAGCATCTCAAGAATTTAAGAGCGGAAAAAATAAACAATGCAAGAGCAACATATAACAAGAAACACGGAAGAGACAGTATTTAATATGATTTATTGAGCATCTTAAGAATTTAAGAGCGGAAAAATAAACAATGTAAGAGCAACATATAACAAGGCACATGCAAGAGACGGTATATTTTAATATGATTTATCTCTTACCTACTTTTACAGATGAAAAAAATAATAATCTACTATAAACATAGAGATTATAGTACAAATAAATGACATCTTATGTATCTAAAAATTTGATATATATACTAAAACATAATATATTCTAAAACATTATTCCAACTCTTCAAAATAATTCTCCACGTTATAATTTTCTCTTTATTTTAATCTTCATATGTCACTTAATATAATATACATTTTTATATAAAAAATACATGTATGCATTTTACAATACTCTTGTAATTTTGTCATTGAACATTGTGGTTTTTCTTATTTATTTTCGTAATTCGTATCGAGAATAATGTTAAAATTATTGGTTAATTCAGAAAACATTGGTTCATAAGAAAAGAAAAATGGTAGTATTACATTTCTAGCAGGAAACACGAACATTTTGCAAAACCAACAGTATGAAAATGCAGTCACACCTTTTCACTAAATTAAGCTTCCTTACTTGTATGTGTATATATATCCTACATATGTAAGAGTACCTCCCTTCCATGTACATATGTAAAGGATATTGATGATCTAAAAAAGGAAAAACTTGTGAGAAAAGAAATCAGAACAAAATTACTTGGGTTCAACTTTTGCAGAAATTGTGTACCCACCACTATAGTCGAAAGCATCACTTTCACTCACATTGGCATCCTTCTTATGTAAAGTATCTGAATATGGATGTCTTAGAGAACCTTTAGTAGCTCCGAAATCAGTGGTAGACGAAGAGGCCGAAGTAGTTGAGTTTGTATTTATCCCGTCGTTTTGCAGGATGGTTTCGAAGGCCTTTACGACCTCACTCATCGTTGGACGATCGGTGGCTAAATCTTCGACACATTGCAGAGCCAAGTCCAAGTATTTTCCAAATCCTAGTAGATTTCCTGAGCCTCTTATGCTTCGGTCCATTAACTCCGTCAATCCGTAGTGCTCGTCATCCTTCTTATCCATCATGGTTCTCACCTCGCGCACTACGTACTTACCTTTCTCAATAGGTTGTTTAGCAATTATAAGTTCAAGCATTACCACTCCAAAACTGTAAACATCACTCTTTGATGCAGGGGGATCCGAGACAGATGATGCTGAGCTGTCAGATTGCACCTTGATGGCGCTGAGATACCATGAATTGCCAGATCAGCGCAAAGGCGGGAATTGATTGTGACATGTTCCTCATTGGGGTCGTTTTGAGTATGTTTCAGTCTTTTGGCCATAACTTTGGCTACAGGTGTCAGAATAGCGCATAAGACCCCAATCCGGAAAGCTCTTTTCGACGCGCACGCTCTCCACATGACCTACGCTCCATGTGGCCTTTTATCAACCTCAAATTCTGCCATTTTCCCCTCCGAATCACTAGAATTAGATATTGTTTACTATTTATGATAATATTTCGATTGTCAATTAGGAAGTCAATTTAAATCCAATTTAGGCCGGATTTTTTGGAGATTGCTTATTTTATTTCGAAATTCAATTTAGAGTGATTTTCGGGATTTTGCTATTTTTGGCAAAATTCGAATAAATACGATTTTTGGCTATAACAGTCTGGCTTGTAGACTGATTTTGGCATTGTTTGATTTGATAATATTTTATTAAACCCTAGAGACTTTTTTTCTCTGGATTTTTTTGGGCGAATTTTCTCTTGTGAATCATCTGTTGGAGCGCTTGCAGGATAATCACTATTCTGTCTGGCGTCAGTTGGTGTTAGAGCTTCAACATCTTCCTGGGAAATTTCACCAGTTTCAATGGCTGGAGGTCGTGGTCATCGTGAGCAGGTTCCGAATGAGGAAGTCCAATGCCGTGATCGCAACGTTCAGGATGTGATGATTGCGGATTTACAGAGGCAAGTCGCAGAATTAACCCAGCGCCTGGCGGCGCAGGATTTCGAGGATCGTGAGGCCTCTGATCACGATACCAATTCCGCTTTCGAAAACCCATATCACAATCGTGCTCTATTCCGGGAACACAATGGTCGGGAAGAGCGTCATGGAGACCTCGGTTTTCGGGTCGATCTCCCTGAGTTTTCTGGTATGTTACAGGCCGAGGGATTCGTGGATTAGATTAATGAAGTAGAGCATATTTTTGAATATAAGGAAGTCCCTGATCGTGTGAAAGTGAAACTGATCGCCATCAAACTCAAGGGCAGAGCATCTGCGTGGTGGGAACAGTTGCGACGTTCACGAGAAAGACAGGGCAAGGCCAAGATCATTGATTAGGAGAAGATGAAGAAGAAGATGAAGGGTCACTTCCTTCCCTTCGGCTACACGCAAACCTTGTTTCAACGACTTCATGCGTTGAGGCAGGGTGCACGATCAGTCGATGATTACACGGAGAAGTTTTACCAATTGGTCGCCCGGAACGATTTATCTGAGACGGAGGAGCAAATGGTGGCGCAGTATTTGGGGGGTTTACGCCAGCCCTTACAAGATGTCCTCAGCCTTCATTCACTGTGGAGTGTTTCGGAAGCTTACCAGCGTGCACTTGCTGTTGAAAAACAGCAAAACAGGAGACCAGTGATCAGGAACGATCACAACAGTCGGCCAGTTCGTCCTCAGGATTCCCGTCCTGCTCAACAACCACCGCAGGGTAATTCTAACCCTACTATTAGATGTTTTCATTGTGGTGAACAAGGGCATAGGGCGACTGATTGCAGGAAGCCTGCTAGTCAAAAGGGCAAAAATTTGTTGATTGAGGAAAACGCGGAAGACGAGACTGTGGAGATTGGCGAACCCGTGTATGACGATGATGAGACTGATGATGTGCTGTATGGAGATGGTCATGAGACTCTGGTCGTTCGTAAGAGTCTACTTACTCCCAAGGGCGATTCAGGGGACGATTGGTTGAGAACCAATATTTTCCACACGACCTGCACAGTTGCAGATAAAGTCTGCAAAATGATCATTGACAGCGGCAGTTGTGAGAATGTAGTGTCCGAGGAGGTTGTCCAGAAATTGCAGTTGAAGACGGACAATCATCCTAAGCCATACAAGTTGTCATGGCTAAATAAAGGCAATGAGGTAACAGTTGATAGGCGATGCCTCGTGTCTTTTTCAATTGGTAGAAAATATTTTGATAATGCCTGGTGTGATGTTGTGTCTATGGATGCGTGTCATATATTGTTGGGTCGACCCTGGACGTATGATCGCAGTGTCATTCATGATGGACGGAAGAATACATATTCCCTTAGCATCAAGGGAAAAAAGATTGTGTTGGCACCCCGGCGGGAATGACTCACTCCTACCCCAGTAACCCATAATACTACTCTGCTTTCTATGTCCAGGTTTTTAGATGAGATTGAGCATGGCGACGTGGTCTATGCCTTACTACCTTGTGAGAACAATGCAGTAGACGTGGATGCAGATTTACCAGTAGAAGTGCAGCGGCTGCTAGCAGAATTCTCTAACTTGATGCCAGAGGATCTTCCTCCTGGGCTATCACCTATGAGGGATATTCAGCATCAAATTGACCTTGTTCCTGGGTCAAGTTTTCCAAATCGACCAGCATATCGTCTCAGTCCCAAAGAGGTTGAAGAGTTGCAGCGACAGGTGGAAGAGTTGTTGGAGAGGGGCTATATCCGAGAGAGTATGAGCCCATGTGCAGTCCCTGCTCTGCTAGTGCCAAAGAAAGATGGTTCTTGGCGTATGTGTGTTGACAGCCGAGCGATCAACAAAATTACAGTTAAGTATCGGTTTCCAATTCCCCGTCTAGATGATATATTGGATCAACTATCTGGTTCTAAGGTCTTCTCAAAAATTGACCTTAAGAGTGGTTACCACCAAATCAGAATAAGACCTGGAGATGAGTGGAAAACGGCGTTTAAAACGCCACAAGGGTTGTATGAGTGGATGGTCATGCCTTTCGGGCTATCCAATGCACCCAGTACGTTCATGAGATTTATGCATCAGGTCTTGCGGCCTTTTATGGGGAAATTTGTTGTAGTTTACTTCGATGATATCCTCGTTTATAGTCCGACATGGACTTCATACTTCGATCACCTCCGTGCTGTTTTTGAGATACTGAAAACGGAGTGCTTGTTTGTCAATCAAAAGAAGTGTTCTTTCTTCACTACTTCTGTGAATTTTCTTGGTTTTGTTGTGTCTACTGATGGTGTTCATGCAGATCAGTCAAAGGTAGATGCAGTCTTGGAGTGGCCCAGACCAAAGACCTTACATGACATCCGAAGTTTCCATGGCTTGGCGTCTTTTTACCGCCGATTCATTAGAAATTTCAGTACTCTGATCGCCCCTATCACAGAGTGCCTCAAGGGGCGTGATTTCCAGTGGTCTGAGGAGGCAGAGGCCAGTTTTCAACTGGTCAAGCAGAAGATGACCGAGGCTCCAGTTTTGGCACTTCCAGATTTTGAAAAAGTGTTCGAGGTAAATTGTGATGCATCTGGCGTTGGCATTGGTGGTGTTCTGAGTCAGGCAGGTCGTCCGGTTGCTTTTTTCAGTGAAAACTATCGGGATCAAAGAAAAATTATTCCACTTATGATCTGGAGTTCTATGCCATAGTTCAGTCCCTGAAGCATTGGCGTCACTACCTAGTACAAAAGGAAATTAACATGCATTATTGTCACCTTTCTGCCAAATGCACAGTTAGGCTATTAACTTTTTATCTAAAGGCATTTAACCTTTCATGTAACTTGCATTATTGACACATTTCTACCAAGTGCACAGTTAGGAAATTAACATTTCATCTTAAAGCAGTTCCTACTATAAAAATTATTCATAATAACAATTCCATACACATTATAAACATATATCAAATACAATAAAATATACATTGATTTAAACATTAGAGATTGACCTATCGTGAGTCTCCCTCATCCCATATAATTACAATATATGCACTCACCTAATATATCTCCCTAGTATACTATAGTAATGTCCAACTACTCCGCAACTTTGTCCTTTCCCTTTTTCTTGCTTGACTCGGGTGCTTGGTTATGATCTACACAAGCATCCATTTAGTACACATACCATACAAATGTTAGTATACTATCTAACATTTATACTTTAATAGTACTCAAAAGCACCATTATTTTCAATTTCTATTATAATTTCAGCCTATCTTACAATTTTAGGCTCAATAGTATCTGTACCCATACCATGGTATTGATACTTCTATACTATGGTACCGATACTCCCTTTCAGTATCGATACCATTTCTGCATTCTGGAATCCATGGTATCGATACTTTTCTTTTAGTGTTGATACCCACATCAGTATCGATACTAATTGCATCAGTATCGATAATGTTCAACGTATTTCTATCAATTTAAACCTATAGTATCGGTACTGTTCTATCAGTACCGATACCCTTACCCAAATTTTCTATTTTCCAGCTCGATTTTTACCCAAATTTTGTTAAATTCTCTTACTTTTACCTCCAACAATACTATTAAACTCTTCTTTACTTATACCAACTAACGTTTCTCCATTTAGCTTCTTATAACATCTAAATTCTCCAAAGAACATCTCAAACCAAGAATCATACTACTTTTTCTAACATGTTTTTAATCACATCCAAGGTTTCTAATCTCTTATTTACTTCTTTGACAAGTCAAATCTACTAATAAACCTCAATAAAAACTCATATTCCAACATACCATTCAAAAACCCATTTTATTCAATCTCAAATAAATCATTCATTTCTTAGTTTTAATCCTCTGTAACCCTTTCTTAAGCTTCCATATCACCTAAGGTTTCAAGAACAAGCCAAAAATGAAAGGAAAACTAGATGGTTGAAGCTTTACATTTGGCTATGGAGGAGAACACGTGAAAAAGGGGAAAAAAGTAGAGAAAATAGCTTAGTGTTTTACTTTCCCCTTTTTCCTATACTTTAATACCCTAATTAAAATGAATTTTAAATTCATTTCCCCTTAAAGGGTCACAATGCCCCTTTTATTCTTCCACTGATACAAATTTGTCTTAAACACTATTTCTAAATCATTTCTTACCCTTTTATTTTCTTCAATAAATCCTCAAATTTTAAATCTTTTCAACAAAGTCACTGACATGATATTTGGGGTATTACAACATTAAATTTCAAAACGAAGATGGAATCGGACAAAAACTCATTATCTTTTCGTCTTTGCCCTATTTTTTTTAACACAAGAATGAACAAATAGGGGTAACTGTTGACACTCATTTTTGTATGAGTGTTTTTAAAATTAAGTATATTAATATTTATTTTTATTTAGTATTTAGTATTTCTTCTTTTTTCCAGGTTACAAATACAAGCCCAACTCCAAATTAAACATGCCCATTACAACATCAACCAAACAGACCTACAACCTAAACCAACTTTGGTTAACCTTAATTTTAGGGTTAACAACCTACTCCACCATTCTCCTGCCACCCTCGTCGCTGCTCATGCTGAGAGCAACTCTTTCCGCTGTTGTTTTCGCCATTTGCTCGGTCATGCCAATCCATGCAACAATCGACAAAAAAATAAAGCCAAAATAGTATAAAATCAACAACAAATCCAAATTTAATAAAAGCCCTTTTAAAAATTTTAAAAAAATACAGGAAATCCGAGATCCATACTCCTATACCTCTACCTTCACCAAACTTTTGACCTAACACGCAAAAAAAGGACCATTTATATATGCAACCAACTCAAAAATGGAAAAGGAGGATTGAAGAAAAATGGAGGATTTTTTGAGGCCTCGGTCCAAAAACGAAGTAACAAAACCAAAAAATAAATGAAAGAAAAGAGATAGAAAGTGAGATGGAGAAGGAGGTGACAGAAAGTAATGTAAATTGGGGGGAGTGTTAAACCTAAAGTGATTTTGATAAAACCTTTACAAGGAAAATAACCTTTGGGCTTAAGGTTAACGCACACTTAATTAGTGTTTTGGGTTTATCATTGTTGGACTCCTCATACTCCTGAATTTCACACAATTTAGTCCTTTTTCGAGGCTTTTAAGTTTTGAAACTTGTCCTCTTGTTTTGTTTCTTTACATTTCAATCCTTCTTTATATATGTGTCTATTTTCTTTTCCAATCTCTGAACTCCACAATCTTTACATGTTAATCCTTGATCATTACTATTTTCACAATTATAACCTCAAAGTTATTGTTTTATTTTTTTTAAATTTTTGTCACCATGTCATAATTGTGTTATGAGTGTACTGCTTATATATCTTTATGCTACTTTATACTAATTTGGAATGAATTTTTCTAAGTACTTTCCTATTTCAAAGTTCTAAACTTACATGTTGTAACTTGTGTCTCTAATTTGTGCCTTTACTAGCCTATATATAGAGGAAAGGAAATTAATTCAAAGGTTATGACCTTTTGATGAAGAGTTAAGACAATTTAATGAATGGATTTGTTGAAAAGCTAATAGGTATAATTGAATGGATGCAACTTTAATCCAAGTGACATAACTGATTATTAGTAAGTATTTTCACTAAGTGACACCACTTATTATAAAGAGCATCAAATTTATTCATAATTTTTCAACACTAGCTGTTAATAATTTAATTTTCTAGTGACAAAAAAATGAATTCAAAAAGTTCAGTGACAAAATTAAAATCTTTTATAATCCAGTAACCAAAATGAGACAGTCTAAAGTTCATTGACTAATGGTATAATTTACCCAAGAATTACTATAGTTTTCTTTTTTAAAACATAATGACTACAGTTATAGTTTTCTAAGTACATTTGTTTAAGATTTCAGTATAATTTCAAACCCAAAATTTATGATAAATATTATCTATTTGACCGTAAATGCGAAGTTTAATTGTATTCAAAAGACAATACTTTTCTTCAATTTGATATAGTTTGTGGTATGATGGTTTTAAACAAAAAAAATGTAAATATGTTCAAAATAAAAGTTCAACCGATATGTAAGGATTATTTTTCTTAATTTTGATATAAAAATTTAAATTATTAATTTGAGTAAATATATGTGTTTTTTAATTAAAATTTCAAGTTTAAAATAAACTTATAGATTTCAAGAGAGGAAAAAACTATACATAATTTTCTTGATTAGAGATTTTACTCACGTTGAGAGAGCTAGAAGCTCTTGTACTAAGCAAATTCAATTCAGAACCCAAATATGGTGACCTAGAGCCAAACCCAGCATATGGTGACCTTAGAACCCAAATAGAGCTTTACCCATATCTTAAGAAACTCGTGAGGGGTGTACACAAGGAAAAAGCCTTTTTGAGCCTTTTAATTTTTGTAGTGTAATTTTAGTTTCCGAGTAAATGTAAGCGAACTAGAGATCATGTGGTTAGGTTTATTTTTTGAATAAGCATGCGAACTAGATATAATGAGGTCAGGATTTTCTATAAACAAAGCATGTGGGTAGAAATTATGTATGGGTAGGATCTACGAAAGCATGATTGAGTAGCCAGTATGCGGGGTAGGTTTTATCGACAAATTATATTATATCCGATTAATTTATTTATGATTATTGACTAATTTTATCTTGTCCTTTTTTTTATTTTGTTCTCATTGTTGCATTGAACTATTCATTCTATGGTGTAAATTTGTGACTGATGTCTATATAGAAGGCTAGTAATATAGAATGAAGGATTCAAAAAGAGGTAAAAGACAATGCAGACATTCTGAGATAGTCCGAGCAGTCCCAGTAAACAAATAGAGATAACTTACAGCCTAGGTACATGTCAGATCTGATTAGGTTCACACACATCAATGTCCGTCAAAATGACATGAGTGAGCTGAAAAGTTTTTGGTGAAAATGGGAAGCATCCGATAAGCAGTTGTTTTATCAACTCTATGGCGACATCTCAATCTCTTAGATGACTCGATTGACCGAAGTCTGTTTAGAGCTCTTGCGCAGTTCTAGAACCCCACCTATAGTTACTTTACTTTTAGCTGAGTGGACATGACACTTACCATAGAGGAGTACCATGCCTTGATTCGTTGTCCGAGATTCCAAGCAGGCAAGGTGTACACCAAGCTGGAAAATACTCATTCATTCTAGAAGAAACTACTTTTGATGAATGGAGTGAGTGAAGATTGGGTCGTAAGAGCCATCAAGAAGAAGGGAGATAGTGAGTGCATTACCTGGACAACTCTGAGAGAAGTAATTGACTGTTATCCTGATAGATGAAAGAAGATTGATCTGTTTGCTCTGGGTATTTATGTGCTGGACATATTCCCGAAAGATTGGAGCCTGAGACTGAAGAAACTCAAAGGATTTTAGATTTATTGGGGCACATACAACAATTAGGAAGTATATCTCAGATTTATCTGTGATAAGTTTGAGCCTTGTAACCAAAATTCGTTTATAATATAAAAAGTTGTTATAAGGAATCGTTCCTGAATCAATACCTTACATTGCATTGCATCTGCATTACATTTACTTTTCGCATTGCATATTTTTCATATTTATTAATAAAATATCAATATTAATAAAAGTGTTTTATGGCAGAATACTGGAAACTTCTAAGCATCCTTACCATACCCGAAAAAAGGTAATGGAGGAGAGAATTACCCAAATCGATAAGACTCAGCTCAAAATGAAAGAATGTTTCAAGAAAGCTCAAGAGGATATACGTGAGCAAATGATGAAAACTCAAAATGATATGATAGAAAAACTGGCAAGCTTGATACAGGTAAAGAATACAAGGCGTAAAGAAACTCCCATTAAAGGTGCTACTGAGGAACCTATGTATCCCTGGGCTAACTGTGGAAAGGCCCCCATTTTTGGTTCTTCAAAAGAGCCCTAATATCCCCATTGCTTTACACCATCGCATATTCAAGAATAGCAAGCAACGATTGCTCCGCCGAGAAAAATACACAAACTTACCTGGTTATTCTTTAAACCCACATCTAGTTGAAAATGTCCCATATTTTGATCAGGAGGATAAGAAAGAGCAAACAAGGAAGCTAGTAGAGAAATAGAAACAACTAGAAAATAAAATCAGAGCCATGAAAGAGGACACTAGCCTGTTTGGGATCAATGCCGAGGAACTAAGTCTGGTTCCTGATTTAGTACTACAACCCAAGCTCAAAGGGTCAGATTTTGAAAAATTTGATGGAATAAGATGTCCTTCCGTGCACATCACTATGTTATATAGAAAAATGATCAGATACATAAGGGATGATCAACTATTGATCCACTACTTTTAGAAAAACTTAGTAGGTTCAGCCATTCGTTGGTATAACCAGTTGAGCGGGGTTAACATTAAATCCTGGAAAGATTTGGCTAAAGCTTTACTAGAATAATGCAAACACGTAAAAGATGTGAGGCCTAATTAGATCATGTTGCACAACATGGAGAAGAAATCTAACGAATGCTTCAGACAATATGTTCAGAGGTGAAGAGAAGTGGCAGTACAAGTTCATTTGACACTCAAGGAAGAAGAAACAAACATACTCTTTGTAAACACTCTAAGAGATCCTTTCATTGGACACCTTATAGGAAACCCATCCACGAGTTTTTCTAATTTGGTCACAACAAGAAAATAATCAAAATGAAAATCAAGAGTGGGAGGCTTGATGGAAGAGAGTCTAGCAGGAAGCCGTCAGTGAAAAGGATGGAGAATAAGGTTAGTAATGTGAGGAGGTATGACTCCAACAACATTATTGTGTCCCGACTTCAAGCCACAGGGTCATCCACGCAGAACTCTACCAAACAAAGGGTAAGTGAACCAAGACAAAAGAGATAAAGGGTTCAGTTTGACCTGATTCCCATGACCTACAAGGAATTGTTTCAGATCTTATTTCATAAGCATGTGGTGTCACCTCACCATACATCACTGATGCAACTTTCCTACCCTAAATGGTATGACACTAATGCCCAATACAAATATCATGCAGGGGCTTCAGAACATTCAATAGAGAATCATATTGCCTTTAAAAAGATTGTCTAAAGATTAAGGCAGAGGAACGTCATCAACTTTGGTGACAATGAGCAACCGAATATGGCTCAGAACCCACTACCGAACCATGAAGGTGCAAGGCTCAATTAAATTGATGAGTAAAAAAGAGGTTTGGGTATTAATACGATATTGGATGATGAGGGCGAAGAAGAAATAGCCATAGACTTCTATACCGAACCGCCAGGCTTCGTAGTAAATAATTGGAATATAGAGAAATTACTTGTAGTTTATAAAACTTTTTCAGAGTAATGCACAAAAACTTTCCCTGTTGTTTAAAACCCGGGGCAATAGATAATCTTTTGTAAAGGGTTAATCTACTTATTTTTAAATATTCAGTGAAATATGCATTCATGTTAATTCAAAAATTAACAAACATTATCTCGTGCTTATTTTTTCATTCTTTATTTATTATATATATTATTTCATTCTGTTTTGATATGTGATAGATTCTCCTGCATGAGCATATATATATATATATATATATATATCCTATCATTCTTTATTCTTTCAGGACCTTCGCTATCAATAGTATGAATGCTGATGTCTCTAACCCGAAGATAAATTTCAAGCTGTCCATATGTTAAGGGGAAATCAAGGGTTGTGATAATAATGAGGAATGTGACTTACCTTATGAACTACTATAAATGGTGGAGAGGGAACATAAACAGATTATGCCACATGAAAAGCCCACTGGAATTTTGAATATAGGATCAAATGAAGATAAGAAAGAAGTAAAGATTGGCACCACCCTATCTGCTGAGGGACGACTAAGGTTGATTGAACTGCATCCAGAGTACAAAGACATGTTTGCTTGGTCATATGAGGGCATGCCAGGTTTAGATACTGAGTTGGTGGTATCAAAATTGTCTATAAATCCGGAATGTAAACCAGTGTAACAAAAGCTCATAAGGATGAGACCCGAGATACTACTAAAAATTAAAAAAGAAGTAAAAAAGCAATTGAACGTTGGATTCCTTAAACTATCTGATAGGGAAGTGGTGGTGGGTTAATGAACGTTGCTCTTGTTGAAGAATCAAACCTATAAAGCTCTAGACTCGATGAAGAACCATGGGGAATGAATAGGGGAAGGTGGCGATAGAAATTAGGGTTCTTGGGATTTCTTTTAGGTACTGGAAGCAAGGTAAGAAACAAGATTAAAACAAGATAAAGAAAAGATAAAGGAATTGCAAATAAAATAAGATAACCAAGAAATCAAAAGATCTCCCTTATGAAGGTGAACGGTAAAGATGATTGATGGCGTGGATGGATATGTGGAAAATCGATGGATAATGTCCTATCGATCCCTCCTAGTTGTAATGAAAAGGCAAACATGATAATATGGCTCTAATCAACTCTCCTAGTCTCAATGAAAAGGTAAATTGGAGTGTGAAGATTAATCTCCCTCACAAGAACTTGAAAGAACTCAAGGAGAAGAAGCTTCGAAGGCACAAGTCAATCAGCACTTGCAAAAATGAACTCTCGTTGTATTATTAATCAAAGAAATCTTCCATTACAAAGTTGAATGAAGCCTCCTTTATACAGGGGCTGAGTTCTAAAGGTCCTAAATAACTAATGAATAAAATAATAATAAACTAAAAATATTTTAACTCTAATTCCTAATAAAATAATAATAACTAAAGATAATATTTTTAACCCAACCTTAATTCCTAATAAAATAATAAATCTAATCCGAAAAGATAATGCATCATCCTATATTAAGTTATATTACAAATAATCAATAAAAATATTAAAAATTCGTAATATTTACAAAATCTCGTATTAATCCCGTATAGGATTTTCTGCATGCATCGTCTTCAGTAAAATGACCATATCTTGAGTTCCCAATATCGTATTAATGCGATTCAAGAACTGTTGGAAAGATAAGAGATAGAAGGTTGTATCTACAGAAGACATGTTGACCAAATAAGATCAGGATCCCATTCAAAAAGTCTTATCAAGTCTGCTACTGTTCTGGTCTTCTTTTCCAAGGCTTGGACGAGTGGATCATTTGGAAGAGTTATTACTTCTTCCTTTGATGTGAGCCTTGTGATGCATGTATCATCCTCCCTTTCTTCAAAAATATTCGACCTCGAATTTTCAACATTAGAATAGTTTAATAATTCATTCACATTATGCTTACAGAATAGGTATGCTTTGAATCTTCGAGACTTGGTTCTTCTAATAGGTTCGAGTAGAAACATTAGTCCAAAGAAGCATGTATTATGGACTCTAGTGCATGTATCATTCCCCCACTCCTCAAAAGGATTCGTCCTCTAATTTTTAGACTCTCGTAAATCGTGACTCTTCATTGATATGACATAGTGATTAGGGCTTTCAGGTGGTAACCCATCAGGAGGGTCACCTAGCACTATTCAACAACTCTTGGCGATGGAAGATGGTGTGAGCCAGTCTCGTGTTGCTTTTACTTTCTCATCATTTACATGGATTCCCTGTGCACAAACTATAAAGCCTGTGGAGTTGTTCAAGTCATGTTTCGTCATTAAGATGGTGTCACGACTAAGGCTTTCCTGGATGTAGCCTTTTTGTAACAAATCTAACTCTTTGGTTTCTTTGAGATTGTATGTTTGATGAGATATAATGGAACCTTGAATTAGATTGGTTTGGTGTAGTTTTTCTCTTTTCGGTGGTAATTCGTCAGGTGAATCACCTAACACTTCTCAAAAATCCTGTAACAAACATGAATACACACTAGGAAAATCCTTGTTAATGTTAGAAATCGAAACAATTGATTCCCTAAAGTGAACAAGAATGGAAGGTTGTTTGTAAAGAAGGTTATATCTCAATTCTTTTATGCTCACACATAGATTTTGAGACACTCTTTTCTTCTCACAATTAGGTTCACTCACCTCCCATGGGTCATTATTCTTTTGGCTTTTTTAACTAGTGACCTCTTTTGTTTTTGCCTCTTTCTCATCTTTTTCTTTTTTTGCTTTCCCTACCTCCTCACAAATTATCATTTAATCTTTAGGGGCTGAAAGTGTGTCCTTCTTTGCTGGTCGTTCTTTCTCCTTGTCATGTTTGTCATCTCTTGGCTTTTTTTGAGACTATGGAGTAGAAGATGAGGAAGGATTTGAAGGATTACCTTGGTAAGAGGATGAAATACCTTGGTTATGTTCTATGAATCAGAATCTCCTTTGGATTTGTGCTTCAATTGTCATTGCTTCTTTAGTGTATCTTCAAGGTTTTCGTACCCCTGGAGATAAAGAAGATCATTGATGTTTGAGTTTAAGCCGACGACGAATCTTGACACGGTGACCTCTTCTTTTTCGGTTATGTTAGCCCTAATGAGTAAGGACATCATATCCTTGTAGTAGTCTTCAACTGAACTTCTACCTTGTTGAAGTCGGTGTAGTCGTAGTTTAACTTCTCGTGTATAATGTGCCGGTAGGAATCGCTTCCTCATGGTTTGTTTGAGGTCGGTCCAAGAAGTGATTGTTGGAATTTGGAAGTTCTGGATCTTTTTCCTTGTTTGCATCCACCAAGTTCGAGCATATCCTTCGAATTGTATGGTGATGAAGTGAACTTGTTTAGCTTGAGGCCAGTCATGGTATGCGAACAT
Organism: Hibiscus syriacus; assembly: GCF_006381635.1. Classification (NCBI taxonomy): domain Eukaryota; kingdom Viridiplantae; phylum Streptophyta; class Magnoliopsida; order Malvales; family Malvaceae; genus Hibiscus; species Hibiscus syriacus. The sequence continues at coordinate 9,925,298 of NW_024062800.1, read as the reverse complement.
GAGATCAACGTTTCCTTCCCATTCGATGTACCTGTCTGGATGGTTGTCTCCTTTGAAAGACGGGATTGTGAACTTTGGTTTTGCAAAGAGTTTGGGTTCTTGGAAACGTGGTTGTTCACGCCTGGGTACCAAAAGTTTAGCATTGTTTGGTCTTGGATTCTGGTTTGGTAGATCCAGTTGTGGTTCTTGTCATTCTCTCACGATTTCATCAAATATTTCAACCTGAGTCATGAGTCAGGCAAGTGCGGCTAAGATAGCCGTAAGTGTCTTGTTGTTGTTGCCGCCTATCCTGAAATCATAACACTCGAAAGAAAATTTTAAAGTAAAATAAAAATAAAAGAAAGAAAATTCAACAAAACAAGAAACCTCACAAGTCACTCTAAGAAAGTAACACAACGAGAGGCAAGTAAGCCGATCTTGTACTCTTTAAAACTCACTTTACCAAGTAGTCTTCCACAGTTTGTATCGGAGTTTGATTACTAACAAAGGCGATGAGAAAACCTAAAAGTTCTAAGAGGCCAAACAAGGGTTAGACTCCAAGAGAACGGGAATGCAAGGGAGGAAGAAGTATGCAAACTCTTTAATCCTACTAACACAAGAAAAATAATGTGTTAGATAATGCAATAGAACAATAAAAAGGAAAAAAAAAAGAACCTAAAGCACTAAGAGTCAAAGAAAAAAAAAGAACCAAACTAGAAAACCTAGAAAACGCTGGATCAACTTGAGCAACGTTTTTGAGGGGGTTACCGGTGTCCAATAATTTTGGAAAAATTCTTGAATGTCTTTCGATGCGTCAAGAAACCACCTGTACAATTTCAGAACCAAATACCTTTAGTAGTATCCAGTAGACTCTATTGAACGGTGAGTCTTCAAACAATCTATTTTTCGTGATTGCTTTGTTTGAAGGTGTTCTTGATCTCCAAAAATTCCGATTTTTTGTGTGAATGATCTTGAATATATTAAATTGCAATATAGAAATTTTCACCATAAAATTCCTCCTGTAGAATGTTCAAGAAATTCAACAAGTTTCTAGACCGAATCTGCCGATGAAGCTTGAATGATGTATTTGAAGGCTCTAATGAACTCCGATTGAGGTGAAATTTGACTGGATATTAATCTTAGGATGAATATGAGATCTAGAGAATATCAACCCTATATTCATTTGTTTGAAATTTTTCAATTTTTGTGACTTTTGTTTTGCTTTTCGGCTTTTCTTTTTTTTTTCAGCCTTTTTTTTAAAACTATCAAACTAACAAGAAGGATTTGAATCTAAATTAAAATTAAATAACAAGAACCTGAAACGATGAATCTTTTGTGAACTAGCTCCGTTGGGGTACCTTGACGGTTTTGTGTGCAAGAACAATCAAGATTGCTTGATTTTTTTCCAAGAGTCGGCCCAAATCTGATATCAATTGATAGGGAAGCGGTGGCGGGTTAATGAACGTTGCTCTTGTTGAAGAATCAAACCTAGAAAGCTCTAGACTCGATGAAGAACAATGGGGAATGAATAGGGGAAGATGGCAGTAGCAATTAGGGTTCTTGGGATTTCTTTTAGGTACTGGAAACAAGGTAAGAAACAATATTAAAATAAGATAAAGAAAAGATAAAGGAATTGCAAATAAAATAAGATAACCAAGAAATCAAAAGATCTCCCTTATGAAGGTGAACGGTAAAGATAATTGATGATGTGGATGTATATGTGGAAAATCGATGGATAATGTCCTATCGAGCCCTCCTAGTCACAATGAAAAGACAAACACGATAATATGGCTCTAACCAACCCTCCTAGTCGCAATGAAAAGGCAAATTGGAGTGTGAAGATTAATCCCCCTCACAAGAACTTGAAAGAACTCAAGGAGAAGAAGCTTCGAAGGCACAAGGCAATCAACACTTGCAAAAACGAACTCTCGTTGTATTATTAATCAAAGAAATCTTCCATTACAAAGTTGAATGAAGACTCCTTTATATAGGGGCTGAGTTCTAAAGGTTCTAAATAACTAATGAATAAAATAACAATAAACTAAACATATTTTAACTCTAATTCCTAATAAAATAATAATAACTAAAGATAATATTTTTAACCCAACCTTAATTCCTAATAAAATAATAAATCTAATCCTAAAAGATAATGCATCATCCTATATTAAGTTATATTACAAATAATCAATAAAAATATTGAAAATTCGTAATATTTACAAAATCCCGTATTAATCCCGTATAGGATTTTCTGCATGCACCGTCTTCAGTAAAATGGTCATATCTTGAGTTCCCGTTATCGGATTGATGCGATTCAAGAACTGTTGGAAAGATAAGAGATAGAAGGTTGTATCTCCGGAAGACATGTTTACCAAATAAGATCAGAATACCATTTAAAAAGTCGTATCAAATCTGCTACTGTTCTGGTCTTCTTTTCCAACGCTTGGACGAGTGGATCATTTGGAAGAGTTATTACTTCTTCCTTTGATGTGAGCCTTGTGATGCATGTATCACTATCCAAGTATCCAGAATGGGTGGAAAAAATTGTTCTAGTACCCAAAAAGGATGGAAAAGTTCGCATGTGCGTCGACTACAGAGATCTTAATAGGGCGAGCCCGAAAGATAACTTTCCTTTGCCACACATAGAAATACTAATGGATAATACTGTTGGAAATTCCTTGTTCTCATTCATGGATAGATTTTTGGGTTACAAACAAATAAAGATGCATCCGGAACATATGGAAAAGACTACGTTTGTCACCATGTGGGGCACGTTTTGCTACAAGGTGATGCCATTTGGGCTAAAGAATGCAGGGGCAACCTACCAAAGAGCCATGGTAACACTGTTTCACGACATGATGTATAAAGAAATAGAAGTTTATATAGATGATATGATCATTAAGGCCAAGAAAGAGGAGGAACACGTAGAGAATCTAAGGAAACTCTTCTAAAGATTAAGAAAATGCCAGCTAAAACTCAATCCAAGTAAGTGTACCTTCGAGGTAATGTCTGGGAAAATCTTAGGGTTTGTAGTGATTAAAAAAGGGATTGAAGTATATCTAGATAAAGTCAAAGCCATTCAGGATTTACCACCCACATAAACACAAAAAGAAGTTCAAGGATTCCTAGGGAGATTAAACTACATCACCCAGTTTATTTCACAACTAACCGAGAAGTGTGATCCCATTTTTTTCCTTCTCCGTAAAAATAACCCAAGGATGTGGAACGATGATTGCCAAGAAACTTTTGAATAAATAAAATGATATTTGTCAAATACTTCAATCTTAATACCACCAATCTCAGGAAAACCATTAATTCTTTACTTGTCAATCTTCGAGAATTCAATGGGGTATGTATTAGGGAAACATGACCAAACCAAGAAAAAAGATAGCAATTTATTACCTCAGCAAAAAGTTCACTAGTTGCGAGGTAAGATACTCACCAATTGAAAAGCTATGTTGTGCTTTAGTTTGGACTACTCAAAGGCTCAGACAATATATGTTGTATCACACTACTTGGTTAATCTCTAGACTTGACCCTCTAAAATATCTTATGGGAGTACATGCTTTATCTGGAAGATTGGCTTGTTGGCATATTTTATTGTTTGAATTTGACATCTAGTATGTGAGCCAAAAAGTAGTTAAAGGGAGTTCTATAGTAGATTTCATTGCAAGAAGGGCTTCTGAAGAGTATGAGACGATGAACTTCGATTTCCCGAACAAAGATTTAATGGCTATTTCAACTAAAGAGGCAATTTCCTTTAGTGATGAACATTGGAAGTTGAATTTTGATGGTGCTTCGAATGCCTTGAGGCACGGGATTGGGGGAAATCTTGGTCTCACCTAGCAGAGAAAACTATCCTTTCACCAGTCGGTTGAATTTTGATTGCATAAACAACTTTGCTGAGTATGAAGCATGTATTTTGGGTCTCAGAGCTACAATTGAACATAAAGTAAAAGCACTCAAAGTGTATGGGGATTCAGCTTTGGTAATTTATCAACTTAGAGGTGAATGAGAAATGAAAGATTCCAAGTTGGTGGAATATTGTAAGTTGGTCCTGCAGCTTATCAAACAGTTTGAAGAAGTTACATTTGATTACCTCCCCAGAGAAGAGAATCAAATGGCGGATGCTCTGGCCACTTTGTCAACAGCCTTTAAAGTAAATGAGCATTCAAATATGATGTCCATTGAGATACAAGCTTATAAGTATCCATCCCACTACTATAGCATAGAAGAGGAAGAGGATGGAAATCCCAAGTATTATGATATCCTGCAATACATCAGACATCAAAGTTATCCTGAGCATGCAACTGAGAATGACAAAAGAACTATTCGAAGAATGGTTGCAGGGTATGTGCTTGATGGTGAGATCTTGTACAAGAAAAGTCATGATCAAGTTTTATTGAGGTGTTTGGATGCCAAAGATGCTAAAACGATCATTGAAGAATCACATAAGGGAGTATGTGGTACCCATGCTAATGGACATGCGATGGCTAGACAAATAATGAGATTTAGGTACTACTGGTCAACCCTGGACTCTGATTGTATCAATTATGCCAAAAAATGTCAGAAGTGCCAGATTTATGGAGACAAGCTCCATGCCCTTCCTCATCCATTACACGTGATGACTGCTCCGTGACCATTCTCTATGTGGAGCATGGATGTCACTTGACAAATTTCTCCCAAAGCTTCAAATGGTCATCATTCCACCTTAGTGGCAATAGACTACTTCACCAAGTGGGTAGAAACGGCTTCCTATGCAAATGTCACTCAATCCACAGTTTGCAAGTTCTTAAAAAAGGAGATTATTTATCGTTATGGGTTACCCAAAAGAATCATCACTGACAATGCCTTGAATTTAAACAATAAGATGATGGAATCAATATGTAAGCAGTTCCAGTTAAAACATCATAATTCCATCACTTATTGTCCAAAGATGAATGGGGCAGTAAAGGAAGCCAATAAGAACATCAAGAGGCTCATAGAGAAAATGATTGAGACTTATAAAGACTGGCATTAGAAGTTACTATTTGCTCTGTTTGCCTATCGAATGTCAGTAAGGACATCAACTGGGGAACTCCATTATCTTTAGCTTATTGAATAGAAGTTGTGTTACTCATTGAGGTAGAAATTTCATCACATCGATTACTATCAGAGGTTAAATTAGATGAAGCAGAATGGGTACAAGCTAGGTATGATCAGCTAAATCTAATTGAGGAAAAAAGATTAAAAGCTATCTGTCATAGACAAATGTACCAGAAACGTATGATGAGGGCACATAACAAGAATGTTTACCCATAAGAGTTTCAGGAAGGAGATCTGGTACTTAAAAATATTATGCCAATTCAAAATGACTTCATAGGGAAATTGATACCAAATTGGGAGTGACCCTATGTTGTGAAGAAGGCCTTTTCCGGAAGAGCTTGATCCTCACCAAGATGGATGGACCAGAGTTACCTAACCTTGTGAATTCTAATACTGTCAAAAAATACTTCTCCTGAAGAAAGAAAAATGAAAAAAATGGAAATGAGAAAAGAAAAAAGAAAGAAAAAATGAAAAAAAAAGAAATAAAAAAAATAAAATAAAAGGGGGTTCAAGTTGAAAACCCGTAAAGGGTATCTTGAAACCAAAGGAGGTCTCAAGTTGAAAACCCACAAAAGGCAACTTGAGGATCGTTCAAATTCAGAATTCATGCATGGTAGAGGTTTTGAATTAACTTTGAAGACTTGAACAATGACATCGGATGGTGGTTAATGTTGGGACTAGAGTTTGAAAAGGCTTGGATAACCAGAAAAGAAATGAAGAACTCATAAGATTCAAATATTGGTTTAAGGCATCCAACATTCAGGTAATTTGGTAGTACATGGGGAACTTTATACCCTTGCGCATTGTCACAGTTCTCAAGATCCCTTTAATAAAAGCTCTACTCGAGTCATTCTACGACGTGCCAGTTCAAGAGCATTCATACTATTGATATCCGAGGACACCTACTTTATTTTCTTTTTATTTTTCCAGTTAAGAGTTTGCCATGTATTTACCCAAAAACTCTTTATTTCTAAATAAAAGAGGAATTTTTCTTGTTAAAACCATGTTGCATGCATCCTAATTTAAAAATAAAAATATATAGATTAACTTAGGAAACATGAGATCATTTTTTATTATTGTACAAAAAGTTCTGGAAAAGTGCAGGCATTGTAGAAGCTGAAAATGGCTTTAGCTTGAGGCTTACATGATGATGGGCTACCGAAATTTAAAGCCTTGGGTTACATGTCAAAGCTCAACAAGAAGGGATAACTCAAGATGTTTGTTGCTGATTAAGAAGTTGATCATGATTAGTGCATGGGTTCAGGAGTATAGAGAATCAGAGTCATGATCAACTAAGGAGTGTCCGATCAAAGTTGTCAGTCGGGGTGAATTGATGTTGATTTTTACGCCCAAGATTTGACTGAATTACAAGACGATTGACAAAATAGAGTTCTCATTTGAAAATAAAATACCCTAAAAATTGCACCATTGCACACATTTTAGGCATAAATAGGATCATGACATTCATAAAATACGTGATAATAATAAATGCAATTGAGTACTTACAGGTCCTCCAAAAGGAAAGGTTTGAGATGTCGATACCCAATATAAAAGCAACAAATTCAGATTCTTATATTTGGAGGCTGTGAGATAGGCTCCCACAAGAAAAAGCAATTTCCAAAGATTATCATCCCAAGACATTCAGGTATGATGTTTTCAAATTCTCAAACACATACTAACAAGGGTTAATGTTTAATTTTCATATTTGATACTCTTGAAGACAAGTGAAGCGAATTGAACTCGATTCAATCTTCCCTGAAGAACAGTTTAACGAATCAACATTTCCAGATCTGATTTTCGCTCAAGAAGCAACAGAACAAATCCCTCTTTTTTCCAGATCTGATCTTCCGTGAGGAACAGTGGAACAAGTCTGACCCAATTCAATTTTACCTGAAGAAAAGTGAATTGAATCAACATTTTCATATCTGATTTTCCCTCAAGACGCAGCGGAACAGATCCCTCTTTTTTAGATTTGATTTTCCATAAGGAACAATGGAACAAGTCTGCCTCGATCAATTTTCCCTAAAGAACAGTGGAATGAGTCAACGTTTTCATATCTGATTTTCTCTCAAGAAACAACATAACAAATCCCTCCTTTTTTAGATTTGATCTTCCCTGAACAGCAGTGGAAAAAGTCTGCATCGATTCAATCTTCCTTGAAGAACAGTGGAATGAATCAACGTTTCTCGATCTGATCTACCCTGAAGAAGTAGTGGAACAAATCCCTTATCATATTTCAAAGAACAAATTTCACCAGACGAAAACTTATTGTCTCTTCGTTTTTGCACTATTCTATATATATAGTCACAAATCACCTTTTATACATTTCTTTATGTTCAATTTGTAGTATATATCATGTCACATAGATTCATCACTTTAACATGTATTTACACAGATCATATAATATATACATTCATATTTAAGTATTCAGTCACACTCAACAACCATATCAATACATGCCTATATTCATGAATTCATGCATTATAACATAGGAAATAGACTCATCGCAAGTCTTATTTCCTTTAAACATCATATATCAACTAGTATCACCCACCTGGCCTCACTAGTCAATATCGATCTCTTATCCTTTTCTCGATGACTATTACTTTTCATTTGTTCTGGAACTCATTTATGCCCAATATCTACATAAATATGATTTCCAAGACAATTATTATAAGCTTAAACATATAACTCAATCTTAATAACTTAAGATAATTGATGAACATAATTTACATTTTCCTTATAAAGTAGTATCGGTACCCAAGTAACAGTACCGATACTTCTTTTATAATGGTATCGATACCGTACCCGGGAATCGGTACCCAAATTCGATTCGATGTTTCCAGGTATTGATACATGCCTTCTGGTATCGATACTATCATTTTCGATATTGATACCTCATGAAGATGTTGTCTAAAATGGTCTTATGGTATCTGTACTTGTTCATGCAGTACATATACCTACACAACATAATAGCCTATCATAGTTGTGTAGTATCAATACCATTCATTTGGTACCGATACCCCTTACCCAGAACAAACTTCTTCCACCCGAAAAATCATCAACACTTCACTTAATTTCCATAGTTAAAGTACCTTTCCTACCACCAAACTTAACTACAATCATTTTAACCATCTTTTATCATTCTTACACCTTAACACCTTCAATATCTCATTCAAATTCTTGAAACTAAGAATCTTACCGATTTTTCAACATCATCCAAACTCAGATTTAACACTTATTATTTTTTATTCACACCTATGACAAGTCAAATCCAGCTTCTAAATTCATTTACTCATTCTTTTTCAATAATTCACTTAAAAACTCTTTTTTCTTAATTTCTCATAACTTGTTAATCTTTGAGTTTTAAGCCACATAAAGCTTTCCTTAATCTTTCTTAACATCACAAGAATAAAAATAACTCAAAACTTACAAGAATTAATCAACTGAAAGCATTCCAAATGTTTTATATCCTTAAAAAGAGAAAATAAAAATATTTTCTTAGAAAAGACCATAATACCCTTATTAGACCTCAAAGTTTCAAAACATCCATTTTAGTCAATAGCCCTGATTTTGGGATATTACAACCAGACAACTTGAGGAATTTTAAGAATTAGTACTTGTTTCAACTGTTGGAAGATAAGGGTTTTAATTTGAATTTTAAAAAGAAATTATTATAAAAAATGATTTTCATATTTGTGTACAGTTTGACTTTATTGATTTACACATATAATAATTTGTCAGTACTTTACAGATCATAAAAAACTTAGCCGACTTTTATTTTTCTCTCATACCATCACCATGGCATGCCTAAGCTATTCACTAAGGAGTGTACCAGCAGCGTAGAGCAGCTGTGTTGCAGTGGCAACCGATTAGGATTCAATTTTTCCTTATTATTCTTTCCTTGAAAAAAGGATACACTCTTCTAAGTTTGAATTATTTATTTTTATGTTGTTATTTAGATTTGAACATAAGGTGTTCAATGAAGTGCATACCTTATGATTTTTTCCTTAAACTATATTTTTATGAGTTGAGTTTTTCTTAATGGGTGTTTTTAGAGATGGATTTGTCCTTATGTATGTCGATCTTAATTATTTTTAGAAATAGAAATCGTTGAGATTACGTGCCACTTTAGTTTCTTTATTAGTGTTTATGAAAGTAAACTTAAGCATATGAAGATGTATGATGCTGATTGTCTTGCTTTGTTAAATGTTTGATCGATGGTTTTAATGAAAGTTAATTCCAAATGGTTAAGTGTTTAATTCTTGAAAGTGGAGTAATGTGTTAATTGTTGCATGACCCAACTATATTGCCACAACATAATCATACTGTGAGCTACCAGATAACAACAACATTCTTTGGTCCATTCGTCTGATTGCTCCGCCTCTCGCTATAACATTCCTTTTCTTTTATCATTATGATTTTATTACTTTGTAATCTTTTTTTTTTGCTTTCTTAAAGTACACATTTATTCTCTTTTCTTTTTGCCAACAACAACTCTTTTATGACATACGCTCTATGTGGGTTCGACAACCGTTACACCTTATGTATCCACTTTACTACTTGAATACGATATGTATACTCTTTCCTAATTTCAAATTCTTTCGTTTCACATTTCTTTAATTGTTCGATTCTTTCTAAACACTTTTTATCTTTTCTTTGAAGGTCTTTAATTCAATCTAACAATGCAGGTCTCAACCTTAATTATGCAACAAGCACATCTCATTATTCATTGATAATCAGACATCTAAAGCCTTTAAAGCAGAGAATGTATTTTGGCTAAGTACATCAGCTACTACATTAGCCTTCCCTGAATGGTAGTCAATAATCCCATCATAATCTTTTAGAAGCTCTATCCATCTCCTTTTTATCAGGTTCAATTATTTATGAGTTAGCAGATACTTTAGACTTTTATGATTTGTATAAATATAAAATTGCTCACCATATAGGTAGTGACGACAATTTTTTAGAGCAAAAACTACAACTGCTAACCCTAAATCATGAGTCAAATAATTTCATTTGTGCATCTTTAACTGTCTTGAAGCATAAGCTATTTACCTTCTTGCATTAATACACATCCTAGACCATTATAAGACACATCGTTGTAAATCACAAAATCTTTACCTGATTATCGCTGCACTAAAACTGGGGCTTCTGTCAGTATCTTCTTAACCATATCAAAGATTTCTTGGCACTTTCAGTCCAAGAAAATGGCACATCTTACCTAAGTAGTTTAGTAAGTGGAGAAGCAATTATCGAGAAATTCTTCACAAATCTCATATAATAGTTAGCTAATCCCAATAAATATTGAACTTCAGAAACTTTGAACTTCAGAAAGATTCTTAGGAGTTTTCCACTCCACTATTGCTTGTAATTTCTTGGGATCCACCATGATTCCTTCAGTCGAAAACACATGGCTAAGAAAAGTAACATCCGATAACCAAAATTCATATTTTGTCAACTTAACATACAACTTTTTATGCTGCAATGTCTGAAGTACAATGTAGAGATATGTGTCGTGTTACTCCTTAGTCTTAAAATATTCCAAAATGTCATTGATAAACACAACTAAAAATTGATCCAAGTATAACTGAAACACTCGATTCATCAAATCCATGAATGCTGTCGGAGCATTGATTAGTCCAAAAGGCATTATTGTGAATTCATAATGACCATATCAAGTTCTGAAAGCCGTCTTCAAGATATCTTCCTTTTTAATCTTCAATTGATGATACCATCGAATATCAATCTTTGAAAATACGAAGGCACCCTTGAGCTAATCAAATAAATCATAGATCCTCAGAAAAGGGTATTTATTCTTCATCCTCACTTTATTAAACTAACGGTAATCTATACATAATCACATTGATCCACATCTCTTTTTAAAAAATAGTACCAGTACACCCCAAAGAGACAAACTCGATCTAATAAAACCCTAATCCAGTAACTCCTATAACTAAGCCTTTAATTCTCTAAGTTCAGTCAGAACCATTCAGTTTGGGGCCATTGAGATAGGCACAATACCCCAAAAAATATCAATCTTGAACTCTACTTCTCGATTAGGAGGTAACCCAAGTAATTCATCAGGGAATACATCTGGAATCTCTCCAACTATCGAAATATCTTCCAAATTAACTTCAAATGTTTGGGTGTCAATCACATTTGTCGGAAAAGCTGAACAACCTCTTTCTATCAATTTCATTACATTCACTGTTGTTAATCAAATTGGCCTATGATATCGCTTTTTCTCTAATTAATATTAATTAAGAACGCTCCGCATCTTTCAAGTGACAATCTACCCATCCATAATGCGGAGATAACCAATCCATGGCCAAAATGATCTCAAACTCATCAAATGGTAATTCCATAAGATTCTCCGAGAATACAACCCCTTGAATCTTTGTTAGACAATTTATACTTATCCACTTTACTCTAGCATTATGTCCAAGCGGATTCATAACTATCATATCACTATCAAAGGGTTCTAAATGAATACATCTTTCTCTGACTAATTTTGAACTAACATTGGACTGCATAGAACCCGAATCAATCAAAATAAATATAGGCCCATCAAAAAGATAGAAAATACCTACTATAATCTCTAGATCATCACGATCCTCCCCATTCTAGATGTTATAAAATCTAGTAGGGGCACACATATCAGACGGGAATCTATCTCTGAATATCCCCTCCCTCTACCTCTACCTCAACCACCTCTCTAAAACATTGCTACATACCTCTTTGTCTGTACTAATCTCTCCATGTTAACAGACAATTTTCCCAATGGAAACAAGCTCATGAAGCTAGTCTACAAACTCCAGGGTGAGATTTACCACAATGCTAACATGGGAAAAACTGATCATGTACCTGAGTTAATATACTAGCTCCAATAGTTATCATCTAAGTGTGTCGACCTTTTTCTTTTGCATCAAATCCCTTCCGACCGAAAATCCACATTCTAATTTATTCTGGTACTGATAATCTGATGTTGCCCTTTTTTAGACTAAAATGAGGGTGATGCTTCTGATCTCTTTGAATGCCGTATATGATCAATCATAGCTTTTTTTTTCCATTTTGAGCCATCTTCAAGTCCTTAGCTTTGTTTACCACTTCTTGAAAAGTAGACAAATTTGTAGTTAACAAAAATTTCTTCAGTCTGGGCGGAGACCTTAAATCAATCTCTGACATACATCTCTCTCTGTATATATCAGCTTTGAAGCATATCGGCTGAGTTTTTAAACTAACATTTGTACTCATACATAGATTTGTTTCCCTAAATTAAATTGAAGAAATGATGTTTCATCTTAGTAATAAACTACTTTCTAATATACTTTTTCTGAAAAGCCTCTTGAAAGAACTGCCAAGAAATCTGAGTTTGAGGAAATCGTGTAGTCACATACGTCCATCAAATACGAACCTGGCCTCTCAACAGTGAAACTAGACCCTCCAATTTTTCCTCATCTGAATAGTGGAGACTGTCTAACATAATTTTCACGTCATTCATCCTCATATCATCCACAAGCAGGCCTTAATTCACTTTACCTTTAAATTCAGATGCTCTAAACTCTTCAATTCTTTCAGAATTTCCACCCTCAGGGTCGAAAAAGCTGAAGGAGGTAGTGTAGGAGGAGGAGAGGAAGGAACCTCTACTGCCTTATAACGAGCCAAGATAGCCTCTAGAGCATGCATGAACGTCCCGTGACCTGAGCTGACCCTCCCTAGTGTGCCTGATCTGTATTGTGTTTTGTGAGTACTATAAAATTATATGCAAATAATTTGTAAGTATACACAATTGCTCAAGTAATAAAGTGACGAGTGAGTATCGTCTCCACAGGGATTGGCAAAGCAAAACACTACTCTATGTAAGTATAGTTAGTGACAATTTATACCAATAAAGAATGTCATGGAAACAAAAAATTTATGATGGTGGATATGGATTGTAGTGTAGTGTGGTAGCAGATAAAAATGAAGTGGCAAAGAGTAGATTTTAATATCAAAAAATGATATAATTGTCAAAACTATGATAAACGGTAAAAACATTAAATAAATGGTAGTTTGATAATCCTCACACAACAAGTTGCCTGCCATAATGAATGGTAGGGATTAATTTAAGGATGCTAAAAATTATCTCTCAAGCAGGTTTAATCTATCTAAGCTTCACTTGATTGACAGAGTTTGCTAAAAATGCTCCCTCTATATATAGTCAAGGAACCTAATCGAATAGAATGCCACGACATCTATTCTCGGTCTCAATTATGGTAGCCTACGCAATTGATAAAAATTACCCCTCTTAGTCATTGAAATCCTATCTTAGTATCTCTCAAGAACTAAGGGATTATGATATAGTACTACTATGCAGGGTTTAAACTTAAGAAAATACTACACCCCATTACTTATGTGGATCTTACTTATGTTTCTCTCGAATACTACAAGCATTAATGACCAAGTTTCTCTCGAACACCTCGCCTTTATCTAAGTAATGGGCACTCTCATGCCTGCTACAAACTTAGAAGATAAAGCATTCATAAGGAAAACAAGTAAACGCAAAAGATAAATTTAAATATACCATTAAAACAAAATCAAGCATCCATAAAATCAACCCCACCAAATAAGGTTAGTTTTTAGTGGGGTTCGAATCATCCATGAAATAAAACATGAAAATGATTCGTTCCAACAACCGAATATCAAATGAAAAATAAGAACAAAGGGGAAGGGATAAGAAGCCTTCAACGTGCACAACCAAAACTCTCATCGACCTCCACAACTTGCCTTATCTTGCTAGCTCATCTCGGATGCCTAGCTCGCCACTCCTTGGAGCTCGTTAATGGAGGAACACCACTAAGATAATGGAGAGAAGGAAACGATGGAGAAGATGAAGAAAATCTAGCTGGAGATTGTGAGTGCATAACCTCCTCCTTCTCTCATGTAAGGTGTATTAAATAATAAAAATCTTTGAGGGTATTAATTGGATTTAACACTCCAAATACCCATCATACCCCTAAAGTTACTCCTTGGGCTTGAGTTTTATTCTCTTAGGTAGCAGTGGACCCCATCAGGCAGTTATAACCATCAGACTCGTGCCTTGCTACCTGCCTTTTTGTAACAATATCTTTTTGTCTTTTTCTGCACCATAAATACCAAGGCATTTATATCAGCTTCAACAACATGTGATGTCACATCATTTCTTTCTAGTTCAACCTTTTGCTTGTTATTTCCTGCCCAACATAAACAACCACACCTTTCCCTCATACAACGCCTTTATATAAAATAGCACAACCACCATGAATGTAACTCTATGCATCTAAAATGCCCTAAATGAGCTTTTAAACAAACAATTCCTTAAGTGAAAAAGGCCTTAAATATGGCCTTTTTAGGGAGTTATCACACCCCCAAACTAAAGTTATTACTTTTCCTCAAGCAATGGATAACACTTAACACAAACAGAATGTCATAGCAATGTTAAATAGGAAGAAAGTCAAGAAAAAATAGAATTTCAACCCTCAGAAAATTAGGCTTCATCATGCTAGACATATAAAGAAGTAAAGTACTTTTCCCTAGGTCAAGAGTATTTGTGGTAGTGTGTGTGCCTGATTGTATCCACTCTATATTAAACAAATTTAAACAATTTATAATAAAGTCCCCTAGTCTTACCCCGTTATTTACTCATTCATTAAGTACATTTATACTCCTTTTTTTAAATATAATGCTGCTATGAGGAGATTCAACCCATCACACCTACCTTCCCACACTCTAGATAAAATAGAGCATATCTTCCATCCCCAAGCTAGTTAGGTCAAGTCATCCCGTGACTACATTCATTCACTCATATGCATTAAGCTTCCATTTATTCAAGAAAGTTCCAGGCAATGCCACAATAAAGAGGAGTGTCCCTCTATAGCTATACCGAAGCATTTATTCACAATTTTATATATAAGGAGTTCTCATTTATTTATCATTTAAGCATAATACCTCATTTAAATGCCAAGACTAACAAGAGTTCCTTCATAAAATTTCCTAAATTTCCTAAGTATAGAGAGCATATAAATTGTGTAAGAGTAATTCACAAAACATCAAGCCCTAGAGTCAGTTATATCATTCCCAACAGTTATTTGTGTTCAATATCTAGCCTAACAAGTTAATCTTCATCGGGTATCACCAAATCATTTTTTTGTAACTATCTTACCTTTTACTGATGCTATGACATATTGTTATGCTAATACTATTATGCATATATTCTACCAAGAACACTACCTCCCCCAAACTGAAGGGAGTCATTGTCCTCAATGCTTAAAGAGAACTAACTAAGAAATAAAACTAAATGCCATGCTATGAAATGCAATATGAATGAAAATGGAGGTACCTCACTTTTTCAGTGATGATGTTGTACTGGAGGTGTTGGGAGCTCCTCGTCTTGTACGTTTGCGAAGTGGTGCAGGGCTGGAATCAGAAGAAGTAGAATAGTAATGGGAGATGTTGATACGTCCGACCAAGGTCTTTGTATGACGGCTGATGTGGTGAGTGAGAGAAGGTTTAGGTAAAGGAACAGGACGGGGGGTTTTCTCAACTAGTACCACAGGTGAGTCTGGAGTCAGGGATTAGTGAGGGTAAAAAATCGGTTCATTAACGGGAGCATCAACTTCATCTGGTTCTGGAGATGCCTCAACATTGGATGCCGACAGAATTTCATCTAGAAAGCCTGGGAAATTATGTTGAACATGGGTAAGCATTTCCTAAAACATAGTTACCACCACAACATCTCTGTGTTTCGCATAACCAAAAAAATTTCTGATGTCACCGTACAAAGCATGTAAATTAGTATGGGTTTGCATGACAACTTCTTCGAGAGTAAGCATTATTGTATTGACATTGGAGGTATATTTTGGTTCTCAAAATCTAATAGTAATGGTAACCTGGCCCTAGTTATACCCAAAACACTAGATAAAATTTCATCAAAAGAGCTCTCACATACTTTTTTCTTTATGCACAAAGCAATAATCAGATTTGGAAAAACCAAAGCACTAGCTTTTTTACCCAAACATTCATGCACTTGTTGAACAATAATTTTACCTATATCAATAGAACTGGTTTCCATAATAGAGTGTAAGAGCATTAACCAAGGTAGGGATACTGTTGTATTATGGGCAATTGGCATTAGCTTGTGCTTCATGAAGTGGTTCCAAAGCTTGTCTAGCAGTTGGAGGTGTTCATGATTGACAGAGTAGCGACTGGATTGTCGACCGTTCGAAGTCACTTTCAAATGGCATGAATCCTACGAAACTCCATCATAAGTAGTGCTATCGGCGTCTTTCTCAAAGTTTGCATGCTGATCTTCAATACCCTGCAAATGAAAGTATCAGTGATAATATCATACTGGTTCGGTTTAGAAATATTTAAGTAGAACTCTTTCACAACAATGCATTCACAAAACCGAGGTGCCTTGCAAACTTTTGCCACTTGTGTGGATCGACTATATCCATCATATCTGGTCTGAAATCGCCATCCTGTTTATCCGTGAAAACAAACCCTAACTTAAAGAAAAGCTTTTGATTTTTGAAGTTTTGAAATCACGCCTTTGTTTCATAATTTTTAAACTGTTGAGGAATTGAAGCTTTTGCCTCCGTAGGTCTCATGCGCACCATTTTTGTAGTGTTTTAAATGAAGTAAAATGAAAAAGGAATGAGCTTTGTGTGCTTGAAGATTTTCGGCTATAGAGGAAAAAGAGGGAACATGAAGATGAAAGAAAAAGTTAAAGGAAATAATGAGAGAGATGGACTGAGTGAACATTTAAAAGAAAAATGAGTGGATGAGGTAAATGGGTAGGTGAAAAAGTAACTATAGGCAATAAATGATATGGGACAAGACAAATAAAAAAATCAAAATTAAATTAAATAATGAAAGAATAAAACAATCTTTCCCTTTTTTAATTGTGTTGTCTCTTTCCATCCCTTGGTAACCGCTCCACGTACGGCTGCAGTATTGTGGGTCGCTAGCAAAACAAAACAAAATTTATTCACGACATAAAAAATTAAAATAAAAGTAAAAATAATGGAAATAAAAAATTTATTATTTATGTACAATCAGTAAAATTTAATGTCGTGGCATTGAATTGTTTTCCCAGGTGGCCACACTCAAGCATCGTACATGTACAACACTGCCTTGTCACGCAGACGTGGAACTCCACTGTAAGCTTTCAAAAGGTGGTCGTTAACTTTGAAGATCGTCCCATCTTCTATGTTCTTGACGTCAACAACTCCATGGGGATAAACATAATGCACCTCAAATGGTCATGACCATCGATATTTAAGCTTCCCATGGAAAACTTTAAGTCTTGAATTATAAAGCAACACATGTTGGCCAACATGAAAATGTCGTGGCATCAGTTTTTGGTCGTGCCACTTCTTGGTTTTTTCCTTGTATATCCTTGCATTTTCATATGCTTTTATCCTAAACTTTTCCATCTCATTGAGTTCCAGTAATCTATGCTCCCCAGCTAACTGAGTATCAAAATTCAATCGCTTAATGGCCCAATATGCCTTATGTTCGAGCTCAACAAGGAGATGACAAGATTTCCCATACACCAACTTGAATTATGACATGCCCAAAGGAGTTTTGAATGTTGTTCTATATGCCCAGAGTACCTCATCTAACTCTGGTGACCAATCCTTCCGCCTTGTGTTCACCATTTTTTCCTAAAATATGCTTTAGATGATATGTCGTGGCAATCTTATGATGCACTCCATATCTCCTTAGTGCCTTGACAATCAACTTGTTATCAAAGTGGGTTCCCTCATTACTAATGATGGCTCGAGGTACTCCAAACCGAGTAAAGATATTCTTGTACAAAAGCTTGAGTATAGTTTTAGTGTCATTCTTTGATGTTGCTATTGCCTCCACCCACTTGGATACATAATCCACAACAAGCAGTATGTATAGATCACCATCAATAGAAGGGAATGATCCCATGAAATTGATGCTCCAAACACCAAATATTTATATTTCAAAAATGCCTTGCAGTGGCATTTCATGTCGCCTGGATATGTTTCCAGTGCGTTGGCATCGATCACGATACTTTTAAAATGCTTGAGCATCTTTGAACAAAGTTTGCCAATAATAGCCTGATTGCAAGACCTTGGCATCAGTTCTTGCTCCTCCAAAATGGTCTCCACTTGGGGTCATGTAACAATGGTATAAAATGTTGTGTTGCTCTTCTTCAGGTACACAACATCTAATAAGGTGGTTAGCACAATGCTTTGACAAATATGACTCGTCCCAAAAATAATACCTTGCATCGTGCTTGAATTTCTTTTTGCCCTGGCTGTTCAAATCAAAAGGCAATATTACATTAACAAGAAAATTAACAAGGTCATCATACCACGAGATTACAATGGCATAAAGGATTTTCTCATCAGGAAATTCCACTTGAATGTCTACATAGTGTCATGGCATTCAGAGTTGTTTTCTAGCCTAGATAAATGATCATCAATGTAACACCCATTTCCCATATACGTCCCAGTACATGAGTCACATATGTCACATGACTTTTAAAATATTTTTGTACTTGAAAACCAGTTATATCTTATCAGAGCATCACAACATATCTAAGTACATGGCAACTAGTAATATCAAAATAAACGTCTAGAGATGTCATGCTCTTACTGATGAGGCAACCCTTGATAGATGATGACAGCTACACCCCTCACTCCGATTGTAAGCTATTAACTATCTGTGAAAATAATCACACGTTAAGTATACACTTAGTGAGGCATAATAAAGTCAATAAAGCATTTAGAAACATACGTATATCAATAAATATAAAATACGATTTGAAACCATATAATATATATATAAACTCAAAAAAGACTTGATAAGCCAAGTTTCTTTCAAATAACCTGCGAAACAATATTTAGTATGCCCAACATACCTACCAATCAGTATTTTCCAAAATATCCATTTATTACCCAATGTATACCAAATGAGAATGCAAGGTACATGAATTGCATATAAGTGCTAAACGAAAGAATAGGTTCTGTGGTGACAACAACACTATACAAATGTAACAAAATGGTAATTCACAACCTTATTATGAATACCATGGGTGCACACATAGTGCCGAAATGGTTATTCACAAACTCATTATGAATACAATGGATGCACTTATAATGCCGAAATGGTAATTCACAAACTCATTATGAATACCATGGATGCACACATAGTTTCGAAAGTACACAAAGTACTGATACAAAAATGCAACATATGCATTAAACAAAATCGATCGATAACCATCATACACAAAGTATGTCGAAATGCACATACTACTCTCAATGCACATACAATAGGCCTATAAATCAAATTCCCATATTAAACATTTATTCTTAAACATTGATAACTGTTAAAATAATATAAAATTATCCATCTATTTTAGGGATATTCATGCCCTAAAATTTATTCGTAAAATCATTTTCATAAACTTTATGAAAATATATCAAAATACGATAAACCATGCTTTTATAAAAACATTCTGCATATCATATAAATACATAATAAATGCACTCACCTGGTATGCCTCACTATTATGCCTTGCTATTGAAACCAAATTATTCTTGAACTTTTTCTTTGTCTTTCGTTTTTCTCGTATCACAAATTTGATCACGATCTACAAAAGCATCCATAATCATACATACAATTATAAAATACAATGTTAGTATCCTTACTAACATTTATACAAAAATAATAATACTCAAAAGTACCATTATTTTTGAATTCTTTTAAAATTCATCTTAACTTTTCATTTTTATTCATAATGGGCCTTTTTCATAAATTCATCAATTCAAGCCCAAATAAGCCCAATAAAAATTTTAGAATTTAATTTCAAGCTCAATACCTCATTAATACCATAATTACCATTTAAGTCACCAACTTTCTCAATTTTTCACCATTTTGTACTTAAACTTTGTCAACTTTCCAAAATAGCTTAATTTTACATTCTAAATTCAACTTCAACCCTCAAACAATAATTTCCAGTAATGTACATCAATTATTGAGTAATTACATAATCAACCCATAACTTTTCAAAATTGTTGAATAGGTCCTTAACTTTCGAAAAATTATACTTTGGCCCAAATATTTTTCTAAGGCTCGTAGCACCTTCCAAATATCATTTATAAGACATGGTAATTTTTCTATAGTGTTTCCTACCTTTTTACCTCATGGTCGAATGCTTTAGGGTTACATTTCTCATGATTTTCACTTCATTCAAGCATGAAACCAACCTCTATTCAACACTTCAAGACCTGTAGAATCAAACCCCTAACATAATTTCATCAAAATACATCTCTTTCCAAAATATAGGGTTTGGTCAAAATCAACATTGATTTATATAGCCATGTAAAAGTGATTTTAATCAACAATCATGCTTGTATATGATTCTACAACATCAAAAACATCACAATCTTTCATCAATTTCATAAACCCTAGTGTGAATACAAACCGTAAAATTTGGGATCTTTAAACACAAGCAAGATTAGCATACAATATTGGTACCAAATGATAGCGTTTTCACGTAGAACAATTTTCTATTTCATGAAATAATCCAAAATCCAAAGAAAATTGCTCAAAAATTGAAAAGAAAATTTCTCTTACCTTGCTAATGGGTGCACAACAATGTTGCTAGAAAATAAAGAAAATTACATGAAATTTCTAAGTAATTTCATTTTAATTTATACTTTATTTAAGCTTAAATGAGTAAAATATTCATTTAATGAAAATGTCCATTTTGCCATTAATGAAACTTGATATTTAAAAAAAATACTAAGCCACATAACCTTATCATCTTTCCAAAGTCAAAGATGAACAAATATTTGACTCTTTTTACAATTTTACCGAGCAACTTTCCAAAAATTGCAATCTTGCCACTTTAATCCAACAGTCCAAATTTCTATTCGATCTGATTTATTGATTTCTTACCGGACTTTAACCCTTTCTAGTTTTAAACATAAATTCCAGATCAAGAATCAGATTTCAATAAAATCCCACTCTCAAGAGTAAACTATATATATATATATGGAATCAATTTTTTTAGGAAAATTATCACTTAGGTCCCTAAACCTTTCCCATGTTTATACTTTAGCCACTAAACTTTCAAAAATTACATTCTAATCACTAACCAAAGTTTGGGGTATTATAACTCTCCCCCCTTAAGAAAAATTTGTCCTCAAATATTTGTATGAAACTGAGATGAAGAAGGGCACATACTATCTTTTCATGTTCTCTTCTCTTTCCCTAGTCGCTTACTGGACTTTATGATTCCGCCAAAGAACTTTGACCAAAGAAATCATCTTGTTCTGTAGCTCTTTGACTTATTAAGCCAAAATCTCAATTGGTTCCTCTTCATAGGTCAAATATAGTCGAATCTTTATTTCCTCCGGGGTGATAATATGTGACGGATCTGATCAATACTTCATGAGCATCAACATATGAAAAACATTATGGATCTTGTCCATTATTGATCAACACATTATTGAAAGATGAATAATCCCCAATTTATTTTTCATTTATTTTATCAAATTAGGGACAACTAGATCTCGATATTTTAACTCGAATCAATTTAACGGTATTCAGAACTTTCTCCTATAAGGGTTTTATAAGGGGCCATCTTGATGATCGACTTATAACTATTATTATAAACAAATTCTACTAAAGGAAAATACTTTTCCCATGATCCCTTAACTCAAACCCACATGCCCTTAGCATATCTTCCAATATCTGAGTGATATGCTTCGAGTGGCCATCCATTTATGAGTGATAAGCCGTACTGAAATTCAATCGAGTACCCAAGGCCACGTATAATGAATTACATAATCTCAAAATAAACCTTGGATCTCTTTCATATACTATTGATACCCGCACTTTATGCAACTGAACTATCTATTTTATGTACAACTCAACGTATTTATCCATCGAGTACTCTGTCCAAACTAGAATAAAGTGATAAAACTTGTTCAATTTATCAACAATCGCCCATATTGAGTCTTTCTTGCTGGGTGTCAAAAGTAGCCCTGTAACAAAGTCCATAGTGACTCGTTCCCCTTTCCATTCAGGCATCGAGATCAGTTGCAACAATCCAGAAGGAACTTGATGTTCAACTTTCACCTATTAGTACGTCAAACACTTTTCCACAAATTTTGTGATGGCTCTTTTCAAAACAGGCCACCAAACTGACTATTTAAACCTTGTTACATCTTGTATCCATCTGGATGCATAGTCAACGGACTATAATGCCTCAAAATGAATATGTTTCTGTAGTTTTTCATCATCAGAAATACAAAGTCTCCCACGATAGTATAAACATCCATCGGACATGACCTCAAATTCCTTAATCTCACCATTTTCTACTTGTACAATTCTTACCAAGCAATTTTCGTCTTTCCTTTTTAATTCTCTTATCCGATCAAAAAGCATCAGTCGTAACTTTAACTCGACAATCAAGGCGTTGTCTTCCTTTAAAGACAAACGCATATCCAAAGATCTCAAGGCTGTAAAATTCTTTCGGTTAAGTGCTTCAGCCACCAAATTAGCCTTTCCGGGATGATAATTTATGATCACATCACAATCCTTTAAAACTCTATCCATCTTTTCTATCTTAGGTTTATCTCTTTTTGAGACAACAAATACTTTAGGTTTTTGTGATCCGTAAAAATATAACACCGCTCACCATACAGATAATGGCACCAAATCTTTAAAGCAAACACGACTACTTCCAACTCTAAAACATGCGTCAGATAATTCCTATCGTGAGTCTTTAACTGTCTCGAGCCATATGCTATAACTTTACATTTTTTCATAAGCAAACATCCCAAGCCATTATGAGATGTATCACTAAAGAACACATAATCTTTACCCAACTCAAGTTTTACAAGAACTGGTGCCTCTATCAAAATCTTCTTTAGTGTTTCAAAACTCTATTGGCACATCTCTGTCCAAACAAAAGGCACATCTTTCCATAAAGGCTTGGTTAGAGGTGACACTATCATCGAAGTTCTTCACGAACCTACGATAGTAACCAGAAAGTCCCAAGAAACTCTAAACTTATGATATGTTCTTTGGGGGTTTCCAATCCACTATAGTATGAATTTTCTTGGGTCTACCCTTATGCCATATGCCGAAACAACATGTCCAAGAAAAGCAAATTATGTCAACAAGAATTTACACTTGGATAGCTTGGCGTACAACTTTATTTCCTTAATTAGTCACCAAAATTTGATTCAAACAAACATGGAATACTCGATTAATCGAATCTATAAATGCTACAAGAGCATTACTCAAACCGAATGGCATAGCCATAACTCGTAGTGTCCATACCGCATCTGAAAACTATCTTAGGAATATCCCCTTCTTTAATCTTCAATTGATGGTATCCAGACCGAATATCAATCTTAAAGATCACTGTTGCACCTTCTAATTCATCATACAAACCATCAATCCTCAGAAGTGGATACTTATTCTTATTGTCACTTTATTCATCTTTCGATAATCTGTGCATAACTGTATATATTCATCTTTCTTTTCTCTAACAACATATGTACTCCCCAAGGTGAAACACTCGGTCTGATGAAACATTGATCAAGCAACTCTTGTAATTGAGCTTTAGTTCTCTTAACTTGATCAGAGCCATTTGATACGAAACCATAGAAACAAGCTCAATACCCTAATAACCATCAATCTGGAATTCCACCTCTCAATCTGGAGGCAACCAAAGTAATTCATCTGAAAAGACATTTTGAAATTCCCAAACCATGGGAATATCATATAATCTCACTTCAGATACTTGATTATCTATCACATTATCTAGAAAAGCTATACATTCTTCTGACATCATTTTCTTCACAATCATTGTCGATATCACATTGGGTAGTGATTTTGCTTTTTCCCCAATTACTATAATTTTTGAATCATCAATATCGTTTTGAAATAATCGCTTTTTACGATTATCAACCCAATCAAAAAGTGGAGATAACCAACCCATGCCCAATATGATCTTAAACTCGTCAAATGATAATTCCTTTAGATTCACCGGCAACATAGCCCCTTGAATCTTTATATGATATGTACTATATGTCTGACTCACACTTGCACCATGACCCATAGGGTTTACCGCTATCATATCACTTGAGATCAAGTTGAATAGAATACCTCTATTTTAAAATTCCTTATTTTCTTCTTAAGGTAATCTGTATAACTTTCCCAGATCTATTGAAAATATTCTCGAGAAGTTGAAACTTTTTCATCACAACTATGAAAGTCTAAATGTCCACATCATTCAATAAGAAGACTTGACAACTTTGTAGCAATAACTTCATAGCAGTTAATGCTCAAATCACACTAGCAAACAAATTTACTATTTTTCCTACCATTACGAACTCAAAACTTTTCCAGTTCTTGAAATTCAACCACAATCTAAGTGATAATTCATTGTAGCATGGAAGGGGTAGACAATCTATTCCATAATTTACCTTCCCAAGGTAACTCTATCAAGTCTATAAAAACTTAACATCTACTCTTATTCAAACTCATTTTAAAACCTTTAGAATGATAACATAATTATCATATGATTCACTAATAACTCATATTTCTTTAAACTTTTACCAGACAACTTACTTACTACTTACTTATTTCCTCTAACTCAAATCAACATTTCTTTAAGAAACTTAATGCTTAAGTTAAATATTCCTCAAATATTTAAGCTTACCTATAGAAACCTCAGAGTCATAAATAGATTAAGTAATCTCTTTTGGATCCTCATCCGATTCAAATTCTCTTATAATCCATTTAAACTTTTTAATGGATTCATCTAATGTAGTATCTTCATTAAACGTTGGGGGATTTCTTCCACATAATAGAAGAAAATCCTTTATAGTTCTAACTCTTCTATGGCGTGATACTGAAGTCATGTCGTATCTTTTTGGGTTGATTTCAATCTCAACCCTCCTTTCAACATTATCAACTTTCTTACCTCTATCCTTAGTTTTCGACATCTAACACAACACACATAATAACAACTTAAATTAGTGAGGAGTGACATCAATCATATCACAGTGACACCATATCAGTAACTTTGACATCCTAGTGGTATATACACGCTTTCAACATGAAATAAAATCATTTTCGACCAAGGATCGACTAAACCTGTAGCTCTGATACCAATAAATGTAACACCTATTTCCCGTAAACATCCCAATACACAAGACACAGATGTCACATGACTTTTGAAACATTTTTGTACTTGAAATCCAGTAAAATTTTGTTTCTTTAAATAAACGGTTTAATAATACAATTTATAAAAAGTTCTTCAAATGCACATATAAACAATAACGTTTAAAATCCATCAAACAATATTCTAAGTTCAGTTATAATTTAATACTACAACTAAATACCAAGTATCTTATCAAAGCATCACAACATATCTAAGTATATGCCAACTAGTAATATCAAAATAAACATCTAGAGATGTCATACTGTTACTTATGAGGTAACCCTTGATAGATGATGACAGTTGTACCCTTCACCCCGATCGTAAGCTATTACATACCCTTGAAAATCATCACACGCTAAGTGTACACTTAGTGAGACATAATAAAGTAAGTAAAATATTTAGAAACATACACATATCAATAAATATCAAATACTATTTGAAACTGTATAATATATATAAAAACTCAAAACTGACTTGATAAGCCAAGTTTCTTTCAAATAACCTACGAAACAATTTTTAGTATGCCCAACATACCTACCAATCAGTATTTTCCATAATATCCATTTATTGCCCAGTGTATGCCAAATGAGAATGCACGGTACATGAGATGCATATAAGTGCTGAACGAAAGCATAGGTTATGTGGTGACAACAACACTATAAAAATGTAATGAAATGGTAATTCACAACCTCATTATGAATACCATGGGTGCACACATAGTGCCGAAATGGTTATTCACAAACTCATAATGAATACAATGGATGCACATATAATGCCGAAATGTAATTCACAAACTCATTATGAATACCATGGATATACACATAGTGCCAAAAGTACACAAAGTCTGATACGAAAATGCAACATATGCATTAAACAAAATCGATCGCTAACCATCATACACAAAGTATGTCAAAATAGACCTACGACTCTCAATACACATACAATAGGCCTTTAAATCAAATTTGCAACTTAAACATTTATTCTGAAACATTGATAACTGTTAAAATAATATAAAATTCATCCATCTATTTTAGGACAATTCATACCCTAAAATTTATTCGTAAAATCATTTTCATAAACTTTATGAAAATATTTCAAAATATGATAAAACATGTTTTTATAAAAACATTCGAGGTTGACTCATCATAAGTCGTCCTTATATCATATAAGTACATAATAAATGTAGTCACCTGGTATGCCTTACTATCGAAATCCAATTATTCTTGAACTTTTTTTGCCTTTCATTTTGCTCGTATCACGAATTTGATCATGATCTACACAAGCATCTATAATCACACATACAATTATAAAATACAATGTTAGTATCCTTACTAACATTTATTTACAATAATAATACTCAAAAGTACCATTATTTTTGAATTCTTTTAAAATTCATCTTAACTCTTCATTTTATTCATAATGGACCCCTGTCATTAATTCATCAATTCAAGATTAAATAAGCCCAATAAAAATTCCAAAATTTAATTTCCAGCTTAATACCTCATTAATACCATAATTACCATTTAATCCACTAACTTTCTCAATATTCACCATTTTGTACTTAAACTTCGACAACTTTCCAAAATGGCTTAATTTCACATTCTAAATTCAACTTTAACCCTAAAACAATAATTTTCAGTAATATACATCAATTATTGAGTAATTACACATCAACCCATAACTTATCAAAATTATTGAATAGGCCCCTTAAGTTTTAAAAAATTACACTTTGGTCTAAAACTTTTTATAAGGCTTTGTAGAACTTTCCAAATATCATTTCTAAGCCGTGGAATTTTTTTTGCAATTTTTCCTACCCTTTTACCTCATGGTTGAATGCTTTAGGGTTATATTTCTCATGATTTTCACTTGATTCAAGCATGAAACCAACCTCTATTAAACACTTCAAGACCTCTAGAATCAAACCCCTAACTTAATCTCATCAAAATACATCTCTCTCCAAAATCCAGGGTTTGGCCGAAATCAACATAGGCTTATATAGCCATGTACAAGTGATTTTAATCAACAATCATGCTTGCATATGATTCTACAAACTCAAAAACATTAAAATATTTCATCAATTTCATAAACTCTGGTGTGAACACAAACCCTAAAATTTGGAATCTTTAAATACAAGCAAGATTAGTGTGCACTATTGGTACCAAATGATAGCGTTTTTCGTGTAGAATAATTTTGTATTTCACGACATAATCCAAAATCCAAAGGAAATTGCTCAAAAATTGAAAAGAAAGTTTCTCTTACCTTGCTAAGGGGTGTACGAAAATGTTGCTGGAAAATGGAGAAGATTACATGAAATTTCTAAGTAATTTCATGTTAATTTATCATTTATTTAATTTTAAATGAATAAAATATTCATTTAATGAAAAATGTCCATTTCACCATTAATGAAGCTTGATATTTAGAAAAATACCAAGCCACATAACCTTATCATCTTTCCAAAGTCAAAGATGAACAAATTATTTGACCCTTTTTCCAATTTTACTAAGCAACTTTCCAAAAATTGTAATCTTGCCACTTTGATCCAACAATCCAAATTAAACATGGAAATAAATCTTCAAATCCAATGATCCATTTTATTTTCCATCATTTTAAGATGTGGAAATAATATTTTTAAGCCTAATTTATGATCCTCCAATTTTTCCCGAAATTTCTATTTGATCCGATTTACCGATCTCTTACCGGACTTTAACCATTTCTAGTTTTAAACATAAATTCTAGATCAATAATATGATTTCAGTAAAACCACACTTCAAGAGTAAACAATCTATACATGGAATCAAAATTATTTTTTGGAAAATTACCAATTAGGTCCCTAAACTTTTCCCATTTTTATTCTTTGGCCATTAAACTTTCAAAACTTATATTTTGGTCGTTAACCAAAATTTGGGGTATTACACGAAACTTGGTTCTCAATACATTTTCTATCTACAACCTCTAAGTTGAATTCTTGCGAAAGTAAGATCCACATAATAAGTCTAGGTTTTGCATCATTTTTGTTTACTAAGTATTTTATATTCGAGTGATCAGTGTGAACCATAACTTTAATGCCCATTAGGTATGATATAAAATTTTCAAAAGCAAATATCATGGCAAGTAATTCTTTCTCAGTGGTTGTGTAGTTCAATTGTGCGTCATTCAAGGCATGACTAGCATAATATATAAAATGAAAAAGTTTACCTCGACGTTACCCAAAAATAACTCCTACGTCATAATCACTCTCATCACACATCAGCTCAAATGGTGATGTCCAATCGGGAGGAAATACAATATATGCTGAGATCAATCATTGTTTAAGCTCAGTGAATGCATCGAGGCATAACTCGTCAAACACACATGGTTGATTTTGTTGAAGCAAAGTGCATAAGGGCTTAGAGATTTTGGAGAAGTCCTTGATGAATCTTCCATAAAAGCCAGGGTGTCCAAGAAAACTCCTTATGTCCTTGATAGAGGTTGGCGGTTTCAATTTTTCAATCACTTCAATTTTCTCTTTTTCCACCTCAATTCCCTTGTGAGAGATCTTGTGCCCTAATATAATACCTTCAGTCACCATGAAGTGACATTTCTCCCAATTTAAGATAAAATCAGCCTCATCGCATCTTTTGAGAACTTTTTCTAAATTGCTGAGGCCTCGCTTAAAATTTTCTCCAGAAATGAATAAATCATCCATGAATATCTTAAGAAAGTCTTCAATCATATCAGAAAAATAGCTTGTATGCAATGCTGAAAAGTTGTTGGGGCATTACAGAGTCTAAAAGGCATCCTCTTAATAGAAAAAGTGTCACAGGGACAAGTGAATGTAGTTTTCTCATGGTCCTTTGGTGCGATGACAATTTGATTGTACCCATAATACCCATCTAAAAAATAGTAGAATGTTTTTCCTTCCAATCTATCTGACATTTGGTCAATCAAGGGTACAGGAAAATGGTAATTCTTTGTAGCTTTGTTGAGCTTACGATAATCCATTCATGTCCTTCATCTAGTGACAATTTTAGTAGGCAATAACTCATTATCCTCATTTGTAACCACAGTTATGGCACCTTTCTTTGGTGCACGTTGGACAGGGATCACCCATGAGCTATTTGATATAGGACAAATCACTCCAGCATCAAGTCATTTCATAATTTCTTTCATTAACACTCTCTTAATAACATGGTTGAGTCTTCGTTGTGGTTCTATCGAGTTGTCATGGCATTCCTCTAGCAGTATCTTGTGCATGCAAATCATTAGACTAATTCCCTTCAAATCCGCCATAGTCCAACCAATTGTTTTCTTATACTGCATCAAAATACTTAACAAGTTTTTCTCTTGGTTAGTAGTACGGTTAGAGGAACTAATCATAGGTAAAGTGTTTTCACTGCCCAAAAAAACATATTTAAGATTTCCTATTAAGGGTTTAAGCTCTAGGGTAGGTGTATGCAATAACGATGGCTTAGGAGGAATAAATTCATCAAAATTCAGGGGTTCAAAGTTCATACATGATCTAGCCAGTAGTAGGCTAGATTTTTCCACCCCAATTGGTAATTTGTCATAGTCCTTAAAGCTTTCATAATCAATCGAATATTCATTGTCTGCTAACTGAATGAAATTGTTCCAACAAAGGTATTTGATTTCTTCTTCAATTAATGAGTTCAATTCAGACATGCCTTGGCATTCCTCATTTTCATCAGCATACTTGAGAGTACAAAACACATTGTCAATCACACACTGATCGACCACTCTCATGGTGAGTTCACCTTTTTCATAATCTATCAAAATATGACCAGTGTCTAGGAAAGTTCTACCTAGAATGATGGGTACCTTGACATCAACTTCAAAATTAGGAATTAGGAAGTCAACTAGAAAGACAAATCTATCCACCCTTGCTATGACATCCTCAACTCTCCCTTCAAGTCTAACATGGGATTGGTCAGCTAGTCGTAGAATCACAGAGGTGGGTCTCGCATTTCCTATGCCAAGCATCAAGAATATGTACTTCAGCATTAAGTTCACACTTGAACCAAGATCACATAGTGCCTTTCCAACAAAATTATCTCCTACAAAACAAGGAATAATGAAGCTCTTTTGATCATTTTGCTTTGGTGGCAACTTACTCAATGAAGAACAAAATTCTATTGTCGTGGCAACTGTCTCATACTTATCCACTTTCCTTTTCTTGGTGCAAATTTCCTTAAGAAATTTGGCATACTTCAGCATCTGTTCAATAACTTCTAAGAGAGGTACATTGATATGGAGCTGATCAAGAATGTCCACAAACTTCTTGAACTAAATTTCGTCATTATGCTTCTTCAATCTTTGTGGGAAGGGTGGTGGGGATCTAGTTTCCTTAATTACAGGAGTATGAATTATTTTCACCTTGGTATCAAATTTTTTTACCTCGACAAGCTTACAGGTAGAACCATCCTTCTTGTCGTTCTCGGCAATGATATCTTCGTGTAATTCAACCTCAACTTCTTCAGTAGTGGGGGTAGATTCTTCATGTTGTGTCCCGCCAATCTTCACTTATTGGTTAATTTTCGTTCTACTTCTAAGGGTCAACATATGACATTTCTCTTTTTCATTGCAATTTAGTTTCCTTGCTAACGCTTTTGCAATGCCGTGAAAATTTGACCAACATGATCTTCCAAAGCTCTTAAAGATGAGCTATGGCTTTGAAGTAAGGCGCCTTGACTATGAAGTAAAGCTCACTGATTTTTAATTGAAGTATGGTCTTGTAGCATTGTATTCATGGTTGATATGAAATATTGAATTGTAGCTTCCAAAGAACTAATACTTGTTGAAGATGAGGCTCTTTTGAATTGTAGCATTCTGCTAACTAGTGGATTGACTATAATTATGGGCTTCTTGATTTTCCCATGAGAAATTTGGGTGCTGATACCATCCTGAATTATAAGCTTTAGAATAAGGATTATTATTACCTCAATTGAAATTACCTACAGAGTTGATGAACTCATGGTTGGTCGGACATTCGCTCTCGTGGTGACTGCCTTAGCATAACAAACATGTCAAGCTTATTGCTTTTACTTCTTTTACCTCAGTTGAGTGTTGTAAAATTTTCAGCATATTAGTAATAGCTTAAAGTTGAGCAGACACTGAGTCCTTGGTATCTAACTTGAATGTTCCAGGTGCTTTCTTCCCACTCCCAAGTCTTTAGAAAGGAAATTGATATTCATTATTGGCAATTCTATCAAAAATAGCAAACGCCTCAGAAGGTGATTTATCTAACTATGTCTCATTTGCCGAGGCATCAATCTTCATCCTCTGGTTGCATTGACTCCATTACAAAACATAATACTTGATTCTAATAGTGAAAACCATGATTTGAGCATTTTTGAAGCAAACCCTTGTAACGATCCCAACACTCATACATAGATTCGTTGTCCCCCTGGTGAAAGGATGCTATATCATTCCTTAGTTGAGTGTCCATGCTCGGTGGGTTATATCATAATAAGAAACTCTTGTAATAATTGGTTCATGATTCCATCAAACAGGATGGAACACCACTCAACCAAGGCCTTGCTCGGTCACGCAAAAAAATATGGAAACAAATTTAATTTCAATACATCCTCGTGCACTCCTTCTTGACGGAAAGAATCACAAACCTCCAAAAAATTACGAATATGTTGTCTGGAATCTTCAGTTGGCATCCCCCACATTGGCCTATGGAATTCAACATATTAAACATGACTGGTTTAAGTTCAAAATGTGTAACTTGATTTTTGGGTTCCATAATTCCAAGATTCATATCATCTAGCATCGGATTTAAATGATCAAAATAACACGGGGCCTATCAGCAGGTCCAACATTTTGTAACGCCTCGGCATTCTGATTTATTTCATCTTGACTAATACCCTAGTTTCCAATTTGATATATATTTTCTCAAGAACGTTGAGCATGTCTCCTTCATCTAAATAGTCTTTCAATCTCAGGTTCTATTGTTTACAATGGATTGTCAGAATGTCTTCTAGGCATACACCAAATAAGCCTGAAATAGAAAAATAATATCATGTAAAATATTCAAAAATAAAGAAACAAAAATAAAATGATCTAATTAATCTAATTAATTATACACCAAGTTTTGTATTATAAGCACTTATACACCAAGTTTTGTCTCGAACACCTAGACTTCATCTAATTAATGGACACTCTCATGCCTCATATAAACTTAGAAGATGAAGCATTCATATGCAAAACAAGAAAATGCAAAAGATAAATTTAAATCTACCATTAAAACAAAATCAAGCATCAATAAAATCAACCCCACCAAATAAGATTAGTTCATGGTGGGGTTCAAATTATACATGAAATAAAACATGAAAATCATTCGTTCCAACAACCCAATATTAAATAAAAAATAACATCAAAGGGGAAGGGAGAAGAAGCCTTCAACGCGCACAGCCAGGACTCTCCTCGACCATCACGACTCCCATAGTTTGCTAGCTCTTCTTGGACGACTAGCTTGCCATTCCTTGGAGCTCATTAATGGAGAAACACCACTAAGATAATGGAGGGAAGGAAACGATGGAGAAGATGAAGAAAAGCTAGCTAGAGATGGTGAGTGCGTAACCTCATCCCTCTCTCATGTGAGGTGTATTAAATAATAAAAATATCCAAGGGTATTAATGGGATTTAACACTCCAAATACCCATCATACCCCTAGAGTCACTCATATAAACTTAACCTTTCAGCACTATAAAGTTACCATTTTGTTTCCAAATTTGTTCAACAAAGTAAATAGAACATTAATAATTACATGCCACTAACAAAGTTAACCCTACATCATAGGATGTCTTACTGATATTGAAATATACTCCTCGATGCTTGATGTCTCTCTGCACTATTTACTATACTATTGGCTTTTTAACTATGCGTGAAAATCATCACACACTAAGTATATACTTAGTGAGGAAATTAAAATAATAAACAGTGCAATACAATTCATACATGAATTTCAATGTCAAAAATAAATGCCATAAGATCATGTTACATGCATGTCCAATATTTTACAATGATCAAAATGATATAAAATTTCTTATCATTTATCCTATGAGCTCGTAGGCTTATTTTATCAATACACTTACCATTTATTCCATAAGCTCGTAAGTTTATTTTACCAATATACTTACCTTTTATTCCATAAGCTCATGAGCTTATTTTACCAATATACTTACCATTTATTCCATAAGCTCATAAGCTTATTTTACCAATATACTTACCATTTATTGCATAAGCTCGTAAGCTTATTTTACCAATATACTTACCATTTATTCCATAAGCTCATAATCTTATTTTACCCATATACTTACCATTTATTCCATAAGCTCATAAGCTTATTTTACCAATATACTTACCATTTATTCCATAAGCTCGTAAGCTTATTTTACTAATATACTTACCATTTATTCCATAAGTTCGTAAGCTTATTTTACCCATATACTTACCATTTATTCTATAATCTCGTAAGCTTATTTTACCAATATACTTGCCATTATTCCATAAGCTCGTAAGCTTATTTGCATGCTTACCATTTATTAAGCAATAAATCATAAACCATAGACAATAGCCCAATATAACACCCTGAGGACCCTATGTATTCAAGTAAAATACTTGCATCGTA
Source organism: Hibiscus syriacus (assembly GCF_006381635.1). Taxonomy (NCBI): domain Eukaryota; kingdom Viridiplantae; phylum Streptophyta; class Magnoliopsida; order Malvales; family Malvaceae; genus Hibiscus; species Hibiscus syriacus. The sequence goes on along the minus strand of NW_024062800.1, from coordinate 9,891,357 downwards.
GTGCTAAACCTGCACTAAGCTTACGCCATAGTGCTAATTCGGATATTACACATAAGTTCGTGCCCACCACCTACAATAAGCTTACGCTATAGTGTTATTCCGGACATAAACCTGCACGTAGTGTCCTTACACACTATAGTTATATTATAAACCTGCAACTGCTATACTCTATAGCTTGCCAACTATACCCTGTCTCTCAATGACTTACTCGGGCATATAGTCTATATTATTCGATCCATCCATGACAAAGTATATTATCATAATTTAACAATGGGCAGTTCATACCCGAAATAGCATTCATGGTAAAATATCACATTTTCCATAATCAATGCATTATAATTTCATACCTTTACATATCAATGTCATGTCAATTTATAAAAATATGACATAATATCATGCTGATATAAACAAGGTCAACTTATCACAAGTCTTTCTGATGATGTATAAAACATCTATGTATAATGTCATGCATGTATTGCACTCACCTTGACACTTTATATCTTTCAAAATATATGCCTCACTATTTCCACAATAAACCCTTTTTATATTTAACTTACTTCAATCGCAAATCAACCATGATCTGTATTAATCACAAATTCATAATGATACATATGTTAGTATTGTACTAACATAAACATATCCAAAAAAATAACTCCATAATTTACGTGAAACTCATTTTCTACCAAATATTTTAACACCTATTAATTCTTTTTAATTTTGGCACCAACTTTTCCAACTTATATAAAATGGTCCTTCACCATTTTACTGCTTAAAATTTCAATACAAAAATTCCAGTAATGAAAGTATTATCAAACAAGTACCCATACAAATGCATAAATATAATAAACACTACCAAACAATTTGAAATTTACATTACAATCACCAAACTTTCTTTACTTCCCAAAAAATCAAATTTCACATTCTAACACTCATTTAATTCCCAAACAACAATTTCCAGCATAGTACATCAATTATATAAAACTTACACAACAACCCATCTATTTTCAAAAATTTTCGAATTGATCCCCAACTGTTCAAAAATTACAAAATGGTCCCCAAAGTTTTCAAAGGCTTGTAGAATACTTTCTTCATGATTTCCAGCCCTTATATAATTTTTCCATAATTTTTCTCACTCAAACAATCCATGGCCGAAACTTAAAGAACAAGTTTTAGAAAGATTAAATATGTTCTAATCATCATACATGCTTGAATATGAATCAACTGCCTCACAAAAATCAAGATCCATAATTAATTTCATGATCCCTTATATGAACACAAACAATAGAATTTGGGATCCTTGAACACCCACAAGATTATCATGCAAAATTGGTACCAAATGATAGCGTTTTTCGCATATAACAATTTCTATTTTATGGTATACTCAAAATCCTAAGAAAATTGCTTAAAAATTGAATTGAAGCTTTCTCTTACCTTTAGAGAAACCCACGGCAACATGGAGAAGAAGATGAGCAAGTTGGATGAAATGTTGGGGGCATTTCATATTAGTTTACATTAAATTCCACTATAAATGAATACAATATTCATTTAATTGAGATAAGACCAAATCACCCTTAATGAATCTTCCTATTCACCATAAAACCATGACATATAATCCTTATCATCTATCAAAGTCAAAGATGAATTATTTTGACTTTGATTTAAGAAATTTCCCCTGAATTTTTTAAAAATTGTGTTTTAGTCACTAAATTCCAATGTTTCGGTTAAATCTAAAAAATTGCACATTTACTAACCAAATTTATCTGATCTAAAATATTAAAATAATATTTCCAACCATTTTATAACATTCTTCAAATTTTTGTAAAATTCCAATTCGATCTGAATTTCTGATTCCTTACCGGCTTTTACCCTTTCAAAATTTTCTTTACTAAAATTCCAAATCCAAAAATATGTTTTGTATAAAACCCCACTCTCAAGAGTAAACTATCTATTTATGGAATAAAATTCTTTTAGGAAATTATTACTTAATTCCTCAAACTTTTCCATATTTTCTACTTTGACCATTAAACTTTCAAAATTTTCAGTTTGATCATTATCTAAATTTTTGGGGTATTACAATTCTCCCCTCCTTAAGAAAATCCGTCCTCGAATTTTAAAACTTTCTATGAAAACTCTAACTATCTTTTAATAAGGATTCCACTTTCTATTATAAATTTGTAGCCCTAATTTAGGGTTATACTAACTGGTAAGACGTGACCACGCCTTAACTATAGACTTTTTTTGTGATAACTCAAGATAAATAAGTCTCCTACGCCTTATTCGTAAGCCTCTTCTGATCTTACCAACATCTTGAATTCTGATTTTTCCTCCTTAATTTGGGAATTTTGTGAAGATCATGCTAACCATTAGATTTGGAGGCTATTTAATCCAAATCTTCAACCTGATATGAAGATGTGTAGATATCATTTCTTCATATCATCATTTCTTTCCCAAGTGACGTCCTTGACATTATGATTTTTCTAAATCACTTTGATTATAAGAATCATCTTGTTACACAATTCTTTGATTTCTCGAACTAAGATCCGAACTGGTTATTCTTCATAAGTCAAAACTGGTCAGATCTCAATTTTCTCTGATGCAATGACATGTGAAGAATCTGATCGATACTTTCTAAGCATCGACACATAAAAACATTTTGTACTTTGTCCAACTCTGGATCTCAATTACCTCCAGAATTAATGCTAACTGATAACCCATCAGTCTAACTCTTTTTAATATCTCATAAGGTCCAATGAATCTTAGACTTAGTTTTTCTTTGCGCCCAAAACAAAAAAATTTGTTTTCAAAGGTGATACTTTAAGAAAAACTTTATCAGATTAATGAAATTCAATCTATTTTCGCTTCAATTCTACATAAGACTTTTGTCAATAAAATGCCATTTTGTGATTATCTTTACTTTATCTTCAACTTCTTTCAATAAATCTGTGCCAACAAGATTTCAATCTTTTAACTTGAACCAATTTAATGGTGTTTGACATTTTCTCCCATATAAAGTTTCATACTGAGCCATCATGTTGCTCAATTGATAACTGTTATTGTAGATAAATTCTTATAGTGACAAATGATTTTCTTTTCCCATGATTCCTTTAACTCAATCACATATGCTCTCAGCATATATTCTGATATCTTAATAGTACTTTCTGACTTACCATCCATTTGTGGATGAAATTCGTAATGAAATTCAATCGAATACCCAAAACTTTATGCAAAGTTTTCTAAAATCTTAAAGTGAACTTTGGATCCCTGTCCGATATAATGGATACTGTCATTCCATGTAGTCAAACTGTTTCCAAAGTTATACAACTCTGTATATTTATCCAATGCATAGTCCATTCACATCGGAATGAAATGTGCTGATTTAATTAACTGGTCACCCAAATGGAATCCTTTTTATTTGATGTCTAAGGTAACCATGTAACAAAATTCATAGTGACTCTTTACTATTTCCACTCTGGAATAGAAATCAGTTGCAATAATTACGGAAACACTTTATTCTCATCTTTTAATTGTTGACATGTCAAACATGTAGCAACAAACTCAATAATGTTTCTTTTCATATCCAACCATAAAAAAAACTCTTTACATCCTGATACATTTTTCCACTTGGATGCATAGTCAGTGGACTATAATGTGCCTGAGAAAGAATATCTTTTTTCAAATCATCATCATTAGGAATACAAATTCTTCCTAGATAAAATAGACACTCATCAGAGTTGACTTCAAAGTCTTTAGTCTTACGTTTTTCCACAAGTGAATATATATATATATATATATATATATATATATATATATATATATATATATATATATATATATATTTAATCATCTCTCATCATTTTTTTCTCTTTTTCTTTTCTTTTCTTTTCTATTTTTCTTCTTCTTCTTCTTCTTCTTCTTCATTTTCATTTTCTTTTTATTCTTTATTTTTTTCCATTTATTTTTTTGTTTTTTATATATTATATATATATAGCTCTTATGCCATCTGCCGAGACAACATGACTAAGAAAATCAACTTTTGATAGCCAAAATTCACACTTTGACAGTTTAGCATATATCTTTTTATCCTTAAGTATTTCAAGTACAATACGAAGATAAGCATCATGCTCTATCTTTGTATTCGAGTATACACGAATGTCATCAATACCGACCAGCTCAAATTAATCCAAGTAAAATTGAAATACTCGATTCATCAAATCCAATAATGCTGCCTGAGCATTTTTTAAATCAAACGACATTACTACGAACTCGTAGTGTTCATACTGTTTTCTGAAAACTATCTTTGGAACATATTCCTATTTAATATTTAATTGATGATATCCCATTCGAAGATTGATTTTAGAGAAAATTGATGCTCCCTTTAAGCTGATCTAACAAGTCATCAATCTTCAAAATAGGATATTTATTCTATATAGTTACTTTGTTTAACTTTCGATAATCTATGCATAATAGCATATATCCATTTTTTTATAAACAACACTGGCTCACGCCACGGTAAAATATTCACTCTAATGCATCCTCAATCTAGCAGTTCTTGTAATTGGTTCTTTATTCTCTTAACTTAATTGCAACCATTCGATACGAACCCATAGATACATGATCAATGCCTTGATAACCATTAATATTAAATTTCACCTCTCAATCTAGAGGTAACCCAAATAATAAATCTAAAAAGACATGAAAATTCCCAAGTTATGGAAATATCATATGATCTTACTTCAGATACTTGAGTATGTATCACCTTAGCTACAAAAGCTATGCATCCTTTATACACACCTTAGTGATGATTTCACTTTTTCATCAATCATTAAAATTTTTAATCTCTCCACATTTTTCTAAATTAATCGCTTATTGCAACCATTAACCCAACCTTAATGCAGAGACAACCAACTCATGATCAAAATGATCTAAAACTCATTAATGAAAATCCCATCGGATTCATCAGGAACATAAGCTCCTGAATCTTTATCGGACATTTATTATTTGTCCGTCTAACACTTGTATCATGACCCATAGGTCTTCCTCTATAATATCACTCGATATCAAGTACAATTGAATATTTATACTTTGGAATTCCTTAATTCATTCTTAAGGAAATCTGTATAACTTATCCAGATCCAGAGATAATATTTTCGAACAGTTGAAACATTTTCAATCTCAAATGAAAGTCTCAATGTTCACATCGTTCAATAAGAAAACTTGATAAATTTGTTGCAATAACTTCATAGTTGTTAATGCCAAAATAACACTAGTAAACAAATTTACTCTTTTTCTTATCATTACTAACTTGATATTCTTCAAGTTCTTGAGAATCCATCTCAATCTGTAGCATGGAATGGTATACAATCTATTTTCATAAATTTACATTCTCAATGTAACTCTATCCACTTTTATGGACTTGATATCTATTCTCAATCCAACTCGTAATCAATTGATTCACTAAGAACTCAACTTTCTGTAAACTTTTAGCGGAAATCATATTTACCCCTTATTTATTTCCTCTTAATCAAATCAACAATGCTTTAAACAATTTAATGCTTAGCTTAAATATTTCTTACTTATTAAAGCTTACCTGGAGGAACCTCAAAATCATCACTAGATTCAGAAATTTCCTCTAGATCCTCATTCAATTCGACTTTTCTTGTAATCCATTTAAACTTTTTAATTGATTCTTCCAATTTATAAACTTCATTGAAAGATGGAGCATTTCTTCCACAAAATGGAGGAAAATCCCTAACATCACTCACCCTTCTAAGGTGTTTACACAAGTCGTGTCGGGTCCCTTTTTGGTCGATTTCAATATCAACCTTCTTTTCAACATTTTCGACTTTCTACCTTTGTTTTTAATTCTAACATCTGAACATTGTCAGAATCATCGTACTTTAGTAAAGCGTAACTTTACTCCTTATAAGCATCATCATAGTATATATACAAATATCAGTAACTTTTGACATCTTAGTGGCATGTATACACTTTTTAACTCAAAACAAACTCGGTTTAGTCCTAGAATCGGCTAAACCTATAGCTCTGATACCAATAAATGTAACACCCATAACCCGTATAAATATACTTATACAAATTGTAGATGTCATCCGAATTTCAAAAACCATTTCCAGCTCAAATGTGATTTAAAATTTATTTTCTTAAAATGGTAAAGGATATTATAAAAATATCATATCATATGAATATTGTTTCGTTACAACAAATTTAAGAAAAAAGATTTTTTACGAATAGTAAATAGTGAACAGTGTAACGATGCACTGCTACAGTAAGTGAACAGTGTATCGATGCACAAAAACTTTGAATTTAAAATGTGTATCGATGCACTGCTACAGTAATTTCAGAAAAATATATAAAACTCATAAAAACTTAACCATTCAGCACTATAGAGTTACCATTTTGTTTCCAAATTTGTTCAACAAAGTAAATAGAACATTAATAATTACATGATACTAACAAAGTTAACCCTACATCATAGGATGTCTTTCTGATATTGAAATATACTCCTCGATGCTTGATGTCTCTCTGTACTATTTACTCTACTATTGGTTTTTTAACTACAAGTGAAAATCATCACATGCTAAGTATATACTTAGTGAGGCAATTAAAACAATAAACAGTGCAATACAATTCATTCATGAATTTCAATGTCAAAAATAAATGCCATAAGATCATGTTACATGCATGTCCAATATTTTACAATGATAAAAATGATATAAAATTTCTTATCATTTATCCTATGAGCTCGTAAGCTTATTTTATCAATATACTTACCATTTATTCCATAAGATCGTAAGCTTATTTTACCAATATACTTACCTTTTATTCCATAAGCTCATAAGCTTATTTTACCAATATACTTACCAATTATTCCATAAGCTCATAAGCTTATTTTACCAATATACTTACCATTTATTTCATAAGCTCGTAAGCTTATTTTACCAATATACTTACCATTTATTCCATAACTCGTAAGCTTATTTTACCCATATACTTAACATTTATTCCATAAGCTCATAAGCTTATTTTACCAGTATACTTACCATTTATTCCATAAGCTCGTAAGCTTATTTTACCAATATACTTACCATTTATTCCATAAGCTCGTAAGCTTATTTTACCCATATACTTACCATTTATTCCATAAGCTCGTAAGCTTATTTTACCAATATACTTACCATTATTCCATAAGCTTCTAAGCTTATTTGCATGCTTATCATTTATTAAGCAATAAATCATAGACCATAGACAATAGCCCAATATAACACCCTGAGGACCCTGGGTATTCAAGTAAAATACATGCATCGTAGTGCTAAACCTGCACTATGCTTACGCCATAGTGCTAATCCAGATAATACACATAAGGTCGTGCCCACCACCTACACTAAGCTTACGCTATAGTGCTAATCTGGACATAAACCTGCACTTAGTGTCCTTACACACTATAGTGCTATTATAAACCTGCAGCTGCTATACTCTATGGCATGCCAACTATACTCTGTCCCTCAATGACTTACTTGGGCATATAGTCTATATTATTCGATCCATCCATGGCAAAGTATATTATCATAATTTAACATTGGGCAGTTCATACCCGAAATAACATTCATGGTAAAATATCACATTTTCCATAATCAATGCATTATAATTTCATACCATGACATATCAATGTCATGTCAATTTATAATAATATGACATAATATCATGCTGATATAAACAAGGTCGACTTATCGCAAGTCTTCCTGATGATGTATAAAACATCTATATGTAATGTCATGCATGTATTGCACTCACCTTGACACTTTATATCTTTCAAAATATATGCCTCACTATTTCCACAATAAACCCTTTTTATACTTGACTTGCTTCAATCGCAAATAAATCATTATCTATATAAATTACAAATTCATAATGATACATATGTTAGTATTGTACTAACATAAACATATCCCAAAATAACTCCATAATATACTTGAAACTCATTTTCTACCGAATATTTTAACACCTATTAATTTTTTTTTAATTTTTGCACCAACTTTTCCAAATTATATAAAATGGTCCTTCACCATTTTACCACTTAAAATTTCAAAACAAAAATTCCAGTATTGAAAGTATTATCAACCAAGTACCCATAAAAACGCATAATTACAATAAACACTCCCAAACAATTCGAAATTTGCATTACAAACACCAAACTTTCTAAACTTCCCAAAATAATCAAATTTCACATTCTAACACTCATTTTAATTCCCTAACAACAATTTCCAGCACAGTATATCAATTATATAACACTTACACAACAACCCATCTATTTTCGAAAATTGTCAAATTGATCCTCAACTGCTCAAAAATTACAAAATGGTCCCCAAAATTTTCTAACGCTTGTAGAATACTTTCTTCATCATTTCCAACCCTTGTATAGTTTTTCCATAATTTTTGTCACTCAAACAATCCATGGCCGAAACTTAAAGAAAAAGTTTTAGAAAGATTAAACATGTTCTAATCATCATACATGCTTGAATATGAATCAACTACCTCACAAACATCAAGATCCATAATTAATTTCATGATCCCTTATATGAACACAAACAATAGAATTTGGGATCCTTGAACACCCACAAGATTATCATGCAAAATTGGTACCAAATGATAGCGTTTTTTGCATATAACAATTTCCATTTTATGGTATACTCAAAATCCTAAGAAAATTGCTTAAAAATTGAATTGAAGCTTTCTCTCACCTTTAGAGAAACCCACGGCAACCTGGAGAAGAAGATGAGCAAGTTGGATGAAATGTTGGGGGCATTTCATATTAGTTTACATTAAATTCCACTATAAATGAATACAATATTCATTTAATTGAGATAACACCAAATCACCCTTAATGAATCTTCCTATTCACCATAAAACCATGACACCTCATCCTTATCATCTATCAAAGTCGAAGATGAATTATTTTGACTTTAATTTACGAAATTTCCCATGAATTTTTAAAAATTTGCATTTTAGTAACTAAATTCCAATATTTCGATTAAATCTGAAAAATTGCACATTTCCAAACCAAATTTCTCTGATCTAAAATATTAAAATAATATTTCTAACCATTTTATAACATCTTTGAAATTTTTGTAAAATTCGAATTTGATCTGAATTTTTGATTCCTTACTGGCTTTAACCCTTTCAAATTTGTTTTTACTAAAATTCCAATTCCAAAAATATGATTTCTGTAAAACTCCACTCTCAAGAGTAAACTATCTATTTATGGAATAAAATTCTTTTTAGGAAATTATCACTTAATTTTCTCAAACTTTTCCCAATTTTCTACTTTGACCATCAAACTTTCAAAATTTTCATTTTGGTAATTATCTAAATTTTTGGGGTATTACACAATATAAATACTTTTGACATCCTAGCGGCATGTACACATTTTCCATATAACATGAACTCGGTTTAGGCTAATAACCAACTTAACCTACAACTCTGATACCAATAAATGTAAAACCCATAACTCGTATACAAATCGAAATACGAGTTAAAGTTGTTAAAATAAACATTTCAAGCATTCATCGAACATAAATGCTTAAAATTTTGTTCATTATAAAACATTCCTTTATAGACTTAAAAATTATTTCAGTAATAGTGTAAAATTATTCAATAATATTTAATCATTCAAAATGAATCCGTTTTGGTAACAATTATGTAGTTTAGTGCTATTTCATAAAATGCATAAAACTTCCTAAACACTACTTACTTTATGAACCATTTTAAAACATAATATGTATATGTATATGTATATATATATATATATATATATATATATATATATTATTCATTCATAAATGTGAACATAACTAAACTAGCCAAAATAAATTGGTCCTAGTTTACCATTACAGATCATTTTAAACTAATCCGATAAAGTTACTAACAAGCATAAATATACATGCCACTAACAATTAAAAGTAAAATCAGAGATGTCTTACTAATATAGGTTGTAGGTATGATCCCTAAAAAGATACTCAGAAGACTCCTCATTTCACGTCTTTTTCTTTAACTGAACATACGCATGAAACATCACAAGCTAAGTAAAACTTAGTTGGGTAGTAATAACTTAAGGTGATGTAAAATAATTAAAATATCATAATTATGATAAATAATTAAAAGTAACTCAAATAAAATCTCAAAACTTTCAACCCGAATATTCAAGCCACTTTTCTTCACCAGAAACCTGAAATTCATCAACTAATGATTTTATTAAAAATCTTGATAAACATTATCAAACATAATAATCATTTCATATTCCTTTCATTTCAGATAACTTTTAGAGCTTTCATATTCACTTTCATAGCCCATAGTATATTTAAGAGAATGCAAGGTAGATGAGTCAGACATATGTGCGCACTAAGCACTTCACGGTGCTATCATCATAATATGCACTACAAGTACAATCATATCATCTTCACCACCAATGCAAAATGGAATGTACACGAATGTACTATATCAAAACAAGAAATCAAACTTTACTCAACTTCATGGCATGAAAAGTGTACCTATAACTCTCTATACAACATACAATGGGCTTTCACATAATATCATATCCATTTATTAATCAAGCATTTCAATTTAGAAACATTTTCATCTCATTAATATAAAATTCATAACTTGGGCAGTTCATACTTGAAATCATTCATAATTCAAAATACAACATTAGATAAAATACTTTGGGGCATTCATGCCCTAAAATCATTCATAAAACCTTTTATATAAGAATTATAGAAATATTTCATGATAAAAAAATTAGATCATACTTTAAAAATCACATGAGGTTGACTTATCACAAGTCTTCCTCAATCAGAATAATTAAATAAATAAACTGCACTTACCTTTGCCTCACCAGGAACCTTTATATGATATTTCTTTACTCGTGTACTTTATCCTTTCTTTTTGAGTCATTCGGATAGCTAGATTTATTGTGGTTTGATAACGTCATTTAATAACATAGAATATTCAAACTATATGTTCGTATCGTACTAACATAATCTAAACTTAATAATATAAAAGTCTATAAAAATAAAATCGATACTTAAATCGACATCAAACTAAATCATATTTCCATCATAACTTCAACTTCCTAAAATAGTTATTTAATCCCATAAATATTTAGTTTTATCATAAACCCTTCAACTTTTACCAACTTTACAGTCAAATCACTAATTATGGATTCTTTTTAGAATTCATATCAACTTTTTCATTTGATTCATAAGGATCCTTCACCATTATGACCACTTCACATTAATTGCAAAAAAATTCCAGCACCTAAATAATATACTCAATCCAATACTTCAGCCTTAAAAAATTACAGTTTCATCCTTAATTCCAATCACTATCTTTACAATTCATACAAATTTATCCCAAACAAGTACTTAAATTGAAATTTAACATCCAAGTAATAGATTTCTATCATTCTAGTATTATACCCACATGATACTTTCATATTTAATAAACTTGCAATCAAGTGCCTTTATATTAAGACCATTCGAATTCCACATTCAAAATTCACCAAGTTTACAACTTGGTCCCAAATCGTTACTTTAACTTAAAATTCAACATTCCATAATTAATATTCGACATTAATTACCCCAATTTACAAATTCATACATTTATATCCCATAATTCACAAAACATTCAAAATAACCCCTTTTTCTATTTCAAGCTTCTAAATTGATACAATTCAATCTCCAAAGCATGTAGAATACATCTAATATCAATCCTAGACCATATGATTTTTTTAACATTTTCCCCTAATTTTCTTCCCTATGCCTGAATACCCTTAGTACACTAGGGCTTGATTTCCATTTGATTTCAAGCATTAATTCAACCTCCTAACATTAAATTCATGATATTCCAACCATCACAACATCAAATTAAATCAAAATTCATCCAACCTCAATAAAACTCTAGTTATGGCCGAATCTATATATGCTTCTACACTTTATTCTTAATCATCACTCATGCTTTAAAATTAATCTACAACATCAATAACATAAAAATTATCCATCAAATCTTCACAATCAAACTTGTTCTTTAACCACCCAATTCACGAAACTCAACATCTAAGCATGATTTCCATGAAATATTTATACCAAATGATAGAGAATTTCAAGAGAATTTATTCTCTATCGAATAGCTTAATCCAAAATCAACTATGTACCTTAAAAAATAAAAACAAAATTCTTACCTTTGGGAGCTATGGAGTTTCAGCCAAACTTGGAGAAGATGGCTGCTTTTTTTTAGTTTTCTAACAATTATGACTAATACACATGGCTTAATCTAAGTGAAATGAATTTAAAATTCATTTAATAAGAAATTCCAACTTTTCCATTAATGAAACATGAAAATTTCATCTATGCCACTCCATGAAATCATCCCTTACATCATCATACCCATAAAAAATATTATAATTTTGATTTTCCTTGTTTACCCTTGATATTTTCCAAAATTGTAGTTTAGTCACTAAAATTTACAATTTTGGCTTAACATGGAAAACCAACTTTAATTCCACTGATCCCCGTTAAATTTCACTATTCTAATTTATGAAAATATTTGTTTCCAACTTTTATCTACCATCCTTCAAACTTTCGTGAAATGTTGATTTGATTCGATTATCCAATTTCTTATCAGACTTTACTACTTTACAACTTTTAATACAAATCTCATACCGAAATTATAATTCGCACAAAAATTATTGTTTTAGGACAAACTGTTCATTTATTGCCTAAAATATATAACTTTTAAATATTACATCTTTGGTCCCTAAACTTATACAAAGTTTATACTTTAGCCATAAAACTTTCAAAACATATATTTTGTCACGATAATTTCATGTTGGGCATATTGTGTTGCTATATAATTCCTGATTGAATTTATTTCCGAGGAAGCTATGGTCTTATTGGTTAGGGCCATTTGAAATAATTGAAGTTTATCCTCACTGAGTTGTGCTAATCAATAACTTGGTGGATGGGAGCATGTTTAAAGTCAATGGACAACATTTGAAGCATTATTGCAATGAATGAACTCGACCTATTGCTTCCATTTCACTAAGAGAATCCTCATCTCCTTAGTTTTATTTCCCTACTTCAATAAGTCAATTTGACATTAGTTTAATTTGCATTTTTCTTGTCATTTTAAATCTTTTATATTTTTCTATGTTGGGAACATCATGACATTATCTATTATATCACTAGTTTTTCCTCAATGCTGCTAGCTAGCAGCTACCATTATTCTACATGAGTGATGTTGTCCCGCCTACTAGTAGCACCAACCTAAGGACAACCAACTAGAGGATCATTGATGTCCCTTTTTCCAAGTTTTATTTTATTTTTTATTTTATTTTTCTATTTGTTTGTGTGCATTGAGGAAAATACACATCTTAGATTTGAGGGGTGTTGTTTCTTTTGTCATATTGCATTTGCTATATCATGTTTTATGTTTTGCATTGTTTGTTTTGTTCATTCAAGCTTTTCAAGCCATTTACTTTTCATGACAGTTAGATAGAAAAACATTTTTTGAGACTTTGCACTTACCTATGATGAGATAATTATCGATATCATTTTAATGCCAAGAATATTAGGATTTAGAGATAATTGGAGATTGTCTTTATGATTGTTGTAATGCTATAACTATTTATCGAATGTCGTGATTGGTTGACTTGTGAGTAATTTGGAGAATATTTAGTTATCTTTAATGTGAAAAAAAAATAAAAATGAAAAAAAAGAAAAAAAAGGAATTTTTTGGCATTTTTTCTTTGTTTTGTGTGAAATGTTCATGACAATCTTTTAGCTTTAGAACACTTCATTCCTAAGACAAGTTTGGTACGCTTAGTGAATGCTGATTAGGAAAGATTGTCTTGAATAGAATAAGTGAATGAAAATCTTCACGGGATGACTCTACCTAAAAGGCTAGGGGTTCGTTGTTGACAATATCTTACTACTCAAGTGCTGACAGGTAGTTGCGATGAACTGAAGCTCTGGTTAAGCTAAATATTAATTGATGTGACATCTTTTTCTTTATTAATTACTTGGATAATTATGATATTCTCTACAAATACTCATGGCGGTGAACTTTCTCGATTAAGAGCACATGCATACACGAGCATAATAAGTTGATTTGAGTTGATTTCTTGTAGTCTTGAGGTTTTAAGGTGATTAGCATAAATTTGTCAAGGATTTGAAGTGAAAAGTGCAAGGAAAGTGAAAGAGTGATGCTATCTAATTACCGTGAGAAAGTTGTTGTCATTGATTGCTTGAGGACAAGTAAACACTTAGCTTTGAGGGTGTGATAACTCTTCAAAAGAATTATATTTTAGATAATTTTTACTTAGGTTTAGTTTGCACTATAGCATTTTTAGGATCATATTTAGACTCATTTTAGCATGTTTTACATCATTTGTATAATGGGAGTGAATTGTAAGTACTTAGGTTGATTTTAATGTTTCTGTTGTAAAACTGATACTATGACATTGTTAACGTTGTAGCCTTTACTGAGCATCGATGCTAGACTAGATTGCTGAGATAATGGAACATCATTTCTGAGTTATTATGCAACTTGGGAAATTTTAGCAATTAACAGCTGATGCGAGATAAGGGCTAAAATTTGAATTTTAAAAAAGAATTATCATTAAAAAGGGATTTTCCTATTGGTGGAATGTTTGACTTTAATGGGCTATAAATATAATATTTTTCTCAACACTTTATAGATCATCAAAAAACCCAAGCCGCCTTTTAATTTTCTCTCCTACCATCATCATGGCTGCCTAAGCCATTCACCAGAGAGTGTCACAGTAGCCTGGAGCAGCCGTGTAGTAGGAGTGACCGATCAGGATTGAAGCTTTTATTATTATTCTTTCCTTGAAAAAGGGAGACAATTTTCTAAGTTTGAATTATTTATTTTTATATTGTTATTTGGATTTGAACATAAGGTCTTCGATGAAATGTCTACCTTATGATTTTTGTTTTAAACAATATTTTTATGAGTTGAGTTTTTGTAACACCCATTTCCCGTATATGCCCATGTACATGAGTCATTGATGTCACATGACTTTTAACATTTTCGTACTTGAAACCAATAAAATTTTGTTTCTTTAAATAAAACAATTTAATATAATAATATTATAAATGTTCATTAACTACTAGTATGTAAAATAACCTTATAGTTCGAGCAGAATATAATACTACAACCCATATGTCAAATAAATACCATAGCATCATCATACAACTAATACATGTCAACTAGTAATATAAAAAGTAAACATCTAAAGATGTCATACAATTACTGATGAGTCAACCTTTGATTTATGATGTCAGCTGCATTCCTTACTCCTATTGTACGCTATTACATATATGTGAAACCATCACACGCTAAGTATTCACTTAGTGAGTCATAATAACATAAATAAGGCATTTTAAAAACATGAGTAAATTATTATAAGACCAAAATATGATTTATGGTAAGCCAAGTTTCCATCAAATAACACGCAAAACAATATTTAGTATGCCCAACATACATATTAATCGATATATTTAAAAGTATTCATTCATAACCCAATGTACGTCTAATGAGAAAGCAAGGTACATGAGTTGCACATAAGTGCTAAACAAAAGTATAGGTACTGTAGTAACAACGATACTATACTAATATATCGAAATGGTAATTCACATACTCATTATGAATACCATGCATGCACACATATTGCCAAAAGTACACAAATGTACTGATTCAAAAATTCAACATATGAATTAAACAAAATTGATCGATAACCATCATACTCCAAGTATATCAACATGCACCTATGATTCTCAATGCATATACAATAGGCCTTTAAATCAAATTCTTTCATTAAACATTTATTCTGAAACATCGATAGTTGTTAAAATAATATAAAAAATTCATACAACTATTTTAGGGAAGTTCATACCATAAAATACCAACAAACCATTTTCATAAATCTTATAAAAATATTTCAAAATACGGTAAAACATGCTTTTATAAAAACATTCGAGGATGACTCATCGCAAGTCGACCTAATATCATATAAGTACATAATAAACGCACTCACCTTGTATGCCTCACTCTTATGCCTTACTAACAAAATCCAACTATTCTTGAACTTTTCCTTTCCTTCTGGTTTTCTTATATCACGAATTCGATCACTATATACACAGGAATCCAGAATCACACATATAAATATAAAATACAATGTTAGTATCCTTATTGACAGTTTTACAGAATAATAATACTAAAAAGTATTATTATTTTCAAATTCTTTTAAAATTGATCTTAACTTTTCTTTTTTATTCATAATTGATCATTGTCATAAATTCTTCAATTCAAGCCCAAATAAGCCCAATAAATTTCCATCATTTAATTTCCAGCCCAATACCTCAACAATGCCATATTTAGCACTTATGTTACTAACATTTCAAATATTTTCCATTTCGTAATTAAACTTTTCCAGCTTTCCAAAATAGCTAAATTTTACATTCTTACTTCAATGTCAGCCCTCAAACAGTAATTCACGACACTAAACATAATCTATTGAATAACTACACATTTAACCCATAAATTTTCAAAATTACTGAATAAGTCCCTCAATATTTTGAAAATTAACAAATAGTCCCCAAAATTTTAAAAAGATTATAGAATACTTCCTACATCATTTCCAGCGCTTACATAATTTTCCAAAATTTTTCTCATTCATTTAAGCCAAGGTCAAATACTTCAAAAGTTCAAAGCTAGTGTTTTTCACGATTTTACACGATTTTGATTCGATTCGAGCATGAAATAAACCTCGATCCAACCTTATAAAATCTCTACAATGAAATCCATAATCAAATTTCATCAAAACACAAAGTTCCCTTAACTTTAGTGTTTGGCTGAAACTTAAGAAATCATTTGTAGGAGGATTGAACATGTTTTAATCTTCAAACAAGCATGGAAATGAATCTACAACCTCAAAAATATCAAGATTCATCATCAATTCCATAAACCTAATATGAACATAAACCCTAGAATTTGGGATCTTTGAAATCAAGCAAGATTACCAAGCATAAATGGTACTAAAAGATAGCGTTTCTCGCGTAGAATAATTTTATATTTCACGGCATGATCCAAAATCCAAAGGAAATTGCACAAAAATTAAAAAGAATTTTTATGTTACGTATGGAGAGGGTTCACGGCTAGGAGAGAAAGATGAACAGAGTTTACATGAAATTTTAGATTAATTTCATGCTAATTTATCCTTGATTTAAGTTTAAATGAATATTAAATTTATCTAATTGGGAAAAGAACAATTTACCCTTAATGAAACTTCATATTTACCACTAAACCAAGACACATCAACCTTATCATCTTCCGAAAGTCAAAAAACGAACAGAATATTTCACCCTTTACCATTTTGTCCAAGTAACTTTCCAAAGATTACAATCTTGCCACTTTAATCAAACGATCCAAATTTAACATGAAATTAAATCCTCAAATCTAATGGTCCATATTATTTTACATCATTTTAACATGTGGAAATAATAATTTTTAACCTAATTTATCATCCTTCAATTTTTTCTAAAATTTCTATTCAATTTGATTTATCAATTTTTACCATACTTTAACATTTTCTAGTTTTCAACA
This sequence comes from Hibiscus syriacus, assembly GCF_006381635.1. Classification (NCBI taxonomy): domain Eukaryota; kingdom Viridiplantae; phylum Streptophyta; class Magnoliopsida; order Malvales; family Malvaceae; genus Hibiscus; species Hibiscus syriacus. The sequence goes on along the minus strand of NW_024062800.1, from coordinate 9,873,663 downwards.
TAAATTAAGGATCAAGAATTTGATTTCAATCAAACCCCAATCTAAAGAGTAAACTATCTATTTAAGGAATAAAAATTATTTTTGGTAAAATTACCACTTTGGTCCTTAAACTTTTCCCACTTTATATTTTGGCCACTAATATTACAAAACTTATATTTTTATCACTAGACAAAATTTGGGTTTTATAACTCTCCCCTTTAAGAAAAATTCATCCTCGACTTGTATTATGTACCTGATGTAAAAAGGTGCTGATACTGTCTTTTCGCGTCCTCTTCTATTTCCTTGGAAGCTTCCTCGACTTTACGATTCCTCCAAATAACTTTGACTAAAGAGATTGTCTTGTTTTTAATTCTTTGACTCATCTAGCTAGAATCTCAACTGGTTCCTCTTCATAAGTAAAATATGGTAGAATCTTTACTTCCTCCGGGGTGATAATATGTGAAGAATCTGATCGATACTTCCTGAACATCGACACATGAAAATATTTATGGATCTTGTCCATTTTGGGAAGGAATTCTAACTAATAAATTGGTTTAAATCTTTTCATAATCTCATAAGGTCCAATAAATCTCGCACTCAGTTTTCCTTTGTATCCAAACTACAATACTTTCTTCCAAGGCGATACCTTATGAAACACCTTATCACCCAGTTGATATTCAATCTCTTTTCTCTTTAGGTCTACATATGAATTTTATCGATCAGAAGATATCTTAAGATTATATTAGATAACTTTCACTTTATCTTCCATTTTTTTAATCAAATTAAGGCCAACAAGATCACGATCTTTTAGCTTGAACCAATTTATTGATGTTCGACACTTCCTCCCATATAAGGCTTTATACGGAGCCATCTTGATACTTGATTGATAGATGTTATTGTAGGCAAATTAGGATAAAGGCAAATTTCTTTCCCATGATCATTTGAATTTAATCACATATTCCCTTAGCATATCCTCCAATATTTGAATAGTCCGTTTAGACTGATCATCTTTCTGTGGATGAAAAGCCATGCTGAATTTCAATCGAGTAGCAAAATCCTTGTGAAAAGAATTGCAGAATCTCGACGTTAACCTTGGATCTCTATCAGATACAATCGACAAAGGCACTCCATATAGCTGAACTATCTCTTTTATGTACAACTCATCATATTTATACGTTGAGTAATCTGTCTAAACTGGAATAAAGTGAGCTGTCTTGGTCAATCTATCAACATTCACCCATATTGAGTCTTTCTTGCTTGGTATCAATGGTATCCCTGTAACAAAGTCCATAGTGACTCGTTCCCACTTTCATTCAGGAATGAATAATGGTTATAGCAACCTAAAACGCACTTGATGCTCAGCTTTCACTTGTTGGCATGTCAGACTTTTTGCAACAAACACTGTGATAGTTCTTTTCACGCCAGGCTACCAATATCGACTCTTTATATTCTGATACATCTTATTTCTGCCTAGATACATAATCAATGGACTACAATGTGCCTCGAAGATAATATATTTCTTTAGTTTTTCATTAACTATAATGAAAAGTCTTCCACGATAATATAAACATCCATCAATCCTGACTTCAAAGTCTTTAGTCTCACATTTTTATACTTGTGCAATTCTTGCCAAACACTTTTTATCTCTTCCTTGCAGCTCTTTTATGCAATATAAAAGAATCGGCTTTAACTTTAGCTCAAGAAGCAAGGCATCATCTTTCTTTAACAATAAATGTTCATCCAAAATTTGTAAAGCTACAAAAGTCTTTCGGCTATGTGTATCAGCTACCACATTAGCCTCCCTGGATGATAATCGATGATCACATCATAATCGTTTAAAAGCTCTCTCCATATTGTCTATGTCAGGTTCAACACTTTTTTTGAGTCAACAAATACTTTAGACTTTTGTGATCCGTAGAAATATAACACCACTAACTAAAAAGATAATGGTATCGAATCTAAATCATGCGTCGAGTGATTCCTCTTGTTAGTCTTTAATTGTCTTGAGGCTTAGGTCACAACTTTACCTTATTTCATAAGCACACATCCCAAGCTGTTATGAGATGCATCACTAATAACCACATAGTGTTTACCCAACTCAGGATGTACAAGCACTGGTGCCTCTGTTAAAATCTTCTTTAGCGTTTCAAAAGTCTCTTGGTTTTTCTCCGTCCAAACAAAAGGAACATCTTTCTTTAACAACTTGGCTAGTGGTGAAACCAACATCAAAAAGTTCTTCACGAACATTCGATAATAACCGACAAGTCCCAAGAAACTCCAAACCTGAGAAACATTCTTTGGATGTTTCCAAACCACTATAGCTTGAATCTTATTGGGATCTACTCTTATGCCTTCTTCCGAAACTACATGGCCTAGGAAAGCAAGCTATGTCAGCCATAATTCACACTTGGACAACTTGGCATATAACTTTTTCTCTCGATGAGTCTAAAGAACAATACGAAGATGAACATCATGCTCTTTCCTCGACTTTGAATACACTAAAATATCATCAATAAATACCACCACAAACTGATCCAAGTAAGGTTGAAATACTCGATTCATCAATTCCATAAATGCTACAAGAGCATTAGTAAACCTAACAACATCGCCACAAATTCGTAGTGTCCATACCGTGTTCGAAAATCTGTCTTTGGAATATCCTCCTCTTTAATATTTAATTAGTGGTATCCAAACCGAAGATCAATCTTAGAGAACACCTCTTTAAATTTCAATTGATCAAATAGATAATCAATCATCAAAAGAGGATACTTGTTATTTATTGTTACTTTATTCAACTGTCAATAATCTATGCATAATTGCATAAACCAATCTTTATTTTTCACAAAAAGCACCTGTTCTCCCCAAGGTGAAACACTGGGTCTGACGAATCCTCAATTAAGCAGCTCATGTAATTGGGCCTTTAATTTCTTAGCTCAGTTGGGCCATTCGATTTAGAGCCATAGAAACATGTTCAATACTTAGATAAACATCGATCTTGAATTCCACCTCACAGTCTGGAGGTAAACCCGATAATTCTTTCCACAAAATATCTGGAAATTCTCGAACTGTTGGAATATCATCTAATCTCACATTAATATTTGAGTGTCTAACACATTACCTAGAAAAGTTGTACACGCTTCTGACATCATTTGCTTTGCATTCATTATTGATATCACATTGGAAGATGATTTCACTTTTCACCAATTACTATAATTTCTGAACCATTCACATCTTTAAAAAATAATCGCTTCATGTTGAAATCAACCAATCCATGATGCGGAGACAACCAATCCATGCCCAAAATAATATCAAACTCATCAAAAGGTAATTCCATCAGATTCGTTGGGAACACAGCCCCTTGAATCTTTATATGGTACTTTCTACATATCCTAGTCACTCTAACACTATAGCCAAAAAGATTTATTTCTATCATATCACTAGAGATCGGTTCTAATCAAATGTCATTTTCTTTAATCAGCTTTGTACTAATATAAAAGTACGAAGAACCAGGGTCAACCAAAACAAACGCAAGTTCATCAAAAAAATGATCTATTATTATATTTAGTACCTGAACCTCTTCCTCTCTTGGCATGATAGAAAACTGAAGATGTTCTGGCTCTTTTCCCTATCTTCATACTCGATGTTTTGGCTCTTTTCCCTGACTTCATACTCTGGCTACTACTAAAGTTTCCAATTTAGCTATTTCAATTACCTTAGCTAGGTTTATTACATCCTACAGGTAGGCTAGTTTAAAGCCAACATGATCTCTTTCATCTTAGGACTCAAACCCTCGATAAACCAAACACATCGAGCCTCGTCACTAGGAACTACTTCAGCAGCGAATCGACTTAGCTTGTTTTAGGTTAAGAAATTACAACAACATCACCCAGATTAACTGTTCACCGATGTACTTATTCTTAAATTCATCCTGAAAGAATTACAATTACATTTACTCAGGTAGTGCATACATCGTGGTGTTCGTCCAGTACACTTGAGTTGATCCTCAAAGTAAAGATACAACCAAGTCCAACTTCTCAGAATCTGAGCCGTAAGATTTTCAAGCATCACCTTAATGTCATTTTACCATAAGTTAACATCTATGGGACCTTCATCTTATTTTTCCCTGAACTTGGGTGCTCCAAAACTTTTCAGCTCTTTCAGGATTAACATTCGTGGTGTTGGATGAGTAGGGGGAGGCGGAGGAGGATGATATAGAGCCATGATCGCATCTAGAGCCTGTATAAATGCTCTATGATCTTGCACTAGCATACCCTGATGTAACAATGCGCTAGCATGTCCAGACTGGGCTAGATTCTCACTATTAACTTCATTACATTCGCTAGCCGACCCTTCCCAAACTTCTTGTTCAGTAGATCTTCCTGAATTCAATGATTCCGACATCTAATATGACACATATAATAATAACAACTTAGATTAATAAGGAATGCCATCAATCATAATCTATCAACACCATATCAGTAACTTCAACAACTTAGTGGCATGTATACCCTTCTAACGTAAAATACAACCAGTTTTGAACGAGAATCTACTAAACCTGTAGCTCTAATACCAATAAATGTAACACCCATTTCCCGTATACACCCACGTACATGAGTCATATATATCACATGACTTTTATAACATTTTCATGCTTGAAAACCAATAAAAATTTTTTTCTTTAAATAAAATAATTTAATATAATAATATTATAAACATTCATTAACAACTAGTATGTAAAATAACTTTAATGTTCGAATATAATATAATATAATACTATAACCCATATGTCAAATACATACTAGAGCATCATCATATAGCTAATACATGCGAACTATTAATATCAAAAGTAAATATCTAAAGATGTCATACAGTTATTGATGAAAAAACCTTTGATTTACGATGTCAGTTGCACTCCTTACTCCGATTGTACTCTATTAGCTATGCGTGAAACCATCACATGCTAAGTATTCACTTTGTGAGGCATAATAACATAAATAAGGCATTTTAAAAACATTAGTAAAGAATTTTAAGATCAAAATAGGATTTATCGTACATAATACATAAATGAATAAAAACTGACTTGGTAAGCCAAGTTTCCATCAAATAACATGTGAAACAATATTTAGTATGCTCAACATACCTTTTAATTGACATATTCGAAAGTATTCATTCATAAGCTAATGTATATCAAATGAGAATGCAAGGTACATGAGTTACATATAAGTGCTAAACAAAAGTATATGTACTGTAGTAACAACGACACTATTCTAATATATTGAAAGTGTAATTCAAAAACTCATAATGAATACCATGCATGCATACATAGTACTGAAAGTACACAAAGGTACTGATACGAAAATGCAACATATGCATTAAACAAAATTGATCGATAACCATCATACTCCAAGTATGTCGAAATTCACCTATGACTCTCAATGCACATATAATAGGCCTTTAAATCAAATTCACAGATTAAACATTTATTTCGAAACATAGATATCTGTTAAAATAATATAAAAAAATCATCCATATATTTTAGGGTAATTCATACCCTAAAATCATCATAAACCATTTTTATAAACCTTATGAAAATATTTCAAAATACGGTAAAACATGCTTTCATAAAAACATTCAAGGTTGACTCATCTCAAGTCAACCTTATATTATATAAGTACATAATAAATGTACTAACCTAGTATGCCTCACTCTTATGCTTTACTAAGAAAATCAGACTATTCTTGAACTTTTTCCTTGTCTTTTGTTTTGTTTGTATAACGAATTTGATCACGATATACAGAGGCATCCATAATCACGCATACAAATGTAAAATACAATGTTAGTATCCTTACTAACATTTTTATAGAATAATAATACTAAAAATACTATTATTTTCAAATTCTTTTAAAATTCATCTTAACTTTTCCTTTTTATTCAAAATGGGTCCTTATCGTAAATTCTTCATTTCAAGCCCAAATAACCCAATAAATTTCCAGCCCAATACCTCATCAATGCCATAATTACCACTTAAGTTACTAACTTTTCCAATATTTTCCATTTTGTACTTAAACTTTTCCAACTTTCCAAAATAACTAAATTTTACATTCTAACTTCAATTTCATCCCTCAAATAGTAATTTCCAACATTGTACGTCATATACTGAATAATTACACATTCAACCCATAACTTTTCAAAATCTGTAAGGATTGTAGAATACTCCCTACATTATTTCCAGCGCTTACATAATTTTTCCAAAATATTTCTCATTCATTTAAGCCAAGGTCAAATACTTCAAAAGTTTAAAGCTAGGGTTTTTTATGATTTTACACGATTTTAATTTGATTCGAGCATGAAATAAGCCTTGATCCAACCTTATAAAATCTATACAATGAAATCCCTAATCAAATTTCATCAAAACACAAAGTTCCCTTAACTTTAGTGTTTGGCTGAAACTTAAGAAAGCATTTCTAGGAGGGTTGAACATTTTTTAATCAATAAATAAGCATGGAAATGAATCTACAACCTCAAAAACATCAAGATTCCTCATCAATTCCATAAACTTAATATGAACATAAATCCTAGAATTTGGGATCTTTGAAATCAAGCAAGATTACTAACCATAAAATGGTACTAAAAGATAGCGTTTCTCGCGTAGAACAATTTTATATTTCATGGCATGATCCAAAATCCAAAGGAAATTGCTCAAAAATTGAAAAGAAAATTTTCTTACCTATGGAGAGGGTTCATGTCTAGGAGAGAAAGATGAACAGAGTTTACATGAAATTTTAGATTAATTTAATGCTAATTTATCCTTGATTTAAGATTAAATGAATATTAAATTTATCTAATTGGGAAAAGAATAATTTACCCTTAATGAAACTTCATATTTACAACCAAACTAAGACACATCAACCTTATCATCTTCCGAAAGTCAAAAACTGAACAAAATATTTCACCCTTTACCATTTTGTCCATGCAACTTTCCAAATATTACAATCTTGCACTTTAATCAAATGATCCAAATTTAACATGGAATTAAATCCTCAAATCTAATGGTCCATATTTTCCATCATTTTATCATGTGGAAATAATAATTTTAAACCTAATTTATCATCCTTCAATTTTTTTCTAAAATTTCTATTCGATTTGATTGATCGATTTTTTACCATACTTTAACATTTTCTAGTTTTCAACATAAATTTAGGATCAAGAATACAATTTCAATCAAACCTCAATCTAAAGAGTAAACTATCTATTTATGGAATAAAAATTATTTTTGGGAAAATTACCACTTTGGTCCTTAAACTTTTCCCACTTTATATTTTGACCACTAAGCTTTCAAAACTTATATTTTTATCACTAAATAAATTTTGGGTTTTACATCTCTCCCCTTTAATAAAAATTCATCCTCAAATTTTATTATGTACCTGATGTAAAAAGGTGTAGATACTGTCTTTTCGTGTCCTCTTCTATTTCCTAGGTAACTTTCTCGACTTTACGATTCCTCCAAATAACTTTGACTAAATGGATCGTCTTGTTTGTAATTCTTTGACTCCTCTAGCCAGAATCTCAACTGGTTCCTCTTCACAAGTAAAATCTGATAGAATCTCTATTTCCTCCGGGGTGATAATATATGAAGAATCTGATCGATACTTCCTGAATATCGACATATGAAAAACATTATGGATCTTGTCTATTTTGGGAAGGAATTCTAACTGATAAATTGGTTTGAATCTTTTCATAATCTCATAAGGTCCAATAAATCTCGAACTCAGTTTTCCTTTGCATCCAAACTACAATACTTTATTCTAAGGTGATACCTTATGAAACACCTTATCACCCAATTGATATTCAATCTCTTTTTTCTTTAGGTCTACATATGAATTTTATCGATCAAAAGCTATCTTACGAGTATATTAGATAACTTTAACTTTATCTTCCATTTCTTTAATCAAATTGAGGACAAAAAGATCACGATCTTTTAGCTCGAACCAATTTAATGATGTTCGACACTTCCTCCCATATAAGGCTTTATACGAAGCCATCTTGATACTTGATTGATAGTTGTTATTGTAGGCAAATTGGGATAAAGGCAAATTTCTTTCCCATGATCATTTGAATTCAATCACATATGCCCTTAGCATCCTCAAATATCTGAATAGTCTTTTCTGACTGACCATCTATCTGTGGATGAAAAGCCATGCTGAATTTCAATCAAGTACTGAAATCCTTGTGAAAAGAATTCCAGAATCTCGAAGTTAACCTTGGATCTCTGTTAGATACTATTGACAAAGGCACTCCATGTAGCTGAACTATCTCTTGTATGTACAACTCAGTATATTTATGCATTGAGTAATCTCTCTAAACTTGAATAAAGTAAGTTGTCTTGGTCAATCTATCAACAATCACCCATATTGAGTCTTTATTGCTGGGTATCAAAGGCAGCCCTGTAACAAAGTCCATAGTGACTCGTTCTCACTTTCATTCAGGAATGAATATTGGTTGTAACAATCTGGAAGGAACTTGATGCTCAGCTTTCACTTCTTGGCATGTTAGACTTTTTTCAACAAACAATGTGATAGTTCTTTTCACGCTAGGTTACCAATATCGACTCTTTATATTCTGATACATCTTATTTCTACCTAGATACATAATCAATGGACTACAATGTGCCTCGGAGATAATATATTTCTTTAGTTCTTCATTAACTAGAATGAAAAGTCTTCCACGATAATATAAACATCCATCATTCCTGACTTCAAAGTCTTTAGTCTCACCTTTTTATACTTGTGCAATTCTTGCCAAACACTTTTTATCTCTTCCTTGCAGCTCTTTTATGCAATCTAAAAGCATCGAATTTAACTTTAGCTTAACAAGAAAGGTATCATCTTTCTTTAACAATAAATGTTCATCCAAAATTTGTAAAGCTGCAAAAGTCTTTCGGCTAAGTGTATCAGCTACCCTATTAGCCTTCCTTGGATGATAATCGATGATCACATCATAATTGTTTAAAAGCTCTATCCATCTTGTCTATCTCAGGTTCAACACTTTTTTGAGTCAATAAGTACTTTAGACTTTTGTGATCCGTAGAAATATAGCACCACTCACTATAAAGATAATGGTACCAAATCTAAATCATACGTCTAGTGATTCCTCTAGTGAGTCATTAATTGTCTTGAGGCTTAGGCCACAACTTTACCTTATTGCATAAGCACACATCCTAAGCTGTTATGAGATGCATCACTAATAACCACATAGTGTTTACCCAACTCAGGATGTACAAGCACTGGTGCCTCTATTAAAATCTTCTTTAGCGTTTCAAAACTCTCTTGGTTTTTCTCCGTCCAAACAAATGGCACATTTTTCTTTAACAACTTGGCTAGCGGTGAAACCAACATCAAAAAGTTCTTCACGAACATTCGATAATAACCAACAAGTCCCAATAAACTCCAAACCTGAGAAATATTCTTTGGAGGTTTCCAATCCACTATAGCTTGAATCTTATTGGGATCTACTCTTATGCCTTCTTCCGAGACTACATGGCCAAGGAAAGTAACCTATGTCAGCCAAAATTCACAATTGGACAACTTGGCGTACAACTTTTTCTCTTGAAGAGTCTAAAGAACAATACGAAGCTGAAAATCATGCTCTTTCCTCGACTTTGAATACACTAAAATATCATCAATAAATACCACCACAAACTGATCCAAGTAAGGTTGAAATAATCGATTCATCAAATCCATAAATGCTACAAGAGCATTTGTAAACCTAATAGCATCACCACAAATTCGTAGTGCATATACCGTGTTTGAAAATCTGTCTTTGGAATATCCTCCTCTTTAATCTTTAATCAGTGGTATCCAGACTGAAGATCAATCTTAGAGAACACCTATTCACATTTAAATTGATCAAATTGATAATCAATCATCAGAAGAGGATACTTGTTCTTTATTGTTACTTTATTCAATTGTTAATAATATATTCATAATTGCATAAACCAATATTTCTTTTTCACAAAAAGCACATGTTCTCCCTAAGGTGAAACACTGGGTCTGACGAATCCTCAATCTCAAGTAGCTCATGTAATTGGGCCTTTAATTTCTTAGCTCAGTTGGGGCCATTCGATTTGGAGACATAGAAACAGGTTCAATACCTAGATAAACATCGATCTTGAATTCCACCTCTCAGTCTGGAGGTGAACCCGATAATTCTTTCAAATAAATATCTGGAAATTCTTGAACTGTTGGAATATCGTCTAATCTCACTTTTGATATTTGAGTGTCTAACACATTAGCTAGAAAAGTTGTACACCCTTTTGACATCATTTTCTTTGCATTCATTATTGATATCACATTGGAAGATGATTTCTCTTTTCACTAATTACTATAATTTCTGAACCCTCCATATCTTTAAAAAATAATCGCTTCTTGAAGCAATCAACCCATCCATGTTGTGGACACAACCAATCCATGACCAAAATAATATCAAACTCATCGAAAGGCAATTCCATCAGATTCGTTGGGAACACAACCCCTTGAATCTTTATATGGTACTTTCTACATATCATAGTCACTCTAACACTATAGCCAAAAATATTTATTTCTACCATATCAATAGAGATCGGTTCTAATCAAATGTCATTTTCTCTAATCAGCTTTGTACTAATGTAAAAGTGTGAAGAACCAGGGTCAACCAAAATAAACGTATGTTAATAAAAAAGATGATCTATTATTGTATTTAGAACCTGAACCTCTTCCTCTCTTGGCATGATAGGAAACTGAAGATGTTCTGGCTCTTTTCCCTATCTTTATATTCGATGTTCTAGCATTTTTCCCTGTCTTCGTACTCTGGCTACTACTAAAGTCTCCAATTGAGCTATTTCAATTACCTTAGCTCGGTTTATTACATCCTACAGGGCAGGCTAGTTCAAAGCCAACATTATCTCTTTCATCTTAGGTCTCAAACCCTCGATAAACCAATCACATCGAGCCTCGTCACTAGGAACTAATTCAGCAGCGAATCGACTTAGCTTGTTTTAGGTTAAGAAATTTCAGCAACATCACCCGCATGAACTGTTCACCGATGTACTTATTCTTAAATTCATCCTGAAAGAATTACCAAGACATTTGCTCAAGCAGTGCATACATCGTGGTGTTCATCCACCACACTCGAGTTGATCCTCAAAGTAAAGATACAACTAAGTCCAACTTCTCAGAATCTGAGCAGTAAGATTTTCAAGCATCATGTTAATGTCATTTAGCCATAAGTTAACATCAATATGACCTTCATCTTATTTTCCCCTGAACTTGGGTGCTCCAAAACTTTTCAGCTCTTTCAGGATTAACATTCGTGGTATTGGATGAGCAGAGGGAGGCGGAGGAGGATGATATAGAGCCAAGATCGCATCTAGATCCTATATAAATGCTCTATGATCTTGCACTAGCATACTCTGATGTACCAATGCGCTAGCATGTCCAGACTGGGTCGGATTCTCAATATTAACTTCATTACATTCGCTAGTCGACCCTTTTCAAACTTCTTGTTCAGTAGATCTTCGTGAATTCATGGATTTCAACATCTAATATGACACACATAATAATAACTTAGATTAGTAAGGAGTGACATCAATCATAATCTATCAACACCATATCAGTAACCTCAACAACCTAGTGGTATGTATACCCTTCTAACATAAAATACACCCGGTTTCGAATGAGAATCTGCTAAACCTGTAGCTCTAATACCAATAAATGTAGCACCCATTTCCCGTATACACCCACGTACATGAGTCATAGATGTCACGTGACTTTTAAAACATTTTCATGCTTGAAAACCAGTAAAATTTCGCTTATTTAAAAAAACAATTTATTATAATAATATTATAAACATTCATTAACAACTACTATGTAAAATAACTTTAATGTTTGAATATAATATAATATAATACTATAACCCATATGTCAAATACATACTAGAGCATCATCATATAGCTAATACATGCCAACTATTAATATGAAAAGTAAACATCTAAAGATGTCATACAATTATTGATGACAAAACCTTTGATTTATGATGTCAGTTGCACTCCTTAATCCGATTGTTCTATATTACCTATGCATGAAACCATCACATGTTAAGTATTCACTTTGTGAGGCATAATAACATAAATAAGGCATTTTAAAAAAATTAGTAAATCATTATAAGATCAAAATAGGATTTATCGTACTAAATACATAAATGCATAAAAACTGACTTGGTAAGCCAAGTTTCCATCAAATAACATGCGAAACAATATTTAGTATGCCCAGCATACCTTTCAATTGATATATTCAAAAGTATTCATTCATAGGCTAATGTATGTCAAATGAGAATGCAAGGTACATGAGTTACATATAAGTGCTAAACAAAAGTATATGTACTATAGTAACATCGACACTGTACTAATATATTAAAATGCAACATATGCATTAAAAAAATCGATCGATAACCATCATACTGCAAGTATGTCAAAATTCACCTATGACTCTCAATGCACATATAATAGGCCTTTAAATCAAATTCACAGATTAACCATTTATTTTGAAACATCGATAGCTGTTCAAAGAATATAAAAAAATCATCCATATATTTTAGGGTAATTCCTACCCTAAAATCATCATAAACCATTTTATAACCTTATGAAAATATTTCAAAATACGGTAAAACATGCTTTCATAAAAATATTTGAGGTTGACTTATCGCAAGTCGTCCTTGTATTATATAAGTACATAATAAATGTACTAACCTAGTATGCCTCACTCTTATGCCTTACTAACAAAATTAGACTATTCTTGAACTTTTTCCTTGCCTTTTGGTTTGTTTGTATAACAAATTTGATCATGATATACAGAGACATCCATAATCACACATACAAATATAAAATACAATGTTAGTATCATTACTAACATTTTTATGGAATAATAATACTAAAAAAATACTATTATTTTCAAATTCTTTTAAAATTCATATTAACTTTTCCTTTTTATTCATAATGGGCCCTTATCATAAATTCTTCATTTCAAGCCCAAATAACCCAATAAATTTCCAGCCCAATACCTCATCAATGCCATAATTACCACTTAAGTTACTAACTTTTCCAATATTTGCCATTTTGTACTTAAACTTTTCCAACTTTCCAAAATAACTAAATTTTAAATTGTAACTTCAATTCCACCCCTCAAATAGTAATTCCCAACATTCTACATCTTATACTGAATAATTACACGTTTAACCCATAACTTTTCAAAATTTGTAAGGCTTGTAGAATACTCCCTAAATCATTTCCAGCCCTTACATAATTTTCCAAAATTTTTCTTATTCATTTAAGCCAAGGTTGAATACTTCAAAAGTTCAATGCTAGGGTTTTTTCATGATTTTACTCAATTTTAATTCGATTCGAGGATGAAATCAACCTCGATCCAACCTTATAAAATCTCTACACTCAAAGCCCTAATCAAATTTCATCAAAACACAAAGTTCCCTAGCTTTAGGTTTGGTCGAAACTTAAAGAAGCTTTTCTAGGAAGATTAACATGTTTTAATCATCCAACAAGGTTGGAAATAAATCTACAACCTCAAAAACATCAAGATTCATCATCAATTCCATATACCCTAATATGAACATAAACCCTAGAATTCAGGATCTTTGTAATCAATCAAGATTACCAAGCATTAATGGTACCAAAATATAGTGTTTTTCATGTAGAACAATTTTCTATTTCACGGCATGATCCAAAATCCAAATGAAATTGCTCAAAATTGAAATAATTTTCTTACCTATGGAGAGGGTTCACGGCTTAGAGTGAAAGATGAAAAAAGTTTACATGAAATTTTAGATTAATTTCATGCTAATTTATCAATAATTTAAGCTTAAAGGAATATTAAATTCTTTTAATTGGGAAAAGACCAATTTACCCTTTAAAAACTTAATATTTACCATTACACAGACACATCAACCTTATCATCTTCCAAAAGTAAAAGATAAACAAAATATCTCACCCTTTACCGTTTTGTCCATGCAACTTTCCAAAAATTGCAATATTGCCACTTTAATCCAACGATCCAAATTTAACATGGAATTAAATCCTCAAATCCAATGGTCCATATTATTTTCCATCATTTTAACATGTGAAAATAAAAATTTTAAGCCTAATTTATCGTCCTTCAAATTTTACAAATTTTCTTTTCGATATGATTTACCGATTTCTTACTCGACTTTAACCCTTTCTAGTTTACATCTTAAATTCCAGATCAAGAATCATATTTCAATAAAACTCCACTCTTAAGAGTAAACTTTCTATTTATGGAATAAAAATTATTTTTGGGAAAATTACCACTTAGGTCTCAAAACGTTTCCCACTTTTATACTTTAGCCACTAAACATTCAAAAATAACATTTTTTCACTATCCAAAATTTGAGGTATTACAACTCTCCCCCTTCAGAAAAATTTTCCTCGAATTTTAGTATGTACCTGATGTGAAGAAATGTGGATATTTTCTTTTCATGTCCTCTTCTCATTCCCAGGTAGCTTCATCGACTTTATGATTCCTCCAAAGAACATTGACTAAAGGGATCATCTTGTTCTGTAAGTCTTTGACTCCTCTAGCAAGAGTCTCAACCGGTTCCTCTTCATAAGTCAAATCTGGTTGAATCTCTATTTCCTCCGGGGTGGTAATATGTGAAGGATCTGATCGATACTTCCTGAGCATCGACACATGAAAAACATTATGGATCTTGTCCATTTCGAGAGGCAATGCTAACTAATAAACAACTGGTCTGAATCATTTCATAATCTCGTAAGGTCCAATTAATCTCATACTCATCTTTCCTTTGCATCAAAACTGCAATACATTCTTGTAAGGCTATACTTTAAGAAATACCTTATCAACCACTTGATATTCAATCTCTTTTCTCTTTAGGTATGCATAAGACTTTTTTTGATCAGAAGCTATCCTAAAATTATCTTGGATAACTTTCACTTTATCTTCTATTTCTTTCATCAAGTTGGGGCCAACTAGATCTCGATCTTTTAACTATAATCAATTCAATGGTGTTCAACACTTTCTCCCATATAAGGCTTCATACAAAGACATCTTGATACTCGATTGCTAACTGTTATTGTTGGTAAATTCTGCTAAAGGCAAATATCTTTCCCATGATCCTTTGAATTCAATCATACATGCTCTTAGTATATCCTCTAATATCTCAATAGTCCACCATGATTAACTATCTGTCTGTGGATGAAAAGGCGTGATGAAATTCAATCGAGTACCCAAAGCCTCATACGAAAAATTATAGAATCTCAAAGTAAACCATGGATCTCTTTCAGATACTATCGATACAGACACTCCATACACCCAAACTATCTCTCTTAGGTACAACTCAACATATTTATCCATCGAGTAATCTGTTCGAACTGGAATAAAGTGAGTTGTCTTGGTCAATCTATCAACAATCACCATATTGAGTCTTTCTTGCTGGGAGTCAAAGTTATCCCTGTAACAAAGTCAATAGTGACTCGTTCCAACTTCCATCCAGGAATAGATATCGGTTGTATCAATCCTGAAGGCACTTGATGCTCAGCTTTCACTTGTTGACATGTCAGGCATTTTGCAACAAACTCAGTGGTAGTTCATTTCATGCCAGACCAACAATATCTACTCTTTATATCCTGATACATCTTATTTCCGTCTAGATACATAGTCAATGGACTATAATGTGCCTCGGAGAGAATATCTTTCTTCAGTTCTTCATGGATAGGAATGCAAATTCTTCCACAATAATATAAACATACATCAATCATTACTTTAAATTCGTTAGTCTCGCCTTTTTCTACTTGTGCAATTCTTGCCAAACACTGTTTATGTTTTCGTTCCAACTCTTTTATATGATCTAAAAGCATCGTCTTTAACTTTAGCTCAGTAATCAAGGCACAATCTTCCTTTAACGATAAACATGCATCCAAAAATCGTAAAGCTAAAAAAGTCTTTCAGTTAAGTGCATCAGCTACCACATTAGCCTTCTCTAGATGAAAATCCTGTTGGGACCGTCGGTGCTCCCCATGGTACAGCGAAAACAAAACTCGACGTTCTCACTAGCGATTAAAAGATTAAAAGAGTTATAATATGAATTACAATCTTTAAAGTTTATTTAAACTCTTGTTTAATTATTCCGAATTAAACATCGATTAAATGAGTTGTAATCAGAATTACATTCTTTTAATGTTTACTTGCTATATTCGGGATAATTAAAATCATATGTATATCAAATATACATATATTAACTCTAGATATATAGTAACATACAAAAAATTGTACATCTTTGCTAATTTCAATCCTAGGGTGTGACCCTGTAGGCTATTGTAATGTTAGTAGTAATTATTAGAACAATTCTATTCTAACATACAATGAGTGTCATCTAGCAATATACCATTGTCCCTATTACAATAAATAATTATTCGACATATCATCTTCATGATTAACTCTTTTGAGTATTACATCATTTTTTCTTTTATATCTAGAATATGCACAAGTCTTGGAATAATTACACTTGTATAGCCCATTTATTGTTTATTGATATCTAGAGTAGACTATAATTAAAGAATAATTGGTGATATATTATATCAACTTATTCGACCATTGCCATGCATTTCTAGTCTCACTCAAATTAGTGGAATGTGATATATTTTCTATTATGTAGGAATGACAAATCTTATCTTAATCATACACACCCCACTACATATATCGAGATATATTCAATAGCAGTCTTTATAATGCAACTAGTTACGGAGCATGTTTAACTATACCAAAACATACAATAATATATTTTGGGATAACATTGATCTCAAGTCTGACAATCATATGTATAGTCATCACAATGAGCAATGTTATGAGCGTAACGTAATAATCTAAGACATATGCTCATGGTGGGTCAATCCAATACATTGTTCTCTAACGACAAAATCATGTATCAATTCTGACATCTCTATGTCAATGACAACTCGTTGTCATCAATAAATAACATGTTAGTCTTAATTGTTTTATTATTTTCCATGCCCATAATAATACTTGACTATGGATCTTTTAATAATAATAATGTTATTATATGGACTTTATTATCTTTCAGCTTATGTTAAACACGGACATATAACTGAAAATAGTTGTGGAAATGCCTTTATTCAATAAAATCGGTAAATAAATGTATTAATAGAATCATAATATGATTGGTCTTTAGGTATACTCTAACGATCTCCCACTAGCACTAAGACCAATCACTCACATATCTAATACCAAGCGACTCAGTGTGACGATCATGCCTCTGTTGTGCAAGAGGCTTTGTCAAGGGATCACTAATATTGTCATCTATGTGTACTCTGCATATTTCCAAATCTTCTCGATCTATGATCTCTCGAATGGGATGAAAGAACCTAAGAATATGTTTGGACCTTGATGAGATTTCGGTTTCTTTGCTTGTGCAATGGCTCTAATATTGTAACAATGGAGTTCTTCAGTATCTGATATGTTGGGAACAACCTCTAGTTCCGATATGAACTTCTTGATACAAACAACCTCTTTTGCTACTTCACCGACTATAATGTATTCAGCCTCTATTGTAGAATCAACTATTGTGTCTTGCTTCAAACTTTTCCAGCTCACAACACCTCAATTAAGATAAAAGAGAAAATACGATTGCGATCGTGAGTCATCCTTGTCAGTTTGGAAGCTAGCATTAGTATAGCCTTTTGCACTAAGCTCTTCCTCCCCTGCATAAACAAGAAATTTATCCTTAGTTCTTCTTAAGTACTTAAGGATATTTTTAACCACAACCTAGTGATTTTCACCAGGGTTTACCCGATACCGACTCATCATGCTTAAAGTATACGATACATCTGGTCGAGTACATATCATGACATACATGATAATACCAATAACCGAAGCATATGGAATCTTATTCATCCGTTCTCTTTCTTGTTGAGTTGAAGGAAACATTTCCTTCGAATGAGAAATGCCATGTGTCATAGGCAAAAATCCTTTCTTGGATTCTTCCATACAAAACCTTTTCAACACTTTGACTATATATGTGTTCTTTGACTTAGACTTAGAAGTCATCTTGATTTATCTCTATAGATCTTGACTTCTAAGATATACGATACCTCACCCAAATATTTCATAGAAAAACGACTACCTAACCAAGTTTTAGTAGATTGTAAAGTAGGTATATCATTTTCTATGATGAGTATATCATCTACATACAATATTAGGAAATAAACAATGCTCCCACCAGCCTTCTTATAAACACAAGGCTCATCTTCATTTATGATAAAACAAGATTCTTTGATTACATTATTCAAATGAAGATTCCAACTTTGAAAAGCTTACTTTAGTCCATAAATAGACCTTTGTAGCTTACAAACATTTCCAGCATTTCCTGGAGCAACAAAACCTTCTAGTTGTGTCATATACACATCCTCTTCGATTTTTCCATTAAGGAAAGTGATTTTGACGTCTATTTTTCCAAATTTCATAATCATGGAATGTATCTATTGCGAACAAGATCCGGATAGACTTAAACATAGCTACATGGGAGAATGTTTCATCATAGTTTACACCATGAACTTATTGAAAACCTTTAGTGACTAATCCCCCTTGTATGTTTTTACATTACCATCCATATCGGTTTTCTTCTTGAAAACCCATATGCACCCTATAGGTTTGACCCCTTTAGATGGTTCAACCAAAGTCCAAACTTGGTTTACTGACATGGAATCCATCTCAAAACATACATCTTCAAGCCATTTCTCAGAGTCTAGGCTAGATACTCCCTCTTGATAAGTTCTAGTCTCATCTTGATACATAAGAAGAACATCTCCATGTGTGGTAACAAGAAATCCAAATCTCCTATGTGCATGGTGTTCTCTTATAGATTTGTGCAGTGGTTGTGTTTCTAAATCTGTTGATTATTCTTCAACAACTTGTGAAACATGTTTAACTTCATGTTCATTGATCTGTTGTTCTTGAACTTCTCCAAGTTCAATATTTCTAGCATTTTATTTCTTTGAGATAAATTCTATTTCAAGAAAAACTCTTGTTCGATCAACAAACACTTTATTCTCGTTAGGGTTAAAGAAATAATATCCCTTAGTTTCTTTAGGATATCCAACAAATACAAACTTATGAGATTTAGGTTCAAGCTTTGTAGACATCTGATGTGTTACATAAGCTTCACAACCCCAAATATTCATAAAAGACATACTAGGACGCTTTGTAGCCCATATCTTATATGGTGTTTTATGAATCGATTTTGATGGAACATAATTTAATGTGAAAGCAACTGTTTCGAGTGCATACCCCCAAAAGAAGTTGGAAGATCACTATAACTCATTATCGATTGAACCATGTCTAACAGTGTTCAATTCCTTCTTTTAGAAACTCCATTCCACTGTTGTGTACCAGGTGATGTAAGATTTGAAACAATCCCACATTCTTTCAGGAGTTCATCAAACTCTATGATTAAGTATTCTCCACCTCGATCTGATCAAAGTGCCTTAATAAACTTACCTAGTTGCCTCAATTAGATCAAGGGCTTCAGATTTATGGCAGATAAGTTAAATATACCCATACCAACTGAAGTCATCAGTGAAAGTAATGAAGTAATGGAATCCACCTCTGGCTTGTGTATTCATCAATCCACATACATCACTATGTATTAACCCCAATAAATCACGTGCTCGCTCACCTTTACTATTAAAAGGATCATTAGTCATTTTTCCCAACAAGCAAGATTCACATACATCATATTGTTCGAAAATAAATGAATCTAAGAATCCATCTTTATGGAGTTTTGATATGCGTTTCTCAGTTATATGGCCTAAACGACAATGCCAAAGATAAGTTTTATTCGAGTCATTTGTTTTTGATCTTTTAGTATTTATGTTATAAATGGTGTTTTCTTGATCCAAAATATAGAGACCATTAACCAATTGTGTCGAACCATAAAAAACATTATCAAGATAAAAAGAACAACAATTATTATTAATAATAATCTCAAAACCAATCTTGTCTAAACAAGAAATAAAAGTAATGTTCTTAGCCAAACTAGACACAAAATAACAATCCTCTAAATTTAAATCAAGTCCACTAGGAAAAGATAAAACATATGTCCCTATAGCTAATGCAACAACTCTTGCTCCATTTCCCACTCGTAGGTCTACGTCTCTTTTAGCCAGATTCCTTCTCTTTTGTAGTCCCTGTACAGAAGTACAAATTTGAGAACAACAACCTGTACCTAATACCTAAGAAGTAGATGTTAACAAATTAACATCAATAACATAAATACATGAAACAAACGTTTCATTTACTTTTATGTCCTTGACCTTTTCAAGGTAAACAAGGTAGTTTCTCTTCTAGAGTCCGATCTTATCACAATGGAAACATTTTACTTCCTTACTAACAGCCCCTTTGGGTTTCAATGCATTTTTTCCTTTCGGTTTGGTCTTACCATTTCCCTTAGACTTTGCCGCTAAATTTTTCTTTACCCTTTCTTTGTCCTTGTAGACTATCAAAATGAGCGTAGGTCCAAACTCTTTCTTGTTACTTTCAGTTGTTCGTAACATGCCAAGTAACTGTGGAAAAGTCTTGCTAATTTTATTCATGTTGAAATTAAGAACAAATTGGCTAAATCTATCTCGAAACTATTACAAGATAACATCGGTAGACAATTCATCTTTGAGCAGAAATCCCAACTTTTCCAACGTTTGGATGTAACCCATTACCTTGATAAAATGAGCTCCTACAGGAGAACCCTCTGCCATTTTGCATTGAAATAGAGCTTTAGAGGTCTCATACCTCTCTTGACGTGCTTGTCCTTCATATATTTCATTGATATTTTGAATTATCTCATATGCAACCATGTCCTCATTTTGTTTTTGAAGCTCAGGAGTCATGGTGGCAAGCATTAGACATCCAATGTCTATCATATCATCCATATGTTTCTTGAATTTGTCTTTGTCAACTCTTGAAGCATTAGTTATCGGTTCATCATGAACAGGTTCATCAATGCCATGTTCTTTTATTTCCTATTTGAGAACAATTCTCAAATTACGAAACTAGTCAAGGAAGTTTATGCCATTAAGCTTCTCCTTCTCAAGGAGTGATCGTAGTGATAAAGTGTTTTTTGTTATTAAATCTGCAACAATGAAAATGTTAAAGTAAGTAATTTAGCGAATTAATAATTTATAAATAGTTATTCTTTTACAAATTTCTCCCACTATTTTATTCAAAATTAAAAAAACCCTATCCGTTTTAATTTCAAAAATATTCAATGAAAAGTTTTCTAGTGGGTGAGGATCCATAATTCATCATTTTCCTAAATCAACTTTGGCTTTTCTTTTAGGATAGTGATTATTTAGGTAAGTAACTCTTTACTAGTTACATCTCATGTAACTCCTCCTTTTAGTGAACAACTCTTGTTCAAATCATCTCATGACTTATCCAAATACTTAACCTCTAGGTTTCTAATCCTATTAGAATAACCTACTTAGTTATTACCAATATCTCAACTGGTGAATATCACTTGTTTATTCTTCGCATTTAACCAAGATAGAGTTATGTGTCAATGCTTTGGCAAAGTCCACACAATACTGATCGAAACCTTAACGAGGGTAAATATTGGACTGTTAAGTTAACTTAGATTATAAAGAGGGATTTGTGAAAATATCTCATAATTGTTCATTTTAATATTAGGCCCTTGTTGATCTCATAATATTTATTCTTATTTTAGCATTTGTTGCATTACACACATAACAAATATAAGAAATAAATAAGAAGCGATTGTTATAGCCCAAAAACAATAAGTAAGGTGGCCCCTCCCAAGCCAATGGGAGAACCAAAACCCTAAAACCTAAGACTGATCTCTAGGTATTTTCTCGCCTTTAGCTCAGTCTGTTCTTATGCTTCTTTTGAATTTAAAAGAAACTTGTTTTACATAATAGGGAATAATATGATAAGAGAAATACAACTAAAATATAGAAAGACACGACATGCTGACCGTATTTTAAAATTCAACCATTGTAAATTGTAAAAGGGTTATAACCATGCAAGTCAAACACCATGCAAAACAAATATTTCATAAATATATATATATATATATATATATACACACACACACGTTGTTACACCTTTTTAAAAAATACTAATATGGGCCTATAATCTATATCGACCGTTGCGCGATGGTCGTGGGATTTTTTTTTAAAAAACAACATTTCCGTTTCTATAGAAAACCTCACGATTTTATAACACTTACCAACAAAATTATGTTTTCAGGATTTTCAATCCTGAAGGTTTTTTCTGCATCGAAACAAACATTGTTTTTCTGCGAAAAGCAATCTGCTATTGCATACCCACCGATCATATGCCAACGATTGACATATGGATTTCGTAAATCCTTACAACAACATATGTATTGTAAAAACATATTAACATATTAATCGAAACTTTAATCAACCACTATTTTGTACAAAATCACATAATCGTCGAAAAAAGTAAAACCAAAATATGCATCTCATACATATCATATCAACCAAGAATTTAACCTGAATTCAGATCTTACAAGTGGCTCTGATAACACTTTTGGGACTGTCTCACCAGCGATTCAAGTACGTAAAACTGAAATCGGGAGGAAATGATGCGAATACTTACAATTGGTTCTTTGAAAAACAATAAATGCAACAGGGACTAATGGTGATCTTGAACGGTTCGAATCATAAGCCTCCACAAAAACACGTCTCGTCCTCTACTCAGTTCACCCGATTGAGAGCAAAATTTATTTTTCCCAAAAAACATTTTTGAGAAAAATAGTTGAAGAAGAAAACGACTGCTAGACCTTACCTCACATTAAATATATCAGTTACCCTAACATATTAGAGATTTTAAATTATTTGAAATTAATAAAAAATCTTATTTAATTAATTCAAATTAAATATCCATTAAGGACTTATAATTTGAATTACAATTTCTAATGTTTATTTAAACTCTTATTTAATTATTTTGAATTAAATATCGATTAAAAGATTTGTAATCAAAATTGCATTCTTTTAATGTTTACTTGCTATATTCGGGAAATTTAAAATCATATTTATATAAAATATACATATATTAACTCTAGACATATATTTTAGTAACATACAACAAATTTTACATCTTTACTCATCTTAACCCTAGAGTTTTGACCCTATAGGTTCTTGTAACGTTAGTAGTAATTATTAGAACAATTCTAATATTACATACAATGAGTGACATCTAGCAATATATCATTTTCATCTAAGTTACAAGAAAGTATGATTCGACATATCATCTTCGTGATTAACTCTTTTATGTATTACATCCTTTTATCCTTTATATCTATAATAGGCACAAGTCTTGGAATATTCGTACTTGTATAGCCCATCTATTGTTTCTTGATATCTAGAGTAGACTATAATTAACAAATAATTTTTGATATCTCATATCAACTTATTTGAACATGACCATGCATTTCTAGTCTCACTCAATCAAGTGGCAAGTGATATATTTCCTATTATGTAGGAAGGACAAATCCTATATTAATCATGCACACCCCACTACATATATCGAGATATATTCAATAACAGTTTTTATAGTGCAACCAGTTACAGAGCATGTTTAACTGTATCAAAACATACAACAATATATGTTGGGATAACATTGATCTCAAGTCTGAGGTTCTACATATAGTAATCACCATGAGCAATGTTATGACCGTCACATAATAATCCAATACATATGCTCATGGTGGGTCAATCCAACACATTGTTCTCTAAAAATATAATCATGTATCAATTCTGACATCTCTATGTCAATGACAACTCGTTGTAATCAATCAATAACATGCTAGTCTTAAGCGTATTAGTATTGTTCATGCCCATAATAATACTTGACTATGGATCTTTTAATAATAATAATGTTATTATATGGGCTTTATTATCTTTCAGTTTATGTTAAACACATACATATAACTGAAAATAGTAGTTCAATACCTTTATTCAATAAAACATGTAAATAAATGTATTATTACAATCATAATATGATTGGTCTTTGGGCATACTCTAATAAATCGTTGATCACATCATAATCATTTAAAATCTCTATCATTATTCTCTGTCTTAGGTTCAGCCCATTTTGAATTAACAAGTACTTTAAACTTTTGTGATCCGTATAAATATAGCACCACTCACCATAAATACAACGACAACAAATCCTTAAAACAAACATGATTGCTACAAACTCTAAATCATGCGCCGAGTAATTCCTCTCATGATTCTTTAACTTTCTCGAGGCATTAGCCATAACTTTACCTTCTTACATAAGCACACATCCCATGCCGCTATGAGATGCATCACTAAAATCTACGCAGTCTTTACCCGACTAAGGTTGTACAAGCACTGGTGCCTCTGCTAAAATATTATTTAGCATTTCAAAACACTCTTGGCATTTCTCTATCCAAACAAAAGGCACAATTTTCTTTAAAAACCTGGTTAGCAGTGAATCCAACATCGAAAAGTTCTTCAAGAACTTTCGATAATAAAAGGCAAGTCTAAAGAAACTTCAAACATGAGAAAAAATATTTGGAGGTTTTCAATCTACTATAGCTTTAATCTTATTGGGATCTACTCTTATACCTTCTTCCGAGACTACATGGCCAAGGAAAGTAACCTCTGTAAACCAAATTTCACACTTGGACAACTTGGTGTACAACTTTTTCTCATTGAGAGACTGAAGAACTATATGAATAGGAACATCATGCTCCTTCATCAACTTAATAAATAATACCCCAAACTGATCCAAGTAAGGTTGAAGAACTAGATTCATCAAATCCATAAATGTTGTAGGAGCTTTAGTCAAACTGAATTACATCACCACAAATTCGTAATGTCCATACTGAGTCTGAAAAGATGTATTTGAAATATCCACCTCTTTAATCATTAATTGGTGGTATCCAGTCATTTTAATATCACATTGGATAATAATTTCACTTTTTCGCCAATTACTGTGATTTCTGAACCCTCCACATCTTTAAAAAATAATTGCTTCTTGCTATAATTAACCCATCCATGATGCAGAGACTCAAATACATGCCCAAAATAAACTCAAACTCGTCAAAAGGCAATTCTATCAGATTCGATGGGAACATAGCCCCTAGAATCTTTATAGGGCACTTTCTACATATCATAGTCACTCTAGCACTACGACCCAAAGGATTTATTACTATCATATCCCTATAGATCATATCTAATGGAATACCCTTTTCTCTAATAAGTTTTTTACTAATGTAAGAGTACAAAGAACCAGGGTCAACCAGAATAAACACAGGTTCATCAAAAAGATAGAACATACATGTTATAATATCTGGGTCATTCCAACCCTCATTAGTCTTGATGTTATATATTCTGGCTATTCCACGTATCTCTGGTCACTAAATTAACTCATATTGTCCTCTAGATCTACCTCTTCCTATTCCCCTATAAAATGTTATTGTTGATCTCTCAGTTTGCACTAATTTGTCTCTGGATCACCTAGGATAATCTCGAGCATAGTGACCAATCTCACTACATTGAAAACATGCACCATTGAGAGTTCTACACACTCCCCCATGAAATTTACCGCAAGTCTAACATGGCGCAGTTCATTCTCTAAATGCTCTACCTGAACTAGTAGAAAATGAGATGTATTGTTTATTGTTATGTGAAGTTACAACAAAACTAGATCTATTATTGTATCGAGAACCTAAACTTTTGCCTCTCTTGGAATGATATGAAGCTGAAGATGTTTTGGCTATTTTCTTGGTCTGCATACTCTGCTTCACTGCTAAAGTCTCCTTATGAGCTATTTCAATTAACTTAGCTAAGTTTATTACCTCATTCAGGGTAGACAAGTTCAAAGCCAACATTATCTCTTTTATCTTAAGACTCAAACCCTCGATGAACCAATCACGTTAAGCCCCATCATTGGGAACTACTTTCGCTGTGAATTAGCTTAGATTGTTATACTCTGCCTCGTTCTCATGTATTTCTCGATCACCCTGTTTCAGGTTAAGAACTTTCAGTACCATCGCATGCATGAACTGTTCACCGATGTACTTTTTCTTCATTTCATCTCGAAAGAATTACCATGTAACTTGCTTAGGCAGTTCACACATCATGGTGTTCGTCCATCATACTCGAGCTGATACTCGGAGTAAAGATGCAACTCCGTCCAATTTCTCAAAATCTGAGCAGAGAAGATTTTCAAGCATCACCTTGATGTCATTTAACCATAAGTAAACATCTATGGGATCTTCAAATTCTTCTCCCCTAAACTCGGGTGCTCCCAAACTTTTCAGCTCTTTCAAGATTAACATATGTGGTACTGGAGGAGCAGATGAGAATGAGGTTGATATCGAGTTAAGATCGCATCGAGAGCCTGCATAAATGCTCTATGATCTTGCAATGGCATACCCTGATCTTGCACAACCTAGTGGTATGTATACCCTTTTAACGTAAAATACATCCAGTTCTAGTGGAGAATTGGCTAAACTTGTAGCTCTTATACCAATAAATATAACACCCATTTCCTGTATATGCCCAAGTATAAGAGTTATATATGTCTTATGACTTTTAAAACATTTTCGTATTTGAAAACCAACAAAATTTTGTTTCTTTATATAAACAAATTTAATATAATAATATTATAAACATTCACTAATTACTAGTATATAAAATAGCCTTAAAGTTTGAACATAATATAATACTACAACCCATATGTCAAGTACAGTTACTGATGAGGCAACTTTTGATTTACGATGTCAGTTGCACTCCTTACTCCGATTGTATGCTAGTTCCTACGCGTGAAACCATCAACGCTAAGTATTCACTTAGTGAGGCATAATAACATAAATAAAGCATTTTAAAAACATGAGTAAACAATTATAAGATCAAAATATGATTTATCGTATAAAATACATAAAGGCATAAAAACAGATTTGATAAGTCAAGTTTTTGTCAAATAATATGCGAAAAAATAGTTAGTATACCCATCATACCTATCAATCGATACATTCAAAAGTATTCATTCATAGCCCAATGTATGTCAAATGAGAATGCAAGGTACATGAGTTGCACATTAATGCTAAACGAAAGTATAGGTATTGTAGTAACAATGACACTATACTAATATATCGAAATTGTAATTCACAAACTTATTATAAATACTATGCATCCATACATAGAGTTTAAAGTACACAAATGTACTAATATGAAAATGCAACATATGCATTAAACAAAATCAATCGATAACCATCATACTCCAAATATGTCAAAATGCACCTATGACTCTCATTGTACATACAATAGGCATTTAAATCAAATTTGCAAATTAAACATTTATTATGAAACATCGATAGTTGTTAAAACAATATAAAAATCATCCATCTATTTTAGAGTAGTTCATACACTAAAATCACCACAACCCATTTTCATAAAATTTATGAAAATATTTCAAAAAACTTATGAAAATATTTCAAAATATGGTAAAACATGATTTTATAAAAACATTAAAGGTTGACTCATCGCAAGTCGTCCTCATATCATATAAGTACATAATAAATGCACTCACCTGATATGCCTCACTTTTATGCTTTAATAATAAAATATGATTATTCTGGAACTTTTTCCTTGCCTTTTGGTTTGCTTGTATCACGAATTTGCTCACGATCTACATATGAATCCATAATCACACATACAAATATAATATACAATGTAAGTATCCATACTAACATTTTTACAGAATAATAATACTCAAAAGTACTATTCTTTTAAATTCTTTTAAAATTCATCTTAACTTTTCCTTTTTATTCATAATGGGCCCTTGTCATAAATTCTTCAATTCAAGCTCATATAAGCAAAATAAATTTCCAGCATTTAATTTCCAGCTCAATACATCAACAATGTCATATTTACCACTTAAGTTACTAACTTTTAAAAATATTTTCCATTTCACACTTAAACTTTTCCAACTTTCCAAAATAGCTAATTTTTACATTATTACTTCAATGTCAGCCCTCAAATAGTACTTTCTATCACTTTACGTCATATATTGAATAATCATACATTCATCCCATAACTTTACAAATTTACCAAATAAGTCCCTACATTATTTCCATCCCTTACATAATTTTTCCAAAATCTTTCTCATTCACTTAAGCCAAGGTCGAATACTTCAAAAGTTTTAAGCTAGGGGTTTTTCATGATATTATTCAATTTTTGATTCGATTATAGCATGGAATCAGCCTCAATCCAACCTTATAAAATCTCTACAATCAAAGCCTAATCAAATTTCATCAAAACACAAAGTTCCCCTAACTTTAGGGATTGACCAAAACTTAAAGAAGTATTTCTAGGAGGATTGAACATGTTTTAATCATAAACAAGCTTGGAAATGAATCTACAACCTCAAAAACATAAAGATTCATCAACAATTCCATAAACCCTAATATGAACATAAACCCTAGAATTTATGATATTGGAAATCAAGCAAGATTACCAAGCATAAATGGTACCAAAAGATAATGTTTTTCATGTAGAACAATTTTATATTTCACGACATGATCCAAAATCCAAAGGAAATTGCTCAAAAATTGAAATGAAAGTTTTTATTACTTATGTAGAGGGTTCATGGCTTGGAGAGAAAGATGAACAAAGTTGACATGAAATTTTAGTTAATTTCATGCTAATTTATCCTTAATTTAAGCTTAAATGAATATTAAATTCATTTAATTGGGAAAAGGCCAAATTAACCTTAATAAAACTTCATATTTACCATTAAACCAAGCCACGTCAAGCTTATCATCTTCCAAAAGTCAAAGATGAACAAAATATTTCACCATTTTCTATTTTGTCCATGAAACTTTCAAAAAATGGTAATATTGCCACTTTAACCCAACAATTCAAATTTAACTTGTAATTAAATCCTCAAATCCAATGGTCCATATTATTTTCTATTGATTTAACATTTGGAAATAATAATTTTAAGTATAATTTATCATCCTTCAAGTTTTTCCAAAATTTCTATTCGATATGATTTACCGATTTTTTATCAGACTTTAACCTTTTTCTAGTTTTCGATATCAATTCTGGAACAATAATATAATGTCAATAAAACCACATCTCAAGAGTAAATTATATATTTATGGAATAAAAATATTTTTTTGGAAAATTACCACTTAGGTCCCTAAAATTTTCCACGTTTATACTTTGGCCAATGAACTTTCAAAACTTACATTTGTTACTAACCAAAATTTGGGTTATTATGAGACTACCCCTTAATAAAAAATTTTCATCTAATTTTAGTGCGTACTTGATGTGAAGAGGTGCATACACTATCTTTTATTGTCCTCTTATCTTTCCTAGGTAGGTTCCTCGACTTTATGATTCCTCCAAAGAACTTTTACTAAAAGGATCGTCATGTTCCGTAATTTTTTGACTCGTCTAGCCAGAATCTCAATCGGTTCATCTTCATACGTCAAATCTGGTCAAATCTCTATTTTGTTTCAGGATGATAATATGCGAAGGATTTGATCGATACTTCCTGAGCATCAATCCATGAAAAAAATTATGGATCTTGTCCATCTCGGGAGGGAATATTAACTGATAAGCAACTAGTCCGACTCTTTTCATAATCTCATATGGTCTAATAAATCTCAGACTCATATTTGCTTTACATCCAACCATAATACTTTATTCTAAGGCGATACCTTAAGAAATATCTTATCACCCATTTGATATTCAATCTCTTTTCTCTTTAGGTCTCCATAAGAGTTTTGTCGATCAGAAGCTATCTTAATATTATCTTGGATAACTTTGACTTTAGTTTCCATTTCTTTCATCATGTCAGGGATAACTAGATCTCAATCTTTTAGCTCAATCGAATTTAATGGTGTTCGATACTTCCTCCCATATAAGGATTCATACAGAGCCATCTTGATACTCGATTGATAGCTATTATTGTAGGCAAATTCCATTAAAGGCAAATACATTCCCATTATCCTTTGAATTTAATCACACATACCCTTAGGATATACTCCAATATCTGGATAGTCCGCTCTGACTGACCATCTTTCTGTGGATGAAAAGCCATGCTAAAATTCAATCGAGTACCCAAAGCCTCTTGCAAAGAATTTTAGAATCTTGAAGTAAACCTTGGATCTCTGTCAGATACTATCAATTAAAGCACTCCATGCAGTCGAACAATCTCTTTTACGTACAACTCAACATATTTATCCATCGAGTAATATGTCCGAACTGGAATAAAATGAGTTGTCTTGATCAATCTATCAACAATTACCCATATTGAGTCTTTCTTGCTTGGTGTTAAAGGTAACCCGGTAACAAATTGCATAGTGACTCGTTCCCATTTCCATTGAGGAAATGGATATCAGTTGTAGCAATCCGGAAGGCATTTGATGCTAAGATTTCACTTGTTAACTTGTTAGGCATTTCGCAATAAACTTTGTGATAGTTCTTTTTATGCCAGGCCAACAATATCGCCTTTTTATATCCTGATACATCTTATTTTCGGCTAGATACATAGTCAATGGACTATAATGTGCCTCGAAGAGAATATATTTCTTCAGTTCTTCATTATTTGGAATGTAAATTTTTCCACGATAATATAAACATCCATCAGTCCTGACTTCAAAGTCTTTAGTCTCGCCTTTTTCTACTTTTACAATTCTTACCAAACACTTTCATCTTTTCCTTGTAGCTCTTTTATCCGATCTAAATGTATCGGCTTTAAATTTAGCTCAACAGTCAAGGTGCCACCCTCCTTTAACGATAAACATGCATCCAAAATTCATAAAGCTGCAAAAGTCTTTCAGCTAAGTGCATCAGCTACCACATTAGCCTTCCCTTGATGATAGTCGATGATCACATCATAATCGTTTAAAAGCTCTATCCATCCTCTCTATCTCAGGTTCAGCTCTTTTTTAAGTCAACAAGTACTTTAGACTTTTTTTATCCGTATAAATAAAGCACCAGTCACCATAAAAACAATGGCACAAAATATTTAAAACAAATATGACTGCTGCCAACACTAAATCATGCATTGGGTAGTTCCTCTCATGAGTCTTTAATTGTCTCGAGGCATAGGAAACAACTTTACCTTCTTGCATAATCACACATCC
The DNA here is from genome assembly GCF_006381635.1 of Hibiscus syriacus. Taxonomy (NCBI): domain Eukaryota; kingdom Viridiplantae; phylum Streptophyta; class Magnoliopsida; order Malvales; family Malvaceae; genus Hibiscus; species Hibiscus syriacus. The sequence goes on along the minus strand of NW_024062800.1, from coordinate 9,842,418 downwards.
CAAGCCGTTATGAGATGTATCACTTAAAACTAAAAAGTATTTACCCAACTAAGGTTGTACAAGCACTGGTGCCTCTGTTAAAATCTTCTTTAGCGTTTCAAAACTCTCTTGGCATTTCTCCAAAAAAAAAAGGCATATCTTTCCTTAACAACTTGGTTAGTGGTGAAACTAACATCAAAAAGTTCTTCATGAACCTTCGATAATTACTGACAAGTCCCAAGAAACTTTAAACATGAAAAATATTCTTTGAAGGTTTCCAATCCACTATAGCTTGAATCTTTTTGGGACCTACTCATATGCCTTCTTCCGAGACTACAAGGCCAAGGAAAGCAACCTCTATAAACCAGAATTCACACTTGAATAGCTTGGCGTATAACTTTTTCTCTTGAAGAGTCTGAAGAACAATACAAAGATGAGCATCATGCTCATTCCTAAACTTTGAATACACTACAATGTCATCAATAAATACCACCACAAACTGATCCATGTAAGGTTAAAATACTCGATTCATCAAATCTATAAACCTTACAGGAGTATTAGTCAAACCGAATGGCATTACCAAAAATTCGTAGTGTCCATACCAAGTCCGAAAAGTTGTCTTTGAAATATATTGCTCTTTAATATTTAATTGGTGGTATCCAAGCCGAAGATAAATCTTAGAGAACACCTCTGCAACTTTGAATTGATCAAACAAATCATCAATCCACGGAAGAGGATACTTGTTCTTTATTGATACTTAATTCAAATATTGATAATCTATGCATGATCACATAGATCCATATTTTTTTCTCACAAAATCACAGGTGCTCCCCAAGGTGAAACACTAGTTCTGATAAATCCTCAATCAAACATCTCTTGTAATTGAGCCTTTAATTCTCTTAGCTCAGTTAAGGCCATTCGATATGGAGCCATAAAAACATGTTCAAAACCCAGATAAACATCATTCTTGAATTCTACCTCACAGTCTGGAGGTAAACTCAATAATTCTTCTTGAAAAACTATGGAAATTCTCGAACTGTTGGAATATCATCTAATCTCACTTTTGATATTTGAGTGTCTAACACATTAGCTAGAAAAGTTTTACACCCTTCTGACATCATTTTCTTTGTAGTCAATGTTGATATCACATTGGATGATGATTATGCTTTTTCACCAATTACTATAATTTTTGAACCATCAACATCTTTCAAAAATACTTCTTGCAAAAATCAACCCATCCATGATGCAGAGACAACAAATCAATGCCCAAAATAATCTCAAACTCGTCGAAAGGCAATTCCATCAGATTAGGTGAGAACATATCCTCTTGAATCTTTATAGAGAACTTTCTACATATCCTAGTCACTCTAATATTATGGCCCAAATGATTTATTGTTATCATATCAATAGAGATCGATTCTAATGGAATGCCCTTTTTCTCTAATCAGCTTTGTACGAATGAAAGAGTGTGAAGAACCAATGTCAACCAAAAACAAACACATGTTCATAAAAAAGATGGAACGTACCTATTATAATATTTGGGTCCTCATTAGTCTTGATGTTATATATTCTAGCTACTCCATGCATCTTTGGTTGCTGAACTGAATCAAATTGTCCTCCGGATCTATATATTCCTCAACCTCTCTGAGATGCTGCTGCTGATCTCTTAGTCTACATTGATATGTCCCCAGATCTCCTAGGACAATCTCGAGTATAGTGACCAGTCTCACTACACTAGAAACAAGCGCCACTAAGAGCTCTACATGCTCCCCCATGAAATGTACCACACATATGACATGGCACAGTTCGTTCTCTCAATGATCTACCCAAACTAGCAGTAAATTACTGGGATTATTTATTCTTATTTGATGTTGCAACATAATCGGATCTATTATGTGAAGTTGCAGCAAAATTGAATATATTATTTAATAGGAAGATAAAGCTGTTTTGGCTCTTTCCATGTCTGCATACTCTACTATGTTGCTAAAGTCTCCTATTGAGCTCTTTCAATTGCCTTAGCTCGGTTTATAACCTCATACAGGGTAGGCAAGTTCAAAGCCAACATTATATCTTTTATCTTAGGCCTCAAACCCTCAATGAACCAATCACGTCGAGCCCCATCATTGGGGACTACATTAGTAGCGAATCGACTTAGCTTGTTATACTTCACCTCGTACTCATGTATTTCTCGATCACCATGTTTCAAGTTAAGAAATTTCGGTAGCATCGACCGCATAAATTGTTCACCGATGTACTTATTCTTAAATTCATCCTAAAAGAATTGCCAAGTCACTTGCTCAGGTGGTGCATACATCGTGGTGTTCATCCACCACACTTGAGATGATCATTGAAGTAAAGATACATGTCCGTCTAACTTCTCAGAATCCGAGCAATGAAGATTTTGAAGCATCAACTTGATGTCATTTAACCATAGCTTAACATCTATAGGACATTCATATTCTTCTCCCCTAAACTCAGGCGCTCCCAAAGTTTTCATCCATTTCAGGATTAACATCTGTAGTGCTGGAGGAGTAGGGTGAGGCAGAGGAGGATGATATCGAACCAATATCTCATCAAGAGCCTGTATAAACGCTATATGATCTTGCACTGGCATACATGTACCGATGCGCTAGCGTGTCTAGACTAGGTCGGATGCTCACTATTAACTTCATTACTTTCGCTACCCTACCTTTCTCAAACTTCATGTTCGGTTGCTCTTCGTGAATTCGTGGATTCTGGCATCTAATACAACACACATAACAAAAATAACTTAGATTAGTAAGGAGTGACATCAATCATATTCTATCGACATCATATCAGTAACTTTGACATCCTAGTGGCATGTACACCCTTTTAACGTAAAAAACACCAGGTTCTAACTAAGAATCAGCTACACCTATAGCTCTGTTACCAATAAATACGACACCCATTTCCCGTATACACCCACATACATGAGTCATAGATCTCACATTACTTTTAAAACATTTTCGTAATTGAAAACCAGTAAAATATTATTTCTTTAAATAAAAAATTAATATAATAATATTATAAATGTTGATTAACTTCTAGTATGTAAAAAACCTTAAAGTTTGAACATAATATAATACTACAACCTATATGTCAAATACATTCTAGAGCATCATCATATAACTAATACATGCCAACTAGTAATATCAAAAGTAAACATCTAACGATGTCTTACAATTACTAATGAGGCAACCTTTGATTTACAATGTCAACTGCACTCATTAGTCATATTGTACACTACGCATGAAACCATCACATGCTAAGTATTCACTTAGTGAGGCATAATAACATAAATAAAGCATTTTAAAAACATGAGTACACAATTTTAAGATCAAAATATGATTTATCATATAAAATACATAGAGGCATAAAAATTGACTTGATAAGCCAAGTTTCCATCAAATAACCTGAGAAACAATATTTAGTATGCCCAACATACCTATCAATTGATATATTCAAAAATATTCATTCATATCCCAATGCATGTCAAATGAGAATGCAAGGTACACGAGTTGCACATAAGTGCTAAACGAAAGTATAAGTATTGTAGTAAAAGCGACAATATAGTAATATATCGAAATGATAATTCACAAACTCACTATGAATACCATGCATGCAAACATAGTGTCGAAAGTAAACAAAGGTAGTGATACGAAAGTGTAACATATACATTAAACAAAATCGGTCGATAACCATCATAGTACAAGTATGTGAAAATGCACCTATGACTCTCAATGCACATACAATAGGACTTTAAATCAAATTCACAGATTAAACATTTATTGTGAATTATCGTTAGCTGTTAAAATAAAATTTAAAAAAAATCATCCATTATTATAGGCAGTTCATACCGTAAAATCACCATAAACCATTTTTATAAACCTTATGCAAATATTTCAAAATACAGTAAAATGTGCTGTTATAAAAATAATCGAGATTGACTCATTGCAAGTCATCCTCATATCAAATAAGTACATAACAAATGCACTCACATGGTATGCTTCACTCTTATTCCTTACTAACAAAATCCGACAATTCTTGAACTTTTTTCTTGCCTTTTGGTTTGCTTGTATCATGAATTTGATGACAATCTACACAAGCATCCATAATCACACATACAAACATAAAATACAATGTTAGTATCCTTATTAACATTTTTACAACATAATAATACTCAAAAGTACTATTATTTTTAAATTCTTTTAAAATTCATCTTAACTTTTCTTTTTTATTCAAAATGGGCCCTTGTCATAAATTCTTCAATTTAATCCCAAATAAGCCCAATAAATTTCTAGCATTTAATTTCCAGCCCAATACCTCAACAATGGCATATTTACCACTTAAGTTACTAACTTTTCCAATATTTACCATTTCGTACTTAAAGTTTTCCAACTTTCCAAAATAGCTAATTTTTACATTCCAACTTCAAAAAACAGCAATTTCCATCACTGTACACCATCTATTGAATAATTACATATTCATCCTATATCTTTTAAAAATTACAAAATAAGTCCCCTAACTTTTTTAAAATTACCAAATGGTCCCTACAATTTCTAAGGCTTGTAGAATGCTTCCTATATCATTTCCATGCCTGACATAATTTTTCCAAATTTTTTTCTCATTCATTTAAGCCAAGGTCGAATACTTCAAAAGTTCAACGCTAGGGTTTTCCATATTTTACTCAATTTTGCTTCAATTAGAGCATGAAATCAACATCGATCCAAACTTATAAAATCTATACACTCAAAGACCTTTGTTCGACAAGCCATATGAATAAGCCTTTGATATCCTTGATAGGATAGAAAATAATGATTATCAATTCCCTTATTCAAGGCTAGGAATGGGGAGGAAGGCTCAAGGAACATTCGAGTTGGATGATAAGGATTCTATTTCAGCTCAATTGTCAGCAATCACAAATATGTTGAAGAATCTCCAACATCCTAGTGAGGTGAAGGAAGTTAAGTTAGTAAGTTATTCTTATATATACTTTTTTGTGGCAATCAACAAGAGAGCGATTGCCTTGACAACCATGAGTATACTAGCTATGTGGAAAAGTTCAATATGAACAACAAAAACAACCCTTTTTTAAAGGATTACTACCCAAAATGGCATAAGTATTCTAATGTTTCTTGGGAAAATCAAGGAACTAACAATGCAAGTAGCACAACTCGACAATAAAATGTAACTGAACCTTAGGTTTTTAGCATAAAATGCCATGTCAAAATACCAATAAGGGGTAATCATCTTCATCAAATACTAACTCGTTAGAAGCTACTCACCAAGATTTTATGGAAACTATAAAGGCTCTATTACAAGATCAATTGACATCTTTTAAGAGCCACATAACGTTATTAAAGAATCAAGGAACATTATTACAAAACCAAAGAGAATTATTGTAAAGTCATAGTTTGTCATTGAGAGCCTTGGAGACCCCAGTGGGTCAAATTGCTACAGCATTGCTTGTACAACCACAAGGAAGTCTTCCAAGCGATACAAAAGTCACTAAGAATCAAGGCAAGGTGCAGCGTAGTGTACTCACTCTCAGGAGTGGCACCCAACTTAACCAATAAGATGACTTTGAGGGAAGAGAGATAAATGATTCCATTCCCAAGATTGTGCAAGAAGAACTTACGATGCAAGATGGCAAACCTTGGAGAATGATGAGAATAAGGGTTTAACGAGTGAATATGTTAATGGAAGACAAAATAATACAACAGCGAAAGAGAGACCCCTACCAGCATAAAAAGAAGTTAGACTTCCACAACCATTCCCTCAAAGACTGAATAAGCAAAATCAAGACCTTAAATTCAAGAAGTTTATAGATATCTTTTACCAAATGTATATTAATGTTTCATTTTCGGATAAAATTGATTAAATTCCCACATATGCTAAGTTTCTCAAGGATATTGTCACCAGTAAAATGAAGTTGAGAAGTACAAAACAATTGTTACAACAAAAGAGTGTTATTTTGTGCTGAGCAAGCTGCCACCAAAGAGAAAAGATCATGGCAGCTTTATCATTATTTTTTCTATAGGAGATAATTATGTGGGGAGATACCTTTGTGATCTTGGATCGAGTGTTAATTTAATTCCCAGGTTAATTTTTTTAAGCCGATTGATCCTACGTTGTTCCCAAAGGAATGATCGACAATATTGTGGTGAAGGTGGACAAGTTCGTTTTCATAGTTAATTTTATCATCCTTGATTACAAAGTCGATGATAATGCTCCCATCATTTGGGTCAACCATTTGTAGCTTCCAGTCGAATTCTAATCAACTGCTAGATGGTTAAATTAACCATGCATGTAGCTGATCAAAGTGTGATCATCAGTGTATTTAATACACTCCAATATATGGATGATCCCGAGGAATGTCAATGTGTTATAGACATGGATTCTATAGTGTAAAAGGAAGTTATAGAATTTTGCTGTAATAATTTCTTGAAAATTGAGGACTATATGAAGCTTAATGAAGATGATAGCAAGGAGCTTGAGGAGTTCCCAAAAGAAGGTGCAGTAGTCATTCTTACTCATAGCTAGACGAGGTACATAATTTGAACCTATAGATTTTGTTGACTTTATTCCTCCAAAACTCTCACTTGAGCATGCACCCAATTTAGAGTTAATATCTTTGCCATCTCACCTTAAATATGTTTATTTAGGTTGAATGAGATTTTTCCTGTGATAATATCTTATAGTCTTAAGTCTAAACAAGAACATAGCTTGGTAAATGTGTTATCTCAACATAAGAAAGCTTTAGGTTGGATTATGGATGAATTGAAGGGTATAAGCCCTACTATTTACATGTACAAAATTCTTTTTAATGATTGCCACAACAATCATGTTAAACCCGAAAAAAGGCTCAATCCAATCATGAAAAAGGTGGCGATGAAAGAGATTATTAAATGACTTGATGTTGGAGTTATTTACCCAATATCCAATAGTTTGTGGGTCTACCTGATGCAATGTGTACCCAAGAAAGGAGGCGAAACCATGGTGAGGAATAAAGAAAATGAACTCATATCCATAAAAATCATCACGAGGTGTAGGATTTGCTTGGACCATTTCACCTCTCATTATCGATCAAATACTGGTTTGATTGGTGAACAAATCTTTTTATTACTTCCTCGATGGATACTCACTATATAACCAAATTGATATAGCATTGGAGGTTTAAGGGAAGACAACCTTCACATTCCCCTGTGGTACTTATGCCTTTAGGAGGATGCCCTTTGGACTATTCAATGCTGCAGCGACTTTCCAAAGATGTATGTTGGCCATTTTCTCATACATGGTGGAAGAATTATTGGAGATCTTCATGGAAAACTTTTCCATTTATGGAGATTATTTCAAGCAATAGCTTGGTGATCTAGCTAAAGTGTTGAAGAGATGAGAAGAAGTTGACCTAATACTCAATTGGAAGAAGTGTCACTTTATGGAGGCCGAAGGCAGTATTTTAGGTCACAAGATCTCACAACAAGGAATATTAGTGGAAAAAAGAAAAAAATTAAGTGATTGAGAAGCTACCTCCACTCACAACTATGAACGATATTTGAAGTTTCTTAAAACATGCAGGCTTCTATAAGAGATTCATAAAAGACTTCTCTAAAAATTTTGATGTGTGTTTTGTGAGTTCTTTAACTTGAACAAAAATATGTACACTTATGCATAGTCGATCAAGTAATACAATAGTGGGTGAGTATCATCTCCACATGAATTGGAGGGATTTTAAAAGATATTACAGTAAAAAAGGTGTCACTAAGTATAGCTATGTGTAATGATAAAAACAATGAAGGAAATTCTAGCTATGGCATGAATGGTATGACCAAGTGAAAAGTATTAATGTGGCAGGAATTTTTGTGAAGTGTGAATGTAACAAAAAATTATGATGTAGTAAGATTTTAATTTAATGCTAAAGTAAACAAGAAAATTTGGGCTAATGCAAGATAAATATGAGCTATGGAATAAGAGTTGACAACCTCAGACGAACAAGCTTCTTTAGGGGTAATTGGATGGATTTGCTCTAGTGAGAATTTATTCTATACTTAGGATGAGCTAAGTATTCTATGCCTATGCTACCCTGCAAGATTTTCTAGAAATGTTCCTCGGCTATCTCTAGTATGGAACCTGATAAAACTATTTCTATGAAAATACCTCTTAGCATGAACTACAGTAGTAGCCTATGGATTAAATTTAAATCCATTTTAGTCATTTGAAACCCTCTCCTTATATCTAAGGGGAATTCGAACCTAACCATCATGGTTTAGTCTCCCTACTCATGTAGATCTAACCTACCTATCTCGATATTAGGTATTTGCACTTACAAAATGGCTATATCTTGAAAGATATTACAAGACAAAGCACATAAAAATATAAAACAATGATAAAAACAACATTTAAACATGAAAATACTTAATCATCCATTAACATAAAATAAACATCATCCATAGCAAAACAAACACCAAATAAATTAGTTCCTAGCAGGGCTAAGTTAATCCATAATCATCGCTAAGTACAAACCAATCAAAGTAAGAAAATAAAATCACAAGGAGAAGAAAAACTCCCAAGGAGATGGTACCGTGAAGCCTAGAGTCACAGTTGTGAATCATTCCAACGAGCTAGCCTCTCTTGAGGGCCTAACCACTGTCCCCTTGAAGCTCAACTATGGAGGACACCATGAAAAAGGTTAGAGAAAGGAAGAAGAAGATAGAAATGGTACTTTCACCTCTCTCCCAAAAGCTAAAAATAAATCCTCCAAAAACGTCCTTAAATTTAGGGTATCCTTAAATATTAATAGGGAATTTCAAGGGTTTTATTCCCTTAAAATTCCCTTATACCCTATGAATCATACCCTACAAATGAATATGAGACAAGCTGGCAGGTGGTCCCAAAAAAATCAGTAGGGTAGTGCCTTCATGTGAGTCTTAGACAGTTAGCAGTGTGACATCAACTTCTTTGTCCTTTTTTGCATCCAATCATTGCTGCAAAGTTGTGTTGCAACAAAACTTTATGTCCTTTGCTCTAGAATGCTACAATGAAAATTTATCCTCAACTAATCATATTTCCTGCACATCACCATAACAAGACCCTTCTCCTCAACAACATCAGTTTAATCAATACTTTTATGATGCAGTAAGATTTTTTCCACCACATGCAACTACATGAAATGAATGCAACTAAATGGTTCTAAATGCTATGAAATTAACTTTTAGACAGTCAATAAATTAAGTAAAAGGACCTTAAAACATGGTCATTTATTGAGTTATCAATTTCCATACCTTTGTGTACTTTGCTACAGCAAAATTAGTGATCGTGTGTAAATGTGTGTGTTGTGGAACGTAAATTTGTGAGAGTATACACAATTAGTAACAAAGTAACAAAGTGTATGAATAGATAATATAGTAGTAAATGAGTTATCATCTCCATAGGGTTTGATGGGAATTTATGATATTTGAAACAACTAGAACTAGGTGTCACTAACTAGTCATACGATTCTCGTCTAAAAAGGCAAATAGTAACAAAGTGTATGAACAGATAGAAAAAAAGTAGTAGAGGAAAGAAAACTTGTAAAGTGCAATGAGCATAAAAGTTTGATCGATGCAATAAAAATATCCAAAAGTAAACAAATAAAAGTTGCCAAAGCAATAAAAATGTTTGAGTGTCAAATATCAAGAAAAACCTCACACAATCAGACTTCTAACAGAGCATTGGGTTGGACTTACTAGGGTGATAAATTATTCTATGTTTGTTATGATATAGAATTCTATGCTTGAGCTGCACGACAAGATTTATTAGAGTGGTTTAGGCCTTTGCTACAATAATAGTACTCGGTGTGAACTACAACCCTTGGTTTGTCAAACTGTTTTTTCGACAATACCCCTCAGCTAAACTATAGTCTTTGGCCTATTTTACTTAAGTATTTACCCTTTTTAGTTAAATAAAATCCTCTCCTTATCTCAAAGGCAGATTATAACCTCACCATCCCAGATTAGCTCCATTGTTCAAGTAGATCTACCCTAACTCTCGATATTAGGCATATACTCCTAGAAAAACGGTAATCTCTCGAACACTCTTACAAAGTTTAAGAATATTTTTCTATGGAACCAAGCAATCTCTCAAAGGCTCTTACAATGTCAAGGTAAAATATTAAAACAATGAACAAATCAACACTTAGCATAAAAAATAACTGCATCATTCATTAACAATTGAACAAAGTATCATTCAAGCCTCATCTAACACCAAATAAAATATTTATGGTGTGGCAAATATCATCAATAAAGAATTCTTTAAGAACAACACTTTAAAAGACATGGAAATGACAACCAAAGGAAGAAAACTCCCAAAATTAGAGTTATATTGTGACATTCTGACCACCACCATGCTTGCTCTAGCGACTAACCTCTCTCGAGGACTGCCCATTGCTCCAAAGATGTCCGGCTATAGAGGGTACAAAGAAAGATCGAGTGGAAGATAGTGTGAAAATGAGTGTTGCAGCCACATACTCCAAGTCTCTGGTATATTCTTCTCTCTACTTCTCTATTTTGACACTTTTTGAAAGAGTTATAATGGGGTATTTATAGTGGGAATTTCTAGGGTTTAGTGCTTATATAAATTCCCTAAATACCCTTAATGTCATACCCATTTTATGACTGATATAGCAGCTGGTGGTGGACCCAATTAACTTAATAAGGGCATGATTGCATGTAAGGTTAAAGTTGGGCAAGTGACGTCAGCAGTGTATTTTAGCTACATTAAACTTGCAAGATATCTCTCGCCTAGGCAAGAAAATATGTTCCTCTCTGTTGTCTTCTTATGCTCCACTGGCCCTATCAAATTGATTTGTCTCAGAAAATGAATTCTGCATTCACAATTTTCTGTATAAACACAACCACAAATAACCTTCCTCCTTAGCAACATCAGCTAAACCATATAAAGTTTATCTCGCAAAACTTATCCACCACATGCAAAGATGTCCTAAATGCAACTATGTGCAACTAAAATTCTATAACAATTGGCTTTTAAAAAAAAACCTAACTAAAATGACACAGAACAATGTCTTTTACAGATTTAACATACCCCCAAACTTAAGCTATTTCTTGTTCTCAAGAAGTGGATAATAACTATTATAAAAATTTAATGTCATGGCAAAGTAAAAATTACGACAAGCATGTTGTTTAAAATTTCAGTCGTCAACAAAAAGTATGGCCTCAACATGCAAGACTATACGAAAGTTAAGCACATTTCCCTATATCAAGACTCTTTGTTAGTGTGTGTGTGTGATTGTATCTATTATATGTTTTAACATATTTAGAGAACTCCTAAGTAAGTTATTCTATTATGCCAAGGCATCAAATCATTCATTAAGAACAATATCACTCTTATTCAACATATAACTTCAAACTTTGTGTTATTTTAATAATAATCTATTTTTTAGCATAACACAAAGAGAGCCAGCTCCTCACAGCTACCATCCCACACCCTAGGTGAAAGGGAGCATACCTTCCACCCTGAGCTAGTCAGGTAGACTCATTTTGTGACTGTTTTCATTCACTCATATGTCGAGCCTACCATTTATTTAAGGAGTTTTCTAGGTCATGCCATCGCATAGAGGAGTGTCCCTCTACAGTTATTTCGAGGCCTTTATTTTCAATTCAACACAATTCAAAACATTAAGAAATTCAACTTAAATTTTCAATCATTTAATGCCACAACGCGTAAAAAGTTCTTTCCTAAAACTTTTCTAAGCACCTTAAGTAGAGAAAAAATACAATTGTGTTAAGAATATCACAAAGTATCAAGTCCTAGGGTCGACTATATCCTTCAACAGTCATAAAGAAAAGATTCTGGACTAGGTAATAAGAATTTGCTTTCATCATTGGGCATCCTCAACTTATTCCAACAACTATCCTAATATACTCGTATCGTGACAAAAAAAATTTAACCAATCATTATCAAATGCAACTAAGTAAGTGTGAGACACAACACCTTCCCCAAACTTGAGGGGTGCATTGTCCTCAATGCATGAAATCTAATACAAGGGAAATTATTCTAAAATACTGATGTAAATGCAAGTGAAATTTGGTATCTCATTGTGGTAGAGAGGTTCGAGTGGACACGCTAGTGCTGTGACGCTTAAGAGGAGGTGGCTGACTGATCATGCATTATCTGATTGACTCAATGACAGAGATTGAATAAAACTATGGCATGTTGTACGCTTGAGGTCACGTCGAGTCATATGAGGACTTCTGGTGGGGGCATCTACTTGGTAGGGGAAGTCTCCGCTAGGATGTTTAGGGGCTGACTAGCTTTAGGGTTTATCACTGGTTTAGTGTTGAGCTCATTTGGTTGTTCAGGGCCTAGAATTAGATTAGGATACTCTGTAACTGGTTCAACAACATCGATGGCTGGGGTAAAACCTTCGACTTCAAAAAATTCAGGAGGAATTTCCTCGGTATGCTCAGAATATGAGGTAGACGAGCTGATGTACTCATTCGTCTAGCCCTAGCCTTTTGCATGGATGGGAGAGACGTGTGTGGCAAGAGGGTTGACAGTAACTGGGGAATCAGGCTGAACATGTGGCACCGAGCTGAAAAATATGTTATCCCCTATAGGTACTAATTTTCGTAATAGTTTTTCAGGAAATGGTGAAAGGTATTCATGGTAACTACTAGAAGTTCCTTGAAGAATGTGTTTAGTTGTGAATCTATAACATTGACATAATTGAAGAAGGTCTGCATGCGACCCTCCAAACATTCTTAGCACTCTCGTGTCTCCTGAGTGTTAGTGACCACAACCGTCATCCGTGACAGTACTGTCAATTTTGTACCTCATTCTAACCCTTTATTTAGGGACTTATCATCAAAACTAATCTGCTCTGACACCTTCATTTTAGTGATGCCCTCCTTTGATTTGATAAACTTCTCTAAAGGTACCTCAGGGACCGTTTTCTTCCTGCATAAAGCAGTTATTAAATTGGGAAAATGCAAGTTACCTCTAGCCTGCTTTGCACATTCATGGACCTGCTCAAAGATAATCTCTCCCACATCGATTGAGCGCCCATAGATAATGGAATGTATCAACACTAAAGTGTTGTACGAGGTGGGAATCAGCTTGCCCTTTAAGAAGTGGTTCCATAGGTTGTGACTAGTTTAAGAACTCGATGATCTACACAATTTCGATTGGGAGCATTTCCTTCAAACTTCGCCCAACCAAGACACAAATCCTCCAACACACCATCGTGTGTATCAGAATCTTCCTTGGTAAGAAATTTATTACGTTGATTTTTGACTTTGCCCAGCTTCAAATATCTTTTGATGGTTGAGGGAGTGAAACAAATGAACTTCCTTCGCATATAGACAAAGTGTTGGGACTGGTCTCCCAAATGTGCAGAAAACTCCCAGACCAGTGTCGATGCCATCACCTTTGGATGTCTGGTGAATTTTTCCCATTTATGCTTCTGGACAATGTCCATCATTTCCAGCCTCAACAGTTGCAGGGAAGAAAAACTATCCTGCAAGTAGACTTGGTATTTTTGCAACGCCTTAAATCTTGTCTCAGCCTCAGCACTGTGGAAATTCTAGAAACGGGTAACCGTGGTGGACGAACCTGGATTTGACTTAGAGTGAGCCATCTTTCTCGTGATAACAAATTTTATGACGATATCAAAGATTTTGTCGGCATCTATGGAGGGTTTTGGTAAAAAAATGGAGAAAATAAAAGATGAAGATGATGGGGGTGAAAGATGATGATGAGGGAGAGAGAGTAAAGTAGACGATTATTTTTTAGAAGGTGGGTGGTTTATTACGGGTAAAAAGATAAAAAAAAGAAAATGGTATATGGTTATTAATGCAAAATATTTTTATAGGATAAAAGAGAATAAAATAATGAAGAAAAATAAACTTTCCCTCTCAAAACTCTCGCCAATTAACTTATTAAGGTTTGCTTCATTCCATACGTGAGACTCAACCCTAAGCTGCGACATGTCATCAGATCACCAATAGAAACAAAATTAGAAAATAAATTGGAATAAACAACTCGTGCAAAATAAAGTAAGGAAAAATTATTTATGTACATAGTGTAAATTATGTTGCCTAGGCAACACAATTTGTTCAGAAAATAGAAGCAATCTCTTGGGCATCGTGGAGTAGCGACGCCACTTTATCTCACATGATTGGTGCTCCATTGTACACCTTTAGCCTTTGACCATTCACTTTGAAATTCCCATCATATAAATTCGATATTTCGATCGCGCCATGGATATGCACTTGATGTAATCTGCACGGTCCTGACCTAATGGATTTCAACTTACCTAGAAACAACTTGAGTCTTGAACTATAGAGCAATACTTATTGTCCTGGAAAATTTTGCCTTGGCAAAATTTTTCTCTCATGCCATCTTTTTGTCTTTTCTTTGTAAAGGCGAGCATTTCCATACGCCTGATCTCTAAATTCATCCATCTGATATAATTCTAATAATCTCCTTTCTGTAGCAAACTGCACATCCATGTTTAGCTTCTTGATGGCCTAGTACGCCTTGTGTTCTAATTCCATGGGCAATCAACATGCTTTATCATAAACTAACTTGAATGTAGACATTCTAAGCGGTGTTTTAAATGTCGTGCGATAAGCCTACAGTGCCTCGTCTAGCTTTTGTGACCAATATTTTTGTTTAGGGTTGACCATATTCTCAAGTATCTACTTGATCTCACGATTTGAAACCTAAGCTTTCCCATTGGTCTGGGGATGATATGCTATAGCAATTTTATTATGCACCCCATATCTTTTCTACGCCTTGGCAATTAATTTATTATTGAAGTGAGTTCATTAATCTCTGATAATTGCTATTAGTGCTAAACAATGCGTGAATATATTTTTGTGTAAGAACTTTAGCAAAGTCTTGGAGTAATTATGAGGTGTTACCATAGCTTCCACCCATTTGGACACAAAGTTCATAGCCAATAGAATATATAAATCACTAAAAGATGTTGGGAAAGGTCCTGTAAAATCAATTCCCCATATATTAAAGTGTTCGACCTCAAAAATATTTTGCCATGGTAACTAATTCCTCTTTGATATATTCCAGTGTGTTGAGATTGATAACATGCTTTATAGAAGTTGTGCACATCATTGAATAAGGTGGGCCAGTAGAAGTCGGATTGGAGGACCTCTGCAGCAGTCCTTATCCCACAAAAATGCCCTCCACATGGGGATGTAAGGAAACGAAATAAAATATTCTTTTGTTATTCTGCAGGGACATAATTCTGGATTATTTGGTCTCCACATAGTTTAAAAAGGAATTATTCATCCCAGTAATAATGGCATATGTCATGTCGGAACTTTTTCCTTCCTTGGCTAAATAAATATTTTCTTTTCCTTAGCACTGCCCCTACTGCGTAGTCACTGGCATCGCATATCAGTTCGAAAGGGGCGTCCCAGTTAGTTAGAACAATAATTGGTGTCAAGGTAATTTTTTCTTCAGATTAGTGAATGGATTGAGTCATTCATCATTGAACACGAACGATTGGTTTAGTTGCAACAACAGACACAAAGGATTGAAAAAATCCTTGATGAAATGTCTCTAGAATCTTGCATGTCCTAGGAAACTCTTGATGCCCTTCACAGTGGTAGGTGCAGGCAGATTCTCAATTACTTCCACCTTGGATTTGTCAACCTCGATGCCTTGGCGAGAAATTTTATGTCCCAACACAATTTCTTCTGTCACCATAAAGTGATATTTCTCCCAGTTTAGCACAAGGTTAGACTTCTCACATCACTTTAACATTTTAGATAGATTGCCAAGGTATCGATCGAGATAGAAAAATCATCCATGAATATTTCCAAAAAAGTCCTCCACCATGTCGGAGAAAATGGCCACCATACATCTCTGAAAAGTTGTCGGGCATTACATAGCCCAAACAACATTCTCCGAAAGGCATATATGCCATATGTGCAGGTGAATGTGGTATTCTCTTAATCTTCATGTGCTATGGCAATCTGATTATACCCATAATATCCGTCAAGGAAACAGTAAAATAACTTGCCTACTAACCGATCAAGCATATGATCAATGAAAGGAAGGGGAAGTGGTATTTCTTTGTCGGCTTGTTTAGCTTCAAGTAATCCATACAAATCCACCAGCCTATGAAATTTCTTGTAGTCAAAAGCTCATCATTTTCATTCTTTACTAGGGTCGCTCCACCTTTCTTTGGCACACATTGACCATTACTAACCCAAGAGCTATCAGATATGTGATAAATTTCCCCAACATCGACCCATTTTATGATTTCCTTTATTTCCACTTTCTTTATTATGTCCACCTGAGAACTTTTTTGTGATGTGAAAAAACATTCAACAAACTACCCTCTTGCTCGAGGGTTAGACTAGAAGAAATTATAATTGGTAAATTATTATCACTCCCTAGATAAATGTATTTCAAATGTGATGGAAAAGGTTTAAGTTCTAATGTAGGCGCATGTTGTAATGAAGGTTTTAGAGGAATAAATTCATTGAAATCAAGGGGTTCAAATCTCATACCTAGTCTAGATTGTTCCACCTCCAATGAATAATCCTCATATTTTCATTTCTTTTATCTTCAGTAAATCCTACATTTGCTTCAGCCGGAGAAATTTTACCTACCTCATACTGGAAAAAAAATTTCTAGGCCAAAATTGTTGTTTCTCTTTAGTTGTAAAATATCGTTAGGGTAAAAATCTTTACACTCCTGATTCTAGGCAATGTTATCTTGGTACAAAGTATCATATTCGTCTAGATGTAAAATTTTGCCTTTACCAAATATTTATGTCTCGTCTTCTTCATTCAGTTCCATGTCTCCAATGTAATGGAATTCTTCAAATCATCGACATACTTAAGAGTGTTGAAGACATTGATAGTGACACTTTGATCAGCCACCCTTAACTTAAACTCTCCCTTCTCGCAATCTATTAAGATGCGCCCAGTGGCTAAGAAGGGACGCCCAAGAATAATTGGTGCGTTTTCATCAGTATCGTAATCTAAAATAAGGAAGTCTACTGGAAGAACGAACTTGTCCACTTTAACTATCACATCTACAATTTTTCCCTCAGGACGAACATGTGATCAGTCAGCCAATTGTAAAATCAAGGTGGTTGGTCTAGCATTACCCATTCCAAGTTTAAAAAATATGGACTTGGGCATCAGGTTTACGCTTGACCCCAGGTAACAAAGGGCTCTCCCAACATACTTATCACCAATGAAGCATGGTATAACAAAGCTTCTAGGATCTTTCTGCTTCGGTGAAAGTTTACTTAATGTTAAATAATATTTTATTGTCGTGGTAACATTTTCAATTTTTTCCACTTTCTTTATCTTTGTGACAATATCTTTCAAGAACCTGGCGTAAGAAGGCATCTAATCAATAGCTTCGAGTAGTGGGACATTGATGTACAACTTATCAAGGACATCAATAAACTTTTTAAACTAGATCTGATCATTATGCATCTTTAACCATTGAGGGAAAGACGGTGGAAGACTGATTTCATTTGCTACATGTGGGGGTAAAACTTTTGCCTTGGCAATAAATTTTCCACCATCATTGGGTTGACTTGTTGAGCCCTCGTCCTTTTCCTTAAACAAGTCTTTGTTTTCAACTTCTTCAGCTTGACCTTCTGGTTTTTCCTGTGTAGTGTCTTGGCATGAAATTTCTCCCCCTAAACTTATCATCGAGATTAATTTGGGTACCACTTATATGTGTAAGCACACTGCATTGCTCATTTCCATGAGGCTTAGTAACTTTAGTGTCACTAGGGAGACTTCCTTGCGGGCGAGAGTGTATTGCCGTGACAATCTAGCCCACTTGATTCTCCAACGCTCTCAGGGATGAACTATGGCTTCACAATAAAGCTTCCTGGCTTTGTAGCAAAGCACCTTGATTCTTCATTTTCGATGAGTGTTTGTGTATCAAAGTCTTGTTTTAAGCCATGAAATTTTTTTCGAGGCCATAAATTCATGCAGTGAAGTTTCAAGGGAATTAGAATTTACCGCAAATACATTACCTTTATTGTTATTTTGCCAGGGCATTTTTTGATGCTGTACACTTGAATATTTAGAAATGTTTTGTTGTGGCCTATTAAAATTACATGCATAGTTTTTATTGTTTTTCCCATGATTACCTCACGAAAAATTTGGATGTTGTCACAATCCAAGATTGTATGTATTCAAGTAGGGGTTGTTGTTGTTGCTTATGTTAAAATTGCCCACAAAATTGGACTCTTGATTTTTTGGGCATTCATTCTCATGATGGTGGCCATGGCAAAGAATGCATGTTGAGTTTGTTTCTTTGACTTCCTTTACCTTACTGGAATGCTGCAAAATTTTCAGCATGTTAGTTATAGCAGAAAGTTGGGTAGAAAATGAATCCTTACCGTCGAGTTCATATGCCCCAGATATTTTCCTACTGGTTCCAAACATTACAGATGAGAATTGATAGTCATTTTGAGCTATCTGATCGAGGATATCAAAGGCTTTATCAGGTGATTTGTCAAGCAAAGTGCCATTCACCGAAGCATCAATCGTCATTTAAGTAGGTACATCGACACCATTATAGAACAAGACTACTTGATTCCAGTCGTGGAATCCATGGTTGGTACATTTTAAAAGCAAACTTTTATATGTATCCCAACACTCATACATAGATTAATCATTGCCTTAGGGAAAACTTGCAATGTTAATGTAGAGCTGAGTGTGCATATTGGGCGGGTTCTATCGAAGTATAAAATTTATGCATAAGTCAGCCCAAGATTCCATTGAATCAGATGAGACTCCACTTAATCATTCTCTTGCTCAGTTACGTAAAGAGTAAGGGAATAATTTTAGTTTCATCTCGCCCTCATGCAGTCATTAGGTAAGCCACCAAACTGACAGATAGAATTGAGCATGTGGAATATCACTGGCTTGAGTTCGAAGTGAGCTACCTGTATTTTTGGTGCCATGATTTTAGGGTTGAGATCATGGAGAATAGGATTTAAGTGATCTTGTATAGCTCATGGTTTTGCAATATTTTGGGGAATATTATTTTCCACGACATCGGGATCTGCCTGATCTTCCATATGGTTATTAGGTTGATACTATAGTTGATTCATATAGCCTCTGGCATGCTGAACACATCGCCATTGTCTAAATGACTACTTGATCTCAGGGTTGAATGGTAGTAATGGTTTGTCAACAGATCTCCTAGTCATGCAACGACAAAAACCTACAAAAGAAAATAAGAAAACAATCAAGTCAAAATAAATAAAGAAAATTTGACAAGAAAATAAAAGTTGCTATGGAAAAAATTATCAAAATCCCTCCAGTTTCCAATCCCCAACAATGGCACCAAAAACTTAATCGGATGTAAATGTGTGTGTTGTGGCACTTAAATCTATGCAAGTATACACAATCGATGCAAGTAATTTCTCCACGATGATTGATGGGAATTTATGATATTTGCAACAACTAGAAATATGTGTCACTAACTAGTCCTATGATTCTTGTCTAAAAAAGCAAATATTAACAAAGTGTATGAAGAGATAGAAAAAATGTTCTCGAGGCAAGAAAAATTTTCAAGTTCAATGAGCATAAAAGTTTGTCGAGACAATAAAAATATGCAAAAGTAAACAAATAAAAGTTTTCAAAGCAATAAATATGTTTGAGTGTCAGATATTCAGAAAAACCTCACATAATCAGATTTCTAACGGAGCATTTGGGTTGGACTTTCTATGGTGACAAATTATTCTAAGTTTGTGATGATTTAGAATGCTATGCTTGCGATGCTCGACAGGATGTACTAGAGTGGTTTAGGCCTTTTGCTATGACAATACTACTCGACGTGAACTACAACGCTTGGTTTGTTAAACTGTTATTGTGGCAATACCCCTCAACATAAACTATAGTCTTTGGCTCATTTTGCTCAAGTATTTACCCTTTTTAGTCGAATGAAATCTTCTCCTTATCTCGAAAGAAGATTAGAACCTCACTATTCCAGATTAGTTCCCTTTGTTCATGTAAATCTACCCTAACTCTCTCGACATTAGGCATCTACTCCTAGAAAATTTGTAATCTATTGAAGGCTCTTACAAAGTCTAGGAATGTTTTTCCGTGGCACCAGGTAATCTCTCGAATGGTTTTATAGTGTTAAGAAAAAATATTAAATCAATGAAACAAGCAACACTTAGCATAAATAAAAACAACATCATTCATTAACAATTGAACAAAGTAACATTCAAGCGTCATCCACCACCAAATAAAATAGTTATGGTGTGGCAGCTATCATCCAAAACTGATTCTTTAAGTGCAACCCTTTCAAAGATATGGAAATTAAAAACAAAGGAAAAAAACTCCCAAAATTAGAGCTTTACTGTGACATTTCGACCACCACCATGTCCGCTCTGGCGACCAGCCTCTCTCAAGGCCTAACCGTTGCTTCAGTGAAGTCTGGCTATTGAGGGCACCAAGAACAGTTGAGTGGGATATGGTGTGAAAGTGAGTGCTACAGCTACCTAGTCCAAAGCCTCGGGTATATTCTTCTCTCTACTTCTCTATTCTGACCACTCTTCTATTTTTAAAGAGTTATAATGGGGTATTTATAGTGGGAATTTCTAGGGTTTAGTGTCCTTGGGAATTTTCTAAATACCCTTAATGTCATACCTATTTTATGAATGATATAGTGACTGGCGGTCTCCCAATTAAGTTAATAATGGTATGATTGCATGTAAGGTTGAAGTTGGGCAAGTGACGTCAGCAATGTCATTGAGCTACGTCAGACTTATAAGATATCTCTCACCTAGGAAAGAAAATATGTTCCTCATTGTTGTCTTCTTATGCTCCACTGGCCCTATCAAATTGATTTGTCTCGATAAATGAATTCTTCCATCACCATTTCTTGCATCACCATTTCTTGCATCAACACAACCGACAAACAACCTTCCTCCTCAGCAACATCAGCTAAACTAAATAAAGTTTATCTCGGTAAAACTTATGCACCACGTGCATAGATTTCCTAAATATAACTATATGCAACTAAAATGCTATCATAATTGGATTTTAGAAAAACAATAACCTAAGTAAAAAGATGTATAACAATGTCATTTACGGAGTTATTAGTCAACCCTTTTTGTTTGACAAGGATTACTACAACGCATTCAAGGAGCTGAAGGAGAGGCTTATCTCAGCACCCATAGTTGTTCCCCCAAACTGGAATACCCCATTTGATTTGATGTGTGGTGCTCCTTGGGCAGCATAGAGGTAAAATTTATATGTGATTTACTATGCTAAATGCACCTTAAATGAAGCACAAGTTAATTACACAAGCACTATGAAAAAATTGCTTGATATAGTATTTGCTTTTGAAAAGTTTAGGGTATACTTGATAAGCACTAAGGTTATTGTTCATACCAATCAATCAGCCATTAAATAGTTAGTGACTAAGAAGGATGGAAAACCTTGAATTATTAGGTAGATACTTGTCTTGCAAGAATTTAACTTAGATGTTAAAGATAGGTATGTAACTGAAAATCAAGTTGATGATCATATTTCTAGGCTTGAATACAAGGTGGCATGTGATGAAAACTTTGAAATCAAGAATGAATTCCCTAACGAGAAAAATTTATTTACCGTGGCAGTCTCATGGTATGCTGACATCGTTAACTTTCTTTTAGTGGTATTTTGCCTCCTGATTAGAACAACCAATGCAAAAGGAAATTCTGGCATGATGTGCGATTTTACTAATGGAATAACCCTTATTTGTTTAGGTAAAATATAGATCAAATGATTCAAAGGTGTTTCCCCAAAGAGAAATAAAAGGAGATTGTATTCCATTGTCATACATATCCTTTTAGAGCGGTTAGGACTGCTGCAATTGTCTTACAACCCAGGTTCTATTGGACCATACTCTTCAAAAATGTAAATGAGTTCTACAAGGCTTGTGATAAATGTCAACGAGCTAGAAACATCTCTAGAAGACATTAAATGACATTGCAAAATGTCATAGAGGTTGAACTTTTCTATGCATGGGGAATAAACTTCATGAGACACTTCTCTTCATCATTTGGGGATCTTTACATCCTGTTAGCCGTGACCTATGTGTCCAAATGGCTTTAGGCAGTGGCTACAAATAGGAATGAGTCCAAGACCATCCCCAAGTTCCTTTAAAAGAACAATTTAACTATATTTGGAGCACTTAGATCCATCATAAGTGATAAGGGGACACATTTTGACAACAAGCTCATTACTAAGGCATTGCAGAAATATGTGAGGCACAAGATTTCTCCAACATATCTCCCATTTACTAATGGGCAAGTTGAGGCCTCCAATCGATAGATAAGGCATTTTGGGCATATCACACATCATTTAAGACACCACTTGGGATATCACCTTTCAAGCTCATCTATAGAAAGGTGTGTCATCTCCCTATCAAGCTAGAGCATAAGGCTTACTAGGCAATAAAGATGCTCAACCTGGATGCCCAACTAGCTGGTGAGAGAAGACTACTAAAGTTCAATGAAATGAAAGAATTTAAAGCTCAGTCTTATGAGAATGACCAGTTATATAAGGAAAAGAAGAAAATGTGGCATGATAAACATCTTTTGCCATGACATTTTCATGAAGGCGGACAAGTCTTTCTCTAAAACTTGAGACTTAAATTGTTCAGTTGAAAGCTCAAGTAATAATTATTTTGGCTCTGCAAAATGCACAAAGTCTACCACCATGGGGCGATTGATATCGAGAACCTCAATGCTGGCACCATCTTCAAGGTTAATGGCCTACACTCGTGCTCCCATTTTGCATGAAAACACTTTACTCCACCTCCATGACGCATGAGAGTTTGCACCCACCATCATTTTTCCTTATTTTGCTATAGCATTTTCCTTGTATGTTCTGATCATAAATAAATTCTTTATTTTATCTTACCATCATCTCTTTATCTTTTTAATTTTTATTATATAACATGATTTCACATGTTTTTTCTTTTTAGGTTTCTTTTGTGTGAATTATAGACAGGTGGCAGCTTAGGGTGAAGGAATAAGAAAGTTCTAATTTTTCACTATGGTGCCTATTCTAGATTAGACAGGGGATGAGCACTAGAACCAAGAACCCTAAGGTGAGAAAGAGTATTCCAAGTAGGTTAAGAATAAACCCCAAAAGTCAGCTAATAGAACCCTTACATAACCTAAAATGCCACATCACACTAACCTAATAATGACCAGAAATTGCTTGAAAACATCAACAAGTCATGTGTGGACTCTTCTTACTAAGGCTTTTGAGTTTGCTATGCCACCACGCACCGCATAAGGAATGACTAGGTTATCCCTACACCAAGGAATAAGAAAACCAGACACAAAGGGAGCAAGACAACCCATCACCACCATAGTGAGGTACCTCCATCTCCATGTTCTTTTCATATAGTTTAATTTAATTTAGTTCTCATGCATTGAAGACACTACACATTTCAAATTTAGGGTAGGTAGTGTTCATAGTTGGGCATTTGCATTTACAATTATCAATAATTTTTTGTTATAGTATTTGTGAGGTTTTAATATAGTTTTTGGAATAAATTGATGATGCCCAATGATGATGATTTTTTATGGCTATGGATATGATTGAATGTACATGAATGTTGCGGTTAGTAGGATTGACTTTAGGACTTGATTCTTTGTGATTGAACTCTTACACGATTGCATGTTCTCTATGCTTAAAGACTTCAGAAATTTTTCATGAAAGAAGTCTTGCATGCCTTAGTATAAACTGGTGATTATGAGCTTAAATGATAAATGATGGCATAAAAGACAATATTAAACTCCCCTGTGATGATTTAATGTTTTGAATTGTGAATAAATGCTTTGGCATAATTGTAGAGTGACCTTCCTCTTTGCTATAGCATTGCCCGAAAACCCCTTTAATAAATTATAGCTATAGCATATGAGTGAATAAAAGTAGTCACGGGATGACTCTGCTTAATAGAATAGCCCGAAAACCCCTAAAGATTATTTGTTGAAGATAACCAATAGCTTAAGTCTAGGGGTGTGAAAACTTATAAAAATGCTATATTTTGTGCCTTTTTACTTAGATTATTTGTAGTTTAAAAGCCTATTTCATGGAATTTAGGTGCATTTAGATAATGTAGTTCTATGTGGTGGTGTTTGTTTTTCTACAACATTTTATTCATGAAATCGGAGTTGTTTATGGAAAATGTTTTATTTTGTTGATGATGTGCATGTGATCAAAGTTGAAGGAGATTTGGAAAAATGCTATCGTATTTTGGACGACATTTTTGGGTGTAGAAAAAGATAAAAAGAACAAAGATATTTTATGATTCCTGCTAAGCTATATAGCCCACACGTGAATTCCTCTGTTAGTTGTCCTTGTGAACCCTACTTACAGCCTTACATACCCATTCATTTGAAGGGAATGATCCCTTAGGGTATAAAAAGAATTTGTGTACAAAACCCTATGATACCCTTAGTATAAATAGATAATGATACCCTCATTTTAAGGGATTTTTTTTTGGAAATTAATATACAAGACAGAGGAAGAGGCGACAATAACAAAGGATTCTATTTTTCCTCCTTTCGTGGTGTCCTCCATAACCAAACTCCAAGGGAAAAGTAAACTATGACTTTGAGAGAAGATAGCTTTGCTAAGGCGTTCAAGGTGATGATCTAAGGCTCGCGGTAATTCACATGTTTGGGAGTTTTCCTTATCTTTTTGTGTTTTTCTTTCTTATGTGCTTGTAGGTTGTAATGAAACAAATTTTGGTGATGGATGATTTTAGCCCTGTCATGGACTAACTTATTTGGCACTAATTTTCTTTCGATGATTTTGTCTTTGTTTGAATGAATGGTTTGATGTTTCCTATTTTTAAATGCTTGTTTTGTTCATAATTTAAATGCTTAGAATTGTGAGAGCTTTTGAGAGTTAGCCATATTCTATGTTTGATGCTTAATATCGAGAGAGTTAGGCATAAATCAAATTGAACAATAGGATTGAACTGGGAAGTAAAGCCGTAACTCGCCTTAGAGAGAAGGAAAGGGTTTTAGAGACTAAAAGGCGTAGGACTTAGTTGATAGTATTATTGTAACGTCCTAAAGTCTAGATCGGTAGTCGAGTTGATTTCTGGATTTTTTATAAAAGTATTAATATTAGAATTTTAATTGATAAATATGTTATAAAATGATAGTTTTAAATTATTAATTTATATTTTTGGGATTTTATAATTTGTTTTACAAGGTGATTAAATTGAATGAATTGAAAATTATATTTTAGTGACTAAAATGTAAAAGGATCATAAATCAAAATCTATAAAGCTATTTTTACCAAGGCTTGTGTGGATTGTTTATCCCTCTATTCTTAATCATATCATTCATCATTTTTTTCCAATTTTCTATCTAGATTCATTCTCTCAATCCTTTCTCATTTTTATTCATAATTTTCATTAATTGTTCTCTTTATTCTCTCATCCAAACACTTTTGTAATTCTCTCCAAAATTTCTCCCATGGCCAAAGTTCTTCTTCTTTAATTCCTATTCATTTTTTATTGATTTTTATTCCTTTCATCTTGTTTTTCTCTTTAATCAAGGTTGATCCAATTTTCTTTCTTCTTGTCATTTTTCTCATTTGTTTCTTGGAGTTTCCATTGTTGATCTATTTACGTTTTCATCTTATTTTCCAACAAGTTATTTCTCTTCCTTGGTTCATTTTTGTGCTTCAACGATTAATGATCCAATGATTACAATTAAACAATTCTTTTAAATAGATGTTTATGAATTAAACTTTATTTTTGAAGAATGTGCTATTTTTCTTGATCGCTTTTCAAGGTTTTCATTTTTTTATTATGGTATTATTATCATACCAAATCAGTTTTCCAATTGCATTTGATTTGGATAAGGAATTCTTCAAAACATGCTTGAGTTCGTCATTTTTGGAAATCTAGGAATTAGTGTTAATTGCTGCCATTTTTTAGGTTTCTAGTTGTGTTTAGTATGTTGATATTAGTTTTTCTTGATCATATCTTGTTGGGGAAGATTAGTTTCGATCAAATAAGTGGCCTAGATAGTTGTTTCGGTAAGATTTTTGATATTTTCGGTATTTTCGCCCTGTTTTGGAAACAAAAAATTCTGCTCTATTTTGGATGGGATTTTGATGTTTCATTTTATTTTATAATTTACCTAAGATATGCATGATAGAGGGAGAACAATACAACAATTTATTATATTCATTTGGTTAGTGTTTGGGTTTGAATCGCGTGATTGTATCATCTATGTGAGTGGTTGTCCATTCGCTTATGATGAATAAAGGTTTATTTGTGTGTCAACTCTGAATATTAGATGCTAAAACAAGTATACTTGTGATTGGTAATTGATTATAGGAACTCATGATGTGTAGATTAATGTATGTGAAATGGAGCATATATCTTATGACATGATTTATTGAACATTGGAAGTGAATTATCATTATGAGCATTTGTATAAAAGTATGTTCATTATGAGTTAAGAATATATTGAAAGAATATAATTGAGATAATCATGTGAATTGTGATGTTTTAATTATGATTTGTGATGCATTACAAGCAAGAGCTATTTGCAAGCATGAGTAGTAAAGCATGTTGAATATGAGTTATGATGTAATGAAAATATGTGACCATTGTTAGTACGTATATGAAATGACATGATGGCTATTAAATATGATGCTTTGGAAGAATATGGTTCATGGAATGTGAATTGGAAATGTGCAATTGATATGGAATGTGATATGAAATGTGAACTTTGACATGTGTATTGAATATGGGTTACAATTGATGCATAGTGGTTTTAAAAGCATTTTTGAAAGAGTATATATAAGTGAAAGTCTGCATGGATGAGTGAGCGTCTCACTTTCCATATGAGGTTGATCATGACAACCGTATCTGATAAGTGTTTCAAAGTGTATTTTCAAAGTGTATACGTGAAAACTATGCATCACTTGATAACCACTCTTGATGAACTTGGATTGATTGACTATTTGTTCTTAATGGGACCTTTGGATGTAAAAGGCATGCATAGAAAATAATACAATATATGTTTGGTATAAGTGTATATGATATTAGGTTATATGAGGTAAAGTTGGTACATTGAGAAATGCCCGGAGAAGATTACGGGGTAAGGTTGGTTCATTGAGCTTAGCTCCGAAAGTCATGGTTTTGGACCTAAGTGAGTTCACAAATAAAAGAGAGTATTATGGAGACTGTTTATCCAATGAGTGAGTTGTGTTTTGAAGAAAAGGACATTGATATTAAAAGTGTTGAGTCAATCGATCGGATGAAATAGCGAAGAGGGGGTGAATTGGCAATTAAAATTTTGGTGGAAGCTTTGATAGAAAATAGAATTAATTTGCATAACGATTTAGAGTGGTTCGACTTTCTCAAACAAAGTCTATGTCCACTACCTTAGCTATCCACACTAAGGATTTTCCACAAATTCACTAATTTGTCTTTGTTTTGAGGATAAAGAGTAACCTTACAACTCCCTCAAGAATTATACCTCAAATTCTTGAGACACTCTCTTCTCAAAGAGAAAATTACAAACTTTGCAAACTTACAGAAAAACATCACAAGGTAAGATGTTTGCACAATTCTAGATCAAAGAAAGAACACTCAAGAATTAATATAATTGAGCACAAATGGTGTTCTTGAAAGCAAAATGAATATTGAATGGATGTTTCTTGATTTTCTCAAACAATAAGTTTAAGGCTTTCTCTTTTGTTTCTCTAGGTTCTCTTAATCACCAAGGGCTTCAAGACTTGTTTAAATACACCTATGATCAATTCTAGATGTTGGGGATGATCATGGAGTCAATTGAGTCGTTGTAGTGTGAAATCCATTTCAAAAGGTTGTTGGGAGCGTATGGGTATCGATACTCCTTCATAGGGGTATCGATACTACTTGTATAAAATTCAAATATTTCGACCGTTACAAACTCAATGGTATCGATACCTCTCAAGGGAGTATCGATACTACTATGTATAGTAGTATTGATACTCGATACTCGTCATGGTATCGGTACCCTATTTGCATTCTATTATTTCTCGAAGTAAAAAACAAAGGGGTAGTATCGGTACAATTGGCTATGGTATAAATACTAATATATATAAGGGTATCTGTACCCTATAGGGTATCGATACCTCTTTTACATTCGATGTTTAAGGGGTATCGGTACTGTTTAAGGAAATATCGGTACTTCACTCTTAAAATATCAATTTTAACTCGATTATGGTTCTAAATACTTTATAAAAGTTGTTCTAAAAATATTTTAAGAGTGAAACACAATTTTTCATTTAAGTAAGGAGTAAAAATGATATTTGAAAACTTAGAGAAATATTTATAATCTTCGAATAACTAAATCGAATATAAAATCTTAAAATTCATTTATTGTATCAAAACCTCAAAATGTTTTCAACAATCTGCCCCTTTTTGATATAACAAAACATTTTAGAATTTTAAGATTTTCTTTTGAAAAAATCACTTTTGAAAAATGTATTCTACCCATTAATATATTCTCCCCCTTTTTATTAAATTAAAAAGACTCTATATATTTTAAATAAGATAGCCAAATGCTTATATGTATATAGATGCTAAGATCAAGCCAAGAGAGATATTAGACATTAGTCCACATAATCAATATTCATAAACATGTAATAGGGATTGGTCATAATATTTCTATAGGTGCATGAACTAATGAAATAAACATTCAATTAAGTTCAAAGTACTAATACTTCAAATACAAAATATATAAACAAAAAATATCCGAAACATATAAATCTATCAAAATGTTTAAAACAATGTAAGGTTCAAAAGATATTTCAACCTAAGAAAACTAGCAAGAAAAGGTCAGTCATCCATCAGAGGATCAGGATGAGATAGATGTGCTCGTATCGGAGCAACATCTTATGCAAGATCATCATTCCTACCGTTGAGTGCTTGATTTTCCCGTTGTTGCTCTAGATGTTGAGTAATGAATTGGGACTTTAGGGATGCAAACCTCAAGTCAAATGTCTCCATGAATGATCAAAAATATGAAGGTATCTGACATTATTGCCTGACTGGCTCGTCATCAGGCTAGTTTACGGGATCGTCGACATCCCGTAAGAGGCCTTGAAGCTCTTGAGCCGGAGGCAGAGTAGCTAATGAAGAGCTAGCACCAGGTGTTTTCTTTGTTGAGCGAACCCATTGATCTTTGTCTCCATTCCATCCCCATTTTCGTAAAGATTTAAAATTAATTTCGGTGTTAAAAGGGATGGCTATGTCTAGGTCTACCTTAAGACATTCTTTGATTAACATGTTTCTTAGTAGACAACCATAAACTAAGGTTTCAACTCATTTTGAAGAAATGTTGTTTACGATTTCGACAAGTTCCCCAAAGATAATTTAAGGGAGATTTATTTTCTTATTATGTTGGATACAATGTATCCACCATAAGTCAAGAGCTCTAAAGGTAGAGTATTTACCTCCGGATGGTCTAAACCACCAAGAGATCATAAGATGTACGAAACGTTCTTGGTATTCTAAAACACTCGTACTCGACTTGACTTTATAAGGAGAAGACACTAAATCTCTCTCATTATCTAACCCTCTTCAGCTATGTAATCTTAGTCTATGTTAATGTATCGGCCGAAGAGATAGGACTGAGTACTTTTAGTGGCAATTTGGGACTCATTTTGTAGACAAATAGCATTGGAATAAAAAATGTGTACAAGTTTTTGATAAACAACTGGTTGTACGATAAAAAGATTATCAAATTTCCATGATTTGAGAGTTGGGAGGTATTTAAAGTTCATCTCTTCCATAGCTTGGAGAGATGGGATATGCTATTCCCGAATGTTATATGACTCAAAATGGTTAATGTACCTAGAGTAGAGACCTCTGTGGTTAGGTTCATTAAAGCAAGAGTTAAGGATGGTCATTTTGGGTTCATTAGGGTTTAGATTTTGAGGTGGAATAGGAGGTGGACTTGGTGGTTGATTTGATCGACTAGATGAGGACCTAGCTCGTTTAGACATGATTTAAATCGGAATAGGATTGGGATACCTGCAATTAAACAACATATGTATGCAACACAATTAATCCCAAAACTCAATATGAGTCCTCAATATTCAATGTTCTCTAACACTAGTGTTTAATGGGCAAATTTGAAAACTATTTTGAAAACTAAGTTTGAAAAATTATAATATGTATAGTTTTCTTTAAAACACTATAATTAAATCAAAAACACTAATTAAAACAAAAGCAATTTTTTTACTTCAAAATTTATAAAAAATTCTAAAAAAAAGTATGATTTTTGATAAAATTAGTTGTAGATTCTAGTGAAAAACAATAATATATGAAATGCTCGATCACTAATTTGAACTAGAACTAGTCCTATGTTCAAAAAAAAATAGTGTTTTAGAAAAACTTACCTTGAAAAATCAGATTGAGATGGAATGTGGTGTTGTTTGCACGATTTTGATGATAGTAGCAGGATTATAAGTTGAAGAACGATTGAATTTTGACTAGAAATTGTTGATTTTGAGCAATATGGATATTTTGGGTAAAGAGAGGGATGAACAACGTGAGTTTTTTTTTAGAAAATTTAGGCAAAATGATGTTATTTTAGGGATTTTATAGCCTAAACCGGAGAGAGGGTATCGGTACCCCTCGAGGGGTATTGATACACATTCAAGGAGTATCGGTACCGATAAAAACCATATTGATACCTATTGAAGAAGTATCAATACTATGCTAGTAGTATCGATACCTAGCAAGAGTAGTATCGGTATTGGGTGACCAGTATCGATACCAAGTGCACAAAATGGTCAAATATCTACATTTGGAAGAAAAATTAATCAGCTCTAGTGGTATTGGTACCTCATATCATGAAAATTAATTATGTTCAATCAATCAAATCTACACTTAATCCTAATTTGAACATACTATTAATTTTCACTAAGGATCATAAGCTCCCTCTAACTATTAGCATAGAAGGCATTCAAAAATGTTATTTTTACATGCATTTTTCTTTTTATTCATTAAAAGTGCTAAAAATATTTTAAACACTAAACCAAGGTAGGTTGGTTAAGCCTAATTCTCTTTTAAGTGTCCAAAATCTTTCTTTATCCAATGGTTTTGTAAAAATGTCTGTTAATTGATGCAAAGTATCTACAAATTCTAAAACTACATCTTCCTTTGTGACAGGATCTCTAATGAAATGATGTCTAATTTCAATGTGCTTAGTTATAGAGTGTTGGATGGGATTTTTAGTGAGACAAATAGCACTAGTATTGTCACACTTGATAGGTATGGTACCAACTTTAATTCCATAGTCTAAAAGTTGTTGTTTCATTCATAAAACTTGTGCACAACTACCTGGCTGAAATATATTCCGCTTCAGTGGTAGATAATGCAACACTATTTTGCTTCTTTGAAAACCAAGAAATTAGCTTATTTCCTAGAAATTGACAAGTAACAGAGGTGCTCTTCCCATCTATTTTGCATCTATAATCCGCATCCAAGAAGGCATGCAAGCTAAAGCTAGAGTCTCTATAATACCAAAGTCCTAAACTAAAAGTATCCTTAAGGTATCTAAAGATTCTCTTAACGGCTTGTAGATGTGATTCCTTAGGGCATGATTGAAATCTAGCACATGAGCAAACACTAAACATGATGTCTGGTCTACTTGCGGTTAGATAAAGCAAAGAACCAATCATAGACCTATAAAGTTTAACATCTACACATTTAACTACTTCATCTTTGTCAAACTTTGTAGCTGAGCTTATTTGAGTGGCTTGGGGTTTGACATTTTTCAATCCAAACTTTTTGAGCATATCTTTGACGTACTTCACTTGATTGATGAAGATTTCATCTTTTCGTTGCTTGATTTGGAGCCCCAAGAAAAATGGAAGCTCCCCCATCATGCTCATCTCAAATTCACCTTGCATTAGCTTAGAAAATTCTTGGCAAAGAGCATCATTAGAAGAACCAAATATTATATCATCAACATAAATTTGAACTACTAATAAATCTTTACTTCTCGTTTCAACAAAAATGTAGTGTCAACCTTCCCTTTTGAAAAACCTTTTTCAAATAGACAATCTTTCATTCCAAGCTCTAGGAGCTTTTTTTAACCCATATAGTGCTTTTGTCAATTTAAAAACATGATTTGAAAATTTTGAATCTTCAAAACCAGGAGGTTGTTCCACATACACTTGTTCTTTTATACAAACCATTTAAAAATACACTTTTAACATTCATTTGGTATAATTTAAAACCATTAAAACATGCAAATGCTAATAACATTCTTATTGCTTCCATTCTAGCTACTGAAGCTTATGTTTCATCAAAATATATTCCTTCTTGAGTATAGCCTTGAGCAACAAGTGTAACCTTGTTCATCAATGTTACCACTTTAATCAAGCTTATTCCTAAACACCCATTTAGTACCTACAATAGATTTATTACTTGGCCTTTCAACTAATGTCTATATTTTACTTCTCTCAAATTGATTTAACTCTTCTTGTATGTTGAAAACATTTTGATATTTCGATATAACAAATTAAGATAAATGAATTTTAAGATTTTCCAAAAAGATTTTCTAAGTATATTCGATGTAATTATTCGAATATCAAAATATTACTCCAAATCTTTCAAATGTAATTTTTAATCCTTACTCAAGTGTAAAATTAAGTTTTAATCTTAAAATAATTTCAAAACAATTTTACAAAGTATTTCAAACCTCAAAGCCAAAAATTTCAGATTATCCAGAGGGAACCGATTCCCCCTGAATGGTTTGGCTCCGAGAATTACAGTATGCTCAGAGGGAATCGATTCCCCCCCAGGCGGTACCAATTCCCCTCTGTTCAATGGTTAAAATATTTGAATTTTACACTTAGGGAACCGATTTCCCATGAGGGGGTACCGATTCCCCCTACGCTCTAATCTTTTATATTAATTGTTTTCACACTTAAACGGCTTCATTGACTCCACTAATCATCCCCAACGTTCAGAATCAATTGAGGGAGTATTTAAACAAGTTCTGAAGCCTTTGATCAACAAGAAATCATAGAGAAACAAGAGAGAAAGCATCAAACACCAAGTTTGTGCAAATCAAGCCAATTTTCCTTTCAGTTTTCATTTTTCTTTCAAGAACACCATTTGTGCTCTTTTGTAATTATTTTTGAGTGTTCTTTTCTTGTTCTAGAATTGTGTAAACATCTTACCTTGTGAGGTTTTCCTTGTAATTTTGCAAATTTGTGTATTTCTCTTTGAAAAAGAGTATGCTCATGAATTTGGGGTATAATTCTTGAGGGAGTTGTAAGGTTACTCTTTGTCCTCAAAAAAAAGAACAAATTAGTGAATTTGTTGGAAAATCCTTAGTGTGGGTAGCTAAGGTAGTGGACGTAGACTTTGGTTGAGAAATTTGAACCACTCTAAATCATTGTGCAATTACTTTCAATTTTCTGCAAAAGCTTCCACCAAAATTTTAATTGCCAATTCACCCCCCCTCTTGGTCGATTATGCCAATCGATTAAATCAACAATTGTTATTAGAGCCTCACTCATTTGAAGGTTTAATTGCCTCTTGAGTCGATCCAAAAAGAGTTAGATCGATAAAGATGGCGACTACTTCCGGTTATTCTCCATGGAAGAATCCAGACCTATTGACATGCCTCCACACTTCAATAGAACAAATTATCGTCATTGGAAGAGGTGTATGATGATATTCATCAAAGCATTTGATATAGAAGCTTGGATGATAATCAAGAAAGGATATTCCTCTCCTAATAAGAAGGCAAAGAAATGGAGTGTTAAAGAACGGAATGAAGCTCAACAAAACTCAAAGGCTATGCCCATGTTGTGTTGTGCAATTGATCCTAATGTATATAAAGGAGTTTCTTCTTGTTCAAGTGCCAAGGAAATGTGGGATAAGCTTGAGGAGATCTATCGAGACAAGGAAGAAGAAGAACCAATAAAAGTGATGTCTCTATTAGCTCTCACATAGCCAAAGGTATCTTCTAACTCAAATATATCAAATTCAAAATCTTTTAATGAGTTACAAGATGCTTATGATAAATTATTTTCGGAGTTTGAGACCATGAACTCCAAATACAATAAATTAATTTCTAAATTTATTGCTAAAAATGATCTTCTTTTGAAAGCTAAAACAGACTTGGAAAATCAAAATGAAATGTTGAGAAAGAAGTTAAAGCTTTCAAAAATAAAATCGGAAAACTTTGAAAAAGAAATTTTCAAATTAGACAAACTTCTTCTAGAAATGAAAATGGATTTTGAAAATCAAAATGAAATCTTGAAGAAGGATTTAGAAATCTCAAAAATGAAATTTGAAAGTATCAAAAAAGAAAATTTCAATTTGAAAGATAAGCTTGAATGTTTAACAAGAGAAAAAGAGATCATTCTAAATAATTCATATAGTTCAATAATGAAAATATGTTCACATTGTCATTATCATGGTCATAAGGAACATACTTGTCCTTTAAAGAAAGGAAAACGATTTAAAATTAGACAAGTATGGGTTCCAAAAGGAACAAGAGGCATTGTAACTAATGTTAAATGATCCAAAGCAATTTGGATACCAAAATCTACTTAAATGTCTATTGTAGGTGTGTGAGAGCAATGGTGATAAAGATGATGATATTCAAGATGCTCTAGCCACACATAAAAAGGGAATGGGTAACCTCTAAACTTAATGTTTTTATTATTTGGTTGCTCATTTAGTTTATGCATGCATGAGATTTTAAAATGTGGAATTATGTTTTATCTCATGTATGTTAAAAAAATATATTGTATGATGAACATGGTAATTTTTGGTAAT
Source organism: Hibiscus syriacus (assembly GCF_006381635.1). NCBI lineage: Eukaryota > Viridiplantae > Streptophyta > Magnoliopsida > Malvales > Malvaceae > Hibiscus > Hibiscus syriacus. Next base: position 9,807,570 of record NW_024062800.1, on the reverse strand, counting down.
GTTTTATAAACTCTAGTTCATCATATTATTTTTTGGTCAAATTTTTTTTAAATGTAATTGACATCTCTTTAACAATTGATATCGATTTTTCAAGAACTTTGATTTTGTAAAATTTTGACCTAAAATTTTTCTTAATGTTTATGCATAGATTTTTGTTTAAATATTATAAAGTTTTAATGCATAACATTTTCAAAACCTTTATGCATGTGCTCTTAATCTCTATAATCAACATTGCATAATGTTTTATATGTGAATGGGTTAAAAGCATAATCTTTTGAAAAATAATTTTGATAAAAGATACAATGTTTTATTTTAAATGATTGCAAAATTGATTGACATTGCATCTATTTTTGATTATGCTTGTTGGTCATAAAATAGGGATATATACATGATTCATTTAGACTTTATTAATATGAATATTTTGTGCCTAGTTGCTAAGGATGAGCATGATAGTTGGTTATGGCATAGGAGACTAGGACATGCTAGTATGAGTGTTTTGCAACGGTTAATTCAAGGAGACTTAGTAAGAGGGCTGCCTAAACTGAAATTTGATAATGATAAAATTTGTGATGCTTGTGCTAAATGAAAACAAAAGAGAGTTTCTTTTAAATCCATTTATGACGTATCAACTAGTAGAGTATTACAATTGATCCATATAGATTTTTTTGGGCCAACTAGGACTACTAGCTTGGGTGGAAAATAATATGCATTTGTCTTGGTAGATGACTATTCTAGATATACACGGGTTCTATTCTTAAGTACTAAAAATGAAGAATTAGAAAATTTCATCACGTTTTCAAAAGTAATCCAAAACGAAAAAGGTTACTCTATAACTAGTGTTAGGAGTGATCATGGAACTGAATTTGAAAATCTTGGATTTACTGAGTTTTGTAATTCTAATGGTATTAGCCATAATTTTTCATCACCTAGAACCCCTCAACAAAATGGAGTTGTTGAGAGGAAAAATCGAACTTTTGAAGAAATGGCTAGAACCATGCTTTGTGAAAACAATTTGCCAAAATATTTTTGGGCGGAAGCCACAAATACCGCTTGTTATATTATTAATCGAGTAATGATTAGGCCTATTTTTTAAGAAAATTCCATATGAACTTTTTAAAAATAAAAAGCCTAACATTAGTTATTTTCATCCTTTTGGATGTAAATGTTTTGTTTTAAACAACGGTAAAGACAATCTTGGCAAATTTGATGCTAAAAGTGATGAAGGAATTTTTCTGGGTTATTCCTTAAATTCTAAATCTTATCGAGTATTTAATAAAAGAACTTTAGTTGTAGAAGAGTCTATACATGTTGTTTTCGATGATAATATCTTTCCGAGGAAGGATTCGTGTGTTAATGATGATGTAGGTATTATAAATACAAATGACGTTAGAAATGACATTGGAGAATCATCATCAAATGAAGAAACGAAAGATGAGGAAACTCATGATCCTCTCGAGAATCCAACCATTAAAGAAAGGGAAGTATCTTATCCAAGAGAGTACAATTATGTCAAGGATGGTGAAATTATAGGTGATCCATCCAAAAGGGTAACAACTCGATCTTTTCTTAGAAATATTTGTAATTATGTTGCATTTATTTCATGCATAGAGCCTAAGAACATTAAAGAAGCATTAAATAATGAACATTGGATTATGGCTATGCAAGAAGAATTAAATCAATTTGAGAGAAATAAAGTATGGACATTAGTTGAAAGACCTAGTAATAAATCTACTGTAGGTATTAGATGGGTATTTAGGAATAAGCTTGATGAGAGTGGTAATATAGTGAGAAACAAGGCTAGACTTGTTGCTCAAAGGTATACTCAAGAAGAGGGCATAGACTATGATGAAACATACGCTCCCATAGCTAGGATAGAAATAATTAGAATGTTATTAGCATTTGCTTGTTTTCATGAATTTAAACTATATCAAATGGATGTTAAAAGTGCATTTTTAAATGGTTTTATAAAAGAAGAAGTGTATGTGGAACAACCTCCAGGTTTTGAAGATTCAAAATTTATGGATCATGTTCTTAAATTGACAAAAGCACTTTATGGTTTAAAACAAGCTCCTAGAGCTTGGTATGAAAGATTGTCAAATTTTTTAATTGGAAAAGGTTTTTCAAAAGGGAAGGTTGACACTATATTGTTTTTAAAGCATAAAGGAAAAGATTTATTAGTAGTTCAAATTTATGTTGATGATATAATATTTGGTTCTACTAATAATGTTCTTTGCCAAGAATTTTCTAAGCTAATGCAAAGCAAATTCGAAATGAGTATGATGGGGGAGCTCTCATTTTTCATGGGACTCCAAATCAAGCAAAGAAAAGATGGCATCTTCATCAATCAAGCTAAGTACATCAAAGATATGCTCAAGATGTTTGGACTGGAAAATAGGAAACCTCATGACACTCCAATGAGCTCTTCTACAAAGCTTGACTTGGATGAAGGAGGTAAATGTGTGGATGTTAAATTATATAGGTCAATGATTGGTTCTTTGCTCTATCTAACTGCAAGTAGACCAGACATTATGTTTAGTGTTTGCTTATGTGCTAGATTTCAATCATGTCCTAAGGAATCACATTTACTAGCTATTAAGAAAATCCTTAGATACCTTAAGGACACTCCTAGTTTAGGACTTTGGTATCCTAGAGACTCTAGCTTTAGCTTGCATACCTTTTCTGATGCGGATTATGGAGGATGCAAATTAGATAGGAAAAGCACCTCCGGTACTTGCCAATTCCTTGGAAATATGTTTATTTCTTGGTTTTCAAAGAAACAAAATTGTGTTGCATTATCTACCACTGAAGTCGAATACATTTCAACCGGTAGTTGTTGTGCACAAGTTTTATGGATGAAACAATAACTTTTTGATTATGGAATTGAAGTAGGTACCATTCCTATCAAGTGTGACAATACTAGTGTTATTTGTCTCACTAAAAATCCCATCCAACACTCTAGAACTAAGAACATTGAAATAAGACATCACTTCATTAGAGACCATGTCACTAAGGAAGTTGTAGTTCTAGAATTTGTTGATACTTTGCATCAATTAGCAGATATCTTTACAAAACCTTTAGACAAGGAACGTTTTTCGACACTTAGGAGAGAATTAGGTTTAACTGACCTATCTTCACTTAGTGTTTAAAATAATTTTAGCACTTTTAAGACTAAATGAAAAATGCTTATAATAGTAATTTCTGATTACATTCATTGCTATTAGTTAGGGGGAGTTTATGATTCTTGATGAAAAATTAACTTTATGTTCAAATGTAGTTTAAGGATTAATTTGATTGATTGAACATAATTAATTTTTGATATATGAGTTGCCAATACCACTAGAAAAGATTAATTTATCATTTTGAGTGTTTAAAATACAGATTTTTGAATTATAGGGCAGAGGGAACCGATACCCCCTTGAAGGGGAACCTATTCCCCTTTGAATGGGAATCGATTTCCTCCTTTAGGGAATCGATACCCCCATGAGTTCTGGTTATTAAACAAAACCTTTTCTCTTAAAACCCTCTCTTCTATCTTAAACGTCATTCATCCTCTCTTTCTCTCTAAATCTCCATTTTTGCCAAAATCATCAAATAGAAGTCAAAATTATATCTTTCTTCAACTTCTAATCCTTGCAAACAACATCACATTCTCATAAATCCAAATTTTCAAGGTAATATTTCAAAATCCTTTATTTCATTGATTTTTGAACTTAAGACGAGTTTTGATTAGTTCTAAGATGAACATTACATCGGGCATTGGTTATATGATGATTTTACAACCAATTTCGTCAAAAACACTCAATTTTTCAAAATTATCTTTTAATTTCAAAAAAAATCGAGAATTGTTTCATTATTTGATGTTTTTGATTTAATTATGTTGTTTTCATAAAAACTATGAGTATTATGATTTTCAAACATTATTTTCCAAATAGTTTTTCAAAACATTGCCCTTTAGGATTCGGTTTAGAAAACCTTGAAATATTGAGGACTCATTTGAGTTTTGGGTTTTATTATATTGCATACATGTGTTTAAATTTGCAGGTTACATATTCTATTCTGATTCTTAAACCATGTCAAATCCTAAATGACCTAGGACATTGTCTAGTAGCTAAAGTCAAAATCGACCTCTTATTCCTCCACCCAATCCAAATAACCCAAATATGACCATTATGAAATCTTGTTTCAACATACCTGGTTTTGGACAAGATATATACTGTATGTACCATACTTGTTTTGAGTCATACAAAATCCGGGAAGAACATATCCCTTCGATCCAAGATATAGAAGATATGAACTTCCAATATCTTCTTACTCTTAAATCCTAGAAGTTTGATAAACTCTTTAAACTCAAACCTTTGGTTTATCATCAATTAGTCCGCATTTTTCTATTCCAATGTGGAATGTATCCAAAATAAACGTCGATCTGAAACTATAGGATTTCGATCCTATCTTTTAGGACAATTCATTTTTATTGACTCCGGCACAATCGCTACCCATTTTGGACTAGATAACTCAAGTTTAATTAAAAAGAGACTGTGGATTCACCCTATAAGTCTAAGGATAGTGAGAGTACCCTAAGAACTCATCGTGATAGATTCCTTAATTATTTGATCTCTTGGTGGTTTAGACCATCCAGAGGTAGGTACTCTTCCCTTAGGAACATAGATATATGGTGAATATATTGTATCCAACATAAAAAGAAGATTAATCTGCCACGTATCATCTTTAGTGAGTTTCCATAAACATTGTTCCTTCCAAGAATATAGAAACCTTGTTTTATGGTTGTCTCCTTAGTAATTTGTTTATCAAACTCGGTCTTTGGGTCAATGTGTTTATCGTCCCGAACTCGGAACTTTTAATTGTGAAACATTTTGATGTTCATGGATTGTTTTATTTTGGGTTTTTTTGGATAATTAGATATTTGAACTTACATGTTTATATATTTGGTTTGATTTTCACTTTCATTTTGAGCTTAATGTTTATTTTTGCATTATTTACATATTAGTTGCATTATGACCAATTTTTGCCATTTCAAATTTTTTATGAATATTGAATTATGGAACTAATGGCTAATCTTTCTCTTGATTATGATCTTAGCAGCTTACGCTATATTTAATTATCAATTGGCTAATTGTTTTTCAAAAACTTGTTTAAAATCTTTTAATGGTCTTTTTGATTTAACAAAAAGGGGGAGAAATATTAAAGTGATTTTTAAAGGGGAGAAGTGTTAGAGTAAGGGGGAGTAATTTCAAAATCTTAAAATTACTAAAATGTTTTGTTATATCAAAAAGGGGGAGATTGTTGAAAACATTTTGATATTTCGATATAACAAATTAAGATAAATGAATTTTAAGATTTTCCAAAAAGATTTTCTAAGTATATTCGATATAATTATTCGAATATCAAAATATCTCCAAATCTTTCAAATGTCATTTTTAATCCTTACTCAAGTGTAAAATTAAGTTTTAATCTTAAAATAATTTCAAAACAATTTTACAAAGTATTTACCCCCGTTTCAAAGCCAAAAATTCCAGATTGTCGAGAGGGAACCGATTCCCCCTGAATGGTTTGGCTCTGAGAATTCCAGTATGCTCGGAGGGAACCGATTCCCCCCTAGGGGTACCGATTCCCCCTGTTAAATGGTCGAAATATTTGAATTTTACACTTAGGGAACCGATTCCCCATGAGGGGGTACCGATTCCCCCCACGCTCCAAGCTATTGTATTAATTGTTTTCACACTTAAACGGCTCCATTGACTCCACTAATCATCCCCAACGTTCAGAATCAATTAAGGGAGTATTTAAACAAGTTTTGAAGCCTTTGATCAAAAAGAAATCATAGAGAAACAAGAGAGAAAGCATCAAACACCAAGTTTGTGCAAATCAAGCCAATTTTCCTTTCAATATTCATTTTGCTTTCAAGAACACTATTTGTGCTCATTTGTAATTATTTTTGAGTGTTCTTTTATTGTTTTAGAATTGTGCAAACATCTTACCTTGTGATGTTTTCCTTGTAAGTTTGCAAATTTGTGTATTTCTCTTTGAAAAAGAATGTGCTCAAGAATTTGGGGTATAATTCTTGAGGGAGTTGTAAGGTTACTCTTTGTCATCAAAAGAAAGAACAAATTAGTGAATTTGTTGGAAAATCCTTAGTGTGGATAGCTAAGGTAGTGGACGTAAACTTTGGTTGAGAAAGTCAAACCACTCTAAATCGCTGTGCAATTACTTGCAATTTTCTGCAAAAGCTTCCACCAAAATTTTAATTGCCAATTTACCCCCCTCTTGGCTGATTCCGTCAATCGATTAACTCAACATTGTATAGATATAATCCAATTTTAATCGATTAATGCTTCTTTAATATTTTTAGGCTCTATGCATGACAATAATGCAACATAATTACAAATATTTCTAAGAGAATATCGAGTAGTTACCCCTTTGGATGGATCACCTAAAATCTCACCATCCTTGACATAGTTGTACTCTCTTGGGTAAGAGATTTCCCTTTCTTCAATGGTTAGATTCTTGAAGGAATCTTAAGTTTCCTCATCCTTCACTTCTTCCTTTGATGATTATTCTCCCACATCATTTGCATTCATTATACCTACGTCATCATCAATACAATAATCCTTCCACGGAAGGGGATTACCATTGAAAACAACATGGATAGACTGTTCTACCACTAAAGTTCTTTTATTAAATACTCGATAAGCTTTAGAATTTAAGGAATAACTTAGAAAAAATTCCTTCCTCACTTTTAGAATCGAATTTACCAAGATTGTCTTTATCGTTGTTTAAAACAAAACATTTGCATCCAAAAGGATGGAAATACAAATGATACGCTTTTTATTTTTGAAAATTTCATATGGAGTTTTCTTTAAAATAGGCCTAATCATTACTCGATTAATTACATAATAAGCGGTATTTATGGCTTCTGCCCGAAAATATTTTGGCAAATTGTTTTCACAAAGCATGGTTCTAGCCATTTCCTCTAAAATAATGTTTTTCCTCTCAACAACTCCATTTTGTTGAGGGGTTCTAGGTGCTGAAAAATTATGGCTAATCCCATTAGAATTACAAAAATCAGTAAATCCAAGGTTTTCAAATTCAGTACCATGATCACTCTTAACACTTGAAATGGAGTAACCATTTTCATTTTGGATTACTTTTGAAAGAGTGATAAAATGCTCTAAAGCTTCATCTTTAGTACTTAAGAATAGAACACAAGTAAACCTAAAATAGTCATCAACCAATATAAAACCATATTGTTTTCCTCCCAACCTAGTAGTTCTAATTGGCTCAAAAAGATCTATGTGGATCAATTGTAATACTCAACTAGTTGATACATCATTAATGGATTTAAAGGAAGCTTTCTTATGTTTTCCTTTTGCACATACATCACAAATTTTATCTTTATCAAATTTTAGCTTTGGAAAACCTCTTACTAAATTGCCTTGAATAAGCCTTTGCAAAACACTCAAGCTCGTACGTCCTAGTCTCCTATGCCATAACTAACTATCATGCTCATCCTTGGCAACTAGGCATAAATTAGTCATGTTAATAGAATCTAAATGCACCATGTATATGTTTCCTATTCTATGACCAACAAGCATAATCCTATTGGATGCAATGTCAACAACTTTACAGTTATTTGATTCAAACAAGACATTGTACCCTTTATCACACAGTTGACTAATACTTAATCGATTATGCTTTAACCCATTTACATATAAAACATTTTTTATTTGTATGGAAGATGTATTGCCTATAGTACCTATACCGTCTATGTAACCTTTTGAGTTGTCACCAAAGGTTACCACTCCTCCATTTTTTTTTGTTAAGCTTAGTAAACGGTCTCTTGTCTCCGGTCATATGTCTTGATCATCCACTATCAAGGTACCATGAGTTTGAGCTTGAATTTCGTGCCTTAAAGCAATTCTCCTTTTCCTACAAACATAGATTAATTTTTTATTTTTGGTACCCAAATTTTTTTGGGTCCATATTAGTCCCTAAAAGCCTAGTCCCCTTGGGTATCCATTTATTTAGGATATCCTTATCTTTAGTAGTATTGAGTCCTTTAGGAACCCATGTACTCCTAATGATTTTACCATTAGAGGTTCTTTGGGGACCTCTATGTTTATAAGATTTAAAGTTCTTTCTAATATAGTTGGATTTTGAATTTTCTCCTTTTTCAAAACATTTGATCCAACTTTATCGAAAGAAGCTTTAAGGTCATCAATTTTCTTTTGATGATCGTCATTAACTCTTGAAAGTAAGTTTTACAAATCAAAATTTTGTTTTTCAAAATCTTTTATTTTGATTTGAAACTATTTAACCTTACTTTCAAGTTCGCCATTGGTCTTGGATATGAGATATTTTCCATTTTTCAATTTTGAAAAATCATTCTTATATTTTGTAAATAACTTCTCATAATCCGAAGCCAATTCGTTATATTCCTCTAATAACTCATCAAATGAATAATATTCTAAATCAAATGAGTTAGAGGTTACCTGGGAATCCTCCTCAGTGCCCATCAAGCACAACTTAACTACTTCATGTTCCTCTTCATCGGATGTTTCATCATCACTCCAAGTAACTACGTGTTCTTTATGCTTTTTCTTTGAAATACCCTTCTTCTACAATTGTGGGCAATCATATTTTATATGCTCAGGCTTTTTGTATTCATAGCATATGATTGGGTCCTTCTCATTTGACTCATTTTTGAAGCCTTCATTTCATTTGAATTTTCTTCCTCTATTGGGTTTCATTAATTTTTTGAATCATTTCGCAAATAATGCCATTTCTTCATCCTCGTCATCATCAGAGGCACTCAAATCTTGTGTGGATTTGAGAGCAACGCCAATGTTCTTCTTCTTCTCCATCTCTTTCTTTGTGTCGTCCTTCTTCTCATGATCTACCTCATCTTGAATCATCATATCATGAGTGAGGAGAGAACCAATGAGCTCATCGAGGGTTAAAGAATTTAGGTCTTTAGCTTTGATAATTCCAGTCTTCTTTGATTGCTAAGCTTCTAGAAGAGAATAAATTAGCTACCTCACAAGTTTCTCATTAGGGATTATTTCTCCAAATGCCTTGAGAATATTGACAATAACGGAAAATCTATCAGTCATAGCTTTGATATCTTCATCTGGTTTCATCCTGAAATTTTCATAGCTATGATCAAGAAGACTAATTTCGGTTTCTTTTACCTCATCAGTTTCTTCATGTGTGACTTGAAGTTTATCCCATATCTCCTTTGCAGTTGAACAATATAAAATTCTCCCGTATTCATCTGGTCCAAGTGCACAAAAAAAAATATGGCTTGCTTTTGAGTTGAGCTGGAATAATCTCGTATATTCTTCACTCCACATGTCTGGTTTTGTGGATGGTTCAAAGTAACCTATCATCATGATTTTCCATGCTCCCATGTCACTAGCTTGAATGAAGAACTTCATCATATTCTTCCAATAGGAATATTTAGCTCCATTGAAGAAATGAGACTTGTTGACGGGCTGAGAATCAAGAACGAAGTCAAAGTTTGATGTAGAGGCCATGGATGACTTAGATAATGATTGAACTCTTCCCATATCTTCTCAAGAGGTGGTAAAACCTTCAAATGAGTGTAGCTCTGATACCTATTATTGAGTCAATCGATCGGCTGAAATATCCAAGAGGGGTGAATTGACAATTAAAATTTTGGTGGAAGCTTTGACAGATAATATAAATAATTTGCACATCGATTTAGAGTGGTTTGACTTTCTCAACCAAAGTCTACGTCCACTACCTTAGCTATCCACACTAAGGATTTTCCAAAAATCAACTAATTTGTCTTTCTTTTGAGGATAAAGAGTAACCTTATAACTCCCTCAAAAATTATACCTCAGATTCTTGGTACACTCTCTTCTCAAAGAGAAAATTACAAACTTTGCAAACTTACAGAAAAACCTCACAAGGTAAGATGTTTGCATAATTCTAGAACAAAGAAAGAACACTCAATAATGAATATAATTGAGCACAAATGGTGTTCTTGAAAGCAAAATGAATATTGGATGGATGTTAGCTTGATTTGCTCAAACAATAAGTTTAAGGCATTCTCTTTTATTTCTCTAGCTTCTCTTAATCACCAATTACTTCAAGACTTGTTTAAATACACCTCTGATCAATTCTAGACGTTGGGGATGATCATGGAGTCAATATAGCCGTTGTAGTGTGAAATCCACTTCAAAAAGATGTTGAGAGTGTATGGGTATCGATACGCCTCCATAGGGGTATCGATACTACCTGTATAAAATTCAAATATTTTGACCGTTGCAAACTCAACAGTATCGATACCTCTCAAGGAAGTATCGATACTACTATGTAAATTAGTATCGATACCGGTCATGGTATTGGTACCCTATTTGCATTCTGTTATTCTCAGAGTCAAAAATAAAGGGGTAACATCAGTACCTTTGGTTATGGTATCGATACTACTATATATAAGGGTATCGGTACCTTATAGGGTATCGATACCTCTTTTGAAATCGATGTTTGAGGGGTATCGGTACTGTTTAAGGCAGTATAGGTACTTCCCTATTAAAATCTCAATTTTGACTCGATTATGGTTCGAAATACTTTGTAAAAGTTATTCTAAAAATATTTTAAGAGTGAAACACAATTTTTCATTTAAGTAAGGAGTAAAAATGATATTTGAAAACTTAGAGAAATATTTATAATATTCGAATAACTAAATCAAATATTATATTTGAAATCGAATATAAAATCTTAAAATTCATTAACACTTCATTTGTTATATCAAAACCTCAAAATGTTTTCAATCAAAAGTAAATAATGTATATGTTGCATGTGTCTTTCCCGAAAGGGTGACTATGCATGTGTGTATGTCACTTGCTGTAAGGCATATGATGATGTAAAGCATGTTTATAATCTAGATTTTTTTTGCATTTATGATGCATTAAGTGAACAATGAAACATGACATTATGGTATGATCATTAAGGTAAAAACAAATAAGGTTTCATGGCATTTAGGTTTGTTTTCCTTTAGCCTTTTCATTTACAACATATTTTAATTTTTAGTCATTCACTGAACTTTCGAATTCACAATTTTTGTTTAATATCTTTTAGATATGTACTTGTCGATTCAATAGTTTGAGGGACAATGCACTTGGTGGTGATAAAAGCAAGGGATATTTTGCAATGTTATTTTGAACCTTGGTTTTATTTTGAGGCAATACGGGATCCTTAATTGAGCTTTAAGTTGATTTGTTCTTGTGACACTTGCTAATGCATAACTGACCTATAATGGCCTATGTCGTACTTCAATTCTTGAGTAAGTAGTGAAATGATGATTATTGATGTTGAAATACATGTTATACAATATGTTCAAGTATTCCTTAAATGACCAAATGTTGTTATATGCCTTATATAAGTGATTTGACCATTTATACAAGTTACATTAAGTGAACATAACATGTTAGGCCCTTAGGATGCATGAAACTACCAATAATGCACATAATGGTTAGGTAACATGTGTTTAAGTTGACTTTCTATGTAAATTTTGACTTTGGATGATAAATACGTGTATGTTATGTTAAATGATGTTATGAAGTATGTTGCATATGTATTTTGACATATTCTATGTGGTTTAAGGGTGACCAAGCATGTTCTTGGACCGTAAGATTGGTTTCACAACCAATTGGATGCATGTTCATGTATTTTTAGTATGCAATTTCTACATTTTACAGAAAAATTATTGGTCCTTTTCTCAAAAGGATCGATCTATTTAGGAAAAGGATCAATCCATTCTCTAGATGATCGATCCCAAACCTACTATTTTGCAAGGATCGATCCCCCGTGAAAAAGGATCGATCCCATTGTTGTGTGCTTGATAAAAGTAGGTAAAATTGTGTTCATTAAAGGCCTAAATTGTTCCCTAAGTCCTTGGATGGTCCTTTAACTTTAAAATGTATTCAATTTGGTCTAAAAACATGATTTTGCAAATAAAGCTTGATTTTACAATATATTTTGAAATCTTTGGGGGGAAATGGACAAAACATAAATGAAAGTGATTAATCAGGTAGTTAACTTATAATTTTTTATGTCATGTGTGTTATACATTCATTTACAAACTTAATTATTTTTATATATTTAATTATATACTCTGACTTAATTTAATTAATGTGAGTAATAGTTATTTAAATATATATAAGATTTATTATTTTTATTTCACATAATATAAGACGAGTAAAATGATTTATAATAATAGGGTTAATTTAACTATAATGGAAAGAATAATGGATTATCAACCTTGACTATTTCCTGGTGACTTTAACATCACCAGTAACCCCTATTAGAATTGTGATTTTGCTGATTTTTATGTATATATTTAAGGGTGTAAATGAACATAATGTTGGTGAATTGTTCGTGAATTGTTAGTATAATGTTCAGTTGTTAAGCTAAATAAACGAGTATGAATAAAAAAATTATGTTTATTAATCAACAAACAAACATGAACAAATATTTTTTAAGTTCGTTTATTTTTTATGATCAAACTCGTTTATAACCTTGTTTATCGAATCGTTCATTTATGTTCATAAACAAACTCGATCATTTTCAATATTTTAAAATTTTAAATGTTGATGAATATAGGAACTAAACTGAACACATGGTGAAATTTAAAGTTTAAACTTAAGGAGTTTAAGCACTAGTGGCGTGATTTTTCCATTTTTAGCTTGCAAATGAACATGTTCTTGAATATATAAACAAAAATGTTCATGAACTCTAAATAAACTTGTTCGCAATAATATAAGTGAACATGTTCGCGAACGATGAACGAACAAACATAAGCAACATCGAAATAAATAAATGAACATGAACTGAATATAAACCCCTTTAAAAGTAAAAAATGAAGACGAATATATCCTTATTTGTTAAATCTTGGTTCATTTAAACCCCTATTTATATTGTAACATTTTGAAATTTCAAATAAATATAAATTGAAAACGTTGTAAGATATTTAAGGATTAAGTGTAAATTCATAGAATTTAAAATAATTAAAATATATTTAGTCTATTCTAGACTAAATGGGATACATGTGAAATTGAAAAACGAAGATTGACCATTTTCTGATGCAATTAAAAATGTTATTTGTTTATTGAAACACAATTTAAAATGTTAATTTTTATAAAAAAAATTATTGACAATAAAAAAATGTCACATTCTTCATCACTGAACTGAGAATATTAGAAAATCTAGACAACTAACATTTTAGGCTACATCTGACAAAAAATGTGATGTTTTTATAACATTTTTTAGTTTTAATGATCAGAGACTTGGATCAATTATCTTTACAATGAAAAGGTTCCACTCGATAAGAAAATTACGTAGTTTGGAATTGAATTTATTAAATGATAAATGACGTAGATGCAATGAAGAAAGTGTCCAAAAATAAAGTTTAAATATTTTATTTTATACTCCGTTTCATAGAAATTCAAACTAAAAAAACGTAAAAAAAATGAGAGTAAGGTGAGATTGTCAATGCTTTTTAATCAATAGAAAGACCACAAACAATAGCATCTGATGATGGTGAAAGTAACAAGTTTGTATCAAGCCTCATTTCTCGATGATCATAGCTCCACCTTCCATATTTAAAAATCAAGTTAAAATATTTTAAGCTACATGTCACGCCCCGTGATATCAAGGCTAAAAAATTTGTGTTGGAGTCTGCGACAAAGATTCTAAAGTGCATATTGGGCGTGATCAGTTCATCAGACATGGCCCAAAACGTAGAGAGTGCTAAAGGGCCCGAACTCATTCACATTGATCATGAAAACAAAGGAAAGTCGCATCTTATAAGAATTTATCCACATAGGCAGTGTAGATATGGAAAAATACAACAAATTAGAGGAGATTGTAGAGGATTCTTACCATATATTGTGTAAACAACCATTCAAGAAAATAATCAAAGTAATTGATGTGATGAGATGGTAGTTTTGTTGTCTTCTCTTAAATAGGGGATTTGATGAGATGGTGATTGATGAATTTTCCTTAGATCTAAAGATTTGTAATTAATAGGGCTCATCTTATCCGTTGATTTAATTTGATCTTAGTCATCCACTATAAAGAGATTTAACACCTCATTTGTAATCACTTAATGCTATTTCCTTTCCAATTCTCTGTGCTTCCGTATTTTTACTAAGTTTTCTTACTTAATGCTTATAGGCTTACTTATCCACCAAGTCATCTATGAAGTGTGTCAAGGTGACTAAGTCTGCGTGCTTTAGAGTCAGAATCTCCAAGGACATGACAAGTGGTATTAAAGCTAGTTCGTTGTTGCAATGACAAATTTTTTAAGCTAGTTTTGGGAGATATGGCACCATAAAACCAAGAAGAGGTCTTAGTTAATTTAGATGGAGTTGACACTCGTGCAGTTGTGGAGAAGAAGTGAGGGAAATCAAGAGATGTCATTTCATTCATGGAGAAAATACTCGACAAGTTGGAAGGCTTTGAGACCAAAGTCATGGAGGGTATGCAGGAGCTCCTCGATGATTACGGCAAAAAGAAAAAAATAGTATGATGTTGTGAAAGCCGAGGTGATGGGTCTAAGGAAATAGTTGAGTGAAGTCAAGGAATTACTGGAGCTAACTGAATCTCACCTGGCCAAGTTGGAGTTATTGCAGAAAGAACTCAGGAGGGAGACCCAAGGATTCATCGATGGGGTTAGCATATCATTTGATGAGAGGACCAGGGGCCTTGCGAGTTTTTACTTGACCATGAGGGTAGAGAAAATGAAGGAGTTGAAGGAGCTCATGAATTGATTGGTTATAGGAAGGCTATGGCGAATAGGGTCTAGAAGTAGCACCCATAAAAAAACCATGATCAATGTTTCGATGTTAAACAAATTCAAAGGGACTCGATCGACACATGAAGTTGAAAACTTCATTTGGTGTATGGAGTAATACATTTGAGGAATGTTAGTTGAGGATGACATTACCAAGGTAATTGTTACTTTAAATTATTTGACTAATGTTGCTCTTTTGTGGCGGCGACACAGATGCTCGGAGGTAATTCCTATGAGTAAATGGAATAAGTGATCACATGTAAATGTATGAGTTGTGTCACATATTGTGCAAGTATACACAATCAATGCAAGTAATATAGTAGTGAGTGAGTTATCACCTCCACATGGATTGGTGGGAATTTTTTATGTTTACTACATGTAGACTAAGTGTCATTATTTTGTCCTAAGATTTTTGTCTAAAAAGAAAAGCAAGTAGTGTCAAATGATATGAACAGTTGAAAAAGTATTATCGAGGTAAGAAAAATTGTAAAGTTAAGTGAGATAAAAGTGATACATGCATCACAAGGATCACATCAAAGGAAGAAGTAATAACTCTTCCAAATGATCCACTCGTCCAAGCTTTGGAAAAGAAGATCAGAACAGTAGCAGACTTAAGACGACTTTTTGAATGGTATCCTGATCATATTTGGTCAACATATCTTCTAGAGATACAATCGTCTGTCTCTTATCTTTCCAACGGTTCTTGAATCGTATCAATCCGATATCGGGAACTCAAGATATGGCCATTTTACTGAAGACGGTGCATGCAGAAAATCCTATACAGGATTAATACGGGATTTTGTAAATATTACGAATTTTCAATATTTTTATTGATTATTTGTAATATAACTTAATATATGATGATGCATTATCTATTAGGATTAGATTTATTATTTTATTAGGAATTAAGGTTGGGTTAAAATATTATCTTTAGTTATTATTATTTTATTAGGAATTAGAGTTAAGACATTTTTAGTTTATTACTATTTTATTCATTAGTTATTTAGGACCTTTAGAACTCAGCCCCTATATAAAGGAGGCTTCATTCTACTTTGTAAATAAGATTTCTTTGATCAATAATACAACAAGAGTTTGTTTTTGAAAGTGTTGATTGCCTTGTGCCTTCGAAGCTTCTTCTCCTGGAGTTCTTTCAAGTTCTTGTGAGGGAGATTAATCTTCACACTCCAATTTGCCTTTTCATCACGACTAGGAGGGTTGGTTAGAGCCATATTATCGTGTTTGCCTTTTCATTGTGACTAGGAGGGCTCGATAGGACATTATCCATCGATTTTCCACATCCATCCACGCCATCAATCATCTTTACCGTTCACTTTCATAAGGGAGATCTTTGATTTCTTGGTTATTTTCTCTATTTTTAATTCCTTTATCTTTTGTTTATCTTATTTTAATCTTGTTTCTTTTCTTGTTTCCATCACTAAAAGAAACCCTAAAGAACCCTAGCTATTGCCGCCACCTTCCTCATTCATTCCTTATTGTTCTTCATCGAGTCTAGAGCTTTTCTAGGTTTGATTCTTCAACAAGAGCAACGTTCATCAATCCGCCACCGCTTCCATATCAATTGGTATCAGATTTGGGCCGATTCTTGGATAGAAACAAGCAATCTTGGTTGTTCTTGCACACAAAACCGTCAAGGTACCCCAACGGAGCTAGTTCACAAACGATTCAGCGTTTCAGGTTCTTTTTATTTAATTTTAATTTAGATTTAAATCATTCTTGTTAGTTTGTTATTTTTTAAAAAAAAAACAAAAAAAAACAAAAAGAAGGCAAAAAAGGCAAAAAAAACCAAAAAAAAAACCAAAAAAGCCAAAAATTTCAAAAAATTGTAAACAAAGGTATTTAGGGCTGATTTTATCCATATATTATATTCATTCTAAGAGTAATCCCCAGTCCAAATTTCACCCCAATCAGAGTTCATTGGAGCCTTCAAATACATCATTCAAGTTTCATCGGCAGATTCGGTTTAGAATCTTGTCGAATTTCTTGAAAATTTTACAGGAGGAATTTCGTGGTGAAAATTTCCAGATTGAAACTTAATATAATGGAGATCATTCACACAAAATATCAGAATTTTTGAAGATCATGAACAACTTCGAAAAAAGTGATCAAGAAAAACAGATTATTTGAGGACTCACCGTTCAACATAGTCTACTGGATACTACTGAAGGTATTTGGTTCTGAAATTTTACAGGTGGTTTCTTGACGCATCGAAAGACATTCAAGAAATGTTTCAGAATTTTTGGACACCGGTAACCCTCTCAAAAACGTTGCTCAAGTTGATCCAGCGTTTTCTAGGTTTTCTGGTTTGGTCCCTTTTTCTTTGACTCCTAGTGCTTTAGGTTCTTTTGTTTTTCCTTGTTATTGTTCTTTTGCATTATCTAACACATTATCTTCTTTGTGTTAGTAGGACTAAGGAGTTTGCATACTTCTTCCTTCTTTGCATTCTCGTTCTCTTGGAGTCTAACCTTTGTTTGGCCTCTTAGAGCTTTTAGGTTTTTCTTATCGCCTTTGCTAGTAATCAAACTCCGATACGAACTGTGAAAGACTACTTGGTAAAGTGAGTTTTAAAGAGTACAAGATTGGCTTACTTCCCTCTCGTTGTGTTACTTTCTTGGAGTGACTTGTGAGGTTTCTTGCTTTGTTGAATTTATTTTATTTTATTTTTATTCTACTTTAAAATCTTCTTTTGAGTGTTATGATTTCAGAATGGGGGACACTAACAACAAGACACTTACGGCTATCTTAGCCACACTTTCCCGACTCACGACTCAAGTTGAAAGATTTGATGAAATCGTGAGAGAACGACAAGAACCACAACTGGATCTACCAAACCAGAATCCAAGACCAAACAATATTGAACTTTTGGTACCCAGGCGAGAACAACCACGTTTCCAAGCACCCGAACTCTTTGCAAAACCAAAGTTCATGATCCCTTCTTTCAAAGGAGACAATGATCCGGAAAGGTACATCGATTGGGAAGAAAAAGTTGATCTCATCTTCGCATACCATGACTACCCCCAAGCTAAACAAGTTCCCCTCATCACCATGCAATTCGAAGGATATGCTCGAACTTGGTGGATGCAAACAAGGAAAAAGATCCAGAACTTCCAAATTCCAACAATCACCTCTTGGACCGACCTCAAACAAACCATGAGGAAGCGATTTCTACCGACACATTATACACGAGAAGTTAAACTACGACTACACCGACTTCGACAAGGTAGAAGTTCAGTTGAAGACTACTACAAGGAGATGCAGTCCTTACTCAATAGGGCTAACATAACTGAAAAAGAAGAGGTCACCGTGTCAAGATTCGTCGTCGGCTTGAACTCAAACATCACTGATCTTCTTGACCTCCATGGGTACGAAAACCTTGAAGATACACTAAAGAAAGCAATGACAATCGAAGCACAAATCCAGAGGAGATTTCGAGAACATTACCAAGGTACTTCATCCTCTTACCAAGGTAATCATTCAAATCATTCCTCATCTTCTGCTCCATCTTCTCTGAAAAAGCCAAGAGATGACAAACCTGACAATGAGAAAGAATGACCAGCAAAGAATGACACACTTCCAGCCCCTAAAGATCAAATTTGTGAGGAGGTAGGGAAATCAAAAAAAGAAAAAGTTGAGAAAGAGGCAAAAGAAAAAGAGGTCACTAGTTACAAAAGCCAAAAGCATAATGACCCATGGGAGGTGAGTGAACCTAATTGTGAGAAGAAAAGAGTGACTCAAAATCTACGTGTGAGAACAAAAGAATTGAGAGAGAACCTTCTTTACAAACAGCCTTTCATCCTTGTTCGCTTTAGAGAATCAATTGTTTCGATTTCTAACATTAACAAGGATTTGCCTAGTGTGTTTTCATCTTTGTTACAGGATTTTCGAGAAGTGTTAGGTGATCCACCTAACGAATTACCACCGAAAAGAGGAAAACAACACCAAACCAATCTAATTCAAGGTTGCATCATACCTCGTCAAACATACAATCTCGAAGAAACCAAAGAGTTAGATTTGTTACAAAAAGGCTACATCCAGGAAAGCCTTAGTCGTGACGCCATCTTAATGACGAAACATGACTTGAACAACTCCACATGCTTTATAGTTCATGCACAGAGAATCCATGTAAATGATGAGAAAGTAAAAGCAACACGAGACTGGACCACACCATCTTCCATCGCCAAGAGTTGTCGAATAGTGCTAGGTGACCCTCCTGACGGGTTACCACCTGAAAGCCCTAATCACTATGCCATATCAATTAAGAGTCACGATTTACGGGAGTCCAAAGACCAAGATTCGAGGACGAATCCTTTTGAGGAGTGGGGGAATGATACATGCACTAGAGTCCAGAATACATGCTTCTTTGGACTAATGTTTCTACTCGAACCTATTAGAAGAACAAAGTCTCGAAGATTCAAAGCATATCTATTCGGTAAGAATAATGTGAATGAATCATTAAACGATTCTAATGTTGCTCCCTTTAATGTTTCAGATTCGAGGTCGAATCTTTTTGAATAAATGGAGGATGATACATGCATCACAAGGATCACATCAAAGGAAGAAGTAATAACTCTTCCAAATGATCCACTCGTCCAAGCTTTGGAAAAGAAGATCAGAACAGTAGCAGACTTAAGACGACTTTTTGAATGGGATCCTGATCTTATTTGGTCAACATATCTTCTGTAGATACAACCGTCTGTCTCTTATCTTTCTAACGGTTCTTGAATCGTATCAATCCGATATCGGGAACTCAAGATATGGCCACTTTACTGAAGACAGTGCATGCAGAAAATCCTATACGGGATTAATACGGGATTTTGTAAATATTACGAATTTTCAATATTTTTATTGATTATTTGTAATATAACTTAATATATGATGATGCATTATCTATTAGGATTAGATTTATTATTTTATTAGGAATTAAGGTTGGGTTAAAATATTATCTTTAGTTATTATTATTTTATTAGGAATTAGAGTTAAGACATGTTTAGTTTATTATTATTTTATTCATTAGTTATTTAGGACCTTTAGAACTCAGCCCCTATATAAAGGAGGCTTCATTCTAGTTTGTAAATAAGATTTCTTTGATCAATAATACAACAAGAGTTTTTGTTTTAAAAGTGCTGATTGCCTTGTGCCTTCGAAGCTTCTTCTCCTGGAGTTCTTTCAAGTTCTTGTGAGGGAGATTAATCTTCACACTCCAATTTGCCTTTTCATCGCGACTAGGAGGGTTGGTTAGAGCCATATTATCGTGTTTGCCTTTTCATTGCGACTAGGAGGGCTCGATAGGACATTATCCATCGATTTTCCACATCCATCCACGCCATCAATCATCTTTACCGTTCACTTTCATAAGGGAGATCTTTGATTTCTTGGTTATTTTCTCTATTTTTAATTCCTTTATCTTTTGTTTATGTTATTTTAATCTTGTTTCTTTTCTTGTTTCCAGCACTAAAAGAAACCCTAAAGAACCCTAGCTATTACCGCCACCTTCCTCATTCATTCCTTATTGTTCTTCATCGAGTCTAGAGC
The DNA here is from genome assembly GCF_006381635.1 of Hibiscus syriacus. NCBI lineage: Eukaryota > Viridiplantae > Streptophyta > Magnoliopsida > Malvales > Malvaceae > Hibiscus > Hibiscus syriacus. The sequence goes on along the minus strand of NW_024062800.1, from coordinate 9,787,184 downwards.
TTTTCTAGGTTTGATTCTTCAACAAGAGCAACGTTCATCAATCCGCCACCGCTTCCCTATCAAAAAGTTTGATCGAGGTAATAAAAATATGCAAAGGTAAAAAATAAAAGTTTTCAAGGTAAATAAAAATGTTGAGTTTAATATATTCTAAAAAATTTGACACAATCAGACTTCTAACGGAGCACTTGGGTTGGATTTGCTACGAAGATAATTTATTCTATGTCTAGGATGATTTAATATGCTATGCATATGCTTCCCGACATGATTTACTAGAGTGTTCCTAGAACTTTTGTTACGACAATACTACTCAGCATGAACGACAACCCTTCGTTTGTCAAATTGTTGCTGCAGTAATACCCTTCAGTGTAAACTATAGATTTTACCTATCTTACTCAATCATTTAGCATTTTTAGTTGAATGAAAGAATCTCCTTATCTCTATGGTGGATTAGAACCTCACCATCTCGGATTAGTTCCCTTGTTCACATAGATCTAACGTAGCTCCCTCGATATTAGGTATCAACTCCTATAAAAATAGCAATCTCTCAAAAGCATTACAATGTCAAGGTAATAGATTAAAATGGTGAACAAATAACACTTAGCATAAACAAACTTCATCATTTATTAACAATCGAATGAAGTATCATCCAACACCAAATAAAATAGTTTATGGTGTGGTAAATATCATCCCAAAACTTAATATTTAAATATAATCCCTTAAATGATATGGAAATAAAGAACAAAAGGAAGAAAAACTCCCAAAATAGAGTTCTGCCATGACATTTAGACCACCACCATGACTGCTCCAGTGGCCAGTCTCTCTCGAGAGCCTGGCCGCAGCTCTAGGGAAGCTCAACTATGGTGGGTACCAAGGATGATTGAGTGGGAACAATAGAAAAAGTGAATTGCTACAGTCGCTTACTCCAAGCCTATTTTTAGGGTACATTCTCCTCTTTCTTAAGAGGTATAATGTTATATTTATAGTGGGAATTTTTAGGGTTTAGTGCCCTTGGAAATTCCCTGAATACCCTCAATTTCATACCCTTTATGTGAATAAAACTATAGCTGACACTGGTCTCAAATTCCTTGATGAGGGCATGATTGCGTGTGAGGTTGATTGGATAGCTGGCCAAGTGACGTCAGTAATTTCATCTTGTTCTGCATCAGACTTTCAAGATAAAACTCGTCTTGGCAAGAAAATTTGTTCCTCACTTTCGTCTTCTTATGTTCCACTGGCCCTATCAAATAAATTTGTCTCAAAAAAATGAATTATTCCTTATTCACTTCCTATATCATCACAACCAACAAATAATATTTCTTCTCAACAGCATCAAATTAGTCATATAAACTTTTCCTTGGCAAAACTTATCAACCACATGAAAATATGTCCTAAATGCAGCTAAAATGCTAAATCAAGGGTTTTTAGACACTAAATAACTTAAGTAAAAGACACCAAACATATTCTTTTAACGGAGTTATCATACCCCCAAACTTAAGCTATTGCTTATCCTCAAGCAATGGATAGTAAGCAGTAGAAAACTAAAGCGTCACAGAAAAGTATAAATTAAGACAATCAAGTGGTTTAAATTTCAACCCTCGGCAATAAGATTAGCCTCAACATGCTAGACTAAATAAGAAGTCAAGTACCATTCTCTAGGTCAAGACTCTTTGATAGTGTGTGTGTGTGTGATTGTATCTAGTCTATGCTTAACGAAATTAGAAAACTCCTAAGTAGGTTCTTCTATCTTGGCAAGGCATCAAATTATACATTAACCACAGTTTCACTCCTATTTATTCAACATATAACTTCAATTTTTTTAGCACTACTCCAAGGGGAGTCAGCTCATCACACCTACCGTCCGACACCCTAGGTGAAATGGAGCATACCCTCCACCCCCGAGCTAGTCAGGTAAAGTCATCCCATGACTGCTTTCATTCACTCATGTGTTGAGGCAACCTTTTATTTAAGGGAGTTTCCAGATCATACCATCACACAGAGGAGTTTCCCTCTACAGTTATGTCGAGGCATTTATTTACAATTGAACATAATTCAAAACATTAAGGAGTTCAACTTTATATTTTCAATCACTTAATGCCACGACGAGCAAAAAATGTTTTTTACTAAAAAATTTCTAAGTACCTTAAGCAGAGAAAACATACAATTGTGTTAATAAGATCATAAAGAATCAAGTACTAAGGTCGATTCTATCCTTCAATATTCATGTAAAATAATTATGGCTTAGGCAATAAAAATTTGCTTTCATCATCGGGCATCCTCAACCTATTCCAAACAACTATCCTAACATAACTCATGCCATGAAAAAAATTATTTCTACCAATCATTAACAATGCAATTAACTAAGAGTGAATAACAACACCTCCCCCAAACTTGAGGGATGTATTGCCCACAATGCATGAAAAATGTAAGGTAATTACTCTACAATGCTATACAAATACAAATGTACAGTGGTACCTTATTGTGGTATGGAAGTTTTGTTGGTGGCTCGGGTTCGACGTCTTTTAACAGGACAAGGGTTGAAAGATCATGTTTCTTTCGATGGAGATATGATGGAGATGACATAGAAATACGACCAATTGAACGCTTGAGGTGATGCCAAGTCCTGTGAGGATTATCTGGTAGTGGCTAGCTTTGGTTGCAACAACCGGTTTGTTTTTCAAATCTTGTGTTTGTTTAGGGGTTTGTTGAGTGGTTGGTTGTTCATCAACTGGTTAAGAAAAAATTATGGTCAGGGCAAAGTCTTCGGCTTTCAAAAATTCTGATGAAATTTCCTGAGTGTGCTCTAAAGAGGAAGAGGTCGAGCTGAGGTACTCATCCATCTGGCCTAAGCATTCTTCATGGTTTGGAGAGACATGTGCGGCAAGATGGGTGATATCGATTGGGGAATCGAGTAAAACATTTTGTGCTTAGGCGAAAAATATGCTACCGTCTGTGGGTACTGACTTGCATAATATTTTAGCAAGAAAAGGCGATAGGTCTTCAGTTGTAACTGGTAACAGTTCCTTGAAGAATGTATTTAGTTGTGCATCTCTTGCCTTGACATAATTAAATGAGGTTTTCAAGTGACCTTCCAACCTTTGTAGCCACTCCTTTGTCTCTCGAGTGGTGGTGACCAAAGCCATCATTCTTACCATGGCAATAGAGTTTGCACCACGTTCTAATCCCTCACCCGGAGCATTATCATCAAAACTCATTAGTCAGATACCTTCTTCTTGGTGATGCCCTCTTTGGATTTGATGAATTACTCCAAAGGCTCATCAGGGATCTTCTTATTCCTACAGAGAGTTGTAATTAGATTTGGAAAAAGTAAGTTACCTTTCTCCCGTTTGGCATACTCATTGACTTGTTCGAAGATAATTTTGCCCACAATAATTGATCACCCGTAGATGATGGAATGGAGCAACATTAATCACCATAGCAAGACAGTTGTAATGTGAGATGTGGGAATCAGCTTGCCCTTCAAGAAGTGGGTCCACAGCTTCGTGATCGGCTTGAGGGCACGTTGATTAACACACTTCCGGTTAGGGACGTTCCCTTCAAATTTTGCCAGGCCAAAACATAAGTCTTCTAACACACCATCATAAGTTTCAGAGTCGACCTCGGCAAGGAACTTCTTATGATGGTTCTCAACTTTTTCTATTTTAAAATATCAGTTGATGGTGGAGGAAGTAAACCAGATAAACAAACCTCAAACATAAACAGAGTATTATGAAGGTTTCTTAGATGCGCATAGAAATTGCTGACCAACTCTAGCGTCACCACCTTCGGGTGTCGGAAAAACTTCTCCCAATTGTGTTACTGGATGATATCTATCATCTCAGGCCTAAAAGGTTCCTCCTCGACCTCAGGGAATACAAAGAGTCTTCTAGGTAGACTTGGTGTTGCTGCAACACCTTAAATTTTTTCTCGATCTCAACACTTTGGAAGTGCTAGATGTTTGTTGCAGCAGTGGACAAGGTGGAAGCACTAGGGTTTGACTTGGAATGAGCCAAGTTATCTTGATGACAGGTTTAATGGAGAGAGCAAGGATTTTGGACGACAATTATTGAGGTTTTTTGGGAAAGATCAAAAATTACAGGGAAAAGAAAAGATTAAGATGAGTATGAATGAAAGAGAAATCGTGGCAGAGAAGAGTAAAGTATGCAGTTTTGGAGAAAAAGGTGGGTTAGTGGGTGGTTTTCTGGGGGTTAATAAAGGAAAAGTACAAAATGAGATAGGGTAACAAATGAAAAAGAATTTTGATGGGATAAAAAAAATATTAAGAGAAAAGGTTTTTCCCTCTCAAAAGTACCACCCAAATTGTTTATTACGATTTTGCTTCCCTCCATGTATAAGTTTTAGCCCTATGCTGCCACGTGCACAAAGACCAATAAAAGAGACAATATTATAGAATAAAAAAAAATAAAAAATTCATGCAGAACAAGATAAAGGAAAATTATTTATGTACATAATGCAAATTATGTTGCCTAAGCAATCAAATTTGTTCCGGGAAGAGGAGCAAACTATTGGGCGTCATGGAGTAGCGACGACAATTTGTCACACAGGATTGGTGCTCCATTGTATGCCTTTAGTCTTTGACCATTCACCTTAAAAGTTGTCCCATCATCCAAGTTTATGATTTCAATTTCTCTGTGGCTATGCACTTGATGCACTATGAAAGGTCCTGACCATCTGGACTTCAGCTTGCTTGTAAACAACTTGAGCTTTGAATTATAGAGCAATACTTGTTGGCCTAGAAAAAATTGCCTAGGTAAAATTTTTCTATCATTCCATTTCTTCATCATTTCTTTGTAAAGATGGGCATTCTCATATGCCTAAGTTCTAAATTTGTCCATCTAATTTAGATCAAACAATATCCATTCTCCAGCAAGCTGCGCATCCATATCAAGTTTCTTGATGACCCATAGTGCCTTGTGTTCTAGTTCCACGGGCAAGTGACATGACTTGATATAGACTAACTTGAATGGAGATATCCCGAGTGGCATTTTAAATGTCGTACGATACACCCTCAATGCCTCATCGAGCTTTGCAACCAATCTTTCCATTTTGGGTGACAACCTTCTTAAGGATATGCTTATCTCTCGGTTGAAGACCATAACCTACCCATATATATGGGGATGGTATGTTGTGCCAATTTTATGGTGCATCCCATATCTTTACAATGCCTTGGCAATTAGTTTATTGTCATAGTGAGTGCCTTCATCATTGATAATTTCTCGTGGTGCCCCAAACCGAGTGAATATATTTTTGTGCAAGAATTTTTATACAGTCTTAGAGTCTTTGCGCGGTGTTGCCACGGCTTCAATCCATTTGGACACATAGTCCATAGGAAATAGTATGTACAGATCACCAAATGATGATGGGAACAGTGCCATAAAATTGATCCCCCATACATCAAAGAGTTCATCCTCCAAAATATTTTGCCGTGGTATATCATTTCTCTTCGATATATTCCCTGTACGTTAGCAACGGTCACATGACTTATAGAAGTCTTGTGCATCCTTAAATAAGGTGGGCCAGTATAAGACAGATTGGAGGACCTTTTTTATAATCTTCATCCCATAAAAGTACCCTCTACACGAGAATGTATGGCAATGAAAAAGGATCTCCTTGTATTATTCTTTAGGGACGTACCTCCGGATTATTTGGTCGCCACAATGCTTGAATAAGAATGGATTACCCTAAAAATAGTGGCATACATCATGTCTGAACTTTTTCGGTCCTGCCTAGATAAATCTTGAGGCATAATACCACTAACAAGAAAGTTAACTATTTCAGCGTACCAACCACAACATTACCGCGGCAAATAAAATTTTCTCATCATGAAAATCCTCATGAATTTCCTACATGTTATGGCAAATGTTTTTGTTCTCTAACCTAGACAAGTGATCAGCTACTTGGTTTTCAGTACCGTTCCTATCCTTCAACTCTAAATTGAATTCTTACAGTATCAGTATCCATCTAATAAACATAAGCTTTGTATCCTTTGTATTTACTAAGTACTTAATGGCATAGTGATCAGTATGTACAATGAGCTTAGTTCCTATAAGGTATGTCCTAAACCTATCAAAAATGAATACCATGGAAAGCAATTCCTTTTTAGTGGTGGCATAATTAATTTGTGCATCATTAAGGGTACAACTAGCAAAATAGATGACATGAAAGATTTTACCTTTTTTCCCAAGCACTGCCCCTACAGCGTAGTCACTTGCATTACACATCAACTCGAACGGGGCGTCCCAGTCAAGTGGAACAACAATTGGTACCAAGGTAAGTTTTTTTTCTCCAGATCATTAAAAGCACCTCGACATTCCTCATTGAACATGAATGGCTGATTTTGATGCAGTAAAAGACACAAAGACTTTGAAATCTTTGAAACAATCCTTGATGAAATGCATGTACAATCATGTATGTCCTAGGAAACTTCTTACGCCTTTTACAATGGTGGGTGTAGGTAGATTCTAAATTAATTCCATCTTGGCTTTATAAACCTTTATACCTTGGCGAGAAATTTTGTGTCCCAACATAATTTTTTCTGCCACCATAAAGTGACATTTTTACCAGTTTAGCACAAGGTTGGACTCATCGCATTGCTTCAGCAGTTTAGATAAATTTTTGAGTCATCAGTCAAATTCATCGCCCGAGACAGAAAAATCATCCACAAATATTTCCAATAAGTCCTCCACCATGTCTGAGATAATGGCTACCATGCACCTCTAAAAAGTTACTGGGGCATTACAGAATCCAAATGAAATTATCCTAAAGGCATATGTGCCATATGGGTAGGTGAAGTTGGTCTTCTCCTTATCTTCAGGTGCTATGGTGATATGATTATACCCATAATATTCGTCCAAGAAATAGTAAAATGCCTTGCATGCTAACCAATCAAGCATATGATCAATGAAAGGAAATGGAAAGTGGTCTTTCTTTGTCTCCTTGTTGAGCTTTCTATAATCCATTCAAATCCACCAACCTGTGACGGTTCATGTAGTCAAAAGCTCATCATCCTCATTTTTTACCAAGGTCACGCCACCCGTTTTCGACACGAATTGAACCGAACTGACCCAAAAACTATCAGATATGGGATATATCACCCCATAATCGAGCCACTTGATGATTTCCTTCATCACCACTTTTTCATTATTGGATTAAGTCTTCTTTGGGGTTACATAGAATTTTTATGACAATCATCTAGCTGGATCTTGTGCATGCCTATGGTAGGTTTGATTCCCTTTAAGACTGTCGTAGGTTATACTAGCATAAATTATAACCAGTAATGTATCATCACTACCTAGATAAGAATATATCAAATGTGATTGCAAAGGTTTTTGTTCTAAGGTAGGTGCATGCTGGAGCAAAGGTTTTGGAGGAGTAAATTCATTAAAGTCAAAAGGTTCAAATTTCACACATGGTCTAGCTTTAAGTAATCTAGAATGTTCCTCCTCTAATAAATAATCATTAGACTCCATATTTTCTTTATCTTCAGCATATCTTTCATTTGCCTCAATCGAAAAAAAATTCCTAGGCAAATATTTTTGTATGCCTCATTTTGGAAAAATTCGCCTGCGCCAAAATTGTTGTGTCCCTCTGACCGTAAAATATCATTGTGATGAAAATGTTTACACTTATTCTTCTAAGAAATATTATCTTGGCACAGATAATCATACTCATCTAGATATAAAAAATTTCCATGGAAAAATTATATGTCATATCTTCTTCATTTGACTTCATGTCTCCAATGCAATGGCATTCTTCATAATCATCAACATATTTAAGAGTGTTGAATACATTAATAGTGACACTTTGATCAGCCACCCTCATCGTGAATTGTCCCTTCTCATAATATATTAGAATGCACCCAGTAGGTAAGAATGGACACCCAATAATAATAGGTGCATATTCATCAGTATCATAATCTAGAAAAAGGAAATATACTGGAAAAAAAAATTCCACTTTCACAATTACATCTTCAATTCTGCCCTCGGGACGAACTTATGATCGGTCAGCCAGTTGCAAAATCACGGTGGTTGGTCGAGCATTAACCATTTGAAGCTTCAAAAATATGGACTTGGGCATCATGTTTACGCTTGAACCCCAGTCACAAATGGTTCTCACAACATAGTTGTCACCAACGGAGCATGGTATAATAAAGCTACTAGGATCTTTTTATTTCGACGAAAGTTTACTCATTACCGAATAATATTTTATTGCCACGATAACCGATTATATTCTTTCCACCTTTCTATTTTTTATGACAATGTCCTTTAAGAATTTGGCATAGGAAGGCATTTGATCAATGGATTCGAGCAGTGGAACATTGATATACAGCTGGTCAAGGACATCAACAAACTTTCTGAACTGGTTCTCGTCATTATGCTTCTTCAACCGCTGGGGGAAATGCGGTGGAGGTCTAACTTCATCTACTGTAGGTGGGGTGAAACTTTGGCCTTTATAATAAATTTTTCACCATCAGTATGATGATTTGTTGATCCCTTGTCATTTTTCTTCTCTCCAAGAAAATTTTCTTGTTCAACATGTTTAACATAACCTTCAGATTCTTCTTGTGTAGTGCCTTCGTGAGAAATTTATAGTTTCTTCACTCCAAACTTATCTTCCAGATTAATCTAGGTACCACTCCTCAGCGAGAGTGCATTGCATTGCACCTTTACATGAGGCTTAGTGACCTCGATATCACTAGGGAGATTTCCTGGCGGGAGACAATGTAGTGCCATGGAAATTTAGCCCACTTGATTCTCCAACGCTCTCAATAATGAACTATGGCTTTGTAATAGAGCTGCTTGGCTTTGCAAAAAAGCAACTTGATTATTGATTATCGATGAGTGTTCATGTATCATGGTATTTGTTGAAGCCATGAAATCTTTTATCGAGGCCATAAATTCTTGTAGTGAAGCTTCGAGGGAGTTAGAATTTGTTGAAGACGTTGAACCCTTATTATTATTTTGCCAAGGCATCTGTTGATGCTAAAAACTTGAATGTTCAGAGGCATTTTGATATGGAATATTAAAATAGTCTGCATTGTTGTTGTTGTTCCCTTGATTACCCCAAGAAAAATTTGGATGTTGTCGACATCTAGGATTGTATGTATTAGAGTAGGGGTTGTTGTTGCTTATATTAAAATTGCCCATGAAATTGATGGACTCCTGGTTTTCTGGGCATTCACTCTTATGATGGTTTCCATGGAAAAGAATGATGCTGAGCTAGATGCCTTGACTTCTTTCACCTTGTTAGAACACTGCAAAATTTTCAACATATTTGTTATAGTGGAAAGTTGAGCATAAACTAAATCCTTACCGTCAAGTTCATATGCCTCGAACACTTTCCTACCTGTTCCAAGCCTTGCATATGGGAATTGATAGTTGTTGTTGGTTATCCGATCAATGATATCAAAGGCTTACTTGGGTGATTTGTCAAACAGAGTTCCAATCGTCGAGGCATCCAACATCATGCGGGTAGGTGCGTTGAATCTATTATAGAACATGACAACTTGAGTACAATCGTGGAATCCATGGTTGGTGCTTTTTCAAAGCAAACTTTTATATCGGTCCCAACAATTATACATAGATTTATCATCGCCTTGACAACAACTTACGATATCGTTGCAGAGTTGGGTGTTCATATTGGGTGGTTTATATCTAAGAAGCAAATTTTTACTTAAGTCATCCCCCACTAAGCCAATCTCTCACTCCGTCGCACAAATAGTAAGGAAATAATTTTAACTCCAGTATGTCTTCATGCACACGTCGTTGCCTGAATGAGTCACACACCTCAAGGAAAGCACGTATATGTTGTCTAGCATCTTCATTAGGCGAGCCTCCAAATTGACCGATAGAATTAAACATGTTGAACATCATCGGTTTGAGTACAAAATGGGTTTCCTGTACTTCTGGTGCCACTATTCCAGTGTTGAGATCATCGAGAATAGGATTTAAGTGATCTCGTGTCCCTCGTGGTCTTGCAACATTTCAGGGAATATTATTCGCTCTGACATTGGGATCTGTCTGATATTCCATAGGGTTATCAACCTGAAACTAAAGTCGGTTCATATTGCCTCTGGCACACTAAGTATGTTGCCTTTGTCTGAACAATTGCTCAATCTCAGGTTCTAATGGTACTATTGGTCTGTCAGGAGATCTTATTGTCATACAACGACACAAACCTGTAAAATAATATTAGGAAAGACAAACACATAAAACTAACTAACTAAAAAATATGACAAGAAAATAAAAATTACTATGGAAAAAATTATCAAAATTCCTTTAGTTGTCGATCCCCAATAACGGCACCAAAAACTTGATTGCATGGAAATGTATGTGTTATGGCTCACAAATATATGCAAGTATACACAATCGATTCAAGTAATATAGTAGTGAGTGAGTTATCGTCTCCACATAGATTGATGGGAGTTTTTTATGTTTGCTACAGCTAGAACTAAGTGTCACTAATTAGTTTTAAGATTTTTTTCTAAAAAAAAATCAAGTAGTATCAAATGATATGAACAAATGAAAAAGTATTGTCGAGGTGAGAAAAATTATAAAGTGAAGTGAGAAGAAAAGTTTGGTCGAGGTAATAAAAATATGCAAAGGTAAACAAAAAAAAAAATTGCTAAGGCAAATAAAAAATGTTGAGTTTAATATATTCTAAAAAACCTCACACAATCAAACTTCTAACGGAGCACTTGGGTTGGATTTGCTACGACGAGAATTTATTCTACATCTAGGATGATTTAATATGCTATGCCTATGCTGCCAAACATGATTTGTTAGAGTTTTCCTAGAACTTTTGATACGATAATACTACTCAGCGTAAACTACAACCCTTGGTTTGACAAACTGTTGATGCGGTAATACCTCTCGGCGTAAATTGTAGCTTTTAGCTTATCTTACTCAAACATTTACCCTTTTTAGTCAAATAAAACCCTCTCCTTATCTCTAAGGCAGATTAGAACCTCACCATCCTAGATTAGTTCACTTGTTCACGTAGATCTAACCTAACTATCTCGATATTAGGTATCAACTCCTAGAAAAATGAAAATCTCTCAAAATCTCTTATAAAGACTAGGGATAATCTCTCAAAATCTCTTACAGTGTCAAGGCAAAATATTAAAACAGAGAACAAAACAACACTTAGCATAAACAAGCCTCATCATTCATTAACAATCGAATAAAGTATCATCCAAGCACCATCCAACACCAACTAAAATAGTTTATAGTGTGGTAAACATCATCCTAAAACTTAAACTTTAAGTACAAGCCCTTAAATGATATAGAAATTAACAAAATAAAGAAACACTTCCAAAACAGAGCTCTTTCATGACATTTAGATAACCACCATTACTGTTATAGTGGCCAGCCTCTCTCGAGGGCCTGGTCGTCACTTCGGTGAAGCCCGACTATGGAGGGCACCAAGTACGGTCGAGTGGGGACGGTAGAAAAAGTGAATTATTGCATCCACTTACTCTAAGTTAGATAACTGTGATTTGATTGGTGAGTGTTAATCTGTATTTCTCACCAAAAAGCATGCACTTTTTACCAACAAATATTAGCCACAAGAAGAGGCAAGAGCTTGAGGAATTACCCATATTAAAAAATATAATTATTAAATGAGATATTTTAATTTTAACAGAATTTTCTCTAGGAAATTAGAAAACATCATAGCATTATCGGAATATGTTCTAGGAAACTACAACCAATTTCTAAAACTATATAGAAGAAAGAAACTATCCACATATACATTTTCTATGAGACCAATTGAAGCATGCAACAGAAGAGCTAAAGTGAAGAAAAAATTGATTCAAAAATAGTAGAGATACTTACAGGGAATGAAATGACAGATTTGCAAATGGTGAGTAAAGCATCCACCACCATTGAAAAGTGAGATGCCTACAAAAAAAACCCATTTAAGCCAAAGCTTCAGTGTTGTATATATAACCATAAGAAAACAATTAGATCTAGTGTAATATTGGGAATTAAATAAAGATACCAAGCTTCAAATGAACAAAAACGAAAGCAATGTAGTGAGAAAGAGAAAGAGAGAAGTAGGGAAATATAGAGTGATGTGGAGAATGTTGCCGATGGAAACAAGGAAAGTGTTCGATTGAATGCATTGCCTAAATGGTTGGGGCCATCGAGCATATAAGTCAAAGCTCTCTCTTTTACGACTTTACCAGTTGCACATCTTCCATAATATTTCTATCTCTACGGTTGAGTTCCATTACTCCCATATTTAAAAGGCTAAACTGCATGTTCCGTACTCCAACTATCCTTTTGTTCCATCTTGATCAATCACCTATTTTTTTCAAAACCACATCTAGCGTTACGTTTTGATTACATTTGGTCACTCACCATAAAAATATTAACTAAATTACTGACATAACATTTATAAATTTTTTAATCATGATGTGACATTACCTTATGGTGACACATCAGTATCACCGTTAAATTTTAATGATGAATGACCAAAATAAAATCAAAAAGTAATGTTAGGTATGATATTGAAACAAAAAATATTTGAAAATATTTTTTTAAATTTGAAATAATTGAAAATTTTAAAAAACTTTAAATTATTTTAATTCAGTCCAAGGTTAAATTACTTTTTATATATGTATATCTTAACTTAAATATATGGCATGTATTTTGAGGTGTCACAATGGAATCGTCCCTAAAATTTCCATATTGCTTATTCACAACTTTTGAGACACAAATGTGACATTTGTCTAACCAGAAAACATGCCTAAGTGTGTGATGTATGTCACACCCTTAGAGATTCCAACTCTAGTGCGCGCGACCTTAGACACCTTGTAACATTTCTTAGACTGTTTGGAAACTAAGTAAGCCTAAAAGTAGTAAGTAATAGAACTTAGTAAAAACGATGAAGCACAATGAATTAGAAAGGACATAGCTCTCAACGAACAAAAAGAGAGAATTGAGTGAATGCTCTATATTACTCAAAAGTGGAGCGAAGTGATTACAAATGAGGTGGGAAGACCTCTATTTATAGTTAAATTGTCTTACAATGGATGGGTAAGATCAAACTAGATCAATGGCTGAAATAAGCCCTATTAATTACAAATATTTTTATATAAGGAAACTCCATCAATTACTTTGATTCTTTCCTTAAATGGTTGTTCACACTAGATATGGTAAAAATCCACCATAATTTTCTCCGATTTGTTATATGTTTGCATATTTGTCTTGTTTATGTGGACACAATCTCATAAGATGCCACTTTCCTTGTTTATACGATTACTATAAATGAGTTCAAGCCCTTTAGCACTCTCTACGTTTTGGGCAAATATGATGAATTGGTCATGCCTAGTATACCCTTTAGAACCTTTGTCACATACTTTAGGGAATATATTTTGGGCTTGAACTCATGGGGTGTGAGAATCTCCACCACTAAATCTAGTGACGCCCTCGTAGTTGCATCGGATTGTACTCAAACTTTTCCACCTTGGATCTCACTTGGTGTCTTCGCTTGTTTTGATTTCCCCATACGAATTACTCATCTTGTCTTTTGTCACCATACAACCCCATATTCTATCTTCCCCATGTGTACACCACGGTTGTAGGAACCCTTTACTATTCGTCTAGACTTACCTTGGTATGAATCCCTTGATCCTTTGATAAAGGGTTAGAAGAGACATTTGATTAAACTCTCAAACTCGTTTGCATCCTCGACATGCCCTCTTGAACTCTAAATAGTATTGTATGTGTTTCCCAACCATTGACCAACTTGATGGTTAAGTCTATCCCGACTTACACTCATCGAATATGGAAAATTAAATATAACAACATAAGAATTATGTTCGAAATGTATATTTTTCTATATGTTGCTTTCACCTAAAAATGCATCAGCCTTCCTTTTCCCACAGAGTTTGGTGTCCTTGCATCGATGTTTTTTCGTTAAAGCTCGGTACCCCTTGCATCGATTCTTCCTCCTCGATGTTTGATTCCCCTTGTTGCATTAACCCTTCTCCCTTGAAGTCTGGTGTCTTTACCACCCTACCTATTATTATTTTCTCATGTCCTTTGATAGCTCGGATGCCTTTGCCCCTTCCTCGATTGTACCCCAAACAGTTACCTCCAAAGTGATACTTATCTCCTTTAGAACATCTTTACCAAATTAGATGGTTTACAACACCTTGGCCCCTTTTCTTTTGTCTCAAAATATTGACACCGTACATAGCCAGTATGGATCAGTGATGTGTATGGTGCCTTAGTGAGGAATGATAAGAGCTTGAATTCGTTACAAGAAGTTTAACCCTGTAACAAAATAAAAGTCATCCAATGGAATTACATTGAAATCCTTCTTACCCTTCCACTCACCAATTCATAGCTCTACCATTCGTTCCACTCCAGTAATAGGTACTTTCTTAGAATTGATTATCTTTATATAACCGTTGGCCTTTTCCACTTGGAGACCAAGATCGTCCGTAACTTTCTTAGACATGAATAGATCGATTGCCCCAGTGTCCACTAGAGCACATTTGGTTATCCCGCAATGTTGATGTCCATGTATACCATTTGTCTTTGGACTCCATTTGCCTTAACATAACCCATGATCATCGTACCAGGCCTATTAGCCTCTTCGCCTTTGGTCTCGTTCTTTCCCTTGGACATATTGGCTCCATCATCACAACATTAAAACCTTTTTGACCCTTCCTTTTAGTGGCACTTCGGTTGCTCTACTTTAGCCTTTGGGTTTCTAGACTTGATGATTGTAATTGTGCCAAGTCTGTCTACTTTCTTTTATGGTTCATCTTCTTTACTCAAGATGGCGGCTATTCTTCGAGAAATCTCTTGCCATGTGGTTGTCCCTACAAATGTAATATTTAAGATGACCTTTTTGTCTTGGTTTACGGAATAGGTTGGCTATTCTCTTCTGTTGCTTCCCATCGCCCCTTTAATACTCTTCGGATCATCATTGGATGATTTCTCTCTATCTCCACCATCATTGTCCTTGTGTTTTAACTTTGAATTCATCTTTAAGATCTCAAATTCTACTATGGCCTTGACTGTAACTATGGCGTTCAAAAGATTTTTGATATCCCTCTACATTACCTCTGCATTGGCTCATTGTTGTAGTCCGTCCAAGAAGGCATTGTATCCCTCATCTTCATTCATGGTCAAGATTTATAACTTTAGCTCGGTGAATCATATCACATATTCCCGGATTGGACCATTATACTGAAGCTCTTTCATTTTCTTTTGTTCTTATATTTCAGTATTTTTGAGGAATAATTATTCCTTGAATTCGACCTTGAATTCTTTGATAACTCCATAAAAGACTATGTTTTGTGTCTTTTTACTTCAGTAATTGAGTGTCTAAAAGCCATTGATTTATCATTTTTGCTGCATTTAGGATATATTTGCATGTGCTGGATAAGTTTTACCAAGGTAAAGTTTATTTGACTAATTTGATGCTGCTGAGGAGAATGATTGTTTGTTGGTTGTGATGATGTAGGAAATGACTCAAGGAGAATTTATTTTTCGAGTCAAATTTAATTGCTAGGGCTAGTGGAACATAACAAGACGATAGTGAGGAACAATTTTTCTTACCAAGGCAGGTTTTATCTTGCAAGTCTAATGCAACACAAGACAAAATTGATGATGTCACTTGGTCAGCTATCCAATTTACCTCACTTCTAATCATGCCCTCATCAGGGAATTTGAGACCACTGCAGCTGTCATTTTATTCACATAATGGGTATGAAACTAAGGGTATTTAGGGAATTTCCAGAGGCACAAAACATTTAATCATATTTAATGATAATCTACAAAATGATGATGAGACTTATAAATTATATGCACTAGTTATTATAGTTATTTGCTTGTATTCAGGCATTTTTAGAATGCCTCTTCAAAAGGGTTAAACTTATAACATATCATTCATCAAAGTTATGAGTTACTTTATTATGATGTGTAACTAATGTTATGAATTCTCTTATTGAATGGATTATTCTTGGAAAATTTGTTAATGACGAGCGAAAAGTCAGTTCAAGGTTTTCCCCCACTAGAGCCCCTTGGTCTACTTTTGTTGATAATCTGAGTAAAAGAGTCAGTAGGAGAGCTTTGTTGGAACGGTTCAAGCTCAATGGCAAGGTTGTTAAGGTGTTTATTCCCATTGTCAAGAAGAAACTGAAGTACAGAGATTCAACTTTTGCATTTGTTCACTTTTAGAATCAGGAGGATCTGTTACAAGTAATATCAAAGGTTGATAATGCGATGATTGATGGGAAGAAAGTTTTGGTCAGGAAGGGAAAGTATCAGATGTCAATAAGAGTGAAGAATCTGATTGGTTTAGATGTTGAAGGTGCTTAAGAAGAAGATTGAGACTCAAACAAAGAGCCATGAAGGTAAAGACAAGGTGTTTAATGAGTTTCATAATGAGAGCTCTTATCGTGATAAGCTAGTAGGAAATAAGAGGTTACTAGTAGGGGATGCAATAGTTTGACGAGTAGTAGAGTTTCTTTAAAAAATCCTTACTACGTCTTCTTTCCTGCGGAGAAGCGATGCTGGTTAAAGAGGTCACTGATTGACATCCATAAACAAATGTACGATGTGGAACTAATCCAGAATGCTCTGCACAGTGATGGTATAAATGTAAAAGTGGCAAGCTGGGGGTATGCCAGTAACTTATGTTTAGTCACTTTTGTATCGAAAGAAGAGAAAATGAAATCTTTGAAAGAAAAAAACTTTGGCGTTAAATTTCTGGTTTGATTGATTAAGGCTAGTTTCCTCGAATGGGGTTGTTCCTTTTCATTTTACGAAGTGTCGTTAATTGGAGTGCCCCTAACATTTTGGAAAAAAGTTTTTTTTCTCCAGTTTGGCTTCAAGGTGGGGGAGTTAGTGGAGATCAAGAAGGAAAGACTGTTGAAGTTAGATTGCAGAGTAGCTAAGTTAGTTGTTAGGGCGACTAGTCATTTTGATTTCTCGGAATCAATCTCTATCAACACTTACGGTAGGTTGCATGTGATAAAGATTAAAGTACAGATATTGAATGATGATTCTTCTAAGATATTGAATTAAGAGAGTGATGGAGAGTCTTCTGATGAAGGGAATGATGATTATTGAAGAACCAATACGATGATCGAGGTGCCTTAAGGGATCGGGACGTCCAAGAGGCAAGAGTGTTGTCGCTAGAGAGAGTGGAGGCTTGGGCTCAAGAGATTTTGACAGGTGGCATGGAGGATTTCGCTCCTAGAATTAATGATGCAACTGATACAAGGCAAATTAATTTGATGATTGATGAAGAGACGCATCATAATTGTTTAGTTCCTATGCATTAGATTTTTTCGGGAGTAAATGATGTTATTTATTGGTTAGCTTGGGGAATTAATAGCGGGTCAGATAAGCCCAACTCTGTTAGGGAGAATGTGAAGAGTATGCGGGCTGATCTAGGAACAACAAAGGTGAACCATTGCAATATGGGTCTCTAGGAGATCCAGTTATTTGGACTCTCTAAGTAATAATGGAAATCTTATAAGGGATTTAGGTGGTTCTCGAAACAATAATAATTGATTGGGCAAATATTTGGTTTTTCCTTCAAGGTCCTCTTCTCAAAGAATGGGTCCTTCCCTAAATCGTGGCCGCACTTTAAAAATGAGTGTGTCAATGGGTAGAACTGGGTGCAAATTCTTTAATAGAGTTTATAGTAGAAGTATAGGAATGGTAAATTGGAGAGAGAGAAAGTGGAATCGTTAGAAGACTCCGAGTCATTGTTAAGATGAGGATAAAGAAGTCCAGGTAAGCTGGGAAGTTAGCAATTTGATGGGTGTAACCTTTCGAGGAGGTATTAAAGCCTTCATGAAAAGGGAAAATTCTCTGATAGAGGAGTGAAGGAAGAGATGAAAATTGATCTCATGTGTTTATTTGGTTATTTTCTTATTTCATATGTCAATTTTAAGTATCTTATCTTAGAACGTGAGGGGTTTGGGGATAAGAGAAAAGTCAAAGGCTGTGAGGAATTTTATTATAGGAAAAATCAATGTTGATGTTTATTCAAGAATCAAAGGTGGAGGTTGTCAATCTTTTCTTACTAAAGAGATTAGGAAGGAATATGTTTAGAGGGTTTGTGATGCTCCTACAGTTGAGTCAACAGGGGGCTTGGTAACTTTATAGGATGAAAGTAAGCTGGAGGTGGAGTTCAAATGTGCTCAGAACATGTTTATTGAAGTTAAAGGTAATCTAAAAGAATTGTATGTTAATTTTTGGCATATTAATATGTATAGCCCATTAGTGGATTTAGAGAAAGAATATTTCTTCGATGTGTTGTTGTCTTTTGTGTTGCAACTGGATTGTCCCATTTTTTGTGAGGTGATTTTGATGCATATCTATCACAAGAGGAGAGAATGGGGAGAAATCAGAACAAGTTATCGATGAGAATCTTTAATGAGTTTGTGCATAGAGCTAATCTGAATGATCTTCCTTTTTCGGGTGGTAACTTCACTTGGTGTAACACCAGGGAAATTTCTACTTTCATTAGATTGGACATATTTTTTGTAGATTCGAATTTATTATCAGTGTTTTCGATGCTAAATTAGAGTATACTCTTTAGGTTTTTATCTGACCATAATGCAATTATTCTAGAAAGTAAATAGACAGGTTGTGGGCCAAATTCATTTAGATTGTTTAATTATTTGTTAGAGGAGAAATGTTTCGAAGAGAAAATTGAGGATTTTCAGAAAGCGAGTATGGGAAGTAGGAGAAAAAGGATTTCTAGTGTACTTAAAATGTTCTAAAATGATAATCAAAAAGTGGTCTAAAGCCAGTTTTATTGAAATGCAAGGGTCCATTTTAGAGCTAAAAATATATGTATGACACAAAACTTGATATGCAGCAGTGGTCCTCTTCCATCTCTATGTAGTCTTTGGGTATGTCTAGAAAGAAGCTTTGGAATTTATATATAAAAGAGGAGTTGATTTGGTTGCAGAAATCACGAGTGAAATCGTGTTTGGAGGGCGATCGTAACACTAGATTTTTTTCATATGTGTACTGCAAACAGAGGAAGGGTGAACACTATTAAAGCGTTGAAAGTGGATGGTCAGTTAACAGCGGATCCTAAAGTCATTAAATCAAGTGTTGTAATTTTTTTCAAAGATGCTTGGAATAGGAACCCTACAGTTAAGGTAGAGGTATTGGATTTCAATTTCTCCAAGTTTTCAGTGGAGCAAAATTTGCTTTTGGAGAGACCATTTTCAGAGGATGAATCTTGGTATGTAATATTATCCTCAGATAATAATAAGGCTCTGAGGCCGGATGGATTGATAATGGGATTTTTTAGAAAGTAATGGTAAAATCTAAAAGTGGAAATTTTGAGGTTTTGTAGTGACTTTTATATGGTAAAAATATGGGATAAAGAGGTAAACCACTCTTTCATTACCTTTATACAGAAAAAGACGACTCGGAAAGTATTAAGAACTTTAGACCGATTAGCCAAGTCGTAGGGCTCTATAAGATTTTGTCGAAAGTGTTATCTAGGAGATTACGATAATGTATGGATGTGGTCATTGACCCTTCCCAATTCGCCTTCATTCCGGGGAGGCATATTATAGATTGTTCATTTATTGCAAATGAGGGGATTGATTGTTGTAGAATGAAAGGCTTTGAAGGAATATCATTCAAGGTTGACTTCAAGAGAGCGTAAGACTCAATTGATTGGAGTATATTATTGAAAATCATGGATTACATGGAGTTTGGGAAGATGTGGATATCTTGGATGAAAATGTGCTTGTCTACCGTTTCAATTTTGGTTTTAGTGAATGGTTCTCCTTTGTAATAGTTTCGGATTGTGAGGGATATTCGATAGGGTTGGTCTCTTTCTCATATTCTTTTTAATTTGGTCGATGAATTATTGAGCTTGATTTTGTTAAAGGCTGTGAGTTTAGGTTTGTTCAGAGGATTTGAGATTGGAAGTCAAGGTAATTCCTTTGAGCTCTCTCACCTCCAATTTGTAGATGATCTATTATTTTTTTGCAACGCTTCGATTAGGGAATTAAATAATGTGAGTAGGGTGCTTATGATCTTTGGGATGATTTCTGGCTTGCAAATTAGTTTATCCAAGAGAAGGTTATACGGAATCAATGTGAATGAAGGGGTTCTTATTGAATAGGTTTCTATAATAGGGTACACACTGGATTCCTTCCTAATATATTATTTGGGGTTACCTCTTGGGGGAAATAAAAATTCAGCATCATTGTCTATTGGTGGTAGAGTTATGTTCATAAAATATGTTTTTTGCTCCATGATGATATTTTCATGTCAATTTTCAGAATGTCGAGTTGTGTATTGAGGAGGCTTAATTCAATTATGGTGAATTTCCTTAAGGGGATACGGTTGTTAAAAGTAGAACTCATTGGGTTAATTGGTCTATTGTTTGCAAGCCTAAGGCTTTTGCAGGGCTTGGGTTCCAAATTTAGAGTTTATGAAGAAAGCGTTATTGGGAAAATGGACGTGGAAATTTGCTATTAAGAAAAACTCCTGGTGGAAAAAGATTATTTGATGCAATAAAAAATTGATCTGAATTCAATAAGGTTGGGAAATTCGGCCTCTTATAAAGTAATTTGGATATGAAACGGGGTTGTTAAAAATTATTATTCGGATGATGACTTTGGAGTTTGTTTGCGAAGTAATTTTAAAATGAATGTGGGCAATGGGATTAAATTTTGTTTTGGCATGATGCTTGGCTTGATGGAGTTTTATTGAAAGAGTGTTTTCCAAGGTTGTTCACTCTTTCGAATAACAAGGAGGGGAAGATTGTTGATTTTATGATATCAAACTCTTCTGGATATTTTTGGGATATTCCTATGAGAAGAAATCTTGTCGAATGAGAGATGTTGCATTGGAATGAACCTACTTCAGTGTTGTATAATTTTAATCCCTCACCTTTGATTGATGACAGCCTTGTGTGGATGGGAGAAGGTGATTGTCGTTTTTAAGTTAAATCTTGCCTTAGTATTTCTTAACAATTCAGATGATAGTTTTTTTATGTTTAAGACATGTGTGGTCTAGTGTGGCTCCTCCTCGTGTCGAATCTTTTGTCTGGCAGGTGGTGCACAAGAATGTAACATTCAAAGTGGATTTAATTAAACGTGGGATGCAAGGTATTGAAGATCCATCTTGTTCATTTTGTGGGTTGGTTCAGGAAACTAATTTTTATTTGTTTGTTTAATGCGAAGTGTCATGGGGTTTATGGGTAAGGTTTTTTTAGGATTTGGAAGGTTTCTTTTGCTATTTTTGTGTCTCCTGTAGCATTGATTTTCGTTTGGTTTAACCTTGTGCCTCGATCAATCATTTGGGGACTCATCCCAGGAGCCTTTTTATGGTCAATTTGGAAGATGAGGAATGAGATCATTTTTAACAAAAGGGAAGTTGTATTTTTCCATGTTATCTTTTCTCACGATGTATAGAGTGGCAGCATGGTTTACTTTAAAATTTCTAAAAGTGATGTTTTCTTTTGATAGCATAGTGGGGGATCCTTCATTAATTGATCATGTTTTCAGTCTTGAAAGAATCCCTTCAAATTTTGTTAGTTGGTCTCTGCCTCAACCCAGTTTTATTAAAGTGAACATGGATGGTGCTATGGATAGAATGTGGTTGAAATGTGGCATCGATTGGCTACTCAAAGCTGAGAAAGGTGTGATACTTGGATCATTCTCAGAGAGAGTTGGTTCTGGCCTCCAATTGTAGCAGAATTGATGGCAATTATGAGAGGGTTGATGTTTTTCTTGGAGTCAGGGATGTCGGTGAATCGAAGCCTTATTTTATAATTCGATAGTGATGTGACTGTGAATTGGATCAAGATTCATGCTGCCACCACCCTTTGTTATTGTCCATAGATAAAGATATCACCTCGATTATGGTTGATAAAGGTGTTAATGTTAGGCATGTGTTGAGAGCAGCTAACTGGGAAGCAGATGAACTTGCTAAGCTAGGGATAGGCTAATTGGTTGGGATATATTTGTTGCATTGAGTTTGTTGTATTTTGGGAAGTTTTTGTTATATTTGTCAATTATGTTATGTTTGCATTCGGTTGATTCCTTAAGTTTTCTTGAGTTGAGTTTGGTCATTGTTGTTTTTATGTAGTTTATTGTTGATCATTGTTGAGCTGGTAGTCATGTTCTTTTTGGTGGTATTGCACTTTTCTTGTACTTGGTATCTATGCAATAAAATTTTAAGGCACTATTTTCCTCTTTCCACTGTCCGTTGAGGAACTCTTGTTGCTTGACGATTATGAATATGGTTTTAATGAGGCCTCCCCTTTTATAAAAAGGGCTTATTCTTGGGGAGAAGTAGAGGTATTAGGAGTTCCCAGTGCACCTTTATGGTGGGAAGCAGAATCAACTTTCTAAGGCAGAAAGCTCAGTCAACCCAAGTTAGATATAGATCTAGCAATCGTGCAGGAGCTCTTGGTGCTACATGTCGTGTGTAGAAATGATTTTTTCTTAAAAAGAAAAATTTTTATTTTTTAATTAAATGATTATAAAAAATCTTGCCTTGATTAATTTGGTGTTTCCTTTTAAAAACAAAATAAAACATTGTTTAGGGAGTTACCACCAATCTTTGATTAGGGTGTGATTGGGAACCCAACAATATTTTTTGTTTTAATAAAAATATTAATTTTAATTAAAACATAATATGTATGGTCTGTGTTTTAGAATTATCGGAAGTAACTTTCTTGTATGTTAAGACAATCACTTGACGACGACCTTAAAATGAAAGGGTATTACCCTTAGTCCTATTATTTGAATCGAGTCGAGTGATGCTTATGAGGGTGTCAAACATATCATGCAAAAATGATGTCATGTGTTCCATAAATTGTCCACTTACATGCATATTAAAGTGATTAGTAATATTTTATTTAGACTAAGCACGTGACCAAAATAAAAAGAGCAAGATTAAAAGTAGGAAAAGTCATATATTTCAGGTACCTCAATTAAAATAAACTCATAGCATGTCGAGACTAAAATGAAAGCTCTTGAAATAATAGGTCAGAAGCATAAACAATACAAAATACAAATAAACACATAGCATGGGCCAAAATAAAAATCAGACAAATCACATTCCGCATGTAAAAACATCATGAAATTAGCAATAACTCATCACTAGACTAAAAGGAAAAGCGCGTGAAATATGAAAGCCAAATTTAGAAATTTAAAAAGCTTTTATTCGGGGACCAAAATGAACTAACGTATAAACAACAGTGACCCATAGCCCAAATAAACCATATGCGGACGGGTAGCCTTAGACCTCCCGAATGAGGTCGTTTTGGCATGCACATATATATGTTATTTCGGGTATAAACTAAGCCATAACCCCATTTTTGCCTTCAGTCGCTTTTTTCTTCTCTCTCACTCCTCCAATCTATTTTTTCCATCTTCCTCACTAAACCATGTGGCTGTCGCCACCTAAGGCTCCGATGAGGATCCAAATCGGTGAAAATCTCACCCTGAAAATAAACTCCCTATGGGAAAGCCCTCAAAAATCAAATGAAACTCCCCAAACCTCCCAAAGACATTCTCGATCGAAGGTTAAAGGAGTTACCTTCAGTGACTTAATAGTGTTTTAACTCTAGAAAACGCCAGCGATTCTCTCCTCACGAGAAAGGTGAACGCTTTTCTTTTCAAGGTCCTTAGTTTTATTTGGTTCGTTGGTTTTTCAGGCATAAAAGGGAGGATCCTTTTGGTTTTTTTCCTGCTGCGGTGTTGTGAGTTTTTTAAAAAATTTCCCTTGAGTTTCAATTCTCTCAATTGAAAACGAGATGGTTTTTCTATGTTTTTTATCCCCGCTTGCAAATGCTCATTTCTTCCTTTTTCTTTTGTTGATCGTTTATGTATTGCCCATTTCGTTTTTATTTTTATCTATACTAATTTTTATGTATTTTGTTTGAATACGTCAGGGGGGGATTGTATGGCAGAGGAGGCTCCCTCGACAACATGCTTGTTTGGTTGTGACAACAAGAATATTGTCATCTTCCTTTGTCAGGATAGAGGCGTGCTACTATGGTTGTGAAGACATTCATGTACAATAGGGATGACTGTGATGGTATTAGTGTGATTGGAAATATGGGTGTGTGAGGCGTCTAGAGAGGCGTGCGTGTTCCCCACACATGAATCCAGACAGGTTGTCTCCTCGGGCTGAACATGAACCATTGGATCATTGATTGAATCCAATGGTTCAGATGCGTTGATAGCGACTAATGGCTTGATGGAAGCTAGGGTTTCCCTAAACCCTAAATAATTATGCTACATCTGGGCCTCCAACCTGGTTAGGCTTGGGTACATTGGATTTTGTAATTTGTAATGATTCTAGTCTTTCATGTAATTAGATTTGGGCATGAAATCCTTGGACAAAATGAGCATCTACAACTTCCCCTCTTTGGTCATTGTCGTGCAATGAGAATAGAGTAAATATCAAAGGATGGTCATATTTGTCCAGTTATGAGGAATTTGAAAGGTTAGTCCACTCCACTGCAAGTTAAATGTAGGTCAGACTTTATATGATCCACTCTTTTAGGTAATCAAACCTCGAAAATTTTTAATTTACTCTGTTTCTCTTTACGGAATATTAAATCAAACTCAATTTGCTTCAATGGTCTTCAGGAAGACCGAATCTAAAACAAGGCGGGTCTACTCTACTATTCTTTAGGGGAGTTTAGACTCGAAAAAATTTTGATCTACTTCGTTGTTCTTCAGGGAAGGTTGAATCAAACTTGATTTGCTTCGCTGCTCTTCAAGAAGATTAAATCTGAAATAATATACTCATACACTGTTTAAGAGAGATCAGACTCGAGAAAATTTTTATCCGCTTCACTGCTCTTCAGAGAAGATTAAATCAAACTTGGTTTGCTCCGCTACTCTTCAAAAAGACCAAATCTGAAAGAAGAAGAATATGTTTCACTTTTTCGGGTAATCAGATCTTGAAAATTATTGATTCACTTCGCTGCTCTTTAGGGAACATTGAATCGAACTTGACTTGCTTCGCTGCTTTTCAGGAAGACCAAATATGAAAGAAATAGTATATGTTCCACTACTCTTTAGGGAAAAGCAAATCTCTTAAAGAAATTTAATTCATTCCACCACACTTTGGAAAGAACTAAATCATGATCAATTTATTTCCCTTGTCTTCAAGAAAATCGAACCTGAAAATTAAACATTACCACTTGTTAGTGTATGTTTAAGAATTTGAAAACAACATGCCCGAAGGTTTAAAATTTAGGTGACTCTTTGAAAATCAGTTTCTCATGTGGAAACTTGTCTTGCAACCACCAGATATGGGAATCTTCCATATCTCGAGTGTCATTTGAACCTCTCCATTTTTTAGACTTTGAATTGGTTATTTTTATCTTGAGGTTTTAGTATCTTCAACCTTCAGTATTCTTTTTGAAGACCTGTAGGTACTTAATTACATCTGTTATCATGCATTTATGAATGTCATTATCTTGTTTATGCGTAAAATGTGCGCAATAATGCAATTTTAGTGTATTTTCTTTTTCAAATGAGAATCCTCTTTCGTTGGCCGTCTTGTGACTCTATCCAAACTTGGGCATAGAAATCACTACCGTTTCGCTCCATCTGACAATCTTGATCAGATACTCATTGGTCAAACATGACCTTGGTTTTCTTCCTTCTTGAAACCTGAAAGTATTCATGACCAGTTACTTGATCAGTGACAAACTTCTTGGGATAACCTCAATTTATTGAAACTTTCTACGTACTCTAAGGTTTCAGTTTCCTGTAGCCCATCATTCAACTAAGCTCATGCTAAAACTATTGTTAGCTTCAGAATACCTCCACTTTTCCAAAACTTTTTGCACGATAATACAAGATGATCTCATGTTTTTCAAGTTAAACTACATATATTTAATTTTAAAGTAGGATTCTTGCAAAACAATGTTAACAAGAAAAATATATCTTTTATTTATATACATGTAAAGAGTTTTTGGGTAAATATATGAAAAACGTTTGACTGGAAAAATTAAAAGAAAATGAAGTAGGCATCCCTAGATATCAATAGTACGAATGCTTTTGAACTGACACACTGTAAAGTGACTCAAGTGTAGCTTATGTGAAAGGGATCTCAAGAACTGTGACAATGCGTAAGGGTATGAAGTTCCCTCTAGACTACCAAATCTCCAGTTGTTGGATGCTATAAACTAGTATTGAATCTCGTATGCCTTCAATTTCTTTTCGCATTATTTTAATCAAGCCTTTCAATCTCTAGTCCCAACCCTGATCATCATTTGATGTTACTGCTCAAATCATGAGCCCTTTCAACTTCAAAATTAATTCAGAATATCAACGCTACATGAATCATGAATGTGAATGATACTCGAGCTGCCCTTAGAAGGTTTTCAACTTGAGACCTCATTCAGTTTCAAGAAGCCCTTTACGAATTTTTGTCTTGAACAACTTTTTATTTCTTTTTTCTTTTTCTTTTTTTCTCATTATTTTTCTATTTTTTTCCTTTTTTTCTTTATAGAAATTATTTCTTGAAAGTGTCAAAGTTCACAATATTAGGTAACTCTAGTCCATCCATCTCAGTAAGGATCAAAGATCCTCTAGAGAAGGCATTCTTCACAACATATTGTCCTTCCCAGTTTGGCATCCATTTTTCTCGAAAATTCTTTTAAATGGGTATGATCCTTCTTAGCACTAGATCTCTCTCGTCAAACTCTCGATGGAAAACTTTCTAATCATGTGCTCGTATCATACGCTTCTGGTACATCTGACTATGAAAATAGCTTTATTTCTCTTTTCTTAAATTAGATTCAATTGGTCAAACCTAGTATGTACCCATTCTGCCTCGTCTACCTTTACCTCTGACAAAACTTGAAGTGAGGGGATTTCTAGCTCAATGGTAACAAAACTTCCATCCCATATGCCAAAGAAAATGGAGTTTCCCCGGTTGAAGTTTGTACTATAGTTCAGTAAACAAACAAAACGAATGGTAATTTCTCATGCGAATCCTTATAAGTCTCAGTCATCTTCTCTATAAGCCTCTTGATGTTCTTTAGGGGATAAGTAGTGGAATTATGATACTTTATCTTGAACTACGGACAAACTGATTCCATCATCTTATTGTTTAGAATCAAGGCATTTTCAGAGATAATTCTTTCTAGTAAACCATAATGACAAATAATTTCCATCTTTAAGAACTTACCAACGATTGACTGAGTCACATTTTCATAAGAAGCTGCTTCTACCAATTTTTTAAAATAGTCTATTGCTACCAAGATGAAACGATGACCATTTGAATCCTTGGGCATAATTTGTCTAATGAAATCCATGTCCCCATATATAGAACGATCGCGGAGCTATCATCATGTGCAATGGATGAAGAGGGGTACGAATCTTGTCTCCATAAATTGGGCACTTGTGACATTTTCTGGCATAATTGATGCAATCGGTCTCCATTGTTAACCAATAATACCCAAATCTCATTATTTCTCTAACCATTGCAAGTCCAATGGTATGGGTACCACACACCCCCTTATACACTTCCTCGAGAATCATTTTAGCTTTCTTATCTTCAATACACCTCAGTAGAACCTGATCTAGACTTTTCTTGTACAATTTCTCACCATCAAACACATACCCTACAACCATCCTTCTAATAGTTCTTTTGTCATTCTCAGTCGCCTGTTCAGGGTGACTCTAATATATGATGTATTACAATATATCATAATACCAGGGATCTTCATCTTCTTCCTCTTCGATGGTATATCAATGAGTTGGATACTCATAAGCATGCATCTCAATGGGCATTATATTTGAGTGTTCATTTACTTTGAATGTTGCTGCCAAAGTAGCCAAGGCATCTGTCATTTGATTCTCGTCTCTAGGGAGGTAATTGAATGTTAATTCTTTCATAAGCTTCATGACCAGTTTGCGGAACTCTACTAGTTTGGGATCTTTTGTCTCCCGCTCTCCCTAAGTTGATAAATTACTATATATGAATCCCCATATACTTTGAGTATTTTTATTTTATGTTCAATTGTAGCTCTAAGACCCAAGGCACAAGCTTCGTACTCAGCCATATTATTTGTGTTATAAAAAATCAGTCTACTTGTAAAAGGATAATGTTCTCCATTTGATGAGACTAAAATTACCCCAATTCTGTGCCCAAGGCATTCGAAGCACCATCAAAGTTTAACCTCCAATGTTCACTGGTAGATGTAGTTGTTTCTTCTACTAAAATATCCATAAAATCAACATATGGGAAATTAAAACTCAGCAGCTCATATTCTTCGGAAACCCTGCTTGCGATGAAATATGCTATGACACTCCCTTTGTTTGCTTTTGACATACGTATTGAATATCAAATTGTGCCAATAGAATATGCCATCGAGCTAATCTTATAGATAAAGTGGTACACCTTTGAGTAGCCTTTAAGATAAAATCTACCAAGTCAAAAGATCAACCAAGTGGTGTGATAATACATATACTGCCTGAGCCTTTGAGTAGCCCAAACCAAAGCACAACACAATTTTTCAATCAATGAGTACGTTGCCTCGCAATCAGTGAACTTCTTGTTGAGATAATAAATTGGTCTATATTTATTCTCAGTTTGATCATGCTGCCCTAATCCATACCCTATTGAGTTCTCAAATACTAACAAGTAGATGATTAAGGGTTTGTTTGAGATAAGTGGCACTAAGACTGAGGTATTTGACAAACATCACTTGATTGCTTCCAAAGCTTCCTGGAAATCATCACTCCATACTCCTAAGTTATTCTCGTGGAGAAGGTGAAAAATGGGATCACATTTATCAGTCAATTGTTAGATAAATCGAGCAATGTAGTTTAGCCTCCCTATAAATCCTCAAACTACTTTTTGTTGTTATGGGGGTGGAAAATTTTGAATGGATTTGACTTTCTCAAGATCTATTTCAATTTCCTTTTTACTCACTACAACCCCCAAGAGCTTCCCAGATGTTACCCCAAAGGTACAATTATTTAGGTTGAGTTTCAACTGGCATTTCCATATCCACTGGAAGAGTTTCATTAATTTTTCAACATGTTCTTCCTCTATCTTGGCCTTGACAATCATATTATCGACATAAACTTCTATTTCTTTATGCATCATGTCATGAAACATTATTACCATGGCTCTCTAGTAGGTTACCCCTACATTCTTCTGCCTAAACGTCATCACCTTATAGCAAAATGTGCCCCACATAGTGATAAATGTAGTTTTTTTTTCATATATTGAGGGTGCATCTTTATTTGATTGTAACCATAGAATCCATCCATGAACGAAAATAGGGAATTTCCAGCAATATTGTCCACCAGCGTGTCTATTGTTAGAGTATGCCCAAAGACCAATCATATGATGGATGTAATTATACATTTTATGTACCGATTTTATTGAATAAAAGCATTACCACTATTATTTCAGATTTATATATGTGTTTAACATAAATTAAAAGATAATAAAGTCCAAATAATAACATAATTATTATTATTAAAAGATCCCTAGTCAAGTATTATTATGGGCATGAACAATAATAATACGCTTAATACTAACATGTTATTGATTGATGACAAGGAGTTTTCATTGACATAGAGATGTCAGATTTGATACATGATTATATTATTAGAGAACAACGTATTGGATTGACCCACAATGAGTATTGTCTTAGATTATTATGTGACGGTCATAACATTGCTCATAGTGATGACTATATGTATGATCCTCAGACTTGAGATCAATGTTATCCCAACATATATTGTTATATGTTTTGATACAGTTAAGCATGTTATGTAACTAGTTGCACTATAAAGATTATTATTGAATATATCTCTATATATGTAGTGGGGTGTGTATGATTAAGATAAGATTTGTTCTTCATACATTGTAGGAAATATATCACATGCCACTTGATTTAGTGAGATACAAATGCATGGCCATGCTCGAATAAAATGATATGAGATATCACAAATTATTCGTTAATTATAGTCTACTCTAGATATCAAGAAACAGCAGATGGACTATACAAGTGTGACTATTCCAAGACTTGTGCCTATTTTAGATATAAAGGACTAAATGATGTAATACATAAAGAGTTAATCTCGAAAATGATATGTCGAATCATAATTTCTTGTAACTTAAGTGACAATGATATATTGCTAGATGTAACTCGTTGTATGTAATATTATAATTGTTATAATAATTACTACTAACCTTACAAGAACATACAAGGTCACACCCTATGATTGAAATGAGCAAAGATGTACAATTTGTTGCATGTTACTAAAATATATCTAGAGTTAATATATGTATATTTGATATCCATATGATTTTAATTATCATGAATATAGTAAGTAAACATTAAAATAATGTAATTCTGATTACAACTCTTTTAATGGATATTTAATTCGGATCAATTAAATAAGAGTTTAAATAAACTTTAAAGAGTGCAAATCGAATTACAACTCTAGCAGGGATGATACGACTCTCAGATGTTCTTCCATAGGTTGAATATTTTCAGGATTAACCATCGGAATGTTATCATTAACTCAATTATTTCTCTATTGCTCGTATTCTTGTGACAACTTTAGACCAAAAGTGAAGAGATTTACTCGTCGAGTCTGCTTTCATGCCTCAACAACCCCTTTGACTTTATTCTTATACTGCTCTCCCTTGAATGCAAACTCTGACCCAGATAAGTTCCATGTTGTATGAATAAACTACCTCGACCCATATTGCCTGGAAACTAACATAGGTGCATATCCTATAGAACCCCGTATGTCTGGAAAAGGAACCCAATCTAGCTCTCCACACCTGTAGAGTATGTCTGAAGAGACGTTCCACGAAGCATGCCACAATATGTCCCCATCTCATATCCTTAAAGATGATCATCCATTTTTCTTCGGTGAAACCCCGAAGCCATTATCGGGAAACAAAATCTTTTAAAGGAGAAAACCCTTCTAAGAACACTCGACCAGGTGCCCTCTCGACATTTTTGAAATGATTGAGGATCCAAACTAGCAATAGTGGTGCACATCTTATGAAACATCCTTCTCCCTCTTGTCTACAAGAGTTTAAAGAACGGAAAGTCTCGGTCAGTATAGCTGGAAAAGGATCCACATTTTTGTCCAGGCTTTCGAATAGATCAACCACTGACATATCAATATGCCCCATGACTTTTAGGAATATGACTAGCCAATAAATACCCAAAGAAAATAGGTCCATCTTCTTTCTCTTATTGGGATGATGATCAATTACTTCTCTCATAGTAGTTCAGGTAATTCATTCGCTATCTCCTTTCTTCTTCATGCCTCTAGTGACCCATTCTTCCCTTATTACAGTCTCCAAAAGTAATTTCTTCTTGAAAGAATGATTGTTTGGTGGCTTGGTGTACACCCAGTCCACTTGGAATCTTGGACAATAAACCAAGGTATGATACTCCTCTATGGTAGGTGATCCACTTGGACAAAAGTAAAGCAGCTATAAGCGGATCCAGAATTACTCAAGAGCTCTAAACAAATTTTGATCAATCAGGACAGATAGAAGATAAGAACTGTCACCATACAATTGGTATAACAACTGTTTATCAACTGCTTCCCATCTTCCCCAAATCACCTTTAACTCCCTCGGATCATTTTGACGGACATTGATGTTGGTGTAACCAATCAAATCTGCCAAGTACCCAGGCCTTAAGCTATCTCTATTGGTGAGTTGAGACTGCTCGAACCATCTCAGAACATATGTATTTTCTTCTACCTCTTTTAGGACCCTTCGTTCCATATTACTAGCCTTCTATATGGACATAGATCATGGATCAACAATGGTAGGAATAGTGCAATGCAAAAAATGAAAACAAAATAAAATATAAAGGCAAATTAAAATTAGTCAGTAATCATAAAGAAGTCAATTGGGCATAATATAATTTGTCAATAAAACCTACCCTCACATGTTGGCTATCCAATCGTGCTTTAGTGGATCCTAACCAAACATGATATATATCCTCATGCTTTGTTTAGCATAAAAAACCTAACCACATGATCTCTAGTTCTCATACATTTATTTGGATAGTGAAATTATACTACAAAAATTAAAAGACTCAAAAGAGCTTTTCCTTGTGTACCTTCCTCAAGGGATTCTGAAAGTTTGGCTTAGGCTCTACCTAGGTTCGGGTTCTAGGTTCACTCTATACTGGGTTTGGTTCTAAAGTAAAAGGTTCTTGAATTGTCATTGTCGGTGCCCCCTTAGGCTGCCAGACCCTTAATTCTAGCCTATCACAGGCTTTCAGATCGAGTTTAATTTAAGGGAACACACCTCCTTATGTCCATACGAAGGTTAAAAGCATCACAAGGACAATAAGGTGTGAGCCTTAAGAGCAATCCACTATCCCATATGGAGGTAAAAATCACACAAGGGAGTAATTTCTCACTCATACTTAAATAGGACAAAGTGGGGTTTTAGCTCATGTTATGATAAAGCAAGTGCACAGTGTGTGAGGAAAAGCGAAAAAAACACAATTACATAATACACAAAACACATTTCTCAAATCCTTTCAAGAAACATTTAATCAGAAAACATTAGCAAATTAGTCCAACTATTTAATGGCTAATCAAATTACAAACAAAAAAATTATTTAAACCAAACAAGGTATCAAAAACTAAATTAGAATAAACTTGTAATTTTCATTATGAATACCTAATTAATTGACTAACGGCCTGACTCTCTAAACAAATGTCCCCAGCGGAATTACCAAGCTTTCGAAATGTTTTTTTCTAAAAAATAATAAATTTAATTTTTAATTAAATGATTATAAAAAATATTGTCTCGATTAATTTGGTGTGTCCTTTTAAAAAAATAAAACATGGTTCGAGAAGTCACTCCTAATATTTGATTAGGTTGTGATTGAGCAACCAAAAATATTTTTCATTTTAATAAAATCATTAATTTTAATTAAAACAAAAATTTTACAATCTGCGTTACCAAAAATTTGAGTTCGGGAGTCGATTACGAGTGCGGAAGGATTAACACCCCCACAGTGCCCTAAATCAGTACTTAGTCGATTAATTAATTGTATTTTCAATGAAATCTACAAGTTCAAATTTAAATTATTTTAGGATCCCTTAAAATAATATTCTTTGAATTTTATGACGAAATACGATAATATTTAATTATTTCATATCGAGAAGAAATGACCTGTCATGACTTGAAGCAGTCAATTCTTACTCCAATTGAAATAAAGAAATATTAAAATTCATTTCTAAAATTCATTATTAATTTAAATGCATGAATGATAATAAGATAAGACAAGACACTACTAAAAAAAACCCTTTAATGACACGCATTACGCGTCATCTATGGGTGCGGATGACACACAAATGCTTGTCGTTGAAGCCACCGACATGAATTTATTATGACGTGCAATTATGTGTCATAAATCTATGACGCGTATTTATGACACACATTTGTGACGCTCATTTATGACACGCATTGAGCATCATTGAAGCCCCCGTCATAAATTAAGATGACACACATTTGTGTGTCATAAATTTATGATACGCATGTATGACTTACATTGAGCGTCATTGAAGCTCCCGTCATTAAAAAAGATGATACACATTCAGGGGTCGTGATTGTATTTTGTAAATTATATATATATATATATATATATATATATATATATATATATTATATTGACAAATAATTAAACTAAATCACATTTAATGCCTCATAATACTAAATATATATATCATATTATATATAAGCAATCCATTTGCATACAATATATTCACATTAAGTTATAAAAAATATTGTAATCATATGTCGATACAAAATATCACGGCATAATAAAGTTCTTCAAATATGCCCTCGCCATCCGGGCATTTACACAAGAAATTATCATCAAGTTCTACTAAAGAGGATTCTTGTGAAAAATCAAAAGTAGCATGGTATTCCAACATATCATCAGTTTCACTATTTGCTTCATACTTGTACATCTTATGTGGTGTGAAGCCGGCAACAGACAAATTCACACCTTGTCTACCTAGCAAAAAGAACACAACTTGGAAGATTCATTGCATACTATTAAGTCTATTAACTAGTTAAGATTCTGCAGAACTTTGATAAGTTAGAGAACTACTAAGTGCAATACAATTCTCCCAAGTTTCAATTCATACCTTCTGCATATATGATCCAATAGAGTGCGGTAATGATCAAACAGTAGCCATATACCATATCCAAGCTTTCAGTGCTTTTGCAACTTGTATTTTAGAACCATATTGTTTCATTGAAGCACTAGCACTTTCTGAACCATATTGTGCCATTGAAGCAGTGTTATTCTCACCATCAACTTGATGATTCTCATCCTTGGGAGGAGGAACGCGCTCTCTGTAAAGATGATATTCAGGCAAATTGAAATATGACACATGAACTAGACAAACTAAGTTTGGGGCAGAAATTATGGAACTAACATGATTCCTAAAATTTTATGAAGCATACCTAGGCAAAGAAGCATGATGTCTTAGAAGTGGAGTACTTCTTTCACCTTTACCATAATGCTCCTCCAAATGTGCAAATTGTCGTTTGAATCGCTCAACGCCACTATTTGATTGAAAAAAAAGAATACATATTTTTTCTTTATAATTAATTTTATACAACATATTTAAAGTTTGTATTAATTTTTTTTGGGGTTGAAACATGGAGGGTTGGGCTTTTATTTAAAATTTTTGGGTTGTTGAGTGATGGGTTGGATTAAAATCTACTGATATCGGGGTTGGGTGAAAACTCCTAACTTTTGGGTCTGGGCCAGGACGATAAAAAATCTGACCTGGTCCATGCTGTTGTCATCCTTAATCTCCTCCCCTAATCTTAGAGAAAATTTCTAGATAATTGAGTGAGATAAAAATTGCAATCATACCAGAGGGCCTTCAGGGCACTAAGAAGCGTGTCCCATATCTGGAGACTGTCCGCAAAGTTGAATTCATGTGTCAAGAGCAAAGTAATCCACCTGAATGCGTAAAACTGGGAGTTGTCCTGTGTGATAAATAAACACAATAGTTAGAATTCAAGCCCAACTAATTACCTTGACAAGCTGCGGAAAAGGACAAAGGTGAAAGTGTTCAAAATTTTGCAGGTAAGAGGCAAGCATGAGTCAAGATATAAAAGATGTTTAAATTTTCCAACAATATCTTACTTTATTTGTGATCTCTAAATGACGCCAAAGCTCTTCATCATGTTCCTTCAGAAGTTGTGACAACCTAGAAATTGTGGAACGAATTCCCACATTGTTGTTGTCAAGTTGCTGGCAGAAATGATCACGAAATCCACTCAATAACTCAACAAAACAAACGAATGTGTCGGCTTCATGTTATTCTTACTGAAATTGTAATTGGTCTATGGCTATATGTTGGCATAGATACTCCATATTTGGTGCATATGATATATATATATATATATGTCAGCCAAGTTGATAACAATAATGATAAATGAACATTACCGTACTATTTTTCAAAAGTTGTAATCTATTTTAAAGTTATTGTTTTTGTTTAAACTTTTTGGGTATCTTGGGGCAAGAAAAGGGATGGATTTGATGCAATGGAGTTGCAAATAGAAACAAGAATATCATGGAAACCTCCTTTCATATTCAATACATAAAAATCAAAACAATTGCATGTTAGAGATTTAATAAAAAAAAACTGGGTGGGGACAATAATGAGATCTTACTGCCATTTTCGCATCAGGGTCATTCTTGAATACATAAAATAGAGGTGCCAATATTTTATTAATTCCTTGAACATATCTTATGCCCGAATTTAACTTGGCAAATACGATTAATATATTTCTCATTGCATCCTGAACAAGCAATATGCATGTAAGTCTGGAAATTATTCAATCCATATCTAAACTTAAGTCCAAAGGGGTGAAACACTAAATTCACATGAAATAATAAAAGAAAAGAAGAAGATGGTTACCTGATTAGATTTTGCAAGTTGCGAGACCCTAGAGAAAAATTAGTGTAAAAATTAGAATCAAGTCAATAGTTCAGTGATCTTTTACTAGAAGATGGTTACCTGACAAAGTTTAACTGGAAATTAGTGTAAAAATTAGATTACAACATCAAGATATTCTTTTACTAGCTCTCTCCACACTTGCAACTGAAGTGCAAGTTTTGAAGCACATGATATCTTTTATAAATGTGTTTACCTGTTGCACATACAAGACAACCTCCAAGCGCATAGTTGAGTTTCTCTTGAAGTATAAATAGATGTGAATAGGATTAAATACCCTCAAGAAACTTGCATCATGCTTAACAAAATTATAAATTCCAATGCCTGCTAAAGAACAAAACCATATGAACAAAGCAGGGCCTACAACAAGTCCTACTTGAATTGTTCCAAACTTCTGTACACTGAACAAAATTACAAGAAAGGCAACCTATATCATCACCACTTCATCTGCAAATAAAGAAAAGAAAATAAGGAAACATAATAGTTAATGATTATTTATCTGTAATAATATAGAAAACCATAAAGGAACATAAGACATAGGATATAAAGGAGGGAAGGCAAAAGAAAAAAGGCCATATTTTTTCTAATACATACATATTTAACATTTAGCTAGACTGGAAACTCTAGTCGACTAAAGTTAAACTATCATTACAAACAACACATGATCACGAAAAAGGTAGCTGCAGAAACACAATGAAGAATTGTAAACTCATGATCAAACTATGAGATCTACAGGTTAATAACCATCGCATGATATATTCAAAATAACAAATAATCTTCAATAACATACAAGTTAGATTATGCAAAAGATTCCTATCCAAAAAGGTCAATTAGAAACAAGAATGTCCTCTCTAACAGTATTTACTAACAACCAAAGAAATGTGAGTCAGAAAAGCAATAATGTTTTATTGAGTTGATAACAACATGGAATAACAACTTACTTTGTTTAATTGCACCAACTCCAACCTTCAGAGCACCAACAGAAGACATAACTACAAATAAAAAGGCAAAAGTTATCATCTAAAAATTAAAAATAAAAATAGATTTAATAAAACAATTATGTTGTATTCTACCATAGCATGATTCCATAAACAAAAGAGATGAAAGAACAGTAACACATAAAAACATGACATTACTGGGGTAACAACCCCATCGACTATTACCATAAAAGTGCCAGCAAGCACTAACAGCAGAAGAAGTTTGTTCAGAGTCAATGAAGTCTCTAGTCTCTCCTTTATTTTAAGTGATCTCTTAAGCTCAGGAGACAGCACCTTTACCATGAAGCTAGATATTCATGTATCTAATGGAACCAGATTCGGGAGAAGACTGACCTTAGCATGCCGAGAAATCAATGAATACAAATGCAAAAGTACCACCTTCAAGAAAAAAACAACAACAAATAATGTAAAACAGTTGACAAGGAATATATACTTAACATATTTGTTTAAGGCCTACATAAAAGAATGAAAGATCATAAAATACACCAACAAAAGATGTCAAATAGTTGACATGGAATTAATATTTAACATATTTGTTTAAGGCCTGCATAAAAGATCTTAAACAAGGACTTGATTGGGATTGAGGAATATCTGGCATACCTTCACCGTCATCATTAGCCCAAAGAACGATAAGGACATACTTGACAAGCGGAATCATGAGTAGAATGTATAGAAACAGTGATTATTCTCCAATAACATCTTCATCTCCGTTGATAGGTGCCTTGTTAAACATCACACTAAACGTATATAAAGGACTTGTTCCAGCATCACCAAATACAACACCAAGAATCTGAAACGCGTGTATTATTATCCTTCCTATACCAAACTCCTGAGATCAAAACTCAAGTATACACATAAAAGTAAGATGCAAAATTAAACCACATTAAAAAAAGGTATGCCTCAATGGAATAAAGTTAGATTCCAAACAAATTCGATATTTCAAGATTACAAACAAATGACTGATTTATTGCATTAGCATCATGAAACAAGAACAATATACCTCGTAGTCACTTCTATGTGTGCCATGGACTTCGAGGGCTTCAACGTTGAAAGAATCAACACGCAAATCGGTGTGAATCAAACGATGCACCAGACTATCCTCGTCTTAAAAATCAACTCCAGCTCCATACGACACATCTGTATTATCTTCCTCGTCCTCGATATCATATTCGTCTGCACCTGGGAACACCCAACGAGATTCCAACGAATCCATCGAGCCTGATCCTACTGCTCTTCTGATCTCTCCTCCTCCTCCTCTATCCGACGATGAACCTCCGCCAGCCTCCTCCGCCATTGAGAAAAAAAATGATTCATAAGACATTCGATGAACATCTGTTTTTTCTTGGGAGATTTTTTATTTTTTTTAGATGAGAGATTTGGACACACATGTATGTCAGGGAAGAAGCGAGAAAGGATGAAAATAAGGGGGGAAATTAAAAGACGACTTTTACAGATGACACACAATTAAAACTGTACTCCGTGTTTTTGCAAATTTTTTGGATTATGACTATTAACTATGACACACATTATTGTAAGTCATAAATCGTTCAAATTTTAAATAACATGACATTTTTTTATGACACACATGTTTTGCAAGTCATAAATTAGCGTGTGTCATCGTTCGTGTGTCATTAAAAGTATATTTTCTTGTAGTGAGATAAATTAAAAACTATCAATTCTTTTAGAAAGAACAAGGATATTTTATTATTTAATGACATATAAATCGGACCTTTTACAAGTTCTAACGATCTTTTCTCGAAGAATTTAAATAGACAAACTTTTCTTTTACTCTCATTCCCAAATTTTAAGTGTGGTCAAATTTTAGGTTTTCACTTGACATGATACACTTTCATTTTAAAATTATTGGAAGTAACTTTCTTATACATTAAGACAACCAATCCTATAACACCCATTTCCCGTATATGTTTCCGTACACTAGTCACATATGTCACATGACTTTTAAAAACATTTAATTATTTGTAAAACCCATAAATTTTTTGTTTAGAAAATAAAACAAAACATTTTAATAATATAATAAAACATTCTTTATAACATAATACAAAGATTATCACTTTATTGTAATTCCATAGCATTATTCTTAAATTCAAAATACATGCCAACTAATTTTCAAAATAGACATCATTGTCCTACTGTTACTAGTAAGTCAACCTTGGATTGATGATAATTGATGCTCTCCTTACTCGGTTAGTCTTTGCTCTTACCTACGCGTGAAATTAACACAAGCTAAGTATTTACTTAGTGAGGCATAATAATGTAAATGAATTGTACTTTATACATAAGAATATCATGGCTATTGAAATACGAACTAAATCGTATACTTCATAAGAATCGTTTAACCATCTCAATTAAACCAAGTTTCTTTCATATAGTTATCGAAACTATTCTTAGTATGTCCAACATACCTATTTTTATGTATATTTTTCCCAATTATCCTTTATTTTTCCCAATGTATATTAAATAAGAATGTAATGTACATGCATTGCACCGAAGTGTCGAAATGGTCATTCCCCTTTTATGAATAACATGAGTGACACCTTTTAGGTCGAAATGCACCGTTATGCATTTAACTTTCATTAGTGACACCTTTTATGCCGAAATACACCGTTATGCATTTAACTTTCATTAGTGGCACCTTTTATGTCGAAATGCACCGTTATGCATTTAACTTTCATTAGTCGCACCTTTTATGTCGAAATGTACCGTTATGCATTTAACTTTCATTTGTGGTACCTTTTATGCCGAAATGCACCGTTATGCATTTAACTTTCATTTTAGAGCATTTTATACTCTAAAACTTATTCATAATATCATTTCCATACACATTATGAAAATATATCAAATACTGTAAAACATACATTAAATCAAAACAATAGAGGTTGACTCATTGTGAGTCTTCCACATCTCATATAAATACACTAAATGCACTCACCTAATATGCCCAACTATTTAGCAACGTTATCTTTACCCTTATTCTTGTTTGACTCTGAAGCTTGGCTATGATCTACACAAGCATCCATTATTACACATATCATATAGTTGTTAGTATACTTTCTAACATTTATTCCTTTAATAATACTTAAAAGTACTATTATATTAAATTTCTATAAAAAAAATCCTCTTCTTTTAAATTTTCCAGGCTCAATAGTATTGGTACCCCTACCATGGTATCGATGCTTCTATACTATGGTACTAATACTCCCTTTCAGTATCGATACCATTTTTTCATTTTGTAATCCATTGAATCGATACCTTCCACACAATATCGATACCCATAGCAGTATCGATACTACTCAAAAACCATTTTTATTTAATCTCAAATGAGTCATACATATATTAGTTTTAATCCACTTTAAACCTTCCTTAAGCTTTCATATTACATAAGGTGTCAAGACCAAACAAAAAAGCGAAAGGAAAAACTAGCTAGATGAAGTCTTACCTTTCTTTGGCTATGATGAGAGTACGAGCAACGGGGGTAAAAGAAGAGAAGATGACTTAGCTTATTTTCCAACTTTCCCCTTTTTCCCTTTCTTAAATATCCTAATTAAAATTAATTTTAAATCCATTTCCCTCTAAAGGACCAAAATGCCCTTTCATTCTTCCATTCTTACTAATTGGTCTTAAACGTAATTTTTAAACAATTTATTATACTTTACCATTTATTCTATTTAATCCTCCAAAATTTAAATCTTTTCAATATAGTCACTAATCTGATATTTGGGGTATTACAATTCTCTCCCTTAAAAAATTATCCTCGAATTTTAAGAAGTACATGATACGAAGAGGTGTGGAAACTGCTTTCTCATGTACTCCTCTTTTTCCCAAGTAGCATGTTCTACTTTTTGGTTTTTCCAAAGCACTTTAAATAAAGGAATTTACTTGCTATGCAATTTCTTGTTACGCAATTTCTTATTTTCTCTATCCAAGATCTATATTTCTTCGGGTGTGATGATATGGGATAGATCTGATCAGGATCTTCTGAGCATCGATACATGAAAAAAAATTGTGTATCTTGTCCATATAAGGAGTCAAATCTAACTGATAAGCTACTGGTCCAACTCTTTTCAAAATCTCATAAGGTCCAATAAATCTCGGACTCAACTTTCCTTTGCGCCTAAACCGTAATACTTTCTTCCAAGGTGAGACTTTCAGAAATATTGTCTCCCACTTGAAATTCAATTTCTTTTCTTTTCAAATCAGCATAAGACTTTTGTCGATCGGATGTTATCTTTAGATTATCCTTGACAACTTTCACTTTCTCAACCAATTCTTTCATCAAATCCGGGCCAACTAGGTCTTGATATTTTAGTTCAAACTAATTTAAGGGTGTTTGACACTTCCTCCCATAGAAAGCTTCATACAGGGCCATCTTACCAATTTAATTGTAATCGTTATTATAAGAAAATTCCACTAAAGGAAAATACCATTCCTATAATCCTTTAAACTCAATCACACATGCCCTTAGCATATCCTCTAATATCTAAATAGTTTGTATGACTGCCCATCTGTTTGAGGATGAAAAGCTGTACAGAAATTCAATCGAGTACCCAA
Source organism: Hibiscus syriacus (assembly GCF_006381635.1). Classification (NCBI taxonomy): domain Eukaryota; kingdom Viridiplantae; phylum Streptophyta; class Magnoliopsida; order Malvales; family Malvaceae; genus Hibiscus; species Hibiscus syriacus. The sequence goes on along the minus strand of NW_024062800.1, from coordinate 9,745,610 downwards.
AGTCTAATGGAAGGACTTCTAGAACCTTGAAGTAAATCTTGGGTCTCGATCAGACACTATTGATATAGGCACTCCATGCAGTCGAACTATCTCTTTTATATACAATTTCGCATACTTATCCATAGAGAAATCAACCCAAACTGGAATAAAGTGAGTTGTCTTGGTCAATCTGTCTGTAATTCATATCAAGTCCTTTTTACTTGGTGACAAAAGTAGCCCCGAAACAAAATCCATTATAACTCGTTTCCAATTCAAATCAGGAATGGATATCAATTATAGTAATCCAGATGGCACTTGATCTTCAACTCTCCCTTGCTGACATGTCAAACATTTTGGCAACAAACTCCGATACAACTCTTTTCATGTCAGGCCACCAATAACGACTCTTGAAATCCTGATACATCTTATTCCCGCCTCGATGCATTGTCAATGGACTATAGCGTGCCTCGGAAAGAATATCTTTCTTTAGTTCATCATTACCGGGAATGTAAAGTCTTCCACAATGATATAAAGATCCATTAGCCCTTATTTCAAATTCTTTGACCTCTTCTTTTTCTACTTGCACCATTCTCACCAAGTATTTCTCATGTTGACCTTGTAGCTCTTTTACCCGATCCAAAAGCATCAGCTTTAAAATAAGTTCAGCAATCAAGGCACCATGTTCCTTTAAAGACATATGCGCATCCAAAGCCCGTAGAGAAGAAAAAGTGTTTCGGATAAGTGCATCTGCTTCCACATTAGCCTTCCCGGGATGATAATCGATGATTAAATTATAATCTTTTAAAAGTTTGATCCATCTTCCCTTTCTCAAATTTAGTTCTTTTTTAGTCAGCATGTACTTTAGACTTTTGTGATCCGTATAAATATGGCACTACTCACCGTACAAATAATGACGCCAAATTTTCAAAGTAAACACTTTCGCTGCCAATTCTAAGTCATGTGTAAATTAATTTCTCGCGTGATTCTTTAGCTGCCTTGAAGCATAAGCCACAAATTTTCCATCTTGTATAAGCACACATCCCAACCCATTGTGAGATGCATCACTAAAGACTACATAGTCTTTACCCGACTCAGGTTGTATGTGCACTGGGCCTCTATTACGATTCTCTTTAACATTTTAAAACTTTCTTGGCATTTCTCCAACCAAACATTGAGAAGTTTTTCACGAACCGTCTATAATAACTAGCAAGACCCAAGAACTCTAAACTTCAGGAACATTCTTTGGTTGTTGGTAATCCACTATAGCTTGAATCTTTTTGGGATCTACTCTTATGACTTCTGTGGAGACTATATGACCAAGAAAAGAAATCTCAGCTAACCATAATTCACACTTGGAAAATTTGGCATACAACTTATTCTCTCGAAGTGTCAAAGAACTACCCGAAGATGAGCATCATGTTCATATCTTGACTTGGAATATACCAAAATGTCATCTATAAATACCACCACGAATTAATCCAAGTAAGATTGAAATACTTGGCTCATCAAGTCCATAAAGGTTGCAAGAGCATTAGTCAATTCAAATGACATCACTACAAATCGTAGTGTCCATACCGAGTATGAAAAGCTATTTTTGAAATATCACCCTCTTTTATCTTTAATTAATGGTATCTCGACCTCAGGTCTATCTTAGAGAACAATGTTGCACCTTTCAATTGATTGAACAGATCATCAATCCTTGGAAGAGGATACTTATTCTTTATCGCTACTTTATTTAACTGACTGTAGTCGATGCATAATCGTATAGACATATCCTTCTTTTTCACAAAAAGCACAGGTGCTCCCCAATGAGAAACACTACGTCTCACAAATTCCTTATCAAGTAGCTCTTGCAATTGGGCTTTTAGCTCTCTTAAATCTATTGGAACCATTCGATATGGAGCCATAGAAACAGGTTCGGTGCCCGGGTAAACCTAAATCTTGAATTCTACTTCACGGTCTAGAGGTAAACCTGATAATTAATCCAGAAAAACCTCTGGAAACTCCTTAATTGTTGGAATATCATTTAATCGTGCTTTCGATACTTGAGTGTCTACCACGTTAGCTAGGAAAACTATACACCCTTTTCACATTATTTACCTTGCAGTTATGGTTGATATCACATTAGATGGGGATTTCACTTTTTCGCTGATTACCACTAATTTGGAGCCTTCCGCATCCCTTAAAAATAATCGCTTCTTGTGACAATCAACCCATCCATGATGTGGAAACAACCAAACCAGGCCTAAAATGATTTCAAACTCATCGAATGGCAATTCCATTAAGTTTACTAGGAACACAATCCTTTGAATCTTTATTGGGCATTTTCTGCATACCCGAGTTACTCTCGCATTATGACCTATAGGGTTTACCTCTATCATCACACTAAAAATTGGTTCTAAAAGGATTCCTCTAGCTCTAAACAATATTTACTAATGTATGAGTGTGTCAAACCAGGGTCAACTAAAATAAATGTAGGTTTATCAAAATGGTGGAATGTACCTGTTAAGATCTTCGGGTCATCTTGATCCTCATTGGTCTTAATATTATATATTATGGTGACTCCCCAAGTCTCTTGTCGCAGTATTGATTTAGATTTTCCTCTAGATCTACCTCTTCATCTACTTCTACTAGAAGCCGCCACTGATCTCTCATATTACGCAGAATTGTCCCCGGATTTCTTAGACAGTTTCAGCCAAAGTGACCAGTCTCACCACACATGAAACAAGCTCCATTGAGAAATCTGCATACTCCACTGTGCAATTTACCACATGTTTGACATGGAGTTCTTTCCCTAAATACTCTACCTGAGCTACCGAAAAAAGACTAGATTGTTTAGTTTTCTGTGAAGCTGCAATAGAACCATCTCTATCAGTATATCGGGAACTCGAGCCCTTGTCTCTCTTAGCATGATGGGGAGTTGAAGGCGTTCTAACTCTTTTCCCTATCTGCACACTCTTCTCCGCTGCTAATGCCTCCGCTTGAGCTATTTCAATACCCTTGGCTTTGTCTATGACTTCTTACAAGCTAGGCAAGTTCAAGGCCAACATCATCTCTTTCAACTTTGGCTTTAAACCTTCAGAGAACCAATCACGTCGAGCCTTATCATTGGGAACTACTTCAGTAGCAAAATGGCTCAGCTTATTATACTCAGACTCGTACTCATATAATGCTTGATCACCTTGTTTCAAATTAAGGAACTTTACTTGCATCACCCGTCTAAACTGATCACCCACATACTTGTTCTTGAATTCCTCCTGGAATAACTGTCAGGTCACTTGTTCCGGTGATGTATACATCATAGTATTTGACAACCATACTTGAGCTGATCCTCGAAGTAAAGATACAGTTCCACCCAGCTTTTCTGAATTTGAGCAGTGAAGACTTTCAAGTATTACCATAACATCATTTAACCATAAGTCAGCCTCCATAGGACCCTCATCCTCTTTTCCCTAGAACTCAGGAGCTCCTAATCTCTTCAGCTCTTTTGGGATACACATCCTCGGTGCTAAAGGAGCAGGTGGAGGCGAAATAAGTTGGAACTCTATCAAGATGGCATCGAGAGCTTGCATAAAAGCTCCAAACTTGGGCACGGACATACCCTGATGTGTCGGTGTTCTAGCATTCTCGGATGGAATCGAATGTTCACTATTCTCCTCATAGCTTTCACTACTCAATCCTTCTCTATATTCTCGTTCGGCCGCTCTTTGCAATTTCAAAGATTCCAACATCTTCTAGGCCATACATAATAATAACACTAAAGTTAGTAAGGAGTCACATCAATCACACTCTAATAACAACATATCAGTAACCTTGACAATCTAAGTGGCATGTAATCCTTTTTAAAGTCAAATAAATCCAGTTTCGGCCGAGAATCTGCTAAACTTGTAGCTCGAATACCAATAAATGTAAAACCCATTTCCCTATACGTTTCCTTACACAAGTCACAAATGCCACATGACTTTTAAAAACATTTACTTATTCATAAAACCCTTAAAACATTTGTTTCAAAAATAAAACAAAATATTTTAATAATATAAACATATTACAAAGATTATTACTTTAATACAATTCAAGAGCATTTTTCTTAAATTCAAAATACATGCCAACTAATTTTTAAAATATACATCATTGTCCTACTGTTACTGATGAGTCAACCTTGGATTGATAATAGTTACTGATTCCCTTACTCAACTAGTCTTTGCTCTTACCTACGCGTGAAATTAATCACGCTAAGTATTTACTTAGTGAGACATAATAATGTAAATGAATTGTAATTCATACATAAGCATATCATGGCTATTGAAATACCAACAAAATTATATACTTAATAAGAATCATTTAACCATCTCAATTAAACCAAGTTTCTTTTATATATTTATCGAAACGATTCTTAGTATGTCAACATACCTATATTTTGTATATTTTTCCCAATTATCCTTTATTTTTCCCAATGTATATTAAATAAGAATGTAATGTACATGCATCGCAACGAAATGTCGAAATGGTCATTCCCCTTTTACGAATAACATGAGTGGCACATTTTATGCTGAAATGCACCGTTATGCATTTAACTTTCATTAGTGGTACCTTTTATGCCGAAATGCACCGTTATGCATTTAACTTTCATTTGTGGCACCTTTTATTTTTGAAATTCTCCGTTATGCATTTAACTTTCATTTGCGGCACATTTTATGTCGAAATGCACTGTTATGCATTTAACTTTCATTTGTGGCACCTTTTATGTTGAAATGCACCGTTATGCATTTAACTTTCATTTGTGGTACCTTTTATGCCGAAATGCATTGTTATACTTTAGCTTTTATTTAGAGTATTCCATACCCTAAAACTTACTCATAATATCATTTCCATACACATTGTGAAAATATATCAAATACTGTAAAATATACATTAAATCAAAACATTAGAGGTTGACTCATTGCGAGTCTTTCTCATCTCATATAAATACAATAAATGCATTCACCTGATATGCCCAGCTATTCAGCAACTTTATCTTTGTCCTTTTTCTTGCTTGACTCTAGAGCTTGGTTTTGATCTGCACAAGCATTTATTATTATACATACCATATAATTGTTAATATACTTTCTAATGTTTATTCCTTTAATAATACTTAAAATTATTATTCTATTCAATTTCTATCAAAATTCCTCCTATTTTAAATCTTACAGGCTCAACAGTATCGGTACCCCTACCATTTTCATATTCTGGAATCCATATTATCGATACCTTCCTCACAGTATTGATACCCACAGTAGTATCGATACTACATGCATCAATATCGATAATGTTCATCAAATTTTCCCAATTTAAACCTATAGTATTGATATTGTTCTTTCAGTACTGATACCCTTACCTAGATTTTCCATTTCTCAGCTCGATTTTTACCCAAATTTCGTTTATATCTCTTACTTCTACCTTAGATAATGCCCTTAAACTTAACATCACTTAACCCAACTAACTTTCCTCCAATTATCTTCTTATAACATTTAAATTCTCCAAATAACAACCCAAACCAAGAATCATACTACTTTTTCATACATGCTTTAATCACATTAAATGCTTCCAATCTTTTATTTACTTATTTGGCAATTCAAATATACTTATAAATCTCAATAAAAATTCGATTTTCAACATATCTCAAAAACCCATATTCTTCAATCTCAAATAAGTCGTCCATCTATTAGTTTTAATCCTCTTTAAACCTCCCTTAAGCTTCCATATTACTTAAGGAAAGCACAGACAACAGGAAAAGAAGAATAGAAGATGACTTAGTTTATTTTCCAACTTTTCCTTTTTTCTCTTTTTTAAATACCCTAATTAAAATGAATTTTAAATTCATTTCCATCTAAACGACCAAAATGCCCTTTCATAATTCATTCTTAAAGATAATTTCTAAACCATTTGTTATACTTTAACATTTATTCTATTTAATCCTCTAAAATTTTAAATCTTTTCAATATAGTCACTAACTCTATATTTGGGGTATTAAAACTCCACGACGACCTTAAAATGAAAGGGTATTTCCCTTAGTCCAATTATTTCAGTCGAGTGATGTTTATGATTGTGTTATACATATCATTCCAAAATGGTGTCACGTGTTCCATAAATTATCCACTTACATGCATATTAAAGTGATTAATAATCTTTTTTAGACTAAGCAAAATATATGTGCGCGCATCATAACATTTTGGGTAAAAAAATGGAAATAAAAATATTAAATGGGTTTAAAGAGAATGTGACCAAGTTTAAAAAGATCAAGCTTAAGGACTTAATCAGTAGGTTAAATAAACATAGGTCATAAAGCAGGAAAAGTCATATATTCATGGTAGCATAATTAAAATAAACTCATAGCATGCGGGGACTAAAATTAAAGCTCTTGAAATAGCAAGCCAGAAGCATAAATAGTACAAAATACAAATAGAGACGTAGAATGGGCAAAAATGAAAATCAGACGAATCATATTCCAAATATAAAAACAACATGAAATTAGCAATAACTCACCACTAGACTAAAAGGAAAAACGCATGAAATATGAGGGATAAATTTAGAAATTTAAAAAGTTTTGATTCAGGGACCAAAATAAACTAACGCAGAAACAACAGTGACCCATAGCCCAAATAAATCATATGCAGACAGGTAGCCTTAAACCTCCTGAATGACGTCGTTTTGGCATGCACATATATATGTTATTTTGGGGGAAAAACTAAGCCCTAACCCTATTTTTGCCTTCAACCAATTCTTTCTTCTCTCTCACTTCCCCCAATCTCTTTCTTTCCATCTTCCTCTCTAAACCATACCATCGTCGTGGCCGCCGCCGCCTACGGCTCTGATGAGGAGCCAAATCGGTGGAAAGCTTACACTGAAAACAAACCTCTAATCACAGGATAACCCTTAAAAATCAAATAAAACTCCCCAAACCTCCCAAAGATGCTCTCGACCGAAGGTTAAAGGAGTTACCTTTGGTAACTTAACGGCGTTTAACTCTAGAAGACGCTGACGATCTCCTTCTTACGAGAAAGGTAAGCGCTTTTCTTTTTGTTATCCTTGGTTTTCTTTGGTTCGTCTACTTTTCACTTACAAAAGGGAGGGTCATTTTTATTTTTTTTCTTGATGTGGTGTAGTGTGTTTTGTTCGATTTTTCCTTTGGGTTGATACTCGCTCAAGAGAAAACAAGATGGTTTTTCTTTCATTTTTTATCCCCGCTTATTAATGCTCCTCTCCTCCTTTTTCTTTTGTTGATCGTTTATGTATTGCCCCCTTTTGTTTTTGTTTTTCTCTTTGCTGATTTTTTTGTATTTTGTTTACATATGTCGGGGGGAGCCTGTATTGTTGAAGAGGCTCCCTCGACAACCCGCTTGATTGGTTGTGACAACGGGGATCCTTCCATCTGTCTTTGTCACGAAAGAGGTGGGCTCTACAGCTGTGAGGCAGTTTGGGTATAGTAGGGATGGTTGTTATGGTGTCAGGGTGGGTCAGATCTACGGGCGCGTAAGGCATCTAGAGAGGCATGTGTGCGGCCTACGCGTGAATATGGATAGTTGGTCTCCTCATGCTGAAGATGAACCGTTGTATCATTGATTGAATCTAACAGATCAGATGAGTTGACGGCAGCTGATGGCTTGATGGTAGCTAGGGTTTCCCTAAACCTTAAACGTTTGGGTTGCATCTAGGTCTCCAACCGGTTGGGCTTGGGAACATTGGATTTTGTAATTTGTAAAGATTATGGGCTTGCATGTGATTAGTTTTGGGCATGAAATCCTCGAACAAAATGATCATCTACACCGTTCTGAGAAAAATTTGGTAGCAAATATAGGAGAAATCATTGTTCGTGTAATCGAAACAACTCATGAGATGGGAATACCATGTGTTGATTTTTATTCAAAAATTGATAAGGATGCACTTCATGTGATGTTGGCTGATGAATCAGATTGAATAGGCAAAGCACCTAGCAGTCAGTTGTATGTAGTCATTTCTTGATCATCTATGGTTTCCTCGATATGCTTCTATCAATTTTTAAATCAAAATTTGTTTTGACACTTTTCCTTTTACTTGCTACATATGTTAGATTCTCATTGTTTAATATTTATTTGTTCATTGAATTATATATTTGTAGTATAGAGATTAAGAGATAATGGGAATGAAGTAATTTCCAAGATGAAAATACTGATTTAAATTATATCTATTAGATAAGTTTCAACAAGTACATGAAAAAGATCCTGATTTAAATTATATATGTTAGATAAGTTTTAGGTAAATATAATACATGAAAAATTATTGAAAGTTATATGAAGATTTAAATGGAAATAACTTGCATGTGGCAATTTAATGACTCATAATGTTCTCATCATTTTAGGATAGTTTAGATTCTGGTAAATTTTACAACCTTCGTTGCTTCTTCTAAGATTTGGACGCTCAACTTCCATTGGATTTCAATTGAATTTTGATGTTCATGAGGCCAAACAAGATCGGTTGTAGAAATGCTTGAAGTGCATTTTGTTGTCTTGATTTGAAGAATCAAGTGTATAAATTATGTTTAGAACATCTGTATTGTCTTCTACCTCTTTTAGTACCCTTCATTCCATATTACTAGCCTTCTATATGGACATCGATCATGGATCAACACCATGTAATGAATAGTGCAATGCAAAAAAGGAAAACAAAATAAAATATAAAGGCAAAAGAAAATTAGTCAGTAATCATAAAGAAATTAATTAGGCATAATATAATTTGTCAATAAAACCTACCATCACATGCTGGCTAACCAATCGTGCTTTACCAGATCCTAACCAAACATGATATATATTCCCATGCTTTGTTTAACATAAAAAACCTAACCTCATGTGATTTATTTCACATGCTTATTCAGAAAGAAATATACATAACCACATGATCTCTAGTTCTATACATTTATTCAGATAGTAAATTATACAACAAAAATTAAAAGACTCAAAAAAGCTTTTCCTTATGTACCCTCCTCATGGGATTCTGAAGGTTTGGGTTACGCTCTACCTAGATTCAGGTTCTAGGTTCACTCCATCTGGGTTCGGTTCTAAAGTAAAAGGTTCCCGAATTGTCGTTGTTGGTGCCCCCTTAGGCTGCCAGACCCTCAATCCTAGCCTATCACAGGATTTCATATCGAGATTAATTTGGGGGAACACGCCTCTTTATGTCCATACGGAGGTGAAAACCATCACGAGGATCATAAGGTGTGAGCCTTAAGAGTGATCCACTATCACATACGAAGGTTAAAATCACACAAGACAGTAGTTTCTCACTCCTACTTAAATTGGACAGAGTGGGGTTTTAGCTCATGTTATAACAAATTAAGTGCACAGTATGTAAACATAATTCACAATCACATTTCTCAAATCCTTTCAAGAAGAATTTAATCTAAAAACATTAGAAAATTAGTCCAACTATTTAATGGCTAATCAAATTGCAAAAACAAAATTATTTAAACCAAACAAGGGATCAAAAACTAAATTAGAATAAACTTGTAATTTTCACTACAAAGACTTAATTAATTGACTAACGGCTTAACTCCCTAAAAAAATGTCCCCAGCGGAGTTGTCAAGCTATCAAAACGTTTTTTTTCTAAAAAAAACAACAAATTGAATTTTTAATTAATCTTGTCTCGATTAATTTCATGTTTCATTTTAAAAATCAAAATAAAACATGGTTCGAGGAGTCATTACTAATCTTTGATTAAGCTGTGATTGGGCACCCAAAAAAATTTGTCGTTTTAATAAAAATATTAATTTTAATTAAAACAAAAAATTTTACGATATGTGTTACCAAAAATTTGAGTTCGGGAGTCGATTATGCGTGGGGAAGAATTAACACCCCCACATTGCCCTAAATTGGTACCTAATCGATTAATTAGTTGTCTTTGCAATGAAATCTACAAGTTCAAATTTAATTTAATTTATGATCCCTTCAAATAATATTCTTTGAATTTTAAGACGAAATACGATAATATTCAATTATTTCCTATCGAGAAAAGTTACAATTGAAGGAATGACCTCTCATTCCTTAAAGCAGTCAATTCTTACTCCAATTGAAATAATGAAATATTACAATTCATTTCTAAAATTCATTATTAATTTAAATGCACGAATGATAATAAGATAAGATAAGATAAATTAAAAATTATCAATTCTTTTAGAAAGATGAAGGATATTTTATTATTTAAAGACGTTGAGATCGGACCTTTTACAAGTTCTAACGATCTTTTCTCGAAGAATTTAAATAGACAAACATTTCTTTTTCTCTCGTTCCCAAATTTTAAGTGCGGTCAAATTTTAGGTTTTCACTTGACAGGATACACTTTCATTTTAAAATTATCGTAAGTAACTTTCTTATACGTTAAGACAGCCACTCCTGTAACACCCATTTCCCAAATATGTTTCCATACACAAGTCACATATGTCACATGACTTTTAAAAACATTTAATTATTCGTAAAACCCATACAAATTTTGTTTCGAAAATAAAACAAAACATTTTAATATTATAATAAAATAGTCTTTGTAACATGTTACAAAGAATATCACTTTAATACAATTCCTGAGCATTTTTCTTAAATTCAAAATACATGCCAACTAATTTTCAAAATTGAAATGATTGTCCTACTGTTACCTATGAGTCAACCTTGGATTGATGATAGTTGCTGCTCTCCTTACTCGACTAGTCTTCACTCTTACTTACGCGTGAAATTAACACATGCTAAGTATTTACTTAGTGAGGAATAGTAATGTAAATGAATTGTAATTCATACATAAGCATATCATGGCTATTGAAATACGAACTAAATTGTATACTTCATAAGAATCATTTAATCATCTCAACTAAACCAAGTTTCTTTAATATAGTTATCGAAACGATTCTTAGTATGTCAACATACCTTTTTTTCAGTATATTTTTCCCAGTTATCCTTTATTTTGACCAATGTATATTAAATAAGAATGTAATGTACATGCATTGCACCAAAGTGCCGAAATGGTCATTCCCCTTTTATAAATAACATGAGTGGCACATTTTAGGCCGAAATGCACCGTTATACATTTAACTTTCATTAGTGGCACCTTTTATGCTGAAATGCACCGTTATGAATTTAACTTTCATTAGTGGCACCTTTTATGCCAAAATGCACCGTTATGCATTTAACTTTCATTTGTGGCACCTTTTATGTCGAAATACACCGTTATGAATTCAACTTTCATTAGTGGCACATTTTATGCCGAAATGCACCGTTATGCATTTAACTTTCATTTGTGGCACCTTTTATGCCGAAATGCATCGATATGCATTTAACTTTCATTTGTGGCACCTTTTATGCCGAAATGCACCGTTATGCATTTAACTTTCTTTTTATAGCATTTCATGCTCTAAAACTTATTCATAATATCATTTGCATTCACATTATGAAAATATATCAAATATTGTAAAAACATACATTAAATCAAAAGAATAGAGGTTGACTCATTGCGAGTCTTCCTTATCTCATATAAATACAGTAAATGCACTCACCCGATATGCCCAGCTGTTTAGCAACGTTATATTTGCCCTTTTTCTTGTTTCACTCTGAAGCTTGGTTATGATATACACAAGCATCCATTATTACACATATCATACAATTGTTAGTATACTTTCTAACATTTATTCCTTGAATAATACTTAAAAGTGCTATTATATTAAATTTCTATCAAAAATCCTCCAATTTTAAATTTTCCAGGCTCAATAGTATCGGTACCCTTACCATGGTATCAATACTTCTATACTATGGTACTGATACTCCCTTTCAGTATTGATACCATTTTTTAATTCTGGAATCCATTGTATCGATACCTTCCTCACAATATCGATACCCACAGCAGTATCAGTATCAGTATCGATATTGTTCATCATTTTCCCAATTTAAACCTATAGTATCGGTATTGTTCTTCCTGTACCGATGCCCTTACCCATATTTTCCAATTTTTAGCTTGATTTTTACCCAAATTTATTTAAATCTCTTACTTTTACCTCAAACAATATCGTTAAACTTAACATCACTTAACCCAACTAACTTTCCTCAAATTAGCTTCTTATAACATCTAAATTCTCCAAAGAACATCCCAAACCAAGAATCATAGTACTTTTTTCACACATGTTTTTAATCACATTAAATTCTTCTAATCTCATATTTACTTATTTGACAAGTCAAATATACTTGTAAACCTCAATAAAAACTCATATTTCAACATATCACTCAAAAATCCATTTTATTCAATCTCAAATAAGTCATCCATCTAGTAGTTTTAATCCACTTTAAACCTTCCTTAAGCTTCCATATTACATATGGTATCAAGACCAAACAAAAAACGAAAGGAAAAACTAGCTAGATGGAGTCTTACCTTTCTTTGGCTATGGATGAGAGCGCCGGCAACGGGGGGAAAAGAAGAGAATATGACTTAGTTTATTTTCCAACTTCTCCTTTTTCCCATTCTTAAATACCCTAATTAAAATAAATTTTAAATCCATTTCCATCTAAACGATCAAAATGCCTTTTCATTCTTCCATTCTTACTAATTGGTCTTAAACACAATTTCTAAACCATTTATTATATTTAATCCTCCAAATTTTTAAATCTTTTCAATATAGTCACTAACTTGATATTTGGGGTATTACAATTCTCCCCTTAAAAAAATTTATCCTCGAATTTTAAGAAGTACCTGATACAAAGAGGCATGGAAACTGCTTCCTCATGTCCTCCTCTTTTTTCCCAAGTAGCATTTTTTACTTTTTGGTTTTTCCAAAGAACTTTAAATAAATGAATCTTCTTGTTACGCAATTCCATGTTTTCTCTAGCCAAGATCCGCACCGGTTCTTCCTCGTAAGTTAAATATGGTCGGATCTTTATTTCTTCTGGTGTGATGATATGGGATGGATCTGATCGGTACCTTCTGAGCATCGATACATGAAAAAAAAATTGTGGATCTTGTCCATATTAGGAGGCAAAGCTAACTGATAAGTTACTGGTCTGACCCTTTTCAAAATCTCATAAGGTCCAATAAATCTCGGACTCAGCTTTCCTTTGCCCCCAAACCGCAATACTTTCTTCCAATGTGACACTTTCAGAAATACTTTGTCTCCCACATGAAATCAAGTCCTTTTCTTTTCAAATCAGCATAAGACTTTTGTCGATCGGATGCTATCTTTAAATTATCTCGGATAACTTCCACTTTCTCCTCCAATTCTTTCATCAAATTTGGGCCAACTAGGTCTTGATCTTTTAGTTCAAACCAATTTAATGGTGTTTGGTACTTTCTCCCATACAAAGCTTCATACGGGGTCATCTTACCAATTTAATGGTAATTATTATTATAAGCAAATTCCACTAAAGGCAAATACCTATCCCATGATCCTTTAAACTCAATCACACATGCCCTTAGCATATCATGTAATATCTAAATAGTTCGTATTGACTGCCCATCTATTTGAGGATGAAAAATTATACTGAAATTCAATCGAATACCCAATGTCTCATACAAGGACTTTCAGAACCTTGAAGTAAACTTTGGGTCTTTATCAGACACTATTGATATAGGCACTCCATGCATTCAGACTATCTCTTTTATATACAATTTCCCATACTTATACATCAAGAAATAAACCAGAATTGGAATAAAGTGAGTTGCCTTGGTCAATCTGTCTGCAATTACCCATATCGAGTCCTTTTTACTTGGTGACAAAAGTATACCTGAAAAAAATCCATTGTAATTCATTCCCAATTCCACTCAGGAATGGAAATCAGTTGTAGTAATCCAGATGGCACTTGATCTTCAGCTTTCACTTGCTAACATGTCAAACACTTTGCAAAAAACTCTGATACAACTCTTTTCATATCAGGCCACCAATAACAACTCTTAAAATCCTGATACATCTTATTCCCGCCTGGATGCATCGTCAAAGGACTATAGTGTGCCTCGAAAAGAATATCATTCTTCAATTCATCATTATCAGGAATATAAAGTCTTCCACAATGATATAAACATCCATCAGCCCTTATTTCAAACTCTTTGACCTCTTCTTTTTCTACTTGCACCATTCTCGCCAAGCATTTCTCATCTTGACCTTGCAACTCTTTTACCCGATCCAAAAGCAACGGCTTTAACTTAAGTTCAATAATTAAGGAACCATCTTCCTTTAAATACATACATGCATCCAAAGCCTATAGAGCGGAAAAAGTCTTTCAGATAAGTGCATCCGCTACCACATTAGCCTTCCCGGGATGATAATCGATGATCAAATCATAATCTTTGAAAAGCTTGATCCATCTTCTCTTTCTCAAATTCAATTCTTTTTTAGTCATCATGTACTTTAGACTCATACAAATATGTCACTGCTCACTGTACAGATAATGACACCAAATTTTCAAAGCAGACACTACCGCTGCCAATTCCAAGTCATGTGTCGGGTAATTTCTCTAGTGATTCTTCAACTGTCTTTATGTATAAGCCATAACTTTTTCATCTTGCATAAGTACACATCCCAACCTATTATAAGATGCATCACTAAACACTACATAGTCTTTACCCGACTCAAGTTGTACGAGCACTAGGGACTCTATTACGATTCTCTTTAACATTTCAAAACTTTCTTGGCATTTCTCCGACCAAACAAAAGACATATCTTTTTGTAACAACTTAGCGGCGAGGCTAACATTGAGAAGTTCTTCACAAACCGTCTAGAATAACCAGCAAGCCCAAGAAACTCTGAACTTTAGGAACATTCTTTGGTGGTTGGTAATCCACTATAGCTTAAATCTTTTTAGGATATACTATTATGCCTTCTGCGGAGACTATATGACCAAAAAAAGAAATCTCAGCTAACCATAATTCACACTTGGAAAATTTGGCATACAGCTTATTCTCTCGAAGCGTCTAAAGAACTACCCGAAGATGAGCATTATGTTCTTCTATTAACTTGGAATATACCAAAATATCATCTATAAATACCACCACGAATTGATCCAAGTGAGGTTGGAATACTCGGCTCATCAAGTCCATAAATGTTGCAGGAGCATAAATTAATCCAATTGGTATCACCATAAATCGTAGTGTCCATAACGAGTCTGAAAAGCTATTTTTAAAATATCATCCTCTTTTATCTTTAATTGATGGTATCCCGACCTCAGGTCTATCTTAGATAACAATGTTGCGCCTTTCAATTGATCGAACAGATCATCAATCCTTGTAAGAGGATATTTATTCTTTATCTTTACTTTATTTAACTGACAGTAGTCGATGCATAATCGCATAGACCCGTCCTTCTTTTTCACAAACAGAACAGGTGCTCCCCAAGGATAAATACTAGGTCTCACAAATCCCTTATCAAGTAGCTCTTGCAATTGGGCTTTTAGCTCTCTTAACTATATTGGAGCCATTCGATATAGAGCCATAGAAATAGGTTCGATACTCGAGTAAACCTCAATCTTGAATTCTACTTCACGGTCTAGAGGTAAAGCTGATAATTCATCCAGAAAAACCTCTGCAAACTCCTTAACTGTTGGAATATCATTTAATCGCGCTTCTGGTACTTGATTGTCTACCACGTTAGCTAGGAAAGCTATACACCCTTTTGATATCATTTTCCTTGCAGTCATGGCTGATATCACAATAGATGGGGATTTCAATTTTTCGTTAATCACTACTAATTTGGAGCCTTACGCATCCTTTAAAAATAATTGCTTCTTGTGACAATCAATCCATACATGATGTGGAGACAACCAATCAATGTCCAAAATGATTTCAAACTCATCGAAAGACAACTCCATTAAGTTTACTGGGAATACAAACCCTTGAATCTTTATTGGGTATTTTCTATATACTCGAGTTACTCTCGCACTGTGACCCATAGGGTTTACCGCTGTCATCTCACTAAAAATTCATTCTAAAGGAATTTCTCTAGCTCTAACCAACATTTTACTAATGTATGAGTGTGTCGAACCAGGGTCAACTAAAACAAATATAGGTTCATCAAAAAGATGGAATGTACCTATCAAGATCTTCAGGTCATCCCGATCCTCATTGGTCTTAATGTTGTAAATTCTAGTGACTCCCCAAGTCTTTTGTTCCAGCATTGATTCAGCTTGTCTTCTGGATCTACCTCTTCCTCTGCTTTTACTAGAAGCCGCCATTGATCTCTCAGATTGATCTAAATTGTCCCCGAATTTCTAAGGACAGTTTCAGGCAAAGTGACTAGTCTCACCACACTTGAAACAAGCTCCACTGAGAAATTTGAATACCCCACAGTGCAATTTATCACATGTTAGACATGGAGTTCTTTCCCTAAATGCTCTACTCATGCGACAAAAGATTGGGATTGTTTAGTTTTCTGCGAGGCTACAACAGAACCATCTCTATCAGTATATCAGGAACTTGAGTCCTTACCTCTCTTAGCATGATGGGACGCTGAAGGTGTTCCAACTCTTTTCCCCATCTACATACTCTACTCCACTGCTAGTGTCTCCTTTTGAGCTCTTTTAATGGTCTTGGCTCGATTTATGACTTCTAGTAAGCTAGGCAAGTTCAAGGTCAACATAATCTCTTTTAACTTTGGCTTTAAACCTTCAATGAACCAATCACGTCGGGCCTTGTCATTGGGAATTACTTCATTAGTAAAACGGCTCAGCTTATTATACTCAGCCTCGTACTCATGTAATGTTTGATCACCTTGTTTCAAATTAAGGAACTTTACTAGCATCACCCGTCTAAACTGTTCACCCATATACTTGTTCTTGAATTCCTCATTGAAGAACTGCTAGGTCACTTGCTCCGGTGGTGCATACATCATAGTATTTGACCACCATACTCAATATGATCCCCGAAGTAAAGATACAGTTCCACCCAGCTTTTCTGGATCTGAGCAGTAAAGACTTTCAAGCATTACCATAACATCATTTAGCTATAAGTCAGCCTCCATAGGACCCTCATCCTCTTCTCCTCAAAACTCAAGACCTATTAAACTCTTTAGCTCTTTTGGGATCAACATCCTAGGTACTGAAAGAGCAGGGGGAGATGGAGGAGGTTGGAATCCTGTCAAGATGGCATCAAGAGCTTGGATAAAAGCTCCAAACTCAGGCACAAACATACCCTGATGTATCAGTGTGCTAACATTCTCAGATGGAATTTGATGCTCATTATTCTCCTCATAGCTTTTGCTACTTAATCATTCTTTATTTTCTCGTTCAGTCTCTCTTCATGAGTTCAAAGATTCTGACATCTTCTAGGACATACATAATAATAACATTAAAGTTAGTAAGGAGTGACATCAGTCACACTCTAATGACACCATATCAGTAACAGTGACAATCTTTGTGGCATATAATCCTTTTTAAAGTCAAATAAACCCAGTTTCGGTCGAGAATCTGTTAAACTTGTAGCTCTGATACCAATAAATATAAAACTCATTTCCCGTATACATTTCTGTACACAAGTAGCAGATGTCACATGACTTTTAAAAACATTTACTTATTCTTAAAACCCATAAAAATTTTGTTTCAAAAATAAAAACAAAACATTTTAAATATTATAATAAAACATTTTTTGTAACAGATTACACAGATTATCACTTTAATACAATTCCAGAGAATTTTCTTAAATTCAAAATATATGCCAACTAATTTTCAAAATAGACATGATTGTCCTACTCTTACCGATGAGTCAACCTTGTATTGATGATAGTTCCTCCTCTCCTTACTCGACTAGTATTTGCTCTTACCTATGCATGAAATTAACACACGCTAAGTATTTACTTAGTGAGGCATAATAATGTAAATTAACTGTAATTCATACATAAGAATATCATGGCTATTGAAATACAAACTAAATTGTATACTTCATAATATTCATTTAACCATCTCAATTAAACCAATTTTCTTTCATATAGTCGTCGAAACTATTCTTAGTATGTCCATCATACCTATTTTTCTGTATATTTTTCTAGATTATACTTTATTTTGCCTAATGAATGTTAAATAAGAAAGCAATGTACATGCATTGCACCGAAATGTCGAAATGGTCATTCCCCTTTTATGAATAACATAAGTGGCACCTTTTAGGCCGAAATGCACTGTTATGCATTTAACTTTCATTAGTGGCACCTTTTATGCCGAAATGCACCGTTATGCATTTAACTTTCATTAGTGGCACTTTTTATTCTAAAATGCACCGTTATGCATTTAACTTTCATTTGTGGCACTTTTTATGCTGAAATGCACCGTTATGCATTTAACTTTCATTAGTGGCACCTTTTTATGTCGAAATGCATCGTTATGCATTTAACTTTCATTTGTGGCACCTTTTATGTCGAAATGCACCGTTATGCATTTAACTTTCATTTGTGGCACATTTTATGTCGAAATGCACCGTTATGCATTTAATTTTCTTTTTAGAGCATTTCATACTCTAAAATTTATTCATAATATCATTTCCATACACAATATGAAAATATATCAAATGCTGTAAAACATACATTAAATCAAATAAAATAGAGTTTGACTCAATGCGAGTCTTTCTCTTTTCATATAAATACAATAAATTCATTCACCTGATATGCCCAACTATTCAACAACTTTATCTTTTCCCTTTTTCTTGCTTGACTCTGGAGCTTGGTTATGATCTACACAAGAATCCATTATTACACATACCATACAATTTGTAGTATACTTCCTAACATTTATTCCTTTAGTAATACTTAAAAGTACTATTATATTCAATTTCTATCAGAATTCCTCCTATTTTAATTTTCTAGGCTCAATAGTATCGGTACCCCTACCATGATATCGATACTCCCTTTAAGTATCGATACCATTTTTGCATTCTAGAATCCATAGTATCGATAACTTCCTCACAGTATCGATACCCATAGTAGTATCGATACTACTTGCATGAGTATCGATAATGTTCACCGAATTTTTCCAATTTAAACCTATAGTATCGGTATTGTTCTTCCAGTACTGATACCCTTACCTAGATTTTCCATTTTCAGTTTGATTTTTACCCAAATTTCGTTTAAATCTCTTACTTTTACCTCAAACAATACCTTAATCTTAACATCACTTAACCCAACTTTCCTCCAATTAGCTTCTTATAACATCTAAATTCTCCAAAGAACAACCCATAATCTTTTATTTACTTATTTGACAAGACAAATATACTTATAAACCTCAATAAAAACTCATGTTTCAACATATCACTAAAAAATTCATTTTCTTCAATCTCAAATAAATCATCCATCTATTAGTTTTAATCCTCTTTAAACCTTCCTTAAGCTTTCATATTACTTAAGGTGTTAAGACCAAACCAAAAGAAAGGAAAAACTAGATAGATAAAGTCTTACCTTTGGCTATGGAGGAGAGCACGGGCAACATGGAAGGAGGAAGAGAATATGACTTAGTTTATTTTCCAACTTTCCTCTTTTTCCCTTTCTTAAATACCCTAATTAAAATGAATTTTAAATCTATTTCCCTCTAAAGGACCAAAATGCCCTTTCATTCTTCCATTCTTACTAATTGGTCTTAAAAAAATTTCTAAACCATTTATTATACTTTACCATTTATTCTATTTAATCCTCCAAATTTAAAATCTTTTCAATATAGTCATTGACTCGATATTTGTGGTATTACAACTCCACGAAGACCTTAAAATGAAAGGGTATTACCCTTAGTCCAATTATTTGAGTCGAGTGATGATTATGAGGGTGTCATACATATCATGCCAAAATGGTGTCATGTGTTCCATAAATTGTCCCTTACATGCATATTAAAGTGATTAGTAATATTTTTATTTAGACCAAGCAAAATATATGTGCGCACATCATAACATTTTGGGTAAAAATTGGAAATAAAAAAAATAAATGGGTTTAAAGAGCATGTGACCAAATTTAAAAAGAGCATGCTTAAGGACTTATTCTGTAGGTTAAACAAACATAGGTCATAAAGCAAAAAAAAAGTCATATATTCCAGGTAGCACAATTAAAATAAACTCATAGCATGTGGGGAATAAAATGAAAGCTCTTGAAATGACAGGCCAGAAGTATAAACAGTACAAAATACAAATAGACACATAGCGTGGGAGAAAATGAAAATCAGGTAAATCATATTCCATATGTAAAAACAACATGAAATTAGTAATAACTCATTGGACTAAAAGGAAAAGCGCATGAAATATGAGGGATAAATTTAGAAATTTAAAAATTTTGATTCAGGGACCAAAATAAACTAACACAGAAACAACATTGACCCATAGCCCAAATAAACCATATGCAGACGGGTAGCCTTAGACCTCCTAAATGACGTCGTTTTTGCTTGCACATATATATGTTATTTATGGCAAAAACTAATCCTAACCCCATTTTTGCCTTCAACCACTTCTTTCTTCTCTCTCACTTCCCCCAATCTCTTACTTTCCATCTTCTTCGCTAAACCATACTACTGTTGTGGTCACCGCCGCCTAGGGCTCCGATGAGGAGCCAAATCGGTGGAAAGCTCACCCTGAAAACAAACCCCCCATCACAGGACAACCCTTAAAAATCAAATAAAACTCCCCAAATCTCCCAAAGATGCTCTCGACCAAAGGTTAAAGAAGTTTTTGGTGACTTAACGGCGTTTAACTCCAGAAGACACCGACGATCCCCTCCTTACGAGAAAGGTGAGCGCTTTTCTTTTCGTTGTCCTTGGTTTTCTTTGGTTCGTTGGTTGTTCATAAAAGGGAGGGACATTTTCGTTTTTTTCTTGCCGGGGTGTGGTGTGCTTTGTATGATTTTTCCTTTGGGTTGATACTCGCTCGATAGAAAACAAGATGGTTTTTCTTTCATTTTTTATCCCGCTTGCTAATGCTCCTCTTCTCCTTTTTATTTTGTTGGTCGTTTATGTATTTCCCCCCTTTTGTTTTTGTTTTTCTCTTTGCTGATTTGTTTTGCATGTGTCGAGGGGAGCCTGCATAATAGAGGAGGCTCCCTCAACAACTCGCTTGTTTGGTTGTTACAACAGGGATCCTGCCATATGCTTTTGTCAAGAAAGAGGTGGGCTCTACGATTGTGAGGACGTTCGGGTATAGCAGGGATGGTTGTGATGGTGTCAGGGTGGGTCAGATCTACGGGAGCGTAAGGCATCTAGAGAGGCATGCGTGCGGCCCACGTGTGAATATGGACGGTTGGTCTTCTCGGGCTGAAGATGAACGGTTGTATCATTGATTGAATTCAACGGTTCATATGAGTTGATGGCAGCTAGGGTTTCCCTAAACCCTAAACATTTAGACTGCATCTAGGCCTCCAACCGGTTGGTCTTGGGAACATTGGATTTTGCAATTTGTAATGATTTTGGGCTTGCATGTGATTAGTTTTGGGCATGAAATCCTCGGACAAAATGAGCATCTACACCATTCTGAGAAAAATTTGGTAGCAAATATAGGAGAAATTATTGTTCGTGTAATCCAAACAGCTCATGAGATGGGAATACCATGTGTTGCTGTTCATTCAACAATTGATAAGGATAGCACTTCATGTGAAGTTGGCTGATGAATCAGTTTGAATAGGCGAAGCACCTAGCAGTCAGTTGTAAGTAGTCATCTCTTGATCATCTATGGTTTCCTTGATATGCTTCTATCAATTTTTAAATCAAATTTTGCTTCGAAACTTTTCCTTTTACTTGCTACATATGTTAGATTCTCCTTGTTTAATATTTATTTGTTCATTGAATTAGATATCTGTAGTATGTAGATTAAGAGAGAATGGGAATAAAGTAATTTCCAAGATGAAAATACTGATTTAAATTATGTCTATTAGATAAGTTTCAACAAGTACACGAAAAAGGTACCGATTTAAATTATATATGTTAGATAAGTTTTAGGTAAATATAATACATGAAAAATTACTGAAAGTTGTATGAAGATTTAAATGGAAATAACTTGCATGTGGCAATTTAATGATTCAGAATGTTCTCATCATTTTAGGATAGTTTTGATTCTGGTAAATTTTACAACCTTCGCTGCTTCTTCTAAGATTTGTACGCTCAACTTCCATTGGATTTCAATTGAATTTTGATGTGCATGAGGCCAAACAGGACCGGTTGTAGAAATGCATGAAGTGCATTTTGTTGTCTTGATTTGAAGAATCAAGTGTATAAATTATCTTTAGAATGTTTCCAGTGGCCATAAAGCATATTATTGAGCATATATAAGCTATCTCTTTGTTCTTGCTATTTGATGCACATGCCTTGATTTTGTTGTCTGCTTTTACAGTCTTTATCTTTGTTTTGGCATTTTGTATCACAAGCATACCAATGCCGTGCTCTTTTGCTTAGGGTTTGTGTATTTATTCAGTTTGAATACTGATAACAGCATAATTATTATGTTTGACTGCATTTTGTTCAGGTATTTATTGATTCCAAATGTCATATCTGCTGCAATTAATCGTAAGTGTACCATGCTTCATCCTGGATATGGTTTCCTTACCGAGAACGCAGTTTTTTTATAAATGTGACGAGATCAAAGGATCAACTTTATTGGGCCTAATGTAAGTACACAACTATCAAGTTATGTGAGAATATTTTATTATTGGAAAACTAGGCTTTTTTTCTTTCTAATTAATTGAATGAGTAATTGAGAATGGCATTTTCCTGCTTAAAAGTAATGAATGTCCGTAATGGTGGATAACATGTTGATATATAGAGTTGTAACCTGTGCTTTCTATTCAGGCTGTTGAATTCAGTTTTCATAATCATATTGCATCTTATGGTGTCATAACCATCGGTTAATATGAGCTACCTCAAAACAAAAGTGTTTTTAGATGCTTGTAATGGATACTGAGAGTAGAAAAGCAAAATTTTCTCTCAGCATATATTTCAATTACTCTATATTTTAGTTACGTAATTTTTTGTGCAGTTCATAGATCCACTTAAAAGAGAATGCATTTCTTTTTTTGTCGTTTGCCTATCCTGAATGTTCGCTTTTGATGTTTTATCTAGAATCTGAATTTTCTGTGTTACAGATTCTTAGGCTATTTATTAGGTTGATTATTAGACTAATTACCTTTAATGTAATATATGTCACCTAGTTTAGCATGATTAAAGTTGTATATATACCAGTCTCTACTAATTAATAAAAAACAAGTGAAAAGTATTCTACTTCAAAACGCTATATGGTATCATATGTGTTAAAATATTTAAGAGTTTGAGAATTTATATTTCTGGGGGTTGTTTGGGTATCAAAAGAAAGGAGTTTTTTTGTCATTTTTCATCAGTGACTTTTGGAGGTCATTCTCTCGACACTACCAACACCAGGAGGTTCATTGTGTCCTGATAGACCGATTTGCCAATCGCCAGATTCCCAGCGCGTGAAGCTCATGCGCCACCACAAGGTTTCGTCACTTCGTCATGTATTGGCGCTTGGCTTACCTTTTTTGACGTTGATTCCTTCCATCATTGTCTTTGGGTGTTTCATACCACACCCTGCCGCTAACCCGTACCTCTGGATCATTTTCCATTTTGGGTTGGATGTCGTCTATTTTTTTAAGTACTGTTTAGTTGTTGTTTTTGCTTCTTTTGTGGGTTGTGTGTTTTCTGCACTTATAGCTGATAAAAATAATATTGCAATTTCTTCAACAGTTGTTACAATATTTGCGGATGAGTATGCCAAGTTCCTTTGTCTTCGAGAAACTATGAAACAATCGTTTATTCTCATTTTTAGCCTTGTCGAGTCAGGTAAACCCAATATATGTCTTCTTTCCGCTTTATCAAAATGGGTCATTAACTCTGGTGCAACAAACCACATGACAAGTAACCCCGATCTTCTTTCTCACTTTAAATCTTATTCTATCACTCTTATTACTTTAGCCGATGGTTCCAAATCCAATGTTATTGGCTTCGACACTACGAGTCCTACTCCGTATATTCCTTTGTCATCTTTATTGAGCTTAACATAGTTATCTTTTAATTTATATCAGTTAGTAAACTTATGCGTAGCCTTAACTGTCTTGTCTCATTTTTCCTCGGTTATTATTTGTTTCAGGATCTCTTGGTGAAGAAGATTATTGGTAAAGGACATGAGTCTGATGTTCTCCATATCCTCAATACCAAAGAACCAGAAAATGTTGCTTGCACTGGAACTGTCACTCCTTTTGAAGAACATTGTTGTTTAGGTAATCCCTTACACCCTTCTTTAAAGAAACTTTGTCCTCAATTTTCTAACTTAACGTCTTTCGATTGCAAATCTTGTCAGTTTGCTAAGCATCATCATCTTAGTTCACACCCTCGAGTCAATAAACGTGCCTCTGTCCCATTTGAGTTAGTCTATTTTGATGTTTAGGATCCTAGTCTAGTTATATCTAAACCTGGTTTTCGGTACTTTGTCACCTTTGTTAGTAATTTTTCTAGACTGATATGGCTTTACTTGATGAAATTTCATTTTGAATTGTTTACTCATTTTTCTTCTTTCTGTGTTGAAATTCAAACTCAGTTTGGTACACATGTTCAAATATTACGGGACTAATGTAGTGTCAACCGCTTGTTTTCTCATCTTCTCATCAATCGTATGTATTTTTCTATTTTGATAGGTAAAACATCTTTCCATACTTTGTTCCCTAATAAAAATATGTTTTTCGTCTCACCAGAAAATTTTTGTTCTACTTGTTTTGTTCGGGATGTTTGTCCTCATGTTACAAAGCTTGATCCTAAGTCCTTGAAATGTGTGCTTTAGAATATTCGCGTGTACAAAAAGGGTATCGCTATTATTGTCCAAGTCTGGGTAGGTATCTTGCGTCTCTCGGTGTTACTTTTTTAGAACAAACATATTTCCATTGTTTTTCAGGTCCTGTGCATCAAAAGGGAGATTTATTAATTTATAATATCCCGTCAAATTTGGATTCGTCATCTTCTACATTGGTTCAACATTCATTCGTTGAGCCTCCCATTAAAAACACCTACTCACGTCGTCCACAACTGCACAATTCTAACCCAGTTATAGGGGTTCCAAAATCATGTCCTAATGAGCTAAATATTGATCATCAGATCCGATTACCATAGGTGATCTTGATCTTTCTATTTCCCTTTGAAAAGGTAAACGTACATATACATACCTAATTTCTTATGTTGTTGTATAGAATCGTCTGCCCTCTTCTTCTCATGCTTTTCTTACGTTCTTGGATATTGATTCTATCCCTAAAACTATTCAAGAAGCATTAGCTCATTCAGGATGACGTCTTGGTTTTAAAAGGCATAAGGCGCACCTAGGCGCAAAAGATCCCTGGAGCCCTACGCTTTGCGCCTTTCATAGGTGATGCGCACTTTTATACTAAAACCTATAAATTAGTTATGGAACATATTTTATACTTAAAACAATATTATAAACATGTCTATGCTAAATATTTTATAAATTAATTGTATGAGTATATTTATACTCATTACTCACCGATTAACTCGTAAAATACTTGTCTACAGTGTATTAATTTTTACTTAAAGTTTTTAATATTTAAAACTATTATTTTATTTATTTTATAAACATATTTTAATCTCTTTCACAAAAATCTACATTGTTATTGATTTATACTTAATGTTTTTAATATTTAAAACTATTATTTCATTTATTTTTAAATGATACAAATTTATTTTAATATCAATTTAAAATTTGTAATTATTATATAAAATTAATTTTTATATTTAATAGAATTTATATAGTAATTAATATTTATTTAATATTTTATTATTTTAAAATTATTTATGTATTATTAAATAACTAAATTTCTAAAAAAAACATATACTTTGGGTTAAAAGAAGACGAAGGGTGGAAGAAGTTATAATGGTTTGTTATAAATAAATAAACATTAGAGTTGGACTATAAATTTGGGTTATAGGGTTGGGCTTGTTAATAGGTCAAATATTAGAGTTAAGAAATGAGAAAATGTGATAAAAGAAAGAGTTTTCTAGTCTTCTTCAGCCATCTTCTTCCTTTCTTACAACTATAATTTTTTTTTATCTTTTTATTTCTTCTTTAATTTGTTCTACTTCCTATTAATATCTTTAAAAAATTCGAAAGGAGCAAAGGCAGCGCCTAACGCCCAGTGCCTAAAGCTCAGAGGCGTGCCTCTTGTATCTCGCCTCGCCTCATCCCAGGCGAGCACAATATTCAGTGCCTGGTTGCGTCTCGCACCTTTTAAGACCAAGGATGACGTTCAACTATGCTTAAGGAAATGAAGGCTCTAGAGGACAATGGTATGTGGACTTTGGTACCTTTACCTACTGTAAACAAGATATTGGGTACAAATGGGTGTTTACTATTAAGTTCATTCCTGATGGCTCTATTAATCGATTGAAAGCTCAACTTGTTGTAAAAGGGTATGCTCAGACTTATGAAGTGGATTATTATGATACGTTTTCTCCTGCTGCTAAACTTGTTTCTGTCAGATTATTCATCTCACTTGCAACCACCTAGTTTTGTTGCTCAAGGGGAGTATGGGAAAATATGTCGTTTGAAGAAGTCTCTATACGGCTTGAAACAAAGTCCTCGAGCGTGGTTTAGGAATATTAGTTAGGCTATTGAGAAGTTCAGGATGTAAAAAAAATAAGTCAGGCCATTGTGTTTTCTTTAGAAAGTTTGATGAGGGCTTTATCCTATGGGTTGTGTATGTAGATGATATTGTAATCACTGGAATTGATTCTAGCAGAATTACATCTCTGAAGTCTTTTCTCCATACTCAGTTCCATACCAAAGATCTAGGGATGTTGAAATATTTTTTGAGAGTTGAGGTGAACAAAAGTAAAAGAGGAATCTTCCTATCCCAAAGCAAAAATGTGCTTGATCTATTTTCGAAGTCAAGAAAGTTGGGTGCTAAATCTTGTAGTACTTCGTTATTCCCCAATCTACAATTATCTAAAGAAGGTGAATTATTTGATGATCCTAAAAGGTACAGAAGACTAATTGGAAAATTAAATTATCTTACTATAACGCGTCCTGATATTGCTTATTCGGTGAGTGTTCTTATCCAATATCTATGATCCAACTTGAGGGGGAGTGTTATAGATTCTTAGGCTAATTGTTAGGCTGATTATTAGACTAATTACCTTTAATGTAATATATGTTACCTAGTTTAGCATGATTAGAGTTGTATATATATATATACCTCTCTACTAATCAATAAAATACAAGTGAAAGAGTATTCTACTTCAGAATTCTACATTATGCAGTATTTTTACTGCATTTTCTGCAGTTATTTTAGTCTTTCTTAGTTGGAATTGTTTGCTTTCAGTTTTTAGTTTCAATTCGTCATCGCAAAATAAATGATCTATTTGGCGAGCAGATGACTTGACAATTTGTGAGCTATGTCTGCTACTTCTTGTGGTCACTAGAAATTTTCTCACCAAGACTTGTTTACTGTAGTCAGATCTTTTTTTTTAATTATCTTTGCTTATAATAATGCATTCAGGATTCTCATCAGCATTCTGAATGGGCAAGTGTATGATAAGTTTGATGGATTTTAAACTAAACACTGATGTTATTCTTTTAGCTCATTTGTTCGGTTTTAGCCCATCCTCAGCCCTAAATCAAAAGAAAGAATTCTGCCTATGCTTTGGCAGCCTGACAGTATTCGTGTTATGGGCGACAAATCAACGGCCAGAGAAACAATGAAGAATGCGGGTGTTCCTACTGTTCCAGGAAGTGACGGATTGTTACAGGTATTATATTTTGGGTCAATGTTCTTTTATGCAGCTCAAGCATAGTATTTTTAGTCAGTTTGTAGTTCCTTGGTTAACTTTCTTTTTTTAAAGAGTACAGAGGAAGCGATCAAGATTGCCCATGAGATTGGCTTTCCTGTGATGATCAAGGTGATTATTTTGCTCCCCAGCAATCATTTTATGTTTTATATTGTCAGTACAACTTACTGGCTGCACATGCGAATTTGGTGCCCCTTTTCTAGCTATTCGACTTATACTTCGTTTAGAAAGTTTTGTTTAATTTTTCATTCTTTTTGGTTTGTTCCAAGATTTAAGCATTCAAAAGGAAACAAATCTAGCAGAAATGCACACCGACTGGAAAAGCAACCTAAAAGCCTAAAATAGGAAAAGAAGACATCCATGTAAAGTGGAGCCACGACTAATAATGATGGATCATTTCATTTTTTAAATAAAATATTTTGATTTTTTAGTAGTGTCCTAGCATAGAGTTCATAAACCTTTCTTTTTCTCTGTCTGTACTTCTCAAAAGCCATTGCAAAAAACCTCCTATTGGTTGCCTTTGAACATTATGGGTGTTAATTTTACTGCTCCAGTAATTGTAGTGGTTCAATGTGATTCTTTGTTAAAGGATGTGGCAAAAATCTTTTATTCCTTTTTGGCACTACCATCAAAAGGCAGCTACGAAATATGATTTTGAATGTCAAGAGGGTACCGTTGTTTCTGAAAGTGCATTGAAATCTGTCTTGGCCTTGAAACCTTTTTTAATTTCTTTTTTATTCTATTTTATATTCAAGGGAACTGCCGGTGGTGGAGGGCGTGGAATGCGTCTTTGCAAAAGAGCCTGATGAATTTGTGAAGTTACTGCAGGTATTACTTCAAATACGAGTTGCCCCAATTATTCTACATATCTCCCTTTCGAAGTCAGTTTTATTTAATTTAGGTAATCAATAGTCAGATTCTCATTTTACTCACCTCCTGAGGCAGTGCATAACTGATGTAATTATGGAATACATCCTTTTCCTTATTTGATTTTAAACAGAAGACTTGGGTTAGTGCCAACTTTTGTTTACTAGCCTGAGGGCACTGCAGTTTTCTCAGGAGTGTTTCGTTGGTCTACTAGACAATTCCTTCCAGTTTTTAGCATTTTGAAATGTGAGAAAATTTTCATTTTATTTTTTTATATATACTCTAGAATTCTAGTTAGATCTCTTGGCTATATAAATTAAAGTTCTTCAAAAAGATTGGAGCATGCATTATCTAACTGAAGTGTATTTGCACTTGATTTTAATTTAATTTCTACACATTACAGCAAGCCAAAAGTGAAGCTGCAGCTGCATTTGGAAACGATTGAGTTTATTTGGAGAAGTACATTCAAAATCCAACGCACATCGAGTTCCAGGTAATTGTCTGTGCTTGCATAAGTTCCCTCCTCTTCATTGGCTTGCATCACTCTTAAGATTGTAAATCTGGAGAGCTTTCTAATGTAGTTTTCCTTAGTAGCTAGAATATTTTCTTGGTAACATCATATAATTTGTAAGACTATATAGTCAACGATGATACATTATGTGTTCCTTAGCCTCCATTGTTGGCTTCACCTGTCAGAAGATTTGTGGCATGCATTGCTTACTGACCTGTGTTTAAGCCATAGTGTCCTTTACTTCATATGCTCTCTATTATAGAGTATAGACCACATGTAAGTTTGTAATTTTCTTTTCCTATATAGTATGATCTTGCAGGTTCTTGCAGATAAATATGGTAATGTTGTACACTTTGGTGAGCGAGACTGCAGCATCCAGGTATTATTGCCATGCTTAGTCCACAACTTCGCTACATCTTGTTTTCGAAACCAATTCATAAAGAAATCAATTTTAACCTTGGGAAAAGAGAGAAAAAAAGTGACTAAACATGAAGGCTGAAGTTCTATAGCAAGGAAAACCCATCTTTAGCTACTCTAGATTTTCTTTTAATGCTTCTACATTCCGAATTATTTGTAAAAACATTTGAAAAAGTTTTGCTTACCCATGTGTATGGTGGAATAGGGTTAGAACACTAGGGATCTTAAGACTTGTAGTTATTATAGGAATATGGATAAGGTTTAGGAACCAAATCAGGTTTGTAACAATTGAAACTTATCTCAAAAGATTGCTGGAACTGAAGGAAGTAGGTTTGCTTGAAATTTTGGGCAGCAATAATATTAGTCATTAAGATTTAGGGTAAATTATATGTTTAGTACCTAAACTATTACTTTTGTTCCATTTTGGTACCCAAACCATATTTATTTTCAAAACCATACCTAACGCTTATTTTAGGTTTCATTTCGGTACCCGCTGTTAAAAACTTAATGGTGATGTTGATGTGTCACCATATGGTAATGCCATGTCATCATTGAAAAAATAAAAAGAATGTTGCGTCAGCAATTCTGTTAATTTTTTAACAGCGGAGTACAAAATTGAAACATAAACAAAACATTATATATGGTTTAAAAAAGGTTTGGGTACCAAAATGGAACAAAAGTAATAGTTTAGGTACTAAACGTGTGATTTACCCTAAGATTTATTGGTTAATATAGGGTTTTGGCTTGTGGAAATTGACCGGTACTATTGGTCAAGAATTAGGTTTGATACTCGTAAAAAAAAGCGCATGTGATTTTTCTTTGAATGAAAACGAGTGATTTTTGGTATCCATTCCTTAATAAACTAAAATACTCATAATTTAACTTGTTAAAATCATCTTGAAATATATTCATTTCAATTGTTATGGTTCTAGGGGACTAAATCTACTAGATATTGGATTCCTACTCCAAAGTTTCACTAAAACATATGCGATTCAACGACTCGCTTATGAAAGCTACACTATGCAGTATAGGCACTTTTTTATCAGAAGAGTGTGCAAGTTTTCAACATGTGCGGTATGGACTCGATAGAATACTTGTTGAAAATTGCTAGGACAGGTATAAAAAATGGATATGGTGAAAACATGGTTAAGACACTGCTGTACACATTTAGAAACAGCAAACTCCAAGCATGTGATAAAGTTATTTTTTCCTTCCCAAATATGGAATCAACAATTGATGTTTAAATCGGCGTTTCACTTTAACCTCTTGCTTGTTTTTAACAAACATGATCTTCTCTTATAGTATTTGTATATAAACATAAGTAGTCAAAATAACAGCTAAATGGAGCCTAAATTGCCAATTTGAACTCAGGGAAAACTGTCCTTCTAGAAACTCCAAAAATAAGCTAAGCTTGACAAGCTAACGCTTGGGTGGGCTGCATAAATTGAATCTGACCCTCGAGAGGAAAATAGTTAAAGTTTTTAAAAGAAATTCTTTAGTTTTATTATTTTAGGTACACATGAAAACAAATAAGTTTAACTTTTCATGGTTTCATCAACTATGGTACTTAAACAGGTCGTCGCCAATTTGGATTGGTAATTAAAGCATCTTACTAGTGATAATAGCCTCAAGATATTGCATCTTTCTATTAGGAGCAAATATGCTTACAAAGGCAGCTAGGGTAGGGGCTATTTCTCAAATCTTTGCTGCAAGATGGAATGCGCTAAACTTTAACTGAACTTCTGGCTGCACAATGTTCTCTATTTTTTTTATCTCTCTTTCCCCTTAATTTAAAGAACAGATAACTAGCTTACATGAAATGTTGTTGAATGCGACCTATATACAGAGACGTAGCCAAAAACTTCTTGAAGAGGCTCCTTCTCCACCACTGACTCCTGAGTTGCGGAAGGCCATGAGTGATGCAGCAGTGGCTGCAGCAGTATCTATTGGTTACATTGGTGTAGGAACTGTTGAGATCCTTTTGGATGAAAGAGGTTCCTTCTACTTCATGGAAATGAACACTCAAATCCAAGTTGAATAAGGACTGGGTACTCTGATTCAATAGTTACCTATTAGCGGATTAATTAGGAATGCTGCTAAATGTTCTATTTTATCAATTAAACTCAGGTGGAGCATCCTGTAACTGAAATGATTTCCTCTGTTGATTGAAGAACAAATTCGTGTAGCTATGGGAGAAAAACTGCGGTACAAACAGGTATTGAAATGAAAAGTTAAAGTGAAATTCTTTGGAGCACAGAACACAGTGTATTCAACTACTCATAAATTATGATTTTCAGGAAGATATTGTGCTCAGAGGGCATTCTATCGAATGTCGTATCAATGCAGAAGATGCTTTTAAAGGGTTTAGACCTGGACCAGGTATGCATTTATTTATTTCTGTTTATGTGACAATTATTGTTGCAGTAGGCTCTTTTTTTAAAATTGCTACACTAAGTATTTTATCGATATATTAGTCCTTTGTACATAATGTTCTAATATAAATATATAGGAGACTATCTGTTACAAGGAAGAGTGACAGCTGCTGTTTTATTTACATTAGGAGTTCTTTTCCAGCAAGAATTTTATTCAGATTTCATTAGTTCCTTTTGGCAAGTGAGAAAATACAGAGAATTCAGTTTCTTCTCTGTTCCAAAAACTTTTTTCTTTGCTTCTACACGTAGACGCTCTAGCTTGAGGAGACTACTGCACTGAACGACTACTTGTCACA
Organism: Hibiscus syriacus; assembly: GCF_006381635.1. Lineage (NCBI taxonomy): Eukaryota > Viridiplantae > Streptophyta > Magnoliopsida > Malvales > Malvaceae > Hibiscus > Hibiscus syriacus. The sequence goes on along the minus strand of NW_024062800.1, from coordinate 9,713,340 downwards.
CCCCAATTTAGGGGTTAAAATTTATTAATTTTAAAATATCGAATTAAGGTAGTAACATTGGGAAATTGGGGACCAAAATGCAAGATTTCCGAATTTATAGGCCTTCTAGGAAGTTACAGTAAAATCCAGGGACTTGAACCCAAATTTACCCATTTTTATTACCCACTGAAAAATTTAACCCCTCCCCCGAGCAATCTGATTTTCCCCCCAAATTCATCATCTCTGTTGGCCACCTTTACCGAATCAATTCGTCGTCATCTGGCCACCGTTCGTCGCTCTGACATCACTAATAGACTCACCGTCGAATGGTGAACAAAACGCGACCCCTATCTCATCGTGAATCGACGCCGTTCACCGTAATACTCGATGTGAAGCTTCATTGTTTTTATCCCGACCGTATCATGCTTTCTGTCGATTTCGGTCGATCAACCCATTTGTTTACCTCATTGCCTGCACCATTGGACTCACCGTCACCGTGTGCTCAAAACCCGACCGAAATTGTCGTGTCATTGTTGATATGTTGTAGTCACTCGCCGGTCACCGTTGGAGAATTTCGTACGTTTTAAAATTATGCAATATGTTATATTTCATTGAAAAATAACACTTGCACGTGACTCCCAAGCCAGAGATTTTGCACTCTGGAAATTTTCGTCGCCGTCTAATGATCGAAGCTATCGCTCGCGGCTCTCCCTGCGCGTGGGCTTCGTCTGTTAGCCTGGGAGTGTGCTAACAGACTGGACCGGTTTGGACCTAGTCGCCTGAGCCAGCCAAGTCGCCTGGGTGAGCCGTTCACTGAGTCATTGACTGTTAACCAGGCGTTGGTTGTTGAACGACCATTGACTTTTTCTAGGTACACCTAATCTAATGTTTTTCGACGTCCTGAGTCCGTTTTTTAGTTTCGTTTCGCCAAATTCGAACCCAATAAGCTGTTTTTCACTTATTAACCAACAGATTCGATCCGTTTTTCGTAATTAAGCTCTGTTTCTGATGAAATTTTTGTTGTTGTGAATCTGAGGAATTATTGGATGTTGAATTCAAGTTGAGGGAGATCAAATGGAGTTTAAATGAGCGATCGGTATGGAACAGAAACCGAGGTAATACATTACTACCTTATGCATGCTTTATGAAACATGTTGGAATTGGTAAATACATGGATGAATATGTTTGGTCTCATCTGTATAGTAAATTATTTATAAACTCGATCCGAGTACTGTAAAAATTCGGTAATTGAATATGGCTTAGATGACTCGTATAAGAAATTGGAGGATCGATAGAATTAAATTACAAGTCTTGTGATTAAGTGGTTAAGAAATCAAACCCTGGATCTGTAAATTCTAATTTATCTCATTAAAAGATAAATTGCCAAAGGTACTTGGATGAGAAATTATGACAATACTTCGATAAGGTAAAATTATGAAAATACCCTTATGGGGTAAAATTAAGAAAATACCCTTACGTTGTAAAAAGATAAGAATTATCCCTGGAAGTTGGAAAATAACTTTGAAAAGACATATTGATCCGATGAAACTACTGATGTACATAGAAAATGCTAGTTTTTTCTTAGAAAATCTGGATAACTAATTTCTAACCCCAATATGGCGAAAGATTTAGAAATTGTGTTTTTTGGACAAAATCACCTGATAAATAAATTACTAGAATAGTGCATATGTTTGAATCGAAGAAAATATCTGAATACCCTTGAACTATAAAATGACCAAAATGCCCTTGGAGAGTAAATGACCTAAGGTAACCCCAAGTCATGGAATGACTGAATATATGTTCGTCTCCTTAAGATCCATTCAGCAATGATTCTAAAGATGATCAATCCGACAAGAGTTGTCTGTATTAAAGAGTGAATGCCCTTGAAGTGCAACGATTTAACCGGTTGACAGGTATAAGTGATAGGATTGTGTTCAAGTTAATTTGATATTTTGATAGATCGACACAAATCGTAAATGCCTTGAATCTTTGTTTCTCCCTTAGCAGCTCAAATCACTAAGAATTCTTAAAGAACATATTGCCCAAAATGTTTCTGATTTTCTGAATAATGGAATCACTCATGTTATATCTGAAAACACAAGTAACTCTATTGCTTAGGATTTTGAATACCTTCCTGATTACATAGTGCCTCTGAAAAATATCTAAATACTTTATGATCCTGATAAATCACGTTCTGAATAACTAATGATTTTGTCAACTAATGAACTCTTTCGATAGTGATTCTAATTTCTGGCATTATATTGGTATACTAAAGATCTATGCTTCCCTTTCGATAAGATTATCAAGTACCTCTGAATAATATCTGGAACCTCTAGTATATTTCCCTGATTACATGTATGTATTCTCTTATTTCTGTTCTAACCTCTACTCTGATTTTTTATATCTCTGTTTACTGATTAAAATTATTTTTATACCGGGTACTCTGGGACTCTAGTATGACTGACGACTCTGGCAGGTTCAGTCGTTGCTGGTAATTTCTTGTATAGGTTCAACACCGATTGGTAATTCATATCTCTGGCAAGTTCAATCAGTGCTGGTAATTCCTTATGGACCTAAAGCAACCCTTGGGTAGGCTCTGTAGCCCCGAGAATCTTTCTTGGGTAGGCTCTCAAGCCCCAATGTGCTCCCTTAGGTTAAGTAGTTTTGGGGAGCTACATATGGCGTTCGGTTGGAGGGATTAGTATGGTTTTTGAAAAATACTTTTGAAACTTCTACTGTTTAAAAAATATTTGTACATTTTCACTAGTTTTTTGGGAACACACTAGACACCCTGTTATGATCTTCTAAACTCAGTCATTGAAAATATTTCCTCTGAACTGAAAGTTTACTATCTTTTACTACCTGAATTATCAGTGGGACCTCGGCTTAGCATAAAAGTTTGTAGATGTCTGAATCAATAAGGAAACATATACTTATCGGTTATCTGCATGCATTTCAGCATCATTTGGTAGTACTGTGTTACTGAGCTTTCCAAAACTCACACTGTTACTCACTATTTTAGGTTAAAATGATTGAACCAGTGCAACTATCGACATCGGTAAGGGAGTTCCACCGGCTTTGCTTGCGGAGTACGGTGTATGTATTTAGGGGGCATGTAGGTTGTATTTTGTTTTTACATCTGAGTCTGTAATCTGTTTTATTTATGAATATTGGTAAATTTTACTTTAGTTTTATAAATTGTTTTATGATTTTACTTGTTTTAATATAAATTTTAAATTTTTTCAGAGATTTTTACAGTGGATCGCTCCGGTGGCCCTAATGTGACACCCCGAATCGGATCGGGTCACCTGCATTGGTCTGTGGGGGTTACATTTAGTGGTATTAGAGCCTAGGTTGTGTCAAATTTTTCTAGATAGACTAGTCTGTCGACAGTCAAAAGATGTCTGGTCTAGACATGCCCCTAAATTATGATCATACTCTTTAAACAGGAAACTCCAAGATCGAGTCCCTCTCTGTAATGAGCTAACCTAAGTTTTCTATCTGTTAGGGCTCGATCTATGCATAAAGAAATACCAATAACATTGCTAAATTCTATAAAGTACCTCACGAGTAGTGTGAGAGTTACTTATCCGAGAAATTTTGAACCGACTCTATAAATGAAATTGGGATATGTTACTGCTCTATAAACCTATCCTCGTAGCCAAAGTCGAATTGATTCACAAGGATAATTTTGTTCTGATTCTTTTATTGGAATAAGGGAGAGTTCTGTCGAGAATGTATACTCAGCTGGTTAAGGATTAACAGAGGACCAACACTTCTGTAAAAGCTACTTCAAGAAATGGAAGAACTGATAGAAGCTTCAATTCTAAATTTCTGTGAATTGAGTGAATTTTGAGGACGAAATTCATTTAAGGAGGGGAGAATTGTCACACCTCAATTTGGGTGCTAAACTTTATTAATTTTAAAGTATCGAATTAAGGTAGTAACAAAGGGAAATTGGGGACCAAAATATAAGATTTCATAATTTATAGGCCTTTTAGGAAGTTACAAGAAAATCCAGGGACTTGAACACGAATTTACCCATTTTTATTACCTAGTGAAAATTTTAACCCCTACCTCGAGCAATCTGATTCCCTCAAACTAAACCTTGAATCCCTAAACCCCATATTCATCATCTCCATCGGACATATTTACCGCCTCAATCCATCGTCGTCCTGCCACTGTTCATCACCCTTAGACCACAAATAGACTCACCATCAAAAGGTGAACAAAATTTGACCCCTATCTCATAGTGAATTGGTGTCATTCACCATAAAACTCGACGTGAAGCTTCATCATTTTTAACCTGACCGTTGCATGTTTTCTATCAATTCCGTTCGATCAACCCGTCCGATCACCTCATCGTCTGCATCATTGGACTCACCGTCACCGTGCGCTCAAAACCTTACCGAAATCATTATGCCATCGAGCTCCATCGTCGTCACATGTTGGCCACTGTTGGAGAAATTCGTAATTTTTAAAATTTAGCAATGTGTTATATTTCATTGAAAAATAACACTTTCATGTGACTCCCAAGCCAGATATCTAGCAATCTAGAAATTTCTGTCGCCTTCCGACGACCGGAGTAGCCGCACGCACCTCTTCCTGCGCGTGGGCGTCGTCTGCCAGCCTGGTAGTGTGCTGAATGGCTGAACCGGTCTTGATCGAGTCGGTTGAGCCGAATCGAGCCGTCGAGCCGACTAGGTGAGTTGTTGATTGAGTCGTTGACAGTTGACCAGGTGTTGGTTGTTGAACGCCATTGACCGATCGTTGATTTTTTTAGTACATCTATTCTGATGTTTTTTGACGTCCTGAGTCTGTTTTTAGGTCCGTTTCACCAAATTCGAACTTGATAAGCTTTTTTTCACTGATTAACCACCTGATTCGATTTGTTTTTCACAATTAAGCTCTGTTTCTGATGAAATTTTTGTTGTAGTGTATCTGAGGAATTATTGGACGTTGAATTCAAGTTGAGGGTGATCGAATGGAGTTTAAATGGTCGATCGGTATGGCACAAAAACTGAGGTAATACATTGCTACCTTATGCATGCTTTATGGAACATGTTGGAATTGGTAAATACATGGATGAATATGTTTGGTCTTAGCTGTATAGTAATTTATATATAAATTCGATCTGAATATGGTCAAATTCGGTAACTAAATATGGCTCAGATGACTCGAATAAGAAATTGGGGGACCGTTAGAATGATATTATAAGTTTTGTGATTAAGTGGTAAAGTAATCCAACCTTGGATCTGTAAATTCTAATTTATCTCATTAAAAGTTAAATACCGAAGGTACTTGGATGAGAAATTATAACAATACTTCAGTTAGGTAAAATTACGAAAATACTCTTATGGGGTAAAATTATGAAAATACCCTTATGTTGTAAAAAGACAAGAATTGTCCCTGAAAGTTGGAAAATAACTCTAAAAGACATATTGATCTGATGAAACTACTGATGTGCATAGAAAATGCTAATTTTGCTTAGAAAATATGGATAACTGATTTCTAATCCTAAGATGGCGAAATATTTAGAAATTCTGATTTTTAGACAAAACCTGATAAATAAATTACTAGAATGGTGCATATGTTTGAATTGAAGAAAATAACTTAATACCCTTGAACTGAAAATGACCAAAATGCCATTGGAGAGTAAATGACCTAAGGTAAGCCCAAGTCATGGAATGAGTTAATGTTTGTTTGTCTCCTTAAGATCAATTCAGCGATGACTCTGAAGATGATCAATTCGACAAGAGTTGTTTGTATTAAAGAGTGAATACCCTTGAAGTGCGACAGTTTGATCGGTTGATAGGTATCAGTGCTAGGATTGTTTAGTTCAAGTTAATTTGATATTTCGATAGATCGACACAAATTGTAAATTCCCTGAATCTTCATTTCTCCCTTATTAGATCAAAACACTAAGAATTCTGAAAGAACTTAATGCCCAAAACGTCTCTGATTTCCTGAATAATGGAATCACTCCTGTTATATCTGAAAACACAAGTAACTCTATTGCTTATTATTCTGAATACCTTTCTGATTACATAGTGCCGCCGAAAAATATCTGAATACTTTATGATCCTGATAAATCACGTTCTGAATAACTGATGATTTCCTCAACTAATGAACTCTTTTGATAGTGATTTTAATTTCCGACATTATATCGGTATACTGAAGATCCGTGTTTCCCTGTCGATAAGATTATCAAGTACCTCCGAATAATATCTGCAACCTCTAGTGTGTTTCCCTGATTACATGTATGTTTTATCTGATTTCTATTCCGAGCTCTACTCTGATTTTTTATATCTCTGTTTACTAAATGAAATTATTTTTATATGAGGTACTCTGGGACTCTAGTATGACTGAAGACTCTGGCTGGTTCAGTCACTGCTAGTTATTCCTTGTATAGGTTTATCACCGATTGGTAATTCCTATCTCTGGAAGGTTCAGTCGTTGCTGGTAATTCCTTGAACTGACTGGTAATTCCTTATGGACCTAAGGCGACCCTTGGGTAGGCTCTACGACCCCGAGAATTTTTTTTGGTAAGCTCTCAGGCCCCAAGGTGCTCCTTTAGGTTATGAAGTTCTGGGGAACTGCATATGGCGTTCTGTTGAAGAGATTAATATGGTTTTTGAAAAATACATTTTAAACTGCTACTATTTAAAAAAAAGATATGTACCTTTTCATTGGTTTTTTCGGAACACACTAGACACCCTGTTCTGATATCCTGAACTCAGTCATCCGAAAACATTTCCTCTCAGCTAAAAGTTTACTATCTTTTACTACCTGAATTATCAGTGGGACCTCAGCTCAGCATAAAGGACTGTAGATGTCTGAATCAATAAGGAAACATATTCTTATCAGTTATCTACGTGGTAGTACTATATTTCTGAGCTTTCCAAAGCTCATTCTGTTACTCACTATTTCAGGTTAAAAGGTTTGAACCAGTGCAACTATCGACATCGGTAAGGGAGTTCTGTCGGCATTGCTTGCGGAGTACAGTGTATGTGTTTAGGGGGCATGTAGGTTGTATTTTGTTTTTATATCTGAGTCTGGAATCTGTTTTATTTCTGAATATTGGTAAATTTTACATTTGTAGTTATAAATTGTTTTATGATTTTACATGTTTTAATAAAAATTTTAAATTTTTCCGAGATTTTTACAGTGGGTCGCTCCGGTGGCCATAATGTGGCACCCCGGATCGGATCTGGTCACCCGCATCGGTCTGAAGGGTTACACTACTTCCCCAATTATCTACCTAATGATAACAACTACTATCTTATACGCGGCACCTTTTTATTTAAAAACTTTGCCTTGTTAGTCTATACTATAATCATTCAAGCTTGCATATGATCTTTTTGTTTTTGCAACCTTTTTTAGGTGTAAGTTTCACGATTTACACTATAGAATATATAGTTTCTTTTAACCTTTTTTTTTTAATTTTAAGCTCAATTTTCCTCAATTTCTTCCCTTGGTTGCGGCTTTCAAACAAACGAAAGCATAGGAAGGAAATGGAAGGCTTGGTATAATATTTCAATAATGTAAAATCCTCCTGTGCTTTCTGAATGACAGGGAGAATAACATACTACTTGCCATCTGGAGGCCCATTTGTTCGAATGGATAGCCATGTTTATTCTGATTATGTTGTTCCTCCAAGCTATGATTCATTACTTGGAAAGGTTTGTAATAATTTCTTAAACTATGCATGTTTATTATTTATAAGATTATGCATTTATGAACTGTTTGATGAGAAGTCCTTAAGGGTCCAAGAATGTTTATTTTGGAAGAGAAGAGAATGCTATAACCTTTTCCTTCAGTGTATTAAGAATATCATAAATTGTTTTTTTCAAGGTGCATACAATAAACTGCATTGAGTTTTGAACTTTGCCAAGGTAATTTTTAACATGGCAAAACATGAAGCAAAGTTTCATGTAGAACTGCATGCATGTTCTGATTCATGTTGCGTTATACCAAAAAGAAAAAAGATTCATGTTGCAAAGTGTTGTTGCATTTATTTTGTATGTACCTTTTATAATTTATGGGCTGCTTCTCTGAAATGAGAATTTTAGCTTTGAAATTGTTCTTCTGTTACTCTGATTCAGCTTATCGTATGGGCTCCAACAAGGGAAAAGAAATTGAGCGCTTGAAAAGGGCTCTTGATGACACTGTAATTACAGGTACTAATTATTGACCAAGAGTTTGGACTTTGTTTGCTATGCTGTACTATTTATATTATTTACTTTTCTTTTTCTTAGTCAGTTCTTTTAAACATTCACATGTGAGGTTCCTTTGGACTATGGGAGAAGAAACCTTTAACCAGAAAAAAGTAACTCTGTACACCAGTTTGAATTAATAGCTACCAACACATTGTCTTGGTTCTACATGCATGATGTAACCCCATATGCTTGTGCCAAAGGAATTGCCTGGTTTTCTTTTGTCCAGTAAAGCCTTTTTTTATCAAGAAAAAGTATATTCTGAAGCGTTGCATGTTGAATATGCATGTTCCAAAGGAGTTTCTCCATTTTCTTCTGTTCAGTCTAATTTTATTTTGAAGAAAGTCTACCCCTCATGTAATCTCCTAATCCATACAATACGTTTCAGGGGTTCCTACAACAATTGAATACCATAAACTCATTATTGATATTGAGGTTGGTGTTGCTATCTTTTGAGTGTGGGATGTGATGTTTAGTTTGTGAAAATTATGCTGATATTCATTGTTATTTAATCAAAATGAACATGATACGGTTAACAGGACTTCAGAAATGGAAAAGTTGACACTGCTTTCATTCCAAAGCATGAAGAAGAGTTAGAAGCGGTAAGTTTTGATCGACTTTATAATGTAATTTGTACTTTTTAATAGCTTTTGATATGAAGAGTTGGTTCGTAGGATTTAGGAGGCTAAACATATATCAGTCGTAGTTCGTTTATTTTAAGCTTTTGCTTTTGGTGTTAATGGTGTGTGGGTCATTTCTTAATTTCCATTGCAACAATTTTACAAAATCGGGGGCCTCTGATTCGTTTAGCATTGTTAGTCACTTGTCCTCCTGAATCCCAATAGTCCAATTGTCCTGGACCTTCATAATAAACATCTTCATTAATTAACAGACATCCATAACTTAGGATTCACTTTTTCCACCTGCACATGCTGTAAACATATCCCTTTTTGCTTCAGCAAACGTAGTTGCAAAAAAGCAGATTCTTATTTGGTGGAAAATTAGCAAATAGGTAAAACTAAAGCATGGTGATCAGTACCTCAGTGAACATCGAGACTGGTCAATTTGTCCTTCGGTGAACTGTTATAGGAATCGTTTTTTTTAGTTTTCAATATTTTTCATATTTTGACGATGATTCTTGTGTAACATAAATTCAATTAGTAATGTATTTTCATTGATTTTGAAAAATAATGTTAGAGCTTAACCATTTTATGGGTGCCTGCAGCCACAGAAAAAGGTGATAGAGACCACAGCCAAAGAATTAACAAGTGCAAGTGCTTAGATCAGAAGATGGGTTAGTTTCAACTTTGGTAATGTTTAGTGCATTGTGAGGATTGTTTGATATTTTGATAATCAATCAACTCTTTCCTTGGGTGGTGGAAACGTTTGCATAATGTTAAGTACAATCTTGGATAATACATGCAGTTAAAGTACTCAATAGTTGTTGACATGCATGGCTGCGGTGGGAGGATAATGGATATCATATTCAACAAGACAAAATAATGAATGCCATACACTGAAACTGAAACTAAAACTAAATGAAAAACAAAGACTGAAACAACAACAAAATGAAAAACAAAGACTGAAACAACAACTAAATGAAAAACAAAGACTGAAACAACAACTTATTTTTTTCATACGTCATTCCTTTTTCTTGTTGCCTCTCATATTCATTACTAGTGCCTTGCTGCAACCTTTTCTGCAGTTGGTTAGCTGAGTGGTAAAACTATTGAAAGATTCATACAAAGTATGAAATCAAATTCTAGCATTTAATTAGTCAGTCTTCTTGTCATCCCCAAATATGAAATTAAATTCACCTCCCTTAACATAAAATCATGCATTAATCCCAGTACCAGCAAAGAAACTCGCACTTGAACTCGTAAGTGCTTCAAATGAAAGGGGCAATCAAAAGATTGATAGCAACATGCATCTTCCTTTTATTCAAAAAAGTTTGAATTCATGACATAAACATGGATCAATACAGGTTTTGTGGAAGAATGATTTTAGCTATTTTTGTTTAGGGTTTTACTTTCTTCCATAGCAAACTTGTAATCTAAACATACATGCACAGTAGGTGTATCACGCGTGTTCTAATCTGGTCTGATCTAGTTTTAGTTTTTTTTTATTCAAGGTGGGCAATAAAAAAATGGAAAACAAAAAGTCAGGGCAAGGTTCTCTCCCTACTAGAGCCCCTTGGTTTGCTTTTGTTGATAATTTGAGTAGAAGAGTCACTAGGAGAGCTTTGTGGGAGCGCTTCAATCTTCATGGCAAGGTTGTTAAGGTTTGTATTCCCATGGTTAACAAGAGACCGAAGTACATAGATTCAACTTTTTCTTTCGTTCACTTTTGAGAGTCAGGAGGATCTTATGCAAGCAGTAGTAAAGGTTGATAATGTGATGATCGATGGGAAGAGAGTTTCGGTCAGGGTGGCGAAGTATCAAAAATCGGTAAGCAGGAAGAATCTGACTGGTTCAGAAGGTAAAGAGGTTAAGAAATGGGTTGAGCCTCAAACAAATAGCTTTGAAGGTAAAGTTACGTTGTTTGACAAGTTCCATGATGGGAGGTCGTATCGCAATAAGCTGGTGGGGAATAGAAGGTTATCGATAGGTGCTCATAATAGAATGATGAATGGTGGGGTTGTAATGAAGAAGCCTTTATATGTCTTCATCCCTGTGGAGGATTGATGATGGATAGAGAGGTCTTTGACTTGTATTCATAAACAACCCTACGATGTGGAAGTAATTCAGAAAGCATTACACAATGATGGTTTAAATGCAAAAGTGGCGAGTTGGGGTTATGCCATAAACGCATGTTTAGTTTTTTTTTGAAGAAATATAAGAAGATGAAAGCTCTAGAAGAGAAAGCTTTGGATATTAATTTCTGGTTCAATTGGTTGATGCTTGTTTTCTTGGATTGGGATAATCCTTTAGTGTTTTGAGAAATGCCTTTATTTGGTGTGCCTCTAAACTGTTGGAATGAAGTTTTCTTCTCCAATCTAGCTTCAAGATGGGGGGAGTTAGTGGAGATTAAGAAGGAAACATTATTGAAGATTGATTACAGAGTAGCTCAGATGATTATAAGGGTGACAAGTCCTTTTAATTTTCCTAAATTGATTTCCATCAACACAAAGGGGAGGTTTTATGTGATTAAGGTGAAAGTAGAGTTAAAAAAAGATAGGTTCCTGAGATTTTAAATGTAGAGAGTGAGGGTGAGTCTTCTGATGATTGGGAGGATAGATCTTGGAGAACCAGTCTGATGAAAGAAGGGCCTACAGGGATCAGGAATTCCAAAAGTCAGGCATGCTGGCACATGAGAAAGTGGAGACTTGGGTTCAAGAGCTTTCGATAGGTGACAAGGTTGTTATCATATCTAGAGTTAATGACAAAGTTGACACGAGACAATTTAATTCTTTGAGGGATAATAGAGAGAGATAGGATGATTGTTTATTCCCCATGCATCATAACTTGTTAGGTGAAAATGGAGTAGATAATGGGTTGGATATGGAAAATACAAGTGGGTCAAATATGCCTAATTCTGCTAGGAAAAATATGGAGTCTTTGCAGGATCCAAGTCACAACGAAGGTGGTTTTTTTCTTTCATGTCCTCGTAGGAGATCCAGTTCGTTGGAGTTTCTAAGAATAAATGGAAATCATATAAGTGGTTCTGATGGTTCTCAAAATAGAAATATTAGAAGGGGTGAATTTTGGGTTCGATCTCCATCTCAGTCCTCTTTTTAGGGAACTTGTGTTTCTCCAGTTCATGGTCGTACTTTAGAAATGAGCGTTTCAGGGGGAAGAGATGGGTAAAAATCCTTTGATAGATTATATAGAAGAGTAGAGGAAGGGGAACTCAGGAGAGAAGAAGTGGGATAGTTTGAAGACTCCAAGTCAATATTCAGAGGGCGATAAAAAAGTTTGGGCTAGCTGGGACGTTCGTAATTTGATGGGTGTTACCTTTCGAGATGTAAAAAAGCCTTTATGAAGAAGGCATAATTAGTGATGAAAGTGAGGAGGAAGGGGGTAAGAATTGATCTCCCTTGGGTGGTAGGGTATTTTATTATTTTCAATGTCAAGTATCTTTATTTTATCTTGGAATGTGAGGGGTTTGGGAAGAAGGGAAAAGGCAAGGTAGTGAGGAATTTTATTAGAGGAAATAAACCATTGTTGATGTTTATTCAAGAATCGAAGGTATAGGCTATCAATTCTTCATTACTAAGGAGGTTGAGAGGGTGTGTGGCATTCCCTGTAGTTGGGTTGGCAGGTGCCTTAATAACATTATGGGACAAAAACCAGTTGGAGGTAGAGTCTGAATTTGTTCAAGAGAGGTTTATTATAGTCAAAGGTAATTTAAAAGAATCGTTAGTAAAATGTTATTTGTCAATGTGTATGGTCCTCCAGTTGATTTGGAAAATCTTTTTTTTAGGAATTTTTATCTTTCGTGTTGTAACTCAACCGTCCCATTTGTTTGGGTGGTGATTTTAATGCATACCTTTCACAAGAGGAGAAGATGGGGGGACACATAACAAGTTATCCACGAGAATCTTTAATGAGTTTGTGCATTGGGAAAATCTGAATTATCTTCCTTTGTCGGGTGGCAATTTTACTTGGTGCAATAACATGGAAACTTCAGATTTTTTTATAGATTCGAACTTCTTATTAGTGTTTTTGTCACTAAATCAGAGTATGCTTCTGAGATCTCTATTGGATCACAATGCAATCATCCTATAAAATAGTGAGGCAGACGAAGCCATTTAGGATGTTCAATTATTTGTTGAAGGAGGAGAGTTTCAAAGAGATGATGGTGGAGGAATTTTAGAAAGCAAGGATAGGCAAGAGTAGGAAAAGGATTTTCAGTATTCTAAAATGTTTAAAAGTGGCAATTAAAACGTGGTCTAAAGAAAGTTTTCTCAAAATGCAACGATCCATTTTGGAGCTGAAAATCTATACGTGATATGGAACTTGAGTTGCAACAGGGGTCCTCTTCTGTCTCTATGGAATCATTGGGAAAGGCAAGGAAAAAGCTTTTGGATCTATACGAAAAGAAGGAATAGGTTTGGTTGCAGAAATCTCAAGTGAAATGGTTTTCGGAGGGTGACCAAAACACTAGATTTTTTCACAAGTGTACAGCAAATAATGGCAGGGTTAATATTATTAAAGTGCTAGAAGTGGATAGACATTTAACGATAGATCTTAAAGTAATCAAATCATGTATAGTAAATTTTTTAAAGAAACCTATACCAAGAACCCTACAGTTGAGGTAGAGGAAATGGATTTGAATTTCTCCAAGATCTCGGTGGAGCATAATTATTTTCTGGAGAGACCATTTTTGGAGGAAGAAGTTTGGGATGCTATATCGTCTTTTGAGAAAAATAAGGCCTCGAGGTCGGATGGATTGAGTATGGGTTTTAAAAAAAATTTGGCCGAATTTAAAATTAGAAATTATGATGTTTTCAGTGAATTTTATGGGCATAAAATAGGGGAAAAGGGGGTTAATCACTCTTTCATAACTTTTATTCCAAAAATGTCTATCTCGAAAAGCATTGAGGATTTTAGGCATATCAACCTAGTTGGTGGGATTTATAAGATTTTTTGAAGGTTTTATCAAAGAGATTAAGATTTTGTATGGTTTCGGTAGTTGGCCAATCCCAATCCGCCTTTATTTCGAGGAGGCATATTATGAATTGTTCGCTCATCGCGAATGAGGGGATTGATTGTTGGAGAATAAATTATCATAAAGGGATTGTTTTCATGGGTTATTATAAGAGAGTTTTTGACTCAATTGATTGGAATTTATTAAAGAAAATCATGAAATGTATGGGTTTTGGGTAGAGGTGGAGATCTTGGGTTAAAATGTGTTTGTCTTCGGCTTTAATTTTGTTTTAGTGAATGGTTCTTTTTCGGAAGAGTTTCGGATTGCTAGGGGTCTTCGACAGGGTTGCTCATTTTCTCCTCTTCTTTTCAACTTGGTGGATGAATTATTGAGTTTGATATTGTTAAAAGTTGTGAATGTAAGTCTGTTTAGTGGTTTTGTGATTGGAAATCAGGGAAATTCGTGTGTGTGCTCTCACCTACAATTTTCCAACAATCTATTGATTTTTTGCAACGTTTTGATTGGAGAGTTGAAAAATGTGAGTGAATTTCTTTTGGTATTTGAGTTGATGTTTGGTTTGCAATTAAATCTATCCAAGAGTAGGATGTATGGAATGATTGTAAATGAATACGTTCTCATAGAGTGGGCTACTACAATCGGGTGTTCAGTGGGTTCCTTTCCAACGAATTATTTGGGTTTACCTTTTGGAACGAAGAGGAACTCGACATCTTTATGGGATCATGTTATACAAAAGCTTTACAAGAAACTGACTGGTTGGAAGGCATCTACATTGTCTATGGCTGGTAGAGTTGTGTTGATCAAATCTTTCATTTGTTCTCTACCGATATATTATCTGTCAATATTATCTGACCTAGATACGAATATGAGGTGTCACATTGACTTTTCAAACACTTTGACTCTTCTAAAATGCGATTAAAACTTTACAATGAAAATAAAACTTAATAAAACATAATTAAAATACATATCAGAGCATCTATGAATTACACATTTTTAGTACATGCCAACAATTTACACATAATCAAATCACATACTATTCAATTTACTCTAATATGATATCCTTCAGAGATATGGTGTCCTGGCCTTGCTTACTCTGCTAACGTGTTTTAACCTATGTTGAAAACTATCACACGCTAAGTCTTTAACTTAGTGAGGCATAATGAGTAATAATAAAAATCAAAAACATTTATTTAAACATTTCAGAGAAAAATTCTTAATTCGAAGATCCATTTACGTTTCATATAAATAGAATAAATTTTTTAATTCATATTAATTTATTTAATTCGCCCATCGTATATCACTGAGAACCCAAGGTATCTGAGTACATTGAGGTTGTGCACTAATTCCAATCACCACTGCTCATATAATTTGCACCGAAGTGCCACGTAGAATATGTACCTAAGTGCCACATAGATTTGTGCCGAAGAGCCGCGTAGAATTTGTCCTGAAGGACCACATAGAAATTTATCCTGAAGAACAGTGTAGAACCCTCGACTCTTGGCATGCCAACTATACCCCTAATTCTCATAAAATATACTTTGGGCTTATTCCATATAATTATTTTTCATTACTTTATTCATGTGTCTTTTATTTACATAGAACACTTTTACATATATCATATTTACGTAGAATAAATTCACATATTTCATATACTCATACATTGGCTTAATTCAAAATCATTTAGTGTTCACCATAAAAATAATTCATATAATCAATATAAGTAAAATATTTCTCAAAACTAGTATCAAACAATTTATACTCATAATATTCACATGCAATGCAAATAACTTATCTTATAAAATAGTTTGCATAATTCATACCTAAAACTATTCAAAGAAATCATTTAACAAAACAAGGTAAAAATATATAATAAAACAATTTGAAAACAATTTCTTTCCAAATCAGCTGAGGTTAACTCATCGTAAGTCTTCCTCATTCCATACTTTGAAAGAATAAATAAAATGCACTCACCTTTGCCTCACTTAAGTCCTTAGGCAAAGTTTCTTTTCACTTTCGCTAAATCTCTTACTACATCGAGCTGTCTGGTACTTACAATTTATCAAAATCTACATATGAACATAACTAAAATGAATATTGGATCTCACATAGTTATTACCAAATCACCATTTTCATAAACTAAAGGAAACACCTAGTTCTCAATTTTAAGCTGAACAATATTGGTACTCTACACCCATTACCAATACTTCTTTTATATGGTATCGATACCCACTTTAGTATCGATACCCTTCTTGTATTTTGAAATTTCTTTTTCAATTATTGTATAGATACCTTACTCCTGGTATCGATACCTCCACATCAGTATCGATACTACTTCAATCAGTATTGATAATGTTCATTCGATTCATACAACTTCTTTCAATTTAACCTTATAGTATCGATACTATTTTTCTAGTACCAATACCCTTACCCAGATTTCACTTATTTCATTTCAAAATTTACCCAAAACTCACTTAAATGTCTTACCCTTAACTCTATTCATGCCTTCAAACTCATTTACACTTAATCTCACTAACTTATATCCATTAAAACCCCTTTAACATCTAGAATCTCCCATAGAACTCTTGAAACTAAGAATCATATTAATTTTTCAAACATGTTCTCAATCCTTTCTAACACCTCTAACATGTTATTCAAATCCTGGATAAGTCAAATATTCCTTTAGAATCCAAATATTAATTATTTTTCAACAATTTCCTTAAAAACCCATTTTACTAATTCACCATCAAATCCTTAATCTCTTAGTTTTAACTCATCTTTAAGCTTTATTAAGCTTCTATATCACCCAAAGAACCAAAACCAAATCAAATATAAAAGAATTAACCAACCTAAATTTACTTACCTTAACAAAGGAATCTTATGGTGGAGAGGAAAACGAGAATAGAAGAGTTTCCAGACTTTTCTTTTTATTTTTTCCTAATATCCCACATGTTATATAACCCTTAAAATGAATTTTAAATTCATTTCTTGTTAAAATACCACTTTCCCCTCAATTATTCAATCTTTGACAATAAGTCCTATACACAATTTTCCAAAATATTCTTGAACTTTTCAATATATTAGAATTAAGCCACTAAGTTTTCAATCCTTATACTTTAGTCACTGACCTGATGTTTGGGGTATTACAATTCTCTCCCTTAAGAAAATTCGTCCTCGAATTTTCACTATACAAAAGTATTATGAACTTATCTTTTCATGCCCTATTCACATTACCATGTCGCTTTTTCTACATTATGATATCTTCAAAAACTTTAACTAATTGAATTGTCTATTTCCATAGTTGTTTAAGTCCATGTGCTAAAATCTATACAGGTTCTTCCTCATAGATCAAGTAAGATTGAACTTTTATCTCTTCAAGTGCTCTAATGCGAGAAGGATGCGGTTAATATGCATTCCGAGTATCAAAACATGAAAAACATTATAACTCTTAAATAGTCCTCACTTTCCCTTTGACTTATTAAATTAAATTAGGCCCTGTTAAGTCTCGATCTTTCCATTCAAACCATTATAATGATGTCCAACACTTTCTTCCACATAGAACTTCATTTGAAGCTATCTTGATTCATTTCTTAAACTTGCTTACATGTCAACCATTTAAAAACAAATTCAATGATAACACTTTCCATACCTACTTCTAAGATCTTTCCATGGTACTATAATCATTAATCAAACAATAAGTCTTATTTTCTCCTTTTCCTTCTTATTCCATAATTTCAAAATAAAATGTCTTTCAGCTATGTCATACCATCCACCACATTAACTTTCATGATTGTAGTTGATAAACACTTCATCAATCTCTAGGGGATTTATCCATTTCCTTTCTTTTTACTTTTTCGATTTAACACATACTTTGACTTTTGAAATCCGTATAAATATAGCGTCATTAACCATAAATAGTGGTGTTATAACCATAAATTAACATCAATTATTATCAGCCCGATATCATGAGTCAGATGATTTCTACCATCATTCCCTTATTGAATTGTAGTATAGACCAAAATCTTTACTCTTTCACAAACATATGTCCTAAACCATTATAAGACGCATTACTATAATTCACATATTCATTTCTAGATTTTAATTATGCTGACCTTGGAGCTTATATCAGTATTCTTTTTAATAACTCAAAATTTCTTGGCACATAATAGTCCAAATAAGTGATATGTCTATCCACAATAACTTGGTCAGAGAGAACATAATCATTGACTATATCCTTATCATTCTTTGGAATTTCATTCGACTATATGTCATGCTTCTTAATATATATATCCTTATCCTCTTAGCTGAGTCTACATGACCAAGGAGTACAACCTTAGAAAATTCCATATTTATGCTTGGTCAACTTAGCATACCATTTTTCTCCTGATCCTTTAAACTCAATCACACATACATTAATATAACTTTTAAAAATCAGAATAACCTGATCGGACCAACCATCTCACTGCAAATGAAAATAGTGCCAAAATTAAATTGAGTTCCGAAGGCCTTTTTCAAAGAATCTTAAACCTTGAAATAAACCTTAGATCCCATCAGATACAATTGATATATATATATATATATATATCATGCAGTCAAGCAATCTCTTTTATATCCAACTTAACTTAATTATCCATAGAATAGTCAACTTGAACTATAATAATTTGTGCTGACTTAGTCAATCTTTCTACAATCCCCCAAATTAAGTTCTTTTTACTGAATCTCTAAAGCAAACCTAAAAGAAAGTTCATAATAACTCTTTCTCATTTCTACTGAGAATTGAAAATTGTTTAATTTCATTCCAAATTTATTTAATAACTTATTTTAGCATGTCAAGCTTATAAGCTACACCTCTTTAAAATCCTTGTCATACTTGGTTCTCTAAATCGTTCACTTTAATTTCTTATGTCTTTATTACCTTAACATATCCTCTACTCTTCAATTTCCTAGAGTTTTCTGTTCTATTCTTAACATGTAATTATATATTCTTCCTTTACTCTAACAAAATAAACTTGAACTTTATCTCTGCATTCATTGTGCTATCTTCTTCCTCCAAAAAAATCGACGTAACATATCAATTTTCATAACTTTCTTATACTCGTTAAAAAGTTCTATCCTTTTTCTTTGTTTTACTTTTACTCATAACTCAGAATTTTTTTCTTAAGTTGAAACTTCCTTGTAACTTAGGTCATCATTTTTTCTTCGTACTCTAATATCCTTCTCATAATGGTATGAAAAGCATCCTCATACTACTGATAATCATTACTTATTACACCATCCTATCTTTGGTAATCTATACTCCTTTATAAAGAATCTTATTCTTTATTATTCCTTATATTAAGAATTTCTCCACTTGATCCATCATAACTAAATTCAAATAAGTATCTAACCATTTAAAATACTTCTTCCACTTCAACTTGTACAATTTCGGATGAATTTTCTAATCTAGTCTACAAAATTTACACTTAGAAAGGACTTGCTATTTTAATTCTTGACTTCTTATAAACTAAAATTTCCTGACCCTTATTCATATTTCAAAATAAAATTTCTCTTACTTCAAACGAAACCCACTTGTTTTATTTTCTGTGCTACTTTAGAATCATTTTCAAATATCCTCTGCTACATTGCACTTATTTCTCCGACTTACTTTTCCAAACTATCAATTTCCAACTGATCTAATCATTACATACCTTGCATTACCTTGTTTCTTACTAATCCAAATAATTGGTACCTTATTTACTAATAACTTTCTTAGTGGGGAGGGGTCTTAGAGAGTTTCTCCATGAATCTTTTGAATAGTCAGAGAATTCCAAAAAAATTCAAATTCAAAATAACTTTTCAAACTTCCACTCAATCATAGCTCGAACATATATTATTTTTTCTACCATTTCACCATTATCTTCTTTCGGAAAGTTTAAACCAATCATCAAAATTCTACTTCATGTCATTCCTTGATCTTAATCAATCTATTAGTGCTTAACAATGAAAATATCTAATCTGCAACAAAAAATTATTATAAATCCTTGATAGCATCTTATATACTATTTATACTTGCCTTTGTAGCCTTAAAACATTTAACCATCACTCTATATAGATATCTTTGTTTTTCCAATTGAGTGAACTGTAGCTTCGTTTCAATTTACTCTTTACCCATTGGCAGGACATTCCTTTTTCAATATAAAGAAAATTTCATACAACACTAACCCTATTAACTGATCAAAAGATTATCAATCCTCGGAAGAGGATTCTCATTCTTCTTTGTTACTTTACTTTATGGATGATAATCCATTCATAATTTCATAACTCATCTTTCTTTCTACATCTCAATCTAGAGATAATTCAAGTAACCCTTACAGATACATAATTGGATACTCTCAAACAGTGAAAATATCTTTTAACTTGACTATGAAAGTTTGAGTATCCTCCTCATCCATTAAGAAGACTTAACAATCCTATAACAATATATTCATAATAATGACTTTAAAAAATCCCAGTAGGGAACATATTTACTCTCTTTATCACATTAATTCATCATACATGTGCTTGACCTCTTAGCAATGAGACTACTACATCCAACTTCTCCATTTCAGAATAATGGAGATCATCCAACAAAATTTTCTTATCATTTAGCCAAAGATTTGTAGAAACAAGAACTTCCTCAGCTTATTCCTTAAACTCGGGTACTCCGAAACTTTTTAGATCTTTAATAATATTTCTTATAATAATTGGGAAAGTAAATGATTTGAATTACTTCAAAATCACGTCAAACTTTTTGGAAAATACTCACTGAGGTATCTGTTATTCACTTTGCCTAATTACTACTTCTCCAATTAACTCTATCTTCCGTGTTACTTTGGAAGACCTCTTACTCTTACATCTATTAAGATATAGTCACTTAACTATACTAGCAAGAACATCATACTCATTACACTATTAGATCAGAGATTCTTGTTATTTTATTGGCATGTACAAACCAAACATTTTTTACAGTCGACCGACCGGTCTATTTCGTAAACTTGACTCAACCTAAGCTCTGATACTAATAAATGTAACACCCCGACCCGTATAGGACCTAGATATGACTCTGAGGTGTCACATTGACTTTTCAAACATTTTGACTCTTATAAAATGCGATTAAAACTTTACAATGAAAACAAAACTTAATAAAACATAGTTAAAATACATATCAAAGTATCTATGATTTACACATTTTTAATACATGCATTACACATAATCAAATCACATACTATTCAATTTAGTTTGATCTGATATCCTTCAGTGATATGTCACATAGATTTGTCCCTAAGGACCGCATAGAATTTGTCCCAAAGAACCATGTAGAAATTTGTCTCGAAGGACTGCGTAGAACCCTCGACTCTTGGCATGCCAACTATACCCCTAATTCTCATAAAATATACTTTGGGCTTATTCTATATAATTATTTTTCATTACTTTATTCAAGTGTATTTTATTCACATAGAAAACTTTTACATATATCATATTCACGTAAAACAGATTCACATATTTCATATACTCATACATTGGCTTAATTCAATATCATTTATTGTTCTCCATAGAAATCAATCATATAATCAATATAAGTAAAATATTTCACAAAACCAATATCAAAGAATTCATACTCACAATATTCACATGCGATAAAAAGAACATATCTTATAAAATAGTTTTGGTAATTTATACCCAAAATCATTTAACAAAACAAGGTAAAAATATATAATAAAACAATTTGAAAATAATTTCTTTCCAAATCAGCCGAGGTTTACTCATCGCAAGTCTTCCTCATTCCATACTTTGAAAGCATAAATAAAATGTACTCATTTGCCTCACTTAAGTCCTTAAGCAAAGTTTCTTTTCACTTTCGCTGAGTCTCTTTCTAAATCGAGTCATCTGGTACTTACAATTGATCAAAATCTACATATGAACATAACCAAAATGAATACCGGAACTCACATAGTTATTACCAAATCAGAATTTTCATATAATAAAGGAAACACCTAGTTCTCAATTTCAAGCTGAACAGAATCAATACTCTACACCCAGTACCGATACTTCCTTTCTATGTTATCGATACCCACTTTAGTATTGATACCCTTATTGCATTATGAAATTTCCTTTTCAATTACAATATCGATACCTTACTCCTGGTATCGATACCTGCATATCAGTATTGATACTACTTTAATCAGTGTCGATAATGTTCATCCGATTCATACCACTTCTTTCAATTTAACCGGATAGTATCGGTATTGTTCTTCCAATACTGATACTCTTACCCAGATTTCACTTATTTCATTTTGCAATTTACCCAAAACTTACTTAAATGTCTTACCCTTAACTCTATTCATGCCTTCAAACTTATTTACACTTAATCTCAGTAACTTATATCCATTAAAACCCCTTTAACATCTAAAATCTTCCATAGAACTCTTGAAACTAAAATTCATATGAATTCTTCAAACATGTTCTCAATCCTTTCTAACACTTCTAACATCTTATTCAAACCCTTGCCAAGTCAAATATTCCTTTAGAATCCAAATATTAATCATTTTCAACAATTTCCTTAAAAACCCATTTTACTAATTCACCATCAAATCTTTAATCTCTTAGTTTCAACTCATATTTAAGCTTTGTTAAGCTTCTATATCACCCAAAGAACCAAAACCAAATCAAACATAAAAGAATTAACCAACTTAAATTTATTTACATTAACAAATGAAGCTTACGGTGGAGAGGAAGAAGAGAATAGAAAAGTTTTGAGACTTTTCTTTTTCCCTTTCCTTAATATTTAAATTCATCTCTTGTCAAAAGACCACTTTTCCCGTCAATTATTCAATCTTTAATAATAATTCCGATATAAAATTTTCCAAATCATTCCTTGAACTTTTAAATTTATCAAAATTAAGCCATTAAGTTTTCAATCTTTACACTTTAGTCACTGACCCGATGTTTGGGGTATTACATATTCGGTTGATAGAAGCATAATTCACTGGGTAAATTGGTATATTGTTTGTAAGCCTAAGGCTTTGGGAGGGCTTGGTATCCAAAATTTAGAGCTTATGAACAGAGTGTTGTTAGGGAAATAGGCATGGAAATTTGCTAATGAGAAAACTCATGGTGGAAAAGGATTATTTGTTGTTACAACAAGATTGATCTGAATTCAATGGGGATGGAAAATTCAGCCTCCTATAAGGCATCGTGGATGTGGAAGGGGTTGTAAGAAATTGTTGTTTGGATGATACATTTGGAGCATGTTTGAGGAATAATCTCCAATTGAAGGTAGGTAACGAGAAATCAATTTTTATGGCACGATGCTTGGCTTGATGAAGTTCCTTTGAAAGAACGCTTTCCAAGGTTATTCTCTCTTTCAAATAACAAAGAGCGGATGATTGCTGATTTTATAAAATCAAACTCTTCAAGCTCTTTTTGGGACATTCCTTTGAGAAGAAATGTCACCGATTGGGACATGGTGCAATGGAATGATTTAATTTCGTTGTTATACAATTTTAATTCATCGACTTTAATTGAGGATAATCTTGTGTGAAAAGATAAGGGGATGGTTGTTTTACAGTAAAGTCTTTTCTTAAGCTCTTTCTTTATAGTTAAGAGGATAGTTACTTGTGGTTTAAACACGTGTGGTGTGGCTCCTCCTCGAGTGAAATCGTTTGTATGGAAGATAGATAGAATAGTAGTCAAAGTAGATTTAGTTAAATGTGGGGTCCAAGGGATTGGAGATCCATCTTGTCTATTATGTGATTTTGATCCGGAATTTTGTTTTTCACTTGTTTGTTTCTTGCAAAGTGTCATGGGGTTTATGGGTGAGCTTTTTACGCCTTTGGAATGTTTTGTTTTCTATTTCTGAGATTTATGTTGTTTTGATTTCAAGCTTGCCTGATTTTATGCCTTGATCGATCATTTGAGGGTTTATCCCATGAGTCATTCTATGGTCAAATTGGAAGTTGAGGAATGAGATTGTTTTTAATAATGGGATGTTAGATTCTTCTTTGTTATCTTTTCTCACAAGGTATAGGGTGGCACCCTGGTTTTCCTCAAAATTTCGTAAGGTGTTTATCCCTTTTGATAGCCTGATGGGGAATCCTTCATTAGCTGATTGTGTTCCGAGTTTTAAGAGGATTTATCTAGAGTTTGTAAGATGGTCTCCTCTTCCTCCCAATTTTGTTAAAGTGAACGTAGACGGTGCAATAGAGAAAATGTGGTTGGAAGGGTGGTATTGGTGGGCTGCTCAAAGGCGAGAAATGTGTGGTGCTGGGATCTTTTTCAGAGAGCGTAGGCTCTTTCATTCCGATTCTGGTTGAGTTGTTAGCAATCAAGAGACAGTTGTGGCTTTTCTTGGAGTTGGGGGGATCAGTGAATCAAATGTTTATTTTAGAATCGAATAGAACTGTGGTTTTGGAGTGGATTAAGAGCCTTGCTTCCAACACCACATTATTTTTATTTGTAGTTGAAGACATTGCCTCATTTGTGATTGATAGAGGTGTTATTATTAGGTATGTCTTGAGAGCAGCTAACTGGGAAGTGGATAAACTTGCTAACTTAGGGATAAGTTAAATGTTTGTGTTTTATATGTTGTATTGAAATTGTTGTAATAGAGGATGTTCTGGTTGCTTTCGATGATTTTGCTTTATTTGTGTCTTGTTTGGTTGATTATAGGTTATCTTGTGTATTTGTAAGTTGGGGTAAAAATTACAAAGCTGGGAATGGTCTTTGTGGTGTTTTTGCAGTTCACTTTGGTCATTGTTGAGGTGATAGTGATATGATCGCCAATAGGAAAGACCTGGAGAAGTACCCAAGTGACCCCATCACACGAGCAATGGCTAAGGAGTCTCAAGCAGCCACAGAGAGTATGTTTACATCAAGACGTGGTGAAGGATGAATAATAAGGGAGGAATACTATACGTTACTTATGCATGAATTTTCATGAGAATTTGAAGTTTGCATAACATTCATTGCATTTAATTAGTGTGTTGTTCATTCAAGCATGCATTGCATTTAAATCATCTAGTTCATTTAGGGAAGTAATTCATTAATTAAACTAGTTCTTTCATCAAACTAGTTCATTTGTTAAACTAACTCTTAATTGTTTCATGCATGTTTTCAATTAAATATTGAATAAAGTTAACTTTCGTGTCTAGGTGCATGAGAGAAATTGAACAGTTTCATCATATGCAATAATGTCAGTCAGCATGTCTTCCAATTATTGATATGATACATATGTGTTTGGTTCTAGAAATCAATTGGAAATTATTCCTCTATCTCTTAGATTTCCAACACATTTTTAATCACCTTAATCCAATATCGAGAGCTTGAGATATGATCGATTTATTGAAGACAGTACAGGCTGGAATTTTGTTACGGGAATTTTATGCATGGATGATTTGGATGAGTTTTAACCAAGGGAGAGTCTTTTCAACTTCAACCAAGTGACAAGCCATTGAAGGACTCTTAATTCACTCATTCAAAGCATTCAAAGTTGATTGTTATCATCTAAATTCAAGGATTGTTCATATTCTTCAAGGGAGCATGCAATTGAGGGTGATTTAATTCACTTGTTAGACAATTTTTAGCATGGAATAGCAAGGGTCTTCAACCCCTTGGACGAAATTAAGGCCAAATTCAGCTTCAAATTGTGTAGATTCAACCTTAAAATGATCTAGAATATTCAACCAACCTTGAACATAAGAAGACAGAGCATTCAAGTGCATTTTATTGCTAAATTGATGAGAATGTTTTCAACTTTTGAGTCTTTTCATATGCTGCATAGAAATACTATAAATAGGCACCTTTGGGATCATTTGTAAACACACATTAGAAGATATAAAACATATTTAAGAGGTTGCTTTCTTTCTTATTCTCTTGTAGAACTTTATCTGTAACATCCATATACGTACATACATTTTTGTTTACGTATACAAGTGTCACATTACTTGAAAAACGGTTTACTAATTTTGTAAAGTCTTTAAAAATTTTTTGCAACTTAATTTCCATATAAATAAACATAATAATTAAGTATTCATTAAAAAACACATCACAAAATGTTATATTAAGTTTAACTACATGCCAATAAATTTAAAAAAGGATCACTACAGTCCTATTGTTACTGGTGAGTAAACCTTGGTGAATGATATTTGCTGCTACGGTTTCACCCCCTTACTTGGTTAATTCTGCTGCTACCTAGGCGTGGAATTACACACGTTAAGTATATCTTAGTAAGCCATAATACAATAAATAACTTTTTTGTATCTATACATATTATATTTCCCATTTGTCATAATCATTTGTCCTGTTTCTTTTCTTTTCGTTTTTAACTTTCATTTACGTTTATAATACACAATTATGCACTTTAAGCTATAACATCTTCTCTGTTGATAATGTGACCATATGCATTTCAACTATAGTATACTTTTAGGTTGATAACGTACACATATACATTTCAACCATAATATACTTTTCTGTTGATAATGTACCTATATACATTTCAACTTTAGCATGCTCTTCTGTTGATAATGCACCCATATGCATTTCAAATCTAGCATACTTTTATGTTGATAATGCACCCATATGCATTTCAACTCTAGCATACTTTTCTGTTGATAATGTACCCATATACATTTCAACTAAAATATGTTTTCTGTTGATAATGTACCCATATACTTTTCAACTAGGGCATCCTTTCATGCCAGCAATACACCCATATGCATTAGTATTTTCATTTCTTTTAGAAAAACTCATACTCTAGCTCATACACAATATCATTTCAATATATTCAATAAACATAGTAATTACAGTAAAGCATACATTAATAATTAAACAAATCATATTAAGTAATTGCTAATCATTTTCATCTAGATTGCATATCATAAAATGTACTAACATGACTTTCCTCGCTAAGTGTCCTAAAGTAAGGATAATTACTCTGGAACTTTACCCTTGTCTTTCGCCCTACTTACCTCGTGAGCTTGATTTCGATCTAACCCACATTCATTAAATACATGCATTATATCAATTGTTAGTGTGTCTCCTAATAATTATAACTTGATATTAATCAAAACATTTATTATTAACTTCTACAACAATATCAGTCCCAGCGTAAAATTTCTGGCCCTTCAGTATCGATTGCCCTACTATGGTATCGATACCCCCTTCCAGTATCAATACCAAAATTAGCTTCGATGTAATCTAGTATCAATACCCTCACCATGGTATCGATACCACTATGTTATGGTACCGATACCCCCTTAGGTATCGATACCAAAATTAGATTCGATGTTTCCTGGTATCGATACCCTTACCATGGTATCAATACCACATCGATTGGGTGTCGATTCTGATTGACTCAGTATTGATACTTCTCATCTAATTTAACCTAATTCTTGTCAATGGTATCGGTACTATTCTATGGGGTACCGATGCCTCTGTCCAGATTTTCCAGTTTTTCATCCGAAATTTACCCAACTCTGGGCCAATTTTCATCTCATTTCCCCTAACAATACTATATAACACTTCTCTACTTAACCTTACAAATTTTCTTTCATTTAACCACTTAAAACATCTAATATTCCTCAATAGCATTTGATTCTAAGAATCACATCATAATTTCTCACTTGTTATTTCACTCAACCAATGCTTCAAATCTTTCATTTACCTTCTTGACAAGTTAATTTTACCAACAAACATCAATAAACCTTCATATATTAACATATCATTATAAAACCCATTTTCTTTAATCTCTAATATCTCCTTAATAACTTAGTTTTAATCTCCCCTAAACCTTTTATAAGCTTCCGTCATATACAAGGATTCATTAACTAGCAAAAATTGAACGAATAAACCATTTGATTTAAAACTTACATTTGAGCTTAAGAGAAAGCTCTTCTACGGGGGAAGGAAAAAGAAAAAGAAAGAGAGCTTTTTTTAACCTAATATGATTTTCCCTTATTTTTAATACCAATTTAAAATACATTTAAATTTTCTTTCATATAAAAGGCCAAAATGTCCTCTTAAAAATCCATAGTCACACTTTAGTCTTAACCATTAATCCTAACCATTCACATCTTTCATTATTAATAGAATAAATTCTAATATTTTTGAATCGTTTTAAAATAGTCCTTATATCAGTATTTGGGGCATTACAATTCTTCCCCCTTAATAAAATTCATCCTCGAATTTTAAAGAAGTACCTGAAACAAAGAGAGTGGAAGCTGCTTTTTCATAACCTCTTCTCTTTCCCAGGTAGCTTCCTCCATTTTATGATTCTGCCAAAGCACTTTGACTAAAAGAATCCTCTTGTTATGCAATTCCTTGGTTTCCTTAGCCAGGATCCTAACCATTCTTCCTCATAAGTCAAATCTGGTCGTATTTCTATCTCTTCTTGAGTGATAACATGCGAGGATCTTATCTGTATCTCCTCAGCATCGATACGTGGAAAACATTGTGGATCTTGTCCATATCTGGAGGTAAAGCTAACTGATAAGCCACGGGTCCAATAAATCCCGGACTCATTTTTCCTTTACGTCCAAAACGTAATACCTTCTTCCTAGGCGATACTTTCAAAAATAATTTATCTCCCACTCGATACTCTATTTCTTTCCTTTTCAAATCCGCATATGACTTCTGACGATCCGATGCTATCTTTAGATTACTCTGGATAATTTTCACTTTATCTTACATATCTTTCATCGAATCTGGCCCTATCAGATCTCGATCTTTCAATTCAAACCAATTTAATGGTGGTCAACATTTTCTCCCATACAGAGCTTCATATGGGGCCATCTTAATACTCGATTGATAACTATTATTGTATGTGAATTCTGCTAACGGCAAATACTTATCCCATGATCCCTTAAAATCAATCACACATGCCCTTAACATATCTTCAAGTATTTGAATGGCTCGCTCTGACTGCCCATCTGTCTGTGGATGGAAAGTTGTGCTGAAGTTCAATCGAGTATCTACTACCTCATAAAACAACATCCAGAACCTTGAAGTAAACCGTGGGTCCCTATCAGACACTATTGATATAGGTATTCCATGCAGTCTGACTATTTCCTTAATATACAATTCCGCCAACTTATCCATCGAGTAATTTACCAGAATTGGAATAAAATGAGCTGTCTTGGTTAACTGATCTATAATAACCCATATCGAATCCTTTTTACAAGGTGACAAGGGTAGCCCTGAAACGAAGTCCATCATAACTCGCTTCCATTTCCACTCAGGAATGGCTATTGGCTGCAGTAACCCAAATGACACTTGATGTTCAGCTTTCACTTGCTGACATGTTAGACATTTAGCAACAAACTATGTTACAGCTCTTTTCATACCAGACCACCAATAACGACTTTTCAAGTCTTGATACATTTTATTTTCGCCTGGATGCATAGTCAAAGGGCTATAATGGGCTTCGTAAATAATATATCTCCTTAGATCATCATCATCAGGAATATAAAGCCTTCCCCAGTAATATAGGCATATATCATCTCTTCTTTCAAAATCTTTATTCTCTTCTTTTTTTATTAACGTTAATTTCATCAAACACTTTTTATCTCTCCGTTGTAGCTCTTTTACTCGATCTAATAGCATCAGTTTTAACTTTAATTCAGCAATCACAGCTTCATCTCCATCCATAGATAAATGTTTGTCTAAAGCCCTTAAAGCTACAAAAGTTTTTCGACTGAGTGCATCCACTACCACATTAGCTTTTCCCGGAAGATAGTCAATAGTCAAATCATAATCTTTCAGAAGCTCTATCCATCTTCTTTGCCTTAAATTCAACTCTTTTTGGGTCAACAAATATTTTAAACTTTTATGATCAATATAAACACGGCAATGCTCACCGTACAAACTATTGTAGCTAATTCTAAGTCATGTGTCGGTTAATTTTGCTCATGGTTCTTCAATTGTCTAGAGGCATAAGCCACAACCTTGCCTTCTTGCATCAGCACACACCCCAACCCATTATGGGATATATCACTATGCACGACATATTTTTTACCTGACTCAGCTTGTACAAGCATTAGATCCTCAGCTACAATTCTCTTTAACATCTCAAAACTTTCTTGGCACTTTTATGTCCAGACAAATGGCATATCCTTTCACAAAAGCTTAGTTAACGACAGTGATAACATCGAGAAAATTTTCACAAATTGTCTATAATAACCCGCCAGCCCCAAGAAACTCCGAAATTCCGATATATTCTTTATAGATTGCCAATCTACTATAGCTTGAATCTTCTTGGGGTCCACTCTAATGCCTTCTGCCGACACTATATGACCAAGAAAGGAAATCTTGGACAACCAAAATTCACATTTGGATAATTTAACATATAACTTCTTGTCACGAAGTACCTGAAAGACCACTCGAAGCTGAGTATCATGATCCTCCTTTAACTTGGAATAGACCAGGATATCATCTATAAACACTACTACGAACTGATCCAAGTATGATTTCAAAATTCGATTCATCAAATCCAAGAATGCCGCTAGTGCATTTGTCAATCCAAATGGCATCACTACAAATTCATAATGCCCATACTGGGTACAAAATGTTGTCTTTGAAATATCATCTTCTTTGATCTTCAACTGATGATACCCTAACCTTAAGTCTATCTTAGAAAACACCGATGCTCCTTTCAGTTGGTCAAACAAATCATAATCCTCAGAAGAGGATATTTGTTCTTTATGGTGACCTTATTCAACTGATGGTAATCGATACATAATTACATAGTCCCGTCTTTCTTTTTCATAAATAAAACATGTGCTCCCCAATGGGAAACACTTGGTCTTATAAACCCCTTATCGAGTAATTCTTGTAATTTCTCTTTCAATTCTCCTAGTTCAGTCTGAGCCCTTCTATATGGAGCCATGGATACCGGTTCAGTACCCGGATAAATCTCAATACTGAATTCTACCTCCCGATCTGGAGGCAGTCCCAGTAGTTCCTCAGGAAATACATCCGAAAATTCTCGAACGGTGGAAATATCATTTACTTTACCTTCTGGAACTCGAGTGTCTATTATATTGGCAAGAAAAGATATACACCAATTTGACATCATCTTCTTCGCAGTCATAGTCGATATCACATTCGAGGGTGATTTCGATCTTTCGCCGATTACTACAATTTCAGAACCTTCGACATTCTTTAAAAACAACCTTATCTTACGATAATCAACACATTCATAATATGAAGACAACCAATCTATGCCTAGAATAATTTCATATTCATTGAAGGGAAATTCCCTTAAATTGGCCAAAAACACAATCTACTGGATCTTTATAGGGCAATTGCTACATACTCTAGATACTCTTGCACTGTGACCCATAGGATTTATCACTATCATCTCACTCGCTATTGATTCAAAGGAATTTCTCTAGCTCTAACCAACTTGGTACTAATGTATGAATGTGTAGAACTAGGGCAACTAAAACAAATACAGGTTCATCATAAAGATGAAAAATACCTATTATTATCTCAGGGTCATCTCGATCCTCAGTGGTCTTAAGGTTGTAAATTCTAGCTACTCCTTGAGTCTCTTATCTCGGCATTGATTATGTCTGTCCCCTGGACCTACCATTTCCTCTGTTTCTATTTGAGGCTACCATTGATCTTTCAGATTGTACCGAATTATCACCAGATTTCTTAGGGCAGTTCCGAGAAAAGTGACCCATATCATCATATAAAAAGCAAGCTCCACAAACAAATCTACAAACTCCTTGGTGAAATTTGCCACAGATTTGAAATGGATTTATTTCTCCAGAAGCTCTACCCGAGCTAGCAGCAAAAGACTGTCTACTCTTCTATGATGCTACTACAAAGCTATCTCTCTCAGAGACTCTGGAACTTGAGCCTTTTCCTCTTTTAGCATAATGGGGAGTGGAAGGCATTCCCACTCTTTTCCCCACTTGAACACTCTGCTCCGCTGCCAATGTCTCCTCATGAGCTCTTTCAATAGCTTTAGCTCTGTTTATAACTTCTTGCATGCTCGACAAGTTCAAGGTTATCATCATCTTTTTCAGCTTCGACCTCAAACCCTATATGAACCAATCACATCTGGCCTTATCATTTAACACAATTTCAGTGGCAAAACAGCTCAACTTATTGTATTCAGCTTCAAATTCATGGACAGCTCGGTCACCTTACTTTAAATTAAGGAACATCATCAACATTTCTCATTTGAACTACTCACCCACATACTTGTTTTTTAAATTCTTCCTGGAAAAATTGCCATGTGACATGCTTCGATGGTGCATACATCGTAGTATTGGATCACCTTACTCGAGCTGATCCTCTCAACAAAGATACAACTCCTCCCAATTTCTCCTGATATGAACATTGCATACTTTCAAGCATTATCATCATATCATTTAACCACATATCAACCTCTATCGGACCCTCACCCCCATCTCCTCTGAACTCTGGAGCTCATAAACTCTTCAACTCCTTTGGAATCAACATTTGAGGTACTAGAAGAGTAGGGGGAGGTTGAAATTGAGTCATCATAGCATCAAGGGCTTGCATGAAAGTTCCAAAATCAGGTGTTGGAATCCCTTGAGGTGCAAGTGCACTTGCATTTTCAGAAGGAAGAGGTTGTGCACTATTATCTTCATAACTTTCACTCCCAGTTCCCTATTGTATTTCTTGTTCTCCCTCTCTTCGCGAGTTTGATGATTCTGACATCTAATAAAACATTCATAATAATAGCAATACCATTAGTAAGGAGTTTATCAATCACCTTCTAATGACACTATCTCAGTAACATTTACAACTTTATTGGCATGTAATCCTTTTTCTATTTTAAAATAGAACTAGATTTGGTCGATAATCAGCTAAACCTCTGGCTCTGATATCAATAAATGTAACATCCATATACGTATATTCGTTTATGTATACGTATACAAATGTCACAGTACTTAAAAAACGGTGTACTAATTTTGTGAAGTCTTTAAAATTTTGTTGCAATTTAATTTCTATATAAATAAACATAATAATTAAGCATTCCTTAAAAAACACATCACAAAATGTTATATTAAGTTTAATTACATGCCAATAAGTTTACAAAAGGGTCACTACTATCCTATTGTTACTGGTGGTTCAACCTTGGTGAATTATATATGTTGCTATTGCTTCACCCCTTTACTTGGTTAATTCTACTGCTACCTACACGTGGAAATAAACATGTTAAGTATATCTTAGTGAGTCTTAATACAATAAATAACCTTTGTGTATCCATACATATTATATTTCCCATTTGTCATAATAATTTATCATGATTCTTTTCTTTTCGTTTGTAACCTTCATTTATATTTATAATACACCATTATGCACTTTAAGCTATAACATCTTTTCTGTTGATAATGCACTCATATGCATTTCAAGTATAGTATACATTTTGGTTGATAATGTACCCATATACATTTCAACCATTGTATACTTTTCTGTTGATAATGTACACATATACATTTCAACTTTAGCATGTTCTTCTATTGATAATGCACCCATATGCATTTCAACTCCAGCATACTTTTTTGTTGATAATGCACACATATGCTTTTCAACTCTAGCATACTTTTCTGTTGATAATGTACCCATATACATTTCAACTAAAATATGCTTTTCTGTTGATAATGTACCCATATACATTCCAACTAGGGCATCCTTTCATGCCAACAATGCACCCATATGCATTAGTATTTTCATTTCTTTTAGAACAACTCATACTGTAGTTCATACACAATATCATTTCAATATATTCAATAAACATAGTAATTACAGTAAAGCATACATTAATAATTAAACAAATCATATTAAATAATTGCTAATCATTTTCATCTAGATTGCATATCATAAAATGTACTCACATGACTTTCCTCGCAAAGTGTCCTAAAGTAAGGATGATTACTCTGGAACTTTACCCTTGCCTTTCGCCCTACTTGCCTCGGGAGCTTGATTTCGATCTAACCCACATTCATTAAATACATGTATTATATCAATTGTTAGTGTGTTTCCTAACAATTATAACTTGATATTAATCAAAACATTTATTATTAACTTCTACAACAATATCAGTCCCAACGTAAAATTTCTGGCCCTTCAGTATCGATTGCCCTACTATGGTATCGATACCCCCTTCCAGTATCAATACCAAAATTAGCTTCGATGTAATCTAGTATCAATACCCTCACCATGGTATCGATACCACTATGTTATGGTACCGATACCCCCTTAGGTATCGATACCAAAATTAGATTCGATGTTTCCTGGTATCGATACCCTTACCATGGTATCAATACCACATCGATTGGGTGTCGATTCTGATTGACTCAGTATTGATAGTTCTCATCTAATTTAACCTAATTCTTGTCAATGGTATTGGTACTATTCTATGGGGTACCGATGCTTCTGTCCAAATTTTTCAGTTTTTCATCCGAAATTTACCCAACTTTGGACCAATTTTCATCTCATTTCCCCTAACAATACTATATAACACTTCTCTACTTAACCTTACAAATTTTCTTTCATTTAACCACTTAAAACATCTAATATTCCTCAATAGCATTTGATTCTAAGAATCACATCATAATTTCTAACTTGTTATTTCACTCAACCAATGCTTCAAATCTTTCATTTACCTTCTTGACAAGTTAATTTTACCAACAAACATCAATAAACCTTCATATATTAACATATCATTATAAAACCCATTTTCTTTAATCTCTAATATCTCCTTAATAACTTAGTTTTAATCTCCCCTAAACCTTTATTAAGCTTCCATCATATACAAGGATTCATTAACTAGCAAAAATTAAAGGAATAAACTATTTGATTTAAAACTTACCTTTGAGCTTAAGAGAGAGCTCTTCTACGGGGGAAGGAAGACGAAGAAGAAAGAAAGCTTTTTCTTTTTCTTTTTAACCTAATCCGCTTTTCCCTTATTTTTAATACCAATTTAAAATACATTTAAATTTTCTTTCATATGAAAGACCAAGATGCCCTCTTAAAAATCCATATTCACACTTTAGTTTTAACCATTAATCCTAACCATTCTGATCTTTCATTATTAATAGAATAAATCCTAATATTTTTGAATCATTTTGAAATAGTCCTTATATTAGTAATTGGGGCATTACATTATGAGCTTCAAGATAGTCTTGTTTTCTTCTTTCATTTTCTTTTG
Organism: Hibiscus syriacus; assembly: GCF_006381635.1. Classification (NCBI taxonomy): domain Eukaryota; kingdom Viridiplantae; phylum Streptophyta; class Magnoliopsida; order Malvales; family Malvaceae; genus Hibiscus; species Hibiscus syriacus. The sequence continues at coordinate 9,678,336 of NW_024062800.1, read as the reverse complement.
TTATAGTATTGGTTCCTAGATCATCTATAGCTAGTGGGTCACGTTCCGTCTACTTCCACTTTGATTCCGTCTCTTTATATTGATGGTTCCTAACTCCATATAGTTAGATCATCTATCACTGCCATCCACAATCCTTGGCCAGATGAATACCTTTGATAATTGCATGCGTCTTAGCTAACCCTGCTTCTACACAATCGAGAGAATTCGAGGTTGATGAGTGTTTTATTTTGTTATTATTTGTTGCTAATTACTCTGTGTTATCTCTTTCATATTACTGATTTGGGTTATTTACGTTCGATTTTGCGCAAGACTCTATTTTCTAGAAAATAACGTTTAAAGGGCTAGTTCTGTAGTTTTTTTAATTTTCTGGAATCAAGGCTAGGCACATGTGTATGAATTTGGGCATGACGATGTCAATGTTGAAGAATCTGCAGTCCAGTCATTGATAACTTCTAGAAGGTGGCCTAGTCAGCATAATAAAGAAGGAATGATGGTCGGACGAAAACTCTTTAGGGCTTAAGAATTGTAATTGGATTTAAATGTTTGAGAATTATTATTTTAATTAGAAATTATCTCTCTATTATTTAGGATTTTTTTATTGCTATTAATTAGGATTTAAGTAGTTGAATGTTGTTAGGATTATATTTAGGTTTATATCATGCTTAGCTAATTTTCTAATTAGCCGATAGCTAAGCAGTGACTCAATTCGTTTAGTGAGAATTGAAGAGCACTTCATACATTCGGATATCTTTCTCGATTTTCTACAAACTTGGATTGACAATCGACCACTCCTTTACATATCTCAACACTTTCAATTCAAAAGGCGTACATTGGTTTGATCGATGTTTTGATTTATTGTTGGGAAGAAAATTCGGCTAGTAGAAAATTTAACTTCCTAAGAACACACTTAGCGGAAGTTCGATAAGGGAAATTGAGATTAGGTTTGCCTCTCATTGAGACACCATAATCTAAGCACAAGCTTTTCCAATACTCAAAGTTGCATTGGCATTAATATTGATAACCCTTGTTAATCCAAACAAAGACTGAATTCTAAGAATTGACTTTGGAAAATTAGTTCACCAGAGAGAAGAGAGTAAGTTACAAAGGTTGGGCCTTGTAGACTGTAACCTGCAGGAATCTAGAAAGAAAATCTCTTTCAGTGATTGAGACAAGTTGAGGCAAAGCAAAGCTAGAGCCTATCTCTCATCATAACTGTTTTCAATCATCTACTTTTCTTGTTTTTATTTTTTTTACTTTATTCAATTTCTAAGTACATGCGGATCAACCATTTCTTCTCTATATTGCTTTTATAACTTATTTATATGAGAAAAGGCTTATTATTTGACAACTACGATGCTTTTCAAATTGGTGTCATTGCCAGGGATTTTGGAAAATTACTGATTAATTTTTTTATTTATAATCATGAAAAATTCATGCGAACTAGTAGACTACAACCCTAAGATCAAAGCACACACCCAAATTCTACATGCACACATACAACGAGAAACAAAGTGATATCAGTAATATGTATCAGAAATACCCTCTGACGCTGAAATATAACTTGAATTCAACGAAGAACCAATTTTGATGGGTGATCAAACATTCTGAGAACTAGCTATGGCATCTGCCAAACAACAACCATTATGCATCGAATTCCCTCAAAGTGAAACACCGTTTGAGCTGAAAATATGTTTAACCCATCTTCTACCTACTTTCCATGGACTGCCCAGCGAAAATCCTCACAAGAATCTTACTGAATTTCATATGGTTTACTCTAACATGAAACCACATTGAGTATTTGAGGATCAAATTAAACTTCGCGCTTTTCCTTTCTCCTTAACCGATTTGGCTAAGGATTGTCTATTATATCTACCTCATAATTAAGTTAATACTTGGGTTGATATGAATCGTCTTTTTCTTGACAGGTTCTTCCCTATGGTGAAAGCGAGTGAACTGATAAAGATGGAGACTCGTTATACGACTATTGGGAATGATTCAAGAAACTCCACGCTAGCTGCCAACAAAAATGACTATCATAGCAAACACTCCTTCAATACTTATACGAAGGCCTACTTCCCGTAGAGATGATAGATGCAACTAGTAGAGGGGCACTCATTAATATGACTCCAAATGCAACCAGAAACTTAATTTCTACCATGGCCGTCAACTAACAATAGTTTGGCTTTTCTAATGAACCGGCTCGATGGGTTCAGGAGATAACTAAAATTTCATTGGAAAATAAAATTGATAAGTTGGCTGATATAGTTCAATATCTTGTTACATGCAAAATGGGTATTGCTAGATTTACAGAATATGCACATTGCTTGACCATCTAATGGATTGTTATCTGATGTTACAAGAAGATAATGCCGCCTAAGTAACAGCAACTGATAATTTTCTGGGACCTCCCTAGAGACCTTATAATCCTAACGTAAATACCTATAATTCGAGGTAGGGGACCATCCAAACCTCAATTATAGGCAAAAACTGAGGTCAACCCATCCGTATCAACCAAGGCCACCTCTACCACAACAATATCAATAGCCAAAATCATCATTGGAGTCTATCGTCAAACGTTTGGCGATATCTCAGTAGAATTTTTAGAATAGAATTGAAGCTTGCTTTTAAGAGCTCGAAAAACAAAAGAGTCGTCCAGCTCAGATTGTGGGATACATGGAGTCGTAGGGAAAATTACCATCTTAAACTTAGGCAAACACACGAGAAAATGTTAGTACCATAACCCTTTGCAATGACACGATTATCACACCAATTCTTAATAATGTTATTGCAAAATCCAAAGGAAAAGAAAGATATTGTTGTAGGCTCCCAGAAGGAAGAAATCGACGCAAGAAAGAAAGAAAGAAAAAAGACGATTCCTTAAAATTGTATGAAAATGAAGAAGTCGACTTGAGATTCCAAAGGAAAAAGAAAGATGCATTTTTGACTTTTCCAGCGCCATCTCTCTATGTGACGCCACCTCCCTTCCCCTCGAGGTTAGTTAGACGTTACAAACAAACTAAGGAGAAAGAAATTTTAGACGTTTTTTAAAAGGTAGAGATAAATATACTGCTTCTTGAGGTAATCCGAAAAGTGTTGAGATATGCCAGATTCTTGAAAGATCTTTCCACAACCAAAAGAAAACTTACTGAAAATGAAAAGATAAACATAGGTGAGAACATCTCAGTCATTTTTTAACATAAGCTTCCACCAAAATTAAAGGACCAAGGTATGTTTTTTATACCCTGCAAAATCAATAAGGTAGGAATTAAACATGCTATGTGTGATCTTAGTGCTTCCATAAATGTTAAGCCTCTTTCGGTTTACAACTAACTTTCTGTTGAGCCTTTGAAGAAAAGTATAATAAGGATCCAACTCATCGATCTGTCCATCATTTATCTCGAAGGACTTCTTGAAAATGTTTTGTTAAAGGTAAATGAGTTAATTTTTTCGACAGATTTCTATGTCATCGACTTGGAAATGATCGAACCAATTCTTCATTAAAAATCCTTCTTGGTCTCCCATTCCTAAGCACTATACATACCAAAATTGACGTTAGGAGTGGAATTATTATTATGAAATTCGATGGTGAAGTTGTTAAGTTTGACGTTTACAAATATATGAAGTATCTAGATAATTGCAAGCATTAATTTCGTTGATGTTATTTAACCTTTCATAGATGATTTTGTTGAAACTAACTTATCTAATGATTTGTGCGAAGAATAAGAGAATTACGATGAAGAAATCAAGGAGATAGAAAATATTTTTCTATTAAATCTAATTTGTTCCTAAATCCATTCGAATGTAGCTTTTACCTTCAATTTTGCATACACCACAAATTAAGCTAAATAAATTATCAGATAATCTCAAATACGTGTTTTTAGGAGTTAACACTACTCTCACGGTTATTATCTCAAATAAACTTTCAAAGGAGGAAAAGGACTTAGTGACGATTTTACGGGAACATATGGAAGCAATCGGATGGATCATAGCCGACATTAAAAAACTTAGTCCATTAACATACATGCATAAGATTAAAATTAAGGAAGGCGCAACACCATCCTAAGAAGGCCAGGAGCGTTTGAATCCTCTAATGATGGAGGTGGTGAAGAAAGAAATTCAAAGTCTCTTAGACGCTGACATTATCTACCCGATATCGAATAATAATTGGGTAAGTTCGATCCATGTGGTTCCTAAGAAAACTTGAGTGACGATAATAAAAAGTTCTTAAGGCACATTAGTTCCTAAACGAGTTCAAACCAGATGGAGAGTTTACATTGATTACCGGAAGTTGAACACACTTACTTGATAAATGTCATTTTCCACTTTCTTTTATTGATCAAATGATAGAACAATTAGCTGGTAAATCTAACTATTGTTGTTTAAATGGTTTTCTAGGTTTCTTCTAAATCCCAATGGAACCAAAAAATCAAGAGAAAACAACGTTTACATGTACCTTTGGCACCTTTGCATATCGAAGAATGTCATTTGGGCTTTTTAATGAACCTATTATGTTCTAGAGATGCATGTTTAGCATTTGTTTGACTAGGTAGAGAAAGAGATTGAAGTTTTCATGGACGACTTTATGGTATATGGTAATTCTTTTGATGAGTGTCTCTTGAATTTAACTAGTGGGTTGAAACGATGTCTTGAATATAACCTCATGCTTAATTATGAAAATCCCACTTCATGGTCGATAAATGATTGATTCTAGGTCACATTGTTTATGCTAAAGGAATTTTGGCCGATAAGGCCAAAACTGATATTATTCTCTCACTCTTATACCCTACAATTGTGAGGGAATTTTATTCTTTTCTTGGACATACAGGCTTTTATCACAGTTTATAAATAATTTTTCCAAGATAGCGCAACCGCTTTGCAAGCTGTTACAAAAAGATACACCTTTCATTTTTTATGACGAATGCAAAGAAGCTTTCGCCATTCTCAAAAAACTTATTTCGGCACCAATAGTGTATCCAACTAATTGTGAGTATCCCTTTGAGATTATGTGTGATGCAATTGACTCAAGCGTATGAGGCTTCTTAGGTAAAAAATTGGTGGAGAACCCCACGTTATAGCATATGTGTCTAGGACACAAGATGCGACTCAACATAATGATTTGAAAACTGAAAAGAACTCTTTGATATTATTTTTTCCTTAGATAAATTTCGTTCTTATCTTATCAGTAATAATATTGTTGTTTATTCTGATCATGCAGCTTTGAAATATTTACTGAGTAAGAAAGAGGTGAAACCATGCTTGATTCGATGGATTTTACTCTTACAAAAGTTAAATCTTCATATCAAAGATAAAAAAAGCTATGAAAATCTACTTGCAGACCATCTAAGTCGACTTCTCATCTCTCAAATCGACACACCGATTCAAGAAGAGTTCCCCAAAGAACACCTATTTTGGGTGCAAGGAGTGGTTCCATGGTATGTCGATATGGTTAATTACTTAGCCACTAGGGTACTTCCATCTGATTTAAGCCATCGTAACGAGATGCCTCTTAAACCGATTCATGTTTGTGAGATATTTGATGTATGAAGTATTGATTACATGGGTCCCTTTGTTTCATCCTTTGGTAATTACTATATTATTCTTGATGTTGATTATGTATTGAAGTGGATAGAATCTAAAGCTATTTGTAATAATGATGCTAAAACTACTGTGGATTTTCTAAAGGATTTTATCTTTTCCAGGCTTGACACTCTGAGGGAGATAATTAGTGACCAAGGAACGCATTTTGTTAATCATATCATTAAGGCGCTTATGAAAAAATATGGAATCACTCAACGAATTGCCACTACTTATCACCCTCAAACTAATGGACAAGCAAAAGTTTCAAACTGAGAAATCAAGTCGATTCTTGACAAGATTATGAAGCCAATAGAAAAGATTGGAGTTTGAAACTCAATGATGCTTTGTAGGCATATCATACCGCTTATAAAGGTCCCATCTGAATGTCCCTATATTGTATATTCTTTGGTATACCATGTCACTTACTAATTGAATTAAAACATAAAGCATAATGGACGTTTAAAGAATGCAATATGGAGATGGATGCAATTGGCAAAAGCAAGAAAATTGCACATTCAAGAGCTTGAAGAAATCCATTGCAACGCTTACGATTGTTCTCGAATCAGGATAAAACTTAAGATTTTTATAATCATCGTGTTTCATTTAAATCTTTTAATGTTTGTAAAAAAGTTTTGCTTTTTAATTATAAATTAAAAATATTTGCCGAAAATTACGAATGAAGTGGGCAATACATTTTACCGTGACTCAAATATTTCCCCGTGGCAAAGTCAAAACTCAAGATGATTTGGGAGTTCGTTTCAAAGTAAATGGTCAACGATTAAAGTCGTATTACAAGAATAATCAAGTGTGTGTGATCGAGAAAATTACTTTAGAAGAACATGTAGTCTGAATCAGGATGTTGAGCTAAACGACATTAAATAAAGTGCTTAATGAGAGACAACCAATTTTATTTAATTTTATTAATTTTATTTTAGTCTGTTTTCAATTTTATTCAATTTTATTCAATTTGTTAATCTTCGTTTCAATTTTTTTTAATTTACAGGTATCCCAAATATTTTAAATAGAATAGATTCAGAGCAAATTCAATATTTGGATTGAACAATTACAAATTTTTGGTATTTGAAGCAGTGTTTCAAATGTGCGGCATACGTTAGCAAAACCCTTACCCTCACTCGTCTCATGTTAACAAAACCCATGTCCAAATTTTTGTCTCATTGCAGCCAAACATTCCAACTTTCCCTTCAATTCCCACTTTATTTTACCACCGCTACCCACACTCAATCACCCTCCACGTTTTTCTCACGTGGACCCCACCTTATCCCTCATATTTCTTTTCAAATTCCTACTCCCCTTTGACCGATTAAAACTTCTTACCCAATTAAAATTCTTCTCATTTCATAACTCTTCCCCCACGTGATTTATTAAATTTCCAAAACCCTTTTTATATTTTATTTTCAGTCAAAACCTTCAACCTTCTTCTTGCTCTATTTTTTAAGCAAACATCCCTCACCGCCGCACCCCGATATTTGTTGTTTCTTCTCGCCGATCACGAGACACTGCTACTCGCTCATTCACTATTTACGCCACCGGTAACATCATCATCTTTCTCTTCATCTCAATTGTTTATTGCAAACTTCAAGATGGTGAGAATGAGAAATCAAGAAAATGCAGCTCACTATCGCCGATTAACCTTGGTGGTCATCTTTGATTCGTCGCTTTGGGTTCGTTTTAATTCCAAGCGACTCGGACTCCATTCCCGCTCCTCCACAACATGTTGCTCGTTGTGGTCGACACTAACAGCCGCCCACACCACCACCGACACCGGTTGAAGATCTAAAACCGAGAGTGAAAACCCAATTTCATGAAGTGCATGATCGTCTCAACTCCATCGAGTCTAACCTTGCCAAGGTGTTGTCTTATCTTCGTCCAAGTACCTCTCGCCGAGGTCGCAGCCACGACCGTCACTAGACACATAAAATATCTCTATTCCTTCTCCTATGCTTTAATTTTTCATATTGGGATAATATGCCTTATTTTGGGTAGAGAATAATTGCATTGATTTTCTCTTGCTTGTTTATATGCTTGAAATTGAGTATTGCCTTGGTTGATTCATTGAAAGATCTTGCTACCGATCTTGATTCTTCCTTTGTTGCTTTGGTTACCTTATGAGTGTTTGATCATGCTTTTATCAGATTTAGGGTGCATAATAATAAAATGGCATGATTTGTATTTTTCTTTAAAATTTTAATTGATATTCAATGAGTTTGTTGATAGACATATGCCATGACTCGGTACACATTACATCTTTTGTGAGATTTGAGCTTAACGAGAACACTTTCTATTCTTGCTCATTTATTTGGTTGAGAGTACCGGATTAATTTTGATAATCTACAACTTGTGATTAAATGTATATCGAGACTACATGTTGAACTTGATGATTTAATATGATTAGGACACTTAGGATTAACTCATTTCTCTACCAAAATTGCTTATACATTTATATACATTAGTGAACCAATTTTGTGATTTTGTCATTTTCTTTGTTTTTACCCCATTATTATGTCGAAACCTTTTATTTTATTTTTATCCTTTTTTGTTATCCATGTTAAGACGGAGATATATTTGTTTCAAGAATAACAAAAGAAATCAGAAAAAGAGAGAGAAAAATAAAAAGTAGAAGAAGAAGAAACAATCGAAAAAATTTGGTTTGAATACTGCTCGAACAAAATAAAAATAGTAGAAAAACAAAAAAAAAACGAGAAAAGATTGAGAGAAAAAATGGTTGTTTGTTACACTTTCTCTCATTGCATTACTTTTTTTACTTTGTTTCATGGATTTTACCTTATACTTGTACATCTCTTGTCTTGATATTTAAACCCAAATTTTGACCTTTTTCACTACCTACACCTAAGCCTCGTTACAACCTTTTCAAAGACCCTTTGATTAATGTATTTTGTTTATTTTAATGGCGGAGACTTGATTTTCTTGCAAGCTTATGGTAATGTCTATATTGCTCTTGGGTTAGAGCGATTTCTTTTACCGAAAACACTATGAGCGACAATGAGTGAATCCTTTTGAGGTATTAAGTGTTGGTACATTGAAATAGATGGATAATTGAAATATCTTGGTTTTGCTTGAACTTATTGCTAGTAGTGTCTGTTTACATAATTGTTAATTTGCTTCCTTTAATTGAGTTAATCATTGACTCATTTAGTAATGTTTGACTTATTATGAGATGAACGATGGAAACTTAATGTTTTGATGTTTGATTATGGCATGCTTGAGGACAAGCACTGAATAAATGATGAGGAATTTGATAAGTGTTTTATTTTGTTGCTAATTACTCCATGTTATCTCTTTGATATTACTGATTTGAGTTATTTATATTCGACTTTGTGCAAGACTCTATTTTCCAGAAAAAAACGTTTAATGGGTGAGTTTTGCAGTTTCTTTTTATTTTTTGGAATCAAGACTAGATGCATGGCCATGAATTTAAGCATAACGATGTCGACGTGATAGAATCTGCAGTCCAGTCAATGATAACTTCTAGAAAGTGACCCATACAGTAAAATCAAGAAGGAATGACAGTTGAATGAAAACACTTTGGGGTTTAAGAATTGTAATTGAATGTAAATGTTTGAGAATTATTATTTTAATTAGGAATAATCTCTCTATTATTTGGGATTTTAGATTGCTATTAATTAGTATTTACGTATTTGATTGTTCTTAGGATTATCTTTAGGTGTTTTAGTTCCTTTAGGTATTTTATTTTCTTTAGGTTATCCCATGATATAAATACCCATTAAGGTGAAGCTTGACATATGTATTGCTTTTGGCTTTTATTTGCCTTGGGATTTTTAGTTCTATAAAGATTATTTTCTTTTTCATCTTTGTTTGTTTTCTTTAACATTCTATGTATGATTTTTTTCACGCTTAGCTAATTTTTCAATTAGCCAATAGCTAAGTGACGACTCAATCAGTTTCATGAGAATTGAAGAGAACTTCATACCTTAGGATAACTTTCTCGATTTTTTGTAAACTTGGATTGACAATTGGCCACCCCTTTACATATCTCGACACCTTCAATTCAAAAGGCTTGTGTTGGGTTGATCGATGTTTTGATTTACCGTTGGGAAAAAGATTCGACTTGTAGCAAATTCAGCTTCATACGAACACACTTAGTGGCGGTTCACTAAGGGAAATCGAGATCGGGTTCGACTTTCATTGGGACATCATAATCCAAACAGTGTTTTTCCAGTACCCAAAGTTGAATTGGATTTAACATCGATAGTCGTTGTTAATTCAAACAAAGACCAAATTCCAAATATTGACTTTGGGAAATTTGTTCATTAGAAAGAAGATAGGTTACAAGGGTTATGGCTTGTAGAGTGTAACCGACAGGAATCCCAAAGTAAAATCCCTTTCAGTGATTGAAACGAGTTGAGACGATGTAAAGCTGAAGGTTATCTCTTATAATAATTATTTTCAATCATCTACTTTTTTTTTTAGTTTATTCAATTTATTTCACTAATCCTCCTTTTTATTTTTCTCTTAAAGTTTCCTTGGATCAAGATCAATTCAAACCGACATTGGAAATTTCTAAATCCCTGCACATCAACACTTTATTCTTTATATTACATTTATAATTTATTTATCTGAGGAAAAGGCTATTTATTTGACAATTACGACACTTTTTAGAGGCCATTACACCTAATACCCTACCATTCGAGCCCCGAGCAACGACTCGTATAGTTGCAAGTCGCATCCATGGATCAAAAGCACCACCAACATTAACCTTCACTATACAGAAGAGGCTTTCAACATTTCGGATCCACTCCATGGCCAATCCCATCACGAACGCTTGACACAGTTTCCTTGGATCAAGATCAATTCAACCTCATTGGACGTAATGCAATGGAACATGATGGTCAACTTCAATCTCGGGTTATTGTGGCATTACATTCATCCCAAACGTTCCAAATAAGCATTATGAACCCTACAAAACTTTCAAGATCAAGTGCAGCAAAAATTGTCTCAAGCCAGTTTAAGGGAGATATTAATTGACTAGATAAAAAAGAACCTATCAACCCAGCTGTTATGAAGGCTTCTTGGGCGTACGAGCAATCACGAAAAATGTAAACAACTATTTCCATGTCCATGTTACATATAGGGCATAAACTCGTCCCTATACCTGCAGTCAGAAGGTGAGAACCAATCGGGAGCCCTCCATGTGCCATCCTCCAAGCAAATAACTTGACCTTAGGAAGCGTTTGAAACTTCGCTATGACCTTCCATAGTTTCGAATTCACCTCTGTTATATGTGTAAGTCGTTGGAGCCATCAATATCAATATCAGATAATCATGATTGCCCCAAATAATAGTATCCTCCGAGCAATGAGCTATCGTAGTTGATAAAATGAGTCTCTCTCTCTCTATATATATATATATATTAACAAAATGAGGCTCCTAATTATTTAGTAATGGCAGCTCTTCAAAAGCTTGTGATCGATGTCGAATGTTGTAACAATAAAAGGAAAGGTGACAGATAATTTATAGTAATGGGAAAGAGATATTGACCAGGATGAAATTTGAAATATAAGGGTCCATTTGTTTTACGGAAAACAAATTCCGTAAAATGAATTACATTTCCTGTAAAATATTTTAGGGAAACCATTTTATAGTGTTTGGATGATGTTGTGAAATTAATTTTCTAATGGTCGGTAAACTTTTTAAAAATTATTTATTATAAACATCAAATACAATAAATAGTATTTATTAACAAAATAATAATATTCTTTTTATAATATTGGAATGATTTATTTAATATTATTTATATCAATATTATTATTAATAAAATATTAAGAGTATTATATTTTATTAAAATAAAAATTATTATAAACTATACTAATTATTTATTAAAATAATAATTTATTGTTAATTATTTTAATTAATTATTAAAATAATAATATTATTAAAATATTAAAAATTATAATTTTAAAATAAGAATTATTTTATATTATGTTTTAAGAAGTATATTTTAAATATTAAATAAATCAAAATAACTTATTATATATTATTAAAATAAAAATATAATATTGTATATTATAATAATATAAATATAACAATAGAAATAGAATTTATATTATATTATTAAAATTATAAATAAATATAATTTAATAATTAATATTTTCTTAAAATATATAAAATAATAATATTTTTAGTGTTTATGCTTTGAAGTGAAAAGTTCGTAAAATAATTTACAGAAAATCAGACCGTAAGTCATGGAAAGTCATTTTCCTAAAAGTACTAAATAAACTAAATTGACTAGGAAAATGAATTACATTGACCATTTGTTTTTTGTCAACCAAACAATGAAAAATAAGAAAAAAAAATTTCTGAAAAATCAATTACATGGAAAAAAGCAGACCCTAATACATACGTTAATTTAATTGACTTGAGCATGAATTATCTTAAAAATAATCAAACATACCTGCATATCAAATTCTTTATTAGGACTCAATCAAATTGAACTGAAAACCCAGATTTAGTGCTAAAAGTTGGATGAATTAATAAACTGTATAGGATATCACTTACAGGTTTTCAACCTAATCCAATGTAATGGTAAGTGCCCATTTTCGTTTAACAGAATGAACATAAACTACAGAAATACACAAACTACATATTTACTTACCTAGGTATTATAGGTGAGAGGAATAAGATTGTCAGATGCAATTCCCATGATATTTCTCATAAATGATTGAACAGGAACATCATAGATTCATGCTCCACGATTCATCTATTCTTGATTTTGTAATGAAGTTAAAACTGGGATAATTGCAGGATACATAACTGAAAACATCTGAAAATAACCATTTTAAAAAGCTGAAACACTAAAGTATTCCAGGAACCTGCAGCATAAAAGCCACATAGAAACTAAGAGTGAAGAAAAGAAAATTACATACACAAAGCACAAGTAACGAAAAAAAATAACATTACAGAATAGCATCTAAAAATTTTAGCATTCACCAAATTGGATTCAATTTAGACTTATTATTATTTTTTAAAATTTGTACTCTTCTATCATTTGGTTGGAAATTATTACGGTTTATCATCTTATAAGTGAACTCTCTTGAGACATAAAAAGGATTGTTTGATCGAATTTAGAGTCAATTTTATTTGTCCCGCTACAACATAAACATAAAGAGCTAAAAAAAAGAAAGAAAATCTTAAAGATTTAGGTTACGAAAGATTAAGAATCCAAAAGAAAAAGTACACATGAAACCAGGGGCGGAGTGACGCCAGACAGAATAGTGATTATCCTGCAAGCGCTCCAACAGATGATTCACAAGAGAAAATTCTCCCAAAAAAGTCCAGAGAAAAAGTCTTTAGGGTTTAATAAAATATTATCAAATCAAAACAATGCCAAAATCAGTCCACAAGTCGGACTGTTATAGCCAAAAATCGTCTTTATTCGAATTTTGCCAAAAATAGCAAAATCCTGAAAATCACTCTAAATTGAAAATCGAAATAAAATAAGCAATCTCCAAAAAATCCGGTTTATATCGGTTTTAAATTGACTTCCTAATTGACAATCGAAATATTACCATAAATAGTAAAAAATATCTAATTCTAGTGATTCGGAGGAGAAAACGGCAGAATTTGAGGTTGAAAAAAAGGCCACATAGAGCGTAGCTAATGTGGAGAGCGTGCGCGTCGAAAAGAGCTTTCCGGATTGGGGTCTTATGCGCGATTCTGATACCTGTAGCCAAAGTTATGGCCAAAATACTGAAACATACTCAAAACGACCCCAATGAGGAACATGTCACAATCAATTCCCGCCTTTGCGCTGATATGCTAATTCATGGTATCTCAGCGCCATCAAGGTGCAATCTGACAGCTCAGCATCATCTGCCTCGGATCCCCCTGCATCAAGGAGCTAGGAATTTTATAATACGTGTCATAATTTTAAATTATGGTATTTAAATAAAGCCATATAAGTTAATGCATAACATTAATTTTTGATAAATTAATGTAAAATATAGTTAAACTAACATAAGACTAAAACAAAGCTATTAAAGCAATAATCAAAAGAAAATATACATACATGCCAAGGATGTTCATTTTTTTTAATTTTAATTGAATTTATCGACTATTAAAACAACCGACCACTAAATTAGTTCGGTGGGAACAATTAAGGTTTTTAATATTTAACGGTTAATTTGATTTGAAATCAAATAATTGACTCAATTAATTGAATTAGCCAAAAATATTAAATATTATATATATTATATACATTAAATACATATTTTAAACTCAATTCTATTAAGAATTAAGACCCATTTATTTTTCAATCACACTAGATTCATCAAATTATGATCTAAATAAATTTTGACATAAATAAAAATATCTATATTAAATTTAATATAATTAAAAAACATAATAAACTTTTATTAATTCGTTCATCGATGTAATTAATTGAATTTTATTCAATTAGATTCGGTTAACGGTTAAAGAAAAAAAAAATCGATTAATTCAATTAATAAAAGTTTGGTTCGATTGGTGACTGAATTAAACGAATGAATACTCCTAATACATACGGTGTCCAAACGTTTTTAAAAGGAGTGTCATTTTCTAAATTTTTATTATATATATGAAATTTATATAAGGAAAAAGAAAATTAAAAATTACCAATGGATGGAAAGAGAGCTTATCTTTGCTGAAGACATCAAGATGACAGTGACAATAAAAAGAGCTAGCCGATAAGGAGAAGAGAACTGGCGAGGGAAAGAAAGCTGGTGAGAAGTGGAAATTACCAATGGATGGGTGATGATAGTGAACTACTTAGGTCTAGAATTAAGAATTTGGGGAAAGAAAAAGAACAGTCAAAGTTTAAGGAAAACGACTTACCAAAAAACCTCGTCTAAATCCTTTGTTGGAATTTCTGTTGTGAGACGGTTAAAATAATACTAATAAACGACATAACAGATTATAACTTTTACAAATTAAAAGTGGAACACACAATATGACCAATAGTAACCGAAAATGTTAATAATTTTGATAACAATAATTATTGCATCCAAAAATGTTATCCGAAAAACAAAATAAGATTAAAATGTTATTAGTCGTAGTAACATATCCGATTGAGTCTAAAATATTACTAGAATTTAACAAATGAGCCTTAGACATTCTCACGGTAATAAAATTAGTTAAAAGTTGAAACTATTATGAATATTTATAAGAAATTTGGTTGCACCCAGAATGTTATCGGTTGTTAAGAAATTAGGTTGTGATATGAAATGTTAAACTTCTTTGTAATAAATCTGGTTGCGCCTAAAATACTACTGGAGTTTAGCAGATGAGACCTTAGACATTCCTACAGTAACAAAACAATTTAAAAGCTAAAAATGTTATGAATATCTATAAGAAATTCGGTTGTGCCCAAGAATGTTACCGGTCTCTAATAAAGTAGGTTGGATATAGAATGCTATTTTTTTTAACAAAATCGATTTAGACCTAAAATATTAACAAGATTTAGAAAATGAGTTAAAGAAAATAGTCACAACAACAAAATAAGTTTAAAGCTGAATATGTTATCAATCACAATAACAAAATAGGTTGTACCTAAGAATGTTACAGGTCGCTAAGAGAATAGGTTAAGATCTGGAATGTTATAAGCTTCTTTAACAAATCAGATTTGGACCTAAAATGCTAAAGAAATTTAGCAAATGAGTCAAAGAAAATAATCACAATAACAAAATAAGTTGAAAGTCGAAAATGTTATTAATCGCGTTAACAAATTCGGTTGCACCCAAGAGCGCTACCAGTTGCACCCAAGAACGCTACCAGTTGCTAAGAAATTAGGTTGAGATCGTGAATATGACAAGTTTCTTTAACAAATCCTGTTTGGATAAAAAATGCTATCAAAATTTAGCAAATGAGTCAAACAAAACAGTTAGAGTAACAAAATAAGTTGAAAGCTGGAAATATTATCGATTGCATTAACAAATCTTGTTTCCCAAGAATGATATTGGTCGCTAAGAAATTAAGTTAAGATCGGAAATGTAATAAGTTTTTTTATTAAAGAAAAATGTTACAAATTGCTTTAACAAATTCGGTTAAACTTGAAAAATATGCTTAAGTAAAATCAGTTGTTCCGTAAAATGTATGATGTAATTCGATTCAAAAAAGAAAAATATAAACTACGATATAATATTCGATTTAAGAAATAAAAATAAAAATTAACAGATTCTATAGTTGAATTTTAAAAAATATATAAAATTCACTTCAATGAAAGAAAGAAGATTACGAGGTTTAATAGTTGAATTTTAAAAATATATATATAATTCATGTGTTATTTATGAGGTTTCAAGAGATTATGAAAGAAAATTATGCAAGTTCGATAGTTTGAAAATGACTGTTTTCTTTTAAATGTCTAATTTGATAATTCAATCAATTTAAAATTATGATTCAATTGCATGTAATTAATTATATATGATGTTATCGTCACAAAATCGTCAACAAAAAATCATCACAAAAGTTATCGTCAATCGAATTAAACCACTGTTGCCCAACCTGATCTCCAACAACCAGACGATCTTTATACCAGGAAGATCAATAACCGACAACATTGTTTTAGCATAAGAGACAATACATTCGATGAAATAGAAAAGAGGAAAAAAAGGTTGGATGGCAATAAAAATCGACTTGGAAAAAACTTACGATCGCCTTGAATGGTCTTTCATTAAGGATACTTTATCTGACATAAACTGCCCAGACACACTGAACAGAGTTATCGTGCAATGTATCAACACACCGACCATGCAAATTACTTGGAATGGGGAGCTAACGGAACCGTTCAAACCATCCAGAGGTGTTCGATAAGGAGATCCACTATCGCCTTACCTGTTCGTTCTTTGTATGGAGAGACTTGCCCAAGCAATCCATGTCAAAGTCAATCAAGGGAGTTGGAAACTGATAAAGTTAGCCAGATCAAGACCGACCCTCTCACATCTTTTCTTCGTTGATGAGTTAATATTGTTCGCAGAAGAAGATATAACTCAACTCGAGATGATTGTCGAAGTAATTCAGAAATTTAGTCAAAGCTTTGGCCAGAAGGTTAGTATTTCGAAAACGAACATATTCTTTTCCAAAAATGTCCCAACCGACCTCAGGAATCGAATTAGTAGTGGTTTTGGTTTCAAAGAAGTCACTCATCTCGGTAAATATTTGGTGGTAACCCTCCTACAAAAAAGAGTCACCAAAGACACCTACCGATCTATCATACAACGAATTCGGGATCGTCTCTCAGGGTGTGGAAATCTACGTCACTCTCATTGGCAGGAAGAATTGTACTAGCTAAGTCAGTCTTATTTATTAGTTGTCATGCAACTAATAATAGTTGCATAATGCATAACAACGGTTCATAATGCATTGTAAGTTGGCAACAATAATGGTTTATAGTTGGCACTAATAATGGTTGAAAAGTGACATAGCAAAATTACACATTTTATTCATTGTACTTTAGGATATTTATAAGATTAGTCCTTAAGCTTCAACTATAAATACCCTAGCTCATTTAGCTTCAAAATCATCCCAAAGCTTTCTAGCTTTCTTCCAATACTAGAGAGAATTTAAAGAGTTTCTTGAGAGTTGTTTTCTCCTTTTTATCAAGAGAGAATTATCATTGTTTTCTCCTTGGTAGATTGAGAGAAGTTCTAATTCCTATTTTCTCATAGTGAAATTCTTCTATCGTTGCCCGTGGTTTTTACCCTATATTATTTAGGGGTTTTCCACGTAAATTGTGTGTCTTCTTTATCTTCATTTTTATTTTCTCAAATTATTAGTTGCGATTTTGCTCTATCCGATAGCCGTGTTCTGCAACAATTGGTATCCGAGCCAGATTAGAGTGTGTAATATCTGCTTATTGTCTTTGTGGTTGCCACCAAAAGGTGGATCCTCCAACATAAGAAAGTAAGAAGGTATTACCCATTCTTTGAAGGTTCTAGAGAACTATTCACGATAATGAAATAGTGGGAGCTATCCGTAAAAGAAGCTATGGCAACGAAATTTGATATTGAAAAATTCAATGGGAGAAATTTCTCATTATGGAAATTGAAGATGAAGGCCATCCTGAGGAAAGACGGTTATCTAGCAGCTATCAGTGAAAGACCGGTAGATTTCACATATGACAACAAATGGATCGAAATGGACGGAAATGCTATGGCAAACTTTCATCTAGCATTAGCAGATGAAGTATTGTCAAGCATAGAGGAGAAGAAGACAGCTAAGGAGAATCTACTTCAGTGACGGAGCACTTAAACACAGTGAACACGTTATTTTCCCAGCTTACATCCTTAAGATGTACAATAGGAGAACAAGAATGTGCTGAACTTCTACTTCAAAGTCTACCTGATTCGTATGATCAACTCATCATCAACTTGACAAACAGTAATGTCACTAGTCTAGTCTTCGATGACGTTACAGCTGCTGTTCTACAAGAAGAAAATCGACGCAAGAACAAGGAAGACAGACAAGTAAATCTGCAACAAGAAGAAGTGTTGACAACGATGAGAGGGAGATCAACAGAACGTGGCCAAAGCAGCAGTCCCAAACATGGTAGATTGAAGTCGGGGAGCAAGAAGAATTTAAAGTGCTATAACTATGGAAAGAAGGGTCACTTGAAGAAGGATTATTGGAGTCTAAATAAAAACTTCAATCCACAAGGCAATACCGCAAACACTTCAGATGATGAAGATGCTCTATGTTGTGAAGTGTCAACCACCGTGGAAGGTATAAAGAGATATACAAATATATGACTCATTGATTCGGGAGCAACATATCACATGACCTCAAGAAGATAATGGTTCCATCATTATGAACCTGTCTCAGGAGGATCTATGTATAGTTACAATGATCATGCCTTAGAGATCGTTGGCGTGGGAACCATCAAATTGAAGATGTATGATGAAACAATCAAAATTGTTCGAGATGTACGACACATGAAAGGCCTGAAGAAAAATTTATTATCCTACGGATTATTGGATAATAATGCAAGCAAGATTGAAACACATAAAGGAATCATGAAGGTGTTCCGTGGAGCGCTTGTGGTGCTGAAAGGTGAAAAGATAGCAACAAACTTGTATATGCTGAAGGGAGAGACTTTGCTAGAAGCATAAGCCTCTGTTGCCTCATGTAGTTCAGATTCTACAATGCTATGGCATCACAAACTTGGACACATGTCAGAACAAGGAATGAAAGTCCTTGTGGAGCAAAAGCTACTTCCAGGCTTAACAAAGGTAACACTTCCTTTGTGTGAGCATTGCATAACAAGTAAGCAGTACCGATTGAAATTCAACAAATCAAGTTCTAGAGGCTAAAATGTTCTAGAATTGGTTCACTCTGACGTATGGCAAGCACCAGTTACATCCCTAGGCGGAGCAAAATACTTTGTCTCATTTATTGATGACTACTCCAGTAGATGTTGGGTGTACCCTATTAAGAAGAAGTCAGACGTGTTTTTAACTTTCAAAAACTTCAAGGCGTGGGTGCAACTTGATTCTGGAAATAAGATCAAGTTTTTCAGAACAGATAATGGAGGAGAATACACAAGTGAAGAATTTGATGACTTTTGCAGGAAAGAAGGCATCAAAAGATAATTCACAGTGGCGAACACTCCCCAACAAAATGGAGTGGCAGAGCGGATGAACAAAACCTTGTTAGAAAGAACAAGAGCAATGTTGAAGGGTGTAAGCCTAGAAAAATCATTATGGGCAGAAGCAGTCAATATCGCCTGTTATTTGGTGAATCGAGCTCCATCAACTGCAATAGAGCTGAAGACACCAATGGACATGTGGATTGGTAAATCAGCTGATTATTCAAACCTCCATGTATTTGGAAGTATTGTGTACATGATGTACAACTCCCAAGAAATCTCAAAACTGTATCCAAAATCTAGGAAATGCAAATTTTTGGGGTATGGTGATGGTATAAAAGGGTATCGCTTGTGGGATCCCACTGCCCGCAAAGTGATCATCAGTAGAGATGTTATCTTTGTAGAAGATAAACTAAAAAGAAAAGAAGAAGATGGTAGCGCTGAAAAGTCAAAGACTAGATAGATACATGTGGAAAAGGATGTTGAACAAGGAGATTCTTCTGAAGCAGAACCAGCACATGATGAACAAGAACCAGAGAGTTCTGAAGCTCCAACAACTCGTCAATCAGATCGTGTGAGAAGACGTCCCAATTGGCACTCAGATTATGTTATAGAAGGAAATATTGCATACTGCCTTTTAACATAGGACGGTGAGCCATCAACATATCAAGAGGCAAAAAAAATAGCTCAGTTGCTTCACTATGGATGATAGTGATGCAAGACGAAATTGAAGCCCTTCATAAAAATAATACATGGGACCTTGCCACTACCACAAGGAAGAAAGCCAATTGGTAAAAAATGGGTCTTCAAAATCAAGCGAAATGGTGGCGATCAAGTTGAGAGGTATCGTGCAAGACTGGTGGTCAAAGGATATGCTCAAAAAGAAGGTATTGATTTCAATGAAATCTTTTCTCCTGTGGTTCGACTAACAACAATTCGAGTAGTTTTGGAAATGTGTGCTACATTGAACTTATATCTAGAGCAACTAGATGTTAAAACAACTTTTCTTCATGGAAATCTTGAAGAAGAGATTTACATGCTCCAGCCTGAAGGTTTTAAAGAAAAAAGAAAAGAAGAACTTGGTTTGCAAGTTGAACATATCTCTATACGGTATAAAGCAAGCGCCGAGGTGTTGGTATAAGAGATTTGATTCCTTCATTATGTGCCTTGGATACAACAGACTTAATGCAGACCCTTGTGCTTATTTCAAGAGATCTGGTGATAACAATTTGTTATATTGCTGTTGTATTTGGATGACATGTTGGTTGCAGGACCCAACAAAGATCATATTGAAGAATTGAAGGCACAACTGGCTAGAGAATTTGAAATGAAGGACTTGGGATCAGCAAACAAGATTATAGGGATGTAAATTCACCGAGACAGAAGTAATAGGAAGACTTGACTTTCACAAAAGAATTACTTGAATAAGATCTTGTCAAGATTCAACATGCAAGATTGTAAGCCAATTTCTACCCCTCTTCCTATTAACTTCAAATTATCCTCTAGTATGAGTCCTAGCAGTGAAGAAGAGAGGATGGAGATATCTCGAGTACCGTATGCATCAGCAGTGGGAAGTTTAATGTTCGCTATGATATGCACAAGACCAGACATTGCACAAGCAGTGGGAGTGGTTAGTCGGTACATGACGAATCCAGGCAAAGAGCATTGGAATACAGTAAAGAGGATCATGAGATACATCAAAGAGACCTCAAATGTTGCATTATGTTACGGAGGATCAAACTTAGTTATCAATGGGTATGCCAATTCTGACTATGCAGGGGATTTGGATAAAAGCAAATCTACTATAGGATATGTGTTCAAAGTTGCTGGTGGAGCTGTAAGCTGGGTTTCAAAATTGCAGTCAGTTGTGGCTACATACACAACAGAGGCAGAATATGTAGCAGCTACACAAGCCAGTAAAAAAACAATCTAGTTGAAAATGCTATTGGAGGAGCTTGGGCACAATCAAGAGTATGTCTCTTTGTTTTGTGACAGTCAAAGCACTTTACATTTAGCAAGGAATCTAGCATTTCATTCAAGGACAAAACACATACGAGTTCAATACCATTTCATTCGTGAAAAGGTAGAAGAACGGAGGGTAGATATGCAGAAGATCCATATCAAAGACAACATAGCAGATTTCATGACGAAAGCGATCAATGCTGATAAATTTACTTGGTGTCGATCCTCTTGTGGCCTGTCAGAGACGTAAGCAACATGATGGTACAAGGTAGAAAGAATGGTATGAAGATATGATTATTCCAATCAAATCTTCAAGTGGGAGATTATTATTTGTCATGCAACTAATAATAGTTGCATAATACATAATAATGGTTCATAATGCATTGTAAGTTGGCAACAATAATGGTTCATAGTTGGCACTAATAATGGTTGAAAAGTGACATGGCAAAATTACACATTTTAGTCATTGTACTTTAGGATATTTACAAGATTAGTCCTTAAGCTTCAACTATAAATACCCTAGCTCATTTAGCTTCAAAATTATCCCAAAGCATTCTAGCTTTCTTCCAATACTAGAGAAAATTTAGAGAGTTTCTAGAGAGTTGTTTTCTCCTTTTTATCAAGAGAGAATTATTATTGTTTTCTCCTTGGTAGATTGAGAGAAGTTGTAATTTCTATTTTCTCATAGTGAAATTTTTCTACCGTTGCCCGTGGTTTTTACCCTATATTATTTAGGGGTTTTCCACATAAATTTTGTGTCTTATTTATCTTCATTTTTATTTTCTCAAATTATCAGTTGCGATTTTGTTCTATCCGATAGCCGTCTTCCGCAACATTATTAGGCATTCCCTTTTATGCCATGCAGACTACATTACTCCCAAAAGGAGTTTGCGATGAAATGGAGAGATTAATTCGAAGTTTCATATGGGAAAAACCAACGATAAAGAAGGAATACATCTAGTAAATTGGGAATCACTCTGCTTACACATAAAAAATGGCGGACAAGGACTTAAATTTCTTAGGACACAAAACATGGCTTTCATTTTGAAACTTGCCTTCAAAATTATCACCCGACCAGACATCTTGTGGGTTCAAGTTCTTCGAAGCAAGTACAAATTAAAAGAAAGAATTCCAGACTCTCTGTTAAACTGGAATGGATCCGACCTATGGAGGAGTCTGACCTCAATTTGGCCTTTATTCAAAGCAAGTATCTGCTGGAATGTAGGCAATGGGAGGAATATTGAGTTCTGGAATGACAGCTGGTTAAGTAATCTAGGACCTCTCCAGAACTTTTGCAGCCAACCCAGTTTAATAGAAGGGAACAAGACTAAAGTAATATAACTCGTCACAGAAGATATGGATTGAGACTGGAATTCTCTCAACAATTTACTCCTGCAAAATATAATACAAACCTTGGAAGCAACCCCCTCCAATCGATGTGAACGCACAAGATTCAATTGGATGGATACCATCCGAAAAACGTATATTCTCAGTTAGCTCAGCATACAAATCTATGGTGGAATATAATATCGGACAAGAAGAGAAAATATGTGGAATCATCTCCAAATTGCCGACACTGCCAAGGATTAAATCGATTCTCTGGATTGCATACAAGGATCGTCTCTTAACCAATGTTGAAAGAGTAAGACGATAAAAGTCAACGGAAACAATCTGTGAAACGTGTGGAGATGGTTTTGAAGATTCCAATCATATATTTAGAACTTGTCCGACTGCAGCTTCAGTATGGATACAAATGATCAAACCAAACGAACTGGAGAAATACTCAAATGGATCGTTCCAGACATGGCTATCCGACAGCCTAACGTGCAAGAAATCCCCTCGGATACATCCTCGTAGTGGAATCTACTTTTCATCAACATATTATGGGCCATATGGGAGAGAAGGAATAAAACCATTTTCGATCCAGACATGATCGACAGAGAATCTATCATAGAAAGGCATAAGAATACTCAAGGACATCACCGGGCCAGCATCCGATCTATGAAAAGAAACACCCAATACCAAATAGTCAGTCCTACTTGGCATCCACCCGATATCCACCGGTGTAAAGTTAATACAGACGGCACAAAGATAGCACTCACAGGTGAAACTGCCTATGGAGGAGTAGCTCGAAATCCTGCAGGAGATTGGTTATGGTGTATAACGTCTAAGATGTAGGCCTAATCGAAGCGAAGCCGACTGATGGGAACTCCCTCACCATACTCCGACATTTAGATTCAATACGTAAACTTAAATGGGAGACAACAGTTAGATATACACCAAGAGCTGCCAATGAGGGTGCGGACACAATGGCCAAACTTGCATGGTCACTACATAAAGGACTCCATTATTTCGCATAACCGCCAGGAATAGTAGACGATAGATTAGGAAAAGATAGGCTGTCTAGACCTCTAGTCACGTAGTTTCAGCATTAGTGCCCCTTTTCACAAAAAAAAGAAAGAAAGTATATATGATGTTACATTATGATGTGTGAATAAGAATGATTGTTTGATTTTTCTCCTCGTTTATCGTTTGGTGTGCATGATTAGAATTTGTATGTATCTGATTCGATTTGAAATCTAATATCACATTTAAATTATTTGGGCCATTCTTCATCTTCGGATATTGATACATGCATCACAAGGCTCACATCAAAGGAAGAAGTAATAACTCTTTCAAATGATCCACTCGTCCAAGCTTTGGAAAAGAAGATCAGAACAGTAGCAGACTTGAAACGACTTTTTGAATGGGATCCTGATTTTATTTGGTCAACATATATTCTAGAAATACAACCTTATGTCTCTTATCTTTCCAACGGTTCTTGAATCGTATCAATCCGATATCGGGAACTCAAGATATGGCCATTTTACTGAAGACGGTGCATGCAGAAAATCCTATACGGGATTAATACGGGATTTTGTAAATATTACGAATTTTCAATATTTTTATTGATTATTTGTAATATAACTTAATATATGATGATGCATTATCTTTTAGGATTAGATTTATTATTTTATTAGGAATTAAGGTTGGGTTAAAATATTATCTTTAGTTATTATTATTTTATTAGGAATTAGAGTTAAGACATGTTTAGTTTATTATTATTTTATTCATTAGTTATTTAGGACCTTTAGAACTCAGCCCCTATATAAATGAGGCTTCATTCTACTTTGTAAATAAGATTTCTTTGATCAATAATACAACAAGAGTTTGTTTTTGCAAGTGCTGATTGCCTTGTGCCTTCAAAGCTTCTTCTCCTGGAGTTCTTTCAAGTTCTTGTGAGGGAGATTAATCTTCACACTCCAATTTGCCTTTTCATCGCGACTAGGAGGGTTGGTTAGAGCCATTTATCGTGTTTGCCTTTTCATTACGACTAGGAGGGCTCGATAGGACACTTATCCATCTATTTTTCCACAAATCCATCCGCACCATCAATCATCTTTACCGTTCACCTTCATAAGGGAGATCTTTTGATTTCTTGATTATCTTATTTCATCTTTCATTTGTTTATCTTTTGTTTATTTTATTCTAATCGTGTTGTCTTGATTCCAGCACATAAAAGAAACCCTAAATAATCCTAGCGACTGCCGCCACCTTCCCATATTCATCACCTTTGTTCTTCATCGAGTCTAGAGCTTTCTAGGTTTGAAGAATCAACAAGAGCAACGTTCATCAATCCGCCACCGCTTCCCTATCAATTGGTATCAGACTACCTTTCTTCAAAAAGATTCGACCTCGAATCTGAAACATTAAAGGGAGCAACATTAGAATCATTTAATGATTCATTCACATTATACTTACCGAATAGATATGCTTTGAATCTTTGAGACTTTGTTCTTCTAATAGGTTTGAGTAGAAACATTAGTCCAAAGAAGTATGTATTATGAACTCTGGTGCATGTATCATTCCCCCACTCCTTAAAAGGATTCGTCCTCGAATCTGAAAATCCAAGAGAAAGAGAATTATATTTGTTGGAAGAAAAACTTGTGAAACATTTACCAGGATCAATGTGATGTGTCTTTATGCGTTTTAGTCGAGGTTTCTTCTTTGTAGGAACTGATTTCTTGTAGTCTTGAAATCCTCTTTTGCATACAAGTCTTGTAATCTGATGTTTAGGTTGAAATTCAACATGGTGCCGACCACTGTTGGTTTTCTGTATGATTGTTTCAGATAATTTCTCCATGGTTTTATTCGTGTGTGGCGAGAATGAGTGATTAAAAACCATATCAACTGGTTTGTTAAAGTAATCCCTTAAGTCTCTTAAGTGTGGTTCATGAATTAAAAATTCTCTGGAGGAGATTTTTGGACTGTAGAACCTGTTTAGTTGGTAAGGAAACTCATATACACGATAAAACTCATTAGAAGCACTTTTAAAAGTATGGGTAGAAATATCAGAAATATCCGAGTTATTATGATATAGATCTTTGATATGTTCAATTCTCGGAATATTAGTATGTGTTTGATAGGTAAGAGTATACCTTCGTGGTAGTGCATCATCTACTGTGTTTTGTTTACCTCGGTCTTTGGACTCCTATAAATTGTGACTCTTCATTGATATGGCATAGTGATTAGGGCTTTCAGGTGGTAACCCGTCAGGAGGGCACCTAGCACTATTCGACAACTCTTGGCGATGGAAGATGGTGTGGTCCAGTCTTGTGTTGCTTTTACTTTCTTATCATTTACATGGGTTTCCTGTGCATGAACTATAAAGCCTGTAGAGTTGTTCAAATCATGTTTCATCATTATGATGGCGTCACGACTAAGGCTTTCCTGGATGTAGCCTTTTTGTAACAAATCCAACTATTTGGTTTCTTCGAGATTGTATGTTTGACGAGGTATGATGAAACCTTGAATTAGATTGATTTGGCATTGGTTTCCTCTTTTCAGTGGTAATTCGTTAGGTAGATCACCTAACACTTCTCGAAAATCCTGTAAAAGAGATGAAAACACACTAGGCAAATCCTTGTTAATGTTAGAAATCGAAACAATTGATTCCCTAAAGCGAACAAGGATGCAAGGCTGTTTGTAAACAAGGTTCTCTCTCAATTCTTTTGTGCTCACACATAGATTTTGAGTCACTCTTTTCTTCTCACATTTAGGTTCACTCACCTCCCATGGGTCATTATTCTTTTGGCTTTTATAACTAGTGACCTCTTTTGCTTTTGCCTCTTTCTCAACTTTTTCTTTTTTTGCTTTCCCTACCTCCTCACAAATTATCATTTGATCTTTAGGGACTGGAAGTGTGTCATTCTTTGCTGGTCGTTCTTTCTCCTTGTCAGGTTTGTCATCTCTTGGCTTTTTTAGAGAAAATGGAGTAGAAGATGAGGAAGGATTTGAAGGATTACCTTGGTAAGAGGATGAAGTACCTTGGTAATGTTCACTGAATTGAGATCTCCTTTGGATTTGTGCTTCGATTGTCATTGCTTTCTTTAGTGCGTCTTCAAGGTTTTCGTACTCATGGAGATCAAGAAGATCAGTGATGTTTGAGTTTAAGCCGACGATGAATCTTGACACGGTTACCTCTTCTTTTTCGGTTATGTTAGCCCTATTGAGTAAGGACTGCATCTCCTTGTAGTAGTCTTTAACTGAACTTCCTACCTTGTCGAAGTTGGTGTAGTCGTAGTTTAACTTCTCGTGTATAATGTGTTGGTAGGAATTGCTTCCTCATGGTTTGTTTGAGGTCGATCCAAGAAGTGATTGTTGGAATTTGGAAGTTCTGGATCTTTTTCCTTGTTTTCATCCACCAAGTTCGAGCATATCCTTCGAATTGCATGATGATGAGGGGAACTTGTTTAGCTTGGGGTAGTCATGGTATGCGAAGATGAGATCAACTTTTTCTTCCCAATCGATGTACCTTTCCGGATGTCTCCTTTGAAAGAAGGGATCATGAACTTTGGTTTTGCAAAGAGTTCGGGTGCTTGGAAACGTGGTTGTTCTCGCCTGGGTACCAAAAGTTCAATATTGTTTGGTCTTGGATTCTGGTTTGGTAGATCCAGTTGTGGTTCTTGTCGTTCTCTCACGATTTCATCAAATCTTTCAACTTGAGTCGTGAGTCGGGCAAGTGTGGCTAAGATAGCCGTAAGTGTCTTGTTGTTAGTGTCGCCCATTCTGAAATCATAACACTCAAAAGAAAATTTTTAAAGTAAAATAAAAATAAAAGAAAGAAAATTCAACAAAGCAAGAAACCTCACAAGTCACTCCAAGAAAGTAACACAACGAGAGGCAAGTAAGCCAATCTTGTACTCTTTAAAACTCACTTTACCAAGTAGTCTTTCACAGTTCGTATCGGAGTTTGATTACTAGCAAATGCGATAAGAAAAACCTAAAAGCTCTAAGAGGCCAAACAAAGGTTAGACTCCAAGAGAACGAGAATGCAAAGAAGGAAGAAATATGCAAACTCTTTAGTCCTACTAACACAAGGAAGATAATGTGTTAGATAATGCAAAAGAACAATAACAGGGAAAAACAAAAGAACCTAAAGCACTAAGAGTTAAAGAAAAAAAAGGACCAAACCAGAAAACCTAGAAAACGCTGGATCAACTTGAGCAACGTTTTTGAGGGGGTTACCAGTGTCCAAAAATTCTGAAAAATTTCTTGAATGTCTTTCGATGCGTCAAGAAACCACCTGTAAAATTTCAGAACCAAATACCTTCAGTAGTATCCAGTAGACTCTGTTGAACGGTGAGTCCTCAAACAATCTGTTTTTCTTGATCACTTTTTTCGAAGTTGTTCTTGATCTCCAAAAATTCTGACATTTTTTGTGAATGATCTCCAATATATTACGTTTCAATCTGGAAATTTTCACCACGAAATTCCTCCTGTAAAATTTTCAAGAAATTCGACAAGATTCTAAACCGAATCTGCCGATGAAACTTGAATGATGTATTTGAAGGCTCCAATGAACTCCGATTGGGGTGAAATTTGTACTGGGGATTACTCTTAGAATGAATATAATATATGGATAAAATCAGCCCTAAATACATTCGTTTGCAATTTTTTGAAATTTTAGCTTGTTTTGGCTTTTTTTTTTTTTTTTGAAAAAAAATAACAAACTAACAAGAAGGATTTAAATCTAAATTAAAATTAAATAAAAAGAACCTGAAACGCTGAATCGTTTGTGAACTAGCTCCGTTGGGGTACCTTGACGGTTTTGTGTACAAGAACAAGCAAGATTGCTTGTTTCTCTCCAAGAATCGGCCCAAATCTGATACCAATTGATAGGGAGCAACATTAGAATCATTTAATGATTCATTCACATTATAGTTACCGAATAGATATATTTTGAATCTTCGAGACTTTGTTCTTCTAATAGGTTCGAGTAGAAACATTAGTCCAAAGAAGCATGTATTATGGACTCTGGTGCATGTATCAGATATAGAGTGTTAAAATCTATCCATGTAGACCTGAATTTTGTTGTCATGAATTTTAAAGCTGTCTAGGCAGCCCATAGCCTTTTTTAGCATTCTTCGTCCATGTAAATCAGACAAATTCAAACCTTCTTCCCTTATTTCTCTTAGTGGTGATGAAAGAATCGACAAAAAGATTATTGTTTTCACAGATAACCCTCATATCCTCTCTCGCTTGAGTTGCCTGATTGTAACCACATGTCGTCACATAATTTTCAGATTTTTTCCTATGGTCAAATTAAATTAATTTAAGACATGTGACAAGTAAATACCGTACTAATTATGTTTGGATTCCGTTCCCTTCAATCGTAGAGTGCGACTCTATTGGTTCTTATAACATTATTAATAATATTAAACTATCGTAATATTTATAACAATAAGTAACATTTTCTAATGTATCATTGCTACCTAAGTTACATGAATTTTTTATTCAACATAATATTTTTTATTCACCTTTCATGTATTATGTCCTTTTGTCCTTAATGTGGACAGAAGTCATGGAAAAATTATGTTTGTATAGTTCATCTTATGTTTCCTATATCTCGTGTAAATTACAATAGACAAACAATTATGATATGTTAATTTATTTGATCATAGACATCTATTTCTAGTCTCACTCAATCAAGTCATCAAAGATATTGCTTCCATCATATTGGAGGGAAATCATATATTGATCAACCATATCCCACTACATAAATTATGTTATGTCTAACAACAATTTTATAGTACTACCAGTTACAATAGATATTTGACATGATCAAAATATGCAACTCACGGTGTTAGAATAATGTTGATCTCAAGATATAGTACTATATACGCAGTTATAATTATGAGTAATTTTGTGACTTACATAATCCAACAATTATTCTAATAACACGTCAATCCATTATGTTGTTCAAGAACACATACATATGCATGAATTTTGACATCTTTATGAATAGTTATTATTATGAGTAATTTTGTGACTATTACATAATAATCCAAGAATTATTCTCATAACACGTCAACCCATTATATCGAGACCAACCTTTCCAAGATTTTGTCGTATCTTTGTTCGGGCACCTCTTGTCGCGACATTCCTTAGACGTAGGTGTAGACACTAGTTTTTGTCCAGTTTATTATTATTATTATTATTATTATTATTATTATTACTATTATTATTATTATTATTATTTTATTACTATTATTATTATTAATTCAAATTTACATTACAAGCCCAAATAAAAACCCGAGGTCCAAGTTACAAAACAACCCAGACCCAATTACAAAGCAGATCCAACCCGAAGCCCAAGATCTGACCCAACAGGCCCAATTGGTTTAGGGTTTTCACCCTAAGTTCTCTAACGCCGCCCGTTGCTCCAGCCGTTGGATATGGCCTTGATCCAACGGTCCAGATCCAGCTTCCAGAAACCCTAGGGTTTCATCATAACCCTAGGGTTATCTCAGCTGCCGCCGCTAGAAGCTCCTCTTAGCCGTTGCCACGCATGTCATCTCCGTTGAAGACCATCGGCCAAATCGAAGGAGATCTAGGTGCATTTAATGCACCCAGCTAGTCATAGCTGCCCCTATGGTGAGTCACCACCATGCCCCGGTGACTCACTGGGAATCACTCTTTTAACCGGTCAAAAGAGTGATTCGAAAGGGCCTATAAAAAGGGCCATCGACCACCTGCAAGAAAAAAAAGACCAACGACAAACAACAACGAGCAGAAAAAAGGCAACAAGCAACGACGAAAAAAACCAACCAACCACAACATCCATTCGAAATAAAAACAGAGAGTACGAAATGAGAAAGGCTTACCCACGACTATCGGTATCTTCAAACCGTCACCAGAGCTACCGTTTAACTAAAGGTAAAACCTTCGGTTACTTTTAGATCTAGGTCAATCTATGGGTTTTTAGAGAGAAAGAAGGTCAGATTTGACTTTAGGGTTGAAAGAAGGTTGTTTAGAGGTACTTTTAGGTCGTTGGCCGCCACCGTCAGCGGTCGAAATCACTAGCGTAGGTTTCAGAGAAGGCAGAGCTTCTGTCTCTTAGAGAGAGAAGCCAAAAGAGAAAAATGAGAAATTTGTCCATTGTAGGCATATTTTGGCCTATTTATACCCAACCCAAAATGGTGTCATTTCAAGGAGGGGTATCTGTGTAATTTTACGCATGGGAAAATCATTCTCGTAGTCCCTTGAACTTTTTAATTTTGTAATTTAGTCACTAAAATTAAGTTTTATAAATTTCAATTTGGCTTACGAATTTTATTTTATTTCTATTTTAGTCACTAATTATATTTATATATATTTTGGGTAAATATCGAATTTGGTCCTTTAATTTTAATAATTAATATTTTAATCCCGAATATTGATAAAGGTTAAATTATATTCATAGTACCTATGTTTTGTTATATTTTATTTTTAGGGCTATAAGTTTTATTATTTTACAATTTAATCATCGAACTTAATATTTTTAAATTTTACCAGAATGGGGGAGAAATGGGTAGCTGATCGAATCCAAAAGAAATGAGGGTCTGACTGTTTCCTTGGCCTTGCATTAAAGAATTGATCTTCAAACACAGTGATATGGAGAAAAGCATGGAAATGTTTGCTTTGGGAATTTACGAGTTAGTAATTTTCCAAAAAGTTCTTTGCCATATAGAATCCACAGTAGTGGATTTTTTTGAACGTGTGGAAAGGAAGGTGAATCTTGTGCATGTAGTTTTAGCGAAGACATTCAGGTCGCTTAACAATTGCAAAAGAGCATAAAGTAGCCGCTTCACCAGATGCATTCAATTGCTTACTGTGTGGATCCATATCCATTTTTGGAAGATTGATTGGGAATATAATCATCACTTCTGAAGTGCCTATTCACCCTTGAAGAATTCCTCACCACATAAAGGTTTGAGCATCTTACTAGAAAAGATTGGTTCTCACTTTTTAGAAATCTACAAGATCACGATATAGTATGGCGCGTCCCTTGGTTAGCCTTTGTTGACATATTATACAAATGTGGGGATTCTGATTGGGTAACCCTATTACGGTTATGGGGTGGAGTAGGTTATAATCCACTAATGTTGTTAAGGAAATATGGGGCCCAATAAGTTATTCCAGATACTTCAAAGTAAGTTCGAATTTGGGTGAAGAGTATAATGCTTATATTATGCAGCTAGAAAAATCCTTATTTACAAAAAATGGCCAGCACAGTTCGATAGATCTGAGAATTAGCCTCGAGGAAAATAACACGTTGCAAAAGAAGGTTCATGATCTAGAAGATGCCTTACGAAGTTGTCAATTACATATCACTGGTCTCAAGCGTACTATTCGGAGCACCAGACAACAGTGGCAGAACGAAAGCAATCACTTTGAGGACTGGAAAACAAATGTGAATCATGTAATGGTTGAAACCATGAATCAATTAAGTGGTGTTGCAAGACAGTTGAGAGAGATGGATATCCAAGCAAAGGTAATTAAAAACTATACAAATCCAACATCAGATTTGGGAAAAAGGGTCACTCGGCTTGTCAACGAGATAATGGAGATGAATAATAGAGTTAGGCCTTTTCTGTAATGGAATCATCTTGTAATAATGATACTTCTATCCTAAATGAAAGTTTTTCTAAGACTGATCACGTTTTATGAATCAATGCCTTTCCACATGCATTTGCTTTTTATTTACAATTTAAGTTTTATGTTTTACATTTTATTTGCACTATTACAATCATTTGTTCGACATTTTATTTTTTAATAATCTGCATTCATCTTCAAAACATTAAAATTATCATAAAAGGGGTTTTGTTTTTTCGAAGAATACTGAACACCTCTAAGCATCCATACTATACCCGGAAAAAAAACAATTGACGATAAAATCGCCCAAATCGAAAGGACTCCACTTGAAATGCAAGAGAACTTCAAGAAAGCTTAGAAAGAAATGCATGAACAAATGTTGAAGTCCCAAAATGATCTGATGGAGAAATTTACAAGCATGTTACAAGGAAGAAATATGGACCGAGAAAATAACCCAGCTGTTGGTATTACTACCGAAGAACATTTGTACCCTCTGGGTTTTACACCACGAACAAATCGTGAAAAAACTCCAGTTATTGGCCTAGTGCATCTATAAACCAACAACCAGCTGAAGATGTCTCAGATTTTGATCAGGAAAGTAATAAAGAGTCAAACAAACAAAATGAAGAAAAATGGAAATAACTAGAAGACTAAATTAGGGCTATGAAAGAGGACCCTAACATGTATGAAATTGAGTCTAAAGAATTAACTTTGGTTCCTGATTTGGTGTTACCACCTAATTCAAAGTTCAGAGTTTGAAAAATTTGGCGGTATGAAATGTCCCTCTGCTCATATCACAATGTTTTACAGAAAAATGACAGGTTATATATGGGATGATTAACTGTTAATTCATTGTTTCCAAGATAGCTTAACAGAATCAGTCATTCGATGGTACAACCAATTAAGTAAGGCTCATATCAAATCTCGGAAAGATTTGGAAAAATTATTTCTTGAACAATACAAGCATGTGAAAGATGTGAGACCCAATCGACTTGTGTTGCATAGTATGGAAAACAAATCTAATGAGAATTTTAGACAATATGCCAAGAGATGGAGGGACATAGATGTACAAGTGCATCCACCTATTGAAGAAGATGAGACAATTATGCTCTTTGTAAACACTTTAAGAACTCATTTCTTTACTAACCTCATTGGGAATTACTCTAAGAGATTTGCTAACATAGTAATTGTTGGTGGATGATTGAAATGACAATTAAGAGTGGGAACTTGATAGTGGTGAATCTAGTAAGAAAACACCAAGGAAAAAGAAGAAGAGTGAGGTCAATAACGTGAGAAAATACGAATCCAATAACATCACTGTATCTCGACCTCATGACACAGGATCATCTGCATAAAATCCTGCCAAAAAAGGGGAAAGGGAGCTGAGGCAAGATAGAGAGAATCTCCAGTTTGATCCAATTCCTATGACGTACAAGGAGTTATTCCAGATATGATATGAGAGACATGTAGTGAATCCAGTTCTAGATATGAAATTTCACAAGGAGTTAAGTGCAAAGGGCATATTCTGTCTCGGGAATTAGTGGATAATGGCTCTGCTTTAAACGTAATACCATTGGTGACTTTGAAGAAACTACCAGTAGACAGTACAATCATGAGAAATAGTCAGAGCATTGTCTAAGCTTTTGATGGAACCAAAAGGGAGGTGTTTGCAAATATCAACATTCCTTTAACTATCAGTCCAACTACATATGAGGTGGAATTCCTTGTGATGGATATTATACCCACTTATAATTGCTTACTAGGGAGGCCTTGGATTAACCAAGCAGGGGGCAGTTCCCTCCACACTGCACCAAAAGCTAAAATTTGTAATAAATGTGAGGTTGCTATGTCTTAATGTTAAAGAAGACATCATTATGTATGTCTCTACCACTTTTCAATATGTCGAATTGGATGAAAAAGTTATTGAGTACTCTTTTAGATCGTTATAGTTTGTTAATGCCACATTCATGGTCGAAGGCTTGCACTATGATGGAGCTCAAATTAACCCTAGGGAGAGCAGTAAAAGTCAAAAAAGGGTTAAGAAGTCACTTACAGGGACTAATTAATCCAGTTTTTCCCATCACTAAGAAAGATTGATTCATTTTGGGATATCAACTGACTGTAAGGGAGAAACAGAAAGGCATTAAGAAGAACCAAGAGATAAGAAAAGCAAATCTAGCTGGAGAAGACCTCAGTTGGGACCCAATTATTCTGAGAAGGCCAGGAAAATGAAGGGTTGATTATGGAGAATACTTTGAAAGAGTTGAGTATCAATGTTATATCAGATGATGAATCTGAACAAAAGAGAGCTATGGGCATCTACCCTGCACCACCAAGCTTTGAGTTGAATAATTGGATTGTGGAGGAATTACCTGTAGTTTTCAAGTCTTTTTCAGAATAATACACAAGAACTTTCCCTATTGCTTATACCCTGAGGCAATAGTTGATTTTGTGTAAAGGGTTAAACTATATGTTTTTCTTACTTTCAATAAAAGATGCATTCCAACTAAATCCAAATGGCAAACATTTTCACATACATTCTTTTCATTCTTTGTAATATGTATGTATGTATTTTTTTATCTTGAATTGAGATAAGATCCTCCCCGTATGATTATATGTATATATACTCTCGTTTATTTCTTCTTTCAGTACCTAACATATCAATACATGAATATTGATGTCACTAACCTGGAAATTAACTTCGAGCAACCTATATGTCAAGGGGAAGTCGAGGATTGTGATGATGATGGGGGATGTGACTTACCTTCTGAGCTGCTAAAAATGATGGAAAAAGAGGATAAGCAGATTCTACCTCATGATGAATCTATTGAGATCTTAAATTTGGGGTCATAGGAGGATAAGAAAGAAGTAACAATTGGCACTACTTTATCTGATAAAGGACAATTGAGTTTGATTAATCTTCTTTGGGAATATAAAGATGTATTCGCTTGGTCCTCTGAAGATATGTCAGGTTTGTATACATAGTTGGTAGTACACAAATTACTGATAAAGCCTGAATTTTAAGCATGTGTAACAAAAGCTGAGAAGAATGAAATCCGAAATGCTGCTAAAAGTAAAAGAAAAAGTGAAAAAACAATTTGAAACCAAGTTTCTTAAAGTGGCCAAGTACCCTGGGTGGTTGGCAAATATTTTCCCCATACCACAGAAGGATGATTTCTCAAAAGAGCTAGTCCGAAGGATAATTTTTCTTTGCCATACATAAACACCTTGGTGGATAACACTACTGAAAATTATTTGTTCTCATTCATGGATGGTTTCTCTGGCTATAATCAAATTAAAATGAACTTTGATGATATGAAAAAAACAACGTTTGTCACTATATGGGGGATGTCTTACTATAAGGTAATGACGTTTGGGCTGAAGAACGCATGGCCAATATATCAAAGGGCTATGATAACATTATTTCATGACATGATGCATAAAGAAATAGAAGTTTATGTCGATGATATGATTGTCAAAGCCAAGTCAGAGGATGAACATATCAAGAATTTGAGAAAGCTTTTCCAAAGACTAAGGAAATGCCAATTGAATCTTAACCCAAATAAGTGTATATTTGGGGTTATATCTGGAAAACTATTGGGGTTTGTGGTAAGCAAGAAAGAAATTGAAATAGATCCAGATAAAGTCAAAAATATTCAAGATTTACCACCCTCGCGAACACAAAAAGAGGTTCGAGGATTCTTGGGAAGATTGAATTATATAGCTCGATTCATCTCACAAATGACTGACAAATGCGATCCTATTTTTCGCCTCCTATGAAAGAACAACTCATAGGTATGGAATGTTGATTGCCAATAAGCTTTCAAAGCATTTAAGCGATATTTTTTAAGTACCCCAATCTTAGTGCCACCCATCCTAAAAAAAACCCTTAATTCTTTATTTATCGGTTTATGAGAATTCAATGGGGTGTGTGTTAGGACAACATGATCAAACTGAGAAAAATGATAGGGTTATTTACTATCTTAGTAAAAAGTTCACAGAATGCGAAACAAGATACTCACCAATTGAAAAATGGTGTTACACTTTTGTATGGGCTACTCGAAGGCTTAGGTAGTATATGCTATATCATACCATGTCGCTTATATCTAGATTTGATCCTTTGAAGTATCTGATGGATGTACCTGCACTATCTAGAAAGTTAGCTCGTTGGCAGATCTTGTTGTTAGAGTTTGATATCCAGTATGTAAGTCAAAAAGAGGTTAAAGGGAGTGTCATAGAAAAATTTATTGCAAGTAGAGCTTCTCAAGAATATGAGCCGATAAGCTTTGATTTCTTGGAAGAAGATTTAATGGCAATTTCATTGGAAGAATCAATTATGTCCACCAATGAGTATTGGAAGTTGAACTTCGATGGTGCTTCAAATGCCTTGGGGCATGGAATTGGGGCAATCTTGGTCTCACCAAATAGATAACATTATCCTTTTACCAGCTGGCTCAATTTTGATTGCACAAACAATATGGTTGAGTATGAGGCATGTGTTATGGGTCTTAGAGCTACCATTGAACGTAAGGTAAATGTACTCAAGGGATATGAGGATTTATCCCTAGTGATTTATCAAATCAGGGGAGAATGAGAGACAAAAGATCCCAAGCTTGTAAAATATCGTAAATTGGTCTTGGAACTCATCAAAGAATTTAAAGAAGTAACCTTCAACTACCTCCCCAGAGAAGAAAACCAAATGGCAGATGCCTAAGCCACTTTGGCAACCGCATTCAAGGTAGATGAGCATTGGTTCCCATCGAAATTAGGCTTATGAATATCCAGCTCATTGCTTTAACATTGACGAAGAAGAAGATGGAAACCTCTGGTATTATGATATCTTATAATACATCATATATCAAAGTTATCATGAATAGGAAACTGAGAATGATAAAAGAGCTATTTGAATAATGGCATCAGGATATGTACTTGATGGTGAAATCCTATACAAGAAAAGTTTGGATCAAGTCCTATTGAGATGCATGGATACTAAAGAAGAAAAAACAATTCTTGAAGAGATGTATGAAGGAGTATGTGGTAATCATGTCAATGGGCATACAATGGCTAGATAAATTATGAGATTTGGATACTATTGGTCAACCATTGAAACTGATTGTATCAATCATGCCCGAAAATGTCACAAGTGTCATATTTATAGAGATAGGATGCATACCCCTCCTCATCCATTGCACGTAATGATAGCTCTGTGGCCATTCTCAATGTGGGGCATAGATGTTATTGGACAAATTTCACCTAATGCTTCAAATGGCCATCGCTTCATTTTGGTAGTAATAGTCTACTTTACCAAATGGGTAGAAGCGACTTCTTATGCAAACATCACTCAATCTACAGTCTATAAATTCTTGCAAAAATAAATCATATGTCGATATGGTCTACCATAAAGGATTATTTCTGACAATGCCTTGAATTTAAATAACAAGATGATGAAATCAGTTTGTGAACAGTTCAAGATAAAATATCATAATTCCACCACTTATCGCACAAAGATGAATGGGGCAGTAGAGGCGGATAATAAAAACATCAAGAGACTTATACAGAAGATGACTGAGACTTATAAGGACTGGCATGAGAAATTATCATTTTCTTTGTTGGCTTATAGAACTTCAGTACGGACGTTGACTGGGGAACTCCATTTTCTTTAGCCTATATGATGGAAGTTGTTCTCCCTATTGAGGTAGAAATTCCATAACTATGAGTTTTATTATAGGTAAAACTAGATGACGCAGAATGGGTACAAGCCAGATATGATCAGTTGAATTTGATTGAAGAAAACAGATTGAAAGCCATTTGTCATGGTCAGATGTACCAGAAACGAATGATAAGAGTACACGATAAGAAAATTCACCTTCGAGATTTTCATGAAGGAGATTTGGTATTTAGAAGGATCCTACCTATTCAAAAGGATTTTTGAGGGAAATGGATGACAAACTGGGAAGTACCCTATGTTGTAAAGAAAGCATTTTCTAAAAAAGCTTTGGTCCTCGCTAAGATAAATAGGCCAAAATTATACTTTCCAGTGAACTCTGATGCTATTAAAAGGTATTTTTCCTGAGAAAAAAGAAAAAAAAGAAAAAAATAATAAAATGAGGGTTCAAGATGAAAATTCGAAAAGGACGTATTGAAACCAAAGGAGGTCTCAAGTTGAAAACTCGCAAAGGACGGCTTGAGTGTTATAATTCAGGATTCATGAAGGTCTTGGATACATTGTATAGATTAAGAGGCTCCTGGAATTGGGTAACGACATCAAGTGGTGATCATGACTGAAGATATAAGATTTAATAGTGGTTGATGGTGCCCAACATCTAGAGATTTGGTAGTCAATAAGAGACTCCACACTTTTACATATTATCATGACTCTCGAGATCCTTTTGACATAAGCCACACTTGAGTCACTTTACGGTGTTCCAGTTCAAAAACATTTGTGATATTGATATTTCAAGATACCTATTTCTTTTCCTTTTACATTATTCCAGTAAAAGTTTGCCATGTAGTCACTCAAAGACTCTTTACATTTATATAAATAAAAAGAGATCTTTTCTTATTAACTCTCCTTTTTGCAGGCATTTTACTTTGAAAACTAAAAATATGTAGTTTAACTTGAAGTACATGAAATCATGGTTTATTATTGTATAAAAAGTTTTTGAAAAGTGCAGGTTTTCTGAAACTGACAATGGTTTTAACTTGGAAACTTGCGTAATGACATGATACATGGAAAATAAAACCTTGTAATACATAGAAAGTTTCAACCATTTGAGGATAATCTAAAATATTTGTCATTAATCAAGTGATTAGTCATTGGTATTGGTGGGGTATAAGAAGAAAGAAAATTAAGATCGTATACGATCAAAGAGTATGGAATCAAGGTCTTCAACTGGGGTAAATCGGTCATGTTAGGTATGATCAAAGAGTATGGGATCAAGATGTTCAATCGGGGTAAATCGGTTATGTTTGCTGTAACCAAAATGAAACAAGTCACAAGAAGGCCAATAAGAGAGGGTCCTTATTCGAAAAAGAAAATACACTAAAATTACATCATTGCACACATTTTAGGCATAAATAGGATCATGATATTCATAAACACATCATTTATTGATCTTTCAGGAAACACATTATCCTTAGAGATGGCCAGACGTCCTCATCATGAAGGAACAATGTCATCTACCGACCAAATCTCCTCATCACGTAGGAGTCACGCATCCTTAGATAACCAGAATACCTCATCGCATAGGAATCTTGTTATCTCCATTTTAAAAAAAATATGGTTAGACGTCCTCATCACGAAGGAACAATGTCATCTATTGACTAGATCTCATCATCACGTAGGAGCCGTGTCATCCTTAGATAGCCATAATTCCTTATCGCGTAGGAGCTGTGTTACCTCCAATATAAAAAAAAGATGGTCAGACGTCCTTATCACGAAGGAACAATGTCATCTACCAACCAGATTTTGTCATCACGTATGAGCCGCATCATCCTTAAAGAGCCAGATTTCCTCATTGTATAGGAACCATGTTATCTCTGTTATCCCTAAAAAGAGGGATATCCAAAGATTTCTCAAGTCTTATCTCCCCTGAATGAATAGTGGAGCAAACATGTCTTCTAAAATTGATTTGACTACCCGAAAAAGAGGAACATATCAAGTTTGATCTCCCCTGAAAGTAGAGTGGAGAAAATTTTCCATCAAAGCATGAAGTCAACTGGACAAAAACTTATTGTCTTTTTGTCTTTGTTATATTTTTTTTGACACAAGAATGAGCAAAGAGGGGCAACTGTACATACTAGTTTTTATCTCATTTATTATTTTTATTATTATTATTATTATTATTATTAATTCAAATTTACATTACAGGCCCAAATAAAAACTTGAGGCCCAAGTTACAAAACAACCCAGACCCAATTACAAAGCAGATCGACCCAAAGCCCAAGATCTGACCCGAAGCCCAATATCTGACCCAGTAGGCCTAAACTCGTTTAGGGTTTTCACCCTAAGTTCTCTAGCGCCGCCCGTTGCTCTAGGTCATTGGATCTGGCCTTGATCCAACGGTCTAGATCCAGCTTACAGAAACCCTAGGATTATCTCAACCACCGCTGCCAGAAGCTTCTCTCAGTCGTTTCCACGTATGTCGCCGCCGTTAAAGACCACTAACCAAATCGAATGAGATATAAGTTCATTTAATGCACCTAGCTAGTCACAGATGCCCCTATGGTGAGTCACCACCATAGCTCCGGTGACTCACCAAGAATCACTCTTTTAACCGGCCAAAAGAGTGATTCGAAGGGGCCTATAAAAAGGGCCATCAACCACATGCAATAAAAAAGACTAACAACAAGCAACAACCAACAGAAAAAAGACAACAAGCAACGACGAAAAAAATCAACCAACCACAACATCCATTTGAAATAAAAACAGAGAGTACGAGAAGAGAGAGACTTACCCACGACTGTTGAAATCTTCAAACTATCGCCGGAGCCACCATTTAACCGAAGGTAAAACCTTTTGTTTCTTTTAGATCTAGATCAATCTATGGGTTTTTATAGAGAAAAAAGGTTGGATTTGGCTTTAGGGTTGAAAGAGGATGG
Organism: Hibiscus syriacus; assembly: GCF_006381635.1. Lineage (NCBI taxonomy): Eukaryota > Viridiplantae > Streptophyta > Magnoliopsida > Malvales > Malvaceae > Hibiscus > Hibiscus syriacus. The sequence goes on along the minus strand of NW_024062800.1, from coordinate 9,637,628 downwards.
CCGACAGTGGCCGGATTCTCTCCGACAAGGGAATTATAGAGAGAAAGAAAAGTTTCTCTCTCTTAGAGAGAGAAGTCAAAAGAGAAAAATGAGAAATCTGCCATTTTAGGCCTGTTTTGGCCTATTTATACCCAACCCGAAATGGTGTCGCTTCAGGGATGGTATCTGTGTAATTTTATATGTGGGAAAATCATTCTTGCAGTCCCTCAGACTTTTTAACTTTGTAATTTAGTCATTGAAATTAAGTTTTATAAATTTTAATTTGGCTTACGAATTTTATGGTATTTCTATTTTAATCACTAATTATATTTATAAATATTGGGTAAATATCTAATTTGGTCCTTTAATTTTAATAATTAATATTTTAATCCTGAATATTGATAAAGGTCAAATTATATTCCTAGTACCTATGTTTTGTGATATTTTCTGTTTAGGGCTATAAGTTTTATTATTTTAAAATTTACGCATCGAACTTAATATTTTTAAATTTTAAATAATATTAATGATTTAATTACAATTTTAGTGCCTAAAAACTAAATTATTTGCACAAGTGACCTTAATCTTTTGTTTGTTTTATATTTTAATCTTTAAATTATTATATTTATAATTTTATCCTTTATTTAATTTTTTTTACTAAAATAGTGTTTTTTATTTTTTAAATTTCTTTATATTTTATACCTAAATTTAGGGTAATATTATTTTGAATGAGTAATTTATAAAAATACCTCCTTAACTTGCTAGGAAGGTATTTTTTAGGATTATTCGTATAAAATAATATCCCATTTTCATTTTTATCACAATTTAAATATTATTCGAATTTTCCATTTTTAATAATTAGATGAAGTATAATCGTAAGTACCAATTTTGGGCGTTGTAGGGGTGCTAATCCTTCCCCACACGTAATCGACTCCCGGACCCTTTTCAAAATGAATCTCTGGTCCAACGCAAATCAAATTTTTATCTTTTAAAATTATTTTAAAAGATATTTTTAGGTATTCGAGTTACATATCCCAAAAGTCGACGGCGACTCCAAGTTTGTATTTATTTAAAACCCGACATGTCTGAATATTAAGTCGGATCGATTCCTGGGAAATCCCTGAAAAAGTGGGCGGGGACCGTTTCGACAATAGGGAATATCTTTATTCCCTCTCATACGCTTTAATTTTTCATATTGGGACAACATGCTTTAAGTGAGGGGATAGGCATTGATTTTTCTCTCGCTTGTTTTAATGTTTGAAATTGAGTTGCCTTGGTTGATATGTTGGAATATCTTGTTTCTTATACTGAATCTTGCCTTATTTCTTTTATTTCCTTATGAGTTTGTGATCTTAGTTTTATTGGAATTAGGATGCATGATAGTAAAATAGCATGACTAGCATTTTTCTTTTCTCTTTTGCTTGATATCCCATGAGTTCATTGATCGATATGTTTCTTGACTTAATACACATTACACTTTTCAATGATATTTGAGCTTAAACGAGCATATTTTCATTCTTGCTCATTTGTTTGATTGAGTGTGTCAGACTAATGTTGATATTCTAGAACATGTGAGTAAATTCATATCGATACTACATATTTTGAACTTCAAGCTTTAGTGTGATAGAGGCACTTAGGATTTACCCACTTCTCTATCCAAATTGCCTTCTCATGTAATTTTATCCATTAGTGAACTAATTTTTTGTGTTTTCCCTTACTTTGTTTTTACCCATTGTTAACCTGACACTTTTTTACCCTCTTTTTGTTACCCTTGTCAAGAAACATATTGAATTGTTCCACGAACGAAAAACAAAAGAAATGTTAAAAAAAATATGGTTTGAACAATGTTCAAACAGAAAAAAATAGAAAAAAAAAACAGAAAAGATTTGAAAAAAGAGAAAAAAGAAAGGAAAAGTTGGTTGTTTGATTTTTGTTACAATTCTTTGCATTTGTTAACTTTTTTTATTTCATGGCATGAACTTATGTCTTGTCTTGATATTTATACTCAATTTTTCCCTTTTTCAACCTTAATCTGAGCCCCGTTACAACCTTTTTAAAGACCACTTGATTAATGCATCTTGTTCATTTTTCGTGGTAGAGACTTGATTTTATTACATGCTTATGGTAATGTCTTGATTGGTTATAGCTTGAGTTTTTTTTCTTTTACTCGAAACACATTGAGCGATAATGAGTGAATCCTTGTCAGGTGTTGCGTCTTCTTACATTTAAATTGATGGTTTTTCTTTACTTGTTTTTAGTTATGCCTTTTTACTTGATTGTTACTTGATTTAGATAATTGTTATGATATTGATTTGTTTGATTATCTTGGATATGTTATGAGATGAAGGATGGTAACTTGAGGTTTTGAAGTATTGATTAAGGAATGCTTAAGGAAAAGCATTGAATAAGTGAGGGGAATATAATGAGTGATTTATTTTGTTACTATTTTGTTGTTAATTACTCCTTGTTATCTCTTTGATATTGTTGATTTCGGATATTTTGATCAATTTTCTATGTAGGACTTTAATTCCAGAAATAACATTAAAGAAGAAAAGTTATGTAGTTTTTTTTTATTATGGAGTCGAGGCTGGACACATGGGCATAACAATGTCCAAAGTGGCAGATTCTGGCAGTCAAGTCAACAGCAACTTCCAGAAGACGATCCAATCAACATTTTAGTAGGAAGGGTGAACAACTTAGATATAGTTTAAATTTGAATTTGGGGAATTATCACTAGTTTATTTAAGGATTTTATTATTTGAATATTTTTAGGATTTTATCCTTAGTTGTTTTCATTTTATTTTTAGGATTTTCGAAAGCAATAAATACCCTCTCAAGGTAAAGCGTGAAACGTAGTTTGATTTAGTTTTGCTCTTTGCTTTTTAATTTTTTTAATAAAGTTGTCTTCTTTTCTTCTCCTTCGTTTTACTTTAAAGTTTTTATTTTACTTTCTTTAAAAATGATAAGTATGATTTCTACCATGCTTAGCTAATTTTCCAATAATCCAAAGGATAAAGAGATGACTCTATTTCTATCGTGGGAATTGAAAATCACCTAATACCTTTGGATATAATTCTCAATTTTCTGAAAACTTGGATTGACAATCGACGTTTCCTTTAAAAATATCAACGCTTTCATTTCAAAAAGTCGACGTTGGTTTGATTGTTGTTCCGATTTAAAGTTGGGAGGAAGGATCGAATTGTAGCACATTCGACTTCCTGTGAACACACTTAGCATGTGTTTGTTAAGGGAAATTGAGATCAGATTCGATTCTCATGATCATTGAGACAACATAGCTCGAGTCGAGCTTTTTCAAAACTTAAAATATATTGGTTCTATCGATGATAGTCGTGGTTAGTCTAGATAAGGACTAAATTCCAAATATTGACTTTTCATTGTTGGTTTACCGGAGTGAAAGGTAAGTTACAAGGATTGAGCCTTATAGATTGTAACTGGCATTTATCTGGAGTAAAATCATCTTCAATTATCAATTGGAATTAACGCAAAGTGAAGCCTGAGATTGTTTTACTTAATTGAATTTCTTCTAAAAGATTACTTTCATTATTTTTCCTATATTTAATTTTTCGTCATCATTTTTATTTTTCTTTTTGTTTCGCTCTTTCAATAACTCCCATTTTCTTTACTATTTTTTGCCAAAATTAGAATCAAAACCTTTCAACGCATGAATCTTCAAAGTCCCTACTGATCGACCCTTTTCTTTTCTGTACTACGTTTCTAGCTTAATTATATGAGAAAAATATATTTTATTTGAAAATATATGACGCTTGTCATTGTCCCATGTGTAATCTTGCCCCTTCACCATCGGTCTATCACCCACGTCCTTGTTCTAGGGCCTGCATCACAATAATAGATTTGGCTTGTTGGGTGGCGAATTAAGTAAAGACAAATCATTTGTGACGTGGATATGATAGTTCATGAACTAATCGCTCTCGGAAAATGGAAGATGCAAAAGGAGAAAATGTTGGCAGCAATGAGAGATAAATGCTTTTTGAGTTACCCATGTTACGTGTGATATATAATCAGTTTTGTGATCACTATATAAGGTTTGTTGGTATTTATATTTTGATTTTGAATCTTTGATGGCTTTATTTAAATTAAAAATATCCTTAATAAAATTTGAGTTCGAATTAGTTAACTAAAATTGACAAGATTTTTCAACTAAAATTAGTAAATAATATTATTAGGAAAAACGATCGTTGTTTTTCTTCTGAATAAAAAAATTTGATCCCGACGACGAAGGACATTAAGTTTACTTAAAAACCATTGATATTGGAAGTATTTTCATAATCCTTGCAATGTAAATAATTATTTTATATGAGTAAAAATAAGATAAAAAAAAAACATCAATACAACTCGAGAAATTGCATTTTCAATGACACTAAGAATTGTCACTAAAAATATCAAATTCAGTCACTGAATATCATAGTGATAAAATTTTTGAGTTGTCTTTTGTCATCACTAATAACTCTGTCAGTATTATATTATTGACGTTTTATTGATTTTTGTCACAATTACTTATGTTTTTTGTGACTACATTTTTTGACACAAAAAGATTAATAACAATGACAAAAGTTAGACACTAATATTATTCTTATTAGTGATAAATATTTTATCAAAATTACATAATTAAATTGATTAATTAAACCATTCATTATTAGATCAATTATAGTAGATATAATTCCAATTTTTAGTTGTATTCGTCTTCTTTAGGAACTTACAGGTACATAGACGTGGGGTCTTCAAGTTAAAAGAATAATTATGGCTTTAAAGAAGATCGAACTTAGGGCCTTCAGGTTAAAAGTGTAACGCTTAACCACTATGTTAAGAAAGAAATATTTATTTTTGACAAAAACTAATATCTAGTTTAAATTATTTTTGGGATTAATGTTATTTATTTTATGAAAATATATTAATTATAACATTAATTATCATTATAATAATTTAATTAAATTTTCTATAATTTCTCATATAAAATATGTTGGTGGAATAAAATATAAAAAATAATTAGGTTGATTTTAAAATAGAAACATCTAAATATTAAGGTTTAAACCTAAAATAATACCAAGTGTCCTTAAATTATATTTAATAAAATAAAATAATAATATTTGAAAATGTATTAACTCCTTGTGGTGGAAATCCTAAATTAAAAAATAGTACTAATAATTAATTGATGTTAGCAAAATTCACATATATCTCAGTAAAGATTATAAATTAAATATAAAAATAATCATTTTTAAAAAATCAATAATCATAATTGAAGATTAAATGATATTTTCATAGTTTATAGTGACTAAATAGAAATAGGATACAATTATTCAATTCAATAGTGACAAAATAATTTTCGTCACAAATCACTAATAAAAACTAGTGACAAAATATTCGTCACAATTATAAATAATAAATAGTGAGTACTTAATATATTATCACTATTACAATTTTCCTTACAAAAATAAGTTGGCGGCAATTCGAGGCTATTATTAGTGACTAATTAATAATAGCAACTTGCTTTTGGTCACAATAAAACAATATTAGTGACCAATTATTTGTGATGTACTTTAAAATTGTCACAATTATTACCTAAAAAGTGACCAAACAAAAATAAGGCCCAATTACTTATTTTAAAAGTACAAAAATAATTGATACAAATAATATACTTTTTATGACGAAATTTTTTAATGTCACAATTAAATGATCACTAAATATCTTTCTTGTAGTGACATTAGATGTTAATCTCGTCAAAAGAAATAACGAATTACATTATCATAAGAAAAAAATTCATGGATAATATCATCTATTTTTCTAATTAAACAAACAATTTTTTAATTTTTATTCCATAAAATATAATTTTAATTTTAATTATAAGAAAATAAAACCCTAAAATTTCATGAAAATTCATTTGTAACTAGGTATCTAATGGGATCATTACTGCTGAAGTGAAACCATCACACCTCATAGACCAAAAGCAAGTATCTTGGTGCTTCCCATTCAAGTTAAATCCCTTCGTTCATCCTCTTGACAACTTTCGAAGTATGCACTGTCCTCACCAAAGTAACCACCGTCTCATCCCAATTCAACCCTCGTTGAGTGGGCACCGTTTTAACATGTCATTCTTTAAAATGAAATCAATAAGCTTTCGGGAAATTGGGAAGCCTCCGTTGAAACATCTTTTCTTTTTATGGTCTTCTTTTAAGTGTCATTGGTAAGTCCCTATTCCTTTTCTGTTTTGCTTTTTATTTTGAATTAGAATCTGCATGCGTACTCTAGTTATTCTCTTTCCTTTCAGATCATTGTTGTCATTGGAAACCATCCCCTCTCCACGTCCACGCACCACCCGAGCCTCTGCTCGAGCAACCATTATCAGTGACTCCTCGAACCTGTTGCCACTACCTGATAAAAACACTAATGACCATGAACTGAGACCCATCTATTAGACTGCATGCATGATAGCCCAAAGGGTCTAACCCATGTTAAGATCCAACCCTGAAAGTTGGTGGCTTAAACAATCCAACCCAATCCATAGACCAACCATTTACCATAGATCTATACCAAACTGGACTGGGTTGAGCCGAATCGACTAACTTGAACCAGATTGAGTTGACTAACCTCACCCGTTGATTAACCTATTGAATTTAACCATTCAACCCAACACATTGACTTTAACCATCTAATCCGACCTGTTGACTTCAACATACCCAACCTAATGGCTTTGAATTATTGGTCGTTAATCGTTGTTGACCATTGATCATCTTCGTTGATGATTGACTTTCTGGTTAACTTTTTGGGTTAACTTTGAATTTATATGTTTTGATCTTCTAACTTCAAATTTGATATGCATTTGGCATAATTTTATCCCGAAATCCTCTATTTATCTCCAATATTAATCATCTAGACTTCTTTCATACAAATGCCTTTTCAACTTTAACTTATATATGATTATTTTTTATGAAGGTAACTCGATCTCACCTCGAGTGATCACTAGTGGATCCAAATTAGTCTTATTATGTTCAATTAGACTTCAACCATTTGACTAGAGTTACACGTAAGATATCTGAACTTTGAATCAATAATTCTTGATATTTTAGTTTGAAATTAACTCAATTATTAATGTAGTTCTTGGTCATATAGGTTCCAACACCATAGGTCCTAGTATCGATGAAGACTTCGAAAAACATGTTACATGTGATTAGAGTGTTATAGCTTGCTAGAGGTGTATTATTTGTACAGTGTTACATATGCTTTTGCTTGATTGTGTTTAGGCATATTGTATGCTTGAGTATTAACGACATGATGATACTTTAATTACCATATTTATTTTATATTAGATCATATGAGTGCGTGCTTCCAAAATTGTATGTACATATGTGTTGTATATTATAGATGAGGATAGAATATCGAGTTATGTTTTACCATTTATCCTTTACTATAAGCATAACATGATAATGTATGATTTACTAATTTATGCTGAAATGAAACTCATCTTTTATGTTACATTGGGTTGAGTTTTTGAAATAGAAGAATTGTCGAATAATAAGCTACTTCATTCTTATCAGATGGTAATGTTTGATAATTGAATAATAGGATGGTTAATACTTAGTGGATTGTAATTTCCAATAATTGAATGATATATTGGTTCATTCTTTTCAAATGGTAATTTCTAATAATCGAGTAACTGCTTGGTGGTGTAGATTGGAAAATAAGTTGCACTGTATTCATATCATATTTGATGTTTTGTGAACTTGTCATAAATAAATTATCAATTAATGTGAATTGCTTTTATGATATACTTTGTATTGTTTGACCTATCTTAGAAGAAACATTGAACTCTATAGTTTACCCCTATTTTTCTTGCTTTCAGATTCTTTTGATATTCAGAATTGTTTTGGTATTTGGAGATCATCTAGGGACATTTTTCATTATACACAAAACTTTCATATATTCAAACTCTTTTATAGATAGGATAATATGCTTATTACTAGAGTTCTATTATATCTTAAACTCTCTTATTATATTTTGAAAATGTTATATATTCAAACTTTTGGGATATTATTTTCATGGATTTTGGACTATAAGATTTGACATGCATTACTTTATAAATATATGTATTATTATTATTATTATTATTATTATTATTATTATTATTATTATTATTATTTATTTTATGTATTTATCAACTGTTTCTTATTCATATTATAATCCAATTTGATAACTATTAATGATTCTTAAAAATATTATGATTTCATGAAGTCTAATTAGTGCAGCCTCTGAGATTTATTTTGTAACATCTAGGCTGAGTCTAGATGTTAAACGAAACCATGAAACTTAATAAAATAAAATAAATAAAAACAATTTCTAACTTATTTAAATCGCTTAATAAAATGAAAATAAATTTAATTTGATCTTAACTTAATTGAAACACATATAAAGAGTTTTATGTTGAATTTAGTTACAAATAACCAATAAAAATATTAAAAATTTGTAAATATTAAAAAACTTATATTGTATTCGTATTAAATTTTCTGATTGCACAATCTTTTCTAAAATGTGTGTATCTTAATTTCTAATATATGATTGAAGTGTTTCAAGATGTGTTGGAAAGCTTTAGTTGATCATCTTATAAGAAGACATCTAAACTAAAAAAAAAAAATACTCGGATCTTATGTGAAAACTCATTTCAAGTATGTTGATATTATAACCTTGAAAAATATCATCAAATTCTTGTCCAAGATGACTAGTTTTATCCCTTCTATTCTTGTATCAATAGTGAAAGAAAAGGTTTCATGAGATTTCAATTTAGTCTATTTTTTATTTTGATAATTTAGGAGGTTTTATATGAAGTTTTAGTAATCCATTGTTTCTTCTATTTTGATAATTTGAGTTGACTCGAATAACTCAAATAACTTGATTAGAATAGCTCAAAATTTAAAAATAATTTTTTGAGTCGAGACGAGTTTTACTCACTCCTATTCCTCATCCATAAATCCATTAAACATGCTTCTTCCACAACTATGACACCTCAAGCATGTAATAGTTGGTTCAAAAAACCAAGCAACCACCACATATTTGGAAATGCCAAAACCCTCGTCCTCTCTCTAATGATTCACTTCCATCGTATGATATGCATGTAATCCAAAGATTAAATGAAGTTATTTAAATTTCGTTGCATTTTCCTTACCTTGATTTCTAACACATCCATCATAAGATACGTAGTGGCATGATCGAAGCAAGACTTGAATGCATGGATGGGTCCGAAACTTCTGGTTGCCACTCATGCTATTCGATCGACTATAAATGGTGACATTAAGAAGAAAGAAATCCAGTCGTGAAGTTATTGAGAGAAAATAGTTACTCATTTCATTTGCAGACAAATTTCTTTGCCTTGTCACCATTGGTGTTTTTTGGTTCCCTAAGTTTATTCTTAGCTTGGAATAGAAGGTGGAATTTCATGGTCATCCATTTACCAAAGGGGCATTGTTATAATCATTTGGAGATGAGGCAGTTGAAAAGGTGTTTTTCATTTTTGGAATTTGCCCAAATGACTGATTGGTGAAGTACATCTTGAACTTTGGATGGCATTTGACTATGGTTGTTTTGGGTTTGTCCAAATGACTAATTCGCGAAGAACATTATGAACTTTGGTTAACATTTGATTGTGGTTGTTTTGTCCTTCAGGATCACTTCCCATGGTTTATAAATGAGAAAAGTTTCTCAACTTCGTTTCCAAATGGTGACATTAAGTTTTCTCATTTTCGAGAACGATTCTCTTTCTGGTATTGATTACATCCTTCCTTCAAGATTGTTCTTATTTTATGTATCCATATTGGACACATCTTTTGACTCAAAGAACACAACACGAAGTCAAAGAACACAACACAACCTAATAGAGCACAACACAACCTAATAGAGCACTTTGTATAAGGGTTGGTATGACTGTAAGACCCTAAAATCTCGTTTAATAGTTTGGGTAAATGACTTGGGCTTGTGAGATTTTGGTTTAAGAATAACCTAAAATTTGGACTTTGGTTGGGCCAAAATGTGTTGAGAAATGACCTTTTAGATTTAAAAGAAAAATAAAGGGGACCAAAAGTTCAGTTTACCCATTTTATAAGAGCAAGGTTGATTTCCTAGTTAAACGAGGTAAGGTCACGTGGAGAGGGAAGCCATGATTCGTTTTCTTATTCTTCTTCTTCTTCCTCTTCTTTTCTTTTTTTTCTTTCTTAATCCTTCCCTTGTAAGAAGGCCCAAAAAGGTGAAAAATTGGTTGTTCACATTCCTATTTCGAAACGGTGAAGGTAAGAATGATAATTTCTTCCCTTAGTTCTTCAATTCTAGCTCAACATTTCAAGATTTTGTCATGGTAGCCAAATGAAGGTTTTAGAGAGTTTTAATTTTGGGTCTTAAAAGTGTCCCTAATCCATTCCTAAGTGTTCGTAATCTTGTTCCTCTTCTTTGGGAGTCTTTAAACACATTAGTGATTCTCTTACTTATTTTTGGTTAGTGAGAAGTTGGTGAAAGCTCAAAAGTTAAGAGCAAGGAGAAGCTAGTACTTGGGTGATCTTCTGAGACCTTTTTCCATAAGCTAAGTTCTAAGGTAACACATTCCTAACTCGCCTATACTTTATGTAGATCATTAGGTCGAAATTGCTTGCTTGTTGTATCACGGGTGACTTTGATGAGAAATAAAATATTTGATGTTTATCTTGCTTTGGAATGGCCAATAATAATCCCCTTGAACTCCCATAAAGCTTAATGAATGTTTAAGAGTCTTGGGAGGACTTGTGAGAGGAAGTTAGAAAGCCTTTTCGTACCCAAACATGGTATTCTTAGATAGAAGTATCAGTATTAGGTGAATAGTACCAATATTGTTCTTCGAATAGCTTAAATGAGAAGAGTTTTGGCTTAAAATATCAATACTTTCTTTAAATATGGATATTGAGAAGTGAGTTTCGATACTCTGGGTTGAGTATCGATACTATAATTACAAATCAGATTCCAGTAGCCATTTTTGGTAGCGGTACTTTTGGGAGTATCAATACCGAGGTAGAGTATCACTCTCCATAAAAGTATCAATACTAGGATGAGTTTACCCATTTTATAAGAGCATGGTTGATTTCCTTGTTAAATGAGCTAAGGTCACGTGGAGAGGGAAGCCATGATTCCTTGTCTCATTCTTCTTCATCTTCTTTTCTTTTTTTCTTTCTTAATCTTTCCCTTGTAAGAAGCCCAAAAAGGTGAAAACTTAGTTGTCACATTCCTAGTTCGAAACGGTGAAGGTCAGAATGATAATTTCTTCCCTTAGAGCTTCAATTCTTGCTCAATATTTCAAGATTGTATCATGGTAGCCAAATGAGGGTTTTAGAGAGTTTTAATTTTGGGTCTTAAAAGTGTTCCTAATCTATTCCTAAGTATTTATAATCTTGTTCCTCTTCTTTGGGAGTCTTTAAACACATTAGTGATTCTCTTACTTATTTTTGGTTAGTGAGAGAAGTTGGTGAAAGCTCAAAAGTTAAGAGCAAAGAGAAGCTATTGCTTGGATGATCTTATGAGCCCTTTTTCCAACAGCTAAGTGCTAAGGTAACACATTCCTAACTTACCTATACTTTATATAGATCATTAGGTCAAAATTGCTTGCTTGTTGTATCATGGGTGACTTTGATGAGAAATAAAATATTTGATGTTTATCTTGCTTTGGAATGGCCTAAAATAATGCCTTGAACTCTTATAAAGCTTAATGAATGTTTAAAAATCTTAGGAGGACTTGTGAGAGGATGTTAGGAAGCCATTTCATACCCAAACAGGGTATTCTTGGACAAAAGTATCGGTATTGGGTGAATAGTACCGATATTGTTCTTCGAATAGCTTAAATGAAAAGAGTTTTGACTTAAATATCAATACTCATTCTTTAAATATGGATATTGAGAAGTGAGTTTCGATACTAGGATTACAAATCATATTCTAGTAGCCATTTTTGGTAGCGATACTTTTTGGAGTATTGATACCGAGGTAGAGTATCGATACTCTCCATAAAAGTATCAATACTAGGAAGATTTTCTTAAAATATCGAAGCCATTTTTTGTATCGATACTAAGGGTAGTATCGATACTACCAAGCTCAATGTCGATACCATCATTCTAAATTGGGTAGAAAACTTAATTTTGTTTTGAGTGCTCGTGAGGAAAATTTGAATGTCGTTGAGACTTCCATAATAAGACTACAAGTGAGAACAACTAATAACTAGCTTTTTAACAAGAATGACTTAAGTGAGGTGGCATAAAACATACTTTGTTTGATGTTCGGGGAATAACGAGGACACCCGAGCTACTTGAATGTATAAAAGTTTTTTAGTATTTATAAATAGAGATATTCGGATTTTCTCCTACCAGTGCTAATCCACTTTAGTATCAGTGCGAATGAACTTTTGTATCAATGCCAAGGCACTTTAGTATTAATGCTAAGGCACTTCCGTTACTTGATGACCAGACCATGATATATGTAAATACAGTGAAATACTCGTATATCGTGTTGCACTAAATGCTTACCATGACTTATGGTCGTTGCATTTCATTGCCACTTAATTAAATTTTGATAGCATTTTCAACTAGCGAATGCATGTAGCATAGTAAAGTTATCTATGTGTCATTGAGCTTGTTGCTCAACGTTTGAAATTTGAATATGTTCGTAGATTAATAGGTGTTGGTCAGGGAGCTTGATGTGCGTCATTTTTCACATCAAACAATTTCCTTCATTCTCGAATAAAAATAAAACAAATAAAATTGAATAGTATAGGAGAAATAGGGTCGTTCTCACAGGGACTAGTGAGACTGATGAATTTCTTCTTCTTTGATTATGGCCTAGGCGTGATTTTCGTGGAAAGTAAATAAGATAGAGGGATTTGATGGTTTGAAAATTAAAAATAAAATTGAAAGAAAGATTGTAAAGAAATTAAAGAAGAAAAATAAATTAAAGAAAATAAAGAAAGGTAAATAAAAGAAAATAAAATCTAAAAATTTAGTTGATTTAGGCAGGCTTGCATATCAAATTCTTCGGATCATCAGGATGGATTTACTCTTCGGGATTTACGTCGGTTATCGTGTCAAGCATGGGCAATCCACACGACTAAGTTGTACAACGAATACCCAAGTCAATCTTTGATTTTGGATTTGGAAATTAATCAAACCAGTACAATCTTGATAATGATCAAGATCAATCACAATTACAACAAACTCGGACAATATATTTCAATAATCGCTTCCCCGATCTCAATTCCCACTTAACAAGGCAATCTTGTTAAACTGTGTTCCTAGGAAGTCAAATGTGCTTTGAGCCGATCCTTCCTCTCACATATATAATCACGACAATAATCAAGACCGAAGTAAATCTTTAGTTTTGAAAATTTGTTTTGATTTTATAAAAATAAGCACATAGAATGAGAGAAAAATTATGAAGTTATTGATGTGCTATTCAATTCTCTCGTCAGAATTGAGCCATCACTTTTGTCTGCAGCTAGAAAGGAAAATTATTAAACAAGACAAAATTCATACTTAGAATTTTAAAAATAAAAACTTTAAAAGAAAAATAATAAAGAAAGTAAAAGAATAAATTTAATAAAACTAAAAAGAAAGAAAGAACAAGAGAATTCTGATGATTCAAGATCTTGAATGATGAAAATGGCTTACCCGAGACGGATATTTATAGCATTTTAAAACCCTAGAAATACTGAAAATAAATCAAATAAATAACAAAAGATAAATCCTAAAAATGTTTGAATTTAATTCTAAAAGGTAAATCTAATTCATTGAATTTGAATTGCTTAGCTGTCCGCACGTCTTCCAGAAGCTTGATAACTAGATCTTCTAGAACCTGTTGACTCTTTATCACGTTAGCATTTCATGCCCGATTTCATGCCCACTGTTTTTGTATGTGTTTCATAACAAAAAGTCCAGTTTTGGTCCTTTTTAGTACATTTTCCAGAAACTATCATCCTGAACAAAAAACATGTAAAAGCACCCAATTCAATGGAAAACATGAACAAACAACAAGCAAATAAACAATAAAAGTGGCACAAAATAAACCTCAGTTAAATTCCCCCTCACTTATCTAATGCTTGTCCTCAAACATTTCTCAATTAACATGCATAGAATATAGGTTGCCATTCCCTAACTCATTTCACAATCCAATTGCTCCAACAAATAACAATAAAGCAAAGAATCGAAAGTTATAAAGCATTTTAAGTAAGTGGTGAAGCTAACAAATAATCGAAATTAGACATTCTAATTTTCAAGTTAATCTCATGATGCACAACGTAATCCCCTCATGAAGGTTTTACTCATTCGCTCTAAGTGTTTAAGGACAAGAAACGCTGAACCCAAAGCAAAGTTAAAGCACAACCATATTATTGTAATTTAATCTAATCTACACTACTTAAAAATGAATTCAATGCAAAAGTCAAGAGGTATTTTATTCGGGTTGTCACTTGGCTAAGGCTTTGGTAGGGAAATAGGCCGAAAGAAAGGGTTAATATGAAGAAAACTTTGGAAAATCTAATTATGCCACAAATCAAATTAAGCACAATGAAGAAAATAACCAAAGGAAAAATAATCGAATCAATGGCTTTTTTTTTTCTTTTTCCTACTATTCGAACAAGGAGGTGCTATTTTTTCTTGCTATTCGAATAGTGAACAATACATTTTTTTCTTTTTTCTTTTTTTTTCCGATTCAAATAGAAATTTCCATCAACTAATTTTCACTTTTTGGCTGTTTTTTTGTGAAGAAAATTATGATTTAACTGGTGAAAACAAATTCCCAAAGTTTCGGCAAAAGGTGGAAAAAATAGGGGTAAAAGAAAAGACTAAGGTTAATTTTGATTGAATTTGGGTGAAAGCAAAGAAAAGTTTAGGCTCAAATTGGGTTCACTAAGGGGTAATTAAAGGGTAGGCTTTTTAATTTGGGAGAAGAAGTTGGTTAATCCTAATGCCTCTATTATCCAAATACATTAAATCCACATGCCTGCATCCTAAAAAATATTAAATGACAACTTCTAGCATTTTATACAATGTTTGGCACACTCAAAGAAACAAAAGAGCAAGGAACAAAATCAAAACATCATTCTCGTCATAGGCTCAAGTCTCACCAAATTGGTTCAATTAAATCAAGTACATCCATTACTTATTTAATCAAGCTTATAAAAACATCAAAAATTTTTAAAATCAATTAACTAAACCAAAAACCATCATGCAACTAATCAACTCAAATTAAAATTAACAATTCATCATAAAATCAATCAAACTAATCAACAAGTCAAGGAATTAGGCAACCAATTTCAAGCATATCAACTTCAAAATTTTCAATTTCAAGTACAAATAATTAAGGAAAATTTCAACTGTCCTCCCCTCACGTTTTCCGTTTTGTCCCAAAATGATAATTAAAATTAAAGTGTAAAAGTGAGTGAAAAATTACTCCCTGATTAATTACGGCCATGTCCGCGAACGTGTCGAGATGATCCCATGCATAAATAGGAGAGAAACTCGGTGAGGTTGGATTCAATGGAGGCTATGCACCATTGAATGCCTTGCATTTCTACTCGCATGTCGAGTTGAGCTCGTGCCAGTGGTTGATTGGTCCTCCTAAAAATTTGCGCTCATGGTGCGGCATGGTAGTACCGGGAGGCCTGATATATGGATCGGAGGGTGTTCCAGTGAGAAGTCACATGGAATCCAAGCACCTAGCATTCAAAGCATCTATATGACATGCATAAGTCATATTAGCATCATCAAATGTTAAAGGAAATAAACTTTGAGCAAGATGCATAATGTAGGTGTCAAAAATTAGAGGTTAATTGGTTCACAAAACCTTGTCGAATGTGAACCCAAACCAATACCCAAAATTTATCATTGTCACAATTTGTATACACCATAAAAAACAATTCAACCTTACTCAGGTAGGATGTAGTGTCGTTACGTCCTAAGTAATTATATGCCAAAAATTATTGAATATATCGGAGAGTCGTGTAACACCCTAATTTAGGGGCTAAATTTTAAGAAATTATAAAGTATTGGATTTAATTGGTATTTTGAAAGAAACGGTGGATTAAATTGTAAAATTTCAAAGTTGGCAGACCATTTTAAGAAGTGCAAGAAATTTAGTGGCTAAACTCATGATTTTACCATTTTTCTTTAGGAGTTAATATAAACCCCCATTTCTCCGTGTATTTCTGCAGAAATACACTCATAATTTCTCTCCCGGTCAACAACTTTCAACTCCGATCTACTCGTCGTCCGGCCTCCGATCGACGAGCTGAAACCACCATCGTGTTCGTTGTCGAACGAGGAACAAAACCCCTCAAACCTTTCGTCGTGAATCATCGCCGTTCGTCGTTAATTTCAGTTGGAAGTAACGTCGGTAATAACTAGATTTCAATTGGTTTTTTGTCGATTCACGACGATCCGATGATCCGTTTACGACACCTCCCGCACCATCATGTTCCTTGCATCGTTCTGAGTCTACCGGTGTCATCCTTGGTCTTCGTCGACGACGGCGCGTGAGGAGGTGAATCGGTCAAAGTTTCCGATTTGTTGAAATTGAGCTCTCCGCCGTTCAAAATTATGAACCGAGCTTTGTAAGTATCTCGGAATCGCTCAAAATAATTTTTAAGAATTTTTCCGTGATTTTTATGCAGCCGAAAGGGGCCCCACGCGCCCCTACGGGATGCCACTACGCGTGGGGATGGTCCAAATGACCGGTTTGACCGGTTTTGGAGTAGATTTGACCAGTTTGACCAGTTACAACCCGACCCGACCCGTTGACCATTGTTGACCAAAACTTTGATGGGGCTTTGACCGGGCATTAAACGACCTTTGACTTTGACCGAGTATACCTATCCTGACATTTTTTGACGTTCCAAATCCGATTCCGTATTTCGTTTTTCAAAATTCAGACCCGAAGGTCTCGAAATTGGCAGTCAAACCCGTTGACTTTGATTTTGACTGAAAATTTTAAATTTCTGAAAAGTCATATTTTATGCTTTCGAGGTCTTGAATCCGAATCCGAAGTCCATTTTGCCAAATTCGAACCTGGTAAGCTGTTTTCACTGATTTATCACCCGATTCGATCCGTTTATCGTAATTAAGCTCCGTTTTTTATATAATTTATGTTGATATGTATCTGAGGAATTATTGGAAGTTGAATTGCAGATCAAAGACGTTCGAATGGAATTTTTATGATTGATCAGTATTGCACAGAAATCGAGGTAATACTTTACTACCTCTTTCTGCTTTACGAAACATGTTGATATTGGTAAATGCATGAAAAAGATAATGTTGGTCACTTTTATGGAGTTGAATAATTATACACTTGATATGAATGTGATAGAAATTCGATAACTAAATTCGGATCGAATGATTAATATAAGAGATTGAGAGAATGTTAGAATTAAATTACAAGTTGTGTGATTTGTGATAAAGAAATCAGCCATGGATTTGTAACTTATATTTTAAAGGTTAAATGTTAAAGGTACTTGGATGGGAAATTATGAGAATACTCCAGTAGGGTAAAATTATGAAAATACCCTTATGTTTGTGGATGACAAGAATTATCCCTGAAAGTTAGTTAATAACTCTGAAAAGACATATTAATCCGATATAATTACAGATGTGCATAAGAAATGCTAGTTTTGCTTAGAAAATTTGGATAATTGGTTTTTAACCCTAAAAGGGTTTGTATAAGATACTATAAGTCTGTTAAGGAATCATTTCGAGATCAAATAATGTTTGGGAAAGTAATTAACCATTGGATCTCTAAAGTATAATTATTTTCGTTAAGAGTTAATACCGAAATTATTTGATTAAGAAATTACGAAAATGCCCTTGAGAGGTAAAAATAGTCCAAGTTGACTTTGAATGAGGAAGTAACATGAGAATTTGTTTTTAAACCAATAAATTACTGATTTGATTGTTGAGATCCTATTTTTGTATGGAAAATTCTGATAATTCATTAGTAACATCTGAGAAGGAATTTAACTTGGAAATCTCCGACTTGAGTAAGTACGTGAAGAATAATAATTTATCGATGGTGATATTTTGTCAGAATAGTTCAAATGGACTGACATAAATGATAAGTTTGAATTAAATAATAAGACCGAATGGAAGGAAATGATTGAAATATTCTAGATTTGTAAAATGACCAAAATACCCCTGGAATGGAAATGACTCAAGAATGTCACCAAGCTCAGGAATGATTGGATATACTCAAGCTTTGAAATGAATAAAAAGCGTTGAGCACCAAAATGACCAAAATACCCTATTGGCCTAGAATAAGTTAATGTTTTGGATTAATTAAGGAATCCAAATAAACATGGATGTTGTACTGCTCTTAAAAGTTATGGAACGCAGCTTAAGTGATCAATCAACGTTAGTGCTATATCATTACCTGAATGATATAAGTACCACTTGAATGTTTTCATCTTCTCAAATTTGGATCGATGATAATTCTGGAAGTACTTGGGTCAGCTCAACTCTAGAGCGCATACAGTACTAATAAGTGGGTATTCGTGAATCAAATCAACCACGAATACCAGAATGACTTTATTATATGAATAAATTGAACTGAAATGAAGTAAAACGTGTATTTGAAATTTAGAAATGTCTGAATTATTCTGGAAAACTTTAAAGTAATCGGGATAGACTTGCTTACTAAACGAACTAAGTAACATCAATGACTGAGGATTAAATAGGTGATTGGATGAGTTTGGAAACACTATTGAACTTACATGATGAATTATCCTTATGGGTTATGAGCCATGGATCAAGTACGTCTATATTTCCTGATATTAATAAAATGTGGAAATGAAATAAAGACCGTTGGAAGATTTATTCAGTGATGATTATGAGGATGATCTATGGATCTGCATTATGGTATTAAAGAGCGAATACACTGGAAGGATAATGAATTGACTTGTTGACATGCATCAGTTTGGGAGTTGTGTAGCTCGAATTGTTTGATAATACGATCGATAGTCATAGATTGTAAATGACTTGAATCTTCGATTCTATATTTTCATCTAAAATCACTTCGGTCATGTTGGAAAACGTAAGTAACGCAAAAGGAAAAGATTCTAAATACCTCATTTGGTTCAACTGGGCTGAAATCCTATGAATTCAAAGTATATTCCTGAATACCCCTGATTGTTTGGGTAATGGAATCACTCGCAGTAAATCTGAATTTAGAATTATTCTGTATAAAGGTTCCTGAACGTTTTCCTGATGCATATAGAAACTTAGTGGAATTCTAGAAGTATCAATCTGAAATGTCTGATTAGATCGGTTAGAAATTGATTCTCTTCAATACGATCTTATTATTGGAATCCGATCAAATTGCACAAGTTCATGTTATCCATATTGATAACTACAAAATGCATCTGAAAAATAATTGGATTCTCTAGTGTGTTCCTTGTATTTTGAAAATTGTTTTATTGTTTTAACATGTAGTACACTGAAATCTATGGTTACTGTTTTATGGATGCACCGACTTAACGGTGATGGCTTATGGATTTGTATCATTGTATAAATTGTATCTTGGAGATACAAATTTGTAAAGTACAGCTCTGTTCAAGCTGGAAAATTTTTATGGACCTAATGTGACTCTTAGGTAGGCTCTGCGGCCCTGAGATCATTCTCGGGTAGGCCCTGTGGCCCTAAGATGTGTTTTTAGGTAGGCCTCACGGCCCCGAAATCTATCTTGGGTAGGCTCTCAGGCCCTAAGATATTCCTTTAGGTTAACTCTTTGTAAGATGGTTTTAAAATACGAGTTTAAAAAGCTCCACTACAGTATGGTTTATGGGATTTTACTAAACTATCATTTGATTAGTGTACCTATTATGGTTTTATCGTACTGATGGAACACACTAGGCATCCTATTCGACCTCATGAAAACGTGATAGTATGAAAGGTTTCTTATGAACTGAGATTCATGGCTTCTACTCGATGAACTTCTAAGGGAACCCCAGATTATTCTGCCCACTGGTATACGTATGATTCAATAAGGAAATTATGGTTTCCCATTTATCCGCATGTCATGTAGCATCATCTGGTAGTTCTGTATTACTGAGCTTTCCGAAGCTCATTCTATTACTCAACATTGCAGGTTAAAAGAATTGTACCAGTGCAGCTATCGATATCAGTAAGGGAGTTCTTCCGGCGTTGTTTTCAGAGTATGATACATGTGATTAGGGGTCATGTAATTGTATTTTGTTTTATATACGAGTCTGAAAATTTGTTCTATTTCTGAATACTAATAAATGATTTTACACGTTACATGTTTTAAGAAAAGTTTTAAATTTTCTGCTATTTTTACAGTGTGTCGCTCCGGTGGCCCTAATGTGACACTCCAGATCGGATCAGGTTACCCGTATCGGTCTGAGGGGGTTACAAGTCGGGTCATGAATGTGCCACGCCTTTGTTGTACGATAGTTGAAATGTACTCCCACCAAACCGGTAAGTATTTCATAGGCCATATCAGTGTCAAAGTACTGTGAAATCTCACACAAAGAGGTTAAAAATGCATTGTCCGTGACATCCAACACGGGCCCTATGAAAAAGTTAAAATCAACCAAAGTCATTCGAAAACATTGTCCCATCAAGCGAAAGGTAATAACATGATTTTGAGAAAATTAAAAAATCGTATAAAACTCAAAGACTAGCTCATAGTATATATTGCATCGGATATGTGAATATTTAGTCCAGTCTATGACATCGAAATAGTGCATTACAACATCACTCAAATGTAAAATATCTAAAGTACATGATGAGATATACTTACAAACTTGAAATCGGTGATGACGGATATTATCGAAGCGCCACACCTCGACATCGTCGAAGTTGAGATAGCCTTGCAACCCCTCCTCTATCTGAACCGAATAAGTTCAATAACCGGATAATGGGGTACGTACAAAATCAAGAAAAATTAAAGAATTAAATTCAAAAAAATAAATATAATTAAAAAAGAAAACAAAGCGAAACTAAAATTGAAACAAGTTAAATTAAATTAAAAGAAAGCGAAATATGGGTTGTTTCCTATCAGTGTTGTTTTTAATTTCATTAGCTAGACGACCTACTTAGTTCAGATCACAAGTTCTAAGAGTGACTCTCTTTCCATTTCATTTGTTTCCTCCATCGGGTTAATTTTTTCAAGAAAACTTTCGATCAAAATTTTCCAATTTATCCTTATAATTTTGAAGAATGTCTAGAGATTTTAGTTGTACTTCTTTTAATCTCGACTTTGTATCCGAAATTGAATTCTTCAAACATTCCCATAATTGTTTAATTTTCACATTTGGTATTCCAGACTCGTTGTTGACATTTTCTGCTTTCCTGCATGAATCAACAACATTAGTGTTTGAAACTTTTCCAATAGTAGATTCAATACTGCTTAATCTATCAGGAAATTTAATTGCTTTAAAAACGTCAAAAGTAAAAGTCTCACCATCGAATTCCATTGTGACAATGTCACGGAGAACGTAAATTTTTGCATTCGCCATGCTAAAAAAAAGTCTTTCGAGAAAAAAAATTCCAGAACTAGTACTCATGCGATTATCATCCATGTTTATAATAAAGAAATCAGCTGCAAAAATGTTTTTTCTACCTTTACCAGAACATTTTCCAGGACTCCTTCGGGATAAATAAATGAACCATTTACGAGTTCAAGTGTAACTCTTGTTTCATGCAAAGACTCGTTAGTAACCATTTTATAAACAATAACCGGCATAACATTAGTCGAGGCTCCTAAATCACACATTGCTCGCTTAATCGGAAAATTACCAACTTCACAAGGTATGGTGAACATACCTTGGTCCTTCATTTTTGGTGCACTTTTTCTCATTAGGACCACATAAACATTTACGCTTAAACTTATCGGCCCAATTTTCTTCCTTTTGGAGTTGCAGAGTTCCTTCAAATATCATGCATATCATGGAACTTGTCGAATTACCTCAAGGAGAAGTATATTTACTTCAACCTTTAGAAAAATTTCAAAACTTTCCTTATCCTCGATTTTGTTTAGCGCGCTACCAGTCTAAAAGGGAAGGAAGGTGTGGTTTTTTGTGATGGATAAGAATGAGTAGAATCGATTTTAGAAGGTATAGAGGAAGAAATAGGCGTAGATAATTTACCTGAAATTTTGGGATTTGGTTCTTCTTCCTCCTAGTCAATATGCGCATCCTCATCCTCCTCTGAGACTTTGGGATTGATCTTAGTTCCATTTCAAAGAGTAACGAAACTCACATTTATGCGCGGATTCAGCTCTGTTTGATAGGGAAACTTTCCAAGTGACTGTAATTTTCCCATATTATGGGTTAGTCGGCCCACTTGCTTATCCAGTTCTTGTTAATGTGCTTCAATATTTCCTTGGAATTCCTTCTGGTAATCGATTAATTACCTCTGAAAAATCAACATTCTTTCCACCATCACCTCTATCGGCATCCTTTGCACTTGTTGTTGGAAAGGCTTCGGTTGATAATTTGGCCTCTGGTTTTACAGTCTTATAGGAGGTATTGGGAAGCTTCTTACGACATTGACTTGGGCCTTTTCTTGAAGCATCAGGTAGCAGTCCATCGAATGATCGGGTATCGAGCATAAACCACAGCTTTGGTCATTCCAAATTTTCCGATAACTAATGAACCAACAACTTCAATTAATTTATCTAACTTATTTAATAAAGAAAATGTACTTGTCTCATGAACCCATCAGATTGGTTCACTCGAAAATTGCTATGAATTTGCTTCTATTGTAGAAATTAACTCCCTCGTAGTAGTTGGCGTCATATTTACTAAGGCTCCTCCACTTACACCATCCATCGTCTTTATTACCAAGAGTGATAATCCCGAATAGAAATATTTTCATAAGTTTTGTTCGCTCAATTTATGTTGTAACTCGTGCAAAGATTTTTTAACCTTTACCAATAATCGTAAAGACTTTCTTCAGGGTTTTGTCGGATTTAAAGAATAATCCTCCTTAGCTTTCTTGCTTTTTCCACTGGGAAATACCTATCGAGAAAAATATGGCTCATGTAAGTCCAAGAATTAACCAAGTTAGGAAGCAAATAAAATAATCATTCCTTAGCTGAATCGGCTAAGGAAAAAAGAAACATTCTTAATTTAATTTGATATTCAGCAATTCCCTGTGGTTTCATACTTGAACAAACCATATGAAATTTCCTCAAGTTTTTATGAGGATTTTCATTTGGAAGACCGCAAAAAATAGGAAGTAAATGAATCAAACTAGTATTTAATTGAAATGGCATTATGCATTGTGGGAACGTAATGCAGAGTGGTGTTTGAGCATCAAGAGTTGCGGCTAGCTCTCGTATCATTTGTCCTTCTACCATCGGAATCAAATCTTCATTGTTGGTCTCAAAATATGTATCAATTTCATATTCGTATTCTAGATCTGGATCTAAACTAAGTTCTTGTTCTTCTTGTCTCTTTTTTTTCTCCCGAACCTTTTGTGCGTGGATCCTTTGGGCTCTCGCTTTGATTTTCGGTTCAAAGTCAAGTAGTTCTACTGGATTCTTCCTGGTCATAAATAAAACAAGCTCAAAGAAAAAATTAGTTCTTGTCGTTAATCCCCGACAACGACATAAATTTGACGTGCGTCATTTTTCATATCAAATAATTTCTTCCTTCTCGGATAAAAATAAAAAATAAATAAAGGAAATTAAATTGAATAATATAATAGAAGTAGGGTCGATCTAATAGGGACTAACGAAACTGATGAATTCCTTCTTCTTTGATTATGGACTAGGCGTGATTTGCGTGGAAAGTTAATAAGATGAATGGATTTGATGGTTTGAGAATTAAAAATAAAATTGAAAGAAAGATTATAAAGAAATTAAAGAATAAAAATAATAAAAATAAATAAAGAAAGGTAAATTAAAGAAAATAAAATCTAAAAATTCAATTGATTTAGGCAGCCTTGGGTAATAGTTCTAACTCAAATTCATTGGATCATCAAAACAGATTTACCCTTCGGGATTTACATCAATTGTCGCGTCAAACATGGGCAATCCACACGACTAAGTTGTACAACAAATACCCAAGTCAATCTCCAAATTCGATTTTGGAAATTAATCAAACCAAGGCAGTCTTGATAATGATCAAGATCCAAGTGCATTTGCAACCAACTTGGACAAGATATTTCAATAATCGCTTACCCGATCTCAATTCCCAGTTAATAAGGCAATCTTGTTAAATTGTGTTCCTAGGAAGTCGAATGTGCTTTCAATCGATCATTTCTCCCCCATATATAATTGCGACAATAATCAAGACCAAAGTCAATTTTTAGTTTTGAAAAAAATTGTTTTGATTTTAGTAGAGAATGAGAGAAAAATATTGAAGTTATTGAAGTGCTACTCAATTCTCTTGTCAGAATTTAATCATCGCTTTTACCCGCTGGTAAAAAGAAAAATTAGTTAAACATGACAAAAGTCATACTTAGCATTTTAAAAAGTAAAAACTTTAAAATAAAAATAACAGAAAAAGTATAAGAAGAAATTTAATAAAACTAAAAATAAAGAAAGAATAAGAGAATTCTGATGATTCCAAATATTGAACGATGAAAATAGATTACTCGATATGGGTATTTATAGCCTTGTAAAACCCTACAAACACTGAAAATAAATCAAATAAACTATAAAATATAAATCCTAAAAATGTGTGAATTTAATTCTAAAAGATAAATCTAATTTCTTGAATTTGAATTCCCCAGTCGTCCGCATGTCTTCCAGAAGCTTGTTGAATGGATGCTGACTAGATCCTCTAGAAGATGTTGACTCACTACCACGTCAGCATTTCATGCTCACTCTTCCATTCTTGATTCCAGAACAAAAAGTGCAATTTTTTGCCCTTTTTAGCACATTTTCCAAAAACTATCGTCCTGTACAAAAAACATGTAAAAGCACCCAATTCAGTAGAAAACATGAACAAACAACTAGCAATTAAACAATAAAATGGCACAAAATAAACCTCAGTCATAGCTTATCATCAGATTACGGATTTTAGATATCAGCAAGCTGCAAACTACGTCTTGGTTAATCTAGTGGACATGTATTCCATGGACTCTTCTTTTTGTATAAATTGAGTCGTAACTCTTTAAAAAACTTTGATTTTTTTTAGAATCTATTTTGGGAGCACCCATATTTGTAAAATCGATTATCATGTTTTAAAGTTTACAACTGCATTCAATGAGTTTATGTATGAGTCAAACACGTTTGGGTTAGCCATTTCGACGGTCCAGTGTAATATACAAAACCGTCGGACTTTGAGTCGGATTGAATTTGGGTGTTACAATTACTATATGTTACATGCATATATTATGTATAATATATTTTTTTAAAAATATTTTTACTGTTTTAATAATTTATTATTTTATAATATCTTTAATTTTAATTTTTAGTTTTCTTTATATTTTTGAATATTTTAAATTTTAAATTTAAAATAATGTTTATTATTCTAAAAAAATTAAATAAATTTTTAAACTTTAAAAAAATTAATTTGACCCTCAAACACAATAAAAAATTAGTTTAATTTATTTACTTTGTCATCCACCACATCATCAATAAATATGGACTACTGCAGTCTACTTCAGCACCATGAATTTTTATATCAATATTATAACAATCAATAAAAAAAATATTAATTAAAGGACCACAATAAGTTTATTTATAAGTTGAAGGATCACATTGAGTATAAAAATAATACAAATATCACAATGATTTTTTTTTTTGAAAAATACAAATGATTTTTTGAAAAATACAAGAGCCTCGTATTTTGCCCAAGAAAATCAAAGGTGAATTACGCATTTAGTATCTAAACTATTAATTTTGGTCTATTTTAGTCCTAAAACTTTCAATTTTTTCAAAAGCATACATAAAATTTAGTTTTGTTTCATTTTAGTATCTCTATCAAAATATATAGTTAAGTTTTGAAAGAATTTGAAAGTTTAGGTACTAAAACGGATCAAAATTGATAGTTTAGGTACGGAATGTGTTTAGTTTTTAAAACTGAGATTAAAATAAAACAAAAACAAAAATTAGATACTAAAACGGACCAAAATAAATAATTTAAATACTAAATACATAATTTACCCTAAAATCAACTACGTAGAACTATTACCTAGTCTGACATGAAATTTTAAAAACTTAGAATATAAGTAAGATGAGCTTCAACCGATAAATATTTATAACATTTAAGCATAATTATGTAATCTTATTAGTTAAAAAGAGTGTTGTTCTCTTTACAGATATCGAGTTCGAATAGTTGTATTATGAATAGTTAAAAGAGGTTCCAGATAAAAACTACCTTATAATCATCTAAATTATATAAAAAAAGTTTAATCAAAATTAAAATATTATAGATAGGAAAGAAATTACTGGCAGTCTCAATCCACAAAACGGATCAACAGTTTAATAGAAAAAGGCGGAGGCGGACAAAAGGCAATTTTCAGCATTGAATAGATAGAGAAGCTAGAGTATGGAACACTTGTTCTCGGCAGTAAGCCTGCGTAGCTCGTGAGCCTCATTGTGTGCATTTTGTAGACCCTTCCTAAGCTTCTGAATTTTTTCATCAGATTTCTGCTGAGCTTGCGGTGCCTCCTTCTTTAGGTTCTCCCTAAGCTTCTGCATTTCTTCATTCGAGCTCTTTCTATCTAACTCTGCCTGCACTTCTGCCTCTCTACGTGCTGCTCGCTCCTCCGCCAACTTCTGTTCCAACCTTGCGGTTGCCTCCTTCAGCTTTGACTCAAGCTATGCAAACACCATTATACATTAAGCAAAGAGTGTAGCAATGACATCACATTTTCAACCAATACAAGACATCAAATTTACAAGTACCGTCTCGTTAATACGATTAAGGTGCTCTTCATGTGATCTTTCCATCTGTTCCTTGAGCTTAAGTATTTGTTAATTGGAATAGCCCTTTTGAGAAGCATCCTCTTGTTGTTGGTCACGGATAGTTGATTCTCTCTGTCACATAAATACAATCATTGCCATCAGTTCTTACACTAGAGTCCACTAGGGATTTAAATTTCAATTGTGGTTGCATTTTTAGTTTCATTGCTTTTATCTTGATTACAACAATAACTGGTGCTTGCCGGTATCATCAGATGACACTTTTATCGCTATTTAAATCCTTATAGTTCACCACACAATGGAAGGATAATAAATACTCACAAACCTTCAGTTCTACAAACAACTCATCAGAATATGGCTGCCCACCATTCAACTCTATGACCTTGTTCACAAGTGTGACAAGATTCTCAACTTGTTTCACTCTCTTGGTTTCATCATTAGTCTTGTTGTCAAAAAGTACAAATCGATTTTTGCAGAGTAGTAGTAAATCCTGAACGATTAAAAGTAGGGAAAACCAAGCATCAGTTGCTATTTCATCTAAAGCTTACATTCAATGCTACCTTTAGTGGCTTAAGAAAAACATCGAGTTGCATTTTAATTTAGGAAGTAACCTTTAATGGCTGTGGACACTTTTGACCCAAATAATCCTCGAATGTTTCCTCGCCATCATCAAATTCATCCCCACATGTGAAGACAACAATAACGTAGTTAGCAATTTCGCTTCCAAACAAAGTCCACAACTTGTTCAATCCAGCTACCTCTTCTTCAGAAAAGCGGCTCCTAGCTGACAAAATTACCAGCACTGCATGGATCCCATCATTAGCCAAATCAATACGTTTTGCAATTTCTTTTCCAATGATTTCATATCCAACGGTAGAATCAAACAATCCTGCAATGAATTGACAGGTTAAATTTAGTCCTTTGTAGTACAGGCATTGGGAGTTAATACTATCAAATATAACTAGAAAAACGAGAGCACCATACCAGAAGTATCAATGACATTCAAAATTTGACCATCTTCGAGCACAACACTCTGCAACTCGCAAGTACTTGTTACCCCAGAAAAGCTAGCCTTTGATTTGAAGGACTTAGTCCCAAGAATGCTGTTGCCAGTAGCACTTTTACCATTGCCCGTACGTCCAACTAAAACCAGAGTTTTAGCCATCGCATTACCGCCCATCACACACGATTACCTGGGGACTGTTATGAGCTAAAGGGAGTAGAATAAGAATAGATTACTTACGAGACAACTGATATAGATAACAGATACGCTTCAATTGATTTATATCGAAAACAGAAACGAGAAAGCGGAAAGAAACTTAAGCGGGACTGTTTGTTTAGTTGAATACTTGAAAGCGATTGATGTACATATGATTTCATCATAGATGTAATCGACTATATGAAGGGACAAACAAATAAATATCACCAATTTTCTATGATGAACGTCGGCTGTTACAGGTCCAACATTTATATCTATATCTATTTTAATTAACAATTACAAATCACTTTACCCTCTCTCTCCCTAGTCCCGAGAACCACTTCTTCACTCAAGCATGCATCCCTGAGTCTCCATCGCGTGCATGTCTTATTTTCGCTTTGAAATAATTACTCAAAATAATCAATCATCACAAAATATGGGCAAATCCTTTTCCCTTTTTTTCTATTTGAATCGACAATTTTGAACCAATCGGCTTTTGTTAACAAAGAAGAGTGAGTAAAGGAACGTAAATAATGATGAGTACAGATCCGTGAACTCTCGAATTCAAGTACGTGTACGTGGATTCAGTATCAAAGAACATTAAGGCCCTTAATGTAATAGGCTTCCCATAGAAAAATACTTATGCCGGACCTAAAGAATATTGTTTACTGAAATGAAAATCAATAAAAAAAAGAACATATGTTAAAAGGTAACATGGAATTGTTAAAGAAGGTTGAAGGAAGATATTGATTGATTGTGCCTTAATGAAGTAACATTTGTTTTGTATCGGTCGTGGATGATTCACTCTTAATTTGGATGGAGAGTTGTGTTGAGAATTCAATATTAGCCTAAATAAGTCTACACCTTAATGAATTTGATGTCATTGCTTACATCAATTTAGTTAGGTGAAAATTAGGTATTTTTCTCATTTTTAATTTCAATGGTTTAAATTATTTTGTGGTTATTTTAATGAGTGGTTTAGATTGGTTCTTGTAACCTATAAATACCCCATTTGTATTTGAGTTTTATCATCCAACAATAAAAACTTAGTTATAAGCATTTGAAAGCTTTCTTAAGAGTTCTTCTTTTGTAATTTTTTGAGATTATTCTAAAGAAAGTTTTTCTTCTTCTCGATCAATTAGAGTTTTTACTCTATTATGATTCAACAATTTGTATCAGAGCCACGTTATAAGGTCTCTTGAAATTCCGAGTATGCTCTGTGGCTGCAGTTTTAACTGATCTTTCGCATCAGAAAATATTTCTTGAGATTATTGTCGGGGTTATTACAAACCTTGTGAAGCTTCTTTGTGTTTAGAGTAATTTAGTACTCTGCACGTTTGTTACTCAAGCTTGTTCGGTGTAGTTAAAGCCTTGCCATTACGATGGGTGACCTTCAAGTAGTTGGAGGAATCAAGAAACTCAACAACCAAAACTATAACACGTGGGCAACGTGTATAGAGTCTTACCTTCAAGGTCAAGACTTGTGGAAGGTTGTTGGTGGTAGTGAATTTACACAACCGACAGAGCATCTTGAGGAAGTGGAAAATTAAAGCAGGCAAAGCAATGTTTTCTTTAAAGACCACAATAGAAGAAGAAATATTGAAGCATATTCGGATGCTAAATCACCGAAGGAAACGTTGGACACCTTTGCTACACTCTTTTCGAAGAGGAACGATACAAAATTGCAACTTCTCGAGAATAAACTTCTATCAATGGCACAACGCGACATAGCGGTTGCCCAATACTTTCACAAGGTGAAGTCGATATACCACGAAATTTCAGAATTAGATCCGATATCTGCTATTGAGGAAGCCAATATAAAAAGAATAATTGTCAATGGTTTGAGACCTGAATATTGAGGGTTTGTTATCGCTGTACAGGGATGGCCAAAAAAACCATCGCTTGTTGAGTTTAAAAATTTGCTTGGAGGTCAAGAATCCATGGCCAAGACAATGGGAGGAGTCTTGCTGAAGGGTGAAGAGGAAATGCTCTACACCATCAAAAGCAGAGGCACTTTTCAGTGGTATACTGGCAGTAGATCTAAAAAGGATGGTGATAAGGTGAAAAATTACCAAGGAAAGGGAGACCCTCATTCAGGGGGAGCTTCCAAGAATCACAATAATAGTAGAAAGTTTGATGGCTAATGTTACAACTGCGGGAAGATAGGCCACATGAAAAAGACTGTTGGACAAAGAAAAAGCCTGTTGAAAATAATATTGTTACTTTCAGCTCGAATGAGAATAGTGAAGTAGTGAAGTTAGTTGGGATGCTAAAGTGTTATTTGCTACGGAAAAAGAAGAATTAGCGCCACGGTAAAAACACCAGAACAAATTAACTGCGAGAATGATTGGAACGTAGACTCAAGATGCTTAAATCACATGAAGGAATATAGACAAAAGTTTCAAAACTGTTCTAAGTACAATAGAAAAGGAGTTTCCACACACAAAGGCAAAGACTGCCATAGTGCAAAACGGGAAGAGAATATGGTGGGCTCGAGAGCATCGTTGGTGTCCAAGCATGGGGATACCATGATGAGTTCGCAAGAAATGCTTGGGGCGGTGAAAACACACCAGAATGAGCTAGATCTCAAGGTAGAGAGGCTAGATGGTGGAGCCCAAGGAATGTTAGAGCGAGACAATAAGTTCACTCATGAAGATGAGGAGAGCCTTGATAGGGAACAAGAAGAGAAACTGACAGTCTACGAGAAATGAGTTTATTTGATGGAAGATTTGACTTTCCACACATATAGGCTCATCAAGTTTGAGAAGATCTTAACTTCGTGGGAAAAGAGGGTTGAAACACTTGAAAAAAGTCAAGGATGAGGCCAAGGAGACCCAGGGTGTTATGGAGTCCCACTTTGATAAATTGGAGTCAATGGAGGAAAGGTTCAAAGATAATATGCAACGAGTTCTCAATGAGTTAGAGATGGTTCGAGGGAGTAATGCCCATGAAGCTAAAGTGATGGATTTGAGAAGCGAGGTGAATGAGTTCAAGAAAGAACTACTCATATGCAAGGAAGCAATGAGTGAATGTGGTCCGCTCAAGACCTTCTTGGAAGGACTCAAACCAGGGGTAATGCTCAGGGGAGAGCAAGGTGATGCCCAGAGACTTTCGAAAGCCATACCTATAACCGAAAAGCTGATCAAGCTTGTTGGAGACAAACCAACTAGCATTGTGTCCAGGCCCATTCCCAGGATAGTGGCAATAGCAGGGGAGACTGGGAAAAGGTGCAGCATGGAGATGGTAAAGAAAGCTCTTCAAATGGCCAAGGTGAGTCATCGACTGTTCGTAGGCAAGGAAAGCCACCAGGAAATAATGGCAAGGCTAAGTCCGACGTAAAGAAGAAGGTGAGCAAGGAAAAGTTAAAGTGCTACTTTTATAATGGTTCATATTTGATTAGAGGATGTCCTGAGAAGCGTCGCCTTACAACCATCATGAAGAGGATGGGAGAAAGAGAATAGCGAAAATTGGCACGGCTTCAAGTGTTAAAGTTGATAATCTAGGGAAAAGACTTGGTCCAATTGAGGTTGTTAATCCGGTCAAGCAAGGAATGAGACAAGGTAAGGCTGTTGATTTTGAGGCAGTCGAACCTAGAGGAAAGTCCGATGTGATTGCGGGTGTCCAAGCAATCAAGTCAAGAGAAGGACTTGGTACGACTACATGTTCTTAAGTAGTAAGTCCAGGATCGAGACGTGACAAAACTGCAGGTGTCAAAGCAGTCGAGCACAGAAAGGGACCCGGTGTGATAGTGAAAGATAAAACCGTCAAGCCAAGGGTGTAAAGTGAGGAAGTTGGCTTACAATATGCCAGGATGGAGGCATGGTCCAAGTTGAGGCGTCTCAGGCATAAAGGGACACTTAAGGAGTATGTGAGTCGATTCAGAGAATTTGGAGTCAAGAAGAGCAAGACTTCCAAAGCAAGGCTGAAAGCCGAGGGTAGTGGAAGAGATTGAGATGAGGTAAGTCAAGACAGATGAGCAAATTGCGGACTTGTTTACAAAAAGCTTGAGTGTTGGAAAGTTTGAACATTTCCGTCGTCAGCTTGGTGTGATTCAAAGAATGGGGGTTAACATTGAGGGGGAGTGTTGAGAATTCAATATTAGCCTAAATAATTCCACACCTAAATTAATTTGATGTCATTGCTAACATCAATTTAGTTTTGATGTCATTTCTCACATCAACTTAGTTAGGTGAAAATTAGGTATTTTTCTCATTTTTAATTTCAATGGTTTAAATTATTTTGTGGTTATTTTAATGAGTGGTTTAGATTGGTTCTTGTAACCTATAAATACCCCATTTGTATTTGAGTTTTATCATCCAACAATAAAAGCTTAGTTATAAGCATTTGAAAGCTTTTTTAAGAGTTCTTCTTCTTTTGCAATTTTGTGAGATTATTCTAAAGAGAGTTTTTCTTCTTCTCGATCAAATAGAGTTTTTACTCTGTTGTGATTCAACAAGTTGTAATGATGATTCATAGTATTGTTGTAAATATTTTTTCAAATATCTAAAGGTAGAAGATAAAGTATGATAGTTAAAACTTCACACCTATCAATCCATTATCAAATTTCATTATCAATCATGCTATCATGCTTGAACATATTTAACATAGAATTTTCACGTTGAAACATATGCTAACACACCACATCAATATACAATTATTTAATTGAGACAATGGTGTTTTCTTTTGTAAGAGGCTTTTATCCATTGTCATATAATATTAAAAGGGCACAAAAATTTATAATGAAAAACTCAACTGTCAAAAAATTAGTTTACTGGACACTTTAGATTACTTAATAATTGTATCCTCCTGAACTTCTTATCCTTCTTAAAATAGTAAACTTACCTATATGGCCATAATGTTAGAAGATTGAAAATATTGGAAATCACAAATCACAACCAGGATAGGACAAAAAAGAGTAACGATTAGAGAGTAATGGGTGTTCTAGATTGACACTATTTACTTGTTAATTTTCTCGTGTTATCTATTTATCACTGTTGATTTGATTATCTTTTCTTGTTTTCGTGTAGAGGTCTATTTTCCAGAAAACAACATTAAAATGGATGATATGTAGTTTTTTATTTTTTGGAATCATGACTAGACACATGGGTACGACACTGGGCACGTCGCGGTCTGACGTGATAGTTTCTAGAAGGTCCAGTCAGCATTGGGAAGATTATGGAAGTAGCCTACTCAGTACAATCCGATGAGATCTTTTAGGAAATCTAGTTTTAAATTTGAATTCAAAACACTTGGAATTATCTTTAGGATTATTTTGCATTTGAAATTATTTTCTATTTTAGGGATTTGGAAACCTATAAATACCCCTTAGGATTTGGCTTGGATATCTCAAATTTACTTTTGTTATTTTATTTATATTTTTATAAAGTTTATTTATTTCTATTTTATTTACTTTTCCCCATACTTAAGCTTTTTACTGTTTTTATAAAATATGTTAAGTATGATTTATATTATGCTTAGTTATTTTTCTTATTAGCCGAGAGTTAGCGATGACTCAATTCCAAAAGTGAGAATTGAAAAGTACTTAATACCCTTCGGGTAACATTGCAAGTTTTCTACGAACTAGGATTGGCAATCAACATTTCCTTTAAAATCAAAGTGGTTTCATATCAAAAAGTCGACGTTGTTCTGATTTATAGTTGGGATGAAGGATCGGTCTGTGGCATATTCGACTTCCTATTAACACACTTAGTAGTGGTACGCTAAGGGAAAGTAAGATCGGATTCAATTCTCATTGAGACAACATAATTTGAGTCATGCTTTTCCAAAACTTAATTTTATTTGTTATAGCGGAAATAGTTATGGTTAGTCCATTCAAGCACCGAATTTCAGAGGTTGGCTTGGGAAGATCAGTTTGCCAAAGAGAAAATAAAGTTACAAGGGTTGGGCCTTGTAAACAGTAACCATCATGAATTCCAGAGATCAATTTTGATGATCAGAGTGAATTGAGTCAAATCTAAGCTTAAGGTTATTTTCTCTATAATTATTTTTCGTCATTTTATTTTAATTATTTTGTAACTTTTATTTAACTCATATTCCACCAAACCCCCATTTTTATTTTTATTTTGTTACAGTTTACCTGGTTCAGAATCAACACAACTAAATATCAGGAATTTTTATGTCCCTCCAGATCAAACATTTCTTTCTTTTTATTACTCTTATTCCTATTTACTTTATTTATTATAAGAAAAGGAAATTATTTGACAGTTCACAACGCTTTTCAAATTGGCGCAGTTATCAGGGACTTCGACAAGTTACTGATTTGTTGTTGTTTTTTAGTTTATGACCAAGCGAAACCCGGGATATTTAGTAGACTTGGACTCAGAGACTGAAGCATGAGCTCATAGAATTCATGGAAAAATGCTTCGGAAAAAGTGACAACAACAAGAACAACTCTCAGATCCAGTACTTAACACAATCTTTGATGTTAATACGATTCTCATATCAGAATAACTGAAAACGATAGGTGATCGAACAATTATGGAGTTGGCCGCAACTCCTGTAGTGAAAACACCGATATACAACGCCTTTCCTCATGGTGAGACTTTGTTTCAACTTAAAACAATCTTGACATGTTTTTCCTAGCGGTGAAAGCAAGCGAATTGAGATGGAGCATCTTGGGAATTCGAAAAAATGATGAAGAGTCACTCTACGACTACTGAGAGTAATTTAAAAAGCTTTACGCCAATTGTCTGCAACATGGCTTATTTAAACAAACGCTCCTCCAGTACTTCTATGAAGGGTTGCTTCCATTAGAAATAAATATGGTTGATGCTGCTAGCAGATAAGCTCTTTTTAACATGACTCCAAACGCGACGAGGAACTTAAATTCTACCATGGCTGCCAATTCTCAACAATTCGGCTCCTCAAGTGAAACCAACCGACGTGTTCATGAGATAATTATTGTTTCACTTGAAAACAAAATTGAAAAGTTAACTGATGTAGTTAATTCTCTCATTTTAAGAAAAATCAAAGCTGCAAGGGTATGCAGGATATGTGCAATGTCAGATGACCCGATGGACTGTTACCCGATGCTACAAGAGGAATCTATCGCACAAGTAAATGTCGTGGGTAACTTTTCAGGACCTCTCCAGAGGTCTTATAACCCACACGACAACACCTTCAATCCGGGATGAAGGGACCATCTGAAATTCAGTTATGGAAACAATCAGAGAACAAATTTAAAATTATCAACTAAGGCCCCCTTCGCTTCTTACTCAATAGCTAAAAAAGTCTTATCTAGAGTCTATTGTTGAGAGATTGGCCTTGTCTCGAGAAAATTTCCAAAATTGCACCAAAACACACTTTTAAGAGCTCAAAAACCAAATAAGCCAACTGGCTCAAACAGTGGGACGCTTAGAGTCTCAAGGCAGATTACTGTCACAAACCATAACTAATCAAAGATAAAATGTCAATGCAATAACCTTCTAAAGTGGTATTTTTATTTCCCATGAGATCTTAGAAGAGAATGACACACATCCCAAAAAGAAGAAAGAA
Organism: Hibiscus syriacus; assembly: GCF_006381635.1. Lineage (NCBI taxonomy): Eukaryota > Viridiplantae > Streptophyta > Magnoliopsida > Malvales > Malvaceae > Hibiscus > Hibiscus syriacus. The sequence goes on along the minus strand of NW_024062800.1, from coordinate 9,602,029 downwards.
GCCAAGACAACACATACGCCTAACTCAAGTAATAATGCATCTTCCTCTTCCCCTTCACCTTACGAAGCTTCATTTTTCTTCTATATTAATAAAGCGATATAAGCAAGCTGAAGAGAATGAGATACTAGATGAGTTCTGGAAAGTGGAAATAAATATTCCACTCCTTGAGGTGATCCAAAAGGTTCCAAGATATGCTAAATTTCTTAAGAACCTTTTTACCAACAAAAGACAATTGACCAGAAACTAGAAGGTAAATATGGGTGAGAACGTTTTGGTAGTTTTCCAACGACGACTTCCACCGAAGTATAAGGACCAAGGTATGTTTGCAATACCTTTTAAGATTGGTAAAGTTGGAATAAAGCACACCATGTACCTCAATCAATGTGATACCCCTTACCATTTATAATATAATTTTCACCCTTCTTTTTAAATAAACTAGAGCCACTATTAAGCTCACTAAAATATCGTTTATCTACCCCGAATGAGTCTTAAAAATGTTTTGGTAAAAGTAAATGACTTGATTTTTCTACTGATTTTTATGTAATTGAAATGGAAAATGATCGCAACAACACTAACTCTGAGATTATCCCCGGTCGTCCCTTTCTAAGTACGAAACACACAAATAATTGACGTTAGAAATGGTATTCTAACAATGGAATTTGACGGTGAGATCATTAAACTTAATGTATGTAAAAATATGATATACTTGGACAGGTGGTGAGTCTTAACTTTATTGATATTATTGTTCCATTGGCCAATGAATTCATGGAAACTGACTTGTTTAATGATGTTTGCAGGGAATCGTAGGACTTTGACAAAGAAATCGAGATTGAGAAAAACTTTTCCATTTATTTTGATTTACGTTTGGTTCATTTTAAAACTAAAATTCTTTCTTCCATTTTGCAGGTACCAAAAGTAGAGTTGAAACAAATTTTGGAACATTTGAAGAACTCATCCTTTGGAAAAAATGATACATTGTCAGCCAATATTTAAGACAAGCTTCCAAATATAAAAAAGACCCCGAAGAAATGCTTATGAGACTCTTCAAAACTACAAGGATTAAATAAAGGAGTTTATTGATCGTGGAAATTCTCATAAAAAATCTTAGTATGAAAAAGTATATGAAGTGGAATAGAAAGTAGTATTTATAATCGAATAGTGTAATTGTTATACCCCCAGCACAAGAGCACGTGAGCAGCCATTCCCTGGAGTAAAGTGTAAGAGTATGCCCAAAGACCAATCATATGATGATTGTATGTACACATTTTATTTACCAGTTTTATTGAATAAAGGCATTGCCACTATTATTTTTAGTTATATATGTGTGTCTAACATAAATTGAAAGATAATAAAGTCCATATAATAATATGATTATTATTAAATATCCTTAGTTAAACATTATTATGGGTACGAACAATAATAATATGTTTAAAACTAACGTGTTATTGATTGGGACAATGAATTGTCATTGACATAAAGATGTCAGAATCGATGTATAAATATGTTGTTAGAGAACGACATATTGGATTAACCCACTATGAGCATATGTCTTGGATTATTATGTGATGGTCACAACATTGCTCATGGTGATGACTATATGTATGATCCTCAGACTTGAGATCATTACTATCTTAACATATATTGTTATATGTTTTGATGCAGTTAAACATGCTTCGTAACTAGCTTGCACTATAAAGATTGATATTGAACATATCTTGATATATGTAGTGGGATGTGAATGATTAAGGTATGATTTGTCCTTCCAATGTAATAGGAAATATATCACAGGCCACTTGATTGAGTGGGACTAGAAATGCAATGCCATGCGCGAATAAGAAGATGTGAGATATCACAAATTATTCGTTAATTATAGTCTACTCTAAATATCAAGAAATAATAAATAAGCCATGCAAGTGTGACTTTTCTAAGACTTGTGCCTATTCTGGATATAAAGGACAAAAGGATGTAATACATAAAAGAGTCAATCACCAAGATGATATGTCGAATCATAATTTCTTGTAACTTAGTTTGACAATGATATATTGATAGATGTCACTCATTGTTTGGAATATTATAATGGTTCTAATAATTATTACTAATGTTACAAGAACCTACAGGGCCACACCCTAAGGTTGAAATGAGTAACTATTAAATTGATTTTATTGTACAATTTAATTAGAGTTAATATATATATAATATACATATTATTTAATTATTTCGAATAAAATAAGTGGACATTAAAATAATGTAATTCTGATTACAACTCTTTTAATGAATATTTAATTTAGAATAATTAAATAAGATTTTATTTAGGAATAATTAAATAAGATTTTAATTAATTCAGAATTATAAACCCTAAATGTTAGGGTAACTTGTGTATATAAAGATAAACAAGGGTCTAGAAGCCGCTATTGATCTTTTAGTTGATTTTCTCAAAACCGTTTTGGAGAAAAGTGAAAATATTTGCTCTCAATCCGATGAACTAAGTAGAGGTCGAGACATTCTCATGGAAGCTTGCGATTTGAATTGTTTGTGATTATTATTATCGTTGTTGCAATCTTGTTGTTTTTAAGTAACCCAATGTAAGTAATCATATCTCTTTCTTTTCGTTTTCAGTTTTATTGTACATGGATCAGTGGTGAGACCATTAAGTTTGTTTCCGTTGTGGCATCGTGTGTGCCGATAGTCCTAACTGTGGTATCAGAGCCGCTTGCACGATCTAAATTTGGGTTAAAATTCTTGGATGATGCAATATGTATAAGATTCATAATTATTTTATCTTCTTCGGAGATTATATATGATATAATTGTTCAATTCGATAAAAGGATCGATTACTAATGTTAACATGTTTAATGAACTTTACAATCAATGGTTAAGATTTAATCATGTATTTGTTACTAAAAGGGTTTATGACATTCATATATTAATTTTAACAAATGCATAACACCATATACATGATATGCTTGATTTGCACAATATTTAACATGCATGATTATAGCGCTTTTAATATGCAATGGTTGTAATTTTATAAATATGACATGCATGTCATGCGTCTCAATAATTAAGTTATATTTCTCTTCTCACCTTGCTCCTTCATCTATAAAAATGAGTTTCTGAAATTGTAATCTTATGAAGATTCAAAGGAGCAAAAGAATGGACTGACCTGAAGGCGCGAAGATGCTTGAAAAGCAATCTTAGGTTTTAGGATTCTTGCTCTCCCATTGGCATGGGATGGGCCACCTTAGTTATCGTTATTTTGGGCTATAACCATTGCATCTTATTTACTGCTTATATTTATCTCGTATGCAATGCAAACTATGATATGTTAGCATGCTAATATAAGAATGAACCTTGATGAGATCAATAAGGGCCTAATATTAAAACGAAAAATGATGAGATAATTATAAATATCACTCTTTATAATCTAAGTTAACTTAACTGTCCAATACTTACCCTTGTTAAGGCTTCGATCGATATTGTGTGGGCTTTCCCAAAGTAATGACACATAAATCTATCTTAGTTAAATACGAAGAATAAGCAAGTGATATTCATCGGATGAAATATCAGTAATAACTTAACTAGGTTATTATGATAGGATTAGAAACCTAGAGGTTAATAATTTGGATAAATCATGAGATGATTTGAACAAGAGTTGTTCACCAAATGGAGGAGTTACATGGGATGTAATTAGTAAGGTGTTACTTACCTAAATAATCATTCTATTAAAAAAATTCAAAGTTGATTTCGGAAGAGGGTGAAATATGGATCCTCACTAGAAAAACTTTCAAAATATTTTCTCGAAATTAAAACATGAGGGTTTTTAATTTTGAATTAAATAGTGAGAGTAATTTATTAATTAAGACCTATTTATAAATCTTTAAACTCAGTAAATTTACTTACATTGTATATTTTATTGTTGTAAACTTAATGGCAAACAACACACTTTCATTGCGATCGATCCTTGAGAAGGATAAACTGAATGACATAAATTTCCCTGACTAGTTCTATAATTTGAGAATTGTTCTCAAACAAAAAAGGAAAGAATATGTCATTGAAGAACTCGTTCCTAATGAACCGACAATTAATGCTTCTATAGCTGACGTAGACAAATTTAAGAAACATATGGATAATATGTTAGATGTGAGATGTCTAATGCTTGCCACCATTAATCCTGAGCTTCAGGATTAATGGTTGCATATGAGATGATCCAAAATCAAAAGGAATTATATGAGGGGAAAGCACGTCAAGAGAGGTATGAGACCTCTAAAGGTCTATTTCAATGCAAAATAAGTGAGGGGTTTCTATAGGATCTCATGTCATCAAGATGATGGGCTATATCCAAACGTTTGAGAAACTAGGATTTCCACTCATGGATGAACTGACTACTGATGTTATTCTACAATCATTCACGGATAGCATCAATCAGTTTGTCCTTGATTTCAATAAGAATAAAATTAATAACACTTTGCCACAATTACTTGCCATGTTATGAATTGCTGAGAGTAACATGAAAAAGGTTGGACCTAAGCCTATTTTGATGGTCCGTAAGGACAAAAGAAAGGGGAAGAACGAAACAGTGGCAAAGCCTAAGGGTAATGACAAGCCCAAACCCAAAGGAAATGATGCATTGAAACTCAAAGGGAGAGTTAGAAAGGAAGGAATATGTTTTCATTGCGAAAAAAATAGACATTGGAAAGGAAACTGTCATGTTTATGTTGAAGAGGTCAAAAAGGTAAAAGTAAATCAGGTATTTATATTATTAATGTTAATTTGTCAACATATACTTCTTGGGTATTAGATACCTATTGTGGTTTTCATATTTTTACTTTTATATAGGGACTGAAAAAAAAGAATGAATCTAGCTAAAGGAGACGTGGACTGTGAGTAGGAAATGGAGCTAGAGTTGCTACATCAGCGATAGGGACATATGTTTTATATTTACCTAGTGGACTTGATTTACCTTTAGATAATTGTTACTTTGTGCCTAGTCTGACTAAGAACATTATTTCTATTTCTTGTTTGGACAATATTGGCTTTGAGATTATTATTAAAAGTTATTATTGTTTGTTTTTATCTCGATAATGTTTTTTATGGTTCAACATAATTTGTTATTGGTATCTCTATTTTGGATCAAGAAAATACTATTTATAATGTAAATATGAAAAGACAAATGACTCAAATCAAACTTATGTTTCACATTTTCGTTTAGGCCATATAGAGAGAAACGCATATCAAAGCTCCATAAAGATGGATTCTTAGATTCATTTATTCTTGAACAATATGATGTGTGTGAATCATGCTTGTTAAGAAAACTTACTAAGGCTCCCTTTAATAGTAAAGGTGAACGAGCAAGTGATTTATTGGCATTAATAAATAGTGATGTATGTGGGCCAATTAATACACAAGCTAGAGGTGGATTCCAATAATTCATTACATTTACTAATTACTTCAGTCGGTATGGGTATATTTATCTTATGTGCTATAAATCTAAAGCACCTGAAAAGTTTAAGGAATTCAAAAATGAAGTACATAATCAAAGTATTAAGGAACTTCGATTGGATCAAGGTGGAGAATACTTGAGCATTGAATTTGATGAAATCCTAAAAGAGCGTGGGATTGTCTCACGGCTTACACCATTTGGTACACCACAGTGGAATGAGGTTTAGGAGAGAAAGAATCGAACATTGTTAGACATGGTTCAATCAGTAATGATTCATAGTGATCTTTAAACTTCTTTTTGGGACATACACTTGAAATAGTTGCTTTCACAGTAAATTGTGTTCCATCTAAATTGGTTTAAAAGACACTATATGAGATATAGACTGGGAAGGGACCTAGAATGTCTTTTATGAAGTTTTGGGGTTATGAAGCTTATGTCAAACATCATATGTCTACAAAGCTCAAACCTAAATCTCATATGTGTAGATTTGTTGGATATCCTAAAGAAACAAAATGATATTATTTCTTCAACCCTAACGAGAATAAAGTGTTTGTTGCTCGGATGATATTTTTTCTCGAAAGAGAATTTCTCTCAAAGAAATGGAAGGGAATAAATAGATTTAGAAACACAACCACTATGGAGATCCACAAGAGAACACCATGTACATAAGAGAAACAGATTTCTCGTTAGCACGCATGGAGACATTCTTCTTATGGATCAAGATGAGCCTAGAATTTATCAAGAGGCAATGTCAAGCCTAGACTCTGAGAAATGGCTTGAAGCCATGAGATCTAATATGTATTCAATGTCGAAAAACCAAGTACGGACTTTGGTTGAACCATCTGAACAAACCTATAAGGTGTAAATGGGTCTTCAAGAAGAAAACTGACATGAATAGTAATGTACAAACATACAAGGGACAATTAGTCGCTAAAGGTTTTCAGTAAGTTCAAGTTATAGACTAAGACGAAACCTTCTCCTCTCTTTCTATATTTAAATCCATCCAGATTTTTCTTGCAATGGCTGCATTTCATGATTATGAAATCTGGAAAATGGACATAAAACCACTTTCCTTAATGGAAAACTCGAAGAGGATGTGTATATAACACAACCATAAGGTTTTTTCGCTCCAGGAAATGCTGGAAAGGTTTGTAAGCTACAAAGGTCCATTTATGGACTAAAGCAATCTTCTCAAAGCGGGAATCTTCATTGTAATGATGCAATCAATGAGTTTGATTTTTTCAGAAATGAATATGGGCCTTGCATTTACAAGAAGGCTAGAGGGAGCATTGATTCTTTTATAATCTTGTATGTAGATGACATACTCATCATAGGAAATGATATACCTATTTTACAGTCTATTAAGACTTGGTTAGGTATTTTTTTCTGTGAAAGATTTAGGTGTGGTAGCATATATCTTAGGAGTTAAGATCTATGGAGATAGACCAAGATGACTCCTAGGTCTGAGTCAAAGTACACATATAGATAAAGTGCTAAAAAGGTTCAGTATGGAAGAATCCAAGAAAGGATTTTTACCTATGAGACATGATATTTCTCTTTCAAAGGAAATGTGTCCTTTAACTCCACAAGAAAAAGAACGAGTGAATAAGATTCCACATGCTTCGACTATTAGTTCTATCATGTATGTGATGATATGTACTCGACCAGATGTATCATATGTTTTAAGCATGATAAGTCGGTATCAGGTAAATCCTGGTGAAGGTCATTAGGTTGTAGTTAAAAATATCCTTAACTACTTAAGAAGAACTAAGAATACATTTCTTGTCTATGGAGACGAAGAAGAGCTTAGTGCAAAAGGTTATGTTGACGTCAGCTTCCAAACTAAAAAGGATTACTTACGGTTGCAATCTGGTTTTGTGTTTTGTCTTAATTAAGGTGTTGTGAGATGCAAGAGTTTAAAGAAAGACAAAGTAGTTGATTCTACAATAGAGGTTGAATACATTGCAGCCAGTGAAGCAAGCAAAAAAGTTGTTTGGATCAAGAAGTTCACATATGAACTAGAAGTTGTTCCCAGTATATTGGACGCTATAGAACTCCGTTGTGACAACAATGGAGCCATTGCACAACCAAAGAAACCCATATCTCATCAACAATCCAAATATATTCTTAGGTGTTTTCATCTCATTCATGAGATCATAGATTAAGGAGATGTGGAGGTATGTAGAGTACGCACGGATGACAACATTACAGATCCCCTGACGAAACCTCTAGCACAAGAGAAGCATGATCGTCACACTGAGTCACTCGATATTCGATATGTGAGTGATTGGTCTTAGTGCTAGTTGGATATTATTAGAGTATGCCTAAAGACCAATCATATGATGATTGTATGGACACATTTTATTTACCGATTTTATTGAATAAATATATTGCCACTATTATTTTCAATTATATATCTATGTCTAACATAAACTGAAAGATAATAAAGTCCATATAATAATATGATTATTATTAAATATCCTTAGTCAAATATTATTATGGGTATGAATAATAATAATATGTTAAAGACTAAAGTATTATTGATTGATGACAATGAATTGTCATTGACATAGAGATGTCAGAATCGATGCATGAATATGTTGCTAGAGAATAACATATTAAATTCACCCACCATGAGCATATGTCTTGTATTATTATGAGATGGTCATGACATTACTCATGGTGATGACTATATGTATGATCCTCAGACTTGATATCATTATTATCTCAACATATATTGTTATATGTTTTGATACAGTTAAACGTGCTCCATAAATGGTTGCAGTATAAAGACTAATATTGAACATATCTCGATATATGTAGTGAGATGTGATGATTAAGATAGGATTTGTCTTTCCGACATAATAGGAAATATATCACAAGCCACTTGGTTGAGTGAGACTAAAAATGAAGGGCAATGCTCGAATGAGCTGATATGAGATATCACAAATTATTCATTAATTATAGTCTACACTAGATATTAATAAATAATAGATGGGTCATACAAGTGTGACTATTCCAAGACTTGTGCCTATTCTGGTTATAAAGGACAAAATGATGTAATACAGAAAAGAGTCAATCACGAAGATGATATGTCGAATCATGATTTCTTGTAACTTATATGACAATGATATATTTCTAGATGTCACTCATTGTTTGTAATAGTAGAATGGTTCCAATAATTACTACTAATGTTATAAGAATCTATAGAGTCACACTCTAAGGTTAAAACAAGCAAATATTAAATGGATTTTATTGTACAATTTAATTAGCATCAATATATGTATATTTTATATACATGTAATTTAATTGTTCGAATAAAATTAATGAACACTAAAAGAATGTAATTCTGATTACAACTCTTTTAATGAATATTTCGTTTGGAATAATTAAATAAGAATTTATTTTGAAATAATTAAATAAGGTTTTAATTAATTCAAAATTACAAACCCTAAAGGTTAGGGTAACTCGTATATATAAAGATAAACAAGGGTCTAGCAGTTGCTCTTGATCTTTTATCCAATTTTCTCAAAACCATTTTGGAGAAAAGTGAAAATATTTTCTCTCAATCAGATGAACTAAGTATAGGCCGAGACGATTCTGTGGAGGCTTGCAATTCGAATCGTTTTTGTTCACTATTATCGTTGCTGTAATTTTGTTGTTTTTTAAAGGAACCCAATGTATGTAATTGTATCCATTTCCTCCCATTTTCGATTTTATTGTACATTGCTCACTGGTGAGACCGTCGAGTTTGTTTCTGCTGTGCCATAGGGTATGTCGATGGTCCCAACATAAAGTGTGATGTTTCATTAAATAATGTACGTTAGTGTTTCATATTCATTACACGATATATGTTAGCAAAACCCAAGCCAATCCTAAATTCCTTTCCTGCCACCCTTATCTTTGTGTTTCCCCCAATTTCAAGCATCCATTTGACTAATTATTTTAAATTCCTTGGACCCCACTCCGTTTTTATCCTCAAACTTTTACAATCGACTCAAAACTCTTTCGTTTTAATAACCCTCTTCCCAGATGGGCTTTACTCCCCATAGATCCCACACACAATTTAGAACTTTTCCCCTTTTCTCCTTTATTTTATTAATCCCTTATTTTTCCCAAACCCATGTGTTCATAACCCCATACCTACTTTCTTCTTCTTCTTTTTTAGTCATTTGATGAACCACCCCATTTTTCTCCTTTGTCTCTTCCTTTTGAACCAAACTTACCCGACCTCATTGCCCCATCGCTCACACATTCTCACCACTCATCCTTCATTACTTCGATCGTCACTCGCACAAAGCTGATTTTTACTTTTCACCATGCCATCACCACTCATTCTATTTTCATCTCTGATTTTTTTGCTTCTAACTGAGACTTCCACAGCGGCCATGGTTCGTACGAGAAACCAAAAGGTCGACGATTTTGTTTCGTCGATTAATTGCGGACACCATCACCTACTATCGAATCAGAAAATTTGAGGTAAATAAATGAAATTTTTTTGTTAGACATTACTAATGGTATTTTTTTGGCATTGTAGGAAACTTTGGCATCAATCTACACTTCGAGAGCTTCTCTTTGAGCGATCGAATCCAATCAAATAACCCCTTTTGTAACAACCCGGAATAAAATTTAGAGAAAAAAAATTTAATTAAGTAATTTGGCAAAATTTGAGGATTAAATCGGAAGTTTTCAAAATTGTAGGCCATTTTAGAAGTTAAAGGAAATTCAGGGACCAAGCCCTGCATTACTCCTTTTAGTGTCGGCTGAAAATTTAATATAAACGTATGAATGGTTTTCTGTTTTCAAAACAGAAAATAATTGTGAAATTCCTCCTCCCGCACTCTACTTCAAAGCCGAATCCGACGCCGTTCGACGTCCAATCGTGAAATTGAAACCACCGTTGTGTTCATCATCAAGCGAGGAACAAACCCTTCAAATTAATTGAAGTGAAACGCTGCCAAACGTCGGGAATTTTCAGTCAAAGCATCGTCGTTTTTTCTAGCTCTATCGTCGGGAAAAAAACTTAAATTCACCGCCGATCGTTGTTCCGTTTACGACACCTCCTGCACCATCGTGTTCCTTGTGTCGTTGCGAGTCCGCCGGTGTCAACCTTGTTCGCCGTCGACGGCGGCGCGTGAGGAGGTGGAGCAGTCAAAGATTCGGCCGAGTTGAAATACGAGCTCTCCGCCGTTCAAAAATTTGAACCGATCGTTGTAAGTATCTCGAAATCGCTCAAAATAATAATTTTTAGAAATTTTTCCGGGAATTTTCCGACACCGTGGCACTGTTCACGCGCCGCACGCGCCGCCGCAGGGAGAGTGAACTGCTGGAAAACCGGTTTGACCAGTTTTGAACCGGTTTGACCGGTCTGAACCGGTTTGACCGGTCTGAACCGGGTTGACCCGACCCGAATGTTGACCCGACCCGACCGTTGACCGTTGACCGTGACCGTTGACCGTGACCGTTGACCGTTGACTTTCTTTGACTAAAACTTAAAATGGCTTTGACCGACCCTTAAACGACCGTAAATCTTTTTCGAGTATACCTATCCTGATAGTTTTCGACGTGCCAAATCCATTTTCGCAGTCTGTTTCGCCAAATTCAAACCCGAAGGTCTCCAAATCGACGGTCAAAGTGGTTGACTTTGACTTTGACCAAGAATCTGAATTTCCGAAAAGTCATACTTTATATTTTTCGACGTCCTGATTCCGTTCTGCAATCCGTTTGGCCAAATTCAGACTCGAAATACCCCAAATTGATAGTCAAACTCGAAAAATGCTTATATACTTAAGAAGACTAGCTTTGAACAATTAAATAGGATTTGGGACTGATAGATTATTATTGTTTGAAGGTACAAGAGACTCTCCGGATCGTTCGACAGCTCGACCCAGCTCTTCTAGATCAGTTAAACCACGTGTGCCAGTATTCACCCGTTCGAAAATTGTAGCAGAGCGTGGTGAAACCAGCAATCAGTAAATTTGCTATTTGAACCTATTGTCAAGGTGTGTTCCCTGCTTATTATTTAACTGTTTTATTGGTTTTAATATGTGGTACACCGAATTCATTGGCTATTGTTTTATGGATGCACCAATTTAATGTGACAATTTATGGAATATGGCTGCTATCTAATTTTTGTTTTGAAATGGTATATGATTACCATGTTTTTGGATTGATGGAATTTATGTCACGGTGCAATTGAATTTTGGAATTAAAATACGATGGAATAGCTCTGATCAAGCTAACTGGGCCTAATGTGACTCTTGAGGGCCCCAAGATGTTTCATTAGGTCGGCTTTCCTTTGCTGTGTGCTTAGGGTAAGCTATATGGACTTATTGACTTGGGCTTAAGGATACAAGCTTCATAGCCTATCTTTAAGTCGGCTTTCTTTTTGCTATGTGCATAAAGTAAGCTATATGGAAAATACTTTTGGGAACTACTGATGGTGTACCAGAAAAGGGTTTAAACTATGATTTTCAAAAAGTTAAACTCTTTTACGAATTTGTGAGATTACTGGACTATGATTTGTACCTATTGTGATTTTATGGAAATGTTGGGACACACTGAGCCTAGCTCACCTTTTGAAAATGTTTTCCCCTTTCAGATACTGTTGGTTAGATACCTTGGTTCGAGCACTTGGAGGATCAACATATCTCTTGAAGTAAATCAAATTGTAATGTTTTTATCTGGCAAGTTGACTTTATTTTGGTGACATGGACCTTATTTTAAAATATCGGATTTTATAATGATAACTCTTTTGCTAATACTGCTCGGTTTATTGTGATATTGAATTTGAAGACATGTTTTAAATTAAATTATTATTTATTGGTACTATATTTACGAGTTGGATTTTGATAGTATAATTTGTTTATAATTTCATGTTATTTATAATGTGATTTTATATTGATGGAATAACGGTTTCGAAAAATGTCTTTAATAATCATAATGTGATCCACTAGACTTAGTCGAAACGCATAGGTCGGGTCTAGGGGGTTACATTTATTGGTATCAGAGCTTTTGGTTTTTAACCCTAGGACTGTGTATGAGTCCACATTGAAAATACAGTTTTGAAATATTTTACAAAACGAGTTACTAAGGCCATGTCACAAAGTTATTAAGATTTTAACTATGTTCGAGTCTCCAAGTGCTTATCTAACCTTAAGTTTATCTTCTGTAGTAATCTCGAGATCTACCAAAATGAGTGCTAGACGTGGTCGTCGAACTAGTCGTGGACGAGGTCGAGTAACTAGATTTGCAGATCCGATTGACGAGATACGAGTAGATCCCCCACCTCCAATAGGTGATCCTGCTCCTACGACACCAACGAATATGCCACCTACCGATGGTATTGGCATGACTACACCGATCATAGGAGCGACCGATATTGAGTCAGAGTCTACTGGAGTTGCATTGGATGAGAATTTTAGTAGACAGTTTCTGCAGTTAATACAGGGAGCAGTTAGAGCTACTGGTGTTGTATCTGAGGTTCCTATTTCACAGACGTTGATTTCCAATGGAGTTAGAACTTTTGGGGGACAGATTGGTGGAGCTCCTACTGAAGCTGAGGATTGGCTCCAGGATATAGAGAGACGCATGGATCAGTTGGGTTTGGACTCAACTAAGAGATATCTGGGTGCTGTAGCAATGTTAGATGGTAATGCCTACACTTGGTGGGAGTCAGTGACCAGTAGTGTTCCTACCGATCGTTTGACCTGGAATTTCTTTAAGGATCGCTTTAGGAGTCGTTTTCTGGGAGAACGCTACTTAGCTCAGAGACGACAACAGTTTCAAGACCTGGTTCAGGGAGACATGACTGTTTCTGAATATGAGATCGAGTTCCTGAAATTGCTGAAGTATGGATTCAGTATGGTACCTACGGAGAGAGATCGATGTCGTAAATTTGCCCTTGGACTCAGATACGAGCTGCGTAGGCAAGTTGTAACCCATCAGGATGAGATATTTGATGTGCTGGTGGGCAGAGCCAAAGATGCGGAAGAGGTGGAGGTTTTAGCTTCTGGTAGAGAGCGTGTCGATCAAGATCGATCTAAGAAATTTTTAGGCCCGATGGAGTCATCAGCACAGTCCGGAAAGAGGACTCGTACTTCAGCCCCTCAGAGAAGCAATACACGTTTCAGGCCTGCAGCATCCTCACCTTTAGCTGTCAGTCGAGGCGGTTCCTCGTCGTATTATAATGGGCCCCTTTGTGAGTATTGTGGTAAACATCACTCAGGAGAATGTCGTAAGAAGATGGGTCTTTGCTATCAGTGTGGATCTAGTGGTCATTATCGGAGGGATTGTCCTCAGTTAGTTTCGTTTGAGCAGACCACTACCCAAACTCCTGTGCGTTCGCAGACTACAGTACAGACCCCAATTAGAGATCGTAGTCAAGGAAAGACTCGAGGATCAGCGTCCAGGACAAACAGTAGAGCCTGACCTCAGCAAAATAGAGGGCTAACAGCTTCTGAGGCTAGACAGCCAGCTTTGGTTTATGCAACTAGACGTCGTGATGATAGAGATGAGCCTGAGGTTATTGCAGGTACATTTACTATTTATTCTACCCCATACTTTGCATTATTAGACAATGGTTCCACTCACTCCTATGTATCGAGCTCAGTATCTCGAAACCTTCAGATTCTGATCGAGAACACTGAAAATACTGTTACAGTTACAAGTCCAGTAGGACAAGCGGTATTAGTGAATAAAGTATTTCGGCGTTGTCATCTCGAGGTTCAGGGAGAAATTTTTCTCGCTGATCTTATGGAGCTTCCTTTAGAGGAGTTCGATTTAATTCTTGGAATGGATTGGTTGAAAAAACACAAGGTAAAGCTGGATTGCGAATACAAGCGGGCTACTCTGAAGACTTCAGATGGTCGGACTGTTGTGTTAATTGGTGAACGGCGTGGTTATCTCTCCAATATAGTTTCAGCGATGGAAATTGATCGTATGATCTGGAAGGGATATGAGACCTTCATTGCTTGTATTTTGAACACCAAGGTGCATTGTTCCACGATCGAGGAGATTCGTACAGTTAGCGAGTTTCCTGATGTTTTTCCGGAGGAGTTGCCTGGGTTACCTCCTGATAGAGAGGTAGAGTTCGAGATTGAGACTTATCCGGGATCGTCACCTATTTCTATGGCACCTTATCGCATGGTTCCAAGGGAACTTAAAGAGTTGAAAGTCCAATTGCAAGAATTATTCGATCGAGGATTTATCCGACATAGTACTTCACCATGGGGAGCTCCAGTTCTGTTCGTGAAAAAGAAGGATGGGTCGCTAAGATTATGTATTGACTATCGGAAATTGAACAGATGACGGTCAAGATAAATACTCACTACCCAGGATTGATGATTTATTTGATCAATTGCGAGGAGCTATTGTATTCTCTAAGATTGATCTTCGTTCGGGGTATTATCAATTGAAAGTTAAAGGATCAGATATTGCAAAAACGGTTATTCGCACTAGATATGGTCATTATGAATTCTTAGTGATGCCTTTTGGTTTAACGAACGCTCCTGCAACTTTCATGGATTTGATGAATCGGGTGTTCCGACCATATTTGGATCAATTTGTGGTGGTCTTCATTGACGATATTCTGATCTATTCTCGTACTGAGGCAGAGCATGACGAGCATTTGAAGATCGTTCTGCGGACTTTGAGAGAGCATCGTCTATATGCCAAACTAAGCAAGTGTGAATTTTGGCTTCAATAAGTGTCGTTTCTGGGGCATATTATTTCTGCGCGAGGTGTTCAGGTCGATCCCAGCAAGATAGAGGCTATTATGAATTGGAAACGACCTAAGAACGTATCTGAGATCCGCAGTTTCTTGGGCTTGGCTGGTTATTATCGACGTTTTGTTGAGGGCTTCTCGATCATTGCTTCTCCTTTGACAAAGTTGTTAAGGAAGAATGTGCCGTTTGACTGGGGCGAGGCACAACAGGAGAGCTTTGAGAAATTAAAGGCGGTTTTGACTCAAGCACCGGTGTTGATTCAACCAGAGTCCGGGAAGGATTTTACAGTGTATAGTGATGCTTCACACTCAGGACTTGGATGTGTTTTAATGCAGGAAGGTAAAGTGGTGGCTTATGCATCCCGTCAGCTGCGACCTCATGAGTGTAATTATCCTACTCACGATTTGGAGTTAGCAGCAGTGATTTTTGCCTTGAAGATTTGGAGACACTATCTTTATGGAGAGAAGTGTTATATTTTCACGGATCATAAGAGCTTAAAGTATCTCCTGACCCAGAAGGAGCTTAATTTGAGACAACGGCGCTGGCTAGAGCTTCTGAAGGATTATGATTGTGTGATTGATTATCACCCTGGTAAAGCTAACATTGTAGCGGATGCTTTGAGTCGAAAGACGGTATCGGAGTTGAGATCTTTAATGGCCAGGATGAATTTATATGATGATGGCACTTTGTTAGCAGAATTGCAAGTTAAGCCGACGTTGGTTGATGAGATCAAGGCTAAGCAGCCCTTTGATAGCTCCTTGCTTCCCATCTTTGAGCAAGTAGAGCAGGGGACAAGCTCAGATTACGCCCTTGACCGGGATGAAGTTCTATGCTTCAAAGGTCGGTATTGTGTGCCTGATGATGCTGAGTTGAGACATACTATCCTTACTGAGGCTCATAGTAGTCCATATGCTATGCACCCCGGTGGAGATAAGATGTATCGGAATTTGAGAGAGAGGTATCATTGGATCGGCATGAAGAAGGACATCTCAAATTTTGTAGCGAGGTGTTTGACTTGTCAACAAGTTAAGGCAGAACATCAACATCCATCAGGTTGTTACAGCCTATTAAGATTCCTGAATGGAAATGGGAGCGTATTACTATGGATTTGTTACTAGCTTGCCTATGACTCCTTCGAAAAAAGATTCAGTTTGGGTGATTGTTGACAGACTTACAAAGTCAGCTCACTTCATTCCTGTGCGAGTAAATTATACTTTGGACAAGCTGGCAAGATTGTATATTTCAGAGATTGTTAGATTGCATGGTGTTCCATTGTCTATTATTTATGATCGAGATCCGAGATTTACTTCGAGATTTTGGAAGGCGCTACATACGGCTTTGGGAACAAGATTGGATTATAGCACATCCTTTCACCCACAAACTGATGGTCAATCTGAGAGAGTGATTCAGATACTTGAGGATATGTTGCGGGGTTGCGTAATCGATTTTCATGGTAGCTGGGAGAAATTTTTGCCTTTGGCTGAATTTGCTTACAATAACAGTTATCAGACCAGCATTCGTATGGCACCCTATGAAGCACTCTATGGGCGTAAATGTCGCACTCCGATCTGTTGGACTGAGTTGCGTGATAGGAAAACGTTGGGACCTGAGTTAGTGCGAGAAACGGAGGACACAGTCAGATTTATACGTGACCGTTTGAAAGAGGCATTTGATAGGCAGAAGTCTTATGCAGATCAGAGAAGGAAAGATATACAATTTGAGGTTGGTGATCAGGTCTTCTTAAAAGTTTCACCGTGGAAGAAAGTATTGAGATTCGGGCGTAAGGGTAAATTGAGTCCACGATTTATTGGGCCGTATCGTATTCTGAAGAAAGTTGGACCTGTTGCTTATCAGCTTGAGTTGCCTTCCCACCTCAGTCGTATTCATGATATTTTTCATGTGTCTATGTTAAGGCGATACCGTCCAGATCCAGGTCACATTATTCAGGTTGAAGAAGTAGAGCTGAGACCGGATTTGTCATATGAGGAGGAGCCCATTCAGATTTTAGAAAGAGAGGAAAGAGTTCTTCGGAATAGGCGAATTCCAATGGTCAAAGTTCAGTGGAGTAATCGATGCCCCTCAGAAGCTACTTGGGAGACATTGGAGTCAATGGAGGCTCAGTTTCCTCAACTATTCTCATAAGGTAAATTTCGAGGACGAAATTTCTTGTAGAGGGGGAGAATTGTAACAACCCGGAATAAAATTTAGAGAAAAAAAATTTAATTAAGTAATTTGGCAAAATTTGAGGATTAAATCGGAAGTTTTCAAAATTGTAGGCCATTTTAGAAGTTAAAGGAAATTCAGGGACCAAGCCCTGCATTACCCCTTTTAGTGTCGGCTGAAAATTTAATATAAACGTATGAATGGTTTTCTGTTTTCAAAACAGAAAACAATTGTGAA
The DNA here is from genome assembly GCF_006381635.1 of Hibiscus syriacus. Lineage (NCBI taxonomy): Eukaryota > Viridiplantae > Streptophyta > Magnoliopsida > Malvales > Malvaceae > Hibiscus > Hibiscus syriacus. The sequence continues at coordinate 9,584,464 of NW_024062800.1, read as the reverse complement.
ATTCCTCCTCCCGCACTCTACTTCAAAGCCGATTCCGACGCCGTTCGACGTCCAATCGTGAAATTGACACCACCGTTGTGTTCATCATCAAGCGAGGAACAAACCCTTCAAATTAATTGAAGTGAAACGCTGCCAAACGTCGGGAATTTTCAGTCAAAGCATCGTCGTTTTTTTTTAGCTCTATCGTCGGGAAAAACTTAAATTCACCGCCGATCGTTGTTCCGTTTATGACACCTCCTGCACCATCGTGTTCCTTGTGTCGTTGCGAGTCCGCCGGTGTCAACCTTGTTCGCCGTCGACGGCGGCGCGTGAGGAGGTGGAGCAGTCAAAGATTCGGCCGAGTTGAAATACGAGCTCTCTGCCGTTCAAAAATTTGAACCGATCGTTGTAAGTATCTCGAAATCACTCAAAATAATTTTTAGAAATTTTTCCGGGAATTTTCCGACACCGTGGCACTGTTCACGCGCCGCACGCGCCGCCGCAGGGAGAGTGAGCTGTTGGAAAACCGGTTTGACTAGTTTTGAACCGGTTTGACCGGTCTGAACCGGTTTGACCGGTCTGAACCGGGTTGACCCGACCCGACTGTTGACCCGACCCGACTGTTGACCCGACCCGACTGTTGACCGTTGACCGTGACCGTTGACTGTGACCGTTGACCGTTGACTTTCTTTGACTAAAACTTAAAATGGCTTTGACCGACCCTTAAACGACCGTAAATCTTTTCCGAGTATACCTATCCTGATAGTTTTCGACGTGCCAAATCCATTTCCGCAGTCCGTTTCGCCAAATTCAAACCCGAAGGTCTCCAAATCGACGGTCAAAGTGGTTGACTTTGACTTTGACAAGAATCTGAATTTCCGAAAAGTCATACTTTATATTTTTCGACGTCCTGATTCCGTTTCCGCAATCCGTTTGGCCAAATTCAGACTCGAAATACCCCAAATTGATAGTCAAACTCGAAAAATGCTTATATACTTAAGAAGACTAGCTTTGAACAATTAAATAGGATTTGGGACTGATAGATTATTATTGTTTGAAGGTACAAGAGACTCTCCGGATCGTTCGACAGCTCGACCCAGCTCTTCTAGATCAGTTAAACCACGTGTGCCAGTATTCACCCGTTCAAAAATTGTAGCAGAGCGTGGTGATACCAGCAATCAGTAAATTTGCTATTTGAACCTATTGTCGAGGTGTGTTCCCTGCTTATTATTGAACTGTTTTATTGGTTTTAATATGTGGTACACCGAATTCATTGGCTATTGTTTTATGTATGCACCAATTTAATGTGACAATTTATGGAATATGGCTGCTATCTAATTTTTGTTTTGAAATGGTATATGATTACCATGTTTTTGGATTGATGGAATTTATGTCACGGTGCAATTGAATTTTGGAATTGAAATACGATGGAATAGCTCTGATCAAGCTAACTGGGCCTAATGTGACTCTTGAGGGCCCCAAGATGTTTCATTAGGTCTGCTTTCCTTTGCTGTGTGCTTAGGGTAAGCTATATGGACTTATTGACTTGGGCTTAAGGATACAAGCTTCATAGCCTATCCTTAAGTCGGATTTCTTTTTTCTATGTGCATAAAGTAAGCTATATGGAAAATACTTTTGGGAACTACTGATGGTGTACCAGAAAAGGGTTTAAACTATGATTTTCAAAAAGTTAAACTCTTTTACGAATTTGTGAGATTACTGGACTATGATTTGTACCTATTGTGATTTTATGGAAATGTTGGGACACACTGAGCCTAGCTCACCTTTTGAAAATGTTTTCCCCTTTCAGATACTGTTGGTTAGATACCTTGGTTCGAGCACTTGGAGGATCAACATATCTCTTGAAGTAAATCAAATTGTAATGTTTTTATCTGGCAAGTTGACTTTATTTTGGTGACATGGACCTTATTTTAAAATATCGGATTTTATAATGATAACTCTTTTGCTAATACTGCTCGGTTTATTGTGATATTGAATTTGAAGACATGTTTTAAATTAAATTATTATTTATTGGTACTATATTTACGAGTTGGATTTTGATAGTATAATTTGTTTATAATTTCATGTTATTTATAATGTGATTTTATATTGATGGAATAACGGTTTCGAAAAATGTCTTTAATAATCATAATGTGATCCACTAGACTTAGTCGAAACGCATAGGCCGGGTCTAGGGGGTTACACCTTTTGCCATCATCATCACCGAACACTGGGAGTTTTCTATATCCTTTCTCTTGTACATTAAATTTTATGTATTGGGAGAATGCGAATTATGTGAGGAGGGTAGAGAATTTGTTGAATTTCAGCTTGCTTATCTATATGCATTGATCTTAGTATGCATTGGTTGAATTGGTTTTAAATTTCGTTGAAATTCTTCGCCTTCGTTGAGCATTTTAGTATGTCATGCTTGCTTGAGATCATATGATTGTTTGAGTTCAGATATTCATGATAACATATTGCATGAGTAGAGATTTGAGTAAATTTTATTGTGAGTATACATGATGTTGTTGATTGAAATAAAGCCAAACTCAAAGCATGTACACATTTCGGTAACATTTGAGTCTAGATGATCATGTTCTTTATTTTTTTTGCTCTTATTCTTGTTGTAGTGTGTCGAACTAAAACATTGACAATCTAGAAATTGTAGTACAATGCATGTTGAGATTACATAAGAACTTAATGCTATGAAGTGATTTGAGAACTTAGGATTCACCTACTTTTCACCCAAAATGCCTACCCTTTTCTTTCCCATTAGTTAACCATGTTTGAGTCTATTCACATTCTTTGCTTTCACAACAATTTTAAACCTGAGTCTTTTTCATTTTTCTTCTCTTCCACCATTGAAAAGGCAAAGATTATGACTTGAAGGTTGCATGATCAAGCCACGAAGAATAAAAAATGAAAAAAAATCGAGAAAACAAACAGAAAAAAACAAAAAAAAAAGAAAAAAATAGTTTGTTTGATGTAATTTTTTTTACTTGGAAGAAATCTCTTGTTTTGAATTTTAACCATATTTTTAGCCTTATTCCCCACCTTTACCTAAGCCATATTACAACCTTTTTTCAAGACCCAATGATTGTTACATCTTATTCTAATTAAGTAGTGGAGATTTGATTGTATTGCAAGCTTTTGAAAATGCCATGTTTGGTTCAAATTTGAGTGTTCTTGCACCTAAACACACATTGAGTGAATTGAGTGAACCTTTGTGAGGTGTTGAGTTAGGTAACATTGAGATTAATGAAGGATTGGATGTTATGATTTTGTTTAACCTAATCCAACTTAAGCTTTCCAATTGATTGATATCTTGACTAGAATAATTGTTGTGAACTTGACTTGCATGACTTGCTTTGATATGAGATGAGACGGACGAAGGTAAATTGAGTTTATAACTTGTTCAATTTAAGCATGCTTGAGAACAAGCATGAGATAATTGAGGGGAAATTTGATGAGTGTTCTATATTGATATTATTTACTTGTTAATTTTCCTATGTTAACTATTTATCACTGTTGATTTGGTTTTGTTTTGCTTGTTTTTGTACAGAGGTATATTTTCAAGAAAACAAAATTAAAAGGGACGATTTTGTAGTTTTTTATTTTCTAGAATCATTGTTGGACACATGGGCATGACACTGGGCACATCACGGTCTATCATAGTAGTTTCTAGAAGGTCCAGTCAGCATTTGGAAGATTTTGGAAGTAGCCTAGTGAGCACAATCCGAGGTGATCTTTTAGGAAATCTAGTTTTAAATTTGAATTCAAAACCTCTTGGAATTGTCTTTAGGATTATTTTACATTTGAAATTATTTCCTAATTTAAGGATTTGGAAACCTATAAATATCCCCTTAGGGTATGGCTTGGATATCTCAAATTTACTTTTTTTTATTTTATTTCTATTTTTATAAAAGTTTCCTTTTTCTATTTTATTTATGTTTTCTCTTTACTTAAGCTTTTTACTATTTTTATAAAATATGCTAAGTATGATTTTTATCATGGGTAGTTAATTTTCTTATTTAGCCGAGAGTTAGCGATGTCTAAATTCCAAATGTAAAAATTAAAAACCACTTAATACCCTTCGGGTTACATTCTTATTTTCTGCAAACTATGATTTGCAATCGATATTTTCTTTAAAATTAAAGCGCTTTCATATAAAAAAGTCAACATTGGTCTAGATGTTGTTTTGATTTATAGTTGGGAGGAAGGATCGGCTTGTGGAATATTCGACTTCCTATGACCACACTTAGTGGTGATCTGCTAAGGGAAACTAAGATCGAATATGATTCTCATTGAGACAATATAATCCAAGTCGGGCTTTTCCAAAACTTAATTTTATTGATAGTCGTAGTTAGTTCATTCAAGGACTGAATTTCAGAGGTTAACTTGGGAAAATCGGTTTACCAAAGACAAAATCAAGTTACAATGGTTGGGCCTTGTCAACTGTAATCGGCATGAATCTCGGAGTTAAATCCATTTCGATGATCAGAGTGAATTGAGTCAAAACTAAGCTTAAGGCTATATTCTTTATAATTGTTTTCCATCATTTTATTTTAATTCGTTTGTTACTTTTATTTAATTGATTTTATTTAATTCATATTCCACCAAACCCCCTTTTTATTTTTATTTTTTTACAGTTTACTTGGTTCAAAATCAACTCAGCTCAATATCAGGAATTACTATGTCCCTACGGATCGACCATTTTCTTCTCTTTACTACTCTTATTCCTATTTACTTTATTTATTTTGAGAAAAGGAATTTATTTGACAGTTCACAACACTTGTCAAAGAGTGAAAATGAAATTTTTACCCTTGAATCAATAGCCAAGTCAGAGTATGAACACAAGTATGGATCGTTAGACAAATGATAACTCTCCAAAAAAGTTATTATTTAGAGTCTTTTTACTTAGGTTAAGTTTGCACTTTATCATTTTTAGGAACATATATAGATTATTTTTAGAATTTTTGCATTGCATGCATGTTGGGAGCAAGTTGATACATTTTGGGCTATATTTGGTATCTTTTGTCGTGACACTGCTTTTATTTAATCTGCCTTGATCCTCTTACATTCTTTTATGCTGTCAGATGTTAGTGTGAGAAACAGTGAGATAGGATTACGGTGAGTCCAGATTCGTTGTTGTAACAATTGATGAGTCAGCAAGCGGTTGGAGAAAATATTCTCGAATCGGCAAACTGTCCAAGGCTGGTAATAAAATGATGCAAATTCGAGAAAATTACGATTTTTCCTATTAGATGATGTCGTGACTTTTGGATCTTATACAAAGGGGATGAATTCACACATTTCACACCTTCTTCTATTTGAATTTTCCTTGCCTTCCTTTATATTTTTCTTAAACCGTTGTTAGCCATTGCAGCTTGAGCATCTTGGAAAGACAACACAAGGACTTGGAAATGGGTCGAACTTGAGAGAAGTGGATGATAGTTAGTTGAGCGTCAACTTGGCAACTTGAAATCAAGCCTAAGAGGCAGATTTTATTTTGTTTATGTTTAAAAACTCTTATTTTAAATTTGGGATGTTAAACCGTGAATGTTGAGTTTCGATCATGTTTGATGAAATGCATAAATTAATTTACTTTTGCTTATCAATGCGATTCTTGTTACTGGAGCATCATTTAAGGTATTAGTATAAAGATGTACACTATCCAGTCACTGCATCGAGAGGTGAGTGACATTATAGGTAGCATCAGAGTTTTTTAGAGCAGCGTTAGTGTAAAGAGATCTATGAAGTCTAAGTTTCCATAGAATGTTTAACAAACTTGCTTAGTGCGTATAGATATAAACATTATTGTAAGTTTCAAAGTAATCGTCATCGAGAGAGAAAAATCTCACTAAGTTAACGCTAGAAACATCTATTCTATTGCTATGACATCATTGATTAGATATATAAGTTTAACATTTCTAAAATCCTTTACTTGAATCAATTGTATGCTTTCATTACTTGTACTGAATTCCCTCATTTCCAAAATATTTACACTTATATTACTATCAGTTTGCTCACCGCAATCATTATAGAATTAGTTATACTTTGTTGAACTGCAATTCAAACAGTAAACATTAATCTTTGTAGGTTCGACACTCGATGCATTAAATTGCATCCACTCAATTACTTGATACGAAAATATTCTCTTACACTAGTTTTCACTACATCATTTGTAGCATCACAAAGTAGCTCTCATTTTTAAAATTTGTAGACTCTCAGTATGCAGGTTATATCCTTTGAATGATTTTGAACTATTTAATCTTGAATTTCTAGGTTCTCCCTAAGCTTTAGCACTTCTTCATTTGATCTCTTTTGGGCTAACTTTGCATGTTCTTCGACACCTTGCACTTTTCTTGGATATTAATATGTGCATAACATGTATAAATGTCTAGATCTTACTAGTAGAATCTGCATCTCTAGGCATATCAAATTTGATGAGTCTGTTTTTTCCCATCTTTTCAAATAGTTGTCTGTCTCGTCTCCTTTTAACATTGATAGGAAAACTTTAAATAAGCTCTCATTGTCAATTCCATGTTTGTATACTAATGAATCAACATTTAGTTCTTTTCTTCTGGTGAACTTTTATAAATTGTGTCTTCATCATAATATTGTCCATCTACTTCACCACATATTGTCCAGATTGTTAATACACCATCTACATCACATTCTCCATCATCATATCTTTCATCTCCATCATCATCAACTCACTCTATCAGTCCATTAACTACCATCTTAACCATCAATATCACTTCCATCTCTAATATCACATCCCTCATCATCACTCATTCCATTCTCACTACCATCCTCACACTCCGTCTCAATCATTTTCAGCAACAGCTGACCTAGCTCTCAATACATGACCTTCACTTTTTTCATCTTCATCACAATCACCATCTCTCCACTTCACCATTCCACCTTCATCACCTTCACCACCTTCACCACCTTCATTATCATCTTCACATTTCACCACTTCATCAATGACATCATCGTCTGCCATCGTTTGAAATGCTCATCCTATGATCGCTAGGGAAAAATGGGTTATTTAAGCCAAACTGTTTATTTCTAAAGTTGAGAACAAAGAACCTAAAGATGTTTTTGAATTCATAAAGCATCTTGGGTGGAAGCATGCAGTTCAGGAAAAGTATGCTTGTCTCCTAAGGAATCACACATGGTCACTGTAACCCATACCTTCAAATCACAAACCTGTGGGATGTAAGTGGTTGTTTAAAGTTATAAAGAAACTTGATGGTTTTGATGAAAAGTTAAAGGTTCTCCTGTTTGCTAAAGAGTACTAAGAAAAGTTGGTATTGACATTTGAGAGACCTTCAGTCTAGTTGTTCGAGCTGCCACTAGCTATAAGACTAGTGTTAGCCACTATAGTCATTAAGCAGTGGAACATATGTCAAATTGGTGTTAATAATGCGTCTATAAACGAGTAGTTAGTTAAAGAAATCTACATGCATCAGCCTCAAGGGTCTAAGAGCTATGGGCAAATGGGGCAGAAACTAGTTTGTAAGTTGAAAAAAGGCCCTTTATAGTCTTAGGCTAGCTCCCCGAGTCCTGTTTGACACTCTTAAAGTATTTCTTATTACAAAAATAGGGTTTATGGTCACTAAAACAAATTGTTCTTTATTCATCAAAAGTGATAATGACAACAACTTGTTACTAATGGCATATGTGGATGATATCATCATCACTGATAATACAATAGAAGTGGATGATGTGGTAATAAAAATCAGTGTTGATTTTCATTGAAAGGCTTAGGTGAACCAAGACTCTTCATTAACATGAAAGTTCAACATCTCAATTGAAGACTAATATTGAATCAAATTGCATACATTGAGAAGCTTCTAGTAAAGGCTGACATGATGCAAACCAAGTCTACTCCAACAGTTATTATTATTGTTCCCAAGCTTAGAGCTGATGATGGACAAGTTGTTAATGTTACTCATTTTTACTGAAGTATAATTGGAAGACTCTAATATGTTTGTCTTACAAAGCCTATGCAACCAATAAGGTGGGCCAATATGTGCACAAGTCTGTTGATAATCACTAAAAAGCTGCCAAACGTATCTTGAGGTACCTCAATGTCACTCTTAGTTATGGGTTTGTGTTCAAGAGAGTAGAAACTTTCAGCCTAGTTTGTTATGTTGATATTGATTGGTCTTCTTATGTTGAAGATAGAAGATCTATGATTAGTTACTGTGTTTTCTTGGGTCCCAACCTTTTTTCTGGGGCTCCAAGAAGCAGATTGTTGTCTCGCTATCTACCTCTGAGGATAAATATAGAAACCTAGCAAATGTTGTTTTGAATTGGTCTGGATGGAGCATCTGTCACCAATCAACCACAAATTAGTCTTAATGAATTATTATTTTCAAAGCGTTTAATAATAATTAAGGACCTTTTAAGAATAATCATGTTTTTCTCGAGGTTTATTATGAATCAGTTGATTCATATGCACAAGAAATGAAATTGAAATGATAACGATAAAGCAATAATAAACAAGGTAAAACAAGTATGTAATTATACTAATCTCATTATTGATATTTTGGCATACTCCAGCAGTTATAATACTCTGATTTCATCATACACTCATTTGATGAAACTAATTTTCAGGTATGTATTTATTTATAAAAAAAATATATTTTATCATTTATATTTTCAAATGAACACCTCAACCTCTTAAATTCAAGAATGCTCTCAAATTCCAAAAATGCTAGATGTTTTGTGTTTAATTTTATGACCATCAATAAGGTTTTGGGAAAAACTAAACCAACAAAGTCGAAGAGGACAATAAAAGCAATGTGCCTAAAATGTCATGAAAGACAAAAAAATAGGTAAAAAAATCTTAATTTGATAAATAAGCAGATGAGGTGAAATAATATATATATATATTTGCTTTCACATCAACATCAGGTTGGTACTAAACTGCCATGCCATCTAGTTTTTCTTGGGTTAATGACCCAATTCTGAAACCAAAAATTAAAAATTTGTGCTAGAATTTAAGTGTTTTAAAGTTAAATGAACAAATTGATATAAACCCTAAACTCTAGTTTCATTATAAATGAAATTCGAGACCAATTTCAATCATTAAATAATAATCCATAACTTGTTTTACAAACATGCAAAGAGAACACTTATTTTGAGCTCAATTATTTATATTAGATTATTTATATATTCAAACTTGTTCAATTGATAGTTTGAGAAACTTAGTGTTGATCTTAATTTGGTTGATTAAATTAAATCGAAATAGTATATATGTATTTATTTCATGTTCATATTTTTTTCAAGAAATAGGTGAAAGATAGATATAAAATAGTATTAGAATAAAATTATCTCTCTATATATATTGAGAATACTTTTGTTAAGAACTCGACTCTCATTGAAGCCAAATTCCATGCATTTTCCTTGAAAAATCCCCTTGTAGTTTAAACCTCGCATGTAATTAAATCCCCTTCTAGATATCAATTTTTGTTCGGGTCTCATTTCAAATTTTATTTTAATTTTATATTAGATTAATTAATTTTTTTATTATTAATTATTGGTGATTAATTAGTTTATTATGTTGTTTTATTACGATAATTACATAATATATATTTATATGTGTGTTTTTGTTTACTAGAAGTTTTACCATATTTGTATTACATTAAATAGATATATGTGTGTGGATATTAAATTCAGTTCAGCAGTTGTATATGTATAAATTAAATTAGTATTCGTTATATTACTTATAAATAAAACTATTTTATATTATTAACATTATATTCATTTTTTTACAGGACCAACATACATTACATAGACCCAACCCGAGCCCAAATATGATATAAACTAAATTCCACCCAGTTGAAGCCCGATAAAGGAAGTTGGCGTGAAAACTCAAAGATGACGTTTGGTTCGTTAGAATCCCTTGAAATTAAGGGGAATTGAAATCCAATTCTACCACTTTCTCATGTTTGGTTCAAGTTTTCAAAGGGGGAATTGGAATCCAATTCCATCAAGGGAGGGAAAGTAAATTTCATCCGTAACATGATGGAATTAAAATCTTTTGGAGGAAGGAATGTGAAACTTGATCATACTACCCTATCAATCTTTTGGTATTCAGGGCGGATTTTTTTTTAAAAAAAATTGGGATCGGGTCGGGTTTTTTTAAGTGTGATATTCGGGTCGGGTTCTTTTTAAAAATTTCAGAATCGAGTCGGATTTTTTTTAAAATATTAGGGTTTGGGTCGGGTTTTTTTAAGTGTGATATTCGGGTCGGGTTTGGGTTTAGGGTGAAAAATACCTGACCTGACCCGACCCGGAAAAAATATATAATTTTACCTTATATATTTATAAATATTACAATAATGCCCCTCTATATATAAGTTTTTTCAATTAAGTCATTGTTTTTATTGAATAAAAATATTTTTTTTATTATTTCGGGTCGGGTCATGTGAAACTTAATTTTGGTCGGGTCGGGTCTCGGGTGGAGGTTCCCTTGTTCTCGGGTCGGGTCGGGTGGACCAAAAACCCGACCCAACCTGACCCATGGTCATCCCTAATTGAGATGATTTTAACTTATGATGTTTATTAGTATGATTTTTATAATTTATTGAAATGAATAATCAATCAATAAAATAAAATTTTAATATTATTTAATTTTTTATAATATATTGCTACATGTAAGTTATAAAACAAACTAAAATTAAGAAAAAAACAAAGAAAAATAATTATGTCATTTTACATTATTGAAATCAAATTCATCTGACATGTCTGCGAACCAAACGTAATTTAAAATTGGATTCCAATTCAATTTTCTGTCAACCAAACAGGTTTCAGATTCAGATTCCAATTCCTTCACATATTTCAATTCTCTCAGAAACATTCCAGCGAACTAAACGCCACCAAAGAGTTAGGTTTTCTCACATTGTCCTGTGCCGCCTGATGTTATATGTTGGGCCTAAACAAATCCAACGGCCAGATTTGTTATAACATAGGGTTGTTAAAGCCCTAATTCTTAAAGGGTACTGTCACCACCGAGTTTGGAATGATTCCAGTCTATGTCAGAATCTTCCAGAATCAATCATTACGGAACTTGCACTCGATCGATATCTACACAATCATGTATTTATACTATCAGTATCCCATTTGATATACTTAATCTATCCTTTCATAAATTGAAATAACGATTTATTCCATTTCCCATTAAAGTGCATCGATACATTCTACAGTGTATCGATGCATCCCTTAACATGTGTATCGATGCACTACCCATGCATCGATACACAAAGCACCTTCAATGTTTTAATCTTAAAGGGGGTGTATCGATGCACTTCCTATGCATCGATGTACTAATTGCATTCGATATTTCCATTTTTAAGGGGTGCATCGATGCACTTCCTGTGCATCGATACACACTGAACAATTTTTTGAAATTTACCCTTGATGCATCGGTACAGATTGAATGTGTACCGATGCACACTAGCCTAGAATTCCATTTCGTGCACGAAAATCCACTCAAATCAACTCAAATACTTCATCTTTAATCCCCTTTCATGTTCTTAACTCATATACACATGCTTAAACCAATTTATATCCATATAAACAATCTTTAACTTCAAAATTATATTCCTCATATGTAACTCAAGAGTTATACCAACTTTGCAACATGTTTTAATTCCAATTCTATGGCTTCTAACTTCTTAATTAGACCCTAGACAAGTCAAATTTAACTTCCAATTTAACTTATCAACTTTTATTCAAGATTTCCTTTAAAAACTTCTAATCTTTTATCTCTCTTGACTCCTTTATCTTATGGTTTTAAGATAAATTAAGCTTTTCTTAAGCTTAATTATCATCTAATGATCAAAACCCCATCTTAAATTAGGCTAAATATCAACTAGAAAGAGATCTTACCTTTGCTTATGGCTTCACGTGAAGAAGAAGAAGAAAGGAGAAGAAGAGAACTCTGGAAAAATCTCTCCTCTTCCACGTGGTTCCCTTATTTTATAAAGGGAAATAAAAATCTTACTTGTCAATTGACCATTTTACCCTTTAATTCATTCAATAATTACCAAACAACCTTCAACTATATTTCCAATAAGTCATTAAACTATTTAACTATTCTACTTTTATCACCAAATTTCAAAAATTCTCATTTTAATCACTGACCCCGATTTCAGGATGTTACAGTTGACCATTCTCGAACTACTTGGAAATTTCTTATACGTTATAAATCTAAGGCTGGTGACATTTTTATGCAATTCCATAACATGGTTGAGAAACAATTTCAAGGTTTTATTTGTAATTTTAAGTCTGACAAATGTTCTGAATATTTTTCTCATTAATTGATATCTTTCATTCAGGAAAAAGGTATTATCCACCTCTCTTCATCTGTCAATATTGCTCAGTAAAATGGGGTCACTGAACGAAAAAACTATCATCTTCTTGAAGTTTCTAAGTTCCTCATTTTTTCTACGAATGTTCCTAAGTATTTTTGGAGTAATACTCTCTTAAATGCCACTTATCTCATTAATCGTATGCTAAGTAAAGTTCTAAATTTTCTATTTCCGAGAGATATTTTACTCAATTTTTTCCTCACTTTAAACCTTTGACTGCTAGTATTCCTCTCCGTGTCTTTGGTTGTACATCTTTTGTTCATGATCATAACTCCTCTAGGTCTAAACTTGATCCACGGGCCATTAGGTGTGTCTTCATTAAATACTCTTCACTTCAAAAAGGTTATCAGTATTATTCTCTTTCTAGAAAAAAGAGTATTCTTCTATGGATGTTACATTCCTTGAAAACAAACATTTTTTCTCTAAGTCTGAAATATAGGGGAGCGTGTGAGTGAGTTTGAATTTAGTCTTCCCCAATTAATATTGAATTACCAGTTACATTATTTCCTTCAAAAACCACTGAAATTCAGCCAAATTGTGACACCGCTGAAACACCTACTCAATTGCCCCTTAAAATCATTGTCACATACGATCTTAAAGACCTACACACATCCTATCCTAATGACCTACACCAAATCGTTGACCCAATGGACTCTCCTCAAACATCAAACCCATCTATGCCACTATTTATTCCCCAAATCGACATTCTTACATACAAACGATGACTAAAACAAGTTTCATCAGTTCCCACATAGCCTTTGTATTGCCAAGAACCGGAACCAGGTTCGAATTCATTGGAAAATAAAGAAGGAAAGCAGAGAAAGTTGGATGTTTTGGTTGATATTAGTGAGTTTCCCATTGCTCAAAGAAAGGGAGTGCGATGATGTACAACTCATCCTATTAATAAGTTTGTTGCTTATAGAAAACTAATATGTCTGACTTTAAGAATTTTAAAGCTAAAGTTGACAATATTCACATCCCAAAGATAGTAGGAGAAGCATTAAAGAATCTTGAGAGAAAAAAGGAAGTTGAAAAAGAGCTCTCGATACTTTAAAGTAACAAAACCTGGACTATTGTCAATATTCCCAAAGACAAGAAACCAGTTGGTTGTAAATGGATCTTCATTGTGAAATATAAGGTGGATGGAAATGTTGAACAATATAAGCTTAGACTTGTGGCGAAGGGATTCACTCAAACTCATAGAGTAAATTATCAAAAGAATTTTTCTCCCGTTGCAAAACTCAACAAGGAGGATGATACATGCATCACAAGGCTCACATCAAAGGAAGAAGTAATAACTCTTCCAAATGATCCACTCATCCAAGCATTGGAAAAGAAGACCAGAACAATAGCAGACTTGAGACGACTTTTTGAATGGGATCCTGATCTTATTTGGTCAACATGTCTTCTGGACATACAATCATCTGTCTCTTATCTTTTCAACGGTTCTTGAATCTCATCAATCCGCCACCGCTTCCCTATCAGTTTCTCAAGAAATTAACCAGTTGAAAAGCAGCGTCCATTTCGCTAGTTGGGAAAGTGGTGCTCATTTAGTCAATTATTAGCTCCTTAATGTTTCTTATCAATTTTTAGAATGCCTTCATGTGTTACGAAGAACCTAAATTCTATAATGGCCAAGTTTTTATGGGGAGATTCGGCTGAGAAAAAGAGGATTCATTGGGTTAATTGGTCGATCGTATGTCAACCCAAGAATTTGGGTGGGCTACGAATCATTAACCTCAATCTCATGAATCGAGCCCTCGGGAAAACGATCTTGGAAATTTTCTTTTGAGAAATATTCATAGTGGAAAATGATGGTGTACAAGAAGTACAATGTTGATCCGAGGTCTATTTTGGTGGAAAATGTCTCATCCTCTAGGGCCTCATGGCTTTGGAAAGGTGTGGTGAATAATTGTGGGAAAAACAATGAGTTCGGACAATGTTTTCGTAATAATCTAAATCTAAGTAGGCAATACAGAGATAATTAGGTTTTGGAAAGACCTTTGGTTGGGAAATTCTCCTTAAGTTATAGTTTCCAAGATTGTATATCCTTGTTGTTAAGAAAGATGGGTGATAGCCAATTTCAGAAGGACTAACCTCTCAGGTGGGTGTTGAGATATTCAAATGAGAAGGAATCTGGCCGATTGAGAGTTAGACTAATGGGTAGATCTCGTTACAATGCTTAACAATTTCTCCTTTGGGTCTTTTGAGGCTGATTGTTGTGTATGGACGGGGAATGGAGAAGGCTCCTATTTTGTGAAGTCTTATGTCAAGCTTATGTCTGGTTGGGCTACCCCAAATTCTATATTTTAACATCCCAAAAATCGGGTTAGTGACTAAAATGGATGTTTTTGAAATTTGGTTATCAAATTAGGAAAAATTGAAAAGTTCAGGGATTTAAATAGGAATATTTTTTGTAATGGATTAAATAGCAAGGATGGAAAGAATGAAGGTTATTATGGTCTTTTTAATTTTAAGGATATTTTCTTTCCTTTATAAAGAGATAAGCACGTGGGAATTGGGAGAATTATCTGGAACCATTTTCTATTGCCTTCATCCTCTTCCCGTTAGCTCCAGCTTTAAAGTGAGTTTAGTATTAATTGTTTATTTCTTGAATTTCTAAGTTGGTTCTTGTTCTTTGGGTGTTATATAAGCTTAAGGAAAATATTATATAGGATTAAAACAACAAGAAGAAAGAATTAGAAAATAAATGAATTGTTGGTATGAAGAAGTTTTTGAAGTTTTATTAATAAAAATTGACTTGTCATAAGAATGATTAAGAAGTCTAAAGTATTAGAGATGAGTTTAGAACACATTGAAAGTTTAGTAAAATTCTTGATTTCAAGAATTATAATGAGATATGGAAGATGATGAAGAGTTATAGTGCTAAAAGATGGTTTAAGTATATATAGTTGAGTTTAAAAGTATGAGGAGAGTTAAATAAGTAGAGTTTGGGTAAAGTATTGGTAATTTTCGGGTTAAAGAAGTATATTCTGGGTTAGTAGCATCGGAACTAGTTGGGAAAGTACCGATACTACAAGGTAAAATACGTGAAAATTATGTGTAGGGTATCGATATTGCATGAACAATATCGATACCATAAGGTAAAAAGTGGGATAAATACTCATGGGGTATTTATACCGTGGAGGGGTGTCGATACTATAAGTATAGAGGTATCGATATTGTGCTTGTAGTACCGATAATACTAAAGTTGGAATTAAGGAATCAGTGCTTTGTTTAGTTTATATTGGCAAGAATCTTTCTATGTATTTTGAATTTCAATATTCATTGAATTGTATATTCGTGTAGATATCGATCGAAGACAAGTCCAAGACGGTTCGAAGTTATAAGAGTGTACAAGAGTTGTACGTATATAAATGACTAGTGAGGCCTAGGTAAGTACACGTTATTATGTATAGGGTGTTTTATAGAAATAAGACTTGCGATGAGTCTATTTCCACTATTAGATTGTAAGAGTCCATGAATGCAAGTGTAGTATTGATATGATTTCTTTGTGGATATGAATACATGCATCTGTTTATATGTTAAGTATATGATTATTAGCCAGGAGAATACATGTCTATATGATACATGTTATGTGACCATGATATATGTGTTATGTGATATATGTGACCACATGATAATATGATATAAAACATGTGATATTGAACTACTTGAATACATGAAAACGTGATAAGCCATTTGACTATGAGCTATGTGAAAATAAGTGACATGATTATATGATCACAAGAGATAAGCCATATGATGTGAATGATATGATAATAAGCTATAAGAATATATATTTATGTGATATGACCATGTGAATATGTGACAAACATAATGATAATGCCCATGTTATGTGAAATGAGAGCTAGGGTTATAGTTGACATGCCAAGAGTCGAGGGTTCTATGTGGTCTTTCGGGATATATATGTAATCCTTTAAAACATATATGCGATTTTTTGGAACACATATTTAGTCCTTTGGAATATATATGTGATCCTTAAGGAGTGGTCCTTCGGGACATCTATGTGGTCCTTTGGGACATATATGTGGTCCTTCGGGACAAATATGTGGTCCTTCGGTACAAATCTATGGACCCCTAGGGGAAATTTATTCGAGTTGTGGTGACAGCATATGTGTATGACCTCAATGTACTCAAATATATTTAGTACTCATAAGTGTACATGAGCTATTAAAAGATATAACATAAATAAAGTGTATGTGTTGTCATGTGTTTGTTGTGTGAAAATGTATGATATGATGAATATAAGTGTTAATTACAAGTTTAAATGATAAGTGAGATTAATGAGAATAATATATGATATTGTTAAGAATGTAGAAGATGATATATGTGCATGTATTTATTTGCTACATGAAATAGTATATGATTTTGTAGGATATGATATAATTAAATGTTCATGCATGGTTAGGAATTTCAATTACATTATATGTTTTATATGTCTCACTAAGTCAATGACATAGCATGTGAGTATTTCACACATAGGTTTCGATGAGATTATGGAGCGAAGTGGAGCAAGAAAAGTTAGATTCTCCTTTCCAAAGATCAGATCAGAAATGTATTTGAATATTATGTATTTTGTTATAAGAAATATAGTTAGCATGTAAATAAAGATTTGAATTGTATATGCTCGAATAAGTTTTGTAAACCTTTCGATTGAAAATTGTATAAATTATACACTTTGATTTGATAAAAGATAGAATTTTCATTCTTTTGTAAAAGTAAATGTTCTGAAAAATCAATGTGACATCTCGGAATCGTATTCGGGTAGCGTAGGGTTGGGGTGTTACATTTAATGGTATCAGAGCTAAGGTTTAGCCTATTCTAGGCTTATACCGAAGTCAAACGAGTTTTAAAATTTATACATGCCAACATGAAATGAATATTCTCTGATCTGATAGAGTAAAGAGTGGGTTATCTTGTTCATAGAGTAAGATTATTATGTTATATTAGAAGTATAGTAATGAAAGTTTCGAAGTAAGCGAAAGGTGATAAACTTGATGGTGGTAGCAATTCACCTACCCTGGCCAGGTAGAATGAAGAGCGAACACCTCAAGAAGTGCCTTATGAGAGCAAAGGTTGTTTTCAGAAAGTTGAAAATACGTTCGAATGGCATTAGAGGGTCTCCAATGTTTTGAATCGGAGAAGTTATATGAGTAGTTTCATTATTATGTGGATAAGATAGAATATGGTGGAGAAATGTCACTATATGAGCATTACAATATCAAGTAATGTGGTTAGAATTTGTGGAAGAGTTTAAGAATAAGTACATCGGCTATAAGTTTATAAGACAAATTAAGCTAGAGTTTATGAATTTGAACTAGGGGAATAATAATGTGTATGAATAAGCATATAGGTTTGATAAGTTGAGTAAATTATACTGAGGTGATTTCGATTGAAAATGATGTATATGATTGGTTTGGTTAAGGCTTATGCCCTAAATTGAAAAGTTATTATCGATTAATTGTAATGGTAAGGGTAATAGAGTAGTAAGATTTGAAAAAGATATAAGGTTAAGTTAATCAAGTATGATGTGGATCTGAATGTGGGTGTGTATTCTGATCATGTAGATATGATGTAGTCAAAGAGATAAGGATTTTATGTTTAAAGGGAGCTTTAAGGAAGTAGAACAAGTATTTTCATGGATTAAGTAGTTATTTGGATTTGGTACTTGATGAATTGAGTGGAGGAAATACAAGTACAAGAGATGATAAAGAATGAGGTTTTGTATAAGTAAAGTTGATTATCAAAGATATAAAGATGCGATAAAGACCGGTAATCAAAGATGAGTATAAGTGATAGGAAAAGAGTATTGAAGCAGAAAGAAAATATATGATCTATGCTGTAAAAAGATTTTGAGGAGTGAAGGAGTAAGTATAAGTAAATTAAATGATTGAGTTTAAAGGATCAAGTATGGAAAATGTTAGATTGAGGTGTGGATTATAAGTTTGATATTGAGGTAGTGAAATTTTAAATTCTTAGTGAAACGAGAAAGAGTCGTTATAAGTTATGTATCGGAATTTAGTTGAAGATTAATTGGGGTTTGTATAAGAAAATTGAGTAAGTTAGTACCTTTTATTGTAAAAGGGTGATTATTCTTTGGACAAGTATGTAAGATTATATGAAAAGATTATGTATATCATAATATAACAAGGATTAAGGAATGAGTAAAGGAATAAGTAAAGGTTGGGTTTATGTTGCAAAGCAATTAAAGAAGGACGAAAGAAAACAATTGACTCCTGATTTTAAGTTGTAAAGATTTGAGATTCTTATCTATATGATAAGTGATGTTAAATAGATTATTAAGATTGAATGTAGGTGAAGAGTTGAAGAAGTAAAAAGGCAAGTCTATTAGCAGTAATCACGAAAGATTAAAGTACAGGAAGCGACATGGGAACACTAGAAGATATGTGTATATAGTATTCTCATCCATGTGTGTAGTGAAAATTCGAGGAAAAATTTCCTAAAGGAGTGGAGATTTGTAACATCTCAAAAACCGAGTTAGTGACTACAATGAAAGTTTTTGAAATTTGGTTATCAAATTAGGAAAATTGAAAAGTTCAGGGATTTAAATAGGAATATTTTTGTAGTGGATTAAATAACAAGGATGGAAAGAATTAAGGTTATTATGGTCTTTTCAGTTTTAAGGATATTTTCTCCTCTTTATTAAGAGATAAGCACGTGGGAATTGAGAGAATTATCTGGAACCATTTTCTCTTGCCTTCTTCTTTTTCCTGTTAGCTCCAGCTTTAAGGTGAGTTTAGTATTAACTGTTTATTTCTTGAATTTCTAAGTTGGTTCTTGTTCTTTGGTGTTATATAAGCTTTCAACAAGAAGAGAGAATTAGAAAGGAAATTGTAAAAAGGGTGAATAAATGAATTATTGGTATGAAGAAGTTTTTGAAGTTTTATTGATAAATTTGACTTGTCATAAGAAGTATTAAGAAGTCTAAAGTATTAAAAATGAGTTTAGAACACATTAAAAGTTTAGTAAAATTATTGATTTCAAGAATTATAATGAGATATGGAAGATGATGAAGAGTTATAGTGCTAAAATATAGTTTAAGTATATATAGTTGAGTTTAAAAGTATGAGGAGATTTAAATAAGTAAAGTTTAGGTAAAGTATTGGTAATTTTCGAGTTAAAGAAGTCTATTATGGGTTAGTAGTATCGGTACTGGTTGGGTAAGTACTGATACTACAAGGTAAAATATGTGAAAATTATGTGTAGGGTATCGATACTGCATGAACAGTATCGATACCATAAGGCAAAAAGTGGGATAAATACTCATAGGGTATCGATACTGAAGTGGTAGTATCGGTACCATGGGTATCGATACCAATGGGGGTGGATCGATACCATTTCTTGTAATAAAATTTCAGAATCAATAATGAGTATCGATACCGTGGAGGGGTATCGATACTACAAGTATAGAGGTATCGATAATGTGCTTGTAGTACCGAAAATATTTAAGTTGGAATTAAGGAATCAGTGCTTTGTTTAGTTTATATTGGTAATAATCTTTCTGAGTATTTTGAATTTCGATATTCATTGAATTGTATATTCATGTAGATATCGATCGAAGACAAGTCCAAGACGGTTCGAAGTTATAAGAGTGTACAAGAGTTGTACGTATATGAATGACTAGTGAGGCCATGTGAGTGCACGTTATTATATATAGGGTGTTTTATAGAAATAAGACTTGCGATGAGTCTATTTCCACTATTAGATTGTATGAGTCCAAGAATGCAAGTGAAGTATTAATATGGTTTCTTTGTGGATATGAGAATGCAAGTGAAGTATTAATATGGTTTCTTTGTGGATATGAATACATGCATCTGTTTACATGTTAAGTATATGATAATTAGCTAGGAGAATACATGTATATATGATACATGCTATGTGACCATGATATATGTGTTATGTGATATATGTTACCACATGATAATATGATATAAAACATGTGATATTGAACTACTTGAATATATGAAATCGTGATATGCCATGTGACTATGAGCTATGTGAAAATAAGTGACGTGATTATATGATCACAAGAGATAAGCCATATGATGTGAATGATATGATAAAAAGCTATAATCATATATGTTTATGTGATATGGCCATGTGAATATGTGACAAACATAATGATAATGCCCATGTTATATGAAATGAGAGCTAGGGGTATAGTTGGCATGTCAAGAGTCGAGGGTTCTATGTGGTCCTTTGGGATATATATGTAATCCTTTGGAACATATATGCAGTCTTTGGAACACATATTTGGTCCTTTAGAATATATATGTGATCCTTAAGGAATGGTCCTTCGGGACATATATGTGGTCATTCGGGACATATATGTAGTCATTCGGGACAAATTCTATGTACCCCTAGTGGGAATTTATTCGAGCTGTGTTGACAACATATGTGCACAACCTCAATGTACTCAAGTATCTTTAGTTCTCACAAATGTACATGGGCTATTAAAAGATATAACATAAATAAAGTGTATGTGTTGTCATGTGTTTTGCTGTGTGAAAATGTATGATATGATAATATAAGTGTTAATTACAAGTTTAAATGATAAGAGAGCTAAATGAGAATAATATATGATAATGTCAAGAATGTAGAAGATGATATATGTGCATGTATGTATTTGCTACATGAAATAGTATATGATTTTGCAGGATATTATAGAATTAAATGTTCATGCATGGTTAGGAATTTCAATTACATTACATGTTTTATATGCCTCGCTAAGTGAACGACTTAGCGTGCGAGTGTTTCACACGTAGGTTTAGATGAGATTATGGAGAGAAATAGAGCAAGACAGGTCAGATTCTCCCTTCCAAAGATCAGATCAGAAATGTATTTAAATAATATGTATTTTGTTATAAGAAATATAGTTGGCATGTAAATAAAGATTTGAATTGTATATGCTCTGATAAGTTTTGTAAACCTTTTGATTGAAAATTGTATAAATTATACACCTTGATTTGATAAAAGATAGAATTTTCATTCTTTTGTAAAAGTAAATGTTTTGAAAAGTTAAGGTGACACCTCGGACTCGTATCCGGGTCGGGTACGAGTTGGGGGTGTTACATATATGGTCAAAGAATGTGTGGCAAGAGGTTGCCCCTCCGAGAGTTGAATCTTTTGTTTGGCAGACCATCCATAAAAAATTGGATGTGAAAGCTAAACTCGTTAAACGTGGTGTCTCTGGAGTAGAGGAGATTCTATGCCCTTTATGTGAATTGGAATCGGAGACTATTTCTCACCTTTTCTTGTGCTACAAAGTGTTGTGGGAATTATGGGGTCGGTTTTTAAGGTTGTGGAACATCTCTACAGTTTTTTCTAATGTCCTTTCTGATTTCCTTGCTACCTGGATTGAGGTAGTCCTCCGATCTCATATTTAGATATTTATTCCGGGGGCAGTTATGTAGTCAGTTTGGAAATACAAGAATGATGTGATTTTTGAGAAGGGGAAGGTTGATTCTACTCCGATTGGCTGCGTGGTTTCTCACAAAGTTTCCTAATAAACACATTCAGTTCGACTTCCTAGTGGATGATCATTCGGTAGCTAATCATTGTTTGAGTTGGAAGAAGATAATCCCTGCTACCTCCATGTGGCCCCCTCTACCCCGAGGTTCTTCAACATTAATGTTGATGGTGCATTGCATAAAGATTAGCTTAAAGGAGGTATTGGTTGGATGCTTCGAGATTTCGATGGATCGTTACTGGGTTCTTTTTCAATTCATGTTGGACCTGGTCCATCTGTCCTGGTTGAATTGTTGAATGTGAAACTGATATGATATTCTTTGTTGAGTCGCTTTGGGAGTCTATGGGGAGATTGATTCTAAAGTGTGATTGTGCTAACGCTTTAGCTTGGATAAAAAATGGGGATCCTATCCAACCCTTTTTGCAGAGCTAGTGAAGGAGGTTGTTGCATTAGTTTTGGATCGAAATGTTATTATGAAACACATCCAAAGAAGTGCTAATTGGGAGACGAATAAACTAGCAAAATTAGGGATTGGTTTATTATTTTCCTTTTGGTTTTCTATTTTGTATGTTGTTCCTAGTTTGGATTTGTTGTGTGGGATTCCTTCCCTAATTAGGTTCCTTGTTCCCCATTTATACCCTTGTGCAGGTTTTAAATAAAAATTGAGGTACTCTTTTCCTTCTTCCAATGTCAATCGAGATACTTTTTGTATCTTTACAGTTATGAACGGAATTTTTAATGAGACCTTCAATTCTTATAAAAAAAAATTCTCTCTATTTGTTTGTGCGCATCTAAATGAAACACACGATTGGATATAGTTCTTACTTCCTTATTGATGTTAAATCATCAGCCTCGGTTTACAAGTCCCTCCAACCTATGCTTTAATAACTTCCTAAATACTTCATAACGCTTACACAAATTTCACAAATTCCAATAACCTCACTATGCTGCAAGGAAAAATATATTCCTTCCCACATTAAGGCTTTGATTTGCATGGACGGAAAGTTTGTTATCTAATGGCTATGCTAAAAAAAGAAAAGTGGTAATAAATGTAAATTTTGTTAAACAAGCGGTTAATATTCATAGCCACTTTTCTATGTTCTAGCTTAACCATTAGATTATCAAACTTACCCTCCTAAGAACCAAGCAAAGCCTAAGGCATGAGCTTATTGGAAATTTTCATATAAACAACAGGGTAAACATGTATCTAAAAAATTATACAATACCTAAAGATAATAGATATATAAAACAATCATTTTTTATAAAAAAAAATGGAGAAACTAAGAATAATGTCCCAATTCTTTCATAACTAACAAGCTTTAATCAACTTGGAGTCAACAAATACTACCATCCTCAAAAATGATATTTTTATATTACAGAAATATGCTGCCACTTGCATGTAATTACACTTTGATAATGCATTTCAAGACAAGGGCACCTCATGCATGCATGGACATTGGTGTCACCTGTGCATACAAGCGCATATGGATCTCAAATAGTAAGCAATCTATCTATCCCACCGTCACTCAATTTTCAGCCCATGTTCATGCAAATCAACGCTATTGGGCCACAGTTAGCAACAATATGAGTCAATATGATTCTTTCATGCTGTGAACATGAAAAGATAAAGCATTTTTCCTAAGGTAAACAAGAAAGAATTTTAAGAAAACTCCGGAAAATATCTTGTTCATCATCATTATCATCAAAGGAAGAAAGCCAATTCAAGTTGCAGAAATCGTCAAATTTCATTTCACCATTCGGCCCTTCATTTTTAGTTTCACGCTCAGAGACTTTGGGACCTGAGCCAACTTCTTCAAACTTTATTTGGCCAAATAGCCAGTTTGGACTTTTAAGCTGTATTTTACAGCACCAAAATTTCAACGTTTGGATCAAATAAAGAATTTTTCATTCTTTTTCATATCAGTTATAACACAAGCATTCTAGTTCAGAACAATGTTCTGACCTAAAATTTAGGCTAAAACAAGTATATAAATTCAATTTATACAACGAAATTCAACTGGTACTTGAGGCTAAAACAAGTAGCAAATGGAATTTCAACAAGTTTAAGACAAACTTGGAAGTTACTAAGATTCAAAAGAAAAATCAGACCACTTGAGTTGAAATTGACATTCTTGGGTTAATATTGTATTTCAGAGCCAATTAAACCCATCCCCCCTCCCGCAAATTGTAATGAAACAATATTTTGTATTTCAGAACAGGTACCATAGATACTGCTCAAGTCAAAATGAAAACCAGCATAAACAAGGTTTAAATTCCTCAGCAAGGATACAGTATAAGTGACTCAAAAATTATTTAAACAGGCAGAACCCAGATGCAATTAAGATAAGCTTCAAACTAGCCAACATAAGATAAGATACAAAGCACATCCTGGCAAGAAATCAGGACACTTGTATACTCACAACTCACAATTGGTTCAATTTTAGGAAAATCATGACAGCAGATAAAATATTAAAAAACCATCTTATTACCTGGAAGGGGAAGAGTGTCTCTATTCAACAAAAGATAAGAGAAACAGACAAGCTCAAAGAAGCTACAAACAGAATATCAAAATATATTGATAGCAGAGACAAAATGATATTTACGCTGCATCAGGTGCCACGCCAGAATTTGCTGTAGAACCACCAGGTCTTTGATCTGGTTCGCTATACAGTCTCACATTATTAAACTCCATGTCCGTTCTATCAATTTATCAAATGACGTCAACTTCATCCGTGAAAAGTCTTCTCTACAAGCAGGAATGGGAGCAAGGATCTTTCCCAGTACTAAAGGCTTAACACTACCCTCCACACTGCATATGGCAATCAGAACAATGGGAAACTATTTTTTTTCTCTTTCTTTTATCTTATTTTCTATTTTTCCTATCCTTTTATTTTTCCAAACTTTCAAGTAAGATCTGAAGCAAAGCGTATTGTGTTAAATGTTCTTTTGATATAAAAAAACTGAAAGTTTTATGATAATTTGGGGTAGGGCGTAGTTAGGTATACATAGCATTTACTTTCTGGGTTGAGTTTGGAGGTTTTATGGGTTTTTGTTTGTTGAAGGTTAGGTCAGGTTGGTCTTTGGGCATACTCCTACTGTGTCGGAGTTGAGGTTGGAGTGATAAAAAAAACCACCCA
This sequence comes from Hibiscus syriacus, assembly GCF_006381635.1. Taxonomy (NCBI): domain Eukaryota; kingdom Viridiplantae; phylum Streptophyta; class Magnoliopsida; order Malvales; family Malvaceae; genus Hibiscus; species Hibiscus syriacus. The sequence continues at coordinate 9,559,445 of NW_024062800.1, read as the reverse complement.
AGCTCCATTTGCATCTCTAATAATAACATTAATAATAAAAGGATTATTGTCCTCGGCAGCAGAGTTATTTAACACCACAAGCAGAGTTAAGAAACACCTAAATGTCCTTAGTTGAGGTTTAGATTAAAGGAACAAATGAGACATGTTGCAGTTTTTTAAATCCACTTAGAGTTAGAAATCTTCACGGTGTCCATGATGATAATGATAATCTGGATGGCTATAAGATGAAGAGTGCAGCTTTTCATGCTAAAATAGATATGGAAACTTTACCACTTATCAGGGAATAGGTCATCTCCTGTCCCGGAAACATGAAGATAATAATCTGAATCCAACTTCCAAAGAGCAGGATTTCCTTCCTTTGATTGGTAGTAGCCCAAAAATCTGGTATATACACCAATGGTTCGTAGTTAGAAGAATAAACATTGTACCGAAGTATAAAGGCTATAGCCCATATGAAATAATCTCTAAATCCTGAAAGGCCCCTACTTTCAAAAGGCACGGTAATAATGAAGATAAAAGCCTTGAAGATTATCGTTTATAGGATAAAGATATTTTTTAAAAAGATGATGGATGGAAAAGAATTACAAGTTTATAGCATCTTGTTTTTCACTATCAGTGTAGGCATTACTATAGTATCGTTTGATAGACTTGAGAAACTCTCTAGACTGGGTCGAAGCTTTCCACTTTCACTGTCTCTCTCGAAAAACCTGAAGTTTGTAATAAATTCAAATACTCTATGAGGATAATTCCATAACATATGAAAACTTAAATGCTGAATGTCTTATGTTTTAGCTTTTGCATTCCCCCCCCCCCCCCCAACAACAGTGTTATGAGCAGCGGAACCTCCATACTGCTGTGCAAGAGCATCTCCCATACTCTGGTACATGTCCATAGGGCAGCAGCAATGCTACTATCAGGGTCCACTTTAGGCTTGTCTGTCAATCCCATGCATGGAGTTGGCGGCCAAAAGCTGCCAACCCATAAGCATACTGTGCAACATTTGTACGATCCAAAAAGTCAAGGCAGTACTCCACTCTGAAATCTTGGAGGTTCACCATCATAATTATCTGTCTTAATTTGTTGACTTTAGCCACCCTCTCTTTCTCTACCGATTAGAGAATTTTACTTCTCGTTACTTGTTCCAATCTTAACAAAATCACCAGATTTACCTCTCAGATCTCTAACAGATGCATCTCTGTAATAATTGAAATAACCTAGCATACTGTCAATAAACAATTAGTAAATTTCATAGACGTTACAAACAGGGGAAAACGCTCCTCGATATCCTGTCCACCATAGGAAAATCATAATAGCTTCTAAGAATCTTTCTAAATTTTATCTTTTCAGAGATATACTAACAGGGCATAACTATGTCTTAGCAATCCTTAAATTGCAACTTAACACCCCCTATTTTAACCTTTTAATTTATTTTACTCATATGTGCTTTGTATCAAGTGAGCATCTTCTTTCCTGAAAATAAATTAGGAAAACCCAAGTTCCAACATTTATATCTATGTAAACAGGTTACTTCTCAAAAGAAAAGAAAATCATAAAATATAAAAATAGTAAAAGATGGAAGCCAACATAAAGACTAGAATTTACAAATACAGATGAAAACTTGGTAGAAATGAGAAAAAAAAATCAATTTATGTAAGAATGAATACGATACCTCCCAGTGCTTGTTCTATTAAGTTGGTTGGCTCTCCTCTTAACAGTCCTGGGTTTACCACTATTGTAAAAACCAGTCAAATCAAGAGCTTCACTAGCCGCAGCACCCAAAACAGCCAAAACATTGGCAGACTTGCTTGAGATCAGCAAAGAACACACAAGAACATACACATATAAGCTCAATTGGAGAAGGTGAGGGGAGGAAGCCAAAGGTTGTCTGTTTCATGAGAAAAAGTAAGAACTTCCCTCTTCGCAAACTTGTGAAAATCCCAATGAATAAATTTCAGTTGATTCTCTTCTGGTAGAATTGCGTTCACATACCCAACTGCATGGGCAAATTCACGCATCAACATCATCTCTCTAGGTCTTTTCTCAACAGTCTGCATTTCAATATTTAATTTAATTAATAGATAAAAGTTATAACAAAACTCAAAATGGCATGTAGTTAAATGGTCAAAAGGAAATGTACACATGCGTACATTCCAAATAAGCAAAACATATTGGCAGACTGCTAACTAGTTTCCATCTTTGTATGTTACTAACATGTACATATAAACCTCTGCATCTCTGCACAGACATTCATATACGTATACAATTGTACATCCAAATTATATGAATGGACAAGATAAAATCTAGATGGAGACTGTCAACAGCTAGATATATCCACAAAAGCAACTACAACTTCGCACATGCACATAACTTGACAAGGGTGACGAGATGAGTTGTCAATAAGTATTCGAGCCCACTTCAAAGAAATTATAAATATTCTCTCTGAAACAAAGTATACAGAGAATTAACACTTTCTACAGAATGCTAAAGCAGAAATAAACAAGCTTTCTGCAGTGTAGTTACTGGTAAGATAATAAATATTGCAAGTCATTGTCCCTTAATAAATCATATAAATGTCTCAGATGTATTAATAAATTAAAAGTTTTCAACTCAAACACAAAATAAATCAAGCCCTGCAGCTATAACAGTTTTTTTTTTTTTTTTGAAGGTGCTATAACAGTTAATTGCAATGAACAGTGCATGGATCCTCAAAAGAACTAGTAGTCAATAGATGATGGTCAAATCAACCACCCTGTCGTACTATTTATCTTGGTGCAAAGTTTCCCCTGAGGTATGATTTAGGTGCAATTGTAACCCTTTTTGGATGGAAAATGTCACATGACTGCATGTATACAGTTAATAGAGTTACATGACATGACAATTAAATAAAAGATCTGAATGCTTGCAGAGTCGGATTACGTATAAAAAAATATATATTTAATATTGTCTTTCTGTTTTTCTTTTATTTTCCATCATCTTTTTCTCTCTTTACCCTCTAAAGGATTGGTGGAACTGCAGCCAAAAGGATAATCAGAGGTCTTGAAAATGGATTTCTTCCATTCAGGTCTCCTAATGCAGGGCTCTGGTGCCAGAACAAGTCCCTGCATTAAATTGGTCTGTCTCGGTACAAATTTTACAAATGCTATATTTCATCACCGTTAAGAATACTTAGAAGTAGCTAGCCCTTCATTTGTTATAACCTACAAAGAACTAGCAGCCTTGGTACTCCTAAACAGAGGTTTATTATTTCTTTTGAAGTTGGTTTTAAGAATATATTTCATTTTTATTAGAATTTTAAGAATGCATTTCATGACATACTATTATGAAGTCGTGAGATGCCATACTAATTCAAGTCCGACTCCACAAGAGTTCCTAATTGTTCTCAAAGTATTCCTATTATTATTCTCAGTTTAGATCACTAATTTGTTGCATTAAGAAGCCACTGGTAGTAAAAAAAATAATTATAATCAAATACACAAACGAAGTAAATTGAGTATGAAGGATTGGATAAAATGTAACTAGAAAAGGGATATTGCAAATAACCTTGATTAAATGAAGTATAATTATTGGATTTCCGTATCTATTTGGCAAGTCCTCAAAATGCAATTTGGTTGCCTGGTATGTAGGATCATACCTCTGTACTGAAGCAAAACAAAAACAATAAAGAAATTGTTTACCTGGAGTTAGAGATATGAAGATGCGATGGGGTACAACATAACTAGGAAGAAAAAAAAAGGAAAGAAAGTAATCAAGCTTATTTTTTACTGATTATATCAGGCTTAGGACTAAATCATGAAGCTTCTTGGGACCAGAAAAGGGAAATTGAACCACGCATCTGCACAACAGAACTCATCTTTCCCTTGCAAGACCCAGCTTCTTCATCAAGGACAATTTGCTCTGTTTCAACATCACTTGCAACCCTTCCTCGGTCATTCACTCCGCTTTTCAAGTACCTGAGGTTAATTAAAAAAAGACACATAAGATTTTGCAAAAAGAGAATTGTAAACTTGCAATTTTAGAACGAGTCCACCCCACCCTCTTCTTTTCTTTCTCTTCGTATCTCCTGGACCAAAAATTTAGACGCCAATGACAAGAAATTATTCGCATCTTCCAAAATACTCCTTGAAATAATATTCAGTGAAGCTTCAAATGATATATTCAAACAGTGAAAATATCTGCTTTTTTTTCTCCAAATGGCATTGATAGAGATCAGGGAAAAAACTGCAATAATCTAAAGGGGAAAAAAAAGGCTGAAAACGAGTTTGAAAGTTGATACTCTAGAAAAAAAGGTTACCCGCCCACTAAGAAAGGCTACAAATGCTATTACCCAATTACAAAGAAGACGTATGTGTCTATGGATGTTACCTTTGTTGAGAATAAACCCTATTTCTCCAAGACCGAAATTCAGGGGAGATTCAAAATGAATTTCAGTTTCAATTTTTTGATAGCCTACTGTTATGAATTCGATTTCGATTGATTTGCCTTAGACTTCACAGTCTACAGTTATGAACCCAAGAGAATAGAAGAACAAGGATAGAAGAAAATAGAAATAGAGATGAAGAGAAGAAGAGAAGAAGAGAAGGAAGAGAGATTTTAGGAAAGATAACTTCATTCAATATTTTCATAAAAATCCCATCCTCGTGTATGGTTTTATTTGTTTATAATGTACCCTTAGATAAACCCTTTAACTGGCAGTATTTGTTGTATTGAGTATAACAACCAAGACATATAAGCAAGGTGTGTCTATCATGTGCTTCTACTTCCCATCCTCCTTTGTTTCAATTGAATTATCCCCCAATTCTCTATTCCAAATTCTTAACCTTTTCTCTGACTTTCCGAATTCTCTTGCTTCAAATCTCTCCTCTTCTCCTGTGGGAATGACATTACCCTTCCCTCGAAATGATCATTGTCACCAAAGATCAAAATATGAGAATTGTTGTTTCTTTACCCTGCGTTTGTCTAGCATTATAGTCGGGTGGACCTTTAGCAGTCCTTTATATCTAAACTCAGAAGGATCTAACGAGGTAACATTTTGATCTTTAAAATTTTCCTCAACAAGATGATATGATTTAATGGTTATATCCTCGACGACTCAGCTAGTTGTAATTTATATGTCATTGATCCCATATGTCATAAAACAATGCAAGGACCATAGAACCTTGTTGCATGTTTTAAACTCTTTCGAAGAGTAAGTGAGGTTTGATGGTAGGACTGAAACTTCAGGTAAACTCTATCGCCGACCTTCATATTTTTGTCTGTCATTTTTTTATTAACAAAAAAACTTCATCCTACCTTGTGCCTTCTGGAGTTGTCGTTTTAATACCTGATTCATCCTTTCTCTATCGTATAGCATTTCCTATATTGATTGAATAGTATACTTTTGTAACACCCCAATTTAGGGAATAAAATTAAGAAAATATAAAGTATTGGATTTAATTGGTATTTTGGAAGAAATTGAGGATTTAATTGTAAAATTTCAAAGTCGGCAGACCGTTTTATAAAGTGCAGGAAATTCAGTGGCTACTCTCATAGTTTAACCATTTTTCTTTAGGAGAAAATTTATAAACCCCTTTCCCGTGCTCATTTCCCAAAAATGTTTCCCATTTTTCCTTCTCCGATTAACCCTCCTTTGAACTCCGATCTATGCATCGTCCGGCCACCGTTCGACGAACCGAAACCACCAACGTGTTCGTTTTCGACCGATGAACAAAACCCCTCAAACCTCTCATTGTGAAGCGACGTTGTTCGTCGTTAATTTTAATTGGAAGTATCGTCGGTTTTAACTTAATTTCCGTTGGTTTTCCATCGATTCACGTCGATCCAGCCACCCGTTTTCGACACCTCCAGCACCATCGTGTTCCTTGTGTCGTTCCGAGTCCACCGGTGTCCTCCATGTCTCCGTCGTCGCCGGTGCGTAGAGGGGTGAGAAAGTAAAAGTTTTTTATGTTTCGTAATCGAGCTCTCTGCCGTTCAAAATTGTGAACCGAGCTTAGTAAGTATCTCAAAATGCCTTAAAATAATATTTAGAATTTTTTTTGGGATTTTTAGGGGCTCCAGGGACATCATACGTGCCCCCACGCACCGCCCCTGTACGTGGGGGAGGTTTGTAAAACAGTTGGGGCAAATTTTGAACCGGTTTGACCAGTCCGACCCGGTCCGACTACCTGAACCGTTGACCCATTGACCGACCATTGATTGTTGACCACCGTTAACTAGAACTTTGACCGGCGTTGACAGGCCGTTGACTTTTTTTGGGTATACCTATCCTGACATTTTTCGACGTCCTGAGTTCGTTTTTGGGGTCTATTTTGCCAAATTCGAACTCGGTAAGCTTTTTGCATTGATTTAACACCCGATTAAATCCATTTTTCGAAATTAAGCCCCGTTTTTGTTGAAATTTCTATTGTATGTATTTGAGGAATTATTGGAAGTTGAAATAAAGATCGAGGGCGTTCGAATGGAACATGTTTGGTCTCATTTGGGTATTTAATTAATTCATACACTCGACATGAATGTGGTAAAAATTTGGTAACTAAATACGGCTCGGATGACTAATATAAGAAATTGAGGGATTGTTAGAATTAAATTACAAGTTCTGTGATTAGTTATAAAGGAATCAACCCTGGTATGACTTATAATTTATATCATCAAAGGTTAAATGTTAAAGGTACTTGGATGAGAAATTATGAGAATACTTCGATTTGGTAAAATTACGAAAATACCCTTATGTGGTAAAATGACAAGAATTGTCCTTGGAAGTTGATTAATAACTCTAAAAAGACATGTTGATATGATAAAACTACAGATGTGCATAAGAAATGCTAATGTTGCTTAGAAGATATGGATAACCGGTTTTTAACTCCAAGAGGGTTTATGCAAGATATTAGAAATCTGTTAAGGAATAATTTCAAGATCAGACAATGTTTGGGAAAGAAATTAACCGTATGATCTATAAATTATAATTATTTCGTTAAGAATTAATATCAAAATTATCTAGGTAAGAAATTATGAAAATGCCCTTGAGAGGTAAAAATAGTCCGAGTTGACCCTGAATGAAAAAGTACCCTGAGATTTCGTACCTAACCCAATAAATTACAAATTTAATTGTTAAGATCCTGTCTTTGTACATAAAAATTTTTGATAACCTATTTGTAACTTCAGAGAAGGCAATTGACCAGAAAATCTCCGAGTTAAGAATAAATTATCGAGGGTGCTCTTTTGTCAGAATTGTTCAAAAGGTATAGAAAAATGATACGTTTGAATTAAATAATAAGATGGATAGAAGAAAATGATTGAAATACCCTAGATTTGTAAAATGACCAAAATACCCCTATAATGGAAATGACTCAAGAATATCACTAAACCCAGGAAGGATTGGATATTCTCAATCTATGAAATGACAGGAACAACATTAAGCACCAAAATGACCAAAATACCCTGATGGCCAAGAATAAGTAAATGTTTTGGATTCATTAAGGAACTCAAATAAATATGGATGTGGCATTGCCCTTAAAAAGTTATGGAAAAGACCTTATGCGGGTCGATCAACGATAATACTATGTCAGTACTTGAATGGCATAGATATCACTTAAATGCGTGTTCGTCTTCTCAAGTATGGATCGATGATAAATCTATAAGTACTTAGCTCAGCTCAACTCTACAGTGCATTCGGTACTAAGAAGTGGATATTCGTGAGACAAATCAATCACGAATACAAAAATGACTTCATTATATGACTAAATTGAACTGAAAGAGAGTATAATATGTATCCAAAATTTAGAAACGTCAGAATTACTCTGGAAAACTCGGAAGTAACCGGGATAGACATAATTGCTAAATGAACTAAGTAACCTCAATCATTGAGGATTAAATAAGTGATTTGAATGAGTCTGGAAACACTGTTGAACTTACATGATGAGTTGTCCTTATGGGCCATGAACCATGAATCAAGTACGTTAGTATTTCTTGATATATTTGAAACGTGGTAATAAAGTAAAGACCATTGGACTATCTTTTCGTCTCCTTAAGACCTATTTGATAATAATTCTGAAGATGATCTATGAACAAGAGTTGTTGGTATTAAAGAGTAAATACCCTGAAAAGGCAACAAATTGATAGGTCAATATGCATTAGTTTTGGGAGTTGTTCAGATCGAGTTGTTTGATAATATGATTGATCGACATAGAGTGTAAATGTCCTGAATCTTTGTTCTCCCTCATCAGTTTCATATTATCCATTTTGATTTATACCACGTGTCTCTGAAAAATAATTGGATTCTCTAGTATGTTCCCTATATATTACGTAACTAATTTATTTGTTTTAATATGTGGTACATTGACATCTATGGTTATTGTTTTATTGATGCACCGACTTAATGTGATGGCTTATGGATTATGACTGCTATCTGATTATTGGTTTTCACTTGTATATGATTACAATGATTAAGGATTTATGGAAATTTTGTCACGGTGCAATTGTATTTTTGAGATACTGAATTATAAAGTACAACTCTGATCAAGCTAAAAAAAATTTATGGACATAATGTGACTCTTAGGTAGGCTCTGCTACCCTGAGATCATTCTCGGGTAGGCCCTGCGGCCTTAAGATATGTTCTTAGGTAGGCCCCGTGGCCCTGAAACTTTCTTGTGTAGGCTCCCAGGCCCTAAGATATTCCCTTAGGTTAACTCTTTATATAATGGTTTTAAACTACGAGTTTAAAAAGCTCCACTACAGTATGATTTATGAGATTTACTGAACTATCATTTGATTAGTGTACCTAATATGATTTTATCGTACTATTAGAACACACTAGACATCCTAGTCGATCTCCTGAAAACATGATACTATGAATGTTTCTTATAAACTGAGATATTCATGGCTTCTATTCGATAAACTACCAATGGAACCCCAGATTATCCCGAAAGTTTGTATACGTCTGATTTATTAAGGAAATTATATGGTTTTCAATTTATAGGCATGTATTGCAGCATCTTTTGGTAGATCTGTATTACTGAGCTTTCTGAAGCTCACTCTATTACTCACTATTGCAGGTTAGAAGAATTGTACCGGTGCAACTATTGATTTCAGTAAGGGAGTTTTTCCGGCGTTGTTTGCAGAGTATGGTACATGTGATTAGGGGGCATGTATGTTGTATTTTGTTTCATATACGAGTCTGAAAATCTGTTTTATTTCTGAATAATAGTAAGTATACTTTTGTATTTATAAATGATTTTATGAGTTTACATGTTTCAATAAAAGTTTTAAATTTTCTACTATTTTACAATGGGTCATTCCGGTGACCCTAATGTGACACCCTGTATCATATCGGGCTATCTGCATCGGTCTGAGGGGGTTACATTTAGTGGTATCAGAGTTTAGGTTTGAGTTAAAAATTTTCCAAATGGACCGGCCGGTCGAATTTCAAAAGATGTCTGATCAGTACATGCCCCTAGACTACAATCGTACTTCTCTGAGCCGAAACTCTAAGGCTAAGTTCCTATCTGTAACGAGAAAATCTAAGTTTTATCTATTATGACTCTACCATTTCATAAAGGAATATCAGTAACATTTGTCTAAATTCTATATAGTACCTCATGAGCCATGTGAAAGTTACTCATATGAAAAATTTCGATTCAACTCCAAAAATGAAATTGGGATATGTTACAGCTCTATGAGCCTATTTTCGTAACCAAGGCTGAAGTGATTCTACAAGGATATTTCTGTTCTGATTCTTTTAATGGAATGAGGGAGAGTTATTAAGAAAATGAATACTCAACTGGTTAAGGATTAATAGAGTATCGATACTTCCGTAAAAGCTACTAAAAGATATGAAAGAACTGATGGAGGTTTCATTTATGCAATTATGTGACATGAATGAATTTCGAGGATAAAATTCTTTGAAGGAGGGGAGAATTGTAACACCCCAATTTAGGGGTTAAAATTAAGAAACTATAAAGTATTGGATTTAATTGGTATTTTGGAAGAAATTGAGGATTTAATTGTAAAATTTCAAAGTTGGCAGACCTTTTTATAAAGTGCAGGAAATTCAATGGCTAAACGCATAGTTTAACCATTTTTCTTTAGGAGAAAATTTATAAACCCCTTTCCCGTGCTCATTTCCCAGAAATTTTTCCTATTTTCCTCCTTCGATCAACCCTCATTTGAAATCTGATCTATGCACCGTCCGACCACCGTTCGACGAACCAAAACCACCATCGTGTTCGTTGTTGACCGATGAACAAAACCCCACAAACCTCTCGTCGTGAATCGGCGTCGTTCGTTGTTAATTTCAATCAGAAGCGTCGTCGGTTTTAACTCAATTTCTATTGGTTTTTCGTCGATTCACGTCGATCCGACCACCCGTTTTCGATACCTCCCGCACAATCATGTTCCTTGTGTCGTTTCGAGTCCATCAGTGTCCTTCGTGTCTCCGTCGTTGTCGGCGCGTGGAGGGGTGAGAAAGTAAAAGTTTTTTATGTTTCGTAATCGAGCTCTCCACCGTTCAAAATTGTGAGCCGAGCTTGGTAAGTATCTTAAAATGCCTTAAAATATTTTTTAGAATTTTTTCTAGATCTTTAGGGGCTCCAGGGACGTCGCACGCGCCGCCCCTGAACGTGGGGGAGGTTTGTAAAACAATTGGGGCTAATTTTGAATCGGTTTGAACCTACTTGACCGGTTTGACCCGACTCGACTACCTGACCCGACCCGTTGACCGACCGTTGACCATTAACCGTTGATCGCGTTGACCGTTGACCGCCGTTGTCCAGAACTTTGACTAGCGTTGACCGGCCGTTGACTTTTTCCGGGTATACCTATCCTGACATTTTTTGATGTCCTGAGTCTGTTTTTGGGGTTCGTTTAACCAAATTCGAACCCTATAAGTTATTTTTCATTAATTTAACACCCAATTCGATCCGTTTTTCAAAATTAAGCCCCTTTTTTTATGAAATTTCTATTGTTATGTATTTGAGTAATTATTGGAAGTTGAAAAAAGGTCGAGGTCATTCGAATGAAATTTAAATGGTCGATCAGTATTGATAGCCGAGTCTGCGTTAAAGTAGAACAAAACAACACAAAAAAAATCAAGAAAATTGGTTGAATATGAAACAAGCAATACATCAAACTTAAAATAAATTATTCATATTCATGAGCAACATATTGTTTTAACCAAAGACTTTCGGCGTCACTAAAATAAATTAGCTATCAAATGTCAGCTTCATTCAAAATAAATGAAAAAAAATCATAAGAAAAGAAATCAAAGTAGTGTAATTTTATCAAATATTATCACATTGGGCGAAAATTATATCAAATGTCAGAATTGAACCTTTGAATGAATTTTTCTCGTCTTTATTAAGCCAAATGGAAAAAGAATATAAATATAGGTTGATATATCAGGAAAAAAATAACCAGAAGCTTATGGCACTACACACTAGTAAGACAACAATAACCTTAAAGGACATAAATAGAAAAAAATCAATAGTTACAGGAAATGGCAGAGGATGCTGGAGTAAAACTAATTCTACAACATGAAAATCAATAAAATGTGCACGATACAGAAAAATGTTCTGCCAACATTTTAATTAAATGTCTAAAATGCCCATGAACTAAAGCTATTATCCAAATGGTATTACTACATCTTGAACGTATGGCTTGGGCTAAATAGGAATTCCAGACAAATATGTTATCATATGGCATCCTTTCTTTACCCATGGATAAAACTTATTTTTTGCAAACTTTGCATTATAGGATATGTATAGCTATAGAAAAAATCTTTGATCAAGTCCACACTAGAAGCAGCTTCTTGTACCCGGAGCCGAAAAACAAAAGAAGAAGAATAGTTAAAAAGCTACAAAACTTAGACCCTATAATGCCAGTAGAAAGCGAGAAAAAAAGTACATGAAAATACAAACCAAAGGAATAGGGTGAAGACTACAACATAATATACATACAAAATTATTTAGTTTCATATTTTTTCTGTGATAGTGACTGAGAAAACCACACAGATCAAATTGGTGACTATTATTGGTGACAAAGATACATGGATAGATTTCAATGGAAGCATTTATAGTTACTTAAAGGTATTAAATGAAAGCAAAATCTATTTAAAATATATAAAAATCTAAAAGAGGTTAGTTTTCAAAAGTTGAAAATTACTGATCTTTAAACTTGGGACGCCATAGTTCCCTTAACAAATGACTCTATGTTCTTATAAAGCAAAGAAAACAAGGCTTGGGGAAATTCTTGCTTATTGGAGAAGACGATGTCAGTGATCTCAGTTCAAATTAAAGTATATTAGCAGAAACCACAAATAGCAAGGGGAGACAATGCATCTCCCTGATTCTAATGCTCATTGCTTACAAGTTACAACATAATAGCAGCAAATTATTTAGTTTTCACAATTTTTACGTTGTAGTTACCGAGAGAAACCATACATCAAAATGGTGACTATCATTGCTGATATAGATATAAGGATAGATTTCCATGATAGCAGTTATAATTACTAGAACGTATCACATAAAGCAAGATATTATTAAAAGGGGTAAACATCAAAGAAGGACTCCACACACAGCACTAAATCGAGTTTAATATTTGAATATTACTGATTTTTAAAATTGGGAACCTATGTTCACTTATTAAATTTTTCTAACCTCTACGTTCTTATAAAGAAAAGAAAACAAGGCCTGAGTGCTGATTGAAGAAGATAACATATCTGATCTCCATTTAAATTAAAGTATATTGCAGAAACATTTCAAGTGTGGGCAGAATATGGATTTCCCTGTTTCTACTGTCCCATAGCTTCCCCATTGATCCACTTAGGATAACAAAAACCGTCAATTTTCTCCATAAAGTAATCACTACAAAGCCGAGAAACTGTAAATGCCACCTAACAACCTACTAAGAGTAGAAAAATCACTTCTAAAGGAAATAGTTTGCGGTCACCACATAGTTTGGTAATGTAAAAGTGAATAAGCATAGTCAATTCTAATTCAATTTGTCACTAACCCACAATTCCTTAAACACCTTTAGAAAAAGAGTAAATTGTCATTAACCCACATTCCAAAAAACTTCACCACAAAGTTTAAGCCACCAGTGGCACGATTTCCTTAAGCAATCCGCTGAAGCAATATTTTGACCTCTTGCTGTGAATAAACCACTGGTTTTTCACTGATATTAAGATCATATAGTTCATATTGATCAATTTTTAACACCGAAAGAATTTCTTGTTCCTATCACTCCCAATTAAATAAAAACTCTGTATAGAGAAACCAGAAGTAAAATAAACTTATAAGAAAAAAGTCTCAATCCTGAAAAAAAAGTTGTAAACAATGCATAGAAGTAATCTAATTGCCCAATTAGTAATATGTTATAAATGAGAATGCAATGTATGTGAGTCACTAATAATGCACTTTTAGTGTTAATCACTTGTATAGATACCATCAAAATTGTATCAATGTGCCAATAGTCAGGAATACCATAGTGTCAACATCACTTTACTATGTATTGTATTCCTGAGAGTACAATACTACCATCAACACTATACAATGTACTCAATGCAGCTACTAATACTCTGTGGCATGCCAACTATACCAAAGACTCTCAATGTACATACAATGGGCATTTTTATTAATTATCACATGTTAATCAGTTAAAAATGATAAAATATATCGAACCTTTCATACAATAGTACATTGGGTAGTTTATATCTTAAATATTTCATTTCCACATAACATGAATATATCATTGATCACTTACCTTTTTGACACCTAAATAACATTTCCATCATATGATAAACATCATAATTATCATGCCAATATAATAGATTTGGCTCATTTCAAGCATTTTAAATGACATATAACACAAAGGTAACATAAAATACATGATTTACCACTCATTTCTTTATTTTGACAGCTTGTACTACCCTTAAAGAATTATTTTTCTGTATTAATCTACAAATAGAAATTTAATTTCATGTGTTCTATTAGAAATTAGATTCGTATATGAATATAACCATATCAAATACTCTTTCTAGTTCAACATGTATAAGTTATGGTGAATTTCTAATCCAACTTCTAAAATCTATTTTGAGCAAAATCAATTGTCTTGTTTTCTGACCTATCATCGATCAAAAATTCATATCCTCTAGTATACACACTTCAAAATTAGTCCCCATTTATTTTATACAAAATTAGATTGACATACAAATAAAACAATACAAGAATCACTTTCTAATCATTTTTTATATAATTTATGTTATCTTTCAAATCTATTGTTAAGATCATAAAATCTAGGCAGATTTCATTGTTTTGCATCTTTAGATTATCAATTAATTCTATTAATCTTCTAAACAAAAATTTAACCTAAATACATGAATAAAAAATTCATACAATATTCAAGCGTCATTTCTTACTATAGTAACTCATTTATTGGCTCATCACAATTTAGTGTTTACATTTAACGTATATACACCGTTAAAAAATGCATTCATCTTGATACTTTATACATCAACCAGAATGTAGTCTTCCCGAAAGCTTTATAAGTGCTCTTTTCCTTTCCTTTTTTATTTACTTCACCTCTGTTGAACTTAGAAGGTTCACACACATCAATTATACAACAACTAAAATTGAAGACATATGTTAGAATATATTCTAACCATGCATACAAATATAAAGATTTTTTCTAAAAGTTTTTTCGATGCTCAATCAGAACTAATTCACTTCATACACTTGAAATTAACCTTAAATACCAAAATTTCACTAAAATTTTATTTTCTGTCTCTAGGGCTTTCAAGGAGCAAATTAGGGGTTTTTGCATTTCAATTTCAAATTTAATTATTTTACCACCAAAATGAAGCTTAGATTATGATAAACAACATGAAAACTTTATTTTCCATTAAAACCCTAATTGAAAATCCTAATAGCAAAATATGTCATGGTGTGTTCACACTCGAATTTTTGTTTCAAACAATATTATAAAGCTTGAATAGCCATTAATCCTTCACTAGAAATATTAAAGCAAGCTTGAATGATTTTTTTCCTAATTTTCTTCTGTAACCCCTAGACCCAACCTATGCATTACGACTAGATCTAGCGGATTACAATAAAATTTCCAAAAACATTTTTGATAATTGAAACATGTATTATGAACAATATCTAACAAAAAGAACACATAGTTAAAACGATAAAAAATTCATCAAGTAAATATCAGTTTGTCAATAATTGAATAAAATAAAATACATCATAATTTGTATTGCATTGAAAATCATAAGCATGATTATTTCAAAATAAGGGCACATGTCACCTTAAATATAGCAGTTCGGAAGATAGAAACCTTACAACAAATTTTTTTCTAAAAATGTATCGATCCTCCAAATGCCTGGTTCGGGTGCCTATCCAAAAGTATCTGAAAGGGGGGAAAACAATTTAAAAAGTGTGAACAAGGAGCTCAATGTGTCCCAGCAATGCAAATAAAACATAATAGATAAGATAATCAATAAGTGTTTCAGTAAAGTTTCGTAAAGGTCATCGATAAGTTGAATTTAGAACTCATACTTACCTTCCTCCCGTACACCAAAATGCAGTTCCCCCGTAACTACATCCATAAGGGCTACCTTATACCCATTGGATATAGGAGCCATACAAAGGAACTACCTTGGGGCCTGAGAATCTACCCAAGAAAGTTCTCGGGGTCTCGAAGCCTACCCAAGGGTCACCTTAGGTCTGTAAGGTATTACCAACTTGATCAAAGTTGAACTTCGATACTCCAGTATTCTACCCAAAACAATATCTCAATAAAACTATTCACATAGTAAGTAATAATTTCCATGAATCCGTAATCAGCATAATCATATTTTCAGAATAAACAAGTAACCAAATAACATATATCAAACAATCATATTTCATTAATAGTAATCCAATAATTTGCTAAATAAGTAAATCATATCATAGTTGTTTAAAGCCTTGATAAATTGGTAAATTCAGAAAACACATTTCAAAACAGATAAAACAAGCATATAGCACACAAGGAACACACCTCGTAAAATAGAGTCGGTCTACTGAGCACATGATTTACCACGCTCCCTAGGAGTGCTCGAGCCTAATTCATAAATTACTGAGTTAATATCGAAGCAAGATTTATATCTATATATTCATAAAGTTCACGTGTCATACGAGTAACCACTAGCTCACGGGGTTGGGCTGACCGAGAGGAGCTAGGTCGAGCTGTCAAACGATCAGGAGAGACTCGTGCGCCTTTAAATAACAATATTTGACCAATATATAACCTTAATTTAATTATTCGTAACCAAATTACTTAAGTACATATGTATGCTCGAGTTTGACGTCAATTAGGAGGCTTTCGTGTTCAAATTTGGGAAAGAAAAATTCGAAATCAGACTCAGGACATTAAAAAACATAAAACATGACTTTTTCAAAAAATATGAATTTTTGGTTAAAGTCAATGGTAAACTCTGGTCAAAGTCAACAATCAAGTCTATAGTCAGTTATAGTCAACGGGTTGACTCAGTCCGACTTAACTCAGCTTGACATGGTTAGATTATGACTGGACATGTTCAGTCAGACTGGATCGGTTCCAGAATGCTCCTAGACCGGATGGAGAGTACCACATACACTGTTGACGTATGGCGGTGACGAGGGTTGTTTTGACCGGTTGATTTTTCCCTGAACAACTACGTACTCCAAATTAGCAAAAAATTCAATCCAATTTCATAACAACACTCGCCAATCTCAACGAAAAAGGATTTGAAACTAACCCCCAATGACGGTCGGCGGTGACGCATTGACGAGGAGTAAAATTGACATGCTTTTGGTCACACGATACCAGGAAAGCCGAAGAAGGTGACGATGAGCGACAACGATGATTAGATCGACAATAATCGATGAGAATTGCGACGTGATTTTTGGTTTTTTTGTCGCATGAAAAATCATCAATTCATGGCGAAATGAGGTGTTTCATGGCACGACGATGCTCGGGATTTGATCGTTGGTCGATGACGAACACAATGGTAGCGATGGCGGGCTGAACTATGGTATGACAATATGAATTTGACGAGGGGCGGTGGTGTTTCGATTGGTGGGTAAGGATTTGGGGTTTTTAATTTGTGGATTATTGAATATGATCGGGTTTAAGACCTTATATAAATTTTTATTAATAACTAAAATGAATAGTAGCCTAGCCTAGATGGTAGAGGCATGGATAGCTTTCTCGAGTAGAAGAAGGTCGAACCCCATCATAACCACTCTATTTCTTTATTCTTTTCTCTACTGATAAAAAATGGGTAAATTTAGGGTTAGGTCCCTAAACTTCCTATAACTTTCTAAAACGGGTTACATTTTTCTAAAACTTGTAATTTGGTCCCTAAATCAATTAAATTGATTTAAAATTTTTAGTTTTACTTTTTATTTCTATTTTATTTAAATTGGGTTTTGACAATTCTCCCTCGAAAAGAATTTTTTTCCTCAAAATTTACCTGAAACAAATAGATACGGGAATTGAGTCTTTATGGATTCTTCTGTCTCCCAGGTGGCTTCTATATAACCACAGTTACTCCCATGAACCTTTACCATCGAAATATGCTTGTTCCTCAGCACTCTCTCATCTCAATCCAAAATATGAATAGGCTCCTCCTTATTAGATAGATCTGGCCTCAACTCAACATCCTCTAACTGATTGATGTGACTTAGGTTTGGATGATAAAACCTCAACAAAGAGACATTAATTTGATTGAGTTGGGGAGGTAATTCTAGTTGATATACCACAAGGTCTATTATCTTCAAGATACGATATGGTTCAATAAATCTCGGTCTCAATTTACCTGTGTGCCTAAATTTCAATACTTTCTTCCATGGAGATAACTTAAAAAAAATTTGATCTCCAACCTCAAACTTGATGACTTTCTTTCTCTGGTCAGCATAAGACTTCTACCTGTCAAATACCTATTTTAGGCGGTCACAGATCAATCTGACAGTTTTTTGTCTCTTACATTAACTCAATCCTTAAAGTATTTCTATTACGTAATTCAGTCCAACAAATCAAGGTACGACATCTAAGTCCATAAAGTGCTTCATATGGTGCCATACGGATGCTAGCCTGATAGCTGTTATTATAAGCAAACTTAGCCAAGGGCAAAACGTTCTCCCAACTTCCACGAAAATTGATCATACAGCCCCGCAACATAACCTACTGAACCTGAACCACTAGCTTAGATTGACCATCAGTATGCGGGTGAAAAGTTGTACTGAAATCCAATCTCATACCCAAAACCTCATGTAGTGCTTTCCACTATCTCGAAGAAAATCTCGAATTTTGATCGAAAATGATAGGTAGTGGAACACCGTGTAATCTAACGATCTATGAGATATACAATTTAGCCAGCTTGTCCAAAGAAAAATTTACCCACATTGGAATAAAATGAGTCGACTTTGTAAGTCTGTCAATAATCACCCAACCATTATTTTTTTCGTAGAAGTCACAGGTAGACCAGTAATAAAATCCTTAGTAATACGCTCCCATTTCCATTCAAGAATCTTGATAGGCTGTTATAAACCCGAAGGATATTGGTGCTCTGCCTTAACTTACTGACAAGCCAAACATATAGCCACAAAATCAGAGATATCCTTCTTTATATCAACCCATTGGTACCTCACTCTCTGATTTCGGTACATCTTATATCCTCCGGGGTACATAACATAAGGGCTACTGTAAGCATCACTGAGGATAGCATGTCTCAACTTTGCATCATCAGGCACACAATATTGACCTTTGAAACATAAATCTCCATCCTGGTCGAAAACATAATCTGAGGTAGTCTCCTACTCCACGTTCTTAAAGATGGGAAGGAAGAAGTTATGAAGAGGTTGGTTAGCCTTGATCTCCTCAGCCAAGGTCGTCTTAACCTATAATTCTAATAGAATGCCATCATCATATAACTTCATCATGGCAAATAAATAACTCGGTTAAACTATCACTTTTCGGCTTACAACATTCGTGAAGAAATTAGCATTACGCGGATGATAGTCAATCTCGCAATCATAATCATTCAGAAACTAGAGTTAACAATGCTTTCTCAGAGTAAGTTCTTTGTGGGTCAAAAGATACTTCAGACTCTTGAAATCAGTGAAGATGTAACACTTATCTCCATAGAGATAATATCTCCATATCTTTAAAGAACATGTTATAGATGCCAAATCCAAATCATGGGTCGAGTAATTACACTCATACGACCTCAGTTGACGGTACGCATAAGCAAGTACCCTCCCCTATTGTATCAGAACACAACCCAGTCCAGAGTGTGAAGCATAAATATACACTGTAAAATACTTCCTGGGCTCATGTTGAGTCAAAACTGGAGCTTGAGTAAAAATGTCTTCAATTTCTCAAAACTCTGATGTTATGCATCGCCCCAGTCAAACGAAACATTCTTCCTCAACAATTTCGTCAAATGAACTGCAATGATCGAAAAGCCCTAAAAAATCGATAATACCTGGCTAAGACAATAAACTACGAATCTTAGAAACATTTTTGGGTCACTTCCAACTCATAATGGCCTCAACTTTACTTGTATCGACTAGAATATCTTTTGTAGAAACAATATGCCCAAGAAACGACACCTCCCAAAGGAAAAATTCACACGTGCACAACTTGTCAAACAAATGAAGCTCCCTCATTGTCTACAGAACAATCCTTAAATACTTATCATGATCTGACACAGTCCGGGAATAGACTAGAATATCATCAATGAAAACCACTACAAAATGATATAAATAGGGATGAAACATAAGGTTCATCAGATTCATGAAGTTACGAGAGTATTTTTCAAACCAAAAGGCATCACCAGAAACTCATAATGGCTATCTCTAGTACGGATGGTAGTCTTCGCAACATCTGTCCCTTAACCTTCAACTGTTAGTACCCAAATAAAGATCAATCTTAGAGAATAATGTAGCTCCCCGTAATGGATCGAATCAGTCATCATTCCTAGGGAGTGGGTACTTATTCTTAACTGTTAACTTATTCAACTTCTGGTAATCAATACATAGCCTAAGCGATCCATCCTTTTTTTCACGAATAGGACTGGATCTCCCCATGGTGAGCTACTATGCCTAATGAAACCTTGATCAAGTAATTCCTATAATTGGACCTTCAACTCCTTAAGTTCCTTTGGGGCCATACGGTATGATACAATAGAAACAGGTGCAAAATTAAGATAAGTCTCAATCTTGAACTCTACCTCTCTATTTGGAGGTAATCCTAGCAACTCCTTAGGAAAGACATCAAGAAACTCGCTAATTGTATGAATCTCCTAAATATTAGACAGAGAGCCTTTAGTGTTCAATATACAGGCAATTAAAGTCTTATATCCCTTCGGATCATTCGATCGACTACCAATACCGATACTATATTAGAAAGATAGCCTCAACGCTCTCCAACTAACATAATAGTTCAACCATCGGAAATCTTCATAGTAGATCTCTTGTACTCACAATCCAAATTGACCTGATGTTCATTCAACCAATCCATCCCAAGAATCAGATCGAACTCCTCTAAAGGAAGCTCCATAAGGTCAGCGAGGAAAATTTCACCTTGAACCTCTAGAGGACAATGTTGTAATAGCTTATTCACAACCATTGATTGTATTACTAGAGTCATGACCGTAACAACACTCTTAGTGTCCTCAATCAAAATTTAAAGGTCTCAAGATACCGAACTCGAAATATAGGAGTGGGTGGAGTCTTTGTCTAATAATGCAAAGTATGGAACAAAATAAATAGTAAATGTACTTACGATAACCTGTGGTTCGTATCTGTCATCCCGAAATCTGGTGGCATACACCAGAGTTGGCTTTCTGGCCTCTGGTACTACTTGCCCTCTACTCTACTAGGATTGGGATCTACTATCTTTTCCAAAAACTATTTTGGTAGTCTTTCCTTAGCTACAACCTATAGATGGGGTATGCATTGAAGCTTGAGAACGTACAAGAGTCTGGGTAGCTTTTCGCTCTGGCGACGTTAGTCGTGGACAATCTCTCCAGAAGTCACCACTAGATTTACAATGGGAACAAGCACCCATCTTCTATTGGAACTCTTCTCCGTGTCAATTTCCACAAAATTCACAAACAGGCACCTGAGACAAACTCGATGAACCACCATGACTAACAATTAGCGCTGGAGGTGTTGTAGGCCTAGAATTAGTATTTCTACTCTTGGGGGCCAAAATACGAGTCCTCTTCTTAGGACGTGCGAAAGATTCGATCGGGTCGGAAGACCTCTTAGGTCACTCTTGGTTAACTCGATCTCTGACAGGAGCAAAGGTCTCTACCTCCTTAGCATCGTTCACTTTACCCACCAAAGCATCAAAAATCCGATCTTGATGGGTTACAACTTTCCTACGCAACTCATATCTAAGTCCTAAGAAAAACTTGCTACATCTATCTCTCTCAGTGGGAACCAAGCTAGCACCATACTTCAGCAGCTTCAAATATCATACTCGGAGTGTGACATGTCTCCTTGCACCAAGTCCTAGAACTACTATCGCCTCTCAGTTAAATAACGCTATCCTGGGAAATACTTCCTAAAGTGTTATTTAAAGAAATCCCACGTTAGACGATCATCGGGAACACTACTCATAACTGACTCCTTCCAGGTGTGTGTATCCCCGTCTAGAATTAAAACATCTAAATGATACCTCTTTGATGGATCCAAACCCAACTGATCCATAGGTCTCTCTGTATCATAGAGCCAATCTTCAGCTTCAGTAGGAGCTCCGCTAGTCAGACCTCTAAAAGTCTTGACCCTATTGATAATAAGGGTTTATATAATCAGAACCAGCGGTTGGTGCTCTCTTGATCGGTGTTGTCATATCAATTCCAAAAGCAGTCGGTAGATCTATATTAGAATCGTCTATCGAGCCAGTGATCCTAGCAGATTGACCTCACCCGCAGCCATGTCGACAACCTCGACTAGCACTCATAGGGAGGATCTCAGTTCACTATATGATTTAAACTTGGGGTTAGATTTGGCACTGGAGTTGTGGACACATTTAACTTGTAAAAACGGGTGAAATGGCCTTACAGAATTTTTTTAAAATATTTTCAAAATAGTGTAAAATTTTAGGTACGAATCGTTCATAGTCTGAGGTTTAAAAACCAATAGCTCCGAGACCAATTAAATGTAACCCTTTAGACCCAACCTATGTATTACGACTAGATCTAGTGAATTACAATAAAATTTTCAAAAACATTTCTGATAATTGAATTATAAATAATATCTAACAAAAATAACATATAGTTAGTAATGATACAAATTTCATCGAGTAAATATCAATCTGTCAGTGACTGAATAAAATAAAATACATCATAATTTGTATCAAAGTGAAAATCATAAGCATAAGTATTTCAAAATAAGGGCACGTGTCACTATAAATAAAGTAATTCAGATGATAGAAATATTACAACAAAAAGTTATGTAAGAATTTGTCGATCCTCCAAATGTCTGGCTCGGGGTGCCTAGCCAAAAGTATCTGAGAGGGGGGAAACAGTTTGAAAAGGGTGAGCTAGGGAGGTCAGTGTGTCCCAATAGTGTAAATAAAACATAATAGATAAAACAATCAATAAGTGTTTCAGAAAGTTTTCATAAAGTTCATCGATAAGTTGAATTTAAAACTCATAGTTACCCTCCTCCCGTACACCAAAATTCAGTTCCCCCATAATTGCATCCATAAGGGATACCTTATACCTATTGGATATAGGATATATCCTAAGGGAGTACCTTGGGGCCTGAGAGCCTACCCAAGAAAGTTCTCGGGGCCTCAGAGCCTACCCAAGGGTCGTATTATATCCATAAGGTGTTACCAGCTTTATTTAAACTGAACCTCCATACTCTATTATCCTACCCAAAACAATATCTCAATAAAACTATTCACATTATAAGTAATAATTTCCATGAATTCGTAATCAACATAATCATATATCCAGTGTAAATAAGTAACCTGATAACATATATCAAACAATTATAGTTCATAAACAGTAATCCAGTAATTCGATAAGTTAATAAAAAATATCATAGTTGTTTAAAGGTTCAATAAATGAGTAAATTTAGAAAAACACATTTCAAAACAGATAAAAAAAGCATATAGCATACAAGGAACACACCTTGCTCTGTAGTAGTGCTCGAGCCTAATTCATAAATTACTTAGTTAATATCGAAGCAAGATTATAATCCATGTATTCATAAGGTTCACAGGTCACACGAGTAACCACTGGCTTACAGGTTTGAACTGATTGAGAGGAACTACGTCGAGCTGTCGAGTGATCGGGAGAGTCTCGTGTACCTTCAATTAACAAATTTGATCAATATATAACCTTAATTTAATTATTCGTAACCAAATTACATAAGTACATATGCATTCTTGAGTTTGATGTTCAATTAGAAGGCTTTCAGGTTCAAATTTGGTAAAACAAAATCTGGAATTGGGCTCAAGACGACAAAAAACATAAAATATGACTTTTCAAAAAATTTAACTTTTTGGTCAAATTAATTAAGTACATATGCATGCTCGACCTGGTTCGGTTTTGACTGGACCAATTCGGTTTGACTGGACTAGCTCTAGCATGCTCCTGGACCGGTTAGAGAGCCTCACGCGCACTACCGTTGTGTGGGAGCACTTGTGGCGAAAACGAGGTTCATTTTGACCGATAGATTCTTCGCTGAACAACTATGCACTCAATTTTAGCCAAAAAATCAATCCAATTTCGTAACAACACTCGCAAATCTCAACGAAAAAGGATTCATAACGACGAGGGCTGACAGGGTTTCAGTTGGGGGTTAAGGATTTAGGGGTTTTGATTTGGGGATTATTGGATATGACCGAGTTTAAGACCTTATATAAAAGTTTATTAATAACTAACATGACTACTAGCTTAGCTTAGATGGCAGGAGAATGAGTGGATTTCTTGAGTGGTAGGGGTTTGAACCCTGTAGCAACTACTCTATTTCTTTATTTTTTTCTTTGTCGACAAAAATGGGAAAATTTTAGGGCTAAGTACCTAAACTTTCTACAAATTTCTAAAATGGTTGCAAGTTCCTAAAATTTGCAATTTGGTCATTAATTAATTAAATTGATTTAATTTTTTTTATTTTAACTTTTTATTTCTATTTTATTTAAATTGGGTCGCAACTGATCCTTTAAAATCAAGCCTTAATTCAAATTAATACATAAACACTAATATTTCTCTCTTTTGATTTCATAGCAAATACTAACCAAAACCATGAATTAATGTAGATCAATTTCATGTAGATCAATTTTTCATTCCATGATTTCATCAAAATTCATAACCTAATGGCTTAAAAAATCAAAAGAAAAATATTTTCCCACTTACCAATGGAGTTCACGGCAAGGGAGGAAAAGATGGGAAAATTTCTTGAATTTTCCATTTGATTTCATTAAGACATTTGTCATCTTATTTAATAAAATAAATTTAAAATTTATTTTATTACATAATGATAATTTTACCTTTAAAATTCAATACTCACTATTATATCATATTTCAAGATCTTCATCCAAAGGCTAGGATTAATCCATGGAGTTAGTAGTTATTAATTTTTCCCGAATAAAATCTCAAATTACATCTTGTCATTTTTCATCAAACGACTTCAATTTAATATGGAAAATCAACTTAAATCCAATGATCCATATTAAATCTTATCATTTTAAAGCATGGAAATGACATTTTTATGCTTGTTCTATCATCTAAAAAATATCTCAGATTTTTGATTCGATCCGATTTTTTGAATTTTTCTTGAACTTTAACACTTTATAGCCTTTAATAGAAATTTCGTGCCAAAAATCCGAGTAACATGAAAACATCTTTCTTGGGGGTAAACTATTCATTCACGGGATAAAATTACTTATTTTGGGAAAATTATTCGTATGCCCATGAAATTTTCCAAAATTTATACTTTGGTTACCAAGCTTTCAATGTATTCATTTTTGTCACTAACCAAAACTTTTTGGGGTACTACAATTCACCACCCTTAATAAAGATTCTTCCTGGAATTTGTTTACATACTTGATTCAAATACATGAGGATAAAACTCTCTTATAACTTTATTGTATTTCTCAAGTAGCTTCATCTACTTTATGATTCCTCGAAAGAACTTTGATAAGTGAGCTTGTCTTATTTCATTGTTCTTTGATTCTAAAAGTTAGAATATTTATTGCTCATTCTTCATAAATTAGATTCAGTTGTATTTCAATTTCTTCTGGAGTGATGATATGAGAATAATCAAAAGAATACATTCTAAGCATCAATGCATAAAAAACATTATGAAACTTATTCATATTTAAAGGTAAAGCTAGTTTGTATTCTACTAGACCAACTCTATTGACAATATTATAAGGATAAATAAATCTTGGACTTAGTTTTCCCTTTTCTTCCAATGCGTAACACCTTCTTTCAAGGTGATAATTTAATAAATAATTGTTCACCAACTTGATATTCAATATCTTCTCTCTTTAGATCTTAATAAGATTTTTTTCGATCACTAGCACTTTTAAGATTATCTTGAATAACCTTCACTTTATCTTTAACCTATTTGATATAGTCATGACTGATAATATCAAGATCCATAAGCTCAAACCAACTTAATGGAGTTTGACACTTTCTTCCATAAAGTGATTCATAAGGAGTCATCTTAATTCTCACTTAATAACATTTATTATAGGCGAACTCAGTTAAAGGCGAATACTTATCCCATGAACCTTTGAACTTAATCATGCATTCTCTAAGAATATCTTCCAAAATCTAAATGATTGTCTCAGACTATCCATCCTTTTTAGGATGAAAAATAGTGCTAAAATTAAGTTGAGTTCCCAAAGCTTTATACAAATACTTCCAAAATCTTGAAGTAAACTTCGAATCTCTATCACACACAATTGTAACTTGTATCTCATTAAGTCAAACTATATCTCGAATACACGACTCAACATACTTATCCAAAGAATAACCAGTTTGAACTCAGGTGAGGGGTACTAATTTTATTACTTTACCCACAATCACCCAAATTGAATCTTTCTTATTGGAGTTAGTGGTGATACAATTATAAATTTCATCATAAGTTTTTCCTATTTCCACTAAAGAATGGAAATTGGTTACAATAACCCAGAAGACACCTAATGTTCTACTTTTACTTATTGGCAAGTCAAACACTTTGAAACAAATTCAATCATGTCTCTTTTCATGTCCAGCCACCCATATAGACTCTTTAGATCTTAATACGTCTTATTTTGTCATAGATGCATAGCCAACATATTACAATGTGCCTCTATAATAAGTTCTTGCTTCAATTCATCATCACCTGGTATATAAACTCTCTTGATAAGAAAAACTTCCATCAGACTTAACTTTGAAATTTTTAGTTTCACTTTATTAAACATGCTTTATAATTGAAAAATATTTTTCATCTTTTGACTGAAATATTTAATTTGATCCAACAAAGTAGATTTCAACTTCAATTCTAAAACCAATGCACCATCCTTTTTCATTGATAATTACACATCAAAGGCTCTTAAAATAGAGAATAATCTCTTGCTTAGTGCATCAACTAAAACATTAGTCTTACCTAGATGGTAATCAAGAATCACGTCATAAACATTGAGAAGTCTTATCCACCTTTTCTTTCTCAAGTTAAGCTCCTCTTGAGTTAACAAATATTTCAAACTTTTATAATCAGTGAAAATATAACATCACTTACCATGAAAATATAGCATCACTCATAATATAAGTAATGATTCCATATTTTCAAAACAAACACAATTGCTTCCAACTTCATATCATTAGTCGAATAATTTCTCTCAAAAGTTTTGAGTTGTCTTAAAACATATGCCACAACATTTCCTTCTTGCATTAATACATATCTCAAACCATTATGGGTTGCATCACTACAAATTGTATAATATTTTCCCAATTCGGGTTGTACTAACACAAGAGCTTCTATCAATATATTCTTCAATATTTTGAAACTTTCTTGAGAATTTTCAGTCCAAACAAATGGTATATCCTTTTTTTTTCACAAATAATATCGAGACTCTCAAAGATGATAAACTTAATCTTATGAAACACCGATCTAACAATTCTTATAATTGTGGCTTTAAATCCCTAAGTTTAGAACGAACCACTTTGTGCAGAACATATATATTTAAGAATTATCCAATAAATCTTTGATACACTTTCACAATTGAGATACTTTCCAACTTTACTTTTTAGGCTTCAATATCTACTATATAAGCTAGATAAGTTTTACATCCTTGTAACAATAACTTCTTATCAGTTGTTGTCGATATCATATTAGAAAAAAATAATCTTCAATAACTACTATAATTTATGAACCTCTAGGTTCTTTTAAAATTAATCGCTTTAAGTGACGATCCATATTGACATAGTAGGTAATTAATCAATATCTACATAAAAATCATTTCAAACTTTCGAAAGGAAATTCCAGTAAGTGTAGTAAAAACTCGACCCCTTGTACCTTTAATAAGAACTACCTATAAACCTAAGTTACCCTTGCACTCAATTCTAATAATATATTATCAATTTAAAATAGTAAGGAGAAGCATCAAATCATACTAGCACTGTATTAGTATTCATGGCATTCTAGTGGCATGTATATATTTACTGACTCAAAACAAACTCATTTTAGTACGAAAACCAACTAAACCAATAGCTTTGATATCAATAAATGTAACACACATTCCTGTATCCATCACCGAACAAGTTTCAGAGGTGTTACATGAAAAATATGAAGCTTTATTTACGAAAAATTAATAAAAAATATTTCTTTAAACTATTAGTGTTAAACAATAAACCATAATTCATTTAATCGCATAAAACATATGTCTAATTATTCGACATTCCAACTAAGTCCATTTTTAAGGAAGAACCTAGTAGTTCGTAACTATAAAGTGTAGCCAGTATAACTGCCTAAAAAGTGTTCAAACCAAAATTTATTTGAGCAACGATTTAATCTACTTTACCATATTGTTAACCAACCATACATTTTTTATAACTAAACATGCATTAATAAGACTATTTATCCGACATTCTAATTAATATTCATCATTATTAGCATAAACTACCTTATAAATTATTCCAAATTATATGCGCAAAGTTTATAGCAGATACTTATAACATATGCATGCCAACTAGAAAAATCAAATACATTAGATGGATGCCATTACCGATACTATAGATTTGCTTCTTGATAATATAAATTAAACATAATATTAGTAGTAGTAGTAGTAATAGTAGTAGTAGTTAAACCAAGTTATTTCTAATTCAAAGATACTTAAAATCATCAAGTCATATATAAAGCGTTTTATGTTAAATCACTTATAATAAATGGAAAGTTTAACTTTCGCACTTATCTGTTATAACTTGCACTTTTCAAAATTTCTTTATGTCATATCCTAAGGTATATAAATGTAAATGCAAGATATGTGAGTCATTAATAATGAACTTTTAGTGCCAACCACTTGTATATATACCATCAAAATTGTCTCAATGTACCAATAGTCATGAATACCATATTATGTATTGCATTCCAAATAGTACAATAGTACCATTTACACTCTCTTATGTACTCAATGCAGCTGCTAATACTCTATGGTATGCCAACTATACCAAGGACTCAAATTGTACATACAATGGGCATTTCCATTAATTATCACATGTTAATCAATTAACAAATAAAACAATATATTGAATATTTCATATAATAGTACAATGGGCAATTCATACCTTAAATATTTCATTTACACATAACATAAATATATCATGAAAATATCATTGATCACTTACCTTTTTGGCACGTAAATAACATGTTCATAATATGATAAATATCATAGTTATCATGAAAATATAATAGAGTTGGATCATTTCAAGCATTTAAAATGACATATAACACAAATGTAACATAAAACACATGATTTACCACACATTGCTCTATTATGGCAGCTTGTACTACCTTTAAAGAATTACTTTCTATATTAATCTACAAACTGAAATTTAATTATGTATGTTTCATTAAAAAAAATTTTGAATAAAAATCTAACCATATATAGCACTATTTCTAGTTTAACATGTACAATTTATGGTGAACTTTCTAATACAACTTCTAGAATCTGTTTTAAGCAAAATCTATTGTCTTATTTTCTGACCTATTATCGGTAAAAATTCATATCTTCTAGTATACACTTCGAAATCAGTCTCCATTTGTTTTATATAAAACTAGATTGACAAATGAATACAAAGGTATGAGAATCACTTTATAATCATTTGCATAGAATTGCTGGTAATTTTCCAACTCTACTGTCAAGATCATAAAATCTAGGCAGATTTCATTGTTTTACATTTTTAGCTTATTCACTGATTCTATCAATCTTCTAAATACAAATTAACCTAAATATATGAATTCTAAATTCACATAATATTCAAGATTCACTTCTTATCATGGTAACTTAATCAGAGGCACATCACAATGCAATGTTTATATATAAGATAAATACACCATAAAAATGTAATCATCTCGATACTTTATACATCAACCATAATATAGTCTTCCCAAAAGTTGTATAAGTTCTATTTTCCTTTCCTTTGTTATTCACCTCACATTAATTAAACTTTGATGGTTCACACACATCAATTACACAACACCTAAAATCAAAGACATATGTTAGAATCTATTTTGACCATAAGTAAAAATATAAATAATTTTTCTAAAAGTTCTTTTGATGCTCAACCAGAACTAATTTCCCTTTACACACTTCAAATAAACTTGAAAACATAAATTTCACTAAAACATTATTCTCTATCTCTTAGGGTTTCAAGGACCAAATTAGGGGTTTTCACATTTCAATTCTAAATTTAATGATTTTACCATCAAAATGAAGCTTAGATGATGGAAAACAACATTAAAACTTCAAATTCATTAAAACCTAAACCTCTAATTGAAAACCCTAATAGTTGAATATACCATGGTGTGTTCACTCTTGAATTTTCGTGTAACACCCCAATTTAGGGGCTAAATTTTAAAAATTATAAAATATTGAATTTAAGTGATATTTTGAAATAAATTGAGGATTAAATTGTAAAATTTCAAAGTTGGCAGAATATTTTAAGAAGTGTATGAAATTTAGTGACCGAGTCCTGAATTTACCCATTTTTCTTAAGATGAGAATTATAATCCCCTCCCGTATGTTTCTCAAAAAAAATTTCCATTTCCTATCCCCAGTTTAACGATATTAAACTCGATTTCTCCAATTTCAGGCCAAAGTTCGACGATCCGAAACCATCATTATGTTCGTTGTTGACCGATGAACAAAAACCCTCAAACCTCTCGTTGTGAATCGACATCGTTCGTCATAAATCTCAACCTGAATTATCGTCGGTTTTAACTCGATTGCTAGTAGTTTTCCGTCGATTTAGGTTGATCCGGCCACCCATTTTCGACACCTCCCTCACCATCGTCTTCCTTACATCATTCTGAGTCCACCGGTGTCCTTCATGTCTCTGGCATAGTCTGCGCATGAGGGGGTAAGGAAGTTAAAGTTTCTGACATTTTGAAATTGAGCTCTCTGCCATTCAAAATTGTGAACCGAGCTTGGTAAATGTCTCAAAATGCCTTAAATTATTTTTAGTAATTTTTGTAATTTTTCGGAGTCCCTAGTCCACCGTACGCACCCCCACCCGCCACCCCCTAAGAGTGGGCTTCGTCTGGAAGCTTGGGGAGAGTGTTGACTGGTTGGACCGATCTGAACCGGTCCTGACCAGTCCGAACCGAGCCACCAAGCCGAGCCAAGCCACCGAGCCATTGACCCCGTTTACCAGTTTTAACCGTTGACCGGGCGTTGACTTTGACAAAAAAGTCAAAATTTTTAAAGAGTCATATTCTAACTTTTTGACGTCCTGAGTCCAATTCCGAAGTCTGTTTCACAAAATTCAAACCCAGTAAGCTATTTTTCATTGATTTATCACCCGATTAGATCTAGTTTTCGCAATTAAGCTCCATTTTTTATGAAATTTTTGTTGTTATGTATTTGAGGAATTATTGGAAGTTGAAATAAAGATCGAGGGCGTTTGAATAGAATTTAAATGGTCGATCAATATGGCACAGAAATCGAGGTAATACATTCTACCTCTTTATGCTTTATAGAACATGTTGATAATGAAAAAAATGTATGGATGGATATGATTGGTCTATTATGTCTGTTTGACTATGGATGGATTTAAACCAAATACAGTTTAAGTGATAAATTATCAGAATACTTCGATTAGGTAAAATTACAAAAATACCCTTATATTGTAAAAAGATAACAATTGACCCTGAAAGTTAGATGAGAAGTTTTGAAAGACATATTTATATGATGAAACTATAATGTGTATAGAAAATACTAGTTTTGCTTCGAAAATCTGGATAATCCAATTTCTAAACCCAAGATGGCTTGTACAAACTATTAGAGGTTTGATAAGGAATAATT
The DNA here is from genome assembly GCF_006381635.1 of Hibiscus syriacus. NCBI lineage: Eukaryota > Viridiplantae > Streptophyta > Magnoliopsida > Malvales > Malvaceae > Hibiscus > Hibiscus syriacus. The sequence goes on along the minus strand of NW_024062800.1, from coordinate 9,527,900 downwards.
TTAAGTTCAGAGATTATCCGGGAAAGCAATAACCTTAGGATCTCCGAATTATATTTATCCTTGTTAAGATTTTAACACCGAAATTACAAAAATGCGCTTGAGAGGTATAAATAGTTTTATTTGACTCTAAATGAGTAAATACCTGAAGAATAGTTTATCGAGGGTGCTCTTTTTTGAGAATTGTTCGAAATAAATGATAAGTTTGAATTTAATAATAAGATCAGACGGAAAGAAATGGTTGTAAAACACTGGATTTGTAAAGTAAGAAAAATACCCCTGAAATGAAAATGACCCATGAATATCACCAAGCTAAGGAATTATGTGATATCCTCGAGCTCTGAAATGAATGGAATAAAACTGAGCACAAAAATGACCAAAATACCCTTATAGACTAGACTAAGTAAATGTCTTGTATCAATTAAGGAATCTAAATAAACATGGGTGTTGTACTACCCTTAAAAGTTATGAAACTCGGCTTAAGTGAGTTCACCAACGCTAATGCTATTTTAGTACCTAAATGGAATAGATACCACTTAAATCCTTGTTCATCTCCTTAAGTTTGAATCGATGAAAATTCTTGAAGTACTCAGCTCAGCTTATTTCTATAGCGCATGCGGTACTAAGAAATGGATATTTGATAGACAAATAAACCACGAATACCAAATTAAATTGAACAAAAGTCAATATGTATCTGAAATTCAGAAATGTCTGAATTACTCTGGAAAAACTCTGGAGTAACCGGGATAAACTTGAATACTAAATGAACTAAGTAACCTCAATGACTGAGGATTAAATAAGTGATTGAGATAAGTCTGGAAATTTAGATGAACTTACATGACGAAGCATCCCTATGGGTTATGAACCATAAATCAAGTACGCCGGCATTTCCTGATATAGTTGAAACATGGAAATGGAATAAAGACCATTAGAATATATGTTCGTCTCCTTAATATTCATTCAGTGATTAATTAGAAGATGATTTATAGATAAGAATTGTTGGTATTAAAGAGTGAATACATGGAAGGGCAACGAATAGACTGGTCAACATACATTAGTTCTGGGATTTGTTCAGCTTGAGTTATTTCGATAATCCGATAGATCGACACAAATTATAAGTGACCTAAATATTCGTTTCTCCATTATCAGTTCAAATCACTACGGTCATATATGAAAACACAAGTAACATAGATGCAATTGATTCTGAATACCATATTTGGTTCAATTGGACTAAAATTATATTAATTTAATACATACACTTGAATACCCCAGATTGTTGGGTAACATAATCACTCTTAGTAAATCTGAATCTAGAATTATTTTTATAAAGATTCCTAAACACTTTCCTGACGCACATGAATCATAGTATGATTCTAAAGTAACAACCTAAAATGTCGGATTTAGAATCCGATCAAATTATATCAGTTTTATATTATCCATTCTAATAACTACTAAGTGTCTCTGAGAAATATTTAGATATACTAGTGTGTTCCACATGTACTACATGACGATTTTATATGTTTTTAAATAAGTTTCATCAAAATTATTGATTTACTGGTTTATTAACCATGTTAACATGTTATATGATTTCTGATTTGAATTTTGTTATGATACTTGAGATGGATTCTGTTCTGATATCTGACATGGATTATGTTATGATATCAGACTTGAATTATGTTTTGATTTTTGATATATCCATTTCCGGATGGAAAATGTTTTATTTGGAGGGTATTATTAGAAGAAGAATATTTACAGGCTTCTTTTCGTTGTGCTCAGGGCCATACCTGATGTGACGATGGGTGTGTGGTTCTGGGGAACCTACACATTATGATGTGTTTGGTTAGAGAGATTACTATGGTTTTTTATAAATGTTTTATTTGGGGTATTGTTGGAGGAAGTATACTTGCAGACTTCTCGGCTTTATGCTCAGGGCCTTACTCTATGTGAAAGTGGGTGTATGGTTCTGGGGAACCTACACATTATGATGTGTTGGGCTGGAGGGATTACTATGGTTTCTGAATTATAAAAATATTTTTAAAAAGATCTGTATCTTTTCACTAGTTTTGAGGGAACACAATAGATAACCTATTGTGATCTCTTGAACTCAGTCATCCAAAATATTTCTCTAAACTAAATGCTTACTATCTGTTACTACTTCAAATATCCGTAGGATCACCGCTCATCATAAAAATCTGTAGATGTCTGAACCAATAAGGAAATATATGTTTATCTGTACCTGCACGTTCTTCAGCATCATTTAGTAGTTCTATATTACTGAGCTTTCCAAAACTCACTCTGTTATTCACCTTTTCAGATTAAAAGAATCATACCAGTACATCTATCGATATCAGTAAGGGAGTTGTTCCGACGTTGATTGCAGAGTATGGTACATGTGATCAGGGGGCATGTAATTTTATTTTATTTTTGCATACTAATAAATCATTATGAGTTACATGTTTTAATAAAAGAATTAAATTTTATGAGATTTTTATAGTGGGTCACTCTGCTTGCCCTAATGTGCACCCCATATCGGATCGGGTTACTCGCATCGGTCTGAGGGGGTTACATTTAGTGGTATCAGAGCTTAGGTTTGAGTCAAAATTTTTCCAAATAGACTGGTCGGTCGAATTTCAAAAGATGTCTGATCAGTACATGCCCCTAGACAACAATCATACTTCTATGAACCGAAACTCCAAGGTTGTGTCCCTATCTATAACGAGCTGACCTAAGTTTTCGATCCGCTAAGGCTCTTCCTTTTTATAAAGGAATATCAAAGATGTGTGTCCAAATTCAGTAAACTACCTTACAAGCCATGTGAGATTTACTCTTCTGAGAAATTTTGATCCGACTCCCGAAATAAAACTGAGATATGTTATAGCTCTATGAACTTATTCTCGTAACCAAGGCTGAATTAATTCTGCAAGGATCAATCTGTTCTGATTATTTTATTGGAATGAGGGAGAGTTCTGATCAGAAAGTATACTCAGCTGGTTAAGAATTACTAGAGGACATGTACTTCTGTAAAAGCTACTGGAAGATATGAAAGAACTAATGGAAGCTTCATTTTTGTAATTCTGTGACATGAATGAATTTCGAGGATGAAATGTTTTTAAGGAGGACCCAATTTAGGGGCTAAATTTTAGAAATTATAAAGTATTGAATTTAAGTGATATTTTGAAAGAAATTGAGGAATAAATTGTAAAATTTCAAAGTTGACAGACCATTTTAAGAAGTGTAGGAAATTCAGTGACCCAATCCTAAATTTACCTATTTTTCTTTATGTGAAAATTATAAACCCCTCTCCTTATGTTTCTAAGAAAAATTTTCTATTTCCTCTCCCCTGGTCAACGATTTTAAACTCTGATTTCTCCATCGTCCGGTCACCATTCGACAATCCGAAACCACCATCGTGTTCATTGTCGAACGATGAACAAAACCCCTCAAACCTCTCATCGTGAATGAGCATCATTCGTCGTAAATCTCAACCGAAAGTATCGTCAATTTTAACTCAATGGCTTTTGGTTTTTTGTCGATTCAGGTCGATCCAACCACTCGTTTTTGAAACCTCTTGCACTATCGTGTCCCTTGCATTATTCCGAGTCCACCGGTGTCCTTCTTGTCTCCGCCGTCACCGGCGCATGAGGGGCTAAGGAAGTTAAAGTTTCTGATGTTTTAGAATCAAGCTCTCCGCTGTTCAAAATTGTGAACCGAGCTTGGTAAGTTTTTTAAAATGCCTTAAAATAATTTTAGGAATTTTTTCATAATTTTTCAGAGTCCCTTGAGAGTGGGTTTCGTCTGACAGCTTGGGGAGAGTGTTGATCAGTAGGACCGGTCTGAACTAGCTGAACCGGTCTGAGCCAAGCCGAGCCATTGAGTCGTTTACCGCATTGACTGTTGACTAGCTTTGACCGTTGACCAGGCGTTGACCAGCATTGACTTTGACCATTGACTTTAACTAAAAAGTCAAAATTTTTGAAAAGTCATATTTTATGTTTTTCGACGTCTTGAGTCCAATTCCGAAGTCTGTTTCTCCAAATTCGAACCCAGTAAGCTATTTTTAACTGATTTATCACTCGATTTGATCTAGTTTTCGCAATTAAGCTCCATTTTTTATGAAATTTTTGTTGTTATGTATTTGAGGAATTATTGGAAGTTGAAATAAAGATCGAGGGCATTTGAATGGAATTTAAATGGTCGATCAATATGGCACAGAAATTGAGGTAATACATTCTACCTCTTTATGCTTTATAGAACATGTTGATAATGAATAAATGTATGGATGGATATGATTGGTCTATTATGTCAGTTTGACTATGGATGGATTTAAACCAAATACAATTTAAGTGATAAATTATCAGAATACTTCGATTAGGTAAAATTACAAGAATACCCTTATATTGTAAAAAGATAACAATTGACCCTGAAAGTTGGATGAGAAGTTCTTAAAGACATATTGATATGATGAAACTACAATGTGTATAGAAAATACTAGTTTTGCTTCGAAAATCTGGATAATCCGATTTCTAAACCCAAGATGGCTTGTACAAACTATTAGAAGTTTGATAAGGAATAATTTTAAGTTCAGAGATTATCCGAGAAAGCAATAACCTTAGGATCTCTGAATTATATTTATCCTTGTTAAGATTTTAACACCGAAATTACAAAAATGCGCTTGAGAGTTATAAATAGTTTTCGTTGACTCTAAATGAGTAAATACCTGAAGAATAGTTTATCGAGGGTGCTATTTTTTGAGAATTATTCGAAATAATTGAAATAAATGATAAGTTTAAATTTAATAATAAGATTGGACGGAAGGAAATGATTGTAAAACACTGGATTTATAAAATAACCAAAATACCCCTGAAATGAAAATGACCCATGAATATCACCAAGCTCAGGAATGATTGGATATCCTCGAGCTCTGAAATGAATGAAATAAAACTGAGCACCAAAATGACCAAAATACCCTTATGGACTAGACTAAGTAAATATCTTGTATCAATTAAGGAATCTAAATAAACATGGGTGTTGTACTACCTTTAAAAGTTATGAAACTCGGCTTAAGTGAGTTCACCAACGCTAATTCTATTTTAGTACCTAAATGGAATAGATACCACTTAAATCCTTGTTCGTTTCCTTAAGTTTGAATCGATGAAAATTCTGGAAGTACTCAGTTCAGCTTATTTCTATAGCGCATGCGATACTAAGAAATGGATATTCGTTAGAAAAATCAACCATGAATACCAAATTAAATTGAACAGAAGTCAATATGTATATGAAATTCAGAAACGTCTGAATTACTCTGGAAAACTCTGGAGTAACCGGGATAGACTTGAATACTAAATGAACTAAGTAACCTCAATGACTACGGATAAAGTAAGTGATTGAGATAAGTCTGGAAATTTAGATGAACTTACATGACGAAGCATCCCTATGGGTTATGAACCATAAATCAAGTACGTCAGCATTTCCTGATATAGTTGAAACATGGAAATGGAATAAAGACCATTAGAATATATGTTCGTCTCCTTAAGATTCATTCAGTGATGACTCAGAAGATGATTTATAGATAAGAATTGTTGGTATTAAAGAGTGAATACATGGAAGGGCAACGAATAGACTGGTCAACATACATTAGTTCTGGATTTGTTCAGCTTGAGTAATTTCGATAATCCGATAGATCGACACAAATTATAAGTGACCTAAATATTCGTTTCTCCCTTATCAGTTCAAATCACTACGGTCATATATGAAAACACAAGTAACATAGATGCAAAGGATTCTGAATACCCCATTTGGTTCAGTTGGACTAAAATTATATTAATTTAATACATACACCTGAATACCCCAGATTGTTGGGTAACGGAATCAATCTTAGTAAATCTGAATCTAGAATTATTTTTATAAAGGTTCCTAAACACTTTCCTGACGCACATGAATCATAGTATGATTCTAAAGTTACAAACTTAAATGTCGGATTTAGAATTCGATCAAATTATATTAGTTTTATGTTATCTATTCTGATAACTACTAAGTGTCTCTAGAAATATTTAGATACCTAGTGTGTTCCACATGTACGACATGATGATTTTATATGTTTTTAAATAAGTTTCACCGAAATTATTGATTTACTGGTTTATGAACCATGTTAACATGTTATATGATTTTTGATTTGAATTCTGTTATGATACTTGAGATGGATTATGTTATGATATTTGACATGGATTATGTTATGATATCAGACTTGAATTATGTTTTGATTTTTGATATATCCATTTCTGGATTAAAAATCTTTTATTTGGAGGGTATTGTTAGAAGAAGAATATTTACAGGCTCCTCTTCGTTGTGCTCAGGGCCATACCTGATGTGACGGTGGGTGTGTGGTTCTGGGGAACCTACACATTATGCAGTGTGTGGTTGGAGAGATTACTATGGTTTTTGATAAATGTTTTATTTGGGGTATTATTGGAGGAAGTATACTTGCAGACTTCTCGGCTCTATGCTCAGGGCCTTACTCTATGTGACAGTGGGTGTATGGTTATGGGGAACCTACACATTATGATGTGTTGGGCTGGAGGGATTACTATGGTTTCTGAATTTTAAAAATATTTTTAAAAAGATTTGTATATTTTCACTGGTTTTGAGGGAACACACTAGATAACCTATTGTGGTCTCTTGAACTCAGTCATCCAAAATATTTCTCTGAACTAAAGGATTACTATCCGTTACTACTTGAAATATCCGTAGGATCACCGCTCAGCATAAAAATCTATAGATGTCTAAGGCAATAAGGAAATATATGTTTATCTGTATCTGCACGTTCTTCAGCATCATTTTGTAGTTCTATATTACTGAGCTTTCCAAAGCTCACTCTGTTATTCACCTTTTCAGATTAAAAGAATCATACCAGTACATCTATCGATATCAGTAAGGGAGTTCTTCCGGCGTTGCTTGCAGAGTATGGTACATTTGATCAGGGGGCAGGTAATTGTATTTTATTTTATATACAAGTTTGAAAATCTGTTTTATTTTTGCATACTGATAAATCATTTTATGAGTTACATGTTTTAATAAAATAATTAAATTTTATGAGATTTTTATAGTGGGTCACTCCGCTTGCCCTAATGTGACACCCCATATCGGATCGGGTTACCCGTATCGGTCTGAGGAGGTTACATTTAGTGGCATCAGAGCTTAGGTTTGAGTCAAAAAATTTTCCAAATAGAATGGTTGGTCGAATTTCAAAAGATGTCTGATCAGTACATGCACCTAGACAACAATCATACTTCTACGAACCGAAACTCCAAGGTTGTGTCCCTATCTATAACGAGCTGACCTAAGTTTTCTATCCACTAAGGCTCTTTCTTTTTATAAAGGAATATAAAAGATGTGTGTCCATATTCAGTAAACTACCTTACAAGCCATGTGAGATTTACTCATCTGAGAAATTTTGATCCGACTCCCGAAATAAAACTGAGATATGTTATAGCTCTATGAACTTATTCTCGTAACCAAGGCTGAATTGATTCTGCAAGGATCAATCTGTTCTGATTATTTTATTGGAATGAGGGAGAGTTCTGATGAGAAAGTATACTCAACTGGTTAAGAATTACTAGAGGACATGTACTTCTGTAAAAGCTACTTGAAGATATGAAAGAACTGATGGAAGCTTCATTTCTGTAATTCTGTGACATGAATGAATTTCGAGGATGAAATGTTTTTAAGGAGGACCCAATTTAGGGGCTAAATTTTAGAAATTATAAAGTATTGAATTTAAGTGATATTTTGAAAGAAATTGAGGAATAAATTGTAAAATTTCAAAGTTGACAGACCATTTTAAGAAGTGTAGGAAATTCAGTGACCAAGTCCTAAATTTACCCATTTTTCTTTATGTGAAAATTATAAACCCTCTCCTTATATTTCTCAGAAAAAATTTCCATTTCCTCTCCCCTGGTCAACGATTTTAAACTCTGATTTCTCCATCGTCTGGTCACCGTTCGACAATCCGAAACCACCATCGTGTTCATTATCGAACGATGAACAAAACCCCTCAAAACTCTCATCATGAATGAGCATCATTCGTCGTAAATCTTAACCGGAAGTATCGTCAATTTTAACTCGATGGCTTTTGGTTTTTTATCGATTCAGGTCGATCCAACCACCCATTTTTGAAACCTCTCGCACTATCGTATCCCTTGCATTATTCCGAGTCCACCGGTGTCCTTCTTGTCTCCGCCGTCGCCGGTGCATGAGGGGGTGAGGAAGTTAAAGTTTTTGACATTTTAGAATCGAGCTCTCCACTGTTAAAAATTGTGAACCGAGCTTGGTAAGTGTTTGAAAATGCCTTAAAATAATTTTATGAATTTTTTCGTAATTTTTCAGAGTCCCTTGAGAGTGGGTTTCGTCTGACAGCTTGGGGAGAGTGTTGATCAGTAGGACCGGTCTGAGCTGGTCTGAACCGGTCCGAGCCGAGCCACTGAGCCGTTTACTGCATTGACTGTTGACCAGGTGTTGACCAGCATTGACTTTGACCGTTGACTTTAACCAAAAAGTTAAAATTTTCGAAAAGTCATAATTTATGTTTTTCGACGTCTTGAGTCCAATTCCGAAGTCCGTTTCTCCAAATTCGAACCCAATAAGCTATTTTTAACTAATTTATCTCTCGATTCGATCTAGTTTTCGTTATTAAGCTCCATTTTTTATGAAATTTTTATTGTTATGTATTTGAGGAATTATTGGAAGTTGAAATAAAGATCGAGGGCGTTTGAATGGAATTTAAATGGTCGATCAATATGGCACATAAATTGACGTAATACATTCTACCTCTTTATGCTTTATAGAACATGTTGATAATGAATAAATGTATGGATGGATATGATTGGTCTATTATGTCTGTTTGACTATGGATGGATTTAAACCAAATACAGTTTAAGTGATAAATTATCAGAATACTTCGATTAGGTAAAATTACAATAATACCCTTATATTGTAAAAAGACAACAATTGACCCTGAAAGTTGGATGAGAAGTTTTTAAAGACATATTGATATGATGAAACTATAATGTGTATAGAAAATACTAGTTTTGCTTCGAAAATCTGGATAATCCGATTTCTAAACCAAAGATGGCTTGTACAAATTATTAGAATTTTGATAAGAAATAATTTTAAGTTCAGAGATTATCCGGAAAAGCAATAACCTTAGGATCTCCGAATTATATTATCCTTGTTAAGATTTTAAAACCGAAATTATCTGGTTACGAAATTACGAAAATGTACTTGAGAGGTACAAATAGTCTGAGTTGACTCTGAATGAGTAAATACCAGAATAATAATTTATCGAGGGTACTCTTTTGTCAGAATTATTTGAAAGGACATATATAATTGATAAGTTTGAATTTAATAATAAAATCAGATGGAAGGAAATGATTGTAATACATTGGATTTGTAAAATAACCAAAATACCCCTGGAATGAAAATGACCCAAGAATATCACCAAGCTCAGGACTGATTGGATATCCTCGAGCTCTAAAATGAATGGAATAAAACTGAGCACCAAAATGACCAAAATACCCTTATAGACTAGACTAAGTAAATGTCTTGGATTAATTAAGGAATCTAAATAAACATGCGTGTTGTATTACCCTTAAATGTTATGGAATTTGGCTTAAGTGAGTTGACCAATGCTAATGCTACGTTAGTACCTAAATGACATAGATACCACTTGAATCCTTGTTCGTCTCCTTAAGTTTGGGTCGATGATAATTCTGGAAGTACTCAGCTCAGATCAACTCTATAGCGCATGCGGTACTAAGAAATGGTTATTCGTTAGACAAATCAACCACGAATACCAAATTGAATTAAACAGAAGTATAATATGTGTCTGAAATTCAGAAACGTCTGAATTACTCTGGAGTAACCAGGATAGACTTGAATACTAAATTAACTAAGTAACCTCATTTTCGAGGATTAAGTAAGTGATTGAGATAAGTTTCGAAGCTTGGATGAACTTACATGATGAATCATTCCTATGGGTTATGAACCATAAATCAAGTACGTCGACATTTCCTGATATATTTGAAACATGGAAATGGAATAAAGACCATTAGAATATATGTTTGTCTCCTTAAGATTCATTCAGTGATGACTCAGAAGATGATTTATGGATAAGAATTTTTGTGACTAAAGAGTGAATACCTGGAAGGGAAAAGAATAGACCGGTCAACATGCATTAGTTCTGGATTTGTTCAGCTTGAGTTATTTCAATAATCCGATAGATTGACACAAATTATAAGTGGCCTAAATCTTTCTTTCTCCCTTATCAGCTAAAATAACTATGGTCATATATAAAAACACAAGTAACACATATGCAAAGGATTATGAATACCCCATTTGGATCAATTGGACAAAAACTATGTTAATTTAATACATACTTCTGAATGCCCCAGATTGTTGGGTAACGTAATCACTCTCAGTAAATATGAATCTAGAATTATTTTGTATTAAGGTTCCTAAACACTTTCCCGACACACATGAATCATAGTATGATTCTAAAGTATCAACCTTAAATATCAGATAAGATCGATTAGCGATCAATTCCCTTCAGTAAGACCTCGTTTCTGGAATCCGATCAAATTATATCAGTTTTTTGTTATCCATTCTGATAACTACTAACTGTCTTTGAGAAATACTTGGATATCCTAGAGTGTTCCACATGTACTACATGACGATTTTATATGTTTTTAAATGAGTTTCACTGAAATTATTGATTTACTGGTTTATGAACCATGGCAACATGTTATATGATTTGCGATTTGAATTCTGTTATGATACTTGTCACGGATTCTGTTCTTATATCTGACCTGGATTTTGTTATGATATCTGACCTGATTTATATTTTGATTTTTGATATATCTGTTTACGGATGGAAAATGTTTTATTTGGAGGGTATTATTGGAAGAAGAATATTTACAGGCTCCTATGCTTTGTGCTCAGGGCCTCACCCGATGTGGCGGTGGGTGTGTGGTTCTAGGGAACCTACACATTATGATGTGTTTTGTTGGAGAGATTACTATGGTTTTTGATAAATGTTTTATTTGGGGTATTTTTGGAGGAAGTATACTTGCAGGCTTCTCGGCTTTATGCTTAGGGCCTTACTCGATGTGACGGTGGGTGTATGGTTCTAAGAACCTACACATTATGATGTGTTGGGTTGGAGGGATTACTATGGTTTCTAAATTTTAAAAATAATTTTAAAAAGATCTGTATCTTTTCACTAGTTTTGAGGGAACACTCTAAATAACCTATTCTGATCTCTTGAACTATGACATCCAAAATATTTCTCTGAACTAAATGCTTACTATCTGTTACTACCTGAAGTATCCGTAGACAACAATCATACTTCTATGAGCCGGAACTCCAAGGTTGAGTCCCTATCTATAACTAGCTAACCTAAGTTTTCTATCCGCTAAGGCTCTACTTTTTTATAAAGGAATATCAATAATGTGTGTCCAAATTCAGTAAAGTACCTTACAAGCCATGTGAGATTTACTCATCTGAGAAATTTTGATCCGACTCCCGAAATAAAACTGAGATATGTTATAGCTTTTTGAACTTATTCTCGTAACCAAGGCTGAATTGATTCCACAAGGATAAATCTGTTCTGATTATTTTATTGGAATGAGGGAGAGTTCTGATGAGAAAGTATACTCAGCTGGTTAAGAATTACTAGAGGACATGTACTTCTATAAAAGCTACTTGAAGATATGAAACAACTGATGGAAGCTTAGTTTCTGTAATTCTGTGACATGAATGAATTTCGAGGATGAAATGTTGTTAAGGAGGACCCAATTTAGGGGCTAAATTTTGAAATTATAAAGTATTGAATTTAGGTGATATTTTGAAAGAAATTGAGGAATAAATTGTCAAATTTCAAAGTTGACAGACCATATTAAGAAGTGTAAGAAATTCAGTGACCCAGTCCTAAATTTACCCATTTTTCTTTATGTGAGAATTATAAACCCCTCTCCTTGTGTTTCTCAGAAATTTTTTTCCATTTCCTCTCCCCCGATCAACGATTTTAAACTTCGAATTCTCCACTATTCGGCCACCGTTCGACAATCCAAAACCACCATCGTGTTCGTTTTCGAACGATGAAGAAAACCCCTCAATCCTCTCCTCGTGAATCATCGTCGTTCATTGTAAATCTCAACCGGAAGTATCGTCAGTTTTAACTCAATCGCTATTGGTTTTTCGTTGATTTAGGTCGATCCGACCACCCGTTTTTGACACCTCCCGCACCATCGTGTCCCTTGCATCATTCCGAGTCCACTGATGTCCTTCTTGTCTCTGCTGTTGTTGGTGCGTGAGGGGGTTAGGAAGTTAAAGTTTATGACATTTTAGCATCGTTGACGGTTGACCGAGCGTTGATTTTGACTGTTGACTTTGACCAAAAAGTTAATTTTTTTGAAAAGTCATATTTTATATTTTTTGACGTATTGAGTCTAATTCCAAAGTCCGTTTCTTCAAATCCGAACCCAATAAGTTATTATTCACTGATTTATCACCCGATTCGATCTATTTTTCGCAATTAAGCTCCTTTTTTGATGAAATTTATGTTGTTAAGTATTTGAGGAATTATTGGAAGTTGAATTAAAGATTGAGGGCGTTTAAATGGAATTAAATGGTCGATCAATATGGAACAGATATCGAGGTAATACATTACTACCTCTGTATGCTTTATGGAACTTATTGATAATGAATAAATGTATGGATGTATATGATATGTCTATTATGTTTGTTTGACTATTGATGGCTTCAAATCGAATAAAGTTTAATTGTAAATTATCAGAATACTTTAATTAGGTAAAATTATGAAAATACCCTTATATTGTAAAAAGATATGAATTGACCCTAAAAGTTGGATGAGAAGTTTTTAAATACATATTGATATGATGAAACTACGATGTTTATAGAAAATACTAGTTTTGCTTCGAAAATTTGGATAATCCAATTTCTAAACCCAAGATGGCTTGTTTAAATTATTAGAAGTTTGATAAGGAATAATTTTAAGTTCAGAGATTATCCGGGAAAGCAATAACCTTAGGATCTCCGAATTATATTATCCTTGTTAAGATTTTAAAACCGAAATTATCTGGTTACGAAATTACGAAAATGTACTTGAGAGGTACAAATAGTCTGAGTTGACTCTGAATGAGTAAATACCAGAATAATAATTTATCGAGGGTACTCTTTTGTCAGAATTATTTGAAAGGACATATATAATTGATAAGTTTGAATTTAATAATAAAATCAGTCGGAAGGAAATGATTGTAATACATTGGATCTGTAAAATAACCAAAATACCCCTGGAATGAAAATGCACTTGAGAGGTATAAATAGTCTGAGTTGACTCTGAATGAGTAAATACCTGAATAATATCGAGGGTGCTCATTTGTCATATTTATTCGAAAGGACTGAAATAAATGATAAGTTTGAATTTAATAATAAGATAGGACGGAAAGAAATGATTGTAATACATTGGATCTGTAAAATAATCAAAATACCCCTAGAATGAAAATGACCCAATAATATCACCAATCTTAGGAATTGTTGGATATCCTCGAGCTCTGAAATGAATGGAATAAAACTGAGCACCAATATGACGAAAATACCTTTATAGACTAGACTGAGTAAATGTCTTGGATTAATTTAAGAATCTAAATAAACATGGGTGTTGTACTAACCTTAAAAGTTATGGAACTCGGCTTAAGTGAGTTGACCAACGCTAATGCTACGTCAGTACCTAAATGGCATATATACAACTTGAATCCATGTTTTTCTCTTCAAGTTTGGATCAATGATAATTCTGGAAGTACTCAGCTCAACTCAACTCTAGAGCGCATGCGGTACTAAGAAATGGATATTCTTTAGATAAATCAACCACGATTACCAAATTGAATTGAACATAAGTACAATGTGTCTGCAATTCAGAAACGTCTAAATTACTATGGAAAACTCTGGAACAATCGGGATAGACTTGAATACTAAATGAACTAAGTAACCTCAATGACTGAGGATTAAGTAAGTGATTGAGATAAGTTTGGAAACTTGGATGAACTTACATGATCAATCATCTCTATGGGTTATGAACCACAAGTCAAGTACATCAGCATTTCCTGATATATTTGAAACAAGGAAATGGAATAAATACCATTAGAATATATGTTCATCTCCTTAAGATTCATTCAGTGATGTCTCAGAAGATGATTTATGGATATGAATTGTTGTGATTAAAGAGTGAATACCTGGAAAGGGAACGAATAGACCGATCAACATGCATTAGTTCTGGGATTTGTTCAGCTTGAGTTATATCGATAATCCGATAAATTGACACAAATTATAAGTGGCCTAAATCTTCGTTTCTCCCTTATCAACTCAAATCACTACGGTCATATATTAAAACACAAGTAACAAAGACACAAAGGATTCTGAATACCCCATTTGGTTCAATTGGACAAAAATTCTGTTAATTTATTACATACTCCTGAATACCCAGATTGTTGGGTAATAGAATCACTCTTAGTAAATCTGAATCTAGAATTATTTTATATAAAGGTTCCAAACACTTTCCTGACAGACATGAATCATAGTATGATTATAAAGTATCAACCTTAAATGTCAGATTTGATCGGTTAGCAATCGGTTCCCTTCAGTTTTATGTTATCCCTTCTGATAACTACTAACTGTCTTTGAGAAATACTTGGATATCTTAGTGTGTTCCACATGTACTACATGACGATTTTATAAGTTTTTAAATGAGTTTCACTGAAATTATTGATTTACTGGTTTATGAACCATGGCAACATGTTATATGATTTACGATTTGAATTTTGTTATGATACTTTACTTGGATTCTATTCTGATATGTGACATGGATTTTGTTATTATATCTAACCTGAATTATGTTTTGATTTTTGATATATAAGTTTACGGATGGAAAATGTTTTATTTGGAGGGTATTGTTGGAAGAAGAATATTTACCGGCTCCTCAGCTTTGTGCTCAGGGCCTTACCTGATGTGACGGTGGGTGTGTGGTTCAGGGGAACCTAAATATTATGATGTGTTTTGTTGGAGAGATTACTATGGTTTTTTATAAATGTTTTATTTGGGGTATTCTTGGAGGAAGTATACTTGCAGGCTTATCGGCTTTATGCTCAGGGCCTTACTCGATGTGATAGTGGGTGTATGGTTCAGGGGAACCTACACATTATGATGTGTTAGGATGGAGGGATTACTGTGGTTTCTGAATTTTAAAAATACTTTTAAAAAGATCTGTATCTTTTCACTGATTTTGAGGGAACACACTAGATAACCTATTGTGATCTCTTGAACTCAGTCATCCAAAATATTTCTCAGAACTAAATGCTTACTATCTGTTACTACCAGAAATATCCGTAGGATCTCCGTTCAGCATAAAAATTTGTAGATGTCTCTACCAATAAGGAAATATATGTTTATCTGTATCTGTATGTTCTTCAACATCATTTGGTAGTTCTATATTACTGAGCTTTCCAAAACTCACTGTGTTACTCACCTTTTCAGATTAAAAGAATCATACGAGTATATCTATCGACATCAGTAAGGGAGTTCTTCTGGATTTGCTTGCAGAGTATGGTACATGTGATCAGAGGGCATGTAATAGTATTTTGTTTTATATACAAGTTTGAAAATCTATTTTATTTCTGCATACTGATAAATCATTTTATGAGTTACATGTTTTAATAAAAGTATTAAATTTTTTGAGATTTTTACAGTGGGTTACTCCGGTGGCCCTAATGTGACACCCAAGATCGGATCGGGTTACCTGCATCGGTCTGAGGGGGTTATATTTAGGTGTATCAGAGCTTAGGTTTGAGTCAAAATTTTTCCAAATAGATCGGTTGGTCGAATTTCAAAAGCTGTATGATCAATACATGTCCCTAGACAACAATCAAACTTCTATGAGCCGAAACTCTCAGGATGAGTCCCTATCTATAACTAGATAACCTAAGTTTTCTATCCGCTAAGGCTCTACCTTTTTATAAAGGAATATCAATAATGTGTGTCCAAATTCAGTAAAGTACCTTACAAGCCATGTGAGATTTACTCATCTGAGAAATTTTGATCCGACTCCCGAAATAAAACTGAGATATGTTATAGCTTTTTGAACTTATTCTCGTAACCAAGGCTGAATTGATTCCACAAGGATAAATCTATTTTGATTATTTTATTGTAATGAGGGAAAGTTCTGATGAGAAAGTATACTCAGCAGGTTAAGAATTACTAGGGGACATGTACTTCTATAAAAACTACTTGAAGATATGAAAAAACTGATGGAAGCTTCATTTCTGTAATTCTGTGACATGAATGAATTTCGAGGATAAAACATTTTTAAGGAGGACCCAATTTAGGGGCTAAATTTAGGAAATTATAAAGTATTGAATTTAAGTGACATTTTGAAAGAAATTGAAGAATAAATTGTCGGATTAGATCGGTTAGCAATCGGTTCCCTTCAATAAGACCTCATTTCTGGAATCCGATCAAATTATATCAGTTTTATGTTATCCATTCTGATAACTACTAACTGTCTTTGAGAAATACTTGGATATCCTAGTGTGTTCCACATGTACTACATGACGATTTTATATGTTTTTAAATGAGTTTCACCGAAATTATTGATTTACTGGTTTATGAACCATGGCAACATGTTATATGATTTGCGATTTGAATTCTGTTATGATACTTGACATAGATTCTGTTCTAATATCTGACCTGGAATTTGTTATGCTATCTGACCTGATTTATGTTTTGATTTTTTATATATCTGTTTAGGGATGGAAAATGATTTATTTCGAGGGTATTGTTGGAAGAAGAATATTTACAGGCTCCTATTCTTTGTGCTCAGGGCCTTACCTGATGTGACGGTAGGTGTGTGATTATAGGGAACCTACACATTATGTTGTGTTTGGTTGGAGAGATTACTATGGTTTTTTATAAATATTTTATTTGGGGTATTATTGGAGGAAGTATACTTGCAGGCTTCTCGGCTTTATGCTCAGGGCCTTACTCGATGTGACGGTGGGTGTATGGTTCTAGGAACCTACACATTATGATGTGTTGGGCTGGAGGGATTACTATGGTTTCTAAATTTTAAAAAGATCTGTATCTTTTCACTAGTTTTGAGGGAACACACTAAATAACCTATTCTGATCTCTTGAATTATGTCATCCAAAATATTTGTCTGACCTAAATGCTTTATATTTGTTACTACCTGAAGTATCCGTAGACAATAATCATACTTCTATGAGCCGAAACTCCAAGGTTGAGTCCATATCTATAACGAGCTAACCTAAGTTTTCTATCCGCTAAGGCTCTACTTTTTTATAAAGGAATGTCAATAATGTGTGTCCAAATTCAGTAAAGTACCTTACAAGCCATGTGAGATTTACTCATCTGAGAAATTTTGATCCAACTCCCGAAATAAAACTGAGATATGTTATAGCTCTATGAACTTATTCTCGTAACCAAGGCTGAATTGATTCCGCAAGGATAAATCTGTTCTGATTATTTTATTGGAATGAGGGAGAGTTCTGATGAGAAAGTATACTTAGCTGGTTACGAATTACTAGAGGACATGTATTTTTGTAAAAGCTACTTGAAGATATGAAAGAACTGATGGAAGCTTCATTTCTAAAATTCTATGACATAAATAAATTTGGAAGACGAAATGTTTTTAAGAGGGACCCAATTTAAGGGCTAAATTTTAGAAATTATAAAGTATCATCAGTTTTAACACGATCGCAATTGGTTTTCCGTCGATTCAGGTCGATCCGACCACCCGTTTTTGACACCTCCCGCACCATCGTGTCCCTTGCATCATTTCGAGTCCACCAGTGTCCTTCTTGTCTCTGCCGTTGCCGTCGCCGGCGTGTGAGGGGGTGAGGAAGTTAAAGTTTCTGACGTTTTAGAATCGAGCTCTCCTCCGTTCAAAATTATGAACCGAGCTTGGTAAGTGTTTCAAATTGCCTTAAAATAATTTTAGGAATTTTTTCTTAATTTTTCAATCCCTTCAGAGTGGGCTTCGTCTGACAGCTTTGGGAGAGTGTTGATCGGTTGGACCGGTCTGAGCCTAGCCAAACCACCAAGCTGTTGACCGCATTGACTGTTGACCAGCTTTGACCGTTGACCGGGCGTTAACCAGCATTGACTTTAACCAAAAAGTCAAAATTTTTGAAAAGTGATATTTTAGGTTTTTTGATGTCTTGAGTCTGATTCCGAAGTCCGTTCTTCCAAATTCAAACCTAGTAAGCTATTTTTCAATGATTTATCACTCGATTCGATCTATTTTTCACAATTACGCTCCGATTTTTATGAAATTTCTGTTGTTATGTATTTGAGGAATTATTGGAAGTTGAATTAAAGATCGAGGGCGTTTGAAAGGAATTTAAATAGTCGATAAGCATGACACAAAAATCGAGGTAATACATTACTACCTATTTATGCTTTATGGAACATATTGATAATGAATAAATGTATGAAAATATATGATTGGTCGATAATGTCTGTTTGACTATGGATGGATTCAAACCGAATATAGTCTAAGTGATAAATTATTAGGATACTTCGATTAAGTAAAATTATAAAAATACCCTTATATTGTAAAAAAGATAACAATTAACCCTAAAAGTTGGATTAGAAGTTTTTAAAGACATATTGATATTGTTAAACTACGATGTCTATAGAAAATACTAGTTTTGCTTCGAAAATCTGGATAATCCGATTTCTAAACCCAAGATGGCTTATACAAATTATTAGAAGTTTGATAAGGAATAATTCTAAGTTAAGAGATTATCTGGGAAACCAATAACCTTAGGATCTCCGAATTATATTTATCCTTGTTAAGATTTTAAAACTGAAATTATCTGGTTACGAAATTACAAAAATGTACTTGAGAGGTATAAATAATCTGAGTTGACTCTGAATGAGTAAATACCTGATAATAATTTATCGAGGGTGCTCTTTTGTCAGAATTATTCGAAAGGAGTGAAATAAATGATAAGTTTAAATTTAATAATAAGATCGGATGTAAGGAAATGATTGTAATACATTGGATCTGTAAAATAACTAAAATATCCCTGGAATGAAAATGACCAAAGAATATCACCAAGCTCAGGAATGATTGGATATCCTCGAGCTCTGAAATGAATGGAATAAAATTGAGCACCAAAATGACCAAAATACCCTTATAGACTAGTCTGAGTAAATGTCTTGGATTAATTAAGGAATTCAAATAAACATGGGTGTTGTACTACCTTTAAAAGTTATGGAACACGGCTTAAGTGAGTTGACCAACGCTAATTCTACGTCAGTACCTAAATGGTATAGATACCACTTGAATCCTTGTTCGTCTCCTCAAGTTTGAATCGATGATAATTCTGGAAGTACTCAGCTCAGCTCAACTCTATAGCACAAGCGGTACTAAGAAATGGATATTCGTTATACAAATCAACCATGAATACTAAATTAAATTGAACAGAAGTACAATATGTGTCTGAAATTCAGAAACGTCTGAATTACTATGGAAAACTCTAGAGTAACCAGGATAGACTTGAATACTAAATGAACTAAGTAACCTCAATGACTGAGGATTAAGTAAGTGATTGAGATAAGTTTGGAAACTTGGATGAACTTACATGATGAATTATCCCTATGGGTTATGAACCATAAATCAAGTACGTCAGCATTTCTTGATATATTAGAAACATGGAAATAAAATAAAGACCATTAGAATATATGTTCGTCTCATTAAGATTCATTCAGTGATGACTCAGAAGATGATTTATGGATAAGAATTATTGTGATAAAAGAGTGAATACCTGGAAGGGCAACGAATAAACTGATCAACATGCATTAGTTCTGGGATTTGTTCAGCTTGAGTTATTTCAGTAAGCCGATAGATTGACATAAATTATAAGTGGCCTAAATCTTCGTTTCTCCTTTATCAACTCAAATCACTATGGTCATATATGAAAATATAAGTAAAACAGATACAAAGGATTTTGAATACCCCATTTGGTTCAATTGGACCAAAATTCTATTAATTTAATACATACTCATCAATACCCTAGATTGTTGGGTAACGGAATCACTCTCAGTAAATCTAAATCTAGAATTATTTTGTATAAAGGTTCCTAAACACTTTCCTAACAAACATGAATCATAGTATGATTCTAAAGTATCAACCTTAAATGTCGGATTAGATCGATTAGCAATCGATTCCCTTTAATAAGACCTCGTTTCTGGAATCCGATCAAATTATATCAGTTTTATGTTATCCATTCTGATAACTACTAAGTGTCTTTGAGAAATACTTGGATATCCTAGTGTGTTCCACATGTACTACATGAAACATAAATGTTTTTAAATGAGTTTCACCGAAATTATTGATTTACTGGTTTATAAACCATTGCAACATGTTATATGATTTGCGATTTGAATTCTGTTATGATACTAGACTAGAATTTTGATATGATATCTGACCTAGATTTTGTTTTAATATCTGACCTGAATTATGTTTTGATTTTTGATACATCTGTTAACGGATGGAAAATATTTTGTTTGGAGGATATTATTGGAAGAAGAATATTTACATGCTTCTCTGGTTTGTGCTCAGGGCCTTACCTGATTTAACCGTGGGTGTGTGGTTATGGGGAACCTACACGTTATGATGTGTTTGGTTGGAGAGATTACTATGCTTTTTGATAAATGTTTTATTTGGGGTATTGTTGGAGGAAGTATACTTGCAGCCTTCTCGGGTTTATGCTTAGGGCCTTACTCGATGTGACGGTGGGTGTATGGTTTTGGGGAACCTACACATTATGATGTGTTAGGATGGAGGGATTACTATGATTTCTGAATTTTAAAAGTATTTTTAATAAGATCTATATCTTTTCACTGGTTTTGAGGGAACACACTAGATAACCTATTCTGATCTCTTGAACTCAATCATTCAAAATATTTATCTGAACTAAACGATTACTATCTATTACTACCTGAAATATCCGTAGGATCTCCCTCAACATAAAAATCTGTAGATGTGTAAACCAATAAGGAAATATATGTTTATCTGTATCTGCGCGTTCTTCAGCATCATTTGGTAGTTCTGTAATACTGTGCGTTCCAAAGCTTACTTTGTTACTCACCTTTTCAGATTAAAAGAATCATACCAGTACATCTATCGACATCAGTAAGGGTGTTTTTCCGGCGTTGCTTGCAGAGTATGGTACATGTGATTAGGGGGCATGTAATTGTATTTTGTTTTATATACAAGTTTTAAAATCTGTTTTATTTCTGCATACTGATAAATCATTTTATGAGTTACATGTTTTTATAAAAGTATTAAATTTTTTTAGATTTTTACAGTGGGTCCTCCGGTAGCCCTAATGTGACACCCCAGATCGGATCGGGTTACCCGCATCGATATGAGGGGGTTACATATAGTGGTATCAGAGCTTAGGTTTGAGTCAATTTTTTTCCAAAAAGACCGGCCTATCGAATTTCAAAAGATGTATGATCAGTACATGCCCCTAGACAGTAATCATACTTCTATGAGCCGGAACTCCAAGGTTAAGTCCCTATCTATAATGAGCTAACCTAAGTTTTCTATCCGCTAAGGCTCTAAATTTTTATAAAGGAATATCAGTAATGTGTGTCCAAATTTAGTAAAGTACCTTACAAGCCATGTGAGATTTACTCATTTGAGAAATTTTGATCCGACTCCGGAAATAAAACTGAGATATGTTATAGCTCTATGAACTTATTCTCGTAACCAAGGCTGAATTGATTCCATAAGGATAAATCTGTTCTGATTATTTAATTAGAATGAGGGAGAGTTCTGATGAGAAAATATACTCACCTAGTTAAGAATTACTAGATGACATGTACTTCTGTAAAAGCTACTTGAAGATATGAAAGAACTGATGGACGCTTCATTTATGTAATTCTGTGATATGAATGAATTTCGAGGACGAAATGTTTTTAAGGAGTACCCAATTCAGGAGCTAAATTTTAGAAAATATAAAGTATTGAATTTAAGTGATATTTTGAAAGAAATTGAGGAATAAATTGTAAAATTTCAAAGTTGACAGACCATTTTTAGAAGCATAGGAAATTCAGTGACCCAGTCCTAAATTTACCCATTTTTCTTTAGGTGAGAAATAGAAACACATCTTCTTATGTTTCTCAGAAAAATTTTCTATTTCGTCTCCCCCAATCAATGATTTTAAACTCTGATTTCTCCACTGTCCGACCACCGTTCGATAATCTGAAACCATCATCGTGTTCGTTGTCGAACAATGAACAAAACCCCTCGAATCTCTCGTCGTGAATCAACGTCGTTCATCGTAAATATCAACCGGAAGTATCGTCAGTTTTAACTCGATCGCTATTGGTTTTTCGTCGATTCAGGTCGATCCGATCACTCATTTTCAACACCTCTCGCACCATCGTGTCCCTTGCATCATTTCGAGTCCACCGGTGTCCTTATTGTCTCCCCGTCGCCGGTGCGTGACAAAATTATGGATGTATATGATTGGTCTATTATGTCTATTTGACTATGGATGGATTCAAATCGAATACATTTTAAGTGATAAACTATCAGAATACTTCGATTAGGTAAAATTACGAAAATACCCTCATGTTGTAAAAATATAAGAATTGACCCTGAAAGTTAGATGAGAAGTTTTTAAAGACATATTGATATGATGAAACTACGATGTGCATAGAAAATACTAGTTTTGCTTCGAAAATATAGATAATCTGATTTCTAAACCCAAGATGGCTTGTACAAATTATTAAAAGTTTGATAAGGAATAATTTTAAGTTCAAAGATTATCCGAGAAAGAAATAACCTTAGGATCTTCGAATTATATTTGTCCTTGTTAAGATTTTAAAACCAAAATTATCTGGTTACAAAATTATGAAAATGTACTTGAGAGGTATAAATCGCCTGAGTTGATTCTGAATGAGTAAATACCTGAATAATAATTTATCGAGGGTGCTCTTTTGTCAGAATTGTTCGAAAGGAGTGAAATAAATGATAAGTTTGAATTTAATAATAAGATCGGATGGAAAGAAATGATTGTAATACATTGGATCTGTAAAATAACCAAAATACCCCTGGAATGAAAATGACCTAAGAATATCACCAAGCTCAGGAATGATTGGATATCCTCGAGCTCTGAAATGAATAGAATAAAATTGAGCACCAAAATGACCAAAATACCCTTATAGATAAGACTGAGTAAATGCCTTGGATTAATTAAGGAATCTAAATAAGCATGGGTGTTGTACTACCCTTAAAAGTTATGGATCTCGGCTTAAGTGAGTTGACCAACGCTAATGGTACGTTAGTACCTAAATGGCATAGATACCACTAGAATCCTTGTTTGTCTCCTCAAGTTTGGATCGATGATAATTCTGGAAGTACTCAGCTCAGCTCACTTTAGAGCACATGCGGTACTAAGAAATGGATAATCGTTAGAGAAATCAAAATCAACCACGAATAACAAATTGAATCGAACAAAAGTACAATATGTGTCTGAAATTCAGAAACATCTGAATTACTCTGGAAAACTCTGGAGTAACCGGGATAGACTTGAATACTAAATGAACTTACATGATGAATCATCCCTATGGGTTATGAACCACAAATCAAGTACGTCGACATTTCCTGATATATTTGAAACATAGAAATGGAATAAAGACCATTAGAATATATGTTCGTATCCTTAAGATTCATTTAGTGATGACTCAGAAGATGATTTATGGATAAGAATTGTTGTGATTAAAGAGTGAATACCTGGAAGGGCAACGAATAGACCGATCAACATGTATTAATTCTGGGATTAGTTCAGCTGGAGTTATTTTGATAATCCGATAGATTGACAAAATTATAAGTGGCCTAAATCTGCGTTCCTCCCTTATTAGCTCAAATCACTACGATAATATATGAAAACACAAGCAACACAGATGCAAAGGATTCTAAATACCCCATTTGGTTCAATTAGACAAAAATTCTGTTAATTTAATACATATTCCTGAATACCCCAGATTGTTGGTTAACGGAATCACTCTCATTAAATCTGAATCTAGAATTATTTTGTATAAAGGTTCCTAAACACTTTCCTAACACACATGAATCATAGTATGATTCTAAAGTATCAACCTTAAATGTCGAATTTGATCGGTTAGCAATCGATTCCCTTCAATAAGACCTCGTTTCTAGAATCCGATCAAATTATATCAGTTTTATGTTATCCATTATGATAACTACTAAGTGTCTTTGAGAAATAGTTGGATATCCTAGTGTGTTCCACATGTACTACATGATGATTTTATATGTTTTTAAATGAGTTTCACCAAAATTATTGATTTACTTGTTTATGAACCATGGCAACATGTTATATGATTTGCGATTTGAATTCTGTTATGATACTTGACATGAATTCTGTTCTGATTTCTGACCTGGATTCTGTTATGATATCTAACATGAATTATGTTTTAATTTTTGATATATCCGTTTACCGATGGAAAATGTTTTATTTGGAGAGTATTGTTGGAAGAAGAATATTTACATGCTCCTCTACTTTATGCTCAGGGCCTTACATGATGTGACGATGGGGGTGTGGTTCTGGGGAACCTACACATTATGATGTGTTTGGTTGGAGAGATTACTATGGTTTTTGATAAATGATTTATTTGGGGTATTGTTGGAGAAAGTATACTTGCAGGCTTCTTGGCTTTATGCTCAGGGCCTTACTCGATGTGACGGCGGGTGTATGGTTTTGGGGAACCTACACATTATGATATGTTGGGCTGGAGGGATTACTATGGTTTCTGAATTTTAAAAATATTTTTAAAAAGATCTGTATCTTTTCATTGGTTTTGAAGGAACATACTAGATAACCTATTATGATCTCTTGAACTCAGTCATCCAAAATATTTCTCTGAACTAAACGCTTACTATCTGTTACTACCTGAAATATCTGTAGGATCTCTGCACAGTAAAAAAATCTGTAGATGTCTGAACCAATAAGGAAATATATGTTTATCTGTATCTATACGTTGTTCAATATCATTTGGTAGTTCTGTAATACTGAGCTTTCCAAAGCTCACTCTGTTATTCACCTTTTCAGATTAAAAGAATCATACCACTACATCTATCGACATCAGTAAGGGAGTTCTTTCGGCGTTGCTTGCAGAGTATGGTACATGTGATCAGGGGGCATGTAATTGTATTTTGTTTTATATACAAGTTTGAAAATCTGTTTTATTTCTGCATACTTATAAATCATTTTATGAGTTACATGTTTTAATAAAAATATTAAATTTTTTGAGATTTTTACAGTGGGTCGCTCCGGTGGCCCTAATGTGACACCCCATATCGGATCGAGTTACCCGCATCAGTATGAGGGGGTTACATTTAGTGGTATCAAAGCTTAGGTTTGAGTAAAAAAAATTTCCAAATAGACCGGCCCGTCGAATTTCAAATGATGTCTATTTAGTACTTGCCCCTAGACAACAATCATACTTCTATGAGCTTGAACTCCAAGGTTGAGTCCTTATCTATAACAAGCTAACCTAAATTTTCTATCCGCTAAGGCTATACCTTTTTATAAAGGAATATCAATAATGTGTGTCCAAATTCAGTAAAGTACCTTACAAGCCATGTGAGATTTACTCATCTGAGAAATTTTGATCCGACTCCCGAAATAAAACTGAGATATGTTATAGTTCTATGAACTTATTCTCATAACCAAGGCTAAATTGATTCCACACGGATAAACCTGTTCTGATTATTTATTGGAATAAGGGAGAGTTCTGATGAGAAAGTATACTCAGCTGTTAAGAATTACTAGAGGACATGTACTTCTGTAAAAACTACTTGAAGATTTGAAAGAATTGATGGAAGCTTCATTTCTGTTATTATGTGACATGAATAAATTTCGAGGACGAAATGTTTTTAAGAAGGAGCCAATTTAGGGGCTAAATTTTAGAAATTATAAAGTATTGAATTTAAGTGATATTTTGAAAGAAATTGAGGAAGAAATTGTAAAATTTCAAAGTTGACAGACCATTTTAAGATGTGTAGGAAATTTAATGAATCGGTCCTAAATTTACCCATTTTTCTTTAGGTGGGAATGATAAACCCCTCACTTTATGTTTCTCAGAAAATTTTTCCATTTCCTCTGCCCCAATCAACGATTTTAAACTCCAATTTCTCCACCGTCCGACCACTGTTTGGCCACCGTTCGACAATCCGAAACCACCATCGTGTTCGTTGTCGAACGATGAAGAAAACCCCTCAAACCTCTCATCTCGAATTAGCATCGTTCGTCGTGAATCTCAACCAGAAGTATCGTCAGTTTTAACTCGATCGCTATTGGTTTGCCATCGATTCAGGTCGATCTTGCCACCCGTTTTCGACACCTCCCACACCATCGTATCCCTTGCATCATTCCGTGTCCACCGGTGTCCTTCTTGTCTCCGCTATTGCCAACGCGTGAGGGGTGAGGAAGTTAAAGTTTTTGACGTTTTAGAATCGAGCTCTCCAATTCAAAATTGTGAACCGAGCTTTGTAAGTGTTTCAAAATGCCTTAAAATAATTTTAGGAATTTTTTCATAATTTTTCAGTCCCTTGAAAGTGGGCTTCGTCTGACAGCTTGGGGTAAGTGTTGATCGGTGGGACCAGTCTAAACCAGTCCGAGTCTAGCCACCGATCTGTTGATCGCATTGACCATTGACCAGCTTTGACCGTTGACCGAACGTTGACCAGGGTTTACTTTGAACGTTGACTTTGACCTAAAAGTCAAAATTTTTGAAAAATCATATTTTATGTTTTTCGACGTCTTGAGTCCGATTCCGAAGTGCGTTTCTCCAAATTCGAACCCAGTAAGGTATTTTTGATTGATTTATCACCTGATTCGATCTATTTTTCGCAATTAAGCTCCGTGTTTGATGAAATTTTTGTTGTTATGTATTTGAGAAATTATTGGAAGTTGAATTAAAGATCGAGGGTGTTTGAATGGAATTTAAATGGTCGATTAGTATGGCACAAAAATCGAGATAAAATATTACTACCTCGTTATGCTTTATGGATCATATTGATAATGAATAAATGTATGGATGTATATGATTGATCTATTACATCTGTTTAGCTGTGGATTGATTCAAACCGAATACAGTTTAAGTGATAAATTATCAGAATACTTCGATTAGGTAAAATTACGAAAATACCCTTATGTTGTAAAAAGATAAGAATTGACCCTAAAAGTTAGATGTGAAGTTTTTAAAGACATATTGATATGATGAAAGTACGATGTGTATAGAAAATACTAGTTTTGCTTCGAAAATCTGGATAATCCGATTTCTCAACCCAAGATGGCTTGTACAAATTATCAGAAGTTTGATAAGGAATAATTTTAAGTTCAGAGATTATCCGGGAAAACAATAACCTTAGGATCTCAGAATTATATTTATCCTTGTTAAGATTTTAAAACCGAAATTATATTGTTACAAAATTATGAAAATGTACTTGAGAGGTATAAATAGTCTGAGTTGACTCTGAAAGAGTAAATACCTGAATAATAATTTATCGAGGGTGCTCTTTTGTCAGAATTTTTCGAAAGAACTGAAATAAATGATAAATTTGAATTTAATAATAAGATCGGACGGAATGAAATGATTATAATACATTAGATATATAAAATAACCAAAATACCCCTAGAATGAAAATGACCCAAGAATATCACCAAGCTCAAGAATGATTGGATTTCCTCGAGCTCTGAAATGAATGGAATAAAACTGAACACCAAAATGACCAAATTACCCTTATAGACTAGACTGAGTAAATGTCTTGGATTAATTAAGGAATCTAAATAAACATGGGTGTTGTACTACGCTTAAAAGTTATGGAACTCAGCTTAAGTGAGTTGACCAATGCTAATGCTACGTTAGTACCTAAATGGCATAGATTCCACTTGAATACTTATTCGTCTCCTCAAGTTTGGATAGCTGATAATTCTAGAAGTACTCAGCTCAGCTCAACTTTAGAATGCATGCGGTATTAAGAAATGAAAATTCGTTAGACAAATCATCAACGAATACCAAATTAAATTAAACAGAAATACAATATGTGTCTGAAATTCAGAAACGTCTAAATTACTCTGGAAAACTCTGTAGTAACCTGGATTGACTTGAATACTAATGAACTAAGTAACCTCAATGACTGAGGATTAAGTAAGTGATTGAGATAAGTTTGGAAACTTGGATGAACTTCCATGATGGATCATCTCTATGGATTATGAACCAAAAATCAAGTACGTCGATATTTCCTGATATATTTGAAACATGGAAATGGAATAAAGATAATTAAAATATATGTTCGTCTCCTTAAGATTCATTTAGTGATGACTAAGAAGATGATTTATGGATAACAATTGTCGTGATTAAAGAGTGAATACCTGGAAGGGCAATGAATAGATCGGTCAACATGCATTAGTTCTAGGATTTGTTCAGCTTGAGTTATTTTGATAATCGGATAGATTGACACAAATTATAAGTGGCCTAAATCTTCATTTCTCCCTTATCAGCTCAAATCACTACGGTGATATAAGAAAACACAAGTAACATTTGATGCAAAGGATTCTGAATACCCCATTTGGTTCAATTAGACAAAAATTCTATTAATTTAATACATACTCCTGAATACCCCAAATTGTTGGGTAAATATGAATCTAGAATTATTTTGTATAAAGGTTCCTAAACACTTTCCTGACACACATGAATCATAGTATGATTCTAAAGTATCAACCTTAAATGTAGGATTAGATCGGTTAACAATCGATTCTCTTCAATAAGACATCATTTCTGGAATCCGTTCAAATTATATCAATTTTATGTTATCCATTTTGATAACTACTAAGTGTCTTTAAAAAAATACTTGGATATCCTAATGTGTTCCACATGTACTACATGACGATTTTATATGTTTTTAAATGAGTTTCACCGAAATTATTGATTTTCTTTTTTATGAACCTTGGTAACATATTATATGATTTGCGATTTGAATTCTGTTATGATACTTGACATGGATTCTGTTATGATATCTGACCTGAATTATGTTTTGATTTTTGATATATCTGTTTACGAATGGAAAATGTTTTATTTGGAGGGTATTGTTGGAAGAAGAATATTTGTAGGCTCCTATGCTTTGTGCTCAGGACCTTACCTGATGTGACGGTGGGTGTATGATTCTATGGAACATACACATTATGATGTGTTCTGTTGGAGGGATTACTATGGTTTTTGATAAATATTTTATTTGGGGTTATTGATGGAGAAAGTATACTTGCAGGCTTCTCGACTTTATGCTTAGGGCTTTACTCGATGTGAAAGTGGGTGTATAGTTCTGGGGAACCTACACATTATGATTTGTTGGACTGGAGGGATTACTATGGTTTATGAATTTTAAAACTATGTTTTAAAAAGATCTGTATCTTTTCGCTTGTTTTGAGGGAACACACTAGATAACCTATTTTGATCTCCTAAACTTAGTGATCCAAAATATTTCTCTGAACTAAATGCTTACTATCTGTTACTACCTGAAATATCTATAGGATCTCTGCTCAGCATATTTGAACCAATAAGGAAATATATGTTTATCTATATCTGCACGTTCTTCAGCATATTTTGTTAATTCTGTATTACTGAGCTTTCCAAAGCTCACTCTATTACTCATCTTTTCAGATTAAAAGAATCATACCAGTACAGCTATCGACATCAGTAAGGGAGTTATTCCGGCGTTGCTTGCAGAGTATGGTACATGTGATTAGGGGGCATGTAATTGTATTTTGTTTTATATACAAGTTTGAAAATCTATTTTATTTCTGCATACTGATAAATCATTTTATTACTTACATGTTTTAATAAAATTTTTAAATTTTTTGTGATATTTATAGTGCGTCGCTCTGGTGGCCCTAATGTGACACCGCAGATCGGATCGGGTTACCCGCATCGGTCTGAGGGGTTACATTTTGCTTCAAACAATATTATAAAACTTGAATGACCATTAATTCTTCATGAGAAACATTAAAGCAAGCTTAACTAATTTTTTCCTATTTATCGTTTTCATGGCCTAACCTTGTATATGAATTTATTCATGAAATCTGTTTTGTTTCAAGCATGCAAAAGCTATATAATCAACCAATCCATTAAAATGAAGCCTTAATTTAAACTAATCCATAAATCCTAATTTTTCTCTTTTACAATTCATAGCAAATATTATTTAAAACCATGAATTATTGGTACCAAATTGAAAAGAATTTCATGTAGATAAATTTTTCATTTCATGCTTTCATAAAAATTCCTATCCAAATGGATTGAAAATTAAAATGAAAATATTTTCTCACTTACATATGTAGTCCACGAAAATGGAGGAGAAGATGAGCAAAATTCTTGAAATTCCCATTTGGTTTTATTAAGACATTTGTAATCTTATTTAATAAAATGAATTTAAAAATAAATTTATTACAAAATGATCACTTTAACATTAAAGTCTAATGCTCACCATCATGAAAAATTTCAAGATCTTCATCCAAGGGCTAGGTTAATCCATGGAGTTAGAAGTTACCAATTTTACCTTTTTTAAAATTTGAAAATTACAATCTTGTCATTTTTCATCCAATGACTTAGATTTAACATGAAAAATCAAATTAAACCTAATGAACCATATTAAATCTTATAATTTAAAGAATGAAAATGAATTTTTTTCCTTTCTTTATCATCTAAAAAAATCAAATTTTAGATTCTATCCCAATATTCAAATTTTTATCAAACTTTAACATTTTATAGCCTTTAATACAAATTTCGTACAAAAAATCCGAGTAACACGAAAATATTGTTCTTAGGGGTAAAATATTTATTCATGCGATAAAATTCCTTTTTTGAGAAAATTACAATATTTTTCTTTAAAATTTTCCCAATTTTATACTTTAGTTACCAAACTTTCAATTTATTCTTTTTGGTCACTAACTAAAATTTTTGGGATATTACATTTGTGATTTAAGTTATGTGTCACTTCTTGGTTTATTACCAGCGAATATAGGACCCCCGACATCAACCAACCATGGTTTCCATCAAAAGTTTATGTTTTTCCGTTCATATGTTCAAGACCAATCCCTCGTGTATATCCGTCAATGCCAAGTTGATTCCTCTCTATATGCACAAGCAGTGTTTTCAATTTATTGATTTTGATATGTCTTCTCTGTTGTGGAATTCGGGTTAATTTCCACCAATAATAACAAATTCACCTTGAAAACTATTATCTAGGTGACTAGTGTGAAAACAACTGTACTAAAAATCACCCCAAGGTAGATTCCCAGGAAAGAGTGGAGGGGTCACAATGGTCCCTCTTAAAACCCACTCTCCTCAGGACATAATGAATGAATGCACATGTTATGATAATTCAAGTATAGTCTAATATGCAAATGTATGCTCATAGTAACATATAGTGGATAAATGATTCAATATAAGATAAAGTAAGGTAAAGCTCCCTTAGATTGAGCTTGATGGATCTTGAATGATGTGAGTATGTCATGAAGAAAGTTGGTGCTAGACAGGATCACATAAGGATTGCTTTCATTTGTACTCATCTCATTCATATTATAAACAACTTCTTTGTGAGTTAATTCTCTCTTCAAAGTTCTTTGAGAACTTTATTAATTAATCAAGTATATTTCTATACTTGTGGTATTAAACCTATCACCTTGATTCTTATAATTCCTAGATTTCATATATAGTGTGTTAAAGACACCATTACCATCCCTCAAGCAAGTTTGTAAAGATCGAGGTTGTGCTCTCTAGCATAGCTTCTTCTTTGGAATGTTTGAGATACACTTTCATCACCATCAACCATTCAACATCAACACCATCAACCATCTTCCATTGAAGAATATCATCATCATCATATTCAATTCCATAACCAACTCTTTCTTATCTTTATTTCATCTTTTATTTACTCATCTATTCATTTATATAATTACTAATCCTCTTTACTTAACTTCTTTGTTACAGCCATACTTACAATTCAAGGGCATTGCTTTTGTCATTCCTAGATCGAGACAACAATAAGGCTATCTATTCACTTCCCTTGAAGAGTGTAGATTCTTCTTATATCAGTGTAGGAGACTAGAAGAGTACAAGTAAAAGCGTTGGAGTCCTAGAGTGCAAACACGAGCGGATTGAGTGTTATTCAAGTTTTTTTCCTTGGAGTGAACTCGTGAGGCTTTTTGAGAAAAATATATTGGTAAGGTCCTTTAACACATTTCCTTTTCTTATTTTGCAAATATGTCTCTTCCATCTGGCATTCTTGTAGTTAAAAGGGCTTTGAACATTCAAAGTCAAAAAGATGAACAAAGAGAGAACATCTTCCATACCAAATGTCATGAGTAAGAAAAAGTCTGTATAATGATCATTGACGGAGGAAGTTGTACGAATGTAGCAAGTACCCACATGGTAGAGAAATTGGGCTTAAAAAATTCTAAGCATCTTCACCCCTACAAATTGCAGTGGCTAAATGACATGGTTGAAGCCAATGTTACCAAACAAGTAGTTGTTTCTTTCTCCATTGGAAGATATAAGGATGAAGTCCTTTGTGATGAGTGTCAATGAGTACAATTCACATTATCCTCCGACGTCATTGGCAATTTCATAAGAAAGATACTCACAATGGATTTTCTAATGAATATCCTTCCTAACATTAAAGGAGGAAGATCACGTTGGCCCCTATGCTTCCAAATCAAGTCCATGAATGCCAGGTGACCCTTAAAGCACGTATAAAAGAATAGGAGAAAGTAAAGAAGGACAACTAAAGCAATACTCAAAAGATGAACATATATGCTAGCAGAGGAGATGTTCAGAAACATTTATCCACAAAGAAGGCTATACTTGTACTTATGTACAAGGAAAACTTTCTACTTACTAAACTTCCTTGATGTAAGGCACTTGTACATTGTCGATTGATTGTGGATCTAGGAAGGAAGTAAAATAACCTGTATAAGTGAATGGCTCAAAATAGATGGTTAAAGGTGGTAAACGTATGGGTGAATAGGTAGGCTATTTAAATAACGAGTGATGGAAGCGGAACATGGTTGATATGGCTATGGTTTATGGTTGATGAAACAAAGGGATGGTTGTGAGGTAGTATCTTAAAGAAGACTCAAAGAAGAGCCAATGCTATAGACAATAAAGACCCAGACTTTATATTACTTCTTTAAGGGGTGGTAAAAAGGACTTTGACCCACAAGTTATAAGAACTAGGAACCAGAAGTATCAAGGGGAAAGGGGTTGATGCCACAAGTATAAAAATAAGCAACGTGCATAAGTCGATAAAAGTCACCATGACTTAAGAAAGAGAATAATCTCACTTGTATTAATAAAAAAAGTCTAGTTACAAATGAATTATGGTTTCCTATTTATAGAAAATGAAGGGGTATGGCCGAATGATTACAAGGGGTTTCGTCCAGGTCTTGTGCCTTTTTAAAATGTCATAATTTAATGCTAAATAAAGATGATGGTTTGGTTTAAATGGAGAGTGATATCCCTTGGCCGAATAGCTCTTGTGTCCATTCAAGTTGGCACCAAATTGGATGGGAGATGATACTTGGCTGAATAGGAAGAGGGCTCTTCATATTGGCTCCTAAAAGATACCACATGCAAGGCACATGGGGGATGGTCATATCGCACGCACATGGGTGATCTAGGGAATCTTGTGGTATAGCCTTGTGCATGGGATGACGGCTGGTCATGTACTCCATCTTGGGTGTGCATGTGTCTCCTCCTAGCTAGCTTGAGTGTGGAGCTAGCTTAGTGAGCATGGGGCTATTTGTGAACAAGCTTCCTAGCCGAGTCCTTGTGAGCTCCATAACAGCATGTTCGGCTACATTTAGCTACCATTGATATCATTTTTGACAACTCTGCTCTAAATAGTCCAACTAGTTGACTTTAGGTAGCCTTGAGCTCCTCCAGCTGAATTGAGCTTTCCTTAGTGTTCCATGAGCTGTCATGTACTTTGTGAGCTGTTTGTGAGCTACATATGATGTCCAAATAATCCACCAAGCTACCCAACGTGTGCTATGATCCAATGTACCTACATGTGCGAGGAAACAAGGTAAGTCCATGGCATTGAGTTGATATGAGCTAAATACCTTGCTGCCATGCATGAATATGATAATGTGAGCTATGATTGAAGGTCATGAGCTAATTATATCATCTTATAACATATGTGAGCTAATTCATAAATCTTAAGAGCTAATATGAATGCATATGAACTAATAAAATGAATTATAAGTATGCTGCCTTGATGTATATTTGATAATCTTGCTTAATATGATTATAATACTATTCTAATATGCTTAATATAACGATGTACATGATGAGTTCATACTAAGTTATTTATTTATATAACTAGTATTCTTATCATGAAATGTATTATAATAGTATATATTATAAAGCTAGTATAAAGTAAATACAATATAAAGATGTTCAAGAGTACTCCCTTTGTAGATGAAAACGTGCTTGCATCATCCCCATAGCTTCATGTCTCTTTGCTAAAAGAAAGAATCCTCTAAACATTTGTGTTCTTCCATTAGGTACCCTTTCGTAAGATTTCCCTTTAGGCCTTTCTTTGGAATATGATTTACCAACAGGTACCTTTTGGGAATGATCTTTTTCTAGGGATATCCCTTTTGGACGTGACCTTTCACGTGGTTGGTCCTGAAAAGTGAGGAGAGAATATGTCTCAAATGAAGGGGTACTTACCTTTTGACGATTAAGAATCTTGGTGAAGAGTTGTCTTTAAATTCCAACCATCACCAATTTTTGTAGGAGACCCTTCATTTTCCAGCATTGAACCATCATATTTCTTCATGAAGAAGTTTGGTTTCATGTTTTGTCCCTCTTCATTCTTTATTGGTGGTTTGTCTTTACGCCATGCTTGTACACTCTTTCACATATGCAATTGGTCTTGTTATACTTCTTTAGGTGTCAAAGGCACCAAGGTTACCTTGCGTCCATCATGCTTAAAGTGTATTGATTGTGATAACAATCATGAATGGCCCTTTTTTCATAGTGCCATGGTCTTCCAAGTAAGATGTGGCTAGCATGCATAGGGACAATGTCACAAAGCACCTCGTCCTTGTACCTACCAACTGAAAAAGGAATTAGAACCTGTTTGGTAACGTTTAACTCACCTCCTTCATTGAGGCATTGGAGTTTATATGGAGTGGGATGCTTTGATGTTGCCAAACCCAACTTTTCAACCATAAGAGTACTGGCTACGTTTGTGTAACTCCCTCCATCGATAATCATAATGCAAACCTTGTCCTTGACATGGCACCTTGTATGAAAAATATTGTTTCTTTGAAGATCCTATTGAGACGTTTGTGAATGTAGGCACCTTTTCAAAACAAGCATCTCTCCATGGTCTGTATTCTCTTCAGATTCTTCTTCTTGTATTGCTTCAGGTTCCTCGTCATAAATAGGCTCTTCAGAATCCGAGACAATATCTCCATTGTCAAGTACCATCAAGGCATTTCGGTTGGGATATTGACTGGCAACATGTCCTTTCCCAAAACATTTGAAACATTTGATATCTCTGGACCTCTCAAAAGTGCTGGTTTGTTTTTCTTTACCCTTGCAATATTCGCCCACTTGTTTAGTCTTGGTTACTTCTATAGGATCCTTTGCTTGGGCTGCAATTTTCTTCCTGAAGGTGATAGGCTCTTGTTTCTATTTGGTGGCCGAACTTGGACTGCTCCAATTGTAGATTTTCCTTTTGAGTTGTCGTTCAATTTTCATGGCCACATGTACCATCTCTTCAATCTCTACATAATGCTGAAGTTCAACAAGGTTAACAATATCAGGATTTATGCCAGATAAAAACCTTGCCATGGTTGCTTCTCTGTTTTCATCAACATTTGCTCAGATCATGGCTATATCTATTTCTTTGAAATAATCTTCAACTCTCTTGCTTCCTTGTTTCAGATTTTGTAGTTTATGATAAAGATCTCGGTGATAGTGAGTAGGCACGAACCTTTTCCTCATAATGGCCTTCATTTCTTCCCACGTAGTAATGGGGCGTTCACCATTTCGGCTTCTTGAACTCACAATTGGTCCCACCAAACTAAGTCATAGTCCACGAATTCCATAGCAGCAAGCCTGACCTTCTTTTGCTCCGTATAATTTTGGCATTCAAAAATGTGTTCAATCTTGATTACCCAATCAAGATAGGCTTCAGGATCAGTTCGTCCTTGAAATGGAGGAATGGTTACCTTGATATTCCTGAAGTTGTCATTCTCATTTCTATGAGCATCTCTTCGCACTACTGATGTTACTTCAGCCTCCTCTTCTTCGAATGCTTCTTCCATCCTAGGGCGATTTACTCTCCGGTTGCCCAAGGATTCTTCAAATTAATCCATACGATCATGCAAAGGCTCCAATTCTAATTTCAGCAATCTGGCCATTGCATGCTTGATTGTTTGAGTTTGCAAATTAGGGGCTTCTCTTTCAGAGGTTCATCCTGGACTTCGAGACATGGTTAGTGAAATAAGAAAAGGATAAGATGTGTAAAAGACCTTACCAGAAATTACTCTCACAAAGCCTCATGAGTCACTCCAAGGAAACTTGAATGTCACTCAATCCACTTGTGTTTGCACTCTAGGACTTTAATGGATTTTACTTGTCCTCTTCTGATCTCACACACGCTCTAGCCTTTTTCCTCTCGATTCACTTTATCCCAAGTTATAGAGGAATTTACTCAAAACCGTATCAAGTAGATTTTACTTGTTGTGCGTCGACTGCAAATGGGTTAGAAATAGAAAGTAGAGAATAAAAGGGGTTACTTACACATAGTCACTTTACAACCTTCTATCAGTCAATTTAAAAGGCTTGCTTGAATGGCTTGGTGATGAAAATTGTTGATTAGTGCTTCAACTTTCTTTCTTTTTCTTTTATTTTCTTTTTCTTTCTTTTTGAGTGCTTTCAATTTCTTCTTTTGAGTGCTTTGATTTTCTTTGCTGGATTTTTCTTGATTTCTTTCACTTTGCACTTCACTTGCACTCATTTTTGTATTTTGTTTTTGTTGTTATTGCACGTTGCTTCTTCCACCAATGTGCTATGATCCAATATACCTACATGTGCGAGGAAATAAGGTAAGTCCATGGCATTGAGTTGATATGAGCTAAATACCTTACTGCCATGCATGAATATGATAATATGAGCTATGATTGAAGGTCATGAGCTAATTATATCATCCTATAACATGTGTGAGCTAATGCATAAAGCCTAAGAGCTAATATGAATGCATATGATCTAATAAAATTAATTATAAGTATGCTACCTTGATGTATATGTGATAAGCATGCTTAATATGATTATAAGACTATTCTAATATGCTTAATATAACAATGTGCATGATGAGTTCATACTAAGTTATTTATTTATATAACTAGTATTCTTATCATGAAATGTATTATAATAGTATATATTATAAAGCTAGTATAAAGTAAATACAATATAAAAATGTTCAAGAGTACTCCCTTTGTAGATGAAAACGTGCTTGCATCACTCCTGAGGCTTGCCTATTTCCATCTCCACTCTTTTACAAAATATTGAAGACATATTTACTGAAGAAATCCCATATGGTGTACCACCAATTAGGGGAATTGAACATCAAATTGATTTCATTTCCGAAGCCACCATTCCAAATAGACCAGCATACCGAAGCAAACTCAAAGAAACCAAGAAATTACAAAAACAAGTCAAAGAACTACTAGGCAAAGGATACATTCGGGAGAGTTTAAGTCCTTGCGATGTACCAGTCTTGTTGGTGCCAAAGAAAGACAGGACTTAGAGAATGTGTGTAGATTGTCAAGCCGTGAATCAAATCACCATTAAGTATAGACATCCTATACCTCGGTTAGATGATATACTTGATGAACTCAGTGGTGCCAACATCTTATCCAATATTGATTTGAAAAGCAGCTACCATCAGATTAAAATGAATGAATGTAGCGAGTGGAAGACCTCTTTCAAAACCAAACAAGGTTTGTATGAATGGTTAGTCGTGCCTTTTGGCCTAACTAACACACCCAACACTTTTATGCGTTTGATGAATCATTTCTTTCAACCTTACATCGGTAAGTTCTGTGTTGTTTACTTTGATGAAATTTTGATATACAGTAAGTCCCTAAATGAACATTTTAATCATTTAAGGTCTATTCTTTCAACTTTGATAGAAGAGCACTTATTTTCTAATCTCAAGAAGTGTGCTTTTTGTACTGACAACATTACCTTCTTAGGCTTCATTGTAAGTTCACAGGGCTTGGAGGTTGATCCAGAAAATATCAAAGCAATTCAAGAGTGGCCAAGACCTACTAATGTCAGTAAAGTCTGAAATTTTGGCTAGTTTTTACCGAAGGTTTGTACCAAATTTCAGTTCTATTGTCCTCCCTTAACAGGGGTTATTAAGAAGAATTCAATCTTCTCTTGGGGCAAAGAATAAGAAATGGCATTCATCGAACTCAAGGACTGCTTAACAAAGGCATTGTTACTAGCTTTGCCAAATTTTGATAAAACTTTTGAAGATGAATGTGACGCCTCTGGAATTAGAGTAGGTGTTGTTTTGAGTCAATAAGGAAAGATAATTGCTTATTTTAGTGAGAAATTGAATGGTGTAACTCTAAACTATCCAACTTATGACAAAGAAATGTATGCACTCATTCGAGCATTGGAGACTTGGAAACATTATCTATTACCAAGGGAATTTGTCATCCACACTGATCATGAGGCATTGAAGCACACCAAGGGACAATATAAACTTAACAAGAGGCACACCAAATGGGTTGAATTTCTTGAGTCCTCTCCCTATATTATACACTATAAGAAAGGAAAAGATAATATCATGGCTGATGCTCATTCATGCATGTATGTTTTACTTAATACTTTGAATTCTAAACTCCTTGATATTTTATTCATCAAAGAACAATATGCTACTGAATTGGTCTTTGGAGAAAAGTATCAATTATGTGAAACAGGTGCTCATGACAAATACTACCAGCACGATGGCTACCTTTTCAAGACTTTGTATTCCACAAGGCTCCATATAGAAGTACTTACCAAAGAAGCACACGAAGGGGGACTCATGGGACACTTTGGAGTTGAAAAAATACTTAACATCTTGAAAGAACATCTCTTTTGGCCAAAAGATGAAAATGGGCGTCGAAAGGGTATGTGAAAGGTTCTTAGTGTGTAAAAGAGCAAACTCAAGAGTTATGCCCCATGGATTATACATACCTTTTCCAATTCCAACTATGCCATGGGTTGATGATGTGAACACGCCTACCTTCGATCCAGAAGTCATGCCTCAAGGTCCCATTACTAGATCAAGGGCCAAACAATTCAGGGAAGTACTCTTAACTAAGTGTCTTGAAGCTTTCAATTCATTTGACAACTTAACACAATCCAATGTTAAGTTGTATAATGTTTTAATTGCTAAAGAATAACTTAGCATGTACACATATTTACAATTGATGCACATTGATATTTAAGTATTTTAAGCATGTTAGAATCGTCTTGCATTCATATTAAGCATGATTCATTACATTTATGAAATGACAGCATGCTTATCATTAATTTGTTAGCTCACGTGCATTAATTTAGCTCTTAAACCTTATACATTAGCTTACATATATTATATGATGATATACTTAGCTCAAGTCATGCATTCATAGCTCACAAGACCATGATCATGCAAGACAACAAGGTAATTAGCTTATACAAGCTCAATGCCATTGAATTACCTTTTTTTCTTTGCACATGTAGGTACATTGGAGCATGACACACATTGGGACAACTTGGTGAAGTATTTGAAAGCCATATGCAGCTCACAATCAGCTCACAAACATCATGGCAGCTTGTGGAACACTAAGAAAAGCTTAACTCAGCTGGAGGAGATCGAGACTAGCTAGTTGGACTATTTGAAGATAGGTTGCTAAAGGTGACATCAATTGTAGTTGAATGTGATACTATGAAGCTTGAGAGGTCATGGCTAAGGAGTTCATTCACCACCAGCCTTTATATTGTTAGCTAGCTAAGCACATGTAAGCTTGAAGGTAGCTCAACTCATGCCCAAGGCTACTGTCCATGCTTGGTCTTCATCCTATGCATAAGGTTGCACCACAAGCATCCTAGAGAGCCATGTGCACACCTTGTGACCAGCCAAGCCATATGATATGTGTGTGACATCATTTAGGTGCCAAGATGAATGGCTACATAACCATTCGACCAAACATCATTCCTCCTCCAATTTGGCACCAACTTGAAGGGCTTCAAGTGCTATTCGGCCATGAGACATGCCCCTCCATTCCAACCGAACCAGTACCTATTTTTTTATGTTATTTATTAATTAAATTATGTCATTATAGAGAGACATAAGGGCTGGTCGAACCACCATGTACCTATTCGGCCAAGTCTCTTCAAAAACTATAAATAGGCTAGTCCTATTTCATTTGTACACATACCTTTCTTATAAATTAAAGTGAGATTATTCTCTTTGCTTGAGTCCTCGTGACTTTTATCGACTTATCAAGTAATTCATTTGCTTGTGGTGTCAACCCCTCTTCATTGATACTTATGGTTCCTATCTCCATATAGATAGTGGGTCCAAGTCCTTTTGTTATCACCCCTTAGAAAGATTTACAAGGATGGGTCTTTGCTCTCTATAGCACTGGTTCTTCTTGGTCATTTCTAAGATACTACCCTCACCAACCTTCCATTGCTTCATAACCAATACCATAGCAATAACAACATACTTCCGCTACCATTTCTCATAACATAAATAGCCTATCATTTCACCTTTACATCTACACCAAACCATCTATTTTAGCCATTCACTTATACAGGTTATTTTGCTTCCTTCCTAGATCCATCATCAATTAAAATGTAGGAGTACCTTACATCAAGCGGTATTCAGAGCTTTGGTGGAATAAGCAACTTGCAACAACAACAACAAAATATAAAAAAGAAGTGCAAGCACAATAAATCAAAAATTAGCAAAGAAAATTTCAAGTACTCAAAAGAAGAAAACTAAAAGAACAAAAAAAGAAAAGAAAAGCAAGAACAGTTGAAAGCACATAACCACAAGTCTCATCACCAAGCCATTCAAGTAAGCCTTTAAAATTGATTGTGGTGATAGAAGGGTGGTGAAGTGACTTTGTGTAAGTAACCCCTTTGTTCTTTTCTTTCTATTTCTAAGTCACCCTTTCATTATAATATGTTTTCCATTCCTACTATCCCTTTTGTAGCCGACGCACAATAAGTAAATTTTACTTGGTACAGTTTTGAGGACAGTTACGTAAAACTTGAGATAAAGAGATTTTGAGTAAAAAGGCTTGAGAGTGTGAGAACAAAA
This sequence comes from Hibiscus syriacus, assembly GCF_006381635.1. Taxonomy (NCBI): domain Eukaryota; kingdom Viridiplantae; phylum Streptophyta; class Magnoliopsida; order Malvales; family Malvaceae; genus Hibiscus; species Hibiscus syriacus. Next base: position 9,486,340 of record NW_024062800.1, on the reverse strand, counting down.
GAGGACTAGTAAAAGCCTTGAAGTCCTAGAGTGCAAACACAAGCGGATTGAGTGACATTCAAGTTTTCTTAGAGTGAACTCTTGAGGATTTGTGAGAGCATTATTGGTAAGGTCCTATACACATTTCCTTTTTCTTATTTGCTAACATGTCTCTTCCATCCAACAATTTTATAGTTAAAAGGACTTTGAACATTCAATGTTAAGAAGATGAATAAAGAGATAATATCTTCCATACAAAATATCACGTGGGAGATAAAGGTTGTGTGGTGATCATTGGTGGAGGAAGTTGTACAAACAAAGAAAGTACTCACATGGTAGAAAGGTTGGGTCTAAAAACTTCCAAGCATCCTCCTCCTTACAAACTTCAGTGGCTCAATGATGTGGGGAAAGTAAAGGTAACTAAGCAAGTTGTTGTCCCTTTCTCAATTGGAAGATACAAGGATGAAGTTCTTTGTGATGTAGTACCCATGAGTGCAAGCCACATTATATTAGGACGACCTTGACTATTTGAGAAGGCTACTCATGATGGATTTTCCAATGATTATTCCTTCCAACATTAAGGAAAGAAAAACATATTGGCGTATATGCTTCCAAGCCAAGTCCATGAATGTCAAATGCCCCTTAAGTCACGCATAGAAGAATGGGATAAGGAAAAGAAGGCCAAAGAAATTCACACTCAGAAGATGAACATATATGCTAGTAGAGGAGATGTTCGAAAGCATTTATCAACAAGAAAGCTATACTTATACTTATGTATAAGGAAAGTTTTCTACTTACTAACCCTCCTGAAGGCTTGCCTTCTTCTCTCTCTACTGTTTTGGAAGAATTTGAAGACATGTTCTCAAAAGAAATTCTAGATGGATTACCACCAATTAGAGGAATTGGACATCAAATTAATTTCATTCCCGGAGCCACCATTCCTAATAGACCAGCGTACAGAAGCAATCTTGAGGAAACCAAGGAATTACAAAAGCATGTAAAAGAACTATTAAACAAAGGCTATATTTGGGAGAGTTGATGTCCTTATGTTGTACCGATTTTGTTGGTACCAAATAAAAGTGGAACTTGGAGAATATGTGTGGATTGTAGGGCTGTGAACCAGATCACTATCAAATATAGGCACCTTATACCTTGATTGGATTATATACTTGATGAACTTAGTGGATCCAGCATCTTCTCCAAAATTGACTTGAGAAGTGGCTACCATCAAATTAGAATGAAGGAAGGTGACGAGTGAAAAACTGTATTAAAGACTAAACAAGGTTTGTATGAGTGGTTAGCCATGCCTTTTGGCTTAACTAACGTCCCTAAAAACTTTATGCATCTGATGAACCATGTCCTTCAGCCTTACATCGGTAAGTTTTGTGTTGTTTATTTTGATGGCATCTTAATATACAATAAGTCCCTGAACGAGCATGTTGAACATTTAAGATCTATTCTTAGCACTTTGGGAGAAGAACACTTATACTTTAATCTCAAGAAGTGTGCTTTTTGTATAGGCCAAGTTACCTTCTTAGGCTTCATTGTAAGTTCACAGGGACTAGCAGTGCATCTAGAGAAGATTAAGGAAATTCAATAATGGCCAAAACCTATCAACGTCAGTCAAGTTCGGAGTTTCCATGGATTGGCCAGTTTTTATAGGAGGTTTGTACCAAACTTTAGTTCTATTGTCGCCCCCTTAACAGAGATTATTAAGAAGAATTCAAACTTCTCTTGGGGCAAAGAACAAGATATAACATTCAACGAACTCAAGGATTGTTTGACAAGGACACCACTATTAGCCTTGCCAAACTTTGAAAAGACATTTGAAAGTGAATGTGATGCCTCCAGAATTGGAATTGGCGATGTTTTGAGTCAAGAAGGGAGGCCAATTGCTTACTTCAGTGAGAAACTAAATGGTGCAACCTTGAACTATCCAACATATGACAAAGAGATTTATGCACTCATTCGGGCATTGTAGACTTGGCAACACTACTTGTTACCAAGGGAATTTGTTATACACACTGACCCTGAAGCCTTAAAGCATATCAAAGGACAACACAAACTTAACAAGAGGCATGCCAAATGGGTCGAATTCCTTAAGTCTTTCCCCTATGTCATCCACTATAAGAAAGGAAAATATAACATTGTGGCAGATGCTCTTTCACGCATATATGTTTTACTTAACACTTTGGATTCTAAACTCTTTGATTTTTCATTCATTAAAGAACATTATTCTACTGACTTGGACTTTGGAGAAAAGTATAAGTTATGTGAAATAGGTGCTCATGACAAATACTACCGGCATGATGGAAATCTTTTCAAGGAATGGAGACTTTGTATCCCACAAGGTTCCATGAGAGAAGTATTAACAAAAAAAGCACATGAAGGGGGACTTATAGGACACTTTGGCATTGAAAAGACACTTAGCATCTTGAAAGAACACCTCTTTTGGCCAAAGATGAAAATGTATGTTGAAAAGGTTTGTAAAAGGTGCTTAGTGTGTAAAAAGGTGAAAACAAGAGTTATGCCTCATGGATTATACATGCCTTTGCCGATACCAACCATGCCATGAGTATATATCTCTATGGACTATGTTTTGGTTTTCCTAAAAACCAAGAGTGGGAAGGATTCAATATATGTGGTGGTCGATAGGGTCTTCAAGATGGCTCACTTTATACCATGTAACAAGACCGATGATGCTATCCATATTGCAAATTTATTCTTCAGAGATGTGGTAAGGTTACATTGACTTCCTCGAACCATTGTGTCAAATAGAGATGTCAAATTCTTAAGCCACTTTTGGAGGACTTTGTGTAGCAAAGTTGGCACAAAACTACTCTTTTCTACTACATGTCATCCTCAAAAGGATGGAAAACTGAAGTGGTTAATAGAGTTTTGTCAACATTCTTAGATCCACCATCAAGAAGAAAATCAAAACTTGGGAAGAATGCCTACCACACATGGAGTGATAACTCCGTAAAAAGACTCAATTTCTAGTCTTTTCACTTAAGTTATTGATCATCTAAAAAAAGTATGCACTACATTTTTAATTGCATTTAGTTGCATATAGGTTATATTAGCCTGTGGTGGATAAGTTTTGCTTAGGCAAGATTTATTTGGCTTGACTGATGCTGCTGAGGAGAAAGAGTTGTTAGAGTTGTGTTTGTGTAGGAATTCTACAGAGGAAGAACATTTCAGTTGTGACAATGAAAAGTTGCAAAGTCAACGGAACAGAAGAGAACGTGAAGAGAAGATTTATCTCTTCGAGGCAAGATTTATCTGAAGAAGTCTGAAGCAGGTGTGGCGAAACCGCCTATGTCACACGCCAGCTGAATGACCTACTTCACATGCAAGCAAGCCTTGATTGTTCTGAAAGCCGCCAGTCGCCTTTCCTTTTTAAGCTTGGGAAATTAATAACGACTACTTAAGGAAACTCCAAAAGCATGCAAAGTCCTAGGAGATATTTCCTTATAAATATTCAGCCGTAGCCGCAAAGAAAAAGAGGAAAGGAAGAATAAGATAGAAGAGTTTTACCTAAGGCGTGAGCAAGCAACTGCAGTGCTTTCCCACCGTTTACCCACCAATCTTCTTTGGTGTCCTCCATAGCCAGACGATAGCAGAGCGGTGATCAGGCCTCGAGAAAGGGTGATCACCAAGGCAGGCATGGTGCTGATCAGGATTGTCGCGACAATGCCCCAGATTTTGGGAGTCGTTCTTCCTTTGTTCTTAATTCTTATTTTATTTGGGGTTGTATTAAACGGTTAAATCTTGGATGATATTTGATAACACCATGAATGCTTTACTTGGTGTTAAACTTTGTTTTGCCTAAACAATATTTTCATGTTTATGAATGATGAATTATGTTTGCTTATGATTGTTTTGCTCATAGTTTAAATATTTTTCCTTAACATTGTAAGAGCATCGAGAGATCACCTGGGGTTTCGGTAAAACATGTCTTGGCATTGTAAGAGAATCGAGAGATAACCTTTTGTCTAGATAGTGATTCTTAAATTCGAGAGAATTAAGATAGATCAACGTGAGCAAAGGAATTAATCCAAGATGGTGAAGTTCTAGCTTGTTTACCTTAGAGATAAAGAGTGAGTTTCAAGAGACTAAAAGGGATAATTGCTAGAGTAGGTTAAGACAACGTCTATAGTTAACGTCGAGAGCATTACCATAGCAACCGTCTAAGAATACCTAGTAATCATGTCGGGCAGCTTAGTAAGGCATAATAATTCATTAAGAACTTAGAATAATTGTTGTTAAGACAATAGTTTAGCATCAGTGCTCTGTGACATGTCTGAATATGAGAGGTTGTTTGCATTATATTTAAACCGATACTTATTTTGTTTTATCTGTCTGTATATTTCCTTGGTCTAGACTACATTATTCTGAAATCATTGAATCATTCTTCTTAGTTTCTTCGTATTAGTTCTTAGTTCAAATACTTAGTAGGATTTAGTTTATGATATTATTTCTAGTTGTGGTGAAAATATATTTCTAATCCAATCCTTGTGGAGACGATACTCACTCACTACTATATTACTTGCATCGATTGTGTATACTTGCATAGATTTGCTTGCCTTGGCATATACATTTACAAGCGATCAAGTTTTTTGTGTCGTTGCCGAGGATTGGCAACTTACGAAATATTTAGCCATAACAAGTTCTTTTTGTCACTTTATATTTATTTAGTCTAACGTAGTTTTTATTTTCTTTTATAGGTGTTTATTATTGCATGACATTGAGATCTGCTGGTAAGCCTTTGGAACCATTCGACCCCGAAGTTGAGCAAACATTAAAACAAAGGTTGCATGCCCAAAGAACTAGAGAACATTTGAATCAAATGCAAAATGACATGGGATATCTAGGAGACCTAGATGCAGCGATTAATCTCGAAATTGCAAGACCAAGAGTGATACGAGATCATTTGAACCCTATTCTTGATGACCTCAATCATGGCATAGTGGCACCCTAGATATAAGCCACTCATTTCAAATTTAAACTAGTGATGTTTAATATGATGAACTCTATCGGCCAATTTGGTGGTACACCCAATGAAGATGCTAGACAACATGTTCGTGCTTTTCTTGAAGTATGTGATTCATTTCGACAACAAGGAGTACATGAAGATGTGCTCAAACTAAAGCTTTTTCCTTACTCACGTGATAGAGCAAGAGCTTGGCTCAGTTGAGTTCCTTCCGGATCAATGGAGTCATGGGCAGATTTATGCAAGACTTTCCTACTCCGATATAATCCGCCCAATATGAATACACAGCTTCGGAATGACATCGCGAGTTTTCACCAAGGAGATGATGAATCAATGTACGAATGTTGGGATAGGTAAAAAAGTTTACTTCGCAAATGTGTTAACCATGGATTTCACGATTCGACGCAAGTGGTAATGTTTTACAATGGAGTCAACGCACCAACTCGAATGATGCTAGATGCCTCAACGAATGGCACCTTACTAGACAAATCACCCAAGGAAGCTTTTGACATTCTCGACAGAATAACAAATAATGACTATCAATTTCCAACTGCAAGATTGGTAATCGACAAAAAACCCCCTGGAGCATATGAATTAGAGAGAAAAGATTCGGTAGCAGCTCAACTTTCTTCCATAACCAACATGTTGAAAAATTTGCATCGTCTTAAAGATGTAAGAGAAGTCAAAGTAACCAATAATGTGTGCATGTTCTTTCATGGCAACCATCATGAGAGCGAATGTCCTGAAACCATGAGTCAACCAATTTTATGGGCAACTATAATTAAAACAACAATAATCCCTATTTGAACACATATAATCCTGGTTGGTGACAGCACCCAAATTTCTCATGGAATAATCAAGGAAGCAACATGATGTGATCCTATCGACCACCAAGTTCAAACAAAACATGCTCACAACTTTGAAGTTCTTCCAAGATGATTCTAAGGGAGTTCTTCCATAATTTATTACTTATTTACTCATTTATGCTTTATGTCGTAACCGGTTTTCGTCCGGGCACGAAATATTAAATTTGGCGGGGAAATTGATGTGAATAAATAATTTTGAAAATAATTTGGGAGTCGCCATCGGCCTTTTGGGTTAGGTAGGTCGAATACCTAAAAAAATATCTTTTAAAAGAGTTTTAAGAAAACATCAATTAAAAAAAAAATTAAACTGATCTGCGTTTATAACCAAAAATTCGTTCTTTTTAATAATAAAAAGGGATTCGTGGTCGGTTACGTTTAGGGAAGGATTAGCACCCCTACAACGCCCAAAATTGGTACTTTTTAATTATAAATTGTCTCTATTATTAAAATTTAAAAATTCAAAAATATATTTAATTTATAATCCTATTATTTTCAAAATTATATTTATTTAAAAATATCCGAAAAGAACTTCTAGGTGCCTTAAGACAGCTCTTTTCTTTGATATTGATAAATATTAATTTAAATAATATTGTTTACTTTTTAATTTTAAAATATCAAAATAAGACATCCAGTTGTATTAAGACTGTCCTTTTCTTCGATATTAAAAATAAATATTTAAAAAATTACTATTTATTATATGTATATTTATGAATATATAAAATTTTTTAACAATATAATAAAATAAAAATATCACTAAAACAATATATTTTAGCCAGTAAAATGAAAACATATAAATAACTAAATTATAATAAAAATAAAACTAAATCTAATTACTAATTAATTGAAATTATAGGGATTAAATATTTTATTTTCTAATTTAATAATTTAGTGACCAAAATGAAATTATCTAAAATTCAAATTTTATAATAAAATTAATTAAAAATATGAACTAGGGATAAAAAATTTATTTATTAAAATTAAGGGATTAAATCTGTCATTTATCCTAAATATATTATTTTAATAAAAAGGACTAAAATGAATAAAATTAAAATTCAAAGACTGAATTAAAATTATTATAAATTCAGTTTAGTGACCAAAATGTAAAATTTACAAATACGAGGGACTGCGGACGGGGTTTAACTATTTCATAATTACGTGCATAGTCCTTCCCGAAACGACGTCGTTCGGGAAGGACTATAAGAGTCCAAACCGGCTGGCCCGAAGGGCCAGCCATTTCATTTCTTCTTCCTTCTCTCTCTCTTCTCTGAGAGAGAGAAATTTCTCTCGCTTCTCTCTAACACAGAGAGAAGCCCAGCCGGCCGGCAGCCGTTAGCCGGCGTTCATCCGCCGTCAACCACCGCCGCCGGCCACCGTCTTCGGTGGCCGGAAAATTTTTTTCTTTTATCTAAACGTAGATCGGACCGTCATAATGACGGTTCCGATGTTTTTTTCCGTTAAACGGCTCCCAATCGGAGCAAATCTAAAATAATACCTTCGGCTTTTCGAAGGTTTTGGTGAGATCCGGCGACGGTTGTGGTTCTCCGTTGACAGGGTAAGCTTCTTTCCTCTCTTTTCTTTTTTTTTCCTTGCTGCGTTGATGTTGACTGAGATCGTTGGTATAGTTTATTTTTTTTCCTTTCTCTGTTTTTTTTTTCTGTCTCTGTCTCTAGTTTCTGTCTCTGCTTTTTTTTCTTTTTTTCAGGTTGGGGTGGTGGCTTTTATAGCCACCACCGGTGTTCGTCTCAGACCTGTCCGAAAGAGGTTCTTCGGTGAGTCACCGGACTTCCAGTGGTAACTCACCATTTTGGGCAAGACGTGTGCGGCTGGAGTGGGTGTGGCGGTGAAGGCTTCTGGAACCAACAGCGGCGGCACTGGGACGTGTCCCTAGGGTATAGATACCCTAGGGTTTCCTCTGGCAAATGGTGGACCGTTGGATCAAACCAGATCCAACGGCTGGAATTGAAGATGGCGGCTGAGGATGATACAAACCCTAAATTGGGTTTAGGATTTACTGTAGGATTTTGGGTCTGGGCCACTGTTTGTAATTGGGCTTCCATTCGGGCTTGTAATATTTATTTATATATGTATTTAATATATTTAATAATAATAATAATAATAATAATAATAATAATAATAATAATAATAATAACAATAATAATAATAATAATGATAATAATAATAATAATATGGATAAAAAATTAGTATCTTCAGCTGCCCCTCTTTGCTCATTCTTGTATTAACAAGAATAGGGCAAAGATGAAAAGATAATAAATTTTTTTATCCATTTGGCTTTACTTTGATCATAATGGATATATTGAATAAATTCTTCTCTCTTTCCAGATGAGTTCTTCTTATTATGAACTTTCTGCTGGGGATGATGATGACCTCCTTTCTGTGATAGAGTCATTAAAAAGGTTGAATAAGCTCTTGATGAGTTCTTCTCATTATGAACTTTTTCTAGAAAGGCTGATGTTAATCTATCTCCTTCTGCGATAGAATTATGCAAAAAGTTGAACAAGTTCTTCTTATTATGAGCTTCTTCTTTCTTCTTCAGATGATGAGTTCTTCTCATTATGAACTCTACCTGGCAATGTTGATCCATTAAATGATGAATTCAAGCAAAAGGTTGAACAAATTCTTCTCATTATGAACTTCTTCTTCCTTCTTCAGATGAGTTCTTCTCATTATGAACTTTCTATGGAAAAGCTGATCCATCAAATGATGGATTCAAGTAAAAGGTTGAACAAATTCTTCTCATTATGAACTTCTTCTTCCTTCTTCAGATGAGTTCTTCTCATTATGAACTTTCTCTGGAAAAGTTAATCCATCAAGTGATGAATTCAAACAAAAGGTTGAACAAATTCTTCTCATTATGAATTTCTTCTTCCTTCTTCAGATGAGTTCTTCTCATTATGAACTTTCTCTGGAAAGGCTGATCCATCAAATGATAGATTCAGGTAAAAGGTTGAACAAATTCTTCTCATTATGAACTTCTTCTTCCTTCTTCAGATGAGTTCTTCTTATTATGAACTTTCTCTGGAAAAGCTGATCCATCAAATGATGGATTCAGGTAAAAGGTTGAACAAATTCTTCTCATTATGAACTTCTTCTTCCTTTTTCAGATGAATTCTTCTCATTATGAACCTTCTCTGGAAAAGATAATCCATCAAATGATAGATTTGAATCTTTGCTAAAGTATTTGAAATTCCTGTTAAAAATTCAACAAGAATAAAAATGAATGAAAATGCACCTATTTTTGTAAATACCTAAAATATGATGGATGATTGTTAATTTATTTGATTTCATACTGGTGAATTGAGTATTTCTTCAATTGTAAAAACCCAATAGATCTTTCTTCTTCAAATCAGAGAATCTATCTTCTTTGACAAATGTAAATGTAGATATTATGTAACAAAACCTCTTGAGAATAAAACTCAATAGTATAGGCTCTTGAAAAACTCGTATTCATACAACATGTTGATTCTGATAACAACTCATCTGATTATGAAGTGACCTTTCAAGATGATTTCACAGATATCGATAGTTCTTATAATACCGAGAAATCTTGAATTCTGATTCTGATGAGGAGAATAAACTGTTATACATGACAAAAATGGGATTCTCAAGTGCTGAAGCTTCAATAGCCATGTAGAAATGTGGTCCAGATTCATCAATTGTAAAATTGATAAATTTTATATGTGCTGTGCAAATGACTAAGGCTACTGATGCACTTCTTCTGGTAAAAGATAGGAAGTCATTATGCAATGATCCCAATTACAAGAAAAGGTGAAACTTGGGCTATGATTTTTGAGAAAGGAATAAGCAAAAGAAGCTTGAAAAGAAACTTCTTAATGAAGACGATCATGCAGTTTATCTTTTAATTCCAATGATTGGTTCTGTAATTTTTACCAAACCAGATTAGATAACTCAAAGAACACTTCCAAAAGATGCTATTGGCAAATTCATCTTCCAAATTCAATGATTGGTTCTGCCAAATCAGATCAGATAACTCAAAGAACACTTCCAGAAGATGCTATTGAGCAAATTCATCTTCCAAATTCAATGATTGGTTCTGCCAAATCAGATCAAATAACTCAAAGAACACTTCCAAAAGATGCTATTGGCAAATTCATCTTCCAAATTCAATGATTGGTTCTGCCAAATCAGATCAGATAACTCAAAGAACACTTCCAGAAGATGCTATTGGCAAATTCATCTTCCAAATTCAATGATTAGTTCTGCCAAATCAGATCAGATAACTCAAAGAACACTTCCAAAAGATGCTATTGAGCAAATTCATCTTCCAAATTCAATGATTGGTTCTGCCAAATCAGATCAGATAACTCAAAGAACACTTCCAGAAGATGCTATTGGCAAATTCATCTTCCAAATTCAATGATTAGTTCTGCCAAATCAGATCAGATAACTCAAAGAACACTTCCAAAAGATGCTATTGAGCAAATTCATCTTCCAAATTCAATGATTGGACTAAGATATCACAACACTTATTTGATGTAGAGCCAGAATTTGTAGATTCGAAGTATTTCCATGCTACTACACTGAAAATGGCTATATTCATAATTCTGCCAATTAAGAATAGATTTTCTCTTATTCTGCTTCCTCCATGTGCTGATGCTTTTCCATTGACAAAGAAATGATGGCTTTCATAGGATTCAAGAACAAAGTTGAACTGTTTATAAACATGTACAGGAAGTGCCAAATTGACAGAAATGATCTGTAAGGCTCTTGAAGCTTATGACAATGAGCCACCTTCGAGTGTCCAGAAGTATGTTCTTGATGAGTGCTGAAAATGGAATCTAGTATGGGTTGGAAAGAATAAAGTTACTCCACTTGAACCTGATGAGGTGGAAATGCTTCTAGGTTTCCTTAAAAAACCATACACAAGGATCTGTATAGAGACATATTTCCCAGTGATATCAATGTCTTGTTTCTTTTTGTTGGAATCTGTGCTACAAAAGTTGCCTTCTACTGTCTTAGTATATCTTTGAAAACAGATGTGCAAGAACTGAATGGTGATCGGTTGGAGCAATTGATGAGTAGATTTGGCAAATTCGACCTTGTTGTAGATAGGATCCCGTGTAATAATCTTGATGTTCATGACTTTAAGCTAGTGATGATTTGCTTACTTTGTATTCCATGTATTTAAAAGTATTAACATAAAGTGATATTCAGAAATCTTTAAATTATTTCAAAATTATGTTAATTCAATATAAAAGAATAAATTGAATTTCAAAAATAAATTGAATCTCAAATAAATTGAACTTGAAATAGATATAATTGTATTCAAAGTTATGGCAAGCATAAGAATGATAAAAATTCAAATGTCTCAACAAATTATAAGCATAAGTATTTCTAAATTAATCATGTTGACACAATTTAGAGTAATGATGTAAGCTTTTGTCTGGAAGATCTCAAACGTTGTCAAAATGCTTGTAGATGTGAAGCTTCTCCCAAACTGTCAAAATCTTAAGAGAGTTCAATTGCCAGATGCCTAATATCAAACTGCATTTGAGCCGCCTTTTCAGGTTTTCAACTCAGATCCTTCCTTTGGTTACAAGATGCCCTTTGCGGGTTTTCACCTTGACCCCCCTTTTTTTCTTTTTTCTTTTCTTTTCTTTTCTTTTTTTCTTCAAGCATAATATTTCTTGACAGAATCCGAGTTTATTGGATTTTTCAGAATTTTTTCATCCATTTCTGCCAAGATCAACGCTCCTCCGGAAAAGGCCTTTTTCACAACGTATGGTCCTTCCCAATTAGGCATCCATTTCCCACGAAAATCTTTATGTATAGGCAAGATCTTTTTTAATACTAGATCACCCTCTTGGAATTCTCTTGGATGTACTTTCTTATCATGAGACTTCATCATCCGTTTTTGATACATCTGTCCATGGCAAATAGCTTTCAATCTTTTCTCCTCAATAAGGTTCAATTGATCAACTCTAGCTTGGATCCATTCAGATTCATCCAATTTTATTTCTCTCAATATTCGGAGCGATGGAATCTCAACTTCAATTGGTAAGACTGCTTCCATCCCGTAGACTAAAGAAAAAGGCGTTGCCCCAGTAGATGTTCGAACAGTAGTTCGGTATGCATATAGAGCAAAAGGTAACTTTTCGTGCCAATCTTTGTAAGTTTCAGTAGTCTTTGTAATGATTCTCTTGATGTTCTTATTTGCTGCTTCAACTGCCCCATTCATCTTTGGACGATATGCCACTGAATTTGCATGTTTGATTTTAAACTGTGCACAAAGTTCAGTCATCATTTTGTTGTTCAGGTTCAAAGCATTGTCTGTAATGATCCTCTCTGGTAGGCCATATCGACAAACTATCTCTTTCTTTATGAATTTGCAGACTGTGGACCTCTTAATATTGGTGTATGAAGCAGCTTCAACCCATTTGGTAAAATAATCAATTGCCACTAGGATGAAGCAATGTTCATTCGATGCTTTTGGTGTGATTGCTCCAATGACATCTATTCCCCACATAGAAAATGGCCAGGGTGCTGTCATTACATGTAAAGGAGATGGGGGTACATGAATCTTGTCTGCATATATCTGGCATTTATGACATTTCCTTGCATAATCAATGCAATCTGTGTACATGGTAGCCCAATAGTATCCATATCTCATTATTTTTCTGGCCATGGAAAGACCATTTGCATGTGTTCCACATATTCCGCTGTGTACTTCTTCAATGACATTTCGAGCTTCGCTAGTATTTAAACATCTCAATAGCATTTGATCACTGCTTCTTCTATACATAATCTCTCCATCCAGAAAATATCCAGCAGCCATTCTTCTCAAAGTTCTTTTATCAATTTTCGATGCATTTGGTGGATAGCTTTGATTTTTGATATATTGCATAATATCATGATACCACGGTTTATCATCTACCTCTTCTTCCACACTATAACAATGTGCAGGAATTTCATATACTTGCATTTTGATTGGCATCATATCAACCTTCTTATTTGCCTGAAACATAGCAGCTAATGTAGCCAAAGCATCTGCCATTTGATTTTCTTCTCGAGGGAGATAATTGAAGGTAACTTTCTCAAATTCTTTCACTAATTCGAGTGTAAAATTTCGATATTCCAACAATTTGGGATCTTTTGTTTCCCATTCTCCTCGCAATTGATACACCACCAAAGATGAATCTCCATATATCTTGAGAAATTTGATTTTTCTTTCTATAGCTGCTTTCAATCCCATGACACAAGCTTCATATTCCGCCATGTTATTGGTGCAAAAGAACTCCAGTCTACTTGTAAAGGGATAATAAACATTTTCTGGAGAAATCAACACTGCCCCGATTCCTCGTCCCAAAGCATTAGATGCTCCGTCAAAATAAAGCTTCCAAGTTGCAAATTCATCATTTGTTCTGACTTCTTCATTCATGGATATGCATAACAGATCTTCATCGGGAAAATTGAAGTTCAAAGGCTGATAATCATTTGATACACGACTGGCCAAAAAATCAGCTATGACACTTCCTTTTATCGCTTTTTGGTTGACATAGATAATATCAAACTCAGATAATAACATCTGCCATCTAGCCATTCTGCCTGTCAAAGCTGGTGATTCCATTAAGAACTTTAAAGGATCAAGTTTGGATATCAACCAAGTAGTATGGTATAACATATATTGTCTGAGTCTTCGAGTAGCCCACACCAAGGCACAACATAATTTTTGTATTGGTGGATATCGAACTTCACAATCGGTAAATTTCTTGCTCAGATAATAGATAGCTTTTTCTTTTCTTCCAGATTTATCATGCTGTCCTAGTACACATCCCATCGAATTTTCAAAGACTGTCAAGTATAGAATTAATGGTCTATCAGGTATTGGTGATACTAAAATTGGGGCATTGGATAAATATTTCTTAATAATATCCAAAGTTTCTTGACATTCTTCATTCCAGACTTCAGGATTATTCTTTCGAAGTAATTTGAACACTGGATCACATTTGTCAGTTAATTGAGAAATGGACCGAGATATATAATTTAATCTTCCCAAAAAGCCTCGAACTTCTTTTTTTGTATTGGGTGGTGGAAGATCTTGAATTGCTTTGACTTTATCTGGATCAATCTCGATTCCTTTTTTGCTGACCACAAATCCCAAAAGTTTTCCAGAAGTTACCCCAAAAGTGCATTTAGCGGGGTTGAGCTTTAATTGATATCTCCTCAATCTCTGAAAAAGCTTTCTCAAATTTTGAATATGTTCTTCCGTTCTGGATTTGGCAATCATGTCATCTACATATCCTTCAATCTCTTTGTGCATCATGTCATGAAACAAAGTTACCATGGCTCTTTGATATGTTGCCCCTGCATTTTTCAATCCAAATGGCATCACTTTATAACAGAATGTGCCCCACATGGTTATAAATGTTGTTTTTTCCATGTCTTCAGGATTCATTTTTATCTGATTATATCCTGAAAAGCCATCCATAAATGAAAACCATGCATGCCCTGCAGTATTGTCCACCAATGTGTCTATGTGGGGTAAGGGAAAGCTATCTTTCGGACTAGCTTTGTTGAGATCTCTGTAATCCACACACATTCGAACTTTTCCATTTTTCTTTGGTACGGGAACAATGTTGGCTACCCATTCTGGGTATTTAGATGCTTGTAGGAAACCTGCATTGATCTGTTTCATTACTTCTTCCTTGATTTGCAACAACATTTCTGGCCTCATTCTTCTGAGCTTTTGTTGAACCGGTTTATATTCTGGATTGATTGGAAGCTTGTGTATCACTATATCTGTGCTCAAACCAGGCATATCTTGATAAGACCAGGCAAATATATCTTTGAACTCTTGAAGGAGATTTATCAATTCTTGTTTTATCTGTATTGTCAGAGTAGTACCAATTTTCACCTCTTTTATTTCTTCATCTGTTCCCAAATTCACAGTCTCAACCTCTTCTTTGTGGGGTAGAATTTGTTTGTCTTCTTTTTCTACCAATCTTAATAGTTCAGTAGGAATATCACATTCCAGTTCATCCTCACAACCATTGATTTCTTCCAGACATATAGGATGCTCTAAATTTATCACTGGATTAAATTTAGGAATACACATGCTATTAACACGGTGACACCTGCAAATTTAAATCGGACATATTTCCGAAAGAATATAGTAAATTTATGAAATAAATAAATGTAAAAATGTAAGAAAATGTAAAGAATGATTGCCATATGAAAATTTTAAAGAAAACTTCTTATATTTAACATAATTTCTTTTACAAGGTAACAAAAAGTTTTATATTTTTGAGCTAAACATAAAGATTAGTTCTGAATATTACTCTGCGTTAATATTAAAAACTATAGGAAGATCTTCAGTGGTCCAATTGGTGAGTATTTCTCCAGGAAAACATGGGCGAATCCTATCCAAGTACTTGCCAGTCTTGTTGTCATTCATGATCATATTGATAAATAATCCATTCATAGCTTCTTCAACTATGTCTTGATTTTTCGTCAACTTTTCTTCTTTAAATGCTTCAACAAGCTGCTTTTCTACATTAATTGTTCCCCCTGATCTGAATGTTGTCTTCAACTGTGGGAAAGACATGTATTTCCAAAGGATTTCTCCCCCTTTCAATTTTGCCTTTCTGTCTTCACATCTTCTTTTCATCTCTTGGTTCTTTTGCTGAAGATTGGG
The DNA here is from genome assembly GCF_006381635.1 of Hibiscus syriacus. Lineage (NCBI taxonomy): Eukaryota > Viridiplantae > Streptophyta > Magnoliopsida > Malvales > Malvaceae > Hibiscus > Hibiscus syriacus. Next base: position 9,470,829 of record NW_024062800.1, on the reverse strand, counting down.
CTTAAACCCAAGCCCAAAACGGTCTTTCTTCATCTGTATACTGATAGGAACTGAAATCCCTTGAAGATTCTTTCCTAGACCTCTCCCAGTTTTAGCTCCGATGCCTAAAGTTTGTTGTACCGTCATCTTGGTGCAATCAGACAGTCTGGGATATGGAATTTTGCTTCCTTCTGCAATAAAGGTTGCATTTACAAATTCAAGAGCTCGAAAAGAGCATTCAAGAGCCTCATCATTGGTGTCGATATATGGAACATCGCTTGTTACAGACGCAATGATTTCTTCTTCAGCACTGACGCATATTAGTTGTCCCTCAACAACAAATTTCAATTTCTGATGTAATGAAGAAGGAACGGCTCCTGCTGAATGAATCCATGGCCTCCCTAATAGACAATTATATGTGGGGTGGATGTCCATCACCACAAAGTCAATATTGTACACGACTGGGCCGATTAACAACGATATTTCCATTTTCCCAAGCACTTCTTTTTGAGTACCATCAAATGCTCGTACCACATTCTGATAACTCTTCATGTGTGATTGATCCAGAGGCATTCTTTGAAGTGTAACTAGAGGCATCAAGTTGAGAGCGGATCCATTGTCAATCAATACTCCTGGCAACACATGACCATGACAGTGTGTCGTGATGTTCAAAGCTTTTACTGACCCCATTCCGCCTTCCGGTATTTCATCATCTGTGAATGTTATATAATTGTCAGCGGCTATATGTCCCACAATTCTGTCAAGTTTATTGAGGGATATATTTTCAGGGATAAATGTTTGATTGAGAATTTTCATCAAAGCATTTCTATGTGCTTCTGAATTCATCAATAGATCAAGAATAGAAATTCTTGCTTGTTGTTTGTGTAGTTGTTCAACCACACTATACTCACTATGTTTTAGGAATTTCAAAAATTCTTGAGCTTGTTTTTCTGTCACAGGCTCATTGAATGCTGGAAGGGATTTATCTTCAAATACCTTCTGAGGTATTGCCACGGGTTTTCCTTTTGCTTTCACTTGTTCTGAAGCATTGGATGTTTCGGGAGAGTAACATCTCCCACTTCTCGTAAAGAAACCGACTTCGCTCACTGCTTCGGACGTTGATATTGTACTCAGACTTTGTATTTTCTCTTCTGTTTTTTCTAGAGAAACAGATCCTCCTACCATTGAAACATTGGTAGTATAATTCCAAGGTACCCTGCGGGTATCTTTGTATGGAAATGGTAGAGGAGTGGTAATAACTACTTTTGGCCTTATTGGTGCAGGAATCACCGTGGATGATTTCACATTAATGATCACAGGATCATTTATTCTTTGATTTGGTTTAGAATCCTCTGATGAGCAAACATCATCTTCTTTTTTTCCGGGTTCTTCTTCAAAGAATTCTATTTCTCTGTTGTTCATCAATTTTTGCACCAAATCTCTAAACTCAGGACATAGTTGAATTTTATGCCCTTTCTCCTGATGATATTCACAATAATTCTTGCCTTCATTATGCTTTGGCCTGAATTGTTGTGGAATTATACCGGCTAAAAAAAGTTGTTGGAATATCCAAACAAACGGAGATTTAATTTCAGAAATGTCAGTCTTTGCTTTCTTTCTGTCCTCTTCCTGAATTGCATTCACGTTTTTATCTCCATGATTTGGCAATGGATGACTTGATGCGGATGGTGTATTGAATTCCAACTTCCCAGTGTTGATCAAATTTTGAACCACCCTTTTGAATGCTAGACAGTTTTCAATAGAATGTCCTGTAATTCCTTCATGGTAAACACAGTGTGCCTTTGTATCATACCAAGGAGGGAATGGTGGTTGCATGGGAACCAAAGGATAGGGCCGTATGACATCTGCCTTTAACAGCGAATCATAGATCTCAGCATATGGTACTGGTAAAGGTGTAAAAGACAACCTTTCATTTTCCTTTCGAGATCCTCTAGAATCTGCTCAATTAGTGTTTGTTTCCCCTTTCTTAACCCTTGGCTGGGTTATTGTAACACTTTTCGATGAATCCTTGCTGTAAGAATTGGCATTGTTGACTTCATTCTCCTTTTTCCGGTACGTAGGTCTTTTGGAACTAGACCCTTCATTTGATTCAATCTTGCCACTTTTCAAGACATTTTCAATGAGTTCTCCAGAAATGACCAAATCTGCAAAATTTCTGGTTGCATTCCCCATCAGATGATTTAAATAAGGAGCCTTCAAGGTATGAACAAATATTACTGTAGCCTCTTTTTTTGACAAAGGTGGTTGAACTTGGGCTGCAGTGTCACGCCATCTCTGGGCATACTGTCTGAATGTTTCGTTATTCTTTTTCTCCAAATTCTGGAGAGTCCATCTATCAGGAACCATGTCTGTCACATGGCGATACTGCTCTAAAAATGCTTTAGCCAAATCTTTCCAGGATCTAATGTTGGCTTTGGTCAATTGAGTATACCATTTTAAAGCCGGTCCTGTCAAACTATCCTGAAAGCAGTGAATTAACAATTTCTCGTCCTTCACATATCCTGCCATTCTTCGACAAAACATAGTAATGTGGGATGAAGGGCATGTAGTACCATCATATTTATCAAATTCGGGAGCTTTGAACTTGATGGGAAGGATTAAGTCTGGAACCAAACTCAACTCACTAGCATCAAACCCATAGAACGATTCAGTTATTTCCACGGATTTCATTCGTTCTTCTAAGCTCTTGATCTGTCTGGTCAGTTCTTCATTTACTTTTTGTTTTTCATTCAGATCATTCAAATCCGGGATCAAATGATCAGTATTAAGATCCCCTATTTTCACATCTGATATAAGCGGAATTTTGCTTGAAGAGGCAGGATCCACTTGTTGATCTTCATGTGGTTTGGCTTCTTGTAATGCAGATGTACGAGCATTGATTTGTATAGGTATAGTACCAGAGTGATAAATTGGTTCTGGTGAAAAACCTAGAGGATATATGGGTTCTTGGTCGAAAGATATAGGATTTTCATGCATTTTTCCACTGATAGCCTGCCTTTTAAACATGTCCTCTATCTTATTCATCATACTGTCTTGTGAATTTGCAATACTGGCTTCAATTTTTTCCAACTTCATTCTCATTTCTTCTTGTTCTTTATGATGCTGTTCCTCAATACGCTGTATTTTATCATCCATAATTCTCTTAGTAGCTTGTCTAGTACCGTAGTGATGTAGTATTTCTCTTTTGGCCAGAGTAACTGCGATTGAAAAATCTTTTAATATTATTTTTTCAAATTTTAATTAATGAATTTTAACTTAATAAATAAAATACATACATAGCGAAAATTATGAAATGAATGATGAATGTATGCAAAATGCATGTATGTAAAAACATTGATCCCAAAAAGTTAACTGTCATAGAACAACTTTCATCGGCATACAAAAGTTTCTTTATAATAGTTCATAACTACAGATACGACATAGCTTTCTTATTAAGCTCTATAATTTCTTTCATTAACCATGACACCTTATTTCCGCACTTAGAAACTGGATCAACATGATGCTCAATTATTTTGGCTTCAACAGCTAGTTCCCCAACATATCTAGCAACTTCACTCATTTGAAACATGGCCTCGAACACCATATTGCTTCTTTCTTCACTTCTTTCGACATAGAACTCAGTTGACTTTTGCCATTGTTCAGTTGTTCCTTCAAGAGTTTGCTCTAACTCAGTGATTCTGACTTGACAATTGTGCAGAATTTTTTCAAGATCTCTAATGCGTCTTCGCAGTGAAGCATTTTCTTCATTACTTTCTTTGAGATCATTAGGTCCTAGACGAACCTTTTCTTGAAACAATGATTCTTCAAGTTGCAAAATGTAAGCATTAAACTCTGAGTTTTTGTTTCTAGACTGATCCAGATCCTCTTCAAGTTTTGTTCGTGCTTCTTGCGCTCTTTGATTAAGCTTCTGGATTTGAACATCTTTGTTTCTGCATCTTTGCATCCAATTGCTAGCCACTTCTTGTTCTACCTCAAGTCTGGTGTTGAAATTTTTTCTTTCTAGCTCCCATTTTTCTTTTTCAACATTGGATTCTTCCATCTTTTGGTCTCTGACTTCAAGCTCAACAATCAACTGGTTCATTTCAGATTCAAATCCCTTGAACATGATATTTTTCTCACTTTCAAATTTAACAAAGATGTCATTCTTCATCTCTTCTAAATCTTTGGCTCGATCCCTTTCTCTTTGTATTTCATTCATGATCTCACGGTGTTCAGCCTTGTGTTTTATAATTCGCTCTCTTCTGTCGACCTCAAAATCTTCCATTTTTTGCTTTCCTTTCTCAAGGCTTTTGAGTAGACGGCTATTCTTTCCTTTCAGATCTTCAACTCGTCTTTTCTCGATGTTCAATTCTCTGGTCATCTGTACCGTCGATTGGCTGGGTCCTGATGATTTTCGGGATTTATATAACTCCTGGTAATTTTTCTGTAAGGCTCTGTACTCATCTTCACCTTTTTCTTTATCTTTTCTCAACATTGTACATTGTGATGAATGAAAGTCAATGTCAACCCCTAACATAGCTTTATCTTGTCTCATTTGCTCTAACTCTTTCGACCAGCCATCTCTTTCTGCTTCAAACTCAGCTCTCAAGATTTCAATCTCTGATGGAACCACCTTAATGCGATCTTCCATAGAAATATCCTCATTTTGATCTGGTAGAGGAATATTTTCGTTTTTCCTGACAGATCTCCATTCTTCATAATCAGGAGTTAACATTTCTTTTGCTGCTTTAGCTCGGATGCAAAAAATTGTTTTCCAAGCTGTAACGGCTTCCATGATATTTCTTTTATAATTTTTGCTGTGGAATGCGAACTCAGATGACTGTAATCCAGTAGTGATAGGTACAAATTGACGACCTTCATACTGTCTTATAACCAGAAGTGGTGCATATCCAATTCCTCCCCATAATCCAAGCAGCATTATCCAGTTGTAATCTCCACATCTGTAAAAGAATTCCCTTTGGATTTGCCACGGGGCGCGCCAAACAACGTCATTGCTTTGTAGATTTCGAAAGGCATTAATCCACATATCTTTCTTAATTTCTTTCGGCCATTCCTGCTCTAGAAATTCTTTTAATGGTGAGTAATCCATATTGAAGCATCGGTATGGAACCTTTTCCGTCCTCCAGAAATGACTACGGATCCAAACATATAACAACTGGGTACACCCTGAGAATCGTCCACCTCCTAACCTTCTGCAAGCATTTAACGATCTGAAGGTCTCTGCTAGGATGGCAGAAACATGATTAATCTTCTTCGGTAGCTGTTCAAACAAGTCTACCACTGCAGCTTCAATATATCCCAATACTTTTGGGAAGATGACCATACCATATATACCCAGAGCAAATAGATCGAATCGTACTTTAATATCTGGATGGCTCTGAATAAGTTCTCTGATGTTGGTCCAAGCAATGCCTTCGCTTTCGCCTTTTTATTTTGTACGGGATGCTACCCATTCTTCTCGTACCCCGGCAATCTTTGCTAATTTAACTCGAAAGGGTTGAGTTTTAATTGACTTTGAATATATTCGATTCTCCAAAGCACCTTCAAGATGTAACAAAGTTGTATATTCTTCAATAGTAGGGACCAAGTCCTCCTTATTGAAAGTGAAGCAATTGTACCCTGGATTCCAGAATTGAACTAGGGCTCTGAGTAATTCATCATCAACTTCAACATAGAGCAAATATGGGATGTCTCCGTAGATCTGATAAAACTGCAATTTTTTGTTTGAATTCCAACTTTCCCAAATGCTTCGCAAATCTTGCATATCATTTCTTTTTAGTGAAACTGAAGTATAACTGGCCAAGTCAGATACATAATCATCCTGCAGACTGTCTCCTTCTTGTCTTTGTAAATCCTCAGCCCACTGTCTTACTTTCGAGTTTAGAATTATTTGACTTGAACACTTTTTATCCATAGATGAAGGCTTTCCAATGAGACAATTAACACAAGGATCAATGTCTTTTATCCTGTATGATGCAATGCAAACAGAAAAATAAAGAACACACAAAAGAAAATAAATTAGTTTACATAATAAAGAAATTTAATAATAACATTTACATAAATATTCTTTATTTAAACATGCTTTTCTGAATTTAAATAATTTAAATAAACATGTAATTTAAACAATAAATAAATTAACAGAAAAGACAGAATTCATTTCTCCTGTGTGTACACCTATTTTGGACAAAATTTCGGCATGACTTCGGATTGGAAGAGTTTCTAAGGTTTTTTATATGCAGGGTTTCAGATCTAGGAGTAAAGGTACTCGAATTGTCCTTGTTAGTGCCCCCTTGGGTTGCTAACCCTCAATCCTAGTCCATTACAGACTAAAGTGAATCGAGTTCAATTCGAGGGGATACATTTCTCTATGCCTGACACGGAGAATAAATTCTCACGAAGACATAGAGCATATGAACCCCGAAAGTTACTTGTTAGGTCTGACACGGAGAATAAATTCTCACGAAGACGTTGCTTTCACTCTCACTTAAAAGGGACAACTCAATTATAGAGCTTTATGTTTTGCAATGCAAGTGTTGTGTGTGAGGAGAAATGTTCAAACTTTAGAAAAATAAATAATGAAATGAAATACTTGCAAAGAAAATAAAACATATAAATATTATAAAAATAATAAATAAATAAAAAATTTGAAAAAAAAAGAATTAAAAATTAAATATATAAATTTTTAATTTTTAACTAATAGAGACAATTTATAATTGATTTTTTAAAAGTTTGACCAGTCCCCAGTGGAGTCGCCAAGCTGTCGTAACCGGTTTTCGTCCGGGCACGAAATATTAAATTTGGCGGGGAAATTGATGTGAATAAATAATTTTGAAAATAATTTGGGAGTCGCCATCGGCCTTTTGGGTCAGGTAGGTCGAATACCTAAAAAAATATCTTTTAAAAGAGTTTTAAGAAAACATCAATTAAAAAAAAAAATTAAACTGATCTGCGTTTATAACCAAAAATTCGTTCTTTTTAATAATAAAAAGGGATTCGTGGTCGGTTACGTTTAGGGAAGGATTAGCACCCCTACAACGCCCAAAATTGGTACTTTTTAATTATAAATTGTCTCTATTATTAAAATTTAAAAATTCAAAAATATATTTAATTTATAATCCTATTATTTTCAAAATTATATTTATTTAAAAATATCCGAAAAGAACTTCTAGGTGCCTTAAGACAGCTCTTTTCTTTGATATTGATAAATATTAATTTAAATAATATTGTTTACTTTTTAATTTTAAAATATCAGAATAGGACATCCAGTTGTATTAAGACTGTCCTTTTCTTCGATATTAAAAATAAATATTTAAAAAATTACTATTTATTATATGTATATTTATGAATATATAAAAATTTTTAACAATATAATAAAATAAAAATATCACTAAAACAATATATTTTAGGCAGTAAAATGAAAACATATAAATAACTAAATTATAATAAAATAAAACTAAATCTAATTACTAATTAATTGAAATTATAGGGATTAAATATTTTATTTTCTAATTTAATAATTTAGTGACCAAAATGAAATTATCTAAAATTCAAATTTTATAATAAAATTAATTAAAAATATGAACTAGGGATAAAAAATTTATTTATTAAAATTAAGGGATTAAATCTGTCATTTATCCTAAAATATTATTTTAATAAAAATGACTAAATGAATAAAATTAAAATTCAAAGACTGAATTAAAATTATTATAAATTCAGTTTAGTGACCAAAATGTAAAATTTACAAATACGAGGGACTGCGGACGGGGTTTAACTATTTCATAATTACGCGCATAGTCCTTCCCGAAACGACGTCGTTCGGGAAGGACTATAAGAGTCCAAACCGGCTGGCCCGAAGGGCCAGCCATTTCATTTCTTCTTCCTTCTCTCTCTCTTCTCTGAGAGAGAGAAATTTCTCTCGCTTCTCTCTAACACAGAGAGAAGCCCAGCCGGCCGGCAGCCGTTAGCCGGCGTTCATCCGCCGTCAACCACCGCCGCCGGCCACCGTCTTCGGTGGCCGGAAAAATTTTTTCTTTTATCTAAACGTAGATCAGACCGTCATAATGACGGTTCCGATGTTTTTTTCCGTTAAACGGCTCCCAATCGGAGCAAATCTAAAATAATACCTTCGGCTTTTCGAAGGTTTTGGTGAGATCCGGCGACGGTTGTGGTTCTCCGTTGACAGGGTAAGCTTCTTTCCTCTCTTTTCTTTTTTTTTTCCTTGCTGCGTTGATGTTGACTGAGATCGTTGGTATAGTTTATTTTTTTTCCTTTCTCTGTTTTTTTTTTCTGTCTCTGTCTCTAGTTTCTGTCTCTGCTTTTTTTTCTTTTTTTCAGGTTGGGGTGGTGGCTTTTATAGCCACCACCGGTGTTCGTCTCAGATCGGTCCGAAAGAGGTTCTTCGGTGAGTCACCGGACTTCCAGTGGTGACTCACCATTTTGGGCAAGACGTGTGCGGCTGGAGTGGGTGTGGCGGTGAAGGCTTCTGGAACCAACAGCGGCGGCACTGGGACGTGTCCCTAGGGTATAAATACCCTAGGGTTTCCTCTGGCAAATGGTGGACCGTTGGATCAAACCAGATCCAACGGCTGGAATTGAAGATGGCGGCTGAGGATGATACAAACCCTAAATTGGGTTTAGGGTTTACTGTAGGATTTTGGGTCTGGGCCACTGTTTGTAATTGGGCTTCCATTCGGGCTTGTAATATTTATTTATATATGTATTTAATATATTTAATAATAATAATAATAATAATAATAATAATAATAACAATAATAATAATAATAATGATAATAATAATAATAATATGGATAAAAAATTAGTATCTTCACTTTATATGTGTTATAAGCATGCTTTGAAATTCTAAACTATGCTTTAATATTCATATATTGTCCTATGTTTGCATCCTATATGATATTCATGCTGTCTCATCATTAATTAGATTGTTTCATGCATATGTTACACATTCCTTACTTATGTTATCATATCAATTGCATTATTATATTAGCCATGGAATCATGTACTGCATTATAATGTTACTTATTATTTATTCATGAACTTGAGCATTGTAACTTATATACATTTTGCATTTGGTTTAAGGTACATTCAAGGAAATCCAATGGACAATTCACGTCAGTCATATTGATCGCCACTTTTGAACATGTTCCAAGAATCGAATCATTCGTTTATGAAATATTATTAACATTTAATCCCATATCTCTTATCTTTCTAACGCACTTTGAATCGTATAATTCCGAAAATGGGAGCTCGAGATATACCCAGATTACTGAAGACAGTGCAGGCTGGAAATAAGCACAGGATTTGCAACCATTCATCTCCTTCAAAGGATTTATGCATGAGAGGCACTAATGGAGACATATATGGACGAGAAAATAATATTAAAATGAATCAAAACATTTTTTGAGAAGGTGCAATGTTTCATTCAAAGGCTTTTAAGTTCATCCATTCATACATATTCAAGCAAGAAGCCAAATAGTCATGTTCACAAAAGGGGGTAAGAATTTCAGCCAAGATACATTCATGAACATTCATCCATAGAAGACAAATCAACATGTTCACACATGGGAGGAAGGATTCATCCATGAAGATACATTCATGAAAATTTATTCATTAATTCATCATACATTCACCATTGACCGTACATTGTATTTCCTAAGGGATGAACATTCATCCATGAATGTTCAATCATTAAATCTTGTATGTTCATCCTAGACATCCTTAGGCCTATAAATAGTTTAGCTTTCATTTTTTTGAAGAAACCAATTCACTTTGTTTAATCAATATTTGTGAGAGTTTCTCTATTTAGTTCTAAGTGAACTTTATCAACTTATCAAGCTTATGATTGTGGCGTCACCCCTATCTATTTCTCCCTGATACTTCTGGTTCCTATCTCTTTATAGATAGTGGATCAAAGTCCTTTTTATCACCCCTTAAAGAAGCAATATAAAGTCTGGGTCTTTGTTCTTTAACATTGGTTCTTCTTTTAGTCTTTTTTGAGATACTACCTTTCATATTCATCTCCATCACCTTCATTCTACTTCCATTACCATACTTCATCATTTCCTTTAAACATATCACCAACTTTTATATATATTCCGCTGCCATATGTATCTTTCTATTTCATTACTTCCATTTAACCATTTTTTGCTTTCTTGTTTGTGCAAGATCCTTGTTGCTTTCTTAGATCGAAATAATCGAAGGTACAACCTTGGCTTCACCATCCATCCAATGAATGCTAAGTTGAACTATATCACAACAATCAAGCCACAACTTACAGGCCACAACAAAATAATTCCGACCATCAACATTTTCAAATCAACATCATCAGCAGCCTTGGCAGAACAATAAAGGTATAGCTTCTTCATCTAACACTCATTCCAATACTAACTCCTTGGAATAATCATTGCAAGAATTCATGGTCTCGACAAAAGATTTCATAGTTTCTACAAAGACCTTGATGCACGAACATTCTGCAACAATTAAAAATCAAGGAAATTTGTTATAAAGCCAAACAACATTGTTACAAAGCCATAGTTCATCTCTCAGAGCGTTGGAGAATCAAGTGGGACAAATTGCCACGACATTACATTCTCGCCCACACGGAAATCTCCCTAGTGATAATGAAGTCACTAAGCATCATGGGAAGGAGTAATGCAATGTACTAACGCTAAGGAGTGAAAAACAAGTCGACCAAGATGAAAAGTTTGGGGGATATCACCTGAACAAGTCTTGCCAAGGCGTAACACAACCTGATCAATCTGGGAATACTGAACGAGAACAAGTACCTGAAGAGAAGGAAAAAAGTGAAGGCTCGGAAAAGCATCAACCAGATAATAAGAAATTCTTGGTCAAGGCCAGCGATTCCTCAACACCATCAGTATTAGATGTGAGACCTCCACCACCACTCCTTCAACGGTTAAAGAAGTGTTATGATGACATCCAGTTCAAGAAATTTGTTGATGTTCTGGATCAGTTGTGTATCAATGTGCCCCTACTTGAATCCATTGAGAAAATGCCTTCCTATGCCAAGTTTCTAAAAGAAATTGTTACAAAGAAAATGAAGGTAGAACGTGTTGCCACAACAAAATAAATCTGCTCAGCAGTGAGCAAACTCCCACCAAAGCAAAAAGACCATGGCAACTTTGTGATACCATGTTCCATTGGTAATGACTTCATAGGACGAGCTCTTATTGATTTGTGATCAAGTGTAAAATTGATACCAAAGTCCATATTCATGAAATTAGACGGATATCACGTCCATCCCACATCAGTCAGCCTACAGCTAGCTGATCGGTCTTATGTGCGACCCGAGGGCAGAATTGAAGATGTTGTAGTAAAGGTGGATAAATTTGTATTTCTAGTTGATTTTCTCATCTTTGATTGCGAAGCCGATGAAAATGCACCAATCATTTTGGGACGCCCATTCTTATCCACCGGCATAATTTTAATAGGTTGTGAAAAGGGAGAATTCAACATGAGAATTAGAGAGCAAAGAGTCATGATCAATGTATTCAACTCTATGAAATACGTGGACGATCCAAAGGAATGCCAATGCATTAATCAGATTGAAGAAAAGGCAATCATTGGACGAGGTGAATTCTTAAGGCTCGATGAATACAATACTTTGTACCATAAACCTACAACCGAGATGCATAAAGTAGAAAACTTTGGCCTAGACGAATTATTTTCTGAAGACGATTCTAAAATTATGGCCCGACCATAGAAATATGAGCAATGAACACCTTGAAAGCGATACCAAGGCAAGATGCGAATAAAAGACAAATGACCAATCGAGATTTCTTTATAGGTCAGGTATGAAATTTGAACCTTTAGATTATGATGAAGTTAAGTCTAAAGAGTCATCTTCACAACATGCACCGAAATTGGAACTTAAAACTTTTCCATCACATTTGAAATATGCTTATTTAGGAGTTGATGAAACCCTACCAGTGATTATTTCAGCCAACATAACCTCCGAACAGGAGAATAGTTTGTTGAATGTTTTGTCACAGCATAGGAAAGCTATAGGTTGGACAATGGCAGATTTGAAGGGAATCAGTCCGACAATATGCATGCACAAAATCAATCTCGATGATAGCCACAACGCCTCAGTAGAACCCCAAAGGCGGCTCAACCCGATCATAAAGAAGGTAGTCATGAAGGAAATATAAAATGGCTAGATGCAGGAGTAATTTATCCTATATTCGATAGTTCATAGGTTAGCCCAGTACAATGCGTACCAAAGAAAGGTAGTGTGACTGTGGTCAAAAGCGAGCATGATAAGTTACTCACCACGAGAACTTTCACGGGCTAGCGCATATGTATGGACTACATGAAGCTCAATAAAGCCACAAAGAAGGATCATTTTCCCCTCCCTTTTATCGATCAAATGTTGGATAGATTAGCGGGAAAAGCATTTTATTGCTTCCTCGATGGATACTCGGGACATAACCAAATATCCATAGCACCTGAGGACCAAGAAAAGACAACTTTCACATGCTCGTATGGTACCTATGCATTTCAACGAATGTCTTTTAGACTGTGTAATGCTCCAGCTATATTCCAAAGATGCATGATGGCAATCTTTTCAGATATGGTGGAAGAGTGCATGGAAATATTTATGGCCGAGTTCTCCGTTTCGGGTGAGGACTTTGATCGATGTCTCGGCAATTTATCCAAGTTGTTAAAATGATGTGAAGAAGCCAACCTAGTACTGAATTGGGAAAAATGCCATTTTGTGGTAACCAAAGGAATAGTGTTGGGTCACAAAATTCCATGCCATAACATTGAAGTCGACAAAGCCAAGGTGGATGCAATTGCAAATCTGTCAGCACCTACTAATGTGCGAGGTGTACGCAATTTTCTTGGACATGTAGAATTCTACAAGCGGTTCATAAAAGACTTTTCTCAAATCTCTAAACCCTTATGTCTTTTGCTTCAACAAAATCATCCATTTGAATTTACTAATGATTTTTTAAATGCCTTCACAGATTTGAAGAAAAAGCTTTTGGCAGCACCAATTGTTATCCTACCAGACTGGAACGAACCATTTGAGCTCATGTGTGACGCTAGTGACTATACAGTCAAAGCAGTGCTAGGGCAATGAAAAAGTAAAAATTTTCATGTTATCTATTATGCAAGCCGAAGTCTTAATGATGCATAAGTAAATTATACCACCATTGAAAAAGAGCTCTTAGCAGTAGTATTTGCATTCGATAAGTTTAGGCCATATCTAATAGGCACTAAGGTAATTGTGCACACAGATCACTCAACCATTAAATATCTGATTAATAAAAAAGATGCAAACCTAGACTAATTCGGTGGATATTATTACTGCGAGAATTGGATTTAGAGATCAAGGATAGAAAAGGTATATAAAATCAAGTGGCAGACCATTTATCTAGGCTAAATAACAAATCTGATTATCTTGACATTACAGAAATTAAAGAGGATTTCCCTGATGAGAAATTATTATTTGTCACGGCTGCACCGTGGTATGCTGACATAGTTAATTTTCTTGTTAGTGGTATTATTCCTCTTGATTTATCTAGCCAGGGCAAAAGGAAATTTCGGCATGTTGTGCGACATTACTTCTGGGACGAACCGTTTCTATTCAAGCAATGCGGGGACCAAATAATCCGAAGATGCATTCCAGAAGAAGAGCATCAAGATATCCTACGCCAATGCCACTCATCACCATATGGAGGGCATTTTGGTGGAATAAGAAAAGTAGTAAAAGTGCTTCAGTCCAGATTTTATTGGCCAACCCTGTTCAGAGACGCGCATAAATTCTATAAGTCATTTGATAGATGCTAACAAACAAGAAACATCTCGAAACAGCATGAGATGCCATGGCAAAACATTTTGGAAATTAAACTTTTCGATGTATGGGGAATAGATTTCATGGGACCTTTTCCAACATCAGTCGGAGATATGTACATTCTCTTGGCAATGGATTACGTATCAAAATAGGTTGAAGCCATTGCAACCCCTAAGAACGATTCCAAGGTGGTGTTGAAATTTATGCACAAAAATATAATTAGCGATGAAGGCACACATTTCAACAATAAATTGATTGCCAAGGCACTGAAAAGATATGGAGTATGACGTAGAATCGCTTTAGCGTATCACCCTCAGACGAATGGACAAGCCAAAGTGTCTAACCGAGAAATCAAGCAGATCCTTGAGAAAGTGGTCAACCCAAGTCGAAAAGATTGGTCACCGAAGCTAGATGAAGCACTATGGGCTTATCGCACAGCATTCAAGACACCGTTGGGAATGTACCCATTTAAGTTGGTCTACGGGAAGGAATGTCATTTACCGGTTGAACTTGAACATAAAGGTTATTGGGCCATCAAAAAAGATAAACATGGATGCTCAGCTTGTTGGAGAAAGAAGACTCTTGGAGCTGAACGAGATGGATGAATTTAGAGCACATGCATACAAAAATTCCCACCTTTACATGGAGAAAAAAAAATGATGGCAAGAGAGAGAAAAATATTACTGAGGTAATTTTATTCTGGGAAGGTACTGCTCTATAATTCACCCCTTAAGTTATTCCCAGGCAAGCTAAAATCGAGATGGTCAGGACCATTCATTGTTCACCAAGTCCATGACAATGGAGCAATTGAAATCCATAACGAAAACGATGGTTCTATCTTTAAGGTGAACGGACAGAGACTCAAGGAGTACAAAGGAGCCCCAATCACGTGCAACAAGCCAGCATCATTGGCACATAAAGTCCAAGAGTTTACTTTACTTAATTGAGCAAATATTTGTTGCCTAGGCAATGAAAATCTAAATTCTGTACATAAATAAGTTAAGTTATTTTCTACTTTAATCTATTTTATTTTATTATTTTCTTTTTTCATATTGTAGGCAATCAAGGAACACGTGGCAGCATAGGGAGTTGAAGCATGCATGAAGTAAAAAGGACAAACTAGGGTACAAGGTGTTGGCGGCAGAGTAAAGGGGAGAAGAAATCTTTTCTCCACCTTTATGTCAAATCACATATTTCTCATTTAATGAGAAATCTTTTCCCCACTATGTAAAGACTAAAAATACCTCGAAACCACCCATCACTTTCCAAAAAAACTACCCACCAACCTCTTCTTTATCGTGTTTCCCTCTTTCTCTATAAATAACTTTTTTCTTTCTCTAAAAAAATACCTCCCCATCGCCACCGCTAAATTCAGCCAAGAAAAATGGTGAGATAAAGATCGGCCAATCCCCCAAATAGAGTTTCAAACATTTCCAAACAGCCGAAGAAGAAGCACACTTCAAAACCATTCAACAACACCAAGTATATTTGGAAGATGGATTCGTTTTTCCAGCCGAGGGCAAGGAGCCATTTGGACCCAAGGTAATGGACGTCATAAAGAAGCATACCTGGGAGAAGTTTGCTCGAAATCCTAACACCGTAGCACCAACAATGGTGCCGGAGTTCTATGCCCATCATGAGGAGCCCTCCATCCACACAGTATATGTTCGAGGAAAACTCATTCACTTCTCCCCCTCTGCACTTAACAAATACTTTAAGTTGGGGAAAGTGGATGACCATCACAAGAGATTTGTGGCCGAAGCAGATCAAGAAATGTACAGTGGAGTTCTACAAGATTTATGCTTTGGGTGGGCCAAGTTCAAAGGGAATGCCCCCACAAGGAAACGACTATATCATCGAGCCCTAAAACTGTATGTGAAATTATAGAACCACTTTCTCAAAGAAAAGCTGATGTCAACGTCCCAAAACACCACTGTCCTCGTCAAGCAACTGTTGCTCTTGCACTCGATCATATATGGTAGGAAGATCGACGTGGAGAATTCATCTTTGAGCAGATCCATGACTGTGCCAAACAGAATCGGGTAATCTACTATTTCAAAGCCTTATAACCACGCTATGTAGGAAGAAAAAGGTTCCTGAGGTACCATTCGAAGATTTCATCAAACCCAAGGAGGGTATTACAAAGAAAAAGTCCCCGAGTTGATGAGTTTCAATGATGACGACCCGAAGGAAGGTCTAGAGTGAGGTACAAAATTGGTTGCCGAAGCTAGAATGACTATTGTGCTCATGCACACACGAGAGACGCATGAAAAGATCGGATGCCTAGAGGACCACATGAAAATTTACTTCGAGCACGCCAAGGTAAGGGACATGCAACTCAACGCCTTCATCAAGGAGTTGCTACCAACCACAATGATCAGACTGCCAACCTTTCCTAGTGTTATCCTCAACTACGATGCATGTGGTAGCACATTCCATGCCTCGACATCTTATGTCCCTCCAGACGTTCCACCAGAAGTGCCCACCGATGTGCCACCACTGGAAACCCATGTCCCACCTGTACCAGAAGAAGGTTAAGGCGATATAGAAGAGTTCCTCAGTTTCTCATCCTTCTCGACCACAAAAAGAAGCGATGATACTCCACCCCACTTCTTCACTGATGAATATTTCAAACCAGCACCGAAGCAACCCGAGCATGATCCTATTCCGTCCCCGGTTCAATTAACACCACCAGTCCCAACAGAAATTCCTAGTCCACCACCCATCTCAGTACAACAGACTCCTGTGACCGAGTAGTCCACTCCAGCACACGTCTCGTCTAGCAAGAAGTGCTACAAGAGAACAATAGGACGTATACATCAGCCATCTCCCTCCCCAGCTGCAGTAGACTCCAGATCCTAGAGTCCCTCTCCTCCCAAATGACGCCGCACGAGGGCGTCCAGTCAAGCCACCCCACTAAAGTAAGTTATTCTTCTTAGTTATCATTTTTTTTAACTTTGTTTTCTTTCGCATCTGCATATAAAATCATATAGTGTAGTTTTCATGCATTGAGGATAATGCACCCCTCAAGTTTGGGGGAGGTGTTGTATCATTCTTCCATACTTTTTTAAATAGTTATTGATGTTAATTGGTTGAAAATTTTGGTTGTCATGACATAAGCAGGTTAAAATTATTGTTAGGAATGAATTAGGGATGCCCAATGATGAAAGCATAATTTTATTGAATGGGCCAGAAATTATTATTAAGACTGTCTAAAGAAGGGAACCAACCCTAGCCTTGATTCTTTGAAATTTATAAACACTATTGTAGGTTATCTTTTCTCTAGGTAATCTATAAAATTTTTAAGAAAGAAATTTCTAATTACCGAGACTTCAAAAAAATATTCTAAGGGTAAAGTAAAAACCTCTCTAGTGTTAAAAGAACATGAAAAACTTAAAAAACACAAAGGGACACTCCTGTGTGCAAAGGCATGAACAAGAAAAATTCCAAAAAAAATTAAGAGTAGCCAAGGCATATGAGTGAATGAAAGTAGTCACAGGATGACTCTGCCTGACTAGCTTGGGGGTGGAAGGTATGCTCCCTTTCACCTAGAGTGTGGAACGATAGGTGTGATGAACTGACCCCCTATAATAAAAAAAATGTGTGAATAAAGAGAATAAAAGTTGATAAATAACTAGGAGTATAAACTAAGCCTGATGAATAGTTTGTTACCTTTACAACCTAGAAGTGCTTACTTTAAGTTTTCTAATTACCTCTATGCATTGACTAGTTACAATCACGCACACACCATAGTAAAGGATCCTGACTAGGGAAGGGACTTGATTGATATGACTATCGAACATATTGAAGCCAAATATTTTTTTAGGGCTGAAATCTCAAACCTGATGGTGTTCTTGACACTGCTTTGCCATGGCAATTTTTATTTTCTTCTAGCTATTATCCATTGCTTGAGGACAAGCAATAGCTTAAGTTTGGAGGTGTGATAACTCCATAAAAAGACTCAATTCCTAGTCTTCACTTAAGTTATTGCTCGTCTAAACAAAGTATGCACTGCATTTTTAGTTGCATTTAGTTGCATATAGGTTATATTAGCCTGTGGTGGATAAGTTTTACTTAGGCAAGATTTATTTGGCTTAAGTTATGCTGCTGAGGAGAAAGGGTTGTTTGAGTTGTGTTTGTGCAGGAATTCTACAGAGGAGGAACATTTCAGTCGTGACAATGAAAAGTTGCAAAGGTTAACGGAATAGAAGAGAACGTGAAGAGAAGAATTATCTGAAGAAGTCTGAAGTAGGTGTGGCAAAACTGCCTATGTCACATGCCAGTTGGATGACCTGCTTCACTACAAGCAAGCCTTGATTGTTCTGATAGCCGCCAGCTGCCTTTCCTTTTTTAAGCTTGGGAAATTAATAACAACTAATTAAGGAAACTCCAAAAGCATGCAAAGCCCTAGGAGAGTTTTTCTTTTAAATATTCAGTCGTAGCCGCAAAGAAAAAGAGGAAAGGAATAAGAAGAGAGAAGAGCTTTACCTACAGCATGAGCAAGCAACTGCAGTGCTTTCCCACCGTCTACCCACCAATCTTCCTTGGTGTCCTCCATAGCCAGACGATAGTAGAGCGGTGATCAGGCCTTGAGAGAGGGTGATCACCAAGGCAGGAGTGGTGCTGATCAAGATTGTCGCGACAGAGCCCCCAGTTTTGGGAGTCGTTCTTCCTTTGTTCTTAATTCTTATTTTATTTGGGGTTGTATTAAACGATTAAATCTTTGATGATCTTTGATAACACCATGAATGCTTTACTTGTTGTTAAAGTTTGTTTTGCCTAAACAATATTTTTATGTTTATGAATGATGAATTATGTTTTCTTATGACTGTTTTGCTCATAGTTTAAATATTTTGCCTTAACACTGTAAGAGCATCGAGAGATCACCTGAGGTTTCGGTAAAACATGTCTTAGCATTGTAAGAGCATCGAGAGATATCCTTTTGTCTAGATAGTGATTCTTAGATTCGAGAGAATTAAGATAGATCAACATGAGCAAAGGAATTAATCTAGGATGGTGAAGTTCTAACTTGTCTACTTAGAGATAAGGAGTGAGTTTCAAGCGACTGAAAGGGATAATTACTAGAGTAGGTTAAGACAACGTCTATAGTTAACGCCGAGAGCTATTACCATAGCAACCATCCAAGAATACCTAGTAATCCTGTCGCGCAGCTTAGTAAGGCATAATAATTCATTCAGAACTTAGAATAATTGTTGTCAAGATAATAGTTTAGCATCAGTGCTCTGTGACACGTCTGAATATGAGAGGTTGTTTGCATTATATTTAAACCAATACTTATTTTGTTTTATCTGTTTGCATATTTCCTTTGTCTCGGCTACATTATTCTGAAATCATTGAATCATTCTTCTTAGTTTCTTCGTATTAGTTCTTAGTTCAAATACTTAGTAGGATTTAGTTTGTGACATTAGTTCTAGTTATGGTGAAAATATATTTCTAATACAATCCTTGTGGAGACGATACTCACTTACTACTATATTACTTGCATCGATTGTGTATACTTGCACAGATTTGCTTGCCTTAGCATATACATTTACAAGTGATCATGGAGTTTGCTTACAACCGAACAATTCATTCTGCAACCAAATATTTGAGGTAGTGTATGGTTTTAACCCTTTAACTCCTTTGGATTTACTTCCTTTACCTTGTGATCAAATAGTGAACAAATATGGAAAGGAAAAAGAAGAATTTGTTAAAAGACTCCGTCAACAAGTCAAGAACATTATTGAAAGAAGAATTAGATAATATGAACAACAAGCAAACAAGGGAAGGAAAAAGATAACTTTTGAAGTCGGTGATTGGGTTTGGGTACACTTTAGAAAATAAAGGTTCCTAAATCAAAGAAAGTCTAAACTACTACCCCAAGAAGATGGTCCATTTCAAATTGTGGAAAAGATAAATGACAATGCATATAAACTACCGTTGCCTGGTGAGTTTGTTGGCGTAAGTGCTTCATTCAACATTTCAGACTTATCATAATTTGAGGATGGAAATGATTTAGGGACAAATCGCTTAAAAGAAGGGGGATGTTGTGAACACGCCTACCTTGGATCTAGAAGTCATGCCTCAAAGTCCCATGACTAGATCAAGGGCCAGACAATTCAGGGAAGTACTCTTAACTAAGTGTATTGAAGCTTTCAATTCATTTGACAACTTAACACCATCCAATGTTAAGTTGTATAATGTTTTAATAGCTAAAGAATAACTTCGCATGCTTATCATTCATATTAGAATAGTCTTGCATTCATATTAAGCATGATTCATTACATTTATGAAATGACAACATGCTTATCATTCAATTTTTATCTCATGTGCATTCATTTAGTTCTTAAACCGTATACATTAGCTTACATAAATTATATGATGATATGCTTAGCTCATGTCATGCATTAATAGCTCCCAAGACCATGATCATGCATGACAGTAAGGTAAATAGCTTATACAAGCTCAATTCCATTGAATTACCTTGTTTTCTTTGCACATATAGGTAAATTGGAGCATGACACACATTGGGACAGCTTGTTGAAGTATTTGGAAGCCATATACAGCTCATAATCAACTCACAAACATCATGGCAACTCATGGAACACTAAGGAAAGCTCAACTCAGCTGGAGGAGCTCAAGGGTAACTAATCTCAGATAGTTGGACTATTTGAAGATAGGTTGCTAAATGTGACATCAATTGTAGCTGAATGTAGCTTAATGTGATGCTATGAAGCTTGGGAGGTCATGACTAATGAGTTCATTCACCACCATCCTTTACATTGTTAACTAGATAAGCACATGCAAGCTTGAAGGTAGCTCAACTCACGCCCAAGGCTGCTGCCCATGCTTGGTCTTCATCCTATGCATAAGGTTGCACCACAAGCATCCTAGAGAGCCATGAGCACGCCTTATGACCATCCAAGCCACGTGTTATGCGTGTGACTTCATTTAGGCACCAAGATGAATGGCCACATAACTATTCGGCCAAACATCATTCCTCATCCAAATTGGTGCCAACTTAAAGGGCTTCAAGTGCTATTTGGCCCTGAGACATGCCCCTCTATTCCAACTGAACCATCACCTATTTTTTATGTTATTTATTAATTAAATTATGTCCTTATATAGAGACACAAGGGATGGTTGAACCACCATGTACACATTCGTCCAAGTCCCTTCAAAAACTATAAATAGACTAGTCCTATTTCATTTGTACACAAACCTTTCTTATCAATTAAAATGAGATTATTCTCTTTGCTTAAGTCCTCGTGACTTTTATCGATTTATCAAGAAATTCATTTACTTGTGGTGTCATTCATATCTCCATATAGATAGTGGGTCCAAGTCCTTTTGTTACCACCCCTTAGAAAGATTTGTAAGGCTGGGTCTTTGCTCTCTATATCACTGGTTCTTCCTTGGTCATTTCTAAGATACTATACTCACCAACCTTCCATTGTTTCATCACCCATACCATAGCCATAACAACATACTTCTACTACCATTCTTATAACATAAATAGCCTACCATTTCGCCTTTACATCTACCACCAAACCATCTATTAAAGCCATTCACTTATGAAGGTTGTTTTGCTTCCTTCCTAGTCCACAATCAATTAAAAGATAGGAGTACCTTACATCAGTTGATATCTCTATGGATTTTGTTTTGGGACTACCAAAGACCAAGAGTGGGAAATATTCAATCTATGTGGTGGTCGATTGGTTCACTAAAATGGCTCACTTTATACCTTACCACAAGACTGATGATGTCATCCATGTTGCAAACTTGTTCTTCAGAGAAGTGGTAATGTTACATTTATTTCCTTGAATTATTGTGTCAGACAGAGATGTCAAATTCTTAAGCCACTTCTATAGGACTTTGTAGAGTAAAGTTGACACAAAAATACTCTTTTCTACTTTTTTCCATCCACAAACAGATTGACAAACTAAAGTAGTTAATAGAATTTTTTTTAACACTACTCATATCCATCATCAAGAAGAACTTCAAGAATTGGGAATAATGCCTTCCAAATGTAGAATTTGTATACAACCGAGCCATTCATTCAGTAACCAAGTATTCCCAGTTTGAGGTAGTGTACGGTTTTAACCCTCTAACTCCTTTAGACTTACTTCCTTTGCATTGTTATCAATTAGTGAACAAAGATGGGAAGGAAAAGGTAGAATTCATGAAAAGACTCCATCAACAAGTCAAGGATAACATTGAAAGAAGGACTCCATAATATGAGCAGCAAGCAAACAGTGGAAGGCGGATGGTAACCTTTGAAGTGGGTGATTGGGTTTGGGTGCACTTTAGAAAGGAACAGTTCCAAAATCAATAGAAGTCCAAACTTCTACCCAAAGGAGACAGTCTATTCCAAATCGTGGAAAAGTTAAATGAAAATGTATACAAACTAGAATTACCTGGTGAGTTTGGGGGTGTAAGTGTTTCATTCAATGTATACAATTTGTCACCATTTAAAGATGGAAACGATTTGGTGAAAAATTACCTAAAATAAGGGGATGATATGGTCACACCTACACTAGATACATAAGTGATGCCTCAAGGTCCCATTACTCAATCCAGAGCCAAGTAATTCAGGGAAGTACTCTTAACTAAGTGTCTTGAAGCCTTCAATTCATTTGACAACTTCACACCATCAAATGCTAAATTATTTAATGTTTTAATAGGAGAAATAGAACTTAACGTATCCAGATCTTTATATTACTTGTTGTATGATGCTATTTCAAGCATGTTATTGATTTATATTAGTCTTGCATTCATTTAGGTAAGTTTTATTTCATTCATAAAATTGGCAGCATGTTCATTCATTCATTTCCTAGCTCATTTTCCTTTAATTCAGCTCCAAAGTCATATACATTAGCTCACCTATATTATATCATATATTTCTTAGCTCATGACATGCATTCATAGCTCATAAGTCCACCAACATGCACGAAAACAAGGTAATTCATTCATTCCAGCTCATTTACATCCATTTACCTTGTTTTTTTGTACATATAGGTACATGGATGCACAAAACACATTAGGCCAGCTTGTGGGAGTATTTGAATTTCATATACAACTCACAATTAGCTCACAAAGGTTATATAAGCTCATGGAGACTTATGGAAAGCTCAACTCAGCTGTAGGAGCTAGCATGTAACTGAACCTAGCTGGATGAACCATTTGATGTCGAGTTACTATATGTGATACCAAGTGCAACTGAACATAGCTAAAGGAGATGCTACGAAGCTTATAAAGTCACGACTAGCAAGCTTCTACCACATCATATCTTACTTGCCTATCTAGCTCACTACAAGATTGAATGAAGCTAAGCCATGCCTAGTAGCTACCTACTTTCAACCCATGTATGAAACCACACCACACATAGCCCATGTGCAAGCCTTGTGACCAACCAACCTGTGTACTTAGCATGGGCTTCCATTGGGCACCAAATGAACAACCACTTCTCTATTCAACCAAGACATGAGCATGTGCTATGTGTGTTCCTTCTTTAGGCGCTAAAGATGAATGGTTGCATAACCATTCGACTAAGTAGCCCCTACCTCTCAAATTGGCACCAAGATGAAAGGACCTGAAGACTATTCAGCCAAGCATTATACCTTCTCCATTTTAATCGAATAATCATCTCTTTTTAGCAATTAAGTTATGTCATTTTAAAGAGACACGAGGGTTGGCCGAAAGACATTGTATCCATTCGGCCATGCCCCTTCAAAGGCTATAAATAGGCTGTCATATTTCAATTGTAAGACACACCTTTCATATAATTTATCAAGTGAGGTTTTTGTCTTTTTCTCAAGTCCTTGGTGACTTTTATCGACTTATCAAGTTATTTATACTTGTGGCGTCAACCCCTTCCATTGATACTTGTGGTTCCTATCTCCATTGTAGATAGAGGGTCCAATTCCTTTTTTACTATCCCTTAGAGAGATTTTTAAGGTTGAGTCTTTGCTCATTATAGAACTGGGTCTTCCTTGGTATTTCCAAGATACTATCTTCACCATCTTTTCTTTAATAAACCTACACTATAGCCAAATACTTTAACTATCTTCTGCAACTCTGAATCATTATAAAAACCTACCATTTCACCCTTACATAAACTACCAAGCCACTATTTTTGAGCCATTCAATTATTGTAGGTTGTTTTACTTCCTTCTTAGATCCACAATCAATAGTACCTTACATCATAAGCACCACCTAGTTTTTAACAAAATTATGAAATGGGCGGCCCCTCTTAAGTTGTAATTGGTCCAATCCCTATTCTCAGTGCATCACATTACACTTTAAAAGTCTTATCAAAGTTAGTTAATGCAAGTAAAGGTAAATTTGTCAAACACTCCTTAATTTTTTAAAAGCATCTTCTTGTTCTTTGCCCCATAAAAGGTGGAATTCTTTTTAATGATCCTTGTTAAGGGGGTGGAAACAAAACTAAAATTAGGAACAAACCACCTATAAAAACTTTCAAGGTAATGAAAACTTCTGACTTGACTAATGGAAATAGGCATTGGCCATTCTTGTATAGCCTTAATCTTTTCAGGATCAACTTCCAAACCCTGTGAACACATAATAAGTCCTAATAAAGATAGACTGGTAGTGTAAAAGACACATTTCTTCATATTATCATAAGGCCTTTCTTTTTGAAGAGTTTCAATAACATACCTCAGATGTTGTACATGTGTGTTACAAATCATGACTAGATTAGAATATCATTAAAATAGACCACACAAAACTTACCAATGAATGACTGAATAACGTGGTTCATCAATCTCATGAAGGTACTAGGGCATTGGTTAAGCCAAAAGGCATTACCATCCATTCATACAAACCTTGCTTTGTTTTAAATGCGGTTTTCCATTCATCACCTTCTGGCATTTTGATTTAATGATAGCCACTCTTAAGATCAATCTTGGAGAAGATAATGGCACCACTCAGCTCATCCAACATGTCATCATCTAACCTTTGTATGTGATGTCTATATTTAATGATGATTTTGTTGATTACATGACAATCCACACACATCCTCCATGAACATTCTTTCTTTGGGACAAGTAGAACAACAACTATACATGGGCTTAAGCTTTCACGAATGTACCCTTTTTCCATAAACTCTCCAACTTGTTTTTGAAGTTCTTTGGTTTCCTCAGGATTACTCCTATACGCTGGTCGTTTGGAATGGTTGCACCAAGTATGAAATTGATTTTGATATAAGGCTCTTGTACCTTATCGATTGATTGTGGATCTAGGAAGAAAAAAACAACATGCATAAGTGAATGGCTCAAAACAGATGGTTAATGGTGGTGAACATATGGGTGAATAGGTAGGCTATTTAGATAATGATTGACGGAAGCGGAAGATGGTTGATATGGCTATGGTTTATGGTTGATGAAACAAAGGGATGGTTGTGAGGTAGTATCATAAAGAAGACTCAAAGAAGAACCAATTCTATAGAGAGCAAAGACCCAGACTTTATATTGCTTCTTTAAGGGGTGGTATAAAGGACTTTGACCCACTAGTTATAAGAACTAGGAACCAGAAGTATCAAGGGGAAGGGGTTGACACCACAAGTATAAAATATTCTTGATAAGTCGATAAAAGTCACCAGGACTTAAGAAAGAGAATTATTTCACTTGAATTAATCAAAAAGGTCTGAATACAAATGATATTTGCTTTCCTATTTATAGGAAATGGAGGGGTATGGATGAATGATTACAAGGGGATTCGATCAGCCTTATGCCTTCCTATAGGGTCATAACTTAATTACAAAATAGAGAGATTGGTTCATTTTAAATGGAGGGTAATAACCCTTGGCCGAATAGGTCTTGTGTCCCTTCATGTTGGGGTCAAATTGTATGGGAGATGATGCTTGACCGAATAGAGAGAGGGCTCTTCATCTTGGTGCCTAAATGATATCACACGCAAGATATATGGGGGCTGGTCATATGGCACGCATATGGGGGCTCTAGGGAGCCTTGTGGTGCAGCCTTGTGCATGTGATGATGTCTGGTCATGTACTCCATCTTGGGCGTGCATGTGTCTCATTCCAAACTAGCTTGAGTGTGGATCTAGCTAGCAAGCATGGGGCTGTTTGTGAACAAGCTTCCTAGTCGAGTCCTTGTGAGCTCCATAATAACATGTTCAGCTACATTCAGCTACCTTTGATATCACTTTTGGCAACTTAGCTCCAAATAGTCCAACTAGCTGAGTTTAGCTAGCCTTAAGCTCCTCCAACTGAATCGAGCTTTCCTTAGTGTTCCATGAGCTGCCATGTACTTTGTGAGCTGTTTGTGAGCTACATATGACGTCCAAATTATTAAACAAGCTAACTCAACGTGCATCACTCTCCAATGTACCTATTTGTGCAAGAAAACAAGGTAAGTCCATGATATTGAGTTGTTTTGAGATAAATACCTTGCTATCATGTATGATTATGGTAATGTGAGCTATGTTTGAAGGTCATGAGCTAATTATATCATCTCATAATATGTGTAAGATTATGCAAGCTTAAGAGCTACTATGAATGCATATGAACTAATGAAATGATTTATAATGATGCTGCCTTGATATATATATGATAATCATGCTTAATATGATTATAAGACTATCCTAACATGCTTAAATATCAATGTGCTTGTTGTGTTCATACTAAGTTATTCTTATTTATTAAAACATTATATAACATAACATAGGAGGGTGTTAAGTTATCAAATGAATCAAAAGCTTCAAGACACTTAGTTAGGAGAACTTCCCTGAATTGTTTGGCCCTTGACTTAGTAATGGGACCTTGTGGCATGACTTCCGGATATGGGGTAGGTGTGACCATATCAGATTTGGTGCTCGATTCCTCTAATGGGTGGTAATCCACTAGGAATGTCATCTTGAAATAGTTCTACAATCTCCTACAATAAAGATGAAATGGAAGAAGGCAAGCCTTCTAGAATGTTAGTTAAAAGGAAGTTTTCCTTGTACATAAGTACAATTAGAGCTTTGTGTGGTGACCATTCATTCGAATGTCCTTTCTCCAACATATATGTTTATCTTTGTCGGTTATTTCAGCTTGATGGATTTTGAAGCCTCAATGCTTCTCTTCAAAGTATTATGATCTTCAGATACTTGACTAGGTGAAAATGGAGTCAAAATGAATTTTCTTTCATTGTGGAAGAATGAATACCTATTTTTGAAACCATCATGAACGTCCCTCTTGTCAAATTGTCATAGCATTTATAGAAGTAAATGGCATGCATTCATTGGCAACACATCACAAAGGACATCATCTTGGTATTTTCCAATGGAAAATGGAATTACAGCTTGTTTGGTGACCTTCTCCTCCATCATTTAACCACTGTAACTTGTATTGTGTTGAGTGTTTGATTGTATTTAATCCGAGCTTTTCCACCATGAGTGTACTCGCAACATTGGTACAACTTTCTCCATCGATAATCATTAAACAAACTTTGTTTTTTATGACACCAGACATGAAAAATGTTTTCCCTTTTATTTTCATTTATGGATTGAATGTTTAGAATCCTTTTAATAACTAGGACTTATTCTGAAGTAGTAGGAAGATCTAACAAAACTTGTGACATTGTTAGTGATAATAATAAAAAAAAATATAAAACCTTACCAGCACACTCACAAAGCCTCACAATCCCACTCCAAAGAAAGTTGATAGATCACTCCACTTAAATCTCGTGTTTGCACTCAAGAATATATATTTGACTTTTAGCAATTCCTTTTCTAATCTCACTCTCTAATTGTGCCCTTTACCACTCAATTTTTCTTATTAGGTCCTTTAAAATATCTAACTCAAGAATAAAACAAGTTCTTTCTCTCTTGTGTGCGTCGGTTGTAATTAAAGTTAGGATATAAAGAATATGGAAAGAAAGGAAATGGTTTAGAAAAATAAATGAAAAGAAAAAATGGAAAACTTACAATCCAAGAACTGCCCTTACTGCACTCTAGGACTTCAAGGCTTTTACTAGTCTCCCACGCTCAAGCCTTTTTTCCTCTGAATCTCTTTATCTCAAGTTCTAAGTAACTTTACTCAAACTCTACCAAGTAAAGTTTACTTGTTGTGTATCTGCTACCAAAGGGTTAATAGGAATGAAAAACAAAATATAATGAAAAGGGTGGCTTAGAAATAAGAAAGAAGAGAATACACAAAGTCACTTCACAACACCACAATCAATTTTAAAGGCTTACTTGAATGGCTTGGTGATGAGAATTGTTGTTGTGTGCTTTCAAATTTTCTTTCTTTTCTTTTTCTTCTTTTAGTTTTCTTCTTTTGAGTAATTGCAATTTTCTTTGTTGATTTTTTATTCTTTCACTTGCACTTCTTTTTGTATTTTTGTTTGTTGTTGAACGTTGCTTCTTCCACCAAAGCTCTGAATACCACTTGATGTAAGGTACTCATACCTTTAATTGATTGTGGATCTAGGAAGGAAGCAAAACAACATGCATAAGTGAATGGCTCAAATATATGGTTTAGTGGTAGATATAAATGTGAAATGGTAGGCTATTTATGTTATGAGGAATGGTAGCAAAAGTATGTTGTTATGGCTATGGTATGGGTGATGAAATAAAGGATGGTTGGTGAGGATAATATCTTAGAATGACCAAGGAAGAACCATTTCTATAATAAGCGAAGACCCAGCTGATGCGATCATACCAAGAACCAAACTTCTTCAACACATAATCACTTCATGGACATTCTAACTTGCTAATTCTAAGGGAGTCTTACCTTATCTTATTACTTATTTACTCATTCATGCTTTATATGTATTATAAGCATGCTTTGACATTCTAAACTATGCTTGAATATATATTATCCTATGTTTTCATCCTATATGATTTCATGCATGTCACATCTTTAATTAACTTGTTTCATGCATATGTTACATATTCCTTACTTATGTTATCATATCAATTGCATTATTATTTTAGACATGGAATCATGTGTTACATTATAATGTTTCTTATTACTTATTCATGAACTTGAGTATTATAACTTATATACATTTTGTATTTAGTGCAAGGTACATTCAAGGCTTTCCAATGGACAGTTCACGTCAGTCAGATTAATCGCCATTTTTGAACATGTTCCAAGCATCTTTGGGTGATGAAGTATTCTTAACATTTAATCCTCTATCTCTTAGATTTCCAACACACTTTGTTATATGCGGGAAGAAAAGGTAACTAAACAAATTGTTATCCCTTTCTTAGTTGGAAGATACAAGGATGAAGTTCTTTGTGATGTGGTGCCCATGAGTGCAAGCCACATTATATTAGGACGACCTTGGCAATTTGAGAAGAAGGCTACTCATGATGGATTTTCCAATAATTATTCCTTCCAACATCAAGGAAAGAAAATCATATTGGCGCCTATGCTTCCAAGTCAAGGCCATGAATGTCAAGTGACCCTTAAGTCACGAATAGAAGATTGGGAGAAAATGAAGGCCGTAAAAAGAAGTTTTGAAGAAGAAAGTTTTGAGGAGACAAGAACAATTGGAAATGAATCTGTTGGAGTTGAAAATGATATTTTGCAAGTAGTGGAGCAAATTGAAAATGGCAAATTTGAAAAGGGTGAGTGTAGAGAAGAGAAGTAGAGTGAAGGACAAATTTTACCAAACTAATATTCTTCTACTATTTCTTTTTCCTTGTAGGATATTCAAAGAGACATATCTTTTCAAACTAAAGATTCAAGAAACATGTCTTTTGAAGAACCATTAGGTGTGACCTACGGTAACCCACAAGACATGTCCTTTGACGTTCCAACAGTTATGCCACTTGAATTTCAAAAATATGAGCCACTTGAAGTGCCAAGGAATGGGATCATTGATAATCCAAGTACATTGCACATATTGAAGGGAATTCAGCAACCAACGACCATTAAACATCCAACCTGGTTTGCTAATTCTATTCATTTTGTTATTAGTTTTTCATTTTATAAATTTGATTCATTTTGCAACAATTTAATTAATATAAGTGGTGTTATCAATTCAATTTATGATGGCAAGATCATTTGTCATTTTGAGTTTGATTGGTGCATCAAATTCAACCACTACGATAGTGTGAAACAACCATTGTCCACCTTTTTAAAGGCCATCATCTGAAAGAGCACAAAGCTTAAAGTTGTTGACTTTGTCCACTTGCTTGAAGGAGATCAAAATTCAAATTTATTCACCAATCATCATGATGATTGGAGGAGTAAGAGTAAAAATATACAATGTTTTGAAAGGATACAACCTTTGGAGTACAAGACACAATATCATGTTATTTATTAATTTATTATGTCATTATAGAGAGACACAAAGGCTAGCCGAACCACCATGTAACCATTCGGCCAAGTCCCTTCAAAAAATATAAATAGGCTAGTCCTATTTCATTGTACACACACCTTTTGATGTAGTTCAACCTAGCCTCACTTGGATGGATGGTGAAGTCAAGGTTGTACCTTTGATTGTTTTGATCTAGGAAAGAAACAAGGATCTTGCACAAACAAGAAAGCTAAAAAAATAGTTAAATGGAAGTAATGAAATGGAAAGATAAATATGGCAGTAAAAATATATATAAGTTGGTGATATGTTTAAAGGAAATGATGAAGTATGGTAATGGAAGTAGAATGAAGGTGATTGAGATGAGTATGAAACGTAGTATCTCAAAGAAGACTCAAAGAAGAACCAATGTTAAAGAACAAAGACTCAGTCTTTATATTACTTCTTTAACGGATGGTAAACAAGGACTTTGATCCACTATCTATAAAGACATAGGAACCAGAAGTATCAGGATGAAATAGATAGGGGTGACGCCACAAGCATAAGCTTGATAAGTCGATAAAGTTCACTTAAGAACTAAAGAGAGAAACTCTCACAAATATTTGATTAAACAAAATCAATTGGTTGTTACAAATGAAATGGAAAGCTGTTTATAGGCATAAGAGATGTCTAGGATGCACATACAAGATTTAATGATTGAATATTCATGGATGAATGTTCATCCTTAAGTAGATACAATGTACGTCCCCTATGCAAGTTCATGGACTAATAAAATAAATGAATGTTCATCCATTTAAGTGAATACATCTTCATAGTCAAATTCATCCTCTCTTGATGTGAACATGTCGGTTCATTTCCTTGCATGAATTTGGAGGAATGTTTCATTGTATGTTCGGCCCCCTTTGGAATGCATGCTCCAAGTGTGAACGTGACTCATAGGCTCCCTTCATGCACTTGGATTTGATGAATGAGTTTGAAAATAATGCATCCCTCTCCCTTGAATGTGAACAAGTCCTTTAGCCTCATTGTATGATTGTACAGTTCATAAATGGATTCATGAAGGTGGAAATGCATCAGGTGTGAACATGGCTCTTCATTTTGGTTGTAAATCCCATACTTATTTCCAGCCTGCACTGTCTTAATTAATATGGGAATATATTGAGCTCCCAATATCAAATTGATATGATTCAAAGTGCGTTGGAAAGATAAGAGATAGGGGAGTAAATGTTAAAAGACTTCATCACCCAAAGATGCCTAGAACATGTTCAAAAATGGAGATCTCTATGAGTGACGTGAATCTATCCGTTGGATTTCCTTGAATCTACCTTGTACTAAATACAAAATGTATATAAGTTACAATGCTCAAGTTAATGAATAAGTAATAGGTAACATTCTAATGTAACACATAATGCCATGGCTAATATAATAATGCAATTTATATGATAA
This sequence comes from Hibiscus syriacus, assembly GCF_006381635.1. Taxonomy (NCBI): domain Eukaryota; kingdom Viridiplantae; phylum Streptophyta; class Magnoliopsida; order Malvales; family Malvaceae; genus Hibiscus; species Hibiscus syriacus. The sequence goes on along the minus strand of NW_024062800.1, from coordinate 9,439,257 downwards.
CATAAGTAAGGAATGTGTAACATATGCATGAAACGAGCTAATTAAAGACGTGACATGCATGAATATCATATAGGATGCAAACATAGGACAATTTATGAATATTCAAGCATAGTTTAGAATGTCAAAGCATGCTTATAACACATATAAAGCATAAATGAGTAAATAAGTAATAAAATAAGGAAGAAATCCCTTAGAATCATCGTGGAAGAACTTCAAAGTTGTGAGAATGTTTTGTTTGAACATGGTGGTTAGTAGGATCACATCATCCCCCTTTCTTTAAGGCAATTTGTCTCCAAATTGATGCTTGGTACATAAGGGAACAACTTGGATCTTCGTTGGATTAGAAATTCTTTTATTCTCATCTTGCACCATTTTCTTTTCTCAAAATGCTTCACATGTTCAAGTCTTTTGTTTTGAATCAACAATCTAAAAAATAAAACAAAGTTAGAAGTAGATAACTTAGAATCAAAGAAAATGAAAGGATTAAATTTATGAATGAATGAGGTTGGACTCTTAATGTTCTCCATGGTTATGTTCATTAAATCTTCCCTTTCATAAGGTTCATTCGATCTTGAGTATGAGGTGAATATACTTTGAAGGTTAATGAACATGTTCTTTATAATTTCAAGTGACACAACTTTTGGAATTTCAAAAGAAATGATGCTTGAATCATCTTGAATGTCCCTTGGAATATCCTGCAAATTCGAAGAACGAATAGAAGAAAAAAATTGATCAGTATGAAGCAAAACTTCCTTCTCCTCACATTCTTTTCTCTCATGCTCATGTTTTTCAATACACTCATCTTCACTCTCAATGCTTTTACTCTCATTTTCAATTACTCCAATGGTTTTCTCATGCAAAATTACACATTTATTTTCAACTCCAAATGTCCTAGTTTTCTCACAATGTTCTTCTTTGATTTGTGCTTGTTTAACTCCACCGTATCTTTTAACCACAACATCACTTGCAATCTTTTCATTTTCTCTTCTACACGCACTTCCCTTTTTGCTCCCAAATTTAATCTTTTCAACTTTCTTCATGGCTTTAGTTTTTTCCATTCATCTATACGTGATTTGACGATAACTTGGCATTCATGGACTTGATTTGGGCACGTTGGAGAGCCCATCATACAATGATCATTTATCAAACTACCAAGGACGTCCGAGGGGTAGATGGCCTGAATTCATGAAAATAACATCACACAAGACTTCATCTTAATATCTCCCAATTGAAAATGACGCATGATGCGATCATGCCAAGGACCAAACTTCTTCAACGCATGATCACTTCATGGACGTTCTGGCTTGTTGATTCTAAGGGAGTCTTACCTTATTTTATTATTTATTTACTCATTTATACATTACATGTCACGTGAATATGTTTATCTTATTCTTAATTTTTGCTTGAATATTATATGCTGTCATTTATATGTATAATATATGATATTCATACATGACTTATTAATTCACATCTTTATATAACTCATTCAATGCATATGCATTCATAGTTAGCTCATTTGCATTATTAACATAGGTAGAAGCATGCATTCATAATTATCATAGCTCAATTTCTATCTAATTATTTGTTTACAAACTTTGTCTAGGTACATTGGATGCTAAGAAGACTAAAGGCAACTGAAGAGTTGGTTGGACAGTTCACGTCAGTCATATTGATATCCATTTTTAAACATGTTCCAAGCCTATTTCAGTGATGAACTCTTATTAACATTTAATCTCCTATTAATGAAGACATGCATGGATGAGAAAAGAATATTAAAATGAATCAGAACATTTGTGAGGAGTTGCAAGGATTCTGTCAAAGGATTTTAAATTCATCCATTCATGCATATTCATGCAAGAAGCCAAATAGTCATGTTCACACAAGGGGGAAGAATTTCAGCCAAGATACATTATGAACATTCATCCATAGAAGAAAAATCAACAAGCTCACACAAGGTGGGATGAATTCGACCAAAGGATGTGTTCCATTAAAAGATGAACACCCATTCATCAAAATTCATTCACCTAAGCCATGCTTTGTATCTACTTAAAGTATGAACACTCATCCATGAAGGTTCACTCATTAAATGTCTTGTATTCACACCATGCACTCTTAGGCCTATAAATAGCTTTCCATTCATTTGTAAAAGGGGCCAATTCACTTTGTTTAATCAAATAATTGTGAGAGTTTCTCTCTTTAGTTCTTAAGTGAACTTTATCGACTTATCAAGCTTATGCTTATGGCGTCACCCCTATCTATGTCACCGTGATACTTCTGGTTCCTATCTCTTTATAGATAGTGGGTCAAAGTCCTTGTTTACCACCCCTTAAAGAAGCAATATAAAGTCTGGGTCTTTGTTCTTTAATATTGGTTCTTCTTTAAGTCTTCTTTGAGATTCTACTTTTCATATTCATCTCCATCTCCTTCATTCTACTTCCATTACCATACTTCATCATTTCCTTTAAACATATCACCAACTTATATATATTTCACTGTCATATTTATCTTTCCATTTCATTACTCCCATTTAATCATTTTTTGAGCTTTCTTGTTTGTGCAGGATCTTTGTTGCTTTCCTAGATCGAAACAATCAAAGGTACAACCTTGACTTTACCATCCACCCAAGTGAGGCTAGGTTGAACTATATCATATGGTAATCAGAGCTAAGGTGGATTGCAACAAGAATAAGCAAAAGCAATAACCTACCATTCAATAAAAAGAGAATCAAAAAGAGAAGTGCAAAAAAAAATTAGCAAGTTAATCCCAACATCAACAAGGGATTCCAAGTGAAGAAAAACTAAAGAAAGGAAACAAAGAAAGCAAAATGCAAAGAGGTGCCAAAGGTGACAAGCAACAACATCATTCCAACCGATCCTAAAGAAGTCTTCAATACCTTTGATTGTTTCTTCTAGGAAGGTGGTGAGTATCTTTGCATAGTAAGTGAACCTTTCTTTATTTTTCTTCCTTTTATAAGACCACCCTTCATTATTTAATCTTTCTACCTTTCTATTTTTTTTCCTCTACACTAACGAATTTTTCAGCCGACGTCCATAGCACTTGAAAGGTCTCGAGTTAGTTCTTTTAAGAACTTTACAAGAGAGGAACGAGTGGAAAAAGGCTAATCGAGTGTGTGAGACCAGAAGGGGAATTGAAAAAAGCCAATTTATATTCCCAAGTGCAAACACGAGCGTTCAGTGGAGCATCATCATTTTTTTTGGAGTGATTCTGAGGTTTTGTTGTATGAAATTTGGTAAGGTCCTAATTTTCACATTTTAAATTTTTTACTAACAATGATATTTGATCTTTCTTCTTCCCAAGCAATGGAGAACATTCAGCAAAGAGAGAATGCATTTCATACTCGTTGCCATGTAAATGGTAAAGATGGTAAAGTATGTCTTGTAGCCATTGATAGTAGAAGTTGTGCAAATCTTGCAAGCACATACATGGTCGAGAAGTTGGGGCTTATAACATTCAAACATTCTAGTCCATATGTTTTGCAAGGATTATATGAAGATGAAGAGTTAGAAGCCAAAGAGCAAGTACTTGTGTCATTTTCAATTGGGAGATATGAAGATGAGGTATTGTGTGATGTTGTTTCCGTGAAATCAAACCATCTACTCCTCGGACATCCTTGGCAGTTTGATAAACGAGCATTGTATGATGGGTTCTCCAATAAGTATTCATTCAAACACCAAGGGAGAAAGATCACGTTGGTTCCAATATTGCCAAATCAAGTGCATGAAGACCAAACTCAACTAAAGAAAAACATTGAAGAACATCGTGAGAAAACCAAGACATTTGGAGTTGAAAATGAGAGTGTGATTTTACGTGAGAAGGCCATTGGAGTAATCCAAAATGAGAGTAAGAGAATTGAGAATGAAGATGAGTGTGTTGTAAAAAATGAGTGTGAGAGTGGAACTCAAAAAGAACAGGAATGCAAAGAGAGCATACGAGAGGAGTATGAAGTAGAGAAATTTCTAAAGGGACATGAACATAAGAGAAAAGAATGCGAGGAGAAGGAAGTTTTACTTTCTATTAATCAATCTTTTCTTCATATTCTTTCATTTGATTTGCAGGTTATTCCAAAGGCCATACCATTGCAAATTGATGAATCACAATTGTCCATTGAAGTTCTAAAGGTTGTAACATTTGGTATTCCAAAGCATGTGCTCTTTGACATTCGAAGTACATTCACTTTATATTGAAGATCCAATGAACCTTATGAAAGGGAAGTTTCAACGAACCAAATTCCATTCATGAACCTTAATGAATCTTGTACGTTCATTCACATTGTTAATGATGTTTCGTGTTCTAACTTATTTCTTTTTTACAACTCATTGAATCATTTACGTGGAAGTGTTCTTTCTTGTGATCATCAATTCAAGGAAAAGAAATGAGCATTATCTAACTATTCAAGATTCATAATGTGGAAGGGAACAAAGACTAAAGTTGGCATGCCTTACCTACTTGAAGGATTCAAAGAAATTCATGTATACCCTAATAGGCATAATGATCTTCATTCATCCTTTCTTACACCAATGGATCGATCAATGACAAAAGCCTTCGATTTGAGGACAAATCGCTCTAAAGAAGGGGGGATATGATACAGTTCAACCTATTCTCACTTGGGTGGATGGTAAAGTAAAGGTTGTACCTTTGATTGTTTCGATCTAGGAAAGCAACAAAGATCCTACACAAACAAGAAAGCTCAAAAAATGATTAAATGGGAGTAATGAAATGGAAAGATAAATATGGCAGTAGAAAATATATATAAGTTAGTGATATGTTTAAAGGAAATGATGAAGTATGGTAATGGAAGTAGAATGAAGGAGATGGAGATGAATACGAAAAGTAGAATCTCAAAGAAGACTCAAAGAAGAACCAATGTTAAAGAACAAAGACCCATACTTTATATTTCTTCTTTAAGGGGTGGTAAACAAGGACTTTGACCCACTATCTATAAAGAGATAGGAACCAGAAGTATAAGGGTGACATAGATAGGGGTGACGCCACAAGCATAAGCTTGATAAGTCGATAAAGTTCACTTAAGAACTAAAGAGAGAAACTCTCACAATTATTTGATTAAACAAAGTGAATTGGCCCCTTTTACAAATGAATGGAAAGCTATTTACAGGACTAAGAGTGCATGGTGTGAATACAAAACATTTAATGAGTGAACCTTCATGGATGAGTGTTCATACTTTAAGTAGATACAAAGCATGGCTTAGGTGAATGAATTTTGATGAATGGATGTTCATCTTTTAATGGAACACATCCTTTGGCCGAATTCATCCCACCTTGTGTGAACTTGTTGATTTGTCTTCTATGGATGAATGTTCATGAATGTATCTTGGCTGAAATTCTTCCCCCTTGTGTGAACATGACTATTTGGCTTCTTGCATGAATATGCATGAATGGATGAATTTAAAATCATTTGAATGAATCCTTGCACCTCCTCACAAATGTTCTGATTCATTTTAATATTATTTTCTCGTCCATGCATGTCTTCATTAATTCCTCCCATGCATAAGTCCTTTGAAGGAGATGAATGGTTGCAAATCCCGTAATAATTTCCAGCCTGCACTGTCTTCAGTAATCTGGGCATATATCAAACTCCCGATATCGGATTGATGTGATTCAAAATGAGTTGGAAAGATAAGAGATAGGAGATTAAATGTTAATAAGAGTTCATCACCGAAATAGGCTTGGAACATGTTCAAAAATGGATATCAATCTGACTGACGTGAACTGTCCAACCAACTCTTCAATTGCCTTTAGTCTTCTTAGCATCCAATGTACCTAGACAAAGTTTGTAAACAAATAATTAGATAGGAATTGAGCTATGATAATTATGAATGCATTCTTCTACCTATGTTAATAATGCAAATGAGCTAACTATGAATGCATATGCATTGAATGTGTTATATAAAGATGTGAATTAATAAGTCATGCATGAATATCATATATTATACATATAAATGACAGCATATAATATTCAAGAAAAAATTAAGAATAAGATAAACATATTCACGTGACATGTAATGTATAAATGAGTAAATAAATAATAAAATAAGGTAAGACTCCCTTAGAATCAACAAGCCAGAACGTCCATGAAGTGATCATGTGTTGAAGAAGTTTGGTCCTTGGCATGATCGCATCAACACAAGTACTTGCTTTATGACTTCCAACTCTTCATCTTCATTTAGTCCTTGCAAAACATACGGACTGGGATGTTTGAAAGTTATAAGCCTCAACTTCTCGACCACGTATGTGCTTGCAAGATTTGCACAACTTCCACCATCAATGTCTAGAAGGCATACATTTTCATTCACATGAAAATGAGTATGAAACGGATTCCTCTTTTTCTGTCCGTATTCCATTCGAAAGATGGGAGAATTGTTAATGAAAAATTAATAGTTGAATAAGATGAAAAGACCTTACCAATAATCACTCACAAATCCTCACGATCACTCCAAAAAAAGTGATGATGCTCCACTCAACGCTCGTGTTTGCACTTAGGAATATAAATTAGCTTTTTCAATTCCCCTTCTGATCTCACACACTCGATTAGCCTTTTTCCACTCTTTCCTCTCTTGTAAAGTTCTTAAAATAACTAACTCGAGACCTTTCAAGTGCTATGGACGTCGACTGAAAAGTTCGTTAGTGTAGAGGGAAAAATAGAAAGGTAGAAAGATTTAATAATGAAGGGTGGTCTTATAAAATGAAGAAAACAAAAAGGTTCACTTGCTATGCAAAGATACTCACCAGCTACCTAGAAGAAACAATCAAAGGTCTTGAAGACTTCTTTAAGATCGGTTGGAATAATGATGTTGATTGTCACCTTTGGCACTTCTTTGCATTTTGCTTTCTTTGTTTCCTTTCTTTAGTTTTTTTTTCACTTAGAATCCCTTGTTGATGTTGGGATTAACTTTATATTTTTTTGACACTTCTCTTTTTGATTTTCTTTTTATTTAATGGTAGGATGTTGCTTTTGCTTGTTCTTATTGCAATCCACCTTAGCTCTGATTACCATATGATGTAGTTCAACCTAGCCTCACTTTGATGGATGGTGAAGTCAAGGTTGTACCTCGGATTAGCTTTATTGTATGATTGTACACGCCATGAATGGATTAATGAAGGTGGAAATTTATCAGGTGTGAACATGGCTCTTCATTTGGTTGTAAATCCCGTACTTATTTCCAGCCTGCATTGACTTAATTAATCTGAGAATATATTGAGCTCCCAATATCGGATTGATACGATTCAAAGTGCATTGGAAAGATAAGAGATAGGGGAGTAAATGTTAAGAGACTTCATCACCCAAAGATGTTGGAACATGTTTAAAAATGGCGATCTCTATGAGTGACGTGAATCTTTCTATTGAATTGCCTTGAATGTACCTTGTACTAAATACAAAATGTATATAAGTTACAATGCTCAAGGTAATGAATAATTAATAAGTAACATTCTAATGTAACACATGATGTCATGGCTAATATAATAATGCAATTTATATGATAACATAAGTAAGGAATGTGTAACATATGCATGAAACAAGCTAATTAAAGATGTGACATGCATGAATATCATATAGGATGCAAACGTAGGACCATATATGAATATTCAAGCATAGTTTAGAATGTCAAAGCATGCTTATAATACATATATAGCATAAATGAGTAAATAAGTAATAAAATAAGAAAGAACTCCCTTAGAATCATCTTGGAATAACTTCAAAGTTGTGAGCATGTTTTGTTTGAACATGATGGTCGGTAGGATCACATCACATTTCTTATCAATTAAAGTGAGATTATTCTCTTTGCTTAAGTCCTTGTGACTTTTATCGACTTATCAAGTAATTTATTACTTGTGGCGTCCATCCCCTTCCCTTTGATACTTGTGGTTCCTATCTCCATATAGATAGTGCGTCCAAGTCCTTGTTACCACCCCTTAAAGAAGAAATATAAAGTTTGGGTCTTTATTCTTTAACATTGGTTCTTCATTTAGTCTTGTTTAAGATACAATACTCACAACCATTCCATTGTTTCATTAACCTAACTATAGCCATAACAATAATCTTCTGCTACCATTTCTCATATCATAAATAGCCTACCATTTCACCTTTACATCTATCACCAAACCATCTATTTAAGCCATTCACTTTTTAGGTTGTTTAGCTTCCTTCCTAGATCCACAATCAATCAATAACGTAGAAATACCTTACATCAGGAGGGCTCGATATAAAACTTATCATCTATTTTCCACAAATCCATCTTCACCATCATCATCTTTACCGTTCATCATAATAAGGGAGATCTTTTGATTTCTTGGTTATCATACTTTATTTTCAATTTCTTTATCTTTTGTTTATCTTATTCTAATCTTATTTTTTACCTTGTTTCTAGCACCTAAAAGAGACCCTAAGAACCCTACTTATTGTCGCCACCTTCCCCTATTCATTCCCTATTGTTCTTCATCGAGTCTAAAGCTTTCCAGGTTTGATTTTTCAACAAGAGCAGTATTCGTTAACCCACCACCGCTTCCCTGTCAAGCAATGTCAGAAGTTTAACACGGAGTAAGCTAAGAAATTTTGCATCTTTCAATCTAGAGAGTCTAGCTCATCTTCAACTGTGTTTTTCTTATTTTGTTAAAGAAATACAATTGCAAGAACAACTACAAAATGAAAGTGTTTGCAACAAAGAAGGAGAAATAAAAGTTGAAAAAGACAATGGGAGCAAATAAAAATAATTTTGTCAAAAAATGGGGAAATAGGAGATTTTCGAATAAAAAAAAGTGACATTAAAAAAGAAATTCAAAATGAAGATGAGAGTGAAAATGATTAGTTTGAAAAATAAATTGTTTGTGAAAAAGAGAGAGGGTGAAATTTCATTTTGCACTAACAACCTTAATTATTCTTGTACTATTCTTGATTTTTTATTGTTGTAGGATGACGAAAAGAGCAATTCAAGAGACATTTTAAACACATTGTCAATCCTAAAGATGATCGAACATCATCCATGCTTTAATCACGTATCAAATGAGGATCCAATGAAGTTTTCTATCACCAAGGAATCAGTGCCCAATAAGATCATCAAGCATCCTTCATGGTTTGCTATTTCCATTCATTCTATTAATTATTTTTCATTTTCTAATTTTGGCTTATTTTGCAGCAAAATAATTCACGTGCTTGGAGTTATCTTACCTACCTATGAGTACAAGTTCCATTTTCATTTGGAGGAAGATTAAACAAGGCCACTATAAAAGTATATACCCTGCCCAAAATCAGTAGATTCAAGATTAAAAAGCATGCATCGTCCACCTACTCAAGAGCCATCATATGGAAGGGCACAAAGATTAAAGGAGATGGTGTAACCTACTTACTTAAAGGAGTTCAAAGGTCAAGACTCTTCACCCACCCTCATGATGATTCATTAAACACAAAGAATGAATGCAAAGAACATATATCTATTCAGATGAATAACATGGAAATAAAGTGTACAAGCAAGCAAAGCTTAATTCCTAAGAATGGTGTTTGTGCAAAACAATAATGAAGAGGTTCCCAGCTAAAAGGAAGTCGATATTGTTTCCTTTTGTAGCAATCGTTGATTTGGGGACAAATCGCATTAAAGATAGAGGGAATGATGTGATCCCAATCAGCCCTAACTTTTATCTTGATCTAATTAAATCATTGAAGTTCACCAAGGATGATTCAAAGGGAGTTATACCTTATTTCATTCTATACTTGCTCATTTATGCACTATATTTTATCATATGTTTGTATTTACCTCTTAGGATATGCTTATAGTATGATATCATTCATTGCATTAATTTGCATGAGTTTTATTGCTTGCACGACATTCATTTCCTTAATAAGTGTGTTCTTCATTTAAGCATGCATTGTATTTAAAGCATCTAGTTCATTTAGGGAAGTAGTTCAGTTAAGCATATTTAGATCATTTAGTAAGCTACTTCATTCATGCATCTAGTTCATTTAGGGAAGTAGTTCATTAATTAAACTATTTCATTCATCAAACTTGTTATTAAACTAACTCTTGATTGTTTCATGCATGTTTTAATTAAATATTGAATAAAATTCACCTTTTTGTCTAGGGGCATGAGAGAAGTTGAACGGTTTCAACAGATGCAAGAATATCAGTTAGAATGTCATCTAATTTTGGATACAACAGACGTTTTTGGGTCTAAAAATCAGTTATACATTATTCCTTTATCCCTTAGATTTCGCACGATTTTTGAATCACCTCAATCTGATATCGGGAGCTTGATATATGATATATTTATTGAAGACAGTGCAGGCTGGAATTTTCATGACGGAAATTTATACAAGGATGATTTGGATGAGTTCGAGCCAAGGAAGAGTCCTTTCATCTTGTACCAAAATACAAGCAATTGATGGGCATCTTAATTCACTAATTTAAGGCACTCAAGGTTGATGTTATCACCCATTAAAGGCCATTCATGTTCAAGCAAGGGGACATGCAATAACCAACATTCAAAACTTAGCATTCAAGGCATTTATCATGTTTTGACGGTTGATCATATTCTACAAGGGAACAAGCAATGAAGGCTAATTTTATTTCATCTAACCACCAAATTAAGTGATAAAATCATAAAGGAATTTGAAGAAACAAGTTGATTTGGACATTTAGGATGTTCACATTCATCCTATGATGTAGGCTGAATCTACAAGCTTTGATTGAAGTGAGTAGATAGCCTTATTGTGTCCCAATCTAGGATTGACAAATACTGATATCCTTGAATTATAAGTTTGGGCTGCAATAAAATTCAGAAAGAAATAATATTAATGATGGACTTAAGAAATATATAATAATAAAAATAATGGAAATAAAAAGAAATGAAAGAGATGGCTGCGAAATTAAGAGGATGATGTTGATGGTGTTGATGTTGAAATGGAGATGGTGGTGATGTTGTATCTCCATCACACCAAAGAGGAAACTATGCTAGAAAGCACAATCCGGATCTTCACAAACTTACTTGAGGGGTGGTGATAGTGTATTCAACCCACTAGATATAAAATCTAGGGATTTAGGAATCAAGATGGAAGGTATGAAGCTACAAGAATATGAATTATACTTGCTTAATCGATAAAGTTCACAAAGAACTTTGAAGAGAAATTAACTCACAAGAGTTTGTTTAATATATGAGATGAGATTATTACAAATGAAGGTAAGCCTCTCAATTTATAGGAAATGAGAGGACTTGGCCGAATAGTCTCCTAATGATTCGGCTAGATACACGACTTTAGGAAAGTATAATGTTTCAAAATGAAAGGAGAAGTCCATAGGCTTGGTGATGGTTCGGCTAACCCTTCATCAAGGGTCTTGATGTTTCGGCAAAGAGTAGGGAGACATCTCCCTTGGCCGAATGTGCATGTTGGTTCAACTTGGCGCCATAGTCATCTCCTTGGCCCAATGATGATGTGCCTCCTTATTCTTGGTGCCAAAGCTCTCATGTGGTGTGGTTGAATAATCATAGAGCTTTGTATCATGTCCTTTGATGATTTATGCCTCCAATGGGTGTGATCTCTTCACTAACGTGCTCCTTGGTGAAAGGGCATCTTTATGGGCATCATCATTCACGAAAGGTTACAATGTTTGGAAAAGTAACCTTTCATGTATGTTCATAGGTGAATGAGCTGGAGGTGAGCTAGCCATAGGTGAGTTGTAGCATGGTTAACATTATGGCAGCTTCTTGTGAAAAGGTACCTATTGAGGTGGTAACTATTCGTGAAAAGGTACAATTTCACAAAATTTGACTTACGAGATATTTGAAGTGTCCTTAGTAGTGACGATGATGGTACAACTCCCCAGATGAATTGAAGTCATCTTGTAGCTGAAATCTTCAGGTCAATCTAGCTATGAGCTCACGGGTCTCCAGACAACTTTACACCAATTGTTCCTTATGCTCTCCTAAGCGTTCCCATATAAGTTTCCTTGTTGTTGCACGCTCTATTTAGCTCCAATATAGCTCCCAAGTTGTGGCCGAATGATGTAAGGCTATTCAAGCTTCTTCAATAATGGAGAAGTTGGTAGCCTTGTTGTTTCCCGATCTAGGAGATACACCAAATGCTACACTTTGAATTGATAAGTAATCTGCACAATATAAGAAAGAAAATGGTTAATTGGAAATAAGAAATGAAAGAAATGGAAATTGATAATAAAGGAAATGATATCAAAGAAGACTTCGGAAGTGTTGAAGAAGTATCCTTCAATGGAACTTGAATTGGCCTCTAATGTTGTTACTGGATGTTGCCTCAATGATGAAGAAATGATGCTTCAAAGAAGATGAAGATGGTAATGGAATGGTGGTAGAGTTGGCGTGAAGGCGATGGAATATGGTGATGGAAAGATAGTATCTTATAAGGCTAAGAAGGAACCAATGCTATAAATGAGCAAAGACTCGTTTTTTATAAGTCGTTATAAGGGATGTTAGCAAGGACTTGAACCCACTAGTTATAGGAACTAGGAACTCTAAGTATCAATGGAAGGGTTTGACACCACAAACTTAAGAAATAAGCTTACTTAATCGATATAGCTCTAAAGAACTTAAGGAGAGAATAATCTCACAAGAATTTTAATTTATCAAAGGGTTCAGTTTACAAATGAATGTCAAAGCCTATTTATAGGCGTACAAGAGGTTTGGCCGAATAGATATAAGGTTTTTCAGCAAAATGCATGTCTTAAAATGAAAGTAAATGATGCTTGGATGAGGGGAGATATCCTTGGCCGAATGGTCTCCTTGTTGTTCATCTTGGCACCAACTTTGAAGCAAGGTGATGCTTTGGCCGAATAGAGAGAAGCCTCTTCATTTTGGCATCCATTTCATCCCACACGTATGGCACATGGGGGGCTGGTCATGAGGCACTCACATGGGTGGTATAGGATGCTTATGGTGTGGCTCCTCCTTGGTGTGAAGATAAGCAGCCAGTTAGGCATGACTTGGCATCCAACAAGTGTCTAGATGACATGGCATCAATGAGGCAACAACTTATTATGAAAGGTCACATTTGTGTAAGACAATCTTTCATCATTTGAGCTACTTCCCATGTGTTTAAGCTGAAGATGAGCTGGCCATAGATGAAGGACATTTAGGTGAGTCTTAGGATAACTCCTTGTGAAAAGGCACCTCTTGGAATGGCAACTCTTTGCGAAAAGGTACGAATTCACAAAAATTGACCTAGACCATATTTGAAGGGATCTGTGTGGTGGTGGTGATGGTGCAACTCTCCAGCTAAAATGATGTCTCTAGCTAGCTTAAAAGTCCAGCTCAAGTCAACTATGAGCCCGGGGAACAACTGGCAGCTTTGTCCCAAAATGATATTGAGCTGTCCCGAAGTTCTCCTAGTCATGTTTCCTTAGCTCGTTGACTCCAATGCTAGCTTTAAGTTAGCACCCATTATGTGGTCATGATGTAAGCACGTTTTCACCTATAAAGGTAGTACTCTTGAACATTTTTATGTTATATTTAATTTATACTAGTTTAATGATAAATGCTATTATGCTACATCTCATGTTAAGGTTACTAGTTATGTAATTAATAAATAACTTAACATGAACACATCTTCATGATAGATATACAATGCTATTTCAAAGCATGATAAGTATGTTAGATTAGCCTTGCATCCATTTAAGCATGATTTATTACATTAATGAATTGACAACATACTTATCATTCATTTTATTAGCTCATATGCATTCATTTTAGCTCTTAGGCTTTAAACATTAGCTCACACATATTATATGATATTATATGTAGCTCATAACATGCAACCATAGCTCACAAGACCATGATCATGCATGACAATAAGGTATTTGGCTCATATCAGCTCAATGCCATGGAATTACCTTGTTTCCTTGCACATGTAGGTACATTGGAGCATGAAAAATGTTAGGGCAGTTTGGTGGAGCATTTGGAAGTCATATGCAGCTCACAAATAGCTCACAAAGTACATGGCAGCTCGTGGAACGCTGAGGAAGCTCAACTCAGCTAGAGGAGCTCAAGGCTAGCTAATCTCAGCTAGTTGGACTATTTAAAGTTGAGTTGCTAAAAGTGATATCAATAGTAGCTGAATGTAGTGTTATGAAGCTTGTAAAGTCTCAGCTAGGAAGCTCATTCACAACCAGCCCCTTGCTTGCTAGCTAGCTACACACTCAAGAAAGCTTGGAGGAAGACCATGCACGCCCAAGATGATGCACATGACCAACCTTCATCCTATGCACAAAGCTGCACTATAAGGTTCCCTAGAACACCCATGTGTATTCCATATGACCAGCAATCATGTGCCTTGCATGTGGTCTCATTTAGGCGCCAAGATGAAGAGCCATCTAACTATTCGGCCAAGCATCATTTCCTCTCCTATTTGGTGCCAACTTAAAGGGATACAAGTGCTATTCGGCCATGAGATATTTTCCTAAATTTCAATAGAACCAACACCTATTTATTCATGTTAATTATGTATTAAATTATCTCTTTTTCAGGAGGGCACAAGGACTGGCCGAATCACTATATACCTATTCGGCCATGTCCCTTCAAAAACTATAAATATGCCTTCCTAATTCATTTTTCAGCAGACCTTTTTGATTAATTAAAGTGAGATTATTCTCTTTACTTAAGTCCTTATGACTTTTATTGACTTATCAAGTAAATTATTTACATGTGGCATCAACCCCTTCCCTTTGATACTTATGGTTCCTATCTCTATATAGATAGTGGGTACAAGTCCTTATTACCACCCCTTAAAGAAGTAATATAAAGGTTGGGTCTTTGCTCTCTATAGCATTGGTTCTTCTTTGAGTCTTGTTTAAGATACTACCCTCACAACTATTCCATTGTTTCATAAACCAAACCATAACCATAACATCCTTCTGCTACTATCCTCATATCATAAATAGCCTACCTATTCACCTTTACATCTACCACCAAACCATCTATTTGAGCCATTCACTTATACATGTTCTTTTACTTCCTTCCTAGATCCACAATCAATCGAGAAGGTAGAATTGCCTTACATCAGGTCACCTATGCACCTACAAAAGAAAGTATAATATAATATAAGTATTAAGAGTAAATAACTTATAATATAAAGATGTGAATTATAGATTATAATAATAACTCATGCATCATTTGATAATGAACGAATATTATTATTATAACTATAGATTATATGCTTGAATATCAATCAATGATGCAATCCATAGGACATAATGATTGAATGCACATGTTATGATAATTCAAATATAGTATAATATGACAATGTATGTTCATAATAATATATAATGCATGAATGAGTAAAAATAAGATAAAGTAAGGTAGAACTCCCTTAGAACCAGCTTTGAATCACATCTATGGTGTGATCAAGTCATGGAGAAAATTGGAGCTAGACAGGATCACATCATCCTCCCCTTTTTTTTGGCGATTTGTCCTCAAATCGAAGTAGTTTCTCATTGAAGACCTTCTTGATGTAGGAAGGATTGAATCATTATGTTCTCCTTGAGAATATTATCCCCATGAAATGTTCAACCTCATTGTTCCATCTCGTTTTTGTTTCTTTGATTCAACATTTCTCTGTGTATAGACTTGCGTCTCTTGGGGTCTTCCTTGATGTCCTTTGGAAATATCATATCCTTCATTGATGAAGAATGTATTTTGATCAATTTTTTTGCTTGAAACAGCACATCCTTTAGAGAAGGTATATAACTCTTCGTATTCTTCCTTTGAATCATCATGATGGTTGGTAAAGAGTCTTAACCCTTGAAATCCTCTAAGTAGGTAGATCACGTAAACTCCTTGATATTGTTTTAAAACATAATGTCCTTTTATGAAGACATTAGTTTCTTGAACGTCTCCTTGGTGTTGTTTATAACCAATATGTCCTTTAGTGTGGGATGTGTCTTTTGAACTTTGCCTGAAAAATGTACTTATCCCTTCAACTTCTCTTTGGTGATAGTAGGAAACATCATGTCCTTTTGCTTTTGTATCTTTCCAAATGATCACCTTTGATTCAATGGAAACAACCATTAAAGAGCTAGGCATGGTAGGAACAAATTTTGAATCATCTTCTTTGTTTCCTCTCATCTTCTGGTGCAACTCTTTTTCAAACTTATGTCTTCTTTCATTTCCTATATCCACAATCAAATTAGTAGAAAAGAAAATCAATTCCAAAAAAATAGAGTAAACAAACCCATTAATGCTTATAAATGGAAGTGAACGCTTATTCATGATGGATAATTGTATTGGTTCATCCTTTGAAGTATTTTCATTATCCTGCATCAAAGAAAAATCAATAATAGGAGAAAAAGAATCGTTAGATAAAATCGGTTGTTTATCCTTCTTGTCTCCAAATTCTTTCTTTCCAATTTTCTCATTTGCAACCCCAAGGTTTTGTTCAACTGCAAAATGCTTTTGTTCATTTGAATTTTCCTCTAAACATTCTTCTTCAATTGCATTAAGTTGTTCTTTCATTGCTTTAATACTCCTTTTCAAATGAGTTTGACCTTTTTTCACTTGACTAGGATAAAGTGGCGTAAAAATGAATTTCTTGCCATTATGGGTTATAGTATATCTGTTTGTAAACCCATCATGGATTGCTCGTCTGTCGAATTGCCACAGTCTTCCCAAAAGTATAGGTCACGTATCCATTGGTATAACAACACAAAGGACTTCATCTTGGTATTTGCCAATTGAAAACGGAATGACAACTTGCTTTGTGACTGTTACTTCTCCTCTGTTATTCAACCATTGAAGTTTTTATGGCTTTGGGTGTTTGGATGTCTTTAAGCCAAGGTTTTCTACCATAAGGGTACTTGCAATGTTCGTACAACTTTCTCCATCAATGATCATGAACCAAACTTTGTTGTTTACATGACAACGAGTACGGAAGATGTTTTCTCTTTGATCATCCTCTATGATTTGAGTGCTTAAAGCCTTTTTAATGACATGACCTTATCTTGAAGTTATAAGGAAATCAAGTAATTCTTGTGACATGGTTAGTAAAAAAATAAAAATAATGAAACCTTACCAGTATACTCACAAAAGCCTCATTTGACTGCTCCAAAGAAAGTTTAGATTACACTCCACTCGTACTCGTGTTTGCACTCGGAGATATAGTTCTTGCTTTTTCTTGATCCCCCTTCTGATCTAACCCTCTTGTTTTCCTTTTACTGCTCAATTCTCTCTTGTGGGTCCTTTAAAGAACTAACTCAAGATTAAGCAAGTTTCTTAATTTGTACGTCGGCTTAAAAAGAAATGGTTATGGTATAGAAATGGTAAAGGTAGGATAGAAAGGTTAAAAAAGGATAAGGTAAATAAGATAAGATGAAATAATAAGAAAATGAAATAGTAAGAAAATGAAGATAACTTACAACTCAAGTTGCAACACTTACTATCTTCCTTCACAAGAAACAACAAGGATACCTACTTCTAGTTTGTTGTTGGGGCAGATTGTAATGTGCTTCTCTTTGAGTGTACTTTGCAACTTTGCTTCACTTTTTCTTTGCTTTACTTTTTCTTTGCTTTTGAACTTTCTGCTTTTCTTTTCTTTCTTTTTGCACTCCAATTTTGATATAGAAGTCTTTTCTTTTATTTTTGTTTTTTCTTCTTTCTTTTGCTTTGTTGAAGCACTTGATTGTCAATCCGACTAAGCTCTGAATACCGCTTGATATAAGGCTATTCAAAATTTTTCAATAATGGAGAAGTTTCCAGCCTTGTTATTTCCCGATCTAGGAGAGATACCAAATGCAACACTTTGAATTTATAAGTAATCTACACAATATAAGAAAGAAAATGATTAATTGGAAATAAGAAACGAAAGAAATGGAAATTGATAAGAAATAAAAAGAAAAGAAATGTTATCAAAGTATGTTGCAGAAGTGTTAAAGAAGTATCCTTCAATGGAACTTGAATTGGCCTCCAATGTTGTTGCTGGACATTGCCTCAATGATGAAGAAAGGATGCTTCAATGATGATGAAGATGGTAATGGAATAGTGGTAGAGTTGGCGTGAAGGTGATGGAATATGGTGATGGAAAGATAGTATCTTATAAGACTAAGAAGTAACCAATGCTATAAATGAGCAAAGACTCGTTTCTTATAAGTCATTATAAGGGATGGTAGCAAGAACTTGAACCCACAAGTTATAGGAACTAGGAACTCTACGTATCAATGGAAGGGTTTGACACCACAAACTTAAGAAATAAGCTTGCTTAATCGATATAGTTCTAAAAGAACTTAAAGAGAGAATACTCTCACAAGAGTTTTAATTTATTAAAGGGTTCAGTTGTCAAAGCCTATTTATAGGCGTGCAAGGGGTTTGGCCGAATAGATACAAGGCTTTTCGAAAAAAATACATGTCTTAAAATGAAAGTAATGATGCTTGGATGAGGGGAGATGTCCTTGGCAAAATGGTCTCCTTGTTGTTTATCTTGGTGCCAACTTTGAAGTAAGGTGATGCTTTGGCCGAATAGAGAGAAGCCTCTTCATTTTGGTCCATTTTCATCCCACACGCATGGCACATGTGATGCGATCCCAATCATCCCTTACTTTGGTCTTGATCTGATTAAATCATTGAAGTTCACTAAGGATGATTCAAAGGGAGTTCTACCTTACTTCATCCTATACCTTCTCATTTATGCACTGTATTTCATCATATGTTTGTATTTACCTCTTAGGATATGCTTATCATATAATATCATTCATTGCATGAATTTGCATGAGTTTTATTAGTTGCATGACATTCATTGCATTTAATAAGTATTTTGTTCATTAAAACATGCATTGCATTTAAGCATGTATTTCATTTAGGGAAGTAGTTCATTTATACATCTAGTTATTTAATAAACTACTTTATTTAAGCATTTAGTTCATTGAATAAAGTTAGATCATTGAATAAAGTTATTTCATTAATCAAACTAACTCTTATCATCCCATACATATTTAGATGTTATGATTGAATAAAGTTTATCTTTGTGTTTAGGTGCAAGAGGGAAGCTGAATAATCTTAACCGATGCAAGAATATAATTCAGAATGTATTCTAATTCTGGGTACGATACATACATTTTTGGGTTCAGAAACCAATGGGAAATTATTCCTCTATCTCTTAGCTTTCCAACTCCTTTTCAATAACCTCAATCTGATATCGGGAGCTTGAGATATGATCGATTTACTGAAGACAGTGCATGTTGGAATTTTCATTACTGGAATTTTATACAAGGATGATTTGGATGAGTTTGAGCCAAGGAAGAGTTCTTTCATCTTCTACCAAGAGACAAACAACTGAAGTCTATCTTAATGCTTCTATTCAAAGAAATTCAAGGATTAATTCTTTTCATTTTTTCAAGTTTGTTCATATTCTTGGAGAGACAATGTATTCAATCCTTTATAATTCACCTATTCAAGTCTTACTTATCATTCTTTGAAGGCTATTCACATGCAACCAAGGAACAAGAAATGAAGGATGCATTTATTTCATTCAATCATCAAATTAAGTGATAAAAGCAGCAAAGAATTTTAAGAAACAAGCTGATTTGGATATGTAGGATGTCGACATTCATCCTATAACTTCATCTAACCTCTTTTCTTCCATATGCAAGAAAAGCAAGGTAGCCCAAGAGTCACCCCTCCTTCTTGGACGAAATTAAGACCATATTCAGCTTCAAATTATCTAGATTCATCCCCAAAATGATCTAGAATATTCATCCAACTTTGAACACAAGAAGACAAAGCATTAAAGTGCATTTTATTGCTAAGTTGATGAGAATGTTATCATCTTTTGAGTCTTTTCATATGCTTCTTAAAAATACTATAAATAGGCACATTTGGGATCATTTTTAGGCACACAATTTGATTTATGAAAATACTTTGAAAGATTGCTTTTATTTTAGTTCTTCGATTAGAACTCTATTGTTTTCTTATCGGTCTTGAAGCCTTCATCCATTTCATCTTGTTATAGCGTTGGTTCCGAGCTCTACTATAGATAGTGGGTCACGTCCCACCCACTATCACTTCGATTCCATCTTTATTATATTGTTGGTTCCTAACTCAGATATAGTTAGAGGGTCACAATCCATCCTTTGAATTACTATCATTCTCCACGCCAACACAAACATCCTTCATCATTTTTGTTACATCCATTCAACCATTATGACCACCACACTTCTTTCATTTACAATCCACTTCAACTTTACTCTATCATTTCCATTACTTTTATACACATATTTATATATGCATATTTCCCTTCTTATAACGTTGTTTGTGCATTTTCAGTCTTCAATCAAAGCGCTGCGAAGTTCTTACTAGAATCACGATCATATCATATCATTTGGTATCAGCTAGCTTATTCAATAAGCGCATCGTATCATTTTCTCTCTCCCGAGTTAGTAAAAAATAAAAAAATTAGAAAAAATTTCAAAAAAAATAGAAAAGAAAAGAAAAGGCAAATTTAAAGAGGGCGAGAGCAATCTTTTACATCTTTGAAAAAAAAAAGTAATTAAGAAGGTTTCGTATTTGTTTCATTATCTTTACGATTTTATTACATATTCTCGTTTTCGTTCTTTTTTGTAGCCATTTCTTTCTTTACCAACATTATTCTCAAACCAAGCCATAATTGTTTCAGCCGAAGTCTACGAGACACCTTGTAAACTTAGATGGAGTTCCATAAGAACTTTAAAGGAAAGCAAGAGCAGTAAAAGGCAAGAGTGAACATCAAGGGTAAAAGCCATCTCGAGTGAAACATGAGTGCAGTGACATTAATTTTTTCTTTGGAGTTTATTGGTGAGGTTTTGTGTTGGTGAGGTCTATTTTTTATTACTAATAATGTCTCGTACTTCTAGAGACAATTCTCATATTTCAGGAGGTGGTGACCAAAATGATGGTGGTGCACCAAACTTGCAAATTCAAGCCATGACATGAGAGATGAGGAGTTTGTTTCAAAAGTATCTCGACCCAATCTCAAAGAAATTGGAGCGAATGATCGAACGACCTTTTTGTTCACAAACACGTCCATTGAAGATCAAAACACAACTAAAAAGAGATGATACTCGATCCTTTTGTAGTTGTACACCTAATTGCAGTAGAAGATCTTACAAGGAGGACCCCAATTTTCTAACAAAAAGCAATGTCAAAAGTTCAACGCAAAGTTAGCCAAGGAATTTTGCATCTTTTAATCCAGAAAGTCTAGCTCGTCTTCAAGAGTGTTTTGATAATTTTGTCAAAGAAACACAATTACAAGAACAACTAGAAAAAGGAAATATTTGCAACAAAGAAAGAGACATAAGAGTTGAGAAAGACAATGAGAGCGGAGAAAAAGAATTTTGTAAAATAGTGGGGAAAGAGGAGATTTTTTAAGAAAAAGAGTGACATTGAAAAAGAAATTCAAAAACAAGATGAGAGTGAAAATGATGAGTTTGAAAAAGAAATTGTTTGTGCAAAAGAAAGTGTGTGTCAAATTTCATTTTGCACTAACAACCTTAACCATTCTTCTTTTATTCTTGAATTTTCATTGTTGCAGGATTATGAGAATATCACTTCAAGAGACATTTCAAACGCATTGCCAATCCTAAAGATGATCGAACATCGTCCATGCTTTAATCATGTTTCAATGGAGGATCCAATGAAGTTTTCTATCACCAAGGAACCGGTTCCCAATAAGATCATGAAGCATCCTCCATGGTTAGATTTTTCCATTTCTTTAATTATTGAATTGTTTACTTCTAACTTTGATTTTCTTTTCAGAGGGATGATTAAAAAACAAGAAATTGAAGTTTTGAGTTGCGAGGATAAGTTTCTTTGCAATCTTCAGATGAAATTGCCACTCTCCATTTTGCAAATACATTATTTGAAGCAAAGGCTATCCACCTACCCTAGGGCCATCATATGGAAGGGCACGAATATTAAATTTGGCATGACTTACCTACTTGAAGGAATCCAAGAGAATTGTGCACATTCAAACCCAAACCATTTATTCAATGATGGTTTACATGAGCATCATGCATTAACCCATTGGCATGATGGTTCCAAGGGAAACCATGAAGAAAGATCGCATGAACCAATGAATATTTCCATGAAGAACCTCAACCATCATCCACTATCTCTGAATATTCTTGGGTTTGTTTTCCCTATCTCTTTAAATCTGATTTCCTTTTCTACTAATCTAGTTTTGATTATACGAAACAAAAGGAGACATCCTTTTGTAAGAGAACATCATCGAAAGATGAGAGGATTTAAAGAAAACGTTCATTAATCAAAAGTCGTAACCTTTTAGACAAAGGATTTATTCAAAGGACAAGTTCCTTCATCAATGGAATTGATATTTTGAATCAAGCCAAGTTTCAAAAGACAACTCTCATTGCCAAATAATATGATGTTTAAAAAATAGAAATCCAAAAGACATGTCTATATTCGAATGAACCATATAAAAAAAGGTTTACAAGCATGAAGATCTTGATCTCGGAGAATGGATTTTGTGTAAATCAAAAGTAAAGAAGTTCCCAACCCAAAGGAAATCTAAATTGTTCCCGTTCGTAGCAAGTGTCGATTTGGGGACAAATCGCTTTAAAGAGGGAGGGAATGATGTGATCCCAATCATCCCTAACTTTGGTCTTGATCTAATTAAATCATTGAAGTTCACCAAGGCTGATTCAAAGGGAGTTCTACCTTACTTCATCCTATACCTTCTCATTTATGCACTATATTTCATCATATGTTTGTATTTACCTCTTAGGATATGTTTATCATATAATATCATACATTGCATGGATTTGCATGAGTTTTATTAGTTTCATGACATTCATTGCATTTAATAAGTTTGTTGTTCATTAAAGCATGTATTGCATTTAAGCATGTATTTCATTTAGGGAAGTAGTTCATTTATGCATCTAGTTATTTAATAAACTACTTCATTCATGCATTTAGTTCATTGAATAAAGTTAGTTCATTGAAAAATGCTATTTCATTAATCAAACTAACTCTTATCTTCCCAAGCATATTTACATGTTATGATTGAATAAAGTTTATCTTTGTGCTTAGGTGCAAGAGGGAAGCTGAATAATTTAACCGAAGCAAGAATATCATTCAGAATGTATTCTAATTCTGGATGTGATACAGACATTTTTGGGTTCAGAAACCAATTGGAAATTATTCATCTATCTCTTAGATTTCCAACGCCTTTTGAATCACCTAAATCTGATATCGGGAACTTGAGATATGATCGATTTACTGAAGAGAGTGTAGGCTGGAATGTTCATTACGGGAATTTTATACAAGGATGGATGAGTTTGAGCCAAGGAAGAGTCTTCAACTTTCTTTCTTTATTTTCTTTGCTTTTTCTTCTTTTTTTGAGTGCTGGAATTTTCGTTCTTTTGGAGTGCTTCTATTTTGTTTTTTGATTTTTCTTGATTTCTTTCAATTTACACTTCACTTGCACATCTTTTTGGTATTTTTGTTGTTGTTGTTGTTGTTTCACATTGCTTCTTCCACCAAAGCTCTGATTACCGCTTGATGTAAGGCACTTGTACCTTTTCAAATGATTGTGGATCTAGGAAGGAAGCAAAACAACCTGAACGAGTGAATGGCTCAAAAGAGTTGTTAAGGGTGGTAAACGTATGGGTAAATAGGTAGGCTATTTAAATAATGATTGATGGAAGTGGAAGATGGTTGATATGGCTATGGTTTATGGTTAATGAAACAAAAGGATGGTTGTGAGGTAGTATCTTAAAGAAGACTCAAAGAAAAACCAATGCTATATAGAGAGCAAAGAACCTAACTTTATATTGCTTCTTTAAGGGGTGGTATAAAGGACTTTGACCCACTAGTTATAAGAACTAGGAACCAAAAGTATCAAGGGGAACGGGTTGACGCCACAAGTATAAAAAATACTTGATAAGTCGATAAAAGTCACCAGGACTTAAGAAAGAGAATAATCTCACTTGAATTAATTAAAAAGGTCTGAATACAAATGATATTTGCTTTCCTATTTATAGGATATAGAGGGGTATGGCCGAATGATTACAAGGGTATGGCCGAATGATTACAAGGGGATTTGGCCAGCCGTGTGCCTTCCTATAGAGTCATAACTTAATTACAAAATAGAGAGGTTGGTTCATTTTAAATAGAGGGTAATAACCCTTGCCAAATAGTTCTTGTGTCCCTTCAAGTTGGTTCCAAATTGGATGGGAGATGATGCCTGGCCGAATAGAGAGAGGGCTCTTTATCTTGGCTCCTAAATGATATCACACGCAAGGCATATAGGGGCTGGTCATATGGAATGCACATGGGTGCTCTAGGGAGCCTTGTGGTGTAGCCTTGTGCATGTGATGATGTCTGCTCATGTGCTCCATCTTGGGCGTGCATGTGTCTCCTTCCAAGCTAGCTTGAGTGTGGAGCTAGCTAGCAAGCATGGGGCTGTTTGTGAACAAGCTTCCTAGTCGAGTCCTTGTGAGCTCCATAATAACATGTTCAGTTACATTCAGCTACCTTTGATATCACTTTTGGCAACTTTGCTCCAAATAGTCCAACTAACTGAGTTTAGCTAGCCTTAAGCTCCTCCAGCTGAATCGAGTTTTCCTTAGTGTTCCATGAGATGCCATGTACTTTGTGAGCTATTTGTGAGCTGCATATGACGTCCAAATCATTCACCAAGCTAACTTAACATGCATCACACTCCAATGTACCTATATGTGCAAGGAAACAAGGTAAGTCCATGATATTGAGTTGTTATGAGCTAAATACCTTGCTGCCATGTATGATTATGGTAATGTGAGCTATGTTTGAAGGCCATGAGCTAATTATATCATCTCATAATATGTGTAAGATTATGCATGAAGCTTAAGAGCTAATATGAATGCATATGAAATAATGAAATGATTTATAATGATGCTGCCTTGATGTATATATGATAATCATGCTTAATATGATTATAAGACTATCCTAACATGCTTAAATATCAATGTGCATGCTGTGTTCATACTAAGTTATTCTTTAACTACATAACAAGTATTCTTATCATGAAATGTATTATATAAGCATATAGTATATAAACAATATGAATTAGATTCAGAATAAAGGTGTTCAAGAGTACTCCCTTTGTAGGTGAAAACGTGCTTGCATCAATGTGTTACATATTGATGTGTAATGCCACATTAGTTATACTAAGTAATTATATGCATTTGCATTAGTTTCATTAGGTATATAAGTTTGTGTGTTATAAATATTACTTACTTTATGTTTTTAATAAGTTTTATAGCTCATAAGTGTGTTTGCCTGGTATTTTCAGCTTATTAGTAAGTTTACAATAAGTTTACCCTACTTATGTTTTTATGGATGTTATTATGTTTTCCATATAGAAATAATAAAGGGAAGCAACTTAAGGTCTTAATCCTAGATCGGTTGAAGCTCAGAGGAGTGTATGAAGCTCAGAGGAGTGTATGCAGCTCATTTCAACTCTAATCAACTCACTACACTTTCAGCTAGCTGAATTCAGCTCCACTAGCTCAATTGAAGCTAACAAGTCTAGAAGTAGCTCAAAGGTGTCCTACGTGTGGGACAGTGTCCTACGTGTGGGACAGTGTCCTACAAGCATGTGAGCAGCATGTGAGGCGTGGTATACCTATCCAAGAGTGCATGGAATGTGTGACATTGTGCACATGTGTGGATTTTCAACAATGAGCATATTTGAATTCAATCTAAAGGCACATGTGTAATTGTTTGAATTCTCAACCATTCTCTCCATACATGGGTGTTTTTCAACCTCCTTATCCACTCATTTAATAAATGCAAAATGTGGAATGAGCCACATAAATGGGAGGCAACACAAGAGAGTTACATGGTGGTTTTTCATTTCAGTTTTAAATTCAAAATCTGATTATTTTGTAGCCATAAGTGATGGCCATATCTCTCCTTTATCTATATATTTTGTAATTTTTTAAGTACAAAGGTTAGACATTTGATGAATAAAAATTATTGTGAGGTTTTCTCTCAATGTTGGTTCTTCTTAGAACTATTTTCTTGACATTTCAAGTCTGATCTTGTTGTGTCAAGCTTGTGATACTTCGGGTTCTTAGATTGCTATCTAACGGGTCTAATTCCTTTGAACATTGAACGTATAAGGTTCGGGTTTATAGTTTTTAGTATAGGTTCTTACTTGTTCTTTATTTGTTAACCAAATTTCCAGATTTGTTCTTTCATTATTGTCATCTTCTCCGAGTATTCATCTTTCACCTTTCAATATTCTAAATTTCCAACAACCTATTTCCTTCTTCTTTTTCATCCATTATTCACCATTTTCATCCATAACCTTCACCATACAACCAACAACATCATCCTTAGTTTTAGTAAGTTTGATGCAAAGGAATTTCTTACTTCGTTCTAGATCCATTACAATCGAAGAGGTCCTCAATCAACAGGTTGCCTCTTATCATGAACGTTCAAGAGACATCAGGTGCTTTAAATGTTTTGGGAGGGGCCACGTATCTACACAGTGTCCTAACCGGAACACCATGCTCTTACTTGGAAATGGTGAAATAGAATCTGGATCTAAAGAAGAAGAAGAGCCACCCACTGAAGTCAATGAAGAAATAACTCTTGCAGATCCCGTTCATAAAGGAGAAGCTTTGGTAATAAAAAGAAGTTTTAACTTTTAAGTCATGGAGGACAATGCACAGCGAGAAAACATTTTTCATACCCGATGCCATGTGAATGAAAAGGTATGTTTTGTTATTATAGATGGTGGAAGTTGTACTAACATGGCCAGTACAATCTTGGTGGAAAAGCTTGATTTGAAAACAATGAAGCACCTGAATCCATATGAGTTACAATGGCTCAATGAACGAGGGGGACTCAACGTTAACAAACAGGTGATAGTTCCTTTTTCAATTGGAAAATACAAAGATGAGGTTATGTGTGATGTTGTCCCTATGCACGCTAGCCATCTACTTCTTGGAAGGCCATGGCAATATAACAAGAGGACTATTCATGATTGTTTTACCAATCAATACTGGTTCAACCATAAAAGTAAGAAGATTATCCTTACTCCTTTAATGCCGAAACAAGTTCAGAATGATCAAGCCAAAATGAAACAGAGTGTTGAGGCTATATGGAAAGGAAAAGCATCAGCAATCGTGGAGGAAATTGATCCGAGAACAAGTGCTTATTCTTCAAAGTGCTTGATATGAGAATGCCTACTAACGAAATGCAAGGTTGAAGATGATTATTCTAACTTAGAAAATGCAAATTTTTTCTTTGACTTGCAGGATGTACCAAGAGACACCATTTGGAAAAAGGAAGGTTTAGGAGATGTGTCCTTATAAAATCCAAAAGATGTGTCTATTGAATAGCAAAATGACACAATTATTCATTCAAAGGATGTGACCTTAGGAGAACCAAAGGACGTGACTCTTGAGGACTTAATGAACAATTCGATTGAAGAGTAATGGGACACCACTTTTGAGATGTCAAGGAACCTAAACTTTCAAAGCAAAATTACATGGACATATCTCACACAAGTGCCTATTGAAGGGATCCCCACTTTGAAAAAACTGCAACTATGGGATAGAGGAATGTAGAAAAGAAACCACCTTTCAATTTGAGGATAAATCACTTTAAAGAAGGGGGATGATGTGATCCAAATCAACAACATGAATATCCTTGCAACTCTAACCTTTCACATTAATCAAAGGGGATTTTCTCTAACTTATTCTTTCTTTATACCATAGTTATAATAATAGTTTACATACATTACATTTATAGTTATGATGATTATATTTTGTAATGTATGAAGTTACTATCATGAACCACATATTTATACATTTATATCTTATAATATGCTTTCTTTTGTAGGTACATATTCGTCCACATGATGGGAGCTGACTTAAAGCTAGCATTGGAGTCCATGAGCTAAGGAAACTTGATTAGGACAACTCCAGGGTAGCTCAAGAACATTTTTAGTACAAAGTTGCCAGCTGACCCCCGGGCTCATAGCTAACTTGAGCTGGACTTTTGAGCTAACTAGAGACCTCATTTCAGCTGGAGAGTTACACCATCGCCACCAACACACAGAGCACTTTAAATATGGTCTAGGTCCATTTTTGTGGATTCGTACCTTTTCACGAAGAGTTACATTTCGAGAGGTACATTTTCACAAGGAGTTGTCCTAAGACTTACCTACATGTCCTTCATCTATGGCCAGCTCATCTTCAGCTCAAACACATGGATAGTAGCTAAAATGATGAAAGGTTACCTTCCACAAATGTGACATTTCATAACAAGTTACTACCCCATAGATGAAATGTCATTTAGACACATGTTGGATGCTAAGTCACGCCTAACTTGCTGCTTATCTTCATGCCATGGAGGAGTCCACACATTAAGCATTCTACACCACCCATGTGAGTGCCTCATGACCAGCCCACACATGTACCATAAGTGTGGATGAAATGGGCACCAAAGTGAAGAGGCTTCTCCCTATTCGGCCAAAACAATATATTGCTTCAAATATGGCGCCAAGATGAAAAACAAGGAGACCATTCGGCCAAGGACATCTCCCTTCATTAAAACAACATGTATTTCTATTAAAAGTCATGTATCTAGCCGAATGGACACATAATTATTCGACCAAACCTTTGCAAGCCTATAAATAGGGCTTTGGCATTTCATTTGTACTCAACCCTTTTGATAATATAAACTCTTGTGAGATTATTCTCTCTTCAAGTTCTTTTTAGAACTATATCAATTAAGCAAGCTTTCTTAAGTTTGTGGCGTCATTCCTTCCATAGATACTTCGAGTTCCTAGTTCTTATAACTAGTTGGTTCAAGTCCTTTCATACCATCCCTTAAAAAAGCAATATAAAGTTTGGGTCTTTGTTCTTTAACATTGGTTCTTCTTTGAGTCTTCATTGAGATACTATCTTACCATCACCATATTCCATCACTTTCACGCCTACAACATCTTCACTTCCATCACAAATCCATCACCATAAAACCATCCTTCAATCTTCATAAAGGCAAGTTTCCATCATCACCATTGGAGGTAGAATCCTCATTAAATTTGAAGGACAATTCAATAACACTTCCGCAACCAACATTTGATAACATTTCTATCACTATAATTTCTTTTCATTTTTCATTTCCTTCCATTTTTCATTTCCATTATTAATTATCAATTCCTTTAATCATTTCTTTCTTTATATTATGCAGATTACTTATATATTAAAGTGTAGCATTTGGTGTCTCTCTTAGATCGAGAAATAACAAGGCTTCCAACTTCTCAATCATTAAAGAAGCTTGGACAGCCTTAAATCAATTAACTAGGACAACTCCATGACAGCTCAGGAACATTTTCGAACAAGGTTGTGAGTTGACCCCCGAGCTTATAACTGACTTGAGCTGGACTTTTGAGCTAGCTAGAGACCTCATTTCAGATGGTGAGTTGAACGATCACCACCACCACACAGTGCACTTCAAATATGGTCTAGGTTAATTTTTGTGGATTCTTACCTTTTCGCGAAGAGTTGCCATTCCAAGAGGTATTTTTTCATAAGGAGTTGTTCTAAGACTCACCTACATGTCCTTCATCTATGGACAGCACATCTTCAGCTCATACACATGGGAAGTAGCTCAAATTATGAAAGGTTACCTTCCACAAATGTAACCTTTCATAACAAGTTGCTGCCCAATTGATGACAGGTCATTTAGACACATGTTGGATGCCAAGTCACGCCTAACTTGTTTCTTATCTTCACGCCATAAAGGAGTCCACACCTTAAGCATCATATGCCACCCATGTGAGTTCCTCATGACCAGCCCACCCATATGCCATGCGTGTGGAACATTTGGGCGCCAAAGTGAAGGAACTTCTCCCTATTCGGCCAAAGCAAGGTGTTGTTTCAAAGTTGGTGCCAAGATGAACCATAAGGAGACCATTCAACAAAGGACATTTCCCTTCATCTAAGCATTATGTATTTTCAATATAAATAATGTATTTTGCCGAAAAGGCATATATTTCCCTTCTTTTATCGTGCAGATTACTTATTGATTCAAGTGTAGCATTTGGTGTCTCTCCTAGATCAGGAAACAACAAGGCTGCCAACTTCTCCATCGTTGAATAAGCTTGGATAGCCTTACATCAAATGGTATTCAGAGCTTAATCGAATTGACAATCAAGTGCTGCAATAAAAAGCAAAAGAAAGAAGAAAAATAAAAAGAAAAGACTCATACATCAAATTTGGAGTGTAAAAAGAAAGAAAAGAAAAAAATAAAAATTCAAAGCAAAAAGAAAAGTGAATCAAAGTTGCAAAATACTCTCAAAGAGAAGCACATTACTATATGCCCCAACATCAAACTTGAAGGAGGTATCCTACCTTTACCATATCTAATTCTATACCCTAACCATCTCCTATAGCCGATGCAACAAACAAAGAAACTTGCTCAATTTTGAGTTAGTTTTCTAAAGGACCCACAAGAGAGAATTGAGCGGAAAAGGACAAACGATAGGGTAAGATCAGAAGGGTGATAAGAAAAAGCCAAGATATATCCCTGAGTACAAACACGAGTGTGAGTGGAGTGCAATCTGAACTATCTTTGGAGTGATTAAGTGAGGCTTTTGTGAGTGTGCTGGTAAGGTTTCAATTTATTTTTATTGCACTAACCATGTATCAAAGCCCCATAGAAAATGCAGGAACATCAAACTTTCAAATGCAAGCACTCATTGGCGAAATGATGTGAATGTTTCATGTAGAGTTCGATGCTCTTCATGAAAAGATAGATCAACGTCAGGATCTACCACCAGTCCGAAATAATGGAGTCCCTAAGAGATAACAACCACCACCTCCAGAAGACAATTTTCAAGAAAATATTGATGACGGAGAACAAGCATCATTCCAAGGCCCAAGATGTGCTATTGTTGATGACAACTTAAGTAACATCAATATTAAGATTCCTCAATTCTAAGGAAAGACTGATCCTGAAGCCTATCTCGAATGTGAAAGTAAGGTGGAACATGTTTTTAGTTGCCACAACTATTCCAAGATGAAGAAAGTGAGATTGGCAACCATGGAGTTCATAGACTATGCTTTAATTTTATGGGATCAACTTACCCTTAACAGAATGAGGAATAGAGAACGAACAGTCTCAACTTGGCATGAAATAAAAGGTATAATGCGTAAATGATTCATTCCTATTCATTATCACCGAGACTTGTTTCAAAAATTATATAATCTGAAGAAAGGTCAAAGTAGTGTGGAGGACTATTATAAAGAAATGGAAGTGGCCATGATCTAAGTCAACATTGAGGAGGATCATAAGCAACTATGGCTAGATTCCTTGCCGGACTTAATCCCGAAATTGCCAACACCTTGGAGTTGAATCATTACATTGAAATATATGAGATGGTACAAATTGCAATGAAGATCGAAAGATAACTAAAGAGGAGACATACATCTCGCAATGTTGAGCTCACACCATCAAAATGGAGTCCAAACAACATAAAGAATCCTACTCCTTCTGCTATCAAAGAACAAGCTGAATCTTCAAAGACTGAGTAAGTAAGTAAAGACCCCAACCAAGAAAAGCAAACCACTGAGGTTCGAGGGACATTAGGTGTCTTAAATGTCTTGGGAAGGGTTGCGTATCTACCCAATGTCCTAACCGGAACACCATGCTCTTACTTGGAAATGGTGATATCGAATCTGAGTCTGAAGAAGAGGTTGAAGCACCAATAGAAGATAATGAAGAGATGATAATGGCAGATCACGTTGAAGGAGGAGAAGCTCTGGTGATTAAAAAAAGTTTGAACATTCAAGTAATTGAGGACAAAGCTCAATGAGAAAACATTTTTCATACCCGATTACATGTGAATGAAAAGGTATGTTTTGTTATCATATATGGTGGAAGTTGTACTAACGTGGCCAGTACAATCATGGTGGAAAAGCTTGGCTTGAAAACGATGAAGCACCCGAGTCCTTATAAGCTACAGTGGCTCAATGAATGAGGGGAACTCAACGTTAACAAACAGGTGATAGTTCATTTTTCAATTGGCAAATACAAGGACGAGGTTATGTATGATGTCGTACCTATACACGCTAGCTATCTACTTCTTGGAAGGCCATGGAAATACGACAAAAGTACTATCCAGGATTGTTTTACCAATCAATACTCGTTCAACCATAGAGGGAAGAAGATTATCCTTACTCCTTTAAAGCCGAAACAAGTTCACAATGATCAAGACAAAATGAAACAGAGTGTTGAGGCTATAAGGAAAGGAAAAGCATCAACAATCGTGGAGGAAACTGATCCGAGAACAAGTGCTTATTCTTCAAAGTGCTTGATACGAGAATGCCTACTGACAAAATGAAAGGTTGAAGACGATTATTCTAACTTTGAAAATGCATATTTTTTTCATTCAAAGGATGTGTTATTGAACAAAAAAAGGACGCAAATTTTCATTCAAATGATGTGACCTTAGGAGAACCAATTGACTTGACTCTTGAGGACTTAATGAACATATTGATTGAAGAGTTATGGGACACCACTTTTGGGATGTCAAGGGACCTACACTTCCAAAACAAGATTACATGGACATATCTCAAACAAGTACATATTGAAGAGATCCCCATGTTTTACAAAACAATAATTATGGGATGGAGGAACTTTGAAGAGAAACCACCTTTCGATTTGAGGACAAATCTCTTAAAAGAAGGGGGATGATATTATCTAAATCAGCAACATAAATGTCCTTGCATCTCCAACCTTTCACAATAATCGAAGGGGTTTTTTTCTCACTTATTCTTTCTGTATACCATAGTTATAATAATAGTTTACATACATTACCTTTATAGTTAAGATGATGATGTTATGTAATGTATGAAGTTATTATTATGAACCACATATTTATATGTTTATATTTTATATTGCTTAGCTTATATTATACTTTCTTTTGTAGGAGCATGTTTGGCCACATAAAGGGAGCTGAATTATAGCTAGCATTTGAGTCCAAGAGTTATGGAAACTTGACTAGGACAACTCCGGGACATCTCAAAAACATTTTGGGAAAAAGTTGCCAGTTGACCCTCGAGCTCATAGCTGACTTGAGCTGGACTTTTGAGCTAGCTATAGACCTCATTTCAACTGGAGAGTTACACCATCGCCACCACCACACAGAGTACTTCAAATATGGTCTAGGTCAATTTTTGTGAAATCGTACCTTTTCGTGAAGAGTTGCCATTCCAAGAGGTGCCTTTTCATAAGGAGCTATCCTAAGACTCTGACGTAAGGCGAATCTACACGCTTTGATGGAAGAGAGTAGATAGCCTTATTGTGTCCCGATCTAGGATTGACAAGTACTGATGTCCTTGAATTTATAAGTTTGGGCTGCAAAATAAGATAAGAAAATAATGATTAATAATGGAATTTAATAAAGGGGATAATAATATAAGTAATGAAAATAAAGAATGAAATGAAATAAATAAAAAGATAGAGATGGATGCGGAATTGATGGAAGTGATGGATGATGTTGATGATGAAATGGCAATGGTGGTGATGTTGTATCTCAAACACGCCAAAGAGGAAACTATGCTATGAAGCACAATCCCGGTTTTCACAAACTTGCTTGAGGGGTGGTGATAGTGTCTTCAACCCACTAGATAACAATCTAGGAATTTAGGAATCAAAATGGAAGGAATGACGCCACAAGTATAGGAACTACACTTGTTTAATCGATAAAGTTCACAAAGAACTTTGAAGAGAAATAACTCACAAGAGTATGTTTTATATATGAGATGAGATGATTACAAATGAAATGCACTAGCCTATTTATAGTTTTTCAAAGGGTTTAGGCCGAATAGACACATGATGGTTCGGCCAAGGTTGAAACCCCTTTGAAAATACATGATTTTTGATGAAAATACATGATTTTAATGAAGATACATGCTCTTGGCCGAATGGTTATGTGTTGGTTCGGCCCTAAGGATGATTTGAATGCATTTGGAAGTTATTTGGGCGCCAAAATGGAGAAGAAGGAGTCTTTGGCCGAATAGGAAGCATCCCTTGGTGTTTTGGTGCCAATTTGATGTCACATGGAGTGCACATGCTTGAATGATGCACATGGCAGCCTACTTGAACGCACATGAGTCTTCTTGCAAGGCTTTGGTGAGGTTGCAACCATAGGATGATGTCTTGAAGTCCATGGGCAGCCTAGAGATGAACTAGCTTCAAGGTAAGCTAGGTGAGTGTCTTGGTAGCTAACTAGGTGAGTTATAGCTTGATGAACTCAAGCTAGTTAGCTTTGGTCTTCTTAGCTCCTCAACTACTCTCCCAGCTACTTCCAGCTACCTTTAGTCCACTTTTCAACAATTTGGTCCAAAGCTCTCCTCCAACTAGGTTCAGCTACATGCTAGCTCCTCCAGCTAAGTTGAAGCTCCTTAAGTGATGAAATGAGCTGCCATAACGTTCAAGAGCTAGTGTGAGCTGCTATGCTTATCCTTTTAGCTAACCAAGCTACCATAATATGCCTTGCTTTGTGTTTCACCTATAGAAATTAACAAACAAACCAAGTAAGCAATGTGTGAGCTCATTTAAGGTAAAATGCATGCTGTCGTGAGGTGTTTGAGTGATATAAGCTATGAATGATCATCTAGAAGCTAAGATAACATGTATATAAGCTAGATAAAAGGCATAGGACGTTTATAAGCTTTAAGAAAACATATATGAGCTAGAAAATAGATGCATGCATGCAAATGAGCTAAAGAATCATGGATTTAAAGCTAGTGAGCTAATGTAAACATAACATGAGCTAGAATAACATGATATGAGTTAATGAATGAATGAATACATGCTGCCATGATATCTAAATGAAATGAAAACATAATAAATTAATCTAAAACATATGTAAACATAATATAAAGCTAAGTAAAGATGTGAAAACATATGTTATGCATGAAAATCATATAGTTGCAAGTGAATGATAACATATGATTATTCAAGCATAGTTTAAGATGCAAATGTATGTTCATAATAATATATAGTGCATAAATGAGTAAATATAATATAAAGTAAGGTATAACTCCCTTATATTGAGCATGATGAATCTTTAATGATGTGAGTGTGTCATGAAGAAAGTTGGTGCAAAACATGATCACATCAGACTCACTTACATGTACTTCATCTATGGCCAGCTCATCTTCAACTCATACACATGGGAAGTAACTCAAATTATGAAAATTTACCTTCCACAAATGTGGCATTTCATAACAAGTTGATGCCTAATTGATGACACGTCATTTAGACACATGTTGGATGCCAAGTCACGCCTAACTTGCTACTTATCTTCACGCCATGGAGGAGTCCACACCTTAAGCATCCTATGCCACCCATGTGAGTGCCTCATGACCAGCCCACCCATGTGCCATGTGTGTGGAACATTTGGGTGCCAAAGTGAAGGGATTTCTCCATATTCGGCCAAAGCATGGTATTGCTTCAAAGTTGGCACCAAGATGAACCATAAGAAGACCATTCGACCAAGGACATTTTCTTTCATCCAAGCATCATGAATTTTCAATTTAAATCATGTATTTTGCCGAAAAGGCATGTATCTATTCGGCCAAGCCTTTGTAAGCCTATAAATAGGCTTTGGCATTCATGTGTAAACTCAACCCTTTTGATAATATAAATCTTTGTGAGATTATTCTATCTTCATGTTCTTTTTAGAACTATATCAATTAAGCAAGCTTCTAAAGTTTGTGGCGTCAACCTCTTCCATAGATACTTCGAGTTTCTAGTTCCTATAACTAGTGGGTTCAAGTCCTTGCTACCATCACTTATAACTACTTATAAGAATCGGG
This sequence comes from Hibiscus syriacus, assembly GCF_006381635.1. Lineage (NCBI taxonomy): Eukaryota > Viridiplantae > Streptophyta > Magnoliopsida > Malvales > Malvaceae > Hibiscus > Hibiscus syriacus. Next base: position 9,403,399 of record NW_024062800.1, on the reverse strand, counting down.
TATTTGCTCATATATAACATTGGTTCATTCTTAGTCTTATAAGTGATGTAAGGTAATTCTACATTTTCAATTGATTATGGATCTAGGAAGGAAGCAAAACAACCTACATAAGTGAATGGCTCAAGTAGATGGTTTGGTGGTAGATGTAAAGGTGAATTGGTAGGCTATTTAAGAAATGAGAGATGGTAGCAGAAGATGATTGTTATGGCTATGGTATGGTTGATGAAACAATGGAAAGTTGAAGAGGATAATATCTTAGAAATGACCAAGGAAGAAACAGTGCTATAGAGAGCAAAGACCCATCCTTACAAATCCTTTCTAAGGGGTGGTAACAAGGACTTGGACCCACTATATTTATAGAGATAGGAACTATAAGTATCAAGGGGAAGGGGTTGACGCCACAAGTAATAAATTACTTGATAAGTCGATAAAAGTCACAAGGACTTAAGAAAAGAGAAATATCTCACTTTAGTTGACGAAAAAGGTCTTATTACAAGTGAAATAGGAAAGCCTATTTATAGTTTTTGAAGGGACTTGGCCGAATAGGTATATGATGGTTCGACCAACCCTTGTGCTTTCCTGAAAAGACATAATTTAATACATAATTAACATGAATAAATAGGTGTTGGTTCGGTTGAAATGTAGGAACATGTTTCATGGCCGAATAACACTTGTATCCTTTCAAGTTGGCACCAAATGGGAGAGTAAATGATGCTTGGTCGAATGGGTAGATGGCTCTTCATATTAGCGCCTAAAAGAGACCACATGCAAGGTACATGGTTTCTGGTCATATGGAACATACATGGGTGTTCTAGGGAACCTTGTAGTGCATCCTTGTGCATAGGATAAAGGCTGGTCATGTGCATCATCTTGGGCGTGCATGGGTCTCTCTCCAAGCTTGCTGGAGTGTGTAGCTAGTTAGCAAGCAAGTGGCTGGTTATGAATGAGCATCCTAGCCAAGACCTTGCAAGCTTCATAATAGTACATTCAGCTACATTCAGCTACTATTGATATCACTTTTAGCAATTTAGCTTCAAATAGTCGAACTAGCTAAGATTCGTTGGCCTTGAGCTCCTCCAACTGAGTTGAGCTTTCCTTAGTGTTCCACGAGCTGCCATGTTCTTTGTGAGTTGTTTGTGAGTTACATACGACTTCCAAATGCTCCACCAAGCTGCCCCAACGTTTTTCATGATCCAATGTACCTACATGTGCAAGAAAACAAGGTAATTAATTGGCATTGAGCTTGTATGAGCTAAATACCTTTCTACCAAGCATGATCATGGTCTTGTGAGCTATGGTTGCATGTTATGAGCTACATATAATATCATATAATATGTGTGAACTAATGTTTAAAGCCTAAGAGCTAAAATGAATGCATATGAGTTGATAAGTATGCTGCCATTTTATAAATGTGATGAATCATGCTTAATATGATTGCAGGACTATTCTAACATGCTTAACATATTTAAAAAAAATGTGCATCTATTATTAAGATGTGTTCTTGCTAAGTTATTCTTTAGCTATTAAAACATTATATAACTTAACATTGGAGGGTGTCAAGTTGTCAAATGAATCAAAAGCTTCAAGGTACTTAATCAATAGTACTTCGCTGAATTGTTTAGCCCTTGATCTAGTAATGAGACCTTGTGGCATGACTTATGGATCCATACTGGGTGTGATCACATTATCCCCCCTTCTTTTAAGAAATTTGTCCCCAAATTGTTTTCATCTTCAAAGGGTGATAAGTCTGAGATGTTGAATGAAGCACCTACACCACCAAACTCACTGGGCAACTCTAGTTTATATACGTTGTCATTGATCTTTTCCATTATTTGAAATGGGCCATCTCCTCGGGGTAAAAGTTTGGATTTTCTTTGATTTGGGAACCTTTACTTTCTAAAGTGGACCCAAACCCAATTACCTACTTCAAAAGTCATCTTCTTCCTTCCCTTGTTTGCTTGCTGTTCATTTTCAATATTTTCCTTGACTTGTTGATGGAGTCTTTTAACAAGTTCTGCCTTGTCCTATCCATGTTTGTTCACTATTTGATCACAAGGTAAAGGAAGTAAGTCTAAAGGAGTTAAAGGATTAAAACTATATACTACCTCAAATGGAGAATATTTGGTTGCTGAATGAATTATTTGGTTATATACAAACTCCACGTGTGGTAGGTATTCTTCCCAAGTCTTGATGTTCTTCTTGATGATGGATCTAAGTAATGTTGACAAAACTCTATTAACTACTTCAGTTTGTCCATCTGTTTGAGGATGACATGTAGTAGAGAATAGTAGTTTTGTGTCAACTTTACTCCATAAAGTCCTCCAAAAGTGGCTTAAAAATTTAACATCTCTATCCGAAACAATTATTCGAGGAAGTCCATGTAACCTTACCACTTCTCGGAAGAATAAGTTTGCAACATAAATAACATCATCGATTTTGTCGCATGGTATAAAATGAGCCATATTGGAGAATCGATCGACCACCACATATATTGAATCCTTTCCACTCTTGGTCTTTGCTAATCCCAAACCAAAGTCCATTGAGATATCTACCCATGGCATGGTTGGTATCGACAAAGGCATGTACAATCCATGGGGCATGACTCTTGTGTCATCCTTCATGTGCTTCTTTGGTTAACACTTCTCTCATGGAACCTTGTGGGATACAAAGTATCCCTTCCTTGAAAAGATATACATCATGCTGAGAATATTTATCATGAGCACCTGTTTCACATAACTTATACCTTTCTCCAAAGTCCAAATCAGTAGCATGATGTTCTTTAATGAATGAAAAATCAAGTAGTTTGGAATCCAAAGTGTTAAGTAAAACATACCTGCATGAAAGGGCATCTGCCACAATATTATCGTTTCCTTTCTTAGAGTGAATGACATAGGGAAATGACTCAAGGAATTCGACCCATTTGGCATGTCTCTTGTTGAGTTTGTGTTGTCCCTTGATATGCTTTAACGCTTCATGATCAATGTGTAAAACAAATTCCTTTGGCAATAAGTAGTGCTGCCAAGTCTCCAATGTCCGAATGAGTGAATACATTTCTTTGTCATATGTTGGGTAGTTCAAGGTTGCACCATTTATATTTTCACTAAAGTAGGCAATTGGCTTCCATTCTTGACTGAAAACAACACCAATCCCAATTCCAGAGGCATCAAATTCAACTTCAAATGTCTTCTCAAAGTTTGGCAAGGCTAATAATGGAGCCTTTGTCAAATAATCCTTGAGTTCATTGAATGCTTCATCTTGTTCTTTTCCCCAAGAGAAATTTGAATTCTTCTTAGTAATCTCTGTTAAGGGGGAGAAATAGAACTAAAGTTTGGTACAAACCTCTTGTAAAAACAGGCCAATCCATAGAAACTTCGAACTTGACTGATGTTGATAGGTTTTGGCCATTCTTGTATTGCCTTAATCTTCTCTGGATCCACTGCTAATCCTTGTGAACTTACAATGAAGCCTAAAAAAGTAACTTGGTCAGTATAAAAAGTACACTTCTTGAGATTAGCGTATAAGTGCTATTCTCTCAAAGTACTAAGAATAGACCTTAAATGTTCAACATGCTCGTTCAAGGACATACCGTATATCAAGATATCATCAAAATAAACAACACAAAACTTACCAATGTAAGGCCAAAGGATATGGTTCATCAGACGCATAAAGGTACTAGGGGCATTAGTCAAGCCAAAAGGCATGACTAACCACTCATACAAGCCTTGTTTAGTCTTGAATAAAGTTTTCCACTCATCACCTTCCTTCATTCCAATCTAATGGTAGCCACTTTTCAAGTCAATTTAGGAGAAGATGCTGGCTCTACTAAGTTCATCAAGTATATCATCCAACCGAGGTATAGGATGCCTATATTTGATAGTGATCTGGTTTACAACCCTACAATCCACTCACATTCTCCAAGTTCCATCTTTCTTTGGTACCAACAAAACTGGTACAACACAAGGACTTAAACTTTCCCGAATATATCCTTTGTCTAGTAGTTCTTTGACTTGTCTTTTTAATTCCTTCGTTTCCTCAAGATTGCTCATGTACGCTGGTCTATTAGGAATGGTGGCTCCAGGAATGAAATCAATTTGATGTTCAATTTCTCTAATTGGTGGTAATCCATCAGGAATTTCTTCAGGGAACATATCTTCAAATTCCTGCAAAAAATTAGAAACAGAAGAAGGCAAGCCTTCAGGAAGTTTAGTAAGTAGAAAACTTTCCTTATATATAAGTATAAGTATAGCCTTCTTGGTCGATAAATGTTTCCGAACATCTCCTCTACTGGCGTATATGTTCATCTTCTGAGTATGACTTTCTTTGGCCTTCTTTTCCTTCTCCCATTCTTCTATGCGTGACTTAAGGGTCACTTGACATTCATGAACTTGGCTTGGAAGTAGGGGCACCAATATGATTTTCTTGACATTCATGGGTAGCCTTCTTGTCAAACTGCCAAGGACGTACACTACAAAAAATTTCTATAATTGTGACAAATTTAATTTTGTCAAAATTTCACTATTAATAGCTTTTTGGTGACAAGATAAATATTTGTCACATTAAATTTAAAAAAAGATATACAATTATGACAAAAGCTAAAATCGTTATAATAATTTATTACAATTAGTAAACATGTGTAATGTATGGTGATAAAATAAATTTTATTACGAATTTTTGTCAGAAATTTTTCCCTCCAATTTTTTTTGCACCAAATTAAAGGCATATAGTGACAAATTTTGTAACTAATAGTTTTAGTAACTATGACAAAAAAATTGTCACAATAAATAATATTTTTTTGTAAATTTTGTTTGTGATTATATATTTTAATTATAGTGACAAAATGTATAGTCACAAATGATTATCCCCAATTTTTGGTACAAAAACAAATCATATACTAACATGGTTTGTAACTATAAGCTATAATTATTGTTACAAAAAAATTGTCATAACAAATAATGAGATTCAAGTTTTTAGTAAAAAACAGTGTTTGTCGTTATATGTTTTAATTATAGTGACAAAATACATTGTCACAAAGATTTACCACCATATTTTTTGCTCCAAAAAAGTCATATATTGACAAATTTTGTAACTATAAGTGTTAATAACTATTACAGAAAGCATTGTCACAAAAAATAATGATATTCACGTTTTTGTGACAAATTATATTTGTAGTTATAAATTTTAACTATAGTGATAGTATATATTGTCATAATTATTTTTCTCCATTTTTTTATTTCAAAAGTTATATTGACAATTTTTATAATTATAATTTATAGTTATTGTTATAGAAAAAATTATCACATCTAATAATAAAATTTAGGTTTTTTGTAAACAATTAATTTTTTACTTATATATTTTAATCATTATGAAAAATTATACTATCAGAACTATTTATCCCTATTTTTTAGTGTCTAAAATATTATATAGTAACAAAATATACTGTCATAAAGATTTTCCTCCATATTTTTTGCACAAAAAAAAATCATTTAGTAACAATTTTGTAACTATACGTGTTTATAATTATTACAAAAAATATTGTCACAAAAATAATGGTATTCACATTTTTGTGACAAATTATACTTGTAGTTATAAATTTTAATTATAGTGATAACATATATTGTGATAAATATTTTTCTCCATTTTTTTGTTTCAAAAAGTTATATTCATAAGTTTTGTAATTATAATTTATAGTTATTGTTATAAAAAAATTATCAAACCAGACAATAAAATTCTAGTTTTTTGTAATAAATTATTTTAGTAGTTATATATTTTAAACATTATGAAAAATTATACTATCATCAACATTTCTCCGTATTTTTTGTGCAAAAATGTTATATAGTAAAAGTTTTATAGTTATTGTTATAGAAAAATTATAACAACAAAAAAATTATTTTTTAATTAATAAATAATTTTAGTTTATTATGAAAAGAATATGTTTGTAGTTATACATTTTGAGTATATTGATAAAATATAATTATTACTATATTATAAAATAAAATGTTCAAAAAATTCAAGGCATTTTCAAATAAAATATAATAGCAAAATATATTATCAAAATGTTTTCATTTATTTTTTACGAAGCTAGTTGAAACTATTTTTTCTTAATTATAATTATGTAAATAATTTAATCAAGTAAAGAATTTGAATAAATCAAAAAGTATAATTGAACAAATCAAAAGTAATTTCATTTAGAAGCATACAAACAATCGTAATAAATTAAACTAAATAATATTTTTAATAAAATTTAAAATATACAAAAAATAAATATAAAAATACTAAAAATCAAAAATAAATTTCTAAAAAACTGAACAATATATATTAACCAAAGAAGGACAAATTTCCTATTATTTTTTTTACATTAAGTTTAGGTGAAGTTTACTTCCGTCAATCATGTTATATTCACTACAAAGCTCTTCTTAGTTGTATAACTATTTTTTACTATTTTTTATTATATAGTTTCATAATGGTTAACGATAGAAACCATTGATTAAATGGTCACGTTAATTTTTTTTTCTAAGTTCGAGGGTCACATTGAATGCAACAATAATTGATATAATCACACCTACACCAGATCCGGAAGTCATACCACATGGTCTCATTACTAGATCAAGAGCCAAACAATTCAGGGAAGTTCTCTTAACTAAGTGTTTAGAAGCTTTTGATTCAATTGATAACTTAACACCCTCCTATGTTAAGTTATATAATGTTTTAATAGATAAAGAATAACTTAGTATGAATACATCTTGCACATTGTTATTTTGTTATGTTAAGCATGTTAGGATAGCTATATAATTATATTATGCATGATTATAACATATACATCAAGGCAACATACTTATAATGCATTTCATTAGTTCATTTGCATTCATATTAGCTCTTAGGCTTTATATCTTACCTTACACATATTAGGAGATGATATAATTAGCTCATGACATTCAAACTTAGCTTACATTACCATATTCATGCATGACAGCAAGGTATTTAGCTCATATCAGCTCAATGCCATGGACTTACCTTGTTTCCTTACACATGTAGGTACATTGGAGAATAATAAACGTTGAGGTAGCTTGGTGAATAATTTGGACTTCATATGCAGCTCACAATCAGCTTACAAAGTACAAGGCAGCTCATGGAACACTAAGGGAAGCTCGGTTCAGCTGGAGGAGCTTAAGGCTAGCTAAACTTAGCTAGTTGGACTATTTGGAGCTGAGTTGCCAAAAGTGATGTCAAAGGTAGCTGAATGTAGCTGAACATAATATTGAGGAGCTCACAAGGACTTAGCTAGGACGTTTGTTCACAAACAGCCCATGCTTGCTAGCTAGCTTCACAACTCAAGCTAGCTTGAAGAAGACACATACACGCCCAAGAGAGAAAGCACATGACCAGCCATCATTCCATGCACAAGGCTGCACCACAAGGTTTCCTAGAACACCCATGTGCCTTGCATATGACCAGCCCCCATGTGCCTTGCATGAGGATCATTTAGGCGCCAAGATGAAGAGTTCTCTCCCTATTCGGCCAAGCCATGTGTTTTTCATGTGAACAGCCCCATGTGTCTTGCATGTGGTTTATTTAGGCGCCAAGATGAAGAGCTCTCTCCCTATTCGGCCAAGCATCACTTCCCATTCAATTTGGCGCCAACTTGAGGGGACACAAAGACTATTCGGCCAAGGATTATTTCCGTCCATAAAGGACCAAAACATTATGTCATTTAGCATTTAATTATGTCATTTTATAGGGGCACAAGGGCTGACCGAACCACCATGTATCCAGTCGGCCATGCCCCTCCATTTCCTATAAATAGGAAATCACAATTCATTTGTAAGCAGACCTTTTATTTTAATTGAAGTGAGATTATTCTCTTTCTTAAGTCCTGGTGACTTTTTATCGACTTATCAAGTATTTTATACTTGTGGCGTCAACCCTCTTCTTTCATCTTGATACTTCTGGTTCCTAGTTCATATAACTAGTGGGTCAAAGTACTTATCACCACCCCTTGAAGAAACAATATAAAGATTGGGTCTTTGCTCTCTATAGCATTTGTTCTTCTTTGAGCATTCTTCAAGATACTATCCTCAGAACCATCCTTTTGTTTCATCACCATAACCAAAACCATTTCAATCATCTTCCGCTTCCATCTTTCATTTTAAACAGCCCACCTATTCACCATACATCCACCACCCTTAACCCTCTCTTTTTGAGCCATTCACTTGTGCAGGTTGTTTTGCTTCCTTCCTAGATCCACAATCAAACGAGAAGGTAGAATTACCTTACATCAATAATTCGATGGCCAAATTGATTATTTCGAAAAAAATAAAAGAGCCTAGAAATACGGGTATCGATGACCTGAAAATACGAGCACTGGGTTTTATGGTTACTCGACTTACAAGTACCCACATATTACTGGCTGAGACGTGGACCGAGTTTTTGGTACTCAAAATTCTCAAATACTTGAAAAAGTAAGTACCTAGAAAGAAACACCCCTAACTAATAACGATGATAAAAAAACATATATTTAATAAACTTTATATGTTATATTATTACATGTAGTCAGCAATTTAAAATTCATTATGCTTATTTTTATTAATTATAACACATCGAAGATTAACCATAAATTATTTTTAATACATGAATTTGATATACGATTTTTTATCATTTCTATTAATATTATTATAATTTTTTATTTATTAATCAGAAAACTACTAAATTTTGTTTTTTTCCTTAGACAAATACTCAAAACCTACATTTTATATATTTATAATTAATGTTGAAATTTGTTTTACGTATTTTTTTAATAATCTCACTTTTAAATTTAATTCATAACTATTTCAAATTAACATATTTATTTTACATGTTATATCAATAAATAATCAATAAAATATAAAATATTTCACTAAATAATAAAATTTAGAAAATAGAAAAGCGTAAATATAAACTATCATGTGAGATCCATTGAAAATTGGTATTTCTCATCATATTCTCTAGACTAAACTTTAATTCTTATTATTATTATTATTATTATTATTATTATTATTATTATTTTCTTAAGAAGATATCTAAAAGATACTCTAATTAATAATAATAATCGTGCTATGCTCTTAATAGGAGTATGATTTTGTTTAATATTTAATTTATTGTTTATATTTTATATTTTATTATTTTAAAATTATATGAATCAAAGAAATAATTGTGCAATGTTTTTAATAATATTATTAAATAATAATTTTTAAAATAAATAATTAATTCAGGAGGGAAGTCTCCCTCTATTTACTTTTAAAGGAAATTGAGTTTTAGAGGGAAACTAGTTTTTAGATAAATTTATTTATATTTATTATATAAATATTTTTTAAAATCCTAAGTTTAACTGTTTCAGCCCAACTTCATCTTTTTTCTTTCATCATGAAGGCAAAGAAAGGTAAACAAAATAGTGAGTTTTTTTATTTGATCTAATCTAATATGATCTATAGTTTATGGTTTATATTTGTATTATTTTTTAGGCAATCATGTATAAAAGAAAGAGAGTGAGAGCTACCTCTGAGATTGTAAGTGATCCTAAACCCTCAAAATTCAATACAAATGACGAGACAATCAACAATCAAGGTAAGGAAGATGATGTTTTTATTTTATTTTTTAGTTGTTAATTTTAGATTTTTACCATGTTTGTTTTATAAGTTATTGGCAATAATTCACGGCTTTGTAAAACCTTTCAAGAACATAGTTTTATTTGGTTCCCAGTATTCACAAAAAGGACTCATTGAAATAAAAGATAAAAGAGGGTTGAGGGGGGTCATGCAATCTTCACCCTTTCCTCTGGAAATACGAAAACAAATTTTACAGTTTTAGGCTTCAAGGAAACATAAAATAATAAAATTTTAAAAATTTATTAGTCACCAAATAAATGCCTAAAAAGTTAAAGTTTATTTGAAAATAATAAAATAATTCCTTAAGGAAAATAAACTTTCAGTTATATTCTAATAAGGGTAATAGCAAGACTTGATAGAGTCCGAAGAAAAGTAAGATTAACATTTTTTAAATTTATTTTAATAAGGTTTAACATTTTTGGAAATAATTGTATTATTGTAATTCCTATTTTGTAACAAATATTGAAAGCCATTCAATTGAAATAGTATTTTTCACAATAACAAAGTGTAACAAATTTATTTAGTTACAATAACATAGTAAATTTGGTAAAAATAAAATTTTATGACAAATTTATTTTGTCACAATATTTTATCGAAATAAAAAATTGTAACAAATTTATTTAATAAAAATAATAATTTATAAAAAAAATATTAATTTATCATTATAAAAAAATTGTGACAAATAATATTCTTTCACAATAACAAATTGCAACAAAATGATTTAATCACAATAACACATTAAGTTTTACCATAGTAAAAAGTTATGTCAAATTTATTTTGTCCCAATATTTTATCAAAATGAACAATTTTGACAAATTTATTTAATCAAAATAACAAATATTAATTTTTCATTATAAAAAATTGTGACAAATATTATTTTTTCACAATAACAAATTGTAACAAATTTATTTAGTCACAGTAAAAATTTATAAAAAATATTTAGTGACGAAATAAATGTTGTGAGAAAATAAATTTTGTTATAATATGACTTTTTTGTCACGAAAACCTTTTTTGTTTGATGTTATAATTTAAGTTAATTATAACGAAATTTACATTTTGTGATAAAATAATTATTTTATTTTAACAAATATTTTGTCACTGTAAGTTACATTTAGTGACGAAATAGTAATTGCGACAAAATAATTGTTGTCACCTTATGTGTTTTCGTCACAAAACCCTTTATATTTGATGTTTAAATATAAGTTAGTTATGACAAAATGTACTTCTCGTGACAAAATGATTAATTAATAGAGACAAAATGATTAATTGATAGTGACAAATATTTAATTGTGATAAGTTAATTATAGTTACGAAATTTCATTATTACAATAAATACTATACAATGGTAACAAACATAATTTTGTCACAATATACTTTACATGACAAGGTTGTTCTAACAAACAAGGTAACAAATAAAATTGGTCAGAATAAATATATCGTGACATATTTAGTACTTTTAATGATAAATAATTTTGTTGAAACAATCGAAATTTCTAGTAGTGGTACTAATATAATGTGGCTTGCACTCATGGGCACCACGTCAAAAAGAACTTCATCCTTGTATCTTCCAATTAAGAAATGAACAAGAACTTGTTTGGTTACCTTGTCTTCCCTCACATCATTGAGCCACTGAAGTTTGTAAGGATGAGGATGCTTAGACGTCTTGAGGCCCAATTTTTCCACCATATGAGTACTTGCTACATTTGTACAACTTCCTCCATCAATGATCACCGCACAAACTTTATCTCCCACGTGACATTTTGTATGGAAGATATTTTCTCTCTGTTCATCTTCTTGACTTTGAATGTTGAAAGTCCTTTTGACTACAAAGATGTTGGATGTAAGAGACATGTTAGCAAATAAGGAAAAAGGAAATGTGTATAAGACCTTACCAATAATACTATCACAAAGCCTCACGAGTCACTCCAAGAAAACTTGAATGTCACTCAATCCGCTCGTGTTTACACTCTAGGACTTTAAGGCTTTTACTTGTCCTCTTCTGATCTCACACACTCAAGCCTCTTTCCTCTCAATTCTCTTTATACCAAGTTCTAAATGATTTTACTCAAAACCGTATCAAGTAAATTTTACTTGTTGTGCGTCGAATGCAAAAGGGTTAGTAGGAATGGAAAGCAAAATATAATGAAAAGGGTGGCTTAGAAATAGAAAGAATAGAATAAAGGGGTTACTTACACAAAGTCACTTCACAACCTTCTATCACCACAATCAATTTAAAGGCTTACTTGAATGGCTTGGTGATGAGAATTGTTGATGAGTGCTTTAACTTTTCTTTCTTTTCATTTATTTTCTTTTTGAGTGCTTTCAATTTCTTCTTTTGAGTGCTTCGATTTCTTTGCTGGATTTTGATTTCTTCACTTGCACTTCACTTGCACTTCTTTTTTTATTTTTGTTTTTGTTGTTGATGCACATTTATTTCTTTCACCAAAGCTCTGATTACCGCTTGATGTAAGGTAATTATACCTTTTCAATAGATTGTGGATCTAGGAAGGAAGAAAAAACCTGCATAAGTGAATGGATCGAATATATGGTTTGGTGGTAGATGTAAAGGTGAAATGGTAGGCTATTTAAGAAATGAGAGATGGTAGCGGAAGATAATTGTTATGGCTATGGTATGGTTGATGAAATAATGGAAGGTTGAAGAGGATAGTATCTTAGAAATGACCAAAGAAGACCACTGCTATAGAGAACAAAGACCCAGCCTTATAAATCCTTTCTAAGGGGTGGTAACAAGGACTTGGACCCGCTATCTATATAGAGATAGGAACCACAAGAATCAAGAGGAAGGGGTTGATACCACAAGTAATAAATTACTTGATAAGTCGATAAATGTCACAAGGACTTAAGCAAAGAGAAATATCTCACTTTAATTGATGAAAATTGTCTTATTACAAATGAAATAGGAAAACCTATTTATAGTTTTTGAAAGGACTTGGCCGAATAGGTACATGATGGTTCGACCAGTCCTTGTACCTTCCTAAAAAGACATAATTTAATACATAATTAACATGAATAAATACGTGCTGGTTCGGTTCAAATGTAGGAACATGTTTGATGGCCGAATATCACTTGTATCCTTTTAAGTTGGCGTCAAATGAGAGAGTAAATGATGCTTGGCCGAATGGGCAGATGGCTCTTCATCTTGGCACCTAAAAGAGACCACATGCAAGGCACATGGTTGCTGGTCATATGGCACACGCATGGGTGTTCTAGGGAACATTGTGGTACAGCCTTGTGCATAGGATGAAGGATGGTCATATGCGTCATCTTGGGTGTGCATGGGTCTTTCTCTAAGCTTGCTTGAGTGTGTAGCTGATACGAGGCAACTTATTGATTGAGGACCTCTTTGATTGTAATAGATCTAGAATGAATTAAGTAATTCCTTCGCAACAAACTTACTTAAAACTAAGGATGAGGGTGTGGATTGCATAGTTAAGGCTATGGACAAAATTGGCTAAGAAAGGATAAAGAAAGGATTAAGAAATGAAAGAATTAGGTTGTTAGAAATTTAGAAGTGTGAAAGAATAAATCTGGAATTTTGTGTTAACAAACAAAGAACAAGGAAGAACCTATACTAAGAAGTATAAACCTGAACCTTATATGTTCAACGTTCAAAGGACTTGGACCCATTATATAGTAATCTAAGAACTCAAAGTATCACAAGCTTGACACAACAAGATCAGACTTGAAATGTCAAGAAAATAGTTCTAAGAAGAACAAACATTGAGAGAGAACCTCACAATAATTTTTAATCATCCAAATGTCTGTTTATAAATTGAAATAGGAAAGCCTATTTTTAGAATTTTAAAGGGTATAGCCGAATGGGTACATGGTTATTTGGCCAGCCCTTGTGTCCCTCTAAAATGACATGATTTAATACACAATTAACATGAATAATTAAGTGTTAATTCAGTTGAAATGTAGGAACATGTCTTATCACTGAATAGCTGGCCTTGTGCTCTCCTTAGTGTTCCACTAGCTACCATGTTCTTTGTGAGTTCTTTATGTCTCCCAAATGCTCCACTAAGCTGTTTATGTCTTCCAAATGCTCCACCAAGCTGTATATATCTTCCAAATGTTTCACCAAGCTGTTCCAACGTGTGTCATGCTCCAATGTACTGTTTGTGCAAGAAAAGACAAGGCAATTTAATGGCATTGAAATTATATGAGCTAAATACCTTACTGCCGTGCATGATCATGTTCTTGTGAGCTAATGTTTAAAGTCTAAGAGCTAAAATAAATGCATATGAGCTAATAAAATAAATCATAAATATGTTGCCATTATATAAATGAGATGAATCATGCTTAATGTGAATGCAAGACTATTCTAACATGCTTAACATATTTAAATAACAATGTGCATGATGTGTTCATACTCCTTTGTAGGTGAAAATGTGCTTGTATCACACACACTTATATACCTAATGAAAACTAATGCAAATGCTTATAATTACTTAATATAACTAAGGTGGTGTTACACATCAGTATGTAACATATTAGAATGCTTCATTTCTAAGGCATAAACATTATGAAATGATTCAGAATTTTGTAAACACTTAAGAGAAAGAACTTCCCATAAATGCTTTGCCTTAGAATATGTGATAGGTCCTATTGGTAAGACCTCCGGATCAACTTCCTTTGCTGGCATAGATGTTCTCACATCATCCCCCTTCTTGAAAAAAGATTGGACCTCAAATCTGCAGAAACATCATAAAGGGATAAATCAGAAACGTTAAATGTAGCACTTACGTTGAATTCACCTAGTAAGTCCAACTTATAAGCGTTATCGCTCACTTTTTCCAACACTTGAAATGGACCATCTCCTCGCGGTAACAACTTAGAACGTCATTAAATTGGAAAACATTCCTTTCGAAAATGAACCCATACCCAATCTCCAACATCAAAGGTAACTCGCTTACAACCTTTATTTACTTGCGTCTCGTACTGTTGAGTACTCCGCTCTAGATTTTCCTTAACCTGTTGATGCAACATTTTCACATAGTCTGCCTTAGACTTTCAGTCCCTGTTCATAACCTGTTCTTAAGGTAATGGCAACAAATCCATAGGAGTTAAAGGATTAAAGCCATAAACAATCTCAAATGGTAAAAAATTAGTAACAGAATGAACAGAATGGTTATAGGTAAACTTAACATGTGGTAAACAATCTTCCCATGTCTTAATGTTCTTTTTAATGATGGAACACAATAAAGTTGATAAAACTCAATTTATAACCTCAGTTTGTCTATCAGTTTGAGGATGACAAGTAGTGGAAAATATCAGTTTTTTCCCAAGTTGTACCAAAGAGTCCTCCAGAAATGACTCAAAAACTTAACATCCCTGTCAGAAACAATAGACCTAGAAATTCCATGTAAACGAACAATCTCCTTGAAAAACAAGTTGGCCACATTAGTAGCATCATCAGTTTTATGACACACAATGAAATGTGCCATCTCTGGAAACCTATCGACCACAACAAATATAATATCTCTACCTGTTCTTGTTCTAGGCAATCCCAACACAAAATTCATCAAAATATCCAGCCAAGGAGAATCAAGAATAGGTAATGGCAAATACATACCATGTGGTATAACATTGGATTTTGCTTTCTTACATGTTACACGACGTTCACATATTCTTTCAATGTCCCTATGTATATTAGGCCATAATAGATGCTCCTTCAGAATGTGTAACATCTTAGTAACTCCAGAATGTCTAATAAGTCCACCTTCATGTTCTTCTCGAACAAGGACTTCTCGGATTGACCCTTGAGGAATGTAGATTATTCCTTCTTTGAAAAGATAGCCATCATGTCGATAAAACTTCTCATCTGCACCTTTTTCACATGATATATATCTTTCTCCAAAATCAGGATCAATGGCATATAAATCTTTAATATAAGCAAAACCAATCAAATGAGAATCCAAATAATTCAGAAGTACATACCTGCGGGACAAGGCATCCGCTACAACATTGTCTTTACCCTTTTTATATCGAATGACATAAGGAAAATACTCTAAAAATTCAACCTACTTAGCATGCTTTTTATTCAATTTATATTGACCTGTAATGTGTTTCAAAGCCTCATGATCGGTGTGAATCATAAACTCTTTCGGCAAAAGATAGTGCTGCCAAGTCTCAAGTGCTCGAATTAATGATACATCTCCTTATCATAAACTGGATAGTTTAAGCTGGCACCATTCAACTTCTCACTTAAATATACAATAGGTCGCTCGCTTTTCCTGTGATAAGACTGCTCCAATTCCTATACCTAAAGCATCACACTCAATCGAGAACATTTTATCAAAATTAGGCAAGACTAAAACTGGTGCCTTAGTCAAATGATCCTTTATTTTTAAAAAGACTTCCTCCTGTTCATTACCCCAATTGAAGATAGAATTCTTCTTTATAATCTTGATAAAGGGTGCAGTAATAGAACCGAAGTTAGGTACGAACTGACGATAAAAACTAGTTAAACCATGAAAACATCTAACCTGACTTATCGACGTTGGTTTAGGCCGTCGATTTAGGCCATTCCTGAATTGCCTTCACTTTTCCAGGATCGATTTCTACACCATGGGCACTAACAATGAAACCAAGAAATGTAAGCTTATCAATAAAAAATACACATTTTGGTAAATTACCGAACAACCTTTCTTTTCTCAGTGTGCCAACAACATTTCTCAAATGCTCCTCATGTTCCTGCAACGACTTGTTGTAGATAAGAATGTCATCAAAATACATAACGCAATACTTTCCAATATAAGGTCGCAAAACATGATTCATTAGCCGTATGAATGTACTACATGCATTAGTTAAACCAAAAGGCATCACTAACCATTCATACAAACCTAATTTCGTTTTGAAGGTTGTCTTCCATTCATCACCTTCTCGCATTCGAATCTGATGATACCCACTCTTTAAATTAACCTTGGAGAAGATACTCGCACCAAATAATTCATCAAACATATCATCAAGGAAAGGAATAGGATGTCGATACTTGATAGTAATATGATTCACAGCTCGACAATCGACAAACATTCTCCACGTTCCATCCTTCTTTGGCACCAACAGCAGTGGTACATCACACAGACTCAAGCTCTCTCGAATATAACCCTTCTTCATCAACTCAGTGATTTGCTTCTGAATTTCTTTCGTTTCTTCGGGATTACTTTGATATGTTGGACTATTTGGAATAGTGGCTTACTGAATAAAGTCAATCTGATGTACAATGCCCCAAATAGGTGGTAATCCACTTGGTGTCTCATCCAGAAACACATCTTTAAAATCCTATAAAAGAGATGCAATAGACACAAGCAAATCAGTGGGAATTTCAGCCAATAAATAATGCTCCTTATACATTAAAATAAGAAAAGATAGCTGAGAGGAAAGAGATTTCCTGATTTCTTTTCTGCTTGCATACACGTTCATCTTTTTATTCCCTTTTACTTCTTCACTATTCTTTTACAAACGAACTTGATCTTCTTGCACTTGACTTGGTGTCAAAGGTGCTAAGGTGATTTTCTTACCTGCATTCATAAAAGAATATCTATTTGTGAAACCATTATGCATCACCTTTTTATCAAACTACCACGGACGTCCCAATAACAAATGAGTGGCATCCATTGACACAACATCACACATCACTTCATCCTTGTACTTTCCAATGGAAAAAGGCACAAGAACTTGTTTAGTGACCTTTAACTCTCCAACATCATTCAACCACTATAGCTTGTATGGATTGGGATGCTTTGTCCTTTTCAACCCTAACTTGTCATCCATAACAGTACTTGCAATGTTAGTACAACTACCACTATCAATAATCACAACACATACCTTATCATTTACAAGACATCTTGTATGAAAGATGTTTTCTCGCTATTGCTCATCTTGAATCGGTTGTGTATTCAAACTTCTCTGAACCACAAGTGCTTCACCTATTACACAAGTCTGTAATTGGTCATCAACTTCATCATCGTCCAATAAAGGGGTGTCTTGCTCATCATCTTCAGATTCAAACTCTATATCCCCATTTACACGTGTCAACATTATCTTTTGGTTAGGACACCGACTTAAAACATACCCTCTGCCAAGGCATTTGAAGCATTGGATGTCTCTTGTGTGTTCTAGTTACATATATTGCTTTCCACGTCCAACTTCAACAACGGAAGGCTTTGTACTACTCGCTTATGTTATTTCCTTAATCTTAAGTGGTGCCTACTTCCTGGCATTGTTAGGAGTGAATAATGGATTAGAGAAAACTTTAGAAGGAGTATTACCTTGGTAAGAAGATTTTTACATTGTTGCCTTTCTATTTTGATCACCATATACACCATGTCATCCAACTCAACATAATGATGCAACTTAATAATGTTAGCAACTTCAAAATTCAAACCTGCAAGAAAACGTGCCATAGTTGCTTCTCTGTCTTCCTTGATATTTGCACGCATCATGGCCATTTCCATCTCCTTGAAGTAATCTTCAACACTTCGATTTCCCTGTTTCAAGTTTTGTAACTTCGGAAATTAATCATGATGATAATGAGATGGAACAAACTGTTTTCTCATGACTCACTTCATTTCTGCCCACGTGTTCACTGGACCCTCACCAGTTCTTTGTGATGTAAGGCTCTTCTGATGCCTTAACAATTGATTGTGTATCTAGGAAGGAAGCAAATAACCTGCATAAGTGGATGGCTCAAAAGAGAGGGTTAAGGGTGGTAAACGTATGGGTGAATAGGAGAGCTATTTGAAATGAGTGATGGAAGCGGAAGATGATTGAAATGGCTATGGTTATGGTGATGAAACAAAAGGATGGTAGTAAGGATAATATCTTGAAGAAGTCTCAAAGAAGAATCAATGCTATAGAGAGCAAAGACCCATACTTTATATTGCTTATTCAAGGGGTGGTGTTAAGTACTTTGACCCACTAGTTATATGAACTAGGAACCAGAAGTATCAAGATGAAAAGAAAGGGGTTGACGCCACAAGTATAAAATACTTGATAAGTCGATAAAAGTCACCAGGACTTAAGGAAGAGAATAATCTCACTTATATTAATCAAAAGGTCTGATTACAAATGAAATATAATGGCCTATTTATAGTTTTTGAAGGGACTTGGCCGAATAGGTACATGTTGGTTCGGCCAGCCCTTGTACCTTCCTAAAATGACATGATTTTTAATGAAAAAACAAGACTTTAATGAAAATACATGCTCTTGGTCTAATGGTTATGTGTTGGTTCGGCCCTAAGGATGATTTGAATGCATTTGGAAGTTATTTGGGCGCCAAAATGAAGAGGAAAGAGTCTTTTTCCGAATAGGAAGCATCCCTTGGTGTTTTGGCGCCAATTTGATGTCACATGGAGTGCACATGCTTGAATGATGCACATGGAAGCCTACATGAATGCACATGGGTCTTCTTGCTATGCTTTGATGAGGTTGCAACCATAGGATGATGTCTTGAAGTCCATGGAATGAAGTAGACAACAACTAGGTGTGAATTAGCTTCCAACATGCATCTAGGTGACATGGCATCCATTGGGCAGCCTAGAGATGAACTAGCTTCAAGGTAAGCTAGGTGAGTGTCTTGGTAGCTAACTAGGTGAGTTATAGCTTGATGAACTCAAGCTAGTTAGCTTTGGTCTTCTCAACTCCTTAGTTACTCTCCCAGCAACTTCCAGCTACCTCTAGTCCACTTTTCAGTAATTTGGTCCAAAGCTCTCCTCCAGCTAAGTTCAGCTACATGCTAGCTCCTCCAGCTAAGTTTATGCTCCTTATGTGATGAAATGAGCTGTCATAATGTTCATGAGCTAGTGTGAGCTGCTGTGCTTGTCCTTTTAGCTAGCCAAGCTACCATTATATGCTTTGTTTTGTGTTTCACCTATAGGAATCACCAAACAATTAAAATAAGCAATGTGTAAGCTCATTTAAGGTAAAATGCATGCTGCCGTGAGGTGTTTGAGTGATATGAGCTATGAATGCATGTCATGAGCTAAGTACATAATGATATAACATATATAAGCTAATGTATAAGACCTAGGAGCTAAAATGAATGCATGTGAGCTAACAAATGAATGATTAAGCATTCTGCCATTTCACGAATAAATTGAATCATGCTTAAATGAATGTAAAACTAACATAACATACTTAACATACTTGAAATAACATTGTGCATTAATTATAAAGATGTGAATGCATGAATATCATATAATATGGTATTCATAAATGATAAATGGAAACATGTAATAATAATATCCTAAGAAATGATATGTAATCATAGCATATATTTGAATGATATGAAAGACATGATCAACTAAGCATAGGATGAAAATAATAATATGATAATTTATACTAACATGTGAATGCATGCTTATGTTAGAATAGAATGTATAAATGATAGAATATAAGATAGGGTAAGAAAGAACTCCCTTAGAAACATCTTTGAAGAACATCCATGGTGTGTTCAAGTCATGGAGAAAGTTGGAGCTAGTTTGGATCGTATCATCCTCCCCTTCTTTTAGGCAATTTGTCCTCAAATCGAAGTAGTTTCTCATTGAAGACCTTCTTGATGTAGGAAGGATTGAATCCTTATGTTTTCCTCCAATATATGATTCACATATGTTCAACCTATTGGTTTCAAATCTGGTAACTTCACGTCATTTAATGGGAGGACACAATGTTTGGAAACCAGCACGTGTCCTTTGATTCAAAAATTGTGCCTTGTACTCCAAAGGTTGTATCCTTTCAAAACATTGTATCTTTTCACTCTTACTCCTTGAATCATCATGATGGCTGGTGAAGAAATTTGACTTTTGATCTCCTTCAAACAAGTGGATAAAGTCAACAACTTTAAGCTTTGTGCTCTTCCAGATGATGGCCTTTAAAAAGGTGGACAATGCTTGCTTCACAGCATCGTAGTGAAGGAATTTGATGTACCAATCAAACTCAAAATGACAAATGATCTTGTCATCATAGATTGATTGGATAACACCACTTATACTAATCAAATTACTGCAAAATGAATCAAAGTTATAAAACGAAAAACTAATAACAAAATGAATAGAATTAGCAAACCAGGGAGGATGTTTAATGGGCGTTGGTTGCTTAATGATGGAAATCTCTATTGGTTGCTGAATTGCCTTCAATATGTGCAATGTACTTGGATTATCAATGATCCTATTTCTTGGCACTTCAAGTGGCATATCTTTTTGAACATCAAGTGGCATAGCTGTTGGAACGTCAAAGGACATGTCTTGTGGATTACCAAAGGTCACACCTATTGGTTCTTCAAAAGACATGTTTCTTGAGTTTTCTACTTGAAAATATATGTCTCTTTGAATATCCTGCAAGGAAAAAGAAATAGTAAAAGAAGAATTGTTAGGTAAAAATTGTCCTTCACTATGCTTCTCTTCTCTATACTCATCCTTTTCAAATTTGCCACTTTTAATTTTCTCCACTACTTGCAAAACATCATTTTCAACTCCAACAGATTCATTTCCAATTGTTCTTGTCTCCTCAAAACGTTATTCTTCAAAGCTTGTTTTTATGGCCTTTATTTTCTCCCATTCTTCTATGCGTGACTTTAGGGTCACTTGGCATTCATGAACTTGACTGGGAAGCAAAGGTGCCAATATGATTTTATTTCCTTGATGTTGGAAAGAGTACTTGTTAGAGAATCCGTCATGAGTAGCCTTCTTATCATATTGCCAAGGACGTCCTAGTATAAAGTGGCTTGCACTCATGGGCACCACGTCACAAAGAACTTCATCATTATATCTTCCAATTGTAAAAGGTACAACAACTTGCTTGGTTACCTTGGCTTCTCCTACATCGTTGAGCCACTGAAGTTTATAAGGATGAGGATGTTTGGAAATCTTGAGACCCAACTTTTCTACCATAGGAGTACTTGCTATATTTGTATAACATCCTCCATCAATGATCACCACGCAAATTTTATCTCCCACGTGACATTGGGTATGGAAAATGTTCTCTCTTTGTTCATCCTCTTGACTTTAAATGTTCAAAGTCCTTTTAACTACAAAGATGTTGGATGGAAGAGACATGTTAGCAAATAAGGAAAAATTGAAATGTGTGTAGGACCTTACCAGAATATACTCTCACAAAGTCTCACGAGTCACTCCAAGTAAACTTGATGTCACTCAATCCACTCGTGTTTGCACTCTAGGACTTGAAGGCTTTTACTTGTCCTCTTTTGATCTCACACGCTCTAGCCTTTTTCCTCTCGATTATCTTGTCTCAAGTTCTAGAGAACTTTACTCAAGATTGTATCAAATAAATTTCTACTTGTTTGGCATCGGCTGCAAAAAGGTTAGTAGGAATGGAAAGCAAAATATAATTGAAAGGGTGGCTTAGAAAAAATAGAAAGAAGATAATAAAGGGATTACTTACACAAGTCACTTTACAACCTTCTATCACCACAATCAAATTTATAGGCTTACTTGAATGGCTTGGTGATGAGAATTGTTGATGAGTGCTTCCAACTTTTCTTTCTTTCTTTTTCTTCTTTTCAAGTGCTTTCAATTTCTTCTTTTGAGTGCTTTTATTTTCTTTGCTGATTTTTCTTGCTTTCTTTCACTTTTGCACTTCACTTGCATTTTTTTTTGTATTTTTTTTTTTGTTGTTGTTGCATGTTGCTTTCTTCCACCAAAATTTTGATTACCGCTTGATGTAAGGCTCTTTTGATGCCTTAACAATTGATTGTGGATCTAAGAAGGAAGCAAATAACCTGTATAAGTGAATGGCTCAAAAGAGAGGGTTAAGGGTGGTAAACGTATGGGTGAATAGGAGAGCTATTTGAAATGAGTGATGGAAGCGGAAGATGATTGAAATGACTATGGTTATGGCGATGAAACAAAAGGATGGTAGTAAGGATAGTATCTTGAAGAAGTCTAAAAGAAGAACCAATGCTATAGAGAGCAAAGACCCATGCTTTATATTGCTTCTTCAAGGGGTGGTGTTAAGTACTTTGACCCACTAGTTATATGAACTAGGAACCAGAAGTATCAAGATGAAAAGAAAGGGGTTGACGCCACAAATATAAAATACTTGATAAGTCGATAAAAGTCACCAGGACTTAAGGAAGAGAATAATCTCACTTATATTAATCCAAAGGTCTGATTACAAATGAAATATAATGGCCTATTTATAGTTTTTGAAGGGACTTGGCCGAATAGGTACATGTTGGTTCGGCCAGCCCTTGTACCTTCCTAAAATGACATGATTTTTAATGGAAAAATAAGACTTTAATGAAAATACATGCTCTTGGTCGAATGGTTATGTGTTGGTTCGGCCCTAAGGATGATTTGAATGCATTTGGAAGTTATTTGGGCGCCAAAATGAAGAGGAAAGAGTCTTTTTCCGAATAGGAAGCATCCCTTGGTGTTTTGGTGCCAATTTGATGTCACATGGAGTGCACATGCTTGAATGATGCACATGGCAGCCTACATGAATGCACATGGGTCTTCTTGCTATGCTTTAATGAGGTTGCAACCATAGGATGATGTCTTGAAGTCCATGGAATAAAGCAGGCAACAACTAGGCATGAATTAGCTTCAAACATGCATCTAGGTGACATGGCATCCATTGGGCAGCCTAGAGATGAACTAGCTTTAAGGTAAGCTAGGTGAGTGTCTTGGTAGCTAACTAGGTGAGTTATAGCTTGATGAACTCAAGCTAGTTAGCTTTGGTCTTCTCAACTCCTCAGCTACTCTCCCAGCTACATCCAGCTACCTCTAGTCCACTTTTCAATAATTTGGTCCAAAGCTCTCCTCCAGCTAAGTTTATGCTCCTTATGTGATGAAATGAGCTGCCATAATGTTCATGAGCTAGTGTGAGCTGCTGTGCTTGTCCTTTTAGCTAGCCAAGCTACCATAATATGCCTTGTTTTGTGTTTCACCTATAGGAATCACCAAACAATTAAAATAAGCAATGTGTGAGCTCATTTAAGATAAAATGCATGTTGTCGTGAGGTGTTTGAGTGATATGAGCTATGAATGCATGTCATGAGCTAAGTACATAATGATATAACATATGTAAGCTAATGCATAAGACCTAGGAGCTAAGATGAATGCATGTGAGCTAACAAATGAATGATTAAGCATTCTACCGTTTCACGAATGAATTGAATCATGCTTAAATGAATGCAAGACTAACATAACATACTTAACATACTTGAAATAACATTGTGCATTAATTATAAAGATGTGAATGCATGAATATCATATAATATGGTATTCATAAATGATAAATGGAAACATATAATAATAATATCCTAAGAAATGATATGTAATCATAGCATATATTTGAATGATATGAAAGACATGATCAACCAAGCATAGGATGAAAATAATAATATGATAATTTATAGTAACATGTGAATGCATGCTTATGTTTGAATATAATGTATAAATGATAGAATATAAGATAAGGTAAGAAAGAACTCCCTTAGAAACAACTTTGAAGAACATCCATGGTGTGTTCAAGTCATGGAGAAAGTTGGAGCTAGTTTGGATCGTAATCAACAAACTCTATTACCGCCAAACGAACCTTTTTTTGTTCTGAGTAATTATAGCACTCATAAACGTGATCAACCTTACTCTCCCACGCCAAATATGCATCAGGATCTATTCGTTCTTGAAAATATGGAATTGCAACCTTTATGTTAGTCAAATTATCATCAAATGCATGGCCATGTCTCTGATTCAGTCTCAGAGGCTGATCTATTTTGTTTTCATCATTAATATCTTCATTATGATGAGATTGTGATCCTCCATCGATTTTATCAATTCTAGAATGTAAAGCCTCAAGTTCAGCCCTTAACATCCTCTGTATCTCACGGGTAATGGCTTGCATTTGCAAGTTTGGTGGTTGGTCACCCAATTTGCTATTACTAAAACCTGTCATATTAGTAAAACAAGACAAAATAAAATAATTAATGTATATAGGACCTCACAACCCACACACACAAAGATTCTCACAATTTCACTCCAAAGAAATCAGAATTGGCACTCAATCACTCAACACTCATGTTTTACTTGGGAGAAATTTTTAATGGCTCTTTTTTGTCTCCCCTTCTAATCTCACACACTCAATATGCCTTTTCCACTCGTTCCCTCATAATCAGTTCTTTTACGAACTAATTTCGATCTTTCAGAATCTGTCCAATGTGTCGGCTAAAGAAAAAACAAAGGTTAATGGAAATTGGAAAATAATGAAAGGGAAATGCTAAAATTTAAAGGAAAAAACAAAGAAAGAAGAGATGGAAAAGAAATCAGTAAAACTTACTAGAAAGAAGAAATGCTTACAATGAGACTATCACCAATACAATCAAAGATGTTGCATTTTAGGTTGAATCAAAGCATTTCAATGTTGAAGAACACAAGATCATTGCACTTTTCTTCATATTTTCATTTCTCAAAATCAGAACTTTTATTTTCTTTTATTTTCTTTTAAATTTTCGGATTTTTTTACTTTCAAGATGAATTTCTTACTTAGTTCAAACCTTTGCTTTGATTACCACATGATACGAGGCAACCTGTTAATTGAGGACCTCTTCGATTGTAAAGGATCTAGAACGAAGTAAGTATTTCCTTTGCAGCAAACTTACTTAAAACTAAGGATGAAGGTGTGGATTGTATAGTTAAGGCTATGGACGAAATTGGCTAAGAAATGATGAAGAAATGAAGGAATTAGGTTGCTGGAAATTTAGAAGGGTAAAAGAACAAATCTGGAAATTTGTGTTAACAAACAAAGAACAAGGAATAACCTATACTAAGAAGTATAAACCCTAACCTTATATGTTCAATGTTCAAAGGACTTGGACCCTTTAGATAGCAATCGAAGAACCCGAAGTATCACAAGCTTGACACAACAAGATCAGACTTGAAATATCAAGAAAATAGTTCTAAGAAGAACCGACATTGAGAGAAAACCTCATAATAATTTTTAATCATCCAAAAGTTTGTTTATAAATTGAAATAGGAAAGCCTATTTATAGAATTTTAAAGGGTATAGCCGAATGGGTACATGATTATTTGGCCAGCCCTTGTGTCCCTCTAAAATGACATGATTTAATACATGATTAACATGAATAATTAAGTGTTGATTAAGTTGAAAGGTAGGAACATGTCTCATGGATGAATAGATGGCCTTGTGCTATCCTTAGTGTTCCACTAGTTACCATGTTCTCTGTGAGCTAATTGTGAGTTGTTTATGTCTCCCAAATGCTCCACTAAGCTATTTATGTCTTCCAAATGCTCCACCAAGTTGTATATATCTTCCAAATGTTCCACCAAGCTATTCCAACGTGTGTCATGCTCCAATGTATTATCTATGCAAGAAAAAATAAGGTAATTTAATGGCGTTGAAATTTTATGAGCTAAATACCTTGCTGTCATGCATGATTATGTTCTTGTGAGCTAATGTTTAAAGTCTAAGTGCTAAAATGAATGCATATGAGCTAATAAAATAAATGATGAGTATGTTCCAATTATATAAATGTGATGAATCATGCTTAATGTGAATGCAAGACTATTCTAACATGCTTAACATATTTAAATAACAATGTGGATGATGTGTTCATACTCCTTTTTAGGTGAAAACGTGCTTGCATCACACACACTTATATACCTAATGAAAACTAATGCAAATGCTTATAATTGCTTAATATAACTAAGGTGGCATTACACATCAGTATGTAACATATTAAAATGCTTCGTTTCTAAGGCATAAACATTATGAAATGATTCAGAAATTTGTAAACACTTAAGAGAAAGAACTTCCCTAAAATGCTTTCCCTTAGAACATGTGATAGGTCCTATTAGTAAGATGATGTGATCCTACCGACCATCATGTTCAACAAAAACATGCTTACAACTTTGAAGTTCTTCCAATATGATTCTAAGGGAGTCTTGCCTTATTTTATTATTTATTTACTTATTTATGCATTACATGTCATGTGAATATGTTTATATTATTCTTAATTATGCTTGAATGTTATATGCTGTAATTTATATGTATAATATATGATATTCATGTATGACTTATTAATTCACATCTTTATATAACTCATTCAATGCATATGCATTCATAGTTAGCTCATTTTCATTCTAACATATTTTCATTCCAACATAGGTGGCAGAATGCACTCATATTTATAATAGCTCAATTCCTATCTAATTATTTGTTTACATACTTTGTCTAGGTACATTGGATGCTAAGTAGACTAAAGGCAATTGATGAGTTGGATGGACAGTTCACGTCAGTCAGATTGATTGACATTTTTGAACATGTTCCAAGAATCTTTGGGTGATGAAGTCTTCTTAACATTTAATCCCCTATCTCTTATCTTTCCATCGCACTTTGAATCGTATCAATCTAATATTGGGAGCCCACGATATTCCCAGATTAATTAAGTCAGTGCAGGCTGGAAATAAGTACGGGATTTACAACCAAATGAAGAGCCATGTTCACACCTGATGCATTTCCACCTTCATGAATCCATTTATGGCATGTAGAATCATACAATGAGGCTAAAGGACTTGTTCACATTCAAGGGAGATGGATGCATTATTTTCAAACTCATTCATCAAATCCAAGTGCATGAAGGGAGCCTATGAGTCATGTTCACACTTGGTGCATGCACTCCAAAAGGGGCCGAACATACAATGAAACATTCCTCCAAATTCATGCAAGGAAATGAACCAACATGTTCACATCAAGAGAGGATGAATTCGGCTATGAAGATGCATTCATCCATGAAGATGCATTCATTGTATCTACTTAAGGATAAACATTCATCCATGAATGTTCAATCATTAAATCTTGTATGTGCATCCTAGACATCTCTTAGGCCTATAAATAGCTTTCCATTTCATTTGTAAGAAACCAATTCACTTTTTGTTTAATCAAATATTTGTGAGAGTTTTTCTCTTTAGTTCTTAAGTGAACTTTATCGACTTATCAAGCTTATGCTTGTGGCGTCACCCCTATCTATGTCACCCTGATACT
Source organism: Hibiscus syriacus (assembly GCF_006381635.1). Lineage (NCBI taxonomy): Eukaryota > Viridiplantae > Streptophyta > Magnoliopsida > Malvales > Malvaceae > Hibiscus > Hibiscus syriacus. Next base: position 9,375,719 of record NW_024062800.1, on the reverse strand, counting down.
TCTGGTTCCTATCTCTTTATAGATAGTGGGTCAAAGTCCTTGTTTACCATCCCTTAAAGAAGCAATATAAAGTCTGGGTCTTTGTTCTTTAACATTGGTTCTTCTTTGAGTCTTCTTTGAGATACTACTTTTCATATTCATCTCCATCACCTTTATTCTACTTCCATTACCATACTTTATCATTTCCTTTAAACATATCACCAACTTATATATATATTTTCCACTGCCATATTTATATTTCCATTTCATTACTTCCATTTAACTATTTTTTAGCTTTCTTGTTTGTGCAGGATCCTTGTTGCTTTCCTAGATCGAAACAATCAAAGGTACAACCTTGACTTCACCATCCATCCAAGTGAGGCTAGGTTCAGCTATATCATATGGTATCAGAGCTTAGGTGGATTACAATAAGAACAAGCAAAAGCAACATCCTACCATTCAATAAAAAGAAAATCAAAAAGAGAATTGCAAAAAAAAATCAGAAAGTTAATCCAAACATCAACAAGGGATCCCAAGTGATGAAAAAGTAAAGAAAGGAAACAAAGAAAGCAAATGCAAAGAAGTGCCAAAGGCGAAAAGCATCATCATCATTCCAACCAATCCTAAAGAAGTCTTCAAGACCTTTGATTGTTTCTTCTAGGAAGGTGGTGAGTATCTTTGCATAGTAAATGAACCATTTTTTCTTTTTCTTCCTTTTATAAGACCACCCTTCATTATTTAATATTTCTACCTTTCTATTTTTTTCCTCTACACTAACGAAATTTTTAGCCGACGACCATAGCACTTGAAAAGTCTCGAGTTAGTTCTTTTAAGAACTTTACAAGAGAGGAACGAGTGGAAAAAGGCTAATCGAGTGTGTGAGATCAAAAGGGGAATTGAAAAAGCCAGTTTATATTCCCGAGTGCAAACACGAGCGTTGAGTGGAGCATCATCATTTTTTTGGAGTGATCGTGAGGATTTGTTAGTGATTATTGGTAAGGTCCTTTTATCTTATTCAACTATTAATTTTTCACTAACAATTCTCCCATCTTTCGAATGGATTACGGACAGCAAAGGAGGAATCCATTTCATACTCGTTTTCATGTGAATGATAAAGTATGCCTTGTAGCCATTGATGGTGGTAGTTGTGCAAATCTTGCAAGCACATATATGGTTGTGAAGTTGGGGCTTATAACATTCAAACATCCCAGTCCATATGTTTTGCAAGGATTAAATGAAGATGAAGAGTTAGAAGTCATGGAGCAAGTACGTGTGTCATTTTCAATAGGAGGATATGAAGATGAAGTTTTGTGTGATGTTGTTTCTATGAATTCAAGCCATTTACTCCTTGGACGTCCTTGGCAGTTCGATAAACGAGAATTCTATGATGGGTTATCCAACAAATATTCATTCAAACATCAAGGGAGAAAGATCGTGTTGGTTCCAATGTGCCCAAATCAAGTCCAAGCTAGTTAGCTTTGGTCTTCTCAGCTCCTCAGCTACTCTCCCAGCTACTTCCAGCTACCTTTAGTCCACTTTTCAACAATTTGGTCCAAAGCTCTCCTCCAACTAGGTTCAGCTACATGCTAGCTCCTCCAGCTAAGTTGAAGCTCCTTAAGTGATGAAATGAGCTGCCATAACGTTCAAGAGCTAGTGTGAGCTGCTATGATTATCCTTTTAGCTAACCAAGCTACAATAATATGCCTTGCTTTGTGTTTCACCTATAGAAATTAACAAACAAACCAAGTAAGCAATGTGTGAGCTCATTTAAGGTAAAATGCATGCTGTCGTGAGGTGTTTGAGTGATATAAGCTATGAATGATCATCTAGAAGCTAAGATAACATGTATATAAGCTAGATAAAAGGCATAGGACGTTTATAAGCTTTAAGAAAACATATATGAGCTAGAAAATAGATGCATGCATGCAAATGAGCTAAAGAATCATGGATTTAAAGCTAGTGAGCTAATGTAAACATAACATGAGCTAGAATAACATGATATGAGTTAATGAATGAATGAATACATGCTGCCATGATATCTAAATGAAATGAAAACATAATAAATTAATCTAAAACATATGTAAACATAATATAAAGCTAAGTAAAGATGTGAAAACATATGTTATGCATGAAAATCATATAGTTGCAAGTGAATGATAACATATGATTATTCAAGCATAGTTTAAGATGCAAATGTATGTTCATAATAATATATAGTGCATAAATGAGTAAATATAATATAAAGTAAGGTATAACTCCCTTATATTGAGCATGATGAATCTTTAATGATGTGAGTGTGTCATGAAGAAAGTTGGTGCAAAACATGATCACATCATCCTCCCCTTCTTTTAGGCGATTTGTCCTCAAATCGTAAGGTAACTTCTCCTTAGTGTCTTTCCATTCAAATGTTACTGATTTGACTTCAAAATGTATCCATTCAATACCAAATTGTTCAAGACATTTCCTTTTGAAATGATCTATGAAAGGTTCCTCATGAAAGGTCATGAATCTTGAATAAGTGCTTTGAACCTCCTTGTCCTGAAAAGAAAGAAGACTTTCATAAGTAAGGGAAGTATTAATCATGAGAAAGTTAAAGGTATACTCCCTGTTCATATCTTTTGGATTGCCAAAAGTGATGTCTTTTGAATCACAAGATATGTTGCTTTGAACGACCATGTCCCCAAAAGTCATGTTCCTTGGTCCTCCAATAGGTGTATTCATTGAATCATGAAAGGTTATAACTCTTAGAATGGAAGTTTCCTTAGAATCCTCATAGGACACGTCCTTTGGATGATAAAATGTCTCCCTTTGCCTCGCATCTCTTGGCTCTTTGAATGTCACGTCCCCTAGCCTCCCAATTTGACAAGTTGTGTCGCTTGGAAAATTTGAAACATCAAAGAAAAAATATATAATTACATGGTTAGAATAATCATCCTTGATCTTTCGTTTCATCCATAGGCATTCTCGAATGACCTTGCCATCACCAAGTGATAAGATAATACCATAGATATGAATCGAATTTCTGCAAAATAAATCAAAACATGTAAATGAAAAACTATTGACAAGATGAAAGGAAATATCAAACCAGGGTGGATGTTTAATGGGAGTTGGTTGCTGAATTCTTTTCTGGATTGGCAATGTACTTGGAATGTCAACGAACACAACTCTTGGCACTTCAAGTGATGCTTTTTTAGAACTTCGAATGGCATAACCTTTGAAATATCAAGAGACATGTTTTGTGAATCATCTCCTTGAAAAGATATGTCTCTTGAATTTTCCTGCAAAACAAAAGAGAGAATAGGAGTAGAAGTAAGGTTAAATAAAAATTGTTCTTCACTCTCCTCTTTTCCTCCAAATTCATTCTTTTCTACTCCAACGATTTCTGCATCCACTCTTCGTTCATCATTTTCAACTCCAACATTTTGTTCAACTTCAAAATGCTTTTGTTCATTTGAATTTTTCTCCAAACAGTCTTCAGTTGCATTGTCTTTAAGTTGTTCTTTCATTGCTTCAATGTTCTTCTTCAAGGTGTTTTGATCTTCATTTACTCGGCTAAGAGATAGTGGAGTCAAGATGAGTTTCCTTTCATTGTGAAAGAAGGAGTATTGGTTTGTGAAACCATCATGAACAGCACGCTTGTCAAATTGCCATGGCCTCCCCAAGAGTAAATGACTCGTATTCATATGTACCACGTCACATAGAATCTCTTCTTTGTAACTTCCAAGTGAGAATGGAACAAGTACTTGCTCAGTAACCTTCAATTCTTCATTGCCATGCAACCATTGCAATTCATATGGGCTGGAATGTTTAATCGTTGTAAGCCCCAATTTATTCACCATGTATGTGCTTGCAATGTTTGTACAACTTCCTCCGTCAATAGCTACAAGACACACTTTACCATTTACATGGCAACGAGTGTGAAATGTGTTTGTTCTTTGTTGTTCGTTCTCCATTGTTTGGGAAGATGAAAGATCATAAGACATTGTTAGTAGAAAGAAAAAAAAATTAAAACCTTACCAGCACGCTCTCAAAGCCTCACAATCTTCACTCCAAAGAAAATTAAGAGATCACTCACTCAACACTTGTGTTTACTCTCGGGAATATAATTTGGCTTTTAACAATTCCCCTTCTGATCTTTCTCTCTCAATAGCCTTTTTCCACTCAAATTTCTCTTACTAAGTCCTTTGAAGAACTTACTCAAGATTATAACAAGTTAATTCCTTCCTTGTGTGCGTCGGCTGCAAATAGGTTAGGGTAGAAAAAGAATAGAAATGGAAAAGTAAAAAAAAAGGTTCAAGGTATTTGAAAGAAAGAATTGGTTGAAGACAAGAAAAAAATGAAAGGAAGAGGTGACTTACAATTCAAGAAACAACACTTACTGCAACCTTTCTCAAGAAACAATAAGGTTATCTTCTCTAAATGTAGATGGCCTCTTTGATGTACTTTGCTATGGTAGAGCATTTTCCTTGGCTTTGCTTTCTTTTTGAATTCTTTTTCTTTTCTTTTCTTCTTTTCTGATTTTTCTCTTTTTTTTTTTTGCACTCCAATTTGTTGAAGGAGTCTTTTTTTCTCTTTTGAATTTCTTTTTGCTTTGTACGCCAATGACACTTTTGTTGTCAATCCAACTATGCTCTGATTACCACTTGATGTAAGGCGAATCTACATGCTTTGATGGAAGAGAGTAGATAGCCTTATTGTGACCCGATCTAGGATTGACAAGTACTGATGTCCTTGAATTAATAAGCTTGGGCTGCAAAATAATATAAGAAAGAAATGATATTAATAATGGTCTTAAGAAATGAATATATAATAAAGGAAATGAAATAGAAAGAAATGAAAGAGAGATGGCTGCGAAATTATGGGATTGATGATGGTCTTGATGAAGGATGTTGATGATGTTGATGATGAAATGAAGATGGTGATGATGTTGTATCTCAAACACGCCAAAGATGAAATAGTGCTAAGGAGCACAATCCCGGTCTTCACAAACTTGCTTGAGGGGTGGTGATAGTGTCTTCAACCCACTAGATATTAATCTAGGAATTTAGGAATCAATTTGGAAGGAATGACGCCACAAGTATATGAATTATACTTACTTAATCGATAAAGTTCACAAAGAACTTTGAAGAGAAATAACTCACAAGAGTATGTTTTATATAAGAGATGAGATCATTACAAATGAAATGCACTAGCCTATTTATAGTTTTTCAAAGGGTTTAGGCCAAATAGACACATGATGGTTCGGCCAAGGTTGAAACCCCTTTGAAAATACACGATTTTTTATGAAAATACATGATTTTAATGAAGATACATGCTCTTGGCCGAATGGTTATGTGTTGGTTCGGCCCTAAGGATGATTTGAATGCATTTGGAAGTTATTTGGGCGCCAAAATGGAGAGGAAGGAGTCTTTGGCCGAATAGGAAGCATCCCTTCGTGTTTTGGTGCCAATTTGATGTCACATGGAGTGCACATGCTTGAATGATGCACATGGCAGCCTAATTGAACGCACATGAGTCTTCTTGCAAGGCTTTGGTGAGGTTGCAACCATAGGATGATGTCTTGAAGTCCATGGGCAGCCTAGAGATGAACTAGCTTCAAGGTAAGCTAGGTGAGTGTCTTGGTAGCTAACTAGGTGAGTTATAGCTTGATGAACTCAAGCTAGTTAGCTTTGGTCTTCTCAGCTCCTCAGCTACTCTCCCAGCTACTTCCAGCTACCTTTAGTCCACTTTTCAACAATTTGGTCCAAAGCTCTCCTCCAACTAGGTTCAGCTACATGCTAGCTCCTCCAGCTAAGTTGAAGCTCCTTAAGTGATGAAATGAGCTGCCATAACGTTCAAGAGCTAGTGTGAGCTGCTATGCTTATCCTTTTAGCTAACCAAGCTACCATAATATTCCTTGCTTTGTGTTTCACCTATAGAAATTAACAAACAAACCAAGTAAGCAATGTGTGAGCTCATTTAAGGTAAAATGCATGCTGTCGTGAGGTGTTTGAGTGATATAAGCTATGAATGATCATCTAGAAGCTAAGATAACATGTATATAAGCTATATAAAAGGCATAGGACGTTTATAAGCTTTAAGAAAACATATATGAGCTAGAAAATAGATGCATGCATGCAAATGAGCTAAAGAATCATGGATTTAAAGCTAGTGAGCTAATGTAAACATAACATGAGCTAGAATAACATGATATGAGTTAATGAATGAATGAATACATGCTGCCATGATATCTAAATGAAATGAAAACATAATAAATTAATCTAAAACATATGTAAACATAATATAAAGCTAAGTAAAGATGTGAAAATATATGTTATGCATGAAAATCATATAGTTGCAAGTGAATGATAACATATGATTATTCAAGCATAGTTTAAGATGCAAATGTATGTTCATAATAATATATAGTGCATAAATGAGTAAATATAATATAAAGTAAGGTATAACTCCCTTATATTGAGCATGATGAATCTTTAATGATGTGAGTGTGTCATGAAGAAAGTTGGTGCAAAACATGATCACATCAGTTTAGTAGTTTGCTTTCCTTGGTTGAAGTCTTTGTTTGCTTGCTGATTCTTTGAAGATTTGGCTTGTTCTTTGACAAGAGGATGAGTTAGCTTTTTGATGTTGTTTGGACTCCATTTGGATGATGTAGGTGCAATATTGCGAGTTGTGTGTCTCCTCTTTAGTTGCCTTTCAATTTTCATTGCCATTTGCACCATCTCATCCATTTCGATGTAATGATACAATTCCAAGGTATTGGCAATTTCGGGATTAAGTCCGGTAAGGAATCTTGCCATAGTTGCTTCACGATCCTCCTCAATGTTGACTCGGATCATTGCCACTTCCATCTCTTTATAATAGTCCTCCACACTCATATGGCCTTGTTTCAGATTATGTAACTTTTGAAACAAGTCACGATGATAGTGAACAGGAATGAATCGTTTTCGCATAATACCTTTCATTTCAAGCCAAGTTGAGACCGGTCATTCTCCATTCCTCCTTCGGTTCAAAGTAAGTTGATCCCACCATATTAAAGCATAGTCTATGAACTCCATGGCTGCCAATCTCACTTTCTTCATTTCGGAATAGTTATGGCAACTAAAAACATGTTCCACTTTGCTTTCCCATTCGAGATAAGCTTCAGGATCAGTTTTCCTTGAAATTGAGGAATTTTGATCTTGATATTATTCAGATTATCATCAACAATGGCACGTCTAGGGACTTGGAATGCTACTTGTTCTCCCTCGTCAAAATTTTCTTGAACTTCTTCTTCTGGAGGGGGTGGTGGTTGTTGTCTTCTAAGAACTCTATTATTACGACCTGGTGGTAGATCCTGGCGTTGATCTATCTTTTCATGAAGAGCATCGAACTTTTCACGAAACATTCTCATCATTTCGCCAATGAGTGCCTGCATTTGTAAGTTTGGTGTTCCTGCATTTTCTCTAGGGCTTTTAGACATGGTTAGTGCAAATAAAATGAATTAAAAACCTTACCAGCACACTCACAAAACCTCACTTGATCACTCCAAGAAAATTCAGATTGCACTCCACTCACTCTCGTGTTTGCACTATGGGATATGTTCCTTGCCTTTTTCTGATCCCCCTTCTGATCTCACCCTCTCATTTGCCTTTTACCGCTCGATTCTCTCTTGTGGGTCCTTTTTAAGAACTAACTCAAGATTGAGCAAGTTTCTTAGTTTGTGCGTCGGCTTAAAACAATATGGTTAGGGTATAGAAATGGTTATGGTAAAGGTAGGATAGAAAAGGTTAAGAAAAGGATAAAGTAATGAAATAAGAAAAGATGAAAGAAAAGGAAATGAAATAGTAAGAAAGTGAAGATAACTTATAACTCAAGTTGCAACACTTACTATCTTCCTTCACAAGAAACAACAAGGATACCTCCTTTAAGTTTGATGTTGGGGCAGATTGTAATATGCTTCTCTTTGAGTGTACTTTGCAACTTTGCTTCACTTTTTCTTTTGCTTTGAATTTTCTTCTTTTCTTTTCTTTCTTTTGCACTCCAAATTTGATGTAGGAGTCTTTTTCTTTTATTTTTATTTTTCTTCTTTCTTTTTTTTTTGTTGCTTTTGTTGCAGCACTTGATTGTCAATCCACCAAAGCTCTGATTACAGTTTGATGTAAGGCTGACCAGGCTTCTTCAATAATGGAGAAGTTGGCAACCTTATTGTTTCCCGATCTAGGAGAGACACCAAATGCTACTACGCCTTGAATTGAAAAGTAATCTACACAAAAGAAGAATAATTGGTTAAGTAAATGAATAATTAAGAAAGGAAATGGAAAGAATTGAAATGGATAGAATAGTTATCAAAGAAGGGTTGCGGAAGTGTTGTAGAATAATCCTTCAAGTGATGATGGATTCGGCCTCCAATGGTGGTGATGGATAAATGCCTTGTTGAGGATGAAGGATAATTCAAAGATGAAGAAATGGAAATTTATAAGTTGGTGATAATATAGGCGTGATATGGTAATGGAATATGGTGATGATATAGGTGTGATAATGGTGATGGACTATGGTGATGATATAGGAGTGATAATGGTGATGGACAGATTGTATCTTATAAAACTAAGAAGGAACCAATGCTATAAAGGAGCAAAGACCCGTTTCTTATAAGTTTTATAAGGGATGGTATGAAAGGACTTTGACCCTCTAGTTATTTAAACTAGGAACCAGAAGTATCAAGGTGAAGGAATGACGCCACAAGCTTTAGAAAGGCTTGCTTAATCGATATAGTTCTAAAAAGAACTTGAAGAGAGAATAATCTCACAAAGGATTTTTAATTGATCAAAAGGGTTCTCTTACAAATGAATGCCAAAGCCTATTTATAGATTTGTAAAGGCTTGGCTGAATAGATATATGCCTTTTCGGCAAAGTACATGTTTTAAAACGAAAATAAATGATGCTTGGATGAGGGTAGATGTCTTTGGCCGAATGGTTCCCTTGTCTCTTCATCTTGGCGCCAATTTGAAACAAGATGATGCTTTAGCCGAATGGTTAGAAGACTCTTCATTTTGTCACCCATTTCATCCACATGCATGGCACATGTGTGGGTTGTTCATGAGGCACTCACATGGGTGGCATAGGGACTTATGGTGTGGCTTCTTCTTGGCGTGAATTTGAGCAGCAACTTAGGCATGACTTGGCATCAAACTTGCATCTAGGTTACAAGGCATCAATGGGGCAGCAACTATTTTTGAAAGGTCACATTTGTGGAAGGCAACCTTTAATCATTTGAGCTACTTCCCATGTGTTTGAGCTGAAGATGAGCTGGCCATAGATGCAATACATATCAATGAGTCTTAGGTCAGCTCCTTGTGAAAGAGCACTTCTCGGATTGAAAACTCTTCGCGAAAAGGTACGAATTCACAAAATTTGACCTAGACCATATTTGTAGTGCTCTATGTGGTGAAGATGATGGTGAAATTCTCCAGCTAAAAAGAAGTCTATAGCTAGTTAAAAGTCCAGCTCAAGTGAACTATGAGCTCGGAGGTCAGTTGACAACTTTTCATCATTTGTTCTTCATGATCTCTCGAGTCATCTTATGGAAGTTTTCCTAGCTCATTGACTCCCATGCTAGCTTTAAATCAGCTCCCAACATGTGGCCGAACATGTACCTACAAAAGAAAGCTTTTATAAGCTAAGTAATATAAAATATAAATATATATAAATATGTGGTTCATAAAAATAACTTCATACATTCATAATATCATCATCATAACTAAAAATATAATGTATGTAAGCTATTGTCATAACTATGGTATAAAGAAAGACTAAGTTGAAGAAAATCCCCCTTTGATTATTGTGAAAGGATAGAGATGCAAGTCCATTTTTGACGCTGAATCGGATCACATCACAAGGACTTAGCTAGGACGTTTGTTCACAAACAGCCCATGCTTGCTAGCTAGCTTCACAACTCAAGCTAGCTTGAAGAAGACACATACACGCCCAAGAGAGAAAGCACATGACTAGCCATCATTCCATGCACAAGACTGCACCACAAGGTTTCCTAGAAGACCCATGTGCCTTGCATATGACCAGCCCCCATGTGCCTTGCATGAGGATCATTTAGGCGCCAAGATCAAGAGTTATCTCCCTATTCGGCCAAGCCATGTGTTTTGCATGTGAACAGCCCCATGTTCCTTGCATGTGGTTTATTTAGGCGCCAAGATGAAGAGCTCTCTCCCTATTCGGCCAAGCATCATTTCCCATTCAATTAGGCGCCAACTTGAGGGGACACAAGGACTATTCGACCAATGATTATTTCCCTCCACAAAGGACCAAAACATTATGTCAATTAGCATTTAATTATGTCATTTTATAGAGGCACAAGGGCTGGCCGAACCACCATGTATCCATTCGGCCATGCCCCTCCATTTCCTATAAATAGGAAATCACAATTCATTTGTAAGAGACCATTTTTATTAATCAAAGTGAGATTATTCTCTTCCTTAAGTCCTGGTGACTTTTTATCGACTTATCAAGTATTTTATACTTGTGGCGTCAACCCTCTTCTTTCATCTTGATACTTCTGGTTCCTAGTTCATATAACTAGTGGGTCAAAGTACTTATCACCACCCCTTGAAGAAACAATATAAAGATTGGGTCTTTGCTCTCTATAGCATTGGTTCTTCTTTGAGCGTTCTTCAAGATACTATCCTCACAACCATCCTTTTGTTTCATCGCCATAACCATAACCATTTCAATCAACTTCCTCTTCCATCTCTCATTTATTAAATAGCCTACCTATTAAACCATACGTTTACCACCCTTATCCATTCTGTTTTGAGCCATTCACTTGTGCAGGTTGTTTTTCCTTACTAGATCCATAATCAAACGAGAAGGTAGAATTACCTTACATCAAGCAGTAATCAGAGCTTTGGTGGAAGAAAGAAACATGCAACAACAACAAAAAAAATACAAAAAGAAGTGCAAGTGAAGTGCAAAGTGAAAGAAATTAAGAAAAATCCAGCAAAGAAAATCAAAGCACTCAAAAGAAGAAATTGAAAGCACTCGAAAATAAGAAAAAGAAAGAAAGAAAAGGTGGAAGCACTCATCAACAATTCTCATCATCAAGCCATTCAAGTAAGCCTTTAAATTTGATTGTGGTGATAGAAGGTTGTAAAGTGACTTGTGTAAGTAACCCCTTTTGTTCTTTTCTTTCTATTTCTAAGCCATCCTTTAAATTATATCTTGCTTTCCATTCCTACTAACCCATTTGCAACCGACGCCAAACAAGTAAAATTTACTCGATATAGTCTTGAGTAAAAGTTTTCTAGAACTTGAGACAAGAGAATCGAGAGGAAAAAGGCTGGAGCGTGTGTGAGATCAGAAGAGGACAAGTAAAAGCCATTAAAGTCCTAGAGTGCAAACACGAGCGGATTGAGTAACATCAAATTTTCTTGGAGTGACCCGTGAGGCTTTGTGAGAGTATATTCTGGTAAGGTCTGTTACACATCTTATTCCTTTCTTATTTCACTAACCATGTCTCGGAGTTCAGGACGATCCCCAGAAAGAGAAGCCCCTAACTTACAAACATAAGCTATTATGCACGAAATGGCAAGATTGTTGAAATTAGAATTGAAGCCTTTGCAAGATCGTATGGATCAATTAGAAGCATCTTTAGGCAACCGTAGAGTAAACCGCCCTAGAATGGAAGAAGACTTAGAAGAGGAAGAGGCTGAAGTAACATCAGTAGCAAGGAGAGATGTTCATCGAAATCAAAATGACAACTTCAGCAACATCAAAGTGACTATTCCTCCATTTCAAGGACGAACTGATCCAGAATCCTATCTTGATTGGGTAATCAAAATTGAACACATTTTTTAATGCCAAAACTATACGGAGCAAAAGAAGGTTAGGCTTACTGCTATGGAATTCGTGGACTATGCCTTAGTTTGGTGGGACCAATTTGTGAGTGCAAGAAGATGAAATGGTTAACGCCCTATCACAACATGGGATGAAATGAAGGCCATTATGAGGAAAAGGTTTGTTCCTACTCACTGTCACTGAGATCTTTATCATAAATTACAAAATTTGAAACAAGGAAGCAAGAACGTTGAAGATTATTTCAAAGAAATGGAGATTGCCATGATCCGAGCCAATGTGGATGAAGATAGAGAAGCAACAATGGCAAGATTCTTATCTAGCCTAAATCTTGATATTGCTAACCTTGTTGAACATCAGCATTATGTAGAGATTGAAGAAATGGTGCATGTGGCCATGAAAATTGAAAGATAACTCAAAAGGAAATCCTACACTAAGAGCAGTCCAAATTCGACCACCAAATGGAAGCAAGAACCTATTACTTTCCAAAAGAAAACTTCATTCCAAACAAAGGATCGTGCAGAAGTACCTAAAACTACATAAGTGGGCGAATCTAGCAAGGGTAAAGAAAAGCAAACCAACACTTTTGAGAGATCAAGAGACATCAAATGATTGAAGTGTTTTGGAAAATGACATGTTGCTAGTCAATGTCCCAACCGAAATACCATGATGGTGCTTGATAATGGAGATATTGTATCAGATTCTGATGAGCCTATTTTTGACGAGGAACCTAAAACAATACAAGAAGAAGAAACGGAATAAAATGCATATCATGGTGAGATGCTTGTTTTAAAGAGGTGCCTACAATCACAAACATCCCAAGATGATATTCAGAGAAACAATATCTTTCATACAAGATGTCATGTCAAGGATAAGGTTTGCACAATGATCATCGATGGAGAAAGTTGCACAAACGTAGCCAGCACTCTTATGGTTGAAAAACTTGGATTGGCAACGTCAAAACATCCTACTCCATATAAACTCAAATGGCTCAATAAAGGAGGTGAGTTAAATGTTACCAAACAGGTTCTAATTCCTTTCTCAGTTGGTAGGTACAAGGACGAGGTGCTTTGTGACATTGTCCCTATGCATGCTAGCCACATCTTACTTGGGAGACCATGGCAGTATGACAAAAGGGCCATTCATGATTGTTTTCACAATCAATACACTTTTAAGCATGATGGACGCAAGGTGACCTTGATGCCTTTAACGCCAAAAGAAGTACAACAGGATCAATTACATATGCGAAAGAGTGTACAAGCATGGCGCAAAGACAAAACTCCGACGAAAAATGAAGAGGAACTAAACAAGAAACCAAACTTCTTCATAGAGATACATGATGGATCAATGCTGGAAAATGAAGGGTCACCTATGAAAAGTGGTGATGTTTGGGACTTAAAGTCACAACTCTTCGCCAATGATTTTAATCTACAAAAGGTAAGTACCCCTTCATATGAAACCTTTTCTCTCCTCACTTTTCAGGACAATTCACGTGAAAGGTCACTTCCAAAAGGGATATCCCTAGATAAAGATCATTCCCAAAAGGTACCTGTTGGTAAAACATATTCCAAAGAAAGGCCTAAAGGGAAATCTTACAAAAGGGCATATAATGGAAGAACACAAACGTTCAAAGAATACTTTCTTTTAGCAAAGAGGCGTGAAGCTATGCAAGGACATAATGGACTCGATTTGAGGACAAATCGCCCTAAAGAAGGGGGGGATGATGCAAGCACGTTTTCAACTATAAAAGGAGTACTCTTGAACATCCTTTTAATGCATTTACTTTATAATAACCTTATAATATATACTATTATATTATATATCATTCTAAGGATGTTAGTTATGAAGTTAAAGAATAACTTAGTATGAATACATCTTACACATTGTTATTTTAATATGTTAAGCATGTTAGGATAGTTATATAATTATATTATGCATGATTATAACATATACATCAAGGCAACACACTTATAATGCATTTCATTAGTTCATTTGCATTCATATTAGCTCTTAGACTTTATATGTTACCTTACACATATTAGGAGATGATATAATTAGCTCATGACATTCAAACTTAGCTTATATTACCATATTCATGCATGGCATCAAGGTATTTAGCTCATATCAGCTCAATGCCATGGACTTACCTTGTTTCCTTGCACATGTAGGTATATTAGAGAATAATAAACGTTAAGATAGCTTGGTGAATAAATTTGGACTTCATATGCAGCTCACAATCAGCTTACAAAGTACAAGGCAGCTCATGGAACACTAAGGGAAGCTCGGTTCAGCTGGAGGAGCTTAAGGTTATCTAAACTTAGCTAGTTGGACTATTTGGAGTTGAGTTGCCAAAAGTGATGTCAAAGGTAGCTGAATGTAGCTGAACATAATATTGAGGAGCTCACAAGGACTTAGCTAGGACGTTTGTTCACAAACAGCCCATGCTTGCTAGTTAGCTTCACAACTCAAGCTAGCTTGAAGAAGACACATGCACGCCCAAGAGAAAAAGCACATGACCAGCCATCATTCCATGCACAAGGTTGCACCACAAGGTTTCCTAGAACGCCCATGTGCCTTGCATATGACCAGCCCCAATGTGCCTTGCATAAGGATCATTTAGGCACCAAGATGAAGAGTTCTCTCCCTATTTGGCTAAGCCATGTGTTTTGCAAGTGAACAGCCCCATGTGCCTTGCATGTGGTTTATTTAGGCGCCAAGATGAATAGCTCTCTCCCTATTCGGCCAAGCATCATTTCCCATTCAATTTGGCGCCAACTTGAGGGGACACAAGGACTATTCGGCCAATGATTATTTCCTCCATAAAGGACCAAAACATTATGTCAATTAGCATTTAATTATTTCATTTTATAGAGGCACAAGGGCTGGCCGAACCACCATGTATCCATTCGCCCATACCCCTCAATCTCCTATAAATAGGAAATCACAATTCAATTGTAGGAGACCATTTTTATTAATCAAAGTGAGATTATTCTCTTCCTTAAGTCCTGGTGACTTTTTATCGACTTATCAAGTATTTTATACTTGTGGTGTCAACCCTCTTCTTTCATCTTGATACTTCTGGTTCCTAGTTCATATAACTAGTGGGTCAAAGTACTTATCACAACCCCTTGAAGAAACAATATAAAGATTGTGTCTTTGCTCTCTATAGCATTGGTTCTTCTTTGAGAGTTCTTCAAGATACTATCCTCACAACCATCCTTTTGTTTCATCGCCATAACCATAACCATTTCAATCAACTTCCGCTTCCATCTCTAATTTATTAAATACCCTACCTATTAAACCATACGTTTACCACCCTTATCCATTCTGTTTTGAGCCATTCACTTGTGCAGGTTGTTTTGCTTCCTTCCTAGATCCACAATCAAATGAGAAGGTAGAATTACCTTACATCAGTCCTTGTGTTGTACCGATTTTGTTGGTATCAAACAAAGATGAAACTTGGAGAATGTGTGTAGATTGTAGGGCTATAAACCATATCACTATCAAATATAGGCATCATATACCTCGGTTGGATGATATGCTTGATGAACTTAGTGGAGCCAGCATCTTTTCCAAAATTTACTTGAAAAGTGGCTACCATCAGATTAGAATGAAGGAAGGTGATGAGTGGAAAACTGTATTCAAGACTAAACAAGGCTTGTATGAGTGGTTAGTCATGCCTTTTGCCTTGACTAATACCCCTAGTACTTTTATGTGTCCGATGAACCATGCCCTTTGACCTTACAATGATAAGTTTTGTGTTGTTTATTTTTATGATATCTTATATGCAGTAAGTCCTTAAGCGAGCATGTTTAACATTTACGGTTCATTCTTAGTACTTTGAGAGAATATCACTTATACCCTAATCTCTATAAGTGTGTTTTTTGTACTGACCAAGTTACTTTCTTAGGTTTCATTATAAGTTCACAGGGATTAGCAGTGGATCCAGAGAAGATTAAGGCAATAAAAGAATGGCCAAAACCTATCAACGTCAGTCAAGTCCGAAGTTTCCATGGATTAGCCAGTTTTTACAGGAGGTTCGTACCAAACTTTAGTTCTATTGCCGTCCCTTAACATGGATTATTAAGAAGAATTCAAACTTCTCTTGGGGTAAAGAATAAGATGAAGCATTCAATGAACTCAAGGGTTGTTTAACATTTGAAGTTGAATGTAATGCCTCCGGAATTGGGATTGGTGCTATTTTGAGTCAAGAAGGGAAGCCAATTGCCTACTTTAATGATAAACTAAATGGTGCAACTTTGAACTACCCAACATATGGCAAAGAAATGTACGCACTCATTCGGGCATTGGAGACTTGGCAACACTATTTATTGCCAAAGGAATTTGTGATACACATTGACCATGAGGCTTTAAAGCATATCAAAGGATAACACAAATTCAACAATAGACATGCCAAATGGGTCGAATTCCTTGAGTCATTTCCCTATGTCATCCACTATAAGAAAGGAAAGAATAATAATGTGGCATATGCTCTTTCAAGCAGGTATATTTTACTTAACACTTTGTATTCCAAACTCCTTGGTTTTTCATTCATTAAGGAACATTATGTTACTGATTTGGACTTTGGAGAAAGGTATAAGTTATGTGAAACACGTGCTTATGACAAATATTATCAGCATGATGGATATCTTTTCAAGGATGGGAGACTTTGTATCCCACAATGTTCCATGAGAGAAGTGTTAACGAAAGAAGCACATTAAGGAGGGCTTATGGGACACTTTGGCGTTGATAAGACACTTAGCATTTTGAAAGAACACATCTTTTGGCCAAAGATGAATGGGTATGTTGAAAGGGTATGTGAAAGGTGCTTAGTATATAGAAAGACAAAGTCAAGAGTCATGCCCAATGGATTGTACATGCCTTTTCCAATACCAACCATGCCATGGGTAGATATTTTAATGGAAGTTGTTTTAGGATTACCAAAGACCAAGAGTGGAAAGGATTCAATATATGTGGTGGTTGATCGATTCTCCAAGATGGCTCATTTTATACCATGCCACAAGACCGATGATGATATTCATGTTGCAAACTTATTCTTCCGAGAAGTGGTAAGGTTACATGGACTTCCTCGAACCATTGTGTCAGATAGAGATGTTAAATTTTTAAGCCAATTTTGGAGGACTTTATAGAGTAAAGTTGGTTAAAAACTATTCTTCTCTACTACTTGTCATCCTCAAACGGATGGACAAACTGAGGTAGTTAATAGAGTTTTATCAACATTACTTAGATCCATCATCAAGAAGAACATCATGACTTGGGAAGAATGCCTACCACATGTGGAGTTTGCATACAACCGAACAATTCATTCAGCAACCAAATATTCTCTATTTGAAATAGTGTATGGTTTCAATCCTTTAACTCCTTTAGACATACTTCATTTACCTTGTGATCAAATAGTGAACAAAGATAGAAAAGACAAGGCAGAATTTGTTAAAAGACTCCATCAACAAGTCAAGGATAATATTGAACGAAAAACTAGACAATATAAACAACAAGTAAATAAGGGAAGGAAGAAGATGACTTTTGAAGTAGGTGATTGGGTTTGGGTACACTTTAGGAAGGAAAGGTTCTTATGTGATCCCAATCAACCCTAACTTTCATCTTGATCAGATTAAATCATTGAAGTTCACCAAAGTTGATTCAAAGGGAGTTCTATCTTACTTCATCCTATGCCTACTCATTTATGAACTATATTTTATCATATGTTTATATTTACCTCTTAGGTTATGCTTATCATATGATATCATTCATTGCATGAATTTGCATGAGTTTTATTAGTTGCATGACATTCATTGCATTTAATAAGTGTGTTGTTCATTTAAGCATGCATTGCATTTAAATCATCTAGTTCATTTAGGGAAGTAGATCATATATGCATTTAGGTTATTTAGTAAGCTACTTCATTTATGCATCTAGTTCATTTAATAAAGTTAGCTCATTAATTAAACTAGTTCATTCATTAAACTAGTTCATTTATTAAACTAACTCTTTAATTGAAAACATGCATGAATCAATTAAGAGTTAGTTTAATAAATAAACAAGTTTGATGAATGAACTACTTTAAGTAATGAGCTAACTTTATTAAATGAACTAGATGCATAAATGAAGTAGCTTACTAAATAATCTAAATGCATAAATGATGTACTTCCCTAAATGAACTAGATGATTTAAATGCAATGCATGCTTAAATGAACAACACACTTATTAAATGAAATGAATGTCATGCAACTAATAAAACTCATGCAAATTCATTCAATGAATGATATCATATGATAAGCATAACCTAATAGGTAAATATAAACATATGATAAAATATAGTCCATAAATGAGTAGGTATAGGATGAAGTAAGGTAGAACTCCCTTTGAATCAACTTTGGTGAACTTCAATGATTTAATCAGATCAAGACAAAAGTTAGGGCTGATTGGGATCACATCATTCCCTCCCTCTTTAATGCAATTTGTCCCCAAATCAACTATTGCTACAAAAGGAAACAATCTCGACTTCCTTTTGGCTGGGAACTTCTTCATTCTTGTTTTGCACAAACACCATTCTTTGGAATTAAGTTTTGCTTGCTTGTGCACTTCATTTCCATGTTGTTCATCTGAATAGGTCTATATTCTTTGCACGTCTTCTTTGTATTCCTTTGCATCATCATGAGGGTGCATGGAGAGTCTTGACCTTTGAACTCCTTCAAGTAGGTAGGTTACACCATCTCCTTTAATCTTTGTGCCCTTCCACATTATGAACCTTGAATAGATTGATAATGCCTATTTCATCTCCTTGAATCGATCATCACAAGCAAGAGAAATTCCATGAATCAATGTTCTACAAAATAAATCTAATTTAGAACATGGAACATCGCTAATAAAATGAGTAAATATAGAAAATTCATGAAAGTTCATGAATGGAATTTGGCCCTTGACATTCTCAAGAATCAAATTCATTGAAACTTCCCTTTTATGAGGTTCTTTGAAAGGATGGAGTAAACTTGGAATGTTAATGAACATGTCCCTTGGAATTTCAAGCGATTCAACCTTTGAAACTTCAAGTGTCACTCCTTTTGGAACTTCAATGGACATGTTTCTTGATTCATCATTTTGTAAAGGTATGACTCTTGGAATATCATATAAATCAAGAGGATGAATAGGAAGAAAAGATTGGTTATTAGAAAACAAATTTTTGCAACTCTTCACTTTCTTTTCTCTCACTTGTATGCTTCTTTTGAACTATCTCTTCAATACCACACTCTTGTTTTTCAATGTGCTCATCTTTACTCTCAATTCTCTTTTCAATGCTCTCAATGTCTTTTTCAACTCTAATTTCTTCTTTTTTTTTTTTAAACACTTTCTTTTTGTAGTTGTTCATAAAATTGGGTTTCTTTGACAAAATTATCAAAACACACTTGAAGACGAGCTAGACTTTCTGGATTGAATTATGCAAAATTCATTAGCTCACTTCACGTTGAACCTTTGACATTGCTTATTGTTATAAAATTGGGATCCTCCTTGTAAGATCTTCTGCTACAATTGGGTGTAGATCTATAAAAGGATCGAGTGTCATCTCTCCACCTTAGTTGTGTTTTGATCTTCATTGGACGTTTTTGTGAATAAGAAGGTCGTTCTATCATTCGCTCTAATTTCTTAGAGATTGGGTCGAGATGATTTTGAAATAAACTCCTTATCTCTCGTGTCATGGCTTGCATTTGTAAGTTTGGTGCACCACCATCATTTTGGGCATCACCTCTTGAAAAATGAGAATTGTCTCTAGAAGTTCGAGACATGATCAGTAATAAAAAATGAAAAATAGACCTCACCAACACAAAACCTCACCAATACTCTCCAAGGAAAAGTCTCTCCTCTCGTGTTTCACTCGGGATGGCTTTTACCCTTAATGCGCACTCTTGCCTTTTACCGCTCTTGCTTTCCTTTAAAGTTCTTGTGGAACTCCCTCGAGGTTTACAAGGTGTCTTGTAGACTTCGGCTGAAATAATTTGGGGCTTGGTTGGAAAATAATGAGAGTAAAGAAAGAAATGCCTACAAGAAAGAACGAAGATGAGAATAGGTAATGATATTGTAAAGATAATGAAAGAAATGATGAAAGAAATTTGAAACCTTCTTAATTATTTTTTTTCAAAGATGAAAAGAATTGCTCCCTCTTTTTGATTTTTTTTGATTTTTTTTCTAACCTGGGAGCGAGAAAACTATAATCTTATTGAATCGACTAGCTCTGATACCAAATGATATGATCTCGGTTTTGTGTTTCGAGTCATATACGATGTTGCCCGATCGTGATTCTAGTAAGAACTTCACAGTGCTTTGATTAAAGACTGAAAATGCACAAACAACGTTATAAGAAGGAAAATATTTGTATGAAAGTAATGAAAATGATATAATGAAGTTGAAGTGGATTGTAAATGAAAGAAGTGTGGTGGTGGTGATAGTGGTTGAATGGATGTAACGAAAATGGTGAAGGATGTTTGTGGTTTGTGTGGAGAATGATAGTAATTCAAAGGATGGATTATGACCCTCTCACTATATATGAGTTAGGAACCAACAATATAATAAAGATGGAATCGAAGTGATAGAGGGTGGAACGTGACCCACTAGCTATAGTAGAGCTAGGAACTAACGCTATAACAAGATGAAATGGATGAAGTAAGGTAGAACTCCCTTTGAATCAGCTTTGGTGAACTTCAATGATTTAATTAGATCAAGATGAAAGTTAGGGCTGATTGGGATCACATCAGGTTCCCAAATCAAAGGAAATCCAAAATATTACCCCGAGGATATGGCCCATTCAAATCGTGGAAAAAAACAATGACAACGCATATAAACTAGAGTTGTCCAGTGAGTTTGGTGGTGTAAGTGCTTCATTCAACATCTTAGACTTATCACCCTTTGAAGATGGAAATGATTTGGGGACAAATCGCCTAAAAGAAGGGGGGATTATGTGATCACGCCCATTATGGATCCAGAAGTCATGCCACAAGGTCCCATTACTAGACCAAGGGCCAAATAATTAAGGGAAGTACTCTTAACTAAGTGTCTTAAAGCTTTTGATTCATTTGACAACTTGACACCCTTCGATGTTAAGTTATATAAATTTTTAATAGTTAAAGAATGACTTAGTATGATCACATGTTCACAATAGATGCACATTGTTATTTAGATATGTTAAGCAAGTTAGAATAGTCTTGCAATTATATTAAGCATGATCCGTCACATTTATATAATGGAAGCATACTTATCATTCATTTTATTAGCTCAAATGCATTCATTTTAGCTCTTAGGCTTTAAACACTAGTTCACACATATTATATGATGATATATTTAGCTCATGACATACAATCATAGCTCACAATACCATAATCATGCATGGCAGCAACGTATTTAGCTCATATCAGCTCAATGGCATGAAATTACCTTGTTTCCTTGCACATGTAGGTACATTGGAGCATGGCACATGTTGGGGTAGCTTGGAGGATTATTTGGACTATTTGAAGCTAAGTTGCTAAAAGTGACACCAAGTGTAGCTGAATGTGTAGCTGAATGTGTTGATATAAAGCTTACAAGATCTCGGCTAGGAAGCTCATTCACAACTAACCCCTTGCTTGCTAGCTAGCTATACGCTCAAGAAAGCTTGGAGGAAGACCATGCACGCCCAAGAAGATGCACATGACCAGCCTTCATCCTATGCACAAGACTGCACCACAAGGTTCCCTAGAACACCCATGTGCGTACCATATGACCAGCAATCATGTGCCTTGCATGTGGTCTCATTTAGGCGCCCAGAGTAAATGATACATCACTATTCTGAGAAGCATTCCCTCATCTTTAATTTGGCGCCAAGATGAATAGTAAAGGGAACCATTCGGCCAAGGGTTATTACCCTTCTTTTAGAGCCGAACCATCATCTCTTTTAGCATTTAAAATATGTCTTTATAGGGAGACACAAGGGCTGGCCGAACCACCATGAACCTATTTGACCATGCCCCTAAAAAAACTATAAATAAGTTTTCATATTTCATTTGTAAGCATACCTTTTTGGTTAATTAAAGTGAGATTATTCTCTTTGCTTAAGTCACCAGGACATAAGAAAGAGAATAATCTCATTTGAATTAATAAAAAAGGTCTTAATACAAATGATATTTGCTTTCTTATTTATATGAAATGGAGGGGTATGGCCGAATGATTACAAGGGGATTTGGCTAGCCTTGTGCCTTCCTATAGAGTCATAACTTAATTACAAAATAGAGAGGTTGGTTCATTCATGTTAGCCCCAAATTGGATGGGAGATGATGCTTGGTCGAATAGAGAGAGGACTCTTCATCTTGCCACCTAAATGATATCACACACAAGGCACATGGGGGCTGGTCATATGGCACGCACATGGGTCCTCTAGGGAACCTTGTGGTGTATCCTTGTGCATGTGATGATGTTTGGTCATGTGCTCCATCTTGGGTGTGCATGTGTCTCATTCCAAGCTAGCTTGAGTGTAGAGCTAACTAGCAAGCATGGGGTTGTTTGTGAACAAGCTTCCTAGCCGAGTCCTTGTGAGCTCCATAATAACATGTTCAGCTACATTCAGCTACCTCTGATATCACTTTTGGAAACTCAGCTCCAAATAAGTCCAACTAGTTGAGCTAGCCTTAAGCTTCTCTAGCTGAATCGAGCTTTCCTTAGTGTTCCATGAGCTGCCATGTACTTTGTGAGCTGTTTCTGAGCTGCATATGACGTCCAAATCATTCACCAAGCTAACTCAACATGCATCACACTCCAATGTACCTATATGTGTAAGAAAACAAGGTAAGTCCATGATATTGAGTTGTTATGAGCTAAATACCTTGCTGCCATGTATGATTATGGTAATGTGAGCTATGTTTCAAGGCCATGAGCTAATTATATCATCTCATAATATGTGTAAGATTATGCATGAAGCTTAAGAGCTAATATGAATGCATATGAACTAATGAAATGATTTATAATGATGCTGCCTTGATGTATATATGATAATCATGCTTAATGTGATTATAAGACTATCCTAACATGCTTAAATATTAATGTGCATGATGTGTTCATACTAAGTTATTCTTTAACTATTAAAACATTATATAATATAACATAGGAGGGTGTTAAGTTATTAAATGAATCAAAAGCTTCAAGACACTTAGTTAGGAGAACTTCCCTGAATTGTTTGGCCCTTGACCTAGTAATGGGACCTTGTGGCATGACTTCTGGATATGTGGTAGGTGTGACCATATCATCCCCCTTCTTTTAAGCTATTTTTCCCCAAATTGTGTCCATCCTCAAAGGGTAATAAGTCAGTGGTGTTGAATGAAGCACTGACGCCACCAAACTCACTGGGAAACTTGAGTTTATAGGAAATGTCGTTGATCTTTTCTACAATCTGAAATGGGCCATCTCCTCGGGGTAGTAGTTTAGACTTTCTTTGGTTTGGGAATCTTTCCTTCCTAAAGTGTACCCAAACCCAATCTCCCACGTCAAAAGTTACCTTCTTCCTTCATTTGTTTTCTTAATGTTCATATTATCTCGTTCTCCTTTCAATATTATCCTTGACTTGTTGATGGAGTCTCTTAACAAATTTTGATTTGTTCTTTCCATGTCTGTTCACTATTTAATCACAAGGTAAAGGAAGTAAGTCCAAAGGAGTTAAAGAATTGAAACCATACACTACCTTAAATGGAAAATATTTGGTTGCCGAGTGAATGATTTGGTTGTATGCAAACTCCACATGTGGTAGGCATTCTTCCCAATTCTTGATGTTCTTCTTGATGATGGATCTTAGTAGTATTGATAAAACTCTATTAACTACTTCAGTTTGTCCATTTGTTTGAGGATGGCATGTAGTAGAGAATAGTAGTTGTGTGCCAATTTTACTCCACAAAGTTCTCCAAAAATGACTTAAGAATTTAACATCTCTATCCGACATAATGGTTCGTGGAAGACCATGTAACCTTAACATTTCTCGGAATAATAAGTTAGCAACATGAATAACATCATCGGTCTTGTGACATGGTATAAAATGAGCCATTTTGGAAAATTGATCAACCATCACAAATATTGAATCCTTCCCACTCTTTGTTTTTGGTAATCCCAAAACAAAGTCCATTGAGATATCTATCCATGGCATGGTTGGAATCGGCAAGGGCATGTATAATCCATGAGGCATGACAATTGATTTTTCCTTTTTACATACTAAACACCTTTCACATACCCCTTCAACATACCTTTTCATCTTTGGCCAAAAGAGGTGTTCTTTCAAAATGCTAAGTGTCTTTTCATTACCAAAGTGTCTCATAAGTCCTCCTTCATGTTCTTCTTTGGTTAGCACTTCTCTTATGGAACCTTATGGATTACATAGTCGTACTTCTTTGAAAAGATATCTGTCATACCGATAATATTTTTCATGAGCACCTGTTTCACATAATTTATACCTTTATCCAAAGGCCAAATCAGTAGCATAAAGTTCCTTAATGAATGAAAAACCAAGAAATTTGGAATCCAAAGTGTTAAGTAAGATATACCTGCGTGAAAGAGCATCTGCCACAATATTGTCCTTTCATTTCTTATAATGTATGACATATGGAAAAGACTCAAGGAATTCAACCCATTTAGCATGTCTCCTGTTGAGTTTGTGTTGCCCTTTGATATGCTTTAATGCCTCATGGTCAGTGTGTATCACGAATTCTTTTGGCAATAAGTAGTGCTACCAAGTCTCCAAGGTTCGAATGAGTGCGTACATTTCTTTATCATATGTTGGATAGTTTAAAGTTGCACCATTTAAGTTGTCCCTAAAGTAGGCGATGGGCTTTCCTTATTGACTTAAAACAGCACCAATCCCAATTCCAGAGGCATCACATTCAACTTCAAATGTTTTCTCAAAGTTCGGTAATGCTAATAGTCGAGCCTTTGTTAAACAACCCTTGAGTTTGTTGAATGCTTCATCTTATTCTTTGCCCCAAGAGAAGTTCGAATTCTTCTTAATGATCCCTGTTAAGGGGGAGACAATAGAAGTGAAATTTGGTCCAAACCTTCTATAAAAACTGGCTAATCCATGGAAACTCTAGACTTGGCTGACATTGTCCGGCTTTGGTCATTCTTGTATTGCCTTAATCTTTTCTGGATTCACTGACAACCCCTGTGAACATTCAATGAAGCCTAAGAAAGTCACTTGATTAGTACAAAAAGAACACTTCTTGAGATTAGCATATAAGTGCTCTTCTCTCAAAGTGCCAAGAATTGAACGTAAATATTCAACATGATCTTTCAGAGACTTACTGTATATCAAAATATCATCAAAATAAACAATACAAAACTTACCAATGTAAGGCCGTAGAACTTGGTTCACTAAACACATAAAGGTACTGGGGGTATTAGTTAGGCCAAAAGGCGTGACTAACCATTCATACAAACCTTGTTTAGTCTTGAATGCAGTTTTACACTTGTCACTTTCCTTCATTCTAATCTGATGATAGCCACTTTTCAAGTCAATTTTGGAAAAGATGCTGGCTCCACTGAGTTCATCAAGCATGTCATCCAATCATGGTATAGGGTGTCTATATTTGATAGTGATCTGGTTCACAGCCATACAATCCATGCACGTTCTCCAAGTTTCATCTTTCTTTGGCACCAACAAAACAGGTACATCACAAGGGCTTAAACTTTCTCGATGTAACCTTTGTCTAAGAGGTCTTTGATTTGTCTTTGTAATTAGTTTATTTCCTCAGGATTACTCCTGCATGCTAGTCTATTAGGGATAGTGGCTCCAAGAATGAAATCAATTTGATGTTCAATTCCACTAATTGGTGGCAATCCATCGGGAATTTCTTCAGGGAACATATCCTCGAATTCCTTTAAAAGATTAGAAATAGAAGGAGGCAAGCCTTTAGGAGGGTTAGTAAGTAGAAAACTTTCCTTATACATAAGTATAAGTAGAGCCTTCTTAGTTGATAAATGTTTCCGAACATCTCCTCTGTTGGCATATATATTCATTTTTGGAGTATGAATTTCTTTGGCCTTCTTTTCTTTCTCCCATTCTTCTATGCGTGACTTGAGGGTCACTTGACATTTATGAACTTGGCTGGGTAACAAGGGTGCCAAAATGATTTTCTTTCCTTGATGCTGGAAAGAGTACTTGTTAGAGAATCTGTTATGGGTAGCTTTCTTATCATACTGCCAAGGTCACCCTAGTATAAAGTGGCTTGCACTCATAGGCACCACATCACAAAGGACTTCATCATTGTATCTTCCAATTGAGAAAGGTACAAAAACTTGTTTGGTTACCTTGGCTTCTCTCACATCGTTGAACCACTGAGTTTGTATGGATGAGAATGCTTGAAAGTCTTGAGACCTAACTTTTCCACCATGTGAGTACTTGCTACGTTTGTACAACTTCATCCATCAATGATCACCACACAAATTTTATCTCCCACGTGACATTTGGTATGAAATATGTTCTCTCTTTGTTCATCCTCTTAACTTTGAATGTTCAAAGTCCTTTTGACTACAAAGATGTTGGATGGAATAGACATGTTAGCAAATAAGGAAAAACGAAATGTGTGTAGGACCTTACCAGAATATACTCTCACAAAGCCTCACGAGTCACTCCAAAGAAACTTGAATGTCACTCAATCCGCTCGTGTTTGCACTCTAGGACTTTAATGGCTTTTACTTATCCTTTTCTGATCTCACACACGCTCTAGCCTTTTTTCTCTCGATTCTCTTGTCCCAAGTTCCAGAGGACTTTACTCAAGACCGTATCAAGTAAATTTTTACTTGTTTGGCATCGGCTGCAAAAGGGTTAGTAGGAATGGAAAAACAAAAAATAATGAAAGGGTGGCTTAGAAATATAAAGAAGAGAACTAAAGGGGTTACTTACACAAAGCCGCTTTACAACCTTCTATCACCACAATCAATTTAAAGGCTTACTTGAATGGCTTGGTGAAGAGGATTGTTGATGAGTGCTTTAACTTTCTTTCTTTCTTTTCTTTGCTTTTTCTTCTTTTTTTGAGTGTTTAAATTTTCTTTCTTTTGGAGTGCTTCTATTTTTTTTGAGTTTTCTTGATTTCTTTCACTTTGCACTTCACTTGCACTTTTTTTGGTATTTTTGTTGTTGTTGTTGTTGCACGTTGCTTCTTCCACCAAAGCTCTGATACCACTTGATGTAAGGCTATTGTACCTTATCGATTGATTGTGAATCTAGGAAGGAAACAAAACAACATACATAAGTGAATGGCTTAAAATATATGGTTAAGGGTGGTAAACGTATGGGTGAATAGGTAGGCTATTTAAATAATGATTGATGGAAGCAAAAGATGGTTGATATGACTATGGTTTATGGTTGATGAAAGAAGGGGATGATTGTGAGGTAGTATCTTAAAGAAGACTCAAAGAAGAATCAGTGCTATAGAGAGCAAATTCCCAGACTTTATATTGCTTCTTTAAGGGGTGGTATAAAGGACTTTGACCCACTAGTTATAAGAACTAGGAACCAGAAGTATCAAGGGGAAGGGGTTGACGCCACAAGTATAAAAAATACTTGATAAGTCGATAAAAGTTACCATGACTTAAGAAAGAGAATAATCTCACTTGAATTAATCAAAAAAGGTCTGAATACAAATGATATTTACTTTCCTATTAATAGGAAATAGAGGGGCATGGCCGAATTATTACAAGGGGATTCGACCAGCCTTGTGCCTTCCTATAGAGTCATAACTTAATTACAAAATAGAGAGGTTGGTTCATTTTAAATAGAGGGTAATAACCCTTGGCCAAATAGTTCTTGTGTCCCTTCATTTTGGCTCCAAATTGGATGGGAGATGATGCTTCGCCGAATAGAGAGAGGGCTCTTCATCTTGGCGCCTAAATGATATCACATATAAGGCACATGGGGCTGGTCATATGGCACGTAAATGGGTGCGCTAGGGAGCCTTATGGTGCAGCCTTGTGCATGTGATGATGTCTGGTCATCTGCTCCATCTTGGGCGTGCATGTGTCTCATTCCAAGCTAGCTTGAGTGTGAAGATAGCTAGCAAGCATGGGGCTGTTTGTGAACAAGCTTCCTAGCCAAGTCCTTGTGAGCTCCATAATAACGTGTTCAGCTACATTCAGCTACCTTTGATATCACTTTTGGCAACTCAACTCAAAATAGTCCAACTAGCTGAGTTTAGCTAGCTTTAAGCTCCTCCAGCTGAATCGAGCTTTTGATGTAAGGTAATTCTACCTTCTCGTTTGATTGTGGATCTAGGAAGGAAGCAAAACAACTTGCACAAGTGAATGGCTCAAAAAGAGAGGGTTAAGGGTGGTGGACGTATGGTGAATATGCGGGCTGTTTAAAATGAGAGATGGAAGCGGAAGATGATTGAAATGGTTTTGGTTATGGTGATGAAACAAAAGGATGGTTGTGAGGATAGTATCTTGAAGAATGCTCAAAGAAGAACCAATGCTATAGAGAGCAAAGACCCAATCTTTATATTGTTTCTTCAAGGGGTGGTGATAAGTACTTTGACCCACTAGTTATATGAACTAGGAACCAGAAGTATCAAGATGAAAGAAGAGGGTTGACGCCATAAGTATAAAATACTTGATAAGTCGATAAAAAGTCACCAGGACTTAAGAAAGAGAATAATCTCACTTCAATTAAAATAAAAGGTCTGCTTATAAATGAATTGTGATTTCCTATTTATAGGAAATGGAGGGGCATGGCCGAATGGATACATGGTGGTTCGACCAGCCCTTGTGCCCCTATAAAATGATATAATTTAATGCTAAATGACATAATGTTTTGGTCCTTTATGGAGGGAAATAATCCTTGGCCGAATAGTCCTTGTGTCCCCTTTATGGAGGGACATAATGCTAAATAATGTTTGGCCGAATTGGGAGAGAGCTCTTCATTTTGGCGCCTAAATAAACCACATGCAAGGCACATGGAGCTGTTCATATGCAAAACACATGGCTTGGCCGAATAGGGAGAGAACTCTTCATCTTGGCGCCTAAATGATCCTCATGCAAGGCATATGGGGGCTGGTCATATGCAAGGCACATAGGTGTTCTAGGAAACCTTGTGGTGCAGCCTTGTGCATGGAATGATGGCTGGTCATGTGCTTTCTCTCTTGGGCATTCAAGTGTCTTCTTCAAACTAGCTTGAGTTGTGAAGCTAGCTAGCAAGCATGGGCTGTTTGTGAACAAACGTCCTAGCTAAGTCCTTGTGAGCTCCTCATTATTATGTTAAGCTACATTCAGCTACCTTTGACATCACTTTTGGCAACTCAGCTCCAAATAGTCCAACTAGCTAAGTTTAGCTAGCCTTAAGCTCCTCCAGCTGAACCGAGCTTCCCTTAGTGTTCCATGAGCTGCCTTGTACTTTGTAAGCTGATTGTGAGTTGTATATGAAGTCCAAATTATTCACCAATCTATCTCAACGTTTATTATTCTCCAATGTACCTACATGTGCAAGAAAACAAGGTAAGTCCATGGCATTGAGCTGATATGAGCTAAATACCTTGCTGTCATGCATGAATATGGTAATGTAAGCTAAGTTTGAATGTCATGAGCTAATTATATCATCTCCTAATATGTGTAAGGTAAGATATAAAGCCTAAGAGCTAATATGAATGCAAATGAACTAATGAAATGCATTATAAGTATGCTGCCTTGATGTATATGTTATAATCATGCATATTATAATTATATAGCTATCCTAACATGCTTAACATAACAAAATAACAATGTGCAAGATGTATTCATACTAAGTTATTCTTTATCTATTAAAACATTATATAACTTAACATAGGAGGGTGTTAAGTTATCAATTGAATCAAAAGCTTCTAAACACTTAGTTAAGAGAACTTCCCTGAATTGTTTGGCTCTTGATCTAGTAATGGGACCATGTGGCATGACTTCCGGATCTGGTGTAGGTGTGATTATATCATCCCCTCTTCTTTTAAGTGATTTGTCCCCAAATCGTGTCCATCCTCAAAGGGAGATAAGTCGGTGATGTTGAATAAAGCGCTAACGCCACCAAACTCACTGGGCAATTCAAGTTTATAGGCATTGTCATTGATGTTTTCTACAATCTGAAATGGGCCATCTCCTCGGGGTAGTAGTTTAGACTTCCTTTGGTTTGGGAATCTTTATTTCCTAAAGTGTACCCAAACCCAATATCCCACATCAAAAGTTACCTTCTTCCTTCCTTTGTTTGCTTGCTGTTCATATTGTCTCGTTCTTCTCTCAATATTTTCCTTAACTTGTTGATGGAGTCTTTTAACAAATTCTGCTTTGTCCCTTTCATATTTGTTCACTAATTGATCATAAGGTAAAGGAAGTAAGTCCAAAGGAGTTAAAGGATTGAAACCATACACTACCTCAAATGGAGAAAATTTGGTTACCGAATGAATGGTTCGATTGTATGCAAACTCCATATGTGGTAGGAATTCTTCCCACATCTTGATGTTTTTCTTGATGATGGATCGTAGTAGTGTTGATAAAACTCTATTAACTACTTCAGTTTGACCATCCGTTTGAGGATGACATGTAGTAGAGAATAGTAGTTTTGTGCCAATTTTACTCCACAAAGTCCTCTAAAAGTGACTTAAGAACTTAACGTCTCTATCTGACACAATGGTTCGAGGAAGTCCATGTAATCTTACCACTTCTCGAAACAATAGGTTAGCAACATGAATAGCATCATCGGTCTTGTGGCATGGAATAAAGTGAGCCATCTTGTAGAATCGATCAACCACCACAAATATTGAATCCTTTCTACTCTTTGTTTTTGGTAAGCCCAAAACAAAATCCATTGAGATTTCTATCCATGGCATGATCGGTATTGGCAAAGGCATATATAATCCATGAGGCATGACTCTTGATTTTGTCCTTTTACAAACTAAACACCTTTCACATACCTTTTCAACATACCTTTTCATCTTTTGCCAAAAGAGGTGTTCCTTCAAAATGCTAAGAGTCTTTTCAACTCCAAAGTGTCCCATGAGTCCTCCTTCATGCGCTTCTTTGGTTAATACTTCTCTTATGGAACCTTGTGGAATACATAGTCGTCCTTCTTTGAAAAGATATCCATCATGCTGATAATATTTATCATGAGCACCTGTTTCACATAACTTATACCTTTCTCCAAAGTCCAAATCAGTAGCATAATGTTCCTTAATGAATAAAAAACCAAGAAGTTTGGAATCCAAAGTGTTAAGTAAGACATACCTGTGTGAAAGAGCATCTGCCACGACATTATCCTTTCCTCTCTTATAGTGGATGACATAGGGAAAAGACTCGAGAAATTCAACCCATTTGGCATGTCTCTTGTTGAGTTTGTGTTGTCCTTTGATATGCTTTAATGCTTCATAGTCAGTGTGTATCACAAATTCTTTTGGCAATAAGTAGTGCTGCCAAGTCTCCAATGCTCGAATGAGTGCATACATTTCTTTGTCATATGTTGGATAGTTCAAAGTTGCACCATTTAGTTTTTCACTAAAGTAGGTAATGGGCTTTCCCTCTTGACTTAAAATAGCACCAATTCCAATTCCGGAGGCATCACATTCAACTTCAAATGTTTTCTCAAAGTTTGGCAAGACTAGTAGTGGAGCCTTTGTCAAACAACCCTTGAGTTCATTGAATGCTTCTTCTTGTTCTTTGCCCCAAGAGAAGTTTGAATTCTTCTTAATAATCCCTGTTAAGGGGGTGGTAATAGAACTAAAATTCGGTACGAACCTTCTATAAAAACTGGCTAATCCATGGAAACTCCAGACTTGGCTTACATTGATAGGATTTGGCCACTCTTGTATTGCCTTAATCTTTTCTGGATCCACTGATAACCCCTGTGAACTTACAATGAAGCCTAAGAAAGTAACTTGATTAGTACAAAAATCACACTTCTTGAGATTAGCATATAAGTGCTCTTCTCTCAAAGTGCTAAGAATAGAACGTAAATGTTCAACATGATCTGCCAGTGACTTACTGTATATCAAGATATCATCAAAGTAAACAACACAAAACTTACCGATGTAGGGCCGTAGAACATGATTCATGAGTGGCTTAAAGGTACTAGGAGCATTAGTCAAACCAAAAGGCATGACTAACCATTCATACAAACCTTGTTTGGTCTTGAATGTAGTTTTCCACTCGTCACTTTCCTTCATTCTTATTTGATGATAGCCACTTTTCAAATCAATTTTGGAGAAGATGTTGGCTCCACTAAGTTCATCGAGCATATCATCCAACCGAGGTATAGGGTGCCTATATTTGATAGTGATTTGATTCACTGCCCTACAATCCACACATATTCTCCAAGTTCCATCTTTCTTTGGTACAAACAAAACGGGTACAGCACAAGGACTTAAACTTTCTCGAATGTAGCCTTTGTCGAGGAGTTCTTTGACTTGTCTTTGTAATTCCTTTGTTTCCTCAGGATTGCTCCTATATGCTGGTCTATTGGGAATGGTGGCTCCAGGAATGAAATCAATTTGATGTTCAATTCCTCTAACTGGTGGCAATCCATCGGGAATTTCTTCGGGAAACATATCCTCAAATTCCTGCAAAAGATTAGAAATAGAAGAAGGCAAGCCTTCAAGAGGGTTAGTAAGAAGAAAATTTTCCTTATACATAAGTATAAGTAAAGCCTTCTTAGTTGATAAATATTTCCGGATATCTCCTCTGCTGGCATAAATATTCATATTTGGAGTATGAATTTCTTTGGCCTTCTTTTCTTTCTCCCAGTCTTCTATGCGTGACTTGAGGGTCACTTTGCATTCATGAACTTGGCTTGGTAACAAGGGTGCCAATATAAGTTTCTTTCCTTGATGCTGGAAAGAGTATTTATTAGAAAATCCATCATGGGTAGCTTTCTTATCATAATGCCAAGGACGTCCTAGTATAAAGTGGCTTGCACTCATGGGCACCACATCACAAAGGGCTTCATCATTGTATCTTCCAATTGAAAAAGGTACAACAACTTGTTTGGTTACTTTGGCTTCACCCACATCGTTAAGCCACTGAAGTTTGTAAGGATGAGGATGCTTAGAAGTCTTGAGGCCCAACTTTTCAACCATATGAGTACTTGCTACGTTTGTGCAACTTCCTCCATCAATGATAACCACACAAACTTTATCTCCCACGTGACATTTGGTATGGAAGATGTTCTCTCTTTGTTCATCCTCTTGACTTTGAATGCTCAAAGTCCTTTTGACTACAAGAATGTTGGATGGAAGAGACATGTTAGCAAATAAGGAAAAATTTTAAATGTGTATAGGACCTTACCAGAGTATACTCTCACAAAGCCTCACGAGTCACTCCAAGAAAATTTGATGTCACTCAATCCGCTCGTGTTTGCACTCTAGGACTTTAATGGCTTTTATTTGTCCTCTTCTGATCTCACACATGCTCCAGCCTTTTTCCTCTCGATTCTCTTGTCTCAAGTTCTAGAAAACTTTTACTCAAGACTATATCGAGTAAATTTTACTTGTTTGGTGTCGGCTGCAAATGGGTTAGTAGGAATGGAATGGAAAGCAAAATATAATTGAAAGGGTGGCTTAAAAATAGAAAGAAAAGAACAAAAGGGGTTACTTACACAAGTCACTTTACAACCTTTTATCACCACAATCAAATTTAAAGGCTTACTTGAATGGCTTGGTGATGAGATTTGTTGATGAGTGCTTCCAACTTTTATTTCTTCCTTTTTCTTTTTCAAGTGCTTTCAATTTCTTCTTCTTTTTTTTTGTATTTTTCTTCGTTGTTGTTGTTGCACGTTGCTTTCTTCCACCAAAGCTCTAATTACTGCTTGATGAAAGGTAATTCTACCTTCTCGTTTGATTATGGATCTAGGAAGGAAGAAAAACATCCTGCATAAGTGAATGGCTCAAAAAGAGAGGGTTAAGGGTGGTGGACGTATGGTGAATAGGTGGGTTGTTTAAAATGAGAGATGGAAGCGGAAGATGATTGAAATGGTTTTGGTTATGGCGATGAAACAAAAGGATGGTTGTGAGGATAGTATCTTGAAGAATGCTCAAAGAAGAACCAATGCTATAGAGAGCAAAGACCCAATCTTTATATTGTTTCTTCAAGGGGTGTTAATAAGTACTTTGACCCACTAGTTATATGAACTACGAACCAGAAGTATAAAGATGAAAGAAGAGGGTTGACGCCACAAGTATAAAATACTTGATAAGTCCATAAAAAGTCACCAGGACTTAAGAAAGAGAATAAACTCACTTTAATTAAAATAAAAGGTCTGCTTACAAATGAATTGTGATTTCCTATTTATAGGAAATGAAGGGGCATGGCCGAATGGATACATGGTGGTTCGGCCAGCCCTTGTGCCCCTATAAAATGACATAATTAAATGCTAAATGACATAATGTTTTGGTCCTTTATGGAGGGAAATAATCCTTGGCCGAATAATCCTTATGTCCCCTCAAGTTGGTGCCAAATTGAATGGGAAATGATGCTTGGCCGAATAGGGAGAGAGCTCTTCATCTTTGCGCCTAAATAAACCACATGCAAGGAACATGGGGCTGTTCACATGCAAAACACATGGCTTGGCCGAATAGGGAGAGAACTCTTCATCTTGGCGCCTAAATGATCCTCATGCAAGGCACATGGGGGCTGGTCATATGCAAGGCACATGGGTGTTCTAGGAAACCTTGTGGTGCAGCCTTGTGCATGGAATGATGGCTGGTCATGTGCTTTCTCTCTTGGGCGTGCATGTGTCTTCTTCAAGCTATCTTGAGTTGTGAAGCTAGCTAGCAAGCATGGGCTGTTTGTGAACAAACGTCCTAGCTAAGTCCTTGTGAGCTCCTCAATATCATGTTCAGCTACATTCAGCTACCTTTGACATCACTTTTGGTAACTCAGCTCCAAATAGTCCAACTAGCTAAGTTTAGCTAGCCTTAAGCTCCTCCAGCTGAACCGAGCTTCCTTTAGTGTTCCATGAGCTGCCTTGTACTTTGTAAGCTGATTGTGAGCTGCATATGAAGTCCAAATTATTCACCAAGCTATCTCAACATTTATTATTCTCCAATGTACCTACATGTGCAAGAAAACAAGGTAAGTCCATGGCATTGAGCTGATATGAGCTAAATACCTTGCTGTCAAGCATGAATATGCTAATGTAAGCTAAGTTTGAATGTCATGAGCTAATTATATCATCTCCTAATATGTGTAAGGTAAGATATAAAGCCTAAGAGCTAATATGAATGCAAATGAACTAATGAAATGCATTATAAGTATGCTGCCTTGATGTATATGTTATAATCATGCATAATAATTATATAGCTATCCTAACATGCTTAACATAACAAAATAACAATGTGCAAGATGTATTCATACTAAGTTATTCTTTATCTATTAAAACATTATATAACTTAACATAGGAGGGTGTTAAGTTATAAATTGAATCAAAAGCTTCTAAACACTTAGTTAAGAGAACTTCCCTGAATTGTTTGGCTCTTGATCTAGTAATGGGACCATGTGGCATGACTTTCGGATCTGGTGTAGGTGTGATTATATCAGCTTTCCTTAGTGTTCCATGAGCTGGCATGTACTTTGTGAGCTATTTGTGAGATACATATGACGTCCAAATCATTCACCAATCTAAATCAACGTGCATCACACTCCAATGTACCTATATGTGCAAGGAAACAAGGTAAGTCCATGATATTGAGTTGTTATGAGCTAAATACCTTGCTGCCATGTATGATATTGGTAATGTGAGCTATGTTTAAAGGTCATGAGCTAATTATATCATCTCATAATATGTGTAAGATTATGCATGAAGCTTAAGAGCTAAAATGAATGCATATGAACTAATTAAATGATTTATAATGATGCTGCCTTGATGTATATATGATAATCATGCTTAATATGATTATAAGACTATCCTAACATGCTTAAATATCAATGTGCATGTTGTGTTCATACTAAGTTATTCTTTAACTATTAAAACATTATATAACATAACATTGGAGGGTGTTAAGTTATCAAATGAATCAAAAGCTTCAAGACACTTAGTTAGGATAACTTCCCTGAATTGTTTGGCCCTTGACCTAGTAATGAGACCTTGTGGCATGACTTCCGGATCTGGGGTAGGTGTGACCATATCACTACCCTATTCACCTTTACATCTACCACCAAACAATCTATTTTTAGCCATTCACTTATGCAGGTTGTTTTGCTTCCTTCCTAGATCCACAATCAATCGAAGAGGTAGAATTACATTACATCAAAAATACTTTCTGATATAAGGTAATTCTACCTTTTTGATTGATTGTGGATCAAGGATGAAGAAAAACAATATGTATAAGTGAATGGCTCAAACCAGATGGTATGTTGGTAGATGTAAAGGTAAAAATGGTAGGCTATTTATGATATGAGAGATGGTAGTGGAAGATTGTTGATATGGCTATGGTTTTGGTTGATGAAACAATGGAATGTTTTTGAGGATAGTATCTTAAAGATGACTCAAAGAAGAACCAATGTTAAAGAACAAAGACCCATACTTTATATTGCTTCTTTAAGGGGTGGTAGGACTTGGACCCACTATCTATATGGATATAGGAACCACAAGTATCAAAGGGAAAGGGGTTGACGCCATAAGTAATGAATTACTTGATAAGTCGATAAAAGTCACAAGGACTTAAGCAAAGAGAAATATCTCACTTTAATTGATAAGAAAGGTGTGTGTAAAAATGAATAGGACTAGCCTATTTATAGTTTCCAAAGGGTTTAGGCCGAATAGATACATGATGGTTCGGCCAAAGTTGAAACCCCTTTGAAATACATAATTTAATGAAACTACATGCTTTTGGCTAAATGGTACGATGTTGGTTCAGTCCTAATGGCATTTTGAATGCATTTGGAAGTTACTTGGTGCCAAAATGAAGAGGAATGAATCTTTGGCCGAATAGAAAGCATCCCTTGGTGTTTTGGCGCCTATTTGATGTCACATGGAGTGCACATGGATCTTCTTGCAATGCTTTGGTGAGGTTGCAACCATAGGATGATGTCTTGAAGTCCTTGGGCAGCCTATATATGAACTAGCTTCAAGATAAGCTAGGTGAGTGTATTGGTAGCTAACTAGGTGAGCTATAGTTTGATGAACTCAAGCTAGTTAACTTTGGTCTTCTCAGCTCCTCAGCTATTCTCCCAGCTACTTCCAGCTACATTTTGTCCAAAGCTCTCCTCCAACTAACTTCAGCTACATGCTAGCTCCTCTAGCTAAGTTGAATCTCCTTAAGTGATGAAATGAGCTGCCATAATGTTCACGAGCTAGTGTGAGCTACTATGCTTGTCCTTTTAGCTAACCAAGCTACTATAATATGTCTTGCTTTGTGTTTTACCTATAGAAATCAACAAACAAACAAATTAAGCAATGTGTGAGATCATTTATGGTAAAATGCATGCTACCCTGAGGTGTTTGAGTGATATAAGCTATGAATGCTTGTCATGAGCTAAGTACATAATGATATAACATATGTAAGCTAATGTATAAGACCTAGGAGCTAAAATGAATGCATATGAGCTAACAAATGAATGATTAAGCATGCTGCCATTTCATTAATGTAATGACTCATGCTTAAATAGATGCAAGTTTAATCTAACATACTTATAACATCATGTATCAATCATAAAGATATGGGTATATGTTATACGCATGAATATCATATAACATGGTATTCATAATAAATGATAAATGGAAACATGTAATAATAATATCCTAAGAAATGATATATAATCATAGCATATATTTGAATGATAAGAAAGACATGATGAACTAAACATAAGATGGTATTAATGATATGATAATTTACACTAACATGTGAATGCATGATTATGATAGAATGGAATGTATAAATGATATAATATAAGATAAGTTCATAAAGAACTCCTTTAGAATCCAGCTTTGAATAACATCCATGGTGTGTTCAAGTCATGGAGAAAGTTGGAGCTAGTTTGGATCTTAACATCCTCCCCTTCTTTTAGGCGATTTGTCCTCAAATCAAAGTAGTTTCTTATTGAAGATCT
Source organism: Hibiscus syriacus (assembly GCF_006381635.1). Classification (NCBI taxonomy): domain Eukaryota; kingdom Viridiplantae; phylum Streptophyta; class Magnoliopsida; order Malvales; family Malvaceae; genus Hibiscus; species Hibiscus syriacus. The sequence continues at coordinate 9,337,829 of NW_024062800.1, read as the reverse complement.
TCTTGATGTATGAAGTATTGAATCCTTTTATTTTCCTTCAATAGATGAATCACATGAAATGTTCAACCTCTTGGCTTCAAATCTGGTAACTTCATGTCCTTTGATGGGAGGACACAATGTTTGGGAACCATCACATGTCCTTTGAACAGGAGATACAAATCCCTTCACGAACCAACTTGATCCTTTTTCTTTATTCTTTGAATAATCATAATGCATGGAAATAACCTCTATATCTTCATTTCCTCCTTTTAATTCACCATGCATGTTGGTGAAAAGGTTTGTCTCTTGGTTGGAGTCATCACGTCACTTGGTGAAGATAAGTGTTCTTTGAATGAATCCTTGGGGCTGATTTAAATCATTATTCCCTTTCACCATTGTGCCTCTCCAAATGGTTTCCTTGAAGGTTGGTATGATTTATTCACCATAAGAATGAAACAAGTTTCTGCAAAATAAATCAAAGTTAGTAAATCAAAAACTATTAACAAGATGAATTAAAATAGCAAAACAGACTGGATGTTTAATGGGCATTGGTTGTTTAATGATAGAAAACTCCATTGGTTGTTGAATTCCCTTCAATAATGCAACGTACATGGAGCCTGAATGTTCTCAACTTTTGGTATTTCAATTGCCATATTCTTTTGAATTTCAAGAGGTACATCCTTTAAAATGTCAAAGGACATGTGTTGTGCATCACTAAAAGTTACGTCTATTGATTCTTCAAAAGACATGTTTCTTGAATCTCCAGCTTGAAAAGATACGTCTCTTTGAATATGATGTAACGCTAACTAGGCTTCTTCAATAATGGAGAAGTTGGCAACCTTGTTGTTTCCCGATCTAGGAGAGACACCAAATGCTACACGTTGAATTGAAAGTAATCTGCACAAAAGAAGAAGAATTGATTAAGTAATTTGATAATTAAGAAATGAAAATGGAAAGACTTGAAATGGAAAGAAATGTTATCAAAGATGGTTGCGGAAGTATTATAGAAGAATCCTTCAAGAATTGATGAATTCGGCCTCTAAATAATGTTGATGGACGAATGCCTTGATGATGATTGAACGATGATTAAATGATGAATAGATGGTAAGGGATTGGTGGTTATATAGGCGTGAAATGGTGATAGAAGATGGTAAGAATATAGGTGTTCAATGGTAATGGAAGATGGTGATGTTATAGGCATGAAAATGGTGATGGAAGATGGTGATGTTTAGGTAGTATCTTATAAAACTAAGAAGGAACCAATGCTATAAAGGTGCAATGATCCGTTTCTTATAAGTCTTATAAGGGATGGTATAAAAGGACTTTGACCCACTAGTTATATAAACTAAGAACCAGAAGTATTAATGAAAGGGGTTTGATGCCACAAACTATGAAAGCTTGCTTAATCGATATAGTTCTAAAAAGATCTTAAAGAGAGAAATATCTCACAAAGAGTTTTTTAATTATCAAAGGGTTGTTTACAAATGAAATACCAAAGCCTATTTATAGATTTGTATAGGCTTGGTCGAATAGATGCATGCCTTTTCGGCAAAGTTCATGATTTAAATTGAAAATGAATGATGCTTGGATGAAAGGAAACGTCCTTGGCCGAATTATCTTCTTATGGTTCATCTTGGCGCCAACTTAGAAGCAATGCCTTGGTTTGGCCGAATAGGGAGAACCCTCTTCACTTTAGCGCCCATTTCACCCATACGTTTGGTACATGTATAGGCTGGTCATGAGGCACTCACATGGATGGTGTAGAATGCTTTGGTGTGGACTCCTTCATGGCGTGAAGATGAGCACCAAGTTAGACATGACTTGGCATCAAACATGTGTCTAACTGACATGTCATCAATTGGGCAGCAACTAATTATGAAAGGGCACATTTGTGTGAATCAGCCTTTCATCATTTGAGCTACTTACCATGTGTTTTAGCTGAAGATGACCTGGCCATAGATGAAATACATGACAATGAGTCTTAGGACAGCTCCTTGTGAAAGGGCACTTCTTGGATTGGCAACTCTTCGTGAAAAGGTACAATTCACAGAATTTAACCTAGACCATATTTGTAGTGCTCTGTGTGGTGAAGATGTTGGTGTAACTCTCCAGCTGAAAAGAGGTCTCTAGCTAGCTCAAAAGTCCAGCTCAAGTGAACTATGAGCTCGGAGGTCAACTGACAACTTTGTCTCAAAATGTCCTTGAGCTGTCCCAGAGTTGTCCTAGTCATGTTTCCTTAGCTCAATAATTCCAATGCTAGCTTTAAATCAGCTCCAATGATGTGGCCGAACATGTACCTACAAAAGAAAACATATAATAAATTAAATAATATAAGATATAATCATGTAAATATGTTGTTCATAATAATAACTTCATACATTCATAATATAATCATCATAACTATAAATATAATGTATGTAAGTTATTATCATAACTATGGTATAAAGAAAGATTAAGTTAAAGAAAATCTCCCTTTGATTTTTGAGAAAGGTTGGAGATGCAAGTCCATTTTTGATGTTGAATTGGATCACATCATCCCCCCTTCTTTAAAGCGATTTGTCCTCAAATCAAAGGGTAGTTTCTTTTCAATGTTCCTCCATTCCATAGTTGTTGTTTCGTCAGAAATTGGGATCCCTTCAATAGGTTCTTGAGTCAGACATGTCCATCTAATTTTTCTTTGAACGTTTAGGTCCCTTGATTTCCCAAAAGTGATGACTCTTAATACTCCAATAGGCATGATCATTGAATCCTCAAGGTTCACGTCCATTGGTTCTTCTAAAGACACGTTCTTTAAATGAAAAATTGTGTCCTTTTGCTTCTCAATGGATATGTCTTTTGGATTTCCAAATGTCACGTCTTCTAAACCTTCCTTTTGGCAAATGACGTCTCTTGATACATCCTGCAAGTCAAAGAAAAATCTGCATGTTCGAAGTTAGAATAATCATCTTTACCCTTGCATTCTGTCAATAGACATTCTCGAATCAAGCACTTTGAAGAATAAGCACTAGTTCTCGGATCAGTTTCCTGAATGGTTGTTGCCTTTCCTTTTCTTATAGCCTCTTTGCTTCATTTTGGCTTGATCATTCTGGACTTGTTTAGGCGTTAAAGGAGTAAGGATAATCTTCTTTTCTTTATGGCTGAACGAGTATTGATTGGTAAAACAATCATGAATAGTTCTTTTGTCGAATTGCCATGGCCTTCCAAGAAGTAGATGGCTAGCGTGCATAGGGACAACATAACACATAACCTCATCTTTGTATTTGCCAATGGAAAAATGAACTAACACCTGTTTGTTAACATTGAGTTCTCCTTGTTTATTTAGCCACTGCAACTTATATGGCTTTGGGTGCTTCATAGTTTTTAAACCAAGCTTTTCCACCATTATTGTACTGGCCACGTTAGTACAACTTCTACCATCTATAATAACAAAACATACCTTTTTATTCACATGGAATAGGGTATGAAAAATGTTCTCTCGCTGTGCATTATCTTCCGAGACTTGAACATTCAAACTTCTTTTAATTACCAAAGCTTCTCCTTGATCAATGGGATCAGCAAGAGTGATTTCTTCATTGACTTCAATAGGTGCCTCTTGTTCTTCCTCTGATTCAGATTCTATTTCACCATTTCCAAGTAAAAGTATGGTGTTCTGGTTAGAGCATTATGTAGATACGTGGCCTCTCCCAAGACATTTAAAGCATCTAATGTCTCTTGAACGTTCAGTAGTTTGCTTTCCTCGGTTGAAGTCTTTGTTTACTTACTGATTCTTTGAAGATTCGGCTTGTTCTTTGACAGGAGGAGGAGTTGGCTTCTTGATGTTGTTTGGACTCCATTTGGATGATGTGGGTGCAATATTGTGAGATGTATGTCTCCTCATTAGTTGCCTTTCAATTTTCATTGCCATTTGCACCATCTCATCCATTTCGATGTAATTATACAATTCCAAGGTATTGTCAATTTCGGGATTAATTCCGGCAAGGAATCTCGCCATAGTTGCTTCACGATCCTCCTCAATGTTGACTCGGATCATTGCCACTTCCATCTCTTTGTAATAGTCCTCCACACTCCTATGGCCTTGTTTAAGATTTTGTAACTTTTGAAAAAAGTCCCGGTGATAGTGAACAGGAATGAATCATTTCTGCATAATAACTTTCATTTCAAGCCAAGTTGAGACCGGTCTTTCTCCATTCCTTCTTCGATTAAGGGTAAGTTGATCCCACCATATTAAAGCATAGTCTATGAACTCCATGGCAACAAATCTTACTTTCTTCATTTCGGAATAGTTGTGGCAACTAAAAATGTGTTCCACTTTGCTTTCCCATTCAAGGTAGGCTTCAGGATCAGTCTTTCCTTGGAATTGAGGAATTTTGATCTTGATATTGCTCAAATTGTCATCAACAATGGCACGTCTAGGGCCTTGGAATGTTGTTTATTCTCCATCATCTAAATTTTCTTGAACATCTTCTTCTGTAGGTGGTGGTTTTTATTGTCTTCTATGGGCTCCATTATTACGTTCTGGTAGTAGATCCTGGCGTTGATCAATCTTTTCATGAAGAGCGTCAAACTCTTCACGAAACATTCTCATCATTTTGCCTATGAGTGCTTGCATTTGTAAGTTTGGTGTTCCTGCATTTTCTCTGGGGCTTTGAAACATGGTTAGTAAAATAAAAGTAAATAAAAACCTTACCAGTACACTCACAAAACCTTACTTGGTCACTCCAAAGAAAATTTTAGATTGCACTCTACTCACACTCGTGTTTGCACTCGGGGATATATGTTCTTGGCTTTTTTTGATCCCCCTTCTAATCTCACCCTCTTATTTGCCTTTTTCTGCTCGATTCTCTCTTGTGGGTCCTTTTAAAGAACTAACTCAAGATTGAGCAAGTCTCTTTAGTTTGTGGGTCGGTTTAGAAATAGTTAGGGATAGAAATGGTTATGATAGGGTAGAAAGGTTAAGAAAAATATATGGTAATGAAATAAAAAAATATGAAAGAATAAAGAAATGAAATAGTAAGAAAGTGAAGATAACTTACAACTCAAGTTGCAGCACTTACTGTCTTCCTTAACAAGAAACAACAAGGATACCTCCTTCAAGTTTGATGTTGGGCAGATTGTAATATGCTTCTCTTTGAGTGTACTTTGCAACTTTGCTTCACTTTTTCTTTTTCTTTGAATTTTCTTCTTTTGTTTTCTTTCTTTTGCACTACAAATTTGATGTAGGAGTCATTTTCTTTTATTTTTGTTTTTCTTCTTTCTTTTTCCCTTTTTGTTGCTTTTGTTGCAACACTTGATTGTCAATCCACCAAAGCTCTGATTACCACTTGATATAAGGCTAACCAGGCTTCTTCAATAATGGAGAAGTTGGCAACCTTGTTGTTTCCCGATCTAGGAGAGACACCAAATGCTACACGTTGAATTGAAAGTAATCTGCACAAAAGAAGAAGAATTGATTAAGTAATTTGATAATTAAGAAATAAAAATGTAAAGAATTGAAATGGAAAGAAATGTTATCAAAGATGGCTGCGGAAGTATTATAGAAGAATCCTTCAAGAATTGATGAATTCAGCCTCCAAATAATGTTGATGGACGAATACCTTGATGATGATTGAAGGATGATTGAATGATGAATAGATGGTAAGGGATTGGTGGTTATATAGGCGTGAAATGGTGATAGAAGATGGTAAGGATATAGGCATGCAATGGTAATGGAAGATGGTGATGTTATAGGCGTGAAAATGGTGATGGAAGATGGTGATGTTTAGGTAGTATCTTATAAAACTAAGAAGGAACCAATGCTATAAAAGAGCAAAGACCCGTTTCTTATAAGTCTTATAAGGGTTGGTATGAAAGGACTTTGACCCACTAGTTATATAAACTAGGAACCAGAAGTATCAATGAAATGGGTTTGACGCCACAAACTATGAAAGCTTGCTTAATCGATATAGTTCTAAAAAGAACTTGAAGAGAGAAATATCTCACAAAGAGTTTTTTAATTATCAAAGGGTTATTTACAAATGAAATGCCAAAGCCTATTTATAGATTTGTATAGGCTTGGCCGAATAGATGCATGCCTTTTTGGAAAAGTACATGATTTAAATTGAAAATGCATGATGCTTGGATGAAAGGAAATGTCCTTGGTCGAATGGTCTTCTTATGGTTCATCTTGGCGCCAACTTTGAAGCAATACCTTGGTTTGGCCGAATAGGGAGAAGTCTCTTCACTTTGGCACCCATTTCACCTACACGTTTGCCATATGTGTAGGATGGTCATGAGGCACTCACATGGATGGTGTAGAATGCTTTGGTGTGGACTCCTTCATGGCGTGAAGATGAGCAGTAAGTTAGGCGGGACTTGGCATCAAACATGTGTTTAAATGACATATCATCAATTGGGCAGCAACTAATTATGATAGGGAACATTTGTATGAAGCAACCTTTCATCATTTTAGCTACTTACCATGTGTTTGAGCTGAAGATAAGCTGGCCATAGATGAAATACATGACGATGAGTCTTAGGATAGCTCCTTGTGAAAGGGCACTTCTCGGATTGGTAACTCTTCGCGAAAAGGTACAAATTCACAAAATTCGACCTAGACCATATTTGTAGTGCTCTGTGTGGTGAAGATGATGGTGCAACTCTCCAACTGAAAAGAGGTCTCTAGCTAGCTCAAAATTCCAGCTCAAGTGAGCTATGAGCTCGGAGGTCAGCTGAAAACTTTGTCTCAAAATGTCCTTGAGCTATCCCGGAGGTCCTAGTCAAGTTTCCTTAGCTAAATAATTCCAATGCTAGCTTTAAATCAGCCCCATTGATATGGCCAAACATGTACCTAAAACGAAAGCATATAATAAGCTAAATAATATAAGATATAATCATGTCAATATGTGGTTCATAATAATAACTTCATACATTCATAATATCATCATCATAACTATAACTATAATGTATGTAAGGTATTATCATAACTATGGTATAAAGAAAGATTAAGTTAAAGAAAATCTCCCTTTGATTTTTGATACATGCATCACAAGGCTCACATCAAAGGAAGAAATAATAACTCTTCCAAATGATCCACTCGTCCAAGCATTGGAAAAGAAGATCAGAACAGAAGCAGATTTACTACGACTTTTTGAATGAGATCCTGATATTATTTAGTCAATATGTCTTCTAAAGATACGACCTTTTATCTCTTATCTTTCCTACGGTTCTTGAATCGCATCAATCCGATATCGGGAACTCAAGATATGGCTATTTTACTGAAGACGGTGCATGCAGAAAATCCTATACGGGATTAATACAGGATTTTGTAAATATTACGAATTTTCAATATTTTTATTGATTATTTGTAATATAACTTAATATAATATGATGCATTATCTTTTAGGATTAGATTTATTATTTTATTAGGAATTAAGGTTGGGTTAAAAGTATTATCTTTAGTTATTATTATTTTATTAGGAATTAGAGTTAAGATATGTTTAGTTTATTATTATTTTATTCATTAGTTATTTAGGACATTTAGAAATCAGCCCCTATATAAAGGAGGCTTCATTAAACTTTGTAATTCAAGATTTCTTTGATTAATAATACAACGAGAGTTCGTTTTTGTAAGTGCTGATTGCCTTGTGCCTTCGAAGCTTCTTCTCCTTGAGTTCTTTCAAGTTCTTGTGAGGGAGATTAATCTTCACACTCCAATTTGCTTTTTCATCGCGACTAGGAGGGTTGGTTAGAGCCATATTATCGTTTTTACCTTTTCATTGCGACTAGGAGGGCTCGATAGGACATTATCCATCGATTTTCCACATATCCATCCACGTCATCAATCATCTTTACCGTTCACCTTCATAAGGGAGATCTTTTGATTTCTTGGTTATCTTATTTTATTTGCAATTCCTTTATCTTTTCTTTATATTGTTTTAATCTTATTTTTTGATCTTGTTCCAGCACCAAAAACATACCCTAAAGAACCCTATCTATTGCCGTCACCTTCCCCATTCATCCCTTATTGTTCTTCATCGAGTCTAGATCTTTTCTAGGTTTGATTCTTCAACAAGAGCAACGTTCATCAATCCGCCACTGCTTCCCTATCAATTGGTATTCCCTATCAATTGGTATCAGATTTGGGCCGATTCTTGGAAAGAAACAAGCAATTTTGCTTGTTCTTTCACACAAAACCGTCAAGGTACCCCAACGGAGCTAGTTCAGAGAAGATTCATCGTTTCAGGTTCTTTTTATTTAATTTTAATTTAGATTCAAATCCTTCTTGTTAGTTTGCTATTTTTTTCAAAAAAAACAAAAAAAAGGCAAAAAAAAGCAAAAAAAACAAAAAAAAACAAAAAAAAACAAAAAAGCCAAAATTTCAAAAAAATTACAAATGAAGGTATTTAGTGCTGATTTTCTGCAGATATCATATCCATCTTAATTTTAATTTCCAGTCCAAAATTAACTTCAATCAGAGATCATTAGAACCTTAAAATACATCATTCAAGTTTTATCAGCAGATTCGGTCTAGAATATTGTCGAATTTCTTGAAAATTATACAGGAGGAATTTTGTGGTGAAAATTTCCAGATTGAAACTTCATATATTGGAGATCATTCACACAAAATATTAGAATTTTTAGAGATCAATAACAACTTCGAAAAAAGTGATCAAGAAAAACAGATTGTTTGAGGACTCACCGTTCAACAGAGTCTACTGGATACTACTGAAGGTATTTGGTTTTGATATTTTACAGGTGGTTTCTTGACGCATAGAAAGACATTCAAGAACTTTTTCAGAATTTTTGGACACCGGTAATCCCCTCAAAAACGTTGCTCAAGTTGATCCAGCGTTTTCTAGGTTTTCTGGTTTGGTCCCTTTTTCTTTGACTCTTAGTGCTTTAGGTTCTTTTGTTTTTCCTTGTTATTGTTCTTTTGCATTATCTAACACATTATCTTCTTTGTGTTAGTAGGACTAAAGAGTTTGCATACTTCTTCCTTCTTTGCATTCTCGTTCTCTTGGAGTCTAACCTTTGTTTGGCCTCTTAGAGCTTTTAGGTTTTTCTTATCGCCTTTGCTAGTAATCAAACTCCGATACGAACTGTGAAAAACTACTTGGTAAAGTGAGTTTTAAAGAGTACAAGATCGGCTTACTTGCCTTTCGTTGTGTTACTTTCTTGGAGTGACTTGTGAGGTTTCTTGCTTTGTTGAATTTTCTTTCTTTTATTTTTATTTTACTTTAAAATTTTCTTTCGAGTGTTATGATTTCAGGATGTGTGAAAATAACAACAAGACACTTACGGCTATTTTAGCCGCACTTGCACGACTCACGACTCAAGTTGAAAGATTTGATGAACTTACCAATACCGTGAGAGAACGAAAAGAACCACAACTGGATCTACCAAACCAGAATCCAAGACTAAACAATGCTGAACTTTTGGTACCCAGGCGAGAACAACCACGTTTCCAAGCACCCGAACTCTTTGCAAAACCAAAGTTCATGATCCCGTCTTTCAAAGAAGACAACGATCTGGACAGGTACATCGATTGGGAAGGAAAAGTTGATCTCATATTCGCATACCATGACTACCCCCAAGCTAAACAAGTTCCCCTCATCACCATGCAATTCGAAGGATATGCTCGAACTTGGTGGATGCAAACAAGGAAAAAGATCCAGAATTTCCAAATTCCAACAATCACTTCTTGGACCGACCTCAAACAAACCATGAGGAAGCGATTCCTATCGACACATTATACACGAGAATTTAAACTACAACTACACCGACTTCGACAAGGTAGACGTTCAGTTGAAGACTACTACAAGGAGATGCAGTCCTTACTCAATAGGGCTAACATAACCGAAAAAGAAGAAGTCACCGTGTCAAGATTCGTCGTCGGCTTGAACTCAAACATCACTGATCTTCTTGACCTCCATGGGGACGAAAACCTTGAAGATACACTAAAGAAAGCAATGACAATCGAAGTACAAATCCAAAGGAGATTCCGAGAACATTACCAAGGTACTTCATCCTCTTACCAAGGTAATCCTTCAAATCCTTCCTCATCTGATGCTCCATCTTCTCTAAAAAAACCAAGAGATGACAAACCTGACAAGGAGAAAGAACGACCAGCAAAGAATGACACACTTCCAGACCCTAAAGATCAAATGATAATTTATGAGGAGGTAGGGAAAGCAAAAAAAGAAAAAACTGAGAAAGAGGCAAAAGAAAAAGAGGTCACTAGTTACAAAAGCCAAAAGAATAATGACCCATGGGAGGTGAGTGAACCTAATTGTGAGAAGAAAAGAGTAACTCAAAATCTATGTGTGAGCACAAAAGAATTGAGAGAGAACCTTCTTTACAAACAGCCTTCCTTCCTTGTTCGCTTTAGAGAATCAATAGTTTCGATTTCTAACATTAACATGGATTTGCCTAGTGTGTTTTCATCTTTGTTACAGGATTTTCAAGAAGAATTAGGTGATCCACCTGACGGATTACCACTGAAAAAAGGAAAACAACACCAAACCAATCTAATTCAAGGTTTCATCATACCTCGTCAAACATACAATCTCGAAGAAACCAGAGAGTTAAATTTGTTACAAAAAGGCTACATCCATGAAAGCCTTAGTCGTAACGTCATCTTAATGACGAAACATGACTTGAACAACTCCACATGCTTTATAGTTCATGCACAAGGAATCCATGTAAATGATGAGAAAGTAAAAGCAACACGAGACTGGCCCACACCATATTCTATCGCCAAGAGTTGTCGAATAGTTCTAGGTGACCCTCCTGACGGGTTACCACCTGAAAGCTCTAATCACTATGCTATATCAATGAAGACTCATGATTTACGAGAGTCCAAAGGTAAGTATTTTATTACTCATTTTAATGACATTGTAACAAACTTCTTCTTCTTCTTACAAGGTCAGGCTCGTGAAGTTGTCATCCATACTAAACACAACTCCTTTAAGTGCGTAACATACCGAGGTAAGCAAAACACAATAGACGATACACTACCACGAAGGTATACTCTTACCTATCAAACTCATACTACTATTCCGAGAATTGAACATATCAAAGATTTATATCACGATAACTCGGATATTTTTGATATTTCTACCCATACTTTTAAAAGTGCTTTTAATGAGCTTTATCTTGTATATGAGTTTCCTTGCCAACTAAACAGGTTCTACAGTCCACAAAGCTCCTCCCGGGAATCATTAATTCATGAACCCCACTTAGGAGACTTAAGGGATTACTTTAACAAACCAGTTGACATGATTTTTAAACACTCATTCTCGCCACACACAAATAAAACCATGGAGAAATTATCTGAAATAATCATACATAAAGCCATCAGTGGCCGGCGCCATATTAAATTTCAACCAAAACATTAGATTATAAGACTTGTATGCAAAAGAGGATTTCAAGACTTCAAGAAATCAGTTTCTACAAAGAAGAAACCTCGACTAAAACGCATAAAGACACATCACATTGATCCTGGTAAATGTTTCACAAGTTTTTCTTTCAACACATCTAAATCTCTTTCTCTTGGATTTTCAGATTCGAGGACGAATCCTTTTGAGGAGTGGGGGAATGATACATGTACCAGATTCCATAATACATGCTTCTTTGGATAAATGTTTCTACTCGAACCTATTAGAAGAACAAAGTCTCGAAGATTCAAAGCATATCTATTCGGTAAGTATAATGTGAATGAATCATTAAACGATTCTAATGTTGCTCCCTTTAATGTTTCAGATTCGTGGTCGAATCTTTTTGAAGAAAAGGAGGATGATACATGCATCACAAGGCTCACATCAAAGGAAGAAATAATAACTCTTCCAAATGATCCACTCGTCCAAGCATTGGAAAAGAAGATCAGACAGAATCAGATTTACTACGACTTTTTGAATGGGATCCTGATATTATTTAGTCAAGATGTCTTCTGGAGATACGACCTTCTATCTCTTATCTTTCCTACGGTTCTTGAATCGCATCAATCCGATATCGGGAACTCAAGATATGGCTATTTTACTGAAGACGGTGCATGCAGAAAATCCTATACGGGATTAATACAGGATTTTGTAAATATTACGAATTTTCAATATTTTTATTGATTATTTGTAATTTAACTTAATATAATATGATGCATTATCTTTTAGGATTATATTTATTATTTTATTAGGAATTAAGGTTGGGTTAAAAGTATTATATTTAGTTATTATTATTTTATTAGGAATTAGAGTTAAGATATGTTTAGTTTATTATTATTTTATTCATTACTTATTTAGGACATTTAGAACTCAGCCCCTATATAAAGGAGGCTTCATTAAACTTTGTAATTCAAGATTTCTTTGATTAATAATACAACGAGAGTTCGTTTTTGCAAGTGCTGATTGCCTTGTGCCTTCGAAGCTTCTTCTCCTTGAGTTCTTTCAAGTTCTTGTGAGGGAGATTAATCTTCACACTCCAATTTGCCTTTTCATCGCGACTAGGAGGGTTGGTTAGAGCCATATTATCGTGTTTACCTTTTCATTGCGACTAGGAGGGCTCGATAAGACATTATCCATCAATTTTCCACATATCCATCCACGTCATCAATCATCTTTACCGTTCACCTTCATAAGGGAGATCTTTTGATTTCTTGGTTATCTTATTTTATTTGCAATTCCTTTATCTTTTCTTTATATTGTTTTAATCTTATTTTTTGATCTTGTTCCAGCACCAAAAACATACCCTAAAGAACCATATCTATTGCCGCCACCTTCCCCATTCATCCCTTATTGTTCTTCATCGAGTCTAGATCTTTTCTAGCTTTGATTCTTCAACAAGAGCAACGTTCATCAATCCGCCACCGCTTCCCTATTAATTGGTATTCCCTATCAATTTTTGAGAAATGTTGGAGATGCAAGTCCATTTTTGATGTTGAATTGGATCACATCAGAATAACCTATAAGGAAAATGAAATAGTAGAAGAAGATTTGTTAGGTAAAATATTTCCTTCACTCTGCTTCTCTTCTCTACACTCATCTTTTTCAAATATGCCATTTTCAATTTGCTCCAGTACTTGCAAAACATCCTTTTCAACTTTAACAAATTCATTTCCAATTCTTATTGTCTCCTCAAAACGTTCTTCTTCAAAGCTTCTTTTTATGGTATTTATTTTCTCCCATTCTTCTATGCGTGACTTAAGGGTCACTTGACATTCATGGACTTGACTTGGAAGCAGAGGCGCCAATATGATTTTCTTTCATTGATGTTGGAAAGAAAATTTGTTGGAAAATCCATCATGAGTAGCCTTCTTATCAAATTGCCAAGGACGTCCTAATATAACGTGGCTTGAACTCATGGGCACCACGTCACAAAGAACTTTATCATTGTAACTTCCAATTGAGAATGGAACAATAACTTGTTTAGTTACCTTGGCTTCCCCCACATCATTGAGCCATTGAAGTTTGTAGGAATGAGGATGTTTAGATGTCTTTAGGCCCAACTTTTCCACCATGTGAGTAGTTGCTACATTTGTACAACGTCCTCCATCAATATCACCACACAAACTTTATCTCCCACGTGACATTTTGTATGGAATATATTCTCTCTCTGTTCATCTTCTTGATTTTGAATGTTCAAAGTCCTTTTGACTACAAAGATGTTGGATGGAAGAGACATGTTAGCAAATAAGGAAAAAGGAAATGTGTATAAGATGATGTATGGTTAATTCTATCTTCTCGTTTGATTGTGGATCTAGGTATGAAGCAAAACAACCTGCACAAGTGAATGGCTCAAAACAGAATGGATAAGGGTGATAAGTGTATGGTTTAATAGGTAGGCTATTTAATAAATGAGAGATGGAAGCGGAAGATGATTGAAATGGTTATGGTTATGGCGATGAAACAAAAGGATGGTTGTGAGGATAGTATCTTGAAGAACGCTCAAAGAAGAACCAATGCTATAGAGAGAAAAGACTCAATCTTTATATTGTTTCTTCAAGGGGTGGTGTTAAGTACTTTGACCCACTAGTTATATGAACTAGGAACCAGAAGTATCAAGATGAAAGAAAGGGGTTGACGCCACAAGTATAAAATATACTTGATAAGTGGATAAAAAGCCACCAGGACTTAAGGAAGAGAATAATCTCACTTTAATTAAAACCAAGGTCTTCCTACAAATGAAATAGGAAAGCGTATTTATAGTTTTTGAAGGGATTTGGTCGAATAGATACATGTTGGTTCGGCCAGCCCTTGTGCCTTCCTAATATGACATGATTTTTGTATGAAAATACATGACTTAATGAAAATACATGCTCTTGGCCGAATGGTTATGTGTTGGTTCGGCCCTAAGGATATTTTGAATGCATTTGGAAGTTATTTGGGCGCCAAAATGAAGAGGAAAGAGTCTTTGGCCGAATAGGAAGCATCCCTTGGTGTTTTGGCGCCAATTTGATGTCACATGAAGTGCACATGTTTGAATGATGCATATGGCAGCCTACATGAATGCACATAGGTCTTCTTGCTATGCTTTGATGAAGTTGCAACCATAGGATGATGTCTTGAAGTCCATGGAATGAAGATAGGTAACAACTAGGCGTGAATTAGCTTCCAACGTGTATCTAGATGACACGACATCCATTGGGTAGCCTAGAGATGAACTAGCTTCAAGGTAAGCTAGATGAGTCTCTTGGTAGCTAACTAGGTGAGTTATAGCTTGATAAACTCAAGCTAGTTAGCTTTGGTCTTCTCAGCTCCTCAGCTACTTTCCCAGCTACTTTCATCTACCTTTAGTCCACTTTTGGCAACTCAGCTCCAAATAGTCCAACTAGCTAATTTTAGCTAGCCTTAAGCTCCTCCAGCTGAATTGAGCTTCCCTTAGTGTTCCATGAGCTGCCTTGTACTTTGTAAGCTATTTGTGAGCTGCATATGACGTCCAAATCATTCACCAAGCTACCTCAACGTTCATTATGCTCCAATGTTCCTACATGTGCAAGGAAACAAGGTATTTCCATGGTATTGAGCTGTTATGAGCTAAATACCTTGCTGCCATGTATGATTATGGTGATGTGAGCTATGTTTGAAGGTCATGAGCTAATTATATCATCTCAAAGTATGTGTAAGATAATGCATGAAGCTTAAAAGCTAATATGAATGCATATGAACTAATGAAATGATTTATAATGATGATGCCTTGATGTATATATGATAATCATGCTTAATATGATTATAAGACTATCCTAATATGCTTATAACATTGTGTATCAATCATAAAGATAGGGTATATGTTGTCATATAACATGGTATTCATAAATGATAAATGGAAACATATAATAATAATATCCTAAGAAATGATATGTAATCATAGCATATATTTGAATAATATGAAAAACATGATCAAATAAGCATAGGATGGAAATAATAGTATGATAACTAACATGTGAATGCATGCTTATGATAGAATAGAATGTATAAATGATATAGCATAAGATAGGGTAATGAAGAACTCCCTTAGAAACAACTTTGAAGAACATCCATAGTGTTTTCAAGTCATGGAGAAAGTTGGAGCTTGTTTGGATCGTATCATCCTCCCGTTCTTTTAGGCGATTTGTCCTCAAATCGAAGTAGTTTCTCATTGAAGACCTTCTTGATGTAGGAAGGATTGAATCATTATGTTTTCCTCCAATATATGATTCATACGAAATGTTCAACCTCTTGGCGTCAAATCTGGAAACTTCACGTCCTTTGATGGGAGGACACAATGTTTGGGAACCATCACATGTCATTTGAATGGAAAAGACATATCCCTTCACGAACAAACTTGATCCTTTTACTTTATTCTTTGAATAATCATAATGCTTGGAAAGGACCTCTATATCTTCATTTCCTCCTTTTAATTCACCGTGCTTGTTGGTGAAAAGGTTTGTCTCTTGATTGGAGTCATCACGTCGCTTGGTGAAGATAAGTGTTCTTTGAATGACTCCTTGGGGCTGATTTAAATCATCATGTCCTTTCACCATTATTCCTCTCCAAATTATTTCCTTGAGGGTTGGTATGATTTCTTCACCATAAGGATGAAACAAGTTGCTGCAAAATAAATCAAAGTTAGTAAATGAAAAATTGTTAACAAAATGAATGGAAATAGCAAACTAGGGTTGATGTTTAATGGGCATTGGTTGCTTAATGATGAAAAACTCCATTGGTTGCTGAATTCCCTTTAATATGTGCAATGTACTTGGAGTCTGAATGATGTCAACTCTTGGTACTTCAATTGGCTCATTCTTTTGAATTTCAAGAGGTACATCCTTTGAAATGTCAAAGGACATATCTTGTGGATCACCAAAGGTCACGTCTATTGATTCTTCAAAAGACATGTTTCTTGAATCTTCAACTTGAAGTGACATGTCTATTGGATTGTCCTGCATGTCAAAAGAAAGAATAGCAGTAGGATTAGATAAAATATGTTCTTCACCCTTATTTTCCTTTTTCTCTTTGCTCCCATATTCAATCCTTTCATTTTGTTCATTTTCAACTCTCTCCACTCTTTTCTCATGTAAAATTTCTCTTTCAAATTTCTTCATGGCTTTAGCTTTCTCCCATTCCTCTATACGTGATTTGAGGGTAATCTGACATTCATGGATTTGATTTGGAAGCATAGGCGCCAATATGATTTTCTTTCCTTGATGATGGAAAGAGTACTTGCTAGAAAATCCATCATGGGTAGCCTTCTTATCATATTGCCAAGGACGCCCAAGTATAAGGTGGCTTGCACTCATGGGCACCACGTCACAAAGGACTTCGTCTTGGTATCTTCCAATTGAGAAAGGTACAACAACTTGTTTGGTTACCTTGGCCTCACCCACATCGTTGAGCCATTGAAGTTTGTAAGGATGAGGATGCTTGGAAGTCTTGAGACCCAACTTTTCCACCATGTGAGTACTTGCTACGTTTGTACAACTTCCTCCATCAATGATCACCACGCAAATTTTATCTCCCACGTGACATTTGGTATGGAAGATGTTTTCTCTTTGTTCATCCTCTTGACTTTGAATGTTCAAAGTCCTTTTGACTGCAAAGATGTTGGATGGAAGAGACATGTTAGTAAATAAGAAAAAATGAAATGTGTGTAGGACCTTACCAGAATATATTCTCACAAAGCCTCACGAGTCACTCCAAGGAAACTTGAATGTCACTTAATCCGCTCGTGTTTGCACTCTAGGACTTTAATGACTTTTAGTTTTCCTCTTCTGATCTCATACACTCTCCAGTCTTTTTCCTCTCGATTCTCTTATCTCAAGTTCTAGAGAACTTTACTCAAGACTATATCAAGTAAATTTTACTTGTTTGACGTCGGCTGCAAAAAGGTTAGTAGGAAGGGGAAACAAATATAATCAAAGGGTGGCTTAGAAATAGAAAGAAAAGAATTAAAGGGGATTCTTACACAAGTCACTTCACAACCTTCTATCACCACAATCAATTTAAACGGCTTACTTGAATTGCTTGGTGATGAGAATTTTTGATGAGTGCTTCAACTTCTTTCTTTTCTTTTCTTTTCTTTGCTTTTTTTTAGTGCTGGAAATTTCTTATTTTGAGTGCTTCAATTTTTTTGTTGATTTTTGTTTTTTCTTTCACTTGCACTTGTTTTTGTATTTTTCTTTTTGTTGTTGTTGCACGTTGCTTCTTCCACCAAAGCTCTGATACCACTTGATGTATGGTTAATTCTACCTTCTCGTTTGATTGTGGATCTAGGAAGGAATCAAAACAACCTGCACAAGTGAATGGCTCAAAACAGAATGGATAAGGGTGGTAAGTGTATGGTTTAATAGGTAGGCTATTTAATAAATGAGAGATGGAAGCGGAAGATGATTAAAATGGTTATGGTTATGGCGATGAAACAAAAGAATGGTTGTGAGGATAGTATCTTGAAGAACGCTCAAAGAAGAACCAATGCTATAGAGAGCAAAGACCCAATCTTTATATTGTTTCTTCAAGGGGTGGTGTTAAGTACTTTGACCCACTAGTTATATGAACTAGGAACCAGAAGTATCAAGATGAAAGAAAGGGGTTGACGCCACAAGTATAAAATATACTTGATAAGTGGATAAAAAGTCACCAGGGCTTAAGGAAGAGAATAATCTCACTTTAATTAAAACCAAGGTCTGCCTACAAATGAAATAGGAAAGCCTATTTATAGTTTTTAAAGGTATTTGGTCGAATAGATACATGTTGGTTCGGCCAGCCATTGTGCCTTCCTAAAATGACATGATTTTTGTATGAAAATACATGCTCTTGCCCGAATGGTTATGTGTTGGTTCGGCCCTAAGGATATTTTGAATGCATTTGGAAGTTATTTGGGCGCCCAAATGAAGAGGAAAGAGTCTTTGGCCGAGTAGGAAGCATCCCTTGGTGTTTTGGCGCCAATTTGATGTCACATGAAGTGCACATGCTTGAATGATGCACATGGCAGCCTACATTAATGCACATGGGTCTTCTTGCTATGTTTTGATGAGGTTGCAACCATAGGATGATGTCTTGAAGTCCATGGAATGAAGATAGGTAACAACTAGGCGTGAATTAGCTTCAAACGTGTATCTAGATGACACGACATCCATTCGGCAGCCTAGAGATGAACTAGCTTCAAGGTAAGCTAGATGAGTGTCTTGGTAGCTAACTAGGTGAGTTATAGCTTGATGAACTCAAGCTAGTTAGCTTTGGTCTTCTCAGCTCCTCAGCTACTGTCCCAGCTACTTCCAGCTACCTTTAGTCCACTTTTGGAAACTCAGCTCCAAATAGTCCAACTAGCTAAGTTTAGCTAGCCTTAACTCCCCCAGCTGAATCGAGCTTCCCTTAGTGTTCCATGAGCTGCCTTGTACATTGTAAGTTGTTTGTGAGCTGCATATGACGTCCAAATCATTCACCAAGCTACCTCAATGTTCATTATGCTCCAATGTACCTACATGTGCAAGGAAACAAGGTATTTCCATGGTATTAAGCTGTTATGAGCTAAATACCTTGATGCCATGTATGATTATGGTGATGTGAGCTATGTTTGAAGGTCATGAGCTAATTATATCATCTCAAAGTATGTGTAAGATAATGCATGAAGCTTAAGAGCTAATATTAATGCATATGAACTAATGAAATGATTTATAATGATGATGCCTTGATGTGTATATGATAACCATGCTTAATATGATTATAAGACTATCCTAATACGCTTATAACATTGTGTATCAATCATAAAGATAGGGTATATGTTGTCATATAACATGGTATTCATAAATGATAAATGGAAACATGTAATAATAATATCCTAAGAAATGATATGTAATCATAGCATATATTTGAATCATATGAAAAACATGATCAAATAAGCATAGGATGAAAATAATAGTATGATAACTAACATGTGAATGCATGCTTATGATAGAATAGAATGTATAAATGATATAGCATAAGATAGGGTAATGAAGAACTCCCTTAGAAACAACTTTGAAGAACATCCATGGTGTGTTCAAGTCATGGAGAAAGTTGGAGCTTGTTTGGATCGTATCATAAGACCTTTCCAATAATGCTCTCACAAAGCCTCATAAGTTCACTCAAAGAAAACTTGAATGTCACTCGATCCGCTCGTGTTTGCACTCTAGGACTTTAAGGCTTTTACTAGTCCTATTCTGATCTCACCGCTCAAGCCTTTTTCCTCTCAATTTTCTTTATCCCAAGTTCTAAATGACTTTACTCAAAACTATATCAAGTAAAGTTTACTTGTTGTGCGTCGGCTACAAAAGGGTTAGTAGGAATGGAAAACAAAATATAATGAAAGGGTGGCTTAGAAATAAAAAGAAGAGAATAAAAGTGGTTACTTACACAAAGTCACTTCACAACATTCTATCACCACAATCAATGTAAAAGGCTTACTTGAATGGCTTTGTGATGAGACTTGTTGTTGTGTGATTCAACCTTTTCTTTTATTTTCTTTTTGAGTGCGTGAATTTTTCTTCTTTGGAGTGCTTCAATTTCTTTGTTGATTTTTCTTGATTTCTTTCACTTGCACTTGTTTTTGTTTTCGTTGCATGTTTCTTCTTCCACCAAAGCTCTGATTACCTCTTGATGTAAGGTAATTCTACCTTTTTGATTGATTATGGATCTAGGAAGGAAGCAAAACAACCTGTAAAGTGAATGGCTCAAAACAAATGGTTTGGTTGTAGATGTAAAGGTGAAAAGGGTAGGCTATTTATGATATGAGAGATGGTAGCGGAAGATTGTTGATATGACTATGGTTTTGGTTGATGAAACAATGGAATGGTTGTGAGGATAGTATCTTAAAAAATACTCAAAGAAGAACCAATGTGATACAGTTCAACCTAGCCTCACTTGGATGGATGGTGAAGTCAAGGTTGTACCATTGATTGTTTCGATCTAGGAAAGCAACAAGTATCCTGCACAAACAAGAAAGCTAAAAAAAATGGTTAAATGGAAGTAATGAAATGGAAAGATAAATATGGCAGCGGAAAATATATATAAGTTGGTGATATGTTTAAAGGAAATGATTAAGTACGGTAATGGAAGTAGAATGAAGGTGATGGAGATGAATATGAAAAGTAGTATCTTAAAGAAGACTCAAAGAAGAACCAATGTTAAAGAACAAAGACCCAGACTTTATATTGCTTCTTTAAGGGATGGTAAACAAGGACTTTGACCCACTATCTATAAAGAGATAGGAACCAGAAGTATCAGGGTGACATAGATAGGGGTGACGAAACAAGCATAAGCTTGATAAGTCGATAATGTTCACTTAAGAACTAAAGAGAGAAACTCTCACAAATATTTGATTAAACAAAGTGAATTGGTTTCTTTTACAAATGAATAGAAAGCTATTTATAGGCCTAAGAGTGCATGGTGTGAATACAAAATATTTAATGAGTGAACCTTCATGGATGAGTGTTCATACTTTAAGTAGATACAAAGCATGGCTTAGGTGAATGAATTTTGATGAATGGATATTCATCTTTTAATGGAATACATCCTTTGGCCGAATTCATCCCACCTTGTGTGAACTTGTTGATTTGTCTTCTATGGATGAATGTTCATGAATGTATCTTGGCTGAAATTCTTCCCCCTTGTGTGAACATGACTATTTGGCTTCTTGCATGAATGGATGAATTTAAAAGCCTTTGAATGAATCCTTGCACCTCCTCACAAATGTTCTGATTCATTTTAATATTCTTTTCTCGTCCATGCATGTCTTCAATAATTCATCCCATGCATAAGTCCTTTGAAGAAGATGAATGGTTGCAAATCCCGTATTAATTTCCAGCCTGCACTGTCTTCAGTAATTTGGGCATATCTCAAGCTCCCGATATCGGATTAATGTGATTCAAAATGCGTTGGAAAGATACGAGATAGGGGATTAAATGTTAAGATACTTCATCACCCAAAGATGCTTGGAACATGTTCAAAAATGTAGATCAATCTGTCTGACGTGAACTGTCCAACCAACTCTTCAATTGCCTTTAGTCTTCTTAGCATCCAATGAACCTAGACAAAGTATGTAAACAAATAATAAGATAGGAATTGAGATATGATAATTATGAATGCATGCTTCCACCTATGTTAATAATGCAAATGAGCTAACTATGAATGCATATGCATTGAATGAGTTATATATAGATGTGAATTAATAAGTCATGCATGAATATCATATATTATACATATAAATGACAGCATATAATATTCAAGAAAAAATTAAGATTAAGATAAACATATTCACGTGACATGTAATGCATAAATGAGTAAATAAATAATAAAATAAGGTAAGACTCCCTTAGAATCATCTTGGAAGAACTTCAAAGTTGTGAGCATGTTTTGTTTGAACTTGGTGGTTAGTAGGATCACATCATCCCCCCTTCTTTAAGCTAATTTGTCCCCAAATGGATGCTTGGTACATAAGGGAACAACTTTGATGTTCTTTTGAATGGAAATTCTTTCATTCTCATCTTGCATCGTTTTCTTTGCTCAAAATGCTTCACATGTTCAAGTATTTGCTTTTGAATCAACAATCTGAAAAATAGAACAAAGTTAGAAGTAGATAGTTTAGAATCAAAGGAAAGGAAAGGATTAAATTCATGAATGAATGAGTTTGGACTCTTAATGTTCTCCATGGTTAGGTTAATTGAATCTTCCCTTTTATAAGGTGCATTCGATCTTGAGTATGAGGTGAATGTACTTTGAAGGTTAATGAACATGTTCTTTATAATTTCAAGTGACACATCTTTTGGAATTTCAAAAGATATGATGCTTGAATCATCTTGAATGTCCCTTGGAATAACCTGCAAATTCAAAGAATGAATAAAATAAAAAAATTGATTAGTATAAAGCAAAACTTCTTTCTCCTCGCATTCGTTCCTTTCATGCTCATGTTTTTCAACACACTCATCTTCACTCTCATTTTCAACTCCAACTGTCTTGGTTTTCTCATAATGTTCTCCTTTGATTTGTGCATGTTCAACTCCATTATATCTTTTAACCACAACCTCACTTGTAATCTTTTCATTTTCTCTTCTACACGCACTTCCCCCTTTGCTCCCAAATTCAATCTTTTCAAATTTCTCATTTTCGACTCCAACGTTGCTCACATCAATTTTCTCATTTTTATTCTGATCTCCCTCCACTGTTATGTGTTTCTCACGTGAAACTTCTCTTTCAACTTTCTTCATGGCTTTAGTTTTCTTCCATTCCTCTATATGTGATTTGACAATAACTTGGCATTCATGGACTAAATTTGGGCACATTGGAACCAACGTGATCTTTCTCCCTTGGTGTTTGAATGAATACTTATCGGAGAACCCATCATACAATACTTGTTTATCAAACTGCTAAGGTCGACCGAAAAGAAGATGGCTTGAATTAATGGAGGCAACATCACAAAAGACTTTATCTTCATATCTCCCAATTGAAAAGGGCACAAGTACTTGCTCTATGACTTCGAACTCTTCATCTTCATTTAATCCTTGCAAAATGTATGGGCTGGGATGTTTGAATGTTGTAAGTCACAACTTCTTGACCATGTATGTGCTTGCAATGTTTGTACAACTTCCACTATCAATGGCTACAAGATATACTTTGCCATCTTTACCGTTTATATGGCAACGAGTATGAAATGCATTCTCTCTTTGTTGAATGTTCTCCATTGCTTGGGAAGTGGAAAGATCAAATAACATTGTTAGTAAAAATTTGAAATGTGAAAATTAGGACCTTACCAAATTTCACACAACAAAACCTCACGGTCACTCCAAAAAAAACATTGTGATGTCACTCCACTCAAGCACTCGTGTTTCACTCGGGAATATGTCTTTGGCTTTTGTAATTTGTTAGTGTAGAGGAAGAAATAGAAAGGTAGAAAGATTAAATAATGAAGGGTGGTCTTATAAAAGGAATAAAAAGAAAGAAAGGTTCACTTACTATGCAAAGATACTCACCACCTTCCTAGAAGAAACAATCAAAGGTCTTGAAGACTTCTTTAGGATTGGTTGGAATGATGATGTTGCTTGTCACATTTGGAACCTCTTTGCATTTTGCTTTCTTTGTTTCCTTTCTTTAGTTTTTCTTCACTTGGAATCCCTTGTTGATGTTGGGATTAACTTGCTGATTTTTTTTGCACTTTTCTTTTTGATTTTCTTTTTATTGAATGATAGGATGTTGCTTTTGCTTGTTCTTGTTGCAATCCACCTTAGCTCTGATTACCATATGATACTGTTCAACCTAGCCTCACTTGGATGGATGGTGCAGTCAAGGTTGTACCATTGATTGTTTCGATCTAGGAAAGCAACAAGTATCCTGCACAAACAAGAAAGCTAAAAAATGGTTAAATGGAAGTAATGAAATGGAAAGATAAATATGGAAGCGGAAAATATATATAAGTTGGTGATATGTTTAAAGGAAATGATGAAGTATGGTAATGGAAGTAGAATGAAGGTGATGGAGATGAATATGAAAAGTAGTATCTCAAAGAAGACTCAAAGAAGAACCAATGTTAAAGAACAAAGACCCAGACTTTATATTGCTTCTTTAAGGGATGGTAAATAAGGACTTTGACCCACTATCTATAAAGAGATAGGAACCAGAAGTATCAGGGTGACATAGATAGGGGTGACGCAACAAACATAAGCTTGATAAGTCGATAATGTTCACTTAAGAACTAAAAAGAGAAACTCTCACAAATATTTGATTAAACAAAGTGAATTGGTTTCTTTTACAAATGAATGGAAAGATATTTATAGGCCTAAGAGTGCATGGTGTGAATACAAAACATTTAATGAGTGAACCATCATGGATGAGTGTTCATACTTTAAGTAGATACAAAGCATGGCTTAGGTGAATGAATTTTGATGAATGGATATTCATCTTTTAATGGAATACATCCTTTGGCCGAATTTATCCCACCTTGTGTGACCTTGTTGATTTGTCTTCTATGGATGAATGTTCATGAATGTATCTTGGCTGAAATTCTTCCCCCTTGTGTGAACATGACTATTTGGCTTCTTGCATGAATGGATGAATTTAAAAGCCTTTGAATGAATCCTTGCACCTCCTCACAAATGTTCTGATTCATTTTAATATTCTTTTCTCGTCCATGCATGTCTTCAATAATTCCTCCCATGCATAAGTCCTTTGAAGAAGATGAATGGTTGCAAATCCCGTATTAATTTCCAGCCTGCACTGTCTTCAGTAATTTGGGCATATCTCAAGCTCCCGATATCGGATTAATGTGATTCAAAATGCGTTGGAAAGATACGAGATAGGGGATTAAATGTTAAGATACTTCATCACCCAAAGATGCTTGGAACATGTTCAAAAATGTAGATCAATCTGTCTGACGTGAACTGTCCAACCAACTCTTCAATTGCCTTTAGTCTTCTTAGCATCCAATGAACCTAGACAAAGTATGTAAACAAATAATAAGATAGGAATTGAGATATGATAATTATGAATGCATGCTTCCACCTATGTTAATAATGCAAATGAGCTAACTATGAATGCATATGCATTGAATGAGTTATATATAGATGTGAATTAATAAGTCATGCATGAATATCATATATTATACATATAAATGACAGCATATAATATTCAAGAAAAAAATTAAGAATAAGATAAACATATTCACGTGACATGTAATGCATAACTGAGTAAATAAATAATAAAATAAGGCAAGACTCGCTTTGAATCATCTTAGAAGAACTTCAAAGTTGTGAGCATGTTTTGTTTGAACTTGGTAGTCGGTAGGATCACATCACAATGTTAAAGAACAAAGACCTAGACTTTATATTATCTTTTTAAGGGGTGGTAGAAAGGACTTGGACCCACTATCTATATGGAGATAGGAACCATAAGTATCAAAAGGAAAGGAGTTGACGCCACAAGTAATGAATTACTTGATAAGTCGAAAAAAGTCACAAGGACTTAAGCAAAAAGAAATATCTTACTTTAATTGATAAGAAATGTGTGTGTACAAATGAATAGGACTAGCCTATTTATAGTTTTCAAAGGGTTTAGGCCTAATAGATACATGATGGTTCGGCCAAAGTTGAAACCCCTTTGAAAATACATGATTTTTAATGAAAATACATGATTTAATGAAAGTACATGCTTTTGGACGAATAGTAAGGTGTTGGTTCGGTCCTAAGGGCATTTTGAATGCATTTGGAAGTTACTTGGCCCCAAAATGAAAAGGATGAGTCTTTGGCCGAATAGAAAGTATCCCTTGGTGTTTTGGTGCCTATTTGATGTCACATGGAGTGCACATGCTTGAATAATGCACATGGAAGCCTACTTGAATGCTCATGGATCTTCTTGCAATACTTTGGTTAGGTTGCAACCATAGGATGATGTCTTGAAGTCCTTGGGCATCCTAGAGATGAACTAGCTTCAAGATAAGCTAGGTGAGTGTCTTTGATGTAAGGGAAATCTACACACTTTGGGAGAAGAGAGTAGATAGCCTTATTGTGTCCCGATCTAGGATTGACAAGTACTGATGTCCTTGAATTTATAAGTTTGGGCTGCAAAATAAGATAAGAAAAGGAAATAAGATTAATGATGGAATTAAGAAATGGATGATAATATAAGTAATGGAAATGAAATAAAGATATAATAGAGATGGCTGCAGAATTGATGGATTGATAGATGTTGTTGATGATGGAAATGATGAAATGGAAATGGTGGTGATTTGTATCCCAAACACGCCAAAGAGGAAACTATGCTATGAAGCACAATCCCGGTCTTCACAAACTTGCTTGAGGGGTGGTGATAGTGTCTTCAACCCACTAGATAACAATCTAGGAATTTAAGAATCAAAATGGAAGGAATGATGCCACAAGTATAGGAACTACACTTGTTTAATCGATAAAGTTCACAAAGAACTTTGAAGAGAAATAACTCACAAGAGTATATTTTATATAAGAGATGAGATGGGTACAAATGAAGGCAAGCCACTCTATTTATAGGAAATGAGAGGGCTTGGCCGAATGGTTACAAGTTGTTTCGGCTAGATACATAACTTTATTAAGATACATAATGTTTTAAAATGAAAGATTAAGTCATTTGGGCTTGTGATGGTTCGGCTAATCCTTCATAAAGGGGCTTGATGATTTGGCTAAGGATGGGAAGACATCTCCCTAGGCCGAATGGGCATGATTGTTCATCTTGGCGCCATTTTCTTCCCTTGGCCGAATGGTGGTGTTTCTCTTCATGTTTGGCGCCAAAGGCTCTCATGTGCATACCATGTGATGTGGCAGAATATGCATGGCACTATTCCTCATGATGATTTAAGTTTCGAATGGTTGCAATTTCTTCACCAACGTGCTTCTAGATGAAAAGGCATCTTCATGGGCAGCATCATTCATGAAAGGTCACATTGTTTGAGAAAGGTGTCCCTTCATGTTTGAGCTACTTATGGTGTGAATGAGCTAAAGGTGAGCTGGCCATAGGTGACTTGTAGCATGGTGAACGTTTGGGCAACTCCTTGTGAAAAGGTACCTCTTGAGGTGGTAACTATTTGCGAAAAGGTACGATTTCACAAATTTTGACTTAGGACATATTTGAAGTGTCCTAAGTGGTGATGATGATGGTGCAACTCCCCAGCTGAAATAAGGTCATATTGTGACTCAAATCTTCAGCTCAATCTAGTTATGAGCTCACGGCCTCCGGACAGCTTTTCACCAATTGTTCCTTGTGTTCTCCTAATCGATCCCATGTAAGTTTCCTTGTTGTTACATGCTCCATTTAGCTCCAATACAGCTCCCAAGTGTTGGCCGAATGTGCCTACATGCGTAATATAAGAAAATAAACTAAGTATATAAACTTGTATATTATAAAAATGTGACTATAGTATATGATAATAACTTGTATCTCATATATAAATGGATAACTTATTATCATAATAACTATAGGTATAATATATATATATGAAAGTAACTATCTTATAACATATGAAATAAGTATCTATAGGTATAAAGATAGAAAGTTTCTTCCCTGGAGATGTTGGAATAGCCATGGTAAATATGATGCTGAATTGGATCACATCATCCTCCCATTTTTTTAATCGATTTGTCCTCAAATCGAATGATCGTCTTTTCCTAGTGTCCTTTCATTCAATCTTTACAAAAAGGTTCATGTCCGTTGAAAGATTGCTTTGGAAGTTCTTAACCTGAAAAGAAAGAAAACTTTCATTAGTATGAATGTGATCAAACAAATTTAATGTTAAGAAATACTTCCTGAAAAATGTAGGTTCAAAGTTCATGTCTATTGAAGACATTTGGCTTTGAACGTTAGTGCCCTTTTGTATTCCAAAAATCATGCTCCTTTTCATAGATAGATGCATTAATTCATGAAAGGTGGTGACTCTTGGAATGGTGATGTCCTCATAAGTCACGCCCTTTGGATGAAAAATCATTTCCCTTTGGGTTTCAATAGGCATGACTCTTGATTCTTGATGGATCACATCATTTGGATGAAGAGTTACCATTCTTTGCTCTTCAATAGTCGCACCTCTTGGCTCTTGAAAGGTCATGTCCTTTAATTTCCCAAATTGATGGATCGTGTCACTTGGATCATCCTGCAAATCAAAGGAAATTCATGCATTGTCAAAGTTAGAAAAATCTTCATTGACCTTGCGCCTCATCAGTAAACATCTTTGTAACAAGCACTTAGATGTAAAGCACTTGTTTTTGGAATGTTTTCTTCCTGGAGTAACTTCGATTTTCCTTTCCTCATGGCCTCAACACATTGTTTCAACTTGATTTGCTTAACTTGGACTTGTTTAGGCGTCAAGGGTGTTAGGGTGATCTTCTTTCCTCCATGGTTGAATAAATACTGATTGGTAAAATAATCATGAATGGTCCTCCTATCATATTGCCATGGTCTTCCAAGGAGTAAATGGCTAGCATGCATAGGAACAACATCACACATAACCTCGTCCTT
Organism: Hibiscus syriacus; assembly: GCF_006381635.1. Lineage (NCBI taxonomy): Eukaryota > Viridiplantae > Streptophyta > Magnoliopsida > Malvales > Malvaceae > Hibiscus > Hibiscus syriacus. The sequence goes on along the minus strand of NW_024062800.1, from coordinate 9,309,405 downwards.
GTGCTTACCAATTGAAAAAGGAACCATCACCTGTTTGTTGACATTAAGTTCACCTCGTTCATTGAGCCATTGTAGTTTGTAGGGATTTGGATGTTTCAACGTTTGCAATCCCAATTTCTCCACCATGATGGTACTGGAAACATTAGTACAACTCCCACTGTCTATAATCATGAAACACACATTTTCATTCACATGGCATCGAGTATGAAAGATGGTTTCCCGTTGTGCGTTATCTTCTACTACTTGGGCATTCAGACTTCTTTTAACCACTAAGACTTCACCTTCCACCGGAGCACTAATTTCTGTTTCTTCCTCAACTTCTGTTGGTGGTGGTGGCGCTTCTTCTTCTTCATGGTCAGATTCGATCTCACCATTTCCAAGTAGTAACATGGTGTTTCTGTTGGGACATTGTGTGGATATATGTCCCCTCCCAAGACATTTAAAGCAACGGATGTCTCTTGATCGTTCAAGGATCTCTTTTCCTCGATTCTCCTTACCAATTTGGGAAGCATTTGATGATTCAACCTTCTCTTTGGTAGGAATAGGGGTAGACTTCCTCAAATTGTTGTTTGGACTCCATCTTGAAGATGTAGGCACTGAAGTATGAGAGATAGGTCTTCTCCATAGTTGCCTTTCTATTTTCATAGCCATTTGCACCATTTCATCAAGTTCGATATAATGATACAATTCTAGTGTGTTGGCAATCTCAGGATTGAGTCCAGCTAGAAATCTAGCAATGGTTGCTTCACGGTCCTCCTCAATATTGACCGGATCATTACCACTTCCATTTCTTTATAATAATCCTCCACACTCCGTTGGCCTTGCTTCAAATTCTGCAATTTCTGAAACATGTCTCGGTGATAATGAGTAGGAATGAAACGTTTACGCATGATACCTTTCATTTCGAGCCATGTTGAAATTGGGCTCTCTCCATTCCTCCTCCGGGTAATAGTAAGTTGATCCCACCATATCAAATCATAATCAACAAACTCCATAGCTGCCAATCTTACTTTCTTGAGTTCGGAATTGTTATGGAAACTAAACACATGTTCCACCTTGCTTTCCCATTCAAGATAGGCTTCTGGATCATTCTTCCCTTGAAATTGAGGAATTTTGATTTTAATGTTTCTCATATTATTATCAACATTGGCACGCCTAGGTCCTTGTATCAATGCTGGTTCTTCTTTATCATAAGGATTTGGAACATCATCTTCGAGAAGAGGTTGTTACCTCTGAGGAGTATCATTGTTTATGGTTTGTGGTTGATATTGTCTTTGGTCTAGTTTCTCATGGAGAGCATCAAATTCTGTTCAAAACATTCTTATCATTTCTCCAATTAGTGCTTGCATTTGAAAATTGGGTTGACCTGCATTTCCTTTAGGACTTTGAGACATAGTTAGTAAATAAAACAAAAATAAACCTTACCAGCACACTCACAAAGTCTCATAATTTCACTCCAAAGAAAAGATAATATCACTCCACTCAATACTCGTGTTTACTCTCGGGAATATATATATTTGGCTTTTGACAATTCCCCTTCTGATCTCACTCTCTCAATAGCCTTTTTCCACTCAATTTCTCTTGCTAAGTCCTTTGAAGAACTTACTCAAGATTAGAACAAGTTAATTCCTTCCTTGTGTGCATCGGCTGCAAAATAGGTTAGGGTAGAAAAGAATAGAAATGGAAAGGTAGAATAAAGGATTCAAAGGTATTAAAAAAAATGGTTGAAGACAAGGAAAATGAAAGGATAAAAAGGAAGAGGTGACTTACAATTCAAGAAACAACACTTATTGCAACCTTTCACAAGAAACAATAAGGTTATCTTCTCTTAGTGTAGATGTCCTCTTTGATGTACTTTGCTAATGGTAGAGCACTTTCCTTGGTTTGCTTTCACTTTTTGAACTTCTCTTTTTCTTTTCTTTTCTTCTTTTCTGATTTTTCTCTTCCTTTTGCACTCCAATTTGTTGAAGGAGTCTTTTTATCTTTTGAATTTCTTTTTTTTTTGCTTTGCACGCCAATGACACTTTTGTTGTCAATCCAACTATGCTCTGATTACCGCTTGATGTAAGGCGAATCTACATGCTTTGGGAGAAGAGAGTAGATAGCCTTATTGTGTCCCGATCTAGGGTTGACAAGTACTAATGTCCTTGAATTTATAAGTTTGGGCTGCAAAATAAGATAAGAAAAGGAAATAAGATTAATGATGGAATTAAGAAATGGATGATAATATAAGTAATGGAAATGAAATAAAGATATAATAGAGATGGCTGCGAAATTGATGGATTGATAGATGTTGTTGATGATGGAAATGATGAAATGGAGATGGTGGTGATTTGTATCCCAAACACGCCAAAGAGGAAACTATGCTATGAAGCACAACCCCGGTCTTCACAAACTTGCTTGAGGGGTGGTGATAGTGTCTTCAACCCACTAGATAACAATCTAGGAATTTAGGAATCAAAATGGAAGGAATGACGCCAGAAGTATAGGAACTACACTTGTTTAATCGATAAAGTTCACAAAGAACTTTGAAGAGAAATAACTCACAAGATTATATTTTATATAAGAGATGAGATGGGTACAAATGAAGGCAAGCCACTCTATTTATAGGAAATGAGAGGGCTTGGCCGAATGGTTACAAGTTGTTTCGGCTAGATACATAACTTTATGAAGATACATGATGTTTTAAAATGAAAGATTAAGTCATTTGGGCTTGTGATAGTTCGGCTAACCCTTAATAAAGGGGCTTGATGATTCGACTAAGGATGAGAAGACATCTCCCTTGGCCGAATGGGCATGCTTGTTCATCTTGGCGCCATTTTCTTCCCTTCGCCGAATGGTGGTGTGTCTCTTCATGTTTGGCGCCAAAGGCTCTCATGTGCATACCATGTGATGTGGCCGAATATGCATGGCACTCTTCCTCATGATGATTTAAGCTTCCAATGGTTGCAATTTCTTCACCAACGTGCTTCTAGATGAAAAGGCATCTTCATGGACAGCATCATTCATGAAAGGTCACAATGTTTGTGAAAGGTGTCCCTTCATGTTTGAGCTACTTATGGTGTGAATGAGCTAAAGGTGAGCTGGCCATAGGTGACTTGTAGCATGGTGAACGTTTGGGTAGCTCCTTGTGAAAAGGTACCTCTTGAGGTGGCAACTATTTGCGAAAAGGTACGATTTCACAAATTTTGACTTAGGACATATTTGAAGTGTCCTAAGTGGTGATGATGATGGTGCAACTCCCCAGCTGAAATAAGGTCATATTGTGGCTCAAATCTTCAGCTCAATCTAGTTATGAGCTCACGGCCTCCGGACAGCTTTTCACCAATTGTTCCTTGTGTTCTCCTAATCGATCCCATGTAAGTTTCCTTGTTGTTACATGCTCCATTTAGCTCCAATACAGCTCCCAAGTGTTGGCCGAATGTGCCTACATGCGTAATATAAGAAAATAAACTAAGTATATAAACTTGTATATTATAAAAATGTGACTATAGTATATGATAATAACTTGTATCTCATATATAAATGGATAACTTATTATCATAATAACTATAGGTATAATATATATATATGAAAGTAACTATCTTATAACATATGAAATAAGTATCTATAGGTATAAAGATAGAAAGTTTCTTCCCTGGAGATGTTGGAATAGCCATGGTAAATATGATGCTGAATTGGATCACATCATCCTCCCATTTTTTTTAATCGATTTGTCCTCAAATCGAATGATCGTCTTTTCCTAGTGTCCTTTCATTCAATCTTTACAAAAAGGTTCATGTCCGTTGAAAGATTGCTTTGGAAGTTCTTAACCTGAAAAGAAAGAAAACTTTCATTAGTATCAATGTGATCAAACAAATTTAAAGTTAAGAAATACTTCCTGAAAAATGTAGGTTCAAAGTTCATGTCTATTGAAGACATTTGGCTTTGAACGTTAGTGCCCTTTTGTATTCCAAAAATCATGCTCCTTTCTATAGATAGATACATTAATTCATGAAAGGTGGTGACTCTTGGAATGGTGATGTCCTCATAAGTCACGCCCTTTGGATAAAAAATCATTTCCCTTTGGGTTTCAATAGGCATGACTCTTGATTCTTGATGGATCACGTCATTTGGATGAAGAGTTACCATTCTTTGCTCTTCAATAGTCACACCTCTTGGCTCTTGAAAGGTCACGTCCTTTAATTTCCCAAATTGATGGATTGTGTCACTTGGATCATCCTGCAAATCAAAGGAAATTCCTGCATTGTCAAAGTTAGAAAAATCTTCATTGACCTTGCGCCTCGTCAGTAAACATCTTTGTAACAAGCACTTAGATGTAAAAGCACTTGTTTTTTGAATGTTTTCTTCCTGGATTAACTTCGATTTTCCTTTCCTCATGGCCTCAACACTTTGTTTTAACTTGATTTGCTCAACTTGGACTTGTTTAGGCGTCAAGGGTGTTAGAGTGATCTTCTTTCCTCCATGGTTGAATGAATACTGATTGGTAAAACAATCATGAATGGTCCTCCTATCATATTGCCATGGTCTTCCAAGGAGTAAATGGCTAGCATGCATAGAAACAACATCGCACATAACCTCGTCCTTGTACTTACCAATTGAAAAAGGAACCATCACCTGTTTATTGACATTAAGTACACCTCGTTCATTGAGTCATTGTAGTTTGTAGGGATTTGGATGTTTCAATGTTTGCAATCCCAATTTCTCCACCATGATGGTACTGGCAACATTAGTACAACTCCCACTGTCTATAATCATGAAACACACCTTTTCATTCACATGGCATCGAGTATGAAAGATGTTTTCCCATTGTGCGTCATCTTCTACTACTTGGGCATTCAGACTTCTTTTAACCACTAAGACTTCACCTTACACCGGAGCACTAATTTCTGTTTCTTCCTCAACTTCTGTTGGTGGTGGTGGCGCTTCTTCTTCTTCATGGTCAGATTCGATCTCACCATTTCCATGTAGTAACATGGTGTTTCTGTTGGGACATTGTGTGGATATATGTCCCCTCCCAAGACATTTAAAGTAACAGATGTCTCTTGATCGTTCAGGGATCTCTTTTCCTCGATTTTCCTTACCAATTTGGGAAGCATTTGATGATTCAGCCTTCTCTTTGGTAGGAATAGGGGTAGACTTCCTCAAATTGTTGTTTGGACTCCATCTTGAAGATGTAGGCACTGAAGTACGAGAGATAGGTCTTCTCCGTAGTTGCCTTTCTATTTTCATAGCCATTTGCACCATTTCATCAAGTTCGATATAATGATACAATTCTAGTGTGTTGGCAATCTCAGGATTGAGTCCAGCTAGAAATCTAGCCATGGTTGCTTCACGATCCTCCTCAATATTGACTGGATCATTGCCACTTCCATTTCTTTATAATAATCCTCCACAATCCATTGGCCTTGCTTCAAATTCTGCAATTTCTGAAACATGTCTCGGTGATAATGAGTAGTAATGAAACGTTTACGCATGATACCTTTCATTTCGAGCCATGTTGAAATTGGTCTCTCTCAATTCCTCTTCCGGGTAATAGTAAGTTGATCCCACCATATCAAAGCATAATCAACAAACTCCATAGCTGCCAATCTTACTTTCTTGAGTTCGGAATAGTTATGGCAACTAAACACATGTTCCACCTTGCTTTCCCATTCAAGATAGGCTTCTGGATCAGTCTTCCCTTGAAATTGAGGAATTTTGATTTTAATGTTGCTCATATTATCATCAACATTTGCACGGCTAGGTCCTTGTATAAATGCTGGTTCTTCTTCATCATAAGGATTTGGAACATCATCTTTGGGAAGAGGTTATTGCCTCCGAGGAGTATCATTGTTTCTGGTTTGTGGTTGATATTGTCTTTGGTCTAGTTTCTCATGGAGAGCATCAAATTCTGTTCGAAACATTCTTATCATTTCTCCAATTAGTGCTTGCATTTGAAAATTGGGTTGACCTGCATTTTCTTTAGGACTTTGAGACATGGTTAGTAAATAAAACAAAAATAAACCTTACCATCACACTCACAAAGTCTCACAATTTCACTCCAAAGAAAAGATAAGATCACTCCACTCAACACTCGTGTTTACTCTCGGGAATATATATATTTGGCTTTTAACAATTCCCCTTCTGATCTCACTCTATCAATAGCCTTTTTCCACTCAATTTCTCTTGCTAAGTCCTTTAAAGAACTTACTCAAGATTAGAACAAGTTAATTCCTTCCTTGTGTGCGTCGGCTGCAAAATAGGTTAGGGTAGAAAAGAATAGAAATGGAAAGGTAGAAGAAATGATTCAAAGGTATTAAAAAAAGATATGGTTGAAGACAAGGAAAATGAAAGGATAGAAAAGGAAGAGGTGACTTACAATTCAAGAAACAACACTTACTGCAACCTTTCACAAGGAACAATAAGGTTATCTTCTCTTAGTGTAGATGGCCTCTTTGATGTACTTTGCTAATGGTAGAGCACTTTCCTTGGCTTGTTTTCTCTTTTTGAACTTCTCTTTTTCTTTTCTTTTTTTCTTTTCTTCTTTTCTGATTTTTCTCTTCTTTTTGCCCTCCAATTTGTTGAAGGAGTCTTTTTATCTTTTGAATTTCTTTTTTTTTGCTTTGCACGCCAATGACACTTTTGTTGTCAATCCAACTATGCTCTGATTACCACTTGATGTAAGGTGAATCTACACGCTTTGGGATAAGAGAGTAGATAGCCTTATTGTGTCCCGATCTAGGATTGACAAGTACTGATGTCCTTGAATTTATAAGTTTGGGCTGCAAAATAAGATAAGAAAAGGAAATAAGATTAATGATGGAATTAAGAAATGGATGATAATATAAGTAATGGAAATGAAATAAAGATGTAATAGAGATGGCTGCGGAATTGATGGATTGATAGATGTTGTTGATGATGGAAATGATGAAATGGAGATGGTGGTGATTTGTATCCCAAACACGCCAAAGAGGAAACTATGCTATGAAGCATAATCCCGGTCTTCACAAACTTGCTTGAGGGGTGGTGATAGTGTCTTCAACCCACTAGATAACAATCTAGGAATTTAGGAATCAAAATGGAAGGAATGACGCCAGAAGTATAGGAACTACACTTGTTTAATCGATAAAGTTCACAAAGAACTTTGAAGAGAAATAACTCACAAGAGTATATTTTATATAAGAGATGAGATGGGTACAAATGAAGGCAAGCCACTCTATTTATAGGAAATGAGAGGGCTTGGCCGAATGGTTACAAGTTGTTTCGGCTAGATACATAACTTTATGAAGATACATAATGTTTTAAAATGAAAGATTAAGTCATTTGGGCTTGTGATGGTTCGGCTAACCCATCATAAAGGGGCTCGATGATTCGGCTAAGGATGGGAAGACATCTCCCTTGGCCGAATGGGCATGCTTGTTCATCTTGGCGCCATTTTCTTCCCTTGGCTGAATAGTGGTGTGTCTCTTCATGTTTGGCGCCAAAGGCTCTCATGTGCATACCATGTGATGTGGCCGAATATGCATGGAACTCTTCCTCATGATGATTTAAGCTTCCAATGGTTGCAATTTCTTCACCAACGTGCTTCTAGATGAAAAGGCATCTTCATGGGCATCATCATTCATGAAAGGTCACAATGTTTGAGAAAGGTGTCCCTTCATGTTTGAGCTACTTATGGTGTGAATGAGCTAAAGGTGAGCTGGCCATAGGTGACTTGTAGCATGGTGAACGTTTGGGCAGCTCCTTGTGAAAAGGTACCTCTTGAGGTGGCAACTATTTGCGAAAAGGTACGATTTCACAAATTTTGACTTAGGACATATTTGAAGTGTCCTAAGTGGTGATGATGATTGTCCAACTCCCCAGCTGAAATTAGGTCATCTTGTAGCTCAAATCTTCAGCTCAATCTAGCTATGAGCTCACGGCCTCCGGACAGCTTTTCACCAATTGTTCCTTATGTTCTCCTAATCGATCCCATGTAAGTTTCCTTGCTGTTACATGCTCCATTTAGCTCCAATGCAGCTCCCAAGTGTTGGCCGAATGTGCCTACACGCGTAACATAAGAAAATAAACTAAGTATATAAACTTGTATATTATAAAAATGTGACTATAGTATATGATAATAACTTGTATCTCATATATAAATGGATAACTTATTATCATAATAACTATAGGTATAATATATATATATATATATGAAAATAATTATCTTATAACATATGAAATAAGTATCTATAGGTATAAAAAAAGAAAGTTTCTTCCCTTGAGAGGTAGGAATAGCCATGGTAAATATGATGCTGAATTGGATCACATCGGTCTTGGTAGCTAACTAGGTGAGCTATAGTTTGATGAACTCAAGCTAGTTAGCTTTGTTCTTCTCAGCTCCTCAGCTACTCTCCCAGCTACTTCCAACTACATTTTGTCCACTTTTAGTAATTTGGTCCAAAGCTCTCCTCCAGCTAAGTTCAGCTACATGTTAGCTCCTCTAGCTAAGTTGAAGCTCCTTAAGTGATGAATGAGCTTCCATAACGTTCATGAGCTAGTGTGAGTTGCTATACTTGTCCTTTTAGCTAACCAAGTTACCATAATATGCCTTGCTTTGTGTTTTACCTATAGAAATCAACAAACAAACAAATTAAGCAATGTATGAGCTCATTTAAGGTAAAATGCATGTTGTCGTGAGATGTTTGAGTGATATAAGCTATGAATGCATGTCATGAGCTAAGTACATAATGATATAACATATGTAAGCTAAAATGTATGATTAAGCATGCTTCTATTTCATTAATGTAATGAATCATGCTTAAATGGATGCAAGATTAATCTAACATATTTATAACATCGTGTATCAATCGTAAAGATGTGGGTATATGTTGTACGCATGAATATCATATAACATGGTGATGTGATCCAATTCATCATAAAAAAATGGACTTGCATCTCCAAACTTTCTCAATAATCAAAGGGAGATTTTCTTTAACTTAATCTTTCTTTATACCATAGTTATGATAATAACTTAAATACATTATATTTATAGTTATGATGATGATATTATGAATGTATGAAGTTATTATTATGAACCATATATTTACATGATTATATGTTATATTATTTAGCTTATTATATGCTTTCTTTGTAGGTACATGTTCGGCCACATCATTGGAGCTGATTTAAAGCTAGCATTGGAATCATTAAGTTAAGGAAACTTGACTAGGACAACTCCAGGAGAGCTCATGGACATTTTGAGACAAAGATGTCAGCTGACCTCCGAGCTCATAGCTCACTTGAGCTGGACTTTTGAGCTAGCTAGAGACCTGGAGAGTTGCACAATCATCTTCACCACATAGAGCACTACAAATATGGTATAGGTTGAATTTTGTGAATTCGTACCTTTTCGCGAAGAGTTGCTAATCCGAGAAGTGACCTTTCACAAGGAGCTGTCCTAAGTCTCATCGTCATGTATTTCATCTGATGTGATCCTACCGACCACCAAGTTCAAACAAAACATGCTCACAACTTTGAAGTTCTTCCAAGATGATTCTAAGGGAGTCTTGCCTTATTTTATTATTTATTTACTCATTTATGCATTACAAGTCACGTGAATATGTTTATCTTATTCTTAATTTTTGCTTGAATATTATATGCTGTCATTTATATGTATAATATATGATATTCATGCATGAATTATTAATTCACATCTTTATATAACTCATTCAATGCATATGAATTCATAGTTAGCTCATTTGCATTATTAACATAGGTAGAAGCATGCATTCATAATTATCATAGCTCAATTCATATATAATTATTTGTTTATGTACTTTGTCTAGGTTCATTGGATGCTAAGAAGACTAAAGGCAATTGAAGAGTTGGTTGGACAGTTCTTCGTCAGTCAGATTGATCTACATATTTGAACATGTTCCAAGAATCTTTGGGTGATGAAGTCTTCTTAACATTTAATCCCTATCTCGTAGCTTTCCAACTCATTTTTAATCACATTAATCCGATATCAGGAGCTTGAGATATGCCTAGATTACTGAAGACAGTGCAGGCTGGAAATTAATATGGTATTTGCAACCATTCATCTCCTTCAAAGGACTTATGCATGGGAGGAATTAATGAAGACATGCATGGACGAGAAAAGAATATTAAAATGAATCAGAACATTTGTGAGGAGGTGCAAGGATTCATTCAAAGGCTTTTAAATTCATCCATTCATGCAAGAAGCCAAATATTCATGTTCACACAAGGGGAAGAATTTCAGCCAAGATACATTCATGAACATTCATCCATAGAAGACAAATCAACAAGTTCACACAAGGTGGAATGAATTCGGCCAAAGGATGTATTCCATTAAAAGATGAATATCCATTCATCAAAATTCATTCACCTAAGCCATGCTTTGTATCTACTTAAAGTATGAACACTCATCCATGAAGGTTCACTCATTAAATGTTTTGTATTCACGCCGTGCACTCTTAGGCCTATAAATAGCTTTCCATTCATTTGTAAAAGGAACCAATTCACTTTGTTTAATCAAATATTTGTGAGAGTTTCTCTCTTTAGTTCTTAAGTGAACTTTATCGACTTATCAAGCTTATGCTTGTGGCGTCAACCCTTTCTTTTCACCTTTATACTTCTGGTTCCTATCTCTTTATAGATAGTGGGTCAAAGTACTTAATACCACCCCTTGAAGAAGCAATATAAAGTCTGGGTCTTTGCTCTCTATAGCATTGGTTCTTCTTTGAGTCTTCTTTGAGATACTACTTTTCATATTCATCTCCATCACCTTCATTCTACTTCCATTACCAAACTTCATCATTTCCTTGAAACATATCACCAACTTATATATATATTCCGCTGACATATTTATCTTTCCATTTCATTACTTCCATTTAACCATTTTTTTTAGCTTTCTTGTTTGTGCAGGATACTTGTTGCTATCCTAGACCGAAATAATCAAAGGTACAACCTTGACTTCACCATCCATCCAAGTGAGGCTAGGTTGAACTCTATCATATGGTAATCAGAGCTAAGGTGGATTGCAACAAGAACAAGCAAAAACAACATCCTACCATTCAATAAAAAGAAAATCAAAAAGAGAAGTGCCAAAAGAAAAAAATCAGCAAGTTAATCCCAACATCAACAAGGGATTCCAAGTGAAGAAAAACTAAAGAAAGGAAACAAAGAAATCAAAATGCACAGAAGTGACAAAGGTGACAAGCAACATCATTATTTCAACCGATCCTAAGGAAGTCTTCAAGACCTTTGATTGTTCTTCTAGGAAGGTGGTGAGTATCTTTGCTTAGTACGTGAACCTTTCTTTATTTTTATTCCTTTTATAAGACCACCCTTCATTATTTAATCTTTCTACCTTTCTATTTTTTTCCCTCTACACTAACGAATTTTTCAACCGACGTCCATAAAACTTGAAAGCTCTCGAGTTAGTTCTTTTAATAACTTTACAAGAGAGGAATGAGTGGAAAAAGGCTAATCGAGTGTGTGAGATCAGAAGGGGAATTAAAAAAGTCGGTTTATATTCCCGAGTGCAAACACGAGCGTTGACTAGAGCATCATCATTTTTTTGGAGTGATCGTGAGGATTTGTGAGTGATTATTGGTAAGGTCCTTTCATCTTATTCAACTATTAATTTTTCACTAACAATTCTCCCATCTTTCGAATGGATTACGGACAGCAAAGGAGGAATCCATTTCATACTCGTTTTCATGTGAATGATAAAGTATGCCTTGTAGCCATTGATGGTGGTAGTTATGAAAATCTTGCAAGCACATACATGGTTGAGAAGTTGGGGCTTATAACATTCAAACATCCCAGTCCATATGTAATGTAAGGTAATTCTACCTTCTCATTTGATTGTGGATCTAGGAAGGAAGCGAAACAACCTGCACAAGTGAAAGGCTCAAAAAAAGTGGGTTAAGGGTGGTGGACGTATGGTGAATAGGTGGGCTGTTTAAAATGAGAGATGGAAGCGGAAGATGATTAAAATGGTTTTGGTTATGGTGATGAAACAAAAGGATGGTTTTGAGGATAGTATCTTGAAGAATGCTCAAAGAAGAACCAATGCTATAGAGAGAAAAGACCCAATCTTTATATTGTTTTTTCAAGGGGTGGTGATAAGTACTTTGACCCACTAGTTATATGAACTAGGAACCAGAAGTATCAAGATGAAAGAAGAGGGTTGACACCACATGATGTAATCACAACTACACAAATCGATCCTGAAGTCATGCCCATTGGACCTATCACTCGTGCAAAGGCAAAGCAATTCAGGGAAGTACTTTCTCATAAGTGCCTTAATGTTATTAAATCTTTTAATGAGAAAGAACCATCAGATAATAGGTTGTTTAATATGTTACATATTGAATATTAAATAACCTATAGTCCACATTATTATATAATACATTGTATAAGTTCATTTACTTAGTTTATTTCTTTATATTATGCATATGGGCACATTCGGCCAATACTTGGGAGCTACATTGGAGCTAAATGGATCATGAAACAGCAAGGAAACTCACATAGGGATGCTTAAGAGATCATAAGGATTCATTGATGAAAAGTTGTTTTGAGGCCGTGAGCTCATAGCTGGATTGAGCTGAATATTTGAGCTACAAGATGAACTCATTTCAGCTGGGGAGTTGCACCATCATCATCACCACTTAGGACACTTCAAATATGTCCTACGTCAAAATTTGTGAAATCGTACCTTTTCACGAATAGTTGCCACCTCAAGAGGTACCTTTTCACAAGGAGCTGCCCAAACGTTCATCATGTTACAAATCATCTAAGGCCAGCTCACCACCAGCTCATTCACACCCGAAGTAGCTCAAACATGAAGGGTTACCTTTCTCAAACATTGTGACCTTTCATGAATGATGTTGCCCATGAAGATGCCTTTTCAACAAGGAACACATCGGTGAAGAGATCACGCCTATTGGATGCTTAAATCATCAAGAAACATGAGCTAGAGGCTCCATGCCTATTCGGCCACATCACATGCCATACACATGAGAGCTTTTGGCGCCAAGCATGAAGAGACACACCACCATTCCGCCAAAGGGAGAAAATGGCGCCAAGATGAACCAACATACATATTCGGCCAAGGGAGATGTCTTCCCATCCTTAGCCGAATCATTAAGTCCTTTCATGAAGAGTTAGCCGAACCATCACAAGCCTAAAGGACTTATTCATTCATCTCAAGCATTATGTATTTTCCTAGAGACATGTATCTAGCCGAAACAACTTGTAATCATTCGGCCAAACCCTCTCATTTCCTATAAATAGAGTGGCTTGCCATCATTTGTACTGATCTCATCTCTTATATAAAACATACTCTTGTGAGTTATTTCTCTTCAAAGTTCTTTGTGAACTTTATCGATTAAGCAAGTATAATTCATATACTTGTGGCGTCATTCCTTCCAAATTAATTCCTAAATTCCTAGATTAATATCTAGTGGGTTGAAGACACTATCACCACCCCTCAAGCAAGTTTGTGAAGACCGGGATTGTGCTCCTTAGCACTATTTCATCTTTGGCGTGTTTGAGATACAACATCATCACCATCTTCATTTCATCATCAACATCATCAACATCCTTCATCAAGACCATCATCAATCCCATAATTTCGCAGCCATCTCTCTTTCATCTCTTTCTATTTCATTTCCTTTATTATATATTCATTTCTTAAGACCATTATTAATATCATTTCTTTCTTATATTATTTTGCAGCCCAAGCTTATTAATTCAAGGACATCAGTACTTGTCAATCCTAGATCGGGACACAATAAGGCTATCTACTCTCTTCCATCAAAGCGTGTAGATTCGCCTTACATCAAGCGGTAATCAGAGCATAGTTGGATTGACAACAAAAGTGTCATTGGCGTACAAAGCAAAAAGAAATTCAAAAGAGAAAAAAGACTCCTTCAACAAATTGGAGTGCAAAAAAAAAATAAAAAGAGAAAAATCAGAAAAGAAGAAAAGAAAAGAAAAAGAATTCAAAAAGAAAGCAAAGCCAAGGAAAATGCTCTACCATAGCAAAGTACATCAAAGTGGCCATCTACACTAAGAGAAGATAACCTTATTGTTTCTTGTGAAAGGTTGCAGTAAGTGTTGTTTCTTGAATTGTAAGTCACCTCTTCCTTTTCTATCCTTTTATTTTCCTTGTCTTCAACCATTTTTTTTCTTTTAAATACCTTTGAATCCTTTCTTCTACCTTTCCATTTCTACTCTTTTCTACCCTAACCTATTTTGCAGCCGACGCACACAAAGAAGGAATTAACTTGTTATAATCTTGAGTAAGTTCTTCGAAGGACTTAGCAAGAGAAATTTGAGTGGAAAAAGGCTATTGAGAGAGTGAGATCAGAAGGGGAATTTTTAAAAAGCCAAATATATATTCCCGAGAGTAAATACGAGTGTCGAGTGGAGTGATCTTATCTTTTCTTTGGAGTGAACTTGTGAGACTTTGTGAGTGTGCTGGTAAGGTTTATTTTGTTTTATTTATCTACTAACAATGTCTCAAGTTTCAGGACAAGTTTTTGTAGTGAAAAGAGTCTTGAATATTCAGTCCATGGAGAATAATCAAAGAGAGAACATTTTTCACACTAGATGTCATGTAAACAACAAGGTTTGTTTCATGATTATTGATGGAGGAAGTTGTACCAATGTTGCAAGCACTTTAATGGTGGCTAAACTCGGACTCAAGACACTTAAACATCCTACACCATACAAGCTACAATGGCTAAATGATGGAGGAGAAGTTAAAGTCACCAAACAAGTCAATATTTCCTTTTCAATTGGGAAATACCAAGATCAAGTCCTTTGTGATGTCATTCCAATGAATGCGTGCCATATACTTCTAGGGAGGCCTTGGCAATTTGATAAGAAGGCTATCCATGATGGTTTTACGAACCGGTACTCTTTCTATCATAATGAAAAGAAATTCATTTTGACTCCTCTTTTACCAAATCAAGTGTCTGAAGATCAAGATGCTTTGAAGAAAAGTATTGAAGTTTTCAAATCTATCAAGGAGGAGGAACCAACGAAGATGAACATATATGCTGGAGGAAAAGACATTAGGAAACATTTGTTATCCTACAAAGCTCTAATTGTACTTAGGTACAAGGAAAGCTTAATTTTGACTAACATTCCAGAAGGTTTGCCTTCTTCTATTTCATCTTTTTTGCAGGAATTTGAAGAGTTATTCCCAGAAGATATTCCTAGTGGATTACCACTTATTAGAGGGATCGAACATCAAATTGACTTCATACCAGGTGCATCCATTCCAAACCGTCCAGCATATAGAAGTAACCCTGAAGAAACTAAGGAGCTTCAGAACCAAGTTGAAGAATTAATGGACAAAGGATACATACGAGAGAGTTTGAGTCCATGTGTTGTTCCGGTGTTACTTGTACCCAAAAAGGATGGTTCATGGAGAATGTGTGTATACTGTCGTGCTATCAATCAAATTACCATCAAATACCGACATCCTATACCAAGACTTGATGATATGTTGGATGAATTGAGTGGAGCCACTATGTTCTCTAAAATTGATTTAAAAAGTGGATACCATCAAATCAGAATGCGAGAAGGAGACGAGTGGAAGACCGCATTCAAAACAAAGCAAGGATTGTATGAATGGATGGTAATGCCTTTCGGATTAACAAACGCTCCAAGCACCTTCATGAGATTAATGAATCATGTACTCAGACCATTCATCGGTAAGTTTTGTGTGGTTTATTTTGATGATATTCTGATTTATAGTCATGACTTGGAATCACATGTGCAACACTTAAGGTATGTTCTTGAAACCCTTCAAAAGGAAAAACTTTATGCAAATATGAAGAAATGTGTCTTTTGCACTAACAGTTTAACCTTCTTAGGCTTTATTGTAAGTTCACAGGGACTTGAAGTTAATCCTGAAAAGATCAAAGCCATTCAAGAGTGGCCTACGCCTACTTCAATTAGTCAAGTCCGAAGTTTTCATGGTCTTGCAAGTTTTTACAGAAGGTTTGTGCCTAATTTTAGTTCTATTGCCTCCCCCTTAACAGGGATCATTAAAAAGAATTCTATCTTTTCATGGGGCAAAGAACAAGAAGATGCCTTTAATGAAATGAAAGAATGTCTAACCAAGGCACCTTTACTTGCATTACCTAACTTTGATAAGACTTTTGAAGTGGAATGTGATGCTTCTGGAATCGGAATTGGGGCTGTTTTGACTCAAGAAGGACAACCCATTGCATATTTTAGTGAAAAGTTGAATGGTGCTTTGCTAAACTATCCAACTTATGATAAAGAGATGTATTCTCTCATAAGGGCACTTGAAGTTTGGCAGCATTATCTTCTACCAAAGGAATTCGTCATACACACCGATCATGAAGCCTTAAAACATATCAAGGGCCAACATAAGTTAAATAAGCGACATGCCAAATGGGTGGAGTTTTTGGAGTCATTCCCTTACGTCATTCATTATAAGAAAGGTAAAGAAAACATTGTAGCCGATGCTCTCTCTCGAAGGTATGTTCTCCTTAATGCTCTTGATTCAAAGTTAATTGGGTTTTCATATATTAAAGATTGCTATGCTACTGACCATGACTTTGAAGAGAAGTATAAGGCTTGTGAGAAAGGTGCATATGAAAAGTTTTATAGGCACGAAGGGTATCTATTCAAAGAAGGGCGTCTATGTATTCCTCAAGGATCCCTTAGAGAAGTGCTTGTTCGAGAAGCACATGAGGGAGGTCTCATGGGTCATTTTGGAATAAGTAAAACATTGGAGATTTTGAAACAACACCTCTATTGGCCTAAGATGAAGAGAGACGTTGAAAGGGTATGTGAGCGATGTGTCACTTGCAAAAGGGCAAAATCAAAGGTTATGCCTCATGGACTTTACATGCCTCTACCTATTCCTCAAGCACCATGGGTTGACATATCAATGGATTTTGTAATGGGACTACCAAGGACCAAGATGGGGCGTGATTCAATATTTGTTGTTGTAGATCGTTTTTCCAAGATGGCACATTTCATACCATGCCACAAGACAGACGATGCAACACATGTGGCTAATTTGTTCTTCAAAGAAATTGTGAGATTACATGGCGTTCCAAGAACCATAGTTTCCGATAGAGATGTCAAATTTCTTAGCCATTTTTGGAGGACATTATGGAGTAAGATTGGGACCAAGTTGCTATTCTCTACAACGTGTCACCCTCAAACCGATGGGCAAACCGAAGTGGTGAATCGAGTACTATCAACATTGTTGAGATCTATCATCAAAAAGAACATCAAAGCTTGGGAGGAATGCTTACCACACGTTGAATTTGCATATAATCGGGCAGTCCATTCAACAACTAAGATGTCACCATTTGAGGTAGTATATGGATTTAACCCCTTAACACCTTTAGATCTTCTTCCTTTGCCTCAGGAACACATTATCAACAAAGATGGCAAGAGCAAGGCTGATTTCGTTAAGAAACTTCATCAGCAAGTTCGAGACAATATAGAAAAACGGACAAGACAATATGAACAACAAGCAAATAAGGGACGTAAGCCACTAAAATTGGAAGAAGGTGATTGGGTATGGGTGCATTTCAGAAAAGAACGTTTCCCTTCCCAAAGGAAATCTAAATTATTACCAAGAGGAGATGGACCATTCCAAATCATTAAGAAGATCAATGATAATGCATACAAATTGGATTTACCTGGTGAATACAATGTAAGTGCAACTTTTAATATTTCAGATCTTTCTCCATTTGAAGACAACGACGATTTGAGGACAAATCGCTCAAAAGAAGGGGAGGATGATGTAATCACAACTACACAAATCGATCCTGAAGTCATGCCCATTGGACCTATCACTCGTGCAAAGGCAAAGCAATTCAGGGAAGTACTTTCTCATAAGTGCCTTAATGTTATTAAATCTTTTAATGAGAAAGAACCATCAGATAATAGGTTGTTTAATATGTTACATATTGAATATTAAATAACCTATAGTCCACATTATTATATAATACATTGTATAAGTTCATTTACTTAGTTTATTTCTTTATATTATGCATATGGGCACATTCGGCCAATACTTGGGAGCTACATTGGAGCTAAATGGAGCATGAAACAGCAAGGAAACTCACATAGGGATGCTTAAGAGATCATAAGGATTCATTGATGAAAAGTTGTTTTGAGGCCGTGAGCTCATAGCTGGATTGAGCTGAAGATTTGAGCTACAAGATGAACTCATTTCAGCTGGGGAGTTGCACCATCATCATCACCACTTAGGACACTTCAAATATGTCCTACGTCAAAATTTGTGAAATCGTACCTTTTCACGAATAGTTGCCACCTCAAGAGGTACCTTTTCACAAGGAGCTGCCCAAACGTTCATCATGTTACAAATCATCTAAGGCCAGCTCACCACCAGCTCATTCACACCCGAAGTAGCTCAAACATGAAGGGTTACTTTTCTCAAACATTGTGACCTTTCATGAATGATGTTGCCCATGAAGATGCCTTTTCAACAAGGAACACATCGGTGAAGAGATCACGCCTATTGGATGCTTAAATCATCAAGAAACATGAGCTAGAGGCTCCATGCCTATTCGGCCACATCACATGCCATACACATGAGAGCTTTTGGCGCCAAGCATGAAGAGACACACCACCATTCGGCCAAAGGGAGAAAATGGCGCCAAGATGAACCAACATACATATTCGGCCAAGGGAGATGTCTTCCCATCCTTAGCCGAATCATTAAGGCCTTTCATGAAGAGTTAGCCGAACCATCACAAGCCTAAAGGACTTATTCATTCATCTCAAGCATTATGTATTTTCCTATAGACATGTATCTAGCCGAAACAACTTGTAATCATTCGGCCAAACCCTCTCATTTCCTATAAATAGAGTGGCTTGCCATCATTTGTACTGATCTCATCTCTTATATAAAACATACTCTTGTGAGTTATTTCTCTTCAAAGTTCTTTGTGAACTTTATCGATTAAGCAAGTATAATTCATATACTTGTGGCGTCATTCCTTCCAAATTGATTCCTAAATTCCTAGATTAATATATAGTGGGTTGAAGGCACTATCACCACCCCTCAAGCAAGTTTGTGAAGACCGGGATTGTGCTCCTTAGCACTATTTCATCTTTGGCGTGTTTGAGATACAACATCATCACCATCTTCATTTCATCATCAACATCATCAACATCCTTCATCAAGACCATCATCAATCCCATAATTCCGCAACCATCTCTCTTTCATTTCTTTCTATTTCATTTCCTTTATTATATATTCATTTCTTAAGACCATTATTAATATCATTTCTTTCTTATATTATTTTGCAGCCCAAGCTTATTAATTCAAGGACATCAGTACTTGTCAATCCTAGATCGGGACACAATAAGGCTATCTACTCTCTTCCATCAAAGCGTGTAGATTCGCCTTACATCACCACAAGTATAAAATACTTGATAAGTTGATAAAAAGTCACCATGACTTAAGAAAGAGAATAATCTCACTTCAATTAAAATAAAAGGTCTGCTTATAAATGAATTGTGATTTCCTATTTATAGGAAATGAAGGGGCATGGTCGAATGGATACATGGTGGTTCGGCCAGCCCTTGTGCCCCTATAAAATGACATAATTAAAGGCTAAATGACATAATGTTTTGGTCCTTTATGGAGGGAAATAATCCTTGGCCGAATAGTCCTTGTGTCCCCTCAAGTTGGCACCAAATTGAATGGGAAATGATGCTTGGCCGAATTGGGAGAGAGCTCTTCATCTTGGCACCTAAATAAACCACATGCAAGGCACATAGGGTTGTTCACATGCAAAACACATGGCTTGGCCGAATAGGGAGAGAACTCTTCATCTTGGCACCTAAATGATCCTCATGCAAGGCACATGGGGGCTGGTCATATGCAAGGCACATGGGTGTTCTAGGAAACCTTGTGGTGTAGCCTTGTGCATGGAATGATGGTTGGTCATGTACTTTCTCTCTTGGGCGTGCATGTGTCTTCTTCAAACTAGCTTGAGTTGTGAAGCTAGCTAGCAAGCATGGGCTATTTATGAACAAACGTCCTAGCTAAGTCCTTGTGAGCTCCTCAATATTATGTTCAGCTACATTCAGCTACCTTTGACATCACTTTTGGCAACTCAGCTCCAAATAGTCCAACTAGCTAAGTTTAGCTAGCCTTAAGCTCCTCCAGCTGAACCGAGCTTCCCTTAGTGTTCCATGAGCTGCCTTGTACTTTGTAAGCTGATTGTGAGCTGCATATGAAGTCCAAATTATTCACCAAGCTATCTCAACGTTTATTATTCTCCAATGTACCTACATGTGCAAGGAAACAAGGTAAGTCCATGGCATTGTGCTGATAGGAGCTAAATACCTTGCTGCCATTCATGAATATGGTAATGTAAGCTAAGTTTGAATGTCATGAGCTAATTATATCATCTCCTAATATGTGTAAGGTAAGATATAAAGACTAAGAGCTAATATGAATGCAAATGTACTAATGAAATGCATTATAAGTATGCTGCCTTGATGTATATGTTATAATCATGCATAATATAATTATATAGCTATCCTAACATGCTTAACATTTTAAAATAACAATGTGTACGATGTATTCATACTAAGTTATTCTTTAACTTCATAACTAATATCCTTAGAATGTGATGTAAGGCTAACCAGGCTTCTTCAATGATGGAGAAGTTGGCAACCTTGTTGTTTCCCGATCTAGGAGAGACACCAAATGCTACACCTTGGATTAAAAGTAATCTGCACAAAATGAGAAGAATTGATTAAGTAATATGATAATTAAGAAATGAAAAGTAAATGGAAATGGAAAGAATTGAAATGGAAAGGAATGTTATCAAAGATGGGCTGCGGAAGTAATGTTGATTTATCCTTCAATGCAAGAGAATTCGGCCACCAATGATGTTGCTGGTCGTATGCCTTAATGATGAATGAAGGATGTTTTAATTGGTGATGAAGATGGTATTGAAATGGAGATAGATTTGGCGTGAAGGTGATGGGATATGGAGATGGAAATAATATCTTATAAAACTAAGAAGGAACCAATGTTATAAAGAACAAAGACCCATTTTTTATAAGTCTTATAAGGGATGGTAGTAAGGACTTTGACCCTCTAGTTATAAGAACTAGGAACCAAAAGTATCAAGGGGAAGGAATGACACCACAAACTTAATAATTAAGCTTGCTTAATCGATATAGTTCTAAAAGAACTTGAAAAGAGAATTAATCTCACAAAGAGTTTATATTATCAAAGGGTTCTTTACAAATGAATTACAATAGCCTATTTATAGTTTTCAAAGGGTTTAGTCTGAATAGATACTTGATGGTTCGGCCAAGGTTGAAACCTCTTTGAAAATACATGATTTTTTATGAAAATACATGATTTAAATGAAGATACATGCTCTTGGCCGAATGGTTATGTGTTGGTTAGGCCCTAAGGTTGATTTGAATGCATTTGGAAGTTATTTGGGTGCCAAAATGAAGAGGAAAGAGTCTTTGGCCGAATAGGAAGCATCCCTTGGTGTTTTGGCGCCAATTTGAAGTCACATGGAGTGCACATGCTTGAATGATGCACATGGCAGCCTACTTGAACGCACATGGGTCTTTTTGCAAGGATTTCGTGATGTTACAACCATAGGATGGTGTCTTGAAGTCCATGGAATGAATATGGCAGCAAGTAGGCGTGACTTGGCTTCCAACATGCATCTAGGTGTCATGGCCTTCAATGTGCAGCAACTTGTCATGAAAGGTCACATTATGTGGAAGGTAACCTTTCATCATTTGAGCTACTTTACAAGTGTTTGAGCTGAATATGAGCTGGCCATAGATGCAATACATGTCAATGAGTCTTAGGATAGCTCCTTGTGAAAGGGCACTTCTCGAATTGGAAACTCTTCGCGAAAAGGTACGAATTCATAAAATTCGACCTAGACCATATTTGTAGTGCTCTATGTGGTGAAGATGATGGTGCAACTCTCCAGCTGAAAAGAAGTCTCTAGCTAGCTCAAAAATCCAGCTCAAGTGAGCTATTAGCTCGGAGGTCAGCTGACAACTTTTCATCATTTGTTCTTAATGATCTCCCGAGTCATCTTATGGAAGTTTTCCTAGCTCATTGACTCCCACGCTAGCTTTAAATCAGTTCCCATAATGTGGCCGAACATGCACCTACAAAAGAAAGCATAATATAAGCTAAGTATATGAATTATTATAAAGTAATAAGAATGTGCATATTATAAAGATGTGAACTATAGGTTATAATAATAACTCATGCATCATACGATAATGAATGAATATTATTATTACAACTATAGATTATATGCATGAATATCAATCAATGATGCAAACCATAGGACATAATGAATGAATGCACATGTTATGACAATTCAAGCATAGTCTAATATGAAATTGTATGCTTATAATAATATATAGTGCATAAATAAGTAAATATAAGATAAAGTAAGGTAGAACTCCCTTAGAACCAGATTTGAATAACCTCCATGGTGTGATCAAATCATGGAGAAATTTGGAGCTAGACAGGATCACATCATCCTCCCCTTCTTTTGAGCGATTTGTCCTCAAATCGAAAGGTGACTTTTCCTTAGTGTCCTCCCATCCGATATATGCAACAAAGATCTTTATGAAATGATTCTTTTCATAAGTCATATCCTTTGAATAAGTGCTTTGAACGTACATGACCTGAAAAGAAAGATAACTCTCATAAGTAAAAACATGATTAAAAACAAATAAAGGAAAATTGTACTTCATGTTGGTGTTTAATGGTTGGTTAAAAATCATGTCTGTTGAAGACTTGTTGCTTTGAATGATCATGTTCCTTGGCATCCCAAAAGTCATGTCCATTGGATCATGAAAATTCACGAATTTATGCTCTTGAAGGGTCACATCCATTAAGCGTTTATGATTCAGTCTCTTGGCTCTTTCCCTTGACAAATTGTGTCTTTTGAATCATCCTTGTCATCACAAATTGATAAGATAATACCACAGACATGAATTGAATTGCTGCAAAATGAATCAAAATAAGTAAATGAAAAACTATTAACAAGATGAATGGACATATCAAACCAGGGCGGATGTTTAATGGGAGTTGGTTGTTGAATTCTTTTCATAATTGGCAATGCACTTGGAATTTCAACGAACAAAACTCTTGGCACTTCAAGTGATGCTTCTCTTGGAACTTCAAATGACGTTATCTTTGAAACATCAAGAGATATGTTTCGTTGACCACCAAAAGTAACAACTATTTGTTCTTCAAAAGTCACATCTTTTAGTCCTCCAAAAGACATGATTCTTGAATCATCACCTTGAAAAGATATGTCTCTGAAATTGCCCTGCAAAACATAAAGAAGGATTGGAGAAGAAAGGTTAGATAAAATTTGTTCTTCACTCTCATCTTTATCTCCAAATTCATCCTTTTCAACTCTCTTATTTTCATCTCCAACGTCTTCTTCATCCACTCTTTGTTTCTCATCATTTTCAATGTTTTGTTTGATTTTAAAATTCATTCCATCATTCGAACTTCCTTCCAAACGTTCTTCTTCAAGTTGCTCCTTCATTGCTTCAATTCTTTTCCTCAAGGTGTTTTGATCTTCATTCACTCGGCTAAGAGATAATGGAGTCAAGATGATTTTTCTTTTATTGCAGTAGAATGAATACCGATTTGTGAATCCATCATACAATGCTCGTTTATCAAACTGCCAAGGTCGGCCAAAAAGAAGATGGCTTTAATTTATGGAAGCAACATCACAAAAGACTTCATCTTCATATCTCCCAATTGAGAAGGGCGGAAGTACTTTCTCTATGACTTCAAACTCTTCATCTTCATTTAATCCTTGCAAAACATGTGGGCTAGGATGTTTGAATGTTGTAAGTCCCAATTTCTTGACCATGTATGTGCTTCCAATGTTTTTAAAACTTCCTCCATCAATAGCTACAAGAAACACTTTACCATTTACATGACAACGAGTGTGAAATGTGTTTGTTCTTTGTTGTTCATCCTCCAATGTTTTGAAAGATGGAAGATCACAAGACATTGTTAGTATAAAAAAAATTAAAACCTTACCAGCACACTCACAAAAGCCTCACTTGGTCACTCCAAAGAAAATTAAGACTTCACTCCACTCGCACTCGTGTTTGCACTCGGGATATGTTCTTGGCTTTTTCTGATCCCCCTTCTGATCTCACCCTCTCATTTGCCTTTTACCGCCCGATTCTCTCTTGTGGGTCTTTTTTAAGAACTAACTAAGATTGAGCAAGTTTCTTTAGTTTGTGCGTCGGTTTAGAAATGGTTAAGGTATATGATAAAGGATAGGCTAGAAAATGTTAAGAAAGATCATAAGGTAATGTAATAAGAAAAGATGAAAGAAAAGGAAATGAAATAGTAAATAAGTGAAGATAACTTACAACTCAAGTTGCAACACTTACTATCTTCCTTCACAAGAAACAACAAGGATACCTCCTTCAAGTTTGATGTTGGGCAGATTGTATGGTGCTTCACTTTGAGTGTACTTTGCAACTTGCTTCACTTTTCTTTTGCTTTTGATTTTCTTCTTTTTCTTTTCTTTCTTTTGCACTCCAAATTTGATGTAGTAGTCTTTTTCTTTTCTTTTTTCTTTTCTTCTTTCTTGTTGCTTTTTTTAGCACTTTGAATGTCAATCCACCAAAGCTCTGATTACCGCTTGATGTAAGGCTAACCATGCTTCTTCAATGATGGAGAAGTTGGCAACCTTATTGTTTCCCAATCTAGGAGAGACACCAAATGCTACACCTTGGATTGAAAGTAATCTGCACAAAAGAAGAAGAATTGATTAAGTAATATAATAATTAAGAAATGGAAAGTAAATGGAAATGGAAAGAATTGAAATGGAAAGGAATGTTATCAAAGATGGGCTGTGGAAGTAATGTTTATTTATCCTTCAATGCAAGAGAATTCGGCCACCAATGATGTTGATGGTCGTATTCCGTAATGATGAATGAAGGATGTTTTAATTGGTGATGAAGATGGTATTGAAATGGAGATACATTTGGCGTGAAGGGGATGGGATATGGAGATGGAAATAGTATCTTATAAAACTAAGAAGGAACCAATGTTATAAAGAACAAATACCCGTTTCTTATAAGTCTTATAAGGGATGGTAGTAAGGACTTTGACCCTCTAGTTATAAGTACTAGGAACCAAAAGTATCAAGGGGGAAGAATGACGCCACAAACTTAATAATTAAGCTTGCTTAATCGATATAGTTCTAAAAGAACTTGAAGAGAGAATTAATCTCACAAAGAGTTTATATTATCAAAGGGTTCTTTACAAATGAATTGCAATAGCCTATTTATAGTTTTCAAAGGGTTTAGGTTTAATAGATACTTGATGGTTCGGCCAAGGTTGAAACCCCTTTGAAAATACATGATTTTTGATGAAAATACATGATTTAAATGAAGATACATGCTCTTGGCTGAATGGTTATGTGTTGGTTCGGCCCTAAGGTTGATTTGAATGCATTTGGAAGTTATTTGGGCGCCAAAATGAAGAGGAAAGAGTCTTTGGCCGAATAGGAAGCATCCCTTGGTGTTTTGGCGCCAATTTGATGTCACATGGAGTGCACATGCTTGAATGATGCACATGGCAGCCTACTTGAATGCACATGGGTCTTCTTGCAAGGCTTTCGTGATGTTACAACCATA
The DNA here is from genome assembly GCF_006381635.1 of Hibiscus syriacus. Taxonomy (NCBI): domain Eukaryota; kingdom Viridiplantae; phylum Streptophyta; class Magnoliopsida; order Malvales; family Malvaceae; genus Hibiscus; species Hibiscus syriacus. The sequence goes on along the minus strand of NW_024062800.1, from coordinate 9,283,686 downwards.
GGATGGTGTCTTGAAGTCCATGGAATGAATATGGCAGCAACTAGGCGTGACTTGGCTTCCAACATGCATCTAGGTGTCATGGCCTTCAATGTACAGCAACTTGTCATGAAAGGTCACATTATGTGGAAGGTAACCTTTTATCATTTGAGCTACTTTACAAGTGTTTGAGCTGAATATGAGCTGGCCATAGATGCAATACATGTCAATGAGTCTTAGGATAGCTCCTTGTGAAAGGGCACTTCTCGAATTGGAAACTCTTCGCGAAAAGGAACGAATTCATAAAATTCGACCTAGACCATATTTGTAGTGCTCTATGTGGTGAAGATGATGGTGCAACTCTCCAGCTGAAAAGAAGTCTCTAGCTAGCTCAAAAATCCAGCTCAAGTGAGCTATGAGCTCGGAGGTCAGCTGACAACTTTTCATCATTTGTTCTTCATGATCTCCCGAGTCATCTTGTGGAAGTTTTCCTAGCTCATTGACTCCCATGCTAGCTTTAAATCAGTTCCCAACATGTGGCCGAACATGCACCTACAAAAGAAAGCATAATATAAGCTAAGTATATGAATTATTATAAAGTAATAAGAATGTGCATATTATAAAGATGTAAACTATAGGTTATAATAATAACTCATGCATCATATGATAATGAATGAATATTATTATTACAACTATAGATTATATGCATGAATATCAATCAATGATGCAAACCATAGGACATAATGAATGAATGCACATGTTATGATAATTCAAGCATAGTCTAATATGAAATTGTATGCTTATAATAATATATAGTGCATATATAAGTAAATATAAGATAAAGTATGGTAGAACTCCCTTAGAACCAGATTTGAATAACATCCATGGTGTGATCAAATCATGGAGAAATTTGGAGCTAGACAGGATCACATCAGAATGATATGTAATATAATAGTATATATTATAAGGTTATTATAAAGTAAATGCATTAAAAGGATGATCAAGAGAACTTCCTTTATAGTTGAAAATGTGCTTGCATCATCCCCCCTTCTTTAGGGCAATTTGTCCTCAAATCGAGTCCATTTTGTCCTTGCATAGCTTCACGCCTATTTTCTAAAAGAAAGTATCCTTTGAACATTTGTGTTCTTTCATTATATACCCTTTTTGTAAGATTTCCCTTTAGGCCTTTCTTTGGAATATGATTTAACAACAGGTACCTTTTGGGAATGATCTTTATCTAGGGATATCCCTTTTGGAAGTGACCTTTCACGTGAATTGTCCTGAAAAGTGAGGAGAGAAAAGGTTTCATATGAAGGGGTACTTACCTTTTGTAGATTAAAATCATTGGCGAAGAGTTGTGACTTTAAGTCCCAAACATCACCACTTTTCGTAGGTAACACTTCATTTTCCAGCATTGAACCATCATGTATCTCTATGAAGAAGTTTGGTTTCTTGTTTAGTTCCTCTTCATTTTTCGTCGGAGTTTTGTCTTTGTGCCATGCTTGTACACTCTTTCGCATATACAATTGATCCTGTTGTACTTTTTTTGGCATTAAAGGCATCAAGGTCACCTTGTGTCCATCATGCTTAAAAGTGTATTGATTGTGAAAATAATCATGAATGGCCCTTTTGTCATACTGCCATGGTCTCCCAAGTAAGATGTGGCTAGCATGCATAGGGCCAATGTCACAAAGCACCTCGTCCTTGTACCTACCAACTGAGAAAGGAATTAGAACCTATTCGGTAACATTTAACTCACCTCCATCATTGAGCCATTGGAGTTTATATGGAGTAGGATGTTTTGACGTTGCCAATCCAAGTTTTTCAACCATAAGAGTGCTGGCTACATTTGTGCAACTTCCTCCATCGATGATCATTGTGCATACCTTATTCTTGACATGGCATCTTGTATGAAAGATATTGTTTCTCTGAATATCATCTTGGGATGTTTGTGATTATAGTCACCTCTTTGAAACAAGCATCTCACCATGATCTGTATTTTCTTCCGTTTCTTCTTCTTGTATTGTTTCAGGTTCCTAGTCAAAAATAGGCTCATCAGAATCTGATACAATATCTCCATTGTCAAGCACCATCATGGTATTTCGGTTGGGACATTGACTAGCAACATGTCCTTTTCCAAAACACTTGAAACATTTGATGTCTCTTGATCTCTCAAAAGTGCTGGTTTGCTTTTCTTTACCCTTGCTAGATTCGCCCACTTGTGTAGTTTTAGGTACTTCTGCACGATCCTTTATTTTGAATGGAGTTTGCTTTTAAAAAGTAATAGGTTCTTGCTTCCATTTGGTGGCCGAATTTGGACTGCTCCTAGTGTAGGATTTCCTTTTGAGTTATCTTTCAATTTTCATGGCCACATCCACCATTTCATCAATCTCTACATAATGTTGAAGTTCAACAAGGTTAGCAATATCAAGATTTAGGCCAGATAAGAATCTTGCCATTGTTGCTTCTCTATCTTCATCCACATTAGCTCGGATCATGGCAATCTCCATTTCTTTGAAAAATTTTCAACGTTCTTGCTTTTTTGTTTTAAATTTTGTAATTTATGATAAAGATCTCGGTTATAGTGAGTAGGAACAAACCTTTTCCTCATAATGGCCTTCATTTCATCCCATGTTGTGATGGGGCGTTCACCATTTCGTCTTCTTGAACTCACCAATTGGTCCCACCAAACTAAGGCATAGTCCACGAATTCCATAGCAGCAAGCCTAACCTTCTTTTGCTCCGTATAGTTTTGGCATTCAAAAATGTGTTCAATTTTGATTACCCAATCAAGATAGGCATCTGGATCAGTTTGTCCTTTAAATGGAGGAATAGTCACTTTGATGTTGCTGAAGTTGTCATTTTGATTTCGAGGAACATCTCTCCTTGCTACTGATGTTACTTCAGCCTCTTCCTCTTCTAAGTCTTCTTCCATTCTAGGGCGGTTTACTCTATGGTTGCCTAAAGATGCTTCTAATTGATCTATACGATCTTGCAATGGCTCTAATTCTAATTTCAACAATCTTGTCATTTCGTGCATAATAGCTTGTGTCTGCAAGTTAGGAGCTTCTATTTCTAGGGATCGTCCTGAACTCCGAGACATGGTTAGTGAAATAAGAAAAGAATAAGATGTGTAAAAGACCTTACCAGAATATACTCTCACAAAGCCTCACGAGTCACTCCAAGAAAATTTGATGTCACTCAATCCGCTCGTGTTTGTACTCTAGGACTTTAATGGCTTTTACTTGTCCTCTTCTGATCTCACACACGCTCCAGTCTTTTTCCTCTCGATTCTCTTGTCTCAAGTTCTAGAAAACTTTTACTCAAGACTATATCGAGTAAATTTTACTTGTTTGGCATCGGCTGCAAATGGGTTAGTAGGAATGGAAAGCAAAATATAATTGAAAGGGTGGCTTAGAAATAGAAAGAAAAGAACAAAAAGGGTTACTTACACAAGTCACTTTACAACCTTCTATCACCACAATCAAATTTAAAGGCTTGCTTGAATGGATTGGTGATGAGATTTGTTGATGAGTGCTTCCAACTTTTCTTTCTTTTTCTTTTTCAAGTGCTTTCAATTTCTTCTTTTGAGTGCTTTTGTTTTCTTTGTTTTTTTTTTGCTTTGTTTCACTTTTGCACTTCACTGCACTTCTTTTTTTTATTTTTCTTCATTGTTGTTATTGCGCGTTGTTTTCTTCCACCAAAGCTCTGATTACCGCTTGATGTAAGGTAATTCTACCTTCTCGTTTGATTATGGATCTAGGAAGGAAGCAAAACAACCCGCACAAGTGAATGGCTCAAAAAGAGAGGGTTAAGGGTGGTGGACGTATGGTGAATAGGTGGGCTATTTAAAATGAGAGATGGAAGTGGAAGATGATTGAAATGGTTTTGGTTATGGCGATGAAACAAAAGGATGGTTGTGAGGATAGTATCTTGAAGAATGGTCAAAGAAGAACCAATGCTATAGAGAGCAAAGACCCAATCTTTATATTGTTTCTTCATGTGGTGGTGATAAGTACTTTGACCCACTAGTTATATGAACTAGGAACCAGAAGTATCAATATGAAAGAAGAGGGTTGAGGCCACAAGTATAAAATACTTGATAACTTGATAAAAAGTCACCAGGACTTAAGGAAGAGAATAATCTCACTTCAATTAAAATAAAAGGTCTGCTTACAAATGAATTATGATTTCTTATTTATAGGAAATGGTGGGGCATGGCCGAATGGATACATGGTGGTTCGGCCAGCCCTTGTGCCCCTATAAAATGGCATAATTAAATGCTAAATGACATAATGTTTTGGTCCTTTATGGAGGGAAATAATCCTTGGCCGAATAGTCCTTGTGTCCCCTCAAGTTGGCGCCAAATTGAATGGGAAATGATGCTTGGCCGAATAGGGAGAGAGCTCTTCATCTTGGCGCCTAAATAAACCACATACAAGGCACATGGGGCTGTTCACATGCAAAACACATCGCTTGATCGAATAGGGAGAGAACTCTTCATCTTGGTGCGTAAATGATCCTCATACAAGGCACATGGGGGCTGGTCATATGCAAGGCACATGGGTGTTCTAGGAAACCTTGTGGTGCAGCCTTGTGCATGGAATGATGGCTGGTCATGTGCTTTCTCTCTTGGGCGTGCATGTGTCTTCTTCAAGCTAGCTAGCAAGCATGGGCTGTTTGTGAACAAACGTCCTAGCTAAGTCCTTGTGAGCTCCACAATATTATGTTCAGCTACATTCAGCTACCTTTGACATCACTTTTGGCAACTCAGCTCCAAATAGTCTAACTAGCTAAGTTTACCTAGCCTTAAGCTCCTCCAGCTGATTCGAGCTTCCCTTAGTGTTCCATGAGCTGCCTTGTACTTTGTAAGCTGATTATGAGCTGCATATGAAGTCCAAATTATTCACCAAGCTATCTCAACGTTTATTATTCTCCAATGTACCTACATGTGCAAGAAAACAAGGTAAGTCCATGGCATTGAGCTGATATGAGCTAAATACCTTGCTTCCATGCATGAATATGGTAATGTAAGCTAAGTTTGAATGTCATGAGCTAATTATATCATCTCCTAATATGTGTAAGGTAAGATATAAAGCCTAAGAGCTAATATGAATGCAAATGTACTAATGAAATGCATTATAAGTATGCTGCCTTGATGTATATGTTATAATCATGCATAATATAATTATATAGCTATCCTAACATGCTTAACATATTAAAATAACAATGTGTACGATGTATTCATACTAAGTTATTCTTTAACTTCATAACTAATATCCTTAGAATGATATGTAATATAATAGTATATATTATAAGGTTATTATAAAGTAAATGCATTAAAAGGATGTTCAAGAGTACTCCCTTTATAGTTGAAAACGTGCTTGCATCAATATGTTTTGCAAGGATTAAATGAAGATGAAGAGTTAGAAGTCATGGAGCAAGTACGTGTTTCATTTTCAATTGGGGGATATGAAGATGAAGTTTTGTGTGATGTTGTTTCTATGAATTCAAGCCATCTACTCCTTGGACGTCCTTGGCATTTCGATAAACGAGCATTCTATGATGGTTTCTCCAACAAATATTCATTCAAACACCAAGGGAGAAAGATCGTGTTGGTTCCAATGTGCCCAAATCAAGTCCATGAATGCACAGTTATCGTCAAATCACGTATAGAGGAATGGAAGAAAACTAAAGCCATGAAGAAAGTTGAAAGAGAAGTTTCACGCGAGAAACAAATAACAGTGGAGGGAGATCAAAATTAAAATGAGAAAATTGATGTGAGAAACGTTGGAGTCAAAAATGAGAAAGTTGAAAAGATTGAATTTGGGAGCAAAGGAGGAAGTGCGTGTAGAAGAGAAAATGAAAAGATTACAAGTGAGGTTATGGTTAAAACATATGATGGAGTTGAACATGCACAAATCAAAGAAGAACATTGTGAGAAAACCAAGGCATTTGGAGTTGAAAATGAGAGTGAAGATGAGTGTGTTGAAAAACATGAGCATGAAAGGAACGAATGCAAGGAGAATGAAGTTTTGCTTTGTACTAATTAATTTTTTTCTTCTATTCATTCTTTGAATTTGCAGGTTATTCCAAGGGACATTCAAGATGATTCAAGCATCATTTCTTTTGAAATTCCAAAAGATGTGTCACTTGAAATTATAAAGAACATGTTCATTAACCTTCAAAGTACATTCACCTCATACTCAAGATCGAATGAACCTTATAAAAGGGAAGATTCAATGAACCTAACCATGGAGAACATTAAGAGTCCAAACTCATTCATTCATGAATTTAATCCTTTCCTTTCCTTTGATTCTAAATTATCTACTTCTAACTTTGTTCTATTTTTCAGATTGTTGATTCAAAAGCAAAGACTTGAACATGTGAAGCATTTTGAGCAAAGAAAACGATGCAAGATGAGAATGAAAGAATTTCCATGCAAACGAACATCAAAGTTGTTCCCTTATGTACCAAGCTTCGATTTGGGGACAAATCGCCCTAAAGAAGGGGGGATGATGTGATCCTACCGACCACCAAGTTCAAACAAAACATGCTCACAACTTTGAAGTTCTTCCAAGATGATTCTAAGGGAGTATTGCCTTATTTTATTATTTATTTACTCATTTATGCATTACATGTCAAGTGAATATGTTTATCTTATTCTTAATTTTTGCTTGAATATTATATGTTGTAATTTATATGTATAATATATGATATTCATGCATGACTTATTAATTCACATCTTTATATAATTCATTCAATGCATATGCATTCATAGTTAGCTCATTTGCATTATTAATATAGGTGGAAGCATGCATTCATAATTATCATAGCTCAATTCCTATCTAATTATTTGTTTACATACTTTGTCTAGGTTCATTGGATGCTAAGAAGACTAAAGGCAATTGAAGAGTTGGTTGGACAGTTCACGTCAGTCAGATTGATCTACATATTTGAACATGTTCCAAGAATCTTTGGGTGATGAAGTCTCTTAACATTTAATCCCCTATCTCGTAGCTTTCAAACTCATTTTTAATCACATTAATCCGATATCGGGAACTTGAGATATGCCTAGATTACTGAAGACAGTGCAGGCTGGAAATTAATACGGGATTTGCAACCATTCATCTCCTTCAAAGGACATATGCATGGGAGTAATTAATGAAGACATGCATGGACGAGAAAAGAATATTAAAATGAATCAGAACATTTGTGAGGAGGTGCAAGGATTCATTCAAAGGCTTTTAAATTCATCCATTCATGCAAGAAGCCAAATAGTCATGTTCACACAAGGGGAAGAATTTCAGCCAAGATACATTCATGAACATTCATCCATAGAAGACAAATCAACAAGTTCACATAAGGTGGAATGAATTCGGCCAAAGTATGTATTCCATTTAAAGATGAATATCCATTCATCAAAATTCATTCACCTAAGCCATGCTTTGTATCTACTTAAAGTATGAACACTCATCCATGAAGGTTCACTCATTAAATATTTTGTATTCACACCATGCACTCTTAGGCCTATAAATAGCTTTCCATTCATTTGTAAAAGGAACCAATTCACTTTGTTTAATCAAATATTTGTGAGAGTTCCTCTCTTTAGTTCTTAAGTGAACTTTATCGACTTATCAAGCTTATGCTTGTGGTGTCAACCCTTTCTTTTCACCTTGATACTTCTGGTTCCTATCTCTTTATAGATAGTGGGTCAAATTACTTAATACCACCCCTTGAAGAAGCAATATAAAGTCTGGGTCTTTGCTCTCTATAGCATTGGTTCTTCTTTGAGTCTTCTTTGAGATACTACTTTTCATATTCATCTCCATCACCTTCATTCTGCTTCCATTACCAAACTTCATCATTTTCTTGAAACATATCACCAACTTATATATATTTTCCGCTGACATATTTATCTTTCCATTTCATTACTTCTATTTAACCATTTTTTTAGCTTTCTTGTTTGTGCAGGATACTTGTTGCTTTCCTAGACTGAAACAATCAAACGTACAACCTTGACTTCACCATCCATCCAAGTGAGGCTAGGTTGAACTGTATCATCATCTATGGCCTGCTCATCTTCAGCTCAAACACATGGGAAGTAACTCAAATGATGAAAGGTTGCTTCACACAAGTGTGTCCTTTCATAATTAGTTCCTACCCAAATTGATGACATGTCATTTAGACACATGTTTGATGCCAAGTCACGCCTAACATGATGCTCATCTTCAAGCCATGAAGGAGACCCCACCATATGCATTCTACACAATCCATGTGAGTGCCTCATGACCAGCCTACACATGTGCCAAACGTGTGGGTGAAATGGGCGCCAAAGTGAAGAGGCTTCTCCCTATTCGGCCAAACCAAGGCATTACTTCAAAGTTGGCGCCAAGATGAACCCTTTTGATAATATAAAACTCTTGTGAGATTATTCTCTCTTTAAGTTCTTTTTAGAACTATATCGATTAAGCAACCTTTCATAGTTTATGGCATCAAACCCCTTTTATTGATACTTCTGGTTCCTAGTTTCTATAACTAGTGGGTCAAAGTCCTTTCATACCATCCCTTATAAGACGTATAAGAAACGAGTCATTGCTCTTTTATAGCATTGGTTCCTTCTTAGTTTTATAAGATACTACCTATAACATCACAATCTTCCATCACCATTTTCACGCCTATAACATCACCATCTTCCATCACCATAGTCCATCACCTTCACTCCAACTCCATTACCATTCCATTGCCATCTTCATCTTTTCACCATTAAATTATCCTTCAATCATCATCAAGGCATTCGTCTATCAACAATATTTGGAGGCCGAATACATCAATTCTTGAAGGATTCTTCTACAATACTTCCGCAGCCATCTTTGATAACATTTCTATCCATTTCCTTTCTTATCATTTCCATTCTTCTTCCATTTCTTATTTATATTTCCATCTTAATCATTTCTTTTCTTTAATTTTTGTAGATTACTTATCAATTCAAAGTGTAGCATTTTGGTGTCTCTCATAGATCGGGAAATAACAAGGTTACCAACTTCTCCATTATTGAAGAAGCCTGGTTAGCCTTACATCAACTGGTATCACAGCTTTGGTGGATTGACAATCAAGTGCTGCAACAAAAGCAACAAAAAGAAAAAAAAAAGAAAGAAGAAAAACAAAAAAAAAGAGAAAGAAAAGACTCCTACAACAAATTTGGAGTGCAAAAGAAAGAAAAACAAAAACAAAAATAGAAATTCAAATAAAGAAGCAAGTTGCAAAGTACACTCAAAGAGAAGCATATTATAATCTGCCCAACATCAAACTTGAAGGAGGTATCCTTGTTTTTTCTTATGAAGGAAGATAGTAAGTGTTGCAACTTGAGTTGTAAGTTATCTTCAATTTCTTACTATTTCATTTCTTTAGTCTTTCATTTTTATTATTATTTCATTACCATATCTTTTTCTTAAACTTTCTACCCTATCATAACCATTTCTAAACCGACGCACAAACTAAAGAGACTTTCTCAATCTTGAGTTAGTTCTTTAAAAGGACCCACAAGAGAGAATCGAGTGGAAAAAGGCATAAAGAGAGGGTGAGATCAGAAGGGGGATCAGAAAAAGCCAAGACATATATCCCCGAGTGCAAACACGAGTGTGAGTAGAGTGCAATCTGAAATTTATTTGGAGTGATCAAGTGAGGTTTTGTGAGTGTGCTGGTAATGTTTTTCTTTACCTTTATTTTACTAACCATGTCTCAAAGCCCCAAAGAAAATGCAGGAACACCAAACTTACAAATGCAGGCACTCATTGGTGAAATGATGAGAATATTTCATGAAGAGTTTAACGCTCTTCATGAAAAGATAGATCAACGCCATGATCTACCACCAGGACGTAATAATGAAGCCCATAGAAGACAACAACAACCACCACATCCAGAAGAAGATGTTCAAGAAAATTTAGACGATGGAGAACAACCAGCATTCCAAGGCCCTAGAAGTTCCATTGTTGATGACAATTTAAGCAATATCAAGATCACAATTCCTCAATTCCAAGGAAAGACTGATCCTGAAGCCTACCTTGAATGGGAAAGCAAAGTGGATCACGTTTTTAGTTGCCACAACTATTCCGAAATGAAGAAAGTAAGATTGGCAGCCATGGAGTTCATAGACTATGCTTTAATATGGTGGGATCAACTTACCCTTAATTGAAGAAGGAATGGAGAAAGACCGGTCTCAACTTGGCTTGAAATGAAAGGTATTATGCGGAAACGATTCATTCCTGTTCACTATCACCGTGACTTGTTTAAAAAGTTACAGAATCTTAAATAAGGCCATAGGAGTGTGGAGGACTATTACAAAGAGATGGAAGTGGCAATGATCCGAGACAACATTAAGGAGGATCGTGAAGCAACTATGGCGAGATTCCTTGCAGGACTTAATCCCGAAATTGCCAATACCTTGGAATTGTATCATTACAACGAAATGGATGAGATGGTGCAAATGGCAATGAAAATTGAAAGGAAACTAAAGAGGAGAAATACATCTCGCAATATTGCACCCACATTATCCAAATGGAATCCAAACAACATAAAGAAGCCAACTCCTCCTCTTGTGAAAGAACAAGCCGAATCTTCAAAGAATCGCAAGTAAACAAATACTTCAACCGAGGAAAGAAAACTACTGAACGTTCAAGAGACATTAGATGCTTTAAATGTCTTGGGAGGGGCCACGTATCTACACAATTCCCTAACTGGAACACCATGCTTTTACTTGGAAATGGTGAAATAGAATCTGAATCAGAGGAAGAACAAGAGGCACCTATTGAAGTCAATGAAGAAATCACTCCTGCAGATCCCGTTGATCAAGGAGAAGCTTTGGTAATTAAAAGAAGTTTGAATGTTCAAGTCTCGGAAGATAATGCACAGTGAGAGAACATTTTTCATACCCGATGCCATGTGAATGAAAATGTATGTTTTGTTATTATAGATGGTGGAAGTTGTACTAACGTGGCCAGTACAATAATGGTGGAAAAGCTTTGTTTAAAAACAATGAAGCACCCGAAGCCATATAAGTTGTAGTGGCTAAATAAACGAGGAGAACTCGTTCAGCCATAAAGGGAAGAAGATTATCCTTACACCTTTAACGCCTAAACAAGTCCAGAATGATCAAGCCAAAATGAAGCAAAGTGTTGAGGCTATAAGGAAAGGAAAGACAATAACCATGGAGGAAACTGATACGAGAACTAGTGCTTATTCTTCAAAGTGCTTGATTCGAGAATGTCTATTAACCGAATGCAAGGGTAAAAATGATTATTCTAACTTTGAACATACAGATTTTTTCTTTGACTTGCAGGATGTATCAAGAGACGCCATTTTCCAAAAGAAAGGTTTAGAAGACGTGACATTTGGAAATCCAAAAGACATATCCATTGAGTAGCAAAAGGACATAATTTTTCGTTCAAAGAACGTGTCTTTGGAAGAACCAATGGACGTGAACCATGAGGATTCAATGATCATGCCTAATGGAGTATTAAGAGACATCACTTTTGGGAAATCAAGGGACCTAAATGTTCAAAGAAAAATTACATGGACATATCTCACCCAAGAACCTATTGAAGGGATCCTAATTTCTAACGAAACAACAACTATGGAATGGAGGAACATTGAAAAGAAACCACCGTTCGATTTTAGGACAAATCACTTTAAAGAAGGGGGATGATGTGATCCAATTCAGCATAAAAAATGGACTTGCATCTCCAAACTTTCTCAATAATCAAAGGGAGATTTTCTTTAACTTAATATTTCTTTATACCATAGTTATGATAATAACTTACATACATTATATTTATAGTTATGATGATGATATTATGAATGTATGAAGTTATTATTATGAACCACATATTTACATGATTATATCTTATATTATTTATCTTATTATATGCTTTCTTTGTATGTACATGTTCGGCCACATCATTGGAGCTGACTTAAAGCTAGTATTGGAATCATTGAGCTAAGGAAACTTGACTAGGACAACTCCGGGACAGATCAAGGACATTTTGAGACAAAGTTGTCAACTGACCTCTGAGCTCAATGATTCCAATGCTAGCTAGACTTTTGAGCTAGCTAGAGACCTCTTTTCAGCTGGAGAGTTACACCATCATCTTCACCACACAGAGCACTACAAATATGGTCTAGGTCAAATTTTTTGAATTCGTACCTTTTCGCGAAAAGTTGCTAATCTGAGAAGTGACCTTTCACAAGGAGCTATCCTAAGACTCATTGTCATGTATTTCATCTATGGCCAGCTCATCTTCAGCTCAAACACATAGGAAGTAGCTCAAATGATGAAAGGTTGCTTCACACAAATGTGTCCTTTCATAATTAGTTGCTGCCTAAATTGATGACATGTCATTTAGACACATGTTTGATGCCAAGTCACGCCTAACTTGCTGCTCATCTTCACGCCATGAAGGAGACCACACTATAAGCATTCTACACCATCCATGTGAGTGCCTCATGACCAGCCTACACATGTGCCAAATGTATGGGTGAAATAGGCGCCAAAGTGAAGAGGCTTCTCCCTATTCGCCAAACCAAGGCATTACTTCAAAGTTGGCGCCAAGATGAACCCTTTTGATAATATAAAACTCTTGTGAGATTATTCTCTCTATAAGTTCTTTTTTAGAACTATATCGATTAAGCAAGTTTTCATAGTTTGTGGCGTCAAACCCCTTTCATTGATACTTCTGGTTTCTAGTTTCTATAACTAGTGGGTCAAAGTCCTTTCATACCATCCCTTATAAGACTTATAAAAAACGGGTCTTTGCTCCTTTATAGCATTGGTTCCTTCTTAGTTTTATAGGATACTACCTATAACATCACCATCTTCCATCACCATTTTCACGCCTATAACATCACCATCTTCCATCACCATAGTCCATCACCTTCATGCCAACTCCATTACCATTCCATTTCCATCTTCATCTTTTCACCATTAAATTATCCTTCAATCATCATCAAGGCATTCATCTATCAACATTATTTGGAGGCTGAATTCATCAATTCTTGAAGGATTCTTCTACAATACTTCCGCATCCATCTTTGATAACATTTCTATCCATTTCATTTCTTATCATTTCCATTCTTCTTCCATTTCTTATTTATATTTCCATCTTAATCATTTCTTTTCTTTAATTTTTGCAGATTACTTATCAATTCAAAGTGTAGCATTTTGGTGTCTCTCATAGATCGGGAAACAACAAGATTACAAACTTCTCCATTATTGAAGAAGCCTTGTTAGCCTTACATCACATGGTATTCATAATAAATGATAAATGGAAACATGTAATAATAATATCCTAAGAAATGATATGTAATCATAGCATATTTTTGAATGATATGAAAGACATTATAAACTAAACATATGATAGTATGAATGATATGATAATTTACACTAACATTTGAATGCATGATTATGATATAAATAGAATATATAAATGATATAGTATAAGATAAGGTAAGAAAGAACTCCCTTAGAATCAGCTCTGAATAATATCCATGGTATGTTCAAGTCATGGAGAAAGTTGGAGCTAGTTTGGATCGTATCACTTTCTTTTGTAGTTATTCTTGCAATTGCGTTTCTTTGACAAAATTATCAAAACACACTTGAAGACGAGCTAGACTTCCTGGATTGAAAGATGCATAATTCCTTGGCTTACTTCGTGTTGAACTTTTGACTTTGCTTATTGTTAGAAACTTGGGGTCCTCCTTGTAAGATCTTCTACTGTAATTTGGTGTAGAACTAGAAAAGAATCATGTATCATCTCTCCTTTTTAGTTGTGTTTTGATATTTTATGGATGCTATTGTGAACAAGAAGGTCATTCGATCATTCACTCTAATTTCTTTGAGATTGGGTTGAGATACTTTTGAAACAAACTCCTTATCTCTAGTGTCATGGATTGCATTTGTAAGTTAGGTGAACCATTATCATTTTGGATGTCTCCTTCTGAAATATGAGAATTGTTTCTCAATTTTTGAGACATAGCTAGTAGATAAAATGATTTAAATCCTCACCAACAAAATCTCACCAATACACTCCAAGGAAAAGCCTCTCAACTCATGTTTCACTTGTGATGTCTTTTACCCTTAATGGACACTCTTGCCTTTTATCGCTCTTTTTTTCCTTTAAATTTATTGTGGAACCCCCTCGAGGTTTATAAGTCATCTCGTAGACTTCGGTTGAAATAATTGGGCTTGGTTGGAAAAATAGTGTGAGTAAAGAAAGAATTGGCTACAAGAAGGAATGGATATGAGAATGGCAATGAAATCGTAAAGATAATGAAAGAAATGATGAAATGAATATGAAACTTTCTTAATTATTTTTTCAAATATGAAAAGAATTGCTCCTGCCTTCATTAAACTTTTTATTTTTATTTTTATTTTTTACTAACCCGGGAGAGTGAAAACTACAATCTTAATGAATCGACTAGCTCTGATACTAAATGATATGATCTCAATTATGAGTTTTGAGTCATATAATTTGTTGGCCAATCGTGATTCTAGTCAGAAACTCTACAATGCTTGCAATGATTATGAAAGTTCAAAATTAACGTGTGACTATGAGATAAAAAATAAAGAATGAAATTGAAAAGGATGTGGATAAATTTGAAGTGGTTTTGATGTGATCACGCCCACTATGGATCCAAACGTCATGCCACAAGGTCCCATTACTAGATCAAGGGCCAAACAATTCAGGGAAGTACTCTTAACTAAGTGTCTTGAAACTTTTGATTCATTTGACAACTTGACACCCTCCGATGTTAAGTTATATAATATTTTAATAGTTAAAGAATAACTTAGTATGAACACATCTTCACAATAGTTTCACATTGTTATTCAGATATGTTAAGCATGTTAGAATAGTCTTGCAATCATATTAAGCATGATTCATCACATTTATATAATGACATCATACTTATCATTCATTTTATTAGCTCATATGCATTCATTTTAGCTCTTAGGCTTTAAAAACTAGCTCACACATATTATATGATGATATCCTTAGCTCATTACATGAAATCGTAGCTCACAATACCATGATTATACATAGTAACAAGGTAATTAGCTCATACCAGCTCAATACCATTGAATTACCTTGTTTCCTTGCACATGTAGGTACATTGGAGCATGACACACGTTGAGGTAGCTTGGTGGATTATTTAGACATCATATGCATCTCACAAATAGCTCATAAAGTACATGCTAGCTCGTGGAACACTAAGGAAAGCTCAACTCAGCTGGATGAGCTCAAGGCCAGCTAATCTCAGCTAGTTGACTACTTAAAGCCAAGTTGCTAAAAGTGACATCAAGTGTAGTTGAATGTGTTGATATGAAGCTTACAAGGTCTCAGCTAGGAAGCTGATTCAAAACTAGCCCCTTGCTTACTATCTAGCTAAACACTCAAGAAATATTGGAGGAAGACCATGCACGCCCAATATGATGCACATGACCAGCCTTCATCCTATGTACAAGGCTGCACCACAGGGTTCCCTAAAACACCCATGTGCATGCCATATGACTAGTAACCATGTGCCTTGCATGTGGTCTCATTTAGACGCCAAGAGGAAATGATACATCACCATTCGGCCAAGCACTCCCTCCTTTTCAATTTGGTGCTAAGATGAAAAGCAAAGTAGGGAACCATTCGACCAAGGGTTATTACCCTTCATTTAGGACCGAACCATCATCTCTTTTAGCATTTAAATTATGTCTTTATAGGGAGACTCAAGGGCTGGCCGATCCACCATGTACCTGTTCGGTCATGCCCCTCCAAAAACTATAAATAGGCTTTCCTATTTCATTTATTAGCAGACCTTTTTGATTAATTAAAGTGAGATTATACTTTTTGCTTAAGTCCTTGTGACTTTTATCGACTTATCAAGTAAATCATTCACTTGTGGCATCAATCCCTTCCCTTTGATACTTGTGGTTCCTATCTCCATATAGATAGTGGGTCCAAGTCCTTATTACCACCCCTTAAAGAAGAAATATAAGTATGGGTCTTTGCTCTCTATAGCATTAGTTCTTCTTTGAGTCTTCTTTAAGATACTATCCTCACAACCATTCCATTATTTCATCAACCAAACCCATAGCCATATCAACAATCTTCTGCTACCATCTCTATATCATAAATAGCCTACCCTATTCACCTTTACATCTACCACTAAACCATCTGTTTTGAGCCATTCGACTGCCAGAGGTCTCCCACGGAAGCTGCTCTCAACCTAGAATTGGGGGCAGCCTACTATCCTACCTCTCCCTTATCCCATTATACATGGGAATAGGGTCAGCTAATTTATTTATTTTTTTACTTATGCAGGTTATTTTGTTTCCTTCCTAGATCCACAATCAATCAAAGATGTAAAAATACCTTACATCAAGTGGTAATCAGAGCTTTGGTGGAAGAAGCAACGTGCAACAACAACAAAAATACAAAAAAAAAAGTGCAAGTAAAGAAATCAAAATCCAAAAAAGAAATCGAAGCACTCAAAAGAAAAAATTGAAAGCACTAAAAAAGAAGAAAAAGAAAATAAAGAAAAGTTGAAGCACTCATCAACAATTATCATCACCAAGCCATTCAAGTAAGCCTTTAAATTGATTGTGGTGATAGAAGGTTGTGAAGTGACTTTGTGTAAGTAACCCCTTTTATTCTATTCTTTCTATTTCTAAGCCACCTTTTCATTATATTTGCTTTCCATTCCTACTAACCCTTTTGCAGTCGACGCACAACAAGTGAATAATATCCATGGTGTGTTCAAGTCATGGAGAAAGTTGGAGCTAGTTTGGATCGTATCACACTCGCTGTAGGTGAGCTAGGAACCAACATTATAATAAAATGAAATGGAGGAAGGCTTAAGACTGACAAGAAACCGATAGAGTTCTAATCTAAGAACTAAAATAAAAGAAACCTTTCAAAGAGTTTATTATGCAAAAAGTTATAAGTACAAATGCCATGGAGGTACATATTTATAGAGTTGATAGACACCATATGAAGAGTTTTTACAATTAAAATAAAACAATCACCTAAATGCAATTGAATTCAATTAAATGACTTGCTATTGTTCTTATCCTTTGATGGCTGAACATGTAGATTGAAAATGGATGAATTAAGCTTTAATTTGATATAATTATATCCTTAAATTCGTCCGAAAAGGAGGGGTGACTCTTGGGCTGCCTTGCTTTGCTTGCAAATGAAAGAAAAAGAGGATAAAATGTAGTCATTGGATGAATGTGGACATCCTAAATGTCCAAATTAGCTTGTCTCTTCAAATTCCTTGCTGATTTTTTCACTTAATTTGGTGGTTAAATGAAATAAATCATCCTTCGTTGCTTGTTCCCTTGTAGAATATGATCAACCTTTAAAAGATTATAAAGGCCTTGAATGCTATGTTTTGAATGCTGGTTATTGCATGTTCCCTTACTTTAATGTGAATGGCCTTCAACGGGTGATAACATGATGTGATCCAATTCAGCATCAAGTCTAACTTTGCATTTGTAACCTTTCAAGGGGAGAAACTTTCCAATTTTCTACACAATGATGTTTATTTCGTTTGCTATAACCTAACTATATTCATATATATATATATAGCTATAATGATAATAACTTATTCATTATATATATATAGCTATATTCATATATATATATATATATATATATATATATATATGGCTATAATGATAATAACTTATTCATTACTATGTGAGACATAAGTTATTATTATATACTATAGAACACATATTTATCATATACACATTAATATAGTTCATGTACTTAACTTATTCTTTATGTTCTGAATATAGATACATTCGGCCACAACTTGTTAGTTATCTTGGAGTTAAATGGTGAAAGAAACAACAAGGAAACTTACATGGGACGTTTAGGAGAGTATAAGGAACATTTGGAGAAAAGTTATCCGGAGACCATTGAGCTCATAGCTTGATTGAGATAAAGATTTGAGCTACAAGATGACTTTAATTCAGCTAGGGAGCTGCACCATCATCATCACCACTTAGGACACTTCAAATATGTCCTAAGTCAATTTTTGTGAAATCGTACCTTTTAATGAATAGTTTCCATCCCAAAAGGTACCTTTCCACAAGGAGCTGCCATAATATTCATCATGTTACAACTCACCTATGGCCAGCTCACCTTCAGTTCATTCACCCTAGAACTAGCTCAAACAAGAATGATTACCTTCCAACAATTGTGACCTTTCATGAATGATGTTGCCCATGAATATGCCCTTTCATCAAGGTGCACGTTGATGAAGAGATTACATCTATTTGAGGCCTAAATCATGAATATAGATTAGACAAGAACCATGCCTCTTCGGCCACCATCCACATGCTTTGCACATGAAGAATTTGGCGCCAAGATGAACCAACACAACACCAATCGGCCAAGGAAGATGACTTTGGCGCCAAGATGAACAAGCATGTCACTATTTGGCCAAGGGAGATGTATCTTCATCCTATCCGAAACATCATGACTACTTTGAAGAGATAGCCGAACCATCACTAAGCCAATGGACTCATCCATTCACTTAAAGCATTATGTACTTGTCGAATCATTAGATATCTATTCGGCCAAACCCTCTCATTTCCTATAAATTGATAGGCTTGCTTTTATTTGTAATAATCTAATTTCATAATATAAACAAACTTTTGTGAGTTAAATCTCTCTTCAAAGTTCTTTGAGAACTTTATCGATTAAGCAAGTCTATTTGTTATACTTCTGGTGTCATTCCTTCACCTTGATTATTAAATTCCTAGATTTTATATCTAGTGGGTTGAAGACATCATTACCATCCCTCAAGTAAGTTTGTGAAGATCGGGGTTTTGATCTCTAGCATAGCTTCTTCTTTGGCATGTTTGAGATACATTATCATCTCCATCAACCATTCAACATCAACACCATCAACCATCTCCCATTGAAGGCCACCAACATTATCATCTATATTTCCGCAGCCATCTCTTTTCTTATTTTTTTCATTACTTATTTATTTTCCATTTCTTATATCATCACTAATACTATATATTTATCATCTTTGTTGAAGCCATACTTATAATTCAAGGGCATTACTATTGTTATTCCTAGATCGGGACAATAATAAGGCTATCTATTCACTTCCATTGAAGAGTGTAGATTAGCCTATATCATAACATCAACATTGACTGCCTTGAATTGGTGAATTAAGATGGCCATCAATTGCTTGTCTCTTGGTAGAAGATGATAGGACTCTTCCTTGGCTCAAACTCATCCAAATCATCCATACATAAAATTTCCATAACAAAATTCTAGTATGCACTATCTTCAATAAATCAATCATATCTCAAGTTGTCGATATCAGATTGAGGTGATTCAAAAGGTGTTGGAAAGTTAATAGATAGATAAATAATTTCTAATAGATTTTTTAACCCAAAAATGTTTGTATCGTATCCAGAATTAGAATACATTTTGACTGATATTCTTGCATCTGTTGAAACCATTCAACTTCTCTCATGCACCTAGACACAAAGGTGAACTTTATTCAATCTTTAATTGAAAAAATGCATGAAACAGTTATGATTTAGTTTAATAAATGAACTAGTTTGATGAATGAACTAGTTTAATTAATGAACTAACTTTATTCAATGAACTAGATGCATGAATGAAGTCGCTTACTAAATGATCTAAATATGCATAAAAGAACTACTTCCCTAAATGAACTAGATGCTTTAAATGCAATGCTTGCTTAAATGAACAACACACTTATTAAATGCAATGAATGTCATGCAACTAATAAAACTCATGCAAATTCATGCAATGAATGATATCATATGATAAGTATATCTTAAGAGGTAAATACAAACATATGATAAAATATAGTGCATAAATGAGCATGTATAGGATGAAGTAAGGTAGAACTCCCTTTGAACCAGTCTTGGTGAACTTCAATGATTTAATCAGATCAAGAAGAAAGTTAGGGCTGATTGGGATCACATCATTGTTGTTCTATTAACAAAATCACCATTAAATATTAACATCCTATACCAAGGTTAGATGACATGTTGGATGAGTTGAGTGGTGCCACCATCTTCTCTAAGATCGATCTCAAGAGTGGCTATCACCAAATTAGAATATTAGAAGATGATGAATGGAAAACCATCTTTAAGACAAAATAAGGTTTGTATGGAATGGATGGTGATGCCTTTCAGCTTAACCAATGCTCCTAGCACCTTAATGAGATTAATGAATCATGTTCTTCGACCATTGGTAAGTTGATACATGCACCACATGCCCCAAAGCTAAGGATGATGAATTTACTTTACCACTTGGCCGTATAACACGAGGTAGGACCAAACTTCTTAAAGACAAGCTTCAAGTTGCAGTTCAAGCATTCATCCGTAAGGGTATAATAGAAGCATATTTACAATAACTTTTTGAAGGGGATCCAGTTGTTATCCGGTCGACATGTCTTCTGGAGATACAACCCTCTATCTTTTATCTTTCCAACAGTTCTTGAATCGTATCAATCCAATATCAAGAACTCATGATATATTCATTTTACTGAAGATAGCGCATGCTGAAATTCGTATACGAGATTAATACGTGATTTTGTAAATATTATGAATTTTCAATATTTATATTGATTATGATGTACCCTTGTTTGGCTTCTGATGCCACTTGATGTAAGGCACTTGTGCCTCTTCAATTGATTGTGGATCTAGGAAGAAAGCAAAACAACCTACATAAGTGAATGGCTCCAAAGAGATGGTTAAAGGTGGTAAACGTATAGGTGAATAGGTAGGTTGTTTAATAAATGAGAGATGGAAGCGAAAGATGATTGATATGTCTATGGGTTTGGTTAATGAAACAATGGGATGATTGTGATGATAGTATCTTAAAGAAGACTCAAAGAAGAATCGATGCTATAGAGAGCAAAGACCCAGACTTTATATTGCGTCTTTAAGGGGTGATATAAAGGACTTTGACCCACTAGTTATAAGAACTAGGAACCAGAAGTATCAACGGGAAGGGGATTAACTCCACAAGTATAAAAATACTTGATAAGTCAATAAAATTCATCAGGACTTAAGAAAGAGAATAATCTCACTTGTATTAATAAAAAGGGTATGATTACAAATGATATATGCTTTCCTATTTATAGGAAATAGAGAGGCATGGTCGAATGGTTACAAGGGGATTCAGCCAACCTTGTGCCTTCCTATAGAGACATAATTTAATTACAAAATAGAGATGAAGGTTCAATTTAAATGGAGGGTAATAACCCTTGGCCGAATAGCTCTTGTGTCCCTTCATGTTGGTGCCAAATTGGATGAGAAATGTTGCTTGGCCGAATAGGGTGAGGGCTCTTCATCTTGGAGCCTAAATGATATCACACACAAGGCACATAGGGGTTGGTGATATGGCACACACATGGGTACTCTAGGGAGCCTTGTGGTGTAGCCTTGTACATGGGATAAAGGCTGGTCATGTGCTCCATCTTAGGCGTGTATGTGTCTCCTTCCAAGCTAGTTTGAGTGTTAAGCTAGCTAGCTAGCATGGGGCTATTTGTGAACAAACTTCCTAGCCAATTCCTTGTGAGCTCCATAAAAACATGTTTAGCTACATTCAGCTACCATTGATATCACTTTTAGCAACTCAGCTCCAAATAGTCCAACTAGTTGAGTTTAGTTAGCCTTAAGCTCCTCCAGCTGAATCGAGCTTTCCATAGAGTTCCATGAGCTGCCTTGTACTTTGTGAGCTATTTGTGAGCTGCATATAATGTCTAAATTATCCATCAAGCTACCTCAACGTGCATCACACTCCAATGTAACTACATATGCAAGGAAACAAGGTAAGTCCACGATATTGAGCTGATATGAGCTAAATACCTTGCTGCCATGTAAGATTATGGTAATGTGAGCTATGTTTGAAGGCCATTAGCTGATTATATCATCTCATAATATGTGTAAGATAATGCATGAAGCTTAAGAGCTAATATGAATTCATATGAACTAATGAAATGATTTATAATGATGTTGCCTTGATGTATATATGATAATCATTCTTAATATGATTATAAGACTATCATAACATGCTTAAATACCAATGTGCATGTTGTGTTCATACTAAGTTATTTAACTACATAATTCTTATCATAAAATGTATTATAAAAGCATATAGTATATAACTAATATAAAGTAAATTCAATATAAGGATGTTCAAGAGTACTCCCTTTGTAGGTGAAAACGTGCTTACATCATGCCCCCTTCTTTAGGGCGATTTGTCCTCAAATCGAGTTAATTCTGTCCTTGCAAAGCTTCATGTCTTCTTGCTAAAAGAAAGCATCCTTTGAACATTTGTGTTCATCCATTAGGTATCTTTTCATAATATTTCCCTTTAGGTCTTTCTTTGGAATATGATTTACCAACATGAACCTTTTAAGAGTGGTCTTCCTTTAAGGATATCCCTTTTGGAAGTGACCTTTCACGTGGTTGATCCTAAAAAGTGAGGAGAGAAGAGGTTTCAAATCAAGAGTTACTTACCTTTTGGCGATTAAGTCCCTTGGTGAAGAGTTTTGACTTTAAATTCCAACCATCACCAATTTTCATAGGAGACACTTCATTTTCCAGTTTTAAACCATCGTGTTTCTCTATGAAGAAGTTTGGTGTCATGTTTTGTTCTTCTTTATTCTTCTTTGGGGTTTTATCCTTGCACCATGCTTGTACACTCTTTCGCATATGCATCTGATCTTGTTGTACCTCTTTTGGCGTCAAAGGCATCAAAGTTACCTTGCGTCCATCATGCTTAAAAATGTATTGATTGTGATAACAATCATGAATGGCCCCTTTTTCATACTTCCATGATCTTCCAAGTAAGATGTGGCTAACATACATAGGAATAATGTCACAAAGCACCTTGTCCTTGTACATACCAACTGAAAAAGGGATTAGAAGCTGCTTGGTAACGTTTAACTCACCTCCTTCATTGAGCCATTGAAGTTTATATGGAGTGGGATGCTTTGATGTTGCCAAACTAAGTTTTTTAACCATAAGAGTGTTGGTAACGTTTGTGCAACTCCCTCCATCGATGATCATTGTGCAAACCTTGTCCTTGACATGGCATCTTGTATGGAAACTATTGTTTCTTTGAATATCCTCTTGGGATATTTGTGATTGTAGGCACCTTTTCGAAACAAGCATCTCACCATGATCTGTATTTTCTTCAGTTTCTTCATCTTGTATTGTTTCAGGTTCCTCGTCAAAAATAGGCTCGTCAGAATCCGATACAATATCTCCATTGTCAAGTACCATCATGACATTTCGGTTGGGACATTGACTAGCGACATGTCCTTTCCCAAAACATTTGATGTCTCTGGACCTCTTGAATGTATTGATTGGCTCGGATCATGGCTAGTTCATTTCTTTAAAATAATCTTCAATGCTCTAGCTTCCTTGTTTTAGATTTTGTAGTTTATGGTAAAGATCTCGGTGATAGTCAGTAGGCACGAACCTTTTCCTCATAATGGCCTTCATTTCTTCCCATGTATTGATGGGGTGTTCACCATTTTGTCTTCTTGAACTCACCAATTGGTCTCACCAAACTAAGACATAGTCCACGAATTCCATAGCATCAAACCTGACCTTCTTTTCCTCCTTATAATTTTGGCATTCAAAAATGTGTTCGATCTTGATTACCCAATCAAGATAGGCTTCAGGATCAGTTCATCCTTGAAATGGAGGAATGTCCACTTTGATGTTGCTGAAGTTGTCATTCTGATTTCGATGAGCATCTCTTTGTGCTACTGATGTTACTTCAGCCTCCTCTTCTTCTAATTCTTCTTCCATTATAGGCTGATTTACTCTTTGGTTGCATAAGGATGCTTCAAATTGATCCATACGATCATACAAAGGCTCCAATTCTAATTTAAGCACTAGCCATTTCATGCATAATTGCTTGAATTTGCAAATTAAGGGCTTCTCTTTCAGGGGTTTGTCCTGGACTTTGAGACATGGTTAGTGAAAAAAAAATGTATTAAAGACCTTACCAGAATGTACTCTCACAAAGCCTCACGAGTCACTCCAATGAAAACTTGAATGTCACTCAATCTGCTCGTGTTTTCACTCTATGACTTTAATGGCTTTTATTTATCCTCTTCTGATCTCACACACGCTCTAGCCTTTTTCTCTCGATTATCTTGTCCCATGTTTTAGAGGACTTTACTCAAAAATGTATCAAGTAAATTTTTACTTGTTTGGCATCGGTTGCAAAAGGGT
Source organism: Hibiscus syriacus (assembly GCF_006381635.1). Lineage (NCBI taxonomy): Eukaryota > Viridiplantae > Streptophyta > Magnoliopsida > Malvales > Malvaceae > Hibiscus > Hibiscus syriacus. Next base: position 9,259,403 of record NW_024062800.1, on the reverse strand, counting down.
TAGTAGGAATGGAAAGCAAAAATATAATTGAAAGGGTGGCTTAGAAAATAGAAAAAAGAGAAATGAAAGGGGTTACTTACACAAGTCACTTCACAACCTTCTATCACCACAATCAATTTAAAAGGCTTACTTGAATGGATTGGTGATGAGAATTGTTGATGAGTGCTTCAACTTTCTTTTTTTATTTTCTTTGCTTTTTTTAGTGCTTGACTTTTCATCTTTTAGAGTGCTTAACTTTTTTCTTTGCTGATTTTTTTATTTTCTTTAACTTGCACTTCTTTTTGTATTTTTCTTTTTATTGTTGTTGCACGTTGCTTTCTTCCACCAAAGCTCTGATTACCGTTTGATGTACTCTTGTTTGGCTTCTGATGCCACTTGATGTAAGGCACTTGTGCCTCTTCAATTGATTGTGGATCTAGGAAGGAAGCAAAATAACCTGCATAAGTGAATGGCTCAAAAGAGATGGTTAAGGGTGGTAAACGTATAGGTGAATAGGTAGGTTGTTTAATAAATGAGAGATGGAAGCGGAAGATGATTGATATGGCTATGGGTTTGGTTAATGAAACAATTGGATGGTTGTAAAGATAGTATCTTAAAGAAGACTCAAAGAAGAACCAATGCTATAGAGAGCAAAGACCTAGACTTTATATTGCTTCTTTAAGGGGTGGTACAAAGGACTTTGACCCACTAGTTATAAAAACTAGGAACCAGAAGTATCAACGGGAAGAGGATTGACTCCACAAGTATAAAAATACTTGATAAGTCGATAAAAGTCACCAGGACTTTAGAAAGAGAATAATCTCACTTGTATTAATGAAAAAGGTCTGATTACAAATGATATATGCTTTCCTATTTATAGGAAATGGAGAGGCATGGTGGAATGGTTACAAGGGGATTCGGCCAGCCTTGTGCCTTCCTATAGAGACAAAATTTAATTACAAAATAGAGATGATGGTTCAGTTTAAATGGAGGGTAATAACCCTTGGCCGAATAGCTCTTGTGTCCCTTCATGTTGGTTCCAAATTGAATGGGAGATGTTACTTGGCTGAATAGGGAGAGGGCTCTTCATCTTGGCGCCTAAATGATATCACACGCAAGGCACATTGGAGCTGGTCATATGGCTCGCACATGGGTGCTCTAGGGAGCCTGGTGGTGCAACTGATATAATCACACCTACACCAGATCTGGAAGTCATGCCACATGGTCCCATTACTAGATCAAGAGCCAAACAATTCAGGGAAGTTCTCTTAACTAAGTGTTTAGAAGCTTTTGATTCAATTGATAACTTAACACCCTCCTATGTTAAGTTATATAATGTTTTAATAGATAAAGAATAACTTAGTATGAATACATCTTGCACATTGTTATTTTGTTATGTTAAGCATGTTAGGATAGCTATATAATTATATTATGCATGATTATAACATATACATCAAGGCAGCATACTTATAATGCATTTCATTAGTTCATTTGCATTCATATTAGCTCTTAGGTTTTATATCTTACCTTACATATATTAGAAGATGATATAATTAGCTCATGACATTCAAAATTAGCTTACATTACCATATTCATGCATGGCAGCAAGGTATTTAGCTCATATCAGCTCAATGCCATGGACTTACCTTGTTTCCTTGCACATGTAGGTACATTGGAGAATAATAAACATTGAGATAGCTTGGTGAATAATTTGGACTTCATATGCAGCTCACAATCAGCTTACAAAGTACAAGGCAGATCATGGAACACTAAGGGAAGCTCGGTTCAGCTGGAGGAGCTAGCTAAACTTAGCTAGTTGGACTATTTGGAGCTGAGTTGCCAAAAGTGATGTCAAAGGTAGCTGAATGTAGTTGAACATAATATTGAGGAGCTCACAAGGACTTAGCTAGGACGTTTGTTCCCAAACAGCCCATGCTTGCTAGCTAGCTTCACAACTCAAGCTAGCTTGAAGAAGACACATGCACGCCCAAGAGAGAAAGCACATGACCAGCCATCATTCCATGCACAAGGCTGCACCACAAGGTTTCCTAGAACACCCATGTGCCTTGCATATGACCAGCCCCCATGTGCCTTGCATGAGGATCATTTAGGCGCCAAGATGAAGAGTTATCTCCCTATTCGGCCAAACCATGTGTTTTGCATGTGAACAGCCCCATGTGCCTTGCATGTGGTTTATTTAGGCACCAAGATGAAGAGCTCTCTCCCTATTCAGCCAAGCATCATTTCCCATTCAATTTGGCGCTAACTTGAGGGGACACAAGGACTATTCGACCAAGGATTATTTCCCTCTATAAAGGACTAAAACATTATGTCATTTAGCATTTAATTATGTCATTTTATAGGGGCACAAGGGCTGGCCGAACCACCATATATCCATTCGGCCATGCCCCTCCATTTCATATAAATAGGAAATCACAATTCATTTGTAATAAGACCATTTTTATTAATCAAAGTGAGATTATTCTCTTCCTTAAGTCCTGGTGACTTTTTATCGACTTATCAAGTATTTTATACTTGTGGCATCAACCCTCTTCTTTCATCTTGATACTTCTGGTTCCTAGTTCATATAACTAGTGGGTCAAAGTACTTATCACCACCCCTTGAAGAAATAATATAAAGATTGGGTCTTTGCTCTCTATAGCATTGGTTCTTCTTTGAGCATTCTTCAAGATACCAACCTCACCACCATCCTTTTGTTTAATCACCATAACCATAACCATTCAATCATCTTCCGCTTCCATCTCTCATTTATTAAATAGCCTACCTATTAATCCATACGTTTACCACCCTTATCCATTCTGTTTTGAGCCATTCACTTATGCAGGTTGTTTTGCTTCCTTCCTATATCCACAATCAAACGAGAAGGTAGAATTACCATACATCAAGAGGTAATCAGAGCTTTGGGGGAAGAAAGCAACGTGCAACAACAACAACGAAGAAAAATACAAAAAAAAAGAAGTGCAGTGAAGTGCAAAAGTGAAAGAAAGCAAGAAAAAAAAATTCAACAAAGAAAACAAAAGCAATCAAAAGAAGAAATTGAAAGCACTTGAAAAAGAAAAAGAAAGAAAGAAAAGTTGGAAGCACTCATCAACAAATCTCATCACCAAGCCATTCAAGTAAGCCTTTAAATTTGATTGTGGTGATAGAAGGTTGTAAAGTGACTTGTGTAAGTAACCCCTTTTGTTCTTTTATTTCTATTTCTAAGCCACCCTTTCAATTATATTTTGCTTTCCATTCCTACTAACCCATTTGCAGCCGACGCCAAACAAGTAAAATTTACTCGATATAGTCTTGAGTAAAAGTTTTCTAGAACTTGAGACAAGAGAATCGAGAGGAAAAAGGCTGGAGCGTGTGTGAGATCAGAAGAGGACAAATAAAAGCCATTAAATTCCTAGAGTGCAAACAAGAGCGGATTGAGTGACATCAAATTTTCTTGGAGTGACTAGTGAGACTTTTTGAGAGTATACTCTTGTAAGGTCCTATACACATTTCAAATTTTTCCTTATTTGCTAACATGTCTCTTCCATCCAACATTCTTGTAATCAAAAGGACTTTGAGCATTCAAAGTCAAGAGGATGAACAAAGAGAGAACATCTTCCATACGAAATGTCACGTGAGAGATAAAGTTTGTGTGGTTATCATTGATGGAGGAAGTTGCATAAACGTAGCAAGTACTCACATGGTTGAAAAGTTGGGTCTCAAGACTTCTAAGCATCCTCATCCTTACAAACTTCAGTGGCTCAAAGATGTGGGTGAAGCCAAGGTAACCAAACAAGTTGTTGTACCTTTTTCAATTGGAAGATACAATGATGAAGCCCTTTGTGATGTGGTGCCCATGAGTGCAAGCCACCTTATACTAGGACGTCCTTGGCAGTATGATAAGAAAGCTACCCATGACGGATTTTCTAATAAATACTCTTTCCAGCATCAAGGAAAGAAAATTATATTGGTACCCTTGTTACCAAGCCAAGTTCATGAATGCCAAGTGACCCTCAAGTCACGCATAGAAGACTGGGAGAAAGAAAAGAAGGCCAAAGAAATTCATACTCCAAAGATGAATATTTATGCCAGCAGAGGAGATATCCGGAAATATTTATCAACTAAGAAGGCTTTACTTATACTTATGTATAAGGAAAATTTTCTTCTTACTAACCCTCTTGAAGGCTTGCCTTCTTCTATTTCTAATCTTTTGCAGGAATTTGAGGATATGTTTCCCGAAGAAATTCCCGATGGATTGCCACCAGTTAGAGGAATTGAACATCAAATTGATTTCATTCCTGGAGCCACCATTCCCAATAGACCAGCATATAGGAGCAATCCTGAGGAAACAAAGGAATTATAAAGACAAGTCAAAGAACTCCTCGACAAAGGCTACATTCGGGAAAGTTTAAGTCCTTGTGCTGTACCCGTTTTGTTGGTACCAAAGAAAGATGGAACTTGAAGAATGTGTATGGATTGTAGGGCAGTGAATCAAATCACTATCAAATATAGGCACCCTATACCTCGGTTGGATGATATGCTCGATGAACTTAGTGGAGCCAACATCTTCTCCAAAATTGATTTGAAAAGTGGCTATCATCAAATAAGAATGAAGGAAGGTGACGAGTGGAAAACTGTATTCAAGACCAAACAAGGTTTGTATGAATGGTTAGTCATGCCTTTTGGTTTGACTAATGCTCCTAGTACCTTTATGCGACTCATTAATCATGTTCTACAGCCCTACATCGGTAAGTTTTATGTTGTTTACTTTGATGATATCTTGATATACAGTAAGTCACTAGCAGATCATGTTGAACATTTACGTTCCATTCTTAGCACTTTTAGAGAATAGCACTTATATGCTAATCTCAAGAAGTGTGATTTTTGTACTAATCAAGTTACTTTTTTAGGCTTCATTGTAAGTTCACATGGGTTATCAGTGGATCCAGAAAAGATTAAGGCAATACAAGAGTGGCCAAAGCCTATCAATGTAAGCCAAGTCCGGAGTTTCCATGGATAAGCCAGTTTTTATAGAAGGTTCGTACCAAATTTTAGTTCTATTGCTGCCCCCTTAACAGGGATTATTAAGAAGAATTCAAACTTCTCTTGGGGCAAAGAACAAGAAGAAGCATTCAATGAACTCAAGGGTTGTTTGACAAAGGCTCCACTACTAGTCTTGCCAAACTTTGAGAAAACATTTGAAGTTAAATGTGATGCCTCCGGAATTGGAATTGGTGCTGTTTTAAGTCAAGAGGGAAAGCCCATTGCCTACTTTAGTGAAAAACTAAATGGTGCAACTTTGAACTATCCAACATATGACAAAGAAATGTATGCACTCATTCGAGCATTGGAGACTTGGCAGCACTACTTATTGCCAAAAGAATTCGTGATACACACTGACCATGAAGCATTAAAGCATATCAAAGGACAACACAAACTCAACAATAGACATGCCAAATGGGTTGAATTTCTCGAGTCTTTTCCCTATGTCATCCACTATAAGAGAGGAAAGGATAATATCGTGGCAGATGCTCTTTCACGCAGGTATGTCTTACTTAACACTTTGGATTCCAAACTTCTTGGTTTTTCATTCATTAAGGAACATTATGCTACTGATTTGGACTTTGGAGAAAGGTATAAGTTATGTGAAATAGGTGCTCATGATAAATATTATTAGCATGATGGATATCTTTTCAAAGAAGGATAACTATGTATTCCACAATGTTCCATAAGAGAAGTACTAACCAAAGAAGCGCATGAAGGAGGACTCATGGGACACTTTGGAGTTGAAAAGACTCTTAGCATTTTGAAGGAACACCTCTTTTGGCCAAAGATGAAAAGGTATGTTGAAAAGGTATGTGAAAAGTGTTTAGTATGTAAAAGGGCAAAATCAAGAGTCATGCCTCATGGATTATATATGCCTTTGCCAATACCTACCATGCCATGGATAGAAATCTCAATGGACTTTGTTTTGGGCTTACCAAAAACAAAGAGTGGAAAGGATTCAATATTTGTGGTGGTTGATCGATTCTCCAAGATGGCTCACTTTATTCCATGCCACAAGACCGATGATGCTATTCATGTTGCTAACCTATTTTTTAGAGAAGTGGTAAGATTACATGGACTTCCTCGAACCATTGTGTCAGATAGAGACGTTAAGTTCTTAAGTTACTTTTGGAGGACTTTGTGGAGTAAAATCGGCACAAAACTACTATTCTCTACTACATGTCATCCTCAAACGGATGGTCAAACTGAAGTAGTTAATAGAGTTTTATCAACACTACTACGATCCATCATCAAGAAAAACATCAAGACGTGGGAAGAATGCCTACCACATGTGGAGTTTGCATACAATCGAACCATTCATTCGGCAACCAAATTTTCTCCATTTGAGGTAGTGTATGGTTTCAATCCTTTAACTCCTTTGGACTTACTTCCTTTACCTTATGATCAATTAGTGAACAAAGATAGAAGGGACAAAGCAGAATTTGTTAAAAGACTCCATCAATAAGTTAAGGAAAATATTGAGAGAAGAACGAGACAATATGAACAGCAAGCAAACAAAGGAAGGAATAAGGTAACTTTTGATGTGGGAGATTGGGTTTGGGTACACTTTAGGAAGGAAAGATTCCCAAACCAAAGGAAGTCTAAACTACTACCCCGAGGAGATGGCCCATTTCAGATTGTAGAAAAGATCAACGACAATGGCTATAAATTTGAATTGCCTAGAGAGTTTGGTGGCGTTAGCACTTCATTCAACATCACCGACTTATCTCCCTTTGAGGATGGACACGATTTGGAGATAAATCACTTAAAAGAAGGGGGGATGATATAATCACACCTACACCAGATCCATAAGTCATGCCACATGGTCCCATTACTAGATCAAGAGCCAAACAATTCAGGGAAGTTCTCTTAACTAAGTGTTTAGAAGCTTTTGATTCAATGGATAACTTAACACCCTCCTATGTTAAGTTATATAATGTTTTAATAGATAAAGAATAACTAAGTATGAATACATCTTGCACATTGTTATTTTGTTATGTTAAGCATGTTAGGATAGCCATATAATTATATTATGCATGATTATAACATATACATCAAGGCAGCATACTTATAATGCATTTTATTAGTTCATTTGCATTCATATTAGCTCTTAGGCTTTATATCTTACCTTACACAAATTAGGAGATGATATAATTAGCTCATGACATTCAAACTTAGCTTACATTACCATATTCATGCATGGCAGCAAGGTATTTAGCTCATATCAGCTCAATGCCATGGACTTACCTTGTTTCCTTGCACATGTAGGTACATTGGAGAATAATAAACGTTGAGATAGCTTGGTGAATAATTTGGACTTCATATGCAGCTCACAATCAACTTACAAAGTACAAGGCAGCTCATGGAACATTAAGGGAAGCTCGGTTCAGCTGGAGGAGCTTAAGGCTAGCTAAACATAGCTAGTTGGACTATTTGGAGCTGAGTTGCCAAAAGTGATGTCAAAGGTAGTTGAATGTAGCTGAACATAATATTGAAGAGCTCACAAGGACTTAGCTAGGACGTTTGTTCACAAACAGCCCATGCTTGCTAGCTAGTTTCACAACTCAAGCTAGCTTGAAGAAGACACATGCACGCCCAAGAGAGAAAGCACATGACCAGCAATCATTCCATGCACAAGGCTACACCACAAGGTTTCCTAGAACACCCATGTGCCTTGCATATGACAAGCCCCCATGTGCCTTGCATGAGGATCATTTAGGCACCAAGATGAAGAGTTCTCTCCCTATTCGGCCAAGCCATATGTTTTGCATGTGAACAGCCCCATGTGCCTTGCATGTGGTTTATTTTGGCGCCAAGATGAAGAGCTCTCTCCCTATTCGGCCAAGCATCATTTCCCATTCAATTTGGCGCCAACTTGAGGTGATACAAGGACTATTCGGGACCAAAACATTATGTCATTTAGCATTTAATTATGTCATTTTATAGGGGCACAAGGGCTGGCCGAACCACCATGTATCCATTCGGCCATGCCCCTCCATTTCCTATAAATAGGAAATCACAATTCATTTGTAAGCAGACCTTTTATTTTAATTGAAGTGAGATTATTCTCTTTCTTAAGTCCTGGTGACCTTTTATCAACTTATCAAGTATTTTATACTTGTGGCATCAACCCTCTACTTTCATCTTGATACTTCTGGTTCCTAGTTCATATAACTAGTGGGTTAAAGTACTTATCACCACCCCTTGAAGAAACAATATAAAGATTGGGTCTTTGCTCTCTATAGCATTGGTTCTTCTTTGAGCATTCTTCAAGATACTATCCTCACCACCATCCTTTTGTTTCATCGCCATAACCATAACCATTCAATCATCTTCCGCTTCCATCTCTCATTTATTAAATAACCTACCTATTAAACCATACGTTTACCACCCTTATCCATTCTGTTTTGAGCCATTCACTTATGCAGGTTGTTTTGCTTCCTTCCTAGATCCACAATCAAACGAGAAGGTAGAATTTCCTTACATTTGCAGCCTTGTACATGGGATAAAGGCTGGTCATGTGCTCCATCTTGGGCGTGCATGTGTCTCCTTCCAAGCTAGTTTGAGTGTTGAGCTAGCTAGATAGCATGGGGCTATTTGTGAACAAGCTTCCTAGCCGAGTCCTTGTGAGCTCCATAACAACATGATCAGCTACATTCAACTACCATTGATATCACTTTTGGCAACACAACTCCAAATAGTCCAACTAGCTGAGTTTAGCTAGCCTTAAGCTCCTCCAGCTGAATCGAGCTTTCCTTAGTGTTCCATGAGCTGTCTTGTACTTTGTGAGCTGCATATGACGTCCAAATTATCCATCAAGCTACCTCAACGTGCATCACACTCCAATATACCTACATGTGCAAGGAAACAAGGTAAGTCCATGATATTGAGCTGATATGAGCTAAATACCTTGTTTCCATATAAGATTAAGGTAATTTGAGATATGTTTGAAGGCCATGAGCTAATTATATCATCTCATAATATGTGTAAGATAATGCATGAAGCTTAATAGCTAATATGAATGCATATGAACTAATGAAATGATTTATAATGATGCTTCCTTGATGTATATATGATAATCATGCTTAATATGATTATAAGACTATCCTAACATGCTTAAATACCAATGTGCATGTTGTGTTCATACTAAGCTATTTAACTACATAACAAGAATTCTTATCATAAAATGTATTATAAAAGCATGTAGTATATCATAAAATGTATTATAAAAGCATATAGTATATCATAAAATGTATTATAAAAGCATATAGTATTTAACTACATTATTTTTAGTTATTATTTTTATTTTATTAGAAATTAGAGTCAAGACATGTTTAGTTTGTTATTATTTTATTCATTAGTTATTTAGGACCTTTAGAACTCAGCCCCTTTATCTTTCACCTTTATAAGGGAGATCTTTTGATTTCTTGGTTATCTTACTTTATTTTCAATTTCTTTATTTGTTTATCTTGTTTTAATCTTATTTCTTACCTTGTTTCTAGCACCTAAAAGAAACCCTAAGAACCCTACTTGCTGCCACCACCTTCTCCTATTCATTCCCCATTGTTCTTCATCGAGTCTAGAGCTTTCTAGGTTTGATTCTTCAACAAGAGCAACGTTTATTAACCCGCCACCGCTTCCCTATCATAAGTTTTGTGTGGTTTATTTTGATGACATTTTGATATATAATTATGACTTGAAAACACATGTACAACATTTGAGGTATGTTCTTGAAACCCTTTAAAAAGAAAAGCTTTATGCTAATATAAAGAAATGTTTCTTTTGCACTGACAATGCTATGTTACAAACTAGAACCCAAGGTATTCTTGCATCTGCAACCTTTCATCAAGATCACAAGGGAGTTTTCTATACCTTGTTCAATTCCTACTTTGCATTCATTGTATTTATATTCAATACATATAGCATTCACTATGTTATGGATATAGTCATATATGTACATTTTATCTATGGTTATAATAAAAATCTTTAAATTCATTATAATATGAATTTTAATTATTATTATAACCTATAGCCCACATCTTTATATTATATAAATTGCTACATTATATTAGTTCAAATACTTAATTTAAATTTTATGTTTCTTTTAGGTTCCAACGTCTAAAATAACTTAGGAACTGAATTTGAGAATAAAAAGCGACAAAGATCTAGGAAAACTTACATAGGTTTATTCAAGATGATGCGATCATGCCAAGGACCAAACTTCTTCACCACATGATCACTTCATGGACGTTCTGCCTTGTTGATTCTAAGGGGGTCTTACCTTATTTTATTATTTATTTACTCATTTATGCATTACATTACATGTCACATGAATATGTTTATCTTATTCTTAATTTTTGCTTGAATATTATATGATGTCATTTTTATGTATAATATATGATTTCATGCATGACTTCTTAATTCACATCTTTATATAACTCATTCAATGCATATGCATTCATAGTTAGCTCATTTGCATTATTAACATAGGTGGAAGCATGCATTCATAATTATAATAGCTTAATTTCTATCTAATTATTTGTTTGCATACTTTTTCTAGGTTCATTGGATGCTAAGAAGACTAAAGGCAATTGAAGAGTTGGTTGGACAGTTCACATCGGTCAGATTGATCTACAATTTCAACATGTTCCAAGCATATTTGTGTTATAAAGTATTCTTAACATTTAATCCCCTATCTCGTATCTTTCCAACGCATTTTGAATCACATCAATCAGATATCGGGAACTTGAGATATGCCTAGATTACTGAAGACAGTGCAGGCTGGAAATTAATACGGGATTTGCAACCATTCATCTCCTTCAAAGGACTTATGCATGGGAGGAATTAATGAAGACATGCATGGACGAGAAAAGAATATTAAAATGAATTAGAACATTTGAGAGGAGGTGCAAGAATTCATTCAAAGCCTTTTAAATTCATCCATTCATGCATATTCATGCAAGAAGCCAAATAGTCATGTTCACACAAGGGGGAAGAATATCAGCCAAGATACATTCATCCATAGAAGAAAAATCAACACGTTCACACAAGGTGGGATGAATTTAGCCAAAGGATGTATTCCATTAAAAGATGAACATCCATTCATCAAAATTCATTCACCTAAGCCATGCTTTGTATCTATTTAAAGTATGAACACTCATCCATAAAGGTTCACTCATTAAATGTTTTGTATTCACACCATGCACTCTTAGGCCTATAAATAGCTTTCCATTCATTTGTAAAAGAAACCTGATATATGGCTTCTGGTGCCACTTGATGTAAGGTAATTCTACTTCTCATTTGATTGTTGATCTAGGAAGGAAGCAAAACAACCTGCACAAATGAATGGCTCAAAACAGAATGGATAAGGGTGGTAAATGTATGGTTTAATAAGTAGGCTATTTATTAAATGAGAGATGGAAGCGGAAGATGATTGAATGGTTATGGTTATTATGATGAAATAAAAGGATGGTGGTGAGGATAGTATCTTGAAGAATGCTCAAAGAAGAACCAATGCTATAGAGAGCAAAGACCCAATCTTTATATTGTTTCTTCAAGGGGTGGTGTTAAGTACTTTGACCCACTAGTTATATGAACTAGGAACCAGAAGTATCAAGATGAAAGAAGAGGGTTGACGCCACAAGTATAAAATACTTGATAAATCGATAAAAAGTCACCAGGACTTAAGGAAGAGAATAATCTCACTTTGATTAATAAAAATGGTCTTATTACAAATGAATTGTGATTTCCTATTTGTAGAAAATGGAGGGGAATGGCCGAATGGATACATGATGGTTCGGCCAGCCCTTGTGCCTCTATAAAATGACATAATTAAATGCTAAATGACATAATGTTTTGGTCCTTTATGGAGGGAAATAATCATTGGCCGAATAGTCCTTTTGTCCTCTCAAGTTGACGCCAAATTGAATGGGAAATGATGCTTGGCCGAATAGGGAGAGAGCTCTTCATCTTGGCGCCTAAATAAACCATATACAAGGCACATGGGGCTGTTCATATGCAAAATACATGGCTTGGTCGAATAGGGAGAGAACTCTTCATCTTGGCGCCTAAATGATCCTCATGCAAGGCACATGGGTGCTGGTCATATGCAAGGCACATGGGTGTTCTAGGAAACCTTTTGGTGCAGCCTTGTGCATGGAATGATGGCTGGTCATGTGCTTTCTCTCTTGGGCATGCATGTGTCTTCTTCAAGCTAGCTTGAGTTGTGAAGCTAGCTAGCAAGCATGGGCTGTTTGTGAACAAACGTCCTAGCTAAGTCCTTGTGAGCTCCTCAATATTATGTTCAGCTACATTCAGCTACCTTTGACATCACTTTTGGCAACTCAGCTCCAAATAGTCCAACTAGCTAAGTTTAGCTAGCCTTAAGCTCCTCCAGCTGAACGGAGCTTCCCTTAGTGTTCCATGAGCTGCCTTGTACTTTGTAAGCTGATTGTGAACTGCATATGAAGTCCAAATTATTCACCAAGCTATCTCAACGTTTATTATTCTCTAATGTACCTACATGTGCAAGGAAACAAGGTAAGTCCATGGCATTGAGCTGATATGAGCTAAATACCTTGCGCTCATGCATGAATATGGTAATGTAAGTTAAGTTTGAATGTCATGAGCTAATTATATCATCTCCTAATATGTGTAAGGTAAGATATAAAGCCTAAGAGCTAATATGAATGCAAATGTACTAATGAAATGCATTATAAGTATGTTGCCTTGATGTATATGTTATAATCATGCATAATATAATTATATAGCTATCCTAACATGCTTAACATATTAAAATAACAATGTGTACGATGTATTCATACTAAGTTATTCTTTAACTTCATAACTAATATCCTTATAATGATATGTAATATAATAGTATATATTATAAGGTTATTATAAAGTAAATGCATTAAAAGGATGTTCAAGAGTACTCCCTTTATAGTTGAAAACGTGCTTGCATCATCCCCCTTCTTTAGGGCGATTTGTCCTCAAATCGAGTCCATTCTGTCCTTGCATAGCTTCACGCCTCTTTGCTAAAAGAAAGTATCCTTTGAACGTTTGTGTTCTTCCATTATATACCCTTTTGTAAGATTTCCCTTTAGGCCTTTCTTTGGAATATGATTTACCAACAGGTACCTTTTGGGAATGATCTTTATCTAGGGATATCCCTTTTGGAAGTGACCTTTCACGTGAATTATCCTGAAAAGTGAGGAGAGAAAAGGTTTCATAAGAAGGGGTACTTACCTTTTGTAGATTAAAATAATTGGCGAAGAGTTGTGACTTTAAGTCCCAAACATCACCACTTTTCGTAGGTGACCCTTCATTTTCCAGCATTGAACCATCATGTATCTCTATGAAGAAGTTTGGTTTATTGTTTAGTTCCTCTTCATTTTTCGTCAGGGTTTTATCTTTGCGCCATGCTTGTACACTCTTTCGCAAATGTAATTGATCCTGGTGTACTTGTTTTGGCGTTAAAGGCATCAAGGTCACCTTGCGTCCATCATGCTTAAAAGTGTATTGATTGTGAAAACAATCATGAATGACCCTTTTGTCATACTGCCATGGTCTCCCAAGTAAGATGTGGCTAGCATGCATAGGGACAATGTCACAAAGCACCTTGTCCTTGTACCTACCAACTGAGAAAGGAATTAGAACCTGTTTGGTAACATTTAACTCACCTCCTTCATTGAGCCATTGGAGTTTATATGGAGTAGGATGTTTTGACATTGCCAATCCAAGTTTTTCAACCATAAGAGTGCTGGCTACGTTTTTGCAACTTCCTCCATCGATGATCATTGTGCAAACCTTATCCTTGACATGGCGTCTTGTATGAAATATATTGTTTCTCTGAATATCATCTTGGGATGTTTGTGATTGTAGGCACCTCTTTGAAACAAGCATCTCACCATGATCTGCATTTTCTTCCGTTTCTTCTTCTTGTATTGTTTTAGGTTCCTCGTCAAAAATAGGCTCATCAGAATCTGATACAATATCTCCATTGTCAAGCACCATCATGGTATTTCGGTTGGGACATTGACTAGCAACATGTCCTTTTCCAGAACACTTGAAACATTTGATGTCTCTTGATCTCTCAAAAGTGCTGGTTTACTTTTCTTTACCCCTGTTAGATTCGCCCACTTGTGTAGTTTTAGGTACTTCTACACGATCCTTTGTTTGGAATGGAGTTTGCTTCCGGAAAGTAATAGGTTCTTGCTTCCATTTGGTGGCCGAATTTGGACTGCTCCTAGTGTAGGATTTCCTTTTGAGTTGTCTTTCAATTTTCATGGCCACATGCACCATTTCTTCAATCCCTACATAATGTTGAAGTTCAACAAGGTTAGCATTATCAAGATTTAGGCCAGATAAGAATCTTGCCATTGTTGTTTCTCTATCTTCATCCACATTGGCTCGGAACATGGCAATCTCCATTTCTTTGAAATAATCTTCAACGTTCTTGCTTCCTTGTTTCAAATTTTGTAATTTATGATAAAGATCTCGGTGATAGTGAGTAGGAACAAACCTTTTCCTCATAATGGCCTTCATTTCATCCCATGTTGTGATGGGGCATTCACCATTTCGTCTTCTTGAACTCACCAATTGGTCCCACCAAACTAAGGAATAGTCCACGAATTCCATAGCAGCAAGCCTAACCTTTTTTACTCCGTATAGTTTTGGCATTCAAAAATGTGTTCAATTTTGATTACCCAATCAAGATAGGCTTCTGGATCAGTTCGTCCTTGAAATGGAGGAATAGTCACTTATATGTTGCTGAAGTTGTCATTTTGATTTCGATGGACATCTCTCCTTGCTACTGATGTTACTTCAACCTCTTCCTCTTCTAAGTCTTATTCTATTCTAGGGCAGTTTACTATATGGTTGCCTAAAGATGCTTCTAATTGATCCATACGATCTTGCAAAGGCTCCAATTCTAATTTCAACAATCTTGCCATTTCGTGCATAATAGCTTGTGTCTGCAAGTTAGGGGCTTCTATTTCTGGGGATCGTCCTGAACTCAGAGACATGGTTAGTGAAACAAGAAAAGAATAAGATGTGTAAAAGGCCTTACCAGAATATACTCTCACAAAGCCTCACGAGTCACTACAAGAAAATTTGATGTCACTCAATCCGCTCGTGTTTGCACTCTAGGACTTTTAATGGCTTTTACTTGTCCTCTTCTGATCTCACACATGCTCCAGCCTTTTTCCTCTTGATTCTCTTGTCTCAAGTTCTAGAAAACTTTTACTCAAGACTATATCGAGTAAATTTTACTTGTTTGGCGTCGGCTGTAAATGGGTTAGTAGGAATGGAAAGCAAAATATAATTGAAAGGGTGGCTTAGAAATAGAAAGAAAAGAACAAAAGGGGTTACTTACACAAGTCACTTTACAACCTTCTATCACCACAATCAAATTTAAAGGCTTAATTGAATGGCTTGGTGATGAGATTTGTTGATGAGTGCTTCCAACTTTTCTTTCTTTCTTTTTCTTTTTCAAGTGCTTTCAATTTCTTCTTTTGAGTGCTTTTGTTTTCTTTGCTGAATTTTTTTCTTGCTTTCTTTCACTTTTGCACTTCACTGCACTTCTTTTTTTTTGTATTTTTCTTCGTTGTTGTTGTTGCACGTTGCTTTCTTCCACCAAAGCTCTGATTACCGCTTGATATATGGATTCTGATGCCACTTGATGTAAGGTAATTATACCTTCTCGTTTGATTATAGATCTAGAAAGGAAGCAAAACAACCTGCACAAGTGAATGGCTCAAAACATAATGGATAAGGGTGGTAAACGTATGGTTTAATAGGTAGGCTATTTAATAAATGAGAGATAGAAGTGGAAGATGATTGAATGGTTATGGTTATGGCGATGAAACAAAAGGATGGTGGTGAGGATAGTATCTTGAAGAATACTCAAATAAAAACCAATGCTATAGAGAGAAAAGACCCAATCTTTATATTGTTTCTTCAAGGGGTGGTGTTAAGTACTTTGACCCACTAGTTATATGAACTAGGAACCAGAAGTATCAAGATGAAAGAAGAGGGTTGACGCCACAAGTATAAAATACTTGATAAGTTGATAAAATGTCACCAGGACTTAAGGAAGAGAATAATCTCAATTTGATTAATAAAAATCGTCTTATTACAAATGAATTGTGATTTCCTATTTATAAGAAATGGAGGGGCATGGCCGAATGGATACATGGTGGTTCGGCCAGCCCTTGTGCCTCTATAAAATGACATAATTAAATGCTAAATGACATAATGTTTTGGTCCTTTATGGAGGGAAATAATCATTGGCCGAATAGTCCTCGTGTCCCCTCAAGTTGGCGCCAAATTGAATGGGAAATGATGCTTGTCCGACTAGGGAGAGAGCTCTTCATCTTGGAGCCTAAATAAACCACATGCAAGGCACATGGGGCTGTTCATATGCAAAACCCATGGCTTGGCCGAATAGGGAGAGAACTCTTCATCTTGGTGCCTAAATGATCCTCATAAAAGGCACACGGGGGCTGGTCATATGCAAGGCACATGGGTGTTCTACGAAACCTTGTGGTGCAGCCTTGTGCATGGAATGATGACTGGTCATGTGCTTTCTCTCTTGGGCATGCATGTGTCTTCTTCAAGCTAGCTTGAGTTGTGAAGCTAGCTAGCAAGCATGGGTTGTTTGTGAACAAACATCCTAGCTAAGTCCTTGTGAGCTCCTCAATATTATGTTCAGCTACATTCAGCTACCTTTGACATCACTTTTGGCAACTCAGCCCCAAACAGTCCAACTAGCTAAGTTTAGCTAGCCTTAAGCTCCTCCAACTGAACCGAGCTTCCCTTAGTGTTCCATGAGCTGCCTTTTACTTTGTAAGCTGATTGTGAGCTGCATATGAAGTCCAAATTATTCACCAAGCTATCTCAACGTTTATTATTCTCTAGTGTACCTACATGTCTAAGAAAACAAGGTAAGTCAATGGCATTGAGCTGATATGAGCTAAATACCTTGCGGCCATGCATGAATATGGTAATGTAAGCTAAGTTTGAATGTCATGAGCTAATTATATCATCTCCTAATATGTGTAAGGTAAGGTATAAAGCCTAAGAGCTAATATGAATGCAAATGTACTAATGAAATGCATTATAAGTATGTTGCCTTGATGTATATGTTATAATCATGCATAATATAATTATATAGCTATCCTAACATGCTTAACATATTAAAATAACAATGTGTACGATGTATTCATACTAAGTTATTCTTTAACTTCATAACTAATATCCTTAGAATGATATATAATATAATAGTATATATTATAAGGTTATTATAAAGTAAATGCATTAAAAGGATGTTCAAGAGTACTCCCTTTATAGTTGAAAACGTGTTCGCATCAAAACCAATTCACTTTGTTTAATCAAATATTTGTGAGAGTTTCTCTCTTTAGTTTTTAAGTGAACTTTATCGACTTATCAAGCTTATGCTTGTGGCGTCACCCCTATCCATTTCACCCTGATACTTCTAGTTCCTATCTCTTTATAGATAGTGGGTCAAAGTCCTTGTTTACCATCCCTTAAAGAAGTTATATAAAGTATGGGTCTTTTTTCTTTAACATTGGTTCTTCTTTGAGTCTTCTTTGAGATACTTCTTTTCATATTCATCTCCATCACCTTCATTCTACTTCCATTACCAAACTTCATCATTTCGTTTAAACATATCATCAACTTATATATATTTTTCGCTGCCATAATTATCTTTCCATTTCATTACTTCCATTTAACCATTTTTTTAGCTTTCTTGTTTGTCCAGGATACTTTTTGCTTTCCTAGATCGAAACAATCAAAGGTACAACCTTGACTTCACCATCCATCAAAGTGAGGCTAGGTTGAACTGTATCATATGGTAATCAGAGCTAAGGTGGATTGCAACAAGAACAAGCAACAGCAACATCCTACCATTCATTAAAAAGAAAATCAAAAAGAGAAGTGCCAAAAGAAAAAAAAATCAGCAAGTTAATCCCAACATCAACAAGGGATTCCAAGTGAAGAAAAACTAAAGAAAGGAAACAAAGAAATCAAAATGCAAAGAAGTGCCAAAGGTGACAAGCAACATGATTATTTCAACCGATCCTAAGGAAGTCTTCAAGACCTTTGATTGTTCTTCTAGGAAGGTGGTGAGTATCTTTGCATAGTAAGTGAACTTTTCTTTATTTTTCTTCCTTTTATAAGACCACCCTTCAATATTTAATATTTCTACCTTTCTATTTTTTCCTCTACACTAACGAATTTTTCAGCCGACGTCCATAGCACTTGAAAGGTCTCGAGTTAGTTCTTTTAAGAACTTTACAAGAGAGGAACGAGTGGAAAAAGGCTAATCGAGTGTGCGAGATCAGAAGGGGAATTGAAAAAGCCAATTTATATTCCCGAGTGCAAACACGAGCGTTGAGTGGAACATCATCATTTTTTTGGAGTGATCGTGAGGATTTATGAGTGATTATTGGTAAGGTCCTTTCATCTTATTCAACTATTGATTTTTCACTAACAATTCTCCCATCTTTCGAATGGAATAGGGACAGCAAAGGAGGAATCCATTTCATACTCATTTTCATGTGAATGATAAAGTATACCTTGTAGCCACTGATGGTGGTAGTTGTGCAAATCTTGCAAGCACATGCATGGTTGAGAAGTTGGGGCTTATAAATTTCAAACATCCCAGTCCATATGTTTTGTAAGGATTAAATGAAGTTGAAGAGTTAGAAGTCATAGAGCAAGTACTTGTGTCATTTTCAATTGGGAGATATGAAGATAAAGTATTGTGTGATGCTGTTTATATGAATTCAAGCCATCTACTCCTCGGACGTCCTTGGAAGTTTGATAAACGAGTATTGTATGATGGGTTCTCCAACAAGTATTCATTCAAACACCAAGGGAGAAAGATCACGTTTGTTCCAATGTGCCCAAATCAAGTAAATGAATGCCAAGTTATCATCAAATCACGTATAGAAGAATGGAAGAAAACTAAAGCCATGAAGAAAGTTGAAATAGAAGTTTTACATGAAAAACAAATAAGAGTAGAGAGAGTTGAACATGAAAAAATCAAAGAAGAACATCATGAGAAAACCAAGACATTTGGATTTGAAAATGAGAGTGTGATTTTACGTGAGAAATCCACTAGAGTAATTGAAAATGAGAGTAAGAGCATTGAGAGTAAAGATGAGTGTGTTGTAAAACATGAGAGTGAGATTGAAGAGAGAATTCAAAACAAACATGAGCATGAGAGAAAAGAATGTGAGGAGAAGGAAGTTTTACTTTATACTAATCAATCTTTTCTTCATATTCTTTCATTTGATTTGCAGGTTATTCCAAAGGCGATACCATTGCAAATTGATTAATCACATTTGTCCATTGAAGTTCCAAAAGTTGTAACATTTGGTATTCCAAAGCATGTGCTCTTTGACATTCGAAGTACGTTCATTCTACATTAGTTCAAACAACCTTGTGAAAGGGAAGTTTCAACGAACCCAATTCCATTCATGAACTTTAATGAATCTTGTACGTTCATTCACATTGTTAATGATCTTTCATGTTCTAACTTATTTCTATTTTACAGCACATTGAATCATTTACATGGAAGTGTTCTTGCTTATGATCATCAATTGAAGGAAAAGAAACGAGCATTATCCAACTATTCAAGATTCATAATGTGGAAGGGTACAAAGACTAAAGTTGGCATGCCTTACCTACTTGAAGGATTCAAAGAAATTCATGCATACCCTAATAGGCATAATGATCTTCATTCATCCTTTCTTACACCAATGGATCAATCAATGAAAAAAGCCTTCGATTTGAGGACAAATCGCTCTAAAGAAGGGGGGATGATGCGATCATGCCAAGGACCAAACATCTTCAACATATGATCACTTCATGGACGTTCTGCCTTGTTAATTCTAAGGGAGTCTTACCTTATTTTATTATTTATTTACACATTTATGCATTACATTACATGTCACGTGAATATGTTTATCTTATTCTTAATTTTTGCTTGAATATTATATGTTGTCATTTATATGTATAATATATGATTTTCATGCATGACTTATTAATTCACATCTTTATATAACTCATTCAATGCATATACATTCATAGTTAGCTCATTTGCATTATTAACATAGGTGGAAGCATGCATTCATAATTATCATATCTCAATTCCTATATAATTATTTGTTTACATACTTTGTCTAGGTTCATTGGATGCTAAGAAGACTAAAGTCAATTGAAGAGTTGGTTGGACAGTTCACGTCAGTCAGATTGATCTACATTTTTGAACATGTTCCAAACATCTTTGGGTTATTAAGTATCTTAACATTTAATCCCCTATCTTGTATCTTTCCAACGTATTTTGAATCACATCAATCCGATATCGGGAACTTGAGATATGCCCAGATTACTGAAGACAGTGTAGGCTGGAAATTAATACGGGATTTACAGCCATTCATCTCCTTCAAAGGACTTATGCATGGGATGAATTAATGAAGACATGCATGGACGAGAAAAGAATATTAAAATGAATCAGAACATTTGTGAGGAGGTGCAAGGATTCATTCAAAGGCTTTTAAATTCATCCATTCATGCATATTCATGCAAGAAGCCAAATAGTCATGTTCACACAAGGGGGAAGAATTTCAGCCAAGGTACATTCATGAACATTCATCCATAGAAGACAAATCAACAAGTTCACACAAGGTGGGATGAATTCGGCCAAAGGATGTATTCCATTAAAAGATGAACATCCATTCATCAAAATTCATTCACCTAAGCCATGCTTTGTATCTACTTAAAGTATGAACACTCATCCATGAAGGTTCACTCAATAAATGTTTTGTATTCACACCATGCACTCTTAGGCCTATAAATAGCTTTCCATTCATTTGTAAAAGAAACCAATTCACTTTGTTTAATCAAATATTTGTGAGAGTTTCTCTCTTTAGTTCTTAAGTGAACTTTATCGACTTATCAAGCTTATGCTTGTGGCGTCACCCCTATCTATTTCACCCTGATACTTCTGGTTCCTATCTCTTTATAGATAGTGGGTCAAAGTCCTTGTTTACCATTCCTTAAAGAATCAATATAAAGTTTGGGTCTTTGTTCTTTAACATTGCTTCTTATTTGAGTCTTCTTTGAGATACTACTTTTCATATTCATCTCCATTACCTTCATTCTACTTCCATTACCAAACTTCATCATTTCCTTTAAACATATCACCAACTTATATATATTTTCCGATGCCATATTTATCATTCCATTTCATTACTTCCATTTAACCATTTTTTAGCTTTCTTGTTTGTGCAGGATACTTGTTGCTTTCCTATATCGAAATAATCAAAGGTACAACCTTGAATTCACCATCCATCCAAGTGAGGCTAGGTTGAACTGTATCACAGGAAGCACGAAGATCAAATGGTGAAAAGTTGTTTGTTGCCAAGTGAGCTCATAGCTGGATTGAGCTGAAGATTTGAGCTAGAATGAGACTTCAGTTCAACTGGGGAGCTGCACCAACATCATCTATGACCAAAAGACATCATATTTGTGAAAATTTACTTTGATACACGTATGATCCTGACCAACATTCTCCATAAGTTGATTATTCCATGGACGTTTTTCACTGATGTTTCTAAGGGAGTTCTTCATTACCCTATCTTATATTATATCATTTATACATTCTATTATATCATAAGTATGCATGCACATGTTAGCATATATTATCATATTATTATTTCCATCCTATGCTTAGTTGATCATGTCTTTCACATCATTCAAATATATGATATGATTACAAATCATTTCTTAGGATATTATTATTACAAGTTTCCATTTATCATTTATTATGAATACCATGTTATATGATATTCATGCATACAACATATATCCATATCTTTATATTATTTGATGCACAATGTTATTTCAAATCATGATAAGTATGTTAGATTAGCCTTGCATCTATTTAAGCATGATTCATTACATTCATGAAATCGTAGCATGCTTAATCATTCATTTGTTAGCTCATATGCATTCATTTTAGCTCATAGGTCTTATACATTAGCTTACATATGTTATATCATTATGTACTTAGCTCATGACATGTATTCATAGCTTATATCACTCAATCACCTCACGGAAGCATACAATTTACCTTAAATGAGCTCACAAATTATTTATTTGCTTGTTTGTAAATTCCTATACTTGAAACATAAAGGAAGGCATATTATGGTTGCTTGGTTAGCTAAAAGGACAAGCATAGCAGTTCACACTAGCTCATGAACGATATGGCAGCTCATTTAATAACTTAAGGAGCTTCAACTTAGCTGGAGGAGCTAGCATGTAGCTGAACTTAGCTGGAGGAGAGCTTTGGAACAAATTACAAAAAAATGGACTAAAGGTAGCTGGAAGTAGCTGGGAGAGTAGCTGATGTGATCCTACCGACCACCAAGTTCAAACAAAACATGCTCACAACTTTTAAGTTCTTTCAAGATAATTCTAATGGAGTGTTTCCATATTTTACTACTTATTTACTCATTTTTGCTTTATATGTGTCATAAGCATGCTTTGATATTCTAAAATGTGCTTTAATATTCATATATTGTCCTATGTTTACATCCTATATGATATTCATGCATGTCACATCTTTAATTAGGTTGTTTCATGCATATGTTACACATTCCTTACTTATGTTATTATATCCATTGCATTATTATATTAGCCATGGAATCATGTGTTACATTAGAATTTTACTTATTAATTATTCATTACCTTGAGAATTGTAACTTATACACATTTTGTATTTAGTGCAAGGTACATTCAAGGAAATCCAATGGATAGTGTACGTCAGTCAGATTGATCAAAACTTTTGAACATGTTACATGCATTTTTGGGTGATAAAGTCTTAACATTTAATTCCCTAACTCTTAGCTTTCCAAACTCACTTTGAATCGTATCAATCTGATATTGGTAGCTCAAGATATGCCCAGATTACTAAAGACAGTGCAGGCTGGAAATAAATACGGGATATGCAACCATTCATCTCCTTCAAAGGACTTATGCATGGGAGGAATTAATGAAGACATGCATGGACGAGAAAATAATATTAAAATGAATTAGTACATTTTTGAGGAGGTGCAAGGATGCATTCAAAGGCTTTTTAAGTTCATCCATTCATGCATATTCATGCAAGAAGGCAAATAGTCATGTTCACACAAGGGGGAAGAATATCAGCCAAGATACATTTGGAGTGATCGTGAGTATTTGTGAGTGATTATTGGTAAGGTCCTTTCTTCTTATTCAATTATTAATTTTCCACTAACAATTTTTTCCATCTTTCAAATGGAATACAGACAGCAAAGGAGGAATACATTTCATACTCGTTTTCATGTGAATGATAAAATATGCCTTGTAGCCATTGATGGTGGAAGTTGTGCAAATCTTGCAAGCACATACATAGTCAAGAAGTTGGGGCTTATAACGTTCAAACATCCCAGTCCATTTGTTTTGTAAGGATTAAATGAAGATGAAGATTTAGAAGTCATAGAGCAAGTACTTGTGTCATTTTCAATTGGGAGAAATGAAGATGAAGTTTTGTGTGATGTTGTTTCCATGAATTCAAGCCATCTACTCCTCGGACGTCCTTGGCAGTTTGATAAACGAGCATTGTATGATGGGTTCTCCATAGAGTATTCATTCAAACACCAAGGGAGAAAGATCAAGTTGGTCCCACTGTGCCCAAATCAAGTCCATGAATGCCAAGCTATCATCAAATCACATATAGAGGAATGGAAGAAAACTAAAGCCATGAAGAAAGATGAAAGAGAAGTTTCACGTGATAAATAAATAAATAACAGTGGAGGGAGATCATAATGAAAATGAGAATATTGAAAAGATTGTGATGTAAGGCTAACCAAGCTTCTTCAATGATGGAGTAGTTGGCAACCTTGTTGTTTCCCGATCTAGGAGAGACACCAATTGCTACACTTTGAATTAAAAGTAATATGCACAAAAGAAGTAGAATTGATTAAGTAATTTGATAATTAAAGAAATGGAAATGGAAATGATAGAAATGTTATCAATAGGGGCTGCATAAGTATAGTATAAATATCTTTCAAGTGATGATGGATTCGGCCTCCAATGGTGGAATGGACATATGCCTTATTGATGATGAAGGATGATTTAATGGTGAATATATGGTATTGGGATGATGATTATATAGGCGTGAATGGTGATAGAGAATGGTGATGGAAAGATGGTGATGGAAAGGTAGTATCTTATAAGACTAAGAAGGAACCAATGCTATAAAGGAGCAAAGACCCATTTCTTATAAGTCTTATAAGGGATGCTAGCAAGGACTTTGACCCATGAGTTACAGGAACTAGGAACCAGAAGTATCAAGGGGAATGAATGACGCCACAAACTTAAGAAATAAGCTTGCTTAATCGATATAGTTCTAAAAAGAACTTGAAGAGAGAATAATCTCACAAGGATTGATTTATCAAAGGATTGAGTTTACAATGGAAATACAATAGCCTATTTATAGTTTTCAAAGGTTTTAGGTCGAATAGACACATGATGGTTCAGCTAAGGTTGAAACACCTTTGAAAACACGTGATTTTTAATGAAAATGCATAATTTTAATGAAGATAAATGCTCTTAGCCGAATGGTTAGGTGGTTGTTCGGCCCTAAGGATGTTTTGAATGCATTTGGAAGTTATTTGGGTGCCAAAATGAAGAGGAAGGAGTCTTTGGCCGAATAGGAAGCATCCCTTGGTGTTTTGGTGCCTATTTGATGTCACATGGAGTGCACATGCTTGAATGATGAACATGGAAGCCTACATGAATGTACATGGGTATTCTTGTAATACTTTGATGAGGTTACAACCATAGGATGATGTCTTGAAGTCCATGGAATGAAGACATGTAGCAATTAGGCGTTACTTAGCTTCCAACATGCATCTAGGTGTCATGGTCTTTGGCAGCAACTTGTCATGAAAGGTCACATTTGTGAAAGGTAACTTTTCATCATTTGAGCTACTTTCCATGTGTTTGGGCTGAACATGAGCTAGCCATAGATGAATTACATGAAGACGAGTCATAGGATAGCTCCTTGTGAAAAGGCGGCTCTTGGAATGGCAAGTATTCGTGAAAAGGTACGAATCCACAAAAATTGAACAAGACCATATTTGAAGTAATTTGTGTGGTGGTGGTGATGGTGCAACCCTCCAGCTAAAATGAGACCTCTAGCTAGCTCAAAAGTCCAGCTTAAGTCAGCTATGAGCTCGGGGTTCAGCTGGCAACTTTGTCCCAAAATGTGCTTGAGCTGTCCCGGAGTTATCCTAGTTAAGTTTCCATAGCTCTTGGACTCCAATGTTAGCTTAAGTCAACTCCCTTTATGTGGCCGAATATGCATCTATAAAAGAAAGCGTAATATAAGCTAAGTATTTAAATTAAATAACTTATAATATAAAGATGTGGACTATAGGTTATAATAATAACTAATGCATTATATGTTAACGAATGAATATTATTATTATAACTATAGGTTATAAGCTTGAATATCAATCAATGATCCAAACCATATAATGAATGAATGCACATGTTATGATAATTCAAGTATAGTCTAATCTGCAAATGTAAGCGCATAATAATATATAGTGCATAAATAAGTAAATATAAGATAAAGCAAGGTAGAACTCCATTATCCATGGTGTGATCAAGTCATGGAGAAAATTGGAGCTAGATAGGATAACATCAGATTAAGTGTGAAAAGAAACATGAGTGTGAGAATGGAACTAAAAAAGAACTGGAATGCAATGAGAGCATACGAGAGGAGTATATAGAAGAGAAATTTCAAAAGGGGCATGAGCATGAGAGAAAAGAAAGTCAGGAGAAGGAAGTTTTGCTTCCAACTAATCAATTTTTTTCTTCTATTCGTTCTTTGAATTTGCAAGTTATTCCAATGAATATTCAAGATAATCCAAGCGTCATTTCTTTTGAAATTCCAAAAGATGTATCACTTGAAATTATAAAGAACATGTTCATTAACCTTTAGAGTACATTCACCTCATACTCAAGATTGAATGAACCTTATGAAAGGGAAGATTCAATGAGCCTAAACATGGAGAACATTAAGAGTCCAAACTCATTCATTCATTAATTTAATCCTTTCTTTTTCTTTGATTCTAAATTATCTACTTCTAACTTTGTTTTATTTTTCAGACTGTTGATTCAAAAGCAAAGACTTCAACATGTGAAGCATTTTGAGCAAAGAAACGATGCAAGATGAGAATGAAAGAATTTCCATTTCAACAAAGATCAAAGTTGTTCCCTTATGTACCAAGCATCGATTTAGGCACAAATCACCTTAAAGAAGGGGGATGATGTATCCTATCGACTACTAAGTTCAAACAAAACATGCTCACAACTTTGAAGTTCTTCCAAGATGATTCTAAGGGAGTTTTTCCATATTTTATTACTTAATTACTCATTTATGCTTTATATGTGTCATAAGCATGCTTTGACATTCTAAACTATGCTTTAATATTCATATATTGTCCTATGTTTGCATCCTATATGATATTCATGCATGTCACATCTTTAATTAGGTTGTTTCATGCATATGTTACACATTCCTTACTTATGTTATCATATCCATTGGATTATTATATTAGCCATGGAATCATGTGTTACATTATAATTTTAATTATTAATTATTCATTACCTTGAGCATTGTAACTTATATACATTTTGTATTTAGTGCAAGGTACATTCAAGGTAATCCAATGGACAGTTCAGTCAGATTGATCGAACCTTTTAAACATGTAGCAAGCATTTTTGGGTGATAAAGTCTTCTTAACATTTAATCCCCTATCTCTTAGCATTCCAAATAACGTTTAATCATATCAATCCAATAATGGGAGCTCAAGATATACCCACATTATTGAAGACAGTGCAGGCTGGAAATAAATACGGGATTTGCAACCATTTATCTCCTTCAAAGGACTTATTCATGGGAGGAATTAATGAAGACATGCATGGACGAGACAATAATATTAAAATGAATCATCACATTTGTGAGGAGGTGCAATGATTCATTCAAAGGCTTTTTAAGTTCATCCATTCATGCATATTCATGCAAGAAGTCAAATAGTCATGTTCACGCATGGGGGGAAGAATTTCAGCCAAGATACATTCATGAACATTTATCCATAGAAGACAAATAAAAAAGTTCACACAAGGTGGGATGAATTCGGCCAAAGGATGCATTACATTAAAAGATGAACATTCATTCATCAAATTCATTCTCCTAAGCCATGCTTTGTATCTACTTAAAGTATGTACATTCATCCATGAATGTTCACTCATTAAAGCTTGTATGTGTATCCTACGAATCCTTAGGCCTATAAATAGTTTAGCTTTCATTTTATAAACCGATGACTTTGTTTAATAAATTTTGTGAGAGTTTCTGATGTAATCACAACTACACAAATCGATCCTGAAGTCATGCCCATTGGACCTATCACTCGTGCAAAGGCAAAGCAATTCAGGGAAGTACTTTCTCATAAGTGCCTTAATGTTATTAAATCTTTTAATGAGAAAGAACCATCAGATAATAGGTTGTTTAATATGTTACATATTGAATATTAAATAACCTATAGTCCACATTATTATATAATACATTGTATAAGTTCATTTACTTAGTTTATTTCTTTATATTATGCATATGGGCACATTCGGCCAATACTTGGGAGCTACATTGGAGCTAAATGGAGCATGAAACAGCAAGGAAACTCACATAGGGATGCTTAAGAGATCATAAGGATTCATTGATGAAAAGTTGTTTTGAGGCCGTGAGCTCATAGCTGGATTGAGCTGAAGATTTGAGCTACAAGATGAACTCATTTCAGCTGGGGAGTTGCACCATCATCATCACCACTTAGGACACTTCAAATATGTCCTACGTCAAAATTTGTGAAATCGTACCTTTTCACGAATAGTTGCCACCTCAAGAGGTACCTTTTCACAAGGAGCTGCCCAAACGTTCATCATGTTACAAATCATCTAAGGCCAGCTCACCACCAGCTCATTCACACCCGAAGTAGCTCAAACATGAAGGGTTACCTTTCTCAAACATTGTGACCTTTCATGAATGATGTTGCCCATGAGGATGCATTTTCAACAAGGAACACATCGGTGAAGAGATCACGCCTATTGGATGCTTAAATCATCAAGAAACATGAGCTAGAGGCTCCATGCCTATTCGGCCACATCACATGCCATACACATGAGAGCTTTTGGCGCCAAGCATGAAGAGACACACCACCATTCGGCCAAAGAGAGAAAATGGCGCCAAGATGAACCAACATACATATTCGGCCAAGGGAGATGTCTTCCCATCCTTAGCCGAATCATTAAGGCCTTTCATGAAGAGTTAGCCGAACCATCACAAGCCTAAAGGACTTATTCATTCATCTCAAGCATTATGTATTTTCCTAGAGACATGTATCTAGCCGAAACAACTTGTAATCATTCGGCCAAACCCTCTCATTTCCTATAAATAGAGTGGCTTGCCATCATTTGTACTCATCTCATCTCTTATATAAAACATACTCTTGTGAGTTATTTCTCTTCAAAGTTCTTTGTGAACTTTATCGATTAAGCAAGTATAATTCATATACTTGTGGCGTCATTCCTTCCAAATTGATTCCTAAATTCCTAGATTAATATCTAGTGGGTTGAAGACACTATCACCACCCCTCAAGCAAGTTTGTGAAGACCGGGATTGTGCTCCTTAGCACTATTTCATCTTTGGCGTGTTTGAGATACAACATCATCACCATCTTCATTTCATCATCAACATCATCAACATCCTTCATCAAGACCATCATCAATCCCATAATTCCGCAGCCATCACTCTTTCATTTCTTTCTATTTCATTTCCTTTATTATATATTCATTTCTTAAGACCATTATTAATATCATTTCTTTCTTATATTATTTTGCAGCCCAAGCTTATTAATTCAAGGACATCAGTACTTGTCAATCCTAGATCGGGACACAATAAGGCTATCTACTCTCTTCCATCAAAGCGTGTAGATTCGCCTTACATCAAGCGGTAATCAGAGCATAGTTGGATTGACAACAAAAGTGTCATTGGCGTACAAAGAAAAAAGAAATTCAAAAGAGAAAAAAGACTCCTTCAACAAATTGGAGTGCAAAAAAAAAAAAAAAAAAAAAAAGAAGAGAAAAAGAGAAAAATCAGAAAAGAAGAAAAGAAAAGAAAAAGAATTCAAAAAGAAAGCAAAGCCAAGGAAAATGCTCTACCATAGCCAAGAAAAAGAATTCAAAAAGAGGCCATCTACACTAAGAGAAGATAACCTTATTGTTTCTTGTGAAAGGTTGCAGTAAGTGTTGTTTCTTGAATTGTAAGTCACCTCTTCCTTTTCTATCCTTTTATTTTCCTTGTCTTCAACCATTTTTTTTTCTTTTAAATACCTTTGAATCCTTTCTTCTACCTTTCCATTTCTACTCTTTTCTACCCTAACCTATTTTGCAGCCGACGCACACAAAGAAGGAATTAACTTGTTATAATCTTGAGTAAGTTCTTCGAAGGACTTAGCAAGAGAAATTTGAGTGGAAAAAGGCTATTGAGAGAGTGAGATCAGAAGGGGAATTTTTAAAAGCCAAATATATATTCCCGAGAGTAAATACGAGTGTCGAGTGGAGTGATCTTATCTTTTCTTTGGAGTGAACTTGTGAGACTTTGTGAGTGTGCTGGTAAGGTTTATTTTGTTTTATTTATCTACTAACAATGTCTCAAGTTTCAGGACAAGTTTTTGTAGTGAAAAGAGTCTTGAATATTCAGTCCATGGAGAATAATCAAAGAGAGAACATTTTTCACACTAGATGTCATGTAAACAACAAGGTTTGTTTCATGATTATTGATGGAGGAAGTTGTACCAATGTTGCAAGCACTTTAATGGTGGCTAAACTCGGACTCAAGACACTTAAACATCCTACACCATACAAGCTACAATGGCTAAATGATGGAGGAGAAGTTAAAGTCACCAAACAAGTCAATATTTCCTTTTCAATTGGGAAATACCAAGATCAAGTCCTTTGTGATGTCATTCCAATGAATGCGTGCCATATACTTCTAGGGAGGCCTTGGCAATTTGATAAGAAGGCTATCCATGATGGTTTTACGAACCGGTACTCTTTCTATCACAATGAAAAGAAATTCATTTTGACTCCTCTTTTACCAAATCAAGTGTCTGAAGATCAAGATGCTTTGAAGAAAAGTATTGAAGTTTTCAAATCTATCAAGGAGGAGGAAACAACGAAGATGAACATATATGCTGGAGGAAAAGACATTAGGAAACATTTGTTATCCTACAAAGCTCTAATTGTACTTAGGTACAAGGAAAGCTTAATTTTGACTAACATTCCAGAAGGTTTGCCTTCTTCTATTTCATCTTTGTTGCAGGAATTTGAAGAGTTATTCCCAGAAGATATTCCTAGTGGATTACCACCTATTAGAGGGATCGAACATCAAATTGACTTCATACCAGGTGCATCCATTCCAAACCGTCCAGCATATAGAAGTAACCCTGAAGAAACTAAGGAGCTTCAGAACCAAGTTGAAGAATTAATGGACAAAGGATACATACGAGAGAGTTTGAGTCCATGTGCTGTTCCGGTGTTACTTGTACCCAAAAAGGATGGTTCATGGAGAATGTGTGTAGACTGTCGTGCTATCAATCAAATTACCATCAAATACCGACATCCTATACCAAGACTTGATGATATGTTGGATGAATTGAGTGGAGCCACTATGTTCTCTAAAATTGATTTAAAAAGTGGATACCATCAAATCAGAATGCGAGAAGGAGACGAGTGGAAGACCGCATTCAAAACAAAGCAAGGATTGTATGAATGGATGGTAATGCCTTTCGGATTAACAAACGCTCCAAGCACCTTCATGAGATTAATGAATCATGTACTCAGACCATTCATCGGTAAGTTTTGTGTGGTTTATTTGATGATATTCTGATTTATAGTCATGACTTGGAATCACATGTGCAACACTTAAGGTATGTTCTTGAAACCCTTCAAAAGGAAAAACTTTATGCAAATATGAAGAAATGTGTCTTTTGCACTAACAGTTTAACCTTCTTAGGCTTTATTGTAAGTTCACAGGGACTTGAAGTTGATCCTGAAAAGATCAAAGCCATTCAAGAGTGGCCTACGCCTACTTCAATTAGTCAAGTCTGAAGTTTTCATGGTCTTGCAAGTTTTTACAGAAGGTTTGTGCCTAATTTTAGTTCTATTGCCTCCCCCTTAACAGGGATCATTAAAAAGAATTCTATCTTTTCATGGGGCAAAGAACAAGAAGATGCCTTTAATGAAATGAAGGAATGTCTAACCAAGGCACCTTTACTTGCATTACCTAACTTTGATAAGACTTTTGAAGTGGAATGTGATGCTTCTGGAATCGGAATTGGGGCTGTTTTGACTCAAGAAGGACGACCCATTGCATATTTTAGTGAAAAGTTGAATGGTGCTTTGCTAAACTATCCAACTTATGATAAAGAGATGTATTCTCTCATAAGGGCACTTAAAGTTTGGCAGCATTATCTTCTACCAAAGGAATTCGTCATACACACCGATCATGAAGCCTTAAAACATATCAAGGGCCAACATAAGTTAAATAAGCGACATGCCAAATGGGTGGAGTTTTTGGAGTCATTCTCTTACGTCATTCATTATAAGAAAGGTAAAGAAAACATTGTAGCCGATGCTCTCTCTCGAAGGTATGTTCTCCTTAATGCTCTTGATTCAAAGTTAATTGGGTTTTCATATATTAAAGATTGCTATGCTACTGACCATGACTTTGAAGAGAAGTATAAGGCTTGTGAGAAAGGTGCATATGAAAAGTTTTATAGGCACGAAGGGTATCTATTCAAAGAAGGGCGTCTATGCATTCCTCAAGGATCCCTTAGAGAAGTGCTTGTTCGAGAAGCACATGAGGGAGGTCTCATGGGTCATTTTGGAATAAGTAAAACATTGGAGATTTTGAAACAACACCTCTATTGGCCTAAGATGAAGAGAGACGTTGAAAGGGTATGTGAGCGATGTGTCACTTGCAAAAGGGCAAAATCAAAGGTTATGCCTCATGGACTTTACATGCCTCTACCTATTCCTCAAGCACCATGGGTTGACATATCAATGGATTTTGTAATGGGACTACCAAGGACCAAGATGGGGCGAGATTCAATATTTGTTGTTGTAGATCGTTTTTCCAAGATGGCACATTTCATACCATGCCACAAGACAGACGATGCAACACATGTGGCCAATTTGTTCTTCAAAGAAATTGTGAGATTACATGGCGTTCCAAGAACCATAGTTTCCGATAGAGATGTCAAATTTCTTAGCCATTTTTGGAGGACATTATGGAGTAAGATTGGGACCAAGTTGCTATTCTCTACAACGTGTCACCCTCAAACCGATGGGCAAACTGAAGTGGTGAATCGAGTACTATCAACATTGTTGAGATCTATCATCAAAAAGAACATCAAAGCTTGGGAGGAATGCTTACCACACGTTGAATTTGAATATAATCGGGCAGTCCATTCAACAACTAAGATGTCACCATTTGAGGTAGTATATGGATTTAACCCCTTAACACCTTTAGATCTTCTTCCTTTGCCTCAGGAACACATGATCAACAAAGATGGCAAGAGCAAGGCTGAGTTCGTTAAGAAACTTCATCAGCAAGTTCGAGACAATATAGAAAAACGGACAAGACAATATGAACAACAAGCAAATAAGGGACGTAAGCCACTAAAATTGGAAGAAGGTGATTGGGTATGGGTGCATTTCAGAAAAGAACGTTTCCCTTCCCAAAGGAAATCTAAATTATTACCAAGAGGAGATGGACCATTCCAAATCATTAAGAAGATCAATGATAATGCATACAAATTGGATTTACCTGGTGAATACAATGTAAGTGCAACTTTTAATATTTCAGATCTTTCTCCATTTGATGACAACGACGATTTGAGGACAAATCGCTCAAAAGAAGGGGAGGATGATGTAATCATAACTACACAAATCGATCCTGAAGTCATGCCCATTGGACCTATCACTCGTGCAAAGGCAAAGCAATTCAGGGAAGTACTTTCTCATAAGTGCCTTAATGTTATTAAATCTTTTAATGAGAAAGAACCATCAGATAATAGGTTGTTTAATATGTTACATATTGAATATTAAATAACCTATAGTCCACATTATTATATAATACATTGTATAAGTTCATTTACTTAGTTTATTTCTTTATATTATGCATATGGGCACATTCGGCCAATACTTGGGAGCTACATTGGAGCTAAATGGAGCATGAAACAGCAAGGAAACTCACATAGGGATGCTTAAGAGATCATAAGGATTCATTGATGAAAAGTTGTTTTGAGGCCGTGAGCTCATAGCTGGATTGAGCTGAAGATTTGAGCTACAAGATGAACTCATTTTAGCTGGGGAGTTGCACCATCATCATCACCACTTAGGACACTTCAAATATGTCCTACGTCAAAATTTGTGAAATCGTACCTTTTCACGAATAGTTGCCACCTCAAGAGGTACCTTTTCACAAGGAGCTGCCCAAACGTTCATCATGTTACAAATCATCTAAGGCCAGCTCACCACCAGCTCATTCACACCCGAAGTAGCTCAAACATGAAGGGTTACCTTTCTCAAACATTGTGACCTTTCATGAATGATGTTGCCCATGAAGATGCCTTTTCAACAAGGAACACATCGGTGAAGAGATCACGCCTATTGGATGCTTAAATCATCAAGAAACATGAGCTAGAGGCTCCATGCCTATTCGGCCACATCACATGCCATACACATGAGAGCTTTTGGCGCCAAGCATGAAGAGACACACCACCATTCGGCCAAAGGGAGAAAATGGCGCCAAGATGAACCAACATACATATTCGGCCAAGGGAGATGTCTTCCCATCCTGAGCCGAATCATTAAGGGCTTTCTTGAAGAGTTAGCCGAACCATCACAAGCCTAAAGGACTTATTCATTCATCTCAAGAATTATGTATTTTCCTAGAGACATGTATCTAGCCGAAACAACTTGTAATCATTCGGCCAAACCCTCTCATTTCCTATAAATAGAGTGGCTTGCCATCATTTGTACTCATCTCATCTCTTATATAAAACATACTCTTGTGAGTTATTTCTCTTCAAAGTTCTTTGTGAACTTTATCGATTAAGCAAGTATAATTCATATACTTGTGGCGTCATTCCTTCCAAATTGATTCCTAAATTCCTAGATTAATATCTAGTGGGTTGAAGACACTATCACCACCCCTCAAGCAAGTTTGTGAAGACCAGGATTGTGCTCCTTAGCACTATTTCATCTTTGGCGTGTTTGAGATACAACATCATCACCATCTTCATTTCATCATCAACATCATCAACATCCTTCATCAAGACCATCATTAATCCAATAATTCCGCAGCCATCTCTCTTTCATTTCTTTCTATTTCATTTCCTTTATTATATATTCATTTCTTAAGACCATTATTAATATCATTTCTTTCTTATATTATTTTGCAGCCCAAGCTTATTAATTCAAGGACATCAGTACTTGTCAATCCTAGATCGGGACACAATAAGGCTATCTACTCTCTTCCATCAAAGCGTGTAGATTCGCCTTACATCAGTTTCTCTCTTTAGTTCTTAAGTAAACTTTATCGACTTATCAAGCTTATTCTTGTGGCCATCATCCTATGTATTTCACCCTGATACTTCTGGTTCATATCTCTTTATAGATAGTGGGTCAAAGTCCTTGGTTACCACCCCTTAAAGAAGCAATATAAAGTCTGGGTCTTTGTTCTTTAACGTCGGTTCTTCTTTGAGTCTTCTTTGAGATACTTCATTTCATATTCATCTCTATACCTTCATTCTACTTCCATTATCATACTTCATCATTTCCTTTAAACATATCACCAACTTATATATATATTCCACTGCAATATTTATATTTCCATCTTAGTACTTCCATTTAACCATTTTATTTTGAGCTTTCTTGTTTTTGTATGATCCTTGTTGCTTTCCTAGATCGAAATAATTAAAGGTACAACCTTGATTTCACCATCCATCGAAGTGAGTCTAGGTTGACTTATATCAGTAGTTGAGGAACTGAGATGATACGATCCAAGCTAGCTCCAACTTTCTCCATGACATGAACACACCATGGATGTTATTCAAACCTGATTCTAAAGGAGTTCTTTCTTACCTTATCTTATATTATATCATTTATACATTCTATTCTATCATAATCATGCATTCACATGTTAGTGTAAATTATCATATCATTCATACTATCCTATGTTTAGTTCATCTTGTTTTCCATATCATTCATATCTATGCTATGATTACATATCATTTCTTGGGATATTATTATTACATGTTTCCATTTATCATTTATTATGAATATCATGTTATATGATATTCATGCATATGACATATCAACATGTTTATATTAATTGCTACACAATGATACTTCAAGCATGTTATTGTTTTATATTCGTTTTGCATTCATCTAAGTATGTTTCAATACATTCATGACATGGTAGCATGCTTAATCATTCATTTGCCAGCTCATTTGCATTCATTTAAGCTCCTAAGTCATATACATTATCTCACATATAGTATATGATGATATACTTATCTCATGTCATGCATTCATAGCTCACAAGACCATGATCATGCACGACATTATGGTAATTACCTCATACAAGCTAAATACCATTGAATTACCTTGTTTTCTTTGCACATTAGGTACATTGGAGTATGGCACACGTTGGGACAGCTTGGTAGAGTATTTGGACATCATATGCAGCTCACAAACAACTCACAAATATCATGGTAGCTCGTGGAACACTAAGGAAAGCTCAACTTAGCTGGATGAGCTAACATGTAGCTAAACTTAGCTGGAGGAGAGCTTTCGACCAAAGTGCTTAAAAGTGGACTAAAGGTAGCTGGAAGTAGCTGGGAGAGTAACTGAGGAGCTGAGAAGACCAAAGCTAACTAGCTTGAGTTCATCAAGTTATAGATCACCTAGTTAGCTACCAAGACACTCACCTAGCTTACCTTGAAGCTAGTTTATCTCTAGGCTGCCCATGGACCTCAAGACATCATCCTATGGTTGTAACCTCACCAAAACATTTCAAGAAGACCCATGTGCATTCAAGTAGGCAACCATGTGCATCATTCAAGCATGTGCACTCCATGTGACATCAAATTGGTGCCAAAACACCAAGGGATGCTTCCTATTCGGCCAAAGACTCTTTCCTCTTCATTTTGGCACTCAAATAACTTCCAAATTCATTCAAATCATCCTTAGGGACGAACTAACACATAACCATTCGGCCAAGAGCATGTATTTTCATTAAAGTCTTATTTTTCATTAAAAATCATGTCATTTTAGGAAGGTACAAGGGTTCGCCGAACCAACATGTACCTATTCGGCCAAGTCCCTTCAAAAACTATAAATAGGCTTTCCTATTTCATTTGTAATTAGACCTTTTTGATTAATATAAGTGAGATTATTCTCTTTCATAAGTCCTGGTGACTTTTATCGACTTATCAAGTATTTTATACTTTTGGTGTCAACCCCTTTCCCCTTGATACTTCTGGTTCCTAGTTCTTATAACTAGTGGGTCAAAGTCCTTTATACCACCCCTTAAAGTAGAAATATAAAGTCTGTGTCTTTGCTCTCTATAGCATTGGTTCTTCTTTGAGTCTTCTTTAAGATACTACCTCACAACCATCCCTTTGTTTCATCAACCGTAAACCATAGCCATGTCAACCATCTTCCACTTCCATCACTCATTATTTAAATAGCCTACCTATTCACCCATACGTTTACCACCCTTAACCACCTCTTTTGAGCCATTCACTTATGCAGGTTGTTTTGCTTCCTTCCTAGATCCATAATCATTTGAAAAGGTATAAGTGCCTTACATCAAGTGGCATTAGAAGTCAAACAAGGGTACATCAAGCGGTAATTAGAGCTTTGGTGGAAGAAGCAACGTGCAACAATAATAACAACAACAAAAATACCAAAAAGAAGTGCAAGTGAAGTGCAAAGTCAAAGAAATAAAAAAATCAGAAAAAAAATTGAAGCACTCCAAAAGAAAGAAAAATCCAGCACTCAAAAAGAAGAAAAAAACAAAGAAAAGAAAGAAAGTTGAAGCACTCATCAACAATTCTAATCACCAAGCCATTCAAGTAAGCCTTTTTAATTTGATTGTGGTGATAGAAGGTTGTGAAGTGACTTGTGTAAGTAACCCCTTTTGTTTTCTTCTTTCTATTTCTAAGCCACCATTTCATTATATTTATTTTCCATTCCTACTAACACTTTTGTAGTCGACGCCAAACAAGTAAAAATTTACTTGATACGGTTTGAGTAAATTTCTCTAGAACTTGGGACAAGAGAATCGAGAGGAAAAAGGCTAGAGCATGTGTGAGATCAGAAGAGGACAAGAAAAAGCCATTAAAGTCCTAGAGTGCAAACATGAGCGGATTGAGTGATATTCAAGTTTTCCTTAGAGTGACTTATGAGGCTTTCTTAGAGTATATTCTGGTAAGGTCCTACACATATTTCGTTTTTCCTTATTTGCTAACATGTCTTTTCCATCCAACATCTTTGTCGACAAAAGGACTTTGAACATTCAAAGTCAAGAGGATGAACAAAGAGAAAATATCTTCCATACAAAATGTCACGTTGGGGATAAAGTTTGTGTGGTGATCATTGATGGAGGAAGTTGTACAAACGTAGAAAGTACTCACATGGTGGAAAAGTTGTGTCTCAAGACTTCCAAACATCCTCATCCTTACAAGCTTTAGTGGCTCAACGATGTGGGTGAAGCCAAGGTAACCAAACAAGTTGTTGTACCTTTCTCAATTGGGAGATACAATGACGAAGTCCTTTGTGACGTGGTGCCCATGAGTGTAAGTCACATTATATTAGGACGTCCTTGGCAATTTGACAAGAAGGCTACTCACAATGGATTTTCCAATAAGTATTCATTCCAACACCAAGGGAGGAAAATCATCTTAGCATCGATGTTTCCAAGCCAAGTCCATGAATGCCAAGTGACCCTTAAGTCATGCATAGAAGAATGGGAGAAAACGAAGGCCATGAAAAGAAACTTTGAAGAAGAACATTTTGAGGAGACAAGAACAATTGGAAATGATACTGTTGGGGTTGAAAAATTTGAAAAGGATAAGTGTAGAGAAGAAAAGAAAAGTAGAGGAAAAATTTTACATAACAAATCTTCTTTTACTATTTCTTTTTCCTTGCAGGATATT
Source organism: Hibiscus syriacus (assembly GCF_006381635.1). NCBI lineage: Eukaryota > Viridiplantae > Streptophyta > Magnoliopsida > Malvales > Malvaceae > Hibiscus > Hibiscus syriacus. The sequence continues at coordinate 9,220,968 of NW_024062800.1, read as the reverse complement.
CAAAGAGACATATCTTTTCAAGTAGAAAATTCAAGAAACATGTCTTTTGAAGAACCAATATGATATAATGGCTTTTGATGCCACTTTATGTAAGGTAATTCTACCTTCTCGTTTGATTATGGATCTAGGAAGGCAGCAAAACAACCTGCACAAGTGAATGGCTCAAAACAGAATGGATAAGGGTGGTAAACGTATAGTTTAATAGGTAGGTTATTTAATAAATGAGAGATGGAAGCGGAAGATGATTGAATGGTTATGGTTATGGCGATGATACAAAAGGATGGTGGTGAGGATAGTATCTTGAAGAATGCTCAAGGAAGAACCAATGCTATAGAGAGCAAAGACCCAATCTTTATATTGTTTCTTCAAGGGGTGGTGTTAAGTACTTTGACCCACTAGTTATATGAATTAGGAACCAGAAGTATCAAGATGAAAGAAGAGGGTTGACGCCACAAGTATAAAATACTTGATAAGTCGATAAAAAGTCACCAGGACTTAAGGAAGAGAAGAATCTCACTTTGATTAATAAAAATGGTCTGATTACAAATGAATTGTGATTTCCTATTTATAGGAAATGGAGGGGCATGGCCGAATGGATACATGGTGGTTCGGCCAGCCCTTGTGCCTCTATAAAATGACATAATTAAATGCTAAATGACATAATGTTTTGGTCCTTTATGGAGGGAAATAATCATTGGCCGAATAGTCCTTGTGTCCTATCAAGTTGGCGCCAAATTGAATGGGAAATGATGCTTGACCGAATAGGGAGAGAGCTCTTCATCTTGGCGCCTAAATAAACCACATGCAAGGCACATGGAGCTGTTCACATGCAAAACACATGGCTTGGCCGAATAGGGAGAGAACTCTTCATCTTGGCGCCTAAATGATCCTCATGCAAGGTACATGGGGGCTGGTCATATGCAAGGCACATGGGTGTTCTAGGAAACCTTGTGGTGCAGCCTCATGCATGGAATGATGGCTGGTCATGTGCTTTCTCTCTTGGGTGTGCATGTGTCTTCTTCAAGCTAGCTTGAGTTGTGAAGCTAGCTAGCAAGCATGGGCTGTTTGTGAACAAACGTCCTAGCTAAGTCCTTGTGAGCTCCTCAATATTATGTTCAGCTACATTCAGCTACCTTTATCATCACTTTTGGCAACTCAACTCCAAATAGTCCAACTAGCTAAGCTTAGCTAGCCTTAAGCTCCTCCAGCTGAACCGAGCTTCCCTTAGTGTTCCATGAGCTGCCTTGTACTTTGTAAGCTGATTGTGAGCTGCATATGAAGTCCAAATTATTCACCAAGCTATCTCAATGTTTATTATTCTCCAATGTACCTACATGTGCAAGGAAACAAGGTAAGTCCATGGCATTGAGCTGATATGAGCTAAATACCTTGCGGCCATGCATGAATATGGTAATGTAAGCTAAGTTTGAATGTCATGAGCTAATTATATCATCTCCTAATATGTGTAAGGTAAGATATAAAGCCTAAGAGCTAATAAGAATGCAAATGTACTAATGAAATGCATTATAAGTATGATGCCTTGATGTATATGTTATAATCATGCATAATATAATTATATAGCTATCCTAACATGCTTAATATATTAAAATAATAATGTGTACGATGTATTCATACTAAGTTATTCTTTAACTTCATAACTAATATCCTTAGAATGATATGTAATATAATAGTATATATTATAAGGTTATTATAAAGTAAATACATTAAAAGGATGTTCAAGAGTACTCCCTTTATAGTTGAAAACGTGCTTGCATCATCCCCCCCTTTTTTAGGGCAATTTGTCCTCAAATCGAGTCCATTCTGTCCTTGCATAGCTTCACGCCTCTTTGCTAAAAGAAAGTATCCTTTGAACGTTTGTGTTCTTCCATTATATACCCTTTTGTAAGATTTCCCTTTAGGCCTTTCTTTGGAATATGATTTACCAACAGGTACCTTTTGGGAATGATCTTTATCTAGGGATATCCCTTTTGAAAGTGACCTTTCACGTGAATTGTAGTGAAAAGTGAGGAGAGAAAAGGTTTCATATGAAGGGGTACTTACCTTTTGTAGATTAAAATCATTGGCGAAGAGTTGTGACTTTAAGTCCCAAACATCACTACTTTTCATAGGTGACCCTTCATTTTCCAGCATTGAACCATCATCTATCTCTATGAAGAAGTTTGGTTTCTTGTTTAGTTCCTCTTCATTTTTCGTCGGAGTTTTGTCTTTGCGCCATGCTTGTACACTCTTTCGTAAATACAATTGATCCTGTTGTACTTCTTTTGGCATTAAAGGCATCAAGGTCACCTTGCGTCCATCAAGCTTAAAAGTGTATTGATTGTGAAAACAATCATGAATGGCCGTTTTGTTATACTGCCATGGTCTCCCAAGTAAGATGTGGCTAGCATGCATAGGGACAATGTCACAAAGCACCTCGTCCTTGTACCTACCAAATGAGAAAGGAATTAGAACTTGTTTGGTAACATTTAACTCACCTCCTTCTTTGAGCCATTGGACTTTATATGGAGTAGGATGTTTTGACGTTGCCAATCCAAGTTTTTCATCCATAAGAGTGCTGGCTACGTTTGTGCAACTTCCTCCATCGATGATCATTGTGCAAACCTTATCCTTGATATGGCATCTTGTATGAAAGATATTGTTTCTCTGAATATCATCTTGGGATGTTTGTGATTGTAGGCACCTCTTTGAAACAAGCATCTCACCATGATCTGTATTTTCTTCCGTTTCTTCTTCTTATATTGTTTCAGGTTCCTCGTCAAAAATAGGCTCATCAGAATCTGATACAATATCTCCATTGTCAAGCACCATCATGGTATTTCGGTTGGGACATTGACTAGCAACATGTCCTTTTCCAAAACACTTGAAACATTTGATGTCTCTTGATCTCTCAAAAGTGCTGGTTTGCTTTTCTTTACCCTTGCTAGATTCGCCCACTTGTGTAGTTTTAGGTACTTATGCACGATCCTTTGTTTGGAATGGAGTTTGCTTTCGGAAAGTAATAGGTTCTTGCTTCTATTTGGTGGCCGAATTTGGACTACTCCTAGTGTAGGATTTCCTTTTGAGTTGTCTTTCAATTTTCATGGCCACATGCACCATTTCTTCAATCTCTACATAATGCTGAAGTTCAACAAGGTTAGCAATATCAAGATTTAGGCCAGATAAGAATCTTGCCATTTTTGCTTCTCTATCTTCATCCACATTGGCTCGGATCATGGCAATCTCCATTTCTTTAAAATAATCTTCAACGTTCTTGCTTCCTTGTTTCAAATTTTGTAATTTATGATAAAGATCTTGGTGATAGTGAGTAGGAACAAACCTTTTCCTCATAATGGCCTTCATTTCATCCCATGTTGTGATGAGGCGTTCACCATTTCGTCTTCTTGAACTCACCAATTGTTCCCTCCAAACAAAGGCATAGTCCACGAATTCTATAGTAGCAAGCCTAACCTTTTTTTGCTCCGTATAGTTTTGGCATTCAAAAATGTGTTCAATTTTGATTACCCAATCAAGATAGGCTTCTGGATCAGTTCGTCCTTGAAATAGAGGAATAGTCACTTTGATGTTGCTGAAGTTGTCATTTTGATTTCGATGAACATTTCTCTTTGCTACTGATGTTACTTCAGCCTCTTCCTCTTCTAAGTCTTCTTCCATTCTAGGGCAGTTTACTCTACGGTTGCCTAAAGATGATTCTAATTGATCCATACGATCTTGCAAAGGCTCCAATTCTAATTTCAACAATCTTGCAATTTCGTGCATAATAGCTTGTGTCTGCAAGTTAGGGGCTTCTGTTTTTGGGGATCGTCCTGAACTCTGAGACATGGTTAGTGAAATAAGAAAAGAATAAGATGTGTAAAAGACCTTACCAGAATATACTCTCACAAAGCCTCACGAGTCACTCCAAGAAAATTTGATGTCACTCAATCCGCTCGTGTTTGCACTCTAGGACTTTTAATGGCTTTTCCTTGTCCTCTTCTGATCTCACACACGCTCCAGCCTTTTTCCTCTCAATTCTCTTGTCTCAAGTTCTAGAAAACTTTTACTCAAGACTATATCGAGTAAATTTTACTTGTTTGGCGTCGGCTGTAAATGGGTTAGTAGGAATGGAAAGCAAAATATAATTGAAAGGGTGGCTTAGAAATAGAAAGAAAACAACAAAAGGGGTTACTTACACAAGTCACTTTATAACCTTCTATCACCACAATCAAATTTAAAGGCTTACTTGAATGGCTTGGTGATGAGATTTGTTGATGAGTGCTTCCAATTTTTCTTTCTTTCTTTTTCTTTTTCAAGTGCTTTCAATTTCTTCTTTTGAGTGCTTTTGTTTTCTTTGCTGATTTTTTTTCTTTCTTTCTTTCACTTTTGCACTTCACTGCACTTTTTTTTTCTTCATTGTTGTTGTTGCACGTTGCTTTCTTCCACCAAAGCTCTGATTACCGCTTGATATAATGGCTTCTGATGCCACTTGATGTAAGGTAATTCTACCTTCTCGTTTGATTGTGGATCTAGGAAGGAAGCAAAACAACCTGCACAAGGGAATGACTCAAAACAGAATGGATAAGGGTGGTAAACGTATGGTTTAATGGGTAGGCTATTTAATAAATGAGAGATGGAAGCGGAAGATGATTGAATGGTTATGGTTATGGCGATGAAACAAAATGATGGTGGTGAGGATAGTATCTTGAAGAATGCTCAAAGAAGAACCAATGCTATAGAGAACAAAGACCCAATCTTTATATTGTTTCTTCAAGGGGTGGTGTTAAGTACTTTGACCCACTAGTTATATGAACTAGGAACCAAAAGTATCAAGATGAAAGAAGAGGGTTGATGCCACAAGTATAAAGTACTTGATAAGTCGATAAAAAGTCACCAAGACTTAAGGAAGAGAATAATCTCACTTTGATTAATAAAATTGGTCTGATTACAAATGAATTGTGATTTCCTATTTATAGGAAATGGAGGGGCATGGCCGAATGGATACATGGTGGTTCGGCCAGCCCTTGTGCCTCTATAAAATGACATAATTAAATGCTAAATGACATAATGTTTTGGTCCTTTATGGAGGTAAATAATCATTGGCCGAATAATCCTTGTGTCCCCTCAAGTTGGCGCCAAATTGAATGGGAAATGATGCTTGGCCGAATAGGGAGAGAGCTCTTCATATTGGCGCCTAAATAAACCACATGCAAGGCACATGGGGCTGTTCACATGCAAAACACATGGCTTTGCCGAATAGGGAGAGAACTCTTCATCTTGGCGCCTAAATGATCCTCATGCAAGGTACATGGGGGATAGTCATATGCAAGGCACATGGGTGTTCTAGGAAACCTTGTGGTGCAGCCTTGTGCATGGAATGATGGCTGGTCATGTGCTTTCTCTCTTGGGCGTGCATGTGTCTTCTTCAAGCTAGCTTGAGTTGTGAAGCTAGCTAGCAAGCATGGACTGTTTGTGAACAAACGTTCTAGCTAAATCCTTGTGAGCTCTTCAATATTATGTTCAGCTACATTCAGCTACCTTTGACATCACTTTTGGTAACTCAGCTCCAAATAGTCCAACTAGCTAAGTTTAGCTAGCCTTAAGCTCCTCCAGCTGAACCGAGCTTCCCTTAGTGTTCCATGAGCTGCCTTGTATTTTGTAAGCTGATTGTGAGCTGCATATGAAGTCCAAATTATTCACCAAGCTATCTCAACGTTTATTATTCTCCAATGTACCTACATGTGCAAGGAAACAAGGTAAGTCCATGGCATTGAGCTGATATGAGCTAAATACCTTGCGGCCATGCATGAATATGGTAATGTAAGCTAAGTTTGAATGTCATGAGCTAATTATATCATCTCCTAATATGTGTAAGGTAAGATATAAAGCCTAAGAGCTAATAAGAATGCAAATGTACTAATGAAATGCATTATAAGTATTCTACCTTGATGTATATGTTATAATCATGCATAATATAATTATATAGCTATCCTAACATGCTTAACATATTAAAATAACAATGTGTACGATGTATTCATACTAAGTTATTCTTTAACTTCATAACTAATATCCTTAGAATGATATGTAATATAATAGTATATATTATAAGGTTATTATAAAGTAAATACATTAAAAGGATGTTCAAGAGTACTCCCTTTATAGTTGAAAACGTGCTTGCATCATCCCCCCCTTCTTTAGGGCAATTTGTCCTCAAATCGAGTCCATTCTGTCCTTGCATAGCTTCACGCCTCTTTGCTAAAAGAAAGTATCCTTTGAACGTTTGTGTTCTTCCATTATATACCCTTTTGTAAGATTTCCCTTTAGGCCTTTCTTTGGAATATGATTTACCAACAGGTACCTTTTGGGAATGATCTTTATCTAGGGATATCCCTTTTGGAAGTGACCTTTCACGTGAATTGTAGTGAAAAGTGAGGAGAGAAAAGGTTTCATATGAAGGGGTACTTACCTTTTGTAGATTAAAATCATTGGCGAAGAGTTGTGACTTTAAGTCCCAAACATCACTACTTTTCATAGGTGACCCTTCATTTTCCAGCATTGAACCATCATCTATCTCTATGAAGAAGTTTGGTTTCTTGTTTAGTTCCTCTTCATTTTTCGTCGGAGTTTTGTCTTTGCGCCATGCTTGTACACTCTTTCGTAAATACAATTGATCCTGTTGTACTTCTTTTGGCGTTAAAGGCATCAAGGTCACCTTGCGTCCATCAAGCTTAAAAGTGTATTGATTGTGAAAACAATCATGAATGGCCGTTTTGTCATACTGCCATGGTCTCCCAAGTAAGATGTGGCTAGCATGCATAGGGACAATGTCACAAAGCACCTCGTCCTTGTACCTACCAACTGAGAAAGGAATTAGAACCTGTTTGGTAACATTTAACTCACCTCATTCTTTGAGCCATTGGACTTTATATGGAGTAGGATGTTTTGACGTTGCCAATCCAAGTTTTTCATCCATAAGAGTGCTGGCTACGTTTGTGCAACTTCCTCCATCGATGATCATTGTGCAAACCTTATCCTTGACATGGCATCTTGTATGAAAGATATTGTTTCTCTGAATATCATCTTGGGATGTTTGTGATTGTAGGCACCTCTTTGAAACAAGCATCTCACCATGATCTGTATTTTCTTCCGTTTCTTCTTCTTGTATTGTTTCAGGTTCCTCGTCAAAAATAGGCTCATCAGAATCTGATACAATATCTCCATTGTCAAGCACCATCATGGTATTTCGGTTGGGACATTGACTAGCAACATGTCCTTTTCCAAAACACTTGAAACATTTGATGTCTCTTGATCTCTCAAAAGTGCTGGTTTGCTTTTCTTTACCCTTGCTAGATTCGCCCACTTGTGTAGTTTTAGGTACTTATGCACGATCCTTTGTTTGGAATGGAGTTTGCTTTCGGAAAGTAATAGGTTCTTGCTTCTATTTGGTGGCCGAATTTGGACTACTCCTAGTGTAGGATTTCCTTTTGAGTTGTCTTTCAATTTTCATGGCCACATGCACCATTTCTTCAATCTCTACATAATGCTGAAGTTCAACAAGGTTAGCAATATCAAGATTTAGGCCAGATAAGAATCTTGCCATTGTTACTTCTCTATCTTCATCCACATTGGCTCGGATCATGGCAATCTCCATTTCTTTAAAATAATCTTCAACGTTCTTGCTTCCTTGTTTCAAATTTTGTAATTTATGATAAAGATCTTGGTGATAGTGAGTAGGAACAAACCTTTTCCTCATAATGGCCTTCATTTCATCCCATGTTGTGATGAGGCGTTCACCATTTCGTCTTCTTGAACTCACCAATTGTTCCCTCCAAACAAAGGCATAGTCCACGAATTCTATAGTAGCAAGCCTAACCTTTTTTTTCTCCGTATAGTTTTGGCATTCAAAAATGTGTTCAATTTTGATTACCCAATCAAGATAGGCTTCTGGATCAGTTCGTCCTTGAAATAGAGGAATAGTCACTTTGATGTTGCTGAAGTTGTCATTTTGATTTCGATGAACATTTCTCTTTGCTACTGATGTTACTTCAGCCTCTTCCTCTTCTAAGTCTTCTTCCATTCTAGGGCAGTTTACTCTACGGTTGCCTAAAGATGATTCTAATTGATCCATACGATCTTGCAAAGGCTCCAATTCTAATTTCAACAATCTTGCAATTTCGTGCATAATAGCTTGTGTCTGCAAGTTAGGGGCTTCTGTTTTTGGGGATCGTCCTGAACTCTGAGACATGGTTAGTGAAATAAGAAAAGAATAAGATGTGTAAAAGACCTTACCAGAATATACTCTCACAAAGCCTCACGAGTCACTCCAAGAAAATTTGATGTCACTCAATCCGCTCGTGTTTGCACTCTAGGACTTTTAATGGCTTTTCCTTGTCCTCTTCTGATCTCACACACGCTCCAGCCTTTTTCCTCTCAATTCTCTTGTCTCAAGTTCTAGAAAACTTTTACTCAAGACTATATCGAGTAAATTTTACTTGTTTGGCGTCGGCTGTAAATGGGTTAGTAGGAATGGAAAGCAAAATATAATTGAAAGGGTGGCTTAGAAATAGAAAGAAAACAACAAAAGGGGTTACTTACACAAGTCACTTTATAACCTTCTATCACCACAATCAAATTTAAAGGCTTACTTGAATGGCTTGGTGATGAGATTTGTTGATGAGTGCTTCCAATTTTTCTTTCTTTCTTTTTCTTTTTCAAGTGCTTTCAATTTCTTCTTTTGAGTGCTTTTGTTTTCTTTGCTGATTTTTTTTTCTTTCTTTCTTTCACTTTTGCACTTCACTGCACTTTTTTTTTCTTCATTGTTGTTGTTGCACGTTGCTTTCTTCCACCAAAGCTCTGATTACCGCTTGATATAATGGCTTCTGATGCCACTTGATGTAAGGTAATTCTACCTTCTCGTTTGATTGTGGATCTAGGAAGGAAGCAAAACAACCTGCACAAGGGAATGACTCAAAACAGAATGGATAAGGGTGGTAAACGTATGGTTTAATAGGTAGGCTATTTAATAAATGAGAGATGGAAGCGGAAGATGATTGAATGGTTATGGTTATGGCGATGAAACAAAATGATGGTGGTGAGGATAGTATCTTGAAGAATGCTCAAAGAAGAACCAATGCTATAGAGAACAAAGACCCAATCTTTATATTGTTTCTTCAAGGGGTGGTGTTAAGTACTTTGACCCACTAGTTATATGAACTAGGAACCAAAAGTATCAAGATGAAAGAAGAGGGTTGATGCCACAAGTATAAAGTACTTGATAAGTCGATAAAAAGTCACCAAGACTTAAGGAAGAGAATAATCTCACTTTGATTAATAAAATTGGTCTGATTACAAATGAATTGTGATTTCCTATTTATAGGAAATGGAGGGGCATGGCCGAATGGATACATGGTGGTTCGGCCAGCCCTTGTGCCTCTATAAAATGACATAATTAAATGCTAAATGACATAATGTTTTGGTCCTTTATGGAGGTAAATAATCATTAGCCGAATAATCCTTGTGTCCCCTCAAGTTGGCGCCAAATTGAATGGGAAATGATGCTTGGCCGAATAGGGAGAGAGCTCTTCATATTGGCGCCTAAATAAACCACATGCAAGGCACATGGGGCTGTTCACATGCAAAACACATGGCTTTGCCGAATAGGGAGAGAACTCTTCATCTTGGCGCCTAAATGATCCTCATGCAAGGTACATGGGGGATAGTCATATGCAAGGCACATGGGTGTTCTAGGAAACCTTGTGGTGCAGCCTTGTGCATGGAATAATGGCTGGTCATGTGCTTTCTCTCTTGGGTGTGCATGTGTCTTCTTCAAGCTAGCTTGAGTTGTGAAGCTAGCTAGCAAGCATGGGCTGTTTGTGAACAAACGTTCTAGCTAAATCCTTGTGAGCTCTTCAATATTATGTTCAGCTACATTCAGCTACCTTTGACATCACTTTTGGTAACTCAGCTCCAAATAGTCCAACTAGCTAAGTTTAGCTAGCCTTAAGCTCCTCCAGCTGAACCGAGCTTCCCTTAGTGTTCCATGAGCTGCCTTGTATTTTGTAAGCTGATTGTGAGCTGCATATGAAGTCCAAATTATTCACCAAGCTATCTCAACGTTTATTATTCTCCAATGTACCTACATGTGCAAGGAAACAAGGTAAGTCCATGGCATTGAGCTGATATGAGCTAAATACCTTGCGGCCATGCATGAATATGGTAATGTAAGCTAAGTTTGAATGTCATGAGCTAATTATATCATCTCCTAATATGCGTAAGGTAAGATATAAAGCCTAAGAGCTAATATGAATGCAAATGTACTAATGAAATGCATTATAAGTATTCTACCTTGATGTATATGTTATAATCATGCATAATATAATTATATAGCTATCCTAACATGCTTAACATATTAAAATAACAATGTGTACGATGTATTCATACTAAGTTATTCTTTAACTTCATAACTAATATCCTTAGAATGATATGTAATATAATAGTATATATTATAAGGTTATTATAAAGTAAATGCATTAAAAGGATGTTCAAGAGTACTCCCTTTATAGTTGAAAACGTGCTTGCATCACAATAGGTGTGACCATTGGTAATCCACAAGACATGTCCTTTGACATTCCAATAGTTATGCCACTTGAAGTTCAAAAAGATGTGTCATTTGAAGTCCACAAGTTGTGATCATTGAGGCTCCAAGTACATTACAAGTATTGAAGAGATTTCAGCAACCAATGGAATTTTTCATCATCAAGCAACTAACACCCATTAAACATCCTTCATGGTTTGCTATTTCCATTCATATTGTTAATAGTTTTTCATTTACTAACTTTGATTTGTTTTGCAGTAACTTGTTTCATCCTTATGGTGAAATACTACCAACCTTAAAGGCAATCATTCGGAGAGGCAAAAAGGTGAAAGGACGTGATCATTTAAATCAGCATGATACGATCCAAACTAGCTCCAAATTTGATGTACCCTTGTTTGGCTTCTGATTCCACTTGATGTATGGCACTTGTACCTCTTCAATTTATTGTGGATCTAGGAAGGAAGCAAAACAACATGCACAAGTGAATGGCTCAAAAAGAGATGGTTAAGGGTGGTAAACGTATGGGTGAATAGGTAGGATATTTAAATGAGAGATGGAAGCGAAAGATAATTGATATGGCTATGGGTTATGGCTGATGAAACAAAGGGATGGTTGTGAGGATAGTATCTTAAAGAATACTCAAAGAAGAACCAATGCTATAGAGAGCAAAGACCGAGACTTTATATTTATTCTTTAAGGGGTGGTATTTAGTACTTTGACCCACTAGTTATAAGAACTAGAAACCAGAAGTATCAAGGTGAAAAGGGGGTTGACGCCATAAGTATAAAATACTTGATAAGTCAATAAAAGTCACCAGGACTTAAGGAAGAGAATAATCTCACTTATATTAATCAAAAAGGTCTGAGTACAAATGATATATGATTTCCTATTTATAGGAAATATAGAGGCATAGCCGAATAGTTACAAGGGGATTCGGCCAGCCTTGTGTCTTCCTATAGAGTAATAATTAATTACAAAATACAGATGATGGTTTAGTTTAAATGGAGGGTGATAACCCTTGGCCGAATAGGGAGAGGACTCTTCATCTTGGCACCTAAATGAGACCACATGCAAGGCACATAGGGGCTGGTCATATGGAACACACATGGATGTTCTAGGGAACCTTGTGGTGCAGCCTTGTACATGGAATGATGGCTGGTCATGTGCTCCATCTTGGGTGTGCATGTGTCTCCTTTCAAGCTAGCTTGAGTGTGGAGCTAGCTAGCAAGCATGGGCTGTTTGTGAACAAGCTTCCTAGCCGAGTCCTTGTGAGCTCCATAACAACATGTTCAGCTACATTGAGCTACCTTTGACATCACTTTTGGCAACTTATCTTCAAATAGTCCAACTAGTTGTGTTTAGCTAGCCTTAAGCTCTTCCAGCTAAATCGAGCTTTCCTTAGTGTTCAATGAGCTGCCTTGTACTTTGTGAGCTGTTTGTGAGCTGCATATGACGTCTAAATCATCCACCAAGCTACCTCAACATGCATCACACTCCAATGTACCTATATGTGCAAGGAAACAAGGTAAGTCCATGATATTGAGCTGTTATAAGCTAAATACCTTGCTGTCATGTATGATTATGGTGGTGTGAGCTATGTTTGAAGGTCATGAGCTAATTATATCATCTCAAAATATGTGTAAGATCATGTATGACGCTTAAAAGCTAATATGAATGCATATGAACTAATGAAATGATTTATAATGATACTGCCTTGATGTATATATGATAATCATGCTTAATATGATTATAAGACTAACATGTTTAACTATCAATGTGCATGTTGTGTTCATACTAAGCTATTCATTAACTACATAACAAGTATTCTTATCATGAAATGTATTATAAAAGCATATAGTATATAACTAATATAAAGTAAATCCAATATAAAATGTTCAAGAGTACTCCCTTTGTAGATGAAAACGTGCTAGCATCAAACTTTCTCCATGACTTGAACACACCATGGAAGTTATTCAAAGCTGATTCTAAAGAAGTTCTTTCTTACCTTATCTTATATTATATCATTTATACATTATATTCTATCATAATCATGTATTCACATGTTAGTTATCATATCATTCATACAATCCTATGTTTAGTTCATCATGTTTTCCATATCATTCATATCTATGCTATGATTACATATCATATGATGTAAGTTAATTCTACCTTCTCGTTTGATTGTGGATCTAGGAAGGAAGCAAAACAACCTGCACAGGTGAATGGCTCAAAACAGAATGGGTAAGGGTGGTAAACGTATGGTTTAATAGGTAGGCTATTTAATAAATGAGAGATGGAAGCGGAAGATGATTGAAATGGTTATGGTTATGGCGATGAAACAAAAAGGATGATTGTGAGGATAGTATCTTGAAGAATGCTCAAAGAAGAACCAATGCTATAGAGAGCAAAGACCCAATCTTTATATTGTTTCATCAAGGGGTGGTGTTAAGTACTTTGACCCACTAGTTATATGAACTAGGAACCAGAAGTATCAAGATGAAAGAAGAGGGTTGACACCACAAGTATAAAATACTTGATAAGTCGATAAAAAGTCACCAAGACTTAAGAAAGAGAATAATCTCACTTCAATTAAAAATAAAAGGTCTGGTTACAAATGATGATTGCTTTCCTATTTATAGGAAATGGGGAGACATGGTCAAATGGTTACAAAAGGATTCGGCCAGCCCTTGTGTCTCTATAAAATGACATAATTTTAATGCTAAATGACATAATGTTTCAGCCCTAGATGGAGGGAAATAACCCTTGGCCGAATAGCTCTTGTGTTCCCTCAAGTTGGCGCCAAATTGGAGAGAAAGGAGTGCTTGGCCGAATGGTGAGAGGACTCTTCATCTTGGCGCCTAAATGAAGTCACACGCCTAGCACATGGTGGGCTGGTCACAAGGCGTGCACATGGCTCCTCTAGGATGCTTGTGGTGCATCCTTGCGCATGGAATGATGGAAGGTCATGTTCTCTCTCTTGGGCGTGCATGTGTCTCCTCAAAGCTAGCTTGAGTTGTGGAGCTAGCTAGCAATCATGGGCTGTTTGTGAACAAGCTTCCTAGCTAAGTCCTTATAAGCTCCATAACAGCATATTCAGCTACATTCAGCTACCTTTGACATCAGTTTTGGAAACTCAGCTCCAAATAGTCCAACTAGCTAAGTTTAGGTAACCTTAAGCTCCTCCAACTTAATCGAGCTTCCCTTAGTGTTCCATGAGCTGCCTCGTACTTTGTAAGCTGTTTGTGAACTGCATATGACGTCCAAATCATTCACCAATCTACCTCAACATTCAATATGCTCCAATGTACCTACATGTGCAAGGAAACAAGGTAATTCCATGGTATTGAGCTAATATGATCTAATTACCTTGCTGCCATGTTTGATTCTGGTAATGTGAGCTAAGTTTGAATGTCATGAGCTAATTATATCATCTCCTAATATGTGTAAGGTAAGGTATAAAACCTAAGAGCTAATATGAATGCAAATGAACTAATGAAATGCATTATAAGTTTGTTGCCTTGATGTATATGTTATAATCATGCATAATATAATTATATAGCTATCCTAACATGCTTAGCCTATTAAAATAACAATGTGTAAGATGTATTCATACTAAGTTATTCTTTAACTTCATAACTAAAATCCTTAGCATGATATGTAATATAATAGTATATATTATAAGGCTATTATAAAGTAAATGCATTAAAAGATGTTCAAGAGTACTCCCTTTATAGTTGAAAACGTGCTTGCATTATCCCCCCCTTCTTTAGGGCGATTTGTCCTCAAATCGAGTTCATTATGTCCTTGTATAGCTTCACGCCTCTTTGCTAAAAGAAAGTATCCTTTGAACGTTTGTGTTCTTCCATTAGGTACCCTTTTGTAAGATTTCCCTCTAGGCCTTTCTTTGGAATATGATTTACCAACAGGTACCTTTTGGGAATGATCTTTATCTAGGGATATCCCTTTTGGAAGTGACCTTTCACGTGATTTGTCCTGAAAAGTGAGGAGAGAAAAGGTTTCATATGAAGGGGTACTTACCTTTTGTAGATTAAAATCATTGGCGAAGAGTTGTGACTTTTAGTCCCAAACATCACCACTTTTCGTAGGTGACCCTTCATTTCCAACATTGAACCATCATGTATCTCTATGAAGAAGTTTGGTTTCTTGTTTAGTTCCTCTTCATTTTTTGTTGGAGTTTTGTCTTTGCGCTATGCTTGTACACTCTTTCGCATATGCAATTGATCTTGTTGTACTTCTTTTGGCGTTAAAGGCATCAAGGTCACTGATGTGATCCAATTAAACATCATATTTACCATGGCTATTCCAACCTCTCCAGGGAAGAAACTTTCTATCTTTTTACCTATAGATGCTTATTTCATATGTTATAAGATAGTTATTTTCATATATATATATATTATACCTATTGTTATTATGATAATAAGTTATCCATTTATATATGAGATACAAGTTATTATCATATACTATAGTCACATTTTTATAATATACAAGTTTATATACTTAGTTTATTTTCTTATATTACGCATGTAGGCACATTCGGCCAACACTTGGGAGCTGCATTGGGGCTAAATGGAGCATGTAACAGCAAGGAAACTTACATGGGATCGATTAGGAGAGCACAAGGAACAATTAGTGAAAAGTTGTCCGGAGGCCGTGAGCTCATAGCTAGATTGAGCTGAAGATTTGAGCTACAAGATGACCTTATTTCAGCTGGGGAGTTGCACCATCATCATCACCACTTAGGACACTTCAAATATGTCCTAAGTCAAAATTTGTGAAATCCTACCTTTTCGCGAATAGTTGCCACCTCAAATGGTACCTTTTCACAAGGAGCTGCCCAAACGTTCAAATGTTACAAGTCATCTAAGGTCATCTTACCACTAGCTCATTCACACCCAAAGTAGCTCAAACATGCAAGGTTACTTTTCCAAACATTGTGACCTTTCATGAATGATGCTGCTCATGAAGATGCCTTTTCAACAAGGAACACATGGATGAAGAGATCACACCAATTGGAAGCTTAAATCACCAAGTGATATGAGCTAAAGGATTCATGCCTATTCGGCCACATCACATCCCATGCACATGAGAGCCTTTGGCGCCAAACATGAAGAGACACACCACCATTCGGCCAAGGGAAGGAAATGGCGCCAATATGAACAAGCATGCCCATTCGACCAAGGGAGATGTCTTCCCATCCTTAGCCGAATCATTAAGGCCTTTCATGAAGAGCTAGCCGAACCATCACAAGCCCAAAGGACTTATTCATTCATCTCAAGCATTATGTATTTTCCTAGAGACATGTATCTAGCCGAAACAACTTGTAACCATTCGGCCAAGCCCTCTCATTTCCTATAAATAGAGTGGCTTGCCTTCATTTGTACCCATCTCATCTCTTATATAAAACATACTCTTCTGATTTATTTCTCTTCAAAGTTCTTTGTGAACTTTATCGATTAAGCAAGTATAATTCATATACTTGTGGCGTCATTCTTTCCATCTTGATTCCAAAATTCCTAGATTGATATCTAGTGAGTTGAAGACACTATCACCACCCCTCAAGTAAGTTTGTGAAGAACAGGATTGTGCTTCTTAACATTGTTTCCTTTTTGGCATGCTTGAGATACAACATCACCATCTCCATTGCACCATCAACACCATCATCATCATCCAACAAGACCATCAATTCCGCAGCCATCTCTATACCATTCTTTTAAATTCATTTCTTATCTTATTATTCCATTTATCATTCCATTAATAAACATATTTATTTCTTATCTTATTTGCAGCCCAAGCTTATAATTCAAGGACATCAGTACTTGTCAATCCTAGATCGGGACACAATAAGGCTATCTACTCTCTTCCATCAAAGCGTGTAGATTCACATTACATCAAGTGGTATCAGAGCATAGTTGGATTGAAAACAAAAGTGTCATTGGCATGCAAAGCAAAAGAAAAAGACTCATACATCAAAATTGGAGTACAAAAAGAAAGAAAATACAAAAAGAAGAAGAAAAAGAAGAAAAAGAAAAGAAGAAAAGAAAAATAAATTCAAAAAGAAAGCAAGCCAAGGAAAGTGCTCTACCATTGCAAAGTACATCAAAAAGTCCATCTACACTAAGAGAAGATAACCTTATTGTTTCTTGAGAAAGGTTGTAGTAACTGTTGTTTCTTGGATTGTAAGTCACCTCTTTCTTTTTTATACCTTCATTTTCCTTGTCTTCAACCATTTTATCTTTTAATACCTTTAAATCCTTTCTTCTATCTTTCCATTTCTTCTATTCTTGCTACCCTAGCCTATCTGCAGCCGACGTACACAAGGAATGAATTAACTTGTTCTAATCTTGAGTAAGTTCAAGAGAAATTGGAGTAGAAAAAGGCTGTTAAGAGAGTGAGATCATAAGGGGAATTGTTAAAAGCCAAATATATATATATTCCCGAGAGTAAACACGAGTGTTGAGTGGAGTGATCTTATCTTTTCTTTGGAGTGAAATTGTGAGACTTTGTGAGTGTGCTGGTAAGGTTTATTTTTGTTTTATTTACTAACCATGTCTCAAAGTCCTAAAGGAAATACAGGTCAACCCAATTTACAAATGCAAGCACTAATTGGAGAAATGATAAGAATGTTTCGAACAGAATTTGATGCTCTCTATGAGAAACTAGACCAAAGACAAGATCAACCACAAACCAGAAACAATGATACTCCTCGGAGGCAATAACCTCTTCCAGAAGATGATGTTCCAAATCCTTATGATGAAGAAGAACCAGCATTGATACAAGGACCTAGGCGTGCCAATGTTGATGATAATATGAGCAACATCAAAATCAAAATTCCTCAATTTCAAGGGAAGACTGATCCATAAGCCTATCTTGAATGGGAAAGCAAGGTGGAACATGTGTTTAGTTGCCATAACTATTCCTAACTCAAGAAAGTAAGATTGTCAGCTATGGAGTTTGTTGATTATGCTTTCATATGGTGGGATCAACTTACTATTACCCCGAGGAGGAATGGAGAGAGACCAATTTCAACATGGCTCGAAATGAAAGGTATCATGCGTAAACGTTTCATTCCTACTCATTATCACCGAGACATGTTACAGAAATTGCAGAATTTTAAGCAAGGCCAACGGAGTGTGGAGGATTCTTATAAAGAAATGGAAGTGGCAATGATCCGAGTCAATATTGAGGAGGATCGTGAAGCAAACATGGCTAGATTTCTAGCTGGACTCAATCCTGAGATTGCCAATACACAAGAATTGTATCATTATATCGAACTTGATGAAATGGTGCAAATGGCTATGAAAATAGAAAGCAACTACGGAGAAGACCTATCTCTCGTACTTCAGTGCCTACATCTTCAAGATGGAGTCCAAACAATAATTTGAGGAAGTCTACCCCTATTTCTACCAAAGAGAAGGCTGAATCATCAAATGCTTCCCAAATTGGTAAGGATAATCGAGGAAAAGAGATCCCTGAACGATCAAGAGACATCCTTTGCTTTAAATGTCTTGGGAGGGGACATATATCCACACAATGTCCCAATAGAAACACCATGTTACTACTTGGAAATAGTGATATCGAATCTGACCATAAAGAAGAAAAACGCCACCACCACCAACAGAAGTTGAGGAAGAAACAGAAATTAGTGCTCCGGTGGAAGGTGAAGCCTTTGTGGTTAAAAGAAGTCTTAATGCCCAAGTAGTAGAAGATGACGCACAATAGGAAAACATCTTTCATACTCGATGCCATGTGAATGAAATGGTATGTTTCATCATTATAGACAGTGGGATTTGTACTAATGTTGCCAGTACCATCATGGTGGAGAAATTGGGATTGCAAACGTTGAAACATCCAAATCACTACAAACTATAATGGCTCAATGAACGAGGTGAACTTAATGTCAACAAATAGGTGATGGTTCCTTTTTTAATTGGTAAGTACAAGGACGAGGTTATGTGCGATGTTGTTCCTATGCATGCTAGCCATTTACTCCTTGGAAGACCATGGCAATATGATAGGAGGACCATTCATGATTGTTTTACCAATCAGTATTCATTCAACCATGGAGGAAAGAAGATCATCCTAACACCCTTGACGCCTAAACAAGTCCAAGTTGAGCAAATCAAGATGAAACAAAGTGTTGAGGCCATGAGGAAAGGAAAATCGAAGTTAATCCAAGAAGAAAACATTCCTAAAACAAGTGCTTATACATCTAAGTGCTTGTTATAAAGATGTTTACTCACGAGGCGCAAAGTCAATGAAGATTTTTCTAACTTTGACAATGTAGGAATTTCCTTTGATTTGCAGGATGATCCAAGTGACACAATCCATCAATTTAGGAAATTAAAGGACGTGACCTTTCAAGAGCCAAAAGGTGCGATTTTTGAAAAGCAAAGAGTGGTAATTCTTCATCTAAAGGACGTGAACCTTCAAGAATCAAGAGTTATGCCTAATGAAAATCGAAGGGAAGCGATTTTTCAACCAAGGGGAGTGACTTATAAGAACATCACCATTCCAAGAGTCATCATCTTTCACGAATCAATGCAAACATCTATTGAAGAACAAAAGGACATGATTTTTGGAATGCAAAAGGGCGCAAACGTTCAAAGCAAAATGACTTCAATAGACATGAACTTTGAACATACAATTTACAAGAAGTATTTCTTAACTTTAGTTAAGTTTGATCACATTTTTTCTAATGAAATTTTTCTTTCTTTTCAGGTTAAGAACTTCCAAAGCAGTCTTTCAACGGATATGAACCTTTTTGTAAAGATTGAATAGAAGGACACTAGGAAAAGACGATCATTCAATTTGAGGACAAATCGATTAAAAGAAGGGGAGGATGATGTGATCCAATTCAGCATCATATTTACCATGGCTATTCCAACCTCTCCAGGGAAGAAACTTTCTATCTTTATACCTATAGATGCTTATTTCATATGTTATAAGATAGTTATTTTCATATATATATATATATATATATATATTATACCTATAGTTATTATGATAATAAGTTACCCGTTTATATATGAGATACAAGTTATTATCATATACTATAGTCACATTTTTATAATATACAAGTTTATATACATAGTTTATTTTCTTATGTTACGTATGTAGGCACATTCGACCAACACTTGGAAGCTGCATTAGAGCTAAATGGAGCATGTAACAGCAAGGAAACTTACATGGGATCGATTAGGAGAGCATAAGGAACAATTGGTGAAACGTTGTCCGGAGGCCGTGAGCTCATGCTAGATTGAGCTGAAGATTTGAGCTACAAGATGACCTTATTTCAGCTGGGGAGTTGTACCATCATCATCACCACTTAGGACACTTCAAATATGTCCTAAGTCAAAATTTGTGAAATCGTACCTTTTCACGAATAGTCGCCACCTCAAGAGGTACCTTTTCACAAGGAGCTACCCAAACGTTCACCATATTACAAGTCATCTAAGGCTAGCTCACCACCAGCTCATTCACACCCAAAGTAGCTCAAACTTGAAGGGTTACTTTTCCAAACATTATGACCTTTCATGAATGATGCTGTCCATGAAGATGCCTTTTCAACAAGGAATACGTTGATGAAGAGATCAAACCAATTGGAAGCTTAAATCACCATTAGATATTAGCTAAAGGATCCATGCCTATTCAGCCACATCACATGCCATGCACATGAGAGCCTTTGGCGCCAAACATGAAGAGACACACCACCATTCGGCCAAGGGAAGAAAATGGCGCCAAGATGAACAAGCATACCCATTCGCCCAAGGGATATGTCTTCCCATCCTTAGCCGAATCATTAAGGCCTTTCATGAAGAGCTAGCCAAACCATCACAAGCCCAAAGGACTTATTCATTCATCTCAAGCATTATGTATTTTCCTAGAGACATGTATCTAGCCGAAACAACTTGTAACCATTCGGCCAAGCCCTCTCATTTCCTATAAATAGAGTGTCTTGCCTTCATTTATACCCATCTCATCTCTTATATAAAACATACTCTTGTGAGTTATTTCTCTTTAAAGTTCTTTGTGAACTTTATCGATTAAGCAAGTATAATTCATATACTTGTGGCGTCATTCTTTCCATCTTGATTCCAAAATTCCTAGATTGATATCTAGTGGGTTGAAGACACTATCACCACCCCTCAAGTAAGTTTGTGAAGAATGGGATTGTGCTTCTTAGCTTTGTTTCCTCTTTGTCGTGCTTGAGATACAACATCACCATCTCCATTGCATCATCAACACCATCATCATCATCCAAAAAGACCATCAATTCCGTAGCCATCTCTATACCATTCTTTTAAATTCATTTCTTATCTTATTATTCCATTTATCCTTCCATTACTAAACATATTTATTTCTTATCTTATTTGCAGCCCACGCTTATAATTCAAGGACATCAGTACTTGTCAATCCTAGATCGGGACACAATAAGGCTATCTACTCTCTTCCATCAAAGCGTGTAGATTCACCTTACATCAGTCACCTTGCGTCCATCATGCTTAAAAGTGTATTGATTGTGAAAACAATCATGAATGGCCCTTTTGTCATACTTCCATGGTCTCCCAAGTAAGATGTGGCTAGCATACATAGGGACAATATCACAAAGCACCTCATCCTTGTACCTACCAACTTAAAAAGGAATTAGAACCTATTTGGTAACATTTAACTCACCTCCTTCATTGACCCATTGGAGTTTATATGGAGTAGGATGTTTTGACGTTGCCAATCCAAGTTTTTTAACCATAAGAGTGCTGGCTACGTTTGTGCAACTTCCTCCATCGATAATCATTGTGCAAACCTTATCCTTGACATGGCACCTTGTATGAAAGATATTGTTTCTCTGAATATCATCTTGGGATGTTTGTGATTGTAGGAACCTCTTTAAAACAAGCATCTCACCATGATCTGCATTTTCTTCCGTTTCTTCTTCTTGTATTGTTTTAGGTTCCTCGTCAAAAATAGGCTCATCAGAATCTGATACATCTCCATTGTCAAGCACCATCATGGTATTTCAGTTGGGACATTGACTAGCAACATGTCCTTTTCCAAAACACTCGAAACATTTGATGTCTCTTGATCTCTCAAAAGTGATGGTTTGCTTTTATTTACCCCTGTTAGATTCGCTCACTTGTATAGTTTTAGGTATATCTGTACGATCCTTTATTTGGACTGGAGTTTGCTTCCGGAAAGTAATAGGTTCTTGCTTCCATTTGGTGGCCGAATTTGGACTGATCCTAGTGTAGGATTTCCTTTTGAGTTGTCTTTCAAATTTCATGGCCACATGCCCATTTCTTCAATCTCCACATAATGCTGAAGTTTAACAAGGTTAGCAATATCAAGATTTAGGCCAGATAAAAACCTTGCCATTGTTGCTTCTCTATCTTCATCCACATTGGCTCGGATCATGGCAATCTCCATTTCTTTGAAATAATCTTCAACGTTCTTACTTCCTTGTTTCAAATTTTTTAATTTATGATAAAGATCTCGGTGATAGTGAGTAGGAACAAATCTTTTCCTCATAATAGCCTTCATTTTATCCCATGTTGTGATGGGGCGTTCACCATTTCGTCTTCTTGAACTCACCAATTGGTCCCACCAAACTAAGGCATAGTCCACGAATTCCATAGCAGCAAGCCTAACCTTCTTTTGCTCCGTATAGTTTTGGCATTCAAAAATGTGTTCAATTTTGATTACCCAATCAAGATAGGCTTCTGGATCAGTTCGACCTTGAAATGGAGGAATAGTCACTTTGATGTTGCTGAAGTTGTCATTTTGATTTCGATGAACATATCTCCTTGCTACTGATGTTACTTTAGCCTCTTCCTCTTCTAAGTCTTCTTCCATTCTAGGGCGGTTTACTCTCCGGTTGCCTAAAGATGCTTCTAATTGATCAATACGATCTTGTAAAGGCTCCAATTCTAATTTCAACAATCTTGCCATTTCGTGCATAATAGCTTGTGTCTGCAAGTTAGGGGCTTCTCTTTCTGGGGATCATCTTGAACTCCGAGACATGGTTAGTGAAATAAGAAAAGAATAAGATATGTAAAAGACCTTACCAGAATACTCTCACAAAGCCTCACGAGTCACTCCAAGGAAACTTGATGTCACTCAATTCGCTCGTGTTTGCACTCTAGGACTTTAATGGCTTTTACTTGTCCTCTTCTGATCTCACACACGCTCCAGCCTTTTTCCTCTCGATTCTTTTGTCTCAAGTTCTAGAAAACTTTTACTCATGACTATATTTAGTAAATTTTACTTGTTTGGCGTCGGCTGCAAATGGGTTAGTAGGAATGAAAAGCAAAATATAATTGAAAGGGTGACTTAGAAAAATAGAAAGAAGAGAATAAATGGGTTACTTACAAAAGTCACTTTACAACCTTCTATCACCACAATCAAATTTATAAGCTTACTTGAATGGCTTGGTGATGAGAATTGTTGATGAGTGCTTCCAACTTTTCTTTCTTTTTTTTCTTCTTTTGAGTGTTTTCAATTTCTTCTTTTTGAGTGCTTCTTTTCTGATTTTTCTTGCTTTCTTTGACTTTGCACTTCTTCTTTTTGTATTTTTGTTTTTCTTGCACGTTGCTTCTTCCACCAAAGCTCTGATTACCGCTTGATGTAAGATAATTCTACCTTCTCGTTTGATTGTGGATCTAGGAAGGAAGCAAAACAACCTGCACAAGTGAATGGTTCAAAACAGAATGGGTAAGGGTGGTAAACGTATGGTTTAATAGGTAGGTTATTTAATAAATGAGAGATGGAAGCGGAAAATGATTGAAATAGTTATGGTTATGGCGATGAAACAAAATGATGCAAGCACGTTTCCAACTATAAAGGGAGTACTCTTGAACATCCTTTTAATACATTTGCTTTATAATAACCTTATAATATATATACTATTATATCACATATCATTCTAAGGATACTACTTATGAAGTTAAAGAATAAATTAGTATGAATACATCGTACACATTGTTATTTTAATATGTTAAGCATGTTAGGATAGCTATATAATTATATTATACATGATTATAACATATACATCAAGGTAGCATACTTATAATGCATTTCATTAGTTCATTTTCATTCATATTAGCTCTTAGGCTTTATACCTTACCTTACACATATTAGGAGATGATATAATTAGCTCATGACATTCAAACTTAGCATATATTACCATATTCATGCATGGCAGCAAGGTATTTAGCTCATATCAGCTCAATGCCATAGACTTACCTTGTTTCCTTGCACATGTAGGTACATTGGAGCATAATAAACGTTGAGATAGCTTGGTGAATAATTTGGACTTCATATGCAGCTCACAATCAGCTTACAAAGTACAAGGCAGCTCATGGAATACTAAGGGAAGCTCGGTTCAGCTGGAGGAGCTTAAGGCTTGCTAAACTTAGCTAGTTGGACTATTTGGAGCTGAGTTACCAAAAGTGATGTCAAAGGTAGCTGAATGTAGCTGAACATAATATTGAGGAGCTCACAAGGACTTAGCTAGGAAGTTTGTTCACAAACAACCCATGTTTGCTAGCTAGCTTCACAACTCAAGCTAGCTTGAAGAAGACACATGCACGCCCAAGAGAGAAAGCACATGACCAGCCATATTCCATGCACAAGGCTGCATCACAAGGTTTCCTAAAACACCCATGTGCCTTGCATATAACCAGCCCACATGTGCCTTGCATGAGGATCATTTAGGAGCCAAGATGAAGACTTCTCTCCCTATTCGGCCAAGCCATGTGTTTTGCATGTGAACAGCCCCATGTGCCTTGCATGTGGTTTATTTAGGCGCCAAGATGAAGATCTCTCTCCCTATTCGGCCAAGCATCATTACCCATTCAATTTGGCGCCAACTTGAGAGGACACAAGGACTATTCGGCCAATGATTATTTCCCTCCATAAAGGACCAAAACATTATGTCATTTAGCATTTAATTATGTCATTTTATAGAGGCACAAGGGCTGGGCGAACCACCATGTATCCATTCGGCCATGCCCCTCCATTTCCTATAAATAGGAAATCACAATTCATTTGTAATAAGACCATTTTTATTAATCAAATTGAGATTATTCTCTTCCTTAAGTCCTGGTGACTTTTTATCGACTTATCAAGTATTTTATACTTGTGGCGTCAACCCTCTTCTTTCATCTTGATACTTCTGGTTCCTAGTTCATATAACTAGTGGGTCAAAGTACTTAACACCACCCCTTGAAGAAATAATATAAAGATTGGGTCTTTGCTCTCTATAGCATTGGTTCTTCTTTGAGCGTTCTTCAAGATTCTATCCTCACAACCATCCTTTTGTTTCATCGCCATAACCATAACCATTTCAATCATCTTCCGCTTTCATCTCTCATTTATTAAATAGCCTACCTATTAAACCTTACTTTTACCACCTTAACCTTTCTATTTTTGAGCCATTCGCTTTGCAGGTTGTTTTGCTTCCTTCCTAGATCCAAAATCAAACAAGAAGGTAGAATTACCTTACATCAAGTGGTAATCAGAGCTTTGGTGGAAGAAAGCAACGTGCAACAACAACAACGAAGAAAAATACAAAAAAAAAAGATGTGCAATGAAGTGCAAAAGTGAAAGAAAGCAAGAAAAAAAATTCAGTAAAGAAAACAAAAGCACTCAAAAGAAGAAATTGAAAGCACTTGAAAAAGAAAAGTTAGAAGCACTCATCAACAATTCTCATCACCAAGCCATTCAAGTAAGCCTTTAAATTTGATTGTGGTGATAGAAGGTTGTAAAGTGACTTGTGTAAGTAACCCCTTTTGTTCTTTTCTTTCTATTTCTAAGCCACCCTTTCAATTATATTTTGCTTTCCATTCCTACTAACCCATTTGCAGCCAACGCCAAACAAGTAAAATTTACTTGATATAGTCTTGAGTAAAATTTTTCTAGAACTTGAGACAAGAGAATCGAGAGGAAAAAACGCTGGAGCGTGTGTGAGATCAGAAGAGGAAAAGTAAAAGCCATTAAAGTCCTAGAGTGCAAACACGAGCGGATTGAGTAACATCAAATTTTCTTGAAGTGACTCGTGAGGCTTTGTGAGAGTATATTCTGGTAAGGTCTTTTACACATCTTATTCTTTTCTTATTTCACTAACCATGTCTCGGAGTTCAGGACGATCCCCAGAAAGAGAAGCCCCTACCTTGCAGACACAAGCTATTATGCACGAAATGGCAAGATTGTTGAAATTAGAATTGGAGCCTTTGCAAGATCGTATGGATCAATTAGAAGCATCTTTAGGCAACCGGAGAGTAAACCGCCCTAGAATGGAAGAAGACTTAGAAGAGGAAGAGGCTGAAGTAACATCAGTAGCAAGGAGAGATGTTCATCGAAATCAAAATGACAACTTCAGCAACATCAAAGTGACTATTCCTCCATTTCAAGGTCGAACTGATCCAGAAGCCTATCTTGATTGGGTAATCAAAATTGAAACCATTTTTGAATCCCAAAACTATACGGAGCAAAAGAATGTTAGGCTTGCTGCTATGGAATTCGTGGACTATGCCTTAGTTTGGTGGGACCAATTGGTGAGTTCAAGAAGATGAAATGGTGAACGCCCTATCACAACATGGGATGAAATAAAGGCCATTATGAGGAAAAGGTTTGTTCCTACACACTATCACCGAGATCTTTATCATAAATTACAAAATTTGAAACAAAGAAGCAAAAACGTTGAAGATTATTTCAAATAAATGGAGATTGCCATGATCCGAGCCAATGTGGATGAAGATAGAGAAGCAACAATGGCAAGATTCTTATCTGGACTAAATCTTGATATTGCTAACCTTGTTGAACTTCAGCATTATGTAGAGATTGAAGAAATGGTGCATGTGGCCATGAAAATTGAAAGACAACTCAAAAGGAAATCCTACACTAGGAGCAGTCCAAATTCGGCCACCAAATGGAAGCAAGAACCTATTACTTTCCGAAAGCAAACTCCATTCCAAACAAAGGATCGTGCATAAGTACCTAAAACTACACAAGTGGGTGAATCTAGCAAGGGTTAAGAAAAGCAAACCAGTACTTTTGAGAGATCAAGAGACATCAAATGTTTCAAGTGTTTTGGAAAAGGACATGTTTCTAGTCAATGTCCCAACCGAAATACCTTGATGGTGCTTGACAATGGAGAGATTGTATCAGATTCTGATGAGCCTATTTTTGACGAGGAACGTGAAAGAATACAAGAAGAAGAAACGGAAGAAAATGCAGATCATGGTGAGATGCTTGTTTCAAACAGGTGCCTACAATCACAAATATCCCAATATGATATTCAGAGAAACAATATCTTTCATACAAGATGCTATGTCAAGGATAAGGTTTGCACAATGATCATCGATGGAGGAAGTTGCACAAACGTAGCCATCACTCTTATGGTTGAAAAACTTGGATTGGCAACGTTAAAACATCCTACTCCATATAAACTCCAATGGCTCAATGAAGGAGGTGAGTTAAATGTTACCAAACAGGTTCTAATTCCTTTCTCAGTTGGTAGGTACAAGGACGAGGTGCTTTGTGGCATTGTCCCTATGCATGCTAGCCACATCTTACTTGGGAGACCATGGCAGTATGACAAAAGGGACATTCATGATTGTTTTCACAATCAATACACTTTTAAGCATGATGGACACAAGGTGACCTTAATGCCTTTAACGCCAAAAGAAGTACAATAGGATCAATTGCATATGCGAAAGAGTGTACAAGCATGGCGTAAAGACAAAACTCTGACGAAAAATGAAGAGGAACTAAACAAGAAACCAAACTTCTTCATAGAGATACATGATGGTTCAATGCTGGAAAATGAAGGGTCACCTACAAAAAGTGGTGATGTTTGGGACTTAAAGTCATAACTCTTCGCCAATGATTTTAATCTACAAAAAGTAAGTACCCCTTCATATGAAACCTTTTCTCTCCTCACTTTTCAGGGCAATTCAAGTGAAAGGTCACTTCCAAAAGGGATATCCCTAGATAAAGATCATTCCCAAAAGGTACCTGTCGGTAAATCATATTCCAAAGAAAGGCCTAAAGGGAAATCTTACAAAAGGGTATATAATGGAAGAACACAAACGTTCAAAGGATACTTTCTTTTAGCAAAGAGGCGTGAAGCTATGCAAGGACAGAATGGACTCGATTTGAAGACAAATCGCCCTAAAGAAGGGGGGATGATGCAAGCACGTTTTCAACTATAAAGGGTGTACTCTTGAACATCCTTTTAATGCATTTACTTTATAATAACCTTATAATATATACTATTATATTACATATCATTCTAAGGATATTAGTTATGAAGTTAAAGAATAACTTAGTATGAATACATCGTACACATTGTTATTTTAATATGTTAAGCATGTTAGGATAGCTATATAATTATATTTTGCATGATTATAACATATACATCAAGGCAGCATACTTATAATGCATTTCATTAGTACATTTGCATTCATATTAGCTCTTAGGCTTTATATCTTACCTTACACATATTAAGAGATGATATATTTAGCTCATGACATTCAAACTTAGCTTACATTACCATATTCATGCATGGCCGCAAGGTATTTAGCTCATATGAGCTCAATGCCATGGACTTACCTTGTTTCCTTGCACATGTAGGTACATTGGAGAATAATAAACGTTGAGATAGCTTGTGAATAATTTGGACTTCATATGCAACTCACAATCAGCTTACAAAGTACAAGGCAACTCATGGAACACTAAGGGAAACTCGGTTCAGCTGAAGGAGCTTAAGGCTAGCTAAACTTAGCTAGTTGGACTATTTGGAGCTGAGTTGCCAAAAGTGATGTCAAAGGTAGCTGAATATAGCTGAACATAATATTGAGGAGCTCACAAGGACTTAGCTAGGACGTTTGTTCACAAACAGCCCATGCTTGCTAGCTAGTTTCACAACTCAAGCTAGCTTAAAGAAGACACATGCACGCCCAAGAGAGAAAGCACATGACCAGCCATCATTCCATGCACAAGGCTGCACCACAAGGTTTCCTAGAACACCCATGTGCCTTGCATATGACCAGCCCCCATGTGCCTTGCATGAGGATCATTTAGGTGCCAAGATAAAGAGTTCTCTCCCTATTCGGCCAAGCCATGTGTTTTGCATGTGAACAGCCCCATGTGCCTTGCATGTGGTTTATTTAGGCACCAAGATGAAGAGCTCTCTCCCTATTCGGCCAAGCATCATTTCCCATTCAATTTGGCGCCAACTTGAGGGGACACAAGGACTATTTGGCCAATGATTATTTCCCTCCATAAAGGACCAAAACATTATGTCATTTAGCATTTAATTATGTCATTTTATAGAGGCACAAGGGCTGGCCAAACCACCATGTATCCATTCGACCATGCCCCTCCATTTCCTATAAATAGGAAATCACAATTCATTTGTAATAAGACCATTTTTATTAATCAAAGTGAGATTATTCTCTTCCTTAAGTCCTAGTGACTTTTTATCGACTTGTCAAGTATTTTATACTTATGGCGTCAACCCTCTTCTTTCATCTTGATACGTCTGGTTCCTAGTTCATATAACTAGTGGGTCAAAGTACTTAACACCACCCCTTGATGAAACAATATAAAGATTGGGTCTTTGCTCTCTATAGCATTGGTTATTCTTTGAGCGTTCTTCAAGATACTATCCTCACAACCATCCTTTTGTTTCATCGCCATAACCATAACCATTTCAATCATCTTTTGCTTCCATCTCTCATTTATTAAATAGCCTATTAAACCTTACGTTTACCACCTTAACCTTTCTATTTTTGAGCCATTCACTTTGCAGGTTGTTTTGCTTCCTTCCTAGATCCACAATCAAACGAGAAGGTAGAATTATCTTACATTAACTTTGTTCTATTTTTCAGATTATTGATTCAAAAGCAAAGACTTGAACATGTGAAGCATTTTGAGCAAAGAAAACGATGCAAGATGAGAATGAAAGAATTTCCATTCAAAAGAACATCAAAGTTGTTCCCTTATGTACCAAGCATCGATTTGGGGACAAATCGCCTTAAAGAAGGGGGGATGATGTGATCCTACCGACCACCAAGTTCAAACAAAACATGCTCATAACTTTGAAGTTCTTCCAAGATGATTCTAAGGGAGTCTTGCCTTATTTTATTATTTATTTACTCATTTATGCATTACATGTCACGTGAATATGTTTATCTTATTCTTAATTTTTGCTTGAATATTGTATGTTTTCATTTATATGTATAATATATGATATTCATGCATGACTTATTAATTCACATCTATATATAACTCATTCAATGCATATGCATTCATAGTTAGCTCATTTGCATTATTAACATAGGTGGAAGCATGCATTCATAATTATCATAGCTCAATTCGTATCTAATTATTTGTTTACATACTTTTTCTAGGTTCATTGGATGCTAAGAAGACTAAAGGCAATTGAAGAGTTGGTTGGACAGTTCACGTCAGTTAGATTGATCTACCTTTTTGAACCTGTTCCAAGCATATTTGGGTGATGAAGTCTTCTTAACATTTAATCCCCTATCTCGTAGCTTTCCAACGCATTTTGAATAATATTAATCCAATATCAGGAGCTTGAGATATGCCCAGATTATTGAAGACATTGCAGGCTGGAAATTAATACGGGATTTGCAACCATTCATCTCCTTCAAAGGACTTATGCATGGGAGGAATTAATGAAGACATGCATGAACGAGAAAAGAATATTAAAATTAATCAGAACATTTGTGAGGAGGTGCAAGGATTCATTCAAAGGATATTAAATTCATCCATTCATGCAAGAAGCCAAATAGTCATGTTCACACAAGGGGGAAGAATTTCAGCAAAGATACATTCATGAACAAGCATCCATAGAAGACAAATCAACAAGTTCACACAAGGTGGGATGAATTCGGCCAAAGGGTGTATTCCATTAAAAGATGAATATCCATTCATCAAAATTCATTCACCTAAGCCATGCTTTGTATCTACTTAAAGTATGAACACTCATCCATGAAGGTTCACTCATTAAATGTTTTGTATTCACACCATGCACTCTTAGGCCTATAAATAGCTTTCCATTCATTTTAAAAGAAACCAATTCACTTTGTTTAATCAAATATTTGTGAGAGTTTCTCTCTTTAGTTCTTAAGTGAACTTTATCGACTTATCAAGCTTATGCTTGTGGCGTCACCCCTATCTATGTCACCCTGATACTTCTGGTTCCTATCTCTTTATAGATAGTGGGTCAAAGTCCCTGTTTACCATCCCTTAAAGAAGCAATATAAAGTCTAGGTCTTTGTTCTTTAACATTGGTTCTTCTTTGAGTCTTCTTTGAGATACTACTTTTCATATTCATCTCCATCACCTTCATTCTACTTCCATTACCGTACTTCATTATTTTCTTTAAACATATCACCAACTTATATATATTTTCCGCTGCCATATTTATCTTTCCATTTCATTACTTTCATTTAACCATTTTTTTAGCTTTCTTGTTTGTGCAGGAAATTTGTTACTTTCCTAGATCGAAACAATCAAAGGTACAACCTTGACTTCACCATCCATCCAAGTGAGGCGAGGTTGAACTGTATCACAAAAAGGATGGTTGTGAGGATAGTATCTTGAAGAATGCTCAAAGAAGAACCAATGCTATAGAGAGCAAAGACCCAATCTTTATATTGTTTCTTCAAGGGGTGGTGTTAAGTACTTTGACTTACTAGTTATATGAAGTAGGAACCAGAAGTATCAAGATGAAAGAAGAGGGTTGACACAAGTATAAAATACTTGATAAGTCGATAAAAAGTCACCAGGACTTAAGAAAGAGAATAATCTCACTTTAATTAAAAATAAAAGGTCTGGTTACAAATGATGATTGCTTTCCTATTTATAGGAAATGGGGAGACATGGCCGAATGGTTACAAAAGGATTCGGCCAGCCCTTGTGTCTCTATAAAATGACATAATTTTAATGCTAACTGACATAATGTTTCGGCCCTAGATGGAGGGAAATAACCCTTGGCCGAATAGCTCTTGTGTCCCCTCAAGTTGGCGCCAAATTGGAGAGAAATGAGTGCTTGGCCGAATGGTGAGAGGACTCTACATCTTGGCACCTAAATGAAGTCACACGCCTAGCACATGGTGGGCTGGTCACAATGCGTGCACATGATTCCTCTAGGATGCTTGTGGTGCATCCTTGCACATGGAATGATGGCTGGTCATGTGCTCTCTCTTGGGCGTGCATGTGTCTCCTCCAAGCTAGCTTTAGTTGTGGAGCTAGCTAGCAATCATGGGCTTTTTGTGAACAAGCTTCCTAGCTAAGTCCTTATAAGCTCCTTAACAGCATATTCAGCTACATTTAGCTACCTTTGACATCACTTTTGGCTACTCAGCTCCAAATAGTCCAACTAGCTAAGTTTAGCTAGCATTAAGCTCCTCCAGCTGAATCGAGCTTCCCTTAGTGTTCCATGAGCTACCTTGTACTTTGTAAGCTATTTGTGAGCTGCATATGACATCCAAGTCATTCACCAAGCTACCTCAACATTCATTATGCTCCAATGTTCCTACATGTGCAAGGAAACAAGGTAATTCCATGGTATTGAGCTAATATGAGCTAATTACCTTACTGACATGTTTGATTATGGTAATGTGAGCTAAGTTTGAATGTCATGAGCTAATTATATCATCTCCTAATATGTGTAAGGTAAGGTATAAAGCCTAAGAGCTAATATGAATGCAAATGAACTAATGAAATGCATTATAAGTATGTTGCCTTGATGTATATGTTATAATCATGCATAATATAATTATATAGCTATCCTAACATGCTTAACATATTAAAATAACAATGTGTAAGATGTATTCATACTAAGTTATTCTTTAACTTCATAACTAATATCCTTAGCATGATATGTAATATAATAGTATATATTATAAGGCTATTATAAAGTAAATGCATTAAAAGATGTTCAAGAGTACTCCCTTTCTAATTGAAAACGTGCTTGCATCATCATTTCTTGGGATATTATTATTACATGTTTCCATTTATCATTTATTATGAATATCATGTTATATGATATTCATGCATATAACATACCCACATGTTTATATTAATTGCTACACAATGATACTTCAAGCATGTTATTGTTTCATATTCGTTTTGCATTCATCTAAGTATGTTTCAATACATTCATGACATGACAACATGCTTAATCATTCATTTGTTAGCTCATTTGCATTCATTTCAGATCCCAAGTAATATACATTATCTCACATATAGTATATGATGATATACATAGCTCACAAGACCATGATCATGCACAACAGCAAGGTAATTAGCTCATACAAGCTCAATGCCATTGAATTACCTTATTTGCTTTGCACGTGTAGGTACATTAGAGCATGGCACACGTTGGGACAACTTGGTTGAGTATTTGGACGCCATATGCAGCTCACAAACAGCTTACAAATATCATGGCAGCTCGTGGAACACTAAGGAAAGCTCAACTTAGCTGGATGAGCTACCATGTAGCTGAACTTTTCTGGAGGAGCTAGCATGTAGCATAACTTAGCTGGAGGAAAGTTTTGGACCAAAGTGCTGAAAAGTGGACTAAATGTAGCTGCAAGTAGCTGGGAGAGTAGCTGAGGAGTTGATAAGACCAAAGCTAACTAGCTTGAGTTCATCAAGTTATAGCTCACCTAGTTAGCTACCAAGACACTCACCTAGCTTACCTTGAAGCTATTTCAAATCTAGGCTGCCCATGGACTTCAAGACATCATCCAATGGTTGCAACCTCACCAAAACATTGCAAGAAGACCCATGTGCATTCAAGTAGGCTGCCATGTGCATCATTCATGCATGTGCACTCTATGTGACATCAAATTGGCGCCAAAACACCAAGGGATGCTTCCTATTCGGCCAAAGACTATTTCCTCTTCATTTTGGCGCCTAAATAACTTCCAAATGCATTCAAATCTTCCTTAGGGCAAAACCAACACATAACCATTCGGCCAAGAGCATGTTTCTTCATTTAAATCATGTATTTTCAAAGGGGTTTAACCTTGGCCGAACCATCAAGTGTTTATTCGGCCTAACCCTTTGAAAACTATAAATAGGCCATCATATTTCATTTTTAATCAGACCTTTTTGATTAATATAAGTGAGATTATTCTTTTCCTTAAGTCCTGGTGACTTTTATTGACTTATCAAGTATTTTATACTTATGGCGTCAACCCCCTTTTCAGCTTGATACTTATGGTTCCTAGTTCTTATAACTAGTGGGTCAAAGTACTTAATAGCACCCCTTAAAGAAGCAATATAAAGTCTGGGTCTTTGCTCTCTATAGCATTGGTTCTTCTTTGAGTCTTCTTTAAGATACTATCCTCACAACCATCCCTTTGTTTCATCAGCCATAACCATAGCCATATTAACCATCTTCCACTTCCATCATTCATTATTTAAATAGCCTACCTATTCGCCCATACATTTACCACCCTTAACCATCTCTTTTGAGCCATTCACTTGTGCAGGGTGTTTTGCTTCCTTCCTAGATCCACAATCAATCGATAAGGTACAAGGGCCTTACATCAAGCGGTAATCAGAGCTTTGGTGGAAGAAAGTAACGTGCAACAAAAACAAAGACAAAAATACAAAAAGAATCACAAATGAAAAAAAATCAGCAAAGAAAAAGTTAAGCACTCCAAAAGAAGAGAAGTCAAGAACTCAAAAAAGAAGAAAAAGCAAAGAAAGGAAAGAAAGAAAGTTGAAGCACTCATCAACAATTCTCATCACCAAGCCATTCAAGTAAGCCTTTTAAATTGATTGTGGTGATAGAAGGTTGTAAAGTGACTTTGTGTAAGTAACCCCTTTTGTTCTCTTCTTTCTATTTTCTAAGCCACCATTTCAATTATATTTTGTTTTCCATTTCTACTAACCCTTTTGCAGCCAACGCCAAACATGTAAAAATTTACTTGATACAGTCTTGAGTAAAGTCCTCTAGAACTTGGGACAAGAGAATCGAGAGGAAAACGGCTGGAGCGTGTGTGAGATCATAAGAGGACAAGTAAAAGCCATTTATGTCCTAGAGTACAAACAGAAGCGGATTGAGTGACATTCAAGTTTTCCTTGGAGTGACTCATAAGGCTTTATGAGAGTATATTCTGGTAAGGTCCTACACACATTTCATTTTTCCTTATTTGCTAACATGTCTCTTCCATCCAACATCTTTGTAGTCAAAAGGATTTGAACATTCAAAGACAAGAGGATGAACAGAGAGAGAACATCTTCCATACTAAATGTCACATGGGAGATAAAGTTTATGTGGTGATCATTGATGGAGGAAGTTTTACAAACGTAGCAAGTACTCACATGTTCAAAAAGTTGGGTCTCAAGACTTCCAATCATCCTCATCCACACAAACTTCAGTGGCTCAATGATGTGGGTGAAGTAAATGTAACCAAACAAGTTGTTGTACCATTTTCAATTGGAAGATACAATGATGAAGCCTTTGTGACGTGGTGTCCGTGAGTGCAAGCAACCTTATACTAGGGCGACCTTGGCAGTATGATAAGAAACCTACCCATGACGGATTCTCTAACAAGTACTCTTTCCAGCATCAAGGAAAGAAAATCATATTGGCACCCTTGTTTCCAAGCCAAGTTCATGAATGTCAAGTGAGCCTCAAGTCACGCATAGAATAATGGGAGAAAATGAAGGCCATAAAAAGAAGCTTTTAAGAAGAACGTTTTGAGGAGATAAAAACAATTGGAAATGAATCAGTTGGTGTTGAAAAGGATGCTTTGCAAGTAGTGGAGCAAATTGAAAGTGGCAAATTTGAAAAAGATGAGTGTAGAGAAGAGAAACAGAGTGAAGGACAAATTTTACCTAACAATTCTTCTTCTACTAATTCTTTTTCCTTGCAAGATATTCAAAGACACATATCTTTTCAAGTAGGAAATTCAAGAAACATGCCTTTTGAAGAACCAATAGGTGTGACCTTTGGAAATCCACAAGACATGTCCTTCGACGTTCCAATAGTTATTGATGTAAGGCTAACCAGGCTTCTTCAATAATGGAGAAGTTGGCAACCTTGTTGTTTCCCGATCTAGGAGAGACACTGATGTAAGGTACTTGTACCTTTTCAAATGATTGTGGATCTAGGAAGGAAACAAAACAACCTGCAAAGTGAATGGCTCAAAATAGAATGGTTAAGGGTGGTAGACGTATGGGTGAATTGGTAGGCTATTTAAATATTGAGTAATGGAAGCGGAAGATAGTTGATAAGGCTATGGTTATGGTGATGAAATAAAAGGATGGTTGTGAGGATAATATCTTGAAGAGATCTCAAAGAAGAACCAATGCTATATAGAGCAGAGACCCAATCTTTATATTGTTTCTTCAAGGGATGGTGTTAAGTACTTTGACCCACTAGTTATATGAACTAGGAACCAGAAGTATCAAGATGAAAGGAAGAGGTTGACGCCACAAGTATAAAATACTTGATAAGTCGATAAAAAGTCACCAGGACTTAAGAAGAGAATAATCTCACTTTAATTGAATAAAAAGGTGTGTACAAATGATGTAATGTTTTCCTATTTATAGGAAATGGAGAGACATGGCCGAATAAATACAAGATGATTCGGCCAGCCTATGTATCTCCCTATAAAGACATAATTTAAATGCTAAAAGAGAGGATGGTTCGGCCCTAGATGGAGGGAAATGATCCTTGGCCGAATAGTTCTTGTGTCTCCTCAAGTTGGCGCCAATTTGGATGGGAGATGATGCTTGGCCGAATAGGGAGAGGGCTCTTCATCTTGGCGCCTAAATGAGTTCACATGCAAGGCACATGGGGGCTGGTCATATGCACGGCACATGGGTGTTCTAGGAAGCCTTGTGGTGCACCCATGTGTATTGGATGATGGCTGGTCATGTGCTTCTTCTTAGGCGTGCATGTGTCCTCCAAGCTAGCTTGAGTGTTGAGCTAGCTAGCAAACATGGGGCTGTTTGTGAATGATCTTCCTAGACGAGTCCTTTTGAGCTCTATAACAGCATGTTTAGCTACATTCAGCTACCTTTGTCATCACTTTTAGCAACTCAGCTTCAAATAGTCCAACTAGCTAAGTTTAGCTAGCCTGAAGCTTCTCCAGCTGAATCGAGCTTCCCTTAGCATTCCATGAGCTGCCTTGTACTTTGTGAGCTGTTTGTGAGCTATATATGACGTCCAAATCATTCTCCAAGCTACCTCAACGTGCATCACACTCCATTGTACCTATATGTGCAAGGAAACAAGATAAGTTCATGATATTGAGCTAAAACGAGCTAAATACCTTGCTGCCATGTTTGTTTATGGTAATGTGAGCTAAGTATGATGGTCATGAGCTAAGTACATCATCTCCTAATATGTGTAAGATAATGTATAAAGCCTAAGAGTTAATATAAATGCAAATAAACTAATGAAATGCATTATAAGTATGCTGCCTTGTTGTATATATAATAATCATGCTTAATATGATAATAAAACTATCCTAACCTTCTTAACATATTAAAATTAACAATGTGTAAGATGTGTTCATACTAAGTTATTCTTTAGCTATTAAAACATTATATAACATAACATAAGAGAGTGTTAAGTTATCAAATGAATCAAAAGCTTCAAGACACTTAGTTAAGAGAACTTCCCTGAATTGTTTGGCCCTTGACCTAGTAATGGGACCGTGTGGCATGACCTCCGGATCTGGTGTAGACGTGACTATATCATCCCCCCCTTCTTTAGGGCGATTTGTCCTCAAATCGAGTTCATTCTGTCCTTGCATAGCTTCACACTTCTTTGCTAATAGAAAGTATTCTTTGAACGTTTGTGTTCTTCCATTAGGTACCTTTTCGTAAGATTTCCTTTTAGGTCTTTCTTTGGAATATGATTTACCAACAGATACCTTTTGGGAATGATCTTTATCTAAGGATATCCCTTTTGGAAGTGACCTTTTACGTGATTGGTCCTGAAAAGTTAGAAGAGAAAAGGTTTCATATGAAGGGTTACTTACCTTTTGAAGATTAAACCCATTGGTGAAGAGTTGCGACTTTAAGTCCCAAACATCACCATTGTTCGTAGAAGACCCTTCATTTTCCAGCATTGAACCATCATGTTTCTCTATGAAGAAGTTTGGTTTCTTGTTTTGTTCCTCTTCATTCTTTGTTGGGGTTTTGTCTTTGCGCCATGCTTGTACACTCTTTCTCATATGCAACTGATCTTGTTGCACTTCTTTGGGCGTTAAAGGCATCAAGGTCACCTTGCATCCATCATGCTTAAAAGTGTATTTATTGTGAAAACAATCATGAATAGCCCTTTTATCATACTACCATGGTCTCCCAAGTAAAATGTGGCTAGCATGCATAGGGACAATGTCACAAAGCACCTCGTCCTTGTACCTACCAACTGAAAAAGGAATTAGAACCTGTTTGGTAACATTTAACTCACCTCCTTCATTGAGCCATTGGAGTTTATACGGAGTAAGATGCTTTGACGTTTGTGCAACTTCCTCCATCGATGATCATTGTGCAAACCTTATCCTTGACATGGCACCTTGTATGAAAGATATTGTTTCTTTGAATATCCTCTTGGGATGTTTGTGATTGTAAGCACCTCTTTGAAACAAGCATTTCACCATGATCTGCATTTTCTTCCGTTTCTTCGTCTTGTATTATTTCAGGTTCCTCGTCAAAAATAGGCTCATCAGAATCTGATACAATATCTCCATTGTCAAGTACCATCATGGCATTTCGGTTGGGACATTGACTAGCAACATGTCCTTTTCCAAAACACTTGAAACATTTGATGTCTCTTGATCTCTCGAAAGTGCTGGTTTGCTTTTCTTTACCCTTGCTAGATTCGCCCATTTGTGCAGATTTGGGTATCTCTGCGCGATCCTTTGGTTGGATTGGAGTTTGTTTCCGGAAGGTAATAGGTTCTTGCTTCCATTTGGTGGCCGAATTTGGACTGCTCCTAGTGTAGGATTTCCTTTTGAGTTGTCTTTCAATTTTCATGGCCACATGCACCATCTCTTCAATTTCTACATAATGCTGAAGTTCAACAAGGTTAGCAATATCAATATTTAGACCAGATAAGAACCTTGCCATTGTTGCTTCTCTATCTTCATCCACATTGGCTCGGATCATGGCAATCTCCATCTCTTTGAAATAATCTTCAACGTTCTTGCTTCCTTGTTTCAGATTTTGTAACTTATAATAGAGATCTCGGTGATAGTGATTAGGAACAAACCTTTTTCTCATAAGGGCCTTCATTTCTTCCCAAGTTGTGATGGGGCGTTCACCATTTCGTCTTCTTGAACTCACCAACTGATCCCACCAAACTAAGGCATAGTCAACGAATTCCATAGCAGCAAGTCTAATCTTCTTTTGCTTCGTATAGTTTTGGCATT
The DNA here is from genome assembly GCF_006381635.1 of Hibiscus syriacus. Lineage (NCBI taxonomy): Eukaryota > Viridiplantae > Streptophyta > Magnoliopsida > Malvales > Malvaceae > Hibiscus > Hibiscus syriacus. The sequence goes on along the minus strand of NW_024062800.1, from coordinate 9,181,926 downwards.
CAAAAATGTGTTCAATTTTGATTACCCAATCAAGATAGGCTTCTGGATCAGTTCGTCCTTGAAATGGAGGAATAGTCACTTTAATGTTGCTGAAGTTGTCATTTTGATTTCGATGAACATCTCTCCTTGCTACTGATGTTACTTCAGCCTCTTCCTCTTCTAAGTCTTCTTCCATTCTAGGGCGATTTACTCTCCGATTGCCTAGAGATACTTCTAATTGATCCAGACGATCTTGCAAAGGCTCCAATTCTAATTTCAGCAATCTTGCCATTTCACGCATAACGGCTTGAGTCTGCAAATTAGGGGATTCTCCTTCTGGGGATTGTCCTGAACTCCGAGACATGGTTAATAAATAAGAAAAGAATAAGATGTGTAAAAGACCTTACCAGAATATTCTCTCACAAAGCCTCACGAGTCACTCCAAGAAAACTTGATGTCACTCAATCCGCTCGTGTTTGCACTCTAGGACTTTAATGGCTTTTACTTGTCCTCTTCTGATCTCACACACGCTCCAGCCTTTTTCCCTCAATTCTCTTGTCTCAAGTTCTAATGAACTTTTACTCAAGACTATATCGAGTAATTTCACTTGTTTGGCGTCGGCTGCAAATGGTTAATAGGAATGGAAAGCAAATATAATTGAAAAGGTGGCTTAGAAATTAGAAAGAAGAGAATGAAAGGGTTACTTACACAAGTCACTTCACAACCTTCTATCACCACAATCAATTTTAAAGGCTTACTTGAAAATGCTTGGTGATGAGAATCGTTGATGATTGCTTCCAACTTTTCTTTCTTTTCTTTGCTTTTTCTTCTTTTTGAGTGATTTGACTTTTTAGTCCTTCAATTTTCTTTACTGATTTTTTTTCTTTTTCTTTGACTTTGCACTTCTTTTTGCACTTCTCTTTGTATTTTTCTTTTTGTTGTTGTTGCACGTTGCTTCTTCCACCAAAGCTCTGATTACCGCTTGATGTAAGGTACTTGTACCTTTTCAAATGATTGTGGATCTAGGAAGGAAGCAAAACAACCTGCAAAGTGAATGGCTCAAAATAGAATGGTTAAGGGTGGTAGACGTATGGGTGAATTGGTAGGCTATTTAAATATTGAGTAATGGAAGCGGAAGATAGTTGATAAGGCTATGGTTATGGTGATGAAATAAAAGGATGGTTGTGAGGATAGTATCTTGAAGAGATCTCAAAGAAGAACCAATGCTATATAGAGGAGATACCCAATCTTTATATTGTTTCTTCAAGGGATGGTGTTAAGTACTTTGACCCACTAGTTATATGAACTATGAACCAGAAGTATCAAGATGAAAGGAAGGGGTTGACGCCACAAGTATAAAATACTTGATAAGTCGATAAAAAGTCACCAGGACTTAAGAAGAGAATAATCTCACTTTAATTGAATAAAAAGGTGTGTACAAATGATGTAATGTTTTCCTATTTATAGGAAATGGAGAGACATGGCCGAATAAATACAAGATGATTCGGCCAGCCTATGTATCTCCCTATAAAGACATAATTTAAATGCTAAAAGAGAGGATAGTTCGGCCCTAGATGGAGGGAAATGATCCTTGGCCGAATAGTTCTTGTGTCTCCTCAAGTTGGCGCAAATTTGGATGGGAGATGATGCTTGGCCGAATAGGGAGAGGGCTCTTCATCTTGGCGCCTAAATGAGTTCACATGCAAGGCACATGGGGGCTGGTCATATGCACGGCACATGGGTGTTCTAGGAAGCCTTGTGGTGCACCCATGTGCATTGGATGATGGCTGGTCATGTGCTTCTTCTTAGGCGTGCATGTGTCCTCCAAGCTAGCTTGAGTGTTGAGCTAGCTAGCAAGCATGGGGCTGTTTGTGAATGATCTTCCTAGCCGAGTCCTTTTGAGCTCCATAACAGCATGTTTAGCTACATTCAGCTACCTTTGTCATCACTTTTAGCAACTCATCTTCAAATAGTCCAACTAGCTAAGTTTAGCTAGCCTGAAGCTTCTCCAGCTGAATCGAGCTTCCCTTAGCATTCCATGAGCTGCCTTGTACTTTGTGAGCTGTTTGTGAGCTATATATGACGTCCAAATCATTCTCCAATCTACCTCAACGTGCATCACACTCCATTGTACCTATATGTGCAAGAAAACAAGGTAAGTTCATGATATTGAGCTAAAACGAGCTAAATACCTTGCTGCCATGTTTGTTTATGGTAATGTGAGCTAAGTATGATGGTCATGAGCTAAGTACATCATCTCCTAATATGTGTAAGATAATGTATAAAGCCTAAGAGTTAATATAAATGCAAATAAACTAATGAAATGCATTATAAGTATGCTGCCTTGATGTATATATAATAATCATGCTTAATATGATAATAAAACTATCCTAACATGCTTAACATATTAAAATTAACAATGTGTAAGATGTGTTCATACTAAGTTATTTTTTAGCTATTAAAACATTATATAACATAACATAAGAGAGTGTTAAGTTATCAAATGAATCAAAAGCTTCAAGACACTTAGTTAAGAGAACTTCCCTGAATTGTTTGGCCCTTGACCTAGTAATGGGACCGTGTGGCATGACCTCCGGATCTGGTGTAGACGTGACTATATCAGATACCAAATGCTACGCCTTGAATTGAAAAGTAATCTGCACAAAAGAAGAATAATTGGTTAAGTAAATGAATAATTAAGAAAGGAAATGGAAAGAATTGAAATGGATAGAATAGTTATCAAAGAAGGGCTACGGAAGTGTTGTAGAATGCTCCTTCAAGTGATGATGGATTCGGCCTCCAATGGTGGTGATGGATGAATGCCTTGTTGAGGATGAAGGATAATTCAAAGATGAAGAAATGGAAATTTATAAGTTGGTGTTAATATAGGCGTGATATGGTGATGGAATATGGTGATGATATAGGCGTGATAATGGTGATTACTATGGTGATGATATAGGCGTGATAATGGTGATGGACAGATTGTATCTTATAAAACTAAGAAGGAACCAATGCTATAAAGGAGAAAAGACCCGTTTCTTATAAGTTTTATAAGGGATGGTATGAAAGGACTTTGACCCTCTAGTTATAAGAACTAGGAACCAGAAGTATCAAGGTGAAGGAATGACGCCACAAGCTTTAAAAAGGCTTGCTTAATCGATATAGTTTTAAAAAGAACTTGAAGAGAGAATAATCTCACAAAGGATTTTTAATTGATCAAAGGGTTCCTTTACAAATGAATGCCAAAGCCTATTTATAGATTTGTAAAGGCTTGGCCGAATAAATACATGCCTTTTTGGCAAAGTACATGTCTTAAAACGAAAATAAATGATGCTTGGATGAGGGGAGATGTCTTTGGCCGAATGGTTCCCATATCTCTTCATCTTGGCGCCAACTTGAAGCATGATGATGTTTAGGCCGAATAGAGAGAAGCCTCTTCATTTTGGCTCCTATTTCATTCACATGCAAAGCACATGGGTGGCTGGTCATGTGGCACTCACATGGATGGTGTAGAATGCTTAAGGCGTGGACTCCTCCATGGCATGAAGATGAACAGCATCTTAGGTGTGACTTGGCATCAAACATGTGTCTAGGTGACAAGGCATCAATGGGGCAGCAACTAATTATGAAAGGTCACATTTGTGTGAAATAACCTTTCATCATTTGAGCTACTTCCCATGAGTTTGAGCTGAAGTTGAGCTGGCCATAGATGAAGGAAATGTGTACAAGTCATAGGACAGCTCCTTGTGAAAAGGCACTTCTCGGAATGGCAACTCTTCGCAAAAAGGTACGAATCCACAAAAATTAACCTAGACCATATTTGTAGTGCTCTGTGTGGTGAAGATGATGCTGCAACTCTCCAGCTGAAATGAGGTCTCTAGCTAGCTCAAAAGTCCATCTCAAGTGAGCTATGAGCTCGGGGTCAGCTAGCAACTTTTAACCATTTGTTCTTCATGATCTCCTGAGTCATCCTATGTAAGATTTCCTAGCTTATTGATTCCAATTCTAGCTTTAAGTCAGCTCCCATGATGTGGCCGAACATGTACCTACAAAAGAAAACATTTATAAGCTAAGTAATATAAGATATAAATATGTGGTTCATAGATTATATTATATGTCAACATAAAACATATTATATAATCTATTGTTTGGGGATGCATTTCTAAATGATTCAAAGGTTTGGTAGTAAGAGCTTCCCTGAAAAGTTTGGCTCTTGATCGAGTTATTGGTCCTTGTGGCATTACTTCCATATCCTTTGAAGGTGGCGTTGGTGTACTCACATCATCCCCCCTTCTTTTATGCGATTTGTCCCCAAATTGTCATCATCCTTGATTGGAGATAGATCTTCTATATTGAAGGTGGCACTTACATTGTATTCTCCGGGAAGATCTAACTTGTATGCATTGTCATTAATCTTCTCAATGATTTGAAAGGGACCATCTCCTCTTGGTAAAAGTGATGTAATCACAACTACACAAATAGATCCTGAAGTCATGCCCATTGGACCTATCACTCGTGCAAAGGCAAAACAATTCAGGGAAGTACTTTCTCATAAGTGCCTTAATGTTCTTAAATCCTTTAATGAGAAAGAACCATCAGATAATAGGTTGTTTAATATGTTACATATTGAATATTAAATAACATATAGTCCACATTATTATATAATACATTGTATAAGTTTATTTACTTAGTTTATTTCTTTATATTATGCATGTAGGCACATTCGGCCAATACTTGGGAGCTACATTGGAGCTAAATGGAGCATGCAAAAGCAAGGATACTTACATGGGAATGATCAGGGGAGCTTAAGGAGCAATTTGGTGAAAAGTTATTTTGAGGCCGTGAGCTCATAGCTGGATTGAGCTGAAGATTTGAGCTACAAGGTGAATTTATTTCAACTGGGGAGTTGCACCATCATCATCACCACTTAGGACACTTCAAATATGTCCTAAGTCAAAATTTGTGAAATCGTACCTTTTCGCGAATAGTTGCCATCTCAAGAGGTACCTTTTCACAAGGAGCTGCCCAAACGTTCATCATGTTACAAGTCATCTAAGGTCAGCTCACCACCAGCTCATTCACACCCGAAGTACATCAAACATGAAGGGTTACCTTTCTCAAACATTGTGACCTTTCATGAATGATGCTGCCCATGAAGATGCCTTTTCAACAAGGAACACATCGGTGAAGAGATCACGCCTATTGGATGCTTAAATCATCAAGAAACATGAGCTAGAGGCTCCATGCCTATTCGGCCACATCACATGCCATACACATGAGAGCCTTTGGCGCCAAGCATGAAGAGACACACCACCATTCGGCCAAAGGGAGAAAATGGCGCCAAGATGAACCAACATACATATTCGGCCAAGGGAGATGTCTTCCCATCCTTAGCCGAATCATTAAGGCCTTTCATGAAGAGTTAGCCGAACCATCACAAGCCCAAAGGACTTATTCATTCATCTCAAGCATTATGTATTTTCCTAGAGACATGTATCTAGCCGAAACAACTTGTAATCATTCGGCCAAGCCCTCTCATTTCCTATAAATAGAGTGGCTTGCCATCATTTGTAGTCATCTCATCTCATATATAAAATTACTCTTGTGAGTTATTTCTCTTCAAAGTTCTTTGTGAACTTTATCGATTAAACAAGTGTAGTTCCTATACTTGTGGCGTCATTCCTTCCATTTTGATTCCTAAATTCCTAGATTGTTATCTAGTGGGTTGAAGACACGATCACCACCCCTCAAGCAAGTTTGTAAAGACCGGGATTGTGCTTCATAGCATAGTTTCCTCTTTGGCGTGTTTGAGATACTATCACCACCATCTCCATTTCGTCATTTCCATCATCAACAACACCCATCAATCCATCAATTCCGCAGCCATCTCTATTCTTATTCTTTCATTCCATTACTTATATTATTATTCATTTCTTAAACCCATTATTAATCATATTTATGTCTTATTATTTTGCAGCCCAAGCTTATTAATTCAAGGACATCAGTACTTGTCAATCCTAGATCGGGACACAATAAGGCTATCTACTCTTCTTACCAAAGTGTGTAGATTCGCCTTACGTCAAGCGGTAATCAGAGCATAGTTGGATTGACAACAAAAGTGTCATTTGGTGTGCAAAGCAAAAAGAAGTTCAAAAGAGAAAAAGACTCCTTCAACAAAATTGGAGTGCAAAAAAAAAAAGAAAAAGACAAAAAGAAGAAGAAAAGAAGAAAAGAAAAGAAAAAGAATTCAAAAAGAAAGCAAAGCCAAGGAAAGTGCTCTACCATTGCAAAGTACATCAACGAGGCCTATCTACACTAAGAGAAGATAACCTTATTGTTTCTTGAGAAAGGTTGCAGTAAGTGTTGTTTCTTGAATTGTAAGTCACCTCTTCCTTTTCTATCCTTTCATTTTCCTTGTCTTCAACCATTTTTATCTTTTAATACCTTTAAATCCTTTCTTCTACTTTACATTTCTTCTATTCTTTCTACCCTAACCTATTTGCAGCCGACGCACACAAAGGAAGGAATTAACTTGTTATAATCTTGTGTAAGTTCTTCGAAGGACTTAGCAAGAGAAATTTGAGTGGAAAAAGGCTATTGAGATAGTGAGATCAGAAGGGGAATTGTTAAAAGCCAAATATATATTCCCGAGAGTAAATACGAGTGTTGAGTGGAGTGATCTTATCTTTTCTTTGGAGTGAACTTGTGAGACTTTGTGAGTGTGCTGGTAAGGTTTATTTTGTTTTATTTATCTACTAACAATGTCTCAAGTTTTAGGACAAGTTTTTGTAGTGAAAAGAGCCTTGAATATTCAGTCCATGGAGAATAATCAAAGAGAGAACATTTTTCACACTAGATGTCATGTAAACAACAAGGTTTGTTTCATGATTATTGATGGAGGAAGTTGTACCAATGTTGCAAGCACTTTAATGGTGGCTAAACTCGGACTCAAGACACTTAAACATCCTACACCATACAAGCTACAATGGCTAAATGATGGAGGAGAAGTTAAAGTCACCAAACAAGTCAATATTTCCTTTTCAATTGGGAAATACCAAGATCAAGTCCTTTGTGATGTCATTCCAATGAATGCGTGCCATATACTTCTAGGGAGGCCTTGGCAATTTGATAAGAAGGCTATCCATGATGGTTTCACAAACCGGTACTCTTTCTATCACAATGAAAAGAAATTCATTTTGACTCCTCTTTTACCAAATCAAGTGTCTGAAGATCAAGATGCTTTGAAAAAAAGCATTGAAGCTTTCAAATCTATCAAGGAGGAGGAACCAACGAAGATGAACATATATGCTGGAGGAAAAGACATTAGGAAACATTTGTTATCCTACAAAGCTCTAATTGTACTTAGGTACAAGGAAAGCTTAATTTTGACTAACATTCCAGAAGGTTTGCCTTCTTCTATTTCATCTTTGTTGCAGGAATTTGAAGAGTTATTCCCAGAAGATATTCCTAGTGGATTGCCACCTATTAGAGGGATCGAACATCAAATTGACTTCATACCAGGTGCATCCATTCCAAACCGTCCAGCATATAGAAGTAACCCTGAAGAAACTAAGGAGCTTCAGAAACAAGTTGAAGAATTGATGGACAAAGGATACATACGAGAGAGTTTGAGTCCATGTGCTGTTCCGGTGTTACTTGTACCCAAAAAGGATGGTTCATGGAGAATGTGTGTAGACTGTCGTGCTATCAATCAAATTACCATCAAATACCGACATCCTATACCAAGACTTGATGATATGTTGGATGAATTGAGTGGAGCCACTATGTTCTCTAAAATTGATTTAAAAAGTGGATATCATCAAATCAGAATGTGATAAGGAGACGAGTGGAAGACCGCATTCAAAACAAAGCAAGGATTGTATGAATGGATGGTAATGCCTTTCGGATTAACAAACGCTCCAAGCACCTTCATGAGGTTAATGAATCATGTACTCAGACCATTCATCGGTAAGTTTTGTGTGGTTTATTTTGATGATATTCTGATTTATAGTCATGACTTGGAATCACATGTACAACACTTGAGGTATGTTCTTGAAACCCTTCAAAAGGAAAAGCTTTATGCAAATATGAAGAAATGTGTCTTTTGCACTAATAGTTTAACCTTCTTAGGCTTTATTGTAAGTTCACAGGGACTTGAAGTTGATCCTGAAAAGATCAAAGCCATTCAAGAGTGGCCTACACCTACTTCAATTAGTCAAGTCTGAAGTTTTCATGGTCTTGCAAGTTTTTACAGAAGGTTTGTGCCTAATTTTAGTTCTATTGCCGCCCCCTTAACAGGGATCATTAAAAAGAATTCTATCTTTTCATGGGGCAAAGAACAAGAAAATGCCTTTAATGAAATGAAGGAATGTCTAACCAAGGCACCTTTACTTGCATTACCTAACTTTGATAAGACTTTTGAAGTGGAATGTGATGCTTCTGGAATCGGAATTAGGGCTGTTTTGACTCAACAAGGACGACCCATTGCATATTTTAGTGAAAAGTTGAATGGTGCTTTGCTAAACTATCCAACTTATGATAAAGAGATGTATTCTCTCATAAGGGCACTTGAAGTTTGGCAGCATTATCTTCTACCAAAGGAATTCGTCATACACACCGACCATGAAGACTTAAAACATATCAAGGGCCAACATAAGTTAAATAAGCGACATGCCAAATGGGTGGAGTTTTTGGAGTCATTCCCTTACGTCATTCATTACAAGAAAGGTAAAGAAAACATTGTAGCCGATGCTCTCTCTCGAAGGTATGTTCTCCTTAATGCTCTTGATTCAAAGTTAATTGGTTTTTCATATATTAAAGATTGCTATGCTACTGACCATGACTTTGAAGAGAAGTATAAGGCTTGTGAGAAAGGTGCATATGAAAAGTTTTATAGGCACGAAGGGTATCTATTCAAAGAAGGGCGTCTATGCATTCCTCAAGGATCCCTTAGAGAAGTGCTTGTTCGAGAAGCACATGAGGGAGGTCTCATGGGTCATTTTGGAGTAAGTAAAACATTGGAGATTTTGAAACAACACCTCTATTGGACTAAGATGAAGAGAGACGTTGAAAGGGTATGTGAACGATGTGTCACTTGCAAAAGGGCGAAAACAAAGGTTATGCCTCATGGACTTTACATGCCTCTACCTATTCCTCAAACACCATGGGTTGACATATCAATGGATTTTGTAATGGGACTACCAAGGACCAAGATGGGGCGAGATTCAATATTTGTTGTTGTAGATCGTTTTTCCAAGATGGCACATTTCATACCATGCCACAAGACAGACGATGCAACACATGTGGCCAATTTGTTCTTCAAAGAAATTGTGAGATTACATGGCGTTCCAAGAACCATAGTTTCCGATAGAGATGTCAAATTTCTTAGCCATTTTTGGAGGACATTATGGAGTAAGATTGGGACCAAGTTGCTATTCTCTACAACGTGTCACCCTCAAACCGATGGGCAAACCGAAGTGGTGAATCGAGTACTATCAACATTGTTGAGATCTATCATCAAAAAGAACATCAAAGCTTGGGAGGAATGCTTACCACACGTTGAATTTGCATATAATCGGGCAGTCCATTCAACAACTAAGATGTCACCATTTGAGGTAGTATATGGATTTAACCCCTTAACACCTTTAGATCTTCTTCCTTTGCCTCAGGAACAAATGATCAACAAAGATGGCAAGAGCAAGGCTGAGTTCGTTAAGAAACTTCATCAGCAAGTTCGAGACAATATAGAAAAACGGACAAGACAATATGAACAACAAGCAAATAAGGGACGTAAGCCACTAAAATTGGAAGAAGGTGATTGGGTATGGGTGCATTTCAGAAAAGAACGTTTCCCTTCCCAAAGGAAATCCAAATTATTACCAAGAGGAGATGGACCATTCCAAATCATTAAGAAGATCAATGATAATGCATACAAATTGGATCTACCTGGTGAATACAATGTAAGTGCAACTTTTAATATTTCAGATCTTTCTCCATTTGAAGACAACGACGATTTGAGGACAAATCGCTCAAAAGAAGGGGAGGATGATGTAATCACAACTACACAAATAGATCCTGAAGTCATGCCCATTGGACCTATCACTCGTGCAAAGGCAAAACAATTCAGGGAAGTACTTTCTCATAAGTGCCTTAATGTTCTTAAATCCTTTAATGAGAAAGAACCATCAGATAATAGGTTGTTTAATATGTTACATATTGAATATTAAATAACCTATAGTCCACATTATTATATAATACATTGTATAAGTTCATTTACTTAGTTTATTTCTTTATATTATGCATGTAGGCACATTCGGCCAATACTTGGGAGCTACATTGGAGCTAAATGGAGCATGAAAAAGCAAGGATACTTACATGGGAACGATCAGGGGAGCTTAAGGAGCAATTTGGTGAAAAGTTGTTTTGAGGCCGTGAGCTCATAGCTGGATTGAGCTGAAGATTTGAGCTACAAGATGAATTTATTTCAGCTGGGGAGTTGCACCATCATCATCACCACTTAGGACACTTCAAATATGTCCTAAGTCAAAATTTGTGAAATCGTACCTTTTCGCGAATAGTTGCCATCTCAAGAGGTACCTTTTCACAAGGAGCTGCCCAAACGTTCATCATGTTACAAGTCATCTAAGGTCAGCTCACCACCAGCTCATTCACACCCGAAGTACATCAAACATGAAGGGTTACCTTTCTCAAACATTGTGACCTTTCATGAATGATGCTGCCCATGAAGATGCCTTTTCAACAAGGAACACATCGGTGAAGAGATCACGCCTATTGGATGCTTAAATCATCAAGAAACATGAGCTAGAGGCTCCATGCCTATTCGGCCACATCACATGCCATACACATGAGAGCCTTTGGCGCCAAGCATGAAGAGACACACCACCATTCGGCCAAAGGGAGAAAATGGCGCCAAGATGAACCAACATACATATTCGGCCAAGGGAGATGTCTTCCCATCCTTAGCCGAATCATTAAGGCCTTTCATGAAGAGTTAGCCGAACCATCACAAGCCCAAAGGACTTATTCATTCATCTCAAGCATTATGTATTTTCCTAGAGACATGTATCTAGCCGAAACAACTTGTAATCATTCGGCCAAGCCCTCTCATTTCCTATAAATAGAGTGGCTTGCCATCATTTGTAGTCATCTCATCTCATATATAAAATTACTCTTGTGAGTTATTTCTCTTCAAAGTTCTTTGTGAACTTTATCGATTAAACAAGTGTAGTTCCTATACTTGTGGCGTCATTCCTTCCATTTTGATTCCTAAATTCCTAGATTGTTATCTAGTGGGTTGAAGACACGATCACCACCCCTCAAGCAAGTTTGTAAAGACCGGGATTGTGCTTCATAGCATAGTTTCCTCTTTGGCGTGTTTGGGATACTATCACCACCATCTCCATTTCGTCATTTCCATCATCAACAACACCCATCAATCCATCAATTCCGCAGCCATCTCTATTCTTATTCTTTCATTCCATTACTTATATTATTATTCATTTCTTAAACCCATTATTAATCATATTTCTGTCTTATTATTTTGCAGCCCAAGCTTATTAATTCAAGGATATCAGTACTTGTCAATCCTAGATCGGGACACAATAAGGCTATCTACTCTTCTCACCAAAGTGTGTAGATTCGCCTTACGTCAAAAAGCTTAGATTTCCTTTTAGTAGGAAACCTTTCCTTTCGCAAATGCACCCATACCCAATCTCCAACTTCCAAATGGAGTGGTTTACGTCCCTTATTGGCTTGTTGCTCATACTGCTTTGTTCTTCTCTCAATATTATGCCGAACTTGTTCATGTAACTTCTTGATGAACTCAGCCTTGTTCTTGCCATCCTTGTGAACCATTTGTTCTTGAGGTAGAGGAAGAAGGTCCAAAGGAGTTAAGGGATTGAATCCATACACTACCTCGAATGGTGAAATTTTTGTGGCCGAATGAACTGACCGGTTGTAAGCAAATTCAACATTTGGTAGGCAGTCTTCCCAAGTCTTTATGTTTTTCTTGATGATGGCTCTCAACAATGTTGATAATACTCTGTTGACTACCTCTGTTTGCCCATCAGTTTGGGGGTGACAAGTTGTTGAAAACAATAATTTAGTTCCAAGTTTGTTCCATAATGTTCTCCAAAATTGGCTAAGGAACTTGACATCTCGGTCAGAAACAATGGTCCTTGGTATGTCGTGCAATCTCATAACTTCTTTGAAGAATAGATTAGCCACATGGGTTGCATCATCGGTTTTGTGACATGGTATGAAATGGGCCATTTTGGAAAACCGATCAACCACCACAAATATAGAATCTCGCCCATTTCTTGTTTTTGGAAAACCCATCACAAAATCCATGGAAATATCAACCCATGGTGCTATAGGAATGGGAAGAGGTGTGTAAAGTCCATGAGGCATGACCTTTGACTTAGCCTTTTTGCAAACGATGCATCTATCACAAACCCGTTCAATATCCCTTTTCATCTTAGGCCAATAGAGATGTTCTTTCAAGATTTCCAATGTCTTACCGATTCCAAAATGTCCTATGAGCCCTCCTTCATGTGCTTTTCGTACCAATACTTCTCGAAAGGAACCTTGTGGAATACATAGCCTTTCCTCCTTGAATAGGTACCCATCATGTCTATAGAATTTCTCTACTGCACCCTTTTCACAAGACTTGTATTTCTCTCCAAAATCATGATCATTAGCATAGTAATCTTTAAGGAAAGAAAAACCAAGTAACTTAGAGTTTAAGGTGTTAAGAAGAACATACCTTCGTGAAAGGGCATCTGCAACAACATTCTCTTTACCTTTCTTGTAGTGAATGACGTATGGGAAGGACTCAAGAAATTCTATCCACTTGGCATGTCGTTTGTTGAGTTTGTGTTGGCTTTTAATATGCTTCAATGCCTCGTGATCAGTATGAATGAAAAATTCCTTGGGCCATAGATAGTGTTGCCACGTCTCTAATGCCCTTATAAGAGAATACATCTCTTTGTCATAAATAGGATAGTTTAGTGAAGCACCACTTAACGTTTCACTAAAGTATGCAACTGGTCGTCCCTTTTGAGTCAAAACGGCACCTGTACCAATTCCAGAAGCATCACTTTCTATTTCAAAAGTTTTATCGAAATTAGGAAGTACCAGAAGCGGTGCTTTAGTCAAGCATTCCTTGATGGCCATGAATGATTCTTCTTGTTCTTTGCCCCATTCAAAGGTAGAATTCTTTTTAATTACCCCAGTTAAGGGAGAGGCAATAGAACTAAAATTGGGCACAAATCTCCGGTAAAAACTTGCAAGTCCATGAAAACTTCTGACTTGGCTTATTGATGTAGGTCTTGGCCAGTCCTGAATTGCTTTAATCTTTTCTGGATCTACTTCAAGTCCCTGTGAACTTACAATAAATCCTAAGAATGTAAGATTGTTAGTGGAAAAAGAACATTTTTGAAGGTTAGCATAAAGTTTCTCTTTTTGGAGAGTTTCAAGTACTGACCTCAAATGTTGCACATGATCATCCAAAGTATGGCTATAAATCAAAATATCATCGAAATATACCACACAAAACTTACCAATAAAAGCCCGAAGTACATGGTTCATTAACGTCATGAAAGTACTAGGTGCATTGGTTAGTCCAAAGGGCATAACCAACCATTCGTACAATCCTTGCTTTGTTTTGAAAGCAGTTTTCCATTCATCTCCTTCTCGCATCCTAATCTGATGATATCCACTTTTAAGATCAATTTTGGAGAATATGGTGGCACCACTTAGTTCATCCAACATATCGTCAAGCCTTGGAATTGGATGTCGGTATTTGATAGAGATCTGATTAATTGCTCGGCAATCTACACACATTCTCCATGAACCATCATTCTTTGGTACAAGCAAAACAGGAACAACACATGGACTTAGGCTTTCTCGAATGTACCCCTTTTCCATTAAGTCACCAACTTGTTTTTGAAGTTCCTTTGTTTCCTCCGGATTACTTCTATAGGCTGGTTTGTTTGGTATGGTGGCACCAGGAATGAAATCGATTTGATGTTCAATTCCTCGAAGAGGTGGAAGTCCTCTTGGTATATCTTCTGGAAACATGGCTTCGAATTCCTGTAAAACAGAAACAACATAAGAAGGCAAACCTTCTTGGAGTTTAGTTAAAAGTAGACTTTCCTTGTACATTAGTACAATTAAAGCCTTATGTGACAGATAATGTTTCCGAATCTCCTTTCTTCCAGCATATATGTTCAATGCTTTAGTCGTTTCTTTTTCATTGTTTTTGATTGACTCTATGCTTTTCTTCAAATGAATTTGATCTTCATTCACTTGACTAGGAGATAGTGGCGTCAAAGTGAATTTCTTATCATTATGAATGATATTATATATGTTGGTAAACCCATCATGGATTGCTCGTCGATCGAATTGCCATGGTCTTCCCAAAAGTATATGTCCAGCATCCATTGGTACAACATCACAAAGGACTTCATCTTGATATTTTCCAATTGAGAATGGAATGACAACTTGCTTTGTGATTCTTACTTCCCCACCATCATTTAACCATTGAATTTTATATGGATTTGGATGCTTAGAAGTCTTCAAGCCAAGTTTTTCCACCATAAGAGTGCTTGCAACATTCGTACAACTTCCTCCATCGATGATCATAAAACAAACTTTGTTGTTTACATGACAACGAGTATGGAAGATGTTTTCTCTTTGGTCGTCTTCTATAATTTGAGTGCTTAAAGCCTTTTTGATGAAAAAAGCTTGTCTCGAAACTGAATGGAAATCAAACAATTCTTGTGACATGGTTAGTAAAATAAAAGAATAAATTAAAACCTTACCAGCACACTCACAAGAACCTCACGTGATCTCTCCAAGAAAATTCAGATTGCACTCCACTCACTCTCGTGTTTGCACTCGAGGATATGATCCTTGGCTTTTTCTGATCCCCCTTCTGATCTCACCCTCTCGTTTTCCTTTTACCACTCGATTCTCTCTTGTGGGTCCTTTTTAAGAACTAACTCAAGATTGAGCAAGTTTCTTTAGTTTGTGCGTCGGTTTAGAAATGGTTAAGGTATATGATAAAGGATAGGCTACAAAATGTTAAGAAAGATGATAAGGTAATGGAATAAGAAAAAATGAAAGAAAAGGAAATGAAATAATAAATAAGTGAAGATAACTTAAAACTCAAGTTACAACCTTCACAATAAACAATAAGGATACCTCCTTCAAGTTTGATGTTGGGCAGATTGTATGGTGTTTCTCTTTGAGTGTACTTTGCAACTTGCTTCACTTTTCTTTTGCTTTTGATTTTCTTCTTTTTCTTTTCTTTCTTTTGCACTCAAAATTTGATGTAGGAGTCTTTTTCTTTTCTCTTTTGTTTTCTTCTTTCTTGTTGCTTTTTTTAGCACTTTGAATGTCAATCCACCAAAGCTCTGATTACCGCTTGATGTAAGGCTAATCAGGCTTCTTCAATAATGGAGAAGTTGGCAACCTTGTTGTTTCCCGATCTAGGAGAGACACCAAATGCTACGCCTTGAATTGAAAAGTAATCTGCACAAAAGAAGAATATTAGGTTAAGTAAATGAATAATTAAGAAAGGAAATGGAAAGAATTGAAATGGATAGAATAGTTATCAAAGAAGGGCTGCGGAAGTGTTGTAGAATGATCCTTCAAGTGATGATGGATTCGGCCTCCAATGGTGGTGATGGACGAATACCTTGTTGAGGATGAAGGATAATTCAAAGATGAAGAAATGGAAATTTATAAGTTGGTGTTAATATAGGCGTGATATGGTGATGGAATATGGTGATGATATAGGCGTGATAATGGTGATTACTATGGTGATGATATAGGCGTGATAATGGTGATGGACATCTTATAAAACTAAGAAGGAACCAATGCTATAAAGGAGCAAAGACCCGTTTCTTATAAGTTTTATAAGGGATGGTATGAAAGGACTTTGACCCTCTAGTTATAAGAACTAGGAACCAGAAGTATCAAGGTGAAGGAATGACGCCACAAGCTTTAAAAAGGCTTGCTTAATCTATATAGTTTTAAAAAGAACTTGAAGAGAGAATAATCTCACAAAGGATTTTTAATTGATCAAAGAGAAATGAATGCCAAAGCCTATTTATAGATTTGTAAAGGCTTGGCCGAATAAATACATGCCTTTTTGGCAAAGTACATGTCTTAAAACGAAAATAAATGATGCTTGGATGAGGAGAGATGTCTTTGGCTGAATTGTTCCCATATCTCTTCATCTTGGCGCCAACTTGAAGCATGATGATGTTTAGGCCGAATAGAGAGAAGCCTCTTCATTTTGGTGCCTATTTCATTCACATGCAAAGCACATGGGTGGCTGGTCATGTGGCACTCACATGGATAGTGTAGAATGCTTAAGGCGTGGACTCCTCCATGGCGTGAAGATGAACAGCATCTTAGGCGTGACTTGGCATCAAACATATGTCTAGGTGACATGGAATCAATGGGGCAGCAACTAATTATGAAAGGTCACATTTGTGTGGAACAACCTTTCATCATTTGAGCTACTTCCCATGAGTTTGAGCTGAAGTTGAGCTGGCCATAGATGAAGGACATGTGTACAAGTCATAGGACAGCTCCTTGTGAAAAGGCACTTCTCGGAATGGCAACTCTTCGCGGAAAGGTACGAATCCACAAAAATTAACCTAGACCATATTTGTAGTGCTCTGTGTGGTAAAGATGATGGTGCAACTCTCCAACTGAAATGAGGTCTCTAGCTAGCTCAAAAGTCCAGCTCAAGTGAGCTATGAGCTCGGGGGTCAGCTAGCAACTTTTCACCATTTGTTCTTCATGATATCCCGAGTCATCCTATGTAAGATTTCATAGCTTATTGATTCCAATTCTAGCTTTAAGTCAGCTCCCATGATGTGGCCGAACATGTACCTATAAAAGAAAACATTTATAAGCTAAGTAATATAAGATATAAATATGTGGTTCATAGATTATATTATATGTCAACATAAAACATATTATATAATCTATTATTTGGGGATGTATTTCTAAATGATTCAAAGGTTTGGTAGTAAAAGCTTCCCTGAAAAGTTTGGCTCTTGATCGAGTTATTGGTCCTTGTGGCATTACTTTCATATCCTTTGAAGGTGGCGTTGGTGTACTCACATCTATTATGCCACTTGAAGTTCAAAAAGATGTGTCCCTTGAAGTGCCACAAGTTGTGATCATTGAGGCTCTAAGTACATTACATCTATTGAAGAGATTTTAGCAACCAATGTAATTTTTTATCTTTAAGCAACCAACACCCATTAAAAATCATCCATGGTTTGCTATTTCCATCATATTGTTAATAGCTTTTGATTTACTAACTTTGATTTGTTTTGCATCAACTTGTTTCATCCTTATGGTGAAATACTACCAACCTTAAAGGCAATCATTCGGAGAGGAAAAAAGGTGAAAGGACAATATCATTTAAATCAGCACCAAGGAGTTATTCAAAGAACAATTATTTTCACCAAGAGACGTGATTACTCTAACCAGGAGACAAACCTTTTCAGAAACAAGCATGGTGAATTAAAAGGAGGAATTGAAGAGATAGAGGTCCTTTCCAAGCATTGTGATTATTCAAAGAATAAAGTAAAAGGATCAAGTTGGTTCGTGAAGGGATATGTCTTTTCTATTCAAAGGACATTTGATGGTTCCCAAACATTATGTCCTCATATCAAAGGACGTGAAGTTACCAGATTTAAAGCCAAGATGTTGAACATTTCATGTGATTCATCTATTGGAGAAAAACATAAGGATTCAATCCTTCCTACATTAATAAGGTCTTCATTGAAAAACTACTTCGATTTGAGGACAAATCGCCTAAAAGAAGGGGAGGATGATACGATCCAAACTAGCTCCAACTTTCTCCATGACTTGAACACACCATGGATGTTATTCAAAGCTGATTCTAAGGGAGTTCTTTCTTACCTTATCTTATATTATATCATTTATACATTCTATTCTATCATAATCATGCATTCACATGTTAGTTATCATATTATTCATACCATCCTATGTTTAGTTCATCATGTTTTCCATATCATTCATATCTATGTTATGATTACATATCATTTCTTGGGATATTATTATTACCTGTTTCCATTTATCATTTATTATGAATATCATGTTATATGATATTCATGCATATAACATACCCACAAGTTTATATTATCTGCTACACAATGATACTTCAAGCATGTTATTGTTTCATATTCGTTTTGCATTCATCTAAGTATGTTTTAATAAATTCATGACATGACAGCATGCTTAATCATTCATTTGTTAGCTCATTTGCATTCATTTCAGCTCCTAAGTCGTATACATTATCTCACATATAGTATATGATGATATACTTAGCTCATGTCATGCAGTCATAGCTCACAAGACCATGATTATTCATGGAAGCAAGGTAATTAGCTCATACAAGCTCAATGTAATTTAATTACCTTATTTTCTTTGCATGTGTAGGTACATTGGAGCATGGTACACGTTGGGACAACTTGGTAAAGTATTTGGATGCCATATGTAGCTCACAAACAGCTCACAAATATCATGGCTGCTCGTGGAACACTAAGGAAAGCTCAACTTAGCTGGAGGAGCTAGCATGTAGCTGAACTTAGCTAGAGGAAAGCTTTGGACCATAGTGGTGAAAAGTGGACTAAATGTAGCTAGAAGTAGCTGGGATAGTAGTTGAGGAGCTGAAAAGACCAAAGCTAACTAGCTTGAGTTCATCAAGTTATAGCTCACCTAGTTAGCTACCAAGACACTTACCTAGCTTACCTTGAAGCAATTTCATCTCTAGGCTGCCTATGTGATAGGGAAGCGGTGGCGGATTGATGAACGTTGCTCTTGTTGAAGAATCAAACCTAGAAAGCTCTAGACTCGATGAAGAACAAAGGGGATGAATAGGGGAAGGTGGCGGCAGCAGCTAGGATTCTTTAGGGTTTCTTTTATGTGTTGGAATCAAGGCAATAAGATTAGAATAAAATAAACAAAAGATAAATAAACGGAAGATGAAATAAGATAATAAAGAAATCAGAAGCTCTCCCTTATGAAGGTGAACGGTAAAGATGATTGATGGTGCGAATGGATTTATGGATAATAAATGGATAAGTATCCTATCGAGCCCTCCTAGTCGCAATGAAAAGGAAAACACGATAAATGGCTCTAACCAACCCTCCTAGTCGTGATGAAAAGGCAAATTGGAGTGTGAAGATTAATCTCCCTCACAATAACTTGAAAGAACTCCAGGAGAAGAAGCTTCGAAGGCACAAGGCAATCAGCACTTACAAAAACAAACTCTCGTTGTATTATTGATCAAAGAAATCTGATTTACAAAGTAGAATGAAGTCTCCTTTATATAGGGGCTGAGTTCTAAAGGTCCTAAATAACTAATGAATAAAATAATAATAAACTAAACATGTCTTAACTCTAATTCCTAATAAAATAATAATAAATAAAGATAATATTTTAACCCAACCTTAATTCCTAATAAAATAATAAATATAATCCTAAAAGATAATGCATAATCATATATTAAGTTATATTACAAATAATCAATAAAAATATTGAAAATTCGTAATATTTACAAAATCCCGTATTATTCCCGTATAGGATTTTCTGCATGCACCGTCTTCAGTAAAATGGCCATATCTTGAGTTCCCAATATCAGATTGATACGATTCAAGAACCATTGGAAAGATAAGACACAGAAGGTTGTATCTCCAGTATGTTGACCAAATAATCTCATGATCCCATTAAAAAAGTCGTCTCAAGTCTGCTACTGTTCTGATCTTCTTTTCCAAAGCTTGGACGAGTGGATCATTTGGAAGAGTTATTACTTCTTCCTTTGATGTGAGCCTTGTGATGCATGTATCATCCTCCCTTTCTTCAAAAAGATTCGACCTCGAATATGAAACATTAAATGGAGCAACATTAGAATCGTTTAATGATTCATTCACATTATTCTTATCGAATAGATATGCTTTGAATCTTCGAGACTTTGTTCTTCTAATAGGTTCGAGTAGAAACATTAGTCCAAAGAAGAATGTATTCTAGACTCTGGTGCATGTATCATTCCTCCACTCCTCAAAAGGATTCGACCTCGAATCTGAAAATCCAAAAGAAAGAGAATTAGATGTGTTGAACGGAAAACTTGTGAAACATTTACCAGGATCAATGTGATATGTCTTTAAGCGTCTTAGTCGAGATTTATGCTTTATAAAAACTGATTTCTTGTAGTCTTGAAGTCCTCTTTTGCATACAAGTCTTGTAATATGATATTTTGGTTGAAATTCAACATGGCGTCGACCTCTGTTGGCTTTCTGTATGATTGCTTCATATAATTTCTCCATGGTTTTATTCTTGTGTGGAGAGAATGAGTGTTTAAAAACCATGTCAACTGGTTTGTTAAAGTAATCCCTTAAGTCTCCTAAGTGTGGTTCATGAATTAAGAATTCTCGGGAGGAGATTTGTGGACTGTAAAACCTGTTTAGTTGGCAAGGAAACTCATATACAAGATAAAGCTCATTAGAAGCACTTTTAAAAGTATGGGTAGAATTATCAGAAATATCCGAGTTATTGTGATATACATCTTTGATATGTTCAATTCTCGGAATAGTAGTATGCGTTTGATAGGTAAGAGTATACCTTCATGGTAGTGCATCGTCTATTATGTTTTACTTACCTCGGTCTTTGGACTCCCGTAAATCGTGACTCTTAATTGATATGGCATAGTGATTAGGGCTTTCAGGTGGTAACCCGTCAGGAGGGTCACCTAGCACTATTCGATAACTCTTGGCGATGGAAGATGGTGTGGTCCAGTCTCGTATTGCTTTTACTTTCTCATCATTTACATGGATTCTCTGTGCATGAACTATAAAGCATGTGGAGTTGTTCAAGTCATGTTTTGTCATTAAGATGGCGTCACGACTAAGGCTTTCCTGGATGTAGCCTTTTTGTAACAAATCTAACTCTTTGGTTTCTTCGAGATTGTATGTTTGATGAGGTATGATGCAACCTTGAATTAGATTGGGTTGGTGTTGTTTTCCTCTTTTAGATGGTAATTCGTTAGGTGGATCACCTAACACTTCTCGAAAATCCTGTAACAAAGATGAAAACACACTAGGCAAATCCTTGTTAATGTTAGAAATCGAAACAATTGATTCCCTAAAGTGAACAAGGATGGAAGGTTGTTTGTAAAGAATGTTCTCTCTCAATTCTTTTGTACTCACACATAGATTTTGAGTCACTCTTTTCTTCTCACAATTAGGTTCACTCACCTCCCATGGGTCATTATTCTTTTGGTTTTTGAAACTAGTGACCTCTTTTTCTTTTGCCTCTTTCTCAGCTTTTTCTTTTTTTACTTTCTCTACCTCCTCACAAATTATCATTTGATCTTTAGTGGTTGGAAGTGTGTCATTCTTTGCTGGTCGTTCTTTCTCCTTGTCAGGTTTGTCATCTCTTGGCTTTTTCAGAGAAGATGGAGCAGAAGATGAGGAAAGATTTGAATGATTACCTTGGTAAGAGGATAAAGTACCTTGGTAATGTTCTCGAAATCTCCTCTGGATTTGTGCTTCGATTGTCATTGCTTTCTTTAGTGTATCTTCAAGGTTTTCGTACCCATGGAGGTCAAGAAGATCAGTGATGTTTGAGTTCAAGCCGACGACGAATCTTGACACGGTGACCTCTTCTTTTTCGGTTATGTTAGCCCTATTGAGTAAGGACTGCATCTCCTTGTAGTAGTCTTCAACTGAACTTCTACCTTGTCGAAGTCGGTGTAGTCGTAGTTTAACTTCTCGTGTATAATGTGTCGGTAGAAATTGCTTCCTCATGGTTTGTTTGAGGTCGGTCCAAGAAGTGATTGTTGGAATTTGAAAGTTCTGGATCTTTTTCCTTGTTTGCATCCACCAAGTTTGAGCATATCCTTCGAATTGCATGGTGATGAGGGGAACTTGTTTAGCTTGGGGGTAGTCATGGTATGCGAAGATGAGATCAACTTTTTCTTCCCAATCGATGTACCTTTCCGGATCATTGTCTCCTTTGAAAGAAGGGATCATGAACTTTGGTTTTGCAAAGAGTTCGGGTGCTTGGAAACGTGGTTGTTCTCGCCTAGGTACCAAAAGTTCAATATTGTTTGGTCTTGGATTCTGGTTTGGTAGATCCAGTTGTGGTTCTTGTCGTTCTCTCACGGTATTGGTAAGTTCATCAAATCTTTCAACTTGAGTCGTGAGTCGTGCAAGTGCGGCTAAGATAGCCGTAAGTGTATTGTTGTTATTGTCGCCCATCCTGAAATCATAACAAAGTCACTCCAAGAAAGTAACACAACGAGAGGCAAGTAAGCCGATCTTGTGCTCTTTAAAACTCACTTTACCAAGTAGTCTTTCACAGTTCGTATCGGAGTTTGATTACTAGAAAAGGCGATAAGAAAAACCTAAAATCTCTAAGAGGCCAAACAAAGGTTAGACTCTAAGAGAACGAGAATGCAAAGAAGGAAGAAGTATGCAAACTCTTTAGTCCTACTAACACAAAGAAGATAATGTGTTAGATAATGCAAAAGAACAATAACAAGGAAAAACAAAAGAACTTAAAGCACTAAGAGTCAAAGAAAAAGGTACCAAACCAGAAAACCTAGAAAACGCTGGATCAACTTGAGCAACGTTTTTGAGGGGGTTACCGGTGTCCAAAAATTCTGAAAATTTCTTGAATGTCTTTCGATGCGTCAAGAAACCACCTGTAAAATTTCAGAACCAAATACCTTCAGTAGTATCCAGTAGACTATGTTGAACGGTGAGTCCTCAAATAATCTGTTTTTCTTGATCACTTTTTTCGAAGTTGTTCTTGATCTCCAAAAATTCTGATATTTTGTGATAATGATCTAAAATATATGAAGTTTCAATATGGAAATTTTCACCAGGAAATTCCTCCTGTAAAAGTTTCAAAAAATTCGACAAGATTCTAAACTGAATCTGCCGATGAAACTTGAATGATGTATTTGAAGGCTCCAATGAACTCCGATTGGGGTGAAATTTGGACTGGGGATTACTATTAGAATTAATATAATATATGGATAAAATCAGCCCTAAATACCTTCGTTTGCAATTTTTTGAAATTTTGGCTTTTTTGGCTTTTTTTTGGCTTTTTTTTGTTTTTTTGAAAAAAAATAGCAAACTAACAAGAAGGATTTAAATCTAAATTAAAATTAAATAAAAAGAACCTGAAACGCTGAATCGTTTGTGAACTAGCTCCGTTGGGGTACCTTGACGGTTTTGTGTGCAAGAACAAGCAAGATTGCTTGTTTCTCTCCAAGAATCGGCCCAAATCTGATACCAATTGATAGAGAAGCGGTGGCGGATTGATGAACGTTGCTCTTGTTGAAGAATAAAACCTAGAAAGCTCTAGACTCGATGAAGAACAAAGGGGATGAATAGGGGAAGGTGGCGGCAGCAGCTAGGATTCTTTAGGGTTTTTTTTATGTGCTGGAATCAAGGAAATAAGATTAGAATAAAATAAACAAAAGATAAATAAACGGAAGATGAAATAAGATAATAAAGAAATCAGAAGATCTCCCTTATGAAGGTGAACGGTAAAGATGATTGATGGTGCGAATGGATTTGTGGATAATAGATGGATAAGTGTCCTATCAAGCCCTCCTGGCCGCAATGAAAAGGAAAACACGATAAATGGCTCTAACCAACCCTCCTAGTCATGATGAAAAGGCAAATTGGAGTGTGAAGATTAATCTCCCTCACAAGAACTTGAAAGAACTCCAGGAGAAGAAGCTTCGAAGGCACAAGGCAATCAGCACTTGCAAAAACAAACTCTCGTTGTATTATTGATCAAAGAAATCTGATTTACAAAGTAGAATGAAGTCTCCTTTATATAGGGGCTGAGTTCTAAAGGTCCTAAATAACTAATGAATAAAATAATAATAAACTAAACATGTCTTAACTCTAATTCCTAATAAAATAATAATAACTAAAGATAATATTTTAACCCAACCTTAATTCCTTATAAAATAATAAATCTAATCCTAAAAGATAATGCATCATCATATATTAAGTTATATTACAAATAATCAATAAAAATATTGAAAATTCGTAATATTTACAAAATTCCGTATTAATCCCATATAGGATTTTCTGCATGCACCGTCTTCAGTAAAATGGTCATATCTTGAGTTCCCGATATCGGATTGATACGATTCAAGAACCGTTGGAAATATAAGAGACAGAAGGTTGTATCTCAAGAAGATATGTTGACCAAATAAGATCATAATCCCATTCAAAAAGTCGTCTCAAGTCTGCTACTGTTCTGATCTTCTTTTCCAAAGTTTGGACGAGTGGATCATTTGGAAGAGTTATTACTTCTTCCTTTGATGTGAACCTTGTGATGCATGTACATCAAATGATACATGCACCAGAGTCCATAATACATGCTTCTTTGGACTAATGTTTCTACTCGAACCTATTAGAAGAACAAAGTCTCGAAGATTCAAAGCATATCTATTCGGTAAGCATAATGTGAATGAATTATTAAACTATTCTAATTTTTCTCCCTTTAATGTTTCAGATTCGAGGTCGAATATTTTTGAATAAAGGGAGGATGATACATGCATCACAAGGCTCACATCAAAGGAAGAAGTAATAACTCTTCCAAATGATCCACTCGTCCAAGCTTTGGAAAAGAAGATCAGAACAGTAGCAGACTTGAGATGACTTTTTGAATGGGATCCTTATCATATTCGGTCAACATATCTTCTGGAGATACAACCTTATGTCTCTTATCTTTCCAACGGTTCTTGAATCGTATCAATCCGATATCGGGAACTCAAGATATGGCCATTTTACTGAAGACGGTGCATGCAGAAAATCCTATACGGGATTAATACGGAATTTTGTAAATATTACGAATTTTCAATATTTTTATTGATTATTTGTAATATAACTTAATATATGATGATGCATTATCTATTAGGATTAGATTTATTATTTTATTAGGAATTAAGGTTGGGTTAAAATATTATCTTTAGTTATTATTATTTTATTAGGAATTAGAGTTAAGACATGTTTAATTTATTATTATTTTATTCATTAGTTATTTAGGACCTTTAGAACTCAGCCCCTATATAAAGGAGGCTTCATTCTACTTTGTAAATCAGATTTCTTTGATCAATAATACAACAAGAGTTTGTTTTTGCAAGTGCTGATTGCCTTGTGCCTTCGAAGCTTCTTCTCCTGGAGTTCTTTCAAGTTCTTGTGAGGGATATTAATCTTCACACTCCAATTTGCCTTTTCATCGCGACTAGGAGGGTTGGTTAGAGCCATATTATCGTGTTTGCCTTTTCATTCCTAATAAAATAATAATAACTAAACATGTTTTAACTCTAATTCCTAATAAAATAATAATAACTAAAGATAATATTTTAACCCAACCTTAATTCCTAATAAAATAATAAATCTAATCCTAAAAGATAATGCATCATCATATATTAAGTTATATTACAAATAATCAATAAAAATATTAAAAATTCGTAATATTTACAAAATCCCGTATTAATCCCGTATAGGATTTTCTGCATGCACCGTCTTCAGTAAAATGACCATATCTTGAGTTCCCGATATCGGATTGATACGATTCAAGAACCGTTGGAAAGATAAGAGACAGACGGTTGTATCTCCAGAGATATATTGACCAAATAAGATCAGGATCCCATTCAAAAAGTCGTCTCAAGTCTGATACTGTTCTGATCTTCTTTTCCAAAGCTTGGACGAGTGGATCATTTGGAAGAGTTATTACTTCTTCCTTTGATGTGAGCCTTGTGATGCATGTATCATCCTCCCTTTCTTCAAAAAGATTCGACCTCAAATCTGAAACATTAAAGGGAGCAACATTAGAATCGTTTAATGATTCATTCACATTATTCTTACCGAATAGATATGCTTTGAATCTTTGAGACTTTGTTCTTCTAATAGGTTCGAGTAGAAACATTAGTCCAAAGAAGCATGTATTATGGACTCTGGTGCATGTATCACCATGGACTTCAAGACATCATCCTATGGTTGTAACCTCACCAAAATATTGCAAGAAGACCCATGTGCATTCAAGTAGGCGTCCATGTGCATCATTCAAGCATGTACACTCCATGTGACATCAAATTGGTGCCAATCTCTAGCTAGCTCAAAAGTCCAGCTCATGTGAGCTATGAGCTCGGAGGTCAGCTGACAACTTTTCATCATTTGTTCTCCATGATCTCCCGAGTCATCTTATGGAAGTTTTCCTAGCTCATTGACTCCCATGCTAGCTTTAAATCAGCTTCCAACATGTGGCCGAACATGTACCTACAAAAGAAAGCTTTTATAAGCTAAGTAATATAAAATATAAATATATAATTATATGGTTCATAACAATAACTTCATACATTCATAATATCATCATCATAACTATAAATATAATGTATGCAAGCTATTTTCATAACTATGGTATAAAGAAAGATTAAGTTGAAGAAAATCCCCCTTTGATTATTGTGAAAGGTTGGAGATGCAAGTCCATTTTTGACGCTGAATCGGATCACATCACCCATGCTTGCTAGCTAGCTCCACACTCAAGCTAGCTTGGAAGAAGACACGTGCACACCCAAGATGGACCACATGACCAGACATCATCACAGGCACAAGGCTGCACCACAAGGCTCCCTAGAGCACCCATGTGCGTGCCATATGACCAGCCCCCATGTGACTTGCGTGTGATATCATTTAGGCGCCAAGATGAAGAGCCCTCTCACTATTCAGCCAAGCATCATCTCCCATCCAATTTGGCGCCAACATGATGGGACACAACAACTATTCGGCCAAGGGTTATTACCCTCCATTTAAAATGAACCAACCTCTCTATTTTGTAATTAAGTTATGGCTCTATATGAAGGCACAAGGCTTGTCGATCCCCTTGTAATCATTCGACCATACCCCTCCATTTCCTATAAATAGAAAAGCAAATATCATTTGTATTCAGACCATTTTGATTAATATAAGTGAGATTATTCTCTTCCTTAAGTCCCGGTGACTTTTATCGACTTATCTAGTATTTTTAATACTTATGGCGTTAACCCCCTTTTTCACCTTGATACTTCTGGTTCCTAGTTCTTATAACTAGTGGGTCAAAGTACTTAATACCACCCCTTAAAGAAGCAATATATAGTCTGGGTCTTTGCTCTCTATAGCATTGGTTCTTCTTTTTGTCTTCTTTAAGATACTATCCTCACAACCATCCCTTTGTTTCATCAACCATAACCATAGCCATATCAACCATCTTCCGCTTCCATCATTCATTATTATAATAGCCTACATATTCACTCATACGTTTACCACCCTTCACCATCTCTTTTGAGCCATTCACTTGTGCAGGTTGTTTTGGTTCCGTCCTAGGTGATATAGTTCAACCTAGCCTCACTTGGATGGATGGTGAAATCAAGGTTGTACCTTTGATTATTTCAATCTAGGAAAACAACAAGGATCCTGTACAAACAAGAAATCTAAAAAAATAGTTAAATGGAAGTAATGAAATGGAAAGATAAATATGGCAGCGGAAAATATATATAAGATGGTGATATGTTTAAAGGAAATGATGAAGTATGGTAATGGAAGTAGAATGAAGGTGATGGGGATGAATATGAAAAGAAGAACATTGTGAGAAAACCAAGACATTTGGAGTTGAAAATAAGAGTGTGATTTTGCGTGAGAAATCCATTGGAGTAATTGAAAATGAGAGTAAGAGCATTGATAGTGAAGATGAGTGTGTTGTAAAACATGAGAGTGAGATTGAAGAGAGAATTCAAAACAAACATGAGCATGAGAGAAAAGAATGTGAGGAGAAGGAAGTTTTACTTTATACTAATCAATCTTTTCTTCCAATTCTTTCATTTGATTTGCAGGTTATTCCAAAGGCCATACCATTGCAAATTGATGAATCACATTTGTCCATTAAAGTTCCAAATGTTGTAACATTTGTTATTCCAAAGCATGTGCTCTTTGACATTCGAAGTACATTCATTCTACATTCAAAGTTCAAACAACCTTATGAAAGGGAAGTTTCAACGAACCAAATTTCATTCATGAACTTCAATGAATCTTGTACGTTCATTCACATTGTTAATGATGTTTCATGTTCTAACTTATTTCTATTTTTCAGCACATTGAATCATTTACATGGAAGTGTTCTTGCTTGTGATCATTAATTCAAGGAAAAGAAACGAACATTATCCAACTATTAAAGATTCATAATGTGGAAGGGTACAAAGACTAAAGTTGGCATGCCTTACCTACTTGAAGGATTCAAAGAAATTCATGCATACCCTAATAGGCGTAATGACCTTCATTCATCCTTTCTTACACCAATGGATCAATCAATGACAAAAGCCTTCGATTTGAGGACAAATTTCTCTAAAAAAGGGGGGATGATGCGATCATGCCAAGGACCAAACTTCTTCAACACATGATCACTTCATTGACGTTCTGCCTTGTTGATTCTAAGGGAGTCTTATCTTATTTTATTATTTATTTACTCATTTATGCATTACATGTCACGTGAATATGTTTATCTTATTCTTAATTTTTGCTTGAATATTATATGCTGTCATTTATATGTATAATATATGATATTCATGCATGACTTATTAATTCACATCTTTATATAACTCATTCAATGCATATGCATTGATAGTTAGCTCATTTGCATTCATAACACAGGTGGCAAAATGAATTCATAATTATAATAGCTCAATTCCTATCTAATTATTTTTTTACATACTTTGTCTAGGTACATTGGATGCTAAGTAGACTAAAGGCAATTGAAGAGTTGGATGGACAGTTCACGTCAGTCAGATTGATCGGAATTTTTGAACATGTTCCGAGCATCTTTGGGTGATGAAGTCTCTTAACATTTAATCCCCTGTCTCTTATCTTTCCAACGCACTTTGAATCATATCAATCCGATATTGGGAGCTCAAGATATACCCAGATTAATTAAGACAGTGCAGGCTGGAAATAAGTACGGGATTTACACCAAATGAAGAGCCATGTTCACACCTGATGCAATTCCACCTTCATGAATCCATTTATGGCGTGTACAATCATACAAGGAGGCTAAAGGACTCGTTCATATTCAAGGGATATGGATGCATTATTTTCAAACTCATTCACCAAATCCAAGTGCATGAAGGGAGCCTATGAGTCACGTTCACACTTGGTGCATGCATTTCAAAGGGGGCCGAACATACAATGAAACATTCCTGAAAATTCATGCAAGGAAATGAACCAACATGTTCACATCAAGAGAGGATAAATTCAGCTATGAAGATGTATTCACTTAAATGGATGAATATTCATTTATTTTATTAGTCCATGAACTTACATAGGGGACGTTCATTGTATCTACTTAAGGATAAACATTCATCCATGAATGTTCAATCATTAAATCTTGTATGTGCATCCTAGACATCTCTTAGGCCTATAAATAGCTTTCCATTTCATTTGTAAGAAACCAATTCACTTTTTGTTTAATCAAATATTTGTGAGAGTTTTTCTCTTTAGTTCTTAAGTGAACTTTATCGACTTATCAAGCTTATGCTTGTGGCGTCACCCCTATCTATGTCACCCTGATACTTCTGGTTCCTATCTCTTTATAGATAGTGGGTCAAAGTCCTTGTTTACCATCCCTTAAAGAAGCAATATAAAGTCTGGGTCTTTGTTCTTTAACATTGGTTCTTCTTTGAGTCTTCTTTGAGATACTACTTTTCATATTCATCTCCATCACCTTCATTCTACCTCCATTAAAATACTTCATCATTTCCTTTAAACATATCACAAACTTATATATATTTTCCGCTACCATATTTATCTTTCCATTTCATTACTTCCATTTAACTATTTTTTTAAGCATTCTTGTTTGTGCGGGATCCTTGTTGCTTTCCTAGATCGAAACAATCAAAGGTACAACCTTGACTTCACCATCCATCCAAGTGAGGCTAGGTTGAACCGTATCATCATGTATTGAAGAAGTTTGGTCCTTGGCATGATCGCATTGTCCCCCCTTCTTTAGAGTGATTTATCCTCAAATCGAAGACTTTTGTCATTGATTGATCCATTGGTGTAAGAAAGGATGAATGAAGATCATTATGCCTATTAGGGTATGCATGAATTTCTTTGAATCCTTCAAGTAGGTAAGGCATGCCAACTTTAGTCTTTGTACCCTTCCACATTATGAATATTGAATACTTGGATAATGCTCGTTTCTTTTCCTTGAATTGATGATCACAAGCAAGAACACTTCCATGTAAATGATTCAATGTGCTGTAAAAAAGAAATAAGTTAGAACATGAAACATCATTAACAATGTGAATGAACGTACAAGATTCACTAAGGTTCATGAATGGAATTTGGTTCGTTGAAAATTCCCTTTCATAAGGTTCATTGAATATTGAATATGAAGTGAATGTACTTCGAATGTCAAAGAGCACATGCTTTGGAATACCAAATGTTCTAACCTTTGGAACTTCAATAGACAAAAGTTGATGTAAGGCGAATCTACACGCTTTGATGGAAGAGAGTAGATAGCCTTATTGTGTCCCGATCTAGGATTGATAAGTACTGATGTCCTTGAATTTATAAGTTTGGGCTGCAAAATAAGATAAGAAAATAATGATTAATAATGGAATTTAATAAAGGGGATAATAATATAAGTAATGAAAATAAATAATAAGAATGAAATGAGATAAATAAAGGATAGAGATGGCTGCGGAATTGATGGAAGAGATGGATGATGTTGATGATGAAATGGCAATGGTGGTGATGTTGTATCTGAAACACGCCAAAGAGGAAACTATGCTATGAAGCACAATCCCGGTCTTCACAAACTTGCTTGAGGGGTGGTGATAGTGTCTTCAACCCACTAGATATCAATCTAAGAATTTTGGAATCAAAATGGAAAGAATGACGCCACAAGTATAGGAACTATACTTGTTTAATCGATAAAGTTCAAAGAACTTTGAAGAGAAATAACTCACAAGAGTATATTTTATATAAGAGATGAGATGAATACAAATGAAGGCAAGCCACTCTATTTATAGGAAATGAGAGGGCTTGGTCGAATAGTTACATGATGTTTCGACTAGATACATGTCTTTAGGAAAATACATAATGCTTGAGATGAATGAATAAGTCCTTTGGGCCTGTGATGGTTTGGCTAACTCTTCATGAAAGGCCTTAATGATTCAGTCAAAGGGTGGAGAGACATCTCCCTTGGCCGAATGGTGCATGCTTATTCATCTTGGCGCCAATTTCCTCTTCTTGGCCGAATAGTCATGTGCCTTATCATGTTTGGCGCCAAAGCTTCCATGTGCAAGGCATGTGGTGTGACCGAATAGGCTTGGAGCTCTATCTCATGTCTCTTGGTGATTTAAGCTTCCAATGCTAGCAATTCCTTCACCAACGTGCTCCTAGATGAAAAGGCATCTTCATGGGCAGCATCATTCATGAAAGGTCACAATGTTTGAGAAAGGTGTCCCTTTATGTTTGAGCTGCTTATGGTGTGAATGAGCTAAAGAAGAGCTGGCCATAGATGACTTGTGACATGGTGGACGTTTGGGCAGCTCCTTGTGAAAAGGCACCTCTTGAAATGGCAACTCTTCACGAAAAGGTACGAATCCACAAAAATTAACTTAGACCATATTTGAAGTACTCTGTGTGGTGGTGATGATGGTGCAACTCTCCAGCTGAAATGAGGTCTCTAGCTAGCTCAAAGGTCCAACTCAAGTGAGCTATGAGCTCGGGGGTCAGCTGATAACTTTTCACCATTTGTTCTTCATGATCTCCCGAGTTATTCTATGTAAATTTTCCTAGCTCCTTATCCTTAGTTAAGCTCGAATGTAGCTCCCAAGTGTTGGCCGAATATTCCTACATGCATAACATAAAGAAATAAACTAAGTATATAAACTATATAATGCATATAATATAATGATGTGCATAAGATGTGAACTATAGGTTATAATAATAACTCATGCTTCATATGATAATGAATGAATATTAATATTATAACTATAGATTATATACATGAATATCAATCAATGATACAAACCATAGGATATAATGAATGAATGCACATACTATGATAATTCAAGTATAGTCTAATGTGCAAATGTATGCTCATAATAATATATATAGTGCATAAATAAGTAAATATAAGATAAAGTATGGAAGAACTCCCTTAGAACCAGCTTTGAATAATATCCATGGTGTGATCAAGTCATGGAGAAAATTGGAGCTAGATAGGATCACATCATCCTCCCCTTCTTTTGGGTGATTTGTCCTCAAATCGAAAGGTGAATTCTCCTTAGTATATGTCCATTCAATCGTTGCTGGTTTGCCTCCATATGTCATCTTTGTGAAAGGATTCTTATCAAAAGTCATATCCCTTGAATGAGTTCGTTGAATGTCTATGACTTCTTTTCGCACTCCAAAAGACATATTATTTGGTTTCCCAAAGATCACGTCCTTTAAATGAAAAGTCATATCTTCTAGCACTTGAGAAGATAATTCTCTTAAGCTTCCAAAGATCACGCCTTTTGGTTCCTCCATTTGACAAATTGCATCATTTGGAATATCTCCTTGATCCGAAACATCATATTTGTTAAAAAGAATATGTATATCTTCAACTCCACTCTTTGAATCATCATGATGGTTTGTGGAGAGTCTTAACCTTTGAAACTTCTTGAAATACTTGAGTTCAATGCACCAATCAAGCTTATAACCACAAAGGATCTTGCCATTATTGGTTGGTAGGATAATACCATGTACATAACTCAAATTTCTGCAAAGTTAATCAAAGTTAAAATATAAGAAATTATTGACAAGATGAATGGAAACATCAAACCAAGGTGGATGTTTAATAGGAGTTGGTTGTTGAATTCTTTTCGCAATTGGCAATGCACTTGGAATGTCAACGAACACAACTCTTGGAACTTCAAATGATGTTTCTTTTGGAACTTCAAATGGCATCATCTTTGAAACATCAAGAGACATGTTTTGTGGATCAAAAGTAACAACTATATGTTCTTCAAAAGTCACATCTTTTAGTCCTCCAAAAGACATGATTCTTGAATCATCTCCTTGAAAAGATATGTCTCTTGAATTATCTTGCAAAATAAAAGGAAGAATAGGAGAAAAAGTAATGTTAGATAAAATTTGTTCTTTACACTCCTCTTTGGATCCAATTTCACTCCTCTCATTTTCAACTCGAACGTATTCTTCAAGTTGCTTGTCTTTAATTTGCTCTTTCATTGCTTCAATGTTTTTCCTCAAGGTGTTTTGATCTTCATTTACTCGGCTAGGAGATAGTGGAATCAAGATGATTTTCCTTTCATTGTGAAAGAAGAAGTATCGGTTTGTGAAACCATCATGAACAGCACGCTTGTCAAATTGCCATGGCCTCCCCAAGAGTAAATGACTCGTATTCATATGTACCACGTCACATAGAATCTCTTCTTTGTAACTTGCAAGTGAGAATGGAACAAGTACTTGTTCAGTGACCTTTATCTCTTCCTCGTTGTTCAACCATTCCAATTCATATGGGCTGGAATGTTTAATCGTTGTAAGCCCCAATTTGTTCACCATGTATTTACTTGCAATGTTTGTACAACTTCCTCCGTCAATAGCTACAAGACACACTTTACCATTTACATGGCAATGAGTGTGAAATGTGTTTGTTCTTTGCTGTTTATTCTCTATCGTTTGGAAAGATGAAAGACCATAAGAAATTGTTAGTAGAAAGAAAAAAAATTAAAAACCTTATCAGCACACTCTCAAAGCCTCACAATCTTCACTCCAAAGAAAATTAAGAGATAACTCCACTCAACACTCGTGTTTACTCTCGGGAATATAATTTGGCTTTTAACAATTCCCCTTCTGATCTCACTCTTTCAATTAGCCTTTTTCCACTCAATTTCTCTTGTTAAGTCCTTTGAGGAACTTACTCAAGATTATAACAAGTTAATTCCTTCCTTGTGTGAGTTGGCTGTAAATAGGTTAGGGTAGAAAGAATAGAAAATATGGATAGGTAGAAGAAAGGATTCAAGGTATTAAAAGAAGGAAATGGTTGAAGATAAGGAAAATGAAGGATAGAAAAATGAAGAGGTGACTTACAATTCAAGAAACAACACTTACTGCAACCTTTCTCAAGAAACAATAAGGTTATCTTCTCTTAGTGTAGATGGCCTCTTTGATGTACTTGTAATGGTAGAGCACTTTCCTTGGCTTGCTTTCTTTTTGAATTTTTCTTTTTCTTTTCTTTTATTCTTTTCTGATTTTTCTCTTCTTTTGTCTTTTTCTTTCTTTTTGCACTCCAATTCTGATGAAGGAGTCTTTTCTCTTTTGAATTTCTTTTTTGCTTTGCATGCCAATGACACTTTTGTTGTCAATCCGACTATGCTCTGATTACTGCTTGATGTAAGGCGAATCTACACGCTTTGATGGAAGAGAGTAGATAGCCTTATGTGTCCTGATCTAGGATTGACAAGTACTGATGTCCTTTAATTTATAAGTTTGGGCTACAAAATAAGATAAGAAAATAATGATTAATAATGGAATTTAATAAAGGGGATAATAATATAAGTAATGAAAATAAATAATAAGAATGAAATGAGATAAATAAAGGATAGAGATGGTTGTGGAATTGATAGAAGAGATGGATGATGTTATTGATGAAATGGCAATGCTGGTGATGTTGTATCTCAAATACGCCAAAGAGTAAACTATGCTATAAAGCACAATCCCGGTCTTCACAAACTTGCTTGAGGGGTGGTGATAGTGTCTTAAACCCACTAGATATCAATCTAGGAATTTTGGAATCAAAATGGAAAGAATGACGCCACAAGTATAGGAACTATGCTTGTTTAATCGATAAAGTTCAAAGAACTTTGAAGAGAAATAACTCACAAGAGTATATTTTATATAAGAGATGAGATGAGTACAAATGAAGGCAAGCCACTCTATTTATGGGAAATGAGAGGGCTTGGCCGAATAGTTACATGATGTTTCGGCTAGATACATGTCTTTAGGAAAATACATAATGCTTGAGATGAATGAATAAGTCCTTTGGGCTTGTGATGGTTCGGCTAACTCTTCATTAAAGGCCTTAAGGATTCGGTCAAAGGATGGAGAGACATCTTCCTTGGCCGAATGGTGTATGCTTGTTCATCTTGGCGCCAATTTCTTCTCCTTGGCCGAATAGTCATGTGCCTTATCATGTTTGGCGCCAAAGCTTCCATGTGCAAGGTTAAGGGTGTTAGATGTATGGTGAATAGGTGGGTTGTTTAAAATGAGAGATGGAAGCGGAAGATGGTTGTTATGGCTATGGTTATGGTTTATGAAACAAAAGGGATGGTTGTGAGGATAGTATCTTAAAGAAGACTCAAAGAAGAACCAATGCTATATAGAGCAAAGACCCAAACTTTATATTGCTTCTTTAAGGGGTGGTATGAAGTAGTTTGACCCACTAGTTATAAAGAACTAGGAACCAGAAGTATCAAGGTGAAAATAAAAGGGCCACAAGTATAAATTATACTTGATAAGTCGATTAAAAGTCACCAGGACTTAAGGAAGAGAATAATCTCACTTTGATTAATAAAAAATGGTCTGATTACAAATGAATTGTGATTTTCTATTTATAGGAAATGGAGGGGCATGGCCGAATGGATACATGGTGGTTCGGCCAGCCCTTGTTCCTGTATAAAATGACATAATTAAATGCTAAATGACATAATGTTTTGGTCCTTTATGGAGGGAAATAATCATTGGCCGAATAGTTCTTGTGTCCCCTCAAGTTGGCGCCAAATTGAATGGGAAATGATGCTTGGCCGAATAGGGAGAAAGTTCTTCATCTTGGCGCCTAAATAAACCACATGCAAGGCACATGGGGCTGTTCACATGCAAAACACATGGCTTGGCCGAATAGAGAGAGAACTCTTCATCTTGGCGCCTAAATGATCCTCATGCAAGGCACATGGGGGCTGGTCATATGCAAGGCACATGGGTGTTCTAGGAAACCTTGTGGTTCAGCCTTGTGCATGGAATAATGGCTGGTCATGTGCTTTCTCTCTTGGGCGTGCATGTGTCTTCTTCAAGCTAGCTTGAGTTGTGAAGCTAGCTAGCAAGCATGGGTTGTTTGTGAACAAACGTCCTAGCTAAGTCCTTGTGAGCTCCTCAATATTATGTTCAGCTACATTCAGCTACCTTTGACATCACTTTTGGCAACTCAGCTCCAAATAGTCCAACTAGCTAAGTTTAGCTAGCCTTAAGCTCCTCCAGCTGAACCGAGCTTCCCTTAGTGTTCCATGAGCTGCCTTGTACTTTGTAAGCTGATTGTGAGCTGCATATGAAGTCCAAATTATTCACCAAGCTATCTCAACGTTTATTATGCTCCAATGTACCTACATGTGCAAGGAAACAAGGTAAGTCCATGGCATTGAGCTGATATGAGCTAAATACCTTGCTGTCATGCATGAATATGGTAATGTAAGCTAAGTTTGAATGTCATGAGCTAATTATATCATCTCCTAATATGTGTAAGGTAAGATATAAAGTATAAGTGCTAATATGAATGCAAATGAACTAATGAAATGCATTATAAGTATGTTGCCTTGATGTATATGTTATAATCATGCATAATATAATTATATAGCTATCCTAACATGCTTAACATAACAAAATAACAATGTGCAAGATGTATTCATACTAAGTTATTCTTTATCTATTAAAACATTATATAACTTAACATAGGAGGGTGTTAAGTTATCAATTGAATCAAAAGTTTCTAAACACTTAGTTAAGAGAACTTCCCTGAATTGTTTGGCTCTTGATCTAGTAATGGGACCATGTGGCATGACTTCCGGATCTGGTGTAGGTGTGATTATATCACATACGGACTGGGATGTTTGAACGTTATAAGCCCCAACTTCTCGACCATGTATGTGCTTGCAAGATTTGCACAACTTCCACCATCAATGTCTACAAGGCATACTTTATCATTCACATGAAAACAAGTATAAAATGGATTCCTCCTTTGTTGTCCGTATTCCATTCAAAAGATGGGAGAATTGTTAGTGAAAAATTAATAGTTGAATAAGATGAAAGGACCTTACCAATAATCACTCACAAATCCTCACGATCACTCCAAAAAAATGATGATGCTTCACTCAACGCTCGTGTTTACACTCGGGAATATAAATTGGCTTTTGCAATTCCCCTTCTAATCTCACACACTCAATTAGCCTTTTTCCACTCGTTCCTCTCTTGGAAAGTTCTTAAAAGAACTAACTCG
The DNA here is from genome assembly GCF_006381635.1 of Hibiscus syriacus. NCBI lineage: Eukaryota > Viridiplantae > Streptophyta > Magnoliopsida > Malvales > Malvaceae > Hibiscus > Hibiscus syriacus. Next base: position 9,144,537 of record NW_024062800.1, on the reverse strand, counting down.
AGACCTTTCAAGTGCTATGGACGTCGACTGAAAAATTTGTTACTGTAGAGGAAAAAATAAAAAGGTAGAAGATTAAATAATGAAGGGTGGTCTGATAAAAGGAAGAAAAAGAAAGAAAGGTTCACTTACTATGCAAAGATACTCACCACCTTCCTAGAAGAAACAATCAAAGGTCTTGAATACTTTTTTAGGATCGGTTGGAATGATGATGTTGCTTGTCACCTTTGGCATTTCTTTGCATTTTTCTTTCTTTAGTTTTTCTTCACTTGGAATCCCTTGTTGATGTTGGGATTAACTTGCTGATTTTTTTTACACTACTCTTTTTTATTTTCTTTTTATTGAATAGTAGGATGTTGCTTTTGCTTGTTCTTGTTGCAATCCAACCTGGCTCTGCTACCATATGATAAAGTTCAACCTAGCCTCACTTGGATGGATGGTGAAGTTAAGGTTGTACCTTTGATTGTTTTGATCTAGGAAAGTAACAAGGATCCTGCAAAAACAAGAAAGCTAAAAAAATAGTTAAATGGAAGTAATGAAATGATGAAGTATGGTAATGGAAGTAGAATGAAGGTGATGGATATGAATATGAAAGGTAGTATCTCAAAAAAGACTCAAAGAAGAACCAATGTTAAAGAACAAAGACCTAGACTTTATATTGCTTCTTTAAGGGGTGGTAAAGAAGGACTTTGACCCACTATCTATAAAGAGATAGGAACTAGAAGTATCAGGGTGAAATAGAAAGGGGTGACGCCACAAGCATAAGCTTGATAAGTCTATAAAGTTCACTTAAGAACTCTAGAGAGAAACTCTCACAAATATTTGATTAAACAAAGTCAATTGGTTCTTACAAATGAAATGGAAAGCTATTTATAGGCCTAAGAGATGTCTAGGATGCACATACAAGATTTAATGATTGAAAATTCATTGATGAATGTTCATCCCTTAGGAAATGCAATGTACGGTCAATGGTGAATGTAGGATGAATTAATGAATAAATCTTCATGAATGTATCTTCATGGTTGAATCCTTCCTCCCATGTGTGAACATGTTTGATTTGTCTTCTATGGATGAATGTTCATGAATGTATCTTGGCTGAAATTCTTCTCCCCTCGTGTGAACATGACTATTTGGCTTCTTGCATGAATATGCATGAATGGATGAACTTAAAAGCCTTTGAATGAAACTTTGCACCTTCAAAAAAATGTTCTGGTTCATTTTAATACTATTTTCTCTTCCATGCATGTCTCCATTAATGCCTCTCATGCATAAATCCTTTGAAGGAGATGAATGGTTGCAAATCCCATAATTATTTCCAGCCTTCTTTGTCTTCAGTAATATGAGCATATCTCGAGCTTCCAATATCGGTTGATACGATTCAAACTGAGTTGGAAAGCTAAGAGATATGGGATTAAATGTTAACAGACTTCATCACCCAAAGATGCTTGGAACATGTTCAAAAGTGGCGATAAATATGAGTGACGTGAACTGTCCAATGAATTGCCTTGAATGTACCTTGCACTAAATACAAAATGTATATAAGTTACAATTCTCAAGTTCATGAATAAATAATAAGTAGCAATCTAATGTAACACATGATTCCACGGCTAATATAATAATGCAATTTATATGATAACATAAGTAAGGAATGTGTAACATATGCATGAAACAAACTAATTAAAGATGTGGCATGCATAAATTTCATATAGAATGAAAACATAAGACAATATATGAATATTCAAGCATAGTTTAGAATGTAAAAGCATGCTTATAACAAATATAAAGAATAAATGAGTAAATAAGTAATAAATATGGAAGAACTCCCTTAGAATCATCTTGGAAGAACTTCAAAGTTGTGAGCATGTTTTGTTTGAACGTGGTGGTCGGTAGGATCACATCATTTGCTCTCTATAGCATTGGTTCTTCTTTGAGTCTTCTTTAAGATACTATCCTCACAATCATCCCTTTGTTTCATCAGCCATAACCATAGCCATATCAACCATCTTCCACTTCCATCATTCATTATTTAAATAGCCTACCTATTCACCCATACGTTTACCACCCTTAACCATCTCTTTTTTTCCATTCACTTGTACAGGTTGTTTTTCTTCCTTCCTAGATCCACAATCATTTGAAAAGGTACAAGTGCCTTACATCAAGCGGTAATCAGAGCTTTGGTGGAAGAAGCAACGTGCAACAACAACAACAACAACAACAACAAAAATACCAAAAAGAAGTGCAAGTGAAGTGCAAAGTGAAAGAAATCAAGAAAAATAAAAAAAATAGAAGCACTCCAAAAGAAAGAAAATTCCAGCACTCAAAAAAAGAAGAAAAAGCAAAGAAAATAAAGAAAGAAAGTTGAAGCACTCATCAACAATTCTCATCACAAGCCATTCAAGTAAGCCTTTTAAAATTCATTGTGGTGATAGAAGGTTGTGAAGTGACTTGTGTAATTGTTCTCTTCTTTCTATTTTCTAAGCCACCCTTTCATTATATTTTGTTTCCATTCCTATTAACCCTTTTGCAGCCAACACCAAACAAGTAAAAATTTACTTGATACGATCTTGAGTAAAGTCTTCTAGAACTTGGTATAAGAGAATCAAGAGGAAAAAGGCAGGAGCGCGTGTGAGATCAAAAGAGGACAAGTAAAAGCCATTAAATTCCTAGAATGCAAACACGAGCGGATTGAGTGACATTCAAGTTTTCCTTGGAGTGACTCGTAAGGCTTTGTGAGAGTATCTTCTAGTAAGGTCTTTTACGAATTTTATTCTTTTCTTATTTCACTACCCATGTCTCGAAGTCCATGACGAACCCCTAAAAGAGAAGCCCCTAATTTACAAACTCAAGCAATCATGCATGAAATGGCCAAATTGCTTAAATTAGAATTAGAGCCTTTGCATGATCGTATGGATCAATTTGAAGCATCCTTCGGCAACCAAAGAGTAAATCACCCTAGAATGGAAGAAGAATTTGAAGAAGAGGAGGCTGAAGTAACATCAGTAGCGCGAAGAGATGCTCATCGAAATCAGAATGACAACTTCAGCAACATCAAAGTAACCATTCCTCCATTTCAAGGATGAACTAATCCTGAAGCCTATCTTGATTGGGTAATTAAGATCGAACACATTTTTGAATTCTAAAATTATACGAATCAAAATAAGGTCAGGCTTGCTGCTATAGAATTCGTGCACTATGCCTTAGTTTGGTGGGACCAATTGGTGAGTTCAAGGAGACGAAATAGTGAACGCCCCATCACTACGTGGGAAGAAATGAACGCCCCATGATGGTACTTGACAATGGAGATATTGTATCAGATTCTATTGAGCCTATTTTTGACGAGGAACCTGAAACAATACAAGAAGAAGAAATGGAAGAAAATGTAGATCATGGTGAGATGCTTGTTTCAAAGAGGTGCCTACAATCACAAACATCCCAAGATGATATTCGAAGAAACAATATCTTTCATACAAGGTGCCATGTCAAGGATAAGGTTTTCACAATGATCATCGATAGAGGAAGTTGCACAAACGTAGCCAGCACTCTTATGGTTGAAAAACTTGGATTAGCAACGTCAAAACATCCTACTCCATATAAACTCTAATGGCTCAATGAAGGAGGTGAGTTAAAAGTTACCAAACAAGTTCTAATTCCTTTTTCCGTTGGTAGGTACAAAGACGAGGTGCTTTGTGACATTGTTCCTATGCATGCTAGCCACATCTTACTTGGGAGACCATGGGAGTATGACAAAAGGGCCATTAATGATTGTTTTCACAATCAATACACTTTTAAGCATGATGGGCGCAAGGTGACCTTGATGCCTTTAACGCCTAAAGAAGTACAACAAGATCAATTGTATATGCGAAAGAGTGTACAAGCATGGCACAAAGACAAAACCCCAACGAAAAATGAAGAGGAGCTAAACAAGAAACCAAACTTTTTCATAGAGAAACATGATTGATCAATACTGGAAAATGAAGGGTCTTCTACAAAAAGTAGTGATGTTTGGGACTTAAAGTCACAACTCTTCACCAATGGTTTTAATCTTCAAAAGGTAAGTACCCCTTCATATGAAACCTTTTACCTCCTCACTTTTCAGGACCAACCACGTGAAAGGTCACTTCCAAAAGGGATATCCTTAAAAAAGATCACTCTCAAAAGGTACCTGTTGGTAAATCATATTCCAAAGAAAGGCCTAAAGGGAAATCATACGAAAGGGTACCTAATGGAAAAACACAAACGTTCAAAGAATACTTTCTTTTAGCAAAGAGGCGTGAAGCTATGCAAGGACATAATGAACTCGATTTGAGGACAAATCGCCCTAAAGAAGGGGGGATGATGCAAGCACGTTTTCATCTATAAACGAAGTATTATTGAACATCTTTATATTAAATTTACTTTATACTAGTCTTATAATATATGATATTATAATACATATCATGCTAAGGATATTAGTTATGTAGTTAAAGAATAGCTTAAGTATGAACACAACTTGCACATTGTTATGTTAAACATGTTAGGATAGTTTTATAATCATATTAAGCATGATTATTATATATACATCAAGGCAACATACTTATAATACATTTCATTAGTTCATATACATTCATTTTAGCTCTTAAGCCTCATGCATAATCTTACACATATTATGAGATGATATAATTAGCAAAAGACCTTCAATCATAGCTCACATTACCATATTCATGCATGGAAGCAAGGTATTAGCTCATATCAGCTCAATGCCATGGACTTACCTTATTTCCTTGCACATGTAGGTATATTGGATCATGGCACACGTTGGGTTAGCTTGGTGGATGATTTGGATGTCATATGCAGCTCACAAACAGCTTACAAAGTACAAGGCAGCTCATGGAACACTAAGGGAAGCTCGATTCAGCTGGAGGAGCTTAAGGCTAGCTAAACTTAGCTAGTTGGACTATTTGGAGCTGAGTTGCCAAAAGTGATGTCAAAGGTAGCTGAATGTAGCTGAATATAATGATAAGGAGCTCACAAGGAATTAGCTAGGAAGCTTGTTCACAAACAACCCATATTTGCTAGCTAGCTCCACAACTTAAGCTAGCTTGGAGGAGACACATGCACGCCCAAGAGAGAGCACATGACCAGCCATCATTCCATGCACAAGGCTGCACCACAAGGCTTTCTAGAACACCCATGTGCTTTGCATATGATCAGCCCCCATGTGCCTTGCATGTGGTTTATTTAGGCGCCAACTTGAAGAGTTCTCTCCCTATTCGGCCAAGCATTATCTCCCATACAAATTGGCGCCAACTTGAAGAGATACAAGAACTATTCGGCCAAGGGATATTTCCCTCCACTTAAACCGAACCATTATCTCTATTTGTAATTAAATTATCTCTCTATAGGAAGGCACAAGGCTGGCTGAATACTCTTGTAACCATTCGGCCATGTCTCTCTATTTCCTATAAATAGGAAAGCATTCATCATTTGTAAGAGACCTTTTGTTTAATTAAAGTGAGATTATTCTCTTCCTTAAGTCATGGTGACTTTTATCGACTTATCAAGTATAATTTATACTTGTGGCGTCAACCCCTTTCTTTTCATCTTGATACTTCTGGTTCCTAGTTCTTTATAACTAGTGGGTCAAAGTACTTCATACCACCCCTTAAAGAAGCAATATAAAGTCTGGGTCTTTGCTATATATAGCATTGGTTATTCTTTGAGTCTTCTTTAAGATACTATCCTCACAACCATCCCTTTGTTTCATAAACCATAACCATAGCCATATCAACCATCTTTCGCTTCCATCTCTCAATTAAACAGCCCACCTAATCACCCATACGTTTACCACCCTTAACCATTCTGTTTTGAGCCATTCACTTTGCAGGTTGTTTTGCTTCCTTCCTAGATCTACAATCAATTTGTTAAGGCATCAAAAGAGCCTTACATCATCTTTTCTTTTCTTTCTTTTGCACTCTAAATTTGTTGTAGGAGTCTTTTTCTTTTCTTTTTTATTTTTCTTCTTTCTTGTTGCTTTTTGTTACATCACTTAATTGTCAATCCAATAAAGCTCTAATTACCGCTTGATGTAAGGCTAACCAGGCTTCTTCAATAATGGAGAAGTTGGCAGCCTTGTTGTTTTCCGATCTAGGAGAGACACCAAATGCTACACTTAAATTAATAAGAAATATGCACAATATAAAGAAAGATATTATATATATATATGAAATAAGAAATTAAATAAAGAAATGAAAGGATAAGAGTTAAAATGGATAGAGATGTTATCAAAGGTAGGCTGCGGAAGTGTTGTAGAAATCTCCTTTAAATGCAATGTCTCGGCCTCCAATGGTGATAATGGATGTTGACTTTGATGATATATGAAGGATGATTTAATGGTGAAGGAATGGTAATGAAATGGTGATGATGTTGGCATGAAGGTGATGGAATATGGTGATGGTTTAAGTAGTATCTTAAGTAAGCCAAAGAGGAAGCAAAACTATAACAAGTTTAACCTCATTCTTTATAAATTTAAATAAGGGATGGTATGAAAGGACTTGAGCCCACTAGTTATGGAAACTAGGAATTCGAAGTATCAATTGAAGGGATTGACGCCACAAACATTAGAAAAGCTTGCTTAATCGATATAGTTCTAAAAAGAACATGAAGAGAGAATAATCTCACAAAGAGTTTGTATTATCAAAGGGTTGTTTTACAATGTAAATAGCCTAGCCTATTTAAAGTTTTCAAAGGGTTTAGGCCGAATAGATACTTGATGGTTCGGCCAAGGTTGAAACCCCTTTGAAAATATTTGATTTTTTTTATGAAAATACATGATTTAAATGAAGATACATGCTCTTGACCGAATGGTTATGTGTTGGTTCGGCCCTAAGGATGATTTAAATATATTTGGAAGATATTTGGGTGCCAAAATGAAGAGGAAATAGTCTTTGGTGGAATAGGAAGCATCCCTTGGTGTTTTGGCGCCAAATTAATGTCACATGGAGTGAGCATGCTTGAATGATGCACATGGCAGCCTACTTGAATGCACATGGGTCTTCTTGCAAGGCTTTGGTGAGGTTGCAACCATAGGATGATGTCTTGAAGTCCATGGAATGAAGATAGGTAGCAAATAGGCGTGACTTAGCTTCTAACGTGCATCTAGGTGTCATGGTCTTCAATGGGCAGTAACTTGTCATGAAAAGTCACATTTGTGGAAGGTAACCTTTCATCATTTGAGATACTTTCCATTTATTTGAGCTGAATATGAGATGGCCAAATATGAATTACATGTATGTGAGTCTTAGGACAGCTCCTTGTGAAAAGACACTTCTCGGAATGGTAACTCTTCGCGAAAAGGTATGAATCCACAAAATTTGACCTAGACAATATTTGTAGTGTTCTGTATGGTGATGATGATGGTACAAATCTTCAGCTAAAATGAGGTCTTTAGCTAGCTCAAAAGTCCAGCTCAAGTGAGCTATGAGCTCGGGGGTCAGCTGGCAACTTTTTCCCAAAAATGTTCTTGAGCTGTCCCGGAGTTGTCCTAGTCAAGTTTCCATAGCTCTTGGACTCCAATGCTAGCTTTAAGTCAGCTCCCATCATGTGGTTGAATATGCACCTACAAAAGAAAGCATAATATAAGCAAAATATTTAAATTAAATAACTTATAATATAAAGATGTGGACTATAGGTTATAATAATAACTCATACATCATATGTTAATGAATGAATATTATTATTATAACTATAGATTATATGCTTGAATATCAATCAATGATGCAAACCATATAATGAAGGAATGCACATGTTATGATAATTCAAGTATAGTCTAATCTGCAAATGTATGCTCATAATAATATATAGTGTATAAATAAGTAAATATAAAATAAAGTGAGGTAGAACTCCCTTAGAACCAGATTTTAATAACATCCATGGTGTGATCAAGTCATGGATAAATTGGAGCTAGACAGGATCACATCAAATTTATTATAGGATGATGCATTATCTTTTAGGATTAGATTTATTATTTTATTAGGAATTAGGATTGGGTTAAAATATTATTTTCAGTTCTTATTATTTTATTAGAAATTAAAGTTAAGACATGTTTAGTTTATTATTATTTTATTCATTAGTTATTTAGTACCTTTAGAACTAAGCCCCTACATAAATGAGGCTTCATTCAACTTTGTAAATGAGATTTATTTGATTAATAATACAATGAGAGTTTATTTTTACAAGTTCTGATTGCCTTCTACCTTAGAAGCTTCTTCTCCTAGAGTTCTTTCAAGTTCTTGTGAGGGAGATTAGTCTTCACAATCCAATTTTCCTTTTCATCGTGACTAGGAGGGTTGGTTAGAGTCATATTATGGAGTTTGCCTTTTCATTGCGATTAGGAGGGTTCGATAGGACACTTAGATCCATATTATCGAGTTTTCTTTTTCATTAAGACTAGGAGGGTTTGATAGGACACTTATCCATCTATTTTTCACAAATTAATCCTCACCATCATCATCTTTACCATTCACCTTCAAAAGGGAGTCACCTTTTACTATTCATCCACGTTTGTTCTTCATCGAGTCTAGAGCTTTCTAGGTTTGATTCTTCAACAAGAGCAACGTTCATTAATCTGCCACTGCTTTCCTATCAAGGTTTGTAAAATGATTATAGATGGAGGGAGTTGCACAACTATAGCTAACACTATTATAGTGGGTAAACTTAGCTTGACAACCTTAAAGCATCCAACTCCATACAAACTCCAATGGCTCAACGAAAGAGGTGAGTTAAATGTTACTAAACATGTCCTAATTCCTTTTCCAATAGGTAAGCACAAGGATGAGGTACTTTGTGATATTGTCTCTATGCATGCTAGCCACATTCTACTTGGGAGGCCATGGTAGTATGACAAAGGGACATTCATGATTGTTATCACAACCAATACTCCTTTAAACATAAAGAACGCCAGGTAACTTTGGTGCCTTTGATACTTAAAGAAGTCCAACAAGATTAAAGGTCAGCACCACTGAAGATTAAAGGTGGACAAGACATGAAACTGAACTTCTTCATGAAGAAATTGGATGCTGTTTTGCTGGAAAATGAAGGGATTCCAATGAATAATGGTTATGGTTGGAGTTCAAAGTCACAACTATTTATAAAGGGTTATGATTCATGTCTTCAAAAGATAAGGACCCCTTAATTTGAAACATGATATCTTTTTACTTCTCAAGGAAAGCCAAATGAAAGGCCACTTCAAATAAGGACATCCTTAGAAGAAGATCATTCTAAAAAGGTACCTGTTGGTAATTTATATTCCAAAGAAAGGCCTAATAGGAGATCTCGTGAAAGGGTACCTATTAGAAGAACACATTCGCGTAAGGATACGTTCTTTTTCCAAAAGAACATGAATCTAAGCATATGGAAGAACATCATGATAAACATGTCAAGCATACCAAATGTAACACCCATCTCCCGTATACACTTCCGTACATGACATACATATGTCACATCACTTTTAAACATTTTATCATTTGAAAACCCATAAAATTTTGTTTCAATTTTTAAAAATCACACAATTTAACACAATTATAAAACATTCATTGGAACATATTACTAAAACTATCACTTTAAATACTTTACAAAATATTTTATTAAGTAAATAAGTAATGAAATAAGGATAAGAAAGAGTTGGCTATGAAATTGAAGATGATGATGTTAGTGGTTAATAGTGTTGAAATTTAATGGTTGATGGTGATGGAAGTGTATCTAAAACACACAAAGAAAAAGCTATGATAGGGAGCACAACCCCGGTCTTCATAAACTTGCTTGAGGGATGGAATTGGTGTCTTTAACCCACTAGATATGAAATCTATGAATTATAAGAATCAAGGTAAAAGGTTTGACACCACAAGTATATAAGTATACTTGCTTAATCGATAAAGTTCTCAAAGAACATGGAAGAGAGATTAACTCACAAGAAGTTGTTTTATAATATGAATGAGATTAGTACAAATGAAAGCAACCTCTCAATTTATAGGAACTAAGAGGGTTTGGTCGAATAGAAACCTAGTGATTCGGTTAAGTACATAACTTTAATGAAAGTACATAATGTTTTAATTGAAAGGATTAGTCCCTTGGCATGGTGATGGTTCAGTTATCTCTTCAAAGAAGTAATGATGGTTCGACTAGGATGAAAATACATCTCCCTTGGCTGAATGGTGATATGCTTGTTCATTTTGGCACCAAATTATCTCCATTGTCCAAACGATGATGTGTTGGTTCATCTTGGCGCCAAAGTCTTCATGTCCAAGGCATGTGTGGTGTGGCCAAATAGGCATGATGCTTGTCTCTTGTCTCTTAATGTTTTAAGCCTCCATTTGATGATATCTCTTCACCAACGTGTACCCTGATGAAAGGTCATCTTCATGGACAACATCATTCATGAAAGGTCACAATTGTTGGAAGGTAACCTTTCATGTATGAGCTAGTTCTAAGGTGAATTACCTGGAGGTGAGCTGGCCATAGGTGAGTTGCAACATGATGAATGTTCTGGCACCTCCTTGTGGAAAAGCAGCTATTGGAATGACAACTATTCGTGAAAAGGTACGATTTCAAAAAAATTGACTTAGGACTTATTTGAAGTGTCCTGAGTGGTGATGATGATAGTGTAACTCCCCAGCTAAATTGAAGACATATTGATATGATCTCGATTATATGTTTCAATTCATATATGAGAATGCCCGATTGTGATTCTAGTAAGAACTTCGCAGTGCTTTGATTGAAGACTGAAAATGTACAAACAACATTATAAGAAGGGAAATATGTATATATAAATATGTGTATGAAAGTAATGGAAATAATAGAGTAAAGTTGAAGTGTATTGTAAATGAAAGAAGTGTGGTGGTGATAATGATTGAATGGATGTAACAAAAATGGTGAAGGATGTTTGTGGTTGGCGTGGAGAATGATAGTAATTCAAAGGATGGATTGTGACCCTCTAACTATATATGAGTTAGGAACCAACAATATAATAAAGATGGAATCGAAGTGATAGAGGGTGGAACGTGACCCACTAGCTATAGTAGCGCTAGAAACCAACGCTATAACAAGATGAAATTGATGAAGACTACAAGACTATCTTGAAGCCGATAAAGTTCTACAAGAGAACAAGAATGAAAGAAACCTCTCAAAGATGTTTTATATATTCAAATGTGTGTCTAAAAATGATCCAAAGGGTGCCTATTTATAGTATTTCTAAGAAGCATATGAAAAGACTCAAAAGATGAAAACATTCTCATCAATTTAGCAATAAAATGACTTGAATGCTTTGTCTTCTTATCTTCAAAGTTGGATGAATATTCTAGATCATTTTGGGATGAATCTAGACAATTTGAAGCTGAATTTGGCCTTAATTTCGTCCAAGGGGAGGAAGACTCTTGCTATTCCATGGTGAAAATTGTCTTGATAAGTTAATTAAATCACCCTTCATTGCATGCTCCCTTAAAGAATATGAACAGCCATTGAACTTAGATGATAACAATCAGCTTTGAATGACTTTAATAGGTGAATTAAGAGTCCTTGAATGATTTGTCACTTGGATGAAGTTGAAAAAACTCTCCCTTGGCTCAAACTCATTCAAATCATTTCTATCCATTTCAATTCTTATCATTTCCTTTCTTCTTCCATTTCTTATTTATATTTCCATCTTAATCATTTCTTTCTTTAATTTTTGCAGATTACTTATCAATTCAAAGTGTATCATTTTGGTGTCTCTCCTAGATCGGGAAACAACAAGGTTGCCAACTTCTCCATTACTGAAGAAGCCTGGTTTGCCTTACATCAAAACAATTAGGAGTTAATCTAATAAATGAACTAATTTGATGAATGAACTAGATGATTTAAATACAATGCATGCTTAAATGAACAACGCACTTATTAAATGCAATGAATGTTATGCAAACTTTAAATTATCATGCAAATTCATGCATAAGAAAAGTAAAGTGTTTCTCCCTTATTATTCTTTATTCATCACGTTCCAAACATGATGTGAACATACTCTCCATGGCTGCTTGAAACTCCTTAGCCCTTGCTCGTGTGATGGGGCCACTTGGGTACTTCTCCGGGTTTTTGCTATTGGTGATCATATCACATATTCTAGCTCAAATCTTCAGCTCAATCCATCTATGAGCTCATTGGTCTCTGGTCAACTTTTCACCAAATGTTATCTATGCTCTCCTAAGCGACCCATATAAGTTTCCTTATTGTTGCTTTCATCTAACTTGCAATATTGGCACCTTTCTGCCAAATGCACAACTATGCAATTAATCTTATACTCAAAGGCATTTAGTCTTTCATTTAACTTGCAATATTGGCACATTTCTGGCAAATGCACAACTACGCAATTAATCTTTTTCTCAAAGGAATTTAGTCTTTTATCTAACTTGCAATATTGGCACCTTTCTACCAAATGCACATCTAGGCAATTAATCTTTTATTTTAAGAACAGTTCTTACCCTAAAAATTAATCATAATATCAATTCCACACACATTATAAACATATATCATATAAGGTAAAACATACATAATTTAAACATTTGAGGTGGACTTATTGTGAGTCTCCCTCAACCAATATAATTACAATAAATGCACTCACCTAATATGCTTCCCTACTATGCTGTAGTGATGTCCAACTACTCGACAACTTTGTTCTTTCCCTTTTTCTTTGACTCGGGAGCTTGGTTATAATCTACACAAGCACTCATTTAGTACACATACCATACAAATGTTAGTATATTGTCTAACATTTATAATTTAATAATACTCAAAACTACTATTATTTTCAATCTCTATAACAATTTCAGCCTATCTTATAATACCTATACCATGGTATTGATACTTCTATATTATGGTATCGATACTCTCTTTTAGTATCGATACCTTTTCGGTATTCTGGAATCCATGGTATCGATACATTTCTCTTAGTATTGATACTCACATCAGTATCGATATTAGTATCGATATCGTGCATCTAATTTCCCCAAAATTAAGCCTATAGAATCGGTATTGTTCTTCTAGTACCGATACCCTTACACAGATTTTCCATTTTTCAGCCCGATTATTATTCAAACTTTGTCAAATTTCCTTATGTTTACCCCCAACAATACTACTAAACTTTTCTTTACTTATCCCTACCACTTCCCTTCATTTAGCTTCTTAAAACATCTAAAATCTCCCAAGAACATTTCCATATAAGAATCATACCACTTTTTCTAACATTTTTTTAATCCCATCCAATGCTTCAAATCTTTTATTTACTTATTTGACAAGTCAAATATGCTAGTAAACATCAATAAAAATTCATATTCTAAATTTCATTTAAAGCCCCATTTTCTTAAATCTCAAATATTTCATCCATCTCTTAGTTTAAATCTTATTTAACCCTTCCCTAAGCTTACATATCACTTAAGGTTGCAAGAACAAACTAGAATCGAAAGGAAAATCTAGTTTGATGAAGTTTACTTTTGGCTATGGAGGAGAGCACAAAGCTACGGGAAGAACAAAAAGAGAAGTAAATAACTTAACCTATTTCTTTATTTTTCCCTTTCTTAAATCCCTATTTTTAAAAAATGAGTTTTAAATTCATTTCATTCCAAATGACCAAAATGTCCTTTCAATCATCCATTTCTTACTAATTGATTTTACTCAAATCAATCCTTATACTTTAACATCTATTAAATTAAATCCTCAAATTTTTAAATTTTTTCAAAATAATCACTAACCTACCATTTGGGGTATTACAATTTTCCCCTTAAGAAAATTCGTCCTCAAATTTAAAGAAGTGCCTGAAACGAAGAGGTGTGGAAATTGATTCCTCGTGTCCTCCTCTCTTTCCCAAGTAGCTTCTTCTACCTTATGATTCTAGCACAACACTTAAATAACATAATCATTTTGTTACGCAATTCCTTTTTTTCTTTGCCAATATTCGTACTGGTTCTTCCTCATAAGTTAAATCTGGTCGGATTTCTATCTCTTCAGGCGTGATGACAGGTGATGGATCTGATATGTACCTTCTAAGCATCGATACATGAAAAAACATTGTGGATCTTGTCCATATCCAGAGGCAAAGCTAATTAATAAGCTACGGGTCCAACCCTTTTTGAGATCTCATAAGGTCCAATGGATCTCGGACTCAGCTGTCCTTTTCGCCCAAATCGTAATACTTTTTTCCAAGGTGATACTTTCAACAATATTTTTTCTCCCATTTGAAATTTGATTTCTTTTCTTTTCAAATCAGCATAAGATTTCTTTTGTTCGGAGGCTATCTTCAAATTATCCTGGATAATTTTTACTTTCTCCTCCATTTCTTTCATCAAATCCAGGCCAACTAAATTTTGATCTTTATGTTCAAACAAATTTAATGGTGTTCGATATTTCCTCTCATACAAAGTTTCATACAGAGCCATCTTAATACTTGATCGGTAACTGTTGTTATAAGCAAATTCAGCTAAAGGTAAATACATTTCCCATGATCCTTTAAACTCAATCACACATGCCCTTAGCATATCCTCCAATATATATATAGTTCGTTCAGACTACCATTCGTCTGCGGGTGAAAAGCTATGCTGAAATACAATTGAGTACCCAATGCCTCATACAAAGTCTTATAGAATCTTGAAGTAAATCTTGGGTCTCGATTAGACACTATTGATATTGGTACTCCATGCAACCAAACTATTTCTTTTACATACAAATATGCATATTTATCCATCGAGTAATATACTTGAAATGGAACAAAGTGAGTTGTCTTGGCTAATTGATGTAAGGTACTCCTACCTTAAATTGATTGTGGATCTAGGAAAGAAGTAAAACAACCTGTATAAGTGAATGACTCAAATAGATGGCTTAGTGGTTGATGTAATGGTGAAATGAAGGGTTATTTATATTGTAAGAATGGTAGCGAAGTAGGTTGTTATGGCTATAGTATGGCTTATGAAAGAAAGGATGTTTGGTGAGAATAATATCTTAGAAAGACCAAGGAAGAACCAATACCACATGAGCAAAGACCTAATGATGCAATCAATCCCACTTTGGATCCAGAAGTCATACCATAAGGTCCTATTACTAGATCAAGGGCCAAACAATTCAGGGAAGTACTCCTGACTAAGTGTCTTGAAGCTTTTGATTCATTTGACAAATTGACACTCTCCAATGTTAAGTTATATAATGTTTTAATAGCTAAAGAATGACTTAGTATGAACACATCTTTACAATGCACATTGTTATTTAGTTATGTTAAGCATGTTAGAATAGTCTTGCAATCATATTAAGCATGATTCATTACATTTATATAATGACAATATACTTAACATTTATTTAATTAGCTCATATACATTCATTTAGCTCTTAGGCCTTATACATTAGCTCACACATATTATATGATGATATATTTAGCTCATGACATGCAATCATAGCTCACAATACCATAATCATGCATGACAGTAAGGTATTTAGCTCATATAAGCTCAATGGTATTGAATTACCTTGTTTCTTTGCACATGTAGGAACATTGGAGCATGACACACGTTGGAGTAGCTTGGTGGATTATTGGGACGTCATATGCAGCTCACAAATAGCTCACAAATAATGTGGCAGCTCATAGAACAATAAGGAAAGCTCAACTTAGCTGGAGGAGCTCAAGGCCAGCTAATCTCAGCTAGTTGGACTATTTGAAGCTAAGTTGCTAAAGGTGACATCAAGTGATACGATCCAAACTAGCTCCAACTTTCTCCATGACTTAAATACACCATGGACGTTATTCAAAGCTGATTCTAAGGGAGTTCTTTCTTACCTTATCTCATATTATATCATTTATACATTATATTCTATCATAATCATGCATTCACTTGTTAGTATAAATTATCATATCATTCATACTATCCTATGTTTAGTTCATCATGTTTTTCATATCATTCAAATCTATACTATGATTACATATCATTTCTTGGGATATTATTTTTACATGTTTCCATTCATCATTTATTATTAATACCATGTTATATGCATATAACATATCCACATGTTTATATTAATTGCTACACAATGATACTTCAAGCATTCTATTGTTTCATATTAGTTTTGCATTCATCTAAGTATGTTTCAATACATTTATGACATGGCAGTATGCTTAATCATTCATTTGTTTGCTCATTTGTATTCATTTTAGCTCCTAGGTCTTATACATTAGCTCACACATATTATATGATGATATATATTTAGCTCATGACATGGAATCATAGCTCACAATACTATAATCATTCACGTCAACAAGGTATTTAGCTCATACAAGCTCAATGCCAATGATTTACCTTGTTTTCTTACACATATAGGTACATTGGAGAATGACAAACGTTGGGGCAGCTTGGTGGAGCATTTGGAATTCATATGTAGCTCACAAACAGCTCACAAAGAACATGGCAGCCCATGGAACACTAAGGAAAGCTCAACTCAGCTGAAGGAGCTCAAGGCCAGCTAATATCAACTAGTTGGACTATTTGAAGCTAAGTTACTAAAAGTGACATCAAATGTAGCTGGATGTAGCTGAATAAGATGCTATGAAGATTGGAAGGTCTCGGCTAGGAAGCTCATTCACAACCAGCCCCTTGCTTGCTTGCTAGCTACACACTCAAGTAAGCTTGGAGGAAGAACCATGCATACCCAATATGATGCACATGACCAGCTTTCATCCTATGCACAAGGCTGCACCACAAGGTTCCCTATAACACCCATGTGCGTGCCATATGACCAGGAACCATGTGCCTTGCATGTGGTCTCTTTTAGGTGCCAAGAGGAAATGATACATCACCATTCGGCCAAGCACTCCTTCCTCATCAATTTGGCGCCAAGATGAATAGCAAAGGGGACCATTCGGCCAAGGGTTATTACCCTTCATTTAGGGCTGAACCATCGTCTCTTTTAGCATTAAAGATATGTCATTTTAAAGAGACACAAGGCCTGGCTGAAACCCCTTGTAACCATTCAGCCATGCCCTCCAAAACCTATAAATAGGATATCGTAATTCATTTGTAATCATACCTTTTTCATCAATTAAAGTTAGATATTTCTCTTTGCTTAAGTCCTTAGGATATAAGGCTATCCAAGCTTCTTCAACAATGGAGAAGTTGGCAGCCTTGTTGTTTCCCGATCTAGGAGAGACACCAAATGCTACACTTTGAATTGATAAGTAATATGCACAATATAAGAAAGAAAATGATTAATTGGAAATAAGAAATGAAAGAAATGGAAATTAATAAGAAATGAAATGGAAAGAAATGATATCAAAGTAGGCTGCGGAAGTGTTGTAAATTATTCTTCAAGTGATGTTGAATTCGGCCTCCAAATGATGTTGTTGGACGTATGCCTTGTTAATGATTGAAGGATAATTCAATGATGAAGAAATGGGAATGGAATGGTGATGATATAGGCGTGAAGGTGATGAAATATGGAAATGGTAAGATAGTGTCTTAATTAAGCCAAAGAGGAAGCAAAACTATAGAAAGTTTAACCATGTTCTTTATAAACTTAAATAAGGGATGGTATGAAAGGACTTGGACCCACTAGTTATAAGAACTAGGAACTCAAATTATCATTGGAAGAGGTTGATGCCACAAACTTTGAAAGTTTGCTTAATCGATATAGTTCTAAAAGAACTTGAAGAGAGAATAATCTCACAAGAGTTTATATTATCAAAAGGGTTGAGTTACAAATGAAATGCTAAAGCCTATTTATAATTTTCAAAGGGTTTAGGCCAAATAGAAACATGATGGTTCGGCTAAGGTTGAAACCCCTTTGAAAATACATGATTTTTAATGAAAATACATAATTTTAATGAAGATAAATGCTCTTGGCCGAATGGTTATGTGTTGGTTCGGCCCTAAGGATGTTTTAAATGTATTTGGAAGTTATTTGGGTGCCAAAATAAAGAGGAAGAAGTCTTTGGCCGAATAAGAAGCATCCCTTGGTGTTTTGGCACCTATTTGATGTCACATGGAGTGCACATGCTTGAATGATGTACATGGAAGCCTACTTGAATGTACATGGGTCTTCTTGCAATGCTTTGGTGAGGTTGCAACCATAGGATGATGTCTTGAAGTCCATGGGCAGCTTAGAGATGAATTAGCATCAATGGTAACCTAGGTAAGTGTCTTGGTAGCTAACTAGGTGAGCTATAGCTTGATGAACTCCAGGTAGTTAGCTTTGGTCTTCTCAGCTACTCTCCCAACTACTTCCAGCTACCTTTAGTCCACTTTTTAACAATTTGGTACAAAGCTCTCCTCCAACTAAGTTCAGCTACATGCTCCTCCAGCTAAGTTGAAGCTCCTTAAATGACGAAATGAGCTGCCATAACGTTCATGAGCTAGTGTGAGATGCTATGCTTATCCTTTTGGCTAACCGCACTACCATAATATGCCTTGCTTTGTGTTTCACCTATATGAATCAATAAACAAATCAAGTAAGCAATGTGTGAGCTAATTTAAGGTAAAATGCATGCTGCCGTGAGGTGTTTGAGTGATATGAGGTATGAATGATAATCTAGAAGCTAAGATAACATGTATATAAGCTAGATAGAAGGCATATGACTTTCATGAGCTTTAAGAAAACATGTATGAGCTATAAAATAGATGCATGCATGTAAACGAGTCTTTGCTCTTTATAGCATTGGTTCTTTCTTAGTTTTATAAGATACTATTTTCATCACCATAATCCATCTTCCATTATCACGCCTATATCATCACCATAGTCCATCACCATATCACGCCTATATCATCACCAAATTCTCAAATTTCCAATTCTTCATCTTTGAATTATCCTTTATCATCAACAAGGCATTCATCCATCATCACCATTAGAGGCCGAATCCATCATCACTTGAAGGATCATTCTACAACACTTCCGTAGCCCTTCTTTGATAACTATTCCTATCCATTTCAATTCTTTCCATTTCTATTTCCTTTCTTTATTATTCATTTGTTTAACCAATAATTCTTCTTTTGTCCAGATTGATTTCCAATTCAAGGGGTAGCATTTGGTGCCTTTCCTAGATCGGGAAACAACAAGGTTGCCAACTTCTCCATAATTGAAGAAGCATGGTTAACCTTACATCAAATGAAGGGTGGTTGATGTAAGGTAATTATACCTTCTCGTTTGATTGTGGATCTAGGAAGGAAGAAAAACAATATGCACAAGTGAATGGCTCAAAACAGAATGGGTAAGGGTGGTAAACATATGGTTTAATAGGTAGGCTATTTAATAAATAAGAGATGGAAGCGGAAGATGATTGCAATGGTTATGGTTATGGCGATGAAACAAAAAGGATGGTTGTGAGGATAGTATCTTGAAGAATGCTCAAAGAAGAACCAATGCTATAGAGAGCAAAGACCCAATTTTTATATTGCTTCTTCAAGGGGTGGTGTTAAGTACTTTGACCCACTAGTTATATGAACTAGGAACCAGAAGTATCAAGATGAAAGAAGAGGGTTGACTCCACAAGTATAAAATACTTGATAAGTCGATAAAAACTCACCAGGACTTAAGAAAGAGAATAATCTTACTTCAATTAAAATAAAAGGTCTGGTTACAAATGATGATTGCTTTCCTATTTATAGGAAATGGGGAGACATGGTCGAATGGTTACAAAAGGATTCAGCCAGCCCTTGTGTCTCTATAAAATGACATAATTTTAATGCTAAATAACATAATGTTTCGGCCCTAGATGGAGGGAAATAACCCTTGGCCGAATAGCTCTTGTGTCCCCTCAAGTTGGCGTCAAATTGGAGAGAAAGGAGTGCTTGGCTGAATGGTGAGAGGACTCTTCATCTTGGCGCCTAAATGAAGTCACACGCCTAGAACATGGTGGGCTGGTCACAAGGCGCATGGAATGATGGTTGGTCATGTGCTCTCTCTTGGGCGTGCATGTGTCTCCTCCAAGCTAGCTTGAGTTGTGGAGCTAGCTAGCAATCATGGGTTATTTGTCAACAAGCTTCCTAGCTAAGTCCTTATAAGCTCCATAACAACATATTCAGCTACCTTTGACATCACTTTTGGCAACTCAGCTCCAAATAGTCCAACTAGCTAAGTTTAGCTAGCCTTAAGCTCCTCCAGCTGAATCGAGCTTCCCTTAATGTTCCATGAGCTGCCTTGTACATTGTAAGATGTTTGTGAGCTGCATATGACGTCCAAATCATTCACCAAGCTACCTCAACGTTCATTATGCTCTAATGTACCTACATGTGCAAGGAAACAAGGTAATTCCATGGTATTGTGATGTGAGCACGTTTAGGGCACGTTTAGGGCCGGTTTTCTCCATGACGAAAACCCCTCAAGGACGTTCTACCTTATTAACTCTAAGGGAGTAATTCCTTACTTTATTACTTATTTATGCATTACATTGCATATTAGTAATTAAGTTGTTTAGTATGTTAGAGTAGCTTTGCATATCATGTTTCACATTTTCGTTCAATCATCATTCATGTCAAGCATATTATTGTATCATATTAGTTTTGCATTTCATCTTAGTATTTAAGATGTTCACGTGTTATGTAACATGTTTCCATAAACAGCATACTTGTAGCTAATTTGCATTCAACTTAGTTCCTAGGTTATTCAACTAAGTTCACGTGTTGTTCACATATCATTGTGCAATTCATTTGCATTCATATTTAATTATTTGTTGGCTCATTAATATTTGTCATCTTAGCATTCATGCATATGTGTTTGTTCATGAGAAATAAAATTACTTATTCATGTTTTCACGTTTCAGCATATCACTTGTGTAACTTATTTTAACGTGTTATTCTGCATTTATGTATCATTTGCCGTGCATTTGCAATCATCCTTGCATATTTTAGTAATCATACATATTAAACATTTAGCTCATTTATAAAATAAGTTCACGTGCTCTTTAATGCAAACAAAGGCTCACAAGACACAAGACACACATGGCAGCAAGTTTTATCACTTATAATATCACGTTAATATTAGTTTATTTGCACTTGTAGGGAACACAAAGCTCATGCTCCATACTGGACAGTTTTTGAGGAGTTCTTTAACATATCTTCATGGCCCAAGACACGGCAATAATGGTATTAGAATATGGAACAAGTTGAACAGCATTTTGGAAGCATTGTCAAAGCATTTCCACGATTAATAGATGATGGAGCAAGGAGTATTAAATGGCAGCATGATAAGCACTAAAGGGGACATGAATAAAATGCCCATGATGGACGGTTTTAAGGAGCATTATCCAGATTCCTACCAGCTCATAAAACATGTATGAAAGCTAGAAAAGGGGCACACGTTTTGGAAGCTTTTTGAGGATTAAAGAAAACAAGAACAACTCATCAAATTGGATCACCGCCAGCTTCATTATTATAATCTTCCCACTAGGATCAAGAAAATTAAAATGAAGGTAATACACGCCATTTGCTGATCTGCAAACAGCCCATGTGCGTGAAAAGGAGGCACTAGACACCCCATGTGCATGAGAAAGAAGTGATCTGCACAGCCCATGTGATTCCAAAGTTGTTTGTCTCAATTAGTTCTCTAATGAAGGATGCACGTGCTAAATCAATCAAGCAGACAAGCTTCTACAACTCCACTTGCCCTTGTCTCCACGTAATGTTGTTTTCCACCAGCTATCAAAGGAGCATTCGGCCAACACACTCCGCCAACCAATCTGACCGAAATTCATACACTAAATGGAGCTCAAATACGTTTGGATTGTTTGCTAGAAGATGCCACGTCGTCAAAGCACCATTCAAACAATCATAAGGGAACATTCGGCCATTAAGCTTTGTCCACCACTATAACCGAACCCACCCTAAATTGTGCATGAAATTATGTCTTTGAATTGTAATTATTCGGCCATGCATTAGTTCATCTAGCATACATGCATTTCTAGTTCTATAAGTAGTCTTCATATTACATTGTAAGGATAGACTTTGTTTTAATGAAATTGTGAGAGTTTTCTCTAATCGAGTCCTTCGTGACTTTTATCGACTTATCAAGTAATTCGTTACTTGTGGCGTCATTCCTTTCACCTTGATACTTATGGTTCCTATCTTTATAGATAGCGGTTCAAAGTCCGATTTACCATCCCTTATCGAAGCAATATAAATTTGGGTCGTTGTTCTTTAACATCGGTTCTTCTTTGAGTCTTCTTTAAGATACTATCGTTTCACCATCCCATAATTCGTTATCCATATTATTACCAAATCCGAGTCTTCCGCTACTATCTCTTAAACCGACCATTTACCATCACAT
Organism: Hibiscus syriacus; assembly: GCF_006381635.1. NCBI lineage: Eukaryota > Viridiplantae > Streptophyta > Magnoliopsida > Malvales > Malvaceae > Hibiscus > Hibiscus syriacus. Next base: position 9,122,253 of record NW_024062800.1, on the reverse strand, counting down.
TTACCACTGTAAACTATCTGTTTCTTATGTTTATCTTATGCAGGTTGTTTTCTCATGCACATGGGGTGTCTAGTGCCTCCTTTTCACGCACATGGGCTGTTTGCAGATCAGCAAATGGCGTGTATTACCTTCATTTTAATTTTCTTGATCCTAGTGGGAAGATTATAATAATGAAGCTGGCGGTGATCCAATTTGATGAGTTGTTCTTGTTTTCTTTAATCCTCAAAAAGCTTCCAAAACGTGTGCCCCTTTTCTAGCTTTCATACATGTTTTATGAGCTGGTAGGAATCTGGATAATGCTCCTTAAAACCGTCCATCGTGGGCATTTTATTCATGTCCCCTTTAGTGCTTATCATGCTGCCATTTAATACTCCTTGCTCCATCATCTATTAATCGTGGAAATGCTTTGACAATGCTTCCAAAATGCTGTTCAACTTGTTCCATATTCTAATACCATTATTGCCGTGTCTTGGGCCATGAAGATATGTTAAAGAACTCCTCAAAAACTGTCCAGTATGGAGCATGAGCTTTGTGTTCCCTACAAGTGCAAATAAACTAATATTAACGTGATATTATAAGTGATAAAACTTGCTGCCATGTGTGTCTTGTGTCTTGTGAGCCTTTGTTTGCATTAAAGAGCACGTGAACTTATTTTATAAATGAGCTAAATGTTTAATATGTATGATTACTAAAATATGCAAGGATGATTGCAAATGCACGGCAAATGATACATAAATGCAGAATAACACGTTAAATAAGTTACACAAGTGATATGCTGAAACGTGAAAACATGAATAAGTAATTTTATTTCTCATGAACAAACACATATGCATGAATGCTAAGATGACAAATATTAATGAGCTAACAAATAATTAAATATGAATGCAAATGAATTGCACAATGATATGTGAACAACACGTGAACTTAGTTGAATAACCTAGGAACTAAGTTGAATGCAAATTAGCTACAAGTATGCTGTTTATGGAAACATGTTACATAACACGTGAACATCTTAAATACTAAGATGAAATGCAAAACTAATATGATACAATAATATGCTTGACATGAATGATGATTGAACGAAAATGTGAAACATGATATGCAAAGCTACTCTAACATACTAAACAACTTAATTACTAATATGCAATGTAATGCATAAATAAGTAAATAAGTAATAAAGTAAGGAATTACTCCCTTAGAGTTAATAAGGTAGAACGTCCTTGAGGGGTTTTCGTCATGGAGAAAACCGGCCCTAAACGTGCTCACATCATCCTCCCTTTCTTTTTGGCGATTTGTCCTCAAATCGAAATGATTTCTCATTGAAGACCTTCTTGATGTAGGATGGATGGAATCCTCATACCTTTCTCCAATGGTCAACCTCTTGACTTCATATTTGGTAACTTCATATTTCCTTGAATCATCATGAGGATGGTGGGATAGCTTTTCCTTCAAATCGTTTATTTGCAAATTGGAGAGTGGCAATTTCTTATCAAGATTGCAAAGATACTTATCCTCGCAACTCAATACATCAATTCCACGTTTTTGTATCGTCCCTCCAAATAGTAAATAAAAGTTAGTAGGTAAATCAATAACAAAAGAGTTAGAAAGATTAAACCTTGGATGATACTTGATGATATCATTGGGTACCAGTTCCTTGGGAATAGAAATTTTCATTAAGTCCTTCTTTGAAACATTGCTAGAGCATGGACGATGCTCGATCATCAATAGGGTTGGCGATGTGTTTATCATGTTTCTGGAAGTACTCGTCTTGTCCTCCTGCAACAATGAAGATCCAAAAATAGAAGAAGAATGGTTAAGGTTGTTAGTGCAAATTGAAATTTGACACTCTTTCTCCTTTGCACAAACAATTTCTTTTTCAAATTCTTCATTTTCACTCTCATTCTCATTTTCGACTCCAACATTTATCACATCGATTTTCTTATTTTCATTGCTCTCAATGTCGTTTTCAACTTTCACTTCTTTATTTTGCAAACACTTTCTTTTTGTAGTTGTTCTTGCAATTGTGTTTCTTTGACGAAATTGTCAACACACTCTTGAAGACGAGCTAGACTTTCTGGATTAAAACATGCAAAATTTCTTGGCTCTCTTCTCGTTGAACTTTTGACATTGCTTAGGAAATTGGAATCCTCTTCGTAAGATCTTTCGTTCCAATTGGATGTAGGAACGGGTCGAGTGTCGTCTCTCCTCTTGATTTGGCCCCTGATCTTCGGCGGAGGTGTTTGTGAACAAGAACGTTTTTCGATTATACGATCCATCGTCTTTATGATTGGGTTGAGACTTTCTTTGAGCAAACTCCTCAATTCTCGACTGAAATCTTGAAATTGAGAATTTGATAAAAAATCTCGTTCATCATCTACTGTATAATCATTTGATCTTGTGTACTTTCGAGACATAATGAAAAGAAAAAGATTAATAAAAATAATCAAAATAACTGTTAGTAACATAAAAAGAATCTCACCAATTCACTCCAAAGAAAACTTGAATGTCGCTCAACACTCGTGTTTAACTCGGGATGGCTTTTACCCTTGGTGTTCACTCTTGCCTTTTACCGCTCAATTCTCTTTATGTCAAGTCCTAAAATGACTTTACTCAAAACCGTATCAAGTAGATTTTACTCGATGTGCGTCGGACAAAGTTAATTCACAACCTTTCTATCACCACAATCAATCAAAGCTTACTTGAATGGCTTGGTGATAAGTCTTGTTGTTGAACGTTTTAATCTTCTTTTGCTGATTTTTTTTTCGTTTTTCACTTTGCACTATACTTGCACTTCTCTTTTTGTATATATTTTTTTTATTTTCGTTGTACGTTGCTTCTTCCAACTAAAAACTCTGATTACTGCATGATACGATAATCTCGCTTGATGTACGGTGCTTCTTCCAACTAGCTCTGATGCCAAATGACGCGATCTCGGTCGGACCTCGTCGATCGATTGTGGATCTAGGAAGGAAGCGAAACAACCTGCATAAGATAAACATAAGAAACGGATAGTTTACAGTGGTAAATGTGATGGTAAATGGTCGGTTTAAGAGATAGTAGCGGAAGACTCGGATTTGGTAATAATATGGATAACGAATTATGGGATGGTGAAACGATAGTATCTTAAAGAAGACTCAAAGAAGAACCGATGTTAAAGAACAACGACCCAAATTTATATTGCTTCGATAAGGGATGGTAAATCGGACTTTGAACCGCTATCTATAAAGATAGGAACCATAAGTATCAAGGTGAAAGGAATGACGCCACAAGTAACGAATTACTTGATAAGTCGATAAAAGTCACGAAGGACTCGATTAGAGAAAACTCTCACAATTTCATTAAAACAAAGTCTATCCTTACAATGTAATATGAAGACTACTTATAGAACTAGAAATGCATGTATGCTAGATGAACTAATGCATGGCCGAATAATTACAATTCAAAGACATAATTTCATGCACAATTTAGGGTGGGTTCGGTTATAGTGGTGGACAAAGCTTAATGGCCGAATGTTCCCTTATGATTGTTTGAATGGTGCTTTGACGACGTGGCATCTTCTAGCAAACAATCCAAACGTATTTGAGCTCCATTTAGTGTATGAATTTCGGTCAGATTGGTTGGCGGAGTGTGTTGGCCGAATGTCCTTTGATAGCTGGTGGAAAACAACATTACGTGGAGACAAGGGCAAGTGGAGTTGTAGAAGCTTGTCTGCTTGATTGATTTAGCACGTGCATCCTTCATTAGAGAACTAATTGAGACAAACAACTTTGGAATCACATGGGCTGTGCAGATCACTTCTTTCTCATGCACATGGGGTGTCTAGTGCCTCCTTTTCACGCACATGGGCTGTTTGCAGATCAGCAAATGGCGTGTATTACCTTCATTTTAATTTTCTTGATCCTAGTGGGAAGATTATAATAATGAAGCTGGCGGTGATCCAATTTGATGAGTTGTTCTTGTTTTCTTTAATCCTCAAAAAGCTTCCAAAACGTGTGCCCCTTTTCTAGCTTTCATACATGTTTTATGAGCTGGTAGGAATCTGGATAATGCTCCTTAAAACCGTCCATCATGGGCATTTTATTCATGTCCCCTTTAGTGCTTATCATGCTGCCATTTAATACTCCTTGCTCCATCATCTATTAATCGTGGAAATGCTTTGACAATGCTTCCAAAATGCTGTTCAACTTGTTCCATATTCTAATACCATTATTGCCGTGTCTTGGGCCATGAAGATATGTTAAAGAACTCCTCAAAAACTGTCCAGTATGGAGCATGAGCTTTGTGTTCCCTACAAGTTCAAATAAACTAATATTAACGTGATATTATAAGTGATAAAACTTGCTGCCATGTGTGTCTTGTGTCTTGTGAGCCTTTGTTTGCATTAAAGAGCACGTGAACTTATTTTATAAATGAGCTAAATGTTTAATATGTATGATTACTAAAATATGCAAGGATGATTGCAAATGCATGGCAAATGATACATAAATGCAGAATAACACGTTAAAATAAGTTACACAAGTGATATGCTGAAACGTGAAAACATGAATAAGTAATTTTATTTCTCATGAACAAACACATATGCATGAATGCTAAGATGACAAATATTAATGAGCTAACAAATAATTAAATATGAATGCAAATGAATTGCACAATGATATGTGAACAACACGTGAACTTAGTTGAATAACCTAGGAACTAAGTTGAATGCAAATTAGCTACAAGTATGCTGTTTATGGAAACATGTTACATAACACGTGAACATCTTAAATACTAAGATGAAATGCAAAACTAATATGATACAATAATATGCTTGACATGAATGATGATTGAACGAAAATGTGAAACATGATATGCAAAGCTACTCTAACGTACTAAACAACTTAATTACTAATATGCAATGTAATGCATAAATAAGTAAATAAGTAATAAAGTAAGGAATTACTCCCTTAGAGTTAATAAGGTAGAACGTCCTTGAGGGGTTTTCGTCATGGAGAAAACCGGCCCTAAACGTGCTCACATCATATTGAGCTAATATGAGCTAATTACCTTGCTTCCATGTTTGATTATGGTAATGTGAGCTAAGTTTGAATGTCATGAGCTAATTATATCATCTCCTAATATGTGTAAGGTAAGGTATAAATCCTAAGAGCTAATATGAATGCAAATGAACTAATGAAATGCATTATAAGTATGCTGCCTTGATGTATAAATAATAATCATGCTTAATATGATTATAAAGCTATCTAACATGCTTAACATAATAAAATAACAATGTGCAAGATGTATACATACTAAGTTATTCTTTATCTATTAAAACATTATATAACTTAACATAGGAGGGTGTTAAGTTATCAAATGAATCAAAAGCTTCTAAACACTTAGTTAAGAGAACTTCCCTGAATTGTTTGGCTCTTGACCTAGTAATGGGACCATGCGGCATGACTTCCAGATCTGGTGTAGGTGTGATTATATCATCCCCCCTTCTTTTAAGTGATTTGTCTCCAAATCGTGTCCATCCTCAAAGGGAGATAAGTCGGTGATGTTGAATGAAGCGCTAAAGCCACCAAACTCACTAGGCAATTCAAGTTTATAGGCATTGCCGTTGATCTTTTCTACAATCTGAAATGGTCCTTCTCCTCGGGGTAGTAGTTTAGACTTCCTTTGGTTTGGGAATCTTTCCTTTCTAAAGTGTACCCAAACCCAATCTCCCACGTCAAAAGTTACCTTATTGCTTCCTTTGTTTTCTTGCTGTTCATATTGTCTCGTTCTTCTCTCAATATTGTCCTTAACTTGTTGATGGAGTCTTTTAACAAATTCTGCTTTGTCCTTTCCATCTTTGTTCACTAATTGATCATAAGGTAAAGGAAGTAAGTCCAAAGGAGTTAAAGGATTGAAACCATACACTACCTCAAATGGAGAGAATTTGGTTGCCGAATGAATGGTTCGATTGTATGCAAACTCCACGTGTGGTAGGCATTCTTCCCACGTCTTGATGTTTTTCTTGATGATGGATCGTAGTAGTGTTGATAAAACTCTATTAACTACTTTAGTTTGACCATCCGTTTGAGGATGACATGTAGTAGAGAATAGTAGTTTTGTGCCGATTTTACTCCACAAAGTCCTCCAAAAGTGACTTAAGAACTTAACGTCTCTATCTGACACAATGATTCGAGGAAGTCCATGTAATCTTACCACTTCTTGAAAAAATAGGTTAGCAACATGAATAGCATCATCGGTCTTGTGGCATGGAATAAAGTGAGCCATCTTGGAGAATCGATCAACCACCACAAATATTGAATCCTTTCCACTCTTTGTTTTTTGGTAAGCCCAAAACAAAGTCCATTGAGATATCTATCCATGGCATGGTCGGTATTGGCAAAGACATATATAATCCATGAGGCATGACTATTGATTTTTCCCTTTTACATACTAAACACCTTTCACATACCTTTTCATCTTTGGCCAAAAGATATCCATCATGCTGATAATATTTATCATGAGCACCTGTTTCACATAACTTATATATTTCTCCAAAGTCCAAATCAGTAGCATAATGTTCCTTAATGAATGAAAAACCAAGAAGTTTGGAATCCAAAGTGTTAAGTAAGACATACCTGCGTGAAAGAGCATCTGCCAGGACATTATCCTTTCCTCTCTTATAGTGGATGACATAGGGAAAAGACTCGAGAAATTCAACCCATTTGGCATGTCTCTTGTTGAGTTTGTGTTGTCCTTTGATATGCTTTAATGCTTTATGGTCAGTGTGTATCACGAATTCCTTTGGCAATAAGTAGTGCTACCAAGTCTCCAATGCTCGAATGAGTGCATATATTTCTTTATCATATGTTGGATAGTTCAAAGTTGCACCATTTAGTTTTTCACTAATATAGGCAATGAGCTTTCCTTCTTGACTTAAAACAGCACCAATTCCAATTCCGGAGGCATCACATTCAACTTGAAATGTTTTCTCAAAGTTTGGCAAGACTAGTAGTGGAGCCTTTGTCAAACATCCCTTGAGTTTGTTCAATGCTTCTTCTTGTTCTTTTCCCCAAGAGAAGTTTGAATTCTTCTTAATAATCCCTGTTAAGGGGGCGGCAATAGAACTAAAATTTGGTACGAACCTTCTATAAAAATTGGCTAATCCATGGAAACTTCGGACTTGGCTTACATTGATAGGCTTTGGACACTCTTGTATTGCCTTAATCTTTTCTGGATCCACTGATAATCCCTGCGAACTTATAATGAAACCTAAGAAAGTAACTTGATTAGTAAAAAAATCACACTTCTTGAGATTAGCATATAGGTGCTCTTCTCTCAAAGTGCTAAGAATGGAACATAAATGTTCAACATGATCTTCTAGTGACTTACTGTATATCATGATATCATCAAAGTAAACAACACAAAACTTACCAATGTAGGGCCGAAGAACATGATTCATGAGTCGCATAAAGGTACTAGGAGCATTAGTCAAACTAAAAGGCATGACTAACCATTTATACAAACCTTGTTTGGTCTTGAATGCAATTTTCCACTCGTCACCTTCCTTCATTCTTATTTGATGATAGCCACTTTTCAAATTAATTTTGGAGAAGATGTTGGCTCCACTAAGTTCATCGAGCATATCATCCAACCGAGGTATAGGGTGCCAATATTTGATAGTGATTTGATTCACTGCCCTACAATCCACACACATTCTCCAAGTTCCATCTTTCTTTGGTACCAACAAAATGGGTACAGCACAAGGACTTAAACTTTCCCGAATGTAACCTTTGTCGAGGAGTTCTTTGACTTGTCTTTGTAATTCCTTTGTTTTCTCAGGATTACTCATATATTTTGGTCTATTGGGAATGATGGCTCCAGAATGAAATCAATTTGATGTTCAATTCCTCTAATTGGTGGCAATCCATCGGGAGTTTCTTCGGGAAACATATCCTCAAATTCCTGCAAAAGATTAGAAATAGAAGAAGGCAAGCCTTCAAGAGGGTTAGTAAGAAGAAAATTTTCATTATACATAAGTATAAGTAAAGCCTTCTTAGTTGATAAATATTTTCGGATATCTCCTCTGCTGGCATAAATATTCATCTTTGGAGTATGAATTTCTTTGGCCTTCTTTTCTTTCTCCCAGTCTTCTATGCGTGATTTGAGGGTCACTTGGCATTAATGAACTTGGCTTGGTAACAAGGGTGCCAATATAATTTTCTTTCCTTGATGCTGGAAAAAGTATTTATTAGAGAATCCGTCAAGGGTAGCTTTCTTATCATACTGCCAAGGACGTCCTAGTATAAGGTGGCTTGCACTCATGGGCACCACATCACAAAGGACTTCATCATTGTATCTTCCAATTGAAAAAGGTACAACAACTTGTTTGGTTACCTTGGCTTCACCCACAGCGTTGAGCCACTGAAGTTTGTAAGGATGAGGATATGTGGAAGTCTTGAGACCCAACTTTTCAACCATATGAGTACTTGCTACGTTTGTGCAACTTCCTCCATCAATGATAACCACACAAACTTTATCTCCCACGTGACATTTGGTAAGGAAGATGTTCTCTCTTTGTTCATCCTTTTGACTTTGAATGCTCAAAGTCCTTTTGACTACAAGAATGTTGGATGGAAGAGACATGTTAGCAAATAAGGAAAAATTTGAAATGTGTATAGGACCTTACCAGAGTATACTCTCACAAAACCTCACGAGTCACTCCAAGAAAATTTGATATCACTCAATTCGCTCGTGTTTGCACTCTAGGACTTTAATGGCTTTTACTTGTCCTCTTCTAATCTCACACACGCTCCAGCCTTTTTCCTCTCGATTCTCTTGTCTCAAGTTCTAGAAAACTTTTACTCAAGACTATATCGAGTAAATTTTACTTGTTTGCCTTCGGCTGCAAATGGGTTAGTAGGAATGGAAAGCAAAATATAATTGAAAGGGTGGCTTAGAAAAAAATAGAAAGAAGAGAATAAAGGGGTTACTTACACAAGTCACTTTTACAACCTTCTATCACCACAATCAAATTTATAGGCTTACTTGAATGGCTTGGTGATGAGAATTGTTGATGAGTGCTTCCAACTTTTCTTCTTTTTCTTCTTGTTTTGAGTGTTTTCAATTTCTTCTTTTTGAGTGCTTCTTTTCTGATTTTTCTTGCTTTCTTTGACTTTGCACTTCACTTTGCACTTCTTCTTTTTGTATTTTTGTTTTTGTTGCACATTGCTTCTTCCACCAAAACTCTGATACCACTTGATGTAAGGTAATTCTACCTTCTCGTTTGATTGTGGATCTAGGAAGGAAGCAAAACAACCTGCACAAGTGAATGACTCAAAACAGAATGGGTAAAGGTGGTAAACGTATGGTTTAATAGGTAGGCTATTTAATAAATGAGAGATGGAAGCGGAAGATGATTGAAATGGTTATGGTTATGGTGATGAAACAAAAAGGATAGTTGTGAGGATAGTATCTTGAAGAATGCTCAAAGAAGAACCAATGCTATAGAGAGCAAAGACCCAATCTTTATATTGTTTCTTCAAGGGGTGGTGTTAAGTATTTTGACCCACTAGTTATATGAACTAGGAACCAGAAGTATCAAGATGAAAGAAGAACGTTGACGCCACAAGTATAAAATACTTGATAAGTCGATAAAAAGTCACCAGGACTTAAGAAAGAGAATAATCTCACTTCAATTAAAATAAAAGGTCTGGTTACAAATGATGATTGCTTTCCTATTTATAGGAAATGGGGAGACATGGCCGAATGGTTACAAAAGGATTCAGCCAACCCTTATGTCTCTATAAAATGACATAATTTTAATGCTAAATGACATAATGTTTCGGCCCTAGATAAAGGGAAATAACCCTTGGCCGAATAGCTCTTGTGTCCCCTCAAGTTGGCGCCAAATTGGAGAGAAATGAGTGCTTGGCCGAATGGTGAGAGGACTCTTCATCTTGGGCTATTTGTGAACAAGCTTCCTAGCTAAGTCCTTATAAGCTCCATAACAGCATATTCAGCTACATTCAGCTACCTTTGACATCACTTTTGGCAACTCAGCTCCAAATAGTACAACTAGCTAAGTTTAGCTTGCCTTAAGCTCCTCCAGCTGAATCGAGCTTCCCTTAGTGTTCCATGAGCTGCCTTGTACTTTGTAAGCTGTTTGTGAGCTGCATATGACGTCCAAATCATTCACCAAGCTACCTCAACGTTCATTATACTCTAATGTACCTACATGTGCAAGGAAACAAGGTAATTCCATGGTATTGAGCTAATATGAGCTAATTACCTTGCTGCCATGTTTGATTATGGTAATGTGAGCTAAGTTTGAATGTCATGAGCTAATTATATCATCTCCTAATATTTGTAAGGTAAGGTATAAAGCCTAAGAGCTAATATGAATGCAAATGAACTAATGAAATGCATGATAAGTATGATGCCTTGATGTATAAATAATAATCATGCTTAATATGATTATAAAGCTATCCTAACATGCTTAACATAATAAAATAACAATGTGCAAGATGTATACATACTAAGTTATTCTTTATCTATTAAAACATTATATAACTTAACATAAGAGGGTGTTAAGTTATCAAATGAATCAAAAGCTTCTAAACACTTAGTTAAGAGAACTTCCCTGAATTGTTTGGCTCTTGACCTAGTAATGGGACCATGTGGCATGACTTCCGGATCTGGTGTAGGTGTGATTATATCAGTGGTCTTATAAAAGGAATAAAATAAAGAAAGGTTCACTTACTATGCAAAGATACTCACCACCTTTCTAGAAGAATAATCAAAGGTCTTGAAGACTTCCCTAGGATCGGTTGAAATAATGATGTTGCTTGTCACCTTTGGAACTTCTTTGCATTTTGATTTCTTTGTTTCCTTTCTTTAGTTTTTCTTCACTTGGAATCCCTTGTTGATGTTGGGATTAACTTGCTGATTTTTTTTCTTTTGACACTTCTCTTTTTGATTTTCTTTTTATTGAATGGTAGGATATTGTTTTTGCTTGTTCTTGTTGCAATCCACCTTAGCTCTAATACCATATGATACAGTTCAACCTAGCCTCACTTGGATGGATGGTGAAGTCAAGGTTGTACCTTTAATTGTTTCGATCTAGGAAATCAACAAGTATCCTGCACAAACAAGAAAGCTAAAAAAATGGTTAAATGAAAGTAATGAAATAGAAAGATAAATATGGCAGCGGAAAATATATATAAGTTGGTGATATGTTTAAAGGAAATGATGAAGTATGGTAATGGAAGTAGAATGAAGGTGATGGAGATGAATATGAAAAGTAGTATCTCAAAGAATACTCAAAGAAGAACCAATGTTAAAGAACAAAGACCCAGACTTTATATTGCTTCTTTAAGGGATGGTAAACAAGGACTTTGACCCACTATCTATAAAGAGATAGGAATCAGAAGTATCAGGGTGACATAGATAGGGGTGATGCCACAACCATAAGCATGATAAGTCGATAAAGTTCACTTAAGAACTAAAGAGAGAAACTCTCACAAATATTTGATTAAACAAAGTGAATTGATTTCTTTTACAAATGAATGGAAAGCTATTTATAGGCCTAAGAGTGCATGGTGTGAATACAAAACATTTAATGAGTGAACCTTCATGGATGAGTGTTCATACTTTAAGTAGATACAAAGCATGGCTTAGGTGAATGAATTTTGATGAATGGATATTCATCTTTTAATGGAATACATCCTTTGGCCGAATTCATCCCACCTTAGGTGAACTTGTTGATTTGTCTTCTATGGATGAATGTTCATGAATGTATATTGGCTGAAATTCTTCCCCCTTGTGTGAACCTGACTATTTGGCTTCTTCCATGAATGGATGAATTTAAAAGCCTTTGAATGAATCCTTGCACCTCCTCACAAATGTTCTGATTCATTTTAATATTCATTTCTCGTCCATGCATGTCTTCATTAATTCCTCCCATGCATAAGTCCTTTGAAGGAGATGAATGGTTGCAAATGCCATATTAATTTCCAGCCTGCACTGTCTTCAGTAATCTGGGCATATCTCAAGGTCCCGATATCATATTAATATGATTAAAAGTGCATTGGAAAGCTACGAGATAGGGGATTAAATGTTAAGAAGACTCCATCACCCAAAGTGATGTAAGGCTAACCAGGCTTCTTCAATAATGGAGAAGTTGGCAACCTTGTTGTTTCCCGATCTAGGAGAGACACCAAATGCTACACCTTGAATTGAAAAGTAATCTGCACAAAAGAAGAATAATTGGTTAAGTAAATGAATAATTAAGAAAGGAAATGGAAATAATTGAAATGGATAGAATAGTTATCAAAGAAGGGCTGCGGAAGTGTTGTAGAATGATCCTTCAAGTGATGATGGATTCAGCCTCCAATGGTGGTGATGGACGAATGCCTTGTTGAGGTTGAAGGATAATTCAAAGATGAAGAAATGGAAATTTATAAGTTGGTGATAATATAGGCGTGATATGGTGATGGAATATGGTGATGATATAGGCGTGATAATTGTGATGGACTATGGTGATGATATAGGCGTGATAATGGTGATGGACAGATTGTATCTTATAAAACTAAGAAGGAACCAATGCTATAAATGAGCAAAGATCCGTTTCTTATAAGTTTTATAAGGGATGGTATGAAAGGACTTTGACCCTCTAGTTATTTAAAATAGGAACCAGAAGTATCAAGGTGAAGGAATGACGCCACAAGCTTTAGAAAGGCTTGCTTAATCGATATAGTTCTAAAAAGAACTTGAAGAGAGAATAATCTCACAAAGGATTTTTTAATTGATCAAAGGGTTCGTTTACAAATGAATTCCAAAGCCTATTTATAGATTTGTAAAGGCTTTGCCGAATAAATACATGCCTTTTTGGCAAAGTACATGTCTTAAAACGAAAATAAATGATGCTTGGATGAGGGGAGATGTCTTTGGCCGAATGGTTCCCATATCTCTTCATCTTGGCGCCAACTTGAAGCATGATGATGTTTAGGCCGAATAGAGAGAAGCCTCTTCATTTTGGTGCCTATTTCATTCACATTCAAAGCACATGGGTGGCTGGTCATGTGGCACTCACATGGATGGTGTAGAATGCTTAAGGCGTGGACTCCTCTATGGCGTGAAGATGAACAGCATCTTAGGCGTGACTTGGCATCAAACATGTGTCTAGATGACATGGCATCAATGGGGCAGCAACTAATTATGAAAGGTTTCATATGTGTGAAACAACCTTTCATCATTTGAGCTACTCCCCATGAGTTTGAGCTGAAGTTGAGCTGGCCATAGATGAAGGACATGTGTACAAGTCATAGGACAACTCCTTGTGAAAAGGCACTTCTCGGAATGGCAACTCTTCACGGAAAGGTACGAATCCACAAAAATTGACCTAGACCATATTTGTAGTGCTCTGTGTGGTGAAGATGATGGTGCAACTCTCCAGCTGAAATGAAGTCTCTAGCTAGCTCAAAAGTCCAGCTCAAGTGAGCTATGAGCTCAGGGGTCAGCTAGCAATTTTTCACCATTTGTTCTTCATGATCTCCCGAGTCATCCTATGTAAGATTTCCTAGCTTATTGACTCCAATTCTAGCTTTAAATCAGCTCTCATGATGTGGCCGAACATGTACCTACAAAAGAAAACATTTATAAGCTAAGTAATATAAGATATAAATATGTGGTTTATAACAATAACTTCATACATTCATAATATCATCATCATAACTATAATTATAATGTATGTGATGTAAGGTACTTGTACCTTTTCAAATGATTGTGGATCTAGGAAGGAAGCAAAACAACCTGCAAAGTGAATGGCTCAAAATAGAATGGTTAAGGGTGGTAGACGTATGGGTGAATTGGTAGGCTATTTAAATAATGAGTAATGGAAGCGGAAGATAGTTAATAAGGCTATGGTTATGGTGATGAAATAAAAGGATGGTTGTGAGGATAGTATCTTGAAGAGATCTCAAAGAAGAACCAATGCTATATAGAGCAGAGACCCAATCTTTATATTGTTTCTTCAAGGGATGGTGTTAAGTACTTTGACCCACTAGTTATATGAACTAGGAACCAAAAGTATCAAGATGAAAGGAAGGGGTTGATGCCACAAGTATAAAATACTTGATAAGTCGATAAAAAGTCACTAGGACTTAAGAAGAGAATAATCTCACTTTAATTGAATAAAAAGGTCTGTACAAATGATGTAATGTTTTCCTATTTATAGGAAATGGAGAGACATGGCCGAATAAATACAAGATGATTCGGCCAGCCTATGTATCTCCCTATAAAGACATAATTTAAATGCTAAAAGAGAGGATGGTTCGGCCCTAGATGGAGGGAAATGATCCTTGGCCGAATAGTTCTTGTGTCTCCTCAAGTTGGCGCCAATTTGGATGGGAGATGATGCTTGGCCGAATAGGGAGAGGGCACCACGTCATGGGTGGCTTTCTTATCATATTGCCAAGGACGTCCTAGTATAAGGTGACTTGCACTCATGGGCACCACGTCACAAAGGACTTCATCATTGTATCTTCCAATTGAGAAAGGTATAATCACTTGCTTGGTTACCTTGGCTTCTACCACATCGTTGAGCCATTGGAGTTTGTAAGGATGAGGATGTTTGGAAGTCTTGAGACCCAACTTTTCCACCATGTGAGTACTTGCTACATTGGTACAACTTCCTCCATCAATGATCACCACACAAATTTTATCTCCCACGTGACATTTGGTATGGAAGATGTTTTCTCTTTGTTCATCATCTTGACTTTGAATGTTCAAAGTCTTTTTGACTACAAAAATGTTGGATGGAAGAGACATGTTAGCAAATAAGGAAAAAATTGAAATGTGTGTAGGACCTTACCAGAATATTCTCTCAAAAAGCCTCATGAGTCACTCCAAGAAAACTTCATGTCACTCAATCCGCTCGTGTTTGCACTCTAGGACTTTAATGGCTTTTACTTGTCCTCTTCTGATCTCACACACGCTCCATCCTTTTTCCCTCAATTCTCTTGTCTCAAGTTCTAATGAACTTTTACTCAAGACTATATCGAGTAATTTCACTTGTTTGGCGTCGGCTGCAAATGGTTAGTAGGAATGGAAAGCAAATATAATTGAAAAGGTGGCTTAGAAATTAGAAAGAAGAGAATGAAACGGTTACTTACACAAGTCACTTCACAACCTTCTATCACCACAATCAATTTTAAAGGCTTACTTGAAAATGCTTGGGGATGAGAATTGTTGATGAGTGCTTCCAACTTTTCTTTCTTTTCTTTGCTTTTTTTCTTCTTTTTGAGTGCTTTGACTTTTGAGTCCTTCAATTTTCTTTGCTGATTTTTTTTTTGACTTTGCACTTCACTTTTGCACTTCTTTTTGTATTTTTCTTTTTGTTGTTGTTGCACGTTGCTTCTTCCACCAAAGCTCTGATTACCGCTTGATGTAAGGTACTTGTACCTTTTCAAATGATTGTGGATCTAGGAAGGAAGCAAAACAACCTGCAAAGTGAATGGCTCAAAATAGAATGGTTAAGGGTGGTAGACGTATGGGTGAATTGGTAGGCTATTTAAATAATGAGTAATGGAAGCGGAAGATAGTTAATAAGGCTATGGTTATGGTGATGAAATAAAAGGATGGTTGTGAGGATAGTATCTTGAAGAGATCTCAAAGAAGAACCAATGCTATATAGAGCAGAGACCCAATCTTTATATTGTTTCTTCAAGGGATGGTGTTAAGTACTTTGACCCACTAGTTATATGAACTAGGAACCAAAAGTATCAAGATGAAAGGAAGGGGTTGACGCCACAAGTATAAAATACTTGATAAGTCGATAAAAAGTCACTAGGACTTAAGAAGAGAATAATCTCACTTTAATTGAATAAAAAGGTCTGTACAAATGATGTAATGTTTTCCTATTTATAGGAAATGGAGAGACATGGCCGAATAAATACAAGATGATTCGGCCAGCCTATGTATCTCCCTATAAAGACATAATTTAAATGCTAAAAGAGAGGATGGTTCGGCCCTAGATGGAGGTAAATGATCCTTGGCCGAATAGTTATTGTGTCTCCTCAAGTTGGCGCCAATTTGGATGGGAGATGATGCTTGGCCGAATAGGGAGAGGGCTCTTCATCTTGGCGCCAAAATGAGTTCACATGCAAGGCACATGGGGGCTGGTCATATGCACGGCACATGGGTGTTCTAGGAAGCCTTGTGGTGCACCCATGTGCATTGGATGATGGCTGGTCATGTGCTTCTTCTTAGGCGTGCATGTGTGTCCTCCAAGCTAGCTTGAGTGTTGAGCTAGCTAGCAAACATGGGGCTGTTTGTGAATGATCTTCCTAGCCGAGTCCTTTTGAGCTCCATAACAGCATGTTCGGCTACATTCAGCTACCTTTTTCATCACTTTTAGCAACTCAGCTTCAAATAGTCCAACTAGCTAAGTTTAGCTAGCCTGAAGCTTCTCCAGCTGAATCAAGCTTCCCTTAGCATTCCATGAGCTGCCTTGTACTTTGTGAGCTATTTGTGAGCTATATATGACGTCCAAATCATTCACCAAGCTACCTCAACGTGCATCACACTCCATTGTACCTATATGTGCAAGGAAACAAGGTAAGATCATGATATTGAGCTAAAACGAGCTAAATACCTTGCTGCCATGTTTGTTTATGGTAATGTGAGCTAAGTATAATGGTCACGAGCTAAGTACATCATCTCCTAATATGTGTAAGATAATGTATAAAGCCTAAGAGTTAATATGAATGCAAATAAACTAATGAAATGCATTATAAGTATGTTGCCTTGATGTATATATAATAATCATGCTTAATATGATAATAAAACTATCCTAACATGCTTAACATATTAAAAATAACAATGTGTAAGATGTGTTCATACTAAGTTATTCTTTAGCTATTAAAACATTATATAACATAACATAAGAGAGTGTTAAGTTATCAAATGAATCAAAAGCTTCAAGACACTTAGTTAAGAGAACTTCCCTGAATTGTTTGGCCCTTGACCTAGTAATGGGACCGTGTGGCATGACCTCCGGATCTGGTGTAGACGTGACTATATCATCCCCCCCTTCTTTTAAGCGATTTGTCCCCAAATCGTGTCCATCCTCAAAGGGAGATAAGTCAGTGATGTTGAATGAAGCACTGACGCCACCAAACTCACTGGGCAATTCAATTTTATAGGCATTATCGTTGATCTTTTCTATAATCTGAAATGAACCATCTCCTCGGGGTAGTAGTTTAGACTTCCTTTGGTTTGGGAATCTTTCCTTCCTAAAGTGTACCCAAACCCAATCTCCTACGTCAAAAGTTACCTTCTTCCTTCCTTTGTTTGCTTGTTGTTCATATTGTCTTGTTCTTCTCTCAATATTGTCCTTGACTTGTTGATGGAGTCTTTTAACAAATTCTGCTTTGTTCTTTCCATCTTTGTTCACTATCTGATCATAAGGTAAAGGAAGTAAGTCCAAAGGAGTTAAAGGATTGAAACCATACACTACCTCAAATGGAGAATGTTTAGTTGCCGAGTGAATGGTTCGGTTGTAAGCAAATTCCACGTGTGGTAGGCATTCTTCCCATGTCTTAATATTTTTCTTGATGATGGATCGTAGTAGCGTTGATAAAAACTCTATTAACTACTTCAGTTTGACCATCCGTTTGAGGATGACATGTAGTAGAGAATAGTAGTTTTGTGCCTATTTTACTCCACAAAGTTCTCCAAAAATGACTTAGGAACTTAACGTCTCTATCTGACACAATGGTTCGAGGAAGTCCATGTAACCTCACCACTTCTCGGAAGAATAAGTTGGCAACAAGAATAGTATCATCAGTCTTGTGACATGGTATAAAGTGAGCCATTTTGGAGAATCGATCAACCACCACAAATATTGAATCCTTTCCACTCTTTGTTTTTGCTAAACCTAAAACAAAGTCCATTGAAATATCTATCCATGGCATGGTTGGTATTGGCAAAGGCATGTATAATCCATGAGGCATGACTCTTGATTTTGCCCTTTTACATACTAAACACCTTTCACATACCTTTTCAACATACCTTTTCATCTTTGGCCAAAAGAGGTGTTCTTTCAGAATGCTAAGAGTCTTTTCAACTCCAAAGTGTCCCATGAGTCCTCCTTCATGTGCTTCTTTGGTTAACACTGCTCTTATGGAACCTTGTGGAATACATAATCGTCCTTGTTTGAAAAGATATCCATCATGCTGATAATACTTATCATGAGCACCTGTTTCACATAACTTATACCTTTCTCCAAAGTCCAAATCAGTAGCATAATGTTCCTTAATGAATGAAAAACCAAGAAGTTTGGAATCCAAAGTGTTAAGTAAGACATACCTGCGTGAAAGAGCATCTGCCACGACATTATCCTTTCCTCTCTTATAGTGGATGACATAGGGAAAAGACTCAAGAAATTCAACCCATTTGGCATGTCTCTTGTTGAGTTTGTGTTGTCCTTTGATATGCTTTAATGCTTCATGGTCAATGTGTATCACGAATTCCTTTGGAAATAAATAGTGCTGCCAAGTTTCCAGTCCTCGAATGAGTGCATACATATCTTTGTCATATGTTGGATAGTTCAGAGTTGCACCATTTAGTTTTTCACTAAAATAGGCAATGAGTTTTCTTTCTTGACTTAAAACAGCACCAATTCCAATTCCGGAAGCATCACATTCAACTTCAAATGTTTTCTCAAAGTTTGGCAAGGCTAGTAATGGGGCCTTTGTCAAACAATCTTTGAGTTCGTTGACAGATTTGTCTTGTTCATTGCCCCAAGAGAAGTTTGAATTCTTCTTAATAATTCCTGTTAAGGGTGCAGCAATGGAACTAAAGTTTGGTACAAACCTTCTGTAAAAACTGGCTAATCCATGGAAACTTCAAACTTGACTGACATTAACCGGTTTTGGCCATTCTTGTATTGCCTTAATATTCTCTGGATCCACTGATAATCCCTGTGAACTTACAATAAAGCCTAAGAAAGTAACTTCATTAGTACAAAAATCACATTTCTTGAGATTAGCATATAAATGCTCTTCTCTCAAAGTGCTAAGAATAGATCGTAAGTGTTCAACATGATCTTTCAATGACTTACTGTATATCAAGATATCATCAAAGTAAACAACACAAAACTTACCAATATAAGGCCGAAGGACATGATTCATTAAACGCATAAAGGTACTAGGGGCATTAGTCAAGCCAAAAGGCATGACTAACCATTCATACAAACCTTGTTTGGTCTTGAACGCAGATTTCCACTCATCACCTTCCTTCATTCTTATCTGATGGTAGCCACTTTTCAAATCAATTTTGGAGAAGATATTGGCCCCGCTAAGTTCATCAAGCATATCATCCAACCGAGGTATAGGGTGCCTATATTTGATAGTGATTTGATTCACTGCTCTACAATCCACGCACATTCTCCAAGTTCCATCTTTTTTTGGTACCAACAAAACGGGGACAGCACATGGACTTAAGCTTTCTCGAATGTAACCTTTGTTTAGGAGTTCTTTGACTTGTCTTTGCAATTCCTTTGTTTCTTCAGGATTGCTCCTATATGCTGGTCTATTAGGAATGGTAGCTCCAGGAGTGAAATCAATTTGATGTTCAATTCCTCTAATCGGTGGCAATCCATCAGGAATTTCCTCAGGAAACATATCCTCAAATTCCTGCAAAAGATTAGAAATAGAAGAAGGCAAACCTTTAGGAGGGTTAGTAAGAAGAAAACTTTCCTTATACATAAGTATAAGTAGAGCTTTCTTAGTTGATAAATGTTTCCGAATATCTCCTCTGCTGGAATAGATATTCATCTTTGGAGTATGGATTTCTTTGGCCTTCTTTTCTTTCTCCCATTCTTCTATGCGTGATTTGAGGGTCACTTGACATTCTTGAACTTGGCTTGGTAACAAAGGTGCCAATATGATTTTCTTTCCCTGATGTTGGAATGAGTACTTGTTAGAGAATCCGTCATGGGTGGCTTTCTTATCATATTGCCAAGGACGTCCTAGTATAAGGTGACTTGCACTCATGGGCACCACGTCACAAAGGACTTCATCATTGTATCTTCCAATTGAGAAAGGTATAATCACTTGCTTGGTTACCTTGGCTTCTACCACATCGTTGAGCCATTGGAGTTTGTAAGGATGAGGATGTTTGGAAGTCTTGAGACCCAACTTTTCCACCATGTGAGTACTTGCTACATTGGTACAACTTCCTCCATCAATGATCACCACACAAATTTTATCTCCCACGTGACATTTGGTATGGAAGATGTTTTCTCTTTGTTCATCATCTTGACTTTGAATGTTCAAAGTCTTTTTGACTACAAAAATGTTGGATGGAAGAGACATGTTAGCAAATAAGGAAAAAATTGAAATGTGTGTAGGACCTTACCAGAATATTCTCTCAAAAAGCCTCATGAGTCACTCCAAGAAAACTTGATGTTACTCAATCCGCTCGTGTTTGCACTCTAGGACTTTAATGGCTTTTACTTGTCCTCTTCTGATCTCACACACGCTCCATCCTTTTTCCCTCAATTCTCTTGTCTCAAGTTCTAATGAACTTTTACTCAAGACTATATCGAGTAATTTCACTTGTTTGGCGTCGGCTGCAAATGGTTAGTAGGAATGGAAAGCAAATATAATTGAAAAGGTGGCTTAGAAATTAGAAAGAAGAGAATGAAACGGTTACTTACACAAGTCACTTCACAACCTTATATCACCACAATCAATTTTAAAGGCTTACTTGAAAATGCTTGGGGATGAGAATTGTTGATGAGTGCTTCCAACTTTTCTTTCTTTTCTTTGCTTTTTTTCTTCTTTTTGAGTGCTTTGACTTTTGAGTCCTTCAATTTTCTTTGCTGATTTTTTTTTGACTTTGCACTTCACTTTTGCACTTCTTTTTGTATTTTTCTTTTTGTTGTTGTTGCACGTTGCTTCTTCCACCAAAGCTCTGATTACCGCTTGATGTAAGGTACTTGTACCTTTTCAAATGATTGTGGATCTAGGAAGGAAGCAAAACAACCTGCAAAGTGAATGGCTCAAAATAGAATGGTTAAGGGTGGTAGACGTATGGGTGAATTGGTAGGCTATTTAAATAATGAGTAATGGAAGCGGAAGATAGTTAATAAGGCTATGGTTATGGTGATGAAATAAAAGGATGGTTGTGAGGATAGTATCTTGAAGAGATCTCAAAGAAGAACCAATGCTATATAGAGCAGAGACCCAATCTTTATATTGTTTCTTCAAGGGATGGTGTTAAGTACTTTGACCCACTAGTTATATGAACTAGGAACCAAAAGTATCAAGATGAAAGGAAGGGGTTGACGCCACAAGTATAAAATACTTGATAAGTCGATAAAAAGTCACTAGGACTTAAGAAGAGAATAATCTCACTTTAATTGAATAAAAAGGTCTGTACAAATGATGTAATGTTTTCCTATTTATAGGAAATGGAGAGACATGGCCGAATAAATACAAGATGATTCGGCCAGCCTATGTATCTCCCTATAAAGACATAATTTAAATGCTAAAAGAGAGGATGGTTCGGCCCTAGATGGAGGGAAATGATCCTTGGCCGAATAGTTCTTGTGTCTCCTCAAGTTGGCGCCAATTTGGATGGGAGATGATGCTTGGCCGAATAGGGAGAGGGCTCTTCATCTTGGCGCCTAAATGAGTTCACATGCAAGGCACATGGGGGATGGTCATATGCACGGTACATGGGTGTTCTAGGAAGCCTTGTGGTGCCCCATGTGCATTGGATGATGGCTGGTCATGTGCTTCTTCTTAGGCGTGCATGTGTGTCCTCCAAGCTAGCTTGAGTGTTGAGCTAGCTAGCAAGCATGGGGCTGTTTGTGAATGATCTTCTTACCGAGTCCTTTTGAGCTCCATAACAGTATGTTCAGCTACATTCAGCTACCTTTGTCATCACTTTTAGCAACTCAGCTTCAAATAGTCCAACTAGCTAAGTTTAGCTAGCCTGAAGCTTCTCCAGCTGAATCGAGCTTCCCTTAGCATTCCATGAGCTGCCTTGTACTTTGTGAGCTGTTTGTGAGCTATATATGACGTCCAAATCATTCACCAAGCTACCTCAACGTGCATCACACTCCATTGTACCTATATGTGCAAGGAAACAAGGTAAGTTCATGATATTGAGCTAAAACGAGCTAAATACCTTGCTGCCATGGTTGTTTATGGTAATGTGAGCTAAGTATAATGGTCATGAGCTAAGTACATCATCTCCTAATATGTGTAAGATAATGTATAAAGCCTAAGAGTTAATATGAATGCAAATAAACTAATGAAATGCATTATAAGTATGCTGCCTTGATGTATATATAATAATCATGCTTAATATGATAATAAAACTATCCTAACATGCTTAACATATTAAAAATAACAATGTGTAAGATGTGTACATACTAAGTTATTCTTTAGCTATTAAAACATTATATAACATAACATAAGAGAGTGTTAAGTTATCAAATGAATCAAAAGCTTCAAGACACTTAGTTAAGAGAACTTCCCTGAATTGTTTGGCCCTTGACCTAGTAATGGGACCGTGTGGCATGACCTCCGGATCTGTTGTAGACGTGACTATATCAGTATGTAAGCTATTATCATAACTATGGAATAAAGAAAGATTAAGTTAAGGAAAATCCCCCTTTGAATATTGAGAAAGGTTGGAGATGCAAGTCCATTTTTGATGCTGAATCGGATCACATCATCCCCCCTTCTTTAAAGCAATTTGTCCTCAAATTGAAGGGTGGTTTCTTTTCAACGTTCCTCCATTCCATAGTTGCTATTTCTTCAGAAATTGGGATCCCTTCTTTAGGCTCTTGAGTGAGATATGCCCATGTAAATTTGCTCTGAATATTTAGGTCCCTTGATATCCCAAAAGTGGTGTTTATTAATACTCCAATAGACATGATCATTGAATTCTCATATGTCACGTCCATTGGTTCTTCTAAAGACACATTCTTTGAATGAAAATTGATGTCCTTTTGCTTTTCAATGGACACATCTTTTGGATTCCCAAAGGTCACGTCTCCTAAATCTTCCTTTTTGCAAATGGTGCCTCTTGGTAAATCCTGCAAGTCAAAGAAAAAATATGCATGTTCAAAGTTAGAATAATCATCTTTAACCTTGCATTTTGTCAATAGGCATTCTCGAATCAAACACTTTGAAGAATAAGCACTTGTTTTTGGATCAGTTTCTTCCACGGTAGCTGCTTTTCCTTTCCTCATAGCCTCAATACTCTGTTTCATTCTGACTTGATCATTCTGAACTTGTTTAGGCATTAAAGGAGTTAGGATAATCTTCTTTCCTTTATGGCTGAACGAGTATTGATTGGTAAAACAATCATGAATAGTCCTTTTGTCGTATTGCCATGGCCTTCCAAGAAGTAGATGGCTAGCGTGCATAGGAATAACATCACACATAATCTCATCTTTGTATTTGCCAATGGAAAAAGGAACTATCACCTGTTTGCTAACGTTGAGTTCTCCTCGTTCATTGAGCCACTACAACTTATATGGATTTGGGTGCTTCATTATTTTCAAACCAAGCTTTTCCACCATTATTGTACTGGCCACATTAGTACAACTTCCACCGTCTATAATAACAAAACATACCTTTTCATTCACATGGCATCGGGTATGGAATATGTTTTCTCGTTGTGCATTATCTTCCACAACTTGAATATTCAAACTTCTTCTAATTACCAAGGCTTCTCCTTGATCAACGGGATCTGCAAGAGTTATTTCTTCATTGACTTCAATGGGTGCCTCTTCTTCTTCTTCAGGTTCTGATTCTATTTCACCATTTCCAGGTAAGAGAATGGTATTCCGGTTAGGACACTGTGTAGCTATGTGGCCCCTCCCAAGACATTTAAAGCACCTAATGTCTCTTGAACGTTCAGTAGTTTGCTTTCCTCGATTGGTGTCTTTACTTACTTGTTGAGTCTTCGAAGATTTGGCTTGTTCTTTAACAGGAGGAGGAGTAGGTTTCTTTTGTTTGGATTCCATCTTGATGGTGTGGGCGCAACATTGCGAGATGTATGTGATACGATCCAAACAAGCTCCAACTTTCTCCATGACTTGAACACACCATGGATGTTCTTCAAAGCTGTTTCTAAGGGAGTTCTTCATTATCCTATCTTATACTATATCATTTATACATTCTATTCTATCATAAGCATGCATTCCCATGTTAGTATAAATTATCATATTATTATCCTATGCTTATTTGATCATGTTTTTCATATTATTCAAATATATGTTATGATTACATATCATTTCTTAGGATATTATTATTACATGTTTCCATTTATCATTTATGAATACCATATTATATGATATTCATGCATTCACATCTTTATAATTGATGCACAATGTTATTTCAAGTATGTTAAGTATGTTATATTAGTCTTGCATTCATTTAAGCATGATTATTATATATACACCAAGGCAGCATACTTATAATGCATTTCATTAGTTTATTTACATTCATATTAACTCTTAGGCTTTATACATTATCTTACACATATTAGGAGATGATGTACTTAGCTCATGACCATCATACTTAGCTCACATTACCATAAACAAACATGGCAGCAAGGTATTTAGCTCGTTTTAGCTCAATATCATGAACTTACCTTGTTTCCTTGCACATATAGGTACAATGGAGTGTGATGCACGTTGAAGTAGCTTGGTGAATGATTTGGACGTCATATATAGCTCACAAACAGCTCACAAAGTACAAGGCAGCTCATGGAATGCTAAGGGAAGCTCGATTCAGCTGTAGAAGCTTCAGGCTAGCTAAACTTAGCTAGTTGGACTATTTGAAGCTGAGTTGCTAAAAGTGATGACAAAGGTAGCTGAATGTAGCTGAACATGCTGTTATGGAGCTCAAAAGGACTCGGCTAGGAAGATCATTCACAAACAGCCCCATGCTTGCTAGCTAGCTCAACACTCAAGCTAGCTTGGAGGACACATGCACGCCTAAGAAGAAGCACTTGACCAGCCATCATCCAATGCACATGGGTGCACCACAAGGCTTCCTAGAACACCCATGTGCCGTGCATATGACCAGCCCCCATGTGCCTTGCATGTGAACTCATTTAGGCGCCAAGATGAAGAGCCCTCTCCCTATTTGGCCAAGCATCATCTCCCATCCAAATTGGCGCCAACTTGAGGAGACACAAGAACTATTCGGCCAAGGATCATTTCCCTCCATCTAGGGCCGAACCATCCTCTCTTTTAGCATTTAAATTATGTCTTTATAGGGAGATACATAGGCTGGCCGAATCATCTTGTATTTATTCGGCCATGTCTCTCCATTTCCTATAAATAGGAAAACATTACATCATTTGTATACACATTTTTATTCAATTAAAGTGAGATTATTCTCTTCTTAAGTCCTGGTGACTTTTTATCGACTTATCAAGTATTTTATACTTGTGGCGTCAACCCATTCCTTTCATCTTGATACTTCTGGTTCCTAGTTCATATAACTAGTGGGTCAAAGTACTTAACACCATCCCTTGAAGAAACAATATAAAGATTGGGTCTCTGCTCTATATAGCATTGGTTCTTCTTTGAGATCTCTTCAAGATACTATCCTCACAACCATCCTTTTATTTCATCACCATAACCATAGCCTTATCAACTATCTTCCGCTACCATTACTCATTATTTAAATAGCCTACCAATTCACCCATACGTCTACCACCCTTAACCATTCTATTTTTGAGCCATTCACTTTGCAGGTTGTTTTGCTTCCTTCCTAGATCCATAATCATTTGAAAAGGTACAAGTACAGTACATCAGTATGTCTCCTCTTCAGTTGTCTTTCAATCTTCATTGCCATTTGCATCATCTCATCTAGTTCGATGTAATGATACAACTCTATGGTATTGGCAATTTCTGGATTAAGTCCAGCAAGGAATCTTGCCATAGTTGCTTCACGATCCTCCTCAATGTTGACTCAGATCATGGCCACTTCCATCTCTTTGTAGTAGTCCTCCACACTCTTATGGCCTTGTTTAAGATTCTGTAACTTTTGAAACAAGTCACGGTGATAGTGAAAAGGAATGAATCGTTTTCTCATAATACCTTTCATTTCAAGCCAAGTTGAGACCGATCGTTCTCCATTCCTCCTTCGGTTAAGGGTAAGTTGATCCCACCATATTTAGGCATAGTCTATGAACTCCATGGCTGCCAATCTCACTTTCTTCATCTCGCAATAGTTGTGGCAACTAAAAACATGTTCCACTTTGCTTTCCCATTCAAGATAGGCTTCAGGATCAGTCTTTCCTTGGAATTGAGGAATTTTGATCTTAATGTTGCTCAAATTGTCATCAATAATGGCACGTCTAAGGCCTTGGAATGCTGCTTGTTCACCCTCGTCAAAATTTTCTTGAACATCTTCTTCTGGAGAGGGTGGTTGTTGTTGTCTTCTATTGGCTCCATTATTACGGTTTGGTGGTAGATCATGGTGTTGATCTATCTTTTCATGAAGAGCATTGAACTCTTCACGAAACATTCTCATCATTTCACCAATGACTGCCTGTATTTGTAAGTTTGGTGTTCCTGCATTTCTTCGGGGACTTTGAGACGTGGTTAGTTAAATAAATTAATTTAAAACCTTACCAGCACACTCACAAAAACCTCACTTGATCACTCCAAAGAAAATTTCAGATTGCACTCCACTCACGCTCGTGTTTACACTCGGGGATATATTCTTGGCTTTTTCTGATCCCCCTTCTGATCTCACCCTCTCGTTTGCCTTTTACCGCTCGATTCTCTCTTGTGGGTCCTTTTTAAGAACTAACTCAAGATTGAGCAAGTTTCTTTAGTTTGTGCGTCGGTTTAGAAATGGTTAAGGTATATGATAAGGGATAGGCTAGAAAAGGTTAAGAAAGATGATAAGGTAATGGAATAAGAAAAGATGAAAGAAGAGGAAATGAAATAGTAAATAAGTTAAGATAACTTACAACTCAAGTTGCAACACTTACTATCTTCCTTCACAAGAAACAACAAGGTTACCTCCTTTAAGTTTGATGTTGGGCAGATTGTATGGTGCTTCTCTTTGAGTGTACTTTGCAACTTGCTTCACTTTTCTTTTGCTTTTGATTTTTTTCTTTTTCTTTTTCTTTCGTTTGCACTCCAAATTTGATGTAGGAGTATTTTTCTTTTCTCTTTTGTTTTCTTCTTTCTTGTTGCTTTTTTTTAGCACTTTGAATGTCAATCCACCAAAGCTCTGATTACCGCTTGATGTAAGGCTAACTAGGCTTCTTCAATAATGGAGAAGTTGGCAACCTTGTTGTTTCCTGATCTAGGAGAGACACCAAATGCTACGCCTTGAATTGAAAAGTAATCTACACAAAAGAAGAATAATTGGTTAAGTAAATGAATAATTAAGAAAGGAAATGGAAAGAATTGAAATGGATAGAATAGTTATCAAAGAAGGGCTATGGAAGTGTTATAGAATTATCCTTCAAGTGATGATGGTTTCGGCCTCCAATGGTGGTGATGGACGAATGCCTTGTTGAGGTTGAAGGATAATTCAAAGATGAAGGAATGGAAATTTATAAATTGGTGATAATATAGGCGTGATATGGTGATGGAATATGGTGATGATATAGGCGTGATAATGGTGATGGACTATGGTGATGATATAGGCGTGATAATGGTGATGGACAGATTGTATCTTATAAAACTAAGTAGGAACCAATGCTATAAAGGAGAAAAGACCCGTTTCTTATAAGTTTTATAAGGGATGGTATGAAAAGACTTTGACACTCTAGTTATTTAAACTAGGAACCAGAAGTATCAAGGTGAAGGAATGACGCCACAAGCCTTAGAAAGGCTTGCTTAATCGATATAGTTCTAAAAAGAACTTGAAGAGAGAATAATCTCACAAAGGATTTTTTAATTGATCAAAGGGTTCGTTTACAAATGAATGCCAAAGCCTATTTATAGATTTGTGAAAGCTTGGCCGAATAAATACATGCCTTTTTGGCAAAGTACATTTCTTAAAACGAATATAAATGATGTTTGGATGAGGGGAGATGTCTTTGGCCGAATGGTTCCCATATCTCTTCATCTTGGCGTCAACTTGAAGCATGATGATGTTTAGGCCGAATAGAGAGAAGCCTCTTCATTTTGGCGCCTATTTCATTCACATGCAAAGCACATGGGTGGCTGGTCATGTGGCACTCACATGGATGGTGTAGAATGCTTAAGGCGTGGACTCCTCCATGGCATGAAGATGAACAACATCTTAGGCGTGACTTGGCATCAAACATGTGTCTAGGTGACATGGCATCAATAGGGTAGCAACTAATTATGAAAGGTTACATTTGTGTGAAACAACCTTTTATCATTTGAGCTACTTCCCATGAGTTTGAGCTGAAGTTGAGCTGGCCATAGATGAATGACATGTGTACAAGTCATAGGACAGCTCCTTGTGAAAAGGCACTTCTCGAAATGGCAACTCTTCGCGGAAAGGTACGAATCCACAAAAATTAACCTAGACCATATTTGTAGTGCTCTGTGTGGTGAAGATGATGGTGCAACTCTCCAGCTGAAATGAAGTCTCTAGCTAGCTCAAAAGTCCAGCTCAAGTGAGCTATGAGCTCGGGGGTCAGCTAGTAATTTTTCACCATTTGTTCTTCATGATCTCCCGAGTCATCCAATGTAAGATTTCCTAGCTTATTGACTCCAATTTTAGCTTTAAGTCAGCTCTCATTATGTGGCCGAACATGTACCTACAAAAGAAAACATTTATAAGCTAAGTAATATAAGATATAAATGTGGTTCATAACAATAACTTCATACATTCATAATATCATCATCATAACTATAATTATAATGTATGTAAGCTATTATCATAACTATGGTATAAAGAAAGATTAAGTTAAGGAAAATCCCCCTTTGAATATTGAGAAAGGTTGGAGATGCAAGTCAATTTTTGACGCTGAATCGGATCACATCACAAAGATGCTTGTAACATGTTCAAAAATGTAGATCAATCTGACTGACGTGAACTGTCCAACCAACTCTTCAATTGCCTTTAGTCTTGATGCGATCATGCCAAGGACCAAACTTTTTCAACACATGATCACTTCATGGACGTTCTGCCTTGTTGATTCTAAGGGAGTCTTACCTTATTTTATTATTTATTTACTCATTTATGCATTAAATGTCACGTGAATATGTTTATCTTATTCTTAATTTTTGCTTGAATATTATATGATGTCATTTATATGTATAATATATGATATTCATGCATGACTTATTAATTCACTTTGTTTAATCAAATATTTGTGATAGTTTCTCTCTTTAGTTCTTAAGTGAACTTTATCGACTTATCAAGCTTATGCTTGTGGCGTCACCCCTATCTATGTCATCCTGATACTTCTGGTTCCTATCTCTTTATAGATAGTGGGTCAAAGTCCTTGTTTACCATCCCTTAAAGAAGCAATATAAAGTCTGGGTCTTTGTTCTTTAACATTGGTTCTTCTTTGAGTCTTCTTTGAGATACTACTTTTCATATTCATCTCCATCACCTTCAATCTACTTCCATTACCATACTTTATCATTTCCTTTTAACATATCACCAACTTATATATATTTTCCGCTGCCATATTTATCTTTCCATTTCATTACTTTCATTTAACCATTTTTTTAGCTTTCTTGTTTGTGCAAGATACTTGTTGCTTTCCTAGATCGAAACAATCAAAGGTACAACCTTGACTTCACCATCCATCCAAGTGAGGCTAGGTTGAACTGTATCATATGGTAATCAAAGCTAAGGAGGATTGCAACAAGAACAAGCAAAAGCAACATCCTACCATTCAATAAAAAGAAAATCAAAAAGAGAAGTGCAAAAAAAAAATCAGCAAGTTAATCCCAACATCAACAAGGGATTCTAAGTGAAGAAAAACTAAAGAAAGGAAACAAAGAAAGCAAAATGCAAAGAGGTGCCAAAGGTGACAAGCAACATCATCATTCCAACCGATCCTAAAGAAGTCTTCAAGACCTTTGATTGTTTCTTCTAGGAATGTGGTGAGTATCTTTGCATAGTAAGTAAACCTTTCTTTCTTTTTATTCTTTTTTAAGACCACCCTTCATTATTTAATATTTCTACCTTTCTATTTTTTCCTCTACACTAATAAATTTTTCAGCCGACGTCCATAGCACTTGAAAGTTCTCAAGTTAGTTCTTTTAAGAACTTTACAAGATAGGAACGAGTGGAAAAGGCTAATCGAGTGTGTGAGATCAGAAGGGGAGTTAAAAAAGCCAAAGACATATTCCCGAGTGAAACACGAGTGCTTGAGTGGAGTGACATCACAATGTTTTTTTGGAGTGACCGTGAGGTTTTGTTGTGTGAAATTTGGTAAGGTCCTAATTTTCACATTTCAAATTTTTACTAACAATGTTATTTGATCTTTCCTCTTCCCAAGCAATGGAGAACATTCAACAAAGAGATAATGCATTTCATATTCGTTGCCATGTAAACGATAAAGATGGCAAAGTATGTCTTGTAGCCATTGATAGTGGAAGTTGTACAAACATTGCAAGCACATACATGGTCAAGAAGTTGGGACTTACAACATCCAAACATCCCAGCCCATACATTTTGCAAGGATTAAATGAAGATGAAGAGTTTGAAGTCATAGAGCAAGTACTTGTGCCCTTTTCAATTGGGAGATATGAAGATGAAGTCTTTTGTGATGTTACCTCCATTAATTCAAGCCATCTTCTTTTTGGTCGACCTTGGCAGTTTGATAAACAAGCATTGTATGATGGGTTCTCCAATAAGTATTCATTCAAACACCAAAGGAGAAAGATCACGTTGGTTCCAATGTGCCCAAATCAAGTCCATGAATGCCAAAAGACCCTTAAGTCACGTATAGAGGAATTGGAGGAAACTAAAGCCATGAAGAAAGTTGAAAGAGAAGTTTTACATGAAAAATAAATAAGAGTGGAGAGAGTTGAACATGCACAAATCAAAGAAGAACATCGTGAGA
Organism: Hibiscus syriacus; assembly: GCF_006381635.1. Taxonomy (NCBI): domain Eukaryota; kingdom Viridiplantae; phylum Streptophyta; class Magnoliopsida; order Malvales; family Malvaceae; genus Hibiscus; species Hibiscus syriacus. The sequence goes on along the minus strand of NW_024062800.1, from coordinate 9,091,215 downwards.
AAACCAAGACATTTGGAGTTGAAAATAAGAGTGTGATTTTGCGTGAGAAATCCATTGGAGTAATTGAAAATGAGAGTAAGAGCATTGATAGTGAAGATGAGTGTGTTGTAAACATGAGAGTGAGATTGAAGAGAGAATTCAAAACAAACATGAGCATGAGAGAAAATAATATGAGGAGAAGGAAGTTTTACTTTATACTAATCAATATTTTCTTCCAATTCTTTCATTTGATTTGCAGGTTATTCCAAAGGCCATACCATTGCAAATTGATGAATCACATTTGTCCATTGAAGTTCCAAAGGTTGTAACATTTGGTATTCCAAAGCATGTGCTCTTTGACATTCGAAGTACATTCATTCTACATTCAAAGTTCAAACAACCTTATGAAAGGGAAGTTTCAACGAACAAAATTTCATTCATGAACTTTAATGAATCTTGTACGTTCATTCACATTGTTAATGATGTTTCATGTTCTAACTTATTTCTATTTTGCATCACATTGAATCATTTACATGGAAGTGTTCTTGCTTGTGATCATCAATTCAAGGAAAAGAAACGAACATTATCCAACTATTCAAGATTCATAATGTGGAAGGGTACAAAGACTAAAGTTGGCATGCCTTACCTACTTGAAGGATTCAAAGAAATTCATGCATACCCTAATAGGCGTAATGATCTTCATTCATCCTTTCTTACACCAATGGATCAATCAATGATAAAAGCCTTCAATTTGAGGACAAATCGCTCTAAAGAAGGGGGGATGATGCGATCATGCCAAGGACCAAACTTCTTCAACACATGATCACTTCATGGACGTTCTGCCTTGTTGATTCTAAGGGAGTATTACCTTATTTTATTATTTATTTACTCATTTATGCATTACATGTCACGTGAATATGTTTATCTTATTCTTAATTTTTGCTTGAATATTATATGATGTCATTTATATGTATAATATATGATATTCATGCATGACTTATTAATTCACTTTGTTTAATCAAATATTTGTGAGAGTTTCTCTCTTTAGTTCTTAAGTGAACTTTATCGACTTATCAAGCTTATGCTTGTGACGTCACCCCTATCTATGTCATCCTGATACTTCTGGTTCCTATCTCTTTATAGATAGTGGGTCAAAGTCCTTGTTTACCATCCCTTAAAGAAGCAATATAAAGTTTGGGTCTTTGTTCTTTAACATTGGTTCTTCTTTGAGTCTTCTTTGAGATACTATTTTTCATATTCATCTCCATCACCTTCATTCTACTTCCATTACCATACTTCATCATTTCCTTTAAACATATCACCAACTTATATATATTTTCCGCTGCCATATTTATCTTTCCATTTCATTACTTTCAATTAACCATTTTTTAACTTTCTTGTTTGTGCAGGATACTTGTTGCTTTCCTAGATCGAAACAATCAAAGGTACAACCTTGACTTCACCATCCATCCAAGTGAGGCTAGGTTGAACTGTATCAAGTCTTCTTAGCATCCAATGAACCTAGACAAAGTATGTAAACGAATAATTAGATAGGAATTGAGCTATGATTATTATGAATGCATGCTTCCACCTGTGTTAATAATGCAAATGAGCTAACAATGAATGCATATGCATTGAATGAGTTATATAAAGATGTGAATTAATAAGTCATGCATGAATATCATATATTATACATATAAATGACAGCATATAATATTCAAGCAAAAATTAAGAATAAGATAAACATATTCACGTGAGATGTAATACAGAAATGGGTAAATAAATAATAAAATAAGGCAATACTCCCTTAGAATCATCTTGGAAGAACTACAAAGTTGTGAGCATGTTTTATTTGAACTTGGTGGTCGGCTAGTTGCTGCCATCTTCATTTAATGGACTTCAAGGCACCATCCTATGGTTGCAACCTCACCAAAACCTTGCAAGAAGACCCATGTGCATTCAAGTAGGCTGCTATGTGCCTCATTCAAGCATGTGCACTCCATGTGACATCAAATAGGCGCCAAAACACCAAGGGATACTTCCTATTCGGCCAAAGACTCCTTCCCCTTCATTTTGGCGCCCAAATAACTTTCAAATGCATTCAAAACATCCTTAAGGCCAAACCAACAACTAACCATTCGGCCAAGGAGCATGTATCTTCATTAAAATAATGTATTTTCATCAAAAATCATGTATTTCCAAAGCGGTTTCAACCTTAGCCGAACCATCATGTGTTTATTCGGCATAAACCCTTTGAAAACTATAAATAGGCTAGGCTATTGACATTGTAAACACAACCCTTTGATAAATTAAAACTCTTGTGAGATTATTCTCTCTTCAAGTTCTTTTTAGAACTATATCGATTAAGCAAGATTTTCTAAAGTTTGTGGCGTCAAACCCTTCCTTGATACTTATAGTTCATAGTTCATATAACTAGTGGGTCAATGTCCTTGCTACCATCCCTTGTAAGACTTATAAGAAAGGAGTCTTTGTTTTTTTTTTATAAAATTGGTTCCTTCTTAGTTTTATAAGATACTATTTCAATCACCATATTTCCATCACCATCATTCATCACTTTCACGCCAATTCTATCACCATCCTGATGTAAGTACGTTTTCAACTATAAAGGGAGTACTCTTGAACATCTTTTAATGCATTTACTTTATAATAGCCTTATAATATATACTATTATATTACATATCATGCTAAGGATATTAGTTATGAAGTTAAAGAATAACTTAGATGAATACATCTTACACATTGTTATTTTAATATGTTAAGCATGTTAGGATAGCTATATAATTATATTATGCATGATTATAACATATACATCAAGGCAGCATACTTATAATGCATTTCATTAGTTCATTTGCATTCATATTAGCTCTTAGGCTTTATACCTTACCTTACACATATTAGGAGATGATATAATTAGCTCATGACATTCAAACTTAGCTCACATTACCATAATCAAACATGACAGCAAGGTAATTAGATCAATACCATGGAATTACCTTGTTTCCTTGCACATGTAGGTACATTGGACATTGAGGTAGCTTGGTGAATGATTTGGACGTCATATGCAGCTCACAAACAGCTTACAAAGTACAAGGCAGCTCATGGAACACTAAGGGAAGCTCGATTCAGCTGGAGGAGCTTAAGGCTAGCTAAACTTAGCTAGTTGGACTATTTAGAGATGAGTTGCCAAAAGTTATGTCAAAGGTAACTGAATGTAGCTGAATATGCTGTTATGGAGCTTATAAGGACTTAGCTAGGAAGCTTGTTCACAAACAGCCCATGATTGCTAGCTAGCTCCATAACTCAAGCTAGCTTGGAGGAGACACATGCACGCCCAAGAGAGAGCACATGACCAGCTATCATTCCATGCGCAAGGATACACCACAAGCATCCTAGAGGAGCCATGTGCACGCCTTGTGACCAGCCCACCATGTGCTAGGCGTGTGACTTCATTTAGGCGCCAAGATGAAGAGTCCTCTCACCATTCAGCCAAGCACTCCTTTCTCTCCAATTTGGCGCCAACTTGAGGGGACACAAGAGCTATTCGGCCAAGGGTTATTTCCCTCCATCTAGGGCCGAAATATTATGTCATTTAGCATTAAAATTATGTCATTTTATAGAGACACAAGGGCTAGCCGAATCCTTTTGTAACCATTCGGCCATGTCTCCCCATTTACTATAAATAGGAAAGCAATAATCATTTGTAACCAGACCTTTTATTTTAATTGAAGTGAGATTATTCTCTTTCTTAAGTCCTGGTGACTTTTTATCGACTTATCAAGTATTTTATACTTGTGGCATCAACCTCTTCTTTCATCTTGATACTTCTGGTTCTTAGTTCATATAACTAGTGGGTCAAAGTACTTAACACCACCCCTTGAAGAAACAATATAAAGATTGGGTCTTTGCTCTCTATAGCATTGGTTCTTCTTTGAGCATCCTTCAAGATACTATCCTCACATCCATCCTTTTTGTTTCATCGCCATAACCATAACCATTTCAATCATCTTTCGCTTCCATCTCTCATTTATTAAATAGCCTACCTATTAAATCATACGTTTACCACCCTTATCCATTCTGTTTTGAGCCATTCTTTGTGCAGGTTGTTTTTCTTCCTTCCTATATCCACAATCAAATGAGAAGGTAGAATTACCTTACATCAAGTGGTAATCAGAGCTTTGGTGGAAGAAGCAACGTGCAACAAAAACAAAAATACAAAAAGAAGAAGTGCAAAGTGAAGTGCAAAGTCAAAGAAAGAAAGAAAAATCAGAAAAGAAGCACTCAAAAAGAAGAAATTGAAAACACTCAAAAGAAGAAAAAAAGAAAGAAAAGTTGGAAGCACTTATCAACAATTCTCATCACCAAGCCATTCAAGTAAGCCTATAAATTTGATTGTGGTGATAGAAGGTTGTAAAGTGACTTGTGTAAGTAACCCCTTCATTCTCTTCTTTCTATTTTTTCTAAGCCACCCTTTCAATTATATTTTGCTTTCCATTCCTACTAACCCATTTGGAGCCGACGCCAAACAAGTAAAATTTACTCGATATAGTCTTGAGTAAAAGTTTTCTAGAACTTGAGACAAGAGAATCGAGAGGAAAAAGGCTGGAGCGTGTGTGAGATCAGAAGAGGACAAGTAAAAGCCATTAAAGTCCTAGAGTGCAAACACGAGCGAATTGAGTGACATCAAGTTTCCTTGGAGTGACTCATGAGGCTTTGTGAGAGTATATTCTGGTAAGGTATTTTACACATCTTATTCTTTTCTTATTTCACTAACCATGTCTCGGAGTTCAAGATGATCCCCAAAAAGAGAAGCCCCTAACTTGCAGACACAAGCTATTATGCACGAAATGGTAAGATTGTTGAAATTAGAATTGGAGCCTTTTCAAGATCGTATGGATCAATTAGAAGCATCTTTAGGCAACCGGAGAGTAAACCGCCCTAGAATGGAAGAAGACCTAGAAGAGGAAGAGGCTGAAGTAACATCAGTAGCAAGGAGAGATGTTCATTGAAATCAAAATGACAACTTCAGCAACATCAAAGTGACTATTCCTCCATTTCAAGGACGAACTGATCCAGAAGCCTATCTTGATTGGGTAATCAAAATTGAACACATTTTTGAATGCCAAAACTATACGGAGCAAAAGAAGGGTAGGCTTACTGCTATGGAATTCGTGGACTATGCCTTAGTTTGGTGGGACCAATTGGTGAGTTCAAGAAGACGAAATGGTGATCGCCCCATCACAACATGGGATGAAATGAAGGCCATTATGAGGAAAAGGTTTGTTCCTACTCACTATCACCGAGATCTTTATCATATATTACAAAATTTGAAACAAGGAAGCAAGAACGTTAAAGATTATTTCAAAGAAATGAAGATTTCCATGATCCGAGCCAATATGGATGAAGATAGAGAAGCAACAATGGCATGGTTTTTATCTGGCCTAAATCTTGATATTGCTAACCTTGTTGAACTTCAGCATTATGTAGAGATTAAAGAAATGGTTCATGTGGCCATGAAAATTGAAAGACAACTCAAAAGGAAATCCTACACTAGGAGCAGTCCAAATTCGGCCACCAAATGGAAGCAAGAACCTATTACTTTCCGGAAGCAAACTCCAGTCCAAATAAAGGATCGTGCAGAGATACCTAAAACTATACAAGTGAGTGAATCTAACAAGGGTAAAGAAAAGCAAACCAGCACTTTTGAGAGATCAAGAGACATCAAATGTTTCAAGTGTTTTGGAAAAGGACATGTTGCTAGTCAATGTCCCAACCGAAATACCATGATGGTGCTTGACAATGGAGATATTGTATCAGATTCTGATGAGCCTATTTTTGACGAGGAACCTGAAACAATACAAGAAGAAGAAATGGAAGAAAATGCATATCATGGTGAGATGCTTGTTTGAAAGAGGTGCCTACAATCACAAACATCCCAAGATGATATTCAGAGAAACAATATCTTTCATACAAGGTGCCATGTCAAGGATAAGGTTTGCACAATGATCATCGATGGAGGAAGTTGCACAAACGTAGCCAGCACTCTTATGGTTAAAAAACTTGGATTGGAAACGTCAAAACATCCTACTCCATATAAACTCCAATGGCTCAATGAAGGAGGTGAGTTAAATGTTACCAAACAGGTTCTAATTCCTTTCTCAGTTGGTAGGTACAAGGACGAGGTGCTTTGTGACATTGTCCCTATGCATGCTAGCCACATCTTACTTGGGAGACCATGGCAGTATGACAAAAGGGCCATTCATGATTGTTTTCACAATCAATACACTTTTAAGCATGATGGATGCAAGGTGACCTTGATGCCTTTAACGCCAAAAGAAGTACAACAAGATCAATTGCATATGCGAAAGAGTGTACAAGCATGGCGCAAAGACAAAACTCCGACGAAAAATGAAGAGGAACTAAACAAGAAACCAAACTTCTTCATAGAGATACATGATGGGGGGGATGATGCAAGCACATTTTCAACTATAAAGGGAGTACTCTTGAACATCCTTTTAATGTATTTGCTTTATAATAACCTTATAATATATATACCATTCTATCACATATCATTCTAAGGATATTAGTTATGAAGTTAAAGAATAACTTAGTATGAATACATCATACACATTGTTATTTTAATATGTTAAGCATGTTAGGATAGCTATATAATTATATTATGCATGATTATAACATATACATCAAGGCAACATACTTATAATGCATTTCATTAGTTCATTTGCATTCATATTAGCTCTTAGGCTTTATACCTTACCTTACACATATTAGGAGATGATATAATTAGCTCATGACATTCAAACTTAGCTCACATTACCATAATCAAACATGGCAGCAAGGTAATTAGCTCATATTAGCTCAATACCATGGAATTACCTTGTTTCCTTGCACATGTAGGTACATTGGAGCATAATGAACGTTGAGGTAGATTGGTGAATGATTTAGACGTCATATGTAGCTCACAAACAGCTTACAAAGTACAAGGCAGCTCATGGAACACTAAGGGAAGCTCGATTCAGCTGGAGGAGCTTAAGGCTAGCTAAACTTAGCTAATTGGACTAATTGGAGTTGAGTTGCCAAAAGTGATGTAAAAGGTAGCTGAATGTAGTTGAATATGCTGTAATGGAGCTTATAAGGACTTAGCTAGGAAGCTTGTTGATGTGATCTGATTCAGCGTCAAAAATGGACTTGCATCTCCAACCTTTCTCAATACTCAAAGGGGGATTTTCCTTAACTTAATCTTTCTTTATACCATAGTTATAATAATAGCTTACATACATTATAATTATAGTTATGATGAAGATATTATGAATGTATGAAGTTATTGTTATGAACCACATATTTATATCTTCTATTACTTAGCCTATAAATGTTTTCTTTTGTAGGTACATGTTCGGCCACAACATGAGAGCTGACTTAAAGCTAGAATTGGAGTCAATAAGCTAGGAAATCTTACATAGGATGACTCGGGAGATCATGAAGAAAAAATGGTGAAAAATTGTTAGCTGACCCCTGAGCTCATAGCTCACTTGAGCTGGACTTTTGAGCTAGCTAGAGACCTCATTTCAGCTGGAGAGTTGCACCATCATCTTCACCACACAGAGAACTACAAATATGGTCTAGGTCAATTTTTGTGGATTCGTACCTTTCCGCGAAGAGTTGCCATTCTGAGAAGTGCCTTTTCACAAGGAGTTGTCCTATGACTTGTACACATGTCCTTCATCTATGGCCAGCTCAACTTCAGCTCAAACTCATGGGTTGTTTCACACAAATGTGACCTTTCATAATTAGTTGCTGCCCCATTGATGCCATGTCACCTAGACACATGTTTGATGCCAAGTCACGCCTAAGATGTTGTTCATCTTCACGCCATGGAGGAGTCCACGCCTTAAGCATTCTACACCATCCATGTGAGTTCCACATGACCAGCCACCCATGTGCTTTGCATGTGAATGAAATAGGCACCAAAATGAAGAGGCTTCTTTCTATTCGGCCTAAACATCATCATGCTTCAAGTTGGCGCCAAGATGAAGAGATATGGGAACCATTCGGCCAAAGACATCTCCCCTCATCCAAGCATCATTTATTTTCGTTTTAAGACATGTACTTTGCCAAAAAGGCATGTATTTATTCAGCCAAGCCTTTACAAATCTATAAATAGGCTTTGGCATTCATTTGTAAACGAACCCTTTGATCAATTAAAAAATCCTTTGTGAGATTATTCTCTCTTCAAGTTCTTTTTAGAACTATATCGATTAAGCAAGCCTTTCTAAAGCTTGTGGCATCATTCCTTCACCTTGATACTTCTGGTTCCTAGTTTAAATAACTAGAGGGTCAAAGTCCTTTCATACCATCCCTTATAAAACTTATAAGAAACGAGTCTTTGCTCCTTTATAGCATTGGTTCCTTCTTAGTTTTATAAGATACAATATGTCCATCACCATTATCACGCCTATATCATCACCATAGTCCATCACCATTATCACGCCTATATCATCACCATATTCCATCACCATATCACGCCTATATTATCACCAACTTATAAATTTCCATTTCTTCATCTTTGAATTATCCTTCAACCTCAACAAGGTATTCGTCCATCACCACCATTGGAGGCCGAATCCATCATCACTTGAAGGATCATTCTACAACACTTCCGCAGCCCTTCTTTGATGACTATTCTATCCATTTCAATTCTTTCCATTTCCTTTCTTAATTATTTATTTACTTAACCAATTATTCTTCTTTTGTGCAGATTACTTTTCAATTCAAGGCGTAGCATTTGGTGTCTCTCCTAGATCGGGAAACAACAAGGTTGCCAACTTCTTCATTATTGAAGAAACCTGGTTAGCCTTACATCAAGCGGTAATCAGAGCTCTGGTGGATTGACATTCAAAGTGCTAAAAAAAAAAGCAACAAGAGAGAAGAAAAGAAAAGAGAAAAGAAAAAGACTCCTACATCAAATTTGGAGTGCAAAAGAAAGAAAAGAAAAAGAAGAAAATCAAAAGCAAAAGAAAAGTGAAGCAAGTTGCAAAGTACACTCAAAGAGAAGCACCATACAATCTGCCCAACATCAAACTTGAAGGAGGTATCCTTGTTGTTTCTTGTGAAGGAAGATAGTAAGTGTTGCAACTTGAGTTGTAAGTTATCTTCACTTATTTACTATTTCATTTCCTTTTCTTTCATCTTTTCTTATTCCATTACCTTATCATCTTTCTTAACCTTTTCTAGCCTATCCTTTATCATGTACCTTAACCATTTCTAAATCGACGCACAAACTAAAGAAACTTGCTCAATCTTGAGTTAGTTCTTAAAAAGGACCCACAAGAGAGAATCGAGCGGTAAAAGGCAAACGAGAGGGTAAGATCAGAAGGGGGATCAGAAAAAGCCAAAAACATATCCCCGAGTGCAAACACGAGCGTGAGTGGAGTGCAATCTGAAATTTTCTTTGGAGTGATCAAGTGTGGTTTTTGTGAGTGTGCTGGTAAGGTTTTAAATTACTTTATTTCACTAACCATGTCTCAAAGTCCTGGAGGAAATGCAGGAACACCAAACTTACAAATGCAGGCACTCATTGGTGAAATGATGAGAATGTTTCGTGAAGAGTTCAATGCTCTTCATGAAAAGATAGATTAACACCATGATCTACCACCAAACCGTAATAATGGAGCCAACAGAAGATAACAACAACCACCCCCTCCAGAAGAAGATGTTCAAGAAAATTTTGATGAGGGTGAACAAGCAGCATTCCAAGGCCCTAGACGTGCCATTGTTGATGACAATTTGAGCAACATTAAGATCAAAATTCCTCAATTCCAAGGAAAGACTGATCCTGAAGCCTATCTTGAATGGGAAAGCAAAGTGGAACATGGTTTTAGTTGCCACAACTATTCCGAGATGAAGAAAGTGAGATTGGCAGCCATGGAGTTCATAGACTATGCCTTAATATGGTGGGATCAACTTACCCTTAACCGAAGGAGGAATAGAGAACGACCGGTCTCAACTTGGCTTGAAATGAAAGGTATTATGAGAAAACGATTCATTCCCGTTCACTATCACCGTGACTTGTTTCAAAAGTTACAGAATCTTAAACAAGGCCATAAGAGTGTGGAGGACTACTACAAAGAGATGGAAGTGGCCATGATCCGAGTCAACATTGAGGAGGATCATGAAGCAACTATGGTAAGATTCCTTGCTGGACTTAATCTCGAAATTGCCAATACCTTAGAGTTGTATCATTACATCGAACTAGATGAGATGGTGCAAATGGCAATGAAGATTGAAAGACAACTGAAGAGGAGACATACATCTCGTAATATTGCGTCCACACCATCAAGATGGAATCCAAACATAAAGAAACCTACTCCTCCTCCTGTTAAAGAACAAGCCGAATCTTTGAAGACTCAACAAGTAAGTAAAGACCCCAATCGAGGAAAGCAAACTACTGAACGTTCAAGAGACATTAGGTGCTTTAAATGTCTTGGGAGGGGCCATATAGTTACACAATGTCCTAACCGGAATACCATGCTCTTACTTGGAAATGGTGAAATAGAATCAGAACCTGAAGAAGAAGAAGAGGCACCTATTGAAGTCAATGAAGAAATAAATCTTGCAGAACCCGTTGATCAAGGAGAAGCCTTGGTAATTAGAAGAAGTTTGAATCTTCAAGTTGCAGAAGATAATGCACAGTGAGAAAACATATTCCATACCCGATGCCATCTGAATGAAAATGTATGTTTTGTTATTATAGACGGTGGAAGTTGTACTAATGTGGCCAGTACAATAATGGTGAAAAAGCTTGGTTTGAAAACAATGAAGCACCCAAATCCATATAAGTTGCAGTGGCTCAATGAACGAGGAGAACTCAATGTTAGCAAACAGGTGATAGTTCCTTTTTCCATTGGCAAATACAAAGATGAGATTATGTGTGATGTTGTTCCTATGCACGCTAGCCATCTACTTCTTGGAAGGCCATGGCAATACGATAAAATGACTATTCATGATTGTTTTACCAATCAATACTCATTCAGCCATAAAGGAAAGAAGATTATCCTAACTCCTTTAACGCCTAAACAAGTTCAGAATGATCAAGTCAGAATGAAACAGAGTATTGAGGCTATGAGGAAAGGAAAAGTAACAACCGTGGAAGAAACTGATCCAAAAACAAGTGCTTATTCTTCAAAGTGATTGATTCGAGAATGCCTATTGACAAAAGGAAGATTTAGGAGACGTGACCTTTGGGAATCAAAAAGATGTGTCCATTGAAAAGCAAAAGGACATCAATTTTCATTCAAAGAATGTGTCTTTAGAAGAACCAATGGAAGTGACCTATGAGAATTCAATGATCATGTCTATTGGAGTATTAATAAACACCACTTTTGGGATATCAAGGGACCTAAATATTCAGAGCAAATTTACATGGGCATATCTCACTCAAGAGCCTAAAGAAGGGATCCCAATTTCTGACGAAACAACAACTATGGAATGGAGGAACGTTGAAAAGAAACCACCCTTCAATTTGAGGACAAATTGCTTTAAAGAAGGGGGGATGATGTGATCTGATTCAGCGTCAAAAATGGACTTGCATCTCCAACCTTTCTCAATATTCAAAGGGGGATTTTCCTTTACTTAATCTTTCTTTATACCATAGTTATGATAATAGCTTACATACATTATAATTATAGTTATGATGATGATATTATGAATGTATGAAGTTATTGTTATGAACCACATATTTATATATTATATTACATAGCTTATAAATGTTTTCTTTTGTAGGTACATGTTCGGCCACATCATGAGAGCTGACTTAAAGCTATAATTGGACTCAATAAGCTAGGAAATCTTATATAGGATGACTCGGGAGATCATGAAGAACAAATGGTGAAAAATTGCTAGCTGACCCCCGAGCTCATAGCTCACTTGAGCTGGACTTTTCAGCTAGCTAGAGACCTCATTTCAACTAGAGAGTTGCACCATCATCTTCACCACACATAGCACTACAAATATGGTCTAGGTCAATTTTTGTGGATTTGTACCTTTCCACGAAGAGTTGCCATTCCGAGAAGTTCCTTTTCACAAGGAGCTGTCCTATGACTTGTACACATGTCCTTCATCTATGGCCAGCTCAACTTCAGCTCAAACTCTTGGGGAGTAGCTCAAATGATGAAAGGTTGTTTCACACAAATGTAACCTTTCATAATTAGTTGCTGCCCCATTGATTCCATGTCATCTAGACACATGTTTGATGCCAAGTCACGCCTAAGATGCTATTCATCTTCATGCCATGCAGGAGTCCACGCCTTAAGCATTCTACACCATCCATGTGAGTGCCACATGACCAGCCACCCATGTGCTTTGCATGTGAATGAAATAGGCGCCAAAATGAAGAGGCTTCTCTCTATTCGGCCTAAACATCATCATGCTTCAAGTTGGCGCCAAGATGAAGAGATATGGGAACCATTCGGCCAAAGACATCTCCCCTCATCCAAGCATCATTTATTTTCGTTTTAAGACATGTACTTTGCCAAAAAGGCATGTATTTATTCGGCCAAGCCTTTACAAATCTATAAATAGGCTTTGGCATTCATTTGTAAACGAACCCTTTGATCAATTAAAAAATCCTTTGTGAGATTATTCTCTCTTCAAGTTCTTTTTAGAACTATATCGATTAAGCAAGCCTTTCTAAAGCTTGTGGCGTCATTCCTTCAACTTGATACTTTTGGTTCCTAGTTTAAATAACTAGAGGGTCAAAGTCCTTTCATACCATCCCTTATAAAACTTATAAGAAACGGGTCTTTGCTCCTTTATAGAATTGGTTCCTTCTTAGTTTTATAAGATACAATCTGTCCATCACCACTATCACGCCTATATCATCACCATAGTCCATCACCATTATCACGCCTATATCATCACCATATTCCATCACCATATCACGCCTATATTATCACCAACTTATAAATTTCCATTTCTTCATATTTGAATTATCCTTCAACCTCAACAAGGCATTCGTCCATCACCACCATTGGAGGCCGAATCCATCATCACTTAAAGGATCATTCTACAACACTTCCGCATCCCTTCTTCCGCAGATTACTTTTCAATTCAAGGCGTAGCATTTGGTGTCTCTCCTAGATCGGGAAACAACAAGGTTGCCAACTTCTCCATTATTGAAGAAGCCTGGTTAGACTTACATCACTTGTTCACAAACAGCCCATGATTGCTAGCTAGCTCCACAACTCAAGCTAGCTTGGAGGAGACACATGCACTGCCAAGAGAGAGCACATGACCAGCCATCATTCAATGCGAAAGGATGCACCACAAGCATCCTAGAGGAGCCATGTGCACACCTTGTGACAAGCCCACCATGTGCTAGGCGTGTGACTTCATTTAGGCGCCAAGATGAAGAGTCCTCTCACCATTCGGCCAAGCACTCCTTTCTCTCCAATTTGGCGCCAACTTGAGGGGACACAAGAGCTATTCGGCCAAGGGTTATTTCCCTCCATCTAGGGCCGAAACATTATGTCATTTAGCATTAAAATTATGTCATTTTATAGAGACACAAGGGCTGGCCGAATCCTTTTGTAACCATTCGGCCATGTCTCCCCATTTCCTATAAATAGGAAAGCAATCATCATTTGTAACCAGACCTTTTATTTTAATTGAAGTGATATTATTCTCTTTCTTAAGTCCTTGTGACTTTTTATCGACTTATCAAGTATTTTATACTTGTGGCATCAACCCTCTTCTTTCATCTTGATACTTCTGGTTCCTAGTTCATATAACTAGTGGGTCAAAGTATTTAACACCACCCCTTGAAGAAACAATATAAAGATTGGGTCTTTGCTCTCTATAGCATTGGTTCTTCTTTGAGCATTCTTCAAGATATTATCCTCACAACCATCCTTTTTGTTTCATCGCCATAACCATAACCATTTCAATCATCTTCCACTTCCATCTCTCATTTATTAAATAGCCTACCTATTAAACCATACGTTTACCACCCTTATCCATTCTGTTTTGAGACATTCACTTGTGCAGGTTATTTTGCTTCCTTCCTAGATCCACAATCAAACGAGAATGTAGAATTACCTTACATCACATCCCATTACCATATTCATCACCATTCCTTAACCATTTAATTATCCATCAACTATCATCAAGAATCACGTGCATCATTACCAATGGTGGCCGAGTTCTCTTACAATTGAAGGACAATTCAACAACACTTCCGCAGCCCATCTTTGATAACATTTCTATCAATTTCAATTCTTATCATTTCCTTTCTTCTTCCATTTCTTATTTATATTTCCATCTTAACCATTTCTTTCTTTTAATTTTGCAGATTACTTATCAATTTAAAGTGTAGCATTTGGTGTCTCTCCTAGATCAGGAAACAACAAGGTTACCAACTTTTCCATTATTGAAGAAGCCTGGTTAGCCTTACATCAAGCGGTAATCAGAGCTTTGTTGGATTGACATTCAAAGTGCTGCAACAAGAAGAAGAAAAAAGGGAAAAAAAAGAAAAAAAGACTCCTACATAAAATTTGGAGTGAAAAAGAAAGAAAAGAAAAAGAAGAATCAAAAGCAAAGAAAAAGGGAAGCAAAGTTACAAAATACACTCAAAGAGAAACACATTACAATATGTCCCAACAACAAACTTGAAAGAGGTATCCTTGTTGTTTCTTATGAAGGAAGATAGTAAGTGTTGCAACTTGAGTTGTAAGTTATCTTCATTTTTCTTATTATTTCATTTCTTATTTCTTATGTCATTCATATTTGCTTATTTCATTTCCTTATCCTTTTCTTAACATTTTCTATCCTACCCCTATCATAACCATTTCTAGACCCTAACCATTTTTTAAGCCGACGCACAGACTAAGAAACTTGCTCAATCTTGAGTTAGTTCTTTAAAAGGACCCACAAGAGAGAATCCAGTGAAAAAAGGCATACGAGAGGGTGAGATCAGAAGGGGGATCAGAAAAAGCCAAGAATATACCCCTGAGTACAAACACGAGTACTTGAGTGGAGTAACATCGTAATTTTTTTTGGAGTGACTATGAGATTTTGTTGTGTGAAATTTGGTAAGGTCCTATTTTTCACATTTCAATTTTTTTCACTAACAATGTTACTTGATCTTTCCTCTTCGCAAGAAATGGAGAACATTCAGCAAAGGGAGAATGTATATCATACTCGTTGCCATGTAAATGGTAAAGTGTGTTTGGTAGCTATTGATGGAGGAAGTTGTACAAACATTGCAAGCACATACATGGTGAACAAATTGGGTCTTACAACATTCAAACATCCCAGCCCATATGTTTTGCAAGGATTAAATGAAGATGAAGAGTTTGAAGTCATAGAGCAAGTACTTGTTCCCTTCTCAATTGGGAGATATGAAGATGAAGTCTTTTGTGATGTTGCTTCCATAAATTCAAGCCATCTTCTTTTTGGTCGACATTGGCAGTTTGATAAATGAGCATTGTATGATGGATTCATAAATCGGTATTCATTCTACCGCAATAAAAGAAAAATCATCTTGACTCCATTATCTCCTAGCCGAGTGAATGAAGATCAAAACACCTTGAGGAAAAGAATTAAAGCAATGAAGGAGCAACTTGAAGAAGAACGTTTGGAAGGAAGTTCGAATGATGGAATGAATTTTGAAATCAAACAAAATGTTGAAAATGATGAGAAACAAAGAGTGAATGAAGAAGACGTTGGAGTTGAAAATGAGAGAGTTGAAAAGGATGAATTTGGAGATAAAGAGGAGAATGAAGAACATATTTTAATTAACCTTACTCTTTCATCTATTCTTCCTATTCTTTTGCAGGATAATCCAAGAGACATATCACTTCGAGTTGATGATTCAAGAAACATGTCTTTTGAAGAACCAATAGGTGTGACTTTTGGTGATCCACAAGACATGTCCTTAGACGTTCCAACAGTTATGCTACTTGAAATTCAAAAAGATATGTCACTTGAAGTGCCAAAAGTTATGATCATTGAAGCTCCAAGTTCATTTCAACTCATGAAGAGAATTCAGCGACCAATGGAGTTTTACATCATTAAGCAACCAACGCCCATTAAACATCCACCCTGGTTTGATAATTCCATTCATCTTGTCAATAGTTTTTCAATTACTAATTTTGATTTATTTTGCAGTAATTCAAAATATGTTGGTATAATATTATCAAATTGTGATGGCAAGGACGATTCAAAGGACACAATCTTTCAAAGGAAAGAGCCAAAAGACGTGAATCATAAAGGCTTAATGGACGTGATTCTTCAAGAGCATAAAATTGTGAATTTTCATTCAATGAACATGACTTTTGAAGAATCAAACAATATGTCTTTTGGGGTACCGAGAGATATGATCATTAAAGATAATATTTCTTAAAAAGGCATGACTCTTGACCATCTAGCAAACATAGACAGAGAATTTTTCTTTCACTTATTTATCATTAATCATTCTCTTACTTATGAGATTCCTTTCCCTTTTCAGGTCATGGACATTCAAGGAACTTATTCAAGGGATGTGATTTTTGATAAAGATCATTTCATAAAGATAACATATGAATGGGCATACAATTTGGAGAAGTCACCTTTCGATTTGAGGACAAATCGCCCAAAAGAAGGGGAGGATGATGTGATCCTATCTAGTACCAACTTTTTGCATGACATACTCACATCATTGAAATTCCATCAAGCTCAATATAAGGGAGTTCTACCTTACTTTATAATATATTTACTCATTTATGAACTATATATTATTATGAGCATACATTTTCATATTAGACTATGCTTGAATTATCATAACATGTGCATTCATTAATTATGTCCTATGGTTTGCATCATTGATTGATATTCATGCATATAATCTATAGTTGTAATAATAATATGCATTCATTATCATATGATGCATGAATTATTATTATAACCTATAGTTCACATCTTTATAATATGCACATTCTTATTACTTTATAATAATTCATATATTTAGCTGATATTATGCTTTCTTTTGTAGATGCATGTTCGGCCACATGATGGGAGCTGACTTAAAGCTAGCATTAGAGTCCAAGATCTATGGAAACTTAACTAGGACAACTCCGGATAGCTCAAGAACATTTTGGGACAAAGTTGCCACCTGACCTTCGAGCTCAGAGCTGACTTGAGCTGGACTTTTGAGCTAGCTAGAGGTCTCATTTCAGCTGGAGAGTTACACCATCACCACCACCACACAGAGTACTTCAAATGTGGTCTAGGTTAATTTTTATGGATTCGTACCTTTTCATGAAGAGTTGCAATTCCAAGAGGTGCCTTTTAACAAGGAGATCTCCTAAGACTCACCTACATGTCCTTCATCTACGGCCAACTCATATTCAGCTCAAACATATGGAAAGTAGCTCAAATGATGAAAGGTTACCTTCCAAAAATATGACCTTTCATGACAAGTTGCTACCCATTGAAGACCATGACACCTAGATGCATGTTGAAAGCCAAGTCACGCCTAGTTGCTGCCATCTTCATTGAATGGACTTCAAGGCACCATCCTATGGTTGCAACCTCACCAAAGCCTTGCAAGAAGACCCATGTGCATTCAAGTAGGCTACTATGTGCATTATTCAAGCATGTGCACTCCATGTGACATCAAATAGGCGCCAAAACACCAAGGTATACTTCCTATTCGGCCAAAGACTCCTTCCCCTTCATTTTGGCACCCAAATAACTTTCAAATGCATTCAAAACATCCTTAGGGCCGAACCAACAACTAACCATTCGGCCAAGAGCATGTATCTTCATTAAAATCATGTATTTTCATCAAAAATCATGTATTTTCAAAGGGGTTTCAACCTTAGCCGAACCATCATGTGTTTATTCGGCCTAAACCCTTTTAAAACTATAAATAGGATAGGCTATTGACATTGTAAACACAACCCTTTGATAAATTAAAACTCTAGTGAGATTATTCTCTCTTCAAGTTCTTTTTTGAACTATATCGACTAAGCAAGCTTTTTTAAAGTTTGTGGCGTCAAACCCTTCCTTGATACTTATGGTTCCTAGTTCATATAACTAGTGGGTCAAAGTCCTTGCTACCATCCCTTATAAGACTTATAAGAAATGAGTCTTTGTTTTTTTATAACATTGGTTCCTTCTTAGTTTTATAAGATACTATTTCAATTACCATCTTTCCATCACCATCATTCATCACTTTCATGCCAATTCTATCACCATCGCATTAGCATATTGATGTAAGGCTAACCAGGCTTCTTCAATAATGGAGAAGTTGACAACCTTATTATTTCCCGATCTAGGAGAGACACCAAATGCTACTTGTTGAATTGGAAGTAATTTGCACAAAGAATAAGAAGTTGTTAAATAAATGGATAATTAAGAAAGGAAATAACAATGGAAATAATTGAAATGGAAAGAAATGTTATCAAAGATGGCTGCGGAAGTATTGTAGAAGAATCCTTCAAGAATTGATGAATTCGGCCTCCAAATAATGTTGATGGACGAATGCCTTGATGATGATTGAAGGATGATTGAATGATGAATAGATGGTAAGGGATTGGTGGTTATATAGGTGTGAAATGGTGATAGAAGATGGTAATGATATAGGCGTGCAATGGTAATGGAAGATGGTGATGTTATAGGTGTGAAAATGGTGATGGAAGATGGTGATGTTTAGGTAGTATCTTATAAAACTAAGAAGGAACCAATGCTATAAAGGAGTAAAGACCCGTTTCTTATAAGTCTTATAAGGGATGGTATGAAAGGAATTTAACCCACTAGTTATATAAACTAGAAACCAGAAGTATCAATGAAAGGGGTTTGATTTCACAAATTATGAAAGCTTGCTTGATCGATATAGTTCTAAAAAGAACTTGAAGAGAGAAATATCTCACAAAGAGTTTTTAATTATCAAAGGGTTGAGTTACAAATGAAATGCCAAAGCCTATTTATAGGCTTGCATAGGTTTGGCCGAATAATTAGGTGTCTATTCATCTTGTCTCTTAAAACGAAAATAGATGATGCTTGGATGAGGGGAGATGTCTTTGGACGAATGGTTCCCTTTCCTATTCATCTTGGCGCCAACTTGAAGCAAGATGATGGTTTGGTCGAATGGAGAGAATCCTCTTCATTTTGGCACCCATTTCATCCACATGCATAGCACATGTGTGGGCTGGTCATTAGACACTCACATGGGTGGCATAGGGTGCTTATGGTGTGGCTTTTCCTTGGCATGAAGTTGAGCAGCAACTAGGTGTGACTTGGCTTCCATCTTGTATCTTGGTGACATGGCATCAATGGGGCAGCAACTAATTATGAAAGGGCACATTTGTGTGAAGCATTCTTTCATCATTTTAGCTACTTCCCATGTGTTTGAGCTGAAGGTGAGCTGGCCATAGATGAAATACATGAAGATGAGTCTTAGGATAGCTCTTTATGAAAGGGCACTTCTCGGATTGAAAACTCTTCGCGAAAAGGTACGAATTCACAAAATTTGACCTAAACCATATTTGTAGTGCTCTGTGTGGTAAAGATGATAGTGTAACTCTCCAGCTGAAATAAGGTCTCTAGCTAGCTCAAAAGTCCAGCTCAAGTGAGCTATGAGCTCAGAGGTCAGCTAACAACTTTGTCTCAAAATGTCCTTGGCTGTCCCGGAGTTGTCCTAGTCAAGTTTCCTTAGCTCAATGACTCCAATTCTAGCTTTAAATTAGCTCCAATGATGTGGCCGAACATGTACTTACAAAAGAAATCATATAATAAGCTAAATAATATAAGATATAATCATGTAAATATGTGGTTCATAGATTATACTATATATTAACACAAAACATAGTATATAATCTATTGTTTGGGGATGCATTTCTAAATGATTCAAAGGGTTTAATGCATCTGGTTGTAAGAGCTTCCATGAAAAGTTTGGCTCTTGATCAAGTGATTGGTCCTTGTGGCATTACTTCCATATCCTTTGAAGATGGAATTGGTATGCTCACATCATCCCCCCTTCTTTTATGTGATTTGTCCCCAAATAATCATCATCCTTGATTGGAGAAAGATCTGCTATATTGAAGGTGGCACTTACATTGTATTCTCCGAGAAGATCCAATTTGATACGATCCAAACTAGCTCCAACTTTCTACATGACTTGAACACACCATGGATGTTCTTTAAAGCTTTTCTAAGAGAGTTCTTCATTACCCTATATTATATTATATCATTCATACATTCTATTCTATCATAAGCATGCTTTCGCATGTTATTATAAATTATCATAGTAATTCTATCCTATGCCTAGTTGATCATGTTTTTCATGTCATTCAAATATATGCTATGATTACATATCATTTCTTAGGATATTATTATTACATGTTTCTATTTTTCATTTATGAATACCATGTTATATGATATTCATGCATACAACATATACCCACATCTTTATGATTGATACACAATGTTATAAGTATGTTAGATTAATCTTACATCCATTTAAGCATGATTCATTACTTTCATGAAATGGCAGCATGCTTAATCATTCATTTGTTAGCTTATATGCATTCATTTTAGCTCCTAGGTCTTACACATTAGCTTACATATGTTATATCATTATGTACTTAGCTCAGAACATGCATTCATAACTTATATCACTCAAACACCTCACGACAACATGCATTTTACCTTAAATGAGCTCACACATTACTTAATTTGTTTGTTTGTTGATTCTTATAGGTGAAACACAAAGAAATGCATATTATGGTAGCTTGGTGGATGATTTGGACATCCTATACAGCTCACAAACTGCTCGCAAAGTACGAGGCATCTCATAGAACACTAAGGAAAGCTCAATTCAGCTGAAGGAGCTCAAGGCTAGCTAAACTTAGCTAGTTGAACTATTTGGAGCTGAGTTGTCAAAAATGATGCCAATGGTAGTTGAATATAGCTTAACGTGCTGTTATAAAGCTCATAAGGATTTGGCTAGGAAGCTTGTTCACAAACAGGCCATGGTTGCTAGCTAGCTCCACACTCAAGCTAGCTTGAAGGAATCACATGCATTTCCAAGAGGGAACACATGACCAGCCATCATCTCATGCACAAGGCTACACCACAAGGTTCCCTAGAACTCCCATGTGCCTTGCATATGACCAGCCGCCCCCATGTGCCTTGCATGTGGGTTCATTTAGGTGCCAAGATGAAGAGCCATTTAACCATTCGGCCAAGCATCATCTCCTCTCCCATTTGGCGCCAATTTGAAGGGATACAAGTGTTATTCGGCCAAGGATAATTTCCCTCCATCAAGGGCCAAACCATCATCTCTTTTAGCATTTAAATTATGTCTTTATAGGGAGATGCATGGGTTGGCCGAACCATTATGTCTATATTCGGCCATGTACCTCCATTTACTATAAATAGGAAAGCATATCTCTTTTGTACTCAGACCATTTTTATTAATATAATTGAGATTATTCTCTTCCTTAAGTCCTGGTGACTTTTATCGACTTATCAAGTATTTTTATACTTGTGGCGTCAACCCCTTTCTTTTCACCTTGATACTTCTGGTTCCCAGTTCTTATAACTAGTGGGTCAAAGTCCTTAACCTTGAAGAAGCAATATAAAGTCTAGGTCTTTGTTTTCTATAACATTGGTTCTTCTTTGAGACTTCTTCAAGATACTATCCTCACTTCCATCCCTTTGTTTCATAGCCATAACCCATAGACATTTCAATTATCTTCTGCTTCCATCTCTCATTTAAACAACCCACCTATTCACCCATACGTTTACCACCCTTAACCATCTCTTTTTGAGCCATTCACTTGTGCAGGTTGTTTTGCTTCCTTCAAAGATCCACAATCAATTGTTAAGGTACAAGTGCCTTACATCAAGTGGCATCAGAAGCCTTACATCAAGCGGTAATCAGAGCTTTGGTGGAAGAAAGCAACGTGCAATAACAACATCAACAAAAATACAAAAAGAAGTGCAAGTGAAGTGCAAAGTCAAAGAAATCAAGAAAAAAATCAGAAAAGGAATTAAGCACTCCAAAAGAAGAATTTCCAGCACTCAAAAAGAAGAAACGCAAAGAAAAGGAAAGAAAGAAAGTTGAAGCACTCATCAACAACTCTCATCACCAAGCCATTCAAGTAAGCCTTTAAATTGATTGTGGTGATAGAAGGTTGTAAAATGACTTTGTGTAAGTAACCCCTTTTGTTCTCTTCTTTCTATTTCTAAGCCACCCTTTCATTATATTTTGTTTTTCAATTCTTACTAACCCATTTGCAGTCGACGCACAACAAGTGAAATTTACTTGATACGATTTTGAGTAAAGTCCTCTAGAACTTGGAACAAGAGAATCGAGAGGAAAAAGGCTAGAGTGTATGTGAGAACAGAAGAGGACAAGTAAAATAAATTAAAGTCCTAGAGTGCAAACATGAGTGGATTGAGTGAAATTCAAGTTTTCTTGGAGTGACTCGTGAGGCTTTGTGAGAGCAATATTGGTAAGGTCCTAAACACATTTCTTTTTTTCTTATTTGCTAACATGTCTCTTCCATCCAACATCTTTGTAATCAAAAGGATTTTGAACGTCCAAAGTCAAGAAGATGAACAAAGAGAGAATATTTTCCATATAAAATGTCACGTGGGAGATAAAGTTTGTGTGGTGATCATTGATGAAGGAAGTTGTACAAATGTAGCAAGTACTCACATGGTGGAAAAGTTGGGTCTCAAGACTTCCAAGCATCCTCATCCATACAAACTTCAGTGGCTCAACGATGTGGGTGAAGCCAAGGTAACCAAACAAGTTGTTGTACCTTTCTCAATTGGAAGATACAATGATGAAGTCCTTTGTGATGTGGTGCCCATGAGTGTAAGACACCTTATACTAGGATGACCTTGGCAATTTGACAAGAAGGCTACTCATGATGGATTTTCCAACATCAAGGAAAGAAAATCATATTGGCGCCTCCACTTCCAAGTCAAGTTCATGAATGCCAAGTGACCCTTAAGTCACGCATAGAAGAATGGGAGAAAAAGAAAGCCATGAAAAGAACCCTTGAAGAAGAACGTTTTGAGGAGACAAGAACAATTGTAAATGAAACTATTAGTGTTGAAAGAGAAGTCTTGCAAGAGCATCAAGTAGAACAAGTGTAAAATCAGATTGATACGAAAAACATTGGAAAAGAAAGGGAGAATGGAGAGCATGATTCACCTAACAACTCTTTTCCTCCAATTATTACTTTTGTTTTGCAGGACAATCCAAGAGACATATCACTTCAAATTGAAGACTCAAAGAACATGTCTTTTGAAGAATCAATAGGCGTGACTTGTGGTGATCCATAAGACATGTCCTTTGAGGTTCCAACAATTATGTCTCTATAAGTTCAAAAAGATGTGTCACTTGAAGTGCCACAAGTTGTTATCATTGAGGCTCCAAGTACATTACAACTATTGAAGAGATTTCAGCAACCAATGGAGTTTTCCATCATCAAGAAACCAATGCCCATTAAACATCCACCCTGGTTTGCTATTTTCATTCACATTGTTAATAGTTTTTCATTTACTAACTTTGATTTATTTTACAGCAACTTGTTTCATCCTTATGGTGAAGAAATCATACCAACCTTCAAGTTAATAATTTGGAGAGGCACAATGGTGAAAGGACATGATGATTTAAATCAGCCCCAAGGAGTCATTCAAAGAACACTTATCTTCACCAAGCGACGTGATGACTCCAACCAAGAGACAAACCTTTTCACCAACTAGCATGGTGAATTAAAAGGAGGAAATGAAGATATAGATGTCCTTTCCAAGCATTATGATGATTCAATGAATAAAGAAAAAGGATCAATTTGGCTCGTGAAGGGATTTGTCTCTCCTGTTCAAATGACATGTGATGGTTCCCAAACATTGTGTCCTCCCATTAAAGGACATGATGTTACCAAATTTGAAGCCAAGAGGTTGAACATATCGTTTGAATCATATATTGGAGGAAAACATAAGGATTTAATCCTTCCTACATCAAGAAGGTCCTCAATGAGAAACTACTTTGATTTGAGGACAAATCGCCAAAAAGAAGGGGAGTATGAAACGATCCAAACTAGCACCAACTTTCTCCATGACTTGAACACACCATGGATGTTCTTCAAAGCTGTTTCTAAGGGAGTTCTTCATTATCCTATCTTATATTATATCATTCATACATTCTATTCTATAACAAGCATGCATTCACATGTTATTATAAATTATCATAATAATTCCATCCTATGCCTAGTTGATCATGTCTTTCATGTCATTCAAATATATGCTATGATTACATATCATTTCTTAGGATATTATTATTACATGTTTCCATTTATCATTTATGAATACCATGTTATATGATATTCATGCATACAACATATACCCACATCTTTATGATTGATACACAATGTTATAAGTATGCTAGATTAATCTTACATCCATTTAAGCATGATTCATTATATTCATGAAATGGCAGCATGCTTAATCATACATTTGTTAGCTCATACGCATTCATTTTAGCTCCTAGGTCTTACACATTAGTTTACATATGTTATATCATTATGTACTTAGCTCATGACATGCATTCATAACTTATATCACTCAAACACCTCATGACAGCATGCATTTTACCTTAAATGAGCCCACACATTGCTTAATTTATTTGTTTGTTGATTCCTATAGGTGAAATACAAAGCAAGGCATATTATGGTAGCTTGGTGGATGATTTGGACGTCCTATGTAGCTCACTAACAGCTCACAAAGTACGAGGCAGCTCATGGAACACTAAGGAAAGCTCAATTCAGCTGAAGGAGCTCAAGGCTAGCTAAACTCAGCTAGTTGAACTATTTGGAGCTGAGTTGTTAAAAATGATGTCAATGGTAATTGAATATAGCTGAACGTGCTGTTATGAAGCTCATAAGGATTCGGCTAGGAAGCTTGTTCACAAACAGCCCATGCTTTCTAGCTAGCTCCACACTCAAGCTAGCTTGAAGGAATCACATGCATTCCCAAGAGGGAACACATGACCAGCCATCATCCCATGCACAAGGCTACACTACAAGGTGCCCTAGAACTCCCATGTGCCTTGCATATGACCAGCCGCCCCCATGTGCCTTACATGTGGGTTCATTTAGGCGCCAAGATGAAGAGCCATTTAACCATTCGGCCAAGCATCATCTCCTGTCCCATTTGGCGTCAATTTGAAGGGATACAAGTGTTATTCGACCAATGATCATTTCCCTCCATCAAGGGCCGAACCATCATCTCTTTTAGCATTTAAATTATGTCTTTATAGGGAGATACATGGGCTGGCTGAACCATTATGTCTCTATTCGGCCATGTCCCTCCATTTACTATAAATAGGAAAGCATATCTCAATTGTACTCGGACCATTTTTTATTAATATAATTGAGATTATTCTCTTCCTTAAGTCCTGGTGACTTTTATCGACTTATCAAGTATTTTTATACTTGTGGTGTCAACCCCTTTCTTTTCACCTTGATTCTTCTGGTTCCTAGTTCTTATAACTAGTGGGTCAAAGTCCTTAATACCACCCCTTGAAGAAGCAATATAAAGTATGGGTCTTTGCTCTCTATAGCATTGGTTCTTCTTTGAGACTTCTTCAAGATACTATCCTCACTTCCATCCCTTTGTTTCATAGCCATAACCCATAGCCATTTAAATTATCTTCCACTTCCATCTCTCATTTAAATAGCCCACCTATTCACCCATACGTTTACCACCCTTAACCATCTTTTTTTGAGCCATTCACTTATGCAGGTTGTTTTGCTTCCTTCCTAGATCCATAATCAATTGTTAAGGTACAAGTGCCTTACATCAAGTGGCATCAGAAGCCTTACATCACAATTTGTATGCATTGTTATTAATCTTCTCAATAATCTGAAAGAGACCATCACCTCTTGGTAATAGCTTAGACTTCCTTTTAGTTGGAAACCTTTCCTTACGCAAATGCACCCATACCCAATATCCAACTTCTAAATGAAGTGGTTTGCGTCCCTTATTGGCTTGTTGTTCGTACTGCTTTTTTCTTCTCTCAATATTGTGCCGAATCTGTTCATGTAACTTCTTGATGAACTCAGCCTTGTTCTTAACATCCTTGTTAATCCATTGTTCTTGAGGTAAAGAAAGAAGATCCAAAGGAGTTAAGGGATTGAATCCATACACTACCTCGAATGGTGAAGTTTTCATGGCTGAATGAACTGACCGATTGTAAGTAAATTCCACATGTGGAAGGCATTCTTCCCAAGTCTTTATATTCTTCTTGATGATAGCTCTCAACAATGTTGATAATACTCTGTTGACAACCTCTGTTTGACCATCAGTTTGGGGGTGACAAGTTATTGAAAACAACAATTTAGTTCCAAGCTTGTTCCACAATGTCCTCCAGAAATGACTAAGGAACTTAACATCTCGGTCCGAAACAATGGTCCTTGGTATGCCGTGTATCCTCACAACTTGAAAAATAGGTTAGCCACATGGGTTGCATCATTAGTTTTGTGACATGGTATAAAATGGGCCATTTTGGAGAACCGATCAACCACCACAAATATTGAATCTCGTCCATTTCTTATTTTTGGAAGACCCATCACGAAATCCATGGAAATATCAACCAATGGTGCTGTAGGAATAGGAAGAGGTGTGTAAAGTCCATGAGGCATGACCTTTAACTTAGCCTTTTTGCAAACGATGCATCTTTCACAAAACCTTTCAACATCCCTTCTCATCTTAGGCCAATAGAGATGTTCTTTCAAGATTTCCAATGTTTTGCTGATTCCAAAATGCCCCATAAGTCCTCCTTCATGGGCTTCTCTTACCAATACTTCTCGGAATGAACCTTGTGGAATACATAACCTTTCTTCCTTGAATAGGTACCCTTCATGTCTATAGTACTTCTCAACTGCACCTTTTTCACAAGACTTGTATTTTTCTCCAAAATCATGATCATTAGCGTAGTAATCTTTAAGGAAAGAAAAACCAAGTAATTTAGAATTCAAGGTGTTAAGAAATACATACCTTCGTGAAAGGGCATCTGCAACAACATTCTCTTCTCCTTTCTTGTAATGAATGACGTATGGAAAGGATTCAAGAAATTCTACCCACTTAGCATGTCGTTTGCTGAGTTTGTGTTGGCCTTTAATATGCTTCAATGCCTCATGATCAGTATGGATGACAAACTCCTTGGGCCATACATAGTGTTGCCACGTTTCTGATATAAGGTGATCTACACGCTTTGATGGAAGAGAGTAGATAGCCTTATTGTGTCCCGATCTAGGATTGACAAGTACTGATGTCCTTGAATTTATAAGTTTGGGCTGCAAAATAAGATAAGAAATATGATTAATAATGGACTTAATGAAGGGAATAATAATATAAGTAATGAAAAGAAATAATAAGAATGAAAATGAAATAAAGAAATGATAGAGATGGTTGCGGAATTGATGGAAGAGATGGATGATTGTGATGATGAAATGGCAATGGTGGTGATGTTGTATCTTAAACACGCCAAAGAGGAAACTATGCTATGAAGCACAATACCGGTCTTCACAAACGTGCTTGAGGGGTGGTGATAGTGTCTTCAACCCACTAGATATCAATCTAGGAATTTAGGAATCAAGATGGAAGGAATGACACCACAAGTATAGGAACTATACTTGTTTAATCGATAAAGTTCACAAAGAACTTTGAAGAGAAATTAACTCACAAGAGTAATTTTAATATATGAGATGAGATCATTACAAATGATGGAAAGCCACTCTATTTATAGGAAATGAGAGGGCTTGGCCGAATGGTTACATGATGTTTCAGCTAGATACATGACTTTATGAAGATACATAATGTTTTAAAATGAAAGATTAAGTCATTTGGGCTTGTGATGGTTCGACTAACCCTTCATAAAGGGACTTGATGATTCGGCTAGGATGGGAAGGCATCTCCCTTGGCGCTATTTTTCTTCTCTTTGGCCGAACGGGTTTGTATCTCCTTATGTTGGCACCAAATGCTCTCATGTGCATAGCATGTGATGTGGCCGAATATATATGAAGCTTTATATCATGTCCCATGGTGATTTAAGCCTCTAACGATTACAATATCTTCATCAACATGCTCTTGGATGTAAAGGCATCTTCATGGGCAGCATCATTCATGAAAGGTCACAATGTTTGAGAAAGGTGTCCCTTCATGTTTGAGCTACTTATAGTGTGAATGAGATATAGGTGAGCTGGCCATAGGTGACTTGTAGCATGGTAAACATTATGGCAGCTCCTTGTGAAAAGGTACCTCTTGAGTTGGCAACTATTCGCGAAAAGATATGATTTCACAAATTTTGACTTAAGACATATTTGAAGTGTCCTAAGTGGTGATGATGATGGTGCATCTCCCCAGCTGAAATGAGGTCATCTTGTAGCTCAAATCTTCAACTCAATCCAGCTATGAGCTCACGACCTTAAAACAACTTTTCACCAAATTACTTTTTATGCTCTCCTAATTGTTCCCATGTAAGTATCCTAGTTGTTGCATGCTCCATTTAGCTCCAATATAGCTCCCAAGTGTTAGTCGAATGTGCCTACATGCATAACATAAAGAAATAACTAAGTATATATCAACCTATATAATGTATAATATAAGAATGTGAACTATAGGTTATTTAATATTCAATATGTAACATATTAAACAACCTATTATCTAAGGTTCTTTCTCATTAAAAGATTTAAAAACATTAAGGAACTTATGAGAAAGTACTTCCCTGAATTGTTTAGCCTTTGCACGAGTGATAGGTCCTTGAGGCATGACTTCAGAATCCATCTGTGTTGTTGTGATCTCATCATCCTCCCCTTGTTTTGAGCGATTTGTCCTCAAATCATCGTTGTCTTCAAATAGAGAGAGATCTGAATTATTAAAAGCTGCACTTACATTGTATTCACCAAGTAAATCTAATTTGTAGGCATTATCATTGATCTTTTTGATGACTTGAAACGGTCTATCTCCTCTTGGTAACAACTTGGATTTCCTTTGGGAAGGAAAACATTCTTTTCTGAAATGCACCCACACCCAATCACCTTCCTCCAATTTTAGTTGCTTGCGTCCCTTATTTGCTTGCTGTTTATATTACCTTGTTCATTTTTCTATATTGTCTCGACCTTGCTGATGAAGTTTCTTAACGAACTCAGCTTTTTTCTTGCCATCTTTGTTGACCATGTGTTCCTGAGGCAAAGGAATAAGATCTAGAGGTGTTAAGGGGTTAAATCCATACACTACCTCAAATGGTGACATCTTGGTCGTTGAATGAACTGCCCTATTATATGCAAACTCAACATGTGGTAACCATTCCTCCCAAGCTTTGATGTTCTTCTTGATGATAGATCTCAACAATGTTGATAATACTCGATTCACCACTTCGGTTTACCCATCCGTTTGAGGGTGGCATGTTGTGGGGAATAACAACTTTGTTCCAATCTTACTCCATAATGTCCTCCAGAAATGGCTAAGAAATTTGACATCTCTATCGGAGACTATGGTTCTTGGAACGCCATGTAATCTCACAATTTCTCTAAAGAACAAGTTGACCACATGCGTTGCATCGTCTGTCTTGTGGCATGGTATGAAATGTGCCATCCTGGAAAAATGATCAACCACAACAAATATTGAGTCTCGTCCATTCTTTGTTCTTGGTAGTCCCATCACAAAGTCCATTGATATCACAAAGTCCATTGATATATCAACCCATGGTGCTTGAGTGATAGGTAAAGGCATGTAAAGTCCATGAGGCATAACTTTTGATTTTGCCTTTTTGCAAGTGGCACATCTTTCACATACCCTTTCAATGTCTCTCTTCATTTTAGGCCAATAGAGGTGTTGTTTCAAAATCTCCAATGTTTTGCTGACTCAAAAATGACACATGAGACCTTCTTCATGTGCTTCTCGAACAAGCACTTCTCGAAGAGACCCTTGAGGAATGCATAAATGCCCTTCTTTGAATAGATATCCATTGTGCCTATAAAACTTTTCATATGCACCTTTCTCACAAGACTTATACTTCTCTTCAAAGTCATGGTCAGTAGCATAACAATCCTTAATATATGAAAATCCAATTAACTTTGAATCAAGAGCAATAAGAAGTACACACCTTCTGGAGAGAGCATCGGCTACAATGTTTTCTTTACCTTTCTTGTAATGAATAACGTAAGGAAATGACTCCAAAAATTCCACCCATTTGGCATGTCACTTGTTTAACTTGTGTTGACCTTTGATATGCTTCAAGGCTTCATGGTCGGTGTGTATGACGAATTCCTTTGGTAGAAGATAATGTTGCCAAACTTCAAGTGCCCATATGAGAGAAGTCATCTCTTTGTCATAAGTTGGGTAGTTTAGCAAGGCACCATTCAACTTTTCACTGAAATATGCAATGGGTCGTCCTTCTTGAGTCAAAACAGCCCTAATTCCGATTCCAGAAGCATCACACTCCGCTTCAAAAGTCTTATCAAAGTTAGGTAGTGCAAGTAAAGGTGCCTTGCTTAAACATTCCTTTATTTCGTTGAAAGCATCTTCTTGTTCTTTGGCCCATGAAAAGATGGAATTCTTTTTAATGATCCATGTTAAGGGGGTGGCAATAGAACTAAAATTAGGCACACCTTCTGTAAAAACTTGCAAGACCATGAAAACTTCAGACTTAACTAATTGAAGTAGGCGTTGGCCACTCTTGAATGGCTTTGATCTTTTCAGGATCAACTTCAAGTCCCTGTGAACTTACAATAAAGCCTAAGAATGTTAAACTATTAGTGCAAAAGATATATTTCTTCATATTTGCATAAAGGTTTTCCTTTTGAAGGGTTTCAAGAACGTACCTCCAGTGTTGCACATGGGATTCCAAGTCATAACTATAAACCATAATATCATCAAAATAAACAACACAAAACTTACCGATGAATGGTCGGAGTACATGATTCATTAACCTCATGAAGGTGCTCGGAGCATTGGTTAAACCAAAAGGCATCACCAACCACTTATACAATCCTTGCTTTGTTTTGAATGTGATCTTCCATTCATCTCATTCTCGCATTTTAATTTGATGATATCCACTCTTTAAGTCAATTTTAGAGAACATAGTGGTTCCACTCAATTTTTCTAACATGTCATCAAGTCTTGGTATAGGATGTCGGTACTTGATGGTAATTTGATTGATAGCACGGCAATCTACACACATTCTCCATGAACCATCCTTTTTGGGCACAAGTAACACCGGAACAACACATGGGCTCAAACTCTCTCGTATGTATCCCTTGTCCATTAATTCTTCCACTTGTTTTTAAAGTTCCTTGGTTTCTTTGGGGTTACTTCTGTATGTTGGTCTGTTTGGAATGGATGCACCAAGTATAAAATCAATTTGATGCTCGATTCCCCTAATAGGTGGCAATCCACTAGGGATATCTTCCGAGAATAACTCTTCAAATTCCTGCAATAAAGATGAAATAGATGAAGGCAAGCCTTCTAGAATATTTGTCAAAATTAAGCTTTATTTGTACCTAAGTACAATCAGAGCTTTGTAAGATAACAAATATTTCCTAATGTCTTTTCCTCCAGCATATATGTTCATCTTCATTGGCTTCTCCTCCTTGATAGATTTGAAAACTTCAATGCTTTTCTTCAAAGCGTCTTGATCTTCAAAAACATGATTTGGTAAAAGAGGAGTCAAAATGAATTTCTTTTCATGGTGATAGAAAGAGTACCGGTTGGTAAAACCATCATGAATAACCTTCTTATCGAATTGCCAAGACCTACCTAGGAGTATATGGCACGCATTCATAGAAATGACATCACAAAGGACTTGGTCTTGGTATTTCCCAATTGAAAAGAAAATGTTGAATTGTTTGGTGACTTTAACTTCTCCTCCATCATTTGGCCATTGTAGCTTGTATGGCTTAGATGGTCTTGAGTCTAAGTTTAGCCACCATTAAAGTGCTTGCAACATTGGTGCAACTTCCCCCATCAATAATCATGAAACACACTTTTCTTTGCTGATTTTTTATTTTCTTTCACTTGCACTTTTTTTGATATTTTTGTTGTTGTTGTTGCATGTTGCTTCTTCCACCAAAGCTCTAATTTTCGCTTGATGTAAGGCACTTGTTCCTTATCGATTTATTGTGGATCTAGGAAGGAAGCAAAACAACCTGTATAAGTGAATGGCTCAAAAGAGATGGTTAAGGGTGGTAAATGTATAGGTGAATAGGTAGGCTGTTTAATAAATGAGAGATGGAAGCGAAAGATGATTGATATAGCGATGGGTTTTGTTAATGAAACAATGGGATGGTTATGAGGATAGTATCTTAAAGAAGACTTAAAGAAGAACCAATGCTATAGAGAGCAAAGACCCAGACTTTATATTACTTTTTTAAGGGGTGGTATAAGAATTTGACCCACTAGTTATAAGAACTAGGAACCAGAAGTATCAAGGAGAAGGGGTTGACGCCACAAGTATTAAAAATACTTGATAAGTCGATAAAAGTCACCAGGACTAAGGAAAGATAATAATATCACTTTAATTAATCAAAAAGGTCTGATTAGAAATGAAATATGATGGCCTATTTATAGTTTTCAAAGGGTTTAGGCTGAATAAACACTTGATGGTTCGGCCAAGGTTGAAACCCCTTTGAAAATACATGATTTTTTTATTAAAATACATGATTTAAATGAAGATACATGCTCTTGGCCGAATGGTTATGTGTTGGTTCGGCCCTAAGAATGATTTGAATGCATTTAGAAGTTATTTGGGTGCCAAAATGAAGAGGAAAGAGTCTTTGGCCAAATAGGAAGCATCCCTTAGTGTTTTGGCGCCAATTTGATGTCACATGGAGTGCACATGCTTGAATGATGGACATGGCAACCTACTTAAATGCACATGGGTCTTCTTACAATGCTTTGGTGAGGTTGTAACCATAGGATGATATCTTGAAGTCCATGGAATGGAGATAGGTAGCAACTAAGCGTGACTTAGCCTCAATCAAGCATCTAGGTGTCATGGTCTTTAATGGACAGCAGCTTGTCATGAAAGGTCACATGTGTAGAAGGTAACCTTTCATCATTTGAGCTACTTTCCATGTGTCTAAGCTGAAGATCAGCTGACCATAGATAAATTACACGAAGATGAGTCTTTGGTCAGCTCCTTGTGAAAAGGAACCTCTTGGGATAACAACTCTTCACGAAAAGGTACGAATCCACAAAAAATAACCTAGACCATATTTGTAGTACTTTGTGTGATGGTAATAATGGTGCAACTCTCCAGCTGAAATGAGATCTCTAGCTATCTCAAAAGTCTAGCTCAAGTCAGCTATTAGCTCGGAGGGTAGTTGACAACTTTTCACCATTTGTTCTTCATAATCTCCCGAGTAATCCTATATAAGTTTTCCTAGCTCCTTGTACTTAGTTAAGCTCAAATTTAGCTCCCAAGTTACTGTTTACATTCATTCCTACAAAAGAAATAAAAAGCTTATATTAAAATATAACTTAAGTGCTTATATAATGTAAATAAGTGAGTATGTTGTATGCATGAATATCATATAACATGGTATTCATAATAAATGATAAATGGAAACATGTAATAATAAAATCCTAAGAAGTTATATGTAATCATAGCATATATTTGAATGATATGAAAAACATGATCAAATAAGCATAGGATGGAAATAATAATATGATAATTTATACTAACATGTGAATGCATGGTTATGATAGAATAGAATGTATAAATGATATAATATAAGAGAGGGTAAGGAAGAACTCCCTTAGAAGCAGCTTTGAATAACATCCATGGAGTCATGGAGAATGTTGGAGCTAGTTTTGGATCGTATCATATACATTTACAAGTGATCAAGTTTTAGGTGTTGTTGTCGGGGATTGACAAATGACGAAATTTTTATTTTTCACTATAACTAGTTTTTCTAGTCACCTTTTATTTACTTAGTTAACTTATTTTCTTTTCTTTTACTTCTGAAGGATTTATCATTGCATGATCCTGAGATCTGCTGGTAAAAAATTAGAACCATTCGACCCTGAAATTGAACAGTCATTCAGACAAAGGCAACGTAACTAATGAACCAGAGAGTATATGAATCAACTACAATTTCAAGGCAACAATATGGGAGATCAGGCATATCCCGATGTATCAATTAATCGTTAGCGAGAAATTGCAAGACCATGAGCAATACGAGATCACTTGAACCCAATTCTTGACGATCTAAATCCAAGCATCGTGGCACCTGAAATACAAGAAACCCAGTTCAACATGTTAAACTCCATCGGTCAATTTGGTGGTTGACCTAATGAGGATGCTAGACAACATATCTGAGCCTTCTTTGAGGTGTACGATTCATTCCGACAACAAGGAGTGCATGAAAATGTACTTAAACTTAAACTTGTCCCTTATTCCCTATGCGATAGAGCGAGAGCTGGGCTTAGTGGAGTTCTTTCAGGCTTAATAGAATCTTGGGTAGATTTATACAAGAGTTTCCTACTCTGTTACAATCCACCCAATATGAATACAGAACTACACAATGATATTTTAAGTTTTCGTCAATGAGATGATGAATCAATGTACAAATGTTGGGATAGGTATAAAAGTCTACTTTGCAAATGTTTGAACAACTGATTTCATGAATGGACTGAAGTCGTGATGTTTTACAATAGAGTTAATGCACCTACTCGAATGATGTTAGATGCCTTAATCAAATGTTACTTTACTTGACAAATCAGTCGAGGAAGCCTTTGATGTCCTCGACAGGATAGCAAATAATGAATATCAATTCCCTACTACAAGGCTGGGAACCAGTAGAAAAGCATATGGAGAATATGAAGTTGAGGGTAAGGATTCAGTAGCTTCTCAACTGTCTTCCAAAACTAATATGTTGAAATATTTGTAGTGTCCTAATGATGTGAGAGAAGTAAAAACAACCAGCTATGCAAGCAAATTTTGACACGGCAACCATCATGAAAGTGAATGTCCAGAAATCCATGAGTCTACCAATTTTATGGGCAACTACAACCGAAGTAACAATAACCCCTACTCAAATGCATACAATCCTGGTTGGAGACAACATCCAAATTTTTCATGGGGTAATCGAGGGACCAACAAAAATCATGCATGAAATTATAATAGGCTACAGTAGAGTAACTCGGAACATAAACATTTTCAGAATCAACATCATCAGATGCCTTGGCAAAACACTAAAGGTACAACTTCTTCCTCTAATACTAACTCTAATTCTAACTCCTTGGAAGCTTCATTGTATGAATCCATGGCTTCAACAAAGACTTTGATGCATGAACACTCATCAACAATAAAAAACCAAGGAAATTTTTTGCATAGTCAAGCTGCTATTTTGCAAAGCCATAGTTCATCCCTAAGAGCATTGGAGAACCAAGTGGGTCAAATCGCCACGACATTATATTCCTGCCAACAAGGAAATCTCCCCAGTGATACTAAAATCTATAAACCTCATGGAAAGGAGAAGTACAATGTACTTACACTAAGTAGTGGAACACAAATTAATCAGAAGGATAAGTTTGGGGGAGAACAGCTGGACAATTCTTGCCAAGGCATTACACAACCAGAGGATCGAGCTAAATATGTGGATGAATTGTATGAAGAGAAGGAAAAGGATGAAGGCTCCAAAAATCATCAACTAGATAATGGGAATTTATGGCCAAGGCCAACATTTCCTCAGTACCAATAGTAGATTATGTGAGACCTCTACCCCCATTTCCTCAAAGATTGAAGAAACACAATGATGACATCCAGTTCAAGAAATTTGTTAATGTTATGGATCAATTGTATATCAACGTGCCTTTACTTTAAGCCATCGAGCAGATGCCTTCCTATGCTAAATTCCTAAAAGACATTGTCATAAAGAAGAGAAGGGTAAAAAATGTTACCACGATAAAGCCCTCTATTTTGGGAGTCATTTATCATCTGTTCTTAATTTCCTTACGTTATTTGGGGTTGTATTAAAACATTATACTTTGGTTGACTTGTGGATAACACCATGAACTGTCTTACTTGGTGTTAATCTTTGTTTTGACTAAAAAAATATTTTCTATTTTATCAATGATGAATTATAAGCTCATGATTGTTTTGTTCATTGTTTAAACATTTTGCCTTGACACTGTAAGAGCTTCGAGAGATTGCCTCGGTCTTGGTGAAACACGTCTTGCCAATGTAAAAGCTTCGAGAGATTGTCGTTTGTCTAGATATGATTCTTAGATTTGAGAGAATTAAGATAGATCTACGTGAGCAAAGGAATGGATCCGGGATGGTGATGTTCTAACTTGTCTACCTTAGAGATAAGGAGAGTGTTTCAATTGACTAAAACGGATAGATGCTAGAGTAGGATAGACAATGATTATAGTTTACACTGAGAGGTATTGCTACAACAATTGTTTGACAAACCAAGGGTTGTAGTTAACGCTGAGTAGTATTCCCATAACAACCGCCTAAGAATACTCAGTAATCCTGTCAGGCAGCTAAAGTATGTCATAACAAATCATTTTGGACCTAGAATAATTGCTTGTCATAACAAAAGATTAGCATGAGTGCTTTGTGAAATTATGAATATGTGAGGTTGTTTTGAATATATTTGAATCAGCATTTGTTTTTGCTTTATTTTAATTCGATAGTTTTGCATATTTATTTTGTTTCGACCAAATTTTTCTGTAATCATACTTTATAATATTTTCTTATTTTCCTTTATTACTAATAGTTTTGTAGTTTGACAAGATTTCAGGAATTAGCTTGTGACATCTAGTTCTAGTTGTGGTGAAACTTAAAAAGAATCGACCAATACTTGAAGAGACAATAACTCACTTACCCTATATTACTTGATTCGATTGTGTATACTTGCACAGAATTGCTTCCCTTAGCATATACATTTACAAGTGATCAAGTTTTTGTCGCCATTGCCGGGGATTGGCAACTGACGAAATTTTTATTTTTCACTATAAAAAGTTTCCTTGTCACCTTTTATTTACTTAGTTAACTTATTTTCTTTTCTTTTTCTTTTGAATGATTTATCATTGCATGACCCTGAGATACGCTGGTAAACCATTAGAACCATTCGACCCTAAAATTGAACAGTCATTTAAACAAAGGCGACGTAACCAATGAACCAGTGAGTATATGAATCAACTACAATTTCAAGGCAACAATATGAGAGATAAGGAAGACCTTGATGTGAGAAATAATCTTCAGCGAGAAATTACAAGACCACGAGCAATAGGAGATCACTTTAACCCAATTCTTGACGATCTAAATCCAGGCATCGTGGCACCTGAAATACAAGCAACCAATTTTAAGCTTAATCCGATGATGTTCAACATACTAAACTCCATTGGTGAATTTGGTGGTTCACCTAATGAGGATGCTAGACAGCATATCTGATCCTTCATTGAGGTGTTCGATTCATTCCGACAACAAGGAGTGCATAAAGATATGATTAAACTTAAACTTTTCCCTTTTTCCCTCTACGATAAAGCGAGAGCTACCTCCACCCACCAACGTGAGAGGCGTACACTGTTTCCTTGGACATGCAAGCTTCTACAGGCGGTTCATAAATGTTTTTCTTAAATCTCAAAACTCTTGTGTCTTTTACTTCAACAAAATCAACCATTTGTATTTAATAATGATTGTTTAAATGCTTTTACAGGTTTGAAGAAAAAACTTTCAACAGCACCAATTATTGTTCCACCTGACTGGAACGAACCTTTCAAGCTCATGTATGATGCTAGTGATTACGCAGTTGGGGCAGTGCTAGGGCAACAAAAAAGTAAACTCTTTCATGTTATCTACTATGCTAGTCGTACTATTAATGATACACAAATAAACTATACCATCACTGAAGTTTGATTAATGAAATAACATTATTCAATGAACTAAATGCATGAATGAATTAGTTTAAAAAATAACTAGATGCATAAATGAACTACTTCCCTAAATGAAATACATGCTTAAATCCAATGTCTGATTTAATGAACAACATACTTATTAAATAAAAGGAACGTCATGTAACTAATAAAACTCATGCAAATTCATGCAATGAATGATATCATATGATAAGCATATCCTAAGAGGTAAATACAAACATATGATAAAATATAGTGTATAAATGAGCAGGTATAGGATGAAGTAAGGTAGAACTCCCTTTGAATCATCCTTAGTGAACTTCAATGGTTTAATCAGATCAAGACAAAAGTTAGGGCTGATTGGGATCACATCACTTCACTTACATGAAAACCTAGGAGATTTCCCTTTATAAATACCCAGCCACAACCGCCAAAAAGAGGCAAGTAGGTTAGAAGAGATTTAACTGAAGTGTGAGCGAGCAACTGCAGTACTTTCCCAGCGTTTCCCGATCGACCATCCTTGGTGTCCTCCATAACCATGCTTTAGCAGAGTGGCGGTCAGGCCTTGAGAGAGGCTGGGCGCCAAGGCAGGCGTGGTGTTGATCAAAATTGTCATGACAGAGCCCTCGGTTTTGGGAATTGTTCTTCCTTTGTTCTTAATTTTCTTACGTTGTTTGGGGTTGTATTAAAATGATGATACTTTGGTTGACTTTTTGATAACACCATGAACTGTCTTACTTGGTGTTAATCTTTGTTTTGCATAAACAATTATTTTCTGCTTTATGAAATATGAATTATGATTTTGTTCATGACTGTTTTGTTCATTGTTTATACATTTTGCCTTCACACTGTAAGAGCTTCAAGAGATTGCCTAGGGTCTTGGTGAAACACGACTTGACAATGTAAGAGCTTCGAGAGATTACCATTTGTCTATATATTGATTCTTAGATTCAAGATAATTAAGATAGATCTACATGAGCAATGGAATGGATCCGGGATGGTGATGTTCTAACTTGTCTTCCTTAGAGACAATGAGAGGGTTTCAATTGACTAAAAGTGATATATGCTAGAGTAGGATATATAACGATTATAGTTTACGCTGAGAGGTATTGCTACAACAACAGCTTGACAAACCAAAGGTTGTAGTTAACGCTGAGTAGTATTGCCATAACAACCATCTTAGAATACCCAGTAATCCTATCAAACAGCTAAAGTATGTCATAACAAATCATTCTGGACCTAGAATAATTGCTTGTCGTAAGAAAAGATTAGCAAGAATGCTCTGTGAAAACTCTGAATATGTGAGGTTGTTTTGAATATATTTGAATCAACGTTTGCTTTTGCTTTATTTTAATTTGATAGTTTTGCATATTTATTTTATTTTAACCAAACTTTTTTGTAATCATACTTTACAATATTTTCTTGTTTCACTTTATTACCAATAGTTTTCTAGTTTGACAATATTCCAGGAATTAGCATGTGACATCTAGTTCTGGTTGTGGTGAAACTTAAAAAGAATCGACCAATCCATGAGGAGACGATAAATCACTTACCCTATATTACTTGATTCGATTATGTATACTTGCACAGAATTGCTTGCCTTATCATATACATTTACAAGGATCAGTTAGCTTGTTTACATGTGATGTGTGATGCACATACCTTCTCCTTTGTTTTATGATGTGTAACAAAAAGAATTGTTCCATGATCATGTCATGGGTATTGTTAATGCCAAAGTGACACATTAAGCCTACCGAATGTTATTCATGGACTATGAACTCTCATATCCTTGTTGAATACACAACTTGTTTATTCCGAAAAATAATTTATTTATGAGATAAAGCTTGTTAAAAGGACCTTTTAAACAATGCATGTATATATCATAAAAGTCTAGGTCAGTAGGATATAAGTCTTTAACATGTTCAAACTGATAATAGTAGCATGCATTTGAGTAATAAGAGCATACCTTCAAGATAATGCACCAGCTACTATGTTAACTTCAACTTATTTATATTTGAATACATAAGTAAAAGATTTAATGAACTCAAACCATCGAGCATGTCATTTGTTCAACTTACCTTGTATATATAACCAATTCAAAGATTCATGGTCCCTGTGAATGAAAAACTATTTAGGTAGTAGGTAATGTTGCCAAACTTCTAGTGCACGAATAAATGATAAGAGTTCTTTTTCATTTGTAGAGTAGTTGAGTTGTCAACCTCTCAAAGTATTGCTAAATTATGCAATTGGTTACATTTCCTATATAAGAACTGCACCTATGCCTATACCTTAAGCATCACATTCAAACTTAAATATGTTTTAAAAATCGGGAAGACAAAGATTAGAGGCACAAAAAAGCTTAACTTATAGAAGTTCAAAGTATTCTTGTTATGGCTTACCCCTGTTTGAATTATATATAATGTTTTTTATGATTTTGGTTAAAGGTGAGGCAATTGTAGAGAAATCTTTGATAGAGTGAAGATAAAAACTTGTTAAGCCATGATTAAATCTTGCCTCATTGATGGAATTTCACGTGGCCCATTATTGAAATTATTTAATCTTTTCATCATCGACATGAATATCATGTGTGCTTACTATAAATACTAAGAAGATTTGCTTATCACTATAAAACACACACATATTCATGTTAACATATAACTATTCTCATTGGAGAACTTCAAAGACAAATTCAACACGAGGAATACGAGAATCAAGAGAATAAGGGTAAATAAGAATATCATCAAAGTAAATGAAAACATACTTACCTATGAAATCTGTTAGGACGTTATTCATAAGTCTCATGAATGTGCCCAAGGCATTAGTTATGAAAAATGGTATAACCAACCATTCGTAGAATATTAAATTAGTTCTGAAAGTTGTTTTCCACTCATCTCCTTATTTCATTATGATTTAGTGGTAGATTATTTTCAAATATATCTTTGTGAAGATTCATGCTCTATGAGTTTCATATAGCATATCATCTAGGAGTGAAATAGGGCCTATATTTGATGGTGATTCCAATTATATATCAACAATCTACACACATTCGAAATAAACAATCTTTCTTTGGCACCAAAAGAACTTGAACATTACAAGGAAAAGGTTGTCATGAATGTAGCCTTTTTACAATAAGTCTCCTACTATTCATTCCAACTCATTTCTTTCTTCAGGATTACACCCATAAGGTAAAAAATTATGTATAGGGGAACCCAAGATTAAGTTAATTTGATGTTTAATCCCTCATTTTTATAGTAAACCATTCTGTGGGTCACCTAACACATCTTTGAAATCGTGTATAGAAAAAGATAACACACTAGGCAAACTTTTGTCACTATTAGAAATCAAAATAAGTGATTCACTACAATGGACAATAATGCAAGGTTTCTTTATGAAAAATATTTCTCTTTAATATTTTGATGTCACATATATGTGCGAGACACTCTTTTTTCTCACAAGTAGTGATGTGATCCTGTCTGGCTCTAATTTTCTCCATGACTTGATCACACCATGGATGTTATTCAAAGCTAGTTCTAAGGGAGTTCTACCTTACGTTATCTTATATTTACTCATTTATGCATTATATATTGTTATGACCATACATTGGCATATTATACTATACTTGAATTATCATAACATGTGCATTTAATCATTATGTCCTATGGTTTGCATAATTGATTGATATTCAAGCATATAATCTATAGTTATAATAATAATATTCATTCATTATCATATGATGCATGAGTTATTATTATAATCTATAGTTCACATCTTTATATTATAAGATATTTACTTTTAATACTTAGCTTATATTATACTTTTTTTGTAGGTGCATAGGCGGCCACATGATGGGAGCTGACTTAAATCTAGCATTGGAGTCCAT
This sequence comes from Hibiscus syriacus, assembly GCF_006381635.1. Classification (NCBI taxonomy): domain Eukaryota; kingdom Viridiplantae; phylum Streptophyta; class Magnoliopsida; order Malvales; family Malvaceae; genus Hibiscus; species Hibiscus syriacus. The sequence continues at coordinate 9,049,403 of NW_024062800.1, read as the reverse complement.
GAGCTATGGAAACTTGACTAGGAAAACTCCGGGACAGCTCAAGAACATTTTGGGACAAAGTTGCTAACTGACCCCCGAGCTCATAGCTCATTTCAGTTGGACTTTTGAGCTAGTTAGAGACCTCATTTTAGCTAGAAAGTTGCACCATCATCACCACCACACAGAGTACTTCACATATGGTCTAGGTCAATTTTTGTAGATTCATACCTTTTCGCAAAGAGATGTCATTCCAAGAGGTTCCTTCTCATAAGGAGCTGATCTAAGACTCACATACATGTCCTTCACCCATGGCCATCTCATCTTCAGCTCAAACACATGGGAAGTAGCTCAAATGATGAAAGGTTTCCTTGCACAAATCTGGCCTTCCATAATTAGTTGCTGCCCCATTAATGCCATGTCACATAGACGCAAGTTGGATGCCAAATCACACCTAGTTTACTGCTTATCTTCATGCCGAGGAGTCACACCATAAGCACCCTATGCTACTCATGTGAGTGCTTCATGACCAGCCACCCATGTGCCATGCATGTGGGATGAAATGGGCGCCAAAGTGAAGAGGCTTATCTCTATTCGACCAAATCATCACCTTGCTTCAAAGTTGGCGCCAAGATGAACAACAAGGAGACCATTCAGCCAAGGATATCTCCTTTCATCCAAGCATCATTTACTTTCATTTTAAGACATGTATTTTGCCGAAAAGCTTTGTATCTGTTTGGTCAAACCCCTTGCACGCATATAAATAGGCTTTGACATTCATTTGTAAACTCAACACTTTCGATAAATCAAATCCTTGTGAGATTATTCTCTCTTCAAGTTCTTTTTCGAACTATATCGATTAAGCAAGCTTATTCTAAGTTTATGGCGTCATCCCTTTCCCCTTGATACTTCTGGTTCCTAGTTCTTATAACTAGTGGGTCAAAGTCCTTACTACCATCCCTTATAAGACTTATAAAAAATGGGTCTTTGCTCCTTTATAGCATTGGTTGCTTCTTAGTTTTATAAGATACTACCTATAACATCACCATCTTCCATCACCATTTTCACGCCTATAACATCACCATCTTCCATACCATTGCACGTCTATATCATCACAATCTTCTATCCCCATTTCACGTCTATACAACAACCAATCCCTAACCATCTATTCACCATTCAATCATCCTTCATTCATCAACAAGGCATACGTCCATTTCACCATTGGAGGCCAAATTCATCAACACTTAAAGGATATTTATTCAACACTTCCGTAACCCTTCTTTGATAACATTTCTATCCATTTAAATTCTTTCCATTTCCATTTCCTTTTCATTTCTTAATTTAATCAATTCTTCTTCTTTTGTGTAGATTACTTTCAATTCAACGTGTAGCATTTGGTGTCTCTCCTAGATTGAGAAACAACAAGGCTACCGACTTCTCCATTATTGAAGAAGCCTGAATAGCCTTACATCAAGCGGTAATTAGAGCTTTGTTGGATTAACAATCAAGTGCTACAACAAAAAGCAACAAGAAAAAAGAAAAAACAAAAAGAAAAGAAAAGACTCATACAACAAATTTGGAGTGCAGATGATGTAAGGCTAACCAGGCTTCTTCAATAATGTAGAAGTTGGCAACCTTGTTGTTTCCCGATCTAGGAGAAACACCAAATGCTACATTTTGAATTGTTAAGTAATATGTAAAATTAAAGAAAGAAATGATTAAAATGGAAATATGAAATAAGAAATGGAAGAATAATGGAAATGATAAGAAAGGAAATGGAAAGAAATGATATCAAAGTATGTTGCGGAAGAGTTGAATAAATATCCTTCAAGTGGTGATGAATTCGACCTCCAAATAATGTTGATGGACGTATGCCTTGTTAATGATTGAAGGATGATTCAGGGATGAAGAAATAAAAATATTAATAGAATGGTGATAGAGTTTGGCGTGAAGGTGATGGATTATGTTTAAGGATTGATGGTGATGGAAATAGTATCTTATAAAACTAAGAAGGAACCAATGTTATAAAGAGCAATGACCCGTTTCTTATAAGTTTTATAAGGGATGATAGCAAGGACATTATGATGTAAGGCTAACCAGGCTTCTTCAATAATGAATAAGTTGGCAACTTTGTTGTTTCCCGATCTAGGAGAGACACCAAATGCTACTCATTGAATTGGAAGTAATCTGCACAAAGAATAAGAAGTTGTTAAATAAATGGATAATTAAGAAAGGAAATAGAAATGGAAAGAATTGAAATGGAAAGAAATGTTATCAAAGATGGTTGCGAAAGTATTGTAGAAGAATCCTTCAAGAATTGATAAATTCGGCCTCCAAATAATGTTGATGGACGAATACCTTGATGATGATTGAAGGATGATTGAATGATGAATAGATGGTAAGGGATTGGTGGTTATATAGGCGTGAAATGGTGATAGTAGATGGTAATGATATAGGCGTGCAATGGTAATGGAAGATGGTGATGTTATAGGCGTGAAAATAGTGATGGAAGATGGTGATATTTAGGTAGTATCTTATAAAACTAAGAAGGAACCAATGCTATAAAGGAGCAAAGACCCGTTTCTTATAAGTCTTATAAGGGATGGTATGAAAGGACTTTGACCCACTAGTTATATAAACTAGGAACCAGAAGTATCAATGAAAGGGGTTTGACACCACAAACTATGAAAGCTTGCTTAATCGAAATAGTTCTAAAAAGAACTTGAAGAGAGAAATATCTCACAAAGAGTTTTTAATTATCAAAGGGTTGAGTTACAAATGAAATGCCAAAGCCTATTTATAGGCTTGAATAGGTTTGGCTGAATAATTAGGTGTCTATTCGGCTAGATACATGTCTTAAAACAAAAATAGATGATGCTTGGATGAGGGGATATGTGTTTGGCCGAATGGTTCCCTTGTCTCTTCATCTTGGTGCCAACTTGAAGCAAGATGAGGGTTTGGTCGAATGAAGAGAACCCTCTTCATTTTGGCACTCATTTCATCCACATGCATAACACATGTGTGGGCTGGTCATGAGACACTCACATGGGTGGCATAGGGTACTTATGGTGTGGCTTCTCCTTGGTGTGAAGTTGAGCAACAACTAGGTGTGACTTGTCTTCCATCTTGTATCTTGGTGACATGGCATCAATGGGGCAGCAACTAATTATGAAAGGGAACATTTGTGTGAAGCATCCTTTCATCATTTGAGCTACTTCCCATGTGTTTGAGCTAAATGTGAGCTAACCATAAATGAAATACATGAAGATGAGTCTTAGGACAGCTGCTTGTGAAAGGGCACTTCTCAGGTTGGCAACTCTTCGCGAAAAGGTACAAATTCACAAAATTTGACCTAAACCATATTTGTAGTGCTCTGTGTGGTGAAGATGATGGTGCAACTCTCCAGCTAAAATGAGCTCTCTAGCTAGCTCAAAAGTCTAGCTCCAGTGAGCTATGAGCTCGGAGGTCAGCTGACAACATTGTCTCAAAATGTCCTTGAGCTATCCCAGAGTTATCCTAGTCAAGTTTCCTTAGCTCAATAACTCCAATTCTAGCTTTAACTTAGCTCCAATGATGTGGCCGAACATGTACCTACAAAAGAAAGCATATAATAAGCTAAATAATATAAGATACAATCATGTAAATATATGGTTCATAGATTATATTTTATGTTAACACAAAACATAGTATATAATCTATTGTTTGGGGATGCATTTCTAAATGATTCAAAGGTTTTAATGCATCTGGTTGTAAGAGCTTCCCTGAAATGTTTGGCTCTTGATCGAGTGATTGGTCCTTGTGGCATTACTTCCATATCCTTTGAAGATGGCGTTGTTGTGCTCACATCACTTTGACCCACTAGTTATATGAACTATGAACCAGAAGTATCAAGGAAGGGATTAGCACCAAAAACTTTAGAAAAGCTTGCATAATCGATATAGTTCTAAAAGAACTTGAAGAGAGAATAATCTCACAAGAGTTTTAATTTATCAAAGGGTTGAGTTTGACAAATGAATGCCAAAGCCTATTTATAGATTTGTATAAGCTTCGTCGAATAGATGCATGCCTTTTTGGCAAAGTACATAATTTAAATTAAAAATGCATGATGCTCGGATGAAAGGAAATATCCTTGGCCGAATTGTCTTCTTATGGTTCATCTTGGTGCCAACTTTGAAGCAATGCCTTGCTTTGGCCGAATAGGGAGAAACCTCTTCACTTTGGCGCCCATTTCATCCACACATATGGCACATGTGTGGGCTGGTCATGAGGCACTCACATGGGTGGTGTAGAATGCTTAAGGTGTGGACTCCTCCATGCCGTGAAGATGAGCAGCAAGTTAGGCGTGACTTGGCATCTAACATGTGTCTAAATGACACGTCATCAATTGGGCAACAACTAATTATGAAAGGTCACATTTGTGGAAGGTAACCTTTCATCATTTAAGATATTTTCCAAGTGTTTGAGCTGAAGTTGAGCTGGTCATCGATAAAGGACATGTGTATAAGTCTTAGGGCAGATCCTTGTGAAAAGAAACTTCTCGGAATGGTAACTCTTCGCGAAAAGGTACGAATCCATAAAATTTGACCTAGACCATATTTGTAGTGCTCTATGTGGCGAAGATGATGGTGTAACTCTCCAGTTGAATTGAGGTCTCTAGCTAGCTCAAAAGTCCAGCTCAAGTGAGCTATGAGCTCGGGGGTCAACTGGCAACTTTGTCCCAAAATGATCTTGAGCTAACCCAGAGTTATCCTAGTCAAGTTTCCATAGCTCTTGGACTCCAATGCTAGCTTTAAGTTAGCTCCCATCATGTGGTCGCCTATGCACCTACAAAAGAAAGTATAATATAAGCTAAGTATTAAAAGTAAATAACTTATATTATAAAGATGTGAACTATGATTATAATAATAACTCATGCATCATATGATAATAAATGAATATTATTATTATAACTATAGATTATATTCTTGAATATCAATCAATGATGCAAACCATAGGACATAATGATTGAATGCACATGTTATGATAATTCAAGTATAGTATAATATGCCAATGTATGTTCATAATAATAGATAATGCATAAATGAGTAAATATAAGATAAAATAAGGTAGAACTCCCTTAGAACCAGATTTGAATAACATCCATGGTGTGATCAAGTCATGGAGAAAATTGGAGCTAGATAGGATCACATCATCCTCCACTTTTTTTAGGCGATTTGTCCTCAAATCGAAGTAGCTACTCATTGAAGACCTTCTTGATGTAGGAAAGATGTAATCATTATGTTCTCCTTGAGAAGATTCTCCCCATGAAATGTTCAACCTCATTGTTCCATCTCGTTTGTGTTACTCTTGGAGTCCTCCTTGATGTCCTTTGGAAATAGTACATCCTTCACCGATGAAGAATGTCTTTTGGTCAATCTTTTTTGAGGTGATCCTACCAACCACCAAGTTCAAACAAAACATGCTCACAACTTTGAAGTTCTTCCAAGATGATTCTAAGGGAGTTCTTCCATATTTTATTATTTATTTATTCATTTATGCTTTATATGTGTTATAAGCATGGTTTTACGTTCTAAACTATGCTTGAATATTCATATATTATACTATATTTGCATCCTATATGATATTCATGCATGTCACATCTTTAATTAGCTTGTTTCATGCATATGTTACACATTCCTTACTTATGTTATCATATAAATTGCATTATTATTTTAGCCATGGCATTATGTGTTACATTAGAATGTTACTTATTACATATTCATTACCTTGAGCATTGTAACTTATATACATTTTGTATTTAGTACAAGGTACATTCAAGGCAATCCAATGGACAGATTCACGTCACTCATAGAGATCGCCATTTTTTTGACATGTTCCAATCATCTTTGGGTGATGAAATCTTCTTAACATTTACTCCCCTATCTCTTATCTTTCCCACGCACTCTAAATCGTATCAATCCGATATTGGTAGCTCAATATATGCCCAAATTAATTAAGACAGTGCAGGCTGGAAATAAGTACGAGATTTACAACAAAATGAAGAGTCATGTTCACACCTGATGCATTTCCACCTTCATGAATACATTTATGGCGTCTACAATCATACAATGAGGATAAAGGACTTGTTAACAATCAAGGGAGATGGATGCATTATTTTCAAACTCATTCACCAAATCCAAGTGCATGAAGGGAGCCTATGAGTCACATTCACACTTGGTGCATGCATTCCGAAAGGGGCCGAACATACAATGAAACATTCCTCCAAATTCATGCAAGGAAATGAACCAACATGTTCTGATGTAAGGCGAATCTACACGCTTTGGGAGAAGAGAGTAGATAGCCTTATTGTGTCCCGATCTAGGATTAACAAGTACTGATGTCCTTGAATTATAAGTTTGGCTGCAATAAATATAAGAAAGAAATGATATTAATAATGGTCTTAAGAAATGAATATATATAAAAGGAAATGAAATAAAAATAAATGAAAGAGATGGCTAAGGAATTGATGGTCCTGATGGATGTTGATGATGGTGTTGTTGATGAAATGGAAATGGTAGTGATTTGTATCTCAAACAATGCTAAGGAGCACAATCCCGATCTTCATAAACTTGCTTGAGGGGCGGTGATAGTGTCTTCAACCCACTAGATATCAATCTAGGAATTTTGGAATCAAAACGGAAAGAAAGATGCCACAAGTATATGAATTATACTTGCTTAATCGATAAAGTTCACAAAGAACTTTGAAAAGAAATAACTCACAAGAGTATGTTTTATATAAGAGATGAGATGGGTACAAATGAAGGCAAGCCACTCTATTTATAGGAAATGAGAGGGCTTGGCCGAATGGTTACAAGTTATTTCGGCTAGATACATAACTTTATGAAGAAACATAATGTTTTAAAATGAAAGATTAAGTCATTTGGGCTTGTGATGGTTCGGCTAACCCTTCATAAAGGGGCTTGATGATTCGGCTAAGGATGGGAAGACATTTCCCTTGGCCGAATGAGCATGCTTGTTCATCTTGGCGCCATTTTCTTCCCTTGGCCGAATGGTGATGTGTCTCTTCATGTTTGGCGCCAAAGGCTCTCATGTGCATGGCATGTGATGTGACCGAATAGGCATGGATCCTTTAGCTCATATCTCTTGGTGATTTAAGCTTCCAATTTGTGTGATCTCTTCATCCACGTGTTCCTTGTTGAAAAGGCATCTTCATGGGCAGCATCATTCATGAAAGGTCACAATGTTTGGAAAAGTAACCCTTCATGTTTGAGCTACTTTGGGTGTGAATGAGCTGGTGGTGAGCTGGCCTTAGATGACTTGTAACATGGTGAACGTTTGGGCAGCTCCTTGTGAAAAGGTACCTCTTGAGGTGGCAACTATTCGCGAAAAGGTACGATTTCACAAATTTTGACTTAGGACATATTTGAAGTGTCCTAAGTGGTGATGATGATGGTGCAACTCCCCAGCTGAAATAAGGTCATCTTGTAGCTCAAATCTTCAGCTCAATCTAGCTATGAGCTCACGGCCTTCGGACAACTTTTCACCAATTGTTCCTTGTATTCTCTTAATCGATCCCATGTAAGTTTCCTTGCTGTTACATGCTCCATTTAGCTCCAATGCAGCTCCCAAGTGTTGGCTGAATGTGCCTACATGCGTAACATAAGAAAATAAACTAAGTATATAAACTTGTATATTATAAAAATGTGACTATAGTATATGATAATAACTTGTATCTCATATATAAATGGATAACTTATTATCATAATAACTATAGGTATTATATATATATATGAAAATAACTATCTTATATATATGAAATAAATATCTATAGGTATAAAGATAGAAAGTTTATTCCCTGGAGAGGTTGGAATAGCCATGGTAAATATGATGCTGAATTGGATCACATCCTCCTCCTCTTCTTTTAATCGATTTGTCCTCAAATCGAATGATCATCTTTTCCTAGTGTCCTTCCATTTAATCTTTACAAAAAGGTTCATATCCGTTGAAAGACTACTTTGGAAGTTCTTAACCTGAAAATAAAGAAAACTTTCATTAGTATGAATGTGATCAAACAAATTTAATGTTAAGAAATACTTCCTGAAAAATGTAGGTTCAAAGTTCATGTCTATTGAAGACATTTGGCTTTGAACGTTAGTGCCCTTTTGTATTCCAAAAACCATGCTCCTTTCCATAGATAGATGCATTGATTCATGAAAAGTGGTGACTATTGGAATGGTGATGTCCTCATAAGTCACGCCCTTTGGATTAAAAATCATTTCCCTTTGGGTTTCAATAGGTATGACTCTTGATTCTTGATGGATTACATCCTTTGGATGAAGAGTTACCATTCTTTTCTCTTCAATAGTCGCACCTCTTGGCTCTTGAAAGGTCACGTCCTTTAATTTCCCAAATTGATGGATTATGTCACTTGGATCATCCTGTAAATCAAAGGAAATTCCTGCATTGTCAAAGTTAGAAAAATCTTTATTAACCTTGCGCCTCGTCAGTAAACATCTTTGTAACAAGCACTTAGATTTATAAGCACTTGTTTTTGGAATGCTTTCTTCCTGGATTAACTTCGATTTTCCTTTCCTCATGGCCTCAACACTTTGTTTCATCTTGATTTGCTCAACTTGGACTTGTTTAGGCGTCAAGGGTGTTAGGATGATCTTCTTTCCTCCATGGTTGAATGAATACTGATTGGTAAAACAATCATGAATGGTCCTCCTATCATATTGTCATGGTATTCCAAGGAGTAAATGGCTAGCATGCATAGGAACAACATCGCACATAACCTCGTCCTTGTACTTACCAATTGAAAAAAGAACCATCACCTGTTTGTTGACATTAAGTTCACCTCGTTCATTGAGCCATTGTAGTTTGTAGGGATTTGGATGTTTCAACGTTTGCAATCCCAATTTCACCACCATGATGGTACTGGCAACATTAGTACAACTCCCACTATCTATAATCATGAAACACACCTTTTCATTCACATGGCATCGAGTATGAAAGATGTTTTCCCGTTGTGCGTCATCTTCTACTACTTGGGCATTCAGACTTATTTTAACCACTAAGGCTTCACCTTCTACCGGAGCACTAATTTATGTTTCTTCCTCAACTTCTGTTGGTGGTGGTGGCGCTTCTTCTTCTTCATGGTCAGATTCGATCTCACCATTTCCAAGTAGTAACATGGTGTTTCTGTTAGGACATTGTGTGGATATATGTCCCCTCCCAAGACATTTAAAGCAACGGATGTCTCTTGATCATTCAGGGTTCTCTTTTCCTCGATTCTCCTTACCAATTTGGGAAGCATTTGATGATTCAGCCTTCTCTTTGGTAGGAATAGGGGTAGACTTCCTCAAATTGTTGTTTGGACTCCATCTTGAAGATGTAGGCACTGAAGTACGAGAGATAGGTCTTCTCCGTAGTTGCCTTTCTATTTTCATAGCCATTTGCACCATTTCATCATGTTTGATATAATGATACACTTCTAGTGTGTTGGCAATCTCAGGATTGAGTCCAGCTAGAAATCTAGCCATGGTTGCTTCACGATCCTCCTCAATATTGACTCGGATCATTGCCACTTCCATTTCTTTATAATAATCCTCCACACTCCGTTGGCCTTACTTCAAATTCTTCAATTTCTGAAACATGTCTCGGTGATAATTAGTAGGAATGAAAAGTTTACGCATGATACCTTTCATTTCGAGCCATGTTGAAATTGGTCTCTCTCTATTCCTCCTCCAGGTAATAGTAAGTTGATCCCACCATATCAAAGCATAATCAACAAACTCCATAGCTGCCAATCTTACTTTCTTGAGTTCGGAATAGTTATGGCAACTAAACACATGTTCCACCTTGCTTTCCCATTCAAGATAGGCTTTTGGATCAGTCTTCCTTTGAAATTAAGGAATTTTGATTTTTGATGTTGCTCATATTATCATCAACATTGGCACGCCTAGGTCCTTGTATCAATGCTGGTTCTTCTTCATCATAAGGATTTGGAACATCATCTTCGGGAAGCGGTTGTTGCCTCCGAGGAGTATCATTGTTTTTGGTTTGTGGTTGATCTTGTCTTTGGTCTAGTTTCTCATGGAGAGCATCAAATTCTGTTCGAAACATTCTTATCATTTCTCCAATTAGTGCTTGCATTTGCAAATTGGGTTGACTTGCAATTCCTTTAGGACTTTGAGACATGGTTAGTAAATAAAACAAAAATAAACCTTACCAGCACACTCACAAAGTCTCACAATTTCACTCCAAAGAAAAGATAAGATCACTCCACTCAACACTCATGTTTACTCTCGGGAATATATATATTTGGCTTTTAATAATTCCCCGTCTGATCTCACTCTCTCAATAGCCTTTTTTCACTCAATTTCTCTTGCTAAGTCCTTTGAAGAACTTACTCAAGATTAGAACAAGTTAATTCCTTCCTTATGTGCGTCGGCTGCAAATATGGTTAGGGTAGAAAGAATAGAAGAAATGAAAAGGTAGAAGAAAGGATTCAAAGGTATATAAAAAAATGAAATGGTTGAAGACAAGGAAAATGAAAGGACAGAAAAGGAAGAGGTGACTTACAATTCAAGAAACAACACTTACTGCAACCTTTCTCAAGAAAACAATAAGGTTCTCAAGAAAACAATAAGGTTATCTTCTCTTAGTGTAGATAGGCCTCTTTGATGTATTTGAAATGGCAGAGCACTTTCCTCTGCTTGCTTTCTCTTTTTGAACTTCTTTTTTTCTTCTCTTTTCTTCTTTTCTGATTTTTTTTTCTCTTCTTTTTGTCTTTTCTTTCTTTTTGCACTCCAATTCTGATGAAGGAATCTTTTTTTTACTATTTTTCTTTTGCTTTGCACGCCAATGACACTTTTGTTGTCAATCCAACTATGCTCTGATTACCGCTTGATGTAAGGCGAATCTACACAGTTTGGGAGAAGAGAGTAGATAGCCTTATTGTGTCCCGATCTAGGATTGACAAGTATTGATGTCCTTGAATTATAAGCTTGGCTGCAATAAATATAAGAAAGAAATGATATTAATAATGGTCTTAAGAAATGAATATATATAAAAGGAAATGAAATAAAAATAAATGAAAGAGATGGTTGCGGAATTGATGGTCTTGATGGATGTTGATGATGGTATTGTTGATGAAATGGAAATGGTAGTGATTTGTATCTCAAACACGCCAAAGATGAAACAATGCTAAGGAGCACAATTCCGATCTTCACAAACTTGCTTGAGGGGTTGTGATAGTGTCTTCGACCCACTAGATATCAATATAGGAATTTTGGAATCAAAATGGAAAGAATGACTCCACAAGTATATGAATTATACTTGCTTAATCGATAAAGTTCACAAAGAACTTTGAAAAGAAATAACTCACAAAAGTATGTTTTATATAAGAGATGAGATGGGTACAAATGAAGGCAAGCCACTCTATTTATAGGAAATGAGAGGGCTTGGCCGAATGGTTACAAGTTGTTTCGGCTAGATACATAACTTTATGAAGATACATAATGTTTTAAAATGAAAGATTAAGTCATTTGGGCTTGTGATGGTTCGGCTAACCCTTCATAAAGGGGCTTGATGATTCGGCTAAGGATGGGAAGACATTTCCCTTGGCTGAATGAGCATGCTTATTCATCTTGGCGCCATTTTCTTCCCTTGGCCGAATGGTGGTGTGTCTCTTCATGTTTGGCGCCAAAGGCTCTCATGTGCATGGAATGTGATGTGGCCGAATAGGCATGGATCCTTTAGCTCATATCTCTTGGTGATTTAAGCTTCCAATTGGTGTGATCTCTTCATCCACATGTTCCTTGTTGAAAAGGCATCTTCATGGGCAGCATCATTCATGAAAGGTCACAATGTTTGGAAAAGTAACACTTCATGTTTGAGCTACTTTGGGTGTGAATGAGCTGGTGGTGAGCTGGCCTTAGATGACTTGTAACATGGTGAATGTTTGGGCAGCTCCTTGTGAAAAGGTACCTCTTGAGGTGGCAACTATTCGCGAAAAGGTACGATTTCACAAATTTTGACTTAGGACATATTTGAAGTGTCCTAAGTGGTGATGATGATGGTGCAACTCCCCAGCTGAAATAAGGTCATCTTGTAGCTCAAATCTTCAGCTCAATCTAGCTATGAGCTCACGGCCTCCGGACAACTTTTCACCAATTATTCCTTGTGTTCTCGTAATCGATCCCATGTAAGTTTCCTTGCTGTTACATGCTCTATTTAGCACCAATGCAGCTCCCAAGTGTTGGTCGAATGTGCCTACATGCGTAACATAAGAAAATAAACTAAGTATATAAACTTGTATATTATAAAAATGTGACTATAGTATATGATAATAACTTGTATCTCATATATAAATGGATAACTTAGTATCATAATAACTATAGGTATTATATATATATATGAAAATAACTATCTTATATATATGAAATAAGTATCTATAGGTATAAAGATATAAAGTTTCTTCCCTGGAGAGGTTGGAATAGCCATGGTAAATATGATGCTGAATTGGATCACATCATCCTCCCATTCTTTTAATCGATTTATCCTCAAATCGAATGATCATCTTTTCCTAGTGTCCTTCCATTCAATCTTTACAAAAAGGTTCATATCCGTTGAAAGACTGCTTTGGAAGTTCTTAACCTGAAAATAAAGAAAACTTTCATTAGTATGAATGTGATCAAACAAATTTAATGTTAAGAAATACTTCCTGAAAAATGTAGGTTCAAAGTTCATGTCTATTGAAGACATTTGGCTTTGAACGTTAGTGCCCTTTTGTATTCCAAAAATCATGCTCCTTTCCATAGATAGATGTATTGATTGATGAAAAGTGGTGACTCTTGGAATGGTGATGTCCTCATAAGTCACGACCTTTTGATTAAAAATCATTTCCCTTTGGGTTTCAATAGGCATGACTCTTGATTCTTGATGGATCACGTCCTTTGGATGAAGAGTTACCATTCTTTTCTCTTCAATAGTCGCACCTCTTGGCTCTTGAAAGGTCACGTCCTTTAATTTCCCAAATTGATGGATTATGTCACTTGGATCATCCTGTAAATCAAAGGAAATTCCTGCATTGTCAAAGTTAGAAAAATCTTTATTAACCTTGCACCTCGTCAGTAAACATCTTTGTAACAAGCACTTAGATTTATAAGCACTTGTTTTTGGAATGTTTTCTTCCTGGATTAACTTCGATTTTCCTTTCCTCATGGCCAAAACACTTTGTTTCATCTTGATTTGCTCAACTTGGACTTGTTTAGGCGTCAAGGGTGTTAGGATGATCTTCTTTCCTCCATGGTTGAATGAATACTGATTGGTAAAACAATCATGAATGGTCCTCCTATCATATTGCCATGGTCTTCCAAGGAGTAAATGGCTAGCATACATAGGAACAACATCGCACATAACCTCGTCCTTGTACTTACCAATTGAAAAAAGAACCATCACCTGTTTGTTGACATTAAGTTCACCTCGTTCATTGAGCCATTTTAGTTTGTAGGGATTTGGATGTTTCAACGTTTGCAATCCCAATTTCACCACCATGATGGTACTGGCAACATTAGTACAACTCCCACTGTCTATAATCATGAAACACACCTTTTCATTCACATGGCATCGAGTATGAAAGATGTTTTCCCGTTGTGCGTCATCTTCTACTACTTGGGCATTCAGACTTATTTTAACCACTAAGGCTTCACCTTCCACCAGAGCACTAATTTCTGTTTCTTCCTCAACTTCTGTTGGTGGTGGTGGCGTTTATTCTTCTTCATGGTCAGATTCGATCTCACCATTTCCAAGTAGTACTATGGTGTTTCTGTTGGGACATTGTGTGGATATATGTCCCCTCCCAAGACATTTAGAGCAACGGATGTCTCTTGATCATTCAGTGATCTCTTTTCCTCGATTATCCTTACCAATTTGGGAAGCATTTGATGATTCAGCCTTCTCTTTGGTAGGAATAGGAGTAGACTTCCTCAAATTGTTGTTTGGACTCCATCTTGAAGATGTAGGCACTGAAGTACGAGAGATAGGTCTTCTCCGTAGTTGCCTTTCTATTTTCATAGCCATTTGCACCATTTCATCAAGTTCGATATAATGATACAATTCTAGTGTGTTGGCAATCTCAGGATTGAGTCCAGCTAGAAATCTAGCCATTGTTGCTTCACGATCCACCTCAATATTTACTCGGATCATTGCCACTTCCATTTCTTTATAATAATCCTCCACACTCCGTTGGCCTTGCTTTAAATTCTACAATTTCTGAAACATGTCTCGGTGATAATGAGTAGGAATGAAATGTTTACGCATGATACCTTTCATTTCGAGCCATGTTGAAATTGGTCTCTCTCCATTCCTCCTCCAGGTAATAGTAAGTTGATCCCACCATATCAAAGCATAATCAACAAACTCCATAGCTACCAATCTTAGTTTCTTGAGTTCGGAATAGTTATGGCAACTAAACACATGTTCCACCTTGCTTTCCCATTCAAGATAGGCTTTTGGATCAGTCTTCCCTTGAAATTGAGGAATTTTGATTTTGATGTTGCTCATATTATCATCAACATTGGCACGCCTAGGTCCTTGTATCAATGCTGGTTCTTATTCATCATAAGGATTTGGAACATCATCTTCAGGAAGAGGTTGTTGCCTCCGAGGAGTATCATTGTTTCTGGTTTGTGGTTGATCTTGTCTTTGGTCTAGTTTCTCATGGAGAGCATCAAATTCTGTTCGAAACATTCTTATCATTTCTCTAATTAGTGCTTGCATTTGCAAATTGGGTTGACCTGTATTTCCTTTAGGACTTTGAGACATGGTTAGTAAATAAAACAAAAATAAACCTTACCAGCACACTCACAAAGTCTCACAATTTCACTCCAAAGAAAAGATAAGATCACTCCACTCAACACTCGTGTTTACTCTCGGGAATATATATATTTGGCTTTTAACAATTCCCCGTCTGATCTCACTCTCTCAATAGCCTTTTTCCACTCAATTTCTCTTGTTAAGTCCTTTGAAGAACTTACTCAAGATTAGAACAAGTTAATTCCTTCCTTATATGCATCGGCTGCAAATATGGTTAGGGTAGAAAGAATAGAAGAAATGAAAAGGTAGAAGAAAGGATTCAAAGGTATATAAAAAAAATGAAATGGTTGAAGACAAGGAAAATGAAAGGACAGAAAAGGAAGAGGTGACTTACAATTCAAGAAACAACACTTACTGCAACCTTTCTCAAGAAAACAATAAGGTTATCTTCTCTTAGTGTAGATAGGCCTCTTTGATGTATTTGAAATGGCAGAGCACTTTCCTTGGCTTGCTTTCTCTTTTTGAACTTCTCTTTTTCTTTTCTGATTTTTTTTCTCTTCTTTTTGTCTTTTCTTTATTTTTGCACTCCAATTCTGATGAAGGAATCTTTTTTTTACTATTTTTCTTTTGCTTTGCACGCCAATGACACTTTTTTTGTCAATCCAACTATGCTCTGATTACCGCTTGATGTAAGGCAAATCTACACACTTTGGGAGAAGAGAGTAGATAGCCTTATTGTGTCCCGATCTAGGATTGACAAGTATTGATGTCCTTGAATTATAAGCTTGGCTGCAATAAATATAAGAAAGAAATGATATTAATAATGGTCTTAAGAAATGAATATATATAAAAGGAAATGAATATAAATATAAATGAAAGAGATGGTTGCGGAATTGATGGTCTTGATGGATGTTGATGATGGTATTGTTGATGAAATGGAAATGGTAGTGATTTGTATCTCAAACACGCCAATGATGAAACAATGCTAAGGAGCACAATTCCAATCTTCACAAACTTGCTTGAGGGGTTGTGATAGTGTCTTCGACCCACTAGTTATCAATATAGGAATTTTGGAATCAAAATGGAAAGAATGACGCCACAAGTATATGAATTATACTTGCTTAATCGATAAAGTTCACAAAGAACTTTGAAAAGAAATAACTCACAAGAGTATGTTTTATATAAGAGATGAGATGGGTACAAATGAAGGCAAGCCACTCTATTTATAGGAAATGAGAGGGCTTGGCCGAATGGTTACAAGTTGTTTCGGCTAGATACATAACTTTATGAAGATACATAATGTTTTAAAATGAAAGATTAAGTCATTTGGGCTTGTGATGGTTCGGCTAACCCTTCATAAAGGGGCTTGATGATTCGGCTAAGGATGGGAAGACATTTCCCTTGGCTGAATGAGCATGCTTGTTCATCTTGGCGCCATTTTCTTCCCTTGGCCGAATGGTGGTGTGTCTCTTCATGTTTGGCGCCAAAGGCTCTCATGTGCATGGCATGTGATGTGGCCGAATAGGCATGGATCCTTTAGCTCATATCTCTTGGTGATTTAAGCTTCCAATTGGTGTGATCTCTTCATCCACGTGTTCCTTGTTGAAAAGGCATCTTCATGGGCAGCATCATTCATGAAAGGTCACAATGTTTGGAAAAGTAACACTTCATATTTGAGCTACTTTGGGTGTGAATGAGCTGGTGGTGAGCTGGCCTTAGATGACTTGTAACATGGTGAATGTTTGGGCAGCTCCTTGTGAAAAGGTACCTCTTGAGGTGGCAACTATTCGCGAAAAGGTACGATTTCACAAATTTTGACTTAGGACATATTTGAAGTGTCCTAAGTGGTGATGATGATGGTGCAACTCCCCAGCTGAAATAAGGTTATCTTGTAGCTCAAATCTTCAGCTCAATCTAGCTATAAGCTCACGGCCTCCGAACAACTTTTCACCAATTATTCCTTGTGTTCTCGTAATCGGTCCCATGTAAGTTTCCTTGCTGTTACATGCTCCATTTAGCTCCAATGCAGCTCCCAAGTGTTGGTCGAATGTGCCTACATGCGTAACATAAGAAAATAAACTAAGTATATAAACTTGTATATTATAAAAATGTGACTATAGTATATGATAATAACTTGTATCTCATATATAAATGGATAACTTATTATCATAATAACTATAGGTATTATATATATATATATGAAAATAACTATCTTATGATAGGGAATCGGTGGCGGATTGATGAACGTTGCTCTTATTGAAGAATCAAACCTAGAAAGCTCTAGACTCGATGAAGAACAAAGGGGATGAATAGGGGAAGGTGGCGGCAGCAACTGGGATTCTTTAGGATTTCTTTTATGTGCTGGAATCAAGGCAATAAGATTAGAAAAAAATAAACAAAAGATAAATAAACGGAAGATGAAATAAGATAATAAAGAAATCAGAAGATCTCCCTTATTAAGGTGAACGGTAAAGATGATTGATGGTGCGAATGAATTTGTGGATAATAGATGGATAAGTGTCCTATCGAGCCCTCCTAGTCGCAATGAAAAGGCAAACACGATAAATGGCTCTAACCAACCCTCCTAGTCGTGATGAAAAGGCAAATTGGAGTGTGAAGATTAATCTCCCTCACAAGAACTTGAAAGAACTCCAGGAGAAGAAGCTTCGAAGGCACAAGGTGATACATGCATCACAAGGCTCACATCAAAGGAAGAAGTAATAACTCTTCCAAATGATCCACTCGTCCAAGCATTGGAAAAGAAGACCAGAATAGAAGCAGACTTACGACGACTTTTTGAATGGTATCCTGATCTTATTTAGTCAAGATTTCTTCTGAAGATACGACCATCTATCTCTTATCTTTCCAACGGTTCTTGAATCGTATCAATCCGATATCGGGAACTCAAGATATGGCTATTTTACTGAAGACGGTGCATGCAGAAAATCCTATACGGGATTAATACGGAATATTGTAAATATTACGAATTTTCAATATTTTTATTGATTATTTGTAATATAACTTAATATAGGATGATGCATTATCTTTTAGGATTAGATTTATTATTTTATTAGGAATTAAGGTTGGGTTAAAAATATTTTCTTTAGTTATTATTATTTTATTAGGAATTAGAGTTAAGATATGTTTAGTTTATTATTATTTTATTCATTAGTTATTTAGGACATTTAGAACTCAGCCCCTATATAAAGGAGGCTTCATTAAACTTTGTAATTCAAGATTTCTTTGATTAATAATACAACGAGAGTTCTTTTTTGCAAGTGCTGATTGCCTTGTGCCTTCGAAGCTTCTTCTCCTTGAGTTCTTTCAAGTTCTTGTGAGGGAGATTAATCTTCACACTCCAATTTGCCTTTTCATCGCGACTAGGAGGGTTGGTTAGAGCCATTTATCGTGTTTGCCTTTTCATTGCGAATAGGAGGGCTCGATAGGACACTTATCCATCTATTTTTCCACAAATCCATCCGCACCATCAATCATCTTTACCGTTCACCTTCATAAGGGAGATCTTTTGATTTCTTTATTATCTTATTTCATCTTCCATTTATTTATCTTTTTTTTTATTTTATTCTAATCGTGTTGTCTTGATTCCAGCACATAAAAAAACCCTAAACAATCCTAGCGACTGCCGCCACTTTCCCATATTCATCACCTTTGTTCTTCATCGAGTCTAGAGCTTTCTAGGTTTGATTCTTCAACAAGAGCAACGTTCATCAATCCGCCACCGCTTCCCTATCATTTGGTATCAGAGTTGGGCCTACTTCTGGAAAGAAGCAAGCAATCTTGCTTGTTCTTGCACACAAAACCGTCAAGGTACCCCAACAGAGCTAGTTCAGAGAAGATTCATCGTTTCAGGTTATTTCTATTTAATTTTAATTTAGATTCAAATCCTTCTTGTTAGTTTGCTATTTTAAAAAAAACAAAAAAAAAGAGGCAAAAAATAAAAAAAAACAAAAAAGCCAAAATTTTTAAAAAAATTGAAAACGAAGGTATTTAGGTCTGATTTTTTGTAGATATCATACTCATCTTAATTTTAATCTCCAGTCCAAAATTCACTTCAATCATAGTTCATTAGAGCCTTCAAATACATCATTCAAGTTTTATCGGCAGATTCGGTCTAGAATATTGTCGAATTTCTTGAAAATTCTAAAGGAGGAATTTTGTGCTGAAAATTACCATATTGAAACTTCATATATTTGAGATCATTAACACAAAAAATCATAAATTTTGGAGATCAAGAACAACTTCTAAAAAAGCGATCAAGAAAAATAGATTGTTTGAGAACTCACCGTTCAACAAAGTCTACTGGATACTACTGAAGGTATTTGGTTCTTAAATTTTACAGGTGGTTGCTTGACGCATCGAAAGTCTTTCAATAATTTTTCCAGAATTTTTGGACACCGGTAACCTCCTCAAAAACGTTGCTCAAGTTGATCGAGCGTTTTCTAGGTTTTCTGGTTTAGTCCCTTTTTCTTTGACTCTTAGTGCTTTAGGTTCTTTTGTTTTCCCTTGTTATTGTTCTTTTGAATTATCTAACACATTATCTTCCTTGTGTTAGTAGGACTAAAGAGTTTACATACTTCTTCCTTCTTTGCATTCTCGTTCTCTTGGAGTCTAACCTTTGTTTGGCCTCTTAGAGCTTTTAGGTTTTTCTTATCGCCTTTGCTAGTAATCAAACTCCGATACGAACTGTTAAAGACTACTTGGTAAAGTGAGTTTTAAAGAGTACAAGATTGGCTTACTTGCCTCTCGTTGTGTTACTTTCTTGGAGTGACTTGTGAGGTTTCTTGCTTTGTTGAATTTTCTTTATTTTATTTTTATTTTACTTTTAATTTTTTTTCCGAGTGTTATGATTTCAGGATGGGCGACAATAACAACAATACACTTACGGCTATCTTGGCCGCACTTGCACGACTCACGACTCAAGTTGAAAGGTTTGATGAACTTACCAATACCGTGAGAGAATGACAAGAACCACAACTGGATCTACCAAACCAGAATCTAAGACTAAACAATGCTGAACTTTTGGTACCCAGGCGAGAACAACCACGTTTCCAAGCACTCGAACTCTTTACAAAACTAAAGTTCATGATCCCGTCTTTCAAAGGAGACAACGATCCGGACAGGTACATCGATTGGGAAGGAAATGTTGATCTCATATTCGCATACCATGACTACCCCCAAGCTAAACAAGTTCCCCTCATCACCATGCAATTCGAAGGATATGCTCGAACTTGGTGGATGCAAACAAGGAAAAAGATCCAGAATTTCCAAATTCCAGCAATCACTTCTTGGACCGACCTCAAACAAACCATGAGAAAGCGATTCCTACCAACACATTATACACGAGAAGTTAAACTACGACTACACCAACTTCAACAAGGTAGAAGTTCAGTTGAAGACTACTACAAAGAGATGCAGTCCTTACTCAATAGGGCTAACATAGCCGAAAAAGAAGAGGTCACCGTGTCAAGATTCGTCATCGGCTTGAACTCAAACATCACTGATCTTCTTGACCTCCATGGGTACGAAAACCTTGAAGATACACTAAAGAAAGCAATGACAATCGAAGTACAAATCCAAAGGAGATTTCGAGAACATTACCAAGGTACTTCATCCTCTTACCAAGGTAATCCTTCAAATCCTTCCTCGTCTTCTGCTCCATCTTCTCTTAAAAACCTAAGAGATGACAAACCTGACAAGGAGAAAGAACGACCAGTAAAGAATGACACACTTCCAGCCCCTAAAGATCAAATGATAATTTGTGAGGAGGTAGGGAAAGCAAAAAAAGAAAAAGCTGAGAAAGAGGCAAAAGAAAAAGAGGTCACTAGTTACAAAAGCCAAAAGAATAATTACCCATGGGAGGTGAGTGAACCTAATTGTGAGAAGAAAAGAGTGACTCAAAATCTATGTGTGAGCACAAAAGAATTGAGAGAGAACCTTCTTTACAAACAACCTTCCATCCTTGTTCGCTTTAGAGAATCAATTGTTTCGATTTCTAACATTAACAAGGATTTGGCTAGTGTGTTTTCATCTTTGTTACAGGATTTTCAAGAAGAATTAGGTGATCCACCTGACGGATTGCCACTGGAAAAAAGAAAACAACACCAAACCAATCTAATTCAAGGTTCCATCATACCTCGTCAAACATACAATCTCGAAGAAACCAAAGAGTTAAATTTGTTACAAAAAGGCTACATCCATGAAAGCCTTAGTCGTAACGTCATCTTAATGATGAAACATGACTTGAACAACTCCACAAGCTTTATAGTTCATGCACAGGGAATCCATGTAAATGATGAGAAAGTAAAAGCAATATGAGACTGGCCCACACCATCTTCTATCGCCAAGAGTTGTCGAATAGTGCTAAGTGACCCTCCTGACGGGTTACCACCTGAAAGCCCTAATCACTATGCTATATCAATGAAGAGTCATGATTTACGAGAGTCTAAAGATTCGAGGATGAATCCTTTTGAGGAGTGGGGGAATGATACATGCACCAGATTCCATAATACATGCTTCTTTGGACTAATGTTTCTACTCGAACCTATTAGAAGAACAAAGTCTCGAAGATTCAAAGCATATCTATTCGGTAAGTATAATGTCAATGAATCATTAAACGATTCTAATGTTGCTCCCTTTAATGTTTCAGATTCGAGGTCGAATCTTTTTGAAGAAAGGGAGGATGATACATGCATCACAAGGCTCACATCAAAGGAAGAAGTAATAACTCTTCCAAATGATCCACTCGTCCAAGCATTGGAAAAGAAGATCAGAACAGAAGCAGACTTACGACGACTTTTTAATGGTATCCTGATCCTATTTAGTCAAGATGTCTTCTGGAGATACGACCGTCTATCTCTTATCTTTCCAACTGTTCTTGAATCGCATCAATCCGATATCGGGAACTCAAGATATGGCTATTTTACTGAAGACGGTGCATGCAGAAAATCCTATACGGGATTAATACGGAATATTGTAAATATTACGAATTTTCAATATTTTTATTGATTATTTGTAATATAACTTAATATAGGATGATGCATTATCTTTTAGGATTAGATTTATTATTTTATTAGGAATTAAGGTTGGGTTAAAAATATTTTCTTTAGTTATTATTATTTTATTAGGAATTAGAGTTAAGATATGTTTAGTTTATTATTATTTTATTCATTAGTTATTTAGGACCTTTAGAACTCAGCCCATATATAAAGGAGGCTTCATTAAACTTTGTAATTCAAGATTTCTTTGATTAATAATACAACGAGAGTTTGTTTTTGCAAGTGCTGATTGCCTTGGGCCTTCGAAGCTTCTTCTCCTTGAGTTCTTTCAAGTTCTTTTGAGGGAGATTAATCTTCACACTCCAATTTGCCTTTTCATCGCGACTAGGAGGGTTGGTTAGAGCCATTTATCGTGTTTGCGTTTTCATTGCGACTAGGAGGGCTCGATATGACACTTATCCATCTATTTTTCCACAAATCCATCCGCACCATCAATCATCTTTACCGTTCACCTTTATAAGGGAGATCTTTTGATTTCTTTATTATCTTATTTCATCTTTCATTTATTTATCTTTTGTTTATTTTATTCTAATCGTGTTGTCTTGATTCCAGCACATAAAAGAAACCCTAAACAATCCTAGCGACTGCCGCCACTTTCCCATATTCATCACCTTTGTTCTTCATCGAGTCTAGAGCTTTCTAGGTTTGATTCTTCAACAAGAGCAACGTTCATCAATCCGCCACCGCTTCCCTATCACAAGGCAATCAACACTTGCAAAAATGAACTCTCGTTGTATTATTAATCAAAGAAATCTTGAATTACAAAGTTTAATGAAGCCTCCTTTATATAGGGGCTGAGTTCTAAATGTCCTAAATAACTAATGAATAAAATAATAATAAACTAAACATATCTTAACTCTAATTCCTAATAAAATAATAATAACTAAAGATAATACTTTTAACCCAACCTTAATTCCTAATAAAATAATAAATATAATCCTAAAAGATAATGCATCATATTATATTAAGTTATATTACAAATAATCAATAAAAATATTGAAAATTCGTAATATTTACAAAATCCCGTATTAATCCCGTATAGGATTTTCTGCATGCACCGTCTTCAGTAAAATAGCCATATCTTGAGTTCCCGATATCGGATTGATGCGATTCAAGAACCGTAGGAAAGATAAGAGATAGAAGGTCGTATCTCTAGAAGACATATTGACTAAATAATATCAGGATCCCATTCAAAAAGTTGTAGTAAATATGCTTCTGTTCTGATCTTCTTTTCCAATGCTTGGACGAGTGGATCATTTGGAAGAGTTATTATTTCTTCCTTTGATGTGAGCCTTGTGATGCATGTATCATCCTCCCTTTCTTCAAAAAGATTCAACCACGAATCTGAAACATTAAAGGGAGCAACATTAGAATCGTTTAATGATTCATTCACATTATACTTACCGAATAGATATGCTTTGAATCTTCGAGACTTTGTTCTTCTAATAGGTTCGAGTAGAAACATTTGTCCAAAGAATCATGTATTATGGAATCTGGTACATGTATCATTCCCCCACTCCTCAAAAGGATTCGTCCTCGAATCTGAAAATCCAAGAGAAAGAGATTTAGATGTGTTGAAAGAAAAACTTGTGAAACATTTACCAGGATCAATGTGATGTGTCTTTATGCGTTTTAGTCGAGGTTTCTTCTTTGTAGAAACTGATTTCTTGAAGTCTTGAAATCCTCTTTTGCATACAAGTCTTATAATCGGATGTTTTGGTTGAAATTCAATATGGCGCCGGCCACTGTTGGCTTTATGTATGATTATTTCAGATAATTTCTCCATTGTTTTATTTGTGTGTGGCGAGAATGAGTGTTTAAAAAACATGTCAACTGGTTTGTTAAAGTAATCCCTTAAGTCTCCTAAGCGGGGTTCATGAATTAATGATTTCCGGGAGGAGCTTTGTGGACTGTAGAACCTGTTTAGTTGGCAAGGAAACTCATATACAAGATAAAGTTCATTAAAAGCACTTTTAAAAGTATGGGTAGAAATATCAAAAATATCCGAGTTATCGTGATATAAATCTTTGATATGTTCAATTCTCGGAATAGTAGTATGAGTTTGATAGGTAAGAGTATACCTTCGTGGTAGTGTATCGTCTACTGTGTTTTGCTTACCTCGGTATGTTACGCACTTAAAGGAGTTGTGTTTAGTATGGATGACAACTTCACGAGCCTGACCTTGTAAGAAGGAGAAGAAGTATGTTACAATGTCATTAAAATGAGTAATAAAATACTTACCTTTGGACTCTCGTAAATCATGACTCTTCATTGATATAACATAGTGATTAGAGCTTTCAGGTGGTAACCCGTCAGGAGGGTCACCTAGCACTATTCGACAACTCTTGGCGATAGAATATGGTGTGGGCTAGTCTCGTGTTGCTTTTACTTTCTCATCATTTACATGGATTCCCTGTGCATGAACTATAAAGCATGTGGAGTTGTTCAAGTCATGTTTCGTCATTAAGATGACGTTACGACTAAGGCTTTCATGGATGTAGCCTTTTTGTAACAAATTTAACTCTTTGGTTTCTTCGAGATTGTATGTTTGACGAGGTATGATGAAACCTTGAATTAGATTGGTTTGGTGTTGTTTTCCTTTTTTCAGTGGTAATCCGTCAGGTGGATCACCTAATTCTTCTTGAAAATCCTGTAACAAATATGAAAACACACTAGGCAAATCCTTGTTAATGTTAGAAATCGAAACAATTGATTCTCTAAAGCGAACAAGGAAGGAAGGCTGTTTGTAAAGAAGGTTCTCTCTCAATTCTTTTATGCTCACACATAGATTTTGAGTCACTCTTTTCTTCTCACAATTAGGTTCACTCACCTCCCATGGGTCATTATGCTTTTGGCTTTTGTAACTAGTGACCTCTTTTTCTTTTTCCTCTTTCTCAACTTTTTCTTTTTTTGATTTCCCTACCTCCTCACAAATTTGATCTTTAGGGGCTGGAAGTGTGTCATTCTTTGCTGGTCGTTCTTTCTCATTGTCAGGTTTGTCATCTCTTGGCTTTTTCAGAGAAGATGGAGTAGAAGATGAGGAAGGATTTGAAGGATTACCTTGGTAAGAGGATGAAGTACCTTGGTAATGTTCTCGGAATCTCCTTTGGATTTGTACTTCGATTGTCATTGCTTTCTTTAGTGTATCTTCAAGGTTTTCGTACCCATGGAGGTCAAGAAGATCAGTGATGTTTGAGTTCAAGCCGACGACGAATCTTGACACGGTGACTTCTTCTTTTTCGGTTATGTTAGCCCTATTGAGTAAGGACTGCATCTCCTTGTAGTAGTCTTCAACTGAACGTCTACCTTGTCGAAGTCGGTGTAGTTGTAGTTTAAATTCTCGTGTATAATGTGTTGATAGGAATCGCTTCCTCATGGTTTGTTTGAGGTCGGTCCAAGAAGTGATTGTTGGAATTTGGAAATTCTGGATCTTTTTCCTTGTTTGCATCCACCAAGTTCGAGCATATCCTTCGAATTGCATGGTGATGAGGGGAACTTGTTTAGCTTGGGGGTAGTCATGGTATGTGAATATGAGATTAACTTTTCCTTCCCAATCGATGTACCTGTCCGGATCGTTGTCTCCTTTGAAAGACGGGATCATGAACTTTGGTTTTGCAAAGAGTTCGGGTGCTTGGAAACGTGGTTGTTCTTACCTGGGTACCAAAAGTTCAGCATTGTTTAGTCTTGGATTCTGGTTTGGTAGATCCAGTTTTGGTTCTTTTCGTTCTCTCACGGTATTGGTAAGTTCATCAAATCTTTCAACTTGAGTCGTTAGTCGTGCAAGTGCGGCTAAGATAGCCGTAAGTGTCTTGTTGTTATTGTCACACATCCTGAAATCATAACACTCGAAAGAAAATTTTAAAGTAAAATAAAAATAAAAGAAAGAAAATTCAACAAAGTAAGAAACCTCACAAGTCACTCCAAGAAAGTAACACAACGAGAGGCAAGTAAGCCGATCTTGTACTCTTTAAAACTCACTTTACCAAGTAGTCTTTCACAGTTCGTATCGGAGTTTGATTACTAGCAAAGGCGATAAGAAAAACCTAAAAGCTCTAAGAGGCCAAACAAAGGTTAGACTCCAAGAGAACGAGAATGCAAAGAAGGAAGAAGTATGCAAACTCTTTAGTCCTACTAACACAAAGAAGATAATGTGTTAGATAATGCAAAAGAACAATAACAAGGAAAAACAAAAGAACCTAAAGCACTAAGAGTCAAAGAAAAAGGGACCAAACCAGAAAACCTAGAAAACGCTAGATCAACTTGAGCAACGTTTTTGAGGGGGTTAACGGTGTCCAAAAATTCTGAAAAATTTCTTGAATGTCTTTCGATGCGTCAAGAAACCACCTGTAAAATTTCATAACCAAATACCTTCAGTTGGTGGTGGTGGCGCTTCTTCTTCTTCATGGTCAGATTCGATCTCACCATTTCCAAGTAGTAACATGGCGTTTCTGTTGGGACATTGTGTAGATATATGTCCTCTCCCAAGACATTTAAAGCAATGGATGTCTCTTGATCGTTCAGGGATCTCTTTTCCTCGATTCTCCTTACCAATTTGGGAAGCATTTGATGATTCAGCCTTCTCTTTGGTAGGAATAGGGGTAGACTTCCTCAAATTGTTGTTTGGACTCCATCTTGAAGATGTAGGCACTGAAGTACGAGAGATAGGTCTTCTCCGTAGTTGCCTTTCTATTTTCATAGCCATTTGCACCATTTCATCAAGTTTGATATAATGATACAATTCTAGTGTGTTGGCAATCTCAGGATTGAGTCCAGCTAGAAATCTAGCCATGGTTGCTTCACGATCCTCCTCAATATTGACTCGGATCATTGCCACTTCCATTTCTTTATAATAATCCTCCACACTCCGTTGGCCTTGCTTCAAATTCTGTAATTTCTGAAACATGTCTCGGTGATAATGAGTAGGAATGAAACGTTTACGCTTGATACCTTTCATTTCGAGCCATGTTGAAATTGGTCTCTCTCCATTCCTCCTCCAGGTAATAATAAGTTGATCCCACCATATCAAAGCATAAACAACAAACTCCATAGCTTCCAATCTTACTTTCTTGAGTTCAAAATAGTTATGGCAACTAAACACATGTTCCACCTTGCTTTCCCATTCAAGATAGGCTTTTGGATCAGTCTTCCCTTGAAATTGATGAATTTTGATTTTGATGTTGCTCATATTATCATCAACATTGGCACGCCTAGGTCCTTGTATCAATGCTGGTTCTTCTTCATCATAAGGATTTGGAACATCATCTTCGGGAAGAGGTTGTTGCCTCCGAGGAGTATCATTGTTTCTGGTTTGTGGTTGATCTTGTCTTTGGTCTAGTTTCTCATGGAGAGCATCAAATTCTGTTCGAAACATTCTTATCATTTCTCCAATTAGTGCTTGCATTTGCAAATTGGGTTGACATGCATTTCCTTTAGGACTTTGAGACATGGTTAGTAAATAAAACAAAAATAAACCTTACCAGCACACTCACAAAGTCTCACAATTTCACTCCAAAGAAAAGATAAGATCACTCCACTCAACACTCGTGTTTACTCTCGGGAATATATATATTTGGCTTTTAATAATTCCCCGTCTGATCTCACTCTCTCAATAGCCTTTTTCCACTCAATTTCTCGTGCTAAGTCCTTTGAAGAACTTACTCAAGATTAGAACAAGTTAATTCCTTCCTTTTGTGCGTCGGCTGCAAATATGGTTAGGGTAGAAAGAATAGAAGAAATGAAAAGGTAGAAGAAAGGATTCAAAGGTATATAAAAAAATGAAATGGTTGAAGACAAGGAAAATGAAAGGATAGAAAAGAAAGAGGTGACTTACAATTCAAGAAACAACACTTACTGCAACCTTTCTCAAGAAAACAATAAGGTTATCTTCTCTTAGTGTAGATAGGCCTCTTTGATGTATTTGTAATGGCAGAGCACTTTCCTTGGCTTGCTTTCTCTTTTTGAACTTCTCTTTTTCTTTTCTTTTCTTCTTTTCTTCTTTTCTGATTTTTTTTCTCTTCTTTTTGTCTTTTCTTTCTTTTTGCACTCTATTTCTGATGAAGGAGTCTTTTTTTTTTACTATTTTTCTTTTGCTTTGCACGCCAATGACACTTTTGTTGTCAATCCAACTATGTTCTGATTACCGCTTGATGTAAGGCGAATCTACACGCTTTGGGAGAAGATAGTAGATAGCCTTATTGTGTCCCGATCTAGGATTGACAAGTACTGATGTCCTTGAATTATAAGCTTGGCTGCAATAAATATAAGAAAGAAATGATATTAATAATGGTCTTAAGAAATGAATATATATAAAAGGAAATGAAATAAAAATAAATGAAAGAGATGGATGCAGAATTGATGGTCTTGATGGATGTTAATGATGGTATTGTTGATGAATAGAATTGGTAGTGATTTGTAACTCAAACACGCCAAAGTTGAAACAATGCTAAGGAGCACAATTCTGATCTTCACAAACTTGCTTGAGGGGTGGTGATAGTGTCTTCGACCCACTAGATATCAATCTAGGAATTTTGGAATCAAAATGGAAAGAATGACGCCACAAGTATATGAATTATACTTGCTTAATCGATAAAGTTCACAAAGAACTTTGAAAAGAAATAACTCACAAGAGTATGTTTTATATAAGAGATGAGATGGGTACAAATGAAGGCAAGCCACTCTATTTATAGGAAATGAGAGGGCTTGGCCGAATGGTTACAAGTTGTTTCGGCTAGATACATAACTTTATGAAGATACATAATGTTTTAAAATTAAAGGTTAAGTCATTTGGGCTTGTGATGGTTCGGCTAACCCTTCATAAAGGGGCTTGATGATTCGGCTAAGGATGGGAAGACATTTCCCTTGGCCGAATGAGCATGGTTGTTCATCTTTGCGCCATTTTCTTCCCTTGGCCGAATAGTGGTGTGTCTCTTCATGTTTGGCGCCAAAGGCTCTCATGTGCATGGCATGTGATGTGGCTGAATAGGCATGGATCCTTTAGCTCATATCTCTTGGTGATTTAAGCTTCCAATTGGTGTGATCTCTTCATCCACGTGTTCCTTGTTGAAAAGGCATCTTCATGGGCAGCATCATTCATGAAAGGTCACAATGTTTGTAAAAGTAACCCTTCATGTTTGAGCTACTTTGGGTGTGAATGAGCTGGTGGTGAGCTGGCCTTAGATGACTTGTAACATGGTGAACATTTGGGCAGCTCCTTGTGAAAAGGTACCTCTTGAGGTGGCAACTATTCGCGAAAAGGTACGATTTCACAAATTTTGACTTAGGACATATTTGAAGTGTCCTAAGCGGTGATGATGATGGTGCATTAAGGTCATCTTGTAGCTCAAATCTTCAGCTCAATCTAGCTATGAGCTCACGGCCTCCGGACAACTTTTCACCAATTATTCCTTGTGTTCTCTTAATCGATCCCATATAAGTTTCCTTGCTGTTACATGCTCCATTTAGCTCCAATGCTGCTCCCAAGTGTTGGCCGAATGTGCCTACATGCGTAACATAAGAAAATAAACTAAGTATATAAACTTGTATATTATAAAAATGTGACTATAGTATATGATAATAACTTGTATCTCATATATAAATGGATAACTTATTATCATAATAACTATAGGTATTATATATATATATGAAAATAACTATCTTATACATAAGAAATAAGTATCTATAGGTATAAAGATATAAAGTTTCTTCCCTAGAGAGGTTGGAATAGCCATGGTAAACATGATGCTGAATTGGATCACATCATCCTCCCCTTCTTTTAATCGATTTGTCCTCAAATCGAATGATCGTCTTTTCCTAGTGTCCTTCCATTCAATTTTTACAAAAAGGTTCATATCCGTTGAAAGACTGCTTTGGAAGTTCTTAACCTGAAAATAAAGAAAACTTTCATTAGTATGAATGTGATCAAACAAATTTAATGTTAAGAAATACTTCCTGAAAAATGTAGGTTCAAAGTTCATGTCTATTGAAGACATTTGGCTTTGAACGTTAGTGCCCTTTTGTATTCCAAAAATCATGCTCCTTTCCATAGATATATGCATTGATTCATGAAAAGTGGTGACTCTTGGAATGGTGATGTCCTCTTAAGTCACACCCTTTGGATTAAAAATCATTTCCCTTTAGGTTTCAATAGGCATGACTCTTGATTCTTGATGGATCACGTCCTTTGGATGAAGAGTTACCATTCTTTTCTCTTCAATAGTCGCACCTCTTGGCTCTTGAAAGGTCACGTCCTTTAATTTCCCAAATTGATGGATTATGTCACTTGGATCATCCTGTAAATCAAAGGAAATTCATGCATTGTCAAAGTTAGAAAAATCTTTATTAACCTTGCACCTCGTCAGTAAACATCTTTGTAACAAGCACTTAGATTTATAAGCACTTGTTTTTGGAATGTTTTCTTCCTGGATTAACTTCGATTTTCCTTTCCTCATGGCCTCAACACTTTGTTTCATCTTGATTTGCTCAACTTGGACTTGTTTAGGCGTCAAGGGTGTTAGGATGATCTTCTTTCCTCCATGGTTGAATGAATACTGATTGGTAAAACAATCATGAATGGTCCTCCTATCATATTGCCATGGTCTTCCAAGGAGTAAATGGCTAGCATGCATAGGAACAACATCTCACATAACCTTGTCCTTATACTTACCAATTGAAAAAGGAACCATCACCTGTTTGTTGACATTAAGTTCACCTCGTTCATTGAGCCATTGTAGTTTGTAGGGATTTGGATGTTTCAACGTTTGCAATGCCAATTTCACCACCATGATGGTACTGGCAACATTAGTACAACTCTCACTGTCTATAATCATGAAACACACCTTTTCATTCACATGGCATCAAGTATGAAAGATGTTTTCCCATTGAGCGTCATCTTCTACTACTTGGGCATTCAGACTTATTTTAACCACTAAGGCTTCACCTTCCACCGGAGCACTAATTTATGTTTCTTCCTCAACTTCTGTTGGTGGTGGTGGCGCTTCTTCTTCTTCATGGTCAGATTCGATCTCACCATTTCCAAGTAGTAACATGGTGTTTCTGTTGGGACATTGTGTGGATATATGTCCCCTCCCAAGACATTTAAAGCAACGGATGTCTCTTGATCGTTCAGGGATCTCTTTTCCTCGATTCTCCTTACCAATTTGGGAAGCATTTGCTGATTCAGCCTTCTCTTTGGTAGGAATAGGGGTAGACTTCCTCAAATTGTTGTTTGGACTCCATCTTGAAGATGTAGGCACTGAAGTACGAGCGATAAGTCTTCTCCGTAGCTGTCTTTCTATTTTCATAGCCATTTGTACCATTTCATCAAGTTCGATATAATGATACAATCCCAACTAGAAATCTAGCCATGGTTGCTTCACGATCCTCCTCAATATTGACTCAGATCATTGCCACTTCCATTTCTTTATAATAATCCTCCACACTCCATTGGCCTTGCTTCAAATTCTACAATTTCTGAAACATGTCTCGGTGATAATGAGTAGGAATGAAACGTTTACGCTTGATACCTTTCATTTCGAGCCATGTTGAAATTGGTCTCTCTCCATTCCTCCTCCAGGTAATAATAAGTTGATCCCACCATATCAAAGCATAATCAACAAACTCCATAGCTTCCAATCTTACTTTCTTGAGTTCAAAATAGTTATGGCAACTAAACACATGTTCCACCTTGCTTTCCCATTCAAGATAGGCTTTTGGATCAGTCTTCCCTTGAAATTGATGAATTTTGATTTTGATGTTGCTCATATTATCATCAACATTGGCACGCCTAGGTCCTTGTATCAATGCTGGTTCTTCTTCATCATAAGGATTTGGAACATCATCTTCGGGAAGAGGTTGTTGCCTCCGAGGAGTATCATTGTTTCTGGTTTGTGGTTGATCTTGTCTTTGGTCTAGTTTCTCATGGAGAGCATCAAATTCTGTTCGAAACATTCTTATCATTTCTCCAATTAGTGCTTGCATTTGCAAATTGGGTTGACCTGCATTTCCTTTAGGACTTTGAGACATGGTTAGTAAATAAAACAAAAATAAACCTTACCAGCACACTCACAAAGTCTCACAATTTCACTCCAAAGAAAAGATAAGATCACTCCACTCAACACTCGTGTTTACTCTCGGGAATATATATATTTGGC
This sequence comes from Hibiscus syriacus, assembly GCF_006381635.1. Taxonomy (NCBI): domain Eukaryota; kingdom Viridiplantae; phylum Streptophyta; class Magnoliopsida; order Malvales; family Malvaceae; genus Hibiscus; species Hibiscus syriacus. The sequence continues at coordinate 9,017,383 of NW_024062800.1, read as the reverse complement.
TTTTAATAATTCCCCGTCTGATCTCACTCTCTCAATAGCCTTTTTCCACTCAATTTCTCGTGCTAAGTCCTTTGAAGAACTTACTCAAGATTAGAACAAGTTAATTCCTTCCTTATGTGCGTCGGCTGCAAATATGGTTAGGGTAGAAAGAATAGAAGAAATGAAAAGGTAGAAGAAAGGATTCAAAGGTATATAAAAAAATGAAATGGTTGAAGACAAGGAAAATGAAAGGATAGAAAAGGAAGAGGTGACTTACAATTCAAGAAACAACACTTACTGCAACCTTTCTCAAGAAAACAATAAGGTTATCTTCTCTTAGTGTAGATAGGCCTCTTTGATGTATTTGTAATGGAAGAGCACTTTCCTTGGCTTGCTTTCTCTTTTTGAACTTCTCTTTTTCTTTTCTTTTCTTCTTTTCTTCTTTTCTGATTTTTTTCTCTTCTTTTTGTCTTTTCTTTCTTTTTGCACTCCAATTCTGATGAAGGAGTCTTTTTTTTACTATTTTTCTTTTACTTTGCACGCCAATGACACTTTTGTTATCAATCCAACTATGCTCTGATTACCGCTTGATGTAAGGCGAATCTACACGCTTTGGGAGAAGAGAGTAGATAGCCTTATTGTGTCCCGATCTAGGATTGACAAGTATTGATGTCCTTGAATTATAAGCTTGGCTACAGTAAATATAAGAAAGAAATGATATTAATAATGGTCTTAAGAAATGAATATATATAAAAGGAAATGAAATAAAAATAAATGAAAGAGATGGCTACGGAATTGATGGTCTTGATGGATGTTGATGATGGTATTGTTGATGAATGGAAATGGTAGTGATTTGTATCTCAAACACGCCAAAGATGAAACAATGCTAAGGAGCACAATTCAGATCTTCACAAACTTGCTTGAGGGGTGGTGATAGTGTCTTCGACCCACTAGATATCAATCTAGGAATTTTGGAATCAAAATGGAAAGAATGACGCCACAAGTATATGAATTATACTTGCTTAATCGATAAAGTTCACAAAGAACTTTGAAAAGAAATAACTCACAAGAGTATGTTTTATATAAGAGATGAGATGGGTACAAATGAAGGCAAGCCACTCTATTTATAGGAAATGAGAGGGCTTGGCCGAATGGTTACAAGTTGTTTCGGCTAGATACATAACTTTATGAAGATACATAATGTTTTAAAATGAAAGGTTAAGTCATTTGGGCTTGTGATGGTTCGGCTAACCCTTCATAAAGGGGCATGATGATTCGGCTAAGGATGGGAAGACATTTCCCTTGGCCGAATGAGCATGCTTGTTCATCTTGGCGCCATTTTCTTCCCTTGGCCGAATGGTGGCGTGTCTCTTCATGTTTGGTGCCAAAGGCTCTCATGTGCATGGCATGTGATGTGGCCGAATAGGCATGGATCCTTTAGCTCATATCTCTTGGTGATTTAAGCTTCCAATTGGTGTGATCTCTTCATCCATGTGTTCCTTGTTGAAAAGGCATCTTCATGGGTAGCATCATTCATGAAAGGTCACAATGTTTGGAAAAGTAACCCTTCATTTTTGAGCTACTTTGGGTGTGAATGAGCTGGTGGTGAGCTGGCCTTAGATGACTTGTAACATGGTGAATGTTTGGGCAGCTCCTTGTGAAAAGGTACCTCTTGAGGTGGTAACTATTCGCGAAAAGGTACGATTTCACAAATTTTGACTTAGGACATATTTGAAGTATCCTAAGTGGTGATGATGATGGTGCAACTCCCCAGCTGAAATAAGGTCATCTTGTAGCTCAAATCTTCAGCTCAATCTAGCTATGAGCTCACGGTCTCCGGACAACTTTTCACCAATTGTTCCTTGTGTTCTCTTAATCGATCCCATGTAAGTTTCCTTGCTATTACATGCTCCATTTAGCTCCAATGCAGCTCCCAAGTGTTGGCTAAATGTGCCTACATGCGTAACATAAGAAAATAAACTAAGTATATAAACTTGTATATTATAAAAATGTGACTATAGTATATGATAATAACTTGTATCTCATATATAAATGGATAACTTATTATCATAATAACTATAGGTATTATATATATATATATATATATATATATATGAAAATAACTATCTTATAACATATGAAATAAGTATCTATAGGTATAAAGATAGAAAGTTTATTCCCTGGAGAGGTTGGAATAGCCATGGTAAATATGATGCTGAATTGGATCACATCATGTTCACATCAATAGAGGATGAATTCGGCTATGGAGATGTATTCACTTAAATGGATGAACATTCATTTATTTTATTAGTCCATGAGCTTGCATAGGGGACGTATATTGTATCTATTTAAGGATGAACATTCATCCATGAATGTTCAATCATTAAATCTTGTATGTGTATCCTAAACAACTCTTAGGCCTATAAATAGCTTTCCATTTCATTTGTAAGAACGAATTCACTTTGTTTAATCAAATATTTGTGAGAGTTTCTCTCTTTAGTTCATAAGTAAACTTTATCGACTTATCAAGCTTATGCCTTAGTTTTATAAGATACTACCTATAACATCACCATCTTCCATCACCATTTTCACGCCTATAACATCACCATCTTCCATAACCATTGCACGCCTATATCATCACCATTTCATGCCTATATAACCACCAATCCCTTGCCATCTATTCACCATTCAATCATCCTTCATTCATCAACAAGGCATACGTCCATTTAACCCTTGGAGGCCGAATTCATCAACACTTGAAGGATATTTATTCAACACTTTCGCAGCCCTTCTTTGATAACATTTCTATCCATTTAAATTCTTTCCATTTCCATTTCCATTTCCTTTTCATTTCTTAATTTAATCAATTCTTCTTCTTTTGTGTAGATTACTTTCAATTCAACGTGTAGCATTTTGTGTCTCTCCTAGATCGAGAAACAACAAGGCTACCGACTTCTCCATTATTGAAGAAGCCTGAATAACCTTACATCAAGCGGTAATCAGAGGTTTGTTGGATTGACAATCAAGTGCTACAACAAAAAGCAACAAGAAAGAAGAAAAAACAAAAAGAAAAGAAAAGACTCGTGCAACAAATTTGGAGTGCAAATGATGTAAGGCTAACCAGGCTTCTTCAATAATGGAGAAGTTGGCAACCTTGTTATTTCCCGATCTAGGAGAGACACCAAATACTACATTTTGAATTGTTAAGTAATATGCAAAATTAAAGAAAGAAATGATTAAAATGAAAATATGAAATAAGAAATGGAAGAAGAATGGAAATGATAAGAAAGGAAATGGAAAGAAATGATATCAAAGTATGTTGTAGAAGAGTTGAATAAATATCCTTCAAGTGTTGATGAATTCGACCTGCAAATAATGTTGATGGACGTATGCCTTGTTAATGATTGAAGGATGATTCAGGGATGAAGAAATGAAAATAATAATAGAATGGTGATAGACTTTGGCCTGAAGGTGATGGACTATGTTTAAGGATTGATGGTGATGGAAATAGTATCTTATAAAACTAAGAAGGAACCAATGTTATAAAGAACAAAGACCCATTTCTTATAAGTTTTATAAGGGATGGTAGGAAGGACTTTGTGATGTAAGGCTAACCAGGCTTCTTCAATAATGGAGAAGTTGGCAACCTTGTTGTTTCCCGATCTAGGAGAGACACCAAATGTTACTCGTTGAATTGGAAGTAATCTGCACAAAGAATAAGAAGTTGTTAAATAAATGGATAATTAAGAAAGGAAATTGAAATGGAAAGAATTGAAATGGAAAGAATTGAAATGGAAAGAAATGTTATCAAAGATGGTTACAGAAGTATTGTAGAAGAATCCTTCAAGAATTGATGAATTCGGCCTCCAAATAATGTTGATGGATGAATGCCTTGATGATGATTGAAGGATGATTGAAGGATGAATAGATGGTAAGGGATTGGTGGCTATATAGGCGTGAAATGGTGATAGAAGATGGTAATGATATAGGCATGCAATGGTAATGGAATATGGTGATGGAAAATGGTGATGTTTGGGTAGTATCTTATAAAACTAAGAAGGAACCAATCCTATAAAGGAGCAAAGACCCGTTTCTTATAAGTCTTATAAGGGATGGTATGAAAGGACTTTGACCCACTAGTTATATAAACTAAGAACCAGAAGTATCAATGAAAGGGATTTGACGCCATAAACTATGAAAGCTTACTTAATCGATATAGTTCTAAAAAGAACTTGAAGAGAGAAATATCTCACAAAGAGTTTTTAATTATCAAAGGGTTGAGTTACAAATGAAATGCCAAAGCCTATTTATAGGCTTGCATAGGTTTGGCCGAATAATTAGGTGTCTATTCGGCTAGATACATGTCTTAAAATCAAAATAGATTATGCTTTGATGAGGAGAGATGTCTTTGGCCGAATGGTTCCCTTGTCTCTTCATCTTGGTGCCAACTTGAAGCAAGATGAGGGTTTGGCCAAATGGAGTGAACCCTCTTCATTTTGGAACCCATTTCATCCACATGCATAGCACATGTGTGGGATGGTCATGAGACACTCACATGGGCGACATAGGGTGCTTATGGTGTGGCTTCTCATTGGCGTGAAGTTGAGCAGCAACTAGGTGTGACTTGCTTCCATCTTGTATCTTGGTGACATGGTATCAATGGGACAGCAACTAATTATGAAAGGGCACATTTGTGTGAAGCATCCTTTCATCATTTGAGCTATGATATGATCCAAACTAGCTCTATCTTTCTCCATGACTTGAACACACCATCGATGTTCTTGAAAGTTGTTTCTAAGGGAGTTGTTAATTACCCTATCTTATACTATATCATTTATACATTATATTCTATCATAAGCATGCATTCACATGTTAGTATAAATTATCATATTATTATTTCCATCCTATGCTTATTTGATCATGTTTTTCATATTATTCAAATATATGCTATGATTACATATCATTTCTTAGGATATTATTATTACATGTTTCCATTTATCATTTATGAATACCATGTTATATGATATTCATGCATACAACACATACCCATATCTTTATGATTGATACACAATTTTATAAGCTTGTTAGGATAGTCTTATAATCATATTAAGCATGATTATCATATATACATCAAGGCAGCATCATTATAAATCATTTCATTAGTTCATATGCATTCATATTAGCTCTTAAGCTTCATACATTATCTTACACATATTTTGAGATGATATAATTAGCTCATAACCTTCAAACATAGCTCACATCACCATAATCATACATGGCAGCAAGGTATTTAGCTCATAACAGCTCAATATCATGGACTTACCTTGTTTCCTTGCACATATAGGTACATTGGAGTGCGATGCACGATGAGGCAGCTTCGTGGATTATTTGGACATCAAATGCAGCTCACAAATAGCTCACATGGAATATGGCAACTCGTGGAACACTACGAAAAGCTCAACTTATCTGGAGGAGCTAGCATGTAGCTGAACTTAGCTAAAGGAGAGTTTTGGACCAAAGTGCTGAAAAGTGGACTAAAGGTAGCTGGAAGTAGCTGGGAGAGTAGCTGAGGAGCTGGGAAGGCCAAAGCTAACTAGCTTGCGTTTACCAAGCTATAACTCACCTAGTTAGCTACTAAGACACTCATCTAGCTTACCTTGAGACTAGTTCATCTCTAGGCTGCCCAATGGAAGCCATTTCATCTAGATACACGTTCGAAGCTAATTCACGCCTAGTTGTTGCCTATTTTCATTCCATGGACTTCAAGACATCATCCTATGGTTGCAACCTCATCAAAGCATAGCAAGAAGACCCATGTGTATTCATGTAGGCTTCCATGTGCATCATTCAAGCATGTGCACTTCATGTGACATCAAATTGGCACCAAAACACCAAGGGATGCTTCCTATTCGGCCAAAGACTCTTTCCTCTTCATTTTGGCGCCCAAATAACTTCCAAATGCATTCAAATCATCCTTAGGGCCGAACCAACACATAACCATTCGGACAAGAGCATGTATTTTCATTAAAGTCTTGTTTTTTCATTAAAAATCATGTCATTCTATGAAGGTACAGGGGTTGGCCGAACCAACATGTACCTATTCGGCCAAGTCCCTTCAAAAACTATAAATAGGCCATTATATTTCATTTGTAATCAGACCTTTGTTTTAATTAAAGTGAGATTATTCTCTTCCTTAAGTCCTGGTGACTTTTATCGACTTATCAAGTATAATTTATACTTGTGGAGTCAACCCCTTCTCTTTCACCTTGATACTTCTAGTTCTTAGTTCTCTATAACTAGTGGGTCAAAGAACTTCATACCACCCCTTAAAGAAGCAATATAAAGTTTGGGTCTTTGCTCTATATAGCATTGGTTCTTCTTTGAGTCTTCTTTAAGATACTATCCTCACAACCATCCCTTTGTTTCATAAGCCATAACCATAGCCATATCAACCATCTTCTGCTTCCATCTCTCAATTAAACAGCCCACCTAATTACCCATACGTTTACCATAACCATAACCATACGTTTACAACCTTAGCCATCTCTTTTAGCCATTCACTTGTGCAGGTTGTTTTGCTTCCTTCCTATATCCACAATCAATTTGTTAAGGCATCAGAAGAGCCTTACATCAAGCGTTAATCAGAGCTTTGGTGGAAGAAAGCAAAGTGCAACAACAACAAAGAAGAAAAATACAAAAAGAAGTGCAAAGTCAAAGAAAAAGAAAATCAGAAAAAAGAAGAAGAAATTGAAGCACTCCAAAAGAAAGAAAGAAATTCCAGCACTTTAAGAAAAAAAGAAAAGCAAAGAAAAGAAAAGAAAGAAAGTTGAAGCACTCATCAACAGTTCTCATCACCAAGCCTTTTCAAGTAAGCCTTTTAAATTGATTGTGGTGATAGAAGGTTGTGAAGTGACTTGTGTAAGTAACCCTTTTGTTTCTCTTCTTTCTATTTCTAAGCCACCCTTTCATTATATTTGTTTTTCCCTTCCTACTAACCCTTTTGCAGCCGACACCAAACAAGTAAAATTTACTTGATATAGTCTTGAGTAAAGTTCTCTAGAACTTGAGACAAGAGATTCGAGAGGAAAAAGGCCGGAGAGTGTGTGAGATCAGAAGAGGACAAGTAAAAGCCATTAAAGTAATTAAGTGCAAACACGAGTGGATTGAGTGACATCAAGTTTTCTTGGAGTGACTCGTGAGACTTTGTGAGAGTATATTCTGGTAAGGTCCTACACACATTTCGTTTTTCCTTATTTACTAACATGTCTCTTTCATCCAACATCTTTGTAGTCAAAAGGACTTTGAACATTCAAAGTCAATATGATGAAAAGAGAGAGAACATCTTCCATACCAAATGTCACGTAGGAGATAAAGTTTGTGTGGTGATCATTGATGGAGGAAGTTGTACAAACATAGCAAGTACTCACATGGTGGAAAAGTTGGGTCTAACGACTTCCAAGCATCCTCATCCTTACAAACTTCAGTGGCTCAATGATGTGGGGGAAGCCAAGGTAACCAAACAAGTTATTGTTCCATTTTTAATTGGAAGATACAATGATGAAGTCCTTTGTGACGTGGTGCCCATGAGTGCAAGCCACATTATATTAAGACGTCCTTGGCAGTTTGACAAGAAGGCTACCCCTGATGGATTTTCTAACAAGTACTCTTTCCAACGTCAAGGAAAGAAAATCATATTGGCGCCTATGCTTCCAAATCAAGTCCATGAATGTCAGGTTACCCTCAAATCACGTATAGAGGAATGGGAGAAAGCTAAAGCCATGAAGAAAGTTGAAAGAGAATTTTTGCATGAGAAAAGAGTGGAGAGAGTTGAAAATGAACAAAATGAAAGAATTGAATATGGGAGCAAGGAGGAAAAGGAAAATGAGGGTGAAGAACATATTTTATCTAATCCTACTCCTATTCTTTCTTTTGACGTGCAGGACAGTCCAATAGGCATGCCACTTCAAGTTGAAGATTCAAGAAACATGTCTTTTGAAGAATCAATAGACGTAACTTTTGGCGATGCACAAGATATGTCATTTGACATTTCAAAGGATGTACCTCTTGAAATTCAAAAGAATGAGCCAATTGGAGTACCAAGAGTTGAGATCATTCAGACTCCAAGTACATTGCACATATTGAAGGGAATTCAACAACCAATGGAGTTTTTCATCATTAAGCAACCAATGCCCATTAAACATCCACCCTGGTTTGCTATTTCCATTCATCTTGTTAATAATTTTTCATTTACTAACTTTGATTTATTTTGCAGCAACTTGTTTCATCCTTATGGTGAAGAAATCATACCAACCCTCAAGGCAATCATTTGGAGAGGTACAATGGTGAAAGGACACTATGATTTAAATCAGCCCCAAAAAGTCATTCAAAGAACACTTATCTTCACCAAGCGACGTGATGACTCCAACCAAGAGACAAACCTTTTCAACAACAATTATGGTGAATTAAAAGGAGGAAATAAAGATATAGAGGTCCTTTCCAAGCATTGTGATGATTCAAAGAATAAAGAAAATGGATCAAGTTGGTACGTGAAGTGATGTAAGGTAATTCTACCTTCTCGTTTGATTGTGATCTAGGAAGGAAGCAAAACAACCTACAAAGTGAATGGCTCAAAAATAGAAAGGTTAAGGTGGTAAACGTAAGGGTGAAGAGGTGGGATGTTTAATAATTAAGAGATGGAATCGGAAGTTGATGGATATGGCTATGGGTTTGGATATCGAAATAATGGACTGGATGTGAGGATAGTATCTTGAAGAATACTCAAAGAAGAATCAATGCTATAGAGAGAAAAAACCCAATCTTTATATTGTTTCTTCAAGGGGTGGTGTTAAGTACTTTGACCCACTAGTTATATGAACTAGGAACTAGAAGTATCAAGATGAAAGAATAGGGTTGACGCCACAAGTATAAAATACTTGATAAGTCGATAAAAAAGTCACCAAGACTTAAGGAAAAGAATAATCTCACTTTTATTAATAAAAAAATGGTCTCCTACAAATGAATTGTGATTTCCTATTTTGGGAAATGGAGGGTCATGGCCGAATGGATACATAGTGGTTCGGTCAGCCCTTGTGCCTCTATAAAATGACATAATTAAATGTTAAATGACATAATGTTTTGGTCCTTAATGGAGGGAAATAATCATTGGTCGAATAGTCCTTGTGTCCCCTCAAGTTGGCGCCAAATTGAATGGGAAATGATGCTTGGCCGAATAGGGAGAGAGCTCTTCATCTTGGTGCCTAAATAAACCACATGCAAGGCACATGGGGCTGTTCACATGCAAAACACATGGCTTGGCCGAATAGGGAGAGAACTCTTCATCTTAGAGCCTAAATGATCCTCATGCAAGGCACATGGGGGTTGGTCATATGCAAGGCACATGGGTGTTCTAGGAAACCTTGTGGTGCAGCCTTGTGCATGGAATGATGGCTGGTCATGTGCTTTCTCTCTTGGGCGTTCATGTGTCTTCTTCAAGCTAGCTTGAGTTGTGAAGCTAGCTAGCAAGCATGGGCTGTTTGTGAACAAACTTCCTAGCTAAGTCCTTGTGAGCTCCTCAATATTATGTTCAGCTACATTCAACTACCTTTGACATCACTTTTGGCAACCCAGCTCCAAATAGTCCAACTAGCTAAGTTTAGCTAGCCTTAAGCTCCTCCAGCTGAACCGAGCTTCCCTTAGTGTTCCATGAGCTGCCTTGTACTTTGTAAGCTGATTGTGAACTGCATATGAAGTCCAAATTATTCACCAAGCTATCTCAGCGTTTATTATGCTCCAATGTACCTACATGTGCAAGGAAACAAGGTAAGTCCATGGCATTGAGCTGATATGATCTAAATACCTTACTGCCATGCATGAATATGGTAATGTAAGCTAAGTTTGAATGTCATGAGCTAATTATATCCTCTCCTAATATGTGTAAGGTAAGATATAAAGACTAAGAGCTAATATGAATGCAAATGAACTAATGAAATGCATTATAAGTATGCTACCTTGATGTATATGTTATAATCATGCATAATATAATTATATAGCTATCCTAGCATGCTTAACATAACAAAATAACAATGTGCAAGATGTATTCATACTAAGTAATTCTTTATCTATTAAAACATTATATAACTTAACATAGGAGGGCGTTAAGTTATCAATTGAATCAAAAGCTTCTAAACACTTAGTTAAGAGAACTTCCCTGAATTGTTTGGCTCTTGATCTAGTAATGGGACCATGTGGCATGACTTCCGGATCTGGTGTAGGTGTGATTATATCATCCCCCCTTCTTTTAAGCGATTTGTCCCCAAATCGTGTCCATCCTCAAAGGGAGATAAGTCGGTGATGTTGAATGAAGCGCTAACGCCACCAAACTCACTGGGCAATTCAAGTTTATAGGCATTGTCGTTGATCTTTTCTACAATCTGAAATGGGCCATCTCCTCGGGGTAGTAGTTTAGACTTCCTTTGGTTTGGGAATCTTTCCTTCCTAAAGTGTACCCAAACCCAGTCTCCCACGTCAAAAGTTACCTTCTTCCTTCCTTTGTTTGCTTGTTGTTCATATTGTCTCGTTCTTCTCTCAATATTTTTCTTAACTTGTTGATGGAGTCTTTTAACAAATTCTGCTTTGTCCTTTCCATCTTTGTTCACTAATTGATCATAAGGTAAAGGAAGTAAGTCCAAAGGAGTTAAAGGACTGAAACCATACACTACCTCAAATGGAGAAAATTTGGTTGCTGAATGAATGGTTCGATTGTATGCAAACTCCACGTCTGGTAGGCATTCTTCCCACGTCTTGATGTTTTTCTTGATGATGGATCGTAGTAATGTTGATAAAACTCTATTAACTACTTCAGTTTGACTATCCGTTTGAGGATGACATGTAGTAGAGAATAGTAGTTTTGTGCCGATTTTACTCCACAAAGTCCTCCAAAAGTGACTTAAGAACTTAACGTCTCTATCTGACACAATGGTTCGAGGAAGTCCATGTAATCTTACAACTTCTCGAAAATATAGGTTAGCAACATGAATAGCATCATCGGTGTTGTGGCATGGAATAAAGTGAGCCATCTTGGAGAATCGATCAACCACCACAAATATTGAATCCTTTTCACTCTTTGTTTTTGGTAAGCCCAAAACAAAGTCCATTGAGATATCTATCCATGGCATGGTCGGTATTGGCAAAGGCATATATAATCCATGAGGCATGACTCTTGATTTTTCCCTTTTATATACTAAACACCTTTCACATACCTTTTCAACATACCTTTTCATCTTTGGCCAAAAGAGGTGTTCCTTCAAAATGCTAAGAGTCTTTTCAACTCCAAAGTGTCCCATGAGTCCTCCTTCATGTGCTTGTTTGGTTAGTACTTCTCTTATGGAACCTTGTGGAATACATAGTCGTCCTTCTTTGAAAAGATATCCACCATACTGATAATATTTATCATGAGCACCTGTTTCACATAACTTATACCTTTCTCCAAAGTCCAAATCAGTAACATAATGCTCCTTAATGAATGAAAAACCAAGAAGTTTGGAATCCAAAGTGTTAAGTAAGACATACCTGCGTGAAAGACCATCTGCCACGACATTATCCTTTCCTCTCTTATAGTGGATGACATAGGGAAAAGACTCGAGAAATTCAACCCATTTGCCATGTCTCTTGTTGAGTTTGTGTTGTCCTTTGATATGCTTTAATGCTTCATGGTTAGTGTGTATCACAAATTCTTTTGGCAATAAGTAGTGCTGCCAAGTCTCCAATGCTCGAATGAGTGCATACATTTCTTTGTCATATGTTGGATAGTTCAAAGTTGGACCATTTAGTTTTTCACTAAAGTAGGCAATGGGCTTTCCCTCTTGACTTAAAACAACACCAATTCCAATTCTGGAGGCATCACATTCAACTTCAAATGTTTTCTCAAAGTTTGGCAAGACTAGTAGTGGAGCCTTTGTCAAACAACCCTTGAGTTCGTTGAATGCTTCTTCTTGTTTTTTGCCCCAAGAGAAGTTTGAATTCTTCTTAATAATCCCTGTTAAGGGGGCGGAAATAGAACTGAAATTTGGTACGAACCTTCTATAAAAACTGGCTAATCCATGGAAACTCCGGACTTGGCTTACATTGATAGGCTTTGGCCACTCTTGTATTACCTTAATCTTTTCTGGATCCACTGATAACCCCTGTGAACTTACAATGAAGCCTAAGAAAGTAACTTGATTAGTACAAAAATCACACTTCTTGAGATTAGCATATAAGTGCTCTTCTCTCAAAGTGCTAAGAATGGAACGTAAATGTTCAACATGATCTGCTAGTGACTTACTGTATATCAAGATATCATCAAAGTAAACAACACAAAACTTACCGATGTAGGGCCATAGAACATGATTCATGAGTCGCTTAAATGTACTAGGAGCATTAGTCAAACCAAAAGGCATGACTAACCATTCATACAAACCTTGTTTGGTCTTGAATGCAGTTTTCCACTCGTCACCTTCCTTCATTCTTATTTGATGATAGCCACTTTTCAAATAAATTTTGGAGAAGATGTTGGCTCCACTAAGTTTATCGAGCATATCATCCAACCGAGGTATAGGGTGCCTATATTTGATAGTGATTTGATTCACTGCCCTACAATCAACACACATTCTCCAAGTTCCATCTTTCTTTGGTACCAACAAAACGGGTACAACACAAGGACTTAAACTTTCCCGAATGTAGCCTTTGTCGAGGAGTTCTTTGACTTGTCTTTGTAATTCCTTTGTTTCCTCAGGATTGCTCCTATATGCTGGTCTATTGGGAATGGTGGCTCCAGGAATGAAATCAATTTGATGTTCAATTCCTCTAACTGGTGGTAATCCATCGGGAATTTCTTTGGGAAATATATCCTCAAATTCCTGCAAAAGATTAGAAATAGAAGAAGGCAAGCCTTCAAGAGGGTTAGTAAGAAGAAAATTTTCCTTATACATAAGTATAAGTAAAGCCTTCTTAGTTGATAAATATTTCCGGATATCTCCTCTGCTGGCATAAATATTCAACTTTGGAGTATGAATTTCTTTGGCCTTTTTTTCTTTCTCCCAGTCTTCTATGCGTGACTTGAGGGTCACTTAGCATTCATGAACTTGGCTTGGTAACAAGGGTGCCAATATAATTTTCTTTCCTTGATGCTGGAAAGAGTATTTATTAGAAAATCCGTCATGGGTAGCTTTCTTATCATACTGCCAAGGACATCCTATTATAAGGTGGCTTGCACTCATGGGCACCACGTCACAAAGAACTTCATCATTGTATCTTCTAATTGAAAAAGGTACAACAACTTGGTTGGTTACCTTGGCTTCTCCCACATCGTTGAGCCACTGAAGTTTGTAAGGATGAGGATGCTTAGAAGTATTGAGACCCAACTTTTCAACCATATAAGTACTTGTTACGTTTGTGCAACTTCCTCCATCAATGATAACCACACAAACTTTATCTCCCACATGACATTTGGTATGGAAGATGTTCTCTATTTGTTCATCCTCTTGACTTTGAATGCTCAAAGTCCTTTTGACTACAAGAATGTTGGATGGAAGAGACATGTTAGCAAATCAGGAAAAATTTGAAATGTGTATAGGACCTTACCAGAGTATACTCACACAAAGCCTCACGAGTCACTCCAAGAAAATTTGATGTCACTCAATCCGCTCGTGTTTGCACTATAGGACTTTAATGGCTTTTACTTGTCCTCTTTTAATCTCACACACGCTCCAGCCTTTTTCCTCTCGATTCTCTTGTCTCAAGTTCTAGAAATTTTTTACTCAAGACTATATCGAGTAAATTTTACTTGTTTGGCGTCAGCTGCAAATGGGTTAGTAGGAATGGAAAGTAAAATATAATTGAAATGTGGCTTAGAAATAGAAAGAAGAGAATAAAGGGGTTATTTACACAAATCACTTTAAAACCTTCTATCACCACAATCAAATTTAAAGGCTTACTTGAATGGATTGATGATGAGAATTGTTGATGAGTGCTTCCAACTTTTCTTTCTTTCTTTTTCTTCTTTTCGAGTGCTTTCAATTTCTTCTTTTGAGTGCTTTTATTTTCTTTGCTGATTTTTCTTGCTTTCTTTCACTTTTGCACTTCACTTGCACTTCTTTTTGTATATTTTTTTTCTTTTGTGTTGTTGCACGTTGCTTCTTCCACCAAAGCTCTGATACCACTTGATGTAAGGTAATTATACCTTCTCGTTTGATTGTGGATCTAGGAAGGAAGCAAAACAACCTGCAAAGTGAATGGCTCAAAAATAGAAAGGTTAAGGTGGTAAACGTAAGGGTGAAGAGGTGGGCTGTTTAATAATTAAGAGATGGAAGCGGAAGTTGATGGATATGGCTATGGGTTTGGATATCGAAATAATGGAATGGATGTGAGGATAGTATCTTGAAGAATGCTCAAAGAAGAACCAATGCTATAGAGAGCAAAGACCCAATCTTTATATTGTTTCTTCAAGGGGTGGTGTTAAGTACTTTGACCCACTAGTTATATGAACTAGGAACCAGAAGTATCAAGATGAAAGAAGAGGGTTGACGCCAGAAGTATAAAATACTTGATAAGTCGATAAAAAAGTCACCAGGACTTAAGGAAGAGAATAATCTCACTTTGATTAATAAAAAATGGTCTCCTACAAATGAATTGTGATTTCCTCTTTATAGGAAATGGAGGGGCATGGCCGAATGGATACATGGTGGTTCGGCCAGCCCTTGTGCCTCTATAAAATGACATAATTAAATGCTAAATGACATAATGTTTTGGTCCTTTATTAAGGGAAATAATCATTGGCCGAATAGTCCTTGTGTCCCCTAAAGTTGGCGCCAAATTGAATGGGTAATGATGCTTGGCCGAATAGGGAGAGAGCTCTTCACCTTGGTGCCTAAATAAACCACATACAAGGCACATGGGGCTGTTCACATGCAAAACACATGGCTTGGCCGAATAGGGAGAGAACTCTTCATCTCGGTGCCTAAATGATTCTCATGCAAGGCACATGGGGGCTGGTCATATGCAAGGCACATGTGTGTTCTAGGAAACCTTGTGGTGCAGCCTTGTACATGGAATGATGGCTGGTCATGTGCTTTCTCTCTTGGGCGTGCATGTGTCTTCTTCAAGCTAGCTTGAGTTGTGAAGCTAGCTAGCAAGCATGGGTTGTTTGTGAACAAACTTCCTAGCTAAGTCCTTGTGAGCTCCTCAATATTATGTTCAGCTACATTCAACTACCTTTGACATCACTTTTGGCAACCCAGCTCCAAATAGTCCAACTAGCTAAGTTTAGCTAACCTTAAGCTCCTCCAACTGAACCGAGCTTCCCTTAGTGTTCCATGAGCTGCCTAGTACTTTGTAAGCTGATTGTGAGCTGCATATGAAGTCCAAATTATTCACCAAGCTATCTCAGCGTTTATTATGCTCCAATGTACCTACATGTGTAAGGAAACAAGGTAAGTCCATGGCATTGAGCTGATATGAGCTAAATACCTTGCTGCCATGCATGAATATGGTAATGTAAGCTAAGTTTGAATGTCATGAGCTAATTATATCCTCTCCTAATATGTGTAAGGTAAGATATAAAGCCTAAGAGCTAATATGAATGCAAATGAACTAATAAAATGCATTATAAGTATGCTGCCTTGATGTATATGTTATAATCATGCATAATATAATTATATAGCTATCCTAACATGCTTAACATAACAAAATAACAATGTGCAAGATGTATTCATACTAAGTTATTCTTTATCTATTAAAACATTATATAACTTAACAAAGGAGGGCGTTAAGTTATCAATTGAATCAAAAGCTTCTAAACACTTAGTTAAGAGAACTTCCCTGAATTGTTTGGCTCTTGATCTAGTAATGGGTCCATGTGGCATGACTTCCGGATCTGGTGTAGGTGTGATTATATCATGAAGGGCTATGTCTCTCCCGTTCAAAGGACATGTGATGATATCCAAACATTGTGTCCTCCCATCAAAGGACGTGAAGTTACCAGATTTGAAGCTAAGATGTTGAACATATCGTGTGAATCATCTATTGGAGGAAAACATAAGGATTCAATCCTTCATACATCAAGAAGTTCTTCAATGAGAAACTACTTTAATTTGAGGACAAATCGCCTAAAAGAAGGAGAGGATGATACGATCCAAACTAGCTCCAACTTTCTCCATGACTTGAACACACCATGGATGTTCTTCAAAGCTGTTTCTAAGGGAGTTCTTCATTACCCTATCTGATACTATATCATTTATACATTTTATTCTATCATAAGCATGCATTCACATGTTAGTATAAATTATCATATTATTATTTCCATCCTATGCTTATTTGATCATGATTTTCATATTATTCAAATATATGCTATGATTACATATCATTTCTTAGGATATTATTATTACATGTTTCCATTTATCATTTATGAATACCATGTTATATGATATTCATGCATACAACACATACCCATATCTTTATGATTGATACACAATGTTATAAGCATGTTAGGATAGTCTTATAATCATATTAAGCATGATTATCATATATACATCAAGGCAACATCATTATAAATCATTTCATTAGTTCATATGCATTCATATTAGCTCTTATGCTTTATGCATTATCTTACACATATTTTGAGATGATATAATTAGCTCATAACCTTCAAACATAGCTCACATCACCATAATCATACATGGCAGCAAGGTATTTAGCTCATAACATCTCAATATCATGGACTTACCTTGTTTCCTTGCACATATAGGTACATTGGAGTGTGATGCACGATGAGGCAGCTCAGTGGATTATTTGGACATCAAATGCAGCTCACAAATAGCTCACATGGAATATGGCAGCACGTGGAACACTAAGGAAAGCTCAACTTAGGTGGAGGAGCTAGCATGTAGCTGAACTTAGCTAAAGGAGAGTTTTGGACCAAAGTGCTGAAAAGTGGACTAAAGGTGGCTGGAAGTAGCTGGGAGAGTAGCTGAGGAGCTGAGAAGACCAAAGCTAACTAGCTTGAGTTTACCAAGCTATAACTCACCTAGTTAGCTACCAAGACACTCATCTAGCTTACCTTGAAACTAGTTCATCTCTAGGCTGCCCATTAGATGCCATGTCATCTAGATACACGTTGGAAGCTAATTCACGGCTAGTTGTTGCCTATTTTCATTCCATGGACTTCAAGACCTCATCCTATGGTTGCAACCTCATCAAATCATAGCAAGAAGACCCATGTGCATTCATGTAGGCTGCCATGTGCATCATTCAAGCATGTGCACTTCATGTGACATCAAATTGGTGCCAAAACACCAATGGATGCTTTCTATTCGGCCAAAGACTCTTTCCTTTTCATTTTGGCGCCCAAATAACTTCCAAATGCATTTAAATCATCTTTAGGGCCGAACCAACACATAACCATTCGGCCAAGAGCATGTAGTTTCATTAAAGTCTTGTTTTTTCATTAAAAATCATGTCATTCTATGAAGGTACAAGGGCTGGCCGAACCAACATGTACCTATTCGGCCAAGTCCCTTCAAAAACTATAAATAAGCCATTATATTTCATTTGTAATCAGACCTTTATTTTAATTAAAGTGAGATTATTCTCTTCCTTAAGTCCTGGTGACTTTTATCGACTTATCAAGTATAATTTATACTTGTGGAGTCAACCCCTTCTCTTTCACCTTGATACTTCTGGTTCCTAGTTCTCTATAACTAGTGGGTCAAAGTACTTCATACCACCCCTTATAGAAGCAATATAAAGTTTGGGTCTTTGCTCTATATAGCATTGGTTCTTCTTTGAGTCTTTTTTAAGATATTATCCTCACAACCATCCCTTTGTTACATAAACCATAACCATAGCCATATCAACCATCTTCTGCTTCCATCTCTCAATGAAACAGCCCACCTAATTATCCATACGTTTACCACCTTAGCCATCTCTTTGAGCCATTCACTTATGCAGGTTGTTTTGCTTCCTTCCTAGATCCACAATCAATTTGTTAAGGCGTCATAAGAGCCTTACATCAAGCTACTTCCCATGTGTTTGAGCTGAAGGTGAGCTGGCCATAAATGAAATACATGAAGATGAGTCTTAGGACAACTCCTTATGAAAGGGCACTTCTCGGATTGGCAACTCTTCGCGAAAAGGTACGAATTTGCAAAATTTGACCTAAACCATATTTGTTGTGCTCTTTGTGGTGAAGATGATGGTGAAACTCTCCAGCTAAAATGAGGTCTCTAGCTAGCTTAAAAGTCCAGCTCAAGTGAGCTATGAGCTCAGAGGTCAGCTGACAACTTTGTCTCAAAATGTCCTTGAGCTGTCCCGGAGTTGTCCTAGTCAAGTTTCCTTAGCTCAATAAGTCCAATTCTAACTTTAACTTAGCTCTAATGATTTGGTCGAACATGTACCTATAAAAGAAAGCATATAATAAGCTAAATAATATAAGATATAATCATGTAAATATGTGGTTCATAGATTATATTATATGTTAACACAAAATATAATATATAATCTATTGTTTGGGGATGCATTTCTAAATGATTCAAAGGTTTTAATGCATCTGGTTGTAAGAGCTTGCCTGAAAAGTTTGGCTCTTGATCGAGTGATTGGTCCTTGTGGCATTACTTTTGATGTAAAACTCTTCTGATGCCTTAACAATTGATTGTGGATCTAGGAAGGAAGCAAAACAACCTGCAAAGTGAATGGCTCAAAACAGAATGGTTAAGGGTGGTAAATGTATGGGTGATTAGGTGGGCTGTTTAATTGAGAGATGGAAGCGGAAGATGGTTGATATGGCTATGGTTATGGTTTATGAAACAAAGGGATGGTTGTGAGGATAGTATCTTAAAGAAGACTCAAAGAAGAACCAATGCTATATAGAGCAAAGACCCAGACTTTATATTGCTTCTTTAAGGGGTGGTATGAAGTACTTTGACCCACTAGTTATAAAGAACTAGGAACCAAAAGTATCAAGATGAAAAGAAAGGGGTTGATGCCACAAGTATAAATTATACTTGATAAGTCGATAAAAGTCACCAGGACTTAAGGAAAAGAATAATCTCACTTTTTAATTAAACAAAAGGTCTGATTACAAATGATGAATGCTTTCCTATTTATAGGAAATGGAGAGACATGGCCGAATAATTACAAGGAGATTCGACCAGCCTTGTGCCTTCCTAATATGACATAATTTAATGCATAAATAACTTGAATAAATAGGTGTTGGTTCGGTTGAAGTGTAGGGGTATGTCTCATGGCTGAATAGCTCTTGAAACCCTTCAAGTTGGTGCCAAATTGGAAGAGTAATGGTGTTTGGCCGAATGGATAGATGGCCATTCATCTTAGCGCCTAAATAAACCATATGCAAGGCACATGGGGGCTGATCACATGCAAAACACATGGCTTGGCCGAATAGGGAGAGAACTCTTCATCTTGGCACCTAAATGATCCACATGCAAGGCACATGGGAGTTGGTCATATGCAAGGCACATGAGTGTTCTATGAAGCCTTGTGGTGCAGCCTTGTGCATGGAATGATGGCTGGTCATGCTCTCTCTCTCTCTCTTGGGCGTGCATGTGTCTCCTTCAAGCTAGCTTGAGTTGTGGAGCTAGCTAGCAAACATGGGCTGTTTGTGAACAAGCTTCCTAGCTAAGTCCTTGTGAGCTCCTTAACATTATGTTCAGCTACATTCAGCTACCTTTGACATCACTTTTGGCAACTCAGCTCCAAATAGTCCAACTAGCTAAGTTTGGCTAGCCTTAAGCTCCTCCAGCTAAATCGAGCTTCCCTTAGTGTTCCATGAGCTGCCTTGTACTTTGTAAGCTGCTTATGAGCTGCATATGATGTCCAAATCATTCACCAAGCTACCTCAACGTGCATCATGCTCCAATGTACGTACATGTGCAAGGAAACAAGGTAAGTTCATGATATTGAGCTAAGACGAGCTAAATGCCTTGTTGTCATGTTTGATTATGGTAATGTGAGCTAAGTTTGAAGGCCATGAGCTAATTATATCATCTCATAATATGTGTAAGATTATGCATGAGGCTTAAGAGTTAATATGAATGCATATGAACTAACGAAATGCATTATAAGTATGCTGCCTTGATGTATAAATAATAATTATGCTTAATATGTTTATAAAGCTATCCTAACATGCTTAACATATTAAAATAACAATGTGCAAGATGTATTCATACTAAGTTATTCTTTAACTTCATAACTAATATCCTTAGCATGATATGTATTATAATAGTATATATTATAAAGCTAGTATAAAGTGAATGCATTATAAAGATGTTTAAGAATACTCCCTTTATAGTTGAAAACGTGCTTGTATCTCCCCCCTTCTTTAGGGCGATTTGTCCTCAAATCGAGTTAATTCTGTCCTTGCATAGTGTCACGTATTTTTGCTAAAAGAAAACATCCTTTGAACGATTGTGTCTTTCCATTAGATTCCCTTTCGTAAGATTTCCCTTTAGGTCTTTCTTTGGAATATGATTTACCAACAGGTACCTTTTGGGAATGATATTTATCTAGGGATATCCCTTTTGGAAGTGACCTTTCACGTGATTTGTCCTGAAAAGTGAGGAGAGAAAAGGTTTCATATGAAAGGGTACTTACCTTTTGAAGATTAAAACCATTGGTGAAGAGTTGTGACTTTAAGTCCCAATCATCACCACTTTTCATAGGAGACCCTTCATTTTCCAGAATTGAACCATCATGTTTCTTTATGAAGAAGTTTGGTTTCTTGTTTAGTTCCTCTTCATTTTTTGTTGGGGTTTTGTCTTTGCGCCATGCTTGTACACTCTTTCGTATATGCAATTGATCTTGTTGTACTTCTTTAGGCGTTAAAGGAATCAAGGTCACCTTGCATCCATTATGCTTAAAAGTGTATTGATTGTGAAAACAATCATGAATGGCCCTTTTGTCATACTGCCATGGTCTCCCAAGTAGAATGTGGCTAGCATGCATAGGGACAATGTCACAAAGCACCTCGTCCTTGTACCTTCCAACTGAAAAAGGAATTAGAACTTGTTTGGTAACATTTAAATCACCTCCTTCATTAAGCCATTGAAGTTTATATGGCGTAGGATGCTTTGACGTTGCCAATCCATGTTTTTCAACCATAAGAGTGCTGGCTACGTTTGTGAAACTTCCTCCATCGATGATCATTGTGCAAGCCTTATCCATAACATGGCACCTTGTATGAAAGATATTGTTTCTTTGAATATCATCTTGGGATGTTTATGATTGTAGGCACCTCTTTGAAACAAGCATCTCACCATGATCTGCATTTTCTTCTGCTTCTTCTTCTTGTATTGTTTCAGGTTCCTCGTCAAAAATAGGCTCATCAAAATCCGATACTGATGTGATCCTGTCTAGCTCCAAATTTCTCCATGATTTGATCACACCATGGAGGTTATTCAAATCTGGTTCTAAGGGAGTTCTACCTTACTTTATCTTATATTTACTTATTTATGCACTATATATTATTATAAGCATACAATTTCATATTAGATTATGCTTGAATTATCATAACATGTGATTCATTCATTATGTCCTATGGTTTGCATCATTGATTGATATTCATGCATATAATCTATAGTTGTAATAATAATATTCATTCATTATCGTATGATGCATGAGTTATTATTATAACCTATAATTCACATCTTTATAATATGCACATTCTTATTACTTTATAATAATTCATATACTTAGCTTATATTATGCTTTCTTTTGTAGGTGCATGTTCGGCCACATGTTGGGAGCTGATTTAAAGCTAGCATGGGAGTTAATGAGCTAGGAAAACTTCCATAAGATGACTCGGGAGATCATGAAGAACAAATGATGAAAAGTTGTCAGCTGACCTCCGAGATCATAGCTTACTTGAGCTGGATTTTTGAGCTAGCTAGAGACTTCTTTTCTGCTGGAGAGTTGCACCATCATCTTCACCACATAGAGCACTACAAATATGGTCTAGGTCGAATTTTGTGAATTCGTACCTTTTCGCGAAGAGTTTCCAATCCGAGAAGTGCCCTTTCACAAGGAGCTGTCCTAAGACTCATTGACATGTATTGCATCTATGGCCAGCTCATCTTCAGCTCAAACACTTGTAAAGTAGCTCCAATAATGAAAGGTTACCTTCCACATAATGTGACCTTTCATGACAGGTTGCTGCACATTGAAGGCCATGACACCTAGATGCATGTTGGAAGCCAAGTCACGCCTAGTTGCTGCCATATTCATTCCATGGACTTCAAGACACCATCCTATGGTTGTAACATCACCAAAGCCTTGCAAGAAGACCCATGTGCGTTCAAGTAGGCTGCTATGTGCATCATTCAAGCATGTGCACTCCATGTGACATCAAATTGGCGCCAAAACACCAAGGGATTCATCCTATTCGGCCAAAGACTCTTTCCTCTTCATTTTGGCACCCAATTAACTTCCAAATGCATTCAAATCAACCTTAGGGCCGAACCAACACGTAACCATTCGGCCAAGAGCATGTATCTTCATTTAAATAATGTATTTTCATCAAAAATCATGTATTTTCAAAGGGGTTTCAACCTTGGCCGAACCATCAAGTATCTATTCGGTCTAAACCCTTTGAAAACTATAAATAGGCTATTTCATTTCATTTGTAACTCAACCCTTTGATCAATTAAAAACTCATTGTGAGATATTTCTCTCTTCAAGTTCTTTTTAGAACTATATCGATTAAGCAAGCTTTCTAAAGTTTGTGGCGTCATTCCTTCCCTTGATACTTCTGGTTCATATCTCCTATAGATAGAGGGTCAAAGTCCTTAATACCATCCCTTATAATGACTTATAAGAAACGGGTCTTTGCTCCTTTATAGCATTGGTTCCTTCTTAGTCTTATAAGATACTATCTATTCATTACCACCTTCCATCATCACTATCACGCCAACTCCATTCCATTAATATTTCCATCACCATTATCCATATCCCTTCACACCCATATAATCATCCTTCATCATCAACAAGGCATTCGTCCATTTACCACCATTGGAGGCCGAATCCATCATCACTTGAAGGATCATTCTACAACACTTCCGCAGCCCTTCTTTGATAACTATTCTATCCATTTCAATTCTTTCCATTTTGATGTGATCCAATTCAGCATCATGATTATCATGGCTATTCCACCCTTACAAGGGAAGAAACTTTCTAACTTTACAGACATATATGTTTATTTCATAATTATTTTCATACATATAATATCTATGGTTATTATAATAACTTAATCATTAATATATGAGATATAAGTTATTATATACTATAGTCCACATTATTATATAATACATTGTATAAGTTCATTTACTTAGTTTATTTCTTTATATTATGCATGTAGGCACATTCGGACAATACTTGGGAGCTACATTGGAGCTAAATGGAGCATGCAAAAGCAAGGATACTTACATGGGAACGATCAGGGGAGCTTAAGGAGCAATTTGGTGAAAAGTTGTTTTGAGGCCGTGAGCTCATAGCTGGATTGAGCTGAAGATTTGAGCTACAAGATGAATTTATTTCAGCTGGGGAGTTGCACCATCATCATCACCACTTAGGACACTTCAAATATGTCCTAAGTCAAAATTTGTGAAATCGTACCTTTTCGCGAATAGTTGCCATCTCAAGAGGTACCTTTTCACAAGGAGCTGCCCAAACGTTCATCATGTTACAAGTCATCTAAGGTCAGCTCACCACCAGCTCATTCACACCCGAAGTACATCAAACATGAAGGGTTACCTTTCTCAAACATTGTGACCTTTCATGAATGATGCTGCCCATGAAGATGCCTTTTCAACAAGGAACACATCGGTGAAGAGATCACGCCTATTGGATGCTTAAATCATCAAGAAACATGAGCTAGAGGCTCCATGCCTATTCGGCCACATCACATGCCATACACATGAGAGCCTTTGGCGCCAAGCATGAAGAGACACACCACCATTCGGCCAAAGGGAGAAAATGGCGCCAAGATGAACCAACATACATATTCGGCCAAGGGAGATGTCTTCCCATCCTTAGCCAAATCATTAAGGCCTTTCATGAAGAGTTAGCCGAACCATCACAAGCCCAAAGGACTTATTCATTCATCTCAAGCATTATGTATTTTCCTAGAGACATGTATCTAGCCGAAACAACTTGTAATCATTCGGCCAAGCCCTCTCATTTCCTATAAATAGAGTGGCTTGCCATCATTTGTAGTCATCTCATCTCATATATAAAATTACTCTTGTGAGTTATTTCTCTTCAAAGTTCTTTGTGAACTTTATCGATTAAACAAGTGTAGTTCCTATACTTGTGGCGTCATTCCTTCCATTTTGATTCCTAAATTCCTAGATTGTTATCTAGTGGGTTGAAGACACGATCACCACCCCTCAAGCAAGTTTGTAAAGACCGGGATTGTGCTTCATAGCATAGTTTCCTCTTTGGCGTGTTTGGGATACTATCACCACCATCTCCATTTCGTCATTTCCATCATCAACAACACCCATCAATCCATCAATTCCGCAGCCATCTCTATTCTTATTCTTTCATTCCATTACTTATATTATTATTCATTTCTTAAACCCATTATTAATCATATTTCTGTCTTATTATTTTGCAGCCCAAGCTTATTAATTCAAGGACATCAGTACTTGTCAATCCTAGATCGGGACACAATAAGGCTATCTACTCTTCTCACCAAAGTGTGTAGATTCGCCTTACGTCAAGCGGGTATCAGAGCATAGTTGGATTGACAACAAAAGTGTCATTTGGCGTGCAAAGCAAAAAAAATAAGTTCAAAAGAGAAAAAGACTCCTTCAACAAAATTGGAGTGCAAAAAAAGAAAGAAAAAGACAAAAAGAAGAAGAAAAGAAGAAAAGAAAAGAAAAAGAATTCAAAAAGAAAGCAAAGCCAAGGAAAGTGCTCTACCATTGCAAAGTACATCAACGAGGCCTATCTACACTAAGAGAAGATAACCTTATTGTTTCTTGAGAAAGGTTGCAGTAAGTGTTGTTTCTTGAATTGTAAGTCACCTCTTCCTTTTCTATCCTTTCATTTTCCTTGTCTTCAACCATTTTTATTTTTTAATACCTTTAAATCCTTTCTTATACTTTACATTTCTTCTATTCTTTCTACCCTAACCTATTTGCAGCCGACGCACACAAAGGAAGGAATTAACTTGTTATAATCTTGAGTAAGTTCTTCGAAGGACTTAGCAAGAGAAATTTGAGTGGAAAAAGGCTATTGAGATAGTGAGATCGAAGGGGAATTGTTAAAAGCCAAATATATATTCCCGAGAGTAAATACGAGTGTTGAGTGGAGTGATCTTATTTTTTTCTTTGGAGTGAACTTGTGAGACTTTGTGAGTGTGCTGGTAAGGTTTATTTTTGTTTTATTTACTAACCATGTCTCAAAGTCCTAAAGGAAATGCAGGTCAACCCAACTTGCAAATGCAAGCACTGATTGGAGAAATGATAAGGATGTTTCGAACAGAATTTGATGCTCTCCATGAGAAACTAGACCAAAGACGAGATCAACCACAAACCAGAAACAATGATACTCCTCGGAGGCAACAACCTCTTCCAGAAGATGATGTCCCAAATCCTTACGATGAAGAAGAACCAGCATTGATACAAGGACCTAGGCGTGCCAATGTTGATGATAATATGAGCAACATCAAAATCAAAATTCCTCAATTCCAAGGAAAGACTGATCCAGAAGCCTATCTTGAATGGGAAAGCAAGGTGGAACATGTGTTTAGTTGCCATAACTATTCCGAACTCAAGAAAGTAAGATTGGCAGCTATGGAATTTGTTGATTATGCTTTGATATGGTGGGATCAACTTACTATTACTCGGAGAAGGAATGGAGAGAGACCAATTTCAACATGGCTCGAAATGAAAGGTATCATGCGTAAACGTTTCATTCCTACTCATTATCATCGGGATATGTTTCAGAAATTGTAGAACCTAAAGCAAGGCCAAAGGAGTGTAGAGGATTACTATAAGGAAATGGAAGTGGCAATGATCTGAGTCAATATTGAGGAGGATCGCGAAGCAACCATGGCTAGATTTCTTGCTGGACTCAATCCTGAGATTGCCAACACACTAGAATTGTATCATTACATCGAACTTGATGAAATGGTGCAAATGGCTATGAAAATAGAAAGGCAACTTCGGAGAAGACCTATCTCTCGTACTTCAGTGCCTACATCTTCAAGATGTAGTCCAAACAATAGTTTGAGGAAGTCTACCCCTATTCCTACCAAAGAGAAGGCTGAATCGTCAAATGCTTCCCAAATTAATAAAGAGAATCGAGGAAAAGAGATCCCTGAACGAACAAGAGACATACGTTGCTTTAAGTGTCTTGGGAGGGGACATATATCCACACAATGTCCCAACCGAAACACCATGTTATTACTTGGAAATGGTGAGATTGAATCTGACCATGAAGAAGAAGAAGCTGCACCGACACCAACAGAAATTGAGGAAGAAACCGAAATTGGTGCTCCGGTAGAAGGTGAAGCCCTAGTGGTCAAGAGAAGTCTAAGTGCTCAAATAGTAGAAGACAATGCACAAAGGGAAAACATCTTTCATACCCGCTGCCATGTGAAAGAAAAGGTGTGTTTCATGATCATAGACGGTGGAAGTTGTACTAATGTTGCAAGTACCATCATGGTGGAGAAATTGGGATTGCAAACGTTGAAACATCCAAATCCCTACAAATTACAATGGTTAAATGAACGAGGAGAACTTAATGTCAACAAACAGGTGATGGTTCCTTTCTCCATTGGCAAGTACAAGGACGAGGTTATGTGCGATGTTGTTCCTATGCATGCTAGTCATTTACTCCTTTGGAAGACCATGGCAATATGATAGGAGGACCATTCATGATTGTTTTACTAATCAGTATTCATTCAACGATGGAGGGAAGAAGATCATCCTAACACCTTTGACGCCTAAACAAGTCCAAGTTGATCAAATCAAGATGAAACAAAGTGTTGAGGCCATGAGGAAAGGAAAATCAAAGTTAAACCAGGAAGAAAACATTCCAAAAACAAGTGCTTATACCTCTAAGTGCTTGTCACAAAGATGCCTATTAACAAGATGCAAAGTTGATGCTGATTTTTCTAACCTTAACCAAACAAAAGTTTCCTTTGATTTGCATGATGAACCAAGCAACACAATCCATCAATTTGGTAAACTAAACGATGTGATCTTTCAAGAACCAAAAGGTGCGACTATTGAAGAGCAAAGAATGGTAACTCTTCATCCAAAGGACGTGACCCATCAAGAATCAAAAGACATGCCTATTGAAAACCAAAGGGAAATGATTTTTCATCCAAAGGGCGTGACTTATGAGGACATCACCATTCCAAGAGTCATCACCTTTCATGAATTAATGCAACTATCTATGGAAAGGGGCATGAATTTTGGAATACAAAAGGACATCAACATTCAAAGCCAAATGTCTTCAATAGACATGAACTTTGAATCTACATCTTTCAGGAAGTATTTCTTAACTTTAATTTTGTTTGATCACATTCATACTAATGAAAGTTTTATTTCTTTCCAGATCAAGAACTCACAAGGCATTCTTTCAAAAGATATGAATCTTTTTATAAAGGTACTTATCAAATGGAATGACTCAAGGAAAGGAAGATCTTTCGATTTGAGGACAAATCGATTAAAAGAAGGGGAGGATGATGTGATCCAATTCAGCATCATGATTATCATGGCTATTCCACCCTTACAAGGGAAGAAACTTTCTAACTTTACAGACATATATGTTTATTTCATAATTATTTTCATACATATAATATCTATGGTTATTATAATAACTTAATCATTATATATGAGATATAAGTTATTATATACTATAGTCCACATTATATAATACATTGTATAAGTTCATTTACTTAGTTTATTTCTTTATATTATGCATGTAGGCACATTCGACCAATACTTGGGAGCTACATTGGAGCTAAATAGAGCATGCAAAAGCAAGGATACTTACATGGGAACGATCAGGGGAGCTTAAGGAGCAATTTGGTGAAAAGTTGTTTTGAGGCCGTGAGCTCATAGCTGGATTGAGCTGAAGATTTGAGCTACAAGATGAATTTATTTCAGCTGGGGAGTTGCACCATCATCATCACCACTTAGGACACTTCAAATATGTCCTAAGTCAAAATTTGTGAAATCGTACCTTTTCGCGAATAGTTGCCATCTCAAGAGGTACCTTTTCACAAGGAGCTGCCCAAACGTTCATCATGTTACAAGTCATCTAAGGTCAGCTCACCACCAGCTCATTCACACCCGAAGTACATCAAACATGAAGGGTTACCTTTCTCAAACATTGTGACCTTTCATGAATGATGCTGCCCATGAAGATGCCTTTTCAACAAGGAACACATCGGTGAAGAGATCACGCCTATTGGATGCTTAAATCATCAAGAAACATGAGCTAGAGGCTCCATGCCTATTCGGCCACATCACATGCCATACACATGAGAGCCTTTGGCGCCAAGCATGAAGAGACACACCACCATTCGGCCAAAGGGAGAAAATGGCGCCAAGATGAACCAACATACATATTCGGCCAAGGGAGATGTCTTCCCATCCTTAGCCGAATCATTAAGGCCTTTCATGAAGAGTTAGCCGAACCATCACAAGCCCAAAGGACTTATTCATTCATCTCAGGCATTATGTATTTTCCTAGAGACATGTATCTAGCCGAAACAACTTGTAATCATTCGGCCAAGCCCTCTCATTTCCTATAAATAGAGTGGCTTGCCATCATTTGTAGTCATCTCATCTCATATATAAAATTACTCTTGTGAGTTATTTCTCTTCAAAGTTCTTTGTGAACTTTATCGATTAAACAAGTGTAGTTCCTATACTTGTGGCGTCATTCCTTCCATTTTGATTCCTAAATTCCTATATTGTTATCTAGTGGGTTGAAGACACGATCACCACCCCTCAAGCAAGTTTGTAAAGACCGGGATTGTGCTTCATAGCATAGTTTCCTCTTTGGCGTGTTTGGGATACTATCACCACCATCTCCATTTCGTCATTTCCATCATCAACAACACCCATCAATCCATCAATTTCGCAGCCATCTCTATTCTTATTCTTTCATTCCATTACTTATATTATTATTCATTTCTTAAACCCATTATTAATCATATTTCTGTCTTATTATTTTGCAGCCCAAGCTTATTAATTCAAGGACATCAGTACTTGTCAATCCTAGATCGGGACACAATAAGGCTATCTACTCTTCTCACCAAAGTGTGTAGATTCGCCTTACGTCACATTTCCTTTCTTAATTATTCATTTACTTAACCAATTATTCTTCTTTTGTGCAGATTACTTTTCAATTCAAGGTGTAGCATTTGGTGTCTCTCCTAGATCGGGAAGTAACAAGGTTGCCATCTTCTCCATTATTGAAGAAGCATGGTTAGCCTTACATCAAGCGGTAATCATAGCTTTGGTGGATTGACATTCAAAGTGCTACAACAAAAAGCAACGAGAAAGAATAAAAGAAAAGAAAAAGAAAAGAAAAAACTCCTACAACAAATTTGGATTGCAAAAGAAAGAAAATAAAAGAAGAAAATTCAAAGCAAAAGAAAAAGTGAAGCAAAGTTGCAAAGTACACTCAAATAGAAGCATATTACAATCTGCCCAACATCAAACTTGAAGGAGGTATCCTTGTTGTTTCTTGTGAAGGAAGATAGTAAGTGTTGCAACTTGAGTTATAAGTTATCTTCATTTTTTTTATCATTTCATTTCTTTATTCTTTCATCTTTTCTTATTTCAATACCATATTTTTTTCTAAACCTTTTTCTATACTACCCTTATCATAACCATTTTCTATTCCTAACCATTCTAAACCGACGCACAAACTAAAGAAACTTGCTTAATCTTGAGTTAGTTCTTAAAAAGGACCCACAAGAGAGAATTGAGCGGTAAAAGGCAAACGAGAGGGTGAAATCAGAAGGGGGATCAGAAAAAGCCAAGAATATATCCCTGAGTGCAAACACGAGTGTGAGTGGAGTGACATTTTAATTTCTTTGGAGTGTTACTGTAAGGTTTTGCGAGAGTGTTCTTGGTAAGGTCCTTTTACACATTTTCATTCTTTATTGCACTGACAATTTTTCAACTTTTCAATGAAGTATGAACAGCAAAAAATGAATGCATTTCACACTCGTTGCCATGTAGATGGTAAAGTGTGTCTTGTAGCTATTGACGGAGGAAGTTGTGCAAATCTTGCAAGCACATACATGGTCACGAAGTTGGGACTTACAACATTCAAACATCCCAGTCCATATGTTTTGCAAGGATTAAATGAAGATGAAGAGTTAGAAGTCACAAAGTAAGTTGTCATCCCGTTTTCAATCGGCAAATATCAAGATGAAGTTCTTTGTGATGTTGTACCAATCGATGTTGGACATATACTTTTGGGAATACCGTGGCAATTCGATAGACGAGCAATCCATGATGGGTTTACAAACAGATTTTCTATAACCCATAATGGCAAGAAATTCACTTTGACGCCACTTTCTCCTAGTCAAGTGAATGAAGAGCAGCACCATTTGAAGAAAAGAATGGAATAATTCAAAAACATTGAAATTAATGAGAATCAAAGAGTAGATGAAGAAAACATTGGAGTTGAAAATGAGAAAGATAAATTTGGAGAAAAAGAGGAGAGTGAAGAACAAATTTTATCTAACCTTTCTTCTTTCTATTTTGCAGGGCAATTTCAGAGACGTATCTTTTCAAGGTGATGATTCAAGAATCATGGCTTTTGGAGGACTAAAAGATGTGACTTTTGAAGAACAAATAGTTATTACTTTTGGTGGTCAACGAATCATATCTCTTGATGTTTCAAAGATAACGTCGTTTGAAGTTCCAAGAGAAGCGTCACTTGAAGTGCCAAGAGTTGTGTTCGTTGAAATTCCAAGTGCATTTCCAATTATGAAAAGAATTCAGCAACCAACTCCCATTAAACATCCGCCCTGGTTTCATATGTCCATTCATCTTGTCAATAGTTTTTCATTTACTTATTTTGATTCATTTTGCAGCAATTCAATTCATGTCTGTGGCATTATCTTATCAATTTGTGATGACAAGGATGATTCAAAAGACACAATTTGTCAAGGGAAAGAGCCAAGAGACATGAATCATAAAGGCTTAATGGACGTGACCCTTCCAGAGAATAAAATCGAGAATTTTCGTGATCCAATGGACATGACTTTTGGGATGCCAAGGAACATGATCATTCAAAGCAACATGTCTTCAACAGACATAATTTTTAACCAACCATCAAACACCAACATGAAGTACAATTTTCCTTTATTTGTATTTAATCATGTTTTTACTTATGAGAGTTATCTTTCTTTTCAGGTCATGTACGTTCAAAGCACTTATTCAAAGGATATGACTTATGAAAACAATCATTTCATAAAGATCCATGTTGCATATATCGAATGGGAGGACACTAAGGAGAAGTCACCTTTCGATTTGAGGACAAATCGCTCAAAAGAAGGGGAGGATGATGTGATTCTGTCTAGCTCCAAATTTCTCCATGATTTGATCACACCATGGAGGTTATTCAAATATGGTTCTAAGGGAGTTCTACCATACTTTATCTTATATTTACTTATTTACGCACTATATATTATTATAAGCATACAATTTCATATTATACTATGCTTGAATTATCATAACATGTGCATTCATTCATTATGTCCTATAGTTTGCATCATTGATTGATATTCATGCATATAATCTATAGTTGTAATAATAATATTCATTCATTATCGTATGATGCATGAGTTATTATTATAACCTATAGTTCACATCTTTATAATATGCACATTCTTATTACTTTATAATAATTCATATACTTAGCTTATATTATGCTTTCTTTTGTAGGTGCATGTTCGGCCACATGTTGGGAGCTGATTTAAAGCTAGCATGGGAGTCAATGAGCTAGGAAAACTTCCATAAGATGACTCGGGAGATCATGAAGAACAAATGATGAAAAGTTATCAGCTGACCTCCGAGCTCATAGCTTACTTGAGCTGGATTTTTGAGCTAGCTAGAGACTTCTTTTCAGCTGGAGAGTTGCACCATCATCTTCAACACATAGAGCACTGCAAATATGGTCTAGGTTGAATTTTGTGAATTCGTACCTTTTCGCGAAGAGTTTCCAATACGAGAAGTGCCCTTTCACAAGGAGCTGTCCTAAGACTCATTGACATGTATTGCATCTATGGCCAGCTCATCTTCAGCTCAAACACTTGTAAAGTAGCTCAAATGATGAAAGGTTACCTTCCACATAATGTGACCTTTCATGACAAGTTGCTGCACATTGAAGGCCATGACACCTAGATGCATGTTGGAAGCCAAGTCACGCCTAATTGCTGCCATATTCATTCCATGGACTTCAAGACACCATCCTATGGTTGTAACATCACCAAAGCCTTGCAAGAAGACCCATGTGCGTTCAAGTAGGCTGCCATGTGCATCATTCAAGCATGTGCACTCCATGTGACATCAAATTGGTGCCAAAACACCAAGGGATACTTCCTATTAGGCCAAAGACTCTTTCCTCTTCATTTTGGCGCCCAAATAACTTCCAAATGCATTCAAATCAACCTTAGGGCCGAACCAACACATAACCATTCGGCCAAGAGCATGTATCTTCATTTAAATCATGTATTTTCATCAAAAATCATGTATTTTCAAAGGGGTTTCAACCTTGGCCGAACCATCAAGTATCTATTCGGCCTAAACCCTTTGAAAACTATAAATAGGCTATTGCATTTCATTTGTAACTCAACCCTTTGATCAATTAAAATCTCATTGTGAGATATTTATCTCTTCAAGTTCTTTTTAGAACTATATCGATTAAGCAAGCTTTCTAAAGTTTGTGGCGTCATTCCTTCCCTTTATACCTCTGGTTCCTATCTCCTATAGATAGAGGGTCAAAGTCCTTAATACCATCCCTTATAATGACTTATAAGAAACGGGTCTTTGCTCCTTTATAGCATTGGTTCCTTCTTAGTCTTATAAGATACTATCTATTCATTACCACCTTCCATCATCAGTATCACGCCAACTCCATTCTATTAATATTTCCATCACCATTATCCATATCCCTTCACACCCATATAATCATCCTTCATCATCAACAAGGCATTCGTCCATTTACCACCATTGGAGGCCGAATCCATCATCACTTGAAGGATCATTCTACAACACTTCCGCAACCCTTCTTTGATAACTATTCTATCCATTTCAATTCTTTCCATTTCCTTTCTTAATTATTCATTTACTTAACCAAATATTCTTCTTTTGTGTAGATTACTTTTCAATTCAAGGCGTAGCATTTGGTGTCTCTCCTAGATCGGGAAATAACAAGGTTGTTATCTTCTCCAATATTGAAGAAGCCTGGTTAGCCTTACATCAAGCGGTAATCAGAGCTTTGGTGGATTGACATTCAAAGTGCTACAACAAAAAGCAACGAGAAAGAATAAAAGAAAAGAAAAGACTCCTACAATAAATTTGGAGTGCAAAAGAAAGAAAAGAAAAGAAGAAAATTCAAAGCAAAAGAAAAAGTGAAGCAAAGTTGCAAAGTACACTCAAAGAGAAGCATATTATAATCTGCCCAACATCAAACTTGAAGGAGGTATCCTTGTTGTTTCTTGTGAAAGAAGATAGTAAGTGTTGCAACTTGAGTTGTAAGTTTTCTTCATTTTTTTTTATCATTTCACATCTTTATTCTTTCATCTTTTCTTATTTCATTACCATATTTTTTTCTAAACCTTTTTATATACTACCCTTATCATAACCATTTTCTATTCCTAACCATTCTAAACCGACGCACAAACTAAAGAAACTTGCTTAATTTTGAGTTAGTTCTTAAAAAGGACCCACAAGAGAGAATTGAGCGGTAAAAGTCAAACGAGAGGGTGAAATCAGAAGGGGGATCAGAAAAAGCCAAGAATATATCCCTGAGTGCAAACACGAGTGTGAGTGAGTGACATTTTAATTTCTTTGGAGTGTTACTGTGAGGTTTTGTGAGAGTGTTCTTGGTAAGGTCCTTTTACACATTTTCATTCTTTATTGCACTGACAATTTCTCAACTTTTCAATGAAGTATGAATAGCAAAGAATGAATGCATTTCACACTCGTTGCCATGTAGATGGTAAAGTGTGTCTTGTAGCTATTGACGGAGGAAGTTGTGCAAATCTTGCAAGCACATACATGGTCACGAAGTTGGGACTTACAACATTCAAACATCCCAGTCCATATGTTTTGCAAGGATTAAATGAAGATGAAGAGTTAGAAGTCACAAAGCAAGTTGTCATCCCGTTTTCAATCGGCAAATATCAAGATGAAGTTCTTTGTGATGTTGTACCAACGGATGTTGGACATATACTTTTGGGAAGACCGTGGTAATTCAATAGATGAGCAATCCATGATGGGTTTACAAACAGATTTTCTATAACCCATAATGGCAAGAAATTCACTTTGACGCCACTTTCTCCTAGTCAAGTGAATGAAGAGCAGCACCATTTGAAGAAAAGAATGGAATCATTCAAAAACGTTGAAATTAATGAGAATCAAAGAGTAGATGAAGAAAACATTGGAGTTGAAAATGAGAAAGATAAATTTGGAGAAAAAGTGGAGAGTGAAGAACAAATTTTATCTAACCTTTCTTCTTTCTATTTTCAGGGCAATTTCAGAGACGTATCTTTTCAAGGTGATGATTCAAGAATCATGGCTTTTGGAGGACTAAAAGATGTGACTTTTAAAGAACAAATAGTTGTTACTTTTGGTGGTCAACAAAACATATCTCTTGATGTTTGAAAGATAACGTCGTTTGAAGTTTCAAGAGAAGCGTCACTTGAAGTGCCAAGAGTTGTGTTCGTTGAAATTCCAAGTGCATTGCCAATTATGAAAAGAATTCAGCAACCAACAACCATTAAACATCCGCCCTGGTTTGATATGTCCATTCATCTTGTCAATAGTTTTTCATTTACTTATTTTGATTCATTTTGCAGCAATTCAATTCATGTCTGTGGCATTATCTTATCAATTTGTGATGACAAGGATGATTCAAAAGACACAATTTGTCAAGGGAAAGAGCCAAGAGACATGAATCATAAAGGCTTAATGGTTAATGGGCGTGACCCTTCAAGAGCATAAAATCGTGAATTTTCATGATCCAATGG
Organism: Hibiscus syriacus; assembly: GCF_006381635.1. Lineage (NCBI taxonomy): Eukaryota > Viridiplantae > Streptophyta > Magnoliopsida > Malvales > Malvaceae > Hibiscus > Hibiscus syriacus. The sequence goes on along the minus strand of NW_024062800.1, from coordinate 8,982,120 downwards.
ACATGACTTTTGGGATGCCAAGGAACATGATCATTCAAAGCAACATGTCTTCAACAGACATGATTTTTAACCAACCATCAAACACCAACATGAAGTACAATTTTCCTTTATTTGTATTTAATCATGTTTTTACAATTTCTCCATGATTTGATCACACCATGGAGGTTATTCAAATCTGGTTCTAAGAGAGTTCTACCATACTTTATCTTATATTTACTTATTTATGCACTATATATTATTATAAGGATACAATTTCATATTATACTATGCTTGAATTATCATAACATGTGCATTCATTCATTATGTCCTATAGTTTGCATCATTGATTGATATTCATGCATATAATCTATAGTTGTAATAATAATATTCATTCATTATCGTATGATGCATGAGTTATTATTATAACCTATAGTTCACATCTTTATAATATGCACATTCTTATTACTTTATAATAATTCATATACTTAGCTTATATTATGCTTTCTTTTGTAGGTGCATGTTCGGCCACATGTTGGGAGCTGATTTAAAGCTAGCATGGGAGTCAATGAGCTAGGAAAACTTCCATAAGATGACTCGGTAGATCATGGAGAACAAATGATGAAAAGTTGTCAGCTGACCTCCGAGCTCATAGCTTACTTGAGTTGGATTTTTGAGCTAGCTAGAGACTTCTTTTCAGCTGGAGAGTTGCGCCATCATCTTCAACACATAGAGCACTACAAATATGGTCTAGGTTGAATTTTGTGAATTCGTACCTTTTCGCGAAGAGTTTCCAATACGAGAAGTGCTCTTTCACAAGGAGTTGTCCTAAGACTCATTGACATGTATTGTATCTATGGCCAGCTCATCTTCAGCTCAAACACTTGTAAAGTAGCTCAAATGATGAAAGGTTACCTTCCACAAAATGTGACCTTTCATGACAAGTTGCTGCACATTGAAGGCCATGACACCTAGATGCATGTTGGAAGCCAAGTCATGCCTAGTTGCTGCCATATTCATTCCATGGACTTCAAGACACCATCCTATGGTTGTAACATCACCAAAGCGTTGTAAGAAGACCCATGTGCGTTCAAGTAGGCTGCCATGTGCATCATTCAAGCATGTGCACTCCATGTGACATCAAATTGGCGCCAAAACACCAAGGGATACTTCCTATTAGGCCAAAGACTCTTTCCTCTTCATTTTGGCGCCCAAATAACTTCCAAATGCATTCAAATCAACCTTAGGGCCGAACCAACACATAACCATTCGGCCAAGAGCATGTATCTTCATTTAAATCATGTATTTTCATCAAAAATCATGTATTTTCAAAGGGGTTTCAACCTTGGCCGAACCATCAAGTATCTATTCGGCCTAAACCCTTTGAAAACTATAAATAGGCTATTGCATTTCATTTGTAACTCAACCCTTTGATCAATTAAAATCTCATTGTGAGATATTTCTCTCTTCAAGTTCTTTTTAGAACTATATCGATTAAGCAAGCTTTCTAATGTTTGTGGCGTCATTCCTTCCCTTGATACCTCTGGTTCCTATCTCCTATAGATAGAGGGTCAAAGTCCTTAATACCATCCCTTATAACGACTTATAAGAATTGGGCCTTTGCTCCTTTATAGCATTGGTTCCTTCTTAGTCTTATAAGATACTATCTATTCATTACCACCTTCCATCATCACTATCACGCCAACTCCATTCCATTAATATTTCTATCACCATTATCCATATCCCTTCACACCCATATAATCATCCTTCATCATCAACAAGGCATTCGTCCATTTACCACCATTGGAGGCCGAATCCATCATCACTTGAAGGATCATTCTACAACACTTTCGCAGCCCTTCTTTGATAACTATTCTATCCATTTCAATTCTTTCCATTTCCTTTCTTAATTATTCATTTACTTAACCAATTATTCTTCTTTTGTGCAGATTACTTTTCAATTCAAGGCGTAGCATTTGGTGTCTCTCCTAGATCGGGAAATAACAAGGTTGTCATCTTCTCCAATATTGAAGAAGCCTGGTTAGCCTTACATCAAGCGGTAATCAGAGCTTTGGTGCATTGACATTCAAAGTGCTACAACAAAAAGCAACGAGAAAGAATAAAAAAAAAGAAAAGACTCCTACAATAAATTTGGAGTGCAAAAGAAAGAAAAGAAAAGAAGAAAATTCAAAGCAAAAGAAAAAGTGAAGCAAAGTTGCAAAGTACACTCAAAGAGAAGCATATTACAATCTGCCCAACATCAAACTTGAAGGAGGTATCCTTGTTGTTTCTTGTGAAAGAAGATAGTAAGTGTTGCAACTTGAGTTGTAAGTTATCTTCATTTTTTTTATCATTTCACATCTTTATTCTTTCATCTTTTCTTATTTCATTACCATATTTTTTTCTAAACCTTTTTCTATACTACCCTTATCATAACCATTTTCTATTCCTAACCATTCTAAACCGATGCACAAACTAAAAAACTTGCTTAATCTTGAGTTAGTTCTTAAAAAGGACCCATAAGAGAGAATTGAGTGGTAAAAGGAAAATGAGAGGGTGAAATCAGAAGGGGGATCAGAAAAGCCAAGAATATATCCCTGAGTGCTAACACGAGTGTGAGTGAGTGACATTTTAATTTCTTTGGAGTGTTACTGTGAGGTTTTGTGAGAGTGTTCTTGGTAAGGTCCTTTTACACATTTTCATTCTTTATTGCACTGACAATTTCTCAACTTTTCAATGACGTATGAATAGCAAAGAATGAATACATTTCACACTCGTTGCCATGTAGATGGTAAAGTGTGTCTTGTAGCTATTGACGGAGGAAGTTATGCAAATCTTGCAAGCACATACATGGTCACGAAGTTGGGACTTACAACATTCAAACATCCCAGTCCATATGATTTGCAAGGATTAAATGAAGATGAAGAGTTAGAAGTCACAAAGCAAGTTGTCATCCCGTTTTCAATCTACAAATATCAAGATGAAGTTCTTTGTGATGTTGTACCAATGGATGCTGGACATATACTTTTGGGAAGACCGTGGCAATTCGATAGACGAGCAATCCATGATGGGTTTACAAACAGATTTTCTATAACCCATAATGGCAAGAAATTCACTTTGACGCCACTTTCTCCTAGTCAAGTGAATGAAGAGCAGCACCATTTGAAGAAAAGAATGGAATCATTCAAAAACGTTGAAATTAATGAGAATCAAAGAGTAGATGAAGAAAACATTGGAGTTGAAAATGAGAAAGATAAATTTGGGGAAAAAGAGGAGAGTGAAGAACAAATTTTATCTAACCTTTCTTCTTTCTATTTTGCAGGGCAATTTCAGAGACGTATCTTTTCAAGGTGATGATTCAAGAATCATGTCTTTTGGAGGACTAAAAGATGTGACTTTTGAAGAACAAATAGTTGTTACTTTTGGTGGTCAACGAATCATATCTCTTGATGTTTCAAAGATAACGTCGTTTGAAGTTCCAAGAGAAGCGTCACTTGAAGTGCCAAGAGTTGTGTTCATTGAAATTCCAAGTGCATTGCCAATTATGAAAAGAATTCAGCAACCAACTCCCATTAAACATCCGCCCTGGTTTGATATGTCCATTCATCTTGTCAATAGTTTTTCATTTACTTATTTTGATTCATTTTGCAGCAATTCAATTCATGTCTGTGGCATTATCTTATCAATTTGTGATGACAAGGATGATTCAAAAGACACAAATTGTCAAGGGAAAGAGCCAAGGGACATGAATCATAAAGGCTTAATGGACGTGACCCTTCAAGAGCATAAAATCGTGAATTTTCATGATCCAATGGACATGACTTTTGGGATGCCAAGGAACATGATCATTCAAAGCAACATGTCTTCAACAAACATGATTTTTAACCAACCATCAAACACCAACATGAAGTAAAATTTTCCTTTATTTGTATTTAATCATGTTTTTACTTATGAGAGTTATATTTCTTTTCAGGTCATGTACGTTCAAAGCACTTATTCAAAGGATATGCCTTATGAAAAGAATCATTTCATAAAGATCCATGTTGCATATATCGAATGGGAGGACACTAAGGAGAAGTTACCTTTCGATTTGAGGACAAATCGTCAAAAGAAGGGGAGGATGATGTGATCCTGTCTAGCTCCAAATTTCTCCATGATTTGATCACACCATGGAGGCTATTCGAATCTGGTTCTAAGGGAGTTCTACCATACTTTATCTTATATTTACTTATTTATGCACTATATATTATTATAAGCATACAATTTCATATTATACTATGCTTGAATTATCATAACATGTGCATTCATTCATTATGTCATATGGTTTGCATCATTGATTGATATTCATGCATATAATCTATAGTTGTAATAATAATATTCATTCATTATCGTTTGATGCATGAGTTATTATTATAACCTATAGTTCACATCTTTATAATATTCACATTCTTATTACTTTATAATAATTCATATACTTAGCTTATATTATGCTTTCTTTTGTAGGTGCATGTTCGGCCACATGTTGGGAGCTGATTTAAAGCTAGCATGGGAGTCAATGAGCTAGGAAAACTTCCATAAGATGACTCGGGAGATCATGGAGAACAAATGATGAAAAGTTGTCAGCTGACCTCCGAGCTCATAGCTTACTTGAGCTGGATTTTTGAGCTAGCTAGAGACTTCTTTTCAGCTTGAGAGTTGCACCGTCATCTTCAACACATAGAGCACTACAAATATGGTCTAGGTTGAATTTTGCGAATTCGTACCTTTTCGCGAAGAGTTTCCAATACGAGAAGTGCTCTTTCACAAGGAGCTGTCCTAAGACTCATTGACATGTATTGCATCTATGGCCAGCTCATCTTCAGCTCAAACACTTGTAAAGTGGCTCAAATGATGAAAGGTTACCTTCCACATAATGTGACCTTTCATGACAAGTTGCTACACATTGAAGGCCATGACACCTAGATGCATGTTGGAAGCCAAGTCACGCCTAGTTGCTGCCATATTCATTCCATGGACTTCAAGACACCATCCTATGGTTGTAACATAACCAAAGCCTTGCAAGAAGACCCATGTGCGTTCAAGTAGGCTGCCATGTGCATCATTCAAGCATGTGCACTCCATGTGACATCAAATTGGCGCCAAAACACCAAGGGATACTTCCTATTAGGCCAAAGACTCTTTACTCTTCATTTTGGAGCCCAAATAACTTCCAAATGCATTCAAATCAACCTTAGGGACAAACCAACACATAACCATTCGGCCAAGAGCATGTATCTTCATTTAAATCATGTATTTTTATCAAAAATCATGTATTTTCAAAGGGGTTTCAACCTTGGCCGAACCATCAAGTATCTATTCGGCCTAAACCCTTTGAAAACTACAAATAGGCTATTGCATTTCATTTGTAACTCAACCCTTTGATCAATTAAAATCTCATTGTGAGATATTTCTCTCTTCAAGTTCTTTTTAGAACTATATCGATTAAGCAAGCTTTCTAAAGTTTGTGGCGTCATTCCTTCCCTTGATACCTCTAGTTCCTATCTCCTATAGATAGAGGGTCAAAGTCCTTAATACCATCCCTTATAACGACTTATAAGAAACGGGTCTTTGCTCCTTTATAGCATTGGTTCCTTCTTAGTCTTATAAGATACTATCTATTCATTACCACCTTCCATCATCACTATCATGCCAACTCCATTCCATTAATATTTCCATCACCATTATCCATATCCATTCACACCCATATAATCATCCTTCATCATCAACAAGGCATTCGTCCATTTACCACCATTGGAGGCCGAATCCATCATCACTTGAAGGATCATTCTACAACACTTCCGCAGCCCTTCTTTGATAACTATTCTATCCATTTCAATTCTTTCCATTTCCTTTCTTAATTATTCATTTACTTAACCAATTATTCTTCTTTTGTGCAGATTACTTTTCAATTCAAGGCGTAGCATTTGGTGTCTCTCCTAGATCGGGAAATAACAAGGTTGTCATCTTCTCCAATATTGAAGAAGCCTGGTTAGCCTTACATCAAGCGGTAATCAGAGCTTTGGTGGATTGACATTCAAAGTGCTACAACAAAAAGCAACGAGAAAGAATAAAAGAAAAGAAAAGACTCCTACAATAAATTTGGAGTGCAAAAGAAAGAAAAGAAAAGAAGAAAATTCAAAGCAAAAGAAAAAGTGAAGCAAAGTTGCAAAGTACACTCAAAGAGAAGCATATTACAATCTGCCCAACATCAAACTTAAAGGAGGTATCCTTGTTGTTTCTTGTGAAATAAGATAGTAAGTGTTGCAACTTGAGTTGTAAGTTATCTTCATTTTTTTATCATTTCATTTCTTTATTCTTTCATCTTTTCTTATTTCATTACCATATTTTTTTCTAAACCTTTTTCTATACTACCCTTATCATAACCATTTTCTATTCCTAACCATTCTAAACCGACGCACAAACTAAAGAAACTTGCTTAATCTTGAGTTAGTTCTTAAGAAGGACCCACAAGAGAGAATTGAGCGGTAAAAGGCAAACGAGAGGGTGAAATCAGAAGGGGGATCAGAAAAGCCAAGAATATATCCCTGAGTGCAAACACGAGTATGAGTGAGTGACATTTTAATTTCTTTGGAGTGTTACTGTGAGGTTTTGTGAGAGTGTTCTTGGTAAGGTCCTTTTACACATTTTCATTCTTTATTGCACTGACAATTTCTCAACTTTTCAATAACGTATGAATAGCAAAGAATGAATGCATTTCACACTCGTTGCCATATAGATGGTAAACTGTGTCTTGTAGCTATTGACGGAGGAAGTTGTGCAAATCTTGCAAGCACATACATGGTCACGAAATTGGGACTTACAACATTCAAACATCCCAGTCCATATGATTTGCAAGGATTAAATGAAGATGAAGAGTTAGAAGTCACAAAGCAAGTTGTCATCCCGTTTTCAATCGACAAATATCAAGATGAAGTTCTTTGTGATGTTGTACCAATGGATGCTGGACATATACTTTTGGGAAGACCGTGGCAATTCGATAGACGAGCAATCCATGATGGGTTTACAAACAGATTTTCTATAACCCATAATGGCAAGAAATTCACTTTGACGCCACTTTCTCCTAGTCAAGTGAATGAAGAGCAACACCATTTGAAGAAAAGAAGGGAATCATTCAAAACGTTGAAATTAATGAGAATCAAAGAGTAGATGAAGAAAACATTGGAGTTGAAAATGAGAAAGATAAATTTGGGGAAAAAGAGGAGAGTGAAGAACAAATTTTATCTAACCTTTCTTCTTTCTATTTTGCAGGGCAATTTCAGAGACGTATCTTTTCAAGGTGATGATTCAAGAATCATGGCTTTTGGAGGACTAAAAGATGTGACTTTTGAAGAACAAATAGTTGTTACTTTTGGTGGTCAACAAAACATATCTCTTGATGTTTCAAAGATAACGTCGTTTGAAGTTCCAAGAGAAGCGTCACTTGAAGTGCCAAGAGTTGTGTTCGTTGAAATTCCAAGTGCATTGCCAATTATGAAAAGAATTCAGCAACCAACTCCCATTAAACATCCGCCCTGGTTTGATATGTCCATTCATCTTGTCAATAGTTTTTCATTTACTTATTTTGATTCATTTTGCAGCAATTCAATTCATATCTGTGGCATTATCTTATCAATTTGTGATGACAAGGATGATTCAAAAGACACAATTTGTCAAGGGAAAGAGTCAAGAGACGTGAATCATAAAGGCTTAATGGACGTGACCCTTCAAGAGCATAAAATCATGAATTTTCATGATCCAATGGACATGACTTTTGGGATGCCAAGGAACATGATCATTCAAAGCAACATGTCTTCAACATACATGATTTTTAACCAACCATCAAACACCAACATGAAGTACAATTTTCCTTTATTTGTATTTAATCATGTTTTTACTTATGAGAGTTATCTTTCTTTTCAGGTCATGTACGTTCAAAGCACTTATTCAAAGGATATGACTTATGAAAACAATCATTTCATAAAGATCCATGTTGCATATATCGAATGGGAGGACACTAAGGAGAAGTCACCTTTCGATTTGAGGACAAATCGCTCAAAAGAAGGGGAGGATGATGTGATCCTGTCTAGCTCCAAATTTCTCCATGATTTGATCACACCATGGAGGCTATTCGAATCTGGTTCTAAGGGAGTTCTACCATACTTTATCTTATATTTACTTGTTTATGCACTATATATTATTATAAGCATACAATTTCATATTATACTATGCTTGAATTATCATAACATGTGCATTCATTCATTATGTCCTATAGTTTGCATCATTGATTGATATTCATGCATATAATCTATAGTTGTAATAATAATATTCATTCATTATCGTATGATGCATGAGTTATTATTATAACCTATAGTTCACATCTTTATAATATGCACATTCTTATTACTTTATGTGCTTTCTTTTGTAGGTGCATGTTCAGCCACATGTTGGGAGCTGATTTAAAGTTAGCATGGGAGTCAATGAGCTAGGAAAACTTCCATAAGATGACAAGGGAAATCATGAAGAACAAATGATGAAAAGTTGTCAGCTGACCTCCGAGCTCATAGCTTACTTGAGCTGGATTTTTGAGCTAGCTAGAGACTTCTTTTCAGCTGGAGAGTTGCACCATCATCTTCACCACATAGAGCACTATAAATATGGTCTAGGTCGAATTTTGTGACTTCGTACCTTTTCGTGAAGAGTTTCCAATCCGAGAAGTGCCCTTTCACAAGGAGCTGTCTTTAGACTCATTGACATGTATTGCATCTATGGCCAGCTCATCTTCAGCTCAAACACTTGTAAAGTAGCTCAAATGATGAAAGGTTACCTTCCACAAAATGTGACCTTTCATGACAAGTTTCTGCACATTGAAGGCCATGACACCTAGATGCATGTTGGAAGCCAAGTCACGCCTAGTTGCTACCATATTCATTCCATGGACTTCAAGACACCATCCTATGGTTGTAACATCACCAAAGCCTTGCAAGAAGACCCATGTGCGTTCAAGTAGGCTGCCATGTGCATCATTCAAGCATGTGCACTCCATGTGACATGAAATTGGCGCCAAAACACCAAGGGATACTTCCTATTAGGCCAAAGACTATTTCCTCTTCGTTTTGGCGCCCAAATAACTTCCAAATGCATTCAAATCAACCTTAGGGCCGAACCAACACATAACCATTCGGCCAAGAGCATGTATCTTCTTTTAAATCATGTATTTTCATCAAAAATCATGTATTTTCAAAGGGGCTTCAACCTTGGCCGAACCATCAAGTATCTATTCGGCCTAAACCCTTTGAAAACTATATTTAGGCTATTGCATTTCATTTGTAACTCAACCCTTTGATCAATTAAAAACTCTTTGTGAGATATTTCTCTCTTCAAGTTCTTTTTAGAACTATATCGATTAAGCAAGCTTTTTAAAGTTTGTGGCGTCATTCCTTCCCTTGATACTTCTGGTTCCTATCTCCTATAGATAGAGGGTCAAAGTCCTTAATACCATCCCTTATAACGACTTATAAGAAACGGGTCTTTGATCCTTTATAGCATTGGTTCCTTCTTACTCTTATAAGATACTATCTATTCATTACCACCTTCCATCATCACTATCACGCCAACTCCATTCCATTAATATTTCCATCACCATTATCCATATCCTTTCACACCCATATAATCATCCTTCATCATCAACAAGGCATTCGTCCATTTACCACCATTGGATGCTGAATCCATCATCACTTGATGGATCATTCTACAACACTTCCGCAGCCCTTCTTTGATAACTATTCTATCCATTTCAATTCTTTCCATTTCCTTTCTTAATTATTTACGTAACCACTTATTCTTCTTTTGTGAAGATTACTTTTCAATTCAAGGCGTAGTATTTGGTGTCTCTCCTAGATCGGGAAATAACAAGGTTGCCATCTTCTCCATTATTGAAGAAGCCTGGTTAGCCTTACATCAGATACAATATCTCCATTGTCAAGCAACATCATGGCATTTCGGTTGGGACATTGACTAGCAACATGCCCTTTTCAAAAACACTTGAAACATTTGATATCTCTTGATCTCTCGAAAGTGCTGGTTTACTTTTCTTTACCCTTGCTAGATTTGCCCATTTGTATAATTTTGGGTACCTCTGTATGATCCTTTGATTGGACTGGAGTTTGTTTTCGGAAGGTAATAGGCTCTTGCTTCTATTTGGTGGTCGAATTTGGACTGCTCTGATTGTAGGTTTTCCTCTTAAGTTGTCGTTCAATTTTCAGTTCTACATGCACCATCTCTTCAATCTCTACATAATGCTGAAGTTCAACAAGGTAAGCAATATCAATATTTAGGCCAGATAAGAACCTTGCCATTGTTGCTTCTCTATCTTCATCCACATTGGCTCGGATCATAGCTATCTCCATTTCTTTGAAATAATCTTCAACGCTCTTGCTTCCTTGTTTCAAGTTTTGTAGTTTATGATAAAGATCTCGGTGATAGTGAGTAGGCACGAACCTTTTCCTCATAATGGATTTCATTTCTTCCCATGTAGTGATGGGGCGTTCACCATTTCATATTCTTGAACTTACCAATTGATCCCACCAAACTAAGGCATAATCCACGAATTCCATAGCAGTAAGCCTGACCTTCTTTTGTTCCGTATAATTTTGACATTCGAAAATGTGTTCGATTTTGATTACCCAGTCTAGATAGGCTTCAGGATCTGTTCATCCTTGAAATGGAGGAATGGTCACTTTAATGTTGTTGAAGTTGTCATTCTGATTTCTATGAACATCTCTTCTTGCTACTGATGTTACTTCAGCCTCCTCCTCTTCTAATTCTTCTTCCATTCTAGGGCGGTTTACTCTCCGGTTGCCTAAGGATGCTTCTAATTGATCCATATGATCTTGCAAAGGCTCCAATTCTAATTTCAGTAATCTTGCCATTTCATGCATAATGGCTTGGGTTTGCAAGTTAGGGGCTTCTCTTTCTGGTGATCGTCCTGAACTCCGAGACATGGTTAGCAAATAAGAAAAGAAAAAGATTTGTAAAAGACCTTACCAGAATATACTCTCACAAAGCCTCACGAGTCACTCCAAGAAAAATTGATGTCACTCAATCAACTCGTGTTTTCACTCTAGGACTTTAATGGCTTTTACTTGTCCTCTTCTGATCTCACACACTTTCCAGCCTTTTTCCTCTCGATTCTCTTGTCTCAAGTTCTAGAGAACTTTACTCAAGACTATATCAAGTAAATTTTACTTGTTTGGCGTCGGCTGCAAAAGAGTTAGTAGGAAGGGAAAAATAAATATAATGAAAGGGTGGCTTAGAAATAGAAAGAAGAGAAACAAAAGGGTTACTTACACAAGTCACTTCACAACCTTCTATCACCACAATCAATTTAAACGGCTTACTTGACTTGCTTGGTGATGAGAATTGTTAATGAGTGCTTCAACTTTCTTTATTTTCTTTTCTTTTCTTTTCTTTGTTTTTCTTCTTTTTGAATGTTGAATTTCTTTCTTTCTTTTGGAGTGCTTCAATTTCTTTTCTGATTTTCTTTGTCTTTGACTTTGCACTTCACTTGCACTTTTTTTTTTGTATTTTTCTTTTTGTTGTTGTTGCACGTTGCTTCTTCCACCAAAGCTCTGATTACCGCTTGATGTAAGACTCTTCTGATGCCTTAATAATTGATTGTGGATCTAGGAAGGAAGCAAAACAACCTGCAAAGTGAATGGCTCAAAACATAATGGTTAAGGGTGGTAAATGTATGGGTGATTAGGTGGACTATTTAATTGAGAGATGGAAGCGGAAGATGGTTGATATGGCTATGGTTATGGTTTATGAAACAAATGGATGGTTGCGAGGATAGTATCTTAAAGAAGACTCAAAGAAGAACCAATGCTATATAGAGCAATGACCCATACTTTATATTGCTTCTTTAAGGGGTGGTATGAAGTACTTTGACCCACTAGTTATAAAGAACTAGGAACCAGAAGTATCAAGATAAAAAGAAAGGGGTTGACGCCACAAGTATAAATTATACTTGATAAATCGATAAAGTCACCAGGACTTAAAGAAGAGAATAATCTCACTTTTTAATTAAACAAAAGGTCTGATTACAAATCATGAATGCTTTCCTATTTATAGGAAATGGAGAGACATGGACGAATAATTACAAGGAGATTCAGCCAGCCTTGTTCCTTCATAAAATGACAATTTAATTCATAAATAACTTGAATAAATAGGTGCTGGTTCAGTTGAAGTGTAGGGGTATGTCTCATGGCCGAATAGCTCTTGAAACCCTTCAAGTTAGCGCCTAAATGAACCATATGCAAGGCACATGGGGGCTGATCACATGCAAAACACATGGCTTGGCCGAATAGGGAGAGAACTCTTCATCTTGGCGCCTAAATGATCCACATGCAAGGCACATGGGGGCTGGTCATATGCAAGGCACATGGGTGTTCTAGGAAGCCTTGTGGTGCAGCCTTGTGCATGGAATGATGGCTTGTCATGCTCTCTCTCTCTCTTGGGCGTGCATGTGTCTCCTTCAAGCTAGCTTGAGTTGTGGAGCTAGCTAGCAAACATGGGCTGTTTGTGAAAAAGCTTCCTAGCTAAGTCCTTATGAGCTCCTCAACATTATGTTCAGCTACATTCAGCTACCTTTGACATCACTTTTGGCAACTCAGCTCCAAATAGTCCAACTAGCTAAGTTTAGCTAGCCTTAAGCTCCTCCAGCTGAATCGAGCTTCCCTTAGTGTTCCATGAGCTGCCTTGTACTTTGTAAGCTGCTTGTGAGCTGCATATGACGTCCAAATCATTCACCAAGCTACCTCAACGTGCATCATGCTCCAATGTACCTACATGTGCAAGGAAACAAGGTAAGTCCATGATATTGAGCTAAGACGAGCTAAATACCTTGCTTCCATGTTTGATTATGGTAATGTGACCTAAGTTTGAAGGCCATGAGCTAATTATATCATCTCATAATATGTGTAAGATTATGCATGAGGCTTAAGAGTTAATATGAATGCATATGAACTAACGAAATGCATTATAAGTATGTTGCCTTGATGTATAAATAATAATTATGCTTAATATGTTTATAAAGCTATCCTAACATGCTTAATTATTCTTTAACTTCATAACTGATATCCTTAGAATGATATGTATTATAATAGTATATATTATAAAGCTAGTATAAAGTGAATGCATTATAAAGATGTTCAAGAATACTCCCTTTATAGTTGAAAACGTGCTTGTATCAACTTCCATATCCTTTGAAGATGGCATTGGTGTGCTCACATCAATTTGACCCACTAGTTATATGAACTAGGAACCAGAAGTATCAAGGAAGGGATTGACACCACAAACTTTAGAAAAGCTTGCTTAATCGATATAGTTCTAAAAAGAACTTGAAGAGAGAATAATCTCATAAGATTTTTAATTTATCAAAGGGTTGAGATTTACAAATGAATGCCAAAGCCTATTTATAGATTTGTGTAAGCTTCGTCGAATATATGCATGCCTTTTTGGCGAAGTACATAATTTAAATTGAAAATGCATGATGTTCGGGTGAAAGGAAATATCCTTGGCCGAATGGTCTTCTTATGGTTCATCTTGGTGCCAACTTTGAAGCAATGCCTTACTTTGGCAGAATAGGGAGAAACCTCTTCACTTTGGCGCCCATTTCATCCACACGTATGCACATGTGTGGACTGGTCATGAGGCACTCACATGGGTGGTGTAGGATGCTTAAGGTGTGGACTCCTCCATGGCGTGAAGATGAGCAGCAAGTTAGGCTTGACTTGGCATCAAACATGTGTCTAAATGACGCGTCATCAATTGGGCAGCAACTAATTATGAAAGGTCACATTTGTGGAAGGTAACCTTTCATCATTTAAGATAGTTTCCAAGTGTTTGAGCTGGTCATCGATGAAGGACATGTGTATAAGTCTTAGGGCAGCTCCTTGTGAAAAGGCACTTATCGGAATGGTAACTCTTCGCGAAAAGGTACAAATCCACAAAATTTGTCCTAGACCATATTTGTAGTGCTCTGTGTGGTGAAGATGATGGTGCAACTCTTCAGCTGAATTGAGGTCTCTATCTAGCTCAAAAATCCAACTCAAGTGAGCTATGAGCTCGGGGTCAGCTGGCAACTTTGTCCCAAAATGATCTTGAGCTAACCCGAAGTTGTCCTAGTCAAGTTTCCATAGCTCTTGGACTCCAATGCTAGCTTTAAGTTAGCTCCCATCATGTGGTCACCTATGCACCTACAAAAGAAAGTATAATATAAGCTAAGTATTAAAAGTAAATAACTTATATTATAAAGATGTGAACTATGATTATAATAATAACTCATGCATCATATGATAATAAATGAATATTATTATTATAACTATAGATTATATGCTTGAATATCAATCAATGATGTAAACCATAGGACATAATGATTCAATGCACATGTTATGATAATTCAAGTATAGTATAATATGCCAATGTATGCTCATAATAATAGATAATGCATAAATGAGTAAATATAAGATAAAATAAGGTAGAACTCCCTTAGAACCAGCTTTGAATAACATCCATGGTGTGATCAAGTCATGGAGAAAATTGGAGCTAGATAGGATCACATCATCCTCCCCTTCTTTTAGGCGATTTGTCCTCAAATTGAAGTAGCTTCTCATTGAAGACCTTCTTGACGTAGGAAGGATGGAATCATTATGTTCTCCTCGAGAAGATTCTCCCAATGAAATGTTCAACCTCATTGTTCCATCTCGTTTGTGTTACTCTTGGAGTCCTCCTTGATGTTCTTTGAAAAAATCATATCCTTCACCGATGAAGAATGTCTTTTGGTTAATCTTTTTTGATGTGATCCTACCGACCACCAAGTTCAAACAAAACATGCTCACAACTTTGAAGTTCTTCCAAGTTGATTCTAAGGGAGTTCTTCCATATTTTATTATTTATTTACTCATTTATGCTTTATATGTGTTATAAGCATGTTTTTACGTTCTAAACTATCCTTGAATATTCATATATTATCCTATATTTGGATCCTATATGATATCCATGCATGTTACATCTTTAATTAGCTTGTTTCATGCATATGTTACACATTCCTTACTTATGTTATCATATAAATTGCATTATTATTTTAGCCATGGCATCATGTGTTACATTAGAATGTTACTTATTTCATATTCATTACCTTGAGCACTGTAACTTATATACATTTTGTATTTAGTACAAGGTGCATTCAAGGCAATCCAATGGACAGATTCACGTCACTCATAGAGATCGCCATTTTTTTTGACATGTTCCAAGCATCTTTGGGTGATGAAGTCTTCTTAACATTTACTCCCCTATCTCTTATCTTTCCAACGCACTCTAAATCGTATCAATCCAATATTGGTAGCTCAATATATGCCCAGATTAATTAAGACAATGCAGGCTGGAAATAAGTACGAGATTTACAACCAAATGAAGACCCCTGTTCACACCTGATGTATTTCCACCTTCCTGAATACATTTATGACGTGTACAATCATACAATGAGGCTAAAGGACTTGTTAACATTCAAGGGAGATGGATGCATTATTTTCAAACTCATTCACCAAATCGAAGTGCATGAAGGGAGCCTATGAGTCACGTTCACACTTGGTGCATACATTCCGAAGGGGGCCGAACATACAATGAAACATTCCTCCAAATTCATGTAAGGAAATGAACCAACATGTTCACATCAAGAGAGGATGAATTTGGCTATGAAGATGTATTCACTTAAATGGATGAACATTCATTTATTTTATTAGTCCATGAACTTGCATAGGGGACGTATATTGTATCTATTTAAGGATGAACATTCATCCATGAATGTTCAATTATTAAATCTTGTATGTACATCCTAGACATATCTTAGGCCTATAAATAGCTTCCCATTTCATTTGTAAGAACGAATTCACTTTGTTTAATCAAATATTTGTGAGAGTTTCTCTCTTTAGTTCTTAAGTGAACTTTATCGACTTATCAAGCTTATGCTTGTGGCGTCACCCCTATCTATGTTACCCTGATACTTCTAGTTCCTATCTCTTTATAGATAGTGAGTCAAAGTCCTTGTTTAACACCCCTTAAAGAAGCAATATAAAGTCTGGGTCTTTGTTCTTTAACATTGGTTCTTCTTTGAGACTTCTTTGAGATACTACTTTTCATATTCATCTCCATCACCTTCATTCTACTTCCATTACCATATTTCATCATTTCCTTTAAACATATCACCAACTTATATATATTTTCCGCTGCCATATTTATCTTTCCATTTCATTACTTCCATTTAACTATTTTTTAGCTTTCCTGTTTGTGCAGGATCCTTGTTGCTTTCCTAGATTGAAACAATCAAAGGTACAACCTTGACTTCACCATCCACCCAAGTGAGGCTAGGTTGAACAACATCAAATGGTAATCAGAGCTAAGGTGGGTTGCAACAAGAACAAGCAAAAGCAACATCCTACCATTCAATAAAAAGAAAATCAAAAAGAGAAGTGCAAAAAATAATCAGCAAGTTAATCCAAACATCAACAAGGGATTCCAAGTGAAGAAAAACTAAAGAAATGAAACAAAGAAAGAAAAATGCAAAGAAGTGCCAAAGGTGACAAGTAACATCATCATTCCAACCGATCATAAAGAAGTCTTCAAGACCTTTGATTGTTTCTTCTAGGAAGGTGGTGAGTATCTTTGCATAGTAAGTGAACCTTTCTTTATTTTTCTTCCTTTTATAAGACCACCCTTCATTATTTAATCTTTCTACCTTTCTATTTTTTTCCTCTACACTAACAAATTTTTCAGCCCACGTCCATAGCACTTGAAAGGTCTCGAGTTAGTTTTTTAAGAACTTTACAAGAGAAGAAAGAGTGGTAAAAGGCTAATTGAGTGTGTGAGATCAGAAGGGGAATTGCAAAAGGCAATTTATATTCCCAAGTACAAACACGAGCGTTGAGTGGAGCATCATCATTTTTTTTGAGTGATCGTGAGGATTTGTGAGTGATTATTGGTAAGGTCCTTTCATCTTATTCAACTATTAATTTTTCACTAACAATTCTCCCATCTTTCGAATGGAATACGAACAGCAAATGAGGAATCCATTTCATACTCGTTTTCATGTGAATGATAAAGTATGCCTTGTAGCCATTGATGGTGGAAGTTGTGCAAATCTTGCAAGCACATACATGGTTGAGAAGTTGGGGCTTATAACATCCAAACATCCCAGTCCATATGTTTTGCAAGGATTAAATAAAGATGAAGAGTTAGAAGTCATAGAGCAAGTACTTATGTCATTTTCAATTAGGAGATATGAAGATGAGGTCTTGTGTGATGTTGTTTCCATGAATTCAAGCCATCTTCTCCTCGGACGTCCTTGGCAGTTTGATAAACGAGCATTGTATGATGGGTTCTCCAACAAATATTCATTCAAACACCAAGGGAGAAAGATCGCGTTGGTTCCAATGTGTCCAAATCAAGTCCATGAATGCCAAGTTATCGTCAAATCACGTATAGAGGAATGGAAGAAAACTAAAGCCATGAAGAAATTTGAAAGAGAAGTTTCACGTGAGAAACAAAGTACAGTGGAGGAAGATAAGAATGAAAATGAGGAAATTATTGTGAGAAACGTTGGAGTCGAAAATGAGAAAGTTGAAAAGATTGAATTTGGGAGCAAAGGGGGAAGTGCGTGTAGAAGAGAAAATGAAAAGATTCCAAGTGAGGTTGTGGTTAAAAGATATGGTGGAGTTGAACATGCATAAATGAGAGTGTGATTTTGCATGAGAAAGCCATTGGAGTAATTGAAAATGAGAGTAAGAGCATTGAGAGTGAAGATGAGTGTGTTGAAAAACATGAGCATGAAAGAAAAGAATGTGAGGAGAAGGAAGTTTTGTTTTATACTAATCAATTTTTTTTGTCTATTCATTCTTTGAATTTGCAGGTTATTCCAAGGGACATTCAAGATTATTCAAACATCATTTCTTTTGAAATTCCAAAAGATGTGTCACTTGAAAGTATAAAGAACACATTTATTAACCTTCAAAGTACATTCACCTCATACTCAAGATCGAATGAACCTTATGAAAGGGAAGATTCAATGAACATAACCATGGAGAACATTAAGAGTCCAAAATCATTCATTCATGAATTTAATCATTTCCTTTTCTTTGATTCTAAGTTATCTACTTTTAACTTTGTTTTATTTTTCAGGTTGTTGATTCAAAACAAAAGACTTGAACATGTGAAGCATTTTGAGCAAAGAAAATGGTGTAAGATGAGAATAAAAAACTTTCCATTCAAACGAATATCAAAGTTGTTCCCTTATGTACCAAGCATCAATTTGAGGACAAATCGCCTTAAAGAAGGAGGAATGATGTGATCCTACCAACCACCAAGTTCAAACAAAACATGTTCACAACTTTAATGTTCTTCCAAGATGATTCTCAGGGAGTTCTTCCATATTTTATTATTTATTTACTCATTCATGCTTTATATGTGTTATAAGCATGTTTTTACATTCTAAACTAAGCTTGAATATTCATATATTGTCCTATCTTTCTTAAGTCCTTGTGACTTTTTATCGACTTATCAAGTATTTTATACTTGTGGCATCAACCCCTTCTTTTCACCTTGATACTTTTGGTTCCTAGTTCTTTATAACTAGTGGGTCAAAGTACTTTTAAACCACCCCTTAAAGAAGCAATATAAAGTCTGGGTCTCTGCTCTCTATAGCATTGGTTCATCTTTAAGCCTTCTTTAAGATACTATCC
Source organism: Hibiscus syriacus (assembly GCF_006381635.1). Classification (NCBI taxonomy): domain Eukaryota; kingdom Viridiplantae; phylum Streptophyta; class Magnoliopsida; order Malvales; family Malvaceae; genus Hibiscus; species Hibiscus syriacus. The sequence goes on along the minus strand of NW_024062800.1, from coordinate 8,963,314 downwards.
TCTCATCCATATCATTGTTTCGATAACCAAACCCATAGCCATATCCATCAACTTCCGCTTCCATCTCTTAATTATTAAACAGCCCACCTATTCACCCTTACGTTTACCGTCTTGACCTTTCTATTTTTGAGCTATTCATTTTGCAGGTTATTTTGCTTCCTTCCTAGATCCACAATCAAACGAGAAGGTAGAATTACCTTATATCAAAAGCTCTGATTACCGCTTGATTTAAGGCTAACCAGGATTCTTCAATAATGGAGAATTTGGCAACCTTCTTGTTTCCCGATCTAGGAGAGACACCAAATGCTACACTTTGAATTGTTAAGTAATCTGCAAAATTAAAAAAGAAATGATTAAAATGGAAATGTGAAATAAGAAATGGAAGAAAAATGGAAATGATAAGAAAGGAAATGGAAAGAAATGTATCAAAGTATGATGCGGAAGAGTTGAATAATTATCCTTCAAGTGTTGATGAATTCGGCCACCAAATAATGTTGCTGGACGTATGCCTTGTTAATGATTAAAGGATGATTGAAGGATGATTCAAGGATGAAGAAATGAAAATAGTAATAGAATGGTGATAGAGTTTGGCGTGAAGGTGATGAACTATGTTTAAGGATTGATGGTGATGGAAAGATGGTGATGGAAATAGTATCTTATAAAACTAAGAAGGAACCAATGTTATAAAGAACAAAGACCCGTTTCTTATAAGTTTTATAAGGGATGGTAGCAAGGAATTTGACCCACTAGTTATATGAACTAGGAACCAGAAGTATCAAGGAAGGGATTGACGCCACAAACTTTAGAAAAGCTTGCTTAATCGATATAGTTCTAAAAAGAACTTGAAGACAGAATAATGTCACAAGAGTTTTAATTTATCAAAGGGTTGAGTTCTATAAATGAATGCCAAAGCCTATTTATAGATTTGCATAGCCTTGGCCGAATAGATGCATGCTTTTTCGGAAAAGTACATAATTTAAATTGAAAATGTATGATGTTTGGATGAAAGGAAATGTCCTTGGTCGAATGGTCTTCTTATGGTTCATCTTGGCGCCAACTTTGAAGCAATGCCTTGCATTTGGCCGAATAGGGAGAAACCTCTTCACTTTGGTGCCCAATTCATCTACACGTATGGCACATGTGTGGGCTGGTCATGAGGCACTCACATGGTTGGTGTAGAATGCTTAAGGTGTTGATTAGAGTCAGCCCGTCGATTGAGGACCTCTTCGATTGTACAGGATCTAGAATGAAGTAAACAATTCCTCTGCAGCAAACTTACTTGGAAGTAAGGGTGATGGTGGGGTTGTATGATTAAGGTGATTAACGAAATGTATAAGAAAAGGATGAAGAAAGGATAAAGAAATAAAGAATTAAGATGCTGGAATTTTTAGAAAGGCAAAAATGAAAGATAAATACTTGGTGAAAATAATAATGGTGAAATACAAATCTGGAAATTTAGACAACAATAAGGAACAAGGAAGAACTTATACTAAAGAGTATAAACACGAACCTTATACGTTCAATGTTCAAGGACTTGGACCCGTTAGATAGTAATCTAAGAACCCGGAGTATCAGAAAATTAACACAACAAGATCAGACTTGAAATGTTAAGAAAATAGTTCTAAGAAGAACCAATTTGAGAGAAAACCTCACAATGTTTTAATTCATAAAATTCTGATTACAAATGAAATAACAAAGCTTATTTAAAGGTTTGAAAGTGTATTGGCTGATTGATAACAGCTTGTAATGTGCCAGCCTTGCTCCTTCCTAAAGACATGATTTAACACATAATTAATATGAAATAATAGGTGTTGTTTCGGTGGAAATGTAGGAGGCATGTATCATGGCCGAAATGCAATTGTTCTTCTTGAAGTTGATGCTTAAGTGGAATCACACAAGTTGCACATGGTGTGCTGGCACGCACATGGGTGTTGTTTTGTTCCAAATCACGCACATGTGATGTAAGGTAATTCTACATTCTCGTTTGATTGTGGATCTAGGAAGGAGGCAAAACAACTTGCACAAGTGAATGGCTCAAAACATAATGGATAAGGGTGGTAAGTGTATTGATTAGGTAGGCTATTTAATAAATGAGAGATGGAAGTGGAAGATGATTTAAATGGTTATGGTTATGGCAATGAAACAAAAGGATGGTTGTGATGATAGTATCTTGAAGAACGCTCAAAGAAGAACCAATGATATAGAGAGCAAAGACCCAATCTTTATATTGTTTCTTCAAGGGGTAGTGCTAAGTACTTTGACCCACTAGTTATATGAACTAGGAACCAGAAGTATCAAGATGAAAGAAGAGGGTTGATGCTACAAGTACAAATTATACTTGATAAGTCGATAAAAAGTCACCATGATTTAAAGGAAGAGAATAATCTCACTTTGATTAATAAAAATAGTCTGATTACAAATGATGAATGCTTTCCTATTTATAGGAAATGGAGGGCATGGTGGAATAGAGACATAATGGTTCGGCCAGCCCATGTATCTCCCTATAAAGACATAATTTAAATGCTAAAAGAGATGATGGTTCAGCCCTTGATGGAGGGAAATGATCCTTGGCCGAATAACACTTGTATCCCTTCAAATTGGCGCCAAATGGGAGAGGAGATTATGCTTGGCCGAATGGTTAAATGGCTTTTCATCTTGGTGCCTAAATGAGATCATATGCACGGCACATGGGGGCTGGTCATATGGAACCCACATGGGTGTTCTAGGGAGCCTTATGGTACAGCCTTGTGCATGGGATGATGGCTGGTCATGTTCTCTCTCTTGGGCGTGCATGTGTCTCCTCCAAGCTAGATTGAGTTATGGAGCTAGCTAGCAAACATGGGCTGTTTGTGAACAAGCTTCCTAGCTAAGTCCTTGTGAGCTACTTAACATTATTTTCAGCTTCATTCAGCTACCTCTGACATCACTTTTGGCAACTCAGCTCCAAATAGTCCAACTAGCTAAGTTTAGCTAGCCTTAAGCTCCTCCAGCTGAATCGAGCTTCCCTTAGTGTTCCATGAGCTGCCTTTTACTTTGTAAGCTATTTGTGAGCTGTATATGACGTCCAAATCATTCACCAAGCTACCTCAACATTCATTATGCTCCAATGTACGTACATGTGCAAGGAAACAAGGTAATTCCATGGTATTGAGCTAATATGAGCTAATTACCTTGCTGTCATGTTTGATTATGGTAATGTGAGCTATAGGCCTGTAAACGAACCGAACGTACACGAACGGAGGTATGTTCATGTTCGTTCATTTAAAAAATAAATGAACATAAATGAACAAAAAAAAATTTGTTCATGTTCGTTTATTAAGGAATATAACTTGTTCATGTTCGTTCATTTAATAAATAAACGAACATAAACGAACACGAATATAAACAAACACGAACATAAATGAACACGAACATAAACGGACATAAACATTGGAGACCCTACTTAGGGGTGTAAACGAGCCGAGTCGAGCTTGCGTATTGCTGAGCTCGACTCGAGCTCGAAAACTTTCAAAGTTAACTCGACTCGAAAACTCGCGAGCTTAAAATTATCAAGCTCTATTTGAACTCAAAATATAATATTGAAACTCGACTCGAACTCGAAAAGGCTCGAACTCAAAAAAATTTAAGAGCTCGATTAAAACTCGAGACTCGAGCTCGATTCAATCTCGATTCAATCTCGATTTTGAGCTCGATTCAAGCTCGACATTACCCCAAGCACAAAGATGCTTAAACATATTCTCCCCCATCTTCTTTTATATAAGTTACCAACCCCGAGCTGCTTGTTTGCTATTGATGTGGGATTGCATAACGTTCCTCCACTTTCTTTCTTCCTCTCTCCTTCAACAACAGTCGAGATGAACACAGATTGTGTTTCATGTGATTGCCGACCTTAATCCTTGGGATCAAACAAACATGTCCTTAGCTTCATGCTATGTAGAAGTTGAAAATTGGGAGATGAGAGAAGTAGGTTGGTTTATTGTTCACACCAACTCATACATCAAAAACCATTCTTTCTCGGCTGGCTAAACTTCCATATCCAGATGGCACACAAAATTTGTTTGATGAAACGCGTTAAAGAACTTCTCAACCTATGGAATAAGGCCTCACCATTATTGGGTTCTTGAGTTCAAAGTAAGCTGACTTGAGTTGCTGGTTGATCAGTATTTACTTGTAAATTCGAATACTCCATTATATATGAAAGAAAATAAGATTATTTGAGTAGAAGAAACGGTGTTTAATACTTAACATCCCTTCTGGAATCCATCACCTTTGGATTTGGTTTCAAAAGCAACCGGTTTCTGGGACTCTTCTTTGCTCATCGGATAACCAGCTGGTGGCGCAGTCATATAGGGTTTCAGCGCAGTGGATGTTGACGGTGTTGGGTATGCAGCTTATGGATCATTCTAAAAGAACTAAACCATGTTAATATTATTGAGTTTTCCAAATAAAATTGGGTTAATTATGGAGTTGGTCATCAAAATATCAGATTAATTAATATTTTTAAGATACTTACAAACTGGTCACCAAAATTGATTTAAGAAGATTGGTTAAACATAAATGAATGAACATAAACGAGCATAACCGAACAAACATAAACGAACGAACATAACTGAACGTTCACGAACGTAAATGAACGAACGAGACATATGTTCATGTTCGTTCATTTAATTAAACGAACACAAAATATTGTTCATGTTCGTTCATTTAATAAATAAACGCACATAAATGAACTTCCCGCCGCACGGTTCATGAACAGTTCGCTGAACGTTCAGTTTATTTACAGGCCTAGTGAGCTAAGTTTGAATGTCATGAGCTAATTATATCATCTCCTAATATGTGTAAGATTATGCATGAGGCTTAAGAGTTAATATGAATGCATATGAACTAACGAAATGCATTATAAGTATGCTGCCTTGATGTATATGTTATAATCATGCATAATATAATTATATAGCTATCCTAACATGCTTAAAATATTAAAATAACAATGTGTAAGATGTATTCATACTAAGTTATTCTTTAACTTCATAACTAATATCCTTAGCATGATATGTAATACAATAGTATATATTATAAGGTTATTATAAAGTAAATGCATTAAAAGGATGTTCAAGAGTACTCCCTTTATAGTTGAAAACGTGCTTGCATCATCCCCTTCTTTAGGACAATTTGTCCTCAAATCGAGTTTATTCTATCCTTGCATAGCTTCACGCCTCTTTGCTAAAAGAAAGTATCCTTTGAACGTTTATGTTCTTCCATTAGATACCCTTTTGTAAGATTTCCCTTTAGGCCTTTCTTTGGAATATGATTTACCAACAAGTACCTTTTGGGAATGATCTTTATCTAGGGATATCCCTTTTGGAAGTGACCTTTCACGTGATTTGTCCTGAAAAGTGAGGAGAGAAAAGGTTTCATATGAAGGGGTACTTACCTTTTGTAGATTAAAATCATTGGCGAAGAGTTGTGACTTTAATTCCCAAACATCACCACTTTTCGTAGGTGACCCTTCATTTTCCAGCATTGAACCATCATGTATTTCTATGAAGAAGTTTGGTTTCTTGTTTAGTTCCTCTTCATTTTTGGTCGGAGTTTTGTCTTTGCGCCATGCTTGTACACTCTTTCGCATATGCAATTGATCTTGTTGTACTTCTTTTGGCGTTAAAGGCATCAAGGTCACCTTGCGTCCATCATGCTTAAAAGTGTATTGATTGTGAAAACAATCATGAATGGCCCTTTTGTCATACTGCCATGGTCTCCCAAGTAAGATGTGGCTAGAATGCATAGGGACAATGTCAAAAAGCACCTCGTCCTTGTACCTACCAACTGAGAAAGGAATTAGAACCTGTTTGGTAACATTTAACTCACCTCCTTCATTGAGCCATTGGAGTTTATATGGAGTAGGATGTTTTGACGTTGCCAATCCAAGTTTTTCAACCATAAGACTGCTGGCTACGTTTGTGCAACTTCCTCCATCGATGATCATTGTGCAAATCGTATCCTTGACATGGCACCTTGTATGAAAGATATTGTTTCTCTGAATATCATCTTGGGATGTTTGTGATTGTAGGCACCTCTTTGAAACAAACATCTCACCATGATCTGCATTTTCTTCCATTTCTTCTTCTTGTATTGTTTCAGGTTCCTCGTCAAAAATCGGCTCATCAGAATCTAATACAATATCTCCATTGTCAAGCACCATCATGGTATTTCGGTTGGGACATTGACTAGCAATATGTCCTTTTCCAAAACACTTGAAACATTTGATGTCTCTTGATCTTTCAAAAGTGTTGGTTTGCTTTTCTTTACCCTTGCTAGATTCGCCCACTTGTGTAGTTTTAGGTACCTCTGTACGATCCTTTGTTTGGACTGGAGTTTTCTTTCGGAAAGTAATAGGTTATTGCTTCCATTTGGTGGCCGAATTTGGACTGCTCCTAGTGTAGGATTTCCTTTTGAGTTGTCTTTCAATTTTTATGGCCACATGCACCATTTCTTCAATCTCTACATAATGCTGAAGTTCAACAAGGTTAGCAATATCAATATTTAGGCCATATAAGAATCTTGCCATTGTTGCTTCTCTATCTTCATCCACATTGGCTCGGATCATGGCAATTTCCATTTCTTTGAAATAATCTTCAACGTTCTTGCTTCCTTGTTTCAAATTTTGTAATTTATGATAAAGATCTCGGTGATAGTGAGTAGGAACAAACCTTTTCCTTATAATGGCCTTCATTTCATCCCATGTTGTGATGGGGCATTCACCATTTCGTCTTCTTGAACTCACCAATTGGTCCCACCAAACTAAGGCATAGTCCACGAATTCCATAGTAGCAAGCCTAACCTTCTTTTGCTCTGTATAGTTTTGGCATTCAAAAATGTGTTCAATTTTGATTACCCAATCCAGATAGGCTTCTGGATCAGTTCGTCCTTGAAATGGAGGAATAGTCACTTTGATGTTGCTGAAGTTGTCATTTTGATTTCAATGAACATCTCTCCTTGCTACTGATGTTACTTCAGCATCTTCCTCTTCTAAGTCTTCTTCTATTCTAGGGCAGTTTACTCTCCGGTTGCCTAAAGATGCTTCTAATTGATCCACACAATCTTGCAAAGGCTCCAATTCTAATTTCAACAATCTTGCCATTTCGTGCATAATAGCTTGTGTCTGTAAGTTATGGGCTTCTCTTTCTGGGGATCGTCTTGAACTCCGAGACATGGTTAATGAAATAAGAAAAGAATAAGATGTGTAAAAGACCTTACCAGAATATACTCTCACAAAGCCTCACGAATCACTCCAAGAAAATTTGATGTCACTCAATCCGCTCGTGTTTGCACTCTAGGACTTTAATGGCTTTTACATGTCCTCTTCTGATCTTACACATGCTCCAGCCTTTTTCCTCTCAATTCTCTTGTCTCAAGTTCTAGAAAACTTTTACTCAAGACTATATCGAGTAAATTTTACTTGTTTGGCGTTGGCTGCAAATGGGTTAGTAGGAATGGAAAGCAAAATATAATTGAAAGGGTGGCTTAGAAACAATAGAAAGAAGAGAATAAAGGGGTTACTTACACAAGTCACTTTACAACCTTCTATCACCACAATCAAATTTAAAGGCTTACTTGAATGGCTTGGTGATAAGAATTGTTGATGAGTGCTTCCAACTTTTTTTTTTTTGAGTGCTTTCAATTTCTTCTTTTTGAGTGCTTCTTTTCTGATTTTTTCTTGCTTTCTTTAACTTTGCACTTCACTTTGCACTTCTTCTTTTTGTATTTTTGTTTTTGTTGCACATTGCTTCTTCGACCAAAGCTCTAATTACCGCTTGATGTAAGGTAATTCTACCTTCTCGTTTGATTGTGGATCTAGGAAGGAAGCAAAACAACCTACAGAAGTGAATGGCTCAAAACAGAATGGATAAGGGTGGTAAGTGTATGGTTTAATAGGTAGGCTATTTAATAAATGAGAGATGGAAGTGGAAGATGATTAAAATGGTTATGGTTATGGCGATGAAACAAAAGGATGGTTGTGAGGATAGTATCTTGAAGAACGCTCAAAGAAGAACCAATGCTATAGAGAGCAAAGACCCAATCTTTATATTGTTTCTTCAAGGGGAGGTGTTAAGTACTTTGACCCACTAGTTATATGAACTAGGAACCATAAACATCAAGATGAAAGAAGAGGGTTGATGCCACAAGTATAAATTATACTTGATAAGTCAATAAAAAGTCACCAGGACTTAAGGAAGAGAATAATCTCACTTTGATTAATAAAAATGGTCTGATTACAAATGATGAATGTTTTCCTATTTATAGGAAATGGAGGGCATGGCCGAATAGAGACATAATGGTTTGGCTAGCCCATGTATCTCCCTATAAAGACATAATTTAAATGCTAAAAGAGATGATGGTTCGGCCCTTGATGGAGGGAAATGATCCTTGGCCAAATAACACTTGTATCCCTTCAAATTGGCGCCAAATGGGAGAGGAGATGATGCTTGGCCGAATGGTTAAATGGCTTTTCATCTTGGCGCCTAAATGAGATCATATGCACGGTACATGGGGTCTGGTCATATGGCACGCACATGGGTGTTCTAGGGAGCCTTGTGGTGTAGCCTTGTGCATGGGATGATGGCTGGTCATGTTCTCTCTCTTGGGCGTGCATGTGTCTCCTCCAAGCTAGCTTGAGTTGTGGAGCTAGCTAGCAAACATGGGCTATTTGTGAACAAGCTTCCTAGCTAAGTCCTTGTGAGCTCCTTAACATTATGTTCATCTACAGTCAGCTACCTTTGACATCACTTTTGGCAACTCAGCTCCAAATAGTCCAACTAGCTAAGTTTAGCTAGCCTTAAGCTCCTCCAGCTGAATCGAGCTTCCTTTAGTGTTCCATGAGCTGCCTTTTACTTTGTAAGCTGTTTGTGAGCTGCATATGACGTCCAAATCATTCACCAAGCTACCTCAACGTTCATTATGCTCCAATGTACCTACATCAAGTAAACAAGGTAATTCCATGGTATTGATCTAATATGAGCTAATTACCTTGCTGCCATGTTTGATTATGGTAATGTGAGCTAAGTTTGAATGTCATGAGCTAATTATATCATCTCCTAATATGTGTAAGGTAAGGTATAAAGCCTAAGAGCTAATATGAATGCAAATGAACTAATGAAATGCATTATAAGTATGCTGCCTTGATGTATATGTTATAATCATGCATAATATAATTATATAGCTATCCTAACATGCTTAACATATTAAAATAACAATGTCTAAGATGTATTCATACTAAGTTATTCTTTAACTTCATAACTAATATCCTTAGCATGATATGTAATATAATAGTAAATATTATAAGGATATTATAAAGTAAATGCATTAAAAGGATGTTCAAGAGTACTCCATTTATAGTTGAAAACGTGCTTGCATCAACATGGGTGTTGTTTTGTTCCAAATGGTGAGTTACACTCCTTCACGTGATTTGCTGGCCATATGGCTTCACATGGGTGTCCTTAGAAAATCTGGTAGTGATTGCTTGTGTACAGAATGTGTGCTGGCCATGTGCAGCAGTTTAAGTGTTCTAGAGAATCTGGAAAAGCTGTTTTGTGTTCTTCACTTGCTGTTTTATGTCTCCCAACGTGTTTCATGCTGTAAAGAAGTGGATATGTCTTTATAATGCTTATCCAAGCTGTTATATACGTGTACCATGTTCCCATAAACTTTGTTTCCATGTTTTGTGAGCTGTGTGTTTTCCAAGTGCTCAAAAATTGTCCAGCATGTGCGTCAGCCTCCAAAAATACTTGAACAGATTGATATCATCGTGTCCCATGCTCTACTGATTGGTGTGCTTCTTTATAATGCTCCAACAACATGTACCATGTTGTTTTGACGTGCCTACTTGTGCTAAGAAGATGATAAACAAGTAATTAAATGAAATGTGCTGGAATGATTCACTACCCTTACTGCCGTGCATGTGTGTTCCATATTGAGCCATGAATGCATTATATAATAACTAGAAATATTTAAATCCTAAAACTCAAATGAGTGCACATGAGTGATAATTATAATTAAATGAAAAACATGCTGTTATGTGAATGTGAGTGCACGTAAATTAACAAAACAAATGATAAATTTGCTGTTATGTGAATGTGAGTGCACGTGAATTAAAAAAACAAATGATAGACATGCTGTTATGAATGTGAATGCACGTGAAATTAACAAAACAAATGAATTCAAATATGCTAACATGATATGTTAATGAAATGCATATGTTTCCTTAGCATAACTAAGGTGGCGCTACACATCAGTATGTAACATATTAAGAAGCTTCGTTTCTAAGGCATAACCATTATGAATTGATTTAGTAACTTGCAAACACTTAAGAGAAAGAACTTCCCTGAATTGTTTTGCCTTAGAACGTGTGATAGGTCCTATTGGTAAGACCTCTAGATCAATTTCCTTTGTTGACATAGACGTGCTCACATCATCCTCCCCTTCTTGAAAAAAATTTGTCCTCAAATCTGCAGAAACATCATAAGGGGATAAATCAGAAACGTTAAATGTAGCACTTACATTGAATTCACCCGGCAAGATGTAAGGCTGACCAGGCTTCTTCAATAATGGAGAAGATGGCAACCTTGTTATTTCCCGATCTAGGAGAGACACCAAATGCTACACCTTGAATTGAAAGTAATCTGCACAAAAGAAGAAGAATTGATTAAGTAATATGATAATTAAAAAATGAAATAGAAATGGAAAGAATTGAAATGGATATAATAGTTATCAAAGAAGGGTTGCGGAAGTGTTGTAGAATGATCCTGGAAGTGTTGTAGAATGATCCTTCAAGTGATGATGGATTCGGCCTCCAATGATGATGATGGACGAATGCCTTGTTGAGGATGAAGGATAATTCAAAGATGAAGAAATGGAAATTTATAAGTTGGTGATAATATAGGCGTGATAATGGTGGTGGAATATGGTGATGATATAGGCGTGATAATGGAGATGGACTATAGTGATGATAAAGGCGTGATAATGGTGATGGACTATAGTGATGATAAAGGCGTGATAATGGTGATGGACTATGGTGATGATATAGGCGTGATAATGGAGATGGAAGATGGTGTTGGACAGATTGTATCTTATAAAACTAAGAAGGAACCAATGCTATAAAGGAGCAAAGACCCGTTTCTTATAAGTTCTATAAGGGATGGTATGAAAGGACTTTGACCCACTAGTTATTTAAACTAGGAACCAGAAGTATCAATGAGGGAATGACGCCACAAGCTTTAGAAAAGGCTTGCTTAATCGATATAGTTCTAAAAAGAACTTGAAGAGAGAATAATCTCACAAAGGATTTTTAATATCAAAGGGTTCTGTTACAAATGAAATGCAATAGCCTATTTATAGTTTTCAAAGGGTTTAGGCCGAATAGATACTTGATGGTTCGGCCAAGGTTGAAATCCCTTTGAAAATACATGATTTTTGATGAAAATACATGATTTAAATGAAGATACATGCTCTTGGCCGAATGGTTATGTGTTGGTTCGGCCCTAAGGTTGATTTGAATGCATTTGGAAGTTATTTGGGCGCCAAAATGAAGAGGAAAGAGTCTTTGGTCGAATAGGAAGCATCCCTTGGTGTTTTGGCACCAATTTGATGTCACATGGAGTGCACATGCTTGAATGATGCACATGAAAGCCTACTTGAACGCACATGGGTCTTCTTGCAAGGCTTTGGTGATGTTACAACCATAGGATGGTGTCTTGAAGTCCATGGAATGAATATGGCAGCAACTAGGCGTGACTTGGCTTCCAACATGCATCTAGGTGTCATGGCCTTCAATGTGCAACAACTTGTCATGAAAGGTCACATTATGTGGAAGGTAACCTTTCATCATTTGAGCTACTTTACAAGTGTTTGAGCTGAAGATGAGCTGGCCATAGATGAATTACATGAAGATGAGTCATAGGTCAACTCCTTGTGAAAAGGCACCTTTTGGAATGACAACTATTCGCGAAAAGGTACGAATCCACAAAAATTTACATATACCATATTTGAAGTGTTCTGTGTGGTGAAGATGAAGGTGCAACTCTCCAGCTGAAATGAGGTCTCTAGCTAGCTCAAAAGTCCAGCTCAAGTGAGCTATGAGCTCGGGGGTCAGCTAGCAACTTTGTCCCAAAATGTTCTTCAGTTGTCCCGGAGTTGTCCTAGTTAAGTTTCCATAGCTCTTGGACTCCAATGCTAGCTTTAAGTCAGCTCCCATCATATGGCCGAACATGCACCTACAAAAGAAAGCATAATATAAGCTAAGTATATGAATTATTATAAAGTAATAAGAATGTGCATATTATAAAGATGTGAACTATAGGTTATAATAATAACTCATGCATCATACGATAATGAATGAATATTATTATTACAACTATAGATTATATGCATGAATATCAATCAATGATGCAAACCATAGGGCATAATGAATGAATGCACATGTTATGATAATTCAAGCATAGTCTAATATGAAATTGTATGCTTATAATAATATATAGTGCATAAATAAGTAAATATAAGATAAAGTAAGGTAGAACTCCCTTAGAACCAGATTTGAATAACCTTCATGGTGTGATCAAATCATGGAGAAATTTAGAGCTAGACAGGATCACATCATCCTCCCCTTCTTTTGAGCGATTTGTCCTCAAATCGAAATGTGACTTCTCCTTAGTGTCCTCCCATCCGGTATATGCAACGGGGATCTTTATGAAATGTTTCTTTTCATAAGTCATGTCCTTTGAATAAGTGCTTTGAATGTACATGACCTGAAAAGAAATATAACTCTCATAAGTAAAAACCCGATTAAATACAAATAAAGGAAAATTGTACTTCCTGTTGGTGTTTGATGGTTGGTTAAAAATCATGTCTGTTGAAGACATGTTGCTTTGAATGATCATGTCCCTTGGCATCCCAAAAGTCATGTCCATTGGATCATGAAAATTCACGATTTTATGCTCTTGAAGGGTCACATCCATTAAGCCTTTATGATTCACGTCTCTTGGCTCTTTCCCTTGACAAATTGTGTCTTTTGAATCATCCTTGTCATCACAAATTGATAAGATAATGCCACAGACATGAATTGAATTGCTGCAAAATGAATCAAAATAAGTAAATGAAAAACTATTGACAAGATGAATAGACATATCAAACCAGGGTGGATGTTTAATGGGAGTTGGTTGCTGAATTCTTTTCATAATTGGCAATGTACTTGGAATGTCAACGGCTGCTACTCTAGGTATTTCAAGTGACACTTCCTTTGAAATATCAAGAGACATGTTTTGTGGATCACCAAAAGTCACATCTTTTAGTCCTCCAACAGCCATGATTCTTGATTCATCTCCTTGAAAAGATATGTCCCTTAAATGGTCCTGGAAAACAAAAGGAATGATAGGGGAAGAAAGGTTAGATAAAATTTGTTATTCACTCTCCTCTTTTTCTCCAAAATCATTCTTCTCATTTTCAACTCCAACGTTTTCTACATCCGCTCTCTTTTGTTCAACTTCAAAAAGCTTTTCTTCATTTGATTCTTCCTCCAAACGTTCTCCTTCAGTTATATTATCTTTAAGTTGCTTGTTCATTGCTTCAATTCTCATTTTCAAATGAGTTTGATCTTCACTCACTCGGCTAGGAGATAATGGAGTCAAAATGAATTTTCTTTCATTGTGGATGATTAAGTATCGATTTGAGAATCCATCATGGACAGCCCGTTTGTCAAATAGCCATGGTCGTCCAAACAGCAAATGACTCGTATTCATAGGCACCACGTCACATAGAATCTCGTCTTTGTACCTTCCAATTGAGAATGGCACAAGTACTTGTTCAGTGACCATCAACTCTTCCTCGTCATTAAACCATTGCAATTCATATGGGCTGGAATGTTTAATCGTTGAAAGCCCCAATTTGTTCACCGTGTATGTGCTTGCAATGTTTGTACAACTTCTTCCGTCAATAGCTACAAGACACACTTTACCATCTACATGGCAACGAGTGTGAAATGTGTTTGTTCTTTGTTGTTCGTCCTCTAATGTTTGGAAAGATGGAAGATCACAAGGCATTGTTAGTAGAAAAAAAAATTAAACCTTACCAGCGCACTCACAAAGCCTCACTTGGTCACTCCAAAGAAAGTTCAGATTCCACTCACACTCGTGTTTGCACTCGGGGATATGTTCTTGGCTTTTTTTTATCCCCCTTCTGATCTCACCCTCTCGTTTGCCTTTTACTGCTCAATTCTCTCTTGTGGGTCCTTTAAAGAACTAACTCAAGATTGAGCAAGTTTCTTAGTTTATGCGTTGGTTTAAAACAATATGGTTAGGGTATAGAAATGGTTATGGTAAAGGTAGGATAGAAAAGGTTAAGAAAAGGATAAAGTAATGAAATAAGAAAATATGAAAGAAAAGGAAATAAAATAGTAAGAAAGTGAAGATAACTTACAACTCAAGTTGCAACACTTACTATCTTCCTTCACAAGAAACAACAAGGATACCTCCTTCAAGTTTGATGTTGGGGCAGATTGTATTGTGCTTCTCTTTGAGGGTATTTGCAGATTTGCTTCACTTTTTCTTTACTTTTTTTTATTCTTCTTTTTCTTTTCTTTCTTTTGCACTCCAAATTTGTTGTAGGAGTCTTTTCTTTTCTTTTTCTTTTCTTTTTTCTCGTTGCTTTTTGTTGTAGCACTTTGAATGTCAATCCACCAAAGCTCTGATTACCGCTTGATGTAAGGCTGACCAGGCTTCTTCAATAATGGAGAAGATGGCAACCTTGTTATTTCCCGATCTAGGAGAGACACCAAATGCTACACCTTGAATTGAAAGTAATCTGCACAAAAGAAGAAGAATTGATTAAGTAATATAATAATTAAGAAATGAAATAGAAATGGAAAGAATTGAAATGGATATAATAGTTATCAAAGAAGGGTTGCGGAAGTGTTGTAGAATGATCCTTCAAGTGATGATGGATTCGGCCTCCAATGATGATGATGGACGAATGCCTTGTTGAGGATGAAGGATAATTCAAAGATGAAGAAATGGAAATTTATAAGTTGGTGATAATATAGGCGTGATAATGGTGGTGGAATATGGTGATGATATAGGCGTGATAATGGAGATGGACTATAGTGATGATAAAGGCGTGATAATAGTGATGGACTATAGTGATGATAAAGGCGTGATAATGGTGATGGACTATGGTGATGATATAGGCGTGATAATAGAGATGGAAGATGGTGTTGGACAGATTGTATCTTATAAAACTAAGAAGGAACCAATGCTATAAAGGAGCAAAGACCCGTTTCTTATAAGTTCTATAAGGGATGGTATGAAAGGACTTTGACCCACTAGTTATTTAAACTAGGAACCAGAAGTATCAATGAGGGAATGACGCCACAAGCTTTAGAAAAGGCTTGCTTAATCGATATAGTTCTAAAAAGAACTTGAAGAGAGAATAATCTCACAAAGGATTTTTAATATCAAAGGGTTCTGTTACAAATGAAATGCAATAGCCTATTTATAGTTTTCAAAGGGTTTAGGCCGAATAGATACTTGATGGCTCGGCCACGGTTGAAATCCCTTTGAAAATACATGATTTTTGATGAAAATACATGATTTAAATGAAGATACATGCTCTTGGCCGAATGGTTATGTGTTGGTTCGGCCCTAAGGTTGATTTGAATGCATTTGGAAGTTATTTGGGCGCCAAAATGAAGAGGAAAGAGTCTTTGGCCGAATAGGAAGCATCCCTTGGGGTTTTGGCGCCAATTTGATGTCACATGGAGTGCACATGCTTGAATGATGCACATGGCAGCCTACTTGAACGCACATGGGTCTTCTTGCAAGGCTTTGGTGATGTTACAACCATAGGATGGTGTCTTGAAGTCCATGGAATGAATATGGCAGCAACTAGGCGTGACTTGGCTTCCAACATGCATCTAGGTGTCATGGCCTTCAATGTGCAGCAACTTGTCATGAAAGGTCACATTATGTGGAAGGTAACCTTTCATCATTTGAGCTACTTTACAAGTGTTTGAGCTGAAGATGAGCTGGCCATAGATGAATTACATGAAGATGAGTCATAGGTCAGCTCCTTGTGAAAAGGGACCTTTTGGAATGACAACTATTCGCGAAAAGGTACGAATCCACAAAAATTGACATAGACCATATTTGAAGTGTTCTGTGTGGTGAAGATGACGGTGCAACTCTCCAGCTGAAATGAGATCTCTAGCTTGCTCAAAAGTCCAGCTCAAGTGAGCTATGAGCTCGGGGGTCAGCTGGCAACTTTGTCCCAAAATGTTCTTGAGCTGTCCCGGAGTTGTCCTAGTTAAGTTTCCATAGCTCTTGGACTCCAATGCTAGCTTTAAGTCAGCTCCCATCATATGGCCGAACATGCACCTACAAAAGAAAGCATAATATAAGCTAAGTATATGAATTATTATAAAGTAATAAGAATGTGCATATTATAAAGATGTGAACTATAGGTTATAATAATAACTCATGCATCATACGATAATGAATGAATATTATTATTACAACTATAGATTACATGCATGAATATCAATCAATTATGCAAACCATAGGACATAATGAATGAATGCACATGTTATGATAATTCAAGCATAGTCTAATATGAAATTGTATGCTTATAATAATATATAGTGCATAAATAAGTAAATATAAGATAAAGTAAGGTAGAACTCCCTTAGAACCAGATTTGAATAACCTCCATGGTGTGATCAAATCATGGAGAAATTTGGAGCTAGACAGGATCACATCACGGCAAGTCCAACTTATAAGCGTTTTCGTTCACTTTCTCCAATACTTGAAAAGAACCATCTCCTTGTGGTAACAACTTGGAACGTCGTTGGGGTGGAAAACGTTCTTTTCGAAAATGAACCCAAACCCAATCTCCGACATCGAAGGAAACTCGCTTACGACCTCTATTTGCTTGCTTCTCGTACTGTTGAGTCCTCCGTTCTAGATTGTCCTTAACCTGTTGATGCAACTTTCTTACATAGTCTGCCTTAGACTTTCCGTCTTTGTTCATAACATGTTCTTGAGGTAATGGCAACAAATCCATGGGAGTTAAAGGGTTAAAGCCATAAATAATCTCGAATGGTGAAAACTTAGTGATGTAAGGCTCTTCTGATGCCTTAACAATTGATTGTGGATCTAGGAATGAAGCAAACAACCTACATAAGTGAATGGCTCAAAAAGAGAGGGTTAAGGGTGGTAAACGTACGAGGGAATAGGAGTGCTATTTGAAATGAGAGATGGAAGCGAAAGATGGTTGATATGGCTATGGTTATGGCGTATGAAACAAAGGGGTGTTTGTGAGGTAGTGTCTTAAAGAAGTCTCAAAGAAGAACCAATGCTATAGAGAGCAAAGACCCAGACTTTATATTGCTTCTTTAAGGGGTGGTATTAAGTAGTTTGACCCACTATCTATAAAGAGATAGGAACCAGAAGTATCAAGGTGAAAGAAAGGGGTTGACGCTACAAGTATTAAAAATACTTGATAAGTCGATAAAAGTCACTAGGACTTAAGGAAGAGAATAATCTCACTTATATTAATCAAAATGGTTTGATTACAAATGAAATATAATGGCCTATTTATAGTTTTTGATGGGACTTGGCCGAATAGGTACATGTTGGTTCGGCCAGCCCTTGTACCTTCCTAAAATAACATGATTTTTAATGAAAAAATAAGACTTTAATGAAAATACATGCTCTTGGCCAAATGGTTATGTGTTGGTTCGGTCCTAAGGTTGATTTGAATGCATTTGGAAGTTATTTGGGCGCCAAAATGAAGAGGAAAGAGTCTTTGGCCGAATAGGAAGCATCCCTTGGTGTTTTGGCGCCAATTTGATGTCACATGGAGTGGACATGCTTGAATGATGCACATGGCAGCCTACTTGAATGTACATGGGTGATCTAGGGAGCCTTGTGGTGCAGCCTTGTGCATGGAATGATGGCTGGTCATGTGCTCCATCTTGGGCGTGCATGTGTCTCCTCCTAGCTAGCTTAGCAAGCATGGGGCTGTTTGTGAACAAGCTTCCTAGCTGAGTCCTTGTGAGCTCCATAACAGCATGTTCTATAACAGCATGTTCAGCTATATTCAGCTACCATTGATATCATTTTTGACAACTCAACTCCAAATAGTCCAACTAGCTGAGTTTAGCTAGCCTTGAGCTCCTCCAACTGAATTGAGCTTTCCTTAGTGTCCCACGAGCTACCATGTTCCTTGTGAGCTATTTGTGAGCTACAATTGATGTCCAAATAATCCACCAAGCTACCCCAACATGTTCCATGATCCAATGTACCTACATATGCAAGGAAATAAGGTAAGTCCATGGCATTGAGCCGATATGAGCTAAATACCTTGCTATCATGCATGAATATGGTAATGTGACCTATGATTGAAGGTCATGAGCTAAATATATCATCTTATAATATGTATGAACTAATGCATAAAGCCTAAGTGCTAAAATGAATGCATAGGAGCTGATAAAATGAATGATAATTATGCTGGCTTGATGTATATGTGATAATCATGCTTAAATGAATGCAAAACGAATATTAAACAATAACATGCTTAAATGGATGTAAGATTAATCTAACATACTTATAACATTGTATCAATCATAAAGATATGGGTATATGTTGTATGCATATCATATAACATGGTATGCATAAATGATAAATGGAAACATGTAATAATAATATCCTAAGAAATGATATGTAATCATAACATATATTTGAATGATATGAAAGACTTGATCAACTAAGCATAGGATGGAAATAATAATATGATAACTTATACTAACATATGAATGCATGCTTATGATAGAATATAATGTATAAATGATATAATATAAGATAGGGTAAGAAATAACTCCCTTAGAATCAGCAATGAAAAACATCCATGGTGTGATTAAGTCATGGAGAAAATTGGAGCTAGTTTGGATCGTATCATCCTCCCCTTCTTTTAGGTGATTTGTCCTCAAATCGAAGTAGTTTCTCATTGAAGACCTTCTTGATATTAGAAGAATTGAATCCTTATGTTTTCCTCCAATAGATGTTGCACACGAAATGTTGAAACTCTTGGCTTCAATTCTGATAACTTCACATCCTTTTATGGGAGGACATAATGTTTGGGAACCATCATATGTCCTTTGAACGGGAGAGACATATCCTTTGGTGAATATAATAACTCCTTGGTGCTGATTTAAATCATCATGTCTATTTGGAAATTCGTCACCCTTAGTGAAAGGACATAATATTTGGATGTTTTCCTTTGAACCATCATGTGCCCTTTGATGAATCTCCAACTCTTCAAGGGAATCATCTCCTTTGTGGGTGAATAATCTTACCTTTTTACTTGAAACAACACATTCGATTGAAAAGACACAAGTACACTGAGATCCCTCTTTGGAAGCGTGATGTCCTTTTAGAATAGAACTTGCCTTTTGGATCACTCCTTTAAACTTTGTACCTTTCCAAATGATAGCTTTTGAGCTGATGGATAGTGTTCGATTCATCTCTTCGAATTGTTCAACACATGTGAAAATAACTCCATAGATATGAGTCATTTCACTTCAAAATAAACAAAAGTTAGAAACTGAATAAACAAGATGAATGGAAATAGCAAACCATGGAGGATGTTTAATGGGTGCTGGTTGCTTGATGATGAAACATTCCATTGGTTGTTGAAATCTCTTCAATAGTTGTAATGTACTTGGAGCCTCAATGATCACAACTTGTGTGATACATGCATCACAAGGTTCACATCAAAGGAAGAAGTAATAACTCTTCCAAATGATCCACTCGTCCAAGCTTTGGAAAAGAAGATCAGAACAGCAGCAGACTTGCGACGACTTTTTGAATGGGATCCTGATATTATTTGGTCGACATGTCTTCTGGAGATACAACCTTATTTTCCTTATCTTTCCAAAGGTTCTTGAATCGCATCAATCCGATATCGGGAACTCAAGATATAGCCATTTTACTGAAGACGGTGCATGCAGAAAATCCTATACGGAATTAATACGGGATTTTGTAAATATTACGAATTTTCAATATTTTTATTGATTATTTGTAATATAAATTAATATAGGATGATGCATTATCTTTTAGGATTAGATTTATTATTTTATTAGGAATTAAGTTTGGGTTAAAATATTATCTTTAGTTATTATTATATTTTTTTAGGAATTATAGTTAAAACATGTTTAGTTTATTATTATTTTATTCATTAGTTATCTAGGACCTTTAGAACTCAGTCCCTATATAAAGGAGGCTTCATTCAACTTTGTAATTCAGATTTCTTTGATTAATAATACAATGAGAGTTCGTTTTTGCATGTGCTGATTGCCTTGTGCCTTCGAAGCTTCTTCTCATGGAGTTCTTTCAAGTTCTTGTGAGGGAGATTAATCTTCACACTCCAATTTGCCTTTTCATTATGACTAGGAGGGTTGGTTAGAGCCATATTATCGTGTTTGCCTTTTCATTGCGACTAGGAGGGCTCGATAGGACATTATCCATCGATTTTCCACATATCCATCCACGCCATCAATCATCTTTACCGTTCACCTTCATAAGGGAGATCTTTTGATTTCTTGGTTATCTTATTTTATTTGTAATTCCTTTATCTTTTCTCTATCTTGTTTTAATCTTGTTTCTTACCTTGTTTCCAACACTTAAAATAAACTCTAAGAACCCTACTTGCTACCGCCACCTTCCCCTATTTGTTCCCTTTGTTCTTAATGGAGTCTAGAGCTTTCTAGGTTTGATTCTTCAACAAGAGCAACGTTCATTAACCCGCCACCGCTTCCCTATCAATTGGTATAAGATTTGGGCCGACTTCTGGAAAGAAGCAAGCAATCTTGCTTGTTCTTGCACACAAAACCGTCAAGGTACCCAAACATAGCTAGTTCAGAGAAGATTCATCGTTTCAGGTTATTGCTATTTAATTTTATTTAAATTCAAATACTTCTTGTTAGTTTGTTATATTTTTCAAAAAACAAAAAAAACAAAAAAGCCAAAATTTCAAAAAAAAATTGCAAACGAAGGTATTTAGGGCTAATTTTCTGCAGATATCATATCCATCTTAATTTTAATTTCCATTCCAAAATTCACTTCAATCAGAGTTCATTAGAGTATTCAAATACATCATTCAAGTTTTATCAGTAGATTCGGTCTAGAATATTGTCAAATTTCTTGAAAATTATACAGGAGGAATTTTGTGGTGAAAATTTCCAGATTGAAACTTCATATATTGGATATCATTCACACAAAATATCAGAATTTTTGGAGATAAAGAACAACTTCGAAAAAAGCGATCAAGAAAAACAGATTGTTTGAGGACTCACTGTTCAACAGAGTCTACTGGATACTACTGAAGGTATTTGGTTCTGAAATTTTACAGGTGGTTTCTTGACGCATCGAAAGTCATTAAAGAATTTTTCTAGAATTTTTGGACACCGGTAACCTCCTCAAAAACGTTTCTCAAGTTGATCCAGCGTTTTCTAGGTTTTCTGGTTTAGTCCCTTTTTCTTTGACTCTTAGTGCTTTAGGTTCTTTTGTTTTCCCTTGCTATTGTTATTTTGCATTATCTAACACATTATCTTCCTTTTTTAGTAGGACTAAAGAGTTTGCATACTTCTTCCTTCTTTGCATTCTCGTTCTCTTGGAGTCTAACATTTGTTTGGCCTCTTAGAGCTTTTAGGTTTTTCTTATCGCCTTTGCTAGTAATCAAACTTCGATACGAACTGTGAAAGACTACTTGGTAAAGTGAGTTTTAAAGAGTACAAGATTGGCTTACTTGCCTCTTGTTGTGTTACTTTCTTGGAGTGACTTGTGAGGTTTCTTGCTTTGTTGAATTTTCTTTATTTTACTTTTAAATTTTTTTTTTCGAGTGTTATGATTTCAGGATGGGCGACAATAACAACAATACACTTACGGCTATCTTAGCAGCACTTGCATGACTCACGACTCAAGTTGAAAGATTTGATGAACTTACCAATACCGTGAGAGAACGACAAGAACCACAACTGGATCTACCAAACCAGAATCCAAGACCAAACAATATTGAACTTTTGGTACCCAGGCGAGAACAACCACGTTTCCAAGCACCCGAACTCTTTGCAAAACCAAAGTTCATGATCCCTTCTTTCAAAGGAGACAATGATCCGGAAAGGTACATCGATTGGGAAGAAAAAGTTGATCTCATCTTCGCATACCATGACTACCCCCAAGGTAAACAAGTTCCCCTCATCACCATGCAATTCGAAGGATATGCTCGAACTTGGTGGATGCAAACAAGGAAAAAGATCCAGAACTTTCAAATTCCAACAATCACTTCTTGGACCGACCTCAAACAAATCATGAGGAAGCGATTTCTACCGACACATTATACACGAGAATTTAAACTACGACTACACCGACTTCGACAAGGTAGAAGTTCAGTTGAAGACTACTACAAGGAGATGCAGTCCTTACTCAATAGGGCTAACATAACCGAAAAAGAAGAGGTCACCGTGTGAAGATTCGTCGTCGGCTTGAACTCAAACATCACTGATCTTCTTGACCTCCATGGGTACGAAAACCTTGAAGATACACTAAAGAAAGCAATGACAATCGAAGCACAAATCCAGAGGAGATTTCGAGAACATTACCAAGGTACTTCATCCTCTTACCAAGGTAATCATGCAAATCCTTCCTCAACTTCTGCTCCATCTTCTCTAAAAAAGCCAAGAGATGACAAACCTGACAATGAGAAAGAACGACCAGCAAAGAATGACACACTTTCAGCCCCTAAAGATCAAATTTGTGAGGAGGTAGGGAAATCAAAAAAAGAAAAAGTTGAGAAAGAGGCAAAAGAAAAAGAAGTCACTAGTTTCAAAAACCAAAAGAATAATGACCCATGGGAGGTAAGTGAACCTAATTGTGAGAAGAAAAGAGTGACTCAAAATCTATGTGTGAGCACAAAAGAATTGAGAGAGAACCTTCTTTACAAACAACCTTCCATCCTTGTTCACTCTAGGGAATCAATTGTTTTGATTTCTAACATTAACAAGTATTTGCCTAGTGTGTTTTCATCTTTGTTACAGGATTTTCGAGAAGTGTTAGGTGATCCACCTAACGAATTACCACCGAAAAGAGGAAAATAACACCAAACCAATCTAATTCAAGGTTGCATCATACCTCGTCAAATATACAATCTCGAAGAAACCAAAGAGTTAGATTTGTTACAAAAAGGCTACATCCAGGAAAGCCTTAGTCGTGACGTCATCTTAATGACGAAACATGACTTGAACAACTCCACATGCTTTATAGTTCATGCACAGAGAATCCATGTAAATAATGAGAAAGTAAAAGCAACACGAGACTGGACCACACCATCTTCCATCGCCAAGAGTTATCGAATAGTGCTAGGTGACCCTCCTGACGGGTTACCACCTGAAAGCCCTAATCACTATGCCATATCAATTAAGAGTCACGATTTACAGGAGTCCAAAGACCGAGGTAAACAAAACACAATAGACGATGCACTACCACGAAGGTATACTCTTACCTATCAAACGCATACTATTATTCCGAGAATTGAACATATCAAAGATGTATATCACAATAACTCGGATATTTCTGATAATTCTACCTATACTTTTAAAAGTGCTTCTAATGAGCTTTACCTTGTATATGAGTTTCCTTGCCAACTAAACAGGTTATACAGTCCACAAATCTCCTCCTGGGAATCATTAATTCATGAACCACACTTAGGAGACTTAAGGGATTACGTTAACAAACCAGTTGACATGGTTTTTAAACACTCATTCTCGCCACACACGAATAAAACCATGGAGAAATTATCTGAAATAATCATACAGAAAGCCAACAGTGATCGGTGCCATGTTGAAATTCAACCAAAACATCAGATTACAAGACTTGTATGCAAAAGAGGATTTCAAGACTACAAGAAATCAGTTCCTACAAAGAAGAAACCTCGACTAAAATGCATAAAGACACATCACATTGATCCTGGTAAATGTTTCACAAGTTTTTATTTCAACACATCTAATTCTCTTTCTTTTGGATTTTCAGATTCGAGGACGAATCCTTTTGAGGAGTGGGGGAATGATACATGCACCAGAGTCCATAATACATGCTTCTTTGGACTAATGTTTCTACTCGAACCTATTAGAAGAACAAAGTCTCGAAGATTCAAAGCATATCTATTCGGTAAGCATAATGTGAATGAATTATTAAACTATTCTAATGTTGCTCCCTTTAATGTTTCAGATTCGAGGTCGAATCTTTTTGAAGAAAGGGAGGATGATACATGCATCACAAGGTTCACATCAAAGGAAGAAGTAATAACTCTTCCAAATGATCCACTCGTCCAAGCTTTGGAAAAGAAGATCAGAACATCAGCAGAATTGTGACGACTTTTTGAATGGGATCCTGATCTTATTTGGTCGACATGTCTTCTGGAGATACAACTTTCTTTTACTTATCTTTGCAACAGTTCTTGAATCTAATCAATCCGATATCGGAAACTCAATATATAGCCATTTTACTGAAGACGGTGCATGCAGAAAATCCTATACGGGATTAATACGGGATTTTGTAAATATTACGAATTTTCAATATTTTTATTGATTATTTGTAATATAACTTAATATAGGATGATGCATTATCTTTTAGGATTAGTTTTATTATTTTATTAGGAATTAAGGTTGGGTTAAAATATTATCTTTAGTTATTATTATTTTATTAGAAATTAGAGTTAAAACATGTTTAGTTTATTATTATTTTATTCATTAGTTATCTAGGACCTTTAGAACTCAGTCCCTATATAAAGGAGGCTTCATTCAACTTTGTAATTCAGATTTCTTTGATTAATAATACAACGAGAGTTCGTTTTTATAAGTGCTGATTGCCTTGTGCCTTCGAAGCTTCTTCTCCTGGAGTTCTTTCAAGTTCTTGTGAGGGAGATTAATCTTCACACTCCAATTTGCCTTTTCATTACGACTAGGAGGGTTGGTTAGAGCAATATTATCGTGTTTGCCTTTTCATTGCGACTAGGAGGGCTCGATAGGACATTATCCATCGATTTTCCACATATCCATCCACGCCATCAATCATCTTTACCGTTCACCTTTATAAGGGAGATCTTTTGATTTCTTGGTTATCTTATTTTATTTGCAATTCCTTTATCTTTTCTCTATTTATTTTAATCTTGTTTCTTACCTTGTTTCCAACACTTAAAATAAACTCTAAGAACCCTACTTGCTACCTCCACCTTCCCCTATTCGTTCCCTTTGTTCTTAATCGAGTCTAGAGCTTTCTAGGTTTGATTCTTCAACAAGAGCAATGTTCATTAACCCGCCACCGCTTCCCTATCATTGTGGCACTTCAATTGGCACATTCTTTTGAATTTCAAGAGGTACATCCTTTGAAATGTCAAAGGACATGTCTTGTGGATCACCAAAAGTCACATCTATTGATTCTTCAAAAAACATGTTTCTTGAATCTTCAACTTGAAGTGACATGTCTATTGGATTGTCCTGCACGTCAAAAGAAAGAATAGGAGTAGGATTAGATAAAATATGTTCTTCACCCTCATTTTCCTTTTCCTCTTTGCTCCCATATTCAATCCTTTCATTTTGTTCATTTTCAACTATCTCCACTCTTCTCATGCAAAAATTCTCTTTCAACTTTCTTCATGGCTTTAACTTTCTCCCATTCCTCTATACATGATTTGAGGGTAACCTGACATTCATGGACTTGATTTGTAAGCATAGGTGCCAATATGATTTTCTTTCCTTGATGTTGGAAAGAGTACTTGTTAGAAAATCCATCATGGGTAGCCTTCTTGTCAAACTGCCAAGGACGTCCTAATATAATGTGACTTGCACTCATGGGTACCACGTCACAAAGGACTTCATCATTTTATCTCCCAATTGAGAAAGGTATAACAACTTGTTTGGTTACCTTGGCTTCACCCACATCGTTGAGCCACTGAAGTTTGTAAGAATGAGGATGCTTGGAAGTCTTGAAACCCAACTTTTCCACCATGTGAGTACTTTCTACGTTTGTACAACTTTCTCCATCAATGATCACCACACAAACTTTATCCCCAACGTGACATTTTGTATGGACGATATTCTCTCTTTGTTCATCTTCTTGACTTTGAATGTTCAAAGTCCTTTTGACTACAAGGATGTTGGATGGAAGATACATGTTAGAAAATAAGGAAAAAAATGAAATGTGTGTAGGACCTTACCAGAATATACTCTCACAAAGCCTCACAAGTCACTCCAAGGAAAACTTGAATGTCACTCAATCCGCTCGTGTTTGTACTCTAGGACTTTAATGACTTTTACTTGTCCTCTTCTGATCTCACACACTCTCTAGCCTTTTTCTTCTTGATTCTCTTGTCTCAAGTTCTAGAGAACTTTACTCAAGACTATATCAAATAATTTTTTACTTGTTTGGCGTCGGCTGCAAAAGGGTTAGTAGGAAGGAAAAACAAATATAATGAAAGGGTGGCTTAGAAATAGAAAGAAGATTATGTGATCTTGTTTAGCACCAACTTTATGCATGACATACTCACATCATTGAAGAACCATCAAACTCAATATAAGGGAGTTCTACCATACTTTATATTATATCTACTTATTTATGCACTATATATATTATTATGAGCATACATTTGCATATTAGACTATACTTGAATTATCATAGTATGTGCATTCATTCATTATATCCTATGGTTTGCATCATTGATTGATATTCATGTATATAATCTATAGTTATAATATTAATATTCATTCGTTATCATATGATGCATGAATTATTATTATAACATATAGTTCACATCTTTATAATATGCACATCATTACATTATATGCATTATATAGTTTATATACTTAGTTTATTTATTTATGTTATGCATGTAGGCATATTCGGCCAACACTTGGGAGATACATTTGAGCTTAACTAATGATAAGGAGCTAGGAAAACTTACATAGGATGACTCGGGAGATCATTAAGAACAAATGATGAAAAGTTGTCAGCTGACCCCCGAGCTCATAGCTCACTTGAGCTGGACTTTTGAGCTAGCTAGAGACCTCATTTCAGCTGGAGAGTTGCACCATCATCACCACCACACAGATTACTTCAAACATGGTCTAAGTCAATTTTTGTGGATTCGTATCTTTTCGCGAAGAGTTACCATTCCAAGAGGTGCTTTTTCACAAGGAGCTGGCCAAAGACTCATCTTCATGTAATTCACCTATGACCAGCTCATCTTCAGCTCATACACATGGGAAGTAGCTCAAATGATGAAAGGTTACCTTCCACAAATGTGACCTTTCATGATAAGTTGCTGCCCATTGAAGACCATGACACCTAGATGCATGTTGGAAGCCAAGTCACGCCTAGTTGCTGCCATCTTCATTTCATGGACTTCAAGACATTATCCTATGGTTGTAACCTCACCAAAGCCTTACAAGAAGACCCATGTGCGTTCAAGTAGGCTGCCATGTGCATCATTCAAGCATGTGCACTCCATGTGACATCAAATAGGTGCCAAAACACCAAGGGATGCTTCCTATTCGGCCAAAGACTTATTCCTCTCCATTTTGGCGTCCAAATGACTCCAAAAGCATTCAAAACATCCATAAGCCGAACCAACACCTTACTATTCAGCCAAGAGCATGTATCTTCATTAAAATCATGTATTTTCATTTAAAAGTCATGTATTTTCAAAGGGGTTTCATGCATAGCCGAACCATCATGTACCTATTCGGCCTAAACCCTTTGAAAACTATAAATAGGCTTTGGTATTTCATTTTTAACTCATCTCATATCTTATATAAAACATAATCTTGTGAGTTATTTCTCTTCAAAGTTCTTTGTGAACTTTATCGATTAAGCAAGTATAATTCATATACTTGTGGCGTCATTCTTTCTATCTTGATTCCAAAATTCCTAGATTGATATCTAGTGGGTTGAAGACACTATCACCACCCCTCAAACAAGTTTGTGAAGACCGGGATTGTGCTCGTTAGCATTATTTCATCTTTGGCGAGTTCGAGATACAAATCAACACCATCTCCATTTCATCATTGCCATCATCAACAACATCCATCAATACCATCAATTCCGCAACCATCTCTATCCTATCTTTATTTCATTTCATTACTTATATTATTATTCCTTTATTTAAGTCCATTATTATTCATATTTTTCTTATCTTATTTTGCAGCCCAAACTTATAAATTCAAGGACATCAGTACTTGTCAATCCTAGATCAGGACACAACTATCTACTCTTTTCATCAAAGTGTGTAGATTCATCCTACATTAGAAGAGAACAAAAGGGGTTACTTACACAAGTCACTTCATAACCTTCTATCACCACAATCAATTAAAACGACTTACTTGAATTGCTTGGTGTTGGTTGATGAGTGCTTCAAATTCTTTCTTTTCTTTTCTTCTTTTTGAGTGCTGGATTTCTTTCTTTCTTTTGGAGTGCTTCAATTTCTTTTCTGATTTTCTTTTTCTTTGACTTTGTACTTCACTTACACTTCTTTTTTTGTATTTTTCTTTTTGTTGTTGTTGCACGTTGCTTTCTTCCACCAAAGCTCTGATTACCGCTTGATGTAAGGCTATTATGATGCCTTAACAATTGATTGTGGATCTAGGAAAGAAGCAAACAAACTGCACAAGTGAATGGCTCAAAAGAGAGGGTTAAGGGTGGTAAACATATGAGGGAATAGGAGGGCTGTTTGAAATGAGAGATGGAAGTGGAAAATGGTTGATATGGCTATGGTTATGGCGTATGAAACAAAGGGGTGTTTGTGAGGTAGTATCTTAAAGAAGTCTCAAAGAAGAACCAATGCTATAGAGAGCAAATACCCAGACTTTATATTGCTTCTTTAAGGTGTGGTATTAAGTACTTTGACCCACTATCTATAAAGAGATAGGAACCATAAGTATCAAGGTGAAAGAAAGGGGATGATGCCACAAGTATTAAAAATACTTGATAAGTCGATAAAAGTCACCAGGACTTAAGGAAGAGAATAATCTCACTTATATTAATCAAAATGATCTGATTACAAATGAAATATTATGGCCTATTTATAGTTTTTGAAGGGACTTGGCCGAATAGGTACAAGTTGGTTCGACCAGCCCTTGTACCTTCCTAAAATGACATGATTTTTAATGAAAAAACAATACTTTAATGAAAATACATGCTCTTGGACGAATGGTTATGTGTTGGTTCGGCCCTAATGATAGGGAAGCGGTGGCGGATTGATGAACGTTGCTCTTGTTGAAGAATCAAACCTAGAAAGCACTAGACTCGATGAAGAACAAAGGGGATGAATAGGGGAAGGTGGTGGCAATAGCTAGGATTCTTTAGGGTTTCTTTTATGTGCTGGAATCAAGGCAATAAGATTAGAATAAAATAAACAAAAGATAAATAAAACGGAAGATGAAATAAGATAATAAAGAAATCAGAAGATCTCCCTTATGAAGGTGAACGGTAAAGATGATTGATGGTGCGAATGGATTTGTGGATAATAGATGGATAAGTGTTCTATCGAGCCCTCCTAGTCGCAATGAAAAGGCAAACATGATAAATGGCTCTAACCAACCCTCCTAGCCGTGATGAAAAGGCAAATTGGAGTGTGAAGATTAATCTCCCTCACAAGAACTTGAAAGAACTCCAGGAGAAGAAGCTTCGAAGGCACAAGGCAATCAACACTTGCAAAAACAAACTCTCGTTGTATTATTGATCAAAGAAATATGATTTACAAAGTAGAATGAAGCCTCCTTTATATATGGGCTGAGTTCTAAAGGTCCTAAATAACTAATGAATAAAATAATAATAAACTAAACATGTCTTAACTCTAATTCCTAATAAAATAATAATAACTAAAGATAATATTTTAACCCAAACTTAATTCCTAATAAAATAATAAATCTAATCCTAAAAGATAATGCATCATCATATATTAAATTATATTACAAATAATCAATAAAAATATTGAAAATTCGTAATATTTACAAAATCCCGTATTAATCCCGTAAAGGATTTTTTGCATGCACTGTCTTCAGTAAAATGGCCATATATTGAGTTCTCGATATCAGATTGATACGATTCAAGAACTGTTGGAAAGATAAGAGACATACAGTTGTATCTTTAGAAGATATGTTGACCAAATAAGATCATGATACCATTCAAAAAGTCGTCTCAAGTCTGCTACTGTTCTGATCTTCTTTTCCAAAGCTTGGACGAGTGGATCATTTGGAAGAGTTATTACTTCTTCCTTTGATGTGAGCCTTGTGATGCATGTATCACCTAAGGTTGATTTGAATGCATTTGGAAGTTATTTGGGCACCAAAATGAAGAGGAAAGAGTCTTTGGCCAAATAGGAAGCATCCCTTGGTCTTTAGGCGCAAATTTGATGTCACATGGAGTGCACGTGCTTGAATGATGCACATGGCAGCCTACTTGAATGCAAATGGATGATCTAGGGAGCCTTTTGGTTCAGCCTTGTGCATGGAATGATGGCTGGTCATGTGCTCCATCTTGGGCGTGCATGTGTCTCCTCCTAGTTAGCTTGAATGTGGAGCTAGCTTAGCAAGCATGGGGCTGTTTGTGAACAAGCTTCCTATCTGAGTCCTTGTGAGCTCCATAACAACATGTTCAGCCATATTCAGCTACCATTGATATCATTTTTGACAACTCAGCTCCAAATAGTCCAATTAGCTGAGTTTAGCTAGCCTTGAGCTCCGCCAGCTGAATTGAGCTTTCCTTAGTGTTCCATGAGCTTCCATGTTCCTTGTGAGCTGTTTGTGAGCTACATTTGATGTCAAAATAATCCACCAAGCTACCCCAATGTGTTCCATGATCCAATATACCTACATGTGCAAGGAAACAATGTAAGTCCATGGCATTGAGCTGATATGAGCTAAATACCTTGCTGCCATGCATGAATATGGTAATGTGAGCTATGATTGAAGGTCATGAGCTAAATATATCATCTTGTAATATTTATGAACTAATGCATAAAGCCTAAGTGCTAAAATGAATGCATAGGAGCTGATAAAATAAATGATAATTATGCTGCCTTGATGTATATGTGATAATCATGCTTAAATGAATGCAAAACGAATATGAAACAATAACATGCTTAAATGGATGTAAGATTAATCTAACATACTTATAAAATTGTATCAATCATAAAGATGTGGGTATATGTTGTATGCATGAATATCATATAACATGGTATTTATAAATGATAAATGGAAACATGTAATAATAATATCCTAAGAAATGATATGTAATCATAACATATATTTGAATGATATGAAAGACTTGATCAACTAAGCATAGGATGGAAATAATAATATGATAACTTATACTAACATATAAACGCATGCTTATGATAGAATATAATGTATAAATGATATAATATAAGATAGGGTAAGAAAGAACTCCCTTAGAATCAGCAATGAAAAACATCCATGGTGTGATTAAGTCATGGAGAAAATTGGAGCTAGTTTGGATCGTATCACTTAGTAGAAGAATGAACATAATGGTTATAAGCAAACTCAACATGTGGTAAACAATCTTCCCATGTCTTAATGTTCTTTTTAATGATGGAACACAACAAAGTAGATAAAACTCGATTGACAACCTCAGTTTGTCCATCAGTTTGAGGATGACAAGTCGTGGAAAACATCAGTTTCGTTCCCATTTTGCTCCAAAGAGTCCTCCAGAAATGACTCAAGAACTGAACATCCCTGTCAGAAACAATAGACCTAGGAATTCCATGTAAACGAACAATCTCCTTGAAAAACAAGTTGGTCACGTTAGTAGCATCATCAGTCTTATGACACGTAATGAAATGTGCCATCTTTTAAAATCTATCAACCACAACAAAGATACTATCTCTACCTGTCCTAGTTCTAGGCAATCCCAACATAAAATCCATTGAAATGTCCAGCCAAGGAGAATCAGGAATAGGTAATGGTAAATACATACCGTGTGGTAGAACCTTCGATTTTTCTTTCTTACATGTTGCAAAATGTTCACATATTCTTTCAACGTCCCTATGCATCTTAGGCCAGAATTGATGCTCCTTTAAAATGTGCAACGTTTTAGCAACTCCAGAATTCCCCATAAGTCCACCTTCATGTGCTTCTCGAATAAGGACTTCTCGAATTGACCCTTGAGGAATGCAGATTCTTCCTTCATTGAAAAGATAGCCATCATATCGATAAAACTTCTCATCTGCACCTTTCTCACATGATATATATCTTTCTCTAAAATTGGGGTCAATGGTATATAATTCCTTAATATAAGCAAAACCAATCAAATGAGAATCCAAATAATTCAGAAGTACATACCTACGGGACAAGGCATCCGCTACAACATTATCTTTACCCTTTTTATATCGAATGACATAAGGGAAAGACTCCAAAAATTTGACCCACTTAGCATGGCTTTTATTCAATTTATGCTGACCTGTAATGTGTTTCAAAGCCTCATGATCGGTGTGAATCAAAAACTCTTTCGGCAAAAGATAGTGCTGCCACGTCTCAAGCGCTCGAACTAACGCATACATCTCCTTATCATAAACCGGATAATTTAAGGTGGCTCCACTCAACTTCTCACTGAAATATGCAATAGGTCACTTTTCCTGTTACAATATTGCTCCAATTTCTATACCTGAAGCATCACACTCAATCTCAAACATTTTATCAAAATTCGGCAAGGCTAACACCGGTGCCTTAGTCCAATAATCCTTTATCTTTGAAAAGGCTTCCTCCTGTTCATTACCCCAATTAAAGATTGAATTCTTTTTTATAATCCCAGTTAAGGGTGCGATAATAAAACTGAAGTTAGGTACAAATCGACGATAAAAATTAGTTAAACCATGTGATGTAAGGTGAATCTACACGCTTTGATGGAAGAGTAGATAGCTTTATTGTGTCCCGATCTAGGATTGACAAGTACTGATGTCCTTGAATTAATAAGCTTGGGCTGCAAAATAATAAGAAAGAAATATGATTAATAATGGGTTTAAGAAATGAATAATAATATAAGTAATGGAATGAAAGAATAAGAATAGAGATGGCTGCGGAATTATGGGATTGATGATGGTCTTGATGAAGGATGTTGATGATGGAATGAAGATGGTGGTGATGTTATATCTCAAACTTGCCAAAGAGGAAACTATGCTATGAAGCACAATCCCGGTCTTCACAAACTTGCTTGAGGGGTGGTGATAGTGTCTTCAACCCACTAGATATCAATCTAGGAATTTTGGAATCAAAAATGGAAGGAATGACGCCACAAGTATAGAAACTATACTTGTTTAATCGATAAAGTTCACAAAGAACTTTGAAGAGAAATAACTCACAAGAGTATATTTTATATAAGAGATGAGATTAGTACAAATGAAGGCAAGCCACTCTATTTATAGGAAATGAGAGGGCTTGGCCGAATAGTTACATGATGTTTCGGCTAGATACATGTCTTTAGGAAAATACATAATGCTTGAGATGAATGAATAAGTCCTTTGGGCTTGTGATGGTTCGACTAACTCTTCATGAAAGGCCTTAATGATTCGGTCAAAGGGTGGAGAGACATCTCCCTTGGCCGAATGGTGCATGCTTGTTCATCTTGGCACCAATTTCCTCTCCTTGGCCGAATAGTCATGTGCCTTATCATGTTTGGCGCCAAAGCTTCCATGTGCAAGGCATGTGGTGTGACCGAATATGCTAGGAGCTCTATCTCATGTCTCTTGGTGATTTAAGCTTCCAATGCTAGCAATTCCTTCACCAACGTGCTCCTAGATGAAAAGGTATCTTCATGGGCAGCATCATTCATGAAAGGTCACAATGTTTGAGAAAGGTGTCCCTTCATGTTTGAGTTGCTTATCGTGTGAATGAGCTAAAGGTGCGCTGGCCATAGATGACTTGTGACATAGTGGACGTTTGGGCAGCTCCTTGTGAAAAGGCACCTCTTGGAATGGCAACTCTTCGCGAAAAGGCACAAATCCACAAAAATTGACTTAGACCATATTTGAAGTACTTTGTGTAGTGGTGATGATGGTGCAACTCTCTATCTGAAATGAGGTCTCTAGCTAGCTCAAAGGTCCAGCTCAAGTGAGCTATGAGCTCGGGGGTCAGTTGATAACTTTTCACCATTTGTTCTTCATGATCTCCCGAGTCATTCTATGTAAGTTTTCCTAGCTCCTTATCCTTAGTTAAGCTCAAATGTAGCTCCCAAGTGTTGGCCGAATATTCCTACATGCATAACATAAAGAAATAAACTAAGTATATAAACTATATAATGCATATAATATAATGATGTGCATAAGATGTGAACTATAGGTTATAATAATAACTCATGCATCATATGATAATGAATGAATATTAATATTATAACTATAGATTATATACATGAATATCAATCAATGATACAAACCATAAGATATAATGAATGAATGCACATACTATGATAATTCAAGTATAGTCTAATGTGCAGATGTATGCTCATAATAATATATATAGTGCATAAATAAGTAAATATAAGATAAAGTATGGAAGAACTCCCTTAGAACCAGCTTTGAATAACATCCATGGTGTGATCAAGTCATGGAGAAAATTGGAGCTAGATAGGATCACATCATCCTCCCCTTCTTTTGGGCGATTTGTCCTCAAATCGAAAGTTGAATTCTCCTTAGTATATGTCCATTCAATCGTTGCTGGTTTGCCTCCATATGTCATATTTGTGAAAGGATTCTTATCAAAAGTCATATCCTTTGAATGAGTTCGTTGAATGTCCATGACTTTTTTTCGCACTCCAAAAGAAATATTATTTGGTTTCCCAAAGATCACGTCCTTTGAATGAAAAGTCATATCTTCTATCACTTGAGAAGATAATTCTCTTAAGCTTCCAAAGATCACGCCTTTTGGTTCCTCCATTTGACAAATTGCATCATTTGGAATATCTCCTTGATCCGACACATCATATTCGTTAAAAAGAATATGTATATCTTCAACTCCACTCTTTGAATCATCATGATGGTTTGTGGAGAATCTTAACCTTTGAAACTTCTTGAAATACTTGACTTCAATGCACCAATCAAGCTTATAACCACTAAGGAACTTGCCATTATTAGTTGGTAGGATAATACCATGTACATAACTCAAATTCCTGCAAAGTAAATCAAAGTTAAAATATAAGAAATTATTGAAAAGATGAATGGAAACATCAAGACAAGGTGGATGTTTAATAGGAGTTGGTTGCTGAATTCTTTTCGCGATTGGCAATGCACTTGGAATGTCAACGAACACAACTCTTGGCACTTCAAATGACGTTTTTTTGGAACTTCAAATGGCATCATCTTTGAAATATCAAGAGACATGTTTTGTGGATCAAAAGTAACAACTATATATTCTTCAAAAGTCACATCTTTTAGTCCTCCAAAAGACATGATTCTTGAATCATCTTCTTGAAAAGATATGTCTCTTGAATTGTCCTACAAAACAAAAGGAATAATAGGAGAAAAAGTAATGTTAGATAAAAAAATTTCTTTACTCTCCTCTTTGGATCCAATTTCACTCCTCTCATTTTCAACTCCAACGTCTTCTTCAAGTTGCTTGTCTTTAATTTGCTCTTTCATTGCTTTAATGTTTTTCCTTAAGGTGTTTTGATCTTCATTCACTCGGCTAGGAGATAATGGAGTCCATATGACTTTTCGTTCATTGTGGATGAATGAATACTGATTTGTGAATCCATCATGGACAACCTGCTTGTCAAATTGCCATGGCCTCCCTAAGAGTAAATGACTCGTACTCAAAGGCACCATGTCACATAGAATCTCGTCTTTGTAACTTCCAAGTGAGAATGGCACAAGTACTTGTTCAGTGACCCTTAACTCTTCCTCGTCATCCAACCATTGCAAGTCATATGGGCTGGAATGTTTAATTGTTGTAAGCCCCAATTTGTTCACCATGTATGTGCTTGCAATGTTTATACAACTCCCTCCATCAATAGCTACAAGACACACTTTACCATTTACATGGCAACGAGTGTGAAATGTATTTGTTATTTGCTGTTCGTCCTCCAAGGTTTGGAAAGATGAAAAATCACAAGACATTTGTTAGCAAAAAAAAATTAAATAAAATTAAAACCTTACCAGCACACTCACAAAGTCTCACAAGTTCACTCCAAAAAATTATAAGATCACTCCACTCAACACTCGTGTTTACTCTCGGGAATATATCTTGGTTTTTAACAGTTCCCCTTCTGATCTCACTCTCTCAATTAGCCTTTTTCCACTCCAATTTCTCTTGCTAAGTCCTTTGAAGAACTTACTCAAGATTAGAACAAGTTAATTCCTTCCTTGTGTGCGTCGGCTGCATATGTTAGGGTAGAAAGAATAGAAGAAATGGAAAGATAGAAGAAAGGATTTAAAGGTATTAAAAGATAAAATGGTTGAAGACAAGGAAAATGAAGGTATAGAAAAGAAAGAGGTGACTTACAATCCAAGAAACAACACTTACTGCAACCTTTCTCAAGAAATAATAAGGTTATCTTCTCTTAGTGTAGATGGCCTCTTTGATGTACTTTGCAATGGTAGAGCACTTTCTGATGTGAGCACGTTTAGCACCGGCTTTCTCCGTGAAATAAACACTTCAAGGATATTCTACCTTGATTACTCTAAGGGAGTAATTCCTTACTTTATTACTTATTTACTTATTTATGCATTACGTTGCATATTAGTATTTAAGTTTGTTTTAGCATCTTAGGATAAGATTTGCATATCATTCATAATTTCATACATGTCATGCATATTACTAGTTTTGAATTCATGTAAACATGTTTCTATAATAACATCACATGCATCCATAGTTATCTCATTTGCATATCATGCTACTATATTAGTTTTGTATCATCTTAGCATGTTCACGTGTTATTCATGTACTCATGTTCTTACTGTCACATGATTGCATTTCGTTTATATTGTTCATTGTATTCCAATATGTTTCACGTATATTCATTATATGCATTCAACATAAAATAGCAAGTTTATCATTTATTTTAACTCATGTGCATTCAATTAGTTTCTTGAATTTTGTTTACATGTTCATGGCATTTTCTAGTTATTAAATCATGCATGTTAGCTCCTAAGTAAACACATACACACACGGAAATTAACCCAGTCCAGTACACTTCATTAGATTATCTTATATGCATCTTTCACGTGTTATTTATTTAGTTTAGTGTTAAAGCAACTTGGTTCCATGGCACAAAAATCAGCAACAAGCTATTATAATATGGAAGCACGTTGGAGCCTTATTTTCACAATCAATTCCGGCTCATAACACAGCAGCATTTGTTCTTGTTTTATAACAGCACTATTACGTTAATATTAGTTCATTTGCACTTGTAGGGAACATAAAGCTCATGCTCCATACTGGACGGTTTTTGAGGAGTTCTTTAACATATCTTCATGGCCCAAGACACGGCAATAATGGTATTAGAATATGGAACAAGTTGAACAGCATTTTGGAAGCATTGTCAAAGCATTTCCACGATTAATAGATGATGGAGCAAGGAGTATTAAATGGCAGCATGATAAGCACTAAAGGGGACATGAATAAAATGCCCATGATGGACGGTTTTAAGGAGCATTATCCAGATTCCTACCAGCTCATAAAACATGTATGAAAGCTAGAAAAGGGGCACACGTTTTGGAAGCTTTTTGAGGATTAAAGAAAACAAGAACAACTCATCAAATTGGATCACCACCAGCTTCATTATTATAATCTTCCCACTAGGATCAAGCAAATTAAAATGAAGGTAATACACGCCATTTGCTGATCTGCAAACAGCCCATGTGCGTGAAAAGGAGGCACTAGACACCCCATGTGCGTGAGAAAGAAGTGATCTGCACAGCCCATGTGATTCCAAAGTTGTTTGTCTCAATTAGTTCTCTAATGAAGGATGCACGTGCTAAATCAATCAAGGAGACAAGCTTCTACAACTCCACTTGCCCTTGTCTCCACGTAATGTTGTTTTCCACCAGCTATCAAAGGAGCATTCGGCCAACACACTCCGCCAACCAATCTGGCCGAAATTCATACACTAAATGGAGCTCAAATACGTTTGGATTGTTTGCTAGAAGATGCCACGTCGTCAAAGCACCATTCAAACAATCATAAGGGAACATTCGGCCATTAAGCTTTGTCCACCACTATAACCGAACCCACCCTAAATTGTGCATGAAATTATGTCTTTGAATTGTAATTATTCGGCCATGCATTAGTTCATCTAGCATACATGCATTTCTAGTTCTATAAGTAGTCTTCATATTACATTGTAAGGATAGACTTTGTTTTAATGAAATTGTGAGAGTTTTCTCTAATCGAGTCCTTCGTGACTTTTATCGACTTATCAAGTAATTTGTTACTTGTGGCGTCATTCCTTTCACCTTGATACTTATGGTTCCTATCTTTATAGATAGCGGGTCAAAGTCCGATTTACCATCCCTTATCGAAGCAATATAAATTTGGGTCGTTGTTCTTTAACATCGGTTCTTCTTTGAGTCTTCTTTAAGATACTATCGTTTCACCATCCCATAATTCGTTATCCATATTATTACCAAATCCGAGTCTTCCGCTACTATCTCTTAAACCGACCATTTACCATCACATTTACCACCGTAAACTATCCATTTGTTATCATTATCTTATGCAGGTTGCTTCGCTTCCTTCCTAGATCCACAATCGATCGACGAGGTCCGGACGTGATCGCGTCATTTGGCACCAGAGCTAGTTGGAAGAAGCACCGTACATCAAGCGAGATTATCGTATCTTGCGGTAATCAGATCTTTTGGTGGAAGAAGCAACGTCAACGAAAATACAAAAAAAATACAAAAAGAAGTTCAAGAAAGTTGCAAGTGAAAAAAAATCGAAAATCAGCAAAAGAAAGAAAAGTCGAAGCATTCATCAACAAGTTTATCACCGAGCCATTCAAAGAAAGCCTTTGATTGATTGTGGTGATAGAAAGGTTGTGAAGTAACGTGTGTAAGTAACATTTTTTTGCTTTCTATTTCTAAGACACCTTTGTATATTTTTGTTTTCCATTCCTACTAACCTTTTTTGTAGCCGACGCACATCGAGTAAAATCTACTTGATACGGTTTTGAGTAAAGTCATTTTAGGACTTGAAATAAAGAGAATTGAGCGGTAAAAGGCAAGAGTGAACACCAAGGGTAAAAAGCCATCCCGAGTTAAACAAGAGTGTTGAGCGACATTCAAAGTTTTCTTTGGAGTGTATTGGTGAGATTCTTTTTATGTTAGTGACATTTATTTTGATTTTTATTAACCTATTTCTTTTCATTATGTCTCAAAAGTACACAAGACCAAATGATTATACAGGAGATAACGAACGAGATTTTTTATCAAATTCTCAATTTCAAGATTTCAGTCGAGAATTAAGGAGTTTGCTCAAAGAAAATCTCAACCCAATCATAAAGACGATGGATCGTATA
Source organism: Hibiscus syriacus (assembly GCF_006381635.1). NCBI lineage: Eukaryota > Viridiplantae > Streptophyta > Magnoliopsida > Malvales > Malvaceae > Hibiscus > Hibiscus syriacus. The sequence goes on along the minus strand of NW_024062800.1, from coordinate 8,923,706 downwards.
ATCGAAAAACGTTCTTGTTCACAAACACCTCCGCCGAAGATCAGAGGCGAAATCAAGAGGAGAGACGACACTCAATCCTGTTCTAGTTCTATACCCAATTGTAGCAGAAGATCTTACCAGGAGGATTCCAATTTTCTAACAAGAAGAAATGTCAAAAGTTCAACGAGAAGAGAGCCAAGGAATTTTGCATGTTTTAATCCCGAAAGTCTATCTTGTCTTCAAAAGTGTGTTGACAATTTCGTCAAAGAAACACAATTGCAAGAACAACTACAAAAAGAAAGTATTTGCAAAAAAGAAGAAGAAGTGAAAGTTGAAACCGACATTGAGAGCAATAGAAAAATTGATGAGAGAAATGTTGGAGTCCAAAGTGAGAACGAGAGTGAAAATAAAGAGCTTGAAAAAGAAATTGTTTGTGCAAAAGAAAAAGAGTGTCAAATTTCAATTTGCACTAACACCCTTAACAATTCTTCTTCTATTCTTGAATTTTCATTGTTGCAGGATGACGTGAGGAGTACTTCCAGAAACATGTCAAACACATTGATGATCGAGCATCGTCATGTTTCAAAGAAGGAAGTGGTACCCATTGATATCATTAAGATTCATCCAAGGTTTGATCTTTCCAAACCTTTTGTTATTGATTTACCTACTAATTTTTATTTACCATTTGGAGGGACGATTCAAAAACGTGGAATTGATGTATTGAGTTGCGAGGATAAGTTTCTTTGCAATCTTGATAAGAAATTACCACTCTCCAATTTGCAAATAAATGTTGTGAAAGAAAAGCTATCCATCCACCCTCATGATGATTCAAGGAAATATGAAGTTATCAAATACGAAGTCAAGGGGTTGACCATTGGAGGAAGGTATGAGGATTCAATCCATCCTACATCAAGAAGGTCTTCAATGAGAAATCATTTCGATTTGAGGACAAATCGCCAAAAAGAAAGGGAGGATGATGTGAGCACGCTTAGCACCGGCTTTCTCCGTGAAATAAACACTTCAAGGATATTCTACCTTGATTACTCTAAGGGAGTAATTCCTTACTTTATTACTTATTTACTTATTTATGCATTACGTTGCATATTAGTATTTAAGTTTGTTTTAGCATCTTAGGATAAGATTTGCATATCATTCATAATTTCATACATGTCATGCATATTACTAGTTTTGAATTCATGTAAACATGTTTCTATAATAACATCACATGCATCCATAGTTATCTCATTTGCATATCATGCTACTATATTAGTTTTGTATCATCTTAGCATGTTCACGTGTTATTCATGTACTCATGTTCTTACTGTCACATGATTGCATTTCGTTTATATTGTTCATTGTATTCCAATATGTTTCACGTATATTCATAATATGCATTCAACATAAAACAGCAAGTTTATCATTTATTTTAACTCATGTGCATTCAATTAGTTTCTTGAATTTTGTTTACATGTTCATGGCATTTTCTAGTTATTAAATCATGCATGTTAGCTCCTAAGTAAACACATACACACACGGAAATTAACCCAGTCCAGTACACTTCATTAGATTATCTTATATGCATCTTTCACGTGTTATTTATTTAGTTTAGTGTTAAAGCAACTTGGTTCCATGGCACAAAAATCAGCAACAAGCTATTATAATATGGAAGCACGTTGGAGCCTTATTTTCACAATCAATTCCGGCTCATAACACAGCAGCATTTGTTCTTGTTTTATAACAGCACTATTACGTTAATATTAGTTCATTTGCACTTGTAGGGAACATAAAGCTCATGCTCCATACTGGACGGTTTTTGAGGAGTTCTTTAACATATCTTCATGGCCCAAGACACGGCAATAATGGTATTAGAATATGGAACAAGTTGAACAGCATTTTGGAAGCATTGTCAAAGCATTTCCACGATTAATAGATGATGGAGCAAGGAGTATTAAATGGCAGCATGATAAGCACTAAAGGGACATGAATAAAATGCCCATGATGGACGGTTTTAAGGAGCATTATCCAGATTCCTACCAGCTCATAAAACATGTATGAAAGCTAGAAAAGAGGCACACGTTTTGGAAGCTTTTTGAGGATTAAAGAAAACAAGAACAACTCATCAAATTGGATCACCACCAGCTTCATTATTATAATCTTCCCACTAGGATCAAGCAAATTAAAATGAAGGTAATACACGCCATTTGCTGATCTGCAAACAGCCCATGTGCGTGAAAAGGAGGCACTAGACACCCCATGTGCGTGAGAAAGAAGTGATCTGCACAGCCCATGTGATTCCAAAGTTGTTTGTCTCAATTAGTTCTCTAATGAAGGATGCACGTGCTAAATCAATCAAGGAGACAAGCTTCTACAACTCCACTTGCCCTTGTCTCCACGTAATGTTGTTTTCCACTAGCTATCAAAGGAGCATTCGGCCAACACACTCCGCCAACCAATCTGGCCGAAATTCATACACTAAATGGAGCTCAAATACGTTTGGATTGTTTGCTAGAAGATGCCACGTCGTCAAAGCACCATTCAAACAATCATAAGGGAACATTCGGCCATTAAGCTTTGTCCACCACTATAACCGAACCCACCCTAAATTGTGCATGAAATTATGTCTTTGAATTGTAATTATTCGGCCATGCATTAGTTCATCTAGCATACATGCATTTCTAGTTCTATAAGTAGTCTTCATATTACATTGTAAGGATAGACTTTGTTTTAATGAAATTGTGAGAGTTTTCTCTAATCGAGTCCTTCGTGACTTTTATCGACTTATCAAGTAATTTGTTACTTGTGGCGTCATTCCTTTCACCTTGATACTTATGGTTCCTATCTTTATAGATAGCGGGTCAAAGTCCGATTTACCATCCCTTATCGAAGCAATATAAATTTGGGTCGTTGTTCTTTAACATCGGTTCTTCTTTGAGTCTTCTTTAAGATACTATCGTTTCACCATCCCATAATTCGTTATCCATATTATTACCAAATCCGAGTCTTCCGCTACTATCTCTTAAACCGACCATTTACCATCACATTTACCACCGTAAACTATCCATTTGTTATCATTATCTTATGCAGGTTGCTTCGCTTCCTTCCTAGATCCACAATCGATCGACGAGGTCCGATCGTGATCGCGTCACTTTCCTTGGCTTGCTTTCTTTTTGAATTTCTTTTTCTTTTCTTCTTTTCTTTTTCTGAATTTTCTTCTTCTTTTTATCTTTTCTTTCTTTTTGTACTCTAATTTTGATGTAGGAGTCTTTTTCTTTAGCTTTGCACGCCAAATGACACTTTTGTTGTCAATCCAACTATGCTCTGATACCACTTGATGTAAGGCGAATCTACACGCTTTGATGGAAGAGTAGATAGCCTTATTTTGTCCCGGTCTAGGATTGACAAGTACTGATGCCCTTGAATTAATAAGCTTGGGCTGCAAAATAATAAGAAAGAAATATGATTAATAATGGGTTTATGAAATGAATAATAATATAAGTAATGAAATGAAAGAATAAGAATAGAGATGGCTGCGGAATTATGGGATTGATGATGGTCTTGATGAAGGATGTTGATGATGTTGATGATGGAATGAAGATGGTGGTGATGTATATCTCAAACTTGCCAAAGAGGAAACTATGCTATTAAGTATAATCCCGGTCTTCACAAACTTGCTTGAGGGGTGGTGATAGTGTCTTCAACCCACTAGATATCAATCTAGGAATTTTGGAATCCAAAATGGAAGGAATGACGCCACAAGTATAGAAACTATACTTGTTTAATCGATAAAGTTCACAAAAAACTTTGAAGAGAAATAACTCACAAGAGTATATTTTATATAAGAGATGAGATGAGTACAAATGAAGGCAAGCCACTCTATTTATAGGAAATGAGAGGGCTTGGCTGAATAGTTACATGATGTTTCGGCTAGATACATGTCTTTAGGAAAATACATAATGCTTGAGATGAATGAATAAGTCCTTTGGGCTTGTGATGGTTCGGCTAACTCTTCATGAAAGGCCTTAATGATTCGGTCAAAGGGTGGAGAGACATCTCCCTTGGCCGAATGGTGCATGCTTGTTCATCTTGGCACCAATTTCCTCTCCTTGGCCGAATAGTCATGTACCTTATCATGTTTGGCGCCAAAGCTTCCATGTGCAAGGCATGTGGTGTGACCGAATAGGCTTGGAGCTCTATCTCATGTCTCTTGGTGATTTAAGCTTCTAATGCTAACAATTCCTTCACCAACGTGCTCCTAGATGAAAAGGCATCTTCATGGGCAGCATCATTCATGAAAGGTCACAATGTTTGAGAAAGGTGTCCCTTCATGTTTGAGTTGCTTATGATGTGAATGAGCTAATGGTGAGCTGGCCATAGATGACTTGTGATATGGTGGACGTTTGGGCAGCTCCTTGTGAAAAGACACCTCTTGGAATGGAAACTCTTCGCGAAAAGGTACGAATCCACAAAAATGGACTTAGACCATATTTGAAATACTCTGTGTGGTGGTGATGATGCTGTAACTCTCCAGCTAAAATGAGGTCTCTAGCTAGCTCAAAGGGGTCAGCTTATAACTTTTCACCAGTTGTTCTTCATGATCTCCCGAGTCATTCTATGTAAGTTTTCCTAGCTCCTTATCCTTAGTTAAGCTCAAATGTAGCTCCCAAGTGTTGGCCGAATATTCCTACATGCTTAACATAAAGAAATAAACTAAGTATATAAACTATATAATGCATATAATATAATGATGTGCATAAGATGTGAACTATAGGTTATAATAATAACTCATGCATCATATGATAATGAATGAATATTAATATTGTAACTATAGATTATATACATGAATATCAATCAATGATACAAACCATAGGATATAATGAATGAATGCACATACTATGATAATTCAAGTATAGTCTAATGTGCAAATGTATGCTCATAATAATATATATAGTGCTTAAATAAGTAAATATAAGATAAAGTATGGAAGAACTCCCTTAGAACCAGCTTTGAATAACATCCATGGTGTGATCAAGTCATGGAGAAAATTGGAGCTAGATAGTATCACATCACCATGAAATGATCTAACTTGACTTATCGACGTCGGTCAAGGCCATTCCTGAATTGCCTTCACCTTTTCAGGATCGACATCTACACCCTGGCACTAACAATGAAACCAAGAAAGGTAAGCTTGTCAGTACAAAATACACATTTCTCTAAATTACCGAACAACCTTTGCTCCTCATGTTCCTGCAATGACTTGCTATAGATATGAATGTCATCAAAATAGACAAATATTTTCCAATGTAAGGTCGCAAAACATGATTCATTAGCCGCATGAATGTACTAGGTGCATTAGTTAAACCAAAAGGCATCACTAACTATTCATACAAACCTAATTTCATCTTGAAGACTATTTTCCATTCATCGCCTTCTCACATTCGAATCTGATGATACATGCTCTTCAAATCCACCTTGGAGAAGATACTCGCACCACATAATTCATCAAGCATATCGTCTAGGCGAGGAATAGGATGTCGATACTTGATAGTAATCTTATTTATAGCTCGAAAATCGACACACATTCTCCATGTTCCGTCCTTATTTGGTACCAACAACATGGGTTACAGCACACGGACTCAAACTCTCTCGAATATAACCCTTCTCCATCAACTCATTGATTTGCTTCTGAATTTCCTTTGTTTCTTTGGGATTACTTCGATATATTGGCCTATTTGGAACAGTGGCTTCTGGAATAAAATCAATCTGATGTTCAATGCCCCAGATAGGTGGTAATCCACTTGGTGTCTCATCTGGAAACACATCTTCAAATTCCTGCAAAAAAGATGCAATAGAAATAGGCAAATCAGGGGGAATTTCAGCCAATAGACAATGTTCCTTATACATTAAAATGAGTAAAGACTGCTGAGAGGAAAGGCATTTCCTGATTTCATTTCTGCTTGCATACACATTCATCTTTTTCTTCCCTTTTGCTTCTTCGATGTTCTTTTTAAAACGAACTTGATCTTCTTGCACTTAACTTGGTGTCAAAGGTGCTAAGGTGATTTGCTTTCTTGCATTCATAAAAGAATATCGATTTGTGAAACCATCATGCATCACCGTTTTGTCAAATTGCCACAGACGTCACAATAACAAATGAGTGGCATCCATCGACACAACGTCGCATATCACTTCATCCTTGTATTTTCCAATGGAAAATGGTACAAGAACTTGTTTAGTGACCCTTAACTCTCCAGCATCATTCAACCACTGTAGCTTGTATGGATTGGGATGCTTTGTCATTTTCAAACCTAACTTGTCAACCATAACAGTACTTGCAACGTTAGTACAACTACCACTATCAATAAACACAACACATACCTTATCATTTACAAGACATCTTGTATGAAAGATGTTCTCGCACTGCTGCTCATCTCGAATTGGTTGTGCATTCAAACCTCTTTTAACCACAAGTGCTTCACCAGTTGTATAAGTCTATACTTGGTCGTCATCTTCATCATCATCCACCAAAGGGGTGTCTTGCTCATCATTGTCAGATTCAGACTCTATTTCCCCATTCACACGTGTCATCATTATCCTTCGGTTAGGACACTGGCTTGCAATATGCCCTCTACCAAGGCATTTGAAACATTGGATGTCTCTTGTGCGTTCTGTCTATATATGTTGCTTTCCACATCCATTTTCAACAATGGGAGGTTTTGGACTACTCGTTTCCGCTCTTTCCTTAATCTTGAGTGGTGCTTGCTTCCTAGCATTGTTAGGAGTAACAGATGGATTAAAGGAAACTTTAGAAGGAATATTACCTCGGTAAGAATATTTTCTACGTTGTTGTCTTTCTATTTTGATTGCCATATGCAACATGTCATCCAACTCGACATAATGCTGTAACTCAACAACGTTAGCAATTTCAAAATTCAACCCTGCAAGAAAACGTGCCATAGTTGCTTCTTTATCTTCCTCGATGTTTGCACGCATCATGGACATTTCCATTTCCTTGAAATAATCTTCAACACTTCGATTACCCTGTTTCAAGTTTTGTAACTTCTAAAATAAATCACGTTGATAATGAAATGGAACAAACTGTTTCCTCATGATTCACTTTATTTCTGCCCACGTGTTCACTGGACCCTCACTGGTTCTTCGTCTACTGATCAATAATTGATCCCACCAAATGAGAGAATAATCAATAAACTCCATTGCTGCCAAATGAACCTTCTTTTGTTTCGAGTAATTATAACACTCGAAAACATGCTCAACTTTACTCTCCCATGCCAAATATGCATCGAGATCTGTTCATCCCTGAAAAGATGGAATCGCAACTTTTATGTTAGCCAAATTATCATCAAGTGTACGTCCATGTCTCTGATTTGGTCTTAGAGGTTGGTCAATTTCGTTTTCATCATTAATCTCTTCATTATGATTCGTTTGGGATTCTCCTTCAATCTTATCCATTCTAGAATGTAGAGCCTCAAGTTCAGCCCTTATCATCCTTTGTATTTCACGTGTAATGGCTTGCATTTGCAAATTTGGTTGTTGGTCAACCGGATGGTTATCACTAGAATCTGCCATATTAATCAAATAAAATAAAACAACACACAAAGAAAATAATTAATGTATATAGGACCTTACAATATACACACAAAGATTCTCACAATTTTGCTACAAAGAAATCAGAATTGACACTCAATCACTCAACACTCGTGTTTCACTCGAGAGAAACTTTTAATGGCTCTTTTCTATCTCCTCTTCTGATTTCACACACTCAATGTGCCTTTTTCCACTCGTTCCCTCGTAGTCAGTTCTTTTACGAACTAAATTCGATATTTCAAAAATTAGTCAAGTGTGTCGGTTATAGGAAACAAAAAAGATGAAAAGAAACTGGAAAATAATGAAAGGAAGGCTAAAAATTCAAAGGAAAACAAAGAAAGGAAGATGAAAGTAATTAGTAAACTTACTACAAAGAAATGCTTACAACGAGACTGTAACCAATACAATCAAAGATGCTGCGTTTTGGATTGAATCAAAGCTCAAAGAATTTCAATATTGAAGAACACAACATCATAGCATTTCTCTTCATCTCAAGACCAGAAATTTTCTTTTCTTTTCTTTTTAATTTTCAAAAAAAATTTTAATTATCGGAATTCTTTTTTTTTAAGATGAATTTCTTACTTGGTTCACCTTTGCTCTGATTACCATATGATATGAGTCAGCCCGTCGATTGAAGACCTCTTCGATTGTACTGGATCTAGAACGAAGTAAACAATTCCTTTGCAGCAAACTTACTTGGAAGTAAGGGTGATGGTGGGGTTGTATGATTAAGGTGATGAACGAAATGTGATGTGATCCTACCGACCACCAAGTTCTAACAAAACATGCTCACAACTTTGAAGTTCTTCCAAGATGATTCTAAGGGAGTCTTGCCTTATTTTATTATTTATTTACTTATTTATGCATTACATGTCATGTGAAAATGTTTATCTTATTCTTAATTATGCTTGAATGTTATATGATGTCATTTATATGTATAATATATGATATTCATGCATGACTTATTAATTCACATCTTTATATAACTCATTCAATGCATATGCATTCATAGTTAGCTCATTTGCATTATTAACATAGGTGAAAGCATGCATTCATAATTATCATAGCTCAATTCCTATCTAATTATTTGTTTACATACTTTGTCTAGGTTCATTGGATGCTAAGAAGACTAAAGGCAATTGAAGAGTTGGTTGGATAGTTCACGACAGTCAGATTGATCTACATTTTTGAACATGTTCCAAGCATCTTTGGGTGATGAAGTCTCTTAACATTTAATCCCCTATCTCGTATCTTTCTAATTCATTTTGAATCACATCAATCCGATACCGGGAGCTTGAGATATGCCCAGATTACTGAAGACAGTGCAGGCTGGAAATTAATACGGGATTTCCAACCATTCATCTCCTTCAATGGACTTATGCATGGAAGGAATTAATGAAGACATGCATGGAGGATAAAAGAATATTAAAATGAATCAGAACATTTGTGAGGAGGTGCAAAGATTCATTCAAAGGATTTTAAATTCATCCATTCATGCAAGAAGCCAAATAGTCATGTTCACACAAGGGGGAAGAATTTCAGCCAAGATACATTCATGAACATTCATCCATAGAAGACAAATCAACAAGTTCACACAAGGTGGGATGAATTCGGCCAAAGGATGCATTCCATTAAAAGATGAACATCCATTCATCAAAATTCATTCACCTAAGCAATGCTTTGTATTTACTTAAAGTATGAACACTCATCCATGAAGGTTCACTCATTAAATGTTTTGTATTCACACCATGCACTCTTAGGCCTATAAATGGCTTTCCATTCATTTGTAAAAGAAACCAATTCACTTTGTTTAATCAAATATTTGTGAGAGTTTCTCTCATTAGTTCTTAAGTGAACTTTATCGACTTATCAAGCTTATGATTGTGGTGTCACCCCTATCTATGTCACCCTGATACTTCTGGTTCCTATCTATTTATAGATAGTGGGTCAAAGTCCATGTTTACCATCCCTTAAAGAAGCAATCTAAAGTCTGGGTCTTTGTTCTTTAACATTGGTTCTTTTTTGAGTCTTCTTTGAGATACTACTTTTCATATTCATGTCCATCACTTTCATTCTACTTCCATTACCATACTTCATCATTTCCTTTAAACATATCACCAACTTATATATATTTTCCGCTCCCATATTTATCTTTCCAATTCATTACTTCCATTTAACCATTTTTTTAGCTTTCTTGTTTGTGCAGGATACTTGTTGCTTTCCTAGATCGAAACAATAAAAGGTACAACCTTGACTTCACCATCCATCCAAGTGAGGTGAGGTTGAACTGTATCATATGGTAATCAGAGCTAAGGTGGATTGCAATAAGAACAAGCAAAAGCAACATCCTACCATTCAATAAAAAGAAAATCAAAAAAAGAAATGCCAAAAGAAAAAAAAATGAGCAAGTTAATCCCAACATCAACAAGGGATTCCAAGTGAAGAAAAACTAAAGAAAGGAAAAAAAGAAATCAAAATGCAAAGAAGTGCCAAAGGTGACAAGCAACATCATTATTTAAAACTGATTCTAAGGAAGTCTTCAAGACCTTTGATTGTTCTTCTAGGAAGGTGGTGAGTATCTTTGTATAGTAAGTGAACCTTTCTTTCTTTTTTCTTCCTTTTATAAGACTACCATTCATTATTTAATTTTTCTACCTTTCTATTTTTTCCTCTACACTAACGAACTTTTCAGCTGACGTCCATAGCACTTGAAAGGTCTCAAGTTAATTCTTTTAAGAAATTTTCAAGAGAGGAACGAGTGGAAAAAGGCTATTTGAGTGTGTGAGATCAGAAGGGGAATTACAAAAGCCAAAGACATATTCCCGAGTGAAACACGAGTGCTTGAGTGGAGTGACATCATAATTTTTCTTTGGAGTTACCGTGAGGTTTTGTTGTGTGAAATTTGCAATGGAGAACATTCAACAAGGAGAGAATGTATTTCATACTCGTTGCCATGTAAACGGTAAAGATGGCAAAGTATGTCTTGTAGCCATTGATAGTGGAAGTTATGCAAATCTTGCAAGCACATACATGGTCGAGAAGTTGGGGCTTATAACGTTCGAACATCCCAGTCCGTATGTTTTGCAAGGACTAAATGAAGATGAAAAGTTAGAAGTCATAGAGCAAGTACTTGTGTCATTTTCAATTGGGAGATATGAAGATGAGGTATTATGTGATGTTGTTTCTATGAATTCAAGCCATCTTCTCCTCGGACGTCCTTGGCAGTATGATAAACGAGCATTGTATGATGGGTTCTCCAACAAATATTCATTCAAACACCAAGGGAGAAAGACCGCATTGGTTTCAATATGCCCAAATCAAGTCCATGAATGCCAAGTTATCATCAAATCACGTATAGAGGAATGGAAGAAAACTAAAGACATGAAGAAAGTTGAAAGAGAAGTTTCACGTGAGAAACAAATAACAGTGGAGGGAGATAAGAATGAAAATGAGAAAATTAATGTGAGAAACATTGGAGTCGAAAATGAGAAAGTTGAAAAGATTGAATTTGGGAGCAAAGGACGAAGTACGTGTGGAAGAGAAAATGAAAATATTCCAAGTGAGGTTGTGGTTAAAAGATATGATGGAGTTGAACATGCACAAATCAAAGAAGAACATTGTGTGAAAACCAAGACATTTGGAGTTGAAAATGAGAGTGTGTTTTTTCGTGAGAAATCCATTGGAGTAATTGAAAATGAGAGTAAGAGCATTGAGAATGAAGATGAGTGTGTTGAAAAACATGAGCATGAAAGAAAAGAATGCGAGGAAAAGGAAGTTTTGCTTTATACTAATCAATTGTTTTCTTCTATTCATTCTTTGAATTTGCAGGTTATTCCAAGGGACATTCAAGATGATTCAAGCATCATATCTTTTGAAATTCCAAAATATGTGTCACTTGAAATTATAAAGAACATGTTCATTAACCTTCAAAGTACATTCACCTCATACTCAAGATCGAATGCACCTTATAAAAGGGAAGATTCAATGAACCTAACCATGGAGAACATTAAGAGTCCAAACTCATTCATTCATGAATTTAATCCTTTCCTTTCCTTTGATTCTAAATTATCTACTTCTAACTTTGTTCTATTTTTCAGATTGTTGATTCAAAAGCAAAGACTTGAACATGTGAAGCATTTTGAGCAAAGAAAATGATGCAAGATGAGAATGAAAGAATTTCCATTCAAACGAAGATCAAAGTTGTTTCCTTATGTACCAAGCATCGATTTCGGGACAAATCGCCTTAAAGAAGGGGGGGATGATGTGATCCTACCGACCACCAAGTTCATACAAAACATGCTCACAACTTTGAAGTTCTTCCAAGATGATTCTAAGGGAGTCTTGCCTTATTTTATTATTTATTTACTTATTTATGCATTACATGTCATGTGAATATGTTTATCTTATTCTTAATTATGCTTGAATGTTATATGTTGTCATTTATATGTATAATATATGATACTCATGCATGACTTATTAATTCACATCTTTATATAACTTATTCAATGTATATGCATTCATAGTTAGCTCATTTGCATTATTAACATAGGTGGAAGCATGCATTCATAATTATCATAGCTCAATTCCTATCTAATTATTTGTTTACATACTTTGTCTAGGTTCATTGGATGCTAAGAAGACTAAAGACAATTGAAGAGTTGGTTGGACAGTTCACGTCAGTCAGATTGATTTACATTTTTGAACATGTTCCAAGCATCTTTGGGTGATGAAGTATCTTAACATTTAATCCCCTATCACGTATTTTTCAATCTCATTTTGAATCACATCAATCCGATATCGGGAGCTTGAGATATGCCCAGATTACTGAAGATAGTGCAGGCTGGAAATTAATACGGGATTTGCAACCATTCATCTCCTTCAATGGACTTATGCATGGGAGGAATTAATGAAGACATGCATGGACGAGAAAAGAATATTAAAATGAATCAGAACATTTGTGAGGAGGTGCAAGGATTCATTCAAAGGCTTTTAAATTCATCCATTCATGCAAGAAGCCAAATAGTCATGTTCACACAAGGGGGAAGAATGTCAGCCAAGATACATTCATGAACATTCATCCATAGAAGACAAATCAACAAGTTCACACAAGGTGGGATAAATTCGGCCAAAGGATGTATTCCATTAAAAGATGAACATCCATTCATCAAAATTAATTCACCTAAGCCATGCTTTGTATCTACTTAAAGTATGAACACTCATCCATGAAGGTTCACTCATTAAATGTTTTGTATTCACACCATGCACTCTTAGGTCTATAAATATCTTTCCATTCATTTGTAAAAGAAACCAATTCACTTTGTTTAATCAAATATTTGTGAGAGTTTCTTTCTTTAGTTCTTATGTGAACTTTATCGACTTATCAAGCTTATGCTTGTGGCGTCACCCCTATCTATGTCACCCTGATACTTATGGTTCCTATCTCTTTATAGATAGTGGGTCAAAGTCCTTGTTTACCATCCCTTAAAGAAGCAATATAAAGTCTGAGTCTTTGTTCTTTAACATTGGTTATTCTTTGAGTCTTCTTTGAGATACTACTTTTCATATTTATCTCAATCTCCTTCATTCTACTTCCATTACCATACTTCATCATTTCCTTTAAATATATCACCAACTTATATATATTTTCCGCTGCCATATTTATCTTTCCATTTCATTACTTCCATTTAACCATTTTTTTAGCTTTCTTGTTTGTGCAGGATACTTGTTGCTTTCCTAGATCGAAACAATCAAAGGTACAACCTCAACTTCACCATCCATCCAAGTGAGACGAGGTTGAACTGTATCAAAATGTATAAGAAAAGGATAGAGAAATAAAGAATTAAGATGCTGGAATTTTTAGAAAGGCAAAAATAAAAGATAAATACTTGGTGAAAATAATAATGGTGAAATACAAATCTGGAAATTTAGACAACAACAAGGAACAATGAAGAACTTATACTAAAGAGTATAAACCCGAACCTTATACGTTCAATGTTCAAGGACTTGGACCCGTTAGATAGTAATCTAAGAACCCGAAGTATCAGAAACTTAACACAACAAGATCAGACTTGAAAAGTCAAGAAAATAGTTCTAAGAAGAACCAATTTGAGAGAAAACCTCACAATGTTTTAATTCATAAAATTCTGATTACAAATGAAATAACAAAGCCTATTTAAAGGTTTGAAAGTGTTTTGGCTGATTGATAACAGCTTGTAATGTGCCAGCCTTGCTCCTTCCTAAAGACATTATTTAACACATAATTAATATGAAATAATAGGTGTTGTTATGGTGGAAATGTAGGAGGCATGTATCATGGCCGAAATTCACTTGTTCTTCTTCAAGTTGATGTTTAAGTGGAATCACACAAGTTGCACATGGTTGCTGTTTTGTTCCAAATCACGCACATGGGTGTTGTTTTGTTCCAAATGGTGAGTTACACTCCTTCACGTGATTTTCTGGCCATATGACTTCACATGGGTGTCCTTAGAAAATCTGGTAGTGATTGCTTGTGTACAGAATGTGTGCTGGCCATGTGCAGCAGTTTAAGTGTTCTAGAGAATGTGGAAAAGCTGTTTTGTGTTCTCCACTTGCTGTTTTATGTCTCCCAACGTGTTTCATGCTGTAAAGAAGTGGATATGTCTTTATAATGCTTATCCAAGCTGTTATATACGTGTACCATGTTCCCATAAACTTTGTTTCCATGTTTTGTGAGATGTGTGTTTTCCAAGTGCTCAAAAACTGCCCAGCATGTGCGTCAGCCTCCAAAAATACTTGAGCAGATTGATATCATCGTGTCCCATGCTCTACTGATTGGTGTTCTTCTTTATAAAGCTCCAACAACGTGTACCACGTTGTTTTGACGTGCCTACATGTGCAAAGAAGATGATAAACAAGTAATTAAATGAAATGTGCTGGAATGATTCACTCACCTTGCTGCCGTGCATGTGTGTTCCATACTGAGCCATGAATGCATTATATAATAACTAAAAATATTTAAATCCTAAAACTCAAATGAGTGCACATGAGTGATAATTATAATTAAATGAAAAACATGCTGTTATGTGAATGTGAGTGCACGAAATTAACAAAACAAATGATAAACATGCTGTTATGTGAATGTGAGTGCACGTGAATTAACAAAACAAATGATAGACATGCTGTTATGAATGTGAATTCACGTGAAATTAACAAAACAAATGAATTTAAATATGCTAACATGATATGTTAATGAAATGCATATATTTCCTTAGCATAACAAAGGTGGCGTTACACATCAGTATGTAACAAATTAAGAAGCTTCGTTTCTAAGGCATAACCATTATGAATTGATTTAGTAACTTGCAAACACTTAAGAGAAAGAACTTCCCTGAATTGTTTTGCCTTAGAACTTGTGATAGGTCTTATTGGTAAGACCTCCGGATCAATTTCCTTTGTTGGCATAGACGTTGATACGATCCAAACTAGCTCCAACTTTCTCCATGACTTGAACACACCATGGATATTCTTCAAATCTGTTTCTAAGGGAGTTCTTCATTACCCTATCTTATATTATATCATTTATACATTCTATTCTATCATAATCATGCATTCACATGTTAGTATAAATTATCATATTATTATTTCCATCCTATGCTTATTTGATAATGTTTTCTATATTATTCAAATATATGATATGATTACATATCATTTCTTATGATATTATTATTACATGTTTCCATTTATCATTTATGAATACCATGTTATATGATATTCATGCATACAACATATACCCATATCTTTATGATTGATACACAATGTTATAAGCATGTTAGGATAGTCTTATAATCATATTAAGCATGATTACATTATATACATCAAGGCAGCATCATTATAATTCGTTTTATTAGATCATATGCATTCATATTAGCTCCTAAGCTTTATACATTAATTTACACATATTATGAGATGATATATTTAGTTCATGACATGCAATCATAGCTCACATTACCATATTCTACATGGCAGCAAGGTATCTAGCTCGTCTTAGCTCAATATCATGGACTTACCTTATTTCCTTGCACATATAGGTACAATGGAGTGTGATGAACGTTGAGATAGCTTGGTGGATGATTTGGACGTCCTCACAAACAGCTTAAAAAGGACAAGGCAGCTCATGGAACATTAAGGAAAGCTCAATTCAGCTGGAGGAGCTCAAGGCTAGCTAAACTCAACTAGTTGGACTATTTGGAGCTGAGTTGCCAAAAGTGATATCAATGGTGGCTGAATGTAGCTGAACATGATGTTATGAAGCTCATAAGGATTCGGCTAGGAAGCTTATTCACAAAGCATCCCATGCTTGCTAGCTAGCTTGGAGGAGACACATGCACGCCTAAGTAGGGAACACATGACCAGCCATCATCCTATGCAAAGGGCTGCACCACAAGGCTCCCTAGAACACCCATGTGCTTTGTATATGATCAGCCCCCATGTGCCTTGCATGTGGTTCATTTAGGTGCCAAGATGAAGGGCTCTCTCCATATTCGGCCAAGCATCATTTCCCATCCACTTTGGTGCCAACTTGAGGGGGCACAAGGACTATTTGGCCAAGGATTATTTCCCTCCATAAAGGATTGAAACATTATGTCATTTAGCATTTAATTATGTCATTTTATAGAGGCACAAGGGCTGGCCGAACCACCATGTATCCATTCGGCCATGCCCCTCCATTTCCTATATATAGGAAAGCACAATTCATTTGTAAGCAGACCTTTTGTTTAATTAAAGTGAGATTATTCTCTTCCTAAAGTCCTGGTGACTTTTATCGACTTATCAAGTATAATTTATACTTGTGGCGTCAACCCCTTTCTTTTCATCTTGATACTTCTGGTTCCTAGTTCTTTATAACTAGTGGGTCAAAGTACTTCATACCACCCCTTAAAGAAGCAATATAAAGTCTAGGTCTTTACTCTATATAACATTGGTTTACCACCTAATCAGCCATAAGTTTACCACCCTTAACCATTCTGTTTTGAGCCATTCACTTAGCAGGTTGTTTTGCTTCCTTCCTAGACCCACAATCAATTTGTTAAGGCATCAGAAGAGTCTTACATCAAGCGGTAATCAGAGCTTTGGTGGAAGAAGCAACGTGCAACAACAACAAAAAGAAAAAATACAAAAAGAAGTGCAAGTGAAGTGCAAAGTCAAAGAAATCAAGAAAAATCAGAAAAGAAATTTCCAGCACTCAAAAAGAAGAAACGAAAGAAAGAAAGTTGAAGCACTCATCAACAATTCTCATCACCAATCCAATTCAAGTAAGCCTTTTAAATTGATTGTGGTGATATAAGGTTGTGAAGTGACTTGTGTAAGTAACCCTTTTGTTATATTCTTTCTATTTCTAAGCCACCCTTTCATTATATTTGTTTTTCCATCCCTACTAACCCTTTTATAGCCGATGCCAAACAAGTAAAAATTTACTTGATACGGTTTGAGTAAAGTTCTCTAGAACTTGGGACAAGAGAATCGAGAGGAAAAAGGCTGGAGAGTGTGTGAGATCAGAAGAGGACAAGTAAAAGCCATTAAAGTCCTAGAGTGCAAACACGAGCGGATTGAGTGACATTCAAGTTTCCTTGGAGTGACTCGTGAGGCTTTGTGAGAGTACATTCTGGTAAGGTCCTACACACATTTCGTTTTTCCTTATTTGCTAACATGTCTCTTCCATCCAACATCTTTGTAATCAAAAGGACTTTGAACATTCAAAGTCAAGAGGATGAACAAAGAGAGAACATCTTCCATACCAAATTTCACGTGGGAGATAAAATTTGCGTGGTGATCATTGATGGAGAAAGTTGTACAAACGTAGCAAGTACTCACATGGTGGAAAAGTTAGGTCTCAAGACTTCCAAGCATCCTCATCCTTACAAACTTCAATGGCTTAACGATGTGGGTGAAGCCATGGTAACCAAACAAGTTGTTGTACCTTTCTCAATTGGAAGATACCAAGATGAAGTCCTTTGTGACGTGGTTCACATGAGTGCAAGCCACCTTATACTCGGGCGTCCTTGGCAATATGATAAGAAGGCTACCCATGACGGATTCTCTAACAAGTACTCTTTCCAGCATCAAGGAAAGAAAATCATATTGGCACCCTTGCTTCCCAGTCAAGTTAATGAATGCCAAGTGACACTTAAGTCACGCATATAAGAATGGGAGAAAATGAAGGCCATAAAAAGAAGCTTTGAAGAAGAACGTTTTGAGGAGACAATAACAATTGGAAATGAAATTGTTGGAGTTGAAAAGGATGTTTTGCAAGTAGTGGAGAAAATTGAAAGTGGCAAATTTGAAAAGGATGAGTATAGAGAAGAGAAGCAGAGTGAAGGATAAATATTACCTAACAATTCTTCTTCTACTATTTCTTTTTCCTTGCAGGATATTCAAAGAGACATATCTTTTCAAGTAGAAAACTCAAAAAACATGTCTTTTGAAGAACCAATAGGTGTGACCTTTGATAATCCACAAGACATGTTCTTTGACATTCCAACAGTTATGCCACTTGAAGTTCAAAAAGATGTGTCACTTGAAGTGCCACAAGTTTCGATCATTGAGGCTCCAAGTACATTACAACTATTGAAGAGATTTCAGCAACAAATGGAATTTTTCATCATCAAGCAACCAACACACATTAAACATCCTCCATGGTTTGCTATTTCCATTTATATTTTTAATCATTTTTCATTTACTAACATTGATTTGTTTTGCAGCAACTTGTTTCATCCTTATGGTGAAGAAATCATACCAACCCTCAAGGCAATCATTTGGAGAGGTACAATGGTGAAAGGATACGATGATTTAAATCAACCCTAAAAAGTCATTTAAAGAAAATTTACCTTCACCAAGCGACGTGAAGACTCCAACCAAGAGACAAACCTTTTCACCAATAATTATGGTGAATTAAAAGGAGGAAATAAAGATATATAGGTTCTTTCCAAGCATTGTGATGATTCAAAGAATAAAGAAAAGGGATCAAGTTGGTTCGTGAAGGGCTATGTCTCTCCCGTTCAAAGGACATGTGATGATTCCCAAACATTGTGTCATCCCATCAAAGGATGTAAAGTTACCAGATTTGAAGCCAAGAGGTTGAACATATCGTGTGAATCATCTATTGGAGGAAAACATAAGGAATCAATCCTTCCTACATCAAGAAGGTCTTCAATGAGAAACTACTTCGATTTGAGGACAAATCGCCTAAAACAAGGGGATGATGATACGATCCAAACTAGCTCCAACTTTCTCCATGACTTGAACACACCATGGATGTTCTTCAAATATGTTTCTAAAGGAGTTCTTTATTACCCTATCTTATAGTATATCATTTATACATTCTATTCTATCATAAGCATACATTCACATGTTAGTATAAATTATCATATTATTATTTCCATCCTATGCTTATTTGATCATGTTTTTCATATTATTCAAATATATTCTATGATTACATATCATTTCTTAGGATATTATTATTACATGTTTCCATTTATCATTTATGAATACCATGTTATATGATATTCATGCATACAACATATACCCATATCTTTATGATTGATACACAATGTTATAAGCATATTAGGATAGTCTTATAATTATATTAAGCATGATTACATTATATACATCAAGGCAACATCATTATAATTCGTTTTATTAGATCATATGCATTCATATTAGCTCCTAAGCTGTATACATTAATTTACACATATTATGAGATGATATATTTAGCTCATGACATGCAATCATAGCTCACATTACCATATTCTACATGGCAGCAAGGTATCTAGCTCGTCTTAGCTCAATATCATGGACTTACCTTATTTCCTTGCACATATATGTACAATGGAGTGTGATGAATATTGAGATAGCTTGGTGGATGATTTGGACGTTCTATGCAGCTCACAAACAGGTTACAAAGGACAAGGCAGCTCATGGAACATTAAGGAAAGTTCAATTCAGCTGGAGGAGCTCAAGGCTAGCTAAACTCAGCTAGTTGGACTATTTGGAGCTGAGTTGCCAAAAGTGATATCAATGGTGGTTGAATGTAGCTGAACATGTTGTTATGAAGATCATAAGGATTCAGCTAGGAAGCTTATTCACAAAGCATCCCATGCTTGCTAGCTAGCTCCACACTCAAGCTAGCTTGGAGGAGACACATGCACACCTAAGAAGGGAACACATGACCAGCCATCATCCTATGCAAAGGGCTGCACCACAAGGCTCCCTAGAACACCCATGTGCTTTTCATATGGTCAACCCCCATGTGCCTTGCATGTGGTTCATTTAGGCGCAAAGATGAAGAGCTCTCTCCCTATTCGGCCAAGCATAATTTCTCATCCACTTTGGTGCCAACTTGAGGGGACACAAGGACTATTCGACCAAGGATTATTTCCCTTCATAAAGGACTGAAACATTATGTCATTTAGCATTTAATTATGTCATTTTATAGAGGCACAAGGGTTGGCCGAACCACCATGTATCCATTCGGCCATGCCCCTCCATTTCCTATAAATAGGAAAGCACAATTCATTTGTAAGCAGACCTTTTGTTTAATTAAAGTGAGATTGATGTAAGGTAATTCTACCTTCTCGTTTGATTTTGGATCTAGGAAGGAAGCAAAACAACCTGCACAAGTGAATGGCTCAAAACAAAATGGGTAAGGGTGGTAAACGTATGGTTTAATAGGTAGGCTATTTAATAAATGAGAGATGGAAGCGGAAGATGATTGAAATGGTTATGGTTATGGCAATGAAACAAAAAGGATGGTTTTGAGGATAGTATCTTGAAGAATGCTCAAAGAAGAACCAATGCTATAGAGAGCAAAGACCTAATCTTTATATTGTTTCTTCAAGGGGTGGTGTTAAGTACTTTGACCCACTAGTTATATGAACTAGGAACCAGAAGTATCAAGATGAAAGAAGAGGGTTGACGCCACAAGTATAAAATACTTGATAAGTCGATAAAAAGTCACCAAGACTTAAGAAAGAGAATAATCTCACTTCAATTAAAAATAAAAGGTCTGGTTACAAATGATGATTACTTTCCTATTTATAGGAAATAGGGAGACATGGCCGAATGGTTACAAAAGGATTTGGCCAGCCCTTGTGTCTCTATAAAATGACATAATCTTAATGCTAAATGACATAATGTTTCAGACCTAGATGGAGGGAAATAACCCTTGGCCGAATAGCTCTTGTGTCCCCTCAAGTTGGCACCAAATTGGAGAGAAAGGAGTGCTTGGCCGAATGGTGAGAGGACTCTTCATCTTGGCGCCTAAATGAAGTCACACGCCTAGCACATGGTGGGCTGGTCACAAGGCGTGCACATGGCTCCTCTAGGATGCTTGTGGTGCATCCTTGCGCATGGAATGATGGCTGGTCATGTGCTCTCTCTTGGGCGTGCATGTGTCTCCTCCAAGCTAGCTTGAGTTGTGGAGCTAGCTAGCAATCATGGGTTGTTTGTGAAAAAGCTTCCTAGATAAGTCCTTATAAGCTCCATAACAGCATATTCAGCTACATTCAGCTACCTTTGACATCACTTTTAGCAACTCAGCTCCAAATAGTCCAACTAGCTAAGTTTAGCTAGCCTTAAGCTCCTCCAGCTGAATCGAGCTTCCCTTAGTGTTCCATGAGCTGCCTTGTACTTTGTAAGCTGTTTGTGAGCTGCATATGACGTCCAAATCATTCACCAAGCTACCTCAACGTTCATTATGCTCCAATGTACCTACATGTGCAAGGAAACAAGGTAATTCCATGGTATTGAGCTAATATGACCTAATTACCTTGCTGCCATGTTTGATTATGGTAATGTGAGCTAAGTTTGAATGTCATGAGCTAATTATATCATCTCCTAATATGTGTAAGGTAAGGTTTAAAGCCTAATAGCTAATATGAATGCAAATGAACTAATGAAATGCATTATAAGTATGATGCCTTGATGTATATGTTATAATCATGCATAATATAATTATATAGCTATCCTAACATGCTTAACGTATTAAAATAACAATGTGTAAGATGTATTCATACTAAGTTATTCTTTAACTTCATAACTAATATCCTTAGCAAGATATTTAATATAATAGTATATATTATAAGGCTATTATAAAGTAAATGCATTAAAAGATGTTCAAGAGTACTCCCTTTATAGTTGAAAACGTGCTTGCATCAGAGATTATTCTTTTCCTTAAGTCCTGGTGACTTTTATCGACTTATCAAGTATAATTTATACTTGTGGCGTCAACCCCTTTCTTTTCATCTTGATACTTATGGTTCCTAGTTCTTTATAACTAGTGGGTCAAAGTACTTCATACCACCCCTTAAAGAAGCAATATAAAGTCTGGGTCTTTGCTCTATATAGCATTGGTTCTTCTTTGAGTTTTCTTTAAGATACTATCCTCACAATCATCCATTTGTTTCATAAACCATAACCATATCCATATCAACCATCTTTCGCTTCCATCTCTCAATTAAACATCCCACCTAATCACCCATATGTTTACCACCCTTAACCATTCTGTTTTGAGCCATTCACTTAGCAGGTTGTTTTGCTTCCTTCCTAGATCCACAATCAATTTGTTAAGGCATCAGAAGAGCCTTACATCAGACGTGCTCACATCAGGTGTGGACTCCTCCATGGCGTGAAGATGAGCAGCAAGTTAGGCGTGACTTGGCATCAAACATGTGTCTAAATGACGTGTCATCAATTGGGCCGCAACTAATTATGAAAGGTCACATTTGTGGAATGTAACCTTTCATCATTTAAGCTACTTTCCAAGTGTTTGAGCTGAAGTTGAGTTGGTTATAGATGAAGGACATGTGTATAAGTCTTAGGGTAGCTCCTTGTGAAAAGGCACTTCTCGGAATGGTAACTCTTTCCGAAAAGGTACAAATCCACAAAATTTAACCTAGACCATATTTGTAGTGCTCTGTGTGGTGAAGATGATGGTGTAACTCTCCATCTGAATTGAGGTCTCTAGCTAGCTTAAAAGTCCATCTCAAGTGAGCTATGAGCTCGGGGGTCAGCTGGAAACTTTGTTCCAAAATGATCTTGAGCTAACCCGGAGTTGTCCTAGTCAAGTTTCTATAGCTCTTGGAATCCAATGCTAGTTTAAGTTAGCTCCCATCATGTGGTCGCCTATGCACCTACAAAAGAAAGTATAATATAAGCTAAGTATTAAAAGTAAATAACTTATATTATAAAGATGTGAACTATGATTATAATAATAACTCATGCATCATATGATAATAAATGAATATTATTATTATAACTATAGATTATATGCTTGAATATCAATCAATGATGCAAACCATAGAACATAATGATTGAATGCACATGTTCTGATAATTCAAGTATAGTGCCAATGTATGCTCATAATAATAGATAATGTATAAATGAGTAAATATGAGATAAAGTAAGGTAGAACTCCCTTAGAACCAGTTTTGAATAACATCCATGGTGTGATCAAGTCATGGAGAAAATTGGAGCTAGACAAGATCACATCAGCAAAAGAAAGAAAAGAAAAAGAAAAAAACAATTCAAAGAAAAAGAAAAGTGAAGAAAGTTGCAAAGTACACTCAAAGAGAAGCACATAACAATCTGCCCAACAACAAACTAGAAGGAGGTATCCTTGTTGTTTCTTGTGAGGGAAGATAGTAAGTGTTGCAACTTGAGTTGTAAGTTATCTTTATTTTCTTAGCATTTCATTTCCTTATTCTTTCATCTATTCTTACTCCATTAACTTATTATTTTCTTAACCTTTTCTATTCTACCTCTACCATAACCATTTCTTTAAGCCGACACGCAAACTAAAGAGACTTATTCAATCTTGAGTTAGTTCTTAAAAAGGACCCACAAGAGAGAATTGAGTGGAAAAAGGAAAACGAGAGGGTGAGATCAGAAGGGGGATCAAGAAAAAGCCAAGACTATATCCCCGAGTGCAAACACGAGTGTGAGTGGGTGCAATCTAAAATTTTATTTGGAGTGATCAAGTGAGGCTTTGTAAGCGTGCTGGTAAGGTTTCAATTTATTTTTATTTCACTAACCATGTCCAAGAATTGCTTGATTGCCATACAGCTTTAAGATAAGTGCTTGTCATTAAAAAGGCTTTAAGCACTCAAATCATAGAAGAATATCAAAGAGAAAACATCTTCCATACTCGTTGTCATGTAAACAACAAAGTTTGTTTCATGATCATCGATGGAGGAAGTTGTACAAACGTTGCAAGCACTCTTATGGTGGAAAAACTTGGTCTGAAGACTTCCAAGCATCCGAATCCATATAAACTTCAATGGCTAAATAACGGTGGAGAAGTAAGAATCACAAATCAAGTTTTCACTCCATTTTCAATTGGAAAATATAAAGATGAAGTCCTTTGTGATGTTGTACCAATGGATGCTGGACATATACTTTTGGGGAGACCGTGGCAATTCGACCGACGAGCAATCCATGATGGGTTTACAAACAGATATACTATAACCCATAATGGTAAGATATTCATTTTGACGCCACTTTCTCCTAGTCAAGTGAAAGAAGATCAAACTCATTTGAAAAGAAGTATTGAAGCAATGAAAGAACAACTTAATGCAATTGAAGAAGAACGTTTAGAGGAAAATTCAAAAGAAGAAAAGCATTTTGAAATTGAACAAAACCTTGGGGTTGCAAATGAGATAATTGGAAAGAATGAATTTGGAGACAAGAAGGATAAACAACCGATTTTATCTAACGATTCCTTTTCTCCTATTCTTGATTTTTCTTTGATGTAGGATAATGAAAATACTTCAAAGGATGAACCAATACAATTGTCCATCATGAACAAGCGTTCACTTTCATTCATAAGCATTAAGGGGTTTGTTTTCTCCACTATTTTGGAATTGATTTTCTTTTCTACTAATCTGATTGTGGATATAGGAAATGAAAATAGACATAAGTTTGAGAAATAGTTGCACCGGAAGATGAGAGGAAACAAAGAAGATGATTCAAAATTTGTTTACCATGCCTAGCTCTTTAGTAGTTGTTTCCATTGAATCAAAGGTGATCATTTGGAAAGATACAAAGGGAAAAACACATGATGTTTCCTACCATCACTAAAGAGAAGTTGAAGGGATAAGTACCTTTTCCAAAAGACATAATGTTTCGAGCCAAATAGTAAATCAAAGGATAAGTCTCTTCACCAATGAATATGATGTTTTGAATCCAGGCAAAGTTTAAAAGATATATCCCTACACCAAAGGACATGTTGGTTACAAACAACACCAAGGAGTTATCGTGATATACCTACTTGAAGGATTTCAAGGATTAAGACTCTTCACCAACCATCATGATGATCTAAAGTAAGAAGACAAAGAGTTATATACCTTCTCCAAAGGATGTGTTGTTTCAAGTAATAAGATTGGTCAAAAGACATTCTTTATCGGTGAAGGATATGATGTTTCCAAAGGACATCAAGGAGGACTCCAAGAGACACAAGTCTTTACACAGAGAAATGTTGAATCAAAGCAACATAAAAAATATGGAACAATGAGGTTGAACATTTCATGGGGAGAATCTTCTCAAGGAGAACATAATGATTCAATCCTTCATACATCAAGAAGGTCTTCAATGAGAACCTACTTCGATTTGAGGACAAATCGCCTAAAAGAAGGGGAGGATGATGTGATCCTGTCTAGCTCCAATTTTCTCCATGACTTAATCACACCATGGATATTATTAAAAGCTGGTTCTAAGGGAGTTCTACCTTACTTTATCTTATATTTACTCATTTATGCATTATTTATTATTATGAGCATACATTGGCATATTATATTATACTTGAATTAACATAACATGTGCATTCAATCATTATGTCCTATGGTTTGCATCATTGATTGATATTCAAGCATATAATCTATAGTTATAAAAATAATATTCATTCATTATCATATGATGCATGAGTTATTATTTTAATCTATAATTCACATCTTTATATTATAAGTTATTTACTTTTATATTATTATTTACTTTCTTTTGTAGGTGCATAGGTAGCCACATGATGGGAGCCGACTTAAAGCTAGCATTGGAGTCCATGAGCTAAGGAAACTTGACTAGGACAACTCCGGGTCAGCTCAAGAACATTTTGGGACAAAGTTACCAGCTGACCCCCGAGCTCATAGCTCACTTGAGCTGGACTTTTGAGCTAGCTAGAGACCTCATTTCAGTTGGAGAGTTGCACCATCATCACCACCACACAGAGTACTTCAAATATGGTATAGGTCAATTTTTGGAGATTCATACCTTTTCGCGAAGAGATGCCATTCCAAGAGGTGCCTTCTCACAAGGAGCTGATCTAAGACTCACATACATGTCCTTCACCCATGGCCAGCTCATCTTCAGCTTAAATACATGGGAAGTAGCTCAAATGATGAAAGGTTGCCTTACACAAATATGACCTTTCATAATTAGTTGCTGCCCCATTGATGCCATGTCACATAGATGCAAGTTGGATGCCAAGTCACACCTAGTTTGTTACTTATCTTCACGCCAAGGAGGAGTCACACCATAAGCACCCTATGCTACTCATGTGAGTGCTTCATGACCAGCCACCCATGTGCCATGCGTGTGGGATGAAATGGGTGCCAAAGTGAAGAGGCTTCTCTCTATTCGGCCAAAGCATCACCTTGCTTCAAAGTTGGCACCAAGCTGAACAAAAAGGATACCATTTGGCCAAGGACATCTCCCCTCATCCAAGCAACATTTACTTTCATTTTAAGACATGTATTTTGTCGAAAAGCCTTGTAACTATTCGGCCAAACCCCTTGCATGCCTATAAATAGGCTTTGACATTCATTTGTAAACTCAACCCTTTTGATAAATCAAATCCTTGTGAGATTATTCTCTCTTCAAGTTCTTTTTAGAATTATATCGATTAAGCAAGCTTATTCTAAGTTTGTGGCGTCATCCCTTTCCCCTTGATACTTCTGGTTCCTAGTTCTTATAACTAGTGGGTCAAAGTCCTTACTACCATCCTTGATAAGACTTATAAGAAACGGGTCTTTGCTCCTTTATAGCATTGGTCCCTTCTTAGTTTTATAAGATACTACCTATAACATCACCATCTTCCATCACCATTTTCACGCCTATAACATCACCATCTTCATCACCATTGCACACCTATATCATCACCATCTTCTATCACCATTTCACGCCTATATAACCACCAATCCTGATGTGATCCAATTCAGCATCAAAAATGGACTTGCATCTCCAGCCATTCTCAATAATAAAAGGGGGATTTTCTTTAACTTAATCTTTCTTTATACCATAGTTATGGTAATAGCTTATATACATTATATTTATAGTTATGATGATGATATTATGAATGTATGAAGTTATTATGAGCCATATATTTACATGATTATATCTTATACTACTTAGCTTATAAATGCTTACTTTTGTAGGTACATGTTCGGCCACATGATGGGAGCTGACTTAAAGCTATAATTGGAGTCATTGTGATGTAAGGCGAGTCTACACACTTTGATGGATGAGAGTAGATAGCCTTATTGTGTCCCAATCTAGGATTGACAAGTACTGATGTCCTTGAATTAATAAGCTTGGGCTGCAAAAATAATAAGAAAGAAATATGATTAATAATGGGTTTAAGAAATGAATAATAATATATGTAATAGAATGAAAGAATAAGAATAGTGATGGCTGCAGAATTATGGGATTGATGATGGTCTTGATGAAGGATGTTGATGATGAAATGAAGATGGTGGTGATGTTGGATCTCAAACTCGCCAAAGAGGAAACTATGCTATGAAGCACAATCCCGGTCTTCACAAACTTGCTTGAGGGGTGGTGATTGTGTCTTCAACCCACTAGATATCAATCTAGGAATTTTGGAATCAAAATGGAAGGAATGACGCCACAAGTATATGAACTATACTTGTTTAATCGATAAAGTTCACAAAGAACTTTGAAGAGAAATAACTCACAAGAGTATGTTTTATATAAGAGATAAGATCCTTACAAATGAAATGCACTAGCCTATTTATAGTTTTTCAAAGGGTTTAGGCCGGATAGACACATGATGGTTCGGCCAAGGTTGAAACCCCTTTGAAAATACATGATTTTTGATGAAAATACATGATTTTAAAGAAGATACATGCTCTTGGCCGAATGGTTATGTTTTGGTTCGGCCCTAAGGATGGTTTGAATGCATTTGGAAGTTATTTTGGCGCCAAAATGAAGAGGAAAGAGTCTTTGGCAGAATAGGAAGCATCCCTTGGTGTTTTGGCACCAATTTGATGTCACATGGAGTGCACATGCTTGAATGATGCACATGGCAGCCTACTTGAATGCACATGGGTCTTCTTGCAAGGCTTTGGTGAGGTTGCAACCATAGGATGATGTCTTGAAGTCCATGGGCAGCCTAGAGATGAACTAGCTTCAAGGTAAGCTAGGTGAGTGTCTTGGTAGCTAACTAGGTGAGTTATAGCTTGATGAACTCAAGCTAGATAGCTTTGGTCTTCTCAGCTACTTCCAGCTACTTTTAGTCCACTTTTCAACAATTTGGTCCAGAGCTCTCCTCCAACTAGGTTCAGCTACATGCTATCTCCTCCAGCTAAGTTAAAGCTCCTTAAGTGATGAAATGAGCTGCCATAATGTTCAAGAGCTAGTGTGAGCTGCTATGTTTATCCTTTTAGCTAACCAAGCTACCATAATATGCCTTGCTTTGTGTTTCACCTATAGGAATTAACAAACAAACCAAGTAAGCAATATGTGAGCTCATTTAAGGTAAAATGCATGCTGTTGTGAGGTGTTTAAGTGATATAAGCTATGAATGATCACCTAGAAGCTAAGATAACATGTATATAAGCTAGATAAAAGGCATAGGACATTCATGAGCTTTAATAAAACATACATGAGCTAGAAAATAGATGCATGCATGCAAATAAGCTAAAGAATCATGGATTTAAATCTAGTGAGCTAATGTAAACATAACATGAGCTAGAATAACATGACATGAGTTAATGAATGAATGAATACATGCTGCCATGATATCTAAATGATATGAAAACAAAATAAATGAATCTAAAACATATGTAAACATAATATAAAGCTAAGTAAAGATGTGAAAACATATGTTATGTATGAAAATAATATAGTTGCAAGTGAATGATAACATATGATTATTCAAGCATAGTTTAAGATGCAAATGTATGCTCATAATAATATATAGTGCATAAATGAGTAAATATAATATAAAGTAAGGTATAACTCCCTTATATTGAGCATGATGAATCTTCAATGATGTGAGTGTGTCATGGAGAAATTTGGTGCTAGAGATGATCACATCACATTGAGCTAAGGAAACTTGACTAGGATAACTCCGGGACAGCTCAAGGACATTTCTTCAACACATGATCACTTCATGGACGTTCTGCCATGTTGATTCTAAGGGAGTCCTACCTTATTTTATTATTTATTTACTCATTTATGCATTACATGTCACATGAATATGTTTATCTTATTCTTAATTTTTGCTTGAATATTATATTCTGTCATTTATATGTATAATGTATGATATTCATGCATGACTTATTAATTCACATCTTTATATAACTCATTCAATGCATATGCATTCATAGTTAGCTCATTTGCATTATTAACATATATGGAAGCATGCATTCATAATTATCATAGCTCAATTCCTATCTAATTATTTGTTTACATACTTTGTCTAGGTTTATTGGATGCTAAGAAGACTAAAGGCAATTGAAGAGTTGGTTGGACAGTTCACGTCAGTCAGATTGATCTACGTTTTTGAACATGTTACAAGCATCTTTGGGTGATTAAGTCTTCTTAACATTTAATCCCCTATCTAGTAGCTTTCCAACGCAATTTGAATCACATCAATCCGATAACTGTATCTTGCGATATGCCCAGATTAATGAAGATAGTGCAGGCTGGAAATTAATACGGTATTTGCAACCATTCATCTCCTTCAAAGGACTTATGCATGGGAGGAATTAATGAAGACATGCATGGACGAGAAAAGAATATTAAAATGAATCAGATAATTTGTGAGGAGGTGCAAGGATTCATTCAAAGGTTTTTAAATTCATCCATTCATGCATATTCATGCAAGAAGCCAAATAGTCATGTTCACACAAGGGGAAGAATTTCAGCCAAGATACATTCATGAACATTCATCCATAGAAGAAAAATCAACAAGTTCACACAAGGTGGGATGAATTCGGCCAATGGATGTATTCCATTAAAAGATGAACATCCATTCATCAGAATTCATTCACCTAAGCCATGCTTTGTATCTACTTAAAGTATGAACACTCATCGATGAAGGTTCACTCATTAAATGTTTTGTATTCACACCATGCACTCTTAGGCCTATAAATAGATTTCTATTCATTTGTAAAAGAACCAATTCACTTTGTTTAATCAAATATTTTTGAGAGTTTCTCTCTTTAGTTCTTAAGTAAAATTTATCGACTTATCAAGCTTATGCTTGTGGCGTCACCCCTATCTATGTCACCCTGATACTTCTGGTTCCTATCTCTTTATAGATAGTGGGTCAAAGTTCTTGTTTACCATCCCTTAAAGAAGCAATATAAAGTCTGGGTCTTTGTTCTTTAACATTGGTTCTTCTTTGAGTCTTCTTTGAGATACTACTTTTCATATTCATCTCCATCACCTTCATTCTTCTTCCATTACCAAACTTCATCATTTCCTTTAAACATATCACCAACTTATATATATATTTTCCGTTGCCATATTTATCTTTCCATTTCAATACTTTCATTTAACCATTTTTTTAGCTTTCTTGTTTGTGCAGGATACTTGTTGCTTTCCTAGATCGAAACAATCAAAAAGGTACAACCTTGACTTCACCATCCATCCAAGTGAGGCTAGGTTGAACTGTATCATATGGTATCAGAGATAAGGTAGATTGCAACAAGAACAAGAAAAAGCAACATCCTACCATTCAATAAAAAAATCAAAAAGAGAAGTGCAAAAAAAAACATCAAGTTAATCCCAACATCAAGGGATTCCAAGTGAAGAAAAACTAAAAGAAGGAAACAAATAAAGCAAAATGCAAAGAGGTTCCAAATGTGACAAGCAACATCATTATTTCAACCGATCCTAAGGAAGTCTTCAAGACCTTTGATTGTTCTTCTATAAAGGTGGTGAATATCTTTGCATAGTAAGTGAACCTTTCTTTATTTTTCTTCCTTTTATAAGACCACCCTTCATTATTTAATCTTTCTACCTTTCTATTTTTTCCTCTACACTAACGAACTTTTCAGCCGACGTCCATAGCACTTGAAAGGCCTCGAGTTAGTTCTTTTAAGAACTTAACAAGAGAGGAACGAGTGGAAAAAGGCTAATCGAGTGTGTGAGATCAGAAGGGGAATTACAAAAGCCAAAGACATATTCCCGAGTGAAACACGAGTGCTTGAGTGGAGTGACATCACAATATTTTTTTGGAGTGATCGTGAGAATTTGTGAGTGATTATTGGTAAGGTCCTTTCTTCTTATTCAACTATTATTTTTTTCACTAACAATTCTCCCATCTTTCGAATGAAATTTGTGAACTTTATCGATTAAACAAGTATAGGAAGCGTCATTCCTTCCATCTTGATTCCAAAATTCATATATTAATATCTAGTGGGTTAAAGACACTATCACCACCCCTCAAGCAAGTTTGTGAAGACCGGGATTGTGCTTCATAGCATATTTCCTCTTTGGCGTGTTTGAGATACAACATCACCACCATTGCCATTTCATCAACAACATCATCCATCTCTTCCATCAATTCCGCAGCCATCTCTATCCTTTCTTTATTTCATTTCATTCTTATTATTTCTTTTCATTCCTTATATTATTATTCCCTTTATTAAGTCCATTATTAATCATATTTCTTATCTTATTTTGCAGCCCAAACTTATAAATTCAAGGACATCAGTACTTGTCAATCCTAGATCGGGACACAATAAAGCTATCTACTCTTTTCATCAAAGCGTGTAGATCAGGCTTACATCAAGTGGTATCAGAGCTAAGGTGGATTGCAACAAGAACAAGCAAAAGCAACATCCTATCATTTAATAAAAAGAAGATCAAAAAGTGAAAAAGAAACATCCTACCATTCAATAAAAAGAAAATCAAAAAGAGAAGTGCATTACATGCCAAGGACCAAACTTCTTCAACAAATGATCACTTCATGGACGTTATGCCTTGTTGATTCTAAGGGAGTCTTACCTTATTTTATTATTTATTTACTCATTTATGCATTACATGTCACGTGAATATGTTTATCTTATTCTTAATTTTTTCTTGAATATTATATGTTGTCATTTATATGTATAATATATGATATTCATGCATGACTTATTAATTCACATCTTTATATAACTCATTCAATGCATATGCATTCATAGTTAGCTCATTTGCATTATTAACATAGGTGGAAGCATGCATTCATAATTATCATAGATCAATTCCTATCTAATTATTTGTTTACATACTTTGTCTAGGTTCATTGGATGCTAAGAAGACTAAAGGCAATTGAAGAGTTGGTTGGACAGTTCACGTAAGTCAGATTGATCTACGTTTTTTAACATGTTACAAGCATCTTTGGGTGATGAAGTCTCTTAAAATTTAATCCCCTATCTCGTATCTTTCCAACACAGTTTGAATCACATTAATCCGATATTGGGATCTTGAGATATGCCCAGATTACTGAAGACAGTACAGACTGGAAAATAATATGGGATTTGCAACCATTCATCTCCTTCAAAGGACTTATGCATGGGAGGAATTAATGAAGACATGCATGGACGAGAAAAGAATATTAAAATGAATCAGAACATTTATGAGGAGGTGCAAGGATTCATTCAAAGGCTTTTAAATTCATCCATTCATGCATATTCATGCAATAAGCCAAATAGTCATGTTCACACAAGGGGGAAGAATTTCAGCCAAGATTCATTCATGAACATTCATCCATAGAAGACAAATCAACAATTTCACACAAGGTGGGATGAATTCGGCCAAAGGATGTATTCCATTAAAAGATGAGCATCCATTCATCCGAATTCATTAACCTAAGCCATGCTTTGTATCTACTTAAATTATGAACACTTATCCATGATGGTTCACTCATTAAATGTTTTGTATTCACACATTGCACTCTTAGGCCTATAAATCGCTTTCCATTCATTTGTAAAAGAACCAATTCACTTTGTTTAATCAAATATTTGTGAGAGTTTCTCTCTTTATTTCTTAAGTGAACTTTATCGACTTATCAAGCTTATGCTTGTGGCGTCACCCCTATCTATGTCACCCTGATACTTCTGGTTCTTATCTCTTTATAGATAGTGGGTCAAAGTCCTTGTTTACCATCTCTTAAAGAAGCAATATAAAGTTTGGGTCTTTATTCTTTAACATTGGTTCTTCTTTGAGTCTTCTTTGAGATACTACTTTTCATATTCATCTCCATCACCTTTATTTTACTTCCATTACCAAACTTCATCATTTCCTTTAAACATATCACCAACTTATATATATTTTCCGCTGCCATATTTATCTTTCCATTTCATTACTTCAATTTAACCATTTTTTTAGCTTTCTTGTTTGTGCAGGATACTTGTTGCTTTCCTAGATCGAAACAATCAAAAAGGTACAACCTTGACTTCACCATTCATCCAAGTGAGGCTAGGTTGAACTGTATCATATGGTATCAGAGATAAGGTAGATTGCAACAAGAACAAGCCAAAGCAACATCCTACCATTCAATAAAAAAATCAAAAAGAGAAGTGCAAAAAAAAAATCAGCAAGTTAATCCCAACATCAAGGGATTCCAAGTGAAGAAAAACTAAAAGAAGGAAACAAATAAAGAAAAATGCAAAGAGGTTCCAAAGGTGACAAGCAACATCATTATTTCAACCGATCCTAAGGAAGTCTTCAAGACCTTTGATTGTTCTTCTATAAAGGTGGTGAATATCTTTGCATAGTAAGTGAACCTTTCTTTATTTTTCTTCCTTTTATAAGACCACCCTTCATTATTTAATCTTTCTACCTTTCTATTTTTTTCCTCTACTCTAACGAACTTTTCAGCCGACGTCCATAGCACTTGAAAGGCCTCGAGTTAGTTCTTTTAAGAACTTTACAAGAGAGGAACGAGTGGAAAAAGGCTAATCGAGTGTGTGAGATCAGAAGGCGAATTACAAAAGCCAAAGACATATTCCCGAGTGAAACACGAGTGCTTGAGTGGAGTGACATCACAATATTTTTTTGGAGTGATCGTGAGAATTTGTGAGCGATTATTGGTAAGGTCTTTTCTTCTTATTCAACTATTATTTTTTTTACTAACAATTCTCCCATCTTTCGAATGGAATTTGTGAACTTTATCGATTAAACAAGTATAGGAAACGCCATTCCTTCCATCTTGATTCCAAAATTCCTATATTAATATCTAGTGGGTTGAAGACACTATCACCACCCCTCAAGCAAGTTGTGAAGACCGAGATTGTGCTTCATAGCATATTTCCTCTTTGGCGTGTTTGAGATACAACATCACCACCGTTGCCATTTCATCAACAACATCATCCATCTCTTTCATCAATTCCGTAGCCATCTCTATCCTTTCTTTATTTCATTTCATTCTTATTATTTCTTTTCATTACTTATATTATTATTTCCTTTATTAAGTTCATTATTAATCATATTTCTTATCTTAATTTACAGCCCAAACTTAAAAATTCAAGGATATTAGTATATGTCAATCCTAGATCGGGACACAATAAAGCTATCTACTCTTTTCATCAAAGCGTGTAGATCAGCCTTACATCAAGTGGTATCAGAGCTAAGGTGGATTGCAATAAGAACAAGAAAAAGCAACATCCTACCATTCAATAAAAAGAAAATCAAAAAGAGAAGTGGAAAAAAAATCAGCAAGTTAATCCCAACATCAAGGGATTCCAAGTGAAGAAAAACTAAAAGAAGGAAACAAAGAAAGCAAAATGCAAAGAGGTGCCAAAGGTGACAAGCAACATCATTATTTCAACCGATCCTAAGGAAGTCTTCAAGACCTTTGATTGTTCTTCTAGGAAGGCGGTGAGTATCTTTGCATAGTAAGTGAACCTTTCTTTATTTTTTCTTCCTTTTATAAGACCACCCTTCATTATTTAATCTTCTATCTTTCTATTTTTTTCCTCTACACTAACAAACTTATCAGCTGACATCCACAGCACTTAAAAGGCATCGAGTTAATTCTTTTAAGAACTTTACAAGAGAGGAACGAGTGGAAAAAGGCTAATCGAGTGTGTGAGATCAGAAGGGGAATTACAAAAGCTAAAGACATATTCCCGAGTGAAACACGAGTGCTTGAGTGGAGTGACATCACAATATTTTTTTTTGAGTGATCGTGAGAATTTGTGAGTGATTATTGGTAAGGTCCTTTCTTCTTATTCAACTATTATTTTCTTCAATAACAATTCTCCCATCTTTCGAATGGAATACGGACATCAAATGATGAATCCATTTCATACTTGTTTTCATGTAAATGATAGAGTATGCCTTGTAGCCATTGATGGTGGTAGTTGTGCAAATCCTGTAAGCACAAATATGGTTGAGAAGTTAGGGCTTATAACATTCAAACATCCCATTCCATATATTTTGCAAGGATTAAATGAAGATGAAGAGTTAGAAGTCATAGAGCAAGTACTTATGTCATTTTTAATTGGGAGATATGAAGATGAGGTCTTGTGTGATGTTGTTTCCATGAATTCAAGCCATCTTCTCCTCGGACGTCCTTGGCAGTTTGATAAACGAGCATTGTATGACCAACAAGTATTCATTCAAACACCAAGGGAGAAAGATCACGTTGGTTCTAATGTGCCCAAATCAAGTCAATGAATGCCAAGTTAGCATCAAATCACGTATAGAAGAATGGAAGAAAACTAAAGACATGAAGAAAGTTGAAAGAGAAGTTTCACGTGAGAAATAAATAACAGTGGAGGGAAATCAGAAAGAAAATGAGAATATTGAAAATATTGAGTGTGAAAAGACACATGAGTGTGAGAATACAAAGAGAGCATACGAGAGGAGTATTAAGAAGAGAAATTTCAAAAGGGACATGAACACGAGAGAAAAGAATGTGAGGAGAAGCAAATTTTGCTTTATACTATTCATTTTTTTTCTTCTATTTGTTGTTTGAATTTGCAGGTTATTCCAAGGGACTTTCAATATGATTCAAGCATTATTTCTTTTCAAATTCCAAATGATGTGTCACTTGAAATTATAAAGAACATGTTCATTAACCTTAACAGTACATTCACCTCATACTCAAGATTGAATGAACCTTATGAAAGGGAAGTTTCAACGAACCAAATTCCATTCATGAACTTTAATGAATCTTGTACGTTCTTTCACATTGTTAATATTGTTTCATGTTCTAACTTATTTCTAATTTGCAGCACATTGAATCATTTACATGGAAGTGTTTTTTCTTGTGATCATCAATTCAAGGAAAAGAAACGAGCATTATCCAACTATTCAAGATTCATAATGTGGAAGGGCACAAAGACTAAAGTTGGCATGCCTTATACCTACTTGAAGGATTCAAAGAAATTCATGCATACCCTAATAGGCATAATGATCTTCATTTATCATTTCTTACACCAATGGATCAATCAATGACAAAAGCCTTCGATTTGAGGACAAATCACTATAACGAAGGGGGGATGATGCGATCATGCCAAGGACCAAACTTCTTCAACAAATGATCACTTCATGGACGTTCTGCCTTGTTGATTCTAAGGGAGTCTTACCTTATTTTATTATTTATTTACTAATTTATGCATTACGTGTCACGTGAATATGTTTATCTTATTCTTAATTTTTGCTTGAATATTATATGCTGTCATTTATATGTATAATATATGATATTCATGCATGACTTATTAATTCACATCTTTATATAACTCATTCAATGTATATTCATTCATAGTTAGCTCATTTGCATTATTAACATAGGTGGAAGCATCATTCATAAATATCATAGCTCAATTCCTATCTAATTATTTGTTTACATACTTTGTCTAGGTTCATTGGATGCTAAGAAGACTAAAGGCAATTGAAGAGTTGGTTGGACAGTTCATGTCAGTCAGATTGATCTACGTTTTTTAACATGTTACAAGAATCTTTAGGTGATGAAGTCTCTTAATATTTAATCCCCTATCTCTTATCTTTCCAACACATTTTGAATCACATCAATCCGATATCGGGATCTTGAGATATGCCCAGATTATTGAAGATAGTGCAGACTGGAAATTAATACGGGATTTGCAACCATTCATCTCCTTCAAAGGACTTATGCATGGGAGGAATTAATGAAGACATGCATGGATGAGAAAAGAATATTAAAATGAATCAGAACATTTGTGAGGAGGTGCAAGGATTCATTCAAAGGCTTTTAAATTCATCCATTCATGCATATTAATGCAAGAAGCCAAATAGTCATGTTCACACAAGGGGGAAGAATTTCAGCTAAGATACATTCATGAACATTCATCCATAGAAGACAAATCAACAAGTTCACACAAGGTGGGATGAATTCGGCCAAACGATGTATTCCATTAAAAGATGAACATCCATTCATCAGAATTCATTCACTTAAGCCATGCTTTGTATCTACTTAATGTATGAACACTCATCCATGAAGGTTCACTCATTAAATGTTTTGTATTCACACCATGAACTCTTAGGCCTATAAATCGCTTTTTATTCATTTGTAAAAGAACCAATTCACTTTGTTTAATCAAATATTTGTGAGAGTTTCTCTCTTTATTTCTTAAGTGAACTTTATCGACTTATCAAGCTTATGCTTGTGGCGTCACCCCTATCTATGTCACCTTGATACTTCTGGTTCCTATCTCTTTATAGATAGTGGGTCAAAGTCATTGTTTACCATCCCTTAAAGAAGTAATATAAAGTCTGGGTCTTTTTTCTTTAACATTGGTTGTTCTTTGAGTCTTCTTTGAGATACTACTTTTCATATTCATCTCCATCACCTTCATTCTACTTCCATGACCAAACTTCATCATTTCCTTTAAACATATCACCAACTTATATATATTTTCCGCTGCCATATTTATCTTTCCATTTCATTACTTCCATTTAACCATTTTTTTAGCTTTCTTGTTTGTGCAGGATACTTGTTACTTTCCTAGATCGAAACAATCAAAGGTACAACCTTAACTTCACCATCCATCCAAGTGAGGTTAGGTTGAACTGTATCATATGGTATCAGAGCTAAGGTAGATTGAAACAAGAACAAGCAAAAGCAAAATCCTACCATTCAATAAAAAAAAAATCAAAAAGAGAAGTGCAAAAAAAAATCAGCAAGTTAATCCCAACATCAAGGGATTCCAAGTGAAGAAAAACTAAAAGAAGGAAACAAAGAAAGAAAAATGCAAAGAGGTGCCAAAGGTGACAAGCAACATCATTATTTCAACCGATCCTAAGGAAGTCTTCAAGACCTTTGATTGTTCCTCTAGGAAGGTAGTGAATATCTTTGCATAGTAAGTGAAACTTTCTTTATTTTTCTTTCTTTTATAAGACCACCCTTCATTATTTAATCTTTCTACCTTTCTATTTTTTTCCTCTACACTAACGAACTTTTCAGCCGATGTCCATAGCACTTGAAAGGCATCGAGTTAGTTCTTTTAAGAACTTTACAAGAGAGGAACGAGTGGAAAAAGGCTAATCGAGTGTGTGAGATCAGAAGGGGAATTACAAAAGCCAAAGACATATTCCCGAGTGAAACACGAGTGCTTGAGTGGAGTGACATCACAATATTTTTTTGGAGTGATCGTGAGAATTTGTGAGTGATTATTGGTAAGGTCCTTTCTTCTTATTCAACTATTATTTTTTCACTAACAATTCTCCCATCTTTCGAATGGAATTTGTGAACTTTATCGATTAAACAAGTATAGGAAGCGTCATTCCTTCCATCTTGATTCCAAAATTCATATATTAATATCTAGTGGGTTAAAGACACTATCACCACCCCTCAAGCAAGTTTGTGAAGACCGGGATTGTGCTTCATAGCATATTTCCTCTTTGGCGTGTTTGAGATACAACATCACCACCATTGCCATTTCATCAACAATATCATCCATCTCTTCCATCAATTCCGTAGCCATCTCTATCCTTTCTTTATTTCATTTCATTCTTATTATTTCTTTTCATTACTTATATTATTATTCCCTTTATTAAGTTCATTATTAATCATATTTCTTATCATAATTTGCAGCCCAAACTTAGAAATTCAAGGACATCAGTACTTGTCAATCCTAGATCGGGACACAATAAAGCTATCTACTCTTTTCATCAAAGCGTGTAGATCAACCTTACATCAAGTGGTATCAGAGCTAAGGTGGATTTCAACAAGAACAAGCAAAAGAAACATCTTACAATTCAATAAAAAGAAAATCAAAAAGAGAAGTGCAAACAAATTAGCAAGTTAATCCCAACATCAAGGGATTCTAAGTGACGAAAAACTAAAAGAAGGAAACAAAGAAAGCAAAATGCAAAGAGGTGCCAAAGGTGACAAGCAACATCATTATTTCAACCGATCCTAAGGAAGTCTTCAAGACCTTTGATTGTTCTTCTAGGAAGGTGGTGAGTATCTTTGCATAGTAAGTGAACCTTTCTTTATTTTTCTTCCTTTTATAAGACTACCCTTCATTATTTAATCTTTCTACCTTTCTATTTTTTTCCTCTACACTAACAAACTTTTCAACCAACGTCCATAGAACTTGAAAGGCCTCGAGTTAGTTCTTTTAAGACCTTTACAAGAGAGGAACGAGTGGAAAAAGGCTATTCAAGTGCGTGAGATCAGAAGGGGAATTACATAAGCCAAAGACATATTCCCGAGTGAAACACGAGTGCTTGAGTGGAGTGACATCACAATATTTTTTTGGAGTGATCATGAGAATTTGTGAGTGATTATTGGTAAGGTCCTTTCTTCTTATTCAACTATTATTTTTTTCACTAACAATTCTCCCATCTTTCGAATGGAATACGAACAGCAAATGAGGAATCCATTTCATACTTATTTTCATGTGAATGATAGAGTATGCCTTGTAGCCATTGATGGTGGTAGTTGTGCAAATCTTGCAAGCACATACATGGTTGAGAAGTTGGGGCTTACAACATTCAAACATCCTAGTCCATATGTTTTGCAAGGATTAAATGAAGATGAAGAGTTAGAAGTCATAGAGCAAGTACTTATGTCATTTTCAATTGGGAGATATGAAGATGAGGTCTTGTGTGATGTTGTTTCCATGAATTCAAGCCATCTTCTCCTCGGACGTCCTTGGCAGTTTGATAAACGAGCATTGTATGACCAACAAGTATTCATTCAAACACCAAGGGAGAAAGATCACGCTGGTTCCAATGTGCCCAAATCAAGTCAATGAATGCTAAGTTATCATCAAATCACGTATAGAAGAATGAAAGAAAACTAAAGACATGAAGAAAGTTGAAAGAGAAGTTTCACGTGAGAAATAAATAACAGTGGAGGGAAATCAGAAAGAAAATGAGAATATTGAAAATATTGAGTGTGAAAAGAAACATGAGTGTGTGGGTGGAATTAAAAAAGAACTAGAATGCAAAGAGAGCATACGAGAGTAGTATGAAGAAGAGAAATTTCATAAGGGACATGAGCACGAGAGAAAAGAATGTGAGGAGAAGCAAATTTTGCTTTATTCTAATCATTTTTTCTTTTATTTGTTGTTTGAATTTGTAGGTTATTCCAAGGGACATTCAAGATGATTCAAGCATCATTTCTTTTGAAATTCCAAAAGATGTGTCACTTGAAATTATAAAGAACATTTTCATTAACCTTCAAAGTACATTCACCTAATACTCAAGATTGAATGAACCTTATGAAAGGGAAGTTTCAACGAACCAAATTCCATTCATGAACTTTAATGAATCTTGTACGTTCATTCACATTGTTAATAATGTTTCATGTTCTAACTTATTTCTAATTTGCAGCACATTGAATCATTTACATGGAAGTGTTCTTTCTTGTGATCATCAATTCAAGGAAAAGAAACGAGCATTATCCAACTATTCAAGATTCATAATGTGGAAGGGTACAAAGACTAAAGTTGGCATGCCTTACCTACTTGAAGGATTCAAAGAAATTCATGCATACCCTAATAGGCATAATGATCTTCATTCATCATTTCTTACACCAATGGATCAATCAATAACAAAAGCCTTCGATTTGAGGACAAATCACTCTAAAGAAGGGGGGATGATGCGATCATGCCAAGGACCAAACTTCTTCAACAAATGATCACTTCATGGACATTCTGCCTTGTTGATTCTAAGGGAGTTTTACCTTATTTTATTATTTATTTACTCATTTATGCATTACATGTCAAGTTATATAACTCATTAATTCACATCTTTATATAACTCATTCAATGTATATGCATTCATAGTTAGCTCATTTGTATTATTAACATTGGTGGAAGCATCATTCATAATTATCATAGCTCAATTCCTATCTAATTATTTGTTTACATACTTTGTCTAGGTTCATTGGATGCTTAGAAGACTAAAGGCAATTGAAGAGTTGGTTGGACAGTTCACGTCAGTCAGATTGATCTACGTTTTTGAACATGTTACAAGCATCTTTGGGTGATGAAGTCTCCTAACATTTAATCTCCTATCTCGTATATTTCTAACTCATTTTGAATCACATCAATCCGATATCGGGATCTTGAGATATTCCCAGATTACTGAAGACAGTACAGGCTGGAAAATAAT
This sequence comes from Hibiscus syriacus, assembly GCF_006381635.1. NCBI lineage: Eukaryota > Viridiplantae > Streptophyta > Magnoliopsida > Malvales > Malvaceae > Hibiscus > Hibiscus syriacus. The sequence continues at coordinate 8,882,258 of NW_024062800.1, read as the reverse complement.
ACGGGATTTGCAACCATTCATCTCCTTCAAAGGACTTATGCATGGGAGGAATTAATGAAGACATGCATGGACGAGAAAAGAATATTAAAATGAATCAGAACATTTGGGAGAAGGTGCAAGGATTCATTCAAAGGCTTTTAAATTCATGAACATTCATCCATAGAAGACAAATCAAGAAGTTCACACAAGGTGATGCAAGGCGAATCTACACGCTTTGATGGAAAAGAGTAGATAGCCTTATTGTGTCCCGATCTAGGATTGACAAGTACTGATGTCTTGAATTTATAAGTTTGAGTTGCAGAATAAGATAAGAAATATGATTAATAATGGATTTAATAAAGTGAATAATAATATAAGTAATGAAAAGAAATAATAAGAATGAAATGAAATAAAGAAAAGGGATAGATATGGCTGAGGAATTGATGGAAGAGATGGATGATGGTGATGATGAAATGGCAATGGTGGTGATGTTGTATCTCAAACACGCCAAAGAGGAAACTATGCTATGAAGCACAATCCCGGTCTTCACAAACTTGCTTGAGGGGTGGTGATAGTGTCTTCAACCCACTAGATATCAATCTAGGAATTTTGGAATCAAAATGGAAGGAATGACGCCACAAGTATAGGAACTATACTTGTTTAATCGATAAAGTTCACAAAGAACTTTGAAGAGAAATAACTCACAAGAGTATGTTTTATATAAGAGATGAGATCCTTACAAATGAAATGAACTAGCCTATTTATAGTTTTTCAAAGGGTTTAGGCCGAATAGACACATGATGGTTCAGCCAAGGTTGAAACCCCTTTGAAAATACATGATTTTTGATGAAAATACATGATTTTAATGAAGATACATGCTCTTGGCCGAATGGTTATGTGTTGGTTCGGCCCTAAGGATGATTTGAATGTATTTGGAAGTTATTTGGGCACAAAAATGGAGAGGAAGGAGTCTTTGGCCGAATAGGAAGCATCCCTTGGTGTTTTGGCGTCACTTTGATGTCACATGGAGTGCACATGCTTGAATGATGCACATGGCATCCTACTTGAATGCACATGGATCTTCTTGCAAGGATTTGGTGAGGTTGCAACCATATGATGATGTCTTGAAGTCCATGGGCAGCCTAGAGATGAACTAGCTTCAAGGTAAGCTAGGTGAGCGTCTTGGTAGCTAACTAGGTGAGTTATAGCTTGATGAACTCAAGCTAGTTAGCTTTGGTCTTCTCAGCTCCTCAGCTACTCTCCCAGCTACTTCCAGCTACCTTTAGTCCACTTTTCAACAATTTGGTCCAAAGCTCTTCTTCAACTAAGTTCAGCTATATGCTAGCTCCTCCAGCTAAGTTAAAGCTCCTTAAGTGATGAAATGAGCTGGCATAATGTTCAAGAGCTAGTGTGAGCTGCTATGCTTATCCTTTTAGCTAACCAAGCTACCATAATATGCCTTGCTTTGTGTTTCACCTATAGGAATTAACAAACAAACCAAGTAAGCAATGTGTGAGCTCATTTAAGGTAAAATGCATGCTGTCGTGAGGTGTTTGAGTGATATAAGCTATGAATGATTATCTAGAAGCTAAGATAACATGTATATAAGCTAGATAAAAGGCATAGAACATTCATGAGCTTTAATTAAACATATATGAGCTAGAAAATAGATGCATGCATGCAAATGAGCTAAAGAATCATGGATTTAAAGCTAGTGAACTAATGTAAACATAACATGAGCTAGAATAACATGACATGAGTTAATGAATGAATGAATACATGCTGCCATGATATGTAAATGATATAAAAACATAATAAATGAATCTAAAACATACGTAAGACATAATATAAAGCTAAGTAAAGATGTGAAAACATATGTTATGCGTGAAAAATCATATAATATGCAAGTAAATGATAACATATGATTATTCAAGCATAGTTTAAAATGAAAATGTATGCTAATAATAATATATATAGTATATAAATGAGTAAATATAATATAAAGTAAGGAAGAACTCCCTTAGATTGATTTTGATGGATCTTCAATGATGCGAGTATGTCATGCAAAACGTTGGTGCTAGACAGGATCACATCATCCTCCCCTTCTTTTGGGCGATTTGTCCTCAAATCGAAAGGTGACTTCTCCAAATTGTACGCCCATTCATAGGTTATCTTTATGAAATGTTTCTTATCAAAAATCACATTTCTTGAATAAGTTCCTTGAGTGTCCATGACCTGAAAAGAGAAAAGAATTTCATAAGTAAGAGAATGATTAATGATAAATAAGTGAAAGAAGTACTCCCTGTCTATGTTTGCTGGATGGTCAAGAGTCATGTCTTTTGAAGACATATTGTCTTTAATGATCATATCTCTTGGTACCCCAAAAGACATATTGTTTGGTTCTTCAAAAGTCATGTCCATTGAATGAAAAGTTATAGCTTTTGGCACTTGAAAAGATAATTCTCTTAAGCTTCCACGGATCATACCTCTTGGTTCCTCCATATGACAAGTTGTGTCCTTTGAATCATCCTTCATGCTTGATGCGTTGGGTAGGATAATCCCATGTATATGAATTGATTTCCTGTAAATTAAATCAAAGTTAGAATATGAGAAATTATAAACAAAATGAATGGAAATATCAAACCAAGGTGGATGTTTAATTGGAGTTGGTTGCTTAATGATAGAGAACTCCAGTGGTTGTTGAAATCCCTTCAATATGTGCAGTGTATTTGGAATGTCAACGACTGCTACTCTTAGCATTTCAAGTGACACTTCCTTTGAAATATCAAGAGACATGTTTTGTGGATCACCAAAAGTCACATCTTTTAGTCCTCCAAAAGCCATGATTCTTGATTTATCTCCTTGAAAAGATATGTCACTTGAATGGTCCTGCAAAACAAAAGGAATGATAGGAGAAGAAAGGTTAGATAAAATTTGTTCTTCACTCTCCTCTTTTTCTCCAAATTCATTCTTCTCATTTTCAACTCCAACATTTTCTACATCCACTCTCTTTTGTTCAACTTCAAAAAGCTTTTCTTCATTTGAATCTTCCTCCAAACGTTCTCCTTCAGTTGCATTGTCTTTAAGTTGTTCTTTCATTGCTTCAATGTTCTTCTTCAATGTGTTTTGATCTCCATTTACTCGACTAGGAGATAGTGGAGTCAAGATGATTTTCCTTTTATTGTGAAAGAAAAAAATATCGGTTTGTGAAACCATCATGGAAAGCCCGCTTGTCAAATTGCCATGGCCTCCTCAAGAGTAAATGACTCGTATTCATATGTACCACGTCACATAAAATATCTTCTTTGTAACTTCCAAGTGAGAATGGAACAAGCACTTGTTCAGTAACCTTCAATTCTTCATTGCCATACAACCATTGTAATTCATATGGGCTGGAATGTATAATCGTTGTAAGCCCCAATTTGTTCACCATGTATGTGCTTGCAATGTTTTTACAACTTCCTCTGTCAATAGCTACAAGACACACTTTACCATTTATATGGCAACGAGTGTGAAAGGTGTTTGTCCTTTGCTGTTCGTCCTCCAATGTTTGGAAAGATGGAAATCACAAGACATTGTTAGTATAAAATAAAGAAAATTAAAACCTTACCAGCACACTCACGGAGCCTCACAATCTTCACTCCAAAGAAAATATAATATCACTCCACTCAACACTCGTGTTTACTCTAGGGAATATAACTTGGCTTTTAACAATTCCCCTTATGATCTCACTCTCTCAATAGCCTTTTTCCACTCAATTTCTCTTGCTAAGTCCTTTGAGGAACTTACTCAAGATTATAACAAGTTAATTCTTTCCTTGTGTTCATCGGCTGTAAATAGGTTAGGGTACAACGAGTAGAAAAATATGGAAAGGTAGAAGAAAGGATTCAAAGGTATTAAAAGAAAGAAATGATTGAAGACAAGGAAAATGAAAGGATAGAAAAAAGGAAGAGGTGAGTTACAATTCAAGAAACAACACTTACTGCAACCTTTCTCAAGAAACAATAAGGTTATCTTCTCATAGTGTAGATGGCCTCTTTGATGTTCTTGTAATGGTAGAGCACTTTTCCTTTGCTTGCTTTCTCTTTTCTTTTTTTATGATTCTTCATTTTGTCTTTTTCTTTTCTTTTTGCACTCCAATTTTGTTGAAGGAGTCTTTTCTTCTATTTTTCTTTTGATTTGTACGCCAATGACACTTTTGTTGTCAATCCAACTATGCTCTGATTACCGCTTGATGTAAGGCGAATCTACACGCTTTGATGGAAGAGAGTAGATAGCCTTATTGTGTCCCGATCTAGGATTGACAAGACTGATGTCCTTGAATTTATAATTTTGGGCTACAAAATAAGATAAGAAATATGATTAATAATGGACTTAATAAAGTGAATAATAATATAAGTAATGAAAAGAAATAATAAGAATGAAATGAAATATAGAAAAGAGATAAAGATTGCTGCGGAATTAATGGAAGAGATGGATGATGGTGATGATGAAATGGCAATGGTGGTGATGTTATATCTCAAACACGCCAAAGAGGAAACTATGCTATGAAGCACAATCTCGGTCTTCATAAACTTGCTTGAGGGGTGGTGATAGTGTCTTCAACCCACTAGATATCAATCTAGGAATTTTGGAATCAAAATGGAAGGAATGACGCCACAAGTATAGGAACTATACTTGTTTAATCGATAAAGTTCATAAAGACCTTTGAAGAGAAATAACTCGCAAGAGTATGTTTTGTATAAGAGATAAGATCCTTACAAATGAAATGCAGTAGCCTATTTATAGTTTTTCAAAGGGTTTAGGCCGAATAGACACATGATGGTTCAGCCAAGGTTGAAACCCCTTTGAAAATACATGATTTTAATGAAGATACATGCTCTTTGCCAAATGGTTATGTGTTGGTTCGGCCCTAAGGATGATTTAAATTTATTTGGAAGTTATTTGTGCGCTAAAATGGAGAGGAAGGAGTCTTTGGCGGAATAGGAAGCATTACTTGGTGTTTTGGCGCCACTTTGATGTCACATGGAGTGCACATGCTTGAATGATGCACATGGAAGCCTACTTGAATGCACATGGGTCTTCTTGCAAGGCTTTGGTGAGGTGCAACCATAGGATGATGTCTTGAAGTACATGGGCAGCCTAGAGATGAACTAGCTTCAAGGAAATCTAGGCGAGCGTCTTGGTAGCTAACTAGGTGAGTTATAGCTTAATGAGTTAACTTTGGTCTTCTCAGCTCCTCAGCTACTCTCCCAGCTACTTACAGCTATGTTTAGTCCACTTTTCAACAATTTGGTCCAAAGCTCTCCTCCAACTAAGTTCAGCTACATGCTAGCTCCTCCAGCTAAGTTAAAGCTCCTTAAGTGATGAAATGAGCTGCCATAAATTCAAGAGCTAGTGTGAGTTTCTATGCTTATCCTTTTAGCTAACCAAGCTACCATAATATGCCTTGCTTTGTGTTTCACCTATATGAATTAACAAACAAACCAAGTAAGCAATGTGTGAGCTCATTTAAGGTAAAATGCATGTTGTCGTGAGGTGTTTGAGTGATATAAGCTATGAATGATCATCTAGAAGCTAAGATAACATGTATATAAGATAAAAGGCATAGGACGTTCATGAGCATTAATAAAATATATATGAGCTAGAAAATAGATGCATGCATGCAAATGAGCTAAAGAATCATGGATTTAAAGCTAGAATAACATGACATGAGTTAATGAATGAATGAATACATGCTGTCATAATATGTAAATGATATACAAACATAATAAATGAATCTAAAACATACGTAAGACATAATATAAAGCTAACTAAAGATGTGAAAACATATGTTATGCGTGAAAATCATATAATATGCAAGTGAATGATAACATATGATTATTCAAGCATAGTTTAAAATGCAAATGTATTCTCATAATAATATATATAGTATATAAATTAGTAAATATAATATAAAGTAAGGAAGAACTACCTTAGATTGATTTTGATGGATCTTCAATGATGTGATTATGTCATGCAAAAAGTTGGTGCTAGACAGGATCACATCTCAAGGTGGGATGAATTCGGCCAAATGATGTATTCCATTAAAAGATGAACATCCATTCATCAGATTTCATTCACCTAAGCCATGATTTGTATCTATTTAAAGTATGAACACTCATCCATGAAGGTTCACTCATTAAATGTTTTGTATTCACACCATGCACTCTTATGCCTATAAATAGATTTCCATTCATTTTTAAAAGAACCAATTCACTTTGTTTAATCAAATATTTATGAGAGTTTCTCTCTTTATTTCTTAAGTGAACTTTATCGACTTATCAAGCTTATGCTTGTGGCGTCACCCCTATCTATGTCACCCTGATACTTCTGGTTCCTATCTCTTTATAGATAGTGGGTCAAAGTCCTTGTTTACCATCCCTTAAAGAAGCAATATAAAGTCTGGTTCTTTGTTCTTTAACATTGGTTCTTCTTTGAGTCTTCTTTGAGATACTACTTTTCATATTCATCTCCATCACCTTCATTCTACTTCCATTACCAACCTTCATCATTTCCTTTAAACATATCACTAACTTATATATATTTTCCGCTGCCATATTATCTTTCCATTTCATTACTTCCATTTAACCATTTTTTTAGCTTTCTTGTTTGTGCCGGATACTTGTTACTTTCCTAGATCGAAACAATTAAAGGTACAACCTTGACTTCACCATCCATCCAAGTGAGGCTAGGTTGAACTGTATCAGCAAGCCTATAAATAGGGCTTTGGCATTTCATTTGTACACAACCCTTTTGATAAATTAAACTCTTATGAGATTATTCTCTCTTTAAGTTCTTTTTAGTACTATATCGATTAAGCAAGCTTTTCTAAAGTTTGTGGCGTCAATCCCTTCCTTGATACTTCTGGTTCCTAGTTCATATAACTAGTGGGTCAAAGTCCTTGCTACCATCCCTTATAAAACTTATAAGAAACGGGTCTTTGTTCTTTATAACATTGGTTCATTCTTGGTTTTATAAGATACTCTTTCCATCACCATTAATACTTAACCATAGTCCATCACCTTCACGCCAAACTCTATCACACCATTCCATTACTATTTTCATTTCTTCATCCTTGAATTATCCTTCAATCATTAACAAGGCATACGTCCATCACCACCATTAGAGGTCGAATTCATCATCACTTGAAGGATATTTATTCAACACTTTCGCAGCCTACTTTGATATCATTTTCTATCCATTTCAATTATTTCCCTTTCCATTTCATTTTCATTTCTTAATTATCATATTACTTAATCAATTCTTCTTATTTTTGCAGATTGCTTATCAATTCAAAGTGTAGCATTTGGTGTCTCTCCTAGATCGGGAAACAACAAGATTATCAACTTCTCCATTATTGAAGAAGCCTGAATAGTCTTACATCAAGCGGTAATCAGAGCTTTGGTGGATTGAAAATCAAGTGTTGCAACAAAAGCAACAAAAAGAGAAAAAGAAAGAAGAAAATTCAAAGCAAAAGAAAAAGTGAAGCAAAGTTGCAACGTACACTCAAAGAGAAGCATATTACAATCTGCCCAACATCAAACTTAAAGGAGGTATCCTTGTTGTTTCTTGTAAAGGAAGATTGTAAGCATTGTAAATTGAGTTTTAAGTATCTTCATTTTTTACTATTTCATTTCTTTTTCTTTCATATTTTCTTATTTCATTTCCTTATCCTTTTCTTAACCTTTCTATCCTACCTCTACCATAACCATTTCTAGACCCTAACCTTTTCTTTTTAAGCCAACGTACAAACTAAAGAAACTTGCTCAATCTTGAGTTAGTTCTTAAAAAGGATCCACAAGAGAGAATCAAGCGGAAAAAGGCATACGAGAGGATGAGATCAGAAGGGGGATCAGAAAAAGCCAAGACATATATCCCCGAGTACAAACACGAGTGTGAGTGGAGTGCAATCTGAAATTTTTTTTGGAGTGATCAAGTGAGGTTTTGTGAGTGTCCTGGTAAGGTTTTAATTTGATTTTATTGCACCAACCATGTCTCAAAGCCCCAGAGAAAATGTAGGAACACCAAACTTACAAATGCAGGCACTCATTGGCGAAATGATGAGAATGTTTCGTGAAGAGTTTGATGCTCTTCATGAAAAGATAGATCAACGCCAGGATCTACCACCAGTACGTAATAATGGAGCCCATAGAAGACAACAACAACCACCACCTCCAGAAGATGTTCAAGAAAATTTAGACGATGGAGAACAAGTAGCATTCCAAGGCCCTAGACGTGCCATTGTTGATGACAATTTGAGCAATATCAAGATCAAAATTCCTCAATTCAACGGAAAGACTGATCCTGAAGCCTACCTTGAATGGGAAAGCAAAGTGGAACACGTTTTTAGTTGCCACAACTATTCCGAGATGAAGAAAGTAAGATTGGCAACCATGGAGTCATAGACTATGCTTTAATATGGTGGGATCAACTTACCCTTAACCGAAGAAGGAATGAAGAAAGGCCAGTCTCAACTTGGCATGAAATGAAAGGTGTTATGCGAAAATGATTTATTCCTGTTCACTATCACCGGGACATGTTTCAAAAGTTACAGAATCTTAAACAAGGCCAGAGGAGTGTGGAGGACTACTACAAAGAAATGGAAGTGGCAATGATTCGATTCCACATTGAGGAGACATACATCTCGCAATAGATGAAATGGTGCAAATGGCAATGAAAATTGAAAGGTAACTAAAGAGGAGACATACATCTCGCAATATTGCACCCACATCATCCAAATGGAGTCCAAACAACATCAAGAAGCCAACTCCTCCTACTATCAAAGATCAAGCCGAATCTTCAAAGAATCAGTAAGTAAATAAAGACCCCAACCGAGGAAAGCAAACTACTGAACATTCAAGAGACATTAGATGTTTTAAATGTCTTGGGAGGGGCCACGTATCTACACTGATGTAAGGTGATCTACATGCTTTGGGAGAAGAGAGTAGATAGCCTTATTGTGTCCCGATCTAGGATTGACAAGTACTGATGTCCTTGAATTATAAGCTTGGCTGCATCATAGATAAGAAAAAGAAATATGATTAATAAAGGAAGATTAATGAAATGATAAAGATAAGGAATGAAATGAAATAAATAAAGGATAGAGATGGCTATGGAATTGATGGTCTTGATGGATGAAGGTTATGGTGTTGATGATGAAATGGAAATGGTGTTGTTGTTGTATCTCAAACACGCCAAAGAAGAAATAATGCTAAGGAGCACAATCCTAGTCTTCAAAAACTTGTTTGAGGGGTGGTGATAGTGTCTTCAACCCACTAGATATTAATCTAAGAATTTAGGAATCAGGATGGAAGGAATGACGCCACAAGTATAGGAATTATACTTGTTTAATCGATAAAGTTCACAAAGAACTTTGAAGAGAAATAAATCACAAGAGTAATTTTTATATATGAGATAAGATGATTACAAATGATGGCAATAGCCTATTTATAGTTTTCAAAGGGTCTAGGCCGAATAGATACATGATGGTTCGGCTATGGATGAAACCCCTTTGAAAATACATGATTTTTAAATGAAAATACATGATTTTAATGAAGATACATGCTCTTGGCCGAATGGTAAGGTGTTTGTTTGGCCTAAGGATGTTTTGAATGCCTTTGGAAGTTATTTGGGCGCCAAAATAAAGAGGAAAAAGTCTTTGGCCAAATAGGAAGCATCCCTTGGTGTTTTGGCGCCTATTTGATGTCACATGGAGTGCACATGCTTGAATGATGCACATGGCAGCCTACTTGAACGCACATCGGTCTTCTTGTAAGGCTTTGGTGAGGTTGAAGCCATAAGATGATGTCTTGAAGTCCATGCAATGAAGATAAGTAGCAACTAGGAGTGATTTAGCTTCCAATGTTCATCTAGGTGTCATGGTCTTCAATGGGCAACAACTTGTCATGAAAAGTCACATTATGTGGAAGGTAATCTTTCATCATTTGAGCTACTTCCCATGTGTATGAGCTGAAGATGAGTTGGTCATAGGTGAATTACATGAAGATGAGTCTTTGGCCAGCTCCTTGTGAAAAGGCATCTCTTGGAATGGTAACTCTTCGCGAAAAGGTACGAATCCACAAAAATTAACCAAGACAATATTTGAAGTACTCTGGATGGTGGTGATGATGGTGCAACTCTCCAGCTGAAATGAGGTCTCTAGCTAGCTCAAAAGTCCATCTCAAGCTAGCTATGAGCTCGGGGGTCAACTGACAACTTTTCACCATTTGTTCCTTATGCTCTCCTAATCGTTCACATGTAAGTTTACTTGCTGTTGCATGCTCCATTTAGCTCCAATGTAGCTCCCAAGTATTGGTCGAATATGCCTACGTGCATAAGATAAAGAAATAAACTAAGTATATAAACTTATATAATGTATAATATAAGAATGTGAACTATAGGTTATAATAATAACTCATGCATCATATGATAATGAATATTATTATTATAACTATAGATTATATGCTTGAATATCTATCAATGATGCAAACCATATGACATAATGAATGAATGCTCATGTTTTGATAATTCAAGTATAGTCTAATATGCAAATGTATGCTCATAATAATACATAGTGCATAAATGAGTAAATTTAAGATAAAGTAAGGTAGAACTCCCTTAGATTGAACTTGATGGATCTTTAATGATGTGAGTATGTCATGAAGAAAGTTAGGGCTAGACATGATCACATCATCCTCCCCTTCTTTTAGGCAATTTGTCCTCAAATTGAAAGGTGAATTCTCCTTAGTGTTTTTCCATTCAAACGTTGCTGACTTATCTTCAAAATATATCCATTCAGTAACAACTTGTTCAAGACATTCCCTTTCGAAAAGATTTATGAGAGGATCTTTGTGAAAAGTTATAAACCTTGAATAAGTACCTTGAACCTCCTTGTCCTGAAAAGAAAGAAGACTTTCATAAGTAAGGGAATTATGAATCATTGTTAGGTTGAAAGTATACTCCCTGTTCACATCTTTTGGATGGCCAAGAGTGATGTCTTTTGAATCACAAGAGATGTTTCTTTGAACATTCATAACTTTTGGCATTCTAAAAGACACATTCTTTGGTCCTCCAAGGATCATGTCCTTTGATTGAAAAGTCACATCCTTAGGTTTTTAAGAGTCACGTCCTTTAAGCCTTTATTAATCACGCCTCTTGGCTTTTCCCTTGACAAGTTGTGCATTTTAGATTGTCCTGCAAATCAAAGAAAATTTCTATAATTTCATGGTTAGAATAATCATCCTTGATCTTTTGCCTCGTCCATAAGCATTCTCGAATGACCTTGTCATCAAAAATTGATAAGATAATACCATAGACATGAATAGATTTGTTGCAAAATAAATCAAAATATGTAAATGAAAAACTATTGACAAGATGAAAGGAATTATCAAACCATGGTGGATGTTTAATGGGAGTTGGTTGTTGAATTCTTTCCTGGATGTGCAATGCACTTGGAATGTCAACGAACACAACTCTTGGAACTTCAAGTGACGCTTCTCTTGGAACTTCAAATGGCATAACTTTTGAAATATCAAGAGACATGTTTTTTGAATCACAAAAAAGTCATGGCTATTGGTTCTTCAAAAGTCACATCTTTTGGTTTTTCAAAAGCCATGATTTTTGAATAATATCCTTTAAAATATATATCTCTTAAATTATACTGCAAAACAAAAGAGAGAATAGGAGAAGAAGCAAAGTTAGATAAAAATTGTTCTTCACTCTCCTCTTTTCCTCCAAATTCATTCTTTTCAACTCCAACGGTTTCTGCATCCACTCTCAATTCATCATTTTCAACTCCAACAATTTGTTCAACTTTAAAATGCTTTTGTTCATTTTAATTTTTCTCCAAACATTCTTCAGTTGCATTGTCTTTAAGTTGTTCTTTCATTGCTTCAATGTTCTTCTTCAAGGTGTTTTGAGCTTCATTTACTCGGTTTGGTGAAAGTGGGGTCAAGATGATTTTCCTTTCATTGTGAAAGAAAGAGTATCAGTTTATGAAACTGATCTAAGGCATTTTTACCTTAACAATTGATTGTGGATTTAGGAAGGAAGAAAAACAACCTGCACAAGTGAATGGCTCAAAAAGAAAGGGTTAAGGGTGGTAGACGTATGGTGAATAGGTGGGTTGTTTAAAATGAGAGATGGAAGTGGAAGATGGTTGATATGGCTATGGTTATGGCTGATGAAACAAAGGGATGGTTGTGAGGATAGTACCTTAAAGAAGACTCAAAGAAGAACTAATGCTATAGAGAGCAAATACCAAGACTTTATATTGCTTCTTCAAGGGGTGGTATTAAGTACTTTGACCCACTAGTTATATGAACTAGGAACCAGAAGTATCAAGGTGAAAAGAAAGGGGTTAACGCCACAAGTATAAAATACTTGATAAGTCGATAAAAGTCACCAGGACTTAAGGAAGAGAATAATCTCACTTATATTAATAAAAAATGTCTGAATACAAATGATATATGCTTTCCTATTTATAGGAAATAGAGAGGCATGGTTGAATGGTTACAAGGGGATTTGGCCAGCCTTGTGCCTTCCTGTAGAGACATAATTAATTACAAAATAGAGATGATGGTTCAGTTTAAATAGAGGGTGATAACCCTTGGCCGAATAGCTCTAATGTCCCTTGATGTTGTTGCCAAATTGGATGGGAGATGATGCTTGGCCAAATAGGGAGAGGGCTCTTCATCTTGGCACCTAAATGAGACCATATACAAGGCACATGGGGGCTGATCATATGGCATGCACATGGGTGTTCTAGGGAACCTTGTGGTGCAGCCTTGTGCATGGAATGATGGCTGGTCTTATGCTTTATCTTGGGCGTACATGTGTCTCCTTCCAAGCTAGCTTAAGTGTGGAGCTAGTTATCAAGCATGGGCTGTTTTGTGAACAAGCTTCCTAGCTGAATCCTTATGAGCTTTATATCAACATGTTCAGCTACATTCAACTACCTTTTTCATCACTTTTGGCAACTCAACTCTAAATAGTCAAACTAGCTGAGTTTAGCTAGCCTTAAGCTCCTCCAGCTGATTTGAGCTTTCCTTAATATTCCATGAGCTGCCTTGTACTTTGTGAGCTGTTTGTGAGCTGCATATGACGTCTAAATCATCCACCAAGCTACCTCATCGTGCATCACACTCCAATGTACCTATATGTGCAAGGAAACAAGGTAAGTCCATGGCATTGAGCTGTTATGAGCTAAATACCTTGCTTCCATGTAAGAATATGGTAATGTGAGCTATGATTGAAGGTTATGAGCTAAATATATCATCTCATAATATGTGTAAGATAATGGATGAAGCTTAAGAGCTATTATGAATGCATATGAACTAATAAAATGAATTATAATAATGCTGCCTTGATGTATATAAGATAATCATGTTTAATATATTTATAAGACTATCCTAACATGCTTAAATATCAATGTGCATTCTATGTTCATACTAAGTTATTCTTTAACTATTAAAACATTATATAACATAACATAGGAGGGTGTTAAGTTATCAAATGAACCAAAAGCTTCAAGACACTTAGTTAGGAGAACTTCCCTGAATTGTTTGGCCCTTGATTGAGTAATGGGACCTTGTGGCATGACTTCCGGATCTGGGGTAGGTGTGACCATATCATGCCCCCTTCTTTTAAGCGATTTATCCCCAAATCGTGTCCATCCTCAAAAGGTGATAAATTGGTGATGTTGAATGAAGCACTGACGCCACAAAACTCACTGGGCAACTCGAGTTTATAGGCATTTTCATTGATCTTTTCCACAATCTGAAATGGGCCATCTCCTCGGGGTAGTAATTTAGATTTCCTTTGGTTTGGGAATCTTTCCTTCCTAAAGTGTACCCAAACTTAATCTTCCATGTCAAAATTTACCTTTTTCCTTTCTTTGTTTGCTTGTTGTTCATATTGCCTCGTTCTCCTTTCAATATTGTACTTGACTTGTTGATGGAGTCTTATAACAAATTCTGCTTTGTTCTTTCCATCTTTGTTCACTATTTGATCACAAGGTAAAGGAAGTAAGTCCAAATGAGTTAAAGGATTGAAACCATACACTACCTTAAATGGAGAATATTTGGTTGCCGAGTGAATGGTTCGGTTATATGCAAACTCCACGTGTGGTAAGCATTCTTCCCAAGTCTTGATGTTCTTTTTGATGATGGATCTTAGTAGTGTTGACAAAACTCTATTAACTACTTCTGTTTGTCTATCTGTTTGAGGATGACATGTAGTAAGAATATTAGTTTCGTGCCAATTTTACTCCACAAAGTTCTCCAAAAATAGCTTAGGAATTTAACATCTCTATCCGACACAATGGTTCGAGGAAGTCCATGTAACCTTACCACTTCTCGGAAGAATAAGTTAGCAACATGAATAGCATCATCAGTCTTGTGACATGGTATAAAATGAGCCATTTTGGAAAATCGATCAACCACCACAAATATTGAATCCTTTCCGCTCCTTGTTTTTGGTAATCCCAAAACAAAGTCCATTGAGATATCTATCCATGGCATGGTTGGTATTGGCAAGGGCATGTATAATCCATGAGGCATAACTCTTGATTTTGCCTTTTTACATACTAAACACCTTTCACATACGTTTTCAACATACCTTTTCATCTTTGGCCAAAAGAGGTGTTCCTTCTAAATGCTAAGTGTCTTTTCAACACCAAAGTGTCCCATGAGTCCTCCTTAATGCGCTTCTTTTGTTAGCACTTCTCTTATGGAACCTTGTGGAATACATAGTCGTCCTTCTTTGAAAAGATATCCATAATGTCGATAATATTTGTCATGAGTACCTGTTTCACATAACTTATACCTTTCTCCAAAGTCCAAATCAGTAGCACATTGTTCCTTAAAGAATGAAAAACCAAGAAGTTTGGAATCCAAAGTGTTAAGTAAGACATACATGCGTGAAAGAGCATCTGCCACAAAATTGTCCTTTCCCTTCTTATAGTGTATGACATAAGGAAAAGACTCAAGGAATTCAACCCATTTGGCATGTCTATTATTGAGTTTGTGTTGTCCTTTGATATGATTTAATGCCTCATGGTTAGTGTGTATCACAAATTCTTTTGGCAATAAGTAGTGCTGCCAAGTCTCCAAGGTCCGAATGAGTGCGTACATTTATTTGTCATATGTTGGATAGTTCAAAGTTGCACCATTCAATTTTTCACTAAAATAGGCGATGGTTTTTCCTTCTTGACTTAAAACAACACCAATCCCAATTCCAGATGCATCAAATTCAACTTCAAATGTTTTCTCAAAGTTCGGCAATGCTAATAGTGGAGCCTTTGTTAAACAACCCTTGAGTTCGTTGAATGCTTCATCTTGTTCTTTACCCCAAGAGAAGTTTGAATTCTTCTTAATGATCCCTGTTAAGAGGGCGGCAATAGAACTGAAATTTGGTACAAAGCTTCTATAAAAGCTAGATAATCCATGGAAACTACGGACTTGGCTGACATTGACCAGCTTTGGCCATTCTTGTATTGCATTAATCTTTTTTGGATCCACTGATAATCCCTGTGAACTTAAAATGAAGCCTAAGAAAGTAACTTGATTAGTAAAAAAAGCACACTTCTTGATATTAGCATATAAGTGATATTCTCTCAAAGTGCTAAGAATGGAATGTAAATGTTCAACGTGATCTTTCAGAGACTTACTGTATATAAGAATATCATCAAAATAAACAACACAAAACTTACCAATGTAAGGCTGAAGACATGGTTCATCAAACGCATAAAAGTGCTAGGGGCATTAGTTAGGCCGAAAGGCATGACTAACCATTCATATAAACCGTGTTTAGTCTTGAATGCAGTTTTCCACTTGTCACCTTCCTTTATTCTAATATGATGGTAGCCACTTTTTAAGTCAATTTTGGAGAAGATGCTGGCTCCACTGAGTTCATCAAGCATGTCATCCAATCGAGGTATAGGGTGTTTATATCTTATAGTGATCTGGTTCACAGCCCTACAATCCATGCACATTCTCCAAGTTCCATCTTTCTTTGGCACCAACAAAATGGGTATAGCACAAGGGCTTAAACTTTCCCTAATGTAACCTTTGTCTAGGAGTTCTTTGATTTGTCTTTGTAATTCCTTTGTTTCCTCGGGATTACTTCTGTATGCTGGTCTATTAGGAATAGTGGCTCCAGGAATGAAATCAATTTGATGTTCAATTCCTCTAATTGGTGGCAATCTATCGGGGATTTCTTCAAGGAACATGTCCTCAAATTCCTGCAAAAGATTAGAAATAGAAGAAGGCAAGCCTTTAGGAGGGTTAGTAAGTAGAAAACTTTCCTTATACATAAGTATAAGTATAGCCTTCTTAGTTGATAAATGTTTCCGAACATCTCCCCTGCTGGCATATATACTCATTTTCGGAGTATGAATTTCTTTGGCCTTCTTTTCTTTCTCCCATTCTTCTATGCGTGACTTAAGGGTCACTTAAGATTCATGAACTTGGTTTAGTAACAAGGGTGCCAATATGATTTTCTTTCCTTGATGCTTGAAAGAGTACTTGTTAGAGAATCCGTCATGAGTAGCCTTCTTATCATTTTACCAAGGACGCCCGAGTATAAGGTGGCTTGCACTCATGGGCACCACGTCACAAAGGACTTCATCTTGGTATCTTCCAATTGAGAAATGTACAACAACTTGTTTGGTTACCTTGGCTTCACCCACATCGTTAAACCATTGAAGTTTGCAAGGATGAGGATGCTTGGAAGTCTTGAGACCCAACTTTTCCACCATGTGAGTACTTGCTACTTTTGTACAACTTCCTCCATCAATGATGACCACACAGACTTTATCTCCCACGTGACATTTTGTATGGAAGATGTTCTCTCTTTTTTCATCCTCTTGACTTTGAATGTTAAAAGTCCTTTTGACTACAAAGATGTTGGATGAAAGAGACATCTTATCAAATAAGGAAAAAAATTAATTGTGTGTAGGACCTTACTAGAATGTACTCTCACAAAGCCTCACGAGTCACTCCAAGGAAACTTAAATGTCACTCAATCCGCTCGTGTTTGCACTCTAGGACTTAATGGCTTTTACTTGTCCTCTTCTGATCTCACACATGCTCCAGCCTTTTTCCTCTCAATTTTCTTGTCCCAAGTTCTAGAGAACTTTACTCAAGACCGTATCAAGTAAATTTGTACTTGTTTGGCGTCGGCTGCAAAAGGGTTAGTAGGAATGAAAAAATAAATATAATGAAAGGATGGCTTAGAAATAGAAAGAAAAGAACAAAAGGGGTTACTTACACAAGTCACTTCATAACCTTCTATCACCACAATCAATTTAAACGGCTTACTTGACTTGCTTGGTGATGAGAATTGTTGATGAGTGCTTCAACTTCTTTCTTTTCTTTTCTTTGTCTTTCTTCTTTTTGAGTGCTGAAATTTTCTTTCTTTTGAGTGCGTCACTGTGTTTTCTGGTTTTTCTTTTTCTTTGACTTTGCACTTCTTTTTGTATTTTTCTTTTTGTTGTTGTTGCACGTTACGTTCTTCCACCAATAGCTCTGATTACCGCTTGATGTAAGGCATTTGTACCTTAACAATTGATTGTGGATCTAGGAAGGAAGCAAAACAACCTGATGTAAGGCTAATCAGGCTTCTTCAATAATGGAGAAGATGACAACCTTGTTATTTCTCGATCTAGGAGAGACACCAAATGTTACACCTTGAATTGAAAAGTAATATGCACAAAGAAGAATGATTGGTTAAGTAAGTGAGTAATTAAGAAAGGAAATGGAAAGAATTGAAATGGATAGAATAGTTATCAAAGAAGGGATGCGGAAGTGTTGTAGAATGATCCTTCAAGTGATGATGGATTCGGTCTCCAATGGTGGTGATGGACGAATGCCTTGTTGAGGATGAAGGATAATTCAAAGATGAAGAAATGGAAATTTAGAAGTTGGTGATAATATAGGCGTGATATGGTGATGGAATATGGTGATGATATAGGCATGATAATGGTGATGGACTATGGTGATGATATAGGCGTGATAATGGTGATGGAAGATGGTGATGAACAGATTGTATCTTATAAAACTAAGAAGGAACCAATGCTATAAAAGAGCAAAGACCCGTTTCTTATAAGTTTTATAAGGGATGGTAGTAAGGACTTTGACCCGCTAGTTATAAAAACTAGGAACCAGAAGTATCAAGGTGAAGGAATGACGCCACAAGCTTTAGAAAGGCTTGCTTAATCGATATAGTTCTAAAAAGAACTTGAAGAGAGAATAGTCTCACAAAAGGATTTTTTAATTATCAAAAGGGTTGATTTTACAAATGAATGTCAAAGCCTATTTATAGATTTGTAAAGGCTTGGCCGAATAGATATATGCCTTTTCGACAAAGTACATGTCTTAAAACGAAAATAAATGATGATTGGATGAGGGGAGATGTCTTTGGCCGAATGGTTCCCTTGTCTCTTCATCTTGGCGCCAATTTGAAACAAGATGATGCTTTGGCCGAATGGTTAGAAGCCTCTTCATTTTGGTTCCCATTTTATCCACATGCATGGCACATGTGTGGGCTGTCCATGAGGCACTCACATGGGCGGCATTGGGGCTTATGGTGTGGCTTCTTCTTGGCGTGAATTTGAGCAGCAACTTAGGCGTGACTTGGCATCAAACTTGCATCTAGGTGACATGGCATCAGTGGGGCATCAACTAATTATGAAAGGTCACATTTGTGTGAGACAACCTTTCATCATTTGAGCTACTTCCCATGAGTTTGAGCTGAAGTTGAGCTGGCCATAGATGAAGGACATGTGTATAAGTCATAGGATAACTCCTTGTGAAATGGCACTTCACGGAATGGCAACTCTTCACAAAAAGGTACGAATTCAAAAAATTCGACCTAAACCATATTTTTAGTGCTCTGTGTGGTGAAGATGATGGTGCAAATCTCTAGCTGAAAAGAGGTCTCTAGCTAGCTCAAAAGTCCAGCTCAAGTGAGCTCTGAGCTCGGGGGCAAGCTGGTAACTTTGTCCCAAAATGTTCTTGAGCTGTCCCGGAGTTGTCCTAGTTAAGTTTCCATAGCTCTTGGACTCCAATGCTAGCTTTAAGTCATCTCCCATCATTTAGCTGAACATGCACCTACAAAAGAAAGCATAATATAAGCTAAGTATATGAATTATTATAAAGTAATAAGAATGTGCATATTATAAAGATGTGAACTATAGGTTATAATAATAACTCATGCATCATATGATAATGAATGAATATTATTATTATAACTATAGATTATATGCATGAATATCAATCAATGATTCAAACCATAGGACATAATGAATGAATGCACATGTTATGATATAAAACAATAATATATAGTGCATAAATGAGTAAATATAATATAAAATAAGGTAAAACTCCCTTATATTGATCTTGATGGATCTTCAATGATGTGAGTATGTCATGCAGAAAGTTGGTGCTAGATAGGATCACATCATCCTCCCCTTCTTTTGGGCGATTTATCCTCAAATCGAAAGGTGACTTCTCCAAATTGTACGCCCATTCATAGGTCATCTTTATGAAATGATATTTATCAAAAATCACACCCGTTAAATAAGTTCCTGGAATGTCCATGACCTGAAAAGGGAAAGGAATCTCATAAGTAAGAGAATGATTAATGATAAATAAGTGAAAGAAATACTCCCTGTCTATGTTTGCTAGATGGTCAAGAGTCATGTCTTTTGAAGAAATATTATCTTCAATGATCATATCTCTCGGTACCCCAAAAGGCATATTGTTTGATTCTTCAAAAGTCATGTTCATTGAATAAAAATTCACAATTTGAAGGATCACGTCCATTAAGCCTTTATGATTCACGTCTTTTGGCTCTTTCCTTTGAAAGATTGTGTCATTTGAATCATCCTTGCCATTACAATTTGATAAGATTGTACCATATACACGGATCAAATTGCTGCAAAATGAATCAAAATTAGTAATTGAAAAACTATTGACAAGATAAATGGAAGTATCAAACCATGGTGGATGTTTAATGGGCGTTGGTTGCTTAATGATGTAAAACTCCATTGGTCGTTGAATTCTCTTCCATAGTTGTAATGAACTTGGAGCTTAAATGATCATAACTTTTGGAACATCAAGTGACACATCGTTTTGAATTTCAAGTAGCATAACTGTTGGAACGTCTAAGGACATGTCTTGTGGATCACCAGCGGTCACACCTATTGGTTCTTCAAAAGACATATTTCTTGAATCATCAACTCGAAGTGATATGTCTCTTGGATTATCCTGCAAAACAATAGGAAGAATAGATGAAAGAGTAAGGTTAATTAAAATATGTTCTTCATTCTCCTCTTTATCTCCAAATTCATCTTTTTAAACTCTCTCCTTTTCAACTCCAACGTCTTCTTCATCCACTCTTTATTTCTCATCATTTTCAACGTTTTGTTTGATTTTAAAATTCATTCCATCATTCGAACTTCCTTCCAACCGTTCTTCTTCAAGTTGCTCCTTCTTTGCTTTAATTCTTTTCCTCAAGGTGTTTTGATCTTCATTCACTCGACTAAGAGATAATGGAGTCAAGATGATTTTTCTTTTATTGCGGTAGAATGAATACTGATTTGTGAATCCATCATACAATGTTCGTTTATCAAACTGCCAAGGTCGTCCAAAAAGAAGATGGCTTGAATTTATGGAAGCAACATCACAAAAGACTTCATCTTCATATCTCCCAATTGAGAAGGGAACAAGTACTTTCTCTATGACTTCGAACTCTTCATCTTCAATTAATCCTTGCAAAACATATGGGCTAGGATGTTTGAATGTTGTAAGTCCCAATTTCTTGACCATGTATGTTCTTGTAATGTTTGAACAACTTCCTCCATCAATAGCTACAAGACACACTTTACCATTTACATGGCAACGAGTGTGAAATGTGTTTGTTCTTTGTTGTTCATCCTCCAATGTTTGGAAAGATGGAAGATCACAAGACATTGTTAGTATAAAAATAAAAAAAATTAAAACCTTACCAGCACACTCACAAAAGCCTCACTTGGTCACTCTAAAGATATTTAAGACTTCACTCCACTCACACTCATGTTTGCACTCGGGGATATGTTCTTGGTTTTTTTATCCCCCTTCTGATCTCACCCTCTCGTTTGCCTTTGATGTAATCACAACTACACAAATCGATCCTGAAGTCATTCCCATTGGACCTATCACTCGTGAAAAGGCAAAGCAATTCAGGGAAGTACTTTCTCATAAGTGCCTTGATGTTATTAAATCTTTTAATGAGAAAAAACCATCAGATAATAGGTTGTTTAATATGTTACATATTGAATATTAAATAACCTATAGTCCACATTATTATATAATACATTGTATAAGTTCATTTACTTAGTTTATTTCTTTATATTATGCATATGGGCACATTCGGCCAATACTTGGGAGCTACATTGGAGCAAAATGGAGCATGAAACAGCAAGGAAACTCACATAGGGATGCTTAAGAGATCATAAGGATTCATTGATGAAAAGTTGTTTTGAGGCCGTGAGCTCATAGCTGGATTGAGCTGAAGATTTGAGCTACAAGATGAACTCATTTCAGCTGGGGAGTTGCACCATCATCATCACCACTTAGGACACTTCAAATATGTCCTACGTCAAAATTTGTGAAATCGTACCTTTTCACGAATAGTTGCCACCTCAAGAGGTACCTTTTCACAAGGAGCTGCCCAAACGTTCATCATGTTACAAATCATCTAAGGCCAGCTCACCACCAGCTCATTCACACCCGAAGTAGCTCAAACATGAAGGGTTACCTTTCTCAAACATTGTGACCTTTCATGAATGATGTTGCCCATGAAGATGCCTTTTCAACAAGGAACACATCGGTGAAGAGATCACGCCTATTGGATGCTTAAATCATCAAGAAACATGAGCTAGAGGCTCCATGCCTATTCGGCCACATCACATGCCATACACATGAGAGCTTTTGGCGCCAAGCATGAAGAGACACGCCACCATTCGACCAAAGGGAGAAAATGGCGCCAAGATGAACCAACATACATATTCGGCCAAGGGAGATGTCTTCCCATCCTTAGCCGAATCATTAAGGCCTTTCATGAAGAGTTAGCCGAACCATCACAAGCCTAAAGGACTTATTCATTCATCTCAAGCATTATGTATTTTCCTAGAGACATGTATCTAGCCGAAACAACTTGTAATCATTCGGCCAAACCCTCTCATTTCCTATAAATAGAGTGGCTTGCCATCATTTGTACTCATCTCATCTCTTATATAAAACATACTCTTGTGAGTTATTTCTCTTCAAAGTTCTTTGTGAACTTTATCGATTAAGCAAGTATAATTCATATACTTGTGGCGTCATTCCTTCCAAATTGATTCCTAAATTCCTAGATTAATATCTAGTGGGTTGAAGACACTATCACCACCCCTCAAGCAAGTTTGTGAAGACCGGGATTGTGCTCCTTAGCACTATTTCATCTTTGGCGTGTTTGAGATACAACATCATCACCATCTTCATTTCATCATCAACATCATCAACATCCTTCATCAAGACCATCATCAATCCCATAATTCCGCAGCCATCTCTCTTTCATTTCTTTCTATTTCATTTCCTTTATTATATATTCATTTCTTAAGACCATTATTAATATCATTTCTTTCTTATATTATTTTGCAGCCCAAGCTTATTAATTCAAGGACATCAGTACTTGTCAATCCTAGATCGGGACACAATAAGGCTATCTACTCTCTTCCATCAAAGCGTGTAGATTCGCCTTACATCAAGCGGTAATCAGAGCATAGTTGGATTGACAACAAAAGTGTCATTGGCGTACAAAGAAAAAAGAAATTCAAAAGAGAAAAAAGACTCCTTCAACAAATTGGAGTGCAAAAAAAAAGAGAGAAAAATCAGAAAAGAAGAAAAGAAAAGAAAAAGAATTCAAAAAGAAAGCAAAGCCAAGGAAAATGCTCTACCATAGCAAAGTACATCAAAGAGGCCATCTACACTAAGAGAAGATAACCTTATTGTTTCTTGTGAAAGGTTGCAGTAAGTGTTGTTTCTTGAATTGTAAGTCACCTCTTCCTTTTCTATCCTTTTATTTTCCTTGTCTTCAACCATTTTTTTTCTTTTAAATACCTTTGAATCCTTTCTTCTACCTTTCCATTTCTACTCTTTTCTACCCTAACCTATTTTGTAGCCGACGCACACAAAGAAGGAATTAACTTGTTATAATCTTGAGTAAGTTCTTCGAAGGACTTAGCAAGAGAAATTTGAGTGGAAAAAGGCTATTGAGAGAGTGAGATCAGAAGGGGAATTTTTAAAAGCCAAATATATATTCCCGAGAGTAAATACGAGTGTCGAGTGGAGTGATCTTATCTTTTCTTTGGAGTGAACTTGTGAGACTTTGTGAGTGTGCTGGTAAGGTTTATTTTGTTTTATTTATCTACTAACAATGTCTCAAGTTTCAGGACAAGTTTTTGTAGTGAAAAGAGTCTTGAATATTCAGTCCATGGAGAATAATCAAAGAGAGAACATTTTTCACACTAGATGTCATGTAAACAACAAGGTTTGTTTCATGATTATTGATGGAGGAAGTTGTACCAATGTTGCAAGCACTTTAATGGTGGCTAAACTCGGACTCAAGATACTTAAACATCCTACACCATACAAGCTACAATGGCTAAATGATGGAGGAGAAGTTAAAGTCACCAAACAAGTCATTATTTCCTTTTCAATTGGGAAATACCAAGATCAAGTCCTTTGTGATGTCATTCCAATGAATGCGTGCCATATACTTCTAGGGAGGCCTTGGCAATTTGATAAGAAGGCTATCCATGATGGTTTTACGAACCGGTACTCTTTCTATCACAATGAAAAGAAATTCATTTTGACTCCTCTTTTACCAAATCAAGTGTCTGAAGATCAAGATGCTTTGAAGAAAAGTATTGAAGTTTTCAAATCTATCAAGGAGGAGGAACCAACGAAGATGAACATATATGCTGGAGGAAAAGACATTAGGAAACATTTGTTATCCTACAAAGCTCTAATTGTACTTAGGTACAAGGAAAGCTTAATTTTGACTAACATTCCAGAAGGTTTGCCTTCTTCTATTTCATATTTGTTGCAGGAATTTGAAGAGTTATTCCCAGAAGATATTCCTAGTGGATTACCACCTATTAGAGGGATCGAACATCAAATTGACTTCATACCAGGTGCATCCATTCCAAACCGTCCAGCATATAGAAGTAACCCTGAAGAAACTAAGGAGCTTCAGAACCAAGTTGAAGAATTAATGGACAAAGGATACATACGAGAGAGTTTGAGTCCATGTGCTGTTCCGGTGTTACTTGTACCCAAAAAGGATGGTTCATGGAGAATGTGTGTAGACTGTCGTGCTATCAATCAAATTACCATCAAATACCGACATCCTATACCAAGACTTGATGATATGTTGGATGAATTGAGTGGAACCACTATGTTCTCTAAAATTGATTTAAAAAGTGGATACCATCAAATCAGAATGCGAGAAGGAGACGAGTGGAAGACCGCATTCAAAACAAAGCAAGGATTGTATGAATGGATGGTAATGCCTTTCGGATTAACAAACGCTCCAAGCACCTTCATGAGATTAATGAATCATGTACTCAGACCATTCATCGGTAAGTTTTGTGTGGTTTATTTTGATGATATTCTGATTTATAGTCATGACTTGGAATCACATGTGCAACACTTAAGGTATGTTCTTGAAACCCTTCAAAAGGAAAAACTTTATGCAAATATGAAGAAATGTGTCTTTTGCACTAACAGTTTAACCTTCTTAGGCTTTATTGTAAGTTCACAGGGACTTGAAGTTGATCCTGAAAAGATCAAAGCCATTCAAGAGTGGCCTACGCCTACTTCAATTAGTCAAGTCCGAAGTTTTCATGGTCTTGCAAGTTTTTACAGAAGGTTTGTGCCTAATTTTAGTTCTATTGCCTCCCCCTTAACAGGGATCATTAAAAAGAATTCTATCTTTTCATGGGGCAAAGAACAAGAAGATGCCTTTAATGAAATGAAGGAATGTCTAACCAAGGCACCTTTACTTGCATTACCTAACTTTGATAAGACTTTTGAAGTGGAATGTGATGCTTCTGGAATCGGAATTGGGGCTGTTTTGACTCAAGAAGGACGACCCATTGCATATTTTAGTGAAAAGTTGAATGGTGCTTTGCTAAACTATCCAACTTATGATAAAGAGATGTATTCTCTCATAAGGGCACTTGAAGTTTGGCAGCATTATCTTCTACCAAAGGAATTCGTCATACACACCGATCATGAAGCCTTAAAACATATCAAGGGCCAACATAAGTTAAATAAGCGACATGCCAAATGGGTGGAGTTTTTGGAGTCATTCCCTTACGTCATTCATTATAAGAAAGGTAAAGAAAACATTGTAGCCGATGCTCTCTCTCGAAGGTATGTTCTCCTTAATGCTCTTGATTCAAAGTTAATTGGGTTTTCATATATTAAAGATTGCTATGCTACTGACCATGACTTTGAAGAGAAGTATAAGGCTTGTGAGAAAGGTGCATATGAAAAGTTTTATAGGCACGAAGGGTATCTATTCAAAGAAGGGCGTCTATGCATTCCTCAAGGATCCCTTAGAGAAGTGCTTGTTCGAGAAGCACATGAGGGAGGTCTCATGGGTCATTTTGGAATAAGTAAAACATTGGAGATTTTGAAACAACACCTCTATTGGCCTAAGATGAAGAGAGACGTTGAAAGGGTATGTGAGCGATGTGTCACTTGCAAAAGGGCAAAATCAAAGGTTATGCCTCATGGACTTTACATGCCTCTACCTATTCCTCAAGCACCATGGGTTGACATATCAATGGATTTTGTAATGGGACTACCAAGGACCAAGATGGGGCGAGATTCAATATTTGTTGTTGTAGATCGTTTTTCCAAGATGGCACATTTCATACCATGCCACAAGACAGACGATGCAACACATGTGGCCAATTTGTTCTTCAAAGAAATTGTGAGATTACATGGCGTTCCAAGAACCATAGTTTCCGATAGAGATGTCAAATTTCTTAGCCATTTTTGGAGGACATTATGGAGTAAGATTGGGACCAAGTTGCTATTCTCTACAACGTGTCACCCTCAAACCGATGGGCAAACCGAAGTGGTGAATCGAGTACTATCAACATTGTTGAGATCTATCATCAAAAAGAACATCAAAGCTTGGGAGGAATGCTTACCACACGTTGAATTTGCATATAATCGGGCAGTCCATTCAACAACTAAGATGTCACCATTTGAGGTAGTATATGGATTTAACCCCTTAACACCTTTAGATCTTCTTCCTTTGCCTCAGGAACACATGATCAACAAAGATCGCAAGAGCAAGGCTGAGTTCGTTAAGAAACTTCATCAGCAAGTTCGAGACAATATAGAAAAACGGACAAGACAATATGAACAACAAGCAAATAAGGGACGTAAGCCACTAAAATTGGAAGAAGGTGATTGGGTATGGGTGCATTTCAGAAAAGAACGTTTCCCTTCCCAAAGGAAATCTAAATTATTACCAAGAGGAGATGGACCATTCCAAATCATTAAGAAGATCAATGATAATGCATACAAATTGGATTTACCTGGTGAATACAATGTAAGTGCAACTTTTAATATTTCAGATCTTTCTCCATTTGAAGACAACGACGATTTGAGGACAAATCGCTCAAAAGAAGGGGAGGATGATGTAATCACAACTACACAAATCGATCCTGAAGTCATGCCCATTGGACCTATCACTCGTGCAAAGGCAAAGCAATTCAGGGAAGTACTTTCTCATAAGTGCCTTAATGTTATTAAATCTTTTAATGAGAAAGAACCATCAGATAATAGGTTGTTTAATATGTTACATATTGAATATTAAATAACCTATAGTCCACATTATTATATAATACATTGTATAAGTTCATTTACTTAGTTTATTTCTTTATATTATGCATATGGGCACATTCGGCCAATACTTGGGAGCTACATTGGAGCTAAATGGAGCATGAAACAGCAAGGAAACTCACATAGGGATGCTTAAGAGATCATAAGGATTCATTGATGAAAAGTTGTTTTGAGGCCGTGAGCTCATAGCTGGATTGAGCTGAAGATTTGAGCTACAAGATGAACTCATTTCAGCTGGGGAGTTGCACCATCATCATCACCACTTAGGACACTTCAAATATGTCCTACGTCAAAATTTGTGAAATCGTACCTTTTCACGAATATTTACCACCTCAAGAGGTACCTTTTCACAAGGAGCTGCCCAAACGTTCATCATGTTACAAATCATCTAAGGCCAGCTCACCACCAGCTCATTCACACCCGAAGTAGCTCAAACATGAAGGGTTACCTTTCTCAAACATTGTGACCTTTCATGAATGATGTTGCCCATGAAGATGCCTTTTCAACAAGGAACACATCGGTGAAGAGATCACGCCTATTGGATGCTTAAATCATCAAGAAACATGAGCTAGAGGCTCCATGCCTATTCGGCCACATCACATGCCATACACATGAGAGCTTTTGGCGCCAAGCATGAAGAGACACACCACCATTCGGCCAAAGGGAGAAAATGGCGCCAAGATGAACCAACATACATATTCGGCCAAGGGAGATGTCTTCCCATCCTTAGCCGAATCATTAAGGCCTTTCATGAAGAGTTAGCCGAACCATCACAAGCCTAAAGGACTTATTCATTCATCTCAAGCATTATGTATTTTCCTAGAGACATGTATCTAGCCGAAACAACTTGTAATCATTCGGCCAAACCCTCTCATTTCCTATAAATAGAGTGGCTTGCCATCATTTGTACTCATCTCATCTCTTATATAAAACACACTCTTGTGAGTTATTTCTCTTCAAAGTTCTTTGTGAACTTTATCGATTAAGCAAGTATAATTCATATACTTGTGGCGTCATTCCTTCCAAATTGATTCCTAAATTCCTAGATTAATATCTAGTGGGTTGAAGACACTATCACCACCCCTCAAGCAAGTTTGTGAAGACCGGGATTATGCTCCTTAGCACTATTTCATCTTTGGCGTGTTTGAGATACAACATCATCACCATCTTCATTTCATCATCAACATCATCAACATCCTTCATCAAGACCATCATCAATCCCATAATTCCGCAGCCATCTCTCTTTCATTTCTTTCTATTTCATTTCCTTTATTATATATTCATTTCTTAAGACCATTATTAATATCATTTCTTTCTTATATTATTTTGCAGCCCAAGCTTATTAATTCAAGGACATCAGTACTTGTCAATCCTAGATCGGGACACAATAAGGCTATCTACTCTCTTCCATCAAAGCGTGTAGATTCGCCTTACATCAGCCTTTTACCGCTCAATTCTCTCTTGTAGGTCCTTTAAATAACCAACTCGAGATTGAGCAAGTTTCTTAGTTTGTGCGTCGGCTTAAAACAATATGGTTAGGGTATAGAAATGGTTATGGTAAAGGTAGGATAGAAAAAGGTTAAGAAAAGGATAAAGTAATGAAATAAGAAAAGATGAAAGAAAAGGAAATGAAATAGTAAGAAAGTGAAGATAACTTACAACTCAAGTTGCAACACTTACTATCTTCCTTCACAAGAAACAACAAGGATACCCCCTTCTAGTTTGATGTTGGACAGATGGTAATATGCTTCTCTTTGAGTGTACTTTGCAACTTTGCTTCACTTTTTCTTTTGCTTTTGATTCTATTCTTTTCTTTTCTTTCTTTTTCACTCCAAATTTGATGTAGGAGTCTTTTTCTTTTCTTTTTGTTTTTCTTCTTTTTGTTGCTTTTGTTGCAGCACTTGATTGTCAATCCACCAAAACTTTGATTACCGCTTGATGTAAGGCTAACCAGGCTTCTTCAATAATGGAGAAGATGGAAACCTTGTTATTTCCCGATCTATGAGAGACACCAAATGCTACACCTTGAATTGAAAAGTAATATGCACAAAGAAGAATGATTGGTTAAGTAAATGAGTAATTAAGAAAGGAAATGGAAAGAATTGAAATGGATAGAATAGTTATCAAAGAAGGGTTGTGAAAGTGTTGTAGAATGATCCTTCAAGTGATGATGGATTCGGTCTCCAATGGTGGTGTTGGACGAATGCATTGTTGAGGATGAAGGATAATTCAAAGATGAAGAAATGGAAATTTAGAAGTTGGTGATAATATAGGTGTGTTATGGTGATGGAATATGGTGATGATATAGGCGTTATAATGGTGATGGACTATGGTGATGATATAGGCGTGATAATGGTGATGGAAGATGGTGATGAATAGATTGTATCTTATAAAACTAAGAAGGAACCAATGCTATAAAAGAGCAAAGACCCGTTTCTTATAAGTTTTATAAGGGATGGTAGTAAGGACTTTGACCCGCTAGTTATAAAAACTAGGAACCAGAAGTATCAAGGTGAAGGAATGACGCCACAAGCTTTAGAAAGGCTTGCTTAATCAATATAGTTCTAAAAATAACTTGAAGAGAGAATAATCTCACAAAAGGATTTTTTAATTATCAAAAGGGTTGATTTTACAAATGAATGCCAAATCCTATTTATAAATTTGTAAAGGATTGGCCGAATAGATATATGCCTTTTCGGCAAAGTACATGTCTTAAAATGAAAATAAATGATGATTGGATGAAAGGAGATGTCTTTGGCCGAATGGTTCCCTTGTCTCTTCATCTTGGCGCCAATTTGAAACAAGATGATGCTTTGGCCGAATGGTTAGAAGCCTCTTCATTTTGGCGCCCATTTCATCCACATGCATGGCACATATGTGGACTGTTCGTGAGGCACTTACATGGGCGGCATAGGGTCTTATGGTGTGGCTTCTTCTTGGCGTGAATTTGAGCAGCAACTTAAACGTGACTTGGCATCAAACTTGCATCTAGGTGACATGGCATCAATAGGGCATCAACTAATTATGAAAGGTCACATTTGTGTGAGAAAACCTTTCATCATTTGAGCTACTTCCCATGAGTTTGAGCTGAAGTTGAGATGGCCATAGATGAAGGACATGTGTATAAGTCATAGGACAGCTCCTTGTAAAATGACACTTCTCGGAATGGCAACTCTTCATGAAAAGGTACGAATTCACAAAATTTGACCTAAACCATATTTGTAGTGCTCTGTGTGGTAAAGATGATGGTGTAAATCTCCAGCTGAAAAGAGGTCTCTAGCTAGCTCAAAAGTCCAGCTCAAGTGAGTTATGAGCTCGGGGGTAAGCTGGCAACTTTGTCCCAAAATGTTCTTGAGCTGTCCCGGATTTGTCCTAGTTAAGTTTCCATAGCTCTTGGACTCCAATGCTAGCTTTAAGTCAGCTCCCATCATTTAGCCGAACATGCACCTACAAAAGAAAGCATAATATAAGCTAAGTATATGAATTATTATAAAGTAATACGAATGTGCATATTATAAAGATGTGAACTATAGGTTATAATAATAACTCATGCATCATATGATAATGAATGAATATTATTATTATAACTATAGATTATATGCATGAATATCAATCAATGATGCAAACCATAGGACATAATGAATGAATGCACATGTTATGATATAAAATAATAATATATAGTGCATAAATGAGTAAATATAATATAAAATAAGGTAAAACTCCCTTATATTGATCTTGATGGATCTTCAATGATGTGAGTATGTCATGCAGAAAGTTGGTGCTAGATAGGATCACATCATAACCTGCACAAGTGAATAGCTAAAAAAGAGAGGGTTAAGGGTGGTAGACGCATGGTGAATAGGTGCGCTATTTAAAATGAGAGATGGAAGCGGAAGATGGTTGATATGGCTATGGTTATGGTTGATGAAACAAAGGGGTGGTTGTGAGGATAGTATCTTAAAGAAGACTCAAAGAAGAACCAATGCTATAGAGAGAAAAGATCCAGACTTTATTTTGCTTTTTCAAGGGGTGGTATTAAGTACTTTGACCCACTAGTTATATGAACTAGGAACCATAAGTATCAAGGTGAAAGAAAGGGGTTGACGCCATAAGTATAAAATACTTGATAAGTCGATAAAAGTCACCAGGACTTAAGGAAGAGAATAATCTCACTTATATTAATAAAAAATGTTTTGATGTGATCCTACCGACCACCAAGTTCAAACAAAACATGCTCACAACTTTGAAGTTCTTCCAAGATGATTCTAAGGGAGTCTTGCCTTATTTTATTATTTATTTACTCATTTATGCATTACATGTCACGTGAATATGTTTATCTTATTCTTAATTTTTGCTTGAATATTATATGCTGTCATTTATATATATAATATATGATATTCATGCATGACTTATTAATTCACATCTTTATATAACTCATTCAATGCATATGCATTCATAGTTAGCTCATTTGCATTATTAACATAGGTGGAAGCATCCATTCATAATTATCATAGTTCAATTCCTATCTAATTATTTGTTTACATACTTTGTCTAGGTTCATTGGATGCTAAGAAGACTAAAGGCAATTGAAGAGTTGGTTGGACAGTTCACGTCAGTCAGATTGTTCTGCATTTTTGAACATGTTCCAAGAATATTTGGGTGATAAAGTCTTCTTAACATTTAATCCCCTATCTCGTATCTTTCCAACGCATTTTTAATCACAATAATCCAATATCGGTATCTTGAGATATGTCCAGATTACTGAAGACAGTGCAGGCTGGAAATTAATACGGGATTTGCAACCATTCATCTCCTTCAAAGGACTTATGCATGGTAGGAATTAATGAAGACATGCATGGACGAGAAAAGAATATTAAAATGAATCAGAACATTTGTGAGGAGGTGCAAGGATTCATTCAAAGGCTTTTAAATTCATCCATTCATGCAAGAGGCCAAATAGTCATGTTCACACAAGGGGGAAGAATTTCAGCCAAGATACATTCATGAACATTCATCCATAGAAGACAAATCAACAAGTTCACACAAGCTGGGATGAATTCGGCCAAAGGATGTATTCCAGTAAAAGATGAATATCCATTCATCAAAATTCATTCACCTAAGCCATGCTTTGTATCTACTTAAAGAATGAACACTCATCCATGAAGGTTCACTCATTAAATGTTTTGTATTCACACCATGCACTCTTAGGCCTATAAATAGCTTTCCATTCATTTGTAAAAGAA
Source organism: Hibiscus syriacus (assembly GCF_006381635.1). Lineage (NCBI taxonomy): Eukaryota > Viridiplantae > Streptophyta > Magnoliopsida > Malvales > Malvaceae > Hibiscus > Hibiscus syriacus. The sequence goes on along the minus strand of NW_024062800.1, from coordinate 8,850,046 downwards.
ACCAATTCACTTTGTTTAATCAAATATTTGTGAGAGTTTCTCTCTTTAGTTCTTAAGTGAACTTTATCGACTTATCAAGCTTATGCTTGTGGCGTCACCCCTATCTATGTCACCCTGATACTTCTGGTTCCTATCTCTTTATAGATAGTGATGTAAGGCGAATCTACACGCTTTGATGGAAGAGAGTAGATAGCCTTATTGTGTCCCGATCTAGGATTGACAAGTACTGATGTCCTTGAATTAATAAGCTTGGGCTGCAAAATAATATAAGAAAGAAATGATATTAATAATGGTCTTAAGAAATGAATATATAATAAAGGAAATGAAATAGAAAGAAATGAAAGAGAGATGGCTGCGGAATTATGGGATTGATGATGGTCTTGATGAAGGATGTTGATGATGTTGATGATGAAATGAAGATGGTGATGATATTGTATCTCAAACACACCAAAGATGAAATAGTGCTAAGGAGCACAATCCCGGTCTTCACAAACTTGCTTGAGGGGTGGTGATAGTGTCTTCAACCCACTAGATATTAATCTAGGAATTTAGGAATCAATTTGGAAGGAATGACGCCACAAGTATATGAATTATACTTGCTTAATCGATAAAGTTCACAAAGAACTTTGAAGAGAAATAACTCACAAGAGTATGTTTTATATAAGAGATGAGATGAGTACAAATGATGGCAAGCCACTCTATTTATAGGAAATGAGAGGGTTTGGCCGAATGATTACAAGTTGTTTCGGCTAGATACATGTCTCTAGGAAAATACATAATGCTTGAGATGAATGAATAAGTCCTTTAGGCTTGTGATGGTTCGACTATCTCTTCATGAAAGGCCTTAATGATTCGGCTAAGGATGGGAAGACATCTCCCTTGGCCGAATATGTATGTTGGTTCATCTTGGCGCCATTTTCTCCCTTTGGCCGAATGGTGGTGTGTCTCTTCATGCTTGGCGCCAAAAGCTCTCATGTGTATGGCATGTGATGTGGCCGAATAGGCATGGAGCCTCTAACTCATGTTTCTTGATGATTTAAGCATCCAATAGGCGTGATCTCTTCACCGATGTGTTCCTTGTTGAAAAGGCATCTTCATGGGCAACATCATTCATGAAAGGTCACAATGTTTGAGAAAGGTAACCCTTCATGTTTGAGCTACTTCGGGTGTGAATGAGCTGGTGGTGAGCTGGCCTTAGATGACTTGTAACATGATGAACGTTTGGGCAGCTCCTTGTGAAATAGGTACCTCTTGAGGTGGCAACTATTCGTGAAAAGGTACGATTTCACAAATTTTGACGTAGGACATATTTGAAGTGTCCTAAGTGGTGATGATGATGGTGCAACTCCCCAGCTGAAATGAGTTCATCTTGTAGCTCAAATCTTCAGCTCAATCCAGCTATGAGCTCACGGCCTCAAAACAACTTTTCATCAATGAATCCTTATGATCTCTTAAGCATCCCTATATGAGTTTCCTTGTTGTTTCATGCTCCATTTAGCTCCAATGTAGCTCCCGAGTATTGGCCGAATGTGCCCATATGCATAATATAAAGAAATGAACTTATACAATGTATTATATAATAATGTGGACTATAGTATATAATAACTTATATCTCAAATATTAATGACTAAGTTATTATAATAACCATAGATATTATATGTATGAAAATAATTATGAAATAAACATATATGTATGTAAAGTTAGAAAGTTTCTTCACTTGTAAGGGTGGAATAGCCATGATAATCATAATGCTGAATTGGATCACATCATCCTCCCCTTCTTTTAATCGATTTGTCCTCAAATCGAAAGATCTTCCTTTCCTTGAGTCATTCCATTTGATAAGTACCTTTATAAAAAGATTCATATCTTTTGAAAGAATGCCTTGTAAGTTCTTGATCTGGAAAGAAATAAAACTTTCATTAGTATGAATGTGATCAAACAAAATTAAAGTTAAGAAATACTTCCTGAAAGATGTAGGTTCAAAGTTCATGTCTATCGAAGACATTTGGCTTTGAATGTTGATGTCCTTTTGTATTCCAAAATTCATGCCCCTTTCCATAGATAGTTGCATTAATTCATGAAAAGTGATGACTCTTGGAATGGTGATGTCCTCATAAGTCACGCCCTTTGAATGAAAAATCATTTCCCTTTGGTTTTCAATAGGCATGTCTTTTGATTCTTGATGGGTCACGTCCTTTGGATGAAGAGTTACCATTCTTTGCTCTTCAATAGTCGCACCTTTTGGTTCTTGAAAGATCACATCGTTTAGTTTACCAAATTGATGGATTGTGTTGCTTGGTTCATCCTGCAAATCAAAGGAAACTTTTGTTTGGTTAAGGTTAGAAAAATCAGCATCAACTTTGCATCTTGTTAATAGGACTCTTTGTGACAAGCACTTAGAGGTATAAGCACTTGTTTTTGGAATGTTTTCTTCCTGGTTTAACTTCGATTTTCCTTTCCTCATGGCCTCAACACTTTGTTTCATCTTGATTTGATCAACTTGGACTTGTTTAGGCGTCAAAGGTGTTAGGATGATCTTCTTCCCTCCATGGTTGAATGAATACTGATTAGTAAAACAATCATGAATGGTCCTCCTATCATATTGCCATGGTCTTCCAAGGAGTAAATGACTAGCATGCATAGGAACAACATCGCACATAACCTCGTCCTTGTACTTGCCAATGGAGAAAGGAACCATCACCTGTTTGTTGACATTAAGTTCTCCTCGTTCATTTAACCATTGTAATTTGTAGGGATTTGGATGTTTCAAAGTTTGCAATCCCAATTTCTCCACCATGATGGTACTGGCAACATTAGTACAACTTCCACCGTCTATGATCATGAAACACACCTTTTCATTCACATGGCAGCGGGTATGAAAGATGTTTTCCCTTTGTGCATCGTCTTCTACTATTTGAGCACTTAGACTTCTCTTGACCACTAGGGCTTCACCTTCTACCGGAGCACCAATTTCGGTTTCTTCCTCAACTTCTGTTGGTGTCGGTGCAGCTTCTTCTTCTTCATGGTCAGATTCAATCTCACCATTTCCAAGTAATAACATGGTGTTTCGGTTGGGACATTGTGTGGATATATGTCCCCTCCCAAGACACTTAAAGCAACGTATGTCTCTTGTTCGTTCAGGGATCTCTTTTCCTCGATTCTCTTTATTAATTTGGGAAGCATTTGATGATTCAGCCTTCTCTTTGGTAGGAATAGGGGTAGACTTCCTCAAACTATTGTTTGGACTCCATCTTGAAGATGTAGGCACTGAAGTACGAGAGATAGGTCTTCTCCGAAGTTGCCTTTCTATTTTCATAGCCATTTGCACCATTTCATCAAGTTCGATGTAATGATACAATTCTAGTGTGTTGGCAATCTCAGGATTGAGTCCAGCAAGAAATCTAGCCATGGTTGCTTCGCGATCCTCCTCAATATTGACTCGGATCATTGCCACTTCCATTTCCTTATAGTAATCCTCTACACTCCTTTGGCCTTGCTTTAGGTTCTGCAATTTCTGAAACATATCCCGATGATAATGAGTAGGAATGAAACGTTTACGCATGATACCTTTCATTTCGAGCCATGTTGAAATTGGTCTCTCTCCATTCCTCCTCCGAGTAATAGTAAGTTGATCCCACCATATCAAAGCATAATCAACAAATTCCATAGCTGCCAATCTTACTTTCTTGAGTTCGGAATAGTTATGGCAACTAAACACATGTTCCACCTTGCTTTCCCATTCAAGATAGGCTTCTGGATCAGTCTTTCCTTGGAATTGAGGAATTTTGATTTTGATGTTGCTCATATTATCATCAACATTGGCACGCCTAGGTCCTTGTATCAATGCTGGTTCTTCTTCATCATAAGGATTTGGGACATCATCTTCTGGAAGAGGTTGTTACCTCTGAGGAGTATCATTGTTTCTAGTTTGTGGTTGATCTTGTCTTTGGTCTAGTTTCTCATGGAGAGCATCAAATTCTGTTCGAAACATCCTTATCATTTCTCCAATCAGTGCTTGCATTTGCAAGTTGGGTTGACCTGCATTTCCTTTAGGACTTTGAGACATAGTTAGTAAATAAAACAAAAATAAACCTTACCAGCACACTCACAAAGTCTCACAAGTTCACTCCAAAGAAAAGATAAGATCACTCCACTCAACACTCGTATTTACTCTCGGGAATATATATTTGGCTTTTAAAAATTCCCCTTCTGATCTCACTCTCTCAATAGCCTTTTTCCACTCAAATTTCTCTTGCTAAGTCCTTCGAAGAACTTACTCAAGATTATAACAAGTTAATTCCTTCTTTGTGTGCGTCGGCTGCAAAATAGGTTAGGGTAGAAAAGAGTAGAAATGGGAAGGTAGAAGAAAGGATTCAAAGGTATTTAAAAGAAAAAAAATGGTTGAAGACAAGGAAAATAAAAGGATAGAAAAGGAAGAGGTGACTTACAATTCAAGAAACAACACTTACTGCAACCTTTCACAAGAAACAAGAAGGTTATCTTCTCTTAGTGTAGATGGCCTCTTTGATGTACTTTGCTATGGTAGAGCATTTTCCTTGGCTTTGCTTTCTTTTTGAATTCTTTTTCTTTTCTTTTCTTCTTATCTGATTTTTCTTTTTTTTTTTTTGCACTCCAATTTGTTGAAGGAGTCTTTTTTCTCTTTTGAATTTCTTTTTGCTTTGTACGCCAATGACACTTTTGTTGTCAATCCAACTATGCTCTGATACCACTTGATGTAAGGCGAATCTACACGCTTTGATGGAAGAGAGTAGATAGCCTTATTGTGTCCCGATCTAGGATTGACAAGTACTGATGTCCTTGAATTAATAAGCTTGGGCTGCAAAATAATATAAGAAAGAAATGATATTAATAATGGTCTTAAGAAATGAATATATAATAAAGGAAATGAAATAGAAAGAAATGAAAGAGAGATGGCTACGGAATTATGGGATTGATGATGGTCTTGATGAAGGATGTTGATGATGTTGATGATGAAATGAAGATGGTGATGATGTTGTATCTCAAACACGCCAAAGATGAAATAGTGCTAAGGAGCACAATCCCGGTCTTCACAAACTTGCTTGAGGGGTGGTGATAGTGTCTTCAACCCACTAGATATTAATCTAGGAATTTAGGAATCAATTTGGAAGGAATGACGCCACAAGTATATGAATTATACTTGCTTAATCGATAAAGTTCACAAAGAACTTTGAAGAGAAATAACTCACAAGAGTATGTTTTATATAAGAGATGAGATGAGTACAAATGATGGCAAGCCACTCTATTTATAAGAAATGAGAGGGTTTGGCCGAATGATTACAAGTTGTTTCGGCTAGATACATGTCTCTAGGAAAATACATAATGCTTGAGATGAATGAATAAGTCCTTTAGGCTTGTGATGGTTCGGCTATCTCTTCATGAAAGGCCTTAATGATTCGGCTAAGGATGGGAAGACATCTCCCTTGGCCGAATATGTATGTTGGTTCATCTTGGCGCCATTTTCTCCCTTTGGCCGAATGGTGGTGTGTCTCTTCATGCTTGGCGCCAAAAGCTCTCATGTGTATGGCATGTGATGTGGCCGAATAGGCATGGAGCCTCTAGCTCATGTTTCTTGATGATTTAAGCATCCAATAGGCGTGATCTCTTCACCGATGTGTTCCTTGTTGAAAAGGCATCTTCATGGGCAACATCATTCATGAAAGGTCACAATGTTTGAGAAAGGTAACCCTTCATGTTTGAGCTACTTCGGGTGTGAATGAGCTGGTGGTGAACTGGCCTTAGATGACTTGTAACATGATGAACGTTTGGGCAGCTCCTTGTGAAATAGGTACCTCTTGAGGTGGCAACTATTCGTGAAAAGGTACGATTTCACAAATTTTGACGTAGGACATATTTGAAGTGTCCTAAGTGGTGATGATGATGGTGCAACTCCCCAGCTGAAATGAGTTCATCTTGTAGCTCAAATCTTCAGCTCAATCCAGCTATGAGCTCACGGCCTCAAAACAACTTTTCATCAATGAATCCTTATGATCTCTTAAGCATCCCTATGTGAGTTTCCTTGCTGTTTCATGCTCCATTTAGCTCCAATGTAGCTCCCAAGTATTGGCCGAATGTGCCCATATGCATAATATAAAGAAATAAACTAAGTAAATGAACTTATACAATGTATTATATAATAATGTGGACTATAGTATATAATAACTTATATCTAAAATATTAATGACTAAGTTATTATAATAACCATAGATATTATATGTATGAAAATAATTATGAAATAAACATATATGTATGTAAAGTTAGAAAGTTTCTTCCCTTGTAAGGGTGGAATAGCCATGATAATCATGATGCTGAATTGGATCACATCAGATAGTGGGTCAAAGTCCTTGTTTACCATCCCTTAAAGAAGCAATATAAAGTCTGGGTCTTTGTTCTTTAACATTGGTTCTTCTTTGAGTCTTCTTTGAGATACTACTTTTCATATTCATCTCCATCACCTTCATTCTACTTCCATTACCATACTTCATCATTTCCTTTAAACATATCACCAACTTATATATATTTTCCACTCCCATATTTATCTTTCCATTTCATTACTTTCATTTAACCATTTTTTTAGCTTTCTTGTTTGTGCAGGATACTTGTTGCTTTCCTAGATCGAAACAATCAAAGGTACAACCTTGAATTCACCATCCATCCAAGTGAGGCTAGGTTGAATTGTATCATGTTTGAATACAAATGATATAGCTTTCCTATTTATAGGAAATGGAGAGGCATGGCCGAATGGTTACAAGGGGATTCGGCCAGCCTTGTGCCTTCCTATAGAGACATAATTAATTACAAAATAAAGATGATGGTTCAGTTTAAATGGAGGGTGATAACCCTTGGCCAAATAGCTCAAATGTCCTTTCGTGTTGGCGCCAAATTGGATGGGAGATGATGCTTGGCCGAATAGGGAGAGGGCTCTTCATTTTGGCGCCTAAATAAGACCACATGCAAGGCACATGGGGGCTGATCATATGGCATGCACATGGGTGTTCTAGGGAACCTTGTGGTGCAGCCTTATAGCATGGAATGATGGATGGTAATGTGCTTCATCTTGGGCGTGCATGTGTCTCCTTCCAAGCTAGCTTGAGTGTGGAGCTAGTTAGCAAGCATGGGTTGTTTTGTGAACAAGCTTCCTAGCCAAATCCTTATGAGCTTCATATCAACATGTTCAGCTACATTCAGCTACCTTCTTCATCACTTCCGGCAACTCAACTCCAGATAGTCGAACTAGCCGAGTTTAGCTAGCCTTAAGCTCCTCCAGCTGAATCGAGTTTTCCTTAATATTCCATGAGTTGCCTTGTACTTTGTGAGTTGTTTGTGAGCTGCATATGACGTCCAAATCATCCACCAAGCTACCTCATCATGCATCACACTCCAATGTACTGATATGTGCAAGGAAACAAGGTAAGTCCCTGGCATTGAGCTGTTATGAGCTAAATACCTTGTTTCCATATAAGAATATGGTAATGTGAGCTCTGATTGAAGGTTATGAGCTAAATATATCATCTCATAATATGTGTAAGATAATGGATGAAGCTTAAGAGCTATTATGAATGCATATGAACTAATAAAATGAATTATAATGATGCTTCCTTGATGTATATAAGATAATTATGTTTAATATAATTATAAGACTATCCTAACATGCTTAAATATCAATGTGCATACTATGTTCATACTAAGGTATTCCTTAACTATCAAAAGCTTCAAGACACTTAGTTAGGAGAACTTCCCTGAATTGTTTGGCCCTTGATCGAGTAAAGGAACCTTGTGGCATGACTTCTAGATCTGGGGTAGGTGTGACCATATCAGAAACCATCATGGACAGCCCGCTTGTCAAATTGCCATGGCCTCCCCAAGAGTAAATGACTTGTTTAGTGACCTTCATCTCTTCCTCGTTGTTCAACCATTGCAATTCATATGGGCTGGAATGTTTAATCGTTGTAAGATCCAATTTGTTCACCATGTATGTACTTGCAATATTTGTACAACTTCCTCCGTCAATAGCTACAAGACACACTTTACCATTTACATGGCAACGAGTGTGAAATGTGTTTTTCTTTGCTGTTCATCCTCCAATATTTGGAAAGATGAAAGATCATCATAAGACATAGTTAGTAGAAAGAAAATAAATTAAAACCTTACTAGCACGCTCTCAAAGCCTCATAATCTTCACTCCAAAGAAAATTAAGAGATCACTCCACTCAACACTCGTGTTTACTCTCTGGAATATAATTTGGCTTTTAACAATTCCTCTTCTGATCTCACTCTCTCAATTAGCCTTTTCCCACTCAATTTCTCTTGCTAAGTCCTTTGAAGAACTTACTCAAGATTAGAACAAGTTAAATTCTTTCCTTGTGTGTGTCGGCTGCAAATAAGGTTAGGGTAGAAAGAATAGAAGAAATGGAAATGTAGAAGAAAAGGAATTCAAGGTATTAAAAGTAAGAAATGGTTGAAGACAAGGAAAATGAAAGGATAGAAAAGGAAGAGGCAACTTACAATTCAAGAAACAACACTTACTACAACCTTTCTCTAGAAACAATACGGTTATCTTCTCTTAGTGTAGATGGACTCTTTGATGTTCTTTTAATGGTAGAACACTTTTTCCTTGGCTTGCTTTCTCGTTTTGAATTTTTTTTCTTTTTTTTTCTTTTTTTTTTCTTCTTTTTGTCTTTTCTTTTCTTTTTTCACTCCAATTTTGTTAAAAGTGTCTTTTTTTCTTTTGAACTTCTTTTTTCTTTGCACGCCAATGACACTTTTGTTGTCAATCCAACTATGCTCTGATTACCGCTTGATGTAAGGTGATCTACACGCTTTGGGAGAAGACAGTAGATAGTCTTATTTTGTCCCGATCTAGGATTGACAAGTACTGATGTCCTTGAATTATAAGCTTGGCTACAACATAGATAAGAAAAGGAAATATGATTAATGAAGGAAGATTAATGAAATGATAAAGATAAGGAATGAAATGAAATAAATAAAGGATAGAGATGGATGCGGAATTGATGGTCTGGATGGATGAAGATGATGGTGTTGATGATGAAAAAGAGATGATGTTGTTGTTGTATCTCAAACACGCCAAAGAAGAAATAATGCTAAGGAGCATAATCATGGTCTTCACAAACTTGTTTGAGGGGTGGTGATAGTTTCTTCAACCCACTAGATATTAATCTAGGAATTTAGGAATCATGATAGAAGGAATGACGCCACAAGTATAGGAATTATACTTGTTTAATCGATAAAGTTCACAAAGAACTTTGAAGAGAAATAAGTCACAAGAGTAATTTTTATATATGAGATGAGATGATTACAAATGATGGCAATAGCCTATTTATAGTTTTTAAAGGGTTTAGGGCGAATAGATACATGATGGTTCGGCTATGGATGAAACCCCTTTAAAAATACATGATTTTTAAATGAAAATACATGATTTTAATAAAGATACATGCTCTTGGCGGAATAGTAAGGTGTTGGTTCGGCCTAAGGATGTTTTGAATGCCTTTGGAAGATATTTTGGCGCCAAAATGAAGAGGAAAAAGTCTTTGGCCGAATAGGAAGCATCCCTTGGTGTTTTGGCACCTATTTGATGTTATATGGAGTGCACATGCTTGAATGGTGCACATGGCAGCCTACTTGAACGCACATGGGTCTTCTTGCAAGGCTTTGGTGAGGTTGCAACCATAAGATGATGTCTTGAAGTCCATGGAATGAAGATAAGACGCAACTAGGAGTGATTTAGCTTCCAATGTGCATCTAGGTGTCATGGTTTTCAGTGGGCAACAACTTGTCATGAAAAGTCACATTATGTGGAAGGTAACCTTTCATCATTTGAGCTGCTTCCCATGTGTATGAGCTGAAGATGAGCTGGTCATAGGTGAATTACATGAAGATGAGTCTTTGGCCAGCTCCTTGTGAAAAGGCACCTCTTGGAATGGCAACTCTTCGCAAAAAGATACAAATCCAAAAAAAATACCTAGACCTTATTTGAAGTACTCTGGGTGGTGGTGGTGGTGATGATGCAACTCTCCAGCTGAAATGAGGTCTCTAGCTAGCTCAAAAGTCCAGCTCAAGTTAGCTATGAGCTCGGGGGTCAGCTGACAACTTTTCACTATTTGTTCCTTATTCTCTCCTAATCGTTCCCATGTAAGTTTCCTTGTTGTTGCATGTTCCATTTAGCTCCAATGTAGCTCCCAAGTATTGGCCGAATATGCCTACATGCATAACATAAAGAAATAAACTAAGTATACAAACTTATATAATGTATAATATAAGAACGTGGACTATAGGTTATAATAATAACTCATGCATCATATGATAATGAATATTATTATTATAACTATAGATTATATGCTTGAATATCAATCCATGATGCAAACCATATGACATAATGAATGAATGCTCAAGTTTTGATAATTCAAGTATAGTCTAATATGCAAATGTATGCTCATAATAATACATAGCGCAAAAATGAGTAAATTTAAGATAAAGTGAGGAAGAACTCCCTTAGATTAAACTTGATGGATCTTCAATGATGTGAGTATGTCATGAAGAAAGTTAGGGCTAGACAGGATCACATCAGACACAATGTCCTAATCGGAACACCATGCTTTTACTTGGAAATGGTGAAATAGAATCTGAACCTGAAGAAGAAGAAGAAGAAGAAGAGGCACCCATTGAAGTCAATGAAGAAATAACTCTTGCAGATCTCGTTGATCAAGGAGAAGCTTTGGTAATTAAAAGAAGTTTAAATCTTTAAATCACGGAAGACAATGTACAGCGAGAGAACATTTTCCATACCCGATGCCATGTGAATGAAAAGGTACGTTTTGTTATTATAGATGGTGGAAGTTGCACTAACGTGGCCAGTACCATAATGGTGGAAAAGCTTGGTTTGAAAACAATGAAGCACCCGAATCTATATAAGTTGTAGTGGCTCAATGAACGAGGAGAACTTAACGTTAGAAAACAGGTGTTAGTTCTTTTTTCCATTGGAAAATACAAAGATGAGGTTATGTGTGATGTTGTTCCTATGCACGCTAGCCATCTACTTCTTAGAAGGCCATGGCAATACGACAAAAGAGCTATTCATGATTGTTTTACCAATCAATACTCATTCAACCATAAAGGAAAGAAGATTATCCTTACTCCTTTAACGCCTAAACAAGTCCAGAATGATCAAGCCAAAATGAAGCTAAGTGTTGAGGCTATAAGGAAAGGAAAACCAACAACCATGGAGGAAACTATCCAAGAACAAGGGCTTACTCTTCAAAGTGCTTGATTCGAGAATGCCTATTGACAGAATGCAAGGTTGAAGATGATTATTCTAACTTTGAACATGCAAATTTTTTCTTTGACTTGCAGGATGTACCAAAAGACGCCATTTGCTAAAAGGAAGAATTAGGAGAAGGGACCTTTGGGAATCCAAAAGATGTGTCCATTGAGTAACAAATGGACACAATTTTCATTCAAAGGACGTGTCCATCAAACAGCAAAAGGACACCATTTTTCATTCAAAGAACGTATCTTTGGAAGAACCAATGGACGTGACCTATGAGGATTTAATGATCATGCCTATTGGAGTATTAAGAGACACAACTTTTTGGAAATCAAGGGATCTAAATGTTCAAAACAAAATTACTTGGGCATATCTCACTCAAGAGCCTATTGAAGGGATCCCAATTTCTGACGAAACATCAACTATGGATGGAGGAACATTGAAAAGAAACCACCCTTCGATTTGAGGACAAATCGCTTTAAAGAAGGGCGGGATGATGTGATCCAATTCAGCATCAAAAATGGACTTGCATCTCCAACCATTCTCAATAATCAAATGGGGATTTTCTTTAACTTAATCTTTATTTATACCATAGTTATGATAATAGCTTACATACATTATATTTATAGTTATGATGATGATATTATAAATGTATGAAGTTATTATTATGAACCACATATTTACATGATTATATCTTATATTACTTAGCTTATAAATGCTTACTTTTGTAGGTACATGTTCGGCCACATGATGGGAGCTGACTTAAAGCTAGAATTGGAGTCATTGAGCTAAGAAAACTTGACTAGGAAAACTCCGAGACAGCTTAAGGACATTTTGAGACAAAGTTGGCAGCTGACCCCCGAGCTCATAGCTTATTTGAGCTGGAGTTTTGAGCTAGCTAGAGACCTCCTTTCAGCTGGAGAGCTGCACCATCATCTTCACCACACAAAGCACTACAAATATGGTCTAGGTCAAATTTTGTAAATTCGTACCTTTTCACGAAGAGTTGCCATTCCGAGAAGTGCCTTTTCACAATGAGCTGCCCTAAGACTTATACACATGTCCTTCATCTATGGCCAGCTTAACTTTAGCTCAAACCCATGGGAAGTAGTTCAAATGATGAAAGGATGCTTCACACAAATGTGCCCTTTCATAATTAGTTGATGCCCCATTGATGACATGTCACCTAGACGTTAGATGGATGCCAAGTCACACCTAGTTGCTGATCATATTCACACCAAGGAGGAGCCACATCATAAACTCCCTATGCCTCCCATGTGAGTACCTCATGACCATCCCACACATGTGCCATGCGTGTGGATGAAATGGGTGCCAAAATGAAGAGGGTTCTCACTATTCGGTCAAAGCATCATCTTTATTCAAAGTTGGCGCCAACATGAAGAGCAAGGAGACCATTCGGCCAAGGACATCTCCATTCATTAAAACATATATTTACATTTAAAAGTCATGTATCTAGCCGAATAGACACTTATTTATTTGGCCAAACCTATGCAAGCCTATAAATAGGGCTTTGGCATTTCATTTGTACACAACCCTTTTGATAAATTAAACTCTTATGAGATTATTCTCTCTTTAAGTTCTTTTTAGAACTATATTGATTAAGCAAGCTTTTCTAAAGTTTGTGGCGTCAATCCCTTCCTTGATATTTCTGGTTCCTAGTTCATATAACTAGTGGGTCAAAGTCCTTGCTATCATCCCTTATAAAACTTATAAGAAACGGGTCTTTGTTCTTTATAACATTGGTTCCTTCTTAGTTTTATAAGATACTATTTCTATCACCATCTTTCCATCACCATCAATACTTAACCACAGTCTATCACCTTCACGCCAAACTCTATCACCATTCCATAACTATTTTCATTTCTTCATCCTTGAATTATCCTTCAATCATTAACAAGGCATACGTCTATCACCACCATTGGAGGTCGAATTCATCATCACTTGAAGGATATTTATTCAACACTTTTACAGCCTACGTTGATATCATTTTCTATCCATTTCAATTATTTCCCTTTCCATTTCATTTTCATTTCTTAATTATCATATTACTTAATCAATTCTTCTTATTTTTGCAGATTGCTTATCAATTCAAAGTGTAGCATTTGGTGTCTCTCCTAGATCGGGAAACAACAAGGTTATCAACTTCTCCATTATTGAAGAAGCCTGAATAGTCTTACATCAAATCCCTTACCATCTATTCATCATTCAATCATCCTTCATTCATCAACAAGGCATACGTCCTTTTCACCATTGGAGGCCAAATTCATTAACACTTGAAGGATATTTATTCAACACTTCCGCAACCCTTCTTTGATAACATTTCTATCAATTTAAATTCTTTCCATTTCCATTTCCTTTTCATTTCTTAATTTAATCAAATCTTCTTCTTTTGTGCAGATTACTTTCAATTCAACAAGTACATATATTATGTTTATACCGACCGATCTATATTGGAGTACGAGCATGACTTCCTTCTTTTGAGTGGCTATATATCTAGGTGGTGGCCAAGGATTTCAACTATATGAGCTTCAGACAAGGTCTAAATATTGATATCCTCACTCACCTGGCAACATATCCCCCTAAATTGTTCATAAATTTAACTCGTTAGGCCAAGGCTATTGAGAGGGTGTACTCCATAAGAGCCTATTTGATGGGTGATTCAAGAGGTTAGAGATGAAGGGAACCAGATTTTGCTGGACCAACCCATTTTTCATCAAGGATGGCCAGACACTCTTTAGGAGCGAGAAGGTCCCACCCATTATTGTCACGGAAGGCGAGGTAGACTTCAGGACGTTGAAGGGTTTGAGTTTCATAGGAGGCCTCTAACTTTTGCATATGTGAAAAGTATTAGAGGATTAGGCAGAGGGTTGCAACCTTCTCTTTGTGGGTGTGATGTAAGGTAATTCTACCTTCTCATTTGATTGTGGATCTAGGAAGGAAGCAAACAACCTACACAAATGAATGGCTCAAAAAGAGAGGGTTAAGGGTGGTAAACGTATGGTTTAATAGGTAGGATATTTAATAAATGAGAGATGGAAGTGGAATATGATTGAAATGGTTATGGTTATGGTGATGAAACAAAAGGATGGTTGTGAGGATAGTATCTTGAAGAACGCTCAAAGAAGAACCAATGCTATAGAGAGCAAAGACCCAATCTTTATATTGTTTCCTCAAGGGGTGGTGTTAAGTACTTTGACCCACTAGTTATATGAACTAGGAACCAGAAGTATCAAGATAAAAGAAGAGGGTTGACGCCACAAGTATAAATTATACTTGATAAGTCGATAAAAAGTCTCCAGGACTTAAGGAAGAGAATAATCTCACTTTGATTAATAAAAATGGTTTGATTACAAATGAAATATAATGGCCTATTTATAGTTTTTGAAGGGACTTGGCCGAATAGGTACATATTGGTTCGGCCAGCCCTTGTACCTTCCTAAAATGACATGATTTTTAATGAAAAACAAGTCTTTAATGAAAATACATGCTCTTGGCCGAATGGTTATGTGTTGGTTCGGCCCTAAGGATGATTTGAATGCATTTGGAAGTTATTTGGGTGCCAAAATGAAGAGGAAAGAGTCTTTGGCCGAATAGGAAGCATCCCTTGGTGTTTTGGCACCAATTTGATGTCACATGAAGTGCACATGCTTGAATGATGCACATGGCAGCCTACATGAATGCACATGGGTCTTCTTGCTATGCTTTGATGAGTTTGCAACCATAGGATGATGTCTTGAAGTCCATGGAATGAAGATAGGCAACAACTAGGCGTGAATTAGCTTCCAATGTGTATCTAGGTGACATGGCATCCATTGGGCACCCTAGAGATGAACTAGCTTCAAGGTAAGCTAGATGAGTGTCTTGGTAGCTAACTAGGTGAGTTATAGCTTGATAAACTCAAGCTAGTTAGCTTTGGTCTTCTCAGCTCCTCAGCTACTTCCAGCTACCTTTAGTCCACTTTTCAGCTCTTTGGTCCAAAACTCTCCTCCATCTAAGTTCAGCTACATGCTAGCTCCTCCAGCTAAGTTAAGATTTCCTTAGTGTTCCACAAGCTGCCATATTTCATGTGAGCTATTTGTGAGCTGCATTTGATGTCCAAATAATCCACCAATGTACCCCAACGTGTGCCATGATCCAATGTACCTACATGTGCAAGGAAACAAGGTAAGTCCATGGCATTGAGCTGTTATGAGCTAAATACCTTGATGCCATGTATGATTATGGTGATGTGAGCTATGTTTGAAGGTCATGAGCTAATTATGTCATCTCAAAATATGTGTAAGATAATGCCTGAAGCTTAAGAGCTAATATGAATGCATATGAACTAATGGAATGATTTATAATGATGCTGCCTTGATGTATATATGATAATCATGCTTAATATGATTATAAGACTATCCTAACATGCTTATAACATTGTGTATCATTCATAAAGATAGTGTATATATTGTATGCATGAATATCATATAACATGGTATTCATAAATGATAAATGGAAACATGTAATAATAATGTCCTAAGAAATGATATGTAATCATAGCATATATTTGAATAATATGAAAAACATGATCAAATAAGCATAGGATGAAAATAATAATATGATAATTTATACTAAAATGTGAATGCATGCTTATGATAGAATATAATGTATAAATGATATAGTATAAGATAGGGTAATGAAGAACTCCCTTAGAAACAGCTATGAAGAACATCCATGGTGTGTTCAAGTCATGGAGAAAGTTGGAGCTTGTTTGGATCGTATCATCCTCACCTTCTTTTAGGCGATTTGTCCTCAAATCGAAGTAGTTTCTCATTAAAGACCTTGATGTAGGAAGGATTGAATCCTTATGTTTTCCTCCAATATATGATTCATACGAAATATTCAACCTCTTGGCTTCAAATCTGGTAACTTCACGTCCTTTGATGGGACGACACAATGTTTGGGAACCATCACATGTCCTTTGAATGGAAAAGACATATCCCTTCACGAACCAACTTGATCCTTTTACTTTATTCTTTGAATAATCACAATGCTTGGAAAGGGCCTCTATCTCTTCAATTTCTCCTTTTAATTCACCATGCTTGTTGGTGAAAAGGTTTGTCTTCTGGTTGGAGTCATCACGTCTCTTGGTGAAAATAATTGTTCTTTGAATGACTCCTTGGTGTTGATTTAAATCATCATGCCCTTTCACCATTGTGCCTCTCCAAATTATTGCCTTGAAGGTTGGTATGATTTCTTCACCATAAGGATGAAACAAGTTGCTGCAAAATAAATCAAAGTTAGTAAATGAAAAACTATTAACAAGGTGAATGGAAATAGCAAACCAGGGTGGATGTTTAATGGGCATTGGCTGCTTGATGATGGAAAACTCTATTGGTTGCTGAAATCTCTTCAATAGTTGTAATGTACATGGAGCCTCAATGATCACAACTTGTGGCACTTCAAGTGACACATCTTTTTGAACTTCTAGAGACATAATTGTTGGAACCTCAAAGGACATGTCTTGTGGATCACCACAAGTCACGCCTATTGATTCTTTAAAAGGCATGTTCTTTGAGTCTTCAATTTGAAGTGATATGTCTCTTGGATTGTCATGCAAAACAAAAGTATTAATTGGAGGAAAATAGTTGTTAGGTGAATCATGCTCTCCATTTTCCCTTTCTTTTCCAATGTTTCTCGTATCAATATGATTTTCCACTTGTTCTACTTGATGCTCTTGCAAGACTTCTCTTTCAACACTAACAGTTTTATTTACAATTGTTCTTGTCTCCTCAAAATGTTCTTCTTCAAGGGTTCTTTTCATGGCTTTCTTTTTCTCCCATTCTTCTATGCGTGACTTAAGGGTCACTTGGCATTCATGAACTTGACTTGGAAGCAGAGGCGCCAATATAATTTTCTTTCCTCGATGTTGGAAAGAATACTTGTTGGAAAATCCATCATGAGTAGCCTTCTTGTCAAATTGCCAAGGACGTACTAATATAATGTGACTTGCACTCATGGGCACCACGTCACAAAGGACTTCATCATTGTATCTCCCAATGGAGAAAGGTAAAACGACTTGTTTGGTTACCTTGGCTTCACCCACATCGTTGAGCCATTGAAGTTTATAAGAATGACCAACTTTTCCACCATGTGAGTACTTGCTACGTTTGTACAACTTCCTCCATCAATGATCACCATACAAACATTATCTCCCACGTGACATCTTGTATGGAAAATGATGTAAGGCTAACCAGGCTTCTTTAATAATGAAGAAGATGGCAACCTTGTTATTTCCCGATCTAGGAGACACACCAAATAGTACACCTTGAATTGAAAAGTAATCTGCACAAAGAAGAATGATTGGTTAAGTAAATGAGTAATTAAGAAAGGAAATGGAAAGAATTGAAATGGATAGAATAGTTATCAAAGAAGGGCTGCGGAAGTGTTGTAGAATGATCCTTCAAGTGATGATGGATTCGGCCTCTAATGGTGGTGATGGACGAATGCCTTGTTGAGGATGAAGGATAATTCAAAGATGAAGAAATGGAAATTTATAAGTTGGTGATAATATAGGCGTGATATGGTGATGGAATATGGTGATGATATAGGCATGATAATGGTGATGGACTATGGTGATGATATAGGCATGATAATGGTGATAAACATATTGTATCTTATAAAACTAAGAAGGAACCAATACTATAAAGGAGCAAAGACCCGTTTCTTATAAGTTTTATAAGGATTGGTATGAAAGGACTTTGACCCTCTAGTTATTTAAAGTAGGAACTAGAAGTATCAAGGTGAAGGAATGACGCCACAAGCTTTAGAAAGGCTTGCTTAATCGATATAGTTCTAAAAAGAACTTGAAGAGAGAATAATCTCACAAAGGATTTTTAATTGATCAAAGGGTTCCTTACAAATGAATGCCAAAGCCTATTTATAGATTTGTACAGGCTTGGCCGAATAGATATATGCCTTTTTGGCAAAGTACATGTCTTAAAACGAAAATAAATGATGCTTGGATGAGGGGAGATGTCTTTGGCCGAATTGTTCCCTTGTCTCTTCATCTTGGCGCCAATTTGAAACAAGATGATGCTTTGGCCGAATGGTTAGAAGCCTCTTCATTTTGGCGCCTATTTCATCCACATGCATGGCACATGTGTGGGCTGTTCATGAGGCACTCACATGGGTGGCATAGAGGCTTATGGTGTGGCTTCTTCTTGGCGTGAATTTGAGCAGCAACTTAGGCATGACTTGGCATAAAACTTGCATCTAGGTGACATGGCATCAATGGGGCAGCAACTATTTATGAAAGGTCACATTTGTGGAATGAAACCTTTCATCATTTGAGCTACTTCCCATGTGTTTGAGCTGAAGATGAGCTGGCCATAGATGCAATACATTTCAATGAGTCTTAGGACAGCTCCTTGTGAAAGGGCACTTATCGGATTGAAAACTCTTCGCGAAAAGGTACGAATTCACAAAATTCGACCTAGACCATATTTGTAGTGCTCTATGTGGTGAAGATGATGGTGCAACTCTCCAGCTGAAAAGAAGTCTCTAGCTAGCTCAAAAGTCCAGCTCAAGTGAGCTATGAGCTCGGAGGTCAGCTGACAACTTTTCATCATTTCTTCTTCATGATCTCCCGAGTCATCTTATGGAAGTTGTTCTAGATCATTGACTCCCATACTAGCTTTAAATCAGCTCCTATCATGTGGCCGAATGTTTCTACAAAAGAAAGCTTTTATAAGCTAAGTAATATAAAATATAAATGTATAAATATGTGGTTAATAGATTATATTATATGTCAACATAAAACATATTATATAATCTATTGTTTGGGGATGCATTCTTAAATGATTCAAAGGTTTTAATGCATTTGGTAGTAAGAGCTTCCCTGAATAGTTTGGCTCTTGATCGAGTTATTGGTCCATGTGGCATTACTTCCATATACTTTGAAGATGGTGTTGGTGTGCTCACATCAGAAAATATTCTCTCTTTGTTCATCTTCTTGACTTTGAATGTTCAAAGTCCTTTTGACTACAAGGATGTTGGAAGGAAGAGACATGTTAGCAAATAAGAAAAAAAAAATGAAATGTGTGTAGGACCTTACCAGAATATACTCTCATAAAGCCTCACGAGTCACTCCAAGGAAACTTGAATGTCACTCAATTCACTCATGTTTACACTCTAGGACTTAATGGCTTTTACTTGTCCTCTTCTGATCTCACACACGCTCTAGCCTTTTTCCTCTTGATTATCTTATCCCAAGTTCTAGAGGACTTTACTCAAAACCGTATCAAGTAAATTTTACTTGTTGTGCGTCGGCTGCAAATGGATTAGTAGGAATGTAAAGCAAAAATATAATTGAAAGGGTGGCTTAGAAAAAATAGAAAGAAGAGAATAAAGGGGTTACTTACACAAGTCACTTTACAACCTTCTATCACCACAATCAAATTTATAGGCTTACTTGAATGGCTTGGTGATGAGAATTGTTGATGAGTGCTTCCAACTTTT
Source organism: Hibiscus syriacus (assembly GCF_006381635.1). Classification (NCBI taxonomy): domain Eukaryota; kingdom Viridiplantae; phylum Streptophyta; class Magnoliopsida; order Malvales; family Malvaceae; genus Hibiscus; species Hibiscus syriacus. The sequence continues at coordinate 8,830,206 of NW_024062800.1, read as the reverse complement.
CTTTTCTTTTTTCTTCTTTTGAGTGTTTTCAATTTATTCTTTTTGAGTGCTTCTTTTCTGATTTTTTTCTTGCTTTCTTTGACTTTACACTTCACTTTGCACTTCTTCTTTTTGTATTTTTGTTTTTGTTGCACGTTGCTTCTTCCACCAAAGCTATGATTACCGCTTGATGTAAGGTAATTCTACCTTCTCATTTGATTGTGGATCTAGGAAGGAAGTAAACAACCTGCACAAGTGAATGGCTCAAAAAGAGAGGGTTAAGGGTGGTAAACGTATGGTTTAATAGGTAGGCTATTTAATAAATGAGAGATGGAAGCGGAAGATGATTGAAATTGTTATGGTTATGGCTATGAAACAAAAGATTGGTTGTGAGGATAGTATTTTGAAGAACGCTCAAAGAAGAACCAATGCTATAGAGAGCAAAGACCCAATCTTTATATTGTTTCTTCAAGGGGTGGTGTTAAGTACTTTGACCCACTAGTTATATGAACTAGGAACCATAATTATCAAGATGAAAGAAGAGGGTTGACGCCACAAGTATAAATTATACTTGATAAGTCGATAAAAAGTCACCAGGACTTAAGGAAGAGAATAATCTCACTTTTATTAATAAAAATAGTCTGATTACAAATGAAATATAATGGCCTATTTATAGTTTTTGAAGGGACTTGGCCGAATAGGTACATGTTGGTTCGGCCAGCCCTTGTACCTTCCTAAAATGACATGATTTTTAATGAAAAAACAAGACTTTAATGAAAATACATGCTCTTGGCTGAATGGTTATGTGTTGGTTCGGCCCTAAGGATGATTTGAATGCATTTGGAAGTTATTTGGGCGCCAAAATGAATAGGAAAGAGTCTTTGGCCGAATAGGAAGCATCCCTTGGTTTTTTGGCGCCAATTTGATGTCACATGAAGTGCACATGTTTGAATGATGCACATGGCAACCTACATGAATGCACATGGGTCTTCTTGCTATGCTTTGATGAGTTTGCAACCATAGGATGATGTCTTGAAGTCCATGGAATGAAGATAGGCAACAACTAGGCGTGAATTAGCTTCCAATGTGTATCTAGGTGACATGGCATCCATTGGGCACCCTAGAGATGAACTAGCTTCAAGGTAAGCTAGATGAGTGTCTTGGTAGCTAATTAGGTGAGTTATAGCTTGATAAACTCAAGCTAGTTAGCTTTGGTCTTCTCAGTTCCTCAGCTACTTCCAGCTACCTTTAGTCCACTTTTCAGCACTTTGGTCCAAAACTCTCCTTCAGCTAAGTTCATGTACATGCTAGCTCCTCCAGCTAAGTTAAGCTTTCCTTAGTGTTCCACGAGCTGCCATATTCCATGTGAACTATTTGTGAGCTGCATTTGATGCCCAAATAATCCACCAAGCTACCCCAACATGTGCCATGATCCAATGTACCTACATGTGCAAGGAAATAAGGTAAGTCCATGTCATTGAGCTATTATGAGCTAAATATCTTGCTGCCATGTATGATTATGGTGATGTGAGCTATGTTTGAAGGTCATGAGCTAATTATATCAACTCAAAATATGTGTAAGATAATGCATGAAGCTTAAGATCTAATATGAATGCATATGAACTAATGGAATGATTTATAATGATGCTGTGATGTGATCCGATTCAGCGTCAAAAATGGACTTGCATCTCCAACCTTTCATAATAATCAAAGGGGGATTTTCTTCAACTTAATCTTTCTTTATACCATAGTTATGACAATAGTTTACATACATTTTATTTATAGTTATGATGATGATATTATGAATGTATGAAGTTATTGTTATGAACCACATATTTATATATTTATATTTTATATTACTTAGCTTATAAAAGCTTTCTTTTGTAGGTACATGTTCAGCCACATGTTGGGAGCTGATTTAAAGCTAGCATGGGAGTCAATGAGCTAGGAAAACTTCCATAAGATGACTCGGGAGATCATGAAGAACAAATGATGAAAAGTTGTCAGCTGACCTCCGAGCTCATAGCTCACTTGAGCTGGACTTTTGAGCTAGCTAGAGACTTCTTTTTAGATGGAGAGTTGCACCATCATCTTCACCACATAGAGACTACAAATATGATCTAGGTCAAATTTTGTGAATTCGTACCTTTTCGCGAAGAGTTTCCAATCTGAGAAGTGCCCTTTCACAAGGAGCTTTCCTAAGACTCATTGACATGTATTGCATCTATGGCCAGCTCATCTTCAGCTCAAACACATGGAAAGTAGCTCAAATGATGAAAGGTTGCCTTCCACAAATATGACCTTTCATAAATAGTTACTGCCTCATTGATGCCATGTCACCTAGATGCAAGTTTGATGCCAAGTCATGCCTAAGTTGCTGCTCAAATTCATGCCAAGAAGAAGCCACACCATAAGCCCCTATGCCACCCATGTGAGTGCCTCATGAACAACCCACACATGTGCCATGTATGTGGATGAAATGGGCGCCAAAATGAAGAGGCTTCTAACCATTCGGCCAAAGCATCATCTTGTTTCAAATTGGTGCCAAGATGAAGAGACAAGGGAACCATTCGACCAAAGACATCTCCCCTCATCCAAGCATCATTTATTTTCGTTTTAAGACATGTACTTTGCTGAAAAGGCATATATCTATTCGGCCAAGCCTTTACAAATCTATAAATAGGCTTTGGCATTCATTTGTAAAGAACCCTTTGATAATTATAAATCCTTTGTGAGATTATTCTCTCTTCAAGTTCTTTTTAGAACTATATCGATTAAACAAGCCTTTCTAAAGCTTGTGGCGTCATTCCTTCACCTTGATACTTCTGGTTCCTAGTTTAAATAACTAGTAGGTCAAAGTCCTTTCATACCATCCCTTATAAAACTTATAAGAAACGGGTCTTTAATCCTTTATAGCATTGGTTCCTTCTTAGTTTTATAAGATACAATCTGTCCATCACTATTATCACGCCTATATCATCACCATAGTCCATCACCATTATCACGCCTATATCATCACCATATTCCATCACCATATCACGGCTATATTATCACCAACTTATAAATTTCCATTTCTTCCTCTTTGAATTATTCTTCATCCTCAACAAGGCATTCGTCCATCACCACCATTGGAGGCCGAATCCATCATCACTTGAAGGATCATTCTATAACACTTCCGCAGCCCTCTTTGATAACTATTCTATCCATTTCAATTCTTTCCATTTCCTTTCTTAATTACTCATTTACTTAACCAATCATTCTTCTTTGTTCAGATTACTTTTCAATTCAAGGTGTAGCATTTTGTGTCTCTCCTAGATCGGTAAATAACATGCTTGAATGATGCACATGGCAGCTTAATTCGACGCACATGGGTCTTCTTGCAAGGCTTTGGTGAGGTTGCAACCATAAGATGATGTCTTGATGTCCATGGAATGAATATAGGTAGCAACTAGGCGTGATTTAGCTTCCAACATGCATCTAGGTGTCATGGTCTTCAATGGGCAGCAACTTGTGAAAAGGCACCTCTTGGAATGGAAACTCTTCGCGAAAATGTACGAATCCACAAAATTTGACCTAGACCATATTTGTAGTGCTCTGTGTGGTGAAGAGGATGGTGTAACTCTCCAACTGAATTGAGGTCTTTAGCTAGCTCAAATGTCCAGCTCAACTGAGCTATGAGCTCGGGGGTCAGCTGGCAACTTTGTCCCAAAATATTCTTGAGCTGTCCCGAAGTTATCCTAGTCAAGTTTCCATAGCTCTTGGACTCCAATGCTAGCTTTAAGTAAGCTCCCATCAAGTGGACGAACATGCACCTATAAAAGAAAGCATAATATACGCTAAGTATATGAATTATTATAAAGTAATAAGAATGTGCATATTATAAATATGTGAACTATAGGTTATAATAATAACTCATGCATCATATGATAATGATTGAATATTATTATTACAACTATAGATTATATGCATGAATATCAATCAATGATGCAAACCATAGGACGTAATGAATGAATGCACATGTTATGATAGTTCAAGTATAGTCTAATATGAAATTGTATGCTTATAATAATATATAATGCATAAATAAGTAAATATAATATAAAGTAAGGTAGAACTCCCTTAGAACCAGATTTGAATAACATCCATGGTGTGATCAAGTCATGGAGAAAATTGGAGCTAGACAGGATCACATCATCCTCCCATTCTTTTAGGCGATTTGTCCTCAAATCGAAGTAGTTTCTCATTGAAGACCTTCTTGATGTAGGAAGGATTGAATCATTATGTTCTCCTTGAGATGATTCTCCCCATGAAATGTTCAATTTCATTGTTCCATCTCGTTTGTGTTGCTTTGGTTCAACATTTCTCTCTGTAAAGACTTGCGTCTCTTGGAGTCCTCTATGATGTCCTTTGGAAACATCATATCCTTCATCGATGAAGAATGTCTTTTGATCAAACTTTTTACTTGAAACAACACACCCTTTGGAGAAGGTATATAACTCTTTGTCTTCTCTCTTGGAATCATCATGATGGTTGGTGAAGAGTCTTAACCCTTGAAATCCTTCAAGTAGGTAGATCACGTCAACTCATTGGTGTTGTTTTGAAACATCATGTCTTTTTGTAAAGACACTATTTTCTTGAACATCTCCTTCGTGTTATTTGTAACCAACATGTCCTTTGGTGCATGGATGTGTCTTCTGAACTTTCCTTATCCCTTCAACTTCTCTTTGGTGATGGTAGGAAACATCATGTGCTTATGCCTTTATATCTTTCCAAATGATCACCTTTGATTCAATGGAAATAACCATTAACGAGCTAGGCATGGTAGAAACAAATTTTGTAGCATCTTCTTTGTTTCCTCTCATCTTCCGGTGCAACTATTTCTCAAACTTATGTCTTCTTTCATTTTCTATAACCACAATCAGATTAGTAGAAAAGAAAATCAATTCCAAAAGAGTAGAGAAAACAAACCCATTAATGCTTATGAATGGAAGTGAACGCTTGTTCATGATGGACAATTGTATTGGTTCATCCTTTGAAGTACTTTCATTATCCTGCATCAAAGAAAAATCAAGAATAGGGGAAAAATATTCATTGATAAAATCGGTTGTTTATTCTTCTTGTCTCTAAATTCATTCTTTTCAACTCTCTCATTTTCAACTCCAACGTCTTCTTCATCCACTCTTTGATTTTCATCATTTTTCAATTTCAAATTGCATCCCTTCACTTGAACTTTCTTCCAAACGTTCTTCTTCAAGTTGCTCATTCATTGTTTCAATGCGCTCTCTCAAGGTGTTTTGATCTTCATTTACTCAGCTAGAGGATAGTGGTGGCAAGACAAATTTTCTTTTATCGTGGATGAATGAATAGCTATTTGTGAATCCATCATAGATAGCCCGTTTGTCAAATTGCCATGGTCGTCCAAATAGCAAATGACTCGTACTCATAGGCACCACATCGCATAGAATCTCGTCTTTGTACTTTCCAATTGAGAATGAAACTAGTACTTGTTCAGTGACCATCAACTCTTCCTCGTCATTAAACCATTGCAATTCATATGGGCTGGAATGTTTAATCGTTGAAAGCCCTAATTTGTTCACCATGTATGTGCTTGCAATATTTGTACAACTTCCTCCATTAATAGCTACAAGACACACTTTACCATCTACATGGAAACGAGTGTGAAATGCATTCATTCTTTGTTGTTCATACTCCATTGAAAAGATGAAAAATTGTTAGTGAAATAAAGAATGAAAATGTGAAAAGGACCTTACCAAGAACACTCTCACAAAACCTCACAGTAACACTCCAAAGAAATTAAAATGTCACTCAACACTCGTGTTTGCACTCGGGGATATGTTCTTGGCTTTTTCTTGATCCCCCTTCTGATCTCACCCTCTCTTATGCCTTTTTCCTCTCGCTTCTCTCTTGTGGGTCCTTTTTAAGAATTAACTCAAGATTAAGCAAGTTTCTTTAGTTTGTGTGTCGGTTTAGAATGGTTAGGAATAGAAAATGGTTATGATAAGGGTAGTATAGAAAAAGGTTTAGAAAAAAAATATGGTAATGAAATAAGAAAAGATGAAAGAATAAAGAAATGAAATGATAAAAAAAATGAAGATAACTTACAACTCAAGTTGCAACACTTACTATCTTCCTTCACAAGAAACAACAAGGATACCACCATCAAAGTTTGTTGTTGGGGCAGATTGTAATGTGCTTCTCTTTGAGTGTATTTGTAACTTTCTTCACTTTTTCTTTTCTTTTTCTTTTCTTCTTTTCTTTTCTTTCTTTTGCACTCCAATTTTGTTGTAGGAGTCTTTTCTGTTTCTTTTATTCTTTCTCGTTGCTTTTTTTTGTTGTAGCACTTTGAATGTAAATCCACCAAAGCTCTGATTACCGCTTGATGTAAGGCTAACCAGGCTTCTTCAATAATGGAGAAGATGGCAACCTTGTTATTTCCCGATCTAGGAGAGACACCAAATGCTACACCTTGAATTGAAAAGTAATCTGCACAAAGAAGAATGATTGGTTAAGTAAATGAGTAATTAAGAAAGGAAATGGAAAGAATTGAAATGTATAGAATAGTTATCAAAGAAGGGCTGCGGAAGTGTTGTAGAATGATCCTTCAAGTGATGATGGATTCGGCCTCCAATGGTGGTGATGGACGAATGCCTTGTTGAGGATGAAGGATAATTCAAAGATGAAGAAATGGAAATTTATAGGTTGGTGATAATATAGGCGTGATGTGGTGATGGAATATGGTGATGATATAGGCGTGACAATGGTGATGGACTATGGTGATGATATAGGCGTGATAATGGTGATGGACATATTGTATCTTATAAAACTAAGAAGGAACCAATGCTATAAAGGAGCAAAGACCCGTTTCTTATAAGTTTTATAAGGGATGGTATGAAAGGACTTTGACCCACTAGTTATTTAAACTAGGAACCAGAAGTATCAAGGTGAAGGAATGACGCCACAAGCTTTAGAAATGCTTGTTTAATCGATATAGTTCTAAAAAGAACTTGAAGAGAGAATAATCTCACAAAGGATTTATAATTATCAAAGGGTTCTCTTTACAATGGAAATACAATAGCCTATTTATAGTTTTCAAAGGGTTTAGACCGAATAGACACATGATGGATCGGCCAAGGTTGAAACCCCTTTGAAAACACATGATTTTTAATGAAAATACATAATTTTAATGAAGATAAATGCTCTTGGCCGAATGGTTATGTGTTGGTTCGGCCCTAAGGTTGATTTGAATGCATTTGGAAGTTATTTGGGCGCCAAAATGAAGAGGAAGGAGTCTTTGGCCGAATAGGAAGCATCCCTTGGTGTTTTGGCGCCTATTTGATGTCACATGGAGTGCACATGCTTGAATGATGCACATGGCAGCTTAATTCAACACACATGGGTCTTATTGCAAGGCTTTGGTGAGGTTGCAACCATAAGATGATGTCTTGAAGTACATGGAATGAAGATAGGTAGCAACTAGGCGTGACTTAGCTTCCAACGTGCATCTAGGTGTCATGGTCTTCAATGGACAGCAACTTGTCATGAAAGGTCACATTTATGGAAGGTAACCTTTCATCATTTGAGCTACTTTCCATGTGTTTGAGCTGAAGATGAGCTGGTCATAGATGAATTACATGAAGATGAGTCATAGGACAACTCCTTGTGAAAAGGCACCTCTTGGAATGGCAACTCATCGCGAAAAGGTACGAATCCACAAAATTTGACCTAGACCATATTTATAGTGCTCTATGTGGTGAAGATGATGGTGTAACTCTCCAACTGAATTGAGGTCTTTAGCTAGCTCAAAAGTCCAGCTCAAATGAGCTATGAGCTCGGGGGTCAGCTGGCAACTTTATCCCAAAATGTTCTTAAGCTGTCCCGAAGTTGTCCTAGTCAAGTTTCCAAAGCTCTTGAACTCCAATGCTAGCTTTAAGTCAGCTCCCATCAAGCGGAAGAACATGCACCTACAAAAGAAAGCATAATATAAGCTAAGTATATGAATTATTATAAAGTAATAAGAATGTGCATATTATAAAGATTTGAACTATAGGTTATAATAATAACTCAAGCATCATATGATAATGAATGAATATTATTATTACAGCTATAGATTATATGCATGAATATTAATCAATGATGCAAACCACATGACATAATGAATGAATGCACATGTTATGATAATTCAAACATAGTCTAATATGAAATTGTATGCTTATAATAATATATAATGCATAAATAAGTAAATATAATATAAAGTAAGGTAGATCTCCCTTAGAACCAGATTTGAATAACATCCATGGTGTGATCAAGTCATGGAGAAAATTGGAGCTAGACAGGATCACATCACTTCATCATTTCCTTTAAACATATTACCATCTTATATATATATTCCGCTGCCATATTTATCTTTCCATTTTATTACTTCCATTTAACTATTTCTTTTAGCTTTCTTGTTTGTGCAGGATCCTTGTTGCTTTCCTAGATTGAAACAATCAAAGGTACAACCTTGATTTCACCATCCATCCAAGTGAGGCTAGGTTGAACTATATCATATGGTAATCAGAGCTAAGGTGGATTGCAACAAGAACAAGCAAAAGCAACATCATACCATTAAATAAAAAGAAAATCAAAAATGAGAAGTTCAAAAAAAATCAGCAAGTTAATCCAAACATCAACAAAGTATTCCAAGTGAAGAAAAACTAAAGAAAGGAAACAAAGAAAGCAAAATGCAAAGAAGTGCCAAAGGTGACAAGCAACATCATCATTCCAACTGATCCTAAAGAAGTCTTCAAGACCTTTGATTGTTTCTTCTAGGAAGGTGGTGAGTATCTTTGCATAGTAAGTGAACCTTTCTTTCTTTTTCTTTCTTTTATAAGACCACCCTTCATTATTTAATATTTCTAGAGAGGAATGAGGGGAAAAAGGCTAATCGAGTGTGTGAGATTAGAAGGGGAATTACACAAGCCAAAAACATATTCTCGAGTGAAATACGAGAGCTTGAGCGGAGTGACATCATAATTTTTTTTGACTAACCGTGAGGTTTTCTTGTGTGCAATTTGGTAAGGTCCTATTTTCAACATTTCAAATTTTTTTTTCACTAACAATGTTACTTGATCTTTCCTCTTCCCAAGCAATGGAGAACATCCAGCAAAGAGAGAATGCATTTCATACTCGTTGCCATGTAAATGGTAAAGTATGTCTTGTAGCCATTGATAGTGGAAGTTGTGCAAACCTTGCTAGCACATATATGGTAGAAAAGCTAGGGCTTACAATGATCAAACATTCCAGCCCTTACGAATTACAGTGGTTAAACGACGAAGAAGAGTTGAAGGTCTCTAAACAAGTACTTATACCATTCTCAATCGAAAGATACAAAGATGAAGTATTATGTGATATTGTTCCCATGAATTCAAGCCATCTTCTTTTCAGTCGACCTTGGCAGTTTGACAAACGAGCAACACATAATTGCTTCACCAATCACTTCTCATTCATCCATAATGAAATGAAGTGCATCTTGGTGTCAATGTTACCAAATCAAGTGCATGAAGACCAAACTCAACTAAAGAAAAACATTGATGAACATTGTGAGAACACCAAGACATTTGGAGTTGAAAATGAGAGTGTGATTTTATGTGAGAAGGTCATTGGAGTAATCAAAAATGAGAGTAAGAGCATTGTGAGTGAAGATGAGTGTGTTGTAAAACATGAGAGTGAACATTCATCTCCTTCAAATGACTTATGAATGGGAGGAATTAATGAAGACATGCATGGACAAGAAAAGAATATTAAAATGAATCAGAACATTTGTGAGGAGGTTCAAGGATTCATTCAAAGGCTTTTAAATTCATCCATTCATGCATATTCATGCAAGAAGCCAAATAGTCATGTTCACACAAGGGGGAAGAATTCCAACCAAGATACATTCATGAACATTCATCCATAGAAGAAAAATCAACAAGTTCACACAAGGTGGGATGAATTCGGCCAAAGGATGTATTCCATTAAAAGATGAACATCCATTCATCAAAATTCATTCACCTAAGCCATGCTTTGTATCTACTTAAAGTATGAACATTCATCCATTAAGGTTCACTCATTAAATGTTTTGTATTCACACCATGCACTCTTAGGCCTATAAATAGCTTTCCATTCATTTGTAAAAAAACCAAATCACTTTGTTTAATCAAATATTTGTGAGAGTTTCTCTCTTTAGTTCTTAAGTGAACTTTATCGACTTATCAAGCTTATTCTTGTGGCATCACCCCTATCTATTTCACCCTGATACTTCTGGTTCCTACCTCTTTATAGATAGTGGGTCAAAGTCCTTGTTTACCATCTCTTAAAGAAGCAATATAAAGTCTTGGTCTTTGTTCTTTAACATTGGTTCTTCTTTGAGTCTTCTTTGAGATACTACTTTTCATATTCATCTTCATCACCTTCATTCTACTTCCATTATCATACTTCATCATTTCCTTTAAACATATCACCATCTTATATATATTTTCCGCTGCCATATTTATCTTTCCATTTCATTACTTCCATTTAACTATTTATTTTAGTTTTCTTGTTTGTGCATGATCCTTGTTGCTTTCCTAGATTGAAACGATCAAAGGTACAACCTTGATTTCACCATCCATCCAAGTGAGGCTAGGTTGAACTATATCATATGGTAATCAGAGCTAAGGTGGATTGCAACAAGAACAAGAAAAAGCAACATCCTACCATTCAATAAAAAGAAAATCAAAAAAGAGAAGTGCAAAAAAAATCAGCAAGTTAATCCAAACATCAATAAGGTATTCCAAGTTAAGAAAAACTAAAGAAAGGAAAGAAAGAAAGCAAAATGCAAAGAAGTGCCAAAGGTGACAAGCAACATCATCATTCCAACCGATCCTAAAGAAGTCTTCAAGACCTTTGATTGTTTCTTCTAGGAAGGTGGTGAGTATCTTTGCATATTAAGTGAACCTTTCTTTCTTTTTCTTCCTTTTATAAGACCACCCTTCGTTATTTAATATTTCTACCTTTTTGGTTTTTCCTCTACACTAACAAACTTTTCAGCCGACGTCAATAGCACTTGAAAGGTCTCGAGTTAGTTCTCTTAAGAATTTTGCTAGAGAGGAATGAGTGGAAAAAGGCTAATCAAGTGTGTGAGATCAGAAGGGGAATTACACAAACCAAAAACATATTCCCGAGTGAAATACAAGTGCTTGAGTGGAGTGACATCACAATTTTTTTTGAGTGACCGTGAGGTTTTCTTGTGTGCAATTTGGTAAGGTCCTATTTTCAACATTTCAAAAAAAAAATTCACTAACAATGTTACTTGATCTTTCCTCTTCCCAAGCAATGGAGAACATTCAGCAAAGAGAGAATGCATTTCATACTCGTTGCCATGTAAATGGTAAAGTATGTCTTGTAGCCATTGATAGTGGAAGTTGTGCAAACCTTGCTAGCACATATATGGTAGAAAAGCTGGGGCTTACAATGATCAAACATTCCAGCCCATACGAATTGCAGTGGTTAAACGACGAAGAAGAATTGAAGGCCTCTAAACAAGTACTTATACCATTCTCAATTGAAAGATACAAAGATGAAGTATTATGTGATGTTGTTCCCATGAATTCAAGCCATCTTCTTTTCGGTCGACCTTGGCAGTTTGACAAACGAGCAACACATAATTACTTCACCAATCACTTCTCATTCATCCATAATGAAAAGAAGATCATCTTGGTGTCAATGTTGCCAAATCAAGTGCATGAAGACCAATCTCAACTAAAGAAAAACATTGATGAACATCGTGAGAAAACCAAGACATTTGGAGTTGAAATTGAGAGTGTGATTTTATGTGAGAAGGTCATTGGAGTAATCGAAAATGAGATTAAGAGCATTGAGAGTGAAGATGAGTGTGTTGTAAAACATGAGAGTGAACATTCATCTCCTTCAAATGACTTATGCATGGGAGGAATTAATGAAGACATGCATGGACAAGAAAAGAATATTAAAATGAATCAGAACATTTGTGAGGAGGTTCAAGGATTCATTCAAAGGCTTTTAAATTCATCCATTCATGCATATTCATGCAAGAAGCCAAATAGTCATGTTCACACAAGGGGGAAAAATTTCAGCCAAGATACATTCATGAACATTCATCCATAGAAGACAAATCAACAAGTTCACACAAGGTGGGATGAATTCGGCCAAAGGATGTATTCCATTAAAAGATGAACATCCATTCTTCAAAATTCATTCACCTAAGCCATGGTTTGTATCTACTTAAAGTATGAACATTCATCCATGAAGGTTCACTCATTAAATGTTTTGTATTCACACCATGCACTCTTAGGCCTATAAATAGCTTTCCATTCATTTGTAAAAAGACCAATTCACTTTGTTTAATCAAATATTTGTGAGAGTTTCTCTCTTTAGTTCTTAAGTGAACTTTATCGACTTAACAAGCTTATGCTTGTTACGTCACCCCTATCTATTTCACCCTGATACTTCTGGTTCCTACCTCTTTATAGATAGTGGGTCAAAGTCCTTGTTTACCATCTCTTAAAGAAGCAATATAAAGTCTTGGTCTTTGTTCTTTAACATTGGTTCTTCTTTGAGTCTTTTTTGAGATACTACTTTTTATATTCATCTTCATCACCTTCATTCTACTTCCATTATCATACTTCATCATTTCCTTTAAACATATCACCATCTTATATATATTTTCCGCTGCCATATTTATCTTTCCATTTCATTACTTCCATTTAACTATTTCTTTTAGCTTTCTTGTTTCTGTAGGATCCTTTGTTGCTTTCCTAGATTGAAACAATCAAAGGTACAACCTTGATTTCACCATCCATCCAAGTGAGGCTAGGTTGAACTATATCATATGGTAATCAGAGCTAAGGTGGATTGCAACAAGAACAAGTAAAAGCAACATCCTACCATTAAATAAAAAGAAAATCAAAAAAGAGAAGTTCAAAAAAAATCAGCAAGTTAATCCAAACATCAACAAAGTATTCCAAGTGAAGAAACTAAAGAAAGGAAACAAAGAAAGCAAAATGCAAAGAAGTACCAAAGGTGACAAGCAACATCATCATTCCAACCGATCCTAAAGAAGTCTTCAAGACCTTTGATTGTTTCTTCTAGGAAGGTGGTGAGTATCTTTGCATAGTAAGTGAGCCTTTCTTTCTTTTTCTTCCTTTTATAAAACCACCCTTCATTATTTAATATTTCTACCTTTCTGTTTTTTCCTCTACACTAACAAACTTTTCAGCCGACGTCAATAGCACTTGAAAGGTCTCGAGTTAGTTCTCTTAAGAATTTTGCTAGAGAGGAATGAGTGGAAAAAGGCTAATCGAGTGTGTGAGATCAGAAGGGGAATTACACAAACCAAGAACATATTCCCGAGTGAAATACGAGTTCTTGAGTGGAGTGACATCATAATTTTTTTGAGTGACCGTGAGGTTTTCTTATGTGCAATTTGGTAAGGTCCTATTTTCAACATTTCAAAAAAAAAATTCACTAACAATGTTACTTGATCTTTCCTCTTCCCAAGTAATGGAGAACATTCAGCAAAGAGAGAATGCATTTCATACTCGTTGCCATGTAAATGGTAAAGTATGTCTTGTAGCCATTGATAGTGGAAGTTGTGCAAACCTTGCTAGCACATATATGGTAGAAAAGCTGGGGCTTACAATGATCAAACATTCCAGCCCATACGAATTGCAGTGGTTAAACGACGAAGAAGAGTTGAAGGTTTGATGTAAGGTTCTTATGATGTCTTAACAAAATTATTGTGGATCTAGGAAGGAAGCAAAACAACCTGCAAAGTGAATGGCTCAAAATAGAATGGTTAAGGGTAGTAAACGTATGGGTGATTAGGTGGGCTGTTTAATTGAGAGATGAAACCAGAAGATGGTTGATATGGTTATGGTTATGGTTTATGAAACAAAGGGATGGTTGTGCGGATAGTATCTTAAAGAAGACTCAAAGAAGAACCAATGCTATATAGAGCAAAGACCCAGACTTTATATTGCTTCTTCAAGGGGTGGTATTAAGTACTTTGACCCACTAGTTATATGAACTAGGAACCAGAAGTATCAAGATGAAAAGAAAGGGGTTGACGCAATAAGTATAAAAATACTTGATAAGTTGATAAAAAGTCACCAGGACTTAAGAAAGAGAATAATCTCACTTCAATTAAAAATAATGGTCTGATTACAAATGAACTATAATGGCCTATTTATAGTTTTTGAAGGGACTTGGCCGAATAGGTACATGTTGGTTCGGCAGCCCTTGTACCTTCCTAAAATGACATGATTTTTAATGAAAAAATAAGACTTTAATGAAAATACATGCTCTTGGCCGAATGGTTATGTGTTGGTTCGGCCATAAGGATGATTTGGATGAATTTGGAAGTTATTTGGGTGCCAAAATGAAGAGGAAAGAGTCTTTGGCCGAATAGGAAGCATCCCTTGGTGTTTTGGCACCAATTTGATGTCACATGAAGTGCACATGCTTGAATGATGCACATGGCAGCCTACATGAATGCACATGGGTCTTGCTATGCTTTGATGAGGTTGTAACCATAGGATGATGTCTTGAAGTCCATGGAATGAAGATAGGTAACAACTAGGCGTGAATTATCTTCCAATGTGTATCTAGATGACATGGCATCCATTGGGTAGCCTAGAGATGAACTAGCTTCAAGGTAAGCTAGATGAGTGTCTTGGTAGCTAACTAGGTGAGTTATAGCTTGATAAACTCAAGCTAGTTAGCTTTGGTCTTCTTAGCTCCTCAGTTACTCTCCCAGCTACCTTTAGTTCACTTTTCAGCACTTTGGTCCAAAGCTCTCCTCCAGCTAAGTTCAGCTACATGCTAGCTCCTCCAGCTAAGTTGAGTTTTCCTTAGTAGTCCAAATACTCTACCAAGCTACCTCATCGTGCATCACACTCCAATGTACCTATATGTGCAAGGAAACAAGGTAAGTCCATGATATTGAGTTGTTATGAGCTAAATGCCTTGCTGCCATGTATGATTATGGTGATGTGAGCTATGTTTGAAGGTCATGAGCTAATTATATCATCTCAAAGTATATGTAAGATAATGCATGAAGCTTAAGAGCTAATATGAATGCATATGAACTAATGAAATGATTTATAATGATGTTGCCTTGATATATATATGATAATCATGCTTAATATGATTATAAGACTATCCTAACATGCTTATAACATTGTGTATCAATCATAAAGATAGGGTATATGTTGTATGCATGAATATCATGTAACATGGTATTCATAAATGATAAATGGAAACATGTAATATTAATATCCTAAGAAATGATATGTAATCATAGCATATATTTGAATAATATGAAAAAATGATCAAATAAGCATAGGATGGAAATAATAGTATGATAATTTATACTAACATGTGAATGCATGCTTATGATAGAATAGAATGTATAAATGATATAGTATAAGATAGGGTAATGAAGAACTCCCTTAGAAATAGCTTTGAAGAACATCCATGGTTTGTTCAAGTCATGAAGAAAGTTGGAGCTTTCTTGGATCGTATCAAGGACTCTAAACAAGTACTTATACCATTCTCAATCGAAAGATACAAAGATGAAGTATTATGTGATGTTGTTCCCATGAATTCAAGTCATCTTCTTTTCGGTCGACCTTGGCAGTTTGACAAACGAGCAACACATAATTACTTCACCAATCACTTCTCATTCATCCATAATGAAAAGAAGATCATCTTGGTGTCAATGTTGCCAAATCAAGTGCATGAAGACCAATCTCAACTAAAGAAAAACATTGATGAACATCGTGAGAAAACCAAGACATTTGGAGTTTAAAATGAGAGTGTGATTTTATGTGAGAAGGTCATTGGAGTAATCGAAAATGAGATTAAGAGCATTGAGAGTGAAGATGAGTGTGTTGTAAAACATGAGAGTGAACATTCATCTCCTTCAAATGACTTATGCATGGGAGGAATTAATGAAGACATGCATGGACAAGAAAAGAATATTAAAATGAATCAGAACATTTGTGAGGAGGTTCAAGGATTCATTCAAAGGCTTTTAAATTCATCCATTCATGCATATTCATGCAAGAAGCCAAATAGTCATGTTCACACAAGGGGGAAAAATTTCAGCCAAGATACATTCATGAACATTCATCCATAGAAGACAAATCAACAAGTTCACACAAGGTGGGATGAATTCGGCCAAAGGATGTATTCCATTAAAAGATGAACATCCATTCTTCAAAATTCATTCACCTAAGCCATGGTTTGTATCTACTTAAAGTATGAACATTCATCCATGAAGGTTCACTCATTAAATGTTTTGTATTCACACCATGCACTCTTAGGCCTATAAATAGCTTTCCATTCATTTGTAAAAAGACCAATTCACTTTGTTTAATCAAATATTTGTGAGAGTTTCTCTCTTTAGTTCTTAAGTGAACTTTATCGACTTAACAAGCTTATGCTTGTTACGTCACCCCTATCTATTTCACCCTGATACTTCTGGTTCCTACCTCTTTATAGATAGTGGGTCAAAGTCCTTGTTTACCATCTCTTAAAGAAGCAATATAAAGTCTTGGTCTTTGTTCTTTAACATTGGTTCTTCTTTGAGTCTTTTTGAGATACTACTTTTTATATTCATCTTCATCACCTTCATTCTACTTCCATTATCATACTTCATCATTTCCTTTAAACATATCACCATCTTATATATATTTTCCGCTGCCATATTTATCTTTCCATTTCATTACTTCCATTTAACTATTTCTTTTAGCTTTATTGTTTCTGTAGGATCCTTTGTTGCTTTCCTAGATTGAAACAATCAAAGGTACAACCTTGATTTCACCATCCATCCAAGTGAGGCTAGGTTGAACTATATCATATGGTAATCAGAGCTAAGGTGGATTGCAACAAGAACAAGTAAAAGCAACATCCTACCATTAAATAAAAAGAAAATCAAAAAAGAGAAGTTCAAAAAAAATCAGCAAGTTAATCCAAACATAAACAAAGTATTCCAAGTGAAGAAACTAAAGAAAGGAAACAAAGAAAGCAAAATGCAAAGAAGTACCAAAGGTGACAAGCAACATCATCATTCCAACCGATCCTAAAGAAGTCTTCAAGACCTTTGATTGTTTCTTCTAGGAAGGTGGTGAGTATCTTTGCATAGTAAGTGAGCCTTTCTTTCTTTTTCTTCCTTTTATAAAACCACCCTTCATTATTTAATATTTCTACCTTTCTGTTTTTTCCTCTACACTAACAAACTTTTCAGCCGACGTCAATAGCACTTGAAAGGTCTCGAGTTAGTTCTCTTAAGAATTTTGCTAGAGAGGAATGAGTGGAAAAAGGCTAATCGAGTGTGTGAGATCAGAAGGGGAATTACACAAACCAAGAACATATTCCCGAGTGAAATACGAGTTCTTGAGTGGAGTGACATCATAATTTTTTTGAGTGACCGTGAGGTTTTCTTATGTGCAATTTGGTAAGGTCCTATTTTCAACATTTCAAAAAAAAAATTCACTAACAATGTTACTTGATCTTTCCTCTTCCCAAGTAATGGAGAACATTCAGCAAAGAGAGAATGCATTTCATACTCGTTGCCATGTAAATGGTAAAGTATGTCTTGTAGCCATTGATAGTGGAAGTTGTGCAAACCTTGCTAGCACATATATGGTAGAAAAGCTGGGGCTTACAATGATCAAACATTCCAGCCCATACGAATTGCAGTGGTTAAACGACGAAGAAGAG
The DNA here is from genome assembly GCF_006381635.1 of Hibiscus syriacus. Lineage (NCBI taxonomy): Eukaryota > Viridiplantae > Streptophyta > Magnoliopsida > Malvales > Malvaceae > Hibiscus > Hibiscus syriacus. The sequence goes on along the minus strand of NW_024062800.1, from coordinate 8,812,440 downwards.
TTGAAGGTTTGATGTAAGGTTCTTATGATGTCTTAACAAAATTATTGTGGATCTAGGAAGGAAGCAAAACAACCTGCAAAGTGAATGGCTCAAAATAGAATGGTTAAGGGTAGTAAACGTATGGGTGATTAGGTGGGCTGTTTAGTTGAGAGATGAAACCAGAAGATGGTTGATATGGTTATGGTTATGGTTTATGAAACAAAGGGATGGTTGTGCGGATAGTATCTTAAAGAAGACTCAAAGAAGAACCAATGCTATATAGAGCAAAGACCCAGACTTTATATTGCTTCTTCAAGGGGTGGTATTAAGTACTTTGACCCACTAGTTATATGAACTAGGAACCAGAAGTATCAAGATGAAAAGAAAGGGGTTGACGCAATAAGTATAAAAATACTTGATAAGTTGATAAAAAGTCACCAGGACTTAAGAAAGAGAATAATCTCACTTCAATTAAAAATAATGGTCTGATTACAAATGAACTATAATGGCCTATTTATAGTTTTTGAAGGGACTTGGCCGAATAGGTACATGTTGGTTCGACAGCCCTTGTACCTTCCTAAAATGACATGATTTTTAATGAAAAAATAAGACTTTAATGAAAATACATGCTCTTGACCGAATGGTTATGTGTTGGTTCGGCCATAAGGATGATTTGGATGAATTTGGAAGTTATTTGGGTGCCAAAATGAAGAGGAAAGAGTCTTTGGCCGAATAGGAAGCATCCCTTGGTGTTTTGGCACCAATTTGATGTCACATGAAGTGCACATGCTTGAATGATGCACATGGCAGCCTACATGAATGCACATGGGTCTTCTTGCTATGCTTTGATGAGGTTGTAACCATAGGATGATGTCTTGAAGTCCATGGAATGAAGATAGGTAACAACTAGGCGTGAATTATCTTCCAATGTGTATCTAGATGACATGGCATCCATTGGGTAGCCTAGAGATGAACTAGCTTCAAGGTAAGCTAGATGAGTGTCTTGGTAGCTAACTAGGTGAGTTATAGCTTGATAAACTCAAGCTAGTTAGCTTTGGTCTTCTTAGCTCCTCAGTTACTCTCCCAGCTACCTTTAGTTCACTTTTCAGCACTTTGGTCCAAAGCTCTCCTCCAGCTAAGTTCAGCTACATGCTAGCTCCTCCAGCTAAGTTGAGTTTTCCTTAGTAGTCCAAATACTCTACCAAGCTACCTCATCGTGCATCACACTCCAATGTACCTATATGTGCAAGGAAACAAGGTAAGTCCATGATATTGAGTTGTTATGAGCTAAATGCCTTGCTGCCATGTATGATTATGGTGATGTGAGCTATGTTTGAAGGTCATGAGCTAATTATATCATCTCAAAGTATATGTAAGATAATGCATGAAGCTTAAGAGCTAATATGAATGCATATGAACTAATGAAATGATTTATAATGATGTTGCCTTGATATATATATGATAATCATGCTTAATATGATTATAAGACTATCCTAACATGCTTATAACATTGTGTATCAATCATAAAGATAGGGTATATGTTGTATGCATGAATATCATGTAACATGGTATTCACAAATGATAAATGGAAACATGTAATATTAATATCCTAAGAAATGATATGTAATCATAGCATATATTTGAATAATATGAAAAAATGATCAAATAAGCATAGGATGGAAATAATAGTATGATAATTTATACTAACATGTGAATGCATGCTTATGATAGAATAGAATGTATAAATGATATAGTATAAGATAGGGTAATGAAGAACTCCCTTAGAAATAGCTTTGAAGAACATCCATGGTTTGTTCAAGTCATGAAGAAAGTTGGAGCTTTCTTGGATCGTATCAAGGACTCTAAACAAGTACTTATACCATTCTCAATCGAAAGATACAAAGATGAAGTATTATGTGATGTTGTTCCCATGAATTCAAGTCATCTTCTTTTCGATCGACCTTGGCAGTTTGACAAACGAGCAACACATAATTGCTTCACCAATCACTTTTCATTCATCCATAATGAAAAGAATATCATCTTGGTGTCAATGTTACCAAATCAAGTGCATGAAGACCAAACTCAACTAAAGAAAAACATTGATGAACATCGTGAGAAAACCAAGACATTTGGAGTTGAAAATGAGAGTGTGATTTTATGTGATGTAAGATAATTCTACCTTCTTGTTTGATTGTGGATCTAGGAAGGAAGCAAAACAACCTGCACAAGTGAATGGCTCAAAACAGAATGGATAAGGGTGGTAAACGTATGGTTTAATAGGTAGGCTATTTAATAAATGAGAGATGGAAGCGGAAGATTATTGAAATGGTTATGGTTATGGCGATGAAACAAAAGGATGGTTGTGAGGATAGTATCTTGAAGAACGCTCAAAGAAGAACCAATGCAATAGAGAGCAAAGACCCAATCTTTATATTGTTTCTTCAAGGGGTGGTGTTAAGTACTTTGACCCACTAGTTATATGAACTAGGAACCAGAAGTATCAAGATGAAAGAATAGGGTTGACGCCACAAGTATAAATTACTTGATAAGTCGATAAAAAGTCACTAGGACTTAAGGAAGAGAATAATCTCACTTTGATTCATAAAAAAATAGTCTTATTACAAATAATGAATGCTTTCCTATTTATAGGAAATGGAGAGACATGGCCGAATAATTACAAGGAGATTCGGCCAGCCTTGTGCCTTCCTAAAATGACATAATTTAATTCATAAATAACTTGAAAAAATAGGTGCTGGTTCGGTTGAAGTGTATGGGTATGTCTCATGGCCGAATAGCAGTTGAAACCCTTCAAGTTGGCGCCAAATTGGAGGAGTAATGGTGTTTGGTCAAATGGATAGATGGCCATTCATCTTGGTACCTAAATGGAGTCATATGCAAGGCACATGGGGGCTGATCACATGCAAAACACATGGCTTGGCTGAAATAGGGAGAGAACTCTTCATCTTGGCGCCTAAATGATCCACATGCAAGGTACATGGGGGCTGTTCATATGCAAGGCACATGGGTGTTCTAGGAAGCCTTGTGGTGCAGCCTTGTGCATGGAATGATGGCTGGTCATGCTCTCTCTCTTGGGCGTGCATGTGTCTCCTTCCAGCTAGCTTGAGTTGTGGAGCTAGCTAGCAAACATGGGCTGTTTGAGAACAAGCTTCCTAGCTAAGTCCTTGTGAGCTCCTCAACATTATGTTCAGCTACATTCAGCTACCTTTTCCATCACTTTTGGCAACTCAGCTCCAAGTAGTCCAACTAGCTAAGTTTAGCTAGCCTTAAGCTCCTCTAGCTGAATCGATCTTCCCTTAGTGTTCCATGAGCTGCCTTGTACTTTGTAAGCTGTTTGGGAGCTGCATATGACTTCCAAATCATTCACCAAGCTACCTCAACGTGCATCATGCTCCAATGTACCTACATGTGCAAGGAAACAAGGTAAGTCCATGATATTGAGCTAAGACGAGCTAAATACCTTGCTGCCATGTTTGATTATGGTAATGTGAGCTAAGTTTGAAGGTCATAAGCTAATTATATCATCTCAAAATATGTGTAAGATAATGCATGAAGCTTAAGAGCTAATATGAATGCATATGAACTAATGAAATGATTTATAATGATGTTGCCTTGATGTATATATGATAATCATGCTTAATATGATTATAAGACTATTCTAACATGCTTATAACATTGTGTATCAATCATAAAGATATGGGTATATGTTGTATGCATGAATATCATATAACATGGTATTCATAAATGATAAATGGAAACCTGTAATAATAATATCCTAAGAAATGATATGTAATCATAGCATATATTTGAATAATATGAAAAACATGATCAAATAAACATAGGATGGAAATAATAATATGATAATTTATATTAACATGTGAATGCATACTTTTGATAGAATAGAATGTATAAATGATATAATATAAGATAGGGTAAGAAAGAACTCCCTTAGAATCAGTAATGAAAAACATCCATGGTGTGATTAAGTCATGGAGAAAATTGGAGCTATTTTGGATCGTATCATCCTCCCCTTCTTTTAGGCGATTTGTCCTCAAATCGAAGTAGTTTCTCATTGAAGACCTTCTTGATGTTGGAAGGATTAAATCCTTATGTTTTCCTCCAATAGATGTTTCACATGAAATATTGAAACTCTTGGCTTCAATTCTTGTAACTTCACGTTCTTTTATGGGAGGACACAATGTTTGGGAACCATCACATGTCCTTTGAACGGGAGAGACATATCGTTTGGTGAAGATAATAACTCCTTGGTGCTGATTTAAAAGATCATCTCCTTTCACCTTTGTGCCTCTCCGAATGATTACCTTTAAGGTTGGTAGTATTTCACCATAATGTTGAAACAAGTTGTTGTAAAACAAATCAAAGTTAATAAATGAAAAACTATTAACAATATGAATGGATATAGCAAACCGTGGAGGATGTTTAATGGGCATTGGTTGCTTAATGATGAAAAATTCCATTGGTTGCTGAAATCTCTTCAATAGTTGTAATGTACTTAGAGCCTCAATAATCCCAACTTGTGGTACTTCAAGGGACACATCTTTTTGAACTTCTAAAGACATCATTGTTGGAACCTCAAAGGACATGTCTTGTGGATCTCCACAAGTCACACCTATTGATTCTTCAAAAGACATGTTTCTTGAATCTCCAGCTTGAAGAGATATGTCTTTTGGAATATCCTGCAAGGAAAAAGAAATAGTAGAAGAAGATTTGTTAGGTAAAATTTGTCCTTCACTCTGTTTCTCTTCTCTACACTCATCCTTTTCAAATATGCCATTTTCAGTTTGCTTCACTACTTGCAAAACATCCTTTTCAACTTCAACAGATTCATTTCCAATTCTTCTTGTCTCCTCAAAACATTCTTCTTCAATATTGTTCTTCATGGTCTTAGCTTTCTCCCATTTCTCAAAACATCCTTTTCAACATGTTCTCTCTTTGTTCATCCTCTTGACTTTGAATGCTCAAAGTCCTTTTGACTACAAGAATGTTGGATGGAAGAGACATGTTAGCAAATAAGGAAAAATTTGAAATGTGTATAGGACCTTACCAGAGTATACTCTCACAAAGCCTCACGAGTCACTCCAAGAAAATTTGATGTCACTCAATCTGCTCGTATTTGCACTCTAGGACTTTAATGGCTTTTACTTGTACTCTTCTGATCTCACACACGCTCCAGCCTTTTTCCTCTCGATTCTCTTGTCTCAAGTTCTAGAAAACTTTTACTCAAGACTATATCGAGTAAATTTTACTTGTTTGGCGTCGGCTGCAAATGGGTTAGTAGGAATGGAAAGCAAAATATAATTGAAAGGGTGACTTAGAAATAGAAAGAAGAGAAACAAAAGGGTTACTTACACAAGTCACTTCACAACCTTCTATCACCACAATCAAATGCTTACTTGAATGGCTTGGTGATGAGAATTGTTGATGAGTGCTTCCAACTTTTCTTTCTTTCTTTTTCTTCTTTTCGAGTGCTTTCAATTTCTTCTTTTGAGTGCTTTGATTTTCATTGCTGGATTTTTCTTTATTTCTTTCACTTTGCACTTCACTTGCACTTTTTTTTTTTTTTGTTGTTGCACGTTGCTTTCTTCCACCAAAGCTCTGATTACTGCTTGATGTAATGCTAATTCTATGATACAGTTCAACCTAGCCTCACTTGTATGGATGGTGAAGTCAAGGTTGTACCTTTGATTGTTTCTATCTAGGAAAGCAACAAGTATCCTGCACAAACAAGAAAGCTAAAAAAATGGTTAAATGGAAGTAATGAAATGGAAAGATAAATATGGCAGCGGAAAATATATATATGTTGGTGATATGTTTAAAGGAAATGATGAAGTATGGTAATGGAAGTAGAATGAAGGTGATGGAGATGAATATGAAAAGTAGTATCTCAAAGAAGAACCAATGTTAAAGAACAAAGACCCAGACTTTATATTGCTTCTTTAAGGGATGATAAACAAGGACTTTGACCCACTATCTATAAAGAGATAGGAACCAGAAGTATCAGGGTGACATAGATAGGGGTGACGCCACAAGCATAAGCTTGATAAGTCGATAAAGTTCACTTAAGAACTAAAGAGAGAAACTCTCACAAATATTTGATTAAACAAAGTGATTTGGTTTCTTACAAATGAAATGGAAAGCTATTTATAGGCCTAAGAGACGTTTAGGATGCACATACAAGATTTAATGATTAAACATTCATGGATGAATGTTTATCCTTAAGTAGATACAATGTACGTCCCCTATGCAAGTTCATGGACTAATAAAATAAATGAATGTTCATCCATTTAAGTGAATACATCTTCATAGCCGAATCATCCTCTCTTGATGTGAACATGTTGGTTCATTTCCTTTCAAGAATTTGGAGGAATGTTTCATTGTATGTTCGGCCCCCTTTGGAATGCATGCACCAAGTGTGAACATGACTCATAGGCTCCCTTCATGTACTTGGATTTGGTGAATGAGTTTGAAAATAATGCATCCATCTCCCTTGAATGTGAACAAGTCCTTTAGCCTCATTGTATGATTGTACACGCCATAAATGGATTTATGAAGGTGGAAATGCATCAGGTGTGAACAAGGCTCTTCATTTGGTGTAAATCCCGTACTTATTTCCAGCCTGACCTGTCTTAATTAATCTGGGCATATCTTGAGTTCCCAATATTGGATTGATATGATTCAAAGTGAGTTGGAAAGCTAATAGGTAGGGGATTAAATGTTAAGAACACTTCATCACCCAAAGATGCTTGGAACATGTTCAAAAATGGCAATCTCTATGAGTGACGTGAATCTGTCCAACCAACTCTTCAATTGCCTTTAGTCTTCTTAGCATCCAATGTACCTAGACAAAGTTTGTAAACAAATAATTAGATAGGAATTGAGCTATGATAATTATGAATGCATGCTTCCACCTATGTTAATAATGCAAATGAGTTAACTATGAATGCATATGCATTGAATGAGTTTTATAAAGATGTGAATTAATAAGTCATGCATGAATATCATATATTATACATATAAATGACAGAATATAATATTCAAACAAAATTAAGAATAAGATAAACATATTTGCATGACATGTAATGCATAAATGAGTAAATAAATAATAAAATAAGGTAAGACTCCCTTAGAATCAACAAGGTAGAAGGTCCATGAAGTGATCATGTGATGTACTGTACTTGTACCTTTTCAAATGATTGTGGATCTAGGAAGGAAGCAAAACAACCTACAAAGTGAATTGCTCAAAAATAGAATGGTTAAGGGTGGTAGACGTATGGGTGAATTGGTAGGCTATTTAAATAATGAGTAATGGTAGCGGAAGATAGTTGATAAGGCTATGGTTATGGTGATGAAATAAAAGGATGGTTGTGAGGATAGTATCTTGAAGAGATCTCAAAGAAGAACCAATGCTATATAGAGCAGAGACCCAATCTTTATATTGTTTCTTCAAGGGATGGTGTTAAGTACTTTGACCCACTAGTTATATGAACTAGGAACCAGAAGTATCAAGATGAAAGGAAGGGGTTGACGCCACAAGTATAAAATACTTGATAAGTCGATAAAAAGTCACCAGGACTTAAGAAGAGAATAATCTCACTTTAATTGAATAAAAAGGTGTATACAAATGATGTAATGTTTTCCTATTTATAGGAAATGGAGAGACATGGCCGAATAAATACAAGATGATTCGGCCAGCCTATGTATCTCCCTATAAAGACATAATTTAAATGCTAAAAGAGAGGATGGTTCGGCCCTAGATGGAGGGAAATGATCCTTGGCCGAATAGTTCTTGTGTCTCCTCAAGTTGGCGCCAACTTGGATGGGAGATGATGCTTGGCCGAATAGGGAGAGGGCTCTTCATCTTGGCGCCTAAATGAGTTCACATGCAAGGCACATGGGGGCTGGTCATATGCACGGCACATGGGTGTTCTAGGAAGCCTTGTGGTGCACCCATGTGCATTGGATGATGGCTGGTCATGTGCTTCTTCTTAGGCGTGCATGTGTCCTCCAAGCTAGCTTGAGTGTTGAGCTAGCTAGCAAGCATGGGGCTGTTTGTGAATGATCTTCCTAGCCGAGTCCTTTTGAGCTCCATAACAGCATGTTCAGCTACATTCAGCTATCTTTGTCATCACTTTTAGCAACTCAGCTTCAAATAGTCCAACTAGCTAAGTTTAGCTAGCCTGAAGCTTCTCCAGTTGAATCGAGCTTCCCTTAGCATTCCATGAGCTGCCTTGTACTTTGTGAGCTGTTTGTGAGCTATATATGACGTCCAAATCATTCACCAAGCTACCTCAACGTGCATCACACTCCATTATACCTATATGTGCAAGGAAACAAGGTAAGTTCATGATATTGAGCTAAAACGAGCTAAATGTACATCATCTCCTAATATGTGTAAGATAATGTATAAAGCCTAAGAGTTAATATGAATGTAAATAAACTAATGAAATGCATTATAAGTATGCTGCCTTGGTGTATATATAATAATCATGCTTAAATGAATGCAATACTAATATAACATACTTAACATACTTGAAATAACATTTTGCATCAATTATAAAGATGTGAATGCATGAATATCATATAATATGGTATTCATAAATGATAAATGGAAACATGTAATAATATCCTAAGAAATGATATGTAATCTAACATATATTGAATAATATGAAAAACATGATCAAATAAGCATAGGATAATAATATGATAATTTATACTAACATGTGAATGCATGCTTATGAGAATAGAATGTATAAATGATATAGTATAAGATAGGGTAATGAAGAACTCCCTTAGAAACAGCTTTGAAGAACATCCATGGTGTGTTCAAGTCATGGAGAAAGTTGGAGCTTGTTTGGATCGTATCATCATGTGTTGAAGAAGTTGGAACATGTTCAAAAATGGCAATCTCTATGAGTGACGTGAATCTGTCCAACCAACTCTTCAATTGCCTTTAGTCTTCTTAGCATCCAATGTACCTAGACAAAGTTTGTAAACAAATAATTAGATAGGAATTGAGCTATGATAATTATGAATGCATGCTTCCACCTATGTTAATAATGCAAATGAGCTAACTATGAATGCATATGCATTGAATGAGTTTTATAAAGATGTGAATTAATAAGTCATGCATGAATGTCATATATTATACATATAAATGACAGAATATAATATTCAAACAAAATTAAGAATAAGATAAACATATTTGCATGACATGTAATGCATAAATGAGTAAATAAATAATAAAATAAGGTAAGACTCCCTTAGAATCAACAAGGTAGAAGGTCCATGAAGTGATCATGTGTTGAAGAAGTTTGGTCATTGGCATGATCGCATCATTCTACCTTCTCGTTTGATTGTGGATCTAGGAAGGAAGCAAAACAACCTGCACAAGTGAATGGCTCAAAACAGAATGGATAAGGGTGGTAAACGTATGGTTTAATAGGTAGGCTATTTAATAAATGAGAGATGGAAGCGGAAGATGATTGAACAAAGACCCAATCTTTATATTGTTTCTTCAAGGGGTGGTGTTAAGTACTTTGACCCACTAGTTATATGAACTAGGAACCAGAAGTATCAAGATGAAAGAAAAGGGTTGACGCCACAAGTTTAAAATACTTGATAAGTCGATAAAAAGTCACCAGGACTTAAGGAAGAGAATAATCTCACTTTGATTCATAAAAAAATGGTCTTATTACAAATGATGAATGCTTTCCTATTTATAGGAAATGGAGAGACATGGCCGAATAATTACAAGGAGATTCGGCCAGCCTTGTGCCTTCCTAAAATGACATAATTTAATTCATAAATAACTTGAATAAATAGGTGCTGGTTTGGTTGAAGTGTAGGGGTATGTCTCATGGCCGAATAGCACTTGAAACCCTTCAAGTTGGCGCCAAATTGGAGGAGTAATGGTATTTGGCCGAATGGATAGATGGCCATTCATCTTGGTGCCTAAATGGAGTCATATGCAAGGCACATGGGGGCTGATCACATGCAAAACACATGGCTTGGCCGAATAGGGAGAGAACTATTCATCTTGGCGCCTAAATGATCCACATGCAAGGCACATGGGGGCTGTTCATATGAAAGGCACATGGGTGTTCTAGGAAGCCTTGTGGTAGAGCCTTGTGCATGGAATGATGGCTGGTCATGCTCTCTCTCTTGGGCGTGCATGTGTCTCCATCAAGCTAGCTTGAGTTGTGGAGCTAGCTAGCAAACATGGGCTGTTTGAGAACAAGCTTCCTAGCTAAGTCCTTGTGAGCTCCTTAACATTATGTTCAGCTACATTCAGCTACCTTTGACATCACTTTTGGCAACTCAGCTCCAAATAGTCCAACTAGCTAAGTTTAGCTAGCCTTAAGCTCCTCCAGCTAAATCGAGCTTCCCTTAGTGTTCCATGAGCTGCCTTGTACTTTGTAAGCTTTTTGGGAGCTGCATATGACTTCCAAATCATTCACCAAGCTACCTCAACGTGTATCATGCTCCAATGTACCTACAAGTGCAAGGAAACAAGGTAAGTCCATGATATTGAGCTAAGACGAGCTAAATACCTTGCTGCCATGTTTGATTATGGTAATGTGAGATAAGTTTGAAGGTCTTGAGCTAATTATATCATCTCAAATATGTGTAAGATAATCCATGAAGCTTAAGAGCTAATATGAATGCATATGAACTAATGAAATGATTTATAATGATGCTGCCTTGATGTATATATGATAATCATGCTTAATATGATTATAAGACTATTCTAACATGCTTATAACATTGTGTATCAATCATAAAGATATGGGTATATGTTGTATGCATGAATATCATATAACATGGTATTCATAATGATAAATGGAAACCTGTATAATAATATCCTGAGAAATGATATGTAATCATAGCATATTTGAATAATATGAAAAACATGATCAAAAAAACATAGGATGGAAATAATAATATGATATTTATTAACATGTGAATGCATGCTTATGATAGAATAGAATGTGTAAATGATATAATATAAGATAGGGTAAGAAAGAACTCCCTTAGAATCAGTAATGAAAAACATCCATGGTGTGATTAAGTCATGGAGAAAATTGGAGCTAGTTTGGATCGTATCATTATGTGAGAAGGTTATTGGACTAATCGAAAATGAGTGTAAGAGCATTGAGAGTGAAGATGAGCGTGTTGTAAAACATGAGAGTAAGATTGAAGAGAGAATTCAAAACAAACATGAGCATGAGAGAAAAGAATGTGAGGAGAAGGAAGTTTTACTTTCTACTAATCAATCTTTTCTTCATATTCTTTCATTTGATTCGTAGGTTATTCCAAAGGCCATATCATTGCAAATTGGTGAATCACATTTGTCTATTGAAGTTCCAAATGTTGGAACATTTGGTATTCCAAAGCATGTGCTCTTTGACATTCAAAGTACATTGACTTCATATTCAATATTCAATGAACCTTATGAAAGGGATGTTTCAACGAACCAAATTCCATTCATGAACCTTAGTGAATCTTGTACGTTCATTCACATTGTTAATGATGTTTCATGTTCTAACTTATTTCTTTTTTGCAGAACATTGAATCATTTACATGGAAGTGTTCTTGCTTGTGATCATCAATTCAAGGAAAAGAAACGAGCATTATCCAACTATTCAAGATTCATAATATGGAAGGGTACAAAGACTAAAGTTGGCATGCCTTACCTACTTGAAGGATTCAAAGAAATTCATGCATACCCTAATAGACATAATGATCTTCATTCATCCTTTCATACACCAATGGATCAATCAATGACAAAAGCCTTCGATTTGAGGACTAATCGCTCTAAAGAAGGGGGATGATGCGATCATGCCAAGGACCAAACTTCTTCATCACATGATCACTTCATGGACGTTCTGCCTTGTTGATTTTGAAACTAAGTTGCTAAAAGTGACATCAAATGTTACTGAATGTAGCTGAATAAGATGCTATGAAGATTGGAATGTCTCGGCTAGGAAGCTCATTCACAACTAGCCCATTGCTTGCTAGCTAGCTACACACTCAAGCAAGCTTGGAGGAAGAACCATGCACGCCCATGATGATGCACTTGACCAGCCTTCATCCTATGCACAAGGCTGTACCACAAGGTTCCCTAGAACACCTATGTGCGTGCCATATGACCAGCAACCATGTTCCTTGCATGTGGTCTCTTTTAGGCGACAAGAGGAAATGATACATCACCATTCAGACAAGCACTCCCTCCTCTTCAATTTGGCGCCAATATGAATAGCAAAGGGGACCTTTCGACCAAGGATTATTACCCTTCATTTAGGACCAAACCATAATCTCTTTTAGCATTAAAGATATGTCATTTTAAAGAGACACAAGGCCTAGCCGAAACCCCTTGTAACCATTCGGCCATGTCCCTTCAAAAACTATAAATAGGTTTTCCTAATTCATTTGTAAGCAGACCTTTTTGATTAATTCAAGTAAAATTATTATCTTTATTTAATTCCTTGTGACTTTTATCGACTTATCAAGTTAATTATTTACTTGTGGCATCAACCCCCCTTCCCTTTGATACATGTGGTTCCTATCTCTATATATATAGTGGGTCCAAGTCCTTATTACCACCCCTTAAAGAAGCAATATAAAGTCTGGGTCTTTGCTCTTTACATCATTGGTTCTTCTTTGAGTCTTCTTTAAGATACTACCCCTCACAACCATTCCATTGTTTCATCAACCAAACCATAGCCATAACATCCTTCCGCTACCATCTCTCATATCATAAATAGCCTACCTATTCACCTTTACATCTACCACTAAACCATCTATTTAAGCCATTCACTTATGCAGGTTGTTTTGCTTCTGTCCTAGATCCACAATTAATCGAGAAGGTAGAATTGCCTTACATCAAAAATGGTTAAATGTAAGTAATGAAATGGAAAGATAAATATGGCAGCAGAATATATATATAAGTTCGTGATATGTTTTAAAGGAAATGATGAAGTATGGTAATGGAAGTAGAATGAAGGTGGTGGAGATGAATATGAAAAGTAGTATCTCAAAGAAGACTCAAAGAAGAACCAATGTTAAAGAACAAAGACCCAGACTTTATATTGCTTCTTTAAGGGGTGGTAAACAAGGACTTTGACCCACTATCTATAAAGTGATAGGAACCAGAAGTATCAGGGCCAAATATATAGGGGTGACGCCACAAGCATAAGCTTGATAAGTCGATAAAGTTCACTTAAGAACTAAAGAGAGAAATTCTCACAAATATTTGATTAAACAAAGTTAATTGGTTCCTTTAGAAAAATGAAAGCTAAACTATTTATAGGCCTAAGGATGTCTAGGATGAACATACAAGATTTAATGATTGAACATTCATGGATGAATATTCATCCCTTAGGAAATACAATGTACGGTCAATGGTGAATGTATGATGAATTAATGAATAAATCTTCATGAATGTATCTTCACGGCTGAATCCTTCCTCCCATGTGTGAACATGTTGATTTGTCTTCTATGGATGAATGTTCATGAATGTATCTTGACTAAAATTCTTCCCCCCTTGTGTGAACATGACTACTATTTTGCTTATTGCATGAATATGCATGAATGGATGAACTTAAAAGCCTTTGAAATAAACCTTGCACCTTCTCAAAAATGTTCTGATTCATTTTAATATTCCTTTCTCATCCTTGCATGTCTCCATTAATGCCTATCATGCATAAATCCTTTGAATGAGATGAATGGTAGCAAATCCCGTACTTATTTCCAGCCTGCACTATCTTCGGTAATCTGTGCATATCTCGAGCTCCCAATATTGGATTGATATGATTCAAAGTGAGTTGGAAAGATAAGAGATAAGGGATTAAATGTTAAGAGATGTCATCACCCAAAGAGTCTTGGAACATGTTCAAAAGTGGCTATCAATGTGAGTGACGTGAACTGTCCATTGGATTGCCTTGAATGTACCTTGCACTAAATACAAAATGTATATAAGTTACAATGCTCAAGTTCATGAATAAATAATAAGTAACATTCTAATGTAACACATGATTCCATGGCTAATATAATAATGCAATTGATATGATAACATAAGTAAGGAATATGTAACATATGCATGAAACAAGCTAATTAAAGATGTGACATGCATGAATATCATATAATTTGCAAACATAGGACAATATATGAATATTCGAGCATAGTTTAGAATGTCAAATCATGTTATAACACATATAAAACATAAATGAGTAAATGAGTAAATAAGTAATAAAATATGGAAGAACTCCCATAGATCATCTTGGAAGAACTTCAAAGTTGTGAGCATGTTTTGTTTGAACTTGGTGGTCGGCAGAATCACATCATCCCCCTTCTTTAAGGTATTTTGTCCCCAAATTGATGCTTGGTACATAAGGGAACAACATTGATCTTCGTTGGAATGGAAATTCTTTCATTCTCATCTTGCATCGTTTTCTTTGGTCAAAATGCTTCACATGTTCAAGTCTTTGCTTTTGAATCAAGAATCTGAAAAATAAAACAAAGTTAGAAGTAGATAATTTAGAATAGAAGAAAAGGAAAGGATTGAATTCATGAATGAATAAATTTGGACTCTTAATGTTCTACATGGTTAGGTTCATTGAATCTTCCCTTTCATAAGGTTCATTCGATCTTGGGTATGAGGTGAATGTACTTTGAAGGTTAATGAACACGTTCTTTATAATTTCAAGTGACACATCTTTTGGAATTTCAAAAGAAATGACGCTTGAATCATCTTGAATGTCCCTTGGAATAACCTGCAAATTCAAATAACGAATAGAAGAAAAAAATTGATTAGTTGAAAGCAAAACTTCCTTCTCCTCACATTGTTTTCTCTCATGATCATGTCCCTTTTGAAATTTCTCTTCTTCATACTCCTCTCGTGTGCTCTCTTTGCATTCCAGTTCTTTTTTAGTTCCACTCTCACACTCGTGTGTTTTTTCACACTCAATCTTTTTAATATTCACATTTTCATTTTGATCTCCCTTCACTGCTATTTGTTTCTCACGTGAAACTTCTCTTTCAACTTTCTTCACGGATTTAGTTTTTTTCCATTCCTCTATACGTGATTTGACGATAACTTGGCATTCATGGACTTGAT
Organism: Hibiscus syriacus; assembly: GCF_006381635.1. Lineage (NCBI taxonomy): Eukaryota > Viridiplantae > Streptophyta > Magnoliopsida > Malvales > Malvaceae > Hibiscus > Hibiscus syriacus. The sequence continues at coordinate 8,797,307 of NW_024062800.1, read as the reverse complement.
TTGGACACATTGGAACCAACATGATCTTTCTCCCTTTGTGTTTGAATGAATACTTGTTGGTGAACCCATCATACAATGCTCGTTTATCAAACTGCCAAGGACGTCTGAGGAGTAGATGGGTTGAATTCATGGAAATAACATCACACAAGACTTCATCTTCATATCTCCCAATTGAAAATGACACAAGTACTTTCTCTATGACTTCTAGTTCTTCAACTTCATTTAATCCTTGCAAAACATATGGACTGGGATGTTTGAACATTATATGCCCCAACTTCTCGACCATGTATGTGCTTGCAAGATTTGCACAACTTCCACCATCAATGGCTACAAGGCATACTTTATCATTCACATGAAAATGAGTACGAAATGTATTCCTCCTTTGTCGTCCGTATTCCATTTGAAAAAATGGGAGAATTATTAGTGAAAAATTAATAATTGAATAAGATGACATTCTTCAATGCTGATTTTAAGGGAGCTCATCTGATATAGGCTGATATGCCCTTGATTGTGGATCTAGTGGAGAGCAAGCACATGCAAGAACATTGACTATAAATTGAAGGCTTGGTGGTTAATGAAAGGTGTTAATGGTAAGCCAATTTTAGATATATGAATTGTTGCGAAAGTATTGTTGAGATGGAAATTATTTGGGCATAAGAAACAAGGGAAAATGGTAGGATAATATCTTAAACATACTAAGGAAGAACTAGTGCTATAAGAGAGCAAGGACCCAACCTTACAAGTCTAATTAAGGGATGGTAGTATAAGACTTGTAACCTATATCTATAATGGAGATAGAACCACAAGTATCAATGGAAATAGAAGAGGTTGATGCCACAAGCACCTAAGTGTCTTGATAAGTCGATAAAAGTTCAAAAGAACTTGTAAAGATGATAACCTCGCTATAAATTGATTTCAAGCAAAAGAGATTGTTTTAAATAAAAAACTAATGGCCTATTTATAGTTTTCAAAGGGTTTAGGTCGAATGGATACATGATGGTTCGGCTAAGGTTGAAATCCCTTTGCAAATACATGATTTTTAATGAAAACACTACATTTAAATGAAAATACATGTTGTTGGCTGAATGTTACGGTGTTGGTTCGGCCCTAAGGATGTTTTGAATGTTAGAGTATGCCCAAAGAGACCAATCATATGATGATTGTAATAATATATTTATTTACCGATTTTATTGAATAAAGGCATTGCCACTATTATTTTTAGTTATGTGTCTGTCTAACATAAACTGAAAATTAATAAAGTCCATATAATAACATTATTAAAAGATCCATAGTCAAGCATTATTATGGGCATGGACAATAATAATATGCTTAAGACTAACATGGTATTGATTGATGACAAGGAGTTGTCATTGACATAGAGATGTCAGAATTGATAAATGATTATATTGTTAGAGAACAATGTAATGGATTGACCCATCATGAGCATATGTCTTGGATTATTATGTAACGGTCATAACATTGCTCATGCTGATGACTATATGTATGATCCTCATACTTGAGATCAATGTCATCCCAACATATATTGTTGTATGTTTTGATACAGTTAAACATGCTCCGTAACTGGTTGCACTATAAAGACTATTATTGAATATATTTCGATATATGTAATGGGGTGTATATGGTTAAGAAATGATTTGTCCTTCCTACATAATAGGAAATATATCACACGCCACCTAATTGAGTGAGACTAGAAATGCATGGCCATGCTCGAATAAGTTGATATGTGATATCATATTCGTTAATTATAGTCTACTCTATATATCAAGAAAAAATAGATGGGCTATACAAGTGTGACTATTCTAAGACTTGTGTCTATTCTAGATATAAAGGGCAAAAAGATGTAATACATAAAAGAGTTAATCACGAAGATGATATGTCGAATCATAATTTCTTGTAACTTAGGTGACAATGATATATTGCTAGATGTCACTTATTGTATGTAATATTAGAATTGATCTAATATTTACTACTAACGTTACAAGAACCTACAGGGTCACACCCTAAGATTGAAATGAGCAAAAATGTACAATTTGTTGTATGTTACTAAAATATATCTAGAGTTATGATATGTATATTTGATATACATATGATTTTAATTATCCCGAATATAGTAAGTAAGCATTAAAACAATGTAATTTAGATTACAACTATTTTAATTGGTATATATAATTCGGAATAATTAAATAAGTTTTAAATAAACATTAAAGATTATAATTAAGATTATAAGTCTTTAATGTATATTTAATTGAATTAATTAAACAATATTTTATTGTTAATTCAAAAAAACTTTGAAAACCCTAAGATGTTAGGGTAATGGATATAAAAGGGTGCGTTAGGTCTAGCAGCCATTTTTAACACGCACACATAAACCTTCAGCTGTTTTTCTCTCAAAATAGTTTTGGGGAAAACAAATATTGCTCTCAATCGAGTGAACTGAGTAGAGGCTGAGATGTGATTTCGTGGAGGCTTACAATTCGAACCGATTTACACCACCTGATGTGATCCTGTTTAGCACCGACTTTTTCCATAATGTGAACACTTCATGGACGTTCTATCAGGATCAATCTAAGGGAGTTCTTCCTTACTTTATATTATATTACTTATTTATGCATTAGATGTCATGTTAGAATAGCTATGCATATCATTACAACATTTTTTTAATTAGTTCATCAACTCATTTCAAGAATGTTATTATGTCATACTAGTTTGCATACATATTAAGAATGTATTCATTCTTGCATTACTAATCAGCATGTATTCATATAATGATAGCACTTATCATTCCATCACATATTGCTGTTAAATATCAACATATTAAGATAGATTTGCATCATATTCATCATAGAATACATTCATGTTAATCATTACATTTATCTTAGTATTTAAGATGTTCACATGTTGTTCATGTTATGCATTCATCTAAGCATGTTTCAATAATAGCATACATATTATTCATATAGCTCATTTGCATATCATTATGTTTCATGTTTTCATTCATTCATCATGTCCATTCTTAAAAAACATTTTGCACTCACATTCACATAACAGCATGTTTAAGTAGCATATTTGCATTCATTCAGCATGTGTTTTTCATTTCATATAAATTATCATTCATGTGCATTCATTATGTCATTCTCATTCAAACAGCATGTTATCATTTATTTTAATTTACACATGGCATTCATTTTAGTTGGTCCACACATGCACGACGTTCACTATTATATACATTCATTTTAGTTGATGCACATGCATGGCAGCTCATTATATTATAATGCATTCATTCCAGCACATTTCATTTAATTACTTGTTTATCATCTTCTTTGCACATGTGGGTCAAATAGCATGATATAATCTATTATAAAATAGCTTGGTTACACGTCAAACAGCATGGAACACTTGATAATAGCTTGTTGGAGCACTATAAAGAAGCACACCAATCAGTAGAGCATGGGACACGATGATATCATCTGTTGAAGCATTTTGGAGGCTGACACACATGCTGGACAGTTTTTGGAGCACTTAGAAAATACACAGCTCACAAAACATGGCAGCAAAGTTTATGGGAACTTGGAAAACGTTTGTAACAGCTTGTAGGGGCATTATGAAGACATAAACAAGTCCTTGGATCATGAAACACGTTGGGAGACACAAGCATCTAATGGAGCAACTAAGTGGAGCATAAAAACAGCATTTCCAGATTCCATAGTACATGCCCATGCTTCACATTCCAGCTTTGTTTAATAAGCCCATGATTGATGACTCAACTATGCACTCACACATATTGGAGACATGTCATACACACCCATAATGAATCAATTTCCATCATTGATGTGATCTGATTCAGCGTCAAAAATTGACTTGCATCTCCAACCTTTCTCAATATTCAAAGGGGGATTTTCCTTAACTTAATCTTTCTTTATACCATAGTTATGATAATAGCTTACATAGATTATAATTATAGTTATGATGATGATATTATGAATGTATGAAGTTATTGTTATGAACCACATATTTATATCTTATATTACTTAGCTTATAAATGTTTTCTTTTGTAGGTACATGTTCGGCCACATCATGGGAGCTGACTTAAAGCTAGAATTGGAGTCAATAAGCTAGGAATCTACATAGGATGACTCGGAGATCATGAAGAACAATGGTGAAAAGTTGCTAGCTGACCCCCGAGCTCATAGCTCACTTGAGCTGGACTTTTGAGCTAGCTAGAGACTTCATTTCAGCTGGAGAGTTGCACCATCATCTTCACCACGTAGAGCACTACAAATATGGTCTAGGTCAATTTTTGTGGATTCGTACCTTTCCACGAAGAGTTGCCATTCCGAGAAGTGCCTTTTCACAAGGAGCTGTCCTATGACTTGTACACATGTCCTTCATCTATGGCCAGCTCAACTTCAGCTCAAATTCATGGGAAGTAGCTCAAATGATGAAAGGTTGTTTCACACAAATGTGACCTTTCATAATTAGTTGCTGTCCCATTGATGCCATGTCACCTAGACACATGTTTGATGCCAAGTCACGCCTAATTTGCTGTTCATCTTCCACCATGGAGAGTCACGCCTTAAGCATTCTACACCATCCATGTGAGTGCCACATGACCAGCTACCCATGATTTGCATGAATGAAATAGGCGCCAAAATGAGAGGCTTCTCTCTATTCGGCCTTAAACATCATCATGCTTCAATTGGCGCCAAGATGAAGAGGGGAACCATTTGGCCAAAGACATCTCCCCTCATCCAAGCATCATTCATTTACGTTTTAAGACATGTACTTTGCCGAAAATGCATGTATTTATTCGGCCAAGCCTTTACAAATCTATAAATAGGCATTGGCATTCATTTGTAAACCCACCCTTTGATATACAAACTCTTTGTGATTATTCTCTCTTCAAGTTCTTTTTAGAACTATATCGATTAAGCAAGCTTTTTTCTAAAGTTTGTGACGTCAATCCCTTCTATTGATACTTTTGGTTCCTAGTTCATATAACTAGAGGGTCAAAGTCCTTACTACCATCCCTTATAGAACTTATAAGAAACGGGTCTTTGCTCCTTTATAGCATTGGTTCCTTCTTAGTTTTATAAGATACTATCTATTCATCACCACCTTCCATCACCATTTTCACGCCTATAACATCACCATAGTCCATCACTTTCACGCCAACTCTACCACCATTCCAATAACTTTTCATCACTATTAAATCATCCTTCATTCATAAACAAGGCATACTTCATCACCACCATTGGAGGCTGAAGTCAACATCACTTGAAGGAGATTTATTCAACACTTCCGCAGCCCATCTTGATAACATTCCTTTCCATTTCTATTCTTTCCAATTCCATTCACTGTAATTTCTTAATTATCATATTAATTAAACAATTCTTCTTCTTTTGTGCAGATTACTTTCAATCCAAGGTGTAGCATTTGGTGTCTATCCTAGATCGGGAAACAACAAGGTTGCCAACTTCTCCATTTTTTAAGAAGCCTGGTTAGCCTTACATCAAGCGGTAATCAGAGCTTTGGTGGATTGACATTCAAAGTGCTACAACAAAAAGCAACGAGAAAGAAGAAAAGAAAAAGAAAAGAAAAGACTCCTACAACAAATTTGGAGTGCAAAAGAAAAAGAAAAGAAAAGACTCTTACAACAAATTTGGAGTACAAAAGAAAGAAAAGAAAAGAAGAAAATTCAAAGCAAAAGAAAAAGTGAAGCAAAGTTGCAAAATACACTCAAAGAGAAGCATATTACAATCTACCCAACATCAAATTAGAAGGAGGTATCCTTGTTGTTTCTTGTAAAGGAAGATAGTAAGTGTTGTAACTTGAGTTGTAAGTTATCTTCACTTATTTACTATTTACTATTTCATTTCCTTTTCTTTCATCTTTTCTTATTCCATTACCTTATCATCTTTCTTAACCTTTTCTAGCATATCCTTTATCATATACCTTAACCATTTCTAAACCGACGCACAAAAGAAACTTGCTCAATCTTGAGTTAGTTCTCAAAAAAGACCCACAAGAGAGAATCGAGCGGTAAAAGGCAAACGAGAGGGTAAGATCAGAAGGGGGATCAAAAAAAGCCAAGAACATATCCCCGAGTGCAAACACGAGCGTGAGTGGAGTGCAATCTGAAATTTTCTTTTGAGTGATCAAGTGAGGTTTTTGTGAGTGTGCTGGTAAGGTTTTAAATTACTTTATTTCACTAACCATGTCTCAATGTCCCCGAGGAAATGCAGGAACACCAAACTTACAAATACAGGCACTCATTGGTGAAATGATGAGAATGTTTCGTGAAGAGTTCGATGCTCTTCATGAAAAGATAGATCAACACCATGATCTACCACCAACCCGTAATAATGGAGCCAATAGAAGACAACAACAACCACCCCCTCCAGAAGAAGATGTTCAAGAAAATTTTGACGAGGGTGAACAAGCAGCATTCCAAGGCCCTAGACGTGCCATTGTTGATGACAATTTGAGCAACATTAAGATCAAAATTCCTCAATTCCAAGGAAAGATTGATCCTAAAGCCTATCTTGAATGAGAAAGCAAAGTGGAACATGTTTTTAGTTGCCACAACTATTCCGAGATGAAGAAAGTGAGATTGGCAGCCATGGAGTTCATAGACTATGCCTTAATATGGTGGGATTAACTTACCCTTAACCTGATGTAAGGCGAATCTACACGCTTTGATGGAAGAGAGTAGATAGCCTTATTGTGTCCCGATCTAGGATTGACAAGTACTGATGTCCTTGAATTAATAAGCTTGGGCTGCAAAATAATATAAGAAAGAAATGATATTAATAATGGTCTTAAGAAATGAATATATAATAAAGGAAATGAAATAGAAAGAAATGAAAGAGAGATGGCTGCGGAATTATGGGATTGATGATGGTCTTGATGAAGGATGTTGATGATGTTGATGATGAAATGAAGATGGTGATGATGTTGTATCTCAAACACGCCAAAGATGAAATAGTGCTAAGGAGCACAATCCCGGTCTTCACAAACTTGCTTGAGGGTGGTGATAGTGTCTTCAACCCACTAGATATTAATCTAGGAATTTAGGAATCAATTGGAAGGAATGACGCCACAAGTATATGAATTATACTTGCTTAATCGATAAAGTTCACAAAGAACTTTGAGAGAAATACTCACAAGAGTATGTTTTATAGAGATGAGATGAGTACAAATGATGGCAAGCCACTCTATTTATAGGAAATGAGAGGGTTTGGCCGAATGATTACAAGTTGTTTCGGCTAGATACATGTCTCTAGGAAAATACATAATGCTTGAGATGAATGAATAAGTCCTTTAGGCTTGTGATGGTTTGGCTATCTCTTCATGAAAGGCCTTAATGATTCGGCTAAGGATGGGAAGACATCTCCCTTGGCCGAATATGTATGTTGGTTCATCTTGGCGCCATTTTCTCCCTTTGGCCGAATGGTGGTGTGTCTCTTCATGCTTGGCGCCAAAAGCTCTCATGTGTATGGCATGATGTGGCCGAATAGGCATGGAGCCTCTAGCTCATGTTTCTTGATGATTTAAGCATCCAATAGGCGTGATCTCTTCACCGATGTGTTCCTTGTTGAAAGGCATCTTCATGGGCAACATCATTCATGAAGGTCACAATGTTTGAGAAAGGTAACCCTTCATGTTTGAGCTACTTCGGGTGTGAATGAGCTGGTGGTGAGCTGGCCTTAGATGACTTGTAACATGATGAACGTTTGGGTAGCTCCTTGTGAAATAGGTACCTCTTGAGGTGGCAACTATTCGTGAAAAGGTACGATTTCACAAATTTTGACGTAGGACATATTTGAAGTGTCCTAAGTGGTGATGATGATGGTGCAACTCCCCAGCTGAAATGAGTTCATCTTGTAGCTCAAATCTTCAGCTCAATCCAGCTATGAGCTCACGGCCTCAAAACAACTTTTCATCAATGAATCCTTATGATCTCTTAAGCATCCCTATGTGAGTTTCCTTGCTGTTTCATGCTCCATTTAGCTCCAATGTAGCTCCAAAGTATTGGCCGAATGTGCCCATATGCATAATATAAAGAAATGAACTAAGTAAATGAACTTATACAATGTATTATATAATAATGTGGACTATAGTATATAATAACTTATATCTCAAATATTAATGACTAAGTTATAATAACCATAGATATTATATGTATGAAAATAATTATGAAATAAACATATATGTATGTAAAGTTAGAAAGTTTCTTCCCTTGTAAGGGTGGAATAGCCATGATAATCATGATGCTGAATTGGATCACATCATCCTCCCCTTCTTTTAATCGATTTGTCCTCAAATCGAAAGATCTTCCTTTCCTTGAGTCATTCCATTTGATAAGTACCTTTATAAAAAGATTCATATCTTTTGAAAGAATGCCTTGTAAGTTCTTGATATGGAAAGAAATAAAACTTTCATTAGTATGAATGTGATCAAACAAAATTAAAGTTAAGAAATACTTCCTGAAAGATGTAGGTTCAAAGTTCATGTCTATCGAAGACATTTGGCTTTGAATGTTGATTTCCTTTTGTATTCCAAAATTCATGCCCCTTTCCATAGATAGTTGCATTAATTCATGAAAAGTGATGACTCTTGGAATGGTGATGTCCTCATAAGTCACGCCCTTTGAATGAAAAATCATTTCCCTTTGGTTTTCAATAGGCATGTCTTTTGATTCTTGATGGGTCACGTCCTTTGGATGAAGAGTTACCATTCTTTGCTCTTCAATAGTCGCACCTTTTGGTTCTTGAAAGATCACATCGTTTAGTTTACCAAATCGATGGATTGTGTTGCTTGGTTCATCCTGCAAATCAAAGGAAACTTTTGTTTGGTTAAGGTTAGAAAAATCAGCATCAACTTTGTATCTTGTTAATAGGCATCTTTGTGACAAGCACTTAGAGGTATAAGCACTTGTTTTTGGAATGTTTTCTTCCTGGTTTAACTTCGATTTTCCTTTCCTCATGGCCTCAACACTTTGTTTCATCTTGATTTGATCAACTTGGACTTGTTTAGGCGTCAAAGGTGTTAGGATGATCTTCTTCCCTCCATGGTTGAATGAATACTGATTAGTAAAACAATCATGAATGGTCCTCCTATCATATTGCCATGGTCTTCCAAGGAGTAAATGTGATGTAAGGCGAATCTACACACTTTGGTGAGAAGAGTAGATAGCCTTATTGTGTCCCGATCTAGGATTGACAAGTACTGATGTCCTTGAATTAATAAGCTTGGGCTGCAAAATAATAAGACAGAAATATGATTAATAATGGGTTTAAGAAATGAATAATAATATAAGTAATGGAATGAAAGAATAAGAATAGAGATGGCTGCGGAATTATGGGATTGATGATGGTCTTGATGAAGGATGTTGATGATGATGTTGATGATGAAATGAAGATGGTGGTGATGTTGTATCTCAAACTCGCCAAAGAGGAAACAATGCTAACGAGCACAATCCCGGTCTTCACAAACTAGTTTGAGGGGTGGTGATAGTGTCTTCAACCCACTAGATAATAATCTAGGAATTTAGGAATCAAGTTGGAAAGAATGACGCCACAAGTATATATAAATTATACTTGCTTAATCGATAAAGTTCACAAAGAACTTTGAAGAGAAATTAACTCACAAGAGTATGTTTTATATAAGAGATGAGATGATTACAAATGAAATGCACTAGCCTATTTATAGTTTTTCAAAGGGTTTAGGCCGAATAGACACATGATGGTTCGGCCAAGGTTGAAACCCCTTTGAAAATACATGATTTTTGATGAAAATACATGATTTTAATGAAGATACATGCTCTTGGCCGAATGCTTATGTGTTGGTTCGGCCCTAAGGATGATTTGAATGCATTTGGAAGTTATTTGGGCGCCAAAATGAAGAGGAAGGAGTATTTGGCCGAATAGGAAGCATCCCTTGGTGTTTTGGCGCCAATTTGATGTCACATGGAGTGCACATGCTTGAATGATGCACATGGCAGCCTACTTGAACGCACATGGGTCTTCTTGCAAGGCTTTGGTGAGGTTGCAACCATAGGATGATGTCTTGAAGTCCATGGGCAGCCTAGAGATGAACTAGCTTCAAGGTAAGCTAGGTGAGTGTCTTGGTAGCTAACTAGGTGAGTTATAGCTTGATGAACTCAAGCTAGTTAGCTTTGGTCTTCTCAGCTCCTCAGCTACTCTCCCAGCTACTTCCAGCTACCTTTAGTCCACTTTTCAACAATTTGGTCCAAAGCTCTCCTCCAACTAGGTTCAGCTACATGCTAGCTCCTTAAGTGATGAAATGAGCTTTAAGAAAACATATATGAGCTAGAAAATAGATGCATGCATGCAAATGAGCTAAAGAATCATGGATTTAAAGCTAGTGAGCTAATGTAAACATAACATGAGCTATAATAACATGATATGAGTTAATGAATGAATGAATACATGCTGCCATGATATCTAAATGAAATGAAAACATAATAAATTAATCTAAAACATATGTAAACATAATATAAAGCTAAGTAAAGATGTGAAAACATATGTTATGCATGAAAATCATATAGTTGCAAGTGAATGATAACATATGATTATTCAAACATAGTTTAAGATGCAAATGTATGATCATAATAATATATAGTGCATAAATGAGTAAATATAATATAAAGTAAGGTATAACTCCCTTATATTGAGCATGATGAATCTTCAATGATGTGAGTGTGTCATGAAGAAAGTTGGTGCAAAACATGATCACATCATCCTCCCCTTCTTTTAGGCGATTTGTCCTCAAATCGTAAGGTAACTTCTCCTTAGTGTCTTTCCATTCAAATGTTACTGATTTGACTTCAAAATGTATCCATTCAATACCAAATTGTTCAAGACATTTCCTTTTGAAATGATCTATGAAAGGTTCCTCATGAAAGGTCATGAATCTTGAATAAGTGCTTTGAACCTCCTTGTCCTGAAAAGAAAGAAGACTTTCATAAGTAAGGGAAGTATTAATCATGAGAAAGTTAAAGGTATACTCCCTGTTCATATCTTTTGGATTGCCAAAAGTGATGTCTTTTGAATCACAATATATGTTCCTTTGAACGACCATGTCCCCAAAAGTCATGTTCCTTGGTCCTCCTATAGGTGTATTCATTGAATCATGAAAGGTTATAACTCTTAGAATGGAAGTTTCCTTAGAATCCTCATAGGACACGTCCTTTGGATGATAAAATGTCCCCCTTTGCCTCGCATCTCTTGGCTCTTTGAATGTCACGTCCCCTAGCCTCCCAATTTGACAAGTTGTGTCGCTTGGAAAATTTGAAACATCAAAGAAAAAATCTATAATTACATGGTTAGAATAATCATCCTTGATCTTTCGTTTCATCCATAGGCATTCTCGAATGACCTTGCCATCACCAAGTGATAAGATAATACCATAGATATGAATCGAATTTCTGCAAAATAAATCAAAACATGTAATGAAAACTATTGACAAGATGAAAGGAAATATCAAACCAGGGTGGATGTTTAATGGGAGTTGGTTGCTGAATTCTTTTCTAGATTGGCAATGTACTTGGAATGTCAACGAACACAACTCTTGGCACTTCAAGTGATGCTTTTTTTAGAACTTCGAATGGCATAACCTTTGAAATATCAAGAGACATGTTTTGTGAATCATCTCCTTGAAAAGATATGTCTCTTGAATTATCCTGCAAAACAAAAGAGAGAATAGGAGTAGAAGTAAGGTTAGATAAAAATTGTTCTTCACTCTCCTCTTTTCCTCCAAATTCATTCTTTTCAACTCCAACGATTTCTGCATCCACTCTCCGTTCATCATTTTCAACTCCAACATTTTGTTCAACTTCAAAATGCTTTTGTTCATTTGAATTTTTCTCCAAACAGTCTTCAGTTGCATTGTCTTTAAGTTGTTCTTCAATTGCTTCAATGTTCTTCTTCAAGGTGTTTTGATCTTCATTTACTCGGCTAGGAGATAGTGGAGTCAAGATGAGTTTCCTTTCATTGTGAAAGAAGGAGTATTGGTTTGTGAAACCATCATGAACAGCACGCTTGTCAAATTGCCATGGCCTCCCCAAGAGTAAATGACTCGTATTCATATGTACCACGTCACATAGAATCTCTTCTTTGTAACTTCCAAGTGAGAATGGAACAAGTACTTGCTCAGTAACCTTCAATTCTTCATTGCCATGCAACCATTGCAATTCATATGGACTGGAATGTTTAATCGTTGTAAGCCCCAATTTATTCACCATGTATGTGCTTGCAATGTTTGTACAACTTCCTCCGTCAATAGCTACAAGACACACTTTACCATTTACATGGCAACGAGTGTGAAATGTGTTTGTTCTTTGTTGTTCGTTCTCCATTGTTTGGAAAGATGAAAGATCATAAGATATTGTTAGTAGAAAGAAAAAAATTAAAACCTTACCAGCACGCTCTCAAAGCCTCACAATCTTCACTCCAAAGAAAATTAAGAGATCACTCACTCAACACTTGTGTTTACTCTCGGGAATATAATTTGGCTTTTAACAATTCCCCTTCTGATCTCACTCTCTCAATTAGCCTTTTTCCACTCAATTTCTCTTGTTAAGTCCTTTGAAAAACTTACTCAAGATTAGAACAAGTTAATTATTTCCTTGTGTGTGTCGGCTGCAAATAGGTTAGGGTAGAAAGAAAAAAATGAAAGGTAGAAGAAAGGATTCAAAGGTATTAAAAGAAGGAAATGGTTAAAGACAAGGAAAATGAAAGGATAGAAAATGAAGAGGTGACTTACAATTCAAGAAACAACACTTACTGCAACCTTTCTCAAGAAACAATAAGGTTATCTTCTCTTAGTGTAGATGGCCTCTTTGATGTACTTGCTATGGTAGAGCACTTTCCTTGGCTTTGCTTTCTTTTTGAATTATTTTTCTTTTCTTTTCTTCTTTTCTTCTTCTTTTTGTATTTTTCTTTTTGCACTCCAATTTTGTTGAAGGAGTCTTTTTTTCTTTTGAACTTCTTTTTGCTTTGCACGCCAAATGACACTTTTTGTTGTCAATCCAACTATGCTCTGATACCACTTGATGTAAGGCGAATCTACACACTTTGGTGAGAAGAGTAGATAGCCTTATTGTGTCCCGATCTAGGATTGACAAGTACTGATGTCCTTGAATTAATAAGCTTGGGCTGCAAAATAATAAGACAGAAATATGATTAATAATGGGTTTAAGAAATGAATAATAATATAAGTAATGGAATGAAAGAATAAGAATAGAGATGGCTGCGGAATTATGGGATTGATGATGGTCTTGATGAAGGATGTTGATGATGTTGATGATGAAATGAAGATGGTGGTGATGTTGTATCTCAAACTCACCAAAGAGGAAACAATGCTAACGAGCACAATCCCGGTCTTCACAAACTAGTTTGAGGGGTGGTGATAGTGTCTTCAACCCACTAGATAATAATCTAGGAATTTAGGAATCAAGTTGGAAAGAATGACGCCACAAGTATATAAATTATACTTGCTTAATCGATAAGTTCACAAAGAACTTTGAAGAGAAATTAACTCACAAGAGTATGTTTTATATAAGAGATGAGATGATTACAAATGAAATGCACTAGCCTATTTATAGTTTTTCAAAGGGTTTAGGCCGAATAGACACATGATGGTTCGGCCAAGGTTGAAACCCCTTTGAAAATACATGATTTTTGATGAAAATACATGATTTTAATGAAGATACATGCTCTTGGCCGAATGCTTATGTGTTGGTTCGGCCCTAAGGATGATTTGAATGCATTTGGAAGTTATTTGGGCGCCAAAATGAAGAGGAAGGAGTATTTGGCCGAATAGGAAGCATCCCTTGGTGTTTTGGCGCCAATTTGATGTCACATGGAGTGCACATGCTTGAATGATGCACATGGCAGCCTACTTGAACGCACACGGGTCTTCTTGCAAGGCTTTGGTGAGGTTGCAACCATAGGATGATGTCTTGAAGTCCATGGGCAGCCTAGAGATGAACTAGCTTCAAGGTAAGCTAGGTGAGTGTCTTCGTAGCTAACTAGGTGAGTTATAGCTTGATGAACTCAAGCTAGTTAGCTTTGGTCTTCTCAGCTCCTCAGCTACTCTCCCAGCTACTTCCAGCTACCTTTAGTCCACTTTTCAACAATTTGGTCCAAAGCTCTCCTCCAACTAGGTTCAGCTACATGCTAGCTCCTTAAGTGATGAAATGAGCTTTAAGAAAATATATATGAGCTAGAAAATAGATGCATGCATGCAAATGAGCTAAAGAATCATGGATTTAAAGCTAGTGAGCTAATGTAAACATAACATGAGCTATAATAACATGATATGAGTTAATGAATGAATGAATACATGCTGCCATGATATCTAAATGAAATGAAAACATAATAAATTAATCTAAAACATATGTAAACATAATATAAAGCTAAGTAAAGATGTGAAAACATATGTTATGCATGAAAATCATATAGTTGCAAGTGAATGATAACATATGATTATTCAAACATAGTTTAAGATGCAAATGTATGATCATAATAATATATAGTGCATAAATGAGTAAATATAATATAAAGTAAGGTATAACTCCCTTATATTGAGCATGATGAATCTTCAATGATGTGAGTGTGTCATGAAGAAAGTTGGTGCAAAACATGATCACATCAAAATGACTAGCATGCATAGGAACAACATCGCACATAACCTCGTCCTTGTACTTGCCAATGGAGAAAGGAACCATCACCTGTTTGTTGACATTAAGTTCTCCTCGTTCATTTAACCATTGTAATTTGTAGGGATTTGGATGTTTCAAAGTTTGCAATCCCAATTTCTCCACCATGATGGTACTGGCAACATTAGTACAACTTCCACCGTCTATGATCATGAAACACACCTTTTCATTCACATGGCAGCGGGTATGAAAGATGTTTTCCCTTTGTGCATCGTCTTCTACTATTTGAGCACTTAGACTTCTCTTGACCACTAGGGCTTCACCTTCTACCGGAGCACCAATTTCGGTTTCTTCCTCAACTTCTGTTGGTGTCGGTGCAGCTTCTTCTTCTTCATGGTCAGATTCAATCTCACCATTTCCAAGTAATAACATGGTGTTTCGGTTGGGACATTGTGTGGATATATGTCCCCTCCCAAGACACTTAAAGAAACGTATGTCTCTTGTTCGTTCAGGGATCTCTTTTCCTCGATTCTCTTTATTAATTTGGGAAGCATTTGATGATTCAGCCTTCTCTTTGGTAGGAATAGGGGTAGACTTCCTCAAACTATTGTTTGGACTCCATCTTGAAGATGTAGGCACTGAAGTACGAGAGATAGGTCTTCTCCGAAGTTGCCTTTCTATTTTCATAGCCATTTGCACCATTTCATCAAGTTCGATGTAATGATACAATTCTAGTGTGTTGGCAATCTCAGGATTGAGTCCAGCAAGAAATCTAGCCATGGTTGCTTCGCGATCCTCCTCAATATTGACTCGGATCATTGCCACTTCCATTTCCTTATAGTAATCCTCTACACTCCTTTGGCCTTGCTTTAGGTTCTGCAATTTCTGAAACATATCCCGATGATAATGAGTAGGAATGAAACGTTTACGCATGATACCTTTCATTTCGAGCCATGTTGAAATTGGTCTCTCTCCATTCCTCCTCCGAGTAATAGTAAGTTGATCCCACCATATCAAAGCATAATCAACAAATTCCATAGCTTCCAATCTTACTTTCTTGAGTTCGGAATAGTTATGGCAACTAAACACATGTTCCACCTTGCTTTCCCATTCAAGATAGGCTTCTGGATCAGTCTTTCCTTGGAATTGAGGAATTTTGATTTTGATGTTGCTCATATTATCATCAACATTGGCACGCCTAGGTCCTTGTATCAATGCTGGTTCTTCTTCATCATAAGGATTTGGGACATCATCTTCTGGAAGAGGTTGTTGCCTCCGAGGAGTATCATTGTTTCTAGTTTGTGGTTGATCTTGTCTTTGGTCTAGTTTCTCATGGAGAGCATCAAATTCTGTTCGAAACATCCTTATCATTTCTCCAATCAGTGCTTGCATTTGCAAGTTGGGTTGACCTGCATTTCCTTTAGGACTTTGAGACATAGTTAGTAAATAAAACAAAAATAAACCTTACCAGCACACTCACAAAGTCTCACAAGTTCACTCCAAAGAAAAGATAAGATCACTCCACTCAACACTCGTATTTACTCTCGGGAAAATATATTTGGCTTTTAAAAATTCCCCTTCTGATCTCACTCTCTCAATAGCCTTTTTCCACTCAAATTTCTCTTGCTAAGTCCTTCGAAGAACTTACTCAAGATTATAACAAGTTAATTCCTTCTTTGTGTGCGTCGGCTGCAAAATAGGTTAGGGTAGAAAAGAGTATAAATGGAAAGGTAGAAGAAAGGATTCAAAGGTATTTAAAAGAAAAAAAAATGGTTGAAGACAAGGAAAATAAAAGGATAGAAAAGGAAGAGGTGACTTACAATTCAAGAAACAACACTTACTGCAACCTTTCACAAGAAACAATAAGGTTATCTTCTCTTAGTGTAGATGGCCTCTTTGATGTACTTTGCTATGGTAGAGCATTTTCCTTGGCTTTGCTTTCTTTTTGAATTCTTTTTCTTTTCTTTTCTTCTCTTCTGAATTTTCTCTTTTTTTTTTTGCACTCCAATTTGTTGAAGGAGTCTTTTTTCTCTTTTGAATTTCTTTTTGCTTTGTACGCCAATGACACTTTTGTTGTCAATCCAACTATGCTCTGATTACCGCTTGATGTAAGGCGAATCTACACGCTTTGATGGAAGAGAGTAGATAGCCTTATTGTGTCCCGATCTAGGATTGACAAGTACTGATGTCCTTGAATTAATAAGCTTGGGCTGCAAAATAATATAAGAAAGAAATGATATTAATAATGGTCTTAAGAAATGAATATATAATAAAGGAAATGAAATAGAAAGAAATGAAAGAGAGATGGCTGCGGAATTATGGGATTGATGATGGTCTTGATGAAGGATGTTGATGATGTTGATGATGAAATGAAGATGGTGATGATGTTGTATCTCAAACACGCCAAAGATGAAATAGTGCTAAGGAGCACAATCCCGGTCTTCACAAACTTGCTTGAGGGGTGGTGATAGTGTCTTCAACCCACTAGATATTAATCTAGGAATTTAGGAATCAATTTGGAAGGAATGACGCCACAAGTATATGAATTATACTTGCTTAATCGATAAAGTTCACAAAGAACTTTGAAGAGAAATAACTCACAAGAGTATGTTTTATATAAGAGATGAGATGAGTACAAATGATGGCAAGCCACTCTATTTATAGGAAATGAGAGGGTTTGGCCGAATGATTACAAGTTGTTTCGGCTAGATACATGTCTCTAGGAAAATACATAATGCTTGAGATGAATGAATAAGTCCTTTAGGCTTGTGATGGTTCGGCTATCTCTTCATGAAAGGCCTTAATGATTCGGCTAAGGATGGGAAGACATCTCCCTTGGCCGAATATGTATGTTGGTTCATCTTGGCGCCATTTTCTCCCTTTGGCCGAATGGTGGTGTGTCTCTTCATGCTTGGCGCCAAAAGCTCTCATGTGTATGGCATGTGATGTGGCCGAATAGGCATGGAGCCTCTAGCTCATGTTTCTTGATGATTTAAGCATCCAATAGGCGTGATCTCTTCACCGATGTGTTCCTTGTTGAAAAGGCATCTTCATGGGCAACATCATTCATGAAAGGTCACAATGTTTGAGAAAGGTAACCCTTCATGTTTGAGCTACTTCGGGTGTGAATGAGCTGGTGGTGAGCTGGCCTTAGATGACTTGTAACATGATGAACGTTTGGGCAGCTCCTTGTGAAATAGGTACCTCTTGAGGTGGCAACTATTCGTGAAAAGGTACGATTTCACAAATTTTGACGTAGGACATATTTGAAGTGTCCTAAGTGGTGATGATGATGGTGCAACTCCCCAGCTGAAATGAGTTCATCTTGTAGCTCAAATCTTCAGCTCAATCCAGCTATGAGCTCACGGCCTCAAAACAACTTTTCATCAATGAATCCTTGTGATCTCTTAAGCATCCCTATGTGAGTTTCCTTGCTGTTTCATGCTCCATTTAGCTCCAATATATCTCCCAAGTATTGGCCGAATGTGCCCATATGCATAATATAAAGAAATAAACTAAGTAAATGAACTTATACAATGTATTATATAATAATGTGGACTATAGTATATAATAACTTATATCTCAAATATTAATGACTAAGTTATTATAATAACCATAGATATTATATGTATGAAAATAATTATGAAATAAACATATATGTATGTAAAGTTAGAAAGTTTCTTCCCTTGTAAGGGTGGAATAGCCATGATAATCATGATGCTGAATTGGATCACATCATAACCGAAGGAGGAATGGAGAACGACTGGTCTCAACTTAGCTTGAAATGAAAGGTATTATGAGAAAACGATTCATTCCCGTTCACTATCACCGTGACTTGTTTCAAAAAATACAGAATCTTAAACAAGGCCATAAGAGTGTGGAGGACTACTACAAAGAGATGGAAGTGGCCATGATCCGAGTCAACATTGAGGAGGATCGTGAAGCAACTATGGCAAGATTCCTTGCTGGACTTACTTCCGAAATTGCCAATACCTTAGAGTTGTATCATTACATCGAACTAGATGAGATGGTGCAAATGGCAATGAAGATTGAAAGACAACTGAAGAGGAGACATACATCTCGCAATGTTGCGCCCACACCATCAAGATGGAATCCAAACATAAAGAAACATACTCCTCCTCCAGTTAAAGAACAAGCCGAATCTTCGAAGATGCAATAAGTAAGTAAAGACCCCAATCGAGGAAAGAAAACTACTGAACGTTCAAGAGACATTAGGTGCTTTAAATGTCTTGGGAGAGGCCACATAGCTACACAATTTCCTAACCGGAATACCATGCTCTTACTTGGAAATGGTGAAATAGAATCAGAACCTGAAGAAGAAGAAGAGGCACCCATTGAAGTCAATGAAGAAATAACTCTTGCAGATCCCGTTGATCAAGTATAAGCCTTGGTAATTAGAAGAAGTTTGAATCTTCAAGTTGCGGATGATAATGTACAGCGAGAAAACATATTCCATACCCGATGCCATGTGAATGAAAAGGTATGTTTTGTTATTATAGACGGTGGAAGTTGTACTAATGTGGCCAGTACAATAATGGTGGAAAAGCTTGGTTTAAAAAGAATGAAGCACCCAAATCCATTTAAGTTGCAGTGGCTCAATGAACGAGGAGAACTCAACGTTAGCAAATAGGTGATAGTTCCTTTCTCCATTGGCAAATACAAATATGAGGTTATGTGTGATGTTGTCCCTATGCACGCTAGCCATCTACTTCTTGGAAGGCCATGGCAATACGACAAAAGGACTATTCATGATTGTTTTACCAATCAATACTCGTTCAGCCATAAAGAAAAGAAGATTATCCTAACTCCTTTAACGCCTAAACAAGTTCAGAATGATCAAGTCAGAATGAAACAGAGTATTGAGGCTATGAGGAAAGGAAAAGCAACAACCGTAGAAGAAACTGATCCAAAAACAAGTGCTTATTCTTCAAAGTGTTTGATTCGAGAATGCCTATTGACAAAATGCAAGGTTAAAGATGATTATTCTAACTTTGAACATGCAGATTTTTTCTTTGACTTGCAGGATTTACCAAGAGGCACCATTTGCCAAAAGGAAGATTTAGGAGACGTGACCTTTGGGAATCCAAAAGATGTGTCCATTGAAAAGCAAAAGGACATCAATTTTCATTCAAAGAATGTGTCTTTAGAAGAACCAATGGACGTGACCTATGAGAATTCAATGATCATGTCTAGTCGAGTATTAATAAACACCACTTTTGGGATATCAAGGGACCTAAATATTCAGAGCAAATTTACATGGGCATATCTCACTCAAGAGCCTAAAGAAGGGATCCCAATTTTTGACGAAAAATCAACTATGGAATGGAGGAACGTTGAAAAGAAACCACCCTTCAACTTGAGGACAAATTACTTTAAAGAAGGGGGGATGATGTGATCCGATTCAGCGTCAAAAATGGACTTGCATCTCCAACCTTTCTCAATATTCAAAGGGGGATTTTCCTTAACTTAATCTTTCTTTATACCATAGTTATGATAATAGATTACATACATTATAATTATAGTTATGATGATGATATTATGAAAGTATGAAGTTATTGTTATGAACCACATATTTATATCTTATATTACTTAGCTTATAAATGTTTTCTTTTGTAGGTACATGTTCGGCCACATCATGGGAGCTGACTTAAAGCTAGAATTGGAGTCAATAAAGCTAGGAAATCTTACATAGGATGACTCGGGAGATCATGAAGAACAAATGGTGAAAAGTTGCTAGCTGACCCCCGAGCTCATAGCTCACTTGAGCTGGACTTTTGAGCTAGCTAGAGACTTCATTTCAGCTGGAGAGTTGCACCATCATCTTCACCACACAGAGCACTACAAATATGGTCTAGGTCAATTTTTGTGGACTCGTACCTTTCCGCGAAGAGTTGCCATTCCGAGAAGTGCCTTTTCACAAGGAGTTGTCCTATGACTTGTACACATGTCCTTCATCTATGGCCAGCTCAACTTCAGCTCAAACTCATGGGAAGTAGCTCAAATGATGAAAGGTTGTTTCACACAAATGTGACCTTTCATAATTAGTTGCTGCCCCATTGATGCCATGTCACCTAGACACATGTTTGATGCCAAGTCACGCCTAAGTTGCTGTTCATCTTCACGCCATGGAGGAGTCCACGCCTTAAGCATTCTACACCATCCATGAGAGTGCCACATGACCAGCTACCCATGTGCTTTGCATGTGAATGAAATAAGCGCCAAAATGAAGAGGCTTCTCTCTATTCAGCCTAAACTTCATCATGCTTCAAGTTGGCGCCAAGATGAAGAGATATGGGAACCATTCAGCCAAAGACATCTCCCCTCATCCAAGCATCATTCATTTTCGTTTTAAGACATGTACTTTGCCGAAAAGGCATGTATTTATTCGGCCAAGCCTTTACAAATCTATAAATAGGCTTTGGCATTCATTTGTAAACCAACCCTTTGATAATACAAACTCTTTGTGAGATTATTCTCTCTTCAAGTTGTTTTTAGAACTATATCGATTAAGCAAGCTTTTTTCTAAAGTTTGTGGCGTCAATCCCTTCCATTGATACTTTTGGTTCCTAGTTCATATAACTAGAGGGTCAAAGTCCTTACTACCATCCCTTATAGAACTTATAAGAAACGGTTCTTTGATCCTTTATAGCATTGGTTCCTTCTTAGTTTTATAAGATACTATCTATTCATCACCACCTTCCATCACCATTTTCACGCCTATAACATCACCATAGTCCATCACTTTCACACCAACTCTACCACCATTCCAATAACATTTCATCACTATTAAAGCATCATTCATTCATAAACAAGGCATACTTCATCACCACCATTGGAGGCCGAAGTCAACATCACTTGAAGGAGATTTATTCAACACTTCCGTAGCCCATCTTGATAACATTCCTTTCCATTTCTATTCTTTCCAATTCCATTCACTTTAATTTCTTAACTATCATATTAATTAAACAATTCTTCTTTTGTGCAGATTACTTTCAATCCAAGGTGTAGCATTTGGTGTCTCTCCTAGATCGGGAAACAACAAGGTTGCCAATTTCTCCATTTTTGAAGAAGCCTGGTTAGCTTTACATCAATCATTGTCTTTGACCAGCCCATGCTTGAAGATCATCACTCACGCTTGTTAAAGGAGAATCATAATACTGCATATATTTTTAGCTTATATTATTGCACAAGAATAATTCTCCTCTACACAGCTCATGTGCGTGAAGCAACTAAGCAATTACTTGAAGAAACACACGCGCTGATCAGTCAAGGAGACATATACTATGAAAACAGTCCATGTGCATGGCCACTAAGCAAGATACTTGTCTCTACTTATCCATAATTTGAGGATTCAGTCAAGGAGAGATGTTCCCATAATTGACCGAGCAAACACTTAACAAATACATGATAATTAGGTTTCAAATTATGTTTAATTAAGTGCCAAAGATAGCCACATCAACTAGCACCATTCAGCTACACTAAAATGTAACAAACGACCATTATGTTCAAGTCCTATAAAATGGACTTTCATATTGCATTGTAGGGGACTTTGTTTAAATGAAAATTATGAGAGTTTATCTCTTTAGTTCTTAATTGAACTTTATCAACTTATCAAGCTTATGCTTGTGGCGTCAACCCCATCTATTCATCCTGATACTTCTGGTTCCTATATCATTATAGATAGAGGGTCAAAGTGCCTATTTACCATCCCTTTGAATGATTTGTAAGACTGGGTCTTTACTTCTTATAGCACTGGTTCTTTCTTGGTTATTCTAAGATACTATCCATTCCTTATTTACCATCCCTTATTGAAGCAATATAAAGTATGGGTCTTTGTTCTTTAACACTGGTTCTTCTTTGAGTCTTCCTTAAGATACTATCTTTCATATTGATGTGATCCAATTCAGCGTCAAAAATGGACTTACATCTCCAACCTTTAACAATAATCAAAGGGGGATTTTCTTCAATTTAATCTTTCTTTATACCATAGTTATGACAATAGCTTACATACATTATATTTATAGTTATGATGATGATATTATGAATGTATGAAGTTATTGTTATGAACCACATATTTATATATTTATATTTTATATGACTTAGCTTATAAAAGCTTTCTTTTGTAGGTACATGTTTGGCCACATGTTGGGAGCTGATTTAAAGCTACCATGGGAGTCAATGAGCTAGGAAAACTTCCATAAGATGACTCGGGAGATCATGAAGAACAAATGATGAAAAGTTGTCAGCTGACCTCCAAGCTCATAGCTCACTTGAGCTGGACTTTTGAGCTAGCTAGAGACTTCTTTTCAGCTGGAGAGTTGCACCATCATCTTCACCACATAGAACACTACAAATATGTTCTAGGTCAAATTTTTTGAATTCGTACCTTTTCGCGAAGAGTTTCCAATCCGAGAAGTGCCCTTTCACAAGGAGCTTTCCTAAGACTCATTGACATGTATTGCATCTATGTCCAGCTCATCTTCAGCTCAAACACATGGGAAGTAGCTCAAA
Source organism: Hibiscus syriacus (assembly GCF_006381635.1). Taxonomy (NCBI): domain Eukaryota; kingdom Viridiplantae; phylum Streptophyta; class Magnoliopsida; order Malvales; family Malvaceae; genus Hibiscus; species Hibiscus syriacus. The sequence continues at coordinate 8,774,071 of NW_024062800.1, read as the reverse complement.
TGATGAAAGGTTTCCTTCCACAAATGTGACCTTTCATAAATAGTTACTGCCTCATTGATGCCATGTCACCTAGATGCAAGTTTGATGCCAAGTCATGTCTAAGTTGCTGCTCAAATTCACGCCAAGAAGAAGCCACACCATAAGCCCCTATGCCACCCATGTGAGTGCCTCATGAACAGCCCACCCATGTGCCATGCATGTGGATGAAATGGCTGCCAAAATGAAGAGGATTCTAACCATTCGGCTAAAGCATCATCTTGCTTCAAATTGGCGCCAAGATGAAGAGACAAGGGAACCATTCGGCCAAAGACATCTCCCCTCATCCAAGCATCATTTATTTTCGTTTTAAGACATGTACTTTGCCGAAAAGGCATATATCTATTCGGCCAAGCCTTTACAAATCTATAAATAGGCTTTGGCATTCATTTGAAAATAGAACCCTTTTGATAATTAAAAATCCTTTTGTGAGATTATTCTCTCTTCAAGTTCTTTTTAGAACTATATCGATTAAGCAAGCCTTTCTAAAGCTTGTGGCTTCATTCCTTCATCTTGATACTTCTGGTTCCTAGTTTTTATAACTAGCGGGTCAAAGTCCTTACAGCCATCCCTTATAAAACTTATAAGAAATGGGTCTTTGCTCTTTTATAGCATTGGTTCCTTCTTAGTTTTATAAGATACAATCTGTCCATCACCATTATCATGCCTATATCATCACCATATTCCATCACCATATCATGCCTATATTATCACCAACTTCTAAATTTCCATTTCTTCATCTTTGAATTATTCTTCATCCTCAACAAGGCATTCGTCCATCACCACCATTGGAGGCCGAATCTATCATCACTTGAAGGATCATTCTACAACACTTCCGCAGCCCTTTTTGATAACTATTCTTCCATTTCAATTCTTTCCATTTCCTTTCTTAATTACTCATTTACTTAACCAATCATTCTTCTTTGTGTAGATTAATTTTCATTTCAAGGTGTAGCATTTGGTGTCTCTCCTAGACCGGGAAATAACAATGTTACCGTCTTCTCCATTATTGAAGAAGCTTGGCTAGCCTTACATCAAGCGGTAATCAGAGCTTTGGTGGATTGATATTCAAAGTACTACAAAAAAAAAGCAACGAGAAAGAAGAAAAGAAAAAGAAAAAAAAGACTCCTACAACAAAATTGGAGTGCAAAAGAAAGAAAAGAAAAGAAAAAAAATCAAAAGTAAAGAAAAAGTGAAGAAAGTTGCAAATACACTCAAAGAGAAGCATATTACAATTTGCCCCAACAACAAACTTGACGGTGGTATCCTTGTTGTTTCTTGTGAAGGAAGATAGTAAGTGTTGCAACTTGAGTTGTAAGTTATCTTCATTTTTTATCATTTCATTTCTTTATTCTTTCATCTTTTCTTACTTCATTACCATATCTTTTTCTAAACCTTTTTCTATACTACCCTTATCATAACCATTTTCTATTCCTAACCATTCTAAACCGACGCACAAACTAAAGAAACTTGCTTAATCTTGAGTTAGTTCTTAAAAAAGACCCACAAGAGAGAATTGAGTGATAAAAGGAAAACGAGAGGGTGAGATCAGAAGGGGGATCAAGAAAAAGCCAAGTATCATATCCCCAAGTGCAAAGACGAGTGTTAGTGGAGTACAATCTGAAATTTTCTTTGGAGTGATCAAGTGAGGTTTTGTGAGTGTGCTAGTAAGGTTTTCAATTCATTTTATTTGTACTAACCATGTCTCAAAGCCCCAGAGAAAAAACATGAACACCAAACTTACAAATGCAGGCACTCATTGGCGAAATGATGAGAATGTTTCGTGAAGAGTTTGATACTCTTCATGAAAAGATAGATCATCGCCAGGATCTACCACCAGGTCGTAATAATAGAGTTCCTAGAAGACAACAACCACCACCCCCTCCAGAAGAAGAAGTTCAAGAAAATTTTGATGAGGGAGAACAAGTAGCATTCCAAGTCCCTAGACGTGCCATTGTTGATGATAATCTGAGTAATATCAATATCAAAATTCCTCAATTTCAAGGAAAAACTGATCCTGAAGCTTATCTCAAATGGGAAAGCAAAGTGGAGCATGTTTTTAGTTGCCACAACTATTCCGAAATGAAGAAAGTGAGATTGGCAGCCATGAAGTTCATAGACTATGCTTTAATATGGTGGGATCAACTTACTTTGAACCGAAGGAGGAATGGAGAACGATCGGTCTCAACTTGGCTTGAAATGAAAGGTATTATGCGAAAACGATTCATTCATGTTCACTATCATCATGACTTGTTTCAAAAGTTACAGAATCTGAAACAAGGCCATAGGAGTGTGGAGGACTATTATAAAGAGATGGAAATGGCAATGATCCGAGTCAACATTGAGGAGGATCGTGAAGCAACTATGGCGAGATTCCTTGCTGGACTTATTCTCGAAATTACCAATACCTTGGAATTGTATCATTACATCGAAATGGATGAGATGGTGCAAATGGCAATGAAAATTGAAAGGCAACTAAAGAGGAGGCACACAACTCGCAATATTGCACCTACATCATCCAAATGGAGTCCAAACAACATCAAAAAGCCAACTCCTCCTCTTGTCAAAGAACAAGTTGAATCTTCAAATAATCAGCAAGCAAACAAAGACTTCAACCAAGGAAAGCAAACTACTGAACGTTCAAGAGACATTAGATGCTTTAAATGTCTTGGGAGGGGCCACGTATCTACACAATGCCCTAACCGGAACACTATGCTTTTACTTGGAAATGGCGAAATAGAATCTGAATTAGAGGAAGAACAAGAGGCACCTATTGAAGTCAATGAAGAAATCACTCTTGCAGATCCCATTGAACAAGGAGAAGCTTTGGTAATTAGAAGAAGTTTGAATCTTCAAGTTGCGGAAGACAATGCACAGCGAGAAAACATATTCCATACCCGATGCCATGTGAATCAGAAGGTATGCTTTGTTATTATAGATGGTAGAAGTTGTACTAATATTGCCAGTACAATAATGGTGGAAAAACTTGGTTTGAAAACAATGAAGCACCCGAATCCATATAAGTTGCAGTGGTTCAATGAACGAGGAGAACTCAACATTAGCAAACAGGTGATAATTCCTTTTTCCATTAGCAAATACAAAGATAAGGTTATGTGTGATGTTGTCCCTATGCACGCTAGCCATCTACTTCTTGGGAGGCCATGGAAATACGATAAAATGACTATTCATGATTGTTTTACCAATCAATACTCGTTCAGCCATAAAGGGAAGAAGATTATCCTTACTCCTTTAAAGCCTAAACAAGTCCAGAATGATCAAGCCAAAATGAAGCAAAGTGTTGAGGCTATAAGGAAAGGAAAGGCAACAACCATGGAGGAAATTGATCCAAGAACAAGTGCTTATTCCTCAAAGTGCTTGACTCGCGAATGCCTATTGACAAAATGCAAGGTTAAAGATGATTATTCTAACTTTGAAAATGTAGATTGTTTCTTTGACTTGCAGGTTGTATCAAGAGACACCATTTGCCAAAAGGAATGTTTAGGAGAAGTGACCTTTGGGAATACAAAAGATATGTCCATTGAGCAAAAAAAGAACACCATTTTTCATTCAAAGGACGTGTCTTTAGAAGAACCAATGGATGTGACTTATGAGGATTCCATGATCATGCCTATTGGAGCATTAAGAGACACCACTTTTGGGATATCAAGGGACCTAAATATTCAAAGAAAAATTACATGGGCATATCTCATTCAAGAGCCTAAAGAAGGAATTTCAATTTCTGACAAAACAGCAACTATGGAATGGAGGAACGTTAAAAAGAAACCACCCTTCGATTTGAGGAAAAATCACTTTAAAGAAGGGGGGATGATGTGACCCGATTCAGCGTCAAAAATGGACTTGCATCTCCAACCTTTCACAATAATCAAATGGGGATTTTCTTCAACTTAATCTTTCTTTATACCATAGTTATGACAATAGCTTACATAAATATATAGTTATGACGATGATATTATGAATGTATGAAGTTATTGTTATGAACCACATATTTATATATTTATATTTTATATTACTTAGCTTATAAAAGCTTTCTTTTGTAGGTACATGTTCAGCCACATGTTGGGAGCTGATTTAAAGCTAGCATGGGAGTCAATGAGCTAGGAAAACTTCCATAAGATGACTCGGGAGATCATGAAGAACAAATGATGAAAAGTTGTCAGCTGACCTCCGAGCTCATAGCTCACTTGAGCTGGATTTTTGAGCTAGCTAGAGACTTCTTTTCAGCTGGAGAGTTGCACCATCATCTTCACCACATAGAACACTACAAATATGGTCTAGGTTGAATTTTGTTAATTCGTACCTTTTCGCGAAGAGTTTCCAATCCGATAAGTGCCCTTTCACAAGGAGCTGTCCTAAGACTCATTGACATGTATTGGATCTATGGCCAGCTCATCTTCAGCTCAAACACATGGGAAGTAGCTCAAATGATTAAAGGTTGCTTTCCACAAATGTGACCTTTCATAAATAGTTGTTGCCCCATTGATGCCATATCACCTAGATGCAAGTTTGATGCCAAGTCATGCCTAAGTTGCTGCTCAAATTCACGCCAAGAAGAAGCCACACCATAAGCCTCTATGCCACCCATGTGAGTGCCTCATGAACAGCCCACACATGTGCCATGCACGTGGATGAAATGGGCGCCAAAATGAAGAGACTTCTAACCATTCAGCCAAAGCATCATCTTGTTTCAAATTGGCACCAAGATGAAGAGACAAGGGAACCATTCGGCCAAAGACATCTCCCCTCATCCAAGCATCATTTATTTTCGTTTTAAGACATGTACTTTGTCGAAAAGGCATATATCTTTTCGACCAAGCCTTTACAAATCTATAAATAGGCTTTGGCATTCATTTGAAAACAGAACCCTTTTGATAATTAAAAATCCTTTTGTGAGATTATTCTCTCTTCAAGTTCTTTTTAGAACTATATCGATTAAACAAGCCTTTCTAAAGCTTGTGGCGTCATTCCTTCACCTTGATACTTCTGGTTCCTAGTTTTTATAACTAGCGGGTCAAAGTCCTTACTACCATCCCTTATAAAACTTATAAGAAATGGGTCTTTGCTCTTTTATAGCATTGGTTCCTTCTTAGTTTTATAAGATACAATCTGTGCATCACCATTATCACGCCTATATCATCACGATATTCCATCACCATATCACGCCTATATTATCACCAACTTCTAAATTTCCATTTCTTCATCTTTGAATTATCCTTCATCCTCAACAAGGCATTCGTCCATCACCACCATTGGAGGCCGAATCCATCATCACTTGAAGGATCATTCTACAACACTTCTGCAGCCCTTTTTTTGATAACTATTCTATCCATTTCAATTCTTTCCATTTCCTTTCTTAATTACTCATTTACTTAACCAATCATTCTTCTTTGTGCAGATTACTTTTCAATTCAAGGTGTAGCATTTGGTGTCTCTCCTAGATCGGGAAATAACAAGGTTGCCATCTTCTCCATTATTGAAGAAGCATGGTTAGCCTTACATCACATATTCATTTCCATCATAATCGTTCCATGTTCATTACCGTACTTTATCATTTTTCGTTAATCATATCACCATTATATATATATTCCACTGCTATATTATCTATCCATTCCATTACTTCCATTAATCATTCTATTTTAAGCTTCTTGTTTGTGCAAGATCCTTGTTGCTTTCCTAGATCGAAACAAATCAAAGGCACAACCTCTTCTTTTGAGGAATGCTACGTTGGATCGCATCATATGGTATCAGAGCTAAGGTAGATTGCAACAAGAACAAGAAAAAGCAATATTCTACCATTCAAAAAACGAAAATCAAAAGAGAGGTACAAAATTTCATCAAGTTAATCCCAACATCAACAAGGGATTCCAAGAAAAAGCACTTATTTGCCAAAGGTGACAAACAACATCCTAAAGAAGTTTTCAATACCTTTGATTGTTTTTTCTAGGAAGGTGGTGAGTATCCTTGCATAGTAAGTGAACCTTTCTTAGTAATTTTTTTTATTTTTTTCTCTACACTAACGAACTTTTTAGCCGATGTCCATAGCACTTGAATGGTCTCGAGTTAGTTCTTTTAAGAACTTTTCAAGAGAGGAACTAGTGGAAAAAAAGGCTAATCGAGTGTGTGAGATCAGAAGAGGACAATTAAAAGCCTTAAAGTCCTAGAGTGCAAATACGACTGTTGAGCGACATATTTTTTTCTTTGAGTGTATTGGTGAGATCTATTTTTCATTTTTTTTATTACTAATCATGTCTCGTACTTCTAGAGACAATTCTCATATTTCAGGAGGTGACGATGGTCATGCACCAAACTTGGAAATGCAAGCCATGACACAAGAGATAAGGAGTTTGTTTCGAAAGCATCTCGACCCAATCTCAATGAAATTGGACCAAATTATAGAACAACCTGCTTGTTCACAAATGCGTCCAACGAAGATCAATACACAACTAAAAAGGAGAGACGACACTCAATCCTTTTCTAGTTCTACACCTAATTGCAGTAGAAGATCTTACAAAGAGGATCCCAATTTTTGAAACAATGCCAAAAGCTCAACGCTAAGAGACCCAAGGAATTTTGCATGTTTCAATCCAGAAAATCTAGCTCGTCTTCAAGAGTGTGTTGACAATCTCGTCAAAGAAACACAATTGCAAAGATAACTAGAAAAAGGGATTGTTTGTAAAAAAAAAGGAGCGAGAGTTGAAAAAGACATTGAGAGCATTGAAAATGAGAAAATTGAAGTGAGAAATGTTGGAGTTGAAAATGAGAATAAGAGCATTGAGATTGAATTTGAGTGTGTTAAAAAACATGAGCGTAAAAGGAAAGAATATGAGGAGGAGGTTTTACTTTATACTAATCAATTTTTTCCTTCTATTCATTCTTTGAATTTGCAGGTTATTCCGAGGGACATTCAAGATGATTCAAGCATCATTCCTTTTGAAATTCCAAAAGATGTGTCACTTGAAATTATAGAAGACATGTCCATTAACCTTCCAAGTACATTCACCTGATACTCAAGATTGAATGAACCTTATGAAAAGGAAGATTTGATGAACTTAACTATGGAGAACATTAAGAGTCCAAACTCATTCATTCATGAATCTGATCATTTTCTTTCCTTTGATTCTAAATCATCTACTTCTAACCTTGTTTCATTTTTCAAGTTGTTAAATCAGAAGGAAAGACTTGAACATGTGAAGCATTCTGAGTAAAGCAAATGATGCAAGATGAAAATAAAGGAACCTCCATTCAAACGAAGATCAAAGTTGTTCCCATATGTACCAAGCATCGATTTGAGGACAAATCGCATTAAAGAAGGGGGGATGATGTGATCCTGTTTAGCACCAACTTTTTCCATAACGTGAACACTTCATGGACGTTCTATCAGGATCAATCTAAGGGAGTTATTCCTTACTTTATATTGTATTTACTTATTTATGCATTAGATGTCATGTTTGAATAGCTATGCATATCATTACAACATTTTTTTTGATTAGTTCATCAACATATTTCAAGCATGTTATTATCTCATACTAGTTTGCATACATATTAAGCATGTATTCATTCTTGCATATTAGAATAGTCTTGCATTACTAATCAGCATGTATTCATATAATAATGGCATACTTATCATTCCATCATACATATTGTTGTTTAAATATGTTCAACATATTAAGATAGCTTTGCATCACATTCATCATAGTATACATTCATGTTACTCATTACATTTATCTTAGTATTTAAGATGTTCACGTGTTGTTCATGTTATGCATTCATCTAAGCATGTTTCAATAATATCATACATATTATTCATATAGTTCATTTGCATATCATTATGTTTCATGTTTTCATTCTGATGTAAGGTGAATCTACACGCTTTGATGGAAGAGAGTATATAGCCTTATTGTGTCCCGATCTAGGATTGACAAGTACTGATGTCCTTGAATTTATAAGTTTGGGCTATAAAATAAGATAAGAAATATGATTAATAATGGACTTAATAAAGGGAATAACAATATAAGTAATGAAAAGAAATAATAAGAATGAAAATGAAATAAAGAAAGGATAGAGATGGTTGCGGAATTGATGGAAGAGATGGATGATGGTGATGATGAAATGGCAAAGGTGGTGATGTTGTATCTCAAACACGCCAAAGAGGAAACTATGCTATAAAGCACAATCCCGGTCTTCACAAACTTGCTTGAGGGGTGGTGATAGTGTCTTCAACCCACTAGATATCAATCTAGGAATTTAGGAATCAAGATGGAAGGAATGACGCCACAAGTATAGGAACTATACTTGTTTAATCGATAAAGTTCACAAAGAACTTTGAAGAGAAATTAACTCACAAGAGTAATTTTAATATATGAGATGAGATAAGTACAAATGATTGCAAGCCACTCTATTTATAGGAAATGAGAGGGCTTGGCCGAATGGTTACATGATGTTTCAGCTAGATACATGACTTTATGAAGATACATAATGTTTTAAAATGAAAGATTAAGTCATTTGGGCTTGTGGTGGTTCGACTAACCCTTCATAAAGGGGCTTGATGATTTGGCTAAGGATGGGAAGGCATCTTCCTTGGTCGAATGGTGATGCTTGTTCAACATGGCGCCATTTTTATTCTCTTTGGCCGAATGGGTTTGTATCTCCTCATGTTGGCGCCAAATGCTCTCATGTGCATAGCCTGTGATGTGGTCGAATATATATAAAGCTTTATATCATGTCCCATGGTGATTTAAGCCTCCAACGATTACAATATCTTCATCAGCATGTTCTTGGATGTAAAGGCGTCTTCATGGGCAGCATCATTCATGAAATGTCATAATGCTTGAGCTACTTATGGTGTGAATGAGCTAAAGGTGAGCTAGCCATAGGTGGCTTGTAGCATGGTGAACATTATGGAAGCTCCTTGTGAAAAGATACCTCTTGAGTTGGTAACTATTCGCGAAAAAGGTACGATTTCACAAATTTTGACTTAGGACATATTTGAAGTGTCCTAAGTGGTGATGATGATGGTGCAGCTCCGCAACTGAAATGAGGTCATCTTGTAGCTCAAATCTTCAGCTCAATCCAGCTATGAGCTTTCGGCCTCAAAATAACTTTTCACCAAATTGCTCCTTATGCTCTCCTAATTGTTCCCATGTAAGTATCCTAGCTGTTGCATGCTCCATTTAGCTCCAATGTAGCTCCCAAGTGTTGGCCGAATGTGCCTACATGCATAACATAAAGAAATAACTAAGTAAATGAACTTATATAATGTATTATATAACAATGTGATCTATAGTATATTGTGATAACTTATATCTTACATATCAATGGTTAAGTTATCATCATAATAACTATCAATATAATATATGTAAATAAAAATAACTATATTAAAATATTTGAAATAAGCATATATATGTGTAAAGTTAGAAAGTCTCTCCCCTTGTAAGGGTGGAATATCCATGATGCTGAATTGGATCACATCATCCTCCCCTTCTTTTAATCGATTTGTCCTCAAATCGAAAGATATTCTTTTCCTTGAGTCCTTCCATTCGATAAGTACCTTTATAAAAAGGTTCATATCTTTCGAAAGAATGCCTTGTAAGTTCTTGATCTGAAAAGAAAGAAAACTTTCATTAGTATGAATGTGATCAAACAAAATTAAAGTTAAGAAATACTTCCTGAAAAATATAGGTTCAAAGTTCATGTCTATTGAAGACATTTAGCTTTGAATGTTGGTGCCCTTTTGTATTCCAAAAATCATGCCCCTTTCCATAGATAGATGCATTGATTCATGAAAGGTAATGACTCTTGGAATGGTGATGTCCTCATAAGTCACGCCCTTTGGATGAAAAATCATTTCCCATTGGTTTTCAATAGGCATGACTCTTGATTCTTGATGGATCACGTCCTTTGGATGAAGAGTTACCATTCTTTGCTCTTCAATAGTTGCACCTCTTAGCTCTTGAAAAGTGATATCCTTTAGTTAACCAAATTGATGGATTATGTTGCTTGGTTCATCCTGCAATTCAAAGGAAACTCTTGTTTTGTTAAGGTTAGAAAAATCAACATCAACTTTGCGTCTTGTCAATAGACATCTTTGTGACAAGCACTTAGATGTACAAGCACTTGTTTTTGGTCTGGTTTCCTCCTCTATTAACTTCGATTTTCCTTTCTTCATGTCCTCAACACTTTGTTTCATTTTGATTTGATCAATTTGGACTTGTCTAGGCGTCAAGGGTGTTAGGATGATCTTCTTCCCTCCATGGTTGAATGAATACTGATTGGTAAAACAATCATGAATTATCCTCCAATCATATTTCCATGGTCTTCCAAGGAGTAAATGGCTAGCATGCATAGGAACAACATTGCACATAACCTCATCCTTGTACTTACCAATGGAGAAAGGAACCATCAACTATTTATGGACATTAAGTTCTCCTCGTTCATTTAACCATTGTAATTTGTAGGGACTTGGATGCTTCAATGTTTTTAATCCCAATTTCTCCACCATAATGGTACTTGCCACGTTGGTACAACTTTCACCGTCTATGATCATGAAACACACCTTTTTATTCACATGACAGCTTGTATGAAAGATGTTTTCCCATTGTGCATTGTCTTCTACCACTTGAGCACTTAGACTTCTTTTAACCACTAGGGTTTTACCTTCCACCGGAGCACCAATTTCGGCTTCTTCCTCAATTTCTATTGGTGGTGGTGGCGCTTCTTCTTCATGGTCAGATTCAATCTCTCTATTTCCATGTAGTAGCATGGTGTTTCGGTTGATACATTGTGTGGATACATGCCCCCTCCAAGATATTTAAAGCAACGGATGTCTCTTGATCGTTCAGGAATCTCTTTTCCTTGATTATCCTTGTTGAGTTGGGAAACATTTGAGGATTTGGCCTTTTCCTTGATAGGAGTAGGAGTAGACTTCTTCAAATTGTTAGGACTCCATCTAGAAGGCATGGTAGTGCGAGATCTTCTCTGTAGTTGCCTCTCTATTTTCAAAGCCATTTGCACCATTTCATCAAGTTCTATGCAATGGTATAACTCTAGTGTGTTGGTAATCTCGGGATTAAGTCCGGCTAGAAATCGAGCCATGGTTGCTTCACGATCCTCCTCAATATTGACTCGGATCATTGCCACTTTCATTTCCTTATAGTAATCCTCTACACTCCTTTGGCCTTGCTTTAGGTTCTGCAATTTCTGAAACATGTCCCGATGATAATGAGTATGAATGAAATGTTTACGCATGATACCTTTCATTTCGAGCCATGTTGAAATTGGTCTCTCTCCATTCATCCTTCGAGTAATAGTAAGTTGATCCCACCATATCAAAGCATAATCAACAAACTCCATGGCTGTCAATATTACTTTCTTGAGTTTGGAATAGTTATGGCAACTGAAAACATGTTTCACCTTGCTTTCCCATTCAAGATATGCTTCTGGATCAGTTTTTCCTTGAAATTGAGGAATCTTGATTTTTATGCTGTTCATGTTATCATTAATATTGGCATGCATGGGTCCTTGTATCAATGTTGGTTATTCTTCATCATAAGGATTTGGGACATCATCTTCTGGAAGAGGTTGTTACCTCCAAGGAGTATCATTGTTTTTGGTTTGTGGTTGATCTTGTCTTTGGTCTAGTTTCTCATGGAGAGCATCAAATTCTGTTTGAAACATTCTCATCATTTCTGATGTGATCATGTTTTGCACCAACTTTCTTCATGACACACTCACATCATTAAAGATTCATCATGCTCAATATAAGGGAGTTATACCTTACTTTATATTATATTTACTCATTTATGCACTATATATTATTATGAACATACATTTGCATCTTAAACTATGCTTGAATAATCATATGTTATCATTCACTTGCAACTATATGATTTTCATGCATAACATATGTTTTCACATCTTTACTTAGCTTTATATTATGTTTACATATGTTTTAGATTAATTTATTATGTTTTCATTTCATTTAGATATCATGGCAGCATGTATTCATTCATTCATTAACTCATATCATGTTATTCTAGCTCATGTTATGTTTACATTAGCTCACTAGCTTTAAATCCATGATTCTTTAGCTCATTTGCATGCATGCATCTATTTTCTAGCTCATATATGTTTTCTTAAAGCTTATAAACGTCCTATGCCTTTTATCTAGCTTATATACATGTTATCTTAGCTTCTAGATGATCATTCATAGCTTATATCACTCAAACACCTCACGACAGCATGCATTTTACCTTAAATGAGCTCACACATTGCTTACTTGGTTTGTTTGTTAATTTCTATAGGTGAAACACAAAGCAAGGCATATTATGGTAGCTTGGTTAGCTAAAAGGATAAGCATAGCAGCTCACACTAGCTCTTGAACGTTATGGCAGCTCATTTCATCACTTAAGGAGCTTCAACTTAGCTGGAGGAGCTAGCATGTAGCTGAACCTAGTTGGAGGAGAGCTTTGGACCAAATTGTTGAAAAGTGGACTAAAGGTAGCTGGAAGTAGCTGGGAGAGTAGCTGAGGAGCTGAGAAGACCAAAGCTAACTAGCTTGAGTTCATCAAGCTATAACTCACCTAGTTAGCTACCAAGACACTCACCTAGCTTACCTTGAAGCTAGTTCATCTCTAGGCTGCCCATGGACTTCAAGACATCATCCTATGGTTGCAACCTCACCAAAGCCTTGCAAGAAGACTCATGTGCGTTCAAGTAGGCTGCCATGTGCATCATTCAAGCATGTGCACTCCATGTGACATCAAATTGGCACCAAAACACCAAGGGATGCTTCCTATTCGGCCAAAGACTCCTTCCTCTCCATTTTGGCGCCCAAATAACTTCCAAATGCATTCAAATCATCCTTAGGGCCGAACCAACACATAACCATTCGGCCAAGAGCATGTATCTTCATTAAAATCATGTATTTTCATAAAAAATCATGTATTTTCAAAGGGGTTTCAACCTTGGCCGAACCATCATGTGTCTATTCGGCCTAAACCCTTTGAAAAACTATAAATAGGCTAGTGCATTTCATTTGTAATGATCTCATCTCTTATATAAAACATACTCTTGTGAGTTATTTCTCTTCAAAGTTCTTTGTGAACTTTATCGATTAAGCAAGTATAATTCATATACTTGTGGCGTCATTCCTTCCAAATTGATTCCTAAATTCCTAGATTAATATCTAGTGGGTTGAAGACACTATCACCACCCCTCAAGCAAGTTTGTGAAGACCGGGATTGTGCTCCTTAGCACTATTTCATCTTTGGCGTGTTTGAGATACACATCATCACCATCTTCATTTCATCATCAACATCATCAACATCCTTCATCAAGACCATCATCAATCCCATAATTCCGCAGCCATCTCTCTTTCATTTCTTTCTATTTCATTTCCTTTATTATATATTCATTTCTTAAGACCATTATTAATATCATTTCTTTCTTATATTATTTTGCAGCCCAAGCTTATTAATTCAAGGACATCAGTACTTGTCAATCCTAGATCGGGACACAATAAGGCTATCTACTCTCTTCCATCAAAGCGTGTAGATTCGCCTTACATCAAGCGGTAATCAGAGCATAGTTGGATTGACAACAAAAGTGTCATTGGCGTACAAAGCAAAAAGAAATTCAAAAGAGAAAAAAAGACTCCTTCAACAAATTGGAGTGCAAAAAAAAAAAAGAGAAAAATCAGAAAAGAACAAAAGAAAAGAAAAAGAATTCAAAAAGAAAGCAAAGCCAAGGAAAATGCTCTACCATAGCAAAGTACATCAAAGAGGCCATCTACATTTAGAGAAGATAACCTTATTGTTTCTTGAGAAAGGTTGCAGTAAGTGTTGTTTCTTGAATTGTAAGTCACCTCTTCCTTTCATTTTTTTCTTGTCTTCAACCAATTCTTTCTTTCAAATACCTTGAACCTTTTTTTTTACTTTTCCATTTCTATTCTTTTTCTACCCTAACCTATTTGCAGCCGACGCACACAAGGAAGGAATTAACTTGTTATAATCTTGAGTAAGTTCTTCAAAGGACTTAGCAAGAGAAATTTGAGTGGAAAAAGGCTATTGAGAGAGAAAGATCAGAAGGGGAATTGTTAAAAGCCAAATTATATTCCTGAGAGTAAACACAAGTGTTGAGTGAGTGATCTCTTAATTTTCTTTGGAGTGAAGATTGTGAGGCTTTGAGAGCGTGCTGGTAAGGTTTTAATTTTTTTTCTTTCTACTAACAATGTCTTATGATCTTTCATCTTCCCAAACAATGGAGAACGAACAACAAAGAACAAACACATTTCACACTCGTTGCCATGTAAATGGTAAAGTGTGTCTTGTAGCTATTGACGGAGGAAGTTGTACAAACATTGCAAGCACATACATGGTGAATAAATTGGGGCTTACAACGATTAAACATTCCAGCCCATATGAATTGCAATGGTTGCATGGCAATGAAGAATTGAAGGTTACTGAGCAAGTACTTGTTCCATTCTCACTTGGAAGTTACAAAGAAGAGATTCTATGTGACGTGGTACATATGAATACGAGTCATTTACTCTTGGGGAGGCCATGGCAATTTGACAAGCATGCTGTTCATGATGGTTTCACAAACCAATACTCCTTCTTTCACAATAAAAGGAAACTCATCTTGACTCCACTATCTCTTAGCCGAGTAAATGAAGATCAAAACACCTTGAAGAAGAACATTGAAGCAATGAAAGAACAACTTAAAGACAATGCAACTGAAGACTGTTTGGAGAAAAATTCAAATGAACAAAAGCATTTTGAAGTTGAACAAAATGTTGGAGTTGAAAATGATGAACGAAGAGTGGATGCAGAAATCGTTGGAGTAGAAAAGAATGAATTTGGAGGAAAAGAGGATAGTGAAGAACAATTTTTATTTAACCTTACTTCTACTCCTATTCTCTCTTTTGTTTTGCAGGATAATTCAAGAGACATATCTTTTCAAGGAGATGATTCACAAAACATGTCTCTTGATATTTTAAAGGTTATGCCATTCGAAGTTCTAAAAAAAGCATCACTTGAAGTGCCAAGAGTTGTGTTCGTTGACATTCCAAGTACATTGCCAATCCAAAAAAGAATTCAGCAACCAACTCCCATTAAACATCCACCCTGGTTTGATATTTCCTTTCATCTTGTCAATAGTTTTTCATTTACATGTTTTGATTTATTTTGCAGAAATTCGATTCATATCTATGGTATTATCTTATCACTTGGTGATGGCAAGGTCATTCGAGAATGCCTATGGATGAAACGAAAGATCAAGGATGATTATTCTAACCATGTAATTATAGATTTTTTCTTTGATGTTTCAAATTTTCCAAGCGACACAACTTGTCAAATTGGGAGGCTAGGGGACGTGACATTCAAAGAGCCAAGAGATGCGAGGCAAAGGGAGACATTTTATCATCCAAAGGACGTGTCCTATGAGGATTATAAGGAAACTTCCATTCTAAGAGTTATAACCTTTCATGATTCAATGAATACACCTATTGGAGGACCAAGGAACATGACTTTTGGGGACATGGTCGTTCAAAGCAACATATCTTGTGATTCAAAAGACATCACTTTTGGCAATCCAAAAGATATGAACATGGAGTATACCTTTAACTTTCTCATGATTAATACTTCCCTTACTTATGAAAGTTTTCTTTCTTTTCAGGACAAGGAGGTTCAAAGCACTTATTCAAGATTCATGACCTTTCATGAGGAACCTTTCATAGATCATTTCAAAAGGAAATGTCTTGAACAATTTGGTATTGAATGGATACATTTTGAAGTCAAATCAGTAACATTTGAATGGAAAGACACTAAGGAGAAGTTACCTTACGATTTGAGGACAAATCGCCTAAAAGAAGGGGAGGATGATGTGATCATGTTTTGCACCAACTTTCTTCATGACACACTCACATCATTAAAGATTCATCATGCTCAATATAAGGGAGTTATACCTTACTTTATATTATATTTACTCATTTATGCACTATATATTATTATGAACATACATTTGCATCTTAAACTATGCTTGAATAATCATATGTTATCATTCACTTGCAACTATATGATTTTCATGCATAACATATGTTTTCACATCTTTACTTAGCTTTATATTATGTTTACATATGTTTTAGATTAATTTATTATGTTTTCATTTCATTTAGATATCATGGCAGCATGTATTCATTCATTCATTAACTCATATCATGTTATTCTAGCTCATGTTATGTTTACATTAGCTCACTAGCTTTAAATCCATGATTCTTTAGCTCATTTGCATGCATGCATCTATTTTCTAGCTCATATATGTTTTCTTAAAGCTTATAAACGTCCTATGCCTTTTATCTAGCTTATATACATGTTATCTTAGCTTCTAGATGATCATTCATAGCTTATATCACTCAAACACCTCACGACATCATGCATTTTACCTTAAATGAGCTCACACATTGCTTACTTGGTTTGTTTGTTAATTTCTATAGGTGAAACACAAAGCAAGGCATATTATGGTAGCTTGGTTAGCTAAAAGGATAAGCGTAGCAGCTCACACTAGCTCTTGAACGTTATGGCAGCTCATTTCATCACTTAAGGAGCTTCAACTTAGCTGGAGGAGCTAGCATGTAGCTGAACCTAGTTGGAGGAGAGCTTTGGACCAAATTGTTGAAAAGTGGACTAAAGGTAGCTGGAAGTAGCTGGGAGAGTAGCTGAGGAGCTGAGAAGACCAGAGCTAACTAGCTTGAGTTCATCAAGCTATAACTCACCTAGTTAGCTACCAAGACACTCACCTAGCTTACCTTGAAGCTAGTTCATCTCTAGGCTGCCCATGGACTTCAAGACATCATCCTATGGTTGCAACCTCACCAAAGCCTTGCAAGAAGACTCATGTGCGTTCAAGTAGGCTGCCATGTGCATCATTCAAGCATGTGCACTCCATGTGACATCAAATTGGCACCAAAACACCAAGGGATGCTTCCTATTCGGCCAAAGACTCCTTCCTCTCCATTTTGGCGCCCAAATAACTTCCAAATGCATTAAAATCATCCTTAGGGCCGAACCAACACATAACCATTCGGCCAAGAGCATGTATCTTCATTAAAATCATGTATTTTCAAAGGGGTTTCAACCTTGGCCGAACCATCATGTGTCTATTCGGCCTAAACCCTTTGAAAAACTATAAATAGGCTAGTGCATTTCATTTTGTAATGATCTCATCTCTTATATAAAACATACTCTTGTGAGTTATTTCTCTTCAAAGTTCTTTGTGAACTTTATCGATTAAGCAAGTATAATTCATATACTTGTGGCGTCATTCCTTCCAAATTGATTCCTAAATTCCTAGATTAATATCTAGTGGGTTGAAGACACTATCACCACCCCTCAAGCAAGTTTGTGAAGACCGGGATTGTGCTCCTTAGCACTATTTCATCTTTGGCGTGTTTGAGATACAACATCATCACCATCTTCATTTCATCATCAACATTATCAACATCCTTCATCAAGACCATCATCAATCCCATAATTCCGCAGCCATCTCTCTTTCATTTCTTTCTATTTCATTTCCTTTATTATATATTCATTTCTTAAGACCATTATTAATATCATTTCTTTCTTATATTATTTTGCAGCCCAAGCTTATTAATTCAAGGACATCAGTACTTGTCAATCCTAGATCGGGACACAATAAGGCTATCTACTCTCTTCCATCAAAGCGTGTAGATTCGCCTTACATCAATTTCTCCAATCAGTGCTTGCATTTGCAAATTGGGTTGACCTACAATCAGTATTATATAAGAATGTGAACTATAGTCTATTATGATAACTTATATCTAACATATTAATGGTTAAGTTATCATCATAATAATTATAGGTATAGTATATGTAAATGAAAATAACTATATTAAAATATTTGAAATAAGCATATATATATGTGTAAAGTTAGAAAGTCTCTCCCCTTGTAAGGGTGGAATATCCATGATGTTGAATTGGATCACATCACATTCATTCATCATACCCATTGTTAAGAAACGTTTTAAACTCACATTCACATAAAAACATGTTTAAGTAGCATATTTGCATTCATTCAGCATGTATTTTTCATTTAATATAAATTATCATTCATGTGCATTCATTCTGTCATTCACGTGCATTCACATTCAAACAGCATGTTATCATTTATTTTAATTCACACATGGCATTCATTTTAGTTGGTGCACACATGCACGGCAGTTCACTATTATAATACATTCATTTTAGTTGATGCACACTTGCATGGCAGCTCATTATATTATAATGCATTCATTCCAATACATTTCTTTTAATTACTTGTTTATCATCTTCTTTGCACATGTAGGTCAAATAGCATGATATAATCTGGTACAAAACAGCTTGGTTACACGTCAAACAACATGGAACACTTGATAACAGCTTGCTGGAGGACTATAAAGAAGCACACCAATCAGTAGAGCATGGGACACGATGATATCAATCTGTTGAAGCATTTTGGAGGCTGACACACATGTTGGACAATTTTTGGAGAACTTAGAAAATACATAGCTCTCAAAACATGGCAGCAAAGTTTATGGGAACTTTGAACACGTTTGTAACAGCTTGTAGGGGCATTATGATGTAAGGTACTTGTACCTTTTCAAATGATTGTGGATCTAGGAAGGAAGCAAAAGAACCTGCAAAGTGAATGGCTCAAAATAGAATGGTTAAGGGTGGTAGACGTATGGGTGAATTGGTAGGCTATTTAAATAATGAGTAATGGAAGCGGAAGATAGTTGATAAGGCTATGGTTATGGTGATGAAATAAAAGGATGGTTGTGAGGATGGTTGTGAGGATAGTATCTTGAAGAAATCTCAAAGAAGAACCAATGCTATATAGAGCAGAGACCCGATCTTTATATTATTTCTTCAAGGGATGGTGTTAAGTACTTTGACCCACTAGTTATATGAACTAGGAACCAGAAGTATCAAGATGAAAGGAAAGGGTTGACGCCACAAGTATAAAATACTTGATAAGTCGATAAAAAGTCACCAGGACTTAAGAAGAGAATAATCTCACTTTAATTGAATAAAAAGGTGTGTACAAATGATGTAATGTTTTCCTATTTATAGGAAATGGAGAGACATGGCCGAATAAATACAAGATGATTCGGCCAGCCTATGTATCTCCCTATAAAGACGTAATTTAAATGCTAAAAGAGAGGATGGTTCGGCCCTAGATGGAGGGAAATGATCCTTGGCCGAATAGTTCTTGTGTCTCCTCAAGTTGGCGCCAATTTGGATGGGAGATGATGCTTGGCCGAATAGGGAGAGGGCTCTTCATCTTGGCGCCTAAATGAGTTCACATGCAAGGCACATGGGGGCTGGTCATATGCACAGCACATGGGTGTTCTAGGAAGCCTTGTGGTACACCCATGTGCATTGGATGATGGCTGGTCATGTTCTTCTTCTTAGGCGTGCATGTGTCCTCCAAGCTAGCTTGAGTGTTGAGCTAGCTAGCAAGCATGGGGCTGTTTGTGAATGATCTTCCTAGCCGAGTCCTTTTGAGCTCCATAACAGCATGTTTAGCAACATTCAGCTACCTTTGTCATCACTTTTAGCAACTCAGCTTCAAATAGTCCAACTAGCTAAGTTTAGCTAGCCTAAAGCTTCTCCAGCTGAATCGAGCTTCCCTTAGCATTCCATGAGCTGCCTTGTACTTTGTGAGCTGTTTGTGAGCTATATATGACGTCCAAATCATTCTCCAAGCTACCTCAACGTGCATCACACTCCATTGTACCTATATGTGCAAGGAAACAAGGTAAGTTCATGATATTGAGCTAAAACGAGCTAAATACCTTGCTGCCATGTTTGTTTATGGTAATGTGAGCTAAGTATGATGGTCATGAGCTAAGTACATCATCTCCTAATATGTGTAAGATAATGTATAAAGCCTAAGAGTTAATATAAATGCAAATAAACTAATGAAATGCATTATAAGTATGCTGCCTTGATGTATATATAATAATCATGCTTAATATGATAATAAAACTATCCTAACATGCTTAACATATTAAAATTAACAATGTGTAAGATGTGTTCATACTAAGTTATTCTTTAGCTATTAAAACATTATATAACATAACATAAGAGAGTGTTAAGTTATCAAATGAATCAAAAGCTTCAAGACACTTAGTTAAGAGAACTTCCCAGAATTGTTTGGCCCTTGACCTAGTAATGGGACCGTGTGGCATGACCTCCGGATCTGGTGTAGACGTGACTATATCATCCCCCCCTTCTTTTAAGCGATTTGTCCCCAAATCGTGTCCATCCTCAAAGGGAGATAAGTCAGTGATGTTGAATGAAGCACTGACGCCACCAAACTCACTGGGCAATTCAATTTTATAGGCATTGTCGTTGATCTTTTCTATAATCTGTAATGGACCATCTCCTCGGGGTAGTAGTTTAGACTTCCTTTGGTTTGGGAATCTTTCCTTCCTAAAGTGTACCCAAACCCAATCTCCTACGTCAAAAGTTACCTTCTTCCTTCCTTTGTTTGCTTGTTGTTCATATTGTCTTGTTCTTCTCTCAATATTGTCCTTGACTTGTTGATGGAGTCTTTTAACAAATTCTGCTTTGTTCTTTCCATCTTTGTTCACTATCTGATCATAAGGTAAAGGAAGTAAATCCAAAGGAGTTAAAGGATTGAAACCATACACTACCTCAAATGGAGAATGTTTAGTTGCCGAGTGAATGGTTCGGTTGTATGCAAATTCCACGTGTGGTAGGCATTCTTCCCATGTCTTAATATTTTTCTTGATGATGGATCGTAGTAGCGTTGATAAAACTCTATTAACTACTTCAGTTTGAGGATGACATGTAGTAGAGAATAGTAGTTTTGTGCCTATTTTACTCCACAAAGTCCTCCAAAAATGACTTAGGAACTTAACGTCTCTATCTGACACAATGGTTCGAGGAAGTCCATGTAACCTTACCACTTCTCGGAAGAATAAGTTGGCAACCAGAATAGCATCATAAGTCTTGTGACATGGTATAAAGTGAGCCATTTTGATGTGATCCTGTCTAGCTCTAAATTTCTCCATGATTTGATCACACCATGGAGGTTATTCAAATCTGGTTCTAAGGGAGTTCTACCTTACTTTATCTTATATTTACTTATTTATGCACTATATATTATTATAAGCATACAATTTCATATTAGACTATGCTTGAATTATCATAACATGTGCATTCATTCATTATGTCCTATGGTTTGCATCATTGATTGATATTCATGCATATAATCTATAGTTGTAATAATAATATTCATTCATTATCGTATGATGCATGAGTTATTATTATAACCTATAGTTCACATCTTTATAATATGCACATTCTTATTACTTTATAATAATTCATATACTTAGCTTATATTATGCTTTCTTTTGTAGGTGCATGTTCGGCCATATGATGGGAGCTGACTTAAAGCTAGCATTGGATTCCAAGAGCTATGGAAACTTAACTAGGACAACTCTGGGACAACTCAAGAACATTTTGGGACAAAGTTGCTAGCTGACCCCCGAGCTCATAGCTCACTTGAGCTGGACTTTTGAGGTAGCTAGAGACCTCATTTAAGCTGGAGAGTTGCACCATCATCTTCACCACACAGAGCACTACAAATATGGTCTAGGTCAAATTTTGTGAATTCGTACCTTTTCGCAGAGAGTTGCCAATCCGAGAAGTGACCTTTCACCAGGAGCTGTCCTATGACTCATCTTCATGCAATTCATCTATGGCCAGCTCATCTTCAGCTCAAACTCATGGGAAGTAGCTCAAATGATGAAAGGTTGTTTCACACAAATGTGACCTTTCATAATTAGTTGCTGCCCCATTGATGCCAAGTCACCTAGACACATGTTTGATGCCAAGTCACGCCTAAGTTGCTGTTCATCTACACACCATGTAAGAGTCCACGCCTTAAGCATTCAACACCAACCATATGAGTGCCACATGACCAGCCACCCATGTGCTTTGAATGTGAATGAATTAGGCGCCAAGATGAAAAGGCTTCTCTCTATTCGGCCTAAACATCATCATGCTTCAAATTGGTGCCAAGATGAAGAGTTATGGGAACCATTCGGCCAAAGACATCTCCCCTCATCCAAGCATCATTTATTTTCGTTTTAAGACATGTACTTTGCCGAAAAGGCATCTATTTATTCGGCCAAGCCTTTACAAAACTATAAATAGGCTTTGGCATTCATTTGTAAACAGAACCCTTTGATAATTAAAATCCTTTTGTGAGATTATTCTCTCTTCAAGTTCTTTTTAGAACTATATCGATTAAGCAAGCCTTTTCTAAAGCTTGTGGCGTCATTCCCTCATTGATACTTTTGGTTCCTAGTTTAAATAACTAGTGGGTCAAAGTACTTTCATACCATCCCTTATAGAACTTATAAGAAACGGGTCTTTGCTCCTTTATAGCATTGGTTCCTTCTTAGTTTTATAAGATACAATCTGTCCATCACCATTATCACGCCTATATCATCACCATATTCCATCACCATATCACGCCAATAACATCATCCTTCCATTACCATTTCATCACCATTAAATCATCCTTCATTCATCAACAATGCATACTTCATCACCACCATTGGAGGCCGAAGTCAACATCACTTGAAGGAGATTTATTCAACACTTCCGTAGCCCATCTTTGATAACTATTCTATCCATTTCAAATCTTTCCATTTCTATTTACTTTTCATTTCTTAATTATCATATTACTTAATCAATTCTTCTTCTTTTTGTGCATATTACTTTTAATCCAAGGTGTAGCATTTGGTGTCTCTCCTAGATCGGGAAACAACAAGGTTGCCAACTTCTCCATCATTGAAGAAGCCTGGTTAGCCTCACATCACATTTTGGAGAATCTATCAACCACCACAAATATTGAATCCTTTCCACTCTTTGTTTTTGGTAAACCTAAAACAAAGTCCATTGAAATATCTATCCATGGCATGGTTGGTATTGGCAAAGGCATGTATAATCCATGAGGCATGACTCTTGATTTTGCCCTTTTACATACTAAACACCTTTCGCATACCTTTTCAATATACCTTTTCATCTTTGGCCAAAAGAGGTGTTCTTTCAGAATGCTAAGAGTCTTTTCAACTCCAAAGTGTCCCATGAGTCCTCCTTCATGTGCTTCTTTGGTTAACACTTCTCTTATGGAACCTTGTGGAATACATAATCGTCCTTCTTTGAAAAGATATCCATCATGCTGATAATAATTATCATGAGCACCTGTTTCACATAACTTATACCTTTCTCCAAAGTCCAAATCAGTAGCATATTGTTCCTTAATGAATGAAAAACCAAGAAGTTTGGAATCCAAAGTGTTAAGTAAGACATACCTGCATGAAAGAGCATCTGCCACGACATTATCATTTCCTCTCTTATAGTGGATGACATAGGGAAAAGACTCAAGAAATTCAACCCATTTGGCATGTCTCTTGTTGAGTTTGTGTTGTCCTTTGATATGCTTTAATGCTTCATGGTCAGTGTGTATCACGAATTCCTTTGGCAATAAATAGTGCTGCCAAGTTTCCAATGCTCGAATGAGTGCATACATCTCTTTGTCATATGTTGGATAGTTCAGAGTTGCACCATTTAGTTTTTCACTAAAATAGGCAATGGGTTTTCCTTCTTGACTTAAAACAGCACCAATTCCAATTCCGGAAGCATCACATTCAACTTCAAATGTTTTCTCAAAGTTTGGCAAGACTAGTAATGGGGCCTTTGTCAAACAATCTTTGAGTTCGTTGAAAGATTTGTCTTGTTCATTGCCCCAAGAGAAGTTTGAATTCTTCTTAATAATCCCTGTTAAGGGTGCAGCAATGGAACTAAAGTTTGGTACAAACCTTCTGTAAAAACTGGCTAATCCATGGAAACTTCGAACTTGACTGACATTAACCGGTTTTGGCCATTCTTGTATTGCCTTAATCTTCTCTGGATACACTGATAATCCCTGTGAACTTACAATAAAGCCTAAGAAAGTAACTTGATTAGTACAAAAATCACACTTCTTGAGATTAGCATATAAATGCTCTTCTCTCAAAGTGCTAAGAATAGATCGTAAGTGTTCAACATGATCTTTCAATGACTTACTGTATATCAAGATATCATCAAAGTAAACAACACAAAACTTACCAATATAAGGCCGAAGGACATGATTCATTAAACGCATAAAGGTACTAGGGGCATTAGTCAAGCCAAAAGGCATGACTAACCATTCATACAAACCTTGTTTGGTCTTGAACGCAGATTTCCACTCATCACCTTCCTTCATTCTTATCTGATGGTAGCCACTTTTCAAATCAATTTTGGAGAAGATATTGGCCCCGCTAAGTTCATCAAGCATATCATCCAACCGAGGTATAGGGTGCCTATATTTGATAGTGATTTGATTCACTGCTCTACAATCCACGCACATTCTCCAAGTTCCATCTTTCTTTGGTACCAACAAAACGGGGACAGCACATGGACTTAAGCTTTCTCGAATGTAACCTTTGTTTAGGAGTTCTTTGACTTGTCTTTGCAATTCCTTTGTTTCTTCAGGATTGCTCCTATATGCTGGTCTATTAGGAATGGTAGCTCCAGGAATGAAATCAATTTGATGTTTAATTCCTGTAATCGGTGGTAATCCATCGGGAATTTCCTCAGGAAACATATCCTCAACTTCCTGCAAAAGATTAGAAATAGAAGAAGGCAAACCTTTAGGAGGGTTAATAAGAAGAAAACTTTCCTTATACATAAGTATAAGTAGAGCTTTCTTAGTTGATAAATGTTTCCAAATATCTCCTCTGCTGGCATAGATATTCATCTTTGGAGTATGGATTTCTTTGGCCTTCTTTTCTTTCTCCCATTCTTCTATGCGTGATTTGAGGGTCACTTGACATTCCTGAACTTGGCTTGGTAACAAAGGTGCCAATATGATTTTCTTTCCCTGATGTTGGAATGAGTACTTGTTAGAGAATCCGTCATGGGTGGCTTTCTTATCATATTGCCAAGGACGTCCTAGTATAAGGTGACTTGCACTCATGGGCACCACGTCACAAAGGACTTCATCATTGTATCTTCCAATTGAGAAAGGTACAATCACTTGCTTGGTTACCTTGGCTTCTCCCACATCGTTGAGCCATTGGAGTTTGTAAGGATGAGGATGTTTGGAAGTCTTGAGACCCAACTTTTCCACCATGTGAGTACTTGCTACATTGGTACAACTTCCTCCATCAATGATCACCACAGAAATTTTATCTCCCACGTGACATTTGGTATGGAAGATGTTTTCTCTTTGTTCATCATCTTGACTTTGAATGTTCAAAGTCCTTTTGACTACAAAAATGTTGGATGGAAGAGACATGTTAGCAAATAAGGAAAAAATTGAAATGTGTGTAGGACCTTACCAGAATATACTCTCACAAAGCCTCACGAGTCACTCCAAGAAAACTTGATGTCACTCAATCCGCTCGTGTTTGCACTCTAGGACTTTAATGGCTTTTACTTGTCCTCTTCTGATCTCACACACGCTCCAGCCTTTTTCCCTCAATTCTCTTATCTCAAGTTCTAATGAACTTTTACTCAAGACTATATCGAGTAATTTCACTTGTTTGGCGTCGGCTGCAAATGGTTAGTAGGAATGGAAAGCAAATATAATTGAAAAGGTGGCTTAGAAATTAGAAAGAAGAGAATGAAAGGGTTACTTACACAAGTCACTTCACAACCTTCTATCACCACAATCAATTTTAAAGGCTTACTTGAAAATGCTTGGTGATGAGAATTGTTGATGAGTGCTTCCAACTTTTCTTTCTTTTCTTTGCTTTTTCTTCTTTTTGAGTGCTTTGACTTTTGAGTCGTTCAATTTTCTTTGCTGATTTTTTTTTCTTTTTCTTTGACTTTGCACTTCACTTTTGCACTTCTTTTTGTATTTTTCTTTTTGTTGTTGTTGCACTTTGCTTCTTCCACCAAAGCTCTGATTACCGCTTGATGTAAGGTACTTGTACCTTTTCAAATGATTGTGGATCTAGGAAGGAAGCAAAACAACCTGCAAAGTGAATGGCTCAAAATAGAATGGTTAAGGGTGGTAGACGTATGGGTGAATTGGTAGGCTATTTAAATAATGAGTAATGGAAGCGGAAGATAGTTGATAAGGCTATGGTTATGGTGATGAAATAAAAGGATGGTTGTGAGGATAGTATCTTGAAGAAATCTCAAAGAAGAACCAATGCTATATAGAGCAGAGACCCAATCTTTATATTGTTTCTTCAAGGGATGGTGTTAAGTACTTTGACCCACTAGTTATATGAACTAGGAACCAAAAGTATCAAGATGAAAGGAAAGGGTTGACGCCACAAGTATAAAATACTTGATAAGTCGATAAAAAGTCACCAGGACTTAAGAAGAGAATAATCTCACTTTAATTGAATAAAAAGGTGTGTACAAATGATGTAATGTTTTCCTATTTATAGGAAATAGAGAGACATGGCCGAATAAATACAAGATGATTCGGCCAGCCTATGTATCTCCCTATAAAGACATAATTTAAATGCTAAAAGAGAGGATGGTTCAGCCCTAGACGGAGGGAAATGATCCTTGGCCGAATAGTTCTTGTGTATCCTCAAGTTGGCGCCAATTTGGATGGGAGATGATGCTTGGCCGAATAGGGAGAGGGCTCTTCATCTTGGCGCCTAAATGAGTTCACATGCAAGGCACATGGGACTGGTCATATGCACGGCACATGGGTGTTCTAGGAAGCCTTGTGGTGCACCCATGTGCATTGGATGATGGCTGGTCATGTGCTTCTTCTTAGGCGTGCATGTGTCCTCCAAGCTAGCTTGAGTGTTGAGCTAGCTAGCAAGCATGGGGCTGTTTGTGAATGATCTTCCTAGCCGAGTCCTTTTGAGCTCCATAACAGCATGTTTAGCTACATTCAGCTACCTTTGTCATCACTTTTAGCTACTCAGCTTCAAATAGTCCAACTAGCTAAGTTTAGCTAGCCTGAAGCTTCTCCAGCTAAATCGATCTTCCCTTAGCATTCCATGAGCTGCCTTGTACTTTGTGAGCTGTTTGTGAGCTATATATGACGTCCAAATCATTCTCCAAGCTAACTCAACGTGCATCACACTCCATTGTACCTATATGTGCAAGGAAACAAGGTAAGTTCATGATATTGAGCTAAAATGAGCTAAATACCTTACTGCCATGTTTGTTTATGGTAATGTGAGCTAAGTATGATGGTCATGAGCTAAGTACATCATCTCCTAATATGTGTAAGATAATGTATAAAGCCTAAGAGTTAATATAAATGCAAATAAACTAATGAAATGCATTATAAGTATGCTGCCTTGATGTATATATAATAATCATGCTTAATATGATAATAAAACTATCCTAACATGCTTAACATATTAAAATTAACAATGTGTAAGATGTGTTCATACTAAGTTATTCTTTAGCTATTAAAACATTATATAAGATAACATAAGAGAGTGTTAAGTTATCAAATGAATCAAAAGCTTCAAGACACTTAGTTAAGAGAACTTCCCAGAATTGTTTGGCCCTTGACCTAGTAATGGGACCGTGTGGCATGACCTCCGGATCTGGTGTAGACGTGACTATAGCACATTATGAAGACATAAACAAGTCATTGGATCATGAAACACGTTGGGAGACACAAACATCTAATGGATCAACTAAGTGGAGCATAAAAACAGCATTTCCAGATTCCATAGTACATGCCCATGCTGCACATTCCAGCTTTGTTTAATAAGCCCATGATTGATGACTCAACTATGCACTCACACATATTGGAGACATGTCATACACGCCCATAATGAATCAATTTCCAGCATTGTCTTTGACTAGCCCATGCTTGAAGATCATCACTCACGCCTGTTGAAGGAGAATCATAAAGATGCACATATTTTCAGCTTATATTATTGCACAAGAATAATTCTCCACTACACAGCTCATGTGCGTGAACCAACTAAGCAATTACTTGAAGAAACACACGTGTTGATAAGCCAAGGAGACATATACTATGAAAACAACCCATGTGCATGGCCACTAAGCAAGATGCTTGTCTCCACTTATCCATAATTTGAGGATTCAGCCAAGGAGAGATGTTCCCATAATTGACCAAGCAAACACTTAGCAAATGCATGATAATTAGGTTTTAAATTATGTTTAATTAAGTGCCAAAGATAGCCACATCAACTAGCACCATTCGGCTAATCTAAAATGTAACATATGGCAATTATGTTCAAGTCCTATAAAATGGACTTTCATATTGCATTGTAGGGGACTTTGTTTAAATGAAACTTGTGAGAGTTTATCTCTTTAGTTCTTAATTGAACTTTATCGACTTATCAAGCTTATGCTTGTGGCGTCAACCCCATCTATTCATCCTGATACTTTTGGTTCCTATCTCATTATAGATAGAGGGTCAAAGTGCCTATTTACCATCCCTTTGAATGATTTGTTAGACTGGGTCTTTGCTCCTTATAGCACTTGTCATTTCTTGGTTATTCTAAGATACTATCCATTCCTTATTTACCATCCCTTATTGAAGCAATATAAAGTATGGGTCTTTGTTCTTTAACACTGGTTATTCTTTGAGTCTTCCTTAAGATATTATCTTTCATATTTATCTCCATCACAATCGTTCCACGTTCATTACCATACTCTATCATTTTTCGTTAATCATATCACCATTATATATATATTCTGCTGCCATATTATCTATCCATTCCATTACTTCCATTAATCATTATATTTTAAGCTTCTTGTTTGTGCAAGATCCTTGTTGCTTTCCTAGAATGGTACAACCTTGTCTTCCGAGGAATGCTAGGTTGGATAGCATCACCACCAGAATTCACTGTTATTTTTTCAAGGAAACCGCTGTAATTATTCGCATCCCTTTCTCCCGATATCAGTTTTATATACTTTGATCACTGGTTAGACTATCGAGTATGTTTCTGTTGCACCGATGGTCCCAACAGAAAACAACTATCTAACCAAGTCTTAACTGACTGTAAAGTATGTATATCTTTTCCTATGATGAGTGATGTAAGGTAATTCTACCTTCTCGTTTAATTGTGGATCTAGGAAGGAAGCAAAACAACCTGCACAAGTGAATGACTCAAAACAGAATGGATAAGGGTGGTAAACGTATGGTTTAATAGGTAGGCTATTTAATAAATGAGAGATGGAAGCGGAAGATGATTGAAATGGTTATGGCGATGAAACAAAAAGGATGGTTGTGAGGATAGTATCTTGAAGAATGCTCAAAGAAGAACCAATGCTATAGAGAGCAAAGACCCAATCTTTATATTGTTTCTTCAAGGGGTGGTGTTAAGTACTTTGACCCACTAGTTATATGAACTAGGAACCAGAAGTATCAAGATGAAAGAAGAGGGTTGATGCCACAAGTATAAAATACTTGATAAGTCGATAAAAAGTCACCAGGACTTAAGAAAGAGAATAATCTCACTTCAATTAAAATAAAAAGGTCTGGATGCAAATGATGATTGCTTTCCTATTTATAGGAAATGGGGAGACATGGCCGAATGGTTACAAAAGGATTCGGCCAGCCCTTGTGTCTCTATAAAATGACATAATTTTAATGCTAAATGACATAATGTTTCGGCCTTATATGGAGGGAAATAACCCTTGGCCGAATAGCTCTTGTGTCCCCTCAAGTTGGCGCCAAATTGGAGAGAAAGGAGTTCTTGGCCGAATGGTGAGAGGACTCTTCATCTTGGCGCCTAAATGAAGTCACACGCCTAACACATGGTGGGCTGGTCACAAGGCGTGCACATGGCTCCTCTAGGATGCTTGATGTAAGGCGAATCTACACACTTTGATGAAAAGAGTAGATAGCCTTATTGTGTCCCGATCTAGGATTGACAAGTACTGATGTCCTTGAATTTATAAGTTTTGACTGCAAATTAAAATAAGAAAAGAATGATTAATAATGGAATTAATAAAGGGGATAATAATATAAGTAATGAAAATAAATAATAAGAATGAAATGAAATAAAGAAAGGATAGAGATGGCTGCAGAATTGATGGAAGAGATGGATGATGGTGATGATGAAATGGCAATGGTGGTGATGTTGTATCTCAAACACACCAAAGAGGAAACTATGCTATAAAGCACAATCCCGATCTTCACAAACTTGCTTGAGGGGTGGTGATAGTGTCTTCAACCCACTAGATATCAATCTAGGAATTTTGGAATCAAAATGGAAGGAATGACGCCACAAGTATAGGAACTATACTTGTTTAATCGATAAAGTTCACAAAGAACTTTGAAGAGAAATAACTCACAAGATTATATTTTATATAAGAGATGAGATGCTTACAAATAAAATGCACTAGCCTATTTATAGTTTCTCAAAGGGTTTAGGCCGAATAGACACATGATGGTTCGGCCAAGGTTGAAACCCCTTTGAAAATACATGATTTTTTATGAAAATACATGATTTTAATGAAGATACATGCTCTTGGCCGAATGGATATGTGTTGGTTCGGCCCTAAGGATGATTTGAATTTATTTGGAAGTTATTTGGGCGCCAAAATGGTCAGGAAGGAGTCTTTGGCCGAATAGAAAGTATCCCTTGGTGTTTTGGTGCCTATTTGATGTCACATGGAGTGCACATGCTTGAATGATGCGTATGGCAGCCTACTTGAATGCACATGGGTCTTCTTGCAAGGCTTTGGTGAGGTTGTAACCATAGGATGATGTCTTGAAGTCCATGGGCAGCCTAGAGATGAACTAGCTTCAAGGTAAGCTAGGTGAGCGTCTTGGTAGCTAACTAGGTGAGTTATAGCTTGATGAACTCAAGCTAGTTAGCTTTGGTCTTCTCAGCTCCTCAGCTACTCTCCCAGCTACTTCCAGCTACCTTTAGTCCACTTTTCAACAATTTGGTCCAAAGCTCTCCTCCAACTAAGTTCAGCTACATACTAGCTCCTCCAGCTAAGTTGAAGCTCCTTAAGTGATGAAATGAGCTGCCATAATGTTCAAGAGCTAGTGTGAGCTGCTATGATTATCCTTTTAGCTAACCAAGCTACTATAATATGCCTTGCTTTGTGTTTCACCTATAGGAATTAACAAACAAACCAAGTAAGCAATGTGTGAGCTCATTTAAGGTAAAATGCATGCTGTCGTGAGGTGTTTGAGTGATATAAGCTATGAATGATCATCTAGAAGCTAAGTAAAGATGTGAAAACATATGTTATGCATGAAAATCATATAGGTGCAAGTGAATGATAACATATGATTATTCAAGCATAGTTTAAGATGAAAATGTATGCTCATAATAATATATAGTGCATAAATGAGTAAATATAATATAATGCAAGGTATAACTCCCTTATATTGAACATGATGAATCTTCAATGATGTGAGTGTGTCATGAAGAAAGTTGGTGGTAGACATGATCACATCAATGCTTGTGGTGCATCCTTGCGCATGGAATGATGGATGTTCATGTGCTCTCTCTTGGGCGTGCATGTGTCTCCTCCAAGCTAGCTTGAGTTGTGGAGCTAGCTAGCAATCATGGGCTGTTTGTGAACAAGCTTTCTAGCTAAGTCCTTATAAGCTCCATAACAGCATATTCAGCTACATTCAGCTACATTTGACATCACTTTTGGCAACTCAGCTCCAAATAGTCCAACTAGTTAAGTTTAGCTAGCCTTAAGCTCCTCCAGCTGAATCGAGCTTCCCTTAGTGTTCCATGAGCTGCCTTGTACTTTGTGAGCTGCATATGATGTAAGGCGAATCTACATGTTTTGATGAAAAGACTAGATAGCCTTATTGTGTCCCGATCTAGGATTGACAAGTACTGATGTCCTTGAATTTATAAGTTTGGACTGCAAAATAAGATAAGAAAATAATGATTAATAATGGAATTTAATAAATGGGATAATAATATAAGTAATGAAAATAAATAATAAGAATGAAATTAAATAAATAAAGGATAGAGATGGCTACGGAATTGATGGAAGAGATGGATAATATTGATGATGAAATGGCAATAGTGGTGATGTTGTATCTCAAACACGCCAAAGAGGAAACTATGCTATGAAGCACAATCCCGGTCTTCACAAACTTGCTTGAGGGGTGGTGATAGTGTCTTCAACCCACTAGATATCAATCAAGGAATTTTGGAATCAAAAATTGAAGGAATGACGCCACAAGTATAGGAACTATACTGTTTAATCGATAAAGTTCACAAAGAACTTAGAAGAGAAATAACTCACAAGAGTATATTTTATATAAGAGATGAGATAAGTACAAATGAAGGCAAGCCACTCTATTTATAGGAAATGAGAGGGCTTGGTCGAATGGTTACAAGTTGTTTCGGCTAAATACATGTCTATAGGAAAATACATAATGCTTGAGATGAATGAATAAGTCCTTTGGGCTTGTGATGGTTAGGCTAATCCTTCATGAAAAGCCTTAATGATTCGGCTAAGGATGGGAAGACATCTCCCTTGGCCGAATGGGCATGCTTATTCATCTTGGCGCCATTTTCTTCCCTTGGCCGAATGGTGGTGTGTCTCTTTATGTTTGGCGCCAAAGGCTCTCATGTGCATGGCATGTGATGTGGCCGAATAGGCATGGATCCTTTAGCTCATATCTCTTGGTGATTTAAGCTTTCAATGCTAGCAATTCCTTCACCAACGTGCTCCTAGATGAAAAGGCATCATCATGGGCAGCATCATTCATGAAAGGTCACGATGTTTGGTGTGAATGAGTTAAAGGTGAGCTGGCCATAGATGACTTGTGACATGGTGGACGTTTGGGCAGCTCCTTGTGAAAAGGTACCTCTTGAGGTGGCAACTATTCGCGAAAAGGTACGATTTCACAAATTTTGACTTAGGACATATTTGAAGTGTCCTAAGTGGTGATGATGATGGTGCAACTCCCCAGCTGAAATAAGGTCATCTTGTAGCTCAAATCTTCAGCTCAATCTAGCTATGAGCTCACGGCCTCTGGACAACTTTTCACCAATTGTTCCTTGTGCTCTCCTAATCGATCCCATGTAAGTTTCCTTGCTGTTACATGCTCCATTTAGCTCTAATTCAGCTCCCAAGTGTTGGCCGAATGTGCCTACATGCATAACATAAAGAAATAAACTAAGTATATAAGCTTATATAATGTGTATATTATAATATTGTGACTATAGTATATGATAATAACTTGTATCTCATATATAAATGGATAACTTATTATCATAATAACTATCGGTATAATATATATATATATATATGAAAATAACTATCTTATAACATATGAAATAAGCATCTATAGGTATAAAGATAAAAAGTTTCTTCCCTGGAGAGGTTGGAATAGCCATGGTAAATATGATGTTGAATTGGATCACATCATCCTCCCCTTCTTTTAATCGATTTGTCCTCAAATCGAATGATCGTCTTTTCCTAGTGTCCTTCCATTCAATCTTTACAAAAAGGTTCATATCCATTGAAAGACTGCTTTGGAAGTTCTTAACCTGAAAAGAAAGAAAACGTTCATTAGAAAAAATGTGATCAAACATAACAAAAGTTAAGAAATACTTCCTGTAAATTGTATGTTCAAAGTTCATGTCTATTTAAGTCATTTTGCTTTGAACGTTTGCGCCATTTTGCATTCCAAAAATCATGTCCTTTTGTTCTTCAATAGATGTTTGCATTGATTCGTGAAAGATGATGACTCTTTGAATGGTGATGTTCTCATAAGTCACGCCCCTTGGTTGAAAATTTGCTTCCCTTTGATTTTCATTAGGCATAACTCTTGATTCTTGAAGGATCACGTCCTTTGGATGAAGAATTACCACTCTTTGTTTTTCAAAAATCGCACCTTTTGGCTCTTGAAAGGTCACGTCTATTAATTTCCCAAATCGATGGATTGTGTCACTTGGATCATCCTGCAAATCAAAGGAAATTCCTACATTGTCAAAGTTAGAAAAATCTTCATTGACCTTGCGCCTCATCAGTAAACATCTTTGTAACAAGCACTTATATGTATAAGCACTTGTTTTTGGAATGTTTTCTTCCTGGATTAACTTTGATTTTCCTTTCCTCATGGCCTCAACACTTTGTTTCATCTTGATTTGCTCAACTTGGACTTGTTTAGGCGTCAAGGGTGTTAGGATGATCTTCTTTCCTCCATGGTTGAATGAATACTGATTGGTAAAACAATCATGAATGATCCTCATATCATATTGCCATGGTCTTCCAAGGAGTAAATCGCTAGCATGCATAGGAACAACATCTCACATAACCTCGTCCTTGTACTTACCAATTGAAAAAGGGACCATCACCTGTTTGTTGACATTAAGTTCACCTCGTTCATTGAGCCATTTTAGTTTGTAGGGATTTGGATGTTTCAACGTTTACAATCCCAATTTCTCCACCATGATGGTACTGGCAACATTAGTACAACTCCCTCCATCTATAATCATGAAACACACTTTTTCATTCACATGGCAGCGGGTATGAAAGATGTTTTCATGTTGTGCATCGTCTTCTACTACTTGGGAACTTAGACTTCTCTTGACCACTAGGGCTTCACCTTCCACAGGAGCACCAATTTCGGTTTCTTCCTCCACTTTTGTTGGTGGTGCTTCTTCTTCTTCATGGTCATATTCAATCTCACCATTTCCAAGTAATAACATGGTGTTTCTACTGGGACATTGTGTGGATACATTTAAAACAACGGATGTCTCTTGTTCGTTCAGGGATCTCTTTTCCTCGATTCTCCTTACCAAGTTGGGATGCATTTGATGATTCGGCTTTTTCCTTGATAGGAGTAGGAGTAGACTTCTTCAAATTGTTAGGACTCCATCTCGAAGGCATGGTAGTGCGAGATATAGATCTCCTTCGTAATTGCCTTTCTATTTTCATAGCCATTTGCACCATTTCATCAAGTTCGATATAATGATACAATTCTAGTGTGTTGGCAATCTCAGGATTGAGTCCAGCAAGAAATCTAGCCATGG
Source organism: Hibiscus syriacus (assembly GCF_006381635.1). Taxonomy (NCBI): domain Eukaryota; kingdom Viridiplantae; phylum Streptophyta; class Magnoliopsida; order Malvales; family Malvaceae; genus Hibiscus; species Hibiscus syriacus. The sequence continues at coordinate 8,738,958 of NW_024062800.1, read as the reverse complement.
TTGCTTCACGATCCTCCTCAATATTGACTCGGAACATTACCACTTCCATTTCTTTATAATAATCCTCCACACTCCGTTGGGCTTGTTTCAATTTATGCAATTTCTGAAACATGTCTCGGTGATAATGAGTAGGAATGAAACGTTTACGCATGATACCTTTCATTTCGAGCCATGTTGAAATTGGTCTCTCTCCATTCCTTCTTCGAGTAATAGTAAGTTGATCCCACCATATCAAAGCATAATCAACAAACTCCATGGCTGCCAATCTTACTTTCTTGAGTTCGGAATAGTTATGGCAACTAAACACATGTTCCTTGCTTTCCCATTCAAGATAGGCTTCTGGATTAGTGGAACTAAGGAATTTTGATTTTGATGTTGCTCATATTATCATCAACATTGGCACGCCTAGGTCCTTGTATCAATGATGGTTCTTCTTCATCATAAGGATTTGGGACATCATCTTCTGGAAGAGGTTGTTGCCTCCGAGGAGTATTATTATTTCTAATTTGTGGTTGATCTTATCTTTGGTCTAGTTTCTCATGGAGAGCATCAAATTCTGTTCGAAACATTCTCATCATTTCTCCAATCAGTGCTTGCATTTGCAAATTGGGTTGATCTGCATTTCCTTTAGGACTTTGAGACATGGTTAGTAAATAAAACAAACCTTACCAGCATACTCACAAAGTCTCACAATTTCACTCCAAAGAAAAGATAATATCACTCTACTCAACACTCGTGTTTACTCTCGGGAATATATATTTGGCTTTTAATAATTCTCCTTCTGATCTCACTCTCTCAATAGCCTTTTTCCACTCAATTTCTCTTGCTAAGTCCTTTGAGGAACTTACTCAAGATTATAACAAGTTAATTCCTTCCTTGTGTGCGTCGGCTACAAATAGGTTAGGGTAGAAAGAATAGAAGAAATGGAAAGGTAGAAGAAAGGTTTTAAGGTATTAAAAGAAAGAAATGGTTGAAGACAAGGAAAATGAAATTATGGAAAAGAAAGAGGTGACTTACAATTCAAGAAACAACACTTACTGCAACCTTTCTCAAGAAACAATAAGGTTATCTTCTCTTAGTGTAGATGGCCTCTTTGATGTACTTGCAAAGGTAGAGTACTTTTCCTTGGCTTGCTTTCTCTTTTGAATTTCTTTTCTTTTTTTTTCTTTTTTTTTATTTTTCTCTTTTTCTTTCTTTTTGCACTCTAATTTTGATGTAGGAGTCTTTTTCTTTTGCTTTGCACGCCAATGACACTTTTTTTATCAATCAAACTATGCTCTGATTACCGCTTGATGTAAGGTGAATCTACACGCTTTGATGAAAAGAGTAGATAGTCTTATTGTGTCCCGATCTAGGATTGACAAGTACTGATGTCCTTGAATTTATAAGTTTGGGCTGCAAAATAAGATAAGAAAATAATGATTAATAATGGAATTTAATAAATGGGATAATAATATAAGTAATGAAAATAAATAATAAGAATGAAATGAAATAAATAAAGGATAGAGATGGCTGCAGAATTGATGGAAGAGATGGATGATGTTGATGATGAAATGGCAATGGTGGTGAATTTGTATCTCAAACACGCCAAAGAGGAAACAATGCTATGAAGCACAATCCCGATCTTCACAAACTTGCTTGAGGGGTGGTGATAGTGTCTTCAACCCACTAGATATCAATCTAGGAATTTTGGAATCAAAAATGGAAGGAATGACGCCACCAGTATAGGAACTATACTTGTTTAATCGATAAAGTTCACAAAGAACTTTGAAGAGAAATAACTGAAAAGAGTATATTTTATATAAGAGATGAGATAGGTACAAATGAAGGCAAGCCACTCTATTTATAGGAAATGAGAGGGCTTGGCCAAATGGTTACAAGTTGTTTCGGCTAGATACATGTCTCTAGGAAAATACATAATGCTTGAGATGAATGAATAAGTCCTTTAGGCTTGTAATGGTTCGGCTAATCCTTCATGAAAAGCCTTAATGATTCGGTTAAGGATGGGAAGACATCTCCCTTGGCCGAATGGGCATGCTTGTTCATCTTGGTGCCATTTTCTTCCCTTGGCCGAATGGTGGTGTGTCTCTTCATGTTTGGCGCCAAAGGCTCTCATGTGCATGGCATGTGATGTGGCCGAATAGGCATGGATCCTTTATCTCATATCTCTTGGTGATTTAAGCTTCCAATGCTAGCAATTCCTTCACCAACGTGCTCCTAGATGAAAAGGCATCTTCATGGGCAACATCATTCATGAAAGGTCACAATGTTTGAGAAAGGTGTCCCTTCATGTTTGAGCTGCTTATGGTGTGAATGAGCTAAAGGTGAGCTGGCCATAGATGACTTGTGACATGGTGGACGTTTGGGAAGCTCCTTGTGAAAAGGTACCTCTTGAGGTGGCAACTATTCACGAAAAGGTACGATTTCACAAATTTTGACTTAGGACATATTTGAAGTGTCCTAAGTGGTGATGATGATGGTGCAACTCCCCAGCTGAAATAAGGTCATCTTGTAGCTCAAATCTTCAGCTCAATCTAGCTATAAGCTCACGGCCTCCAGACAACTTTTCACCAATTGTTCCTTGTGCTCTCCTAATCGATCCCATGTAAGTTTCCTTGCTGTTACATGCTCTATTTAGCTCTAATTCAGCTCCCAAGTGTTGACTGAATGTGCCTACATGCATAACATAAAGAAATAAACTAAGTATATAAGCTTAAATAATGTGTATATTATAATATTGTGACTATAGTATATGATAATAACTTGTATCTCATATATAAATGGATAACTTATTATCATAATAACTATAGGTATAATATATATATATGAAAATAACTATCTTATAACATATGAAATAAGCATCTATAGGTATAAAGATAGAAAGTTTCTTCCCTGAAGAGGTTGGAATAGCCATGGTAAATATGATGTTGAATTGGATCACATCAGCATATGACGTCCAAATCATTCACCAAGCTACCTCAACGTTCATTATGCTCCAATGTACCTACATGTGCAAGGAAAGAAGGTAATTCCATGGTATTGAGCTAATATGAGCTAATTACCTTGCTGCCATGTTTGATTATGGTAATGTGAGCTAAGTTTGAATGTCATGAGCTAATTATATCATCTCCTAATATGTGTAAGGTAAGGTATAAAGCCTAAGAGCAAATATGAATGCAAATGAACTAATGAAATGCATTATAAGTATGCTGCCTTGATGTATATGTTATAATCATGCATAATATAATTATATAGCTATCCTAACATGTTTAACATTTTAAAATAACAATGTGTAAGATGTATTCATACTAAGTTATTCTTTAACTTCATAACTAATATCCTTAGCATGATATGTAATATAATAGTATATATTATAAGGCTATTATAAAGTAAATGCATTAAAAGATGTTCAAGAGTACTCCCTTTATAGTTGAAAATGTGCTTGCATCATCCCCCCTTCTTTAGGGCGATTTGTCCTCAAATCGAGTTCATTCTATCCTTGCATAGCTTCACGCCTTTTTGCTAAAAGAAAGTATCCTTTGAACGTTTGTGTTCTTCCATTAGGTACCCTTTTGTAAGATTTCCCTTTAGGCCTTTCTTTGGAATATGATTTACCAACAGGTACCTTTTGGGAATGATCTTTATCTAGGGATATCCCTTTTGGAAGTGACGTGATTTGTCCTGAAAAGTGAGGAGAGAAAAGTTTTCATATGAAGGGGTACTTACCTTTTGTAGATTAAAATTATTGGCGAAGAGTTGTGACTTTATGTCCCAAACATCACCACTTTTCGTAGGTGACCCTTCATTTTCCAGCATTGAACCATCATGTATCTCTATGAAGAAGTTTGGTTTTTTGTTTAGTTCCTCTTCATTTTTTGTCGGAGTTTTATCTTTACGCCATGCTTGTACACTCTTTCGCATATGAAATTGATCTTGTTGTACTTCTTTTGGCGTTAAAGGCATCAAGGTCACCTTGCGTCCACCATGCTTAAAAGTGTATTAATTGTGAAAACAATCATGAATGGCCCTTTGTCATACTGCCATGGTCTCCCAAGCAAGATGTGGCTAGCATGCATAGGGACTGATGTAAGGCGGATCTACACGCTTTGGGAGAAGAGAGTAGATAGCCTTATTGTGTCCCGATCTAGGATTGACAAGTACTGATGTCATTGAATTTATAAGTTTGGGCTGCAAAATAAGATAAGAAATGAATGATTAATAATGGAATTAATAAAGGGGATAATAATATAAGTAATGAAAAGAAATAATAAGAATGAAATGAAATAAGGATGGGATAGAGATGGTTGCAGAAATTGATGGTCTTGATGGATGATGTTGATGATGTAATGGCAATGGTGGTGATATTGTATCTCAAACAAGCCAAAGATGAAATAGTGCTAAGGAGAACAATCCCGATCTTCATAAAGTTGCTTGAGGGGTGGTGATAGTGTCTTCAACCCACTAGATATCAATCTAGGAATTTTGGAATCAAGATGGAATGAATGAAGCCACAAGTATAGAAACTATACTTGTTTAATCGATAAAGTTCACAAAGAACTTTGAAGAGAAATAACTCATAAGAGTATGTTTTATATAAGAGATGAGATGATTACAAATGAAATGCACTAGCCTATTTATAGTTTTTCAAAGGGTTTAGGCCGAATAGACAGATGATGGTTCGGCCAAGGTTGAAACCCCTTTGAAAATACATGTTTTTTTATGAAAATACATGATTTTAATGAAGATACATGCTCTTGGCCGAATGGTTATGTGTTGGTTCGGCCCTAAGGATGATTTGAATGCATTTGGAAGTTATTTGGGCGCCAAAATGGAGAGGAATGAGTCTTTGGCCGAATAGGAAGCATCCCTTGGTGTTTTGGCGCCTATTTGATGTCACGTGGAGTGCACATGCTTGAATGATGCACATGGCAGCCTACTTGAATGCACATGGGTCTTCTTGCAAGGCTTTGGTGAGGTTGCAACCATAGTATGATGTCTTGAAGTCCATGGGCAGCCTAGAGATGGACTAGCTTCATGGTAAGCTAGGTGAGTGTCTTGGTAGCTAACTAGGTGAGCTATAGCTTGATGAACTCAAGCTAGTTAGCTTTGGTCTTCTCAGCTCCTCAGCTACTCCCTGCTACCTTTAGTCCACTTTTCAACAATTTAGTCCAAATCTCTCATCCAACTAGGTTTAGCTACATGCTAGCTCCTCCAGCTAAGTTGAACCTCTTTAAGTGATGAAATGAGCTGCCATAACGTTCATGAGCTAGTGTGAGCTGCTATGCTTATCCTTTTAGCTAACCAAGCTACCATAATATGCCTTGCTTTGTGTTTCACCTATAGGAATTAACAAACAAACTAAGTAAGCAATGTGTGAGCTCATTTAAGGTAAAATGCATGCTGTCGTGAGGTGTTTGAGTGATATGTGCTATGAATGATCATCTAGAAGCTAAGATAACATGTATATAAGCTAGATAAAAGGCATAGGATGTTCATGAGCTTTAAGAAAACATATATGAGCAAGAAAATAGATGCATGCCTGCAAATGAGCTAAAGAAACATGGATTTAAAGCTAGTGAGCTAATGTAAACATAACATGAGCTAGAATAAAGACATGAGTTAATGAATGAATGAATACATGCTGCCATGATATCTAAATGATATGCAAACATAATAAATAAATCTAAAACATATGTAGACATAATATAAAGCTAAGTAAAGATGTGAAAACATATGTTATACATGAAAATCATATAGTTGCAAGTGAATGATAACATATGATTATTCAAGCATAGTTTAAGATGCAAATGTATGCTCATAATAATATATAGTGCATAAATGAGTAAATATAATATAAAGTAAGGTATAACTCCCTTATATTGAGCATGATGAATCTTCAATGATGTGAGTGTGTCATGAAGAAAGTTGGTGCTAGACAAGATCACATCATCCTCCCCTTCTTTTAGGCGATTTGTCCTCAAATCGTAAGGTGACTTCTCCTTAGTATCTTTCTATTCAAATTTTGTTGATTTGACTTCAAAATGTATCCATTCAATAGCAAATTGTTCAAGACATTTCCTTTTGAAAAGATCTATGAAAGGATCCTCGTGAAAGGTCATGAATCTTGAATAAGTACTTTGAATCTCCTTATCCTGAAAAGAAAGAAGACTTTTATAAGTAAGGGAAATATTAATCATTAGAAAGTTAAAGGTATACTCCATGTTCACATCTTTTGGATGGACAAAAGTGATGTCTTTTGAATCACAAGATATGTTGCTTTGAAATATCATGTCCCCAAAAGTCATGTTCCTTGGTCCTCCAATAGGTGTATTCATTGAATCATGAAAGGTTATAACTCTTGGAATGGAAATGTCCTTAGAATCCTCATAAGTCACGTCCTTTGGATGATAAAATGTCTCCCTTTGCCTTGCATCTCTTGGCTCTTTGAAGGTCACGTCCCCTAGCCTCCCAATTTGACAAGTTGTGTCGCTTGGAACATTCGAAAAATCAAAGAAAAAATCTGCAATTACATGGTTAGAATAATCGTCCTTGATCTTTCGTTTCATCCATAGCCATTCTCGAATGACCTTTCCATCACCAAGTGATAAGATAATACCATAGATATGAATCGAATTGCTGCAAAATAAATCAAAACATGTAAAGGAAAAACTATTGACAAGATGAAAGGAAATATCAAACCAGGGTGGATGTTTAATGGGAGTTGGTTGCTGAATTCTTTTCTGGATTGGCAATGTACTTGGAATGTCAAGGAACACAACTCTTGGCACTTCAAGTGATGCTTCTTTTGGAACTTCAAATGGCATAACCTTTGAAATATCAAGAGACATTTTTTGTGAATCACCAAAAGTCATACCTATTGGTTCTTCAAAAGTCACATCTTTTAGTTTTCCAAAAGTAATGATTTTTGAATCATCTCCTTGAAAAGATATGTCACTTAAATTATCCTGCAAAACAAAAGAGAGAATAGGAGAAGAAGTAAGGTTAAATAAAAATTGTTCTTCATTCTCCTTTTTTCCTCCAAATTCATTCTTTTCAACTCCAACGATTTCTGTATCCACTCTCCGTTCATCATTTTCAACTCCAACAATTTGTTCAACTTCAAAATGCTTTTGTTCATTTGAATTTTTCTCCAAACATTCTTCAGTTGCATTGTCTTTAAGTTGTTCTTTCATTGCTTCAATGTTCTTCTTCAAGGAGTTTTGATCTTCATTTACTCGGCTAGGAGATAGTGGAATCAAGATGATTTTCCTTTCATTGTCAAAGAAGGAGTATCGGTTTGTGAAACCATCATGAACAACACGCTTGTCAAATTGCCATGGCCTCCCCAAGAGTAAATGACTCGTATTCATATGTACCACGTCACATAGAATCTCTTCTTTGTAACTTCCAAGTGAGAATGGAACATGTACTTGTTCAGTGACCTTCATCTCTTCCTCGTTGTTCAACCATTCCAATTCATATGGGCTGGAATGTTTAATCGTTGTAAGCCCCAATTTATTCACCATGTACGGACTTACAATGTTTGTACAACTTCCTCCGTCAATAGCTACAAGACACACTTTACCATTTACATGGCAACGAGTGTGAAATGTGTTTGTTCTTTGCTGTTCGTTCTCCATTGTTTGGAAAGATGAAAGATCATAAGACATTGTTAGTAGAAAGAAAGAAAAAAAATTAAAAACCGTACCAGCACACTCTCAAAGCCTCACAATCTTCACTCCAAAGAAAATTAAGAGATTACTCCACTCAACACTCGTGTTTACTCTCGGGAATATAATTTGGCTTTTAACAATTCCCCTTCTGATCTCACTCTCTCAATTAGCCTTTTTCCACTCAATTTTTCTTGTTATGTCCTTTGAGGAACTTACTCAAGATTATAACAAGTTAATTCCTTCCTTGTGTGCGTCGGCTGCAAATAGGTTAGGGTAGAAAGAGTAGGAAAAAAATGGAAAGGTAGAAGAAAGGATTCAAAGGTATTAAAAGAAGGAAATGGTTGAAGACAAGGAAAATGAAAGTATAAAAAAGGAAGAGGTGACTTACAATTCAAGAAACAACACTTACTACAACATTTCTCAAGAAACAATAAGGTTATCTTCTCTTAGTGTAGATGGCCTCTTTGATGTACTTGTAATGGTAGAGAACATTCCTTGGATTGCTTTCTTTTTGAATTTTTCTTTTTCTTTTCTTTTCTTCTTTTCTGATTTTTCTCTTCTTTTGTCTTTTTCTTTCTTTTTGCACTCCCATTCTGATGAAGGAGTCTTTTCTTCTATTTTTCTTTTGCTTTGCACGCCAATGACACTTTTGTTGTCAATCCAACTATGCTCTGATTACCGCTTAATGTAAGGAGGATCTACACGCTTTGGGAGAAGAGGAGTAGATAGCCTTATTGTGTCCCGATCTAGGATTGACAAGTACTGATGTCCTTGAATTTATAAGTTTGGGCTGCAAAATAAGATAAGAAAGGAATGATTAATAATGAAATTAATAAAGGGGATAATAATATAAGTAATGAAAATAAATAATAAGAATGAAATGAAATAAGGATGGGATAGATATGGCTGCAGAAATTGATGGTCTTGATGGATGATGTTGATGATGTAATGGCAATGGTGGTGATATTGTATCTCAAACACGCCAAAGATGAAATAGTGCTAAGGAGCACAATCCCGGTCTTCATAAACTTGCTTGAGGGGTGGTGATAGTGTCTTCAACCCACTAGATATCAATCTAGGAATTTTGGAATCAAGATGGAAGGAATGACGCCACAAGTATAGAAACTATACTTGTTTAATCGATAAAGTTCACAAAGAACTTTGAAGAGAAATAACTCACAAGAGTATGTTTTTTATAAGATATGAGATGATTACAAATGAAATGCACTAGCCTATTTATAGTTTTTCAAAGGGTTTAGGCCGAATAGACAGATGATGGTTCGGCCAAGGTTGAAACCCCTTTGAAAATACATGCTTTGAATGCATTTGGAAGTTATTTGGACGCCAAAATGGAGAGGAAGGAGTCTTTGGCCGAATAGGAAGCATCCCTTGGTGTTTTGGCACCTATTTGATGTCACATGGAGTGCACATGCTTGAATGATGCACATGGAAGCCTACTTGAATGCACATGGGTCTTCTTGCAAGGCTTTGGTGAGGTTGCAACCATAGTATGATGTCTTGAAGTCCATGGGCAGCCTAGAGATGAACTAGCTTCAAGGTAAGCTAGGTGAGTGTCTTGGTAGCTAACTAGGTGAGCTATAACTTGATGAACTCAAGCTAGTTAGCTTTGGTCTTCTCAGCTCCTCAGCTACTCCTGCTACCTTTAGTCCACTTTTCAACAATTTAGTCCAAATCTCTCCTCCAACTAGGTTTAGCTACATGCTAGCTCCTCCAGCTAAGTTGAAGCTCTTTAAGTGATGAAATGAGCTGCCATAACGTTCATGAGCTAGTGTGAGCTGCTATGCTTATCTTTTTAGCTAACCAAGCTACCATAATATGCCTTGCTTTGTGTTTCACCTATAGGAATTAACAAACAAACCAAGTAAGCAATGTGTGAGCTTATTTAAGGTAAAATGCATGCTGTCGTGAGGTGTTTGAGTGATATGAGCTATGAATGATCATCTAGAAGCTAAGATAACATGTATATAAGGTAAATAAAAGGCATAGGACGTTCATGAGCTTTAAGAAAACATATATGAGCAAGAAAATAGATGCATGCCTGCAAATGAGCTAAATAAACATGGATTTAAAGCTAGTGAGCTAATATAAACATAACATGAGCTAGAATAAATGACATGAGTTAATGAATGAATGAATACATGCTGCCATGATATCTAAATGATATGCAAACATAATAAATGAATCTAAAACATATGTAAACATAATATAAAGCTAAGTAAAGATGTGAAAACATATGTTATACATGAAAATCATATAGTTGCAAGTGAATGATAACATATGATTATTCAAGCATAGTTTAAGATGCAAATGTATGCTCATAATAATATATAGTGCATAAATGAGTAAATATAATATAAAGTAAGGTATAACTCCCTTATATTGAGCATGATGAATCTTCAATGATGTGAGTGTGTCAAGAAGAAAGTTGGTGCTAGACATGATCACATCATCCTCCCCTTCTTTTAGGCAATTTGTCCTCAAATCGTAAGGCGACTTCTCCTTAGTATCTTTCCATTCAAATTTTATTGATTTGACTTCAAAATGTATCCATTCAATAGCAAATTGTTCAAGACATTTTCTTTTGAAAAGATCTATGAAAGGATCCTCGTTAAAGGTCATGAATCTTGAATAAGTACTTTGAATCTCCTTATCCTGAAAAGAAAGAAGACTTTTATAAGTAAGGGAAATATTAATCATTAGAAAGGTAAAGGTATACTCCCTATTTACATCTTTTGGATGGCCAAAAGTGATGTCTTTTGAATCACAAGATATGTTGCTTTGAACTATCATGTCCCCAAAAGTCATGTTCCTTGGTCCTCCAATAGGTGTATTCATTGAATCATGAAAGGTTATAACTCTTGGAATGGAAATGTCCTTAGAATCCTCATAAGTCACGTCCTTTGGATGATAAAATGTCTCCCTTTGCCTTGCATCTCTTGGCTCTTTGAAGGTCACGTCCCCTAGCCTCCCAATTTGACAAGTTGTGTCGCTTGGAACATTCGAAAAATCAAAGAAAAAATCTGTAATTACATGGTTAGAATAATTGTCCTTGATCTTTCGTTTCATCCATAGGCATTCTCGAATGACCTTGCCATCACCAAGTGATAAGATAATACCATAGATATGAATCGAATTGCTTCAAAATAAATCAAAACATGTAAAGGAAAAACCATTGACAAGATGAAACGAAATATCAAACCGGGTGGATGTTTAATGGTAGTTGGTTGCTGAATTCTTTTCTGGATTGGCAATGTACTTGGAATGTCAAGGAACACAACTCTTGGCACTTCAAGTGATGCTTCTTTTGGAACTTCAAATGGCATAACCTTTGAAATATCAAGAGACATTTTTTGTGAATCACCAAAAGTCATGCCTATTGGTTCTTCAAAAGTCACATCTTTTAGTTTTCCAAAAGTAATGATTTTTGAATCTTCTCCTTGAAAAGATATGTCACTTGAATTATCCTGCAAAACAAAAGAGAGAATAGGAGAAGAAGTAATGTTAGATAAAAATTGTTCTTCATTCTCCTCTTTTCCTCCAAATTCATTCTTTTCAACTCCAACGGTTTCTGCATCCACTCTCCGTTCATCATTTTCAACTCCAACAATTTGTTCAACTTCAAAATGCTTTTGTTTATTTGAATTTTTCTCCAAACATTCTTCAGTTGCATTGTCTTTAAGTTGTTCTTTCATTGCTTCAATGTTCTTCTTCAAGGTGTTTTGATCTTCATTTACTCGGCTAGGAGATAGTGGAATCAAGATGATTTTCCTTTCATTGTGAAAGAAGGAGTATCGGTTTGTGAAACCATCATGAACAACACGCTTGTCAAATTGCCATGGCCTACCCAAGAGTAAATGACTCGTATTCATATGTACCACGTCACATAGAATCTCTTCTTTGTAACTTCCAAGTGAGAATGGAACAAGTACTTGTTCAGTGACCTTCATCTCTTCCTCGTTGTTCAACCATTCCAATTCATATGGGCTGGAATGTTTAATCGTTGTAAGCCCCAATTTATTCACCATGTATGGACTTACAATGTTTGTACAACTTCCTCCGTCAACAGCTACAAGACACACATTACCATTTACATGGTAACGAGTGTGAAATGTGTTTGTTTTTTGCTGTTCGTTCTCCATTGCTTGGAAAGATGAAAGATCATAAGACATTGTTAGTAGAAAGAAAGAAAAAAAATTAAAAACTTTACCAGCACACTCTCAAAGCCTCACAATCTTCACTCCAAAGAAAATTAAGAGATTACTCCACTCAACACTCGTGTTTACTCTCGGGAATATAATTTGGCTTTTAACAATTCCCCTTCTGATCTCACTCTCTCAATTAGCCTTTTTCCACTCAATTTTTCTTGTTAAGTCCTTTGAGGAACTTGCTCAAGATTATAACAAGTTAATTTCTTCCTTGTGTGCGTCAGCTGCAAATAGGTTAGGGTAGAAAGAGTAGAAAAAAAATGGAAAGGTAGAAGAAAGGATTCAAAGGTATTAAAAGAAGGAAATGGTTGAAGACAAGGAAAATGAAAGTATAAAAAAGGAAGAGGTGACTTACAATTCAAGAAACAACACTTACTACAACCTTTCTCAAGAAAAAATAAGGTTATCTTCTCTTAGTGTAGATGGCCTCTTTGATGTACTTGTAATGGTAGAGCACTTTCCTTGGATTGCTTTCTTTTTGAATTTTTCTTTTTCTTTTCTTTTCTTTTTTTCTGATTTTTCTCTTCTTTTGTCTTTTTCTTTGTTTTTGCACTCCTATTCTGATGAAGGAGTCTTTTCTTCTATTTTTCTTTTGCTTTGCACGCCAATGACACTTTTGTTGTCAATCCAACTATGCTCTGATTACCGCTTAATGTAAGGAGGATCTACACACTTTGGGAGAAGAGAGTAGATAGCCTTATTGTGTCCCGATCTAGGATTGACAAGTACTGATGTCCTTGAATTTATAAGTTTGGGCTACAAAATAAGATAAGAAAGGAATGATTAATAATGGAATTAATAAAGGGGATAATAATATAAGTAATGAAAAGAAATAATAAGAATGAAATGAAATAAGGATGGGATAGATATGGCTGCAGAAATTGATGGTCTTGATGGATGATGTTGATGATGTAATGGCAATGGTGGTGATATTGTATCTCAAACACGCCAAAGATGAAATAGTGCTAAGGAGCACAATCCCAGTCTTCACAAACTTGCTTGAGGGGTGGTGATAGGGTCTTCAACCCACTAGATATCAATCTAGGAATTTTGGAATCAAGATGGAAGGAATGACGCCACAAGTATAGAAACTATATTTGTTTAATCGATAAAGTTCACAAAGAACTTTGAAGAGAAATAACTCACAAGAGTATTTTTTATATAAGATATGAGATGATTACAAATGAAATGCACTAGCCTATTTATAGTTTTTAAAGGGTTTAGGCCGAATAGACACATGATGGTTCGGCCAAGGTTGAAACCCCTTTGAAAATACATGATTTTTGATGAAAATACATGATTTTAATGAAGATACATGCTCTTGGCCGAATGGTTATGTGTTGGTTCGGCCCTAAGGATGATTTGAATGCATTTGGAAGTTATTTGGGCGCCAAAATGGAGAGGAAGGATTCTTTGGCCGAATAGGAAGCATCCCTTGGTGTTTTGGCGCCTATTTGATGTCACATGGAGTGCACATGCTTGAATGATGCACATGGCAGCCTACTTGAATGCACATGGCAGCCTACTTGAATGCACATGGGTCTTCTTGCAAGGCTTTGGTGAGGTTTCAACCATAGTATGATGTCTTGAAGTCCATGGGCAGCCTAGAGATGAACTAGCTTCAAGGTAAGCTAGGTGAGTGTCTTGGTAGCTAACTAGGTTAGCTATAGCTTGATGAACTCAAGCTAGTTAGCTTTGGTCTTCTCAGCTCCTCAGCTACTCCCTACTACCTTTAGTCCACTTTTCAACAATTTAGTCCAAAGCTCTCCTCCAACTAGGTTTAGCTACATGCTAGCTCCTCCAGCTAAGTTGAAGCTCTTTAAGTGATGAAATGAGCTGCCATAACGTTCATGAGCTAGTGTGAGCTACTATGCTTATCTTTTTAGCTAACCAAGCTACCATAATATGCCTTGCTTTGTGTTTCACCTATAGGAATTAACAAACAAACCAAGTAAGCAATGTGTGAGCTTATTTAAGGTAAAATGCATGTTGTCGTGAGGTGTTTGAGTGATATGAGCTATGAATGATCATCTAGAAGCTAAGATAACATGTATATAAGGTAAATAAAAGGCATAGGACGTTCATGAGCTTTAAGAAAACATATATGAGCAAGAAAATAGATGCATGCCTGCAAATGAGCTAAATAAACATGGATTTAAAGCTAGTCATGAGCTAGAATAAATGACATGAGTTAATGAATGAATGAATACATGCTGCCATGATATCTAAATGATATGCAAACATAATAAATGAATCTAAAACATATGTAAACATAATATAATGCTAAGTAAAGATGTGAAAACATATGTTATACATGAAATGATATAGTTGCAAGTGAATGATAACATATGATTATTCAAGCATAGTTTAAGATGCAAATGTATGCTCATAATAATATATAGTGCATAAATGAGTAAATATAATATAAACTAAGGTATAACTCCCTTATATTGAGCATGATGAATCTTCAATGATGTGAGTGTGTCATGAAGAAAGTTGGTGCTAGACATGATCACATCATCCTCCCCTTCTTTTAGGCGTTTGTCCTCAAATCGTAAGGCGACTTCTCCTTAGTATCTTTCCAATCAAATTTTGTTGATTTGACTTCAAAATGTATCCATTCAATAGCAAATTGTTCAAGACATTTTCTTTTGAAAAGATCTATGAAAGGATCCTCGTGAAAGGTCATGAATCTTGAATAAGTACTTTGAATCTCCTTATCCTGAAAAGAAAGAAGACTTTTATAAGTAAGGGAAATATTAATCATTAGAAAGGTAAAGGTATACTCCCTGTTCACATCTTTTGGATGGCCAAAAGTGATGTCTTTTGAATCACAAGATATGTTTCTTTGAACTATCATGTCCCAAAAAGTCATGTTCCTTGGTCCACCAATAGGTGTTTTCATTGAATCATGAAAGGTTATAACTCTTGGAATGGAAATGTCCTTAGAATCCTCATAAGTCACGTCCTTTGGATGATAAAATGTCTCCCTTTTCCTTGCATCTCTTGGCTCTTTGAAGGTCACGTCCCCTAGCCTCCCAATTTGACAAGTTGTGTCGCTTGGAACATTCGAAAAATCAAAGAAAAAATCTGTAATTACATGGTTAGAATAATCGTCCTTGATCTTTCGTTTCATCCATAGCCATTCTCGAATGACCTTTCCATCACCAAGTGATAAGATAATACCATAGATATGAATCGAATTGCTGCAAAATAAATCAAAACATGTAAAGGAAAAACTATTGACAAGTTGAAAGGAAATATCAAACCAGGGTGGATGTTTAATGGGAGTTGGTTGCTGAATTCTTTTCTGGATTGGCAATGTACTTGAAATGTCAAGGAACACAACTCTTGGCACTTCAAGTGATGCTTCTTTTGGAACTTCAAATGGCATAACCTTTGAAATATCAAGAGACATTTTTTGTGAATCACCAAAAGTCATGCCTATTGGTTCTTCAAAAGTCACATCTTATAGTTTTCCAAAAGTAATGATTTTTTAATCATCTTCTTGAAAAGATATGTCACTTAAATTATCCTGCAAAACAAAAGAGAGAATAGGAGAAGAAGTAAGGTTAGATAAAAATTGTTCTTCATTCTCCTCTTTTCCTCCAAATTCATTCTTTTCAACTCCAACGATTTCTGCATCCACTCTTCGTTCATCATTTTCAACTCCAACAATTTGTTCAACTTCAAAATGCTTTTGTTCATTTGAATTTTTCTCCAAACATTCTTCAGTTGCATTGTCTTTAAGTTGTTATTTCATTGCTTCGATGTTCTTCTTCAAGGTGTTTTGATCTGCATTTACTCGGCTAGGAGATAGTGGAATCAAGATGATTTTCCTTTCATTGTGAAAGAAGGAGTATTGGTTTGTGAAACCATCATGAACAACACGCTTGTCAAATTGCCATGGCCTCCCCAAGAGTAAATGACTCGTATTCATATGTACCACGTCATATAGAATCTCTTCTTTGTAACTTCCAAGTGAGAATGGAACAAGTACTTGTTCAGTGACCTTCATCTCTTCCTCGTTGTTCAACCATTCCAATTCATATGGGCTGGAATGTTTAATCGTTGTAAGCCCCAATTTATTCACCATGTATGGACTTACAATGTTTGTACAACTTCCTCCGTCAACAGCTACAAGACACACTTTACCATTTACATGGCAACGAGTGTGAAATGTGTTTGTTCTTTGCTGTTCGTTCTCCATTGTTTGGAAAGATGAAAGATCATAAGACATTGTTAGTAGAAAGAAAGAAAAAAAATTAAAAACCTTACCAGCACACTCTCAAAGCCTCACAATCTTCACTCCAAAGAAAATTAAGAGATTACTCCACTCAACACTCGTGTTTACTCTCGGGAATATAATTTGGCTTTTAACAATTCCCCTTCTGATCTCACTCTCTCAATTAGCCTTTTTCCACTCAATTTTTCTTGTTAAGTCCTTTGAGGAACTTACTCAAGATTATAACAAGTTAATTCCTTCCTTGTGTGCGTCAGCTGCAAATAGGTTAGGGTAGAAAGAGTAGAAAAAAATGGAAAGGTAGAAGAAAGGATTAAAAGGTATTAAAAGAAGGAAATGGTTGAAGACAAGGAAAATGAAAGTATAAAAAAGGAAGAGGTGACTTACAATTCAAGAAACAACACTTACTACAATCTTTCTCAAGAAAAAATAAGGATATCTTCTCTTAGTGATGTAAGGTACTTGTACCTTTTCAAATGATTGTGGATCTAGGAAGGAAGCAAAACAACCTGCAAAGTGAATGGCTCAAAATAGAATGGTTAAGGGTGGTAGACGTATGGGTGAATTGGTAGGCTATTTAAATATTGAGTAATGGAAGCGGAAGATAGTTGATAAGGCTATGGTTATGGTGATGAAATAAAAGGATGGTTGTGAGGATAGTATCTTGAAGAGATCTCAAAGAAGAACCAATGCTATATAGAGCAGAGACCCAATCTTTATATTGTTTCTTCAAGGGATGGTGTTAAGTACTTTGACCCACTAGTTATATGAACTAGGAACCAGAAGTATCAAGATGAAAGGAAGGGGGTTTACGCCACAAGTATAAAATACTTGATAAGTCGATAAAAAGTCACCAGGACTTAAGAAGAGAATAATCTCACTTTAATTGAATAAAAAGGTCTGTACAAATGATGTAATGTTTTCCTATTTATAGGAAATGGAGAGACATGGCCGAATAAATACAAGATGATTCGGCCAGCCTATGTATCTCCCTATAAAGACATAATTTAAATGCTAAAAGAGAGGATGGTTCAGCCCTAGATGAAGGGAAATGATCCTTGGCCGAATAGTTCTTGTGTCTCCTCAAGTTGGCGCCAATTTGGATGAGAGATGATGCTTGGCCGAATAGGGAGAGGGCTCTTCATCTTGGCGCCTAAATGAGTTCACATGCAAGGCACATGGGGGCTGGTCATATGCACGGCACATGGGTGTTCTAGGAAGCCTTGTGGTGCACCCATGTGCATTGGATGATGGCTGGTCATGTGCTTCTTCTTAGGCGTGCATGTGTGTCCTCCAAGCTAGCTTGAGTGTTGAGCTAGCTAGCAAGCATGGGGCTGTGACGTAAGGCGAATCTACACACTTTGGTGAGAAGAGTAGATAGCCTTATTGTGTCCCGATCTAGGATTGACAAGTACTGATGTCCTTGAATTAATAAGCTTGGGCTGCAAAATAATAAGACAGAAATATGATTGATAATTGGTTTAAGAAATGAATAATAATATAAGTAATGGAATGAAAGAATAAGAATAGAGATGGCTGCGGAATTGATGGATTGATGGGTGTTGTTGATGATGGAAATGACGAAATGGAGATGGTGGTGATAGTATCCCAAACACGCCAAAGAGGAAACTATGCTATGAAGCACAATCCCGGTCTTTACAAACTTGCTTGAGGGGTGGTGATCGTGCTTCACTAAACTATCCTATTTATGACAAAGAGATGTATTCTCTTATAAGGGCATTAGAGACGTGGCAACACTATCTATGGCCCAAGGAATTTTTCATTCATACTGATCACGAGGCATTGAAGCATATTAAAAGCCAACACAAACTCAACAAACGACATGCCAAGTGGATAGAATTTCTTGAGTCCTTCCCATACGTCATTCACTACAAGAAAGGTAAAGAGAATGTTGTTGCAGATGCCCTTTCACGAAGGTATGTTCTTCTTAACACCTTAAACTCTAAGTTACTTGGTTTTTCTTTCCTTAAAGATTACTATGCTAATGATCATGATTTTGGAGAGAAATACAAGTCTTGTGAAAAGGGTGCAGTAGAGAAATTCTATAGACATGATGGGTACCTATTCAAGGAGGAAAGGCTATGTATTCCACAAGGTTCCTTTCGAGAAGTATTGGTACGAAAAGCACATGAAGGAGGGCTCATAGGACATTTTGGAATCGGTAAGACATTGGAAATCTTGAAAGAACATCTCTATTGGCCTAAGATGAAAAGGGATATTGAACGGGTTTGTGATAGATGCATCGTTTGCAAAAAGGCTAAGTCAAAGGTCATGCCTCATGGACTTTACACACCTCTTCCCATTCCTATAGCACCATGGGTTGATATTTCCATGGATTTTGTGATGGGTCTTCCAAAAACAAGAAATGGGCGAGATTCTATATTTGTGGTGGTTGATCGGTTTTCCAAAATGGCCCATTTCATACCATGTCACAAAACCGATGATGCAACCCATGTGGCTAATCTATTCTTCAAAGAAGTTGTGAGATTGCACGGCATACCAAGGACCATTGTTTCTGACCGAGATGTCAAGTTCCTTAGCCAATTTTGGAGAACATTATGGAACAAACTTGGAACTAAATTGTTGTTTTCAACAACTTGTCACCCCCAAACTGATGGGCAAACAGAGGTAGTCAACAGAGTATTATCAACATTGTTGAGAGCCATCATCAAGAAAAACATAAAGACTTGGGAAGACTGCCTACCAAATGTTGAATTTGCTTACAACCGGTCAGTTCATTCGGCCACAAAAATTTCACCATTCGAGGTAGTGTATGGATTCAATCCCTTAACTCCTTTGGACCTTATTCCTCTACCTCAAGAACAAATGGTTCACAAGGATGGCAAGAACAAGGCTGAGTTCATCAAGAAGTTACATGAACAAGTTCGGCACAATATTGAGAGAAGAACAAAGCAGTATGAGCAACAAGCCAATAAGGGACGTAAACCACTCCATTTGGAAGTTGGAGATTGGGTATGGGTGCATTTGCGAAAGGAAAGGTTTCCTACTAAAAGGAAATCTAAGCTTTTTGACGTAAGGCGAATCTACACACTTTGGTGAGAAGAGTAGATAGCCTTATTGTGTCCCGATCTAGGATTGACAAGTACTGATATCCTTGAATTAATAAGCTTGGGCTGCAAAATAATAAGACAGAAATATGATTAATAATGGGTTTAAGAAATGAATAATAATATAAGTAATGGAATGAAAGAATAAGAATAGAGATGGCTGCGGAATTGATGGATTGATGGGTGTTGTTGATGATGGAAATGACGAAATGGAGATGGTGGTGATAGTATCCCAAAAACGCCAAAGAGGAAACTATGCTATGAAGCACAATCCCGGTCTTTACAAACTTGCTTGAGGGGTGGTGATCGTGTCTTCAACCCACTAGATAACAATCTAGGAATTTAGGAATCAAAATGGAAGGAATGACGCCACAAGTATAGGAACTACACTTGTTTAATCGATAAAGTTCACAAAGAACTTTGAAGAGAAATAACTCACAAGAGTAATTTTATATATGAGATGAGATGACTACAAATGATGGCAAGCCACTCTATTTATAGGAAATGAGAGGGCTTGGCCGAATGATTACAAGTTGTTTCGGCTAGATACATGTCTCTAGGAAAATACATAATGCTTGAGATGAATGAATAAGTCCTTTGGGCTTGTGATGGTTCGGCTAACTCTTCATGAAAGGCCTTAATGATTCGGCTAAGGATGGGAAGACATCTCCCTTGGCCGAATATGTATGTTGGTTCATCTTGGCGCCATTTTCTCCCTTTGGCCGAATGGTGGTGTGTCTCTTCATGCTTGGCGCCAAAGGCTCTCATGTGTATGGCATGTGATGTGGCCGAATAGGCATGGAGCCTCTAGCTCATGTTTCTTGATGATTTAAGCATCCAATAGGCGTGATCTCTTCACCGATGTGTTCCTTGTTGAAAAGGCATCTTCATGGGCAGCATCATTCATGAAAGGTCACAATGTTTGAGAAAGGTAACCCTTCATGTTTGATGTACTTCGAGTGTGAATGAGCTGGTGGTGAGCTGACCTTAGATGACTTGTAACATGATGAACGTTTGGGCAGCTCCTTGTGAAAAGGTACCTCTTGAGATGGAAACTATTCGCGAAAAGGTACGATTTCACAAATTTTGACTTAGGACATATTTGAAGTGTCCTAAGTGGTGATGATGATGGTGCAACTCCCCAGCTGAAATAAATTCATCTTGTAGCTCAAATCTTCAGCTCAATCCAGCTATGAGCTCACGGCCTCAAAACAACTTTTCACCAAATTGCTCCTTAAGCTCCCCTGATCGTTCCCATGTAAGTATCCTTGCTTTTGCATGCTCCATTTAGCTCCAATGTAGCTCCCAAGTATTGGTCGAATGTGCCTACATGCATAATATAAAGAAATAAACTAAGTAAATGAACTTATACAATGTATTATATAATAATGTGGACTATAGGTTATTTAATATTCAATATGTAACATATTAAACAACCTATTATCTGATGGTTCTTTCTCATTAAAGGATTTAAGAACATTAAGGCACTTATGAGAAAGTACTTCCCTGAATTGTTTTGCCTTTGCACGAGTGATAGGTCCAATGGGCATGACTTCAGGATCTATTTGTGTAGTTGTGATTACATCATCCTCCCCTTCTTTTGAGCGATTTGTCCTCAAATCGTCGTTGTCTTCAAATGGAGAAAGATCTGAAATATTAAAAGTTGCACTTACATTGTATTCACCAGGTAGATCCAATTTGTATGCATTATCATTGATCTTCTTAATGATTTGGAATGGTCCATCTCCTCTTGGTAATAATTTGGATTTCCTTTGGGAAGGGAAACGTTCTTTTCTGAAATGCACCCATACCCAATCACCTTCTTCCAATTTTAGTGGCTTACGTCCCTTATTTGCTTGTTGTTCATATTGTCTTGTCCGTTTTTCTATATTGTCTCGAACTTGCTGATGAAGTTTCTTAACGAACTCAGCCTTGCTCTTGCCATCTTTGTTGATCATTTGTTCCTGAGGCAAAGGAAGAAGATCTAAAGGTGTTAAGGGGTTAAATCCATATACTACCTCAAATGGTGACATCTTAGTTGTTGAATGGACTGCCCGATTATATGCAAATTCAACGTGTGGTAAGCATTCCTCCCAAGCTTTGATGTTCTTTTTGATGATAGATCTCAACAATGTTGATAGTACTCAATTCACCACTTCGGTTTGCCCATCGGTTTGAGGGTGACACGTTGTAGAGAATAGCAACTTGGTCCCAATCTTACTCCATAATGTCCTCCAAAAATGGCTAAGAAATTTGACATCTCTATCGGAAACTATGGTTCTTGGAACGCCATGTAATCTCACAATTTCTTTGAAGAACAAATTGGCCACATGTGTTGCATCGTCTGTCTTGTGGCATGGTATGAAATGTGCCATCTTGGAAAAACGATCTACAACAACAAATATTGAATCTCGCCCCATCTTGGTCCTTGGTAGTGTATTCGAGATAATTTTTGCTGGTCTATTGGAGATGGGAGACGGACAAAGTTTTGGACAGATTCTTGGATTCCGATCATCACCATTTTTACGGACTTGATCAGGCCAGACGTCACTCAGAATAGTCATGTTAGTGTTCCTGATTTTGTAACAAGAAAGAAAGTTGGAATACTAGCCTCATGCGCCAAGTTTAGATGAGGAAATTATTTAACGTATTTTACGCATTCCAATGACTTGCGATAGCTTGGGGTCAAGGCCAACCGACGTGATGATGGGAACAGTCTGAGAAATACACTGTGAAATCAGCTTATTTCTATTTTTAACACAATGTGCAAGTCTTTATAGAAATAACCTTAAATAGAGACACAAGTATGGGATTTTAATATGGAAAATTTGGAAACAGCGGAATAATTTCATGTTCAAAGGCCAAATTTCCTCGTTGTCTACCATTCAGGCAGTTCAGTCGTAAGATAACATAATCGGCAATAATCTCCTCAAATCAGGCAAACAAGATGAACAGTAACAAGAAAGCACACTGAATTCCTCCTCAATTAGGAATCTTCAAATTCAATACTGATGGCAGTGTTAAAATGAGGAAAATGGAGGTAACGGGCAGCGGGGTTCTGCAGGATAATAACAGTAATTTGGTATCTGCCTATCTGGTTTTTGCATGAACATAGGGCACTGCTCCACCCTACATGCTGAGATGTGGGCACTGTGCGATGGTTTGGTCTTGGCATGGAAGCACGGGATGCGGAATCTACTGGTGGAAGTGGACGGCACAGAGGCGGTTAGCATTCTCAACTCACAGTGATGGCGCGCAAAGCTTAAATTATTAGAAGAGTTCGTAGCTTTCTAAATCTACACTGGAGCATCACTTTTTTTTGTTAAAAAGTCAGAATTGATTTGTTGAATTTGGGTAAGGAAAAATTACAAATTTAGTCCATGCACTTTAGAGTATTTATAAGATTAGTTCTTAAGCTTCAACTATAAATATAATAACCCATTTAGCTTCAAAATCATCACAAATCATTTCTTTTTCCCAATACTAAAGAGTTTAGAGAGTTTTCTTGTGAGTTGTGAATGTTTTGTAAACACCTGTAAAGTTTCTCTCTTTAGAAAAAGATCTACAGCAGTCTGGAGACGTAGGCATAATTGGTCGAACTACGTTATCAATTTCGGTTATTATATTTCTAATTTTATTTCGCATTCTCACTAATCTGGTTATAGGGAATTTACTCGTTTAAATTTCCCAACAACTGGTATCGGAGCTTTTAGTTATGAATTTTGTCAATTTTTCTACGAGGTTACTATTAACGTGAATAGTGAATGTTGTGAATAGTAAAATTTGGTCGGCGATACGAGTTTGTCGACGGAGGTGTTCTAATACACAATGGTTCACAAGAATTGTCAGAAACAATCCAAAATAAGCCAGATTCGAGTGGGAGCGATGGCTTTGAGAAACGAAGTGGATGAGCTCAAGAGGGAGCTGCTCATATGCAATAGAGCAAAGAGTGAATGGGGTGCGCTCAAGACCTTCTTGGAAGGACTTAGACCAGGGGCGATGCTCGAGGGAGAGCAAAGAGATGCCAAAAAACTTTCAGAGGCCATAGTTGTAGCCGGAAAACTGACTGAGCTTGCAGGAGTCAAGCCAAGTAGCAATGTGTCTTCCAGGCCCATGCCCAGGGATAGTGGGAACAGTGGGGGAGATCGGGAAAAAGTGCAGCATGGAGATGGTAGAGAAAGCTCTTCGAATGGCCAAGGTGAGCCATCGACTGTTCGTAGCCAAGGAAAACCATCGAGAAATAATGGAAAGGCTAAGTCCGGTGTAAAGAAGAAAGTGATCAAGGAAAAATTGAAGTGCTACTTCTATGATGGTACTCATTTGATTAGAGGATGTATCGAGAAGCGTTGTCTTACATCCATCTTGAAGAGGATGGAAGAAGGAGAAGTAGCGAGAATTGGCATTGTCGCAAGTGTTAAAGCTACCAAGCCAGGAAAAAGACTCGGTCCGATTGATGGGATCAATGTGGCCAAGCAAGGATCGAGACGAGGCAAGGCTGTTGATGTTGAAGCACTCGAACCCGGAAGAAAGCCCGAGATTTCGAGTATCCAAGCATTCAAGACAGGGGAAATACTTGGTGAGGCTACATGTTCCAAAGTAGCCGAATCAAGGAGCAAGAGTGGTGCGACTACAAGTTGAGCACAAGAAGGGACCCGATGCAATAGCAAGAGATAAAGCCATCAAGCCGAGGGTGCAAAGTGAGCAAGTCTGCTCACAGTATACCAGGATGGAGGCGTAGTCCAAGTTGAGGCGTCTCAGGCATAAAGGGACACTTAAGGAGTATGTAAGTCGATTCAGAAAACTCATGCACAAAGTCCCAAGTTTGACTAAAGAAGATGGATTCTTCATCTTCATGTTCGGATTGAAGCCATGGGCGAAGAGAGTGTTAGAGCGAAGGGAAGTCAAGGAGTTATCTAAAGCCTTGACAATGGCTGAGTTCATCAAAGAATTTAGATTCAAGAAGAATAAGACTTCCAAAGCAAAGCCGAAAGCCGAGGGTAGCGGCAAGAGATTCCGTGATGAAGGCAAGTCAGAGGATGAAGAATGTTCTTCCTCGAGTGGCAGAGAAAATCCACTAAATGATGAACCAGATGGTGAGTCTGGGAAGATGTATGTAGTCTTGGCACAAGTTCGAGTGTCAAAAATACTAAGCCGAGGGTAAGAGTCGAGCAAACGAGGGGGCACAGACTTAAGATTCCATAAGTGCTGCAAAATTACCCGTGAGGAGCCGAGACATCGAAAGTGATGGATGAGCCCAAGAGTTTTCCAGATAAGAGGACGTACCCAGGATCGAAGAGGTGTTGAGATTTGGCTCAATAAGGTTCATTTCTACCAAAACGAGTAGAAGCCAAGTGCAAGGAGAGTTGTCTGTGTCCAAGGAGTTTGTCGAGCATGTTTGAGTAAAGAACATGGCTTCAGAGACCATCTTAAGAGAAGGGTCAAAGCAGGGGATTGCCGAGGATGTTCAAGTGAGGAACAATCCTTCAAAGACTAGTGGACAAGAGTCGAAGGGAGCTAAGACGTTGAGGGACAAGGCAACCACGGAGAAACATGCCATTTACAAGGTGGGAAGTGAGCTCCAACCTTTATGTTAGAAGGGGGAGGCAAGAAGAGGCATCAGACTTTGCCGCGAGAAAGTGTCGATCCATGATGGCGCAGAGAACTCCAATGGCAAGGGTTCAATGCGAGGAGTGTCAGATTCAGGGAGTAAGAAGGGATGAATCAAATTTTGAGTAAATGCCAATGAAATCAGAGGGGAAAGTATATCTCAACACTACTCTAGTGTTCTTTTGAGTTTGATTTGCTGTTTTAAGTGAGTATAGGTTGAGCAAGACCTAACTTTTAACGCGGAGGAAACAAAGTTTGGAGGGGATCCAAGACTTTGCCGCAGGACCGGGAGGATCCAAACTGAGGTAAATTAAGACTTGTATGAAAGAGATTTCCTACGGTAGAGATGCACTTTTGGGCGTATTAGCCCATTTCATCACTTGGAAGCAAGAGCTGAAGCAAGAACAACCGTTATGTGAGGCCGAGTCCTTATGGGGGACACGATCAAGTGGTGGCGTCGAAAGGCAACCAAGTTGATGCAATGTATGGCGTAAAAGATTGTGAAGTTACATGCGACAAAAGCCAAGGCAAGTAGTTCGTATGGGAGGACCAAAGTGCTATGATGAAGCAATACAGGTGGATGATTCAGTCAAGTGGGAGTCTTCCATGAAAGAGGAGATGGACTCGCTTATGTCAAATCAGACGTGGGAATAAGTTGTATTACCACCAAACAAGAAAGTGCTCCATAACAAGTGGGTTTACAAGACGGTGACTACGGACAAACTGAAGTTGTGTTCAGCTTCAGTTGGCATGCTAGAGTAATAAGACCAGAAATATTTTTGCATTGATCGAGGTATGAAGACAGATTAAAATTAGTCTTTAAGTGGGAGATTGTTAAAAAGTCAGAATTGATGAATTCAATTCTTTAGCAGTCGACGACTGTTTTGAATTCAAAATAAAGTTGTTCATTTTGTTGAATTTGGGTTAGGGAAAATTACAAATTTGGTCCCTATAATTTAGGGTATTTAAAAGATTAGTCCTTAAGCTTCAACTATAAATACCCTAACCCATTTAGCTTTAAAATCATCCCAAATCATTTTTCTCCCAATACTAAAGAGTTTAGAGAGTTTTCTTGTGAGTTGTGAGTGTTTTGTAAACACTTGTAATGTTTCTCTCTTTAGTAAAAGATATGCATCAGTCCGGAGACGTAGGCATAATTGGCCGAACTCCATTATCAATTTTGGGTATTATTTTTCCACTTTTATTTCACATTCTAACTAATCTTGTTATAGGGAAATTACTCGTTTAAATTTCCTAACATTTTTCTCATATTCCTCACGAAGCTAAGCTAGCAGATAGTGTGGCTAAGTTTGGACACTGCAAAACCCTGGGACTAACCTTGCTTTTAGGAATCTCCCGATGAAGTCTACAGTATTCTCCTGCTGACCCAACTGGGATGAGAAAACGATATAGACCTTGTTAAACAACTTTTATTTTGTAACTAAAACATAAGGCGATGATACCACTTGTTAGAGCTAAATCATAATAAACATAAAAATTAATCAATATCTAATCATGTTAGATCATCAAATAAAATACTAGATGCGGAAGCATACCTGAATTAATCGATAAGTTGAAATCTATGAGTATTTATTTGGTTGTGATATTCCAATAAGATATAGTTATATTGAGTATAAATTGTCTGTCTATGAGAGAAAATATGAGATAATCTATTTCTTAGTGATCATAACCTTTTTATATAGTTGATCTAAGAATCAGTTATTTTTTATACTTATAACTCTACCCCTCATCAAAATATATATGCAACTTTAATAGTATCTACACTTTTATTTCTATGACACTTCTAATATCTTATGATTTTATGATAACAATATACATAGAGAAAATGTGTCCATAATTATGGATTTTAATCCAATAATATATACAAAGTAAGGCCTTTGTTCCACCAATAGCATCTAGCCACCCACATAATCAAAACATAGTTAAGCAAAAGTTTTTTTGTTTTTCCCTAAAAATTAGAAATGGAGAATTTTATGGGTGTTTTGATAATTCATGTGCAAAGAGGGATTAATCTTGCTATATTTTTTTGGCTTAGCAAAAACAGTAGCTTTATTATTCTTAGAGATAAAAAACACATCCCCAACTAGGAGCCTCATTAAAAACCTCCCTAAACCTAAGTGGAGGAAAAGAGTACTCCACAGTTGGTGAACAAGACATCCAAACAGCAGAAACACAAAATGACTAGGAGCTCTTCTTACAACACGTTTTCACAAATACTACTATCAAAAGCTACATACGAACTCCCCGACTAACCATAATATAACTAGCTATATTGGTAATAGCCATATCCTGCTAGACATTCATCTCAAGACAACCAGTTTATGTACACTAAACAACATAATCTTACATAAAAGTTCCTAATATTGTCTTACCAACTTGCTTGAAACATGGCATTTCTCTTCAATCCGATCTTAGCAAGGTAATCAACCATGTTGTTGCTTAACATTTGCGTGAACTTAAACTTGACATCCCTGATCTTTAAAATCCTCCCATCGATTTCTTCAAAAATTGCTCCCAAACTTCATGGTCGACCAGAATAAGATTGAACCCAATTTAAAACTATTGTAGAATCAGATTCTACAATCAGCTTTCCAACTAGACTCACTAAATATCTCGAAGGCATATTTAATTGCTGACAACTCTTCAAATTCAGAGTTAAACATCACTACCACATGCCCCTCTGAATTTCTTAACACTCCCCCATAACCCGCTGCCTCTTTTGAAGTTGACCCGTCCACATTAAACTTCATTTGACCCAATCCCGGAGGTTGCCAGGCTATCTTCAACCTTTCCTGGTCTTCACATGTTCCAGCACTAAACCCAAGACTAACCAACTATCGTTTCTCATCAAGGTCATGAAACTCTTTGAGAGCTTTGCACCAAACTAAAGCTCCCATTTTAACTTGAAAGAGATGTTGTAAGCAGTGATCCTTATATTCCTATCAAGATGCGAAAACAAGTAATTTTTGGGTTTTTTTCTGTTTTTGATAGATTATTGCCTTTTTACCTACCTAATTCAAAAAATTTCTTATGGGTTCTTATAGGTTGGGAACACAAGCAAGGTTATTTGCATGGTTAATAACTCTTTGTCTGGCATTTCTAGTAGTGGAACACCAGAAAAGGAGATGATTAGGGGTTGTAAGCTTAAGATACTTTATAACATGGCAGCTTATTGACCAACAGAACAAATACATAGTAGTTATCATATACTTACAACTTGAACGCATTATAAGCATTGACCATAAGTAATGTTTGGTTCACGGGGTGTCACATTAGGGCCACTAGAGCGACCCAAAGTAAAAATACATAAAAATAAAAATTTTACTAAATCATTACAACTGTAAAACAATTTATAAATAAAAACACATATTCAGTGAAGTCAAACGTCAAAATAAGATTCAGACCCAATATAAAATCAAATGACCTACATGACCCTAATTACACATTGTACCGTACTCTGTAAGCAAAGCCAAGGAACTCCCAAAACGGAAGTTGATAGCTGCACTAGATCGATTCTTTTAACCTGAAATGTGAAGTAAAGAGTGAGCTTTGGGAAGCTTAGTAATACATAACTATCAGATGAATGCAATAGGCCATCGGGTATAAGATAAAGCATAAATTCCTTAGCGGGAAAGTTATCATCAGATTCTAGAGGTGAAATCAGATTTCTATTAGTTAACTCTTCAGTAACAAAATATGAATTTACGGTCCGAATGAAGTATTTAGAAAGACATATTTAGAAGATTAAATTGAGAATTCTAGTGTGTTCCAACAAAACAGAGAAATGTGTACATATCCTTTAAAACATTAATAGTTTAAAACATATTTTAAAACCACAATAATACCCTCCAACTAAACATCGATATGCAGTTTCTCTAGAACTACATCCATAAGGATTTACCCTAAACACATAGCAAAAAGCCACCCTAAGGGAGTACCTTGGGGTCTGTTTGCCTACCCAAGGGTCTCCTTAAGTCCATAAAGATTTACTAGCTTGATCAGAGATGAAGCTCTGTACTTCAGACTCCTACCCATACAGTATCCAATAGAAATCATATTGACCAGTAGCTTTAATATCAAAATCATGATCTAGTAGAATGTTGTAAAAATAACAATGTATTAATTTAAATCACATGAATGTCCTCCATCCGTACACAAAAATATAGTCCCATACTAAGGGAGTGCCTTGGGGCCTTAGAACTTACCCAAGGAATACCTTAGGTCCGTAAGGAATTACCAGCTTGATCAGAGTTGAACCTCCATACTCCAGCTACCCATATAGTATCCCAATAAAATAATTAAAGTAGTAACCAGTAGATTCCATGATCCATAAATTAGGAACAATTATATTTTCCAGTGAAAACATGTAACTAGAGAGCACATATCAGGTAGCCATACTTCATAAACAGTAAATCAGAACATCGAACAATTAAAATATTCAGTAAAATAGTAACTTTAGTAAATCACATTTTAGGACAGATAAAATAAGCATAAAACACATAAGGAACACACTAGAGGATCAACTTATCCTCTTAAGGTACTTGGTATTTATCAGGTAGGGAACCAAGAAGCTTTTGTAATTTGATAAAATTTTAGAAACAATATCCCTATAAAAAGGTGGTTTGATAGCTAACAGATTCATCAGTCATTTAAGAAGTGATTTATCAAGATCATATAGTATTCATATATTTTTCGGAGGCACTAAGTAATCAGGAAGGTACTTAGAATCTTTTACATCAGAGTTACTTGTGATTTCAGATATGACAAGAGTGATTCCATTATCAAGGAAATTAGAGGCATTTTAGACATTTATGTTTCTTGAAGAATTCTTAGTAATTTAACTCAATGAGAGTGAAACAACAATTTATAGTATTTAGGATTCATATCGAATTATCAGAATTTCGAGTCCAATTAAACTATCCAATCCCCACACTGAGATACTTACCAATCATTTAGACCGAGATACTTTACCATTATTCACTTGTTAATAATGATTGCTCTAGTTGAACTGAAAACCTTCAGAATCATCGTTGAATGGATCTTAAGGAGACAAACATGTAGTCCAATGATATTTATTTCATTTATGTATTCAACGGTATCAAGAAATGTCGACGTGCTTGATTCGGGTTTCCTAACTCTTATGGACAGTATAACAAATAAGTTTATCAGTGTTTTCAGACTTATCCAAGTCATCCACTTAATTCTAGGTCATAGAGGGTACTTGGGACATTTAACATTCAAGCTTATCTCGTTCATTTCAAAGTTTCCAGAGTAATTTGATCATTTCAATGATTAGGATATGTACAATACTTTCATTCAGTTCAACTTTGTCATATAATATAGTCATTTAGAGTAATTCAGACGTGTAAAGTACTTTCGGTAATTTAGCCCCTGGGTGTTCGCTCAGGAAGTAGAAATTCTAGGTCATTATTCCCATTTCGAGGATATTTAAGTCATTTCGTTTAATTTAATTTTTTGAACAATTCAAACATTAATAATACACTTGATGTTTTAGTCTTTAGTTGTTTGCTAATAAATCAATAATTCTAGGTCTTGTACCTTCTTAGATGTTAAGATATGATTATCAGTGACTTTTCAAACATATCAGGAATTTAACAGGTGAATCATTAGTTTATCGAATTAATTACGAATTTACAGGGTACTTTCACTATTAGGGTCAGTCCGGACCATTTTTACGTCATAGGGGTAATCACATAATTTCTTAATCAAGTATCCCGACATTTAACCTTTAAATAAATTAATCATAATTTTGGATCCCAATTTCAATTTATTTACTAACTAATCCCTGAACTTAGAATTATTTTCGATTTGTCTACCAATTTCTTTTGCAAGCCGTTTGAGTCTTATACAGTGTTCTCCCTGTATTCCATATTAAGTTTGAGTCCAATGATAATTAAATACACCTAATTGACCAATCATTTTCATTCATGTAATTATTAATTATCAATAAGTTCAAAAAAGCATACAAAAGGTAGTAGAGTATTACCTTGATTTACGAGCCACACCGGTTAACCAACTAAGCACCATTTGATCACTCTCGAACTTTAATTGCACATCCCATAATGTCTCGGATCCATGGCAAAACCAATTACATTAGAAATAGAACTTAAATGTGAAAAATTGTATTGAATTGGTAGATAAAATGGCGAAAACAACTTATCAAGTTTGAATTTGGAAAAACAGACTTTGGATTCGAACTCAAGACATTGAAAAATATAAAATATGACTTTTCGGGAAAATTTTGACTTTTCAATCAAAGTTAAAGGTCAAGGTTAAGGGTCAACTATGGTTAAAGATAGTGAGTTGACTCAGCTCAACCCAGTTCAGTCTGACTGGACCGGTTTCAGAAAGCTCCTGGACCGGTGAAAGAATCCCACAAGCACTGCCGACGACAGGGACAATTTTGAATGACCAAACTCTCCCTGATCAACTACACACTTAAATTTAGCCAAAATCAATCCATATATCAACCAAAGCTAAGCCAACATATTTTGAAACACCACCGAGACTTGTCGGTTACAATGCCCAAAAATTCATTTTTAAGAGTTCGAGAGTCGATTACGTGTGGGGAAGGGTGGACACCCCTACAATGCCCAAGTTTGGTACCTAAATGATTATATGATGTCTAAATGTTGGGATATTATAAACTCGAAAATATATTTAAAAATCCTTCTATTCATTCAAAATTTATTTAAAAAGATGTCAATTCTCTCAAACTAAAACAACATTGCCTTTCCAAATAATAATATGACGACAAATAATAAATGCAATGGACAAAAAAATTAAAGAGCACAAATATACTTGTATGGAGTAAAGCTATTTATTTGACCCGAAAAATTATAATTATTTTTTAAGAGAAATTACATCGTTTTGTACAGACGATCCTTGAAAATGTACTTCTATTATAGTTAGGATACTTTTTCATGGATTCCCCTCACAAAGGATGCTTATTTAATTTTATGGATACTATAATTTAAAAGAGTATATTATTATAAAAATTTAGAAATGCTCAAATAAAAAGAATTTTTTTTTGTACGAACAATCCTTGGAAACACACTTCCTTTATAGTTAGGAGACTTTTCCATGATTCCCCACACAAAAAGATATTGCCTTATATATACACTACAGCAACACGGTTATACAGCGGCATTTTTAGCGGCGTTTTGAGAGTAAACATCACTAACATTAAACATATAGTGTCGTTTCCCTTCAAAATGTCACAAAATGGTAAATTTAGCGGCATTTTTATATAAACACCGCAATAGGGTTCATATATAGTGGCATTTTTTCAACAAACGCCGCAACAGAGAGTACTTTTGTGGTGTTTTTATCCAAACGCCACAATAGAGTAGTACTTTAGTGGCATTTTTGCAACAAATACCACAATTGAGTAGTACGTTAGCGGTGTTTTATACAAACACCACAATAGGGTTAATATATAGTGGCATTTTTCCAACAAACGCCGCAATAGAGAAGCACTTTAGCGGCGGTTTTATATAAACGGCGCAATAGGGTTAATCTGTAGTGGCATTTTTTAACAAATTCCACAATAGAGTTGTACTTTAGCAGCGTTTCTATACAAACCCCACAATGATTAAAATGTATTTTTTTCAAAACAGATGACCAAAATATGATAGACATTTGTTGTTTAGCGTCATTTTTAGCAGTGTTTTTTTTCATAAAACGTTGTAAAATACTCTTACTTTCGTGGCATTTGTATACAAACACCGCCAAAGACAAAGACTTTCGTGGTGTTTATAAACAAACGCCGCTATAGACTTGTACTTTAGTGGCGTTTTGTTCAAACGCCGCAATAGTCGTGTACTTTAGTGGCGTTTTTTTAATAAACACCGTAATAATCATGTAATTTAGTGGCGTTTTTTGTAATAAACTCAGCAATAGTCATGTACCTTAGTGGCATTTGTATTTTAAATGTCGCGGTTGTCCAATCCTTTAACCCATCCAGTTCCAAATTGTTTCATTCACAAATTCCTAATTTTCCTAACCAACGCCCATCCATCACAGTGAATTCACCCCGAGCAGCCATCATCACAAGTGCAACAGCATGCCACGATCACCTGTTTCCGGTTAGCAACAAATATGTCTCTCTTCTTCTTCTATTTGGGTGCCATTTTCGTAATCGAAAACCATCCATTTGGGTGCCATTTTCGCAGCAGTCGTTCTTGAAATCCCATCAACGTCATCTCCATTTGGGTGCCATTTTCATCTCTTTTGTTGTTGTTGTTTTTTGGTTGTGATTGGGAAGATTTTACACTTTCTAAATACGGGTTTGCTGTTACGTGTCAAATATTTATTCATGTTTTCTGTTCTGATTTTGGATGGTTCATTTGTGTAATTTTCATTTGACTCCAAGTTTCTCTAAGTTGTCCTTAATTGATTCTTAGTTGATGTCGCGTACAAATATTTAGGAAAATTTACTTTGATTGGTAGAGAATACTTTCATTTTTTTTATCGAATATTGTTAGGAAAGAGTTGATCGTTTAATTAAAAATTAAAGTTAAGAAACCAATAAAACAATTATGATAGGAAGAAAATGTACTGAATGTATATGGTGTAGAAATGGTTTCTTTTACTATTGATAATTTGTAGTTCTGGTATATAATGCAAGTCCTTTTCCAGGGGTTTTGCATTTCAAATGAGGTTCTTCAATCTTAGCTATATTAAAATTGTTGTAATTTCATTATGACTAATTGTCAACATGAATCATGATGTGTTGAAAGTGATTCCTGCTAAATGTTCCTATACTGTGTTGATTTCGATTTGGTATCTTTTATGGTGGAGGTCCAGTTTGATGGTCTTGACCGATGAAAGTCAATACTAGATAGTAAGTGTCGTTCATCCCGTTCTTGTCTTTCTCATTTTAAGAAAATGGTCAACTTTTTGTCGCCTTACGAAATGAGTAATAAGAGTTACATTACTTAATTTTCAGAACTTGAAATGTTGCATATACAATATTTTTGAAAAATCTCGGTTTATCTTTCTCTTTGCTCTTTTTAAGTTGTATCCTTGATTAAGAATGTAATATCCTCAAATCTTGCCTATAATGTTGTAGTATTTGGGAGAGCTTGGATGTCACTTTGAGGTTTATCGAAATGATGAGTTGACTTTTGAAGAGTTGAAAAGGTAAGAACTAAGCCTTTTACTGGTGTAATATTATATTATTAATCCACTCATGTAACATGAGAGTTACTCGGATGATGAATGATTCTTCTCCAAGTTATATTCTCGATATATTCAATCCAATGACACTTATCGTTATGTTTGTAGGAAAAACCCTAGGAGAGTGCTTATCTCCCCTGGTTCAGGTAAGAGTTCGCTCTTATTTAAAACTATAACTAAATGAAGCATAAGAATCTGTTATGTTTAAGCATGGTTTATATATATATATTTTTTGTCCTTAATATAGGAGCACCCCAAGAACTGTTGTTACAAAGGTCCAATGGCATGAACTAATCAGAACACATAAACCAAAAACTTTAACACATTCCAAGAGCTTCATTGATCTGGCTGGTTCAGAGAGCTCAAAGGTTGAAACAACCGGTGTCAGACGGAAAGAGGGATCTTATATCAACAAAAGCTTGTTAACACTACGAACTGTGAGTCAAAACTTGCCATTTTTGTTTGACACATGATGGAAATTTAACTTGTTTTTGGTTTGCAATTATGTTCCTTCTTTTTAATCTTTTAAGACATTAGTTAGTCCATCTTTGGTGTGTGAGAACATTATGTTTGGGTATACTCTACGTTGATTTAAATTCATTGGTAACTTAACAAGTGTTTTGAGAGAGTAACGACAGAAGAGTAGAATTGCATTTACCGACTTCCTATTTAGTATTTATTCCCACCTCTGTAAAATATTGTTTACATTTAAAGGGCGAATTCAATGGTAACTTTAACTACTGCTTTTGTCAAATATTTTCCTCACCTTAAGTTGATCATTGTGATTAGAACTATTATAAAGGGTGAATATAAAGAACACCTACAAGTCAGATAAAGAACTGCTGTTACAAGGGTACAATGGCATGAACTAATCAGAACACATAAACAAAAAACTTTAACACATTTCTAGGGGAGAAAAATCACATAATTTTCTGTGTATGCTTTCCCTCCCATTGTCAGCAACTCAAACACATGAATCAATGACTGCACGTCTACTAGGTTCCTGAAAAGAAAATCAAGGTTTATCTTTTATGCTCACTAAAATTGTAAAATCTGTCAAATAGACAGTCTGCAATAGTGAAACTATAAACAAAAAGGAAAAATATCCACTGTTGATGAAAATGTTTCAATTTCCATATTTTCATGTTTTGCATATACATGCAGAGCCTCATTGATCTGGCTGGTTTAGAGAGCCTCATTTTTTGTTTGACAAATGATGAAAATTTAACTTGTTTATGGTTAGCAATTATGTTCCTTCTTTTTAATCTTTTAAGTCATTAGTTAGTCCATCTCTGGTGTGTGAGAACATTATGTCTGGGTATACTCTACGTTGATTTAAGTTCTTTGGTAAGTTAACAAGTGCTTTGAATAGAACAGTTTTTCTGGAAGCCCAAGTTAATGGTCTTCTTCTACCGTCTAAAAAATAGGATGCAGAAAAATTAAGTGCTGAAAATAAGATTTTATTGAGATTTTACATTGAAAAATTGAGATGGAAAGACTATATAGTTAAAAAGAATGAATATAATGTAGTTAATTGATGAAAATAACCCAAAATGAAATGTAATGATTATATTTAGTTGCGCTCTTTCTCTATAATATTAGCAATTAACATTTTAAATTGATATTCCAGAAATACGAAATGGATAAGACTTGGATGGATTTGTCAAGGGTAAGTGACGAATATCGAAATGGAGTCGAAACTTTTCTAAATTTAGCTTTTGTGAATACAAGCGATGAGAATATGATTCTTTGCCCTTGTAAGAAGTGTGCTAACATTAATTGGCACATTCGTGAAGTTCTCTATGAGCATCTAGTTGTTTTTGGCTTTGTTCGGGGCTATAGAAAATGGATATTTCATGGAGAGTTTACATCTCATAGATCTTCTTCCACGAGTTATTTGACTTATCCTTCTACTTCTAACCATTGATATGTTAGAGAAGATGACATGGAAGATATGTTGCGAGATGCATTTAATATGCACAATAATCATCAATCTACTAGAGAAAATGATTGTGACAATGATGTTAATGATTTCACTCAGATGGGAAGAAGTGGATGTGCTGAAGAGCCAAATGAAGAAGCGACAATAATGAAATGAATGAACAACTTAATGAGGGATCAAAATATTCAAAGCTCTCTTTCTGCATTCGTCTTTTCCACTTAAAATGCTTGGGATGGTGGACCAGTAACTCTTTTACGTAGTTATTAGAGTTTCTATGAGAAATGTTTCCTTTTGCAAAAATCCCTCAATCATGCAAAGATATGAAAAAATGATAAAAGATTTGGGTATTGGTTATGAGACAATTCATAGTTGTCCGAATGATTGTATGTTTTATTGGGGTGATCGAAAAAATCAGGAGTCATGTATGCTAAAAATCTTGATGGATGAATACGGACGTAGAAAATGTGTGTGAGGATGAAGTTGAAGCACGATCAAGAAAGAAACCGGTAAAGATTCTGCAATATTTCCTCTAATATCTAGGCTTCAAAGACTTTTTATGCCCTCCAAGATTGCTGAGTCTATGAGGTGGCATCATGATGGAAGAACCGATGATGGATTATTAAGGCATCCTGCGGATTGTTTAGCTTGGAAGTCATTCAACAACAAGTTTCCAACTTTTGCGAGATATCCTCGAAATGTCAGGCTCGGTCTTGCAACTGATGGGCATAATCCTTTCAAAATCATGAGTACTTCGTATAGTACTTGGCCTGTTATACTTGTTCCATATAATTTGCCTCCATGGATTTACAGAAACAACGATCTTTTATCTTATCCATGATAATCCCTGGCGAGAAAGGTCCCAAAATTTTTATTGATATTTATATGCAACCTCTTATTGAAAAGTTGAAAAAATTATGGGAAGGGGTCGAAACATATGATGTGTTGAAGAAGGAGAACTTTAATTTATGTGCAACTTTATTATGGACAATTAATGACTTCCCTGCAAATGCAAATTTATCTGATTAGAGTACCAAAGGTCGTTATGCTTGTCATTGTTGTGCTACACAAACATGTTCGAAATGGTTGTTTAATGGAAATAAGTTCTCTTATATGGGACATCATCGGTGGTTAGCTGAAAATCATAGATTTAAAAGTCAAAAGAATATGTTTGATGGTACTGAAGAATTTCGAAAAGCTCCTGAGCAAACAACCAGGTCTGATATCTTCTCTATGTTGAAACATATCAAGTTTACTTATGGAAAGATTAATCAATGACTGAATACAAGATCAAAGAAAAAGGCAAAGTAGGTGTATGATTGTAATGTTGACCAACAGAGTGATGATGAGTCTAAAGAAGAGGATGATCCAAATGAGGTAGATTTATGGAAAAAGATGAGTATTTTTTTCGAGTTGCCTTATTGGAAGGGTCACATTTTGAGACATAATCTTGATGTAATGCACATTTAGAAGAATGTTTGTGAGAATATTATCTGGACCATTCTCAATGTCGATAGAAAATCTAAAGATAGTCTAAAGAGTCGACTTGACTTAGTTGACATCGAAATTCGACATGATCTTCATCCATAATTACACGCTAATGGAAAATATTTCTTTTCGCCTTCTATTTTTGCAATGTGGAATAAAGAAAAAGAAGTGTTTTGCATGGTGTTGAAGGATATAAAGGTCCTAGATAGGTATGCATCAAATATATCTCAATGTGTCAGTGTTAAAGATCAAAGACTTTATTCTTTAAAGTCACATGATTATCACATATTAATGCAAGATTTACTATCAGTAGCTTTACGCGGTTGCATGTCGAGTAAGGTGACGTCTTGTATCATTGAACTTTCTATTATAATGAAAGTTATGTGTAGGAAAGTTCTGATGGTTGAAGAACTTGAGAAACTAAAAGATCGAGTCACCTTGACTTTATGTAACTTAGAGAAGATATATCCACCTTCATTCTTCACAATTATGATGCACCTGCTAATTCATCTTCATCACGAAGCAAAAGTTGGTGGACCATTTTTCTATCTATGGATGTACCTGATAGAGAGTTGTTAATTGAACTATATGTATTAAATGACTACTGATTATACATTTTCATCAAACCTATTTACATATTATTTTGTTTTGTGTATAGGTTCTTGTACAAGTTGAAGTCTTACTGTTGTAATAAGCATTATCATGAAGGATCAATTGCTGAAGGGTATTTGGAAGAGAAATGTATGACATTTTTCTCTAGATATTTGAAAGATGTTGAAACAAGATTGAATAGACCAAATAGAAATGATATGTTCAATACTAATGACTTAGCTTAGATTTATTTGTTTGAAAGTTATGGTGAACCACTCGGAAAAGTTGAAATTGCACACTTAGATAATACGTTTTGGGTACAAGCACACCGATATGTTCTTTTCCATCACGATTCAAAAGATCCTTTTCGCACGTAAGTTTTATGGACCAAATCCTAATGTATTTACTTAATATTTTATATTTCTCATTCTTTAACGACATAATATACTTTATAGAGAGTTTAAAGAAGTATTGAGATGTTGTGCAAACTCCCGAAGATTACATCAGCGAGGGATACATAAGTTATTCAAAGAAACTTTTAATGAATTGTTAGAGCAGGCGGTAAGCAAGTAAATCATTGCACATAGTTGTAAAAATATATAAGTATTGTTTGTTTATATCAAAATAAATGCTTATTAATTTACATTTAACGTGTAATATGTTTGGAGTGGGAGAGAAGTTAGTGAAGATGTTAAATGGATTTCTCAAGGTCCGAATAAAATTGTTAAAAGATATAATGTTTTCTTCATTAATGAGTTCAGGTTCCACATGAAATCTCGTGAAAGATTAAGGAGGGCACAAAAATGTGGAGTTGTAGTTACTTCTTCAACTACAAGTTATGTTAGTGCTAGGGATAATCATCCTTTAGAGGGAGATGCAAAATATTATGGAATTCTTACGGACATTATTGAGTTAGATTATTATAGAAAATGAAAGGTTGTGTTGTTTCGATGTGAATGGGTTGATGTAAACACTACTCGAGGCATAAAAAGAGATAAATTCGGTTTTACATTGGTGAATTTCTTTCGATTAATTCACACTGTTCAATGATTAATGGATGAGCCATATGTATTTTCTTCTCAAGTAAAACAAGTTTTTTAATGTCACTATCCAATGGACCAGGGTTTGTATGTTGTGCTCCGTAATACCCCATTGGCTTGATAGACATCGGGGATGGAAGTAGAGATGACATTAAAACAAGACGAGAATATTTTCCTTTTGTACCACAAAACTAAAATGAAACTATCACTAATACTACACAATTTCAATGGGTTTGGGAGGACGTGGATGAATATATTTACGATAAATGATATGACATAAGAATGTAATAAGATTTTATATCTTAATTTATTAATTTATAATATTATAACTTATAATATGTTGTCCTTCAATATATTCATTAATAGAACCGTTTTCTTACTAAAATTGTAGTTTGTTTATTACAGATATCATGCCTAGGAGAAAATTAAGTGATTTGTGGATTGTTCGAGCTTCTTAATAAGAGGAATAAACAAATAATGTGGAATCGACTGCTGTTTACTCTTCGAAATTTCCTATTACTGTTGAAGAAGCTATAGAAATTGAAGGTAAAGTTCAATATTTTCTTTAATTGTTGGTTCATTTTTTAAACTTATATTTAATTATTTCTTATATAGTTGAAAATGGCAGAACACGCAAGACTAGAGAACGTACAACGTTGAAGGAATTATACCAACTTCCTCCTGGGCACCGTGTGAAAATTTAAAGAAACATTGTCGGTCAATATATTGGACCGGAAAAACGTCTTCTATCCGGTTACTTAGGCATGGTTTCACGTAATCCTAATATTTTACCGATCAATTATGAGTCATGACGTGAAATGCCAAATAGTAATAAAAATCAGTCATTGTATTTTGTTAAGGCAATAATGTCATTATAATAGATAATCCGTAATAGTTTAATAGTAATTTATACTTACTTTGAACACTTATGTTATTTGTAGGAGAAAATTTCTTTAGAGGTCTCAGACGATTATTTGAAGCAAGCGTTAGGGAAGAGATGGAGTTACCACGAGAGTTCATTAAAAAATAAAAACTTCAAGAATGATCTCAACCTTGAATAGAAGCTACAAACTGTCCCACCTGGAATGCTCAAGTATTAATGGGAAGATGCAGTTATGTTTTATAGTTCAAAGAAAGGACAAGTATGATGTATTTTTCAAATATAATATTAAGGAATTATAATATTGGCTTTATAAGTTAATAATTCAAATTGTAGGGCCGAGAGCATGTTGGTGTTGCTAGCAAACAACAACAAAAGTTTACTAACACATCTGGATCAAAGAGTTTTGCTTGTATAGCTAATGATGAGATATTATATATTATCACATAGTGATTTATAGTTGGTAGCACATACTATTGAAAATTAATTATATTATTAATTAATTTTTTGCAAGACTTAATTTTTATTCTACATTGTAGGAAAATACGTCTGGTTGTAAAGTTGGACGAATAAAACTCTTCGACATGACACATACAAAAAAGGATGACACTCCTATGACTGCTGAAGCTGCAGAAATTATGGTACATTTATTGGACACATGATTTGAATTATGTTATATTTATATCTATAGTATGACATTCTTATTTAAAATAATTTTGAATTGACTTTTAGGAAAAATTGAGGGATAAAAGGGCAGAGTATGAAGCAAAGGCTTCAAGTCATGGTATTGTTAATGCAGAAAATCAAGTCATTAATGAAGTTTTGGGTTCTGAAAGATATGGTCGGGTTCGTTCTCAAGGATCATTCGTTACTCCCACCAAATATTTTGGATTCAGTTTATCTCAGTACATGTAATCATAGAGTCAATCTTCCCAATTAGAAGTTAGTCATTTAAAACAACAGTTGGCTAAAATGGATCAAAAAATGGCTAACATAAAAGTCGAAAATGAAGCGAGGGAAGCATAGAGAGAAGTAACATATCAGTAAAATGTCAAGAATTTGAAAATCGACTTGAAGCTATGATGTAGATGATACAAAAAATATCAACCTCACAGTCACCATCTTAGGTCTTATTTGAGATATATGCTTTGTTCATTCTAGTTAACAATGTTGAATTGCATTATATATTACGTTAATGTAAATTTTATTTATTATAATGGATTTAAAGTTGGTTGTTATGGAATTAAAGTTTGTTGTTATGGATGTCATGTTGATTAAATAATACTACAGGTTAAAAATTTAAAATTGGGTAACAGAAGAGCGAAAAACATCGTTTGCAAAATCTGTGTTAATTAGCGGCATTTGTATAACCAATGCCACTAAATACATAATAATGTAAACTTTTTAGGAAAAAATGCCACTAAAGTTTTATATCATTTGCGGCGTTTACACAAAAAAACCACTATAGACATAGTCAATAGCGGCGTTTTAATTTACAAATGCCTCTATATGTCATGACCTTTACCGATGTTTTTGGGAACAAATGCAACTATATGTCATAACATTTAGCGGCGGTTTTTACAAACGCAACAAAAGAAAAAGATATATAGCGACATTTTTCAATAACTCCGCTAAATATCATAACCTTTAGCGGCATTTATGGAAACAACGCCGGTAAAACTCATAACCTTTAGCGACGTTTGTAAACGAAAAACACAACTACCTTTTGCAGCATTGGTTTTAGCGTCGATTTTGGCGCTGTTTTTTTCCGCCACAAATGTTTTTAGCGGCGTTTATAAACTCCACTATATGACTAAGAAACACCGCTATAAATCTATTTTGTTGTAGTGCTATTTTTTATATCAAAGACAAAAATAAAATAAATTAAAAAATAGAACGAGATAAAACAAAATAAAACAAAACAAGATAATAAGTTAAAAATAAAGCAAAAAAAAAAAACTATCGAATACAAAAAATGACCCTTTGTGCAAAAAATCTTTGAAAGATACATTCCCTTGTAGTTGAGAGATGTCTTCATAGATATCTCTCACAACGAAATTTATCCTTCTTGTATGTATAAAAAAGAAATTATGTGATTATAATCAATAAAGTTCGAGTAATAATAATGTGGATATAATATGAAAGTATGTACATAAAAGGGGTAGTAATAACAAATATAATCAATTTCGAGTCAAAAAAGAAGTCAAGCATTGATAGTCTACTAACATGGACAAGGGACTAAAATGAAAACTTTATAAACTAATAGCCAAGATTAAAATACAACATAAATATGATAATAAATAAAAAAGGCTAAAACACAAACAATGAAGAATATAGGTATTGGAAATAAATAAACCACCAGTGATATTAATGACTAAAATAAAATGAGATGCAAGTTAAGATACTTTAATGAAAATACAGAAAATTAAGGGATGGAAATTAAAAGGACCGAAATAAACGATTAATAAATAAAGGGGCAGGGAAATAAAGTACTAAAAATTAAAGTGCTAGATTAATAAATAAATAAAAATATTGAAATATTAAATTGCATAAATTTAAAAGTTAGGAAGTTGTTTTTAATCTTTTAACCCGAACCATAAATAATGCGGGTTATACCCCAGAAGGGTCACCGCAACATCGTACGATATTTCAAACATAAAATAAATAAATAAAGACATAAATAAAAATTGGTGGTTATTGTTAGTGGTTAGTGGTTAGCAGTTAGAAATGTTAGATGTTAGAAAAGTTAGCGGTTAGTGGTTAGCAGAGTCCGAACCATAATAATGTGGATCGTACACCAGATCGGGTCACCAGAAGGTCAAATAATAAATCAAAAAAAAAATTAAAAATAATAAAAATAGTTAGGGGTTAGTAGAGTCTGGATCATAATAATGTGGATCGTACCCCGGATCGGGTCACCACAAGGTCGAATCGAATATGAGAAATAATAAATAAATAAATTAATTAATAAATAAATAAACAATACTTAGAATGTAAGAAAATAAAAGTCAATGATTAATGTGCGATAAAATAAAAATTAGCGGTTAATTCGAAATAATAAAAATGTACAGATCAATGACCAAATTAAAATAAAGCAAAGCAGGGGATCAAAATCGCAATAAACAACACAAAAAGATGTATGGTGACCATAATGCGAAAGCATGGCAGAAATAGAGGGACATATGGATGACTTAAAACAAGTACCAGAATGTAAAAAGACAGTTATAAAAGAGACAAGTCAAATATAATTTGATTTTTAGGAAAATAATATTCGCTCTAAACACTATTTAAAAATATTATTTATGAAAGATTATTTTGATATCTATGATATTTTAAATAATGTATGAAAACTGTCTTGTTCTCTTGTCGTACCAACAGAATGTGTTCCAAAATGATTTTTTTTTAACGATTATAATTTTTTTTATATCTCAATATTTAAATGCATTAACACAAAAATATTTACTTATTGGATTCCATTTAAACTGTGAAAGTACCTACAGATACTATTTTTATGAAAATTAATTCCATGAACTGATATAAAGAATATTTATTTAATGTAAATTAATCGAATGGTGCACAATTGGGTTCCTTTTTGCGCACACGTTAGCAGGTGTAATGGGTGTTGAGGGTTCCATTGTGACTCCTGGGGTTTTTGCTTCGTATTATGTTGGATTTTCTTCTTCTGCGTTTGTTTTTTCATTTGCTGCTGATGAAAATTGAATGGAAGGGTTTGTTTGTTGGTTCGACAAAGCAATCGTTTGCTTTTTAACCGCCGTCGAGTAGTGAGGGGACGCCGGTTGCTCAGTCGTCACTAGCAATGTTTGAAGTTGGGATTTCAGAGTAAAATTTTCACTGATTGGCCAATTTGTTGGGGTTACTCCGAATTTCTTCTCTATGCAGCGGTTTGTGGATGGAATTTGGAGGAAATCTTCATCGGTTATGGTCAAACTTGCTGGATCTAATCTTTACATTTTTTTCCATCGTAAATGCTGCTGGTCGGGACTGGGTATTAGAATCGGGGCCTTGGCATATACAAAATAAGCCATTAGTGCTTAGGAAATGAGAACCTTGTATGCAGAAGCTTGATTTTGACCTATCTAAAAAGTCGATCTGGTTGCATCCCTATAACGTTTTATTAGAGCTTTATTCTAACCAGATGTTGAGTTACATAGCCAGTGGTTTAGGTTCCCCTTTATATAAGGATTCACTGCATCTAAGAAGTGATTAGAATTTGATAAGGTTCGCATTGAGGTTGAGGCTAGGGCTTCTATTCCTAAAGTGCTAGATGTTGTTTTAAAGAATAATTCGATAGTTACTGTTCGAGCTAAGAGTGCTCAGGGTTGTAAGCATGTGCAAGTCTGGAAAAGGAAGGAGGTTGTTACCTATGCTCCTATGGCTAGTGAGGATAGGTGTGAGACATCTTGGGTTAATGTGAAGCTTGCAGTTGAAGTTGAGAAAGATTGTACTGGTTGTGAGTTTGAGGATTTGGTTGCAGTTGTTGAGGTTCAGGGAACTTCAATTAATGTTGTTGAGAAGGTTGATGAAGTTCCTACTGAGAAATAGGCTGATTTTGTCTGATATTAAGATGAAAGGAAAAGTTTTTTTCAAGTTTTTTTCAAGACTTGGGAAGTAAAGACTTTCCCACTTTGCAAGCCTCAAGTCACAACAAAAGAAGGCCAAGGCTAAAACTAAGAATAAAAAACATTAGCTAGCTCTTCAAACAAATTTGAGGTTATGATTACTATTGCTGATGATGGAGGTAGGAAGCCTCAAGCAGCTGCTTTAGGAATTGCAACATTGTTGAATGATATAAAAATTGTAGAAAAAAAGATCACCCTTATAATGTTAAGGGAC
Source organism: Hibiscus syriacus (assembly GCF_006381635.1). Taxonomy (NCBI): domain Eukaryota; kingdom Viridiplantae; phylum Streptophyta; class Magnoliopsida; order Malvales; family Malvaceae; genus Hibiscus; species Hibiscus syriacus. The sequence goes on along the minus strand of NW_024062800.1, from coordinate 8,694,106 downwards.
CTGTGGCTGTTGATGTAGGGGGTGTACTTCCTACAACAAGTTAATGATCAATTATTTTTGGAACATTAAGGGATTTAATAATCCCCTAAAGAAGAGTAGGATGAGAAGGCTTGATGGTTTGAATGTGGAGGTTCTTTGTTTGATTTAGTCGAGAATATGTCAGGATAATATTAATTCTTTTGTGAATAAGTTTTCGAATGAGTGGCATTATTATTCTAATCATGATTCTATAGATAATGGTTGATTATGGTTGTTTTGGAGAGAGCACATGCAATTTTCTATTGTTTAGGAGGTTGATCAGTCTCTTACTATTGTGGGGACTATACAAGGTCATAGGAATTTTATAACTACAATGTATGGTAGTAATAGTGGTTCTGAAAAGAAATATCTTTGACACTAACTTAGGGGTTTAGAATTTGTTATAGGTTATTCTTCTTGGTTGATAGGGGAACTTTAATGTAATTACTCGAGCTGAAGAGAGTTCTGACTTTGAGGTAATATGGCATTATGTTAGTGTTGACATGGATGATATTCAAGATTATTTGAATGATTTGCATTTGATTGACCACCCTTTTTGGTACTTTGTATACTTGGTCTAACATGCAGGAGGTGAGGTTATTGGCACGAAAGTTGGATAGAAATCTCATCAATCCACAATGGCTCCATGATTTTTTGGATTCTTTTGATGAGTTTAAGGCGAAGGGGGTTTATGATCTATCTTGGTTTGCTTTAGACGAGTAAAGGAAATTTTGCTGATAGACCTAAGCCATTTAGGTTTTTCAACTGTTGGACAACCAATGATGATTTTCTGGTTGTTGTTAGGAATTGTTTGTAGGAAGTGGCTTCTGGTAATGTCTTGCAGAGGCTTTTAAATAAATTGAAGAGGCTTAAGCCAATGTTGAAGGAGTTTAATGCTGCTCATTATTTTGAAGAGAGTGGTTGCTAAAAGAATTTAACTTGAGTAGATTTAGATTTTGATTTAGGTTTGGGGGATAGGGATTTAGAGCAGAAAAAGATTAAAGGGACGACAATGGAATTGAAATTAGGTACGGATCTTTGGTAGAAACTTACCAAGACATGAAAACTCCCTACTTGCCTTATGTTGGTTGGTCTTGACCACTATTGGATTTCCTTTATCTTCTTAGGATCCACTTTTAAACCTTGTGAACTAACAATAAAACCTAGGAAAATGAGTTTTTTCATTATAAAAGACACATTTGTTAAGGTTGGTATTGAGTTGTTCTTTTCTTAGGGTGTCAAGAACATATTTTAAGTGTTGCACATGATCCTCCAAATATTTTCTATATATCAGGATATCATCAAAGTAAACAACACAAAAATGACCAATAAAGGGCCAGAGAACATGGTCCATCAAACACATGAATGTACTAGGTGTGTTGGTTAGGCCATAAGGCATGGCCAACAACTCATATAAACCTTGTTTAGTCTTGAAGGTAGTCTTCCACTCGTCCCCTTCTCTCATTTGAATATTATGATAGCCACTTATGAAACCAATCTTTGAAAAGATGCATGTTATAATTAGGTCATCAAGCATATCGTCCAAACGAGGTATAGGATGTCGATATTTAATGGTAATTTGAATCACTGGACGATAATCTACACATATTCTCCAAGTACCATGTTTTTTTGGAACCATTAAGATGAGAACATCACATGGACTTAAAATTTCTCTAATGTATCCTTTGTCCAATAATTCATTTATTTCTCTTTATAACTCATTTATTTCTTCTGGATTGCTTCTATAAGCCGGTCGATTTGGTATGGTATCCCCAGGAATGAAATCAATCTAATGGTCAATGCCTCGAATAGGAGGTAATCCATTTGGAATCTCTTTAAGGAACACATCTTCAAAGTCCTGCAAAAGAGAGGAAATAGAAAAGGGCAAGCCTTCGGGAGGGCTAGGAAGAAGAAAGCTTATTTGTACATGAGTACCAGAAGAACCTTTTGTGTAAAACGATGTTTTTTATTTCTCTTTCGCTGGCATATATGTTCATCCATTTGGTATCCTTTTCTTCTTTATATTTCTTGACCGAATCTATTCTTTTCTTAAGAGCAACTTGGCATTTATTGACTTGGTTGGTGTAAAAGGTGCCAATACAATCTTCTTGCCTTCATGGTGAAATAAGAATCGGTTGGTGAATCCATCATGTGTGACCTTCTTATCAAACTACCATGGATGCCCAAGTAGAAGATGACTTTTATTCATTGGGACCACATCACACATTACTTCATCTTTGTACTTGCCAATTGAAAAAAAGGAACAAGTACTTATTTGGTAACTCTTATCTCACTTCAATCCTTTAACAATTGCAGTTTGCAGGGATTGAGATGCTTGTATGTTTTGAGATTGAGCCTTTCCACTATTAATGTGCTGGCCACATTTGTACAACTTCCCCCATCGATTATCATAAAAGATACATTACCATTAACATGACATCTTGTATGAAAGATGTTTTCTCTTTAATCATCTTCATAATATTATATGGTTAGAGTCCTTTTTACAACAAGGACGATGTAGGAAGTAGAAGGAACAAAAACTGGAAACATGGTTAGTAGATAAGAATGAAACGAATGTGTAACCTTACCAAATTTACTCTCACAAAGCCTCACGAGAACACTCCAAAGAAAGTTAAAATGTCACGCAATCACTCGTGTTTGCACTCATGACTTCAATGGCTTATACACGTCCTCTTTTTATCTCACCGCTTACTTAGCCTTTATTCACTCATTTCTCGCTTGCAAAGTTCTTTTGTAGACTTACTCAAGACTTCACAAGTATGCTAATTTATGACGTGTCGGATGAAAATGTTGTTAGGTAGGGGAAACAAAAAATATAACAATAAAGGTGACTTAGAAATAGAGAGAAAAGAAAGAAAATTTTTACTTACTAGGCAAGTTACTTACAACGTCACTATCACCACAATCAAGTCCTTGAAGATGCTTCTTGGATTGATGGTTGAAGATGATGTTGTTTTTGCCTTTGTACCATTCACTTGTAGTGCTTTCCTTTTAAATTTTTCTTTTATTTTCTTTGAACTCCTTGTTTGATTGTTGTTGGATTCTTCTCTAATGTACTTGTACTTTTCTTCTCCTTTTTTTTTCTTTTTTTTTCTTTTATTTGATAAAGCCTCACTTTTGTTGTTGTTGTTGCACATTTTCTTCTTCCAAAAAGGCTCTAAATACCACTGAAATGTAGTCTGGACTACGTTGATTATAGATTTAAGAAGGAAGCACACAACCTGTAGCAAGTGAATAGCTTCAAAGAGAATGGCTTGGTAGGTTGGTGTAAGGGTAAGAAGGGTGGCTAGAAGTTCAAGTAAGAAAGAAACAAAAGAATGAAGTAGATGGCTAGTTTGGATGATGATGGGCGTGGTGTAGGCTTATGAAAGAAATGAAATGGTGATGGTGATGAAAGGTTGATAATATCTTAAAGAAGACTCAAGGAAGAACCTATTCTATAGAGCATAAACCCAAACCTTATATTGATTGTTTAAAGAGTGGTAACAAGGACTTAGACCCACTATATATAAAGAGATAAAAACCACAAGTATCAACATGAAATAAAGCGGATTGATGCCAAAAGTATTGCTACTTGGTAAGTTAATAATGTCACAAAAGGACTAAGAAGAGAGAAAATATTATCAAGTTAATTAATTGATCAAAGGATGATGTTTAGAATGGAAAACGAGTTGGTTATTTATAGGAAATGAAAGGGTAAGGCCGAACGAGAAGATGATGTTTTCAGCTATACCTTGTTTCTTTTCATAACTTTTCAATTACAAAAGATGATGAAAGATAAGGATGGTTTGGTTAGGATGAGGGGTCATGTGGCTTGATTGAATAATCCTTGTGATGCTTCATTTTGGTGCCTAGATGGAGTGACACAAGCCTTGGCCGAATGTTTAGATCCCTTGCTTGAACTTGGCGCCTAAAGGGGTCACATGGTAAGCATATAGTGTAGCCTTGCATATGATCTCTCCCTTGATATCATATGCCTTCCACGCCTAAGGAGTTGATGATAGGTTCGACCATGGGCTCGCTTGGCACATGATGGTTGTTAGGTGACTAGGTAAGTGCTTAGGTAGATAGCTATGTGAGTAGTAACTATGTAGACTCAAGCTAGCTAGCTAGTGACACTCCAACTGCTTAACTACCATCTCAACTACCTTTCAGTTGCCTCCAGTCCTCAGCTCAGCTACTAAGTGTTCAACTCATTTCCAGCTACATTCAGCTCCCATTTATCTCCTTTAGATAGCTTTGAGCTAGTGTCATTGTGCTTTGTGCTTCCTTTGTGCTTTCTTTCCTTTCCTTTTAGCTAGTGTGAGCTTCCATGCTTTGAGTTTCTTATTACCAAGATTCCATATGACTCCTTGCCATTGCTTGCACCTATGTGAATCATGAAGACAAATAAATTACTTGTATGAGCTAGGAACGAATCAAATCCATCCTATCGCCTATGTCTAGTATGCAAATGAGCAAAAATGAATGAAAAATGTAACATAAACATACTATAAATCAGGTATAAAGATGTGGGGCTAATAACATGCTACATATCAACTTGTAACGTATTATATAACTTATTATCTAAGGCTGGTAACTTTTCAAAGGAATCAAAAAACATTAATGCACTTGAGTGAAGGGACTTCCCTGAGTTGTTCAGCCTTAGAATGAGTGATAGGTCCTTGTGGTAATGCTTCAGGATCAGGCGTTGGTGTGCTCACATCAGATTGGTTCCAACTTCAGACTCGCTGCCATTTAACGTTCGTTGGAGGTTCAGTCGATGTTCAAAATTTCAGCTGTCGTGGTCGGAGTTGCTGTTGCCACTGCCTTGTTCTCTCTTTCCACGTTTTACCAAAGTAAATTTCAATGCTTTAGTTCCCTTGGCTTTGATTACGTAAAAGGTGGGAGCTTTTGGGTTAATACTAATAATATTATTATAATAGATAATGTTAGTAAGTTGGAATTTAAACATATTCCATTCCATTGGATTTCCCAATGAAATCATGGGAAATTCTCAATTCTCTCTCTCTCATCAAAATCCATACTAAAAGTAAATAAAATACTAATACTCGATGAAGATTTTCATTCCTTAGAACTGTTTCATATTTTTTTCACATCAATTTTAAGAAAAACGTCTCTTTCTCTATAAGTAATCAAACAATCATTTAAAAGTTACACCCGTACTATTTCGTAACTTATTCATCACAATGTTGATTTTAGAAAATACTATTTTTCATATTTATGGTTCTTATGGAAAGAATCAACACTAATTTTATGATAAAATAGACTTGTTGATATACTTGATACTTCTTGTAATACCTAATTTTTGTCCAACTTACCATTTAGAAGACCCCAAATATTTTTATTGAAGCAAATTTTGAAGTCTGATACATCAAATGACTTGCAACAATTTTTCAGACAAAATTCAGATATTTCCAAGGCATGGTGTATTCTTGAAATAGAATTGATTTTTAGTTAACTTTCCAATGCATCTTGAAACGCCTCAATCATACACCAGAAACTCAAGATATGCTTATTTTAATGAAGACAACATATGCATAAAATTGAATACAAGTCTAATATATGGTTTTTAAATTATTACAAAATTTCAATTATTTTATTGATTATTTGTACTTAAATTCAACTTTATATTTTATTTAATTTATTAAGGGGGATTAAGGATCTCTTTTTTTATGGTAGGATTTATTTTCTTAATTTGTGTATCTAGTATTAATGAAAAAATAATAGGATTTTCATTTTAGGTAATTTTGCAGGAGTAACTCATCTTATGTAAAAAAAATGCGAAAAAGAATAGAAAAGGAGGGGATAAAAAAGAGGAGAGATATTATTATAAGAAGATCGAAAAAGAAAATCCACTAGGAGAAGAGATCGATAGAGAAGAGGTGAAAATCTTACTTAGATCTATCTTATCTCGAGGCTCTCTAGTGAAACACGGAAGAAGGTTATATCATTTTAACTTCTTTTTATTAATTTTTCATTTTATCTTTTTATTGATACTTGTTTTTTTCTTCTTAATTTCAATTAAATGACCTGATGACCCAACCCGGATCACCTATGGGATCCACACTTTTTAATGGCTAGGGGATAAACTATGGTTGATGTCCATGCAATTTCATTTGAAAATTCGTTTTAGTCTTTTATCAATAATTTAGTTTTAGTCTCTTTTAAATTAAACTTTTAGTGTTTATTTAATTAATCAAACCATTATTTTTTTCTTTTTTAATTACCATTTTAATGTGCATATTTGTTTAATTCCATATTTATTTTTGTATTAAACTGATTACAAAGTAGACATTTGTTATAAATATTCTCAATCATTTGACAATAAACATCCTATCACCCTTGCAGTCACTGAAGCTCGAACCCGTGATCTCTCAGAACAACAATGATTCCTTTAACCACTGAAGTAAATTGGTTCATGCTCCATTTTTATTAGACTTCTTTTTTTATTCCATTTTTATTTTCCTAACTTCCATGTAAATTGGATTAATCTTTGTCGTTTCTTCATAACTTTATTTCATCATAATTGAATTTTCTTTTATTTTTTAAATTTGTTTTATTTCTATTTCAATCTTTATATTTATTTTTAGGCAAAAAGGCATCGGAGGTCACTGCACTTTAAAAAACAATGTGGTCCACTTATTATTTTTCTCTCAATGTGGCCCTCTAACTCTAAAAATAAGTCCAATATGGTCCTTTGACCAATGCTTTACGTTGTTGACTGTTATGATGCTGATGTGTCAGTTCATGGTGTTGATGTAGCGATCCACGGTGTTGGCATGGGTTCCATGGTGGTTGATAACATATGTGCTAAATTGGTAACTCAAATATGGTATATTGATTGCCACATCACTACTGTGGATCATCACATCAGCATTGTAATGGTCAAATGACGAAAAATGTGTGTCAAAGAGCCACATTGGTTTTGTTTTATGAGTTAGAGGGCCACATTGAGGGAAAAATAATATTAGGGCCACATTAGTTCCCTCAAAAGTACAGAGACTTTTGATGCATTTTTGCCTTCTTTTTATTTTCTTAAAATTCTTTTTGGATTTCCATAATGACCTTCGTTTGTTATTTAATTTTATTCCTTCATATCTTTTTTTTAATTTTATTAGGTTGAATTCATTTTTAAATTTTTTCAGTTTTAAATTTTATTTTATTTTTAATTTGACGTTAATTCTTTTTACTTTAGTCTTTTTCCTTTTGCTTTCTTCTTTTATTTTTTGTATTTATGATTTATTTGTTTATTTATTTTTGAGTATTTATATCGCATGATTTTTAAGTTTCATCTTTCTTTTTTAGTATTAATTTATTCGTATAATTGTATTATTTATTATATACTGGTATCAATAACATTCTTTCCTTATTTTTGCAGATCAGATTCAATTTAATTTTTTCGTTTTTTATACCATTCACGTTTTATTTTACTGTGATATAATCTCAAAAGGTAAGTAAATGGATCATTATTTTAAGATTTGGCTCTAACTTTAATTTTATTTATTAAGACAACTCGTAATCATGTTTATACCGAAAATGCAATGCGGGGGTGCTCATCCTTTTCCATACGTAATAAACTCTTGAATCATTTCAAGTGAATTTCTGATAAGATACAAATTCGAAAAAAGGTAAAATTAGGTATCAACCCTTACCTAACCCAAAAGGTTGGTGACGACTCCAAAAGGTAAAATTATTCACTTTAAGTCGAAATGTGATCATGTGCCACTCAAAGAAACTTTGTGACAGTTTGATGACTCCACTAGAGACATTTGAGAGTCAAAACATAATCGATTATTGATTGTATTTTTATGAGAAAATTGTAAGTTTGAGTCTTTATTTAATTTTTAGATAATTTTAATTTAACTTTGAGATTTTTTTATTTCTTGTAAATAATTGTATTGATATGTGCTTTCAGTGATTTTTAGAATATTTTGAAAGAAAAAGTGTGAATGGAAATTTATAAGCTCTATTCCTGAGCTTCGTCCCTATTAAGTAGGGGTAAAAGTGATGCCTTCATAAGAATTTATTCTTTGTATCAAACCTCGCAAATAACCTTTAGGGTTTATATACCTTACGTCTTCATCAAAATTTATTTTTTGTGTCAGACATAGTGGAATCTATCCTCTCTAGTTTAACTCGATCTATATGAATCTGTGATGGGTTTATAATTGAGGGTGTTGTATGCTTACAGGGAAACTAGCAAGGAGAACTCATGTACCTTTTTTAGAACTAAACCGTGTTTTCGTAAAATTAGAGCGCAACCCACAACCATTTTGAAACCCTACGAATGCTCTAATTTCTTCCATTGACATTTTATTGTTCAAAGCATGTGATCTAGAAATATATACAGCTAGGGTTTATTGCACTGCTAAAAATCATGTGGATAGAAATCATTTTTGGGTACGAGTAAAACCATGAGGGGTAGATATAATGTGTGATATGAACCATTGTAATTTTAATTTTTATGTTGACTTACCTTACTAATTTATTTTCTTTTTTGTTTTCCATCATTTGCATCATCATAATGTAGATGTGTTGATCCGCAAGGTAGATATCAAATTGGAACAATTTTCCTAAAAGGACAATGAGGTTACATTCAAGAAATTAAGAATATAGAGGTACGATAGTATGGTTTTAAAAGGATCTCTCCGAAAGCACAAAAAAGAAGAATGCGAGAAAAAAGCCTTGAAGAAGTGCATAACTAAACTAGAAAGAATTGTGGAGAAATATAAGTAGAAGAAAAGTGAGCTTCAGATAGTCTCTTATGATGGAGCACTGCAGTGGCGGTATAACTAGGAAGAGATCCAACACAAGGTTAAATCAAGAGATGAAATTATTTAGAATTTCTTGATGCAAGGCTGTAAGATGGCTAGGACTAGCAATAGAAGCTAGAGCGTATGCTAGGTTATTCAACCAGTGTTTGAGGAAGCGAGGAAAATTGTCAACTAGTTGGAGACGGTTAAAAGTTTAGAGAACCTAGCCAAGACTTATCTCTGAAATGTTTTTAGTTTCTTTGTAGAAAAACTTTTCTTCAATTAAACTTATTATATGACTGTCAGTTTTGGGATCAATGCCTCGATTTTTTCATGAATTTCTCATGCATTGTGCACTATAATTTTACACTAACATAATACATTCATCATTAATATCAATGTCAACTAATGAAGAAAATGGAATAGAGACTTTCTCAATTGGAAGATAACTAGTAAAATATTCAACTAGAATGGGAAGCTAAAGCAGAAAAGATGAAATAATTCATTCTCAATCACATCATCAAGGATCAAATGAACTCAAGATAGCTAGATGAGATGTAATGACCCGAGGTACATTAAGTCAATACCTGGAGTAGACCCAAACAAATGCGTAAATGAGTTAAACTAATAGATGAAGAGTTTAGTGAAATTTGGGTTTAGTATAATTGGATTTAAGGCCCAAATGATAGGCCCAAACGAGGAAAGTGAAACTAGAATAAAGATTGAAGGACTTATATGGTAATTAACCCCTTGGATGAAATAAAACTAAACATTGTGTCTAAAACTAGGAGTAGCCGATGGTTTTTGATATTATAAATGAAGAGACATCATCTCCACCTTCTACATTCTTCTTTTCCCTTTCATCATCCATCTTTTGAATATTTCCCTTATTTGGAATATTATGGCTATAGAAGCAAATTTCTACGGAAAGAATCGTTCTCCTCGTGACTTAAACTTTATATTGAGTGATGGTTTTTTATGTTTTGAAGGTGGTATCCATATAAGGTTTTGTGGGTTTTGGATTAGAAGAGATATTGGGGAGGAGCTTGAAGAGAATTAAAGTGTATCTTAATTGTTTAACATTTTTAGTTTTCTTATATGTGTGTTCTTTGATGATTCCATTTTAGTGAGGGAAGAAGGAGAACCTTCTTAAACTAAAGAGAATGAGAAAACTTGAAGAAGGGAAGAAGGAGCTTCCTATTTTTAGTGATTAAAGCTAAGGTAATGTATTTCTATTCTTAGAGTACCGATATGAACCATAATATTTAGATTTGTGTGTTGGAAGCATGTTTTATGTGAATAGTACCATGGGTTTAGTTTTGGATATAGATGAATATTTTGAAGTTGTAAATGAGAACTATGTATGTATGGATGACCCTAGTGGTCATTAGTAGTGATTAAAGGAGTGATTTTTGATGGAACCATTAGAAATGGCTTTTTGAGCCTTAAATATCAATTTCTAGGTTTTAGTATCGATACTAATAGAACAATATCGATACCAATTGATATTTCAGAGAATTTTGGGATAGAAATTCAAGTAGCTAGTTTTGATATCGATACCAATTGAGATTTCAGAGAATATTGGGATAGAAATTCAAGTAGCTAGTTTTGATATCGATACCAACTCAGGACTATAAGTACCAGAATATCAGTATGGAAATCTCTTTAGAGTATAGGTACCAGAATATCAGTACGTGAACCATTTTAGCATTTAGGTACCTAACAAGCGTCGTAGCTATCAAATAAAATTTCTTTTTGTCAAAATAAATAAATAAATAAAGAATAAGTGTAGTATTGAGAAGAAAGGGTAGATCCGTAGGGACATAAAAATTTCCAACTTTGAGTTGTGTTGATTCTAATCCAGGTAAACTATAACAAAAGAAAAAGGGAGGGCTTGGTGAAATAAAAATTAAATAAGAATAACTAAGTGAAAATAAAAAAGAATAAATGTAAAGAATTGAACCAATTATGATGGAAAATTGTCTCAAGTTTCGCTTTTCCTCAATTCATTTTGATCATCGAAAGAGATTTACTTCGGGATTCATGTTTGTTACAGTCTACAAGGCCCAACCATTGTAACTTACTTTTCTCTCTAGTAAATCGATTTTCTCAATTCAATCTACGAAATTGAGTCCTTGATTAGACTAACTACAAAAATCATTGTTAGCACAAAATAATTTTATGTTATGGAAAAGGCCGACTCATATTATGTTGTCTCAATGAAAATTTAACATGATCTCAATTTTCCTTAGTGGACTGCCACTAAGTGTATTCCTAGGAATTCGAACTTGCTACAAGTCGATTCTTCCCTCAACTTTAAATCCAAACAACATCCAGACCAACACTGACTTTTTGAAATGAAAGTTTTAAGATTTTAAAGGAAAGTCTGATTGCCAATCCAAGTTTGTAGAAAATTGAGAATGTAATATGAAGATGTTAAGTGCTTTTCAATTCTCACAATATGAATTGAGTCATAGGTTAATTGCAAGTTTAGCTAAGCATGATCAATGTCATACTTAGCATTTGTTTTTAAATGAAAGTAAAAGAAAAATTTAAAAAAATAAAGAAAAGTAAAGAACTTTTAAAAATCGAGAAATTTTATAAAACTAAAAAGAAAGAACAAGTATATTTCAAGCAATATCTCAAGGGGTATTTATTGTCTCGAGATTCCTTAAAATAAAAAGATAATTTAAAACAAAATATCAAAAGGTAAATCCTAAAATAATCCAAAGTATTTAAAATTCAAAGTTAAACTTAAATTCCTAAAAGATTTTGTCCATTCTCTTTCCAGTTAAACTTAAATTCCACATCAGACTAAGTCATGCCCAGCTTGTTCCCATGTCTCCAACCACAATTGAAATATAAAAAAATTTTGAATGCACCATTCTTATTGCTAGTTTTGTAAAATAGATTCCTGCACATAAATAAGTGAAACAAAACTAAATCAATAGTAATAAATTGACAACACGAGAAAATTAACCAGTATATGTATACAATCTATAACACTCATCGGTACCAAAATATCAATATGGGAATTGTTTTATAGTATATGTACCAGAACATCAATATGGGAACCGTTTTAGAGTATGTTTACCAAAATAGTGGTATGGAATCTGTTCCAGGGTATAGGTACTAGGATAAGTGTATTGGCACTAATTAGAAAAAAGGTTATGTATTGCATGGGATACACACCTAATTACGACAATGGTGATTAATTGTATGGGATACACACCAAACTACTAGAAATGTGATGTATTGCATGAGATACACACCTAAGTACGAGAGTGATGATGTATTATACGAGATACATACCCAAATATAAGGAAATGTGTTGTATTTCACGAGATAAACACCTAACTATAAAAGTGTTGCTTACCGACCATGAACAATGATATATTACATATGTACACCTTTAAAATCAGAGGTATGCCTTGGTAAGAGAAATGATATTATCGAATAAGGAGGTAAATGAGTGATGACAAGTAAGTTTGATAAGGTTAATGAAAGATTAAAAATATGATACTCTAAGTATCGTTAGAAATTATGATGATGTTCGTATAACGTATTCCACTTGCATTCTTAATTTATGGTTATGTGAGTTTCTTTGAATAGTTATACATTATTGGGCTTTTGTAGCTCATTCATTATTTGCTTACCATTTTTACGATCCTAATAGCTGATAGTAGATCTAGGGAGCACTGTCACTGAGGATTTCCACAATCTCAACTATCAAAGTACAATTTTGAATTCTACAAGGGGGCATGTACATTCCATAAGTACTTGTGTTATATGTATGTATTTATTCTAACGTCTGGTCTTTCTTTGGAACTATTATATATTTTATGGAACTTTAAAGATTTGAACCTCCATATTTTTTATACCAACCATCTTAGCTATCTCTTGTTTTGTGTTTAAATATGAAATATTCTTTTTTAGAAGTTTTAAGTCAACAAAATTTTTATATTATGGATTTTGGTCAATCTCGGGCCTAAATGTGAGACTTTAAGCCAAGTGTTGATTATGGAGTTTAGAATTAAGTCCATTTATACATGCCCCACAGAGTTTTGTTAACTTAAATGGACTTAATTCTAAACTGCATATCCTAGAACTCTTCTTGATCGAGTTTCAAGAAAAATACATTGGAGAGGAATACATGGATGATTTATGGTTACATTTCTCACAATTAGTACAATGATATAAACTTGTATTTGAGTTTAAGAGAGATATTTTCGATTGAGTCGCTAAGCCCCAGAGTTAGTATCGAATGAGTCCTTAAGATATCGAAGGTTTGTGGAGAGACTTCATATTAACATGCATACACAACTAGCTACAGACCCCCTGAAAGCATTTTAAGAATTAACTTGTCAAGCAAAGCCAGTTGAAAAGGTACAAATTATGAAGAATCAAATAATGATAGAGTATAGTACTTTGAATAAGAGAGCTTAAGACCCAACGAGAGTACAACAGTCATCAACAAAGAAATTTTGAGATTTCAAAAGTCTAAGGAATTATGCACCTACCTAGTCCCTTAAGTTTGAGCAGAGATCTATATCCGGTAATAAGAGGTGACCCTTAACAAAAAAGTCAGTTAAGAGTTCCAGAGGATTGGTCAAATCTTCATCTATACTATAGTGCACGTTTTGTAGACGAAAGCATGTTGGAGAGTGTTGGGAGGACCAAAGGATGCTTTGGGTGTGGATCCCTTGAGCATTACATTAAAGTTTGTCCAAAAATTTAGAATATTGCACCAGTTACTTCGAAAGGTCAACCATATCAATGCAAAGGGGTATATGTTATTTTTGTGGTAGAGCCAATACTACTTCGGATCGACAAGGTAGAGATATGATGGGATCCACAACCAGATCATACACTCGAGCACGTACTCATCAGTATGCGGTTAAAGCTAGGGAGGAGTATAAGCCAACCGATGTGGCCTCAAGTATCTTTACTCTATTTTATATTTCAATTGTTGTTTTAATAGATTTTGGCTATACCCACTCGTATATATTTGAGGGTGTTATCCGAGGGAGAGAATTTTTGAGTAAAGGAATAAAAGTAAAAGTCAAGGTATCTAGCCAATTGGATCTAGATGTATTAGTCGAAACTGTTTATCAAAGTTTCTCGATAGAAATCGAAGGACAAATCTTCCTTACAGATTTGATGGAACTTCCTTTTAAGGAGTTCGATGTAATTTTTGGAATGGATTGATTATCATAACATGATACAAGTTTACGGTGTAGGATCAAACAGTTAAAATTGTGGAGACCAAGTAAACCTAAGGTAGTTGTGTCTGGAAGAAAGAAAAATCCTAACACTCGTGTGATCACAAACTTCGTGGCCTATAAAATCATTAGCTTGGGTGGTGAAGCTTATTCGTTCTATGTTGTGGATTCTAATGTGCAAGGCCCAAGTTTGAAAGGTATACAAATGGTAAAAGAGTTCCCCGATGTTTTTCCTAAAGAATTGTCGGGTTTACCACCAGATCGAAAGATTGGATTTTGAATAGAAGTGTTACCGGGAATGAAACCGATGTCCTTTGCACCTTATCATATAACTCCAACTAAGTTAAGAGAGTTGAAGATTTATCTCCAAGACTTTCTTGATTGGGGATTTATTCATCCGAGTGTATGACCATGAGGAGCACCAATATTATTTGTGAAGAATAATGATGGTAAGATGAGACTACGTATGAATTATCAACAATTGAATATAGTGATGATAAAAAACAAGTACACACTTTGAAGGATAGATGATATCTTCAATCAGCTTAAGAATGCACAAGTTTTCTCGAACATTGACTTGAGATCAAGATATTACCAACTAAAGGTTAAAGAGGTTGATGTTCAAAAGAAAACTTTTTGGAAAAGGTACAAACACTATGAATTTTCGGACAATTTGGACTCACAAATACACCAACAACCTTCATGAACTCAATGAATCGTATCTTTCGGCCACTCATAGACCATTGTGAATTCTACTTATTCGAAGTGATTTTTTTTGGGTCATGTTGTCTATGCAGAGGGCGTCCGTGTAGACGTGTAAAATATCCATGCAACAGTGAAGTGGAGGCCACCTAAAAACGTTATAGAGGTTTAAAATTTCCTAGGCCTAGTAGGTTACTACCGCCATTTTGTTAAGAGATTCTCAATAATCATTGCATTAATGACCCAAGTACTTCAAAAAGGGGTGACTTTCTAGTGGAGAGGAGCGAAAATGAAGTTTTGACCAATTGAAGAAAAATTTAACTGAGGAACATGTTTTAACTTAACCAAAGTGATTAAATGAATTTTTTACTTTATAGTGCACATCCTTAAATAACCTTGGGTTTATCCTTATGCAAGAAGACAAAGTGATTGCTTATGCATCAAGGTAGTAAGATGCATGAAAAAAATTACCCCACCCATGAATTTGAGTTGGTAACGATAATCTTTACCCTTAAAATTTAGAGGCAATAAATGTTTGGAGGAAAGTGTTATATATAAACTGATCATATGAGTTTGAAATATCTTAAAGTCAGGAAAAATTGGATGTACGAGATGTAAGGCAGTCATGCCTTTGATTGTGGATCTAGTGAATGAGTAAGCACCTACAAGAAGATAGGCTAGAAAGAATGGTTTGGTGTTTGATGAAATGGTGAATAAGGTGGGCTACGATGATGATATGATAAAGTATGGTTGTGGAAGTGATTTGGGAATGGTGATGTGCTTATGAAACAATGGGAAAATGGTGGATAGTATCTCAAACAACTAAGAAAAAAATATGTTATAAATAGAGTCTAACACCAATCCTTACAAGTTATTTAAGGGGTGGTAAATTAGAGGGCTTGCCCCCTTGTCTATATAGTCAAGAAATACAAGTATCAAAATGAATAGAAGGGGTTGGCGCCATAAACACCTAAATGCTTGATAAGTTAATAAAAGTGATTGAAGAACTTAAAAAAAGAGGGTAACCTCACGTTTGTATTGATTATGCAAAGGGGAATGGAATAAAAATGCCAAACTGATGGACTATTTATAGTTTTCAAAGGGTTTAAATCGAATGGATACGTGATGGTTCGGCTAAGGTAGGAATAGATACATGCAAATATATGATTTTTAATGAAAATACATGGCTTTAATGAAAGTACATGCTTTTGGTCGATTAAATAAGTGTTGGTTCAGCTTAAATGGTGAAAACACTTGTCTTTGGATGATAAATAAGGTGTTGGTTTGATTTTGGTGCCATCTGAATGCTTTGGCCGAATGATTGTTTCCCTTTGATTCTTTAGGCATCTATTCGATTCCAAATGGAGTGCACTTGTTGCTTTGAATGCAAGTGTTACTTTACATTAATCACATGACTCCATATGATGTAGTATGCTTCTCCATGCCATAGTAAGGTGAGGTCTCAGCCATAGGATGTATCTTGTATGCATGTAAAGTGTTTGGAGCCATAGTGGAGTCATGGGTAGCTAGCTAGTATAGCTAGCAATCTAGTTAGCTTAAGTAACTAGCAAGGTAGTGTACGTAGCTAGCTAAGTACCTAGTGACACTTCAAGTGCCTCCAGCTTCCATATGTCCTCAGCTGCTCTCCAGCTAGTGTTAGATTTCATTAAGCTTCTTCAACTACTTCCGAGCTAGTATACTTATGCATTGAGCTTCATTTATCTAAGTTAAGTTATCCTTTGATATATTTGAGCTTGCATGAGCTGTCATAGGTTGAGTTAGCTAACCATGAGCTGGCATAACCTTCCTTAGCATTTAATATACCTATATATGCATAGAAAAGAGATACAATAGAAGTCATGAATCAATGATAAACAATAAGAATGCATAATGTTGCATATGAATGTAATGTATATGAGCTAAATATAAATGTATATGTATAAAATGAGCTAGAAAATGATGCATGGACACGAAATAAGGCAAGTAAGTATTTGTATGAATAAATTATGCTAAACAAAGTATAAGATGACCATAGTATAAGGGCTATATCATGTCATGATTATGCTTAACATATAATGCATAAAATAAACTAAGTAAATGATTTGAAAATGCATACTCTGAATGGCATGAAATGCAAGGCAAGTAATCATCATAATTAACTTAACATAGAATAAATGTATGGCATAACAAAGTAAGATGAGCATGATATATGCACCATAACATAAAGCATGATATATAATATATGCAAAGTAACTATATGATGTATAAACAAGTAGATAGAAGATAAAATAAGGAATGACTCACTTAGATTGAGATTTGTATATCTTCAAAGAAGTGAGCATGCCATTAAGAAATTTGGTGTTAGGCAGGATCACGTCATACCCCTATCTTTAGAGCGATTTGTCCTCAAATTGAAGCTCTTTGTCATGGTAAGCTTTTTTTTTCATAGGAATGATTGACACCCTCCTTCCATCTTATAGAATTGTTATCGTCTCTTCTCTTCATGCAAAATATCCTCCAAAGGTTTGTCTAAGAAAATAACCTTCTTTAAAGGAGATTATTTGGAAAAAGGATTACCAACATGTACCTTATTTGAAGAATTCCTTTCAAGACATTCCTTTTTTGAATAATCTTCATAAACTTGCAAAGGAAATTTACGTACCTTGATGTCTTCATAATCATAAGTCATGGTGTCTTTAGATGTCAAAAGACATTCCCTAGTGACCTATCCTTTCAAATTGGTACATAACTCCTTGCGTGAATCCTCTTATTTCTTGAAAAGGTGCCATACTTTTGTGAATCCTTATTTCTTATGATGAAAATACACACCTCTTATTGAAAATACTTTGAATCATCACGTGCTCCTTCAATGGGATGGACATGTTCATTAATGAACATTCTTTATTTTCATGCTCTTCCCTTGAATCAACTTAATGCTTCAAAGTGGAACCTGTCTCTTGGATCGAACCATCATACTCTTTGGTGAAAGAACCTAACTTTCCAAACCTCCCTTTTGATTCATCATGATGGTTGATAAAAAGTCTTGTTTTCTTCAATTCTCTATCAAGTATGTTTGTAACATTAATTACCTTAAGCTTTGTATCATTTTAAATGATGGATCTTGAGTAAGTGGACAATGTTTCTTTCATACCCTTAAAATTGATGAATTTGATGGACCAATAATTTTTAAAATGAAAAAGGAACTGGCCATCATATGTTGGTAAGATAACACCATGTATTTGAGTTAATGTAATGCAAAAAAACCAAAGTTAGAAAATGAAAAACTATAAACAAAATAAATGGAAATAATAACCAAGGTGGATGTTTAATGGCCGTTGGTTGTTGATTTCTCTTCAGGATTAGCAATGCACTTGGAATGTCATCGAACACATATTTTGGAAATTCAAGTGACATGTCTTGTGGAACTTCAAGTGACATGTCTTGTGGATCACCAAAAGTCACATCCATTTGTTCTTCAAGAGACATGTTTCTTGATTATTCAATTTGAAAAGATATGTCTCTTGGATTGTCTTGAAAAATAAAAGAAGGAATAGAAGAAAATTAGTTGTTAGATAAAATTTATTCTCTACATTCATTCATTTTCCTTTTAACTTGTTCATCTTCAACTTCAACTTGTCTCAACTCCACCTATTTGTTTCCTCAAAGTATCCTTCAATTTAACTCTCTTTGATTTGTTTCTGTTCCTTTACATCTCCAATGATTCTCTTCAAGTGAGTTTGATATTCATGGACTTGATTTAGAGACAAGGGAGCCAAAGTGATATTCTTATTGTTGTAGAGGAAAGAATATCAGCTGGTGAAGCCATCATGCATTGCTCTCTTGTCAAATTACCAAGGTATCGCAAAAAAAAAAGACTCATACTCATAGGTGTAATATCACAAATGGCATCATGTTGATATCTACCAATCTATAATGGGATAGTCACTTGTTTTGTAACTTTTAAGTTACTTACATCATGTAACCGTTGCAATTCATAGGGACTTGGATGCTCGATCACCTTTAGCCCAAATTTCTCTACCATATACGCGTTGGTGATGTTGGTAAAACTTCCAATGTAAATGATTACAAAACACACTTTACCTTTAACATGGCATCTAGAGTGAAATGAATTCTCTCTTTGCTGATTGTCCTCAATTGCATGAGAAGATGAAAGATCACAAAACATTGTTAGTAGAAAAGAAATGAAATGTGTAAAAAGGGACCTTACCAATATGCTCTCACGAAAACCTCTCTAGTTACTCCAAAGAAAGAATGATGAAACTCACGTGTTTGCACTCATGACACAAAAGGATTTTATTATCCTATTATGATCTCCCTCACTCAATATGTCTTTTACTACTCTTCTTCTTTGTGAAAAGTTTTAAAGAGAAATGTACTCAAAACGTTTTCAATTCTTGGTAGATGTTACTGTCGATTGGAACTTGGTTAGGGTAAGAATAAAGCAAAATATAATGAAATATAGTGGCTAGAAGTACGAAAGAAAATTAAGAATAAGGTTAACTACAAGCAAACACTCATAAGTCACTGTCGTTACAATCAAAGGTCTTGATGTCTTTAACCTTGTGATGAGAACCTTGTTATTGTTCAAGTTTTACCTTTGTTTTCCTTTGCTTTCTTTGCTACTTAACTTGTTTTCGCCTTCACTTTTGATTTTGAACTCCCTTTGATGATGTTGGAGTCTTATTTTCTTGTTTCTTCACTTTGTGGCCGAATATATCTTGCTCTGAGAAATCTTTTACGTCAAATCACAAATTTCTCATTAAATGAGAAATCATTTCCCCACAGAGAAAAGACGCAAATACCCCAAAACCAACCATCACTTTCCAAGAAAAAACTACCCATTCTTCTTCTTCTTCTTCATCGTGTTTCCATCTTTCTCTACAAACCAAAAAATTAGCTTTCTTTCTCTAAAAAATACCTCCTCATCGCCACCACTAAAATCAGCCAAGAAAAATGGTGAGATCGAGACCGACCCCACCCCCTAGACAGAGGTTTAAACATTTCCAAAGCTGAAGTAGAGGCACGCTTCAAAACTATTCAGTAATGCCAAGTCTATTTGGAAGATGGATTCGTTTTTCCAGCTGAGGGAGAATAACAGTTTGGCCCTAAGGTGATGGACGTCATAAAGAAGCATAAATGGGAGAAGTTTACTCGTAATCCTAACGCAGTAGCACCGACAATGGTGAGGGAGTTCTATGCCCACCTCGTGGACACCTCTAACCACACGGTATATGTTCGAGGAAAACTCATTCTCTTTTCCCCTTCTGCACTTAATAAATACTTTAAGTTGGGGAAGGTGGATGATCAACCTAAGAAATTTGTGGCCAAGGCGAATCAAGAAACGTACAATGGAGTTCTACAGGATTTATGTTTTGGGTGGGCTAAGTTTGAAGGGAATGCCCTAACAAGAAAGCGAGTAGATCACTGAGCCCTCAAGCCTCATGTAAAAGTGTGGAACCATTTTCTTAAAGGTAAGCTGATACCAACATCCCACAACACCACTGCCGTCGTCAAGCGGCTAATGTTGTTGCACTCGATTATATACGACAGGACAATCGATGTAGGTGAAATCATCTTTGAGCAGATCCATGACTGTGCCAAGAGGAACTGTGGTAACCTACTATTCCCAAACCTTATAACCGCGCTATGTAGAAAGAAAAAGGTTCTTGAGGACCCATTCGAGGACTTCATCAAACCCAAGGATGGTATTACAATGAAAAAAGTCCCTGAGTTGATGAGTTTCAATGATGATGACCCATGGGAGGGTCTGGAGCGAGGAGTAAAATCAGTTGCCGCGGCTAGAATGGCCGCTGTGGTCACACACATGCGTGAGACGCGTGAAAAGATTGGGTGCCTGGAGGACCACATGAAAATTTACTTTGAATACGCCAAGGCAAGGGATATGCAACTCAACGCCTTCATCAAGGAGTTTCTCCCAACCACAATGATCAGACTGCCAACCTTCCTCAGTGTCATCCTCAACTATAATACGGGCGGCAGTACATTCCATGCCTCGACATCTAATGTCCCTCCAGTCGTTCCACCAGGGGTGACCACTAATGTGCCACCATTGACAACCCATGTCTCACCCGTACCAGAAGAAAGACACGGCGACACAGAGGAGTTACTCAGTTCCTCATCCTTCTCCACCACTGAAAGAAGCAGTGATACTCCACCACACTTCTTCACTGATGAAGACTTTACGCCATCACCAAGCAGCCTGAGAAGGATCTTATTATATCCCCAGTTCAATCGACACCACCATCCCCAACAGCAGCTCGTAGTCCACCACCAGTTCCAGCACAACAGACTCCCGCGACCGAGCAGTCCACTCCAGCCCGCGTGTCGATTAGCAAGAAGCGATACCAGAGAACGGCGGGTCAAATACTTCAGCCATCTCTTTCTCAGCCAGAAGTAGTACACTCGGGATCTGAGATCCCTTCCCCTCTCAAACAACACCGCACGAGGGCGTCAAGTCAAGCCACACCACCACAGTAAGTTTATTTTTAGTCTTCGTTTTTAATTTTATTTTCTCATTTGTATATAGTAGCATTTAGTGTAGTTTTCATGCATTGAGGACAATGCATTCCTCAAGTTTGGGGGAGGTGTTGTCCATTCTGCCATACTTTGTTAAATAGTAATGGATGTTAATTGGCTGAAAATTTTAGTTCTCATGATATAAGCATGTTAAGATTATTGTTAGGAATGAATTAGGTATGCCCAATGATGAATGCAAAATTCTATTGCCTAGGCCAGAATTATTGTAAAGACTGTCTGAAGAAGATAACCAACCCTAGGCTTGATCATTTGAAACTTATAAACACTATTGTAGGCTGTCTTTACTCTAGGTAATCTGTAAAATTTTAGGGAAATAACTTTCTAATTATCGAGACTTCAAATATATTCTAAGGGTAAAGTAAAAACTCTATAGTGTTTAAAAACTTGAAAACTTTCAAAAAATACAAAGGGACACTCCTCTGTGCAAAGGAATGAATAATAAAACTCCAAAAGAAATTAAGAGTAGCCAAGGAATATGTGTGAATGAAAGTAGTCACAGGATGACTCTGCTCGACTAGCTTGGGGGTGAAAGGTATGCTCTCTTCCACCTAGAGTGTGGAACGATAGTTGTGATGAGCTGACTCCCCTATAAAAAATGTTAATAAAGAGAATAAAAGTTGATAAATAACTAGGAGTATAAACTAAGCCTAGTGAATAATTTGTTGCCTTGACAACCTAGAAGTGCTTACTTTAAGTTTTCTAATTACCTCTATGTATAGACTGGTTACAATCACGCACACACAATAGCAAATGATCCTGACTAGGGAGGGGAATTGACTAATATGATTGTCGAACATATTGAGGCCACATATTTTGCCGAGGGCTGAAATCTCAAACCTGATAATGTTCTTGATATTGCTTTGCCATGACAATTTTAATTTTCTTCTAACTATTATCCATTGCTTGAGGACAAGGAATAGCTTTAGTTTGGGGGTGTGATAACTCCGTAAAAAGACTTAATTTATAGTCTTTTCACTTAAGTTATTGCTCGTATAAACAAAGTATGCATTGCATTTTTAGTTGCATTTAGTTGCATATAGGTTATAATTGCTTGTAGTGGATAAGTTTAGCCTATCCCAGATTTATTTGGCTTAACTGATACTGCTGAGGAGATGGGGTTGTTTGAGTTGTGTTTGTGTAGGAACTCTACAGAGGAAGAACATTTCATTCGTGAAAATGAAATATTGCAAAGGCCAATGGATCAGATGAGAACGTGAGGAGCAGATTTATCTCGCCGAGGTAAGATTTATCTGAAGAAGTCTGAAGAACATGTGTAAAAACCGCCTATGTCACATGCCAACTGGATGACCTACTTCACATGCAAGCAAGCCTTGATCATCCTGACAGCCACCAGCCTTTCCTTTTTAAATTTGGGAAATTAATAACGGCTAATTAAGAAAACTCCAAAAGCATGCAAAGCCCTAGGAGATTCTCCTTATAATTACCAGTCATAGCCACAAAAAGAAGGAGGCAAGGAAGAAGAATGAAGAGCTTTACCTTAGGCATGAGCAAGCAGCTGTAGTACTTTCCCTCCGTCTACCCCCAGTCTTCCTTGGTGTCCTCCACAACCAGACGATAGTAGAACGGTGATCAGGCCTTGAGAGAGAGTGATCACCAAGGCAAGCATGGTGCTGATCAGGATTATCATGACAGAGCCCCGGTTTGGGAGTCGTTCTTCCTTTGTTCTTAAACTCTTATTTTATTTGGGGTTGTATTAAACGGTTTAATCTTGGATGATCTTTTATAACACCATGAATGCTTTACTTGGTGTTAAACTTTGTTTGCCTGAACAATATTTTTATGTTTGTCAATGATGAATTATGTTTGCTTATGATAGTTTTTCTCATAGTTTAAATATTTTCCCTTAACACTGTAAGAGCATCGAAAGATCGCCTTGGGTTTCGGTAAAACATGTATGGGTATTGTAAGAGCATTGAGAGATAGCCTTTTGTCTAGAAAGTGATTCTTGAATTCGAGAGAATTAAGAGAGATCAACGTGAGCAAAGGAATGAATCTGGGATGGTGAAGTTCTAACTTGTCTACCTTAGAGATAAGAAGTGAGTTTCAAATGACTAAAAGGGATAAAGGCTAGAGTAGGTTAAGACAACGTCTATAGTTAACGTCGAGAGGTATTGCCATAGCAATCGTCTAAGAATACCTAGTAATCTTGTCGAGCAGTTTAGTGAGTCATAATAATTCATTCTGGGCTTAAAATAATTATTGCCGAAACAATAGTCTAGCATAAGTGCTCTGTGACACGTCTGAATATGTGAGGATGTTTGCATTATATTTAATCCAATACTTGTTTTGTTTTATCTATCTGTATATTTTCTTTTTCTGACCATACTTGTTTGCAATCATTGAATCATTATTCTTAGCTCCTTAGTATTAGTTTTTAGCTTTAATACTTAATAGGATTAATTTGTGGCATTAGTTCTAGTTGTGGTGGAAAGATATTTCTAATCCAATCCCTGTAGAGACGATACTCACTCACTACTATATTACTTTCATCAATTGTGTATACTTGCACATATTAGCATGCCTTAGCATATAAATTCACAAGCGATCAAGCTCATTGGTCTCTGGATAACTTTTCACCAACTGTTTCTTATGCTCTCCTAAGTGTTCCTAGATAAGTTTAATTGTTGTTGCTTTCACCATTTAGGTCAAAACAACTCCCATAGATGTGGTCGAATGTACCTACATTCAAAAACATAGAAACTAAGTTAAGTATATGAACTATTATAAAGTAATAAGGGCGTGTTTATTTTAAAGATGTGGACTTATAGAATATAATGATAACTTATGCCTCACATAATAATGAGTGAGTTATTATCATTATAGTTATAGATGTAATATATATAGATGAATATATCTATGTTATAATAAATGAAATATACATCATTGTGTAGAAAATAAAAAGTTCTTCCCCTTGAATCTTATGAAAGGTTAGAGATGCAAAGTTAAACATGATGTTGAATCAGATCACATCATCCTCCCCTTCTTTTAAGCGATTTGTCCTCAAATCGAAAGGTGGTTTCTCCTTAGTGTTCTTCCATCCAATAGATACAACAAGTACCTTTATGAAAAGGTTCATGTCTTTTGAATAAGTGTTTTGAATGCTCATAATCTTAAAAGAAAGAAAACTTTCATAAGTAAAAACATGATTAAACATAATTAAAAACAAAATGTACTCCATGTTTGTGTGTAATTGATGGTCAAAGATCATGTCCGTTGAAGACGTATTTTTTGAATGATTATTTACCTTAGCATCCCAAAAGTCATGTTCAGTGGCTCACTAATAGGTGTGTTTATTGAATCATGAATGGTTATAACTCTTGGAATAGAAATGTTCTCTGAATCTTCATAAGTCATGTCTTTTGGGTGAGCAAATGTATCCCTTTGCCTTCCATTAGATTTATCTCTTGGATCTTTAAAGGTCACATCCCCTAGTTGTGGCGCTTGGTACATCCTGCAAATCAAATAAAATTTTTGTATTTTCAAAGTTAGAAAACTCTTCTTCGATCTTGCGTCTTGACAATAAGCATTTTCATATCAAGCAATTAGATGCATAAGCACTTGCTTTTTAAATAGTTTCCTCCATGCTTGATGACGATTTCCCTTTCCTCATGGCCTCAACACTTTGTTTCATTTTGAGTTGATCACTTTGAACTTGTCTCAGCGTCAAAGGGGTAAGGATAATTTTCTTTCCTCCATGGATTAACGAGTATTGGTTAGTGAAACAATCATGGATAATCCTTTTGTCATATTTCCATGGCCTTCTAAGAAGTAAATGGCTAGCATGTATAGGAACAAAATAACACATAACCTCATCCTTGTATTTATCAATCAAAAAAAAAAATATCACCTATTTTTCGACGCTGAGTTCTCCTCGTTCGTTGAGCCATTACAACTTATATGGACTTGGATGATTTATGGTTTTAACCCCATTTTTTCCACCATGATTAAACTTGCTACGTTGGTACAACTTCCTCCATCTATGATCATGAAACATACCTTGTCATTCACATGGCATCGTGTATGAAAGATATTTTCTCGTTATGCATTGTCCTTCGTTACTTGTGTACTCAGACTTCTTTTAACAACCATAATTTCTCCTTCAAGGGGAGCCTCAATTTCTACTTCTTCATTGACATCTGTTGGTGTTTCTTCTTCTTTTTTTAGGCTCTGACTCAATATCTCCATTTCCATGTAGAATAATTGTGTTTCGGTTGGGATATTATGTAGAGACATGCCCTCTTCCAAGACATTTAAAGCATTGAATATCCCTTGAACGTTCAGTGGTTTTCTTTCCACGGTTGTCTTTGTTCAATTATTGAGCCTTAGAAGATTCAACCTTCTCTTTGTTAGGAGTAGGAGAATATTTCTTCAAGTTGTTTGGACTCCATTTTGAATGTGTAGGCATGGCATTATGAGATGTAGATCTTCTCCGTAGTTACCTTCTATCTTCATTGCCATTTGTACCATTTCATCTATTTCAATGTAATGGTATAACTCTAAAGTGTTGGTAATTTCTAGATTAAGTCTGGCAAAAAATCTAGTCATGGTTGCTTCACGATCCTCCTCAATATTGACTCAGATTATTGCTACTTCCATTTCCTTATAGTAATTCTCCACACTCCATTGGCCTTGTTTAAGATTTTGCAATTTCTAAAATAAGTCTCAGTAATAATGAATAGGAATGAAACGTTTTTACATTATACCTTTCATTTTAAGCCAAGTTGAAATTGGTATTTCTTCATTCCACCTTCTACTAAGAGTAAGTTGACCCCACCATATCAAAGCATAATCTATGAACTCCACGGCGGCCAATCTTACTTTCTTTAGTTCGAAATAGTTGTGACAACTAAAAACATGTTCCACCTTGCTTTCCCATTCAAGATAGGCTTTGGGATCAGTTTTCCATTGTAATTGTGGAATTTTGGTCATGATGTTACTCATGATATCATCAACATTGGCACGCCTAGGTCCTTGTAACATTGCTGGTTCTACTCCACCATAAATTTCTAGGACGTCATTTTCTTGGAGAGGTTGTTGTCTCCTAGGGGTATCATTATTTCGAGCTTGTGGTAGATCTCGACATTGATCTATCTTGTCATGAAGTTCATCAAACTCTTCACGAAACATTCTCATCATTTCGCCAATTAATGCTTGCATTTGCAATTTTGGTTAACCTGCATTTTCTCTATAAGGACTTTTAGACATGGTTAGTAATAAAATAAAATAAAGTAAACCTTGCCAGCACAATCACAAAGCCTCACAAACTTCACTCCAAACATAAGATAAGATATCACTTCAGTCAACACTCGTGTTTACACTGGGAATATAATTTGGCTTTTAACGATTCCCCTTCTGATCTCACTCACTCAGTATGTCTTTTTCCACTCTATTTCTCTTGTTAGGTCCTTTTAAGAACTAACTCAAGATTAGAACAAGTTATTTCTCTCTTGTGTGCGTCATCTGCAATATATGTTAGGATAGAAATGAAAAGAAGAAATGAAAAGATAAAAGAAATGATTCAAGGAATATAATAAATAAATGAAATGATTGAAGAAAATGAAAGGAAAGCAAAGAATGAATATGTGACTTACAACCCAAGAATAACACTTATTGTACCCTTTCACGAGACACAATAAGGTTATCTTTCTTGGTATAGATATGCCTCCTTGGTTGACTTGAAATGGTAATGCATTTTCCTTGGCTTTGATTTTATTTTTACTGGAAATTTATTTTCTTCCTTTTGATCTTTATTTTTGTTTTTGCACTCCTTTGTTTGATGTAGGAGTTTTTATTTCCTTTTTAAACTTGTTTTTATTTTTTGTTTGTTTATTGCATGCCAATGGCACTTTTGTATCAATCCAACTATGCTTTGAATACAGCTTGATATAAAATGAATCTATACTCTTCAATGGAAGTGAATAGATAGCCTTATTGTTGCCCAGATCTAGGAATGACAAAAGCAATGCCCTTGAATTGTAAGTATAGTTGCAACAAAAAAGATAAGTAAAGAGGATTAGTAAGGATATAAAGGAATGGATAAATAAATAAAAGATGAAATAAAGATAAGAAAGAGTTGGCTGCAGAATTGAAGATGATGATGTTAGTTGTCTTCAATGGAAGATGGTTGATGGTGTTGAACTTGATTTGATGATGGTGATGAAAGTGTATCTTAAATATGCCAAAGAAGAAGCTATGCTAGAGAGCACAACCACGTTATTCATAAACTTGCTTGAGGGATGGTAATGGTGTCTTAAACCCACAATATATGAAATCTAGGAATTATAAGAATCAAGATGGAAGGTTTGACGCCAAAAGTATAGAAATATACTTGCTTAATTGATAAAGTTATTAAAGAACTTTGAAGAGAGATTAACTCATAAAGAATTTGTTTTATAATATTAATGAGATGAGTACAAATGAAAGTAACCTCTCAATTTATAGGAATTGAGTGGGCTTGGCCAAATAGGCATCTAATGATTCGGCTAAGTACATAATTTTAATGAAAATACATAATGCTTCAATTGAAAGAATTGTTAGAGTATGCCCAAAGACCAATCACATGATGATTGTAATAATACTTTTATTTACTGATTTTATTGAATAAAGGCATTGCCGCTATTATTTTCAGTTATATATATGTGTTTAACATAAATTGGAAGATAATAAAGGCCATATAATGACATAATTATTATTATTAAAAGATCCCTAGTCAAGTATTATTATTGGTATGGACAATAATAATACGCTTAAGACTAACATGTTATTGATTGATGACAACGTGTTGTCATTGACATAGAAATGTCAGAATTTATACATGATTATATTGTTAGAGAACAATTTATTGGATTGACCCACCATGAGCATATGTCTTGGATTATTATGTGATAGTCATAACATTGCTCATGGTGACGACTATATGTATGATCCTCAGACTTGAGATCAATATTATCCCAACATATATTGTTGTATGTTTTGATGCAGTTAAAAAAGCTCCATAACTGGTTGCTCTATAAAGACTGTTATTGAATATATCTCAATATATGTAGTGGGTGTGCATTTTTAAGATAGGATTTGTCCTTCCTACATAATAGGAAATATATCACAGGCCACTTGATTGAATGAGACTAGAAATGCATGGCCATGCTCAAATAAGTTGAAATGAGATATCATAAACTATTCGTTAATTAAATTCTACTCTAGATATCAAGAAACAATAGACGTGCTATACAAGTGTGACTATTCAAAGACTTGTGCCTATTCTAGATATAAATGACAAAAGGATATAATACATAAAAGAGTTAATCACCAAGATGATATGTCGAATAATATTTTCTTGTAACATAGGTGACAATGATATATTGCTAGATGTCACTCATTGTATGTAATATTAGAATTGTTCTAATAATTACTACTAACGTTACAAGAACCTACAGGGTCAGACCCTAGGATTGAAAGGAGCAGAGATGTACAATTTGCTGTACGTTACTAAAATATATCTAGAGTTAATATATGTATGTTTGATATACATATGTTTTAATAATCCTGAATATTTAATTTCAATTAATTAAATAAATATTTAATTAATTTGAAATAATAAAATCCCTAAGAGGATTAGGGTAACTTGGATATAAAATGATGTGTTAGGTGTAACAGCTATTTTTTCTCAAAAAAATATTTTACGGAAAACAATTATTGCTCTCAATCGGGTGAACTGAGTAGAGGCCGAGACGTGATTTCATGGAGGCTTACGATTCAAACCAATAAACACCACCATTAGATGATGTTGTCCTTGCTATTTTCTAAGGAACCCACTGTAAGTATTCGCATCCCTTCATCCCAATTTCGATTTTACGTACTTGAATCGCTGGTGTGATCGTCGAGTTTTGTTTCCACTGCACCATGGGGTGTGCCGACGGTCCTAATAGTGGTATCAGAGCCACTTGTGTGATCTGAATTTGGGTTAAATTCTTGGTTGATGTAATATGTATGAGATACATTTTCTAGTTTTATTATTTTCATGAAATATGTATGATATCATTGTTCAAATCAATAACCACAAAGATTAATATGTTAATTTGTTAATCTATTTTTCAATCTATTTGTTGCTACAAGGATTTTACGAAATAGATATGTCAATTGTTGACATGATGATTCATGGGAGTGTGATAGCAGATCACGTTTGACAGTGGAATAAAGGTTGTTTCGATGCAGAAAACCATTGAATGCCCATATTAATATTTTTAACAAAGGTGTAACAACGTGTATATATATATGATATGTTTGTTTTGCACGGTGTTTGACATGCATGGTTATAACCCTTGTTCAATTTACAATGGTTTTATTTGAAATATGGTATACGAGCTATGCCTTTCTATGTCTCAGTTGTATTTCACTTCTCATCTTACTCCCTCATATGTAAAACGAGTTTCTTTTAAAATTGTAATCCTCTAAAGATTCACAAAGATCATAAGAATAGCTAGAAGATACCTAGAGAGCAGTCTTAGGCTTTAGTGTTTTTAGTTCTCCCATTGGCTTGGGATGGGCCACCTTAGTCATTATTTTTCGGGCTATAACCATTGCATCTTATTTATTGCTATAACTGTTATGTATGCAATATATCAAATGATAAAATAAGAATGAATATTGATGATATCAATAAGGGCCGAATATTAAAACGAGCAATGATGAGATAATTACGCAAATCCCTCTTTATAATCTAAGTTAACTTAACCGTCGAATATTTACCCTCGTTAAGGCTTCGATCGATATTGTGTGGGCTTTGCCAAAGCATTGTCACATAAATGTATCTTGGTTAAACACGAAGAATAAGAAAGTGATATTCAACGGTTGAGATATTGGTAATAACTTAGCTAGGTTATTCTAATAGGATTAGAAACCTAGAGGTTAAATATTTGGATAAGTCATGAGATGATTTGAACAAGAGTTGTTCACCAAAAGGAGGAGTTACATGAGATGTAACTAGTAAAGTGTTACTTACCTAAATAATCATGATCCTAAAAGAAATGCCAAAGCTAATTTAGGAAATTGATGATTATGGATCCTCACAACTAGAAAAATTTCGTTGATTTTTTCCGAAATTAAAACAGAGAGGGTTTTTAATTTTGAATGAAATAGTAGGAGTAATTTGTAAATAAAGACCTATTTATAAATTTTAATTCGGTAAATTTACTTACTTTAAAATTTCCATTGTTGTAGATTTAATGGCAAACAAAACTTTATCACTGCGATCACTCCTTGAGAAGGATAAACTTAATGGCATAAACTTCCATGACTGGTTTTTTAATTTGAGAATTATTCTCAAACAGGAAAGGAAGGAATATGTCATTGAAGAACATGTGCTTGATCAACCGACAACTAATGCTTCAAGAGCTGACAAAGAAAAATTCAAGAAACATATGGATGATATGTTAGATGTTGGATGTCTAATACTTGCCACCATGACTACTGATCTTCAGAAGCAACATGTGGACATGGTTGCATATGAGATGATTCAAAGTCTCAAAGAAATATATGAAGGACAAGCACGTCAAGAGAGATATGAGACCTCTAAGCTTCATTTCAATGCAAAATGGTAGACGGAACTCCTGTAGGAGCTTATGTCATCAAGATTATGGGCTACATCCAAACTTTGGAAAAGTTGGGATTTCCTCTCAAAGATGAATTGGCTACCGATGTTATCCTGTAATTGTTGCCAGATAGCTTTAGCCAATTTATCCTTAATTTCAACATGAATGAAGTTAACAAGACTTTTCCACGATTACTTGGCCTGTAACGAATTGCTTAAAGTAACATGAAAAAGGTTGGACCTAAGCCCATTCTGATGGTCCACAAGGACAAAGGAAATGGAAAGAAAAAGGTAGTGGCAAAGTCTAAGGGTAGTGGTAAGGCCAAACCGAAAGGGAAAAATGCATTGAAACCCAAAGGGGAAGTTAACAAGGAAGGAAAATGTTTTCATTGCGATAAGACCGGACACTAGAAGAGAAACTGCCTTGTTTACCTTGAAGAGGTTAATAAGGCAAAAGCAAACGAAACGTTTGTTTTAGGTATTTATGTTATTGATGTTAATTTGTCAACATCTACTTTTTGGGTATTAGATACCAGTTGTGGTTCTCATATTTGTACTTTCGTACAGGGACTACAAAAGAGAATGAATCTGGCTAAAGGAGACGTAGACCTACGAGTGGAAAATGGAGCAAGAGTTGTTGCATTAGCTATAGGGACATATGTTTTATCTTTGCCTAGTGGACTTGATTTAAATTTAGAGGATTATTATTTTGCGCCTAGTTTGACTAAGAGCATTATTTATATTTCTTGTTTGGACAAGATTGGTTTTGAGATTATTATTAAGAATAATTGTTGTTCTTTTTATCTCGACAATGTTTTTTATGGTTCGACACAGTTTGTTAATGGTATCTATATTTTGGATCAAGAAAACACCATTTATAACATAAATACTAAGAGATCAAAAACGAATGACTCTAATCAAATTTATCTTTGGCATTGTCGTTTAGGCCATATAAGTGAGAAACAAATATCAAAACTCCATAAAGATGGATTCTTAGATTCATTTGTTTTCGAACAATGTGATGTATGTGAATCTTGCTTGTTTGGAAAAATGATTATAGCTCCTTTTAATAGTAAAGGTGAGCGAGTAAGTGATTTATTGGGGTTAATACATAGTGATGTATGTGGACCAATGAATACACAAGCCAGAGGTGGATTCCATTACTTCATTACTTTAACTAATGACTTTAGTTGGTATGAGTATATTTATCTTATGTGGCATAAATCTGAAACCCATGAAAAGTTTAAGGAATTTAAAAATGAAGTAAAAATTCAACTAGGAAACAGTATTAAGGCACTTTGATCAGATCGAGGTGGAGAATACTTAAGCATAGAGTTTGATGAACTCCTGAAAGAATGTGGGATTCTCTCACAACTTACACCACCTGGTACACCACAATGGAATGGAGTTTCTGAAAGAAGGAATCGAACACTGTTAGACATGGTTCGATTGATGATGAGTCATAGTGATCTACCGACTTCTTTTTGGGGACATGCACTTGAAACAATCGTTTTCACACTAAATCGTGTTCCATCTAAATCGGTTCAAAAGACACCATACGAGATACTGATTGGGAAGCGTCTTAGTAAGTCTTTTATGAAGATTTTGGGTTGTGAAGCTTATGTAAAACATCATATGTCTACAAAACTCAAACCTAAATCACATAAGTGTATATTTGTTGGATATACTAAAGAAACTAAGGGATACTATTTATTTAACCCCAATGAGAACAAAGTCTTTGTTGCTCAAATAGGAGTTTTTCTCAAAAGAGAATTTCTCTCAAAGAAAGGGAATGGTAGAAATATTGAACTTGGACAAGTTCAAGAACAACAAATCAATAAACCTAAAGTTGATCATGTTTCACAAGTTGTTGAGGAACATTCAACAGATTTAGAAATAAAACCACTACACAGATTCACAAGAGAACGTCGTGCACCTGAGAGATTTGGATTTCTCATTACTGCACATGGAGATGTTCTACTTATAGATCAAGATGAGACCAAGACTTATCAAGAGGCAGTGCTAACCTAGACTCTGAGAAATGTCTTGAAGCCATGAGATCTGATATGGATTCCATGTCATTAAACCAAGTATGAACTTTGGTTGAACCACCTGAAGGGGTCAAACCTATAGGGTGTAAATGGGTTTTCAAAAAGAAAACTGACATAGATGGTATTATACAAACATACAAGGGGAGATTAGTCGCTAAAGGTTTTTGACAAGTTCATGGTGTAGACTATGACGAAACATTCTTTCCTGTAGCTATGTTTAAGTCCATCCGGATTTTGCTCACAATAGTTACATTCCATTATTATGAAATCTGGAAAATGGACGACAAAATCGGTTTCCTTAATGGAAAACTTGAAGAGGATATGTATATGATAGAACCAGAAGGTTTATTTCCTAATTTTGTATGTAGACGACATACTCATCATATGAAATGATATACCTACTTTACAGTTTGTTAGGACTTGGTTAGGTAGTTGTTTTTCTATGGAAGATTTGGGTGAGACAGCGTATATCTTAGGAGTTAAGATCTTTAGAGATAGATCAAGATGACTTCTAGGTATGAGTCAAAGTACATATATAGACAAAGTGTTGAAAAGGTTCAATACGAAAGAATCCAAGAAATGATTTTTACCTATGAGACATGGCATTACTCTTTCTAAGGAAATGTGTCCTTCAACTCCACAAGAAAGAGAACGGATGAATACGATTCCATATGCTTCATCTATTGGTTCTATAATGTATGCCATGATATGTACTCGACCAGATGCATTGTATGCTCTAAGCATGACGAGTCGATATCAAGCGAACCCTAATGAAAATCATTTGGTTACAGTTAAAAATATCCTTAAGTACTTAAGAAGGACTAAGGATAAATTTCTTGTCTATAGAGGGGACAAAGAGCTTAGTATAAAAGGTTATACTGATGCCAGTTTCCAAACTGGCAAGGATGACTCACGATCGTAATCGGGTTTTGTGTTTTGTCTTAATGGAGGTGATGTGAGCTGTAAAAGTTCGAAGAAAGACACAGTAACTGATTCTACAACAGAGGTTGAATACATTGCAGCTAGTGAAGCAACAAAAGAGGTTGTTTGGATCAAAAAGCTCATATCGGAATTAGGGGTTGTTCCCAACATATCAGATGATGTAGAACTCCATTGTGACAATAATGGAGCCATTACACAAGCAAAGGAACCCATATCTCATCAACGATCCAAATATATTCTTAGACGCTTTTATCTCATTCGAGAGATCATAGATCGAGGAGATATACAAATATGCAGAGTACACACGGATGCCAACATTGTTGATCCCTTGACGAAGCCTCTTACACAGCAGAGGCATGATCGTCACATTGAGTGACTCGACATTAGATATGTGAGTGACTGATCTTAGTACTAGTGGGAGATTGTTAGAATATGCCCAAAGACCACTCATTTGATGATTGTAATAAAAAATTTAGTTATCGGTTTTATTGAATAAATACATTGCCACTATTATTTTTAGTTATATATATGTGTTTAACATAAACTGGAAGATAATAAAGTCCATATAATGACAAACTTTGTATTATTAAAATATCCCTAGTCAAGTATTATTATGGGAATGGACAATAATAATACGCTTAAGACTAACATGTTATTGATTGATGACAATAAGTTGTAATTGACATAGAAATGTCAGAATTGATACATGATTATATTGTTAGAGAACAATATATTGGATTGACCCACCATGGGCATATGTCTTGGATTATTATGTGATAGTCATAACATTGCTCATGGTGACGACTATATGTATGATCCTCAGACTTAAGATCAATATTATCCCAACATATATTGTTGTATGTTTTGATGCAGTTAAACAAGCTCCGTAACTGGTTTCTCTATAAAGACTGTTATTGAATATATCTCAATATATGCAGTGGGTGTGTATTTTTAATATAGGATTTGTCCTTCCTACATAATAGGAAATATATCACAGGCCACTTGATTGAATGAGACTAGAAATGCATGGCCATGCTCGAATAAGTTGAAATGAGATATCATAAACTATTCGTTAATTAAATTCTACTCTAGATATCAAGAAACAATAGATGGGCTATACAAGTGTGACTATTCAAAAACTTGTGCCTATTCTAGATATAAAGGACAAAAGGATATAATACATAAAAGAGTTAATCACCAAGATGATATGTCGAATAATATTTTCTTGTAACTTAGGTGACAATGATATATTGCTAGATGTCACTCATTGTATGTAATTTTAGAATTGTTCTAATAATTACTATTAACGTTACAAGAACCTACAGGGTCACACACTAGGATTGAAAGGAGAAGAGATGTACAATTTGTTGTACGTTACTAAAATATATCTAGAGTTAATATATGTATGTTTGATATACAAATGTTTTAATAATCTCGAATATTTAATTCCAATTAATTAAATAAAGATTTAATTAATTTGAAATAATAAAATCCCTAATATGATCAGGGTAACTTGGATATAAAATGATGTATTAGGTCTAGCACCCATTAAGAACACACATAATCTTCAACCATTTTTTCTCAAAAAATAGTTTTGGGGAAAGCAAATATTGCTCTCAATCGGGTGAACTGAGTAGAGGTCGAGACGTGATTTCGTGGAGGCTTACGATTCGAACCGATCGACACCACCATTAGGCACTGTTGTCCTTGTTGTTTTTCAAGGAACCCGCTGTAAGTATTCGCATCCATTTATCCCAATTTTGATTTTTCGTACTTGGATCACTGGTGAGACCGTCGAGTTTTGTTTCTGCTACGTCGTAGGGTACGTCAATGGTTCCAACAAGAATGAGTCTATTGGCATGGTGATGGTTCGGCTATCTCTTCAAGGGAGTCATGATAGTTCAGTTAGAATGAAGATAAATCTCCCTTAGCCAAATGGTTCTGTGATGGTTCGAGTTGGCACCAAAATTTTCATATGCATGGCATTGGGGGCTGGCCGAATGGTCGTGATGCTTGTCTTATGTCTCTTCGTGATTTAAGCCTCCATTTGATGATATCTCTTCACCAACATGCGCCTTGATGAAAATACGTCTTTATGGACAACAACATTCATTAAAGGTCACAATTGTTGGAAGGTAACCTTTCATGTTTGAGCTTGTTCTAAGGAGAATGAGCTAGAGGTGAGCTGGCCATAGGTGAGTTGCAACATGATAAGTATTATGGCAGCTCCTTGTGAAAAGGCACATCTTGGAATGACAACTATTCGCGAAAAGGTACGATTTCACAAAAAATTACTTAGGACTTATTTGAAGTGTCCTGAGTAGTGATGATGATGGTGGAGCTCCCCAGATGAATTAAAGTCATCTTCTAGCTTGAATCTTCATCTCAACCCAACTATGAGCTCATTGGTATCTGGACAACTTTTCACCAAATGTTCCTTATGCTCTCCTAAGTGTTCCCATATAAGTTTCCTTGTTGTTTCTTTCTCCATTTAGCTCAAAACAGCTCCCATAGATGTGACCAAATGTACCTATATTCAAAAACATAGAAACTAAATTAAGTATATGAATTATTATAAATCAATAATGATGTGTTTATTATAAAGATTTGGACTTATAGAATATAATGGTAACTTATGCCTCACATAATAATGAGTGAGTTATTATCATTATAACTATAGATGTAATATATATATAGATGAATATATCTATGTTATAATTAATGAAATATAAATCATTGTGTAGAAAAATAGAAAGTTTTTCCCTTTGAATCTAGTGAAAGGTTGGAGATACAAAGTTAAACATGATATTGAATCAGATCACATCACTTTCATTTTCCATATTTCTCTTATTTGGAACATTATAGCTACATAAGAAAATTTCTAAGGTGAGAATCCTTCTCCTCGTGATTTAAGCATTATTTTGAGTGGTGTATTTGGAGTGTAATCATTTGGGTTTTTGTGGGTTTTGGATGAGAAGAGATAAGGGCGAGGAGCTTGAAGAGAATGAAAGTGTATCTTAATTATTTATCATTTTTAGTTTTCTTTTATGTGTATTATTTGATGATTCCATTTTAGTATGGAAAGAATGGGAACCTTTTCAAGCTAAAGGGAAGGACAAAGCTTGAAGAAGGGAGTAAAGGGCTTCCATTTTTTAGTGACCAAAACAAAGGTAATATATTTCCATTCTTAGAGTTTCCATATGAAACATAATATTTAGATTTGTAATTTGAAAGCTTGTTTTATGTGAATAGTATAATGGGTCTAGTTTTGGATATAGATGACTATTTTGAAAATATCAATGAGGACCATGTATATATGGATAACTCTAGTGGCCATTATTAGTGATTAGAATAGTGAAAAAACTTGTTTAAAACCTTTAGAAAGGTTTTTTCGAGCCTTAAATATAAATTTCTAGGTTTTAGTATCGATACTAATAGAACAATATCTATACCAATTGAGATTTCAGAGAATTTTGGAATAGAAAATTCCAGTAGCTAGTTTTGGTTTCGATACCAAAGAATGATATCAATGCCAAAATATATGTTTGGGAACCCTTTCATAGTATAGGTACTAGAACATCAGTATGGGAACCATTTTAGAGTATAGGTACCAGAATAGTGATATAGGAACTGTTCCAAGGTATAGGTACTAGGATAAATGTATTGTTACCAATTATAAGAAATGTGCTTTTCACGAGTTTCACAACTAAATAAGAGAGTGGTGATGAATTGTAAAAGGTGATGTATTGTATGGGATACATAATTAACTATGAGAGTGGTGAGTATTATACAAGATACACACCCAAATACAAGGAAATGTGATGTATTGCATGGGATAACATCTAAATAAGAGAGTGGTGATGTATTGTATGTGATACACACCCAAATAAAAGGAAATCTAATGTATTGAACGGATACACATCTAACAATAATAATGTTGTTGTTGTACACCTTTAAAATCAAAGGTATACCTTGGTAAGAGGAAATGATACTATGAAATAAAGAGGTAAATGAGTGACGACAAGTAAGTTTGATAAGGTTAATGAAAGCTTAATAATATGATACTCTAAGTATGTTTAGAAATTATGGTGATGTTCGTATAATGTATTTCGCTTACATTCTTAATTTATGGTTATGTGAGTTTCTTTGAATAGTTATATATTATTTCACTTTTGTAGCTCATTCTTTAGTTGCTTACCATTTTTAGGATCCTGATAGCTGATAGTAGATAAAGGGAGCGCCATCATTAAGGAATTTCAACATCTAAACTATCAGAGTATAATTATGAATTATAATAGGGGGTTTGTGTGTTTCATGTGTATTTGTGTTATATATATGTATTCAGTTTGGTTTCTTGTCTTGTTTTGGAATTGTTATATATTTTTTGGATTGTCAAAAAGTTGGAGTTCCATATTTCGTATACCAACTATCTTAGATGCTAGATGTTTTGTGTTTAAATATGAAAGATGTTTTTTAGATGTTTTAATTTAACAAAAGAACTATATTATGGATTTTGGGTCACTATCGATCCAAAATGTGACATTTTAAGCCTAGTGTTAACATATTGGGTTTAAGATTACATGAGAAAAAGAAAATAATATTGTCACCAACTTAAGCACTAAAAAAAGGGTCTTGTATGTCCTCTAGGATTTAATTTGCCTTGTAATAACTCATTAGAAGTTCCTATAGCGACATATTACTTGAGTCCTTAAAAAAGATCGTAGTTGCGAAGGATGTTGACGTCTTTTACAATAAGTTATAAATAAGATAGCTCGATTTAGTCCCTAACTTTTTCATCTTATGTGATTTAAAGCATCCAGACATATAATGTAAATAGGGCATTCTAATAATACTAGAGGAGGCAACTGTCTACCCACCAAGGAGTTTTTGCGCGGACATTTTATCTTGTTTGAACGTATTTTTCATTCCTTATTTCTTTATTTGTTAAAATATTCTATAAGGGTTTAATGATTACATTCGATGAATAAATGTGACCTTCTTAGGTTATGAATAATGAAACAAATTTTGAAACATGAAGGTTCATTTAAAGTTAGGAAATGAAATGCACTTTTGAGGGTCGAGGTTATAGACCTTTTGCAAGTGATCAAATTCAGCCTTTCTTATCCCATACATAGCCAAAAACATAATTATTTGTGGCCAATGTCGAAATTCACAACCTTGACATTACCCTTTGTTGAGATATCAAAATCTTGCCCTTGCTTTTTATGAGAAGTCATCCTTGATATTATATAGCATTCTTTAAAGAGATGGCCTCCATATCACGTCATTATCCTCTAAACAAAAGTTTAACTTTCTTCTACCATAAAAAAATCCAAATGATGTTGAACAAGAAGAAAATATGGGGCATCCTGCATCAATCTTATGAGGATAAGCTTAAATGATTGAGGGGAAAAAATTATCATGAATTAATGATCTGTTTTTTTTTTCAATAAATAAAAAGGTTGATTCTAAATATCTATCCCCTTGTGATATCTCTTTCACAAGGAATTTCATGTATGAAATGACGAGCAAACTTATTTGACAATGATAAGAAATGTTTGAGATAAGGTAAAGCTCCGCAAAATTAACCAAATACAATATGTTTGAAGCTTCAAATCAAATTGAGAATGAAAAGAAATATTTCAAATATAAGAAGTGACTTGTGAGCAAATCAGATTGAGGTCTTGAACTCAAAAAATAAAAATGATAAAAAGAACATGCAAGGATTCTCACAAATAAAATAATTCTTTTGATTCTCGAGCCACAAGATTGAAAAACTAAAACAACTTCAAAGATCCATATTACAGTAATAAAAATGTCATGATTCTAAAGGCATTGAAAAGGGAAATTACCTCTAAGGTGAAAACCCACAAATGTGTAGTCTAGAGGTATTAAAAAAGAATAATGTCACACCCCAACTTTAGGGTTTAATTTTTCTTAGTTTAAATGTGAAGTTTAAAGTTGCTAATTAATTAAAATTTAGGGTTTACCAGGAAAATTGAAAAAGTTCAGGGGCTTTGGGTATAAATTTACCCTTCCTTGGATAATATAGAATTAGGGGATTCTAGAAATTTCATAAAAAATCCAACTTAAGTCTGATGTAAATTTTATTATTCTATCCAAAATATTTACAGACCACAACTTGAGAGATATTTTTGGTGTAACAATGAAAAGTTTAGTTTTTAAAATTGTGTTTGAAGTAATGAAAAAGAAAGATTGAATTAATCTATTCTGCCCAATTAGGTTAAACTTTACATAATACAACCCATGAATCCATCCCCTTGGTTCACCGAAATAGTGCACCGGTAAAGGAACCCGACCAAAAATGATAAATCCGAACCAACCGCCCCAAATAGCCTCGGATTATCATTCCAACGGCAACCATGATGAACCCAACAATCCAATAGAAATGGTAATGATCGTCTCCTCACAATAACGGTATTTCTCCAACAACGTCGAACAATCAGCAATGGAACTCCACTCATGCACCACTTCATCACCTGCAACCAAACAACTAAGAAATAACTACCAAGCAGCAAAAAATCAAGAAAAATATAAAAACCAACGGGATGAGTGTTTCATTTTCTAAAGATCCAAACATTGGTGGGAAAATATAAATGGTGAAAACGTCGGAGTGGTAGAGGTGAACAACGTATCTCAATTTTGGCACCATCGGACAGTCATATGAGGTAGATAGGCGTGTTTTGCTTCTAGAAAAGCGAATGGTTAATGCTAGATCTATTATGATTGGTAATGATTTTGGGTGATCGGATGTTGGATATTTGACGAGAAGGACAAGGCGCTTCAGACGATGAAGTTTGGTTGTGAATGGTGAATGAGAACAACGACTGACGTGGTGGTCACCAGCGTTTGACTTGTTTGTCAACGAAGCTTTCTTGTTTCAATTACAAAGAACAGTGTGAAGGCTTAAAGAAAGGTTCGAAATATTAAATGTTGCGTAGAAGATAAAACTTGAATATTGGGTTGAAGGAGAAATGAAGCAATAATACAAGCGCATGTGGTTTTGAGAATTGTCGATAAATTGAGAAGAGGAAAATAAAATCATGAGTCCTCCAAGATTGGTGAGAATTCAATCTTGCCTTCTAGTTTCCATATAGTTATGAATATGGCTTAATGGTTTCAACAAGATCAATTTAGTCACTAACCTTTGTCCCTAAGTACTAAATTGGCTCTATTAGTCTTCAATTCATCAATTGTATCCCCAAATTATTACATATTTTCTAATAAGTTATTTTTCATGGTGAGGGAAATTATTTGGAATTGAGTTTGTGAAAGCGATGGTCCGGATTCATGAGAAAAGATTGGAAACTTGAAATTAAAGTTGTTTCTCCCGATTCGCTTGTCCACGTGAGCCCGTTATTACCCGTATGGTTTGGTACACCTTTTTAATAATCCATTTAGAATATTAGTTCAATAGTAACTCTGTTATGATATAATTTAGGATTGTGCACTACTTTT
The DNA here is from genome assembly GCF_006381635.1 of Hibiscus syriacus. NCBI lineage: Eukaryota > Viridiplantae > Streptophyta > Magnoliopsida > Malvales > Malvaceae > Hibiscus > Hibiscus syriacus. The sequence continues at coordinate 8,652,729 of NW_024062800.1, read as the reverse complement.
TATCATAGCGAGACCAGTGCTAAATGGAATTCATGATCTGACCTATTATGCGAGGTGTGCTGCTTGTGTGCCATATAACTACTTGAAATATTTGTTTGAAATATTATATGATTTAAGTATGCTTCTTGATTTACTATATTTTAAATCATGCTTGCTTGACACCTGTTCTCTAGTTAATGTTTTTACTGATAAATAAATTTGTTTGAACTCTGATTTCCTGCTACATTGGTTACTGTCTAAAAAATATTTACTTCGGGTACTCTGAGATCCGGTATGAAGTCTCTACAGGGTCAATTTTGATCAAGCTGGTAATTCCTTATATTAGGATCATCATCAATCAGTTGCTAATTCTTTATAGACCTAAGGCGACCCTTGGCTCCTAGGTCCAATGGGCCTAGTGGTAAGACCTTATGGACCATATGGTACTCCCTTAGGGTGGCTCCATTACTATGTGCATTGGATAAGTCCTTATGGGCCTGAGGACACACCCATCAGGTGGGCACCTACGCTTCGGCTAGGGTAAGACCTTATGAACCCAAGGTACTCCCTTAGGTTGGAACCTACGCCCTTTGGGCTTTGGGTAAGTCCTTATGGATGTAGTTCTGGGGAACTGCATATGGTGATCAGTTGGAGGGTATTTTTATTTTAAGCAAAAAATACTACTGATGTTTTCACAAATTGAAACTAAATTGCTTTATACTGCCTTCGACTGATGTTGAATATTTTATTTTTATTTAGTCATTATGAAGACTTTTATTTACTAGAATTGAATTTTAATATTATCAAATCTATTTTTAAAGATTTTTATTCAGAATATGGTTTTAAATTATTGAAAAAGTTTTGGAAAACTTTATCGTAATCCGCTAGATCTAGTCATAACGCATAGACCGGATCTAGGGGCTTACAAATAAGAACCACGAAGAACCAAATTCAAGAAAAATATGAATGAATACATTGATCATTGGTTCAATTATCCTTAAACATGCGTTTAGGTCTATTTATCAATTTTTCATAACCGTGAGTCATGGCCTACATTACGTGCCGGAAAAGTTTTCTAATCATACATGAATATCTATGTGGAAGAGATTATCTCCATATTTTATTACGCCACTCAAGGTTAGTCTTTTTATTTGCAAAAGGTTCTCTAGAACTTTATTGCATGATAAAGAACATGAGAAAATTGATAAAAAGAGGTTTTGAGATGAAAATCAACAAAGGGGTCTTGTAACCAAAGGAAGATTCGAGTTGAAAACCTAAAAAGGCGGCTCGAATGTGAAGATTATGCAACTATCACATGAGAAGTTGTCTTATAAATCTCTTGATATATCATCGCACACCACCGTAAGTATTCGCTAGAGCTTGGAACTATTCTTTATTTTTAGAAGATGAACATGATGAACATATCAAACCAAAGAACATCAAAGAATCTGAGGCGCTAAATTTTAATCAAATAAGTCAATCCAAAACACATTTTTTCCCAAATATCAAAATCCTCATTAGCTTCAACACTTGTCAAAGAGTTATAATTTTTAAAAGATTAAAAGGGTATTCATTTGTTCGATAATCAATGAACTCATGTTTTACTGTTTATTTCGATTGTGAGCCTGAAACAAGGGGCACCATTCATTTTTTACCAAAATTTCTTCATTGAACTTTTCACATTGTGAAAAATGAAAGATGAATAAAGAAATTTTAAAATAGGATAATCTCTCAAGAAGAAAATAGGTCCTTGAAGTTGACGTGACCCGCTCTACCTTAAAAGCTTGACACAATGAAGTGGGGAAAGGAGCAAAATTCAGAGTTATAAGAAGAAACAACACTAAAATAATGAAAGTATCTTTTGATTTTAGAAGCATGAAAGATCAAAATTAAGGATTCCGAACATGTTTCATAGGGAAGTAGGTTCGGATGAAGTGTCTCTTTGGTACCTCAAAGGAAATGAAAACAATATATGATTCCTTAAGAAATAGAAGCAATTGTAGAACAACTTTACTTCCCCGATACAGAAGTTAAGGAAGCATGAATTAAATAATGTCCCTCACTAATTAATTTTTAGAAATAATGTGACCTTCTTGGGACAAGACGATAAGTCTCACCCCCTTGAAAAAGGATGAACCAAGGATGATATCTGATAAAGAAAAATCATCTTCATCAGAGTATGGAAAGATTTGATTGTCAAACTTGATAGAGAAATTACAATTGTTGAGATTGAGATATGTTCAAGATTATCTTTCAAGATTAATTAAGAAACATGCATAATTTCATTTTGTACATCATACCAAAATTGTATAAGATAGTTCCTAGGACACCTTTCATATGCCATATTTGAAATCATATCATGTGAGATTTTGAGAAGAATTTTAGAGATTCATCTCACTACTGAAGATAGTGGATAAATCGACTGATGATTACAACTTGGCGTCTTTCAAATAAAGGAGAAAGATCAATCTCAAATTTGGAATCCTTTAGAGGAAAGAGTAAATTAACTGATGATAATGACTTGGTATCCTTTCATGGAAGGAGGAAGATAATGACTCGACATCCTTTAAAGAAAGGAGAAAGATCATTATTTGATTTGGTATCCTTCATATAAAGGACTAAATCAACCATTAATTAGGAATTGACAACTTTGAGTCCAAAGGAGCAAGATCATCTTTAGATTTGCAGAAGTAGATTTCGCTAAACATGATTAACTAATTTTCAAATAATTTTACATTTATCATACAATGCAATTGATTCATTTTTGCATTACAATCTAACAAAAGTTTTGAACTTCTGCAGATGAGCACGACTTGGCATTTCCCAAAGTGAAGGAGGAAGATCGTTTCAAATTAAATCAAATATCCGATTATGACTTGACATCCTTGAGTACAAAGAAGCTGGATCATTCTTGGATTAGATATTTTCAAAAAAATAGTTAATTAAGACTTAATGTCCTTCAGAGGAAGGAGTAAGATCGTTTCTCAATTTTATGCCCTTTAGAGGAAGGAGTAGATCACCGATCTATCACAACTTGGCATCCTTCAGAGAAAAGATCAAAATTGTTCTTCGATTTGGTATCCTTCAAAGAAACAAGTACATCAACCATTGATTATGACTTGGTGTCCTTGGGAAAAAGGAGCAAGATCGTTCTTTGATTTAGCGTCATTTACAGAAATTAGCAGATCATTGATTTCGATTTGGTGTACTTTAGAGAAAGGAGAAACATCGTTCTTTGATTTGATGTCCTTTAGAGAAAGTAGCAAATCAACCATTGATTACGACTATACATCCTTAAGAGAAATTAGCAAGATCATTCTTCGATTTGGTGTCCTTTAGATAAAAAGAGCATATCAACTATTGACGATGACATGGCATCCCCATTCTAAGGGAGCAAGATAATTTTAAAACTTGATTATGTATGAAGAAATGAATGTGTCTTGGCATCAGTGGAAAAATGTTTTCAGAGTCTATCTCCAGAAAGAAGATTTTTCAGATTTTATATGCTTGAGTTGAAACCAAACAAAGATTTGTGTCTTTTCATCTTTTCCCTATTCTCATTGCATGACAATGGATAAAGAGGGGCAATTGTAATACCAAATTTTCATCCAAACTACCATTTACAAGACTGATACATTTTTATTGAAGTATATTTTGAATCCTGATACATCAACTGACTTATAACAAATTTTCAGATGAGATTCATACATTTTCGAGGCATGATGTCTTGAAACATAACCATCTTTCAGTTATATTTTAATGCATTTTGAAACACCTCAATTGGACATCGAGAACCGGATATATGCTTATTTTAGCGAAGACAACAATTACGGAAAATTGAATACGAGTTAAATACGTGGTTTTTAACTTATTATGAATTTCAAATATTTATTGATTATTTGTAATTAAATTCACCTTTAGACTTTCCTTTATTTATTTAAGGTAATTTAGGATCTTTTTTTAGTTATGATAAAATTTATTTTCTTTTAATTTGTGTAATTAGAATTAATGAAAATATAATAGTGTTTTTTTTAGGGATTTATGGAGCCCATAAATAGACACTTATCTTATGTAAAAAAGAGGAAAAAAAGAAGAGAAATAGAAGTAATAAAAATAGAGGATAGAAATAAGATAAATTATTGTAATAAGATCAAAAAATAAAAGCAATAAAAGCTGAAGTATTTTTTTAAATATTTCCCGTGTTCTTCTTACTTGCATGCTAGCACTTTGATTCTCACTTGATCTTTTTTTATTATATAAAAACCCACTAGTAGAGGAGGCCGGTGAACAAGAGGTGAAGATCTTGCTTAGATCTATCATACCTCAAGGCTCTCTAATGAAACTCGTTAGAGGATTATATCATTTTAACTTCTTTTTATTAATTTTCATTTTATTTTATTTTTCTTAAATTCGATTAAATGACCCGAGAATCCAACCTGAATCATCTATGAGATCTACACTTTTTTTAATGAGTAGGGGATAAATTATGGTTGACGTCCATGCAATTTAATTTGAAAAATTATTACTCAATTTATCGATAATTTAATTTTATTAAATTCTTTCAAGGGCTAGTTTGATATAGCTTTTGAAAGTAACCTTTAAAAGTGTTGTAGAGGCGAACTTTTAAAAGTGTTATACAAAAATGCATTTAAACTTTAATTGTTTAAGTTTGATGCTAAAAAGTAAGTTTGAACAAATAAAATGTTCATTTTATACATTAGGTTGTAAATTAAACAATATAGCATTTAAATTATACTTACACTTATATATGTGTAATACCCTAATTTTGTCCAAGGGCCAAACTATCATTTCTACCATTTTGTAACTTTTAGGGAGGCTTTAAAAACCAGTCAGAAAGTAAAGAACCCCCTTTTTTTTCTTGTATGCTGGAAAAAATGAAAGCAAATAGGCTCTCTCTCTCCTGGGATAAAAAATAGTGTATAGTAGAGACTTTGGGTTCCCCGATTCCTCGATCAAAAAAAAGGAGAGCAAGGTAGAGGTTTTTCCTCCCATTATACAAAAGTTTATAGTCATCCCTTCATATTTTCGGGCAAGAAACACCATTATACCATGAGCATTTCATTCTCAAAGGTTACAGTTTGTTCCACTTTCTTTTGATTTATGATATAAAAATGAATCTATATATATATATATATATATATATATATATATAAGGGAGATTTTGTTTTACCTTGCATGTTAGTGTCCTTAGCCGGAGTTGATTCGTCATTGGAAGTTGAGTCTAGCATCGAGAATGTGAGCAGTCGGTTTAGATCTAGGAGGGTCAGGGGCTATTTTTGGTCTCTTAGGATATTTTTGGGGTTGATCGGTTCGTGGCACCACCCTCATGGTGATCGGCCATGCATTTTAAGCCTTTGGTCAAGAATGAAAAAGAAAAGAATAGAGAGAGGAAGATTAGGTGTTCAGGTTCGTTGAAGGGTTGGAGTGCGTAGTGGCCACCGAGATTGGTGGTCGGAGGTAAGGAGAAGGGCCAAAAAATGGCTATTTGATTTTAGCGAGGAGCGCCGCTTGAGAAGAAGAGGAGAGTATGAGTGAAAGCAAAGTAAAAAAAAAACAATTAGATTTAATTTTTCTTATCGACAGAAACGAAAAATACTAAAACCTTAAGGAAAAAATGGTTAAACACAGGAGTAGTCCCCCAAGTTTTTTTGTCTTTTTTTATGTTTGTTTTACTAAATTTTAATCTAATCCACTGACTTATATTTTATTGCATTCTAACTACTGTTATTTATTTATTTATTTATTGTTATTAATATTTAAATATTTATACGACCTTGTGGTGACCCGATCCGGGGTACGATCCACATTATTATGGTATGGATTCTGCAAACCACTAACTATTTTTATTTTATTTTTATTAATCTGTTTGAATTATTATTCGACCTTGTGGTGACCCAATCCAGGGTACGGTCCACATTATTATGGTCCATACTCTGCTAACCATTAATAACTAGTATTCTAACTTTTATTTTATTGTTCGTACTAACATTCTAACTTTTATTTTATTGTTCACACTAACATTCTAACTTTTATTTTATTGTTCACACTAACATTCTAACTTTTTTATTTTTATTATTCATACTATCTTACTAAAATTTTATTTTATTACTCAAGCTAACCAGCTAATTTTTTAACATTAAAATATTCAACGACCTTGTAGTGACCCGCCCTGGGATATGGCCAGCATTATTTGTGATTTGGGTTAAAAGATTAAAATGACACTTCCTAACTTTTAAATTTATGCCATATTCCATTTTTATTTATTCCAACACTTTAATTTTCAGTATTTTATTTTTATGTTCTTTTAATTTCCTGTATTTTAATTTTGTCTTTTAATATTCCAGAACTTACTTTTCTATCTTATTCTTTTATGCATCTTACTTTGCACTTCATTTTAATTTATCCACCAATAGTGCTTGTGGTTTATTTATTTCCAGCTTCTACGTTTTTTATTATTTATATTTTAAGCCTTTTTCATTTCCTTTTTTTTTGTTTGTCTCGTGCTTTAAATTCTGGTCGTAAATTCGCAAATATTCTTGTTAGTCCCTCATTTATTCCATTAGAGAACAAAAATCGGATATATGTTTTAGACATATTAAACATATGTGTTCTCTCTAGAAAAATTAAATGAATATTATCTTGTATTGAAAATTTATGTAAACGCACCTAAACTAACAAGGGATGTGTTTTAAAGAATTAACCAAGCAAAATATTATTTTTACTCCTATGATTTCTTTATTTCATTTCATTCATTCATTTATATATATGTTAAATATAATTTAAGAAAGACATGGTAATGATATTTGGTATGGGAAATCCACAAAAACATGCCTTAATTAGCAAGGAATGTGTTTTCGAAGATGGTCTGTACAAAGTAATATCTTTTTCAAAAAATTTATTCTAAGAGGATCATAATTTAAATATATATTCAAAATTTTGAATTTCAATATTCAGATGACGTATAATCGCTTAGGTACCGATTTTGGGCGATGTGGGGTGTTAATCCTTCCCCACGCATAATCGACTCCTAAACGCTTTTCAAAATGACTTTTTGGTTAAACACATATCACTTATTATCTTTTAAAAGTATTTATCTTAAAATCATTTTAAAAGATATCTTTAGGTATTCGACCTACCTGAACCAAAGGTCGATGGCAACTCTAAAATTTATTTCTATATTTAAAACCCAATATTTCCTAAAATTAAGTTGGATTGCTCCCCGCCATAGCCCTGATAAGCTTAAGGACCATTCCGACAGCTTGGCAACTCTACTGGGGGATATTAGAAAGTCAGGCTGTAATCAATTATTCGTCATCTATTTTGGTTAAAAATGGTAAATTTTAATGATGTTTAATTTTTGATCCTCATGTTTTGTGTGCATCGCTTCGTACATATTTTATTTATTAGTTGTACTAACGTGTGATTTACATGTTTCAGATTTCTGACTTTTATTTTAGTTTGTTGCTTTTTGGATCAAGGCAAAGTATTTTGAGTTTCCCCCCACTCATGCTATAACCGCTTGAGTACTTAGAGCCTTTTAAATGTGCTCTGTCATGTTAGGCATGAGTGAACGCTACGTTTACGTGAGAAAAAATGTTTTTCTCCGCATATGATTTAGCAAGTAACCTCTGGGGTGCATATGTCCCGTGTTTGCAAGAAAAACATTGAGTTTCCTCGCACGGACATGAAGAAATGCATCCTCTTGAATTGAACTCGGCTCGTTTAAGCCTATAATGGGTGAGGATTGAGGGTCTGGAAGCCCCAAGGGGGCACCAGCAAAGGAAATTCGAAGACACTATTAGGAATACTAAAACTTTGCACGTTCCATACTGAATTTTTGTCTTATGTTCTTCAAAAGTCACAAAGGGGAAACTCAGTCTAACATTTTCCTCGAATTTATTTATTTATTTGGAAAAAAACATGAGAATTAGAAGAGTATGTGGTTAAGTTAATTTTTTTTTCAAACAAGCATGTGAACTAGATGACGTGAGGTTAGGATTTATATGTTGAATAAAGTATAGGGGTAGAAAACAAGTATGGGTAAAATTGTTATAAAAGCATGTCAGTGTAGAAACCAACTTGGGTAGGATCTTTTCCTTTCATAAATATTTCTTCTACTTTTTGGTTAAGTGGTACTAACAATTTGTTTTGTTTTATCTTATTTTTATCTGCCTTATGTTTACATTTGCATTTTCACATCATAACCAAACAAGGTGTTAATTCACAAGTGATTGACCAAATCAGAAGGATTTCATATCGACATAAGAGTTCCATAACTTGATAGTCAACTCCATAAGGGCGATGACTTACAAACAAAGTTGATAGATGAGAGAAGAGCTCAAAGATTGATCGAAGTCTCCCATTAAACAAAGATTAAGATGGTATCAAATAGCCATATGTTAGTTTAGTCAAGAGTGAGAATATCATTCATGAGATATCAAGGTCGTTTTTTTCTTGGAGAATCCCACGAAAATGGAAATCTAGAGATCCTATAATCATAATGGGTGAATTAAAACTAAGAAAGGAGGATCAACACTTTGAGAAGTCCAACAACTATAAAGACAAACAACAAATTACGAGTAATGCCTAGATCAATTAAATGAAGAAAATGAAGCTCGTTTGTCTAGTGTAAGGAGAACTTATGGTCTGATAAATTTTTTTTATGGTGGTTGCTTTTGGAATTAACGCCTTGTACTTTTGCATTTGAATTTGCATTATTGTTTTTTTATTATTAGCTCATTAATTAATTTATTTTGTTATTATTGCTTTCATAATATTTCTTGTCATTTGGTTATCTTATATGTACTAACTTGTTTTTATGTTGCTTTTCTTGTATCGTATGATCATGACATAATCAAAGGGGTATTGATTTGTGAGTGGTCATCAGAGTAAAAGGTTTTCAGAATGGACAAATGGTTTTATGATTAAGTAAACTATAACATAGTTAGGGAATAGCATCCAACGAAAACTCTAAGAATAGTGGAGAGCTATACACCCAAAGATCGAATGTCTGATGAATAGCAAAAGGAAATAAGAGAGATAAGAGATAAAATGTCCAAGATGATGGATAAAATAGTTGCTTTGGCCAAAGGAAAAGAGTCTTCTAAAAAAGAAAGGAAAGAGCTTGATGAAAACGATATTATGATGTCAAGTACACAAAGGACTACTTTAGAATAAGCTAATCCTAACCAATTTGAAAAGTCACGCGTAGTAACTATTCACATAAACAAGTTGTCTAGAGATACTTAGGAAATGGTGACAATTGTAGAAGTTCATAATGAAGAAAAGAAGCCATGCAATCAGAACTCGTAGGTATTTAAGAGTATACTCCCAACATCAGGAGAAGCAAATCTGAAATCTCCAATTTAATCCAAGCTGAGAGGTGGCTATCATTTTAATCCTATCCCTTTATCATATAAGGATTTGTATGGTAGGCTCTTAGAAGCCCGAGAGGTGGCAACACATTATGTGAATCCTTAGCAACCTCCATATCCAAATTGGTATGGCATCAATGTTCGTTGTGAATATCATGCGAGAGCTCAAGGACATCCCATTGAGAATTTCACTTCCTTCAAGCATTGAGTCCTGTTAAGATGTAGCCAAAAGTGTTCAAAGGTAAGGGTATACAGGAGGAAGATTATCTACTAAAGTATGAAGTTAAAGTTCGTTATTTGAGGAGTGAAAGAGATGGAAGCCATGCATGATGGTTTTCAAAGGATCTGTCAAGGCTTTAAAAATGATGTTATAGGAAATGCCCCAGAGGAGTGGGAAAAAGGGGTCACTAAACTGAAAAACGATGTTGAAAAATGGAGAAATAATTGTAAGGTATTTGAAGGTCGAGCCATGAATTCCTCTCATGATTTACACATTGCAAAAAGAAGACGTAATTCAGACACGTATGATTTGGAAATTTGCCAAGCTGAAAATCAAATGTTGAATGTATCCATAGCAAACATGGAAGCTTCATATCATAGCCACAAGCATTAGATTGATGCTGAGTTAGAAGCCACTAGAGCCAAGAACAAGACGTTATTGAGGATTATAGATGATTTTGGAAATATTACCCAAGGATTTCATAAAAACGAAGACTTTGTTACAAGGAAAAATGAACAACTTTGTTTATAGCTCCGAGAATTGGCACATAAGATGGAGGAAAAAGACAACGACATGAAAGAAGCTATGATCTAAGCAAGCAATGTGGCTCACAAGTTGATTGATTTAGTTGGATTTGCAAGAGAATTGAAGTAGATTGACAACTCAACACCCGAGTATGAGTGGAGGTTAACTTGGCTTTTAAGAGAGATAGAGAAGTTAGAAGTTAAGCTATCCATTATATGTAAATTTTATTTGACATACCAAAACCCTTGTGTTCAATGAAAATTATTTTAAGATAATCACTCTAGAATGACACCTTTTTCATATATGCATTTGTATAACACATTTTACATTCCCATTTCTGTATTTTCGCATTCATATTGCATTTTTTCATCTGTACATTCACATATGTACGTCATACATTGCATAATATACATTGCATCTTAACATGCTTTAATTACGGATCCTGGTAGTAACTCGCGGATAATCATGTTCAAGAAATATTGAAGGTAAATTAAGGCGACCAAGTTCGTGCCTATAGAACAATGGAGTACCGAATATCAAGTTACAGAATATGATCGATTCGGAGGTATGATCTTTTATAGAGCAAGTATTTCAAGATAATTTTCCCTCAATAAAAAGTGAAACAAATCCCTCTATTTCAAGATTTGATATTCCCTGAGTAACAGTGGAACAAGTCTACCTCGATTCAATCTTTCATTAAGAACAGTGGAATGAATTGAAGTCCCGTGATCTGATTTTTCCTTAAGAAGAAGCGAAACAAATCCATTTCTTTCAAGATTTGATATTCCCTGAGTAATAGTGGAACAAGTATTCCTCGATTCAATCTTTTCTGAAGAACAATGGAGTGAATCAAAGTTGTAACACTCATCTCCTATATACCTTTACGTATACGAGCTACGAATGTCACATCACTTTTAAAACATTTTGTCATTTGAACATCCGTACAATTTTGTTTCATTTTATAAACCATTAAAATTTATTTTTAACTAAAACATGCATTATCTTACATATATTAAATAAAAAGGGATGTTCTACATTTCACCGTTTTACAGTAGTTTAATTCAAAAGTTTTACAAAGCGTTTTTACTAAGTTTATTACATGCCGACTAAAATATATCAAAAGTAGACAGGTATATCATACTGTTACTGAATAGGAGACCCTGACTTAATGTCTGATGATCTCCTTACTCAGCTAGTATTCAACCTACGCTTGAAATAAACACATGTTAAGTATTACATAGTGAGGCAAAAACTAATCATACAATAAAATCAATATATCATTATTCTTTTATCGATCAAATACAAATTCATTATTTCCATTCATTATTATTTCTGGTCAATGCAGCCGTAGTGCCCATAAGTCACTCATAAACATATTATGAATTATGTGTTTTACACAGTCAGTGCCGAAATGATTATTCATCCACGTAGGATGAATTTCATGAAATGCACACTTAGTGTCGAAACGTCTATTCATCCACATATGATGAATTTAGTGAAATGCACTCTTAGTGCCGAAACGGTTATTCATCCACTTAGGATGAATTCCGTGAAATGCAGACTTAGTTCCGAAATGGTTATTTATCAACATAGGATGAATTCCGTGAAATGCACACTTAGTGCCGAAACGGTTATTCATCCACATAGGATAAATTCCGTGAAATGCATACTTAGTGCCTATTTGGTAATCACCACATACATTTTAAAACAGTCATACATATATGATTAGTACATCATATAGTTATACAATTAAATACACTCACCTGGCGTTTCCCGCTATGAATCCACAACGCAAGGCTGTTTACTCTGGTACTTTGCCTTTGCCCTTAGTTTTACTTGTCTCTGCAGCTTGGTTTCAATCTACTCAAGCATCCATTAAAACATGTATCATACCCAATGTTAGTATATTTTCTAACCATCATACTTAAATAATACTCAAAAGACATATCATTAACTTCCTATAACAATATCAACCTACGTTTAACATTTCTAGCTTCATAGTATCGATTCCCTTACCATGGTATCGATACTATTACACTATGGTACCGATACCCCTTCTGGTATCGATACCAAAATTAGGTTCAATGTTGCCTGGTATCGATACCCCTTACCATGGTATCGATACTACTATACTACGGTATCGATACCTCCTTCGGGTATCGATACCAAAATTAGATTCGATGTTTCTTGGTATCGATACTACATCACCATTATCGATACTGATTGAATCAGTATCGATACTACTCAGGTAAATCATCCCATTTTAGCCTATATTATTAGTACTGTTCTATCAGTACCGATACCCTTGCCCAAAATTTCTAATTTTCAACACGATTTTCACTCAATTAGGGTGAATTTCTTTAGATTAACACCTTACACATACTATGAAACTCTTTATTAACTATCAATACTAGTTTTACTTTATTTTGTTTCTTAAAACACCTAACATATTCAAGAACATTAAATTCTAAGAATCACACCACTTTTCCTAAAGTTTTTTAATCCTATCCAATGCTTCTAATCTCTCATTTACCTTTATGACAAGACAAATCTACCATAAAACATTCATAAACCCTCTTATTTCAACATATCACTCAAAAACCCATTTTCTTCAATCACTATTATCTCATCCATAACTTAGTTTCAATCCCAATTAAACCTTCATTAAGCTTCTAACATACTCAAAGCTTCGATAACCAACCAAAAAGAAAGAATAAACTAGCCATTTGAAATCTCACCTTTGAGCTATGGGGAGGGCTTTTTCCACGGCAAGAAGAAGATAGAAATATAGCCTTTTTGGTTTTTACTTTCCCCTTTTCCGTTAATTTAATACCTTATTAACTAATAATTTTTTATTCATTTTCTTGTAAAGGACCATAATACCCTCTTACTAATCCATTATCACAATTTACTCTAAATCATTAATTCTAATCATTCTCATCTTTATCATTAAATCGAATAAATCCTTTTAATTTTAAATTCTTTCAATAAGGTCCTTAACTCAATATTTGGGGCATTACAAAAGTCCCTAGATCTGATTTCCCTCAAGAAAAAGCGGAATAAATCCCTCTCTTTCAAGATTTGATATTCCCCGAGTAATAGTGGAACCAATCTTCCTCGATTCAATTCTTTTCTAAATAATAGTTGAATGAGTCAAAGTCCCTAGATCTAATTTTTCCTCAACAAGAAGCAGATTCAAGATTTGATATTCCCTAAGTGACAGTGGAACAAGTCTACTTCGATTCAATCTTCCCTAAAGAATAATGGAATGAATCAAAGTCCCAATATCTGATTTTCCCTCAAGAAGACGCGAAATAAATCCCTCTCTTTTAAGATTTGATATTCCCCGAGTGATAGGGAACAAGTCTATCTCGATTTAATCTTCCCTGAAGAATAGTGGAATGAGTCAACGTGTCTCGATCTGATCTACCATGAAGAAATAGTGAAGCAGATCTCTCATGAAACTTTAGACCATAGATTCGACCAGAAAAAACTCACTGTCTCTTCTTCTTTGCCCTATTATTGTCATGCGACAATGGGAACATAGACAAATTAATCAGTCGGAAGATCTAGGTGAAAATCAAATAAAATATTGATGAGGAATATCGGTGCCCGAAGATAGATTTGCAACATGTTCAGACAAATTAGGCCATTATTTGTCTTTGCTTCGCTAGTTGTTTACATAACAGACGAGCAAAGAGGGCAGTTGTAATACCCTAATTTTGTCCAGGGACTAAACTCTCATTTTTACCATTTTGTAACTTTTAGGGGGGCTTTAAAAACTAGTCAAAAAGTAACCACCTCAGTTTTTTCTGGTATGATGGAAAAAAAGCAAATAGACTCTCTTTCTCTTGGGATAAAAAATAGTGTATAGTAGGGACTTTGGGGACCACGGTTCCTCGATCAAAAAAAGAGCAATGTAGAGGTTTTTCCTCCCAGTATACAAAACGTTGTAGTCACCCCTTCATATTTTCGGGTAAGCAACACTATTATACTAGGAGCAATTCTTTCTCAAATGTTACGGTTTGTTCCACTTTCTTTTGATTTCGGATATAAAAATGACTATATATAATATATAAGGGAGGTTTTTGTTTTACCTTGCATGTGAGTGGTCCTTATCCGGAGTTGATTCGTCGTTGGAAGTTGAGTTCATGGCTATTTTTAGTCTCTTAGGATAGTTATGGGGTTGTTTGATTCGTGGCACCATCGCTCGTGGTGGTTGGACATGTGTTTTAAGTCTTTGGTCAATAATGAAAAAAGAAAATAGTAGAGAGAGGAAGAGTAGGTGTTCGGGTTTGTTGACGGGTTGGAGCGCAAGATTGGTGGCTGGACGTGAGGAGAACGACCAAAACATGGCTATTTGATTTTAGTGAGAAGCGCCACTTGATAAGAAGGGGAGAACATGAGTGAAAGAAAAGTATAAAAAAACAATTAGGTTTAAGTTTTCTTATCACCAGAAACGAAAAAGTCTAAAACCTTAACGAAAAAAGAGTTAATCACAGGAGTAGTCCCTCAAGTTTTTTTGTCTTTATTACAGTTTGTTTTGCTAACTTTTAATCTAACCCACTAACTTTTATTTTATTTATTCTAACCATTGTTATTTATTTATTTATTGTTATTAATATTTGAATATTTATACGACCTTGTGGTGACCTGATCCGGGTTATGATCCACATTATTATGGTCCAGACTCTGCTAACCACTAACTATTTTTATTTTATTTTTATTCATTTGTTGAATTATTATTCGACCTTGTGGTGACCCGATCCGGTATACGATCCACATTATTATGGTCAGGACTCTGCTAACCATTAACAATTAACATTCTAACTTTTATTTTATTGTTTGTACTAACATTCTAACTTTTATTTTATTGTTCACACTAACATTCTAACTTTTTTATTTTTTATTGTTAATACTAACTTACTAACATTTTATTTTTATTGCTCAAATTAACCCACTAATTTTCTAACATTCGAATATTCAACGACTTTTTGGTGACCCGCCCTAGGGTATGACACGCATTATTTGTGGTCCGGATTAAAAGATTAAAATGAGACTTCCTAAAATTTAAATTTATGCAATATTCCTTTTTTTTATTTATTCTAGCACTTAAATTTTTAGTATTTTATTTTCTTGTTCCTTTAAATTCCTGCATTTTATTTTAGTCTTTTAATATTCCAACACTTACTTTTCTATGTTCTCATTTTATGCATCTTACTTTGCACTTCATTTTATTTTTGCCACCAATAGTGCTTGTGGTTTATTTATTTCCAGCTTCTACATTTTTTATATTTATATTTTAAGCCTTGTTCATTTCATTTTTTTATTTGTCTCATGCTTTAAATTCTGGTCGTAAACTTGCAAAATGTTCATGTTAGTCCCTCATTTATGCCATTAGAGAACAAAAATCGGATTTATGTTTTAGACATATTAAACATGTGTGTTCTCTCTAGAAAAGTTAAACGAATATTATCTTGTATGAGAAATTTATGTAAACGCGCCTTAACTAACGAGGAATGTGTTTTCAAGAATTAACCACACAAAATAACATTTTTTACTCCAATGATTTCTTTATTTCATTTCATTCATTCTTATATATATGTGTTAAATATAATTTAAGAAAGACATGGTAATGATCTTTGGTATGGAAAATCACAAAAACACACATTAACTAGCAATGAGTGTGTTTTAGAAGATGGTATGTACGAAGTAGTATCATTTTCGAAAATTTTCTTCTAATAGGATCATAATTTAAATATATATTCAAATTTGCGAATTTCAATATTCAGATGACGTATAATCGATTAGGTATCGATTTTGGGCGATGTGGGGGTGCTAACCTTCCTCACGCGTAATTGACTAACGAACCTTTTTCAAAATGAGTTTCTGGTTAAACGCATATCACATCTTATCTTTTAAATTTTTTTCTTAAAATCATTTTAAAAGATATATTTTGGTAATCGACCTACCTGACCCAAAGGTCCACAGCTACTCCAAAATTTATTTCTTTATTTAAAACCCAATATTTCCTAAAATTAATGTTGATCGCTCCCCACCAAGCCCTAAAAAGCTTAAGGATCATTCCGACAATATGGATCATATCAATTTAAACTATAATAAATTCAAAAAACCGTTATTATATATGAATTATATCAATTTAAACTATAATGAAAAAAATAATTATAATAAAAATATATTTTATATAGCTCACTATTAATATTTTAATATATAAATCATGATTTTTTTAAATAAGTAGATTAAATTATTAAAAAAAATAAATTATTTTTAAAGGATGTTAGTATTAAATTATTACAATAAAATATAAATAATTAATTGAGTGCATGCATTAGTAAGAGTAATATTATAATTTGTTTTTAATTGTATTTTTTATTTTTTTTAATTCGGGGTAAGTACAAGTAGTATATGTTCAAAGATCAACTATTTGACATTGAACACTCACACCTATAGCATTCTTGGTGCTCAAACTCGAAAGTTTAAAGAATAACAATAATTTTTTTTACTATCGAGGTTGCTTGGTTGGTGCTAATTCCATTTTCATTAGACTTCTTTGTTTTATTCCATTTTTATTCTCTTGACTTCCACGTAAAAGACATGTAAATTGGCTTAATCTTTATCATTTGTTCCTAACTTTATTTCATCATATTTTTTAAAATTTGTTTTATTTCCTTTTCAATCTTTAATTTTTTTAATTTCCTAAATTCATGTTTTAATTTGCATGATAAAAATATATATTATTTATTTATTTGTTTTAATTTTATATAGCATGATATTTTGTTATAACCACCGGTATCCGATCTATTGTTTGACTAATCTGATCGGATACTATAGAGGCAAAGGCGACCCCCTCCCAACCTAGCTTGCTCCATTCGCAATTCTCAGGATTCGAACCCCTAACATTGCTTAAGGAATCTAATGCCTCATACCACTACACTAACTAATGTCAGTATATAGCATGATTTTTAAGTTTTAACTTTCTTTTTTAGTATTATTTTATTCGTATAAATTGTATTATTTATTATATATCGGTACCCATTGCACTCTTTCCTTATTTTTGCACATTCATGTATTATTTTACTGTGATATAATTTCAAAAAGTAAGTAAAGAGATCATTATTTTAAATTTTGACTTTTAACTTCAATTTTCGTTATCAAGACAACTTGTAACCGTGTTGATATCGAAAGGGTAATGTGGGGGTGTTTCTCCTTCCCCACACGTAATCGATTCTTGAACCCTTTCAAGTGAATCTATGGTATGATGCATATCTAGTAAAAGGTAAAATTAGATATCATACCTTACCTAATCCAAAAGGTTGGTGACGACACCAAAAGATAAAATTATTCACTTTTAGTAGAAATGTAATTCCGTACCACCCGAAGGACCGTTACAATACTTCTTGTCCCGACTAACTTCATGAGAAGTTCACCTATACATCTCAATGTCTAAAATTATTATCCTTCCATGTATTAATAATGTAATTATCAAATTGATCATCAAGATCTAGTTTATCAACAGTTATAAATTTATCAGTAATATAATTTAACAAGTCTACCCCTAAAATGTGAAAAAACAATTAATATTTTTTTCTCAAATTAAAAGAAACTCAACAATGCAGTTGACTAAGCAAACAAAGTTCAAGACTTTCAACTAGTAACTTTTAAAATATTAATATTTTTTTCTCAATTGAATATGGAAAACGTTTTAATTTATTTTCCCTTTACACATTAAACTAAACTTGATAGTTTTTTTTCAAAAGATAATATGTGGTTATTATCCATAAGCTTTATACATCCACCCATATTGTTTTGGCATATCTCACATTAGAGAGGTACAGATCATATTTTTTTGTATTGCGTCATTTTACCAACAACGTTTAGTAAAAAACATAGCGGTGACATCGAATTATTAACTTGCAGTATAATTTAGTTATATCAATGCTGAACAATTAGTTTGGATAAATGAGTAAAAAAAGTGTGTAAAATATACTTTTGAAAAATACACTGCAATAAAACGAGACAATGGACGCTACAATATTAAATAAAATAATTTAATTGAACGATAATTGTGTCGTGGTATTCGACTGCCTTAGAAGCGAATTTACCCCAATGTGTGTAGACGCTACAATGGACAAATGGCCCACCGAGGTTAACACGACTCTTCAAATTTCATATACCTGAAAGATAGAGTGGACTTAGGTGGTACTACTCTTCTCTCATCTCTAAACAACACTAAGGAAGAGGTCCAAAGAGTATTTCAAAGCAAACACCAATTGCCTTTTGAAAATGATATAGAACAAGTAAAATTAACCACTATTTATAGGCTAAATAGTGAGGACAAAATTATCACTCCATTCAACAACATTAATAGGCTATTTAAAAAATTAAATAGAAATCAAATGTTTTAATTCTGAGCATTAACAACATTCTTCAACTAATGTGAAATAATTCTTTCGTCAAAATGAGAACAATGAAGTTAAAACATGAGAAGAGCAATAGCGAGATTAGTTGATTAAACACTAGTGAATGTATCTTGAACTAGTACATAATGATGATGAGTAGTAATTCTTCTCTTAGATAAGTGAATGAAACTTAAACTTTTTAAAATTAAGGTGAACTCATAACACAGAAATAACCCCTTCATCCACCAAAGTCATAAAAACATATATACAAATGTATATATAGCCTTCTTTCCTAAAGATTCTAGTAATTTTACTGGAAAAACGACCCAACATTTTTTATAGAAGGTGACTAATCCTTCTCACTTATGTAATATTTTATGAGGTTTATCTCAGCATTAACACCCAAAAATGGGTTATAAAATAATTAAAAGCTTTTACTACAGCTCATCCTTACAAAAGGTAAGTGAATTTCTCCAAGTTCATTTTTAAATGAACCATCCAAACTTTGGGATAAGAAATCATTAAGAATAGATATGCAACCTCATTAATTGGTGAATTCAATATGTCATTCTCACTAGGAACACCCAAACTCTTGGGTTTGAATTCATTAAGAGTTTTAATAAACTCATCCTCTCTAGAGGTAAGTTCATCCAGTCCTCTACAATTAGGACTACCCATTCAACACTAGGTTATGAACTTATTAAGAATATACATTCAACCAAAATCAGTAATTCATGAAGTCTTTCTCACCAAGACCACCCAAAACCTAGACTATGAATTTATTAAGAGCAATAATCTCATCTTGTGCATATACATTATTAGTTATATGGATAGGTAGAAATGTACACTATGATTCTTTCTGTGGCTCCATTTGATCGCGTTGAACTTAAATAACTAACTTGGGCATCAACCATGAATTGCTCAACCAATAGGTTTTAAACCCATCCCCCTCAACAGAGCAAGAACTATTTTCGACTTTAACCTTCATCTCTCACTTTAATCATCATTTAAGATGCCCCACATTTCTAACATTTTTAGGATAGGAATAAATCCATAAGTGTCTTGAACAAAGTGTAAAAAAAATTATTGCACATATACTTAATCATACTAGAGTGAAGTTTGTTATCAATTTTAACTATAAAACTATACTTTAACAAACTAAAATCTTGTTTACACATAATTATATTCTCAAAATTTTTGAGAAGTTACAGATCATTAAAATTAGTATTCATAATCTTAAACGATCATGAAATTCCTTACATCCTATTTTAGTCCTCTGTAATTTTGTTCATTCAAAAGGAATTTAAATTTTTTCCCTAATTCTGCATAAGAAATGTTTAGGAAATCATGAATATTAGGAAATAGTATATTAGGAGTATTCTACTTTTTCTATAAAAAAAAATTATTTCAAGTTTTTCATAAAGAGTTTACAACACAACTCCTTAGGATAGACAACTTCTTTCATTTCCTCTATTTAAAAGTATACTCAATGGCTATAAAACATCTTTTAGTAACACTAATGTCTATCAGTTTTTCATTAATAATAGTCAACATATTAGCCTTAAAGAGACCATAACATATTTTATTTAGTATGACTAAATTTGGTATTGTACCCTACCAATTGAATCTCTACTCTTTTAACTTCTGCACTAAGTTTAAAGAGTTTTTTATTTTGTCATAGTATTTTATAAATTGAAATAGTGAGCATAGTAATGTACACAGTGCACCATGTAGGTTTCTATGGAAGAGAAGCGGTGCACTAGGCACGCTTAAGCACCATGTCTTAATAGAACCAATCCTAAACATGCACTTTTATACTTATCACACTAATTTCCAGTAAATCGTTTATGGATTTTCTCTTTCTTATGGTCTCTTAAAGAATTATGCTCGACATTTTTACTCACAATAGTATCTTATTAAGCATTCACATTTTGGGCACTACTGTCTTAGCCTTAGTATTCTTTCACTACTTTAGTCTTACTAGTGGTTTATCTCATTTCATAATATATCCACTAAGTTTAAAAGACTAACCTAAAGACTCATTTTAACTATTTAATTCATCAATCTATGCATGAATTAATAAGCAACAAGTCTAAATTATCTAACCTCATGGGTAGAATCATAATATTCAAGTAGACTTGCTCATTCTTATCATGCATGTGATCTTACCTCTTCATATCATATTGAACCAAAATGACCCCAAAATTTATTGTGATAGTCACTTCATCATAATCAACATCTCTTTTTAACCTTCTAAAACCAAATGAAGATTTTACATGGTTAGTCATAAAAATAATTTACTAAGAGTAATAAAATAAAATAAAAATTGTTTCATGATAGTAACAAGATCCTTATCTTTATAATTTTTGGTTTTTCATCTTCAAAAGATAGTGGAAATCAAACTGGAATTAACAAAAATTTAATTTGGAGAATTTTTCATTTCAACTTCATCATCTTTGTACTTCTCCAAAATTACAAATGTCTAATGTAATTATAAATTTCTCAAAAGAAATTATTAATACAACAAACTAAAATTATTTTTACCTTAGATTCTCGAGACTGAATAATACTACCTTTAAGATGAAAATAGATAGTTGCTCATTTCCACATACCAACTGATGCACATGATAATTGTGCATAACATTATTTAAAAAAATATTCAAGCGATACTTTATATTATTGTCATGCAACATATCTATACCACCTTCTAATCATATAAAGTATATCTTGAATTTCCTTAAAATAAGCATTTTCTTCGAAAAAAGAATGCAGGTCAGAAAAATGACTTTTAATAATATATATTGATAACCAAATTATGAATAAAAGTCCTAGCTTTCATTGTTTTAAAAGCTAGAACGCTTTCACCATGCATATTTCAAATGGGCATTTCTATAACAATTCAAAATTTATTATAACAAATAATAATTAATCAATTTCAATATTCTCGTAAACCAAGCCCAACCGAGAATGAGTGAAAAACTACTGGCTAATAATTCAACCTGCATATTACTTAGTAAATAAAGTTGCTTTCTAAAAAATTCGTTAGTGCTATAATTTGCTCAATTAATACCTACTAAAAAAATTCAACATTTCAATCCAAATTTATAAAGTAATATAAATCCACTATTTAAAGCTATAAATGCATGCACGAAGCAAGTGGCTTCCATGGTAAAAGAATTGTTGTTATTCTTTGAGAACCCAAGTTCGAGCACCATAGATTCTAGGGGTGTGGACGTTCAATGTCGAAAAATTGAGAGTTTATCTTTAAAAAGACATTACTTGTATTTACCTTAGATTAATAAAAAAAAACCTATAAATGCATGGAATTGTTTCAACCCAACGTATTTGTAAACAAAGATGTTACTCAGCTTTAACACATGTAACAACACCCTCTATCATGTTGTTAATTATTATTACATATTAATCATGAGATTAATGCATAAAAATTTGTAAAGATTAAACAACAATCAAAACTGTTTCAATACATTAAGGCCACATATAATTACCATTGTAATTGTGTTTAATGTCTCTAATTCCCCCATGATTCATAACCGCATATAATCATTTAAAGAAATTTTCTATAACATTTCATGGAGCATAAACAATAGGTATAATCCTTATTACGACATCATTTATACCGCTAATTATTCTCTGAAAAGCATTTTTATTCATGTTTTGAATCACATATTTTAACGTTTAGTTATTTAAACGTTTTAAAATGTTATAATCTTTACTCACGTAATATTCTACTCACTATTATCAATCATGCTAGCAATTTCTCATGCATCATTTTAAAAAGATACCAAAACTTTATTAGTAATTAAAACTCAATCGAAATGAATTATTCTTACCAAATATCTCCTACGAGTTATAGCTTAGAAAGGGCATGGTTTCAACCACGTGTATCAAGTCAACGTCCCATAGTCTTAAAGCCCATAGCAGCAATAAAATTCGACATCCAATTTCATAGTTCAATTTACAAATGATAAGTTTGAATAACACCACGAATTCACTTCTAAATTGTTTGAAAATAGAATAGTACAAAATGAGGCATTAGCATTGACTGAAAATATTAAATAAAATAGTTAAATGGTACCATGGTAATCCACTGCCTTAGAAGTGAATTTGCTCTCCAAATTTTGTACAATCGAAAGATGAAGTGGACTTTGGTGGTACTACTCTTCTCTCAACTCAAAACAACACTAAGTAAGAGTTCCAAAAAGTATTTCAAAACCAACACCAATTCACTTTTAAAAATGGTATAGAATAAGTAAAATTGCCCACTACTTATAGACTAAATAGTGAGGGCAAAACAAACATTTCATTTAACAACATTAATATGCTATTTAAAACAAAAATAAATAGCAATCAAATGTTTTAATTCTAAGCATTAACAACAATACTTATTTAGTAGAACTCATCAAATGAAGTGTTAAAAGGAAATGTTATTTTCTCTAGAGATCTGGGTTCAAGCGGTTGTCTCTACATGGAATATGTAAGTTGTTAATAGATTACAAAATTCTGAACATATATTATATTATATTATAATCATTTTAGATTATTAAAAACTTATTTAGTATCCAAAGTAATTAATTTGTTAAAAATAGTTGGAATTGTTACAATAAAAATATGCGCTTCCAACAACAGCATTGTTCATGGATGATGGGGCATTAGGTTGTTTAGGTTTTTAACTGCATATATATATCTAAATTAAAATCAAGATGACATGTTGGTAAGGAGCTTTCGAATCCAGTTTTCATATAAAATTTTGTTCTATTTATCGTCTCAGTTTGACAACTCAATGATTATTGGTCAATTTGGAAAAAAAATTATAAGCCTAATAGATTTAAACGTTTTCCGTAGAAGTGTTAATTTAAATGGTATTATTTGGTTCCAAAGGGTTGTTTTTACAAATTTGAATCTCACGTGGTTTTAATATTTTTATGCAAATAGAAACAATTATTTTTATTAAAAAATGAAAAAAAATCTAAAATCACAATTAAGAATTACAATTATGAGAATAAAATAAACACATAATTAAGACATTTTCTATAACTATAAATATAAAAAGTTAATAACTTAAAATCATACAAGAATCATATATAAGGGAAGATTAATAATCAATCTAAAAACTAAGGTGAAAACTAAGGTTGATACAACCACTTACCAACAAAATTAAAGAGAAAGAGAAACGGCCCTCGGGAGAAAACTAAGATAAAAACCCTAAAATTTTTGCACAGAATCGTAAAGATTAAAAATTTTGTAGCTTTTAATTAGTTTTGCTAAATATTTTATCAATTAATAGGAATATTATCCTAACATACAGCATTGCATTCGTTTATTTCCTTTAAAAGATGGGTAAACTATAAGATTGTCAATTTTTGTTTAAAATTTATATATTTTTCTTATTAAATTCAATAATAACATAATATTTTATCACATATTTTTTATCTAATTAAGATGTGGTCGTTGAGAGTTAGTTGTGTTGAATTTTTAACGAATTGTTAAAGTGACATAATAAATATGTAAAATTTTTAAAAGTTAACTACACAAATAATCACTAATATCTGAGTAGATTTTTGTTTGCAAATTGTGAATTTAGTGACCTCTAATTACTTTTCCCAAAAATAGTGAATTCAATCAATAAACTTTATTTTCATCATCGACGTCAATAGCCGCTTCCCTTGCCTGCAAATTCACCTCCTTGACGTCCCTCAAAACGATGTCGAATATCTAGTTATCTACACGATACATGCACCACAAACCTCACATCAAAAAAAGACTTGCGATGACATTTTGAATGGGATCCAGGTGTTATTTGGTTGACATGTCTCTTGAGATATGAGAGGTTTTCTCTTAGATTCCCAACGGTACTTGAACTAAGTCAATCCAATGTTGGGAACTCAAGATACGTACATTTTAGTGAAGATAACACATGCAAAAATTACTATATGGATTAATACAACATTTTATAAATATTAAGAATTTTCAATATTTTATTGACTATTTATAATATAATTTAATATTGAATGATGCACTATCTTTTAGGATTATATTGATTATTTCATTAGGAATTAAAATCAAAATATGTTTAGTTTATTATTATTTTATTCCTTAGTTATTTAGGACTTTTGGAACTCCTCTTGTATATAAAGGAGGCTTAATTCATCATTGAAAATCATATTTATTTGATTAATAATACAACGTGAGTATGCTTTTAAGTGATGATTACCTTTTTCCTTCGAAACATTCTTCATCATAATGTTCTTCAAGTTCTTCAAGAGGGAGATTTTAACACTCCAATTTGCCTTCCTATTGCTATTAGGAGGGCTGGTTAGAGTCGATTATGGAGTTTTCCTAGTCAATTTTGATTGAACATTTATCCATTCACTACAACATAAGTGTTTAGTAGTGGCGTTTGGAGAGTAAACGCCATAAAATTTGGGGATATAAATGCGTTTACAATCCAAACGCCGCCAAGTGATACTTTAGCGGTGACTTTTCAACAAATGCCACAATAGAGTGGTAATTTAGCAGCGTTTATAGCACAAACGTCGGTACAAAGTTCTTTATAGTGGCATTTTTTCAACAAACGCCGTAAAAGAGTAGTCATTTAGCGGCATGTTTATACAAAAGCCGCAAAAGAGTAGTAATTTAGCATCGTTTTCATAGAAATGCCGCATGAAGGTTGTTTATAGTGGCATTTGTCCAACAAACAACGCTATAGAATAGTAATTTAGCGGCAATAGTATTGTTTATAGTGGCGTTTGTGCAACAAATGCCGCTATAGAATAGTAATAGTGCGGCGTTTGTTTGATAAACGACGTAATATGGTTGTTTATAGTGGCGTTTTTAGAAAAATGCTACAATATGGTTCGTCAATAGTGTCGTTTGTTATAAAAGCGCCGCAAAAACATGTACTATAGTGGCGTTTTTTTTAAAAACGCCGCCAAAGGGTAAATATATGCTCCACCATTTTCTCCTTCCCGATCCCTAAAATCATTTCAACGCTGCTATCTTCAAAAGGGATTTCTCTATTACAACAATGGCCCTCGCACGATTCCAAGCGACGTGGTATTCTGTCTGGACAAGCTACCAAATCGGCCCTCTCACCAGTGAACAGTTATCTCATGATTGCACGGTTTGATCCCTTCTCTCACTACGAAAATTTTGCATTTATTTTTTGTTGGTATTCTAAAATTGGGAAAACCTTGAAAGATAACGTAGTTCAGAAAAATAATAGCTTTTGAATAGGAAAACAATATATATACATAGTGTTTTACACTGGATGGGAGCATTGTTTTTTCGCTTTCGAATAGAAAAATAATACCTTTCGAATAGGAAAATAATAGCTTTTGAAAACGTGAACAAATGGTTCTGGTACAAAGAGAAGGTGTTGCCTTTAGTAAGAGAAATTATCGTTGGAATGTCCACGTTGCGTATTTACTCTGACGATAGATCAAATTATCGTTGGGAGGCTATCAGTCTGAACTTGCTGTCGAAACTCGATGATGACCCCAATGGAACTCGTACTACTCCATACCCTTCCATGGTCGATCTCCTAATTGAAGGTAATAATCGCTGAAAGTTATAATAGCTATATTTTTATTTTTTACTCTAAAATTTCATAGATCGCACGCATGTAGGATGTCCGAAGCTTATTGAGAACGATGATAGAGGAGTGGATAAATACCCGATGTTTAGAACCTAATTTGGTAACTCTGTGGCGTTGAAAGAATATTTAATTGCAAAAGCATTATCTATCCTCAATGAAGACAACGTTGCCTCTACTGTTACTCCAAGTAAACGTTTCTAACATCTATTTAAATTTTTTTAATGTTTGATTAAGTTTCCAAGCCACCTCCAAACAAGTTTCATACTGTAGGTGGAAGTTCGTTATCTATTTCAAGTGAAGCACTGAATCGTGCAAGAATTCTTCTTGGTGAACCGGAGGTAGGGGATTTATTTGGTGAAATGGATGAAGAGTTTCTCCATATAGAGTTTACACTGACGAAAAATTTAACGATGTGTCGTCAAACAAGGAAAACAATTTTCCTACGTCCTTTCGCCACGAAGGAGCACAACTAAATTCTAGTGAAGACTATTATGCATAACTTTAATGTTTCTAACTTTTAATGTATTTTGTTGTTAAGTATTTTATGTATAACTTATGTGTTAATTAAAATGTATGGTTGTTGTTAATTAGATAAAGCTACATGATAGTAAATTTAGTTTATGTAGAGCATAAATTAAAAATTAAAAATTTGTTAATCTTATATAAATAAAGGTATTTAGCTGCGTTTGTATCCACAAACATCGCTATATACCTGACCTTTTGCGGCGTTTGTATCCAAAGACGCCGCTAAAGAGTCATATTTTAGTGGCGTTTTTCTAATAAATGCCGCAATATGGTTCTTCTATAGTGGCGTTGACAACAAACATCGCAATAGAGCTGGCCATTAGTGGAATTTTTATACAAATTCCGCAATAGTTGTAATATGTAGTGGAGTTTGTTGCGTTTGCAACAAACGCCGCAAAATATAAATATTTTAGTGGAGTTTTTTAATAACGCCGAAAAAATAAGAATTTTGTGATGTTTTTATGAAAACACCACAATAGAGTAGCGCTATCGAGGTGTCTGTCATACAAACGCCGCTATAGAGTTGGCCAGTAGTGGCGTTTTGTAGTAAACGCCGCAATATAGGTGGCAAGTAGTGGTGTTTGGTTCACAAGTGTCGCAAAGTATTATAAAAACCCCAAAATTTTTCATTTGCCTGAGCCCTAATATGCTTAATACGTTCGATCGTCCAATAGTTATGGTTCCCGTTTGAGTATCCTTCTCAGCAAATCAACTTTGCAGTGGCAACCATTGACGTCGTTGGTCCCAGTGTATCGCCATTAGTCACACCTCCATCAATCCAGCAAATTAGGTTTGCTTATTGTAGGTATTTTCTACTGGAAAAGAAATTGCGCATTATCTTAATAATACTTTTTGTAATGTGTGTTTTGCCTTTTTTAATTTTCGCAAGCTATTCTTATGTTGAAGCTATGCATGAAATAATTTCCTATTTGAAGTAAATTGCATAAAGAACAGTGTGTAATTAATCGAAAATGGGAAAACAAATTAAATGTTTTCCCTTTTTCAAGTTAAGGGTCGATAGGGAAGTAAATTGAAGAAGTTTGGTTGAAAATGGCTACGGGTTTTAGTGTTTAACCATTCAAAAGGACTCTTTTGGTTAGCAAAATAGACAACAAAACAAACACTATTTTGGGCTACTGTGGCAAAGATCGTATATCTTAAAATTCAAATATTTCGGTTGTTGATTAGATGGACCTAGTCAAGGTGTTTTTATACTATATTATTGTAGTTTAGCTGTATTATTGTTGAAGAATCAGGTAAAAAAATGAAAGAACACAAGAATTTTAACGAGGTTCAACAATGTGCTTACGTCCTCGGTGCCTAGACGACGCTAGTAGTTTTATTCAATGTCTCATAGGTTTAGGTTACATCTCTATTTATAATAAAAAACCTGGTACATAATTACATAATTAACCCAAAATGCATGCGAATATCCTGCCTCTTGGAAACTTCAATGTGGGTTGGGTTACCTTACTTCTTTAACAACTCAAAACATTCAACAAGTCCAAGCAATACTTAAACTTGTTTGTCGTAACTTGCTTGGTGAACATATCAGCGACATTCTTATCAGTATGTACCTTCTGAAACAAAACCTCTCCAGAGGCAACCAACTCTCTGATCTTGTGGAACCTTACATCAATATGTTTAGTTCTAGCACGATACACCTGATTCTTAGCCAAGTGAATAGAACTTTGATTGTCACAAAGCAACTGAACTCCACCTTGCTGAACACCCAACTCCTTCACTAAACCAGTAAGCCATAAAGTTTCTTTTGCAGCTTTAGCCGCTGCCATGTATTCAGCTTCAGTTGTAGATAGTGCCACAACAGATTGAACAGTAGACTTCCAACAAATAGGCCCTCCACCAAGAGTAAACACATACCCTGTCGTAGATCTTCTATTATCCAAGTTACCTGCAAAGTCTGAATCCACATATCCTACAACCAAAGGATTATCCCGCTGACTACCAAAAACAATTCCATGTCCCAAAGTACCCTTTAAGTACTGAAAGATCCACTTGACTGCTTCCCAATGTTGCTTACCAGGTTTAGACATGTACTTACAAACTTGACTAACATCATGAGCTAAATCAAGATAAGTAAATACCATTGCATACATCAAGCAGCCAACAACATTAGAATATGGAACCTTTGTCATATCTTCAGTTTCCTTATCTGTCTTAGGGCACTGTTCTAATGAGAGTTTAAAGTGATTCGCCAATGGACTGCTCACTGGTTTTGCGCTACTCATTGCAAACCTTTCTAGCATTTTCTCAACATAACCCCGTTGCGATAGCCACAGTTTCCTTGAGTCTTTGTCCCTGCAAATTTCCATTCCAAGAATTTTCTTTGCAGCACCTAAATCTTTCATATCAAATTCCTGACTCAATAAAGTTTTCAAACCGATAACATCATCCATGTTCTTCGCAGCAATTAACATGTCATCAACATACAATAACAGAAAAATAAAAGAACCATCATCAAGGCTCTTAACATAGACACAACAATCATACTCACATCGGTTGTAGCCAATATTGATCATATGGGAGTCAAATCATTTATACCACTGTCTTAGAGACTGTTTCAACCCGTATAAAGATTTCTTCAATCTGCAAACTAAGTGCTCATTTCCAGGTTGAGTGAAACCTTCAGGCTGCCGCATGTAGATCTGCTCCTATAAATCACCAAGCAAAAAAGTAGTTTTAACATCCATCTGCTCTAAATGCAAAACCCAACTAGCCACCAATGCAAGTATTGCTTGGATTGAAGTGTGCCTGACCACAAGAGAAAAAATTTCATCATAATCAACTCCTTTCTGCTATGAAAAACCCTATGCTACCAAACAAGCCTTGAACTTCTCCCCCTATTTTTCTGTTACTGCTGGTTTCTTCTTATACACCCATTTCAATCAATCGGCTTCCTACCCTCAGGAAGGCAAACCAACTCCCATGTACGATTATGATTCAAAGACTCCATCTCCTCAACCATGGCAGCCATCCACTTGTAGTTTTCCTGACTAGTAACGAAATCATGAAAAGTAACTGGATCATCACTGCTAACAGTAAGTGCAAAAGAGACCAAGTCTTCAAAACTCAATATGTTCGGAGGCTTTATATTCATCTGTCTCACCCTGTATCTGGCGAGACTATAATCCTAAAAATAATCCATATTTGAACTACCAGAAGTCGGTTAAGAAGTTTTTGGTTTCTCAACTGGAAACTGTTCGGAATCCACCACTGTTGTGTCTTTCTTCTGCTACAACATGGACTGTTCATAAAAAACAACATCTCTACCGATCATAATTTTCTTCACAACTGGATCCCAGAACTTGAATCCTTTAACACATTTCTTGTAACCAAGAAAAATGCACTCCTTCGATTTTGCATCAAGTTTGGATCTCTCATCAGCAGATACATGCAAATAAGTAGGACAACCAAAAATTTGTAAGTGATCAAAACTAACATCATGACCAGTCCATACCTCTTATGCAACTTTTTCAACCAATGATGCCCTTAGCAATCTGTTGATAAGATAACACGCCATGTTAACAGCCTCAGCCTAGAATTGTTTGGGAAGCCCCACATTCAACCGTAAACATCTGGCTCTTTCATTCAACGACTTGTTCATCCGTTCCGCAACACCATTTTGTTGTGGTGTCTTGTGCACTGTAAAATGTCTCTTTATCCCATGCTCCTTACAGAAGTGTAGAAACTATGAATCTGTGTACTCTGTACCATTGTCAGACTACAAACACTTGATTTTTTGTCCTGTTTGGTTTTCTACCTTAGCTTGAACTTCTCAAAAACGTCAGACTTTGGTTTCAAAAAATACACCCAAACTTTCCGTGAAAAATCATCAATAAAAGTAACATAGTACCTAGATCTACCCAAAGATGATGTTGTGAAAGGCCCCCATACATTAGAATGCACATAATAAAGAATCCCTTGAGTTATGTGCTTCGCAGTCTTGAAACAGACTTTAGTCTGTTTACCAATAACACAATACTTGCAAAAATCGAGCTTACAACTTTTGACACCATGCAACAAATTTCTTTTGTGTAATTCTCCCATACCACGTTCACTAAGATGAGTAAGACGCATATGCCACAGTTTTGTAGTATCATCACAGGATTCAAGAGAATGAACTCCATCTACAACGGTACTCCCTAACAATCTATAAATATTCCCTGCAATCATCTTTCCTTTCATCACAGTTAAAGCTCCTTTAACAATCCTAATGGTTTCCCTATCTTCATCAGCCTTAGGGATAAAACCATTCTTGTGCAAAGTGCACAAAGAAATCAAATTCTTCTTCAAATTTGGGATATGTCGAACACCACTCAACGTCTGAACAGAGCCATCATACATCTTAATTCTGACATCACCAGTACCAACAATATTGTAACATCGATCATCACCCAAATAAACAGAACTAGAATTAACTGACTTGTATGTCGAAAACCATTCCTTGTTTGGCGTGATGTGATAAGAACATCCAGAATCAAGAATCCAAATATCCATCAATTGAGTTATTGAAATAGAGAGCATATCACCCTCACTACAATCAGAGTTTTCATCCTCGACCACATTCACAGACTTGGATGAATCATTACGCTTCTCATCAGTATCCTTTTTCAACTTCGAATAGTCTCACTTTATAGATCCCTCCTCCTTGCACTTGTAACAGTGAATTGTCTTCTTATCCCTAGATTTGGATCTGGAATTCTGCTTTCCAGACCCTACCTTCTCTGGCTTCCGTCCACGGTCTCGATTACCCTTGACATATAAGCTATCGGCTTGAGAGCTTTCCCCTGCATTCTGCTTCCGTTGGTTGTGAGCCAACAAGGCTGGAGTAATCTCCTCAATGTTGATAGTCTTTTTCCCATATGTAAGAGTAGTCACCATGTGTTCGTAAGAGGGAGGTAACGAACACAACAGAATCATCGCTTTGTCTTCATCCTCAATTTGTACATCAAGTCGAGCCAAATCAGAAACGATTTGATTGAAGAAATTCACGTGTTGTGCCAAATCATGTTCATCCTGCATCTTCAGCCCATACAACCATTGCTTTAGATACAGTTTTATCGTTAAGGATTTGGATATAAACTGACTTTCCAACTTCCTCCAAATTTCATCTAGAGACGATAGATGCATGACGTGATATATGACCTCGTCCACCAAGCATAATCGTATGGTTCCTGCCGCTCACTATTGCAATTCTTCCTAATCTTCCTCCTCCATCGACGCCGACTTTGTAGGTCACAAAGCCTTCAGGATCCCTTACTGAGCCAATAGATCCTTCACCCTCATTTTCCATAATCTGAAATTACCCTGGCCATCGAATTTCGAAACTTCGAATTTTTCTCCTGACATCTGATACCAATTATTGAAGAATCGGGTAAAGAAAATGAAAGAACACAAGAATTTTAACGAGGTTCGACAATGTGCTTACGTCCTCAGTGCCTAGACGACGCTAGAAGTTTTATTCAATGTCTCATAGGTTTAGGTTACCTCTCTATTTATAATTGTTTACTGGTATATTTATGAGACATACCTAACAATTGTTTACATATCTTTTTTGGATTTTTTAATCAGGTCATTCTCCAATTTTTCCTTGATTTTGGAGAGGTGGTTCTGCATGATGCTGATCCTAGTCTGAGGACATTTTTTCGTTCATGTTTGAGCCGGTAATGATATGCAATATTTTTTGTTCTCAATATATATTTTTCTTGTAAGTTAGATTTTAATCCACTATATTCATTTTATTTTTTTCTTACTTCGAAAATATCCTTCATTTCTTTAAAATTAATGATCTTTACTGGACAAAAAAAAAGCATAATGATGTGTTTTATGTATGAAGGACAGGAATTTAAGCATCATCCTTTGGATGGATCATTAGTTAATCTGTTTGCTGCAATGTTAATCTACACGAGCCTTTTCTTCTTGCATTCACTTTATCTTGCCTATACTCTTATGGCAATATTAATTTTAGTATTTTTCAAAGTTAAACTTTCTGTTTCTCTTACAGTTTTTTTGATTAGCACTATTCTTCTGCTGGTTACAGTGAGTTTGCAGATCCTGTTGTTCCAGCTGCAACTCTTGATTTTCTAAATGTGAACAAGAACAAACTTCTTACATCTTTCCCCAACTTATGACCTCAGGTATGATCAATGAATTATGATTATGAACATATTCTTTTGACAAACATAATGATGTTTAAGGTATTAAATATGCTGGATATATGATTTATTTGTGTTGATTTAAACTTCTTTAAAAATGATGTTATTACTGTGATATGCTTTAGACATATATAACGTTGGAAAAGTAAAGATTAAAAGTTACATAACCTAAATAATAGAAATAGATGTACTATGTACCATGTATATATGTAATTTTGTCCCAAAAGCAATTCTGAGAACTGATGCTCTAAATGAGTGCCCTCTATATACTTTGTTTCTTTAAAACATTAGTTAATAAAATCTCATTGATATTGAACAAATCATTTAAGGGTGAAGTTAAATTGTTCTGTCTAAATACCATTTTCAGTAATCCTTATGGGTTTGAAATAGGGGTATCTATACTAATTGAAAAAATATATTATAGGCGTCGTTTGAAATGAGACATGAGTTAGTTGTCTGAGACTAATATAAAATACTAGCTCCTAGAATGTTGAAAACACCATGAAGGAGTAGAGTTATCAACTTATAATAAATTGTTTATCAATTTAAAAGTTCTATAATTTAGGAGTGATTAGTTCTATAATTTAGGAGTGATTAGTTTAATGCTTATGTTTAGGTTCTAACTTTCTGTATAATATTAGCATTTAACATTTGAAATTGAAACTCCATAAATACGAAATGGATAAGACTTGGATGGATTTCTCAAGGGTTAGCATCAAATATCGAAATGGAGTCGAAAACTTTCTAAATTTAGCTTTTCTGAATGCAAGACAAGAGAATATAATTCTTTTCCCTTGTAAGAAGTTTGTTAACATTAACTGGCACATTCGTAAAGTTGTGTACGAGCATCTAGTTGTTTTTTTGATTTGTTTGGGGGAATAGAAAATGGATCTTTCATGGAGAGTTTATATCAGATAGATCTGCTTCCACGAGTTATTCGACTTATCCTACTTCTTCTCACCATCCAACTTTTAGAGAAGATGACATGGAAGAGATATTACGAGATGCATTAAATATGCACAATCCCTCAATGGAGTATGTTACAGAAAATTATTGTCAGAATGATGTTAATGATTTCATTGAGATAGGAAGAATTGGATGTGATGAAGAGCCAAATGGAGAAGCGGCAAAGTTTTACAAGTTGCTGAATGAAATTAATGAACAACTTTATGAGGGATCAAAGCTTTCTTTCTACATTCGACTTTTCCACTTAAAATGCCTCGGAGGGTGGACTGGTAACTCCTTTACACAATTATTGGAGTTACTAGAAGAAGTTTTTCCTTTTGCAAAAATCCCTCAATCATGCAAATATTTGAAGAAAATGATAAAAGATTTAGGTCTTGGATATGACAAAATTCATAGTTGTCCGAATGATTGTATGTTGTATTGGGGTGATCGAAAAAATCAGAGTCTTGTCATGTATACGGAAAATCTCAATGGATGACTAAGGACGCAAAAAATGTTACTGAGGATGAAGCTCAAACATGATCAAGAAAGAAACCGGTAAAGATTCTATGATATTT
The DNA here is from genome assembly GCF_006381635.1 of Hibiscus syriacus. Lineage (NCBI taxonomy): Eukaryota > Viridiplantae > Streptophyta > Magnoliopsida > Malvales > Malvaceae > Hibiscus > Hibiscus syriacus. The sequence continues at coordinate 8,618,351 of NW_024062800.1, read as the reverse complement.
TCCTCTCATTCCTAGGCTACAAAGATTGTTCATGTGCTCCAAGACTGCTGAGTTTATGAGGTGGCATCATGATGGCAGAACCGATGATGGATTATTACGGCATCCTGTGGATTCTTTAGCTTGGAAGTCATTTGAAAATAAGTATCCAAGATTTGCGAGAGATCCTCGAAATGTCAAGCTCGGTCTTGCAACTGATGGGTTTAATCGATTCAAAATCATGAGTACTTCTTATAGTACTTGGCCTGTTATACTTGTTCCATACAATTTGCCTAAGTGGTTTTGCATGAATCAATCATCTTTCATCTTATCCATGATAATCCCTGGCAAGAAAGGCCCTGGAAATGATATTGATATTTACATGAAACCGCTAATTGTATAGTTGAAAAAGTTATATGAAGGGTCGAAACATATGATGTGTTTAAGAAGGAGACCTTTAATTTACGCGCGATTTTATTATGGACAATTAATTATTTTCATGCGTATACAAATTTATCTGGTTGGAGTACCAAATGTCGTTATGATTTTCCTTGTTGTGCTGCATAAACATGTTCGAAGTGGTTGGTTAATGGAATGAAGTTGTCCTTTATGGGATATCGTCAGAGGTTACCTGATAATCATAGATTAAGATGTCAAAAGAATATGTTTGATGGTGATGAAGAGTTTCAAAATGCTCCTGACCAAACAATCGGGTCTGAAATATTCTTCATGTTGAAAAATATCAATTTTACTTATGGAAAGATGAATCAACCAAGTAGTACACGATCAAAGAAAAAGGCAAAGTAGGTCAATGAAGAGCTTGAATTTGACCAACAGAGTGATGATGAGACTGATGAAGAGGATGATCCAAATGAGGTAGACTTGTGGAAAAAGAGTAGTATATTCTTCGAGTTACCGTATTGTAAGAATCTAAAGATAATCTCAAGAGTTGACTTACCTTAGTCGACATAGGAATTCGACATGATCTTCATCTGCAATTACATCCTAATGGAAAATATTTCTTGCCGCCTTCTATCTTTTATCTTTCGATAAAAGAAAAAGAAGTGTTTTGTTCGGTCTTGAAGGATATAAAAGTCTCAGATGGGTATGCATCAAATATATCTCGATGTGTCAGTGTTAAAGATCGAAGACTTTATTCTTTAAAGTCACATGATTTTCACATATTAATGAAAGATTTACTACAAGTAGCTGTATGCGGTTGCATGTCTAGTAAGGTGACGTCTTGTATAATTGAACTTTCCAATATAATGAAAGCCATATGTGGGAAAGTTCTGATGGTTGAAGAACTTGATAAACTACAAGATCGAACTGCCTTGACTTTATGCAAATTGGCGAAGATATTTCTACCTTCATTCTTCACAATTATGGTGCATATGCTAATTCATCTTCCTCACGAAGCAAGAGTTGGTGGACCAGTTTTCTATCGATGGATGTACCCTATAGAGAGGTGTTAATTGAATTATATATTTCAAATGACTACTGATTATACCTTTTAATTAAATATATTTACAATGTATGTTGTTTTCTATATAGGTTCTTGGGCAAGTTGAAGTCTTACTGTCATAATAGCGTTATCCGGAAGGATCAATTGCTGAAGCGTATTTGGCAGAGGAATGTATGACATTTTGCTCTAGATATTAGGAAGATGTTGAAACAAGATGTAATAGACCAAATAGAAATGATGTGTTCAGTACTAACGACTTACCTCAAGATTATTTGTTTGGAAGTTATAGTCAACCATTTGGGAAAGTTGAAATTGCACACTTAGATAACACGTCTTGGGTACAAGTACACCAATATGTTCTTTTCCATCATGATTCAATAGATCCCTTTTGCAAGTAAGTCTTTCGGACCCAATACTAATGAAATTTCTTAATCTTTTATATTTATCATTCTTTAATGACATAATCTACTTTATAGTGAGTTTAAAGAAGTCTTGATATCTCGTGCACGGTCCTGAAGATTACATCAGCGAGAGATACATAAGTTATTCACAGAAACTTTTCATGAATGGTTAGGCCAAATGGTAAGCAACTAAATCATTCCATATACTTATAAATAATATATGTCTTGCTTTTTATATAGAAATCAACCCTTATATATGAACCATTAATGTGTAATAGGTTTGGAGTGGGAGAGAAGTTAGTGAAGATGTTAAATGGCTTTCTCAAGGTCCGAATAGAATAGTTAAAAGATATAATGCCTTTCTCATTAATGGATTCAGGTTCCACATGAAATCTCGTGAAAGATTAAGGAGGACAAAAAATTGTGGAATCGTAGTTACTTCTTCAACTACCACTTATTCTTGTGTCAGGGACAATAATCCGCAGGAGGGAGATGTTGATTATTATGGAATTCTTATGGACATTATTGAGTTAGATTATTATGGAAAATGAAAGGTTGTGTTATTTCGGTGTGACTGGGTTGATGTAAACAGAGATAAATTCGGGTTTACAATGGTGAATTTCTCTTGATTAATTCACACTGATCAACGATAGATGGATGAACCATATGTATTTTCTTCTAAAGTGAAACAAGTATTTTACTGTCACGATCCAATGGATGACGGTTGGTATATTGTGCTCCGTAATACTCCAGAGATTTGATAGACATCAGAGATGGAAGTAGAGATAACATTGAAACGAGAACAAAATGTTTACCTCTAGTAGCACAAAACTTAGATGAAACTATCACTAATACAACACAATTTCAATCGGTTCGGGAGGACGTTGATGAAGATATTTATGACAACTAACATTACAAATGTTAGAATGTCATAAGATTTTATATCTTAATTTATTTGTTTATAATGTTATAACTTTTAACATGTTATCTTTCAATATACTCATTAATTAAATCGCTTTTCATTACAAATGTTTATTTATTACAGATATCATGCCGAGGATAAAAATAAGTGATTTGCGGGTTGTTCGAGCTTCTGAGGAGCATGAACAAACAAATAATGAGGAATCGAATGCAGCTGACTCTTCCGAAGTTCCTATAACCGTTGAAGAAGCTGTAGAAATTCAAGGTAATCTTCGAAACTTTATTTAATAGTTTGTTCATTTTCAAAACATACATTTAATAATTTCTTATAAAGTTGAAAATTCTGGAACACGCAAGAGTAGAGGACGTACAACGTTGAAGGAATTATACCAACTTCCTCTTGGGCACCGTGTCAAAGTTTAAAGAAATGATGTCGGTCAACCAATTGGCCCAAAAGCACGTCTTCTAGTCGGTTACTTAGGCATAGTTAGACGTAATGCTAATCTTTTGCCAATCAATTACAAGTCATGGAGCAAAATGCCTAATAGTAACAAAAATCAGGCGTTGGATTTTGTTAAGGTAATAATGTCATAATAATAGATACTCTATAACAATTCAATACTAATTTATACTTGCGTTGAACACTTATTTGTTGTATAGGAGAAATTTTCTTTAGAGGTCTCTGACGAATATGTGAAGAAAGTGTTAGAGAAGAGATGGAGACACCAAAAGAGCTCATTAAAAAAGAAATACTTCAAGAATGATCTCAACCTTGAATAGAAGATACAAACTGTCCCACCTGGAATGCTCATGTACCAATGGGAAGATGCAGTAAGATTTTGGAGTTCACAAAAAGGACAGGTATGATGTAGTTTTCAAAAATAGTTTTAACGAATTATAAATCGTCATTAAAAGTGGTTGTTTGAAATTGTAGGACTGAGATCATATTGGTGTTGCTAGCAGGCAACAACAAAAGTTTACGCACATGGCTGGATCGAAGAGCTTTGCTTGTATAGCTAATTACGAGGTATTATAGATTATTCACATAATTATTTGTATTCCATGTACATAGAAACTCAAACTAATTATATTATGGTACATTGTAGGAAAATACATTTGGTTCTAAAGTTGTCCGAATCCAACTCTTCGATATGACACATACAAAGAAGGATGACACTCCTATGGCTGCTGAAGCTGCAAAAATTATGGTACATTTATTGGATACTGTAATACCCATAACCTGTATAATTATTCCTATACAGATTATAGATGTCACCCGAATTTTGTAAGCTTTTCCACTTTTTACCAGTGATTTAAAATTTATTTTCTTAAAATGGTAATTGATATTATAAATAAAATATTTTTTACCTTGGAAGCTTTCTCACGTGAATATGCTGGAGAAGAACACTTTGGCATGATATTTTTTATTGATATCATGCTTATCATCCTTTAATTATCATTAACTTGGGAAAATACCAATATACCCTTACTGAAACTTCATAATTACCATAAAACCAAGTTACATATCCTTATCAATCTTCTAATTCAATTAAATATCAGCCTTGTCATCTTTTAATAGTCAAAGATAAACAAATTAATTTTCCACTTTACCATTTTTCCCTTGTAATTTCCAAAAATTGCAATTCAATCACTTTAATCAAATAATTCAAATTAAACATTAAATTAAACCATTAAATATTATTTTCCAACATTTAAAAAATATGAAAGTAATATTTTTATTTCTTATTTTCGTGACCCATTTTTAATTTTATCAAAATTACATTTTGGTCCCTAAACTTTCCAAAGTTTATACTTTGATCAGTAAACTTTACTAAATTTATAATTTGGTCATTTAATAAATCCATTTATGAAATAAATTTCTTTTTAGGAAAAATCACCACTTAATTCCTTAAACTTTTCCCAATTTTCTACTTTGATAATCAAACTTTCAAAATTTGCATTTTGGTTATTATCTGAATTTTTTTGGGTATTACAATTCTCCCCTCCTTAAGAAAATTTATCCTCGAATTTTAAAACTGTCTATAAAACCACTAACTCCCCTTTTATAAGGATTGAACTTTCAATTGTAAATTTTGTAACCCTAATTTAGGATTGTACAAACTGGTAAGACATGCCCTCGCCTTATGCGAAAACCTCTTCTAGTCTTGCCAACTTCTTGAATTCCGATTTTCCCTCTTTAATTTGGGAATTTTATGAAGATCAGGGTAATCATTAGATTTGGAAGATATTTAATCCAAATCTTCAACCTGATACAAAAATGTTCTGAATATTATTTCTTCATATCATCCTCCCTTTCACAAGTAACATCCTCGACAATATGATTTTGCTAAATCACTTTAACTAGAGGAATCGTCTTGTTACGCAGTTCTTAGATTTCTCGAGCCAAGATCCTTATTAATTCTTCTTCATAAATCATATCTAGTCATATCCTAATTTACTTTGATGAAATGACATGTAAAAGATCTATTCGATACTTTCTAAACATCAACACATGAAAACATTGTGCATTTTGTTCAACTCTGGATCTCAATTACCTCCAGAGTTAATGTTAACTGATAAACCAACAGTCTAACTCTTTTTAATATCTCATAAAGTCTTATGAATCTTAGACTTAAATTTTCCTTTGTATTTTGGAGCAAAAATAGTTTTCTAATGCTATACTTTAAGAAAAACTTTATCCCCTTCATGAATTTCAATCTCTTTTCGCTTCAAGTCTGTATAAGACTTTTTGCCGATCAAATGCCATTTTGAAATTATCTTGAATTATCTTTACTTTATCCTTAACATCTTTCATTAAATCTGGGCCAACAAGATTTCAATCTTTTAACTCGAACCCATTCAGTGGTGTTCGACATTTTCTCCCATATAAAACTTCATACAGAGTTATCTTGTTACTCAATTGATAACTGTTATTATAGGAAAATTCTACTAAAAGCAAATACTTTTATTTTCCCATGATTCCTTAGAATCAATCACACATGTAATCAGCATATCTTTTAATATCTAAATAATACTTTTTGAATTATCATCCGTCTATGGATGAAAGTCGTACTGAAATTCAACCAAGTACCCAATGCTTTATACAAAGAATTCCAAAATCTTGAAGTGAACCTTGGATCCCTATCAGATATGATTGATACTGGCACTCCATGTAACCAAACTATCTCCTTGATATACAACTCTGCATATTTGTCCAATGTGTAGTCCATTCGCACCGGAATGAAATGTGTCGATTTAATTAACCGATCAACTATCACCCAAATGGAATCCTTCTTATTTGATGTCAGAGATAACCATGTAACAAAATCCATAGTGACTCTTTACTATTTTCACTATGGAATATAAATCTGTTGCAAAATTACGAAACCACTTTATGCTCAACTTTTAGTTGCTGACATGTCACACATGTAGGAATAAACTCAGTAATGTTTTTTTTCATACCTGGCCACCAAAATCGACTCTTTACATCATGATACATTTTTTCACTTTGATGCATAGTTAGTAGACTATAATGTGCATCAAAAACAATATCTTTCTTCAACTCATCATTATGAGGAATACAAAATTTTCCTCGATAAAATAGACATTCATCATACTTGATTTTAAAGTCTTTAGTCTCGTATTTTTTTTCAGAAGTGAAATATTTTCCAAGTATCTACCAACTTTCTTTTGTAGCTCTATTTCCGATATCAAAACATCGTTTTTACTTTTAATTCATCTAATAGTGCGCCATTTTCTATCAATAATAGTCGCACATCCATAGCTCGCAAAGCTGTAAAAGTTTTCCGACTAAGTGCATCTACTACACATTTGTCTTACCTGAATGATAATCAATTATCAAATCATAGTCCTTTAAAAGTTCTATCCATCTTCTTTGTCTCAAATTGAGCTCTTTTTTTAAGTCAAAAATATTTCAAACTCTTATGATCCATGTAGATGTGGCATCTCTCACCATACAAATAATGACGCCAAATCTTTAGAGCAAAAAGAACCACTGCTAACTCAAGATCATGAGTAGGATAATTCCTCTCATGCGTCTTTAATTGTCGAGAAGTATAGGCTACTACTTTACCTTTTTTCATAAGTACACAACCCAAACCATTATGAGATGCATCATTATACACCATATATTATTTACCCGATTTCGGTTGTACCAACATTGGTGTTTCTGTTAAAATCTTCTTTGGAGCTTCAAAACTCTCTTGACATTTCTCAGTCCAAGAAAATGAAACATCCTTTCGCAAAAGCTTGGTCAAAGGAGAAGCAACCATCGAAAAGTTTTTCACAAACCTTCGATAATAACCAGCAAGTAAAAAAAAAATTCTGATCTCTGTAATATTCTTTGGAGGTTTCCACTCCAGTATTGCTTGAACTTTATTTGGATCTACTCTTATGCCTTCTACCGAGACAACATGACCAAGAAAATAAACTTCTGATAGCCAAAACTCACACTTTGACAGTTTGGGATATAACTTTTTATCCTTAAGTATTTCGAGCACAGTACGAAGATGAACATCATGTTCTATCTTTGTGTTTGAGTATACCAGAATATTATCAATACAGACCACCTCAAATTAATCCAAATAAAACTGAAATACTTGATTCATCAAATCTATGAATGCTCTATGAGCATTTTTTTTAATACCAGCCAACATTACTACGAAGTCGTAGTGTCTATATCGTATTTTGAAAACTATCTTTGGAACATCTTCCTCTTTAATCTTTAACTGGTGATATCCCATTCAAATATCAATTTTAGTGAACATTGTTGCTCCTTTTTAAGCTGATTAAACAAATAATCAATCCTCGGAAAATGATACTTGTTCTTGATAGTTACTTTATTTAACTATCGATAATTTATGCATAATCGCATATTTCTATTTTTCTTTAACAACAACTGTTCACCCCAATGTGTACTACTCAGTCTAATGCATCCTCAATCTATCAATTCTTGCAATTGGTTCTTTATTCTCTTAACTCAATCGAAATCATTCGATACGAACCCATAAATACAAGATCTATGCCTTGATAACAATTAATATTAAATTCCACCTCTTAATCTGGAGGTAACCCATAATAATAAATCTAAAAAGACATATGGAAATTCTCGAGTTATGGAAATATCATATGATCTTACTTTAGATACTTGAGTATCTAACACCTTAGCTAGAAAAGCTATGCATCCTTTTTACATCCTCTTAATCGCAACCATTGTTGATATCACGAATTGATGATTTCACTTTTTCATCATCATTAATTTTATTTTCTGCATTTTTTTCTAAATTAATCGCTTCTTGCGACCAATAACTCAACCTTAATGCAGAGTCAACCAACTCACGATCAAAATGATCTTAAACTCGTTAATGATAATCCCATCGGATTCATCAGAAATATAAGCTCCTGAATCTTTATCGAGCATTTACTATTTTTCCTCTCACTATGAACCTGACACTTTTCAAGTTCTTGAGAATCCATCTCAATCTAAACAATATTTTCATTGCATATAGAATGGTTAAACAACCCATTTTCGTATATTTACCTTCACAAGGTAACTCTATCAAATTTTATGGACTTGATATCTATTCTCAAACCAACTAATAACCATTTGATTCACTAATAATTCAACTTCCTTTAAACTTTTAGCGGAAATCATATTTACCGCTTACTCATTTCCTCTTACTCAATCAACAATGATTTAAACAATTTAATGTTTAGCTTAAATATTTCTCACTTATTTAAGCTTACTTGGAGAACTTCACAATCATCACTAGATTCAGAAATCTACTGTGGATCCTCATCCAATTTGACTTTTCTTGTAAGTCGTTCAAACTTTTTAATCGATTCTTCCATTCAGAATCTTCAACAAAATGGAGAAAAATCTCTTACAACATTCACCCTTCTAAGGTGTTTTACATAAATCATATCGGGTCCTTTTTTGGTCGATTTCAATCTCGACTTTCTTTTCAACATTTACAACTTTCTAACCTTTGTCTTTAATTCCAACATCTGAACATAATCAGAATTATCATACATTAGTAAAGAATAACTTTACTCTCAATAAGCATAATCACAGTATATATACAACTATCAGTAACTTCTGACATCCTAGTGACATGTATACACTTTTTAACTCAAAACAACCTCGGTTTAGTACTAGAATCGGCTAAACCTGTAGCTCTAATGCCAATAAATGTAACACCCATAACCCGTATAATTATACCTATACATATTAAAGATGTCACCTGAATTTTGTAAAGCTTTTCCACTTTTTACCAGTGATTTAAAATTTATTTTCTTAGAATGGTAAATAATATTATAAATAAAATTTCATATCATATAAATCATGTTTCGTTGTAACCAATTTAATTCAAAAGATATTTTTTAAATAGTGAAGAGTGAACAATAACAGTAAACAGTAACCCGTGAACAGTGGGGGAATCGGTACCCTGTATGGGGGTATCGGTACCCCAAATGCATTCTGGAAAATTTTGCTTAAAATGTTTACTATTCACTGCTACAATAACTACAACCGTAAGCTACAGTAACTGATACAGTACTTTCAAAAATATATATCTTTAAAATTCGTAAAACTTAACATTTCATCACTATAAAGTTTCCATTTTGTTTCCAAATTTATTCAACAAAACAAATTGAATATTCTTATTTACATGCCACTATCTAATTCAAATTGCATCATAAGATGTCGTACTGATATTGCAATATACTCCTCGATGCTTGATTCACTTTGAACTCTTTATTCCAGTACTGGCTTTTTACCTACGCGTGAAAATCATCACACGCTAAGTGTATACTTAGTGAGGCAATTTAAAAGAATAAACAGTGCAATAAAATTCATGCATGATTTTCAATATCAAATTCAAAATGCCATAAAATCATTTTATTTGCATATTAAATATTTTTACCATTTATTAACCATAAGCTCGTAAGCTTATTTTATCAAAATACTTATCATTTATCCCATAAGCTCATAAGCTTATCTTACCATTATACTTACCATTTGTTCCATAAGCTTGTAAGCTTATTTTACCAATACACTTGCCATTATTTCATAACCATATACCATAGACAATAGCCCAATATACAACCCTGAGGACCCTGGGTACACGAGTCAAATATAAGCACCGTAGTGCTAATCCGTATGACACATAAGGTCGTGTCCACCATATGTACTAGGTATCCTTAAGTACAGTCCCGTATGGCACATAAGGCCGTATCCACCATATACACTAGGTATCCTTTAGTGTATCCCGTATGCAGCCTGCTGTTGGACTCTATGGCATGCCAACTATACCCTGTCCCTCAATAACTGACTTGGGCGTACAATCTATTTTATTTGATTCATCCATGGCAAAGTATATTATCAATATTTAACAATGGGGCAGTTCATACCCAAAAACATTCATGGTAAAATATCACATTTTTCATGATCAATGCATTTTAATTTCATACTCTAACATATCAATGTCAATCTATAAAAATGATATAAAATCATGTCGATATAAACAAGGTCGACTTATCGCAAGTCTTCCTGATGATCTATAAAACATCAATGTATAATTTCATGCATGTATTGCACTCACCTTGACACTTTATGTCTTTCAAAATATATGAGCCTCGCTAATGTCCACCATAAGGCCTGTTATATTTGATTTTCTTCGATTACAAATCAATCACAATCTGTATAAATCGTCAATTCATAACGATAAATATGTTAGTATTGTACTAACAAAAACATATCCCATAATAACTCCATAATATATTTGAAACTCATTATCTATCAAAATATTTATCTCTTAATAATTCCTTTAACATTGGAATCAACTTTTCCAATTTACACAAAATGGTCCTTCACCATTTTATCACTTACATTCTTAATATCAAAAATTTCAGCATTGAAATTACTATCATTCAAATGCTTTTCAAAGGCATAATTACATTTAAGTACTCCAACTATGCAAGTTTTGTACTTAAATCATCAATCTTTTCAAACTTCCAAAATAGTCATTTTTCACATATAACACTCATTTAAATTCCCAAATAATAATTTCCAACATAGTACATCAATTATATATCACTTACACAATAACCCATCAATTTTCCAAAATTTACAAATTGATTCCCAACTTTTCAAAACTTACGAAATTGTCCCTAATTTTCCTAAGGCTTGTAGAATATTTCCTTCATCATTTCCAAGCCATATATAATTTTTCCATAATTTTTCTCACTAAAACCATTCATGGCCAAAACTTAAAGAACAAGTTTTAGAAAGGTTAAATATGTTCTAATCATCATACATACTTGAATATGAATCTACAACATGTAAATCATCAAGATTTATCATCAATTTGATGAATCCTATTATGAACATAAACCCTTAGATTTGGGATATTTGAAATCCAACAAGATTAGAAAGCAATATTGGTACCAAATGATAGCTTTTTTCGCTTAGATCACTTTCCTATCTCACGACACAACTCCAATTCCAAAGGAATTAGCTCAAAAATTGAAAATAAAATATTTTTCTTACCTTGGAAGCTTTCTCACGTGAATATGCTGGAGAAGAACACTTTGGCATGATATTTTTGATTGATATCATGCTTATCATCCTTTAATTATCATTAACTTGGGAAAATACCAATATACCCTTAATAAAACTTCATAATTACCATAAAACCAAGTTACATATCCTTATCAATCTTCTAATTCAATTAAATATCAGCCTTGTCATCTTTCAATAGTCAAAGATGAACAAATTAATTTTCCACTTTATCGTTTTGCCTTTTTAATTTCCAAAAATTGCAATTCAGTCACTTTAATCAAATAATTCAAATAAAACATGAAATTAAACCATTAAATATTATTTTTCAACATTTTAAAAATGCGAAAATAATATTTTTTATTTCTTATTTTCTTGACCCATTTGAAATTTTTCCAAAATTACATTTTGGTCCTTGAACTTTCCAAAGTTTATACTTTGATCACTAAACTTTACCAAATTTATAATTTGGTCATTAAATAAATCCATTTATGAAATAAAATTCTTTTTAGGAAAAATCACCACTTAATTCCTTAAACTTTTCCAAATTTTCTACTTTGACCATCAAACTTTCAAAATTTACATTTTGGTCATTATTTGAATTTTTTGGGTATTACAGATACAGTTTTGGAATTATGTTTTATTTATATATGTAGCATGATATATTTATTTGAATTAATTATTTACTTTATTATTAGGAAAAATTGAGGGTGAAAAGGGTGGAGTATCAAGCTACGACTTCGAGTCAAGGTCTTGTTAATGAGGATGACATTGAAAACCAAGCTATTAAAGATGTTTTGGGTCCTGAAAGATATGGCCGGGTGCGCTGTCAAGGATAATTCGTTACTCCCACTAAATATTTTGGATCCAGTTCATCTCAATACATGACATCACAGTCTCAGTCTTCCCAATTATAAGTTAGTCGTTTAAAACAAAAGTTGGCTGAAATGGATCAACAAATGGCTAACATGAAAGTTGAAAATGAAGCAAGGGAAGCAGAGAGAGCTACAGCAGAAGCATAGAGAGAAGCAGCGGCAGCACAGAGAGAAGCAACATATCAGCAGAAATGTCAAGAATCTGAAAAACGACTCAACACTATGGTGTAGATGTTACAGAAAACGCAACCTCAGAATCCATCATCATAGTCTCATTTATGTTATCAGTAGTGTTAATGTTACTGAACCGTGTTTAACTGAATTGATATTACGTTAATTAAAACTTTTATTTATTATACTGGATTTGATGTTGCTTGTTATTGATATAGAGTTTGATGCTATTGATGTCATGTTTATTGGATAATGGAACATGTTGAAAAAAAATAGATTTGGGGTAATCGAAAAAATATTTAAATTGTTTAAATTATGTGTTTTTTAGCGGCGTTTGTAAAAAACACCGCTAAATATAAAAAACAATATCGACGTTTGTAACTAAAAATGTCGCTATAGACCACACCTTTTGTGACGTTTGTATCTTAAAAACGCCATTATATACCATACTTTTTGCGGCGTTTGTATCCAAAAAACTTCGCGAAATATCTTAACCTTTTGAGGCATTTATAAAAACGCCACTAAATCTCAATACCTATTACGGCGTTTGTGGGAAAAACACCACTAAATCTCAACACCTATTGTGGCGTTTGTGGAAAAATGCCGTTAAATCTCAATACCTATTGCGGCGTTTGTGGGACAAACGCTGCTAAATCTCAACACATATTGTGGCGTTTGTGGGACAAAAGCCGCTAATCTTTACACATATTGCGGCGTTTGTTGGAAAAATGCCACTATATCTCGTTACCTGTTACGACATTGTTTTTTTATCAAACGCCGCAAACTTTAGCGGCGTTATTTTCCCTGGCGCTCTTTGCGGCGTTTGTCATATCACCGCAAGTGTTTTTTGTTGCGCTTAAAAGTGCCGCTACAGGTAAAAAAATGTTGTAAATGTACAATTTTATTGTAGTGCTTATTCTTATCATCACCATAATCATACCACAATAAACACATCACCGTAGCCTTTTTCACTCTAAGCTTATGCATACCAGGGGGATTTTCAATTTGAGTTATTTCATATCTTTATTTATCTTTTCATAATTCTTTTACATAGTTATCATATTTATAACAATATTTCATTAATCATCATCCTCCTATATGATTTCCAGTAACTTCCTTATTTAAGAAACCCTAGTTTGCGATAAAACCCTAATACAATCCAATCTCGTTCTTTGATTAAGTCTATATCCATATGCTTGATTCTTCAACTTTGAGCAACGTTCATCTATATGCTACTATCTACTATCAATTGGTATCAGATTTAGATTGATTCTTGGAGAAAACAAAGCAATCTTGCTTGTGCTTACATGCATAAACCGTCAAGGTACCCAACGGAGCTAGTTCGCAATGATTAGTCAATTTCATGTTCTTTGTGAATTGTTTTGATTTGTTTTCAATTATTTATTTTTATATTGTTTTTTGCACATAAAAAAGTACAACAAAAAAATGGAAAAATGATGAAAAAACAAAAAAAATCCAAAAAAAACAAATGAAGATATTTGGAGCTAATTTTTTAAGGGTACATTTTTCATCCCAAGAGAGGTATCCAATTAAAATTCAGGTCCATATGACATCAAAAACCCATTAAAAAGTGTCATATAAGTTTGAGTGGTAGATTTAGGATTGTTCGTTTGAAAATGTTTTAAAAAATTCCACTAAAATTATACACAAGTATTTTTTATCCCAAGAGAGGACTCCAGTAAAATAAAATTAGGTCATTCAAACACCAAAACCTCTATTCAAATACATTGATCATGCAAAGTCGACAAATTTAGAGTTTTTCGTTTGAAAAAAAGCTATTGAAAGAATTTGGATCTAGAATTTTACATACTAATTATAAAGCCAAATATCAACCTCCACATAAAATTTCAATTCATTTGGACATTTTCAACCCCTTCAAATACATTACTCAAGTTTATTCGACATTTCTAGGTTTCCCGGGTTTGGGTTTCCTACTCTTTCTTGACTCTTATTGCTTTAAGATCTTTTGTTTTTACCTTTCTTGTTCTATTACACCATCTAACACATTGTTTTAATTTTTTATTAGGATTAAAAGAGTTTGCATATTCCTTATTTTCTTGCATTCTCGTTCAATTGAAGTCTAACTCTTTATTTGTTTTCTAGAGCTACTAAGCTTAAATTTTTCGTCTTTGTTAGATATTGTTCTCCAACACAAAAATTGTGTTATAGAGAAGCAACATCGGATGATGATCGTTGCTCTTCACCAAGGAATCAAACCTAGAAAGCTCTAGACTCGATAAGAATGAGAAGATGAATGAATAATATGGGTGACAACAATGTAATTGGAATAGGGATATTAGTTGTTGAGATTACGATAAGAAGAATAGGTTAAGAGAATAAAATAAGGATAATAGAATTCTAAAGACAAAAAGGGAAACAAAGTAAACAAAGAAACTAAAAGACAAAATATAATAAAGGAATTAAGTTTATCATCCTTTATGGTAGGCGAAAAGGGACTGTTGTAGATAGATTTTGACGGTCTGATCTTAATAGAATGATATTTAAAAGTTTTCTCATGGTAGGTATATGCTTAACAAAAACCTCTTACTTATAATGGAAAGGTAAACTCGGCATTACGGCTCTAACCAGCCTTCCTAATTGCAATAAGAAGGCAAAATCGGAGTGTGAAGATCTCTTTCTTAAGAACTTGGAAGAACTTAAATGAAAATATGCTTCAAAGGCATAAGGCAAAGGCCTCCTAACTGCAATAAGAAGGCAAACCGTAGTGTGAAGATCTCTTTCTCAAGAACTTGGAAAAACATAATTAAAAATATGCTTCAAAGGCACAAGGCAATTAGCCCTTGTAAAATTGTACTCACGTTGTATTATTATTCAAAGAAAAGATTATGTAAAACAATGAAGGGGGAGCCTCCTTTATATAGGTGAGGGAGATTCCTTGAAAGAGGAAAAGTATGTAATAAAATAATAATAAAAACATGTCCTAATAACACTAGAATGGGTGGCATGATTGTTGGTCGTTGATGTAGTGCTTAATCCAATGGTTATGATAAAATCAAGGGTCTTGAATGCTTGATGAAACCTCTAGCTTGATGGATGGTCCATATGAGTCTTTTATAAGATGAAGGGGGTGGAAATACCTTAGAGAACAATGAAGGGTCAGCCATATAGGGTAAGGTGGAAATGATGGGCTTTCCTAAAAGTTTGTAATTACAAACAATTACCATCTTTGGGCCTGATCCTAATAAAATAAAGAAAACAATGTAAATAACTAAAATCTACTTAGGAAAAGTGATTTATGCTTTATAAATGTTTTAGTAATTCAAGGGGTTTGAAATTAATTTCAGTGCCATCTTCATGAATCTTGCAATTTGGTCCTAGGTTATCTTTAACTTGGGTAATGGAGGTCCAAGTAGCAGTAGGAGGAAGGATGAATGAGTTTCATTCCTTAAAATTTTATTGTAATTAGGTCAGGTGGAAGAGTTAACCCATCATCTTTGGAAAAGTGGTGTGTGGTGCATGTATCATCTATCCTTTCCTTAGAAGTATTCGTCCACAAATTTGGAACATCAAAGGGAGATAGGTTAGAGACATTAAAAGATGCACTTATGTCATACTCACTTGGAAGATCAATGCGATATGCATAGTCATTGATACTTTCAAGGACTTGGAATGGCATATCGCCTCATGGGTTAAGTTTAGAGTCTTCCTTTGTTGACTCTTTATGCCACGACTTCATATGTTTTCTCCATCCTTTTCTTGGCTTTGGCGTGAAGGTCTTTGACAAAGGCAACTTTTTGTTCACCATCAATGCTAGCAATATGTTCTAAAGGTAAAAGAACAAGATCCAAAGTAGTTAATAGATTAAATCCATAAACTATCAGGAATGAAGAATAACCTGTAGTGGAGTGGATCGATATGTTGTAAGCAAACTCAACAAAAGGTAGACATTCTTCCCAATTACATGTGTTCTTACCTTCTACCGTTTTAAGTAAAGAACCTAGAATTTAATTGATTACCTCAGTTTTTTCATCCGTTTAAGGATGAAAAGTTGTTGAATAAAGAAGTTTTATACCAATTTTACCCCACAATACCTTCTAGAAGTGGCTTATGAACTTTGTATCACAATCGAACACAATTGTAGGAGGAATTTCATGAAGTCGAAGGAATTCCGTAAAGAAAAGGTCGGTGATATGTGTTGCATTATCAATTTTGTGGCATGGAATAAAATGTTCCATCTTTGAAAACCTGTCAACAACCATAAATATAATATCTTATCCTCTCTTGGTACGAGGTAAGCCTAGAATAAAATCTATAGATAAATCTATCCAAATAGAGGAATAAACTGACAATGGAGTATATAAACCATTAGGATTTACCTTTGATTTGATTTCTTTTAGGTGATGCATGAAAAACATATATTTTCTATGATTTTCCTCATATATGGCCAAAAGAAGTGTTCTATTACCATGTCAAAGATATAATATTTCTCGTAACAAACCTTGCAGAAAGTACAACCTATTCAATCTATAAATAAACCCATCTAAAAGATAAAACATGTTAAAAGCATCTTTTAAAGAATGGTTGTAAATATTAGAAAATACTGGATCATAAGAGTCAAGTTCTTTAATATGTTCAAATCCCAAAATTGTAGCATGCATTTGAGTAATAAGTGTGTACATTTGGGATAATTCATCGGCTAGTATGTTATATTTCCCTTGTTTAAAGTGAATCACATAAGGGAAATAATTTATGAATTCAACCCTTCAAGCATGTCCTTTACTTAACTTACCTTGATTATTTAACCACTTTAGTGATTCATGATCCGTATGTATAATAAACTCTTTCTGTTGGGACTGTCGTTGCACCCCATGGTGTAGCGGAAACAAAAATCGACAGTCTCACCAACTATCCAAGTATGCAAAATTGAAATCAGGGGAAAGGAAGTGAATACTTACAATGGGTTTATTTAAAAACAACAAAGACAACATTGACTAATGGTGATCACGAACGGTTCGAATCGTAAGCCTCCACAAAAACACGTCTCGGTCTTTATTCAGTTTACCCAATTGAAAGAAAATTTTACTTTTCTCAAAAACAATTTTGAGAAAAACGGTTGAAGAAGAAACAACTACTACACCTTACCTCACTTTAAATACCGAGTTTCCCTAACATATTAGGGATTTTAAGTTATTTCAAATTAATTAAAATCTTATTTAATTATTTCAAATTAAATATCCATTAAAGACTTATAATCTGAATTACAATTTTTAACGTTTATTTAAACTATTATTCTGAATTAAATATATATTAAAAGAGTTGTAATCAAAATTACATTCTTTTAATGTTTACTTACTATATTCTGGATAATTAAAATCATATGTATATTAAATATACATATATTAACTATAGATATATTTTAGTAACATATAACAAATTGTACATCTTTGCTCGTTTCGATCCTAGGGTATGACCCTATTGTTTCTTGTAACATTAGTAGTAATTATTATAACAATTCTAATATTACATACAATGAGTGACATCTAGAAATATATCATTGTCACCAAAGTTACATGAAATTATGAACTTAGTGATTAACTCTTTTATGTATTACATCTTTTTTCCTTTATATCTAGAATAGGCACAAGTCTTGGAATAGTCACAATTGTATAGCCCATCTATTATTTCTTGATATCTAGAGTAGACTTTGATTAATGAATAATTTGTGATATCTCATATCAACTTATTCAAAAATGGCCATGCATTTATAGTCTCAATTAATCAAGTGGCCTATGATATATTTCCTAATATGTAGGAAGGACAAATCTTATCTTAATCATACACACCCCACTACATATATCGAGATATATTCAATAATAGTCTTTATAGTGCAGCCAGTTACGGAGCATGTTTAACTGTATCAAAACATACAACGATATATGTTAGGATAGCATTAATCTCAAGTCTGAGTATCATACATATTCATCACCATGAGCAATGCTATGACCGTCACATAATAATCCAAGACATATACTCATGGTGGGTCAATCCAATACATTATTCTCTAACAATATAATCATGTATCAATTTTGATATCTCGTTGTCATCAATCAATAACATATTAGTCTTAAGCGTATTATTATTGTCATGCCTATAATAATACTTGACTATAGATCTTTTAATAATAATAATGTTATTAAATGGACTTTATTATCTTTTAGTTTATGTTAAACACAAATATATAACTGAAAATAATAGTGGCAATGCCTTTATTCAATAAAATTGGTAAATAAATTTATTATTACAATCATCATATGATTGTATTTGGGCATACTCTAACAATCACCCACTAGTACTAAGACCAATCACTCACATATCTAATTTTGAGTGACTCATTGTGATGATCATGCCTTTGTTGTGTAAGAGGCTTCATCAAGGGATCAGCAATGTTGTCATCCGTTTGTATTCTGCATCTTTCCACATCTTCTCATTCTATGATCTCTCAAATAAGATGAAAGCGCCTAAGAATATATTTGGACCGTTGATGAGATATGGGTTCCTTTGCTTGTGCAATGGCTCCATTATTGTCACAACAGAGTTCTAAAGCATCTGATATGCTGGGAACAACCCCTAGTTCCAATATGAACTTCTTGATCCAAACAACCTCTTTTATTGCTTCACTGGCTACAATGTATTCACCCTCTATTGTAGAATCAACTATTGTGTCTTGCTTTGAACTTTTCCAGCTCACAATACCTTAATTAAGATAAAACACAAAACCCGATTGCGATCGTTAGTCATCCTTGTCAGTTTGGAACTTCGCATCATTATAACCTTTTACACTAAGTTCTTCCTCCTCTTTATAGACAATAAATTTATCCTTAGTTCTTCTTAAATACTTAAGGATATTTTTAATCGCAACCTAGTGATTTTCACCAGGGTATGCCTAATACCGACTCGTCATGCTTAAAGTGTATGATACATCTGGTCGAGTACATATCATGACGTACATGATAAAACCAATAGCCAAAGCATATGGAATCTTATTCATCCGTTCTCTTTCTTCTGGGATTGAAGGACACATTTCCTTCGAAAGAGAAATGCCATGTCTCATAGGCAAAAATCATTTCTTGGATTCTTCAATATTGATAATTTTCAGCACTTTATCTATATTTGTGCTTTGACTTAGTCCTAGAAGTCATCTCGATCCATCTCTATAGATATTAACTCCTAAGATATATGTTGTCATATCTGAATCTTTCATATAAAAACAACTACCTAACCAAGTCTTGACAGACTGTAAAATAGGTATATCATTTCCTATGATGAGTATGTCATTTTTATAAAATGCTTGCTTATGAACACAAGCTCATAAAATCAAATTTTTTGATTGCATCAATGAAACGAAGATTTCATTTTCTAGAGCAACAAAACCTTCTGGGTGTGTTATATAGACATCCTCTTTGAGTTTTCCATTAAGTAATGTGGTTTTGACATCCATTTTCTAGATTTCATAATCATGGAATGCAACTGTTGTGAGCAAGCAAGATCTGGATGGACTTAAACATAGATACAGAGGATAATGTTTCATCATAGTCTACACCATGAACTTATCAAAAACCTTTATTGACTAATCACCCCTTGTATGTTTGTACGTTACCATCCATGTTAGTTTTCGTCTTAAAAACCCATTTACACCATATAGGTTTGACCCCTTCTGGTGGTTCAACCAAAGTCCACAATTGGTTTATTGACATGGAATCCATCTCAGATCTCATGGCTTCAAGCCATTTCTCAGAGTCTGGGCTAGACATTTCCTCTTGATAAGTTCTAGGCTCATCTTGATCCATAAGAAGAACATCTCCATAAGTGGTCATAAGAAATCCAAATCTCTAAGGTGAATTCCATTCTCTTATGGATATATGCAGTGATTGTGTTTCTAAATCTGTTGATTGTTCCTCAACAACTTGTGAAACATGTTCAACTTCAGATTCATTAATCTATTGTTCTTGAACTTCTCTAAGTTCAATATTTATACCTTTCTATTTCTTTGAGATAAATCCTCTTTCGAGAAATAAACACTTTGTTCTCGTTAGGGTTGAAGAAATAATATCCCTTAGTTTCTTTAAGATATCCAATAAATATACACTTATGACATTTAGGTTTGACCTTTGTAGAAATTCAATGTTTTACATAAGATTCACAACCCTATATCTTCATAAAAGACGTAATAGGATGCTTCCCAGTCCATATCTCATACGGTGTCTTTTGATCCAATTTAGACGGAACACGATTTAGTGTGAAAGTGACTGTTTCAAGTGCGTATCCCCAAAAAGAAATTAAAAGATCACTATGACTCATCATCGATCGAACCATGTCTAACAGTGTTTGATTCCTTCTTTTGGAAACTACACTCCACTGTGGTGTACTAGGTGGTGTAAGCTGTGAAACAATCTCACATTCTTTCAACAGTTCATCAAACTTTATGCTTAAGTATTATCTACCTCGATCTGATCGAATTGCCTTAATACTCTTGCCTAGTTGATTATGTACTTCATTTTTAAATTCCTTAAACTTTTCAAGGACTTCATATTTATAGCGTGTAAGATAAATGAACCCATACCAACTGAAGTCATCGGTAAAAGTAATGAAGTAATGAAATCCACCTCTAGCTTATATATTCATTGGTCCACATACATCACTATGTATTAACCCCAATAACTCACTTGCTCGCTCATCTTTACTATTAAAAGGAGCTTTAGTTATTTTTCCCAATAAGCAAGATTCGCATACATCATATTGTTCAAAAACAAATGAACCTAAGAATCTATCTTTATGGAGATGATATGCATTTCTCACTTATATGGCCTGAACGACAAAGCCAAAGATAAGTTTGATTCGAGGTATTTTTTATCTTTTAGTATTTATGTTATAAATGGTGTTTTCTTGATCCAAAATATAGAGACCATTAACAAATTGTGTTGAACTATAAGAAACATTATCGAGATAAAAAGAACAATAATTATTATTAATAATAATCTAAAAACCAATATTGTCTAAACAAGAAATAGAAATAATGTTCTTAGTTAAACTAGGCACAAAATAACAATCCTCTAAATTTAAATCAAGTCCACTAAACTTATGTCCCTATAGCTAATTCAGTAACTCTTGCTCCATTTCCCACTCGTAGGTCTACGTCTCATTTAGCCAGATTCCTTCTCTTTTACAGCCCCTGTACAGAAGTAACAATATGAGAACCACAACCAGTATCTAATACCCAAGAAGTATATGTTGACAAATTAACATCAATAAAATAAATACCTGAAACAAATGTTTCGTTTGCATTTTTATTCTTGACCTCTTCAAGGTAAACATGGTAGTTTTTCTTCTAGTGTATGGTCTTATTGTTAACTCTCCTTTTGGGTTTCAATGCATTTTTTTCTTCTGGTTTGGCTTTACCATTACCCTTTGACTTTGTCGATACCTTTTTATTTCCCTTTCCTTTGTCCTTGTGGACTATCATAATGGTCTTAGGTCCAACCTTTTTCATGTTACTTTCAGCAGTTTGTAACATGCCCAGTAACTGTTGCAAAGTCATGTTAATTTCATTCATGTTGAAATTAAGGAAAAATTGGATAAAGATATCTGGAAACAATTGTAGGATAACATCAGTAGCCAATTCATATTTGATAGGAAATCCTAACTTTTCTAACGTTTGGATATAGCTCATCATCTTGATGACATGAGCTGCTACAGGATATCCCTTTATATTTTGCATTAAAATAGAGCTTTAGAGGTCTCATACCTCTCTTGATGTGTTTGCCCTTCATATATTTCCTTGAGATTTTGAATCATCTCGCATGCAACCATGTCCTCATGTTTCTTCTTAAGCTCAAGAGTCATGGTGGCAAGCATTAGACATCCAACGTCTAACATAGCATCCATATGTTTCTTGAATTTGTCTTTGTCAGCTCTTGAAGAATTAGATGTTGGCTCATCTGGAACATGTTCTTGAATTAAATATTCATTTCTTTCTTGTTTGAGAACAATTCTCAAATTATGAAACCAGTAAAGGAATTTATGCCATTAAACTTCTCCTTCTCAAGGAGTGATCGCAGTGATAAAGTGTTATTTTCCATCAAATCTACAACAATGAAAATATTAAAGTAAGTAAATTTAACGAATTAAAAATGTATAAATAAGTCTTTATTTACAAATAACTCACACTATTTTATTTAAAATTAAAAATCCTCTCTGTTTTAATTTTTTTTAAAATCAACAAAAATTTTTCTAGTGGGTGAGGATCCATAATTCATCAATTTCCTAAATCAACTTTGGATTTTCTTTCAGGATAGAGATTATTTAGGTACGTAACACTTTACTTGTTACATCTCATGTAACTTCTCCTTTTGGTGAACAACTCTTGTTTAAATCATCTCATGACTTATCCAAATACTTAACCTCTAGGTTTCTAATCCTATTAGAATAACCTAGCTAAGTTATTACCAATATCTAAATCGGTGAATATCACTTACTTATTCTCCGTGTTTAACCAAGAGAGATTTATGAGTCAATATTTTTGCAAAACCCACACAATATCGATCGAAGCCTTAACGAGGGTAAATATTGGATGGTTAAGTTAACTTGGATTATATAGAGGGATTTGTGTAAATATCTCATCATTATTCGTTTTAATATTAGGCCCTTATTTATCTCATCAATATTCATTCTTATTTTAGCAATTGTTGCATTACACACATAACAAATATAAGCAATAGATAAGATGCAATGGTTATAACCCAAAAATAATAACTAAGGTGGCCTATCCCAAGCCAATGGGAGAACCAAAATCCTAAAACCTAAGATTGTTCTCTAAGTATCTTCTCGCCTTTAGCTCAGTCCGTTCTTATGCTACTTTTGAATCTTCATAGGATTACAATTTAAAAGAAACTCGTTTTACATACGAGGGAATAAGATGAGAATATAAATACAACTGAAATATAGAAATGCATGGCATGCAGGCTGTATTTTAAAATTCAACCATTGTAAATTGAAAAAAGACATATAACCATGCATGTCAAACACCGTACAAAACAAACGTATATATATATATACACACAGACATTGTTACTCATTTGTTAAAAACAACAGTTTCGTTTCTATAGAAAAACCTCATGATTTGATAATGCTTATCAACAGAATCGTGTTTTTGGGATTTTCAATCCAGAAGGTTTTTCTGCATCGGAACAACAATTGTTCCACTACAAAAAGCAATCTGCTATCGCATACCCATCGATCACCATGTCAATGATTAACATATGGATTTCATAAATCCTTGTAGCAACACATAGATTGTAAAAAACATATTAACATATTAATCGAAACTTTAATTGAACATTGCTTTCACAAAAAATCACATAATCGTCGAAAACAATAAAGCCAAAACATGCATCTCATACCGCATCAACCAAGAATTTAATCCGAATTTGGATCATACAAGTGCCTCTAATACCACTATTGGGACCGTCAACGCACCCCATGACGCAACAAAAACTTGACAGTCTCACCAGTGATCCAAGGCAAAACTAAAATCGGGAGAAAGGATGCGAATACTTACAATGGGTTCCTTGAAAAATAGCAAAGACAAAAACGACTAATGGTGATTAAAAACGGTTCAAATCTTAAGGCTCCATGAAAACACATCTTGGCCTCTACTCAGTTCACCCGATTAAGAGGAAAATTTACTTTTCCCAAAAATAATTTTAACAAAAATGACTGAAAAAGAACGACTGCTAGACCTTACCTCACTTTGAATATCCGAGTTACACTAACATTTTAGGGATTTTAAGTTATTTTGAATTAATTATAATCTTATTTAATTAATTCAAATTAAATATCCATTAAAGACTTATAATTCGAATTACAATCTTTAACATTTATTTAAACTCTTATTTAATTATTCTGAATTAAATATCTATTAAAAGAGTTGTATTCAAAATCACATTCTTTTAATGTTTACTTACTATATTCTGGATAATTAAAATTATATGTATATCAACTATACATATATTAACTCTAGATATATTTTAGTAACTTACAACAAATTATACATCTTTTCTCATTTCAATCTTAGGGTGTGACCCTGTAGGTTCTTGTAATAATAGTAGTAATTACTAGAACAATTCTAATATTACATACAATGAGTGACATCTAGGAATATATCATTGTCACCTATGTTACAAGAAATTTTGATTCGAAGTATCATCTTCGTGATAAATTCTTTTACGTATTACATCATTTTGTCCTTTATATATATAATAGAAACAAGTCATGGAATAGTCATACTTGTATAGCCCATCTATTGTTTCTTAATATCTATAGTATACTATAATTAACAAATAATTTGCGATATCTCATATCAACTTATTAGAGCATGGCCATGCATTTCTAGTCTCATTCAATCAAGTGGCCTATGATGTTTCCTATTATGTAGGAAGGAGAAATCCTATCTTAATCATATACACCCCGCTACATATATCGAGATATATTCAATAATAGTCTTTATAGTGCAACCAGTTACAGAGCATGTTTAGTTGTATCAAAACATACAACAATATATGTTAGGATAACACTGATACATATAGTCATCACCATGAGCAATGTTATGACCGTCACATAATAATCCAAGACATATGCTCATGGTGGGTTAATCCAATGCATTGTTATTTAACAATATAATCATGTATTAATTTTGACATCTCTATGTCAATGACAACTCGTTGTCATCAATCAATAACATGTTAGTCTTAAGCATATTATTATTGTTCATACCCATAATAATACTTGACTATAGATCTTTTAATAATAATAATGTTATTATATGGACTTTATTATCTTTCAGTTTATGTTAAACACATACATATAACTGAAAATAATAGTGGCAATGCATTTATTCAATAAAATTGGTAAATAAATGTATTATTACAATGATCATATGATTGGTCTTTGGGTATGCTCTAGCACTTTCAACTTTTCGCTATAGCAAGTGATAGGTTGTTTCTCCTGCATAAGTATTGCGCCTATACCTATGCATGAAGCATCGTATTCTAGCTCAAAAGTGTTAGAAAAATCGGGAATACAAAAAATGGGAGCATAATATAACTTACCTATTAGAAGATCAAAAGGTTATTATTGTTGAGGTCCTCATTTGAATTCAATTGATTTCTTGATTCTTTCAGTGAGAGGTGCGAAAATGGTGGATATGTCTATGACGAATCATCGATAAAAACTTACCAAGCCATGGAAGGATCATATTTCAATGATAGAAGATGGCATGGGCTATTCCTGGATTGCTCTCACCTTTTCTTCATCTACATGAATACCCTGTGCACTTATTATAAAACCTAAAAAGATAAGCTTGTCACTACTAAACACACACTTGTCCAAGTTAGCAAATAAACATTCTTTTCAGAGAAATTTGAAAACAAAACGAACGTGCCTGACATGAGATTCAAGAGAAGGTGAGTAAATAAGAATATCATCAAAATAAACAACAACATAATTACCTATGAGCTCCTTTAGAACATGGTTCATTAACTACATAAATGTACTTGGTGCATTTTTTAAAGTTATTTTCCACTCATCTCCTTTTTTCATTCAGATTTGGTGGTAACCTCTTTTTGAATCTATCTTTTTGAAAATACAAGAATCATGTAGTTCATCCAACATATCATCAAGCCGTGGAATAGGGTGCCTATATTTGATTGTTATTCTGTTGATTGGTCTGCAATCTACACACATTCAGAATGTGCAATCTTTCTTTTATACTAGAATATATGGAACTGCATAAGGACTAAGGCTTTCACGAATGTGGCCTTTTTGTAGCAAAGCTTAAAAATGTTGTTCCAATTCATTGGTTTCTTTGGGATTGCATTGGTAAGTAGGTCTGTTTGAAATAGATGATCTTCGAATAAAGTAAATTTGATGTTCTATTCCTTTTTTAGTTGGTAAGCCATCTGGTGGATCGCTTAAGGCATCTATGAATTCCTGCAAAAGAGAAACAAAAGCATTAGACAAATTCATGAGGTTAATAAAAATAAAAAATATGGTGTCTTTGAATCGGATAAGGATGCAAGTCTTATGCTGGAAAAGGTTACTTTCAGGTCTTTTGAACGCAAATAAACGTTTTGTGACACTATTTTTCTCAGTATTATATTCACTCACCTCCCATGGGTCATTCTCATGGCTTTTATCGGTTTTGACCTCTTTTGCCTATTATTTTGAAATTCCCAACCTTCTCACAAATTATTTTCTGATCCTGGAGAATGTATTTTGGATGCATTGGTCATAAACTATATGGTTTGCCATTAGTTCAAAGAGTATTTATTTGCATTACCATAGTATATAACATCACTGTCATATTGTCAAGATCATCCCAAAAGAATGTAAGATGTTTGCATTGGGAGTACGTCACACCAAACATCGTCACAATATTTACCAATCTTCAGGTTAACGAGACATTGTCTTGTCAGCTTTAGTTCAAAACTCTCATTAAGCCATTGTAATTTGTATGGCTTAGGATGTCGTTGACTAGGCAAGTTAAATGAATCCACCACATAACTGCTAATCACATTAACACAACTTCCATTGTAGATAATCGAAGAATAAACTTTATCCTTTATCTGACATCTTGTTTGAAAGATGTTTGTTCTTTGAATATTAGAGTCATGAATTGTTTGAATGCTTAAGTTTTTCCTCACAACTAAGCATATTTCGTCAAACCCATCACTATCTGACTCAATTTCTTTCTCTTTTTCTATATGATCGAGACAATCTATTTCTAAATTGATCTAACTAGTATCCTCCTCTCAGATTATCATTGTTTTCAATTTTGGACAATCGCGACTCATATGAACATACCCTTTACATTTAAAGAAAACGGGTTCTTTTTTTGTCTTTTTAAGATATTCAATCATATCTCTATTAGCCACCTTAGTTTTTTCATCCCTTAATTTCTTATTTGAGATAAAAGATGGAGTAGAAGAATGAGTGATATTAGATGAAGTACCTAGGTAAAAAGATGATGTACCTTGGTAATTGTCTCTAAATCTGAATCTTCTCTGAAGTTGTGCTTTGATTGTTAATGTTTTCTTTAATGTTTCTTCTAGACTTTCATATATATGCAAATCAAGAAAACCAACAATGCTTGTATTTAATCCAACAACAAAATGAGATATTATATTTTTCTCTTCTTCAGTTATGTCTGCTAGGTTTATAAGAGATTACATCTCCTTGTAGTATTCTTCAACGAAACTCTTTCTCTATCGAAGTCGGTGGAGTCATTGTTCTACTTCTCTTATGTAGTGTGTTGACAGAAAGTAGTTTCCCATGACGTTCTTAAGTACGATCCATGATGTAATGTCTTGGATCCGATTATAATGGATTGCCTTTCGAGTTTACATCCACCAAGTGTGTGCATAGGCCAGAATTCCACAATGACAAGGGGCACTTGTTCTATGATGGGACAGTCATGGTAGGAGAACATGAGATCAATATTTCATTCCCAATCAATGTAGCCGTCTGGTCATATTCTTATTTGAATGGTGAAATTATGAACTTCAGTTTAGCGAATAGATGTCGCATTTGAAATCAGGGTTGTGCATGCATGGGAACCATGGATTTCTTTGGTTCATTGTCTTGTCTCGGGTTATCGGCTGGTGGTAGTTGAACCAATTGTTGTTGTATGGACAAGTTTAGCTCATCCAGTCGTTGTTGAATTCCCTACAGTAAGGTGGACTATTGATTTGCAACATTCAACAACATTGCTAAGTTATTTTTCAAACTTCTTCTCTCATCCTGAATTCACAACACTCAAAAGAAAAATTTTAAAGTGAAAAAAAAAACTCACAAGTCACTCCAAAGAAGTAACACAATGAGATGCAAGAAAGCTAGTCATGTACTATTAAAAAATTTATTCTTCAAAAATATTCCAATTTCGTATTAGAGTTCAATCACTAGAAAATGAAGAAAACTTTACTTAAGAGTTCTAAGAGGCCAAACAAAGTTAGGGCTCTAAGAGAACGAGAATGCAAGGAAGAAGATGTACGAAAACTCTTTAATCCTACTAACATAAGGAAGATAATGTGTTAGATGATGTATAGTAACAATAAAAATGTAAAATAAAAGAACATAAAGCAATAAGAGTCAAATAAAAGTTGGAAAAATTAAACCCGAAAAACCCTGATTGGCTAGATCAACTTGGGAAACGTCTTTAAGTGGGTTGATGATCTCCAACATTTACAAATTTTTTGGATGTCTTATAACGAGTTTAGTTTAGATCTAGAAAATTTCAACACCAAATTCTTCCTGGAAAATTTCTTAAAATTTCTGACAAGAACTAGTGTTCAAATATGTAGAACAAATTTGAATGATGGATCAGAGGGTCAAATGAAGTTCGATTAGTCTGAAATTTGAACATGAGATTTCTATTGGAACGAGGCAAGTAACTTAAATAATTTGTCCCAAATTCTTTCATTTGCATTTCCTGTATTTTTTTGCTTTTTTCATTTGCATTTTTTGGATTTTTTTATTTTTTTCTCTTTTTTTGTACCTTTTTATTTTCTTTCTTGATTTATTTTCTTTCTTTTTTGATGAAATATAGTAAACTAACAAGAATGAATTGAAACTAAACTGAAATAAATTGAGAAGAACCTAAAACAATGAACTGTCTCAACTAGATCAGTTGGGGTGCTTGATGAAGTATGCTTTTAAGAATAATTAAGAACACTTTATTCTCTCCAAGAATCATCCCAAATCTGATATCAATTGATAGAGAAAAGGCATCGAATGATGATATTTTCTCTTCGTAGAGGAATCAAACCTAGAAAGCTCTAGACTCGATAAAAGAACGAGATGATGAATGAATAATATGAGCGGCAATAAGGTAATTGGAATAGAGCTTTTAATTGATGAGATTAAGACAAGAAGAATAGGTTAAGACAACAAAATAAGGATAACAATATTCTAAGAACAAAAATGGAAACAAAGTAATAATAGAAACTAAAACAAAAACTGTAATAAAGTAATTAAGTTTATCTTCCCTTATGGTGGACGTCAATGAGCTCTTTTGTATGGATTTTGATGGTTGAATACTCATTGGAAAGATAATGAGATAAGGATCAAAAAGAATAATATAGACCATAATTATAACAGTCGGATCTTCGTAGAAAGAGATTTGAAAATTTGTACCCGGTAGGTATTTGCTTAATACAAACCTTAGGTTTTTGGGAATGATGGTAGCATTATGATGGAGAAGGAAGATGACGAGTTATGGAGATGGAAGATATATGGATATGTCCTACCAAACCCTCCTAGTAATAATTAAAATGTAAACTTGACAATATGGCTCTAACCAGCCCTCTTAATCGCAATGAGTAGGTAAACCAGAGTGTGAAGATATCTCTCTCAAGAACTTGGAAGAACTTAAAGGAAAAGATATTTAGAATGCAGAAGACAACCAGCTCTTGCAAAAATGTACTTACGTTGTATTATTATTCAAAGAAAAGATGATGTAAAAACAATGAAGGAGTTCTTGTAAGAGCATAAGTATATAATAAAATAATAATAAAAACGTGTCCTAATAGCACTAGAATAGGCGGGAAGATGAAGGGGGTGGCAATGCCTTATAGAACAATGAAGGGCCGATCTTGTAGGGTAAAGTAGAAATGATGGGCTTTCCTAGAGGTTTGTCATTACAAATAATTACCATCTTTAGGCATGATCTAATAAAATAAAGAAAATAACTTAAATAAATAAAATCTATTTAGGAAAAGTGATCCATGTTTATTTTCTAGCAATGGATACTTTATATAAGGGTTTTAGTAATTTAAGAGGGCTTGAAATTAATTTCAGAGTCGTCTTCATTAATCATGTAATTTGGTCCTGAGTTATCTTCAACTTGGGTTATGGAGGCCCAAGAAATAGTAGGAGGAAAGATGAATGTGTTTCCCTCCTTTAATTCTTCTGTCTCTATGTGGGCTTGGATTCCTTTGTTAATAAAGCCTAGAATACAGTATGAAGCTTACCTTTTAATAATTTGGCCCAGTTTCTTATAATTGGGCCATGTAGAAGAGTTAGTCCATCATCTTTAGAAATATGGCGCGTGGTGCATGTATCATTGTGCATCTTCTTGGTAAGAGAGTTTTAAAGAGTACAAGATCGACTTACTTGCATCGCGTTATATTACTTCTTTAAAGTAACTTGTGAGGTTTCTTGTTTTCTTTGACTTTTTTTTTTCACTTTACATATTTCCTTGAGTGTGTATTTCTCACGATGTTTCATAATACATGAAGAATGAAACCACAATTCACTATATCTCTTTTTGAAGGGGAGAATGATCCAAATGCATACTATGATTAGAAGATTAATGTGGATCTCATGTTCACCTACAAGTGTTAGGGAGAAAAAGAAGTATCTTTAGCTACACTTCACTTCAAAGACTATGCACTAACATGATGGATACAAGTCCAACAAAACCAATGTTAATATAGATAACAACCAATCAGGTCCAGAGATGATCTCAAACCTAATATGAGAGAACAATTTGTTACAAGTTACTACACTTGGGGAAATATAAAAAGAATTCAAAGATATTTGTGCAGGGGAAGATGTCATCGAACCACATGTGTGTAGGCCTGAATCCAAATATCCTTAATGAACTTTATTGATACGGCTACATAAACCGTACAGATGCGTTACAAAAACCCATCGCCATTAGAAACCAAAAAATGGCAAAAGAAAAAGAACCGAAGATTCAACCAGAAAAGAATGAAGACAGTCCAAGAGCCAAATTAATGGTTGTAATTGTTAACCTTGAATGACCAATAGCCATCTCCGCTGAATGATTCAAAGGTACATCGTTCCCTTCTATTTCTTATCCTTCACCTAAACTTTCTATCGCAATAAAGAAATCGAGGGATATCGAGAGAGAAAAGCCTATTATGGCTAAAAATGACATGGCTGAAAACCCTAAAAAGCCCTGAATAAGAGATATCTATTACCTTACATGAAAATGATATGAACATACTAAAATGATTGTTTTACTTTACAATGATACCTCTTCATCAGAATAAAAAATGGAATGTCTTGATCCTAAAGAAAATGTGGCTATGGATAGTGAATCAGAATTTAACACAGATTGTAACCCTCTAGACTAAACCTATGAATTATGACCAAATCTAGCAGATTATGATAAAAAAATTCAAAACATTTTAAATCTAGCAGTTTAAAACCATATTACAAATAAACATTTTTAAAAATATAGTTGATAACATTAAAGTTAAATTCCACCAGTTAAAGTCGTAAGGATTGAATAAAATATTTCATAATCAGTATCGAAAAAAATCTAATATTAGTAACAAAAGAACCATACATCATAAAACAAGTATTTTCAAAATATAGACACATGTCACCCAAAATATATACAACTCATAAGATAAAAACATTACAACAAAATAATTATGTACGAATGCGTCGATCCTCCAAGTGCCATGTCTAGGTCGCCTATCAAAAAGTATTTGAAAGGGAAAAGTTTGGGGGTGTGAGTTAGGGAGCTCAGTGTGTTCCATCAGTGAAAAATAAAAACATATAGTTAAGTTTCAAAATCAGTTCATTTTCAAGGTTATGAAAATGATAGTAGAGCTGTAGTTTAAAATATAGAACAACCCTCCAACTGTACACCATATGTAGTTCCCTAGAATTGCATCCATAAAGACTTACCCTAGTCCCAAAGGGCGTAGTTGCCAACCTAAGAGAGCACCTTGGTCGATAAATTCTTACCCTAGCCGAAGCATAGGTGCCCACTTGAGGTGTGTACCCTCAGGCCCATAAGGACACAACCAATGCACATAAAAGAGGAGCCACCCTAAATGAGTACCTTAGGGTCCAAAAGGTATTACCAATAGGCTCATTGGGCCTAGAAACCCACCCAAGGGTTGCTTTAGGTCCATAAGGAATTACCAGCTTGATCGGTGTTGAACCTATATAAAGAATTACCAGTTTGACTGAAGCTAATCCTATAAAGACTTCATACTAGATCCTAGAGTACCCCGAAGAGCATAATTTTCAAACAGTAACTAATAGTAGCAAGAAAATCCAATTTCAAGAAGATATCAATTTAGTAAAAAATAGTAACTAGAGAACATGAATTATACAAGTAGGCTTAAAACTTCAGTAAATAATAAATCAATCTTGAAATAAATAAATCATGTGAAATTAAATCAGATCATCTATCCATATTGAAAATCATTTGATGATAAATGAATTAAAAAATCATTTGGTAGTCTTTATATATCCACGTGGAAAATGAAGGAAGGAATGAAAAAGAAATATCTTGAGACTTGAAGAGCTATATTCTTCTCCACCGTGACTCAATAGCTAAGGTGAGAAATCTTTCTAGTTGGTTAATTCTTGCACTTTGGTTATGGTTTTGATTCTTGAGGTACTAAGAAAGCTTAAGGAAAGCTTAAGGTAAGATTAAGGTGGTTTAAAACTCAAAGATTTACAAGTTATGGGAGATTAAGTAAAATGAGTTTTTGAGTGGATTATTGAGATAGAGTTAGTAAATAAGTTTTGAAGTGAAATTTGACTTGTCAAGGGTCCAATTAAGAAGATAGAAGTATTAGAAGTGAAATTCAAACATGTTGGGAATTTAGTAAAATTATTGGTTTCAAGAATTTGAATGAGATATTGAATGTTTATATGTTTTAAAGTGATATAAGATGGTTTAAGGATGTATATTCAAGTTTAGTAGTATGAAAATAGTTAAAAATGGAAGGTATATGTAAGTATGGGAGACTTTTCGAGCTAAAAAGATGAATTATGGGCATGGGGTATTGGTATTGCTTCATCTAGTATCGATACTTCAAGAGTAAAATAGCAATATTGGGTATAGGGGTATCAACATCATATGAATGAGTATCGATACCATAAGTCTGAATTTAATAAAGGCATTCATGAGGTATCGATACCTGAAAGGTAGTATCGATATCAAGAGTACTAATACCATAAGGATAGTAACGATACCATTCTTAGAAATAAGAACATTGAATGGAAAATGGGTATCGATACCCGGATTAGTATCGATACCAAAGTTAGGGAAGTATCGATACCATTGAAGAGGGCACCAATACTACTCAAGTGGAAAATATTATAAAGCCTTTCTTTTGGTTGAAGATTATTAGAATCGAATAATGATGTTTAGATTACTGATATGTATATGAGTGTATGATTGTGTAGATATCGATCAAGAGTAACGTTTGGACAAGTCAACAAGTAATAGTTATCGAGCAAGAAGGAGATAAGTACACCACTTGGACTAGTGAGGCTAAGGTAAGTGCATCTTAATTTATAGGATTATATGGAAATTAGACTTGTGATAAGTATATTTCCTATAGTTATAGTGCTTGAAGTCTTGATTATAAGTATCTGAATGACATGAAGTGTATGTATGCTTGATTACATGAGTTGATATGTTCTTGTATGTGCTATGTGATTTATGTAAAAACACTATTAAGTGATAATGAGAAAATATAACATAAGTTATGTAATTATATGAGTATAAAAGATAAGTCATGTGATAAGATATATGTGACAAGTAATATGAAATGACTTGGAAAGTTGATATAAGCTATGTGAAAGTGATTTATGTGTCTATATGTGATATGTGATTAATATGACAATGAGTTATATGAAAATAAATGCAGTGATTATATGATCACGAGAGATAAGTCTTAAGTTGTGAATGATATGATAAGAAGCTATGAGCCTATGTGATATGAGCAAGTGACTATGTGATAAGTATAAAGATAATGCCCATGTTATGTGTCAGGAGAGCTAGAGGTATAGTTGGCATGCCAAGAGTCGAAGCTTTTACGTGGTCCTACGAGACATATATATAATCCTTTGGAACATATATGTGGTACTTCAGTATACTTATTTGGTCCATTGGAATATGTATATGGTTCTTAAGGAGTGGTCCTTTGGGACATATGTGATATGTGGTCCTTCAAGACATAGTGGTCCTTCGGTACATAGTGGTCCTTCAGGACAAATTTTAAGTGCCCCTAGTGGGAATTATACAAGTTGTGGTGACAACATATGTGCACAACCTCTATGTACTCGCATATCTTTAGTTCTCATATGTGTACATGGGCTAATAAAGAGATAATAACAAATATATTATATGTGATGTGTATGCTTTGTGATATGAAATATGTTATGTGGTTAAATGAATCATATATAGTTAAGAAGGTTAAGTGAAAGAATAGATAACTTTAAGGTAGGAATGAATATATTATTGATAATGAAATGAGGTTATTAATAATAATGACAAGATTTGTATATGTGTACATTTGATTATATGTAATGTTATATTGTTTTGTGTGATAGTATTGTATGATATGTTCATGCATAGTTAAGTAGTTAGAGTTTCCTTGATAAGTTTAATGTCTCACTAAGTCACCGACTTAGAGTGTGAGTGTTTCACACGTAGGTCCCGAGAAGAAAAAGAGGAGCAAAGCAACGATAGGCAATGCAAGGCAAGTCAGCTTCTCCTTTCCAAGAATTAGATCAGAAAACAATTGAATCATATGTATTTTATAATAATGATTTTAGTTGGCATGTAAATAAAGATTTGAATCAAGTATGCTCTGATAGGTTTTGTAAAACTATATGTTTTATATAATAGAAATTATTTAATTTTATTGTAAATGACAAATTGCATTTTTAGTTGTTTTGTAAAAGCAAACGATTTAAAAAGTCAATGTGACACCTCAGATTCGTATCCGGGTCGGATAAGGGTTGAGGGTGTTACAAATATAATACTACAAGGATATTACAATTATATGACAATATCTTATACATATTAAATGAATAATTTTATTCCATCATTCATAAGGACCAGTTAAACCCTCATCAATTAAACTATAATTCTTTTATACCATCATGGAAATTATTATTAATATGTCCATCATACTTATCCTTTTGTATAATTTCCCCCTTTTATTCTTTATTTTCCCTGTGTACATTAAATGTGAAAGTACTATACATGGATTTCACCAAGGTACCAATTGATCATGTATATTTTATAATCAACATGACGGCACCTTATATACTATTAATACACCATTTTGTATTTTCATTTGGGCATTCTTTCATGCCTATTATGTCCGGTTTATGTTTTCCTTTATATCATCTATTCATAATAGTTATACATTTTTGTACATTATATATAAATATATACATCATCCCTTTATATCACTTATGCACCATTCATATCACAATACATTATAATGCCTTTATTCTTTTACCCAAAGGTATTTAACCTTTCATCTAACTTGCATATTTGACACTTATCTGTCAAACGCACAGCTAGTCCATTATTCTTTTACTCCACAGTGTTTAATCGTTCATCGTTTACTCAACAGTTGTTAACCGTTCATCTAACTGACATAATTGACACATTTCTGCCAATTGCACATTTAGACCATAAATCTTGTATTTTAAAACAGTTTCTACTATAATAATTATTCATAATACCAACGAACTCTCTCAACTTATTATAAATTCTATAGTTTACATTGGTAGTGTTAATACCGTCATTTCTTAACCCTTACTATAATTTAGATGAGTTGCATAACCACTACTAATACTAAAATTCATAAAATTATTATGAATTTCTTCTTTTTTAAAATAATTTGTATCATCTACCAAGATTAGATAAGTCCCTATTATTGAAACCAAACTTCTTTCATAATTTTTATCATAAAAATCCTTAGTATTCCCAACATACCTTTCTTTTCATTTTTCTTTAGTAATTGCTCGTTAATTTCATTTTTTTTTGTTATGGAATCCTTTCATGCCAATAATGCACCCATATGCATTATTCTTTTATGCTGATAATGCACCTATATGCATTTCAACTATGGCATCCTTTTATGCCAATAATGCACCCATATGCATTATTCTTTTATGCTGATAATGCACCCATAAGCATTTCAAGTATGGCATCCTTTCATGCCAATAATGCACCCATATGCATTATTATTTTATGTTGAAAATGCACCCATATGCATTTCAGCTATGGAATCCTTTCATGGCAATAATGCACCCATATGCAATATTATTTTATGCTGATAATGCACCCATATGCATTTTAGCTATGGCATCCTTTCATGTGAATGATGCACTCATATGCATTATTCTTTTATTCATACGTTCTAGAGCAATTCATACTCTAAAACGTATTCATAATATTCTTTCCATACATATAGAAATAGCATAATCAATATTATAAAATATATATAAATTTAAATATTCAAATTTGAATGTTCTTCCTCTTACAAACTCACAACAAGATACTCACCTGGTAATCCCCGCTAATAAAGTGTAGAGACTTCTAATTAATCAACATCTTTATCTTTCTCCCTTTTATTGCTAGATTCAGGAGCTTGGTTTCGATCAACACAAGTATCCATTAAGTACACATAACATACCAATGTTAGTATACTCCTTAACCTTGTACTTTAAGAATATTCAAAATATCATTATCTCAATTTCTATAACAATTTTAACCTAATTGGTCGTTCCAAGCTCAATAGTATCGATACTACTACCCTAGTACCGTTACTTCTATACTATGGTACCGATAACCCCTTTCGGTATCGATACCAATTTTAGGTTCGATGTATCCTGGTATCGGTACTACCATACTATGGTATCGATACCCTCTTTCAGTATCGATACCAATTTTAGCTTCGATGATGCTTGGTATCGATACCATTACATGATATCGATACTACCTCGTTCGTATCAATAAGTATGGATACTACTTAGCTAATTCATCTTATTTGGGCCTATAGTATCGGTACTGTTCTATCAGCATCGATAGCCTTGCCCAGATTTTCCAATTATTAACTCAATTATCACCTAAATTTGGTCAATTTTCGTTATAATTACACTATAATATACTATTAAATTCTTCTTTACCTATCCATACTAATATTCCTTCATTTAGCTACTCAAAACATCTAATATCCCTCAAGATCGTTTGATTCGAAGAATGACACCACAATTTCTAACTTGTTTTTAAACTTATTCAATGCTTCTAATCTCTTATTTACTACTCTGACAAGTCAAATCTACCAGTAACCATCCATAAACACTCTTATTATAGCATATCACTCAAAAACTCGTTTTCTTCAATCTCTAATATTTTACTAATCACTTAGTTTTAATCCCATTTAAATCTTCCTTAAGCTTCCACATCACTTAAGGTTTCAAAACTATCCCGTAATTGAAAGGAAAAACTGATTAATTAAAGTTTACCTTTGGTGCTATGGAGGAGAGCAAAACCACGAGAAGAAGAAGAAGAAAATAACTTGTTGCCTTATTTTCCGTATTTTCTTAAATCCCTAATTTAAATGGGTTTTAAATTCATTTCACTCTAAAAGAACAAAATGCCCTCTTTATTCATCTATTTATACAATTTAGTCTAACACTATTCCAAATCATTTCCTATATTTTATCACTTATTCAATTTAGTCCTCCAATTTTACATCTTTTCAATGAAATCACTGACCTGATATTTAAGGTATTACAT
Organism: Hibiscus syriacus; assembly: GCF_006381635.1. NCBI lineage: Eukaryota > Viridiplantae > Streptophyta > Magnoliopsida > Malvales > Malvaceae > Hibiscus > Hibiscus syriacus. Next base: position 8,580,328 of record NW_024062800.1, on the reverse strand, counting down.
ATGTAATGTATGTTGATTGTGGACCTGGTTTATTATTTTTTGTATTTTATCCCCTCAAGGTTCTGTTTTTGCTGTTTAGCCCTTTTAATTTATGTTTTTACTGTTTAGTCCCTTAATTTTTTATTTTTTTTCCATTTTAGTACTTTAAATTCCTGCTTGTACTATTTTGGTCTTTAAGATGTTGTTTTTCTCATTTTGGTCCTTCTAATTTTACATATTTACTTTTTGATCATATTATTTTGGGTTGTTTATTTGCATTTATATCAATCTCTTATGTATGTACATATTTTTATGTTATGTATTCACTTATATCATATATAAATAAATATGCTTATCACTATTTATTGTAAATATTTTTATTTTGCATGTTTCCAATCATTATTTTTTTTAATATTAGAAGATAAAAAATTTCAATATGAGGGAAATCTACGAAGACATCTCTCAACTAAAGGGAAGGCATCTTTTCAAGGATTTTCCGCATAAATGTTTATTTTATATTCGATAATTTTCTTTGTTCCACATTTAGTTATTTCGAGTATTTTTCACCGATTTACACATTTATGTTGTTTTATTTTATATTTGCAAATATTGTGAAATAACGTTTTGTGAGGGGAATCTATGGGAAAATCTCCTAACTACAAAAGAAGTGATTTCCTGAAGATTGTTCACACTTTTTAAATAAATTAGAATGAATAAAAGGATCATAATTTAAATACATTTTTAATTTTCTAATTCCCAATATTTAAACAATATATAATCGTTTGGGTACCAAAATTTGGGCGTTGTGGGGGTGCTCACACCCTTCCCAACAAGTAACCAACTCCCGAACTTTTAAAAATGAATCTTTGGTAAAACTCAGACCATTTTTTCGTTTAAGGTTTCCAACCTACCTAACTTAAAGGTTGGTGGCGACTCTAAAATCAAATCGTTTTTCAAAAACATATTTCATCGTCTTTCCCCAAAAATCAATTTTTTAAGTCTAACGTATCCCCAAAGGAAATATTATGACATCTTTGAGTCTGTATCTATTAAAACAAAATCATCTTTGAGTCGTTTCCCTTGAAACAAATTTTGTCTCTTTTGAGACAGTTTCTCTTAAAACAAAATCATCTTTGAGTCGGTTTCTCTTGAAACTATTATCCCTAAAGATGGCCTTCCGTCCTCATCACGTAGGAACTGTTTCATCCCCTGACCAGACCTCCTCATCACGTAGGAGTCATGTCACCCCCGATAGCCAACCATCCTCATCACGTAAGAACTGAGTTATCACCCTCCCTAAAGATGGCTAGAACTCTTCATCACGTATGAGACGTGTCATTCTCCTACCATATCTCCTCATAACGTAGAAGTCGTGTCACCCTCGATCACCAGCCCTCCTCATCGATTATGAACTGTGTTATCACCCTTCCTAAAGATGGCCAAAACTCTTTATCACGTATGAGCAGTGTCATCCCCTGACCAGATCTCCTCATCACGTAGAAGCCGTGTCACCCCTAGATAACCAGCCATCCTCATCGCATAGGAACCAAGTTATCACCATTCCTAAAGATGGCTAGAACTCTTCATCAAGTATGAGTTGTGTCATCCCATTACCAGATCTCCTCATCACGTAGGATTCGTGTCACTACTAGATAACCAGTCATCATCATCGCGTAGGAACCGAGTTATCACCCTTCCTAATGATGGCTAGAACTCTTCATCACGTATGAGTTGTGTCATCCCCTGACCATATCTCCTCATCTCGTAGGAGCCATGTCACCCTTAGACGACCAGAACTCTTCATCGTGTATAGTCATGTCGTCCCCAACAACAAACACATTAAATTTTAAACCAAAAAAAAGAGAACCGTACAAAAACTTGTTATCTTTTTCATCTTTTCCTTATTCTTGTTAACACAAGAATGTGCAAAGAGGGGTAGTTGTATACATCCATTTTTGTTCGGGTTAATAAAAATATTATTATTATTATTATTATTATTATTATTATTATTATTATTATTATTATTATTATTATTATATTATTATTATTATTATTATTGTTGTTGTTGTTGTTATTATTATTATTATTATTATTAGTATTAGTATTGTTATTATTTTTATTAATAAACTTTAATTACATTTTGTAGGCTCAACAGCCCACTACTCCAACATCAGCAGCAGCCCACTTTAATACAAACCCACTAGAAGCCCAACAGTAGACCAGACCCAGTATCAGGCCCAAGGTCTGACCCAAACCCAACCCGTTTGTAACCCAAACAAATTAGGATTTTTAAACCCTAATCAACAGTCGTCGTCACCTCCATTTCAACTCCCACCAGCGTGTGAGATGCATGAGCTCATCTAACTGGTGCGTGAGCCGCTACAGATCACTCCCACGCTGCTGTCATCACCGAAACTTGCAAACAGGGCACCTAAACTATCATCAACAGTAACCAAATCCAATCCCATTTTAAAATAACCATAATCTTAAAAAATCAGGGTTTACCTACTAAATCAATCAAATCCCATACCCTAAATAGCAACCCACTATTCCCCTACTACCTGATCTTATCAGGCTATCAACCAAACCAACATGCAACATAAAAGCAAGAAATCATTCAGTGAGGAAGAAAGAGGACCATTCGGTATTTGAGGGAGAAAATTTTGAAAAAAAACAAATAGGACCATTCGAAGTATTTTGCCATTGACAGTGGCATTTCTCCTTCGTGTTGTGAAGAATTAATCATTGCTCGGTGTCGGATCTGATGATATCATTACTCCATCTCGTTTGAGGAGATCTAGTCATAATTGCTAATGATTGATTCGTTATCTCAATAACGACATAGGTCTTTTAAGATCCTATTCAGAATGCTCATATGGTATGATTTCATGTCTATAATTGTTCTCTACAAATGATCTAAATGCAATTTTATATGATATAAATGAAATGCACAGTATGATTATGGACATCTCGATCCAGGCATTTGGGACCTCGTATGCTCTTTAATCTTAACATGCGATATTTTTGTGTTGCAATTCCTTGGACTTTTGACTGATGTTGCCTTCTTTTCCTTTTACCAAATATTGTGCTCAATTTGCTTCACTTGATCTACCCCGAGGAAAAGTTTATCTTGCATGGTTGCCTTTTTTATCGCTGGTTGACTTTCTCTTTGAGAAAATTTGATTTGAAAGACATCTCATTTTGTACATATTTCAAATGGGATTTCTTTTATCTCTATGTTTGGGAAAGGTAGAGTTAGGCTAAGGCTAATTTCTTTGATTTAGACAAACTCTCTTTTTCAATGATCTGCTCAGTAATTTAGGGAATGTTTCTTTTGCCTGTAATTCCTGGTAAGTACCTGTTTTGAAATCCTTTTACCCTAAATTCTTCAGAGTAAGACATAATAATATATACTATTATTAATCAGTATTTTGATTCTTATGTAAATGAATAATGTAATATATTTAACCAATTTCATTAAAGATTGATAAAGAGAAAGTACAATCTTTAGGGACAATAAACAAGAGAATCTTACAGAAATAATAAAGGTTGAATACGTTCGATATCAAGTGCTGAGTCCTCACTTCAAGAAATTTTGAATGTTTCAACAAAATTATTTATCACTAAAAGTACTATATTTGTCACGATATATTTATTCTAACCTATTTTATTTGTTGTCATGTTTGTTAGAAAAATCTTGTCATGTAAAGTATATTGTGACAAAATTGTGTTCGTTACCATTCTATAGTATTTATTGTAACAATGAAATTTCGTTACTACAATTAACTTATCACAAAAAAATATTTTTCACAATCAATTAACTTGTTCATCATGAGAAGTACATTTATTCATAACGAACTTATATTTAAACAACAAATATAAATGGTTTTTGTGACAAAAAAATATAAGGCAACAAAAATTATTTTTTCGTAATTGCTATTTTTTCACTAAATGTAACTTACAGAGACAATATTTGTTAAAATAAAATAATTATTTTATCACAAAAAGTAAATTTCGTCACAATTAAGTTAAATTATAACATTAAACAAAAAAAGGTTTCCGTGACAAAAAGACATACTACAACAAAATTTATTTTCTCACTACTTTTATTTCGTCCCTAAATATTTTTTATAACCTTTTACTGTGACTAAATAAATTTGTTACAATTTTTTATTGTGAAAGAATATTATTTTTCACAATTTTTTATAACGAGAAATTAATATTTATTATAAATTGTTATTTTGATTAAATAAATTTGTCACAATTTTTTATTTTGACAAAATATTAGGACGAAATAAATTTGACATAACTTTTTACTTTGACAAAATTTAACGTGTTATTGCGACTAAATCATTTTGTTACAATTTGTTATTGTGAAAGAATATTACTTGTCACAATTTTTTATGTTAAGAAATTAATATTTGTTATAGATTCTTTTTGGATTAAATAAATTTGGCATAATTTTTATTTTAACAAAATATTGTGACAAAATAAATTTGGAATAAATTTTTATTTTGACTAAATTTACTATGTTATTGTGACAGAAAAAACCTCTATTTAGTTACAAACTTATTTAGTTACAATCGAAAATATTTAGTTTAGGTACTAAACACGTAATTTACCCTTGAAAATAATAATTTAGTGCCCAAAATAGATACTAAATAATAGGTGAGTAACCAAAAAAATAGTTTTCCCTAAATCTTTCTACAGTGTAAATTCACACCAAAAAGCTCGAACAGTTAAACAGCCTTGTGTATGAGCCTGTGCCTATGCTATATCCATAACATTTTAAAAGACAACATTTTGATATAACCAATGAAAACGGGTAAAGGATATGCAATTCTTCTTAGGCAATCCGAGTTCGAGTATCTACAGACGAGTATCTTTATATGTAGGTGTGCATGAGGCTAGCCCAATTTATCATCAAACACAAACTATTTCGTAATCATGTTTACTAAAAAATTCACAAATCCAATAAATATTTATCAACCTTTTAAAAATGAGATTGAATTTCAAACCCAAATTTTTTATAATGGCAAACTCAAACGAATGTTTTACTATATCGAGAAAGATAAATAAATAAAGGCAGTAGCATCATAGTTGCATGCATATGAAACACCAAGCAGTTTAACATTGCAACGAGTTCGAAAATAGAAAATTCTTAGGCATATTAATCTGTTGTTTACTACCAAAAGTCATAGATGATCTAGAAAAGTAACTATGATTTTACCAAAGAAACTATCCTATGATCACTTAATCCTTGTGCTGCTGAACAATTTCAACTGCCTCGTGTTGTTCACCATAATCCTACAGGAAAAAGAACAATAAAATCCCTAAGCTCTTAAGTGAAAAACATACATTGTACATTATCTGAATCAATCTAAATCGAATAAACAAATACATTTTTAAGCAAAATAGATTGTACTTCGATGTATATATACATACCTTCACAACTACGCAGAAGCAACCAACAACCTTCCGTGCCTTCCCCTCAGAGTCTATCTTACATAACTGTATGCAAAGATGAAGCATAATCAATATTCACAACAATGGTAGTCACTTTCGATTTGCCACTCAAAATAATTCGAACGTAAACGAGCAATGAAATGTCACTTACACCGGCCCATTCTCCGAGAGTTTTAGAACTCGGGGCATGTAGCAATTTAACATTGTGATTAGCACAAAGTGCCTTGACCAGCTTAACATAATCCGGTTGGTCACAATCATCGGCTATAATGCAAAGGTGTGCATTGTTCTTTTCGATCGCCTTGACGGCTTCGTGTCAGCCGTGTGCAAGACCTCTGTGAGCTTACGACTTCCTCACCACAAGGAGAAAGGCCGAGTTGATGTCCAGTTGCTCACCCAGAACGGGTGTTACCGAAACTTCTTCCTTGCAAGAGAAACTGACACGAATATCACATAAATACATATAAAGATGAAATATTTCTAAGAAATAACAAATCTAGAACAACACAAACAATTCAAACAATCTATATTAACATAATTGTGTTTTAGTTTATTTATTGCTTCATTGCCGATCCAAAGAAGGCATTCATTAAATGAAAGAAAAACAAAGAGGAAACTATTATTGCTATTACTATTAAACATAACAGAGGTCTTGGTCCTAGTACTTTGGTTGAATTTATTTTTATCTAATTTTATAGAAGCAATAATATCTTCTTCTATCTTGATGGTTACTAGAGTTCCATCAACGATTAATCGAAGCTTTTGGTGGAGGGAAGAAAAAACTGTCCCAACCATGTGAACCCACGGCCTTCCCAACAAGAAATTATAATTTGGATGGATTTCCATGACAATAAAATCCACCTCGAACGTTATAGGGCCAACTTTTAGAGAGACCATCATTTTCCCCATGATTTTTCGCTCAGTCCCATCGAATGCTCGCACATCGTTGCCACAAACCCTTATTTGGGAGGCATCCATTGGTAGCCTATTTAGTGTGGTAAATGGCATGACATTTAGGGTTGACCCATTGTCAATTAACACTCCAGAGATGATAATTCCTTTGTAGTGAGCAGTAATGTTTAATGCCTTGCATCTGCCTTTGCCTTCCTCAGGTATCTCATCATCATAAAAATAAATAAAGTTATATACATTGATGTGATTCACCATTATGTTCACTTGTTCCCCTGGTATGTCCTTTCCCACAAAGGTTTCATTCAGAATCTTTATTAGTGTATTTTGATGTACCTCATAATGTAACAGAAGAGATAACATTGAAATCTGTGCCAGAGTCTTATGAAGTTGTTCTACAATATTGTACTAGCTATGTTTTAAAAACTTCAAAAATTTATGAGCCTCCTCAATCTTGACAGGTTCATTCACTCTGTCCTCAAGCTCATCGATTACCAAAGCTCTTGTTTTTTCAACTCTTCCAGGAGCGTAGCATCACTCACTCCTAGTGAAACATCCAGCTTCATCGATCTCTTCTTCCTGGTTCTCAGGAGTATTGATTTGGCAAGTATAATTCCAAGGGACACTCTTATTACTTTTGTATAAAAAAAAGAGTCGGTGTCTTGATCACCACTCTAGATGTTGTACTTCCCTTGCTCGCCTTATATTTTGGTTTTGATATAACCAAAATTAGTTTTCTTAACTTTCCTTTGGCCTCTTTTGAACTTTCCTCAGAAGTACAAATAACTTATTCGTTCTTTATCGTCCATTACTCGAATAATTGCAATTCTTGTTTGTCCATCAATTCTTGGATTATATGCTTAAAACCTTGACAATCTTGGATTTGATGACCATCTTCACAATGGTATTCACAGAAGTTGTTTGATTACTCGACTGCATACTTCTTTATAGGACTCAACAGTCAACTTTTCTTCATTTGTTCAAATACCCATTTCAAATGTGTTTTTATTTCTTCGATCATTATTTTAATTCTTCAACTTTCCTCAACAATATTAATTCCCAGGTTTTGATGATTTGGAAGTGGATTTACAATAACACATAGTGCCTCTAAGTCATTGAATGACACCACCTTTCTTTTAATCATATCCTCGACCACTCTTTTGAAAGAAAGACATTTTTTAATAGTATGGCCCTGGATATTTGCATGATATTCACAGGTCTTGTTTTCATTGTACCATTTTGCAAAAGGCGGTTTGATTGGATCTACAAATTTCGGTGATACTATGTGTGCATTGAACAATCCTTGGAATAATTCACTGTAGGTCATCATGAATGGAGTAAATGACATCCGTTTAGTGTTATTATCACGTTTTGTTTTCCATTGAGATGAGGAATTTCCAGCCTTAGTTTTTTCATAGAGAAATTCACATTGTTTACTTCTTCTTCTTTCTTTTTCACAAAGGGCTTTTTCATAGAGTTTTGGCCACCGACAATTTACCCATTCTTTAAAGCTCTCTCAATAATCACACATCACAATGTCAGAGAAACGTTTGGTTGTTACCCATAGCATTTGATCTATGTAGGGAGATTTTATTGTGTCAATGAACATCGTTATGAACTCTCTTTCAACCAGGGGTGGATGTACTTGGGTAGCAATATCTATGGAACATTGTGCATACTGTCGAAAGCTCTCATTATGTTTCATTTCCATATTTTGGATAGTAACTCTATCAGACATCATATCAGTAACATGCTGGTATTGGTCTTTAAAAGAATTTGCCAAGTCTTTTCATGACCCTATCTTGGCACGAGTCAACTGGTTATACCACCTTGAAGTTGATCCTATCAAGCTGGCTTGAAAGCAATTAATCAATAATCTATCATCCTTTACAAAACCAGTCATTCTCCTACATAACATGGTCAAATGTGCTATGGGACAAGTCTTTCTCTCATATTTGTCAAATTCATGCATTTTAAATTTCGGGAGTAAAATTAAATCTGGCACAAAGCTCAATTCTACTGCATCTATCCTATCCTGAAAGCCTTGTATTCCCTTTTCTTTAAAAAAGTCCTTGCGTCTTTCAGATGTTCTGGTACCTTAGTCTTGGATTTCTAAATTTCTTCGTGATCTATAACAGTGTATTCATGTAGGCTATTTTGGGGATTTTTTATAGCCATTTGAGCTTTGACGGCAAAAGATCATGCGTGATGCTCAATAAGCTTTTCAGAAGAGATAACCAATCTTGGGGTAGATTCTGCTGGGGAATGTTCAGAAGCTTCAACCAATGTAGCACTTGACTCTTTTGTTGTTTCAACATGTAACCCAAAAATTATGGCCATGATATCATTTTACCACGCTAGTTTGGCTTTACCAGATACGATCTATGACTGATTTCTCTTATTGTTCCATTTTGGCTTCCTATTCTTGTTGTATCCTCAACAAATCTTCTTGTATTTCCTTTTTTTAGTTGTTTGAGCTTAGCTTTCATGGTTTTACTTCAAGTGCGGTGAGGATTTGTATTTTTTTCTTACCAATATCTTCTGTCACATAATCCTCAATGAATTAATTTTATTGTTCTCTTAAATATGAATGCAGGTTATTGGTAATGTATTATGAATGATGAAATGATTGTTTATGCGGAATAAATGATGCAAGTGAAAATGAAAATAAAAGGCATTGATCCTAGCTATAATCGTTCTATAATAACTTTCATTGGATGAAAAGTTTCGCTCATTACAAAGGAGTTTTGATTACAGATAAGGTCTAGCCCTCAAGCTCAGCTCTATAATTACATTCATGATTGAAATGATATCCCCTGTGTATTTGGAGATTGGACTAGTTTGGAGTTTGATGATCTCAGCCCTGTTACCCAATTCATTTGTATATCGAGCTACTTCACCTATTTGTGCTATGGTTTCACCCATCATACATTCTCATTTTCCTACTAGAGAGTGATAATATTCATATGTGTCTTGCCACCTAGCATTGATATAGTTGATATCTCTTTCCAGATTAGTGATTTGAATCCGACACCGTTGGAGCTCACCCTTCAACCCTCTGAATTCTTTTCATAAATCCTTGTTCTCTTCAAGAGAAACTCTTAAGTCCATTGACACAGGCGGAACTTGCACTTGAAGCAGAGATTGCTCAAGATGTGAGATGTGGCTTTTAAGCTTATCATTCATGGCTTGAGATTGGTTCACCTCTTCTTCAAACCTTATCTGTAATTCTCCTATTTCTCCAATGAGATCATGCACTCGTTGACTTTTTATGGAGAACCGTTGCATCCATGACTCGATCTTTGCCTGTTTTCTATCGAGGATATGATTCTAACCCTGCCTTTCAGACCATATTTCATCATTCTTTTACTCTCTTTCCTCTTCGATCTCTTTAATTCTTTTCTCTCTTTCTTTAAAATCTTCAAGTATGTTATTCATATCAGTTTCCAACCCATGTACTTTATTTTTCTCATCTCCTAGTTTTTTCAAACTGACTATTTTCTCTTTCTTGATTTCTTGAACATTACGATTCTCGGCCTTATATTGCTTTACCAAATTTTTCTTGTCGACTTCTAATTCTCTATTTTGACTTCTCAAATTATATCTTCTTGAAATGATACTTATTCTCAACCTCAAGACTTTTAATTCGATGCTTTGCAGCTGCTAACTCTCTATCCCATTGCTAAGGTACTTTACTTGACCTAACTCCCATTCTTGCTCTTTGTAGCTTTTGATAATCTTTTTTTAGGTCTTCTAGATTAGCTTTCACCACTTCTTTTCTTTTTCTCATCATTTCGAACTGTTTGGCATGAAATTCAACATCAAGAGCTAGTATGAAGTTTTCCCTTTCCATTTCTTCATTTCTTTTTGTATCTTTAGCCTTTTCTACCTTGAATTCTTTCATCTGGATTTCCAGGCTCGAAGAAACTTTCCTGAATTGCTCTTCTATCGACATTGATCCTTCTCCAGAAGCTAAAGGGATTTTATCATTTACCCTTTGAATTCTCCATGCTTTATAATCAGGCGTTAGCATGACATCAGCTCCAACTACCTTGGTTCTAAAAGTCAGCCTCCATGAATCCACCACATATTTAACCTTTTTCTTATAATTTACTTCTTTGTAGTCGAACTTAGCATTAGCCAGCCCATAGGTCACTAGGACGAACTGTCGAGCAATATACTATCTCAAAACTAACAAATAAGTGTATCCAATTCCTCCCCATAATCCCAGAAGCGTAATCAAATCAGAGTCCCCACATTTGAGCAAATTTTGAGTGTGCATCAGCCATTCGACTCGCCATGCTATATTTTAACCCTGTAGATTTATAAAAAAATCGATCCATTAGTCTTTATGTAACATCTCGAGCCATTCTTTTGTATGATACTCCATAGTAAGAGAATAATCCTAAAAAGTTATTGCAGTTGACTTTTTCCTCTTTCCAAAAATGACTTCTAATCCAAACAATAAGCAGTTGAGCACAAGCCATAAAGTGCCCTCCTCATAGTCTCCTACAGATGTTTAGAGATCTGAATGTCTCAGCTAGAATTACAGGAACCGGATTTAGTTCTCTCTTCAGTTTTTCAACCAAGTTAACAATATGGCTAACTCAACGAGTTCTAAACATTTTCGAAATATTACCAAACCATAGATCCCTAGGGCAAGCACATCTCTTCTTACATTTTCATCCATGTGGGCTTCGACTATCTTTTGTAGGTGAAACCATGACACTTATTCCTTTTCTCATTTTCTCTACAGGTAATCAATTACCCACTTGTCACTTGTGCCCGAGATCTGTGCAAGTTTTGACTTCAATGATGGTCATTTTATTGACCAACAATATATCTTGTTCACTTTAACGTTCGAAAAATTTAACAAAAATTGGTATTCTTCTAGTGTCAAAGTCATGTCCTCTCGATTGAATGTGAAGCAACTATAAGCTGGATTCCATAATGGTATCATGTTTTGAACCAAGATCAGGTCTACAGTGACATATATCATATCGAATATGTCTCTATAAACTTGTTGAAATGCATGTTTCTCAGTACAATTCCAACTATCCCAAATAATTTTCAACCTCTGAAGCTAATTTTGTTTTATGGAGGCCGGTGTGTAATTAGACAGTTCTGTCACATAATGCCTTGGTAGACTATCTCCTTGATCTTTTTGTTTTGCTTCAGACCAACTTCGTACATCTGTAGGATTATCTTCTTTGTTTAGAAAATTTTATCCATCATGAAAGTCTTTCAACTCTACGAACACTCTCGGATCAATCGCCTTTTTCTAATATTATGCATATGTAATATGAATAAACATAAATAATAAAACAAAAAAAAAACAATTAGTCAAAACATATGCGTAAAATTAGCAAAAATATAAGACAATAAATAAATTGAACCTATCTCCATATTATCTACCCAAATAAAACTTATCAAACTGGGTCCTACCCAAACATGCTTTCTACCCTCGTATATTTATTTAGCAATTAAACCTAACCGCATATAATTTCTAATTCACATGCTTTTATTCGAAATAAGTAAATCTACTCTACCAATTCAAAAATAAATAAATAAATAAATAAATAAAAGGATAGAGTAAGTTTATCCTTCTTGTACACTTATTTTGGTGCTTACTGTCAGAAAGAGGTTCGGTATGGCTATACCTGGGTGATCATTCTATGGTTCACTACCTGCATGGTTTTGGCTCTAACGGGAAAAGGTAATTGAATTGTCATTGTTTTTGGAACCCCCTTGGGCTGCCAAACCCTCGATCCTAACCCATTACAAGCATATATAGATCGAGTTTAATTCTAGGGGGTTCACTTCCTTATACTCCCACGAGGAATAAATTCCTTAGAAGGTACAAGGTATGTGTACCCCAGGAATATTTGCTAAAACTATACGAATAATAAATTTTTATGAGAGTAAAGCATTCACCCCCACTTACTTGGGACGAAGCTCGGGTACAGAGCTTATATCATGTAAATGCATGTAACTTGTGTGAAGAGAAACATACAAACCTTTTACCCCCAAAAAAAGAAAAACTCTCTATAGAAACTTGAACACTACTGAAAACAAAAATTAAAATATTAGTAAGACAATTAAAATATAAAGAAGTTAAAAAAGCTTTAATAAATGGATCATAAGCTAACTATAGACTCAAACCCATAATTTCCACCATTAAGACAATGTATAAACGACATACATCCTTACTCTCTAAAATGTCCCTAGCTGAGTCGTCAAGCAATCATAACCATTTTTGAAAAATCTTTTTATTTTTTAAAAAAATTATAACTTATTTAAAGAATTGCGATTTTAAAAAACGCTCGGTTTATTTCTTGTTCACCCTTCATTCGAATGTTGTATTGAATCACACCACCTCTATAAGGTGGTGCTTTTCACACCTATTCTACGACGAGTATTCTCGAAGATAATTACGAGTAAGAAAATCTTGTCAAATATTAATAGACAAAAGATATTTTAAGAATTAAAATATGCATTTACAAATATAATACGTAAAATATACAAGGAAAAAGTATATATGCGTAGTGTTCATTTTGGTCACTCGTATTCACCAATTAAACAGGAATTCATTTCGGGACCAAAATGTGATTTGTACAAAATAGAGACCCTTCTTGCATCATTAACCCATGTGCTGAAAACACACACTCTAACCCCCTAAACAGCGTTGCTCCATGCACCATATATAAGTCTAAAAATAAGCCCAAAAACCGGTCATCCCCCTTTTTTTACCTCATTTCATTGTTTTAGGGGAGAGAAAAAAGATCTCAACCCTCTCTCCTCTCTTCTCATGCCCCCTCCCCATCGAGAAAGAAACTAAGGCTCCCCGAACACTATAGATCGATAGCCACAGGAAGCGAAAAATCTCCAAAAGGCTCCAAATTCTCCTTCTTCATTATCTCCCCTAAAAAATTGACCCTTCAAATACTAAAAAAACGTTCCATTCAAAACCCTAAAGACCTAAAAATATTTTTACCTGCGGTTGTGACTCTCCTCGTCTTTGATGAAGCTGAGCAGTCTTGGATCTTGAAAATAGGTAAACTTTCCTTCTTTTTCCTTTTGGTTTTTTCTTTAATTTTTCCCTCTATTTTTTTGTTATAATCTTCCTCTCCGATTCGAATACCCCTTATATCTGATTTATGGTTGATTTTAGGGAAAAACCATGAAATGTGTACAATAAGGAAATGATTTATCTAAGTTTCAATAGGTAAAATCCCTGATTTTTCAGGATTTAACTCATTTTAATGGGTTTTAACTTTCTAAGATTTTTTTATTGATTTGACTTTATTTCGATCACTATTTGGATGGATTTGCTGACGATTGTGACTGTGGGATCCATCGGTGGTGGCTCACGCTGTGGGGAAGCCAATTGATGGAACATGCACCAGACACATGACCGGACAATCTTGTTTTGTTGACGGTGATTGATTCACATATTTAGGGTTAAAATCCTAATTTTTGGGCCATTTGGACCGTTGGATCTACAATCAGATCCAACAATCGTGAACTAGCGACATAAAAGAAAGGATCCAAAAACCCTAGCTGATTAGCTCTCATGTGTGGGCTTCATTCCTGGGTCGAATGGACGAGCTGTTGGTCTAGAATAGAAATGGGCAACTGGGTTGGTTGTAATTTGGGCTTAACTTATTGGATCTATAAAATATAAATGAATATTATATGTTAGTATATTTTTATTTATAATAATAGTAATGATAATAATTAACAATTACTAATTATAATTAATAATAATAAATAAATAATAACTAATAATGATAATAATAATAATAAGACAATTAGTTTTGGACAAAATTGAGTGTCTACAGCTGCCCATCTTTGTCCATTGTCTTATAACAACAATGGGACAAAGAATCAAAGAAACTAATTTTCTCCTACCAAGAAATTCGGCTAGCTTTTGGAAATTGGGTTCATTGCCTAAACATGAAAAAAACCAAACATGACATTGTTCCTTCTTGTTGAGGACATCTTGATCATATCTTGATAATGATTTCTAAAAATGACACCATTCCTTCATGTTGAGGAGGTCCGGTCGTATTTTGCTGGTTTGATTTGAAGTAGTTCCTTCTTGATGAGGATGACTAATCATTCTTAAAAGTATGAATCTGAAGACAACATTGTTCCTTCTTGTTGAGGAAATCTAATTGTCTGAAGAGGACTTGCTTTTGCAAATGACCTTGCTCCTTCGTGTTGAGGATTTCTGGTCGCGTTTGAATGATGGCACATAAAAGACGATATTGGTCCTTCTCTTTGACAAAATATGATTGCCTCGAAGAATTTTACCATTGACAGTGGCATTGCTCCTCGTTTTTTTTTGTTCTCTTTTCTTTTTTGTTCTAATCTTCCTCTCCGATTCGAATACCCCTTGCATTTGATTTATGGGTGATTTTATGGCAAAAATATGAAATCTATACAATAGGGGAATGATTTCTCTAAGTTTTGGTAGGTAATATCCCCGATTTTTTTGGATTTAACCCTTTTTAATGGGGTTTATTTTTTTATAATTATTTACGTGTTTGGCTTTATTTCAATCAATGTTTGGTCGGATTTGCTGATGAAGGTGATTGTGGGATTCATCGGCAGTGACTCACGTGACGGGGAAGCCAAAAGCTAGTGCGTGCATCAGATGAACGACCGGGCAGTCTCCCTTTATTGGCGGCGGTGCGGTTGCTTCATATATTTAGGGTTAAAACCCTAATTTTTGGGCAATCTAGACTGTTTGATCTACAATCAGATCTAACGGTCTTTAACTGACGCCGTGAAAGAAAGGATCTAGAAACCCTATCTGATGGGCTCACATGTGTGGACTTCATTCCTGGGCCGAATGGACGGGTTGTTGGGCTTGAACAAAAATGGGCAGCCGCAAATGGGTATGGGTTGGTTTTTAATATGGGCTTGACTTATTAGATCTGTAAAATATAAAAGAATATTATATGTTAGTATATTTTATTTATAATAATAGTAATGATAATAATTAATAACAAATAATAAATTATTATTAATATTAGTAATAATACTAATTAGTTTTGGACAAAATTGAGTATCTACAATGTACATGTAGCAGTAATGGGTTTCTTAGATCCCTTTTGCTTCCCACATTAACTTTTCCTTTCAACCTGAAAATTCCTCTTTGATAACTTCAATCCTTAAAAGACGGAGAGTTGACTGCCAAGGTTGGAATTACCTTTTAAGTTTGCTCATCTTGCAAATAACGTTCTTCAATATCCTTAAGAATTTTTCTCTATATTCTTCATTGCAATCCTTATCTCTTTATCTTTCCAAGGAATATTCGTCCATCAAAATTCATTCACAACAGCCCCTTACCGCCCACCATAAAGAAAGATGACTTAATTCCTTTATTACATGTTTTTCTTTTAGTTTCTTTTATTACCTTATTTACATTTTATCCTTTAATTATATTATCATTATTTTATTATATTAATATATTCTTCTTATCTTAATATCAACCATCAGAAGTCCTAATCCAATTATCATGTTATCGCCTACATCCTTGTAATCCTCCCATTCTTTGATCGAGTCTATAGCTTTCTAGGTTTGATTCCTCAACGAAGAGAAATGATCATCCTCTTTTGCCACTTATATATCAAATGGTATCGTGTTTAGAATGACAGATTCAAGCACTTTTGATTGTTCTTGCAAACATACAAACAAAGGTACCTAAAAGGAGCTAGTTAAGACAAGTTCATCGTTTTCAAGTTCTTTTTCAATTTTTCAGTTTAGTTTCAATTCCTTCTTGTTATTTTGATGTTTTTTTATCAAAAATAAAAGAAAAAAAGGCATAAAAAATATGAAAAGTCAAAAAAATATAGAAAATACAAACAAAGGAATTTAGGGATGATGTTTTACAATTACTTATTTCATCCTAAAAGAAACCTCTAGTTAAAATTTTAGACCGACGAGCTTCATTTGACCCATTTAATCCATCATTCAAGATTGTTTGGAATATTTGAGCACTGGTTCTTGTCGAATTTTTTAAGAATTTTCAAGAATGAATTTGGTTATAATATTTTCCATAACCAAACTAAACTCATTTTAAGACATCCAAAAAATTAGAATTTATAGAGATCGAAAACCCCCTCAAAGACGTTGCTCAAATTGGTTTAGCCAATCAAGGTTTTTTCGGGTTTAGATTTTCCAACTTTCCTTTGACTCATATTGCTTTAGGTTCTTTTTTTTACCTTTTATTGTTCCAATAAATCATCTAACACATTATCTTCCTTGTTTTAGTAGGATTAAAAAGTTTCCATACTTCTTCTTCCTTGCATTTCCTATCATTCTTTGGCCTCTTAGAACCCTTAAGTAATGGTTTCTTCCTTTGTTAGTGATTGAACTTCGATACGAACATTAGAAAGATTTTTGGAGAAGAAAGTTTTAAAGAGTACAAGATCAGCTTTGTTGTCACTCGTTGTGTTACTTCCTTGGAGTGATTTGTGAGGTTTCTTGTTTTCTTTTTTCCTTTTCACTTTAAATTTTTTTCTTTTAAGTGTTGTGATTTCAGATAAGAGAAGAATCTTTGAAAAATACCTTAGAAACTCTAGTGAATGTTTTTAATCAATAGTCCACCTTGCTAAAAGGAATTCAACAATGGTGGGATAACGTAAATTTGTCCATACATCAACAACAAAGTCAATGGTAACCAGGTGACAATATAACGAACTAAACAACCTCATTGTTCCCAGGCGAGCACAACCCTAGTTTCAGATGCCAGAACTATTTGCCAAACCAAAGTTCACAATTCCACTATTCAAAGGAGACTACGATCCAGATGGTTAAATCGATTGGGAATAAAGATTGATTTCATGTTTTCCTACCATGATTACCCATCCCAGTACAGGTACCCCTTGTCACTATGGAATTCATGGGCTATACACACACTTGGTGGATACAAACTCAAAAGGCAATAAACGATTATAAAATCCAAGACATCACATCATGGGCCACAATAAAGAACGTCATGAGAAACCACTTCCTGCCGACACACTACACAAGAGAAGTAAAGCAATGACTCCATCGACTTCGACAAGGAAAGATTTATGTGGAAGACTATTACAAGGAGATGCAATAATAACCGAAGCATAACTTCAAAGAAGGTTCAGTTTCAGAGACAATTACCAAGGTACATCCTCTTCTTACCCAGGTACTTCATCTAATCTCATTCCTTCTTTTTCTACTCCATCTTCTATCGCGAATAAGAAATTAAGGGATCAAAAGCCTAATATGGCTAATAAATGCAAAGGGTACCCTAAAAAATACCCAAAGAAAAGAACTCGTTTGCTTTAAATGCAAAGGGTATGGTCATATCAATCACGATTGTCTGAATTTGAAAATAATGATAATCTGAGAGGATGATACTAGTTAGGTTGAATCGAAAATATATTGTTCCGATCAGATGGAAAAAGAGACGGAAAATTAATCGGATAGTGATATGTATAATAGAATATGCTTAGTTATGAGGCAAAACTTAAGCATTCAAACAATTCATGGCTCAGATATTCAAAGAACAAACATCTTTCACTCAAGATATCAAATAAATGATAAATCTTATTCTTTGAACATCGATAATGGAAGCTATATTAATGTGATTAGTAGTTATGTGGTGGATACACTTAACTTACCAAGTCAACGACATCCTAAGCCATACTGCCTACAATGGCTTAATAAGAGTTCTGAATTAAAGGTGACAAGAAGTGTCTCATTAATCTAAATATGGGTAAATATTGTGACGATGTTTGGTGTGATATACTCCCAATAAAAGCATCTCACATTCTTTTGGGACGACTGTGGTAATATGGCAACGATGTCATATACTATGGTAAGGCAAATAAGTACTCTTTGACCATCAATGGTAAACCATATAGTTTACAGCTGATATATCCGAAAAACATTCTTTAGTATCATAGAAGAATTTGTGACGAGGTTGGGAATTTCAAAAGGGAGACAAAAGAGGTCAAAATCGATAAAAGCCATAAGAATGACCCATGGAAGGTGAGTGAATCTATTTGTGAGAAAACAAAGTGTAAAAAAACATTTATGCGAGTTCAAAAGACCTGAGAGGAACCTTTTCTCACCATAAGACTTGCATGCTTATCCAATTCAAATACACCATATTTTCGGTTTCTACTAGCCTAACAAATTTTCCTAGTGTTTTTGTTTCACTTTTGCAGAAATTCATATATATCTTAAGTGACCAATCGAATGGCTTACCACCTAAAAGAGGAGTTGTACATCAATTGATTTCATCTCGGGATCATTTATTCCAAACTACCAGCTTACCGATGTAATCCCAAAAAAACCAAGGCTATACTCGAGATAGCCTTAGTCCATGCGCCGTTCAAGTTATTCTTGTGTTAAATAAAGATGGCACATTCTGAATGTGTGTAGATTACAGACCAATCAATAGGATAACAATCAAATATAGTCACCATATTCCACGCCTTGATGATATGTTAGACAAACTACATGGTTCTTGCATTTTCAAGAGATGGATTTGAAAAGCGGTTACCAGCAAATCCAAATGAAAGAAAGAGACAAGTGGAAGACAGCTTTCAAAATGAAGTTCGGACTATACGAATGGTTCGTCATGCCCTTTGGCCTTACCAATGCACTAAGTACATTCATTCAGTTAATGAACCATTTTCTAAAAGAGATCATAGGTAAGTATATTGTTTACTTTGATGATATTCTTATTTACTCACCTTCTCTTGAATATCATGTTAGACACGTTTTCTCTATTCTTGAAGTTCTTTGAAAAGAACATTTATTTGCTAACCTAGACAAGTGTTTGTTTGGTAGTGACAAGCTTGTCTTTTTTGGATTTATCATAAGTGCACATGGTATTCATGTAGATGAAGAAAAGGTGAGAGCAATCCAAGAATGGCCCACACCATCTTCTATCACTAAAGTATAATCCTTCCACGATTTGGCAAGTTTTTATCAACGATTCATTAGATACTTCTCCACCATTGCCACACCCCTCACTGAGAAAATCAAGGAATCAATTGAATTCAAAGGGGGACCTCAACAATAAAAAGTCATCAATCTTCTAAAATGTAAGTTTTGTTCTTCTTCGATCCTTTGTCTTCCCAATTTTTCTAACACTTTTGAGCTAGAATGAAATGCTACATGCATAGGCATAGGTATAGTACTTATGTAGGAGAAACAACTTATCGCTTACTTTAGCGAAAGGTTGAAAGGTGCACAACTCAACTACTCTACCTATGACAAGGAAATCCTAGTTCTTGTTTGTACACTCGAAGTATGGCAACATTATCTTCTTCCTAAAGAGTTTATCATACATAAGGATCATGAATCACTAAAGTAGTTAAATAGTCAAGGTAAGTTAAGCAAACAACATGGTCGATGGGTTGAATTCATAGAATCTTTTCCTTATGTGATTAACTATAAACAAGGGAAAGATAACATAGTAGGCGATACATTATCCAGAAGGTAGACACTTATTACTCTAATGCGTGCTATTATTCTGGGATTTGAACACATTAAAGAACTTTACTCTTCTGACCTAGACTTTATGATATTTACAACCATTGTTCAAAAGGTGCTTTTAACAAGTTTTATCTTGTAGGTGGATTCCTTTTTAGATTGAACATGTTGTACATTCTGCAAGGTTCTTTATGAGAATTCTTAGTCCATGATGCACATGCACGAGGACTAATGGGATAGTTCGGTGTTAAAAAAACTCTTTACATGGTAACTGAACACCTATTTTGGCCACACATGAGGAAAACCGTAGAAAAAGTATGTTATTCATGCATCACCTGCAAGCAAGTCAAATTAAAGGTAAATCCTAATTGTTTATATATTATCTTGTCGATTTCTTCCTCTCATTGGATAGATTTATCTATGGATTTTATCCTAGGCTTACCTCATACCAAAAGAGAATGAGATAGTATATTTGTTGTTGTTGATAGTTTTTCCAAGATGATGCATTTTATTCCATGTCACAAAACTGATGATGCAACACATATCGCCAACCTTTTCTTTAAGGAGGTTGTTCGACTTCATGGTATTCCTAGTACAATTGTGTCTGATCATGAAACAAAGTTCATAAGCCACTTCTGGAGGGTATTGTGGGGTAAAATTAGTATTAAACTTCTTTATTTGACAACTTGTCATCCACAAATGAATGGACAAACTGAGGTAATTAATCTAATTCTACGTTCCTTACTTAGAACTGTGATAGGTAAGAACACACGCAATTGGGAAGAATGTTTACCTTTTGTTGGATTTTCTTAACACAAATCAATCCACTCCACTATATGTTATTCTCCATCCGAGATTGTTTATGGTTTTAATCTGCTAACTACTCTAGATCTTTTTCATTTACCTTTAGAACAGATTACTAGCATGGATGGTAAACAAAAAAAAACCTTTTTAAAGTACCTTCACGTCGAAGCCATGCAAATGATGGATAAAATATAAGAAGGCATGATACAAAGAGTCAATAAAGGCATACGATATATTAGATTTGAAGAAGGCGATTAGTTTTGGGTATACATAAGAAAAGAAATATTTCTAAAGCAGTGGAAATTTAAACTTGACCCATGAGGCAACGAACCATTCGAAGTCCTTGAACGTATCAATGACAATGCATATCGTATTGATCTTCTAGGTGAGTATGATGTGAGTGCATCTTTTAATGTTTTTGACTTATCTCCCTTTGATGTTTCATATTATTGGAAGAATCCTTCTAAGGAGGGGAGAGATGATACATGCACTACATGCCACTTTGCCAAAGAAGATGAGCTAACTCTTTCATCTAGATCAATTACAAGAAACCGAGCCAAACTCTTAATAGACAAGTTTCAGACTGCATCTAGGCTTTCATCAGCAAAGGAATAGAAGCCCACATAGAGATAAAAGAATTTAAAGAAGGAAACTCATTCATCATTCCTCCTAATACCACTTGGTCCTCCATAACCCAAGTTGATGATATCTTATCACAACCGTTGGATCAAGAACTTCATCAATGACCAGCTTTCATGTTGTCTATTATAGTACAATTAGGAAATGTTTTTATTATTATTTTATTCTATACTTAGGATATTACAAGGATTCCTCCTCACCTATATAAAGGAGTCTCTCCCTTCATTGTTTCAAATCTTCTTTTTCATTGAATAATAATACAACATGAGTAGTTTTTTCAAGAGATGATTGCATGTTCCTTCGAAGAATCTTTTACTTTAAGTTCTTCCAAGTTCTTAAGAGAGAAATCTTCACAATCTGGTTTGTCTTCTCATTGCGATTAGGAGGGTAAGTTAGAGTCGTATTATTGAGTTTGCCTTTTCATTATGACTAGGAGGTTTGGTAGAACATATCCATCAATCTTTCTTCTCTATAACTCATGATCTTCCTCCTCCATAATCACGCCACTATCATTCTTTCAACTTTAAGGTTTGCGTTAAGCATGTACCTACGGGGGTAAATTTTCAAATCAACTTTTATAAAGATCTAACCATCAGAATTCTGATCCGTCTTCTTCATTGTGATCATTATCTCGTTATATTTCCAACGAGTATTCATCCATCAAAATCCATTAACAACAACCCCTTGTCATCCACCATAAGGGAAGATAACTTAATTACTTTATTACATGTTTTTCTTTTATTTTATTCTATTACCTTATTTACATTTTTGTCCTTGAATTATATTATCCTTATTTTATTATCTTAACCTATTCTTCAAGTCTTAATATCAGCTATTAAAATCCCTAATCCAATCATCTTGTTATTGCTCATATCCTTGTTCATCCTCTCCTTCTTTGATCGAAGCTAGAGCTTTCTAGGTTTGATTCCTCAACGAAGAGCAATGATCATCCTTCATTGCATCTTCTCTATCAATACATGTCAAGTTAACTCCTAATCAAGGATCTTGGGCTTTTGTTCGCTAGCTGATATGCTATGGTAAGTTGGACACTTTTAATATTTATTAAAAAGTTTATTTTTATTTTAAAATCCTATTTTTTATTTTTGAAATTATGTAGCACAAGGATGATCAAGAACCAAATAGGATAGATTTCTTCAAGACAACTTATTATTCAAATGATAAAGGATGGGTAACATCTGAGGCACAAGAAAAATAAGTAAGACCTTGCAAAATTAAGTATTAAATTATTATTTTTAATATAAGGTTTATTTTATTTATGAATGACTTTTTTAGGAGAAAATGGTGGATTTGCAATCAACTCTAGTTGACATAGGAGAAGAGCCTAAGAATATTGATGATATAATGGATAAGGTACTTCGCACGAGACCAAGATACATTTTGGGGGTTGGATATGGGCTAAATCCTAACAAAAAAAAACATTCAAGTGCAGATACAATCGAGTTAAACAAGTGTTTGAAGAATACAAAAGATGAACTTAATGACTATAAGTCGAATTTTGGATTTGATTCAAACTCAAATGGAGGCTACGAGATATGCTTTGTTAGCCGTTGGAATTCAAGTGTCATCGCTTCAATTTTTAAGTAAACAATATAGTTAATCAAATAAAAATAATCATATAATATTAATTGTGGTAACTAATGTTAATATTTTAATTTGTAGCTTCAAATGATACCACAAACTCAGTATCAACCGAAACACAACCCATACGAGGTTTGGATTAAGATTCCTACAGCAAATTATTCCATAAGACATATTATTTTCATTTTCATTTTTATTTTTTGTAAACATTTAAACAATTTTATATTTATAGAAATCAACTTATTATGTTTTAAGTGAAATATTTGTTTAGATTTTATTACTTTTCAATAAGTAAACTATTTTATTTTTTTATTTAGATTTGTATAAATAATTTTATTTTAATATATATTGTCATTAAAAATGTGATAATTTTTTGGTTTGCCACAATATTGATGAAATTATATATGGTGACGTTATGCATAAACTTCATTCATAATATTATTAGGTAACATTTATATTATGTCACTAAAAATGTGACAATATCTCTTTCGTCATATGTAAGTTGATTTTAATGTATTATCCATGACGATATAAATCATCAATAACGAATTTTACGTAATTTAGTGACATAATTAGTTGTCATCGAATATCAATTATAAAGTGATGTTATATATAAACATCATTCATGCTACTATCAGGTATACTATGCCACTAACAATGTGACAATTTTCTTTTCATCATGTATACAATGAAATTATTGTGTTATTCATGACGATATGATTTATTAATGACAAAAATGTACATCATATGGTGACAAAAGTAATTGTCACCGGATACAAATTAAAAGGCGACGTTTTCCATTAGTGTCACTATATGTTTAACAATACATGAAGATGACATATACATCGTCACTTTTAACATTTAGTGACACACCTAGGGTGATGATCGTCGTGACATCGACTTTTACGTCACGAAATACATTTTAGTGATGTAAATTGAAGTTTTAGTGACAATAACTATATTCCACTAATAAGAAAATTTGTTGCAGTGCCCAATAGTTTAGTTAAACCCTTCTTTTGGATGACAATATTTCATTTCTACTACAACAATTGTTTAAGTGGTTCATGGTCTGTTTTAATAACAAAACATATGCTCTCTAGATAGTTTCTCCATTTTGTCACTGCTAACAAAATTGCCAATTATTCTTTCTCATATATGGATAAGTCTGGATGTTTTGGCCTAAGTACTTTGCCGTGGTAGTCAATAGGTCTTCCCTACTGTGGTAAAACAACTCCTATCCCCTTTGAGCTAGTATATGTTTCCAAAAGAATTCATTAGAAAAGTCAGGTAGAGCCCAAATAGGAGACTTGCACATAGCTTCCTTCTGTACTTTGAAAGCCTCTTTAGCCTCTTCTATCCACTGAAATTTTTCCTTTTTAAGCATATTAGTTAAAGGTTTACTAATTTCCCCATAGCCTTTAATAAACTTTCTAAAGTATAATGTTAATCCCAAAAAAAATCTCTTAGAGATTTGATATTAGTAGGTAATTGACAACTTTACATGTCCTATATTTTGGCAGGATCAATAGCAAAATTATGTGCCCCATATATTCTATTTCTTGTTGTCCATACAAGTATTTTATTTCTTCTAGAATACAACTGATGCTGCTACAGTACTTGTAAAACATCTTGTAAATGCCTCACATGATATTCTAATGTAGGACTATAGATGAAAATGTCATTAAAGAAAACTACAATAATTTTTCTTACGTAGGACCCAAAAATATCATTAATGAGGGCCTGAAAAGTTGTTGGGGCATTAGTAATCCCAAAAGGCATTACTTTAAATTCGTAGTGACCATGATGAATTCTAAATATTGTTTTAGGGATATCCTCTTCCTTATTTTTGATTTGTCAATAACTATATCTTAAGTCAAATTTGGAGAAATATTGAGCTCATATCAATTCATCCAATAAATCTTCCACAATTGGTTGTAACGGGATATTAATGGCTTGGACATTTGGTTGTAACGGGATATAGTGGTCATGACTTCTCTTGGGTGGTAAACCTCCTGGTTCTTCAAAAATTGTGGAATATTGATTCAATAGATCCTGTAGGACAGTAGGTATGTTATAGTTAGACTCCTCATCAGAAAGAAAATATATTCCCCTAAAAAATATGTCCCCTTTACTACTAATTTTTATAACTTTGACCCTGAAATCATTTTAATTGAAGTACTTATATTTTCTCCTTGTAAGGTGATTTTTTATGATCTTTTTGGAATGTTAGTTTCATTTCATTAAAGTCCATCCACGGTGGACTATATTTCTTTAACCAATCCACTCATATTACCATGTCACTACCCCCATATTCATAACCCTAAAGTCGTGTTGAAAACCTTGTCCTTTCATTTTTCATTCTAAATTTATACTTTTGGTTGTACTTTGTAATTTCTCTCCACTAACCACAGTGATTACTAATGGTTGTGTTTTTACTAATTCTACCCATTCTTTAGCCCAAGTAGGATTTATAAAGATGTGGGTACTCCCACTGTCCACCAAGACGCTTAAATGCCTTCCTTTTTTGTTCCACTAATTCTTAACATGTATTGCAAGTAAGAGAATTTATAGAAATTTCCAAATTTTCTTCTTCCTGTTTGGTGTTTTGCAAGGGACTTAGTTGTTGGTTCATCTCTATAGTGTATTAGTCTCCTTGGGGTATATTATCTTCTTCAGTTTCTTTCATCATATTCAACTATTTTTGTTTACATTGTTGAGCAGACCAAACATTTTCCCACATTTTAAACATAAATTATTTGCCTCTTCTATAATCCAACAAGCTATGTTTGTTACTGTTGGTAGGGGTTTGTCTTCTCTAAATAATATGACATGTTTGTACTATGTTTTTCTGTACAGAGTAGTATGAATTTTGAGGGTTCGTCCTAAATGTTTTCCTGATTTTTCTATTGTCCACTTCTAGGGCTAATTCATATAGTTTTGTCTTCATATATTCCTCATTTAACTGTTGCTGTTCATGAGCCTTTACTTTATGTTTCAATTCTTCTCTAAGACCACTGATAACTAGAAACAAAATAGTTTTCCCCCAGGTGAAGGTTATGTTACAGCATAATTGGTCTTAATTCTTCCAATTGGGATTAATATTCTGCCACTGTGGATTTTTTTAAATAAATTATTAAATTCATGCATCTATTACATTTGTAAAATTTATGTCATAAAATCTATGACATAAGTCTACAACTAATTCTTGCCATGTGATTATGTTTTTCTGCATCATATATCTATCACCTATATAGTAGCAATTTCAAGTTTTTGGTGTTCAGGAGTTGCAAGAATAGAAAAATATTTTTCACATTTTTGGATCCAACTTTCTATCAAACTGTTTAAGCTCAAACCTAAGTTTTGGGGCATGTATATGTTGATGTATATGTTCACTGGAAGAAGATTCCTCCTCATTATTCCAATTATTCATGATATTGTGTTTAGCAGTGCTATAAGGTGTGGTGGGTGAGTGCAATGATGTTTCTTGAAAAGTAGAATGACATATCATGTGAGGTTTTGAAGCTAGAATGCCCGATTCTTTAGGGTCAAAAGAATATCTTTTTTTTTTTTTGGATTACTAGTACCTGTGTGGCTCTTTTTTCATCTAGCTTACTTTGATATTTTGGTTGAGAACATGCAAGTGACAGTTCCACAGTGCTTGCTGCCTTGGAAATGAGTTCCAATATTCTCTGCACATATCTGTGGGTTTCTTCAGTTCTTGGTTCCAGTGCAGACATTCTTTTCTCCAACGTATCTTTCTATGTTTCCCACCAAGATGGTAATTCTTCATTTTTTTCTTCTTTTTCTTTATTGTCTGAAGGATAATCTTGCACAATTTTTTAGTCATGGCTTTCTTTGCCCTTCTGTTGCATTTTCTTTGTTTTACTCAGTTTGGTGTTGGATCAAGAATGGCTTTAATTACTGGTTGTTATGAAATGGGACAGAATTAGGATAGATTTGAGAAGAGTTAGAGATATTAGAAGCAAGAAGAGTCAACAGTCAAGAATCAGGTAAGTTGGTTTATTTCTCCTGATCGAATGCTCATGTTTACAACCTATCTTCTATATATACATTACCATTGTTGTCTTAGTGTTATATTATTTACAGGCTACAAAAATGTTGGCCCAATATTGATTGGACTTTACACACAACAACCCAACACCTATAATGACTGGACCCACTATTACCCTGTTTCAATCCCTCACCTTTCAATCCCCAAATCAATTATAGAAACCCTCGATCCCCAATTGCTCCATAAATCCTCAATTTCTTCTTACCCTAAACCCTAATTCGCTTTCATGGTCAGGACAAATTTCCTAGTTTTAGTGAAGGGATTTAGATCTTATGGCAACAAGAGTTTCAGATTAAAGTAATTTAAGTCTCAAATCAATTCATTCATATCCAAGTTTAGAATTAAAATTTATATCGTCCGATATTTGTAACTAACCCTAGTAAAAGTAAGTGCCCTTAGTGATCAGAGTTCATCAATCAATAAATCATATCTAGGGAGTAGGGGAGTTATTCTAGTGACAATAGCGAGATAAAGGGAAAGAAGTCGACTACAAAAAAAACGTAGTTATCCCCCTTTAAGAGATAGGGAGATTGTCCTACGAAATCTATGGTTATGTTTTTCCCATGCCCAAGAAGGTATTGGGCTGATAAAGCCCCAACTTCATGTTGGACAGCTTGGCCATGCTGCATAGAGCACACACAACTCATCACTGTTGAACCTCTGCTTCTATCATGGGCCAATAAGAATGTCATTCTAGGTGAGTCAGAGTTTGATCAACTCCAAAGTGTAATCCAACTTCGGCGTCATGAAGGACCGTGAGACGCCTTTCTTTGGCCGACATAGTCTGCCGTCTTTGTAGAGTAAGTCATCTAGCCGGCTATAATTTGCTGTCTGCACTCGGGTCGTCTTCTCCCAGACACCTTTTTCGACGTCCTTCTGAGCACTATGCCGTAAAGTCCCCCAAGTCCAACAAAGTGGTAGAAACAGCAGTTGCGGCGCTTTACTAATTGTCAACACACCTTTTCGTCCTACTAGAATTCAAACTCCTAAAGATAGGATAGAATTTTGCTAGGATTCAAAAAATAGGATAGAGTTCTACTATATTTAAATTCCTAGAGATAGGATCCACAATCACTATAAATAGCTATTATAACTCACCATTGTAAGACACGATTTATACACAAAACATAGAGGAAAGCACGGGAAGATACAAAGGCAAAGCTATTGTAAAGGATTCGAAAAGGAAATAAAAGGTAGCATTTTCTTTTTTCTTTCTTTTGCATGTGCACGTTATTTTTCTTGAGATTTGGTTCGAATAACCCAAAACGTGGGTTGCGCCGATGACCAAAATGGGTGGGGTTTCGAAGTTTCGAACCTAGATCTACCCCGAGTCTTATTTTTAAAAACCGGTTTGATTTTCGGTTAAAGGAGGGAAAGAGCTTTTTAAAAATCTATATTAGTCCCTTTATTTATTATATGGATATTTTATTCATTTATTTTTATTATTCATGTTATTATTATTATATATATATATTAAATTATTTTCATTTGATTTTTTACTATATTATTATTATTATTATATATATTTCTTTAATATTTTACTTATAAGTCTAATATTACTATATATATATTAAATTATCTTTATCTAGTCGTATATATTTTTTATACTTTTAATAGTTTATTTATATACATATTATTAAATATATATTCTTAATTATTTTTATTTGATTATTTCTTTATTTATGTAATATATCTTATAACTTTATATATTTATTATTTTTTATTATTTTCATTTTTTTATTCATTATTATTATATTATTATTTTTTTAAAAAAAACCTTGTGTCTTTATCATTATCATTATTAAACATTATATTATATACTACTAACCTAGAGGGCCCATTTTTTGTCTTATTTCTTACTAGAGCCCCCCATTTTCGGTGAATTGGGAGGGTAGCTTTTCTATTTTTAAGTATTTGGTGTACATATATAGCTTATTTATTTTATTAATACTTTGATATATATATATATTTATATTTTTTTCTTTTTTCAAATATTACTATATATAATTATTACTTTACTATTTTTTCTTATCTTACTTACTTATTTTATTTATTTTATTTTTCCCTTGTATATTATTTGTTTTCTTTACCTTGTTTATCTAACACATTTCTCAATTTTTTTTCAAATCAATCAAGGGTAAGTAATTAGGATCGAAACTTTACCTTTTAATTTAACTTGTTATTTTTCTTAATTAAGACAACTGGAAATTACGTAGTACCGAAAGGGCGGTTCAAGGGTTCTAATCCTTCCTTGACCGTAACCGACTCCCGAACCCGACATATTTCTGGTAAGACGCAGATCAGGTAAGAAATAGGGTATCCGATCAACTCATTTATTTTTAAATAAATGATCGGTGGCAACTCCAATCCACATTTTTCAAGTCGAAGCCCAATTCCGGGGCCCAACCGAAAGACGGTTGCGACAGCTTGGCGACTCCGCTGGGGACCGTAAGTGAGTCAGGCTAAGGTAATTTCCAGTTGTTTTTTTTAATGAAAAGGGTAAGTTTAAATTTTAAGGTAACATTTCGATCCTTATTGCTTACTTTTGATTATATTTTCGAAGTAAATAGTTCTACTGACCGTTTTTTAATGATTTCAGCCCTTAAAGATTTTTCATCTAAAGGCTCTATACCCGAGCTCCGAACCCTATTTAAGTGGGGGTGAAAGCGACACCTTCGTGTGAATTTATTCTCCGTATGGGCCTAGCAAGTAACCTTCAGGATTCATATACCTTATGCCTTCGTGTGAATTTATTCTCCGTATGGGCATAAGAGAATGTTTCCTCTCGAGTTTAACTTAGTCCACACATGCCTGTGATGGGTTTAGGACTAAGGGTCTGGCAAGCCCAAGGGGGCACCAGCAAGGAGAACTCGGGTACCATTTTTAGCACCTAAACCGGGAGACCATGGAGAATTAGAGCCCACCCCAAAACCTCATTCCAAACCCTAGGCTGCTTTGTTTCCTGCTTTAGTTTCTGTTCAAAGCATGCGAGCTAGACAAATATGCGGTTAGGATTTGTTTGAAAGTAGCATGCGGGATAGAGATCATGTCCGGGTAGGAATAATAAGCATGTGGGGTAGATATCATGTGGGGTAGGACTTTCATTTTTATGATCGTTTTTTATTATTTTTTTTTCATCTCACTAATTCTTTTCATCTTTCTTTTATTTTATTTTATTTTATTTTCATCACTTGCATCATAAAAGAGGTCATTGATCCACTAAAACGTGTTTGTTAAAATTCGAATAATCTGAATCCATGGACAAAGGTGTTGTAATACAAGAGATTAAAAACCCCGAGGTACGACTATGGTCTGAGAAGACTCAGAAGAAAAAGGGAGACAGTCTTCAAGGAAGCTATGTGTCAGAGCTGGTTAGCTACGCCTATATCAGCCTAAAACAGAATAATGTGCAAAGAACTTCGAGACATCTGAGATAGTTGGAAGAATGATCGGAAACAGAAGTTCAGTCAGCGGTATGGTGACATTGTATTTTTGCTTCATGTTAAGACCGATGAGCCCTTAATCAGAGTCTTTGTTCAATTTTGGAACCTGGGATACAGTTGCTTCACTTTTAACCAAGAGGACATGGTACCTACCATCGAGGAGTATACTACACTATTGCACTGTGAAAGCATTAAACTGGAGCGAGCCTACATCAAACACATCAAGAGTGAGCCTTTCAAGAACGGGCTGGCTAAGATTGCAGGAGTTGATGAAAAATGGGTGACTGACCGACTCCGAAACAAAGGTAACGGGCAAGGAATTGAGTGGATCCACATAAGGGAACTAATGAAGGACCACCCTGATGAATGGAAGACTATAGACCTTTTTGCACTAGGTCTGGATGGCTTGATCATCTTTCCAAAGGTTTTGGGATGCATTGACGCAGCCGTGGTGGAACTGTTTGAGCAACTTCCGAAACGAGTCAACCCAGCACCGACCATCTCAGCCGAGACCTTTTGGTCTCTCAACCATTACCGAAGGGCTGGCGGAGGTAGATTCATTGGATGTGTTCAGTTCCTTCAAGTCTGGATTCACATCCACTTCTGGAAGACTAATGGGGTTGCCTACTGTAGATTTAGCACTACGTATTCACCTTTGAGAGAGTTCATCACCATGACATGACATGAAGGCGCTTTAAAAGATAAATGGATGAAAGTCTTCACTCATCTTCAGGACCGGGATATTACCTGGAGAGCCCCCTGGTTGTTCCTCAGTGATGTTCTTTTCAAGTGTGGGAATTCTGACACTATGACCCTATTTGGACTTTGAGGTGCAGTTGGGTATGCTCCGTTGTTGGCACTTAGACAGTATGGGGCATATCAATTTGTCCCAGCAACATATGGATTATCTATATCAGAGTTTATGTATCACAGTGACAGTTATAAGAAGATGATCAAAGAAGCAGTCGAGTCATGGAAGAAAGTATCTCTGATGGATGTCTAGAAGATTTAGTCCGAACATACCTTTTATTGTTTTTATATCTCTTACAAGATAAAACATTTTTGTCTGAATAAGGATTATTTATAATAATGGACACTTTTCTGGATCAATGCCTCGAACATTTCATGCATTCTTGCATTTTGCATTTTTGCCTTTTTGCATTTTCATCTACAATTTTAAGCATTTTCACAAACATGAAATTAAGTCATGAAGGACTCGATGAAGCAAATTTAACCACATGGAAGCTAGATTGTAATATTAAAGAGCCTAATTAGCTGATGATAGGACAAAGCCGGCCATGATGATCTAAGAAAAGAATCCTCGTATCCTAAGGACTACGATGTTGAAGCTGTTAGCTGTTACCACATAAGAAGCCCCAAACATTCCTCTGAGAACTATAAGGCATTGAAGCGCAAGATCCAAAACCTGATGGATTCAGGGGCATAAAAAGCCGAAGAAGGGGACATGACATATACCATTTGCACTTAGAGGATTGTTTTGTTTGAACACGTCTCTGATCTTTCATGTTTGCTTAATCTGTTAAACGATTGAATTTATGCTACTTTCTAAGGTGGAGCAATTGAACGAGTTTTAATCTTTAGTTCTTCGAATATTAAATGAATTAAGGATTCTTTTAATTCTTCAAGAATTATAGATTTTTGACATATGACAGGATTAGACATTTCTTATCCTGTCTCAAACCCCAGAATAAAATACCTTGATTCTTTGCCCAAAATAACTCATGGTCATTACCAAAAAGACTAAATTTTGACATTACCTCCCTTTGAAATTCTTGAACATTGCCTTTATCTTTTTGATACACCCATACTTTTCTTTGAGTCAATAAGATCACACCACTGCCTTTTTAGACTCAAAATTGACATTTTAACCCAAGGCATTGAGTTGTTCATCTGAACATGAGCTTTATTCTAAAGACACAACTTGGGGCATCTTGCGGGGAGCTTGAACATTGAGACATCTGGGAAAAAAGAAGAATTCATCCGAAATAATTCTATCACGCGTTAATTACACTGTTTTCATGTGAATAGAATTAATCCTGAAAATCTATCCCCCTGGGGATACCTTTTCTGTGAGGACTTCCATGTATGAAATGATGAACGGCTTTCTTTCTTTATCCCTTCACAACAGGAGAAAAATATATATCCCTTGTGTCCCCTTTTGAGCCTATAGTATTTTTCTTCTGATTCAACCCTAACCAAGGATCACCCTCCACACTGGGGGGCAATGTGGAAGAAATCTGCTCACATGAGTGAAGACATCAATCCAAAGGAGTTACCAAAAGGTGAACCAGATGCCAAGTGCAAATATTTAATCAGAATAAAAAGGGCAAAAAGAAAAAAAAAGAAAAAAAAAGCAAAAAAAAAGAACAAAAAAAAAAAGAAAAAGGGACAAAAAACACATGCAAAGATTCCCTAAAGACAAATGGCACATCAAGCTTCAAACTACGAGATTGATCAAGCACAATCATTCCCGAATCACTTCACTCGAAGATCATAGAGCATCAAGAGAAAGAGACATTTTGAGCAAGACAAGATTAAAGGCATCAGAATGAATTGATCCTTGGTTCAACACCCTGAAACACTTGTTTGGGCCTATTTATCCTTTTCTTTCATAACCATGAACCCTGGCCTACATTACGTGCCTTAAAAGTCCTTTCTAATCATACATGGATTTCTAAACAGGAGAGACTATCTTCAGATTTCATCCCGCCCATCAAACCTGGGAGTCAGAGAACACTTCTAGTAGATGAGCATGCAAGCTACCCCATCAAACCTTTGAGCATCAAATGTCAAACCATTTAGCATCAAATGAACAAAAATGCCAAACCTTTGACCAAACACAATAACCTGAGACTTTTTATCCTTTCTTTGCTTGACCATTTCCCAAAAATAGCTTTGATCTTGGCACATGTCAAATAGCTATAATTTATTGAAGGATTAACATTGTAATTAATTCTTTGATATCCGATGAACTCTAGTTTTATGATTTGTCTCAATTGTAAAACCGTGAAAGTGACAATATTTTCAAAACTTTGGATCAAACATCTTTCAAAATTCTTTTAATTGATATTTTCAGAACTTTGAAAATAAAAGAGAAAGAAAAACATTTTTTTTCAAACAAGACAGTCTCTCTAGAGTGGATCTTGGTAAATGACATGTGACTCTTAGACATAAAGCTCGTGCTCAGAATCAATGATGAAGTAAGAAATGAGGAACATTTGGGGCATCTTTGAAGATTCAACATCAAATATTGGGGCATTTTTTTATATTGGGGCATATTTGGGGATTCAACATCCTAATGCAAATTATCAGACCTTTTTCAGGAGATAAAATATAACCAATTCATGTTACATGCATCTTATGCATACATTTTAGAGCATCATATCTATCATTTTCTTTCCACGTACATAATTTTTACAGCTTTAGAGTCAAGTTTGACTTCAAGACGAAGGATACTCGATTCAAAAGCACCTTTACAGATTGATGTCGGTTGTTTAGCTCAGCAGCAAGAAGCTACACTTCAACCAACTCGACAGATAGAAAGATCGACATTCATTTTCAGATTCGACATTTCCAATATAAATTCTGTCTCGCTTGAGATAGTGTCATTTAATGCAGATGATTATCTCATTTGAGATTGCTTTTTTAAAACAGACTTTGTCTCACTTGGGAATGTTTTACTCGAAAGAAGATTTATTTCACTCATGATTGTTTTTCTTAAAACAAGATTTGTCTCTCTTGAGACAGTTTCTCTTGAAACATAAACATTGAAAACATTTCCCTTGAAATAAATTTCGTCTCTCTTGAGATAGTTTCCCTTGAAACAAAATTTTGTCTCTCTTGAGACAGTTTCTCTTGAAATAAATTTTGTCTCTCTTGAGACAGTTTCCCTTGAAACAAAATATTTGAATATGTTTTCTTTGAAACAAATTTCGTCTCCCTTGAGACAGTTTCTTTTGGAACTAAGTTTTGTCTCTCTTGAGACAGTTTCTCTTGAAACAAATTTCGTCTATCTTGAGACAGTTTCCCTTGAAACAAAATCTTTGAATTTATTTCCCCTAAAACAAATTTTGTCTCCCTTGAGACAGTTACTCTTGAAACACAAAATCTTCAAATTTATTTCCCTTAAAACATAATTTTGTTTCCCTTGAGACCGTTTCTCATGAAACAACATATATCTTTGAGATCATTTCCCTTGAAACGAATTCTATCTCTTTCAAGACAACTTCTCTTAAAGCATCATCTGAACCGTTACACTCAGCTCAGGCACATACTTGAGATGGTCGAGAAGCATTTCTCAAATCAAAAATAGAATGTGCACATCAGATTTGAACATTTGAAGAATTCAAGATCAGGGATCAAAATTTGAAGATTCAAGAATCAAGTTTCCAGACAGGCAACTGGAGATCGAGATTTCTCTCCAGAGCCCCAAGATAACATACGTTGCATATGCATTTTAGGCACACCTAAGAGCATTGAATCCATAGCATCACATATATGCATAACTTTTTCAGGTTTTAGCTAGAGTCAATTTCAACTTCGCGGCGAAGGATATTGAACTCAAAGCGACACAATTTTCTCGAGAGTGGATTTCAACTTCACGACGAAGGATATCTAGCTCGAAGCCAAACTTCACAATAAAGGAGTCTCCACGGTTTCAACTTCACGGCGAAGGAAATTGTGTCCACCCGCAACATACAATACTTGGATTTCAACTTCACGACGAAGGATATTCAAGTCAAGGCTCAACTTCACAACGAAGGGGCCATCCGCGATTTCAACTCCACGACGGAGGATATCGTGGCACTCGAGACAACGCAAGTTCAACTTCACGACGAAGGGACCGCTGCTTGTCAACAACAACTTCTCAATTTCAGAGCCAATTTCAACTTCACAACGAAGGATATTGGACTTCAGACAACGCAAGTTCAACTTCACGACGAAGGGACCGCTGCTTGTCAACAACAACTTCCCAATCGCAGAGCCAATTTCAACTTCACAACGAAGGATATTGGACTCCAGACAATGCAAGTTCAACTTCACGACGAAGGGACCGCTGCTTGTCAACAACAACTTCCCAATCTCAGAGCCAATTTCAACTTCACAACGAAGGATATTGGACTCCAGACAACGCAAGTTCAACTTCACGACGAAGGGACCGCTGCTTGTCAACAAAATTTCATTCAGATTCAATTTCAACTTCACGACGGAGGATATTGGACTCTGAACAATGCTACTTACTTGGATTTCAACTTCACGACGAAGGATATCCAATTTCAGGCTCAACTTCACGACGAAGGGAATCTTGCACACAAGCATCATCCATCTTTAGATTGGATTTCAACTTCACGGCGAAGGATATCCAACTCAAAAAGGGAGTATATGTCAACAAAGACCTTCGAGTTCGACTACGCTCAGCTCCAAGGCACATCATTTACAGCATAACTCAATGCTAGAAGGGTTATCTGCCATCAAAATTGTCGAGTTCGATTCCATTCAGCTCGATGACACATCAATCGCACTACTTTCTGGTTGCAGTCGATGTTTTCAAGTCGAGAAGAGGACCTGGGTTAACCGTGCCTTAGTGACAAGCAACCATTTTCAAACAAAAGCTATATGTCAATGAAGATTTCTGAGTTCGATTCCGATCCAAGGTCTTTAAACCGAGAAGAAGACCGAAGGGCAACGAGAAGCCACGTTCTGATTCAAATTCCGAACTACGGCTTCAATTTCATATCATTCCAAGATGAACTCGACTTCACGACGGAGGAGTCATCCGTAACTCAATTCGACAGGGAGTTATTGAAATTAGAGTCAATTTTCAACTCCACCGAACGAAAAGTGTGTCTTTTAATCTTTGCCCTATCCTCGTTACACGACTATGGGCAAAGAGGGGCAGCTGTCAACACACATTTTCGTCCTACTAGAATTCAAACTCCTAAAGATAGGATAGAATTTTGCTAGGATTCAAAAAATAGGATAGAGTTCTACTATATTTAAATTCTTAAAGATAGGATCCACAATCACTATAAATAGCTATTATAACTCACCATTGTAAGACACGATTTATACACAAAACATAGAGGAAAGCACAGGAAGATACAAAGGCAAAGCTATTGTAAAGGATTCGAAAAGGAAATAAAAGGTAGCATTTTCTTTTTTCTTTCTTTTGCATGTGCACGTTATTTTTCTTGAGATTTGGTTCGAATAACCCAAAACGTGGGTTGCGCCGATGACCAAAATGGGTGGGGTTTCGAAGTTTCGAACCTAGATCTACCCCGAGGCTTATTTTTAAAAACCGGTTTGATTTTCGGTTAAAGGAGGGAAAGAGCTTTTTAAAAATCTATATTAGTCCCTTTATTTATTATATGGATATTTTATTCATTTATTTTTATTATTCATGTTATTATTATA
This sequence comes from Hibiscus syriacus, assembly GCF_006381635.1. Classification (NCBI taxonomy): domain Eukaryota; kingdom Viridiplantae; phylum Streptophyta; class Magnoliopsida; order Malvales; family Malvaceae; genus Hibiscus; species Hibiscus syriacus. The sequence continues at coordinate 8,543,488 of NW_024062800.1, read as the reverse complement.
TATGTATATATATATTAAATTATTTTCATTTGATTTTTTACTATATTTTATTATTATATATATATTTCTTTAATATTTTACTTATAAGTCTAATATTACTATATATATTAAATTATCTTTATCTAGTCGTATATATTTTTTATACTTTTAATAGTTTATTATATACATATTATTAATATATATATTCTTAATTATTTTTATTTGATTATTTCTTTATTTATGTAATATATCTTATAACTTTATATATTTATATTATTTTTTATTATTTTCATTTTTTTATTCATTATTATTATATTATTATTTTTTTTAAAAACCTTGTGTCTTTATCATTATCATTATTAAACATTATATTATATACTACTAACCTAGAGGGCCCATTTTTTGTCTTATTTCTTACTAGAGCCCCCCATTTTCGATGAATTGGGAGGGTAGCTTTTCTATTTTTAAGTATTTGGTGTACATATATAGCTTATTTATTTTATTAATACTTTAATATATATATATATATATATTTATATTTTTTTCTTTTTTCAAATATTACTATATATAATTATTACTTTACTATTTTTTCTTATCTTACTTACTTATTTTATTTATTTTATTTTTCCCTTGTATCTTATTTGTTTTCTTTACCTTGTTTATCTAACACATTTCTCGATTTTTTTTCAAATCAATCAAGGGTAAGTAATTAGGATCGAAACTTTACCTTTTAATTTAACTTGTTATTTTTCTTAATTAAGACAACTGGAAATTACGTAGTATCGAAAGGGCGGTTCAAGGGTGCTAATCCTTCCTTGACCGTAACCGACTCCCGAACCCGACATATTTCTGGTAAGACGCATATCAGGTAAGAAATAGGGTATCCGATCAACCCATTTATTTTTAAATAAATGATCGGTGGCGACTCCAATCCACATTTTTCAAGTCGAAGCCCAATTCCGGGGCCCAACCGAAAGACGGTTGCGACACTAATAATATAGTATTGTAGTGTATGAAAACCAAAATATTAGTATCTATAACTAACTCTAGCCCCAACTAGCCAATTTAGACCCGTGTGGTGATATTCCATGGTTATTATGGGAGATTTCAATGCATTATTAAACCCCAATGAGAGATTGGGTGGTGCAACTGGTCGGTCGACTATTAGTAAAAGTTTCTCAGATTTTTTTATTGAGACTGGTTTAATTGTTGTTGGGTTTCAGGGTCCTTTATTTACGTGGTCTCGAGGCTCTTTGAGGCAATGCTTGGATAATTTTTTAGCGAATGATGGCTGGATTAATTTCTTTCGATCACATGGACGATACACCTTCAGTGTTTGGGTTTGGATCATATATCGGTCCTTTTATAAGTTCTCACAGGCTCTAACTAACTTTCTTCCCCTCAGTTTAAATTTATTTTCTCTTGGCAGCAACATCCAAAATTTAAAGCTTTAATCCAATCGGGTTGAAATGGTTACATGGAAGTCCACGAAAATTTAGAATCAATTCCATCTAAAATGGTGGATTGGAATACCAATGTTTTCGGAGAAATTGGTAAGCGTAAAAGGATATTATTATTATTATTTTCAATTTTTAGGAATCGATAGAATTCTTTCTTCTTAGCATTTAGATTTTCTTATAGACTTGGACTCAAAACTCAAAAAAGATTTGGATATTATTCTTGTGGAAGAAGAAGATTTGTGGCTCCAAAAGTCAAGATGCAATTGGATGTTGTTTGGAGATCGAAATACAAATTTTTCATACTTTTGTGAAGGTAAGGAGGCGAGCTATTACTATTAATTCATTGCGACTGCCTAACGGTGATTGGTGTACAGGTTAAACCATGCTTATGTAATGACTGTGTCTTTTTATTTTTTTCACTTCATTAGTGTGGCAGAGGTAGATTATGGTTGACATATTTGACTTTTATTTCCAAAATTGGATGAAGGATCTCTATGGCTTCTTTCGAGTCTAATGTCTGATGATGAGGTTAGACATGTTATTTTTCAAATAAACCCTTCTAAAGCATCGGGCGTTGACGGAATCAATGCGTTCTTTTAATAAAAAATATTGGGATATTATTGACCCTACTGTATGTCAACTTATAAAATAGAGTTTTATTTAAAGTAGAATTGCTAAAGAGATAAATCACTCTTTTAGTTCTTCTTCCGAAAATTGTCGCATCAAAAACCTTAACTCAGGTTCACCCCATTATCCTCTACTTAATTTTGTACAAAACAATAATGAAGGTAATTGTTAACTGATTGAAGCTTTTCTTACTTGGAACTCAAAAGGGAAATTTAGCTTTGTTCTTGGTTGATGTATATTTGACAATATAGTGGTAGCCCGGGAGGTGATTCATTCAATGAAGAGCATGCAAAGTAAATTAGGATGGATATACTTTACTCTACATGCTCTTTATTCATGAATTTGTTTCGAATGTTTTGACCTAGGTTCTTTGGAATGGATCTACTACAAACTCTTTCAAACCAACACATAGAATCCCTCAAGGTGGCCGTCTATCTTTGTATCTCTTTGTTTTATGTATGAAGCGGTTGGCTCAATCTATCCAAAAGGTGATCAATGAAGGAAAGTGGAAATCGATCAAACTTTTTAAGCATTTTTCGATTCAATCTCATCTATTCTTTTTGGATGATTTAGTTCTTTTTGCCGAAGCAAGTCCATCCCAAATAGATGTTATTCATGATTTTTATCTAAATTTTATGCTTTTTCAGGCCACAATGTGGGTCTTGAAAAGACTAATATCTATTTTTTCTAAAAATGTAAGGGAGGATATTCGTGCTTTGATTAGTAATGGATTTCAATTTTTATTTTTTGGACAATCTTGGTAAATATTTGGGTGTTGCTCTATTACACAATTGAGTAAAAAAAGCAACTTACTAATGTATAGTGTAGAAGATTCGAAATAAACTATAGGAAAGCGAAGCATTTATCCTTAGAAGGTCGCATTACGTTGGCCAAATCGGTGTTAGCGGCATTGTCATCCTATGCAATGCAAACTTCCCATCTACCCAAAGGAGTGTGTGATGACATAGAAGGGCTCATTCAAAAATTTATTCAGGGCAGCACTAGAGAAAAACGGGGTGTTTCTCTTATTCCTTAGGAAGAGATTTGCATGTCACCAGATGATGGTGGCCTTGGCGTGAAATATATCCACGCTCAGAATGATGTGTTCTTTTATGAAAGTTGTCTTTTGGCTCATTTCCCAAAAGGATCAACTTTTGGTAAAATTTCTACGAGGGAAATACAAAATCTTTGAATGGCCGTCGAAAACTTTAAATCGTAATGGGTGTTCTAGAATTTTGAAAGGCCTAAGTTTGGTATGGGAGGTTGTGTGATGTCGTGTAGTTTGGACAATAGGGAGTGGTGAATGCATGGAATTTTGGCATGATCAGTGGTTAAGTGACTTGGATTCTCTTCGAGAATTACACATTGATCAAGGTAGCCATTTTGTTAGCCATGCAAAGGTCAAGAATGTAACACCCTTGATCTGTACCCAACCCAGATACGAATCAGAGGTGTCACATTTGACTTTTCAAATCATAAAAAAAATTGCAATAAGGAATAAATTTAAAATGTATTATTCCAATCAAGATAAAGAAAATAATATCATTCTAAATAGAAAATCATTTTATAAAATATCTTAATAATTTACATAGATAACCCCAAAAGTAAAAGTTTACAAAATACAAAATATATAAGTTTAAAAAATCGACCATAGAATTTCAAATTAAACGTATAATACATGCAACAGTGTACAAAATAAGCAACAACCTACATTTAATTTGTACTGAAATGATCTTCATAAACGTATGCTATCATCAACCCCACATCAATCTTCAGCCTTCTTCAAACCTACGCGTGAGAAAACACACTCTAAGTCGATGACTTAGTGAGACAACACTAATAGTGCTAACTTTTTAACATAAGTCTTATTTGTTTTATTCAAACTATTTTTTAAAGAGCTTTCTTAATTTCCATATCAAAGGTATACTTATGAATAATTATACTTTGTATGTCTTTGTTTCAAGTGCCCAAGGTATACTACTGAGAAATCTAGGTATTTGAGTACTATGAGGTTGTGCATTAATGTTGTCACCATAACTCGTAATTTGCACCGAAGTGCCACATAATTATCCCGAAGGACCACATAAATTGCACCGAAGTTCCACATAGGGTTGCACCGAAGTGCCACATATTTATCCCGGACCCACATAATTCTCCCAAAGGACAACATAGACCCTTGACTCTTGGCATGCCAACTATACCCCTAATCCTCAAACATATGCATTGGGCTTTTAATCACATAATTAGGTTTAATCCTTATTCAAAGTGTTTCTTAATCACATAGCTTCTCTGTCATAAAGTATATTCACATTCACTGATTCGAAGTTCATATTCACATGTTCAAAGTTCATATTTTCATAACACATAGTCATAATACATAGTTTGTAAATATGGAATTTGAATAAAACATTTAAATAAAATATAAAATAAATATATAGTTTTCGATCGAAAACACTGAGGTTGGCTTATCGCAAGCCTTCCTCAATTCTATTACGAAAAGAGAAGTTGCACTCACCTCTACCTCACTAAAATCTAATCCAAATCCTTTCAAGCTGATATTCGAATTGCCAATCTGACTGAAATTCAATTACGTTCAATTACTACACAAACAATTCTAGAATCAATATCGATCTTATCTCAATTATATCGAATCATGATAACTTGATATACAAGAAACCCTATATTTCATTTCATGCTTGGAGGTATCGATACCACCCTAAGGGTAGTGGTATCGATACCACCCTTCAAGGGAATCGATACTTATACATGTATCGATATCTAAATTGCATTCGTAGTTGCAAGGGTATCGATACCTCCCCAGGGTACCGATACACATATGGCATTCGAAGTTTTAAGGGTATCGATACACTCTCAACAGGTATCGATATACCCCATTTCAATTATGCATGTTCAACTCATGAGGTATCGGTACTACTCCGAAGGGTACCGATACCCTAAGCCCATAATGGTCATTTTCAACCCGAAAATCACCTAAAATCCACCCAAAAACTTTCTTAAACACATACTTTGAGTTTATAAACTCACCTTTATACCTTTACACCAACTTGTACACATTTATAACTCTCAAACATCATAAATTCTCATTTAAACACTTGAATCTTCAAATCATACCCAACATTCAAACATGTTATTAACCAATTCTAACACTCCTAATCATTTAATTAGACTATTGACACGTCAAATATCTCATTAAAACTTCAAAAACTACTTCATATCAAAATTTCATCTAGAAACCCATTTTACAAATATATTTCTAAAATACTTATCTTGTTTTTTAATGCCATATAAGCTTTCCTTTAGCTTATATAACATCCAAACTTCCATTACCAAACCAAAAATCAAAGTAATACCACAAAATTCATATTCTTACCTTTAAGATGGAGCTCACGTTGAAGAAGAAGAAAGCAAGATGAGTTACCAACCCTTCTCTTCTTTTACTTCATCTTTATCCAATCTAAAAACCATTTAAAATATCCTTCCATACAATTTACCATTTTACCCTTGTTATAATTCCATATTTGCTATAATATCCAACACAAATTCATCCATAAATCACTAAACTTATCACTTTATTCTAATTCAACCACTGAGTTTAGAAGTTCTTACAATTTGTTCATTGACCCGATAATTGGGATGTTACAAATCTCCCCTTAAGAAAATTTGTCCTCGAATTTTCATTGCACAAAAAGGTGGGGATATTGTTCCCTCATATCTTCTTCACGCTCACACGTAGCTTCTTCTACTTTATGATTTATCCACAGAACCTTAACTAACAAAATCGTCTTATTCCGCAACTACTTGGTTTCAAAAGCTAAAATCTAAACAGGTTCTTCCTCATAAGACAAATCAGATTGAACTTGAATTTCATCTGGAGTTATGATATGAACAGGATCAGAACGGTACCGCCGAAGCATAGACACATGGAAGACATTATAGAACCTTTCCATCTCTGGTGGCAACGCTAATTGATATGCCACCGGTCCGAATTTCTTCAAAATTTCACAAGGTCCAATGAACCTAGGACTCAGTTTTCCTTTACGCCCAAAACGAAGCACTTTCTTCCAAGGTGAAACTTTTAAAAACACCTTATCGCCTGCTTGAAATTCAATTTCTTTTTTTTAAATCGGCATATGAATTTTGTCTGTCTAAGGTAACTTTCAAATTGTGATGAATCACTTGAACTTTTTCTTCCACTTCTTTGATCAAATCCGGACCATGAATTTCTCGATCCTTTAATTCATACCAATTGAGTGGTGTTCTGCACTTTCCATATAACGCTTCATACGGTGCCATCTTGATGCTGGATTGGTAGCTGTTATTATAAGCAAATTCAACAAGTGGCAAATATATTTCCCACGATCCAGCAAAGTCAATCACACACGCTATCAACATATCTTCCAGAATTTGAATTATTCGCTCTGATTGACCATTCGTTTGAGGATGAAATGCCGTGCTAAAATTCAATCGGGTACCCAAAGCTCCTTGCAAAGATTTCCAGAATCTCGAAGTGAATATGGGACCTCTATCAGAAACTATTGAGATTGGAATACCATGCAGTCTCACTATCTCCTTGATATATAATTCTACATGTTTCTACATAGAGAAGTTCGTTCGCACAGGGATGAAATGTGCAGTTTTTGTAAGGCGATCAACAATTACCCAAATAGAATCCTTTTTACCCGATGATAATGGCAAACCCATTACGAACTCCATCATAATGCTTTACCATTTCCACTACGGAATTGAGATGGGTTGCAAAAAACCAAAAGGCACCTGATGCTCAACTTTCACTTGTTGACAATTTAAGCATTTTGCTACAAATTCTGTAATATCCTTCTTCATACCAGACCACCAATAACGCTATTTCAAATCTTGATACATCTTGTTTCCTTCTGGGTGCATCGTTAAGGGACTACAATGTGCTTCATACAAAATTCTCATTTCAGCTCACAGTCATTAGGGGCATACACACAATTTTTAAAATATAAACACCCATTCAACTTAACCTCGAAGTCCTCAAGTCCCACATTCTCCACTTGATCAAACCAAACCAAACATTTATCATATTTATTTTGTAGCTCCTTAATCCAATCTAACAATAATGGTTTCAATCTTAATTAAGTCATCAATGCACCATTTTATTTTAACACCAACAGAGCGTTCAAACTACGCAAAGCAGTAAAAGTCTTCCGACTAAGAGCATCTGCTACAACGATAGCTTTTATGGGATAGTAATCAATGATCGTGTCATAATCTTTCAGTAACTCCATTCACCTTCTTTGCCTCATATTTAACTCCTTTTTAGTCAACAAATACTTCAAACTCTTGTGAACGGTAAAGATGTAGAAACGCTTTCCATACAAATAGTGCCGCCAAATTTTAAACGCAAAGACCACAGCTGCTAACTCCAAATCATGAGTCGGATAATTCTTTTCATGAGGCTTTAGCTGTCTCGAGGCATAAGAAACTACCTTCCCATCTTGCATTAAAACACAACCCAAACCATTATGGGAAGCGTCACTGAAAATTATGAAATCCTTGTTTGATTCCGGTTATACCAACACCAGAGCTTCAGTCAAAACTTTCTTCAATGTTTCAAATATTTTATGGAAATCAAGAGTCCATTCAAAATGTACATCCTTTCTTAATAATTTGGTTAAAGGTAGAGATATCATCGAAAAGTTTTTGACAAACCTCCGATAATAACCTGCGAGCCCCAAGAAACTTTGAACTTCTGACACATTTTTCAGAATCTCCTACTCTAACACAACTCTAACGTTTTGTGGGTCTACTCGAATTCCCTCAACGGAAACTACATGCCCTAAAACTGCCACTTTCGATAACCAAAACTCACATTTGGAGAACTTCAAGTAAAGTTTCTTATCTCGCAACATTTGAAGAACTACATGAAGATGGTCATCATGCTCCTCTTTCAACTTAGAATACACTAAAATGTCATCAATAAAGACGATCACGAATTGATAAAGGTACGATTGAAAAACTCTATTCATCAGGTCCATCAATGCTGCAGGTACATTTGTTAACCCGAATGGCATTAAAGCAAATTCATAATGACCATACCGAGTCCTAAACATCATTTTAGGAACATCTTTATCTTGATATTTCAGCTGATGATACCCTGAGCATAAATCAATCTTTGAAAATACAGTCGCTCCCTTGAGTTGATCAAGTAAATCGTCTATCCTTGGAAGAGGATACTTATTCTTAATGGTCACTTTATTATGTTGACAATAATCTATACAGAGTCGCATCGAACCATTTTTCTTCTTAACAAATAAAACTGGAGCTCCCCACGGTGACACACTAGGTCAAATAAACCCTTTATCCAAAAGCTCCTGTAACTGAGCCTTTAACTCTTTCAACTCCTTCGGAGCCATCCTATAAGGATCCATCAAAATTGGTGTTGATCCAGACATCACTTCAATTTGAAACTCAACCTCCCTATCTAGAGTAACCCAGGTAAATCATCCGGAAACACGTCTGGAAAATCTCGGACCGTCGGAATATCTTCAAGCTTACTTCCTGTAACTTTTATATTGATTACATTAGCAATGTACGCTTGGCATCCTTACAACATCAACTTCTTAGCCTACATCACCGATATCAGATTAGCTAAAGGATGTATTCTTTCACTGATCATACTAACTTCTAATCCTTCAAGACTTGTTAATTGCACCCGTTTAAGTCGACAATCTAAGTTGGCATAATAATGATAAAGCTAATCCATCCCAGAATAACCTCAAATTCATCAAAGGGTAATTTCATTAGATTAACAGGGAATTTAATTCCCTAAATCCTTATGGGACACCCTTTACAGATTACAGACTTTTCCTACCTGGGCACTATTTCCTAATGGATTCGTCACAACCATCTCACTACGAATAGGCTCTAACAGAAGATTCAACTCTTTAACCAATTTACTACTGACATAAGAATAATTTAATCCCGAATTAATCAAAACCAAAACAGATTTATAGCTATTAGAAAAGTACATGCAATGATTTTCGGGTCATCATAATCTTTACTAGCCTTCAAATTATAAACTCGAGTGGTAGAACGTACTTCAGGTTGAGCAGTAGACTCGTATTGATTCATTCATATTCCTCAACCTCTTTCCCTCATTGGTGCAGCCTTAGATCTCTCTGTTTGGGTAGGGTCTCTAATCATCATTGGGCAGTCTCGAATAAAATGCCCTGCCTCTCCACATTTAAAGCAAGCTTCTAAGACCCGTCTGCATATACCACTATAGTTTTTCCCACAGTGTTGACATTGCTTCGGCTTATCCACTCTAGATTCCATTGAATAAGCTTGTCTGGCTCTTCCCGGATTTGATCCTCTGCCTGAGGATGCTGCGGATTCTGCCCTGGTCTGAGGTCGAGAACTTGAACCTCTACTCTTCTTTGATTGTGAAGAATCGGACATGCACCAAATCTTTTATTCCATTGCGTCCGCTGCTCCGCAGACCTTTCATTTTGAGCTCGCTCTAGAGCTTTAGCTCGGTTCACAACCTCTTGGAAGGAAGAGAGGTTAAGTTCCAACAACAACTCTTTCAATCTGTGTATTAACCCTTCCACAAACCAGTCATAGGAGTCTTTCTCTGTAGGAACTAGCTCTGCAGCAAATCTACTCAATTTGTTGAATTCACATTCAAACTCATACACCATGCGATTCCCTTGTTTTAAGATCATAAATTACTGCTTCATCTGTCGGATAAACTGATCCCCTATGTATTTGTTCTTAAACCATTCCAGAAAGAAGAGCCAATTCACCAGATCTCTTGAAGCTCGCTTCGTCACATTCGACCACCAAATTTTGTATTGACCCCTTAATAATGAAACGGAACCATCCAATTTCTCCATTTCAGAGCAATGTAGATTCTCTAACATAATTTTCAAGTCATGAAGCCACATATCAGCAGCAACTGGACCTTCTTTTGCTTCTCTCCTAAATTCTGGCACTCCCAGACTTCTCAACTCTTTAGAAATATTCATCTTAGGGGATAAAGAGATAGACGATTGGAAGCGTGTCAGGATAGCGTCCAACATCTGAAAGAATGTCCCCTGATCTTGAATAGACACTAAAGGTTGTGCCTTCTCCTAACTTTATCTACTAGGGGCAGGGGAGTTACTTCCTACATCCTATCTTCCACATCACTTCGGGAGCCTTCAAAGTTTGACATCTATTAAGATCAAATTACTAAAGGTATTAGTGAAGATAGCATATCGATCCCCTTATTAGATCAGAAAACTTTATTACAAATTGGCATGTACTTTTTTTAAACCAAAAACAACTTCATTTCAAACTTAAAATCACTTAAACCATAGCTCTGATACCATTAAATATAACACCCCTGACGTGTACCCAATCCATATACGAATTCAAGGTGTCATATTTGATTTTTCAAATCATAAAAATCGTAATTAGGAATAAATTTAAAATTTATTATTCCAATCAAGATAAAGAAAATAATATCATTCTAAATAGAAAATCATTTCACAGAATATCTTAATAATTTACATAGATAACCCCAAAAGTAAAAGTTTAAAAAATACAAAATGTATAAGTTTACAAAATCGACTAGAGCATTTCAAATTAAACGTATAATACATGCCAACAATTTACAAAATAAGCAACAACCTACATTTAATTTGTACTGAAATGATCTTCAGAAATGTATGCTATCATCAACCCCACATCAATCTTCAGCCTTCTTCAAACCTACGCGTGAGAAAACACACTCTAAGTCGATGACTTAGTGAGACAACACTAATAGTGCTAACTTTTTAACATAAGTCTTATTTGTTTTATTCAAACTATTTTTTTAAAGAGCTTTCTTAATTTGCATATCAAAGGTATACTTATGAATAATTATACTTTGTATGTCTTTGTTTCAAGTGCCCAATGTATACTACTGAGAAATCTAGGTATTTGAGTACTATGAGGTTGTGCATTAATGTTATCACCACAACTCGTAATTTACACCGAAGTGCCACATAATTATCCCGAATGACCACATAAATTGCACCGAAGTTCCACATAGGGTTGCACTGAAGTGCCACATATTTATCCCGGAGGACCACATAATTCTCCCAAAGGACAACATAGACCCTTGACTCTTGGCATGCCAACTATACCCCTAATCCTCAAACATATGCATTGGGCTTTTAATCACATAATTAGGTTTAATCCTTATTCAAAGTGTTTCTTATTCACATAGCTTCTCTGTCATAAAGTATATTCACATTCACTGATTCGAAGTTCATATTCACATGTTCAAAGTTCATATTTTCATAACACATGGTCATAATACATAGTTTGTAAATATGGAATTTGAATAAAACATTTAAATAAAATATAAAATAAATATATAGTTTTCGATCGAAAACACTGAGGTTGGCTTATCGCAAGCCTTCCTCAATTTTATTACGAAAAGAGAAGCTGCACTCACCTTTGCCTCACTAAAATCTAATCCAAATCCTTTCAAGCCGATATTCGAATTGCCAATCTGACTGAAATTCAATTACGTTCAATTACTACACAAACAATTCTAGAATCAATATCGATCTTATCTCAATTATATCGAATCATAATAACTTGATATACAAGAAACCCTATATTTCATTTCATGCTTGGAGGTATCGATACCACCCTAAGGGTAGTGGTATCGATACCACCCTTCAGGGGTATCGATACCAATACATGTATCGATATCTAAATTGCATTCGTAGTTGCAAGGGTATCGATACCTCCCCAGGGTACTGATACACATATGACATTCAAAGTTTTAAGGGTATCGATACACTCTCAACAGGTATCGATATACCCCATTTCAATTACGCATGTTCAACTCATGAGGTATTGGTACTACTCCGAAGGGTACCGATACCCTAAGCCCATAATGGTCATTTTCAACTCGAAAATCACCTAAAATCTACCCAAAAACTTTCTTAAACACATACTTTGAGTTTATAAACTCACTTTTATACCTTTACACCAACTTGTACACATTTATAACTCTCAAACATCCCAAATTCTCATTTAAACACTTGAATCTTCAAATCATACCCAACATTCAAACATGTTATTAACCAATTCTAACACTCCTAATCTTTTAATTAGACTATTGACAAGTCAAATAGCTCATTAAAACTTCAAAAACTACTCCATATCAAAATTTCATCTAAAAACCCATTTTACAAATCTATTTCTAAATCATTTATCTTGTTGTTTTAATGCCATATAAGCTTTCCTTTAGCTTATATAACATCCAAACTTCCATTACCAAACCAAAAATCAAAGTAATACCACAAAATTTAGATTCTTACCTTTAAAATGGAGCTCACGTTAAAGAAGAAGAAAGCAAGATGAGTTACCAACCCTTCTCTCCTTTTACTTCATATTTATCCAATCCAAAAACCATTTCAAATAACTTTCCCTGCAATTTACCATTTTTCCCTTGTTATAATTCTATATTACTATAATACCCAACACAAATTCATCCATAAATCACTAAACTTATCACTTTATTCTAATTCAACCACTGAGTTTAGAATTTCTTTTAATTTGGTCAATGACCTGATAATTGGGATGTTACAAAGAAAATGATGGATGATAACGGAGATTAGAGGTTGGAAGAACTCTATACAAAGCTTCTATCTCATGTTCTTTTAGAAATAACTATGGTTAAAACGTCATTGGAGGAAGGAGGTATGGATATTGTCGGTTGGAAATGGGATAAACATCATCACTTTTCCACTAAGAGCGCATATATCCATTGTTCGCACCTAAAAATGAGAGATCATAATTAGGTATGGTGGCTTATTTTGAAATACAAAGGTCTAACTTGAGTTAAAACACTATTGTGGATTGTTTGTTAAGGAAAATTACTCTCTAGTGAAGAACGAGTATGCCACCACATATAAACAAATTCTAGTTGCTTCATATGTGGCATTGCAGTGGAATCACTAACGCATATCGTTAGAGAATGTCCAATTGCAAGACCAACTTAGATAAGCTTAATAAAACCAAATATTGTTGATGATTTTTTTTGGATGGATATGATTTAATGAATTGAACACAACCTTCATTATCCTAGACATTTTTCGTTAGTGTCTGACAATTGGGAACTAATGTTCAAATTAGTTGAATGGGGGATAGACACATCAAAACAAACTTATTTTTGAAAACCAGAATCAATTCATGTGGAGAATGTTGTACATGCAAGTGTCCAGCTAGTCGAAGAGGCGATTCGAGATGAGCTAAGGAACTGATAGGTGTTTAATGTTGCATATATTTTTTATTATTTACTCCTAGATTTTGATTGGATATTATTAATTTTCTCTATTTTTGCTTATTTTTATCATGAGCTTTATTTGGAATAGTTAACCAGAACCAACAATAAAATGGAAGAATCTGTATTTTCTTTGGGAGTCATGACTGGAGTTATGGGCACGATTTGGGATACGACATTTCATGACATGACAGATTTGGTTGTCCAGTCAGTAGCTTCTAGAATATAGTCCAATTAGCATTTCTAGAAGATGGCCAGAATTATTTTAGAAAATTGATTTCACATTTATTTTAAAGATAAAGACTAAAGATAATTGGAGTTTGTTTAGAAGATCAAAGCAAAGTTCAAGTTTTAATTTTTTTTACTTTATCTTTGATATTTTTTAGTTATTTATTTTTTTGGATTAGGGTTTAAATTTTGTCTTAGAAAATTGATTTCAAACTTATTTTAAAGATAAATCCTAAAGATAATTAGAGGTTGTTTAGAAGATCAAAGCAAAGTTCAAGTTTTAAATATTTTTACTTTATCTTTGATATTATTTAGTTATTTATTTATTTGGATTTTTTGGGTATAAATATCCTTTACTTCAAACATAGAACTCAGATCAAATTTTGTTTTCACCTTGGTTATTTTTATAGAAGTTTATTTTCTTTTCATTATTTTTACTTTCTTCATTTATTTTTCCATTAAAATGCTAAGCATGGTCTAATCCATGTTTAGCTAAACTTTCACTTAGCCAAAGGCTTTGAGATGACTCGATTTTAATTGTGATAATTGAGTAGCACTTAACAACTTCAGAAAGACGTCATTGATTTGATTTTTTTTTTTGATTTATTATTGGGAGGAAGAATCGGTTAGTCATAATTCAACTTCCTTTGAAAAAACTTAATGGCGGTCCACTAAGGGGAATCAAGATCGGATTTCATTCTCATTGAGACACTATAACCCAAGTTAGTCTTTTCATGCACTAAAAGTTTATTTTGGATCTAATGGCGATAGACATGGTTAATCCAAAAAGGATTGAGTTTCGGAGATAGACTTCGAAACATCAATTTACCATAGAGGAAAGTTAATGGCAAGGATTGGGCCTTGCAGACTGTAACTGGCGTGAATCCAAAAGAGAAAATATATTTGATGATCAATCAAAATTGAGTCTAAGCAGAACCTGAAGCTAAATAATCATTATTGAATTAGTTTATCCTTATTTACTTTCTTTTTCACATTTCATTATTTTTAATTTATCATTTGTTTTGACCTTGTCACTTTCATATTTATTATTACTAAAACCCCTTCATTTATTTTTGCAGTTAATTTAATTCAAGAAACGATATTATTAACTTCCTTAATCCCTACAGATCGATCCTACGTCTATATACTATCTTTATTCATTTATTTATTTGAGAAATAGGAATTATTTATTTGGCGATTTCGACGCTTGTCAAATTGGCATCATTGTCGGGGATCGAACCCGAGTCACCCGGGTGACATGCGAGTATACTCACCACAATACTACAATGAATAATTCCTATTTCTCAAATAAATAAATGAACAAAGATAATATAGAGAAGTAGGGTCGATCTGCAAGGACTAAGGAAGTTCATAATTTCCTTTTTTGAATTGAATTAAATACAAAAATAAATGAACGAGGTTTTAGTAATAATAAATATAAAAGTGACAAGGTAAAAATAAATGATAAATTGAAAATAAAGAAAGATGAAAAAGAAAGTATATAAGGATAAAAGAATTCAATAATGATGATTTAGGCTCATGTTTCGCTTAAACTCAATTTCGATCACTCATCGAAATAGATTTTTCCCTTATGGATTCACATCGGTTACAGTCTACAAGGTCCAACCATTGCAACTAACTTTCCTCTTCGGTAAACTGATGTTTCCAAGTTTATCTTCGAAACTCAGTCCTTGTTAGATTAACCACCTCTATCATCGTTAGATCCAAAAGAGCTTTAAGTGCTTGAAAAGCTCGACTAGGGTTATAGTGTCTCAATGAGAATTGAACCCTATCTTGATTCCCCTTAACGGATTGCCGTTATGTTTTTTCATATGAAGTTGAATTACGACCAACCGATTCTTTCTCCCAATAGTAAATCAAAACAACCTTCAAATCAATGATGTCTTTTTGAAGAGAATGAGTCATGATAATATAAGGGTAGTCAATTATCAATCCTAGATTTTAGATAATTGAAGAATGTATATGATGTTGTTAAGTGATACTCAATTCACATGATTAAAATCTAGTCATCGTAAAGAACATCCAAAGTTTGACTAAACACGTAATGGAGAAGTCGTCCACAACAATAACTTAATTCAACATTGAAAAGTTATTTTTTTCATTCAACTTAACCTGTAGAGGGTTTGCAGATTTTCGAGTCAAATTTCAACTTCACGGCAAAGGCTATTAGGCTTAAAGAATTCCCATATTAGACTTAAGTCGCGATGGAGGAGTCATCCACATTATCTTAACTCAACAACGAGGAGCTAATTTCCATCTGACTTAACCCATAAAGGGGAGATATTCAAAGATTAACTTAACTCGCAATTGAGGAGTCATCGCTAACATAGCTTAACTCAATGACAAAGAGCTATATTCTAACTTGACCCACAGAAGGTTGATATACCTTTGAGTCAGATTTCAACTTCACGATGAAAGATATCAGGCTCAAAGAACATCCAACTTTGACTTAACTTGCAAAGGATGAGTTATATGCAATCTAGCTTAACTTAACAATGAGGAGATAGTCATACTAGTTTGACTTAACTAGCAATGGAGGAGCATCAACAATATAACTTAACACATGATGAAGAGCTAGTCGTCTTGATTCGACTTAACTCGCAATGGAGGACTCATATGCAATTTAGCCCAACTCAACAACGAGGAGCTATTTTTCATTTCAACTTAACCCTTAGAGAGTTTGTAGATTTTCAAGTCAAATTTCAACTTCACGAAGAAGAATATTAGACTTGAAGAACATTTAGGCTTGACTTAACTCGCAATGAAGGAGTCGCCTACAACTTTGTTTAACTCAACAACGATGAGTTTTTTTCCATCAGACTTAACTCGTAATGGAGGAGTCGCCCACAAATCAAACTCAACTCACAATGAAAGTGCCATTCATAATTTAGCTTAACTCACAAAGAAAATTTGTGTCTTTTTCGTGTGTCATATTTTTGTTTCACGATAATGGACAAAAAGGGACAACTATAGACAGCCATTTTTTGTTCGAGACTATTTGTATTTTAATATTAAACATTATTATTACTTATATTATATTGGTATGTATGTATTATTATTATAGTATTATTTATATATTATTATATTAGTACTAACTATTACTCTTTATTAATAGTATTATATATTATTTAGTATTTATTTATTATATTACATATTACATATTTATTATTATATATTTAGTAATATATTATTATTATTACTTATTATTATTTATAGGTATATTGTTTTTATAGGACTAAGTCATAAAAATATTATCTCGACCCAATTATAAGGAAGTCCAACGACCCAACATATTATGCAAAACATGGGAAACACTAGCAGACCAAGGCATGTTCAGTCCCCTCCTCTCTAAATGCTCGCCAATTTTCACGCGCCAGATGGTAGTTCTTCCACATATTCCATTCGAATCGTTTTAGCAAGAACAATTCACACCAAATCTAGAATCTTAAAAATGGGGATTTGGAAATATTGACATTGTAAATGGAATTTCGAATCTGCTAATTGAGTGTAAACACAGAAATTTTCATGTATAAAACCGCAGCAATGAACACAAACAAAATCACCATTGTCATTTCTCTTCCTTGTCTACGGTGCATGCATTTTCCAAGGAGTGACCTGTAAGAAAGAGAGAAAAAGTGAGAAGAATAAAACATAAAACAAAGAGGAGGGGAGGAATCTTCCCATTCTGCCGACGAACGTGACGATGGTCGGGTCCACCTGTAACAAATCCGATCGTTGAGCAGGCATAGGGGATGGCAGCGAGCAATATATTTCGAAACGGGTACGATCCAACGGTGGATTGAAGAAATGACAACCAAACAGTTTTCGGTCTTTTCTTGAAAATCTGAGCATCTTATGAAGAAATGGACCTCGGATTCGAGCTCAAGATGTCTGTAGACACTCATTTTCGTCCGACCCCATTACACAATATATTATTTATATTATATGATATAAACGTATTTTTTATTATATAATAAACGTGCATATTATGTAAACCTATGATATTTTTATATAATACATATATTATATTATATTATAAATATTATTGTTATAATAATGTTTTATTTGGTTTGGTTGTGTGTAGGTCCAAGTTAACCCAATGACCAACCCGTTAGGCCCAACATAGGAAGCCCAACACAAGAAGCCCACCAATGAGATTACGGTTTCCTTCCTCTTTCTGTCCTTCAACGTCGTACAACCAACATGCAACTGGTGAGCCACCAGCCAAACTGAGGACTCTTGGAGAGTCCTCACGGCAGCAGCAATCAACCCATGCTCCAAATCATCCAACATATCGTGGGTTTCGTGAAGATCAAAACCAAAGAGATCACGTAGCATTTCAATCCCAACAAAACACTAAAACCAAACTAAAAACAAGGGATTCCTAGACTATAAATTCCTGCAAAAACAAGGCAAAAATATGTTAGATCGAGGGGAGGAAAATCGAGATGAAAACACAAAAGGATTCGGAAAAGAAAATAGAGGAGTATCCGAACCCATTCAAAAAAATAAAATAAAAACTAAGAGAGAAAAGATTGTGGAGGGAAGCATCTTACCTCCTTTCGAAGTCGAGAAGCCCAAGGTCGTCGATTTTTCAAAATATCCGAGAGGTGAAACCTATATCTACGGGTTTGGGGTAAGCTTTAGGTTATGGGGGTTGGTTTCCGCCGTGCATCGCCGTGTCGGTCGCCGTGAACTATCGTGAGCGATCACCGGCAGCGACGGCTGATGAATTCCCCGATGAGAGAGTTAAGAGAATTTTCTCTCACACTCTCTCTCTTCTCTCGTCTCAAATGAGGCAAATGAGAAAGCTAGGCCATTTTGGCCTTTAAAACACACACACATATATATACTTGGAACAAAACGCAGTCGTTTTGGCCCCCAACCCTTCCGTGTTTTTGAACAAAAGGGGATAATAATGCATTTAGTACCCGTGCTTTGTAACTTTATTTTTCATCCATTAAATGGAGTTATGTTTATTTCATTTTGAGCATTTATTTGTCAATAATAATATTTTAGTTTTGTTTTACTTATTTTGTTATTTCTGTTAATATTTATCTTTGGGCAAAATATTTTTTATTATTCCAATTTAGTCATTGATTTAGTGTGGTATGTATTTTTTATGATATTTTGGTTTTTTTCATATATTTTTAATTATTTCATTTTAATCACTGCTATGATTTTTTTCATATTTATTTATTAGATCCTCCTAGTTTCTGTTAATACCAATTCAGTTCTTTAAATGTCTGTTTTTGCTATTTTAAGTCACCTAACTTTCTATTTTTCTCTTGTAACCCATTTTTAGCATTAATTAGGTCTGTAAATTTTAGTTCGTTCCTATTTGATCATTTAATATTTTATTTATTTAATATTTTATTTTTTCTTTTGGAATAAAAAATTATTATTGTTTTTCCCCTAAATATTTTTTCTTTCCTTTTTTATTATTTTTTCCTCTTTGAAATTTAACATTTTTTACTATTTTTATTATTTACTTATTATTTTATTTATTTCCTTGAAATTTTATTTTTGCAATCTAACATTATTTTTGATCCTTTTTTTAGAGGAATTTCAACCAATCAAAGGTAAGTAATAAGTATTTGAATCGGGATTTTAAATTTTATTTTTTCGTAATTAAGACAACCGACAAATTAAATGATACCGAAAGGGCAGTTCAAGGGTACTAATTCTTCTTGA
Organism: Hibiscus syriacus; assembly: GCF_006381635.1. Taxonomy (NCBI): domain Eukaryota; kingdom Viridiplantae; phylum Streptophyta; class Magnoliopsida; order Malvales; family Malvaceae; genus Hibiscus; species Hibiscus syriacus. Next base: position 8,524,147 of record NW_024062800.1, on the reverse strand, counting down.
CTGTAACCGACTCCCGAATCTGACATATTTTTGGTAAAACGCATATCAGGTAAGATGGTGTCCGATCAACCTAAATATTATCGATGGCGGATCTAACACTTTTATTTAAAGTCGAAACTCAATTCCGGGCGCATCTGAAAGACGGCTGTGACAATGTCGATGTAAATTGGTGTCCATAGGCGGCGACGGACGGAGGACAACCGTCGAAGATTAGTCGCAACAGACAGCGGTGATCTCTTGGCTGCGTAGATAGAAGGTAGAACTTCTTTACCAGTGAGAAAGAACAAAAGAAAGGAAATGAGACAGTTTTGATATTTAAAACTGAGAATATAAACGATGGGTTTTTGATATTTTCAAATATTTTAGGAAAATTCTTCTCGTCGTCCCCCTAGTTTTGATGCATTATTCAATTTTGTTCATTCTTATGTAATTCTATCTTAATTTTGGTAGTTCTATTTTTTTATTATTTTAGTCCTTAATTTATTTTTGTTCATGACTTACAGGTTACATTCATTTTATTTCGATCCTATTTGATTTTATTATTTATTTTATTTTTATTTACATTTTTATATTATTATTTTATTTTTATTAATATCTTTTTTTCAGGTTCTTCCCTATTAATTTTTTCATTTGATTTATTTTAATTTTAATTTATTATTTGGTTAACTCTTTGTTGTCTTTATTTTATTTACTCTACCTCTAATTTTTTTGTGTACTCCAGTTTAATTCACTACTATAGTTTTGATATTTATTTAATTCATGTTTATATCGAAATATTTATTCTTTCAAATTTTTTATGATTTTAAAGTTTGACCAGGTAGTTTTTATCGATATATTTATTTTTATACATATATTATTATTCATAATATTATATATAATACTAACATTTTTGTCTATAACATATTTGACGTTTCTAGGTTCTAGTCAAATTAATTTTGTTTTATCTAGGGGTCAATAATTAACTTTATTCGTTAATTCATATTTTTCATTTAAATTTGTTTGATCATTTTCCATTTATTCCACCACTAATATTTGTCCTTTATTTTAATTCTTTTATTCTTTATTTTATTTTATTTTATTTAGAGTTTAATTTATATCATTTTCTTAATCTAATTATTTTTATTTTTCTATTTTCAAGTTTCTTTTAGCTGATATCCTTTACCTTTTTCATTATTCTAATTTATTTAGAATTTAATTTATTTATGTAATCTCTATTTTATTATTTTTAATCTTTGTTCTGTTTTCAGATTACCCTATTATTTTTTACTATTATTTTTTCTTTAATCTTTTTAGGAGTTTCATGGTGGATAAATTCTCTCTTATTTATTTTATATCATACTATTTTTTATATTGTATATATCACTAATGAATGTTGTTTCCTTTTTAAAGTATAAACAGATCTTATTTCACTACATGGAAATGCACCTCTAGTGACAATTCAAATGGTCATTAAAAGTATTAAATTTAGACACTAAAATGAATAATGATAAAATTTTCAAGTCATCAGTTGTCGTCGTTAATAACCCGTCACTATTATATTAGTGACAACTATTCTAAAATTTGTCACAATTGTTCATTTTTTGTGACTATCTATCTACACAATTAGGAGTGCATAATGAGTTGAGCAGCTCGTAAGCAGATCAAACTCGACTTGGTCAAAACTTAATAAAAGCTCGACTCGAGATCTTAACGAGTTGAGTCGAGCAAACTCCAACTCGACTTGATTAGTTACCGAGCAGCTCCTTTAAAAAAATTATAATTTTTTACTAGTTATCTTAAAACTTATTTTATTCAAAAAAATATTAATTTACTAATAGATAATAAAAAGATGATAAAATGACTAACCTATTATTTTTCTAATAAATGATAAAAAATACTAAATTAATAATTATTATTTTACTACACCGAAAAATCAAACCCTAATTTATTATTTTACTACACCCAAAAATCAAACCCTAATTATTGTTTTAATGTATTTGTATATTATTATTTTGGAGTTTAGACTTTCAATTTTTCCATACACTCTTTCGATAGTTTTTTAGTTAAATTTATTAATTTATGTTTATATTAAGCTCTATAAAATATTAGTATATTTTACCTACAGTTAAAAAAATAAGTTAAAAATTTTGGTGAGCTTAACGAGCAATGAGACGAATAACGAGTTTAACGAGCAACAAACATAATGAGCACGAGTTGAGCAACAAGGTTTTTTTAAAGAGCACGAGCCGAGCAAAATTTTAACTAGTTTAATGAGCATGAGTTGAGCAACAATTTTTTTTAACGAGCCCAACTTGCGATTGACTCGCTCAATAAGCACCCCTAGACACAATTATCAATATAAATTGTGATGAATTTGCTTGACACTAAAAATATATTTTGTGACCATTAATATTGTTACATTGAGTATTTTTTTAGTAACCAAATGTTCGATAAATGATGCAACATTGAAAGAGGAAATACCCAAAGGGAAAAAAGGTTAAAAAGTAAGCTTATGTTTTTAAGCATTGAACAACTTTGTTTACTATTGTAATTTAATTTTGAAGGTTCTTCCTGTGGAGGAAGAGAATGTTGAAGAGAAATATTTTGCTAAGGGGAGTTTATGAATGAAATGTTGATGATAAAGAAACTTGAATTATTTATGTTTGAGTTGGTGCACATATTAATCGAATTGTTTCTCAGGTTTTTGATAGACAAATTAGAATAAAAGATGCGATTGAGATCCCCAAGTTTGATGGAAATGAGTATGAGGAAAAATTAAATGAAAAATCGGATGGAGTGGTGCATGAAGTTGATAAAATGAGTGGTGAAATAAAGGAGACAAAGTGTTGTGTTAGTGAAATTGAAAAAACAATTGTTCATGGGGTTGATGAACTGAAAAAGGGTTTAGTGGTGAATGAAATTAGTGAATTGAGGGTAAAAATGAATTAGATTAAGAGTTATGTTGGATTAGTTGAAAAGAAATTTGATGATATGAAAAAATAAGTAAATGATTATTCAATGGAGTAAAGGTGAAAGAGGAGGTAGATGAACCATCGAAAGATCATCATATTGGGGAGGTGTCTAGCTATGGATTTAGGACATCTAATATATTAATTGATGATGAAGTTAGTTCTGATTTTCCTACACCACTGAAAAAGCAAAAGTGTTGAAAATATTTGATGTTTCGATATAACAAATAAAGTGTAAATGAATATTAAGATTTTATATTTGATTTCAAATATAATATTCGATTAAATTAATCGAATATCAAAAATATTAATCCAAGTTTTTAAATGTCAATTTTAATCCTTACTTAAGTGTAAAATTATGTTTTAATCCAAAAATAGTTTTGAAACAAATTTGACAAAGTATTTCGAACCTTAATCGAGCCAAAAATAAATTTTAAGTAAGGGTGTACCGATACACTTCTCGGATGTATCGATACCCCTGAATTTCAAATATAATAAGTGTATCGATACATAGCCGATGTACCGATACACTCCAGGCTCCGAGAAACATATAATGTAATTAGTGTACCGATACCCCTGGAAGGTATCGATACACTTGGTCAAATAAAGGTATAAATATTTGAATTTTACAGTGAGTGTATCGATACCCTTTGATAGTGTACCGATACACCTACGCTCCCATCAGATTTTTTAAATAGAAAACATACAACAACGACTCTATTGACTTCACCAATGATCCCCAATGTTCAGAATCAATCCAAGGTGTATTTAAACAAGCTCTGAAGCCATTGATCAATAACAAGAAACAAGAATTGAGAGAGAATCTAAAAGAAAGCCTTAAACTTATTGTTTGAGCATTTTCAAGCCTATTTTCCATTCAATATTCATTTTGCTTTCAAGAACACCATTTGTGCTCAATTGTATTCATTCTTCAGTGTTCTTTCTTTGTTCTAGAATTGTTCAAACATATTTCCTTGTGAGGTTTTTCTTTAAGTTTGCGAAATTTGTAATTTTCTCTTTGGAAGAGAGTGTTCTCAAGAATTTGAGGTATAATTCTTGAGGGAGTTGTAAGGTTACTCTTTGTCCTCAAAAGAAAGACAAATTAGTGAATTTGTGGAAAATCCTTTGTGTGGATAGCTAAGGTAGTGGACGTAGACTTTGTTTGAGAAAGTCGAACCACTCTAAATCGCTATGCAAATATTTTCAATTTTCTGTAAAAGCTTCCACCGAAATTTTAATTGCCAATTCACCCCCTCTTGGCTATTGCGTCGATCGATTAACTCAACAATTGGTATCAGAGCTACACTCATTTGAAGGTTTTACCACTTCTTGAGTCGATTTAGGAAGAGTTATATCGATGTTCAAGTCATCAATGGCCTCAACTTCAAACTTCGACTTCGTTATTGATTCTCAGCCTGTCAATAGGCCTCATGTCTTCAATTGAGCTAATTATGGTTATTGGAAGAATATGATGAGGTACTTCATTCAAGCAAGTGACATGGGAGCATGGAAAATCGTGATGAACGGATACTCTGAACCATCCACAGATCCGAATACGTGGAATGAAGAAGAGACAAGAATGTTCCAGTTCAACTCAAAGCCTATCAATATTATTTTCTGTGCACTTGGACTAGATGAATACGGGAGAGTTTCATCTTGTACAACTGCTAAGGAGATTGGGAAAAACTACAAGTCACTCATGAAGGCACCAACGAGGTAAAATAATCCAAAATTAGTCTTCTTAATCATATCTATGAAAATTTCAAAATTAAATCGGATGAAGACATCAAAGCTATGACGGATAGATTCTCCATGATTGTCAATGGCCTTAAAGCATTTGGAGAAGTAATCCCCAATGAGAAGCTTGTAAGGAAGATAATTTATTCTCTTCCAAAAGCTTGACAATCAAAGAAGACGATGATTATCGAAGCTGAAGACCTAAAGTCTTTAACTCTCGGTGAGCTCATTGGTTATCTCCTCACTCATGAAATGATGATTCAAGATGAGGTAGACCTCGAAAAGAATGAAAAGCTAAAGAAAGAGACAGAGAAAAATAAGAATGTTGGAGTTTCTCTCAAATCCACAAAAGATGAGAGTGATTCTTCTGATGATGACGATTATGAAGAAATGGCATTATTTGCCAAACGATTCAGAAAATTAATGAAGCCTAACAGAGGAAGAAAATTCAAACGAAATGAAGGCTTCAAAAATGAACCAAAAGAGAAGGACCCAATCATTTGCTATGAATGCAAAAAGTATGGGCATATGAAATATGATTACCCAAATTTGAAGAAGAAGGGTCTTTCGAAGAAGAAACAAAGATACTTGGAGTGATGACGAGTCATACAATGAAGAGGAACAAGAAGTAGTAAACTTGTGCTTAATGGACACCGGGGAAGATTCTCAGGTAACCTATAACACATTTGATTTAGAAGATTATTCTTTTGATGAGTTATTGGAGGAATACAATGGGTTGTCTACGGATTATGTGAAATTATTTTCAAAATACAAGAAATATATTTCAAAATTGAAAATGAAAATAATCTCATATCCAAGACCCACAATGATCTTGAAAGTAAAATTAATGAATTGCAAATCAAAATCAAAGATTTTGAAAAGAAAAATTTTGATTTGCATAATTTACTTTCAAGAGTTCATGATGATTATCAAAAGAAAATTGATGATCTTAAAGCTTCTTTCAATAAAGTTGGACCAAAACATTTTGAAAAAAGGAGAAAATTCAAAATCCAACTATATTAGAAACAATTTTAAATCTTACAATCATAGAGGTCCTCAATGAACCTCTAATGGTAAAATCGTTAGAAGTATATGGGTTCCTAAAGAACTCATTACTACTAAAGATAAGGATATCCTATACAAATGGATACCCAAGGGGACTAGGATTTTAGGAACTAATGAATATGGACCCAAAAGAATTTGGGTACCAAAAATTAAAAATTAATTTATGTTTGTAGGAAAAGGAGCATTGCTACAAGGTAAGAAATTCAAGTTCAAAATCATGGTTCCTTGATAGTGGATGCTCAAGACATATGACCGGAGACAATAGCCGGTTTATAGAGCTTAACGACAAAAATGGAGGAGTGGTGACCTTTGGTGACAAATCAAAAGGTTACATTGAAGGTATAGGTACAATAGGTAATACCTCTTTCATATAAATAGAAAAAGTATTTTATGTGAATGGGTTAAATCATAATCTATTGAGTATTAGTCAATTATGTGATAAAGGATACAATGTCTTATTTGAATCAAATGGTTGTAAAGTCATTGACATTGCATCTAATCGGATTATGCTTATTGGTCATAGAATAGGAAACATATACATGGTGCATCTAGATTCATTAAATATGACTAATTTGTGCCTAGTTGCTAAGGATGAACATGATAGTTGGTTATGGCATAGGAGACTAGGATACACTAGCATGAGTGTTTTACAAAGACTAATTCAATGAGATTTAGTAAGAGGGTTACCAAAACTAAAATTTGATAAAGATAAAATCTGTGATGCTTGTGCTAAAGGAAAACATAAGAGAGCTTCCTTTAAATCCATTAATGATGTATCAACTAGTAGAGTATTACAATTGATCCATATAGATCTTTTTGGGCCAATTAGGACTACTAGCTTAGGTGGAAAACAATATGCATTTGTATTGGTAGATGACTATTCTAGATATACTTGGGTTCTATTTTTATTTACTAAAGATGAAGCATTAGAAAAATTCATCACATTTTCAAAAGTAACCCAAAATGAAAAAGGTTACTCCATTTCAAGTGTTAGGAGTGATCATGGTACGGAATTTGAAAATCTTGGATTTACTGAGTTTTGTAATTCTAATGGAATTAGCCATAATTTTTCAGCACCTAGAACCCCTCAACAAAATGGAGTCATTGAGAGGAAAAATCAAACTTTAGAAGAAATGGCTAGAACCATGCTTTGTGAAAATAATTTGCCAAAATATTTTTGGGCGGAAACCGCAAATACCGTTTGTTATATTACAAACCGAGTAATGATTAGGCCTATTTTAAAGAAAACTCCATATGAAATTTTCAGAAATAAAAGCCTAATATTAGTTATTTTCATCCTTTTGGATGTAAATGTTTTATTTTAAACAACGGAAAAGATAACCTTGGCAAATTTGATGCTAAAAATGATGAAGGAATTTTTCTGGGTTATTCCTTAAATTCTAAAGCTTATCGAGTATTTAATAAAAGAACTTTAGTGGTAAAAGAATCTATCCACATTGTTTTCGATGATAATCCCCTTCCGAGGAAGGATTCTTGTGTTGATGATGACGTTGGTATTGTAAATGCAAATGACGTTAGACATGACGTTGGAGAACGATCATCAAAGGAAGAATTGAAAGATGAGGAAATTCAAGATGCTTTCAAGAATCTGACCATTGAAGAAAGGGAAGTCATTTACCCAAGGGAATACAACTATGTCAAGGATAGTGAGATTTTAGGTGATCCATCAAAAGGGGTAACTACTCGATCTTCTCTTAGGAACATATGTAATTATGTTTCATTTATCTCATGCATAGAGCCTAAGAATATCCAAGAAGCATTAAATGATGAAAATTGGATTATGGCTATGTAAGAGGAGTTAAATCAGCTTGAGATAAGTAAAGTATGGACATTGGTTGAAAGACCTTGTAATAAATCTATTGTAGGTACTAAATGGGTATTTAGGAATAAGCTTGATGAAAGTGGTAATATAGTGAGGAACAAGGCTAGACTTATTACTCAATGGTATACTCAAGAAGAGGATATAGACTTTGATGAAACATAAGCTCCCGTAGCTAGGATGGAAGCAATTCGAATGTTATTATCATTTTCATGTTTCAATGAATTTAAATTGTATCAAATGGATGTTAAAAGTGCTTTTTTAAATGGTTTTATAAAATAAGAAGTGTATGTGGAACAAACTCCTGCTTTTGAAGATTCAAAATTTCCAAATCATGTTTTTAAGTTGACAAAAGTTTTATATGGTTTAAAACAAGTTCCTAGAGCTTGGTATGAAATATTGTCAAACTTTTTAATAGAAAAAGGTTTTTCAAAAGGGATGGTTGGCACTACATTGTTTTTAAAGAGAAAAGGTAAAGATTTATTAGTAGTTCAAATTTATGTTGATGATATAATATTTGGTTCTACTAATGATGCTCTTTGCCAAGAATTTTCTGAGCTAATGCAGAGTGAATTTGAAATGAGCATGATGGGGGAGCTTTCATTTTTCTTGGGGCTCCAAATCAAGCAAAGAAAAGATGACATCTTCATCAATCAAGCAAAGTACATCAATGATATGTTCAAGAAGTTTGGATTGGAAAATGTCAAACCCCAAGCCACTCCAATGAGGTCATCTACAAAGCTTGACAAAGATGAAGAAGGTAAATGTGTAGATGTTAAACTTTATAGGTCTATGATTGGCTCTTTGCTTCATCTAACCGAAAGTAGACCGGACATTATGTTTAGTGTTTGCTTATGTTCTAGATTTTAATCATGCCCTAAGGAATCTCACCTACAAGCCATTAAGAGAATCTTTAGATACCTTAAGGACACTCCTAGTTTAGGACTTTGGTATCCTAGAGACTCTAGCTTTAGCTTGCATGCCTTCTCTGATGCGAATTATGGAGGATGCAAAATAGATAGGAAAAGCGCCTAAGGTATTTGTCAATTCCTAGGAAATATGCTGATTTCATGGTTTTCAAAGAAACAAAATAGTGTTGCATTATCTACCACTGAAGCGTAATACATTTCAGCCGGTAGTTGTTGCGCACAAGTTTTATGGATGAAACAACAACTTTTAGATTATGGAATTGAAGTTGGTACCATTCCTATCAAGTGTGACAATACTAGTGCTATTTGTCTCACTAAAAATCTCATCCAACACTCTAGAACTAAACACATTGAAATAAGACATCATTTCATTAGAGATCGTGTCACTAAAGGAGATGTAGTTCTAATATTTGTAGGTACTTTGCATCAAATAGCTTATATTTTTACAAAACCTTTAGATAAAGAAAGATTTTGGACACTTAGGAGAGAACTAGGTTTGACCAACCTACCTTGACTTAGTGTTTAAAATAATTTTAGCACTTTTAATTAGCAAATGAAAAATGCTTATAATAATAACATTTTTGAATGCATTCTTTGCTAATAGTTAGGGGGAGTTTATGATCTTTAGTGAAAATTAATAATATGTTCAAATAAAATTTAAAGGTAGATTTGATTGATTAAACATAGTTAATTTTCGTTTATGAGTTGTCAATACCACTAGAGTTGATTAATTTATCATTCTAAGTGTGTAAAAGCATATTTTGACATTTTTTTGCATAGTGTATCGATACCCAGGTATCGATACCCCCTTTCTATGTATCGATACACCTTGAATGTGTACCGATACATTCCTTGAATGTGTATCAATACTCCTATCGGGTGTACCGATACACCCGTCGGGTTTTTGGCTTAAAATCCTTAAAAATCACATTTTTTGCCAAAATATCAAAGCCCCTAAACACTCGTCGTTCCTCCTCTTCTCACCCAAATCTCCATTTTGCTTAAATCAACGAAATCAAGTCGGAATTAACTCGATTTTCAACTTCTAAATCTGTTACGATCATCAAAATCGTACAAACACTCAACATTCCACTTGATCTTTAAATTTTCAAGGTAATTTTTCTAAACCATTGTTTTATTGATTTTTAAACATAGAACTAGATTTAGTTAGTTCTAGTTCAAAATAGATAACATGCATTTGTTAGATTGCAGTTTAGAACTAGAATCTACAACTAATTTCATAAAAAACACAAGATTTTTCAAAATAAAAAAAAAATTTCAAAATAAAAAAAAAAGATTTTATTTTTAAACTTGTTTTTGATTTAATTATGTTGTTTTAATGAAAACTATATATATTGATTTTACAAACTTAATTTTTCAAATATTTTCAAAATTGCCCATTAGGATTAGTTTTAGAGAACCTTGAATATTAAGGACTCATATTGAGTTTTGGGATTGATTTTGTTGCATACATGTGTTTTCAAATTGAAGGTATCCTTATCCATTCCGATTTAAAATCATGTCTAAACGCCCTAGGTCATCGTCTAGTCGATCAAACCAACCATAAAATTGACCTCCTATTCCACCTTAAAATCCAAACCCCAATAAACCCGAGATGACAATTAGGAATTCTTGTTTTAAGGAGCGTGACCATCAAGAAAATCTCTGCCATAGGTTTGTTAACCTATTCGAGTCTTATAATATCCGGGAAGAATGTATCATTTCTATTCAAGCTATGATCGATATGAAATTTAAATATCTTTCTACTCTTAAATCTTGGAAATTTGATAAACTATTTCAGCTTGAACTTGTAGTTTATCACCAACTCGTATGCATTTTCTATTCCATTGCGGTTTGTGTCCAAACTGAGTCTCAAACTACCACCGTTAGTATTCGGTCTTATTTCCTAGGCCAATACATCCATATTGACTTCGAATCAAACGCTAGGACATTTGGTTTAGATAACGAATGTTTAGATAATGAAAGTGAAATTGTGGCTACTTCTTATAGAGCCAAGGCTAGTGCGAGTACATTATCAGATCACCGCGATCGTTTTCTTCACTTAATCATCTCTTGGTGGTTTATACCATCTGGAGGTAGATACTCCACTATTAGATCCTTAGATTTATGGTGGATACATTGTATCCGGCATAATAAGAAAATAAATTTGCCACAAATTATTTTACTGAACTAGTTAAAACCGTAAACAACGTCCCGTCTAAACACATAGAAACCTTAGTTTACAATTGTCTTCTTAGTAATTTGCCACAAACTTAGGGTCCAACTTGATGTAGCTATCCCTCTTAAAAGCCAAATAAATTTTAAAACCTTATATAAATCGGGATGGTCCGGGGATAAAGATCAATGGGTTCGTTCCATCCAGAAAACACCGGGTGCTAGCTTTCACGAGCTGCTCCAGCACTGGCTGCTAATGATCCAAAACTTGAAGAAATCATACGGGATATCAACGATCCCATTAACTTAGCCGAGGATGAGCCGGTCTAGTAAGATAGTAAGATACCTCCATATTTTCGATCGTTCATGGAGACATCTGACATGAGGTTTACATCCATAGAGCCCCACTTAACTGCTATGGGGGCTCAAAAATTGGAGAACCAACGGGAGATGCGAGCTAACCAAGAAGAAATGAACGAAAGACTCAATGCGCTCACACTAGAAATGGTTGCTCTACGAGCACATTTTCCTCCTCCCGACCCACCAATGGATGATTGAACCTTTTTCTTGCTTGTTTTCTTGTGTTGAATGTTGAACTTAAATCTTGTTAAAACATTTTGATGTGTTGGATAATTAAACTTGAACGTTTATATATGATGGTTGTTTGGATTTATTTGTTTGATTTTTTTGGATTGTTTGAATGGTTTGAATGATTATCAGTTTTTTGAACTTAATTTTCATGGTATAATATGCATCATTTACATTTTAGAAAAATTATGACCAATTATCATTACTCATTTATGAATATTGTTTATGAACTAATGGCTAACAATTCTCTTGATTGTGATCTTAGTAGCTAAAGCTATATCTATATAAATCAATTGGCTATTTTCTTTAAAAACCTTGTTTAAACATTTTTATAGAGTCTTTTTTATTTAACAAAAAGGGGGAGAATATAGTAAGGGGGAGTAATTTTTTAAAATTGATTTCAAAAATGATTTTCAAAAAGAAAATCTTAAAATTACTAAATTTTTTTTGTTATAACAAATAAATTGTAAATGAATTTTAAATATAATATTCGATTTCAAATATAATATTCGATTAAATTAATTGAATATCAAAAATATTACTCAAAGTTTTTAAATGTCAATTTTAATCCTTACTTAAGTGTAAAATTATGTTTTAATCCAAAAATAGTTTTGAAACAATTTTGACAAAGTATTTTGAACCTTAATCGAGCCAAAAATAAATTTTAAGCAAGGGTGTACCGATACACTCCTCGGATGTATCGATACCCCTGAATTTTGAATATAATAAGTGTACCGATACCCCTGGGAGGTACCAATACACTTGGTCAAATGCCGGTCGAAATATTTGAATTTTACACTGAGTGTACCGATACCCTTTGATAGTGTACCGAAACACCTACGCTCAAACATACAACAAAAAATCTATTGACTTCACCAATAATCCTCAATGTTCAGAATCAATCTAAGGTGTTTATTTAAACAAGCTCTGAAGCCATTGATCAATAACAAGAAACAATAATTGAGAGAGAATCAAAGAGAAGGCCTTAAACTTATTGTTTGAGCATTTTCAAGCCTATTTTCCATTCAATATTCATTTTGCTTTCACGAACACCATTTGTGCTCAATTGAATTCATTCTTGAGTATTCTTTCTTTGTTCTGGAATTGTGCAAACATATTGCCTTGTGAGGTTTTTCTATAAGTCTGCGAAATATTTAATTTTCTCTTTGGGAGAGAGTGTTCTCAAGAATTTGGGGTATAATTCTTGAGGGAGTTGTAAGGTTACTTTTTGTCCTCAAAAGAAAGAAAAATTAGTGAATTTGTGGAAAATCCTTGTGTGGATAGATAAGGTAGTGGACGTAGACTTTGTTTGAGAAAGTCGAACCACTCTAAATCGTTGTGCAAATCTTTTCAATTTTCTGTCAAAGCTTCCACCGAAATTTTAATTGCCAATTCACCCCCTCTTGGCTATTTCGTCGATCGATTAACTCAACAAAAAGGTAAGATGAATAATATATATTGAAATTGATATTGTTTTTTGTAGTGTTGTGACTAATATAAATTCAGTTTTGTAGGTTGCAGGATCTGCGAGAAAGGTTAGTGGCAAACAATTGTTGTTAGAGTGGAAAGATGAAAAATTCGTTAGAAATTAAAATGATCCATAAAAATGTTATATTGAGACATGAATTGTTAGTGGAAAGCAATTGTGGATTAATATTTGTTTCCTACATAAACAGAAAGAATATTTGTGTGGTTCATTATTTGTATTGTTGATGAATATTTGTATTTTTTTTATTTTTAATGTCGTAGGTTCAAATACCATTAAGGATTGTAGATTCTGAATATGAGTTGTGTAATTATATATGGAATAGTTCGTTGTCAAAGAGGTAAGTATTATATATTATAGTTAGGGTTAAATAATGCATGATTTGAAAAATATAACCAAACATACTTTTGACTCAGCAAAGTTATTGTCGAATTTGGCATGCAACACATTACAATACTTTCCACTTTCACATTAAAACTGGATGAATGGGTTGAATTACAGTACATGATACAAAATATATTTAATTATTTAAATATGTTCACATAAAAGGAGAAAAACTTTGGGAGTACTTATAAAAATTGGCGAAGGTTCATAATGTTCTAGACTTTTTTCAAAAATAATCCATTTTGACCAATTTAATTTCATTATGGGTGTACTTGAAGACTTGTGTAGCATTTTAGCTTGGGATGATTTTTATATACATTTTTATACAAATCATATGATACCTCAGTTATAAATGGAAGTCGTTGTGCTTTGTTACCTCTCATGCTAAAGAGTTCAAACACCTTCATTTCCTCTCGTTATATCAAAATAAACCATCATCTTCTATCAATACTTTTCATAATATAGAGAAATCAACCAATAACTCATTGAAAAATATCAACTGATCAACCAACCACTCATAAAAAAATGTCGACCGATCAATCAACAAATCATCAAAAAATCTCGAGCAATGAACCTAAAACTCATTGATATAGTCCTTCAAAGTTATTTACATAATTATTTCTTACTATCATCCTCTTACAGTTTGTCTAACATAATTATTTCTTAGTTAAATTGTTGCGATATATGTGGATCTGTTGGTTGGGCAGAACTAGTTAATCAATGTGATATATGTAACATCAAATGGCATTTGTAAGATTAGTTTCTAATAATCTTCTGAGCAATATTTAACCCTAAAATTTTATTCCTATATTTCAACCAATTTTATTTTTTTTTTCAATTCAAAGTGTTGGGATTTGCAGAAGCTTGAATCGACAACCGAAATGGTTTGCCAAGAGGGGTGGAGTCGGTTCTTGTGTTTACGAAGTAAGGAGATTAGAAAGATAGAAAATTGCACAACGATTTATAGTGGTTCGACTTCTCAACCAAGTCTACATCCACTACTTTAGCTCCTCACCAAGGTTTTTCTAACAAATTCACTAATTTGTTCTTTCTTTTTCAAGGAAAAAGAGATAACCTTTATAACTCCCTAGTTTTTCACGGGCTAAACTAGACACTTATCCTTAGCTTTTCAAGGGCTCGGCTAGAATCTCTCCTTTTACAAAAAGAAAAAATAAGTAAACAAATAAACCTCTCAAAGGTAGGTGTTTACAAGAATTAAGCTCACTAGAACAAATATTTACAAGAGAAAAATAAACTAAGAATGAAAAACTTCTTCTCTTGTGTTTGATTGCTTGGATAGGTGTTCAGTATATTCTTCAAGTGTCCTCAACTTGTTTTTTATAGCTTGAAATGAGTTTGAAGTCGTATATAGCCATTTGGGGATATTTTGGAGCCTTTGGGGATTCATTTTCTGCAAAATAAAACTGCCCAGAACAAGTAGTATTGGTACTCCTTCAATGAGTATCGGTACTACCTTTGTAATATTTGAATGTTTGACAGTTGGGCTTGATACTACTATAGCAGTATCGATACTATTGTCGCAGTATCGGTACCTATTTTGCATTCGATGTTTTTTAGCATCGGTACTGTTCATTACTGTTCACACAGTATTGGTACTATTAATACAGTATTGATATTATTCATATAGTACAATACTATTTATAAAAAAATTTTGCTCAATTCCAACTGAAATGGACTTTGAATTATTTTTGAAAACTTTGAATAAATTCAATTCAAGTCCAAAAATATTTTGCCATAATTGTTATATCAAAACTCAGTTCAACAATCTCCCCCTTTTTGATGTAACAAAACATTTGAAAAACAATTTATGGCAAAACTCCCCCTTAATAAAATGTTTAATGAAAAAGATACAAATTGTTACCAACTGTTGGAAAATATATGAAAATGTTAAGCTCCCTCTTTTTCATTAAGAAATTGAATTTTTCAAACAATACTTCTCCCCCTTTTTGTTATATGAAAAAATAATTCAACTTTAAAGTTCTAAAATAACTTTGGAGCGTAAGTGATAAATTTATCATCTAAAAATCATTTGAAAAATCAAAACTCCCCTTAAAAAGTGCATTTCAAACAAAATTTAGCTTTAAAATATTGACACTTAAACAAGATTGAATTTCAACAAAGAATAACAAACATGTTAGTAGAACATGAAATTCAATTTATCCAAGTCTAAAATACTTTATGCAATACCAATTATTGAAATTAAGTGCATATGCATAAAGTTTTCCAAAAATATTATGCATTTGAAAATTTTGATTTCAATTGTTAGAGAGATATCATTTTTTCATTTAAACCATATGAATAAACATTCAAATTTTGGTAAAAAATTAAAAGTTATAAAATCAAAACATTTGAAAAATTGATATTAATTGTTAGAGAGATATCATATGCATTTAAAACCAATTTTGACCAAAATTCATTATGATGAGCTAAAAATTATGAAAAAATCATTAAAATTTAAAATGTTCATCATAACATCTTTTTAACATACATGAGATGATAAACAAAACATAATCATTTAAAATTTCTTATAGGTTACCCATTTCTTTTTCACGTGTGGCTAGAGCATCTTGATTTCTTCATATTTATCACCATTGCTCCCACACACCTACAAGAGACATTTATTTCTATTTTGGCATCCAAATTGCTTTGGATCCTTGGATGTTAGTTTCAATGCCCCTTGTTCCCTTAGGAACCCATACTTGTCTAATTTTAAAACGTTTTCCTTTCTTTAAAGTACAAATATGTTCCTTATGACCATGATAATGGCAATGTGAGCATTTTGCCATTTTTAACAATAATAAGTTGTTTTTAGAAATTAATTTTTTTCTTTTGTTAAGTTTTCAAGCTTAAGTTTTAAATCAAAATTTTCTTTTTCTAAACCATTTATTTTGATTTTTGAAAGCTCTAAATCATTTTTCAAAATTTCATTTTGATTTTCAAAATCAACTTTTGCTTTTAAAATCGATTTATTTTCAATTTTGAGTTTTGAAATTAATTCCGTATATTTGGAATTCATGGTCTCAAATCCCAAATACAACTTATTATAAGCATCTTGTAACTCATCAAAAGAATATGAATTAAATTTGTTTGAGTTAGAATATATCTCGGGCTCTTCACGAGCCATTAAAGACACCACCTTTTGTTGGTTCTTCTTTCTTGTTTCCATGGATTTCCTCGAGCTTATTCCAAAGCTCCTTGGCACTTGAACACGAAGAAACGGCTTCATAGATTTCAGGACCAAATGCACAAAACACCATGTGCATGGCCTTGACATTTTGTTGAGCTTTCTTCCATTCTTGGTCACTCCACTTCTTCTCCTTCTTCTTTGGAAAAGAGTATCCGCTCTCGATCATCTCCCAAGTATCAAGATCATTGGATTGGATAAATAACTTCATTAATTTCTTCCAATGATGGTAGTTGGATCTATTGAAGTATGGAGGCTTGTCGGTTGGTAGGGAGTCTTCCATGTTGAACGAGCCGGAGGTGGAAGCCATCTACTTGGTTGTTTCAAAATTTGGTAGATCTTCTTCGAGGATCATCTTAAGGTGGTTAAACCTTCTAACGATTTAAGTTCTGGTGCCAATTTTTGGGATTGACGGAAGCTCAAATCGATAACTGAAAGAGTTTGCCAAAAAGGGTTGAATTGGTTTTTGTGTTTAGGGACTAATGAGATTAGAAATATAGTAAAATTGCACAGTATTTATAGTGGTTCAACTTCTCAACCAAGTCTACATCCACTACCTTAGCTCCTCACCAAGGATTTTTCTAACAAATTCACTAATTTGTTCTTTGTTTTTCAATGACAAAGAGATAAGCTTTACAACTCCCTAGTTTTTCACGGGCTAAACTAGGCCCTTATCCTTAGCTTTTCAAGGGCTCAGCTGGAACCTTTCCTTTTACAAAAGGATAAAAGAAGTAAACAAATAAACCTCTCAATGGTAGGTGTTTACAAGAATTAAGCTCACTAGAACAAATATTTACAAGAGAAAGATAAACTAAGAATCAAAAACTTCTTCTCTTGTGTTTGATTGCTTGGATAGGTGTTCTCTATATTCTTCAAGTATCCTCAGCTGATTTTTATAGCTTGAAATGAGTTTCAAGTCGTATATAGCCGTTGAGGATGTTTTGGAACTGTTGGGGATTCATTTTCT
Organism: Hibiscus syriacus; assembly: GCF_006381635.1. Taxonomy (NCBI): domain Eukaryota; kingdom Viridiplantae; phylum Streptophyta; class Magnoliopsida; order Malvales; family Malvaceae; genus Hibiscus; species Hibiscus syriacus. Next base: position 8,506,823 of record NW_024062800.1, on the reverse strand, counting down.
ACAAAATAAAACTGCCCATAACAAGTAGTATCGATACTCCTTCAATGAGTATCGGTACTACCTTTGTAATATTTGAATGTTTGACTGTTGGGCTTGATACTACTATAGCAGTATCGATACTACTGTCGTAATATCGGTACCCATTTTTCATTCCATGCTTTTTAGCATTAGTACTATTCATTACTGTTCACACAGTATTGCTACTATTCATACAGTATCGATAATATTCATACAATGTAATATTATTCATAAAAAATTTGTGCTCAATTCTAACTTAATTGGACTTTGAATTATTTTTGAAAACTTTGAATAAATTCAATTCAAGTCCAAAAACATTTTGTCATAATTGTTATATCAAAACTCAGTTAAACACAAAGGTACTACTTGTACATCATTGTGAGGAATAAGGTAGTAGATTGGATATGTAAAGAATGTATTTCTTCCAAAACATGACTCCAACCCTTTAAGTTCGTTTAGATAAAATTGAGAAGACAAACAATAAATGTGTTTTAATAAAGACACACATATTTGTTTTAATAGGAATGCAAACAATAAATGTAAAAAAAAACAATTACATACCATTCACACATTGACCATCTTTTCAATCGTCATAGTCATTGGACTCATCAGATGTTAAATTTAGTTATTCAATCTTCTGTTATTTCTCTTGTTTTCTCTTATAAACAAATAATTCTAATGATGCAAGTTCCGTTTCTATATTTGTTGATTCATCTTATTCTAACTTTCGATTTGAACTGCAACAACATGTATCTTATACTTTAACATATTCATCAAACAATTCAACATGTCTTGTCGAATTTATTGTGTATGTGTAAATCATTTTACGAATTGATGCATTATTGTTCAGATAGCCCACTATTGAATCTTGTTCAGCCGAACTTATGGGAACTTGTTGAGTTAATCGATCGACAAAATAGGCCAAGAGGGAGGTGAATTGGGAATAAATATTTCGGTGGAAGCTTTTGCAGAAAATTGAAAATATTTGCACATCGATTTAGAGTGGTTCGACTTTCTTAACCAAAGTCTACGTCCACTACCTTAGCTGTCCACACTAAAGATTTTCCACAAATTCACTAATTTGTCTTTCTTTTGAGGACAAAGAGTAACCATACAAATCCCTCAAGAATTATACCCCAAATTCTTGAGAACACTCTCTCCCAAAGAGAACAATACAAATTTTGCAAACATACAAGAAAATCCTCACAAGGAAAGATGTTTTCACAATTCTAAAACAAAGAAAGAACACTCAAGAATAATACAATTGAGCACAATAAGTGTTCTTGAAAACAAAAATGAATATTGAATGAAATAGGCTTGAAAATGCTCAAACTTGAGGTTTGATGCTTTCTCTTTGATTCTCTCTTGATTCTTGATGATTGTTATTGATCAATGGCTCCTAAGCTTGTTTACATACTCCTTGAATCACTTATGAATATTGGGGATCATTAGTGGAGTTAATAGAGCCGTTAGTGTGTGAAAACAATTAATAAAATAGCTTGGAGCGTTAGGGGTATCGGTACCTGCCGTGTAAAATTCAAATATTTCGACCGTTATGAGACAGGGGGTATCGGTACCTCCAAGGGGTATCGGTGCCCTCCGAGCAATCTGTTATTTCTCTGAGCCAAATCTTACATGGGGTATCGGTACCCTCTGGGGGGTATCGGCACCCTCTGGACAATCTGGTTTTTTTTTTTAAGATTTATAAAGAAAAATTTTTTTGCTCGATTAGGGCTCGAAATACTTTGTAAAATTGTTTAAAAGATTAAAACACACTTTTACACTTGAGTAAGGATTGATTTTGACATTTGAAAAAACTTGGAGTAATATTTTGATATTCGAATAGTTTGATCGAATATATATATTTGAAAATGATTAGAAAATCTTGAAATCCAATAACATTTGTTATATCGAAACATCAAAATGTTTTCAACAATCTCCCTATTTTTGATATAACGAAACATTTGAGTAATTTTAAGATTTTCTATGAAAATAATTTTTGAAATCAAATTTTGAAATTACTCCCCCTTACTCTAATACTTTGAAAATAAATTATTCCCCCTTACTTTAATACTTCTCCCCCCTTTGGTTAAATCAAATAGATATTAAAACAGTTTTAAACAAGATTTTTGAAATATAAGCCAATTGATAGATTAAGATAAAGCATAAGCTGATAAGATCACAATCAAGAGAAATGTTAGCCATTAGTTTCATAATTCAATATTCAAAAAATAATGTGAAATGGTAAATTAGTCATATTTACTAATATTTAAATGATGTAAATGATGCAAAACAGAAATTAAACCCATATATATATAGATAAGTTCAAATATCCTAAACAAACTCAAACATTAAATCCAAAAACATTAAAAAGTTTAACAATTCAAAGTTCTAGATCCGATGTTCAATCTTAAGGAAAATCGAAACTAGGCAAGGTCTACTCCATTGGAGGATCAGGATGAGATATATTCACGATTAGCTCGAATCTCTTATTGATTCTCCAATTGTTGAGTCCCCATAGCAAATAAATGGGACTCTATGGATGTAAATTGTGAATCCATTGATGCATACCGGAAGTCGAATGTCTCCATAAAAGATCGAAAATATGGAGGCATTTGATCCTTTTGTTGTGCTTGTTCCTCGTGCTGCTCTGGCTCATCGTCGGGAACTTCTTCAATGTCTTGCATCAGCTGTTCAGGATCATCGTCCGCAGCCGGTGCCGGTGGAGCTCTTGACGAACTAGCTCCCGGTGTATGCTCAGCAGATCGAACCCATTGCCTGATTTTCTTATCCTTTATCCATCCGATTTTGTTAAGGAAATGAGGTTAATTTGATTTTTTAGAGGGATGGAGGCATCAAGGCTTACCCTAAGCTCGACTTTGGAAAACAGATTACTTAGATACAACCATAAACTAGAGAAGAATAGAGTTTCTTATTAGGGACAAGGTTTACGATTTCAACAATTTCAGCAAAGATAATCTGAGGTAGGTTTATTTTATTATTATTTTGGATACAATGTATCCACCAAAGATCTAGAGCTCTAAGAGTGGAGTATTTTCCTCCGGATGGTCGATACCAACAAGAGATCATCAAATGAAGAAAATGATCATGGAGATCTAATACATTCGCACTCTCCTTTCTTTTATAAGGAGTACATATCGTTTGTTTTTCATTGTCTAAGCCGACATTATCTAATCCAAATGCACGAGCTATGTATTCTGGGTCAATATAGATGAATTTTCCTAGAAGGTAGGATCTAATTCCTAAGGTTTCAGTTTTATCTCGGTTTTAGACACAAATGGAATTGGAATAGAAAATTCGAACAAGTTGATGATAAACTATTGGTTCGAGTTCAAAAAGTTTATCAAATTTCCAATCTTGTAGGGTATGAAGATATCTAAAATCTATTTCTAACATAGCTTAAAGAGATGGGATTCGTTCCTCCTGGATTTTGTATGACTCAAAATATTGAGAATACCTGAAGAAGAGATTTGGTCTACAACCAGGTTCATTGAAGCACGAATCACAAATAGTCATATTAGGATCATCAGGATTAGGAACTTGTTGGATAGGAGGTGGTTTAAAGGTGGGTTTGGCGGTTGGTTTGAGCGACTAGAGGATTTTATAGGGCGTTTTTGAGACATGACTTAGGAAATCAGAATATAAAAGATTAACCTGCAATTTTAAAACACATGTATGTAATAATATCAATCCCAAAACTCAAATGAGTCCTCATTATTTCAAGGTTCTCTAAAATAATCCTAATGGGCAATTTTTGAAATCCGAGTTTGAAAACAAGGTTTGAAAATCAATATATGTATAATTTTTTTTATGAAAACAACATAATTAAATCAAAAACTACAACTTAAAAAATATTTTTTTAATTTCAAAATTTTAAAAAAATCTTGAAAAATCTTGTGTTTTTGATGAAATTAGTTGTAGATTATAGTTCTAAACCAAAATCTAAGCAATGCCTAATGTTTATTTCAACCTAGAACTAATTAAAACTAGTCCTATGTTTAAAATCAATAAAATAGTGGGTTTAGAAAAATTTCCTTGAAAAATGAAGATTGAGTTGATTTTGATGTTGTTTGCACGAAATTAATGAAGATAGAAGGATTAGGAGTTGAAATATGAAGTAATTCTGACTTATATTTGATGGTTTTGGCAAAAAATGGAGATTATAGAGGAATAGAGGAGTCGTACGACGTGAAGAGAAGAAAAGAGGGTTTGAGAGAAAGAGGTTCATTTAGGTGTAATAAACCAGACCCCGTGGAGGGTATCGGTACCCTCAAGGGGGTATCGGTACCAACTCAAAGGGGGAATCGGTACCCATGCAAGGGGGTATCGATACCTAGCGCACCAAAATGTTAAAAATCTGATTTTAAACACTTAGAATGCTAAATTAATCAGCTCTAGTGTTATTGGCAACTCATATTACAAAAATTAACTATGTTCAATCAATCAAATCTATCATTAAATTCTATTTGAACATATAATCAATTTTCACTAAGAATCATAAACTGCCCCTAACTAATAGCAAAGAATGCAATCAAAATAGTTATTTTTATAAGCATTTTTCATTTATCCTTAAAAGTGCTAAAAATATTTTAAACACTAAGTGAAGATAGGTCAGTTAAACCTAATTCTCTCCTAAGTGTCCAAAATATTTCTTTGTCTAAAGGTTTTGTAAAAATATCCGCTAATTGGTGCAAAGTATCAACAAATTCTAGAACTACATCTTCCTTAGTGATATGGTCTCTAATAAAGTGATGTCTAATTTCAATGTGCTTAGTTCTAGAGTGTTGGATGAGATTTTTAGTGAGACAAATAGAACTAGTATTGTCACACTTGATAGGTATGGTACAAACTTCAATTCCATAATCAAAAAGTTGTTGTTTCATCCATAAAACTTGTGCACAACAATTACCAGCTGAAATGTATTCCGCTTCAGTGGTAGATAATGCAACACAATTTTATTTCTTTTAAAACCAAGAAATCAGCATATTTCCAAGGAATTGACAAGTATCGGAGGTGATTTTCCTATCTGTTTTGCATCCTCCATAATCCGCATCAGAGAAGGCATGCAAGATAAAGCTAGAGTCTCTAGGATACCAAAGTCCTAAACTAGGAGTGTCCTTAAGGTATCTAAAGATCCTCTTAACAGCTAGTAAATGCGATTCCTTAGGGCATGATTGAAATCTAGCACATAAGAAAACACTAAACATAATGTCCGGTCTACTTGTTGTTAGATAAAGCAAAGAGCCAATCATTGACCTATAGAATTTAATATCCACACATTTACCTCCTTCATCTTTGTCAAGATTTGTTGATGAGCTCATTGGAGTGGTATGAGGTTTCCCATTTTCCAGTCCAAACTTCTTGAGCATATCCTTGACGTACTTAGCTTGATTAATAAAGATGTCATCTTTTCTTTGCTTGATTTGGAGTCCCAAGAAAAATGAGAGCTCCCCCATCATGCTCATCTCGAATTCACTTTGCATTAGCTTCGAAAATTCTTGGCAAAGAGCATCATTAGTAGAACCAAATATTATATCATCAACATAAATTTGAACTACTAATAAATCTTTACCTTTATGCTTTAAAAACAATGCAGTGTCAACCTTCCCTTTTGAAAAACCTTTTTCAATTAAAAAAGTTGACAATCTTTCATACCAAGCTCTAAAAGCTTGTTTTAAACCATAAAGTGCTTTTGTCAATTTAAAAACATGATTTAGAAATTTTGAATCTTCAAAACCATGAGATTGTTCCACATATACTTTTTCTTTTATAAAACCATTTAAAAATGCACTTTTAACATCCATTTGATACAGTTTAAATTCATTGAAACATGCAAATGCTAATAAGATTCTAATTGCTTACATCCTAGCTACGAGAGCGTATGTTTCATCGTAATCTATGCTCTTTTCTTGAGTATACCCTTGAGCAAAAAGTCTAGCCTTGTTTCTCACTATATTACCACTTTCATCAAGTTTATTCCTAAATACCCATCTAGTACCTACAGTAGATTTATTACTAGGCTTTTCAACTAATGTCTATACTCTACTTCTCTCAAATTGATTTAACTCTTCTTGCATAGTCATAATCCAATGTTCATCATTTAATGCTTCTTTAATATTCTTAGGCTCTATGCATGAAATAAATGCAACATAATTGCATATATTTCTAAGAGAAGATCGAGTTGTTACCCCTTTGGATGGATCACCTATTATTTCACCTTCTTTGACATAGTTGTATTCCCTTGGGTAAGAGACTTCCCTTTCTTCAATGGTTGGATTCTCGAGAGGATCTTCAGTTTCCTCATCTTTTGTTTCTTCTTTTGATGATGGTTCTCAAACGTCATGTCTAACATCATTTGTGTTTACAATACCTACATCATCATATACACAAGAATCCTTCCTCGGAAGGGGATTATCATCGAAAACAACATGTATAAACTCTTCTACAACTAAAGTTCTTTTATTAAATACTCGATAAGCTTTAGAATTTAATGAATAACCCAGAAAAATTCCTTCATCACTTTTAGAATCAAATTTGCCAAGATTTTCTTTACCGTTGTTTAAAACAAAACATTTATATCCAAAAGGATGAAAATAGCTAATGTTAGGCTTTTTATTTTTGAAAAGTTCATATGGAGTTTTCTTCAAAATATTCCTAATCATTACTGAATTAATAACATAACAAGCGGTATTTGTGGCTTCCGCCAAAAAATATTTTGGCAAATTGTTTTCACACAGCATGGTTCTAGCCATTTCTTCTAAAGTTTAATTTTTCCTCTCAACAACTCCATCTTGTTGAGTGGTTCTAGATGCTGAAAATTATGGCTAATACATTAGAATTACAAAATTCAGTAAATCCAAGATTTTTCAAATTCAGTTCCATGATCACTCCTAAAACTAGTTATAGAGTAACCTTTTTCATTTTGGATTACTTTTGAAAACGTGATGAATTTTTGTAATGCTTCATCTTTAGTACTTAAAACTAGAACCCAATTATATCTAGAATAGTCATCTACCAAGACAAATTCATATTGTTTTCCACCCAAGCTAGTAGTCCTAGATGGCCCAAAAAGATCTATATGGATCAATTATAATACTCTACTAGTGGATACGTCATTAATGGATTTAAAAGAAATTCGTTTTTGTTTTCCTTTAGCACAAGCATCACAAATTTTATCATTATCAAATTTTAGTTTAGGCAACCCTCAAACTAAATCTCCTTGAATTAGTCGTTGTAAAACACTCATACTAGCACGTCCTAGTCTCCTATGCCATAACCAACTATCATGCTCATCCTTAGCAACTAGGCATAAATTAGTCATATCTATATAATCTAAATGCACCATGTATATGTTTCCTATTCTATGACCAACAAGTATAATCCGATTAGATGCAATGTCAACAACTTTACAACCACTAGTCTCAAACATGACATTGAATCCCTTATCACATAATTGACTAATACTCAATAGATTATGCTTTAATCCATTCACATATAATACATTTTTAATTTGTATGGAAGAGGTATTACCTATAGTACCTATACCTTCAATGTGACCTTTTGAATTATCACCAAAAGTCAACTCTCCTCCATTTTTGGCGTTAAGCTTTATAAACCGGCTCTTGTCTCCGGTCATGTGTCTTGAGCATCCACTATCAAGGTACCATGAGTTTGAATTTGTTTCCCGTGTCTTGTAGCAATGCTCCTTTTCCTACAAACATAAATTAATTTTTTATTTTTGGTACCCAAGTTCTTTTAGGTCCATATTCATTAGTCTCCAAAATTCTAGTCCCCTTAGGTATCCATTTGTGTAGGATATCCTTATCTTTAGTAGTAATGAGTTCTTTAGGAACTCATATAATTCTAACGATTTTTCCATTAGAGGTTATTCGGGGACCTCTATGATTGTAGTTTTTAAAACTTTTTCTAACAAAGTTGATTTTTGAACTTTCTCCTTTTTCAAAATGTTTTAAATTAACCTTATTGAAAAAAGCTTTACAATCATCAATTTTCTTTTGATGATCGTCATTTACTCTTGAAAGTAAGTTATGCAAATTGGTATTTTTCTTTTCAAATTCATCTAATTTGATTTGCAATTCTTTGATCTTGCTTTCAAGATCATTGTTGGTTTTGGACATAAGACTATTTTCATTTTTCAATTTTGAAATATCATTTTTATATTTTGAAAATAAAGTCTTATAATTCGAAGCCAACCCATTATAATTCTCTAATAACTCATCATAAGATAAATCGTCTAAATCAAATGAGTTAGAGGTTACCTGAGAGTTTTCCCCGATGGTCATTAAGCACAAGTTTGAAACTTCTTGTTCCTCTTCATCGGAACCTTCTTCATCGCTCCATGTAGCCACATGAGCCTTGTGCTTCTTCTTTGATTGACCCTTTTTCTCCAATAAAGCCGGATTTAATATTTGATATACCCCGGCTTCGGTTCATTTTTGAAGCCTTCATTGCGTTTGAATTTTCTTCCTCGGTTGGGCCTCATCAATTTTCTGAACTGTTTGGAAAATAAAGTCATCTCCTCGTCCTCGTCATCTTCATCCGAATCACTCTCATCTTTTGCGAATTTGAGAGCAACTCCCACGTTCTTCTTTTTCTCCGTCTCTTTCTTTATCTCGTTCATCTTTTTTAGGTCTACCTCATCTTGAAATATCATTTCATGAGTGAGGAGAGAACCACTAAGCTCATCGAGAGTTAAATATTTTAAGTTTTTAGCCTCGATGATCGCCGTCTTCTTTGATTGCCAAGATTTTGGAAGAGAGTAAACTAACTTCCTCATAAGCTTCTCATTTGGAATGATCTCTTCAAATGATTTGAGACCATTGACAATCGTGGAAAATCTATCCGTCATAGCTTTGATATCTTCATCCGGTTGCATCCTAAAATTTTCATATCTATGAGTTAGAAGACTAATTTTAGATTATTTTACCTCGTTTGTACCTTCATGAGTGACTTGTAGTTTATCCCATATCTCTTTGGCGGTTGTACAAGATGAAACTCTCCCGTATTCATCCGATCCAAGAGCAAAAAAAATAATATGGATAGCTTTGGAGTTGAGCTGGAACATTCTTGTCTCTTATTCACTCCATAATCTTGGATGAGTGGAAGGTTTGATGTATCCATCTTCTATAATATTTCATGCTCCCATGTCACTTTCTTAAATGAAATACATCATCCTATTCTTCCAATAACCATAAATACATCATCCTATTCTTCCAATAAGCATAATTAGCTCCATTGAAGAAAAGAGGCTTGTTAACGGGCAATGAATAAAGACCGACGTTGGAGTTTGAAGTGGAGGTCATTGATGACTTGATTATCAATGTAACTCTTCCTGAATCGACTCAAGAAGTGATTAAACCTTCAAATGAGTGAGGCTCTGATACCAATTGTTGAGTTAATAGATCGACGGAATAGGCCAAGAGAGGGTGAATTGACAATAAAAATTTCAGTGGAAGCTTTTGCAGAAAATTGAAAAATATTTGCACAGCGATTTAGACTGGTTCGACTTTCTCAACCAAAGTCTACGTCCACTACCTTAGCTATCCATACTAAGAATTTTCCATAAATTCACTAATTTGTCTTTCTTTTAAGGACAAAGAGTAACCTACAAATCCCTCAAGAATTATACCCCAAATTCTTGAGAACCTCTCTCCCAAAGAGAACAATATAAATTTTGCAAACTTACAAGAAAATCCTCACAAGGAAAGATGTTTGCATAATTCTAGAACAAAGAAAGAACACTCAGGAATAATACAATTGAGCACAATAAGTGTTCTTTAAAGCAAAAATGAATATTGAATGAATTAGGCTTGAAAATGCTCAAACTTGAGGTTTGATGCTTTCTCTTTGATTCTCTCTTGATTCTTGATGATTGTTATTGATAAATCCTTGGATCATTTCTGAACGTTAGGGATCATTAGTGGAGTTAATATAGTCGTTAGTGTGTGAAAACAATTAGTAAAACATCTTGGAGAGTTGGGGGTATCGATACCCCTGCATAGGGTATCGGTACCTGCCGTGTAAAATTCAAATATTTCGACCGTTATGAGACACGGGGTATGGGTACCTCTTGGGGGTATCAGTACCCTCCAAGAAATCTATTCTTTCTTGGAGCCAAATCTTACATGGGGGTATCGGTACCCTCTGGGGGGTATCGGTACCCTCTGGACAATCTGGTTTTTCGTTTTAAGATTTATAAAGAAAATATTTTTGGCTCGATTAAGGCTCAAAATACTTTGTAAAATTGTTTAAAAGATTAAAACACACTTTTACACTTGAGTAAGGATTGATTTTGACATTTGAAAAAATTTGGAGTAATATTTTGATATTCAAATAGTTTGATCGAATATATATATTTGAAATTGATTAGAAAATCTTGAAATCCAATAACATTTTTTATATCGAAACATCAAAATGTTTTCAACAGAACCTAAAGCTTAGTGACAAAAATTTTGTATTTCCCTCTACACCAACCTTGTTTAAAACTTGATTCATCAAATTGAACAATCCAATGTCTTCTTTAAACAAAATTTTGAAAGATTTCACCTCACAATACACAATCGTTGAAATTCTTGCCATTACACACAAACACTACTCTATATACATAATGGAATTTTTTAGAAATATATATCGAGTTAAAATCAATTCTAATTGCATTTCTCTACACAATAAATGTGACTTAAATAATAAATATTTTATTTCATACACAGTAAAGATTCATTTCTTCTGAGGAACATAGTAAATATTTCATTTCTTATGTGTTGAGGTTTTTTTCTTTTTCCCCATGAAATCAAGACAACTTTAAATGTGTAATGCATGTTACTCTTTCCCCTGCTAAAGCATGTCAAGTAATCTTCAATTGCATAGAAACTAAATTTTACCAACATTTTCAAACTAAAGTATCGAAACTCATACCATATGTATCGATATTTCAAAATTTCGAACTAATACCATCAATATTTTTAACCAAAAGTATCGAACCTCATAATGAAATGTTTTGATACTATATATATCAAGAATATTTTAAAATCTAAAATAACGAACTTCGCATATAAGTATCGCTATTTTAAAGTTCGAACTTATTTTAAAACTTTTACATTATTTAAAAGTATTGATCATCATGCATTAAGTATCGATATTTAAAAGATCGAACCACTTTCTTGTATTATTATAAACTATTCAAAATCCATTTGCATGAGTAACGTTACTGGTTGCGCCTTGTTGTTATGTTAACTGGTTAAGTCGAGCGCTGAAACCGTGTATATTATGAAAAACAATACAAACCTGGTTTCGTGGATAATATTATAGGTTGCACCTTGTTGTTATGTTAACTGATTAAGTTATAGGCTGAAATTGTATATATTATGAAAAAGTAATACAAACTGGTTAAGTTATAAAGATAAGGTTTCTTAGGTAACCCTTAGTATATAAATAGGATATTCCTTCCTCCACTTAGCATAATTAAAAATTAATTTCTCTTCTCATTCTTCTTCTTTGTTTTCTCTTATGATATTTCTATTTATGGATTCCATAAAGCATCCTCTTCTGGTGGTATGAAAAACTAGAGTCTAAGGAGTTCAGTGGGTGGTGTTAAACTAGATCTTAATGTTAAACACAACTCCTACTTATAAAGATATCCTCTTCTGGTGGCATGAAACCTAACACAAATCTTATACATACTTATGTAAATATTAGTGCTAGAAGTTATGCCACTAGAAGAGGATACCTTTATAAAGCAGAAGTCCTTATAAATCTTTATCTTTTGCAATGTTATGATATTGGTACCGGTACCGGTACCGAAATTCTTCTCCATCTTATGAGTTTTTTTCCTAGCAATCGTTGTGTGACTATTATTCTTAACCTTAAAAGGTTCAGTTCAGACAAAGTTTTCTCACTCGTGACGCTGATGTGACAAATGACATATCCACTCATCATTAATTTTGTTTCACCGTGGATTAGACTCAAGTTGCATATGGTACCCAAGAATCAAGAATAATTGCCGATCATAAGCGCATAAGTATGAATATATTAAATTTTTGTACAAAGTATCAATCAACATAGATTAAGTATTAATATTTTGTATTTCAATCTGCTTTCTTAAATAATTTGTCTCAATTTACTTATAATAAATATCGATACTTCTCCACAAAAATCGATACTTTCGAATTAAAAAAACATGGAAAATGAGAAAGCTGCAAAGTATCAAAATTTTCCACAAATACAAGACTATAAGTATCGATATAAATAAAAAATATCGAATCTCATAACATGTGTATCGATATTTTAACTAACGATCATATACATCAACTTGTTCAATATCTAAAAGTATCGATCATCATCGCATAAGTATCGATATTTTAAATTTCAATCTTTCTTTTTCAATTTTTTAAAATATCGATCATTACCGCATAAGTATCAAAATTTTAACTTTCGATGTTATCTTTAACTTTTTCAATATTTAAAAATATTGATAATAATATATTAAGTATCTATATTTAAAATTTTGTTCTATTTTTTTATTTTTTAGGCGCAATCGTATTTCTTATATATATTCATAATATTTCAGCTTCTAACTTATTTTCTTTTAGTTTTTAAAAGCATCGATTATTTCCGCATAGATATCGACATTTTAGCATTTGAGCTTATCTTCAATTTTTTCAATATTTAAAAATATCAATAATAATATATTCAATATTGATATTTAAAATTCCGAACAATTTTTTTATTTTTTATTTTGGATAAACCTATTTTATTAATAAAAATATTAACATAATATATCACAACATATTTCTTGGTAAACCATAACATTCTTTGGCGCAACCTATTTTATTAAAAAAATATTAACATTACAAATGACATCATATTTCTTAATGAACCAATACATTATTGTGTGCAACCATATTTCTTATATATATTCATAATATTTTTAGCTTTTAACTTATTTTCTTATTGTGAGGAAATTCAATGCTCCATCAGCTTAAACTATGATAATATTGTAGGCACAACCTATTTTATTATTAAAAATATTAAGATTCCAGATTGCAACATGCTTTTTAATGAACCATGATATTTTTTGTCGCGACCTATTTTATTAATAAAAATATTAACATTACAAATCAAAACTTATTTCTTAATGGACTATGACATTATTGGAAGAAATCGTATTTCTTATCTATATTTATAACATTTTCAACTTTTTACTTATTTTCTTATCATGAGAATGTCTAAGGCCCTATCAACTTAAACTCTGCTAACCTTTTAGGCACAACCTAAAATGTTAATATTATTCATAACATTTATTGTTTATAACTCATTTTCATATCCTAAAACATTTTAGTGCAATATGTTATGTTATTCTGACTGGTAATTTTTCGGTGTAGCGCTTTTAACCTATAACAATTTTTACCGATCATGCCATTTATTAGCCTCATTTTAGGCGCCTCATAGCAAAACATCATCGGTGACAGAAGGAGAAGAATTGACAAACGCGTGTGGCTCACGCATCAGTGACGCACCGAACGACCGACGAGTGCAACGATCATGGACGGTGGAAACTCTCGGCCGTTAGATCTAACATGCGATCAAGCGCCAAGATCATTTTGTGTTTTCTCCCTGGGATTTTTGACATGGCAACATCCGAGGCTATTAGATCAAAGTTTAATCAGAGGCCCAAATTAAAATTTGTGTTTCTTCACTTGAATCATCGACGTGACAAAATTTGAAATCCTTAGATCCAAACTTAGGGAAAGGCCCAAACTCACTTGTGTTTCTTTACTTGGATGGATGACATGTCACCATTAATTGTTTGCCTAAAACAATTGGCTATCATTAAAGTTTGTCTTCTTCCCAAAACAAAAATTCAAAACTAATCTCCCTTGTTGAAGGATGGAGGTGGCTTGTAATATGACTGTGTTTGGTACTATGTAATATGTATTGGTATTTTGTAATGGATTTTAATATTTAATAAATGGACTCTTATTTATTTGAATTTAGTTTTGTTTAATAATATGTGAGCTTGTATCATATAATATATGAATTTAATATCTAACATGTAGCATGAAGTATAACATGGACTAATATATTTGGACTAATATATTTATATATAATAAACTATATAATATGCACATAACATGGACTCATAATATGGACATAATAATCATATGGACTAACATACTACGACTATATAATATGCTCATAACACGTACTATAATATCTACTATGTGTATATAATACTGACCATAATATGCATAGCTTACTTAATACGCATAATATGTACACAACACAACTATATTATATGTATATAATACACACTACAATATATATGGGTTCATTATAATGTACTATATAATAAAGTATATAATATGCGTAGACTTTCTACGTCATCCTGGATAAAAATAAGGGTTGACAAAATCTAACAACAGTTAACTTTAAGCAATCATACTTTAATTATAAAAGTAATAAAATATTGTACTTTTTTTGAACTTAGTAAGAAAAAAGTTGTATAAAATTTAAAGAGTAGTTTATTTATCCTTAAAAGATTGCATTATTTTCCAATTGCATCAAAACCGCCTGATTTACAATCCAACGGTCAATTGGATGGCATAGGGCACCCTGCGGGCAATTTTATATTAAAAACCAAAAATAAATAATTATTTAAAGAAATATGACACTCCAAAAATTATTTGGAAAAATAGCCCCCAAATTGTCCATATCGGACAACCTCGAGGCCTGAAAACCTCGTGTTAAATCCTCGCACCCTCCAACATGCTAGATACATCCGACGTGGATGCATTTTCCAAGTAATCCAATAAAAAAAATTGGATAAAATGACATCGCGCATTACGAAGGACGAGATAGCTTTTATGATCCAAAATATCACGAGATTTATGGGGATCTCGCAGCCTACAAAGCTGAGGTTCTTTCGAATTCAACAATCTAATTTGAAACGTAGAAATTAAATGAATATAATAAATAAACATAATAATAATTAATAATTAAATATAATAAATAATTAAAATATAATAATATATAAATATAGTAATTAAAATATATATTTTATAAAAAAATAATTATAATATTTTTTTGTAAATTTTGAAATAATGAAAAATTATATGCATAAATTATTAAATATAATAAATATTTAATAATATTATAATTATAATATATTTTGAAATTTAAAAGATAAAATCTAGTAGCAATCTCGTGTCTTGCAAACCGTGAGATACTAAGAACGGAATAAATTCTTCGTGTTTTCATCGTAACTCGCATATTACAGGACGCAAATTGTATTTAAAATCACGCTTCATCGGGTGCGATAAGGGATATAAATAGGGTCTTCCACTCCTATTCATCACCACACCCTTTCATATATTTAAAGATTCAAAGATTTCATATCATGGCAGTGAGTCTATTAAGACATGATCGAAGTCACGTATTCGATTATTAGAGGCGAAATGATGAGGTAAATTAATTAATATTATTTTGTATTTCTACTATTTATTTATTTATTTAGTTTATTTGTTTTGGTATTGAAATAATTTTTAACTTGAATCGACAACCAAAAGGGTTCGCCAAGAGGGATCGAGTCAATTCTTGTGTTTAGGGAGTGGGGAGATTGAAAAATAGAAAATTTGCACAGCGATTTATAGTGGTTCAACTTCTCAACCAAGTCTACCTCCACTACCTTAGCTCCTCACCAAGGATTTTCCAACAAATTCACTAGTTTGTTCTTTCTTTTTCAAGGACAAAGAGATAACCTTTACAACTCCGTAGTTTTTCATGAGCTAAACTAGAACCTTATCCCTAGCTTTTAGCAGGCTTAGCTAGAACAAAAAACCCTTTAAAATGAAAGGAAATGTAAACAAAAAAACCTCTTAAAGGTAGGTGTTTACAAGAATTAAACTCACAATAACAAAATATTTACAAGAGAAAGATGAAATAAGATTGAAAAACTCTTCTCTTGTGTTTGATTGTTTGGATAGTTGTTCTATATTTTCTTCAAGTGTCATCAACTTGCTTTTATAGATTGAAATGAGTTTGAAGTCGTATATAGCCGTTGGGGATGTTTTGGAGCCGTTGGGGATTCATTTTCTGCAAAATAAGTCTATCCAGAATAGGAAGTATCAATACTCCTCCATAAGGTATCGGTACTACCTCTGTTAAATTCAAATTCAACTAGTCGTTGCTAGCCGTTGGAGCCTTGTAGTATCGATACTGCCTAAGGGGTATCGATACTACTTTGCACTATGGTAGTGATACCCTTGCATTGTATCAGTACTCATTTTGCATTCGATGTTTTGAGCCTTCATGGTAGTATCGATACTACCTTGATGGTATCAGTACTACTTTTTCCTAAGGTATCGATACTACATCTAGGGTATCAATACCCATTCATGTGGTATCGATACTACAAAGAACAATATCAGTACTACTTGTAATTTTTGCTCAATTCATCTTTTAAATGAATTTTGAATTATTTTTGAAATCTTTGAAAACTTTGAATAAATTTAATTCAAGTCCAAAAACATTTTGCCATAAAATGTTATATCAAAATATAATTCTACACGTAGGGATATGAACGTGTATTAAAGTGTCATATAAATCTTGTGACATCGCCCGATGCGTATATTGTTGACTATTTATTTACATTTAGAGAGTTTCAGATATATCAATAGTATAACTGGTGATGGTGTGATGTTGAATCCTCCACTTATAAATGCGTTGGTGGAAAGATAGAGAACGGAGACGCACACATTTCGTTTACCGTGTGAGGTGAAAACTATTACCCTGCAAGATGTTGCATTTCATCTGGGACTTCATATTAATGGAGTATCTATTACTGGTGTTGCCGACGCCCCTAGAAACGTATATGAGGTATTACACGGAATTGATCCGCCCGATGATGCACACAATGGTGGAAAAATAAAAATTAATTTTTTTGATGAAAGTTTTACGAACCCAACCCAGATTGCGGAGCATGAAGTGTATGAGGTAAATATACATGTTTTTATCTATGAATATTTATTAATATTTCAATTTATTTATTTAATTTTTTTAGAAATTAAGTAGTTATATTATTTTATTAATTTTTTGAAATGATTTGCTCATGCGCATATTATACTAGTTATTGGGGATTTTAATGTCAAACAAATCCCAAAATAAGGTGCATCTGATGTGGTTGAATCATTTGCAAAATTTGAGTAATTTAAGAAATATAAGTTGTGGGTCGGCAATTTTGACATTTTTACTCCAACGGCTTTGTAGAGTCGTAGATCAAACGAAAAATATTATTGGAGGGTGTTTATTGTTATTGCAGTCATAGGCCTTGACAAGAATGCAATTTTTTTGTTCGATTCTTAAAACACGTGTCCCATATGAATTTTCGTTACGTAAAAGGTAAAAAATAATTTTTATCTATTTTTTATAATATTACTAACAAATAATACAATTCTATTGTATTAATGATAGGTGGATTGATGAAACATTTTACGCCCACTTACCAATCCTACAATACGATCAGATTATGCACTATGACGAAAAAAATTGGTAGCCTATGGTTAACCTAGATTTTTTGTGACGAAGATTTAATCGAACATCAACAAAAAATCGAACAACCGAAATTGTACTCTATACTCATATTTACAAGCAAAAAATAACACTCCAATATGTCTATTAAACTATTTTTTTCTTTTTCTTTCACATAATCATGATTTCTAACAATTTTCAACGTCATTTTTACTCTACATAAAATGTCTTATATATGTTGAAAATATAATTACCTTAAAGATAAATTACAACACTACGGGTTTATAATTAAAAATTAAAAAATAATTTTTCACCTAAAAATAATATTCGAATAAGTCTATGGACACTAAAAGAAGGGAAAGAACATCGCGCTTTGCAGGACGCACGATCCCCATAAATTTTATAATATTTTAGATAATAAAGGTTACTTCATGCTTTGTAATGCACAAAATCATTTTATCTAGTTGTTTCATTGGTTTACCTGAAAAATACGTTCATGTCTGATATATCTCACGTATTGGAGAACTTAACACTCGATTTATAGGCTGTAAGATCGTCTGATATAGATGATCTAAGAATTATTCTTTCAAATAATTTTAAAAGAGTCATATTTAATTAAATAATTATTTATTTAAATTTTTTATTGCATATACAAAGAATAGACAATTAAAAATATGGAAAATCATGTGATTTTTTTAAACTTTAATGGTAAGTTACACGTTTTTTTTACTATACTTTATCATCATTTTATTTTATTTATTATATTTTTTTAATCTTTTTATCAAACATTAGATATTAAATTTTTGGGTAAAGTATAATAATGGTCACTGAATATTTCTGAAATTTATATTTAGGTCCTTTAACTTTTAAAACTTGCAATACAGTCCCCAAACATTTAATCCGTTTGCAATATAGTCCCCGCACCTATGAAAATTAGGGTAAATCATATAAATGGTCATTGAACTTTTTAGGCACTTGAATTTAGGTCCCCCAACTTTTAAAACTTACAAAACATTCCTCAATTTCATTATAAATCCCAAATTTCAAAGTAATTCAATTTCATTCTAAACCCTAAATTCTAAAATAATTCAATTACATTCTAAACCTCAAATTCTAAAATACTTCAATTTAAGGAGAAATATAATAGATTATCTTTAAGAACGTGATATCGTTTTGATTTTTTTACTTTTGTGAAGAAAAAAATACACCCCCTCCTCGTAAATGTAAATTTAGTGATCTTCAATAATTTAAATATAAAAAATGATTACGGAAGAAATTGAATAAAAAAAATACAATCTCTTAATGAAAAAAATTAAGAATCAAAATCTCCATTTGACATCCTTATAATTTTTATTTATTTCAATTATAATTTATTTTTTTAATAGTTTGATGTGATTATAAGATAGTATTTATTCAAAAAAATAATTTATTAACAATATAGATATACCCTACAAACACAATTGTTTGAATTTAAAACTTTTAAAGAAAATAACATTTTTTTTACCTATATTAGAAAATTAAAAAATAGATCGTGCTAGAACTAAAAGAATACGTGACCATGAAATAGAAAGTTTACGTATGTTACGAAAATATGGCACAAATCCCATCTCTTTTGAATTGATTGTTATCATCAACTTAGGGTATATTATATTAAATTATTAATTTTTTATTTTATTTTTGAAGTAGTCAACTTCAATGTTTATTTTTTTATTGTATTTTTTTATGATTTTATTAAATAATTTTTCTATAAAAATATTCGATGTAATAATTAAATAAATATTTAATTATCATGGTAATATTTATATTTTAATTATAATAGAAATAAAATATATTTATACATCATTACTATAATTAACATAACTCGTATATAAAATTTTGAATATGCTATTTATATAGTCTTAATATTTATGTGAAAGATATAAAATATATTAACACGTATGATTAGATATAAAAATATACACAAATAATCAGAAATATATTTATTTTTAAATAAATGAATTATTATCATATATTCTTACTATTGAAAAAAATTTCATGTCTTTAAATTAATATTAAAAAATTATCATATGTTTTTAAATATAAAAAAGTAAATTAATTAATAATTTAGTGACATTGGCGTCGTTCATAAAAAAAGACAAAAATTGAAGTATTTTAGAATTTGGATTTTAGAATGTAATTGAATTATTTTGGAATTTAGGGTTTAGAATGAAATTGAATTATTTTGAAATTTGTGGTTTAGAATGAAATTGAGAATTGTTTTGTAATTTTTAAAAGTTAGGGGACCTAAATTTAAGTGCCTGAAAAGTTTAGTGACCATTTATATAATTTACCCTAATATTCATAGGTGCGGGACCATATTGTAAATGGATTAAATGTTTGGGGACTGTATTACAAGTTTTAAAAGCTGAGTGACTTAAATGCAAGTTTCAAAAATATTCAATGACTATTATTATACTTTACCGTTAATTTTTTTATCACTCGACCATTTAATTTTTAACGTTATTATTACTTGATATAATTAATCACTTTTAACAATTAAAATATATGTTTAAAAAAAAGGGGGAAAATGGGATCTTCTTCCTTTATGTATTGTAATTCTTCATGCTTCAGTTCTTGCTCTTGTAACGCTATAATTGTTAATAAGAAAACAAAGAGAAATAAAACCCATTCAAGAAATTCAAAATGATAGAGGTTGAGAAATCCATTCAATTTCTATATGTTAAAAGCCTCGTATTACTTGGTTATATCGACTCAACTTAATCGTAGCAACCAATTTTTCAATTTAAGATTCCATTGAATAATCATTGTGGTGAAAGCCCATAAAATTCTAAATGGGATAATTGGGAATCGCTTTTTCTTTTTTCCAAAACCGAAAGAAGAATTAGAGATGGAAGAACTTACAGATTGTTGGAGTGCAGCAGAATCAAAAGAGTTCCTTTTTTTAGCTCTTGCTTCTCTAGTGCATTCAATAACGCCTAAACTCAGCACGATCAAGGTGATTTTCAAGGCTTGAAGTTTGAAAATTGAATCGACTTAGTTGAGAAAAGATTTGGGTTTGTGAGTTGTTTTGAAAAAAAAATTCTTTTAAGGATAAACTTTGAGCTTTTTTTCTTTCTAGGTTTTATCTCAATTCTAGTGGCTTTTCTTTTATTGTGAAAAGCCATAGCTCATTGTTTTCCAGGTGAAGGCAGAGAGAAAATGACAGGAGGAGAAAGGGAAAGGGAAAGGGAGAGGGGAAACGGCATGTGTGCGGCAATGGGGGATAATAATATATATAAAAATAATATTAATAAAATATTTATTAATTAAAAAAAAATAAAAGATGCTATATAATCATAGAATTAAAGAAAAAAAGGTGGATCGATTAAAAATATTCGATTTATAAAGTTTAGAGAGTAAATTGTAAAACTTAAAAGTACTGTGAGTAAAATAGCATAGATAATGAAGTATAGTGAGCAACCTTGTAGTTTACCCAAACTTTAAAGTGTCCAAATTCAGATACTCCAGGTACCAGACTCTTCTACTCTGTTTCACTTCTACCGCTATCTTCTCTTCTCCACCATAAAAAATGCAGTACAAAAATCTGGGCAGATCAGGTTTGAAGGTGAGTCAACTATCATACGGAGCATGGGTGAGTTTCGGAAACCAACTCGATGTTAAAGAAGTGAAGTCACTTCTCCAGTGCTGTAAAGACAACGGGGTCAACTTTTTCGATAACGCCGAGGTTTACGCCAATGGCCGAGCCGAGGAGATCATGGGTCAGGCTATTCGGGAACTTGGGTGGAAACGATCGGATCTGGTGGTTTCCACCAAGATCTTCTGGGGTGGTCCAGGGCCTAATGATAAGGGTTTGTCTAGGAAACATATTGCTGAAGGAACTAAGGCCTCCTTGAAGAGGCTTGATATGGATTACGTTGATGTGATCTATTGTCATAGGTTGGTTCATTTCAAGATCCGTTTTTTTTAATTTGATTTTCTGGGTTTGATATCGATATGGGCTTTTGTTTCTTGATTTTGGTATTATTCGTTTGATTATTCATTGTATGCAATTTTTCTTGCTTCTGGATATTTGATTTGATGCTGTTGATGTTTTCTTGGGTTCTAGTTTTGATTTGAAGTCACATGAAAAATATTATTTGTAGGGGATTTTTGGATTATGCATTATAGAATAAGATGACTTAATCTCATTGATTTATTTTTATAGAAATTCTTGAGGATGTTTTATATTTAGTGTTTCTGGGTATTAATTTGGCTTCCCTTTTTTATAAAAAAATGTGGCTTGTTTGTTGAGGAACTCTAGTATGTATGGTTCTTTGGGATATAGATTTATTTACTTAGTTCAATGTTTCATATGTGGGTGAGTGTATAATCTCTACCATGTGTAGCTGTCTAAGCTCTTTCGTGAGCCTTTGCAGACAAATTCTGGTTTTCTTCTGTAATTTTTTCTATGATTAGTTGTTGGAATGTAAGTTGGAGGACTGTATTTTGAGAAACTTGACATTCTCGTTTTGATGTTTGATTACAGGCCAGACACCTATACTCCAATTGAGGAGACAGTGAGAGCTATGAATTATGTGATCGATAAGGGTTGGGCATTTTATTGGGGGACAAGTGAGTGGTCTGCACAACAGATTACGGAAGCATGGGGAGTAGCTGAGAGGTTGGACTTGGTGGGCCCGATTGTGGAGCAGCCGGAGTATAATTTATTGACTAGGCACAAGGTGAGTCGTTGGTTTGAACTCTGAATACCGAATAGCCACTATTTCTTCCTTTTAATTGTTTGTGAACTTTGTTTTGGAAATCATAGATGATAGATGTAATAGAATTCTCATTATTATTTGGTTTGTGCCATAAAAACTTCGACTTGCCCGAATTTATAGTTTTTAAGTGGGAATTATTTTTTTTTCATGTTTCCTTTGGGACTAACAGGTTTTTCTCACCCTTCTCTGTGTGCCTGCAGGTTGAATCCGAGTACCTTCCTCTGTACACCAACTATGGCCTAGGTCTTACCACCTGGAGTCCTCTTTCATCAGGAGTGCTTACTGGAAAATACAGCAAAGGAACAGTACCTCCTGACAGTCGGTTTGCTTTAGAAAATTTCAAAGTAAGAATTCACTAAATATTTGATTTCTTACTCTTGATTTTGCACTTTTATTGATCTTTTTGCCTCAATGTTGAGTGTTGAACATAACCATCTATAGCCATTTAGGTTCCTTTCTCCTTGTTTGTAGAAATTACTTTTAACAAGATTCATTTTAGGCTATGATTCAGTGTGCCTTTTGGTTCTTAGGAATCTAACATCTTGTTGATGTATCCATGGTTGTAATAAATATAATTTCTGGTGTTGGTATCCAAAAACAGAACACAAAGATCAAAACTCAAATGTATAGTGGTAGTTGCATGTGCATAATTCTCCAAGCAGACTTAACTTATCATATTTAGTGCTAAAATTTGTCAGTTA
Source organism: Hibiscus syriacus (assembly GCF_006381635.1). Classification (NCBI taxonomy): domain Eukaryota; kingdom Viridiplantae; phylum Streptophyta; class Magnoliopsida; order Malvales; family Malvaceae; genus Hibiscus; species Hibiscus syriacus. The sequence goes on along the minus strand of NW_024062800.1, from coordinate 8,483,779 downwards.
CAATCTTTTGAGATGACTGAAACTTACCCAGCTTAACTTAGCTGCAAGTATTTTTGTATTATATTTGATAATGTAGCTTTCTTTGTTCTTTCTGCACTACTAATTTTAACCTCCTTCCGTTTCGGTCACGAGTAAGTGACTAATCTATGTGATTTCTTGTGTAGAATCTTGCTAACCGATCACTAGTTGATGATGTCTTGAAGAAAGTCAATGGACTGAAGCCAATTGCTGATGAACTTGGTGTGCCTTTAGCTCAACTCGCAATTGCATGGTGTGCTGCAAATCCTAATGTATCATCGGTTATTACTGGTGCTACAAAGGAATCTCAGGTTAGTATTTTATGTATCTCTCATCACTTTATTTCATATTTCGCTGGACCACTATGGATCCGATGAATTTACTTTCCCTGTGATTCTTCAAGGAAGCAGTTGTACACTCATTTGTTAGTAGTACAATATTATAAAATTTGGTTGTTTGGTACATATGCATTTACATGAAGTGTCAATATATGTTTGATATATGAACACACCAGATGATGACGTTGAAAATACGGGTAATGTAATGAAAGAGTTACAGATTAATCTGGGATTATAGATCTTTGCATACTTGACAATAGGTGACATGTTAGCAACCTATGCTGCCCAACACTTCATTTTTATTGAAGTATCCATGTCCTACACTCATGCTTGACACATTTTTCTGGTATGGGTGCCGGGATATGATCCTTGGAGGACCCTCCAAATGCATGGAAAAACATAGAAAAACATTGAACATTTCTGTGTTGGGCACATAGCCGGACTTGAAAATAACTCCATTTTCCTAGCAACAAAATTGCAACTTACATTTCATCTGGTGACATTCATTAAAGTCCATAGATCTTTTGCATTTATGCCCAGCTCTTCAGAATACACGGATAGCAACCTCATTTTGGTATCTTCTTTTGTCACCAGGCTAAGACATTACCCTTATTTTCAATGTCATGTCCACCCTGAAAAATATTTTCAGATTAACAAATTTTTTTCGTTAGTTGTTCATTGTACCGAAGGTGCCCACTCTGAAATTTTATTTGTGCTCACTCCATGTGAAATTTTTTTGTTATTAATGTATATATGCCCACCTTGAAAAATATTTCTAGATCCGCCACTGCCCACGTGTGAACTTGTAAATTGATAGAAATACTATTTTCTATAGTTTCAATAAGTTCCAATTTAACGTTTAATCATTTTCTTCTTTCTTATCTTTTCTTCTTGTCACATGTTTGTTATTCTCGCTTCATTTAATTAATGGTTTGATTGTATATGGTAGGCTAGTTACAGTTGGGTAAGCTTACTATTTTAGAACCGTTATTTAAGAAGCAATTCTGTTAGCTCCTCGGTGAGTGTTGCCAACTATATATAGTTTTTTTTTTTTTTTGAAGTGAACCAACTATATATAGTTCAACGGTGCAATTTGGGGACATGTTGAAGGCGACACCATTTTTTGTTTTTCTTTTGTGTTTGAGAAAGAGAGATATCAATAGGAATCTTATTGAATATTTAAGGTCATGTCCAAGTTGAATGTTGGACTCTAGTGTCTTGGGAAAGTCGAAGACTGCAAGAAAGAAATCCATTATGACATTGGAACTAAGAGGTCACTATTAACTTGCAGAAAATAAAAGACATGGTCTAATAATTTCTGTAAATTTGAAACGATTTTGTTCTGATCTAAAGGTACATAGTATCTTATAAGGTTTGGAAATAAATTTATTAGTTAAGTAATGATTAGTGTTTGCTAACCTGAAAATCGATCAATTAACTAAGTGATTGATGAATCGTCCTTTCTAATATAAAGAAGCCTCTTGTCTAGTTGAATGTTCATCATACATTGCAGCAAATATTAGTGGGTTTCCATGACTGCGACTGCTAAATATTCCTCTATACAAGCTGAACTATATATCTTATACAAGCTGAACTATATATCTTTTTCCCATCCAGATTCAAGAGAACATGAAAGCACTTGATGTGATCCCATTACTAACTCCTGCTGTCATGGAGAAGATCGAGACGGTTGTTCAAAGCAAGCCGAAGCGTCCGGATTCGTACAGGTAGATGCCAGATGCCTATTGCTTGATTAGCACGTCATTGCTTTAGCAGTCTTTTTAGAGCTTATGATTATGCCTCACGTGTCGTATCAAATTTGTGTACTTGGATTGGTGAGATGGTGTACTTTTAAGATTGGAACTTTGGTTGTGTTCCTTATTACAATGGTCCGAGGTCTTACAGATGAAATGAATTTGGAAATGGTGTGCTAGTGATGATGGATTGTGAATGGTTTACAATTGAACTCCATTCTATTTTATTTTATAATTTCTGTTTTGATTTGAATAATTGTGGTTCATTATAGCCACCATGATTGATGATTATGTATTTGTGTTTTATTGTCATAAATGTGTTTAAATTATTTTAGGGTAAACTATGCCAATAGTCTCCTTTGTTTTCGACTTGATCTACTTTAGTCATCGAGTTTTTAATTAAGTGAGCTTGATTCCTTACGTTATCGATCCGTTCAGTTTAAGTCTTTCTGCCGTTAACTTTTGTTAATTCATTAACGAAATTTCTCCTCCTCCTTTGAGAGGATATATAATTAATAGAGATCAAATATATGATTATTGCAAAATATTTAATGTTAGTTAACCTTAATTAAATAAAAATAAAAGTGATCATATAATATGTTTTTTGAAATCAGTAAAAAAAAATGGAAAAAACAAACATAAGTGAATCATGTAATTGACCTTTAAATTTAGTCACTATAAAGTATGCTTTATCAAAAATATTAACATCATCAACAATCGAATTAAGATTTTCAAATGAAAATACCTATTATTCCTCATCTTCTTCTAATATGTTAAAAGTAGGATTAAATTGAGAAGATATATAAATAACAAAGATCAAATATGATTATAGCAAAATATTTAACGTCATTTAACCCACAGTAATCACATCTTAATTAAATAAAAACCAAAGTGATCATATATATTTTATTTTTTGAAATCAATGAAGAAAAATGGACAATCATGTAATTTACCCTTAAATTTACTTACTATAAAGTGTGTTTTATTTAAAATATTAACATCAACAATCGAACTAAGATTTTCAAATAAAAATTCTTCTTCCTCTTCTTCTTCCTCTTCTTCTTCCTCCCTTTTTTCTTCTTCATCTTTTAATATGTAAAAAGTAAGACTAAATTGAGAGGATATATAAATATCAAAGAACAAAATATGATTATAGAAAAAATTTTAATATCACTCAACTCAAGGTGACCATAACTTAATTAAATAAAAAATAAAAGTGACCATAAATTATGTTTTTTTAAATCAGGAGAAAAAATGGACAAAACACACATAAGTGATTAATAATGTGATTAATCCTTAAATTTACTCACTATAAAGTATGTTTTATAAAAAATATTACCATCATCAACATTTGAACTAAGTTTTTCAAATAAAAATACCTCCTCCTCCTTTCCCCAGTCAATTCTCATCAACACCCTTATCATTCTACTTCTTTCCCCACAGCCCATTCTCATCAACACCCTTGCCTTTAAAAAGACCCATAGCCCATTCTCATTGACACCCTTACTCTTAATATTATTTTAAAAAAATCCACGTCAACTATGGAAGTATGAGGTTGGTCACTATCCTTACTTCCCCTCGAAACAGCATCGGGCATACCATTAGGAAATGCTCAAGAGCGAAAGTCTTAATATACGGTTAAAAAAAGATGTTATCAGTTTTATTATTATTTAAATAATAAAATCGGTAAAATATGATTGAAAATATTATTATTTCTATCAGTTTTATTATTATTGGGCGCTTTACCGGTTTTGGTAACATATCCGGTAAATCATTAACTAAAACATTATTTTTTTACCGAGTTTTTCTACCGCGTTTACCAATATCAATAATTAATAATAATAATAAAACCGGTAGAAATAATAATATTTTCGATAATTTTTTACCGGTTTTGTTAAAAAAAATAATAACAAAACCGATAACATTTTTTTTAACCGTATATTAAGACTGCCGCACCGTAGAACTTCCCGCGTACCACTTGAGCCATAAGGTGTCCTCTGTCCTTGTGGTGGATATGGCCACTGTTTTAACCTCACCCGTCACCTTAACCGACAAGATTTTGGTGATTGTATCCCCACTTGTTCCATTTACAGGGTACCTCCTTGAACCACCTGCAGGTTCCCGAGGCGTATAGCGGCCGAAAGCGGTTGAATAGTAGTATCACGGTCGTTATAACGCGGTCGTGATGGTATCTGAAACTATTATCACGAAAAATAACGGTGTGAAGCAAGATCACACCAATAGTGATGGATCGCGGCTAATCGTGACAATAGCGGACCTCTATTCTACTATTATTCCGTTATTTTAATTTTTTTTAATAAAAAAACAGATTTTTTTGGGAAAAAATCAGCTCATCCGAGAAAAATTTACGATCGCGATATTCGCAATGACAACAATAGCATCATTTATATCCGTAACCGTAATAAACGCGACACGACCAAGAACGTAACTACGAACGCTATTTAAAATCCTGTCCCATTATGGTGGCCAGGCGTGTAGCAACTAGCGATTGTGAACCATGCAGGGGTGAATTAGGTCCAGGCCTCAGTTGTGAACTATAATGGCGGCCAAGACTTACTGATCTTAGAACCCTCTCGTAGCTTATTCAATTTAACTGTTTCTTTTACAACAATGGGATTTGATTGTTTCAGTCAGATAATCCTTCTAACGACCCATCCCATATCCTCTCTCACAACTTCACACAACCCGAAATGCAACACCATGGTCATCACTGCTATATCCAGTGTTGTTCTATTTGGTTTTAGCTTTAATTTAATCTAAAGACACTTATATGCTGTCTTACATTAACACATAACAGCTGCTTATTTAAATATGGTTTTGTCCATGCATGTAAAACAAAAACAACCAAAAAGGAAACAAATCAGTGTCTTCGATACAGACAAATATATGGTCCACAACACTGAAAAAGAAGAATGCAAAGTTTAAAGATGGTGTTCATAAACAACTCTCACCCACTTGTATTATAGCTTCCACTCGAATGAATCCACAGTACATAACGTCATACACAAACATAAAGGTAATATGGACAAAATTCATGGTTACGTCTTCATTTACATGGATAAATGAGTTAGAGTTACCATCGATCATTTAAAAAAAATATTAAGGTTGATCGGGTTTACCAAAGATATATCGGGTTTGAGAGTCGGTTACAGTTAAGGAAGGATTAGTACCCTTGAACTGCCCTTTCGGTACTAAATTTCCAGTGGTCTTAATTGAGAAAATTGTAAGTTAAATTAAAAGATAAAATTTGATCCAAATTACTTACCTCCGATCGATTTTAAACGAATACCCTTTAAAAGTTAAAAAATGTTATATTGGTAAAGCAACATGCTGAATCGAAATGAAAAAAAATAAAAGTTAAATTATAATGTTTTGAGTGAAATATATATATATATATATATATACATACTGAGGAATTCACAGAAATAAAAACAAAGTGCTCATACTAAAACACACAGCAAATAAAAAACAACGTAAGGAAAGAAGGTCTATTAAAAAAATACTAATTGTAAGATTAAATATAAAAAATTACTTAAAACTAAATTTAAAAGAAAAAAAACAAAATAAAAAAATAAAAAAAGAGTAAAAGTACAAGAAATAAAAAAGAACAAAAAAACTGTATTTAAAAAAATGAGTAAAAAATGACTACATAAAAAATAAATGAAATAATAAAAAATCCTAAAAAGATTAGCTAAATAAAATGAAAAATAAATAAAATGAAAAATATTAACTAAAAACAATTTAAAAAAAGAAATAGAAATAAAAATAAAAAACCAAAGTAGAATTAAAAACAATTAAAAAGGAAAGAAAAGAAATAAAGAGAAAAAATTAAATTAAATTAAAACGTAAATTAAATAAAAGGATTAAATTGAAAGAAAAATAAAGTGGGTGGTAAAATTAAAAGCAAATCAGGGTAAAAAGTCGATTTTAAGGGGTAAAATAAACTTTTAAAAAACACGAGAGACTGAACCTGCAATTTTACCTTTTTTTGGGCAAAACACGCGGATCCCCAAGGGGATCCGATCGGGTCGATGGGTCCAATATATAACCAAAAACTCAAAAACACATTTTATTTTTTCTTTTGCATTCAAACCAATCGAAACCCCCTCACATTTTCGCTCAAATGTTCATAGTGTTCTTCATCTGATGAAGAACACGGTCGTCTGGGTTCATAGGAACCCAGATTTCGGCCACCGCGACTCGTTGGCCGCTGTTCATCGGCGGTGATTTTTTTTTCTCGAAAGTTATTTTCTCCGCTCTACGAAAACCAACTTGGATTTTACAAAATCGCCTCGGGGAGGGCTAGATCTGAAAAGAAAGTTCTCAAAACCCTGCCCCATTCATCGGCTTAAACCTTCTCTTTTTTGGGTTTTTCGAATCAAAACAAAGAAAATAAACCAAACAACCAAAAACAATTAAAAGCAATTAAAAAAGAAGGAAAAGAAATAAAGAGAAAAAATTAAATTAAATTAAAACGTAAATTAAATAAAAAGACTAAATTGAAAGAAAAATAAAGTGGGTGGTAAAATTAAAAGCAAATCAGGGTAAAAGGTCGATTTGAAGGGGAAAAATAAACTTTTAAAAAATACGAGGGACTGAACCTGTAATTTTACCTTTTTTGGAAAAACACGCGGATCCCCTAGGGAATCCGGTCGGGTCGATGGGTCCAGTATATAACCCAAAACTCAAAAACACATTTTATTTTTTCTTTTGCATTCAAACCGATCGAAACCCCCTCACATTTTCGCTCAAATGTTCATAGTGTTCTTCATCTGATGAAGAACACGGTCGTCTGGGTTCATAGGAACCCAGATTTCGGCAACCGTAACTCGTCGGCCGCTGTTCATCGGCGGTGATTTTTTTTATTTTTCGAAAGCTATTTTCTCCACTCTACGAAAACCAACTTGGTTTTTACAAAATTGCCTCGGGGAGGACTAGATCTGAGAAGAAAATTCTCAAAACCCTTCCCCATTCATCGACTTAAACCTTATCTTTTTTGGGTTTTTCGAATCAAAAGCAAAGAAAATAAACCAAACAACCCACCTGAAAGTATCAAAACGAGAAATGTAAGAACTTTACCCTTTTATATCTTTTAGAGACGTTACAAGTGCTCCGATCTGTGTATTTCTCTCTATGATTTCTTGAGTTTTTTCTCACTATTTATATGCGTATTTATAGTGCTAAAAGTCCTATTTTTAGTTTGGTCTTAGACTCCTATTAGGACTATAATTGCTGGTTTGTTGAGAATCTGACTTGGTTGTTGCTTTGGCTTGATTCCCACAACGGCTTCGATAAATCCGGGATATGGGTGATGCCGACGGAGTGAGGACTTTCCCAGCTGTATCTTGACCCTTGGATCGTGGCCTGATGATCCAACGGTGTCAGGCATGTGGCGCTAAGATGCAAAAGTTTAGGGTTCGAAAGCCCTAGATGCTTCGAGTGAAAGGTTAGGCCGGTTCGGGTATGAACCGGGTCTCGGGTTGGGGCTCCATTTGTATTTGGATCCGGGTTGCAGTTGGGTTGGTCTCGCTGGGTCAATGTTTAACACTTGTATCTGGGCTTTAGGCGTGACACTATTTGTAACTATTGGACTTGATAAAAAATAAAAATATATAGTATAAATGTATGTACAATATGTAATAATATATCGATATAATATATATATATTTATGTTATATAATTATAGTATACAACATAATATGTATATATTATATAATGTAATACATATACCCTATACACTATAAATAATAACACGTTAACTATATAACATAAATTAACGTATAAGTGTTATATAGTAAGGTTGGACCAAAATATGTGTCGACAGATGCCCCTCTTTGCCCATTATCGTGTAACGAAAATAGGGCAAAGATTAAAAGATACAAATTTCGTCCATCATTAATGTATCTTTTAACATCCTCGGTTACGGTATCGAATATCCTCTGTCGTATAGTTGAAATCTGATGACATGATTGGTTTGCTACTGTAAATTTAGACTAAATTATAGATGACTCCCTCGCCGTGAGGTTGAGTTGAACTAGAAAATCCTGAGCACGATAGCCTTCATCGTTAAGTTGAAACCGAGCTCAAAGCATTGGAAAGTAGCTACTAGATCTTCTTCTAGCCCAATACGCTTCTTCGTGAAGCTGAAACTTGACCTGAAGACTTTGGTATGAAACTGGTTTTTCATTGTTGTGTTACAAATGCTCCTTCGTTGTGAAGGAAAGTGGCTCTTTGTTGCCAATCTGGGTAAACCTTGGTCTTCTTCTCGATTTAAAGACCTTGGTATGAAAATTTGACCGTAAAGTATTTCCTCGATGCCACTTTGCGGTAAATACACCCTGGAATCGAACTCAAAAGCTCTTGTTGACAGATAACCCTTCTCGCCTTGAGCTATGCTGTACTAGGCTGGGATATAGACCCTTGCTGTTGCAGTGACTCATTTGCTGTGAAATTAAGTCGATATATTGGACACGATATCCTTCTTTGTGAAGTTGGAATCATGGATGGCTTCTTCGTTGTGAATTTGAGCTTTGAATTGGATATCCTTTGTTGTGAAGTTGAAACCCAATCTCGTAGCTTGCATTGCCTCGAGTTCAATATCCTTCGTTGTGAAGTTGAAATTGACTCTAACAAGAATCTGCAAAATTTTGCATATATGCGATTCTTATGGATGCTCTTATATGTGCCTAAAATGCATATGTGAAATATGTTATTTTAGGATTTGGAGAGAAATCTCAATCTCTGGTTGTCAATCTTGATAACTCTTGACTCGGAATCTGAATTTTATGATTTTTGATATTGGATTCTTCAGCATGCTTAAATCCGATGTACAGAATGTGGTCTTGATTTGGGAAGTGCCTTTCAACCATCTTAAGTACGGTGCCTAAGCTTCGATCAGCTTCTGAGCATCTGTATTTTTCAAAAATCTTTGTATAGTAATATTCAATTACCTTTTTCAAAAGTGAATAAATCATTAGATTAACATTCAACTCAAGATGCTTAAAAGGATTTGATTTAGAGAAATGGCCGTCTTTATTCATAAGGGAAAAAGAACAAACAATACATGACAAACATTATGAAAAGTGAATACATAAACGAAGTATGAATGGATGCCTTATATCTTAATAATGTGGGCGCTTCGGAATTGATACGCCGCTAGATGACTTTGAACGCAGCTTTTGTCAAGGGATCTTCAAAGATTTGACAATGTTTACGAGAGTGCAACATTTGTCCGACTCTTTAAGTTTGTAGAATATTAGAATGCCGTGATGCTTCACTATCTGGATTCGGGATCTTTTCTGAATCATTATCCAAATTTCCCTATCAGGTTTTCAACTTGGACCCATCCTTGGTTTCAAGACGCTCTTTTCGGGTTTTCATCTAGGACACACCTTATTTTTTTTTCTTTTCTTTTTACAATTTTTCTTTTTTTATTTTTTTTTTCAAATTTTCTTTTTTCAATTTAGGGCACCCTTTCGGGTTTTCACCCTAAACATTTTTTCTTTTTCATTTCTTCTTTTATTTTTCTTTTTCGACTTAGGATGCCCTCTCGGGTTTTCATCCTAAGCGAAGTATTTTTTGACTACATCCGAATTAATGAGATTTGGTAGTTCCGACCCGTCCCTTTCAGTCATAATAATTGCTCCTCCAGAGAAGGCATTTTTCACGACATAAGGTCCCTCCCAATTTGGCATCCATTTCCTCTTAAGTCTTCTTGAATCTCCCAAATTCTCTTAAGCACAAGATCTCCTTCACAAAATACTCTTGGGTGCACCTTCTTATTATGTGCCTGAATCATTCGTTTTTGGTAGAGTTGGCCATGATGAATGGTTTTCAATCTCTTTTCTTCTATTAGGTTCAACTGATTATATCAGGATTGCATCCATTCTACATCATCTAGTTTAACCTCTTACAGGACCCGAAGTGATGGAATTTCTACCTCAATGGGCAACATTGCTTTCATCCCATATGCTAATGAGAACGGGGTTGCCCCAGTCTAAGTTCTTACCGAGGTTCAGTAAACAAACAAAGCAAAAGGCAATTTCTCGTGCCAATATTTATATGTCTCAGTTGTTTTTTCCACTATCATCTTGATGTTTTTGTTTGATGCCTCTACTGCTCTGTTCATCTTCAGTCTATAAGTAGTAGAGTTGTGATGCTTTATGTTGAAATGTTCACAAGCAGTGTCCATCATCTTATTGTTCAGGTTTGTAGCATTATTGGTAATGATCCTTTCAGGTAGACCATACCGACATATGATCTCTTTCTTCAAGAACTTACAAATAGTAGACTGAGTGACACTTGCATATGATGCAGCCTCTACCCATTTTTTGAAGTAGTCAATTGCCACAAGAATGAACCGGTGATCATTTGAAGCCTTTGGATGGATTTGCCCGATAACATCTATGCCTCACATAGAGAAAGGTCATGGTGATGTCATCACATGAAGAGGTTAAGGTGGAATATTTATTTTATCCCCATAGATTTGACATTTATGACATCTTCTAGCACAGTTGATGCAGTCACTTTCCAATGTGGACCAAAAAAATCCGCATCACATTATTTGCCTCAACATCATATGTCTGTTCGCATACGTTCCACAAACTCTGTCATGTTCTTCTTCTACTATCATCTTTGCCTCTTCTACATCTACACATCTCAACAGGAATTGATCATGGCTTTTCTTGTATAAGACCTCCCCGTCAAGGACATATCTAGCTGTTATCCTTCTAATGGTCCTTTTATCAGTTTTGGTGGCTTTCTCTGGATAACTTCGATTCTTGATGTATTGCAGAATGTCGTGGTACCAGGGTTTAGTGTCTTTTACTTCCTCGATTTGGTAACAATGAGCCGGGTACTCATACGATTGCATATCAATTGGTATCATATTAGATTCCCCACCAGCCTTGAATACGGCTACCAAGGTAGCTAGAGCATCAGCCATTTGATTTTCTTCTATAGGCACATAATGGAAGGTGTCTTCATTGAATTCTTCGAGCAGATCTAATATTAGTTTCTGGTACTCCAACAACTTTACATCCTTGGTTTCCCATTCTCCACGGAGCTGATAGATTACTAAGGCCGAATCTCTAGATACTCACAAGGTCTTTATATTTTGCCCAATTATAGCTCGAATCCCCAAAACACAAGCCTCATATTCTGCCATGTTGTTGGTGCAATCAAAATTTAGTCTGTTAGTGAATAGGTAATGATTCCCTTTTGGGGAGACCAGTATGGCCCTAATGCCATATCCTAATGCATTTGATGCACCATCAAAATGCATTTTCCATTAATCGCCTGTGGAAATACTTACTTCTTCTATGGATATGGCCATCAAGTCTTCATCTGGGAAGTCAAAGTCCAAGGCTCATAATTTTCGGCAGTTCTGTTTACCAAGAAATCTGATATATCACTTCCTTTTATAGCTTTTTGGCTTACATACTCGATGTTAAATTCGGATAATAACATCTGCCATCGGGCTAGCCTTCTAGAGAGAGCAGGCACACTCATCATGTACTTTAGTGGATCTAACTTGGAAATCAACCAAGTGATGTGATACAACATGTATTGTCTGAGTCTTCGCGTAGTCCAGACTAAAGCAAAACAAACCTTTTCGATGGGAGGATATCTAACCTTGCAATCGGTGAACTTCTTGCTTAGGTAGTAGATGGACCTTTCCTTCCTCCCGGATTCATCATGTTAACCCAAGAGACACCCCATTGAATTCTCGAATATGGATAAATACAATAATAGAGGGTTGTCCAGGATGGGGGACATCATGATAGGAGTGTGAGATAAGTACTCCTTTATTTTCTCGATTGCAGTTTGGCAGTTCTCATCTAATGTTCAAGGGTTGTTCTTTCGAAGAAGGCGAAAGATTAGGTCGCATTTATCAGTTAGCTGAGATATGAACCGTGTTATGTAATTTAATCTACCCAGAAAACCTCAAACCTCCTTTTATGTTTATGGGGGAGGTAAATTTTGGATAGCCTTAACTTTATTGGGATCGACTTCGATGCCTTTTCTGCTGACCACAAAGCCTAACAATTTTTCAGAGATTACTCCGAAGGTGCACTTGCTAGGGTTTAGTCTCAGCTAAAACTTTCTTAATCTCTGAAAAAGCTTTCTCAAATTCTCAATTTGTGCCTTGACAATCATTTTGTTGATATAAACTTCGACTTCTTTGGGCATCATGTCATGGAACAGTGTCACCATAGCTCTCTGATATTTTGCCCCAATATTCTTCCATCCGAAGGGCATCACCTTGTAGCAGAACGTCCCCCACATTGTGACTAATGTGTTATTTTCCACGTCTTTAAGATGCATCTTAATCTGGTTATACCCTGAAAATCTATCCATGAATGAGAAGAAAACGTTCCTGGCTGTATTATCCACTAAAGTGTATATGTGCGGCAGAGGAAAGTTGTCTTTGGGACTTGCTTTGTTAAGGTCCCGGTAATCAACACACATGCGCACTTTCCCGTCTTTCTTTGGAACCGACACTTTGTTAGCCACCAATTCTGGATACTTGGCAACTTGAAGGAAACCAGCATTGAATTGCTTCTTGACCTCTTCTTTGATCTTAAGGAGCATTTCAAGTCGCATTCTCCTTAGCTTTTTTTGCACAGGTTTGCATTCAGGCTTGATATGCAGTTTGTGGACTACCATCTCTGTGTCTAGCCTCGGCATGTCTTGATACGACCATGAAAACACATCTATGTATTATTGAAGTAAGACTATCAAGTCTCGTCTTTGTTCAGCTGAAAGCGTTGTGCCAATTTTGACCTCATTTCTCTCATCTTCGATGCGCAGATTCAAGACTTCAATTTTCTCTTCATGGGGCAGTATTTGTTTGTCTTCTCTTTATACCATTCTCAACAATTTGATAGGTAAGTTTCACTCCTCTTCATTGTCGCATTCATCCATTTCCCCGAGATAAATAGATCATTAAAAATCCACCTCCGGATCAGGATCATTAGTGCCTGCATTATTGTTATCTTGGGACCTGAAGGAAAAAGGAAATATGTATATGTGAGAGGAAAATATCCCACACGGAACAATCTAAAATTAAATTTGAAAGAGAATGAAACGGAGTACTGAAATGAAAAAAAAACTGAATTTAAAAGAAATGAAATAAGGAAAATGTTTGTCATGAAAGAAATTGCATCTTTTATTCAATTTAAAACAACATGTTTATTCACCCTTACAAAAGATCACCTATTGACCCGGGTATAGGCAAATAGGGATAGTTTGAATATTAATCTGAAAGAAATATGAAAATCACAGGTAGTTCTTCCGCCAACCAGTTGCTAAGCTCAGACCCAGGTGGTAGTGGGCGGATTCCAGATCTATCCGCATCTTCAGCATTCTCTGTAATTACAGAGTTGATACTCAAATCTTTCAGAGCCATTTCCAAATTTGGCGAGGTGGGTTTAAACACATAACCACCTGATTTAAACGTTTCATAAAGCGGTGGAAATTCCACGGATTCCCATTGAAATTCATTTTCACTCAATCTGACCAATCTTCTTTCTCGAGTCTTTTGAATTTCTCTCCTCTTTTGTTGCTGATTGGGTTGAAAACCAAGGCAAACTGATCTAACTTTGATATAGAAAGGACGAGATTAATACTTCCTTACAGTAACTTCCCAAATCATTTTCCTGTCTTGGCGCCTCTTCCCAAGGTCTGCCTGATCTCCATTTTAGTGTACTCAAAAAGTTAGGGTTTGGAAATCTTTTTTCCTTCAGTCACAAATGTGGCATTCACAAATTCTAAGGAGCAGAATGAACATTCTACCGCCTCCTCATATACTTCAATGTATGGAGCATAATTGGTCACACTCGCCACAATGTCTTCTTTGGCATTAATAATTACCAAAGCTCCATCAATGACAAACTTGACTTTTTGGTGTAGCGTGGATGATACCAAACCAGCTTGAGGAATCCAAGGCCTTCCCAAAAGGCAGTTGTAGAAAGACATGATGTCTATCACTAAAAATTCAATGTTGTAAGTGGTTAGTCCGATGGTTAAAGACACCTCAATCTTGGCGATTACCTCCCTCTTGGCCATCAAATACTCATACCACGCTCTGGCAGGTTCTCATGTGAGATGTATCCAATGACATCCTTTTCAATGTAACTAAAGGTATCACATTAAGGGCTGAACCATTGTTGATTAACACATTCGGTAAGGCGTACCCCTTATAATGGTGGTGATGTGTAATGCCTTAGATCGACCTCTTCCTTCGACATAATCTCATCATCTGAAAATGAGATGAGATTGTCAGCTTGAATGTTGTTTACCAGTTGATCCATCTTGCTAACTAGTACGTCTTGTGCTACATATGTCTAATTTAAGACTTTCAGGAGTGCCCCTTGTGTGCCTCTGAGCATAGCAGCAATGCCAACATTGAAATACGGGTCAACAGACTATGTAATTGTTCCACGATGTTGTACTCACTATGCTTTAAAAATTTCAAAAACTCTATGGATTCTTCTTTCTTTATTGGCTCATTGATTGCCAACACATCCCCTTTGAAGGGTTCAAGTGGGCTCTAGGGGGACTTAGCCTCTTGGAAGTAGCGTTTCCCCACAGTCTGCCTCACTGAGCTATTATCTTCCTTGAGGGTGCTCACTTGACATTAGTATTTCCATGGCACTGGTCGGTTGTCCTTGTAGTGAAAAGATCGGGGTGCTGTGATCACCACATTTGCTTGTGTTTTTTCTACTATCTTCACCTTAGGGGTAATTATCAAAGAACTGCCCCTATCGTATATTCTTTCAGATGACTCTCCAGTAGCATAACCATCTGCTTCCAAAGAATCTTGAACTTCTTCATAGAATCCCAGCTCCATTCTATCCATTATGAACTAGATCTAAGCTTTAAATTATGGGAAATCTTGCACCTTATACCCTATATAATTGTAGTAACAACAGTGGTTACCATTTCCACTCCTTGATGTGTCTGAATGTGGTGCGAGAAACCTTGCTTTCACCATCTGGCTCCATACCCAAGCCAAATGAGACTTTATTTTAGAAACACCAGTTTTAACTTTCCTGCCTTTCTCGGTAGTGACTGCATTAATCCTAGTCTCCTGATGATTAGGCAAAGGATTTTGTGTAACATTTGGTGCTCCTGAGTTAAAGTGGATCCAATTATTGTTGCGCATTCTTTGTATGATCCTCTTGAATGCGAGGCAATTTTCAATAGTGTGCCCCGACACACCACCATGGTATTTACAGTGAGCGTTTTCATCATACCATCGGGGTATGGGCTTCATTTGTTCCACAGGGTACGGTGACACTATATGAGTGTCAAAAAACTGTTGATATAATTAGTTGTATGACATGTGAATAGGATCGAATTGCTCATTATCTCTTTCTTTCTTAGGTTCCCTTGGATTTTGTCTAGAAATACCTGATGGTACAGTTGTAGTTGTTTCTGTGTTAGAGATTGTAACACCTTTATTGGCATTGTAGGTGTCGACGTTATTAATCTCTCTCTCTTTATTCTTCATGGGAGGCTTATTGCTTGATTCCCCTCCCTCAATTTTATCTTATTTTATGGTCATGTCAATCATCTCTCTAACCATAACTAAATATGAGAAATTTCCCGATGTGATTGCAACCAGGTGTCCGAAGTTAGGGGACTTCAGAGTCTACACAAAAAGCTTACTAGAAGATCCGGTTAGATCATCGGGTCGATGGTTCCAGTATATAACCCAAAACTCAAAAACACATTTCATTTTTTCTTTTGCATTCAAACCGATTGAAAGCCCTCACATTTTCTCTCAAATGTTCGTTGTGTTCTTCATCTGATGAAGAACACGACCGTCTGGGTTCATAGCATAATTGGTTTTTGATTTTTCGAAAGCTCTTTTCCTTCCCTCTATGAAAACCAACTTGGTTTTTACAAAATCGCCTCGGGGAGGGCTAGACCTGAGAACAAAGTTCTTGAAACCCTCCCCCATTCATCAGCTTAAACCTTCCATTTTTTGGAGTTTTTCAAATAAAAAAAGAAAAATAAACCAAACAACCCACATGCAAGTATCAAAACCAAGAAAGGTAAGAACCTTACCCTTTTATTTCTTTTCGAGATGTTACAAGTGATGCGATATGTGTATTTCTCTCTATGATTTCTTGTGTTTTTTCTCACTGTTTACATGCGTATTTATAGTGCTAAAAGTCCTATTTTTAGTTTGGTCTTAGACTCATATTAGGACTATAATTGCTGGTTTGTTGAGAATCTGACTTGGTTGTTATTTTGGCTTGATTCCCACGACGGCTTTGATAAATCTGGGATATGGGTGATGCCGATGGAGTGAGGACTTTCCCAGCTGTATCTTGACCCTTGGATCGTGGCCTGTTGATCCAACGGTTTCAGACATGTGGCGCTAAGATGCAAAAGGGTTAGGGTTTGAAATCCCTAGATGCTTCGGGTGAAAGGTTAGGCCGGTTTGGGTATGAATCGGGTCTCGGGTTGGGGCTCCATTTGCATTTGGATCCGGGTTGCAGTTGGGTTGGTCTCGCTGGGTCAATGTTTAACACTTGTATCTGGGCTTTAGGCGTGACACTATTTGTAACTATTGGACTTGATAAAAAATAAAAATATATAGTATAAATGTATGTACAATATGTAATAATATATCGATATAATATATATATATATTTATGTTATATAATTATAGTATACACATAATATGTATATATTATATAATATAATACATATACCCTATACACTATAAATAATAACACGTTAACAATATAGCATAAATTAACGTATAAGTGGTATATAGTAAGGTTGGACCAAAATATGTGTCGACAGCTGCCCCTCTTTGCCCATTATCGTGTAACAAAAATAGGGCAAAGATTAAAAGATACAAATTTCGTCCATCATTAATGTATCATTTAACATCCTCGGTTACGGTATCGAATATCCTCTGTCGTATAGTTGAAATCTGATGACACGATTGGTTTGTTACTGTAAATTTAGACTAAATTATAGATGACTCCCTCGCCGTGAGGTTGAGTTGAACTAGAAAATCCTAAGCATGATAGCCTTCATCGTGAAGTTGAAACCGAGCTCAAAGCATTGGAAAGTAGCTACTAGATCGTCTTCTAGCCCAATACGCTTCTTCGTGAAGCTGAAACTTGACCTGAAGACTTTGGTATGAAACTGTTTTTTCATTGTTGTGTTACAAATGCTCATTCATTGTGAAGGAAAGTGACTCTTTGTTGCCAATCTGGGTAAACCTTGGTCTTATTCTCGATTTAAAGACCTTGGTATGAAAATTTGACCGTAAAGTATTTCCTCGATGCCACTTTACGGTAAATACACCCTGGAATCGAACTCGAAAGCTCTTGTTAATAGATAACCCTTCTCGCCTTGAGCTATGTTGTACTAGGCTGGGATATAGACCCTTGCTATTGCAGTGACTCATTTGCTATGAAATTAAGTCGATATAATGGACACAATATCCTTCTTTGTGAAGTTGGAATCATGGATGGCTTATTCGTTGTGAAGTTGAGCTTTGAATTGGATATCCTTTGTTGTGAAGTTGAAACCCAATCTCGTTGCTTGCATTGCTTCGAGTTCAATATCCTTCGTTGTGAAGTTGAAATTGACTCTAACAAGAATCTGCAAAATTTTGCATATATGCGATGCTTATGGATGCAATGCTCTTATATGTGCCTAAAATGCATATGTGAAATATGTTATTTTAGGATTTGGAGAGAAATCTCAATCTCTGGTTGTCAGTCTTGATAACTCTTGACTCGAAATTTTATAATTTTTGATATTGGATACTTCAACATGCTTAAATCTGATGTACACAATGTGGTCTTGATTTGGGAAGTGCCTTTCAACCATCTTAAGTAAGGTGCCTAAGCTTCGATCAGCTTCTGAGCATCTGTATTTTTCAAAAATCTTTGTATAGTAATATTCAATTACCTTTTTCAAAAGTGAATAAATCATTAGATTCAAATTCAACTCTAGATGCTTAAAAGGATTTGATTTAGAGAAATGGTCGTGTTTATTCATAAGGGAAAAAGAAAAAACAATACATGACAAACATTATGAAAAGTGAATACATAAACGAAGTATGAATGGATGCCTTATATCTT
The DNA here is from genome assembly GCF_006381635.1 of Hibiscus syriacus. Lineage (NCBI taxonomy): Eukaryota > Viridiplantae > Streptophyta > Magnoliopsida > Malvales > Malvaceae > Hibiscus > Hibiscus syriacus. The sequence goes on along the minus strand of NW_024062800.1, from coordinate 8,465,527 downwards.
AATAATGCGGGCGCTTCGGAACTGATACGCCGCTAGATGACTTTGAATGCAGCTTTTGTCAAGGGATCTTCAAAGATGTGACAATGTTCACGAGAGTGCAACATTTCTCCGACTCGTTAAGTTTGTAGAATATTTGGATGCCGTGATGCTTCACTATCTGGATTTGGGATCTTTTTTGAAACATTATCCAAATTTTCCTATCAGGTTTTCAACTTGGACCCATCCTTGGTTTCAAGACGCTCTTTTCGGGTTTTCATCTTGGACCCACCTTATTTTTTTTCTTTTCTTTTTATAATTTTTCTTTTTTCAATTTCTTTTTTTCAAATTTTCTTTTTTCAATTTAGGGCACCCTTTCAGGTTTTCACCCTAAATGTTTTTTCTTTTTCCTTTCTTCTTTTATTTTTCTTTTTCGACTTAGGATGCTCTCTCGGGTTTTCATCCTAAGCGAAGTACTTTTTGACTACATCTGAATTAACGATATTTGGTAGTTCCGACCCGTCCCTTTCAGTCATAATAAATGCTCCTCCAGAGAAGGCATTTTTCACGACATAAGGTCCCTCCCAATTTGGCATCCATTTCCTCTTAAGTCTTTTTGAATCGCCCAAATTCTCTTAAGCACAAGATCTCCTTCACGGAATACTCTTGGGTGCACCTTCTTATTATGTGCCTGAATCATTCGTTTTTGGTAGAGTTGGCCATGATGAATGGTTTTCAATCTCTTTTCTTCTATTAGGTTCAACTGATTATATCGGGATTGCATCCATTCTACATCATCTAGTTTGACTTCTTACAGGACCCAAAGTGATGGAATTTCTATCTCAATGGGCAACACTGCTTTCATCCCATATGCTAATGAGAACGAGGTTGCCCCCGTCTAAGTTCTTACCGAGGTTCAGTAAACAAACAAAGCAAAAGGTAATTTCTCGTGCCAATATTTGTATGTCTCAGTTGTTTTTTCCACTATCATCTTGATGTTTTTGTTTGATGCCTCTACTGCTCTGTTCATCTTCAGTCTATAAGTAGTAGAGTTGTGATGCTTTATGTTGAAATGTTCACAAGCAGCGTTCATCATCTTATTGTTTAGGTTTGTAGCATTATTGGTAATGATCCTTTCAGGTAGACCATACCGACATATGATCTCTTTCTTCAAGAACTTACAAATAGTAGACTGAGTGACACTTGCATATGATGCAGCCTCTACCCATTTTTTGAAATAGTCAATTGCCACAAGAATGAACTGTTGACCATTTGAACAATTATTTGTATTTAATTATGAGGCGATTTTAAGTTAATCATTGGTTTATTAATTTTACCAATAATGTTACTTAAGTATCAAAATAAAAATTAATTAAATAATATATATTAACATTTAATAGAAAAACTAACGTGGTAATTAAATAAAATTGATATAATTATATATTTGTTTATGTTATTTAAACATTTTATCATTTTAATTTTAATTTTAAGTTGATTGAATTAGGGGTGAGTATTCAATCGAGTCGAGTAAACAATTTCGAGTTATTTGAGTTGACAAGTCAATTTTTATAACTCAAACTTGATTTGAAATTGTTTCGAGTCGGGTTTTCGAATTTATGCTTTAATTTAACAGTAAATATTTATAATATTATATACTATTTTGATTCCAATTTAAATGATTTTTTTAAAACACCATATGCAATACATATATATTTCTTCATATTTTTTTTATATGTGATATACATATATCATACAAAGTTGAGGGACTTGATTCATACTTGAAAACCAATATTCTAATTACAAAATATTTTGAGTTACTCAAGTTACTAATCGAGTTGTATTTTATAACTCGATTTGAACTTGAAATTTTTTCGAGCCAGGTCGAGTTTATGATATTACAACTCGAACTCAATTCAAGTAGAGTTGAAAAAATAATTTTTTGAGTCGAGTTTTGCTCACTCTTAGATTGAATAAATTTGATCATCCAATTAGATAGTAACACACGATACTAATAATAGTGTAACAACATGAATTATCATATGATTAAAGAATATTTTCTTAATTTTAATTTATTTAATTTAGTAATTTCTGAAAATTTATTGTTTACATCGAAAACATGTTTTTATTTAAATAATATATACTAAATATATTTTTTTTTTCATAAGTTATTTTTTTCAATAACATTATCTAAAATATTTTCCCGAGTTGAGTTAGTAGAATCAGTTTGCTGGTTTGAATTTCCTTAATTTTTCAAAAAGAAAAAATATAAAAAGGGATTTGTTAAATATTAGAATTAGTACATAGGTTACACATTAAGTAAAATGATTAGCACGAATTAAGTGACTTCAGTAATAAATAAATTGTTATTGTTCTTTGAGGTATCGGATTCGAGCACCATGAATTTCAGGGGGTGTGAGTGTTCAATGTCAAATGATTTAAAATTATCTTTGAACAAATACTACATTGTACTTACCTATTTTAATTAAGAAAAACCTTAAAAATAATTTCAATAAAATAATTATAAAATGTGATACTAAGATTAGAATCTAATTCTTGATGATTTTTAGAGTGTTTTACATTTAATAAAATAAATATAAAATATGATAACAAGATCAAAAAGAGTTGTCATCTAATTTTAAAGATTATGATAGTTTAATCGTGATTTTGTGTGAATTTTTTGAAAAGCGAGATTTCATTAAATTAAGTAAATTGTAGGTTGAAAAAGACTCTAAAAGTTTAATCAATAGATTTGGATATATAGAGTTAAGAGAGATCCTAGTTCGTTTCTGTTTAAATTAGTGGATTTTAGACCTATGTTTTGTTGTTAGTGATCTTGCTTTATGTCATCAGAGGTGCACCTAAAGTTTTGAAGTCAGATTCCGCTGATCGGATGGGAAAGGTTAAGGTTTTAGAACTAATTGCTAGAGGTTCGATAAAGGTGGACGAGTGTCTGATTTGATTAGGGAGCATGGATTAAATTCATGAGTATGAAAACACATATGTTCTGTTTGGATGCACAAATTTTAATCTAAACATTATGAATCTGATTGTTTATATTATGAAACAAATCCAACACTTTTTAGTGCACGTGTGACAAGAAAGTATGCTTATGAATATGAAATGAATTGCATATGACAATCAATTATAATATGAAAATGTTATGCATCAATCCGAATTTCGCATAAGGAATTTGTATCTATTGGTTTACTGATCTTTTAAAGGCCTCCATACATGTAGGGCATATCTTAAGATTGAATATACTTGCAATTTTTAAATTCTATCGGGGTGACTAGACTCTCGAGGTATGTTGAGAGATAAGGAGAGACTGATTTTGCTTGAGCTTCGCTCTTTGGGATAGCATTTGTAATAACGGTTTTTGGGTCGTGCTTGACCCGATTTTTGAAATGGTTGTAAAATTGTAAAAGCTGTCACTAATTATTTTAAGGTGGGATTGAAACACCTAAAATTGATACTTAGTCGATTATTTGAGGAAGAATTAGAATCACAGAATGCCCAAAATTGATACCTAGTCGACTAGCCTTTATTTTAAGTTAAAAATTTTGAATTCGAGGATTTATTTAATTTAAGCTCCCTCCCTAATAAATGAACCTTGTCTTATTTTAAAATCGAATTATGCAGTGAAATAATCAATTATTAAACCTAATTATACTAGATGAGTTAATTAAGGCTTTCCTTTAGCTAAAGAGTCAAATTATGAATTTTAAAGAACTTAAAAGCGTTAAAGCTAAAAGTGTAATCTCTAATATTATAACCTAATGAATCATAACAATTTATTGAATAAGTAATTAATTTGGAACCCCAAGCAACAACGAGAACTATTTAAAAATTCACCTAATTTAAAGACTAAAATAAAATTAATCTAAAGTGAAGGCCATAATATAAAACCTCAAACATTTTAAAAATTTATTGAATTGAATAACTAATTTGGAACCACAAGCAACAACGATGACCATTTTAAAAATTTACCTAATTTTAAGGACTAAAATGAAATTAATCTAATGTGAAGGCTCTAATATTAACCTAACAAATTTCAATAATGTATTGAATCGAATAATTAATTTAGAACCCCAAACAATAACGGGTCCATTTTAAAAATTTACCTAATTTTAAGGGCTGGAATGAAATTAATTTAAAATTAAGGCTCTAATATTAAAACTTAATAAATTTTAACAATTTATTGAATCGGATAATTAATTTGAAACCTCAAGCAATGACAAAGACCATTTTAAAAACTCACCTAATTAAGCTAAATTTAAACTATATTTAGAGGCTAAATTTTAAAAAAGAGCTAAATCGAAGGTTTAATTTAAAAGCTAAGTAAATAATTTAGGACTAAATTAAAAGAAACCTAAACCTAGTGGTTCAGTCTAAGTTTCAAGTAAACTAATCTAAATATATAATACAAATTATGAAAATAAATAATCAAACAATATACATCAAATTAAAATAAATGTCATGTAACTAAACAAATCCATTTGCACGCTTAAATATATAAATATTAATATATAAAACATAAATTATTTTAAAATACTTACTATATATTTAACGTGCAAAATATAATACATAGTATACATATAAATAAATATCAATATCAATTAATGTAAGACATATATATAATATAATACAAATGCAAATATAAGTATATGATATGTTTATATATAATATATAAATATACATATACATATACATATACATATACATATACATATACATATACATATACATACAAATAGAATATAAAGTAATATATATAAAAGCTCTCCCCTTCCTAAGCTGCTCTCTCTTTCCATTTTTTCTTTGAGGATGTCATTTTTTATTGATCAAATAAACTTTTTCTTCTTTGATTTTGTTTAGCTGAGGGTCGTACCGGTTTTGATGTTGATTGTCGATTGTCGGTTCTTGTTTTTTTAATATGAATAATTTTGCCGTTGTGGCACTTTTTTCTCGGTTGTTTGGTCGTTCTTTTATTTATGTTTTCTCATAGTTGGATTTGACAACGCCACGACTGATCAAGATGACACTTATTTGAAATCTTGTTAATCTTTCCTACTATGAGCCTTTGGATCGAATTTTGATGCGCGATTTTGCGTTCGTGGGTAGTTTCTCAATACGATCGGCTTTGATTTGCGATTCTCGGTGGTCTTTCAAAAACTTAATTTTCTATTGTAGTTCATTTACCGATGCAATCAGATTTATTCTTATCTATTTTTTTTCGAGTCTTTTGGTTGAATTTGTTGGATATATGAACTGCAAAACTACACTGTTAGCACTGACTGTAAATATAAACAATAATTAAAAGGAACAGATTCATAAATCGTGTCGTGGTATAACCACTGCCTTAGAAACGAATTCGCCCCGATGTGCGTAATCACTGCAGTAGGCGGACCGTCCCCCGAGGTTAACACGGTCGCTCCGAATTCTGTACACCCGAAATCGGAGTGGACTGCCGGTGGTATTGCTCTTCTAATCGGAAAGCACAGAAAGAATAATTGCATAAAACACTTTGAGAGTGAATTGTGAATGTTGAGAGTGAGTTGAGAAGCTGAATATAACCCTCTATTTATAGGCTAGAAATAAGGTTAAAATCGTCGATAAAATTTCAGGATTAAATCTCTTCTTTTGTAAGAGCTGAAACGTCTAGATGAACCTGACTCAAAAATAGTCCAGGTTCATTGCATCATTGTTCAGCTGTTATAACTCCTGAAATTATATCATGTAACCCATGGAATTAAATAAAATAACACCTGATATTAACAGCTTGTCTCCTCTGTACAAAGCTGGAAATCAGTCCAGATACATCTTAACGTTTTTGGTTTAATTTTGGAAAAGCTGTTTAAATTCTTATAACTCTCATAAACCAGCTGTTATCATTTGAAATTAAACAGTCCTCAGCAGCCTATAAATATCAATTGAAATCTTTCACATTTTTCCATTTGTTTCTTTCAAAGAGAAATTCTTCAAGATTTTTCTCTAAAAAGATAGTATCCGCGCGGACGTGTTGAAGACACGTATTACCACGACCACGACCACGAGCCGAGCCGAGCCGAGCCGTGCCATGTCGAGTCGAGACGGACGGACGGCGGCGGTGGCGGTGCGCGAGAGTCCCCCTTGTTCTCTTTCACTCAACAAGAAAGTGGGAATTCCATACTATAAATACCCATTCCCAATAGTGTTTCCAATACTATGTGGGATTGAGCATTACCAACATTCCCCCACTAATGCGAAAGAATTCTTCTGAAACTCGAAAACAAACTTTCCAGAAGAGCAATAGCGAGATTAGTTGCTTAAGCACTAGTGAACATATCTGGAACTAGTACATAGTGATGATGAGCAATCATTCTCTTAGATAAGTGAAACTAGTCTGGAACTTTCTAAGATGGGGGTAAACTCATAACACACAACTAACCCCTTCATCCACCTGAGTCCTCGATGTATAAGATATATATATACAAAAGTATATATTTGGCCATCTTACATCAGGATTCTAGTAAGTGTGCTAGAAAAATGGCCCAATATTTTTCATAGAAGGCGACTAACCCTTCTCACTTACATAGGTTATTTCATCAAGTTTATCTCAACATAAACCACCCTTAAAAGGGATATGAAATAATTAAGAGCTTTTATAATAGCTCAACCTCACAAAGGGTATGATGACTTTCTTCAAGTTCATTATAAATGAACCACCCAAACTCTGGGCTAAGAAGTCATTAAGAATAAATATTCAACCTCATTTATCGGTAAATTCAATAAGTCCTTCTCACTAGAACCATCCAAACACTTGGATTTGAATTTATTAAGAGTTTAACAAACTCAACCTTTCTGTCGGTAAGTTCATCATTTCCTACTCACTCACTCTAGGTTATGAACTTATTAAGAATAGATATTCAGCCAAAATCGGTAAATTCATCAAGTCTTTTTCATTAAGACCACCCAAAGCCTGGGCTATGAATTTATTAAGAGCACTTAAGCTCATCCTGGGCATGCACATTAGTCGTCATAGGGATAGGTAGTAGGAATGTGCACTATGAGTCTTTCCATGGTTTCGTTTGACCACATGGAACTTAGATAACTAAGTTGGGTATCCACCATGAATTCCTCAACCAATGGGCTTTAGAACCATCCCCCTCGACGAATCTAGGACCAGCTTTCGACTTAACCCTTTGGTAAGTGGATCTTCTAGGTTCCTTTCCGACTTCACATACTCTAAAGAGAGCACTCCATTCTTTATTAAGTGTCTAACATATTCATGTATTATGCGAATGTGTCTTTTCTTACCATTGTAAGCTTGGTTCTTAGCGACACATATCGCAGCTTGTGAATCACACAATAATGAAACCGGAGGAGTCGGTCTTCCCCACAACGGAATATCTGCTAACAAGCTTCTGAGCAACTCGGCTTCTTGCCCAGCTAGGTCAAGATCTATAAACTCTGACTCCATGGTAGAACGAGCAATACAAGTCTGTTTTGATGATTTCCATGAGATTACTGCTCCACCCAAAGTAAAAACATACCCGCTCATAGAGCCAACGAACTCAAGTTTCCAATCCAAAGTACCCTTAAGATACTTCAGTAAGCGTTTAAGAGCAATCCAGTGTTCACAACTCGGATTATGAGTATATCTACTCAGTCTACTCACAACATAAGTAATATCGGGCCGAGTATAGTTCTTTAAGAACATTAAGCTTCCGATTAATTTAGCATATTCAGTTTGGGAAACACTACTTCCTTTATTCTTAACAAGATGTATGCTAGGGTCATAAGGAGTTTGAATAGGGACGATATCAAAACTGTCAAATTTCTTTAGCACTTTCTCTATATAATGTGTTTGACTTAAAGAAAATCCCTTTTCAGTTTTGGTAACTCTGACTCCTAAGATTACATCAACTTCTCCCAAATCTGTCATCTCAAACTTAGTGGACAAGAAACTCTTAACTTTGTTAATGGACTCGATGTTAGAACTGAAAATCAACATGTTATCAACATACAGGCTTATAATGACACATTCAGTGTCAAACATCTTCGAATACACACAAGCATCCGAACCATTCAAAACAAAATCAAAACTAAGAATAGTTTTATGGAATTTCTCATACCACTGTTTAGGAGCCTGCTTAAGTCCATAAAGTGACTTTTTAAGTCTACAGACTTTCCCTTCCATACCAGGTGCTTCAAAACCTAGTGGCTGCTCCATGTAAATCTCCTCATCTAGATCCCCATTCAAGAAAGCAGTCTTAACATCCATTTGATGTACCTGTAACTTATGAATAGAGGCTAGCATAAATAATGCACGAATCGTTGAGATTTTTGTAACGGGAGAGTATGTATCAAAGTAGTCTAAACCAAACCTTTAAGTAAACCCTTTGATGACTAACATTGCCTTGTACCGCTGAATCGAACCATCTGGCCTTAGTTTCTTTCGGAAGACCCATTTGTTGGAGATTGGTTTGAATCCCTTAGGCATGACAACTAATTCCCAAGTATGATTAGACATTATCGATTCTAGTTCATCATTAACAGCGCTTTTCCAAAAACTAGCATCGATAGATCTTATAGCTTCTTCAAAAGTTTTAGGATCCTCATCTAACAGAAAAATTTGAGCTATAGGATCTGAAATGGAGTCTAAATCATTTATCTCAGAAATAAAGGAAGTAATAAATTCTGGTCCAAAAGAGGTTTCAACTCTTTGCCTTTTACTTCTTCTAGGCTCAAAATCAATTTGTTCAGAAGACCTAGCAGGATTACTAGAAGAAGTTGATGGAATATATTCTATTTGTGTTTCGACATTTAATCTCGGTTCCTTTAAAGGAAAGGTATTTTCAAAGAAAACAACATCTCTTGACTCACAAATAGAATAATCTTGTAAAAGCATGAATCTGTATGCAGCACTATTCGTAGCATACCCTATAAACACTGCATCAACGGTTTTAGGTCCAATGGTGGACTTCTTAAAGTCTGGCAAACCCACTTTAGCTAGACACCCCTACACTTTCAGATATTGTAAATTAAGAGCGTATCCTTTCCACAATTCATATTGGGTAGAATCTAATTTCTTATGAGGAACTCAGTTCAAGATATGAGTTGACGATATAATGACTTCCCCCCCACATGTTATCAGATAACCCTAAACTTATTAGTAATTAAAGTTCTATTTTTCCTTTCGGCTATACCATTCTGTTGAGGAAGATAGGGGGCTGAAGTTTCATGAATTATGCCATTCTTTTTACAAATATCTTTTAAGAAATTAGATCCATATTCACCACCTCTATCAGAGCTAACCCGTTTTATTCTCCTATCTAACTGATTTTCAGCTTCTTCCTTATAAATAAGAAAGAAGTTTTCAGCTTCATCTTTAGTCCTTAGGAGATAAACTTTTGTATATCTTGAATAATCATCTACAAAAGTTATGTAGTAGTGTTTTCCTCCTTTACTTTCAGTGTTTCTGAAATCTGCTAGATCAGTATGAATAAGTTCTAACAACTCAGTCTTTCTATTAGAAACAATCTTAAAGTGAGGTCTAGTATGCTTAGCTTCTACACAAATTTCACATTTGTTAAAGCTAGTTGTGTTTAGTTTAGGCAGAACATTCATATTTATCAATTTCTTTAAAGCATGAATATTCACGTGTCCTAATCTAGCATGCCACATATCAATGGATTCAATAATATAAGCAGAAGTGGTAGCTTTATTTTCATTAAATTGAGTTTCTATGACAAATAAACCATTGCTTAAAAACCCTTTCCCAACATAATCACCATTTCGGGAAAGTACAAGTTTATCTGCCTCAAAAACTAACTTAATGCCTTCCTTATTCAGAAGCCCACCACTTATCAAATTTCTAAGCAAGGCAGGTACATACAGAACATTATTTAAAGCCAGAGTTTTACCAGAGGTCCGCACCATACTTTTTATCGAGAGTATCCCATATTGTCTTGGCACTCCTTTCTCTAAGGAACATATCCAATAATTTATTTGACATGTGACTGAGCAGATTTTCGCGCACCATTTTATTATCTTTCTCGTACTTCTCGTAGGTAGAGAGTGCAGCAGCGGCAGTTGCTAAGGCATCATCATTGAGGACCACATCAGTATCATTACCAGTAGCTGGGGTTGGCGGCATGGTAGGTGGTGGCTTGAGCAGGACGTAGTCAAGATCAAGTTGCTCGAAGAATATCAGGATTCTTTGGGACCACCTTCTATAATTCTTTCCATCAAGTGCATCCAGCTTGGAAAGATCGGGTATCAGTTTGCTCAAAGGTGTTGACATGATTGCAGTATATAGAATTCGTTTCTAAATTGTTGGATATATGAACTGCAAAACTACACCGTTAGCACTGACTGGAAATATAAACAGTAATTAAAAGGAACAGATTCATAAACCGTGTCGTGTGCCTTAGAAACGAATTTGCCCCGATGTGCGTAATCACTGCAGTAGGCGGACCGTCCCTCGAGGTTAACACGGTCGCTCCGAATTCCGTACACCTGAAATCGGAGTGGACTGCCGGTGGTATTGCTCTTCTAATCGGAAAGCACAGAAAGAATAATTGCATAAAACACTTTGAGAGTGAATTGTGAATGTTGAGAGTGAGTTGAGAAGCTGAATATAACCCTCTATTTATAGGCTAGAAATAGGGTTAAAATCGTCCATAAAATTTCAGGATTAAATCTCTTCTTTTGTAAGAGCTGAAACGACTAGATGAACCTGACTAAAAAATAGTCCAGGTTCATTGCATCATTGTTCAGCTGTTATAACTCCTGAAATTATATCATGTAACCCATGGAATTAAATAAAATAACTCCTGATATTAACATCTTGTCTCCTCTGTACAAAGCTGGAAATCAGTCCAGATACATCTTAACGTTTTTGATTTAATTTTGGAAAAGCTGTTTAAATTCTTATAACTCTCATAAACCAGCTGTTATCATTTGAAATCTTTCACATTTTTCCATTTGTTTCTTTCAAAGAGAAATTCCTCAAGAATTTTCTCTAAAATGATAGTATCCGCGCGGACGTGACGAAGACACGTATTACCACGACCACGACCACGACCACGACCACGACCACGAGCCGAGTCGAGCCGAGCCGAGCCGAGATGGACGGCGGGGGCGGCGGTGCGCGAGAGTCCCCCTTGTTCTCTCTCACTCAACAAGGAAGTGGGAATTTCATACTATAAATACCCATTCCCAACAGAATTTTTAACTTTTTTCATTTATGATCCTTATATGATCTAAAGTGGATAGTTTCAATATTATCGGAAAAGTCCAAATAATGTTTTTAGTTATTGTAATTTAAGATATTTTCAGTTTTTAATAATACTAGCAGCTTCTTTTAAAAAAATAATATATATAAAAAGTGACAAAGGTAAAAGAGAAAGAAAATAAATCAATAGTCAAATATGAAACTAAATTAGAATGAAATGAAAATTTAAAAAGGAAATCAATCGTGAAAAAAGATTTAAAAAAACAACTTAAAATGATAAATTGAGAGATTTAAGCAAATAAACAAAATAATTTTAAAAATAAACCAATCATAATATAGAAGGGAAAAATATAATGAATTAAAAAAATGTCAAACGAAAAATTCTAGCAAAAGTCCAAAAAAACAAAAAAAAAACAAATGGGGAATTAAAAGAAAATAATTAAATTAAGAAAAACAAAATATAAGAAAAGCATGAATTAAGTACATTTGAAAGGAAATCAAATTAGAATGAAAAAGGTAAAATTAAAAGAAACATATACCATCAATTTAAACAAATAAGTACTGAAAATCTGAAACAATAAGTACTGAAAATTAAAGTGGCAAAACCTAAGGAAAAGTAAAATGTGGGTACTGAAATATAAATTACAATAATTTAATAACTGAAATTTAAATAATGGAAAGTAAAATGTTAGAAGTAAAAAAAATGAAAATCAAAGAGCACCAAATTAAAGAACCAAAATTTAATCGCTAAAAATAAATGCATATTTAAAAGAAAATTAAATTTGTATTGAAGTAAAGACGACTGAAATGTAAATGTAGAAAATTAAAATGCTGAAATTTAAAAAATAAAAATAAAAATGCATAAACAAAAGACTAAAATAAAAATGAAGCAGTAAATAGATGATGGATTCAAAAGTTAGAAAAAATAAATAAACAAAATTGAAAGGTAAAATTGCAAGAGGTTAGGGGGTTTAATTAAAATTTTACCTAGACGATCGGGTCATACCCGGTGATAGGGCACCGTGAGGGTGTAGGATCAATTTTTAATAAATTAAAAGTTAGTGCTAGAATCAAAATATAAAAAAATTCCAGGGCAAAAATAAAAAATGGAAATTACAAATGGGTTAGCCATGCAATTTACTCCTAAATGGATTTGGACTAGATCATAAAGCCTAAAAATCCATTTTTTTTCATTTGAAGTTCTCCCCTAAAAAAACTCAACCCTCTTGTTTTCTCTCAAACCTCTCCCCTTTTCGTTCGACCGAACTTCCAACGATACCACAACCATCAACTTCAACCACTGTAAATTGTTGTCGATTCCACTGCTCCAACCACCACTAATGACGACCGACGAACCTAAAACCTAAAAAAATAAATCAAAACTCCCTTTTTTCTTCTTAAACCTTGTATAAAAGTCTAAAAAAACTAAAGTAGGCCATAACCTCCTCTAAAACTCTCATCTCTTAATATTTATGCACTTTAATAAACCCAAAATTACCTCAATTACTTATATATCGATGAGATCTCATTTGACCATGAAGAGAGACCAAAGAAACCTCACTAGGAGCTCACACATTTCAGGTAAATGGACTAAACTTTAACTCTTATACTTGAAAGCCAAAAAAGCTATTGTAGATGCAAAAAATCAAGGTGAAATACCTTAAAAATTATTCTATTGTTTGTCATTTTTGAATATCAAGAGACCCACCATTTATAAAATTTTGGGGGTTTATATGAACATAACCAATGTTACATCGTAAAATGACAAAATAATCTTGATTTTTTACAACTCATTTCTTATCTGTTTGTCTTGTTTGCTTGCATGGCTGTCGATGAGGTGAGGAAGACTCATCTTTACTGGCGTGGAGGATATTCGAGCAAAAAAAGAGGGGATTAATGTTTCTACTTGTTGGAAATCAGGGTTGGAACCAGTGTTTCTAGTTGTAGAAATAATATTTGGGACCACTATAGTGTGCGACTTCTCATGTGGAAAGCTGAAGAGGCATATCTGTTAGCGGCTAAAATGTTGTTCAATCTAGGGTTTTCCCAAAAGTTTAGGTTATGGGATACTTAGGATTTAATGTGTATATGGTCTTGAATAATGGTTTGTAAACAGGCTTGTAAAATGTATATCGACTTTTGATTATTTTATGACGGGTTTTATTTTATTTGGTAGTTATTTATAATAATAATAGGGTGATAAGAATGGTGATTATAATTACCCTTCTTTGTTCATTGATGTGAAACAAAAATAGAGCAAAGACATAAAGCACCGATTATTATCTGATTGGACTATTAAAATTCTTGAGCTACAAGTTCTTCTCATTATGAAATTCTCCTCCTCCTTTGGCTCGTTTTTACCATTATGAACTGCTCATTAAAAATGTTGATCCACCTCATTTTTTGATGGTTTAAAGAAAAAGGTTGAACAAGTTATTCTCATTATGAAATTCTTCTTCTTATTTGGACGAGTTCTTCTCATTATGAACTCCCTATTGAAAGTGTTGATTCACCTTCAAAAGGTCAAACAAGTTCTTCTCATTATAAACCTCTTCTTCCTCTTTGGTTGATTTCTTGTTATTATGAACTCATTTTCTTTCTTTGGACGAGTTCTTCTCATTATAAATTCCCCATTGAAAATGCGGACCCACTTCCTTCTGTGATGGATTTGAGAAAAAAAGGTTGAACAAACTTTTCTCATTATGAGTCTCTTTTCTCACTTGGACGAGTTATTCTTATTACGAGCTTTCTATTAAAAATGTTGATCCATCTCATTCTATGATGGATTTGAGAAAAAGGTCGAACCAGTTCTTTTTATTATGAACATCTTCTCCTACTTTGAATGTGTTCTTCTCATTATGAACTCTCTTTGAAAGGATTGGTTTGCCTCATCTTTAAAGAATTTGGACTTGGAAAAGATTATTATGTGTGTAACGCCCCTAAGCTTGAGTTAGGAGTTTCAGGCTAACCTGAAAATGAACTTAAATAAATCAATTAGTTATAAGGAAAACCTTAGTCCAAGATTTGTTTGGGTAGGGCTTTGCCTTGGCCCAACATGAGTTAAAAGAGGGTGTTTTTAATCTTAGCAAGAGTGTGGAAGACAAAAGCTGCAATTAGACCAACGTTTGAAACAAAAGTTGAATCCCCTTAATAGGAGATGATCTCACGTTCTTCCTTCTCTTTTTCTTCATCACAATTGTCTTATTTCTTCTCCTAAAATCTCTTATCTTCTTCTTTAGTAAGTTAGGCAAAGGTTGAAGCTTTATAATATTTCAAGCTCATTTTCAAAATTGTAAGGTAAGAATTGAAGTCTCCATCTTCAAAGCATTCTTTTAAGCCATTAAAATCAAAGTTTGGCCATAGAAAACAAAATGTAGGTTTTAGTGTGGGTTTATGAAATCCAATGTTTCAGCCTGTTTTAGAATATCTAAGTTAGTCTCAAGTCCTTCAATTATCCTTATCAATTATCATAATAATTTACAAAGACTGCTCAGTACCAATACCACCCTGTGATAAATTGAGGGACCCAAGAACACCTAAATAACCCCGAATAAGAGTTCAAGAGAGAACACTCATTAATGATAAATTATATCTAGAAACACTATCAAATAGAAGAACTAGAACTAGTTTTGTTTAACGCTCTAGAAAACAAAAAGGACACCCGAGTTACTTTAGTTAATGACGATAACCTCAAAGTATAGATTATCCAGATATGTGCTCAAGGCACTTGAGACTAACTATGGCACAAGGCCTCAACACACACAAGGGGTGGGTTAGTTGGATGTCGGATCCAATATAGTGATTCTAGATCCTCATCCTATATAGACTATAGGGGTGTGGGAGCTCCACGATGTAGTAATCCCTTAGTCGTACCATGATGTCTACCCTAGAGTAGTGTGGGCATGCATGCATACTCACTTTACGTTTTCATACTAAATAGCATGTGCATTGGTGAACACTTTTAGTATGAACTAGTTGTTAGTGTGGCACTAGGCTAATGAGCTCAGCATTTGGAATTGTCTTTTTTTCGCATGTAATTAGGTGGAGTATTCGAGGAGCCGATTGATCGTAGACGTTCCAGACAGCCGAGTAGTCCAAGTATGTCTTGAGTCTTATTTTAGTGGGCATGTAATATTCTATAAACCTTCATGTATCTTGGCCATAACTTACTTTGATATTCCATTGTACTATTTTGATGTACTATTTTAGGAGATCCCCGATATTATAGGCGTATAACTATTATGTTTCTCAATTTATGGATTATTAAATAGTATTTTATGGTCGTTTTAAAAAGAAAAATTTTGGGCTAGCCGCTCCGGTGGTCCCTTGTGATGTCCTAAACTGTCGACTGTGTGTCATATTAGATTAAGGTGTTACATTTAGTGGTATTAAAACATCCTGGTTTAGTCAGTTCTAGGACATGCGGGTTTGGGTCAGTAAAAGTCTGAGAGTATAAATTCCTCTAGCAAGTCAAGAGTACGTTTAAGTGTGGAATAGTGATAATGACTCATCATCTTGTTTTAATTTTAGAGTTAAGACATGGATGACAATACATGCTATATCCATGAGGGTAGAGTAGAGAGCGTGACATCACTGTAGGCGATACGGGAATAAGTTTATCCCTAAGATAAATTTTAAGGATCCAGAGGACGTAGGGGTTGATGTGGTGACCTTCTTTAGGGACATGACTATAACTTTCTTCCACATAGTTTAGGCTATACCTAGGACTCTAGCCATACCACCTACTTCACCCGCACTACCATTCCCTCCCGTAGCAACTCAGTAATAGTCCCTGATTAAGAAACTTCACAAAAATTAGACAATCAATTTTTTGGGTTTGGAGATGATGATCCGATATCACTCGATTAATGGCTGATAGATACCCTGAGGACCTTCCCTCAGTTTCACCTTACCCCCAAGGGTATGCTCGAGTTCATCACCGCCTTGTTGAAGGGTGACACTATCGACTGATGGGAGATAGTCGAGATGTCATTGGATCTAGAACGACCCGCATGGTTGCTTTTCTTTGAGGAGTTTTATCAGAAGTATATGGGCGAGGCTCACACTAACGATATGAGAGACTAGTTCTTCCACTTGACTTAGGGGGACCATTTGGTGATGGAGTACGAGAGGGAGTTCCTTCGGTTGAGTCGACAATCCCCAGATTTGTTGACTTCAGAATATCATCACTTCAATAGGTTTAGAGAGGGCCTCTACCTCGATATTCTCACCCATCTAGTAGTAGACTCTCCTAGGATCTTTGCCGACTGGACTTGTCAGGTGAAGATGCTTAAGAGGGTTTTAAGGATAAGAGCTAAAGCTTCTATTACCGCCTCAAGGTTGATTTAGAGGGTGACTGAGTCTTCTAGACCTACTCAGTCATAGGCCAAGAGGGCTAGAGATTCTCAAGGATCGTGGAGGACCCCAGCTAGTCAAACTAGGAGACCAACGCAGAGCATAAACTATGGGGGTAGGTTAGGGGCATGTAAGAGGCCTTTTTCGTCAGTATATGTGGTGAGTGCTAGTGGATATATGGGGACACTGTAGCTAACCTTTTGACTTGTGGAAAAAGGAATACTAGGACGTCCCACGTTGGGATCCGATGATGTTTTGGTTGTGGTTCGATATATTATTTCATTCAGGATTGCCTAGAGGCTCAGTTTAGGGCCATAGAGCAGATTCAGAGGTTTGTCCAGTTAGCCCAGAGGGGTCGATAACCCACTAGAAGTTAGAGATATGATTTCAAACATCACAGTTGGGGTGTAACTAGATCCGTTGTTGGTTCCAAGCACAGGGTAGCCTCCCATCAATATATCGATAGAGCCAAGAAGGATTGTTACCCAGCAGATGTGATCTTAGGTACATTCATCGCGTTTTATATTCTGGTTCTAACACTAGTAGACGCATGATCCACTCACTTATATATATGCTACGTGATAAATCTATAAAAGACTATATTTTAGGTCTTTTTACTTAAGTTATTGATTGTCTAAAAGCCATTGACATAGCATTTTAGCTGCATATAGTTGCATTTAGGACATTTTCATGTGGTGTAACAAATTAATTTGCTAGCGCTAGTGGAACACAGAAGACAAAGACAGTGAGGAACATATTTTCCTTGCTTAGGCAATATTTATCTTGCAAGTATGACGTGGATCTGACGAACTACTGACGTCACATGGCCAACTGTCCAATCTACCTCACATGCAATCAAGCCCCTAATATTCTGACAACAGCTAGCCGTCTTTCTATTTATAGCTTGGACAAGAAAACATGGGTATTTAGGGAATATTTAATGATGTGAAACCCTAGGAAAATTCCCTCAATAAATACACAATTATATCCACCAAAAAGAGGGAGAGAGGGGAGAATCATAAAGAGAAAATACCATAGGTTTGGAAAAAGGCAGTCACGACGTCCTTTTTTCCACCGTCCCCACTTATCCATCATTGGTGCCCTCCACAGCCAGGATTCACCGGGGCAGCGGCCAGACCCTTGAGAGAGGCTGGTCCACTGGAGTAGTCTTGGTGGTGGTCTAATGTCACGACAAAGCTCTGTTATGAGAGTTTTTCTTCTTCTTGTTCTTCATGTTTTATTTTTCTAAGGGCTTGTACTTAATGAATATTTTTGGGATGATGTTAACCACACCATAAACTGTTTTATTTGGTGTTAGGAATTCTTGGATGATATTTTATTTTACCGTTAATGAATGATTAAGTATTTTTTTGTTAAGTGTTGTTTTGTTCACCTGTTTTAACCCTTTGCCTTGACACTATAAGAGCTTCGACCTGGTGCCTAGGTGAATTATTTTTAGACCTTGTAAGAGCTTTCGAGAGACTGCCTTTTTCTAGAAATAGATTCTTAGATTCAAGAGAATTAAGATAGATCTACTTGAGCAATGGAATAGATTCAGGAAGGTGATGTTCTAACCTGCCTGCCTTAGAGATAAGGAGAGGGTTTCAATCGACTGAAAGCGATAGACGCTTGAGTAGGATAGAAAACAACTATAGTTGACGTTGAGGGGTATTTCCACAACAACAGTCTAACAAACCAAGGGTTGTAGCTCACGCCGAGTAGTATTTCCATAGCAATCGTCTAAGAATACTCAGTAATCCTATTGGGCAGCCTAAGCATAGCATACCAAATCATTCTTAGCATGAAATAACTTCTCTCCATAGTAAAACAAACCTAAGTACCCCGTTAGAAGTTTGATTGTGTGAGGTTTCCATTTTATTTATAGAGTTTTTATAACTTTAGCCTTGACAACTTTTATTTGGTTACATTTGCATATTTTTCTTGTATCGACAAAACTTTTCTGCTCACTTCACTTTATGATTTTTCTCACCTCGGCCATATTTTTTTTCATATGTTCATACTATTTGCCATTGCATATTTCCTTGTTTATATCATTAGACTTATATACTTAGGATTAGTCAGTGACACTTATTCCTAGCTGTAGCAATCTTTTAAAAGCCATCCAATCCCTGTAGATACGATACTCACTCACTACTATATTACTTGAATCGATTGTGTATACTTGCACATATTTGCTTGCCTTAACATATGCATTTACAAGCAATCAAGTTTTTGGCGTCGTTGCCAGGGATTGACAGTTGGTGTTTTTACAAGTTTTGTTATTGCATTATATTGTTTCTTTATTATTGTATTTTTTTTTTATTTTTATGGATTTATTCGCTATTTTTGTTTACCCTATTCAGGTGTTGTCTGATTGCATAACTTGTAGAAGTCCCAAGGAACCATTATCTCATTTTGAACCTGAGATCGAAAAGAATTTCTATCAAAGAAGATTTTTTCAAGGTGTTCAAAAAGCTATATACGAAGATCAAAATAAAGCGTAGAAACCTGAAGAATTAAATGTCAAGGCAAATAAAAATGCAAATAATGCTGCAGGACCATGAACTATTAGAGATCACTTAGCTCCCACCTTGGATGACCTTATGTCTTCTATTGTAGCTCCCAAGATTCAGGAACACCACTTTTAGCTCAAACCGGTTATGTTCGACATGTTGGACTTGATTGGACAGTTTGGTGGTACTCCTCATGAAGATGCAAGGCAACATGTTCGATCATTTTTTGGGGTCTGTGACTCTTTTGAACAACAAGGTGTGCATGAGCATGTGTTGAAATTGAAGTTATTTCCATATTATTTGAAAGATCATGCCAGTGCATGGCTTAATGGACTACCTTCTGGTTTAATAAGGTCATGGGTAGATTTTTGCAAACAATTTTTGCTATGGCATAATCAACCCAATATGAACAACCATCTTAGGAATACCATATCATCTTTTTGCTAAGGCGATGAAGAGTCTATGTACGAGTGTTGGGAATGATACAAAAGTTTGCTTCGTAAGTGCACCAATAATGGATTCCACGACTGGACTCAAGTTGTGATGTTCTACAATGGAGTCAACACACCCACTCGTATGATGTTGGATGCCTCAGTGAATGGTACTCTAATTGACAAATCAATTGAGGAATACTTTGATATCCTTAATAGGATAGACAATAACGATTATCAATTCTCGTCTACAAGGCTTAGAACCAGAAGGAAAGTGCCTGGGGCATTTAAACTTGATGTCAAGGATTCAGTGTCTGCTCAACTTTTTGCCATAACAAATATGTTGAAAAAATTACAGCGTTCCAGTGAGGTGAAAGAAGTTAAGGTAACCAGCTCTGTATGCAATTTTTTCCATAGCAACTATCATGAAAGTGAATGCCCAGAAAACCAGGAGACCATCAATTTCGTGGGTAGTTTTAATAGAAGCAACAACATCCCCTACACTAATACATGCAATCCCGGATGACGACAACATCCAAATTTTTCATGGGGTAATCAAGGGACCAACAACAACCATGCATGCAACCTTAACATGGCACATCAAAGTATTTATGAACCTACAAATTTTCAGCATCAACAGATGCCCTGGAAAAATATTAACAAGGGTTCAA
Source organism: Hibiscus syriacus (assembly GCF_006381635.1). NCBI lineage: Eukaryota > Viridiplantae > Streptophyta > Magnoliopsida > Malvales > Malvaceae > Hibiscus > Hibiscus syriacus. The sequence goes on along the minus strand of NW_024062800.1, from coordinate 8,445,363 downwards.
CATCTTTCTCAAATTCTAATTCCCTCGAAGCTTCACTGTAAGATTTTATGGCCTCGACAAAAGATTTCACAACTGCAACTAAGACTTTGCTACACGAACACTCTTCAACAATTAAAAGACAAGGCATATTGTTTCAAAGTCAGAAAACTTTATTACGAAGTCATAGCTCATCTTTGAGAGCATTGGAGAACCAAGTGAACCAACTAAGATCATTAAGCCTCATGGAAACGAGCAATGCAGTGTGCTTACATTGAGGTGTGGAACCCAAATTAATCTGGAAGATAAGTTTGGGGGATAAAGAAAAAAATTTCTCGCCACGGCATTACACATGAAAAATATAAATGTCAAGTTGAAACTGTTGAACAAGACTAGTTGCCTAAGGAGAAAGAAAATGATAAGGGTTCAACAAGTCATCCTACTGATGGTGTAAAATTTGTTTCCACGACAAAAGTTTCACCCCTACCCAAAGTAGATGAAGTCAAACCCCCCACTACATTTCCCTCAACGACTGAAAAAGCATAACGAAGAGATCTTATTCCATTACGATTCAACTTCATGCGAAGAGCATTTTAAATGAGAGAGGACTACTACAAAGGTCCTACAATTCAGATGTGAAATACATGCAATGCCATGGCAAAATATTTTGAAGGTGGAACTTTTATATGTGTGGGACATATTAGTCTATACTGGTGCTCCGATTGAACGCGACAAAACTGTCATATTAATTTAGGATGTTTGGAGTTTATATCCCTTCAACCCTCTTTAAAATGTTTTTATCATGCCAAAATTATTATTTTTTGTGTGTATGTTTTTCTTTATTTTATTTCTTTATTTACTTTAAATACTAGTTTTTTTATAAGAACAGGCTCCCAAGCATGTGGAAAAGAGTAAAAACCCTACGGATACTGCACCCACTTAGAAAGAATACTCAATTAGTGTTGGCAAAAACGATGACATTACTGATGATGTCCACCCATCTGCACAGATACCACGATGAATTGTAGCACCTCTGATCAAGCATCACCTGAAGAGGACAACAAATCACGTTTGAACCTCTCCACTTGAGGAATTTGTGCAAAACAACCCTACCACCATTAAAGTAGATGTTAGTCAAGGCACCTTGCATTACATTTCATCTTTAGTTTAGTCTTCATGCATTGAGGTTAATGCATCTCTTAAGTTTGGGGGAGGTATTGTACTCCATACTTAGTTTTTTCTTTTTTTATAATAATTGGTTGAAATATTTGTTGTCATGGCATGAGTTTCATTAGGATAGTTGTTGGAAAAAGTTGATGATGGCCAATGATGAAAGAAAATTTTATAGCCTAGGCCGGAATTATTTTACACGATTGTTGAAGGCTAGAACCGACCATAGGACTTGATTCTTTGTGACTCTTTGAACACGATTGTATATTTTCTCTGCTTAAGGTACTTAGAAAATTTAAGGAAAGAAGTTTTTGTGTCTCATGGCAATAAATGTTTGAAAGGCTAAATTGAACTCCTTGATATTTTGAATTGTGTTGAATTACAAATAATACCTCGTCACAACTATAGTGGGACACTCCTCTGTGCGATGGCATGACTTGGAAAAATCTCGTAAATAAATGGTTGCCTCGGCATATGAGTGAATGAAAGCAGTCACGGGATGACTCTACCTGACTAGCTTGGGGGTGGAAGGTATGCTCCCGTTCACTTATAGTGTGGGTTGGTAGTGTGATGAACTGACTCCCCTTAAAGTATATTAAAAAAAACTCTACCTGACTAGCTCGGGGGTGGAAGGTATGCTCCCTTTCACTTAGAGTGTGATATGGTAGTGTGATGAGATGATTCCGCTTAAAGTATGCTTAAAAAAATAGTTGAAATTACATGTTGAAAAAATAGGAGTGAAACTATGCTTGATGAATAATTTGATGCCTTGGCAAAAAAGAAGCGCTTACTTATGAGTTTTCTAACTACGTTAAAGCATAGATTGCTATATAATCACGTACACACACTGACAAAGAATCCTAACCTAAGAAAGGTACTTGACTTCTTTTACAGTCTACCATGTTGAGGCTAAACTTTTTGCTAAGGGCTGAAATTTTAAACCACATGATTGTCCTAATTTTTTACTCTGCCATGGCAATTTATTTCTCGACTACTTATTATCCATTGCTCGAGGAGAAGCAATAGCTTAAATTTGGGGGTGTGATAACTCCGTAAAAATACTGTATTTTAGGTCTTTTTACTTAAGTTATTGATTGTCTGAAAGCCATTGACATAACATTTTATCTGTATATAGTTGCATTTATGACATATTTTCATGTGGTGGATAAGTTTTGCCAAGGCAAAGTTTATTTGATTAAACTGATACCGCTAATGAGAAACGTTGTTTGATGATTATGATGATGCAGGAAATGATTGAGGAAGAATTTATTTGCCGAAACAAATTAACTTGCTAGGGCCAGTGGAACACAGAAGACAAAGACAATGAGGAACAGATTTTCCTTGCCAAGGCAAGATTTATCTTGCAAGTCTGACGTGGATCTGACAAACTGCTGACGTCACATGGCCAGCTGTCTAATCTACCTCACATGCAATCAAGCCCCCAAGATTCTGATAACATCCAGCCGTCTTTCCATTTATAGCTTGGATAAGAAAACATAGGTATTTAGGGAATATTTAATGATGTGAAACCCTAGGGAAGTTCTCTCAATAAATATCCAGTTACAACCACCAAAAAGAGGGAGAGAGGGGAGAATCATACAGAGAAAATACCCTAGGTTTGGAAAAAGGTGGTCGCGGCGTCATTTTTCCATCATCCCCACTAATCCATCTTTGGTGCTCTCCATAGCAGTCATGGTGGTGGTCTGATGTAACGACAGAGCTCTGTTCTGGGAGTTTTTCATCTCTTGTTCTGCATGTTTTATTTTTCTAAGGGCTTGTACTTAATGAATATTTTTGGAATGATGTTAACCACACCATAAACTATTTTATTTGGTGTTGGAAATGCTTGGATGATAATTTATTTTATCGTTAATGAATGATTGAGTATGTTTTTATTAAGTGTTGTTTTGTTCACTGTTTAAACCCTTTACCTTGACACTGTAAGATCTTCGAGAGATATCCTGGTGCCTATGCGAAACATTTTTAGACCTTGTAAAAGGTTTCAAGAGATTGCCTTTTTCTAGAAATAGATTCTTAGATTCAAGAGAATTAAGATAAATCTACGTGAGCAATGGAATATATCCATGATGGTGATGTTCTAACCTGCCTGCCTTAGAGATAAGGAGAGGGTTCAATCGACTAAAAGGGATAGACGCTTGAGTAGGATAGACAACAACTATAGTTCACGTTGAGGGGTATTTCCACAACAACAGTCTGACAAACCAAGGGTTGTAGCTCACGCCTATTAGTATTGCCATAGCAATCATCTAAGAATGCTCAGTAATCTTATCGGGCAACCAAAGCATAGCATACCAAATCATTCTTAGCATGAAATAACTTCTCGCCATAGCAAAACCATCCTAAGTGCCCCGTTAGAAGTTTGATTGTGTGAGGTTTCCATTTTATTTATAGAGTTTTGATAACGTTAGCCTTGACAACTTTTATTTGTTTTCCTTTGCAAATTTTTCTTGTCTCGACAAAACTTTTATGCTCACTTCACTTTACAATTCTTCTTGCCTCTACCATACTTTTTTCCATCTATTCATACCATTAGCCATTGCATATTTTCCTTGTTTATATCATTAGACTTATATACTTAGGATTAGTTAGTGACACCTATTCCTAGCTGTAGCAATCTTTTAAAAGCCCTCCAATCCCTATGGAGACGATACTCACTCACTACTATATTACTTGCATCGATTGTGTATGCTTGCACATATTTTCTTGCCTTAGCATATGCATTTACAAGTGATCACTATGACTTATCCTGAGAAAGAAACCTAGTATCCAAGGATCTACTGATAGGGGTCCATGTGTTCTGTCCTCTAGGGTTGGACGTCTTGGTAGTTAAAGTCCACCGTCATTTTCTAATGGAAATTCAAGGCGAAACTTTCCCAACCAATCGAATGGAGCTTTCATTTAGATAATTTTATCTAATTTTGGGGATGGATTGGATTTCAGAGCATGACACTAGTTTGAGGTGTAAGGCCAACTTAAGCTTAGGAAATTGAAGGGAACCAAAGTTGTGATGGTTGGTGAGAAGCCGAAGTGTACAAGGATTGTGTCGGCCATCAAGGCACAAAGAATGTTAGATCAAGGTTGTGAGGATTTCTTTGCTCATGTAATCGACACCCAAGTTAAAACCCTAAAACTGGAAGATATTTAAAAAGTGTAAGATTTTTCAGACGTCTTTCTAAAAGAAATGATATGCCTACCGCCTGAGAGAAAGTTAGAGTTCGGCATTGAAGATGTCCATTACTCTCTACCGTATGGAGTCGACAGAAATAAAGGATTTTAAAGCCCAAATTCATGAATTGTTAGAGAAAAGTTTCATTTAGCCAAGTATTTCTCCTTAGGGAGTGTCCATTTTATTTTTAAAGTTATAAACATTAGGGAGTTCAACCTTAACCTTAAAATATTTTCGATGTCTCAGAAAGCATAAAGTTATTTCCTAAATTTTTTACTGATTACCTTAAACTGGGACAACCTACAATAATGTTTGTAAATTTTAAAGAATCAGGCCTAGTGTTGGTTCTCTCCTTTAGACAGTCTTAACAATAATTCTGGCTTAGGCAATCAAATTATGCATTCATCATTGGGCATCACTAATCCATTCCAAACAATAAACCTAACATGCTTATGCCATGATAACCAAATTTTTTAACTAAATATCATCAATTTCTTTTTAACAAAGTATGGAAAAATATGGAATAATACCTCCCCCAAACTTGAGGGATGCATTATTCTCAATGCATGAGAACTTAAACTACATGAATCTATATGCAAATACGGAAAAAAAAAACTAAAATGTGAACTTACTGTGGTGGTGCGGCCTGACTGGACGCCCTCGTTCGGCATCGTTTAGGAGGAGGAGACTCTCTGATCCCGAGTCTACTGCTACTTTCGTCGAGGTTGAAGGATGAAGGACACGACCTGTTGTTCGCTTGATATGTCTCTTGCTGCTAGGGGCTCGTGCTGGTGTTGGTTGGTCTACAGTAGGAGTGGGTTGTATAGGTACTGAACTTTGGCTTTGAGCTATTTCAGGGATTGGCGTTGCTTGACGGATGGGGGATTATATTGGAGTTTGCTTGGGTTACGTCGGGGCGGGAGTGAAATCTTCATCGGAGAAGAAGTTGGGTGGCCAGTAATGCCATGTCTGTGGGTACTTCTGAGGGGACATTCAATGTCGAGGGGTGGAATGTACTACCACCAGTAGTGTACTTCATAATGATGTTAGGGAAAGGTGGTTGATTATCGATTGTTATCGGGAGAAACTCCTTGAAAAAGGCATTGAGTTGTGTGTCCTTTGCCTTGACGTACTCAAAGAAGATCTCCATGTGATTCTCAAGGTGCTCAATCTTCTCACGCGTTTCGTGCATGTACGTGACCATCGCTTCCATTCTGGCAGCGGCAACAGATTTTGCTCCCCTCTCCAGACCTTCAAGTGGGGTGTTGTCATCGAAACTCATCAATTCTGGTACCTTCTTTTTGGTGATACCCTCCTTGGATTTAATGAAATTTGGTGATACTCTCACATTGGTGAGTGGGGGAAGGTTTACGATTACTTCCACCTTGGATTTATTGACTTCAATGTCTTTACATGAAATTTTGTGACCCAACACTATTCCCTCGGTTACCATAAAATGACATTTCTCCCAATTTAGTACTAGGTTGGCTTTCACATCATTTGAATACTTTAGATAAATTGTTCAGGCATCGATTGAATCGTCACATGAGACGGAGAAGTCATCCATAAATATTTGCATACATTCTTCCACCATATCTGAAAACATGGCCATCATGCATCTTTGGAAGGTAGCTGGAGCGTTACACAGCCCAAATGGCATTCGTCTAAATGCATAGGTACCATATGGGCATGTGAAAGTAGTTTTTCTTGATCATCTGGTACTATGGCTATTTGATTATATCCTGAGTATCCATAGAGGAAGCAATAAAATGTTTTTCCTGCTAACCTATCGAGCATTTGGTCTATAAAAGGGATGGGAAAATGGCCTTTCTTTGTAGCTTTATTAAGCTTCCTGTAATCCATACATATGCGCCAGCATGTGATTGTTCTAGTAGTGAGGAGCTCGTCATGTTCGCTTTTAATCACGGTCACACTACCCTTCTTTGGCACACACTGTACTGGGCTGACCCATGAACTATCAGATATAGGATAAATCACTCTCGCATCTAAACATTTTATAATTTTCTTCATTACTACCTTCTTCATGATCGGGTTGAGCCTTCTTTGGGGATCCACCGAAGTACTATGGCTATCTTATAAATTGATCTTGTGCATGCATATGGTAGGGCTAATTCCCTTCAAGTCTGCCATTGTCCATCCTAGAGTCTTTTTGTGCAGTGAAAAAACATTCAAAAAACTATTCTCCTATTCGGAGGTTAGATTGGAAAAGATTATTACTGGTAAAGTTTCATTAATTCCTAGGTATGCATACTTCAAATGTTATGGAAAAGTTTTAAGCTCCAATTTGGGTGCATGTTGTAAAGATGTTTATGAAGAATTAACTTCATCAAAATCTAAGGGTTTGAATTTCATACCTGATCTATTATGAAGGAGCCTCGATTGTTCCTTTGTCTTTCCTTCATGTTTTGCATTGGTGTCGTTTACAGGGAACCCATTGAGTGCCTTATTTAGATTTTTTTTCGTCAGTGCCATACTTCTCAGAATCGACTTTTGAAAATAATTTGCCTAGCCAAGGTTTTCTTATTTGTGCATCACGGTTAGAGGCTCGTGGCATAAAGCGTTGTATTCGTCTAGCTTTAAAGATTCATCGTGGCCAAGAATTATCTTTTCTTCCTCTTCTATTGAAGTCACTTTTCTAATGTATTGGCATTCTTCCGAGTCGTCCACATATTTCATGGAATTAAAGACATTGACTGTGACGCTTTGCTCTCCTACTCACATTATGAACTCTCCCTTTTCGCAATCTATTAGGATTCTTTTAGTGGCTAAAAAGGGTCATCCTAGGATGATAGGTGCATTTTTATCAACTTCACAGTCCAAGATGAGGAAATCAACTAGAAATACGAACTTGTCCACCTTTACTATGTCGTCTTATATTATGCCCTCGGGCCGCACATAAGATCAATCGGCCAGCTGTAGGATAATTGTGGTTGGACAAGTATGATACCCTTCTAGTTTCATAAATATGGACTTTGGTATCAAGTTTACACTTGATCCTAAGTCAACAAGAGTTCGTCCTACAAAGTTATTACCAGTGAAATATATAATTATAAAACTGCCAGGGTTTTTTTTTGTTTTGGTGGGAGTTTGCTTACTGCAGAACAAATTTCTATTGTCATCTCAACATGTTCTGCCTTCCTCTTTTTGTAACGATGTCTTTAAGAAACTTGGCATAGGAAGGCATTTGCTCGATGGCTTCAAGTAAGGGCACGTTGATATACAACTGGTCCAGAACATAAACAAATTTCTTGAAATAGATTTCATCATTATGTTTCTTCAATCGTTGAGGGAACGGTGGTGGAGGTCTCACATTATTTGCAGTTGGTGCTGAGGAATCTCTGGCCTTGGCCATGAATTTCTCATTATTTGGACGATTTTTCTGAGCCTTAATCCTTTTCCTTCTCTTCTGTCGATTCATCCCGTTCTTCATTTTTAGCTAGATCCTCTGGTTATGTTATTCCATGGCGAGAATTATTTAGGTGTTCTCTCCAAAACTTGTCATTTTGGTTGACTTGTGTTCCACTCCTTAGTGTAAGTACACTGCATTGCTCCTTTCCAAGATGCTTAGTGATTTCAGTATCACTAGGGAGATTTACTTGTGGGCGAGAATGTAATGCCGTAGTAATTTGTCCCACTTGATTCTCTACTGCTCTTAGAGATGAACTTTGGCTTTGCAAAAGTGTAGCTTGGCTTTGTAACAAATTTCCTTGGTTTTTAATTGTTGTAGAATGCTCGTGCATCAAGGTCTTTGTTGAGGCCATGAAATCTTTTACCGATGCCATAAATTTCTACAATGACAACTCCAAGGAGTTAGTATTGGAATTAGTATTGGAGGAAGAAGATGTACCTTTATTGTTTTGACAGAGCAGCGGATGATGCTGATTATGGAAATGTTGATGATCTGCATTACTTTGTTGTGGCCTGTTGTAACTTGCTTCTTGATTGTTACTGTTCCTTTGATTACTCCATAAAAAGTTCGGATGTTGTCTCCAACCAAGATTGTACGTATTTGAATAGGGCTTATTAGTGCTCCGATTGTAATTGCCCACAAAATTGGTGGACACGTGGTTTTCCAGACATTACCTCTCATGATGGTTGTCCTGAAAAAATATGCATGTGTTATTCGTCACCTTGACTTGACTTCTCTTACCTCATTAGGACGTTGCAAAGTTTTCAAGATATTAGTTATGGAAGAAAGCTAAGCAACTACCGAATCCTTACCCTCTAATTCATATGCTCCAGATGTTTTTTTGTCGGTTCTCAATCTTGTATTTGGGAATTGATAGTCATTATTTGCTATCTTGTCGAGGATATCAAAGGATTCCTCGGGTGATTTGTCAAGTAAGGTGTTATTTGCTGAGGCATCTAACATCATTCGAGTGGGTGCATTAACTCTGTTGTAAAACATCGCTACTTGAGTCCATTCTTGAAACCCATGGTTGACACATTTACGAAGTAGACTTTTATACCTATCCCAACATTCGTACATTGATTCATCATCTCCTTGGTGAAAACTTGCAGTCATTGCGAAGCTGTGTATTCATATTGGGCGGATTGTATCGAAGTAGGAAACTCTTGTATAAATCTGCCCATGACTCCATTGAGCCTGAAGGAGCTCCACTGAGCTAAGCTCTTGCTTTATCGCATAGGGAATAAGGGAAAAGTTTTAGTTTAAGTACATCTTCATGCACTCCTTGTTGTCGAAACGAGTCACATACTTCAAGGAAAGCACGAATATGTTATCTAGCATCCTCATTAGGTGAACCACCAAATGGAAATAGAATTTAGCATATTAAACATTACCGGTTTAAGCTCAAAATGAGTTTCTTGTATTTCAGGTGTCACGATGCTTGGATTTATATCTCTTCAAGAATTTGGTTCAAATGGCCTCGTATTGCTCTTGGTCTTGCAACTTGAAGATTGATTGCTACTTCGGGATCATCGTGATCTCCTATATTGTTGCCATGTAATTGTAGTTGGTTTAAATATTCTTTGGTTCGTTGGTCACGTCGCATTTGTCTGAATGATTATTCAACTTCAGGGTCAAATGGTTCCAATGGTTTACCAGTAGATCTCAGGGTCATGCAATAATAAAAACCTATAAAAATAAAATATGTTAGACTAGATAAATATAAGGTGACAAGAAAATTTTGTTATGGCGAAAATAAAAATTTTGTTAGTTGTCAATCCCCGGCAACGGCGCCAAAAACTTGATCACTTGTAAATGTATATGCTAAGACAAGCAACTCTGTGCAAGTATACACAATCGAATCAAGTAATATAGGGTAAGCGAGTATCGTCTCCTCAAGGATTAGTTGGAAGTTTTTAAGCTTCACCATAACCAGAACTAGTTGTCACAAACTAATTCCTACTATCTTGTCAAACTAGAAAACTACTATTAATAAAACAAGAAATTACTATAAAGTATGATTGTAGAAAAGTTTCATTGAGACAAAATAAATATGCAAACTATTAAAATAAAACAGAACAAAGACAAACGTTGATTTAAATATAATTCAAACAACCTTGCATATTCATACTTACCACACAACATTCATGCTAATCTTTTACATTGAAACAATTACTCTAAATCCAGAATAAATTATTATGATTTGCTTAAGCTGTCCGATCGGATTACTAAGTATTCTTAGACAGTTGCTATGGCAAAACTACTCAGTGTTAACTACAACCTTTGGTTTGTCAGACTGTTGTTGTAGCAATACCTCTCAGTGTGAACTATAGTTATTATTTATCCTACTGTAGCATCTATCACTTTTAGTCGATTGAAACCCGCTCGTTATCTCTAAGGTAGACAAGTTAGAACATCACCATCTCGGATCCATTCCATTGTTCACGTAGATCTACTTAATTCTCTCGAATCTAAGAATCACTATCTAGACAAAATGCGATCTCTTGATGCTCTTACAGTGTCAAGACATGTTTTACCAAGACCCCAAGAAATCTCTCGAAGCTCTTACAGTGTTAAGGTAAAATATTCAAACAATGAACAAAACAGTCATGAGCAGAATCATAATTCATTATTCATAAAGTATAAAATAATTGTCTAGGCCAAAAAAAGATTAACACCAACATTATAGGTGAAAGGGAGCATACCTTCCACCCCCAAGCTAGTCAGGTAAAGTCATCTTGTGACTACTTTCATTCACTTATATGCCTCAGAAACTCTTTATTTCTTATGGAGTTTTTCTGTTTATGCCCTAGCATAGAGGAGTGTCCCTTTTATTTTTAAAGTTATAAACATTAGGGAGTTCAACCTTAACCTTAAAATATTTTCGATGTCTTAGAAAGCTTAAAGTTATTTCCTAAAACTTTTTTACTGATTACCTTAAACAGGGACAACCTACAATAATGTTTGTAAATTTTAAAGAATCAGGCCTAGTGTTGCTTCTCTCCTTTAGACAGTCTTAACAATAATTCTGGCTTAGGCAATCAAATTATGCATTCATCATTGGGCATCCCTAATCCATTCCAAACAATAAACCTAACATGCTTATGCCATGATAACCAAATTTTTTAACTAAATATCATCAATTTCTTTTTAACAAAGTATGGAAAAATATGGAATAATACCTCCCCCAATCTTGAGGGATGCATTATTCTCAATGCATGAGAACTTAAACTCCATGAATCTATATGCAAAAGCGAAAATAAAAAAAAACTAAAATGCGAACTTACTGTGGTGGTACGGCCTGACTGGACGGCCTCGTTCGGCATCGTTTAGGAGGAGGGGACTCTCTGATCCCGAGTCTACTACTACTATCGTCGAGGTTGAAGGATGAAGGACACGACCTGCCGTTCGCTTGATACGTCTCTTGCTGCTCGGGGCTCGTGCTGGTGTTGGTTGGTCTATAGTTAGAGTGGGTTGTATAGGTACTGAACTTTGGCTTTGAGCTATTTCAGGGATTGGCGTTGCTTGACGGACGGGGGATTGTATTGGAGCTTGCTCGGGTTACGTCGGGGCGGGAGTGAAATCTTCATCGGAGAAGAAGTTAGGTGGAATCTCTTGTGTGCTTTCAGAGGTGGAGAAGGATGAATAGCTGAGGAACTCGTCTGTGTCTCCATGGCCTTCCTCTGGTACATACGAGACATGGGTGGCCAGTAGTGCCACGTCTGTGGGTACTTCTGGGGGGACATTCAATGTCCAGGGGTGGAATGTACTGCCACCAGTAGTGTACTTTAGAATGATGTTGGGGAAAGGTGGTTGATTATCGATTGTTATCAGGAACAACTCCTTGAAAAAGGCATTGAGTTGTGCGTCCTTTGCCTTGACGTACTCAAAGAAGATCTCCATGTGATTCTCAAGGTGCTTGATCTTCTCACGCGTTTCTTGCGTGTACGTGACAATTGCTGCCATTCTGGCAGCAGCAACAGATTTTTCTCCCCTCTCCAGACCTTCATGTGGGGTGTTGTCATCGAAACTCATCAATTTTGGTACCTTCTTTTTAGTGATACCCTCCTTGGATTTAATGAAATCCTCAAAGGGCTCCTTGGGGACCTTCTTTTTCCTGTACAGAGTAGATATCAAGTTAGGAAATAATAGATTACCCCAGTTTCTTTTGGCGTACTCATGAATTTGCTCGAAGATGAGTTTTTCAACATCAATCTTTCTCTTGTCTATTATCGAGTGTAAAAGCATCAATCTTTTCACGAGCACGGTTGTGTTATGGGATGTTGACAATAGTTTTCCCTTGAGAAAATGGTTCCACAACTTAATGATCAGTTTAAGGGCTCGGCGATCGACTCTCTTCCTCGTTGGAGCATTCCCTTCGAACTTAGCCCACCCGAAACAAAGATCTTCAAGTACACCATCGTAGGTTTCTTGGTATGCTTCAGCCACAAATTTCTTATATTGCTCTTCCACATTCCCCAACTTGAAATATTTATTGAGTGACGAAGGGAAAATCGAAGGAGTTTCCCTCGAACATATACCATGTGGTTGGATGGGTATTCGAGATGGGCGTAGAACTCTCTGACCATTGGTGGTGTTACATTTTTAGGGTGGCAAGAAAACTTCTCCCAGTTGTGCTTCCGAATCATGTTCATGACCTCCGGTCCAAATGGCTCTTCGTACTCTGATGGAAAGACGAACCCGTCTTCCAAATACACTTGTCATTTTTGGAGGTTTTTGAAGTGTGCCTCGGCTTCGGCTGTTTGGAAACACTCAAAGGTCGGTGTTGGGGCTGGGTTTTTCTTCGATCTGGCCACGATACTTGTTTGGTGAAGTGAGTTTAGCGGCATCAATGGGGGAAATTTTGTTGAATGAAAGAAAAAAAATCTTTCTTATTGTAGAGAGAGTGTGAGACACGATGAAGAAGATGGAGTTGAGAGTAGTTTTTTTTGGAAAGTAATGGGTGGTTGTTTTGGGGTAATTTGGTCAAACAAGAGGGGAAAATATTTGGCATTTATTGTTTGATAATCAATTGGACGTAAAGTTAGGGAAAAAGATATTTTCCCTCCTTTAATTCTGCCGCCCAAATTTCTTGACCTAGGGTTTTCTCTCATTTCATGCGTGAACTATCTCCCCATGCTACCACGTGTACTCTGCTTGCCTACAATAAAGAAAGAAAACAAAACAAAACAGATAATGAATGCATAAAATAACTTAATTTATTTATGTACAAAATTCAAATTTTTATTGCCTAGGCAACAAATTTTGTTCAAGTAAGTCAAACTCTTGGGCATCATGTGTCGTTGATGATGGTTTGTCTCGCATAACTAGGCCTCCTTTTTATTCCTTTAGCCTCTGCCCGTTCACCTTGAAAATGGAACCATCGTCTCGATTCTTGATTTCTATTGCCCTATTGTTATGAACTTGATATACGATGAATGGTCCTGACCATCATGACTTTAGCTTACCTGGGAATAACTTAAGACGTGAATTTTAGAGCAGTACTTGATGTCCATAATAAAATTGCCTAGGCAATATTTTTCTGCCATGTCATCGTTTTGTTTTCTCTTTGTATAGGTGGGCATTTTCGTATGCATCCGCTCTGAATTCATCCATCTCGTTCAGTTCCAAGAGTTTTCTTTCTCCAGCAAGATGAGTATCCATGTTTAACTTTTTGATGGCCCAGTAGGCTTTATGTTCAAGTTCCACAGGAAGATGGCATTCTTTTTCGTAGACCAGTTTGAATGGGGAATTCCCAGCAGTGTCTTGAATGTTATGCGATAAGCCCATAATGTTTCATCTAGCTTTGGCAACCAGTCCTTTTGACTTGAGTTGAGCACCTTCTCAAGGATCTATTTGATTTCCTGGTTAGACACTTCGACTTGTCCATTAGTCTGAGGGTGATACGTCATAACAATCCTATGTCGTACTCCATATCTTTTCAATGCCTTGCCAATTAATTTGTTCTTAAAATGTGTGCCTTCATATCTAATAATAGCCTGTGGTGATCCAAAACGTGTGAATATGTTTTTGTGTAACAATTTTAGCATCGTCTTCGAATCATTTTTAGGTGTTGCAATGGCTTCAACCCACTTGGATACATAATCCACTACCAAGAGAATGTACAAGTCTCCAAAGGATGTGGGAAAGGGTCCCATGAAGTCTATTCCCCATACGTCGAAAAGTTCAACCTCCAAAATATTTTACCATGGCATCTCATGTCGTTTTGATATGTTCCCTGTTCGTTGGCATCTATCACATGTCTTATAGAATTCATGCACATCTTTGAACAAAGTTGGCCAATAGAATCCGGACTGAAGTACTTTCACCGCTATTCTCATTCCACCAAAGTTTCATCCATATGGTGACGAGTGACATTAAAGTAGAATTTCTTTGTGCTCTTCTTCTAGAATGCATCTTCGAATTATTTGGTCTCCACATTGCTTGAATAAAAATGGTTCATCCCAGTAATAGTGTCGCACATCATGTCGAAACTTTTTTCAGCCCTGGCTAAATAAATCAGGAGGAGCAATACCACTAACAAGAAAGTTAACTATGTCCGCATACCATGTCACAACCATGACAAATAATATTTTCTCATCAGGTAAATCCTCTTGAATTCTGTTATGTCTTAACAATTAGATTTGTTATCTAATCTAGACAAATGGCATGTTACTTGATTTTCTATACCCTTTCTATCCTTGATCTTTAAATTGAACTCTTGTAATAATAATATCCATCGAATTAGCCTAGGCTTTGCAACTTTTTTATTGATCAAATATTTATTGGCATAATGATCTGTATGCACAATTACCTTAGTGCCTATTATATATGGCCTAAACTTATCGAATGCAAAATACTACCGCTAAAAGTTCTTTTTCAGTGGTGGTATAGTTCACTTGTGCATCATTAAGAGTACGACTCGCATAGCAGATAACATGAAAGATTTTACTTTTTCGTTGCCCTAGCACTGCTCCGACAGTGTAGTCACTAGCATCACACATGAGCTCAAAAGGTTCGTTCCAGTCAGGTGGGACAACGATTGGTGCAACCGAAAGTTTCTCCTTCAAATCTGTAAAGGCATTCAGACAATCATTAGTAAATTCAAATGGATGATTTTGTTGAAGTAAAATACACAAAGGTTTAGAGATTTGAGAAAAATCTTTTATGAACCGCCTGTAGAAGCATGTATGTCCAAGGAAACTACGTACACCTCTCACATTGGTGAGTGGGGGAAGGTTTACGATTACTTCCACCTTGGATTTATTGACTTCAATGTCTTTACATGAAATTTTGTGACCCAACACTATTCCCTCGGTTACCATAAAATGACATTTCTCCCAATTTAGTACTAGGTTGGCTTCTTCACATCATTTGAATACTTTAGATAAATTGTTGAGGCATCGATTGAAATCGTCACCTGAGACAGAGAAGTCATCCATAAAAATTTGCATACATTCTTCCACCATATCTGAAAACATGGCCATCATGCATCTTTGGAAGGTAGCTGGAGCGTTACACAGTCCAAATGGCATTCGTCTAAATGCATAGGTACCATATGGGCATGTGAAAGTAGTTTTTCTTGATCATCTGTTACTATGGCTATTTGATTATATCCTGAGTATCCATCGAGGAAGCAATAAAATGTTTTTCCTGCTAACCTATCGAGCATTTGGTCTATAAAAGGTATGGGAAAATGGCCTTTCTTTGTAGCTTTATTAAGCTTCCTGTAATCCATACATATGTGCCAGCATGTGATTGTTCTAGTAGTGAGGAGCTTGTCATGTTCGCTTTTAATCACGGTCACACCACCCTTCTTTGGCACACACTGCACCGGGCTGACCCATGAACTATCAGATATAAGATAAATCACTCTCGCATCTAAACATTTTATAATTTTCTTCATTACTACCTTCTTCATGATCGAGTTGAGCCTTCTTTGGGGATCCACCGAAGTACTATGGCTATCTTATAAATTGATCTTGTGCATGCATATGGTAGGGCTAATTCCCTTCAAGTCTGCCATTGTCCATCCTAGAGCCTTTTTTGTGATGTGACAAAACATTCAACAAACTATTCTCCTATTCGGAGGTTAGATTGGCAGAGATTATTACTGGTAAAGTTTCATTAATTCCTAGGTATGCATACTTCAAATATGATGGAAAAGTTTTAAGCTCCAATTTGGGTGCATGTTGTAAAGATGTTTATGAAGATTAACTTCATCAAAATCTAAGGTTTGAATTTCACCTGATCTATTATGAAAGCCTCGATTGTTCCTTTGTCTTTCCTTCATGTTTTGCATTGGTTTCGTTTACAAGGAACCCATTGAGTGACTTATTTAGATTTTTGTCGTCAGTGCCATACTTCTCAGAATCGTCTTCTGAAAATAATTTGCCTGGCCAAGGTTTTCTTGTTTGTGCATCACGGTTAGAGGCTCGTGGCACAAAGCGTTGTATTCGTCTAGCTTTAAAGATTCATCGTGGCCAAGAATTATCTTTCTTCCTCTCTTTAAAGTCACTTTTCTAATTATTGTCATTCTTCCGAGTCGTCCACATATTTCATGGAATTAAAGAAATTGACTGTGACGCTTTGCTCTCCTACTCACATTGTGAACTCTCCCTTTTCGCAATCTATTAGGATTCTTTTAGTGGCTAAAAAGGGTTGTCCTAGATGATAGTGAATTTTTATCAGCTTCACAGTCCAAGAGGAAATCAACTAAAATACGAACTTGTCCACCTTTACTATGTCGTCTTCTATTATGCCCTCGGCCGCACATAAGATCAATCGGCCAGCTGTAGGATATTGTGTTTGGATAAGCATGATACCCTTCTAGTTTCATAAATATGGACTTTGGTATCAAGTTTACACTTGATCCTAAGTCAACAAGAGTTCGTCCTACAAAATTATTACCAGTGGAACATATAATTATAAAACTGCCAGGGTTTTTTTTGTTTTGGTGGGAGTTTGCTTACTGCAGAACAAATTTCTATTGTCATCGCAACATGTTCTACCTTCCTCTTTTTGTAACGATGTCTTTAAGAAACATGGCATAGGAAGTCATTTGCTCGATGGCTTCAAGTAAGGGCACGTTGATATACAACTGGTCCAGAACATAAACGATTTCTTGAACTGGATTTCATCATTATGTTTCTTCAATCGTTGAGGCAACGGTGGTGGAGGTCTCACATTATTTGCAGTTGGTGCTGAGGAACTCTGGCCTTGGCCATGAATTTCTTATTTGGACGATTTTTCTGAGCCTTAATCCTTTTCCTTTTCTTCTGTCGATTCATCCCGTTCTTCATTTTTAGCTAGATCCTCTGGTTATGTTATTCCATGGCGAGAATTATTTAGGTGTTCTCTCCAAAACTTGTCATTTTGGTTGACTTGTGTTCCACTCCTTAGTGTAAGTACACTGCATTGCTCCTTTCCAAGATGCTTAGTGATTTCAGTATCACTAGGGAGATTTACTTGTGGGCGAGAATGTAATGCCGTAGTAATTTGTCCCACTTGATTCTCTACTGCTCTTAGAGATGAACTTTGGCTTTGCAAAAGTGTAGCTTGGCTTTGTAACAAATTTCCTTGGTTTTTAATTGTTGTAGAATGCTCGTGCATCAAGGTCTTTGTTGAGGCCATGAAATCTTTTATCGATGCCATAAATTTCTACAATGATAACTCCAAGGAGTTATTATTGGAATTAGTATTGGAGGAAGAAGATGTACCTTTATTGTTTTGCAAGAGCAGCTGATAATGTTGATTATGGAAATGTTGATGATCTGCGTTACTTTGTTGTGGCCTGTTGTAACTTGCTTCTTAATTGTTACTGTTCCTTTGATTACTCCATAAAAAGTTCGGATGTTGTCTCCAACCAAGATTGTACGTATTTGAATAGGGCTTATTAGTGCTCCAATTGTAATTGCCCACAAAATTGGTGGACACGTGGTTTTCCAGACACTACCTCTCATGATGGTTGCCCTGAAAAAATATGCATGTGTTATTCGTCACCTTGACTTCTCTTACCTCATTAGGACGTTGCAAAGTTTTCAAGATATTAGTTATGGTAGAAAGATAAGCAGCTACCAAATCCTTACCCTCTAATTCATATGCTCTAGATGTTTTTTTGTCGGTTCTCAATCTTGTATTTGGGAATTGATAGTCATTATTTGCTATCATGTCGAGGATATCAAAGGATTCCTCGGGTGATTTGTCAAGTAAGGTGTTATTTGCTGAGGCATCTAACATCATTCGAGTGGGTGCATTAACTCTGTTGTAAAACATCGCTACTTGAGTCCATTCTTGAAACCCATGGTTGACACATTTACGAAGTAGACTTTTATACCTATCCCAACATTCGTACATTGATTCATCATCTCCTTGGTGAAAACTTACAGTCATTGTGAAGCTGTGTATTCATATTGGGCGGATTGTATCGAAGTAGGAAACTCTTGCATAAATCTGCCCATGACTCCATGAGCCTGAAGGAGCTCCAATGAGCTAAGCTCTTGCTTTATCGCATAGGGAATAAGGGAAAAGTTTTAGTTTAAGTACATCTTCATGCACTCCTTGTTGTCGAAACGAGTCACATACTTCAAGGAAAGCACGAATATGTTATCTAGCATCCTCATTAGGTGAACCACCAAATGGCAATAGAATTTAGCATATTAAACATTACCGGTTTAAGCTCAAAATGAGTTGCTTGTATTTCAGGTATCATGATGCCTGGATTGATATCTTCAAGAATTTGGTTCAAATGGCCTCGTATTGCTCTTGGTCTTGCAACTTGGAGATTGATTGCTACTTCGGGATCATCGTGATCTCCCATATTGTTGCCATGTAATTGTAGTTGGTTTAAATATTCTCTAGTTCTTTGGTCACGTCGCCTTTGTCTGAACGATTGTTCAACTTCAGGGTCGAATGGTTCCAATGCTTTACCAGTAGATCTCAGGGTCATGCAATAATAAAAACCTACAAAAATAAAATACGTTAGACTAGATAAATATAAGGTGACAAGAAAAATTTGTTATGGCGAAAATAAAAATTTCGTCAGTTGTCAATCCCCGGCAACGGTGCCAAAAACTTGATCGCTTGTAAATGTATATGCTAAGGCAAACAACTCTGTGCAAGTATACACAATCGAATCAAGTAATATAGGGTAAGCGAGTATCGTCTCCTCAACGATTAGTTGGAAGTTTTTAAGCTTCACCACAACCAGAACTAGTTGTCACAAACTAATTCCTACTATCTTGTCAAACTAGAAAACTACTATTAATAAAACAAGAAATTACTATAAAGTATGATTGTAGAAAAGTTTCATCGAGACAAAATAAATATGCAAACTATTAAAATAAAACAGAACAAAGACAAACGTTGATTTAAATATAATTCAAACAACCTTGCATATTCAGACTTACCACACAACATTCATGCTAATATTTTACATTGAAACAATTACTCTAAGTCCAGAATGAATTATTATGATTTGCTTAAGCTGTCCGATCGGATTACTAAGTATTCTTAGACAGTTGCTATGGCAAAACTACTCAATGTTAACTACAACCTTTGGTTTGTCAGACTGTTGTTGTAGCAATACCTCTCAGCGTGAACTATAGTCATTATCTATCCTACTCTAGCATCTATCACTTTTAGTCGATTGAAACCTGCTCGTTATCTCTAAGGTAGACAAGTTAGAACATCACCATCTCGGATCCATTCCATTGTTCACGTAAATCTATCTTAATTCTCTCGAATCTAAGAATCACTATCTAGACAAAATGCGATCTCTTGATGCTCTTACAGTGTCAAGACATGTTTTACCAAGACCCTAAGAAATCTCTCGAAGCTCATACAATGTCAAGGTAAAACATTCAAACAATGAACAAAACAGTCATAAGCAGAATTATAATTCATTATTCATAAAGTATAAAATAATTGTCTAGGCCAAACAAAGATTAACACCAAGTAAGACAGTCATTGTACTATCAAAAAGTCATCCAAGTAGCATCGTTTAATACAACCCCAAACACATAAAAAATTTAAGAACAAATGAAGAACGACTCCAAAAAACCGGAAGCTCTGTCGTGACAATTCTGATCAGCATCACGCCTGCCTTGGTGATCAGCCTCTCTCGAGACCTGACCACTGCTCTGCTATAGACTGGCTATGAAAGACACCAAGGAAGGTCGGTTGGTAAACGGTGAGAAAGCACTGTAGTTGCTCGCTCAGGCCTTCAGTAAATCGCTTCTCACTTCCTCTTTCTCTTTGGCGGCTACAGTTGAATATTTATAGAGAGGAATCTTCTAGGGTTTCACATGATTAGAGATTCCTTAAATAATCATTATTATTTTGTCCAAACTAAAAACGGAAAGGTGGCTGGCGCCTATTAGAATATTTAGGGTTTGCTTACACGTGAAGGAGGTCATCCAGCTGGCATGTGACATAGGCGATTTGGTCATATCCACTTCAGACTTTACAGATAAACCTTGCCTTGACGAGATAAATTTGCTCCTCACGTTCTTCTCTATTCCATTAGCCCTTGCAACTTACGTTGTCGTGACTGAAATGTTCTTCCTCTTTAAGTTTCCTGCACACGCACAATCCACACAAACCATTTCTCCTTAACAGCATCAGTTAAACCAAATAAATCTTGTCGAAGCAAAACTTATCCACCACAAGCAAACATAACCTAAATGCAACTAAAATGAGGTGCATACTTTGTTTAGACGAACAATAACTTAAGTCAAAAGACTATAGATTGAGTCTTTTTACGGAGTTATCATTATTCCTTGTATTCAAAACTATAAATGAACATAATACCTTAAAAGAAGGCTAGTTGGACCAATTTCAACACCTTTTCTTGCCTTAGCATTCACTCTATTAAAAAAATTACTCAGCCATGATGAGAAGTCCTTGTTCCATGTTAAATAAAAACTGTAAAGGTTACAAAAATTGAAAAGACAAGTGACAGAAGTTCAAGAATAGAAATATGACAAGCATAATAGTGACAACAAAGTAATTCTAATATTTACTTCATTTATAGAATGCATCTAGTACAAAAATAATTACAGTGAAACTTATGGTATTGGTGCCCTACACCCATGAATGAAACCATTAAAAAACCTAGATGTTTACTGTATCACCAGTCACAATTCGAAAGACTACCTTCCACAATTGGTTTCAAACCAGCTTGTCCACTAGGTTCTGAAAAGTGATTTTCTATAATTCTTAAAGAAGCATCTTTATACCATCCACTGTTCTCTCTTCCAAGATCTCCCTCCCCAATATGTATGGATTTATTAGTCTTGAGAAGATTCTAGTCCTGTAGATAAGTCTGTAAGGGGGCGTAACTCAGATAAACAATAACTTTCAATTAGTTCTCGGAAGTAACAAAGTCTAGACTATGAATTGAATATGGTTATAAGGACTATCAATTTTCCCATAACTTTGAAGTTCATCTTGTGCATTGATCACCTACCTAATAGTAATTCCCCATGCTAAAAGCACCAGGCCTCAGACATGCAAACTTTCAGTAAGTGGGCTGCTGATTCTCAGCTTTCTTCTTCTTAGTAGCTTCAAGCTCTTGCTTTTTGGCAATTCTCATTCTTCATTCCTCTTGTTCTTCTTCAACAATTACCCGGGAATCAAAGCCTTAACTTCTTCACCAATTTCTACCCAAAAAATCATACGAAAAAAGAGAAAATTAGGAAAACAAATTTCACTTAATATCTAATAATCCCTAAACAAGAACCAAAAAAGGGTTGTCTTACTAAAGCTTTTCACTACATAAGATCTTCAGAAAAAATTAAACAGAGAAAATCCCTTTGTTTTCTAATAAGCAATTGTTTATAAAAATGGAATTAGAGTGAGTACTGTGGCATTTCATTGACTGATAAAGCAATATCAATACAGAGATAAACAAACATTTAATATCATTTAAGCATTAAATCTAACAATGAAGGGTTAATAATATAAATGAATCAACACAAGCACTTCTGTTATAGAGTGTTTGATCTCAACAATTGTATCATGGTATGTAGGCATGATTAATGTAGGAAGTTTGAATATTCATTTGTTTCTAGAACTATTTCACCTTCAAAATAGGTTCAACCCTAAAATAGTTTCTACTAAGCAAAGATTAACATTCGCGATAAGCAATAAATATATAAAAAAAACACACAATCCAAAATCACAAATTAAATTCATCACATCGAAATAACCCAGGCTTAGAGAGGAAACTGAAAAATAAAATTGAAAAGACTAAAGGTTGGAGAGAGTCTTGAGACTAAAAGAGAGAGAAGAAACTTAAAGAATACCTGAATTTTTAAGCCTTGAGGAGTTACGGGCGACGAGATAGTAGTGACTATCAACGAATGGTGAATACTGAAACTAGTGAAGAACTCGATTTAATAAAGCTAATCTACTGTTGAGGATGGAGGAAGAAGAAGTTAAAAAGAAAAATTAGGGATCGGGCACGAGATAGATGGGGGATATATCTAGCAACAATTATTAGACAAATATCACTAATGTATGTGGATATAGCGTTGTTTCTCCAGAAAAGCCGAGATGTTTTCTTCATTGAAGATCATACTATTGATGACATTTATAAGACTAAGAAAGTGGATTCACAATATAGCGTGACTTGATTAAAGTAAATCTGGTTCCCCTATACCCTTCACCAAATCCTATTCAGGATGATGTTTGCAATGATGTTTGTTGTAATTGATTTTTGGTGAACGACATGTCTCAATTTATTTTTGTGAAAATTTTGATTTTTGTAAAAGAAGTGTTTTGGAGTTGCTATCGACCTTTTAGGTCAAATAAATCGAATACCCATAAACCACCTTTTAAAAGAGTTTTTAAGAAAACAACATTTTAAAAAATAAACCAATCTACGTATAACCAGAAATTTATTCTTTTTTTGTAATAAAAAGGTGTTCGAGTCGATTACACCTAAAGAAGGATAAACACTCTCACAACACCCAAAATTCAATCATATAATTTTTATTTAACGGGAAATTCTAAGGAGAAATAGAAAATATTCTAATATTTTCAATCGAAGAGAAAATAATCTCTAAAATACTTTAGGACGAATATTTCTCTTTCCAACTGAAATAAAAGAATATAATAATTTCTCCCAAAAAACAGATATTAAAATAATTTAATTCTACCAAAATAAAAAATTAAGCCAATTTGAACAAATTTAGTTAATCATGCTAGATGATGAAAGTTTAAACTTGAATGACAAAAATATAAACACAATAAAAAACAAAGACCCAAAAAATAAGTATCACACAAATATAAGTGCTTAAATAAAATCATAAATAATGTAAGGATAAAAATACAAGATAGCAAAATAAGGCATTCATTGTGATAAAAATATGAAACATGCAAATATACTCATGGGACTAAAATAAAATAAACAGAAAATAAAGTGCAATAATCAAAGGACTAAAATTAAAGTACTGAAAAATGAAAGGAAAAAATAAAATATAGAAAATTAAATTAATGATATTAAAGAACTAAAATTAAATAAATAAAAAATAAAAGGAAGAAATTTAAATGCACATAAACTTAAATAACTACAATAAATGGGCAATAAAAATAAAATGTTAATGTTAATTTTTAATATTTAATATTTAACAAGGACCGTAAATAATGCGAGTCATACCCCGGGGCGGGTCATCGCAAGGTCGTACTATGGTTCGAACACAAAAAAATACATAAAAAAAAAATTAGCGGTTAGTGGTTAGATGTTAGTGTTAGAAATGTTAGCAGAGTCTAGACCATAATAATGTGGGTCGTACCCCGAATCGCGTCACCGCAAGGTCGTATAATAATTCAAACAAATTAATAAAAATTAACAGTTAGGAGTTAATAGAGTTCGGACCATAATAATGTGGATTATACCCCAGATCGGGTCACCACAAGATCGTTTAATAATTAGGAGCGATAAAATAAAAGTTAATGGTTAATTAATAAATAAAATAAAATAAAACAGAACCAAATACACATAAAAATAAAAAAAATAGCGCATAGAATCGAACATAATTAAATACCAGTGGGCAACATAATCGAATGTAAATGCAAGTAATTAAAGCGACCAGCAGATGGCCAAAATGTAATAAAATAATAAAATATCAACTAAATTATAACAAATAAAATAGCAAAAATAGTGACCAAATTGAAATAAAATGAAAACAGGGTTAAAAAAAATAAATAAAAACACAAAAATACAGTGACCGAGATGCAAATATAAGGAAGAAGTGAAGGGACCTGAGTGTAATTTTCATCTAAAACAGGTGCCGAGAAAATAAAAGTGATTAAAATGAGGGGGTCTAGGTATGATTTACCCTTTTTTAAAACCAAAAATATTCTCCCCTCACGCACAGTTTGGTCGAAAAGCTTACCAAGCTTCAAATCTCACCTTCGATCGTCGCATGCCAACCCTCACACGTCGTCCACTAAGTTGGTGACCACCCTACTCCAACCTGTGATCTCTACCATGACCGAAGAAGGGCAGAACGAATAACTTGCTCACCTCGTTTAAACTTGTTCTATCTCTCCCTATACGACAGAGAAGGCTTAAAACCGAGCCTCAACATCGGCCACCAAGCCTTGGTGACCCCCTCACTCCCTCATGATCGGCGTCAACCAACCAGCGAAGACCTAAATGACATAAAAAGGTCCCCCAACTTTCGGTCATCACTCACAAACCAAGCCTCGAAAATAAACTCCCAACGTCAACCTATCGGTCGAAACTCCCAAAGACCTCTGAGGTCATCGCCGGACACCAACCATCGACGTTGCTTGACTGTAAGTCAGTCTTCCTCGTACGTCGGCCACTGTTCAACAATAGCCACCCCTTATGCCACAAATGACTACAAATAAAGAAAGCAAAATAAAGAAAGCAAAATGGAGAAAAAAAATCAAAGAATCCTATATTTTTATTCCAATTTTTTTAGGGGAAAGGGGTTGTTATAAAGCTGGTTAGGGTTATTATAACCCCAACTAATATAATATTTTATTATTATTAATAAATATATTTTTATAATAATAATAAAAATAAAGAAAAAAGGGAATAAAAAATGTTGATTACAGCTGTCCCTCTTTACTCATCAATGTGAAACGGGAATGAAGCAAAGATAATAAACACCATTTTTTATTCAGCCTGAACTGTTAAAATCTTGAGCTTTGATTTCTTCTGATTGGGTGAGTTATTCTCATTATGAACTCTTTGTTGGGGATGCCAATCCACTCTCTTATGCGATGGTTGACCAAAGGTGATGCTGATCCAACTCCTTATGTGATGGACGAGCGAAATGATGATGCTGATCCAACTCCTTATGTAATTGGTAAGCAAAAGTCGGTGTTGTTCCAACTCCTTATGCGATGGAAACAAGTTAAGGTTGAACAAGTTCTTCTCATTATGAACTTCTTCTCCCTTATCGTATGAGTTCTTCTCATTATGAACTTTCCACTGGAAATATTGATCCCTCAAGTGAGGTGTTGATGATTCAACTCCATATGTTATGAATCGAGCTAAGGTTGAACAAGTTCTTCTCATTACAAACTTCTTCTCCCTTATCAGACGAGTTTTTCTCAATATGAACTCTTCACTGGAAATGTTTATCCCTCGAGGAAGGTGTTGCTGATTCAACCCTATATTTATGAATCAAGATAAGGTTTAACAAGTTCTTCACATTATCAACTTCTTCTTTCAAAAATATTGACCCAACTCTTTTGCAATGGTTGACCCAAGGTGATGTTGATCCAATTTCTTATGTGATGGATGAGCCAGGTGATATTGATCCAACTCTTTCTGGAATTTTTGAGTCATGGCTTCAAATATATTATCTTTTCTTCATTCTCTTGGTTCATATACCAACAAGTTTGGATCATGTGGCTTCTCTTCATCCGTATTTCCTTGAAGTTTTATAGTTGTCATTGTTTCTTTTGTATTTTTTGACAACCTATTGATACATATAATGATTACACGTGGTTACTCAAGTTCGCTTGGATTATCTTGTTCAAAAGTAGCCTCTTGTGTTACAAAATTATTCATGTCAAGTTCTTTCTCCATTTGTGCAGAAGCCTCTTTTCCTTTGCCCATCACAACTATTATATCCATCATCTTGGACATTTGCTCCCTTATTTGTTTCATTTCACTTTGATGTTCATTAGACATGCAATCTTTGGACATACAACTCTCTACTCTTCTCGAAACATCTTTCAGATGTCATTTCCTAGTTGTATCGTGGCCTACCTGATCATGAAACCACTTGTCCATTGTGAAAATCTTTTAATTGGTGATCACTCAAAATCGACACCCTTTTGCATATGGCATTACCATATGATGCAAGAAAAAGAAATGTAGAAAGAAAAATGGTTAGGACATATATCAACAGGTTCGAAAATTTTGTTAGCAAAAATAATAATCAAAGAGAGGAAATATGTGTTATTGAAATATGAAAAGATTAAATTCAACTAGTAAATTAACCATAAAATACAGTGAATAAAGCACACAAAAGAAATTAAAACCCTAACCACATATTTTCTACTTCACGTGAATTTATTCAAAAATAATTTATTGAATAAATTAAAAGAGGATGGTTAGAGTTCATTTCTCCTTTGTGTACACTTATTTGGGTACCTATGGACAGAGTTTTGGCATGGTCTTAGGTCGAGTGGGTTTCTACAGTTTACTATATGCAGAGTTTTTGTTCTAGAAGTAAAGGTACTCGAATTGTCCTTGTTTGTGCCCCCTTGGGCAAGCCAAACCCTCAATCCTCACCCATTATAAGTTTAAGTAGATTGAGTTCAATTCGAGATGGCACGTTTCCCTATGTCTGACACGTAGAATAAATCCTCATGAAGACATAGGGCAGATGAACCCTGGAAGCTACTTGCTAGGTCTGAAATGACGAATAAATTCTCACGAAGACGTCACTTTCACTCCAACTTAAAAGGTAAGGGCTCGGTATAGAGCTTATGTTATGTAATACAAGTATTGTGTGTGAGGAGAAATTCTTAAACCTTTTTCAATCAACAACACAAAAATCGAACTAAAGCGAATCCAAAATTTTAATATATGAAAATAATCAAATACAAACATTAGTATACAAGGATATAAAATAAATAAAAAGTTGAAAGAAATCAAAAGAATCGTGAATTAAATAGAATTGAATTCTTAATTTCCAACTATAGAGAAAATATATAATTGATTTAGGGCTTGATCAACCAAGTCCTAGTGGAGTCACCAAGCTATCGTAATCGATTTTCGGTGATACGATGTGTCTCGACTTATTTTGTGAAAAATTCAATTTTTATAAAATAAATGTTTTGGAGTCGTCATTGACCTTTTGGGCAGGTAGATTTAATACCCATAAATCGCCTTTTAAAAGGGTTTTTAAGAAAACATCATTTTAAAAGATAAATAATCTATGTATAACCATAAATTCATTTTTTTGTAATAAAAAGTGGTTCGGGGTCGATTACGTATGGAGAATGATAAATACCCCCACAACGCCCAAAATTGGTACCCCATATATTATAAATTATCTCCAAAAATGGAAATCTAAGAATTCAAATATAAATTTAAGCTATGATCATTTTATTCCAAATTCAACCATAAAATTTTTATTTAACAGGAAATTATAAGGAGAAATAGAAAATATTCTAATATTTACAATCGAAGAGAAAATAATCCCTAAAATACTTTAGGACAAATATTTATTTTTCCAACTGAAAAAAAGAATCTAATAATTTCTCCCAAAAACTCGTTTTAAAATAATTTAATTCGACCAAAATAAAAAAAATTAAGCCAATTTGAACAAATTTAATTAATAATGCTAGATGATGAAAGTTTAAACTTGAATGAAAAAAATATAAACACAATAAAAAGCAAAGACCTAAAAATTAAGTATCACAAAAATATAAGTGCTTAAATAATATCATAAATAACACAAGGATCAAAATACAATATAGCAAAATATGGCATTCAATGTGATAAAAATATGAAACGTTCATATATACTCATGGGACTAAAATAAAATAAACAGAAAATAAAGTGTAATAATCAAAGGACTAAAATTAATGTATTGAAAAATGAAGGGAAAAATAAAAGACAAAAAATTAAAGAAATGAAATTAAAGGAATGAAATTAAAGGAATGAAATTAAAGGGAAAAAATTTAAATGTGGATAAAATTAAATAACTACAATAAATGAGCAGTAAAAATAAAATGTTAGTGTTAATTTTTAATATTTAACCTGGGCCGTAAATAATGAGAGTCGTACCTCGGGGCAGGTCGTCGCAAGGTCATACTATGGTTCGAACATAAAATAAAATACATAAATAAATAAATAAAAATTAGTGATTAGTGGTTAGATGTTAGTAATTAGCGGTTATTGTTAGAAATGTTAGCAAAGTCTGGACCATAATAATACAGGTCGTAACCCGGATCGAGTCACCGTAAGGTCGTATAATAATTCAAACAAATTAATAAAAATTAATATTTAGGAGTTAACAGAATCTGGACCATAATAATGTGGATCATACCCCGGTTCGGGTCACCACAAGGTCGTATAATAATTAGGAGCGATAAAATAAAAGTTAATGGTTAATTAATAAATAAAATAAAATAAAACAGAACCAAATACACATAAAAATAGAAAAACATTTCATAGAACAGACATAATTAAATACCAGTGGGCATCATAATCTAATGTAAATGCAAGTAAATAAAGCAAACAACAGATGACCAAAATGCAATAAAATAATAAAACATCCGCTAAATTATAACAAATAAAATAGTAAAAATACTGACCAAGTCGAAATAAAATGAAACAAATGGGGTTAAAATCACAACAAATAAAAACACAAAAACATGGTGACCAAGATGCAAATACACGGCAAAAGTGGAGGGACCTGAGTGTAGTTTTCCCCTAAAATAGGTTCCTAGAAAACAAAAGTGATATTAAAAAGAGGGGGCCTAGGCGTGATTTACAATTTTTCTTAAAACCAAAAATATTTTCCCTCGCTCACGAATGGTTTGGCCGAGAAGCTTACGTAGCTTCAAAGCTCACCTTCAGTCATCGTATGCCGGCCATCGGGCCGGTGACCACCCTACTCCAACCGACGACCCCTACCATGACCGAATGAGGACTGACCGAATAGCTTCCTCACCTATTCAAACGCTCTCTCTCCATCCCTATACAGATGAGAAGGCTTAAAACTGAGCCTCAACGCCGACCACCAGGCCTTGGTAACCCCCTCATTCCCTCACGATCGGCGTCAACCGACCAGGAAAGACCTAAAGGACGTAAAAAAGGACCCAACTTTCGCTCATCACTCACAAACCAAGACCCAAAAACAAACTCCAACGTCAACCTCTTGACTAAAACTCCCAATGACCTCTGAGGTCACCACCGACCACCAACCATCAGCGTTGCTTGACCGTAAGTCGATCTTCCTTGCACACCGACCATCGTTTAACAATGGCAACCCCCTATGCCACGAACGACTGCAAATAAAGAAAGAAAAGAAAGAAAGTAAAATGGAGAAAAAAAAGTCAAGGAATCGTACTTTTTATTCTAAAAGTTTTTAGAGAAAAGGGGGTTCTTACAAAGCCAGTTGGGGTTATTATAACCCCAACTAATATAATATTTTATTATTATTATTATTATTATTATATATTTATAATAAAATAATAATAAAGAAAAAAAGGGGAATAAAAAATGGTGATTACAATTTTCATGATGACCAACAAGATATATGTGATTTTATGCTCCCATGGATAATGTTGTGAATGTTCAACAATAAGAACCTATAGCTCCACCAACAGTTCCACTTCGGAGGTCTTCTAGAGATCGATGATCTTCTGTCATGTATTCTTTTGATGAGTATGTTCTTTTGACTTACGGGGGAGAAACCAAATGTTATGAAGAGGTTATGGAGAGTGAAAGAAAATTATTGGCATAACATTGACACGTAATAGAAATGCCAATAAATTGTGGTTAACAGGAGATATTCATTAAGGAGGTACTTTAGAGATTTAGTATGGACTGAGCTAAAACGATGAATACTCTCTATGCTACGCACTTTAGATTGAGTGTCAAGCATAATCCTTACAAAAAAAAGGAGAAAGAAGAAATGCAAAAATTTCCTTATTCTTTAGCCGTGAGTAGTTTGATGTATACGATGGAATGCATGAGACCAGACTTAGCATATGATGTTGGTACAATTACTCATTTTTTTCTAATCCATAAAGTGAGCATTTAAATACAGTGAAGTGGATCATGGGATATCTTTGTGGTAGTTCCAACTTGAAACTTTGTTTTGACAATGAGAAACATGTTCTTGTTGGATATATAGATTTAGATATGGTTAGAGACGTTGACTCAATAAGATTTATTTTAAGTTTGATCACTTATGTCGGGGGAGCTATGGAATGGCAATTGAGATTGCAAAAGTGTGTTGCATTGTTCACCACCGAATCAGAGTTCATTAGAACAACTGAAGTGTGCAAGGAGATTCTATGGATAAAGAAGTTTGTTCATGAAATTAGTTTTACTCAAGAGAGGTATGTCATATATTGTGATTTCTAAAATGTGATTCATCTTGGTATAAACTTAACTTTTCATGCTAGACCAAAGCATATTGATGTGAAGTACCATTGGATACGAGATATTCTTAAAGCTAAATTGTTAGAGCTTGAGAATATTTACATAGATGACAATGGTCTTAATATATTGATGAAAGCCTTACCAAGAGGTAAGTTTGAACCACGCTGGAATAGAGGTTTTCCCCCACATAGTTGGAGAGGAATATTTGTTAGGTGTGGGTCCCATTATGTGGGAAAACCCACTAACCCATTGAACCCATTTGATGGGTGAATGTTTAAACTATGTTTTATTTAGTTGAAAGTCTATCACATTTAATGCATCCTTTAACTTCAGCAAGAAGTCATTCCTTTTTCCTTAGGATTGTGTGTGTTGGCAACCATAATATAGAAAAAACAATTAGATTTGATTTTGGCAAAGAGGAGCTCATATTTGAGAGAAAAGGAGTGGAGAAAAATATATTTTTAAAGATTGGTGCAACAATGATCAACTCTTCGATCGGAGATCCATCTGTGGTTTGATTGAGATGATATTTTTACACCAGCTAGGCAACTTGGTGTTTAGAAGTTTGTACGGTCAGATTTTTTATCTGAGTCCTGTAACAATGGAAATCCTCAATTTATAGCAAGTTGTGTTTTTTATGTTCTCCGTTTTTATCTTTTGTTAAAGATTACTAGTTGTTAGCCCTGTTGGAGTTGTATGTTTGTTGTAGGCTTGATTTTATGATCTTGTAGATGAACATTTGATGATATTGGAACTTTTTGATCGGGCGCTAAAGTCTCATGGTTTTTACCCTTCATTTAAAGGGGTTTTCTACGTAAAAATATTGGTGTCTCGATTTATTTGTGTTGTAGTTGCATTGGTTGATTTGTGGTTGATTAGTGTTACTAGAGAACATATTGTGTGACATTGTTGTTCCCATAAATTTTTAAAGGAGTTATAGGGAGTGAAAGAACGTCGGTTATGCATCCGCTTGGTTTCAGTTGTTTAGTTTCTTCCTCAACAAATTAATAATAGGAACAATTATGAGTTTAATTGCTTGTTTAATTATGGATGAGAAAATTGAAATTTAGAAATCTATAACAAAAATATTGATCTCTTTGAGGAAAAGATCGATTCATTAGTTATTAGAATGAAAAAGACTAATCCCTTTACATGAAAGATCGATCTCTTCTTAAAGGATCAATCGAGTGACAAAAAGATAAATCTTTTGGGTTTTGATTAATGCGAAAAAGAATCTAGAATTACCTTTAAAATATAGAAATTAATTAATAATTTACAATTTAATAAACAAGCAATGCTGAATTGATTTGGGATGGTAGGGTTGAATCAATTATTTGGGAAAATGATGAGGACGTGATAAATCTTGTCATTGCTAGTTTCATCTTGCACAACCGCCAAAGAAATATGGGATAAACTACAAGTCACTCATTAAGGCACCGACGAGGTAAAATAATCTAAAATTAGTCTTCTAACACATAACTATGAAAATTTCAGGATGAAACCAAATGAAGATATCAAAGCTATGACAGATAGATTCTCAACGATTGTAAATGGTCTCAAATCATATGGAGAGATCATTCCAAACGAAAAGCTTGTCAGGAAGTTAGTTTACTCACTTCCAAAATCATGGCAATCCAAGAAGACTGTAATCATTGAGGCTAAGAACCTAAAGTCCTTAACTCTTGAAGAGCTAATCGGTTCCCTCCTCACTCATGAAATGATGCTTAAAGATGAGGTGGACCTCGATAAGATTGAAGAGACACCAAAGGAGAAGGAGAAGAAGAAAAACATTGGAGTTGCTCTCAAATCCACAAAAGAAGAGAGTGATTCGGATGAAGATGACGATGACAAGGAAATGGCATTGTTTGCCAAACGGTTCAGAAAAATGATGAGACCTTACCGAGGAAGAAAATTCAAACGAAATGAAGGTCTCAAAAATGAACCAAAAGAGAAGGACTCGATCATTTGCTATGAATGCAAAAAGCCGGGGCATGTCAAATATGATTGCCCATAATTGAAGAGAAAGGGTCAATCAAAGAATAAGAACAAGGCTCATGTGGCTACATGGAGTGATGAAGAAGGTTCCGATGAAGAGGAACAAGAAGTAGCAAACTTGTGCTTGATGGCATTCGGGGAAGATTCTAAGGTAACATCTAACTCATCTGAATTTGATGATTTATCTTATGATGAACTATTAGAGGAATATAATGAGTTGGCTTCGGATTATGAGAAATTGTTTTTAAAATATAAAAATGATGTTTCAAAATTGAAAAATGAAAATAAACTCATATCCAAAACCAACAATGATCTTGAAAGTAAAATCAAAGATTTGCAAATCATACTAGAAGAGTTTGAAAAGAAAAATTCAGATTTGCAAAATTTACTTTCAAAGGTCAATGATGATCATCAAAAGAAAATTGATGATCTTAAAGCTTCTTTTGATAAAGTTGGAACAAAACGTTTTGAAAAAGGAGAAAATTCAAAATCCAACTTTGTTAGAAAAAGTTTTAAAAACTAAAATCATAGAGGTCCCCGAAGAACCTCTAATGGAAAAATCGTTAGAAGTATATGGGTTTCTAAAGGACTCATTACTACTAAAGATAAATATATCCTACACAAATGGATACCTAAGGGGACTAGGATTTTGAAAACTAATGAATATGGACCCAAAAGAATTTGGGTACCAAAAATTAGAAATTAATCTATGTTTGTAGGAAAAGGAGCATTGCTACAAGGCATGGGAAACAAATTCAAATTCATGGTACCTTGATAGTGGATGCTCGAGACACATGACCGGGGAAAAAACCGGTTCATTGAGCTTAACGCCAAAAATGGAGGAGAAGTGACTTTTGGTGATAACTCAAAAGGTCACATTGAAGGTATAGGCACTATAGGTAATACCTCTTCCATACAAATTAAGAATGTTTTATATGTGAATGGATTAAAGCATAATCTTTTGAGTATTAGTCAATTATGTGATAAAGGATTCAATGTCATGTTTGAAACTAATGTTTGTAAAGTTATTGACATTGCATCTAATCGAATTATGCTTATTGGTCATAGAATAGGAAACATATACATGGTACATTTAGACTCTATTGATATGACTAATTTATGCCTAGTTGCTAAGGATGAGCATGATAGTTGGTTATGGCATAGGAGACTAGGACATGCTAGTATGAGTGTTTTGCAATGGTTAATTCAAGGAGACTTAGTAAGAGGGCTGCCTAAACTGAAATTTGATAATGATAAAATTTGTGATGCTTGTGCTAAAGGAAAACAAAAACGAGTTTATTTTAAATCCATTAATGACGTATCAACTAGTAGAGTATTACAATTGATCCATATAGACCTTTTTGGGCCAACTAGGACTACTAGCTTGGGTGAAAAACAATATGCATTTGTCTTGGTAGATGACTATTCTAGATATACTTGGGTTCTATTCTTAAGTACTAAAGATGAAGCATTAGAAAAATTCATCACGTTTTCAAAAGTAATCCAAAACAAAAAAGGTTACTCTATAGCTAGTGTTAGGAGTGATCATGGAACTGAATTTGAAATTCTTGGATTTACTGGGTTTTGTAATTCTAATGGTATTAGCCATAATTTTTCATCACCTATAACCCCTCAACAAAATGGAGTTGTTGAGAGGAAAAATTAAACTTTAGAAGAAATGGCTAGAACCATGCTTTGTGAAAATAATTTGCCAAAATACTTTTGGGCGGAAGCTACAAGTACCGCTTGTTATCTTATAAATCGATTAATGATTAGGCCTATTTTAAAGAAAACTCCATATGAAATTTTCAAAAATAAAAAGCCTACCATTAGTTATTTTCATCCCTTTGGATGTAAGTGTTTTGTTTTAAACAACGGTAAAGACAATCTTAGCAAATTTGATGCTAAAAGTGATGAATGAATTTTTCTGGGTTATTCCTTAAATTCTAAAGCTTATCGAGTATTTAATAAAATAATTTTAGTTGTAGAATAGTCTATACATGTTGTTTTCGATGATAACCTCCTTCTGAGGAACGATTCTTGTGTGAATGAGTATGTAGGTGTTATAAATACAAATGACGTTAGACATAACGTTTGAGAACCATCATCAAAGGAAGAAACGAAAAATGAGGAAACTCATGATCCTCTCGAGAATCCAACCATTGAAGAAAGGGAAGTCTCTTACCCAAGGGAATACAACTATGTCAAGGATGGTGAGATTATAGGTGATCCATCCAAAGGGGTAACAACTCGATCTTCTCTTAGAAATATTTGTAATTATGTTGCATTTATCTCATGCATAGAGCCTAAGAATATTAAAGAAGCATTAAATGATGAACATTGGATTATGTCTATGCAAGAAGAGTTAAATTAATTTGAGAGAAGTAAAGTTTGAACACTAGTTGAACGGCCTAATAATAAATCTACTATAGGTACTAGATGGGTATTTAGGAATAAGCTTGATGAGAGTGGTAATATAGTGAGAAACAAGGCTAGACTTGTTGCTCAAGGGTATACTCAAGAAGAGGGCATAGACTATGATGAAACATACGCTCCCCTAGCTAGGATGGAAGCAATTAGAATGTTATTAGCATTTGCATGTTTTCATGAATTTAAATTATATCAAATGGATGTTAAAAGTGCATTTTTAAATGGTTTTATTAAAGAAGAAGTGTATCTGGAACAACCTCCAAGTTTTGAAGATTCAAAATTTCCGGATCATGTTTTTAAATTGACAAAAGAACTTTATGGTTTAAAACAAGCTCCTAGAACTTGGTATGGAAGATTGTCAAACTTTTTAATTAAAAAAGGTTTTTCAAAAGGGAAAGTTGACACTACATTGTTTTTAAAGCATAAAGGTAAAGATTTATTAGTAGTTCAAATTTATGTTGATGATATAATATTTGGTTCTACTAATGATGTTCTTTGCCAAGAAATTTCTAAGCTAATGCAAAGCAAATTCGAGATGAGTGTGATGGGGGAGCTCTCATTTTTCTTGGGACTCCAAATCAAGCAAAGAAAAGATGGCATCTTCATCAATCAAGCTAAATACGTCAAAGATATGCTTAAAAAGTTTGGATTGGAAAATAGAAAACCTCATGACACTCCAATGAGCTCTTCTACAAAACTTGACTTGGATGAAGGAGGTAAATGTATGGATGTTAAATTATATAGGTCAATGATTGGTTCTTTGCTCTATCTAACTGCAAGTAGACCCGACATTATGTTTAGTGTTTTCTTATGTGCTAGATTTCAATCATATCCTAAGGAATCACATTTACTAGCTGTTAAGAGAATCTTTAGATACCTTAAGGACACTCCTAGTTTAGGACTTTGGTATCTTAGAGTCTCTAGCTTTAGCTTGCATGCCTTTTCTGATGCAGATTATGGAGGATGCAAATTAGATAGGAAAAGCACCTTCGGTACTTGCCAATTCCTTGGAAATATGATGATTTCTTGGTTTTCAAAGAAACAAAATTGTGTTGCATTATCTACCACTGAAGCCGAATACATTTCAGCTGGTAGTTGTTGTGCACAAGTTTTATGGATGAAACAACAACTTTTTGATTATGGAATTGAAGTAGGTACCATTCCTATCAAGTGTGACAATACTAGTGTTATTTGTCTCACTAAAAATCCCATCCAAAACTCTCTAACTAAGCACATTGAAATAAGACATCACTTCATTAGAGACCATGTCACTAAGGAAGATGTAGTTCTAGAATTTGTTGATACTTTGCATCAATTAGCGGATATCTTTACAAAACCTTTAGACAAGGAACGTTTTTGGACACTTATGACAGAATTAGGTTTAACTGACCTATCTTCACTTAGTGTTTAAAATAACTTTAGCACTTTTAAGAATAAATGAAAAAATGCATATAATAGTAATTTTGATCGCATTCATTACTTTTAGTTAGGGGGAGTTTATGATTCTTGGTGAAAATTAACTTTATGTTCAAATAAATTTTAATGATAAATTTGATTGATTGAACATGATTAATTTTCAATATATGAGTTGCCAATACCACTAGAGAAAATTAATTTAGCATTTTGAATGTTTAAAATCATATTTTATCAGTTTTGGTGCAGAGGGAATCGATACCCCCTTAAAGGGGAACCGATTCCCCCTTTGAAGGGGAACCAATTCCCCCTGTAGGGAAATCGATACCCCCTGGGGTTCTATTTTTTAACACGGGCAGAACACCCCAAACTCTTAAACCCTCTCTTCTCTCTTGTCGTCGTTCCTCTCTATACTTTCTCCTTACCTCTATATATTTCATCAAAACAACATTTTTAATCAGAATTCTCTTCAAATATCATCTCCTAAACTTGTTGGAATCATCAAAATCGTGCAAACTTCATCTAGTCTCACTCAAATCCAAAAATCTTCAAGGTATTTTTCTAAAACTTATTTTTCATCAATTTTTGATTTTAGAACTAGTTTTAATTAGTTCTAGGTTGAACTTTAGATCGAGAATTGATTGTTTAGTGATTAGAAACTAGATTTTACAACTAATTTCATAAAAAAAACAAGAATTTTCCAAAGTTCTTTGAAATGTTTGAAATAAAAAAACTATTTTTCAAATTATTGTGTTTTGATTGAATTATGTTGTTGTTATGAAAACTATACATGTATTGACTCTCAAAACATTATTTTTCAATAGTTGTCAAAAACTTTGCCCATTAGGATTGGTATAAAGAACCTTGAAATATTGAGGATTCAATTGAGTTTTGGGATTGATTATTTTGCATACATATGTTTTTAAAATTGTAGGGTATCTTTTCATTCCGATTATCTTAAATCATGTCTCATAAACATTCTAGGGCCTCCTCTAGTCATTCTAGACAACCTCCAAACTCACCTCCAAATCCTCCACCTATCCCACAAATTCCTATTCCTAATCCCGATGATCCAAACATGACCATTCGCAATTCTTGTTTCAATGAACCCGATCGTAAACAAAATCTCTACTTTAGGTTTTGTCAATACTTTGAGTCCTACAAAATCCGGGAAGAACGTATCCCATCTCTTCAAGCCATGTTAGACATCAATTTCTGTCATCTTCCTACTCTTCATGAGTGGAAATTTGACAAACTCTTCGAGCTTGAACTAATTGTCTACCATCAACTTGTTCGTATCTTTTACTCTAATGCCATTTGCATTAAAAACCGAGAAAAAACCTTAACCATAGGAATCCGATCCTATATTCTAGGATGATTCTTTCATCTTGACTCGAAATCCATTTCTAAAGCATTAGGATTAGATAATGAAGGGTTAGACAATGAAAAACTTACGATAGGATCTCAGTATAAGCGAAGGGATAATGCAAGTGTTCTAGACCTTCATTACTATTTTCTTCACCTAATGATCTTTTGGTGGTTTCGACCATCCGGAGGCCGTTGCTCTACTCTTCGAGCCTTAGATCTATTTTGGCTTCATTGTGTCCAAAATAATCTCAAAATTAACCTTCCACAGATTATTTTTGCTGAACTTGTTGAAACCGTAAATCTTGTTCCCAATAAGAAATTATGTTCTTCTTTAGTTTACGGTTGTATTCTTAGTAATATGTTTAAGAATGATGGGCTTAGAGTTGGTCTTGATGCTTTCTTTCCCCTCAAAAACCAAATCAATCTATTTTCTTTAACAAAATCGGGATGGAAGATCAATGAAGAAATTGGTCTTTAGGTTCGTACCGGTGAGCAACCTCTGGAAGAAAACGACTCCGACAATAAGCCAGAGCAGCATGAGGAACAAGCACCTCCAGAGGAACAACCTCATCCAGAGTATCAAATGCCTCCATACTTCTGATCTTTTATGGAGAACATTGATTTGAGGCTTGCATCCATCGATTCAAATCTAACTGCTACCACTGAAACGATGAATCGTCGTTTTGATTCGTTGGACGAAAGGGTCGATGCACTTTCACGTGATGTGACCAATATTTGGTCACATTTATCTCCTCCTGATGCACCGATGGACGATTAGGCCTTGTTCTTGCTTATCTTTAATGGATCAAAACTTCAAACTTATTGTTTTAACATTTTGGATATTTTGGAATGTTTGAATTTGTGGATTGTTTGACTTTGAATTTGTTTGAATTTATGGATGTTTGAACTTATATTTATATATATTTGGTTTGGTTAAATTTATTCATTATTGCATCATTTACATCAATTAGATATATGACCAATTTTGCCATGCAACATTGTTTATGAATATTGATTATGAAACTAATGGCTAACGTTTCTCTTGATTGTGATCTTAGCAACTTAAGCTATATATATTTATAATCAATTGGTTAAATGATTTCAAAACCTTGTTTAAAATATTTTAGAAGTCTTTTTGATTTAACAAAAAGGGGGAGAAATGTTAAAGTGTTTAAAGGGGAGAAGTGTTAGAGTAAGGGGGAGTAATTTGGGAGTAATTTCAAAACTTGATTTCAAAATCTTACAATTACTAAAATGTTTTGTTATATCAAAAAGGGGGATATTGTTGAAAACATTTTGATATTTCGATATAACAAATTAAGATAAATGAATTTTAAGATTTTCCAAAAACAATTTCTAAGTATATTCGATATAATTATTCGAATATCAAAATATTACTCCAAATCTTTCAAAAGTCATTTTTAATCCTCACTCAAGTGTAAAATTAAGTTTTAATCTTAAAATAATTTCAAAATAATTTTACAAAGTATTTCGAACCGTTTCAAAGCCAAAAATTCCAGAATGTCTAAAGGGAACCGATTCACCCTCAAGGGGGTACCGATTCCCCCTGAATGGTTTGGCTCTGAGAAAAACGGAATGCTCGGAGGGAACCGATTCCCCCCCAAGGGGATACCGATTCCCCCTTATTTAACGGTCGAAATATTTGAATTTTACACTTAGGGAACCGATTCCCTATGAGGGGGTACCGATTCCCCCCACGCTCCAAATTGTTTTATTAATTGATTTCACACTAAAACGGCTCTATTGACTCCACTAATCATCCCCAACGTTCAGAATCATTTGAAGATGTATTTAAACAAGCTTAGAAGCCATTAATCAACAACAAGAAACACGTATCAACAAGAATCAAGAGAGAATCAAAGAGAAATCATTAAACCTCAAGTTTGAGCATTTTCAAGCCTATTTCATTGTGCTCAGTTGTATTATTCTTGGGTGTTCTTTCTTTGTTCTAGAATTGTGCAAACATCTTCCTTGTGAGGATTTTCTTGTAAGTTTGCAAAATTTGTATTGTTCTCTTTGGGAGAGAGTGTTCTCAAGAATTTGGGTATAATTCTTGAGGGATTTGTAAGGTTACTCTTTATCCTCAAAAGGAAGAGAAATTAGTGAATTTGTGGAAAATCCTTAGTGTGGAAAGCTAAGGTAGTGGACATAGACTTTGGTTGAGAAAGTCGAACCACTCTAAATCGCTGCGCAATTACTTTCAATTTTCTGCACAAGCTTCCACCGGAATTTTTATTTGCCAATTCACCCCCCTCTTGGCCATATTCATAGATCGATTAACTCAACAAATATAATATAATATAATATGATACAATACAATGCAATACAATATAATACATAGATTGATTTGTGTTTTAAATTAATTTATTTATTTTATAAAAAAATATTTTTTGTTAATCTGAGGTAAGTACAAGATAGTATATGTTCAAAGATAACTCTCAACCTTTAGATATTTTAAGCTCACAGTGATTTAAATTCAATTTATTTATTTTATAAAAAATATTTTTTTATTAATCTGGGGTAAGTACAAGATAGTATATGTTCAAATATAACTCTCAACATTTAGATATTGAAAGATCAAATTATTGGCATTTATGGTGCTTAAACCTTGATCTTCAATTGATAACAACAATTCTCTTACTCTTGACATTTATGGCGCTTAAACCTGCAACTTCAATTAATAATAATAATTCTTTTACCATGAAGTCTGCTTAGTTCGTGTAAAATAAAATAAAATAAAATATTAAATACTTTAATGCATCAACAATTTAAATTAAAAGTTAAGTGATTTGCGCCATAATATTTTATAGTACAGAATCTTAGGGTCAGTTTGGTTTTAGAAAAAATACGTTATTTTCATTTTCATTTTCATATATATAAAATATAAAACGTTGAAAAAAATGTGTTTAAGTGTAAAATTAAAAAATCATTTCTGAAAAATGAAAACAAAAAATAAGTGAAAATATGAAAACATAAAAAAAATGTTTTTACTATTTTCATTAAAATTGTTTCAGAAATTCAAAAAATAAAGAAACATTATATCTAGATTTGTAACTCAGCTTACACATGTTCTAACAATAATTTTTTTGATTTAATAATATCTGAAACCCTCAAACTTTTGTAAAAAAGTCAATATGGTCATTGAACCTTTTTTACACTCAATGTAATCCTTAAATTAATTTATTTCATAATTTATTTTTTTAGTATTTTATTTAATTTATTGAATATCTTAATAATTATTTATATTTTATATTTTTAATTTAAATAAATTTTAATTTTTTTAAAAAATTAATAAGTCCTCAAACTTTCTAAAATAATCAATTAAGTTCATCTACCACATCATCGTCCATCGAGTATTCTGACAAAAGTATCGTGAACTGTCACATGAGTATTATAGATTATCAAGTTTGTGAATTGTCATGTAAGCGTTATGCAAACGATTTCCTGAAAGGGAAAACGGGGTCTCGTTTCGAAATAATTAGATGATCGGTTAACGATAAAATGTTGTCTGAGGAGTCGCCACTAATCTTTGATTAGGGTGTGATTGGGCACCCAAAAAGTATTTTTCATTTTAAGAAAACAACCATTTTAATTAAAAACAATTGTGGTCTACGTTACCAAAAATTCGAGTTCAGAAGTCGGTTACGTGTGGGGAAGGATTGGCACCCCCACAAAGCCCTAAATAGATACT
Organism: Hibiscus syriacus; assembly: GCF_006381635.1. NCBI lineage: Eukaryota > Viridiplantae > Streptophyta > Magnoliopsida > Malvales > Malvaceae > Hibiscus > Hibiscus syriacus. Next base: position 8,404,067 of record NW_024062800.1, on the reverse strand, counting down.
AGTCGATTAATTAGTTGTCTTTGCAATGAAATTTAAGAATTTGAGTCTAATTTAATTTAAGATCCCCTTAAATAATATTCTTTGAATCTTAGGCCGAAACATAATAATATTTAATTATTTCTTATCGAGAAGAATCGACCTCTCATACTTTAAATCAATCGATTCTTACTCCAATCGAAATAAAGAAATAATAAATGACCTTTCATACCTTAAAACAGACATTTATTACCTCAATTGAAATGAACAAATATCACTATTTTGTCTTAAAATTCAATATTGATTCGAGTGAAAACGATATTATCCAATGATTTCCAATCAAGAATAAATGACCTCTCATGCCTTAAAGCTAACATTTATTATTCCAGTTGAAATGAAGAGATATCAATATTTCGTCTTAAAAATTAATATTCTATCGAGAGAAAATGGTAATATCTGATTATTTCCAATCGAGAATAAATGACCTCTCATTTCTTAAAGCAGTCATTTATTACTCCAACCAAAACAATGAGATATTACTATTTTCAATATCGATTCGAGTGTTATTATATTTGAAATCCTATCGAAAAACACATACAAAAATAAAACAAATTAAAAGCATACATCTAGCAAGTATAATTAATTATTTGTTTTACCAATACTTAATGAGAGTAAGGATGTTAAATTATTTAAATACATCAAGATGAGACCTTAGATTCGATATACCAGTCTTTTCTCAGTGAATTTAATTAAAAGAACATGATATTTTTTCCAATCCCCAAATTTTAAAATGGATTCAATTTAATTAGTGTCGCTAAGTGGGAGAGACTTTCATTTTAAAATTATCGAAAGTAATTTTCTTATACGTTAAGACACTCACTTTACGATAATATTAAAATGAACGAATATTACCCTTAGTCAATTTATTTTTATTCGAGTCAAGAAATGCTTATGAGGGTATCAAGCAAAATTAATTAATGACTAAAATGAAATAACATGCAAACAACATGAAAGAATCAAAATAAAATAAAATGAAAATAGTGCTAAAATATAAACAAATAAAACATCATATAAAAAATTAAAACAAAATAAAATGCAAAAGTGACTAAAATGAGCATTTTTAATATTAAGTGTTAAAATACAAAGAATACAAATGAATAAAACATGGGGACCAAATTAAAATAAAATAAAATTGCATGGCCAAATTAAATTAAATAAAAAAATCGATTATAGTTCGAAATATAAACATGGAAAAACTACATGGACTATTTCCTAATTATTCCTTTTTTCTATCCTAGAACATGTATTCGAATAAAAAAGGGTAAATTACTAAATCAATCAAGAAGTATTTAAAAAAATCTAAATTCTCACTACACATGCTAAAATGTAAAAACACGCTAAACATGAAGGAATTAAAACGTAAATAACCCTAAAAATTTATAACATGCATAAAAATGGGTAAATTACTAAATAGGTCCCTACATATGACTAACATGTAAAAACACACTAAATTAGGGGGACTAAACAAAAATTAAACTAAAAAAATACAAAGCATGAATGAACGTGGGTAAATATCAATTTTAGTCCCTATAGGTGACTATTTTGTAAAAATACACTTAAAGTCGATGAACCTAAGCGTGGTTTCCCCTAAAGTTTTCAATAAATATAATTTTTCCTTTTTTAATTTCATTCTGATTTCTAGAGAGAGAAGCAAGAGCTTCTCTCTAAAATCAGGCCCCTCGCCAATTGCTTAGCCCTCGCCGGCCATGCCGTCATCGTCGTCGGTGGCCGTTGGCCACCAAATTTCACCAGAAGATTTGATTTGATCTCCTCATCTCACATTTGGGCTTGGTTTTACAAAAACAACCCCCAACGGCATGAAATAGAGTTGAGGCCCTTCAGTTTTCTTAGGTTTTGATCGCCACCGTTCGCCATTGGATCGAGCCCATTCTGAAGTATGTTGACCTCCTCACTTGTACGCTTCTCCTCACCGTTTGGATCTAACGATCGTGGTTCTGAACACCAACGAAGCCTTCGGCCGAAGGTAACTTCTACTTTTTTACTTTGTTGTTGCCTAAAAAAAGTCTTATTTCGAATAAAAAATAGAAGAAAATGTTATTATGGCATTGTTTTTGTATTATTTTCAAAAAAAAATGAGAGATCCCCTATTACATTATTGGTTCTTGGATTTTATAATCCATTAAATTTCTAAAATAATCATAAAAAAACTAATGATGTGATGTTTGTTGTTGCTTGGGATCTGCTGGCTGAGAAAGAACTCGGTGGCAGTGAAGGTGGCTTGGAGTGTTGGGGACATTGACTATGTGTGGGGTATTGGTGTAGTAGCAGCTAGCATGTCAAGGTTGGTTCAGATGATGGTGGCCTGGGACTGGGAAACTGAGGCGGCGATGGCATAGTGGGGTTAGGATTTGGAAACCTTAAAAAAAATTAGGTATTGGGCCAGTTGATTTATAATTAGGGCCTGATTCGTTGTTGGGCTTTGGGTGTAATTCTGCGCTCCGTTGGGATTTTGTATTTGGGCCTTGACTTGAAAAATAAAATAATAATATATTAGTATAATAATAATAATAATAGTGAGACAAAAACGGGTGTCGAAAGCTACCGCTCTTTTCCATTCTTGTGTCAATAAGAATAGGGCAAAGACAAAGAGACAATGAGTTTTCGTTCGGTCAACTCCATGCTTTGAAATCTAATAAGGAATCTGCTCCACTATTTTTTTAGGGAAGATCAGATCGAGAAACGTTGATTTATTCCACTATTCTTCAGGGAAGATTGAATCGATGTAGAATTGTTCCACAACTGCTCAAGGAAGATCAAATCTGGAAAGAAAAAGGGATTTGTTCCACAACTTCTTAAGGGAAAATCATATTTGAAAATGTTGATTCATTCCACTTTTCTCTAGGGAAAATTAAATCGAGGAAGACTTGTTCCACTGCTACTCGGGGAAGATCAAATTTGGAAAAAGAGGGATTTATTCTACTACTTCTTAAGGGAAAATCATATATGGAAATGTTAATTCATTCCATTGTTCCTTAGGGAAGATTGAATCGAGGCACTCTTGTTCCATTGTTCCTCAAGGAAGATAAAATCTGGAAAACAAAGAGGGATATGTTTCGCTACTACTTGAGGGAAAATCAGATATGCAAATGTTAATTCATTCCACTGTTCTTAAGGGAATAATGGATCGTGTTCGGTTCATTTCTCTTGTCTTCGAGAATATCAAATCTAAAAATTACACATTACTACTTGTTAGTATATGATTGAAAATTCAAAAAATCATACTTAAAGATTTGGATTTCAAGATAATCATTGAAAATCTATTTTTCTTGTGGAAATTTGTCTCGCAGTCATCGAATATGGGAGTCTACCTCTCTAAACATGATTCTCTATATTTAAGGTTTGAATTCTAGCTTCCACTTATTGGAATTTTGATTTCATGAATCTTCTCTTTTCATTGGAAGATTTGTAAAAACCATACGTTTATGTGTGAAATGTGTATGCAATGTAATGTATTTTATTTTATGTAAATGATGTTCTCATGCATGCATAAATGTTGATTCAATTTTCATTTGACTCTAAAGTAGAGAACTAAGTCTTCTTCCACTTGACCACTCATATCTAGGGTTTACTCAGATATCCGTGTAGCAACTTAAAATTTGAATAGCCATCTGATTATCTTATATCTTTTCCTCTCATCTGCATTAAAGTCTCAGAAGAAATGTTTCCTAAATTCTTGTTATGATCAAGAGTATGACCTTGATGCCCCCTTCTGTCCTTGACTCAATTATGCTACCAGAGTTATTTTTGCAAGACTTTACCGTTAACTGATACTCCACTGACTTACTTTACAAGGTAAACCCTGCTCAAACTAATGGTTTTACCCTGACACTCCAAGTTGTTAGAGTCATTTTCAATATCCTCTTGGCCTAAACCTTGTTATCTCAACATGATCTAGGTTTTTGGTCATCCCCCAAGGTGGATATTTTCATTAGTCCTCCCTATTTGGGTGCCAAAATTCATCCATGACTGGTCACATTCTTGTATTTTTGCTATGCGTTGGGATATGTTCCCTTTTCAAATAAGGCGATCATCTACTTTTTGATAGGTTATCGATAACATCACAAGAAAGTGCTAAAAGTTCTATTCTTCTGATCTCTCGGACTATTTACTTTCAAGATTATGGAATTCTTCATTATTCAGACATCGCTTAATCTTTTTCTCCAATAGAGGCAGAATGGGCCTCACTCACTTCAAGGACCTTTTTCACTTGAGATTGTCCTGTTTGAAAATGTTTTTCTCCTTTCTTTTATTTTAAAAATTAAAGAACGGATTTTGTTAAGTATTACCCCTTAATTCAGGCTCACAATTGAAGCAAATCATAAACCTGAGTTCATAAAACATCAAAAGAATCAACAACACTTTTAATATTTTCAAAGTTATAGATCTTTGACAGTAGTCAAAATTGATGGGTTGGCTCTAGGTTAGCTTCCTATTTTCTAAGATTTTAGTTATCAAAGATGTTCTTTCTTTCTCGGCCCTTGTTAACATTATGACATGCCCCTCTTTATTGGCTTGGTACTTTAACCAAATGCGGACAAAATGACATAGCTAGCATATTCAATTACCAGAATTTCCAGAACACTTATATTTTGGTTATATGAAATATTCGCAGAGTTCCTTAGCAGAGGTAGTGCAGGGACATCAATATAGATATATAATTTTTGAGTGCTTGTGTGATGTTGACTATAACATGTGTTCCTCAACTCCCTTAGTCCATTTTACTGAAAATCATTATTAGATAAATTTGATTTAATTTTCCATTATTATAGTTAGCTGATTTTACCTTATTATAATTGTCTTTATCGTGCTAGCTAAAAATTTTATCTCATTACAAAGTCTTCGACTTGACAATCGTAATGGAACAAACACCTAACTTCTGAGTATCTGAGCAATGTCATGGTTTGAATGCTATCTATTGAGAAAGCCAAGGCTTTTGAGTTTCCTCTATAACCAATTGCTTTAGTGGAATAGCTAAATTTTATTGTATAATCTATAATAATAAACCTTTTGAGTATTCAGATTTAGAATTTATTAAGCTCATCGAGAATAACTTGTTATAGTTTATGTGTCTTTGATGGTCAGACAATCCCATATTTAGAGTTCAGTTCCCAAACAATTGACCTATACTAAATTCATCCACTCCACCATTCCATTTGTGAAGATTAGGATCATCATTGAACGTCCTCAACATAAATGTAGTCTTGTTAATTTTGCAATGTCATACACAAGAGATGCCCCATGTTGTCTACTCCTATGCATACTTATATACCAAGACTCTTGATCATTTCCTCGTGAGAGGAGAATACTATATTAGTCTCTACAAGAGAAAGGTATGGTGTTCGAGTGTATCTTCTAGGGTAAGGTCAAGGGTCCTTGTTTTATCAGGGTTCAGTCTTATCACTTTGTCAAAGATTTATAACTCTAATCATTTAAATAGTTTTTAATTCAGTTGATATTTGAAGAACTACAAGATTGCAAATTTGATTCAATGTTCACCGTCTTTAAAGCAACATAAGTTCATTAAAATATCCTTACAAAAAGACTAAGAAATGAAAAAAAATCAGTTCAAACAAGATGTTGCAAATGGAATAAAGCTTCATGATGGATGAAAAGATTTCTCCCTAATTAGGATGCCCCATAACTCATCTAATTCAGTGGCACTTGACTCAATCGGATGCTACATATTGTGCTTTAATGCCCCACCCGAGTTCGTCAACAACTGTTCCACCAATTCTTGTATCAACGTTCCATTTTCAACAAGCATTTTTATCTCCTTTAACAGCGTCCTATAATTCCCCGTAGAATGCCCAAATGCCCCCAAGTGGAAATCACAGACACTATCTTGATCATAGTTGTGAGCATAAGGGTTTGGTGGAACTTTCGTTGGCCTCGGTGCAAGGTATTAACCTTTAATGAAAAGGGGGTACAGATCTAAGATATAAGTTTGGAACACCTTCAAAGTACTTATTGATCGTGGGACTTTCTTTAGTCTGTTCGAACGACTAGCCGCTCCTTTTATGGTTGTGGGGGCTTTAGACGTGACATTCATTTGCATCATCATCTTTTTCTTCTAAATTAGTTGGGCTTTTGGAAACGAATTTCAAGTTTCCTTTACTGATTGTGTTTTCAATTAAATCCCTGTCTGTCACAAGATCCTTAAAGTCCTTTGTTGAGTTTGCCAGTATTAACTCGAAGAAAGGAGATGGAAGAGAATCATGACATATATATGACATTTCTTCTTCTAACATGAGAGGTTGAACTTGTGATGTCACTCCTTTCCATCTTAGAACATATTCTTTAAAGCTTTCAGTGGATTTCATCCTTATTCCTTGAAGATCTTGATGTTTTAGGGTTAAGCCTTTAACATATCGATATTTTCCCAAAAATGCATCAGCTAGATTGACCCACCTCTGGATCTGCTCTTTATTCAAACGGTTATACAATACTATAGCTGGCCCGACAAAACTATCAAGGAAGTAGTAAATCAATAGATTACCATCATTTAAGTATCATTTCATATTTCTGCAAAACATTTTCAGGTGGATTAGGGGACAACTGATGCAATCATATTTGTCAAAATTTGGCACCCTAAATTCTTGTGGGATGACCCAATCATGGACCAAGTTGAGTTCTCTCACTTCTAGTTCTTTGTGGGAGGCATTAACATTTTTCATAGCTCCAATTGTTTCCTTCAACCGTTGGAATTTTTATTCGAATTACTCATGATTAATTAAATCTTCCCTATATTTGAGTAGGATGCTCTTGGGTAGGTTATCATTCTCGACGTATTAGTCTGATAACATTGATATCCTTTATCAGCTATCTTCTCTCTATCAACATCCTTGGTTGCCATCACCTGGATCATTTAGTTCGATACATCTTTTAGAGAACTCGATGCTTGATTCCTCATATCTTGATGTAACCCGGTCAACGTTTTTTGCAACCGATCTTATGGTTCCTCATGAGATTGCTCAATTGTTTTCATTTATTTGTTCATGATGATGAGGAACTAGTATGAATGAATGATCTTGGTATTACTGTCACATAACCCTCCATAAATTATTTTCATGTTTTTATAACCAATACATGGAAAATGCTTAAATAAACAAATGTGATGCAAATGCATGTATGCAAAAGGTGTCATTCCAAAGTAACCATCTTTAAACAACTTTCATTGAACACAAATGTTTTGATACATCAAACAACTTTACATATAAGGAATAGCTTTAACTCTTAACTTCTCTATCTCTCTCAAAAGCCAAGTTAACTTCCACTCATGTTCAATTATTGAGTTGTCATTCTAATTCAACTCTCTTCTAAAGTGTAACATCCCAAAATCAGGGCTAGTGACTAAAATATAAATTTTGAAACTTTGAGGTCTAATTTTAAAAAATTGAAAAGTTTAGAGACTTAATTGGGAATATTTTACGAATGATGGTTTTGTAAATATTGCATGAAGTAAGGGCATAATGGTTATTTGATAAAGAAATAATTAGAAACTCATTGGATGTGTTATATTTAAGCACGTTGAGAAAGAAGGTAGGGAGGAAAAGAAAAATCTAGAGACATGGAGAGCTATCTTCTTGTTCTCCAATGTGACTCTATAGCTAAGGTGATAAATCTTTCTAGTTGGTTAATTCTTGCACTTTAGTTATGGTTTTGATTCTTGAGCTGCTAGGAAAGCTTAAGGTGGTCTAAAACTAAAAGATAGGGTCTTTAAGTGAATTAGTAAATGGGGACTTTAAGTGAATTTGTAACACCCCAACCCGTACCTGACCCGAATACGAGTCCGAGGTGTCACATTGACTTTTAAAACCTTGACACTTAAAGAAAATTCTCGGGAAATTTAAAATTTTATTTAAAACAAAATACTTTAATTTACATAGAAGAGACTACAAAATACAAACTCGATCAGAGTGCTCATAATTAACGACTTATTACATGCCAACACTCTATACACAACAAAATACATACTTTGTCGATTACTTCTGATCTGATCTTCTGGTAAAAATACTATCCTTGCCACTTCTATTCTTGCTCTTCACGTTTCTTGGTACCTACATGTAAATCACTTCCACGCTAAGTCATAGACTTAGTGAGGCAATAAATAAACATGTAACAATAGTTTCATGAATATACATTCTTACCATTTGATCATGATATTTCAATATGCATGGATATATTTCCTATGACATATATAACCAAGTCATGCACATATGAAACTTACCTTTATGCATCACTTTCACTTTAATTTATATTTCAATTGTCGTTGTTGTTGCCCATGTATATTATTAAGAATAGAGGTATGTGAGTATATTGAGGTTGTGCACCAATGTTGTCACCACAGCTCGTATAAATTCCCTCATGGGGCATCGAACATTTGTTCGGTATTCGTCCCAAAGGACTGCTATATATGTCCCGTAGGACCACTACGTCCCGAAGGACTACAATACCCTCGACTCTTGGCATGCCAACTATACCTATATCTCTCGTTTCATATACTATGGGCATTTACGATGAATACTTTTCTCATCACTTGTTCTTTCTTTTCTGTCACATACCACATGTATGTGTAACCATGTATTTCATATCATATCACATGTATCATGTATTGCATATTCATATATCTTATCTCATTTCACATTGATCATGTCTCATAGCATATATCACATATGCATATAATCATGTATATCATATCATATATTTTATGTTTCATGCTCTTATGTCTATGCATATCATATAACATAAATAATAACCTATACTTATTTCATGTATTCATGCATATATAAGAATCACAAATCAATTAATATTTTAAGAGTCACTTTTTACCATAGTAACTCCATCACTAGCTCATCGCAAGCCAATGTTCAATAATATAAGTACAATTAAAATTGCACTCACCTTAGCCTTACTTTGATTCGATTATAATCCTTTTATTATTTTGGAACTTGTTTAGGCTCAATATCTACATAAATATAACATTTCAAAACAACTATCAGAAGCCTAAACCTTAAACTTGATGTTAACAACTTAAGCCAGATTATTGAACCCAATTTCATTTTTCCTTTAGGGGGGAATCGATACCCCCTAGGGGGAATCGATACCCCCTGGACATACTGGAAATTTTCTCATTCTAGAAGGGGAATCGATTCCCCTTCATAGGGTATCGGTGTCCTATGCCCAGAAATTGTATTTTAAGCCCGAAAATCATAAATTTTCACTTAATTCTTCAATTTTAAACCCCTATCATGTCATTAAACTCAACTACCATTACTTAAACCAACTTATATTCATGAAAATCATCTATAACTTCAAAATCCTATTCTTCATATGAAATTCAAGAATCATACTCAAATTTAATATGTTCTAAATACAATTCTAACACTTCATATTCCTTAATTATCATAATGACAAGTCAAATTTAACTTCAAATTCAACTTATCAACTCTATTTCAAGATTTCATATAAAAACGCGTTTTCTTAAATCTCTTATAACTTCTTCATCTTTTGATTATAAGACAACTTAAGCTTAGTTATCATCTAATGATCAAAACCTAACCTTTAATTTAACAAATAACCAACAAATCAGAAAACCCTTACCTTTGCTATGGCTTTCTCTCGTATGGAAGAAAAAGAGGAGAAGAAGATATATTCTTCTTACCCCTTTCCCCCATATATATCCTCCACATAACACAAATTAATCATTTAGTGGTTAAATAACCATTTTGCCCTTTAATTCTTTGGATAATTACTAAAAACTTTCAGGAAATATTTCTGAACAAATCATCGGACTATACAAATATCCCACTTAAATCACCAAACTCTGAAGTTTTATGATTTAGTCACTAACCCGTATTTTGGGATGTTACAAATCTCTCCCCCTTAAAAAAAATTTGTCCTCGAACTTTCATTGTACAAAGAGATAGGGATATTGAATCTTCATGTCTTCTTCACGTTCCCATGTCGCTTCTTCCACCTTGTGATTTCTCCACAACACTTTGACTAATAGAATAGTCTTGTTCCTTAATTTCTTGACTTCGTGATCCAATATTTGAACAGGTTCTTCCTCATAAGTCAAATCTGATTGAACCTCGATCTCTTCTGTAGTCACTATATGAGATGGATCGGATCGATATTTCCTAAGCATGGAGACATGAAAGATGTTGTGAATTTTCTCCTTTTCAGGTGGAAAAGCTAATTGATATGCCACTGGTCCTACTCTCTTAACGATTTCATATGGTCCAATAAACCGAGGACTCAATTTTCCTTTACGTCCAAATCTCAATACTTTCTTCCACGGAGACACTTTCAAGAACACTTTATCTCCGATTTGAAACTCAATTTCTTTCCTTTTTAAATCAGCATATGATTTCTGTCTATCAGCTGCAGTTTCAGATTATTCTGAATTACTTGGACTTTCTCTTCCATTTCCTGAATCAACTCAGGACCAATAACTTCTCTATCCTTAAGTTCATACCAATTCAAGGGTGTACGACATCTTCTCCCATATAAAGCTTCATAGGGAGCCATTTTGATGCTTGACTGATAACTATTGTTGTATGCAAATTCAGCAAGTAGCAAATATTTTTCCCACGATCCTTTAAATTCAATAACACAAGCTCTTAACATATCCTCCAGAATTGGGATAGTTCGCTCAGACTGACCATCTGTCTGAGGATGAAACGCTGTGCTAAAATTCAGTCTTGTGCCCAATGATCCATGTAAAGACTTCCAAAATCGTGACGTGAATCTAGGATCCCGATCAGAAACTATGGAAACAGGTACACCATGTAACCGTATAATCTCTCTGATATACAACTCAGCATATTTATCCATAGAGAAATCAGTTCGTACCGGAATAAAATGAGCTGACTTAGTCAACCTGTCTACAATCACCCATATTGAATCTCTTTTGTTCAGAGTTAAAGGCAACCCCGTCACAAAATCCATTGTTACATTCTCCCATTTCCATTGAGGAATTGAAATTGACTGTAACAGTCCCGACTGAACCTGATGCTCAGCTTTAACTTGCTGACAAATCAAACATTTTGATACAAATTTCGTAATGTCTTTCTTCATTCCCGGCCACCAATATCGACTCTTGAGATCCATATACATTTTGTTTCCTCCTGGATGCATCGTTAATGGACTACAGTGAGCTTCCATTAATAAATCATTCTTTAATTCTTTAACATCTGGAATCACTAGCCTCCCTTGATAATATAGGTTCCCATTAGTTTTCATCTCATAATCTGTATATTCTCAATTCTTTATTTGCTGCAACTTCTTTAAACACTTTTCATCTTTGGCTTGCAATTTTAATTCGATCTAACCATGATGGTTTGATAGTTAATTCCGCACAAATTGCACCATCTCCGCCTAATGATAATTTAGCATCCATAGTTCGTAAGGCTGCAAGCGTCTTTCGACTTAAGGTATCCGCTACCACGTTTTCTTTTCCGGGATGAAAATCAATCACAACATCATAATCCTTGAGAAATTCTACCCATCTTCTATGTCTTAAGTTCAACTCTTTCTGGGTCATCAAGTACTTTAAACTCTTGTGATCTGCATACAAGTAGCATTTTTCACCATACAAGTAGTGACGCCAGATCTTAAGAGCAAACACTACTGCAGTCATCTCCAGATCGTGTGTCGGATAATTCTTCTCATGCGGCTTTAATTGTCGTGAAGCATAGGCCACCACCTTGCCTTCTTGCATTAACACACATCCCAAGCCATTATGAGACGCATCACTATACACTACAAAATCCTTGCCAGACTCAGGTTGAACTAATACCGGAGCTTCTGTCAAAATCTTCTTTAACTTTTCAAAACTCTTTTGGCATTCTTGAGTCCAAGTAAATTTTACTTCCTTTCTCAACAGCTTAGTTAGGGGTAATGCTATTATTGAAAGTTTTTAACAAACCTTCGATAATAACCAGCTAACCCCAGAAAACTTCGGACTTCTGACATATTCCTTGGAACTTCCCACTCCAGAATAGCTTTAATCTTTTGAGGATCCACTCGAACTCCTTCTGCAGAAATTACATGTCCAAGAAATGTCACTTCATTCAACCAGAATTCACATTAAGAGAATTCAGCATAAAGCTTCTTATCTCGTAAATTCTGCAAGACAGTCCTCAAATGAGAACTATGCTCTTCCTCTGACTTTGAATATATTAAAATATCATCAATGAAAACCACTACGAACTGATCCAAATAGGATTGAAAAATTCTATTCATTAAATCCATGAAAGCAGCTGGTGCATTCGTAACTCCAAACGGCATTACAATAAACTCATAGTGACCATATCTTGTTCTAAACGCCATCTTTGGAACATCTTTCTCTTGAATTTTTAATTGATGATAGCCCGAGCGTAGATCGATTTTTGAGAACACTGAAGCTCCCTTTAATTAATCAAATAAGTCATCGATTCGAGGAAGTGGATATTTATTCTTGATAGTCACTTTATTGACTTGCCTGTAGTCAATGCAGAGACGTATTGAACCGTCCTTCTTCTTAACAAACAAAATTGGAGCTCCCCAAGGTGATACACTTGGTCTAATAAAACCTTTGTCCAGCAATTCTTGTAATTGAATCTTTAACTCTTGTAACTCTTTTGGAGCCATTCTGTATGGCGCCATTGCAATGGGCGATGTTCCCGGCATTATCTCAATCTGAAATTCTACCTCTCTGTCCGGAGGTAAACCTGGCAATTCTGCAGGGAATATATCAGAGAACTCTCTAACGATTGGAATTTCTTCCATCTCTTTGTCTTTGGCTCTTACATCCAACACACTAGCAATGAACCCTTGATATCCTTGTAACAATAACTTCTTTGCCGTCATCACTGAGATCACATTTGCCAATGGATTCCACCCTTCACTAAACACCACGATTTCTACCTCTTTTGGACTTCTCAACGTTACTCTTTTCAGTCTACAATCGACATTAGCAAAATAACGATATAACCAATCCATTCCCAGTATCACTTCAAATTCTTCAAAAGGTAATTTCATCAAATTAGCAGGGAATTCAATTCCCTGAATTCGTATGGGACACCCTCGACTCACCATATTTACCCGAGCATTGTGTCCTAATGGATTCGTCACTATCATTTCATTACTAGTAGCTTCTAACGGAATGCTCAATTCTCTCACTAACTTACTAGTAATGTATGAATATGTAGACCCCGGATCGATCAATACCATAACATGTTTATCAAACAGCAGAAAGGTACCTGTTATAATTTCTGGATCATCCCGATCTTCATTGGTCCTGAGATTATACACTCGAGCAGTAGAACGTATCTCTTGTTGAGCAGAGGACTCTAACTGATTTCTTCCTCTGCCTCTACCTCTTCCCCTTTGGCCTGAAGAAATAGACCTCTCTGGCTGTGCAGATTCATCGACTACTCTAGGACAGTCCCGAACAAAATGTCCGGTCTCCCTACATCTAAAGCAAGCTCCAGAAATCCTTCTACATATCCCAGAATGATTTTTTCCATAATGTGGGCATTGTCTGTCTTGACTCTGGTTAAATCTCCCAGTTCCAGATCTTGCTGACTGAGTTTGTCTTCCTCTCATCGGATTTAATCCTCTAGCTGAGGATACCACTAACTCCGATCTAGCTTGAGGTCGAGAACCAGCATCTCTACCTCTTTTTGACGGTGTGGAACTCGAAGAAGCACTTGTTCTCTTGACTGTTTGAGTCCTTGAATTTTCAAATATCTCATTCTGAGCTCTTTCTAAAGCTTTGGAACGATTGACTACCTCTTGAAATGAAGATAGATTCAATACAATCAACATCTCCTTCAACCGAGGACATAACCCCTCTATGAACCACTCACAAGCATCCTTCTCAGTAGGAACAAGCTCGGCAGCAAAGCGGCTCAACTTATTGAATTCACACTCGTACTCATATACAGTGCAATTCCTTTGTTTCAGATTCATGAACTTTTGCTTCATTTGTCGAACAAATTGATCTCCGATGTACTTATGTTTGAATTCTTCTAAAAACAAAGACCAAGTTACTTGATCATCAGACATTCTCAATGTAACGTTGGTCCACCAAATTCTCGCTTGCCCTCGAAGAAAGGAGACGACTCCATCCAACATGTCAGCATCGAAACAATGAAGTCCCTCAAGCATGATTTTCACATCATTAAGCCAAAGGTCCGCAGTAACAGGACCTTCATCAGCTTCCCCTTTAAACTCTGGAGCTCCTAAACCCTTCAACTCTTTTGCAACATTCATTTTTGTAGTTGAAGTAACAGGAGGTTGAAAACGCGTCAATACCGTGTCTAAAGTTTTAAAAAATACATCTTGATCATTCACAGGCACTCCAGAAGGTGTCTGTTCTTCACCTTGCCTGGCCAGGGCAGGTGAATTACTGCTCTCAGCGGGCCGATCATCTCCCGCTTGACTTCTATAACTATCATGTACGGACATCTATTAAGAATAAACATATCGTTCTATTAGCAAAACAACATACTTATTATTCCATCAGATCAGAAGTTTTCACTATTTTGTTGGCATGTATACCTTATAAAACACTCTAGACTTCGGTTTATGCCGAGAATCGAATAAACCTTAGCTCTGATACCATTAACTGTAACACCCCAACCTGTACCAGACCCGAATACGAGTCCGAGGTGTCACATTGACTTTTAAAACCTTGACACTTAAAGAAAATTCCCGAGAAATTTAAAACTTTATTTAAAACAAAATACTTTAATTTATATAGAAAAGACTACAAAATACAAACTCGATCAGAGTGCTCATAATTAATGACTTATTACATGCCAACACTCTATACACAACAAAATACATACTTTGTCGATTACTTCTGATCTGATCTTCTGGTAAAAATACTATCCTTGCCACTTCTATTCTTGCTCTTCACGTTTCTTGGTACCTACGTGTAAATCACTTACACGCTAAGTCATAGACTTAGTGAGACAATAAATAAACATGTAACAATAGTTTCATGAATTACATTCTTACCATTTGATCATGATATTTCAATATGCATGGATATATTTCCTATGACATATATAACCAAGTCATGCACACATGAAACTTACCTTTATGCATCACTTTCACTTTAATTTATATTTCAATTGTCGTTGTTGTTGCCCATGTATATTATTGAGAATAGAGGTATGCGAGTATATTGAGGTTGTGCACCAATGCTGTCACCACAGCTCGTATAAATTCCCTCATGGGGCACAGAACATTTGTTCAGTATTCATCCCGAAGGACTGCTATATATGTCCCGTAGGACCACTACGTCCCGAAGGACTACAATACCCTCGACTCTTGGCATGCCAACTATACCTATAGCTCTCGTTTCATATACTATGGGCATTTACGATGAATACTTTTCTCATCACTTGTTCTTTCTTTTCTGTCACATACCACATGTATGTGTAACCATGTATTTCATATCATATCACATGTATCATGTATTGCATATTCATATATCTTATCTCATTTCACATTGATCATGTCTCATAGCATATATCACATATGCATATAATCATGTATATCATATCATATATTTTATGTTTCATGCTCTTATGTCTATGCATATCATATAACATAAATAATAACCTATACCCATTTCATGTATTCATGCATATATAAGAATCACAAATCAATTAATATTTTAAGAGTCACTTTTTACCATAGTAACTCCATCACTAGCTCATCGCAAGCCAATGTTCAATAATATAAGTACAATTAAAATTGCACTCACCTTAGCCTTGCTTTGATTCGATTATAATCCTTTGATTTTTCTGGAACTTGTTTAGGCTCAATATCTACATAAATATAACATTTCAAAACAACTATCAGAATCCTAAACCTTAAACTTGATGTTAACAACTTAAGCCAGATTATTGAACCCAATTTCATTTTTCCTTTAGGGGGGAATCGATACCCCCCAGGGGGAAATGATACCCCCTAGACATACTGGAAATTTTCTCGTTCTAGAAGGGGAATCGATTCCCCTTCATAGGGTATCGGTTCCCTATGCCCAGAAATTATATTTTAAGCCCGAAAATCATAAATTTTCACTTAATTCTTCTATTTTAAACCCCTATCATGTCATTAAACTCAACTACCATTACTTAAACCAACTTATATTCATGAAAATCATCTATAACTTCAAAATCCTATTCTTCATATGAAATTCAAGAATCATACTCAAATTTCAATATGTTCTAAATACAATTCTAACACTTCATATTCCTTAATTAGCATGATGACAAGTCAAATTTAACTTCAAATTCAACTTATCAACTCTATTTCAAGATTTCATATAAAAACGCGTTTTCTTAAATCTCTTATAACTTCTTCATCTTTTGATTATAAGACAACTTAAGCTTTCCTTAAGCTTAGTTATCATCTAATGATCAAAACCTAACCTTTAATTTAACAAATAACCAACAAATCAGAAAACCCTTACCTTTGCTATGGCTTTCTCTCGTATGGAAGAAAAAGAGGAGAAGAAAATATATTCTTCTTACCCCTTTCCCCCATATATATCCTCCACATAACACAAATTAATCATTTAGTGGTTAAATGACCATTTTTCCCTTTAATTCTTTGGATAATTACTAAAAACTTTCAGGAAATATTTCCGAACAAATCATCGGACTATACAAATATCCCACTTAAATCACCAAACTCTGAAGTTTTATGATTTAGTCACTAACCCGAATTTTAGGATGTTACAGAATTAGTAAATGTAATACCCTAAAAATTTAGACAATGACCAAAATGCAAATTTTGAAAGTTTGATGGTCAAAGAAGAAATTTGGGAAAATAATTTAGGGAATTAAGTGATAATTTCCTAAAAAGAATTTTTTTTCCATAAATAGATGGTTTACTCTTGAGAGTGGAGTTTTATAGAAATCATATTTTTTTGGATTTGGAATTTTAGTAAAGAAAAACTACAAAGGGTTAAAGCCGATAAGGAAATCGGTATTTCAGATCGAATTGGAATTTTACAAAAAATTGAAGAATGTTATAAAATGGTTGGAAATATTATTTTAATATTTTGGATCAGAGAAATTTGGTTTGGAATTGTGCAATTTTCCATATTTAACCGAAACAGTGGAATTTAGTGACTAAAACGCAATTTTTGAAAATTCAAGGGGAATTTCGAAATTAAAAGTCAAAATAATTCAGCTTTGACTTTGAAATATGATAAGGATGAGTTGTGATGGTTTTATGGTAATTAAGAAATTCATTAAGGGCGATTTGGTCTTATCCCAATTAAATGAATAATATATTCATTTAAGTGGAATATAAGGTAAATTAAGATGAAATGTTCTCTACATTTCAACAAAATTTGCTCATCTTCTACTCCAACCAGGCGTGAGCTTCTTCAAAGGTAAGAGCAAGCTTTAATTTCATTTTCAAGCAATTTCTTTAGGATTTTGAGTATGATGAAAATAGAAAAATGTTATATGGGAAAAACCCTATCATTTGGTACCAATATTGCATGATAATCTTGTTGGTTGTTCAAGTTCATCTTGAGTTGATGAAGGGGTTCATGTGTTTTATGGGTTATGAAGATTTAAGTGATTTTAAAGAATTGGTTGTAAGATTGATGAAGAACTTAAGGATGAGGTTTAAGAAAATAGTTTGGATTTTAAATCTGGCAGTAGGTTCGAAAATTCACCAGAAACTATATAAAATTAATTTCGAGGTTATTTTTATATATTATGTTCATATATCGATCTAGTTTTTTTTAAATAAACGGGGATCAATTTCATGGAGTGTACAAAAAGATATGAATTTTTAACCAAGGAAATGTCAGAAACATCGGACAGCAGACTCTGTAAAGCAGATTCAGTTGGTCAACTTTAAAAATTCCCCATATATTGTAAAGAATGAATTAGAAGGAGTTATTTATATGGATATATTCGTATTCGAGTCTAGTTTTCAATGGAAGATTCGGAATTGAAATCCAGTGTGTATATCAATGTATAATACGGATTCTTTAATGGTAGTACGAGTTGTATGAATATGGAAAATTGATGGGTTGTTGTGTAGGGGTTATAATTGATGTACTTTGCTGGAAAATGCTGTTTTGGAATTGAAATGAGTGTTAAGTGTGAACTATAATTATTTTGGAAGTTTGAAAAGATTAGTAATTTAAGTACAACAATTGTATAGTTGGTGTACTTAAATGTAATTATGCTTTTGTAATTTTAATGTTGGAATTATGAGTATTAAGAATTTAAGTGGTAAAATGGTGAAGGACCATTTTGGGTAAATTAGAAAAGTTGGTTCCAATGTTAATAGGAATTATTAAGTATTAATATTTTGGATGAAAATGAGTGTAAGTAAATTATGGAGTTATTTTGGGATATGTTTATGTTAGTACAATACTAACATATGTATTATTATGAATTTGGGAATTATATAGATTATGATTGATTTGTGATTGAATCAAATCAAGAGGGTTTATTGTGGAACAATAGTGAGGCTCATAAATTGGAAAATTATAAAGTGTCAAGGTGAGTGCAATACATGCATGAAATTATATATGGATGTTTTATACATCATCAGGAAGACTTTCAATAAGTCGATCTCGTTTATAACATGTTATTATGTCATTTTTATAAATTGACATGACATTGAGATGTCATTGGATGAAATTATAATGCTTTGATTATGGGAAACATGATATTTTACCATGAATGTTTTCGGGTATGAACTGTCCCATTGCTAAATTATGATAATATACTTTGCCATGGATGGATTAAATAAAATTGATTATATGCCCAAATATGTTATTGAGGATCAGTGGTATTAATGGCATGCCATAGAGTCTAGCAGCTGCAATATTAGGTAGCACTAGAGTGTCTAGAGAAGGCACATAGTGCAGGCCTTAGTGTCTAGTGAAGACACAGTACGAACACTATGGTGTACTAGGTGGGTAAATCCCGACCTCATCACTTTGGTGCAATATTTGACTCTTATACTGGGTTCCTCATACAGTTATACTATGGGTTATGGATTATGGTTTATTGGTTAATAAATGGTAAATGTGAAAATAAGATTACAAGCTTATGAATAATGGCAAGTATATTGATAAAAATAAGCTTACGAGCTTATGGAATTTAAATGGTAAATATTTTGGTAAAATAAGCTTACGAGCTTATGGGATAAATGGTAAGAGATTTTATATTATTTTGATCATGGTAAAATATTGGATATGTTATTAAAATGATTTTATGGAAATTTGATTTTTGACATTGAAAATCATGCATGAATTGTATTGCACTGTTAAATGTTTTAATTGCCTCACTAAGTTTATACTTAGCGTGTGATGATTTTCACTCGTAGGTAAAAAAATAAAGAATAAGAATAAAGAGTTCAGAACGACATCAAGCATCGAGAGATATATTTCAACATCAGTAAGACATCCTATGATGGAATTTGATTTAGATAGTCGCATGTAATTTGATAATGTTAAATTTATTTTGTTGAATAAATTTTGTAAATTATTATAGTGATGAAAGGTTAATTTTTATGAGATTTATATGAAATTTTCGAAAGTTTCTACTGTAGCATGAACAGTAACCCCATTTTAAGCAAATTTTTCCAGTATATAAATGGGGTACCGATTCCCCCACTGTTTATCGCCGCTATTTACTATTCACGGGTACTATTCACTATTCATAAAAAATCTTTCGAATTAAATTGGTTACAACGAAACATGATTTATATGATATGATATTTTTATAATATCATTTACCATTTTAAGAAAATAAATTTTGAATCGCTTTTGAATTCAAAATGATTTTTTAGAAATTCGGATAACATCTATAATCTATATAGGTATAATTATACGGGTTATGTGTGTTACATTTATTGGCATCAGAGCTACAGGTTTAGCAGATTCTAGGACTAAACCGAGGTTGTTTTGAGTTAAAAAGTGTATACATGCCACTAGGATGTCAAAAGTTACTGATAGTTGTATATATATTGTGATGATGCTTATTGGGAGTAAAGTTATTCTTTACTAATGTATGATGATTCTGACTATGTTCAGATGTTGGAATTAAAGATAAAGGTAGAAAATCGAAAAAGTTGAAAAGAAAGTCGAAATTGAAATCGACCAAAAAAGAACCGACATGGCTTATGTAAAACACCTTAGAAGGGTGGATTGTTGTTAGGGATTTTTCTCCTTTTCGTGGAAGAAACGCCCCAGTTTTTAATGAAGATTCTGAATTGGAATAATCGGAAAAAAAAATTGAGCGGCTTACAAGAAAAGTTGAATCGGATGAGGATCCAGAGGAGATTGCTAAATCTAGTGATGATTATGAGGTTCTTCAGGTAAGCTTAAATAAGTAAGAAATATTTAAGGTAAACATTAAATTGTTTGAATCATTGTTGATTTCAGCAAGAGGAAATAAATAAGCGGTAATAAGTTGTATGCTAAAAGTTTAAAGAAAGTTGAGTTATTAGTGAATCAAATGGTTATGAGTTGGATTGAGAATAGATATCAAGTCTATAAAATTTGATAGAGTTACCTTGTGAAGGTAAATATGAGAAAATGGATTGTCTAACGTTCCATGTTGCAATGAATTATTGTATATATCAAGATTGATTCTCAAGAACTTGAAAAGTGTCAAGTTCATAATGATAAGAAAAATGAGTAAATTTGTTTACTAGTGTGATTTTAGCATTAATTGCTATGAAGTTATTGCTACAAATTTATCAAGTTTTCTTATTGCATGATGTGAACATTGAAATTTTCAATGGAGATGGAAAATGTTTTAATTATTCAAGAATAATTTCTATGGATCTGGATAAGTTGTACAAATTTCCTTAAGAATGAAATAAGGAATTCCAAAGTAGAAATATCCAATTCTACTTGATATCAAGTGATATTATAGCGGAAGACCCATAGGTCACGGTCGAGATATAAGTGTTAGTCAGACAAATAGGAAATGTTCGATAAAGATTCATGAGCTTATGTTAATGATGAATCTTATGGGATTATCATTAACGAGTTTAAGATCATTTTGATCATGAGTGGGTTGTCTCTATATTAAGGTTGGGTTAATGATCACAAGAAGCGATTAATTTAAAAAAATGCAGAAAAAAAATTTAATGATTGATGAAAAAAGTGAAATCATCAATAGGTGATATCAACAATGGTTATGATTATGATGATGTAAAAATATATGCATAGCTTTTCTAGCTAAGGTGATAGATACTTAAGTATCTGAAGTAAGATCAAATGATATTTCCATAACTTGGGAATTTCCATACGTCTTTTTAGATTTATTATTATGGGTTACCTCCAGATTGAGAGGTAGAATTCAAAATTAATGGTTATCAAGGCATTGATCTTGTGTTTATGGGTTCGTATTGAATGGTTGCGATTGAGTTAAGAGAATAAAGAACCAATTGCAAGAATTGATAGATTATGGATGCATTAGACCGAATATTTTACCTTAGGGTAAATCGGTGTTGTGAAAAAGAAAAATGGATATATGCAATTATGCATAGATTATTGAAAAAAATTATTGATAGTTAAAAAAAGTAACTATCAGGAACAAATATCCTATTTTGAGGATTGATGACTTGTTTTATCAGCTTAAAAGGAGCAGTAATGTTTCTAAAATTGATATTCGAATGGGATATCACCGGTTAAATTTTAAAGAGGAAGATGTTCCAAAGATAGTTTTCAAGAAACGGTAGAGACATTTTGAGTTGTAGTAATGTCGTTTGGTTTGAAAAATGCTCTAGCAGCATTCATGAATTTTGATGAATCGAGTATTTCAATTTTACTTGGATTAATTGGAGGTGGTTGTATTGATGATATTTGGGTATACTCTAAAAAGATAGAGCATGATGTTTATATTCGTATTGTGCTCGAGATACTTCAGGGTAAAAAGTTATATGCTAAATTTTCAAAGGGTGAGCTTTGGCTATAAGAAGTTGAGTTTCTTAATCATGTTGTCTCGGCAGATGGCATAAGAGCTAAAAAAATATTATATAAGAAAAATAAAGAAACATGAAAAAAAAAAGATGAGACTAAAGACTTTGAAGTCACTTCTTATGGATATCTATTTCATCGAGGAAAAATTTGTATTCCTCATAATGATGAGTTAAAGAAAGATATTCTTTCTCGGGTATATTATAGTCCATTAACTATGCATTCAGGTGGAAAAAAATGTATCAAGATGTAAAGAGTCATTTTGGTGGCTAGGTATGAAAAGAAACATTACAGAGTTTGTTGCTACATGTTTGACATGTCAACAAGTAAAAGCTAAGCATAAAGTGCTTTCATAATTGTTGCAACTGATTTCTATTCCGGGGTGGAAATAGTAAATAGTCACTATGGATTTTGTTACTGGACTACCTTTGACATCAAATAAAAAGAATTACATTTGGGTGATAGTGACTGGTTAATTAATTTGGCACATTTCATTCCGATGTGAATGGATTATGCATTGGATAAATATACAGAGTTATATATCAAAGAGATGGTTCGGCTACATAGAATGTCAGTATCCATCATATTGGACATGGATCAAAGATTCAATTTAAAATTTTGGAAATAATTGCATAAAGTTTTGGGTACTCGATTTAAACTTCAGTACGATTTTTCATCCATAGACGGATGGTAAGTCAGAAAGTACTATTTAGATATTAAAAGATATGCTGAGAGCATATGTGATTGATTCTAAGGAATCAAGGGAAAAGAAAAGTATTTGTTTTTAGTAGAATTTTTCTACAATGACATTATTAAATTAAGCATCAAGATAACTCCGTGTAAAGTTTTATATAGGAGAAAATGTCGAACACCGTTGAGTTGGTTCGAGTTAAAAGATCAAAATTTTGTTGACCTAGATTTTTATTGAAAGAGGTTGAGGATGAAGTAAAGATAATCTCAAGATGATATTGGATCGGCAAAAGTCTTATGTAGACTTGAAGTGAAAAAAGATTGAATTTCCATGAAGGTGATAAAGTTTTTCTTAAGGTATCACCTTAGAAAAATATTTTGCGCCCAAAACACAAAGGATAATTAAGTCTAAGATTTATTGGATCTTATGAGATATTAAAAAGAGTTGGACTGATGGCTTATCAGTTAACATTAACTCTGGAGGTAATTAAGATCCAGAGTTGGACAAAGTACACAATATTTTTCATGTGTTGATGCTTAAAAAGTATTGATTAGATCCTTCACATGTCATTGCATCAGAGGAAATTGAGATCCAAATAGATTTGATTTATAAGAATAATCAATTTGGATCTTAGCTCGAGAAATCAAAGAACTACATAACAAAACGATTCCTCTAGTCAAAGTGATTTAGTAAAATCATAATGTTGAGGACGTTACTTGGGGAAAAAGAGGATGATATGAACAAATAACATCTAATATTTTTCATATCAGGTTGAAGATTTGGATTGAACAGGTTCAAAATATAATGATTGGGATGATTTTCACAAAATTTCCAAAGGAGGAAAAAAATCAGAATTCAAGAAGTTGGCAAGACCAGAAGAGGTTTTCGCATAAGGCACTTATCAGTCAGTACAACCTTAAATTAAAGTTATGAATTTTCAAGGGAAAAAGGAAGTTACAGTTTTCAGAGAAAGTTTTAAAATTCGAGGATGAATTTTCTTGAGGGGAGAATTGTAATACCCAAAAATTTAGACAATGACCAAAATGTAAATTTTGAAAGTTTGATGGTCAAAGTAGAAATTTGGGAAAATAATTTAGGGAATTAAGTGATAATTTCCTAAAAAGAATTTTTATTCCATAAATAGATGGTTTACTCTTGAGAGTGGAGTTTTATAGAAATCATATGTTTTGGATTTGGAATTTTAGTAAAGAAAAACTAGAAAGGGTTAAAGTCGGTAAGGAAATCAGTATTTCAGATCGAATTGGAATCTTACAAAAAATTGAAGGATGTTATAAAATGGTTGGAAATATTATTTTAATATTTTGGATTAGAGAAATTTGGTTTGGAATTGTGCAATTTTCCATATTTAACCGAAACAGGGGAATTTAGTGACTAAAATGCAATTTTTGAAATTTCAAGGGGAATTTCGAAATTAAAAGTCAAAATAATTCAGCTTTGACTTTGAAATATGATAAGGATGAGTTGTCATGGTTTTATGGTAATTAAGAAGATTCATTAAGGGTGATTTGGTCTTATCCCAATTAAATGAATAATATATTCATTTAAGTGGAATATAAGGTAAATTAAGATAAAATGTTCTCTACATTTCAACAAAATTTGCTCATCTTCTACTCCAACCAGGCGTGAGCTTCTTCAAAGGTAAGAGCAAGCTTTAATTTCATTTTCAAGCAATTTCTTTAGGATTTTGAGTATGATGAAAATCGAAAAATGTTATACGGGAAAAACCCTATCATTTGGTACCAATATTGCATGATAATCTTGTTGGTTGTTCAAGTTCATCTTGAGTTGATGAAGCGGTTCGTGTGTTTTATGGGTTATGAAGATTTAAGTGATTTTAAAGAATTGGTTGTAAGATTGATGAAGAACTTAAGGATGAGGTTTAAGAAAATAGTTTGGATTTTGAATATGGCAGTAGGTTCAAAAATTCACCATAAATTATATAAAACTAATTTTGAGGTAATTTTTATATATTGTGTTCATATATTGATCTAGTTTCGTTTAAAACAAACGGGGATCAATGTTATGGAGTGTACAAAAAGATATGAATTTTTAACCAAGGAAATGTTAGAAAAATCGGACAGCAGACTCTGTAAAACAGATTATGTTGATCAACTTTACAAATTCACCATAAATTGTAAAGAATGAATTAGAAGGATTTCTTTATATGGATAGATTCGTATTCGAGTCTAGTTTTCAAAGGAAGAATCGGAATTGAATTCCAGTGCTTATATCAATATAGAATACGGATTATTTAATGTTAGTACGAGTTGTCTGAATATGGAAAATTGATGGGTTGTTGTGTAGGGGTTATAATTGATGTACTTTGCTGGAAAATGTTGTTTTGGAATTGAAATGAGTGTTAAGTGTGATCTATGATTATTTTGGAAGTTTGAAAAGATTAGTGATTTAAGTACAACAATTGTATAGTTGGTGTACTTAAATGTAATTATGTTTTTGTAAAAGCATTTGAATGGGAATATATTTTAATGTTGGAATTATAAGTATTAAGAATTTAAGTGGTAAAATGGTGAAGGACCATTTTGGGTAAATTGGAAAAGTTGGTTCCAATGTTATTAGGAATTATTAAGTATTGAGTATTTTGGATGAAAATGAGTTTAAGTAAATTATGGAGTTATTTTGGGATATGTTTATGTTAGTACAATATTAACATATGTATTATTATGAATTTGTAAATTATACAGATTATGATTGATTTGCGATTGAAGCAAATCAAGAGGGTTTATTGTGGAACAATAGTGAGGCTCATAAATTGGAAAATTATAAAGTGTCAAGGTGAGTGCAATACATGCATGAAATTATATATGGATGTTTTATACATCATCGGGAATACTTGCGATAAGTCGACCTCGTTTATAACAACATGTTATTATGTCATTGGATGAAATTATAATGCTTTGATTATGGGAAATATGATATTTTACCATGAATGCTTTCGGGTATGAACTGTCCCATTGCTAAATTATGATAATATACTTTGCCATGGATGAATTAAATAAAATTGATTATATGCCCAAATATGTTATTGAGGATCAGTGGTATTAATGGCATGCCATAGAGTCTAGCAGCTACAATATTATGTTGCACTAGAGTGTCTAGAGAAGGCACATAGTGCAGGCCTTAGTGTCTAGTGAAGACACAGTACGAACACTACGGTGTACTAAGTGGGTAAATCCTGACCTCAGCACTTCGATGCAATATTTGACTCCTATACCGAGTTCCTCTTACAGTTATACTATGGGTTATGGATTATGGTTTATTGGTTAATAAATGGTAAGTATGAAAATAAGCTTACAAGCTTATGAATAATGGCAAGTATATTGATAAAATAAGCTTACGAGCTTATGGAATTTAAATGGTAAATATTTTGGTAAAATAAGCTTACGAGCTTATGGGATAAATGGTAAGAGATTTTATATTATTTTGATCATGGTAAAATATTGGATATGTTATTAAAATGATTTTATGGAAATTTGATTTTTGACATTGAAAATCATGCATGAATTGTATTACACTGTTAAATGTTTTAATTGCCTCACTAAGTTTATACCTAGCGTGTGATGATTTTCACGCGTAGGTAAAAAAACAAAGAATAAGAATAAAGAGTTCAGAACGACATCAAGCATCGAGAGGTATATTTCAACATTCGTAAGACATCCTATGATGGAATTTGATTTAGATAGTGGAATGTAATTTGATAATGTTAAATTTATTTTGCTGAATAAATTTTGGAAATTGTTATAGTGATAAAAGGTTAATTTTTGTGAGATTTATATGAAATTTTCGAAAGTTACTGTAGCATGAACCGATTTAAGCAAATTTTTCCAGTATGTAAATAGGGTACCGATTTCCCCCAATAGAGAATCAATTCCCCCATTGTTCATTGCCACTGTTCACTATTCATAAAAAAATCTTTCGAATTAAATTGGTTACAACGAAAAATGATTTATATTATATGATATTTTTATAATATCATTTACCATTTTAAGAAAATAAATTTTGAATCGCTCTTGAATTCAAAATGGTTTTTTAGAAATTCAGATAACATCTATAATCTATACAAGTATAATTATACGGGTTATGGGTGTTATAGTAAATGGGGTCTTTAAGTGAATTTGTGGAAAAGAATGAGTTAATGAATTTTGAAGATATATTTGACTTGTCATAAGTTGACATAACAAGTATCAGGTGTTAGAAATGAGTTTAGAACACATTGAAAGTTTAGTAAAAATCTTAATTTCAAGAATTATAGTGAGATATTGAAGATGATGAGGTGTTATAGTGCTAAAAGATGGTTTAAACATGTATAATTGAGTTTAAAAGCATAAAGAGAGTTAAATAAGTAGAGTTCGGGTAAAGTATTGGTAATTTTCAAGTTAAAGAAGTATATTATGGGTTAGTAGTATCGGTACTGGTTGAGTAAGTACCGATACTACAAGGTAAAATATGTTAAAATTATGCGTAGGGTATTGATACTGCATGAACAGTATCGATACAGTAATGCAAAAAGTGGGATAAATATTCATGGGGTATCGTTACTGAAGTGGTAGTATCGGTACCATGGGTACCGATTCCAAAGTGGTAGTACCGATACTACCTAAGTTGGAATTAAGAAATTAGTTTTTTGTTTAGTTTATATTAGTAAGAATCTTTTCGAGTAATTTGAATCCCGGTATTTACTAGATTATATATTCATGTAGATAATGATCGAGAGCAAAGTCCGGACAAGTTGAGCAAGTAATAGTCATCGGGAAAGAGATAAGAGATCGGTATTGACTAGTGAGGCCAGGTGAGTGCATAATATGTTGATATAGGATTAAATGGAAATTAGACTTGAGATAAGTCTATTTTCCATAATTATAGTGCATGACATCATGAATACAAGCATGTAATTGATATGAATTTTATGCATGCATGATTATAGGTGTTGATATGTTCTTGTATGTGCTATATGATTTATATAAATACATGATTATGTGATAAAATGAGAATATAATATAAGTTATGTAATTATATGATCATAAGATATAAGTCATGTGACAAGATATATGTGATACATGAAAATATGATATAAGCTATGTATATGTGATGAACCATGTGAATATATGTCTATGAGAAGACATAAGAACAAGATATAAGTCATGTGATATGTGATATGTGAATTATATGGAAATGTTCTACGTGTAAGTGAACTATGTGCCTATGTGAATATGTGAAATGACATATAAGGTAATGCCCATGTTATGTGTTATGAGAGCTAAGGGTATAGTTGGCATGCCAAGAGTCGAGGGTTCTACGTGGTCCTTCGGGATATATATGTAATCCTTTGGAACATATATGGGGTTCTTCGGGACACATATTTAGTCCTTTGGAATATATATATGTAATCCTTAAGGAGTGGTCCTTCTTGACATTTCTACGTGGTCCTTCAGGAAAAATTTTATGTGCCCCTAGTTGGAATTTATACGAGCTGTGGTGACAGTATATGTGCACAACCTCAATGTATTCACATATCTTTAGTTCTCAGAAGTATACATGGGCTACTGAAAAGATATTAACAAAAATAAATTCTATGTAAATGTTATATGTTTTGCTATATGAAAGGTATGATATAAGGTGTATAAGTGTTAAGTACAATATTAGATGATAAAAAAGATTAATGATAATAATATATAATAATGTTAAGAGTGTAGATGAAGATATTTGTGCATGTAGGTAATTGTTACATGAAAGGATATATGAATTT
This sequence comes from Hibiscus syriacus, assembly GCF_006381635.1. Taxonomy (NCBI): domain Eukaryota; kingdom Viridiplantae; phylum Streptophyta; class Magnoliopsida; order Malvales; family Malvaceae; genus Hibiscus; species Hibiscus syriacus. Next base: position 8,375,561 of record NW_024062800.1, on the reverse strand, counting down.
GTATGATATGATATGCATAATTGTTAAGGATAGATTAGACAATTCAAGGAATGAATGAAAACACTATTGTTAATAATAAGAATATTAATAGTGATAATAATAGTATATATGTATGTATGTATATATGAAATTATTGTATGAATTGTTATATGATGTTGTGTGATATCATTGTATAAAGTGTTTATGCATCCTTAGATAAATAAGTTTCCATTATATGTTGTTATGCCTCACTAAGTCATCGACTTAGCGTGTGATGTTTCACACGTAGGTTCCGAGAGGATTAAGGAGTAAAAAAGAGCAAGATAGGTCAATTTCTCCTTTTTAAAGATCAGATTAGAAAAGATTTAAACCATATGTATTTTGTTATATTGAAAGTAGTTGACATGTAATTAAATATTTGGATCAAGTATTCTCTGATCGATTTTGTAATTATTTTGATAGTAATTATGTAAATTATTTCACTATTGTTTTATTAAAAGTTTAAAATTTCTGAGATTTTGTAAAAGCAAACGTTTTAAAAAGTCAATGTGACACCTCGGATTCAGATTCGGGTCGGATACGGGATAGGGGTGTTATATTTAATGGTATCAAAGCTAAGGTTTAGCCGATTCTAGGCTTAAACTAAAGTTAAATGAGTTTTAAAATGTGTAAATGCCAACATGAAGTGAAAATTTTCTGATCTGATAGAGTAAAGAGTGAACTGTCTTGTTAATAGGGTAGGATTAGTTTGTTATATTAGAAGTGTAGTAATGGAAGTTTCAAAGCAAGCGAAAGGTAATAGACCTGATGGTGGTAGTAATTCACCTGCCTTGGCCAGGCAGGATGAAGAGTGGACACCTCAGGAAGTGCTTTGTAAGATCAAAGGTTGTTTTCAGAAAGTTGAAAACATGTTAGAATAGTATTAGAGGGTCTCCAATGCTTTGAATCGGAAAAGTTATATGGAGTAGTTTCATTATTATGTTGATAAGATAGAATATGGTGGACAAATGTCACTAGAAGAGTGTTAAAAGATCAAATGACGTGGTTAGAATTTGAAGAAGAGCTCAAGAATAAGTACATCAGTGACAAGTTTATAAGACAAATGAAGCTAGAGTTTATGAGTTTGAAACAGAAGAATAGTACTGTGTAGGTGTAAGAATGTGGGTATAATAAATTGAATAAAGTACAATGAGTTGATTTCAACTGAGAATGAGGTATATGATTGGTTTGATTAGGGCTTATGCCCTAGATTGAGAAAGTTGTTAATGATTAACTGTAAAGACAAGGGTAATAGAGTTGTATGATTTGAAAAAGATATAACGTTAAGTTAATCAAGTATGATGTGGATATGGATGTGGTTATGTATTCTGATCATGTAGATATGATGTAGTCAAGGAGATAAGGATTTATATATTTGAAGGGAGTTTAAGGAAGTAGAACAAGTATTTTAATGGATTAAGTGATTATTTGGATTTGGTACTTAATGAATTAGTGGAGGAAGTACATGTATAAGAGACGATAAAGAATGAGGTTCTGTATAAGTAAAGTTGACTATCAAAGTTATGAAGATATGATAAAGATCGGTAATCAGAGATGAGTATACGTTATAGGAAAAGAGTATTGAAGCATGAAGAAAAGATATGATCTATGTTGTAAGAAGATTTTGAGGAGTGAATGAGTAAGTATATAAGTAAATTAAATGATGGAGTTTAAAGGATCAAGTATGACAAGGGTTATATTGAGGTGTGGATTATAAGTTTGATATTGAGGTAGTAAAATTTTAAATTCTTAGTGAAACGAGAAAGAGTCGTTATAAGTTATGTATCAGAATTTTGTTGGAGATTAATTGGGGTTTGTATAAGGAAATGGAGTAAGTTAGCACCTTTTATTATAAAGGGGTGATTATTCTTTGGACGAGTATATAAGGTTATATGAAAAAGATTATGTGTATCATAATACTGAAAAGGATTAAGGAATGAGTAAAGGTTTGGTTTATGTTGCAAAGCAATTAGAGAATGATGAAAGAAATTAGTTGATTAATGATATTGAGTAGTAAAGATTGGATTTACTGTCTATATAATAAGTGACATTATATGGATTTATAAAGGTCGGATGTATTGAAGAATTTAGTGGGAGAAAAGTAAGTCTACTAGCGGTAAACAGGAAAGATTAAGTAAAAGAAACAACATGAGAAAATTAAAAGATATGTTCTTATCGATGTGTGCAGTGAAAATTCGAGGATGAATTTTCTTAAAGGAGAGGAGATTTGTAACATCCCAAAATCAGGGGTAGTGACTAAAATGTAAGTTTTCAAACTTTAAGGTTTGATATTGAAAATTTGAAAAGTTTAAGGACTTAATTGGGAATATTTTGTGAAGGATGGTTTAGTAAATATTGCATGAAGAAAGGTCTCATTAGATGTGTTATATTTAAGCAAGTGTAGAAGGAAAGAAGGGAGGAAAAGAAAAATCTGGAGACTTGGAAAGTTATCTTCTTCTTTTCCACTGTGACTCTATAGCTAAGGTGAGAAGTCTTTCTAGTTGGTTAATTCTTGCACTTTAGTTATGGTTTTGATTCTTGAGGTGCTAGGAAAGCTTAAGGGGGTCTAAAACTAAAAGAAGGATAAGTTATGAGTGAATTAGTAAATGGGGTCTTTAAGTGAATTTGTGAAAAAAATGAGTTAAGGAATTTTGAAGATATATTTGACTTGTCATAAGTTGAGATAAGAAGTATCGGGTGCTAGAAATTAGTTTAGAACACGTTGAAAGTTTAGTAAAATTCTTAATTTCATGAATTATAGTGAGATATTGAAGATGATGAGGTGTTATAGTGCTAAAAGATGGATTAAGCATGTATAGTTGAGTTTAAAAGCATGTATAGTATCGGTATTGTGGTTGTAGTGCCAATACTACCTAAGTTGGAATTAAGGAATTAGTGTTTTGTTTTGTTTATATTAGTAAGAATCTTTTCGGGTAATTCGAATCCCGATATTTATAGGATTATATATTCGTGTAGATAACGATCTAGAACAAAGTCGGAACAAGTTTACCAAGTAATAGTCATCGGGAATAAGATAAGAGATTAGTATTAACTAGTAAGGCCAGGTGAGTGCATATTATGTTGATATAGGATTATATGGAAATTGGACTTGCGATAAGTCTATTTCCCATAATTATAGTGCATGAAGTCATGAATACAAGCATGTAATTTACATGATTTTTATGCATGCATGATTATATGTGTTGATATGTTCATGCATGTTCTATATGTTTTATATAAATACATGATTATATGATAAAATGAGAATATAATATAACTTATGTAATTATATGATCATAAGATATAAGTTATGTGACAAGATATATGTGATACATGAAAATATGATATAAGCTACGTATATGTGATGAACCATGTGAATATATGTCTATGAGAAGACATAACAACTGTAACCCCCTTGACCCGGCCTATGCGTTTCGACTAAGTCTAGTGGATCACATTCATGATTCTTAAAGACATTTTTCCGAAACCGTTATTCTATCAACAAAAAAATCATATTGATAAATGACATTTATGAAATTATAATAGATTATATTATAAAAAGAAAACCAACTCATAATTATGAGAAAAATAACAAATTAATTAAAACATGTCTTAAAAATCCAAATTTCAATAAACCAATATAAATTAGCAAAAGGAGTATTCATTATAAAATCCAATAGAGTCAACTTAAAAGATAAAACATTACAATACGATATACTTCAAGAGATATGTTGATCCTCCAAGTGCTTGATCCTAGTATCTAACCAACAGTATCTGAAAGGGAAAAATAGTTTCGAAAAGTGAGCTAGGCTCAGTGTGTCCCAATAGTACAATAAAATCATAGTAGGTACAGTAAATGAGTAATAGTTCAGAAATTCATCATCAAACCATAATGAAGTTTAACTTTTGAAACTCGTAATTTAAAACCCTTCTCCTGTACACCATCCGTAATTCCCCAGAACTGCGTCCATAGGGCTTACCTTAAGCACTCAGCAGAGAGGAAGCCAATCTAAGAATAGACTTTAGGGCCTGTATCCTTAAGTCCGTAAATCCGTAGGGCATACCCTAAGCACACAGCAAAGGGAGCCAACCTAATGAAGCATCTTGAGGCCCGTAGTCCTACCCAAGAGTCACATTAGGTCCATAAGGTTTACCAGCTTGATCAAAGCTGTACCTCCGTAATGCAATCCAACCCAAAATCAGTATTTCAAAAATACTATTTATGCAGTAAGCATAATTTCCATAATTCCATAATCAGTATTATCATATACCCATGAAAACCAATAATCATATATCAGTCATATTCCATAAACCATCACCAGTAAATAGGTGGATTAATAAAACATTAAACCATAGATTTCAATATACCATATTTCAAAAAATATAAAACAATAAAGTAGTACACAGGGAACACACCTCGACAATAGGTTCAAATAGTAGATCTAGTGATTGCTGGCTTCGCCACGCTCTGCTACTGTTTTCGAACGGGTGAATACTGGCACAGGCGGCTTAACTAATCTAGAGGAGCTGGGTCGAGTTGTCGAACGGTCAGGAGAGTCTCTTGTACCTTCAAACATTATTAATTTATCAGTCCCAAGTCTTACTCAACCATTCAAAGCTTAAACTCTTTATTACATAAGCATTTTTCGGGTTTGACTATCTATTTCAAGGCTTTCGAGTCTAAATTTGACCAAACAAAGTGTGGAATCGGAATCAGGGCGTCGAACAACTTAAAGTATGACTTTTCGAAAATTCAAATTCTTGGTCAAAATCAAAGTCAACGGGTTTGACTGATGATTTGGGGGCCTTCGGGTTCGAATTTGGCACGTCGAAAAATGTCAGAATAGGTATACTCGAACAAAATCAAAGGTCGGTTAATGGTCGTTTAAAGCCGGTCAAAGTTATGGTCAAAGGGGTTCAATAGTCCACAATCAAAAATTAAAAAAATATCACCTTTATTAAAAATAATTACCAAAATATCACTGCTTTACAAATAATTTCCAAAATGTCATCGTTTTAAAAATAATTACCAGAATGTCACTTTTTTAAAAAAAACCAAAATGTTACATTTTTCAAAATAATTCCCAAAATGTCACCTTTTTCAAAAGAATTTCTAAAATGCCACCTTTTTCAAAATAATTCCCAAAATGTCACTGGGTCGGGTCAGGTCAGTTCAGACCGGTTTGGACCGGTCAAACCGGTCACAACATCACTCAGTCGTTCGCATCTTTCCCCACGCGCAGGGGCGGCGCGTAGGGGCGCGTGAGACCTCTTTCGGTCTCCAAAAATTCCTATAAAATTTCCAAAAATTAGTGATTTTGAGTCACTTACCAACCTCGGTTCAAATTTGTGAACGCTGGAGAGCTCGATTTCAACTCGGTCGAATCTATGACCGCTCCACCTCCCACACGTGCCGCCGTCTGCGGAGACAAGGATGACACCGTTGGACTCAGAATGACACCAGGAACACGATGGTGTGGGAGGTGTCGAAAATCGATCAACGATCGGAGATAAATTTAAGATTTTCTCGGCGGTGATGCTAAAAAAAGTCGAGACTTTAAATCGAAATTCACGTCGTTTGGCAGCGTTTCGCTATAATTGGTTTACTGGTTTTGATCACGGGTCGAAGATGAACACGACGGTGGTTTCAATTTTACAATCGGAAGTCGGACGACGTCGGAATCGGACTTGAAAGAAGGATGAAAGAGAAGGGAAATTGAGCTTATGTTTTCTTATTTCAAAATCAGAAAACACGCATATAACATAGAATCTGTCGACACTCCTTGGGTAAATTCAGGGCTTGGTCCTTGAATTTCCTTTACTTTTAAAATGTACTACAACTTTTGAAAACTTTTAATTTAGTCACCAAATTTTACCAAATTACACTGATTTAAAAAAAATTTCAATTTTTCCGGGTTATTACAAGAACAAGATATAAGTCATGTGATATGTGAATTATATGAAAATGTTCTACGTGTAACTGAACTATGTGCCTATGTGGATATGTGAAATGACATAAAAGGTAATGCCCATGTTATGTGTTATGAGAGCTAGGGGTATAGTTGGTATGGAAAGAGTCAAGGATTCTACGTGATTCTTCGAGATATATATGTAATCCTTTGGAACATATATGCGGTTCTTCGGGACACATATTTGGTCCTTTGAAATATATATGTGATCCTTAAGGAATGTTCCTTCGGGACATCTATGTGGTCCTTCGGGATATATATGTGGTCTTTCTGGACATTTCTACGTGCTCATTCGATACAAATTCTATGTGCCCCTAGTGGGAATTTATTCAAGTTGTGGTGACAACATATGTGCACAACCTCAACATAATCACATATTTTTAGTTCTCAGAAGTATACATGGGCTACTGAAAAGATATAACATAAATAAATTCTATGTAAATGTTATTTGTTTCACTATATGAAAGGTATGATATAAGATGTATAAGTTTTAAGTACAAGATTAGATGATAAGAAAGATTAATGATAATGATATATGATAATGTTAAGAGTGTAGATGATGATATGTGTGCTTGTAGGTAATTGTTACATGAAATGATATATTAATCTGTATGATATGATATGCATAAGTGTTAAGGATAAGATTACACAATTCAAGGAATAAATGAAAACACTGTTGTTAATAATAAGAATATTAATAGTGATAATAATAGTATATATGTATGTATGAAATTATTGTATGAATTGTTATATGATGTTGTGTGATATCGTTGTATAAAGTGTTTATGCATCCTTAGATAATTAAGTTTCCATTATATGTTGCTATGTGATGTTTCACACGTAGGTTCCGAGAGGATTAAGGAGCAAAGAGGAGCAAGACATGTCAGTTTCTCCTTTTTAAAGATCAGATCAGAAAATATTTGAACCATATGTATTTTGTTTTATTGAAAGTAGTTGGCATGTAATTAAAGATTTGGATCAAGTATGCTCTGATCGATTTGGTAATTATTTTGATAGTAATTATGTAAATTATTTCACTGTTGTTTTATTAAAAGTTTAAAATTTCTGAGATTTTGTAAAAGCAAACGTTTTAAAAAGTCAATGTGACACCTCGGATTTAGATTCGGGTCGGATATGGGTTAGGGGTATTACATTTAATGGTATCAGAGCTAAGGTTTAGCCGATTCTAAGCTTAAATGGAAGTTAAATGAGTTTTAAAATGTGTACATACCAACATGAAGTGAAAATTTTTCTGATCTGATAGAGTAAGGAGTGAATTATCTTGTTAATAGGGTAGAATTAGTATGTTATATTAAAAGTGTAGTAATGGAAGTTTCAAAGCAAGCGAAAGGTGATAGACCTGATGGTGGTGGCAATTAACCTGCCCTGGCCAGGCAGGATGAAGAGTGGACACCTCAGGAAGTGCTTTGTAAGATCAAAGGTTGTTTTCAGAAAGGTGAAAACACGTTAGAATAGTATTAGAGGGTCTCTAATGATTTAAACCGGAAAAGTTATATGGAGTAGTTTTATTATTATGTGGATAAGATATAATATGGTGGACAAATGTCATTATAAGAGTGTTAAAAGATCAAATGATGTGGTTAGAATTTGTAGAAGAGTTCAAGAATAAGTAAATCAGTGACAAGTTTATAAGACAAATGAAGCTAGAGTTTATGAGTTTGAAACAGAAGAATAGTACTGTGTAGGTGTAAGAATGTGGGTATAATAAATTGAATAAAGTACACTGGGTTGATTTCGATTGAAAATGAGGTATATGATTGGTTTTGATTAGAACTTAATCCTAGATCGAAAAGTTGTTACTGATTAACTGTAATGATAAGGGTAATAGAGTTGTAAGATTTGAAAAAGATAAAAGGTTAAGTTAATCAAGTATGATGTGAATATGGATGTGGTTATGTATTATGATCATGTAGATATGATATAGACAAGGAGATAAGGATTTATATGTTTGAAGCGAGCTTTAAGGAAGTAGAACAATTATTTTAATGGATTAAGTGATTATTTGGATTTGGTACTTAATGAATTAGTGGATGAAATACAAGTACAGGAGATGATAAAGAATGAGGTTTTGCATAAGTAAAGTTGACTATCAAAGTTATGAAGATATGATAAAGATCGGTAATCAGAGATGAGTATAAGTGTAGGAAATGAGTATTGAAGCATGAATAAAAGATATGATCTATGTTGTAAGAAGATTTTGAGGAGTGAATGATTAAGTATATAAGTAAATTAAATGATGGAGTTTAAATGATCAAGTATGACAAGGGTTATATTGAGGTGTGGATTATAAGTTTGATATTGAGGTAGTAAAATTTAAATTCTTAGTGAAACGAGAAAGAGTCGTTATAAGTTATGTATCAGAATTTTGTTGGAGATTAATTGGATTTGTATAAGGAAATGGAGCAAGTTAGCACCTTTTATTATAAAGGGGTGATTATTCTTTGGACGAGTACGTAAGGTTTTTTGAAATGGATTATGTGTATCGTAATACAGACAAGGATTAAGGAATGAGTAATGGTTTGGTTTATGTTGTAAAGCAATTAGAAAATGATTAAAGAAATCTGTTGATTAATGATATTGAGTAGTAAGGATTGGATTTAATGTCTATATAACAAGTGACATTATATGGATTTATAAAGGTCGGTTGTATTGAAGAATTGAGTGGGAGAAAAAGTAAGTCTAATAGCGGTAAATATGAAAGATTAAGTAAAAAAAAGCAACATGAGAACATTAGATGATATGTTCTTATCGATGCGTGCAGTGAAAATTCGAGGATAAATTTTCTTAAAGGAGGGGAGATTTGTAACATCCTTAAATCAGGGCTAGTGACTAAAATGTAAGTTTTAAAACTTTAAGGTTTGATTTTGAAAATTTGAAAAGTTTAAGGACTTAATTGGGAATATTTTGTGAATGATGGTTTAGTAAATATTGCATGAAGTAAGGTCTCATTGGATGTGTTATATTTAAGCAAGTGGAGAAAGAAAGAAGAGGGGAAAAGAAAAATCTGGAGACTTGGAAAGTTATCTTCTTCTTTTTCACTGTGACTCTATAGCTAAGGTGATAAGCCTTTCTAGTTGGTTAATTCTTGCACTTTAGTTATGGTTTTGATTCTTGAGGTGCTAGGAAAGCTTAAGGTGGTCTAAAACTAAAAGATGGATAAGTTATGAGTGAATTAGTAAATGGGGTCTTTAAGTGAATTTGTGGAAAAAATGAGTTAAGGAATTTTGAAGATATATTTGACATGTCATAAGTTGAGATAAGAAGTATCAGGTGTTAGAAATGAATTTAGAACACGTTGAAAGTTTAGAAAAATTCCTAGTTTCAAGAATTATAGTGAGATATTGAAGATGATGAGGTGTTATAGTGCTAAAAGATGGATTAAACATGTATAGTTGAGTTTAAAATCATAAAGAGAGTTAAATAATAAGAGTTTGGGTAAAGTATTGGTAATTTTCGGGTTAAACAAGTCTATTTCGGGTTAGTAGTATCGATACTAGTTGAGTAAGTACTGATACTACAAGGTAAAAAATATGAAAATTATGCGTAGGGTATTGATACTCCATGAACAATATCGATACCATAAGGCAAAAATGGGATAAATATTCATGGGGTATTGATACGAAAGTAGTAGTATCGGTACCATGGGTATCGATACCAATGGGGAGGTATCAATACCATTTCTTGCAATGAAATTACAGAATCAAAAATGGGCATTGATACCATGGAAGGGTATCGATACTACAAGTATAAAGGTATCGGTATTGTGCTTGTAGTACCGATACTACCTAAGTTGGAATTAAGGAATTAGTTCTTTGTTTAGTTTATATTAGTAAGAATCTTTCGAGTAATTCGAATCCCGATATTTATTGGATTATATATTCGTGTAGATAATGATCGAGAGCAAAGTTCGGACAAGTTGACCAAGTATTAGTCATCGGGAAAGAGATAAGAGATCGGTATTGACTAGTGAGGCCAGGTGAGTGCATATTATGTTGATATAGGATTATATGGATATTGGACTTGCAATAAGTCTATTTCCCATAATTATAGTGCATGAAGTCTTGAATACAAGCATGTAATTAACATGATTTTTATGCATGCATGATTATATGTGTTGATATGTTCTCGCATGTGCTATATGATTTATATAAATACATGATTATGTGATAAAATGAGAATATAATATAAGTTATGTAATTACATGATCATAAGATATAAGTTATGTGACATGATATATATGATACATGAAAATATGGTATAAGCTACGTATATGTGATGAACCATATGAATATATGTGTATGAGAATACATAAGAATAAGATATAAGTCATGTGATATGTGAATTATATGGAAATGTTCTACGTGTAAGTGAACTATGTGCCTATGTGAATATGTGAAATGACATAAAAGGTAATGCCTATGTTATGTATTATGAGAGCTAGGGGTATAGTTAGTATGCCAAGAGTCAAGGGTTCTACGTGATCCTTAGAGATATATATGTAATCCTTTGGAACATATATGCAGTTCTTCGGGACACACATTTGGTCTATGTGGTCCTTCTGGACATTTCTACGTGGCCCTTCAGGACAAATTCTCTGTTCTCCTAGTGGGAATTTATACGAGCTGTGGTGACAGTATATGTGCACAACCTCAATGTACTCATATATCTTTAGTTCTTAGAAGTATACATGGGCTACTGAAAAGATATAACATAAATAAATTCTATGTAAATGTTATCTATTTTGCTATTTGAAAGGTATGATATAAGGTGTATAAGTGTCAAGTGCAAGACTAGATGATAAGAAAGATTAATGATAATAATATATGATAATGTTAAGAGTGTAGATGATGATATGTGTGCATATAGGTAATTGTTACATGAAATGATATTTGAATTTGTATGATATGATATGCATAAGTGTTAAGGATAAGATTACACAATTCAAGAATGAATGAAAACACTATTGTTAATAATAAGAATATTAATAGTGATAATAATAGTATATATATATATGTATGAAATTATTGTATGAATTGTTATATGATGTTGTGTGATATCGTTGTATAAAGTGTTTATGAATCCTTAGATAATTAAGTTTCCATTATATGTTGTTATGCCTCACTAAGTCATTGACTTAGCGTGTAATGTTTCACACGTAGGTTCCAAGAGGATTAAGGAGAAAATAGGAGCAAGATAGGTCAGTTTCTCCTTTCTAAAGATCATATCAGAAAATATTTGAACCATATGTATTTTGTTTTATTGAAAGTAGTTGGCATGTAATTAAAGATTTGGATCAAGTATGCTCTGATCGATTTTGTAATTATTTTGATGGTAATAATGTAAATTATTTCACTGTTGTTTTAATAAAAGTTTAAAATTTTTAAGATTTTGTAAAATCAAACGTTTTAAAAAGTCAATGTGAAACTTTAGATTCGGGTCCAATACGGATTAGGGTTGTTACATAAAGGCAGATAAATCAATCAACTTGTGAGCCACATTGCTTGCTTGGATCATAGTTTCTTTCTGTTGAGTTAATCGATCGACAAAATAGCCAAGAGGGGGTGAATTGGCAATAAAAAATTTTGTGGAAGCTTTTGCAGAAAATAGAAAAGATTTGCACATCGATTTAGAGTGGTTCGACTTTCTCAACCAAAGTCTACATCCACTACCTTAGCTATCCACACTAAGAATTTTCCACAAATTCACTAATTTGTCTTTCTTTTGAGGTCAAAGAGTAACCTTACAAATACCTCAAGAATTATAATTGAAATTCTTGAGAACACTCTCTCCCAAAGAGAAAATTACAAATTCGTAAACTTAACAGAAAAACCTCACAAGGTAGATTGTTTATACAATTCTAGAACAACGAAAGAACACTCAAGAATGAATACAATTAAGAAAAAATGGTGCTCTTGAAAGCAAAATGAATATTGAAAGGAATTTGGCTTGAAAATACTCAAACATTTAACCCAATGATCTTTTCCCCCGGACCATACCGACTTTTTCAAGGTTGTGAGATTTATTGGGTTCTTAAGAGGGAGGGCTACATCAAGATGTACCCTAATATTGGATTTGATAAATAAATTACTAAGAAGACAACCGTAAACTAAGGTTTCAATATATTTAGAGGGAATGTTGTTTACGGTTTCTACTAGCTCAGCAAAAATAATTTGTGGCCAATTTATTTTCTTATTATGTTGGATACAATGTATCCACCATAAATCTAAAGCTCTAAGGATGAAGTATCTTCCTCCGGATGGTCTAAACCACCAAGAGATCATCAAGTGAAGGAAACGATCGTGATGATCGATTAATATACTCGCACTATCCTTAGCCCTATATCTGGTAACCAAAATCTCTTTCTCATTATCTACACCTTCGTTATCTAGACCAAAAATATTAGTTATTGTTTCAGTACGAGACTCGTTTTGGACATAAACTACATTGAAATAGAAAATGCGGACTAGTTGGTGAAAAACGATAGGCTTGAGTTGAAAGAGTTTATCAAATTTCCAAGTTTTAAGGGTAGGAAGATATTTGAATTTCATATCAATCATAGCTTGGATTGAGGGAATACGTTCTTATCGAATTCTATATGACTTGAAAAGATGAGTAAACCTATGGTAAAGATTTTCTCTACGACCAGGCTCATTAAAACAAGAGTTTAGAATAGTCATTTTCGGTTCGTTTGGGTTTGGATTTGGAGGTAGAAAAGGAGGTCAGTTTTGTGGTTGGTTTGAACGACTACATGAAGACTTAGGGCGTTTTGAATGAGACATGGTTAAAATCGGAATGGAATAAGGAATAACTGCAATTTGAAAAACATATGTATGCAACATAATCAATCCCAAAACTCAATAAGAGTCCTCATTATTCAAGGTTCTCTAAAATAATATCCTAAAGGGAAAAACTTGAAAACAATGTTTGAAAAATTCATAATACATATAGTTTTCATTAAAACAACATTATTCAATCAAAAACAACAATTTTTTATTTCAAACAAATAAAAAAAAATTGAAAAATGTTGTGTTTTTGATGAAATTAGTTGTGGATTATAGTTCTAAATCATAAAATGAACAATGCCCGATATATAATTCAAAATAGAACTAATCAAAACTAGTCCAAAGTTAAAAAATCAATAATATAGTGGTTTTAGAAAAATTACCTTGAAATTCAGATTTGAGTGAGAATAGATGTTGGTTGTACGAATTTGCTGAGTGTAGCAGGATTATGAGTTGAAAAACGATTTAATTCCCACTTGTATTCGTTGATTTGAGCAAGAAGATGAGTTTGGGCGATTTTTGAGAGAGGAACGGCAGGAGTGTTATATTTTTTGGGATTTTGATAGAATGAAGTTTTTAGGGATTTAAACCCAAAACCCGATGAGTGTATCAGTACACTCTGGAGTGTATCGATGAACATATAAGGAATGCATCAGTACACTTTCATAGTGTATCGATACATAGCGAAAATGTATTGATACCTAGGTATCGATACACTGTACACAAAAATGTCAAAATCTGATTTTAAGCACTTAGTATGCTAAATTAATTAGATCTAGTGGTATTGGCAACTCATAGATCAAAAATTAAGTATTTTCAATCAATCAAATATATGTTTAAATTTTATTTGAACATATTATTAATTTTCGCTAAAATCATAAACTCCCCCTAACTATTAGCATAGAATGCATTCAAAAATGTTATTTTTATAAGCATTTTTTATTTTCTAATTAAAAGTGCTAAAATTATTTTAAACACTAAGTCAAGGTAGGTTTGTTAAACCTAATTATCCTAAGTGTCCAAAATATTTCTTTATCTAAAGGTTTTTTTAAAAAATATCCACTAATTGATGCAAAGTATTTATAGATTCTAGAACTACATCTCCTTTATTGACATGATCTCTAATGAAATGATGTCTTATTTCAATATGTTTAGTTCTAGAGTGTTGGATGGGATTTTTAGTAAGACAAATAGCACTAGTATTGTCACACTTGATAGGTATTGTACCAACTTCAATTCCGTAATCTAAAAGTTGTTGTTTTATCCGTAAAACTTGTGCGCAACAACTACTGGCTGAAATGTATTCTGCTTCAGTGGTAGATAATGCAACACTATTTTGTTTCTTTTAAAACCATGAAATCAGCATATTTTCTAGGAATTGATAAGTACCAGAGGTGTTTTTCCTATCTATTTTGCATCCTCCATAATCCGCATCAGAGAATGCATGCAAGCTAAAGCTAGAGTCTCTAGGATACCAAAGGCCTAAACTAGGAGTGTCCTTAAGGTATCTAAAGATTCTCTTAATGGCTAGTAGATGTGATTCCTTAGGGCATGATTGAAATCTAGCACATAAGCAAACACTAAACATAATGTTCGATCTACTTGCGGTTAGATAAAGTAAAGAATCAATCATTGACCTATACAATTTAACATCTACACATTTACCTCCTACATCTTTGTCAAGCTTTGTAGACGAGCACATTGGAGTGGCTTGGGGTTTGCCATTTTCCAATCCAAACTTTTTGAGCATATCCTTGACATATTTTGCTTGATAGATGAAGATGCCATGTTTTCTTTGTTTGATTTGGAGCCCCAAGAAATATGAAAGCTCTCCATCATGCTCATCTCGAATTCACCTTGCATTAGCTTAGAAAATTCTTGGCAAAGAGCATCATTAGTAGAACCAAATATTATATCATCAACATAAATTTGAACTACTAATAAATCTTTACCTTTTCTCTTTAGAAACAATGAAGTATCAACCTTCCATTTTGAAAAACCTTTTTCTATTAAAAAATTTGACAATATTTCATACCAAGCTCTAGGAGCTTGTTTTAAACCATAAAAAGCTTTTGTCAATTTAAAAACATAATTTGGAAATCTAAAATCTTCAAAACCAGGAGATTGTTCCACATACACTTCTTCTTTTATAAACCCATTTAAAAATGCAATTTTAACATCCATTTGATACAATTTAAATTCATTGAAACATGCAAATGCTAATAACACTCTAATTGCTTATCCTAGCTATGGGAGCGTATGTTTTGTAAAATTCTATACCCTCTTCTTGAGTATACCCTTGAGCAACAAGTCTAGCCTTGTTCCTCACTATATTACCACTTTCATCGAGCTTATTCCTAAATACCCATATAGTACGTACAGTAGATTTATTACTATGCCTTTCAACTAATGTTCATACTTCACTTCTCTCAAATTTATTTAACTCTTCTTGCATAGCCATTATCCAATTTTCATCATCTAATGCTTCTTGAATATTCTTAGGCTCTATGCATAAGATAAATGCAACATAATTATATATATTTCTAAGAAAAGATTAAGTAGTTACCCCTTTTGATGGATCACCTATAATTTCACCATCCTTGGCATAGTTGTACTCTCTTGGATAAGTAACTTACCTTTCTTCAATGGTTGGATTCTCGAGAAAATCGTGAGTTTCCTCATCTTTCACTTCTTTCTTTGATGATGGTTCTCCAATGTCATGTTTAACGTAATATGTGTTTACAATACCTACGTCATCATCAACACAAGAATCCTTCCTCGGAAGGGGATTATCATCGAAAACAACATGTATAGACTCTTCTACAACTAAAGTTCTTTTATTAAATACCAGATAAGCTTTAGAATTTAAGGAATAACCCGGAAAAATTCCTTCATCACTTTTAGCATCAAATTTGCCAAGATTGTCTTTACCGTTGTTCAGAATAAAACATTTACATCCAAATGGATGAAAGTAGCTAATGTTAGGCTTTTTATTTTTGAAAGTTTCATATGGAGTTTTCTTCAAAATACACCTAATCATTACTTGATTAATAACATAACAATCGGTATTTGTGGCTTCTGCCAAAAATATTTTGGCAAATTGTTTTCACAAAGCATTATTCTAGCCATTTCTTCTAAAGTTCTATTTTTCCTCTCAAAAACCCCACTTTGTTGAGGGGTTCTAGGTGCTGAAAAATTATGGTTAATACCATTAGAATTAAAAAACTTAGTAAATCCAAGATTTTCAAATTCAATACCATGATCACTCCTAACACTATAAATGGATTAACCTTTTTCGTTTTGGATTACTTTTGAAAATGCGATGAAATTTTCTAATGCTTCATCTTTAGACTTAAAAATAGAACCCAAGTATATCTAGAATAGTCATCTACCAAGACAAATGCATATTGTTTTCCACCCAAGCTAGTAGTCCTAATTGGCTCAAAAAGATTTATATGGATCAATTGTAATACTCTACTAGTTGATACATTATTAATGGATTTAAAGAAGGCTCTTTTGTGTTTTCCTTTAGCACATGCATCATAGATTTTATCATTATCAAATTTTAGCTTTGGCAATCCTCTTACTAAATTTCCTTGAATTAATCTTTGTAAAACACTCATGTTAGTATTTCCTAGTCTCCTATGCCATAACCAACTATCATGTTCATCCTTAGTAACTAGGCACAAGTTAGTCATATTTATAGAATCTAAATGCACAATGTAAATATTTCCTATTCTATGACCAGCAAGCATAATCAAATTAGATGCAATGTCAATGACTTTACAACCAATAATTTCAAACAATACATTGTATCCTTTATCACATAATTGACTAATACTCAATAGATTATGCTATAACTCGTTCACATATAAAACTTGTATTTTGTGCCTTGTAGAAATGCTCCTTCTCCTACAAACAAAGATTTATTTTTTATTTTTTGTACTCAAATTCTTTTGGGTCCATATTCATTAGTCCCTAAAATCCTATTCCCCATGGGTATCCATTTGTGTAGGATATCCTTATCTTTAGTAGTAATGAGTTCTTTAGGAACCTATATACTTCTAACGATTTTTCCATTAGAGGTTCTTTGGGGACCTCTATGATTGTATTTTTAAAGCTTTTTCTAATATAGTTGGATTTTGTTCCAACTTTATCAAAAGAAGCTTTAAGATCATCAATTTCTTTTTGATGATCATCATTGACCTTTGAAAGTAAATTATGCAAATCAGAATTTTTCTTTTTAAACTCATCTAGTTTGATTTACAAATAAAAATTTTTCTTTTTGTTCATCATCGCTCCATGTAGCCACGTGAGCCTTGTGTTTTTTCTTCGATTGACCCTTCTTCTTTAATTGTGGGCAATCGTATTTGACATGCCCAGACTTTTTGTATTTGTAGCAAATAATAGGGTATTTCTCTTTCGATTCATTCTTGAAGCCTTCATTTCATTTGAATTTTCTTCCTCGGTTGGGCTTCGTCAGTTTTCTGAACCGTTTGGCAAATAATACCATTTCCTGGTCATCTTCATCTCCTCTTTGTAGATTTCAGAGCAACTCTAATGTTTTTCTTTTTCTCCATTTCTTTCTTTGTCTCGAGGTATTCCTCATCTTTAATCATCATTTTGTGCGTGAGGAGAGAACCAATTAACTCATCGAGAGTTAAAGATTTTAAGTTTTTAGCCTCGATGATCATCGTCTTCTTTGATTGCCAAGCTTTTGGAAGAGAGTAAACTATCTTCCTTACAAGCTTCTCATTTGGAATGATCTCTTTATATTCCTTGAGACCATTGACAATCATGGAAAATCTATCCATCATAGCTTTGATATCTTCATCTGGTTTCATCCTGAAATTTTCATAGCTATGAGTTAGAAGACTAATTTTTTATTCTTTTACGTCGTTGGTTCCTTCATGAGTGACTTGTAATTTATCTCATAGCTTTAGAGTTGAGCTGGAACATTCTCGTCTCTTCTTCACTCCACAAATTTGGGTCTGTGGAAGGTTCGGAGTATCCATTCACCGCGATTTTCCATGCTCCCATGTCACTTGCTTGAATGAAGTATCTCATCCTATTCTTACAATAATCATAATTTGTTCCATTACAAAAAAGAGGCTTGTTGACAAGCTAAGAATCGAGAATAAAGTCAAAATTTGAGGTGGAGGCCATTGATGACTTGATTATCGATATAACTCTTCCTGAATCGACTCAAGAGGCGGTTAAACCTTAAAATAAGTGTGGCTCTGATACCAATTATTGATTTAATCGATCGACGAAATAGCCAAGAGGGGGTGAATTGGCAATAAAAATTTTAGTGGAAACTTTTGCAGAAAATAGAAAATATTTGCACAGCAATTTAGAGTGGTTCGACTTTCCCAACCAAAGTCTACGTCCACTACCTTAGTTATCCACACTAAGGATTTTCCACAAATCCACTAATTTATCTTTCTTTTGAAGACAAAGAGTGACCTTACAAATCCCTCAAGAATTATGCCCCAAATTCTTGAGAACACTCTCTCCCAAAGAGAAAATTACAAATTCGCAAACTTAACAGAAAAACCTCACAAGGTAGATTGTTTGCACAATTCTAGAACAAATAAATAACACTCAAGAATGAATACAATTGAGCAAAAATGGTGTTCTTGAAAGAAAAATGAATATTGAAAGGAATTTGGCTTGAAATGCTCAAACAATAAGTTTAAGGCTTTCTCTTTGATTCTCTAGCTTCTCTTCTTAATTGTTGTTGATCAATGGCTCCTAAACTTGTTTAAATACACCTTGGATTGATTCTGAATGTTGGGGATCATTGGTGAAGTCAATAGAGCCGTTATGGTGTAATTATCATTTAATAAATCTGTTGGGAGCGTAGGTGTATCGGTACACTATGTGTAAATTTCAAATATTTCAACCGTTATTTGACCTAGTGTATCGATACACACTAGGTGTATCGGTACACTAAATTACATTCGATGTTTCAACAGAGCCAGGAGTGTATCAGGACATCAGGAGTGTATCGGTTCCCAAATTACACTCGAAGTAAGGGGTGTATCGGTACATACCAGAGTGTATCAGTGTATCGATACATCAGGAATGTATCAGTTCCCAAATTACACTCAAAGTTGGGGGTGTATCATTACATACCAGAGTGTATCGGTACATCCCTTTGTAAAAATAATTTTTGGCTTGATTAAGGTTCGAAATACTTTGTAAAAATTGTTTCAAAAATATTTTTAGATTAAAACACAATTTTACACTTAAGTAAGGATTAAGATTGACCTTTGAATAACTTGGAGTAATATTTTTTATATTTGAATAATTTAATCAAATATATAATTTTAAATAAAATAAAATCTTAAAATTCAATAGTACTTTGTTTGTTATATTGAAACATCAAAATGTTTTCAACACTTTCATGTTATCATCTTTTTTCTCCATATTATGTGTAAATTCTCGAAGCTGAAACAAAGTTGTTCATTTTTCCTCGTAAGATTTATTGTTATGAAATTCTTTTGCAATATCTCCATAATCATCTATAACCTCATCAATGTCTTGTTGTTGGCTCTAGTTTCTCCTAGCTCAACATCAATATCATGCTTGTGGTGTTGATATGAAGCTTCCATGTTGGCTATGGACATATTCAACATATGATTTTCGGCTTGACATATTCCTAAATCAATAACAGTTGTATTGCACCTTTTTTCTGCAAATATGTAGATCATAAGAGAACTTCTTAGCTCGACCTTCATGCATCTTGTAATTCTTTCTCCAATGTTCAGCGTCATTTTTCATTTTAGTGACCCCTATTGTCTACTTCTCTAAGGTATTTCCCATACTAGCATTTTTAAAAGCTTGACTGATCCTTTGAAAACCATCACGCATGGCTTCCATATCTCTATTTAGTTCATCATTTTCACTCCTCAAATGATGAACTTGAGCTTCGTACTTTAGTAAACAATCTTCCTCTTGGATGTCCCCACTGATACCTTTACGTTTGAACACTTTTGGCCCTATTTTAACAGGAAAATCGGTTACCAACTAGGTTAACCTTTCATTTCAAACTCCAATACTTCATGATCCAAAATATGTTGGACTCGATGCTTAAAGGCGGTGAAATTCTCAATTGAATGTCCTTAAGCTCTGGCATGATACTCACAACGAACATTAACGTCAAACCAATTTGGATACAAAGGTTGCCAAGGTTTCACATAATAAGGGGCCACCTCTCGAGCATCTAAAATCTTATCATACAAATCCTTTATATGATAAAGGGATAGGATCAAAATGAGAGCCACCTCTCAGCTTAGATTAAATTGGAGTCTTCATATTTATTTCTCTTGATACTGGGAGTATACTCTCAAATATCCACAAGTTCTTATTGCATGGATTCTTTTCATCTTTCTAAACTTCTACAGTTATCATACAAATCCTTATGATAAAGGGATAGGATCAAAATGAGAGCCACCTCTCAGATTAAATTGGAGTCTTCATTTTCTCTGATACTGGGAGTATACTCTCAAATATCCACAAGTTCTTATTGCATGGATTCTTTTCATCTTTCTAAACTTCTACAGTTATTACCATTTCCTTAGTGTCTCCAGACAACTTATTGATACGAATGGAGATTGTGCATGATTTCTCATATTGGCTAGGATTAGCTTGTTCTAAAGTAGTCCTTTCTGTACTTGACATCGCAAGATCATTTTCATTTAGCTCATTCCTTTCTTTTGCAGAAGTCTCTTTTCCTTTGGCCAAAGCAACTATTATATCCATAATCTTGGACATTTTCTCTCTTATCCCCTTTTACTCTTCGTCGGACACATAATCCTTGGGTGCATAGGTCTCCACTATTCTCAGAGTTTCCTTAAGATGTCATTCCCTAGCTATGTTATAGTTTACTTGATCATGAAACCCTTTGTCCATCATGAAAACCTTTTACTTGATGAGCACTCACAAATCAACACCTTGATTATGTCATGGTCATGCAATGCAAGAAAAAAGCAAAGCAACATAAAAACAAGTTAGTACAAATAAGATAACAAAATGAAAATAATTATTATAAAAGAAAATAGAAAAATAAATTAATTAATAAGCTAATGCAAAATGAGATTGCAAATGCAAATACACAAGGTGTTCATTCCCAAAAGAGACCACCATAGAGCAACCTTCATTTGGACAACAAGATTTCATTACACCAGGTATTCCAAATAAAATTACAATTCTTCACTTCTTTATTTTCTTGAGTCGTACTCATCATGGAATCTAGCATTGCACCCAAAGTTGTCGTGGTACTTTATCACATTTGTCAATGCCTGAGGTCCATAAATTATTTGTGGTTGAATCGTGAGATCTCCATTTTGTGAAGTGGTCTTCATGCCTTTGTAAAGGGCCTTATCGTCTTTGATCTGATTGCCTCTATCTCTTGAGGAAACATCTTGGCTTTGGTGCTTTTAGAGGAAGTATTCAACCAGCTTCAAATTCCTTCATTCACTGGATGTCTTTCTTCACGGATCATTTAAACATCCTTGGATCTCTTGGTTTTAACTACATGGCTAATAATTTGTTGTTTTGTTATAAACAATCTCCTTACTTAGTCAATCACTTGTGAATCAACACCTTGTTTGGTTACGATGTGAAAATGTAAATGAAAACATAAGACAGAAAAAATAAGATAAAACAAAAGAAATTATTAGTACCACTTAACCAAAAGTAGAAAAATATTCATGAAAAGAAAATATCCTACCCTTCTTTTATAACAGTTCAACCGAGACATGTTTTCTACCCCATGTTTTGTTCGACATATAAATCCTAACCTCATGCCATCTAGGTTGTCTGCTTGTTAAATAATGAAAAATGAACCTAACCGCGTGATCTCTAGTTCGCATACATTTATTCGGAAATTAAAATCACACTACAAAAATTAGAGTGCTCAAAAAAACCTTTCCTTGTATACTCTCCTCCTGGGACAATTAAGGTTTGGGTAAGGATCTATCTGGATTCTAAGTTCACTATATGTTGGGTTCAGCTTTAAAGTAAGATGTTCTTGAATTGTCCTTGCCGGTGCCCTCTTGGGCTACCGAACCCTCAATCCTAGTCCATCACAGGCTTTCGGTTCGAGTTCAATTCGAGGGGACACACCTCCTTATGTCCATATGGAGGTGAAAACCACACGAGAGAGTAGTTTCTCAGTCTTACTTGAATAGGTAGGAGCGGGGTTTTAGCTCATGTTATACAAATGTGGTTGTGTAGTGTGTGAGGAAAAGTGAAAACAAAACAAACAATGCAAAACAGAATTCTCAAAGTTTTAAATATTTATTTAAACTGAAAACAATAGCAAACAAATCAGTACAAGTATTTAGTGGTTAATCAAATTGCAAATAAAATTTATTTAAACCACACAAGAGATCAAAAATTAAATTATAACGAACTTGATATTTCCAATGGAAAAGACAATTAATTAATTGACTATCGGCCTGATTCTTTAAAAAATGTCCTCAGTTGAGTCGCCAAGCTTTCAAAACAATTTTTTTAAAGGGAAAAGGGGGTCTTGTTTTGAAATAATTTGATGATCGGTTAACGATAAAACATGGTTTGAGGAGTCACCGCCAATATTTTATTAGGGTGTGATTGGGCACCCAAAAAGCATTTGACATTTAAAAAAAACCATTTTAGTTAAAAAACAAATTTGTGGTATGCGTTACCAAAATTTGAGTTCGAGAGTCGGTTACGTTTGGGGAAGGATTAGCACCCCTATAGTGTACTAAATTGGTTTCTAGTCGATTAATTAGTTGTCTTTGTAGTGAAATTTAAGAATTCATGTCTAATTTAATTTAAAATCCCCTTAAATAATATCCTTTGAATCATAGGCCGAAACATAATAATATTTAATTATTTCTTATCGAGAAAAATCGACCTCTCATACCTTAAAGAAATTGATTCTTACTCCTATTGAAATAAAGAAATATTAAAATTCTATTCCAAAGTTCATTATTAATTCAAAATAACAACACCCAAAATAATTTTAAAAGATAAAATGATCATATCTAATTATTTCCAATTGAGAATAAATGACCTTTCATACCTTATAACAATCATTTATTACCTCAATTGAAATGAAGAGATATCACTATTTCATCTTAAAATTCAATATTGATTCGAGTGAAAATGATAATATCTAATGATTTCCAATCGAGAATAAATGACCTCTCATGCCTTAAAGCAGTCATTTATTACTCCAATTGAAATGAAGAGATATCACTATTTCGTCTTAAAATTCAATATTGATTCGAGTGAAACGATAATATCTAATGATTTCCAATCGAGAATAAATGACCTCTTACACCTTAAAGCAGTCATTTATTACTCCAATTGAAATGAAGAGATATCATTATTCTGTCTTAAAAATCAATATTGACTCGAGAGAAAAACGCAATATCTTATTATTTCCAATTGAGAATAAATAGCATCTCATACTTTAAAGCAGTCATTTATTACGAAACGAGGAGATATTACTATTTTCAATATCGATTCAAGTGTTACTATATTTGAAATCTTACTAAAAACACATGCAAAAATAAAACAAATTAAAAGCATACATCAAGCAATTATAATTAATTATTTGTTTTACCAATACTTAATGAGAATAAGGATGTTCAATTATTTGAATACATCGAGACGAGACCTTAGATTCGATCTAACAGTCTTTTCTAGGTGAATTTAATTAAAAGAACATGATCTTTTTTCCCAATCCCCAAATTTTAAAATGGATTCAATTTAATTAGTGTCACTAAGTGGGATAGACTTTCATTTTAAAATTATCGAAAGTAACTTTCTTATACGTTAAGACAATCACTTTATGAAAATATTAAAATTGACGAATATTACACTTAGTCAAATTATTATTTGAGTCAAGAAATGCTTATGAGGGTATCATGCAAAATTAATTAATGACTAAAATGAAATAACATGCAAACGACATGCAAAAATAAAATAAAATAAAATGAAATGAAAATAGTGCTAAAATGAGATGACCATCCAGCTCAGTTGGTAGAGCACAAGGTTCTTAACCTTGAGGTCATGGGATCGTGTCCCACGGAGGGCATTTCATAATTCGGAGGTCTCTTACGAAAGTTGCTCTCAACCTGGTGTTGGGGGTAGCCTACTATCTTACCTCCCCCTACCTCATATATATGGGAAAAAGGGACAACCATTTTCAAAATAGTGCTAAAATATAAACAAATAAAACATCATGTCAAAAATTAAAACAAATTAATATGCAAAAGTGACTAAAATGAGCATTTTTAATATTGAGTGCTAAAATTACAAAGAATAAAAATGAATAAAACATGGGGACCAAATTAAAATAAAATAAAATTACATGGCCAAATTAAATTAAATAAAAAATAAATTATAGTTTGAAATATAAACATGCAAAAACTACAAGGAATATTTCCTAATTATTCCTTTTTCTAGCCTAAAACATGCATTCGAATAAAAAAGGGTAAATTACTAAATCAGTACAGAAGTATTTAGAAATATTAAATCATCACTACACATGACTAAAATGTAAAAACACGTTAAACATGGAGGGATTAAAATATAAATAACCCTAAAAATATAAAACATGCACAAAAATGGGTAAATTACTAAATCGGTCCCTATAGGTGACTAACATGCAAACACACGCTAAAGTTAGGGGGACTAAATAGAAATTATACCAAAAAAATACAAAAGATGCATGAAAGTAGGTAAATATCAGTTTTAGTCCCTACAGGTGATTATTTTGTAAAAACACGCTTAAAGTCGGGGGACCTAAGCGTGATTTCCCCTAAAGTTTTCTATAAATAAATTTTTCCTTTTTTATTTTTCTTTCATTTTATAATTTCTAGAGAGAGAATCTCTCACTTCTCTCTAAAATTTGGCCCCTCGCTGGTCGCCAGCCGAGCTGTCGCCGACCGTCGCACCGTCGTTCGCCACCAAATTCCGCCAGGAGATTCGCCTCGATCTCCTCGTCTCATATCTGGGCTCGGTTTTGCAAAATACAGTCCCCAACAGCGTGAAGAGCTGAGACCCTTCATCTTTCCCGAGCTCTGATCGCCGCCATCCATCGTAGGATTCGGTCCATTCTGAAGTATGTTAGTCTCCTCATCGGTGCACTCCTCCTCACCGTTCGAATATGGTGATGAAGGCTCTGAACACCGACAAAGCCTCCGACCGAAGGTAACTTCTACTCTATTTTTTTAACTTTGTTGTTGCCTAAAAAAGTCCTATTTTGAATAAAAACAAAAAAAAATTGCTCTGGAATTTTTTTTGTATTATTTTCAAAAAAATGAGAGATCCCCTTTTACATTGTTGGTTCTTGGATTTTATAATCCATAATCCATTACATTTATGAAATAATCATAAAAAATCTAATCATTGATGTTTGCTTGGTGCTTGGTATTTATTGGTTGAGATGGGATTCAGTGGCAGTGAAGGTGGCGTGGAGTGTTGGTGACAGTGACCGTACGTGGGGTGTTAGTGTAGAAGCTATTGGCGTGTCAGAGTTGGTGCAAATGACGGTGGTCTGGGACTGGGAAACTGAGGCGGTGGTGGCAGAGTGGGGTTAGGGTTTGGAAACCCTAAAAAATTTGGGTACTGGGCTGATTGATTTGTAATTTGGTCCTGATTCGTTGTTGGGATTTGGGTGTAATTCTGGGCCCGGTTGTATTGTTGCATTTGGGCCTTGACCTGAAAAAATAAAATAATAAAATATTAGTATAATAATAATAATAATAATAGCGGGATGAAAACGGGTGTGAACAAGCGTCGTGACAACCAATGTTTGATTTTGTTGTTCAAAGGGTTTGATTAATTTTTTTCTAAGTTTAACGATCACATTTGGTGAAACAAAATAGGGACTACACTAATTATTTTTCTCAAAAGTTTGATAGTCTCAGTTACCACTAAACATATTTTTTATGTTAATAACACTTTTGTGTTGTACTACTTAGAAGAATATTTTGTATATTTTTAAATTAAATTAATGTCTAATATGCATTAACATTATATTCTTATTATAAAATAAAATAAATTTTGTTCTATAGAATTTCTTGTCAAATTTCTTGTTTTATATTTGTATAACTCATATGTTAAATTTATGTAATGATGTTTAATAATTATAATCTAATTTAATTATTTAATAACTATTCTTTTTATTTCTATTTTAAAAAAATTAGATATCAAATATATTTTTAGTATTTTAGTTTTGAATTCAAGTTTTCATTTATATTAACCAAACATGTATTTTAAATTTTTTAAATAAATTGAAAATGAAAAATTATTTTCTATAAACAAAAACAGAAAATAAAAAAAAATAAAAAATATTTTCTTGAACCAAACGGACACTTATTGTTCATTCTATTGTTTCAATTTGTCCGAAATAAAATAAAAATTCTCTTTAAAAAAAGTTAAGATTTCAATGATATATTGTCTATTATTTCTTATTTATTCATATCCTTAATATATATGATGTTCGAATCGGAATCCCCAAAGAATAACAACAATTTTTTAAATATCTAAAATTATAATTTTATTTTTTATAATTCAATGATCTTTTAGTTCATAAAAAATTGAGGTAATTTAATACATACAAAAGGGTTATCCTATAACTTGTATTAGATACGCTTCAGCCGTGATCGGTTCTCATAAGAGATTCCCAACATATTAGAAGATTGTTGTTCTTGAAAATTTGCATTTTTTCAAACCAAATAACATACAAAATTTTAGGGTTATTTTTTAGAGCAAATACTTTTATACATGTTTCATTTGATTGATCTATACTATATTCTATTCTCGTAAACAGATACTAATTAACAGTCCGTTTGGTACTACATTATAAGCGCATCAAGAATAAAGATAATTCATATACATGTAAACTAACAGCAATAAAATGTCAAGCTTTAAGCTTTATTTGTAAAATCTTTATTCCTTGATAGTCCAAGCTTAAAAATATGTGAACCACCAACAATCAGTTTCTCTAGTGAGATGGAGTACTAGATTTCTTAAACAATATCAAGGGTTTGAACTATGACGTTTGTGAATGGAGCAAATTGAATTAGGAGGGTTGTCATTACCTTTTCTGTACTCAATCTAAATTAAATGATCAATAGGTCGGATATCAATGATTAATTAAAAAAATATGTAAACAAACCCATCTTTGACAAATGAAACAGACAAAGAACCAAACAATTTTTTATCTATTGAAAATTAATTTTATTTAAGCAACGAAAGTAAAATCCTTTCTTTTAAAATATCCATTATTTAAACATACATGCATGGTTTAAATGCCTTCCTTGTATTGTTGGATTTTTTACCATTTATAACAAACATAGATGTATGGCACAATAATGTTATAATTTAAATCCATTTTTAAATTCTTTCCTTAATAACTAAATAATGTTAACAACTGTCATATAGGAATATAATTTGCTGGCTTTGATATGGGAGCATCGATAAAACAAATTAAGATATAGTTCTTGCCATAAATGTAAAACTTGCTTCCATAAAAAGTATAAATAAATAAAAAGTAATATAATAAACTACTCATTTAATATCTAAATTATTACTTTTGTTTTATTTTGATATCCAAACTTTAATAATTTTTTTACCATTACACCTAACATTTAGGTTAAGTTTTAATTTGGTACTTCGCCATTAAAAACTTAACGGCGATGCTAATGTGTCGTCATCATAAGATAATGTCACGTCATTATTGAAAAAATAAAAAAATAAAAGTCACGTCGGCAGTTTTGTTAACTTTTTAACAAAAGAGTACCAAATCGAAACGTAAACTAAACATTAGTCATGGTTTTTAAAAAATAATGTTTAGATCCAAAATGAAACAAAAATAATAATTTAGATACTAAACATGTAGTTTACCCAAAATAATTATAATATGAAATGGATTTATGAATATTTCTTCTATAAGAATATGTGAATGTTATAGACTAACAAAATTAAGAATTTGGATATAGATGGTAAACTAAAAAATCCATTGGATTATTTTACTAAAAATTTAAACCGTGGAAGTTAAGTTTTTGTCCTTGGTATAAAAGAGAAGAAAGTTATTGTGTAAAATATTGTAAGTATTACAGTACCATGGGTGGCCTGAAAAAAAAAAATTGTGAACACCATGCTACTGGCATTTTGTGCATCGGTAATTGCAGAGAGAGAAGATGCGTGGTTCATCAATTACCACATCTATGTAACGAACCATGTGCCTGATGATTTCCCACCTGGGACTCCATCACTGAGTGTCCATTGCAAGTCTGGGGATAAAGATATTGGTGAACAGTGGCTGCTTCCGCATGAGGATTACACATTTGATACCAAAATAATAAACCTTACCAGAACCACACTCTTCTTCTGCAACATATGGTGGGAGGGGAAGGAGGTAGATTTCGTGGTCTTCAAGGCAACCCGAGACGAAAATCGATGTCGACAGTCCCATAACTCTTGCTTGTGGTCTGTGAGGGATGATGGCTTTTATTTCAGTAGCGATGGTACCAACTGGAATAAAGAGTATCCATGGTAGGTTTAGTTTAAAAGATTAAGAGTTTTGTAGTTGCTACATTTTTCTTCTGTTCGTTTTCTTGATGGGATAATAAGCAATCCATAAATGTCTTGTTATAATAGTAGAATCCTATTGTTTCTATGCGCGGTCTTTGACTGTTAACCTTCTAAATGAATGTGTGTTCGATGATTTGTTTGTAAATCATTCTTACAATTTTTTTACGTTTTTTATTAAGTTAAACAAACAACTATAGATAAATTTTTATATTCATTAATAAACTATCAGATACTAATATATGTGTTATATTCGTCAATGTTAACCAACAAGCTCATTTATCTGGTTTTCATTTTTCGTTAGATGAATTGTTTGTAAACTTTTTGTATAATGTTCGTTTATTAAGTTAAATAAACAAGTTCGAGCAAGATTTTTTTTCATTTAATAAAACGAACGAACACAAACAGGGACGTGTTTAGTTCTTCTATGTTAATGAACAAGCTCGCTTATTGGCTCATTTATCGGCTCGTTTATGAGTTCGTTTATCCGGTTCTCCTTCTCCTTTTTTTTACATTTTAAATATTGGTGATGGTTGGGATTAAATTTAATAAAATGTGAACTTTGTATTTCAAACTATGAAGCTTAAGAACTAGTGGCATAATTTTATCATTTTTCTGAACATCTTAAACACTATACGAACATGCTTGCAAATGTTAAACAAATATATTTTCCAAAGTTAAACAAACATGTTCATAAACGCTAAACGAACCAAACACGAACCCCTTAAAAAATAAACAAACACGATTTACTTAAAACTTGCAGCGAAATGGTTATTAGATGCGGCAAGAAAATGAACAAAGTTGATACGATGAAAAAAGATTAAGGGAAATGCAAAAGAAAAGAAAAAAGCTATAGAGTTGCAAAAGAAAGCTGCAGTTTTGATGGCTAACAAGAGGAGGCAGCAGAACAATGCCTAAACAAACCCTCTACGTAATATATGAAGTGTATCTTTCAGTAATTCCGGTTGACGGTATGACTCAAAATCGATTATATTTTACACGTCTATCGTTGTTCACTTCAAATTTAATTTTTAAAATATATAATTCTATCTAATTAAATCGGGTTACAATCGATTATTGTCAAATTGTTTTTTATAAATATAATTTAAATGGTTCAATCAAATCATTTAATGTTAAAATTTAAGAAAGAAGATAACATGACGAATAAATGTTTTAGTATAAATGCATATTTGATCTCTACGTATATATTTTATCAATTTGATCTTAATCTATCGATTAAATACTATACTTAAATTCATAATATTTTAATTTTTAAAAATATATTTTACTTTTTATCTTAACTTATTAAATATATTTAATTACTATTTTAATTTAAAAATATATATTTTATTTTTATCCTCGATTAAATTAATATATATATATATATTAAAGAAATATATATTATTAAATTAATATATATAAATATATATTCAATTAAATAAGAATAATATATTTTTAGGTTAAAATAAAATTAAAACATATTTTTAATTAAAAATTAGAATAAAATATATATTTTTAAATTAAAATAACAATAATAATGGGTCGGGTTAGATCGGATTTTTACATGCTCTAACCCCGACTCGACACGATGAAACTATATAACCTAACTTCTTCCCAACTTAACTCCAAGAAAATATTATAAATCTGAACCTGACTCGAAAATATTATTGGAAATTTGAAAAAAAAAATTGAAGAAAGACCATAAACAAAGGGACAACATCGATAACATTTTCAGTTCAGTCCATCTTCTTCCTTATGATGCTATGAACTTATAATCAACTAAAAACTCACTAAATCCCCTAAAAAATCATAAATCTTGACAAATGAAAAGAAATATCAAATTTTTACAGCAAAAGCTAAATAAAATCGAACTAAAGAAAAATGCAGATGAAAATAAAAGAAATCAAGTTAAATAAAAGCAAATAAATAATAATAAATGAATTTTTCATAAACAAACACATGTATATCAAATGAAATTTAAATAAAAATCCCTAAAAAAAAATTTAGAAAGCATATGTCAAAATCCAGGTCGAAGAGAAGATTTAAAAACAGAAAATAAAACTAAACATTCGAACATTTAAGTGGAAGAGAGGATTTGAGAGAAGGAGATGAAAAAAAAACTTTTAAGAGGAAAAATCAATTTAGCGGCAGAGGTGTAAATGAAATGGAAGAAGCCCTAAACTTTCATATATATATAGAACAATATTTTTTTAAATAAGTTGAATAATATAATATAATTAAAAATATTCGAGTCGGATCGGGTCATAAATTTTTTACCCCAACTCCGACTTTGACCTGACCTCGAAAATTTCAGTCACTAAGTCTGATCCCACATGATCCAAACCTGTATTTTAAAATAAAAACCGCTCTTATCGGGTCGAAACCATTGGATCCGAGTTAAAATATCATCCCTAGTTTGACGCTTGTTTCCTTACCCAGTGGTCCCTAGTTCGATTCTCCTCCCCATTAGGCGTGATTTATTTTCTTTCAACAAGAGTGTGGCATGTGTTACCCTTTGATTGGTGGAAGATAAATCTATTAAATTAAAATAAATTTAACTATCCAATCGAATAATGACATTTGTCATGATACTTATCACCATTGACACATCACACCATCTGATTTGTGAGTTAAATTTATTTTAATTTATTAAAATTAAGATCAAATTGATAAAATATATAAGTACCAATGACCAAATATGCAATTATACCAAAACTTTTAACTGTCAAGTCATCATCTTTGTTAAATTTTAAAAACATGTGACTAGATTGAAATATTTAAATATTTAGGTGGTTTGCTTGATGAAATCGAAACATTAATGGTCAAAATGAAAGAGGGCAATAGTTGAGTGGTCACCTTTGTAGTTTAGCTTTTAATTTATTAAGTTATTAGTATTTGGATTAGAGGTATGCAAATCAGGGTACCCTGATTTTCGGGTACCCGTAACATCCGAGTAGGTGATTTCTCGGCCTGTGTCTCGATCCGGATGTTGCGGGTACTCGATAATCGGGTACCCGAATTTTGTGGGTACTCGTATTTCAGGTACTCGGTACCCGTTTTTTTTATTTTTCAAATTATTAATTTAAAAAATATATATACACAAATTTAAATGTTCGAAACTTCGAATTACATACTCCAACATCCAAACATATCATTTAACAGTTCGAAATACAAAATCTAATAATCCATAATATAAATAATTCATTATATTATATATATATATATATATATATATATATAACTAACAGGGTACTCGGGTAAACGGGTACCCGAAAAACTTCAATTTTGTGACCCGAGCCCATCTAGGAAATGTCGGGTCTGGTAGCCGACCCAGTCGGATAAATTTTTTAGAAAATTACCCTTTTTTTTAAATTTGGATTGGCGGATCGGATCAACCGGGTTGATAGTTTTGCACACCCCTAATTTGGATCACCTAACCACATAAAATAATCGGTTCATGGTAAAATCTAAGCAACACAATACAATCATGCAAAGCATAATAAAAAGAGATAATAATAAATGGGGTAAATTACGAGTTTAATACTTAAATTATCAGTTTTAGTTTATTTTAATACCTAATCTTTCAATTTTTTTAAACTTAACGTTAAGTTTTTAACGGGTGATAAAATAAAACAAAACATAAACTTTAGGTAAGATTTTAAAAAAAATTGAAAATTTCAATACTAAAACATATCAAAATTGATAATTTAGAAACTCAATACGTAATTTATCATAATAAATGATAATAAATCTTATCTCAGGAGCGTTGTTGAACATCTAAAAGAAAAATCTCCAATGAAATTGAATACGAAATAAAAGAAATAAATGAAAGAGATCTAGACTAAACAAATCCTAACCCAAATGTCGATGGCGACTCCAAATCCATTTATTTGTTCGTTATTTTAAAACCTGACTTTTTCCAAAATTAAGTTGGATCGATCCCCGAAATATCCCCAAAAAGCTTAAGGACTGTTCCAACAACAATCATTTTGGCTTAAACTTTTCTAGTTGTTTCTTGATCAAATTTTCAAGTTTTGAGATGTCTTACTTCCCCTTGAATACCCTTACTAGGTAACACTAAATTGCCTTGATTAATGTCAATGTTGTTAGAATTTTTCTTACATTGTTTCATGTGATATATCAATGACCCAATTCCATTTTTTTCCTATCACAACAAAATTCTTTATCACAATGATTGCATCTACTCTTACTTTCACCCTCATTGTTAACAAACTTAGTAAAATGAGACCATACTTCTGACCTTAAAGGAATAACTTTCCGTTTACTTGCAGTCCCTCTTGTGTTGTTAATTTGACTTGAAGCTTCAGTCATTGAATTTGTAGAATTTGATAAAGGGGTGAAATACTGCCCTCAACAGATGCTACCATATTGGACATCTACATCAAAATAAATTGATAAAAATTAATATTGAACCTGAATGTAATAAATTATTCAAATTCTTTATGATGGTAAGATTAGACTTACAATTTGCTTAATCACTAGCAACTACATCGCATTATGTTAAACCTTTTCTTCGTTTCAATCCAAATCATTAAATAAATTACATTAACATCCATTTTAAAAATGCAAAGATTAAACATCTTTATCACTCTTTCCTCCCTCACTGAGCATCAAAACCACATTGACAACACGTATGGCAATGTCCCAGACAACATCAAAATCTTTTGTGGACATAAAAAATTCTATTAAGATCACATATATAGCCACTCTGTACATGCATCCTAGCTAAGAAAGTAGAAGCAGCATCACTTGCATTTTAGAAGAATTTTATCTAATAACTCGAATGATATACAAGACAGACATCTATAAAGCCTGGGGGATGGACATAAACATCATGACTACTGATCTAAGTGAAACAAATTGTAGCTCAAATCCATTTCATAAAAAAAGCTAGACCAAGGTGACATCAACTCGAAAATTAGTCCTCACTAGTTCTAATAAATTTAAAATTTAATAGTGATTAACAAACAAGAAGCATGAAGCACCAATATAACATTCATGAATATGAAACCCTGACCAATTATAAAACAATTTATTATGACTATACCACCTAAACCACCACAAAAAGAATGCACTTCAATATAAAATTATTTTCTCTTTCTGAAAGATACTATGATAAAAGTTTAATGTCAAAAGCATAGACAAATGATGCATCAATAAATCTTAAGTGCATTAAACTAAGCAGAAATAGGAAACTATAAAGAATATGATAGTTCAAAATGATCATAGAATATCATCAATTTTATACAATAACTTCAAAATATAAATGATACATGCAGAACAACAAAATAAAGAGAAAGAATAACACTCAGGAGAATATAGAAACATAATTCACACTTGAAAATAGATGTTGTTGATTCGAGAAATAACCCAAAGTCAGTGACAATAATTCAAAACAACCAGAACAACAAAATTTTTTAAATTTTAATTCGGACCAGCTCATCTATGTATCAAATTTGGAAAATTCTCCCCTTCAATGAAAATCAAATGAGCTGGATAATCCAAAAGATAATTATGTATAACCTCTACAAATAATAAAACCACAAAACATAGAAATATTTTAGTGTTTAGCAAGCATATTATTACGAAAATATAAAAAAAAAAAGCTCTAACCTTTGTAAAATCAATAAAGAACTGAAGACGTTAATTGCTACAAGCTTTGAAAAATTTTGTCCTCCGACGTCGACATGTTAATTGGCAAAAAGCACTTCACATGCTATAGATAAATATGGGTAAAAAGTAAAAACGGCGTGAGATTGAGAGGTTACAGAGGTATAAAAGTAGAGAAAGTATATTTTCTTAAAAGGTTTAGGTTTAAGTTCAGTCGTGAGCATTTAGTTTTGGGGGTTTTTTAATTAATTAATATTGATTTAGGTTTAAATGTTAATGGATCTTAAATTATTAATTGGGTTATAAATGGTTTGGACTGAACCTATATGTTATATATAATATATTTAAAATTTAAAATTTAATTTCGGTTACTTTGGTTAATTAAACGATTTCGAACTGAATTAACCGTTAACCGAATTCTAAAACAATTATTAAACCGTTCCCTGACCAAACTAATTTGGTGGCCGACCGAATTAAATGAACTAATTCGGTTTGGTCGGTTAATTCGTTTAAAACCAAAAAATGAACACCCCTAATCAATATCGACACGAACAACATGAGATAGCACCATCACTGAAAATTAGTGAGGGTGCAAAACAATCAAAACAGAGAGGTAACCGATATTATAAACTTTGTAATCTACTCTCAGAAAATCTTCATTTAGAGAAGATATTTTGATGGATCTATCGCTGTAAAAGGCTACATTTGCAGAGGAGATGAAAAACAGGTCAACTACCTGTTTAATTCTGTTACAAGTTTTTTTCGTACGTTTAAAGGTTCATTATCATGCTCTCGGATTTTGTATGCGAAACTATCAACTTTCTTCTCTAATTTATTCATCCTTTTAAGTAAAAATTTCATTTATTTACAATTTCGAAACTTCATTATTAGTGTCGAAATCATCTTCATTGCGATTTTTTTCATGCAAAGTTAAAAGTAAAACATATAAAATATGATAGTTTACGGAACTTAAAAAACCAATTCAGTTTGTACAACGGAGAAGCAATCTTTCTGCTACAACTCTAAAGTACTTAAAAATCGTTTTTCTTCTTTTTCCTTCTCAGACCAAAATCCTCAAATCAATGTTTATCAGCATTCTTATTGTATAACGAAATCTTTCATGATTTTAATCGTGTCTTGCAAAGTTAACATAATTTAAATTTGAGAACCATAAGAAAATAAGACGTCAAATATTCAAAGTTTAGTTATTCTGAATCAATTTGTTTAATCTTCACTGGACCAGCAACATAATGGATATTTGTAGACACCAAATTTCGACCGCTCAAATTATAATATATACATATATATCATTTTATTATATTATATGTTTATTTACATTTGTATTTCTGGTTTACAGGCCCGATACAACAATTACAAAACAGCCCAAGCAAGAATCAAACAAGTGGCCCAGCAGCAGTGACCCAAAGCCCGCAACCCACTTGGAAATTAGGGTTTCCAAAACCCTAGTCCACGCATTGCTTCCAACGGCGCCGCATGGCCGAGAGTCCCACGCCTCACGCCGTTCTCTCCGAGTTGTGTGGCCGTTCTCTCCGAGTTGTGTGGCCGTTCTCTCCGAGTTGTGTGGTCGTACGTCTCACCTCCAACAACCTTGCATCCCACAGCGCAAGAAAAGCATCACCAATGCCACACAAAACAACAGAACCAACCAAGGAGCATTAGAGTTCTAAACCGAATAGGACTCTGAAAATAGCTTATTTTTGTGACTATAAATAACATGCACTAATGTACACACGAAGAGGCAGAGAATATTACGCACAAAATAGACACGAAAATTACGAGCAAACGCAGAAGAAAATACACACAATACACAGATTATTAGGCATCAAATACGAGCAAGTGTCGATTGTGAAAACTAGGATCATTTGTACTTTTTTTAAGCAAAAAATAAAGAAAAGGTATTGTTTACCTCCGACTTGGCTTATGTGTGGCTTGCATGTTGATTCCCTTAGGTTTTAAGCGTGAAGGGGCCGATGAACATAAAAGGGAAATCGAGATCTTCTCCTTTAGATCTACGGTTCCCTGAGGCTCGGTTTTAAAAAAAATATTTTTATTTTTAAACCAAGGAGAAGATGGGCTTTCGAGAAATGAAAATTTTTTAAACATTGGCCCCGATGACTGGCGGTCGTCGTCGGTCAATGGCGGCGGCGAAACGGCGCATGGTTGCTAGATTCTGGAATTCCCACCGTGTTCTTCATTTTGAAGAACATATGAGAGAAAGTTTGAGAAAGGGGGAAGCATTTCGTGTGAAAAGGATAAATGAAAAATTATAACATGTGTTTTGGTTTTATATCGACCCGCATGAGCCACGCCCGATCCGACCCTACACGCGTGACCCGCGTGTTTTCACGCAGAAGGGGGTAAATCACCCTTTTGGTCCCCCTAGTTGTTTAAAGGCCTATTTCGACCGCGAATTTATCTCAATTTGGCCACTAATTTTTATTTTCTTTTAATTTGACCACCCAATTCACCGTTTTCTTTAATGTAATCCTTTATCTGTAATTATTATATTTATTTTATTATTATTATAAATTTCTTCCCTAATATTTGATTATATATGTATATCTATAACTAGTATTATTATTTATATATATTTAATTTATTTACTATATTTAGTTATTTATTTATTTATTTACTATTATTTTTATTTCTATATCTTAATATATATATATATATATATTATTTATTTATTTGTATTTTGTTTTCCTAATACTTGTGTATATGTATATATTTTTTATTGCTTTTTAATTATTTTATTAAATATTATATTATATATATTACCTAATTTTCTTAACTTTTTCTTTTTCTTCCTAGGCCCCTTCATGTCTCCTCTTTTGACCCATTTTTTTTCCCGGTGCATTAATATAGTGGCCCCCCTTTATTTGTTTTCTTTCTAATTTCTTTGCTTTTGTTTTTTTCTCCTCACATTATACTTATATATTTATTTATTTTTACATAATATTTTATATCCTTATTATTTTTCTTAGCTATTGTTTTTACATATTTTATTAATTATGATATCTTATTATATATATGTATATATTCTTTATATTTTTTATTATTTTTTTACTTTTGTATACGTTTCATTTCCATTTTGTCTTTGTTTTACTTTTTTTTTTTTTTTTGCTCTTTATGTTCTTATATTTTTCCCCTTATTTATTTTTTCATTTTATTTTCTGTTTATTTATGTTATCATTTTATTTGTTTTCCTTATGCTATTTATTTTATTATCATTTTCATCTTTTTGTTTATTAGCATTTTATATCTTAATCTAATTCGGCTTCTCATTCCAAATTTAACATTTAAGTCTTTTTAAGGGTTTTCGTTCAACTAATCAGAGGTAAGTAATTCGGATCATATTTGTACCTTTTAATTTAAATTTACAACTTTATTAATTAAAGACAATTGGAAATTACGTAGTACCGAAAGGGTGGTTCAATGGTGCTAATCCTTCCTTGACCGTAACCGACTCCCGAGTCCGACACATTCTGGTAAGAAGCAGATCAGGTAAGAAATAAGATATCCGATCAACCTATTTTAAAAAATATAAATGGTCGGTGGCGACTCCTAATCTATTTTTCTAAGTCGAAGCTCAATTTTGAGGCCCACCCGAAAGGTGGTTCCGACAGCTTGCGACTCTACTGTGGATAGATAAGTGAGTCAGGCTAAGGTAATTTTCAATTGTCTTTTTAACGAAAATGGTACGTTTAAATTTTAAGATAACATTTCGATCCTTATTGCTTACTTTTGATTATATATTCGAGTAAATAGTTATACTAACCGTTTTTTAATGATTTCAGCCTTCCAAACTTGTTTTTCACTTAAGTCTCTAAACCCGAGCTCCAAACCCTATTTAAGTGGGGGTGAAAGCGACGCCTTCGTGTGAATGTATTCACCACACAGTCCTAGCAAGTAGCCTTCGGGATTCATATACCTTATGTCTTCGTGTGAATTTATTCACCGCACAGACATAAGGGAATGTTTCCTCTCGAGTTTAACTTAGTCCACACAAGCTTGTCATAGGCTTAGGACTAAGGGTCTGGCAAGCCCAAGGGGGCACCAGCAAGGAGAACTCGGATACCTTTTTACAACCTAAACCGAGAGAGTACATGGAATTAGAGCCCACCCCAAAACCTCATTCCAAACCCTAGGTTGCTTTGTTTCCTGCTTTACTTTCTGTTCAAAGCATGCGAACTAGACAAATATGCGGTTAGGATTTGTTTGAAATTAGCATGCGGGATAGAGAACATTTCCGGGTAGGAATAATAAGCATGTGGGGTAGGACGTTTTCATAATTGTTTTCATTATTATCACCTCACTAACTCCTTTCATTTTTCTTTTCTTTTATTTTATTTTCATCATTCGCATCATTTAAAAGAGGTGTTGATCCACTAAAATTTGTTTGTTAAACATAAATAATTTGCATTAATGGACAAAGGGGTTATAATACAAGAGATGAAAATGCAGAGGACAGTCTACAGGGCGACTATGTGTCACATTCAATCCCGAAGACGTGGCACCCACAATTGAAGAGTTTATCACTCTGTTGCGTTAGAAAGGACTCAGAATGAATCGGGTTTACATCAAGCACAATGAAAGCCTATCTTGGAAGAATTGAATGCCAGAGGTTGCAGGGGAAAGATGAAGGTCACTGATCTTGGGAGTCCCCTCAAAGACAATAATGGATAGCTGAAATTGGAGACCATTGCTGACGAATTCAAGAAACAAACAAATGAAATTCACATAGTTCCTATCAATTGAGGGCTCCAATGACGTATTCGTTGGGAACACGCTCAACAAAAGATAAATGCCTGAGATGCAGTCATTTGAGACTTCTTGGGCCAATACAAAAAGCAACTCAACATTTGCACGATTCATCCAAAGAAGCTGGAACGGTACGATAAGTTATTCAATCGGTGACAGACGAACGCAGAAGACTAGTCAGCATTTTAGAAGCTGTCATGATATTTTTGGTCTCTTAAAAGATAAAACACTTTTGTCCCCAATAAGGATTATTCTTAATAACATGCACATTTTTTGGATCAAAGCCTCGAACATTTCATGCAGCATACATTCTTGCATATTCTGCATTAATTTGATTTTCTTTTCCATTTTTTTCCACATTCACTAACAAGAGATGTCTCATAAAAAAGAGAACAAACAAGCTTTGAAAGCACATTGAAGGTTACCTGAAGCGTGTCTGAAGATCCACAGCGATGAATGAGATACTAGCGTGTGTTAGTAAGATCGAGAAAATTCAAGAGCAACTCATGAAAACCCAACGAGAGATGATTGATCAAACAAGAAGATTTCAAGATGAATCTAGAGAACAAATGACCAAATTGATGGATATGATAAATGTTGTGATCCATAGAGAGAAGCCACTGGTGGATCCTATGAATGTTGGTGCTGAAGCTGAAACGATAATGACCAGAGTACCTGTTAAAGAGCTAGATATTTCAGGTCCGCCCCTAAAACCAAATGTGGTTATAGAAGATTCCCCTAGGCCAACCATGGAAAATGAGCTTTCCCTTGTGAGAGATAAGTTCCACTCAAAGAAGAGGGTCACAGAATATGACAGAATGTTGACCAAGAAAGCCAAGAAGGATCAACCTCTCATAATTAGAGGTTCTACCCCTTTTCAATCATCAAGACATGACACTCAAGTTCTATCTATGAAGTCATTACCCAGTAGTCTCTCTTCATGGGAACTAAATGAGAAGAAAAACAAAGTGCATGGTTTTCAGTTCCATTCCTTCCACTTTTCACTTGAAAAATTACGTTCATAAATACTCACATCCGAATTGATTACACCAGATATATCCAGCCACATTGGCCCCCAAATGAGAAATAGACCTACAAGGAGATTCATGGGGTTAGCCAGGATGGAACCCCAGCTTGTTCAGCTGAGGTTCCTGGAAACCTTGAGAATCCTTTAGATCAAGCAATCAAGAAGTGCAAGGTAGAGATGAAGGTCCAAAACTTGGAAGTTGTCAATTCAACAGAGAATGCCTGCGAAGAACATTCGAATATGAGGGCTTCTGTGAACGTAATCCGAGACTGGCCCATGGGTTTGAGAATGGATGGGGCATATGTAGCCAAGAAGGCACCTCAAACTGCTTCAACAGAGGATTCCTACGAAAAACCTAAGGCTCAAGATAATCGGAAAAGAAATCCAAGTAAATGAGCTTCCATGGATGCAGTCCGAGATTGGCCCGTGGGTTTAAGAATCAGTAGGACAAACACAACTTCAACACCTATATCAGATTTCCTGAAAGCAAGAGGATTTCTAGGCAGCTCAGGAGGCTTGATGAATATTAGGCCAACCACAGCTGCAATATGTGTTCAGAATCCAACCAAAACTATTACCACCGAGGAAAATCATTTTGGATCCAAAATGTGGGCCCAATTTCCAGCAACCAGGAAAGGAAATGCTGATAAATCACGAAGAAGCGGGATTTTCCCAAGAAAATGACCCGGAGGAGGAAGAAATTGATGTGTCTGAGGGTACATCAAAAAGAGCCCTAGCCAGTGAGGAGTGGGGAGCCAGCACAGATTGAAGCCCTAATCCAACTAGTAGGGCACCCAAATGAGGCCTTATTTCATTTCGTGGCATCCTATTTAATTTGTTTTTTGAATTTTCTCGTATTTGAAACTTATTTTTGAACTCTTTTTGGATATTTAAATGAATTTATGTTGAATGTTGAACCAAATTTACAACTTGAAATTCCTTGAATATCACCTGAATTAAAAGCTTTTTAATAATTAAGGTTGTAAATCTTTAACAAATGACAAGATTGAATCCTGTAAAACAAAGACCCATTGGTCTTAATTTAAAAGATACATCAGATTATATGTTATTCTCTTACAGGGACCGAACTAGTTTTCTCTTCTCATGAAGAGTCAATCAAAGGTTTGGTATTCAGGTATGTGTTAGGAGCGAACAGAATGGGGAAACTAGCACATGAGATTGCAAAACTAATTGGTTTATACTTTTGTTTAAGATGTTCAATGATGATCATGATCTTCTCAGATGGAATGGTCAAGTAGGTGAATCTAGTTTAGGTCAGTTGCTTGGGAATTGAACTCTAACGATGAGATTTTCATACCTTCAAAAACACCTAGACTATAACAGGTTCTTCTTAACAAACTTAAGAAATTGGACCCGTTATACCCACATTATAATATTATTTATATACAATAAAGCTTGAGTTGTCCCTCTAGAGCAATTGGTTAAACGCCTCGGCTTTATGGATAATATTCAGCTAACCTGATAAAGGTGATTATACTATACAATAAAGCCTGAGCTGTCCCTCTAAGGCAATTGGCTAAACGCCCTGGCTTTATGGATAAGATTTAGCTAACCTGATAAAGGTATTTACATATTGAGATGTCCCTCTAGAGCAATTGTTAAAACGCCCCAGCTTTATGGATCCAGCTAGCCATTTAATGGCAAATCTAAATAAGAAGTTTCGGTAAAAATTGACTAAGGGAATTAAAGAACACCTGTTATAGTCAAATACACACGAGCACTCAAGAATCTCATTTTTAGACCAATATTTCTGCACTACCTTTGTTAGAGGAGCTTACAAAACTTGAACAAATGAAAGATTTCAGAGAATTGAAACAGAAGTATTCTGAAAGGTCTAGCCATTGATTATGCTAGTTGTGTCACTTTGTTCGCCTCCGATCAAAATGTCAAATCAAGAAAAGGGTATGCCATGATCTTCACGATGACTGAATTGATGAAACAAACCTTAATAACCCACCTCTAAACCAACTTTTCGATCTTGATATTTGTCAAAAGTTTACAGCTATCAAAGATTAAAAGAGCATTTGATTCTTTTGATATCCAATAAACTCATGCTTTATAATTTTCTTTAATTCTGAAACCTAGAAGGAGACAATATTTTCCAAAACTCCTTTTGATAATTTTCAAAATTTTGAAAATTCAAAGGAAGAAATGCATTTTCAAACAAGATAAGTTATCTGGAAGCATGTCTTGGAAATCAGTGAATATCTCTCCGAAGCTCAAGATTGAAACTGGGGCAGGAGAAGCCAAATTTTTTGGGGCAAAATTTGATAGGGAAAGCAAAACAAATTGTCTTAGGTTGAGGTTTGCAAGAGTACACCCTGGTGGAAATGAAGACGAACTGAGAAAGTGAAGACTACTCACGCAATTATTCCCTTCACATATCAACATTCTGTTTTAAGCATATTCAAGATTCCAGCATCACGAGTCATCAAGACTGACAACCATGGATTGAGATTTTTATCCAAACCCCAGAATAACATATGTTGCCTATGCATTTTAGGCATACCTAAGAGCATTGCATCCATAACATCGCATATATGCATATCTTTGCAGGTTTTATCTAGAGCCAATTTCAACTTCGCAGCGAGGGAGATTGGATTCGAAAGACACAATTTGCTCAAGAGTAGATTTCAACTTGACGACGAAGGATATCTAGCACGAAGACCAAACTTCATAGTAAAGGGGGTCAGCCACGGTTTCAACTTCACGGCAAAGGGAATCGTGTCCACCCGCAACATACACTACTTGGATTTTAACTTCACGGTGAAGGATATTCAAGTCAATGCTCAACTTCACGACGAAGGGGTCATCCGTGATTTTAATTCCACGACGGAAGATGTCGTACCCACACATCCACGATTTTAACTCCACGATGGAGGATATTGTGTCATTTGAGGCTCAACTTCATGACGAAGGGGCTTCCCAATTTCAGAGCCAATTTCAACTTCACAGCGAAGGATATTGGACTCAAGACAACACAAGCTCAACTTCACAACGAAGGGGAACAAATAACTTTTTAGTTTCATTCAGAGTCAATTTCAACTTCACAGCGAAGGATATTAGACTCAAGACAGTACAAGCTCAACTTCACAACGAAGGGGAGGCTAGCTTTCAACAAGCAATTTCCCAGTTCCAGACCAATTTCAACTTCACGGCGGAGGATATTGGACTCGGAGCAATACAACTTACTTGGATTTTAACTTCACAACG
Source organism: Hibiscus syriacus (assembly GCF_006381635.1). Lineage (NCBI taxonomy): Eukaryota > Viridiplantae > Streptophyta > Magnoliopsida > Malvales > Malvaceae > Hibiscus > Hibiscus syriacus. Next base: position 8,332,497 of record NW_024062800.1, on the reverse strand, counting down.
AAGGATATCCAATTACCAAGCTCAACTTCACGACGAAGGGGCCACCCGCGGTTTCAACTTCACGACGAAGGGAATCGTGCAGAAAAGCATTATCCATCTCTAGATTGGATTTCAACTTCACGACGAAGGATATCCAACTCAAAGAAGGCCTGTCTGTCAATAAACTTCCTAGTTTCAGAGTCAATTTCAACTTCACAGCGAAGGATATTGGCCTCGAAACAACGCAACTTACATTGGATTTCAACTTCACAACGAAGGATATCCAATTCTAAGGCTCAACTTCACGACGGAGGGGCCATATACAATTCTAACTTCACAAACAGATTGACCCAACTTGAAACAAATTTTGTCTCTCTTGAGACAGTTTCCCTTGAAACAAAATCTTTTAATATGTTTTCCTTTAAACAAATTCTGTCTCTCTCGAGACAATTTCTCTTGAAAATTTTGTCTCCCTTGAGACAGTTTCTCTTGAAACACAAAATCTTTGAATTTATTTCCCTTAAAAAAAATTTGTTTACCTTGAGATCATTTTTCATGAAACAACAAATATCTTTGAGATTGTTTCCCTTGAAACTAATTCTTTCTCTTTTGAGATAACTTCTCTTGAAGCATCATCTGAATCATGTCATTCAAATCAGAGGCAAATCAAATTTATAGCATAACTCAAGGCAAGAAGGGCTACCTATCAAAACTGACGAGTTCGATTCTATTCAGCTCGATGCCGCATCAACCGCATGGTGGTGTCCAGGAACTACTTCCTAATACTCTGAGTTCGATTTAAACTTCGCGACGAAGGATTTTGCGCTCAGAATTTTCTAGTTTCGACTTAACGTCACGACGAGGGAGTCATTTTGTGATTCAATTCAAATTAACAGATCAGTCATTACATTAGATTTCAACTCTACAACGGAGGGCATTCGATATGGACGAAATTTGTGTCTTTTTATCTTTGTCCTATTTTTCGTTCATTAAAAATGACAAAGAGGGGCAGCTATAGACACCAAATTTCGACCGCTCAAATTATAATATATACATATATATCATATTATTATATTATATGTTTATTTACATTTGTATTTCTGGTTTACAGGTTCGATACATCAATTACAAAATAGCCCAAGCAAGAATCAAACAAGTGGCCCAACAGCAGTGACCCAAAGTCCGCAACCCACTTGAAAACTAGGGTTTCTAGAGCCCTAGTCCACGCATTGCTTCCAACGGCGCCACATGGCCAAGAGTCCCACGCCTCACGTCGTTCTCTCCAAGTTGTGTGGTCGTACGTCTCACCTCCAACAACCCCGAAGAGGCACACAAAACAACAGAACCAACCAAGGAGCATTAGAGTTCTAAACCGAATAGGACTCTGAAAATAGCTTATTTTTGTGACTATAAATAACATGCACTAATGTTCACACGAAGAGGCAGAGAATATTACGCACAAAATAGACACGAAAATTACGAGCAAATGCAGAAGCAAATACACACAATAGACAGATTATTAGGCATTAAATACGAGCAAGTGTCGATCATGAAAACTAGGATCATTTGTACTTTTTTTCGAAGCAAAAAATAAAGAAAATGTGTTGTTTACCTTTGACATGGCTTATGTGTTACTTGCATGTTGATTCCCTTTGGTTTTAAGCGTGAATGGGCCGATGAACATGAAAGGGAAACCGAGATCTTCTCCTTTAGATCTACAGTTCCCCGAGGCTCGGTTTTAAAAAATATTTTGATTTTTAAAACAAGGAGAAGATGGGCTTTCGAGAAATGAAAATTTTTTAAACATTGGCCGTCGATGACCAGCAGTCGTCGCCGGTCAACAGCGGCGACGAGGCGGCGCACGGTTGTTGGATTCTGGAATTCCTACCGTGTTTTTCATTTTGAAGAACATATGAGAGAAAGTTTGAGAAAGGGGGGAAAGCATTTCGTGTGAAGAGGAGAAATGAAAAATTATAACATGTGTTTTGGCTTTATATCGACTCGCATGAGCCACGCCCGACCCGACCCTACGCGCGTGACCTGCGTGTTTTCACACAGAAGGGGGTAAATCACCCTTTTGGTCCCCCTAGTTATTTAAAGGCCTATTTCGATGGCAAATTTGTCTCAATTTGGCCACTGATTTTTATTTTCTTTTAATTTGGCCACCCAATTCACTGTTCTCTTTAATGTAATCCTTTATATGTAATTATTATATTTTATTTTATTATTATTAGAAATTGTTTCCCTAATATTTGATTATATATGTATATCTATATCTAGTATTATTATTTATATATATTTAATTTATTTACTATATTTACTATATTTATTTATTTATTTACTATTATTTTTATTCCTATATCTTAATATATATATATATATATATATATATATTATTTATTTATTTGTATTTTGTTTTCCTAAAACTTGTGTATATATGTATATATTTTTTATTTCTTTTTAATTATTTTATTAAATATTATATTATATATATTACCTAATTTTCCTAACTTTTTCTTTTTCCTCGGGGCCCCTTCATGTCTCCTCTTTTGACCCATTTTATTTTTTTTCCCGGTGCATTAATATAGTGGTCCCCCTTTATTTGTTTTCTTTCTAATTTCTTTGTTTTTGTTTTTTTCTCCTCACATTATACATATATATTTATTTATTTTTACATAATATTTTATATCCCTATTATTTTTCTTAGCTATTGTTTTTACTTATTTTATTAATTATGATATCTTATTTTATATATATATATATATATATATATATATATATATATGTATATATTCTTTATATATATATATATATATTACTTTTGTATACGTTTTATTTCCATTTTGTATTTGTTTTTACTCTTGTTTTTTTTTTTGTTTGCTCTTTATGTTCTTATATTTTTTCCCCTTATTTATTTTTTCATTTTATTTTCTGTTTATTTATGTTAGCATTTTATTTGTTTTCCTTATGCTATTTATTTTATTATCATTTTCATCTTTTTGTTTATTAGCATTTTATATCTTAATCCAATTCGGCTTCTCATTCCAAATTTAACATTTAAGTCTTTTTAAGCGTTTTCGTTCAGCCAATTAGAGGTAAGTAATTCGGATCATATTTTTACCTTTTAATTTAAATTTACAACTTTCTTAATTAAAGACAATTGAAAATTACGTAGTACCGAAAGGGCGGTTCAAGGGTGCTAATCCTTCCTCGACCGTAACCGACTCCTGAGCCCGACACATTTCTGGTAAGACGCAGATCATTTAAGAAACAAGGTGTCCGATCAACCCATTTTTTAAAAAAATAATTGGTCGGTGGCGACTCCTAATCCATTTTTCTAAATCGAAGCCCAATTCCGGAGCCCACCCAAAAGGCGGTTCCGACAAAATTAAGACTCAATTTTGATATGTGTAGTTGGAGAGGAAAATGAGATTATAAAGACCCTAAAAATATTCTTTAACTTTTATACATATTTACACGTATATAAAACTATTCTTATTTTCTTAGTTTGGGTAATCGGAAAAAAATACAAAATATTTATTTGATGCAAACTAATTCACTGATTATTTGATGTTATTTCAAAATTGGGTTTTGAATAAAAATTGACCAAATGATTCCAATATTGGAAAATCATTTAATTTATTATATATATAGATATAAATACATAAATAGTAAAAAAATTTGATGACAAATTGAATTTGATAAAAGTATGGATTGAATCGAATATTGAAATTCGGGGCATTACAATTGTTATAATACCATTAAAACTTATATTTATGTTACAACAGTCACAAAGTAAATTATTATTGTTTTAACTTTTAACAGAAATTTAAACTTTGGATCTTTTGCACAAGAGTTCAAATGCTTAGTCACTATGTTAGACCAAAAATGTATTAGTATTTCATTAAAATTAATATTTAAGTTAGAAAAACCTTAAATTTTTTAAAAGTAATTGTTTATTTTTAAAAAATCATAGTAAGATTATCATCGTTTTTTAAAATAATTTAGATCGTTTGTATTATTTTCAAATATTTTTAATTATATTTAAATTAATATATAAATATTTTGATTTTCAAAATAAAAACATGAGAATATGTGAAACATTAAATAAGTAGCTTACGCTATAATACATTAGGAAAACAAAAACTGAACTTAATTCATATACGTTACTAAGTCGTCTCCCAATTTTCGTTCACTATTTCTTCATTTTTTTTCTGTTCTTAATCTTTCTACTCCTAGCTCTCGAAATTTTAGAGTTGAATCTTCTTTTCCTTTTATTCTCTACATTATTTATTTATACATACCATAATGATATAAATGATTTCTTTCAAGTCCTGGTAACTTTTACCATTTACAACAATATAGTGAGGGATAATTTTTAGGATAAAGTACATAAATGTTCTCTTGACTATAGGGTGATGTTTTATTAAATTTCTCGACCTTTAAAAGTTATAAAATGATTTTTCAATTATAGAAATTGATTTATTTAGACCCTATAATAAAGGGATCATTTATGTATTTTCCCCAAATTTTTTAATTTCAAGTTCTTTAAAATTTCTCCCCAAATAAAAGAAAATACATTAACAATCAATTGGCTGTCATATAAATCACAACCAATGTATTTTTCTAAACCAATCAAATAGTTTTAGTGGATTTAGAGAGTGTTATTATTATTTAAGGTCTTGAATTCAAAAAATTATATTTGTAATGTTTGTGCGTTAATAGTTAAGAAAGATTTTAAACAAATACTACACTTATAATCATTCTAAATTATTCAATATATATATTACTTTTATATGGAATATCAAATTAATATTCACGCAATAAATATAAAAAAATTGTCTCACCCCATAAATATAGAATGCAACACTACCTTAACAAGAGTTTAAATTGGAAACGTATTGGATATTATTATTTTAGAAACCTAAACATGAATTGATTGTGTTATAACTCCAAAATTAATAAGCAACTTGACCAAAGAAATTAATTATCAAGATTCAAAATCATACTATAAAAGCTAACGACGTTATTATGGACACATACGTTATGGCTGACCTAAAAAAGATAGCGTTCCCAATGCTGGCATTTTCTGTATTGTATCCATGGGTAATTGCAGTGAGTGAAGATCTGTGGTTTATCAATTACCACATCCATATAGTGAACGATGCGCCTAATGATTTACCACCGGGAATTCCATCACTGCGTCTACATTGTATGTCTGGGGATAGAGATATTGGTGAAAGGTGGATGCTTCAGCATGAGGATTACACATGGGATACCAAAATCAACCTCATCAGAACCACACTCTTCCACTGCAATATATGGTGGGAAGGGAAGAAGCTTTTCTTTGACGCTTTCAAGGCCACCCGAGACGAACGTCGGTGCCGGAAGTATCATAACTCTTGCATGTGGTCTGTGAGGGAAGATGGTGTTTATTTCAGCAATGATAATTCCACCTGGTTTAATTCCTATCCATGGAAGATTCAATAAACAGATTAGTTGTAAGAGTTTTTTTTTTTTCTTTATCCTGAAGGGATAGTTGGCTATATATAGATCCTCTCTTTTAATTATCGAATCCCATTTTTCCTATGCATGGTCCTTGACGTTTTGAATTTCATTATGGCTATTTTTCTTTTAAGGGATGGTATGACAGATAGTGAAGATTTAGAGTACAAATGTAAAATTTTATATCAGGGAACACAAATAGGCTACTAATATAAAATATATAAAAAAATATTTGATAAATTGAGATTTTAGAAAAGAATGTGCCCCATCAGCTTCTTACGGTCCATCCAAAAATAAATATTTAGCGTTATTATTATTATTTTTTGAATAGTCTAAAGTGATTATAAGATATTGTAAACACTAATTTTTTTTTTCTTACTATTTTTATTATTATTATTATTATTATTATTATTATTATTAAATAAATATATATATATATATACACAAAGGCCCAAGATCGGGGCCTGATCACGAGCTAACCCAACAATAACCCTAAAACACAACTAGGGTTTCTTTCATCATCAGCCAGCCGTCCCAACCAATGGTCCAACATCCCAGCCGCCGCCTCCAAGCTTCCAGAACATCCACGCGGCGCCGCCTCCACATCCAGATGATGCCGACGCCTTGCTTCCACGACTCTGCCTCAAAGAATCCTCCAGGAGTGCCACGAAGCCACCCACGTTGAACTCTATGGTGAGTCACCACCATAGCTATGGTGACTCACCAGAAGTCCCCACTGGAACCGGTCTGAAGAACGTACCTCCATGGCTATAAAAGCCACCACACCTGCAAGAAAGAGGAAAACGGCAGAGAACGACAAGAAAAAAAAACAGAAAAAAAAAACAAAGAAAGAGCTACACCAACGATCCCAGAAAATACAAACCAAAAGAAGAGAAAAAGAGACTTACCGAGGAAATCGCCGCCGTGAGAGCCTCCACGAGTCATCGGAGAACCGAAACGTCGAAGGAAACTATCTCAGATCTACGATGATTGGTAAGCTTTTAGGTTAAAACAACCTTAGATTGGGCTTTAGGGTAAATAGAGCATCGATTTGGGGGTGTTTTGTAATTTTCCGGCCACCGTAGATGGTGGCCGGCGGTGGTACCGGTGACAAAATACGGCGACCGGTTGTTGTCTGGTTTCCTCCGACGAAGGAAACTATGAGAGAGGCGAGAGAGTTTACAAAACTCTCTCAGCTAGAGAGAGAAGAAGAAATGAGAAGAATGAGCTGCTGGCCCTTCGGGCCAGCTATGAAGGGGCTTAAATAGCCCTCCCCAAACGACGCCGTTTTGGGGAGGGATCTGTCCGTAATTAACAAAAAGATTAATCCCGTCCGCCATCCCTTTAATTTGTAATCTTTACCTTTTAGTCACTGAATCAAATTTTTGATCCTTTTAATTTGGTCTCTACATTTTATTTATTTATATTTTAGCCATTAACCGTATTAATAATATATTTAAGATAAATATCATATTTAGTCCTTTAGTTTTAATAATTAATATTCTAATCCCGAGCTTTTATTTTTAATTTATTTTAATCTGATATTCGAATTTTAGATAAGTTTTATTTTAGTCATTAAATTAATAAATAAGAAAATAGCTTGTTTAATACCTATAATTTTGATTAATTATGAATTAGATATTTAATTTTATTTTTAATATAATTTAGTCACTATTTTTAAATGTGTTTATTTATTTTACTACTTTTAAATATATCATTCTAATTGTATTTTTATTGCTTTATTTAAATATTATTATCATATAGTCATAAAAATATATAATAAATAATAATTTATATTTTTTCAATAAATTATTTTAATATTTTTCAATATCGAAGAAAAGGACAGTCTTAATATAACTGGATGTCCTATTCTGGTATTTTAAAATTAAAAATTATTAAAAATTATTATTTAATTTTATTTAAATTTAATTTTATTAATATCAAAGAAAAGAGCTGTCTTAAGGCACCTAGAAGTTCTTTTCTAATATTTTTAAATAAATAAATAAAATATTATTTATATAATTTTGAAATAATAGGATTATAAATTAAATATATTTTTGAATTTTTAATTTTAATACTAGAGACAATTTATAATTAAAAAGTATCAATTTTGGGCGTTGTAGGGGTGCTAATCCTTCCCTAAACGTAACCGACCACGAATCCCTTTTTATTATTAAAAAGAATGAATTTTTGGTTATAAACGCAGATCAAATTATTTTTTTAATTGATGTATTCTTAAAACTCTTTTAAAAAAATAATTTTTAGGTATTCGACCTACCTGATCCAAAAGGCCGATGGCGACTCCCAAATTATTTTCAAAACTATTTATTCACATCAATTTCACCGCCAAATAAATTTTTCGTGCCCGGACGAAAACCGGTTACGACAGCTTGGCGACTCCGCTGGGGACTGTCAAACTTTAAAATCAATTATAAATTGTCTCTATTAATTAGAAATTAAAAATTCATTTATTTAATTTTTAATTCTTTTCTTTCAAATTTTTATTATTTATTATTTTTATATTAATATTGTTTTTTTTATTCAGGTATTAATTATTTTATTTATCTGTTAGAGGTTTGAATATTTCTCCTCACACACAACACTTGCATTGCATAACATAAAGCTCTATAATTGAGTTTGTCCCTTTTAAGTGGGAGTGAAAGCGACGTTTTCGTGAGAATTTATTCTCCGTGTCAGACCTAGCAAGTAACTTTTGGGGTTCATATGCTCTATGTCTTCGTGAGAATTTATTCTCCGTGTCAGGTATAGAGAAATGTGTCCCCTCGAATTGAACTCGATCCGTTTAAGTCTGTAATGGACTAGGATTGAGGGTTGACAGCCCAAGGGGGCATCAACAAGGACAATTCGAGTACCTTTACTCTTAGAACTGAAACTCTGCATATAATAAACCCTAGAAATTCACCTAATCTAAGACAGTACTGAACCTCTATTCATAGGTGTACACCAAGGAGAAATAAGCTCTAGCTTTTAATTTATTTAATTTATTATTATTTTTTCTCCCTGAATAAATGCATGCGAACTAGAAATCATGCGGTTAGGTTAATTTTTCCAAACAAAGCATGGAACTAAAAAGCATGAGGTTAGGATTTATTATATACCATGATAAATAAATTTTTCTTTCAATTAGTTGGTATTAACCATTTTATTTTTTCTTATTTTCCCATGTATGTTATTTTTGCTCTAATTTGTTTAAATTATTTTCTTTTGTTTGCATTGCATGATCATGACCAAAAGGTGTTAACTGAAAAGACTGTTCATCAAATTAGAAAGAAGTCATAAATGGACAAAAAGTTCTATGATCAAACAAAATATGATGCGGCCAAAGAAAGACATTCTGAGGAAACTCCGAGGATAGAAGCAAGCTATGCACCCAAAGATCGTATGACCATTAAGGAGCAAGAGGAGATACGAGAAATAAGAGAGCAGATGTCCAAGATGATGGATAGAATATCTGTGTTGGCCAAAGGAAAAGAGATTCCAGCACAGAAAGAGAGAGAGCTCAATGAACCTAACTCTGCAGTTTCAGATACGCAAGGGATTTCGATTCCTAACCAATTAGAGAAATTACAGACAGTCGTCATTCGTATTCACAAATCGTATGGAGATACCAAAGAAATGGTGACAACCGTACAAGCTCCCAGAGAAGAGAAGAAATCATGTAATCAGAAATCATCAAAGTTTGGTCTGCTCCCGATGTCTAAAACTCAGGTTCAATCCAAGACAAAAGGTGGTTCTCATCTTGATACTATCCCCATATCATATAAAGAGTTGTATGAAAAGCTACTTGAAGCACGAGAAGTGGATCCATATTATATAAAACCATTCCAACCTCCGTATCCAAATTGGTATGACATCAACGTTCATTGTGAATATCATGCCGGAGCTCAAGGACATACCATCGAGAATTGTCTTGCCTTCAAACGCCGAGTCCAAAGTCTTTTGGATCATGGAACTTTACAATTTATGGTAAATGATCGACCTAGTTTGGTAACTAAGGGTCCTGATAGATTAATACCAAAAGTCTTCAAATGTAAGAATATCAGTAGGGGCGCCCAAAGAGAAGAAGATTTGCTGTGGTTTGAAGCTCAAATACGTCATTTGAAGATTGAAAATGATAAATTGAGCACCAAAATGGAAACCATACATGAAGATTTCCAGAAGGTCAGTCAAGCCTTTCAAAATGCTGGTATAGGAAACACCCCAGAAGAGTGGATAGCAGGGGTCACCAAACTGAAAAAGAGTTGCAACATACATGAAGATCTTGTCCAAAAACTTTTTGAACACAAATGTTCTCTCACAAGGGAAAATGAGCAAATCCGAGAATTGACATAGGAGATGAAAGAACACCAGAATGTCATGGAAGAAGCTGCAGTCCATACAAGCAATATGGCCCATAAGCTGATAAACTAACTTGGTTTTATAGAAGAAAATGGGAAAGTTATTCCCTATATGTAAAGTTTTGTTAGGACTGAAAGTTGTCCCCTACATGTAAAAGTTTTGTTTGATGTACTGAAGCTTTTGTGTTCAATAAAATCTGTTCTAAGATGATCACTCTTAAGTAACACCTTTTCATACATGCATTTACATTTTGTATCTGTGCATTTTCATTTTGTATTTTTACTTTTTTGAATTGCACATTTTGCATTCTTATTTTTCCATTTATGCATTTTTTTCACATTTTTATAATGTCTTGTACTTTAATTATAAAAACATGTTAATAATTAATGAAAGGTTTTGTAACAGTAAAACCAAGGTCATTCATTCATATTACTTTACTATCATCATGAAAACAATGGAGCAATCCTATGAGGGATTACAAGATCAGTGGCTAGAACAATTGACAGGGTTACCTCGGGATACAAGGAAAGAAGTTTCAGATTCAGTACCAGATGGATCAGATCAAATTATCCAGGGAATGGAATCTGATAAAGAAGATACAACTGCTATAGAGAAATCGTGCTATCAGATTGAAGAGTCGAGAAAGATAACATACCCTGGGGCATCCCACTCAAACTCAAAGAATAGCCTCATTAATTATTCACAATATGAGGAGAAAGTCAAGAGAACAGAGAAAGCAATCAGAAACATGAAAGATGTTAGTGCCTACCACAAAGAATTAGAAGCAAGAGAGCTGAGCTTGATTCCAGATTTGATTATTCCCCATGAATTCAAAATGCCTGATTTTGAGAAATATGATGGCACCAGTTGTCCCTTAATCCATTTGAGAATGTTTTGCAGAAAAATGGAAGGATATTTGAGTTCTAATGATTTATTAATTCACTCTTTCCATGATAGTCTTGTTGGCCCAACAGTAGTATGGTACAATCAGTTGACCCAAGAACAGATCAAGAGATGGGTAGATCTAGCTGATGCATTTTTGAGACAATATCGATATGTTAAAGGCTTAGCTCCAACACGTATGGATCTTCGAAGAGTAAAGAAGAAAACCAATGAAAGATTTCAAGAATATGCCCTAAGATGGAGAGGAGTGGCAGCACAAGTTCAACCTCCCATGTTAGAAGAAGAGATATCACGTATGTTTCGTGATTCCCTTCCCGCTCCTTTCCGCGAGTTGATGCATGCAAATCCGACAAAGGAATTCGAGAATCTTGTGACAACTGGAGATTTAATTGAGAATGTAATCAATGAAGAAAACCCAAAAGTCATATCCAAGAGCCCAACTGATCAGAAAACAAAAGCTGATGATGTAAATGTATGTCGCATCCAAAATCCCCGCAACTGCAAAAGAAAAAGAGAAAGTAATTGTTCGGATCGACCAAAGAAAGTCATGCGATCAAGAAAAACTTTGGAAGTGTTCCAAACTTCCATTTCAGTTTTGTATCCTCATTTGGTTAAAGGTCAATACATCACACCAAGACCAACTAAAGTGACATTAAACCCTTTTGCTCATAGCTATGATCAAAATAGTGTTTGTAATTTCCTTTTGGGGGTAAAAGGGCATTCTACAAGCAATTGTAGTCCACTGTTGAAAGAAATAGAGATACTTGTTGACAAAAGAGTCCTAACACAAGAAATGATCAAGAAATGGGGGGCAAATGAAGAAAAGAACCCTGATCCTATTACATACCATTATAGGAGTAATGAGGCATAATAAAATAAATAAGTGGAAGTGTTATCTACCACTGTAGTACTTTTCTATTTTCAGCATCTTGTTTGAACTTGTTTTTTGTTCCTTTCTCAGCTTTTTGTGCAATAAATAAATATGTGTTGCTTATTAAGGTTATGAGCAAAGAATTAAATTTTAATCTTGAAATTATTGAGTATCAAGTAGATTAAAAATTATTTTAATTTTTCAAGAGTTATAGATTTATTGGCAAGTGATAAAATTATATCTTCCATATCCCATCCAACACCAATTACTCGACCCTTACCAAAACCAAATCCTGACACTGCATTTATCTGAGACTCTGAAGTAATGTCTCTACCTGTTTTTGAGACACAAACTCTAGATGTTTACCTTCTCGGGTAGAGTCGATTGATTGATGATACTACCTTCCACCATATACATGACTTTATAAATCACACATTTGTCCTTCCAAATACAAAACCATCATAAACCAAAAGACCTCAAAAGAACCAAATTTTCAACTATTCGTGAATTTTACTGCAAGAAGAGACGAGATGAGGCATCATGGACCAACTCATTGATGATAATTTCGAGTGATTAGGGCATACTCAAAGAAGAAGGGGAAAGTGATTGATTGAAATAAATATATAATGCATTAATTACATTTTTTTCATGTAAATAAAGTTAATCTTGAATATTCATCCCCCTGTGGATACCTTTTTTTACAAAGGTTTCTGTGTATGAGATGATGAACGGCATTGTTTCATTTATCCTTTAATATATATATATATATCCTTTGTTGTCCCCATTTGAGCCTGAATAATTTTTCTTCTAATTCAACCCTAACCAAGGATCACCCTCTACATTGGGGGGCAAGGTAAAGGATATTGGCTCACAAGAATAAAGATTGTCAATACAGTTTTATTACGAAGACAAGTTTCCATGAAGTCATGAAAGTTTTGAACTACAAAGTATGTCAAATACAGAGTTCTTGAAGATCAATCCAATCAAGAATAATGGGAAACCTCCAAAATGCAAAAGGAAAAGGAGGTGCTCAAAGCAATTGAAGTATTATACTCATCCAGCAAAGAAAGAAGAAAAAAAAAAGAAAAAAGAAAAAAAAGGAAAATTGAATCAAGATGGGTGATTTATTGAGCCTCAAGTTACAAGGTTGATCAAGTACAAACAAAAAGAGCAAGAAATGCTGGAGATATGAGAAAATGGAAATGAATCCAAAATTTGGCAGTCTTGAGGGATCCAGTTGATGGAAAATTCGCCAGCAAGGCAGATCCAAGTCAAACAAAACAAAATTGATGGCATCAGAATGAATTGATCCTTGGTTTGATGATCCTTAAACACTTATTTGGGCCTTTTTATCCTTTTTTTTCATAACCATAAGCCATGGCCTACGTTACGTACCTGAAAAGTCCATTTTAATCGTACATGGATTTCTAAGTAAAAGAGAAAATCTTCATAATTCATTCCGCCTCTCAAGATTGATTTTTATTTGCAAAAATTGGTTTTTAAAATCTTTAATGCATGATATGAAAAATGATAAAAGGAGGGTTCAAGATATAAATTTTAAAAAAAAAAACATCTTTGAAACCAAAGGAGGATTCGAGTTGAAAACCTGAAAAGGCGGCTCGAATATTGAATGGTGCAACAACGACATAAGAGACGATCTTAAGCTCTTAATGAAGCACTACACATCTCAAAAACGTTCCTGAGATTCTGGAAACGAGAAGCATCTCTACAAGATGAGCATAACAACCATTTCTTCAAGTTAGTGGAAGCCCGAAGCGACATACTGAACCAACTTGAAAGAACCTACTTTACCAAAATCCACCCACACCTCAAATCAGTCAATAATTTTGACACTTGCCATAGGACTATGATTTTTGAATGATTTAAAAGTGTAGTTGATTTATTTGATATTTATTAAACTCATTGTTTATGATCTGATTCTATTGTGAACCTAAGAAGGGCAATACTTTGTAAAAGTCTTTCATTCTTCAATAAACAAAGGAGGAAAAAACATTTTCAAACAGGACAGTCTCAAATGAGGAAAGTCCTTGAAGTAATTGTTGCTTATTTTACCTCTGTAGTAGAAAAAGAATGAACGAGGCCAGAATAATGAAGCACTTCACATTTCTGAAGGCAAATGGTCCAAGAAGCCAGAAAGTCTGTATAATTGAACTTGTGACACTTCCCTATGACATTATTATCAACTCATCAAGAAAGATTATCTCATGCTGAGGGCGATAAGCATCACCAGACAGATTATTTTCCCAAACCATCAATTTATGTTCTCTAGAAGATCACATTATAACCATGAACAAGTCACTACATGCACTCTGGTTATACTGTGAAGCTGGCTCAAGTCTTGATACATCATTGATACTTCTTCTAGGCCGATCACTTTCTTTGTCAAGATGATACCCATTATGTCCTTCAGAAGATTGCTGAATTTGAATTTGAGGACTTATGGCACAGAATAAGACATTGGAACAAATTCTACATTTGTATGCCGTACAGGATTCCAAAAGTTGAGATAACCAGTTTTACCATCAAATAAACATTTCCATGGTTAGAGAAGAGTGGGATAAGACAGTGTGTATTTTGGAGCAGTAGAAGAGCCAGTCATTGTGGTAGTCATTGTAAGAAAATGCACCAGCAAAAATCTTCTATTGTATCCTGATGATGTTTATTTCTTCCAGTAAGGTTGTTACATTGGATGTCACCGACAACAAGGTCGAATTCGACAAATCTACTCATCAATTGCTCCAACCGATCATCATTCAGTTCTTGCACATCTGTTTTCAAAAATATGCCAAGACAGTAGAAGACAGCCTCTGCATTATTGATCCCAGAAGAAAAAAAGAGACAGGACATTGATATCACCAGAGAACATGTCTCTAGCAGCTCCTTATATATGGTTTTTAGGGAAACCTAGAAGCATTTCTACCTCATCAGGTTCAAGTGGAACAACTTTATTTCTTCCAACCCATACCAGATTCCATTTTCGGAACTCATCAAGAACATACTTCTGGACACTCGAAGGTAGCTCATCGTCATAAAGCTTCAAGAGCCTTACAGATCCTTTCTGTCAATCTGGAACTTCTTGTACATGTTTGTAAGCAGTTCAACTTTGTTCTGGGATCCCATGAAGACTATCATTTCTTTGTCAAAAAAAATATCATGTATAGTGCATGGAGAAAACAATATAAGAGGAAATCTGTTCTCAATTGGCAGATTATGAATATAGCCTATTTTCAGTGTAACAGCATGAAAATGCTTCGAATCTACAAATTCTGGCTATACATCGAATAAGTACTGTGATATTCCAGTCCAAACATTAACTGGAGCAAGTGCCACGTTCTCATAGTAGAAATAAGGTGCCCATAGCATCTTCTGGAAGTGTTCTTTGAGTTATCTGATCTGGTTTGGTATGAACCACAGAACCTGTTATTGAATTTGGAAGATGAATGTGCTCATAGCATCTTTTGGGAAGTGTTCTTTGAATTATCTGATATGATTTGGTATGAACTCCAAAATCAATCATTGGATTTGAAAGATGAATTTTGCTCATAGTAGAAATAAGGAGACCCAATAGCATCTTCTGGAAGTGTTCTTTGAGTTATATGATCTGATTCGGTAGGAACCCCAGAACCGATTATTGGAATTGAAAGATAAACCGCATGATCATCTTCATTAAGAAGCTTCTTTTCAAGCTTCCTCTGCTTCTTCCTTTTCCACAAATCATAAGCCCAAGTTTTGCCTTTACTTATAATTGGGATCATTGCATAATGGCTTCTTATCTTCTACCATAAGAAGTGCGTCAATAACCTTAGTCATTTGATTAGCACATATAAAATATGTCAATTCTGCAATTGATGAATGTGAACCACATTTCTTCATGGCTATTGAAGCTTCAGCCTCTGAGAATCTCATTTTTGTCAAGTATAACAGTTTACTCTCCTCATCAGAATCAGAATTCATGATTTCCTCGGTATCAGAAAGAACTATCAATATATGTGAAATCATCCTGAAAGATCGCTTCATAATCAGATGAGTTGTTATCAGATTCAACATGTTGCATGGGTGCGGATTTTTGATGAGCTTGTACCATTGAATATGTAGTTTTGCCATTGCATCAGATTATTGTTTGCATAAATTGGTTTCTCTCCCACAGAAAAGTATATTTCAGAGATGTTTTTCACTGAAAGATGATAAGCCACTGTGTCAGCCTGGAACGGATTACCAAGCTATTTTTACTTCACTGTCTGACTAGACCCCTCCAGATACAGAAAATGGTCACCTCATTTCATACATTTATGTCAGAATGATTGAGTACTTCTTAAATTTGTGACAACATGAAGAGAATTCCAGTTACCTGATAACACTACTGTTTAGTGACACCAGAATGAGAGTATTCAAGATAAATAGATTTGGGGCACAAATAAAGCTACAAGTACCTACAACAATTCATTGTCAAAATTGGACCTCATGGGGATCATCATTGCTAGCCAAGATGAACTGAGTTTTCATCTATTTTGGTTTTATCATTTGTATTTCATCCCCAGATGCAAAAATTCCACGGATATCTTTATGTACATTGATCCTACAGTTGATGTGTTTCTACTTCCTACAAAGATCATTATAGAAGAAAATGTGATCAGTATCACATTTGTCTTTACCCGAGATGATATCAAGATTTGTTGTATCTCCTATTCAATTCAGCACTAGCATATTTTATGAATTTGACCAATTTTTTGATCATACCAACATTACACTTGAATCCCCACTGAGTTTTGTTCTCAAGTGGTCTTGTGACGTTATTCAAAAGCTTTGAACATTAGGCAAAGAGCGTAAATGATTGAGAAATCTTGGCAGAAGCCACAGTAAAGGATGAATGTGTTGTCAAATGTTTTACGAACATCTGAGCAGAAGCCACAGTAAAGGATGAATGTGTTGTCAAATGTTTTACGAACATCTGAACAGAAACCACAGGAAAGGATGAATGTGTGGTCAAATGTTTTATGAACATCTGAGCAGAAGCCACAGGAAAAGATGAATGTATTGTCAAATGTTTTACGAACCAGTGATTATGGTGTTGAACCAATGTTGCAATCATATGGTTTCCATTTATTGATCCAAGATGAAATCTGTCTTCTTCAACCCCAAGATATAATGAAGATTTCTTTCCACAGAAGGGAAGCAGAAATTTTAACAATAAGAAACTAGTGGAGCCAACTATGGTTGAACTACAAGTTGTTGTTAAGCATCTCGACATTATATGGTCCAAGTTGCCTTATTCGAGATCTGATTATATGTGGAGACATGAAATGAATTGGAATAAATCTTCCTTATGATGTATTTCAAGAGTTAAATAAGAACATACTCTACTCTCCTAATTAATCCCTGCTGAGTCGGGCATATCTACATCTACACTCTTCAAAGATGATAGATTCTCTTTTTAAAGATGAAAGCTTTATGGGATTTACACACAAGTCCAAGCAAATAAAGTTGGTTTTATCCAAGACAAAATGGGGCATCAGGGTCATAATTTTGACTACGACAAGAGTTCCACAAGTGAAACATTTCTTCTAAGACTTTCATGAAGCAAAGAAGACAGCAAAGATACAAGTTGATCAGATGATTCTGCATGAATGCAAGCTTGATAGTATAAGTTTCTACACTGAAATCTAGAGGTAATCCTGGCATTAAATGATGAAGTGAAGGAAGACCAAGTTCACCACTTTGAAGTCAAATGAAGATTGCATCAACATTCATGCATTCATAAGAACATCATTTGCACAATAGACAATGCATTACATTGATACATCTGAATGCATTCAAACATGAAGTTTTACAGATATTCGGAAGAACAAAAAGATTCATGGTAAGAAATACCTTACAAGAAGAAGGTATTCAAAACCGTAAATACAGGAATCACGCAAACATCTGAAGAATAGATGGACGTAATCCACAAAAATGAGCATTATTTTGAGATTGGGGATGTTACCCAATCAACATGTTATTTTGAAAAATAATGAGAAAACGATTTCCATAGTTTCTCATTCAATCTTTTCTTAAAATGAAATTGTTGAATAGTAAGAAAACAATTTCCATAGTTTCTTACTTAGTAAACTATTTCTCACATCTGTAAGTCCTTCAGTGCATGATGTTTCCAAAAAGCCTTCGGGAGCTTTTTGATGTTTTCAAATCCTTCGGGTCATCTGTAAGTCCTTCAGTGCATGATGTTTCCAAAAAGCCTTCGGGAGCTTTTTGATGTTTTCAAATCCTTCGGGTCATCTGTAAGTCCTTCAGTGCATGATGTTTCCAAAAAGCCTTCGGGAGCTTTTTGATGTTTTCAAATCCTTCGGGTCATCTGTAAGTCCTTCAGTGCATGATGTTTCCAAAAAAGCCTTCGGGAGCTTTTTGATGTTTTCAAATCCTTCGGGTCATCTGTAAGTCCTTCAGTGCATGATGTTTCCAAAAAGCCTTCGGGAGCTTTTTGATGTTTTCAAATCCTTCGGGTCATCTGTAAGTCCTTCAGTGCATGATGTTTCCAAAAAGCCTTCGGGAGCTTTTTGATGTTTTCAAAGCCTTCGGGTCATCTGTAAGTCCTTCAGTGCATGATGTTTCCAAAAAGCCTTCGGGAGCTTTTTGATGTTTTCAAATCCTTCGGTCATCTGTAAGTCCTTCAGTGCATGATGTTTCCAAAAAGCCTTCGGGAGCTTTTTGATGTTTTCAAAGCCTTCGGGTCATCTGTAAGCCCTTCAGTGCATGATGTTTCCAAAAAGCCTTCGGGAGCTTTTTGATGTTTTCAAAGCCTTCGGGTCATCTGTAAGCCCTACAGTGCATGATGTTTCCAAAAAGCCTTCGGGAGCTTTTTGATGTTTTCAAACCCTCAGGGTCATTCATAAGACCTCTGGGCAGAATGTTTTCAACATTTCCATATTACTCAAAATAAGCTAAATGAAAAAAAATTATTGTCTTTTTCGTCTTTGCTCTATTCTTGTTAACACAAAAATGAGCAAAGAGGGGCAGCTGTAAACACTAATTTTTTTTTCTTACTATTTTTATTATTATTATTATTATTATTATTATATATTATTATTAAATAAATATATATATATATATATACAAAGGCCCAAGATCGGGGTCTGATCACGAGCTAGCCCAACAATAACCCTAAAACACAACTAGGGTTTCTTTCATCATCAGCCAGCCGTCCCAACCAATGGTCCAACATCCCAGCCGCCGCCTCCAAGCTTCCAGAACATCCACGCGGCGCCACCTCCACATCCAGATGATGCCGACGCCTTGCTTCCACGACTCTGCCTCAAAGAATCCTCCAGGAGTGCCACGAAGCCACCCACGTTGAACTCTATGGTGAGTCACCACCATAACTATGGTGACTCACCAGAAGTCCCCACTGGAACCGGTCTGAAGAACGTACCTCCATGGCTATAAAAGCCACCACACCTGTAAGAAAGAGGAAAACGGCAGAGAACGACAAGAAAAAAAAACAGAAAAAAAAAACAAAGAAAGAGCTACACCAACGATCCCAGAAAATACAAACCAAAAGAAGAGAAAAAGAGACTTACCGAGGAAATCGCCGCCGTGAGAGCCTCCACGAGTCATCGGAGAACCGAAACGTCGAAGGAAACTATCTCAGATCTACGACGATTGGTAAGCTTTTAGGTTAAAACAACCTTAGATTGGGCTTTAGGGTAAATAGAGCATCGATTTGGGGGTGTTTTGTAATTTTCCGGCCACCGTAGATGGTGGCCGGTGGTGGTACCGGTGATAAAATACGGCGACCGGTTGTTGTCTGGTTTCCTCCGACGAAGGAAACTATGAGAGAGGCGAGAGAGTTTACAAAACTCTCTCAGCTAGAGAGAGAAGAAGAAATGAGAAGAATGAGCTGCTGGCCCTTCGGGCCAGCTATGAAGGGGCTTAAATAGCCCTCCCCAAACAACGCCGTTTTGGGGAGGGATCTGTCCGTAATTAACAAAAAGATTAATCCCGTCCGCCATCCCTTTAATTTGTAATCTTTACCTTTTAGTCACTGAATCAAATTTTTGATCCTTTTAATTTGGTCTCTACATTTTATTTATTTATATTTTAGCCATTAACCGTATTAATAATATATTTAAGATAAATATCATATTTAGTCCTTTAGTTTTAATAATTAATATTCTAATCCCGAGCTTTTATTTTTAATTTATTTTAATCTGATATTCGAATTTTAGATAAATTTTATTTTAGTCATTAAATTAATAAATAAGAAAATAGCTTGTTTAATACCTATAATTTTGATTAATTATGAATTAGATATTTAATTTTATTTTTAATATAATTTAGTCAATATTTTTAAATGTGTTTATTTATTTTACTACTTTTAAATATATCATTCTAATTGTATTTTTATTGCTTTATTTAAATATTATTATCATATAGTCATAAAAATATATAATAAATAATAATTTATATTTTTTCAATAAATTATTTTAATATTTTTCAATATCGAAGAAAAGGACAGACTTAATATAACTGGATGTCCTATTCTGGTATTTTAAAATTAAATATTATTAAAAATTATTATTTAATTTTATTTAAATTTAATTTTATTAATATCAAAGAAAAGAGCTGTCTTAAGGCACCTAGAAGTTCTTTTCTAATATTTTTAAATAAATAAATAAATATTATTTATATAATTTTGAAATAATAGGATTATAAATTAAATATATTTTATAATTAAAAAGTACCAATTTTGGGCGTTGTAGGGGTGCTAATCCTTCCCTAAACGTAACCGACCACGAATCCCTTTTTATTATTAAAAAGAATGAATTTTTGGTTATAAACGCAGATCAAATTATTTTTTTTAATTGATGTTTTCTTAAAACTCTTTTAAAAAAATAATTTTTAGGTATTCGACCTACCTGATCCAAAAGGCCGATGGCGACTCCCAAATTATTTTCAAAACTATTTATTCACATCAATTTCACCGCCAAATAAATTTTTCGTGCCCGGACGAAAACCGGTTACGACAGATATTATTTGTTTAAATTTTTTCTTATTTATTGACAACGCGCACACACTTGCAAACGTAACTACTTAAAGCTAGGATCTCAAGGAAAACAATACTCTATTTAATTACAGAGGCTACTTGATGAGTTCTATTCAATGTTATTAATTAATCTAAGCTTTGTGGTTTGAGGTAATTGTCTGGTTTGGATATTAGATTAATTACTGGTTCTATAGTGAACCAATAACTAGCTGACATTTCCTCTCTTGGAATTTGCTTCGACACCTATCTTAGGTGTATCCTATTCCATGACTTGGTGCTGGTGATTATAATGAGATATTATGGACTTTCAAAAAGTATGGTCATCAGTTACGAAATGAACGACGGCCTTCTGTGACTAGTTAGTGTTGGAGGAATATCGGTTGTAACCATTTGTTACAAGTGGAGTGTGGAATGTTGCATACGTTTAGTTGTTAGTCGGTTAGCAGGTTGTTGATGAGCTGTTGACAAGTTGTTAGGGTTAACTGCTAGTATGCAAGCACTATAAAAGAATACTCACATTGTATTGTTGAGTTGATCGATTCCATAATAAATAAATAAATAAAAAGTCTATCTCCTTTTTAGTATTTCATCATGGTATCTATCGCTAGTGATATTGGTGTCTCTTCTTAAGCTTTCGTTGCTTAAAGCTCTTCGTTCATGGAGTTTTCTGCTAGTAGTGCCGAAACCTTCTCTCATAAGAAAATTAATGTCGTGCTTGATGAGATGAACTTCTTTCTTTGAAAGCAGCGGGTGTTACTTACTATCCGCAGTTATCGATTAGAATGCCTTCTCACCGGTGCGGTTGAGACGCTGCCTGCAACTGTTTTTGATGATGATGGTGTTATTCGGATTAATGAAGCCTATGATGAGTTTGTTGCGCAAGATAGTGCCCTTGCTTCGTGGCTTCTTTCAATGATTGGTTCTCATCTTCTTCCTCAGTTCGTCGGTACTGAGACTGCGTTTGCCGTATGGAGTACTGCCTTACAATTCTTTTCTACTCGGTCCATGACTGCTGTGATGAGCCTTCACTAAAAATTACAATCATTGAAGAAAGGTGGTGACATCATAAGGGTTTACCTTACTCATGTTAAAGAAGTGTGTGATGCCTTAGCATCGTGTGGCAGTCGTGTTCCTCATGTTGAGCGCATTGCTAGTATTTTAAAGGTCTTCCTCGTGAATATCAGCTGTTCATTTCTGTTATCACTACCATGAAGGAGTGTTACTTGATGATTTCTGAAAAATGTTGCCTGATACTGAGACTCAGCATACTGGTTTTGATGAGCAAAGTGAGGTGTTGTCGATGAGTTCTCATATGGTTCAAGGTGAGGTTCGTGGTACCTCTTCTTACAACAATCGCTCCACTCTGTTATCTACCTTTTCTCCTACTCCTGGATCTCTCAATGGTGGCAGAGGTCATGGCAGGTCGCATGTTTAGTGTCAGCTGTGTGGCAAACTATAACACCTTGTTGATCCATGCTGGCACAGGTATGATGGGTATTTTTCTTGTGTTACTTCTAGAAATCGCTCTCAGTACAGAAATGAATCTTCTGGATCTGGATATGAGTGTTGTGTTAACTGGCGTTCAGGCTCATCTGAACAATCTCAAACAAATGTTGCAACTACTTCTAACAGTGTTGATCATTGGGTGGTAAACTCCGATGCTACTCATCATGTTACTTCTGAAGCATCAAATGTTCTGGATAAGTCATAGTTTCATGGTACAGGTAAGTTGGTTGTTGGAAATGGTATGCCTTTGGATGTTAATATGGTTGGTTGATCCTGTGTTTTTTCTTCTTCTCATGTTCTTTTATTGAATGATTTATTGCATGTACCACAAATAACCAAGAACTTTCTTTCCGTTTCTAAGCTTTCTAGGGACAATGATGTGTTCCTTGAATTTCATGCCAATCGATGTTGTGTTCGAGATAAGAAGAATGGGAGTGTTTTACTTCAAGGTGAAGAGAGTGGAGGTCTCTATTCATTTGCGATGGATAATAATTTGACTGCTGAAGTTCATGTTGCATCCGTGGAGGATTCTTTAGATGAGTTGTGGCATAAACGTCTTGGCCATCCTGCTACTCATACTTTAGCTAGTTTTTCAAGTGCACTTGGTGTTAAGTTTTAGTTTAATGTAAATAAAGAACGTATTGCTTGTTACATAGGCAAGATCCATAAGATTCCTTTTGTTGAATCAAGTACATATTTTCTTCTCCATTTAAACTTATTTACACTGATTTATGGGGACCTCCACATGTGGCTTCCAATGGCTTTCGATATTATATGTCTTTTGTAGATGCATTTACAATACATACATGGCTTTATCTTCTCAAAAGTAAGGATGAAGATGTTATAGCATTTGATTTGTTTCGAAGGCTTATAGTTAATTAGTTTGGCCAATCCATTAAAGTTGATCAAAGTGATTGGGGAGGAGAATTTCGTAGTTTGTCTTCTGTTTTGGAAAAGTTAGGTATTGTTCACAGGTTGAGTTGTCCACATACATCATAACATAATGATGTTGTTGAACGAAAACACCGTCATATTGTGGAATTAGTTCTTGTGCTGTTAGCTCAAGCAACCATGCACATTAAGTATTGGTCCTATGATGTTGTGTCTGCTGTCTAATTAATCAACCGACTTCCAACCAAGGTTCTTCAACGGTTGTCTTCTTTTGAGAAGCTTATGAAAAACAATCGGACTATACCATGATGTGCGTCTTTGGGTGTCAATGTTTTCTATACTTGAGACCTTTTCAAAGTCACAAGTTAGCATTTCGGTCTCGACCTTGTGTGTATCACGATGTTAGTCCACAGCACAAGGGTTTTCAATGCTTGGGTCCAGATGGTCATGCTTACATCTCGCAACATGTTATTTTTAATGAACATGTGTTTCCTTTTTCAGGTGCAACAGATTTTGATACTTGTAATTCTAGAGTGGTTGAGTCCTCGGTGTCGCCCTTGACTTTTGTTGCCAATATAAGACAGTCCTTTTTCCAGTCACCTTCTGTACCACTTAATGATTCTATTTCTCATGGTATTGATAATGTTGTTGCGGTGTCATTTCCCTCGGACTCTTCGCATACTGTTACATCTTGTGCACCAGCCTAGACTATACCTCAGTATATTGCCCCGGATAGTATACTTGATGATTTAGTTGGTAACTCTATTCTTCTGAATGATATGGATACAACACGTGATATAGCTACGGTTATTCCTGACGTTGTAACTGGGCCTCCTCAACGTGTTCATCCCATGATGACACGAAGTCAGTGTGGAATATTTAAAACAAAAGTGTACTCAGGTGTTCTAGAAAATGAGGTTCCTATTTCGATTCAGAAAGTTTTTCACTCGGTTCACTAGAAAAAGGTTGTTCAAGACTAGTATGATGCCTTGATAAAAAATAACACCTGGTCTTTGGTTCGACTCCCTGAGGAACGACACTGATAGGGTGTAAGTGGCTGTTTAAAATCAAGCGCGATCCAAATGGAACAGTGCATCATTACAAAGCATGGTTGGTTGCCAAGGGTTTTTCTCAAGTTCTTGGTTTTGACTTCAAAGATACATAAAGTCCTGTTATACATTTTTCAACTTCTAATACTATCCTTCCGATTGTTATTTTCAATGGCTGGGTCCTCAGGCATGTTGACATTAACAATGTCTTCCTCAATTGAGACTTGACCGAGGATGTCTATATGCAGCAGCCCCTGGGGTTTGAACAATATGATGAACATGGTACTCTGCTTGTCTGTAAACTTCAGAAGGCACTCTATGGTCTTCGCTAAGCACCACGAAATTGGTATAACAAATTGAAAGAAAATCTGTTGCAGTTGGGTTTTGCGGTCTCGCGTTCTAATTCATCTTTGTTTCACAACAGTTCTGCACAAGGTTCCATCTACATTCTGGTTTATGTTGATGATATAGTTATCATAGGTCACTCATCTACTGCCATTGATGAAGTTGTGTTCATGCTGAAAAATAGGTTTTCTCTAAAAGACCTTGGTGAGTTGATTTATTTTTTAGGCATTGAGGTCAAACATTCTTATGGTGATGTTGTTTTGAGTCAAAATAAATTTATTCTAGAAAAGACAGGTATGAAGAATGCTACTGGTTGTGTTACTCCAATGGTTATGTCTTCCAAACTATCTCACGAGGAGGGTACTCTTCTCCAAAATGTAACTGAGTATCGCAATATTATTGGATCTCTTCTTTATATTTATCATAAGAGACCTGATGTGGTTTACAATGTTGGTGAATTTGCTCAATTTATGAATGCCCCTCAAGAGTCTCACTTTGTAGAAGTTGAAAGAATTCTTCGATACTTGGCCTCTACTCTTGATTTTGGTCTTGTATTTTATCCTAATGCTACAAGTTTGAATGTTGTTTCCTTTGCTGATGTTAACTGGGGATCTAGCATCAATGATCGTTGATCCGTTTCTGGGTATGGAGACTTTTTAGGAAACTATCTTATTGCTTGGTCTTCGAAAAAGTAGCGCACAGTTTCCATATCTAAAATGGAAGTTGAATACAAAAGTGTAGCTGATGCAATAGCTGATGTATCATGGGTGACTACTTTGTTGAAGGATCTTAGCATTCACCAAGGTCAAAGTCTTGTTGTCTAGTGCGATAATAGAAGTACAGTGTCCATGAGTGCTAATCATGTATGTCATGCTCAATCCAAGCATGTGGAGCTTGATATACGCTTTTTTCGGGAGAAGGTTGTTGCCGGACAACTTTGTGTCACGTATGTGCTTGTCATGCATCAGGTAGCTGATGGTTTTATCAAGCCTCTCTCAAAAGCATCTTTTGAATACTTTCGCGCCAAAGTTTGTGTGTAATAAGTCTAATTGCAGAGGAGGAAAGAAGCAGGGATAATATTGAAGGAATATCGGTTGTAACCATTTGTTACAAGTGGAGTGTGGAGTGTTGCGTACGTTTAGTTGTTAGTCGGTTAGCAGGTTGTTGCTGAGCTATTGACAAGTTATTTACAAGCTGTTAGGATTAACTGCACAAGCTGTTAAGGTTAACTGCTTGTATGCAAGCACTATAAAAGAATACTCACATTGTATTGTTGAGCTGATCGATTCCATAATGGAAAAAAAAAAAGTCTATCTCCTTTTCAGCATTTCATCATTTAGATTAGATGATTGTGGCCTACTTGATTTAGGGTTCTATGGTCGATGGTATACATCGAGCATGCTTGCACACAACCACCAATGTATGTTGATTTGACAAAAGAAGGTTGGTTAGTCTATACCCATGTTCCTTCCTAATAGGGTAATATTGGTACTTCTCTAGTTTGTTGGAACTCCTCCACACATTGTCCACAGCGTCGTTAGCTTTCTGAACTCTCTAGTTTTCTTTCTACTCTCCATTCACAACTAGTAACAGATGAAAATCTTACTTATAAAGAAAGAAAATCGATAAAGCACTGAAAAATAAAATAAAAAGAAGAAAATTCTGGATCGAGTTGTTTCCTGCAATTTGATAAATTCTTCTGTGTCTGATTTGGATTTCAAAAACAAAAATCATAAAAAACTTATCCATAAAGAAGCTGAGCGAGTGTGAGCATTTGCGAAGAAATTGAGCTTTCTAATTGAAGGTGATGATAAGATGTTATTGCATAGTTCACAAGAATAGATGATTAATAAGGTCTTGGGTTCGGATATGGAGCGATAGTTTTCCTTTTCGAGGCAGTGCTTGGGAGTTTTCCAACGTAGTTTGTTTTTGGAAGTTCTAAGGAGTTTTGGTATAAACTTTTAGGTAAATTGTGACCCCTTTGCCTGATCTAGAAGGAATAGGTCGGATTTAGAAGGTTCATTGATTTATTGTCCTCAAAATTAACCCAAAAGTAATTTAATAAAACATCAAATTTATTCTCTCACGTTATCGATTTCAAAGCTTAAGAAAATGAATTTAATTCAATTAATAAATTAAACCGAAACCAAACGCATATCAAACCAAAGTCGAATGTTCAAAATAAAATTTCAAAGTTAAAGGTCCCAAAAATAAATAAATATAAATAATAACAATTCCCAAATATAATTATTAATGAAATCCAAAGTAATGAATCTTAGTAAAATTTTCCATACAATGAATATTAATAAAATCTAAATACAAAAGTCTCAAGTACCGATTCACTTAGATTCTAGAATCTGAAAGAGAAATTAGAAGGTTGTAAGCTATTCAGCTTAGTGTTTCTCGAAAGTGTAAAACTCCTTAAATCAAAACATAATACGAGTCAATCAGTATTGTTCATAATATGAATTAAACAATGGCAAGCATAATTTGAATGTTATGCAAATGATTATGCACTCATACACCTGTCACACCATCCGAATAGTAAGTTCCCCGGAATCACTCTAACTATAATCACACTATCTGAAGTGGGATCAACCACAAAAGTAGAGGCCAAAGAATCCGAAAGCGACATTCACCCTGTCAAGTGAATGCATTGAACTTTCCCTATCAAAATCCAACTCAATATGACATGCAAAATGACATATATATCAAATTTCTGATCCGGTTCGAATATAAAATATTAGATAATCAAATATTCTTAAGCATATATTATGATTCCGATAATTCAACACAATCACATATTCTACATGCACAATATATATTCTGATTTCGACATATCAACATGCAACACGTGGCATTTTTCTGAATTACATTTAACAGTATCAATTCTTCACAATTAGACATGATTTCAAATAATTTTCCGAACAACCAAACAAACAAACAACCAATCAATATAAATGTTGCATCGAATATAGAGACATACCTCGACAAATAGTTAATGACGATAATAACATTTTCCACAGTCAACCCAAACAGTAAATTGACCCAAATCAGAACTTACGAAATAATTAAATAAATAATCTAAATAACCGACAAATACAGACGACTAAAAATATCAACTATCACTCACGCTATACACGAGTAATAGGGATCGAGTCAAAGTTAGAGGGTAACAATAAAGGGGCCTTAACTCAGTTCCTGATTCGATATTTCCTACAAAATCATGATGTCCGGATTTAGGTCCCCAAAATTTTGAATTCCCGAATTAATAAAAATTTTACGAGACAAATAATATTTTTCGGTTCGAAATGGGAAACCGATAGTGGTATTTTCGGTTCCAATATAGAGGCCATCAGTATGATAGAAAGGGACTACCGGCGATGGAACTACACCGACAGCAGTCCTAAGGGCCGGAGACCTCACGATCGGCCTTATTGTACCTTTAAACGACTTACCACAGTGAACTCGCACTACCAAACGATGACCATCTCGTGAAACAGAACTGATAGGGGCATTTTTAGTCTCCCTCACGATCGATGAGGTCACCTGAGCGCATCACTGGTCGATTAAGCCTATCCCCGATGAGCACCAAAATCACATGGGCCATGAACGGTCGGTTTGGACACGACAGAAACAGTGTTGTGAGATAAAGGTTGTGGGTTTCGTTCCAACACTGCCTAACGTCGACGATGGAGGATGGGGTTGCGACGAGGGTCTCAAGCGGTAGTCGGCGACCTTACCTCAGCAAACAAACGATGACGACTAGGCAAGGAGAGGATGAACGGTGTTTTCAAAAGTAAGAAAAGGGAAGAAATGGTTGCAGGCGTCGCACGGGTGTTATAGAATAAGAGGGGGGGAAAGTTTGTTTCAATTTAAAAAATTAGGTTAATTATTGAGTAAGTCCTCGAATTATTCAATATTTACGAAATAGGCTTCCAATTAACATACTTTTACAATTTGGTTACCAATCTCAATTTAGCGTTTTGAATAAAATTTCCCCAAATTCTAGGGTTTTGAGGTGGGTATTAATTGGAGTGTTACAATTCTCCCCTCCTTAAAGAAAATTTTGATCTCAAAATTTTCAAAAATAGAAATGGAATGACTTAAAAATATACCTTCAATATCGTATGGCTTATCTTGATCCTCAAACCCCCAAGTAGCATATACCAACTCATGTTGCCTCACTGTGGATCTATCTGAACATCTACTCTGAATCAGCCTACTCTACTAGTCGAACCAGAACTAAAACTAGTCAGTCTACTCTGATCCCTACCTCAAGTCGGGGCCTGAACAAAAGCATGCAATTGGCTAGGACTATAAGAATCAATAGCCGAAAAAGGAAACTCCTTAAAATGGTGCTCCATAATCCAATAACGAAAACATGCTCTAATCTTCCTCTAACACTCTCCAGGATGTCTTTTCCTGTAGGAAGAGCATAATGGTACCCCATAAGTACCAATCGAACCGCCAACACTAACAATCGGAGCAATAGATTTCACTGGTCTTGCCCTAATATAACTCTGTGAAACTGAATCATCTCTTGCTCTCTTATCGAACTGATTCACATACCATACCTGAGTAGGTGGTCCTCGTTACCTTTGGGGTTTATTAGAATTATAGGGTTTAGAACTCGAATACAATGGCTCGATCTTCTCAGCAGTCCTAGCCCTAGCTGTTAAACTATTAAACATCGTGTCATGGTGTAAGGCAACACCTAGCTAAATCAAGGGACGAAAACATTTCAAGAACCAATCATATTTTTCCTTCTCATTCAAAATCAAACCTGGAGCATATTTGATCAATCTCAAGAACTCAGTCTCATTATCGGTCACAAACATATCATTCTGCTTCAGATTCTGAAAATCCTCATGGCACTTTTTCAAATACTCAGCCCCTACATAGCAATCTTAGAAAGCCTATCGGAATTACTCTCAAGTGACCTACCCGACCGGAACAATATTTGCTTAAACTACCACTAGTCCCGAGCTTCACCACCTAACAAAGATACAATAGCCCTCAACATGCAATCATTCGGGTAATCCATTTCCATAAATAATCGTTGCAGCTTCTTCAACTAATGTTCAACATCATTGGGATCAAATCTGGTCTTACCCACAAACATAGTCATCTCAGCAGCTAAGAACTCAATGGAAAAGGGTTTCCTTGCACCCTCAGTTTGATGGAGGTAGTGAAGTAACTCCCAATTCACAACATCATTATCAATTCCAACAGTCTTACCATCCTTAGATTCACTTGAATCATCACCCCTGAGTCGGATGTGCTGGCAGGTTTTCATTCACGACATATTGAACTCTAGTTTGATTCGCATATTGCTCAACTTTCTCAGTCTCATTATCTTTATTTAGTATTTGGGTCTGGCATGTTGATGGTAGAGGGTTTAACTCTAGCAGGAGCAGTACAAACTTGACCTTGACTGGCCACTAAACAGGAACTATTATGAGGTGTCTTATGGACTATGTAAAAAAGATAACACTTAAGATTAGAGTTGGTACTTGAAGTCTCTGATATATATATATATATAGAAAATTCTCATTTTAACCCAAAAATATTTTGTGTGCAAGCCAAAAATCATTCTTCAGTTGAAAATCTTATGGTAGAGTCTCACAATCTGAGGGTTGAACCTGGCTTGGATACCACTAAATGCAATCCCCTTTACCTGAGCTAGAATGAATAGGTCGGATCTAGAAGGCTCATTAACTTATTTTCCCCAAAATTAGACCAAAAGTAATTTAATAAAACACTGAATTTATTCTCCCACGTTATCAATTTAAAATCTTAAGAAAACAAATTCAATTTTATTAATAAATTGAACAAAAAACAAACGCATATCAAACCGAAGTCCAATGCTCAAAATATAAATTCCAAAGTTCAATATCCCAAAAATAAATAAATAAAAATAATTCCCAAATAAAAGGATTAATGAAACCCAAAGTAATGAATCTGAGTAAAATTGTTCATACTATGAATATTAATAAAATCTGAATATGAAAGTTTTCAAGTACCGATTCAACTAGATTCGAGAATCTGAAAGAGAAACTAGAAGAGTGTAAGCTATTAAGCTTAGTGTGTCTCTAAAGTGCGAAAATTCATAGATCAAACCATAATCTGAGTCAATCAATATTATTCTTAATTTGAATCAAACAATGTCAAATATAATTTGAATGTTATGTAAATGATTATGCACTCATACACATGTCATGCCATCTGAAAAGTTAGTTTCCTAGAATAACTCTAACTACAATAACACCATCCGAAGTGGGGTCCACCACAAAGACAAAGACCACATAATCCGAAAGTGACATTCACCTCGTCTCCACTTGATAGGGAAGCGGTGGTGGGTTAATGAATGTTGCTCTTGTTGAATAATCAAACCTAGAAAGTTCTAGACTCGATGAAGAACAATGGGGAATGAATAGGGGAAAGTGGCGGTAGCAATTAGGGTTCTTGGGGTTTCTTTTAGGTGCTGGAAACAAGGTAAGAAACAAGATTAAAACAAAATAAAGAAAAGATAAAGGAATTGCAAATAAAGTAAAATAAACCAAGAAATCAAAATATCTCCCTTATGAAGGTGAACGGTAAAGATGATTGATGGCATGGATGGATATGTGGAAAATTGATGGATAATGTCCTATCAAGCCCTCATAGTCGCAATGAAAAGGCAAACACAATAATATAGCTCTAACCAACCCTCCTAGTCACGATGAAAAGACAAATTGGAGTGTGAAGATTAATCTCCCTCACAAGAACTTGAAAGAACTCAAGGAGAAGAAGCTTCGAAGGCACAAGGCAATCAACACTTGCAAAAACAAACTCTCTTTGTATTATTAATCAAAGAAATCTTGTTTACAAATTTGAATGAAGTCTCCTTTATATAGGGGCTGAGTTCTAAAGGTCCTAAATAACTAAAGAATAAAATAACAATAAACTAAACATGTCTTAACTCTAATTCCTAATAAAATAATAATAACTAAAAAAATTGTTTTAACCCAACCTTAATTCCATATAAAATAATAAATCTAATCCTAAAAGATAATACATCATCCTATATTAAATTATATTACAAATAATCAATAAAAATATTGAAAATTCGTAATATTTATAAAATCTCGTATTAATCCCGTATAGGATTTTCTGCATGCATCATCTTCAGTAAAATGGTCAAATCTTGAGTTCCCGATATCGGATTGATGCGATTCAAGAACCGTTGGAAATATAAGAGACAGACGGTCGTATATACAGAAGACATATTGGCCAAATAATATCATCATCCCATTCAAAAAGTCATCGCAAGTATGCTTTTGTTCTGATCTTCTTTTCCAATGCTTGGATGAGTGGATCATTTGGAAGAGTTATTACTTCTTCCTTTGATGTGAGTCTTGTGATGCACGTATCATCCTCCCTTTCTTCAAAAAGATTTGACCTCGGATCTGAAACATTAAAGGGAGCAACATTAGAATCGTTTAATGATTCATTCACATTATACTTACCAAATAGATATGCTTTGAATCTTCGAGACTTCGTTCTTCTAATAGGTTCGAGTAGAAACATTACTCCAAAGAAGCATGTATCACTACTAGAAAAAACCCATTTAATGATGCGTATTGCGCGTCATCTAGGGGTGCAGATGACACACAAATGTGCGTCATTGAAGCCACCGTCATAAATCTCAGATGACACGCAATTGTGTGTCATAAATTTATGATGCGCATTGCGCATCATTGAAGCTCCCGTCATAAATGAAGATGACACACAATTGTGTGTCATAAATTTATGACGCGCATTGCGCGTCATTGAAGCTCCCGTCATAAATGAAGATGACACACATTTGTGTGTCATAAATTTATGACACGCATGACTTACATTACGTGTCATTGAAGCTCACGTCATTAAAAAATATGACACACATTCGTGTGTCGTGATTGTATGTCGTAAATTATATATATATATATATATATATATATATATATATATTGTAGATTGACAAATAATCAAATTAAATCACATTTAATGCCTCATAATACTAAATATATATATATATATATATCATATTATATATAAGCAATCCATTAGCATATAATATATTCACATTAAGTTATCAAAAATATTGTAATCATATGTCGATACAAAATATCATGGCATAATAAAGTTTACCACATAAGATACCCATTCTTTCCTAATATCATCAATGTCATCATCCGTGTATTCTTCATTCCCATTGCCAACCTAAGTAACAAATATGAAATAAGTATATAATTTATACTTATTTAAAGTGAATTATATAACTATCAAAGAGTACTAAAATGACCAATTTTAATCATAATAATAAGATTATTGCAAGTATGGAAATAAATAAAGTAGTTTGAAATAAGCAGACATATATATACTAACTTGGTGCTATAACAATAAGTAGAAAATAAATAAAATAGGAATGTTCACAGGAACTTACCATTTTATCAACAACAATATGGACATGACAATCATTAGAACTTTGTGAATCCAAGTTATGAAAATTTGATCCTTCATGAGGAGCACAATCTGATTCAGAAAACTTTTCAGGAAATTCAATATCTGCACTTGAAGGAGAAAGAAGAGGAATCACTATAAATGAGAATCATGTGCTTTCACACCAGGTAGACAATTAGCACAAGCACAAAATTAATACTCACCCAACTGAAAACCTTCACATGCAGCAGAGAGATCATCGGCTGCTTGAATATTGTCCACTTCATCAACATCATACAACAATCCATCAAGAATCTACTAAAGCAACATTTCATCGGATATCAGCATAGCACCTATGCATGCTTGCATGCAGTAAATACAATATTCAAACAAATGTATAAACAAAATGTAATGAAGGAAAAGAAAAAAAAACATAAAATTCATAACACGAAAAATTCAAAGAAAATAATGGCCTGGGTGTGACGAGAAAGCCTCAAGAAGAAAACAATACATACTTCAAGCTTCAAATCATCTCCTCCTTGACCTTAGACCTCACCTTATAAGGAATCACAAACAATATAATATCATCAGAAGAGTAACAAGCAAAATTTAAAATAAAAATCTGAACAAAGGTTTTCATGTGTCAACAAAGAAATTGTAAAGTTAATGTCTAGTTATACCATTGTATATCGTCTTGTCTTTTTTGCAATATTTGATAACAATATATGAGCATCAAATCTTAGAAATCACTCAATGTTTGTCCCTGCATCCCTTTGTGAGCCATAATTTTCATGTCTTGAAATGGTTATGACTATTCGTTAATTAAATCAAATATTATAATAGGTCAATATCACCCTGCCATCCAGTGCACAAGTCATAAATTTTAGGACATTAACGACTATGATAGCTTTAGAGTTATGTAAACCAACTAATAAGGAAAAGAAACAAAGACAGAAGATACTAACCAAGATTATATCAATTCAAACCAACAATTATAAGGTATAAGCCTATATCACCATAAACAATTCTTTAACCAGTTTAAAGCACCATTGATGTTGGTTCTGCATCTTCAAAACAAAGTACATCACAAAGTTAAGCATAATAATTCTACAAGAGCATTCTAGCAATAGCAAGCTGTGCACTGAAGAGGATGAGACAGATCCATCATAGGGAACTTATCAAAGATTCTAGATGCTTCTGAAATCTTAACATTGATAAAATTTAAAGCACTTTAAAGATCATTTTTTCTTTTTAATTTTGAAATGAGGGAATTGGCAAAAAGAACAGTGAGAAGTTCTTGAAGAGTATTACCACAATTAATTTTCCAGCTGTAATCAAGAGCACAAGAGAAGAAGTCTTCCATTTTCAAGTGTTTCTCTAAGTTTTCCTTCCCAAAACATAACACTCCATCTACTAAAACATGCTCACTATTAGGTTCTGCAAGTAAATTCTCAACTTGAGCTGCTTCTTCCAAGCAAGGAACAACGGACTCATCCACCTATATCCATAGATCAAAAGCAGGGGAAGGAGGGTGAGGAGCAATATAGTATTTATCAAATTTACACCCTTCTTTATGAAGAATAGCAAAAGAAAAAAACGTGAAAGTGCAGCCAGAAACCGTAGAAGTAACTAAGTATCAATGACAGGTGACACGCAAAATAGAGAAACAAATGATGGATTAATTGAAAAATATTAAGGGTATGTTTGTTTGTCTGTAATTGGTTTTCTGCAAAACCAATTCCAGAAAACCAATTACATTTCTGGAAAACCAATTCCAGAAAATCAATTACATTGTTTGGATGTTGCATTGTAAAATGTTTTACACTGTTTGGTTAGTTTTACTGAAAACAATTTACGAAATCTGTTTTTTTTAATGTATATATTTTTATATTTTTCTTGTTATTTACATTTTAAATTTTTTTAAGTTATTTTATAAAATTGTATTTTATAAAATTGTATTTTATAAAATTTTGAAATGAAATGTTTTATTTTTATAAGTACATGAAATTAAATTTGTAGAAAATATACTAATTATGTTGATTGTGTTATAAATACACAATTTTAGGTTTGAAGCATTCATTATTCTTTATCTATTAGAATTTTTAAAATTAAATTTTAACTCATAATTAATATCATATGTAGGTTTAATTAATATAATATCTTTTCCAGATTATGCTATTTTAATGGCCAAGTATCCCTATGCATTTGTCAATTATCTCACATCCTCGTCTCAAATGGAGTAGCAGTCATTGCAGACTGTTGTTCACAGTACTGATCGAACTTCGAATGGCCATCTTGTTGAAAACAAAAATTCTAAACCCCCTCTCTCCAGTTCCACACTAGTTCATATAAGGTATGAAAGTGAAAATGGAAAGACCAATATCATCTAAGGAAACATGCATATCAAATCTTATAAACAACTGCTACTGAGAAAGGCTAATTATTGACATTCATCACACTGCAACGTTTATAAACAAACAGAACATATATAGGCAGGAATCATATGTTCCATTGCAACTTTATTTTTACGAGCGGAACTTCTTGCATTTAGATATCCCTTGAGGTGTTGATTTAGCAAACCCACTGACAGGTCTAGGGCCAGAATAAATCCAAACACAGAATAAGTTTTAGGGTCGTAATATAATGGAAGGGAAAATAGAAGTAGCTACAAAAGTAATGCAAAAGTGTCACTGCAAACAAAACAAGGATCCGCAGCTCAATTAGTAACCAAAGTAATGAAATCTCACATCTCATTTATCAAACAAACGGTAATCATCATCTTTAATGTATGCAAATATAGGGGCTTCCTCTTCACCATCTTCCATACCTCTAAACACCACTTCTTCCATAGCATTTTGACAAAAAAATTCATATTAGGAAGCATCGAAAAGCGCACTATCTGCAAAATTGTTAACCAATTAGCAAATCGAACAATACCATACGAGTGAACATGCCACGTTTGGTGGGTGTAAATATCCAAAAAATTCCAACGGAATATAATAACTAGAGCAATTAGCACAGAGATCAAAGAGCAAAAGCCCATAGATAGTTGAAATCCATTATGTGGATCAAACAAATTTCAACAAAAACAACGAATTCCCTTTCAAAATAATAATCACATGGAATTATGAAGATTCTATCACAAATCCAGGAAAAGAAGTGAAAATTTTACCTAATGGCAGGTAGCCCAGGATGAAGGAGAACAAAAATCAAGAGGAAAATAAGGGGAATGATGGAAATTGAAAGGAAAGAATCGGAGGAGGAAGGGATTTGGGGAAATAAAAATAACCGGTGAGTTTAGGAAAATGACTTACCTAAGAAATAAACGGTAAGTTGTTTTCCCGTGTTTTATTTCCTTTTTTCCTTTGACTGTAGTTTGTTTTCCTTTGACCGGGTTTTCCTTTTCCGAACCAAACACTGGAATTGGGGGAAAACCTTTTCCGTAAAATGAAATACCTGAAACAAACAGACCCTAAAATGAAGTTTCTTACCTTTTGACATTTTACATCAGCAAGCTTCTTTATCAAATGTGGTTTCCCTTCAGTTTTCATGTTTTATAACCTTGGCTTGTAATACAATTCCTAACTTGCATTCATGTATCCAAGAATTCCCCACAACTACTAATACACCTAAGCAACCAAAGCAAACAAACATTAGTAATTCTATTAATTAAACCAAATATGGAATTTAAAACAAGGAAATAAACGATTTTGAGTGTGATTATTTTTATATGCTTCATAATTCCTTCTGCATTTTAATGCGAAAAGAAATGACTACGACAAAAACATGGAGCAACAAATAAGTCTAATTTAAAACACCATTTCAAGCACATATCCATTCAAACACTTCCAATGAAACTTAAAAAGTTAAAAGAAAAGGAAAAATAAGTAATTTCATTTTAATGAAAAAAAGATGAAAATCAAGTTTATTGAGTGTCGTCCAGGATTTAACATTAAAAGGGGGATTATGAACTGCAATTTATCTTTTATCCAAAGAGACCAATTATAGCGGCTTTATACTCAGATTTTGAAGAGAAATATAGATATTTACAGTGAAATGAGACTACTCGAGTTGTTTAGTTCATCTACAAATTTCCTTTTTCTAAACTCAGCAGAGAAAAGGGAGAAGATAATATCAGCTAACAAACCATAAAGAAAACCAAATTTTCTTTCCCCAATGTTTTTTCAGGAATTAAATAGGCAATAAGAATCAAACATACGTCATGCATCCGCAAACCGATGGCTAACCACTTATCACTCTCCGATCTACATAATTTTCAGATCAAAAGAAAACCCTCTAAGAAAATTTAAAACTAGTAAATCCCAAAAAGGAAAAAAAACAATATTAACTAAATGAAAAAAAAATTGAACTTGAAGAGATGGAACAAAGAACTAAGTTAAGAAGAGAAAAGGGAAAAAAGAAGGGAATATTCGTAAGAGAAGTTGAGAACAGCAGAAGGCCTCGTAGAATATAACAGAGGTAAAAAAGAGACTTTTGGGAGCATTGAAGTCGATACCCTGCTAAAAAGAGGCTTTGAAATTTTACAGTGGGAAAACATGCATACGTGATGGAAATTATAGGGGGAAATTAAAAGACGACTTTTAGAGATAACACACAATGAAAAGTGTACTCTGTGTGTTTGCTAAATTTTTTGGATTATGACTATTAAATATGACACACATTATTGTAAGTCATAAATCGTTCAGATTTTATGAAACATGACATTTTTTTATGACACATTTTTTGCAAATCATAAATTAGCGTGTGTCATCGTTCGTGTGTCATTAAATGTATATTTTCTTGTAGTGTATTATGGACTCTGGTGCATGTATCACCCCTCCTTAAAGAATTGTTGGAGATGCAGAATTCAATATATCTTAAGGATGTATGGCAGCTTATAAAACAACGGTGGATCAAGAATATTTTTTGAGAATTGACACACATACATGAATAATATAAAATTTTCATATGGTTAGACACAAACAAAAGTTTAAGGTGGACACAATCGATAAAATTGTACCCACCCTTATATATGGGTGAATCCGCCACTATTTTGAAATATTGGGTGAGATTTATTTGTCTTGGTTGTATTCTCGTGATAGTTTCGGTGTGAGTCGGATATAAATAGGTTTTCTACCTTTAAATATTCTGGAAGCTCTTCGCGTTTCTTTGGTATTATTCTTACTGTTATTAAAATTGTTTTGGTTGTAACGGTTCTCTGTTGATTTGAGTTTTGGAGACAACCAGTAGAAAAATAAGGTTTATAATTGCTCTAGTAAGGAGTTTTTTTATTGGAGTTTTATTTAAATATATTGTATTCGATTTTGACGTGGGATTTGTATGGGATCTTTTTATATCCATTTTATATGAATTTTATAATAAATAAAATATTTGTTGTCATGTTCAAGGGCAACTATGTCAATTGGCTTCAACTTCCTTCAGACGGATACACTGATAATGTTGAGGAGATCTGAAATCTATTTGTATCTTATTTTCAGGATATCTTCACTGCTTCTTTCTTAATTGATTTAGATGCTATAATTGATTTCATTCAATCGTGTGTCCATAATGATTTCCTCACTAAGACTTTCATGAATGAAGATAGTTGCCATTCTACATCTTAGATTCACCTTTTTAACACACCGAGATTAGATGGTTTTCATACTTGTTTTTACCATCTTTTCTAGGATGATGTTGTGATAGATGTGACGAATATTGTTCTAATTCCAGAGATGAATGGTGTTGTTAGTATCGAATTATCTATCGATAAAATTATGCAATATTTTATACAAGATTGTTTCTGAAGTTGTGATGAATCAGTCCAAAACTATTTATGAATCTCAGAGTGCTTTTGGTTCCAGTCGTTTAATCGCTAGTAATGCTTTGATTTTTGTATAAAAACTCCAAACATTTTGTACCTGTCGCTCAGGCCGTACAGGTGCTTTTGCTTTGAAGCTGAATCAATATAAGTATACCATTTTTGGGGCAACTCATGCTTGTATGGGTTGTAAATACTTGTGATGATATTCAACGAGCCATTTCGAGTTTACCTGGGCTCCCCGACTGTCATTAGTTGTAATTTTCATCTTACTTTCTGCTTTTTTGAATGAACGAGTGTTGTCAAGCAAATGTTTGACATCTTTCCCAAGGTGGGAAGCTGGTATATTTCAGGCCTTGCCCACATATCAAAAGGAAAAACTATTCTTCCTTGAGTTCAAACAATAACATCTGCATACTGTGAATTCGATATCAATACTTAAGAAAAATTTTAAACATATACGAACTTGTAATCACCTCATATCTACTACCTATTGTTTGAACTAGTTTGTACTTTATTTGTTTATGGCAATGCAATGATATGATTTAATTATAAACATTAAACCCTGAAAATATTATAATTAAAGATCAAGTCTTACGAATTAATTTCACAAAACTTGCTAAAAGGGTAAATTTATCAAACTCTGAATACAATTTTCATTGCTGGATAGAATTAAAAAAAAGTAAAAATAGAATTAAACTTTAAAAATACATATTTTAAACTAAATTACACACACTAGTATTGTCCTTCCAAACGGACATGACTTACTTTTACATAGGCAAAACTGTCGAGATAATGCATGTGGGAATGTTTAATTCCCAAAACAATGAACTCAGGCTATTATTTCCTCAAATGGGGTGTTTGCTACAGATAACATGCAAAGGTTGGGATCTCTCGGCGTCATCAGGGAAAGGATTTAGGGTTTCTCGACGTCTTCAGCTTACATTGGTTCAAAGGATCTCTCGGCATATCTCGACGTCTTCTATGTTCGTTCAAAGGATGTCTCGGCGTCTTCAACAAAAAAAATCCATGCATTAAAAGATCTCTCGGCGTCTTCATTGAAAAAATTTCCAATCAAACTTGAAATGCTCGGCGTCTTCTATGCAAATATATGAAGTTCATACGTGGAAAGCAACGCTGCACGCATGCATGCGTTGGGTAGGGACTCACTCCTCTTCTTATTCTTTTAATTATCAGAGTTTCTTTACTGGGTGCTTTTCCTTAATTGTATCTTTTCACAAAACAGAACTCACGTGAAAAATAAGTAATCGAAGTGATCATTCGGTTGTTGGAATGGATTTCTCAATCTCATTAATTAAGTTTTGACTTTCTTGATGGACCACACTACCTGATTAAATGAAACAACTATTAGAAAATATCAACAGTGTGGCCTCACTGCCCAATCCTTGTACAAAAGATGTTATAGTACTTTAAATAAGATTAAAAATTTAAATTTGTACAGTGAATCAAGTAAAGTACATTATGAAAATCATCTATATGATAAAACTTTATAATACAAGCAAATAGACATATTTTTAACAATAATATATTAATAATTTTATATATACTTAATTAGACTCATACCCGATTTAACCCAAATTGGCCCGATCCCTAAACCCTAAACCATATATAAACAAAATTAAATCGAATGTAATATAGACACAAACTAAATTGATCTGAAATGTTCCAACTTAAATCTAATACGAATGATCCGTTTGTTGCCCCTACTTCTACTTAAACCTAAAAGCATTTTATAACATATACTCTTAATAAATAAAGAAAATAATTATACGTAGAAGTAGGGGTGACAAACGGATCATTCGAATTAGATTTAAGTTGGATCATTTCAGATCAATTTAGTTTGTGTCTAGATTACATTCGATTTAATTTTGTTCATATAAGGTTTATGATTTAGGATTTAGGGTTTAACCATAGGCTTTTAAAGTATAACTATTAACACGTTATATTTTATATAGATATAAAAAATAAACACGAAGAAACACAGAATTACTGAAATGTCGATATCACCAAATCTGCTAATACGTTATACTTTACCCATAGGCTACCGAGTAGTGACCCACTTAATTGCTGAAAGTTTTCAACCCTTAAAAAATTAACCTATTCGTATTGACTCGAACAAAAAATTAACCGATCTAATATTGACTTAACCCTAAATCCTAAACCCTATATGAACAAAACTAAATCGAATGTAATCTAGACACAAACTAAATTGATCTGAAATGATCCAACTTAAATCTAATTCGAATGATCTGTTTGTCACCCCTACTTATACTTATAATTATTTTCTTTATTTATTAAGAGTATATGTTATAAAATGATTTTAGGTTTAAGTAGAAGTAGGGGTGACAAACGGATGATTCGTATTAGATTTAAGTTGGAACATTTCAGATCAACTTAGTTTGTGTCTAGATTACATTCGATTTAATTTTGTTCATATAAGGTTTAAGATTTAGGGTTTAGAGTTTAGGGTTTAGGGTTTAACCATAGGCTTTTAAAGTATAACTATTAGCACGTTATATTTTATATAGATATAAAAAAATAAACACGAAGAAACACAGAATTACTGAAATGTCGATATCACCAAATCTGCTAATACATTATATTTTACCCATAGGCTACCGAGTAGTGACCCACTTAATTGTTGAAAGTTTTCAACCCTTAAAAAATTAACCGATTCATATTGACCCGAACAAAAAATTAACTGATGT
This sequence comes from Hibiscus syriacus, assembly GCF_006381635.1. Lineage (NCBI taxonomy): Eukaryota > Viridiplantae > Streptophyta > Magnoliopsida > Malvales > Malvaceae > Hibiscus > Hibiscus syriacus. The sequence goes on along the minus strand of NW_024062800.1, from coordinate 8,291,021 downwards.
AATATTGACTTAACCTTAAACCCTAAACCCTATATAAACAAAATTAAATCGAATGTAATCTAGACACAAACTAAATTGATCTGAAATGATTCGAATGATCCGTTTGTCACCCCTACTTCTACGTATAATTATTTTCTTTATTTATTAAGAGTATATGTTATAAAATGATTTTAGGTTTAAGTAGAAGTAGGGGTGACAAACGGATCATTCGTATTAGATTTAAGTTGGATCATTTCAGATCAATTTAGTTTGTGTCTAGATTACATTCGATTTAATTTTGTTCATTCAAGGTTTAGGGCTTAGGGTTTAGCCATATTAGGGCTTAGGGTTTAGGATTTAGCCATAGGATTTAGGGATCGGGTCAAATTGGGTTAAATCGAGTATGAGTCTAGTTAAGTATATATAAAATTATTAATATATTATTGTTAAAAATATGTCTATTTGTTTGTCAATCTTATCATTCGTGCTCATTTCAACTTTTAATCATTTAATATTTTGAATTAAACCATAATTTAGAGATTTTAATTTAACCCAAACTCGATCTTATAATACGTGTTTGAATATGTAATTCAAATTTTATATTGATAAGTTTTATAAAAGTTTATAGCTGGTCCAACTACAATTTGGATCGATTTTTATTCGAGTTGAGTATAGTTCGGGTTTTGGATCAAATATAATCATCATTTTTTAGACTATTTCGGATATCAAACTGGATAAAACCGATTCGGACAATCGAATTAGGATCAAGTTTATCATATCCACGTGGAAGCCTGTAATTTGGACACGTGACTTCATTGCTTGTATTATAAAGTTTTATCATATAGATGATTTTCATAATGTACTTTACTTGATTCACTGTACAAATATAAATTTGGACACGTGGATTCTGTTTTGTGAAAAGATTCAATTAAGGAAAAGCACTCAATAAAGAAACTCTGATAATTAAAAGAATAAGAAGAGGAGTGAGTCCCTACCCAACGCATGCATGCGTGCAGCGTTGCTTTCCACGTATGAACTCCATATATTTGCATAGAAGACGTCGAGCATTGTTTGATTGGAAATTTTTTCAATGAAGACGTCAAGAGATCTTTTAATGCATGAAAATTTTTGTGTTGAAGACGTCAAGACATCTTTTAAATGAACATAGAAGACGTCGAGTAATCCATTTCATGCATGGATATTTTGTGTTGAATACGTCGAGAGATGCCGAGAGATCCTTTGAACCAATGTAACCTGAAGACGCCGAGAAACCTTAAACCCTTTCCCTAATGACGCCGAGAGATCCCAACCTTTGCATGTTATCTGTAGCAAACACCCCATTTGGGGAAATAATAGCCTGAGTTCATTATTTTGGGAATTAAACATTCCCACATACATTATCTCGGCAATTTTGCCCTTTTACATATTGTTGACACCCGTTTTTGTTCGACTCAACAAAAAATATTATATTATTATTATTATATTAGTATTATTATTATAATTTATATTATAATTATTTTGTAGGCCCCATGTTGAACCCACATATCTCAACCATTTCCCTTTGTGGGAAACGGATTGTACACCATTATCACCTTATTTCACGATGAAGTGGAGAGGTGGGTATTGGAGGAGATTACAAAGCGATCTTGGGATATAAATAAAGAGCAAAAAAATAACAGAAAAGGGGGAAAAACACTGGACTCGGTTCTCTCTCTCTCTTTGACTTCTTTCTCTTCTTTCCATGGTTTCTGCACTGTACCTGTGACGACGAGCTGCTTCCTCGTCACGATGCCAGCAACATAACCAAGACTTTGAAATACAAACTCGTAGCCATCGCATCGATCTTGATGGCCGATCCTCTCGGCGTTTCGCTCCCGATTCTCGCCAAGAAGATCCCGACGTTTCAACTGGAAAACAACGTCCTCTTCCATGGATTAAGCAAGCTCCTTCCAATTCCTCAACGATTGGCCTTAGCAACACACTCAATTTCGTCCTTCTTCTTGATGGCATAGCTGTTAGATGATCCCTGTGCGGCGTTAATCAGTTCATCGGCCAAATATTCAACTATGGTCTTAATGTTTCTGAATGCAGACTCACGAGCACCAGTGGTAAGGAGATAAATGGCTTGATTCACACGACAAAGTGGAGAAATATCAACAGCTTGACGCCTTACAACACTAGCAAAACCAATTCGAGTAGCATCCTCACGATGCCCACTGTTGATAACAACATCAACGATGACTTGAATTGGATTCTGATCAGTCAGGAGATAAATAATTTCCATGGCATGCTTCACAAACCTGTCTGCCATAAGCTTCTTCCCATTGTTTCGTCTATACATACTCAGAGCAGGCCAAGTCAGTGGAGGATTATTACAGTAGGCAAAAGAAACTTCTCAAGTTTCAGGTCTCCTGTACACCGGCACTCTAGACAATGATGTGAAGAGCGTAAACGGGGTGCTACCACCAAGCAACAACACAGTTCTGAGCGGCGACAACACTTTGATCGGCAATGAGGGAGAGATGGAGAGAAGGAGGGCGTGTTTGATTGTCTCAACTCTGGCAAGCCTATGCTGCGTAGCGCTGGTTAGATCCAGTGCCTCTAATTATCGTTACAAAGCTGGAGATAAAGTTCCTCTATACGTTAATAAACCACTAGTGACGAAGAACCAAAACTTTCAGAATCCAACGAGGAAGCAAATGATAAAGCAGAAGAAGAAGAAGGAGATGAAACAGGAGACAACACGAGGAACGACATTCTCTGACCGCAGCTTGATCCAACGGTTTGATTTCTCGTAATCGGAGAGCTTTCAGCTATGCTCGTAAGTTGTTCGATGATATGTCGGTACGAGATATGGGTTGTTGGAATGCAATGATTTCTGGATACTGTCAAAAAGGCAATGTTGTCGAGGCATTAGATGTTCTGAATCAGATAAGATTACCTACTCCGGTAATCTCACACCTTGCATGAGTGATCCACGTTTAAGGGGGCCTCAAGAATATTTTAAGGATACATATTAAAAGTGTCAGGTTCTCGGAGTGGGAGCAGATTCCCGTTCCTAGAAGTGTGAGGGCAATTATTGCTTTACATCTTCATAATTATGGAAGTGGGCCAAATCCATGGGGGTAAATCTTCATAATTATTTGTTTCCTTTTTTTATTATTTTTCTTTTTACTCAATTTTACTTATCCTTGTTTATCTATCTTATTTATTTTATTATTATTATATTAATATTTTTTCCTATTATTTTTTTCATATATATTTTTTAATATTCTTGGCTTTTTAGGGGAATTGTTAATCAATCAAAGATAATTAATTCGAATCGAATTTTTAAATTTTAATTTTAATTTTAATTTTTCGCAATTAAAGACAACCGACAAATTAATTGGTACCGAAAGGGCGGTTCAAGGGTGCTAATCCTTCCTTGACCGTAACCGACTCTCGAACCCGATATATTTTTGGTTTAACGCAGATCAGGTAAGATGGTGTCCGATCAACCTAAATATTTTTTAAAATGACCGGTGGCGACTCCCAATCCATTTTATTCAAGTCGAAGCCCGATTCCGGGCCCAACCGAAAGACGACAGCGACAGCTTGGCGACTCCGCTAGGGACATGTAAGTGAGTCAGACCAAAATTAATTTTCGATTGTCTTTTTATGCGAAAATAGTAAATTTTAATTTTAATTTATTTATTTGATTCCAATTATTTACATTTGGTTATTTTTCAAATAAATAGTTGTACTGACATTTTTTCAATGATTTCAGATTTTTGAAAAGTTTTCATCTCTGGCTTTATACCTGAGCTCCTAACCCTGTTTAAGTGGGGGTGAAAGTGACGCCTTCGTGAGAATTTATTCTCCGCACAGGCCTAGCAAGTAGCCTTTGGGATTCATATACCTTATGTCTTCGTGTGAATTTATTCACCGTATAGGCATAAGGGAATGTATCCTCTAGAGTTTAACTTAGTCCACATAAGCTTGTAATGGGCTTAGGACTAAGAATCTGGCAAACCCAAAGGGGGCACCAGCAAGGAGAACTTGGGTACCTTTTTTAGAACCTAAATCGGGAAACTACAAGGAGTTAGAGCCCACCCCTAAACCTCATTTCAAACCCTAGGCTATTTTTGAGATTATTTCTTGCTTTATTTTCTACTCAAAGCATGTGAACTAAAAATTTATGCGGTTATGACTGGTTCAAAATTAACATACGGGATAGAAATCATGCCCGGGTAGGAATAATAAGCATGAGGGGTAGATATCATGTGGGGTAGGACTTTTTATTTTCATTATTTTTTTATCTTTATCTCACTAACTTTTTTCCTTCCATTTTTGTTCTCTTTCATTTTATTTTTATCATTCACATCATTTAAAAGAGGTGTTGATCCACAAAAACATGTTCGTTAACCATAAATAATTTTCATTAATGGACAAAGGGGTTGTAATACAAAAGGTAAAAAACGCAGAGGTGCGATTATGGTCAGAAAAGACTCAAAAGGAAAAGGGAGTTACTCTGCAAGGCAATTATATGTCACATTCAATCAAGAAGATGTGGTGCCCACAATCGAAGAGTATACCACTCTACTGTATTGTGAATGACTCAGAATGGATCGAGATTTACACCAAACACATCAAAAGTCCACTTTTCGAAATTGGTTTGGCAAAGGTTGCAGGGGAAAGACGAGAAAATGGTTGTTGACCTGGAGAGTCCCTTCAAAGACAACAAGAACAAGATGGCAAAACGATAGCTGAATTGGAAGCCATTATCGACAAATTCAAGAAACAAGCAAATGAACTTCGGATAATCCCTTTGATGGAGGATTTCAATGGAGTTTCCGATTCAGCAAAAGATGAAAGCTAGAGATGCAGTCATTCGATACTTCTGGGAACAAGTACAAAAAACAACTCCTCACTTGCACGGTTTAGCCAGAGAAGCCGGAGCGGTTCGATAGGGTATTCGACCGGTGACAGACGTAGGTAGAAGACTAGTCAACTTATTTCGGGGTCTAGTGGATTTAGTCCAGACGTACCTTTAAATATGTTTATTGTCTCTTAAAAGATAAAACACTTTTGTCCCAATAAAGATTATTTATAATAACAAACATGTTTTCAGATCAATGCCTCGAACATTTCATGCATTTTTTCATTTTGCACTTACATTTCATTTCTAAGCATTTTCATAAACATAAAATTTCTTCATGGAGTATTCGATGAAGTGGTCTTAACCACATGACACCACATGGAAGCAAGATTTTAACAATTAAAGAAAAAAAATTGAAATTAGTATAGTGGGAGCTTGATCAGCTGATTGTAGGACTAAGCCTGCCAGGATGATCTGAGAAAAGAGTCCCCATATCATAAGGGCTACGATGTTGAAGATGTTTGCAGTTACCACATAGGAAGCTCCAAACATTCCTCTAAGAACTGTAAGGCGTTGAAACGCAAGATCCAAAACCTGATGGATTCAAGGGAATAGACAGCCGAAGAAGGGGGCATTGTATATATCATTTGCACTTAGAGCATTATTTTGTTTGAACACGTCTTTGATCTTTCATGTTTGCTTAATCATTTAAACGATTGAATTTATGTTACTTTCTAAGGTGGAACAATTGAACAAATTTTAATCTTTAGTTCTTCGAATATTAAATGAATTAAGGATTCTTTTAATTCTTGAAGAATTATAGATTTTTTACATATGGCAAGATTAAACCTTTCTTATCCTGTCTCAAACCCTAAAATAAAATACCTTGATTCTTTACCCAAAATAATTCATGGCCATTACCAAAAGACCTGATTTTGACATTACCACCCTTTGAAACTTTTGAACATTTCTTTGAGTCAATAAAATCACACCATTGTCTTTTTAGACTCAAAATTGACCTTTTTTTTATACCACTAAGACCTAAGGCATTGAGTTGTTCATTTGAACATGAGCATTCTTCTAAGACACAACTTGAGGCATCTCGCAGGGAGCCTGAACATTGAGACATGTTGGGAGCAAGAAGCAGATAGAAGAATTCATTCGAAATAATTTTATCATGCATTAATTACACTGTTTTTATGTGAATAAAATTAATCCTGAAAATCTATCCCCATGAGGATACCTCTTCTGTGAGGACTTCCATGTATGAAATGATGAACGAATTTCTTTCTTTATCCCTTCACAACAAGAGAAAATATATATCTCTTGTGTCCCCTTTTGAGCCTATAATATTTTTCTTTTGATTCAACCCTAACCAAGGATCACCCTCCACACTAGGGGCAAGGTGGAATAAATCATCTCACATAGTGAAGACATCAATCCAAAGGAGATACCAAATGCAAAGTGCGAAGATCCAATCAGAACAAAAAGAAAAAAATAAAAAAAACAAAGAAAAAAAGCAAAGAGAAAATAAAAAAAGAAACAAAAATAAAGGAAAAGTGAAAAAAAATACAAGACGCATATGCAAAGATTCACTCGATTCAAATGACGCTTCGAGATTCAAATTATGAGATTGATCAAGCACAATCATTCCAGAATCACTTCACTCGAAGTTCATGGAACATCCAGAGAAAATCAAGAGAAACACATACGAGCAGATTCAAATTGAGCAAGATAAGATTGAAGGCATCAGAATGAATTGATCCTTGGTTTAATACCCTGAAACACTTGTTTGGGCCTATTTATCATTTTCTTTCATAACCATGAACCATGGCCTACATTACGTGCCTTAAAAGTCCCTTCTATTCATACATGGATTTCTAAACAGAAGAGATTATCTTCAGATTTCATCCCGCCCGTCAGGATTAATCTTTATGTGCAAAAAGTTTTTTAAAATCTTTAATGCATGATAGAGAAAAATAACAAGGGGGTTTAAGACTTAAATTCTGAATGACATCTTGAAACCAAAGGAGGATTCGAGTTGAAAACCTAAAAATGCGACTCGAACATAAAAATTGTGCAGCTGAGGCGATCATACAAATTCCTTGATAAGACATCTCACAATCCGAGTGTGACCATGATGGTTGGGAGTCGAAGAACACTTCCAGTAGAGGAGCATGCAAGCTACCCCATCAAACCTTTGAGCATCAAATAAACAAAAATACCAAACCTTTGACCAAACACGATAACCTGAGACTTTTTATCATTTCCTTACTTAACCATTTCCCAAAAAATAGTTTTGATCTTGGCACTTGTCAAATAACTATAATTCATTGAAGGATTAACAATGTAATTAATTATTTGATATCCAATGAACTCTAGTTTTATGATTCGTTCCAATTTTAAAACCGTGAAAGGGACAATATTTTCAAAACTTTTGGTTAAACATTTTTCGAAACTCTTTTAATTGATATTTTCAGAACTTTGAAAATAAAAGAGAAATAAAAATATTTTTTTCAAACAAGACAATCTCTTTAGAGTGGATCTTGGTAAATGACATGTGGCTCTTAGACACAAAACTCATGCTTAGAATCAATGTTGAAGCAAGAAATGAGAAACATTGGGGGCTTTTTTGGAAATTCAACATCGAATATTGGGGCATCTTTGGGGATTCAACACCCTAATGCGAATTATCAGATCTTCTGAAGGTCTTTCCTCAACATGTAGGAACCAGCAGACAAAAAATGAGATTCTGTCCAAAGAATAGAACAAGAACTAATTCATTATACATACATTTTAGAGCACCATATTTATCATTTTTCACATACATAATTTTTGCAGCTTTAGAGTCAAGTTTCAATGATACTCAATTCAAAGGTACCTTCATAAATTGACGGTGGTGGCTTAACTCAGCAGCGAGGAGCTATACCTCAACCAATTTAACTTGTTGAAATATCGACAAATTTTTAGAATAAACCTCAGAAGGGTTCGAAAGCTAATCTAGAAAGAATCCGGTTCAGCTTAACTCAACAATGAGTGGCTAGTCTCCAATTAACTTTTTCAAGCCAGGTTTCAACTCCATGACGGAGGATATCTGACTGACAGAATATACTGCTTGGCTTTCCCATGAAGGGTGACCATTTAAAGAACTATGATCGGCTTAGACCCGCGAAGGGGGTCATCTTTCATTTAGAGGAAATTTACACCACAACTTAAGCCGAGAAAAGTTGTGTGTCAACAAGCAATGAAAAACCAGTTTCATTCAAAGTCAATTTCAACTTCACAACGAAAGATATTGAACTCGAAAGAGATGCAATTTACAAATGTGAATTTTAACTTCACAACGAAGGACATCCAATTAAAAGCTCAATTTCACAGCGAAGCATGCCATCCACAGATTTGACTTTCTTAAGTCAACTATTAGAGCTTCTGAAAGGATTTCTTTAACATGCAGGAACAAGCAGATTATTGACCGCCTTTGAGATTGTTTCTCTCGAAACAAGGGGTCGTCTCTCTTGAGACTAATTTAATCAAAACAAAGTTTTGTCTCTCTTGAGATAGTTTCTCTTGAAACAAATTTTGTCTCGCTTAAGACAGTTTCCCTTTAAACAAATTTTGTCTCTCTTGAGACAGTTTCCCTTGAAATAAAATCTTTGAATATGTTTTCCTTGAAACAAATTTTGTCTCCCTTGAGACAATTTCTTTTGGAACTAAGTTTTGTCTCTCTTGAGACAATTTCCCTTGAAACAAATTTTGTCTCTCTTGAGACAGTTTCTCTTGAAACAAGATCTTTGAATATGTTTTACATTAAACAAATTTTGTCTCCCTTGTTTCTCTTGAAACAAATTTTGTCTCTCTAGAGATAGTTTCCCTTGAAACAAAATCTTTGAACATGTTTTACATTAAACAAATTTCGTCTCTCTTGACACAGTTTCTCTTGAAACAAATTTTGTCTCTCTTGAAACAAATTTTGTCTCTCTTGAGACAGTTTCCCTTTAAACAAATTTTGTCTCTCTTAAGACAGTTTCCCTTGAAACAAAATCTTTGAATATGTTTTCCTTGAAACAAATTTCGTCTCTCTTGAGACAGTTTCTTTTGGAACTAAGTTTTGTCTCTCTTGAGACAGTTTCTCTTGATACACAAAAAAACCTTTGAAATTGTTTCTCTTGAAACAAAAAAAAAACCCCTTTGAAAATGTTTCTCTTGAAACACAAAAGACCTTCGAGTTCGACTACACTAAACTCAAAGGCACATCATTTGCAGCATAGCTTAAGTCGAGAAGGGTTATCTACCAACCAAAGACCTTTCGAGTTCGATTACACTCAGCTCAGAGGAAAATCAAATTTACAGCGTAGCTCAAGGCAAGAAGGGCTATATGTCAATAAAATAATCGAGTTCGATTCCATTCAGCTTGATTACACGTCAACCACACTACTTTCCGGTTGTAGTCGAGGTTTTCAAGTCGAGAAGAAGACTTGGGTTAGTCGTGCCTTAGTGACAAAAAACCACTTTTTGGCAGCACAACTTAAGTCGAGAAGGGCTATCTGTCAACAAAATTGTCGAGTTCGATTCCATTCAGCTCGATGACACATCATCAAGAAACTACTTTCTGGTTGAAGCCAATGTCTTTAAGTCAAGAAGAAGATCTGGAGCAATCTCTCAAGTTTAGTACAACATAACTCAAGGCGAGAAGTGTTATCTGTCAATGAAAACATTTGGGTTTGATTTCATTCAGCTCAATGACGTATCAACTATTTTCTGGTCAAATTTTCACACCCATGTCTTTAAATCGAGAAAAAGACCAAGGTTGACAAGATTGGCAGCAAAGAGTCACTTTCCGATTCACCTATGATTTTGACTTCACAAAGAAGGATATTGTACCCAATGGATTGACTTAGTGTCACAACAAACACTATCAAGTCTCAAATCAAAGAGAATCGGACAAAAACTTGTTGCCTTTTTCATCTTTGCCCTATTCTTGTTAACACAAAAATATGCAAAGAGGGACAGCTGTAGACACCTGTTTTTGTCTGGATCTACAAAAATATTATATTATTATTATATTACTATTATTAATTTAAATTATAATTATTTAATAGGCCCCATATTGAACCCATGTATCTCAACCGTTTCCCTTTATGGGAAACGGGTTGTACACCATTATCTCCTCAACTCACGCCTTTCGCTGGGAAGTTGGGGAAGAGTTGCCGCTAAACTCGTTGCTTCCAACACTCTCAAGATCACCTTATTTCACGATGAAGTGGGGAGGTGGGTATTGGAGGAGATTACAAAGCGATCATGGGATATAAATAAAGAGCAAAAAAATAACAAAAAAGGGGGAAAACACTAGACTCGGTTCTCTCTCTCTGTCTTCTTTCTCTTTCTTCCATGGTTTCTGCACTGTACCTGTGACGAGTTGCTTCCTCATCACGATGCCAGCAACAGAACCAAGACATTGAAATACAAACTCGTAGCCATCGCATCGATCCTTATGGTCGATGCTCTCGGTGTTTCACTCCCGATTCTCGCCAAGAAGATCCCGACGTTTCAACCGGAAAACAACATCCTCTTCCATGGATTAAGCAAGCTCTTCCAATTCCTCAACGATTGGCCTTAGCAACACGTTCAATTTCGTCCTTCTTCTTGATGGCATAGCTGTTAGATGATCCCTGTGCGGCGTTAATCAGCTCATCGGCCAAACATTCAGCTATGGTCTTAATGTTTCTGAATGCAGACTCACGAGCACCAGTGGTAAAGAGATAAATGGCTTGATTCACACGAAGAAGTGTAGAAATATCAACAGCTTGACGCCTTACAACACTAGCAGAAACAATACGAGTAGCATCCTCACGAGGCCCACTGTTAATAACAGCATCAACGATGACTTGAATTGGATTCTGATCAGTCATGAGATAAATAATTTCCATGGCATGCTTCACAAACATGTCTGCCATAAGCTTCTTCCCATTGTTTCGTCCATGCATACTCAGAGAAGGCCAAGTTAGTGGAGGATTATTACAGTAGGCAAAAGAAACTTCTCAAGTTTCAAGTCTCCTGTACACCGGCACTCTAGACAATGATGTGAAGAGCGTAAACGGGGTGCTACCACCAAGCAACAACACAGTTCTGAGCGGCGACAACACTTTGATTGGCAATGAGGGAGAGATGGAGAGATGGAGAGAAGGAGGGCGTGTTTGATTGTCTCGACTCTGGCAAGCCTATGCTGCGTAGCCCCTGTTAGATCCAGTGCCTCTAGTTATCGTTACAAAGCTGGAGATAAAGTTCCTCTATACGTTAATAAACCGCTAGTGACGAAGAACCAAAACTTTCAGAATCCAACGAGGAAGAAAATGAAAAAGCAGAAGAAGAAGAAGAAGAAGAAGGAGATGAAACAAGAGACAACACGAGGAACGACATACTCCGACTGCAGCTCGATCCAACGGTTTGATTTCTCGTAATCGGAGAGCTTTCAACTATGCTCGTAAGTTGTTCGATGATATGCCGGTGCGAGATATGGGTTGTTGGAATGCAATGATTTCTGGATACTGTCAAAAAGGCAATCCTGCCGAGGCATTAGATGTTCTGAATCAGATAAGATTACCTACTCCGGTAATCTCACACCTTGCATGAGTGATCCACGTTTAAGGGGGCCTCAAGAATATTTTAAGGATACATATTAAAAGTGCCAGGTGCTCGGAGTGGGAGCAGATTCCCGTTCCTAGAAGTGTGAGGGCAATTGTTGCTTTAAATCTTCATAATTATGGAAGTGGGCCAAATCTATGGGGTAAATCTTCATAATTATTTTTTTTCCTTGTTTTATTATTTTTCTTTTTACTCAATTTTATTTATCCTTATTTATCTATCTTATTTTTTATTATTATTATATTAATATTTTTTTCCTATTATTATTTTTTCATATATATTTTTTATTTGATAATCTAACGGTATTCTTGACTTTTTAGGAGAATTGTTAATCAATCAAAGATAATTAATTCAAATCGAATTTTTAAATTTTAATTTCAATTTTTCGCAATTAAAGACAAAAAAAATTAATTGATAGCGAAAAAGGGGCCCATGCGCACATACTTATGGTAAAGACAAGGAAAAAATTGAACTAACATTTCTTAAAAATAAAATTGAAATTTAAAATAAAAAGGAGAGAATAATCTTTACACACAGAGAAAAAGATCGTTTCTGATATCAATACATTTATCTTACCTTTCAGAATAAAAAAAGACCTACTCAAAAACAAATTTTGTTCACTTGAAGAAAATATAGTCCCAAATCTATGAAGAACTATCATGATTAATCCAAGAAAATGACATTTAGTTTACTAGTTGATTTAATGCTTTAAAATTTATAATTATTATTAACCCAAACCTCATAACTATCCAGAATTTCAAAATGCAAATTACAGACATTATATTGAACTTAAAGGCAAACAAAAGAGTCGTATATCTAAGTTAAACCGTTTAACTAAGAAGAGGATCCGAGCAATCAAGCAAGTATTGTTTAGTCACCATATTTCTGATATGTCCATGAATCACTTCAAACATAAAAATTTTCATATTAAGTGGAAAATTTCAACACAAAAGAGTGAATGATACATACATATTTGCTAATTCACTTTGCATCCGAGTTCCATCTAAGGCCAGAATACGGTCAACACTCGATTCTAGTGAATTCCCAAATCTCCAAAATCCAAGTATTATCGCAGCTCCTGCGTAAAGTGAAGACTCTTTTGTCATTGGAAAAATAGTGTAATGAGTGTGTCAGCATGTTCATACATGTCAGGTGGTGAAAATTATCAGCTAGAGAGAGAGGGTTACCACTGGAGAGGTTTACCCGAAGTAACCTATTCAGCTTCCACGTTGCTGCCAGAAAGGATAAAAAATTCAGAAAATCATAAAAATGGAATATCCAGCTGCTGGAATAAGTTGAAAAACAAAAACCTGGCTATTATGAAAGTGATTTGAGTATTATTGAGATAATCTTACAGAAATGAGAAACGCATCAAGATAGAGCAGCAGCATCAATAGCAAAGGGGATACTGAAAGCGTATGCAGTCAACAAAGAACTTTCCTTCATAATTATTGTACCATCCAATTGAAAACAACAATAGAAAGGATTGCTAGACAACAGTCTGGGAAAGACCAACTTGTAGACAAACCAAACTTCTTTTTAATGCTTGGAGACGAAATCATTCTTTTGGGAAAAACAATTGCATCATCAAAATAGAATCATGGTGATTTTATAATCCTTCACAAAACAAGGAAGCTATTCAAAGTTGTAGGAAACTGTAAAGGATCATATCAAAGGCATATTACCCGAAATAGTGCTTAGTTGCTTGCAATAGAAAACAATGGTTTGGAAAAGTTTCAAAAAAGTATTTGCATGTATTTGCTCTGAACCTTCCATATTGTTATTAATTATGTCCAATTATTCATAATCTCAATTCTTGAGAGCACAGAGTTCCATTTACCACAATAAGAGAAATTTCAGGATATGAAGAACCAATATGATGAACCTAGAAAGAAATGATACATGCAACAACATTTCAAATCTTTAAAAAAAAGATTGAAGTTCAGAAAAACAATGATCAATAACAACGACAGTGAATAGAACATCATTCATTCCAGAAGACAGTTTTTTAATCTGTGTTGCTCCGACTCTTCATTTTTCTTTAACTACTCGTACCCGCACTTAGTGTTAAGCACATTCTCAAATATGGGTATGGTGATATGACCCTACAATAAAACATAGAAACAATTGAACATACTTGTATTGGTCGCAAACCCATATCCAACACTCACAACCAAGTCTAAGGGACATAGCTTTAAATTCGACACAATCATTCTAGGGCTAGTTCTGTATGTCAAAAACCATTTCCATGGATGTGCAGTTAAAACAAAGAACCAAAAATAAGAAGCAAAACATAGATACCTTCCCAAACAAGACCACCTCCAACAATTAGACCAGCCGTGAACTGATTAAGTGCCGAGGACTTACACCTTTGAAAAATGTTCTCTTCTTGCGGGGTCAATCGTTCCTATGAAAATAACACAAAATGTAAAGCAATTATAAGAATTTACATTATGCAAACATTAATATCATTACGCCAAACAATTATTTGTATGGCCAGACAGTTTCTACACAAATTAACGGTTGGGAAACAACATGTACAGATTATAATCGGTGACGAAGAGTTACAAAGCAATGAAATTGAAAAGGAAATGAAGGCTACCTTTTGGGATCTTAATTTCTGTTCAAGCTCAATCAAAGCGTCACCATTTTCCTGAAAATTCAGCTGCTTTTTTTCCTTTTTTTTTTTAGTATTAAGAGACTCTGGGACTGAATTGAGACTATACAACAAAGAGAGATTGTTCATGTTAAAATGGGCCTCTTAGAGGTAAAATTGACCCAATAAATTAAGCGAGTAAAAATTAGATCATTTCTAAAATTAATTTGAGTTATATGATATATGGTATAATGATTTGGAACTCATTATATCGATGTGATGAGTTTAAATAAAAAAATATTATTTGGACAAATTTATTATATAGATGTGACGAGTTTAAATAAAAAATACTATTTGGACAAATTTATCATGTAGACGTGACGAGTTTCCTCTATACTATAACAATTGTTGTATCCCAAATTAATGTTGAAGATGATGTAGTGAACTAACATTTTTTATCCAACTAACCTCTTGTGTCAATTTTACATTGTCTTGGATTCCTTAAGATTAGTGTTTGTGAATGAATGGGTTTGGCCTGAATCCATGTATAATTGTGACATCATATACTATAATTATTTGAGTTTTATTAGATTAGAAATATAAATCTCATTTTTAGGTTTATTTATATTTTTAGCATATTTAATCTTAATCGTATAAATTTTAAAAAATATTTAATTAATTCTAAATATAATATTTAGTAATTTATAATATATTTTTTCATTTATTAAATTTGTAAACACAAACAACTTAATATATTTTTAAATATTTACAACATAATATTATTTTTATTTTATATAAAATTACTTTATTTGAAATGTTTGTTAAGCTTTATATATTCATTTATTTTTATTATTTGATATTGGTTTTTGTCGAAATTATTTTTTAGATTCCAAAAATATATTATTAGAAACATAATTTTTGAAAAAAAAAATAGAGTCGTCAACTGATGAACCAACACCTGTAAAGTCTTATTTAAAAAAAAAAATTGAAAATCTGATTAAAATAACAATTTAGGATGGATGCATTTAAAATCTAAGAAACAAAATGAAGGGATTTAGCTACAGAAGATTGAAACATCCTTACGACTCCAAAAATTAGTATTTTCTAAAATAATGTGTTGTCTCATTTCTTAAAAATAGAATAGATAGCTGCAAAGAAAAGTATTGGTAGCAATCTCAATAATAATATTTATAATAAATTAGATACCAGAAAATAAATTAATAAATATAAATAAATAGATGAACATGCAAAAAAAAAAAGCTCATGAATTGAACTGGAAAAAAATCAGAAAATAAAAGGATAATTAGCAAAGAAAGCATGATTCATGAACACTTGGGCTTAATTAAAATACATGCAAAAGTGGGGACTAAGTGTGCATTTAACCAAAATAAAATAAACAAAATAAATAAAAACTAGGATAAACTATACCATTGACCCCTAAACTATTTAGCCCTTTTACTTTTACCACAGATCTTTCAATTTTTTCAATCATAAAACTTAAATATTTAATTGTTGTCAATCAACCCTAATTTAATCATTCTAACTTTCAAATTCAATTTTTTTAATTTTAATTATATATTAATAAAAAAAATAAAAAATCATGCCACAAAATAAAATAAATTAGAGTGATTAAAAATGAGCAAATTGAAATTTTTTAAACTTTAATAACCAAAATAAGAATGAGAAGATAGTTAAGTGATCAATGATTTAATTTATCTATAAGAGTGTCATGCGTAAAAATTTCGTTAAATTTTGAACGAAAAATATTAAAATAAAACAAAAACTAAATATTAGACATAGTTTTGAAAAATTAAAAATTTAGATACTAAAAGAGATTAGAAATGATAGTTTAGGTACTAAATAGTTTATCCAAAAACTTTAGGACGTGGTCATTATAACACTCTGTCTAATGTTGAAGGATGTGGCCAAGGCTGATGGGCGGAAAATTCAAGGAAGACAGATGAACTGGGTGAATTGAGATTGGATGTAGAATTTTGGGTGTGTTGGGTTTTGCTGAACTGGGCCTAACCCGAACATGAATAGAGAGAGACCAAACAACAATGAATTAAGTTTTGTTATAAATTAAGCCTCTGCGCTTAGATCGACTTTATTCAAAGAAAACACTCGAATACGATATGCTCCTCCAACAAAATACGACCACTTGAGTTACTTATTATATATAATTAGACTTTTAATTCTCAAAACATGTTTAAATGTCAATTAGAAGTCGTCAAACATGATTTTGTTATGTTTTGATGATTCGAGTACGTTAATGTGTGCTCATTAATTGTACAATCAATTAGATGTATGATTGCTAACTCAAAATTTCATATTCATTTTTTTCTTATAATTTTCCGAAGAAAAGATACATCTCTTTGGGAAAAGGATCATTCTTGAATGCATTTGTTGTCTTAAAAGCTTATTGCAATAAGGCTTAACACAAAAATAATTGTCTTAATTGTATCTTAAAATATAATTCGGTGCATAAAAATTTTTCGCTAAAAATAGGTGTCTAGTTTCTAACGTTATACTTTTAAGTACTTAAACCGTAACGACAATTAAATTATGTCGTTATCTAACATGTGTCACTCATATAAAATATCAAAAATTATTTTCATTTTAAAAATATTAATATTACAATTAAAAAACCTAAACCCCAAATTTTACATTTTCCATCGTCGATCGACCATCATTTGTCCATGGCCATCACCGTTGACACCATCAGAACCGTCTTGCAGCCGCGACCAAAACCCAATCCCCACCCACCGTGAAATTGAGCTTATCGTCGTGAAAAACGTCTCGAATGGTCACCGGATTTTTAGTTTTTTCTTTAAATTTTCCGACGATTTTGAAGCCTACAACCATTCATACGTTCAATGGCATCCACCGTTATGTTCCTCATTGTGTTCCGAACGAAATCCGACCGATGAAGACCGTTCATCGTTGGAGGTGAGGCAACAATGAGGGGAAGGGAGAATGGGGTTTGATTTTTAATTTTTTTCAAAAGTAATATTTTTATTATAAAAATTTAAAAAATATATAATTGTAGGCACTTACAAGTTTAACGAAGAAAACGTTAAATATTTATTTTTAATAAAAAAAAGTAAGCACTAAAACGATCAATTAAGTGTACGGTAACTAACTCAAAATTACATATTCAATTTTTTCTTGAAATTTTGGAGAGAAAAGATAGATCCAAGGATGAATCCTTTGGGTAAAAGGATCATTCTTGAATGCCTTGTTGTCTTGAAAGCTTTATTGAATAAAACAGATTGAGTATTTGAAATCACAGAAAATTGTTTTAAAATTTTCCCTTTAAGCATCCAAAGTTGATTCTTAACTTTTGGCACTTGTATAAGTGATATTTTATAAAATAGTCCGTAGGTTTTAAAATTCGATTGAAGATTAATTTTAACTCTAATAAACCTGAAACTTAACCAGTTACCTTCTAATAACCTGAATTTCATAAAAGAAAAAACATGAATTTTAATGTTTACAAGACAATACTAAAGATAAAAAGTATCTTCTTTTTAGTCCTCAAAGTTGGTGCTTTTTGTATACATCAAGCTGATATTGAAACCCGAATGAGCTAAAAAAATTTTAAGTACCGTTATTTTTTAAGTACCATTATAATTAACGTGTAAAGACATTTTTCCCCTCAAGTATGAAATTAATCATTTTTCTTAAACGTCGAGCATGTCCTAGGTTTGTTTTTCGAATGATGATTGTACGTAGAGGTGCACAAAAAATTCGAATATCCGATTTTGTAAAAAAAAATATCTGAAATCGGATTTGGGGAAATCGGTTTTTTTTAAACAGGATCGGATATTTTAAAATCGGATAGTATAACCGGTTTGAGAAAAAATTGGACGACCGGATTTTTTACCGGATTAAAAACCGAATAAAAAACTGGTTTTTTATCCGGAAAAAAAATCCGGTATGAGGTTTAAAAATCCGGTCTGAAGTTTAAAAAATTAGATGACCGGATTTTTTACCAGATTAAAAACCGGTTTTTTTCAAACCGAAACCGGTTACATCATCCGGCCCTCCAAATCGGTTATGATCCGAACCGATTTTTTTATAAACCGGTTTTTTGACTTAATGAAAAAACTGGATTAATTTTTATCCGATCCAAATCGAATTTAAATCCAGCTATGTTCATCTCTAATTGTATGTGCCTCCGCTGATTGTTTAAGGTTGTATACTAATTATTATGTTTTGTTTATATGTGCTTCTATAATCCCATCAAAGTATGAATTCGATTAATGTCACATCTTATATGTAAATCACCTCTGCTGCAATTATTGATATTAGAATCCAAAAACTCTAAAAATAACAATTATTTTTTTAATCTATAAAAATAATTTGATTCATAAATTTACATTGATTTTCAAAGAAGTGATCAATTAAAGGAGTTATGAATTTCTATGACGGTCCATAATGAAAATCACAGCTGGATCGAATATTTTATCATGATTTAAAGCGTAAAATATTTATACTTAATACATTAATAATTTTTATCACATGTATTTATATCATGCCATGTCAAATATTACCTGTTGTATAATTTGAAGAGTAACCTATTCAAGCAAATAACACTTTCTTGCATTAGAAGTAGAGATGCACATAGCCGGATTTAAATCCGATCCGGATCGGATAAAAACCGATCCGGTTTTTTCACTAAGTCAAAAAACCGGTTTATAAAAAATCCGGTTCGGATCATAACCGGTTTGGAAGGCCGGATGATGTAACCGGTGTAACCAGTTTCGGTTTGAAAAAAACCGATTTTTTTAAAAAACCAGTTTTTAATCCGGTAAAAAATTCGATCATCCAATTTTTTAAACCTCAAACCGGATTTTTAAACCCCAGACCGAATTTTTTTCCAGATAAAAAACCAATTTTTTATCCGGTTTTTTTCAATCCGGTAAAAAATCCTGTCGTTCAATTTTTTCCCAAACCGGTTATACTATCCGGTTTTAAAATATCCGATCCGGTTTTAAAAAAACCGATTTTTCCCAAATCCGATTTCAGATATTTTTTTTTGTAAAATCAGATATTCGAATTTTTTGTGCACCTCTAATTAGAAGGCAAAAGGTCAAGTACAACAAAGCCTAGAAACTCACCCTTTTTATTGCAAACTCAAACACAACACCAATGAAAGATATATTAAAAATACAAATTTCAAATAAACTAAAGTTAAAAAAAAAAACTAAATTCACACTTTAAAACTGCTGGCTAATTGATAGCTTCAACACAAGTTCCATTTCTGGCCTGAGAAATTCGGTTGGCGTAAAGAGTCACCAGACGCAATTGGGTACCGTTGAGATCCCGCAGATATGGCCGGAACGCCTTTCCCAGCATGATGTAAATGTCGACCAAGCAGGAAACAACAGTCTGTAAACAACATGACCAAACATATAATTGAAAATTGTAAGCATGCTTGATCTATTATGACCAGTCAAGGAGAAACCTAACAAGCAGTGATCAAGCTCAACTTTTACTGATTATCCGATCGCCGAGTGCATACTTTGTGCATCCTTTTCCATGTTACTCAGACTCGGGTGTTTTTTGATTACGGAATGGTGTATGTTCAATTTTTGTTACTCCAAGCTTTTCTTTTTTTGAAGGGGTCATATTTTATGCCCTTATCCGGACATGCATTGGACACACAAGTATTTCATGTGAAATGAAGAGTGAAATAATATAAATTAAAACTTATATGTCACATCAGATACATAACCTAGCATATCAAGTACTAACCGCAAACGAAAAATAAAATACTACAAAATTTCATATGCAAATCTGGAAAGTCAGTTCTGAAAATGCCAATTGAAGTTAAGGCTAAGGTGAATAACCTAATTGGTGATTGGTGGCTAATATACCATTCTTATGTATTTGAGGGATCTAAGTTCAAATCCAACTCCTTAAGAACGAGCATATATGCAGCACATGTCCATATCCAAGTTCAAATTACACTTTTAACACCTATGCTACTCTGAAACCCATTTTTCTACAAGTAACCATATCTCACACAATTTTGAACATGAATATGGATATATAACCTTCCAGTCCTACAAATGTATTCAAGTAACCAGCATAAGATACCTGCACCACATGTACCATAAAATAAAAGGTTTTACCTTGCGTACTTCAGCGCTTCGATTCTGGAATGCGCAAAAAAGAACGGGTAAAAATGAAGGTAGCTGAGCCAGAAGTTCCTCTTGAGAAAGCCGATGGACAAGCTTGCAAAAGCAGAAAAAATAAGTCTATTATGCGTGACGATGAAATAAAGGGTAACAAACTATCAAGGTCTTTATTATAATGCTGTGCATGAAACGATAAAATTACCGGACAACTAGATGATATTGCTTATTTATTTTTGAAATTTCATTTTATGCTCTTTTAAATTCGATGAAGTGCTTATAATCTGCAACCACAATTGATCTTTTGTTGTCCGCTGTCCAAGGGCAGAGCAGTAAGCTTATCTAAGTCTTATAAAGCCTTTGTGTCTAATGTTGATACTGTAGAAGTTTTGAAAAACATAGAAGAAACTCTTAAATCAACTGAGTGGAGGCAAGCTGTGATGGAAGAAATAAAGGCTCTCAAAGAAACTGAAACGTGAGAAGTCTCGGATTTACCAAGTGAGAAGAAGACCGTAGGATGCAAGTGGATCTTCATTACAAAATTTAAACCCGATGGCAGTATCGACCGATACAAGGCTCGGCTTGTGGCTATGGGCTTTACTCAAACCTATGGCCTTGACTACGACGAGACTTTTGCACCAGTTGCCAACCTAAACATCATTCGAGTTCTCCAATCCCTTGCTGTCAACTTGGATTGGCCCTTGACCCAATTGGACGTAAAAAACGCTTTCCGCAATGGAGAATTAAATGAGGAAGTGTACATGGACTTCCCACCCGGGTTTGAAGAGAGCAAGGGCCAAGTGTGTAAGTTAAAGAAGTCATTATATGGACTAAAGCAATCTCCAAGGGTGTGGTTCAACCGATTTGCCAAAGCTATGACTAGTAAAAGCTATATTCAAGGACAGGCTGACCACACTATGTTTTACAAACACTCGAAAAGTGGAAAATGTTGCAATCTCATTGTCTATGTGGACGATATAATATTAACAAGGGATGATTCATGCAAAATTGAAAGGATAAAAGAGTTTCTTAGTGCTGAATTCGAACTTAAGGACTTGGGAAGTCTTAGATACTTTCTTGGAATGAAGGTAGCAAGGTCTAAGTCAGGTATTTCCATCTCCCAAAAAAAGTATGTTCTTGATCTGCTTTCTGAAGTTGGTTTGTTGGGCAACAAACCAGCCGAAACTTCTATGGAATTCAATCTTAAATTGGGAATTGATCAGGAAGGAGAAGAAATCGACAGGGGGAGATATCAACGACTAGTAGGGAGACTTATCTACCTATCTCACACTCGTCCAGACATAGCTTTTGGTGTAAGTGTTATCATCCAGTAAATGCATGCTCCAAGGGAGAAACATTTGGAAGCTGCGTACAGGATATTAAAGTATCTCAAAGGGAATCCGGGTAAAGGCCTGCACTTCAAGAAAACTGTCAACCAAAGTGTAGAAGTATACACTGATGCAGATTGGGCAGGGGCTGTTAACAACAGATGTTCTACAAGTGGTTACTATAGCTACGTTTGGGGCAATCTCGTA
Source organism: Hibiscus syriacus (assembly GCF_006381635.1). Taxonomy (NCBI): domain Eukaryota; kingdom Viridiplantae; phylum Streptophyta; class Magnoliopsida; order Malvales; family Malvaceae; genus Hibiscus; species Hibiscus syriacus. Next base: position 8,269,268 of record NW_024062800.1, on the reverse strand, counting down.
ACGTGGAGAAGTAAAAAACAGTTCGTTATGGCACGCAGCAGTGCAGAGGCAGAGTATCGAGCACTATCTCATGGTATATGCGAAGGAATCTGGATACATCGACTACTGGGAGAACTAAAAGTGCCTTATACTAGACCTATTAAAATGCATTGTGACAACCAGATAGCTTTCAACATAGCACATAATCCTGTTCACCACGATCGCACCAAACATGTGGAAATTGATCGCCACTTCATCAAAGAAAAATTAACTCGAGAGAGGTTTGTGTTACCTACCTACCTACGAGACAAGAAGTTGCAAACTTGTTGACCAAAAGCTTGAGCAAAAACATGTTTGAAGAAATTATTGGAAAGCTGGGTTTGATAAATATCTACACTCCAGCTTGAGGGGGAGTGTTGGAATTTCTAAAATAAAGATAAATTACTTACCTTATTCCTAGGAGTTTCCTTGTACAGTAAGATCTAATCTTAGTCTCTAATTCTTAGGGAGTTACCTTTTTTAGGGATTGTTTCCTAATTTATACTTAGATTACTCTATAAAGTCTGTAAACTATTTAGTAAAAAATAACAACCTTCTTTCTAAGTTTGTTCAATAGTCAACTATGGAATACCTTTGTTAATTTCTTGATGCAATAAATAAGAGTTTTCTCATCTTCAGTGAATAAAAGGGCTACAATAACCTGCAACTCCAAAAATGAAACAAAATCATGATAAAGATTCAACATTAAAGAAAATAATTTCATGAAAGCCGAGTAATCATACACTTAGACATTTGAAAGGGTCATATTCAGATAAAATCGTTGATAAGCATTTCTCTGCTTCAGTTGAAACCTGAACCATTATCCAAACGTATTAGATTCAGGAGAAGGGGTAATGTTAGGACTTTAGTCTGTTAAATTACTGATGAAAATAATGACACCTTGGAAATTGCATCCTTTGCAATATGAAGCAACTTTTCGATTACAAGTTCAATAGAATCTTCCATAGCATCTTTCTGGATTCACAGAACATAGATTTAGAACACAGTAGAAAATAATAAAAGCATAGGCTGAAATTATGTTATTTGGATTCTTCATTTTTCTTAAAGTTCCCATATCCAACACCTATGTTTGACACATATCCTAACATTGGCATCGGATACGACACTTCAAGAACCCTTCAAAATACATGGAAAATCTTCACCAAAAAAAAAACCATGTAGGAATCATACCCACATCCAATGGTCATGCTGGAATCCAGGTACCATAGGGTGAAATGAAAATTTTCTAGGATAAAACTATTTAAATCTTCATTTCGTAGACATAGTGCTGGTTTTATAAACCTGTTTGTTCACCATGTCAGCTACTAACTGAAAGGTGAGTTCCCTGGTTGAAGAATCAGGATCGTCCAACACCTCAATGACAACTTTCAGAATCTGATTGAAATGCTGCCAAAAAAGGAAAAAAGAAAAAAAAAAATATCCACCACGTGAGCATATTGCGGCTAAGGCTAACACTTGTTAACAGTCTCTTCAACACTTGATTAAGATTCCATCCATCAAACTATAAAATCTATCTCCCTTCTGCATGCCATTACATCTATGGTAACCTCTGGTGTCGATTTGAAAAGTTATTATTGGTTGATGTGCTGGAAAATCAAATTCTTAATAAACATAAATGGAAATTAATATATCGATTATGATTTTATGTCCATGTACGTGTGTGTGTGTGTGTCTGTTGGACAAGCACATCTCCGACATTGGAGATCTTAAACATAGTAACTTATGTCCTTATTAAATGGCTCGTATCCATGGAATGAGTGTCATGAATTTCAATTAGACTACACCTTTGTCCAAATTGAATGGTTCGAATCCTTGGAAGCCTCCATTAGTTGCTTTAGCGCTTCCTGTCTTATGGTTGCACTCTCCTTATTGATAGAAATCTAAAAAATGTGAAAGTCAAAACAAGGAAATGAGTATTTTGCTTTCTACACAATAACAGAAACAAAATTGCTCTGGTAAAATATGATTTTCAGAGAGAGGGACAAGAAAATTTGGGGGAGGGGACTAACATAGGGGACCTTTAACATTCATAGTTCACCTGGTGAAGAATTTGAGGAATGATGATACGCGATCTTAGAGAAGAGAATATCTTGGTGTTGCTGGAATCCTCTAGGCTATAATTGCCATCAATGAAAGTGTCATTACCAAAATTGGAACCTCTGACTTCGAGATGATTAGAGCTTGTATTCATATTCAAGTCAAAACATAATGAAGGCCGGTAGTTGTTCAGGACATTCTCACAATCAATACCATCAGGGTGGCCCAATGGGGATTTTACGTTTTCATCAGCACCAGTAGCAGTGCAAATAAAGGCATTATTAGAGTCACCTTCAAGATTCTGATTTAATTTTTTCTCAGCTTCACTCGATACTTTTTGAGCAATAGATTCTAAAACTTGAACCGGTTCTTGGGCAGATAACTTCTTGCCATTATCAATATCATTCAAACCTGAAGAATATCTTCCAAAATAGTAAGCTTTCTTCAATGCACCATTATATTCACCATCTGGAGGAAGAACATCAGATGGGTCATAACTGTTTCTTGGACGGGGTCTTTCTCTCTTATTCTGCGAGAAGTTGATAAGATCCATTTCAATTCTAGGAGTTTGCTGCTTAAGAATTCGCCTCAGAGAAGTTTGCTCTTCAGCTGACATACACATGATGTAGTTTATAACACCAGTCGAATCATAATGAGTATGTATGGATACAATGCAAGAAATGGCTGCTTCTTTTAGTTTTGTGTTTTTATCATAGATCAAAGGTAACAATTTAGCAATCCACAGCTTTAGAATGCCACTATTAGCAGCGCCATCTGAATTCATAGCATTCTTCTTGATGGAACCGATAGCATATTCTATAACAGCAGTTTTGCCTTCGGTGATCTCTGTTCGTCTAATGCCCGGAGCAAAGCCGGTAAAAGAGAATCTATGCTATAAGCTTTGCTTACAACTTCCAAATTCATTACGGAAAGCTGCCGAACTGATTCCTTGGGATCAATTAACCTCGAAAACACATGGTATAAGATTCGATCCAAGTAACTTTCAAAAGGTTTTCTACATGCTGAAATTACATCTGCAAGGGCAGAGAGAGCAGCCTGCGCAACTTTATGGTGTGGATCATTCAAGTGTTGGAAAAACAACTTCATGACTTTCTCAAAATTCTGTGCAACTTCTTGGAAACCTTTTTGGTCTTGCTGCAGAAGACTTCGGACATAATTAAAAGCCTCAACTCTAGCGAACCAATTAGAATTTGGACTCAAACCCTCTGTCAGAACCCCCTGGAGTGATGCTGGGCCATTCACGTAGTTCGATGTTTCACCAAAAAATATCTGATTATCATCAAGAAAGCTTCTACTATTTCCAGAAACTCGACTCGATGCGTTCTTTCTTAAAAGCGGCCTCTGGAAGTTTGGAATAACATTACCTTGGGAGTCCCTAAAATTGGCATCTTTAGAAGAACTCTCTACATACTGTTTGTCAATGTGCTTATCAACAGATTTCCAGGCAAGCCTATCATCCGAGTGCTCTTCCATAAAGCCACCTCCAAGTTTCTCAGAAGCTTGCTTCCCTGATTTCAACAACAAACAAGCTAAATATTCAATGGATAGATTGAAGCAGAGGAAAAAATAGTCCTCAATCAAATAGTCTTCAATCTTGGAATTGCATATGAAATGGACAAAGGAACTCCTACCTTTAACTGTTGATGCAGTTGAGTCGGTAAAAATAGCATTTGCAGTAACAGCTGAAGCAGTGACAATAGGGGGAAAATGGAGGCCACTAGCAGAAGGAAGGACAACTCCTGCACTAGGAAATACAGAAAATTTTCATCCACGATAAGGAACATAGTAGCAAAGGAAACACTTTCTCAACGAGCCTGACAGATATGGAAAGCTCTCAACGAATTTTTGAGGTACTTGGCATATACCTAAATCCAAGCTATCTGACTGCTGCTTTTGATAACTGTGTTTCTCAGATATATTTAAACCAGCAAGCGTGTTACCTATAGCAGGAACCCTCTGTTTGTTTGCATGTTGCATGTTTTCAAAACTTCTTTCAGAACCATTTCGATGTGACTTTACTTCAGGGTGAAATGGACCAGCAGATAGAGGAAAACCTACTGGTACAGGCCTATTCCGATCCACTGTGGTAACTGTTGAAGTTACAGGTCCAGGTAAATTTGTCGAAGAAGGTGCTTGGAGGGCCTTATGGGATTTACGGACATCCCTTACTCGAACTGAGGGAGAAGGATGGCGTCTTTGTGTGGTCCCATCTTCATCGTTTATCATCTGTTTGATAAAAATACCCAATCAGTCAATCAATTAAAATTGGAAATCCAAAAAGATGAAAAAAAGAAAGGAGCTTATACCCTTTGGATAACTGAATCAAAGGACATAAATAGTTGCTGAGAACGTTCCGGCCAAATTTTCTTGAACAATCTGTAGCAACGTCTAGCATTTGACCGTACCTTTTTCATTTCCAAAGATTATCGAAGATAAACCACATCATTGAGCATAATTTATATATATATATACATACATATAATGAAGAACCAACAAATATATGCTACGAAGAGTGACTTCTAAATATTTTTCACCTCAAAATTGAAACTAAAAATCTAAGAGATGTCGCAAAATGATTATTGAAACTTAAATTGGAATATGAAATAACCAAAAACTGGTTGCTGTGCAAGAATGGGATATGGAGCCTCGACAAGAAAACAATTCTTGAAGCAATACCTCACTCATTGCATCAGCTATACAGCATTTTATTAGATCCTCATACAGATCAGCTGATCTCTGTATTTCTGGTGCATCGACCCAGTACTCCAGCATCAGAAGAGAGTACTCACAGCATCTGTAATTGTGAATAAGGGTTGTGAGAGGAACCGTACTTATGATACATATGTGATTAAGGACTAAATAAAATACCTAGCACGCAGTACTGCATTACGGTCATGTTTTGCATGATTAACTATTTGAGGAAGTATACGAGAAACTTTGCAGTTACGAAGCATCTGTACAGTATAGGTATTCATCAATACATGCACCAAGGTAAACATGGGAAAAAACTTGACTTTCATATTCTATGCACATACTGTTTTGATGCAGGTATCTGCAGATTCAGCTATTATGAGAACTGTTATCACAACCAGCTTGAAGAGGACCTAAGAACGGTATCAAGTAAAAATGTTGAAACTCGAAAATCAAAAGTAACCGAAAGGTTAAAAGAAAAGAAAATGTAAACATCATATTGAGGATGTTAGGACAGGCTAAAGCTACTATATTGACTAGTGATTGCATCAGACAAAGAAACTTTCTTACCGGAATGAACATTTCCGAACAAGCTTCAAAATCCCCCAACAGCTCTTTCGACAAAAAACATAAGAGATGACAGGCCTGATGGTAACAAGGAGTTGAGAACAACAGTTGTTTTGAAGACTAAACAAGGTCTGTAATTTGCTCCAACATTCAAAATTCTGATTTTGTATTTTAGTTGTATAAAATCCCCAAGTGCATATAAATATTCATTTTTACTTTACTATGTCTATTCCTATTTACTAATATTATTTGATTTGCTAAAAGAATTTTCAATACTTCATGCATGGAACAAGTTATGGATTTGTTAGCATGAAACACTAATATATTTGGTAGTTTTAAGGACAACATTAAAACTTGGTCTTATATCTTTTGAACTGAATCATACGATTTTATTGTTTGTAGTAGTATCCATTCTATAATCAAGGTTAACTGATGGCCTTTTATGTTCTGTAGGCTATGTTACTCGGAATTTGGTGAAAGTGTCAGATACATGTATCTCTTTGAACTCTGACATGGGTATGATCAATTTTCTCTAAGCTTTCCATGTATTTGAAGAGACATATCCCCATACCCACTTCAGTATATGGGGCTGATCTGACATAGTTACTTCAAGAAAATGAAGTGTCAAGAGTAATTTAGTTCTAGGCTAAATGGGTCAAGTTTACTCTACATGGGGCAAACAGAAGGGAAATATGAAATTAGAAGATGACATTTGCTAAAGCAAATAAGCACTGCATCCTGCAAGACATCTATGCAACAAATTGAAAAATATTGGTAAAATACAATTATAGAAGATGTATCATGGACATGGAAATTCCTAATGCTTGATGCAAAATATCGTTAAATGGAGAGGGCTTTTCGGGCAAAGGCAGGATTATGATTTTTATTGGCAACCAGCATAGAAACCCTATCGATGACAGCTAAATTGCTAATTACTGAGTCACCAATCCTTGTAGGTAGGCAAGTTCAACAAACCTGCTTTACGATGCTAGACCTTCGGTCCGATAACTGAGTGCAAAGGGGTACAACAAGTTGCTTCAAGAGTGCATGAAAGCATGGATAACCAACAGAACCTAATAAAAAAACACTACAGAATTAAATATTTGACATTCATTTGAGCCCCACACTATCATGATGGTAAAAGGTTTTTGGCATAAGAATGCATTTGCAGTTTGTATAAATTTCAACACATAAGAAAAACCAACTTCCTTGTTCCAGATTCAAAGAAACATGCACACTGTTGAACACAAGACTCGAGAATATTAATTTCAAAGTTACCGTGCAGTCAAAAGCACACATCTCAAAACTTAACTCTTAGGCATTAATCCTGGTTAAACATGAACTGCAAACGATCAGAGTCTTTCATGTACTTCCAGAGGACATTTTCCAAATAAAGAAAAATGGAATAATAAGACCCATATAGCCAAACCCGACATAATGAAGAAAAGGTTAATTAGCTCTTATTTAGAGTTAAATTTTTGGAATGTCTTTGTTTTCAGTCTGAGCATTTTTAGCTTAATCTTCAACAGAAAACGATAAATTTTCTTTTTATTAAATAAACTATACTGATTTGAACTAGCAAACACGCTTAAGTTCATAAACAACCTGTAGATGTTGGTCCATAGACAAGCAAGGGGTCAACTAATGAAAGTGTAAGACTCAAGCACTTGGTCAACAATGTAGTAAACAAAAGCACTCAAAACTCAGAAGTTACGAACATAGAATGATCAAGCTCAAACAACCTGAGCTTCAGTAAACTAGAGAGAAGATGAACAGAGTGATAAATAACACAAACCTCCAATGACAAGAGCTTCAACTCGCTGCATGGCAGCTATTCGAACAGACCAATCATTTTCCGCTGCAAGCATACATGCAATCTTCTCCATCTCTCTTATTAGCTCCTTTTCAGAGTTTAAAGTAACCGGAACTACCAGCTTATCTGTAAAGTCAATCTCTCCTATAACACGTTAAATAAGCATATTATCGAGTCATGCCACTGAAACCTAATTAATTTGAAAGCAATACAGCACAGAAAGCGCTAGAACCTAAGGTAAACAAGAAATATAATAAAAGGAATCACATGATAACCTACATAAGTGGCGACAACATTAATACTTCATGAATCAATTTTGAAGTGGAACTATTAAATTAAATCAAAAGGAAAAAAGAAGTGGAACTATTAAATTAAATCAAAAGGAAAAAAGAAAAAGAATCCTAAACTATGTTACTCGAACTCAGGTTTAAGTGTATTCAAGTATGTTTCGGACAAGGGATGTTCTATTTTTTTTTCTTCAAGTTTTTCCATTTATTTATAGGATCCTCAGAAGGTCATATTTCCACTCCCTTGTCTGAATATGAGTCGTACACGGGTAATTCAAGCAACATAGATCGTCAGAACTTTATTTCTAGTGGCATAACCACAAAATTTAGGGAAATTGTAGCCAACTTCCCAATGATATCATGTGAGACATTATACATCCTAGAAAAAAAACTCTAGAAGAAAATTGAACACAGTGAATCATATTTTGGCATTGCATATGAACTCTGCTATATGCATGCTGACCTCCAGAAACAGGTATCTCTTTAAAAGAGTCTTTTTTCCTAGGATTGCTCTCTGCCCGGTTCACCTTGGTGGAATCAACTTGATCAGAAGAAGATGACATGAGTCCATTGAAACTGAAAACCTTAGGCTCTATCCGCTGCAATCTGATATTAATATCTCCCAACTGCAGTTAAGGGTTTGCACATTATGAGCACAATAATCACAGGAAACCACCAAATAGTTAACAGCACATTTTTCCAACAGGTTCATATTGGTTTGAACCTATGATGTAACTGTGACATGTATAAAGAGAAAAATAAACTATGTAAAATTCAATCGAAACGTTAAAAATAGAAAAATAGAATGGTATTAAGGATCCAAAAGCCATTAATTAACTTCAGAAAAAACACCCAACAGGATATGAACGCCTAACTTAAAATTATTACCATCACCATACTAGTGCTTAGAAGAAACCAAGAAATAGCCAAAATAAATAATAAATAGCATTACCACCGATGAAGGAAGATTGTTTTGTTGGAGTTCAGCAAGAAATTCGGTTCCAAACTGCATGTACATTTCCTGAAAATAAACAATTCATTAAATAAACTGGCCTCATGCATTTCTTTATATGATCCCAGGTATCATGAAGTTGAAGTGTATTGTCTATCTTATTCATGAATAAAAAATAGACCACAAAAAGTACAAGGAGTTGTATGAAACATGCGATTAGGAACTTTAGTAGCATAATGTAAAAATATCTCTTTCATCTTACTCTCTCCCATAAACAATTAACATTCCAACAAGCCATTCTCATATTTCTTATTTAAAGAAAAAAAATTAAAACCAAAACAAAATAAAGAGGCAAGAGGAGTTCCTATTAACTTAATGACTTGATCTAGGACAAAAACAATGTAGCCCTAGAGGTGAATGGGGACACATAAATATAGATTTATATATGCACGCATGTATGAACCGATAGGCACACTCATGCACATACATAACAAGTAGGGGTGTTTTACATTTAATGCACAAATGAGTTAGAACTTTATATAAAAGTAATGGAAAGCAAAAAGTCAGGACAAGGTTTTCTCCCCACTGGAGCTCCTTCGTCTGCTTTTGTTGATAATCTGAGCAAGAAAGTCACAAGGAAAGCTTTGTGGGATCGTTTTAATCATCACAACAAGGTCATTAAGGTTTTCATTCCCATTGTCAACAAGAGAACGAAGCACAGAGAATCAACTTTTGCTTTTGTTCACTTTGAGAATCAGGAGGATCTTTTGAAAGCTGTAGCAAAGGTTGATAATGCGGTGATTGATGTGAAAAGAGTTTCAGTCAAGGTGGCGAAGTATCAAAGATCGGTGAGCAGGAAGAATCCATCAGGATCAGAAGTTGAAAGGTGTAGGAATTATAGAGATGATTTGTTACCATTCCTATAGAGATATGATTTGTTACCATTCCTATAGAGATATGATTTGTTCCCATTCCTATAGAGATATGATTTTGTAAATAGATTTCTACAATCTCTTATTTTAAGGGATCATATCCTAGGATTATTATTTTTCCTTTCTTAGAGTTTCCTACTTTAGAGAGATATTTTGTATATAAATATATAATCTGTCATATTGAAAAGAATAAGAAATTACACTGATTTCTACATGGTATCAGAGCCAGGTTACAGTTTCTTTCCAACTTAGATGATGTCCACAACTTCTTCTCCTACTCCGGAGATCACTTCAAATCCAAAAATTTTTTTTGGTTCTGCTGCTCAATCAGAAGGTAATTTGGTCATGAAAGAACCAGAAGGTAAACCTTATGCTACAGTTTTTTTTCCTCCCAGTCGTCCCCTAATTGGATCCTCGATTCTGGTGCTACGGATCATATGACTGGTAATAAGGATTTGTTTTGCAATTTTTTTCCAAACTTTGGTAAAGCTGTCAAAACGGCTGATGGTTCTTTGTGCAAAATAGAAGGACATAACACTGTTATTCTCAATGACCAGATTGTACTTAAAAATGTCCTCTTCGTACCAAATCTGGCTTGCAATCTCGTTTCCGTTAGTAAACTTTCCACCGACTTGCACTGCTCTGCAATTTTTAATGATATTGATTGTACTTTGCAGGCATTGAACTCGAAGAAGATGATTGGTAAGGCCAGCTTGCAAAATGGTCTCTACATTCTTCCTGCCTCTACTAAAACCGAAATCTCGAAATCTTTCACCGCTTTAGAAAAAATTGATAATGTTATGTTATGGCACTATCGTTTAGGTCATTCTAGTTTTCACTATCTTGCAAAAGTTTTTCCTGCTCTATTCATTCATAAAAGGCCAAATTCTTTTTCTTGCAAAGTTTGCTCTCTTGCCAAACATACTAAATCAACTTATTCTCCTTCTACATATAAGCCTTCTCACCCTTTTGCTTTGATTCACAATGATATTTGAGGTCCTTCTCGGGTGAAGAATGCTGATAATTGTAAGTGGTTTATCACTTTCATTGATGATCACAGTAGGATAACTTAAACTTATTTGCTAAAAGATAAATCTGAAACTGTAGGTGTTTTTACCCAATTTTATAACATGGTTCTCACTCAATTTGGGTCTAAAATTCAGGTCTTTAAATCTGATAATGGCAGTGAATTTTTTGCTAAGTCTTTGGGTGCGTTTTTTAGGGAAAAGGGCATAGTTCAGATTAGTTCTTGTGTTAGCACCCCACAACAAAACGATATTGCCGAAAGAAAAAATAGACACCTCCTTGAAGTTACTCGTTCTCTTCTATTTACCACTAATGTTCCAAAATATTTGTGGGGGGAAGCCTTATTAACTGCCACATATTTAATCAATCGAATGCCTAGTAAGGTTTTACAATTTCAAACACCTCAATCTATATTTTTACAATACTTTCCCCATTTTAAACCTATCTCCTCCATTCTTCCACTTAAAATATTTGATTGTACTGCTTTTATCCAAAACATTGCTCCTAATAAGTCCAAGTTAGATCCTAAATCATTAAAGTGTGTATTGGTTGGGTATTCTTCACTTAAAAAGGGTTATAAATGCTATCATCCTCCTTCAAAACGATTTTTTACCACTATGGATATAACATTTTATGAGCAGGATCCCTATTTCACTCAGGCTGAAATTCAGGGGGAGACATGAAAGGATTTTCAGCCACATCAGGTATCTCCTCCTACTCTTCATTCTCAACCTTTAGAATTGCTACCAATTTTGTCCTTACCTACAGATTTGTCACATGTAACTACTCCCATTGATCCACCGGTAGTACCTATCACTACTTCACCCATACCCACTTTAAATACCCTTCCTGAAAATACACATACTCCCATTCAAAATATTCCACAAGCAACACCAATCAAACAGCTCCATTTCTATACAAGGAAAAGAAAATATATTCCTGAGGCTGTTTTTCAATCTGATGCTTGCCGAGAATTAGATTTGAGTCCAGCTGCCGAAATAGAAGAAGAAATCAGTAAGTCCACTTCTCCTACTCTAGATGACTTTTCTATTGCTATTAGAAAAGGGGTTAGACAGTGCACCAAGCATCCTATTGAAAAATTTGATGGTTATAATTCATTGATGCCGTCTTTTCAAGCATTTACAGCAAACTTGGTTAAAGAACAGGTTCCCACAAGCATAGCTGAAGCTCTAAAGGATTCAAAATGGAGAAGGGCTGTTGAAGAGGAAATTTGTGCACTTGAGAAAAATGCTACTTGGACTGTTACGGACCTTCCTCAAGGAAAAAAGGCTGTTGGTTGTAAATGGATCTTTACTGTAAAGTATAACTCAAATGGTAGCATCCAACGATACAAAGCGAGACTAGTGGCTAGAGGCTTTACACAAACATATGGGATAGATTTCACAGAAACTTTTGCACCTGTGGCGAAGCTGAATACTGTTCGAGTATTCCTAAGTTTGATTGTAAATTGCGATTGGAAATTACACCAACTTGATGTAAAAAACGCTTTTCTTAATGGCAAGCTAGAAGAAGAAGTCTATATGAAGTTGCCACCTGGCTTAAAGTCTTTTGAAGGAAGTAACAAGGTGTGCAAGCTCAACAAGTCTCTATACGGGTTAAAACAATCACCCAACGCTTGGTTTGAGAGGTTCACTAAAGTTATCCTAAAAAACGACTACAAGCAATCCCTCCCCGATCACACTCTTTTCATCAAAGTAACTTCTACAAATAAGAAAGCTATCCTTATTGTGTACTTGGACGACATAATTCTTACCGGAGATGATGAAGAAGAGATTTGCAATTTGAAGAAGTTGTTAAATAAGGAATTCGAAACCAAGGACTTGGGAAAGCTAAGGTATTTCCTAGGAATGGAGGTGGCAAGATCAAAAGAAGGACTTGTGATCAACCAAAGAAAATATGTACTTGATTTACTCAAAGAAACTGTTTTTCTTGGTTGTAAGCCGATTGATACACCAATAGAGGCAAGCTTGAAATTTAACAAAGAAGATGGGTCCTTGGTAGACAAAGAGAAATTTCAAAGATTAGTTGGGAAACTAATATGTTTATCCTTGACAAGGCCAGATATAGCATTTCATGTAAATGTGATAAGTCAACACATGACTAATCCTACTGAAGAGCATATGGGAGCAGCAAATAGAATTCTCAAGTACTTGAAGAAAACTCCAGGACACGGTTTAATGTTTAAAAAGACACAAGACAGAACTGTTAAGATCTTTACAGATTCTAGTTGGGCCGGAGACCTTACTGAAAGGAGATCCACTAGTGGCTACTGCACCTTTGTTTGGGGAAACCTTACAACTTGGAGAATTAAGAAACAATCTGTCGTTTCAAGAAGTAGTGCTGAAGCTGAATTTAGAGCACTAGCATTGGGAATATGCGAAGGAATTTGGCTACTTAAACTACTGAAAGAACTTGTCACTAGTCAAGAGGATCACTTTGAAGTTTTGTGTGATAATCAATCTGCTATTCAAATTGCCAAGAACCCAGTTCAACATGATCGGACAAAGCATGTTGAGATTGATAGGCATTTTATTGCTGATCAAGTTAACAAAAAGACAACCACACTTTCATACATTCCTTCAGAAGAACAAGTTGCAAACATTCTTACTAAGGCTTTGCCAAAGCCTGTTTTCAATAAATTCCTATTCAAGCTGGGATTATACAATGTATATTCTCCAGCTTGAGGGGGAGTGTAGGAATTATAGAGATGGTTTGTTACCATTCCTATAGAGATATGATTTGTTACAATTCCTATAGATATATGATTTGTTGCCATTCCTATAGAGATATGATTTTGTAAATAGATTTCTACAATCCCTTATTTTAAGGGATCATATCCTAGGATTATTATTTTTCCTTTCTTAGAGTTTCCTACTTTAGAGAGATATTTTGTATATAAATATGTAATTTGTCATATTGAAAAGAATAAGAAATTACAGAGAATTACTCTGATTTCTACAAAAGGGAAAAGAAGCGGGTTGCGAATCAAACAAAGAGCCATGAAGATAGAAAGGTGATGTTTAATAAGGTTCATAACGGTAGCTCTTACTGTGATAAAGTGGTGGCTGCTCGTAATGGAGTGAAGAATGGTGGAGTGGCAACGAAGAATCCCTTGTATGCTTTCATCCTTGTGGAGGATAGGTGCTGGATTAAGAGGTCGCTGACTGGTTTTCGGAGGGAGATAGAAATATGAGATATTTCCACATGTGCGCAGCTAAGAGAGGAAGCGTTAATGCTATTAAAGCGTTGAGGATGAATGGACAGCTACAGACGGATCCTGAAGCAGTTAAATTAAGTGTTGTTAATTTCTTCAAAGAGGCTTATAACAAGAAACATACGATTGAGGTGGAGGAAGTGGATTTGAATTTTTGCTAAGATTTCGAAGGAACAAAATTCCATTTTAGAGAGACCGTTCTCGGAAGAATCCTCTTCATACAGTAATAATGCTCTGGGGCTGAACGGGCTGAGCATGGGTTTTTTTAAAAGGTTTTGGCCGCATTTAAAAGAGGGAATTATGAGATTCTTAGTGAGTTTTATTTGGGTAAAATGTGGGAGAAGGGGATTAACCATTCTTTCATAACGTTTATTACAAAAAAATCTTGTTCGGAAAGCATTGAGGATTTTAGGCCTATTAGCTTAGTTGAGGGCTTTACAAGATTTTTTCGAAAGTCTTATCGAGAAGAGTAAGGTTATGTATGGACTCGATAATTGGTCCATCTCAATTCGCCTTCATCCGGGGAGGCAGATTATGGATTGCGTTTTTATTGCAAATGAGGGGATCGAATATTGGAGAAGAAAAGGTCTTAAAGGGATGGCCTTTAAGGTTGATTTTAAAAGAGCATATGATTCAATTGACTGGGATTTATTGCTGACAATTATGGATTGCATGGGTTTTGGGCATAGATGGAAATCTTGGGATAATATGTGCTTTTCCTCTAAGTCAATTTCAATTTTAGTGAATGGTTCTCCTTCGGAAGAGTTTCGGATTGCTAGGGGTCTTTGGCAGGGTTGTTCCCTTTCTCCTCGTCTTTTTAATTTGGTGGGCAAACTATTGAGTTTGATGCTGTCAAAGGCAGTGAGGCTCGGCCTTTTCAGAGGTTTTGCACTCGAAAGTCAGAATAACTCTTTCATGCTTTCTCACCTTCAATTCGCTGACGATTTACTGATTTTTTGCAACGCTTCTATTGGGGAATTGAAGAATGTCAATAAAGTCCTCTTAATTTTCGAAATGATGTCCGACTTGCAACTAAATTTATCAATGAATAGGCTGTTTGGAATTAACGTTAATGAAGATGTTCTTTTTGAGTGGGCGGCTGCAATAGGGTGTTCAGTGGGTCACTTTCCAACTGATTATTTGGGTTTGCCTCTTGGGGTGAAGAAGAATTCGACATCATTATGGGATCTGGTTATTCAGAAGTTTTATAAGAAAATTGACTGGGTGGAAAACATCTTCGTTGTCGATTGCTGGAAGAGTCGTGTTGATAAAATTAGTACTTTGCTCTTTGCCTGTTTTCTTTTTGTCAATTTTCAGGATGCCAAACTGTGTTCTAAAGAGGCTTAATTCAATTATGGCGAAATTCTTATGGGGGGATTCAGTTGACAAGAGCATAATCCATTGGGTTAATTGGTCCACGGTCTGCAAGCCTAAGGCGTTGGTAGGGCTTGGTGTTCCCAACTTGAAGCTTATGAATAGAGCACTACTCGAAAAATGGGCTGGAAATTTGCGAATGAGAGGGATTTGTGGTGGAAGAGGGTAATTTGTTGCAACAATAAGATTGATCCGAATGCAATTGGGAATATGGCCTCTCGCAAAGCTTCGTGGATGTGGAAGGGAATGGTTAGAAATTGTTGCTCTGATGATGATTTTGGTGCTTGTCTTCGAAGTAATTTTCAATTGAAGGTGGGGAATAGGGAAGCTGTTCGGTTTTGGCACGATGCTTGGCTCGATGGAGTTCCGCAGAAAGTGTGCTTTCCAAGATTGTTTTCCCTTTCGAATAATAAAGAGGGAAAGATTGCTTATTTTCGGAAATCGAACTCTTCATGTTGGTTTTGGGACATTCCTATGTGAAAGAATTTAGCTGATTGGGAGACACAGCAATGGAATGATCTTATCTCATTGCTATATAATTTCAATTCTTTTCCTCTGCTTGAAGACAGTCTGTTATGGATAGGATAGGGGGACGGTTGTTTCTCGGTCAAGTCGTGCCTAAGGCTCTTTTTTAACAGGTCTGATGATAGTTATCGTTGGTTAAGGCATGTGTGGATTGGTGTGGCTCCTCCCCAATCGGAATTGTTTGTCTAGAAGGTAGTTCATAAGAAGGTGGGGTTAAAGTGGAGCTAATTAAACGTAGGGTTTCAGGGATTAAAGATTAAAGAATCTTTTTGTCCATTTTGTGGTTCGGCTCTGGAATCATTTTGTCACTTGTTTATCCAATGCAAAATGTCATGGGAATTATGGGCGAATTTTCTAAGGTTATGGAATGTTTCGTTTGTTGTTCTAGAGAGCCATGCTGCTTTGATTTCTGCCACCCTATGCTTTGACTTTTTTTTTGTACCATTTGGGGTTTTATCCCTGGGGCTATATTGTGGACGATCTGGAAGTTGAGAAACGGAATAGTGTTCAATAAGGGGAAGCTTAATTCTGCTTTGCTTTCGTTTCTTACAAGGTATAGGGTGACAGCATGGTTCTCTTCAAAATTTCCTAAGGTGTCAATCCCTATTGATAGCCTAGTGGGGGACATTACCTTAGGATATTGTGTTCAGAGCTATAAAATGGCTCCATCAAAGTCTGTGTGCCGGTCTCCTCCCCCTGGTTTTGTTAAACTGAATGTTGATGGTGCCGTAGAGAGGTTG
The DNA here is from genome assembly GCF_006381635.1 of Hibiscus syriacus. Taxonomy (NCBI): domain Eukaryota; kingdom Viridiplantae; phylum Streptophyta; class Magnoliopsida; order Malvales; family Malvaceae; genus Hibiscus; species Hibiscus syriacus. The sequence continues at coordinate 8,253,029 of NW_024062800.1, read as the reverse complement.
TGGCAGAAAAGAGGAATTGGTGGGCTGCTCAGAGATGAGAAAGGTGTGGTGTTGGGTTCTTTTTCCGAGAGTGTTGGTCTAGGTCCTCCAATTTTGGCAGAAATTTTCGCAATGAAAAGAGGGTTGCTGCTCTTCATGGAGTCGGGGAGTTCAGCGTGTTGTAAGCTCATTTTAGAATCCGACTGTTTGATAGCTTTCGAGTGGATTAAGAGCCCTACTTCCTGCACCCCGCAATTCAACTCATTGGTGTAAGACATTGTCTCCTTTGTGGTGGAGAAAGGCGCTATTGTTAGGCATGTAATGAGAGCAGCTAATTGGGAAGCGGATGAACTTACTAAGATAGGGATAGGTAAAATAGTTTATGCCATGCTGTTATAATGGTTTTGTCATTAGTTTTTGACATGTTCTGGCTGTAATTGGTATTATTGAACTCTTGGTGTATTTGGTTTCTAGCAATAAAATAATTGAGACACTCTTTTCCTCCTTCCAATGTCCATTGAGCTACTCTAGTAGTTCGATAGTTATGAAGGGGTTTTTTAACGAGGCCTCTTATTCTTATAAAAAAATGTACAACTGTAGTTTCAGAGAAAGAAGAAAAAGGTATCAGACTGAACCTATATTAAAGAGAGAAAGGTGTGTCTTTTGCATTTGGGATACGTAAACTATTAGGCCAACTAATGAGAACTGCCTAAACTCATAATGGTAATTACCTCAATGCACAGTGTAGCTCCTTCTCTAATTCTCTGAGTTGAGTCATTCAACATCTGTAAGATCTGGTTGAGAAGAATCACAATGAGCATAAAAATAAGATATTTACAAAAGTAATTATATCTGAAAGTTAATTATTCCTGAACAGTCCCGATGGACATACAGGAGGAAGAATAGCCTTCATGAACTCCGTCGATGTAAAAGCAATGATAGCAGAAGTGACGATTCTCGTAAACTCTTCATGAACTCTAGATCTGTTATCCACCCGGGCAATAGGCCAAACTCTGTCTACAATGATAATTGGTGAAGAAACCTGCAGGAATAATTAATTACAAGCGATTAGCTCCACCTATTGTACAGTAAATATAGAGTTTGGAATCAGACCCTTCAAAGGAATGGGATGATATTCTCTAAAAAACAAGGTTTAGAACTCGTATGAACTGAAAAAGCTGCTTAAGTGAAATTCATCTCTTATCAGCATTTGTATATTAACATCCTGGAAAAAGATTAATACATAAAATAGAAATTAATGAATGAGATCAAATTGAAACCTGTTTTCTATTATTATGCCAAAAGCAGAACAAATCAACCTACAGCAAGATTTTTTTTCCTTAAAAAAAAAGGAAGCCTTAGCCACTAACAAGTGTTAGATGCAGTGCGAAGACACTTTGCACTCCCGATGAGAGTATCAGGTTAAAGGGAAAAAAAGAAAAGAATCATAAAGCCAAATGAACATTAAGGAAAAGGGAGATAATTAAACTGCTAAAATTGAAAACTTGTTGAATTCAAAAATGTTAATTGATAAAGACTGGTATAAGAGTGAAACCGAGCCTGACCAAATGAGGCATTAATCAAACAGAGAAAGACAAAAAAAAACATAATTCAAGAGGAAAAAAGAATAGTAAAACCCTAACACCCTAAAAAATAACTGCTCTCATAGGAATCGTTTCAAGTCTTAATTGATTAAAAGAAATGATCTTAGGCTAAAAATCAAAGACTATAATTCACTTGAAAAGATTATTTGATAAAGACGGGTACAAAAGTGAAACTGAACTTGACCAAATCAAGCATTCATCAAACAAAGAAGAAAAAATTGTAGTAAAATCTTAGGCTAAAACTGAACCGCTCTTAGATAAACAATTAGAAACCCCAGAAAACTCCAAGGTATTAAATAGCTAGCTGTATTCCAAATCACTATTTATTACAGAAAATAAGAGAAAATAAACTAACAAACCTCCATAAAAGTTAACAACAACCCTCTAGCCGCATCACGCAAAGGTTTCTTATCATCCCCTAAACACTCCACAATTGCAGGCAAAACCCCATCAAAATGCAGCTTCAAATGGTCAGGTGAGAGCACGGCGGCAGAAGCTAGACACTGGAGAGCTCCTAAAGAAGCGTTTAAGTTAGATGGGTCATTGAGAAGGTCAAGACAAGTTGAAACGAGAGATTCAACGTCGGAAGAAGACAAGGGACCGGTGGAAGACTGAAGAAGAGAAAGAAGAAGCTCGGCCCCTGTTTCTCGGTCCTTTGGGTCCTTGGAACGACCTAGCTCAAGGAGTTTATCCATTTGGTTGAAACTGAAAGTGGGGTCTGTGATGAGAAGTGGAAGTTAATAAAAGGCTAAACGAAAAGGAAAGGAGATCAATGGACTCAGTCTTAGTGAGAGCATGGAGCTTGGTGAGATGTAATCAGAAGCCTTCTTTATGAAGATGCAAGCTCGTTTCAGCCTTTACAATTACAACGTGAGAGTGAATAAAAGAACATTAACATTGTCTAGTTGCCTTCAATAAGTTAAATCAAGTTTTTAAGGTGAAATTACATATTTAATCTCTAAACTATTAATTTTAATATATTTTAATAATTAAATTATTAGTTTTAATGTATTTTTATAATTAAATTATTAATTTTAGTGTATTTTAATAATTAAATTATCATTTTTGTTTTATTTTAATATCTTAAAAATTAAATATTATTGTATTTTTATAAATAAATTACATCATTCATCACTCAATTATCTTTTCACTCCTATTTTTAAACTAAAGTTTAAATATTTTTAATTTAACTGCTCAACTTTCAAATTACTCATATTTTAATCATTATAATTTATATCACAAATAAATACCTAAAGTATATCATATTTTTTTAAGTATTAAATTATTTTTTAATCAAAATAGATACCTAAATTTTAATCTATGAATATTTTGAATTTAAAAGTAACACCAGTTAAAGAAAATATATGAACCAATAAAAAGTGACAAATAGCATGTTAAATACTTATTTACATAAAAAATAAAGAAAACAAATTAAATGTAAAAGAATATAACCCACCTCGATTAAACAAGAAATAGAATATAATAACCTCTCATTTTCCTCACATTCTTCTTCAGAGAAGTTTTTCCCTCTTTTTTCAATCTAAAGATTTTGAACTCTTTTGAATTTGAGAAATTAAAAAAAAAATCTCAAATACTATTCGTTTCAAATCCTAATTTCTCAAATAGGTAATTGTTTATTCCCATCCCCGTTCTCTAAAATACCCTTCTCCCCGTTTGCTTCGGGCTGAAACAAAATCTTCTTCTTCGATTTGGCGAGAGTTGTTGTGAGGAGCTGTCCATTACTGCTTTGGTTCCCGTTTTCATTTCCTAGCCTGGGTTTCTTTGGTTCCCGATTTCATTTCCCTCGGTGGCTTCGTTTCACATTTCATTTTCCACATAGAGCTTCAAGTAATATTCTTTACACTAGGCCTAGTAATATCTCAATTCATCAACGAACTCATCAAAAAATCCGTTCAACATGCTCGGCCCGAAACTTGTGCTCTTTTAGAAATATGTGATTCTCACAGTTGGCCTTCGAGTCACTCCCAATACATGTTCTTTTTCACTGTTTACTTCACTCTCTTGACTTGTAAAGGGATTGGTGGGATTTGCAAAGCCATGGCTACCAAGAGCAGCTGATTCAATAACAACACATTGGGTATGGAACAATTTTGTCATTCTTTTCAGTTTTATGTTCAAGCTCTTTATCTATATGTGGAATTTTCCTTGAATCTTTTAGGCATTCAATTATAATACGGATCAAACATTTTTTCTCTTTTGTACTAATAGATTACAAATATTGGGTTTTGAATTATGAATTCGCTAGATGTCACATTCTAAGGTTGTTTGTATTAAGTGCTCTAGGATTCATGGATCAAACACCTTTTATTTTTTTGGTACAAATAGATAAGGGAAGCGTCATAGATGTTGATATTCAAATTTTGAACTTATTGAATGTAGTCTTAAGGGTAGTTGTATGAACTAATTGAGTTGTTAGTTGAAGTGATAACAACCTCAACCCCCATAAGGATAAGGAAACAAGTTCCAATCCTTGGAAGTGCACTTGTTGGGAGTGCTTTACCTTCAAACACTCTCGGCCTGACTAGGATTAGTTTTCTACTTTCAATTCCAATGTGGCTTGGGGACACCCTGAGTTAATACACACACAAAATATCGAAGTTAAATGTGCATTTTACAAGATTATGCATTTCTTTTTAAGTTTTATCTTCCTTTTGATTTTCCACTCTATCAAATGTAAATTATATTTTCCTTTCAAATATTTTCCCTATTTCAACTTTTCATTTTATCATCCTTTCCACTTTACGAAGCAAAAGCCTTAACGAAAGATGATCTTTATTTTTGATTGAATGGTAATCCAACGAATGTTCTTTGAAATTTGAACATGAGTACCAACCACCAAGTATTGGTCTTTTCATTAAAATGGAGACCTTTTTACTTCAATATATCTTTGTTCACTTTCAATTATTAGTGAATAATAAGTTTTGAAGGAGTTACATTAGTTTTTTTACCATGCGGGATAATGTTTTTATCTAATCAGACTATGCTGCTTTTCGAATGAAGCTTTTACGCTGTCATGTATGTTCAATATGGTATGATTAGCTTTAGGAGTGTGATCGTTAGAACAACGGAGTAATGAGATAAATGTGGAATGATTAAATGTATTGTGATTGGTTAAGGTTATAATGATTATGAAATATAAGAAATCCTGTAAATGGTTTCAGTTAGTTCGATAAATCGATTAGTACCACATAAGAAAGGTGGAGGCTTTTTTTGTGGTTTGAGTTAATAGTAAAACACTGTAATTGGGAAAATGGACTTTGGTTCTAAATAGAGTTGATATTTCCATTGCATGAATCATGACCCTATGACACCTCTCTTCAATTAAGTAGGATACGGTTTTTGTTATAACACCTTTGGAAGCTTTATGACATCAATCCTTGTTGTTTTTGCGGAAGATCAGGTTAGAACAGTCCAAGGAATTTTGAGTACAACGAAAATATTTTATTATGTTTTGGAGTTCCAATGTTGAATTAGAATATCTTGTTGTTCTTGATGCCTTTGTTATTTCCTTTTCTGGTTGACTGTTCGTGCTGGTGCTCAGTGCACTTATTGCTCTTTAAGGTCCTGGACTCTTGCAAATCTATTTCTGAGGTTCCTTCAGTTCTAAGGTTTTGTCTATGTTTATTTTTAGATTTCATATTTTATGCACTGATTGTAGGTATATGCACAGTCAGTGTGTCAAATGATGCTATCTCATTAAAAGTTTAGAGAAACATGTATAGATAATTTTATTTTCAAGGAGGAATCATGATTTGATTCATTGACAATGTTAAGATCTGTACACTGTATGTGGATTGAATGTAACTACTTTTCCAATGACATTTGTTCAACCAAATTGATTTAACAAATTCATGAAGAAAACTTGATGCTTACGTTTTTGTCTTGAACCATGATATGGATATCTTGTGTCCTTTCACTGCAATAATCTCTATCCAATAGTTTTCATTTAAAATTTGATTTTCAGTTTCAAGCTTTTGGTGATTGCATATATGTATTTTTGTTGCCTTTAAGTGCCTTCGAAAATACAAAAGATATCCATGTATGAGAAAGATGTTTTTAGTTCTTTACTGTGTGCCATGAGAAAGCTGAATTTGGTCCTTTCTCACATGCTTCCTCCTCTCTTCTACTATTGTTAACAATGACATTTGGCTTTTCCATAATCCATACTCTGTGAACATCCTTCTTGCTGGCTATGACAAAGAGACAGACCCGTCTCTGTACTATATGGCCTACATTGCTACACTTCATAAGGTTGATAAATGCATAATGAAGATCACATCAAGACTGATCATGGCTCCTCCAAACTTTGTCATCAAGATCATCGACAAGGATGGAGCAAGAGAGTATGCCTGGTGTGAATCTGTCAAGGATGCTGCCATTGCTTCAGCCTCAGATATTTTCCGTGGACTTGCTCTTCTGTTATGAACGTTTAATTTGCATGTACTGATAGGGGAAAAACCTATTTACCTATTGACTTGATTATGTTCTGAAGTGGAAAAAGATTTGGAAATTTGATTATACTTTTTATCATTGTTTGCAAAGATCATTTTGATGAGTACACCCTGCTAACTAGCGATTCATTTCGAGTTCAAGAAATGATGTGCTCTCTCGATCGATCGATGAATATGATATGATTCTTTTTCTATTTGTTGCAGGCATTAAGATTTGAACATTGTGCTAGTTTATAGGGGCCTTTATTTTTTTTTCCATATTTATGGCTTGATTGCGGCAGAAGAAGAAAATTAAGATGATATGTTATCTAAGAATCACTTGAATTAAGTTTTGATTTTTTTGGATAATTATTAAAATTACACATTAATTTTGTTAAATGCGTTAGTAATATATAAATATTAATTATGTACCAAAAGAAATACATAAATATTAATTTATAATTTTATATAATATATATAATTTTGATTTTTGTTTAATTGTATATATAAAATTTTAATTTAATTATACACATTTAAAAAGTAAATGGATTCACTTATAATAAAGTCATCTTTGTACATTTGGTAGGAGTCAAATGGTTCATCTATTAAAATGTTCATAAGATTATTTAGTTAAATGTTGATGTAAAATTTTAATATATTTTTAGATAAATTATGTAAAATTTAATATTATTATTAATTAAAATAATACATGATATATTTACTCTTTTATTCTACCAATTTATATATAATTTTATAAAAATTATATATAAATTTTATTAAAAGTATATATATTAAAAATATTAAAGTAATATATTCTCGATGATTTTTTTTTAAAAATATATTCATTTAACTATTTAGAATTTCACTTGTTAAAAAATATAGAACAAGGACAATTTCGTAAAAATACATTCCAATAATCTTTTATTCCTTCAACCAAACACTATAATCTTATACTCTTTCCAAACAAACCAAACATAGTAATGTAACATTCCCAGTATTGTGTTAGGTAATGTTACATTCCGATAATCCTATTTCCGGAGGTAATCTTACATTCCGTGAACCAAACGTGTACCCTGTCGTAACCGGTTTTCGTCCGGGTACGAAAAATTTATTTGGCGGGAAAATTTATGTGAATAAATGGTTTTGAAAATAATTTGGGAGTCGCCATCGGCCTTTTGGGTCAGGTAGGTCGAATACCTAAAAATTATATTTTAAAAGAGTTTTAAGAAAACATCAATTAAAAAATGAACTGATCTGCGTTTATAACCAAAAATTCGTTCTTTTTAATAATAAAAAGGGATTCGTGGTCGATTACGTTTAGGGAAGGATTAGCACCCCTACAACGCCCAAAATTGGTACTTTTTAATTATAAATTGTCTCTATTATTAAAAATTTAAAAATTCAAAATATATTTAATTTATAATCCTATTATTTCAAAATTATATAAAAAATATTTAAAAATATCAGAAAAGGACTTCTAGGTGCCTTAAGACAGCTCTTTTCTTTGATATTAATAAATATTAATTTGAATAAAATTAAATAATAATTTTTTATAATATTTAATTTTAAAATACTAGAATAGGACATCCAGTTGTATTAAGTCTGCCCTTTTCTTCGATATTGAAAAATAAATATTAAAATAATTTATTGAAAAAAATAAATTATTATTTATTATATATATATATTTATGACTACATAATAATAATAAAAATATTTAAATATATAAACAAGTAAAATTAAAACAATAAAAATATAATTAAAACTATATGAAAATATTTAAAATTGGTGACTAAATTATAGTAAAATTAAAATTAAATATCTAATTCATAATTAATCAAAATTATAGGGATTAAACATGCTATTTTCTTATTTATTAATTTAGTGACTAAAATAAAACTTATCTAAAATTCGAATATCAGATTAAAAAAATTAAAAATATAAACTCGGGATTAAAATATTAATTATTAAAATTAAGGGATTAAATCTGTTATTTACCCTAAATATATTATTTTAATATAAAGGACTAAAATAAATAAAATTAAAGTTAAAGAACCGAATTAAAAGGATTATAAATTGATTTAGTGACTAAAATGTAAAGTTTACAAATTTGAGGGATGGCAGACGGGATTTAACAATTAAAAAATTACACAAATAGCCCTCCCCGAAACGACGTCGTTCGGGAAGGGTTATTTAAAGCCAAACCTGGCTGGCCCGAAGGGCCAGCTTCATTTCTCGTTTTTTTCCTCTCTTTCTCTTCTCTGAGAGAGAGAATTTTCTCTCGCTTCTCTCTAAAACAAAGAGAAGCTAGCCGGCTGGCAGCCGTCCGCCGGCGTTCTTCCACCGCCGGCCACCGCGGTGGCCGGAAAATTTTTTTTATACTAAAATATAGATCGGATCGTCCTAATGACGGTTCCGATGGTTTTTTCTTCTAAACGACTCCCGATCGGAGCAAATCTAAGAAAAATACATTCGGTTTTCGAAGGTTTTGGTGACGTTTGAAGAGGTCCGGTGGTCGTAGCTTCCTCGGTAAGCTTTTCTCCTCCATTTTCTTTTGTTTTTGGTTGCTGGTTATTGTGAGTTGGTCTCTTTTTTGGTATCTTTGCTTTCGGTTTTTGTCTCTCTGGCTCTGTTGTCCTCCTTTTTTCGCAGATGGGGTGATGGCTTTATAGCCATCATCGGTGTGGCCATCGGATCGGGTAAAAGAATACCCTTCGGTGAGCCACCGGACTCCCAGTGGTGACTCAACCCATAGCCATAACGTGGACGGCTGGCGTTGGAGCTTCTGGAGCCTTCGATTGGGGCGTGGCAGCGGTTGGAGCGACGTGGAGCGGCGGCAGCTGGTGTAGTCCCTAGGGTATCATAACCCTAGGGTTTCGTCTGGCGCCATCTGGACCGTTGGATCAATGCTAGATCCAACAGTGGAGAAGCAAAGCGGCGGCAGCTGGATAGAAAACCCTAATTGGGTTTTAGGGTTTCTGATTTGGGCCAGTTGGGTCCTTTGTAATTGGGCCGGTCCAATCTGGGTCTGTTTGTAATTATTTTTTAATAATAATAATTATAATAATAATAATAATAATAATAATAATAATAATAATAATAATAAAATGAGTAAAAAAATTAGTATCTTCAGCTGCCCGTCTTTGCTCATTCTTGTGTTAACAAGAATAGGGCAAAGACGAAAAGATAATAATTTTTTTATCCATTTGGCTTCATTTGATTATAATAGCAATGTTGAATAAATTCTTCTCTTTCTTCAGATAAGTTCTTCTCATTATGAACTTTCCGCTGGGGATGATGTTGACCTATTTCCTTCTGTGATAGAGTCATTCCAAAGGTTGAATAAGCTCTTCTCATTATGAACTTCTTCTTTCTTTTTCAGATGAGTTCTTCTCATTATGAACTTTCTCTGGAAAGGTTGATGCTAACATATATGTGATAAAATTATGTAAAAGGTTGAACAGGCTCTTCTCATTGTGAACTTCTTCTTCCTCTTCAGATAAGTTCTTCTTATTATGAACTTTCTCTGGAAATGTTGATCCATCAAGTGATGAATTTGAACAAAAGGTTAAACAAGTTCTTCTCATTATGAACTTCTTCTTCATTCTTCAGATGAATTCTTCTCATTATGAACTCGAACTGGAAAAGCTGATCCATCAAGTGATGGATTTGAGCAAAAGGTTAAACAAATTCTTCTCATTATGAATTTCTTCTTCCTTCTTCAGATGAATTCTTCTCATTATGAACTCGAACTGGAAAAGCTGATCCATCAAGTGATGGATTTGAACAAAAGGTTAAACAAATTCTTCTCATTATGAATTTCTTCTTCCTTCTTCAGATGAATTCTTCTCATTATGAACTCGAACTGGAAAAGCTGATCCATCATGTGATGGATTTGAGCAAAAGGTTAAACAAATTCTTCTCATTATAAATTTCTTCTTCCTTCTTCAAATGATGAATTCTTCTCATTATGAACTCGAATTGGAAAATGCTAATCCATCAAATGATAGATTTGAATCTTTGCTAAAAATCTTTTAAATTCCTGTCAAAATTCAATATGGATGAGAATGAATGAAAATGCACCTATTTTTGCAAACACCTAAATATGATGCATGAATGTTAAGTTATTTGATTTCAGATTGGTGAATTGAGTATTTCTTCAATTGTAAAAACCCAATAGATCTTTTTTCTTCAAATCAGAGAATCTATCATCTTTGACAAATGTAGATATAATGTCACAAAACCTCTTGAGAATAAAACTCAATAGTATAGGCTCTTGAAAAGCTTGCATTCATGCAACATGTTAATTCTGATAACAATTCATCTGATTATGAAGTGACATTTCAAGATGATTTCACAGATATCGATAGTTCTTTTAATACCAAGAAATCTTGAATTCTGATTCTGATGAAGAGAATAAACTGTTATTCTTGACAAAAATGGGATTCTCAGAGGCTGAAGCTTCAATAGCCATGAAGAGATGTGGTTCAGATTCATCAATTACAAAATTGACAGATTTCATATGTGCTGCTCAAATGACTAAGGCTGCTGATGCACTTCTTCTGGTAAAAGGTAGGAAGTCATTATACAATGATCCCAATTACAAGAAAAGGCGAAACTTGGGCTATGATTTTTTTGGGAAAGGAATAAACAGAAGAAGCTTGAAAAGAAGCTTCTTAATGAAGACGATCATGCAATTCATCTTTTAATTCCAATGATTGGTTCTGTGGTTCCTACTGAACCAGATCAGATAATTCAAAGAACACTTCCAGAAGATGCTATTAGCACATTCCTCTTCCAAATTCAATAACTGGTTCTGTGGTTCATACCAAACCAGATCAGATAACTCAAAGAACATTTCCAGAAGATACTATGAGCACATTTATCTTCCAAATTCAATGATTGGTTCTGTGGTTCATACCAAACCAGATCAGATAACTCAAAGAACACTTCCAGAAGATGCTATGAGCACATTTATCTTCCAAATTCAATGATTGGTTCTGTGGTTCATACCAAACCAGATCAGATAACTCAAAGAACACTTCCAGAAAATGCTATTGGGTCTTCTTATTTCTACTATGAGCATATGGCACTTGTTCCAGTTAATGTTTGGGCTGGAATATCATAGTATTTATTCGATGTAGAGCCAGAATTTGTAGATTCGAAGCATTTTTATACTAATACACTGAAAAGGGCTATATTCATAATTCTGCCAATTAAGAACAGATTTTCTCTTATTTTACTTCCTCTATGTGCTGATGCTTTTCCATTGACAAAGAAATGATGGCCTTCCTGGGATCCAAGAACAAAGTTGAACTGTTTATAAACATGTACAGAAAGTGCCAAATTGACAGAAAGGATCTGTAAGGCTCTTGAAGCTTATGACAATGAGCCACCTTCGAGTGTCCACAAGTATGTTCTTGATGAGTGCTGAAAATGGAATCTAGTATGGGTTGGAAGGAATAAAGTTGCTCCACTTGGATCTGATGAGGTGGAAATGCTTCTAAGTTTCCCTAAAAACCATACACAATGATCTGTATAGAAACATGTTCCATGGTAGTATCAATGTCCTGTCTCTTTTCTCTGGGATCAATGATGCAGAAGTTGCCTTTTATTGTCTTGGCATACTTTTGAAAGCAGATGTGCAAGAACTGAATGATGATCAATTAGAGCAATTGATGAGTAGTTTTAATGGACTCAACCTTATTGTCGGTGGCATCCATTGTAACAACCTTACTGGAAGAAATAAACATCATTCATGGGCTTAAAGATTTTTGTTGGTGCATTTACTTGCAATGATTGCTACAACAAACTGTCTCTTCTACTGCTCCAATATACCCCATTCTTTTTGAATCTTTGTATTCCATGCCTTTAAAAGTATTAACATAAAGTGATATTCAGAAATCTTTAACTTATTTCAAAATTATGTTAATCCATAAAAGAATAAATTGAATTTTCGAAAATAAATTGAATCTCAAATAAATTGAACTTGAAATAGATAGAATTGTATTCAAAGTTATGACAAGCATAAGAATGATAAAAATTCAAATGACTCAACAAATTATTAGCATAAGTATTTCTAAATTAATCAAATTGACACAATTTAGAGTAATGATGTAAGCTTTTGTCTGGAAGATCTCAAATGTTGTCAAAATGCTTGTAGATGTGAAGTTTCTCCCAAACTGTCAAAATCTTAAGAGAGTTCAATTGCCAGATGCCTAATATCAACATGCATTTGAGCCGCCCTTTCAGGTTTTCAACTCAAATCCTTCATTTGGTTACAAGACGCCCTTTTCGGGTTTTCATCTTAACCCCCCCTTTTTTTTTTCTTTTTTCTTTTTTCTTTTTTCTTTCTTTTTTCTCTTTTTCTTTTTCTTTTTTCTTTTCTCCTTTTCTTTCTTCTTTTTTTTTCTTCAAGCATAATATTTCTTGATAGAATCCGAGTTTATTGGATTTCACAGAATTTTTCCATTAATTTCTACCAAGATCAACGCTCCTCCGGAAAAGGCCTTTTTCACAACGTACGACCCTTCCCAATTAGGCATCCATTTCCCACGGAAATCTTTATGTAGAGGCAAGATCATTTTTAGTACTAGATCACCCTCTTGGAATTCTCTTGGATGTACTTTTTTGTCATGAGACTTCATCATCCGTTTCTGATACATCTGTCCATGGCAAATAGCTTTCAATCTTTTATCCTCAACAAGGTTCAATTGATCAACTCTAGCTTGGATCCATTCAGATTCATCCAATTGTGTTTCTCTCAATATTCGAAGGGATGGAATCTCAACTTCAATTGGTAAGACTGCTTCCATCCCGTAGACTAAAGAAAACGGTGTTGCCCCAGTAGATGTTTGAACAGTAGTTCGGTATGCATATAAAGCAAAAGATAACTTCTCGTGCCAATCTTTGTAAGTTTCAGTGGTCTTTGTAATGATTCTCTTGATGTTTTTATTTGCTGCTTCAACTACACCATTCATCTTTGGACGATATGCCACTGAGTTTGCATGTTTGATCTTAAACTGTGCACAAAGTTTGGTCATCATTTTGTTGTTCAGGTTCAGAGCATTATCTTTAATAATCCTTTCTGGTAGGCCATACCGGCAAACTATCTATTTCTTTATGAATTTGCAGACTGTGGACCTCTTAATATTGGCATATGAAGCAGCTTCAACCCATTTGGTAAAATAATCAATTGCCACAAGGATGAAACAATGTCCATTCGATGCTTTTGGTGTGATTGCACCAATGACATCTATTCCCCACATAGAAAATGGCCAGGGTGCTGTCATTACATGTAAAGGAGATGGGGGTACATGAATCTTGTCTGCATATATCTGGTATTTATGACATTTCCTTGCATAATCAATGCAATCTGTGTGCATGGTAGCCCAATAATATCCATATCTCATTATTTTTCTGGCCATGGAAAGACCATTTGCATGTGTTCCACATATTCCACTGTGTACTTCTTCAATGATGCTTTTAGCTTCGCTGGTATTCAAACATCTCAATAGCATTTGATCATTGCTTCTTCTATACATAATCTCGCCATCAAGAAAATATCCAGCATCCATTCTTCTCAAGGTTCTTCTGCCATTTGATTTTCTTCTCGAGGGAGATAATTGAAGGTAACTCTCTCAAATTCTTTCACTAATTCGAGGGTAAAATTTCGGTATTCCAACAATTTGGGATCTTTTGTTTCCCATTCTCCTCGCAATTGATACACCACTAACGATGAATCTCCATATATTTTGAGACATTTGATTTTTCTTTCTATAGCTGCTTTCAATCCCATGACACAAGCTTCGTATTCCGCCATGTTATTGGTGCAAAAGAACTCCAGTCTACTTGTAAAGGGATAATAAATATTTTTTGGAGAAATTAACACTGCCCCGATTCCTCGTCCCAAAGCATTGGATGCTCCATCAAAGTAAAGCTTCCAAGATGCAGATGTAGCATTTGTTCCGATTTCTTCATTCATGGATATGCACAACAAATCTTCATCGGGAAAATTGAAACTCAAAGGCTGATAATCATTTGATACACGACTGGCCAGAAAATCAGCTATGACACTTCCTTTTATCGCTTTTTGGTTGACATATACAATATCAAACTCATATAATAACATCTGCCATCTAGCCATTCTGCCTGTCAAAGCTGGTGATTCCATTAAGAATTTCAAAGGATCAAGTTTTGATATCAACCAAGTAGTATGGTATAATATATATTGTCTGAGTCTTTGAGTAGTCCACACCAAGGCACAACATAATTTTTGTATTGGTGGATATCGAATTTCACAATCAGTAAATTTCTTACTCAGATAATAAATAGCTTTTTCTTTCCTTCCAGATTCATCATGCTGTCCTAGTACACATCCCATTGAATTTTCAAAGACCGTCAAGTAGAGAATTAATGGTCTATCAGGCATTGGTGATACTAAAATTGAGGCATTGGATAAATATTTCTTAATAATATCCAAAGTTTCTTGACATTCTTCATTCCAGACTTCAGGATTGTTCTTTCGAAGTAATTTGAACACTGGATCATATTTGTCAGTTAATTGAGAAATGAACCGAGATATATAATTTAATCTTCCCAAAAAGCCTCGAACTTCTTTTTTTGTATTGGGTGGTGGAAGATCTTGAATTGCTTTTACTTTATCTGGATCAATCTCGATTCCTTTTTTGCTGACCATAAATCCCAAAAGTTTCCCGGAAGTTACCTCAAAAGTGCATTTTGCGGGGTTGAGCTTTAATTGATACTTCCTCAATCTCTGAAAAAGCTTTCTCAGATTTTGAATATGTTCTTCTTCAGTTCGGGATTTGGCAATCATGTCATCCACATATACTTCAATCTCTTTGTGCATCATGTCATGAAACAAAGTTACCATGGCTCTTTGATACGTTGCCCCTGCATTTTTCAATCCAAATGGCATCACTTTATAGCAGAATGTGCCCCACATGGTTACAAATGTTGTTTTTTCCATGTCTTCAGGATTCATTTTTATCTGATTATATCCTGAAAATCCATCCATAAATGAAAACCATGTGTGCCCTGCAGTATTGTCCACCAAGGTGTCTATGTGGGGTAATGGAAAGCTATCTTTCGGACTAGCTTTGTTGAGATCTCTGTAATCCACACACATTCGAACTTTCCCATTTTTCTTTGGTACGGGAACAATGTTGGCTACCCATTCTGGGTATTTAGCTGCCTGTAGGAAACCTGCATTGATCTGTTTCATAACTTCCTCTTTGATCTGTAACAACATTTTTGGCCTCATTCGCCTGAGCTTTTGTTGGACTGGTTTATATTCTGGATTGATTGGAAGCTTATGCATCACTATATCTGTACTCAAACCAGACATATCTTGATAAGACCAGGCGAAGATATCTTTGAACTCTTGAAGAAGATTTATCAATTCTTGTTTTATCTGGATTGTCAGAGTAGTACCAATTTTCACCTCTTTCATTTCTTCATCTGTTCCCAGATTCACAGTTTCAATCTCTTCTTTGTGGGGTAGAATTTGTTTGTCTTCTTTTTCTACCAATCTTAATAATTCAGTAGGAACATCACATTCTAGTTCATCCTCACACCCATTGATTTCTTCCAGACATATGGGTTGCTCTAAATTTATCTCTTGATTAAATTTAGGAATAAACATGCTATTAACATGGTGACACCTGCAAATTTAAGTCGGACATATTTTTGAAAGAAATATAGTAAATAAATGAAATAAATAAATGTAAAAGTGTAAGAAAAATGTAAAGAATGATTGCTATCTGAAAATTTTAAAGAAAACTTCTTATATTTAACCTAATTTCCTTTACAAGATAACAAAAAGTTTTCATACTTTTGAGCTAAACATAAAGATTAGTTCTGAATATTACTCTGCGTTAATATTAAAAACTATAGGAAGGTCTTCAGTGGTCCAATTGTTGAGTGTTTCTCTAGGAAAACATGGGCGAATCCTATCCAAGTATTTGCCAGTCTTGTTGTCAGTCATGATCATGTTGATAAATAATCCATTCATAGCTTCTTCAACTATGTTTTGATCTTTCATCAACTTTTCTTCTTTAAAGGCTTCAACAAGCTGTTGTTCTACATTAATTGTTCCCCCTGATCTGAATGTGGTCTTCAACTGTGGGAAAAACATGTGTTCCCAATGGATTTCTTTCCCTTTCAACCTTGCCTTTCTGTCTTCACATCTTCTTTTCATCTCTTTGTTCTTTTGTTGAAAATTGGGCTTAAATCCAAGCCCAAAACAATCTTTCTTTATCTGTATATTTACAGGAACCGAAATCCCTTGAAGATTCTTTCCTAAACCTTTCCCAGCTTTAGCTCCGATGCCTAAAGTTTGTCGTACCGTCATCTTGGTACAATCAGATAATCTGGGATATGGAATTTTGCTTCCTTCTGCAATAAAGGTTGCATTTACAAATTCAAGAGCTCGGAAAGAGCATTCAAGAGCATCATCATTGGTTTCGATATATGGAACATCACTTGTTACAGACGCAATGATTTCTTCTTCAGCTCCGACGCATATTAGTTGTCCATCAACAACAAATTTCAATTTCTGATGTAATGAAGAAGGAACGGCTCTTGCTGAATGAATCCATGGCCTCCCTAATAAACAATTATATGTAGGGTGGATGTCCATCACCACAAAGTCAATATTGTACACGATTGGTCCAATTAACAACGGTATTTCCATTTTCCCAAGAACCTCTTTTTGAGTACCATCAAAGGCTCGTACCACATTCTGATAACTCTTCATGTGTGATTTATCCATAGGCATTCTTTGAAGTGTGACTAGAGGCATCAAATTGAGAGCGGATCCATTGTCAATCAATACTCCTGGCAACACATGACCATGACAATGTGTCGTGATATTCAAAGCTTTTACTGATCCCATTCCGCCTTCAGGTATTTCATCATCCGTGAACGTTATGTAATTGTCAGCGGCTATATGTCCCACAATTATGTCAAGTTTATTGAGGGATATATCTTCAGGGATAAATGTTTGATTGAGAATTTTCATCAAAGCATTTCTATGTGCTTCTGAATTCATCAATAGATCAAGAATAGAAATTCTCGCTTGTTGTTTGTGTAGTTGTTCAACCACACTATACTCACCATGTTTCAGGAATTTCAAAAATTCTTGAGCTTGTTTTTCTGTCACAGGCTCATTGAATGCTGGAGGGGATTCATCATCAAATACCTTCTGGGGTATTACCATGGTTTTTCCTTTTGTTTTCACTGGTTCCGAGGCATTGGATGTTTCGGGAGAGTAATATCTCCCACTTCTTGTAAAGAAACTGACTTCACTCACTGCTTCAGATGTCGATGTTGTACCCAGACTCTGTATTTTCTCTTCCGTTTTTTCTAGAGAAACAGATCCTCCTACCATTGAAACATTGGTAGTATAATTCCAAGGTACCCTTCGGGTATCTTTGTATGGAAATGGTAGAGGAGTGGTGATAACTACTTTCGGCTTTATTGGTACAGGAATTACCGTAGATGATTTCACATTAATGATCACAGGATCATTTGTTCTTTGACTAGGTTTAGAATCCTCTGATGAGCAAACATCATCTTCTTTTTTCCATGGTTCTTCTTCAAAGAATTCTATCTCTCTGCTATTCATTAATTTTTGCACCAAATCCCTGAACTCAAGACATAGTTGAATTTCATGCCCCTTCTCTTGATGATATTCACAATAATTCTTGCCTTCATTATGTTTTGGCCTGAATTGTTGTGGAATTATACCGGCTAAAGAGAGTTGTTGAAATATCCAAACAAAAGGAGATTTAATTTCAGAAATGTTAGTTTTTGCTTTCTTTCTGTTCTCTTCTTGAATTGCATTCACATTTTTATCTCCATGATTTGGCAATGGATGATTTGATGTAGATGGTGAATTGAATTTCAACTTTCCAGTGTTGATCAAATTTTGAACCACCCTTTTGAATGCCAAACAGTTTTCAATAGAATGACCCGTAATTCCTTCATGGTAAACACAGTGTGCCTTTACATCATACGAAGGAGGGAATGGTGGTTGCATAGGAACCAAAGGATAGGGCCGTATGACATCTGCTTTTAATAGCGAATCATAAATCTCAGCATATGGTACTGGTAAAGGTGTAAAAGACAACCTTTCATTTTCCTTTCGAGATCCTCTGGACTCTGCTCGATTAGTGTTTGTTTCCTCTTTCTTAACCCTTGGCTGGGTTATTGTAACACTTTTCGAGGAATCCTTGTTGTAAGAGTTTGCATTGTTGACTTCATTCTCTTTTTTCCGGTACATAGGTCTTTTGGAACTAGACCCCTCATTTGATTCAATTTTGCCACTTTTCAAGACATTTTCAATGAGTTCTCCAAAAATGACCAAATCTGCAAAATTTCTGGTTGCATTCCCCATTAGATGATTTAAATAAGGAGCTTTCAATGTATGGACAAATATTACTGTGGCCTCTTTTTCTGAAAAAGGTGGTTGAACTTGGGCTGCTGTGTCACGCCATCTCTGGGCATACTGTCTGAACGTTTCGTTATTCTTTTTCTCCAAATTTTGGAGAGTCCATCTATCAGGGACCATGTCTGTTATGTGGCGGTACTGCTCTAGGAATGCTTTAGCAAGATCTTTCCAGGATCTAATGTTGGCTTTAGTCAATTGAGTATACCATTTTAAAGCTGGTCCTGTCAAACTATCTTGAAAGCAGTGAATTAACAATTTCTCGTCTTTCACATATCCTGCCATTCTGCGACAAAACATAGTAATGTGGGATGAAGGGCATGTAGTACCATCATATCTATCAAATTCGGGAGTTTTGAACTTGATGGGGAGGATTAGGTCTGGAACCAAACTCAACTCACTAGCGTCAAACCCATAGAATGATTCAGTTATTTCCACGGATTTCATTCGTTCTTCTAAGCTCTTGATCTGTCTGGTCAATTCTTCATTTACTTTTTCTTTCTCATTCAGCTCATTCAAATCTGGGATTAAATGCTCAGTATTAAAATCCCCTATTTTCACATCTGATATAAGCGGATTTTTGCTTGAAGATGCAGGATCCACTTGTCGATTTTCATGTGATTTGGCTTCTTGAAATGCTGAAGTGCGAGCATTAATTTGTATAGGTGTAGTACCAGAGTGATAAATTGGTTCTGGTGGAAAACCTAGAGGATACATAGGTTCTTGGTCGAAAGATACAGGATTTTCATGCATTTTTCCAATGATAGCCTGCCTTTTAAACATGTCCTCTATTTTCTGCATCATGCTGTCTTGTGAATTTGTAATACTGGCTTCAATTTTCTCCAGCTTCATTCTCATTTCTGCTTGTTCTTTATTATGTTGTTCCTCAATACGTTGTATTTTATCCTCCATAATTCTCTTAGTAGCTTGTCTAGTACCGTAGTGATGTTGTATTTCTCTTTTGGCCAGAATAACTGCTATTGAAAAATCTTTTGATATTATTTTTTCCAAATTTTAATTAATGAATTTTATCTTAATAAAATAAAAAAATATCCATAAAGAAAATCATTAAATGAATAATGAATGTATGCAAAATGCATGTATGCAAAAAGGTATTGATCCCAAAAAGTTAACTATCATAGAACAACTTTCATCGGCATACAAAAGTTTCTTTATAATAGTTCATAACTACAGATAAGGCGTAGCTTTCCTATTAAGCCCTATAATTTCTTTCATTAACCATGACACCCTCTTTCCGAACTTAGAAACTGGATCAACGTGATGCTCAATTATTTTAGCTTCAACAGCTAGTTCCCCAACATATCTAGCAACTTCGCTCATTTGTACCATGGCCTCGAACACCATATTACTTCTTTCTTCACTTCTTTCAACATAGAAATCAGTTGACTTTTGCCATTGTTCATTAGTTCCTTCCAGAGTTTGCTCTAATTTAGTGATTCTGACTTGAAAATTGTGCAGAATTTTTTCAAGATCTCTAATGCGTCTTCGCAGTGAAGCACTTTCCTCATTACTTTCTTTGAGATCATTAGGTCCTAGACGAACCTTTTCTTGAAATAATGACTCTTCAAGTTACAAAATGTAAGCATTAAACTCTGAGTTTTTGTTTCTAGACTGATCCAGATCTTCTTCAAGTTTTGTTCGTGCTTCTTGCGTTCTTTGATTAATCTTCTGGATTTGAACATTCTTGTTTCTGCATCTTTGCATCCAATTGCTAGCCACTTCTTGCTCTACCTCAATTTTGGTGTTGAAATTCTTTCTTTCCAACTCCCATTTTTCTTTTTCAATATTGAACTCTTCAATCTTTTGGCCCCTGACTTCAAGTTCAGCAATCAGCTGGTTCATTTCAGATTCAAATCCCTTGAACATGATATTTTTCTCACCTTCAAATTTATCAAAGATGTCATTCTTCATCTCTTCTAAATCTTTGGCTCGATCCATTTCTCTTTGCATTTCATTCATGATCTTGCGGTGTTCAGCCTTGTGTTTTATAATTCGCTCTCTTCTGTCGACCTCAAAATCTTCCATTTTTTGCTTTCCTTTCTCAAGGCTTTTGAGTAGACGGCTATTCTTTCCTTTCAGATCTTCAACTCGACTTTTCTCGATGTTCAATTCTCTGGTCATCTGTACCGTTGATTGGCTCGGTCCTGATGCTTTCCGGGATTTATATAACTCTTGGTAATTTTTCTTTAATGTTCTAAATTCACCATCAACTTTTTCTTTGTTTTCTCTCAACATTGCACATTGTGATGAATGAAAGTCAATATCAACACCCAACATAGCTTTATCTCGTCTCATTTGCTCTAATTCTCTTGACCAGCTTTCTCTTTCTGCTTCAAACTCAGCTCTCAGGATTTCAATCTCTGATGGAACCACCTTAATGCGATCTTCCATAGAGATATCCTTATTTTGATCTGGTAGAGGAATATTTTCATTTTTCCTGACATATCTCCATTCCTCATAATCAGGAGTTAGCATTTCTTTTGCTGCTTTAGCTCGGATACAAAAAGTTGTTTTCCAAGCTGTAACGGCTTCCATGATATTTCTTTTATAATTTTTGCTGTGGAATGCGAACTCAGATGAATGTAATCCAGCGGTGACAGGTACAAATTGACGACCTTCATACTGTCTCATGACCAGAAGTGGTGCATATCCAATTCCTACCCACAATCCGAGCAGCATTATCCAATTGTAATCACCACATTTGTAAAAGAATTCCCTTTGGATTTGCCACGGGGCTCGCCAAACAACGTCATTACTTTGCAGATTTTGAAAAGCTTTAATCCACATATCTTTCTTAATTTCTTTCGGCCATTCTTTCTCCAGAAATTCTTTTAATGGTGAGTAATCCGTATTAAAGCGTCGGTATGAAACCTTTTCTGTCTTCCAGAAATGGCTACGGACCCAAACATATAACAACTGGGTACACCCTGAGAATCGTCCACCTCCTAGCTTTCTACAAGCATTTAACGATCTGAAGGTCTCTGCTAGAATTGCAGAAGTAGGATTAATCTTTTTCGGTAGCTGTTCAAACAAATCTACCACTGCAGCTTCAACATATCCCAATACTTTTGGGAAGATGACCATACCATACATACCCAGAGCAAATAGATCGAATCGTACTTTAGTGTCTGGATGACTCTGAATAAGTTCTTTAATGTTGGTCCAAGCAATGCCTTCGCTTTCGCCTTTTTGTTTTGTACGGGATGCCACCCATTCTTCTCGTACCCCGGCAATCTTTGCTAATTTAACTCGAAAGGGTTGAGTTTTAATTGACTTTGAATAGATTCGATTCTCCAAAGCCCCTTCTATATGTAGCAAAGTTGTGTACTCTTCAATAGTAGGGACCAAGTCCTCCTTATTGAGAGTGAAGCAATTGTACCCTGGATTCCAGAATTGAATTAGGGCTCTGAGTAATTCATCATCAACTTCGACATAGAGCAAATATGGGATGTCTCCGTAAGTCTGATAAAACTGTAATTTTTTGTTTGAATCCCAACTTTCCCAAATGCTTCGCAAATCTTGCATATCATTTCTTTTTAGCGAAACTGGAGCATAACTGGCCAAGTCCGATACATAATCATCTTGCAGACTGTCTCCTCCTTGTCTTTGTAAGTCCTTAGCCCACTGTCTTACTTCTGAGTTTAGAATTATTTGATTTGAACACTTTTTATCCATGGATGAAAGCTTTCCAATGAGACAATTAACACGAGGATCAATGCCTTTTATCCTGTATGATTCTATGCAAACAAAAGAAATAAAGAACACACAAAAAGAAATGAATTAGTTTACATAATAAAGAATTTAACAATAATATCTACCTAAATATCTTTATTTAAACATGCTTTTTCATAATTTAAATAATTTAAATTTACATGTAATTTAATCAGTAAAAAAATAAATAAATTAACAGGAAAATTAGAATTCATTTTTCCTGTGTGTACACCTATTTTGGACAAAATTTCGGCATGACTTCAGATCGGAAGAGTTTTTAGGGTTTATTATATGCAAGGTTTCAGATCTAAGAATAAAGGTACTCGAATTGTCCTTGTTATTGCCCCCTTGGGTTGATAACCCCCAATCCTAGTCCATCACAGACTAAAGTGGATTGAGTTCAATTCGAGGGGATACATTTCTCTATGCCTGACACGGAGAATAAATTCTCACGAAGACATAGAGCATATGAACCCCGAAAGTTACTTGCTAGGTCTGACACGGAGAATAAATTCTCACGAAGACGTCGCTTTCACTCCCACTTAAAAGGGACAAACTCAATTATAGAGCTTTATGTTATGCAATGCAAGTGTTGTGTGTGAGGAGAAATGTTCAAACCTCTGACAGAAAAATAAATAATGAAATAAAATACTTGCAAATAAAAAAATATTAATAGGAAAATATATACATACTATAAAAATAATAAATATATAAAAAAATTGAAAAGAAAAAAATTATAAATTAAATATATAAATTTTAATTTATAATTAATAGAGACAATTTATAATTGATTTTAAAAGTTTGACCAGTCCCCAGCGGAGTCGCCAAGCTGTCGTAACCGGTTTTCGTCCGGGTACGAAAAATTTATTTGACGGGAAAATTTATGTGAATGAATGGTTTTGAAAATAATTTGGGAGTCGCCATCGACCTTTTGGGTCAGGTAGGTCGAATACCTAAAAATTATTTTTTAAAAGAGTTTTAAGAAAACATCAATTAAAAATGAACTGATCTGCGTTTATAACCAAAAAATTTGTTCTTTTTAATAATAAAAAGGGATTCGTGGTCGATTACGTTTAGGGAAGGATTAGCACCCCTACAACGCCCAAAATTGGTACTTTTTAATTATAAATTGTCTCTATTATTAAAAATTTAAAAATTTAAAATATATTTAATTTATAATCCTATTATTTCAAAATTATATAAAAAATATTTAAAAATATCGGAAAAGGACTTCTAGGTGTCTTAAGACAACTCTTTTCTTTGATATTAATAAAAATTAATTTGAATAAAATTAAATAATAATTTTTATAATATTTAGTTTTAAAATACCAGAATAGGACATCCAGTTGTATTAAGACTGCCCTTTTCTTCGATATTGAAAAATAAATATTAAAATAATTTATTGAAAAAAATAAATTATTATTTATTATATATATATTTATGACTACATAATAATAATAATAAAAATATTTAAATATATAAACAAGTAAAATTAAAACAATAAAAATATAATTAAAACTATATGAAAATATTTAAAATTGGTGACTAAATTATAGTAAAATTAAAATTAAATATCTAATTCATAATTAATCAAAATTATAGGGATTAAACATGCTATTTTCTTATTTATTAATTTAGTGACTAAAATAAAACTTATCTAAAATTCGAATATCAGATTAAAAAAATTAAAAATATAAACTCGGGATTAAAATATTAATTATTAAAATTAAGGGATTAAATCTGTTATTTACCCTAAATATATTATTTTAATATAAAGGACTAAAATAAATAAAATTAAAGTTAAAGAACCGAATTAAAAGGATTATAAATTGATTTAGTGACTAAAATGTAAAGTTTACAAATTTGAGGGATGGCGGGCGAGATTTAACAATTAAAAAATTACACAAATAGCCCTCCCCGAAACGACGTCGTTCGGGAAGGGCTATTTAAAGCCAAACCCGGCTGGCCCGAAGGGCCAGCTTCATTTCTCGTTTTTTTCCTCTCTCTCTTCTCTGAGAGAGAGAATTTTCTCTCGCTTCTCTCTAAAACAGAGAGAAGCTAGCCGGCCGGCAGCCGTCCGCCGACGTTCTTCCACCGCTGGCCACCGCCTCCAGTGGCCGGAAATTTTTTTTTTATACTAAAATATAGATCGGACCGTCCTAATGACGGTTCCGATGGTTTTTTCTTCTAAACGGCTCCCGATCGGAGCAAATCTAAGAAAAATACCTTCGGTTTTCGAAGGTTTGGTGACGTTTGAAGAGGTCCGGTGGTCGTAGCTTCCTCGGTAAGCTTTTCTCCTCCCTTTTCTTTTGTTTTTGGTTGTTGGTTATTGTGAGTTGGTCTCTTTTTTGGTATCTTTGCTTTCGGTTTTTGTCTCTCTGGCTCTGTTGTCCTCCTTTTTTCGCAGATGGGGTGATGGCTTTATAGCCATCACCGGTGTGGCCATCGGACCGGGTAAAAGAATACCCTTCGGTGAGTCACCGGACTCCCAGTGGTGACTCAACCCATAGCCATAACGTGGACGGCTGGCGTTGGAGCTTCTGGAGCCTTCAGTTGGGGCGTGGCAGCGGTTGGAGCGACGTGGAGCGGCGGCAGCTGGTGTAGTCCCTAGGGTATCATAACCCTAGGGTTTCGTCTGGCGCCATCTGGACCGTTGGATCAATGCTAGATCCAACGGTGGAGAAGCAAAGCGGCGACAGCTGGATAGAAAACCCTAATTGGGTTTTAGGGTTTCTGATTTGGGCCAGTTGGGTCCTTTGTAATTGGGCCGGTCTAATCTGGGCCTGTTTGTAATTATTTTTTAATAATAATAATTATAATAATAATAATTATAATAAAATGAGTAAAAAAAAATTAGTATCTTCATACCCTAAAGGACATAAAGTATAAAATCTCAAAGTGGTTCAAGAATCATACGTTGTAACTGTGGATTAAAAGCCTCTATGTGCACTTCGAATAGACCTTCGAGCAAAGGAAGGAAATTTTATAGGTGTTCAAAAATAAAGAGGTAAGTTGTACATTTTAATCGATTTGAAGATAGAAACGGCATAAAAATTCATTATCAGAGTTTATTACATTCTAAACAAATGTTAAAAATTACAAGTTAGGATTGTATTGTTTTTTTAAGGTTAACATGATTTTTAATGTACTTTTGGTTTTAATTATTTGTAGAGTGCTTGTGATTTCTTTCAATAACTTGAAAGGGAAGAAGGGAATGCAAATGTAGTTGAAGAATTGAGAGCTCGACTTCAAACGGTGTTAATTGCGAATAGAGAAATTGGAATCGAAAATAACGAATTGAAGATAATTATCAAAATAGATGAAGTTCAAAGGCTCAAATTCCTAAAGACAAAATAAGATCTAATACAAAATTAAAGTAAAAATATCTAGGAACATTGCATTATTCTATAAAATAATATATTTTATGTCCTAGACAATATATTTTTTTTAATTAAATTTGGGTTTTAAATATTTTAATACTGAGTTGTTAATTATGTGGGCAGCTTATGTTTTAATCAAATATCATATGATGTAAAATGTTTTTTTATTGAATGTAATAAAATGTTGGTATGAAAAGTTGAAACACTTTGTATCAAATGCAATAACTTATTTAAGATATAAGAGTTTATATTGTTCGAACAAATTCATTAATAACTAATAAGAACAATCAATTGATTTGTTGCAAATGTTATAAACATCCATCTTTTGTTGCACTTATAATGCAATGTTTGACAAAAGAGTTTTTGCTTGTAGCTCTAAACAAAAAATACTAATACAACATTTTAGTTTTAAACAAGTTCAACAATGATTATAAAAATATATTTAATATCACATAATAACATAGTAAAATCTTAATGTTTTTGTCATTACGGCCTCCAAATTGTGGGTTGTGAGCAAATCTTCCATGGAGTTAGTTTAAACATACAACATATTAGTATTTGCCTGTCATTTTCCTTCTAGTTGTTAGTGTAACATGTGGTATGCGCTGTAAGTAAAATGTGTGAATTATAAGGTTTATCAATGTTATTTGTTAAAAAATAATTTCTAAAATCATGTGCAAACTAATAAATTTTTCTCTACGTTGTTTAGACTGATTGACAGTTTCATTCACCTCCACATTTTTTGTTTACAGTTGACTCTGCCTTAATATTTTGACCCACACCCACATATTACATCATTTGTGATAAGAACAATTGAATATAAAATCTAAATGATATAGAGTTAATCATTAGATTCATTACACTTACATTAGTTTGATTTTTTATAGGACATATTCTAATATTGTGTCCAATTATTCCACATGATCTGCATCTCATATTTGATCCTATTTTTGACAATTTTCCCATTCTTTGGTTCAGCTTCTTTTCTTATTCTTTTATGCTTTGGTCTTCCAGGGAGTTTTCTTCTCAAAGGTGGATCAATGCCGTCCATTTTTGTGTCTTTTCAAATTTTTCACTTGGAATAGTAGGCACAACAGAACTATATAACTCGTAGTAAACATTTGTTGTGTATGCATCAGTTACATAGTCAAATAATTTACTGAACTTGTAATCAATCTTACCCATGATTAGCTCAAAACACCAATTTCTCGCTTTTCGACAAGTATTTTTGTTCATATCCACCTTTAACTCATTTCTAGCGATCTTTTTATATTTCTATTAGCTTTAAGTCGGGGATAATCCTAATCTTGTTAAGAGAATGTCTTCTTATCAATTAATAGTTTGCCCTTTTATTCTTGAAAATAATAGAACATTGGTACTCCATATTTAATGTCTTGATCTTATAGTACATATCACCTTTATCTAAAGAAGCATATAAATAAAAAGGGAATTCTTTTGACTTACAAACAACCCTTGTCAACTCTTGTGCATTGGTTTCAAACTTGAAGTCAAATCTATGGGTTTATACTTATTGTCACGTCCTTGGAGACTTCAACTAAAGAACATGCGACCTTAGACGCTCTTTGCCACTACTTGGTCAGTTCTTCACCTAAGTAAGCCTTAAACCACACCTTACGAGCATGCAAACTCAACAAAGGCTAGCACCAAGCCCTCAAGGCTTTGATGGATGCATAATCTTTAACACCAATGTAGCCACTCAAACCACCAAATTTGGATACTTCTGTGGAAGTGTAAACACCATGAGGGCTACTCTTAGCCACCTAAAGAGGCAGCAAGGGAAAAGAGAACTAAGAACAAAATAAAGGGGTAATATATATATATAATGGATAATACAAATGAGAAGGTGAGACTCTCTAATGTGATCCTATTCAAGCACTTACTCTTATTCACCAATATTCCATATTTGTTCATAAGGATGAAAGTGGAGGGAGCTTTTACTTATGTAACACCTCAAATTTTGGGTTAATAGTTTTGGGTTTGCCCGAGAGGTATTTGGACTACGTAGAGTCCATAATTAGAGTTGTTAGGCCAAGTGAGGGCTTATTTGGATGAAAATTAGGCTCAATTAGCCAAAAAATGGGTTTTTGCATAATAGAAAGATGATAAGGGACCAAATGTGCAATTTCACCCATTTGGAAAAGATGAGAAACCTTATTTCCTTCATCTTTTTTCTCTCAATTTCTTCACTCTCATTTCCCTTTTCCTTTTTCCTCTCCATATGCCTATCTCAAAGGTAAGTTCTTGAGCATCTTTTATACTTATTTTAAGCTTCAAATTCGTTCTAAATCC
The DNA here is from genome assembly GCF_006381635.1 of Hibiscus syriacus. Lineage (NCBI taxonomy): Eukaryota > Viridiplantae > Streptophyta > Magnoliopsida > Malvales > Malvaceae > Hibiscus > Hibiscus syriacus. The sequence goes on along the minus strand of NW_024062800.1, from coordinate 8,225,107 downwards.
CTTCTTCAACCCTCTTTGTGATAAGGAAATCAGTTGTCTCCTTGTTCGCTAGAGAAAGTGGGGGGTTTTGTATCCAAGTCTTAAAGAAAGGGAGTGTGGCTAAGCAAAGAGCTTCGTTTTGGGTTTTTAACATCAATGTAGTGTATTTCTAATCTTTTATGGAGTTAAGACTTTCATAATCATGAAGATTTGTTGAGATTTGAGTATTTGAGCATTTTAGGATTTATGCTTGATTAATGTCATAAATGACGAATTTAATGTAAAACATGTATTTTTATTATACTCTATGACCCTAAGTAGCTTCCCTAAGCTTTAGACCATGATTTGGAACCAAAATAAGACCTTTAGAATGATTTTTGGGTGTTTCTCGAGCCTTAGAGAGTCAATTCTGAGTTTGAGTACTGATATTGGAAGAACAATATTGATACTAAATACCAACACTAGAAAATGGTAGTACCAGTATTTGAAAATGATAATAGTGGTACTAGTAAATGGTAATATTGGTACTAGTAAATAGCAGTACTAGTACTAGAAATAATAGTACCAATACTAGGAGGTTTCTTGGTAAACAAAAGTTATTTTTGGTATCAATACTCATAGGGTATCAATACTTGACCAAGGGGTACCAATAATGCATGTAGGGTATCAATACTACTCATTTTGGATGGTTAGATTCGACTTTATTAAGTCCTCTAAGAGTTAAGGATGACCCGTAACGGTGAGAATTAGTTCGAGAGGGACCTAAGTGGCTAAAGATGCTTAGAAACACGCTTATAAGTGGTTTATGATCAAAGTAACTATATTATGCATAATACTTTCAAGTATCTTCAGTCAAGCACATATCAAGTAACTAAAAATGAAGGATCATTGCAGAGGATGTATCGGTAAACGGTATAATAAGCTAGTCATATCACATAATAGAGAAATTATGTTATATGAGAGCATTAGTGAATTAAGAATGTACAAGTCGTCCCTCTAATTCAAGGGGAACTGAGGTAAGGTGAGATAAAAACAATTAGAGTTCTCTACCCTAGTAATGAACTCAAGACATGTATTGAGCTAACAGATAGAAATGACTAAAACGCTCTTCAGTAATAAATGAAACACATAGAAAATTCCTTAGAGATTGAAGTGACTAAAATGTCCTTTAATATTAAATGACCAGAATAGAGAAACTCAACAGACTAACAGATATAACAAATTAACAAACTCTTGCATAATGTTCTAAATAAGAAGATGAACGAGACAGTAGCTAGTGAGGGAATAACCTTACTATAGTATGTTGAGCTAGGCTAGTGCGTGGCGAGGCTAACTTAGTTTCCCTCATGGGGTATTGTCAGTGTTTTGTAACCTTGATCCCTCAGTCAAACATGTATAGTTGTATCAGTTTAGTACAAGAGGTATCCTTAGATTTTGTCTTGATGACTATGTGAGACAGAGTTCTTCTCTATGATCTACTTGATTGCTATGTGAGAACAAGAGATCATTCAACAGCTTATTGGGAATTTTACTGAGGTTATGTGATTATCGGGTTCTCTCAATTAACTAGTATCTATAGCTATGTGAGACCATATACTAGCAGCATGTCACATTTAGATAATGCACAATAATGTCAGTGTCATATTCAGATAATGCATAGTGGTGTTAGTGTCACATTCAGATATTGCATAGCAGTGTTAGTTTCACATTTAGATAATGCACAATAATGTTAGTGTCACATTTAGATAATGCACAATAGTATTAGTGTCACATTCAAATAATGCACAATAATATCTATGTCACATTCAGATAATGCACATCAGTGTATCATACGTCGTATTTAGAAAATGCACAGCAGTTACAATCATTGTGGTTAGAGACACAAAAGAGGCGTACCTATGGTGAGGCCCTTAACAAAGGACTAAAGGAAGCATGGGACTCCTAATTCAGCAATAGAACAATTGAATCTTAAGTAAATAGAACTTGATTATGATCATTCATGTACCTACTTCATAGTACCAAGTCTTTAGCATAATTGTGTTTAATGAAACTCATAATGATGCTCTAAATTAGGATTATACTACTGAGTTTTGTAAGCTCAACGTTTGGATGTTTTTTCTATGCAAGTTATTGGCTTGAGTCATTCGTGGAGCACCATCGTAGCATGACTTATAGTATTTCTTTAAGAGTACTATATTGTAGCTTTAGTGGGCATGTGTATTCATAGAAACTTACTCATGTATTTGGTTTATGAAACTCTTACTATGCTTTTAATATGTCCATGTTGAGGGTTTTATGTTTGAATCTAACTCACGTTATACATGTTGAGGATGTTGAGTTGAGACTAGATCTATCTTATGACGATAGAGTTCTTCAAAACATGTGTATTATGATGGTTAAAGTCCAGTGGAGTAACCGTAGTCCCGCAGAAGCTACATAGGAGATAGAGGAATCAATGAGAATCAGTTTCCTCATAAGTTCTTTTCAGGTAAATTTTGAGGACAAAATTTTCTATAGGGGAGAGTTGTGACACCCCAATTTTTTATTTTATTTTATTTTTATTTTAATTATTTTTTTGAAAGAAAATGTGACTCATTAAAAACTCCTCTACCAACGTAAATTGGGTTCCTATAAGGGGAAAAGAGTACCCAAAAAATCCATTAATCAATCAATGAACAATCATGATTTACATCGGGAATAATAAACGACGGAACATCCGCCTAAGAGAAATAGAAAACATGACAATCAAGGGCTCGTTGAGCTAACTTATGAGCTACCACATTTGCTTTCCGATGAACAAATGTCACAAGACAACTATTAAAATTAGTACATTTTTCTTGTATAGCTCGTATATGAACACCTAACATGGAATCATCTCCAGTTGCGTCATTGTAAAGATTGACAATCGTAGTGGAGTCCAGTTCAACGACAATGTCCCTCCAGTTCTCCTCTGCTACAAGATTAACAGTAGTAGTAAGGCTATGCAATTCAACCAAACCAGGGTCATAGATACCTCCCGAAGTGGTAGTCAATCCACCAAGAAAATATCTAGTTACGTCATGAGCAACAACCCCTACAGCTGCCATCTTGGTAGCTGGATTGTAAGCACCATCTGCATTTAACTTAATTACTCGTCTAGCTGGCGGACACCACCTATATGGATCAGTAACAGTGGGCTTGTTAGCCATTTACTATCTATAAGCCACGAGGAAATCTTGATGCAACACCTTATCATTAGCCATAATCACCCAAGAAGGTTGAAGCCGACCATCATACACTAGTGAATTTCTACCATTCTATACATTCCAAAGAGGAACCATGAAACCTAAAAAAAGAGTCAACCCCAAAAGTAGAAAATAGTGATTCCAACCATAATAATAGGGATGTATAAGCCAAATTAAGGAACACACTCGATATACTTGCCATGCGAACAACGTACTTCACAAAAGGACAATCCATAATCATATGTAGCATTGTTTAATTTCCGCCCTTGCATAATAGACAAATAACATCGCCTAGACCGGTTTCCATCACTTTACTACCAACTGGTAAAGGCTCACTTGCTAATCTCCACACAAAAAGACATACCTTAGGTAGGACTCGCAGTTTCGCTATAGTCTTCTATATAGGAGATGGCGTTTCGGTTGTGTGGGATGGTTTTTGGAGCCATCAATAAGCAAATCAGACTGAATACACCCCTGAATCATGATTACCCGATACACTACTGTCTTAGTTTATTTAATATGGGGAATTGTTTGCTAAATTTTAGAAATGTAGGGCAATTCTACAAACTTCCAGGTAGTTTAAGAACTTAGCCTGAATTTTCTCATCTTATGTCAACATAGGAAATAAAAAAGGAAAATGTAAGGCTGTGGTGATTTGGACCCAGAACTTAAGGAATGACTTGTCACGCCTGAACCATTATGCTGGGCCATTGTTACTAAGATACAATGCTTAAAATATCCATAAAATTTTGTTAAAGCCCCGTCGCCCTTCATCGCTTATTGCCATCATCTCTCGACCTCCATGATGTGCATCGCCCATAATAAATTGCTCGCCGTCACCATACGACCAAAATCCCGATCACCCCTTACAGGGAACCAGTGTCGTTTTCCAATAAAAGCTTTCAAAAACCTCATCAAAACCCAAATTGATCGCTATTGATTTTTGCATTTTTAGGTTAATTCTATCCTCGTTTGAGCATACCAACTCTTCGATCAAACTCATTGTGTTGTTCCAATCAGATCCCAACCAAATTCATGACCTCGCCATTGCTTCTTTTCCACCTGTCGTGGGTAAGAAATTTATCCATATTCTTTATTTTTTTTTACTTCATTTTTAGCTCGTTTTCGAGTCAAGGTTAGTTTATGTTGATGATTAGTCATATCCTGAGTGTTCAGACAACTATGGCTATTGTCCTCATCGCCTCACATGTCGCCTTGACGCATAGGCTTCTCCGCCAGATGAATCTACTAGAACTGGTATGAGTCAACATGAATCGAACTAAGTCAACTCATACTAACCGAGTCAACTTGAATGGATTTGAGTCAACTTAAACCATTATGACCTGTTGAATTGACCAAACCATTGACTTTGAATTGAATTTAACTATATTTGACTTTAACTTTAACTAGGTTCGACTTTGACTTTGATCAAAAGTTAATTTTTTTAGAGAGTCATATTTTAGTTTTTTCAATGTCCTAAACCTAATTTTATAGTTTGTTTTGCTAAATTCTAACTAAAAAACCTCTAAATTGAATTTTGAATCCCGAAGATGTATATGTATTTAGTTTTTTTTTTATTTAAGTGCATTTATATTAAGGACAATAACTGATTTATGATGTTGATTATTGGAGGTACTCAATATGCTCCCGATTGTTCATCAGCTTGACCCGACTCTTCCCGCTGTCGAACCACGTGAGCCTATGATTACTCGTATGGTTTTTCAAACCCTACAAATATTTATATTTAAATATTACTTTAATAGTAACCTGAATTTTTTATGGTTTAGGTTCGAGCATTGCTGTAGAACCTAGGAAGGTCGATGCTTATTATACCTTCCGAACTGATCCATTTTTGCGATATGTGTTCCCATATGACTATTTTATCTATTCTGAAATATGATTGGTTATCTGATATAATTTATGAATATTTTATCTGATTGATATCCTAATTCCTGATTTACTATTTATAAATTATGTTTTCCCAATAAATGTTATATAGTTACCAGTTTTATTGAAAAAATATAAATATGCATGATTTATGGAATCTGGATATTATTGGTTACTATATGAAACTGTTATATTGTGGTATTGTCTGAGATGTATTCTGGAGTTTTGCAGGTTCAGCTCCGATCAAGCTGATAATTCCTTATGGACCTAAGGTGGTCCTTAGGTAGGCCCATAGGCCATAAGATACTCCATTAGGTTGGCTCTTATACCCATTGGGTATTGGGTAAGTCCTTATGGATAAAGTTTTGGGGGACTGCATTTTGGCGTATGGGTGGAGGGTAGTTATGTGTTTTTTTATTTAATAAACCTCATTGTCACTTTTATGAAATCTTTCTAAACTATTTTATGAAATTTACTAATAGATTTTATTATGCACTTATTAGAACACACTAAGCTCCTTGGCTCACTCTCTCACTCTTTTTAGATACTTTTGGTTAGGCACCCCAGACTTGACATTTGGAGGAGCAAAACATCACATACAACATTTTGTTGTAATGTCTCCATCTTCCAAACTATCTTTATTTGGGGTGACATGTGTCTATATTTTAAGACACTTGTTTTATGATGTATTATATTTGATTACTGATGTTGTATTATTTTGATACTTGTTCTTATAATTTTATGGCATATTTTATTTTGTCACATAATGTATTTTATGACATTTTTTTTTATATATTTTTGGATATGTTATGATTTTAAAGTAGGCATAATGCAACAAAATAACCCTAACGTTTGATAGTAGTGTCAAACTTTCCCTTATTGTTTTTTGGAACATTTTACCACTGAACGTTTAACTTTGGGTCAAAAATCACCCTTGATGGATGGAAACCATCAGTCAACTAAAAATCAATGCAAGATGCTGACGGAGCAAGCAAATATGGACCTGGAAGCTGACGTGGTATGTCTATGTGGGAAATCATGATGATGTGGTACTGCCACGACAGAATTTTAAAAAAATAAAATAAATAATTCTTCATTTTTATATTTTTTTATTGGATTAAGGATGAGGTTAATTGGATAATTACACCGCCAACAATTTTTGTTTCTTTCTTTTCACTTTATTATACTATATTTTCTCCTATTTTACTGAGAAATAGGGTTTCCTGTTATGCTAATACTGAGTAGGGTGTTTGAAAATGGTTTAAGTTGAAATGGAAGTTAACATGGAGGTAGGAGCGACGGAGAAGAAGAAGAAGAATGACAAAAAGGATGGATCCGTGGAGGTTTTTTTGATTCGAACGATTCTTACCACGAATGGTCCTTAGAGTCTTTTTAGTCGAAGCTCATGATTCCACTCGTCAGATTATCGTCGCTCTTCTTCGTAAATATAATTACAAAGGTTTCTTCTTTACCTTTCCTTTCTTCATTTTGTTAAATCGGTTGTTATTTTTATCTAGATCTATCAATTAATTGTATTACTAGTTTGATTCTTTTGATTATCTTTAATTACTAATTTTTGATTTTCACAACTAAAGCAGCCGCGCTGTTCACATGATCGAACTGGCATCAGATCTGGGTCTTTACAAGATAATTGTTGAAGGAGATTCAAGGATAATTTCCATCAAACTCTCCTCCCTAGAACAAGACTTCTATGAATTAGCACATTGGTATGGGAAGCACAGAATCGAGATACTCATCTCCACACATGTGATTTCAAGTTTATCCCTAGAGAAGGTAATAAAACCGCTCACCTCCGGACAACCGATTCCTTGTTGGGTAATGATGTTCTCTAATGGTAGAAGAATCACCTCAAAGGGAAACCCTTAAAATCACAGAGCATGGAAGAAGACTAGACCCTTCGTAGCCCTTGATGAACCATATTTGATGAACTCTGAAGGATCTAGTCAATTTGTAACACTCATTTCCCGTATACGTTTCCGTACACAAGTCACAAATGTCACATGACTTTTAAAACCTTTTTATTTTTTTGAAAACCAGTAAAATTTTATTTCTATAAATAAAACAGTTTAATGTAATAATAATAAAATGTTCATTAAATTTTAATACGTAAAATATTCTTAAAGTTCTAACATATTAAATAATACAATCATCATAAGTCAAATACTTTCCAGAGCATTATCATAAGTCTATTACATGCATCTAATAATATCAAAAGTAGACATCATTTTCATACAGTTACTGATGAGGCAACTTTTGATTTATGATATCAGTTGTACTCCTTACTCAGCTCGTGCTAATACCTACGCATGAAACCAATGCACGCTAAGTTTTCACTTAGTGAGGCATACTAATATAAATAAAGTGTAACCAATACATAAGTATATCATAAACTATCAAAATAACTATCAAAATATGAATTAAATCATACAATTCATAAGAATAATTAAAACTGGCTTAGTAAACAGAGTTTATTTTACATGACCTGCGAAACTATATTTAGTATGCCCAACATACCTATCAATCAATATTTTTCCAAATTATCCTTTTATTTGCCCAATGTATGTTGAATGAGAATGCAAGGTACATGAGTTTCACCTAAGTGCCGAAATGGTAATCCAAAAACTTATTATGAATTCCATGGATGCACATATAGTGCCGAAATGGTCATTCATAAACTCATTATGAATACCATGGGTGCACACATACTGCTGAATGTACACATAGTATTGATACGAAAATGCAATATATGCATTAAACAAAATCGATCGATAACCATCATACGAAAATACAACTTATGCATTAAAAAAATTGATTGATAACTGTCATACACAAAGTATATCGAAATGCACCCATGAATCTCAATGCACATACAATAGACCTTTAAGTCAAATTCACAGATTAAACATTTATTTACACATCGATAATTGTTAAAATAATATAGAAGCACATACATATATTTTAGAGCAGTTAATACTCTAAAATTTATTCGTAAAATCATTTCCATAAACATTATGAAAATATTTTAAGATATGGTAAAACATTCTTTTATCAAAACATTCGAGGTTGACTCATCACGAATCATCCTCATATCATATAAATACATAATAATTGTACACACCTAGTATGCCTCAATATTATGCCCTAATGTAGTCCAACTATTCTATGACTTTATCCTTGCCTTTCTGTTTACTTGACTCAAGAGTTTGATTACGATCTACACAAGTATTCATAATCACACATACAATACAAATGTTAGTATACTTTCTAACATTTACACAAAATAATAATACTCAAAAGTACTATTATTTTCAAATTCTAATAAAATTTATCCTAACTTAACATTTCAGACTGAATAGTATCAGTACCCATCCTACAGTATCGATACTTCTCTTCTATGGTACTGATACCAAATTTGGTACCGACACCCACTTCGGTATCGATACCATTCTAGCATTCTAGAATCTTATTTTTGATTACGATATCGATACCTTCCTCTTGGTATTGATACCTACACCTCAGTATTGATACTTCTTTAAATCGGTATCGATACTGTTCATCCAAATCCTCCAATTTAACATTATTGTATCGGTACTGTTCTTCCAGTACCGATACCCTTACGCAGATTGTACCTCTTTTACTTTGAATTTTACACAAATTCCACACAAATCTCTTACTCGTATTTCCAACCATACCATTAAACTCATTATTTATACCAACTAACTTACATCTATAAATATCCTTATAACATCCATAATCTCCAAAGAACACTTAAAACTAAAAATCACACCAAATTTTCAAACATGTTTTTAATCACTTCTAAGGCTCCAAATCTCTTATTTACTTTTTTAACAAGTCAAAAAATGCTTTTAAACTCCAATAACTGACCATATTTCATCATATCACTTAAATACCATTTTATTAAATCACTAATCTCTTAGTTTTAACCGTCTTTAAACTTTCCTTAAGCTTCTATAACACTTAAGGCTTCAAAACCAACCCAAAAATGAAAGGAAAAGCCAACTTGAACAATTCTTACCTTTGTTATGGATATACATGGACGAGAAGAAGATGAATAGAGAACCAAAGTGTTTAGCTTATCATTTTTCTCCTATTCATCCCTTTAAAATTATCCCTTAAAGAATGAATATTAAATTCATTTCCTTCTAAAAGACCATAATGCCCCTCAATTCTTTCATTCTTAATAATAAATCTTAAACATAATTTCCTAAAGTAATCATTGTACTTTTCAATTTATTCAAATTAACCCACCAAAATTTAAATCCTTTCACTATAGTCAATGACCCGATGTTTCAGGTATTACAATTCTTTCCCTTAAGAAAATTCGTCCTCAAATTTTAAGATGTACCTGATGCGAAGAGATATGTATACTACTTCCTCATGTCATCCTCTCTTTCCCAAGTAGCTTCTTCGACTTTATGATTTTTCCAAAGCACTTTAACTTGAGGAATCTTCTTGTTACTTAGTTCTTTGATTTCTTGAGCCAAGATCCACACTAGTTCTTCTTCATAAGTCAAATCTGATCGGATCTCTATTTCCTCTGGTGTGATAATATGTGATGGATCTAATCGATACTTCCTGAGTATCAACATGTGAAACAAATTATAGATATTGTCCATATCGAGAGGCAAAGCTAATTGATAAGCTACCGATCCCACCCTTTTCAAAATCTCATAAGGTTCAATAAATCTCGGACTACACTTTCCTTTGCGCCCAAACCACAATTCTTTCTTCCAAGAAGATACTTTCAAAAATACCTTATCTCCCACTCGATATTCAATCTCTTTCCTCTTTAGATCAGCATAATACTTTTGTCGATCGTAAGTTATCTTAAGATTTTCTTGAATAACTTTCACTTTATCTTCCTTTTCGTTCATTAAATCCAGGCCAACAAGATCTTGATCTTTTAGTTCAAACTAATTTAATGGTGTTTGGCACTTCCTACCATACAAGGCTTCATACGGAGCCATCTTAATACTTGATTGATAACTGTTATTATAGGCAAATTCCACTAGAGGCAAATATATTTCCCATGATCCTTGGAATTAAATCACACATGCTTTTAGCATATCCTCCAATACCTTAATAGTTCACTCTGACGGACCATCTGTCTGTGGATGAAAAGCCGTGCTAAAATTCAATAGAGTACCTTATGCCTCGTCCAAAGAATTCCAGAATCTTGAAGTAAACCTTAGATCTCGGTTGGATACTATCGATACAGGTACTCCATGCAGCCAAACTGTGTCTTTTATATATAACTTCGCATATTTATCCATTGAGTAATCCATATGAACCGGAATAAAGTGAGCTGTCTTGGTCAATCTGTCCACAATTACCCATATTGAGTCCCTTTTACTGGTAACAAAGGTAGCCCTAAAACAAAATCCATTGTTACTCATTCCCACTTCCACTCAGGAATGGATATCAGTTGGAGCAATCATGAAGGCACTTGATGTTCAACTTTCACTTGCTGACATGTCAGGCATTTTGCAACAAACTCTGATATAACTCTTTTAATGGCAGGCCACCAAAAACGACTCTTTAAATCTTGATACATCTTATTCCCACTTGGATGCATAGTTAAAGGGCTATAATGTGTCTCAGAGAGAATATATTTCCTCAGTTGTTCATTATCTAGAATGCAAAGTCTTTCATGATAATATAAAAATTCATCGGTCCTGATTTTGAAGTCTTTGGTCTCACCTTTCTCTATTTGTGCAATTATTGCCAAACATTTTCCATATTTTCCTTGCAGTATTTTTATCCGATCCAACAACATCGACTTTAACTTAAGCTCAGCAATCAAGGCGCCATCTTCCTTAATGATATACGTGCATCCAAAGCACGTAAAGCTACAAAAGTCTTTCGACTAAATGCATCAGCTACCCCATTAGCCTTCCTTGGATAATAATCGATGATCAAATCATAATCTTTTAAAAGCTCGATCCATCTTCTTTGTCTCAAGTTCAGTTTTGTTTGAGTCAACAATTACTTTAGACTTTTGAGATCTGTATAAATATGGCACTGCTCACCATACAGATAATGACGCCAAATCTTCAAAGCAAACATGACTGCTGCCAATTCTAAGTCATGTGCCAGGTAATTTCTCTCGTGAATCTTCATCTATCTCGAGGCATAGGCCATAACTTTCCCTTCTTTCATAAGCACACATCCCAACCTATTATGAGATACATCACTAAAAACTACATAGTCTTTACCCGACTCAAGTTGTACTAGTACTGGTTCCTCTATTACAATCCTCTTTAGCCTTTCAAAACTTTCTTGACATTTCTCCGACAAAAAAAGGCACATATTTCCATAACAATTTAGTTAGAGGTTATGATAAAATCAAAAAGTTCTTCATGAACCTTTAATAATAACAAGTAAGCCCCAAAAAACACTGAACTTTAGAAACATTCTCTGGGGTTTTCCAATCCACTATAGCCTGAATCTTTTTGGGATATACTCTTATACCTTATGTGGAGACTATATGGCCAAGGAAAGCAATCTCTACTAACCAAAATTCACATTTGGATAGTTTGGCATACAACTTATTCTCTCCAAGAGTCTGAAGAACAATACAATGATGAGCATCATGCTCCTCTCTTGACTTTGAATACACCAAAATATCATCAATAAATACCACCACAAATTGATCTAGTTAAGGTTGGAATACTTGGTTTATCAAATCAATAAATGCTACAGGAGCATTTGTCAAACTGAATGGCATCACCATAAATTTGAAATTTCCATATTGAGTCTAAAAAGTTGTATTTGAAATATCATTCTCTTTAATATTTAATTGATGGTATCCTAACCGAAAGTTTATCTTAGATAACAATGTTGCACCTTTCAGTTAATCAAACAGATCACCAATCCTCGGAAGAGGATACTTATTCTTTATTGTCAACTTATTTAACTTTCGATAATCTATGCATAATCACATAGATCCATTATTCTTTTTCACAAAAAACACAGGTGCCTCCAAGGAGAAACAATAGGTCTAATAAGTCTCTTATCTAGCAGCCCCTACAATTGGGCCTTTAATTCTCTTAACTCAGTTGGAGCCATTCGATATGGAGCCATAGAAATAGATTTAGTACCCGGGTAAACATCAATCTTAAATTCTACCTCACGGGCTGGAGGTAAACCAGATAATTATTCTGAAAAAACATATGGAAACTCCCTAACTGTTGGAATATCATTTAATCTCACTTCTGATATTCGAGTGTCTAGTACATTAGCCTGAAAAGCTGTACACCCTTCCGACATCATTTTCTTTGCCCTCATTATTGAAATCACATTGAATGGTGATTTCGCTTTTTCACCAATTACTATGATTTCCTAGTTTTCCTCATCCTTAAAAAATAATCGCTTCTTGCGAAAGCCAACTCATCCATGATGTGGAGACAACCAATCCATGCCTAAAATAATTTCAAATCCATCGAAAGGCAATTCCATCAAATTTATCGGGAACACAACCCCTTGAATCTATATCGGACATTTTCTACATACCCGAGTTACTCTTGCACTATGACCCATAGGGTTTACCTCTATCATATCACTATAGATTGTTCTAAAGGAATTCCTCTTGCTCTAATCAACTTTGTACTAATATAAGAATGGGTAGAACCAGGGTCAACAAAAAAATATAGGTTCATCAAAAAGATGGAATATACATGTTAAAATCTTTGGGTCGTCTCGATCCTCATTAGTCTTAATATTATAAATTCGGGCTACTCCCCGAATCTCTTATCGCGGGATTGACTCAGATTTTCCACCGGATCTATCTCTTCCTCTGCCTCTATTGATGCTGCTACTGATCTCTCAGCCTACACTGATCTATCCCCGGATCTCTTAGGACAGTTTCGAGCAGAATGTCTAGTTTCACCACATTAGAAACAAGTGCCACTGAGCAATGTACATACTTCACGGTGAAATTTGGCATATGTCTGATATAGAGTAGTTCATTCTCTAAATGCTCTTCCTGAGCTAGCAAAAAAAGACTGTGATTTCTTAATCTTTTGTGAAGCTACAGAGGAACCATCTCTATTATTGTATCGGGAACTCAAACCCTTGCCTCTCTTAGCATGATAAGAAGTTGAAGATGTTCCAACTCTTTTTCCCATCTACATACACTGCTCCGTGGCTAAAGTCTTCTCTTAAGCCCTTTCGATAGTCTTAGCTCGGTTTATGACTTCTTTCAGGCTAGGCAAGTTTAAAGCCAACATCATCTCTTTCAACTTAGGCCTCAATCCTTTGATGAACCAATTACGTTGAGCTTTGTCGTTGGGAACCACTTTAGTAACAAAACTACTCATCTTATTATACTCAACCTCGTACTTATGTATTGCTCGATCACCTTGTTTCAAATTAAGAAACTTCAGCAGCATCGCCCACCTAAACTGCTCACTGATGTACTTGTTCTTAAATTCATTCTGAAAAATCTGCCAAGTCACTTGCTCATGTGGTGCATACATCGTAGTGTTTTTCCACCACACTCGAGCTAATTCTTGAAGTAAATATACAACTCCTCCCAGCTTTTCAGAATATGAGCAGTGAAGACTTTCAAGCATTACCTTAGTTTCGTTTAACCATAAATCAGCATCTATAGGACCTTCATCCTCTTCTCCCTGGAACATATGAGCTCCCAAACTTTTTAACTCTTTAGGGATTAATATCCGTGGTGCTGGAGGAGTAGGGGGAGGTGGAAGAGGTTGAAATTGAGTCAATATTGCATCGAGAGCCTACATAAAAGCTCCAAACTCTGGCACTGTCATACCTTGATGTACAAGTGCACTAGCATTTTTAGACTGTATTTGATGCTCACTATTAGCTTTATTGCTCTCGCTACCCGACCATTCTCTAACTTCTTGTTCAGTTGCTCTCCGTGAGTTTGTAGATTCCGACATCTAATAGGACATACATAATAATAACAAATGAAGTTAGTAAGGAGTGACATCAATCATATTCTAACAACACCATATCAATAACCTTGACATCTTAGTGGCATGTAAACCCTTTTTTAAAGTAAAATACACCTAGATAACTGTAGCTCTGATACCAATAAATGTAACATCCATTTCCCGTATACGTTTCCGTACACAAGTCACAGATGTCACATGACTTTTAAAACCTTTCCGTTTTTTTAAAACAATAAAATTTTGTTTCTATAAATAAAACATTTCCATGTAATAATAATAAAATGTTCATTAAATTTTAATACGTAAAATAGTCTTAAAGTTCTTACATATTAAATATTACAATCATCATAAGTCAAATACTTTCCAAAGCATTATCATAAGTCTATTACATGCCATCTAATAATATCAAAAGTAGACATCATTGTCATATAGTTACTGATGAGGCAACCTTTGATTTATGATGGCAACTGCAATCCTTACTCTGCTTACGCTAATACCTACGCGTGAAACCAACACACGCTAAGTTTTCACTTAGTGAGGGATAATCATATAAATGAAGTGTAACCAATACATAAGTATATCATAAACTATCAAAATATGAATTAAATCGTACAATTCATAAGAATTAAAACTGGCTTAGTAAACCAAGTTTCTTTCACATAACCAGCAAAACTATATTTAGTATGCCCAACATAGCTATCAATCAGTATTTTTCCAAATTATCCTTTTATTTTCCCAATGTATGTTGAATGAGAATGCAATGTACATGAGTTTCACCTAAGTGCCAAAATGGTGATCCACAAACTCATTTTGAATTTCATGGATGCACATATAGTGCCGAAATGGTCATCCATAAATTCATTATTAATACCATGGGTGTACAAATAGTGCCGAAAGTACACATAGTACTAATACGAAAATGTAACATATGGATTAAACAAAATCAATCTGTAACCATCATACAAAAATGTAACTTATGCATTAAACAAAATCGATCGATAACCATCATACACAAAGTATGTCGAAATGCACCCATGAATCTGAATGCACATACAATGGGCCTTTAAGTCAAATTCACATATTAAACATTTATTTAAACATCGATAGTTGTTAAAATAATATAGAATTACATACATCTATTTTAGAGTAGTTCATACTCTGAAATTTATTCGTAAAATCATTTCCATATACTTTATGAAAATATTTTAAGATATGGTAAAACATTTTTTTATCAAAACATTCGAGATTAACTCATCACGAATCATCCTTATATCATATAAGTACATAATAATTGTACTCACCTGGTATGCCTCAATATTATTCCCTAATGTAGTCTGACTATTCTGCGACTTTATCCTTGCCTATTATTTTGCTTGACTCAGAAGTTTGATTACGATCTACACAAGTATTCATAATCACACATACAATACAAATGTTAGTATACTTTCTATCATTTATACCAAATAATTATACTCAAAAGTACTATTATTTTCGAATTCTTATAAAATTCATCCTAACTTAACATTTCAGACTGAATGTTAACAGTACCCATCCTACAATATCGATACTTCTCTTCTATGATACAGATACCCACTTCGGTACCGATACCCACTTTGGTATCGATACTATTCTAGCATTCTGGAATTTCATTTTCGATTACGGTATCAATACCTTCCTCTTGGTGTCGATACCTACACCTCAGTGTCAATACTTCTTTGAATTAGTATATACTGTTCATCGAAATCCTCCAATTTAACCTTATAGTATCGGTACTATTTTTCCAGTACCGATACCCTGACACAAATTTTACCTCTTTTACTTCAAATTTTACACAAATTCTACCTAAATCTCTTACTCTTATCTCCAACAGTACCATTAAACTCATTATTATTTATACCAACTAACTTACATCCATAAATATCCTTATAACATCCAAAATCTCCAAAGAACACTTAAAACTAAAAATCACACCAAATTTTCAAACATGTTTTCAATCACTTCTAAGGCTCCAAATCTCTTATTTACTTCTTTGACAAGTTAAAAATGCTTTTAAACTCTAATAACTGACCATATTTCATCAAATCACTGAAAAACCCATTTTATTAAATCTTTAAGCTTCTATAACACTTAAGGCGTTAAAACCAACCCAAAAACGAATGAAAAAACCAACTTGAACAACTCTTACCTTCGATATGGAGATACGAGGACGAGAAGAAGAAGTGTATAGAACCAAACTGTTTATCTTATCCTTTTTCTCTTATTCATCCCTTTATAATTATCCTTAAAAGAATGACTATTAAATTCATTTCATTCTAAAAGACCATAATGCCCCTCCATTCTTTCATTCTTAATAAGAAGTCTTAAACACAATTTCCTAAAGTAATCCTTGTACTTTTGAATTTATTCAAATTAACCCATTGATAACTCCATAAAAAGACTCTATTTCAAGTCTTTTTACTTAATCTATTGCTCATTTAAACAGAGTATGCACAACATATTAGTTACATTTAGGTTATATTTGTTTGTGGTGGATAAGTTTTGTTTCGGAACAATTTATTTAGTTTGACTGATGATGCTGAGGAGAAAGGGTTTATGTGGATTGTGTATGTGTAGGAAATTTACTAAGGAAGAACATTTCAGTCGCAACAAAGTAATTCGCAAGAGCCAGTGGAATTGAAAAGTTAAAGGAAGTGAAGAGCAGATTTATCTCGTCAAGGTAAGGTTTATCTTGAAAGTCTAAAGTGCATATGACGAATCACCTATGTCACATGCCAACTGTATGACTTCCCTCACGTGCAAGCAAGCCCTCAAGTTTCTAACAACAACCAACTGTCTTTCCTTTTTTAGCTGGACAAGACAATAACGGGCTCTAGGGAATCTCCACTTATGCAAAACCCTGGGAGATTTTCCTTTATAAATTCCCAACCAAAGCCGCCAATAAAGGAGGCAAGGAAGTTAGAAGAGCTTTAACTAAAGTGTGAGCGAGCAACTGCAGTGCTTCCCCACTGTTTACCAACCGACTATCCTTGGTGTCCTCCAAAGCCAGGCTATAGAAAGTGGAGGTCAAGCCTCGAGGGAGGTTGGCCGCTAGGGCAGACGTGATGTTAATCAGAATTGTCACGATAGAGCCCTCGGTTTTGGGAGTCATTCTTCCTTTGTTCTTAATTTCTTTGCTTGTTTGGGGTTGTATTAAAACGATGATACTTTGGTTGACTTTTTGATAACACCATGAACTGTCTTACTTGCTGTTAATCTTTGTTTTGCCAAAACAATTATTTTCTGCTTTATGAATGACGAATCATGTTTTTGCTCATGATGTTTTGTTCATTGTTTAAATATTTACCCTTGAAACTGTAAGAGCTTTGAGAGATTGCCTGGGGTCTTGGTGAAAATGTCTTGACAATGTAAGAGCGTCGAGAGATTGTCGTTTGTCTAGATATTGATTCTTAGATTCGAGAGAATTAAGATTGATCTACATGAACAATGGAATGGATCCGAGATGGTGATGTTCTAACCTGTCTACCTTAGAGATAAGGAGAGAGTTTCAATCGACTAAAAGGAATAGACGCTAAAGTAGGATAGAAAACAATTATAGTTTACGCTGAGAGGTATTGCTACAACAACAGTCTGACAAACCAAGGGTTGTAGTTAACGCCGAGTAGTATTGCCATAACAACCGTCTAAGAATACTCAGTAATCCTGTCGGGCAACTTAGGCATATCATAATAATTTATTCTAGACTTAGAATAATTGTTTACCATAACAAAAGATTAGCACGAGTGCTATGTCGTAAGTCTGAATATGTGAGGTTGTTTTGAATATATTTGAATCAACATTTACCTTTGCTTTATTTTAATTCGATAGTTTTGCTTATTTAATTTCTATCAACTAAAATTTTCTACAACCATACTTTATAATATTTTCTTGTTTTGCTTTATTACTAATAGTTTTCTAGTTCGACAAGATTCCATGAATTAGCTTGTGACATTTAGTTCTGGTTGTGGTGAAACTTAAGAAGAATCGACCAATCCCTAAGGAGACGATAACTCACTTACCCTATATTACTTGATTCAATTATGTATACTTGTACAGAATTGCTTGCCTTAGCATATACATTTATAAGTAATCAAGTTTTTGGCGTCGTTGCCGGAGATTGGCAACTGACGAAATTTTTATTTTTCGCCATAACAAGTTTTTTTTGTCACCTTATATTTACTTAGTTTAACATATTTTATTATTTTATTTTGTAGGTTTTTATCATTACATGACCCCAAGATCTGCTGGTAAACCATTAGAACTATTTGATCCTGAAATTGAACAGTCATTCAGACGAAGGCTACGTAACCAACGAACCAGAGATTATATGGATCATCTACAATTTAAAGGTAACAATATGGGAGATCAGGCAGATCCTGATGCGTCAATTATTCTTCAGCGAGAAGTTGCAAGACCACGAGCAATACGAGATCACTTGAACCCAATTCTTGACGATCTAAATCTAGGTAGTATGGCACATAAAATACAAGCAACTTATTTTGAGCTTAATCTGGTGATGTTCAATATGCTAAACTCCATCGATCAATTTGGTGGTACACCTAATGAGGATGCTAGCAACGTATTCGAGCCTTCCTTGAGGTACGTGATTCATTCCAACAAAAAGGAGTGCATGAAGATGTGCTTAAAGTTAAATTTTTCCCTTATTCCCTACGCGATAGAGTAAGAGCTTGGCTCAGTGGAGTTCTTTCAGGCTCAATGGAATCTTGGGAGGATTTATGCAAAAGTTTCCTACTTTGATACAATCCACCCAATATGAATATACATCTACGCAATGATATTGTAAGTTTTCGCCTAGGAGATGATGAATCAATGTACGAATATTGGGATATGTATAAAAGTCTACTTCGTAAATATGTGAATCATGGATTTCATGACTGGACTTTAGTTGTGATGTTTTACAATGGAGTTATTGCACCCACTTGAATGATGTTAGATGCCTCAACAAATGGTACTTTACTCGACAAATCACCCGAGGAAGCCTTTGATCCTCAACAGGATAGCAAATAATGACTATCAATTTTCGACTACAAGGATGGGAACCGACAAAAAAACATTTGAGGCATATGAAACTGAGGGTAAGGATTTAGTAGCTGCTCAACGTTTTTCCAGAACTAATATGTTGAAAAATTTGCAGCATCCTAATGAGGTGAGAGAAGTTAAAGCAACCAATAATGCATGCATATTTTGTCACGACAACCATCATGAGAGTGAGTGTCTAGAAAACCATGAGTCTACTAATTTTGTGGACAAATACAACCGAAGTAACAATAAACCGTACTCAAATACATACAATCCCGGCTGAAGACCACATCCAATTTTTTCATGGGGTAATCAAGGGAACAATAATAATCAAGCAAAAAATTACAATAGGCCACAGTAGAGTAACTCAGACCATCAACATTTTCAGAATCAGCATCATCAGTTGCCCTTTCAAAAAACTAAAGGTACATCTTCTTCCTCTAATACCAACTCCAATTCTAACTCCTTGGAAGTTTCGTTGCAGGAATTCACGGGCTCAACAAAAAATTTCATGGCTTCAACAAAGACTCTAATGCACGAGCACTCATCAACAATAAAAAACCAAGGAAATTTGTTGCAAAGTCAAGCTGCTCTTTTGCAAAGCCATAGTTCATCCCTGAGAGCATTGGAGAACCAAGTGGTTAAATCGCCACAGCATTACATTCCCGCCCATAAGGAAATCTCCCTAGTGATACTAAAATCACTAAACATCATAGAAAGAAGCAGTTCAGTGTACTTACACTAAGGAGAGGAACACAGATTAACCAGAATAATAAGTTTGGGGAAGAACAACTAAACAATTCTCTCCAAGGCATTACACAACCAGAAGATGGAGCTAAAGATGTGGAACAAGATGAATTGCCCAAAGAAAAGGAAAAGGATGAAAGCTCCAAAAATCATTAACCAGATAATGGGAAATTTATTGCCAAGGCAAAATATTCATCATCATCAATAGCAAATGACGTGAGACATCCACCACCATTTCCTCAACGATTGAAGAAACATAATGATGATGTCCAGTTCAAGAAATTTATTGATGTTTTGGATCAGTTGTATATCAACTTGCCTTTAATTGAAGCCACCGAGCAGATGTCTTCCTATGCTAAAATTCTAAAAGACATTGTTACAAAGAAGAGGAAGGTAGAAAATGTTGCCACGACAACAGAAATTTGCTCTGCAGAAAGACCCATGCAGTTTTTTGATACCATGCTCAATTGGTAACAACTTTGTAGGACGAGCTCTCGTTAACTTAGGGTCGAGCGTAAATTTGATATCAAAGTCCATATTTTTAAAACTAGAAATGTATAACGCTTGCTCAACCACATTTATCCTAAAGCTAGCTGATCGATCTTATGTACGTCCAGAAGGGTAGAATAGAAGATGTCATTGTAAAGGTGGACAAATTCATATTTCCAGTTGATTTCCTCATCTTGGACTACGAAGTTGATGAAAACGCACCTATCATCCTTGGAGGACCCTTTTTAGCTTTTGGAAGAATCCTAATTGATTGCGATAAGGGAGAGTTCACGATGTGGGTAGGAGAACAAAGCGGTCACAATCAATGTATTCAACTCCATGAAATATGTGGATGATTCAAAAGAGTGCCAATGCATTAGAGACATGAACCCAATGGAAGAAGAGGAAAAGGAAATTCTTGGCCACGGTGAATTTTTAAAGCTAGATAAATACAATAATTTGTGCCATGACTCGATATCCATGACGTAAAAACATGACAATCATGGCCAGATGAAAAAACTTTCAGAGGACGATTTTGATAACTATGGCCTTGGCAACAGTTGTCTGACTAAAGCACTAAACGGGTTCACTGCCAATGACACTAAAATAGATTATGAAGGAGAGTTAGAGGAACAATCTAGTTTCCTTCGTAGGAGATTAGGTATGAAATTTGAACCCTTAGATTTTAATAAAGTGAGCCCCCATAATCTCCTCTACAACATGCACCCAATTGAAACTTAAAACTTTGCCATCATATTTGAAATATGCCTACCTATGCAGTGATGAGACTTTACCAGTGATAATTTCTGCCAATATAACCTCCGAGCAGGAGAATAGTTTGTTAAATGTTTTTTCACAGTACAAAAAGTCTCTCAGGTAGACCATGGCATACTTGAAGGGAATCAACCCTACCATATGTATGCACAAGATCAATTTATAAGACAACCATAATACTTCAGTGAAACCACAAAAAGGACTAAACATGATAATGAGAAAGGTAGTCATGAAGGAAATCATAAAATGGCTAGATGCAGGAGTGATTTATCCTATATCCGATAGCTCATGGGTCAGTCCGGTGTAGTGTGTACCAAAGAAGGGTGGTGTGACTATGGTCAAAAAAGAAAATGATGAACTTTTAACTACTAGAACAGTCACGGGCTGGAAAATATGTATGGACTATAGGAAGCTCAATAAAGCCACAAAGAAAGACCACTTTCCCCTTCATTTTATTGACTAAATGCTTGATAGGCTAGCAAGAAAAGCATTTTACTATTTCCTAGATGGATATTTAGGATATAATCAGATAGCCATCAAGAGAAAACTACTTTCACATGTCCATATGGTACCTATGTATTTAGACGAATGTCGTTCGGGCTGTGTAATGCCCCAGCTACCTTTCAGAGATGTACGATGTCCATTTTTTCGGATATGGTGGAAGATTGCATGAAAATATTTTTTGGATGAATTCTCCATCTCAGGCGACGATTTCAACCAATGTCTCAACAATTTATCCAAAGTACTGAAACGATGTGAAAAAGCCAACCTAGTACTAAATTAGGAGAAATACCATTTTATGGTAACCGAGGGAATAGTGTTGGGTCACAAAATTTATTACCAAGGTATTGAAGTTGATAGAGCCAAGGTGGAAGTAATTGCAAACCTACCTCCACCCACAAAACGTGAGAGGCGTACGCAGTTTCTTTGGACATGCAGGCTTTAACAGGCGGTTCATAAAAGATTTTTCTCAAATCTCAAAACCCTTATGTCTTTTACTTCAACAAAATCAACCATTTGTATTTATTGATGATTTTTAATTGCTTTTACATATTTGAAGAAAAAACTTTCAGCAACACCAATCGTTATTCCACCAGATTGGAACGAACCTTTCGAGCTCTTGTGCGATGCTAGTGATTATACAGTTAGGGCAGTGCTAGGGCAACAAAAAAGTAAACTCTTTCATGTTATCTACTATGCTAGCCATACTCTTAATGATGCACAAGTAAACTACACTACCACTAAAAAAAACTTCTTGCAGTAGTATATGCATTCGATAGGTTTAGGCCATATCTCATAAGAACTAAAGTAATTGTTCATACAGATCATTCAACCATTAAATATTTGATCAAATCATTTTTCTAGACTAGATAACAAAATTAGTTATCATGACATAACAGAGATTCAAGAGGATTTCCCCGATGAGAAACTTTTATTTGTCACGACCGTGGTATGCTGACACAATCAACTTTCTTGTTAGTGGTATTGTGCCTCCAGATTTATCTAGCCAAGGTCGAAAAAAGTTTCGACATGATGTACGACATTACTATTAGGATGAACCGTTCCTATTCAAGTAATGTGGAGACCAAATAATCAGAAGATGTGTCCCAGAAGAAGAGCACAAAGAAATTCTACTTCAATGTCACTCATCACCGTATGAAGGACATTTTGGTGGGATGAGAACAGAGGCGAAGGTTCTTCAATCTGGTTTCTATTGGCCAACCTTGTTCAAAGATGTGCACAAATTCTACAAGTCATGTGATAGGTGCCAAAGAACAAGGAAAATATAAAAAAGACATGAGATGCCATGGCAAAACATTCTGGAGGTTGAACTTTCGACCTATGGGGGATAGATTTCTTGAGACAATTTCCCACATCTTTTGGTGACCTATACATACTCTTGGTAGTAGATTATGTGTCTAAATGGGTGGAAGCTATCTCAACACCTAAAAATGGTTCCAAGACAGTACTAAAGTTCTTGCACAAGAACATATTCACGTGTTTTGGAACAACACGAGCAATCATCAGTGATGAAGGCACACACTTTGACAACAAATTAATTGCCAAAGTGCTGAAATGATATGGAGTGTGACTTCGGATAGCTTTGGCATATCACCCCCAGACTAATGGACAAGCCGAATTCTCTAATCGAGAAATCAAATAGATCCTTGAGAAAGTGGTTAATCCAAGCCAAAAGGACTGGCCGCCAAAGCTAGATGAAGCATTATGGGCCTATTGTACAACATTTAAGACACCGCTAGGATTGTCGCCATTCAAACTCATCTACGGTGAGGAATGCCATTTGCTTGTGGAACTTGAACATAAAGCTTACTGGGCCCTCAAGAAATTAAACATGGATGCTCAGCTTGCTGGAGAAAGAAGACTCTAGGAACTAAACGAAATGGATCAGAGCCCACGCTTACGAAAATGCCCACATATACAAAGAAAAAATGAAATGATGGCATGAAAGAAAAATATTGCTTAGGCAATTTTATTCTGGACAACAAGTACTGCTCTATAATTCACGACTCAAATTATTCCCAGGCAAGCTAAAATCATTATGGTTAGGACCGTTCATCGTACATCAAGTCCATGACAATGGAGCAATAGAAATCAAGAACCGAGACGATAGATCCATTTTCAAAGTGAACATGCAGAGACTAAAGGAATACAAAGGAGTACCAATCATGCGTGAAAAACTGGCATGAGCCTCGAGCACCAAGCAACGCATCAAGCAAATGGCAGGCCGTGTCCTTCAACCATCTCCCTCGACGATTGTAGTGGTAGATTCGGGATCAGAGAGTCCCCCTCCTCCAAAACGATGCAGAATGTGTGCATCTAGTCAAGCCACACCACCACAGTAAGATCGCATTTTAATTTTTTCCTTTTAGCATTTACATATAGATACATGTAGTTTAGTTTTTCATGCACTGAGGACAGTGCATCCATCAAGTTTGGGGGAGGTATTGTAACACATTTTGTTAAAATTGAATTGATAATTTTTGGTTAAAATTTTTGGATGTCATGATATAAACATGTTAAGCTTATTGTTTGGAATGGATAAGGGATGCCCAATGATGAATGA
Source organism: Hibiscus syriacus (assembly GCF_006381635.1). Taxonomy (NCBI): domain Eukaryota; kingdom Viridiplantae; phylum Streptophyta; class Magnoliopsida; order Malvales; family Malvaceae; genus Hibiscus; species Hibiscus syriacus. Next base: position 8,200,883 of record NW_024062800.1, on the reverse strand, counting down.
ATAATTTGATTGCCTAGGCCAGAATTATCTTTAAGACTATCGAAAGAAGAGAACCAACCCTAGGCCTGATTCTTTGAAAATTTATAAACATGATTGTAGGTTGTATATGCTTAAGGTAATCAGTAAAAATTTTAGGAAAGAACTATTTGCTTCCTGAGACATCGAAAAATTTTAAGGTTAAGGTCAAACTCCCTAGTATTTAAAACTTGAAGAATAAAAGGGGCACTTCTCTATGTAATGGCATAATCAGAAAACTCCATAAAAACTAAGAGTTACCGAGGCATATGAGTGAATGAAAGTAGTCACATGATGACTCTACTCGACTAGCTTAGGGGTGGAAGGTATGCTTCCTTTCATCTAGATTGTGCGATGGTAGGTATTATAAGCTGACTCCCAAAAAAATTGATAAATAACTAGGAGTGGAAACTGAGCCTGACAAATAATTTGATTCCTTGACAAAACAGAAGTACTTACTTGAAGTTTTCTAATTACTTTAATACATAGACTGATTACAATCACACACACACAATAGCAAGGGATCCTGACTAGGGAAGGTACTTGATTGATATGTCAGTCAAACTTGATTGATATGTCAGTCAAACTTGATTGATATCGTCTAAACAATGTATGCAAACATATTAGTTGCATTTAGTTTTATTTAGGTTATATTTGTTTATGATGGATAAGTTTTGCTTCGACAAAATTTATTTGGTTTTACTGAAGCTATTGAGGAGAAAGGGTTTGTGTGGATTGTGTATGTGCAAGAAATTTACTAAGGAAGAACATTTGAGTCGCGACAAAGTAAGTTGCAAGGGCCAGTGGAATAGAGAAGTTAAAGAAAGTGAGGAGCATATTTATCTCACCAAGGCAAGGTTTATCTTGAAAGTCTGAAATGGATATAACGAATTACCTATGTCACATGCCAGTTGTACGACTTCCCTCACATGCAAGCAATCCCTCAAGATTGTGACAACAACCAGTCGCCTTTCCTTTCTTAGCTGGATAAGACAATAACAAGTATCTAGGGAATCTTCACTTATACGAAACCCTAGGAGATTTCCCTTTATAAATTCCCAGCCACAGCTGCCAACGAAGGAGGCAAGGAAGTTAAAAGAGCTTTAACTAAAGAGTGAGTGAGCAACTGCAGTGCTTCCCCGCCGTTTACCAACTGACCATCCTTGGTGTCCTCCATATCCAGGTTATAGCAGAGCGGCGATTAGACCTCGAGAGAGGTTGGCCGCCAGGGCAGGCGCGGTGTTAATCAGAATTGGCATGACAGAGCCCTCAGTTTTGGGATTAGTTCTTAATTTTTTTACTTGTTTGGGGTTGTATTAAAATGATGATACTTTGGTTGACTTTTTTATAACACCATGAACTGTCTTACTTGGTATTAATCTTTGTTTTGCCTAAACAATTATTTTCTGCTTTATGAATGACGAATTATGATTTTGCTCATGACTGTTTTGTTCATTGTTTATATATTTTTCCTTGACACTGTAAGAGCTTCGAAAGATTGCCTGGGGTCTTGGTGAAACATGTATTGACAATGTAAGAGCGTCGAGAGATTGTCGTTTGTCTAAATATTGATTCTTAGATTCGAGAGAATTAAGATAGATCTACGTGAACAATGGAATGGATCCGGGATGGTGATGTTCTAACTTGTCTACCTTAGAGATAAAGAGAGGGTTTCAATCGAATAAATGGGATAGACACTAGAGTATGATAGACAACGATTATAATTTACGCTGAGAGGTATTGCTACAACAATTGTCTGACAAACCAAGGGTTATAGTTAATGCTGAGTAGTATTGCCATAACAACCGTCTAAGAATACTCAATAATCCTATCAGGCAGGTTAAGCGTATCATAATAATTCATTCTAGACTTAGAATAATTGTTTGTCATAACAAAAGATTAGCATGAGTTCTCTGTGGTAAGTATGAATATGTGAGGTTGTTTTGAATATATTTGAATCAATGTTTGCATTTTCTTTATTTTAATTCGATAGTTTTGCATATTTAATTTGTCTCGACCAAACTTTTCTACAACCATACTTTATAATATTTCCTTATTTTTCTTTATTACTAATAGTTTTCTAGTTCGACAAGATTCTAGGAATTAGCTTGTGACATCTAGTTCTGGTTGTGGTGAAACTTAAGAAGAATCGACCAATCCTTGAGGAGACGATAGCTCACTTACCCTATATTACTTGATTCGATTGTGTATTCTTGCACAAAATTGATTGCCTTAGCATATACATTTACAAGAGATCACCCAACAAAATTTAAATCCTTTCACTATAGTCACTGACCCGATGTTTGGGGTATTACACGATTTTACTCTTAATTTCTTGCATACCCATCAACGATATTCTCTTCACTAGACAAGGAAAGAACGATTGTTTTTCACCTTTTCTATTTTCGTGTTTTAGGTTTCCAAATCCTTAATATGGATTTGAGATTTCAACATTTATATTTTTATTTTCTTTTAATTCATTGTTCAATTTCTGTTTTGGAATGGGAAACAATTGGCACCCAATTTGAATTTTTTAATAAATGGTTGGTTAAGCTGATGTGGCACAAACACTAATCAGATAGTGACACGTGTCACTTTTTGATTGGTTATAAATAAATAAATATAAAAAATATTAATCATAATATTATTTATTTTATTTTAAAAAAATTTATGTGATCTCCGACATGGACATGCCACGTCAACTTCCACATCCATTTGTGTTTGCTATGTCAGCATCTGGCGTTGACCGTCAGTTGACTGACGGTTTCCAACCATCAAGGGTTATTTTTGACCCAAACTTAAACATTCAGTGGTCAAATGTTCCAAAAAACAATACGGTCAAGTTTGACATTACTGTCAAACATTAGGGTTTTTTTTGTTGCATTATGCCTTTAAGGTATTGATGAAAGCTTTTTTTTTTTGGAAATTTACTATAATTCACTATATCTAGTCGTAACACATATGTTGGATCTAAGGGGTTACACATTTTTTTAGGTTCATAGTTGGACACCACTTAATAATTTTGTGAAAACAAAGGGTTATGATCATATGTCATACATGTTGTAGACACCCATTTTTATCCGGTCTTAAAAAATATTATTATTATTATTATTATTATTATTATTATTTTATTAATATTATTATTTACATTTTTACAGGCCCTCAACCCGAAGCCCAAATACAAGTCCTTAAGCCCATTACAAACAAGTACAACCCAATTACAAGACCAAAGCACCAGGCCCAGCTGATCCAGACGCGACCCAGAATCTGACCCGAGCCCAATAAGAGAACCCGGTTAGGGTTTCATCTAAATAGCCAGCTGCCGTCAGTGAAGAACAATTGTACATAGTCGGCGCGTGTGTTGACATTTTAACTCATAAACTGGCTCGTGGTTCTCACCACTCACCTTCCTCGCCACGTGAGCCGCTGTCAAGCACTCCCATGCTGCCGTCATCACTAAACCCGTTAAAAAATACCCAAATTAGTATCCAAAAGTCAACAAAATGTACCAAATCAAAAAACCCATACTCTAAATCCTAAAATTTCACCTATTGAATCAGAAACCCATTCCCTTACACAGAGATATCATCATTATCTACCCAAACCATCCCCATTTTTATAACATACAACCAGAAAATGAAAAAATAGAGAGGATAATAAAAATAAAAAACAAACAAGGAATCGAAAAGGTTTTACCTTTCAGAGCCACCACCACCGTTACTTCATCGGATCAGGGGTGTTTTTGTTTTTGAAGGTAAAGGTCTGGTTTTTTTCTTAGTTGGGTAGGTGACTCAATTTTTTGGATTGTTTTAGAAGTAAGCGAAGTAGAAAGAGAGAAAAAAGAGAGGCTTTTGGGTGTTTTAGTCCCATTGGTCAACGATCCATAGTGGTCGGTGTTGTTGTTTTTCTCTTCGATAGTGGTGGAGAGAGGGAAAATGGAGAGGAAACGGGAAGAGAGGCTGGGAGGGGGTTTAGAAATGAGTTAAGGTTTTGAGAAAAATATGACCATGGATTTTGTAACTGAGGTACCTTTGACATGAAATAAAAAGGAATCAATTTGGGTATTGGTGGATCATTTAGTAAATATTACGCATTTCATTCTTTTTCGAAAGGATTTTTTAATGGATAAATATGCAAAACTATACATCATGAGATAGTAGACTGCATGGAGTGCAAATTTTAATTATATCTGATGAGATCTAAGGTTTACTTTAAGGTTTTAGAATTATTTGAGAAAGCCCTTTAAAATTCGATTTAAATTTAGCATTAATTTCCATCCATAGATAAATGGTTAGTCCAATCAGGTTATTCAGATTTTAAAAGTTATATTAAAGCATGTGTGATGTACGTTAAATCTACACGCTTTGATGGAAGTGAGTAGGTAGCCTTATTGTGTCCCGATCTAGGATTGACAAGTACTGATGTCCTTTAATTATAAGTTTGGGCTGCAACAAAGATAAGAAGAAATGGAATTAATAATGGAATAAGCAATGATTAAATAAAAATAAGAAATGAAATAAAGATAGAAAAGAGATGGTTGTGGAATTATGAAGTTGATGATGAAATGGCAATGGTAGTGATGTTGTATCTCAAACACGCCAAAGAGGAAACTATACTATGAAACACAATCTCGATCTTCACAAACTTGCTTGAGGGGTGGTGATAGTGTCTTCAACCCACTATGCTCTCCTAAATGTTCCCATGTAAGTTTCCTTGTTGTTGCACGCTCCATTTAGCTCCAATATAGCTCCCAAGTTGTGGCCAAATATACCTACAGACATAACATAAAGAATTAAGTTAAGTATGTGAATTTATATAATGTGTATAAGATAGAAATGTGTGCTATAGTATGTAATAATAACTTATGCCTCACATAGTAATGAATAAGTTATTATCATTATAGCTATAGATGTAATATATGTATATGAATATAACTATGTTATAGCATATACAATAAGCATCTTTATGTATAAAGTTAGAAAGTTTCTTTCCTTGAAAGGTTGGATTAGCCAATGTAAACATGATGCTGAGTGGGATCACTTCATCCTCCCCTTATTTTAATGATTTTTCCTCAAATTGAAAGGTTTTCTTTTCCTAAGGTCATTCCATCCATTAGAATCAACAAGAACCTTTATAAAAAAGTTCATGTTCCTTGAATGAATGCTTGAAAAATCCATGGTCTGAAAAGAAAGAAAACTTTCATAAGAAAAATTGTGATCAAACATAATTAAAGTTAAGAAATACTTCCTGTTAAATGTATGTTCAAAGTTCATGTTTATTGAAGACATTTTGCTTTGAACGTTTGTGTCTTTTATCATTCCAAATTCATGTCCCTTGGTTCCTCAAGAGATGTATACATCGAATCATGAAAGGTGATGACTCTTGGAATGGTGATGTCCTTATAATCCTCATAAGTCACGCCCTTTGGATGAAGAATCACCTCTCTTTTCCTTTCATTAGATACAACTCTTGATTCATGAAAGGTCACATCTTTTATCCTTCTAAATTGATAAGTTGTGTTGCTTGGGACATCCTGCAAGTCAAAGGAAATTTATGCATTTTCAATGTCAGTAAAATCATCAATCTTGCGTCTTGACAGTAAGCATTTCTGTAACAAGCACTTAGATTTATAAGCACTTGTTTTTGGACTAGTTTCCTCCTTTCTTGATGTCAATTTTCCTTTTCTCATGGCCTCAACACTTTGTTTCATCATTATTTGATCAATTTGGACTTGTTTAGGCGTCAAATATGTAAGGATAATCTTCTTTCCTTCATATTTGAACGAATATTGATTGGTAAAACAATAATGGATGGTCCTTCTATCATATTTCCATGGTCTTCCAAGGAGTAAATGACCATCATACATAGGAACAACATCGCACATAACATCATCCTTGTACTTCCCAATTGAAAAAGGAACCATAACCTGTTTATTGGCGTTAAGTTCTTCTCGTTCATTAAGCCATTGTAGTTTTTAGGGATTTTAATGCTTCAACATTTTCAATCCCAGTTTATGATCATGAAACAAACCTTTTCATTCACATGGCATCGGGTATGAAAGATGTTTTCACGTTGTGCATTGTGTTCTACCACTTGAGTACTCAGGCTTCTGTTAACCACTAAGCTTCGTCTTCTACAGGATCCCCAAATTTTGTTTCTTCCTCGACTTCAATGGGTACTACTTCTTTATCTTCATGGTCAGACTCAATGTCACCATTTCCAAGTAGTAGCATGGTGTTTCGGTTAGGACATTGTGTAGAAACATGCCCCCTCCCAAGACATTTAAAAGCACCGAATGTCTCTTGATCGTTCAGAGGTCTCTTTTCCTCGGCTATCCTTGTTGAGTTGTAGAGCACTGGATGATTCAACCTTCTCTTTGGTAGGAGTATGGGTAGATTTATTCAAGTTGTTTGGACTCCATCTTGAAGGTGTAGGCATGGTAGTGCGAGATATAGATCTTCTCCAGAGTTACCTTTCTATCTTCATAGCCATTTGCACCATTTCATCGATCTCTATGTAATGGTACAACTCCAAAGTATTGGCAATTTCTGGATTGAGTCCGGCAAGAAATCTAGCCATAGTTTCTTCACGATCCTCCTCAATATTGACTCGGATCATTACCACTTCCATCTCCTTATAGTAATCCTCCACACTTCGTTGGCCTTGTTTAAGGTTCTGCAGTTTCTAAAACAAGTCCCGGTGAAAATGAACATGGATAAAACGTTTACGCATGATACCTTTCATTTCAAGCCATGTTGAGATTGGTCTTTCTCCATTCCTCCTTCTGGTAATAGTAAGTTGATAATATCAAAGCATAATGGACAAACTTCATGGCTGTCAATCATACTTTTTGAGTTCGGAATAGGTGTGGAAACTAAAAACATGTTCCACCATGCTTTCCTATTCAAGATATGCTTAAGGATCAATTTTTCGTTGGAATTGAGGAATCTTGATTTTTATGTTGCTTATGTTATCATCAACATTGGCACTCCTAGGTCCTTGTAACATTAATGGTTATTCTTCACCATAATGGTCTAGGACATCATTTTCTGGAAGAAGATGTTGCCTCCGAGGAGTATTATTGTTCCGAACTTGTGGTGGATCTTGACGTTGGTCTAGTTTATCATGAAGAGCATCAAACTCCATACGAAACATTATCATCATTTCTCTAATCAATGCTTGCATTTGTAAGTTTGGTTGACCTGCATTATCTTTAGAACTTTGAGACATGGTTAGTAAAATAAAATAAAATAAAACCTTATCAGCACACTCACAAAGCCTCACAAGATTCACTCCAAAGAAATGATAAGATCACTCCACTCAACACTCGTGTTTACTCTCAGGAATATAACTTGTCTTTTAACAATTCCCTTTCTGATCTCACTCACTCAATTAGCCTTTTTCCACTCGATCTCTCTTGCTAAGTCCTTTGAAAAACTTACTCAAGATTAGAACAAGTTAATTCTATTATTGTGTGTGTCGGCTGCAAATAGGTTAGGGTAGAAAGGAAAAGAAGAAATGGAAAGGTAGAATAAATGATTCAAGGTATTTAAAAGAAGGAAATGGTTGAAGACAAGGAAAATGAAAGTATAGAAAAAGAAGAGGTGACTTACAATCCAAGAAACAATACTTACTGCAACTTTTCTCAAGAAACAATAAGGTTATCTTCCCTTAGTGTAGATATGCCTCTTTGATGTACTTGCAATGGTAGAGCACTTTCCTTGGCTTTGCTTCTCTTTTTAAAATTCTTTTCTTCTTTTTTTTTTTCTGATTTTTTTCTTCTTTTTGTCTTTGAACTCCTTTGATTTGTTGTAGGAGTCTTTCTTTTCTTTTTGAATTTCTTTTTCTTTTTCTTATTTTGCACGCAAATGACACTTTTGTTGTCAATCCAACTATGCTCTGATACAACTTGATGTAGGTTGAATCTACACGCTTTGATGGAAGTGAGTAGATAACCTTATTGTGTCTCGATCTATGATTTACAGGTACTGATGTCCTTGAATTATAAGTTTGGATTGCAACAAAGATGAGAAAAAATGGAATTAATAATGGAATAAGCAATGATTAAATAAAAATAAGAAATGAAATAAAGATAGAAAAGAGATGGATGCGGAATTATGAAGTTGATGAAGAATGTTGATGATGGTTGATGATGAAATGACAATGGTGGTGATGTTGTATCTCAAACACGCCAAAGAGGAAACCATGCTATGAAACACAATCCTGATCTTCACAAACTTGCTTGAGGGGCGGTGATAGTGTCTTCAATGCCACAAGTATATGAATTATACTTGCTTAATCAATAAAGTTCACAAAGAACTTTGAAGAGAAATTAACTCACAAGAGTTTGTTTAATATATGAGATGAGATGCTTACAAATGAAGGCAAGCCCCTAAATTTATAGAAAATGAGAGGGCTTGGCCGAAAAGTCTCCTAATGATTCGGCTAGAAACATGACATTAGGAAAGTACATAATGCTTCAAAATGAAAGGAGAAGTCCTTTGGCTTGGTAATGGTTCGACTAACCCTTCATTAAAGGCCTTGATGTTTTGGCAAAGGGTGGGGAGACATCTCCCTTGGCCGAATGTGCATGTTGGTTCAACTTGGTGCCAAAGTCTTCTCCTTGGCCGAATGATGATGTGCCTTCTCATGCCTGGCACCAAGCTCTCATGTGGTGTGGCCGAATAGTCATGGAGCTTTGTATCATGTCCTTTGATGATTTAGGCCTCCAATGGGTGTGATCTCTTCACCAACGTGCTCCTTGGTGAAAGGGAATCTTTATGGGCAGCATCATTCATGAAAGGTCATAATGTTTGGAAAGGTAACCTTTCATGTTTGAGCTAGTTTGGTGGTCAATGAGCTGGAGGTGAGCTGGCCATAGGTGAGTTATAGCATGGTGAACATTATGGAAGCTCCTTCTGAAAAGGTTCCTATTGAAGTGACAACTATTCATGAAAATGTACGATTTCACAAATTTTGACTTAGGACATATTTGAAGTATCCTAAGTGGTGATGATGATGGTACAACTTCCCAGCTAAATTAAAGTCATCTTATAGCTCAAATCCTCAACTCAACCCAGTTATGAGCTCACGGGTCTCCAGATAATTTTTCACCAATGGTTCCTTATGCTCTCCTAAATGTCCCCATGTAAGTTTCCTTGTTGTTGCATGCTTCATTTAGCTCCAATATAGCTCCCAAGTTGTGGCCGAATATACCTACACACATAACATAAATAATTAAGTTAAGTGTGTGAATTTATATAATGTGTATAAGATAGAAATGTGTGTTATAGCATATAATAATAACCTATGCCTCATATAGTAATGAATTAAGTTATTATCATTATAGCTATAGGTGTAATATATGTATATGAATATAAGTATGTTATAGCATATACAATAAGCATCTTTATGTATAAAGTTAGAAAGTTTATTCCCTTGAAAGTTTGGAATAGCCAATGTAAACATTATGCTGAGTGGGATCACATCGATATGTGATTGAGTTTAAAGGATCAGGAGAAAATTCGTATGCTAAATTGACCAAGCATAAGTGAGGGTTTTCTAAGGTTATATTACTTGGCCATGTAAACTCAGCTAAGAGGAAAATTATATGTGTATTAAGGAAACTTGAGATATAGTTGAATGAAATTATACAGATTGATAAGAATATAATCAATGATTGTATTTTCTCTAACTAAGTTATTAAGGATAGACAAATTACATAATTGGATTGGTAAGTGTGAATAAATGTTAAGAGGTTACAAAGAATATTGATATAAATTCCAAGGATAGTATGATTAGAATTTGGAAAGATGGTGTTATTCATAGCAATGTGTATTATAATTATAGGATGTGTGTTTGTATAAGAAGAAAAGAATTTTTGTTACGCTGTTAAGCTACTAAAGAAGTATGAAAGAAATCATCTGATTTACAATATCCAGTTAGTAATAATTGGAGATACTTTGTTGATAGAAAACTACTAACTTCAAGGTAAATAATGTTATATCTATAAGGATCTCAAAAGCCAAGGGTATGTGTTGAATCGAAGGAGTGTAAAGTCATGATATAAATTGAAATTTTGAAGAATGAGGACGTGTTTATCAATTATAATCATGAAAGGTTAAATACGGTGCTAATATGATAGGGTCAAGAAACACTTTCATTTTAAGAGTTCTGAATAGGAAATTACCTTTTTAGATAAATAGTGTTTTGATTGTATAATTAAATTTAAGCCTTTGATGTTGGATCAATATAAGGATCTTAAGAGAAAGATGGAATTTCCGTACTTGTTAAGTACACATAAGTAGGAAAATGGAGGACTAAAGTATGATGAATGTTTATATGCCATTGATAAAATTTTCATTTAGTTAATTTTAAGTGAGTGGCATTTTAATAAGTATAAGAAAGTTATCAAGATAACTTTCAGTGAAGTTTTGAGTAGAAGAAAATATAGAACACCATTAGGTTGGTTCGAATTGAAAGATCGAGACTTAGTGCAGCAAGATTTGATCAAAGCAATTGAAGAAAAAGTGAATATTATTTAAGACAATTTTTAAGATAGTTGTTGATCAACAAAATTCCTAAATGGATTTGAAGAGAAAGGAAATTGAATTCCAAATAAGTGATGAACTGTTTCTCAAAATCTTGCCTTGGAATAAGATTATTTGTTCTGTATACAATGGAAATCTCAGTCTTAGATTCATTAGATCTTATGAGATCTTAAAGAAGTTGGACCAGTAGCTTATTAGTGAATGTTGACACCCGAATGGAAATGATTCACAATTGTCTTTTAGGTTTTGATGCTCAAGATATATTGATCCGATCTTTTTCACATCATAGAACTGAAAGAAATAGAAGATCAATTTAATAGATTGTAAAGAAGAAATAGTATATGAAGATTAATAACTAAGAAATTAGATGATTTCGTTAGTAAGAGTATTTTGGGTAATCAGAAATCGGAATATGTGGTGTGGAAGCGTGTAGAGGATGTAAAGAGAAAAGTTATTTATCTTTTTGTACAGTAAAAAATTCGAGGAAGAATTTTCTTAAGGGGAGATTTGTAACACCCCAAACATCGGGTTAGTGACCAAAGTGTAAGAATTTAAAAGTTAGCGGTAATATTTTATTAAATTGAAAAGTTCAAGTATTAATTTTGGGAATTTTGTTTAGAACTTATTATCAAAGATTGAAGTATTGAAGGGTAAAATGGTCTTTTGACAAGAAATGAATTCAAAATTCATTTTAATGGTTATTTAACACGTAATTAAGGGAGAAAGAAATAAAGGAAAACTCTGGAAGCTTGCTTCTATCTTCTCCTCTTCCTTGTGAACCTCTATGCTAAGGTAAGAGATTTCAAAGTTGATTATTTCTTTCATTTCTGATTTGGTTTTTGTTCTTTGGGTGATGTTAAAGCTTAAGGATGAATTGAAACTAAGAGATTAAAGATTTAATGGTGATTTAATGAAATGGGTTCTTAAGAGAATTGATTTAGATTGATTGTTTTTGGATCTTTAAAGATATATTTGGCTTGTCAAGGGTTTAATTAAGGGGTTAGAAGTGTTAGAAAGTATTAAGAACAAGTTTAAAGAATTGATATGATTTTTAGTTTCAAGAGTTTAATGGAGAAATTAAGGTGTTAGAGGGGTTTTAATGGATATAAGTTAGTGGTAATAAGTGTAAATGAGTTTAAAGGCATGAATAGAGCCTAAGTACAAGATTTTAGTGAATTTGGGTAAATTTTCATAGTGAAATGGATAAATTATGGGTAAAGGTATCAGTACTGGAAGAATAATATCGATACTACTGGAAGAGCAATATCGATACTATAAGGTTAAATTGAAGAAATTAGTGTGAACTGGATGAAAATTATCAATACTGGTTGAAGAAGTATCGATACTGGTATAAAGGTATCGATACCAAGGATAAGGTATCGATATTGTAAGTAAATAAGAAATTCTAGAATGTCGAAATGCTATCGATACTGAAGTAGGTATCGGTACCATATAAGAGAAGTATCAGTAATACAGGAGGAGTATCGATAATATTCAGGATGAAATGTTAAATTTTGTGTTTCATTTTGTTTAGGTAAAATTTAATTTGTTCAATGTAATTGAGTTTTTATATACATGGGTAATATTAAATGTCTAGATTTGATTGAAAGCAAGTGTTAAATGAATAAATATGTAAAGTTAGTAAGCTACGGTGAATGGATGTCTGCTTAGAACTTTTGTGAGGTAGAGGTGAGTGTATTTTATTATTCTTTTAAATATAATAAGAGAAAGAATCACGATGAGTCGACCTCGAATGTTTTAAAAGGAAATATTTTGAATTTTACAATGAAACACTTTTATTATACTTTGATAAATAAATTGTGAATAATTTGGTTTGTGAACAACCAAATCTTGAAAAATTGTTAATGTAAATGATTTGAAGTATGACATAATCTTTTCTGATATTTGATATATTTTGTTTATGAAATTTGACATGAAATGATATATGGATTTATATATAATACTATGTGATATACTATGTAAAGGTTTCTACGTGAAGATTATATGTGTATGTACTTTATGAGAATAAGATACACTTTAAATAGTGAAATGAAAAATAATGGTAAAGCTAAAGCCCAAGGTATTTTTATGAGAATTAGAGTTATAGTTGGCTTGTCAGGAGTCGAGGGTTCTATGTGGTCCTTCAGGACAAAACTATGTTTTCATTCAGGACAAACCTATGTGGTCCTTCGGGACAAATATATGGCACTTCGGTGCAAATTATGTGAGTTGTGGTGACAACATTAGTGCACAACCTCAATGTACTCAAATACCTAGCATTCTTAGTAGTATGCGTCGGGCTATTAAAAATAAAGTAATATAAACTAAACAATTGATTACGATTTTATGTGGATATACGTGAAAGTGAAACTTAAAGTGATATATGTGAAAGTGGGAGTGAAAGTGATATATGTGAAAGTGAACCATATGTGAATGTATTTTATAAGAATTATATACACTATAAATACTGAAATGAAAAATAATGGTAAAACTAAAGCCCAAGGTATATATATGAGAATTAGAGTCATAGTTGGCATGTCAAGAGTCGAGGGTTCTATGTGATCATTCCGGACAACACTATGTGGTCATTCGGGACAAATATGTGGCACTTCGGTGCAAATTATGTGAGCTGTGGTGACATCATTAGTGCATAACCTCAATGTACTCAAATACCTAGTGTTCTCAGTAGTATGCATCGGTCTTTTAAAAATAAAGTAATCTAAGGGTTTATCATGATTATTAATAGAGAAGTGACAGCCCGTAATGTGAATGTTACTCTCATCGAGGGAACAAATTTAGGAAAGTTCTAGACACGGTGACGAAGCGAATGTCTTTGACTGGGTACTTGAATTTGGAAACAAAGATTGTGGTTTTGCGAGGCTTTTAGTTGTTGGAAAAAACCCCAAAGAGGTGATATCAAGACAATAAAAAGAAGGGTAATAAAAACTATAAAGAATTAAAGACAATAATAAAGTATGTAATAAAAAAAGATGTTCTTATCACCCTTGTAATAGGCACCCAATATGTTTATGGTCTGATCTTGATGGATGGTGGCTTATTAGAAAGAGGATGGAAACATGAGAAAGATGGTGAAGATGAATTTTAAATCGGATGGTCGGATTGTGAGAAAAACACAATTGAAAATTTACTCCGGTAGGTATAGGGGTTTACACAAACCTGATAGGTTATATGGGGTGGCGTGATTGATGGATAAGTTAATTATGATGGTGTGTGGACAATGAAGATAGATGGAATATGCTTTGAAAGAACAATACAATCAACTCTTTACAAAATGATCTATCGTTGTATTGTATAAAATAGAAGAAAAGTTGATGATTTATATAGTGTTTGAGGCGTCCTTGTGGGAACATGAATGATGAATAAAATAACAATAAAATAATAATAAAATACTATCCTAATCCATTTGATGTGGGAAACATCAATCTAGGCCCTTGAAGGTAGTGCTTGATCCGATTGTGGAGATGGAATATAGGAATTTGAATGCATGACTTGATCAATAGTTGTCAGATATGATGAACAGTCCAGATTGAGCTTCTAGAAGGTGGAGGCTTGGAGAATAAGATGGGGGCTGCAAGGGTTTTGTCATTACAAGAAAATTACCCTTATAACCTTAACTTAAACAAATCTTAAGATGAAAATAAGAAAAATTCGTAATTAATTATAAAATCCCGTATAATCTAGTATAAGGATTTTTGCACTAAAATGGTTATATCTTGAGTTCTCCAAATCGGATTGATACGATTCAAGAACCTATGGAAAGATAAGAGACCGAAGGTCATAGATCCATAGACATGTGGACCAAATAACATCAGTATCATATTCAAAAAGCAGTTACAAATCTGTTGATTTGCTGTTCTTCATTTCCAAGGCTTGGTCTTGTGAGTCCATTGAAAGCTCTAGTCCATCTTCCTTTGATGTGAGCCTTGTGATGCATGTATCATCATCCTTTTCTTCAAAAAGATTCAACCTAAAATCTAAAACATCAAAGGGAGAAGCATTAGGGTCTTTAAAAGATTCATTCACATTATACTTATCGAGTATATATGCTTTGAATCTTCGATACTTTGTTCTCCTAATAGGTTCAAGTGCAAACATTAGTCCAAAGAAGTATGTGTTTCCGTTTTTATGGACTATATTACATGTATCATTTCCCCACTCTTCAAAAGGATTCATCCACGAATCTAAAAATTCAAGAGAAAGATAATTTGACGTGTGGAATTGAAAAATTGTAAAATACTTACTTGGATCAACGTGATGTGTCTTTATGTGCTTCAGTAGAGGTTTCTTTCTTTTTGGAATCAAATTCTTGTTGTCGTGAAGTCCTCTTTTGAACACAAATCTTGATTGAAATCCAGAGTTTTGGTTGAAAATCAACATGGCGCCATCCATTGTTGATTTTCTTCGTGATTGCTTCATATTTTTTGTCAATGGTTTTACTCTAGTGTGGCAATGTCAAGTGGTTCATAAAAGTAGTCCATGAAGTCACTGACGTGTGGTTCAGGAAATAATAACTCTCATGAGGAGAATTTTGGGCTACATAACCTGGTCAGTTGAAACGATTACCATTTCGATCTTTTAACCACTGAAAGAAATCATGGTTACTATGGATTATAACCTTTTTGGAAGTATGTCTAGTTGCCAAGTTTCAAGTATTTGAACCTGGTCAAAAGAAAAAGAGTTAATAACAATATCATCAACATACATAACAATGTACTTACCTGCGGAGTGGTTTAATTCGTGTGCCATCACTGAGATGGTACAATAACTAAGGCTTTACCGGAAGTATCCTTTTTGCAGCAAATATAATTCTTTGGTTCCTTCAAGATTGTTTGTTCGATGGGGGCATGATAGAACCTTGTATTATACCAGTTTGGTGTTGTTTCCCTCTTTTCGATGGTAATCCGTCTGGTGAATCACCTAACACTTCTTGAAAATTCTGTAACAGAGAAATAAACACAGTATGCAAATCCTTGTTAATGTTAGAAATCAAAACTATCAATTTCCTAAAGCGAACAAGAATGTAATACTTTTTGTGAAGGAGGTTCACTCTTAATACTTTTGTGCTCATATCTATTTTTTGAGTTACTTTTTTTCTCAGAAATAGGATCACTCACCTCCCGTGGTTAATGATCTTAGCTTTATGGGTTTGTGGCCTCTTTTGTTTCTTCCTCTTTTTCATTATTTTTTTTCTTTTTTAGTTTTCCCAACCTCCTCACAAAATTTCATCTTATAAATTTCAAGTTCATCTTTAGGTTCCACGGTATAGGACAAAGTAACTGAAAATCGATAAATTCTATTACAAGGCTACTACCATCATATTCATCTTTGTCATCATCGAATTCATTATCCACGATACGAAGTGGAGTAGAAGATGAAGTGAAAGTAGGTAAAATTCCTTAACAAGTGTCTTTGAGACGAATTTTCCATTGTTTTTACATTGTGAGGGACTTCTGTGGTATACCCTGAAGATCTTTGAAGTCCTGTTCAACAAGTTCATCACAAATGTCTATATTGAGACCTTCCACGAATTAGTAATAGTGGTAATCTTCATTTGGAATTCTCGATCATCAAATTTAAGGCTCTATCTCATTACAATAATACTCTATGGATCTTTACCTTGCAACGCCCCAATCATCGGGTCAATTACCAAAGTGTAAGGATTTAAAAGTTAGCGGTAATATTTTGTTAAACTAAAAGTTCAAGTATTAATTTTGGGAATTTTTGTTTAGGAACTATTATCAAAGATTGAAGGATTGAAGGGTAAAATTGTGTTTTCACAAGAAATAAATTAAAATTAATTTTTAAGGGTTATTTAACATGTGACTAAGAGGGAAAGAAAGGAAAACTCTGGAAGCTTGCTCATTTCTTCTCCTCTTTCCTGTGAACCTCCATGCTAAGGTAAGAGATTTCAAAGTTGATTGTTTCTTTCATTTATGATTTGGTCTTGGGTGATATCGAAGCTTAATAAAGCTTAAGGATGAATTGAAACTAAGAGATTAAGGATTTCATGGTGATTTAATAAAATGGGGTTTTAAGAGAATTGATTTAGAATGGTTGTTTTTGGATTTTAAAGATATATTTCAATTGTCAAGGGTTTAATTAAGGGCTTGGAAGTGTTATAAAGGATTAAGAACAAGTGATATCTTTTCTGATATTTGATATATTTTGTTTATGAAATTTGACATGAAATGATATATGAATTTAAATATAATACTATGTGATATACTATGTAAAGGTTTCTACGTGAAGATGATATGTGAAAATGTGTTATATGAAAATAATCTATGTGCTCAGCAAAAGTGATATACGTGAAAGTGAACCATATGTGAATGTACTTTATGAGAATAAGATACACTTTAAGCAGTGAAATGAAAAATAATGGTAAAGCTAAAGCCCAAGGTATATTTATGAGAATTAGAGTTATAGTTGGCATGTCAGGAGTCGAGTGTTCAATGTGGTCCTTCAGGACAAAACTATGTTGTCATTCGGGACAAACCTATGTGGTCCTTCGGGACAAATTTGTGGCACTTCGGTGCAAATTATGTAAGTTGTGGTGACAACATTAGTGCACAACCTCAATGTACTCAAATACCTAGCGTTCTTAGTAATATGCGTCAGGTTATTAAAAATAAAGTAATAAAAATTGAACAATTAATTACGGCTTTATGTGGATATACGTGAAAATGATATACGTGAAAGTGAAAGTGATATACGTGAAAGTGAAAGTGAAAGTGATATATGTGAAAGTGAACCATATGTGAATGTACTTTATGAGAATAAGATACACTTTAAATACTGAAATGAAAAATAATGGAAAAGCTAAAGCCCAAGGTATATGTATGAGAATTAGAGTTATAGTTGGCATGTCAAGGGTTGAGGGTTCTATTTGATCATTCAGGACAAAACTATGTGGTATTTCGGGACAAACCTATGTGGTCATTCGACACAAACCTATGTGGTCCTTCGGCACAAATATGTGGCACTTCGGTGCAAATTATGTGAGTTGTGTTGACAGCATTGCGTCAGGCTATTAAAAATAAAGTAATCTAAGGGTTTATCATGATTATTAATCGAGAAATGAGAGTGGGTAATGTGAATGTTTCTCTCATCGAGGGAACAAACTTAGGAAAGTTCTAGACATGGTGACAAATCGAATGTGTTTGAATGGGTACATGAAGCTGGCGGCAAAGATTACAGTTTTGGGATGCTATTAGTTGTTGGAAAAAACCCAAAGAGGTGATATCAAGAATATAAAAATAAGGGTAATAAAAACTATAAAGAATTAAAGACAATAATAAAGTATGTAATAAAAGAAAGATGTTCTTTCACCCTTGTAATAGGCACCAAATATGTATATGGTCTGATTTTGATGGATGGTGGCTTATTAGAAAGATGTTGAAGACGAAATTTAAATCGGATGGTCAGATTGTGAGAAAAACACAATTGAAAATTTACTCCGGTAGGTATAGGGGTTAACATAAACCTGATAGGTTATATGGGGTTGCTTGATTGATGGATAAGTTGATTATGATGGTGTGTGGACAATGAAGATAGATGGATTTGTCCTATTGAAAAGGAAAACTCGATAATACGACTTTAACCACCCCTCCTATTCTCAATGAAAAGACAAACCAGAGTGTGAAGATCTCTCTCAATAACTCAGAAGAACTAAAGAAGAGTATGCTTTGAAAGCACAAGACAATCAACTCTTTGTAAAATAATCTCTCGTTGTTTTGTATAAAATAGAATAAAAGTTGACGATTTATATAGTGTTTGAGAAGTCCATGTGGGAACATGAATGATGAATAAAATAACAATAAAATAATAATAATATACTATCCTAATCCATTTGATGTGGGAAACATCAATCTAGGCCCTTGAAGGCAGTGCTTGACACGATGGTGGAGATGGAATCTAGGAATTTAATGCATGACTTGATCAATAGTTGTCGGATATGATGAACGGTCTAGATTGAGCTTCTAGAAGGTGGAGGCTTGAAGAATAAGACGGGGCTGCTAGGATTTTGTCATTACAAGAAAATTACCCTTATAACCTTAACTTAAACTATTCCTAAGATGAAAATAAGAAAAAATCGTAATTAATTATAAAATCCCATATAATCTCGTATAGGGATTTTTGCACGCGTTGTCTTCACTAAAATGGTCATATCTTGAGTTCTCCATATCGGATTGATACGATTCAATAACCTCTGAAAAGATAAGAGAAAGAAGGTCATATTTCTAGAGACATGTTGACCAAATAACATCAGGATCATATTCAAAAAGCAGTTGCAATATGTTGATTTGCTATTCTTCATTTCCAAGCCTTGGTCTTGTGAGTCTATTGGAAGCTCTAGTCCATCTTCCTTTGATGTGAGCCTTGTGATGCATGTATCATCATCCTTTTCTTCAAAAGGATTCAACCTCAAATCTATAACATCAAAGGGAGAAGCATTAGGATCTTTAAAAGATTCATTCACATTATACTTATCGAGTATATATGCTTTGAATCTTCGATACTTTGTTCTCCTAATAGGTTCAAGTACAAACATTAGTCCAAAGAAGTATGTGTCCGTTTTTGTGGACTATATTACATGTATCATTTCCCCACTCTTCAAAAGGATTCATCCACGAATCTGAAAATTCAAGAGAAAGAAAATTAGACGTGTGGAATGGAAAAATTGTAAAATACTTACTTGGTTCAACGTGATGTGTCTTTATGTGCTTTAGTAGAGGTTTATTCCTTTTTGGAATTGAATTCTTGTTTCGTGAAATCCTCTTTTGATCACAACTCTTGATTGAAATCTATAGTTTTGGTTGAAAATCAACAAGGCGCCATCCACTGTTGATTTTCTTCGTGATTGCTTCATATTTTTTGTCAATGGTTTTACTCTAGTGTGGCGATGTCATGTGGTTCATGAAAGTAGTCCATGAAGTCTCCGACGTTTGGTTCAGGAAATAATAACTCTCATGAGGAGCTTTTTGGGTGCATAACCTGGTCAATTGAAACGAATACCATTTTGATCATTTAACCACTGAAAAAAAAATCTTGGTTATTATGGATAATAACCTTTTTTTGGAAGTATGTCTAGTTTCCAAGGTTCAAGTATTTGAACCTGGTCAAAAGAAAAGGTGTTAATAACAATATCATCAATATACATAACAATGTACTTACTTGTGGAATAGTTTAATTCGTGTGTCGTCACTGAGATGGTACAATAACTAAGGCATTACCGGAAGTAGGCTTTTTGTAACAAATATAATTCTTTGGTTGCTTCAAGATTGTTTGTTCGATTGGGGTATGATAGAACCTTGAATTAGACCAGTTTAGTGTTGTTTCCCTCTTTCCGATGGTAATCCGTCTGGTGAATCACCTAACATTTCTTGAAAATTCTGTAACAGAGAAATAAACACAGTAGGCAAATCCTTGTTAATGTTAGAAATCGAAACTATTGTTTTCCTAAAGCGAACAATAATGTAATACTTTTTATTAAGAGGTTCACTCTTAATACTTTTGTGCTCATATCTATTTTTTGAGTTACTTTTTTTCTCTCAAAAATAGGATCACTCGCCTCCCGTGGGTCATGTTCTTGGATTTATGGGTTTTTGGCCTCTTTTGTTTCTTCCTCTTTTTCATTATTTTTTTCTTTTTTAGTTTTCCCAACCTACTCACAAAATTTCATCTTATGAATTTCAAGTTCATCTTTTGGTTCCAGTGGTGTAGGACAAAGTAACTGAAGATCGATAACTTCTATTACAAGGCTACTACCATCATTATCATCGTCGAATTCATTATCCACGATACGAAGTGGAGTAGAAGATGAAGTGAAAGTAGGTAAAATTCCTTGACAAGTGTCTTTGAGACGAATTTTCCATTGTTTTAACATTGTGAGGGGCTTCTGTAGTAGACCCTGAAGATCTTTGAAGTCCTATTCAACAAGTTCATCACAAATGTCTATATTGAGACCTTCCACGAATTAGTAACAGTGCTAATGTTCATTTGGAATTCTCGATCATCGAATTAAAGGCTCTATCTCATTATAATAATACTCTATGGAGCTTTACCTTACAACGCCCCAATCATCGGGTCAGTTACCAAAGTGTAAGGATTTAAAAGTTAGCGGTAATATTTTGTTAAACTGAAAAGTTCAAGTATTAATTTTGGGAATTTTTGTTTAGGACCAATTATTAAAGATTGAAGGAATGAAGGGTAAAATTGTGTTTTGAATTAAATTAATTAAAATTAATTTTTGAGGGTTATTTAACCTGTGATTAATAGAGAAAGAAAGGAAAACTCTAGAAGTTTGCTCCTTTCTTCTCCTATTCCCCGTGAACCTCAATGCTATGGTAAGAGATTTCAAAGTTGATTGTTTCTTTCATTTCTGATTTGGTTTTGGTTATTTGGGTGATATTCAAGCTTAATAAAGCTTAAGGATGAATTGAAACTAGTAGATTAAGGATTTAATGGTGATTTAATAAAATGGTATTTTAAGAGAATTTATTTATATTGATTGTTTTTAGATCTTTAAAGATATATTTCACTTGTCATGGGTTTAATTAAGGGCTTGGAAGTGTTATAAAGGATTAAAAACAATTGATATCTTTTCTGATATTTGATATATTTTGTTTATAAAATTTGACATGAAATGACATATGGATTTAAATATAATACTATGTGATATACCATGTAAAGGTTTCTATGTGAAGATGATATGTGAAAATTTGTTATATGAAAATAATCTATGTGCTCAGCAAAAGTGATATACGTGAAAATGAACCATATGTGAATGTACTTTATGAGAATAAGATACACTTTAAATAGTGAAATGAAAAATAATGGTAAAACTAATGCCCAAGGTATATTTATGAGAATTATAGTTATAGTTGGCATGTCAGGAGTCGAGGGTTCTATGTGGTCCTTCGGGAAAAAACTATGTTGTTATTCGGGACAAACCTATGTGGTCCCTCGGGACAAATATGTGGCACTTTGGTGCAAATTATGTGAGTTGTGGTGACAGCATTAGTACACAACCTCAATGTACTCAAATACCTAGCGTTCTCAGTAGTATGCGTCGGGCTATTAAAAAAAAGTAATATAAACTGAAGAATTGATTACGATTTTATGTGGATATATATGAAAGTGATATACGTGAAAGTGAAAGTGATATACGTGAAAGTGAAAGTGATATACGTGAAAATGAACCATATGTGAATGTACTTTATGAGAATAAGATACACTTTAAATACTGAAATGAAAAATAACGGTAAAGCTAAAGCCCAAGGTATATGTATGAGAATTAGAGTTATAGTTGGCATGTCAAGAGTCGAGGGTTCTATATGGTCATTTGGGACAAAACTATTTGGTCATTCGGGACAAACCTATGTGGTCATTCAGAAAAAATATGTGGAACTTTGGTGCAAATTATTTTAGCTGTGGTGACAGTATTAGTGCACAACCTCAATTTACTCATATACCTAGCGTTCTCAGTAGTATGCGTCGGGCTATTAAAAATAAAGTAGTCTAAGGGATTATCATGATTATTAGTAGAGAAGTGACAGCGGGTAATATGAATGTTTCTCTCATCGAGGGAACAACTTATGAAAGTTCTAGACACAGTGACGAAGCGAATGTCTTTGAATGGGTACTTAAAGCTGGCGGCAAAGATTACGGATTTTGGGAGGCTTTTAGTTGTTGGAAAAAAACCCAAAGAGGTGATATCAAGACAATAAAAATAAGGGTAATAAAAACTATAAAGAATTAAAGACAATAATAAAGTATGTAATAAAAGAAAGATGCTCTTATCACCCTTGTAATAGGCACCCAATGTGTTTATGGTCTGATCTTAATGGATGGTGGCTTATTAGAAAGAGGATGGAATCATGAGAAAGACGGTGAAGACGAATTTTAAATCAGTTGGTTGGATTGTGAGAAAACTCAATTGAAAATTTATTCCAATAGGTATAGGGGTTAACACAAACCTGATAGGATATATGGGGTGGCGTGATTGATGGATAAGTTGATTATGATGGTGTGTGGACAATGAAGATAAATGGATATGTCCTATTGAAAAGTAAAACTCGATAATACAACTTTAACCAACCCTCCTATTCTCAATGAAAATACAAACTAGAGTGTGAAGATTTCTCTCAAGAAATCAGAAGAACTAAAGAAGAATATGCTTTGAAAGCACAAGACAATAAACTCTTTGCAAAATGATAATTGGTTGTATTGTATAAAATAAAAGAAAAGTTGATGATTTATATAGTGTTTAAGGAGTCCTTGTGGGAACATGAATGATGAATAAAATAACAATAATATACTAACCTAATCCATTTGATGTGGGAAACATCAATCTAGGCCCTTGAAGGTAGTGCTTGATCCTATGGTGGAGATGGAATCTAGGAATTTAATGCATTACTTGATCAACAGTTGTCGGATATGATGAACAGTCTAGATTGAGCTTCTAGAAGGTGGAGGCTTGAAGAATAAGATGGGGGATGCTAGGGTTTTTTCATTACAAGAAAAGTACCCTTATAACCTTAACTTAAACTATTCCTAAGATGAAAATAAGAAAAATTCGTAATTAATTATAAAATCCCATATAATCTCGTATAGGGATTTCTGCACGCGTTGTCTTCACTAAAATGGTCATATCTTGAGTTCTCCATATCGGATTGATACGATTCAAGAACCTCTGAAAAGATAAGAGACATAAGGTCATATTTCTAGAGACACGTGAACCAAATAACATCAGGATCATATTCAAAAAGCAATTGCAAATCTGTTGATTTGCTATTCTTCATTTCCAAGGCTTGGTCTTGTGAGTCCATTGAAAGCTCTAGTCCATTTTCCTTTGATGTGAGCCTTGTGATGCATGTATCATCATCCTTTCCTTCAAAAGGATTCAACCTCAAATCTAAAACATCAAAGGGAGAAGCATTAGGATCTTTAAAAGATTCATTCACATTATACTTATCGAGTATATATGCTTTGAATCTTCAATACTTTATTCTCCTAATAGGTTCAAGTACAAACATTAGTCCAAAGAAGCATGTGTCCGTTTTTGTGGACTATATTACATGTATCATTTCCCCACTCCTCAAAAGGATTCGTCCACGAATCTGAAAATTCAAGAGAAAGAAAATTAGTCATATAGAATGGAAAAATTGTAAAATACTTACTTGGATCAACGTGATGTGTCTTTATGTGCTTTAGTAGAGGTTTCTTCCTTTTTGGAAATGAATTCTTGTTTTCGTGAAATCCTCTTTTGATCACAAATCTTGATTGAAATCTATAGTTTTGGTTGAAAATCAACATGGCGCCATCCACTGTTGATTTTCTTCGTGATTGCTTCATATTTTTTGTCAATGGTTTTACTTTAGTGTGGCGATGTCAAGTGGTTCTTGAAAGTAGTCCATGAAGTCTCCGACGTGTGGTTCAGGAAATAATAACTCTCATGAGGAGCTTTTTGGGCTGCATAACCTGGTCAATTGAAACGAATACCATTTCGATCATTTAACCACTGAAAAAAAATCATGGTTACTATGGATTATAACCTTTTTTTGGAAGTATGTCTAGTTGCCAAGCTTCATGTATTTGAACCTGGTCAAAAGAAAAGGTGGTAATAACAATATCATCAATATACATAACAATGTACTTACTTGTGGAGTGGTTTAATTCGTGTGTCTTCACTGAGATGGTACAATAACTAAGGCATTACTGGAAGTAGCCTTTTTGCAGTAAATATAATTCTTTGGTTTCTTCAAGATTGTTTATTCGATAGGGGTATGATAGAACCTTGAATTAGACCAGTTTGGTGTTGTTTCCCTATTTCCGATGGTAATCTGTCTGGTGAATCACCTAACACTTCTTGAAAATTCTGTAACAGAGAAATAAACACAGTAGGAAAATCCTTGTTAATGTTAGAAATCGAAACTATTGTTTTCCTAAAGCGAACAAGGATGTAATACTTTTTATTAGGAGGTTCACTCTTAATACTTTTGTGCTCATATCTATTTTTTGAGTTACTTTTTTTTCTCTCAAAAATAGGATCACTCGCCTCCCGTGGGTTATGTTCTTGGATTTATGGGTTTGTGGCCTCTTTTGTTTCTTTCTCTTTTTCATTATTTTTTTCTTTTTTAGTTTTCCCAACCTACTCACAAAATTTCATCTTATGAATTTCAAGTTCATCTTTTGGTTCCAGTGGTGTAGGACAAAGTAACTGAAGATCGATAACTTCTATTACAAGGCTACTACTATCATATTCATCATTGTCATCGTCGAATTCATTATCCACGATACGAAGTAGAGTAGAAGATGAAGTGAAAGTAGGTAAAATTCCTTGACAAGTGTCTTTGAGACGAATTTTCCATTGTTTTTACATTGTGAGGAACTTCTGTAGTATACCGTGAAGATATTTGAAGTCCTGTTCAGCAAGTTCATCACAAATGTCTATATTGAGACCTTCCACGAATTAGTAACAGTGGTAATCTTCATTCGGAATTCTCGATCATCGAATTAAAGGCTCTATCTCATTATAATAATACTCTATGGATCTTTACCTTGCAACACCCTAATCATCGGGTCAGTTACCAAAGTGTAAGGATTTAAAAGTTAGCGGTAATATTTTGTTAAACTGAAAAGTTCAAGTATTAATTTTGGGAATTTTTGTTTAGGACCAATTATCAAAGATTGAAGGATTGAAGGGTAAAATTTTGTTTTGAAATAAATAAATTAAAATTAATTTTTGAGGGTTATTTAACCTGTGATTAATATAGAAAGAAAGGAAAACTCTAGAAGCTTGCTCATTTCTTCTCCTATTCCCCGTGAACCTCAATGCTATGGTAAGAGATTTCAAAGTTGATTGTTTCTTTCATTTCTGATTTGGTTTTGGTTATTTGGGTGATATTCAAGCTTAATAAAGCTTAAGGATGAATTGAAACTAGGAGATTAAGGATTTAATGGTGATTTAATAAAATGGGTTTTTAAGAGAATTTATTTAGATTGATTGTTTTTGGATCTTTAAAGATATATTTCACTTGTCAAGGGATTAATTAAGGGCTTGGAAGTGTTATGAAGGATTAAGAATAAGTGATATCTTTTCTGATATTTGATATATTTTGTTTATGAAATTTTGACATGAAATGACATATGGATTTAAATATAGTACTGTGTGATATACCATGTAAAGGTTTCTACGTAAAGATTATATATGAAAATGTGTTATATGAAAATAATCTATGTGCTCAGCAAAAGTGATATACGTGAAAATGAACCATATATGAATGTACTTTATGAGAATAAGATACACTTTAAATAGTGAAATGAAAAATAATGGTAAAGCTAAAGCCAAAGGTATATTTATGAGAATTATAGTTATAGTTGGCATGTCTGGAGTCGAGGGTTCTATGTGGTCCATCGGGAAAAAACTATGTTGTCATTCGGGACAAACCTATGTGGTCCCTCAGGACAAATATGTGGCACTTCGGTGCGAATTATGTGAGTTGTGGTGACAACATTAGTACACAACCTCAATGTACTCAAATACCTAGCGTTCTTAGTAGTATACGTCGGGCTATTAAAAATAAAGTAATATAAACTAAAGAATTGATTACGGTTTTATGTGGATATATATGAAAGTGATATACGTGAAAGTGAAAGTTATATACGTGAAAGTGAAAGTGATATACATGAAAGTGAACCATATGTGAATGTACTTTATGAGAATAAGATACACTTTAAATACTGAAATGAAAAATAACGGTAAAGCTAAAGCCCAAGGTATATGTATTAGAATTAGAGTTATAGTTGGCATGTCAAGAGTCGAGGGCTCTATGCGGTCATTCGGGACAAACTATGCGGTCACTCGGGACAAACCTATGTGGTCATTCGAAAAAAATATGTGGCACTTCGGTGCAAATTATTTTAGCTGTGGTGACAGCATTAGTGCACATCCTCAATATACTCAAATACCTAGCGTTCTCAGTAGTATGCGTTGGGCTATTAAAAATAAAGTAATCTAAGGGTTTATCATGATTATTAATAGAGAAGTGACAGCGGGTAATGTGAATGTTTCTCTCATCCATGGAACAAACTTACGAAAGTTCTAGACACGGTGACGAAGCGAATGTCTTTGAATGGGTACTTAAAGCTGGCGGCAAAGATTACGGTTTTTGGGAGGCTTTTAGTTGTTCGAAAAAAACCCAAAGAGGTGATATCAAGACAATAAAAATAAGGGTAATAAAAACTATAAAGAATTAAAGACAATAATAAAGTATGTAATAAAAGAAAGATGCTCTTATCACCCTTGTAATAGGCACCCAATGTGTTTATGGTCTGATCTTAATGGATGGTGGCTTATTAGAAAGAGGATGGAATCATGAGAAAGACGGTGAAGACGAATTTTAAATCGGTTGGTCGGATTGTGAGAAAACGCAATTGAAATTTACTCCAATAGGTATAGGGGTTAACACAAACCTGGTAGGATATATGGGGTGGCGTGATTGATGGATAAGTTGATTATGACGGTGTGTGGACAATGAAGATAGATGGATATGTCCTATTGAAAAGGAAAACTCGATAATACAACTTTAACTAGCCCTCCTATTCTCAATGAAAATACAAACCAGAGTGTGAAGATCTCTCTCAAGAACTCAGAAGAACTAAAGAAGAATATGCTTTGAAAGAACAAGAAAATAAACTATTTGCAAAATGATATTTCGTTGTATTGTATAAAATAGAAGAAAAGTTGATGATTTATATAGTGTTTGAGGAGTCCTTGTGGGAACATGAATGATGAATAAAATAACAATAATATACTATCCTAATCCATTTGATGTGGGAAACATCAATCTAGGCCCTTGAAGGTAGTGCTTGATCCTCTGGTGGAGATGGAATCTAGGAATTTAATGCATGACTTGATCAACAGTTGTCGGATATGATGAACGATCTAGATTAAGCTTCTAGAAGGTGGAGGCTTGAAGAATAAGATGGGGGCTGCTAGGGTTTTTTCATTACAAGAAAATTACCCTTATAACCTTAACTTAAACTATTCCTAAGATGAAAATAAGAAAAATTCGTAATTATTTATAAAATCCCATATAATCTCGTATAGGGATTTTTGCACACGTTGTCTTCACTAAAATGGTCATATATTGAGTTCTCCATATCAAATTGATACGATTCAAGAACTCTATCTCTTAGCTTTCCAACACCTTTTGAGTCCCCTCAATCCGATATCCGGAGCTTGAGATATGATCAATTTATTGAAGACAGTGCAGGCTGGAATTTTGATACGGGAATTTCATGCATGGATGATTTGGATGAGTTTGAGCCAAGGAAGAGTCCTTTCATCTTCTAACAAGATACAAACAATTGATGGTCATCTTAATTCACCTATTCAAGGCATTTAAGGTTGATGTTATCACCCATTGAAGGCCATTTATGTTCAAGCAAGGGGACATGCAAATAACCATCATTCAAAATTTAGTATTCAAGGCCTTTATAATCTTTTGAAGGCTGATCATATTCTTCAAGGGAACAAGCAATGAAGGCTGATATTATTTCATTTAACCACCAAATTAAGTGATAAAACAAGCAAGGAATTTGAAGAGACAAGCCGATTTGGACATGTAAGATGTCCACATTCATCCTATGACTTTATTTAACCTCTTTTCTTCCATTTACAAGCAAAGCAAGGTAGCCCAAGAGTCACCCCTCCTTCTTGGACGAAATTAAGGCCATATTCAGCTTCAAATTATCTAGATTCATCCCCAAAATGATCTAGAGTATTCATCCAACTTTGAACATAAGAAGACAAAGCATTCAAGTGCATTTTATTGCTAAATTGATGAGAATGTTATCATCTTTTGAGTCTTTTCATATGCTTCTTAGAAATACTATAAATAGGCACCTTTGGGATCATTTGTAGACAGAATTTGATTTATGAAAATACTTTGAAATATTTCTTTCATTTAAGTTCTTGGATTAGAACTCTATCGGTTTCTTGTCAATCTTGAAGCCTTCATCCATTTCATCTTGTTATAGCGTTGGTTCCTAGCTCTATTATAGCTAGTGGGTCACGTCCCACCCTCTATCACTTCGATTCCATCTTTATATATTGTTGGTTCCTAACTCATATATAGTTGTCACAATCAATCCTTTGAATTACTATTATTCTCCATGCCAACCACAAACATCCTTCACAATTTTCGTTACATCCATTCAACCACTATCACCACCACACTTCTTTCATTTACAATCCACTTCTACTTTATTCTATCATTTCCATTACTTTTATACACATAATTATATATACATATTTCCCTTCTTATAAGGTTGTTTGTACATTTTCAGTCTTCAATCAAAGCACTACGAAGTTCTTACTAGAATCACGATCGGGCAACATCGTATATGACTCGAAACACATAATCGGGATCATATCAAAACCACAGTCTTTTTCCTTCATACACTGAGAGGTCCTTTCTTGGATTGCATGTTGGGAAGTACTTTAAGGAGCTTCTCAGATATGTTAATATCGAACGAGCTAATAGAGGCGACTATCAAGAGTGGTAAAATTGAGGGTGGTGAAAAGCGGGTGCTTAAAAAGAAATATAATGAAGTAAACACCACAACCGCTTACAAAAAAGGCTATTCGAAGAACGTAACAATTACTCAACCAAAGATCATGGGCACATAGTCTAGTACTAGTAGGGATGATTATTGTGGGCAGAGAAGGAAGGCCGATAAATTGATGTTTATACCAATTTTGTGCTCTTACGCTAAGTTATATGCATTATTGTTCAAATCGAATGTGGTTCGTCTATACCAACTCAAGCCGCTTCAGCTGCCTTATCCAAGATGGTATGATGAAAACTCAAAATGTGAATATCATGATGATATAGTGGGGCACTCAATCAAAAATTATGTAGCTTTCAAGAAGTTGGTACAGAATTTGATTGACACCGAGATGTTGGAGTTCAATTCCCTCGATGTAAAGAAGAACCCATTACCAAATCATGGTGAACCAAGAGTAAATGCCATATAATAACAAAGTAAGAGAAAGAGAAAGAAGTATGTTTATGAGATCAGGTCACCGCTCAACTGGTTGTTTGAGCAGCTAACGAGTGTTAGTCTGATTAATTAAAATCTGATTTTTAATGAGGACGAAAGTGGGTTGTTTTGCAAGTTTTGCAAGGATAAAAGGCATGATATTCAACATTTTCACAAATTCAGAGCTTTAATTTAATCAATGATAGACAATAAAGAGATTGAATTCTTTGAAAATGTTGAAGAAAGGAAAGAGGTTAAGGTGTGCACGTTAGAGTACACCAAACCTGTATGCGGGGTTATGAAGTCTATTGTTATTAGTATAAAGCTGAAGGTGGCAAATCATGTCCCTGTAACTCCTAAAATTGTTATTTCCACTCCATCTCCATTCCCGTTCAAAGATTCACGCAGGGTGCCATGGAACTACACCACCAATATCTCCATATCAGGGGAAGTGAAGAGTGTAGAAAGGTAAAAAGTGATACAAGAAGTAAAAGTAAACACTGATGAGAAAATGAAGGTGCCTATCGAGGTAATTAGTGAAGTGAAGAACTTCACAAGGAGTGGTAGATGTTATTCTCCCCTAAGATATCAAAAAAGGCTGAAAAGACAAAAGGCAAGGCAAAAGGCTCCACCGCCTCAGAAGATATTTGATGATGAGCCCCCGTCGAGGGTCAATAAGCCGTTAGTGAAGCACAGGCCCAGGAGTTCCAAAAGTTTTTGAGACACAGTGAATATAGTGTAGTGGAGTATTTGCAAAAACAACAGACATGAATTTCAATATTACCGTAACGCTTTATTAAAAGTGTTGAATCAAACTTTTGTATCGGAGGATATACCCTTGAACAAATTGAATTGAATAGTGAACCATATCGCTGAAGACAATTATATTACTTTCACTGACGATGAGATCCCAGAAGGAGGCAGGGGATTGTAAAGGCTTTAAATATTACTACCCATTGTAATGGCCATGTATTACATGGATGTTTGATCGAGAATGGGTCTACGCTCAACATAATGACAATGGATACTCTCCAGAGGTTGCTAATAGATGGATCCCACATTAAAGTGTATCAGAGTATTGTCTGAGCTTTCGATGGTACTCAGAGGGATGTTTTGGGCAAAATTGACGTCCCATTGTTAATAGGTCCAGTTGTTTAGAATGTCGAGTTTGTGGTAATGGATATCAATCCCACTTATAATTGTTTGTTGAGGAGATGTTGGATTCACTCTGCCATAGCAGTGCCTTCATCCCTACACTAGAAATTAAAGTTTGTTTTTTATGGAATATTGATTAGCCTTAGAGATGATCATGAGATAATCGCTTCAGTAAATCGGGTGCTCCATACATTGAGCCAAACAAGAATTCTTTGGAATGCTCTTTTTATGCCTTAGAATTTGTAAATGCCACTTTCATCACCCAGGGGGGCTAAATTTCCTCACCCTCACTTGTCCAACTATACAGAAATGGTTGTACGAGAAACTCTAGGAAGAAGAGAAAAGATTGGAAAAGGCTTTGGAAAAGACTTGTAACGGATATTGTGTCTGAAACCTGTACTTATGAAAAGAGATAATTTCGGGTTGGGATTCAAGCCTAACAATCAGCAGCGCCAAAAGGAAATGAAGAGAATAGCTAAGGTGAGAAAGGTTTGATTGAGAGGAGAATAAATCTCTTGGGAACACATATCTCTCTCAGATATGAAGTGCATTTTTAGATCTGGAGGAATGTATGACACTGAATAATAATTAATTAGTGTAATCAGAGAGGCGTAGCTGATAAAAGATGAAGAAATGCTTGATTACGCCATGGAGGGTCTGATCATCAATATAATTGGGCAATGTAGCTAGCTAGGGAAATATTTAGCTGGTATTCATCTGTGTTTGCCAGGAGAAGAGCTTAACAATTGGACTATAGAGGAGCTTCATGTAGTTTATAGGCTTAACTTAGAGTAATACTCGGAACCAACCCTTGTGCTTTTGCCCACAAGGATCAAGGGATCCTGTGTAATGGGCAGCCATGTTGATATAACTCATTTTTGCTTCTTATAAAAATATGTCATTTATCAAGTGGCAATCATTTTTTCTTGCATTTTACATTTCTTCATTTTGTTTTGCATTTCTTTCTTTCGTTTTGTTTTCTTTTCTCCGAAGTATATATTCATTCTATATTTTTCTTTGCAGGTGTTCTAATACTAATGCATGAATATTTATGTAACTAATCATAAGATTGATCTTGAGTGGCTTTTGTGTTTAGAAGACATTAATGAGTGTCAAAATGAGGTGGAATATGAAGTTCCTAACGAATTATTAAGACTGGTGGAAAAAGAATATTTGCAAATTTTGCCTCATAAAGAAGAAGTCGAGATTGTAAATTTAAGATCTGACGAAGAGAACATAGAAGTAAAGATTGGTACAACCTTATCATTTGAGGCACGACAGAGTTTGATAAATTTGCTGCAAGAATTCAATGATATCTTTGCCTGGTCCTATCAAGACATGCCGGGTTTAAATATAGATATAGTGGTGCATAAACTCCTGATAAGGCCTGAGTCCAATCCAGTACAACAAAAGTTTAGGAGAATGAGGCCAAAAATGCTATTAAAAATTAATGAGGAAGTAAGAAAACAAATTGATGCGATTTTTCTTCAAGTGGCTAAAGATCCGGAATAGGTAGCTAATATAAACCCTGTGTCAAAGAAAGATGGAAATATGCGTATGTGTGTGTGGACTATAAGGGCCTGAACAGAGCGAGCCCGAAGGACAATTTCCCTCTGCCCCATATTGATACATTGGTGGACAATACTGTCAGAAATTCATGGTTCTCTTTCATGGATGGTTTCTCGAGGTATAACCAGATAAAGATGAATCGATAAGGCATGGATAAAACAACATTCGTGACTATGTGGGGCACATTTTGCTATAAAGTGATGTCATTCAGGTTGAAAAATGCGGGAGTAACAAATCATAGGGCTATGGTGACTCATTTTATGACATGATGTACAAAGAGATTGAAGTGTATATAGATGATATGATTGCTAAATCTCAAACTGAGGAAGAGCATATGGAAAATTTGAGAAAGTTATTCCTAAGAGTAAGGAAATACCAATTGAAACTCAATCCTGCAAAGTGTACTTTCAGAGTAACTTCAGGGAAGCTCCTAGGCTTCTTGGTTAGACGAAGGGGAATTGAAATTGATCATGACAAAGTAAAAGCAATTCAAAATCTTCCACCTCCTCGTATAAAAAACGAAGTTTGAGGGTTCATGGGAATATTGAATTATATTTCTAGAATCATTTCTCAGTTGACAGACAAGTGTGACCCCATGTTTAAATTACTCTAAAAGAATAATCCCGAATGCTAGAATGATGAATGTTAAGGGGCTCTAGAGCTAGTAAGAAATATCTATCGAATACTGTTATCTTGGTAGCGCATGTTCACGATAGACCATTAATTCTCTACTTAACTGTGTTTGAGAATTCAATGGGTTATGTGCTGGGAAAACATGATAAGTCTGGGAAGAAAGAAATAACAATCTATTAACTGAGCAAGAAGTTTACCAATTATCAGTCAAGATATCCACCAATTTAAAAGTTATGTTGTGCTTTGGTTTGGGCAACCCGAAGACTCTGACAATATATGTTATATCATACTACATGGTTGATTTCCAAACTTGATCCATTGAAGTTCCTGATGGAATCTCCAGTCTTGACGAGAGAATGGCTCGGTGAAAAATGCTATTGTCAAAATTTAACAATGTGTATGTGAGCCAAAAGGCAATAAAATGAAGCAACATAGCAATTTTCATCACAAGTTATGCCTCTGATTATTATGAGCCCCTGAACTTTAATTTTCTGAATGAGGATCTTATGTGCATTACAGTTAAAGAATATAATGAACATGACAAATCTTGAAAGCTTTATTTTGATGGAGCATCTAATGCCTTGGGACGAGGAATTGGGGCAGTGGTGATTTCTCCAGATGATGTATATTATCCTTTTACCAGTAGACTGGAATTCTTTTGCATAAACAATATGGCATAATACGAAACTTGTGCCATGGGTTTGAGAGTTTCCTTATGAAGGGAAATAAAAGTGATCAAAGTATATGATGATTCCTCACTGGTGGTTTATCATCTGCGAGGTGAATTGGAGAAAAAGGGTCTAAAATTAGTTGAATATCGAAACTTGATCCTTTAACTGATCTGAGAGTTTGAAGGGGTTACATTCAGTTATCTCCCTAGATAAGAGAATCAGATGGAAGATGCTTTGGTCACCTTGGCTGTAATGTTTCAGGTAAGTAAATGGGCATATATGATGTCAATGTTGATGCAAGTGTATAAGAGCCCAACACATTGCTACAGCCCAGAAGAAAAGGAAGATGGTCGTCCATGGTACTATGATATTTTGTAATAAATCAAGTATCAGTCATACCCGTAGCGAGCTCTTGACGTATAAAAAAGAATGATCAGAACGATGGATGTAGGATATATTCTCGATGGGAAAATTCTCTATAAAAGAGCCTGAGATCAAGTTTTATTGAGATATGTCGATGCTAGAGAGGCAAAAACTATTACTGAATAAGTGCATAGTGGAATATGTGGAACACATGCAAATGGTCTTTCTATGGCCCAAAAAATTATGAGATATGACTATTATTGGTCCACCATGGAGACAGATTGTGTACAGTATGCTAAGAGATATCATAAGTGTCAGATTTACGCTGGTAAGATTCATGCACCTCCTTTTCCATTGAATGTAATGACTGCACCATGGCCATTCTCTATGTGGGGAATGGATGTCATTAGGGCAATTTCACCAAAGGCTTCGAATGGTCACCGCTTCATTCTGATAGCTATCGATTATTTCACTAAGTGGGTAGAGATTCTTTCCTACGCTAGCATTACAAGATCAACAGTGTGCAAGTTTATCAAGAAAGAGATAATTTACCGATATGGGTTACCCAAGAGAATCATTACAGACAATTCTATTAAACTGAATAATGAGATGATGACAGAGTTGTGTGCATAGTTCAAAATAAAGAACCATAATTCAGTTACCTACCATCTGATGATAAATGGGGCAGTAGAGGCAACGAACAAGAATATAAAGAATATCATCTCAAAAACTACCGATACTTATAAAGAATATAATTCGGTTACCCTTCGCTTTGTTTGTATATCATACTATTGTGAGAACTTCGACTGGGGCAGTTTTACCTATAGAAGTTGAGATCTCGTCACTTCAGATCTTGAAAGAAGTCGATTTAGATGAAGCTGAGTGGGCTCAAGCTCGATATGATCAATTGAACCTTATTAAAAAAAGATTAAAAGATATATATCATGGTAAGATGTACCAGAAGCATATGATACGAGCTCATAACAAGAAAGTTCATCCAAGGGAATTCCGAGAGGGTGATATAGTGCTTAAAAAGATCTTGCCAATTCATAGAGACTTTCGTGGGAAGTGGATGCCTAATTGGTAAGGGTCATATGTTGTCAAGAATGCCTTTTCTGGAGGAGTATTGATTCTGAAAGAAATGGATGAAGAAGTGTTGAGAAATCCAATAAACTCAGATTATGTCAAGAAATATTATGCTTGAAGAAAAAAGAGAAGAAAAAACAAAAGAAAAAGAAGAAAAAGAAGAAAAAGAGAAAGAGAAACAGAAAGAGAAAGAGAAAGAAAGAAAGAAAATAAAAAAACAAAAATAAAAAAGAGAAATGAAAAGGGGGTTCAAGATGAAAATCTGTAAAGGGCATCTTGAAACCAAAAGATGGATTTGAGTTGAAAACTTGAAAGGGAGACTCAAATGCATGTTGATATTAGGTATCTGACAATTTATACCATCACGAAAGTTTGATATTTTGGGAGAAGCTTCACGTCTGCAGGTATTTTGACAATGTTTGAGGTCTTATAAACACAGGCTCACATCAACGCTCCAGAGTTGATTAGTACAAAAATCTCTTACTAGTAGTGGTTAGAAGCATTTGTACTTTGTTTCTTGATTTTATTTCCTTATAAGATTGCCATGACTTTGTAAAAATTCTGAATTTTCATAAATAAATTGTATTTATTTTAAATCCAAGCTGTTGCTTATAGCGTTTCTTTCATTTTAAGCATTTTTCGAGTGAATCGACATGGTGAATATATAAAAAAACATAAGCTTTCTTGGTATTACATTGAACTAATCTTTGGAGCATAGGGAATCCAAGGTAGTTCAATATCTCGACACTAGTGTTCAGTAATGAAGAGTGTGCGTTGAGCCTATTAAATGAGGAGCTTTGTGAGCCTAACATTTGGAATGGGGCAATCAAGTTTAACATTTCAATTCTGATTATAGCATTTCTCATCAAGTTTTTACTATATGGGGAATATAAGAAAGACCATAATTTTGAAAAAAAATGAAAAAAATAAAGAAAAAGAGAAAAAAGGAAAAAAACGGAAAAGGAAAATAGAAGAAATATCCAAAGTGAAAACCCGAAAGGGCACTTTGAGAAAAGAAAGATCCAAAGTGAAAACCCGAAAGGGCGTTTTGAGAAAAGAAATATCTAAAGTGAAAACCTAAAGATTGCTTTAGAGCGGATATGAGGAAAGAACCCGAAGGGAAGACATAGAAGGGTTTGTTTCCGAGCATGAGATAAAACCATGAAACCATAAGTTAGAAGTTTGCAAGGATCATGAAGATGAAGATCGAGTAAAGAAGAAGAGAAGAGACCCATGAAACAGAGTAAATTGTGGTCTTGATATAATTAACATCATGCATTCATGTTTAGACATGTAAATAGGACCATGCATGTTCATTCAATAATTCCAAACATTTTAAAATTTTTGACAGGGATGAAGATTTTCAAAGAAGACATTCCTCTGTAGAAACTGGAGTTCGATGAAGAACTCGATACATGTGCATCATTACATTTTAAAAAAAAATTGTTGGAAGACGAAGAAGTTCATATAGGAGAATTTGTTTGGATAGAATGCATTTTGGTGCTTGATTTCATCACAGAAGGAGATGGATCAGTGTTAATCTTTTGTTCGATTCTTCGTAGAAGGAGTTCAATCAACGTAACCTTCTTTTGCTCGATTTTATCACATAAAGATGTAGATCAACATCAACATATTGTTCTATTCTTCACAAAAAGAGTTGGATCAACATTGTCATTATACTCGATTCTTCACAGAATGAATTTAATCAACGTAACCTTATTTTGTTCAATTATATTTTGTTCATCGATTCTTCACTCGATGATTACACGATTCACATTTGTTTTCCAGTCCTCAAAGTTATCACTCGCGTTCTATCACTGTTATCTGGTGCTTCGGATAGTGTACTCAAAACCAGTGATCTGTACTTGACAACTTCGCAGAGCATCCTCTAAGTCACAAACCTTTCTTCGTATAGTGGTATTCTCTTCGAGGATAACCCTTAGATATGTCAGCTCACGCTGAAAATTATCTGTAAATAAGAATTTTTTGAGCTGCAGAATGTAAGCACTATACTCTTCACTCTTAGCCTGAGCCTGAGATAACTATTCCTCATGCCTTGTTTCCATCTCTTATTTCTCTTGATTGTGGACCTCTATTCGCTCATTCTTTGTTCAACATCATTGTATCCAAAGGAAAACTTCTTCGTGCTTACCTTGGAGCACATGATCTCTATGCTGCCTTTCTAATTTCAACTCTTCACTGCTTTACCTTTCTTCAGCTTCAAGCTCCTCTATATTTCATCCCCTAATCTCGAGTTCACTCATCATGCTATTCACATCCATTATGTACCCTTTAAACATATTACTTTCCTCAACTTCTAACTGTTCGACTCTTCGCTTCTCCTATTCTAACTCACTTAATCTACTATGATTTTCAACTTTTAGCTCTTCAATTTCAGCTTGCAACCCCTGCACTTCAAAAGTGAGCTCCTCTTCTCGCTTCTTGATCAGGGTGTGCCTTTGACTCAATTCTTAGGCTTCCTTTCTTTCTCCACTCAATGCATGAGCCTAGGACTTCTTCTCTATTCCAAGGTCTGGATATCTTTTCTTCTTCTCTTCCTCTAGTTCTCTAACCCGGTGTTCTCTTTCAGCTCTGACGTCCTTAACTCGACAATCTTTTTTAGCCTTAAGTTCCAATTTCCACTGCTCTGAAGTCTTTACTATTCCATCAATTTCCCAGG
Source organism: Hibiscus syriacus (assembly GCF_006381635.1). NCBI lineage: Eukaryota > Viridiplantae > Streptophyta > Magnoliopsida > Malvales > Malvaceae > Hibiscus > Hibiscus syriacus. The sequence continues at coordinate 8,163,090 of NW_024062800.1, read as the reverse complement.
CCCGATTTATCTTTCAGTAATATTTCTGTAAGTCCACGAAATCAACCTCATCTTTCTTCTTTTGCATGAGCTCAAATTGTTTTCTATGGAACCCAATATCGAGGTCCAACAAAAAATTTTCTCGTTTAAGACCTTCACATTCTTTTTATTTTTTGGCAATTTCAACTTCACATTCATTCCTCAGTATTTCCAACTCAGATGGCGCATATCTGAATTGCTAATCTAAAGTAATAACTCGATCACGGTCAAGTAAGAGAATGATGCCATTATTCCTTGCAGCTCTCCAAGCCACATAATCTAGTGTCAACATGACATCGGCTACTACAACATTGGTTCAAAAGGTTAACTTCCAAGCATCTGACATTAAACGAGTTGTTTTCTTGTAGTGATCTCCGCGGTACACAAATTCGGACTTACTTAGGCGTGAGATGGCTGGGACGAACTGGCGTGCCATATATTGCCTTAACACCATTAGTGGAGTATAACCTACTCCATCCCATAACCTACTCCATCCCATAACCTTAATAGAGTTACCCAATCAGAATCCCCATATTTGTACAATATATCGATAAAGACTAACCAAGGGACGCGCTACACTATATCGTGATCTTGTAAATTGCTGAAAAGTAAAACCCACTTTTTTCTCGTATGATGCTCTGTCCATTATTTGGTGAGGAAATCTTTTAATTGAGAATAAACACTTGAGAATCAATGGTTGTATTCTCGATCAATCTTTTAGAAGTGGCTACGAATCCACGCAACAAGCAACTGAACACACCTAGTGAAATGACTACTCTCTGCTCTTTTGCAACTGTTAAGTGACCTTAATGTCTTAGCTAAGACAGCAGGAACATGATTCACTTTCCTTTCCAAATGCTCAAATAGATTGACCACGGTAGATTCTATATAGGAAAGAACTTTTGGGAAAATCACTTAGCCATAAATTCTCAAGGCGAACATCTACATGCTCTTCTCAATATCACTATGTTTGACAATTATTTCTTTAATGCACGGCCAATGAAAACAGTCAAACTTATGTCAGCTATCCATTCTGGTAATCTTTGCGAGCTTGCTTTTGAAGGGTTGTACTCTTGTCGCCTTTGAGTACATTATATCCAATTGTATAATTTCGAAATAAAACTTGGAGGTGTACTCCTCTAGAGTGGGAGCCGTGTCCTCTTTGTTGAAAGTGAAACAACTATATGATAGATTCCAAAACTGGATCAAAGCCTTGATCAATGGCTCATTTACTTTCACATACAACAAAATAGCTATGTCACCATACTTTTGCCAGAATGCATGTCTCGTATCAGATTTCCAGCACTCCCATAGTAGCCCCTGCATATCATTTTTCTTAAGACTGACTAGAGCGACCTCTGGTAGCACTGGTAAGTAGTCTTCAGTCAAGCTACCCCCTTCTTTCTCTGAGTTTCTTCAGACCATGACCTTACTTCTGCATTCTTTATTTCCTTGTTATGAAAACACTTGACCATTTTATGATTGCCTTCTACTCTGATGACCACTTCGTGAACCAACACCTTTCTTAATGAATGATCATGCAATGCAACAATAAAAAACATAAACAAAAATAAAACTATGTCAGTATATACAATGAATAATCGAATAACAAGAAAATATATCATAAACCTTACCCACATGTAATCTACCCGACATGATATTTACCCTCTTGTTTTTATTTGGCAACTAAATCCGAACCACATTTTTTCTAGGCTTTATAAAGAAATATAAAATCTAACCGCATACTTTTTTAGTTCTCGTGCTTTTTGCAAAATAAATAATTAGATTCGAGGAAACGGTTAGAGTGAGTTTCCCCTTTGTGACTTTTGAAGAACCGTGGGTAGAAATTCAGTATGAAACAGGCAGTAATTTGGTATTACTAATAGGGTCCTCGAATTGTCCTTTGCTGGTGCCCCCTTGGGCCTGCCAGACCCTCGATCCTCACCTATTATAGGTTTAAACAACTGAATCAACAAGGAAAATTTATGCTTTTTCATTTATCTGCATGTCCTTCAGTATCACTTAGTAGTTTTGTATTACTGAGTTTCCTAAAGCTCACTCTTTTACTCTCTTTTTCAGATTAAAAGAATTGATCCAGTGCATCTATTAGCTTTTGTAATGGGAGTTCCATTGGCTTGGGTTGAAGAGTATGATACAAGTGTAATTAGGGGGCATGTATGTCACATTATTTTTTATAATGAGTATGAACTTGTATGATTTTAATTTTGTTTGTAATATATGAATGATTTTCTTATCTGATATTTTATTTATAAATTATTTTATGATTTTACAGATTTTAGCATGAATTTTAAAATTTCCCTCGATTTTATTGTGGGTCGATCCGGTGGCCCTAATGTGACATCCCGGATTGGATTGGGTCAACTGCATCAGACTGAGGGTGTTATAAAATTATATAAAATTTATTTAAATATTTATAATTTTATTTTTTTTCTTTAATAATTAATTAATAATTTAAATATAATTTAACTACTTCAAAAATTTAAATATATATAAAAAATTAAATTTAGTTGTGTTTAAAATTTAAGCATCAATTTTAAAAAATAAATAGTATACTATATATATATATATATATATATATATATATATATATATTCACATAAGTGGTAGGAGAATTTTTTAAAAAGAATTATTGTTTTTGATTTTTCGCCATAATTTGGAATAAGGAAAATTGATTTTTTTTTTGGAATTTAGAAGAGGGTAGAGAGAAATTATTTTGTAAGTGTTGACGCCTGGTGGACTTGTTTTAATGTCCAGTAGTTTTTTGGTTAATTAGGTTTATACTTCTATAATAATAAGAGCTTTTCTATTTTGTAATTTAGTTTTTAATATGTTTCATTTCAGTCATGGTTTAATTATAATTCTCTGCTTGAATTTTCAATTCAATGCAATTTAGTACTATATGCATTCTAATTACTTTTAATTTTCCCTTCTTTCTTTAATGTGCACAATTATTAAATGTAATTATTAATTTTATATATATATTTGTGTACATATATCATGCATATATACTTATATATACATATACATATATATTATACTTTATACTTGTAAAGTTTGTAAATTTGTTCAATTTAGTCCAAATGTATAATAATTTAAGCTTTACATTTTCAATTTTTCAATTTGATCCCTATATATTTTATAATTTATATCAATTCAGGTTTAAAATTTCATATGTATTTAATTTAGTTCTAAATTATATTATTTTTTAAAATTAAATTATTGCATTGATATATATATATTCATACATCATACATATGTCCATACATCATACACATGTACATATATCATTGGTCAATGATAAGTGTATATATATTAAACTTATATTTATACTTATGTACATACATCATATATAAGTATAACATATATGCTTAATTACATATATACTTATATAAGTACATACATACTATATAGTTTATATTAAACTTATATTCATACTTATGTACATACATCACATATAAGTATAACATATATACTTAATTACATATGAGGACATATAATTTATATAATTATACTTTATAGTTTAAACACTTTATATATATATATATATATATATATTATTATATACTTATATTGTATGAATAAGTGGGGTGTTTAGCCCCTGAATTTTGTAACACCCCAATTTAGGGGTTAAAGTTTAAAAATTAGAAAGTGGGGAATTTAATTGGTATTTTGGGAAGAAATTGTGGATTAAATTGTAAAATCATAAAATTGGCAGATAATTTTATAAAGTACAGAAAATTCAGTGGCTAAACTCATAGTTTAACCATTTTTTTTAGAGAATTATAAGTCTCTCCCCCATATGTTTCTGCAGATTGTTTTCCCATATTCCTCTTTCCCTCAACCCTCCTTTGAACTCCGATCTACTCACCGTCCGACCACTGTTCGACAAACTGAAACCACCATCGTGTTCGTTGTCGAAAGATGAACAAAACCCCTCAAAACTCTTGTCGTGAATCGTCGTCGTTCCTCGTTAATTTCAATCGGAAGTATTGTCGGTTTTAACTCAATTTTCGTTGGTTTTCCGTTGATTCAGGTCGATCCGGTCACGTTTTCGACATCTCCTGCACCATCGTGTTCCATGCATCGTTCTGAGTCCACCGGTGTCCTCCGTGTCTCCGTCATCGCCGATCCGCGGAGGGCTGAGAAAGTCAATTTTTTGATGTTTCATAATCGAGCTCTCCACTATTTAAAATTATGAACCGAGCTTTGTAAGTGTCTCAAAATGCCATAAAATATTTTTTAGAAATTTTTCAGGAATTTTTCGAACACCGTAGCACTGTTCACATGTCGCACGTGCCACTACCTAAGAGTGGGCTACATCTGGAAGCTTGGGGAGCCATTTGAGATGAGCCACCTGGACTGAGCCATTTACTGTTGACCATTGTTGACTGTTGACCACCGTTAACCGGATCTTTGATTGGCGTTGACCGGGCGTTGACCTACGGTTGAATTTTTCCTGGTATACCTATCCTGACTTTTTTCAACGTCATGAGTTCGATTCCACAGTCCGTTTTGCCAAATTCGGACCCGAAAGCCTCGAAATTGTTAGTCAAACCTGTTGACTTTGACCTAAAAGTCAAAATTTTCGAAAAGTCATATTTCATGTTTTTCGACATCCTAAATCCGAATCCGAAGTCCGTTTCATAAAATTCAAACCTGGTAAGCTGGTTTTCACTGATTTATCACCAGATTCGACCCGTTTTATGTAATTAAGCTCTGTTTTTGATGAAATTTATGTTGATATGTATCTGAGGAATTATTGGAAATTGATTTCAAGATCGAGGATGTTCGAATGGAGTTTATACGGTCGATCAGTATGACACGGAAATTGAGGTAATACATTACTACCTCTTTATGTTTTATGAAACATGTTGATGATTGATAAATGCATGGATGTATATGATTGGACTATTACGCCTATTGATTATGGATGGACTCGAACTTAATTCGTTTAAATGATAAATTATGAGAATACTTTGATTAGGTAAAATTACAAAAGTACCATTATGTTGTAAAGAGACAAGATTTGACCATGGAAGTTGGATAAGGTTTTTTTTAAAGATATATTGATCTGATGAAACTATTGACGTGCATAAGAAATGCTAGTTTTGCTTAGGAAATTTGGATAACTGTTTTAAACCCAAGAAGGTTTATACAAGATACTAGAAGTCTGTTAAGGAATCATTTCAAGATCAGAGAATGTTCAGGAAAGTAATTAACCATATGATCTCTAAATTAAGCACAAAATTGTTCGATAGGACTGAAATAGATGATAAGTTTGAATTAATCGATACGATTGGATGGTAAGAAATGATTGAAATACCATGTATCTATAAAATAACCAAAATACCCTTGGAATACAATTGACCATGAATTTTATGAAGCTAGGAAAGATTGAATTTTCTCAATCTATGAAATGACATGAACAACATTAAGCACCAAAAATGACCAAAATACCCTTATGGCTAAGATTATGTAAATGTTTTGGATTCATTAAGGAATTCAAATAAATATGGATGTGGCATTACCCTTAAAAAGTTATGGAAAACACCTTAAGCGGGTTAATCAACGTTTACACTATGTCAGTACTTGAATGGCATAAATATCACTTGAATACGAGTTCTCGTCTTCTCAAGTTGGATCAATGATAATTCTGTAAGTACTTAGCCCAGCTAAACTCTACAGCACATTCGGTACTAAGAAGTGGATATTCGTGAGACAAATCAACCAGGAATATCAGATTGACTTTATTATATGACTAAATTGAACTGAAACGAAGTACAATATGTATATGAAATTTAGAAACATTTGAATTACTCTGAAAAACTCTAAAGTAAAAGGGATATACATGATTGCTAAATGAACTGAGTAACCTCAATGACTGAGGATTAAATAAGTAATTTGGATGAGTCTGGAAACACTGTTGAACTTACATGATGAGTTGTCTTTATGAGTCATGAACCATGAATCAAGTACGTCAGTTTTTCCTAATATCGTTGAAACGTGGAAATGAAATAAAGACAATTGGAAGATATATTCAGTGATGATTTTGAAGATGATCTATGGACAAGAATTGTTGGTATTATAGAGTGAATACCGGGAAGGGCAATAAATTGACCAGTCGATAGGCATCAATTATGAGAGTTGTTCAGCCCAAGTTGTTCGATAATCCGATCAGTTGACATGGATGGAAATTGCCCTGAATATTCGTTTCTTCTTTATCAACTCAAATCACTCTAGTTATTCTTGAACACTTTACTGATGCACATGAAATCATAGTGGGATTCTAAAGTATCAACCTTAAATGTCTGATTAGGTCGGTTACTAATTAATTCTATTCAATAGGACATTATTCCTGGAATCCGATCAAATTGCATAAGTTTCATGTTATCCATACCTATAACTACAAAATACCTCTGGAAAAGAATACTTGGATTCTCTAGTGTGTTCCATATGCACTACATGATGGCTTTATATGTTTTAAAAATAAGTTTTAACGAAAGTATTGATTTACTAGTTTGTGAACCATGGCAACATGGTATATGATCTCCGATTATGGTTTTCATTGAAAAATATGAACTTTTCCTGATTTATGGAATCATAGAAACTACTGGTTTATGAACTATTGTTTTATGTTTCACTGGTTTTACTCGAACTGTTTTATTGGGATATTATATGGGTAGATTGGAGGTACAACTCTACTCAGGCTAGAAATTTCTTACAGACCTAAGGGGATTCTTGGGTAGGCTCTCAGACCCCAAGGTACTCCCTTGGGTTAATCATTTGACTACTTATGATATATAGGTGGAAATTTGATATACGATTTATTTTATGATCATGGATATGATATATTACTGGATCACAATCCAAGTATTATGTTTTACGGCTAAACTGATTTCTACTAGATTTTTATTTGGATAGGATTCTGAAGTATGGGTAACACAACTCTAATCCAGCTAGTAAGACTTTACGGACTTAAGTATATCCTTGGGTAGTCATATTGTCCCCAAGGCATATCCTTAGGTTAGTTCCCTTTTGTTGTGTACTTAAGGTAACACTACGAATCTAAGGATACTCTTGGGTAGGCTATAGGCCCCAAGGTATGTCCTTAGGTTGGTTCCCTTTTGTTATGTGCTTAGGTAACCCTATGGATCTAAGGATATCCTTGGGTAGGCCCATAGGCCCTAAGGCATATTCTTAGGTTGGTTTTCTTTGCTGTGTGCTTAGGGTAACCCTACGGATCTAAGGATATCCTTAGGTAGGCTCATAGGCCCCAAGGTATATCCTTAGGTTGGCTCCCTTTTTGCTGTGTGCTGAGGGTAAGCCCTACGGATACAGTTATGGGGAACTGCATAATGGAGTTTGGTTGGGGGTTGAACTATGGTTTTAAAATATTTATATCTTTTCATTGGTTTTGATTGGAATACATTATACATCCTATTTGGCCTCATGAAAACGTGATAGTATGAAATGTTTCTTATGAACTGAGATTCATGGCTTCTACTCGATGAACTACTATTGGAACCCTAGATTATCCCGCAAACTGGTATACGTCTTATTCAATAAGGAAATTATATGGTTTTCCATTTATCTGCATATTCTTTAGCATCATCTGGTAGTTCTGTATTACTGAGCTTTCCGAAGCTCACTTTATTAATCACCATTGTAGGTTAAAAGAATTGTACCAGTGCATTTATCGACATCAATAAGGGAGTTCATCCGGCGTTGCTTGCAGAGAATGGTCCATGTGATTAGGGGGCATATAATTGTGTTTTGCTTTACATACGAGTTTGAAAATTTGTTTTATTTCTGTATACTGAAAAATTATTTTATGAGTTACATGTTTTAAATAAAAGTTTTAAATTTTCTGAGATTTTGATAGTGGGTCGCTCTGGTGGCCCTAATGTGACACTACAAATTAGATCGGGTTATCCGCATAGGTCTGAGGGAGTTACATTTAGTGATATGAGAGATATGGTTTGAGTCAAAACTTTCATGATAGACCGACCGGTCGAATTTCAAAAGATGTCTAATCAGTACATGCCCCTAGACTACAACTGTACTTCTCTGAGCCGGAACTCCAAGGTTGAGTCCCTATCTGTAACAAGAAAACCGAATTTTTTATCCATTAAGGCCCTACCTTTGCATAAAGGAATACCAGTAACGTCTATCTAAACTCTGTAAAGTACCTTACGAGTAATGTGAGAGTTACTCATTCGAGAAATTATGACTTGACTTCAGAAATTAAATTGGGATATGTTACCGCTCTATGAGTCTAATTTCGTAAGCAATGCTGAATTATTTCCACAAGGATAATTCTATTCAGATCCTTTTATTGGAATGAGAGAGAGTTATAATGAAAATGTATACTCAACTGGTTAAGGATTTATATAGGACACACACTTTTGTAAAAAGATACTTGAAGATATGAAAGGACTGATGAAAGTTTCATTTCTATAATTTTGTGGCATTAATGAATTTCAAGAACGAAATTATTTTAATGAGGGGAGAATTATAACACCCCAATTTAGGGGCTAAATTTCAAAAATTAGAAAGTAGGGAATTTAATTGGTATTTTGGGAAGAAATTATGGATTAAATTGTAAAATCATAAAATTGGCAGATCATTTTATAAAGTGCAGAATATTTAGTGGCTAAACTCATAGTTTAACCATTTTTCTTTTTGAGATAATTATAAGTCTCTCCCCGTATGTTTCTGCATATTATTTTCCCATTTTCCTCTTCCCTCAACCCTCCTTTGAACTCTGATCTACTCACCATCCGGCCACCGTTTGACAAACTGAAACCACCATCGTGTTCGTTGTCGAAAGATGAACAAAACCCCTCAAACCTCTCATCGTGAATCATCGTCGTTCCTCGTTAATTTCAATCGGAAGTATCGTCGGTTTTAACTCAATTTTTGTTGGTTTTCCGTCGATTCACGTCGATCCGGTCACGTTTTTGACATCTCCCGCACCATCGTGTTCCATGCATCGTTCTGAGTCTACCGGTGTCCTCCGTGTCTCCGTCATCGCCGACGCGTGGAGGGGTAAAAAAGTCAAATTTTTGATGTTTTAGAATCGAGCTCTCCACTGTTCAAAATTATGAACAGAGCTTTGTAAGTGTCTCAAAATGCCATGTAATATTTTTTAGAAATTTTTTGGGAATTTTTTGGATACCGTAGCACTGTTCACGTGCTGGACGCGCCACCACCTGAGAGTGGGCTTCATCTGGAAGCCTGGGGAGCCGTTTGAGCCGAGTCGAGCCTCCTGGACCGAGTCGTTTACTGTTGACCACTGTTGACTGTTGACCGTTGAACACCGTTAACCGGACCTTTGACCGGCATTGACCAGGCATTGACCGACCGTTGACTTTTTCCTGGTATATATATCTTGACTTTTTTTAACATCCTGAGTTCGATTCCGCAGTCTGTTTTGCCAAATTTGGACTCGAACGCCTCTAAATTGTCAGTCAAACCCGTTGTCTTTGACTTTGACCAAAAAGTCAAAATTTTCAAAAAGTCACATTTTATGTTTTTCGACGTCCTGAATCTGAATCCGAAGTCCGTTTCATCAAATTCAAACCAGGTAAGCTGGTTTTTACTGATTTATCACCAGATTTGATAAACGATCCTTAGGTCGATTCCCTTTTGCTGTGTGCTTAGGTAACCTACGTATCTAAGGATATCCTTGGGTAGGCCCATAGGCCCCAAGGCATATCCTTAGGTTGGTTCCCTTTGCTGTGTGCTTAGGGTAACCCTACAGATCTAAGGATATCCTTGGGTAGGCTCATAGGCCCCAAGGTATGCTGTGTGCTTAGAGTAAGCCCTACGGATGCAGTTCTGGGGAACTGCATAATGGAGTTTGGTTGGGAGTTCAACTATGGTTTTAAAAGGTTTATATCTTTTCACTGGTTTTGATTGGAACACACTAGACATCCTATTCGACCTCATGAAAACGTGATAGTGCGAAATGTTTCTTATGAACTGAGATTCATGGCTTCTACTAGTTGAACTACTAATGGAACCATAGATTATCCCGCAAACTGGTATATGTCTGATTCAATAAGGAAATTATATGGTTTTCCATTTATCTGCATGTCCTGTAGCATCATCTGGTAGTTCTGTATTACTGAGCTTTCCAAAGCTCACTTTATTACTCACCATTGCAGGTTAAAAGAATTGTACCAGTGCATCTATCGACATCATTAAGGGATTTCATCCGACGTTGCTTGCAGAGAATGGTACATGTGATTAGGGGGCATGTAATTGAGTTTTGTTTTACATATGGGTTTGAAAATTTGTTTTATTTCTACATACTGAAAAATCATTTTATGAGTTACATGTTTTAAATAAAAGTTTTAAATTTTCTAAGATTTTTACAGTGGGTCGCTCCGGTGGCCCTAATGTGACACTCCAGATTGAATCAGGTTATCCGCATCGGTCTGAGGGGTTACAAATTTTGTTTGTCAATTATGTGACCCTATTTGAATGAGATCCGACTGAAGTCCATCCGAACCTGAATTAACCCTGATTTAATTACTTCGAACCTAAACCGTTTTGACCTGAACTGACACCGAATCGAACTAAGATTAACACGACTTGAACCCGAACTGAATCTGATGTCAAATCAATCTAAAAATAACCCGAGCTGATTTAATTTGGATTCAACCTGATCCGAGTCAAACCATCAAATTAACCTGACATGACCTATATCCGATTTGACCTGACCCGGTTAAAACCTGAACGATTACCTGATTTCACATCCCTACCTCTAATAGCTTCGATTATATCCTCGAACGACTTCATAGTGTTGGCAACAATCAACATTTCATCAAGTCGAAAACAATTGTGATTAATAATTTATCTTCATTAGGATAAAAATATATTTTTTAATAAAATGTTAAACCTTTGATAAAGCACATTTTACCGAATTATTGATTAAAATATTTTTTTTTATATGCTAAAGCATATGTTATTGGCCGTTGTATGATGAGAAAGCAATAAAGACATAAGAGACAAAACGTTTTTCTTAACATTAATACATTGAAAACATTTTTTTTTATAAAAAAGGAATATCTTATATCAATTCGTTTAAGATATTATTTTACTATATATTGGCATCATGTTATGGCCATTGAATAGAAATTAAAGAGAAATGCTTTTTAGAATTCATGGTCATTTAAATGTTTAAATCACTTGAATTGATATCTATATTTTACAACTATAGGGTATCTAGAAATAAAATAGCATAAAGCAGGTGTTTGGAAAGTGTATACTTTATAAATGCTATATTTAGTACACAATTGAAGGTATAATCAGTCAGTTCACATGTTATGAAATTCTTATCCTTACTGATGGGACATTACAATAATTAAATTCATAAGTGTGATTTATAAAATTAAATGTGATGTATTTTAAGAGGGAAAAAGATTTGTATTAAAATCTTGCATAAAGTTTTATTTTAAACATTCATGATTGACAGTTTCATGGCTTTTATCTCATGCATGAATGTTAATTATAATCCTTTTATATAAATGGTTTTATAACTTAATGATTTCCGATGTGAAATGTTAATGATAATTACCCTATGATACTAGTATTGCACTTAATATGTGTGTTCAAATTTTCTAGTACACTTATGAATACCACTAGGACTATAAACGAATCTAACGTTCAACTAATCGTTTGGCAGAAAGTTTGTTTATGTTCGTTTATTTATTAAACAAACGAACATGAACAATATTTTATGTTCGTTTAATTAAATAAAAGAACATGAATAAAGGTCTCATTGTTCATTTACATTCTAGAACGTTGGGTAATCAATTCGTTTATGTACGTTCATTTATGTCCATGTATGTTCGCCTATGTTCGTTTATTTATGTACGTGTATATTCGTTTATGTCCGTTCGTTTATATAAAGTTCAATCTCCATACCCATTTAAAATATTAAGACTCAATCATTAATATTTTAAAACTAAAATAATTTTAAACCTAAATCAATTAAAGAAAATATAAACCAATCTCCATACCCATTTAAAATATTAAGACTCAATCATTAATATTTTAAAACTCAAATAATTTTAAACTTAAATCAATTAAAGAAAATATAACCATACCAATTTAAAACCCAAATAATTTTAACTCTGAAGTTGTAGGTTACTTTATTGTTGTTGTTTACGTTCGTTTATGTTCATTTATTGTGTTCGATTATGTTCATTTATTGTGTTCGATTATGTTCATTTGTTATGTTTGTGCAGGTTTGTTTACGTTCATTTATTGTGTCATTTATGTTCGTGTTCATTCATTTGTTCGATTAAAATTAAACGAATGAACATGAACATACCTCATTAATGTTCGTTTGGTTCGTTTACATGGCTAAATACCACATGATAAAGCATGATGCAATGTCCAGTAAAGGATAATGGTAAAAAATAAAGGTTATATGGTAGATTTTAGTAACCTTTTATTTTATAGTCATCTTATTTTAACGACTATTAACATGTTACTACAAGGTTGTAGTAATTTTTAGCATTTAGATGCTTGCTCGCGTGTATCAATTGGGAAATGAACAACCATTTATTTTAATATGAGGGTAATATTATGTAGCTCTAGAAATCTAAGATGAAAAATTGTGGTTTGTCGTACTGATAATTTCTTTTTAGAAATTATAAACAAGACAACATGATGGTTGTAATTTTGGAGAAGTACAAATATAATTACCTCGAAATGAAAGATTCTCCAAATCAAATAGTTATCAAATCTTGGTTTGCATTCTTTCATCTAATGAAAATAAAGACGTAGAATACTAAAGATAAGGATTTTATTACTATCAGTATTTTTTATGAAAATTTATTAATGTTAGTAAATTTTAAAGACTAATATTATTGAATTTATTCTAATTCGAATATCGATAGGTTTTAGAGTTATTCTGGTTAATGATGATGATGCAAAGATTGAAGTTGCATGCGTGGTGAGAATGAACAAGTCTGCTTGAGAATTATGATTCTACCTGCGATGTTAGATTATTTAGGCTTAATGCCTGTTAAATAATGCTTTGAATAAATACATGAATTAGAATAAATGAGCTTTTAAGTTGTCTTTAAATCTTAATGGAACTATTGTGAAATAAGATAAATCACTAATGAAGAATAAGATAGTGAATGATAGCTAAGACTAAGGCAATAGTGAACCCAAAATGTGTATGCTTAATAAAATATTGTTATGAGTAAAAGTATCAATTATAATTCTTTAAGAGGCCTCAAGGAAAATAAAATTCATAAAATGATTTATTGGAAAGTAGTGTGATGAGTACGAAAGTGCATGTCTAGGATTGGTTCAATGAAGACCTGATATTTAAGCGTGCCTAGTGCACGACTTCTCTTTCTTAGAAACCTACTGATGTGTTGTTCATTAATATGCTCAATATTCTAATTTATAAAATACTATGACAAGTTAAACGCTTTTTAAAGTTAGTGTAGAAGTTAAAAGAGAAAAGATTAATTTGGTTGAATAGAATACCAAATGTAGTCATAGTAAATAAAATATGTGATAATCTATTTACAGAATAATATGTTGAATAACATGAATGTGAATATGATAAACATTAATGTTACTAAAAGATTGTTTGTAGCTATTAATCTCTTTGAGTTATTTTCCTAAGTACAAGAAAGAAAAGAGATGATATATCTCAAAAGTTGTGTTGAAATCTCATAAACTTGAGATATTTTTTCTGTTGTTATGAAAAGTTGAAAACTCCTCTCAAATATGTGTATACTTTTCCTAAGATATTTTTTATGAAGAAATAGGAAAAATGTAATTCCTTTTGAATAAAAAAAGTAATGAATGACTATTGATGAGATTAAGAATTTTATAATCGTTTGTCATTATGCATACTAATCTTATTGATTAGTTACTTATCAAAATTTTGAGAATATAATCATGTGTAAACAAGATTTTACTTTGTTAAAGCATAATTTTATGATTAAAACTCATAACAAATTTTACTCTAGTATGATTGAGTATATGTGTAAGAAAATTTGTTTACACATTGTCTAAGAATTTATGGATTTTGTTTACACTTTGTCCAAGACATTTATGGAATTTATGGAATTTATGATTGAGTATATGTGTGGGTGTCTTAAAACGATGACTAAAGTAGGAGAGGAACCTAGTTGATTAGTTAACCAAAAGGTTAAGTAGAAAATTTGTTCTTGATTTGTCGAGGGGATGGGTCTAAAGCCCATTGGTTGAAGAATTTATGGTAGATACTCAACTTAGTTATCTAAGTTCAATGTGATCAAATGAAGACATGAAAAGACTCAAAGTGTACATTTCTACCTACCTATCCCTATGATGAATAATGTACATGCACATGATAAGTTAAATTGCTCTTACTAAATTCATAGCTACGGTTTTGGGTGATCTTGGTGAGCAAGACTTGATGAATTTACAAATTTTGGTTGAGTTTTTGCTCTTAATAAGTTTAAAACCAAGTGTTGAGTGGGTAGTAGTCCTACCACGAAGGACTAGTTGAACTTACCACTAGAGAGGATGAGTTTTCTTAAACTCTTAATGGATTCAATCCCAGTAGTTTGGGTGATCCTATTTGAGAAAGACTTATTGAATTCACCAAATAAAGAAGTTGAGTATTTATTCTCAATGATTTCTTATCCCAGATTTTGAGTGGTTCATTTAAGACGAACTTGAAGAAGTTCACCTTATTTATTATGAGTCTTCGTAAAAGCTCTTAATTATTTCATAACTCAGATTTGAACGATTTATGTTGAGATAAACCAAATAATATAACCTATGTAAGTGAGAAAGATTAGCCACATTCTATGAAAAATGTTCGATTATTTTTCCAGTGCATTTACCAGAATCTTGAAGAAAGAGGATTATATATACACATTCGTATATATATACTTTTTAGACACATCGATGACTTCGGTGGATGAAGGGGTTAATTGTGTGTTATAAGTTCACCATAATCTTAGAAAGTTCAAGATTCATTCACTTATCTAAGAGAAGAATTACTCATCATCACTATGTACTAGTTTTATATACGTTCACGCTTCAACTAATCTCACTATTGTTCTTCTCATGTTTTAACTTCAAATGCTCTCATTTTTACAAAAAATGAGAATGAATGCTCAATCACCCTGCTGCAGCCACTGGTGCTCGAACATGTGACCTCTAGGAACAACAACAATTCCTTTAACCACTGAGGTAAGTTGGTTCGTGTTACACTCACTATTTAGCCTATAATTAGTGGGCAATTTTACTTATTTCATATCATTCTCAAAGCCATTGGCATTTCTTTTGAAACACTATATTTTGTTTTCATAAACATATTTTGAGTGTTGTTTTATTGAGTTGAGAGAAGAGTAATACCATCAAAGTCCATTCCATATTTTGGGTGTATGAAATTTGGAGTCATGTTAACCTCGAGGGGCTATTTGTTCATTGCAGCAATTACACACATAAGAGCGAATTAGTTTCTAAGGCATTGATTAATACCATGAAACATTTATCGTTCTATTTGAAAGTTTTTATTTAATATTTTTCAGTCAGTGTTAATATCTCGTTTTGCATTAGTTAATTTTTTAACATAAACTGCATATGACCGCTACAACCTTCTTATTTTCACTTACAATCATCAAAACTTTTTGAAAAAAAAAAATATTCCTAGGAATTTTGTGACCGAAGAAAAGAAAACTTCATTGTCTACCGACATTAAGACTTTATACAAAATAACTTCATGCTTAACACGTAATAAGTCATACAAAAGTAACTTCATGTAATAGTTGCATATCGCTTACTAACCATATAAGGAGAAGCACTTCGCTATCTCACCGTTTCCTCAATTCACACGTTATCAGGATTACGAGCCCAAAAGCAATTTCTCAAGAATGACAACTATGCATACGATACTAGAACACAATCATAAGTATACAGGAAAATAGTTACAAATATATAGTTTTTATTAGCGATATTGTGAAACAACTTTCTTGTCTTGTGAATGTTGATGAAATCGTAAACGAACTCTTACACCATATGCTTTAAAAATCTCCAATGACACATTAGTTGAAAGATAGGCAACATTTCACTCGTTTTCCTATTAATCTATCAGAAACGTTTCTCAACTTTATGTTTTTTTCTTTATAAACTAACATTTATTTAATACACCTACTTTTTAGTCTTATTTCAAATCAATATACAAGACCCAAATTTTAAAATTTGAATCCGACATATGAAATAGGATTTTCTCGAGTACATTATCATAATAAATATTAAGTGATTTTGATATTAGAGAAATGATAAATTAATTTTTAAGATATATAATATTTGAATCTAACACTAGATAAATTATAAATTATTTATATCGAGCGAGTTCCTTGATTAATTGTGTTTTTGGTAGATATTAAATGATTTTTGATGTTTAGATATATTTGATTGATTTTTTTATGAAATCTATTTTTTTCTAACATATCATCCAATATTATTATGAATTATTTTACATTGAATATCTCATAGTAGTTTTAAATATCAAGCATATTCTAAAAAATATTCCAAACACGATTAGATTTCCTTAAAAAACAAGGAAAAATATCGTCTAAAGTGACTTACTTGAAGAGAGAAATTGATCATCCAGTGTTGACGAAAACGGGTAAAGAAAACGAAAGAACACGAGAATTTTACGAGGTTCGGCAATGTGCTTACGTCCTCGGTGCCTAGGCGGCGCTAGAAGTTTTATTCAATCATATTTTAGGTCTAGGTTACATCTCTATTTATAATAGAAAACCCTGGTACATAATTACAAAATCAACCCTGTACCGTACCGCGGGGGCTACGCCCCCGCACCCCCAACCCACATAATTTGTAACCCCATAACGAGACTTTCTTTGTAAGGACAGTTGATGTTCGCTCACTCCATCTCCTGTCCTCTTTACTGGTATATTTATGAGCCATACCTAACAAATCTCCACCTTGGCGAATATCCTGCCCCTTGGAAACTTCAATGTGGGTTGGGTTACCTTGCTTCTTTAACAACTCGAAACATTCAACAAGTCCAAGCAATACTTGAACTTGTCTGTCGTAACTGGCTTGGTTAACATATCAGCGGCATTCTCATCAGTATGTACCTTCTGAAACAAAACCTCTCCAGATGCAACCAACTCTCTGATCTTGTGGAACCTTACATCAATATGTTTAGTTCTAGCACGATACACCTGATTCTTAGCCAAGTGAATAGCACTTTGATTATCACAAAGCAACTGAACTCCACCTTGTTGAACACCCAACTCCTTCACTAAACCAGTAAGCCCTAAAGCTTCTTTTGCAGCTTCAGCCGCTGCCATGTATTCAGCTTCAGTTGTAGATAGTGCCACGACAGATTGAACAGTAGACTTCCAGCAAATAGGCCCTCCACCAAGAGTAAACACATACCCTGTCGTAGATCTTCTATTATCCAAGTCACCTGCATAATCTGAATCCACATATCCTACAACCAAAGGATTATCCCGCTGACTCCCAAAAACAATTCCATGTCCCACAGTACCCTTTAAGTACCGAAAGATCCACTTGACTGCATCCCAATGTTGCTTACCAGGTTTAGACATGTACTTACAAACTTGACTAACAGCATGAGCTAAATCAGGACGAGTACATACCATCGCATACATCAAGCAGCCAACAGCATTAGAATACGGAACCTTTGCCATATTTTCAGCTTCTTATCTGTCTTAGGGCACTGTTCTGATGAGAGCTTAAAGTGATTCGCCAATGGAGTGCTAACTGGTTTCGCGCTGCTCATCGCAAACCTTTCTAGCATTTTCTCAACATAACCCCGTTGAGATAGTCGCAGTTTCCTTGAGTCTCTGTCCCTGCAAATTTCCATTCCAAGAATTTTCTTTGCAGCACCTAAATCTTTCATATCAAATTCCCGACTCAATAAAGTTTTCAAACCGATAACATCATCCATGTTCTTCGCAGCAATCAACATATCATCAACATACAGTAATAGAAAAATAAAAGAACCATCATCAAGGCTCTTAACATAGACACAACAATCATACTCACATCGGTTGTAGCCAATCTTGATCATATAGGAGTCAAACCGTTTATACCACTGTCTCGGAGACTGTTTTAACCCGTACAAAGATTTCTTCAATCTGCAAACTAAATGCTCGTTTCCAGGTTGAGTGAAACCTTCAGGTTGCCGCATGTAGATATGCTCCTCTAAATCACCATGCAAAAAAGCAGTTTTAACATCCATATGCTCTAAATGCAAATCCCAACTAGCCACCAATGCAAGTACTGCTCGGATTGAAGTGTGCCTGACCACAGGAGAAAAGATTTCATCATAATCAACTCCTTTCTGCTGTGAAAAACCCTTCGCTACCAAACGAGCCTTGAACTTCTCCCCCTCTTTTTCTGTTACTGCTGGTTTCTTCTTATACACCCATTTGCAACCAATCGGCTTCTTACCCTCACGAAGGGGAACTAACTCCCATGTGCGATTGTGATTCAAAGACTCCATCTCCTCAACCATGGCTGCCATCCACTTGTCGTTTTCCTGACTAGTAACGGCATCATGAAAAGTAACTGGATCATCACTGCTAACAGTAAGTGCAAAAGATACCAAGTCTTCAAAACCCAATCTGTTCGGAGGCTTTATATTCGTCCGTCTCACCCTGTCTCTGGCGAGACTATAATCCTGCAAATCATCCGTAGTGGAACCACCGGAAGTCGGTTGAGAAGTTTCTGGTTTCTCAACTGGAAACTGCTCGAAATCTACCACTGTCGTGTCTTGCTTCTGCTGCAACATAGACTGTTCATCAAAAACGACATCTCTACTAATCACAACTTTCTTCGCAACTGGATCCCAGAACTTGAATCCTTTGACACCTTTCTTGTAACCCAGAAAAATGCACTCCTTCGATTTTGTATCAAGTTTGGATCTCTCATCAGCAGGTACATGCACATAAGCAGGACAACCAAAAATCCGTAAGTTATCAAAACTAACATCATGACCAGTCCATACCTCTTCTGCAACTTTCCCAGCCAGCGATGCCCTTGGCGATCTGTTGATAAGGTAACACGCCATGTTAACAGCCTCAGCCCAGAAGTGTTTGGGAAGCCCTGCATTCAACCGCAAACATCTGGCTCTTTCATTCAACGACATGTTCATTCGTTCCGCAACACCATTCTGTTGTGGTGTCTTGCGCACTGTAAAATGCCTCTGAATCCCATGCTCCTTACAGAATTGTAGGAACTGTGAATCTGTGTACTCCGTACCATTGTCAGACCACAAACACTTGATTTTTCGTCCTGTTTGGTTTTCTACCTCAGCTTTCCACAGCTTGAACTTCTCAAAAACTTCAGATTTCTGTTTCAAAAAATATACCCAAACTTTCCGTGAAAAATCATCAATAAAAGTAACATAGTACTTAGATCCACCCAAAGACGATGTCGTGGAAGGCCCCCATACATCAGAATGCACATAATCAAGAATCCCTTTAGTTGTGTGCTTCGCAGTCTTGAAACGGACTTTAGTCTGTTTACCAAGAACACAATACTTGCAAAAATCGAGCTTACAGCTTTTGACACCATGCAACAAGTTTCTCTTGTGTAATTCTGCCATACCACGTTCACTAAGATGAGCAAGGCGCATATGCCACAATTTTGTCGTATCATCACAAGACTCAACAGAGTGAACTCCACCTGCAACGGTACTCCCTAACAATCTGTAGATATTCCCTGCAGTCATCTTGCCTTTCATCACAGTCAATGCTCCTTTAACAATCCGAATGGTTTCCCTATCCTCGTCAGCCTTAGGGATAAAACCATTCTTGTGCAAAGTGCCCAAGGAAATCAAATTCTTCTTCAAGTCTGGGATATGTCGAACACCACTCAACGTCCGAACGGAGCCATCGTGCATCTTAATTCTGACATCACCAATACCAACAATATTGCAACATCGATCATCACCCAAATAAACCGAACCAGAATTAACCGGCCTGTATGTCGAAAACCATTCCCTATTTGGCGTGATGTGATAAGAACATCCAGAATCAAGAATCCAAGCATCCGTCAATTGTGTCGTTGAAATAGAAAGCATATCACCCTCACTGCAATCAGAAGTATCATCCTCGACCACGTTCACAGACTTGGATGAGCCATCACGCTTCTCATCAGTCTGCTTTTTCAACTTCGGACAGTCTCGCTTCATATGTCCCGCCTCCTTGCATTTGTAACAGTGAATCGTCTTCTTATCCCTGGATTTGGATCTGGAATTCCGCTTCCCGAACCCTGCCTTCTCTGGCTTCCGTCCACGATCTCGATTACCCTTGACATATAAGCTATCGGCTTGAGAGCTTTCCCCTGTATTCTGCTTCCGCTGGTTGTGAGCCAACAAGGCTGCAGTAATCTCCTCAACGTTGATAGTCTCTTTCCCATATGTAAGAGTAGTCACCATGTGTTCGTAAGAGGAAGGCAACGAACACAACAGAATCATCGCTCTGTCTTCATCCTCAATTTTCACATCAAGCCGAGCCAGATCAGAAACGATTTGATTGAAGACATTCACGTGTTGCGCCAAATCGTGATCATCCTGCATCTTCAGCCCATACAGCCGCTGCTTCAGATACAGTTTTGTCGTTAAGGATTTGGACATAAACTGACTTTCCAACTTCCTCCAAATTTCGTCTGGAGACGATAGATGCATGACGTGATACATGACCTCGTCCGCCAAGCATAATCGTATGGTTCCTGCCGCTCGCTGCTGCAATTCTTCCCAATCTTCCTCATCCATCGACGCCGGCTTTGTAGGTCGCAAAGCCTTCAAGATCCCTTGCTGCGCCAATAGATCCTTCACCCTCGTTTGCCATAATCCGAAGTTACCCTGACCATCGAATTTCGCGACTTCGAATTTTGCTCCTGACATCTGATACCAATTGTTGACGAAAACGGGTAAAGAAAACGAAAGAACACGAGAATTTTACGAGGTTCGGCAATGTGCTTACGTCCTCGGCGCCTAGGCGGCGCTAGAATTTTATTCAATCATATTTTAGGTCTAGGTTACATCTCTATTTATAATAGAAAACCCTGGTACATAATTACAAAATCAACCCTGTACCGTACCGCGGGGGCTACGCCCCTGCACCCCCAACCCACATAATTTGTAACCCCATAACGAGACTTTCTTTGTAAGGACAGTTGATGTTCGCTCACTCCGCTCCATCTCCTGTCCTCTTTACTGATATATTTATGAGCCATACCTAACATCCAGATATGATTAAACGTTCTCAAAAGGAGCAACGTGATCCAAATTGATCCACTCGATGAGAGGGGCTGATCATCTCAAAACAAATAAACATCCTCAAGGGATGAACATTGTCATCTGCAAGATAGGAGTTAACTATCCAAACTAAATTTAATATTTATCTTTTGTAGGTCCAACCTACCGTAAAATTATAGTGGAGTAGATTGTTTTTCCAAGTTTATCAAGTATGACCTATCCTAAAGTTGTAGAGCAGATCAAGTTTTATAGATTTGACCTTCCTAAAGTTGTAGTGAAACAAATCAACCTAGATTCAACCTATTTTAAAATTGTAGTGGAATGGATCGCTTTTCAAAATTTTCAGGTTTGACCTACCTTGGGATGTGTTTGGTTCACGGAATGTAAGATTACCGGCGGGAATAAGATTACTGGGAATGTTATATTTTGTATTTGGTTCGTTTAGCAGAAATGTAAGATTACAATGTTTGGTTAAAAGAATAAAAAATTATTAGAATGTATATTTTACCAATTGTCCTTAATATATATTTGTTTTTTAACAAGTTAAATTCTACTATAATTTTACTATAATTAATTTATATATTTTCTTTAAAATTTTTAAATTCACAAAAAAAAAATATTTTTTTTACAAAATTGAAAAGATAAATATGTTTAATGAAAGGGTAAAAGTTTATTTAACCCCTGAACTTCATATAAAATTTTAATTATGGACTTTTTGTAAATCTAAAATAGTTTAAGGATAAATTTGTAATTTAACCTTCGTAAAATTTTTTTTATTCAAAAACAGAAAAATGATATTTTTGAAAGAAAAAAATTAAGGGAATTTTAGTTCAAAACGTTGGTAATCTAACAATAATTAAGGGAATGAGATAATCACATTCTCGATAATATACCTTAAAATACCACTGTTAAGAATAAAATATTACTGAAGATTGAGAATGTTTGCCAATCAAATGAGAAAATGACATTACATTCCTCTGATAATCTAATATGACGCCAACCAAACGCCCCCATAAAGCTTGAAAGGAACAAATAGACTTTTTGAGATTTAACCTCTTGACGTTTCAATGAATCAAATCAACATAGGTCCAACCTACCTTGAAGCTGCATAGAAGTAGACTTTTTAAGATTTCGCCATCCTGAAGTTGCAGCAGAGACAATAAATTCAAGTTTAACTTACCTTTAAGTTGTAGTGGAGTGGATCACATAATTTTTTTTCCAAGTTTTACATGTTTGGCCTACTCTGAAGTTATAAAGGAGCATATAGATTTTTTCAGAAGTTGTAAAGAATCAAAACAATTCAATCAATCTACTCTAAAGTTGCAGTGGAGTAGATCATTTTTTTTAATTTTCTAGGCTTGATTTAACCTGAAGTTCTAGAGATACGACTGATTTTTTTTAATTCAACATTCTTGAAGTTGTAGTGGAGCAAATCAACCCATGCCATTTATCCCGTTTTAGTTGGTCAAAAGAAATTGAAGCTGATTTTGAAGTCTGGAATATCAGTTAACATGCAATAAATTTTTAGATGAGATTTGAACATTTATAGATTAAGATATCTTCTTATGTATGAACTATATTTCAATTACCTTTATAACGCAACTTAAAATTCTTCAATCATACATCAGAAACTCAATATATGAAAATTTAATGAAGATAGTGCAAACAGAAAACTAGATACAAATCAAATACGTGATTTTATAATAATTATATATTTTTTATTATTTTATTAATTATTTGTAATTAAAATTAGTACAAGACTTTTTGTTATTATTTTAGGTAATTTAGAAATATATTTATTATTTTTAAAGAGATGTAGATAAATTAAAATTTTATTTTATTTTATCTCCTTTTAATTTGAATTAATCTATGAGATTGAAACAAATTTTAAATTTTATAATCTTTATGGTTTTAGGTTTTTATCAAGACATATCATTCAAAAATAAACCTATATATATATATATATATATATATATATATATATATATATATATTACTATCATTTTTATTTATTATTAGTACATAAAATATATATAACTTTTACATTTATTATGTTTCTTAATTGTCGACACCGTTTTTTGCCCAAGAGAGAAAAAACTTAGTATGAATTGGGTTTTTTTTTTTGAAAAAGTTTTGAAATGTGATGAGTCGCCACCAATCATTTTAAGGTTCGAGTCAGACACCATAAAAACTTGGTATTTTAATAAAATATTTTATTGTTTTATAAAAAAACAAGTTTTAAGGTCTACGAAAACCAGAGAATAGGTTCGGGAATCGGTTACGAGTGAGGAATGATTTGCACCCCCATACAGCCTAAAAAATGGTACATAGTCGATTACCCTATATTTAGAATAAACAATTTTGAGTTCAAACTTTATCTAATTTGAATATCATTACTGATGCAAAGTTGAAAAGGATATTCGTTTATTAAAACCAATAACATTCGCCCCCAACATGAATGTGGGAGATCAACTATTGTGCCCAATAACCGAACATTGTCTCGATATTTTAGAAATCATGATGCAATTTTGAAAATGATGTCGACCTATTTCAGGAATCACCAGTAGTCACCCCCTGGGCATAATTGCGGGAGATATATTATTGACTCTTTAATAAGTGAACATTGCCTTAGGTTTTAAAATAAGATGCAATCAAACAGTTTATCTTTAACCCTATTTAAATTATAGTAGATTAAGGCTCTTTCTAGCTTAAAGCATCAAATTATGAAGAATTAAGGAACCCAGAGGCTCAAAACTAAAAATGTAGGATTTAATATTAATCCTATTTGATTTTAATTTGTTATTAAATCGAATAATTGATATGGTCCCTTGAGCATTCAAGCGAGGGTCAACTTAGATTACTCCCTAAATTAAAAGGACTAGATTGAAATCTAACTAAAAATGGAGGCTCTATTTAACCTATTTATTTATATTAATATAAATTCTAATTAAAATTTAAGGACTAAAAAATAAGTGAACTGCAATTAGGAGATCTAAATATAAAAGTCTAAAATTTAAGGATCTAAATTTATAAAACTTAAAGTTTAAGGACTAGCTAATAAATCATATCTCTAATAATCGTGCTAATTAACAATTAAAAATTAAGGGATGGATCTAAATAAGTTTTAAAACTAGTCAATAATTAACAATTTGGGGATTCGAACAATCGACTCAAGTAATAGAGCATTTTATGCAAAAACTCGAATCGAATTGCTCCCTAATTAAAACTAAGGTAAAATCATAATTACCAAATCAAATTTTAAGCTTAAAGACCTAATCGAAGGACAAATACTAAAAACTATTTAAATTAAATAACAAAGAAAACACTAATCTTGCAACTTCGAGTAATAAAATCAAATTAAATAAATTAGACTAAAGGAAAAAATTAATATAATAATACAAGATGAAATAAAATAAGAAAAGCATGAGGACTAGAATGTAACAAACATAAAAAATTGAGGATCCAAATTAAATTAAAACATAAATATTATAATTAGGGATCAAATTAAAATTAACAAAATTTTAATAAGCAAATCAAAACAAATAAAAAATAGATTAGTGACCTAAGTGTAAAAGCATGCTAAAACTAGAGTGACTAAAACATAATTATCAATTTTTGATAAGCTACATAGGCATAAAATGCAAAAATTACACAATAAGGTATCCAAATTTTTTAAAAAAAATGGTCATTACAGTTGACCAAAATGCAAAAACAAGCTAAAAGTATGGGGACCAATTAATACATAGTACACATAGAAAAGGCAAAATAATAAAATGAATACAAATAAAAAGGGAAAATAACATATTTGGTCATTGTATATGACCAAAATGCAAAAATGCGCTAAACCTAGGGATTTAAATGTGATTTTACCCTAAAATTCACCTATATAACACACTTTTTTTCATTTCTCAACCTAAAACTGAAAAACAAACTCTCTCCCATCTCTCCTCTCTCTCTCTCTCTCTCTCTCGACCGGCCCTCTGCCAGCCTTATCGCCACCGTCCCAATTGTCGTTTTGATCACCATGCACGATGGTCAGAGCTCCATAACCAAGTCCAAACTACCCTAATCGCTCTGATCTATTCCCCTAGACCCAGATCTAGGTCGAAATAGTCGAATATCACTCTTAAATACCCCAAAGACCTTTAATTATTTTGGCTTCCCTCACTTTGACCACCACGAGGATGAATCAACCTTTCGATTCATCTACCATCTCAGGTAACTCTACGTATTCCCCTATTTTTTTTCATAAATATATATATATATATATATATTTATACCCAGTTTTACAGAGATTTTAAAATAAAATAAAAACCTAATTTATTGTTGGTTATGATTTCCTATTTTAATGCCCCGAATATTTTGGGCTTCGCTGAGATTTATGATGATTTGTTTGGCTAGGCTTGACGACGGCTGATTAGCACGGCTGGGCATGGGAAAAACTCGGTCGGCTGCTGTAGAGTTCATCTTGGTGGCAGCGGCGGTATCTGAGTTAATAAGATGTGTTAGGGTCAGGGTTAAGGTTAGATTAAGGTTTAGGCTTTGGTTTGGATCCAAGTTTGGGCCTGTAATTGGGTTGGAAATATATTTGAATATTGGGTTTGTAATAAAATATAATAATAATATATTTTTTTTAATAATAATAATATCGGGTTAAAAAATGGTGATTACAGTTGCCCCTCTTTGCTCATTGCAATGAAACAAGAATAGAGAAAAGACACAAAGAACCATTTTTCAATGTGATCATTGCTTGTCAAGTTGCGAACTATTAGTTAGGGATGTCAATTCACTTTCTTCTGCGATGGGTAAGACCATATTGAACAAGTTCTTCTTATTACAAACTTCTTCTCTCTCATCGGATGAGTTCTTCCCATTACGAACCCTTCATTGGAAATGTTGATCCACCTCCTTTTATAATGGAATTGTCGAATCTTCCCTGCAAATGATGTCATCTTTGCTTCGTTCTCTTGTCGGAGTCTGCTTCTTCAGTTCTTCAAGCTGGATCTCACACTAGGGTTATTCCTTGATCCTCCACCGGTTCATCCTCTCATCTTACAATCTAACAAATTGCCTCTATGAGTATTTGAAAATCTTCTCATCAGGCTACTCCAACCTCACCAATGACGAACCTGAGAATAATAAATCTACCATTAATTATCACATCTTGGAATCTCTGAATATTTTTCTTTTTCTTTTTGACTTATTTCATATTTTGCATTTCTCATTTTTAGCAGATTTTATTTTTTTTATTTTTTTTATTTTTCTCTTTTTTATTTTCTGAACACCATATGAAAACATCTTGCCCGAAGGTCTTACAATTGGGCCGGAGAACTTATCATCTTACTCGAAAGGCTTATAGATGACTCAAAGGATTTAGGCATCAAGCTTGAAAGACTTACCGATGGCCCGAAGATCTTATTAAGTAAGAAACTCTGGAAATCATTTTCTTATTTTTAAAAAAACAATTTTCAGAAAAGATTTAAATGAGAAACTTTGGAAATCGCTTTCTCATTTTTGAACATCATGTGAAAATATCGTGCCCGAATGTATTATGGATGGCCTGAAGGACTTATCATCTTGCTCGAAAGGCTTATATATGACCCGAAGGATTTCGACATCATGCACGAAAGACTTCCTGATGGCCCGAAAGACTGACTAAGTAAGAAAATTTGAAAATCATTTTCTTACTTTTCAAAAAATAAAATTTCAAAACATATTTAAATGAGAAATTTTGGAAATCGCTTTCTCATTTTTCGAAAATCATGTGAAAACATCCTTCCGAAGGTCTTATGGATGGCTTGAAGGATTTATCATCTTGCTCGAAAGGCGTATAGATGACCCAAAGGATTTATGCATCATGCTCAAAAGACTTACTAAGTAATAAACTTTTGGAAATCATTTTCTTAGTTTTCAAGAAAAATAAAATTTCAGAAAAGATTTAAAAGAAAAACTTTGGAAATCACTTTCTCATTTTTTGAAGGTCTTATGGATGACCCAAAGGACTTATCTTGCTCGAAAGGCTTATAAATGACCCGAAGTATTTAGGCATCATGCTCGAAAGACTTACTGATGGCCTGAAGGACTTACTAGTCAAGAAACCCTTGAAAATCAAGCTTAGTTTCTTAAAAAATCACTTATAGTTATCATCAAGAAACCCCTGAAAATCAGGCTTAGCTTCTTTCAAATTTATTTGAAAACATCAAGAAACCCCTAAAAATTAGGCTTAAATTATTTCAAAATTCATTTGAAAACATTAAGAAACCCTTGAAAATCAGTCTTAGCTTCTTTAAAAAATCATTTGAAAAAATCATAAAAAAACTTTCGAAAATCGGACTTAGCTCTTTGAAAACTCATTTAAAAGTCATCAAGAAACTTTTAAAAATCATACTTAGTTTCTTTGAAAACTCATTTAAAAATCATCAAGAAACTTCTGAAAAATCATACTTAGATCTTTAGTTTCTTTGAAAGGTAATTTAAGAATCATCAAGAAACCTTCCGAAAATTGGACTTTATTCTTTCAAAACGCATTTGAAAATATCAAGAAACCCCTGGAAATTAGGCTTAGTTTCTAAAACTTCTTTTGAAAACGTCTAGAAACCCTTGACAATCAGGATTTGTTTCTTAAACAAAATCTTTTGAAACACCATTCAATCTTTAAGAAACCTCTACAAATTAGATTTTCTTTAAAAATATTAAGAAACCTCTGAATATTAGACTTAGTTTCTAAAAAAACACATTAGCTGGGTAACATGCCCCACTTTAAAAATGATGATTGTTCTGTGTATGGGGTTCCTTAATTCTTGAGTTTCTTCCATTCTTAATGCAATTCCCTCCATTTGAGGCTTGAATTCTGACTTTTCTTTCTCTTATTTTCTTCAAAAATCTGTATGAATGATGTATATATGTATGACAAGATGAATGCACTTAAATGTCTCTAAATGTCATGCATGACTTTCTTGTATGCATAAATATTGATCATTCTTCTTCTCACCTCAAAGTGGAGACCTCAGTGTTCCTTCACTTGATCATCTTTAAATGGAATCTGCCTCAATATCGAGGTAGCAACTTGCCAGCTCAAGTTTGCAAACTTTGGGGGATCGACCTGATCATCTTGTGGTCTTTCTTTTGTCTTCATTTTGGGGGAAAATGATTTCTCTCTCGAATTCTTATTATGATCAGGTATATGGCTTTGATGTCATTTCTGTCCATTACTCGACCGCTCAATCAAATTTGTTTCTTATGACTCGTCTTCCAACTGAAGCATGAATGGTTTATTTTTCAAGGTAAGCTCTATTTGTTTTCATCTTTTGGCCCTGGCACTCCAAATGGTGATGTTCTCCTTCATGGTCTTTTTGATATCGATCTTATTGTCTCCACATGATCGAGATTTTCTAGGAATGCCCAATGCGGGACCATCAATAGTCAATATTTGATTTTGAATGATTTGATCCTCATATCATTCGTCAACAAGAACAAGCTACCATCTTGGGAAAACAAATGAGCTGTCATGTGTCTTCTTGTTATGGTCAATGTTTAGGGGCCTTCACTTTCTATGTGATCTTAAAATCAGATGGACATTTAAGAAGAGAAATTTTTTTCCTTGATATGAATTAAGATACCTGGAAATCTTGAGGTAAGTCGTGCCCTTCTTGTTCAGTATGTTATCTCATTGCTTCCTCATTACTCATTTCTTTGCTTTGGTTTCTATTTATAAGCCTCATCAAGTTCAAGGACCTCTTTCTCAAGGGATTGTCTTGTTTGAAAATGTTTTTCTTCTATTTTGAAATCAAAGAACGAAAGAATTTTGTAAAATATTGCCCCTTACACAATTGAAGCAAATCATAAACATGAGTTCATAGTTCATAGATTATCAATTGCTCTTTAAATTTTTGAAGTTATACTTTTTTGACAAGTGTCAGGACTGGTGGGTTAGCTTTAGGATGGCTTCTTATTTTCTAAGGTTTCAGCCATCTAGATATCCTTATTTGTTTATATTAGGTGGATGCAAACAAAATAAAACAACTAGCACATTCAATTGCTTGACTTTTTGGAACACTTCTATTTCAGTTCTATGAAATCTTTCAATTTTTCAAGTTTTGCAAACTCTTTTAGTAGAGGTCTAAATTTAAAATTCTTGAGTGCTTGTGTGAGGTCGACTATAACAAGTGTTCCTCGACTTTCTTAGTCCATTTTACTAAAACCCCTTATTTAGTAAATTTGATTTAATTTTCCATTGTTTATATAGATGAATTCAACTTTATTGTATATATATTATAATCACCTTCA
The DNA here is from genome assembly GCF_006381635.1 of Hibiscus syriacus. Classification (NCBI taxonomy): domain Eukaryota; kingdom Viridiplantae; phylum Streptophyta; class Magnoliopsida; order Malvales; family Malvaceae; genus Hibiscus; species Hibiscus syriacus. The sequence continues at coordinate 8,133,467 of NW_024062800.1, read as the reverse complement.
TCGGGCTAGCTGAATCTATTCATAAAGGCAGTGCATTTAACCAATCACTTTAGAGTAATAGCTCAAGCTTTATTGTATACATATTGTAATTACGTTCATGGGTATGTCGATTTAATTCTTAAGCTCATCGAGGAGAACCTGTTATAGACTGGGTATTGTTAAAGGTCAGGAAATCTCATATTTAGAGTTTAATTCCCAAGAAGTTGACCTAAACTAAATTCATCTACTCGACTATTCCATTGGACTAGATTAGAATTATCATCGAAAATCATCAATAGAAGTAGAACCCAATTAGCTTTGCAACCTTGTATACAATAGCCCAATTTTGTATGCTCTTATACATACTTAAATACCAAGCCTTTAATTGTCTCTTCATGTGAGGATAAGGCTTATCTTGTTCCCTGTAAAAGAAGGGTATGGTATTTTGGTGTATCTTATAGAGTAAGATCAAGGGTTCTTGCTTTATACAGGTTCAGTTTTGTCACTTTGTCAAAGATTTATAACTTTAATTATTTAAAGAACCTTTAATCCAATTGATATTTAGAGAATTTCAAGATTGCAAATTTGTTCATTGCTCAAAGTTTGAAAAGAGTAGTGTTTTTTTTAAATTAAAACCTTAAAAACTTCTTAACATTAGAGAAAGAGAAAAAAAACATATTGCTTTCATGAAGAGTGCAACCAAGCACCATAGAGGGCGAACAACAAAGTCACGTGATTTCATATTACCCATATTGTCCATCTAATGTTATACGACGCCTGCTTTAATTGAATGAAGCATTTAGCGCTTTAGTGCTCCAATCAGGTCCATCATCCATTGCTCAACCAACTCTCGAGTTAACGTTCCATTACTGACAAACATCTCTATTTCTTTCATCAATGGAACGCAGTTCCCTGTAGAATGCGCAGGTGCTCCACTGTGGATATCACAGACATTATCTTTGTCATAGATATGACCAGAAGGGCTTGTCATACTTTCATTGGTCTTGGAATGATATGTTGACCTTTAACAAGATGAGGGAATAATTTTGATATGGGTGCTTGGAACACCTCCATAGCCTTCCTAACTCGAGGAATCTTTTTTGTCGATTCAAGTGACTAGCTGTCTTTTTTCTTTTATAATTGTAAAGACTCAGGGCTTGACATTCATTCATCTCATCATCTTTTGATTTTTGAATGGCTAATCTTTTGGATGCAGTCTTCAGATTCCCTTTGGTGATTACATACTCTACTTACTCCCCACTTGACACAAGATATTCAAAATCATTTGTTGAATCTGCAAGCAACAACTCAAAGAAAGGATCTGAAAGGATGTTATGAAACATACATGACATTTCCTTTTCAGCATCAGATGTTGAACTTGAGCTATCATGCTTTTCCATCTCAATGTGTATTCTCCAAAGATTTCAGTAGCTTTCATCTTCAATTTATAGAGATCTTGACGATTTGGAGCCAACTCTTTGACATATTTGTATTGATCTAAAAAGGCATTAGCCAAATCAATCCATGACTTAATTTGCTCTTTGCTCAAGCGTCTATACCATACCACAGTCGGTCTAGTAAAACTATCATGGAAGCAATGAATCAACAAATCATCGTCATTCAAGTACCCCCTCCATCTTTCTACAGAACATGTTTAGATGGATCTAAGGGCAACTGGTACCATTCGTGGGAATGACCAACGTGAGGAATAATCTTGGTTCTCTTACATCTAGGTTTTTATTAAAGACCTCACCAACATTCTTTACCTCAACCAACCCTTATAACTATTTAATTTTTCCTTTGAAATGCTCGGTAACCATGATATTCTTCCCTTTATCCAAATAGGATGCCCCAGGGTGGTCAACCAAACTTGGTGTGTCAATTCAATGATACAGATGTCTTTCAGTAGACTCTCTTTCTTTCTTGACGACCATTGTAGCTAATATTTTAGTCATCTGACCCAACACTTCTTATTAAGAAATTGATGCTTCATTTCCCATACTCTGTTGTAGTGCGACCATTTGGTCTCGTATTACTGTCATGTAACCTTCAAAAATTATTTTGATGTTTTTTTTATAAAAATGCATAAAACATTTAAATAAATAATTACAATGCATGCATATAAAAAGGTGTCAATCCAAAGCAACAATCTTAAATGATTTTCATTGAACACAAAAGGTTCCAGTACATCGAATAGCCAAACTACAAATAATGAATATCTTTAGCTCCTAGCTTTCCTATCTTATTCAGGAGCCATGTTATCTTTCAAGCATGATATAGTGCTAAGCCATTAATATGATTCAAATCTCTTGCAAATACATCTAAGTCAACCAACTTGTCTTTATTCTTTACCTTACATTTCAACCCTTGAAGATGTAGGCAATATTGATTATTTTCTATCGTAAGAGACTCGATACGGTTATGAAATTCTCGTGCAAGATTTCTATAATCATGTACCAGTCCTATCAATGTTTTATTGTCGGCTCTACTAGCGTCTAGTTCAATATTTTTCTAATGATTATGGTTTTGAAATGATGCTTCTGTGTCAGTAAGGGTTGTTCTCAACATTTCTTTCTTTGTTGACCATATCCCTAACTCTTGGAAAGCTGCTTTACATTCATTTTCTGCAATATGTAGATTACGAGAGCACCTCTTAGTTCATCCTTAATTCATTTTATAATTCTTTTTCTATTCTTTGGCGTCACTATTCAATTTAAAGGCTTCTTTTTCCCACTCTTCTAGAGTATTGCCTTAAACAACACTTTGAAAGGCTTGATTGATTCTTTGAAAACCATCTTGCATGGCTTCCAATTCTCTGTTCAGAATGTCATTTTCGTTTGGCAATTCACGTATTTGGGCTTCGTATTTCAACAAATGCTCTTTGTTTTGGGTACCCTCACTGATTCTTTTGTCCTTAGACTCTCTTGGCTTCCAATACTCCATGCTATAGCAAACGATAAATTTGACGTTTAAAGGAAACACAACTCTCCATATAATGTCCTTGAGCTCCTGAGTAATATTCACAGTAAGAATTGGCATCATAGCACTCCGGGTATGGAGGTTGCAAAGGCTTCATATACTGCGGGGTCACCTCTCATGCTTCTAAGAACTTACTAAATAAATATCCATATATGATAGGAGCGAGATCAAAGTCAAGATCAATACCTCTAATCTTCCAGTCATCAAAGAGGGAAATCTCTATTGAGTGAACATAAGTTTTTGAAGCTTGCCTTAAATGCTAAATCATTTTAGTTGGATTACTGTTATCCTTTATTTTCATATTCCTATGTACTTTGGTGGTGTCTGGACCTATAGTGAACACAAATTTGCCCCGTTTGAAACTCAACAACTCTGCCTGAATAAATCCTCTGACTTTACTTTTCAAGGCATAACACTCTTCTGTTGTATGCCCCGAGCTCCTAATATGATAACCACATATGGTATTAGAATTTTATGCCTTTGGATATGGAGGCTCATTCGGTTTAGATTGAACTGAAGTCATAAGGTTCATCTCAAATAACATAGGGAGTAGATCCTCATATACCAATAAGTTCAGATTATGTGTCTTCTCCTCATCTATATTTCCTTGAAATTTTACAGTTTGTTATTGTTTCCTTTGTACTTCCCGATAACTTGTTGATGCGGACAATGATTGCACGTGGTTCCTAAAGTTTTCTTGGATCATCTTACTAAAAAATAACCTCTTGTGTTACAGAATTATTCTTGTCAAGTTATTTCTTCTTTTGCGTAGAAGCCTATTTTCCTTTGGGCAGCATAACTATTATATCTGTCATCTTGGACATTTGTTCCCTTATTTTTGCAGTTCACTTTCCTCTTCGTTAAACATGCAATCTTTGGATGTACAACTCTCTACTTTTCTCGGAACTTCTTTCAGATATTGCTTCTTATTTGCATTGTGGTCTACCTGATCATGAAGCCCCTTGTCCATTGTGAAAACCTTTTAATTGGTGACTACTCAGAATCGACACCCTTTTGCGTATTTCATGACCATATGATGAAAGAAAATGAAAGGCAAAAAGAAAACAAGTTAGGACATATAGAAGGATGTTAGGTGTAAAGGTAAATATAAATGCGAAGATTCAAATACAGATGCAACGAAAGAATCGATCCCAAAAAATAATTGTTCCTTGAACAATTCTTGAAAAACTAGAAATGTCTCGGTACAATAGGAAAACAAAAATCAAAGATTTACAACTTGTGCGAGTAATTGGATAACGAGTCATTTTTGTCTGACTCTGGTTCTTTAAATATCTTTAAAGTTTATTCTTCCTCTCCATCATGTCGGTTCACAACCTTCTGTTATTGTTTTCAATGTTGAATCTTCTTGGTCTTATTTGTCTCTTTAGTAGATAAAATGTCTATAAATCCTTGTAACTTCTGCTTTGTCCACAGAAGAATCTTTGAAATTATATCTAACCCATCGGAAGGCATTGCTACGAGCATTGCTTTTCAGGAACCTTCTAACTGAGCAGTTATTTTAGGGATAAATACCTTCGAACGATATGTTATACTCATGCAAAAATACAACAAAGCATAGAACAAAAATGTATGTTTAGCAAAAATAATTAAATATGACTCAAAGCTGAGACTTAAAAATGAAGCATACAAAGGAAATTAAGTGTCTTAACCGCATGCATTCTAGTTCTCCTAGGCTATCAATATGGCTCTAGTAGGGTAGTTTACTAAATTCTCTACATGAAGTTGGATTCTAGCAAATAGTCCCCAAGACATCTTTACAGTCTGCTAAGGTTGACTCCAATTCTAGCCCATTATAGACTTACGAATCAGGTTCGGCTCAGGGGATCACACATCTAAAAGCGTATCTCAAAACTGATATCTGGATAGGCAACTTAAGATGCTTTCTAGAGGTAATTTGTCAGACCCACAGAAGAATGTCCAATGCTCCTCATGAGGTGTGACGTTTCGCCTACATAAATAAATCAGGATTGAGCTTAGGTTTAGAGCTATGATATACAACAGTCCTAAATATTCACAGAAGTGTAAGCATTAACTAGAGATAATTTTTTTTCTTTTTTCTTCATTGAAATAACACAATGATTTGTAAATTAAATAATATCGAACTCATATTTCCAGAATCCTAAATATAGGTAACCAACTTGTGGCTCAACTCTCAAGTTATTTTAAAAAACAAAATGTCCCCAATGGAGTAGCTAAGTTATCGACACCATTTTCTCCCGGATGGGGAAAAATTAGTACGACTTGGGTTTTTTTAAAAGGTTTAAAAATGTGAGGTGTCCCCATCAATCATTTTAAGGTGCAATTGAGACACCATAAAAATCGGGTTATTTTAATAAAATATTTTATTTTTATAAAAAAACTAAGTTTTAGGGTTTATAAAAACCAAAGAATAGGTTTGAGAGTCAGTTACACATAGGGAAGGATTAGCACCCCATTAGCACCCAAAAATTGGTTCATAGTCAATTACCCTATATTTAGAATCAAAATTTTGAGTTCAAACTTTATCTAATTTGAAGATCATTACAGATGCAAAGTTGAAAAGGTTATTCGTTTATTAAAGCCAATAGCATTCGCCCCTAGCATGAATGCGGGAGATCAGCTATTGTGCCCAATAACCGAACATTGCCTCGATATTTTAGAAATCATGATGTAATCTTGAAAAGGATGTTGTCCTATTTTGGGAATCACCAGTAGTCATCCCCTAAGCATAATTGCGAGAGATATACTATTGACTCCTTAATAATGAACATTAAGATACAATCAAACAGTTTATCATTAACCCTAATTAAACTAATAGTAGATTAAGGCTTTTTCTAGCTTAAAGCATCAAATTATGAAGAATTAAGGAACCTAGAGTCTCAAACCTAAATATATAGGCTCTAATATTAATCCTATTTGATATTAATTTGTTATTAAATCGAATAATCGATATGGTCCCTTGAGCTTTCAGGTGAGGGCCAACTCATATTACTCCAAAAATTAAAAGGACTAAATTGAAATCTAACTAAAAGTGGAGGCTCTATTTAACCTATTTAATTATATTAATCTAAAATTCTAATTAAAATTTAAGGACTAAAAAAATAAATGAACTACAATTAGGAGATCTAATTATAAAAGTATACAATTTAAGGATCTAAATTAATAAAACTTAAATTTTAAGGACTAGCCCATAAATCACAACTCTAATAATTGTGCTAATTAACAATTAAAAATTAAGGGATTGATCTAAATAAGTTTTAAAACTAGTCAATAATTAACAATTTGGGAATTCAAACAATCGACTCGAGTAATCGAGCATTTTATGCGAAAACTCGAATTCAATTGCTCCCTAATTAAAACTAAGGTGAAATCCTAATTACCAAATCAAAATTTAAGCTTAAAGACCTAATCTAAGGATAAATTCTAAAAACTAATTAAATTAAATAACAAAGAAAACACTAATCTTGCAACTTCGATTAATAAAAACAAATTAAAATAAATTAGACTTAAGGAAAAAATAATATTATAATACAAGATGAAACGCAATACAGAAAAGAATGAGGACTAGGATGTAATGAACATGACAAATTGAGGATTCAAATTAAATTAAAACATAAATATTATAATCAGGGATCAAATTAAAATTAATAGAAATTTAATAACCAAATCAAAACAAATAAAAAACATATTAGTGACCTAAGTGTAAAAACACGCCAAAACCAAAGTGACTAAAACATAATTATCCATTTTTGATATGTTACATAGGCATAAAATGAGAAAATTACACAATCAGGATATCCATATTTAAAAAAAATGAAATGGTCACTACAGGTGACCAAAATGAAAAAACACGCTAAAGGTATTGGGACTAAAAAATAAATACACCAATTAATACATAGAATGCATAGAAAAGGAAAAATAACAAAATTAATACAAATAAAAAAGGGAAAATAACATATTTGGTCCTCGTAAGTGACCAAAATGCAAAAACGTGCTAAACCTAGGGGAACTTAAACATGATTTTACCCTAAAATTCCCCTATATAACACATTTTTCAACTTAAAATCGAAAAAAAGCTCTCTCCGCTCTCTCTTCTCTCTCAGTCATCCCCTGCCTACCTCATCGCCACCGTCTCGACCGCCGTTCCGGCCACCACACAGTGTAGTCGGAGCTTCTAAACCAAGCCCAAACTATCCTAATCGCTCTGATTTATTCCTCTAAACCTAAATCTTGGATTGAAATAGCTGAATATCACTCTTAAATACCCCAAAAATCCTTTAATCGTTTCAACTTCCCTCACTCCAGCCACCGCGAGGATGAACCAACCTTTCGATTCATCTACCCTCTCAGGTAACTCTTTGTGTCCCCTTTTTTTCGTAAATATAGATATATTTATTTTTTTGGCATTCGAAACTGAAAAAAAGAAAGAAAAAATTTCTTTTTTTTATTTTTACCTTAAGCTTTGTTTTGTATTGCTTTGAAAATATGAAAAAGAGATCCCTTTTACAACATGGTTTCGGGATTTTATACCTAGATTTACAGAGATTTTAAAATAAAATAAAAACCTAATCCACTGTTTGTGATGATTTTCCCTTTTAATGCCTCAGATTTTTCGGGTTTTGTTGAGATTGCTGATGATTTGTTTGGCTAGGTTTGATGGTGACTGATAGGCACGGTTGGGGGTGGGAAGAACTCGACCTGTTGCCATGGAGTTCATCTTGGCGACGACGGCAGCGGCTGAGTGAATAGGATGGGTTAGGGTTATGGTTATGTTAGGATAGGGTTAAGGTTTAGACTTTAGTTTGGATCGGGGTTTGGGAATGTAATTGGGCTGAAAATAGATTTGAATATTGGGTTTTTAATAAAATATAATAATAATATTTATTATTTTATTACTCTTTTGTTTTCATACTTTGTACTTTGTTATTTTTCATACGTTTGATTCGTAATTTACATTTATAATCATTATTATTTGTTCTATCTATTTACACCCTTTAAATTCAGTATTAATTTAATTTAATTCTTTTTTAAAAAATAATTTCAATATGAATTGTATATGATTTTCTCTAAACTCTATATTTATATGTGCAAGGAATAAATAATATATAGAACTCTAGTCTTAATGAATATTAAAGTCTTCATAATAAAATACATTAAAATCTTATTTAATATATAATATTCTAACCATAGTAGATATTTAGGTAACAAAAATTCACAAAATATTAATATTTTATTTATAAATAATAAATAAATAGCAGAAAAGAAAATAATTATATTTATAATAAATTGCATAGCATACATCTGGTACGGCCCTTAACATGCACTATATATAGTTTCATGCTCGCGACAAAAGAAAAATAAATCTAACCATAACCCTAACCTAGCCCCAACCTAGCCCTAACCCTATATTTTCTCTTTACATCCTTTGAGTTTCAACGTTAATTGGGGTTTTGTTTTCAAAATTTCCTTTTATTTTCCAGAGTTTACGGATTTGATTTGAGTTTGTGTCAATGGCTCATCTCGGAGGCAGTGCCGAGGCGCGTGCACGTTCCAAGCAGTATGAGTATAGGGCCAATTCTAGTTTTGGTTCTTACCGCTGATTCTCCTTCTCGTGATACTCATGAGCCGACCGGAGAGCCGAAATCTCTGTGTGGAAAGATTGACCCTAGGTCGTTTGGTGATCGTGTTTATAAAGGTATGCCGCGGGAGTTAGATCAGAAGGTTAAGAAGTCTATGAAAAGGAAAGAACGTGACTCGCTTGTTGAGCCGGTTCCAGGAAGGCAAAGCAAGAGGCGTAAGTTACGTGAGGAGAATGTTTTGGTTGTTATGGAGGAAGGTGTTTATCAGCCGAAAACGAAGGGGAGTAGGGCCGCTTACGAGGCTATGTTGAGTTTGATTCAGCAGCAGCTGGGTGGACAACCGCTTAATATCGTTATTGGTGCGGCGGATGAGATTTTGGCGGTGGTTAAGAACGAGGGGACCAAGAATCCGGATTAGAAGAAGAGATTGAAAAGTTGCTGAATCCGATTCCGGATCAGGTTTTTGACTAGCTTGTTTCGATTGGGAAGTTGATTACGGATTATCATGTCGGTGGTGATGGAGCTGGGGGTTATGTGGCGAATGGGGATGAAGGTCTTGATGAAGATGTGGGGGTCGCGGTCTAGTTTGAAGAGAATGAAGATGAAGAAGAGGAAAGTGATGTCGATTTGGTGGAGGAGGAGGGTGATGATGGGTTTGATAATGGTTCTGGGGCTATGGCTATGCATATGGGTGGTGGAATTGATGAGGCGATGAATTTGAATGTTCAGGACATTGACATCATGGTATTAAATTGTGGCCACAACGCAATGTAACGTCTGTATTATAACGGTTTTGAAGGTATCTGTGACGTAATATTAGCACAACACGATAAAAAAATCACATCACGATTGTTGCGGTCAAAAACTGTTACATAACACCGTAAAAAGTTATAAATTGCACCGCAACGCTGCAATACTGCAACAAACTTTTAAATTATCCAAAATATAAAATTAAATAAATGGAATATTTTTATTTAATCCTTAAAAATAAATTATAAATATATATCACTAGTAATATTGTAATAGTTATCTTTAAAACTAGTAACTTAAATATGAATTATTTAAATATTAAATTAATTTTCAATTAAATTCTTAAATTAACATTAAGTATCATAAATTTTATGCTTATTTATTATTATAAAAATTTTACATAAATGAAAATTTTATTTTATGATACTATATTTTAAAATTGAATTTAAAGAAGTAACAAAAATATTTCTTCTTATTCTATATTATAAAATAGATTGCTCATCCATAAAAACCAGAACGTTAGATTGGATTGATGTACCTAAATACAAAAGGAGTGACAACGCCTTCTATCCTATAACATATACGCAAGCTGCTGGGTAGAAACTGGTTAATAACAATATTGCAGGTCTTCATCTCCATTAAGCTGTGATGTTTCATCTTCAAGCGCAGTCATTGCGATTCGTTTCGTCTTCAAGCGCAGTCATTGCGATTTGTTTCTCTGGTTTCATGCACATGCTGTGTTTGATGTTTGTCTTAAGTAAAGTTTGTGTTTACAAGGTTGTTTTTAGTTGCTCTTCACCTGTTTGTGTTTATGTGTGTGTGAAATTTCCCATTAACAAAGAAGATGAACGGTTCATCAGCAACTCAGGTAGTTTCGTTGTTTGTGGAAAATATCCCTTTGGCATTACATTGGAAGGGTCTATGGTTCTTATTTGCTCGATATGGGAATGTCATTCGTTCTTTCATTGCAAATAAGCTAACCAGAAAAGGCAAGCAATTTGATTTTTTGAGGTTTAGAAGCAAAGTAGAGACAGAAAGTGGTATGGAGAAGTTAAATGGTTTTGTTCTAAATGGTTTCAAATTATCGGTTCAGTTTGAAAAGTCTAGAGGATTATCAAGAGTAAGAGGTCTTAGAAACACTGATAGGGAGACAAGGAGATGGGGGGTTTCATTCAAGAAGAAACATCAAAGGAGGCATTTCTAAGGATCTTGAACCAATAGCAAGAACAAATTAGTAATTTTCAGGCTAAAATTACAGAAAGAGGAAGATTGGGCAGAAATAAGGTGAGTTCAGTGAAGCGAATAAAATGCTATGTAGAGAAGGAGGTATTGTTGAAATTGAAAAGATGCTTGGTCGGCCAGATGTCAACGGTTTTCAGAGTGAGGGAGATTAGTTTTTGTTTGTAGAAATGGGGATTAGAGATCATCAAAGTCCAACGTATAGGAGGTAAATCATCTCTATTAAGCTTTGAAGATGATGAATTGTTCTTGATGTTATAAGACATGAACTGGTCATATCTCAAAGAAATCTTCTCGAAGGTTGAGCTCTGGTCAGAATTGTTGGATATATCAGAGAGGGTGACCTGGATTAAGGTCTCGGGTGTCCCTTTGCAATGATGGAATCACACCCTTAAAAGGGTGGCGAAGTTATGGGGAAATTTTGAATCTTTAGGATAGAATGCATACCATTCTATTGATGGTGAGAAAGTAACAATTCTGATAACTACAAACCAAGATAAGAGGATCGATGAATCAGTGGAGATAGAAATTGGAAACAATGTTCACTTGGTTCGAGTATTGGAAATCGACATTTTGGATGATGTTGGAACATCGACTCAATGAAGAATCAAACAAAAATTAAAGGAAGGTTTGAATGATCATAAGGAGGATGTCCATATGATCTCAACGGAAGAGGATAATTCTAGTGCATCTTCGGCTAAGTTGGAGAGAACTGAAGAGATGAGAGGGATGCTGAATTAACTGTGTGTTGCTTTGGGAACGAATTCAATAGAAACGAGGACACTCATTTACACGAGAAATCAAGCCTTCTGAATGAATCAGAATTAAGTGGTGGAGGAGATATTATGGCAGTTCATGATCCTTCTCGGATTGATGTTCCTTTTGAAGTTGATGCTAAAAGAATTAAAAGTTCAATAGGGAAGGTTAAAGCTTCATTTGAGGAGCACGTTAAATACAATCGAGATGATGGCGAGAATGTCGAGAGTGGTGACTTAAAAAATGGAGATGACAATTTCAATATGGGTAGCGATTCTGATTCTCCTGCAACTAATGAAGACCTTAATCACTTGTGGTTGCCACTTAAGGACATAAAGGGTCGGGAAGATTTTGAGACTGATGATTTGGAAAATTTCTTTCCAAAAGTAGAGCATTTGAGAAAAAACAAAAAATTGAAAAGGTATGGATCTCTTTTGAAACTTCAAAATCAAGTTTTATTGGTTCCAAGTAGAAGAAAAAGGGATCAAGCGTTTAAGAAGCTTAAATTAAAGATAACAGATTTGGAATCCTCAGAGTTATCAGGAAGTGTTAGGAAAATAAACCGAGTACAAGTAATTTCCCTATAACCAGATTAGTGAGAATGCGAAATAAAAGTGGAAAAATAATACCCAAAAATTGATAACGGAGTTCAGCCAATTGTGCTTACGTCTCCGGGCTGCTGTAGATCTTTTACTAAGAGAGAAAATTTACAGGTGTTTACAAAACACTCACTACTCACAAGAAAGCTCTCTAGTATAGGAAGAAAGAAATGTTTTGGGATGATTTTGAAGCTAAATGAGCTAGGGTATTTATAGTTGAAACTTAAGGACTTAATCTTGTAAATACCCTAAAGCCTAGGGATTAATTGTGATTATCCCATTATCATTTTTCAACAAACATCTACCAAACTTTGAAAAACTATTTTTCAAAGAAACATTTACCAAACTTTGAAAACCATTTTCAAAGAAACATTTACCAAACTTTGAAAACCATTTTTTCAAAGTTGGTTATCAAACTTGAAAACCATTTTAATAATTTCAACAATCTCCCACTTGAAGACTGATTTTAATCTGTCTTCACACCTTGATCAATGCAACAGCTTTTCTAGTCTTGTTACTCTAGCATGCCAACTGAAGTTGAACACAACTTTAGTTTGTCTGTAGTCACCATCTTTATCAACATGTCTGCCGGATTTTGAGCTCCACTGATCTTTTCAAGTTTCAAAATCTCATCTTCTAGAAGAGACCGGATAAAATGATATCGCAATTGTATGTGCTTTTTCCTGGAATGAAAAGACGGATTTTTTGCTAGATGTATAACACTTTGACTGTTGCAATACAAGACATTGTTTTCTTGTTTCTTGCCTAACTCTTCCAAGAAACTTTGGAGCCAAACCATCTCCTTACTGGCTTCCGTAACACCGACATATTCTGCTTCAGTTGTGGTGAGAGCAACTATCTTCTGTAGTTGAGAAACCCAACTCACTGCAGTTCCTCCTAGAGTATAGACATACCCTGTAGTGCTCCTTCTGATGTCAACATTTCCGTCTAAGTCAGCATCTACATAGCCTGTCAGTATCGTATCTCCACCTTTGAAACAAAGTGTTTTATTTGTGGTACCCCGCAGATATCTGAGGATCCATTTGACTACTTCCCAGTGTACCTTGCCCGGATTATTCATGTGCCTGCTAACAGCTCCCACTGCTTGAGCAATATCTGGTCTGGTACAAACCATGGCATACATCAGACTTCCAATTGCTGAGGCATACGGCACCTTCACCATGTGTGCACGTTCTTCCTCCGTCTTTGGTGACTGTTCTTTGGAGAGTCTGAAATGAACACCTAAAGGTGTACTTATTGGTTTAACATCTTGCATGTTGAACCTGGAGAGTACTTTTTTGATGTACTCAGCCTGTGATAATATCAAAGTCCCCGACTTTGTGTCTCTCTTGATCCTCATCCCAAGAATCTGCTTTACAGTGCCCAGATCCTTCATAGCAAACTGCTTTGACAATTTTTTCTTCAAGTTTATAATCTCTTGCATGTCTGAGCCTGCAACGAGCATGTCATCAACGTACAACAATAAAATAATGAAGCTATTATTGAACCTCTTGATGTAGCAACAATGATCTGCTTGGCATCTGGTAAAACCACTGCTACTCATGAAACTATCGAACTTCTTGTACCACTGTCTAGGAGCTTGTTTTAAACCATACAAGCTCTTCTTCAACCTGCATACAAGGTTTTTCTTGCCTACCTCTATGAAGCCTTCTGGCTGCCTCATATAGATTTCTTCCTCCAAATCACCATGAAGGAAAGCTGTCTTTACATCTAACTGCTCAAGATGTAAATTCTCTGCAGCTACAATTTTCAGCACCAGTCTGATTGTAGATAGCTTCATGACTGGAGAGAAAATTTCATTGTAATCAATACCTTCTTTTTGTTGAAAACCTTTGACAACCAATCTTGCTTTATAGCGTTTTCTCCCATCGTGCTCTTCTTTGATCCTGTAAATCCACTTGTTATGGAGCGCTTTCTTGCCTGGTGGTAATTCAGCTAATTCCCATGTCTAATTTGACATAAGCGAGTCCATCTCATCTTTCATGGAAGACTCCCACTTGACTGAATCCTCCACTTGCATTGCTTCATCATAGCACTCTGGTTCACCATTTTCAGTCAGCAACAAGTAGTGCAAAGAATGAGAATACCGTTGGGTTGGTTTAGGAATTCTGGAGGAACGTCTCAGTTCTGGTGTGCCTGGTTCTTCCTCTTGAACTACTTCAGGACTGATCTGAACATCATTTCCAGAAATCTCCTCAAGCTCAGCAAATTCCTTTGTTTCAGCTTCGGTATTACTTGATTATGCGGTTGACCTATCTTTGTACATCACATTTTCATTGAAAATGACGTCTCTGCTTCTGATGATCTTTCGATTTTCGTAGTCCCAAAACCGGTAACCGAACTCATCACCACCGTAACCAACAAAGACGCATTTGTTGGACTTGGCATCAAGTTTACTTCTTTCAGCAGAGTTTATGTGTACATAAGAAATACAACCAAACACTCTTAAGTGTGAAAGGTTTATTTCTTTCTTGCTCCAAGCTCCTCTGGTATTCCGCCATCCAAAGGAACTGAGGGCCCACGGTTGATCAGGTAAGCTACAGTGTTGATAGCTTCAGCCCATATAAATTTGGGCAATCCGGCATGTATCCTCATGCTTCTGGCACATTCATTCAGAGTTCTGTTCATGCGCTCTGCTACGCCATTCTGCTGCGGTGTTATGGGAACTTTTGTCTCCATCTTGATCCCATTGTTTGCGCAGAAATCTCTGAAACTACTGTCTCTGTACTCTCCTCCATTGTCAGACCTCAACCGCTTGACTTTCAAACCAGTCTCATTTTCCACCATGGCCTTCCATTTTCTGAAGGTATCAAAGACTTCTGATTTCTTCTTCAGAAAATAAACCCACACCTTCATTGTTGAATCATCGATGAAGGTGACATAATATAGGGAGCCTGCAAGAGATGGAACAGGGGATGGTCCCCATACATCAGTATGAACCAATTCTAACCTTTCTGCCTTGGGAGTCTTGCCAATCTTTGTAAAACTGACTTTCTTTTGTTTTCCAAAGATGCAATCCTCGCATAGTCCGACGTCTACATTCTTTAGATCCGACAGCTTCCCTTTTGACAGAAGTATCTTCATTCATTTCTCGCTCATATGGCCGAGCCTTTGGTGCCATAGGTTTGATTTTCCAACAGCATCTGGTACTGCAATGATATTCTCTAAATTTGAGGTTACATAGAGAGTACCAGTCTTCTTACCACGAGCAATGACGAGTGCTCATTTGGTAATCTTCCATTCACAGCCTGAAAAAGTTGTACTATATCCTTCTCCATCAAGCTGTCCAACAAAAATCAGATTTCTTTTGAGGCCAGGAATATGTCTCATTCCTGTCAGCTTCCAGGTGGTCTGGTTTGGCAGCTTTAGTCGGATGTCTCCTTTTCCGACAATCTTCAAGGTTTCATCATCAGCTAGATGAACCTTCCCAAAATCAGCACTGACATAGTTCTCCATGATTTCTCGGCATGGGGTGGAGTGGAAAGATGCCCTTGAATCCAAGATCCATGATTCAATCGAACTGTTGACGCTTAAAATCATGGCATCACCTGTCTCTTACGTCATGTTGGCAGATTCCTGTGCGCCGGTATTTTTCTTCGGTGCTCGGCAATCTCTTTTGAAGTGACCCTTCTTGCCTCAATTATAACAGGTAAAATCTTTATTTCCTGTTCTTGATTTGCCCCTTCTGGATTTTGATCTGCCACGATTTGAATTTCTTTCTGAAGTTCTCCCTCTAGACTCCGTGTGCAAGGCTGAGGAGGTTGATGCTTCACCCGATTTTCTTCGTCGAATTTCTTCACTCAATACCAGATCCCGAACATCGTCGAATTTTAATTTGCTGCTTCCCGACGAACTGCTGACTGCTGTAACAGTAGCATTCCAACTGTCTGGTAGAGATGATAAGAGAATTAAAGCTCGAACTTCATCATCGAACTCAATTTCCACTGAACTCAACTGGGTTGTGATTGTGTTGAGTTCATTTAGGTGTTGTGCCATCGATGCCCCTTCCGCCATCCGCAAATTGAATAATCGCCTCATCAAATGAACTTTGTTTGAGGCCGATGGCTTCTCGTACATACTGGAGAGAGCCGCCATAAGACCCGCCGTGGTCTTTTCCTTTGCTATGTTAAAAGCAACATTGCGGGATAACGTCAGTCGGATAACTCCGAGGGCTTGTCTGTCGAGAAGAGCCCAATCTTCATCCTTCATGCCCTCTGGTTGCTTTCCTGAGAGAGGTTGATATAGATTTTTCTGGTACAAAAAATCTTCAATCTGCATCTTCCAAAAGCCAAAGTCCGCACCATCGAACTTTTCAATTTTCACCTTCCCTTCGTCTGCAGCCATCGCTCCCACTCGAATCTGGCTTCGTTTGGATTGTTTCTGACAATTCTTGCGAATCACCGTGTTTTAGAACACCACCGTCGACAAACTCGTATCGCCGACCGAATTTCACTATTCACAAAATTCACTATTCACGTAAATAATAATGAATAGTAACCTCGAAGAAAATTTGACAAAATTCACAACCAAAAGCTCTGATTACCAGTTGTTAGGAAAATAAACCGAGTACAAGTAATTTCCCTATAACCAGATTAGTGAGAATGCGAAATAAAAGCGGAAAAATAATACCCGAAAATTGATAACGAAGTTCAGACAATTGTGCTTACGTCTCCGGGCTGCTGCAGATCTTTTACTAAGAGAGAAAATTTACAGGTGTTTACAAAACACTCACTACTCACAAGAAAGCTCTCTAGTATAGGAAGAAAGAAATGTTTTGGGATGATTTTGAAGCTAAATGAGCTAGGGTATTTATAGTTGAAACTTAAGGACTTAATCTTGTAAATACCCTAAAGCCTAGGGATTAATTGTGATTATCCCATTATCATTTTTCAACAAACATCTACCAAACTTTGAAAAACTATTTTTCAAAGAAACATTTACCAAACTTTGAAAACCATTTTCAAAGAAACATTTACCAAACTTTGAAAACCATTTTTTCAAAGTTGGTTATCAAACTTGAAAACCATTTTAATAATTTCAACAGGAAGTTCATTATCTGATTCAGATTTAAAAGGTAGATGGTTGGCTGCATAGAAAGAAGCTGAGAAAACTTTGGAGTTGGGTAAAAGCCTCGGTATCCATATATCCGGCGAGGAGCAGGAGGTGGTGAAGAAATTGGCATTGTAAGAAATGAATTAAGTTGTGCTAAATCGTGTTAGGGTCTGATGGTAGTTAGTAGTCTTGTGATAATAATTCTCTATAGGTTAGTTTGACGTTTTTAGGAGGAAGGAAATTCTATTGTTTTTGCTTGTTTTTGAAGATGTTTAGAGTTGAGATGTTGTTGTCGTATGAGTGTGAAGATGAGACTTTAGTTGACTCTGGCTTTTGTCGATTTTGGGTGGATATCGCCTCTTTTATTAGTTATCAAGATTTGTCGGAATCGCAAGGAAAACACATAAAATTGAGTAAGCAAAGTTTGAGGTGGGTCGATGTGGTGGGGATTAGTGGATCTGATAGCCATTGATAAGTTGGTTTTCGATCGTTAGCTGCTTCGGAGTCAACAAAGTTGAAGCGGGTGGTTTATAGGGGATCGTGGATCATTGTTGGTTTTGAGGGGTTGATGCTTTTTTTTTTCTTTTGAAGGCAAATCAGCGTGTAGGTTTTATTTGGTGATTTTTGGGGATAAATGGTGTTAGAAGATGAAAATGTATGGAGTTGTCTTACACTCAATTTGAAAGCCTAGTCTTTGTTGAAAAACAGATTGCTTAATGAGCCTGTTTTCAAGGAGAATTGCATTATCCTTTTCAACTTTTAAGTTAAAGATTCTGGTTCTGATTCCCTTGTGGCAATGACATGGTTGATATTCCGTATTTGAGTTCTTGGCGTTGGTTTCAGTATTCCTTACAGCTTGGTTTGTAGGAACCTTGGGGTATTGGTGGGTAGCCGAGTTGTTTTAAAGGAGTAAGCATAATCACGGTTGCTCTGCTTATTGGTTGGGAGAGTGTAGCTGGCAATGAGCGATACTGCTAGGACGTATTTTATAAAGTTTGGTGATGAAGGATTCTTCTTTTCTCTTGTTGGTTCGTTTGAGATATTTATGTTAAGCTAGATTATTTTTGCAGACTCCTCTTTGCCGAGTTCTGGTAAGGGAGTGTTAATTTTGTTGGTTGGGTGGAGTTTACTGAATGTTTGTAGCTGAGCCTTTTTCAGTGTTGATGTCTCCTGATGTTGTGATTTGTATGGTGGTCTATTCCGTTGTCCAAGTTTTGTTTTTGAGTATTCTGGTCTTTGCCTTTTATTTCTGTTGGTTGTCTGTCTCCTTGTCAAATTGTGTTGGATGTGCTCTTTTTTCAGCATTCGTTGTATGTTCGAGTGCCTGTGGCATCCTTTTGTTGAGTTTTTTTCAAGGTGTTTGTACTTTCGCCTAGTTAGGGCACACTTTTCCTCCATTTAGGTTTTTAGAGGTTTTGAGACCCATGACTTAGGTTATATACTTAATAAAATTCCTTTTTGTTGTGCAAAAAAAAAAAAAAGAAGTAAAAGTAGTCAAGCATGTACTAGATGATGTAGATGTGTAAGAACGTACTAAAGCAAATAGTAGATAATTTGTTTGGAAGTGTTAAAAATAATTGAAAAAATTGAATTTAAAAATCAAAATATTAAAAATTTAACAACCAAAGTAAGAAGTACAGAAGGTAACGGGAGGAAGCAGAGAAACTTTAGTTTCAAAGTGTAAACCTTTCATCTTCATCTTCTCCACATTTTCAAGAGAAAAGTTCTTCAAAAAAAATTTATTTTTTTCTCCACTATTTTAAGAGATCAATTTTACTCCTTTTATTCCAACTTCAAGTCTTGTTCGTGGTTCATCTTAACTCAACATTGAAGTGAAACAAGTAAGTTATATTATCATTATTTTGTTTATTATTTAGTTTAAAAATTAAATTTATCTTATTAGTTGAATTTAGGATTATTATAGGATTGTTATGAAATTATTATATATTTTGGTGTTAGTTATAAATTTATTTTATTTGTTTAAAAATATATAAAGAAGGTCCAATTGGTCATTAAGCATTTCTATCAAATTGGTTTATGTGCAGGTATAAGAAAAAATGCCACGTTCAAAAAGTAAAGAAGGTGAAGCTCCTAGTGATGATTATGGTTGGAGGTGGGGAGAACCTATTGAAGGTCATCGTAATAATGTTAGATGAAAATTTTGTGATAAAGTTATTAAAGGAGGAATAATGAGATTGAAAGAGCATTTAGCTGCAAAAAAAAGGGACTGTAGTACCTTGTCCAAATGTCTCGGTCGAAGTTAGAAAAAACATTGCTCAACAACTGCAGGAATTTCACAATGAAAAAGATTTGAAACAGAAGAGGAAAGAATAAGATTAGGAGATCATGAAAATTATGATAACACTGATTCTGAGGATGAAGAGTTGACTATTGCAAGACAATAAAGTATAAGATCCAAAATGGAATGGGAAGAAAGACAACGCCGAAGAGCAAGAACTGGTGAAGATTCAGTTAATGAACCTGGGGGAGGTAGTACTTCTGGATCTTGAGAATTCAAAAGCTCATTCAGTACCATTGATTCTAGAAGAAGTGGGAGAGAACATCAATGTAGTAATTCTGACTTTCTTGAAGCTAGATTGGCAAATATGGATCCCATTCTTGAAAAATCAAAGGGTTCGAAGCTAGCAAAACTTGCTGCAAGCTTTTTGAAAAATGCAAAAGCAAAACTAGGAAAAGCAATTTCAAAATTAATATTGCATGAAGCTTTACCAACAAGAATTACAGAGTAACCATTTCTACAACTCGTACTTCAAGTTGTAGCTGAAGTTGGAAAATCAGTTAGGGTTCCTTCAGCTTATGAGGTGACAAGAGTGTATTTGGAAGAAGAGTTCAGAGAAATACAAGAATGAGTGAAAGAGTTTAAGCCTATATGGGAAGAAAGAGGTGTGACCATCATTTGTGATGGGTGGAGAGGGACTGGAAATCAACATATAATCAATTTCTTGATTTATAGTCCTAGAGATGCCATCTTTAGAAAATCAATTGATGCTAGCAATGTCACATCTCGTACTGCTGAGTATTATTTTGATATAATGGACAAAATGGTGGATGAAATTGGTGAAGAATTTATTGTTCAATTTGTTACAGATAATGAAGCAGCAATCAAATCCGGTGGTAAGATGTTGATGCAAAAGAGAAGGAACATGTATTGGTCAGCATGTTCTGCTCATGGTTTTGATCCTATTTTAGAAGAAATTGGTAACAAAAATGTGTGAAAAATATATTAGATCAAGCAAAAAGGATAACTTCTTTTATATACAATCATACATGGACAATTGATTATATGAAGAGGAATACCAACAGTATAGAACTCTTACGGCCAGGGTTTACTAGATTTGCTACAAATTTCATTGCTTTGGAGAGCATTGTTAGAAGCAAACAAGCACTCAAAAAAATGGTAACTTCTACAGAATGGAAAAGGTCCAAGTATGCAACAAAAATAGATGGATTAGAGATGATGGAAGTCATTAACTCCACTCAGTTTTGGAAAAAGGTGGGTGATGTCTTAAAGATCCAAGAACCGTTGGTTAAAGTATTAAGGATGTGTGATGGTGATGAAAAATCGACTATGGGTTTTATTTATGAAGCTATGGATAGAGAAAAATTAGCAATTTGAAGAGATTGTCGATATTACCGGAAATATTGGGAAGTAATTGATAGGCGATGGAGCAATCAACTTCACAATGATTTGCTTTCTATTGGTATGTTATAAAACTTTTAAATTTAAATTATGATATGTTGTTTAAATATTTATTATATTATTTTTATATAGGATATTTCTTAAATCCACAATTTCTATACGGAGGCAATTCCATAAGTGATGTGATTTATTAAACCATGAATGGGGTGAGAAATGTCATACAAAGGATAGAGCCTAACTTGATTGATCAAATTTTGGCAATGAACCAGGTATATATTTTATATACTTTAAATTGTTGAGAGAACTTATATATTATCATGTTTTAACTACTAATTCATTTATTTATAGTTATTGTTATATCGAGATAAAATGGTTTCTTTTGGAACACCACTAGCTCAAGCTGCAATTTTGAAGACTGACCCTGGTAAATAAAAAAAATTAATCTTTATAGTTTTGTAGATAATGATGATATATTTATAAATACTTTATGAATTATATCTTAATATTTATGTTTTTTTAGCTGAATGGTGGATCAATTATGGAAATTGTGCACCTCAACTTCAACACATTGCTGTCAGAGTTTTGAGTCAAACAACCTCTTCTTCAAATTATGAGCGAAATTGGAGTACATTTAGTATGATCCATACAAAGAATAGAAATAGGCTCAAGCATAAAAAGCTTCAAAAATTGGTTTATGTCCATTATAATATGAGGTTGAATCTAAGACACATGAAAAGAAAAAGTGCACAAGAGCTAGAAATGGGTTTTAATCCAATCAATCTTGAAAATATTTTTGAAGATAATCCACTAAATGCATGGGTTGAAGAAAGAGAATATGCTACGCTCGATAGTGAACAAAAATTCTCATGGTTGCCTGAAGAGTTACTAAATGAAACAAATGAAGAAACTCAAGGTGAAGATATGCATGACATTTCACCTACTTCATCTAATGATGACTATCGACGTCAAGTGGTGGTGAGGATGATGATGGTGATGGCGGTGATGATCATGGTGGTGATAATGAAGGTATGTACAAACCAGAATATGTGCACACTTATTCCAATACTTTTTATAGAGACCAAGGTACGTCCAGGTATCCTTATGCTGACGATTCAAGTTTGTATGGAACAAATACATATTTTGATTTGAAAAATAGAAGAGACGAGGATGATAGAACTCATAGAAAGACGAGAGAACACTTTTATGATTCATTTGCATGTTTATCATCATATAGTTTAGTTACAAATGATAATGAAATTAGTGAATCATCTCAGGGTTCGCATTCCAACCAGCCAAATGCATATTATCCACCTTACCTTGAACAAAATCCAAGTATGGATATTTTGATCATCATTTATCATATAACATGTTTACTACCAATGATGCATCTTATGATGCACACAATGTGATGTCTTCACATGGAATAGGAAGGAATCAAAACCAAGACAATGATGAAGATGAAAATGAAAATGCTTTAGATCCACCACGCCATTCATTTTGATGGTGAAGAAATAAAACTTTGTATTTGTATTTATGTATTTTTTTTTCTTTTTAAGTTATGTAAAATGAATTCTCTTATGTTAAAATATGAGAACTTTGATATATTTTTTTTAATGAGATTATTTATATGTCTCCTACCTATTGTTATTATCTACCATGCAGGAGAGTCAAATGATAGCACTATATTAAAATGTAGTTGTAAAATTTATAAATATAATATTTTAGAAGTATTATGATTTTTGAGAAAGAACACGCGCCCGCGACAGCCGCAACACGTTTACATAATGTCTACAGCATCCACAAACACATCCACAACGGATGCTGCAACCGCTATTTTATATTATGATTGATGCTTATTGGCTTCGGAGGAAGATCTCACATGCTTATGGTCAAAAGCTTGACCCACAACAGTGCCAGCAACTTGCTGAAGAGGTGCTTAAGATTCTTGCTGAGGGTGACGATAGGGTGGTTGAGACCAAGCTCTTGGTGTATCTCCAGTTGGATAAGTTCAACCTTATCAAATATCTTGTGTGGAATCGGCTTAAGGTTGTGTGGTGCACTCGCCTGTCTAGGGCCGAGGACGAAGAAGCGAGGAAGAAGATGGAGGAGGAAATGTTGAGCTTGGGGTCCAGATTTGGCTTCAATTCTCGAGCAGTTGCATGCCACAAGGGCAACTGCAAAAGAAAATCAGAAGATCTTGGACAAGAGTATCAGGGAAGAGGCTAGTCTAGTTCTACTAAAGGATGAGAGCGGCAGAGATGGGGATAGGGAGAGGAGGGGTTTCTCCGACAGAGACGGTGCTGGTGGTTGGCTCAAAGGTCTGGGCCAGTTACTTGATCTGGACAGTCTTGCTTTCGAACAGCGTGGTCTTTTGATGGCTAATAATAAATGCCAACTTCCTGTGGGTTCTTACAGGCATCACAACAAGGCTGGAACCAAATGAGAGGATAGTGAAGATATCTGAGATGCCGGGCTGGTCACAACCAGCTTTCAAAGGGATGCAAGCATTGGACAGGGTTTAAAGCAAAGTGTATGAAACTGCTCTTTTTCGGCGGATAACATCCTACTGTTTGCTCCTACAGGGGCAGGGAAAACTAATCTTGCTGTGCTCACCATACTGCAACAACTTGCCAAGCATATGAATTCTGATGGTTCTATTAACCACCGCAACTACAAGATTATCTATGTGGCACCCATGAAAGCTCTAGTTGCTGGTAATCTTTCTCACCGTTTAGAGTCATATGGTGTGATTGCGAGGGAGCTTAGTGGAGACCAGAATCTGACTCGCCAACAAGTCGATGAGACGCAGATTATCGTGACAACTCCTGAGAAGTGGGATATTGTTACCGGAAAGTCTGGAGATTGCACATACACACAACTTGTGAAACTTCTCATTATTGACGAGATTCATCTTCATGACAATAGAGGGCCTATCCTAGAAAGTATCATTGCCTGGACGGTTTGGCAAATTGAAACCACAAAAGAGCATATCCGATTGGTGGGGCTGTCAGCTACACTTCCAAAATTTGAAGATGTAGCATGCTTTTTGTGGGTTAATATTGAAAAAGGACTATTCCATTTTGACAATAGCTACAGACCTGTCCCCCTTTCTCAATAGTATATCGGAATCACTGTGAAGAAGCCACTGCAGAGATTCCAGTTGATGAATGATATTTGTTATGAAAGGTACTGGCAGTGGCAGGGAAGCATCAAGTTCTTATTTTTGTTCACTCAAGGAAGGAAACTTTCAAAACAGCTAGGGCTGCACGAGACACTGCACTTGCTAATGATACCCTTAGTAGATTCTTGAAGGAGGATGCTGCTAGTCGTGAGATTCTCTAGAGTCATACAGATATGGTTAAAAGCAATGATCTGAAGGATTTACTGCCGTATGGTTTTACAATCCATCATGCTGGGTTGGTAAGGTCTGATCGCTAAATTGTTGAAGAACTCTTTGCTGATGGACATGTACAGGTGTTGGTGTCGATTGGGGTGTGAGCTTGCCTGCTCATACAGTCATTATTTAGGGAACCCAAATTTAAGCCCAGAAAATGGGGAATGGACTGAGCTATGTCCTCTAGATGTGATGCAGATGCTGGGTCGTGCCGGGAGACCTCAATATGATTCATATGGGGAAGGGATCATCATCACTGGCCACAGTTAACTTCAGTACTACCTTTCATTGATGAATCAGCAGCTTCCTATTGAGAGCCAGCTTGTGTCCAAACTGGCCGATAAGTTGAATGCTGAAATTGTTCTTGGAACTGTTCAGAACGCAAGAGAAGCCTGCACTTGGATTTGATACACATATTTGTATATTCACATGTCACAGAATCCCACATTTTATGGTTTACCGGATGATGTCCCTTCAAGAGATTCAACCTTGGAGGAGAGGAGGGCTGGTTTGGTAAGCATAAATCCTTTTTGAATCTATTATAAATTTTAATTCTGTTGCGGTGCTTCTTTTTGTTATCTTGCAAGCACATTCGATTTAGTTGAACAACAGTGTCACCTTTTCTTCAATATTTTTTTGTAAATAGAATTTTTTGCCATTTGATTAGTTTTATAAAACACACTTTGTTGATAGTTTTAGTAGCTGCTGCATTTTATTTTAGTATTCTTATGAAGTTGTTGGTTAATAAGTGTGATATTAAGTTTTGACAAATTAATAGAACACATCATACTATATTTTGAATCTTCACAATTAATTGTTGCAGTTTTACCGTGGTTTCTGTGTGTATTTGTTGTTGATTTCCATTTTGATACTCTTTTTTTGCAGATCCATTCTGCTGCAACTCTGTTGAACAAGAAAAATTTTGTGGAGTATGACAGAAAAAGCTTTGCCGACTTTTTTTCACTCTGAAGAATTTAAGTATGTGACAGTCAGACAAGATGAGAAGATGGAACTGGCAAAGCTTTTGGACTGTGTTTTCATTCCAATAAAGGAAAGCTTGGAAGAGCCTAGTGTAAAAATCAATGTTTTGCTGCAAGCATACATCTCACAGTTAAAGCTTGAAGGGCTTTCATTGACATCTGACATGTGTACATAACTCAGAGGGCTGGGCGTCTTCTCCGGGCACTTTTTATGATTGCCTTGGAAAGAGGTTGGGCACAGTTGGCTGAGAAGGCTTTAAACTTGTGTAAAATGGTTACTAAGAGGATGTGGAATGTTCAAATACCCCTGCGGCAATTCCGTGATATCCCCAATGAGAATCTTATGATGTTGGAGAAGAAAGATTTGGGCTGGGATAGGTACTATGATCTGTCATCTCAGGAGATTGGAGAGCTGATTCGTTTCCCTAAGATGGGAAAAAGACTTCACAGGTTCATTCACCAGTTGCCTAAGCTAAACCTTGCAGCCCTTGTTCAGCCAATTACACCTACTGTCTTGAGGGTTGAACTTACTACAACACCAGATTTTCATTGGGATGACAATGTTCATGGGTCTGTGGAGCCATTTTAGGTGATTATCGAGGATAATGATGGCGAGCATAGTCTTCACCATGAGTACATTTTACTGAAGAAACAGTATGTTGATGAAGTCCTGACTTTGAACTTCCCAGTGCCGATTTATGAGCCTTTGCCGCCTAAATATTTCATTCGTGTTATCTCAGATAAATGGCTCGAGTCCCAAACTGTTTTACCTATTTCTTTCAGGCATCTTATTCGACCAGAGAAGTACCCGCCACTGACTGAGCAGCTGGATTTACAGCCGTTGCCTGTGATTTCATTGAGGAATCCCTCATATGAAGCTCTATATCAAAATTTTAAGCATTTCAATTCATCCAATCTCAAGTCTTCACTGTTTTATATAATACGGAGTGTTTTAGTGGCCACACTGATAGGTGATAGGTGCTTTATTTGGTTATTTTTTTTTTAAATTACTCCTTAATCGTTGGTTTTTATGGATTATTTGTTCGTTTTGATTCATTTTTATATAATACATTAGATTCTGGAAATTACACTAAAAGGACATAATTATGCATTTTTTTTATTTTCGAAATCAAGGTTGTATTAGTGGGCATGACTCCGGGCATGACACATCTGACGAGGTGATGAGTCAGCATCTTCTAGAAGGTTCAGTCAACACTTCTAGAAGAACGAATGTATCAGTCACACGTTTCTGTAATTCGAATTTGATTTAAACTCATGTTTTATGATATTAGTTTAAATATTATATTATATTATATTATATTATATTTTATCTTATCTTTGTTTTTAATATTTTAGTTTAAATATTTTTAAGTATTTTCATTAGGATTTATCTCTTTATTTTAAGAATTATATTTCCTTATTTTTAGTATTTAAAAAGCTATAAATATCCTCTAAGGGTAAGCCTAGAAACACATTTAGAAATCATTATTCTTCTTTCTCTAGTTTTTAATAAAAGTTTTTCTTTTATTTTTCAAAGTTCTTTGTTTTATTTTTATTTTTATTTTTAAATATACTAAGTATGACTTTGTGCTTAACTAATTTTCTTTTAAGCCGAAGGCTAAAGCGATGACTCAATTCCAAACGTAAGAATTGTAAGGCACTTAAATCGCTTCGGATATCTCTCTAAGTTTTATGGGCTTATTTTCAAATCAAAACAATTTTCAAAACCAAAAAGTCAACGTTGGTATGGATGTTGTTATGGTTAATGTGGGAGGAAGGGTCGGCTTATTGAAGCACATTCGACTTCCTGGGAACACACTTAGCAAAATTGTTTGCTAAGAGGAAAATGAGATTGGAACTAGTTATTGTTGAAATAACATAATCCGAGTCGGTAGCTTTTTGAGCCTCAACATTTTTAGATCTACAACATTATTGTTGCTTAGATCAATTCACAAACTGATATTAAAGATTGAACTAGGGTATTCGGTATACAAAGCACAGTCACAAGGATTTGTCCTTGTAGACAAGTGACCGACATAAATCCTAAAGTAAAGATCTATTTCGATGATCCGAGGAAACTGAGTCAAAGTTGAAAGCATGAGTCTCTGTGGGATCGACCCTTACTTTCCAGTTGCTATATTTACTTTATATTTCTTTTGGGATTAAGGAATTATTTTGACGCGAAAATGACTAGTGTCAAATTGGCGCCGTTGCCGAGGACTAAGGGCAAGTATTTATTTATTTTTATTTGTTTTTGATTTATGACCAGAAGACACTCGGGAGAATTAGTTGATCTTGACCTAGAGATCGAAGCAGGAGCACGAAGAATCCACGCATGAGCACGGAGAACCCAAGCACAAACGCTTTGAGAAAAAAGAAAAAGACAAAAAGAACAAGAGCAGAGTTTAGAAACGGGATCAAATCTAGAGACAGACTCTGAAATAGACACATATAACGAAGATCAAATCCTAATGGAAGAAGAAGAAGAACAAATGATCCGAGAGCTAGATGCAGCTCCTGTCACTCAGATGCCATTATGCATCAGTTTTCCTAATGGCAGGACTCCATTTCAATTAAAAACGAGACTTATTCATCTTCTTTCCACTTTCCATGGGCTTTCCAATGAAATTCGCACAATCACTTATTGGAATTCCACATGGTTTTCACTAGCATGAAACCACAGGGAGTTACCGAATATCAAATTAAAAATGAGAGCTTTCCCCTTCCCTTTAGCCGGCTTGGCTAAAGATTGGATATTTTATTTACCTCCAAATTCAGTTAATTCATGGGCTGACATGAGTCGAATTTTTCTTGACAGGTTCTTCCCAACAGCTAAAGAAAGCGAGTTATGAAGGAACATTCTCTCTATTCAGCAAAAGAATGAAAAAAAGCTTTATGACTATCAGGAACGATTTAAAAAAACTTTGCGCAAGTTGTCCGCAACATGAATTAAGTAAGAATATGTTACTTCAATACTTTTATGAAGGTCTTTTACCTATGGAAATGAAAATGATAGATGTCGCTAGTGGAGGAGCATTAGTCAACATGACCCCAACAACAGCGAAAGAGTTGATTTCAACTATGGCCGCCAACTTGCAACAGTTTTCAAGTGAACTCAGCCGATGGGTTCACGAGATAAATACCTTTTCCATTGAAAATAAATTAGATAAATTAACTGAAGTAGTTAATTCACTTGTTGCAGGAAAATCTGGGTTAACAAGAGCATGTGGTATATGCACGAAGTTGGACCATCCGACAGACTACTGCCTGATAATATAAGGAGGCAATGTAGAAATCAATGACGTAGGAAACTTTCTAGGTCCTCCACAGAGACCATACAACCCATATAGTAATACTTATAATCCGGGATGGCGAGACCACCCAAATTTTAGCTATGCGCCGAATCAAAGGTCAGCTTACAACCAAGACCTCCTCTTCAACAACAAATGCAAAAGCCATCATTGGAGGAAATCATAGAAAAATTAGCAATTTCACAAGAAAAGCTAGTTACATCCCATGAAAAGTTGGTTGCATCCGAGGAAAAATTCTAAAGTCGAACCAAAACATATTTTCAAGAGTTGGATAAACAAGTGAGCTGACTGGCTCAAACTGTGGGGAAATTATAATCATAATGAAGACTACCTTCTCAAACAGAGTTAAATCTTAGAGATAATGTTAGTGCCATTACACTCTAAAGTGGAACAATCATCTCACCCGAAGTTCCATAAGAAAAGCTACACATTTCGAAGAATAAGAAGAAACGCCAATTCCAGGAATACAAGGTACATCATCCTCCTTCTTCTCATGAAATTGCACCACCCTTCCCATCAAGATTGATAAAGCGTGATAAAAATGATGAAGAGAATGAGATCTTAGAGGTGTTCCAAAAAGTTCAAGTTAATATACATTTTCTTGAAGTAATTCGACAAGTATAGAGGTATGCTCGATTTTTAAAGGAGCTTTGCACTACAAAGAGGAAATCAATGGGGCAAGAAAAGGTAAATTTGGGATAACATGTTTCCACAATTTTTCAACGAAAGCTCCCACCAAAGATGAATGATCAAGGTATGTTCGCCATACCTTGTAAAATAGGTAATTTTAAAATTAAACGTGCAATGTGTGACTTAGGAGCTTCAATCAATGTTATTCCATTTTCTATTTATAAAATGATTATTAATGAGCCTTTGAAGGAATCGAGAGTAACCTTACAATTTGTTGATCAGTCCATGATCTATCAAGTGGGAGTGATGGAAAATGTCTTAGTGAAGGTCAATGTATTATTTTTTCCTGCAGATTTCTATGCCATTGACATTGAACATGATAGGTCGGATACTTATTTCGAAGTACTTTTAAACTGACCCTTCCTAAGCACCGCACATAAAAAGATCGATGTTAGAAGTGGTATACTGGCAATGGAATTTGAGGTGAGATCGTTGAATTTGATGTTTACAAAGCAATGAAATATCCGGATCGAGTTGAAATAATTAATTTTGTTGATATTTTAGATCCTTTAATTGATGAATATATTGAATGTAATTTTTATTATAATCTTTCCGTGGATCATGAACTTTGCCACAAAGAATAAAAAATGGAGTTTGAAAATATTTTTTCAATCAATTGTGACTTATTTTTACCTTCCTCTAAAACTAAAATTTTACCTTATGTTTTGCAGGCACCTGAGGTAGAATTAAAGCAGTTACCAGAACACTTGAAATATGCATTTTAGTCAAAAATGGAACCTTACCAGTGATCATCTCAAATAAATTATCCGAAGAAGAAGAGGAAGAAGCTTTGGTAACGATGTTGCGTTCGCACAAAGAAGCCGTAGGATGGACCATTGTCGCCACTGAAAGAAAGAATCAAACATTGTTAGACATGGTTCAATCGATGATGAGTCATAGGGATCTTTTGACTTTTTTTTGGGGACATGTACTTGAAACAACTACTTTCACACAAAATTGTGTTCCATCTAAATCGGTTCAAAAGACACCATACGAGATATAGACTGGGAAGCATCCTAGTATGTCTTTTATAAAGATTTGGGGTTGTGAAGCTTATTTAAAACATCACATGTCTACAAAGCTCAAACCTAAATATCATAAGTGTATATTTTTTGGATATCCTAAAGAAACTAAGGGATACTATTTCTTCAACCGTAATGAGAACAAAGTGTTTGTTGCTTGAATGAGAGTTTTTCTCGAAAGAGAATTTCTCTCAAAGAAAAAGAAGGTAAAAATATTGAAATTGGTGAAGTTCAAGAACAATAGATCAATGAACCTGAAGTTGAGCATGTTTTCCAAGTTGTTGAGGAACAATTAACAGATTTAGAAATACAACCATTGCACAGATTCACAAGAGAACACCATGCACCTAGGAGATTTGGATTTCTCGTTAGCGCACATGGAGATGTTCTTCTTATGGATTAAGATGAGCCTAGGACTTATCAAGAGGCAGTTTCTAGCCCAGACTCTAAGAAATGACTTAAAGCCATGAGATCTGAGATGGATTCCATGTCAGTAAACCAAGTGTGTATGTTGGTTAAACCACTTGAAGGGGTCAAACCTATAGGGTGTAATTGGGTTTTCAAGAAGAGAACTGACATGGATGGTAATGTACAAATATACAAGGGGTGATTAGTCACTAAAGGTTTTTGACAAGTTCATGTTGTAGACTATGATAAAACATTCTCCCCTATAGCTATGATTAAGTCCATCTGGATCTTGCTCGCAATAGCTGCATCCCATGATTATGAAATATGACAATGGATGTCAAAACCACTTTGCTTAATGGAAAACTCGAAGAGGTTGTGTATATGACACAACCAGATGGTTTTGTCTTTCCAGGAAATGCTGGAAAGGTTTGTAAGCTATAGATGTCTATTTATGGACTAAAGCAAGCTTCTCAAAGCTGAAATCTTCGTTTCAATGATGCAATAAAAGAATGTGATTTTATTAGAAATGAAATAAGCCTTGTGTTTATAATAAGGCTAGTTGGAGCATTATTTCTTTCCTAATCTTGTATGAAAACATCATACTCATCATAGGAAATGATATACCTACTTTACACTCTGTTAAGACTTGGTTAGGTAGTTGTTTTTCTATGAAAGATTTGGGTAAGGTAGTGTATATCTTAGGACATAATATTTATAGAGATAAATCAAGATGACTTCGAGGTCCGAGTCAAAGTACATATATAGACAAAGTGTTGAAAAGGTTCATTATGGAAGAATCCAAGAAAGGATTTTTGCCTATGATACATGGCATTTCTTTTTCAAAGGAAATGTGTCCTTCAACTCCACAAGAAATAGAATGGATGAATAAGATTTCATATGCTTCAGTTATTGGTTCTATCATGTATGCCATGATATGTACTCGACTAGATGTATCGTATGCTTTAAGCATGATGAGTCGGTATCAGGTAAACTCTGGTAAAAATCACTAGGTTGTGGTTAAAAATATCCTTAAGTACTTAAGTAGAACTAAGGATACATTTCCTGTCTATGGAGGTGAGGAAGAGCTCAGTGTAAAAGGTTATACTGATGCCAGCTTTCAAACTGACAAGGATGACTCACAATCGCAATCAGGTTTTTTGTTTTATCTTAATGGAGGTGCTGTTAGTTGGAAAAGTTCGAAGCAAGACAAAATAGTTGATTATACAATAGAAGCTGAATACATTACAGCCATTGAAATAGCAAAAGAGGTTGTTTGGATCAAGAAGTTCATATATGAACTAGGGGTTGTTCATAGCATATCAGATGCTATAGAACTCCATTATGACAATAATGGAGCCATTTCACAAGAAAAGGAACCCAGATCTCACCAATGTTCCAAACATATTCTGAGGCTCTTTCATATCATTCGAGAGATCATAGATCGAGGAGATGTAGAAATATGCAGAGTACACACGGATGACAACATTATTGATCCCTTAACGAAGCCTCTTACACAGTATAGGCATGATCGTCACACTTAGTCACTCGATATTAGATATGTTAGTGATTGTTCGTAGTGCTAGTGGGAGATTTTTAGAGTATGCCCAAAGACCAATCATATGATGATTGTAATGATACATTTTATTTACCAATTTTATTGAACAAAGGCATTTTTGCTATTATTTTCAGTTATATATATGTGTTTAACATAAACTGGAATATAATAAAGACCATATAATAGCATAATTGTTATTATTAAAAGATACCTCGTCAAGTATTATTATGGGCATGGACAATAATAATACGTTTAAGACTAATATGTTATTGATTGATGACAACGAGTTGTCATTGGCATAGAGATGTTAGAATTGATACATGATTATATTGTTAGAGAACAATGTATTTGATTAACCCACCATGAGCATATGTCTTGGATTATTATGTGATAATCATAACATTGCTCATGGTGTTGACAATATGTATGATCTTCAGACTTGAGATCAATACAATCCCAACATATATTGTTGTATGTTTTAATGCAGTTAAACAAGCTCTGTAACTAGTTTCTTTATAAAGACTATTATTGAATATATCTCGATATATGTAGTTGGTGTGTATGATTAAGATAGGATTTATCCTTCTTACATAATAGGAAATATATCATAGGCCACTTGATTGAGTGAGACTAGAAATGCAAGGCCATGCTCGAATAAGTTGATATGAGATATCACAAATTATTCTTTAATTAAAGTCTACTCTAGATATTAAGAAACAATAGATGGGCTACACAAGTGTGACTATTCCATAACTTGTACCTATTCTAGATATAAAGGAAAAAAGAATGTAATATATAAAAGAGTTAATCACGAAGATGATATGTCGAATCATATTTTCTTGTAACTTAAATGACAATGATATATTGCGAGATGTCACTCATTGTATGTAATATTAGAACTTTTCTAATAACTACTGCTAACGTTACAGGAACCTACAGGGTCACACCCTATAATTGAAATGAGCAAAGATGTACAATTTGTTGTATGTTACTAAAATATATCTAGAGTTAATGTATGTTTGATATACATTTGTTTTAATAATCCAAAATATTTAATTTAAATTAATTAAATAAAGATTTAATTAATTTGAAATAATAAAATCCCTAATATGTTAGATAGTAACTTGGATATAAAAGAAGGTGTAATGTCTAGCAGTCATTTTTTACACATTATCTTCAGCCATTTTTCTCAAAACAGTTTTGGAAAAAACAAATATTACTCTCAATCGGGTGAACTGAGTAGAGGTTGAGACGTGGTTTCGTGGAGACGTACGATTCGAATCGAACGACACCACTATTAGGTGCTGCTGTCCTTGTTGTTTTTCAAAGAACCCATTGTAAGTATTCACATCCTTTCCTCTTGATTTCGATTTATCATACTTGGATCGCTGGTGAGACCGTCAAACTTTTGTTTCTGCTACGCCATGGGGTGAGACGACGGCCCCAAGAAAAATCACAGACATTATCTTTGTCATAACTATGACTAGAAGGGCTTGGCATTACTTTCTTTGGTATCGGAGTGATATGTTGACCTTTAACAACACGAGGGAACAATTCTGATATGAGTGTTTGGAACACCTCTAAAGATTTTCTAACTCAAGGAATCTTCTTTTGTCGATCTGAATGACTAGCTGTCCTCTCTCTTTTGAGGTTGTGGGGGCTCTAGACGTGACATTCGTTCAGCTCATTATCTTTTAATTTTTTGAATGGCTTATCTTTCGGAGGCATTCTTCAAATTCTCCTTAGTGATTACATACTCTACTTGCTCCTCACTTGACACAAGATTTTCAAAATCATTTGTTGAATATGCAAGCAACAACTCAAAGAAAGGGTTCGGAAGGGTGTTATAAAACATACGTGACATTTCCTTTTTTAGTATTAGAGGTTGAACTTGAGCTTCCAAGCTTATCCGTCTCAACGTGTATTCTATAAAGCTTTCAGTAGCTTTCATCTTCTATTTCTAGAGATCTTGGTGATTTGGAGCCAATTCATTGACATATTTGTATTGCTCTAGGAATGCCTTGGACAAATTGATCCATTGTAGCCAATGTTCCTGTCATCTGACCCAACACTTCTTCTTAAAAAACTACAGCTTGATTTCTCATACTCTATTGTAGTGCGACCATCTGGTCTCCTATTTGATCTCGTAAATCTCCTTGGGGCTGCTCTATTGCTTCTAACATTTTATCCATCGAGAGTATAGGAGAATATGAAACGGTGATCTTGGTATTATTGTCATGTAACCTTCCATAAATTATTTTGATTATTTTTTATAAGAAATGCATAAAAATTAAAATAAATGCAATGTATGCAAAAAGGTGTCAATCCATAGTAACCATCTTAAATGATTTTCATTTATCAAAACGATTTCAGTACATACAATAGCCAAAATATAGATAATAGATAACTTCAGCTCCTAGCATTTTATCTCATGAAGCCATGTTATCTTTCATGCATGATCTGGTGCTGAGTAATCAATCTGCTTTAAATGTCTTTCAAGTCGACCAACTTGTGAGCCACATTTCTTGCTTGAGTAACCGCCTCATTCATTGTGTTGTATTTTTTCCCCACTTTACATTTCAACCTTTGAAGCTGTAGGCAATATTGACCATTTTCTCTCATAAAAGACTCGATACGATCATGAAGTTATCATACAAGATTTCTATAGCCACGTATTAGCTCTATCATTGTTTTATTGTCAGCTATACTAGCTTCTAATTCAATATTTTTCTTCATGATTATCGTTTTGAAATGAGGCTTCTGCATCAGTAAATGTTATTCTCAACATTTCATTCTTTGTTTTTCATAGCCCAATTATTGTAAGGTTGTTTTACTTTTACCTTTTGCAATATGCAGATCTCGAGAGCACCTCTTAGCTCATCCTTCGTGCATATTGAATTCCTTTTCCATTGTTCGACGTCACTCTTCAATTTAGAGGATTCTTTTTCCCCACTCTTATGGAGTATTGTCTAAACCCACACTTTGAAAGGCTTGACTAATCTTTTCAAAACCATATTGCATGGTTTCCAAATCTTTGTTCAGAATGTCCTTTTCATTTTACTACTGACGTATTTGAGCTTCGTATTTCAATAGACGCTCTTCGTTTTGGAAGCCCTCAATAATGTTTTTATCATTGGATTCTCTCGACTTCACCTCGACCAGATGTTCGGCTACTCAACCAGGTTAACCCTCCTTCTCAAATTCCAATATTCCATGCTCTAGCAGGCAATAAATTCAACACTTAAATGCAACACATGTATCGATATAATTTCCTTGAGCTTCTGCATGATATTCAAAGTTGGCATTGGCATCATACCACTCTGGATACGGAGGTTGCAAAGGTTTCATTATGGGGTACTTCTCTGGCTTCTGACAACTTATTGTGTAAATCTCCGAATGAGATAGGAGCAAGATCAAAGTTAGGTTCACTACCTCCTAACTTCCGATCATCCATGAGGTGCATCTCTATTGAACGAACATTATTTTTGAAGACGACATCAAACACGGGGCCGTTGTAGTTGGATTCTTATTTTCATTTATTTTTATATTCACCGGTACCTTTGTGGCATCTGGATCATTAGGGAACACGAATTTACCCCATTTGAAATGATCATGTGGCTTCTCCTAATCGATCTTTACTTGAAATTTTATCACTGTCACCGTTTCCATTGTACTTCCTGATAACTTGTTGATGCGGGCAATGATTTCATGGGGTTCCTTATGTTCTCTTTGATTACCTTGTTTAAAAGTATCCTCTTATGTTAGAAAAATATTTTTGTCAAGTTCTTTCTCCCCTTGCGTAGAAGCCTCTTTTACTTTGGCCAGTACAACTATTCTATCCATCATCTTAGATATTTTCTCTCTTATTTGTTACAGTTCACTTTGTTCTTCGTTAGACATGCAATCTTTGGACATACGACTCTCTATTCTTCTCGAAACTTCTTTCGAATACCATTTCTTAGTTGTATCATGGTCTACCTGGTCATGAAACCCCTTGTCTATTGTGAAAATCTTTTAATTGATGTCTACTTAGAATTGAAACCCTTTTGGTATGTCATGATTATATGATACAAGAAAAAGAAAGGAAAAAAGAAAACAAGTTAGGACATATAACAACAGGTGAGGTGTAAAGGTAAATGTAAATGAAAAAATGCTAATGCAACAAAGCAGGATACCAGAAAAAAATCAAGTTAACTAGAAACACGAAAAAAAAATCAAGTTAGTTGAAATGATTATTCAAAGAAATGTAAGCTTAGTAAAAGAATTAAACACGACTTAAAACTGATACTGAAAGATAAGCATACAAATGTAATTAAGAGTCCTAATCGCATGTGTTTTAATTTTGCTAGCCTATCCACATAGCTCTAGTGGGGTAGTTTACTAAATTCTCTAGATGAGGTTTGGTTCTAAGAAGGGCTCCAAGCCATCTTTACAACCTGCTAAGATTGACTCTAATTCTGGCTCATTACAGACTCTTGAATCGAATTCGGCTCAAGGGATTACACTGCTGAAAGTGTACATCAGAACTGATATCCGGACAGGAAACTTAGGATGCTTTTCTAGAGATACTTTATCAGACCCACACAAGGAAGCCCAATGCTCCTCATAAGGTGTGATGATTCTCCATACTTAGATAAACCAGGATTGAGCTCGGGTTTAGATCTATTCTATGCAACAGTCCTAAATAATTTCATAGAAGTGTAAACATTAACTATAAAGAAAATCTTTTTTATTTGAAATAACATAACGAACTTTAAATTAAATAAGATCAAACTCATAATTTTCATAATCTTAAATATAGGGTAACCAACCCGTGGCTCGACTCTAAAGTTATTTTAAAAACAAAACGTCTACAGTGGAGTCGCTAAGCTATCGACACAGTTTTTTGCCCGTGAGGGAAAAGACCTAAGTACTGAATTGGTGTTTTTCTTTGGAAAGAATTTTTGAAATGTGAGGAGTGGCCTCCAATAATTTAAGGTGCGTTTGGGACATCGTAAAAACAAGGTGATTTTAATAAAACATTTTATTTTTATCAAAATACCAAGTTTTAAGGTCTGTGAAAATCCAGAAATCAGGTTTGAGAGTCAGTTACGCGCGGGGAAGGATTAGCACCCCTAAAAGCACCAAAAAATTGGTACCTAATTGATCACCCTATATTTAGAATTGAAAATTTTGAGTTTGGACTTTATTTAATTTACAAATCATTACGGATGCAAAGTTGAAAAAGGTATTCGTTTATTAAGGCCGATAACATTCTCCCCTAGCATGAATGCGGGAGAGCAGCTATTGTGCCAAATAACATAATATTGCCTCGATATTTTAGAAACCATGATACGATCTTGAAAAGGATGTCGACCTATTTCGAGAATCACCAGTTGTCACCCCCTGAGCATACTTGCGAGAGATATACCATTAATTCCCTAATAAGTGAACATTTCCTTATGTTTAAAAATAAAATGCAATCAAACAAATTTTTATTCATCCTAACTAAGGGTAAATTAAGGCTTTTTCCAGCTTAAAGTGTCAAATTATGAAAATTAAAGAACTTAGAAGCTCAAGCCTAAAATATAGGTTCTAATATTAACCCTATTTGACCTATTTTATTATTATAATTTTAAAAGTATAATTGAAATTCAATGACTAAAGGGTAAAAGATATAAAATACTGAGTTCTAAGAGACTAGAAATTTAAGGAGCTAAATCAATAAATCCTAAAGTTTACGGACTAATTAACAAATCAAAATCCTAATAATTATCTAAATTAACCTAAAAAGGGATTAGATTAAAAGAGTTTTTTTTATAGAAAATATAAATGATTAACAAATTTTAAAAGTTGAGCAATCGACTCGAGTAATCGATCAACTTATGCAAAAAGTCAACTTGAATTGCTCCCTAATTAAAAACTAGGGTGACGTCCTAATTTCTAGGTCCTATTTGATTTAGTAACCTAATATAATAACAAAATCTAAAAGGCTAATTAATAAAAAAAACTATGAAATATTAAACCAACTGATAAACCAAATTAAATAAAGCTACAAAACAAGCGAAAAAAAACATAAATGCAATGATCAAATTGCATGAATATCAAATTGCCAAGCTAAAAATATAAATTAAATATATAATCAGGGCTAAATTAAAAAAAATTAAAATTCAATGGCTAATTCTAAATAGAATAAAATAAATTAAAAAATAGTTTAGGGACTAAAATGCTAAAACACGTGAAAGTTATAGGGACTAAAACCTAATTATCTATTTTATTTAACCCTAAAATAACCTATTAAACTAAAATAGAAAAATTACAAAATTAGTCCATACAAATGAAAACAAAATTTGAAAAGTCACTACATATGACCAAAGTGTAAAAACCCGCTAAACATATAGGGACTAAACTATAAATAACCTAAAAATTATATAACATGCAAAGAAAAGGGAAAATAATGAGTTTAGTCCTCACTGATAACCATAGTGCAAAAACATGCTAAAGTTAGAGGGACTAAATAGTGAATTTATAAAAAAATTAAAGCATACATGGAAATGGGTAAATATTAATTTTAATCCTTGCAGGTGACTATTTTGTAAAAAATGCTTAAAGTAGAGGACCTAGGTGTGATTTCCCCTTAAATTCTTTCTATAAATACAAACTTTCTTTCTTTTTTTATTTTTCAACCGAAAACCAAAAAAAATCCAAAACGCTCTCCCCTCTCTCCTCTCTCTCTCTCGACCGACCCACTGTCGGCTGCCTCGTACCTGTCTCCGACAGTCGTTTCGACCGCCACATGCGGCGGTTTGAACTCCTAAATTGACCTAAAAAACCCAAAAACTTAGTTCTACTGGCCTAGACCCTTAGTTAGGGCTAAAAACACCAAAAACATTCCTTTAAAACCCCGAAAAAAACCCTCTAGACTCATCAGTTTCCCCCAACTCCGGTGACCTCCGACGAAGCTTCCACAACTCAGGTAAACTCATATCTAACCTCTTTTTTTATTTTTTCTATTTTACTGTGTAATTGCTTGGTTATTGATTTTTTGAACATAAAACGTTTTTTTTTTCACTTTTTCCCTTTTCGGTTGTTCTAAAACTAAAGCCCCCTTTATTGGGGTTGTTTACTTCTTTTTACGAAACTAAAAGAACGTTTATTTTGTTATTTTTTGAAGTCTAAAAAAGTTTTTTCCTTTCTCTGTTGAGATTCAAAACTAAAAAAGAAATTGGGAGTTTACATTGTTTGTGTTTGGGATTTTATACCCATTTTGTTTTGTTGTTGGTTGTCTCTACTGCAGTGTGGAGTGTTGGGTGATGGTGGTGTGCGTGGAGCATCCATCTGGCATTGGGGCAGAAATTGGTGGTGTGGTGGCCTAGGGTTAAGTTTAGGTTAGGGTTTTGGGTTGGGTTCTGGTTTGGGCTTTGGGTCTGGGTTTTGTTTGGGTATTTCGATTGGGTTTAGTTTGGGCTCCGGGTCAGGTTCTATTCTATAAAGGGGCCTAGGTTTAATTTTGTAAAGGGACCCAATTTTTTTTTATTTTGGGCTTGTAATATATGTATTTGTTGGTTTGTAAATAATAATATTTATAATAATAATAGTAATATAATAATAATAATATAAGGATAGATTGAAAAATGGCGATTACACCTGCTATAGGAGCAATCCCACAATTGAAGTTCTATTCCTCTATAAATTTTGTAAACCTAGAGTGATCTTGTGAAGCTTAGTGAATATTCGAAATTGGAATTGAAAAAACTCAAAATTATTTATAGAATCATACTTGATCTTTGTGATTTCTTAAAAATCTGATTTTGATTTGTTAAAATGAATTAAATTACCTTTTAATATGATTAAAATACAATAGACACTAACTAGAAGTTGATATTTTTCTTTGAAAATAATATTTTACCATTTTTATAGATTTTCAATATAGATTTGAAAACCATATTTAGATGGGTTAAAACTCAATCTATAAAGTAAAACCATTAAAATATAGCATATAAAATTAATAAATTATTGTTTATTTATAGGAAAAAACGTGATTGGAGAATGAAATATTGAAAAATGCTTGGTTGTAGCTTCAGAAAGAAAAGCAGAATACAGGAAATTTGATGGGTTTTTATTTTCTCAAAATTTAGAGAGAATAAATAGTGTCTAGATGTTAAGTGTTTACAAGAGGATAGTAAAAAAGGATGATAATTTCTCTTATCAAAAAAAGGATGATAGTTTACATAACATGTTTGGAGAATAATAACTTTTGAAATTTTTGGTATAATTATTTTTAGATACTTTGAGTTTTTTTTTTACCCTTTTCAATGAGATTCTTTCCTTTAGATTCAATTCTTTTATTAATTAATTTTACAAAAAAATGAACTTTTAGAGCCAATTATATTAAAATATTTAATAATAGTCGAAAAATTCACAAATTATATCTTTAACCTGAAATTCATATTTAAATTTATTTTATTTTAATTTTTAAAATATATGATAAATTTATTTTAATTCAAAAATTGTATTCAAAAATTAATAAATTTGAATAGAGTATCTAACTACTGACTTGATCCAATTGACCGAAATTTTAAATATTTGAAAATATTTAATCCAATTTTGTTCTTTAAGAAGTAACCAAGCCCTCGAACCGTCAAAAGAAAAAAATTAATCAGACCTTTAAGCTCTTTTTAAAAATAATCGAGTCTCTTTGTTATGTCATCATTCATAAATTGACTCTCATATTAGTAAAATTAATAATTATGTTAGTAATATGAATTCTCATATCAATACAATAACAATCATCACTAAAATAATTGGTGAAGACACTTATTATTGATGAAATTGTTTAGTTGAAGGATCCAATTAAATACAAAAAAAATAGAAACATAATTGATTTTCTTAAAATAGTTAGAGAATTTTGTCTAATTCTTATTTTTTTTCAAAGAAAAAGTATCAACTACGACTTAAATATTACAATATCGAATAAACTTTTCATTTCTTTCTCCTATAGTAAAATTATATTATTTTACTTTTAAGTATTTAATGTCAATTAATTTTTATAACATAATATATATTTTAATACAAAATAATATATATAGAGAGAGGGTGCGTCAAGTTTGTTTATCATGACCATACAAATGAAAACAAGTCATATGAATTGCAAGACTTGACACATATCCAATAATTCTTGTTGCAAAATACCACATTCAAATCGGAGCCGGTCGTTTTCTATCCTTAGATAATGATTTTCTTCGGAAACGTACTTCAGCCGGATGTATAGTTCCCGGTTCTGGATTCGGAGCTGATTCACCTCATTGGCCAGCCTTTCTAATTATTCCGTTTACGCATCCGAGACCTCCGAGCTGAATCCCGATTTGATATCATTCGTCGTCGCTTTCGTTCGTCGATGACAGGAACCGGTTGGTTCGCTTCATTAGTGGAGCCGGTTGATTGGGATGGCGAGAAAAATTCCGAGCAATCCAGCTGGATGATGTCGGTTTTGAGAGTGGGAAATGGATAGTTGTTGAGCATGGAATCTGGGGATAGTATAGCCGGAACAGTGGAAGACATGACTTTGATAACGCAAATTATAAAAAGAATCAGCAAAATAAACGAAGGCTTCGGATAAAGTAGGAACTAGGAGACCTGATAAAAGCTAAGAAATGCAGGGGACAGTGGCTCATATTTATAGACAATTCAACTGTGGCATACTAAAAAGTAGATTGTGATATTAAAATTTAATAGATTATTTCTGTTATTGATATGTCCAATCCAAGTTGTTCATGCAATAAACGCATGGTGTTGGTTCGGTCGAGTTCACCCACACGTGTCGAGATGCGGGTGGTTTTGGTGATGGAATTGCAATGCTTTGTCACACGGTCATAAACTGAGATGTTTTGTGCTTGATTTTGATTTATTTTGCTGTTGTTTGCTTTGCTTTGTGGTGTCTGTCTTTAATTTTTGCATTTTGTCTTGTGCTCATTTCTTTGCCATTAAATATTCTGAATATTCCTCCTGGTAAAGACTAGCGGTTCGCAATTGCTCATTTTGTGACCAAATCATCTAAAAATTGGTTTAATTACCTAAATGTTTGGTCGTATAAAATAGTCAACACTTCCCTCAAATGCATAGCTGCGGAAGCCATATTTGGATAAAGATGAAACTTATGGTTGGTTGCAAATGCATTGGAAGTAACATTCATTGAATTTATTGAATGGTATCAACGATTAAAGGAAATATTCTTCTTTTAGATATGATTTCGAGCAGAGAAATTGCGTTTACTAGGTATGTCTTATTAATGGTTGAAAAGATAATGAACATATATTATCTTGTAATTATCCCATACTCTAAAAAAGGGTCACTGCCGCTTGCATTTTATTTAATAAAAATAATCTTATAATAATGTTTATTACTATTTCAAAGACGAATCTTTGTATTAATTTCTAATTAGATTAGTACCTGATTAATATGTAACAGCAACTCAATCAAAAATTCTAAATGATAAAAGATAATATTTTAAAGAAATCATGTTTAATTAATTTCCCTACATAATTATATATTGATAAAAAAATTAATCATACAACATGCATGTATATAACTATTATATTTTCTATATGATGCCTCTCCTACGTTTTCGGGAAATCGAATAGTAGCTTTAATATAATACTTTGTATTAATGTATAGTGTCATAATTATTTAGGGTTTATCAATTATATAGAAAAAATTAAACATTTGATTCAAACAGAATTATTTTTGTTTGGTTAGATTTATTCTTTTATTTTATAGTGCACTGGCAATTCGTTTTAGACATCTAACAATATAATATGGTTGGGATTCAATTTTCATATAAGATTCATTTGATCCAAATCAATTCGAATTTCAAAAAATAAAATTGCAACAAAACAAAGAACAAGAAAAAAAGAGAATGTTGTAGCAAAATGGAATCAAAGAATGAGAGTACTTGAGAGTGGATTGAATGTTTGTTATTTCTGCACTGTAAATTACAAGCTATCTTGACCCTTTTATATGCTAACAATAGTAACTAACAACTCCTAAAATTCTGTCACCGTATCACAATAAATTCTAAACTTTTATGTTAAGATTAACCACACTAAAAATAGCTTTATTCAAGATGCACTAAAGTTTTTAACACACTAAAAATAGCTTTATTCAAAGATGCAATAAAGTTTTTAACATTCCCCCTTAGTGCATGCTTATTATTAACAATACCGAGTGCAACTCTAAACTCTTCAAACTTCGGCTTTCCTACAGCTTTTGTGGAAATGTCCGCCACTTGGTTGTTTGTAGAGACCTCTTTCAACTCAATTTCTTGACTCAACACTTTCTCTCGAATATAGTGATGACAAACTTCTATATGTTTTGTTCGGACATGAAATATAGGATTGAAAGCAAGTTTGATAACACCTTCTTTATCACACTTGATTTGTACATCATATTCAACTTTGCAAAACATATCTTTCATCAAGCTCCTTAACCACATAGATTCTTGTACAGCCATGGTTGC
Source organism: Hibiscus syriacus (assembly GCF_006381635.1). NCBI lineage: Eukaryota > Viridiplantae > Streptophyta > Magnoliopsida > Malvales > Malvaceae > Hibiscus > Hibiscus syriacus. The sequence goes on along the minus strand of NW_024062800.1, from coordinate 8,089,998 downwards.
TGCCACATATTCATCTTCAATGATGGATAAAGAAACCACGTTTTGCTTCCTGCTACACCATGTTATCGTAACAGAACCAACATTAAAACAATAACTTGAGGTAGAATATCTATCATTTGCATCTCCTGCCCAATCAACATCAGTAAATCCTGTTAGCACAAAGTTCTCACATCTTCGATACATTAAACCACAATCAAAAGAGCCTTTTACATATCGTAGAATTCTCTTTGCTACATCTAAGTGAGTACTCCTTGGACATTGCATGAATTGTAGCAATCTCCGGTCTTGTGATAGTTAAGTAAATTAAACTACCAATGAGTTGTTGAAATTTTGTAACATCCTGTAGCAACTTTCCTTCATCTTTCATCAACTTGAGATACAGTTCCATTGGAGTTGCTTTTTCTTTTGCCTCCTCCAGACCAAAATGTTGCAAAAGCTTATTTGCATAAGCCTTTTGAGAGATGAAGTATTCATCATCTGATTTTTTAATTTTTTAGACCAAGAAAACATCCAATTTCACCTACACTTTTCATCTCAAATCTAGTAGATAAGTCATCCTATAGCTTAGAAATATCAACCCCATTATATCCAGTAATAATCATATCATTCATGTATAACAAGACAAACAAGTGCAAGTTTGGTTCCAATTTAACAAATAAACTAGAATCTGCATATAAAACATTAAAACAACAAAAGATAAAGTATTGAGCCACTTTACCATACCAAGCACATGGTGCTTGCTTAAGGTCCTACAATGCCTTCTTCAGTCTACAAGTGTAGTAAGGATGTTGCTTTGAACCATAACCTTTTGGTTGTCCATAAATGCTTAACAATCTAAATCTCCGTAAAGAAAAGAATTCTTTACATCAAACTACCATAACTTCCATCTTTTAAAGGCTGCCAAAGAAAAAATTGTTCTTAGTGTTACTATTTTTAAAACTGGACTAAATGTTTCCTCATAGTCCAATCCATAGCTTTGCGAAAATCCACGAGCAACAAGTCGAGTTTTGCATTTTTTGTGTAAATCAAACGATATACCCATTTAAAGTTATAGGTTCATAATTATTTGGTTTTGGCACCAACTACCACGTTTGATTTTTGTGTAAAGCTTCAATTTCTTTTAGCCTAGCTAGTTGCCATTTTGGTTCATCTTTGGCTTCCTCATAGTTTGCTGGTTATTCTTCGTACACTACTCCAAAAAAACATGAAATGGAACAATTGTTGATTTATACCTCATAATCTTTAAGATGTGGTTGTATATTCTCCAATGAACTTTTCCTTCAAATTTCTTGTTCATCGCCTTCTACATTGGAGACATCGGATGTCGGAAGTTAATCATCATTCGAAGCTTCTTACATTATTTTCAGGTAGTAACAGTAAGTTTCTTTTCTCATCAACACTTCAAGTTTATGGAAAATAGGATGACATCTCATCAAAACAATGTCTTTAGAAGTGACAAACCTTTTTATTTTTGGATCCATATATCTCCACCTTTTCCTAAAAGGATCATAACCAACAAAAATAAACTTTTTCGCTTTTAGGTCACACTTGGTTCTGTTAGATTTTGGAACATGGACACAACAAGTTGAGCCAAATACAAAAAAATAGTTTAGAGTTGGCTTGATCTTATATAAAATTTCAAGTGGAGACTTTTTTTTTACTTGGCCATGGAGGTAAGCGATTTATTACATGACAAGCACATTGTATATCTTCAGCCCAAAACTTTGAGGGAGATGTTTGTCACATAACCAAATGAGACTCATAAAGTCAAGCTGAGCTAACTTTCTTTATGAAACTCCATTTTATTGATACATATCACGACATGTCATCTACCATAAAATTCCATTATCACTGCAGTATTGGAGGAAATCATCTTATATATACTATCCTTTATTGTCATTATGAAGGAATTTAATTTTCATCCCAAATTTTTTTCCACAATATTTTTAAATTCAACAAACTTTATTAAAGTTTTATCTTCTCCTTTAGGAATTTCACCCAAGTGCACCTTGAAAAATCATCTATCAACACCATGGTATAACGAAAACCACTGAAGCTTGGTATTCTTAGTCCCAACAAATTGAGATAGACCAATTCAAGCAAAGATGTTTTGCGATTTGGTGATTTTATAAAAGGAAGACAATGTGATTTCCCAAATTGACACCCTTGACAAATAACATCACATATTGTAGAGAAGGCAAGCCATCTACCAATCTATTTTAGGAGACTTTCTGCAACAATTTATAGTCTAAAGAGCGTGCCAAATTGCCACACTTTCAGTCTTGCTTGTTTTCTTTACTATTGCAGAATCGGGTAAAGAAAACGAAAGAACAAAAGAATTTTAACGAGGTTCGACAATGTGCTTACGTCCTCGGTGCCTAGATAGCGCTAGAAGTTTTATTCAATGTCTCATAGGTTTAGGTTACATCTCTATTTATAATAAAAAAACTTGGTATATACTTACATAATTAACCCTGTACCGTACCGCGAGGCCTGTGCCCCCGCACCCCCAACCCACATAATTGCTTCGCTCACTCCATTCCCTATCCTCTTTACTGGTATATTTATGAGCCATACCTAACAAATCTCCACCTTCGCAAATATCCTGCCTCTTGGAAACTTCAATGTGGGTTGGGTTACCTTACTTCTTTAACAACTCGAAACATTCAACAAGTCCAAGCAATGCTTGAACTTGTCTGTCGTAACTAGCTTGGTGAACATATCAGTGGCATTCTCGTCAGTATGTACCTTCTTTATGTGATCCTGTCTAGCACCAACTTTTTGCATGACATACTCACATCATTGAAGATCCATCAAAATCAATCTAAGGGATTTCTTCCTTAATTTATATTATATTTACTCATTTATATACTATATATATATTATTATGAGCATACATTTGCATTTTAAACTATGCTTGAATAATAATATGTTATCATTCACTTGCATATTATATGATTTTCATGCATAACATATGTTTTCACATCTTTACTTAGCTTTATATTATGTTTACATATGTTTTAGATTCATTTATTATGTTTACATATCATTTAGATATCATGGAAGCATGTATTAATTCTGATGTGATCCAATTCAGCATCATATTTACCATGGCTATTCCAACCTCTCCAGGGAAGAAACTTTCTATCTTTATACCTATAGATGCTTATTTCATATGTTATAAGATAGTTATTTTCATATATATATATATATATATATATATATATATATTATACCTATAGTTATTATGATAATAAGTTATCCATTTATATATGAGATACAATTTATTATCATATACTATAGTCACATTTTTATAATATACACATTATATAAGTTTATATACTTAGTTTATTTTCTTATGTTATGCATGTAGGCACATTCGACCAACACTTGGGAGCTGCATTGGAGCTAAATGGAGCATGTAACAGCAAGGAAACTTACATGGGATCGATTAGGAGAGCACAAGGAACAATTGGTGAAAAGTTGTCTGGAGGCCGTGAGCTCATAGCTGGATTGAGCTGAAGATTTGAGCTACAAGATGACCTCATTTCAGTTGGGGAATTGCACCATCATCATCACCACTTAGGACACTTCCAATATGTCTTAAGTCAAATTTTGTGAAATCGTACCTTTTCGCGAATAGTTGCCACCTCAAGAGGTACCTTTTCACAAGGAGATGCCCAAACGTTCACCATGTTACAAGTCATCTAAGGCGAGCTCACCACCAGCTCATTCACACCCAAAGTAGCTCAAACATGAAGGGTTACCTTTCCAAACATAGTGACCTTTCATGAATGATGCTGCCCATGAAGATGCCTTTTCAATAAGGAACATGTGGATGAAGAGATCACACCTATTGGAAGCTTAAATCACCAAGAGATATGAGCTAAAGGATCCATGCCTATTCAGCCACATCACATGCCATGCACATGAGAGCCTTTGGCGCCAAACATGAAGAGACACACCATCATTCGGCCAAGGGAAGAAAATGGCGCCAAGATAAACAAGCATGCCCATTCGGCCAAGGGAGATGTCTTCCCATCCTTAGCCGAATCATTAAGGCTTTTCATGAAGGATTAGTCGAACCATCACAAGCCCAAAGGACTTATTCATTCATCTCAAGCATTATGTATTTTCCTAGAGACATGTATCTAGCCGAAACAACTTGTAACCATTCGGCCAAGCCCTCTCATTTCCTATAAATAGAGTGGCTTACCTTCATTTGTACCCATCTCATTTCTTATATAAAATATACTCTTGTGAGTTATTTCTCTTCAAAGTTATTTGTGAACTTTATCGACTAAACAAGTATAGTTCCTATACTTGTGGCGTCATTCCTTCCATCTTGATTCCTAAATTCCTAGATTGATATCTAGTGGGTTGAAGACACAATCACCACCCCTCAAGCAAGTTTGTGAAGACCGAGATTGTGCTTCATAGCATAGTTTCCTCTTTGGCGAGTTTGAGATACAACATCACCACCATCTTCATTTCATCATCAACATCATCAACATCCTTCATCAAGACCATCATCAATCTCATAATTCCGCGGCCATCTCTATTCTTATTCTTTCATTCCATTACTTATATTATTATTCATTTCTTAAACCCATCATTAATTATATTTCTTTCTTATTATTTTGCAGCCCAAGCTTATTAATTCAAGGACATCAGTACTTGTCAATCCTAGATCGGGACACAATAAGGCTATCTACTCTCTTCCATCAAAGCGTATAGATTCGCCTTACATTACTTCTGAAACAAAACCTCTCCAGATGTAACCAACTCTCTGATCTTATGGAACCTTACATCAATATGTTTAGTTCTAGCACGATACACCTGATTCTTAGCCAAGTGAATAGAATTTTGATTGTCACAAAGCAACTGAACTCCACCTTGCTGAACACCCAACTCATTCACTAAACTAGTAAGCCATAAAGCTTCTTTTGCAGCTTCAGTCGCTTCCATGTATTCAACTTCAGTTGTAGATAGTGCCACAACAAATTGAACAGTAGACTTCCAACAAATAGGCCCTCTACCAAGAGTAAACACATACCCTGTCGTAGATATTCTATTATCCAAGTCACCTGCATAGTCTGAATCCGCATATCCTACAACCAAAGGATTATCCTGCTGACTACCAAAAACAATTCCATGCCATACAATACCCTTTAAGTACCAAAAGATCCACTTGATTGCCTCCCAATGTTGCTTACCAAGTTTAGACATGTACTTACAAACTTGACTAACAACATGAGCTAAATCAGGACGAGTACATACCATTGCATACATTAAGCAGCCAACATCATTAGAATATGAAACCTTTGCCATATCTTCAGCTTCCTTATTTGTCTTAGGGCACTGTTCTGATGAGAGTTTAAAGTGATTCAGCAATGGAGTGCTCACTGGTTTTGCGCTGCTCATCGCAAACCTTTCTAGCATTTTCTCAACATAACCCCGTTGAGATAGCCACAATTTCTGTGAGTCTCTTTCCCTGCAAATTTCCATTCCAAGAATTTTCTTTGCAGTACCTAAATCTTTCATATCAAATTCCTGACTCAATAAAGTTTTCAAACCGAAAACATCATCCATGTTCTTCGCAGCAATTAACATATCATCAACATACAATAACAGAAAAATAAAAGAACCATCATCAGGGCTCTTAACATAGACACAACAATCATACTCATAATGGTTTTAGCCAATCTTGATCATATAATAGTCAAATCGTTTATACCACTGTCTCGGAGACTGTTTCAACCCGTATAAAGATTTCTTCAATCTACAAACTAAATGCTCGTTTCTAGGTTGAGAGAAACCTTCAGGCTGCCGCATGTAGATCTTCTCCTCTAAATCACCATGCAGAAAAGCAGTTTTAACATCCATCTGTTCTAAATGCAAATCCCAACTAGCCACTAATGCAAGTACTGTTCTGATTGAAGTGTTCCTGACCACAGGAGAAAAAATTTCATCATAATTAACTCCTTTCTGTTGTGAAAAACCCTTTGCTACCAAACGAGTCTTGAACTTCTCCCCCTCTTTTTCTGTTACTGCTGGTTTCTTCTTAAACAACCATTTGCAACCAATCGGCTTCTTACCCTCAGGAAGACGAACTAACTCCCATGTACGATTGTGATTCAAAGACTCCATCTCCTCAACCATGGAAGCCATCCACTTGTCGTTTTCCTGACTAGTAACGACATCATGAAAAGTAACCAGATCATCACTTCTAATAGTAAGTGCAAAAGAGACCAAGTCTTCAAAACCCAATTTGTTCGGGGGTTTTATATTCGTCCGTCTCATCCTGTCTCTGGCGAGACTATAATCCTGAAAATCATCCGTAGAAGAACCACCAGAAGTCGGTTGAGAAGTTTCTGGTTTCTCAACTGGAAACTGCTCGAAATCCACCACTGTCGTGTCTTTCTTCTGCTACAACATGGGCTGTTCATCAAAAACAACATCTCTACTGATCACAATTTTCTTCGCAGCTAGATCCCAGAACTTGAATCCTTTGACACCTTTCTTGTAACCCAGAAAAATGCACTCCTTCATTTTTGTATCATGTTTTGATCTCTCATCAACAGGTACATGCACATAAGAGGACAACCAAAAATTCGTAATTGATCAAAACTAACATCATGATCAGTTCATACCTCTTCTGTAACTTTCCCAGCCAATGATTCCCTTGCGATCTGTTGTTAAGATAACACACCATGTTAACACCCTCAACCCAGAAGTTTTTGGGAAGCCTTGCATTCAACCGCAAACATCTGGCTTTTTCATTTAACGACCTGTTCATCCGTTCCGCAACACCATTTTGTTGTGGTGTCTTGCGCATTGTAAAAAGTCTCTTAATCCTGTAGAAACTATGAATCTGTGTAGTCTGTACCATTGTCAGACTGCAAACACTTGATTTTTCGTCCTGTTTTGTTTTCTACCTCAGCTTTCCACAGCTTTAACTTCTCAAAAATGTCAGACTTCTGTTTCAAAAAATACACCCAAACATTTCGTGAAAAATCGTCAATAAAAGTAACATAATACCTAGATCCACCCAAAGACGATGTCATGGAAGGTCCCCATACATTAGAATGCACATAATCAAGAATCCCTTGAGTTGTGTGCTTCGCAGTCTTGAAACAGACTTGAGCCTGTTTACCAAGAACACAATACTTGCAAAAATTGAGCTTACAACTTTTGACACCATGCAACAAATTTCTTTTGTGTAATTATGACATACCACGTTCACTAAGATGAGCAAGACGCATATGCCACAGTTTTGTAGTATCATCACAGGACTCAACAGAATGAACTCCTCCTACAACGGTACTCCCCAACAATCTGTAAATATTCCCTACAGTCATCTTTCCTTTCATCACAGTCAAAGCTCCTTTAACAACCCGAATGGTTTATCTATCCTCATCAGCCTTAGGGATAAAACCATTCTTGTGCAAAGTGCCCAAAGAAATCAAATTCTTCTTCAAATCTGGGATATGTCGAACACCACTCAACGTCCGAACAGAGCCATCATACATATTAATTCTGACATCACCAATACCAACAATATTGCAACATCGATCATCACCCAAATAAACATAACCAGAATTAACCAACTTGTATGTCGAAAACCATTCCCTATTTGGTGTGATGTGATAAGAACATCCAGAATCAAGAATCCAAATATCCGTCAATTGAGTAGTTGAAATAGAGAGCATATCACCCTCACTACAATCAGAGTTTTCATCCTCCACCACATTCACAGACTTGGATGAATCAACACGCTTCTCATCAGTTTGCATTTTCAACTTCAGACAGTCCCACTTCATATGTCCCGCCTCCTTGCACTTGTAACAATGAATTGTCTTCTTATCCCTAGATTTGGATCTGAAATTCCGCTTGCCAGAACCTGCCTTCTCTGGCTTCCATCCACGGTCTCGATAACCCTTGACATATAAGCTATCTGCTTGAGAGATTTCCCCTACATTCTGCTTCCGCTGGTTGTGAGCGAACAAGGCTACAGTAATCTCCTCAACGTTGATAGTCTCTTTCCCATGTGTAAGAGTAGTCACCATGTGTTCGTAAGAGGGAGGTAACGAACACAACATAATCATCGCTCTGTCTTCATCCTCAATTTTCACATCAAGCCGAGCCAAATAAGAAACGATTTGATTGAAGATATTCACGTGTTGTGCCAAATCATGATCGTCCTGCATCTTTAGCCCATACAGCAGCTGCTTTAGATACAATTTTGTCGTTAAGGATTTCAACATAAACTGACTTTATAACTTCCTCCAAATTTCGTTTGGAGATGACAGATACATGACGTGATACATGACCTTGTCCGCCAAGCATAATCGTATGGTTCCTGCCGCTCGCTGTTGCAATACTTCCCAATCTTCCTCCTACATCAACTCCGACTTTGTAGGTCGCAAAGCCTTCAGGATCCCTTGCTGCGCCAATAGATCCTTCACCCTCGTTTTCTATAATCTGAAGTTACCCTGACCATAGAATTTCGCAACTTCGAATTTTGCTCCTGACATCTGATACCAATTGTTGAAGAATCAGGTAAAGAAAATGAAATAACACAAGAATTTTAACGAGGTTCGGCAATGTGCTTACATCCTCGGTGCCTAGATGGCGCTAGAAGTTTTATTCAATGTGCTCACTCTGCTCCATCCCCTGTCCTCTTTACCGGTATATTTATGAGCCATACCTAACATTTACAGACTTCTCCTGCGACCATAACAAATAATGAACCTCTATTCTCACCAAACGTGACAACATTAATATATATATTTTTGTACATTATCAAGAACTTTTACATCTTTAGGTCTAAACAAAACATACTTTCCTGAATTTGTAATTTGAGAAACTAAAATTAAATTTCTTTTCAAACGTAGAGTACGAAAGATGTTGTTCAACTTAACTACACTCTTTTCAGCTGTTCCAATATTCACAACCCCTTTTTATGAATTATCTGTTATAACAATAACTCACTCTCCTTTGTGTTGACATAGATTTGAGAGTAGTTTATTGTTTTCGGTTAAATGAAGAGAGCAACCTGAATCAATGATCCACTCCTCTTTGTAGCTTTCATGGCTCAAAAGAGCTTAGACATGTGCTGATTTTTTGGTACTACCTTCAACATCTTCTATGGTGAAGCATTGCTCCCATTTAAGTTGTTTTTATTCACTTTCACTTGCAACATTTACTTTGGAAATCTTGACTTTACAATTCCTCTTGATGTCCCCAAATTTACCACACCTATAACACTTAATAAAGTTTTTATTTTCTGAGCCATCATCTGTAGTATTTACTACACCAGATCTTCTTTCATTATTTTTATTCCATGTTGAAGTGTTCTTCTTGTAATGCTACCCTTTTGAGTAGATAACAGTATCTGTGGCCAAGCCTTTTTCCATCTATTTTGCCAAGGCCTTCTGATTAAAAAGTAAACTTTTTAACTCCTTAACCAAAGGTTGCTTTTTCCACCCTTGAATAGAGGTAACAAAAGGAATGTATTCCTTATTCAATCCAAGAACAAGAAATCGTCGCAATCTAGCTTCACTGATATTCTCTTATGTATCTAGTTCTGAAATTTATGTACAAATGCTTTTAACTAATAAAAAATACTAAGAAATAAACATACCTTATTGTTTTGATAGTGCCAACTCATTTTCTTGCAATTGCAATCTTTCCGTATTCTTCTTGAAAAAAGTCCTCTCAATGCTCTCCTACACTTCTCTTGGTGAGTCGATGTCCTAGACATAATCAATAAGCTATTTACTAACCAAATTTCTCAAAGCAAAGAGAGCCTTATCAACCTTAATCTTCCATTTTCTGCGTGGTTCAGAATTTCCCAGAGTAACTGGGAATTTCATCATCAGGCCCTATAATCAAATCCCATAAGTCTTGACCTTGAATATATGCCTCCATAGAGACAGAGCCACCTTATTCTTAGGGGACCCACTCCCCCCTCAATTTTAGTTTATTTTGACATTTCCCCTCATTTTCTATGGTTAATTATACTTTGCCCCTCATTTTATATGATTAATTATATTTTGCCCCTTTAAATTAGAATCTTATCTCCGTCCTTGTGCCTCCATGCACATTCTTCAGTACTTGTAGTTTGGTCCTACAAACTTATTGACACCATATTGTGTTCTTAAGTTGCCTCCTCCATTTGTCAGCTTGATCTTTATTCACAACCTTCAATCTATTCCAACAAGAAAACATCACTTGATAAACAATAAGAAAGAAAGTTAATGAAATTTTCACGACGATCTTGATAATGTAACAAAACAAAGAATCAAAAACAAAGAGAATGTTGTAGCAAAATGGAATCAAAGAATAAGAGTATTTGAGAGTTATTTCTGCACTGTAAATTACAAGCTATCTTAACCTTTATATAGGCTTACAATAGCAACTAACAGCTCCTAAAAATCTGTCACCGCATCAAATAAATTCTAAACTTTTATGTTAAGATTTCAAAATCGTAACCACATCTAGATAAAATGGCTTATTTGACTAAGAAAAGTTAAAAATACTAAAAATAGCTTTATTCAAGATGCACTAAAGTTTTAACAAAAATAATGATCCAAATCAAATTATTTTTGAAGTTGTGATAAGATCAACTTAAATAAATAAAATTAAATGATACTATTTTTTATGAACATAAACTTGTGTATTTACACTCGGTTTAGGTTTGAAATTTACTTTCTTCGGATGTTAAGTTGAAAATAATAAACATTTTAAAAAAATGAACTAAATCAAACTAAACAAAAAATTCAGTTTTTATATCATTCAATTTTAGTTTCAATTTCATTTTTAATAGACCCCACAATGTTGTTTGCTTTATCTTTTATTAAAAATCAAACTAAACTAAATACACCCGAATAATTATTTAATATTAATTAAATAAATATGATAAATTATAGAAAATATGATTTGAATTTAATAGAGTATAATGTTAAAGTGAATAAATTCATGAATATAGCAAAATTTTATATTTAATATGTTATTAAAATTTCATCGAAATGACACAATAAGTTAGTCTAATGGGATGAAGTAATATATATCTTAAGTAAGATTTGGAGTTCGGATCCCGATGTTTCTGAATGAAGCAAACTGGATTGTAAGGGTTATCCCTTATCTCTTTAGTACCTAATCTGAATTTGTCGATTAATAGATCTGATATTACAATTTTTTTAATAAAAATGGATTTATTCTTTTAGAATATAATGATAATATTTAACATTTTAACATAAAAATATAAGGAGGTATGGATATATTCTCTAATAAATAATATAAAATTATAATAAAATATGAGATGAATTAAGACATAACATGATCAAGAACGCAAGATTATTCTCTAAATTAATATTCTATGACGAACTTTTTAAGATATAAATATAATTCCAAAGTAAGATATATATAAAGATTCTATGAATATACATGTTCACTAAAGTAGTTGAACTTATACTCTCATATTGTTGCGTGAAATCATGTAGTGATAGTGTTGCACGAACGAATAGACTCTACTAACATGCAAACATAAACATCTAAATGGTGACCTTTACAAATTCAGTAGTACACTACTAATCTAATATTCATCATGAAATTTCTAAACTGAAGCATGGCAGCAGTACAAGTAATGTGCAGTGAGTTTATACATGTTTTACTATCTAAGGGTATATCATGCTTATTAATAGAGAAGTGAAGCGGGTGATGTGAATGTTGCTCTCATCGAGGGAACAAACTTAGGAAAGTTCTAGACACGATAACGAAGCGAATGTCTTTGAATGGGTACTTGAAGCTGGCGGCAAAGATTAGGGTTTTTGGAGGCTTTTAGTTGTTGAAAAAAACCCAAAGAGGTGATATAAAGACAATAAAAACAAGGGTAATAAAAACTATAAATAATTAAAGACAATAATAAAGTATGTAATAAATGAAAGATGTTCTTTTCTCCCTTGTAATAGGCACCCAATATGTATATGGTCTGATCTTGATGGATGGTGGCTTGTTAGAAAGAGGATGGAAACATGAGAAAGATGGTGAAGACGAATTTTAAATCAGATGGTCAGATTGTGAGAAAAACGCAATTGAAAATTTACTCCGGTAGGTATAGGGGTTAATGCAAACCTGATAGGTTATATGGGGTGGCATGATTGATGGATAAGTTGATTATGATGGTGTGTGGACAATGAATATAGATGGATATGTCCTATTAAAAAGGAAAACTCGATAATACGACTTTAACCAGCCCTCATATTCACAATGAAAAGGCAAACCAGAGTATGGGGATCTTTCTCAAGAACTCAGAAGAACTAAAGAAGAAGATGCTTTGAAAGCATAAGACAATCAACTCTTTGCAACATGATCTCTCGTTGTATTGTGTAAAATAGAACAAAAGTTGATGATTTATATAGTGTTTGAGGAGTCCTTGTGGGAACATGAATGATGAATAAAATAACAATAAAATAATATCCTAATCCATTTGATGTGGGAAACATCAATCTGGGCCCTTGAAGGTAGTGCTTGATCCGATGGTGGAGATGTAATCTAGGAATTTGAATGCATGACTTGATCATCAGCTGTTGGATATGATGAACGGTCTAGATCGAGCTTCTAGAAGGTGGAGGCCTGGAGAATAAGATGGGGCTACTAGGGTTTTGTCATTACAAGAAAATTACCCTTATAACCTTAACTTAAACTATTCTCAAGTTGAAAATAAGAAAAATTCGTAATTATTTATAAAATCCCGTATAATCTCGTATAGGGATTTTTGCACGCGTTATCTTTACTAAAATGGTCATATCTTGAGTTCTCGATATCAGATTGATACGATTCAAGAACCTCTAGAAAGATAAGAGACATAAAGTCATATCTCAAAGACATGTGGACCAAATAACATCAGGATCATATTCAAAAAGCAGTTGCAAGTCTGTTGATTTGCTATTCTTCATTTCCAAGGCTTGGTCTTGTGAGTCCATTGGAAGCTCTAGTCCATCTTCCTTTGATGTGATCTTTGTGATGCATGTATCATAATATTTTTTTTTTCAAAAGGATTTAACCTTAAATCTAAAACATCAAAGGGAGAAGCATTAAAATCTTTAAAAGATTCATTCACATTATACTTACCGAGTAGATATGCTTTGCATCTTCGAGACTTTGTTCTTCTAATAGGTTCAAGTATAAACATTAGTCCAAAAAAGTATGTGTTTCCGTTTTTATGGACTCTATTACATGTATCATTTCTCGACTCCTCAAAAGGATTCGCCCATGAATCTGAAAATTCAAGAGATAGAAAATTAGACGTATGGAATGGAAAAAATTGTAAAATACTAACTTGGATCAACGCGATGTGTCTTTATGTGCTTCAGTGGAGGTTTATTCCTTTTTGGAATCGAATTCTTATTGTCGTGAAATCCTCTTTTGAACACAATTCTTGAAATCCAGAGTTTTGGTTGAAAATAAACTTGACACCATCTACTATTGGTTTTCTTCGTGATTGCCTCATATTTTTTGTCCATGGTTTTACTCTAGTTTGGCGATGTCAAGTGGTTCATGAAAGTAGTCCAAGATGTTCCGGGCATGTGGTTCAAGAAATAATAACTCTCATGAGGAGCTTTTTGAACTGCATAACCTGGTCAGTTGAAATGAATACCATCTCGATCTTTTAATAACTTAATAGTTACCAAGCTTTAAGTATTTGAACCTGGTCAAAAGAAAAGGAGTGAATAAGAATATCATCAACATACATAACAATGTACTTACCTGCGGAGTGGTTTAATTCATGTGTCGTCACTGAGATGGTACAATAACTAAGGCTTTACTGGAAGTAGACTTTTTGTATCAAATATAATTCTTTGGTTCCTTTAAGATTGTTTGTTCGATGATGGTATGATAGAACCTTGAATTAGACCAGTTAGGTGTTGTTTCCCTCTTTCCGGTGGAAATTCATCTAGTGAATCACCTGACACTTCTTGAAAATTATGTAAGAGAGAAATAAACACACTAGGCAAATCCTTGTTAATGTTAGAAATCGAAACTATTGATTTCCTAAAGGGAACAAGGACGCAAGACTTTTTGTGAAGGAGGTTCACTCTTAATACTTTTGTTCTCATATATATTTTTTGAGTTACTTTTTATTGTCAAAAATAGGACCACTCACCTCCCGTGGGTCATGTCATTGGCTTTTATGGGTTTGTGACCTCTTTTGTTTCTTTCTCTTTTTCATTATTTGTTCTTTTTCCGTTTTCCCAACCTCCTCACAAAATTTCATTTTATTAATTTCAAGTTCATCTTTTGGTTCCAGTGGTGTAGGAAAAAGTAACTGAAGATCATTAACTTCTATTACAAGGCTACTACCATTATATTCATCATTGTCATCGTCGAATTCATTATCCACAATAGGAAGTGGAGAAGAAGATGAAATGAAAGTAGGTAAAATGCCTTGACAAGTTTCTTTGAGACGAATTTTCCATTGTTTTTACATTGTGAGGGCGTTCTGTAGTATACCCTAAAGATCTTTGAAGTCCTGTTCAGCAAGTTCATCACAAATGTCTTGATTGAGATCTTCCACGAACTGGTAACAGTGGTAATCTGAATTCTCGATCATCAAATTAAAGGCTCTATCTCTTTATAATAATCCTCTATGGATCTTTACCTTGTAACACCCTAAACATTGGGCCAGTTACCAAATTGTAAGGATTAAAAAGTTAGTGATAATCGTTTGTTAAACTGAAAAGTTCAAGTATTAATTTTGGGAATTTTTGTTTAGGACCTATTATCAAAGATTGAAGGATTGAAGGGTAAAATTGTGTTTTGACAAGAAATGAATTAAAATTCATTTTTTAAGGGTCATTTAACATGTGATTAAGAAAGAAAGGAAAACTCTAAAAGCTTGCTCCCCTCTTCTCCTCTTCCCTGTGAACCTCCATGCTAAGGTAAGAGATTTCAAAGTTGATTGTTTCTTTCATTTTTGATTTGGTTTTGGTTATTTGGGTGATATTGAAGCTTAATAAAGCTTAAGGATGAATTGAAACTAATAGATTAAGGATTTAATGGTTATTTAATAAAATGGGTTTTTAAGAGAAATGATTTAGATTGATTGTTTTTGTATCTTTAAAGATATATTTGACTTGTCAAGGGTTTAATTAAGGGCTTAGAAGTGTTATAAATGATTAAAAAAAGTTTGAAGAACTGATATGATTTTTAGTTTCAAGAGTTTTATAGAGAAATTAAGGTTTTAGAGGGGTATTAATGGATATAAGTTAGTGGTATTAAGTGTACATGAGTGAAGTCTAAGTAGGAGATTTTAGTGAAGTTGGGTAAATTTTTGAAGTGAAATGGATAAATTCTGGGTAAAGGTATCGATACTCGAAAAACAATACCGATGTTATAAGGTTAAATTAAAGGAAATAGCAAGAACTAGATGAACAATATTGATATTGGTTGAAGAAATATCGATACTGATGTAAAGGTATCGATACCAAGGATAAGGTATCGATATTGTAAGTAAAGAAGAAATTTAAGAATGTTGAAATGGTATTGATACTGAAGTAGGTATCGATACCACATAAAAGAAGTATTTGTACTACAAGAGGAGTACTGATACTATTAAGGCTGAAATGTTAAATTTGGTGTTTCATTTTGTTTAGGTAAAAATTAATTGGTTCAATGTAATTCAGTTTTTATTTACATGGGTCATATTAAATGTCTAGATTTGATTGAAAGCAAGTGTTGAATGAATAAATATGTAACATTAGTAAGCTACGGTGAAATGATGTCTGCTTAGAACTTTTCTGAGGTAGAGGTGAGTGTATTTTATTATTCTTTTAAATATAATAAGAGGAAGAATCACGATGAGTCAACCTCGAATGTTTTGAAAGGAAATATTTTGAATTTTACAATGAAACACTTTTATCATACTTTGATAAATAAATTGTGAATAATTTGGTTTGTGAACAACCAAATCTTGAAAAATTGTTAATGTAAATGATTTGAAGTATGACATAATCTTTTATGATATTTGATATATTTTGTTTATGAAATTTGACATGAAATGATATATGGATTTATATATAATACTATGTGATATACTATGTAAAGGTTTCTACGTGAAGATTATATGTGTATGTACTTTATGAGAATAAGATACACTTTAAATAGTGAAATGAAAAATAATGGTAAAGTTAAAGCCCAAGGTATTTTTATGAGAATTAGAGTTATAGTTGGCTTGTCAGGAGTCGAGGGTTCTATGTGGTCCTTCAGGACAAAACTATGTTTTCATTCAGGAAAAACCTATGTGGTCATTCGGTACAAATATATGGCACTTCGGTGCAAATTATGTGAGTTGTGGTGACAACATTAGTGCACAACCTCAATGTACTCAAATACCTAGCATTCTCAGTAATATGCGTCGGGCTATTAAAAATAAAGTAATATAAACTGAACAGTAGTATATGTACTACAAGAGGAGTACTGATACTATTCAGGCTGAAATGTTAAATTTGGTGTTTCATTTTGTTTAGGTAAAATTAATTGGTTCAATGTAATTCAGTTTTGATATTCATAGGTCATATTAAATGTGTAGATTTGATTGAAAGCAAGTGTTGAACGAATGGATATATAAAGTTAGTAAGCTACAGTGAAAGGATGTCTACTTAGAACTTATGTGAGGCAAAAGTGAGTGCATTTTACTATTCTTTTAAATATAATAAGAGGAAGACTCGCAATTAGTCAACCTCGAATATTTTAAAAGGAAGAGTTTTAAATTTTACCATGAAACACTTTTATCATACTTTGATATTTAAATTGAGAATATTTTGGTTTGTGAAGAGCCAAATCTTGAAAATTTGTTAATGTAAATGATTTGAAGTATGATATAATATTTTTTGATATTTGATATATTTTGTTTATGAAATTTGGCATGAAATGATATATGGATTTAAATATAATACTATCTCATATACTATGTAAAGTTTTCTACGTGAAGATGATATGTGAAAATGTGCTATATGAAAATAATTTATACGCTTAGCCAAAGTTGAGGGTTTTATGTGGTCTTTCGGGACAAAACTATATGGTATTTCGGGACTAAACTATGTGGTCCTTCGGGACAAACCTATGTAGTCCTTCGAGACAAATATGTGGCACTTCAGGTGCAAATTATGTGAGCTGTGGTGACAACATTAGTGCACAACCTCAATGTACTCAAATACCTAACATTCTTAGTAGTATGTGTTGGGTTATTAAAAATAAAGTATTATAAACTGAACAATTGATTAAAGTATACATTTTTGTTATGAAAAGTAACTTGAATTATTTGAGAAATGTTTTCTATAAAATGTGTAAATAAATGTTTTATGATTTTATTATACTCATTATACCTCACTAAGTCATAGACTTAGTGTGTGATTGTTTTCACACGTAGGATCCACGAGCTTCGAGGAGAAAGTTGAATAAGAAAGGGTAGGACATCATACTGGTGAGAATTATTAGATCAGAGAGAATTTTGAATTGTATAAGTTTTGATTTGAAAGGTTATTGGCATGTACTAATTATGTTTTAAATTGTAGATGATCTGATATGTTTTGTAAATGTGTTTTCATTTTTCAAATAAAAGTAAATTTTTAGTCAAAATTTTCAAAGAGTCAAAGAGCTAAAAAGTTAATGTGACACCTTAGATTCGTATCCAGGTCAGGTACGCGTAGGGGTGTAATATTTATTGGTATCAGAGCCAATGTATAGTCAAAGTTTACGAAATAGACAGGCCGATCAACTATAAAAAATGTTTGGTTTATACATTCCAACGAAATAACAAGTATCTCTGATCTGATGGTGTAATGAGTATGATGTCCTTGCTAGTCTAGTTAAGAAATTAAATATTAATAGATGTCAGACTACGAGAGCTCACGAGGTATAACATGATATGAAGTTTAAAAACATTTGATTGTAAGAAAGAAGTTGAGAACTGATGGATTTAAATTTTATAGTAGAATAGAAAGTGAGGGTTAAATGTTTTAGGTCACAAAAAAAAGATGAATAGTATATAAGTATTTATCAAGAAGTCAGGATAAATTCAGTTGCAAATTATACCTCTCCCATATTAAGCCATAATAGATGGTTGTTCAAGGTTAATGATTTAGAAAGGTTCAAAAGAAAAAGATTTTATAGGAAACAAGTGCGAATGATTAACTTCCATGATAAGATGCAACAAGGATTCATATTGATAAAGATTCTTGTTAAAGATTGACGAGTTTCACAGTTAAAAGTATAGAAACATTTCTTTATAAATTTGATTGAATATTAGAATTAGAAGGGATCAAGGCTAGTTTGGAGAAAAAATTTGGAGTTGAACTAGATTTCGTTGATGTTTATGTGCTAGGGAATTGAATTCCCAATTGTACTCGAAAGCAAACAATAATTGAACTTTTCAACGATATTGGATTTGATGAAGATAAAGAAAGGACATGAAGTAGAATATAGATAAATAGTAGAAAGTATAGTGTAAGTGTGAACAATGTTTGAGTAAAAGGTAGAAAAGTTATTTGGAATTCGAAATCTTTTGGAATTCTTTGATTATTTAAAAGATTCATAAAGAACTTTTAGTAATCCTTCCCCCACTAAGGAAGTTATTAGTAAAGGAGGAAACAATTATTTGGATTAGTAAGAAACAAGGAAATGCAATGAAGGTAATAATAATAAGATCAATTGAAATTTTTAGTTTGGAAAAGTAAGTCGAAGAAATAAATACAATGTAGCAGAGAATATTTGAAAATGATTATAAATAGTATCAAAAATAAAACAAGTGGGTTTCGTTTGAAGTAGAGAAATTATGAGTATAAGAAATAATAAATAACGAGATCCTTTATAAATGATTGTAGAATACCAAAGTTAAGAAGGTGCAATAAATTTGGCAATCAGTACTGATTATAAGTTATAAGATGTTTTTAGTATTGTTATGGGAAGGATATTGGAGTATATAGAAAAAGAGATAACCTATGTTACAAGGAAGTTTTAAATTATTATATTTGTTTAAGGATGATGACAAATTATTGGATCAATGGCATTGGTGATAAAGAGATAAAACTCGAAGTGTTGGTCAAATTACCAAGTCGGAAATAAAACAAAGAAAGGATAGAACTTTCTATGGATATCAAGAGGGTTATATAAATTCATATGCTATGTCCATTGGTTGTTGGAATAAGAAGATAGCACCAGGAATGCTAAGATGAAGTTTAATTTGTTTTGTTAATTAAAGTGAATTGTTTGGAGCACTATGTATGACAAAGATTTTTTTTAAAAGGTTTAGCTCATAAGCTAGATATGTTAGAAATAAGGTATTGCATAAATTTGAAAGTAAATGAAATAATTTCCAGTTCTTAGTAGAAATGAGAAAATATAACCATGGATTTTGTAACTGGGTTACCTTTGACATGAAATAAAAAGGACTCAATTTGGGTATTGGTGGATCATTTAGTAAAGATCACACATTTCATTTCGGTTCGAAAGGATTTTTTAATGGATAAGTATGTAAAACTATACATCAAGAGATAGAAGACAACATGGAGTGCAAATTTTAATTGTATCTGATGAGATCTAAGGTTTACTTTAAGGTTTTAGAATTATTTGAGAAAGACCTTTAAAATTCAGTTTAAATTTAGCATTAATTTCCATCCATAGATAGATAGTTAGTTCGATCAGGTTATTCAGATTTTAAAAGTTATATTAAGGCATGTGTGATTGAGTTTAAAGGATCAGAAGAAAATTTGTATGCTAAATTGACCAAGCATAAGTGATGGTTTTCTAAGGCTATATTCCTTGGCCATGTAAACTCAGCTAAGAGGAAAATGACATGTGTATTAAGGAAACTTGAGATATAGTTGAATGAAATTATAAGGATTGATAAGAATACAATCAATGATTGTATTTTCTCTGACTAAGTTATTAAGGACAAACAAATTAATTAATTGGATTGGTAAGTGTGAATAAATGTTAAGAGGTTACAAAAAATATTGATATAAATTCCAAGGTTAGTATGATTAGAATTTGGAAAGATGGCGTTATTAATAGCAATGTGTATTATAATTATAGGATGTGTGTGTTTGTATAAAAAGAAAAACTTTTAGTTACGCTGTTAAGCTACTAAAGAAGTATGAAAGAAATCATCTAATTTACAATATCCAGTTAGTAATAATTGGAGATACTTTTTTGATAGGAAACTACTAACTTCAAGGCAAATGATGTTATATCTTTAAGGATCTCAAAAGACAAGGGTACGTGTTGAATCGAATGAGTGTAAAGACATGATATAAATTAAAATTTTGAAGAATGAGGATGTGATTATCAATTATAATCATGAAAGGTTAAGTACGGTTCGAATACGACAGGGTCAAGAGACATTTTCATTTTAAGAGTTCTGAATAGGAAATTACCTTTTTAGACAGACAATGTTTTGATTGTATAATTAAATTTAAGCCTTTGGTGTTGGATCAATATAAGGATCTTAAGAGAAAGATGGAATTTCCATACTTGTTAAGTATAAATAAGTAGGGAAATGAAGGACTAAAGTCTGATGAATATTTATATGCCATCGATAAAATTTTCATTAAGTTAATTTTAAGTGAGTGGCATTTTCGTAAGTTTAAGAAATATATCAAGATAACCTTCAGTGAACTTTTAAGCAGAAGAAAATATAGGACACCATTAGGTTGGTTCGAATTGAAAGATTGAGACTTAGTGCAGTTAGATTTGATCATAGAAGTTGAAGAAAAAGTTAATATTATTTAAGACAATTTTTAAGATAGTTGCTGATTAACAAAAGTCCTAAATGGATTTGAAGAGAAAGGAAACTGAATTCCAAATAAGTGATGAACTGTTTCTCAAAATCTTGCCTTGGAATAAGATTATTTGTTCTGTATACAACGAAAAGCTCAGTTTTAGATTCATTAGATCTTATGAGATCTTAAAGAAGTTGGACCAGTGGCCTATTAGTGAATGTTGCCACCAGAATAGAAAGGATTCACAACTGTCTTTTAATTTTGATGCTCAAGAGATATTGATTCGATCTTTTTCACATCATAGAACTGGAAGAAATAGAAGTTCAATTTAATAGATTGTAAAGAAGAAATAGTATATGAAGCTTAATAACTAAGAAATTAGATGATTTCGTTAGTAAGAGTATTTTGGGTAATCATAAATTGGAAGATGTAGAGTGAAAGCGTGTAGAGGATGTAAAGAGAAAAGTTCTTTATCTTTTTGTACAGTGAAAATTCGAGGATGAATTTTCTTAAGGGGGAGATTTGTAACACCCCAAACATCGGGTCAGTGACCAAAGTGTAAGAATTTAAAAGTTAGCGATAATCATTTGTTAAATTGAAAAGTTCAAGTATTAATTTTGGGAATTTTGTTTAGGACTTATTATCAAAGATTGAAGGATTGAAGGGTAAAATGTGTTTTTGATAAAAAATGAATTCAAAATTCATTTTAAGGGTTATTTAACACGTGATTAAGGGAGAAAGAAATAAAGGAAAACGCTGGAAGCTTGCTTCTCTCTTCTCTTCTTCCCCGTGAACCTCTATGATAAGGTAAGAGATTTCAAAGTTGATTATTTCTTTCATTTCTGATTTGGTTTTTGTTCTTTGGGTGATGTTAAAGCTTAATAAAGCTTAAGGATGAATTGAAACTTAGAGATTAAAGATTTAATGGTGATTTAATGAAATGGGTTCTTAAGATAATTGATTTAGATTGATTGTTTTTGGATCTTTAAAGATATATTTGACTTGTCAAGGGTTAAATTATGGGGTTAGAAGTGTTAGAAAGTATTAAGAACAAGTTTTAAGAATTGATATGATTTTTAGTTTCAAGAGTTTTATGGATAAATTGAGGTGATAGAGGGGTTTTAATGGATATAAGCTAGTGGTAATAAGTGTAAATAAATTTAAAGGCATGAATGGAGCCTAAGTAGGAGATTTTAGTGAAGTTGGGTAAATTTTCAAAGTGAAATGGATAAATTATGGGTAAAGGTATCAGTACTAGAAGAACAATATCGATGCTACTGAAAGAGCAATAGCGATACTATAAGGTTAAATTAAAGAAAATAGTATGAACTGGATGAACATTATCGATACTGGTTGAAGAAGTATCGACACTGATATTAAGTTATCAATATCAAGGTTAAGGTATCAATATTGTAAGTAAAGAAGAAATTCTAGAATGTCGAAATGCTATCGATACTGAAGTAGGTATCGATACCATATAAGAGAAGTATCGGTACTACAGGAGGAGTATCGATAATATTCCGGATGAAATGTTAAATTTTGTGTTTCATTTTGTTTAGGTAAAAGTTAATTTGTTCTATGTAATTGAGTTTTGATATACATGGGTCATATTAAATGTGTAGATTTGATTGAAAGCAAGTGTTGAACGAAGGACTATGTAAAGTTAGTAAGCTACAGTGAAAGGATGTATGCTTAGAACTTTTGTGAGGTAGAGGTGAGTTCCTTTTACTATTCTTTTAAATATAATACGAGGATGAATCGCGATGAGTCAACCTCGAATGTTTTGAAAGGAAATGTTTTGAATTTTACCATGAAACACTTTTATCATACTTTGATAAATAAATTGTGAATAATTTTGTTTGTGAAGAGCCAGATCTTGAAAATTTGTTAATGTAAATGGTTTGAAGTATGAGATAATCTTTTCTGATATTTGATATATTTTGTTTATGAAATTTGACATGAAATGATATATGGATTTAAATATAATACTATGTGATATACTATGTAAAGGTTTCTACGTGAAGATGATATGTGAAAATGTGTTATATGAAAATAATCTATGTGCTAAGCAAAAGTGATATACGTGAAAGTGAACCATACGTGAATGTACTTTATGAGAATAAGATACACTTTAAATAGTGAAATGAAAAATAATGGTAAAGCTAAACCCCAAGGTATATTTATGAGAATTAGAGTTATAGATGGAATGTTAAGAGTTTAGGGTTCTATATGGACCTTCGGGACAAAACTATGTGCTCTTTCGCGACAAACCTATGTGGTCCTTCCAGATAAATATGTGACACTTTGGTGGAAATTATGTGAGTTGTGGTGACAACATGAGTGCACAACCTCAATGTACTCAAATACCTAGCTTTCTCAGTAGCATGCGTCGGATTATTAAAAATAAAGTAATATAAACTGAACAAGTGATTACGGTTTTATATGGATATACGTGAAAGTGAATCATATGTGAATGTACTTTATGAGAATAAGATACACTTTAAATACTGAAATGAAAAATAATGGTAAAGCTAAAGCCCAAGGTATATGTATGAGAATTAGAGTTATAGTTAGCATGTCAAGAGTCGAGGGTTCTATATGGCCATTTGGGACAAAACTATGTGGTCATTTGGGACAAACCTATGTGGTCATTCAAGACAAATATATGGCACTTCGATGCAAATTTTATGAGCTTTGGTTACAATATTAGTGCAAAACCTCAATATACTCAAATACCTAACGTTCCCAGTAGTATGCGTCGGGGTATTAAAAATAAAGTAATATAAGGGTATATCATGCTTATTAATAGAGAAGTGACAGTGGGTGATGTGCATGTTGCTCTCATCGAGGGAACAAACTTAGGAAAGTTATAGACACGATGACAAAGCGAATGTCTTTGAATGGGTACTTGAAGCTGGCGACAAAGATTGTCGTTTTGGGAGGCTTTTAGTTGTTGGAAAAAAAACCAAAAGAGGTGATATCAAGATAATAAAAATAAGGGTAATAAAAACTATAAAGAATTAAAGACAATAATAAATTATTTAATAAAAGAAACATGTTCTTATCACCCTTGTAATAGGCACCCAATATGTTTATGGTCTGATCTTGATGGATGTTGGCTTGTTAGAAAGATGATGGAAACATGAGAAAGATGGTGAAGATGAATTTTAAATCGGATGGTCGGATTGTGAGAAAAACATAATTGAAAATTTACTCCGGTAGGTATAGGGGTTAACACAAACCTGATAGGATATATGGGGTGGCGCAATTGATGGATAAGTTGAATATAATGGTGTGTGGACAATGAAGATAAATGGATATGTCCTATTGAAAAGGCAAACTTGATAATATAACTTTAACAATCTCTCCTCTTCGTAATGAAATGGTAAACCAGAGTGTGAATATCTCTCTCAAGAACTCAAAATAACTAAAGAAGAAGATGCTTTGAAAGCACAAGAGAAACAACTCTTTGCAAAATGATCTCTCGTTGTATTGTATAAAATAGAAAAAAGTTGATGATTTATATAGTGTTTGAGGAGTCCTTGTGGGAACATGAATGTTTAATAAAATAACAATAAAATAATAATAAAATACTATCCTAATACATTTGATGTGGGAAACATCAATCTGGGCCCTTGAACGTAGTGCTTGATCCAATGGTGGAGATGGAATCTAGGAATTTGAATGCATGACTTGATCATCAGCTGTTGGATATGATAAACGGTCCAGATTGATCTTCTAGAAGGTGAAGGCTTGGAGAATAAGATAGGGGTTACTAGGGTTTTGTCATTACAAGAAAATTACCCTTATAACCTTAACTTAAACTATTCCTAAGATGACAATAAGGAAAATTCGTAATTAATTATAAAATCCTGTATAATATCGTATAGGGATTTATGCACACGTTATCTTCACTAAAATGGTAATATCTTGAGTTTTCGATATCGAATTGATACGATTCAAGAACCTATGGAAAGATAAGAGACAGAAAGTCGTATCTCTAGAGACATGAGGACCAAATAACATAAGGATCGTACTCAAAAAGCAGTTGCAAGTCTCATGATTTGATATTCTTCATTTCCAAGCCTTGGTCTTGTGAGTCCATTGGAAGCTCTAGTCCATCTTCCTTTAAAGTGAGCGTTGTGATTCATGTATCATCATCCTTTTATTCAAAAGGATTCAACCTCAAATCTAAAACATCAAAGGGAGAAGCATTATGATCTTTAAAAGATTCATTCACGTTATACTTACCGAGTAGATACCCTTTGAATCTTCGAGACTTTGTTCTTCTAATAGGTTTAAGTAAAAACATTAGTCCAAAGAAGTATGTGTTTCTTTTTTTATGGATTCTATTACATGTATCATTTCCCCACTCCTCAAAAGAATTTTTCTACGAATCTGAAAATTCATGAGAAAGAAAATTAGACGTGTGGAATGGAAAAATTAAAAAATACTTACTTGGATTAACGTGATGTGTCTTTATGTGCTTCAGTAGAGGTTTGTTTCTTTTTGGAATCGAATTCTTGTTGTCGTGAAATCCTCTTTTGAACACAATTCTTAAAATCCAGAGTTTTGGTTGAAAATCAACATGGCACCATCCATTGTTGGTTTTCTTCGTGATTTTACTCTAGTGTGGCGATGTTAAGTGGTTCATGAAAGTAGTCCTTGAAGTCCCCGACGTGTGGTTCAAGAAATAATAACTCTCATGAGTAGCTTTTTTGGCTGCATAACCTGGTCAATTAAAACGAATACCATCTCGATCTTTTAACCACTAAAAGGAATCAAGGTTACTATTGATTATAACCTTTTTTGGAAGTATGTCTAGTTGTCAAGCTTCAAGTATTTGAACCTGGTCAAAAGAAAAGGAGTGAATAAGATTATCATCAACATACATAACAATGTACTTACCTACGGAGTAGTTTATTTCACGTGTCATCACTGAGATGGTACAATAACTAAGGCTTTAATGGAAGTAGCCTTTTTACATCAAATATACTTCTTTGGTTCCTTCAAGATTGTTTGTTTGATGGGGGTATGATAGAACCTTGAATTAGACCAGTTTGGTGTTGTTTCCCTCATTTCAGTGGTAATCCATCTGGTGAATCACATAACATCTCTTAAAAATTCTGTAAGAGAGAAATAAACACAGTAGACAAATCCTTGTTAATATTAGAAATCGAAACTACTGATTTCCTGAAGCGAACAAGGATGGAATACTTTTTGTGAATGAGGTTCACTCTTAATACTTTTGTGCTCATATCTATTTTTTGACTTACTTTTTGTCTCAGAAATAGGATCACTCACCTCCCGTGGGTCATGTTTTTGGTTTTTATAGGTTTGTGGCCTCTTTTTTTTCTTCATGTGTTTCATTATTTTTTTCTTTTTTAGTTTTCCCAACCTCCTCACAAAATTTCATCTTATGAATTTCAAGTTCACCTTTTGGTTCCAGTGGTGTAGGAAAAAGTAACTGAAGATCGATAACTTCTATTACAAGGCTACTACCATCGTATTCATCATTGTCATCATCGAATTCATTATCCACGATAGGAACTGGAGTAGAAGATGAAGTGAAAGTACGTAAAATGCCTTGACAAGTGTCTTTGAGACGAATTTTCAGTTGTTTTTATATTTTGAGTGTTAAAAACATTTTTGATATTTCGATATAACAAATTAAGTTAAATGAATTTTAAGATTTTTAAAAATGATTTTACAATTTATATTTGATTCAATTTATCGAATATCAAATTATTACTCCAAGTCTTTGAAGATCAATTTTAATCCTTACTAAATGTGTAAAATTGTGATTTGTACTGAAACTATTTTTGAAACAATTTTCACAAAGTATTTTGAACCAAAATCAAGCCTTAAATCAATTTTTCAAAGGCATCCACCGATGCATCAATATCATGCATCGATGCATCAATGAATAAATTAAAACATCGAATGCATTCCATGCACCGATGCACTCTCCATGCATCGGTGCACACTGATTTAATTAAAACATCGAATGCATTTGATGCATCGATGCACAATCCATGAATCGATGCACCAGGCTATTTTTCAAACATCGAATGCACTTCATGCATCGATGCACTCTTAGTGCACCGATGCACTAGGAGTCGAAGGGTCAAAATATTTGAAATTTTACACTGATGCACCGATGCATAATGGTCATGCATCGATGCATGAGACGCTCCCACCCAGAAAATTAATTGTTTTCACGCAATAACGGCTCTATTGACTCCACTAATTATCACCAACGTTCAGAATTGATTCAAGGAGTATTTAAACAAGTTTAGAAGCCATTGATCAACAACAAGAAACATCAAGCAACTAGAATCAAGAGAGAATCAAAGAGAAAGCATCAAACCTCAAGTTTGAGCATTTCAAGAATATTTTTCATTCAATATTCATTTTGCTTTCAAGAACACTTTTGTGCTCAATTGTATTTATTCTTGAGTGTTCTTTTCTTTGTTGTAGAATTGTGCAAACAATCTACCTTGTGAGGATTTCCTTGTAAGTTTGCAAATTTGTATTGTTCTCTTTGGGAGAGAGTTTTTCTCAAGAATTTGGGGTATAATTCTTGAGGGTTTGTAAGGTTACTCTTTGTCCTCAAAAGAATGAAAAATTAGTGAATTTGTGGAAAATCCTTAGTGTGGATAGCTAAGGTAGTGGACGTAGACTTTGATTGAGAAAGTCGAACCACTCTAAATCACTGTGCAAATCTTTTCAATTTTCTGCAAAAGCTTCCACCGAAATTTTTAATTGCCAATTCACCCCCCTCTTGGCCGATTTCGTCTATCAATTAGCTCAACAATTGGTATTAGAGCCTCACCCATTTGAAGGTTTAATCGCCTCTTGAGTTGATTTGGGAAGAGTTACATCGATTATCAAGTCATCAATGGCCTCCGCTTCAAATTTTGACTCCGGTCTCGATTCGATGCCCGTCAACAAGCCTCCTTTCTTCAATAGAGCTAACTATGCCTATTAGAAGGATATGATGATGTACTTTATACAAGCAAGTGACATGGGAGCATGGAATTCCGTAGAAGAAGGATACATCAAACCTCTCACTCATCCAAGATTATGGAGTGAAGGAGAGACAAGAATGTTCCAGCTCAACTCCAAAGCCATCCATATCATTTTCTGTGCTCTTGGACCAGATGAATACGGAAGAGTTTCATCGTGTACAACCTCCAAAGAAATATGGGATAAACTTCAAGTCACTCATGAAGGTACCGATGAGGTAAAGAAATCTAAAATTAGTATTCTAACGCATAGCTATGAAAATTTCAGGATGAAACCAAATGACGATATCAAAGCTATGACGGATAGATTTTCAACGATTTTCAATGGTCTCAAATCATATGGAGAGATCATTTCAAATGAAAAGCTTGTGAGGAAGTTAGTCTACTCCCTCCCAAAATCGTGGCAATCAAAGAAGACGGCAATCATCGAGTCTAAGGACTTAACGTCCTTAACTCTTGAAGAGCTAATTGGGTCACTCCTCACTCATGAAATGTTGCTCGAAGATGAGGTAGACCACTACAAGATTGACGAGATACCAAAGGAGAAGGAGAAGAAGAAAAACATTGGAGTTGCTCTCAAATCCATAAAAGATGAGAGTCATTCGAATGACGATGATGATAACGAGGAAATGGCATTGTTTGCTAAACGATTCAGAAAAATGATGAGACCTTATCGAGGAAGAAAATTCAAACGAAATGAAGGCCTCAAAAATGAACCGAAAGAGAAGGACCCAATCATTTGCTATGAATGCAAAAAGCCATGGCATGTCAAATATGATTGCCCACAATTGAAGAAAAAGGGTCAATCAAATAATAAGCACAAGGCTCATGTGGCTACATGGAGCGATGAAGAGGGACAAGAAGTAGCTAACTTGTGCTTGATGGCATTCGGGGAAGATTCTAAGGTAACCTCTAACTCATCCGATTTTGATGATTTATCCTATGATGAGTTATTAGAGGAATATAATGGGTTGGCTTCGGATTATGAGAAATTATTTTTAAAATATAAAAATGATGTTTCAAAATTGAAAAATAAAAACAAACTCATATCCAAAACCAACAACGATCTTGAAAGTAAAATCAAAGATTTACAAATCAAACTAGAAGAGTTTGAAAAGAAAAATTTAGATTTGCAAAATTTACTTTCAAAGATCAATGATGATCATCAAAAGAAAATTGATGATCTTAAAATTTCTTTTGATAAAGTTGGAACAAAACATTTTGAAAAAGGTGGAAATTCAAAATCCAACTTTGTTACAAAAAGTTTTAGAAACTACAATCATAGAGGTCCCCAAAGAACCTCTAATGGAAAAATCGTTATAAGTATGTGGGTTCCTAAAGAACTCATTACTACTAAAGATAAAGATATCCTACACAAATGGATACCTAAGGGGACTAGGATTTTGGAAACTAATGAATATGGACCCAAAAGAATTTGGGTACCAAAAATAAAAAATTAATCTATGTTTGTAGGGAAATGAGCATTGCTACAAGGCACGGGAAACAAATTCAAATTCCTGGTACCTTGATAGTGGATGCTCAAGACACATGACCGGAGACAAAAGCCGATTCATTGAGCTTAACGCCAAAAATGGAGGAGAAGTGACATTTGGAGACAATTCAAAAGGTCACATTGAAGGTATTGGTACAATAGGTAATACCTTTTCCATACAAATTAAAAATATTTTATATGTGAATGGATTAAAGCATAATCTATTGAGTATTATTCAATTATGCGATAAAGGATTCAATGTCTTATTTGAAATTAATGGTTGTAAAGTCATTGACATTGCATCTAATCAGATTATGCTTATTGGTCATAGAATAGGAAACATATACCTGGTACATTTAGATTCTTTTGATATGACTAATTTATGCCTAGTTGCTAAGGATGAGCATGATAGTTGGTTATGGCATAAGAGACTAGGACATGCTAGTATGAGTGTTTTGCAATGATTAATTCAAGGAGACCTAGTAAGAGGGTTGCCTAAGCTTAAATTTGATAATGATAAAATCTATGATGCTTGTGCTAAAGGAAAACAAAAGCGAGTTTCTTTTAAATCCATTAATGATGTATCAACTAGTAGAGTTTTACAATTGATCCATTTAGATCTTTTTGGGCCAACTAGAACTACTAGCTTGGGTGGAAAACAATATGCATTTGTCTTGGTAGATGACTACTCTAGATATACTTGGGTTCTATTCTTAAGTACAAAAGATGAAGCATTAGAACATTTCATCACATTTTCAAAAATTATCCAAAACGAAAAAGGTTACTCTATCACTAGTGTTAGAAATGATCATGGAACTGAATTTGAAAATCTTGGATTTATTGAATTTTGTAATTCTAATGGTATTAACCATAATTTTTCAGCACCTAGAACTCCTCAACAAAATGGAGTTGTTGAGAGGAAAAATCAAACTTTAGAAGAAATGGATAGAACCATGCTTTGTGAAAATAATTTGCCAAAATATTTTTGGGCGGAAGCCACAAATACCGCCTGCTATGTTATAAATCGAGTAATGATTAGGCCAATTTTAAAGAAAACTCCATATGAAATTTTCAAAAATAAAAAGCCTAACATTAGTTATTTTCATCCTTTCGGATGTAAATGTTTTGTTTTAAACAACGATAAAGAAAACCTTGGCAAATTTGATGCTAAAAGTGATGAAGGAATTTTTCTAGGTTATTCCTTAAATTCTAAAGCTTATCGTGTATTTAATAAAAGAACTTTAGTTATAGAAGAGTCTATACATGTTATTTTTTATGATAATCCCCTTTCGAGGAAGGATTCTTGTGTTAATGATAATGTAGGCATTGTAAATACAAATGACGTTACACATGATGTTGGAGAATCATCATCAAAGGAAGAAACAAAGGATGAGGAAACTCATGATCCCCTCGAGAATCCAACCATTGAAGAAAGGGAAGTATCTTATCCAAGAGAGTACAACTATGTCAAGGATAGTGAAGTTATAGGTGATCCATCTAAAGGGGTAACTACTCGATCTTCTCTTAGAAATATTTGTAATTATGTTGCATTTATTTCATGCATAGAGCCTAAGAACATCAAAGAAGCATTAAAAGATGAACATTGGATTATGGCTATGCAAGAAGAATTAAATCAATTTGAGAGAAGTAAAGTATGGACATTAGTTGAAAGGCCTAATAATAAAACTACTGTAGGTACTAGATGGGTATTTAGAAATAAGCTTGATGAAAGCGGTAATATAGTGAGGAGCAAGGCTAGACTTGTTGCTCAAGGCTATACTCAAGAAGAAGGCATAGACTATGATGAAACATACACTCCCGTAGCTAGGATGGAAGCAATTAGAATGTTATTAGCATTTGCATGTTTCAATGAATTTAAATTATATCAAATGGATGTTAAAAGTGCATTTTTAAATGGTTTTATAAAAGAAGAAGTGTATGTGGAACAACCTCTAGGTTTTGAAGATTTAAATTTTCCGGATCATGTTTTAAAATTGACAAAAGCTCTTTATGGTTTAAAACAAGCTCCTAGAGCTTGGTATGAAAGATTGTCAAATTTTTTAATTGAAAAAGGTTTTTCAAAAGGAAAGGTTGACACTACATTGTTTTTAAAGAGAAAAGGTAAAGATTTATTAGTAGTTCAAATTTATGTTGATGATATAATAATATTTGGTTCTACTAATGATGTTCTTTGCCAAGAATTTTTCTAAGCTAATGCAAAGTGAGTTTGAGATGAGCATGATAGGGGAGCTCTCATATTTCTTGGGACTCCAAATCAAGCAAAGAAAAGATGGCATCTTCATCAATCAAGCTAAGTACGTCAAGGATATGCTCAAGAAATTTGGATTGGAAAATGGGAAACCCTATGCCACTCCAATGAGTTCTTCTACAAAGCTTAACTTGGATGAAGGATGTAAATGTGTGGATGTTAAATTATATAGATCCATGATTGGTTCATTGCTTTATCTAACCGCAAGTAGACCAGATATTATGTTTAGTGTTTTCTTGTGTGCTAGGTTTGAATCATGTCCTAAAGAATCACATTTACTAGCTGTTAAGAGGATCTTTAGATACCTTAAGGACACTCCTAGTATAGGACTTTGGTATCCTAGAGACTCTAGCTTTAGCTTGCATGCCTTCTCAGATGTGGATTATAGAGGATGCAAATTAGATAGGAAAAGCACCTCTGGTACTTGACAATTCCTTGGAAATATACTAATTTCTTGGTTTTCATAGAAACAAAATTGTGTTGCATTATCTACCACTGAAGCAGAATACATTTCAGCTGGTAGTTGTTGTGCACAAGTTTTATGGATGAAACAACAACTTTTATAGATTATGGAATTGAAGTACTATTCCTATCAAGTGTGACAATACTAGTTCTATTTGTCTCACTAAAAATCCCATCCAACACTCTAGAACTAAACATATTGAAATTAGACATCACTTCATTAGAGACCATGTCGCTAAGGAAGATGTAGCTCTAGAATTTGTTGATACTTTGCACCAATTAGCGAATATTTTTACAAAACCCTTAAGATAAGGAAAGATTTTGGACACTTAGGAGAGAATTAGGTTTAACTGACCTATCTTCACTTAGTGTTTAAAATAATTTTAGCACTTTTAATAAATATTGAAAATTGCTTATAATAATAATCTTTGATTACATTCTTGCTATCAGTTAGGGGAGTTTATGATTCTTAGTAAAAATTAAAATTATGTTCAAATAAAGTTTAAAGATTAATTTGATAGATTGAACATAATTAATTTTGATATATGAGTTGCCAATACCACTATAGCCAAATAATTTAGCATTTTAAGTGTTTAAAATGGATTTTTGACTTTTTGTGCTTAATGCACCGATGCACTTAACAATGCATCGATGCATCCCTTTGAATGTGCATCGATGCATCCGTATGATGCACCGATGCATGCCTTGAATATGCATAGATGCACAAGACCATGCATCGATGCATCCGTCGGGTTTTTGGTTAAAAACCCTGATTCTCTTTATTTTTCTCAAAACCCTTTAAACACTCCCTCAGCCGTTCGTCCCTCTCTATCTAAAAACTCCATTCTTGCTAAAAACAACGATTTTTCGTCGGATTCTTCAAGTTTTTCATCTCCCAAACCTGCTTTTATCATCAAATCGTGCAAAACATCTCTTCATCCCTCTCAATCCGAAATTTTCAAGGTAATATTTCAAAAACCTCTAATTTATTGATTTTTGATTTTAGAACTAGTTCTAATTAGTTCTAGGATGACCATTATATCGGGCATTGATTGTTTGATGATTAGAAACTCAATTTTACAACTAATTTCATCAAAAACTCACAACTTTTCATGATTTTTTTTAATTTTCAAAAAAAAATCGAAATTCTGAAATTAATTTTTAAATATGATGTTTTTTATACATCTTATAATTTTACAAACATTATTTTCAAATAGTTTTTCAAAACCTTGCCCATTAGGATTCAGTTTAGAGAACCTTGAATTATGAACGACTCAATTGAGTTTTGGGATTGATTATTGCACATACATGTGTTTTCAATTTGCAGGTTATATTTCTTATTCCGACTCCTTTACCATGTCTAATCCTAAACGTCCTAGGACTTCCTCTAGTCGTTCACATCGTCCTTCCGTTCCTCTACCTCCTAATCTCGTTCCTCAAACTTCTAGTGGCCTATTGAGTTCCTGTTTCAATATGCAGAGCGTCGTAGAAACGACCTTTACAATAGATACATTGAGTCTTTCCAATCCTATAGAATTCGGGAAGAACGTATTCCCTCACATCAAGCCATGAACAAAATTGACTTTGAATACCTCCCAATTCTTAAACAATGGAAGTTTGATAAACTTTTTTCGCTTGAACCTATCGTCTTCCACCAATTAGTCCGCATTTTCTATTCCAATGCGGTCTGTATTCAAAATCAAACCCAATGTGGAACCATCGGAATTAGATCATATCTTCTAGGACAAAACATTGTTGTTGATTCCGCAACTATTACTTCTTATTTCGGGTTAGATGATGATGGTGTGTTTTACGAAAAAGAATCTGTGGCTTATCCCTATACTCCTAATGCTAATGTCAGTACCCTTCAAACCCATCACGACCGTTTCCTTCATTTTATTATTTCTTGGTGGTTTCGTCCTTCTGCTGGTAGGTACTCCACTCTACGTGATAGGGATTTATGGTGGATATATTGTATTAAAAATAAAATCAAAATAAATCTTCCACATGTCATTTTTAGTCAACTAGTAGACATCGTAAACATTTTTCCTTCTAAACATGTTGAAACATTAGCCTACGGATGTATACTTAGTAACATGTTTATCAAATTTGGTCTAGACGTTTCTCTTGACACTCCCATTCCTCTCCAAAATCAAATCAATCTCACTTCTTTAAAGAAAGAGGATTGGGTTCAAGATGAACGCACCGGTTTTTTGGTCTTCCGATCAAATAAACAAACTCTGGGAGCTAGTTCTTCTCGTGCTCCTCCTCCTCCTCCGGCTGTGGATGTTGATCTCGAGCTTCAAGGGATATTTGAAGATATTGACGATCCAACTAATGCACCGGAACTCGCTCCGCAAGAAGATCAAACACCACCTTATTTCCAATCTTTTTTAGAGGCATTTGATCTACGATTTGCTTCCATGGAGTCTCAGATTACTGAGTTTCAGAGGGAGATGAGTGATCGTATGGATGCTCTGACTCTTGAAGTTCTAGCTCATTATCCTTCTCCTCCCGATCCTCCGATGGAGTAGATTTGTATTTCTTGTCATGCTTTCTTAAATTTAAAACTTGGATTGATTTTGATATTTCTGGTTTGTTTGTTTTTGGATACTTTGACTTTGATTGGTTGTTGAATGTTTGGACTTATTTTATATTTATGGATGCTTGAACTTAATATATATATTTGGTTTGGTTAAATTTTCTTATTTTTGCATCATTAGACATATATGACCAATTATCCATTGCATGTTATATGAATATTGATTTATGAAACTAATGGCTAACCTCTCTTTTGATTATGATCTTAGCATCTTATAATTAATAAATCAATTGGCTTAAGTTTTTCAAAACATTATTGTTTAAAATGTTTTATAGAGTCTTTTTGATTTAACAAAAAGGGGGAGAAGATGTGTGTCATAGTAAGGGGGAGTAATTTTTTCAAAAGTTGATTTCAAAAATAATTTTCTAAATCTTAAAATTTCCCAAGTGTTTTGTTATATCAAAAAGGGGGAGATTGTTAAAAACATTTTTGATATTTCGATATAACAAATTAAATTAAATGAATTTTAAGATTTTTCCAAATGATTTTACAATTTATATTCGATTCAATTTATCGAATATCAAATTATTACTCCAAGTCTTTGAAGATCAATTTTAATCCTTAATAATGTGTAAAATTGTTATTTGTACTTAAACTATTTTTGAAACAATTTTCACAAAGTATTTTGAACCAAAGTCAAGCCTTAAATCAATTTTTCAAAGGCATGCACCGATGCATCAATATCATGCATCAATGCATCAATGAATAAATTGAAACACCGAATGTATTCCATGCGCCGATGCACTCTCCATGCATCGATGCACTCTGATTTAATTAAAACATCGAATGCATTTGGTGCATCGATGCACAATCCATGCATTGATGCACCAGGCTATTTTTTAAACATCGAATGCACTTCATGCATCGATGCACTCTTACTGCACCGATGCACTAGGAGTCCAACGGTCAAAATATTTGAAATTTTACACTGATGCACTGATGCATAATGGTCATGCATCGATGCATGAGACGCTCCCACCCAGAAAATTAATTGTTTTCACACAATAACTGCTCTATTGACTCCACTAATTATCACCAACATTCAGAATTGATTCAAGGAGTATTTAAACAAGTTTAGAAGCCATTGATCAACAACAAGAAACATCAAGCCACTAGAATCAAGAGAGAATCAAAGAGAAAGCATCAAACCTCAAGTTTGAGCATTTCAAGCCTATTTTTCATTTAATATTCATTTTGCTTTCAAGAACACTTTTGTGCTCAATTGTATTTATTCTTGAGTGTTCTTTTCTTTGTTGTAGAATTGTGCAAACAATCTACCTTGTGAGGATTTCCTTGTAAGTTTGCAAATTTGTATTGTTCTCTATGGGAGAGAGTTTTTCTCAAGAATTTGGGGTATAATTCTTGAGGGTTTGTAAGGTTACTCTTTGTCCTCAAAAGAAAGACAAATTAGTGAATTTATGGAAAATCCTTAGTGTGGATAGCTAAGGTAGTGGACGTAGACTTTGATTGAGAAAGTCGAACCACTCTAAATCATTGTGCAAATCTTTTCAATTTTCTGCAAAAGCTTCCACCGAAATTTTTAATTGCCAATTCACCCCCCTCTTGGCCGATTCCGTCGATCGATTAACTCAAAAGTGAGGGACTTCTATAGTATACCCTTAAGAACTTTGAAGTCCTGTTCAGCAAGTTCATCACAAATGTCTCGATTAAGACCTTCCACGAATTGGTAACAATGGTAATCTTTCTTTGGAATTCTCGATCATCGAATTAAAGACTCTATCTTTTTATAATAATCCTCTACAGATCTTTACCTTGTAATACCCTAAACAACGGGTCAGTTACCAAAGTGTATGGATTTAAAAGTTAGCGATAATCTTTTGTTAAACTGAAAAGTTCAAGTATTTATTTTGGAAATTTTTGTTTAGGACCTATTATCAAAGATTGAAGGATTGAAGGGTAAAATTTTATTTTGACAAGAAATGAATTAAATTTCATTTTTAAGGGTTATTTAACATGTGATTAAGAGAGAAAGAAAGAAATGAAAACTCTGGAAGCTTGTTCTTCTATTCTCCTCTTCCCCGTGAACCTCCATGCTAAGGTAAGAGATTTCAAAGTTGATTGTTTCTTTCATTTCTGATTTGGTTTTGGTTATTTGGGTGATATTGAAGCTTAATAAAACTTAAGGATGAATTGAAACTAAGAGATTAATGATTTAATGGTGATTTAATAAAATGGGTTTTTAAGAGAATTGATTTAGATTGATTGTTTTTGGATCTTTAAAGATATATTTGGCTTGTCAAGGGTTTAATTAAGGGCTTAGAAGTGTTATAAAGTATTAAGAACAAGTTTGAAGAATTGATATGATTTTTAGTTTCAATAGTTTTATGGAGAAACTGAGGTTTTAGAGGGGTTTTAATGGATATAAGTTAGTGGTATTAAGTGTACATGAGTTTAAAGGCATGAATGAAAGTAGGAGATTTTAGTGAAGTTGGGTAAATTTTTAAAGTGAAATGGATAAATTATGGGTAAAGGTATCAGTACTGGAAGAATAGTACCGATGTTATAAGGTTAAATTGAAGGGAATAACATGAAAAAGATGAACAATATCGATATTGGTTGAAGAAATGTCGATACTGTTGTAAGGTATCGATATTGTAAGTAAAGAAAAAATTATAGATTGTTGAAATGGTATCGATACTGAAGTAGATATTGGTACCATCTAAGAGAAGTATATGTACTACAAGAGGAGTACTGATACTATTCAGGTTGAAATGTTAAATTTGGTGTTTCATTTTGTTTAGGTAAAATTAATTGGTTCAATGTAATTCAGTTTTGATATTCATAGGTTATATTAAATGTGTATATTTGATTGAAAGCAAGTGTTGAACGAATGGATATGTAAAGTTAGTAAGCTACAATGAAAGAATGTTTTCTTAGAGCTTATGTGAGGCAAAAGTGAGTGTATTTTACTATTCTTTTAAATATAATAATAAGAAGACTAGCGATGAGTCAACCTTGAATATTTTAAAATAAAGTGTTTTGAATTTTACCATGAAACACTTTTATCATACTTTGATAAATAAATTATGAATAATTTGGTTTGTGAAGTGCCAAATCTTGAAAATTTGTTAATGTAAATGATTTGAAGTATGATATATTCTTTTATGATCTTTTTTTAAATTTGATATATTTTGTTTATGAAATTTGATATGAAATGATATATGGATTTAAATATAATACTATATGATATACTATGTAAAGGTTTCTACGTGAAGATGATATGTGAAAATGTGCTATATGAAAATAATCTATATGCTCATCAAAAGTGATATACATGAAAGTGAACCATATCTAAATGTACTCTATTAGATTAAGATAAACTTTAAATAGTGAAATGAAAAATAATGGTAAAGCTAAAGTCCAAGGTATATGTTTGAGAATTAGAGGTACAGTTGGCATGACAAGAGTCGAGAGTTTTATGTGGTCCTTCTGGACAAAACTATGTGGTCTTTTGAGGCAAAACTATGTGGTCCTTCGGGACAAATATGTGGCACATCGGTGCAAATTATATGAGCTGTGGAGACAGTATTAGTGTACAACCTCAATGTACTAAAATACCTAGCGTTGGGCTATTAAAAATAATGAAATATAAACTGAACAATTGATTAAAGTATACATTTTTGTTATGAAAAGTAACTTGAATTCTTTGAGAAATGTTTTCTATGAAATGTGTAAATAAAAGTTTTATGATTTTATTGTACTCATTATGCCTCACTAAGTCATAGACTTAGCGTGTGATTGTTTTTACACGTAGGATCTGCGAGCTTTGAGGAGTAAGTTGAATAAGAAAGGGTAGAACATCATACTGGTGAGAATTATTAGATCAGAGATAATTTTGAATTGTATAAATTTTGATATGAAAGGTTATTGGCATATACTAATTATGTTTTAAATTGTAGATGCTTTGATATGTTTTGTAAATATGTCTTCATTTTCATATAAAAGTAAAATTTTAGTTAAAATTTTAAAATAGTCAAAGAGTTAAAAAGTTAACATGACACCTCAGATTCGTATCCGGGTCAGGTACGAGTCGGGGGTGTTACATATATTGATATCAGAGCCTAGGTTGAGGCAAGTTTTCGAAATAGTCCGGCTGATCAACTATAAAAATGTTTGGTTTGTAAATGCCAATGAAATAATAAGTATCTCTGATCTAATGCTGTAATGAGTATGATGTCCTTTCTAGTCTAGTTAGGAAAATAAATATTAATAGGTGTCAGACTACGATGGCTCACGAGGTAAAACAGGATATGAAGTTCATAATCATTTGATTGTAAGAAAGAAGTGAGAACTGATGGATTTAAATTTTATATTAGAATAGAAATTGAGGGTTAAATGTTTTAGGTCACAAAAGGAAGGATGAATAGTATATAAGTGTCTACCGAGAATTCAGGATAAATTCAGTTACAGATTAGACCCCTCCCATATTAAGCCCTAATAGATGGTTGTTCAAGGTTAATGATTTAGAAAGGTTCAGAAGAAAAATATTTTATAGGAAACAAGTGTGAATGATTAACTTCCACAATAAGATGCAACAAGGATTCATATTGATAAAGATTCTAGTTAAAGATTGACGAGTTTCATAGTTAAAAGTATAGAAACACTTCTTTATAAATTTGATTGAATATTAGAATTAGAATGGATTAAGGCTAGTTTTGTGAAATATTTTGGAGTTGAATTAGATTTTGTTTATGTTTATGTGCTAGGGAATTGAATTCCCAATTGTACTCGAAACCCAACAATAATTGTACTTTTCAATGATATTGGATTTGATGAAGATAAAAGAAGGACATGAAGTATGAACAGTGTTTGAGTAGAAAGTAGAAAATTTATTTTGAATTCTCTGATCGTTTAAAAGATTCAAAAAGAAGTTTTAGTAACACTTCCCCCACTAAGAAAGTTATTAGTAAAGGAGGCAACAATTATTTGGATCAGTAAGAAACAATGAAATGCAGGGAAGGTAATAATAATAAGATCAGTTGAAATTTATAGTTGAGAAAAGTAAGTCGGAGAAATAAATGCAATGTATAAGAGAATATTTGAGAATGGTTATAAATAGTATCGGAAATAAAACAAGTGGGTTTCATTTGAAGTAGAGAAATTCTGAGTATAAGGAATAATAAAGAATGAGATCCTTTATAAATGATTGTAGAATATCAAAGTTAAGAAGGTACAATAAATTTGGTGATCAATATTGATTATAAGTTGTATAAAGATATTTTTAGTGTTGTTATGGGAAGGATATTGGAGTATGCAGAAAAAGAGATAACCTATGTTACAAGGAAGTTTTAAATTATTATATTTGTTTAAGGATGATGGCAAATTATTGATCAACGACATTGGTGATAAAGATGAGAAACTTGAAGTGTTTGTCAAATTACCAAGTCAGAAATAAAACAAATAATTGATAGAACTTTCTAAGGATATCAAGAAGGTTATTGAAATTCATATGCTATGTCCATTGGTTGTTGGAAGAAGAATAAAATAGCACCAGGAATGCTAAGATAAAAATTAATTTGTTTTGTTAATTAAAGTGAATGGTTTGGAGCACTAATTATGACATATATTTTTTAAAAAAGGTTTAGCTCATAATCTAGATATGTTAGAAATAAGGTATTGTATAAATTTGAAAGGAAAGGAAACAATTTCCATTTCTTAGTAGAAATGAGAAAAATATGACCATGGATTTTGTAACTGGGGTACCTTTAACATGAAATAAAAAGGAATCAATTTGGGTATTGGTGGATCATTTAGTAAATATCACGCATTTTATTCCTGTTCGAAAGGATTTTTCAATGGATAAATATGCAAAACTATACATCAGGAGATAGTAGACTGCATGGAGTGCAAATTTTAATTGTATTTGATGAGATCTAAGGTTTACTTTAAGGTTTTAGAATTATTTGAGAAAGCCCTTTAAAATTCGATTTAAATTTAGCATTAATTTCCATCCATAGATAAATGGTTAGTCCAATCAGGTTATTCAGATTTTAAATGTTATATTAAAGCATGTGTGATGTAGGTTAAATCTACACGCTTTGATGGAAGTGAGTAGGTAGCCTTATTGTGTCCTGATCTAGGATTGACAAGTACCGATGTCCTTGAATTATAAGTTTGGACTGCAACAAAGATAAGAGGAAAAGGAATTAATAATGGAATAAGCAATGATTAAATAAAAAATAAGAAATGAAATAAAGATAGAAAAGAGATGGTTGTGGAATTATGAAGTTGATGGTGGCCTTGATGAAGGATGTTGATGATGGTTGATGATGAAATGGCAATGGTGGTGATGTTGTATCTCAAACACTCCAAAGAGGAAACTATACTATGAAACACAATCTCGATCTTCACAAACTTGCTTGAGGGGTGGTGATAGTGTCTTTAACCCACTATGCTCTCCTAAATGTCCCCATGTAAGTTTCCTTGTTGTTGCACGCTCCATTTAGCTCCAATATAGCTCCCAAGTTGTAGCCAAATATACCTACACACATAACATAAAGAATTAAGTTAAGTATGTGAATTTATATAATGTGTATAAGATAGAAATGTGTGCTATAGTATGTAATAATATCTTATGCCTCACATAGTAATGAATAAGTTATTATCATTATAGCTATAGATGTAATATATGTATATGAATATAACTATGTTATAGCATATATAATAAGCATCTTTATGTATAAAGTTAGAAAGTTTCTTTCCTTGAAAGGTTAGATTAGCCAATGTAAACATGATGCTGAGTGGGTTCACTTCATCCTCCCCTTATTTTAATCGATTTGTCCTCAAATTGAAAGGTTTTCTTTTCCTAAGGTCATTCCATCCATTAGAATCAACAAGAACCTTTATAAAAAAGTTCATGTTCCTTGAATGAATACTTGAAAAATCCATGGTCTTAAAAGAAAGAAAACTTTCATAAGAAAAATTGTGATCAAACAAAATTAAAGTTAAGAAATACTTCCTGTTAAATGTATGTTCAAAGTTCATGTTTATTGAAGACATTTTAGTTTGAACGTTTGTGTCTTTTATCATTCCAAAGTCATGTCCCTTGGTTCCTCAAGAGATGTATGCATCGAATCATGAAAGGTGATGACTCTTGGAATGGTGATGTCCTTATAATCCTCATAAGTCACGCCCTTTGGATGAAGAATTACCTCTCTTTTCCTTTCATTAGATACAACTCTTGATTCATGAAAGGTCACATCTTTTATCCTTCTAAATTGATAAGTTGTGTTGCTTGGGACATCCTGCAAGTCAAAGGAAATTTATGCATTTTCAATGTAAGTAAAATCATCAATCTTGCATCTCGACAGTAAGTATTTTTATAACAAGCACTTAGATTTATAAGCACTTGTTTTTGTACTAGTTTCCTCCTTGCTTGATGTCAATTTTCCTTTCCTCATGGCCTCAACACTTTGTTTCATCTTTCCTTTATGTTTGAACGAATATTGATTGGTAAAACAATAATGGATGGTCCTTCTATCATATTTCCATGGTCATCCAAGGAGTAAATGACCATCATACATAGGAAAAACATCGCACATAACCTTATCCTTGTACTTCCCAATTGAAAAAGGAACCATCACCTGTTTATTGACGTTAAGTTCTCCTCGTTCATTAAGCCTTTATAGTTTTTAGGGATTTTAATGCTTCAACGTTTTCAATCCTAGTTTATGATCATGAAACACACCTTTTCATTCACATGGCATAGGGTATAAAAGATGTTTTCACGTTGTGCATTGTGTTCTACCACTTGAGTACTCAGGCTTCTGTTAACCACTAAGCTTCGTCTTCTACGGGATCCCCAAATTTTGTTTCTTCCTCGACTTTAATGGGTACTACTTCTTTATCTTCATGGTCAGACTCAATGTCACCATTTCCAAGTAGTAGCATGGTGTTTCGGTTAGGACATTGTGTATAAACATGCCCCCTCCCAAGACATTTAAAGCACCGAATGTCTCTTGATCGTTCAGAGGTCTCTTTTCCTCGGCTATCCTTGTTGAGTTGTAGAGCACTGGATGATTCGACCTTCTCTTTGGTAGGAGTATGGGTAGATTTATTTAAGTTGTTTGGACTCCATCTTGAAGGTGTAGGCATGGTAGTGAGAGATATAGATCTTCTCTAGAGTTACCTTTCTATCTTCATAGCCATTTGCACCATTTCGATCTC
The DNA here is from genome assembly GCF_006381635.1 of Hibiscus syriacus. Taxonomy (NCBI): domain Eukaryota; kingdom Viridiplantae; phylum Streptophyta; class Magnoliopsida; order Malvales; family Malvaceae; genus Hibiscus; species Hibiscus syriacus. The sequence continues at coordinate 8,047,175 of NW_024062800.1, read as the reverse complement.
TATGTAATGGTACAACTCCAAAGTATTGGCAATTTCTAGATTGAGTCCGACAATAAATCTAGCCATAGTTTCTTCACGATCCTCCTCAATATTGACTCGGATCATTACCACTTCCATCTCCTTATAGTAATCCTCCACACTTCGTTGGCCTTGTTTAAGGTTTTGCAGTTTATAAAACAAGTCCCAGTGAAAATGAACATGGATAAAATGTTTACGCATGATACCTTTCATTTCAAGCCATGTTGAGATTGGTCTTTCTCCATTCCTTCTTCTGGTAATAGTAAGTTGATAATATCAAAGCATAATGGACAAACTTCATGGCTGCCAATCATACTTTCTTGAGTTTGGAATAGGTGTGGCAACTAAAAACATGTTCCACCTTGCTTTCCTATTCAAGATATGCTTAAGGATCAATTTTTCCTTGGAATTGAGGAATCTTGATTTTTATGTTGCTTATGTTATCATCAACATTGGCACTCCTAGGTCCTTGTAACATTGATGGTTCTTCTTCACTATAATGGTCTAGGACATCATTTTCTGGAAGAAGATGTTGCCTCTGAGGATTATCATTGTTCCGAACTTGTGGTGGATCTTGACGTTGGTCTAGTTTATCATGAAGAGCATCAAAATCCATACGAAACATTCTCATCATTTCTCCAATCAATGCTTGCATTTGTAAGTTTGGTTTACCTGCATTATCTTTAGAACTTTGAGACATGGTTAGTAAAATAAAATAAAATAAAACCTTATCAGCACACTCACAAAGCCTCACAAGATTCATTCCAAAGAAATGATAAGATAAAACACTTGTGTTTATTAGGAATATAACTTGGCTTTTAACAACTCCCCTTCTGATCTCACTCACTAAGTTAGCCTTTTTCCACTCGATCTCTCTTGCTAAGTCCTTTGAATAACTTACTCAAGATTAGAACAAGTTAATTCTATTCTTGTGTGTGACGACTGTAAATAGGTTAGGGTAGAAAGAAAAAGAAGAATTGGAAAGGTAGAATAAATGATTCAAGGTATTTAAAAGAAGGAAATGGTTGAAGACAAGGAAAATGAAAGTATAGAAAAAGAAGAGGTGACTTACAATCCAAGCAACAATACTTACTGCAACCTTTCTCAAGAAACAATAAGGTTATCTTCTCTTAGTGTAGATATGCCTCTTTGATGTACTTACAATGGTAGAGCACTTTCCTTGGCTTTGCTTCTCTTTTTAAAATTCTTTTATTCTTTTCTTTTTTTTTCTTTTTTTTTTCTTTTTTTTGTCTTTGAACTCAATTGATTTGTTGTAGGAGTCTTTCTTTTCTTTTTGAATTTCTTTTCTTTTTCTTATTTTGCATGCCAATGACACTTTTGTTGTCAATCCAACTATGCTCTGATACAACTTGATGTAGGTTGAATCTACACGCTTTGATGGAAGTGAGTAGATAACCTTATTGTGTCCTGATCTATGATTGAAAAGTACTGATGTCCTTGAATTATAAGTTTGGATTGCAACAAAGATGAGAAAAAATAGAATTAATAATGGAATAAGCAATGATTAAATAAAAATAAGAAATGAAATAAAGATAGAAAAGAGATGGATGCGGAATTATGAAGTTGATGAAGAATGTTGATGATGGTTGATGATGAAATGACAATGGTGGTGATGTTGTATCTCAAACACGCCAAAGAGGAAACTATGCTATGAAACACAATCCTGATCTTTATAAACTTGCTTGAGGGGCGGTGATAGTGTCTTCAACGCCACAAGTATATGAATTATACTTGCTTAATCAATAAAGTTCACAAAGAACTTTGAAAAGAAATTAACTCACAAGAGTTTGTTTAATATATGAGATGAGATGCTTACAAATGAAGGCAAGCCCCTAAATTTATAAGAAATGAGAGGGTTTGGCCGAATAGTCTCCTAATGATTCGGCTAGAAACATGACATTAGGAAAGTACACAATACTTCAAAATGAAAGGAGAAGTCCTTTGGCTTGGTAATGGTTTGGCTAACCCTTCATTAAAGGCCTTGATGTTTCACCAAAGGGTGGGGAGACATCTCCCTTGGCCGAATGTGCATATTGGTTCAACTTGGCGCCAAAATCTTCTCCTTGGCCCAATGATGATGTGCCTCCTCATGCCTAGCACCAAGCTCTCATGTGGTGTGGCCGAATAGTCATGGAGCTTTGTATCATGTCCTTTGATGATTTAGGACTCCAATGGGTGTGATCTCTTCACCAACGTGCTCCTTGGTGAAAGGGCATCTTTATGGGCAGCATCATTCATGAAATGTCACAATGTTTGGAAAGGTAACCTTTCATGTTTGAGCTAGTTTGGAGGTCAATGAGCTGGACGTGAGCTGGCCATAGGTGAGTTGTAGCATGGTGAACATTATGGCAGCTCCTTGTGAAAAGGTACATCTTGAAGTGACAACTATTCGTGAAAAGGTACGATTTCACAAATTTTGACTTAGGACATATTTGAAGTATCCTAAGTGGTGATGATGATGGTGCAACTTCCCAGCTAAATTGAAGTCATCTTGTAGCTCAAATCCTCAGCTCAACCCAGCTATGAGCTCACGGGTCTCCAGACAATATTTCACCAATGGTTCCTTATGCTCTCCTAAATGTCCCCATGTAAGTTTCCTTGTTGTTGCATGCTTCATTTAGCTCCAATATAGCTCCCAAGTTGTGGCCGAATATACCTACACACATAACATAAATAATTAAGTTAAGTGTGTGAATTTATATAATGTGTATAAGATAGAAATGTGTGCTATAACATATAATAATAACCTATGCCTCATATAGTAATGAATTAAGTTATTATCATTATAGCTATAGGTTTAATATATGTATATGAATATAAGTATGTTATAGCATATACAATAAGCATCTTTCTGTATAAAGTTAGAAAGTTTATTCCCTTGAAAGTTTGGAATAGCCAATGTAAACATTATGCTGAGTGGGATCACATCAATGTGTGATTGAGTTTAAAGGATCAGGAGAAAATTTGTATGCTAAATTGACCAAGCATAAGTGAGGGTTTTCTAAGGTTATATTACTTGGCCATGTAAACTCAGCTAAGAGGAAAATTATATGTGTATTAAGGAAACTTGAGATATAGTTGAATGAAATTATACAGATTGATAACAATATAATCAATGATTGTATTTTCTCTGACTAAGTTATTGAGGATAGACAAATTACATAATTGGATTGGTAAGTGTGAATAAATGTTAAGAGGTTACAAAGAATATTGATATAAATTCCAAGGATAGTATGATTAGAATTTGCAAAGATGGAGTTATTCATAGCAATGTGTATTATAATTATAGGATGTGTGTTTGTATAAGAAGAAAAAAATTTGTTACGCTGTTAAGCTACTAAAGAAGTATGAAAGAAATCATATGATTTACAATATCCAGTTAGTAATAATTGGAGATACTTTGTTGATAGAAAACTACTAACTTCAAGGTAAATGATGTTATATCTATAAGGATCTCAAAAGCCAAGGGTATGTGTTGAATCGAAGGAGTGTAAAGACATGATATAAATTGAAATTTTGAAGAATGAGGACGTGTTTATCAATTATAATCATGAAAGGTTAAATATGGTGCTAATAAGATAGGGTCAAGAGACACTTTTATTTTAAGAGTTCTGAATAGGAAATTGCCTTTTTAGATAAATAGTGTTTTGATTGTATAATTAAATTTAAGCCTTTGATGTTGGATCAATATAAGGATCTTAAGAGAAAGATGGAATTTCCGTACTTGTTAAGTACACATAAGTAGGAAAATGGAGGACTAAAGTATGATGAATGTTTATATGCCATTGATAAAATTTTCATTTAGTTAATTTTAAGTGAGTGGCATTTTAATAAGTATAAGAAAGTTATCAAGATAACTTTCAGTGAAATTTTGAGTAGAAGAAAATATATAACACCATTAGGTTGGTTCGAATTGAAAGATCGAGACTTAGTGCAGCTAGATTTGATCAAAGCAATTGAAGAAAAAGTGAATATTATTTAAGGCAATTTTTAAGATAGTTGTTGATCAACCAAAGTCCTAAATGGATTTGAAGATAAAGGAAATTGAATTCCAAATAAGTGATGAACTGTTTCTCAAAATCTTTCCTTGGAATAAGATTATTTGTTTTGTATACAATGGAAAGCTCAGTCTTAGATTCATTAGATCTTATGAGATCTTAAAGAAGTTGGGCCAGTAGCTTATTAGTGAATGTTGACACCCGAATGGAAAGGATTCACAATTGTCTTTTAGGTTTTGATGCTCAAGATATATTGATCCGATCTTTTTCACATCATAGAACTGGAAGAAATAGAAGATCAATTTAATAGATTGTAAAGAAGAAATAGTATATGAAGATTAATAACTAAGAAATTAGATGATTTTGTTAGTAAAAGTATTTTGGGTAATCAGAAATCGGAATATGTGGCGTGGAAGCGTGTAGAGGATGTAAAGAGAAACGTTATTTATCTTTTTGTACAGTGAAAATTCGAGGACGAATTTTCTTAAGGGGAGATTTGTAACACCCCAAACATCGGGTCAGTGACCAAAGTGTAAGAATTTAAAAGTTAGCGGTAATATTTTATTAAATTGAAAAGTTCAAGTATTAATTTTGGGAATTTTGTTTAGAACTTATTATCAAAGAATGAAGTATTGAAGGGTCAAATGGTCTTTTGACAAGAAATGAATTCAAAATTCATTTTAATGGTTATTTAACACGTGATTAAGGGAGAAAGAAATAAAGGAAAACTCTGGAAGCTTGCTTCTATCTTCTCCTCTTCCCCGTGAACCTCTATGCTAAGGTAAGAGATTTCAAAGTTGATTATTTCTTTCATTTCTGATTTGGTTTTTGTTCTTTGGGTGATGTTAAAGCTCAAGGATGAATTGAAACTAAGAGATTAAAGATTTAATGAAATGGGTTCTTAAGAGAATTGATTTATATTGATTGTTTTTGGATCTTTAAAGATATATTTGGCTTGTCAAGGGTTTAATTAAGGGGTTAGAAGTGTAAGAAAGTATTAAGAACAAGTTTAAAGAATTGATATGATTTTTAGTTTCAAGAGTTTTATGGAGAAATTAAGGTGTTAGAGGGGTTTTAATGGATATAAGTTAGTGGTAATAAGTGTAAATGAGTTTAAAGGCATGAATGGAGCCTAAGTACAAGATTTTAGTGAATTTGGGTAAATTTTCATAGTGAAATGGAGAAATTATGGATAAAGGTATCAATACTGGAAGAATAATATCGATAATATTGGAAGAGCAATATCGATACTATAAGGTTAAATTGAAGAAATTAGTGTGAACTGGATGAACATTATCAATACTGGTTGAAGAAGTATCGATACTGGTATGAAGGTATCGACACCAAGAATAAGGTATCGATATTGTAAGTAAAGAAGAAATTCTAGAATGTCGAAATGCTATCGATACTGAAGTAGGTATTGGCACCATATAAGAGAAGTATCGGTAATACAGGAGGAGTATCGATAATATTCAGGATGAAATGTTAAATTTTGTGTTTCATTTTGTTTAGGTAAAAGTTAATTTGTTCAATGTAATTGAGTTTTTATATACATGGGTCATATTAAATGTCTAGATTTGATTGAAAGCAAGTGTTGAATGAATAAATATGTAATGTTAGTAAGCTACGGTGAAATGATGTCTGCTTTGAACTTTTCTGAGGTAGAGGTGAGTGTATTTTATTATTCTTTTAAATATAATAAGAGGAAGAATCACGATGAGTCAGCCTCGAATGTTTTGAAAGGAAATATTTTGAATTTTACAATGAAACACTTTTATCATACTTTGATAAATAAATTGTGAATAATTTGGTTTGTGAACAACCAAATCTTGAAAAATTGTTAATGTAAATGATTTGAAGTATGACATAATCTTTTCTGATATTTGATATATTTTGTTTATGAAATTTGACATGAAATGATATATGGATTTATATATAATACTATGTGATATACTATGTAAAGGTTTCTACGTGAAGATTATATGTGTATGTACTTTATGAGAATAAGATACACTTTAAATAGTGAAATGAAAAATAATGGTAAAGTTAAAGCCCAAGGTATTTTTATGAGAATTAGAGTTATAGTTGGCTTGTCAGGAGTCGAGGGTTCTATGTGGTCCTTTAGTACAAAACTATGTTTTCATTCAGGACAAACCTATGTGGTCCTTCGGTACAAATATATGGCACTTTGGTGCAAATTATATGAGTTGTGGTGACAACATTAGTGCACAACCTCAATGTACTCAAATACCTAGCATTCTCAGTAGTATGCGTCTGGCTATTAAAAATAAAGTAATATAAACTGAACAATTGATTACGATTTTATGTGGATATACGTGAAAGTGAAAGTTAAAGTGATATATGTGAAAGTGGAAGTGAAAGTGATATATGTGAAAGTGAACCATATGTGAATGTACTTTATGAGAATTATATACACTATAAATACTGAAATGAAAAATAATGGTAATGCTAAAGCCCAAGGTATATGTATGAGAATTAGAGTTATAGTTGGCATGTGAAGAGTCGAGGGTTCTATATGATCATTCAGGACAACACTATGTGGTCAATCAGGACAAAACTATGTTGTCCTTGGGGACAAATATGTGGCACTTCGGTGCAAATTATGTGAGCTGTGGTGACATCATTAGTGCATAACCTCAATGTACTCAAATACCTAGTGTTGTCAGTAGTATGCATCGGACTATTAAAAATAAAGTAATCTAAGGGTTTATCATGATTATTAATAGAGAAATGACAGCGGGTAATGTGAATGTTGCTCTCATCGAGGGAACAAACTTAGGAAAGTTCTAGACACGGTGACGAACCGAATGTCTTTGACTGGGTACTTGAAGCTGGCAAAAAAGATTGAGGTTTTGCGAGGCTTTTAGTTGTTGGAAAAAACCCAAAGAGGTGATATCAAGATAATAAAAAGAAGGGTAATAAAAACTATAAAGAATTAAAGACAATAATAAAGTATGTAATAAAAAAAGATGTTCTTATCACCCTTGTAATAGGCACCCAATATGTTTATGGTCTGATCTTGATGGATGGTGGCTTATTAGAAAGAGGATGGACACATGAGAAAGATGGAGAAGATGAATTTTAAATCGGATGGTCAATTATGAGAAAAACACAATTGAAAATTTACTCCATTAGTGGTAGGTTATATGGGGTGGCGTGATTGATGGATAAGTTAATTATGATGGTGTGTGGACAATGAAGATAGATGGAATATGCTTTGAATGAACAATACAATCAACTCTTTACAAAATGATCTATCGTTGTATTGTATAAAATAGAAGAAAAGTTGATGTTTTTATATAGTGTTTGAGGCGTACTTGTGGGAACATGAATGATGAATAAAATAACAATAAAATATTAATAAAATACTATCCTAATCCATTTGATGTGGGAAACATCAATCTACGCCCTTGAAGGTAGTGCTTGATCCGATTGTGGAGATGGAATATAGGAATTTGAATGCATGACTTGATCAATAGTTGTCGAAATATGATGAATGGTTCATATTGAGCTTCTAGAAGGTGGAGGCTTGGAGAATAAGATGGGGGCTGCTAGGGTTTTATCATTACAAGAAAATTACCCTTATAACCTTAACTTAAACTATTCTTAAAAATAAGAAAAATTCGTAATTAATTATAAAATCCCGTATAATCTCGTATAGGGATTTATGCACTAAAATGGTTATATCTTGAGTTCTCCATATCGGATTGATATGATTCAAGAACCAATGGAAAGATAAGAGATCGAAGGTCATAGATCCATAGACATGTGGACCAAATAACATCAGTATCATATTCAAAAAGCAAATGCAAATCTGCTGATTTGCTATTCTTCATTTCCAAGGCTTGGTCTTGTGAGTCCATTGAAAGCTCTAGTCCATCTTCCTTTGATGTGAGCCTTGTGATGCATGTATCATCATCCTTTTATTCAAAAAGATTCAACCTCAAATCTAAAACATCAAAGGGAGAAGCATTAGGGTCTTTAAAAGATTCATTCACATTATACTTATCGAGTATATATGCTTTGAATCTTCGATACTTTGTTCTCCTAATAGGTTCAAGTGCAAACATTAGTCCACAGAAGTATGTGTTTCCATTTTTATGGAGTATATTACATGTATCATTTCCCCACTCTTCTAAAGGATTCGTCCTCGGATCTAAAAATTCAAGAGAAAGATAATTAGACGTGTGGAATTGAAAAATTGTAAAATACTTACTTGGATCAACGTGATGTGTCTTTATGTGCTTCAGTAGAGGTTTCTTCCTTTTTGGAATCAAATTCTTGTTGTCGTGAAGTCCTCTTTTGAACACAAATCTTGATTGAAATCTAGAGTTTTGGTTGAAAATCAACATGGCGCCATCCATTGTTGATTTTCTTCGTGATTGCTTCATATTTTTTGTCAATGGTTTTACTCTAGTGTGGCAATGTCAAGTGGTTCATAAAAGTTGTCCATGAAGTCACTGACGTGTGGTTCAGGAAATAATAACTCTCATGAGGAGCATTTTGGGCTACATAACCTGGTCAGTTGAAACGAATACCATTTCGATCTTTTAACCACTGAAAGAAATCATGGTTACTATGGATTATAACCTTTTTGGAAGTATGTCTAGTTGCCAAGCTTCAAGTGTTTGAACCTGGTCAAAAGAAAAGGAGTTATTAATAATATCATCAACATACATAACAATGTACTTACCTGCGGAGTGGTTTAATTCGTGTGTCGTCACTGAGATGGTACAATAACTAAGGCTTTACCGGAAGTAGCCTTTTTGCAGTAAATATAATTCTTTGGTTCCTTCAAGATTGTTTGTTCGATGGGGGCATGATAGAACCTTGTATTATACCAGTTTCGTGTTGTTTCTCTCTTTTCGATGGTAATCCATCTGGTGAATCACCTAACACTTCTTGAAAATTATGTAACAGAGAAATAAACACAGTGTGCAAATCCTTGTTAATGTTAGAAATCAAAACTATCAATTTCCTAAAGCGAACAAGGATGTAATACTTTTTGTGAAGGAGGTTCACTCTTAATACTTTTGTGCTCATATATATTTTTTGAGTTACTTTTTTTTCTCAGAAATAGGATCACTCACCTCCCGTGGGTAATGTTCTTGGCTTTATGGATTTGTGGCCTCTTTTGTTTCTTCCTCTTTTTCATTGTTTTTTTTCTTTTTTAGTTTTCCCAACCTCCTCACAAAATTTTATCTTATGAATTTCAAGTTCATCTTTTGGTTCCACGGTGTAGGACAAAGTAAATGAAGATCGATAAATTCTATTACAAGGCTACTACCATAATATTCAACTTTGTCATCATCGAATTCATTATCCACGATACGAAGTGGAGTAGAAGATGAAGTGAAAGTAGGTAAAATTCCTTGACAAGTGTCTTTGAGACGAATTTTCCATTGTTTTTACATTGTGAGGGACTTCTGTAGTATACCCTGAAGATCTTTGAAGTCTTGTTCAGCAAGTTCATCACAAATGTCTATATTGAGACCTTCCAAGAATTAGTAACAGTGGTAATCTTCATTCGAAATTCTCGATCATCGAATTAAAGGCTCTATCTCATTACAATAATACTCTATGGATCTTTACCTTGCAACGCCCCAATCATCGGGCCAGTTACCAAAGTGTAAGGATTTAAAAGTTAGCAGTAATATTTTGTTAAACTAAAAAGTTCAAGTATTAATTTTGGGAATTTTTGTTTAGGACCTATTATCAAAGACTAAAGGATTGAAGGGTAAAATTGTGTTTTGATAAGAAATAAATTAAAATTAATTTTAAGGGTTATTTAACATGTGACTAAGAGAGAAAGAAAGGAAAACTCTCGAAGCTTGCTCATTTCTTCTCCTCTTCCCCGTGAACCTCTATGCTAAGGTAAGAGATTTCAAAGTTGATTGTTTCTTTCATTTCTGATTTGGTATTGGATGATATTGAAGCTTAATAAATCTTAAGGATGAATTGAAACTAAGAGATTAAGGATTTAATGGTGATTTAATAAAATGGGGTTTTAAGAGAATTGATTTAGAGTGGTTGTTTTTGGATCTTTAAAGATATATTTCAATTGTCAAGGGTTTAATTAAGGGCTTGGACGTGTTATAAAGGATTAAGAACAAGTGATATCTTTTATGATATTTGATATATTTTGTTTATGAAATTTGACATGAAATGATATATGCATTTAAATATAATACTATGTGATATACTATGTAAAGGTTTCTACGTGAAGATGATATGTGAAAATGTGTTATAAGAAAATAATCTATGTGCTCAGAAAAAGTGATATACGTGAAAGTGAACCATATGTGAATGTACTTTATGAGAATAAGATACACTTTAAGCAGTGAAATGAAAAATAATGGTAAAGCTAAAGCCCAAGGTATATTTATGAGAATTAGAGTTATAGTGGGCATGTCAGGAGTCGAGGGTTCTATGTGGCCCTTCAGGACAAAATTATGTTGTCATTCGGAGCAAACCTATGTGGTCCTTCGTGACAAATATGTGGCACTTCGGTGCAAATTATGCGAGTTGTGGTGACAACATTAGCGCACAACCTCAATGTACTCAAATACCTAGCGTTCTCAGTAATATTCGTCAGGCTATTAAAAATAAAGTAATATAAATTGAACAATTGATTACGGTTTTATGTGGATATACATGAAAGTGAAAGTGAAAGTGATATATGTGAAAGTGAACCATATGTGAATGTACTTTATAAAAATAAGATACACTTTAAATACTGAAATGAAAAATAATGGCAAAGCTAAAGCCCAAGGTATATGTATGAGAATTAGAGTTATAGTTGGCATGTGAAGGGTCGAGGGTTCTATTTGATCATTCGGGACAAAACTATGTGGTATTTCGGGACAAACCTATGTGGTCATTCGTCACAAATCTATGTGGTCCTTCGGGACAAATATGTGGCACTTCGGTGCAAATTATGTGCGTTGTGTTGACAGCATTGCGTCAGGCTATTAAAAATAAAGTAATCTAAGGGTTTATCATGATTATTAATCGAGAAATGAGAGTGGGTAATGTGAATGTTTCTCTCATCGAGGGAACAAACTTAGGAAAGTTCTAGGCACGGTGACAAATCGAATGTCTTTGAATGGGTACATGAAGCTGGCGGCAAAGATTACAATTTTGGGAGGCTATTAGTTGTTGGAAAAAGCCCGAAGAGGTGATATCAAGAATATAAAAATAAGGGTAATAAAAACTATAAAGAATTAAATACAATAATAAAGTATGTAATAAAAGAAAGATGTTCTTTAACCCTTGTAATAGGCACCAAATATGTTTATGGTCTAATTTTGATGGATGGTGGCTTATTAGAAAGATGATGGAAAGATGAGAAAGATGTTGAAGACAAAATTTAAATCGGATGGTCGGATTGTGAGAAAAACGTAATTGAAAATTTACTCCGGTAGGTATAGGGGTTAACACAAACCTGATAGGTTATATGGGGTTGCGTGATTGATGGATAAGTTGATTATGATGGTGTGTGGACAATGAAGATAGATGGATATGTCCTATTGAAAAGGAAAACTCGATAATACGACTTTAACCACCCGTCCTATTCTCAATGAAAAGAAAAACCAGAGTGTGAATATCTCTCTCAATAACTCAGAAGAACTAAAGAAGAGTATGCTTTGAAAGCACAAGACAATCAACTCTTTGTAAAATCATCTCTCGTTGTATTGTATAAAATAGAAGAAAAGTTGATGATTTATATAGTGTTTGAGGAGTCATTGTGGGAACATGAATGATGAATAAAATAACAATAAAATAATAATAATATACTATCCTAATACATTTGATGTGGGAAACATCAATCTAGGCCCTTCAAGGTAGTGCTTGATCCGATGGTGGAGATGGAATCTAGGAATTTAATGCATGACTTGATCAACAGTTGTCGGATATGATGAACGGTCTAGATTGAGCTTCTAGAAGGGGAGGCTTTAAGAATTAGATGAGGGCTGCTAGGATTTTGTCATTACAAGAAAATTACCCTTATAACCTTAACTTAAACTATTCCTAAGATGAAAATAAGAAAAAATTCGTAATTAATTATAAAATCCTATATAATCTCTTATAGGGATTTCTTCACTAAAATGGTCATATCTTGAATTCTCCATATCGGATTGATACGATTCAAGAACCTCTGAAAAGATAAGAGACAGAATGTCATATTTCTAGAGACATGTTGACCAAATAACATCAGGATCATATTCAAAAAGCAGTTGCAAATATGTTGATTTGCTATTCTTCATTTCCAAGGCTTGGTCTTGTGAGTCTATTGAAAGCTCTAGTCCATATTCCTTTGATTTGAGCCTTGTGATGCATGTATCATCATCCTTTTCTTCAAAAGGATTCAACCTAAAATCTAAAACATAAAAGGGAGAAGCATTAGGATCTTTAAAAGATTCATTCACATTATACTTATATAGTATATATGCTTTGAATCTTCAATACTTTGTTCTCCTAATAGGTTCAAGAACAAACATTAGTCCAAAGAAGTATATGTTTCCATTTTTGTGGACTATATTACATTTATCATTTCCCCACGCCTCAAAAGGATTGTCCATGAATCTGAAAATTCAAGAGAAAGAAAATTAGATGTGTGGAATGGAAAAATTGTAAAATACTTACTTGGATCAACGTGATTTGTCTTTATGTGCTTTAGTATAGGTTTCTTCATTTTTGGAATTGAATTCTTATTTTCGTGAAATCCTCTTTTGATCACAAATCTTGATTGAAATCTATAGTTTTGGTTGAAAATCAACATGGCACCATCCACTGTTGATTTTCTTCGTGATTGCTTCATATTTTTTTGTCAATGGTTTTACTGTAATTTGGCGATGTCAAGTGGTTCATGAAAGTAGTCCATGAAGTCTCCGACGTGTGGTTCAGGAAATAATAACTCTCATGAGGAGCTTTTTGGGCTGCATAACTTGGTCAATTGAAACGAATACCATTTCGATCATTTAACCACAGAAAAAAAAATCATGGTTACTATGGATAATAACCTTTTTTTGGAAGTATGTCTAGTTGCCAAGCTTCAAGTATTTGAACCTGGTCAAAAGAAAAGGTGTTAATAACAATATCATCAATATACATAACAATGTACTTACTTGCGGAGTGGTTTAATTCGTGTGTCGTCACTGAGATGGTACAATAACTAAGTCATTACCGGAAGTAGCCTTTTTGCAACAAATATAATTCTTTGGTTCCTTCAAGATTGTTTGTTCGATAGGGGTATGATAGAACCTTGAATTAGACCAGTTTGGTGTTGTTTCCCTCTTTCCTATGGTAATCCGTCTGGTGAATCACGTAACACTTCTTGAAAATTCTGTAACAGAGAAATAAACACAGTAGGAAAATCCTTGTTAATGTTAGAAATCGAAACTATTGATTTCCTAAAGGGAACAAGGATGTAATACTTTTTATTATGAGGTTCACTCTTAATACTTTTGTGCTCGTATCTATTTTTTGAGTTACTTTTTTTCTTCTCAAAAATAGGATCACTCGCCTCCCGTGGGTCATGTTCTTGGATTTATGGGTTTGTGGCCTCTTTTGTTTCTTCCTCTTTTTCAGTATTTTTTTCTTTTTTAGTTTTCCAAACCTACTCACAAAATTTCATCTTATGAATTTCAAGTTCATCTTTTGGTTCCAGTGGTGTAGGACAAAGTAACTGAAGATCGATAACTTCTATTACAAAGCTACTACCATCATATTCATCATTGTCATTGTCGAATTCATTATCCACGATACGAAGTGGAGTAGAAGATGAAGTGAAAGTAGGTAAAATTCCTTGACAAGTGTCTTTGAGGCGAATTTTCCATTGTTTTTACATTGTTAGGGACATCTGCAGTATACCCTGAAGATCTTTGAAGTCCTGTTCAGCAAGTTCATCACAAATGTCTATATTGAGACCTTCCACGAATTAGTAACAGTGGTAATCGTCATTCGAAATTCTCGATCATCAAATTAAAGGCTCTATCTCATTATAATAATACTCATGGATCTTTACCTTTCAATGCCCCAATCATCGAGTCAGTTACCAAAGTGTAAGGATTTAAAAGTTAGCAGTAATATTTTGTTAAACTGAAAAGTTCAAGAATTAATTTTGGGAATTTTTGTTTAGGACCTATTATCAAAGATTGAAGGATTGAAGTGTAAAATTGAGTTTTGAAATAAATTAATTAAAATTAATTTTTGAGGGTTATTTAACGTGTGATTAATAGAGAAAGAAAGGAAAGCTCTACAAGCTTGCTCCTTTCTTCTCCTATTCCCTGTGAACCTCAATGCTATGGTAAGAGATTTCAAAGTTTATTGTTTCTTTCATTTCTGATTTGGTTTTGGTTATTTGGGTGATATTCAAGCTTAATAAAGCTTAAGGATGAATTGAAACTAGGAGATTAAGGACTTAATGGTGATTTAATAAAATGGGTTTTTAAGAGAATTTATTTAGATTGATTTTTTTTGGATTTTTAAAGATATATTTCACTTGTCAAGGGTTTAATTAAGGGCTTGGAAGTGTTATAAAGGATTAAAAACAAGTGATATCTTTTCTGATATTTGATATATTTTGTTTATGAAATTTGACATGAAATGACATATGGATTTAAATATAATACTATGTAATATACCATGTAAAGGTTTCTACGTGAAGATGATATGTGAAAATGTGTTATATGAAAATAATCTATGCGCTCAGCAAAAGTGATATACGTGAAAATGAACCATATGTAAATGTACTTTATGAGAATAAGATACACTTTAAATAGTGAAATGAAAAATAATGGTAAAGCTAAAGCCCAATGTATATTTATGAGAATTATAGTTATAGTTGGCATGTCAGGAGTCGAGGGTTCTATGTGTTCCTTCGGGAAAAAACTATGTTGTCATTCGGGACAAACCTATGTGGTCCCTCGGGACAAATATGTGGCACTTCAGTGCAAATTATGTGAGTTGTGGTGATAGCATTAATACACAACCTCAATGTACTCAAATACCTAGCGTTATCAGTAGTATGCGTCGGGCTATTAAAAATAAAGTAATATAAACTGAAGAATTGATTACGATTTTATGTGGATATATATGAAAGTGATATACGTGAAAGTGAAAGTGATATGCGTGAAAGTGAACCATATATGAATGTACTTTATGAGAATAAGATACACTTTAAATACTGAAATGAAAAATAACGGTAAAGTTAAAGCCCAAGGTCTTTGTATGAGAATTAGAGTTATAGTTGGTATGTCAAGAGTCGAGGGTTCTATGTGGTTATTCAGGACAAAACTATGTGGTCATTCGGGACAAACCTATGTGGTCATTTGGAAAAAATATGTGGCACTAAGGTGCAAATTATTTTAGCTGTGGTGACAGCATTAGTGCACATCCTCAATATACTCAAATACCTAGCGTTCTCAGTAGTATACGTTGGGCTATTAAAAATAAAGTAATCTAAGGGTTTATCATGATTATTAATAGAGAAGTGACAGCGGGTAATGTGAATGTTTCTCTCATCGAGGGAATAAACTTAGGAAAGTTCTAGACACGGTGACGAAGCGAATGTATTTGAATGGGTACTTAAAGCTGGCGGCAAAGATTACGGTTTTTAGGAGGCTTTTAATTGTTGGAAAAAAACCCAAAGAGGTGATATCAAGACAATAAAAATAAGTGTAATAAAACCTATAAAGAATTAAAGACAATAATAAAGTATGTAATAAAAGAAAGATGCTCTTATCACCCTTGTAATAGGCACCCAATGTGTTTATGGTCTGATCTTAATGGATGGTGGCTTATTAGAAAGAGGATGGATACATGAGAAAGACGGTGTAGACGAATTTTAAATCGATTGGTTGGATTGTGAGAAAACGCAATTGAAAATTTACTCCAATAGGTATAGGGGTTAACACAAACCTGATAGGATATATGGGGTGGCGTGATTGATGGATAAGTTGATTATGATGGTGTGTGGACAATGAAGATAGATGTATTTGTCCTATTGAAATGGAAAACTCGATAATACAACTTTAACTAGCCCTCCTATTCTCAATGAAAATACAAACCAGAGTGTGAAGATCTCTCTCAAGAACTCAGAAGAACTAAAGAAGAATATTCTTTGAAAGCACAAGACAATAAACTATTTGCAAAATGATATTTCTTTGTATTGTATAAAATAGAAGAAAAGTTGATGATTTATATTGTGTTTGAGGAGTCCTTGTGGGAACATGAATGATGAATAAAATAACAATAATATACTATCCTAATCCATTTGATGTGGGAAACATCAATCTAGGCCCTTGAAGGTAGTGCTTGATCCTATGGTGGAGATGGAATATAGGAATTTAATGCATGACTTGATCCACAGTTGTCGGATATGATGAACGGTTTAGATTGATCTTCTAGAAGGTGGAGGCTTGAAGAATAAGATGAGGACTGCTAGGGTTTTTTCATTACAATAAAATTACCCTTATAACCTTAACTTAAACTATTCCTAAGATGAAAATAAGAAAAATTCGTAATTAATTATAAATTCCCTTATAATCTCGTATAGGGATTTCTGCACACGTCTTCACTAAAATGATCATATATTGAGTTCTCCATATCGGATTGATACGATTCTAGAACCTATAAAAAGATAAGAGACAGAAGGTCATATTTCTAGAGACATGTGAACCAAATAACATCAGGATCATATTCAAAAAGAAGTTGCAAATCTGTTGATTTGTTATTCTTCATTTCCAAGGCTTGGTCTTGTGAGTCCATTGAAAGCTCTAGTCCATCTTCCTTTGATGTGAGCCTTGTGATGCATGTATCATCATCCTTTTCTTCAAAATGATTCAACCTCAAATCTAAAACATCAAAGGGAGAAGAATTAGGATCTTTAAAAGATTCATTCACATTATACTTATCGAGTATATATGCTTTGAATCTTCGATACTTTGTTCTCCTAATAGGTTCAAGTACAAACATTAGTCCAAAGAAGTATGTGTCCATTTTTGCGGACTATATTACATGTATCATTTCCCCACTCCTCAAATGGATTCGTCCACAAATCTGAAAATTCAAGAGAAAGAAAATTAGTCATGTGGAATGGAAAAATTGTAAAATACTTACTTGGATCAACGTGATGTGTCTTTATGTGCTTTAGTAGAGGTTTCTTCCTTTTTGGAATTGAATTCTTGTTTTCGTGAAATCCTCTTTTGATCATAAATCTTGATTGAAATCTATAGTTTTGGTTGAAAATCAACATGGCACCATCCACTGTTTATTTTCTTCGTGATTGCTTCATATTTTTTGTCAATGGTTTTACTCTAGTGTGGCGATGTTAAGTGGTTCATGAAAGTGGTTCATGAAGTCTTCGACGTGTGGTTCAAGAAATAATAACTCTCATGAGAAGCTTTTTGGGCTGCATAACCTGGTCAATTGAAACGAATACCATTTCGATCATTTAACCACTGAAAAAATCATGGTTACTATGGATTATAACCTTTTTTTGGAAGTATGTCTAGTTTCCAAGCTTCAAGTATTTGAACCTAGTCAAAAGAAAATGTGTTAATAACAATATCATCAATATACATAACAGTGTACTTACTTGCGGAGTGGTTTAATTCGTGTGTCGTCACTGAGATGGTACAATAACTAAGGCATTACCGGAAGTAGCCTTTTTGCAATAGATATAATTCTTTGGTTCCTTCAAGATTGTTTGTTCGATAGGGGTATGATAGAACATTGAATTAGACCAGTTTGGTGTTGTTTCCCTATTTCTGATGGTAATCTGTCTGGTGAATCACCTAACACTTATTGAAAATTCTGTAACTGAGAAATAAACACAGTAGGCAAATCATTGTTAATGTTAAAAATCGAAACTATTGATTTCCTAAAGCGAACAAGGATGTAATACTTTTTATTAGGAGGATCACTCTTAATACTTTTGTGCTCATATCTATTTTTTGAGTTACTTTTTTTTCTCAAAAATAGGATCACTCACCTCCCGTGGGTTATGTTCTTGGATTTATGGGTTTGTGGCCTCTTTTGTTTCTTTCTCTTTTTCATTATTTTTTTCTTTTTTAGTTTTCCCAACCTACTCACAAAATTTCATCTTATGAATTTCAAGTTCATCTTTTGGTTCTAGTGGTGTAGGACAAAGTAATTGAAGATCGACAACTTCTATTACAAGGCTACTACCATCATATTCATCATTGTCATCGTCGAATTCATTATCCACATTACGAAGTGGAGTAGAAGATGAAGTGAAAGTAGGTAAAATTCCTTGACAAGTGTCTCTGAGACGAATTTTCCATTGTTTTTACATTGTGAGGGACTTCTGTAGTATACCCTGAAGATCTTTGAAGTCCTGTTCAGCAAGTTCATCACAAATGTCTATATTGAGACCTTCCACGAATTAGTAACAGTGGTAATCTTCATTCGGAATTCTCGATCATCGAATTAAAGGCTCTATCTCATTATAATAATACTCATGGATCTTTACCTTGCAACGCCCCAACCATCGGGTCAGTTACCAGAGTGTAAGGATTTAAAAGTTAGCGGTAATATTTTGTTAAACTTAAAAGTTCAAGAATTAATTTTGGAATTTTTGTTTAGGTCCAATTATCAAAGATTGAAGGATTGAAGGGTAAAATTGTGTTCTGAAATAAATTAATTAAAATTAATTTTTGAGGGTTATTTAACCTTGATTAATAGAGAAAGAAAGGAAAACTCTAGAAGCTTGCTCCTTTCTTCTCCTATTCCCCGTGAACCTCAATGCTATGGTAAAAGATTTCAAAGTTGATTGTTTCTTTCATTTCTGATTTGGTTTTGGTTATTTGGGTGATATTCAAGCTTAATAAAGCTTAAGGATGAATTGAAACTAGGAGATTAAGGATTTAATGGTGATTTAATAAAATGGGTTTTTAAGAGAATTTATTTAGATTGATTGTTTTTGGATTTTTAAAGATATATTTCACTTGTCAAGGGTTTAATTAAGGGCTTGGAAGTGTTATGAAGGATTAAGAATAAGTGATATCTTTTCTGATTTTTGATATATTTTGTTTATGAAATTTGACATGAAATGACATATGGATTTAAATATAATACTGTGTGATATACCATGTAAAGGTTTCTACGTGAAGATGATATGTGAAAATGTTTTATATGAAAATAATCTATGTGCTCAGTAAAAGTGATATACGTGAAAATGAACCATATGTGAATGTACTTTATGAGAATAAGATACACTTTAAATAGTGAAATGAAAAATAATGGTAAAGCTAAAGACCAAGGTATATTTATGAGAATTATAGTTATAGTTGGCATGTCAGGAGTCGAGGGTTCTATGAGGTCCTTCGGGAAAAACTATGTTTCGATTCGGGACAATCCTATGTGGTCCCTCGGGCCAAATATGTGGCACTTCGGTGCAAATTATGTGAGTTGTGGTTACAGTATTAGTACACAACCTCAATGTACTCAAATACCTAGCGTTCTCAGTAGTATGCGTCGGGCTATTAAAAATAAAGTAATATAAACTGAAGAATTGATTACGGTTTTATGTGGATATATATGAAAGTGATATACGTGAAAGTGATAGTGATATACGTGAAAGTGAAAGTGAAAGTGATATACGTGAAATTGAACCATATGTGAATGTACTTTATGAGAATAAGATACACTTTAAATACTGAAATGAAAAATAACGGTAAAGCTAAAGCCCAAGGTATATGTATGAGAATTAGAGTTATAGTTGGTATGTCAAGAGTCGAGGGTTCTATGTGGTCATTCAGGACAAAACTATGTGGTCATTCGGGACAAACCTATGTGGTCATTCGGAAAAAAATATGTGGCACTTCGGTGCAAATTATTTTAGCTGTGGTGACAGCATTAGTGCACATCCTCAATATACTCAAATACCTAGCGTTCTCAGTAGTATGCGTTGGGCTATTAAAAATAAAGTAATCTAAGGGTTTATCAAGATTATTAATATAGAAGTGACAGCGGGTAATGTGAATGTTTCTCTCATCGAGGGAACAAACTTACGAAAGTTCTAGACACGGTGACGAAGCGAATGTATTTGAATGGGTACTTAAAGCTGGCGGCAAAGATTACGGTTTTTGGGAGACTTTTAGTTGTTGGAAAAAAACCCAAAGAGGTGATATTATGACAATAAAAATAAGTGTAATAAAAACTATAAAGAATTAAAGACAATAATAAAGTATGTAATAAAAGAAAGATGCTCTTATCACCCTTGTAATAGGAACCCAATGTGTTTATGGTCTGATCTTAATGGATGGTGGCTTATTAGAAAGAGGATGGAATCATGAGAAAGACGGTGTAGACGAATTTTAAATCGGTTGGTTGGATTGTGAGAAAACGCAATTGAAAATTTACTCCAATAGGTATATGGGTTAACACAACCCTGATAGGATATATGGGGTGGCGTGATTGATGGATAAGTTGATTATGATGGTGTGTAGACAATGAAGATAGATGGATATGTCCTATTGAAAAACTCGATAATACAACTTTAACTAGCCCTCCTATTCTCAATGAAAATACAAACCAGAGTGTGAAGATCTCTCTCAAGAACTCAGAATAACTAAAGAAGAATATGCTTTGAAAGCACAAGACAATAAACTATTTGCAAAATGATATTTCGTTGTATTGTATAAAATAGAAGAAAAGTTGATGATTTATATTGTGTTTGAGGAGTCCTTGTGGGAACATGAATGATGAATAAAATAACAATAATATACTATCCTAATCCATTTAATGTGGGAAACATCAATCTAGGCCCTTGAAGGTAGTGCTTGATCCTATGGTGGAGATGGAATCTAGGAATTTAATGCATGACTTGATCCACAGTTGTCGGATATGATGAACGGTCTAGATTGAGCTTCTAGAAGGTGGAGGCTTGAAGAATAAGATGGGGGCTGCTAGGGTTTTTTCATTACAAGAAAATTACCCTTATAACCTTAACTTAAACTATTCCTAAGATGAAAATAAGAAAAATTCGTAATTAATTATAAAATCCCATGTAATCTCATACAGGGATTTCTGCACACGTTGTCTTCACTAAAATGGTCATATCTTGAGTTCTCCATTTCGGATTGATACGATTCAAGAACCTCTGAAAAGATAAGAGACATAAGGTCATATTTCTAGAGACATGTGAACCAAATAACATCAGGATCATATTCAAAAAGAAGTTGCAAATCTATTGATTTGCTATTCTTCATTTCCAAGGCTTGGTCTTATGAGTCCATTGAAAGCTCTAGTCCATCTTCCTTTGATGTGAGCCTTGTGATGCATGTATCATCATCCTTTTCTTCAAAAGGATTCAACCTCAAATCTAAAACATCAAAGGGAGAAGAATTAGGATCTTTAAAATATTCATTAACATTATACTTATCGAGTATATATGCTTTGAATCTTTGATACTTTATTCTCCTAATAGGTTTAAGTACAAACTTTAGTCCAAAGAAGTATGTGTTTCCATTTGTGTGGACTATATTACATGTATCATTTCCCCACTGCTCAAAAGGATTCGTCCATGAATCTGAAAATTCAAGAGAAAGAAAATTAGATGTGTGGAATGGAAAAATTATAAAATACTTACTTGGATCAACGTGATGTGTCTTTATGTGCTTTAGTAGAGGTTTCTTCCTTTTTTGAATTGAATTCTTGTTTTCATGAAATCCTCTTTTGATCACAAATCTTGATTGAAATCTATAGTTTTGGTTGAAAATCAACAAGGCGCCATCCACTGTTGATTTTCTTCGTGTTTGCTTCATATTTTTTGTCAATGGTTTTACTCTAGTGTGGCGATGTCAAGTGGTTCATGAAAGTAGTCCATTAAGTCTCCGACGTGTGGTACAGGAAATAATAACTCTCATGAGGAGTTTTTTGGGCTGCATAACCTGGTCAATTGAAACGATTACCATTTCGATCATTTAACCACTGAAAAAAAATCATGGTTACTATGGATTATAACCTTTTTTTGGATGTATTTCTAGTTGCCAAGCTTCAAGTATTTGAACCTGGTCAAAATAAAAGGTGTGAATAACAATATCATCAATATACATAACAATGTACTTACTTGCGGAGTGGTTTATTTCGTGTGTCGTCACTGAGATGGTACAATAACTAAGGCATTACCGGAAGTAGCCTTTTTGCAACAAATATAATTATTTGGTTCCTTCAAGATTCTTTGTTTGATAGGGGTATGATAGAACCTTGAATTAGACCAGTTTGGTGTTGTTTCCCTCTTTCCGATGGTAATCCGTCTGGTGAATCGCCTAACACTTCTTGAAAATTCTGTAACAGAGAAATAAACACAGTAGGCAAATCCTTGTTAATGTTAGAAATCAAAACTATTGATTTCCTAAAGCGAACAAGGATGTAATACTTTTTATTAGTAGGTTCACTCTTAATACTTTTATGCTCATATCTATTTTTTGAGTTACTTTTTTTTTCTCAAAAATAGGATCACTCGCCTCCCGTGGGTTATGTTCTTGGATTTATGGGTTTGTGGCCTCTTTTGTTTCTTTCTCTTTTTCATTATTTTTTCTTTTTTAGTTTTCCCAACCTACTCACAAAATTTCATCTTATGAATTTCAAGTTCATCTTTTGGTTCCAGTGGTGTAGGACAAAGTAATTGAAGATCGACAACTTCTATTAGAAGGCTACTACCATCATATTCATCATTGTCATCATCGAATTCATTATACACATTACGAAGTGGAGTAGAAGATGAAGTGAAAGTAGGTAAAATTCCTTGACAAGTGTCTCTGAGACGAATTTTCCATTGTTTTTACATTGAGAGGGACTTCTGTAGTATACCCTGAAGATCTTTGATGTCCTGTTCAGCAAGTTCATCACAAATGTCTATATTGAGACCTTCCACAAATTAGTAACAGTGGTAATCTTCATTCGGAATTCTCGATCATCGAATTAAAGGCTCTATCTCATTATAATAATACTCATGGATCTTTACCTTGCAACGCCCCAATCATCGGGTCAGTTACCAAAGTGTAAGGATTTAAAAGTTAGCGGTAATATTTTGTTAAACTTAAAAGTTCAAGAATTAATTTTGAGAATTTTTGTTTAGGTCCAATTATCAAAGATTGAAGGATTGAAGGGTAAAATTGTGTTCTGAAATAAATTAATTAAAATTAATTTTTGAGGGTTATTTAACCTTGATTAATAGAGAAAGAAAGGAAAACTCTAAAAGCTTGCTCCTTTCTTCTCCTATTCCCCGTGAACCTCAATGCTATGGTAAGAGATTTCAAAGTTGATTGTTTCTTTCATTTCTGATTTGGTTTTGGTTATTTGGGTGATATTCAAGCTTAATAAAGCTTAAGGATGAATTGAAACTAGGAGATTAAGGATTTAATGGTGATTTAATAAAATGGGTTTTTAAGAGAATTTATTTAGATTGATTGTTTTTGGATCTTTAAAGATATATTTCACTTGTCAAGGGTTTAATTAAGGGCTTGGAAGTGTTATGAAGGATTAAGAATAAGTGATATCTTTTCTGATTTTTGATATATTTTGTTTATGAAATTTGACATGAAATGACATATGGATTTAAATATAATACTGTGTGATATACCATGTAAAGGTTTCCACGTGAAGATGATATGTGAAAATGTTTTATATGAAAATAATCTTTGTGCTCAGCAAAAGTGATATACGTGAAAATGAACCATATGTGAATGTACTTTATGAGAATAAGATACACTTTAAATAGTGAAATGAAAAATAATGGTAAAGCTAAAGCCCAAGGTATATTTATGAGAATTATAGTTATAGTTGGCATGTCAGGAGTCGAGGGTTCTATGTGGTCCTTCGGGAAAAAACTATGTTTCGATTCGGGACAATCCTATGTGGTCCCCCGGGCCAAATATGTGGCACTTCGGTGCAAATTTAGTGAGTTGTGGTGACAGTATTAGTACACAACCTCAATATACTCAAATACCTAGCGTTCTCAGTAGTATGCGTCGGGCTATTAAAAATAAAGTAATATAAACTGAATAATTGATTACGGTTTTATGTGGATATATATGAAAGTGATATACGTGAAAGTGAAAGTGAAAGTGATATACGTGAAATTGAACCATATGTGAATGTACTTTATGAGAATAAGATACACTTTAAATACTGAAATGAAAAATAATGGTAAAGCTAAAGCCCAAGGTATATGTATGAGAATTAGAGTTATAGTTGGTATGTCAAGAGTCGAGGGTTCTATGTGGTCATTCGGGACAAACCTATGTGGTCATTCGAAAAAAATATGTGGCACTTTGGTGCAAATTATTTTAGCTGTGGTGACAGCATTAGTGCACATCCTCAATATACTCAAATACCTAGCGTTCTCAGTAGTATGCGTTGGGCTATTAAAAATAAAGTAATCTAAGGGTTTATCAAGATTATTAATATAGAAGTGATAGCGGGTAATGTGAATGTTTCTCTCATTGAGGGAACAAACTTACGAAAGTTCTAGACACGGTGACGAAGCGAATGTATTTGAATGGGTACTTAAAGCTGGCGGCAAAGATTACGATTTTTGGGAGACTTTTAGTTGTTGGAAAAAAACCCAAAGAGGTGATATTAAGACAATAAAAATAAGTGTAATAAAAACTATAAAGAATTAAAGACAATAATAAAGTATGTAATAAAAGAAAGATGCTCTTATCACCCTTGTAATGGATGGTGGCTTATTAGAAAGAGGATGGAATCATGAGAAAGACGGTGTAGACGAATTTTAAATCGGTTGGTTGGATTGTGAGAAAACGCAATTGAAAATTTACTCCAATAGGTATATGGGTTAACACAAACCTGATAGGATATATGGGGTGGCGTGATTGATGGATAAGTTGATTATGATGGTGTGTAGACAATGAAGATATATGGATATGTCCTATCGAAAAGGAAAAGTCGATAATACAACTTTAACTAGCCCTCCTATTCTCAATGAAAATACAAACCAGAGTGTGAAGATCTCTCTCAAGAACTCATAAGAACTAAAGAAGAATATGCTTTGAAAGCACAAGACAATAAACTATTTTCAAAATGATATTTCGTTGTATTGTATAAAATAGAAGAAAAGTTGATGATTTATATTGTGTTTGAGGAGTCCTTGTGGGAACATGAATGATGAATAAAATAACAATAAAATAACAATAATATACTATCCTAATCCATTTAATGTGGGAAACATCAATCTAGGCCCTTGAAGGTAGTGCTTGATCCTATGGTGGAGATGGAATCTAGGAATTTAATGCATGACTTGATCCACAGTTGTCGGATATGATGAACGGTCTAGATTGAGCTTCTAGAAGGTGGAGGCTTGAAGAATAAGATGGGGGCTGCTAGGGTTTTTTCATTACAAGAAAATTACCCTTATAACCTTAACTTAAACTATTCCTAAGATGAAAATAAGAAAAATTCGTAATTAATTATAAAATCCCATGTAATCTCATATAGGGATTTCTGCACACGTTGTCTTCACTAAAATGGTCATATCTTGAGTTCTCCATATCGGATTGATACGATTCAAGAACCTCTGAAAAGATAAGAGACATAAGGTCATATTTCTAGAGACATGTGAACCAAATAAAATCAGGATCATATTCAAAAAGAAGTTGCAAATCTATTGATTTGTTATTCTTCATTTCCAAGGCTTGGTCTTATGAGTCCATTGAAAGCTCTAGTCCATCTTCCTTTGATGTGAGCCTTGTGATGCATGTATCATCATCCTTTTCTTCAAAAGGATTCAACCTCAAATCTAAAACATCAAAGGGAGAAGAATTAGGATCTTTAAAATATTCATTAACATTATACTTATCGAGTATATATGCTTTGAATCTTCGATACTTTATTCTCCTAATAGGTTTAAGTACAAACATTAGTCCAAAGAAGTATGTGTTTCCATTTTTGTGGACTATATTACATGTATCATTTCCCCACTGCTCAAAAGGATTCGTCCATGAATCTGAAAATTCAAGAGAAAGAAAATTAGATGTGTGGAATGGAAAAATTATAAAATACTTACTTGGATCAACGTGATGTGTCTTTATTTGCTTTAGTAGAGGTTTCTTCCTTTTTTGAATTGAATTCTTGTTTTCATGAAATCCTCTTTTGATCACAAATCTTGATTGAAATCTATAGTTTTGGTTGAAAATCAACATGGCGCCATCCACTGTTGATTTTCTTCGTGTTTGCTTCATATTTTTTGTCAATGGTTTTACTCTAGTGTGGCGATGTCAAGTGGTTCATAAAAGTAGTCCAATAAGTCTCCGACGTGTGGTACAGGAAATAATAACTCTCATGAGGAGTTTTTTGGGCTGCATAACCTGGTCAATTGAAACGAGTACCATTTCGATCATTTAACCACTGAAAAAAAATCATGGTTACTATGGATTATAACCTTTTTTTGGATGTATTTCTAGTTGCCAAGCTTCAAGTATTTGAACCTAGTCAAAATAAAAGGTGTGAATAACAATATCATCAATATACATAACAATGTACTTACTTGCGGAGTGGTTTAATTCGTGTGTCGTCACTGAGATGGTACAATAACTAAGGCATTACCGGAAGTAGCCTTTTTGCAACAAATATAATTCTTTGGTTCCTTCAAGATTCTTTGTTCGATAGGGGTATATAGAACCTTGAATTAGACCAGTTTGGTGTTGTTTCCCTCTTTTCGATGGTAATCCGTCTGGTGAATCGCCTAACACTTCTTGAAAATTCTGTAACAGAGAAATAAACACAGTAGGCAAATCCTTGTTAATGTTAGAAATCGAAACTATTGATTTCCTAAAGCGAACAAGGATGTAATACTTTTTATTAGGAGGTTCACTCTTAATACTTTTTTGCTCATATCTATTTTTTGAGTTACTTTTTTTTCTCAAAAATAGGATCACTCGCCTCCCGTGGGTCATGTTCTTAGATTGATGGGTTTGTGGCCTCTTTTGTTTCTTCCTCTTTTTCATTATTTTTTTTTTGTTTTTTAGTTTTCCCAACCTACTCAAAAAATTTCATCTTATGAATTTCAAGTTCATCTTTTGGTTCCAGTGGTGTAGGACAAAGTAACTGAAGATCGATAACTTCTATTACAAGGCTACTACCATCATATTCATCATTGTCATCGTCGAATTCATTATTCACGATACGAAGTGGAGTAGAAGATAAAGTGAAATTAGGTAGAATTCCTTGACAAGTGTCTTTGAGACGAATTTTCCATTGTGAGTGACTTCTGTAGTATACCTTGAAGATCTTTGAAGTCCTGTTTAGCAAGTTCATCACAAATGTCTATATTGAGACCTTCCACGAATTAGTAATAGTGGTAATCTTCATTCAGAATTCTCGATCATTGAATTAAAGGCTCTATCTCATTATAATAATACTCTATGGATCTTTACCTTGTAACACCCCAAACATCGGGTCAGTTACCAAAGTGTAAGGATTTAAAAGTTAGCGGTAATCTTTTGTTAAACTGAAATGTTCAAGTATTAATTTTGGAAATTTTGTTTAGGACCTATAATCAAAGATTGAAGGATTGAAGGGTAAAATCGTGTTTTGAAATAAATTAATTAAAATTAAATTTTTGAGGGTTATTTAACATGTGATTAATAGAGAAAGAAAGGAAAACTCTAGAAGCTTGCTCCTTTCTTCTCCTATTCCCCGTGAACCTCAATGCTATGGTAAGAGATTTCAAAGTTGATTGTTTCTTTCATTTCTGATTTGGTTTTGGTTATTTGGGTGATATTCAAGCTTAATAAAGCTTATGGATGAATTGAAACTAGGAGATTAAGGATTTAATGGTGATTTAATAAAATGGGTTTTTAAGAAAATTTATTTAAATTGATTGTTTTTGGATCTTTAAAGATATATTTCACTTGTCAAGGGTTTAATTAAGGGCTTGGAAGTGTTATAAAGGATTACGAACAAGTGATATCTTTTCTGATATTTGATATATTTTGTTTATGAAATTTGACATGAAATGACATATGTATTTAAATATAATACTATGTGATATACTGTGTAAAGGTTTCTACGAGAAGATGATATGTGAAAATGTGTTATATGAAAATAATCTATGTGCTCAGCAAAAGTGATATACGTGAAAATGAACAATATGTGAATGTACTTTATGAGAATAAGACACACTTTAAATAGTGAAATGAAAAATAAAGGTAAAGCTAAAGCCCAATGTATATTTATGAGAATTATAGTTATAGTTCGCATGTCAGGAGTCGAAGGTTCTATGTGGTCCTTCAGGAAAAAACTATGTTGTCATTCGGGACAAAACTATGTGCTCCCTCGGGACAAATATGTGGCACTTCGGTGAAAATTATGTGAGTTGTGGTGACAGCATTAGTACACAACCTCAATGTACTCAAATACCTACCGTTCTCAGTAGTATACGTCGGGCTATTAAAAATAAAGTAATATAAACTGAAGAATTGATTACGATTTTATTTGGATATATGTGAAAGTGATATACGTGAAAGGGAAAGTGATATACGTGAAAGTGAAAGTGAATGTGATATACGTGAAAGTAAACCATAATTGAATGTACTTTATGAGAATAAGATACACTTTAAATACTGAAATGAAAAATAACGGTAAAGCTAAAGCCCAAGGTATATGTATGAGAATTAAAGTTATAGTTGGCATGTCATGAGTCGAGGGTTCTATGTGGTCATTCGGGACAAAACTATGTGGTCATTCGGGACAAAACTATGTGGTCATTCGGGACAAATATGTGGCACTTCGGTACAAATTATTTTAGCTGTGGTGACAGCATTAGTGCACAACCTCAATATACTCAAATACCTAGCGTTCTCAGTAGTATGCGTTGGCCTATTAAAAATAAAGTAATCTAAGGGTTTATCATGATTATTAATAGAGAAGTGACAGTGGGTAATGTGAATGTTTCTCTCATCGAGGGAACAAACTTACAAAAGTTCTAGACACGGTGACGAAGCGAATGCCTTTGAATGGGTACTTAAAGCTGGAGGCAAAGATTACGGTTTTTGGGAGACTTTTAGTTGTTGGAAAAAAAACCCAAAGAGGTGATATCAAGATAATAAAAATAAGTGTAATAAAAACTATAAAGAATTAAAGACAATAATAAAGTATGTAATAAAAGAAAGATGCTCTTATCACCCTTGTAATAGGCACCCAACATGTTTATGGTCTGATCTTGATGGATGGTGGCTTATTAGAAAGAGGATGGAATCATGAGAAATACGGTGAAGACGAATTGTAAATCGGTTAGTCGGATTATGAGAAAACGCAATTGAAAATTTACTCCGATAGGTATAGGGGTTAACACAAACCTGATAGGTTATATGGGGTGGCGTGATTGATGGATAAGTTGATTATGATGGTGTGTGGACAATGAAGATAGATGGATATAAATTATTGAAAAGGAAAACTCAATAATACGACTTTAACCAGCCCTCATATTCTCAATGAAAATACAAACCAGAGTGTGAAGATCTCTCTCAAGAACTCAGAAGAACTAAAGAAGAATATGCTTTGAAAAATGATATTTCGTTGTATTATATAAAATAGAAGAAAAGTTGATGATTTATATAGTGTTTGAGGCGTCCTTGAGGGAACATGAATGATGAATAAAATAACAATAAAATAATAAAAAAATATTATCCTAATCCATTTGATGTGGGAAACATCAATCTAGGCCCTTGAAGGTAGTGCTTGATCCGATGGTGGAGATGGAATCTAGGAATTTGAATGCATGACTTGATCAACAGTTGTCAGATATGATGAACGGTCCAGATTGAGCTTCTAGAATGTGGAGGCTTGGAGAATAAGATGGGGGCTTATAGGGTTTTGTCATTACAAGACAATTACCGTTATAACCTTAACATAAACTATTCCTAAGATGAAAATAAGGAAATGATGTAAGGCGATTCTACATGCTTTGGGAGAAGAGAGTAGATAGCCTTATTGTGTCCCGATCTATGATTGACAAGTACTGATGTCATTGAATTTATTTGGGTTGCAAAATAAGATAAGAAAATAAGATTAATAATGGACTTAATAAAGGGGATAATAATATAAGTAATAAAAGGAAAGAATAAGAATAGAGATGGTTGCGGAATTGATGATGGTCTTGATGAAGGATGTTGATGATGGTTGATGATGAAATGGAAATAGAGGTGATGTTGTTTCTCAAACACGCCAAAGAGGAAACTATGCTATGAAGCACAATCTCGGTCTTCACAAACTTGCTTTAGAGGTGGTGATAGTGTCTTCAACCCACTAGATATCAATCTAGGAATTTTGGAATCAGGATGGAAGGAATGACGCCACAAGTATATGAACTATACTTGTTTAATCGATATAGTTCACAAAGAACTTTGAAGAGAAATTAACTCACAAGAGTAATTTTAATATATGAGATGAGATGATTACAAATGAAGGCAATAGCCTATTTATAGTTTTCAAAGGGTTTAGGCCGAATAGATACATGATGGTTCGTCTATGGATGAAATCCCTTTGAAAATACATGATTTTTAAATGAAAATACATGGTTTTAATGAAGATACATGCTCTTGGCCGAATGGTAAGGTGTTGGTTCGGCCTAAGGATGTTTTGAATGTATTTGGAAGTTATTTGGGCGCCAAAATGAAGAGGAAGGAGTCTTTGGCCGAATAGGAAGCATCCATTGGTGTTTTGGCGCCTATTTGATGTTACATGGAGTGAACATGCTTGAATGATGCACATGGCAGCCAACTTGAATGCATATGGGTCTTCTTGCAAGGCTTTGGTGAGGTTGCAACCATAGGATGATATCTTGAAGTCTATGGGTAGCTTATAGATGAACTAGCTTTAATGGTAAGCTAGGTGAGTGTCTTGGTAGCTAACTAGTTGAGCTATAGCTTGATGAACTCAAGCTAGTTAGCTTTGGTCTTCTGAGCTCCTCAGCTACTCTCCCAGCTACTTTCCCTACCATTAGTCCACTTTTCAACAATTTGGTCCAAAGCTCTCCTCTAGCTAAGTTTAGCTACATGCTAGCCTCTCTAGCTAAGTGGAAGCTCCTTAAATGATGAAATGAGCTGCCATAATGTTCATGAGTTAGTGTGAGCTGCTATGCTTGTCCTTTTAGCTAACCAAGCTACCATAATATGCCTTGCTTTGTGTTTCACCTATAGGAATCAACAAACAAATAAAGTAAGCAATGTGTGAGCTCATTTAAGGTAAATTGCATGCTACCGTTAGGTGTTTAAGTGATATGAGCTATGAATGATTGTCTAGAAGCTAAGATAACATATATATAATCTGGATAGAACACATAGGACGTTCATGAGCTTTAAGAAAACATTTATGAGCTAGAAAAGAGATGAATACATGCAAATGAGCTAAAGAAACATGGATTTAAAGCTAGTGAGCTAATGTAAACATAAAATGAGCTAGAATAACATGATATGGGCTAATAAATGAATGATACATGCTGCCATGATATGCAAACATAAGAAATGAATCTAAAACATACGTAAGACATAATATAAAGAAAAGTAAAGATGTGAAAGCATATGTTATGCGTGAAAATCATATAGTATGCAAGTGAATGATAACATATGATTATTCAAGCATAGTTTAAAATGCAAATGTATGCTCATAATAATATATATAGTATATAAATGAGTAAATATAATATAAAGTAAGGAAGAACTCCCTTAGATTGATTTTGATGGATCTTCAATGATGTGAGTATGTCATGCAAAAAGTTGGTGCTAGACAGGATCACATCAGGAAAATTCGTAAATAATTATGAAATCCCATATAATCTCGTATAGGGATTTCTGCACGCGTTAGCTTCACTAAAATGGTCATATCTTGAGTTCTCCATATTGGATTGATACTATTCAAGAACCTCTGGAAAGATAAGAGGCAAAAATTCATATCTTCAAAGACATGTGGACCAAATAACATCAGGATCATATTCAAAAAACAGTTGCAAGTCTGTTGATTTGCTCTTCTTCATTTCCAAGGCTTCGTCTTGTGAGTCCATTGAAAGCTCTAGTCTATCTTCCTTTGATGCGAGCCTTGTGATACATGTATGATCATCCTTTTCTTCAAAAGGATTAAACCTCAAATCTAAAACATCAAAGGGAAAAGCATTAGGATCTTTAAAAGATTCATTCACATTATACTTATCGAGTATATATGCTTTGATTCTTCGATACTTTATTCTCCTAATAGGTTCAAGCACAAACAATAGTCCAAATAAGTACGTGTTTCCATTTTTATGGACTATATTACATATATTATATCCCCACTCCTCAAAAGGATTCATCCACAAATCTGAAAAATTCCAGAGAAAGAAAATTAGACGCGTGGAATGGAAATATTATAAAATACTTACTTGGATCAATGTGATGTGTCTTTATGTGCTTCAGTAGAGGTTTCTTCCTTTTTGGAATCAAATTATTGTTGTCGTAAAATCCTCTTTTGAACACAAATCTTGAAATCCAAAGTTTTGGTTGAAAATCAACGTGGCGCCATCCACTGTTGATTTTCTTCGTGATTACTTCATATTTTTTGTAAATGGTTTTACTCTAGTGTGGCGATATCAATTGGTTCATGGAAGTAGTCCATGAAGTCCCCGACGTGTGGTTCAGGAAATAATAACTCTCATGAGGAACATTTTAGGTTGCGTAACCTGGTCAATTGAAACGAATACCATTTCGATCTTTTAACCGCTGAAAGAAATCAAGGTTACTATGGATTATAACCTTTTTTGGAAGTATGTATAGTTTCCAATCTTCAAGTATTTGACCTGGTCAAAAGAAAAGAAGTGAATAAGAATATCATCAACGTACATAACAATGTACTTACCTGTGGAGTGGTTTAATTCGTGTATCGTCACTGAGATGGTACAATAACTAAGGCTTTACCGGAATTAGCCTTTTTGCAGCAAATCTAATTCTTTGGTTCCTTCAAGATTGTTTGTTCGATTGGGGTATAATGGAACCTTGAATTAGACCAGTTTGGTGTTATTTCCCTCTTTCCGATGGTAATTCCTCTGGTGAATCACCTAACACTTCTTGAAAATTCTGTAACAGAGAAATAAACACAGTAGGCAAATCGTTGTTAATGTTAGAAATCGAAACTATTGATTTCCTAAAGCGAACAAATATGTATTACTTTTTGTGAAGGAGGTTCACTCTTAATACTTTTATGCTCATATCTATTTTTTGAGTTACTTTTTTTCTCAGAAATAGGACCACTCACCTCTCGTTGGTCATGTTATTGGCTTTTATGGGTTTATGGCCTCTTTTGTTTCTTCCTCATTTTCATTATTTTTTCTTTTTTCGTTTTCTCAACCTCCTCACAAATTTTCATCATATGAATTTCAAGTTCATCTTTTGGTTCCAGTGGTGTAGGACAAAGTAACTGAAGATCGATAACTTCTATTACAAGGCTATTACAATCATATTCATCATTGTCATCGTCGAATTCATTATCCACGATACGAAGTGGAGTAAAAGATGAAGTGAAAGTAGGTAAAATGAGTTGACAAGTGTCTTTGAGTCAAATTTTACATTGTTTTTAAATTGTGAGGGACTTCTGTATCTTTAAAGTCATGTTTAACAAGTTCATCACAAATGTCTATATTGAGACCTTCCACAAATTAGTAACAGTGGTAATCTTCATTCGGAATTATCGATCATCAAATTAAAGGCTCTATCTCATTATAATAATACTCTATGGATCTTTACCTTGTAACACCCCAAACATCGGGTTTGTTACCAAAGTGTAAGGATTTAAAAGTTAGCGGTAATCTTTTGTTAAACTGAAAAGTTCAAGTTTTAATTTTGGGAATTTTTTTTTAGGACCTAATATCAAAGATTAAAGGATTAAAGGGTAAAATTGTGTTTTGACAAGAAATGAATTAAAATTAATTTTTAAGGGTTATTTAACATGTGATTAAGAGAGAAAGAAAGGAAAACTCTGGAAGCTTGGTCATTTCTTCTCCTCTTCCCCGTGAATCTCCATGCTAAGGTAAGAGATTTCAAAGTTGATTTTTTTTTCAATTCTGATTTTGTTTTGGTTATTTGGGTGATATTGAAGCTTAATAAAGCTTGAGGATGAATTGAAACTAAGAGATTAAGGATTTAATGGTGATTTAATAAAATGGGTTTCTAAGATAATTGATTTAGATTGGTTGTTTTTGGATCTTTAAAAATATATTTTACTTGTCAAGGGTTTAATTAAGGGCTTAGAAGTGTTATAAAGGATTAAGAACAAGTGATATCTTTTATGATATTTGATATATTTTGTTTATGATATTTGACAAGAAATGATATATGGATTTAAATATAATACTACGTGATATACTATGTAAAGGTTTCTACGTGAAGATGATATGTGAAAATATGCTATATGAAAATAATCGATGTGCTCAGCAAAAGTGATATACGTGAAAGTGAACCATAAGTGAATATACTTTATGAGAATAAGATACACTTTAAATAGTGAAATGAAAAATAATGGTAAAGCTAAAGCCCAAGGTATATTTATGTGAATTAGAGTTATAGTTGGCATGTCAGGAGTCGAGGGTTCTATGTGGTCCTTCGGGATAAAACTATGTTGTCATTCGGGACAAACCTATTTGTCATTCGGGACAAACCTATGTGTCATCCGGTGTAAATTATGTGAGTTATTGTGACAACATTAGTGCACAAAATCAATGTACTCAAATACCTAGCGTTCTTAGTAGTATGCGCCGGGCTATTAAAAATAAAGTAATATAAATTGAACAATTGATTACGGTTTTATGTGGATATACATGAAAGTGAAAGTAAAAGTGATATACGTGAAAGTGAAAGTGAAAGTGATATACGTGAAAGTGAACCATATGTGAATGTACTTTATAAGAATAAGATACACTTTAAATAGTGAAATGAAAAATAATGGTAAAGCTAAATCCCAAGGGATATGTATGAGAATTAGAGTTATAGTTGGCATGTCAAGAGTCGAGGGTTCTATTGGTCATTCGGGACAAAATTATGTGGTCATTCAGGACAAACCTATGTGGTCCTTCGGCACAAATATGTGGCACTTCGGTGCAAATTATGTGAGCTATGGTGACAGAATTAGTGCACAACCTCAATGTACTCAAATACCTAGCGTTCTCAGTAGTATGCGTCGTGCTATTAAAAATAAAGTAATCTAAGGGTTTATCATGATTATTAATACAGAAGTGACAGTGGGTAATGTGAATGTTTCTCTCATCGAGGGAACAAAATTAGGAAAGTTCTAGACACGGTGACGAAGCGAATGTCTTTGAATGGGTACTTGAAGCTGGCGGCAAAGATTACGGTTTTGGGAGGCTTTTAGTTGTTGGAAAAAACCAAAAGAGGTGATATCAAGACAAAAAAAATAAGGGTAATAAAAACTATAATGAATTAAAGACAATAATAAAGTATGTAATAAAAGAAATATGTTCTTATCGCCCTTGTAATAGGCAACCAATATGTTTATAGTCTGATCTTGACGGATGGTGACTTATTAGAAAGAGGATGGAAACATGAGAAAGATGGTGAAGATGAATTTTAAATCGAATGGTCGGATTGGGAGAAAAACACAATTGAAAATTTACTCCGGTAGGTATAGGGGTTAACACAAACCTGATATGTTATATGGGATCGCATGATTGATTTATAAGTTGATTATGATGGTGTGTGGATAATTAAGATAGATGGATATGTCCTATTGAAAAGGCAAACTCGATAATACGACTTTAACCACCCCTCCTATTCTCAATGAAAAGGCAAATCAGAGTGTGAAGATCTATCTTAAGAACTCATAAGAACTAAAGAAGAATATGCTTTAAAATCACAAGACAATCAACTCTTTGCAAAATGATATCTCGTTGTATTGTATAAAATAGAATAAAAGTTGATGATTTATATAGTGTTTGAGGAGTCCTTGAGGGAACATGAATGATGAATAAAATAACAATAAAATAATAATAAAATACTATCCTAATCCATTTGATGTGGGAAACATCAATCTAGGCCCTTGAAGGTAGTGCTTGATCCGATGGTGAAGATGAAATCTAGGAATTTGAATGCATGACTTGATCAACAGTTGTTGGATATGATGAATGTTCCAGATTGAGCTTCTAGAATGTGGAGGCTTGGATAATAAGATGGGGGCTGCAAGGGTTTTTTCATTACAATAAAATTACCCTTATAACCTTAACTTAAACTATTCCTAAGATAAAAATAAGGAAAATTCATAATTAATTATAAAATCCTGTATAATCTCATATAGGGATTTATGCACGCGTTGTCTTCACTAAAATGGTCATATCTTGAGTTCTCTATATCGAATTGATACTATTCAACAACCTCTGAAAAGATAAGAGACAGAAAGTCATATCTCTATATATATGTGGACCAAATAACATCAGGATTATTTTCAAAAAGTAGTTGCAAGTCTGTTGATTTGCTATTCTTCATTTCCAAGGCTTTGTCTTGTGAGTCCATTGAAAGCTATAGTCCATCTTTCTTTGGTGTGAGCCGTGTGATGCATGTATCATCATCCTTTTCTTCAAAAGGATTCAACCTCAAATCTAAAACATCAAAGGGAGAAGCATTAGGATCTTTAAAAGAATCATTCACATTATACTCATCGAGTAGATATGCTTTGAATCTTTGATAATTTATTCTCCTAATAGGTTCAAGTACAAACATTAGTCCAAAGAAGTATATGTTTCTGTTTTTATGGACTATATTAAATGTATCATTTCCCTACTCAAAAGGATTCGTCCACTAATATGAAAATTCACGAGAAAGAAAATTAGATGTGTGGAATGGAAAAATTGTAAAATACTTATTTGGATCAATGTGATGTGTATTTATGTTCTTCAGTAGAGGATTCTTCCTTTTTGGAATCGAATTCTTGTTGTCGTGAAATCCTCTATTGAACACAAATCTTGAAATCTAGAGTTTTGGTTGAAAATCAACATGGCGCCATCCACTGTTGGTTTTCTTCGTGATTGCTTCATATTTTTTTTCAATGGTTTTACTCTAGTGTGGCGATGTCCAGTGGTTCATGAAAGTAGTCCATGAAGTCCCCGACGTGTTGTTCAGGAAATAATAACTCTCATGAGGAACTTTTTGGGCTGCATAACCTAGTCAGTTGAAACGAATACCATTTCGATCTTTTAACCACTGAAAGAAATCATGGTTACTATGGATTATAACCTTTTTTAGAAGTATGTCTAGTTGCCAAGCTTCAAGTATTTGAACCTGGTCAAAAGAAAAGGAGTGAATAAGAATATCATCAACATACATAACAATGTACTTACCTGTAGAGTGGTTTAATTCGTGTGTCGTCACTGAGATGGTACAATAACTAAGGCTTTACTGGAAGTAGCCTTTTTGCAGCAAATATAATTCTTTGGTTCCTTCAAGATTGTTTGTTCGATGGGGGTATGATAGAACCTTGAATTAGACCAGTTTGGTGTTGTTTCCCTCTTTTTCGATGCTAATCCATCTATTGAATCATCTAATACTTCTTGAAAATTCTGTAACAGAAAAATAAACACAGTAGGCAAATCCTTGTTAATGTTAGAAATCGAAAATATTGATTTCCTAAAGCGAACAAGGATGTAATACTTTTTGTAAATGAGGTTAACTCCTAATACTTTTGTGCTCATATCTATTTTTTTGAGTTACTTTTTTCTCAGAAATAGGATCACTCACCTCCCGTGAGTCATGTTCATGGCATTTATGGGTTTGTGGCCTCTTTTGTTTCTTCCTCTTTTTCATTATTTTTTTCTTTTTTAGTTTTCCCAACCTCCTCACAAAATTTCAACTTATGAATTTCAAGTTTATCTTTTTGTTCCAGTGGTGTAGGACAAAGTAACTGAAGATCGATAACTTCTATTACAAGGCTACTACCATCGTATTCATCATTGTCATCGTCAAATTCATTATCCACGATACGAAGTGGAGTAGAAGATGAAGTGGAAGTAGGTAAAATGCCTTGACAAGTGACTTTGAGATGAATTTTCCATTGTGAGGTACTTCTGTAGTATATTATGAAGATCTTTGAAGTCCTGTTCAGCAAGTTCATCACAAATGTCTATATTGAGACCTTCCACGAATTAGTAACAGTGGTAATCTTCATTTGGAATTCTTGATCAACGAATTAAATGATCTATCTCTTTATAATAATACTCTATGGATCTTTACCTTGTAACACCCCAAACATCGGGTAAGTTACCAAAGTGTAATGATTTAAAAGTTAGAGGTAATC
The DNA here is from genome assembly GCF_006381635.1 of Hibiscus syriacus. NCBI lineage: Eukaryota > Viridiplantae > Streptophyta > Magnoliopsida > Malvales > Malvaceae > Hibiscus > Hibiscus syriacus. The sequence goes on along the minus strand of NW_024062800.1, from coordinate 8,008,806 downwards.
TTTTGTTAAACTGAAAAGTTCATGTATTAATTTTGGAAATTTTTGTTTAGGACCTATTATCAAAGATTGATGAATTGAAGGGTAAAATTGTGTTTTGACAAGAAATGAATTAAAATTAATTTTTAAGGGTTATTTACCACGTGATTCAGAGAGTAAAAAAGGAAAACTCTGGAAGCTTGCTCCTCTCTTCTCCTCTTCCCCGTGAACCTCCATGCTAAGGTAAGATATTTCAAAGTTGATTGTTTCTTTCATTTCTGATTTGGTTTTGGTTATTTGGGTGATATTGAAGCTTAATAAAGCTTAAGGATGAATTGAAACTAAGAGATTAAGGATTTAATGGTGATTTAATAAAATGGATTTTTAAGAGAATTTATTTAGATTGGTTGTTTTTGGATCTTTAAAGATATATTTCACTTGTCAAGGGTTTAATTAAGGCTTAGAAGTGTTATAAAGGATTAAGAACAAGTAATATCTTTTCTGATATTTGATATATTTTGTTTATGAAATTTGACATGAAATGATATATGGATTTGAATATAATACTATGTGATATATTATGTAAAGGTTTCTACATGAAGATGATATGTGGAAATGTGTTATATGAAAATAATCTATGTGCTCAGCAAAAGTGATATACGTGAAAGTGAATCATATATGAATGTACTTTATGAGAATAAGATACACTTTAAATAGTGAAATGAAAAATAATGGTAAAGCTAAAGCCCAAGGTATATGTATGAGAATTAGTTGGCATGTGAAGAGTCGAGGGTTCTATGTGGTCCTTCGGGGCAAAACTATGTGGTCATTTGGGATAAACCTATGTGGTCCTTCGGAACAAATATGTGGCATTTTGGTGTAAATTATGTGAGCTATGGTGATAGCATTAGTGCACAACCTCAATGTACTCAAATAGCTAGCATTCTCAGTAGTATGCATCGGGCTATTAAAAATAAAGTAAGATAAACTAAACAATTGATTAAAGTATACATTTTTGTTATGAAAAGTAACTTGAATTCTTTGAGAAAAGTTTTGTATGAAACGTGTAAATAAATGTTTTATGATTTTATTATACTCATTATGCCTCACTAAGTCATAGACTTAGCGTGTGATTGTTTTCACACGTACGATCCTTGAGCTTCGAGGAGTAAGTTGAATAAGCAAGGGCAGGACAACATATTGGTGAGAATTATTAGATCAAAGATAATTTTGAATTGTATAAGTTTTGATTTGAAATGTTATTGGCATGTACTAATTATGTTTTAAATTGTACATGATATGATATGTTTTGTAAATGTGTTTTTATTTTTCCAATAAAAGTAAAATTTTAGTCCAAATTTTCAAGGAGTCAAATAGCTAAAAAGTTCATGTGTCACTTCACATTCGTATCCGGGTTAGGTACGGGTCGGGGGTGTTACTTACCTTGTCGTAGTATTTAAAATTTTTGTAAGATTTTATTGGCGTAGGAATCTGGAACAAACCATTCTTGCATCTCAAATTTGAGCTCATCCCAGGTTTTGAAAAATCTATTTCATATAGAACTGAGTAAAAAAAGCTCTTGCCTTGTGTCAGAGTCCATGAATAGCTACTGACAGTTTGTCTCGTTCCGAGCAATTGTAGTAGTAAAATATCAATTCCTTCTCGATTTCCTACTCATAGTAGTCGTGTGGGTCTTTCGTGCCATAGAATTATGGAATTCTTGATTTCAGTGTATTTCGGTTCAACATCATAAAAATCACAACACTTAAAAAACATGCAAATAAAATCAAAGAAAACAAGAAACCTCATAAATCACTCTAAGGAAGTAACACAACGAGAGGAAATAAAGCCAATCTTTTACTCTTTAAAACTTTTTATCTCCAAGAGTATTTCGATGTTCGTATCGGAGTTTGATTATTAACAAAAAATATAAGAAAACATAGGAGTTATAAGAGGCTAAGGAAAGGTGGACTCCAAGTGAACGATAATGTGAAGAAGAAGAAGTATGCAAACTCTTTGAAACCTACTAACACAAGGAAAATAATGTGTTAGATGGTGTAAAGGGACAAGAAAAGGTAAAACAAAAGAACCTAGAAGCAACATGAGTCAAAGAAAAAATTATGGAAAATCCCAAACCCGAAACAGAACCTAAAACGCTTTATCAACTTGAGCAATAGTTTTGAGGGGTTTCTAATCTTGAAAAATTCTGATTGTTTTTGTTGATGTTCCTCAATGAGTCTAGTTGTGATCTTGAAATTTCATTCTTGAAGATTTTGGAAAAATATAAAAATGCGAGCAGCACGAATCTGTCGAATAAATACGAATGGCCGATGATTGAATAAACTCTGATTTGGATGAATTTTGGGCTGTTGAACCATCTTTCTATGAAGTATGATCCTGTTAAAATTCATCTCAAAATTCCTTCATTTGATTTTTTATATATTTTTGGCCTTTTGATGAATAAAAACAACAAACAAGAATGGATCGAAACTTAATTAAAAGAATGCAAAAAAGAACTTAAATAAGATGATTTTTTATGAACTAGCTCCATTGGGGTAATTTGACTATTGATGCTTGGAGAACAAGTCAAAATTGTTTAATTCTTGCTAAGAATCGTTTCAAATCTGATACCAATTGATAGAGAAGCGACGATTGGTGACGTTATTATTGCTCTCTTCGAGGGAACAAACCTAGGAAAGTTTAAGACTTAATGAACAAGTGAATTGGTTTGAATGGGTACTTGAAGGTGGTGTAAGATATTAGGGTTTGGGAGTCTTTTAGTTGCTAAAAAATAAACAAAGAGGTGAGATTAAGACACTAAAAATAAGTGTAATAAAATTTATAAAGAATTAAAGACAATATTAAAGTATGTAAAAAAATAAAGATGTTCTTATCTCCCTTGTAATAGGCACCCAATATGTTCATGGTCTAATCTTAATGGATGATGGCTCGTTTGAAAGAGGATGGAAAGATGAGAAATTTGGTGAAGGCATATTTGAAGTCGGATGGTCGAATTGTGAGAAAAACATAATAGATAAATTACCCCGATAGATATAGGGGTTAACGCAAACCTGATAGGTTATATGGGGGTGGCGTGATTGATGTATAATTTGGTGATGATGGCATGTGGACGATGAAGATAGATGGATACATCTTATCGAGCCCTTCTGGTCGAAATGAAAAGGAAAACTCAATAATATAACTCTAACTATCTATCCTAATCGCAATGAAAAGACAAACCGAAGTGTGAAGATCTCTCTCTAAAGAACTCAAAAGAACTAAAGAAGAAGATGCTTTGAAGGAAAAATGTAATCAAGTCTTGCAAAAACGATCTCTCGTTGTATTGTATAAAATAGAAGAAAAGCTGATAATTTACAATAAAGGGGAAGGCCTCCTTATATTGTGTTTGAGGAGTCCTTGTAGGAACATGAATCATGAATAAAATAATAATAAAATAAAAATAAAATACTATCCTAATCCATGTGATGTGGGAAACATAAATCTGGGCCCTTGAAGGTAGTGCTTGATTCGACGGTGGAGAGGGAAACTAGGAATTTGAATACATGACTTCGTCCTCAGGCATTGGATGTGATGAACAGTCCATATTGAGCTTCTGGAAGGTGGAGTCTTTGGAGAATACGATGGGAGCTGCTAGGGTTCTATCATTATTAGCAAATTACCCTTATAACCTTAACTTAAACTATTCCTAAGATGAAAGTAAGGAAAATTCGTAACTAATTATAAAATCTCATACAGAGATTTTCTACATATGTTGTCTTCACTAAAATGGTCATATATTGAGTTCCCAATATCGGATTGATAGGATTCAAGAACTATTGGAAAGATAATATAACGTTGGTCAGATATCCATAAGACATGTCGACCATATAACAATAGGATCCAATTCAAAAAGAGGTCGCAAGTATGCTTATATGTTGTTCTTCTTTTCCAAAGTTTGGTTGCGTGAGTCCATTGGAATCTCTAGTCCATCTTCCTTTAATGTGAGCCTTGTAATGTATGTATCATCCTCTATCTCTTCAAAAGGAAATAAACCTCGAATCTATTCATCAAGGGAAAAAACATTAGGATCTTTAAAATATTCATTCACATTATACTTACTGAGTAGATATACTTTGAATCTTCGAGACTTTGTTCTTCTAATATGTTCAAGCATAAATGATAACTGTCGTTTTGTTATCAAAATAATTACGGCTTCTTAATTAAATAGAAAGGAAAAGGTAGTATAGAGAAGCAGAGTCGATCCACAGGGACTATGGTTTTGGTGATTTAGTAAAACTATTTCTTGATTTTAGGAAAAGATAGAATTTCAGGTAAAGTTGAAAAGGTATAATAAAATAAATTATTATAAATAAAAAGGAAAAATAATAAAATAATGAATTAAAAATAGTAATAAAGATAAAAGGGGTTTTAAATTATTTAAAGAAGTATAATGAGATGAAAATTAAATAAACAAATAAATAAAATAAATAAATTTGGATAAAGAAAACTTATATTGAAAGCAACCTCAGACTTCAGCTTTACGTCAAATTCCTTAGATCTTCGAAACATATTTTTACTTCAACACTCACGTCGGCTTACAAGGACAATTCTTCGTTGCCAACTTGGATTGTGTCATTTCAACAATAACTGATTTCGATCCCAGTTTCCTCTTAGCAAACAAATTTGCTAAGTGTGTTCTCGATAAGTTGAATATGCTTCAATAAGCAAATCCTTCTTCAAACGTTAATCATAACAATATCCGAACCAATGTCGAAATCATTTTGATTTGAAAAGTAATCTCAGAAAATATAGAGAGAAATTCGAAGTGATTTAAGTACCATACAATTCTCACGTTTGGAATTGAGGCTTCGCATCAGTCTTCTGTTTGAAAGAAATTTAGCTAAGCATAACCAAAATCATACTTAGCATAATTGAAAATGCTACAAAAAATATAGAGAAAGCTAAAAAGAAAAATAAGATTTTATTATCAAATGAGAGAGATATGTTTCTAGGCTTACCCTTAGAGGGTATTTATAGCCTTCAAATTCCTAAAAACAAGCTAAAACATCTGAAATCCTAATTAAAACACTTAAAACTATTTAAACTAATATACCTAAAACAAAGATTAAATATAAAAATAATATCCTAAAACATAATTAAAATACTAAAACCTATTTAAACTAAAATTCATAAAACAAAGATAAAATATTTAAAATATTATCCTAAAACATGAGTTTAATTCAAATCTGAATTCCAGAAACGTGTGGCCAATTCATTCGTTCTTCTAGAAACGCTGACTGGATCTTCTAGAAGGTGTTGACATCATCGCCTTGTCGGATGTTTCATGCTCGAATTCATGCCCACTAGTTCAGTTTGATTCCAAAAATAAATAAAAAACTGCAGAATTCCGTCCTTTTAGTGAAATTTCCAAAATCTAACGTCCTGCACAGAAAATGAATGAAACGAACAATTAAGCCACAAAAATCATTGATTAATGAGTATTTTAAAAGAAAAATGTTAACTAAACTAAGCACTTATCAAATTCTCTCTCACTTATTCAATGCTTGTCCTCAAGCATTCATCAATTAACATATCAAAATCATAAGTTGTCATCTTCAATTTCATGTTATCGCTCAAACTTCCAATTGAACTAAGTCCATGATATTTTCCGAATTCAAGTAACAATTAATCAAAGATACAACCAAGAAAATTTAAAGTAAGCAAGATATCCCAATTAATTGCCGACTTCAATGAAACATGAATCAGTACTCACAAAGATTCACACATATCCACTAAATGTGTTTGGGGTAAATGAAATTACTCAACCCAAAACTAACGAAAATATTACCATCGACTACGAAAAATGAACATAATGCAACAATCAATGGGTCTTTAAAAAATGTGTAACGGGGCTTAGGTTAGGATAGGAAAAAGGCCGAAAAGAAAGGTTTAAAATACCAAAACAAGAGATCAAAATAATTAAGAATAATCCACGAATTAACATGAAGCGCAATGAAGAACAAAACAAGGAAAAAAGAATAGATGAATGACAATTGAAACGATCGATTTTTCCTTCCCTTTTTTCCGAACAAGGGTCTATTTTTCCTGATGTTCGAAATAGTGAACAACTTGCTATTTTTTCGATTTATTTTCATCTTCGAATTTTTCATCATTTTTTTATTCATGGAATAAAAGTGATAAAAGATCTCAAGTCTCGGTAAGGGTATGAAAAGAGATAAAAATAAAAGGAAGGCTTTGGGTTTAATTATGAGGTGTAAAACAAAGAAAGGGAAATAAACTCAAATTTGGTTCACTAGTGGATATATAAACAGGTAGGCTTTTTGGGAAAAGTGGGTTTATCTTAGGTGCCCCTATCACATTAAAACATTACATTCAACATGTAATCTCGATATGCATTGTGATTACAAGTTCTAGAACATCCTAATTAGTTCGGCACACACAAGTCAAACAATGAGCAAGAAAGAAAATGTATGCTCGTTAGGCCCAAATCTAACAAGAAAATTTTATGTGCATTGAGTCAAGTTTATCTCTATCGACAAAAACATGAAATATCAATACTCAACAAAAAATTCACCAGTTATACCAACCACCAATCATGCAAATTAAATTCGATCAAAACATGATCACAATCCAAAAGGAAGCAAGAGTATAAAGCGAAATTCGATCAACACATCAATATCATAATATCTCAATTTCAAACAATTAAACAAGTCAAGGAAAATTACGATGACATGCTTATTCTAACCCCTCACTTATTCCGTTTTTTCGTAAAACGTATATCAAATTTAAAAACAAAGAGAGGGAAAAAATACTCCCCAATCTAGTGGCGACTCCAGCCACGTCGAGACGAGCTGTTGTAGAGTAGAATGTCTGATACTGCACGGTTCTGTTTGAACTTTTCTGCACAGATCAAACCAAATATGTTTTTTTTCCAGCACTATTTTTTTCTGCACTGCATTGTTCGAATATGCTGTGCATTTTCTGCACTGTTCAAACCAAATCAGTTTTTTTGCACTGTTCTATTCAAATTTTTTTGCACAATTCAAACCAAGTCAGTTTTTCTGTACTGTTTTTTTCGTTAAATATTCAATCGGAATTCAGATCTGTTCAGAGAAAAATAAAATAAAATAATTAGAATGAAAATGAAGTTTGCTAAAAAACAAAATAAAAATAAAACGAAAATGAAAATGAAATAAAATAAAATAAAAATATAATGAAATGGGTTCCACTCATCAAGCGCTTTTGTTTAACGTCGTTAACTCGATGGCCTGATTTTTCAAAGTGTAGGTTCCTCTAAATTGATTTCTTTAATTAGACCAACCAGAGCATTTTCATAATATGGCTTCAGTCTCCGGATTTAACTCTGCTTCTGAACTCTGCTATTGTTCTTCTTGTCTTTTTCTCTTTTCTCGAAGCGATTGTGTGTGGATTCTTCATACTCGTGCTTCAATCTCCAGATCTAGATCTACTAATTCACCTGAGTTTCTTCTGGTCATAAATCAAAAACTAGAAAAATAAATCAGTACTTGTCGTTAGTCCCCGGCAACGACGCCAATTTGATAACTGTCGTTTTGTTATCAAAATAATTTCGGCTTCTTAAGTAAATAGAAAGGAAAAGGTAGTATAGAGAAGCAAGGTCGATCCGTAGGGACTACGGTTTTTGTGATTTAGTAAAACTGTTTCTTGATTTTAGGAAAAATAAAAAAGGAAAAATAATTAAATAATAAATAATGAATTAAAAATATTAATAAAGATAAAAGGGGGTTTTAAATTTTTTAAAGAATTTTAATGAGATAAAAATTAAATAAACAAATAAATAAAATAAATAAATTGGGATAAAGAAAACTTATAGTGAAAGAAGCCTCAGACTTCAGCTATGCCTCAAATTTCTCTGATCATCGAAACAGTTTTTTCCTTCAAGACTCACATTGGCTTACAAGGAAAATTCTTCGCTGCCAACTCGGATTGTGTCGTTTCAACAATAATTGATTTCAATCTCAGTTTTCTCTTAGCAAACAATTTTTCCAAGTGAGTTCTCGGGAATTTGAATATGCTTCAATAAGCAAATCATTCTTCAAACATTAATCATGCCAATCTCCGGACCAATGTCGAAATCGTTTTGATTTGAAAAGTAATATCAAGAAATAGAGAGAGAAATTCGAAGCGATTTAAGTACCTTACAATTCTCACGTTTGGAATTGAGCATTCACTATAGTCTTCAGCTTGAAAGAAATTTTGCTAAGAATGACCAAAATCATACTTAGCATAATTGAAAAGAATGTGAAAAGTAGAGAGAAAGATAGAGAGAAAAAGAAAATTTTATTCTCAGATGAAAGATATATGTTTCTAGGCATACCCTTAGAGGGTATTTATAGCCTTTAAATTCTTAAAAACAAGTTAAAACATCTTAAATCCTAATTAAAACACTTAAAACTTTTTAAACTAAAATACCTAAAACTAAGAGAAAATATAATATTTAAAATATTATCCTAAAACTTGAGTTTAATTCAAATCTGAATTCCAGAAACGTGCGACCAATTCATTTGTTCTTCTAGAAACACTGACTGGATCTTCTAGAAGGTATTGACGTCATCGCCTTGTCGGATGTTTCATGCCCGAATTCATGCCCACTAGTTCAGCTTCGATTCCAAAAATAAAAAAACTGCAAAATTCCGTCATTTTACTGAAATTTCCAAAATCTAACGTCCTGCACAGAAAATGAATGAAAACGAACAATTAAGCCACAAAAACCAATGATTAAGGAGTAAATTAAAAGCAAAATGTTAACTAAATTAAGTTGTTATCAAATTCCCCCTCACTTATTCAATGCTTGTCCTCAAGCATTCATCAATTAACATATCAAAATCATAAGTTGTCATCTTCAGTTTCATGTTATCCCTCAAACTTCCAATCAAACTAAGTCCATGATATTTGTCGAATTCAAGTAACAATCAAGCAAAGATACAACAAGAAAATTTAAAGTAAACAAGATATTCCAATTAATTGCCGAATTCAATGAACATGACTGAATACCTCACAAAGATTCACACATATCTGCTCAAACTGTTTGGAGTAAATGAAATCGCTCAAACCGAAACTAACCAAAACATTACAATAGGCTTGGAATCTAATCAAGTTTACGCTACGAAAAATGAACATAATACAATAATCAAGGGGTCTTTAAACAAGGTGTAAAGGAAATCGAACTAAGTCCATGATATTTTTCGAATTCAAGTAATAATCAAGCAAATATACAACCAAGAAAATTTAAAGAAAGTAAGATATCCCAATTAATTGCTGACTTCAATGAAACATGAATCAATACCTCACAAAGATTCACACATATTCGCTTAAAGTGTTTGGGGTAAATTAAATCACTCAAACCGAAACTAACCAAAATATTGCCATAGGCTTGGAATCTAATCAAGTCTTCACTACGAAAAATGAACATATAGCAATAATAAAGGGGTCTTTAGACAAGGTGTAACAAGGCTTAGGGTAGGGTAGGGAAAAGGCCGAAAAGAAAGGTTTAAAATACCGAAATAAGAGATCAAAATAATTAAGAACAATCTATGAATTAACATGAAGCGTAATGAAGAACAAAACAAGGAAAAAGAATAGCTGAAAGATAATTGAAATGATCGATTTTTCCTTCCCTTTTTTCGAACAAGGGTCTGTTATTTTTTTGCTGTTCGAAACAGTGAACAAGTTGTTATTTTTTTCGATTTATTTTCTTCTTCAAAACAATGATTTTTTTCATCATTTGTTTTTATTCGTAGAACAAGAGTGATACAAGATCTTAAGTCTCGGTAAGGGTGTGAAAAGAGAGAAAAAAATTAAAGAAAGGCTTCGAGTTTAATTATGAGGTGTAAAACAAAGAAAGGGAAATAAGCTCAAATTTGGTTCACTAGTGGATATATAAACGAGTAGGCTTTTGAGAAAAGTGGGTTTATCCTAGGTTCCCCTATCACATTAAAACATTACATTCAACATGTAATCTCGATATGCATTGTGATTACAAGTTCTAGAACATCCTAATTAGTTCGGCACACACAATTCAAACAATGAGCAAGAAATAAAATGTATGCTCGTTAGGCCCAAATCTCACAAGAAAATTTTATGTGCATTGAGTCAAGTTTATCTCTATCGACGAAAGCATGAAATATCAATACTCAACAAAAAATTCACCAGCTATACCAATCACCAATCATGCAAATTAAATTCGATCAAAACATGATCATAATCCAAAAGTAAGCAAGAGTATAAAGAGAAATTCAAGACTAGCAACCAACAATCCCAACACATCAATATCAGGATATCTCAATTTCAAACAATTAAACAAGTCAAGGAAAATAACGACAACATGTTTATCCTTCCCCTTCACTTATTCTGTTTTGTCCCAAAAGGTATATCAAATTTAAAAACAAAGAGAGGGAAAAATAATACTCCCCAATCTAGTGGCGACCGCGGCCACATCAAGACGAGCTGTTGTAGAGTAGAATGTCTGAAAATGCACTGTTTTGTTCGAACTTTTCTGCACAGATCGAACCAAATCTGTTTTTTTCTGCACTACATTGTTTGAATCTATTGTGTATTTTTTTTGCACTGTTCTATTCGAATTTTTTTGCACAATTCAAACGAAGTCAGTTTTTCGTTAAATATTTGATCAGAATTCGGATCAACTCATATAAAAATAAAATAAAATTAATTAAAAAAATAAATAGAATGAAAATAAAGTTTGCTAAAAAATAAAATAGAAATAAAACGAAAATAAAATGAAATAAAATAAAAAAATATAATGAAATGGGTTGCCTCTATCAACTGCTTTTGTTTAACGTCGTTAGCTCGACGACCTGATTTTTCAAAGTGTGGGTTCCTCTAAATTGATTTCTTCGATTAAACCAACCGGAGCATTTTCATAATATGGCTTCCGTCTCCAGATTTGATTCTGCTTCTGAACTGTGCTCTTGTTCTTCTTGTCTTTTTCTCTTTTCTCGAATCGTTTGTGTATGGATTATTCATACTTGTGCTTCAATCTCCAGATCTAGATCTACTAATTCACCTGGGTTTCTTCTGGTCATAAATCAAAAATTAGAAAAAAAATCAGTACTTACCGTTAATCCCCGACAACGATGCCAATTTGATAACTGTCGTTTTGTTATCAAAATAATTTCGACTTCTTAATTAAATAGAAAGGAAAAGGTAGTATAAAGAAGTAGGGTCGATCTACTGGGACTATGGTTTTTTTGATTTAGTAAAAATGTTTCTTGATTTTAGGAATATATAGAATTTCAGGTAAAGTTGAAAAGGTATAATAAAATAAATAATTATAAATAAAAAAAGGAAAAATAATAAAATAATAAATAATGAATTAAAAATAGTAATAAAGGTAAAAGGGGGTTTTAAATTATTTAAAGAAGTATAATGAGATGAAAATTAAATAAACAAATAAAATAAATAAATTGGGATAAAGAAAACTTATAGTAAAAGCACCCTCAGACTTCAGCTTTGCCTCAAATTCCTCAGATAATCGAAATAGATTTTTACTTCAACACTCACGTCGGCTTACAAGGACAATTCTTCGCTACCAACTCGGATTGTTTCGTTTCAACAATAACTGATTCCGATCTCAGTTTCCTCTTAGCAAACAATTTTGCTAAGTGTGTTCTCGGGAAGTTGAATATGCTTCAATAAGCAAATCCTTCTTCAAACATTAATCATAAAATATCCAAACCAATGTCGAAATCGTTTTGATTTGAAAAGTAATCTCAGAAAATAGAGAGAGAAATCTGACGTGATTTAAGTACCTTACAATTCTCACGTTTGGAATTGAGGCTTCGCTTTAGTCTTCGGCTTGAAAGAAATTTAGCTAAGCATGACCAAAATCATACTTAGCATAATTCAAAAGTATGCAAAAAATAGAGAGAAAGCTAAAGAGGAAAAGAAGATTTTATTCTCACATGTGACATATATGTTTCTAGGCTTACCCTTAGAGGGTATTTATAGCCTTCAAATTCCTAAAAACAAGCTAAAACATCTTAAATCCTAATTAAAACACTTAAAACTATTTAAACTAAAATACCTAAAACAAAGATGAATATAAAAATAATATCCTAAAACATAATTAAAATACTAAAACCTATTTAAACTAAAATACCTAAAACAAAGATAAAATATAATATTTAAAATATTATCCTAAAACTTGAGTTTTATTCAAATTCGAATTCTAGAAACGTGCGGCCAATTCATTATTCATCTAGGAACGCTGACTGGATCTTCTATAAGGTGTTGACGTCATCGCCTCGTCGGATGTTTTATGCCCGAATTCATGCCCACTAGTTCAGCTTCGATTCCGAAAGTAAAAAAATTACATAATTCTGTCCTTTTAGTGTAATTTCCAAAATCTAACGTCCTGCACATAAAATGAATGAAAACGAACAATTAAGCCACAAAAGCCAATGATTAAGGAGTAAATTAAAAGCAAAATGTTAACTAAATTAAGCACTTATCAAATTCCCTTTCACTTATTCAATGCTTATCCCCAAGCATTCATTAATTAACATATCAAAATCATAAGTTGTCATCTTCAATTTCATGTTATCCCTCAAACTTCCAATCGAACTAAGTTCATGATATTTGCCAAATTCAAGTAACAATCAAGCAAAGATATAACCAAGAAAATTTAAAGTAAACAAGATATCCTAATTAATTGTCGACTTCAATGAAACATGACTCAATACCTCACAAAGATTCACACATATCCGCTCAAAGTGTTTGGGGTAAATGAAATCGCTCAAATCGAAACTAACCAAAATATTACCATATATTTGGAATCTAATTATGTCTCTACTACGAAAAATGAACATAATGCAATAATCAAGGGCTCTTTAAACAAGGTTTAACATGGCTTAGGTTAGGGTTGGGAAAAGGCCAAAAAGAAAGGTTTAAAATACCGAAACAAGAGATCAAAATAATTAAGAACAATCCAAGAATTAACATGAAGTGCAATGAAGAACAAAACAAGAAAAAAAGAATATATGAAGGACAATTGAAACAAACGATTTTTCCTTCCCTTTTTTCCGAACAATGGTCTGTTTTTTGTTGTTGTTTGAAACAATGAACAACTTGCTATTTTTTTATTTATTTTCTTATTTGAAACAATGAATTTTTTTCTTCATCATTTTTTATTCGTGGAACAAGAGTGATACAAGATCTCAAGTCTCGGCAAGGTGTGAAAAGAGACAAAAAATAAAGGCTTCGAGTTTTATTATGAGGTGTACAACAAAGAAAGGGACAAATGTTCAAATTTGGTTCACTAGTGAATATATAAACGGGTAGGCTTTTTGGGGAAAATGAGTTTATCCTAGGTGCCCCTATCACTTTAAAATATTACATTCAACATGTAATCTCGATATGCATTATGATTACAAGTTCTAGAATATCCTAATTAGTTCGGCACACACAAGTCAAACAATGATCATAAAAGAAAATGTATGCTCGTTAGGCCCAAATCTCACAAGAAACTTTTATGTGCATTGAGTCAAGTTTATCTCTATCGAGAAAAGCATGAAATATCAATACTCAATAAAAAAATTCACCAGCTATACCAAGCACCAATCATGCAAAATAAATTCGTTCAAAACATGATCACAATCCAAAAGGAAGCAAGAGTTGTAACACCCATAACCCGTATAATTATACCTATACAGATTATAGATGTCATCCGAATTTCTAAAAACCATTTAATATTCTCAAAAGTGATTTAAATTTTTTTCTTAAAATGGTAAATGATATTATAAAAATATCATATCATATGAATTATGCTTCATTATAAAAAATTTAAGGTAAAATATTTTTTTATGAATAGTGCATAGTGAACAGTGAACAATACCTTGAACAATAAACAGTGTATCGATGCACTGCTATAGTACGCGAACAGTGTATCGATGCAAAAAAACATCAAATTAAAATTGTGTATTGATGCACCGCTACAGTGCATCGAACTATCTCCTTGATATACAACTCTGTATATTTATCCAATGTATAGTCCATTTGCATCGATATGAAATGTGTCGATTTAGTTAACCGGTCACTATCACCCAAATGGAATCCTTTTTATTTGATGTCAAAGGTAACCCTGTAACAAAATCCATAGTGACTCTTTACTATTTCCATTATGGAATAGAAATCAGTTGCTACAATTACAAAAACACTTGATTCTCAGCTTTTACTTGTTGACATGTCAAACATGTAGCAACAAACTCAGTAATGTTTCTTTTCATACCTGGCCACCGAAATCGACTCTTTACATCATGATACATTTTGTTACCACCTGGATGCATAGTCAATGGACTATAATGTACCTGAGAAAGAATATCTTTCTTCAACTCATGATTATGAGGAAAAGAAATTCTTCCTCGATAAAATAAACTCCCATCAGAGTTGACTTCAAAGTCTTTAGTCACATTTTTTTCCACAAGTGAAATATTTTTTAAGCATCTCTCATCATTTTGTTGTTTTCTTTCCTTTTATTTTATTTTTCTATATTTTTTTCATCGTTTTCTTTTCTTTTCTATTTTTTTCTGTTTTCTATTTTTTTCTTATATTATATTTTTTTAGCTCTTATGCCATATTCTGAGACAACATGACTAAGAAAATCAACTTCTGATACCAAAACTCACACTTTGACAGTTTGACATATAACATTTTATCCTTAAGTATTTCAAGTACAATACGAAGATAAGCATCATGCTCTATCTTTGTATTCGAGTATATCAAAATATCATCAATAAAAACCACCTCAAATTAATCCAAGTAAAATTTAAATACTCAATTCATCAAATCCATGAATGCTACGAGAGCATTTTTCAAATGAAACAGCATTACTACAAACTCGTAGTGTCTATACCATGTTCTAAAAACTATCCTTGAAACATCTTCCTTAAGAAAATCAAGCAAGTCATCAATCCTCTGAAGATGGTACTTGTTCTTGATAGTTACTTTGTTTAACTATCGATCATCTACGCATAATCGCATATATCCATTTTTTTATAAATAATACCGGTTCACCCCCAAGGTAAAATACTCGGTCTAATACATCCTCAATTTAGCAATTCTTGCAGTTGGTTCTTTATTCTCTTAACTCAATCGCAACCATTCGATATGAACTCATAGATACAGGATTAATGCCCTGATAACTATAAATATTGAATTCCACCTCACTCTGGAGGTAATCCGAATAATAGATCTAAAATTTCATTTGAAAATTCCCAAGTTATGGAAATATCATATGATATTACTTCATATACTTGAGTATCTATCACCTTAGCTAGAAAAGGCTATACATCCTTTTTACATCATCTCAATCGTAACCATTGCTGATATCACGTTAGTGATATTTCACTTTTTCATCAATCATTAAAATTTTTAATTTCTCTGCATTTGTCTAAATTAATCGCTTCTTATGACCATTAACCCAACTTTAATGCAGAGGTAACCAACTCATTATCAAAATGATCTAAAACTCTTTAATGATAATCTTATAAGATTTACTTTTAACATAAGCTCCTGAATATTTTTGGACATTTACTATTTGTCCAACTAACACTTGTATTATGACCGTGACCTATGGGTCTTCCGCTATAATATCAAGTAGAATTGAATATTTCTACCTTGGAATTCCTTATTTCATCTTAAGGAAATCTATATAATTTTTCCAAATACAAAGGAAATATTCTCAAACAGTTGAAACATTTTCCATCTCAAATGATACTCTAAATATCCACATTGTTCAATAAGAAATTTTGAAAAAATTGTAGCAATAAATTTATAGCAGTTAATGCTAAAATACCACTATCAAGCAAATTTAATATTTTTCCTTTCACTAGGAATCTGACACTTTTCAAGTTCTTGAGAATCCATCTCAATCTAAACAATATTTTCATTGCAGCATAGAATGATTAGACAATACATTTCACAAATTTACCTTTACAAGATAACTCTATCCAATTTTATGGACTTGATATTTATTCTCAATCTAAATCATAACCATTTGATTCACTAATAACTCAATTTTCTGTAAACTTTTAGCGGAAATCATATTTACCGCTTACTCAATTTCTCTTACTGAAATCAAGAATGCTTTAAAGAATTTAGTGCTTAGCTTAAATATTTATCACATATTTAAGATTACCTGGAGAACTTCATAATCATCACTAGATTCAGAAATCTCCCATGGATCCTCATCCGATTCGACTTTTCTTGTAAGTCGTTCAAACTTTTTAATCCATTCTTCTAATTTGTAAACTTCATTGAAAACTGGAGCATTTCTTCTACAATATGGAGAAAATCCCTTACAACATGATACATGCACCACATGCCCTAAAGCTAAGGCTGATGAATTTACTATACCACTTGGCCCTATCACACGAGGCCGGACCAAACTTCTTAAAGACAAGCTTCAAATCGCAGTTCAAGCATTCATCCGGAAGGGTCTAATAGCATCATATTTGCAACAACTTTTTGAAGGGGATCCAGTTGTTATCCGGTCAACATGTCTTATGGAGATACAACCGTATGTCTCTTATCTTTCCAACGGTTCTTTAATCGCATCAATCCGATATCGGGAACTCAAGATATGGTCATTTTACTGAAGACGATGCATGCAGGAAATCCTATACGGGATTAATACGTTATTTTGTAAATATTACGAATTTTCAATATTTATATTGATTATTTGTAATATAATTTAATATATGATGATTAATTATCTTTTAGGATCATATTTATTATTTTATTATGAATTAAGGTTGGGTTAAAATAATATTTTTAGTTATTATTATTTTATTAGGAATTAGAGTTAAAACATGTTTAGTTTATTAATATTTTATTCTTTAGTTATTTAGGACCTTTAGAATTCAGCCCCTATATAAAGGAGGTTTCATTTTGTGCCTTCGAAGCTTCTTCTCCTGGAGTTCTTTCAAGTTCTTGTGAGGGAGATTACTCTTCACACTCCATTTTGCCTTTTCATCGCGACTAGGAGGGTTGGTTAGAGCCATATTATCGTGTTTGCCTTTTCATTGCGACTAGGAGGGCTCGATATGACATTATCCATCGATTTTCCACATCTATCCACGCCATCAATCATATTTACCGTTCACTTTCATAAGGGAGATCTTTGATTTCTTGGTTATTTTCTCTATTTTAATTCCTTTATCTTTTGTTTATCTTATTTTTATCTTGTTTCTTTTCTTGTTTCCAGCACTAAAAGAAACCCTAAAGAATCCTAGCTATTGCCGCCACCTTCCTCATCCATTCCTTATTGTTCTTCATTGAGTCTAGAGCTTTTCTAGGTTTGATTCTTCAACAAGAGCAACGTTCATCAATCCGCCACCGCTTTCCTATCAATTGGAGATTCCGATTCAGAGAACATTACCGAGGTACTTCATTCTCTTACCAAGGTAATCCTTCAAATCCTTCCTCATCTTCTACTCCATCTTCTAAAAAAATTCGATAGATGACAAACTCGACAAAGGAAAACAACGACCAGCGAAGAATGAGACACTTCCAGCCCCTAAAGACGACACCCGAGAAAGAGACATCAAGTGTTTTAAATGCTTAGGAAGAGGTCATATCAGCCGCAATTGTCCAAACACGAGGACCTTAACCATACTAGGTGATGGATCTTACAATTCTGACTCCGATGACGACATCGCCGACATTCCAGCACATACCGAAGCCAAAGAAGATAGTGATGACTATGGAAGCGATGAGTACAATGGCACAATCTTGGTGATCCGTCATACATTGAACATCCAAGCATCTGACGAGTCTGACATACAACGTTCCAACATCTTCCACACACGCTGCCTAATCAAGGAACAACTATTCTCCATCATCATTGATAATGGTAGTGTGTCAACGTCATTAGCTCCAATGTTGTTGAATCACTCAAACTTCCTTGCCAACGACATCCGAAACCTTATTGCTTACAATGGCTTAATGAGAGTGCCGAGATGAAGGTGGTTAAACAATGCCTCGTTAATATCAAGATGGGAAAGTATTGTGACGACGTATGGTGTGATGTAATTCCGATGCAAGCATCCCACATTCTCTTAGGACGACCTTGGCAATACGACAACGACGTCACATATTATGGTCGAAAGAACATTTACACAATTCCAATAAAAGGTAAACCGTTCTGAATTAACCCCCTACCCCCCAAAGAGATTCTCATAGATCAACAACGAATTCTCAAGGAAACAGGGAATTTGAAACAAAAGACAAAAGAGGTCACAACCAATAAAAGCCAAACAAATGACCCACGGGTGGTGAGTGAACCTCAATGTAAAAATAAAAGAGTGTCTCAAAACATTTATGCGAGTGCAAAAGACATGAGAGATACCCTTTTTCAAAATAGGCCGTGCATTCTAGTCCGTTTCAAGGACTCCATTTTATCAACTATCACTAACATCATAGATTTGCCTAGTGTGTTTTCTTCTCTATTACAGGAGTTTCAAGATGTCTTAAGCAACCCACCGGATGGTTTACCACCTACAAGAGGAATCGAACATCAAATCGACTTCATCCCTGGATCAACCATACCAAACCGCCCCGCTTACCGATGCAATCCTGAGGAAACGAAGGAATTAGAACGACAAATAGATTCATTATTACAAAAAGGACACATCCGTGAGAGTCTTAGTCCTTGTGCAGTTCCCGTCATTCTATTTCCAAAGAAAGATGGCACATTCCGAATGTGTGTAGATTGTCGACCTATCAATCGGATAACATTCAAGTATAGGCATCCTATTCCACGCCTAGATGATATGTTGGATGAACAACATGGTGCAAGTATCTTCACCAAAATTGACTTGAAGAGTGGTTACCATCAAATTCGAATGAAAGAAGGTGACGAATGGAAAACAGCATTCAAGACAAAGTTCGGCTTGTATGAATGGCTTGTTATGCCCTTTGGACTCACAAACGCTCCAAGCACCTTCATGAGATTAATGAATCACGTTCTTAAGGAGTTTATAGGTAAATTTGTTGTCGTTTACTTTGATGACATTCTTATATACTCATCTTCTTTTGATTCTCATGTCATTCACATTCGAATGGTTCTCGAAGTTCTTCGACGAGAACATTTATATGCTAACATGGATAAGAGTGTGTTTTGCAGTGATAAGCTTATGTTTTTAGGCTTTATAGTTAGTGTACAGGGTATTCATGTAGATAAAGAGAAGGTCAAGGCAATTCAAGAATGGCCCACGCCTACTTCCATCACTGAGGTAAGATCTTTTCATGGTTTGGAAAGTTTCTACCGTCGCTTTGTCAAAGATTTCTCAACCATTGCTGCACCATTAACCAAGATCATCAAAAAGTCAGTTGAATTCAAATGGGGACCACTACAACAAAAAGCTTTTGAACTTCTTAAAGATAAGTTATGTTCTGCCCCTATTCTTTGTCTTCCCAATTTTTCTAACACCTTTGAGCTAGAATGTGATGCTTCAGGCATAGGCATTGGTGCTGTCCTCATGCAAGAAAGACAACCTATCGCTTACTTTAGTGAAAAGTTAAAAGGTGCACAATTGAACTACTCTACCTACGACAAGGAACTTCTTGCACTCGTCCGAGCACTCGAAGTGTGGCAACACTATCTTCTCCCTAAAGAGTTTGTCATTCACACGGACCATGAATCACTCAAATGGTTAAATGGACAAGGTAAGTTAAACAAACGACATGCTCGATGGGTTGAGTTCATTGAATCTTTTCCTTACATCATCAAATACAAACAAGGGAAAGATAACATCGTAGCTGATGCATTATCCCGACGATACACACTTATAACTCGAATGCATGCTACTGTTCTGGGTTTTGCACATATAAAAAAACTTTATCCTAACGATCCAGATTTTTCTGAGATTTATAAACAATGTGTAAAAGGTGCTTTTAACAAGTTTTATCTTGTAGATGGCTTTCTTTTTCGCATGAACAGGTTGTGTATACCACAAGGCTCTTTGCGAGAGTTCTTGGTTCACGAGTCACATACCGGAGGACTTATGGGACACTTCGGTATTCACAAAACACTTGATATGGTCATGGAACACTTCTTTTGGCCGCACATGCGTAAAACAGTGGAAAAGATTTGTGTATCATGCATCACGTGCAAACAAGCAAAGTCAAAGGTAAATCCTAATGTTTTGTATACGCCTTTACCAATTTCTTCTTCTCCTTGGATCGATTTATCGATGGATTTTATACTTGGCTTACCCCGCACTAATAAAGGATGAGATAGTATTTTTGTGGTTGTGGACAGATTCTCAAAGGTGGCACACTTCATTCCTTGCCATAAAACGGACGATGCCACACATATTGCTAATTTATTCTTTCGAGAAATAGTCCGCCTCCATGGCATTCCTCGCACCATTGTGTCCGATCGTGACACTAAGTTCATAAGCCACTTTTGGAAGGTATTATGGGGTAAGATTGGCACAAAACTTCTCTATTCCACTTCTTTTCATCCTCAAGCCAATGGACAAACCGAAGTAATAAATCGGATTCTAGGATCTTTGCTAAGAACTGTGGTAGGTAAGAATACCCGTAATTGGGAAGAATGTTTACCTTTTGTTGAGTTTGCTTATAATCGATCCATTCACTCCACAACAGGTTATTCTCCATTCGAAATAGTTTATGGTTTTCACCCTCTAACTACTTTGGATCTTATTCCCTTACCTTTAGATCAGGTTGCCAGTTTAGATGGTGAAAAGAAGGCTGCCCTTGTCAAAGACATTCACGCCAAAGCCAAACTCAAGATGGAGAAAACCTACGAGGCAATCGCAAACCGAGTTAACAAGGGCCGACGACATGTCACCTTTGAACCAGGAGATTGGGTATGGGTTCACATGAGAAAAGAAAGGTTCCCGACACAAAGGAAATACAAGCTAGACCAACGAGGCGATGGCCCATTCCAAGTTCTTGAACGAATCAATGACAACGCCTACCGCATTGATCTTCCCGGTGAGTATAACGTGAGTGCATCCTTTAATGTTTCTGACTTATCTCCTTTTGATATTTCAGATTCGAGGATGAATCCTTTTAAGGAAGGGGGAGATGATACATGCACCACATGCCC
The DNA here is from genome assembly GCF_006381635.1 of Hibiscus syriacus. Lineage (NCBI taxonomy): Eukaryota > Viridiplantae > Streptophyta > Magnoliopsida > Malvales > Malvaceae > Hibiscus > Hibiscus syriacus. The sequence goes on along the minus strand of NW_024062800.1, from coordinate 7,987,676 downwards.
TAAAGCTAAGGATGATGAATTTACTATACCACTTGGCCCTATCACACGAGGCCGGACCAAACTTCTTAAAGACAAGCTTCAAATCGCAGTTCAAGCATTCATCCGGAAGGGTCTAATAGCAGTAGATTTGCAACAACTTTTTGAAGGGTATCCAGTTGTTATCCGGTCGACATGTCTCTGGAGATACAACCTTCTGTCTCTTATCTTTACAAAGGTTCTTGAATCGTATCAATCCGATATCGGGAACTCAAGATATGGTCATTTTACTGAAGACGATGCATGCAGGAAATCCTATACAGGATTAATACGTTATTTTGTAAATATTACGAATTTTCAATATTTATATTGATTATTTGTAATATAATTTAATATAGGATGATTAATTATCTTTTAGGATCAGATTTATTATTTTATTAGGAATTAAGGTTGGGTTAAAACAATATTTTTAGTTATTATTATTTTATTAGGAATTAGAGTTAAAACATGTTTAGTTTATTAATATTTTATTCTTTAGTTATTTAGGACCTTTAGAATTCAGCCCCTATATAAAGGAGGCTTCATTCAACTTTGTAAATCAGATTTCTTTGGTCAATAATACAACGAGAGTTTGTTTTTGCAAGTGCTGATTGCCTTGTGCCTTCGAAGCTTCTTCTCCTGGAGTTCTTTCAAGTTCTTGTGAGGGAGATTAATCTTCACACTCCAATTTGCCTTTTCATCGCGACTAGGAGGGTTGGTTACAGCCATATTATCGTGTTTGCCTTTTCATTGCGACTAGGAGGGATCGATAGGACATTATCCATCGATTTTCCACATCCATCCACGCCATCAATCATCTTTACCGTTCACTTTCATAAGGGAGATCTTTGATTTCTTGGTTTTCTCTATTTTAATTCCTTTATCTTTTGTTTATCTTATTTTTATCTTGTTTCTTTTCTTGTTTCCAGCACTAAAAGAAACCCTAAAGAATCCTAGCTATTGCCGCCACCTTCCTCATTCATTCCTTATTATTCTTCATCGAGTCTAGAGCTTTTCTAGGTTTGATTCTTCAACAAGAGCAACATTCATCAATCCGCCACCGCTTTCCTATCACAACACCACCCTTCTAAGGTGTTTTACATAAGTCGTGTCGGGTCCCTTTTTGATCAATTTTAATCTCAACCTTCTTTTCAACAATTTTAACTTTTTTAACTTTATCATTCATATCCGACATCTGAACATAGTCAGAATCATCATACATTATTAAAGAGTAACTTTACTCTCAATAAGCATCATCACAGTATATATAAAACTATCAGTAACGTTTGACATCCTAGCGGCATGTATACACTTTTTTCACTCAAAACAACCTCGGTTTAGTCCTAGAATCGACTAAACTTGTAGCTTTGACTCCAATAAATGTAACACCCATAACTCGTATAATTATACCTATACAGATTATAGATGTCACCCGAATTTCTAAAACCATTTAATATTTTCAAAAGTGATTTAAATTTTTTTCTTAAAATGGTAAATGATATTATAAAAATATCATATCATATGAATTATGCTTCATTATAAAATATTTAAGGTAAAATATTTTTTATGAATAGTAAATAGTGAACAATACCTTGAACAGTGAACAATGTATCGATGCACTGCTACAGTAACGTGAACAGTGTATCGATGCACAAAAAAATCGAATTAAAATTGTGTATCGATGCACTGACACAGTATTTTCTGAAAAATACATAAAAATCATAAAAACTTAACCTTTCTTCACTCTAAGGTTACCATTTTGTTTCCAAATTTGTTCAACAAAATAAATTGAACATTATTAATTATATGCCACTATCTAAGTCAAATTCCATCATAGGATGTCTTACTGATATTTAAATATACTCCTCAATGCTTGATGTCCCTTTGAACTCTTTATTCCACTACTGGCTTTTTACCTACGTGTGAAAATCATCACTCGCTAAGTATATACTTTGTGAGGCAAATAAAACAATAATCAGTGCAATACAATTCATGCATGAATTTCAATGTCCAAATCAAAATACCATAAAATCATGTTACCAACATAACCAATATTTTACTATGATCAAAATAATATAAAATCTCTTACCATTTATCCTATATGCTTGTAAGATTATTTTACCAAAACACTTACCATTTAATTCCATAAGCTCGTAAGCTTATTTTACCAATATACCTACAATTTAATCCCATAAGCTCGTAAGCTTATTTTACCAATATACTTGCCATTATTCCATAAGCTCATAAGCTTATTTTCATGTTTACCATTTATTAACCAATAAACCATAAACCATAGACAATAGCCCAATATAAAACCCTAAGGACCCTGGGTATTCGAGTAATATTTGCATCATAGTGTTACACATAAGGTCGTGCCCACCATATACACCAAAGTGTATTACACATAAGGCCGTGCCCACCATATACACCAAAGTGTATTATAAACCTCCAGCTACTATACTCTATGGCATGCCAACTATACCCTGTCCCTCAATGACTTACTTAGGCATATAGTCTATTTTTATTTGATCCATCCATGGAAAAGTATATCAATATCATTTAACATTGGGCAGTTCATACCCAAAAAAATATTCATGGTAAATCATCACATTTTCTATAATCAATGCATTATAATTTCATACTGTGACATCAATGTCATGTCAATTTATAAAAATGACATAATATCATGCTGATATAAACCAGGTCGACTTATCGCAAGTGTTCCTGATGATGTATAAAACATCCATGTATAATTTCATGCATGTATTGCACTCACCTTGACACTTTATAATTTTTTCAAATATTTGTGCCTCACTATTGTCCACAATAAACCCTTTTTATACTTGACTTGCTTCAATCACAAATCAATCACGATATGTATAAATCACAAATTCATAATAATACAAATGTTAGTATGTACTAACATAAATACATCCCATAATAACTCCATAATATATTTGAAACTCATTATCTATCAAAATACTTAACTCTTAATAATTCCTTTTAACATTTGAACCAACTTTTCCAATTTACACAAAATGGTTCTTCACCATTTTATCACATAGATTCTTAATACCAATAATTCCAGCATTGAAATTATTACCATTCAAATGCTTTTACAAAAGCATAATTACATTTAAGTACCCCAACAATGCAAATATTGTACTTAAATCACAAACTTTTTCAAACTTCCAAAATATTCATATTTCATATATAACACTCATTTCAATTCCCAAACAACAATTTCCAACATAGCATATCAATTATACAACACTTACACAACAACCCATCAATTTTCCATATTCAAACAACTCATACTACCTTTAAAGAATCAATATTCTGTATTGATATTCACACTGGAATTTAATTCCATTTATTCTGTTGAAAACTAGACTCGAATAAAAATCTATCCATATAAAGAACTCCTTCTAATTCATTCTTTACAATTTATGGTGAATTTGCAAAGTTGACAAACAGAATCTGTTTTGCAGAATCTGCTGTCCGAGTTTTCTGACCTTTCCTCGGTTAAAAATTCATATCTTTTTGTATACACCTTAAAATTGATCTCCTTTTATTTTAAACAAAACTAGATCGATATATGAACACAAATATATAACAATAACATCCAAATTATTTTTATATAATTTCTGGCGAATTTTCAAACCCAATTCTAATTTCAAAATATAAATTGTTTTCTTTAACCTCATCCTTAGGTTCTTCATCAATTCTTACAACCAATTCTTTAAAATCACTTAACTCTTCATAACCCATAAAACAAAAGAAATCAACATCCCCTTCATCAACTCAAGATGAACTTGAACACTAACAATATTATCATGCAATATTGGTACAAAATGATAGCGTTTCTCGCATATAAGAATTTTCTATTTTCAGCATACTCAAAATCCTAAGCAAATTGCTTGAAAATTGAATTGAAGATTTCTCTTACCTTTGAAGAAACCCATGTCCGTTTAGAGAAGAAGATGAGCATGTGAAATGAAATGTTAGGTACATTTCATCTTAATTTACATTTAATCTAACTTTAAATGAATAAAATATTCATTCACTCGAGATAAGACCAAATCACCCTTAATGAATCGTCTTATTCACCATAAAACCATGGAAACTCATCCTTATCATATTTCAAAGTCAAAGCTGAATTATTTTGACTTTGATTTTCTGAAATTTCCCATGAAATTTTCAAAACTTGCGTTTTAATCACTAAATTCCACTGTTTCGGTTAAAAATGAAAAATTGCATATTTCCAAACCAAATTTAACTGATCCAAAATATTAAATTAATATTTCCAACCATTTTATAACATACTTCAAAATTTTGTAAAATTCCATTTCGATCTGAAATTACCGATTCCTTACCGGCTTTAACACTTTCAAATTTTTCTTTACTAAAATTCCAAATCCAAAAATATGATTTATATAAAACCCCACTCTCATGAGTAAACCATCTATTTATGGAATCAAATTCTTTTTAGGAAATTATCACTTAATTCCCTAAACTTTTTCCCAATTTTCTACTTTGACTATCAAACTTTCCAAATTTTCATTTTGGTCATTGTCTAAATTTTTGGGGTATTACAATTCTCCCCTCCTTAAGAAAATTCGTCATCAAATTTTAAAACTTTCCATGAAAACCCTAACTCCCCTTTTATAAGGATTGCACTTTCCATTATAGATTCATAACCCTAATTTAGGGTTATACGAACTGGTAAGACATGCCCTCACCTTATGCGAAAACCTCTTCTGGTCTTGCCAACTTCTTGAATTCCGATTTTTTCTCCTTAAATTAGGAATTTTGTGAAGATCATGCAAATCATTAGGTTTTGAACCTGTTTAATCCAAATCTTCAACTTGATATGACAATGTGTAGATATTATTTCTTCATATCATCCTCTCTTTCCCAAGTAACATCCTCAACATTATGATTTTGCTAAATCACTTTGACTATAAAAATCGTCTTGCTATGTAGTTCTTTGATTTCTCGAGTTAAGATCCATATTGGTTCTTTTTCATAAATCAAATCTGGTCGGATCTTAATTTCCTTTGATGAAATGATATGTGAAAGATCCACTTGATACTTTCTAAGCATCAACACATGAAAAACATTTTATACTTTGTTCAACTCTGGATCTCAATTACCTCTAGAGTTAATGCTAGCTGTTAAGACATTAGTCTAACTCTTTTTAATATATCATAAGGTCTAATGAATCTTAGACTTAATTTTCCTTTGTGCCCAAACCACAAGGTTTTTCCCCAATGTGACACATTAAGAAAAACTTTATCACCTTCATGAAATTTAATCTCTTTTCGCTTCAAGCCTGTATAAGACTTTTTTCGATCAAATGTCATCTTCATATTTTCTTGAATTATATGTACTATATCATCTACCTCTTTCAATGAATCTAGGCCAACAAGATTTAATCTTTTAACTTGAACCCATTCAATGGTGTTCGGTATTTTCTCCCATATAAACTTTCATACTGAGCCATCTTGATAATCAGTTGATAACTATTATTGTAGAAATATTATACTAAAAACAACTACTTTTCTTTTCCCATGATTCCTTGTAATCAATCACACATGTTCTCAGTATATCTTCTAATATCTGAATAATACTTTCTGACTTACCATCCGTTTGTGGATGAAAGATCGTACTAAAATTCATTCAAGTACCTAAAACTTTATGTAACTACTTCCAAAATCTTTAAGTGAACTTTGGATCTCTATCTGATATAATAGATACTAATACTCCTTGTAATCAAATTATGTCCTTGATAAACAACTCTGTATATTTATCCAATGTATAGTCCATTTGCATCGAATTGAAATGTGTCGATTTAGTTAACCGGTCACTATCACCCAAATGGAATCCTTTTTATTTGATGTCAAAGGTAACCCTGTAACAAAATCCAGAGTGACTCTTTACTATTTCCATTATGGAATATAAATCAGTTGCAACAATTACAAAAACACTTGATTCTTAGCTTTTACTTGTTGACATGCCAAACATGTAGCAACAAACGCAGTAATGTTTCTTTTCATACCTGGCCACCGAAATCGACTCTTTATATCATGATATATTTTGTTACCACTTGGATGCATAGTCAATGGACTATAATGTAACTGAGAAAGAATATCTTTCTTCAACTCATTATTATGAGGAATAAAAATTCTTCCTCGATAAAATAAACATCCATTAGAGTTGACTTTAAAGTCTTTAGTCTCATTTTTTTCCACAAGTGAAATATTTTTTTAAGCATCTCTCAGTATTTTGTTTTTTTTTTCTTTTCTTTTTCTATATTTTTTCTTCGTTTTCTTTTTCTTTTCTATTTTTTTCTGTTTTCTTTTTTTCTTATATTATATATTTTAGCTCTTATGCCATATTCCGAGACAACATGACTAAGAAAATCAACTTCTGATAGCCAAAACTCACACTTTGACAGCTTGACATATAACGTTTTATCCTTAAGTATTTCAAGTACAATACGAAGATAAGCATCATGCTCTATTTACTAAACTAACACCCGAATTTTACACAAATAGCACCAAAACAGAAATTAATTACAAAATTACAACCCAGACGATGCCCACTCTCAAAGGTGGCACGTCCGGCGCGTGAACAGTAATCCGATATCGATAAATTCCTGGAACAATTCCTAAAAATTATTTTAAGCGATTTTGAGACACTTACAAAGCTTAGTTTACAATTTTGAACGGCGGAGAGCTCGATTCCAAAACGTCAGAAACTTTGACTATCTCACCCCTCCACGCGCCGGCGACGACAGAGAAACAGAGAACATCGGTGGACTCAAAACGATGCAAGGAACATGAGGGTGTGGGAGGTGTCGTAAACGGATGATCGGATAGTCGTGAATCGACGAAAAACCAACTGAAATTGAGTTATTATCGACGATACTTCCGACTGAAATTAACGTTGAACGGCGATGATTCACGAAAAAAAGGTTTAAGGGGTTTTGTTCCTCGGTCGACAACGAACACGATGGTGGTTTTGGTTCGTTGATCGGAGGTCAGACGACGGGTAGATCGGAGTTGAAAGGAGGGTTGTTAGAGAGGGGAAAACTGAAAAATTTCTGCTGAGCTGCGCACGGGGAGAGTTATATAATTCATCATATAAAAAAATGGTTAAATCATGGGTTTAGTCACTAAAATTTTTGCATTTCTTAAAATGGTCTGCCAACTTTACGATTTTACAATTTAATCCCCAATTTTTTTCAAAAATACCAATTAAATTCACCACTTTATAATTTCTCAAATTTAGCCCTAAATTGGGGTGTTACAATTTTCCCCTCCTTAAAAGAATTTCGTCCTCGAAATTCACTCATGTCACATAATTGCATAAATAAAACTTCCATCAGTTCTCTCATATCTTTAAGTAGCTTTTACAAAAGTATGGATCCTCCACTAATCCTTAACCAGATGAGCATACATTCTTATCATAACTTTTTCTCATTTCAATAAAGGAATCCGAACGAAAATTTTCTTGAGTAATCAATTCAATCTTAGTCATGAGAATAGAATCATAGAGCGATAGCATCTCCCAATTTCATTTCTGGAGTCAGGTCAGAATTTCTCAAATGAGTAACTTTAACATGGCTCGTGAGGTACTTTACATAATTCAAATAGACTTTACTAGTATTCCCTTATGCAAAGGTAGAGTCTTACCGAATAAAGCTTAGGTTTGCTCATTACAGATAAGGACTAAACCTTGGAGTTCCGGCTCAGAGAGTATGACTGTAGTCTAGGGGCATGTATTGATCAGACATATTTTGACATTCGACCGGTCAGTTTATCTTGAAAATATTTGACTCAACCATAGCTCTGATACCACTAAATGTAACCTCCTCATACCAATACTGATAACCCGATCTGATCTGGAGTGTCACGTTAGGGTCACCGGAGTGACCCACTGTAAAAATAGCGAAAATTTTAAAACTTTTATTAAACATGTAAACTCATAAAATGATCTATCACTGCTCAGAAATAAAACAGGTTTTCAGACTCGTATATAAAACAAAATACAATTACATGCCCCCTAATCACATGTACCGTCCTCTGCAAGCAACGCCGGAAGAACTCCCTTATTGATGTAAATGGCTGCACTAGTACAATTCTTTTAACCTGCAATGATTAATAATAGAGTGAGCTTTGAAAAACTCAGTAATACAGAACTACCAGATGATGCTACATGACATGCAGATAAATGGAAAGCCATATAATTTCCTTATTGAATCAGACGTATATCAGTTGTGGAATAATCTGGGTTTCCATTAGTAGTTCATCGAGTTGAAGCCATGACGATCACAGTTCATAGAAAGCATTCAAAGTATGACATTTTCAGGAGATCGAATAGGATGTCTAGTGTGCTCCAATCAAAACCAGTAAAAGATATAAATCTTTTTAAAACCATAGTGGAACCCTCCAATCAAACTCCAATATGTAGTTCCCCAGAACTGCGTCTATATGGCTTACCCTAGGCACACAGCAAAGGGAGCAAACCTAAGGATATGCCTTGGGGCCCATGGGCCTACCAAGGGTATCATTAGGTCCGTAAGGTCTTATCAGCTAGATCAGGGTTGTGCCTCCATACTCCAGAATCCTATCCATATAAAAATCCGGTAGAAATCAATTTTAGCCATAAAACGTAATACCTGGACCGTTATCCAATAATATGTCATAATCGTAATAATGAAATAAATCGTATAACTGATTTCTGCATGTACACCATAAGTAATCCAATTATTAACCTAAGGGAGTGCTTTGGGGCCTAAGAGCCTACCCAAGGATCACCTTAAGTCCATAAGGATTTACCAGCTAAGAGTCTATGAGGATGTCCTAAGGCAGAGATTATTTCCCTATTCACTGAGGGATAGGGCAAAATCTTGGTGAAAATGTATCCCATCCGGATCTCTAAAATCTTTAACAGATTTATGTCATGATTTTCTTGCTAGATTTACTTCTACAACTATGATTGATAAATTCTATAATGATATTACTTCTTTTTAACAGACATATGATGAATCCATGTGCATAGCTTGGGAACGCTACAAGGAGCTTTTGCGTAGATTTCCCATGCATAGATTCTCAATATGGACATAAGTGAAGATATTTTATAATTCAGTAAACACACAAACTAGGATGATGCTAGATGCCTCATTAAATGGCATACTCCTCGACAAATCACCAGAAGAAGAAATAGAGACTTGAACCGTCTTTCCAAGGATGACTATAAATTTCTAACTACTAGAATATGAGGTTTCTGACGCAACGCTATGATAAATAAGCTTGATTCAACTGACACTATCTTCTTAGAGTTAGCTAACTTAACCAACTTGGTTGTGAATATACAGCGACTTAGCAATCTACAGGAAATCAAGGTAGTAAATTCCTTTTGTGAGTTATGTAATAGTAATCATGGTTCTTTTGTGTATCCACATAACCCATAATCTAGCTTATACATTGGAAACTACAAATGGAACAACAATGTGATGTCCAACATATACACACCAGCCTAGAGGAAACACCCTAATTTCTCATGGAGCAACCCAAACAATGCCCTCAATAAGAACAATCAGAATTCACAAGTATCAGGATTCCAGCAGAATATGCCAAAGCAACAGATGCCGCAAAAACAATCAACACCATCTAGTTCTTTTGAAAATTCTCTCAAATATTTTATGTTAAAAACTAAATCTTTGGTTGAGAATAGTAATTTTATGAAAAATAACTGACGCTTTTATTAGAAGGGCTGAGATGAGATTTCAAAATCAAGATGTAGCATTGAAATCTTTGGAAACGCAAGTGTGATAATTTCTGCACATTTTAAACACAAGAACACAAGGTGGTTTACCTTTGCGATACTGAATTCGCAAAAGGATTATGCCACAAAATGTGCAAGGTAATCACCACTCTAAATGTTTTTGAGTTACCTGAGACCCTGAAACAACCCACTGGGAAAAATAGATAAGAAGAAGAAACCCGAGCTCATAATGGTCCATCCAACTTGAATGCCCCAATTCATATTGATGAAACAACAATTACCTAGGCAAGTCCACATGCCTCTTCAACTTCAGATAGTATGTCAGGACCATTGGCAAAATTCCAACCGAACAAGAATGAGTAGAAGTTTAAAATTCAACCACCATTCCCTTAAAGGCTAAAAAGGCAAAAACAAGAGTACCAGTTCAAGAAATTCTTAGTTATCTTGAAACAAGTCCACATCAACTTGTTGTTGGTTAAGGAAATTGAGTATATGAAAAATTATGCCATGTTCCTTAAGGACATTGTCTCTGAGATAAAAAGGCTAGGTGAGTTTGAAATAGTTGATGTGATGGAGGGATGGATGGCTATGTTGAATAATTGAATGCCACCCAAATTGAAGGATCCAGGCAGTTTCACCATACCGTGTGCAATTGGTGACAACTATATAGGTAAAGCATTATGCGATCATGGAGAAAACATAAATCTTATGCCTAAATCATTTTCCAAAAGTTCGATATAAAGAAGGTAAACATATGATAGTTATGTTACAACTTGCCGACAAATCATATGTGCATCCAGAGGGAAAATTAAAGACAAAATGGTAAGAGTTGATAAATTTATTTCTCCCGATGAATTTATTGTTCTGAATCGATAAGAAGATGAATCCTCACCTATTATCCTCAGGAGACCATTCCTAGCAACAGGGATAACCCTAATCGATTTTGAAAAGGGGGAACTCACTATGAGAGTGAATGACCATCAAGTGAAACTAAATGTTTTTCTAATCTTAAAGCATGTTGATGATCCAGAATAATGTCAAGTTATTCACGCCACCACCAAATTCAATTTTCAATTTGAGTAGAATTTCCACAAAAATTCTATTGCCAAACTATAGGAGATTAAATAACCAGATGATGAAGAGAAAGATGAAGCAAACTGGATAGCAAGTCAACCCGGTAAATATTTATAACGAATAAACTACTAAAGTAAGGTAAACTCGAAATATCTCCTATTAAGAAACCTCCCATGCCAGAATTTAAATCATTGTCAGGGCAATTAGAACTACCTTTCAATTCTCGATTAAATTTTTTTATGGGAAAACTGAAATCGAGATGTTACGAGCCATTCGATATAGTGAAACCTTTTTCTCATGGTGCCGTAATAATCCAATCCACCATCGACGGACATGAGTTTAAAGTCAATGGACAACAATTTAAGCACTACATTGATTCCCATGTTGAGCGCGACAATGAAATGATTATCCTCTGAGACGCATGAATATGCTCTCTTTCATTATTGTTGATTTTTTTCTTTTATTTTTATTTTTCTATTTATTTTTAGTAATTATTTATTTAATTAGTTTCTCATGACATTTAATAGTTATCTTTTTGTTTTTCTTGAATTTTAGGATACAAAATCCCACATCCACAAAATCTAAAAGCATCATTCACCTGAGTGATAAGGTTAAAGATAGAGGATTCCAAAAACAACACCAGGAACACATTCCCAACAACCGCAAGCAGCAAGCAAAATTAAACAAACAGCTCGAAGGACAATCATCATTCAAGGTGACGACCTTTCTAACTAACCTATTTGTTTTGCATGGATTGAGGAAATTGCTCCCCTCAAGTTTGGGGGATTTTTTCTAATTGGTCGCATTCATTTAGTCATCAATTATAGTTGCATACAACTGCATATATTTCTTGCCATGTCTTATACTAGATTAAACTGCTTAGACTTATTGAATATCCAATGATGAATTTTTTTCCACCGCATTTAATTGATAAAACCTTTAATATTAGGTTTTGTATAGACAATATTTAGGATTTTACTATGATGCTAAATATTTTGACACGGTTGTAACTTGTTGATTATGGTAGACTTAGTGAACTTAGGTTGTTTAAAAAAATTATCTTGCTATAGGTACCCAAAATTGGTTGTAGTCGACTGAATTTGCTCGCTTTGCTAAAGGTGCCCAAAATTGGCTCTATTCGACTGAATTTGTTTGCTTTGCTAGAGGTGCCTAAAACTGGATCAAGTAAAAGAGTAAATGCCCAGGTAAATAACTTGATAAAATCTATTGTTCACATGGAATCTCATTAGTTGACTTGTATATAACTACTCACACACATTATCACAAGCATCGTAGTTTTATTACGAGTAAATTTTGTGCTATCTGAAAAATCAAAAGGTCATCATACTTCGTGGCACGGTTTTGAGGTTTGAAATAAAACAAATGAAGCATGTTTTTTTAATGGTTGAGGCCTTGGAAGATAATTGTTAGTTTTTCTTTACTTAAGGACAAGCAATAGTTCGAGTTTGGGGGTGTGAAAAGTGTATAAAAGTAATAAATTCTATACCCTTTTTCCCATAATTATTGTTAGATCCATATTCATTTTATTTACATTATTAATATTTCATGCATAATTACATAATTCTCCTTCACTGCTGAGTTGATATTATATTTTTATTTATTTTCTGTGGAAAAGATACTACTGGTGTGTGTTATTTTGTTTAGGATAATACTGACTGGATAAATCCACCTAATTAGAGATAATCATGACATAAGGAGATAATTCCTAAAAGTTTGGATTTCCAATAAGACTTTAAAGAAGGAAAGAAGACTTAATTGCAATGGATTTAAGGATAAAGATAAAATAGATTTAATTATTTTATTAAACTAGATTTATTATCTCTTTATTTGAAAGAGAGTTAATAGTTCTTTTATTAGAATTCAAACTCTAATCCAACAAGAACCAAATGGACATATCTCCTATAAATGAGAAGAGAAGATGCATAAGAAAAAAATACACCGGGATGAGTCTAGATAGAAAATGGAGCACAATATTCTTCTTCTTTAATTCTTCTTTATTTTTCTTTTCATAGGATTGGAAAATCTTTATCTTGTAATATTTTTTGCAGCCAACCATGAACTGAATTAATTTGGCTTGTGTTATTGGGATTTTGTGGTTGTGAAACTTTTGGACATGTTTAAGTTCTTGATTGTCTTTTTAATTCAAAGTTTGTCCATTTTTTGTTCTTTAATTGACTTCGAGTGAATTGGGAGAGAATATTGAGAGTTTATCCATTTATCTAATACTGAGAGAGTTAGATTCATGAAAATAATGAACATGATCTTCATTTGAACGAACATTGGTGAAGGTTAATCCATCTTAGGGATAAGATTTTGATTTCAACACCTAAAAGTAGGGAAAGATCGGTTTTTGTCAATGATGATTAAAGCAGGGATGTATCACCAATGCATATACAATTGACCAGTCCTTTGAAGTTAGGAATAACAAGAAGGCATTTAAGAACGTTCTGTCAAGCTTTGAAGGAGGAAACCCAATTGCTTCGACAATTGAATTATTTTTAGTAGCCACAACAATCGAGTTTCCTCGGTAATCAACTACTCAGACTTTCTAGACACTTATTACACCATTAATCACGATAACACGACTTCCTCAGTCGCTTGATATCAGTCTACTTTTATTTACTTGTTCATTTATTTTAATTTTTTTATCGGCTCTCCTACTATTACCAATTTATTTCTTCTTAACAGTGAAGGAGTCACTACAAGAAAATATACCTTTAATGACACATGAACGATGACACACGCTAATTTGCAAAAAATGTGTCATAAAAAAATGTCATGTTTCTTAAAATCTGAACGATTTATGACTTACAATAATGTGTGTCATATTTAATAGTCATAATCCAAAATATTTAGCAAACACACGGAGTACACTTTTCATTGTGTGTTATCTCTAAAAGTCGTCTTTTAATTTCCCCCCATAATTTTCATCACGTACGTATGTTTTCCCGCTATAAAATTTTAAAGCCTCTTTTTAGCAGGGTATCGACTTCAATGCTCCCAAAAGTCTCTTTTTTACCTCTGTTACATTCTACGAGGCCTTGTGCTGTTCTCAACTTCTCTTACAAATATTCCCTTGTTTTTTCCCTTTTCTCTTCTTAACTTAGTTCTCTGCTCCATCTCTTCAAGTTCAGATTTTTTCATTTAGTTAATATTGTTTTTTTCCTTTATGGGTTTTACTAGTTTTAAATTTTCTTAGAGGGTTTTCTTTTGATTTGAAAATTATGTAGATCGGAGAGTGATAAGTGGTTAGCCATCTGTTTGCGGATGCATGAGGTATATTTGATTCTTACTGTCTATTTGATTCCTGAAAAAACATCGGGGAAAGAAAATTTTGTTTTCTTTATGGTCTGTTAGTTGATATTATCTTCTCCCTTTTCTGTGCTAAGTTTAGAAAAAGGAAATTTGTAGATGAACTAAATAGCTCAAGAAGTCTCGTTTCACTGTAAATATCTATATTTCTCTTCAAAATCTGAGTATAAAGCCGCTATAATTGGTCTCTTTGGATAAAAGATAAATTGCAGTTCATAATCCCCCTTTTAATGTTAAATCTTGGATGACACTCGGTAAACTTGATTTTCATATTTTTTTTCATTAAAATGAAATTACTTATTTTTCCTTTTCTTTTAACTTTTTAAGTTTCATTGGAAGTGTTTGAATGGATCTGTGCTTGAAATGGTGTTTTAAATTAGAATTGTTTGTTGCTTCATGTTTTTGTCTAGCCATTTGTTTTCTCATTAAAATGCAGAAGGAATTATGATGCATATAAAAATAATCACACTCAAAATCGTTTATTTCCTTGTTTTAAATTCCATATTTGGTTTAATTAATAGAATTACTAATGTTTGTTTGCTTTGGTTGCTTAGGTGTATTAGCAGTTGTGGGGAATTCTTGGATACATGAATGCATGTTAGGAATTGTATTACAAGCCAAGGTTATAAAACATGAAAACCGAAGGGAAACCATATTTGATAAAGAAGCTTGCTGATGTAAAATGTCAAAGGGTAAGAAACTTCTTTTTAATCTTTTTCAATTAATCCATCATTTGTTTCTCTGTTTTGCGTGTCACTTGCCATTTATACTTAGTTACTCCTACAGTTTCTGGCTGCACTTTCACGTTTTTTTCTTCTACTATTCTTCATAAAGAAGGGTATAAATTTGATAAATACTATATTGCTCCCCAACCTCCTTCCCCTGCTTTTGATCTTTAGATATAGGTGGATGAGTCCGTTGTTCCTGGCTTGGAAAAAGTAGCTCAAGTTGAGAATTTACTTGCAAAACCTAATAGTGAGCATGTTTCAATAGATGGAGTGTTATGTTTTGGGAAGGAAAACTTAGAGAAACACTTGAAAATGGAAGACTTCTTCTCTTGCGCTCTTGATTACAGCTGGAAAATTAATTGTGGTAATACTCTTCAAGAACTTCTCACTGTTTTTTTTGACAATTCCCTCATTTCAAAATTAAAAGAAATGATCTTTGAAGTGCTTTTAACTTTATCAATGTTAAGATTTCAGAAGCATCTAGAATCTTAGATAAGTACCCTATGATGGATCTGTCTCATCCTCTTCAGTGCACAGCTATTTACAGGGAGGAAATTCACAACAAGGAGCAAAGACCATGTAATTTAATGTGTGAACTTGCTATTTCTAGCATGCTCTTGTAGAATTATTGTGCTTAACTTTGTGATGTACTTTGTTTTGAAGATGCATAACCAACATCAATAGTGCTTTAAACTGGTTAAAGAATTGTTTCTGGTGATATAGGCTTATTCCTTATAATTGTTGGTTTGAACTGATAAATCTTGCTTAGTATCTTCTGTCTTTGTTTATTTTCCTTATTAGTTGGTTTACATAACTCTAAAGCTATCATAGTCATTAATGTCCTAAAATTTATGACTTGTGCACTGGATGGCAGAGTGGTATTGACCTATTATAATATTTGATTTAATTAACGAATAGTCATAACCATTTCAATACATGAAAATTATGGCTCACAAAGGGATGTAGGGACAGACATTGAGTGATTTCTAAGATTTGATGCTCATATATTGCAAAAAAGACAAAACAATATACAATGAAAACTTTTGTAGGGACCCCAAATATTATATTGTTTATGATTCCTTATAAGGTGAGGTCTATGGTCAAGGAGGAGATGATTTGAATCTTGAAGTATGTATTGTTTTCTTCTTGAGGCTTTCTCGTCACACCCATACCATTATTTTCTTTAAATTTTTCATGTTATGAATTTTATGTTGTTTTTTCTTTTCCTTCATTATATTTTGTTTATACATTTTTTTTGAATATTGTATTTACTGCATGCAAGCATGCATAGGTGCTATGCTGATATCCGATGAAATGTTGCTTTAGTAGATTCTTGATGGATTGTTGAATGATATTGATGAAGTGGACAATATTCAAGCAGCCGATGATCTCTCTGCTGCATGTGAAGGTTTTCAGTTGGGTGAGTATTAATTTTGTGCTTGTGTTAATTGTCTACCTAGTGTGAAAGCACATGATTCTCATCTATAGTGATTCTCTTCTTTCTCCTTCAAGTACAGATATTGAATTTCCTGAAAAGTTTTCTGAATCAGATTGTGCTCCTCATGAAGGATCAAATTTGCATAACATGGATTCACAAAGTTCTAATGATTGTCATGTCCATATTGTTGTTGATAAAAGGTTAAGCTTATGTGAACATTCCTACTTTATTTATTTTCTACTTATTGTTATAGCACCATGTTAGTATATATATGTCTGCTTATTTCAACCTACTTTATTTATTTCCATACTTGCAATAATCTTATTACTATGATTAAAATTGGTCATTTTAGTACTCTTTGATAGTTATATACTTCACTTTAAATAAGTATAAATTATATAGTTATTTCATATTTTTTACTTCGGTTGGCGATGGGAAGGAAGAATACCCGGATGATGACATTGACGATATTCGCAAAGAATTGGTATCTTACGTGGCAAACTTTATTATGCCGTGATATTTTGTATCGACATATGATTACAATATTTTTGATAACTTAATGTTAATATATTTTATGCAAATGGATTGCTTATATATATATATATATATATATATATATATATATATTTAGTATTATGAGGCATTAATGTGATTTAGTTTGATTATTTGTCAATCTACAATTTATATATATATATATATATAATTTACAACATACAATCACGACACACGAATGTGTGTCATATTTTTTAATGACGTGAGCTTCAATGACACGTAATGTAAGTCATAAATGCGTGTCATAAATTTATGACATATACGTCTTACAGAGTTCTATATGGTTTGTTCAAGCATGAAACCACAGAAAGTATCCAAAGACCAAATTAAAATACGAGCTTTCCCTTTTTCTTTATCTGGTTCAGCAAAAGAATGGTTATTTTACTTACATTCGAATTCCATCAATATGTGGACTGACTTAAATTAAATCTTTCTTGACATGTTTTTCCCAACAGAAAAGGTGAGTGAATTGAGAATAAGCATATTGGGAATTAAACAAAAAGATGGAGAGTCGCTTTACAACTATTGGGAGCGATTGAAGAAGCTTTGCGCAAGTTGTCCACAATACGGATTAATGAGCAAACGCTTCTCCAGTACTTTTATGAAGGGTTTCTTCCCTTAGAGATGAAGATGATCGATACTACTAGCGGAGGAGCTATCGTCAACATGACCCCAAATATAGCAAGGGATTTAATTTTAACGATGGCAGCCAACTCTCAACAGTTTGGCTCTACAAGAGAACCCAATCGAGGGGTTCACGAGATAAGTACAATTTCAATTAAAAATAAATTAGATAAATTAGTTGGGTTAGTTAATTCCCTTTTCGCATGAAAAACTAGATCAAAAAAAGTATGTGGGCTATGCACAATGTCGGATCACCCGATAGACTGTTGTCTGATGCTACAAGAAGAAGTAGGCGCACAAGTAAACAACGTGGGGAATTTCCTAGGACTTTCTTAGAGGCCTTACAATCCTCACGAAAATACATACAACCTGGGATGGAGAGATCATCCAAACTTCAGTTATGCGTAGAATATGAGGCTTAAGCAAGCCTATCAACTGAGGGCACCTCCATAGCAACCTTATCAGCCGAAAAAGTCATTACTCGAGTCAATCGCTAAACGATTAGCTCTTTCCCAAGAGAAATTCCAAAATCGCACTGAATTATATCTAAAAAAGATATAAAATCATATTAGTCCACTGTCTCAGGTTATGGGGCACTTAGAATCACAAGGTAAACTTCCATATCAAACTAAGGCAAACCCACGCGAGAATGTAAGCACAATTACCCTCCGAAGCGAGACAATTATTGGATAGCCTGTCCTAGAAAAGGTTAACGCTAGATCCCAGAGGAAAGATAAATAATCAAGATCCTAAAAGGAAGGAGCATTTGACGTAGAATAAAAAAGGGTGAGAGAAGTTGACGCTTGATCCTAGAGAAAGAAGAAAAATAACTCACAATTTGATTTTGCGCCATCTCCTTATTTCGTTCCACCACAGTTCCCTTCCAGGTTAGTAAAAGGAGATAAATATGCTGAATAAATAGAAATTTTAGATGTTTTCCGGAAGTATATATCAACATCCCTCTTCTTGAAGTTATCCGAAAGGTCTCAAGGTATGCTCGATTTCTTAAACAGCTTTGTGCAACAAAACGAAGGCTTAGTGGGAATGAGTAAGTCAATTTGGGAGAAAATGTTTCCACAATTTTTTAATGGAGGATTCCACCAAAGTTGCAGGTCCAAGATATGTTCGCTATCCCTTGTAAGAATGGTAAGATTTTCATAAAATGTGCAATGTGTGACTTGGGAGCATCTATAAATGTGATGCCTTTAAATGTATACAATTTACTCTTTGTTAAGCCCTTGAAGGGTATGAAAGTGACGATATAGTTAGCAGATCGCTCAGTGATTTACCCCGAAGGAATCCTGGAGAACGTCTTATAAAGGTAAATGAACTCATCTTTCTGGTTGATTTCTATGTCATTGACATGGAAAACAACCGGAAAAATACTTCTTATGAGATTATTCTCGTGCATCCCTTGCTTAGTATGACAAATACAAAAATCAATGCAATAAGAAAAATTCTTACAATGGAATTCGACGATGAGAATGTAAAATTTGATATATATATATATATATATATATATATATATGACAATGTGATATCCTGATAATATTCCAAGTTTGAATTTTTTGATGTTATTGAGCCAGCAGTTGATGAATTTGTGGAATCTAATTTTGTTGATGACGTATGCAGGAAATGGATTTTGACAAGGAAATCAAGAAGTTCAAGAATTTTTTTCTATTTATTTTGATTCTCGTTTAATTCCTTATAATTCTAAAATTCTACCTTCTATCTTTTAGGCTCCCCAAATTGACTTGAAACAATTATTGGATCACTTGAAGTATACTTTTTTGGTAGAAAATGAAAACTTTACCAGTAATCATCTCAAACAAGTTGTTAAAATAAGAAAATGATCTTGTTACAATGTTACATGCGCATAAGGAAGTCATAAGGTTGAAGATCGTTGATATTAAGGGACTTTGCACAAAATCAAAATCGAAGGAGCAAAATCATCACCAGAAGGACAACCTTGGTTAAATCCATTGATGAGGAAAGTAGTATAAGAGAAAATACAAAAGCTTCATGATGAATATATGATTTACCCAATCTCATATAGTAATTGGGTAAGTCTGGTTCATGATGTCTGAAAGAAAAATGTGGTTACGATAATTAAGAAATCGAAAGGTGAGTTAGTTCTGAAACTAGTGCATAATGGATGGATTGTCTACATCGACTACATGAAGTTGAACTTGTTAAAGCGAAAAGGCTATTTCATTTCCCTTTATAGATAAAATGATAGAGAGATTAGCCGGTAAAACTCATTATTATTGTCTTAATGAATTTACAAGTTTCTTCAAGATCTAGTGGCGCTAGAAGATCAGGGAAAAACGACTTTAACTTATCCCTTCGACACATTTGCTTATCGAATGATGCCTTTCGGACTTTGCAATGCTCCTACCACGTTCCATAAATGCATGCTTAGCATCTTTCCAGATTATGTTGAGAAAGGTATCGAAGTCTTCATGGATGATTTCACCATGTATAGTAATTCTTTCCACGAATGCTTCTTTAATTTAACTAATGTGCATAAATGGTGCTTAGAATTAAACCTCATTTTAAATTATGAAAAAGGCCATTTTATTGTTGATAAGGGGTTAATTCTATATTGTATCGTTTCTTCAGATGGAATTGTGGTCGATAAAGAAAAGACTGACATTATATGCTTACTTCCTTACCCAGCAACGGTAAGGGAATTTCGTTACTTTCTTGTTTATGTAGGATTTTACCACAAGTTCATTAAAGATTTTTCAAAGATAGCGCAACCATTGTGTAAACTGCTTCAGAAAGATTAAGTTTTTGACTTTATTCCATAATGCAAAAAGTTGTTCAACATTTTGAAGGAAAAGCTTATATCAACTCCAATTGTAAAATTGTTGATTTTGGACTACCATTTTGAGCTTATGGGTGACGTAACAAAAATAAGCGTTGGTGCTGCTCCAGATAAAAAAATTTGGCAAAGTGTCGCATGTCGCCTATGCATCTTGGACATTAAATTCAATGTATAAAATTTATTCTACGACTAGAAAATAATTGTTTGTTATAATTTTTTCTTTATAAAAATTTAAATCTTATTTCTCGGCAATAAAATTATTGTTTTCTCTAATCTTATAGCCTTGCGATATTTGATGAGAAATAATGAGGCGAAGCCGAGACTATCCAATGGATATTACTTCTCCAAGAATTTAATTTGGAGATCAAATATTAAAAAGGGTGGGAGAACTTGGTAGATGATTATTTGAGTCACATTCCCCCTCCACATCCAATCTGCCAATTAAAGAGGAATTTCCCAAAGAAATTTAATGTTGGCGCAAGAAGTCACCCCTTGGTTCACGGATTTGGTCAATTATTTGGCCACAGGTAAATTACCATTAGATTTACCGAGAGAAAAATTAACTGAATAAAATAGGAAACTCGATTTTACATTTGGGATGATCCTTAACTTTGGGAGCGTTCATCTAATTAGGTAATCCAATGATGTATTACCGAAGGTGAGGTAAATTTAATTGTAAATTTTTATCATTCTTACTCTTGTGGTGGTCATTTGGAACCAAATCAGACTGCCAATAGAATTCTAGAATATGGTTCCTTTTGGACTAATATTTTTCGTGAATCAAGTAATAAAGTGGTACCAAAATAACGCTACGAATGTCGAACCCACATAGAGCAATTTGTTTACAATAGAGCTAAGTATAGAAAAGTAGTGTCGGAATCAATGATTGGTAAAAAAGACTAAGAAGTGAGAAATATCAATGTTAACAAGCAGGGTAATGCTACTATTTTTAGGTTGCTTCTATTTTTAGGTTGCGGTCATATCATTAAGGATAAACGATCGTGATTATGAGTTATGCAACAATTAACTTAACACTCAACAACTTCTAATTGTCATTAGAAAGTTGATTAACCATCAATGAAGCATAAACATAGGCTCGTATATCTCTATATGAAAAATGCTACTCTCGTAACTTTTTATGCTGCTAGAAAACTGGCATGCAAATTCAATCTACCAAAAAATACATGCATTAGATTTCATTATCTCTAATCAACATCACATAAAAACAACACCATGATTTTAATTAAAATAGCCAAAATCATAGTTCAAACATTTCATCGAGCACCTTATTCTTGACAACTAAAATAAAAGTACTAAACATTCAAAATTCAAAAATATTGTTTTTCCTTTTCTTGAATTAAAAACAATAAACCAAATATTAAACCCTGATTAGTCCTACTACTACTTCAATGTTGTTGTACCTCCCCAACGAGTGACTTAAGTGGTCATTATGAAGAAAATATGGCGAAGAAGAAAAATTGGAGAAGATCCCATGAAAGTGTGGAGCAAGGTCTTATTTATAGTTCCCAAAGGTCAAAGCGTCATCCAATGGGAAAATATTATTTTTCGTATATCTTCCAACCATTTTACAACTGTCCAAATCCCGAACATTCTATAACTACCTACTGAGTCAGCAGTTTCTACTAGTTCTATTCAACAATTTGGTGGAGCATCGCAGCACATCATCACTTGCAGCATCGAGTAAAGCCCACAACATCAATGCATCAGCTCTTAGCATAAAACACAAAAAATTTGTATATATTCTCCAACTTAATCCCAACATGCAAATGATACAAAATAGGTAAAAATTATCCTAAAATATTCCTATAAATGCTCAAGTTCATGGTATTCTTAGGTACGAAAATACTTGAAAGATAACACGTTTGAATAGTTATCAATAATATACGCCGAAGAAAGAAAATGCATAAGAATCCGATTCACTTTTGTGAAATATTTGATGTGTGGGGAATCGACTATATTGGTCCCTTTACATCTTCATTTCGAAATACATATATTATCCTTAAGGTTGATTACGTTTCTAAAGGGTAGAAGCTACAGCTACCCGTAATAATGATGTTACAACAACAATTAACTTTTTGAAAATTTTTATTTTTTTTCTAGGTTTTACACATTACGAGCAATAATAAGTGACTGATGAACTTACTTCATCAATCAAATAATTGAAGCACTCATGAAGAAATTTGGAGTGACTCAGAGAATTGACAGGGCTTACCATCCTCAAACAAATGGGTGAGCGAAAGTATTGGATCATGAAATCAATGCAGTTATTGAGAAGATCATTAACTAAGACCGAAAGGATTGGAGTCTTAAACTAACCGATGCATTATGGGCATATTGAACTACCTATAAAGGTCCTATTGGAATGTCTCCGTACCTTTTTATCTTCGGTAAACCATGCCATTTGTTGGTTGAACTAGAGCATCGAGCATATTGGGTGGTCAAAAAATGCAACATGGAGATTGAAGCAATCGGTGAAGCTCGGAAATTACATAGTAAAGAGCTTGAGGATATCCAAAGAAACGCTTACGATAGTGCCCAAATATTTAAAGAAAAAACAAAAGAATTCCACGGTCTTTGAATTTATTTTAAATTAGTTGTTATCGAAGTGGCTCAAACCTGTCACAGTAATTCAAATATTCCCTCATGGCACGAATGAAATTGAAGCCGAATCGGGAGCTCGAATTGAGGTTAACAACCAAAGATTGAAGTCGTACTATGGCAATGTTCCGATTGGTTTAGTCGAAGAAATTAAATTGTAAGAACCTGTGATTTAAAAAGATTAGGCCGTTGAACTAACGGCTTTAAAAATAGCTACTAATGGGGGCAACCCATTTTTAATTTTCTTAAATTATAATTGATTTTCAATTTCTTTTCATTATTTTTTATTAAGCATTTTACATATTTTAAAATTTAATTTTAATTTTGTAGGTACCCAATTTTTCCTAATCGAATATGAATAAAGCCGAGAGTAATTTCTAGTTCGAACATGCGTAAATCTATCCCCCGGAGCAGTGTAAAGTTGCGCAGCAGCAGACCATTTTCCATGAAATTCCATGCACTGTTTCATTAAAACAGTGCACGTTAGCAAAGAATATAAGGGGTTGGTGTACAATAGCATAACCCTTTTCACCAATTTTGTTTCATTTTCGCCAACACCACCTTATTTCTCCCATAAAAAAATCCTACATTCTCTCCCCATTTGACCAACCAGTTATTTCATCCAATCCCCTTCATTTTTTTCTCTTGGGCCCACACGTTTTATCTTTTTCTATGTTTCAAAATGAAACCAATCTAAGCATCCAACTCAGCTGGGTAATTGTGTTTAAACCAAATTCTTTTACCTATCCTTATTAACTGTGGTGGAAATTAAACATGAAACATTATTGCCTTCTTGATTTCCTTTTTGGTCGTATGCTCTACATCCATTACTTCTTTATTTTTACACCCACAACCGACCATCACACAACTGATCATCTACATGCTGGTACCTTACACTGCCATAAATGTTTCTCTGCGGCACCGTCATTGCTCTTACCGACTCTCCATCACCAGTGTCACCTTCTCTCTTTTCATTACGCCACAATGGTAAGAACATGAAACCAATACAATGATCCGACTCAACCATCGGTCAATCTCGTTGGCGGTCGTCATCGATTTCTTACCCCGCCCGTTGTCCAAGTTCCGAGTAGCTCCGACTCACTGTCGCTGCCACGCACCCCTATCTCTCGCTGTGGTGACCGTCGTGCGGAGCAACCATGTACACCATCACCTCCTTCACCGGTTCGATTTATGTCCCCCCAGCCAGTCTCATGCCACATCCTTCTTGGTCGATTATATGGTTTACTCGCACGGTTCTATCAGTCAATCCGGACTGCTGTAGAACTGCCCTTCCTCATCGATACACCGATATTTTACTCTACGCCATCAAGGTCACATTCTCATTTGATGCCAAATGTTGTTCCATCATTCCCCACTCACTCGATAGTACCCTACCAACAACATGAGGTAATCTCCACACCCGTTCCTATTGAATCTTTATTAATGTACTATCTTAAATTTACTTTTTCAGATGATTTTAAGACGGCCTTTCTGATTGAAGCAACACCATCGTCGACTGCTAATCGTGCATCTCCCTCTCACCGGATCTCCAAGTAGTAGCATCCTTCCCTATCGTCTATCGCAAACTCAAGTGAGGCTCCCATGTATGACGTAACGAACCCAAACACACCCACTCCACCGAGCGTCATTATCGAGCTGAACATATGATGTCCCAGTTGAGGAAGTTTTGCAATGGTATTTGAAATTTGATGACGAGGAAACTTGGCTGTTCGATAGCATTAGGCACCGTAAGTTTTAGGTTTACAAGTATATTTATGATCGCACTCTTGATTCTTTACATTTTCGTGATTTTGCGATGATGTATTTTGATGCAATTGGTTGGAAATTCTATTATGAGGTTATATGTAGTACATATTATGAGTTGGTTTTTGACTTCTATACTACATTTACATTTCTGCCTACTCAGATCATCACAAATGATTCGCCTGGTGTTATCTATTTTTAGTTATTAGGACAATATGTTATCACGTCTCATTCGAATTTTAATTTTTCAATGGATTGTGACAGATGTCATGGGTCAAAGCTATGTAATCTCTTTATGTGAGATTCCACAGGACTTTGACATGGACATGGCTTACGAGGCACTCATTGGATCGTCGGGTGTTACTTATAATGCCCACACAATAAAGGGATGGCATATTCATGAGATTACTCTCCGCTACATATATTAATTTTCTTTAGGTGTATGCAAAGTCGTACGAACGTAAATTTGGCATTTCGGTTCGCCCGTGCTTTCGAGTGTGTTGTGCGCTCCGATCTCCCGCTCATTCTTGGCCCGTATATCACTAACCTTGCATCTAGGTTATTTCCTTTGACTTTCGATGTTGTGTAGTTTACATATGCTTTTGCAATGGATCCTTTAGATGCACGGTGCTTGGAAACGGTAGGACTTCTTGCAGGGGCTCCCAATGCGCCGTATATAATTACCCCACGCAATATGCGCGTATTCCAGTGGAGAACCACGCCACATGTAACACCGGTAGAGCACCCACAGTCGGATGTACACAACAAGATCCATGAAGCGCATGACTAACTTCATTCCATTGAGACCAACCTGGCTGAGATCCTCTCTTACCTTTGCCCAGGCACATCTCGATGCGGTTGCGATTGTTATTAGAACGGAGAGTATTTCTACCACATCTCTTGTGCATTACTTTTCATATTGGGACAATATGACTTAAGTGAGGGGGTGGAAATCGCATCAAATATTTCCTTGCTTATTTGATAAATGAAATTGAGTTTTTCTTGATTTAATGAGTTGAAATTTTTTGTTGCGTATCTCATGTTTCACCTTGTTTCTTTGATTTGCTTATGAATTTTGATCTTGCATTTGTTGGGATTTAGGATTCATGATAACAATTGGCATAATTAATTGATTTTCTTCAAAAAAATTCTTGATATTCCATTTATTAGTTTATTGATTTGGGGTACGACTTAGTACAATATGAACCTTTCATGTGAGTTTTTAGCGTAATAAGCATGCATTTGCATTCTTGATCTTTGTTTCATTTGAGTGTGCCTACTAATTCTTAGCATCAAAGAACTTGTAGCGTAATACTAGTTGAGACTACATGCTTGAATATGATGCTTTAGTGTGATAGGGGCACTTATGATTGGACCCTTTCTCTTCCCAAAAAAATTACCCACCCTTTGTACATTTTTCCTTTAGTTAACCAATTTTGAGCCTATATCCCCTTTTCTTTGTTTACCATGTTATTAACCTGAACCATTTTCTTATGTTTTTTCTCTTTTTGTCATCATTTTAAGGACAAAGGTAAGATTGTTCAGAGAAATTATTATAGAAAAATGGAAGAGGAAAAATTTTAAAAAGAGAGAAAATTGGAAACTATTTTAACAACAAATAGAAAAAATAGTAATGTAATTTTGGTTCGAACAACATGAATAAAAGAAAAAAGTAACACCATTCGAACAATGCAGAGGAAAAAAAGAAAAGAAAATAAGAAAAAGTGATGAATAAAACATCGATTGTTTTATTTCTTGTTTCTTTTGTTTAATTTTGTTTCTTTTAGAATAGAATCATGAAATACGCTTATTTTTATCTTGAATTATAACCGACTTAGGCCTTCATCCTACCCGGACCATAGCCCTGTTACAACACTTTGAAAGACCTCTTGATTATTGCATTATTTTCAATTTTTATTAGCGGATATTAGATTTAGTTACAAGCTTATGGTAATGATTTGATTAGTTTAGGCTGGAGTGATTCTTTCACCCGAAACACTTTGAGCAAAATGAGTGAACCAATGTGAGGTAATAAGTCATGCTTCTTTGAAGTTAATGGATAATTGGAATGTCATGCTTTGTTTATACGTGTTTTTTAGTTGTGCCTTTTTCTTGATTGTTGCTTGATTTCAACATTTTCTATGATCTTGATTTATTTGGATGTCTTGAAAATATTATGAAATATAAGATGGAAACTTGGGATTTTTGATAACTTGATTGAGAAATTCTTGAGACAATAATTGAATAAGTGGGGGTAATTTGATGAGGAATTAAATAGTTAACATTTTGTTATTAATTACTCCTTAGTCATTGTATTTTGTTCTTAATTTGGGCTGTGAAGGATGTTGGATTCCAGAAACAACACTAAAATGGCTTAATTATACACATTTTATTTTTATTTTCTATAGTCAAGGCTGAATTACTAGGCATGACTTTGAGCATGACAATGTCCAACATGGCAACAACGTGGTGTCTAGTCAGCATCTTTTAGAAGATAGTCCAGTCACAGTTTCTAGAAAGAAGAACGAGTCAGCTTAAACTTGAATTTAATTTAGGAATTATCTTTGTTATTTTGTTTAAATAATTTTCAAGGAGTATCTTTTTCATTTTAATGTCATTTTTAAGGTTCTTAGAGGAGTATAAATATCCAATCGGGGTTAGCCTGCAAAATATCTTGAATTAGCTTGTTCTTTTCTTTCTTCGGTTTTATAAAGTTATTATTTTCTTTAATTTATTTTTCTTATATTTTAAGTTTTCTTTATTTTCTTTTAAAATGTTAAGTATGATTTCTATCATGTTTAGTTAAGTTTTCAATAAGCTAAAGGCTGAAGTGATAACTCAATTCTGATCGTGAGAATTGAAAAGCGCCTAATACCCTTCGAGTTATATTCTAAATTTTATGGAATCAAGGATTGGGAATCGACCATCCTTTTAAAATCAAAACACTTTTATTTCAAATATAACTCTTTGTCTTGATTCTTGTTTCGATTTAAAGTTGGGATGAAGGATCAGCGTATAGCACATTCGACTTCCTATGAACACACTTCGCAATAGCCTGCTAAGGGAAATTGGGATCATACTTGATTATCATTGTGATAACATGGTGCGAGTAAGGTTTTTCCAAAACTTTAAACTAGGTTGGTGCTAGCAATGATAATCACGGTTAATCTATGTAAGGACTGGAATCCAAATATTAATTTTTGGATTATCCGTTTACCTGAGAGAAAAACAAGTTACAATGGTTGGGCATTGTAGATTGTAATCGACATTAATCCAAAGCAAACATCTTATTCAATGATTGATGGGAATTGAGGCAAGCCTGAGGATGTTTCCATTATATTGGTTTTTAATCTAAATTTCCTTTCTTTATATTTCTTTCAATTACTTATTTTTATTATTAATCACAACTCCCCCATTTTTACTTTTAATTTTCGCCCAGATCAATATCAAAACTCTTTCATTGGCAACTTCCTTAGTCCCTATGGATCACCATTCTTCTCACTATTACTACTTTATTTTAATTTTTTTATTGAGATTAAGGAATTTATTTGATAGTAAAATTACACTTGTCAGTAGTACACATGAAATTCAATAAACATTAGGTACTAATTTTCATTTGAATATGATATAGTAACATACACTATTCAAACAATTAAAATAAAATGGTATCAATACCTTTTATCACAAAAGGTTGAGTATAAGAGATAATATTTGTGAATAATTCAATATTTAATTTTCAAATTCAATACACATTGGTTTGGTTAAGCATTGAATGTGTGACTCAAATGAGATTTTAGGGGACATATTAGGATATCTTTCCTAATTTCTTCCAATATTGCCCCTATTTGAATCCTATATAAAGAAGGCTTCATTTCATTATTTTTCATTCATTCCATAAGTAGTTATCTCCTATTCTATTACTTTTAGTTCTTCCTTGAAAGCTTTTTAAGCTTTCAATGTTTCTTTTATTTATTTTTAAAGCCTTTGTTAATCAATTGTCTTATGACCCTTTTCATATCTCCTGACCTTAAAGAAAAGAGAAATCAATTGAATTCCAACTTCCTATTTTGGGTGTATAAAACAGGAATTACTGTGTTAACATTGGGAGCGATTGTCCATTTTTATGATTACACCGATCGGGACCAATTTGCCTCTAAGGCAGTGGACTACCATAGTGCAGTATCAATTTCTTCTTATTCGTTGTGATATATTATACTTGTTAGTGCTAATATATTTGTTTTGTACTACATAGCTTTTATAATTTAGAAGTGAATTCTATATCTTCTCAATGCGTCTCTCACTATCAATAAGTACATTTATGATTATTCCAAACTCGAGACCCTAGACAGAACTAATTACCGTTATTATTCCCAAAATAATGGTCATCTTCTTTAAACAACTATTAGTTTACTACGTGTTGTTTAACCCACATTCTATTATTAGAACCATAACTTCTTCCCCTGTTGTAGTCGACTCTCTCAACATACAAGTAGAAGACGTCCTCGATCTAGCCAAATGTTAAACACGCAACAAATTGGTTAGAGGTCATATGCCCAGTCACATGGCCAATAACCTTTTTTATTTTTTCATTAAAGAAAAATATGTCAAGTCAATCTAGGAGGCATGGAAAAAGAAATATGGTTATGGAGGTTTTGTACCTTTTGCCTAGTTTTGAGCACTCTTTTCCTCCATCTAGGTTAGGGAGGTTTTTAACAAGGCTTTTAACTTAGGTTTGTTGAATTATTAATAAAATTAAATTTGCCGAGCAAAAAAAATGGTGCTGACGATGTAAGAATTAAGAAATATGTCATTGGAGAGCGGCTAATGTTCCAAATGATTGATGATAAAGCAATCATGGAACAAGTTCATGCTTATAAGAAGTTATTTAAGGTATATTTGCCGAAGGAATGAAGATGTGTATAATTATTCAAGACAATATACTAATTGAGAAACTACCCAAATCCCAGGTCGACTGTCGAAACCTCCTAAAGCATAAAAAGCGAGATGTTTCCTTAGAGAAGCTAATTTTTCATATGAAGATAGAAGAGGCAAGACGCATCAAATATAAGAATTTTACGTAAGAACCTAAACCCAAATAGGCCTAAAATGTCACTTTGTGCTATCAAGGCAACCCTTGGTTTTTCAAAGCATGTTCATTTTCATTTTAAAACACATTATGATATCAAGGAAAAAATCATAAATAATTGTTACAAAACCATTTTATAAATTGGAGCTCTCTGACACATAGTTTAACTCCAAATAGTACAAACTCAAAGTTACAAATCTGAATACATGAGTAAGGTTACATGAGTAAGGTTATCTGAATACATATGCCCTCTAAAGCTACAATACAATACTCTGAAGGAGATGTTGTAAGTCCTATTGTGACATTGCTCCATGAACGACTCTGGCTACTGACATGTGAACAAAAAAAATTTGAACACTGAGCATACAAAGCCCGTTAGTATAATCGCTAATCTAGAGTAGCCTTATCAGTTTCATAAACATAAGAATGCTATAGACATGGTACTAAGCAGTAGGTAGAAGCATGATCTTAATCAAGTGCTACCTACCTAGGGTTTAATTGTCCTATCACTAGAGTAGGGGTCTCACACTTCCCTTAATCCTCTACTAAGGTCCTTTCCATGATAACACTTCTAAATGGTCTCTAACCCTAAAGACTGTAACTACTAAGATTCATCTAAATGTGACACTAACACTCATGTGCATTATCTAACTGCAACATTGATTCTATTGTGCATTATCTGAATGCTACAATGACGTGTATCTGGTCTAACATAACCATCAGACACTATTTAATTGAGGGAACCTGGTGTCACAGCATCAGTGAAATTCCCAGTATACTAAATTATTAGCACAATCTCAAATAGTTGTCTAGCCAAGTTTTAAGGATATTTGTTATACTAGACTAATGTAATTATACATGCATATCTAATGGCCCAAAGGCCACACAACACTAACATCGCTAACCCACTCCTCGTGAGTGTTCGAGCCTTTTATTTACACCCTATTTAGCCACTGAAGTGCATCACACATTTACTATACCCCACTAGGGAAACTAAGGTAGCCTAAATATAAACTAGTATAGCTCGATACACTAAAGTGAGCTCAACCCCTCACTAGTTTCTATCTCACTCGTTCTCTCATCTAGAACATTATGCCAAGATTTATGTCTATTACTTCTGTTAATTTATTAATTTGCTCTATTCTGGTTATTCGTTACTTAGGGTGCTTCGGTCATTTTTGTATCTAGAGAGGCCTCTATGCTTTTCATGATTTTACGATGAATTTTGTGTTTGTTTTTCATTGTTAGTGACACTAGGTAGCCCGATATCTAACTCGGGTTTATTATAAGGTAGCGACACTCTAATCACAAATACTATGCTTTCCCTCAATTAACCCTCGAATTGGAAGGAAAATTGTAGGTTCACCATTTGCTGACATTCTTGTAATATACACAACTCTACTATTTCATAATCTGATTATTTCATCATACCGCTTGTTGGTACATCCTTCGTAACTATCCTTCACTTTTAGCTAATTGTCACTTATTCAATTGAAGATACTTGGATGCATTACACATATTATGGTTACTCTAGTTGTAACCCACTTCTACGAGTGTTTGTAGTTCCCTTTTTCCATTTATGTCCCCCAAAGATGAAGTTATGCCATTACGAACCATCCTTAGCTCTTGCAGGCCTTAAATAGGTCAAATCTAACCATCCAAAGTAGTATCGATGCTCTACTTGCAGTATCAATACCATTGGGTCAAGTACGTTACCCCTATGAGTATCAGTACAAATAATGACTTATGTTGATGAAAATATGGCTCAATATTGATACATTATACCCTGAGTATCGATAATGTATGGGCAATATTGATACTGTGCCCACAATATCGATACTCCTAGCTAGAAATCCAGAATTTTTGTCCTAATTCTTCCAGTATCGATATTGTTCAGCCATTATTGATACTCAAACCGATAAATGTCTAATTTAAGCTTGGGAGTCACCCAAAAATTATCCCAAACGTCTTTTTGGTTCATAATCATGTTTTAAAACTTTATAAAGTTACAAAGGGTTTTAAAGTGTCATAAAAACACATGATTTACAACAACTTCATCATATATGCCATGAATCAAGTATAAACCCCTAAAATGCTCAAATAGCAAAATCTTAATAATCATCATGCTTATGAAGGACTTAACACTCCAAACGATTAGAAATACACTACATTGATGTTTAAATCCTTCAATGAAGCTCCTTACTTAGCCACACTCCTTTCATTTACGATTTTGATCAAAACCCCAACATTTTCTTTAGTTAGAAAGAACCTAAGACCTAAATCATTAAAACCATGTTACTGGTGGGATTATGAATGAAATTGAAGCATGGAAGATACCCAAAAACTGACCTTTGAGCTATGGTACTTGAGAGGAAAAATAAAGA
This sequence comes from Hibiscus syriacus, assembly GCF_006381635.1. Lineage (NCBI taxonomy): Eukaryota > Viridiplantae > Streptophyta > Magnoliopsida > Malvales > Malvaceae > Hibiscus > Hibiscus syriacus. Next base: position 7,955,434 of record NW_024062800.1, on the reverse strand, counting down.
AGAAATGGTGGAGAAAGGAAAAAGAAATGAAGAGGAATGAAGGGGAATAAGATGAAATGAGAGATATAAAACCTCTCATCCTTTAAAATGGGGTAATTATGCTTTTGATCCATTCTCATCTTTCTACCATTCAAAAATATTCTTTTTATGGGTTAATTGGGCAAAATTTCAACCCAATTAAGCACAACGACTTAAATTATAAATTCATGGGTAACCCGAAACTACTAACCCATAATTTGGGGTGTACTTTGTCTCTAAAAATGAATTTTCTTTTAAAACTAGTTGATGAAATCTTTTGGTTCTAAAAACAATAGGTTTAGGAACACTTTTAGTGCAAAGAAGAATGATAATTCTCGTCCAAAAAAGTCAACCAACTGCAAGAAACCAAGAGTGAACCAAAACAAGTTAGTGAGCTTTTATGTTTGTGGCAAGCCAAGACATAAAGCTTATCAATTATTTCATCGCTCTGATTTCCAAAAGAACCAAAACCAAAATGAAAACAAATCACAAGTAAATTTGGTAGAAGATTTATATATGGTGATTGTTGATAGTACCGTTAAAAGCATGCAAATTTTCTCATACTTTAATCTGGTTTTGTGCCTAAGTTGTGCATATCATCATATTCTTCATTGTATTATATTTTCATATCATTACATTTAAATTTAGATATCATTTCATTGCATCTTGCATTTGTAAACTCAACTCTACCTCTGTTATCCTTTAAAAGGTAAAAAGACCCGTGTCCAATTTTTCTACCAAGTTTTGAAGGAAATAAGAAACGTCGTTGTCTTAAACCATGAGCATGATGTCACTGGAATAATCAAATAGAGAGTTGATGCTCTAGAATTTATACTATTATACTAAGTCGACCCTTATTGTACAAGAGTATACGGAGTATCACATTTTATGAATGAAAGACATATATACCTTGTTAAGCTTATAAAAGGAGTGTAAGGTATGGCTCATAAATGTACCATGGTTTTCTATTATAAATAGAGATGTAACCTAAACCTATGAGAATTGAATAAAATTTTCTAGCGCCGCCTAGGTACCGAGGACGTAACATTGTCGAACCTCGTTAAAATTCTTGTGTTCTTTCGTTTACTTTGCCCGATTTATCAACAATTGGTATCAGATGTCAGGAGAAAAATTCAAAGTTGTGAAATTCGATGGTCTGGGTAACATCGGATTATGGCAAACGAGGGTGAAGGATCTGTTGGCACAGTAGGGGATCCTGAAGGCTTTGTGACCTACAAAACCAGCGTCGATGGAGGAGGAAGATTGGGAAGAATTGCAACAACGAGCGGCAGGAACCATACGATTATGCTTGGCGGACAAGGTTATGTAACACGTCATGCATCTATCGTCTCCAGACAAAATTTGGAGGAAGTTGGAAAGTCAGTTTATATCGAAATCCTTAACGACAAAACTGTATCTAAAGCAGCGGTTGTATGGGCTGAAGATGCAGGACGATCATGATTTGGCGCAACACGTGAATGTCTTCAATCAAATCGTTTTTGATTTGGCTCGGCTTGATGTAAAAATTGAGGATGAAGACAGAGCGATGATTTTGTTGTGTTCGTTGCCTCCCTCTTACGAACACATGGTGACTACTCTTACATATGGGAAAGAGACTATCAACGTTGAGGAGATTACTGCAGCCTTGTTGGCTCACAACCAGCGGAAGCAGAATGCAGGGGACAACTCTCAAGCCGATAGCTTATATGTCAAGGGTAATCGAGACCGTGGACGGAAGCCAGAGAAGGCAGGGTCTGGCAAGCGGAATTCCAGATCCAAATCTAGGGATAAGAAGACAATTCACTGTTACAAGTGCAAGGAGGCGGGACATATGAAGCGAGACTGTCCGAAGTTGAAAAAGCAGACTGATGAGAAGCGTGATGTTTTATCCAAGTCTGTGAACGTGGTCGAGGATGACAATTCTGATTGCAGTGAGGGTGATATGCTTTCTATTTCAACGACTCAATTGACGGATGCGTGGATTCTTGATTCTGGATGTTCTTATCACATCACGCCAAATAGGGAATGGTTTTTGACATACAGGTCGGTTAATTCTGGTTCTGTTTATTTGGGTGATGATCGATGTTGCAATATTGTTGGTATTGATGATGTCAGAATTAAGATGTATGATGGCTCTGTTCGAACGTTGAGTGGTGTTCGACATATCCCATATTTGAAGAAGAATTTGATTTCTTTGGGCACTTTGCACAAGAATGGTTTTATCCCTAAGGCTGATGAGGATAGGGAAACCATTCGGATTGTTAAAGGTGCTTTGACTGTGATGAAAGGAAAGATGATTGCAGGAAATATTTATAGATTGTTAGGGAGTACCGTTGCAGGTGGAGTTCATTCTGTTGAGTCCTGTGGTGATACTACAAAACTATGGCATATGCGTCTTGCTCATCTTAGTAATCGTGGTATGACAGAATTACACAAAAGAAATCTGTTGCATGGTGTCAAAAGCTGTAAGCTCTATTTTTGCAAGTATTGTGTTCTTGGTAAACATACTAAAGTCTGTTTCAAGACTGTGAGGCACACAACTCAAGGGATTCTTGATTATGTGCATTCTGATGTATGGGGGCCTTCCACGACATCGTCTTTGGGTGGATCTAGGTATTATGTTACTTTTATTGATGATTTTTCACGGAAAGTTTGGGTGTATTTTTTGAAACAGAAATCTGAAGTTTTTGAGAATTCAAGCTGTGGAAAGCTGAGGTAGAAAACCAAACAGGACGAAAAAGCAAGTGTTTGCGGTCTGACAATGGTACGGAGTACACAAATTCACAGTTATTACACTTCTGTAAGGAGCACGGGATTAAGAGACATTTTACAATGCGCAAGACACCACAACAGAATGGTGTTGCAGAACGGATGAACAGGTCGTTGAATGAAAGAGCTAGATGTTTGCGGTTGAATGCGGGGCTTCCCAAACACTTCTGGGCCGAGGCTGTTAACATGGCGTGTTATCTTATCAATAGATCGCCAAGGGCATCATTGGCTGGGAAAGTTGCAGAAGAGGTATGGACTGGTCATGATGTTAGTTTTGATAACTTACGGATTTTTGGTTGTCATGCTTATGTGCATGTACTTGCTGATGAGAGATCCAAACTTGATGCAAAATCGAAGGAGTGCATTTTTCTGGGTTACAAGAAAGGTGTCAAAGGATTCAAGTTATGGGATCCAGTTGCGAAGAAAATTGTGATCAGTAGAGATGTTGTTTTTGATGAACAATCCATGTTGCAACAGAAGAAAGACACGACAGTGGTGGATTCCGAGCACTTTCCAGTTGAGAAACCAGAAACTTCTCAACCGACTTCTGGTGGTTCCACTACGGATGATTTGCAGGATTATAGTCTCGCCAGAGATAGGGTGAGACGGACGAATATAAAGCCTCCGAGTATATTGGGTTTTGAAGACTTGGTCTCTTTTGCACTTATTGTTAGCAGTGATGATCCGGTTAATTTTCATGATGCTGTTACTAGTCAGGAAAACGACAAGCGGATGGCAGCCATGGTTGAGGAGATGGAGTCTTTGAATCATAATCGTACATGGGAGTTTGTTCGCCTTCCTGAGGGTAAAAAGCCGATTGGTTGCAAATGGGTGTATAAGAAGAAACCAGCAGTAACAGAAAAAGAGGGGGAGAAGTTCAAGTTCAAGGCTCGTTTGGTAGCAAAGGGTTTTTCACAGCAGAAAGGAGTTGATTATGATGAAATTTTTTCTCCTGTGGTCAGGAACACTTCAATCCGAGCAGTACTTGCATTGGTGGCCAGTTGGGATTTGCATTTAGAGTAGATGGATGTTAAAACTGCTTTTTTGCATGGTGATTTAGAGGAGTAGATCTACATGCGGCAACCTGAAGGTTTCCCTCAACCTGGAAACGAGCATTTAGTTTGCATATTGAAGAAATCTTTGTACGGGTTGAAACAGTCTCCGAGACCGTGGTATAAACGGTTTGACTCCTATATGATCAAGATTGGCTACAATCGATGTGAGTATGATTGTTGTGTCTATGTTAAGAGCCTTGATGATGGTTCTTTTATTTTTCTATTACTGTATGTTGATGATTTGTTGATTGCTGCGAAGAACATGGATGATGTTATCGGTTTGAAAACTTTATTGAGTCAGGAATTTGATATGAAAGATTTAGGTGCTGCAAAGAAAATTCTTGGAATGGAAATTTGCAGGGACAGAGACTCAAGGAGACTGTGGCTATCTCAACGGGGTTATGTTGAAAAAATGCTAGAAAGGTTTGCGATGAGCAGCGCAAAACCAGTTAGCACTCCATTGGCGAACCACTTTAAGCTCTCATCAGAACAGTGCCCTAAGACAGATAAGGAAGCTGAAGATATGGAAAAGGTTCTGTATTCTAATGTTGTTGGCTGCTTGATGTATGCAATGGTATGTACTCGTCCTGATTTAGCTCATGCTGTTAGTCAAGTTTGTAAGTACATGTCTAAACCTGGTAAGCAACATTGGGAAGTAGTCAAGTGGATCTTTCGATACTTAAAGGGTACTGTGGGACATGGAATTGTTTTTGGTAGTCAACGAGATAATCCTTTGGTTGTAGGATATGTGGATTCAGACTATGCAGGTGACTTGGATAATAGAAGATCTACGACAGGGTATGTTTTTACTCTTGGTGGAGGACCTATTTGTTGGAAGTCTACTGTTTAATCTGTAGTGGCACTATCTACAACTGAAGCTGAGTACATGGCAGCGGCTGAAGTTGTAAAAGAAGCTTTATGGCTCACTGGTTTAGTGAAGGAGTTGGGTGTTCAGCAAGGTGGAGTTCAGCTGCTTTGCAAAAATCAAAGTGTTATTCACTTAGCTAAGAATCAGGTATATCGTGCTAGAACTAAGCACATTGATGTACGTTTTCACAAGATCAGAGAGTTGGTTGCATCTGAAGAGATTTTGTTTCAGAAGGTACACACTGATGAGAATGCCGCTGATATGTTCACCAAGCCAGTTACGACAGACAAGTTCAAGCATTGCTTGGACTTGTTGAATGTTTCAAGTTGTTAAAGAACTAAGGTAACCCAACCCACATTGAATGTTTCCTAAGGGGCAGGATATTCGCCAAGGTGGAGATTTGTAAGGTATGGCTCATAAATGTACCAGGGTTTTCTATTATAAATAGAGATGTAACCTAAACCTATGAGAATTGAATAAAATTTTCTAGCGCCGCTTAGGCACCGAGGACGTAAGCACATTGCCGAACCTCGTTAAAATTCTTGTGTTCTTTCGTTTACTTTGCCCGATTTATCAACAAGGAGGATATACATAACTGGCCGGATGAGCTTTTTTCTCTCTCATAATTGGATCCTCTATGCCCCGATCACCTCTAATCATCTTCTTTATCGTACAGACACCATGGGCATGGTGTGCTAGACCCTCTCTAGATAATTCTATTGACCGAGTACAACCATCACCTACTACGAAAGTAGCGGCACCACACAAAGCTAGCAAGTATCAATTCTTAGCTTCTTTATAGGGATATAGTAGCTTAATAGTTTAACTTTTCGAACTATATTATTTTGATTACTATATGTTTATGTTTATACGGAAAAAAGTTCCTTAATAGATTTAGATTTGCTTCCTATAAAGTCTTCTTTTGTTTGTGCCTAGTCTGTTGATTTTGAGAAGTGATAGACACGAAAGTGTAAGTGCAATGGCATCTCTTGTCACAATCTTTGACGGCGAAAGTCGCTTAATACCACAACAAAAATTGGGTAGGATTGTGGGCGCAGTAGACTAGGTGTAGATCCTGGGAGAGAATGGTACTTAATTTATTGAGTCTCAGCAGTAAAAAACAATTGCTATGCTTGATAGAGATGCATGTGCTTAGTTGCGTTGACAATCAAAACTATGTTTCTTGCTTACTTGTGTGTATTGGTTAAATAAATTACGATAATTTTTCATTTTTATCCATCTTTTTTAGTTTCTTTACATTAAGTTTATTATTGCCACATCTCATTGCTCTCGCATACAACTCAATCAACTTCTTTCTTTTTATTACTTTATATAAATTGCATCGAAAATAGCAGTAGATCGTCAATATCATTCCCTTTAGGATTAATATCTTTAGTCGCATGGTTATCGCTATTATTGCATTCGAAAGGTGTACGCTGGCACCAATGTTGTTGACGTTTCACCAGCGATCAAAATTTGGCCCTTTTTAGGAACAAAGTAATTGATGGTATTTGTTGTTGTTTTTCCTCTTTTTATTTTGTTTTGACTTAGTAAACTGACTTCAATTTCTTTTCTTTGTTTTTCTTATCATCTTCATTTCATTACGGTGGTAGTGTATTACCAGGAGCAACCTTTCTGACATAGTAGACCTTGATCCAGAATCAGAGTGTACTTTTTAGACAAAGAAGACAAGCTCAATGAGTACGAGAGATGCGACAAATATCCATCCGTAATTTTTTATCCCCGTGTCAGACGATCTCCAACCTGGAGTAGTGCGACCCAAAATTCAAGTAGGCAACTTTGAGCTCTAGACGATTATGTTCCAGATGCTAAACTCTAATGAGCAATATAATGGATTGCCTCATGAGGATACTAGGAGAATATTAAATATTTCTTCTAATTTGTTCCTCATTTTGTAAGAAAGATGTTCCTGATGACACCTTAAAGATGCAACTATTTCCTTACTCGTTGCAGGGTATCACAAGGACATGGTTCTCAAGGATGCATTTTGAATACATTACTTCATGGAATGAGTTGGCCACACAATTCGTATTAAGGTTCAACCCGCCCACAATGAATAAAAAGCTAAGGAATGATAGCACAACCTTTCAGCAGCTTGATGATGAAAATTTTCACACCACATGGGAAAGCTTCAAGTATTTGTTGCGTCACTATCCCATGCATAGATTTCAACAAGGAACCCATATTGAATTTTTTTTATAATGGAATGAATGCGCAAACAAGAAGTGTTGTTGACGCATCTTCCAATGTTCCATTGTTGGATTGCATTTATAAAGATGTTGTAAAGATCTTGGAATGCATTTGATAGAATTATTATCAATACTCAATATCAAGGGAAACCACAACAAGTACTCCTAGTGTATTGGAGTTAGATTCAATCTCTGCCTAAGGTGCACAAGTTTCGACACAGACAAATCTTATAAAGAACACACAGGGAACTACTGAGAGAGCACCTATTCAGACTGCCAAACAAATCGATGTTCCAATATTTAGATATGAAAAATGCGGTGACAATTCATATATTTAATGATTGTCTTAGAAGGAGAATGTTTGTTATGTAAACAATCTTCGAGAAACTAATCCTGGCAATTCTTTTGGAAACTCTTTTGCCAACAACACCAACAATCGTAGTCAACTCACTTGGGGAAATCAAAATCCCATTCATCAGTCTAATTATTTTCATCATGAGAACAATAATTAATCCAGTTGTTTCAACCAACGACATAATAGTTTCAATCACCCTAAAAATTAATTCAATCAAAAAAATTCAGTCAGTGATCGCGTGTAAATGTGTGTGTTGTGGCACGCAAATATGTGCAAGTATATACAATTGATGCAAGTAATATAGTAGTGAGTGAGTATTATCTCCATAGGGATTGTAGGGATTTTAAAAGATTGCTACATCTAGGAATAGGTGTCAATAACTAATCCTAAGTATCTAGGTCTAATTATATACACAAGGAAAATATGTAGTGACAAATAGTATGAACAGATGGAAAAAGTTTGGACGAGGCAAGAAAAATTGTAAAGTGACGTGAGCAAAAAAGTTTTTTCGTGGCAAGAAAAATATGCAAAGGTAAAAAAATAAAAATTACTAAGGCTAAAATTATCAAAACTCTGTAAATATACTTGGAAACCTCACACAATCAGACTTCTAACAGAGCACTTGGTTGGATTTGCTACGGCGAGAAATTATTCTATGGCTAGGATGATCTAGTATGCTATGCCTATGTTGCCCGACAGGAATTACTAAAGTGATTCTAAGAGTATCTCTAACACGAAACCTGATAAACTTTTTCTACGACAATGCTATTCAGTGTAAACTACAACCCGTGGTTTGTCAAATTGTTGCTACGACAATACTCCTCATCGTAAACAGTAGCGCTAACCTATCTACTCAAGCATTTATCTTTCTTCGTCGCATAAAATCCTCTCCATATCTCTAAGGCAGATTAGAACCTCACCATCCCGTATTAGTTCCTTTTTTCACGTAGATCAAACCTAACTCTCTCAATATTAGGTACCAACTCCTAGAAAAATGGTAATCTCTCAAAAGCTTTTATAAAGACTTGGAATGTTTTGTCGTGGCCCAATGCAATCTTTCAAAAGCTCTTACAGTGTCAAGGCAAAAGATTAAAACAGTAAACAAAACACCACTTAACAAAAAATACTTAATCATCCATTAACAGTAAAATAAAATATCATGCAAGCATTCCTAACATCAAATAAAACAGTTTATGGTATGGTTAACATCATCCCAAAAATATTCATTAAGTACAAGCCCTTAGAAAAAATAAGAAACGAATAACAAGGGAAGAAAAACAACTAGAATAGAGCTCTACCTTTACATCAAACCACCACCAAGACTGCTCTAGGGCACCAGCCTCTCTCGAGGCCTGGCCGTTGCTTCGATGCAGCCTGTGTAACACCCTAGACCCGGCCTATGCGTTTCGACTAAGTCTAGTGGATCACATACATGATTCTTAAAGACATTTTCTGAAACCGTTATTCAATCATTGTAAAATCACATTATAAATGACATGATATTATACTATCAAAACCCAACTTGTAAATATAATACCTAAAAGTAATAAATTAATTTAAAATAGGTCTTCAAAATAAAAATCATGATAAACCGAACAGTAATAGCAAATGTGTCATCATCATAAAATACAATACTTTAAAATAAGGTCCATGTCACCAAAATAAAGTCAACTTGCAAGATAAAACATTACAATCAGATATACTTCAAGAGATATGTTGATCCTTCAAGTGCTCGAACTGAGATATCTAACCAACAATATCTGAAAGGGAAAAAAACATTTTCGAAAGGTGAGCTAGGCTCAGTAAATCATAGTCCAGTAAATCTCATAAATTCATAAAAGAGTTTAACTTTTGAAAATCATAGTTTAAACCCTTTTCTTGTACACCATCAGTAGTTCCCAAAACTATTTTCCATATAGCTTACTTTAAGCACACAGCAAAAAGAAAGCTAACCTAAGGATAAGCTTTAGAGCTTGTATCCTTAGGCCCGTAAGTCCGAGTCCATATAGCTTACCCTAAGCACACAGCAAGGGAAGCCAACCTAATGCATCTTGGGGCCCCAAGAGTCACATTAGGCCTATTCTGTTTATTATCTTGATCAGAGCTATACTATTGTAATTCAATCCAAAAGTTCAATTGCACCGTGACATAAATTCCATAAATCATCACATTAAATTGGTGCATTAATAAAACAGTAACCAAAGAACTCAGTGTACCTCATATTAAAACCAATAAAACAGTTCAGTAATAAGTAGGGAACACACCTCGATAATAGGTTCAAATAGTAGATCTACTGATTGCTGGTTTCACCATGCTCTGCTACAGTTTTCAAACCTATTTTATAATAACCCTATATTACTTATGGGTAACATAAATAAATCTCTAAAATAATAAAATTTACGGGTCTTACGGGTGAATACTGGCACACGTGGTTTAACTGATCTAGAAGAGCTGGGTCGAGCTGTCGAACGATCCGGAGAATCTCTTGTACCTTCAAACAATAATAATTTATCAGCCCCAAATCTTACTTAATTGTTCAAAGCTAAAATTCTTAAATATATAAGCATTTTCAGGTTTGACTATCAATTTGGAGGATTTCAGTTTGAATTTGGCCAAACGGATTGCGAAATCGGAATCAGGACGTCAAAAAACATAAAGTATGACTTTTCAAAAATTTAAATTCTTGGTCAAAGTTAAAGTCAATCACTTTGACCATCGATTTGAAGGTCTTCGGGTTCGAATTTGGCAAAATGGATAGCGGAAACGGATTCGGCACGTCGAAACCTATTAGAATAGGTATACCCAGAAAAGATTAACGGTCGTTTAATGGTCGGTCAAAGCCATTTTAAGTTTTGGTCAAAGAAAGTCAACGGTCAACGGTCGGGTTGGGTTGGGTCAACGGTCGGGTCGGGTCGGGTTGGTCAGGTCGGGTCAGACCGGTTCAAAACTGGTCAAACCGGTTTTCCAGCTGCTCATTTTACCTGCGGCGGCACGTGTGGCACGTGAGGCCTCCTCTAGGGGTCTAAAAATTACGAAAAAATTTCCAAAAATTATTTTGAGCAATTTCGAGATACTTACAACGATTGGTTCAAATTTTTGAACGGCGGAGAGCTCGAATTTCAACTCGGCCGAATCTTTGACTGCTCCACCTCCTCACGCGCCACCGTCGACGGCGAACAAGGTTGACACTGGCGGACTCGCAACGACACAAGGAAGACGATGGTGCAGGAGGTGTCATAAACGGAGCAACGATCGGCGGTGAATTTAAGATTTTCCCAGTGATAGAGCTAAAAAAAACGTCGATGCTTTGACTTGAAATTCCCGATGTTTGGCAGCGTTTCGCTTCAATTAATTTGAAGGGTTTGTTTCTCGCTCGATGATGAACACAACGGTGGTTTCAAAATGACGATCGGAATTCGGACGGCGTCGGGATCTAAGTCGGAAACCGACGTAGGGGGAAGGGAATTTGGAAGTGTGGTTTTCTATTTTTGAAACAGAAAAAACAGAAACCACACGTATATAACATATAACCCTAAATTTACCTAACTTTTTTGGGTAAATTCAAGGCTTAGTCCTTGAATTTACTTTAACTCTAAAATAAGCTCCAAGTTTTAAAATCTTTCAATTTAGTCCCCAAATTTTCACAATTAACCTCCAATTTCAATTAAATACTATTTTGTAAATATTCGGGTTGTTACAATTCTCCCCCTCTACAAGAAATTTCATCCTCGAAATTTACCTTATAAGAATAGTTGAGGAAACCGAGCCTCCATTGACTCTAATGTCTCCCAAGTAGCTTATGAGGGGCCTCGGTTACTCCATTGAACTTTGACCATTGGAATACTCCTATTCTGAAGAACTCGCTCATCTCTTTCTAAGATCTGGATGGGCTCCTCCTCATATGAAAAATCATGTCTCAGCTCTACCTCATCAACTTGAATGATGTGATCTGGATCTGGATAATATCGCCTCAACATTGATACATGAAAGACATCATGAATACGACTGAGGTGAGAAGGCAACTCAAGCTGATAAGCAACAGGTCCAACTTTCTTCAGAATACGATACGGTCTAATAAATCGCGGACTCAGTTTACCCTTACGTCCAAATCTCAATACTTTCTTCCATGGAGATACCTTGAGAAAAAACTGATCTTTAACGTCAAACTGAATATCCTTCATCCTTTGATCTGCATAAGATTTCTGCCTATCAAATGCCTCTTTCAGACGGTCACGGATCAATCTGACTGTGTCCTCTGTCTCTCGCACTAACTCAGGTCCCAATGTCTTCCTATCACGCAACTCAGTCCAACAGATCGGAGTGCGACATTTACGCCCATAGAGTGCTTCGTAAGGTGCCATATGAATGTTGGTCTGATAACTGTTATTGTAAGCAAATTCAGCCAAAGGTAAAAAGTTCTCCCAGCTACCATGAAAATCAATTACGCAACCCCGCAACATATCTTCCAGTATTTGAATCACTCTCTTAGATTGACCATCAGTTTGTGGATGAAAGGATGTGCTATAATCCAATATTGTTCCCAAAGCCGTATGTAGCGCCTTCCAAAATCTCGAAGTAAATCTCGGATCTCGATCAGAAATAATAGACACTGGAACACCATGTAATCGGACAATCTCTGAAATATACAATCTCGCCAGCTTGTACAAAGTATAATTTACCCGCACAGGAATGAAGAGAGCTGACTTTGTAAGTCTATCAACAATAACCCATATTGAATCCTTTTTCGAATGAGTCATAGGTAAACCAGCAACAAAATCCATACTAATACGCTCCCATTTCCATTCCAGAATCTTGATAGGTTCTAACAAACCTGATGGATGTTGATGTTCTGCCTTAACTTGCTGACAAGTTAAACACCTCGCCACAAAATTCGAGATGTCCTTCTTCATGCCGACCCAATGATACCTCTCTCTCAAATTCCGATACATCTTATCTCCACCGGGGTGCATAGCATATGGACTACTATGAGTCTCCATAAGGATAGTCTGCCTCAACTCAGCATCATCAGGCACATAATACCGACCTTTGAAGCATCAAACTTCATCCTGATCAAGGGCGTAATCTCAGCTTGTCCCTTGCTCTACTTGCTCAAAGATGGAAAGCAAGGAGCTATCAAGGGGCTGCTTAGCTTTGATCTCATCAACCAAGTTCGGATTAACTTGTAATTCTGCTAACAGAGTGCCATCATCATATAAATTCATCCTGGCCATTAAAGATCTCAACTTTGTTACCGTCTTTCGACTCAAAGCATCCGCTACAATATTAGCTTTACGAGGGTGATAATCATTCACGCAATCATAATCCTTTAGAAGCTCTAGCCAGCGTCGCTGTCTCAAATTAAGCTCCTTCTGGGTCATAAGATACTTTAAACTCTTATGATCCGTGAAAATGTAGCACTTCTCTCAATAAAGATAGTGTCTCCAAATCTTCAAGGAAAAAATCACTACTGCTAACTCCAAATCATGAGTAGGATAATTACACTCATGCGGTCGCAGCTGACGGGATGCATAAGCCACTACCTTACCTTCCTGCATTAGAACACAGCCGAGTCCTGAGTGTGACGCATCACTATACACTGTAAAATCCTTCCCGGACTCTGGTTGAATCAACACTGGTGCTTGAGTCAATACCGCCTTTAATTTCTCAAAGCTCTCCTGTTGTGCCTCATCCCTGTCAAACGGCACATTCTTCCTTAACAACTTTATCAAAGGAGAAGCAATGATCGAGAAGCCCTCAATAAAACGTCGATAATAACCAGCCAAGCCCAAGAAACTACGAATTTCAGAGATATTCTTGGGTCGTTTCCAATTCACAATAGCTTCAATCTTGCTTGGATCGACCTGAATACCTCGCGCAGAAATAATATGCCCAAGAAACGACACTTCTTGAAGCCAAAACTCACACTTGCTTAGTTTGGCATAAAGACGATGCTCTCTCAAAGTCCGTAGAACGATCTTCAAATGCTCATCATGCTCTGACTCAGTACAAGAATAGATCAGAATATCATCAATGAAGACCACCACAAATTGATCCAAATATGGTCGGAACACCCGATTCATCAAATCCATGAAAGCTGCAGGAGCGTTCGTCAAACCAAAAAGCATCACTAAGAAATCATAATGACCATATCTAGTGCGAATGACCGTCTTTGCAACATCAGATCCTTTAACTTTCAATTGATAATACCCCGAACGAAGATCAATCTTAGAGAATACAGTAGCTCCTCGCAATTGATCAAATAAGTCATCAATCCTGGGTAGTGGATATTTATTCTTGACCGTCATCTTGTTCAATTTCCGATAGTCAATACATAATCTTAGCGACCCATCATTCTTTTTCACGAACAGAACTGGAGCTCCCCAGGGTGAGGTACTATGTCGCATAAATCCTCGATCGAATAATTCTTGCAATTGGACCTTCAACTCCTTAAGTTCTTTTGGAGCCATGCGATAAGGTGCCATAGAAATAGGTGCAGATCTCGGATAAGTCTCAATCTCGAACTCTACCTCTCTATCAGGAGGTAACCTAGACAACTCCTCCGGAAAAACATCAGGAAACTCGCTAACTGTACGGATCTCTTCGATCGTGGACAATGAACCTTTAGTGTTCAAAATACAAGCAATGAAAGTCTCATATCCCTTCCGGATCATACGATCAATTTCCATTGCTGAAACTATATTGGAGAGATAGCCACGCCGTTCACCAATTAACACAACAGTCCGACCATCTGAAGTCTTTAGAGTAGCCCGCTTGTATTCGCAATCCAGATTTACCTTGTGTTTATTCAACCAATCCATCCCAAGAATTAGATCGAACTCCTCTAAAGGAAGCTCCATAAGATCAGCGAGAAAAATTTCTCCCTGAACCTCGAGAGGATAACGCCAAAATACTTTATTCACTAATACCGCTTGTCCTACTGGACTTGTAACTGTAACATTATTTTCAGTGTTCTCGATCGGAATCTGAAGGTTTCGAGATACCGAGCTCGATACATAGGAGTGAGTGGAGCCATTATCCAGTAATGCAAATTATGGGATAGAATAAATAGTAAATTTACCTGCAATAACCTCAGGCTCATCTCTGTCATCCCCACGTCTAGTGGCATAAACCAAAGATGGCTATCTAGCCTCAGAAACTATTGGCCCTCTATTTTGCTGAGGTCGGGCTCTACTGTCTGTTCTGGATGCTGATCCTAGAGTCTTTCCTTGACTACGATCTCTAATTGGGGTCTGTACTGTAGTCTGAGAACGCACAGGAGTCTGGGTAGCGGTCTGCTCAAACGAAGCTAGCTGAGGACAATCCCTCTGAAAATGACCACTAGATCCACACTGATAGCAAAGACCCATCTTCTTACGACACTCTCCTGTGTGTTGTTTACCACAAAACTCACAGAGGAACCCATGATAATACGAAGAGGAACCGCTTCGATTGCCAACTAACGGTGAGGATGCTGCAGGCCTGAAACGTGTATTGCTTCTCTGAGGGGTTGAAGTACGAGTCCTCTTCTCGGACTGTACTGATGACTCCATCGGGCCTGAAAATTTCTTAGATCGTTCCTGTTCAACACGCTCTCTACCAAAATCTAAAACCTCCACCTCTTCAGCATCTTTGGCTCTGCCCACCAGCACATCAAATATCTCATCCTGATGGGTTACAACTTGCCTACGCAGCTCGTATCCGAGTCCAAGGGCAAATTTACGACATCGATCTCTCTCAGTAGGTACCATACTTAATCCATACTTCAGTAACTTCAAGAACTCGATCTCATACTCAGAAATAGTCATGTCTCCTTGAACCAGGTCTTGAAACTGCTGACGTCTCTGAGCTAAGTAGCGCTCTCCCAGAAAACGACTTCGAAAACGATCCTTAAAGAAATTCCAGGTCAAACGATCAGTAGGAACACTACTGGTCACTGACTCCCACCAAGTGTAGGCATTTCCATCTAACATCACCACAGCACCCTGATATCTCTTAGTTGAGTCTAAACCCAACTGATCCATGCGTCTCTCTGTATCCTGGAGCCAATCCTTAGCTTCAGTAGGAGCTCCACCAATCTATCCCCCAAAAGTTCTAACTCCATTGGCAATCAAAGTCTGCGAAATAGGAACCACTGTTACAACACCAGTAGCTCTGACTGCTCCCTGTATCAACTGCAGAAATTGTCTACCAAAATTCTCATCCAAAGCAACTCCGGTAGACTCTGACTCAATATTGGTCGCTCCTATGATCGGTGTAGTCATGCCAATACCAGCGGCAGGAGGCAGATTCGTTGGGGTTGTAGGAGCAGGATCACCTATCAGAGGTGGGGGATCTACCTGTATCTCATCAATCGGATCATCAAATCTAGCCACTCGACCTCGTCCTCGTCCACGGCTAGTTCGATGACCACGTCTAGCACTCATTTTGATAGATCTCAAGTTTACTACAGAAGATAAAACTTAGGGTTAGATAAGAACATGGAGTCTCGAATAATATTTAAAAATCTTAATAATTTTGTGACATGGCCTTTGTAACTTGTTTTGTAAAATATTTCAAAACCGTATTTTCAATATGGACTCATACACAGTCCGAGGGTTAAAAACCAAAATCTCTTATACCAATAAATGTAACCCCCTAGACCCGGCCTATTCGTTTCGACTAAGTCTAGTGGATCACATACATGATTCTTAAAGACATTTTCTGAAACCGTTATTCAGTCATTGTAAAATCACATTATAAATGACATGATATTATACTATCAAAACCCAACTTGTAAATATAATACCAAAAAGTAATAAATTAATTTAAAACAGGTCTTCAAAATCAAAATCATGATAAACCGAACAGTAATAGCAAAAGTGTCATCATCATAAAATACAATACTTTAAAATAAGGTCTATGTCACAAAAATAAAGTCAACTTGCAAGATAAAACATTACAAACAGATATACTTCAAGAGATATGTTGATCCTCCAAGTGCTCGAACCGAGATATCTAACCAACAATATCTGAAAGGGAAAAAAACATTTTCGAAAGGTGAGCTAGGCTCAGTGTGTCCCAATATTACCTTAAAATCACAATAGGTACATTAAACAAATCATAGTCCAGTAAATCTCATAAATTCATAAAAGAGTTTAACTTTTGAAAATCATAGTTTAAACCCTTTTCTTGTACACCATCAGTAGTTCCCAAAACTATTTTCCATATAGCTTACTTTAAGCACACAGCAAAAAGAAAGCCAACCTAAGGATAAGCTTTAAAGCTTGTATCCTTAGGCCCGTAAGTCCAAGTCCATATAGCTTACCCTAAGCACACAACAAGGGAAGCCAACCTAATGCATCTTGGGGCCCCAAGAGTCACATTAGGCTCATTCTGTTTATTAGCTTGATCAGAGCTATACTATTGTAATTCAATCCAAAATTTCAATTGCACCGTGACACAAATTCCATAAATCATCACATTAAATTGGTGCATCAATAAAACAGTAACCAAAGAACTCAGTGTACCTCATATTAAAATCAATAAAATAGTTCAGTAATAATTAGGGAACACACCTCGATAATAGGTTCAAATAGTAGATCTACTGATTGCTGGTTTCACCACGCTCTGCTACAATTTTCGAACCTATTTTATAATAACCCTATATTACTTATGGGTAACATAAATAAATCTCTAAAATCATAAAATTTACGGGTCTTACGGGTGAATACTGGCACACGTAGTTTAACTGATCTAGAAGAGCTGGGTCGAGCTGTCGAACGATCCAGAGAATCTCTTGTACCTTCAAACAATAATAATTTATCAGCCCCAAATCTTACTTAATTGTTCAAAGCTAAAATTCTTAAATATATAAGCATTTTCAGGGTTTGACTATCAATTTGGAGGATTTCGATTTGAATTTGGCCAAACGGATTGCGGAATCGGAATCAGGACGTCGAAAAACATAAAGTATGACTTTTCGAAAATTTAAATTCTTGGTCAAAGTCAAAGTCAACCACTTTGACCATCGATTTGGAGGTCTTCGGGTTTGAATTTGGTGAAACGGACAGCGAAAACGGATTCGCCATGTCAAAAACGTCGATGCTTTGACTTGAAATTCCCGAAGTTTGGCAGGGTTTCGCTTTAATTAATTTGAAGGGTTTGTTTCTCGCTCGATGATGAACACAACGGTGGTTTCAAAACGACGATCGGAATTCGGACGGCGTCGGGATCTAAGTCGGAAACCGGCGTAGGGGGAAGGGAATTTGGAAGTGTGGTTTTCTGTTTTTGAAACAGAAACCACACGTATATAACATATAACCCCAAACTTACCTAACTTGTTTGGGTAAATTCAGGGATTAGTCCCTTAATTTTCTTTAACTCTAAAACAAGCTCCAAGTTTTAAAATATTTCAATTTAGTCCCCAAATTTTCGTCAATTTTCATAATTAACCTCCAATTTCAATTAAATACTATTTTGTAAATATTCGGGTTGTTACAGCCTGTCTATAGAGGGCACCAAGGATGGACTATAGGGGGATGGTGGAAAAGAGGTGCGGCAGTCGCCTTTCTCCAAGCCTTTCTTTAGGGTATTTTTTCCTCTTCCTCATCTCTTTTCCTAGAAAGGTATAATGAGATATTTATAGTGGAAATTTCTAGGGCTTAGTGCCCTTGGAAATTCTCTAAATACCCTTGGTTTCATACCCATTGTACGAATAATATGGCAGCTGGCAGTTGACCCAAATTCTTTGCAAGGACAGGGGTTTACGTGAGGTGAATTGGATAGCTGGCCATGTGACGTCAACAATTTTATCTGGTACTGCATCATACTGGCAAGATAAAACTCACCTTGGCAAGAAAATTTGTTCCTCACTGTCGTCATCTTCTATTCCATTTAATTTGTCTCGGCAAATAAATTCTTCCTCAGTCATTTCTTGCATCATCGCAATCAACAAACAACCCTTCTCCTCAGAAGTATTAGTTTAGTCAAATAAACTTTGTCTCAGCAAAACTTATCCACCATATGCAAATATATCCTAAATACAACTATATACGGCTAAAATGTTATGTCAATTGCTTTTAGACAATTAATAACTTAAGTAAAAAGACCTAAAATATAGTCTTTTTACGGTGTTAAAACACCCGAACTTAATCTATTGCGTGTCCTCAAGCGATGGATAATGAACAATAGAACAATGAAATGTTGTGGCAAAGTATAAATCAGGACAGTCCAGTGGTTTAAAAATTCAACCCTCAGCAGCAAGTTTGGTCTCAACATGCTATACTGAACTGAGAAGTCAAGTACCTTTCCCTAGGTTAGGATCCTTTTTTAGTGTGTGTGTGTGATTGTATCTAGTCTATGTTTAACGAATTTAGAAAACTCCTAAGTGAGTTCTTTTGTTTTGCTAAGGCATAAAATTATTCATTAAGCACAACTTAAATCCTGTTTATACAACATCTAGTTTCTGATTTTTTTCTTTTTTTAACACTTCTTCGAGGGTAATCAGCCCATCACACCTACCGTCCCATACTCTAGGTGAAACAGAGCATACCTTCCGCCCCCAAGCTTGTCAGGTAGAGCCATCCCATGACTGTTTCATTCACTCATGTGCCAAGGCTAACATTTATTTAAGAGTTCTAGGTAATGCCGATGCACAGAGGAGTGTCCCTCTATAATTATAGTGATGCATTTATTTTCAATTCATAACACTTAGGAGTTCAACTTAATCTTTTCAATCATTTGATGTCAGGGCGCGCAAAAGTTTTATCCTAAAAATTTTCTATGTCCCTTAAGAATAGAAAACATACAGTCGTGTTAAAAGAATCACAAAGAATCAAGTCCTAAGGTTGGTTCTATCCTCCTCAATAGTCATGTACAATAATTCTGGCCAAGGCAAAAAAAAGTTTCATCATCGGGCATCATGAACTTATTCCAAACAACTAGCCTAATCCTAACTAATGCCATGACGAAAAATATTATACTAAACATTATAAAGTAGAGAAAATTTTGCCTTTTCTTATTTTTATGTAAAATTAAAGTTTGAGAAAAATTATAATTAAATTAGATAAACTTAATTTAGTTACTAGTTTTGAAAAAGTTATGTTCTCATCGCTTTTTTTATTTGTCTTTTTTTAATGATTGAGTTGTTAATTCTTGTTAAATTTCAATAAAAATGTTAATTAACTTAATCATTAAATTTTAAATAAAATATTAATTTAACAATTTAATAATAGATAAAATATAAATTTGACCCTTAAATCCAATCAAAGTTCTCTTCGCTAGTCTTCACTTATCATCGTTTTCGGTCACCGTCGATTACCATCATCGATCGTTGATAACCATTGAATCTTAAAAATTTTAATCTACTATTGTTTTCCTGGCGCAAATCTAATGTCTATTTCACAAAAATGTACCAAACTTCATCAATTGGGTCCATGGGGTCCAGGGATTAGAGTTGATTTCTTATTTATATGTCTTGTTTGTACTCAAGCTTTTAGAGACAAAATCCTATGATATGAGATCTCATTGGTGGTCCGAGAAGCACGACATTCAGGATGTGCACATGTGGCGTGGAACAATGTAGAGCGAAAAAAGATGGTGGAATCTGCTTTGGAGACTTGAAGCTATTCAATTTGGCGATGTTGAAGAAACAAGTTTAAAGATTTATTCACTGTCTTGTTTCTCTTTTATGCAATGTTTTCACATCAAAGTACTTTGTAAACTCTAATTTTCTAGATGCTAAACTGGGAGTAAGAGCCTCATTCGCGTGGACGTGTATCTTTAATGCAAATGAGGCCCATAAGAATGAATACTTTTGATGAGTCGACATTGATAGCCCCTCATAAATGCATGGCATGCACTGGGTAGATAAATATAAGTGGTTTTCAATAACATCTACAACAACATTGTTGATCAACTAATCCTTCATAAGGATTTCATTGTTCTAGGGGTTCCACGATGGCATGCAATTAAGGTTCAACATATCTTCACGGAACAAGACACAAAGCAAATCTGGGGCACTATTATTTCACCAACTCTAGGGGACCAACTCATTTAGAAGCGTAACAATTTATGGTGTTTATTACACCAAATCGGATTATAAGTGGTTACTTTGGAGGTGGGGATTATCTGAGACCCTTCTTCGATTTGGAAGTTAATAAAAAAAATCCCAGTACTACCAAAGATCATATTATTTTGTTGGTGAATTTGCCCTGAAGTGTTACCAAAAATAAGATTGTAGTAGAAAGACTAAGTTCGGGGTTGGGCATTCTATGCTCACAAGAAATAGAGACCATCATCCATGCTCGAAAGGAGTTCCCTAAGACAAGTAAAACTTTGAGGCTAATGGGGCTTGACAGGAGCTATTTTGAAGGCCACACAACAACATGCAAATTTTGGATTAAAAATACTGCTGTAAGACTAGACCGAGAAGGATTCACAAAGTTCCTTAATCTAATTTGAAATATTTGGAATAGACGAAACAAATGGGTGCATAATGGGGAACGTCAAAATCCGGGAGATATTATCAATGCTACTTGGTTCCTAGGGATGAACTTAAAAGAAACTAACAAAGTCTTGGGGGTCATCCTCAACAAACCATGCAGAACGAAAAGGAAGCAATGGAAACCCCCATAAGTCGAGAGTTTGAAAGTTAATGTGGATAGGGTTTTTCACCCAACTTGGGTGCAACCACAATCAGTGTTATAACACGAGATCATCTAGGAATTGTGGTGGGGGGACTGGCTACAAGACTAGAAGGCACACATTCAGCTGAATCAGTTGAGGTGACAGATTTTACGAAAGAACTTCGTATGGAAACCGAGAACGATTGGGAAAATCTTGTCTTTGAAGGTGATGCCATCTTCATTGACAGGTGTTTAGTTAATCCGAGAGATGACATGTTGGTGATTGGATTGATTCTCAACAAAACGTGCTTGTTCATGACAAGCAATCTGAACCTCAACGTGCAATTTGTTACGCCAACTGTGTTGCTCGCAATTTGGTATAATGGGCTTTATCAAGGATCAATCTTCATTGGTTTTTTTTTATGTATCAAAATATATTTCGAACAATGTACTTCTTGACTCCATTGGCATTTAAATATATTTCTCATATTTTAGGAAAAAAAAACCTTCAAAGTAGAAATGGTCCAATTACATCTCTAGTCCTTCCTTTTTAAATTCTCATCTCAAAAACTCTTTCCATATAAATAATTGGACTCAATTCCCATCCGATTAAATTCAAATTTTATTTAACAAATCCAATCACACTTAATAATCGATTCGTTCATGATTCAGGCTAAGACTTTAACAAATCTTGTAACATCCTCAACTATCAAAACTCAAAACGAAATCAAATGTTCATACATAATACATAGTATCCCTTTAAACATCAAATAGAATCAAATTATCAAAATTCCACATCGTAACATCATGTTTATTATTCACTAATCAAATCATAGTTGATTCCATATTTAATATCTTCACTAAAATTTTCTAAATGTTCAAGGTTTTATCCGAAAATGTTAGAACTATGAGAAGCATTCATTTAACAACCTTGACAATCAATAGTTGCTTAATTCATAGACTTAGGGGCTGTTTGTTTGCCTCTTAATGGAACCATTCAACGTTGAATGCTGAATCGTTCAACATTCAGCGCGGTTGTTTCGCACCTCTGAATGATTCAGTGTTGACTGATTCAGCAAAACAGTGTTGAATGATTTAGCACAGAAGTACATTCTGAATGATTCAGAGCCATTAGCAAACAACATGTCACATTCAGAGCTAATTCATACAGAGCCTCTGAATCATTCAACATTTGAATCATTCTTAAGTAAACATCCCCTTAGTCTAATATTGTTATCACACTTAAGGATCAAATTTAAACATTTTAAAAATTTAAAGACTTAAGGGTAAATAGTCACATAAAAATAAACTTATTATCTTGAACATATTAAATATACGATAATGCTACAAATTAGTCTAAGGTGAATTTAAAATATGTAATATTCCATTTCATAACTTATGATACCAATTATGAATTTCTTAAGGACTTTATTATAATTTAATAATTTATTCTGATTCATTAATTGTGTGATATTAATAACATATTAGAGTTACACAAACTTAAAATCATACAACATACAATAGTTCACACGATTCAATTTTAATCTAATAAAAGATACAACATAAGACCAAATTGAATTTGATAAACATTATTAACTTTTTGGTACAGATATTATAAGATGAGTACTATTACTGGCTATATAGTATTTCTAAATACATACATAAAACTTAATCAAACTTATCCTAACTTTAACGTAACAGGTCGTAATTAAAATTAATACAAAACAAATCCAAACATTTAAGAAACATGACATTTACCTAAGCATACAAACTTTCAAAAGCATACTTATTATCCATATACATATCATCTAAAAAATAATCAATTCAAGCATTCTACACATAACTTATCTTAGCTATTTTTTCATGTCTTAAAACATGTCATTATATTTACAAAGCGCTTGAGGAATCATAGAAATTATTCATTCATGAACACACCTTGTTATCAACTCATTCATGAATATCTTAATTCATTAAGATAATATGAATTATTATTTTTAAATCATGCATCATGATAACAAGTGCATTTACCTTATTTTTCACAATATACTTGAAAGATTTCACTTTTTATCCCCGTGGTACTTGAGGCTCTATCTTTATTATCACACACGACGTAACTAATTTAAACTCCAAACTTATAACTAAATAACATAGAATCGTAGCTACATAGTAATTACACAACAAAGACATATGCCATTATCTAGTAGTTTAGAGAAATTATACTAAATATTTTGAAAGTGACTTGCAACATCCTAAAAACAATTGGAAAACTGTCAAACTTATTTCTATGAAATGGTGAAACAAAAAGAGTGTGAGCTTGTAAACCTTAGTGAGGTAGTCAACATAACACAAATAAAATGAACATAACATATTAGTTTGTCCTTAACATACTTGAATGATAAATGACACATAGTGAACATATCATAACATGAACTTTTATGGTAAGAACTTATATCATAACATGAACTTTCATGACAGGAATTATCTCATATAAATCATAATCTATTATATATAACTTCCATGTGAACAACTCATATCATATATTTAGCTTGTAAACTTAGGATACCAAATAATCACATTTATTCATTAACTTAGTCCATAGTCATTCATGGCAAGAATTTATATCCTACAAAGTCATTATTTAATCCATTGGATTATAAGTAGATATGGATACACGAATTTTCAATCAAATTGTCACTAAATAACTAAGAATGATCTCCCTTCAACGTCGTCATTGACCAAAAAACTTTCCTCCAACATTACCAAATAAGGATCGTAATCTCTGGATCATAATTCAAATGCAAACATGAGCTGAAATGGACTTTATGACATGAAAATTGTACCCAAACTATACTTATTGTACAAGCGCAATACTTAACATATTTTTCACATGATTTCTTATCATTGTGTACCAAGTGAATCATAGCTCCTTATAATTTACATAGTTTATTGTCTTAACGTACCAAGTGAGTTGTAGCTTTTTATCATTCACATAGTTTTTATTCATGCTTTCATAACATATTGTTATGATTTATGAAGCTCAATTGATCAACCAAAATTGTGTCCAAGAGGAGGCTTTTTAAAATTTTGGGAATTAATAAGAAAAGATAGGAAAAATTACTCAAGGATTTATAGTGGTTCAACTTCCTCAATGAAGTCTACATCCACTACCTTACCTCTTCACTAAGGATTTCCAACAAATTCACTAATTTGTTATTTCTTTTTCTAGGATCAAGAGTAACCTTTAAAATTCCATATCTTTTACAATGGATAAGATAGAACCAAAACCCCTTTTTAACAAGGATAAAAGGTTGTAAACAATAAACCTCTCAAAGGAAGGTGTTTACACCATTTAGCTCACTAAAACACTCTATGTACAATAGAAAAGGAAAAATAAGATTGACATAGTTTTTCTCTTGGTATGGATTGCTTGGATAGGTGTTGTAAACTTCTTCAAGTGTCCTCAACTTGTTTTTATATGTTGGAATGTGTCTGTAGTCGTTTCTAGCCGTTGGGGATGTTTTGGAGCAATTGGGGACTTTATTGTTGCAAAATAAAACTGATGAGACCAAGGAGTATTGGTATTTGGGCTTGGAGTATTATTAGTACTTGGGCTTGGAGTATCGATACTGCACTAATAAAAATTAATCATTTTTCATCCGTTGGGCTAGGAGTATCGATACTGAGATCATGGTATCGATAGTACTATACAAAGTAGTATCGATACTCCTTTGAGTATCGGTACCAAAATTTCCTACTGGAATCTGAACAAATTTAAAACCAATAAGCAGTGTCGATACTACCATAAGGGTATCGATACTTTCCTTACCTTAGGTATCAATACTACAAGAACAATATCGATATTTTTCATGTAGCATCGATATTGTAAGAACAATATTGATACGTCTTTTAAGAAAATCATTTTTTCTTCAAATTCATGTTTTAAGGACTTTGAATTATTTTTGAAAACTTTGAATAAATTAAATTTAGTCCAAAAGCATTTTGCCCTTAAAATTGTTATATCAAAATAGGTTCAACAATCTCCCCCTTTTTGATATAACAAAACATTTGAAAAAGTGGTATTGGCAAAATCTCCCCTTGATAAAACATTTAATGAAAAAGAGAAATATGTTTGAAAGATATTAAAGCTCCCCCTTTTTCATTATTGAAATTGAATTTTTCAAACCTATACTTCACCCCTTTTTTATATAAAAAATAATTCAAACATTTAGAATATAAAAAATAATTCAAACATTTTGGTTCAAAAATAGCAATGGAGAGTAAGTAGAAATTTTAACATAAAATCATTTGGGGGAAAAATCAAAAGCTCCCTCACAAATGTATTCCCAAAAAAATTTGACTTTAAAATCTTGATACTATTGAATTTCAACAATGATGAGGAAAACATGTTAGTAACACATGAAATTCAATAAATCCAAGTTTATACTACTTTATGCAATATTAACATTAGACATTAAAGTTCATATTCATAAAGTTATCCAATAATGTTATGCATTTGAAAAAATGATATCAATTGTTAGAAAGACATCATTTGCAATAAAACCACATGCATAAACATTTAAATTTAAGGTTAAAAATAAAATTTTGTAAACAACAAAACATTAAAAGAAAATTTGACCAAAAACATAATAATGAACTAAAATTTGATAAAAATCATTGAAACTTTAAAATGTTCACCATAACACATTTTTACATACATGAGATGAAAAACAATATATAATCATTTATGCTCAAAACTCATGTATGCATAACACAAAATATGCAACCAATTATGCAAAATAAAAAAAAATAAGTTTAAAGGTCATTCATTCCTCATTTTGTGTGGTTAGAGCATTTGCATTTCTTCACTTTTGTCACCATTGCTCCCACACACCTACAAGAGACATTTATATAGCTTTTGGTATCCAAATTGCTTTGGATCCTTGAGTGTTAGTGCAAAAGTCTTCTTGTTTCCTTGGGAACCCATACTTGTCTAATTTTAGAATGTTTACTAAGTTTTCAAGGACAAGTATGTTCCATGTGACCATGAAAATGGCTATGTGAGTATTTTGCCATTTTTAAACATGATGAAGTTTTGAGAAATTATTTATTTTTATTTTGTTAAACATTAAAGATTAACTTTTAAATCAAGATTCTCTCTTTTTTAAATCATTAATTTTGAATTTAGAAACCTCAAAATCTTTTTTCAGAATTTCATTTTGTTTTTCATAATCTATTTTTGCTTTTAAAAGAAAATCATTTTCAATTTTAAATTTTGAAATTAATTTCTTATATTTGGAATTCATGGTATCAAAGTCCAAATACAATTTAGCATAGGCTTCTTGCAACTCTTTAAAAGAATAAGAATTTAAATTACAAGAGTAAGAAGATACCTTGGGCTCTTCAAGAGCCATCAAGCACACCACATTTGAATTTGGAAGAATTGAACTTGATGGTTTTTCTTTATTGTCACCATAAAGTTTTTTGATTTTATCCCATAGCTCCTTGTCATTTGAACATGAAGAAACTCCTTCATATACATTGGGGCCAAATGCACAAAATAAAATGTGCATGGCCATGACATTTTGTTGAGATTTCTTTCGTTCTTGGTCACTTCACTCATTCTTCTTAGTTTAAGAAGAATACCCATTCATGATCATTTCCCATGCTCCAAGATTAATGGATTGAATGAATAGTTTAATTAATTTCTTCCAATGACCATAGTTAGCTCTACTAAAGTATGGAGGCTTGTCGATCAATTTGGAGTCCTCCATGAAGAATAAGCTGGATGTGGAAGTCATCTTCTTGGTGGCATTGCAAAATGGATAGAGCATCTTCAAGGATCATCTCAAAAGGCTGTTGAAACTTCTAATGAGACAAGCTCTAATACCAATTTTTAAGATTTATAAAGCTCAATTTATCAACCAAAATTGTTTCCTAGAGGGGGTGAATTGACCTTTTTAAAATTTTGGGAATTTAGGAAAAATGATAAGAAAAATTGTTGAAGGATTTATAGTGGTTTAACTTCCTCAATGAGGTCTACATCCACTACCTTAGCTCCTCCTTAAGGATTTCCAACAAATTCACTATTTCGTTCTCTCTTTTTTCTAGGCTCAATAGTAAACTTTACAAATTCCCTATATTTTACAATGGCTAAGATAGATACAAAACCATTTTTTAACAAGGGTAAAAGGTTGTAAACAAGAAACCTCTCAAATGAAGGTGTTTATAAAATTAGCTCACCAAAACACTCTGTGTACAAAAGAAAAGGAAAAATAAGATTGGAAGAATTTTTCTCTTGGTATGGATTGCTTAGATAGGTGTTGTAAACTTCTTCAAGTGTCCTCAACTGTTTTTATCGACACCATTTTCCACCCGGGCGGGGAAACACCGACACCATCTTTGGAGTTTTTATTTTGAAAAGAATTTTGAAATGTGAGGAGTCACCACCAATCATTTAAGGTGTGATTGGGACACCATCAAAACCGGGTGCTTTTAACAATTTTTTTTAATATCAAATTACCAAGTTTTAAGGTCTACGAAAATCCAAAAATCAGGTTCGGGAGTCAGTTACGAATGGGGAGGGATTAGCACTCTCACAAGAACCAAAAAATTGATACCTAGTTGATTACCCTATATTTAGAATAAAAAATTTTGAGTTCGAACTTTATTTAATTAAAAAATATTACGGATGCAAAGTTGAAAATGATATTCATTTATTAAAGCCGATAGCATTCACCCCTAGCATAAACGCGGGAGATGAATAATTGTGCTCGATAACTTTACATTGCCTTAATTTTAAAAATCATGATACGGTCTTGAAAAGGATGTCGACCTATTTCGAGAATCACCAGTAGTCACCCCTTGAGCATTCTTGATATGCAATTAATTCCCTAATAAGTGAACATTGACTTAGGTTTAAAAATAAAATGCAATCAAATAAATTTTTATTCACCCTAATTAATCTAAGGGTAAATTAAGGCTTTTTCTAGCTTAAAGTGTAAGATTATGAAAATTAAGGAACCTAAAAGCTCAAGCCTAAAATGTAGGTCCTAATATTAACCCTATTTGATTTTAATCAATTATTGAATCGAATAATTGAGATGGTCCCTTGAGCATTTAAGCGAGGGCCAACTCGAATTATTCCCTAAATTAAAATGACTATATTGAAATCTAACTAAAGTAAAGGTTATAACATTAATTTAAATTAATTTTAAGATTCGAATAGTTAAATTTGAACCTCGAGCAAAAGCGAGGACCAAATTAAGAATTCTCTTAAATTAAGGACTAAACCTAAAATAAAAGTGATCTAGATGGGCACTAAAATATTGAAATATAAATTAAAATGGGTTTAATTTAAAAGACAAATGATCTAACAAGGACTAAGTTAAATGGAATTTAAAATTGAAGGCAAAATTAAAAAACAATTAATGAATATAAAAAGACTAAATTGAAGAGAACGAAAAATGAAAGTTGAAATTGAAATATTGAGAATGACTAAAATGTAACAGAATAAAAAATAGTAACTACATCGGAAATAGGCAGTGACCAAAATGCATAAATTGAAATCATCACATCAAATTCCAAAATAAATAAAGATATCAAAACTAATTAGTGATTAAAATATAACAGCATAAAACTCAGTGATCGATTTCAAATAAATGATATAAAACAATGATTAAATTAAAATAAAATAAAGGCCAAATACCGAAAGAAAAGGGAAAGAGTACACTTGGTGACTAAAATGCAAATGCTCGGCAAAGTTTAAGGGACCTATATGGTTATTTAACCTTAAAACTAGTGACTAAGACAAAAACAAATTAAATTACCGAGGATCTGTGTGTAATTTTTCAACCTGAAATATACTAACAGTTATAATAGGTAAAATAACTAAATTAGACCACAAGCACTAAAATAACTGTGAAAAAGTCTAAGCATGTAACTAAAAAGTAAAAACGCGATAAGAGTAGAGGGACATTATCATAATTTACCCCTAAACTTCTGATATTTAAAATACATTTTTTTTGTTTAAGCTCATTTACACCCAACAACCCGAGAAAAACCTTCCCTTCGCTGAAAAGCTCTCAAACTCCTTGGCGTCACTCCCTTCACAACCCAGCGGTTGGCCACCGTATCGCCACCACGCCAGTCACCATTAATCAGCTCTGACTGCCGCCTATCGACATTAGAAAAGAAAGAAAAATCCATCATTCGAAGCATCTCTTCACCTCGAACATGGATCTAACATTGGTTCTTTCAAAAGCGAACTAGATCATCATAGATCTAGAAGAAGAACTTCAAATCTCCCAATTTTTTACGAACTATCTCCCCGGTGAACCAACGAACGAGAGTAAAACCTTCTTCCTTCCTTTTTTCTCTACTTTTTGTTGGTTTAGTTTGAACACCCACTGGTGTTTTATACTAACCCTAATTTCTTATCTTTAATGAATAGAACCTCGAACAGTTATAAGACAAAACCAATGAGACTTCACCAGTACATGCACAACTCTGGTAAACCCGCGCTAAAAAACCTTTATCCTTTGCTTGATTTCGTAGGTGATAAAAAAAAGAAATATCTTGTTTCAGCTTCAAAAATAAACCTAGAATTTACCTCAAAAAAAACAAAAAAAGGATTTATGTTACTTTGGATTCCAACGTAAAATTTATGGGAACAATATCTGTTCGTATTGCTTTTTAAAAAAGAGCGAGTGATCGATTACATTTCTTTGAAAAAAAGAATGAAAAACCATCCCTTATACATTCTCCGTTCTAGGTTTTAATACCCATTTTACAAAAAAAATAGATGATTACAAGTTTTTTTTGTTGTTGTTGTTTTTGCTGAGCTTGCGTGGAGTACTAGAATTTGGGTGATGGTGGCGTGCGTGGAGTGCTCTTTTGGTGTTGGGCCAGGAAGCGGCGGGTGTTGATTGGGGTGTTTGGGGTGGTTACTCTTGGGTTTAGGTTAGATTCGGATAAGGTTAAGTCAAGTATGGGTTGAGTCTAGTTTGGGGTTTGGGTCTAGTTTGGAGTTTGATTTGGGTGTTTATGTTTGGGTTGGTCTTGAGGCCCGGTTGAAAAATGGTGATTATAGTTTCCCTTCTTTGCTCATTGCAGTGAAACGGGAATAGAGAAAAGACACACAAAACACCATTTTTTAACATGGTCTCTTCTTGTCAAGCTGCAAACTCTTTCGCTAGGAATGTTAATCCACCTCCTTGTGAAATCGTCGAGTCATTGCTACAAATGATGTCATCTTTTCTTCATTTTCTTGGCTGAGTCTCTATCTTCAGTTCTTCAAGCTTGATCTCACTCCAACGTTCTTCCCTGACCCTCTATCGAATTATCCTCTTATCTTATAATTTACTGGATCACTTCTATGAGTGTTTGAAGATCTTCTCATCTTGGCTTGCACCAGTCTTATAAGTGACGAACTAAGTAAGAAACTTTGGAAATCGTTTTCTTACTATTCTAAAATCACGTGAAAACATCTTGCCCAAAGGTCTTATGGATGACCCAAAGGTCTTATAATCTTACTCGAAAGACTTATAGATGACCCGAAGGATTTAAACATCATGCTCAAAAGACTTTCTGATGGCCCGAAGGACTTACTCAGTAAGAAACTTTGAAAATCGCTTTCTTACTTTTCAAGAAAAATCAATCTTTTAGAAAAGATTCGAATGAGAAACTTTGGAAATTGCTTTCTCATTTTTTGAAAATCATATGAAAATATTCTGGCCGAAGGTCTTACGGATGGCCCAAAGGACTTATCATCTTGCTCAAAAGACTTATAAATAACCCGAAGGATTTAAGCATCATACTAGAATGATTTACTGATGGCTCGAAAGACTTATTTAGTAAGAAACTTTGGAAAAAAATTTCTTACTTTTCAAGAAAAACCAATCTTTCAGAAAAGATTTAAATGAAAAAATTTGGAAATCGCTTTCTCATTTTTCAAAAATCATATGAAAACATCATGCCCGAAGGTCTTACTGATGGCCCGATGGACTTACTCATCAAGAAACCCTTGAAAGTCAAGTTTAGTTTCTTAAAAACTTTTGTTTACATTTATCATAAAGAAACCCTTAAAAATTAGGCTTAGCTTCTTTAAAAATTCATTGAAACAATCACCAAGAAACCCCTGAAAATTAAGCTTAGCTTCTTTGAAAAATCATTGAAAATAATCATCAAGAAACCCCTAAAAATCAGGTTTAGCTTCTTTAAAATTAATTGGAAATAATCATTAAGAAACCCCTGAAAATCAGGCTTAGCTTCTTTAATCATTCATCATGTCAATAAACTTCTGAAAATCAGACTTAGTTTCTAAAAACTTATTTGAAAACATTAAGAAACCTCTAAAAAATAGGATTAGATTCTTTCAAAATTCATTTGAAACATCAAGAAACCCCTGAAAATTAGGCTTAGCTTCTTTCAAATTCATATCGATTGGGTAAAATGCCCCGCTTCAAAACAATGATTGTTTTATGGATTGGGTTCCTCAATTCTTGAGGTTCTACTACTATGAATATAAATCCCTCAATTGAATTCTGACTTTTATTTCTCTTCTTTTCATGAAAAATCTGTAAAAATTATGTACATATGTATGACAAGATGAATGCACTTTAAATGTATCTAAATGTAATGCATGACTTTCTTATACGCAGAAATGTTTATCAGTAATCCTCTTTTGACTTCAAAATGGAGATCTCGATCATCTTTCACTTGATCACTCTTGTATAGATCCTGCCTCAATATCGAGACAACAACTTGCCAGTTCATGTTTTTCAATCTTCTGGGGATCAACTTGATCATTTTGTGGTATTTGTTTTCTATTTTCATTTCAGAAGAAATATTTTCTCTCCTGAATTCTTGTTATAACCAGGTATATGACCATGACGCTATTTATGTCCTTGACTCGATTGCTTAATCAAATTTGTTTCTTAGGACAGATCCTATAATTGCAGCATGAATGGTTTGTTTCTCAAGGAAAGATCTTTTAGTTTTGATTTCCTGCCCTTGGCACTCCAAATGGTGAGACTCACTCGCCACATCTTCTTGATTTAAATCTTGTGATCTTAGCGATATTTGGTTTTGGTAATACCCCCATGTAGGTTCTCATGGCTCTCTTCGCGCCAAAAATCTTAATCTAGAAAGGTCTTGTTCTTGTATCGCTAATCAACAATGTTATCGAATAACTTAAGGGCTTCTCTTTATGATGCCATAATCAGATATACACTTAAGAAGTGATCAATTCGTCTAACATATATGTCTTTCATTTTTGCTATGAGCTAGGATATGTGCCACTTTCAACTATGGTGATCATCTGCTTTTGACAATGTCACAAGGAAGTGTTAGAAGTTCTATCCTCTAGTCTTTATGGTCTTTCGTACTATTTTCTTTTAAGAAATACTTCATTATTTTTGCATCGTTTGTTCGTTTTCTTTGATAGAGGCATAATGTGATTGATAGTCTTCGTGTTTGAGCTGTCTTTTCAAGTTTTCAACTCGCATTCTCCTTTGGTTTCAAGACGTCATCTAAAATTTTACATCTTAAACCCTCATTTTATTATTTTTCCTTAACATGCATTAAATATTTTAGGAAACTAATTTTTACAAATAAAATTAACCATGAGGGACGCAATGAAATCTGAAGATAATCTTTCCACTTAAAAATCCATGTATGATTAGAAGGGACTTTTCAGGCCCGTAACGTGGGCTAGGGCTTACGGTTATGAAATAAATGGATAAATATGCCCAAACAAGTGTTTAAAGGTTATCGAACCAATGATCGATTCGCTTTACTATTTTCAATCTTATCTTGCTCGATTTGAATCTGCTTGCTTTTTTTATTTTCTTTTATTTTCTTTTGATGTTTCATGATCTTTTGGCGAATTGATTCTTGATCTTTGAACCATTTGTACTTGATCAACCTTATGACTTGAAGCTCGATGAGTCGCTCGTCTTGAGGTACTTGATCGGTTTTCTTTCTTTTTCTTCTTTTCTCTTCATTTCTTTCTTTTTTTTTCTTATTTTTCTCTTTTTTTCCTTTTTGTTTTCTATTCTCTTTTTTTATCTATTTTTTTATGTTTTTTTCTTCTTTTTGTTATACAATTTTTGTCATTTCAACTTGATTTGATCTTCGAGCGCTTTGTATTTGGTCCACCTTATGGTATCTTGTTATTTCTCACCCTGACTTTCTTCTGTAACAAAATCTGGATTGATGGTTTTCATTGTTACAAGAAGATTTCCTTCACCTTGCCCCCTAGTATGGAGGACAATCCTTAGTTAGGTTAAATCATAACAAAAATAATTTAGGCTAAAATGGGGACAATAAGGGATATATTTTTATTCTTTTTCTTTTTTCTTTTGAAAGTATAAATAAAAAAAAGCCGATCATCATCTCGTACACGGAAGTCCTTGTAGAAAAAGTATCCCCAGGGGGACGAGTATTCGAGATTAACCTTATTTACAATGAAAACGATGTAATTAATGCATGATATAATTAATTAAATTTTTTTTATTTCTACTTCACTTTGCTCCTAGTATGCCCCAATTATTTGGTTTCACCCCATCTTGTCTTTCTTGCAGGAATGGTTCTCGTACACACGTCCATTTGTACTTTAAGCCTCTTGATTTTATTGAGGTTGGGAAATGAATGCTAGTCTTGTGTATAGAAAGGGATAAATGTGACTTTAAAGTCACAATTCTGGAAAGGTAATGTTATGGAAAGGTAAAAGTATGGATTTTGGTTTCTCGAGGATGATAAGGGCATGACTTTATTGTTTCAGATGGAAGTTATGTCAAGGTTCGGTCATTTGGTAGTAAGCATATGTTATGTCGGGTAAGGAAACAAGCAATAGTTCTTTCGTCTTTGGATGGTGTATGGAAGGTCTAATCTTTCCACTTGTTAAAGATTTATAATTAATGAAGTAGTAAATAAACCTTTAATTCATTCAATATTCAGAGAATTACAATATTAAAACTTGATTTATTACTTGTAATCTTGGAAAACAATATAAGTTCAATCAACAAAATATTTATTGAGAAAATATGGAAAGAACAAAAACACATTCAGATATGACAAAGCCAATGTAATAAGGTTTCATGGTGAATGAAAGAATCTTTCCTGGTTTGCACCAGGATGTCTCATCATTAAAAGTTTATGCTCTTGGGCTAATTAAATTCTGGACCTTGCTCCTCGGTGCCCCACATATCTCTATGAAGCGCCTCAAACTTCAAATGACGCTAACATCACGTCCATAGCTCTCAATCCTTTTTGTACAAATAGGGTGACTTTATCTTACCTCAATATTTTTATCACAAGATTCTCCGCAAGTTACTCCCAGGATCTGTGATTAATGCATGTTGACATACAATGTATACCATGTAATGTACAATGTATAAATACTAATGTAAAGATGCACATGAAAATGCAAAAATAAAAAAATGGGAATGAAAAATGCAAAATATTAATGCAACAAAGGAATTGATCCCAAAAATAACTGTTTCATGAACAATTACTGAAAAACTGATAATGTCTCGGTACACTGGGGAAGTGAAAATCTGGTCAATCTGTAAGTTGTCCAACTCCTGCGAGCGTTTGGGTATCGCATCTTCCTTCATCAAATTTAGGCATATTGAAAATCTTCTACCTTGTCTCCTACTTTCAGAAGTTCTTCGAGTTGGTTCGTGACTTTCAACTATTGGTTTCAACGTCGAATCTTCGTGAATCCGACTTGTTACCTCAGTTGGCAGAAATCTGGCTTGTCTCTTTAGTAGGTAGACTCTCTTTTGATGCTTCTCGATCTACATATAGCATCTTCAAAATTCTACCTAACCCAATGAAAGGCATTATTGTGGCAATGTTTTTCAAGAATCTTCTAAAAGATCAATTATTTAAGGGATCAATACCTCTGAATGATATGTCATGTTCATGCAAAAATGCAACAAAGTATAAGACCAGATAAAAGGAAATCAAGTTAGTAGAAACAAGACAAAAAGAATCTAGTTAATTGAAATGATTAGTTAAAGAAATGTAATCTTAGGAAAAATAATTAAATTCGACACCAAATTGAGACTGAAAAGTAAATCACACAAGGGAAATTAAGAGCCCTAACCGCATGCGTTCTAATTCTCATATGCTATCCACATGGCTCTAGAGGGGTAGGTTTACTAAATTCTCTAGATGAGGTTTGGTTCTAAAAATGTTCCCAAACCATCTTTACAACCTACTAAAGTTGACTCCGATTCTGGCTCACTACAAACTTGCGAATTGGATTATGCTTATGAGATCACACCACTAAAAGCGTATCTCGAAAATAATATCTGGATAGGCAATTTAGGGTACTTTCCAGAGGTAATTTATCTAACCCACACAAGGAAGCCCAATGCTCCTCATGAGGTGCGATGTTTCCCCTACTTAAGTAAATCATAATTGAGCTCGGGTTTAGAGCAATGATATGCAACAGTCCTAAATAAATTCAAAAAAGTGTAAGCATTAACCAGAGAGAAAATATTCTTTTTTTTTTTCTTTTGAAATAACATAATGAACCGTGAATTAAAATAAGATCGAACTCATAATTTCTAGAATCCTAAATATAGGGTAACCAACTTGTGGCTAGACTCTCAATTTGTTTTAAAAACACAAATGTCCTCAGCGGAGTCGCCAAGCTGTCGACATCATTTTTTCTCCCGTGCGGGGAAATACTGATATCGACTTGGGGGTATTTCTTTTGAAAAGAATTTTGAAATGACAGTAGTCGCCACCAATCATTTAAGGTGCGATTAGGACACCATAAAAACCGGGTGGTTTTAATAAAATATTTTATTTTTATCAAATTACCAAGTTTTAAGGTCTAGAAAAATCTAAAAATCAGGTTCGGGAGTCAGTTACTAGTGGGGAAGGATTAGCACCCCCACAAGTGCCCATAAATTGGTACCTAGTTGACTACTCTATATTTAGAATAAAAAAATTTGACTTTGAACTTTATTTAATTTAAAAATATTATGAATGCAAATTTGAAAAGGGTATTTGTTTATTAAAGCCGATAGCAATCGCCATCTAGCATAAACGTGGGAGATTAACTATTGTGCATCATAACCGAACATTGCCTTAATTTTAAAAATCTTGATACGATCTTGAAAAGGATGTCAACCTATTTCGGGAATCACCAGTAGTCACCCCCTGAGCATACTTGTGGTAGATATAACATTAATTCCTTAATAAGTGAACATTGCCTTAGGTTTAAAAATAAAATGCAATCAAACAAATTTTTATTCACCCTAATTAAGCTAAGGGTAAATTATGGCTTTTTCTAGCTTAAAGTGTCAAATTCTGAAAATGAAGGAACCTAGAAGCTCAAGCCTAAAATGTAGGTCCTAATATTAACCCTATTTGATTTAATCAATTATTGAATCAAATAATCGAGATGGTCCCTTAAGCATTTAGGCGAGGGCCAACTCGAATTATTCCCTAAATTAAAGGGGCAAGGTTGAAATATAACTAAAGTAGAGGTTCTAACATTAATTTAAATTAATTTAAGATTCGAATAATTAAATTGGAACCTTGAGCAAAAGCGAGGACCAAATTAAGAATTCTCTTAAATTAAGGTCTAAACCTAAAATAAAAGTGATCTATATAGGAATAAAATATTAAAATATAAATTAAAATGGGTTTAATTTAAAAGATAAATGATCTAACAATGACTAAGTTAAATGGAATTTAAAATTGAAGGCAAAATTTTAAAAAACAATTAATGAATACAAAAGGACTAAATTGAAGAGAATAAAAATTGGAGTTGAGATTGAAATATTGAGTAAGGACTAAAATGTATCAGAATAAAAAAATAGTAGCTACATCGGAAATAGGCAGTGACCAAAATGCATAAATTGAAAGCATCACATCCAATTCCAAAATAAATAAAGATAACAAAACTAATTAGTTATTAAAATATAACAACATAAAACTTAGTGATTGATTTCAAATAAATGATTAAATAAAACAATGATTAAATTAAAATAAAATAAAGGCTAGGTACTGAAATAAAAAAGGGAAAGAGTATACCTGGTGACTAAAATGCAATTGCTCGATAAAGTTTAGGGTACCTATATGGTGATTTAACTTAAAACTAGTGACTAAGACATACAAACATATTAAATTATCGATGACCTATGTGTAATTTTTCAACCTGAAATATAATATCGTAATAGGTAAAATAACTAAATTATACCACAAATATTAAAATAAATGCAAAAAAGTCTCACCAGGTGACTAAAAAGTAAAAATGCGGTAAGAGTAGAGGTACCTTATCCTAATTTACCCGTAAACTTCTGATATTTAAAGTACATTTTTTTTTGTTTTAGCTCATTTACACCCAACAACCCGAAAAAACCTTCCCCTTCTCTAAAAAACCTCTCAAACTCCACGACGTCACTCCCTTCACAATCCAACGGTCGGCCTATGCTTCGACACTATGCCAGCCGCTATCAATCAGCTCTGACTGTCACTCACCGACATTGGAAAAGGAAAAAAAGCCACTATTTGAAGCACCTCTTCACCCCAAACATGGATTTGACATTGGTTCATTCAAAAAATGAACTAGATCGTCATAGATCTAGAAGAAGAACTTTGAATCTCTTGATTTCCGACGAACCATCGCCCCGGTGAACCAACGAACGAGAGTAAAGTCTACATCCTTCATTCCTTTACTTTTTTTTGGTTTAGTTCGAACACCCGCTGATTTTTTTAGACTAATCATGATTTCTTAATTCTAATAAATGAAACCCTGGAAGACTATGAGATGAAACCGATGAGACCCCACTGGCACTCGCACAACTCAGGTAAACCCACGCTAAAAACCCTTTCTCCTCTGCTTGCTTTCGTAGGGGATAAAGAAAAAGAAAGAAAGATCTTGTTTCAGTTTCAAAAATAGATCTAGAAATTACCTTAAAAAAAAATTATTTCTATTGCTTTGGATTCCAGCGTAAAATTTATGGGAACAATCTCTGTTCGTAATGCTTTCTTAAAAAAAGGGAGAGAGCCTGATTACATTTCTATGAAAAAAAGAATGAAAAACCATCCCCTGTACATTCTTCATTATGGGTTTTAATAACCAGTTTACCGAAAAAAGAGATGATTACAAGTTGCGTTTTTTTATGTTTTTGTTGAGCTTGTGCGGAGTGCTGGAATTTGGGGGATGGTGGCGTGTGTGGAGTGCTCTTCTGGTGTTAGGGCATGAAGCGACGGCTGTTGATTGGTGTGTTTGGGGTGGCTACTCTGGGGCTTAGGCTTAGGTTAGATTCGAGTTAGGTCTGGGTCGGGTATGGTTTGGGGCCAGTTTGTGTCTGGTTTGGGCTTGATTTGGAGTTTGATTTGGATGCTTATGTTTAGGTTGGGCTTGAGGCCTGGTTGAAAAAAGGTTATCATAGTTTTATATGTTGGAATGTGTTTGTATCCATTTCTAGCCACTAGGGATGTTTTGGAGCCATTGGGGATTTAATTGCTGCAAAATAAAACTGCCCAGACCAGGGAGTATTGGTACTCGAGCTTGGAGTATCGATACTATACTAATAAAAACTAGTCGTTTTTAGAATGTTGGGCTAGGAGTAACAGTACTGAGATCATCGTATCGATAATACTATACAAAGTAGTATCGATATTCCTTTGAGTATCGGTACAAAAAATGCCTACTAGAATATGAACACATTTAAAACCAATAAGCAGTATCTGTACTTCCATACGGACAACGATATTTTTCTTACCTTGGGTATAGATACTATAAGAACAATATTGACATTGTTCATGTGTTATCAAGACTGTAAGAATAGTATCAGTACATTTTTTAAGAAAATAACTTTTGTGATCGAATTCAAGTTTTATGGACTTTGAATTATTTTTTAAAACTTTGAATAAATTCAATTTAGTCCAAAAATATTTTGCCCTTAAAATTGTTATATCAAAATAGGTTCAACACATATTTATCTTATTTTTATATATTTATAACACATATTTACACAATTGGAAGAAACACAATTAAACCAATGGACTTTAACACGTAAATTCATCACTTAATTTAGCACATAATTTCACTACTAAAATTAACACATATTATACAAGTGAAAGTGTTACATAATTACACTAGTGAACTTAACACATATTTACCTGTGAACTCTAACACACAATTCTACTAGTAAACTTTAACACATAATTATACTATTGAACTTAACACATAATTCCACCACTGAAATTATCATGTACTAATAAATTGTGCCATTGAACT
This sequence comes from Hibiscus syriacus, assembly GCF_006381635.1. Lineage (NCBI taxonomy): Eukaryota > Viridiplantae > Streptophyta > Magnoliopsida > Malvales > Malvaceae > Hibiscus > Hibiscus syriacus. The sequence goes on along the minus strand of NW_024062800.1, from coordinate 7,916,284 downwards.
TATCACATAATTACACTAGTAAAATTTAACACATATCATATCAGTGAACTTAACACATAATACTAGTGAACTTTAACACATATAATATTAGTGAAATTAACTCAGAATTATACCAATGAACTTAGATATATATCATATCAATGAAGTTAACACAAAATTACACTAGTCAATTTTAACATGTATTTACACCAGTAAACTTAATGCGTAATTCCGTCATTGAATTTATCACATATCATAACATTACCAAACATTTCACATATGCTTATCATGCTTATCATGTTTACCTTGATACTTAATTTTTCATCCATTGCTCTGTGAACCCAGACATGACTTAGGATTTCACCAATCAAATGGTAATAAGAATTAAAATGGAATGACATCGAGTCACCCAAACATGATACTACACTCACAATATACTACACTCATTGTATACTTCATATCGACATACCATTCTTGAAATCTTGATTCTCCCTTCCAGTTAGGAGTTTCCTCAATCAATTTCATGTCAATCATAGAATCAAACATAGAATTCATCAATCAAACATTGAAAACACATTATATCAAATTGACTAATTAACATAGAACGCTAATTTTCAAATGATTTGACTTTGATGTTCCAAAACTATAAATAATCATGAAAAAATAACCATGTAGCTTAAATTACTTCTATTACAACATAGAGTCTCTAATTATAAAAACCCTCAAAGGTAGGGTTTATGGACAAAGAACACATGTATTCAAAACTTAATGAATGTAGTACCAAAAGAAAGTTAGGATCATGGGCTTACCCTGTTTAGAACTAAATTCTAATGGCTAGATTGCTATGAACATAACTTGGTAGGCTTTAAATGCTTGAATAAGTTTCAAAAATGGTCGAGAAAAACAAAGGTTGAAGATGAAACTGAATTTTTCTCCTCCTTGAAGAAAAACAAAGGCTACCTAAAATGATACAAAATGCATTTTATTTTAAATAATGAAATGACTTAAAAATCCCATTTGATGACACCAACAATCAATGCAAGCATATATTATCATATCAAGTAGTAAAATTGGACGCAGCTAGTGTATCAAGTATCGTATCCACAAGGATCGATGATTACAATAGATTTGTTGATAGCAAAGTATAAAAAGATGTATAGGTGTTGCAGTAACCAATGGCATGACAAAGATAATTGTATACTAGATATAAAAGGCAAGGATTGTAGCAATCCTAAATGGAGCAATAATGTTAAACAATCACATACAATTTAGTGATGCTACAACAATCAAATTAGTGCGTCAAACATTAATCAAGCAAGTCATTCTTTTCTCAAAGTATTCATCACAACATACAAATATATATATCTATATACCAACTAAATATTTTTATTGATAATTCTACGACAATTAACTGGCATAGATCTCTTTATGCTACACGATAATTCTACACGATGCTCTCACGAACATTGATGCTATTTAGATTGTAACATGCATCTCAACGCATTACTGGAACTGTTTATATCTAAAAATAAACCCAAAAATTAAGCTCTTACAACACTAATCCAATTACTCAAGCAAGCTAAACAAACATGAATTTCATAAAATATATAACAAAAATAACATCCAAGTTTAACATCAATCCAAAAAATAACATTCAACCAAGCAATTAAAGTTTTTCCCCTTGTCGATTTTGAAACCCAAAAGCTTAGAAGAAACTCAATCAACCGCCGACCACCGCTCTCACGGTTGTACTACTGCACGACAAATCGCTACTCTCCCATATGGAAATTAAGTTGCCATGACTATTAGATGAGGAAAATATAAAAGGGGGAAAAGAAATATAGAAGAAAAAGCTAGAAAAATATGTTAAAAGCGTAAAGGGATATCCTTTTTATAATCCTCATGGTCAAAGCATCCTCCAATAGGAAAAATAAAATTTTTTTTTCTTTATTTTTCGTTTTTTTACAATAGGAATCGATAACTATCTGATTCTAGAAAATTCCTCTAACTGTCTGCTGAGTCATCATTTCCTATAGAATTGACTCAACAATTCTGCCTCGCATGTACTCACAGCAACACCAACAACATCAAGTAATGTCACAACATCAAAGTAGGAAATTCAAAAAAATAAATGATAATAGTCCAATAAATATCAACTCATTCCTAAAATGTAATTTATGCAAAATATATTAAAAATAAACTAAATATGATTCTAAAAATGTTAAATTTCAAGTTTAACCTAAGTAAAAAGCCTCTGAATGATATTCTTTCAGAGTTATTAATCATCAATTATGGGAATTGGATAAATTAAAGTTTTGGTCCTTTAGAAAAAAAATATGCACATGAAAGGGCTTATTCTAGACTTAACTTATTTATTCAAAGCTTGTTGCAAAGATCAAAACGAAATTTTTGATCTTCTTTTTGATCATCGGAAGTAAAAAAATCGAATTTAGGGATGTTACAAATCTAATCACAGTTACTAGTTAATTCATTTATAATTCGAGTTAACACTTGAATATTGGCACAACACGAAACATAGATTGATCCCAAAAAAAATTATCAATTGACTCGTTAAAAGTTTTTGAAAAAAAACTTTCGCTAGCAATAAAATACTAAACTTTCGCTTATGTTCTCAAAAACAATAACGATCATAGCCTCTAATCCCTAGACCCCATAGACCCTATTGATAATGCAAAGTTGATAATAAATGCCATAATTTTCTTTCAAAAAATGAAATATCAATGAATTTGGATTTTGAAATGAATAAACTTAATGTGAAAATATAACAATGTCATTACTGCAGTTCACACAATAATACAATCAAGTAAAATACAATAAGAATCACTCTTAGAATTAATATTTATTTTCCTAAAATATCTCCGCAATTAAGATAATGTAATAAGATCATTCTAGAGAAAAATTAGTAGACATGTAAAATTTGAACACCACGACACAATTAACAAGGAATCAAATTTCATGAACAATGCCTTCTCAATCACATAAATACTCATAGATAAAAAAATCTCTTTAACCTTGTGTATTCAACTGTAAGAGAAAAAGCAATGAAATTTTAGCCCCAAATTATTAAAGGAATAATGCGAAAAATGAAATAAAATTATGTTTTTGAATATGAACTAAGTTACATTATCAACAAATAAATTTAAAAATGAAATTATAAACACCAAAAAAGATAATAATGAATAATCACAATCATCATTTAAAATTTAAATGATTATGTGTCTTTACGCCCTCTCAATTTGGGAGTGAAATCAACAACGCCTAACTTAAGAAAATGACGATAAAATACAATATGAGGTAGTGGCTTGGTTAGTAGATCAATAACTTGATCTGCAACATGAAGATTAGAAACCTCAAGAAGGTTTTTTTCAACTTGTTCAAGTACAAAATGAAAACCAATAACATGTTTCATTCTACTACAAAAGATTGAATTGGCACAAATATAAGTGATGTTGACATTATCATAAAAGATTTTTGAAATGAATGAAATTAAAATCCCACTTCAAAAAGTAAGTTCGTGAGCCAATTTATCTTAGATAATGTTGTAACAATGACAAAATATTCTATTTTAGCTAAGGAATGTAAACAAACTGTTTTGTTTTTTTTTTTGGAAGACAAACTAATAGGAATAGATCCTAAATCGACAATATAACTTTTAGTAGATGTATGATTAATAGGAACACCAATCCAATCAGATTCAGAGTACACAATTAAACGATGATCAATTTCTCGAGAGAATTGAAGGTTAAAGGTATCAATATGTTGAAGATACCGTAGAATGTGTTTGAGAGCCACCTAAGTTTGTACAAGTCCTGAGAAAGACAATTGACGATAAATGCAATAATCAGGAAGTAAAAGCGAAGCAGTGTAACTTGCCTATGATATGATGATAAAGAAAGTCATCAACTGAACCATCTTTAGAAAAAGGTTAAAAAATAGTGGAAGGTGTCATCAGAGTGGCCACACATAGTTGTCCATGTTAACTTCTGTTGGATATATGAACTGCAAAACTACACCGTTAGCATTGACTGGAAATATAAACAGTAATTAAAAGGAATAAATTCGTAAACCGTGTCGTGGTAAAAACCACTGCCTTAGAAACGAATTCGCCCCGATGTGTGTAATCGTTGCAGTAGGTGGATCGTCCCCCGAGGTTAACACGGTCGCTCCGAATTCCGTACACCCAAAATCGGAGTGGACTGCTGGTGGTATTGCTCTTCTGATTGGAAAGCACTCAGAGAGAACTCACAGAGAGAATTGTAGAAAACACTTTTGTAAGTGAATTGTGAATGTTTGAGAGTGAGTTGAGAAGCTGAATATAGCCCTCTATTTATAGGCTAGAAATAGGGCTAAAATCATCCATAAAATTTCAGGATTAAATCTCTTCTTTTGTAACAACTTAAACGTCTAGATGAACCTGACTCAAAAATAGTCCAGGTTCATTGCATCATTGTTCAGCTGTTATAACTCCCGAAATTATATCATGTAACCCATGGAATTAAATCAAATAACTCTTGTAACTCCTGATATTAACAGCTTGTCTCCTCTGTACAAAGCTGGAAATCAGTCCAGATACATCTTAACGTTTTTGATTTAATTTAGGAAGAGCTGTTTAATTTCTGATAACTCTCATAAACCAACTGTTATCATTTGAAATTAAACAGTCCTCAGCAGCCTATAAATATCAGTTGAAATCTTTCACATTTTTCCATTTGTTTCTTTCAAAGAGAAATTCCTCAAGAATTTTCTCTAAAAAGATAGTATCCGCGCGGACGTGTCGAAGACACATATTACCACGACCACGACCACGAGTCGAACTGTGCCGAGTCGAGACGAGACGTGACAGATTGACGGCGACGGCGGTGCGTGAGAGTCCCCCTTGTTCTCTATCACTCAACAAGGAAGTGGGAAAGCCAAGCCTTAACTAATATTACCAATAGTGTTTCCAATAATATGTGGGATTGAGCATTACTAACATTCCCCCACTAATGCGAAAGAAATCTTCTGAAACTCGAAAACAAACTTTCCAGAAGAGCAATAGCGAGATTAGTTGCTTAAGCACTAGTGAACGTATCTGGAACTAGTACATAGTGATGATGAGCAATCCTTCTATTAGATAAGTGAAACTAGTCTGGAACTTTCTAAGATCAGGGTAAACTCATAACACACAACTAACCCCTTCATCCACCTGAATCCTCGATGTGTAAGATATATATATACAAAGTATATATTTAGCCATCTTACCTAAGGATTCTAGTAAGTGTGCTAGAAAAATGTCCCAACATTTTTCATAGAAGGCGGGTAACCCTTCTCACTTACATAGGTTATTTCATCAAGTTTATCTCAACATAAACCACCCTTTTAAAAGGGATATGAAATAATTAAGAGCTTTAATAATAGCTCAACCTCACAAAGGGTATGTTGACTTTCTTCAAGTTCATTATTAATGAACCACCCAAACTCTAGGCTAAGAAGTCATTAAGAATAAATATTCAACCTCATTTATCGGTAAATTTCGTAAGTCCTTCTCACTAGAACCATCCAAATACTTGGATTTGAATTTATTAAGAGTTTAACAAACTCAACCTTTCTGTAGGTAAGTTCATCATTTCCTACCCACTCACTCTGGGTTATGAACTTATTAAGAATAGATATTCAGCCAAAATCGGTAAATTCATCAAGTCTTTCTCACTAAGACCACCCAAAGCCTGGGCTATGAATTTATTAAGAGCACTTAAGCTCATCCTGAGCATGCACATTATTAGTCATAGGGATAGGCAGTAGGAATGTGCACTATGAGTCTTTCCATGGTTTCGTTTGACCACATGGAACTTAGATAACTAAGTTGGGTATCCACCATGAATTCCTCAACCAATGGGCTTTAGACCCATCCCCCTCGACGAATTTAGGACCAGCTTCCGACTTAACCCTTTGGTAAGTGGATCTGGTAGGTTCCTTTCCGACTTCACATACTCTAAAGAGAGCACTCCATTCTTTTTTAAGTGTCTCACTGACTCATGTCTTATACAAATGTGTATTTTCTTACCATTGTAAGCTTGGTTCTTAGCCACACATATCGCAGCTTGTGAATCACACAATAATGAAACTGGAGGAGTCGGTCTTCCCCACAACGGAATATCTGCTAACAAACTTCTGAGCCACTCGGCTTCTTGCCCAGCTAGGTCAAGAGCTATAAACTCTGACTCCATAGTAGAACGAGCAATACAAGTCTGCTTTGATGATTTCCACGAGATTGCTGCTCCACCCAAAGTAAAAACGTACCCGCTCGTAGAGCTTACCTCATCATTATCAGAAACCCAGTTGGCATCACAATATCCTTCCAGTACTGCAGGAAAGCCAACAAACTCAAGTTTCCAATCCAAAGTACCCTTAAGATACTTCAGTAAGCGTTTAAGAGCAATCCAGTGCTCACCACTCGGATTATGAGTATATCTACTCATTCTACTCACAGTATAAGCAATATCAGGCCGAGTATAGTTCATTAAGAACATTAAGCTTCTGATTAACTTAGCATATTCAGTTTGGGAAATGCTACTTCCTTTATTCTTAAATAGATGTATGCTAGGGTCATAAGGAGTTCGAATAGGAACGACATCAAAACTGTCAAATTTCTTTAGCACTTTCTCTATCTAATGTGTTTGACATAAAGAAAATTCATTCTCAGTTTTGGTAACTTTGACTCATAAGATTACATCTACTTCTCCCAAATCTGTCATCTAAAACTTAGTGGACAATAAATTTTTAACTTTGTTAATGGACTCAATGTTAGAACTGAAAATCAACATGTCATCAATATAAAGACTTATGATAACACATTCAATGTCAAATATCTTCGAATGCACACAAGCATCCGAACCATTCACAACAAAACCAAAACTAAGAATAGTTTTATGAAATTTCTCATACCACTGTTTAGGAGCCTGCTTAAGTTCATAGAGTGACTTTTTGAGTCTACAAACTTTGCCTTCCATACCAGGTGCTTCAAAACCTAGTGGCTGCTCCATGTAAATCTCCTCATCTAGATATCTATTCAAGAAAGCAGTCTTAACATCCATTTGATGTACCTGCAACTTATGAATAGAGGCTAGTGCAAATAATGCACGAATCGTTGAGATTTTTGTAACGGGAGAATATGTATCAAAGTAGTCTAAACCAAACCTTTGAGTGAACCCTTTAACGACTAACTTTGCCTTGTACCGCTGAATCGAACCATCTGGCCTTAGTTTCTTCCAGAAGACCCATTTGTTGGAGATTGGTTTGAATCCGTTAGGCAAGTCAACTAATTCCCAAGTATGATTAGACATTATTGATTCTAGTTCATCAATAATAGTGCTTTTCCAAAAACTAGCATCGATAAATCTTATAGCTTCTTCAAAAGTTTTAGGATCCTCATCTAACAGAAAAATTTGAGTTATAGGATCTGAAATGGAGTCTAAATCATTTATCTCAGAAATAAAGGAAGTAATAAAGTCTGGTCCAAAAGAGGTTTCAACTCTTTGCCTTTTACTTCTTTTAGGCTCGAAATCAATTTGTTCAGAAGACCTAGCAGGATTACTAGAAGAAGTTGATGGAATATATTCTATTTTTATTTCAATATTCATTCTCGGTTCCTTTAAAGGAAAAGTATTTTCAAAGAAAACAGCATCCCTTGACTCACAAATAGAATAATCTTGTAAAAACATGAATCTGTATGCAGCACTATTCGTAGCATACCCTATAAACACTGCATCAACAGTTTTAGGTCCGATGGTGGACTTCTTAAAGTCTGGCAAACCCACTTTAGCCAGACACCCCCACACTTTCAGGTATTGTAAATTAGGAGCGTATCCTTTCCACAATTCATATGGGGTATAATCTAATTTCTTATGAGGAACTCGGTTCAAGATATGAGTTGCTGATAGAATGGCTTCCCCCCACATGTTATCAGATAACCTTGAACTTATTAGTAAAGAATTCATCATCTCTTTTAAAGTTCTATTTTTCCTTTCGACTATACCATTCTGTTGAGGAAAATAGGGGGCTGAAGTTTCATGAATTATGCCATTCTTTTCACAAATATCTTTTAAGAAATTAGATCCATATTCACCACCTCTATCAGATCTAACCCGTTTGATTCTCCTATCTAACTGATTTTCTACTTCTGCCTTATAAATAAGAAAGAATTTTTCAGCTTCATCTTTAGTTCTTAGGAGATAAACTTTTGTACATCTTGAATAATCATCTACAAAAGTTATGTAGTAGTGTTTTCCTCCTTTACTTTCAGTGTTTCTAAAATCTGCTAGATCAGTATGAATGAGTTCTAACAGTTCAGTCTTTCTATTAGAAACAGTCTTAAAGTGAGGTCTAGTATGCTTAGCTTCTACACAAATCTCATATTTGTTAAAGCTAGTTGTGTCTAGCTTAGGCAGAACATTTATATTCATTAATTTCTTTAAAGCATGAATATTCACATGTCCTAATCTAGCATGCCACATATCAATGGATTCAATAATATAAACATAAGTGGTAGCTTTATTTTCATTAAATTGAGTTTCTATGACAAATAAACCATTGCTTAAAAACCCTTTCCCCACATAATCACCATTTCAGGAAAGTACAAGTTTATCTGCCTCAAAAACTAACTTAATGCCTGCCTTATTCAGAAGCCCACCACTTATCAAATTTCTACGCAAGGCAGGTACATACAGAACATTATTTAAAGCCAGAGTTTTACCAGAAGTCAGCTTGAGTAAAACCTTGCCTTTGACTAGCACTTCAGAACTGCTAGAGTTCCCCATGTACACACGTTCACCAGTGTTCCCATCCTCGAACTCGGTGAAAAACTCCTTCATTGCATAGAAATACTTCGAAGCGCCAGTGTCAACTACCCATTCTGAATGATTCTCCACCAGATTAACTTCTGAGACCACCACAACAATGATCTCATCATCTTCTTCTACAACGTTCATCTATGGCTTGTTGTCATTCTGGCGGCCTGATTGGTGTTGACATTGGTAAGCTTTGTGGCTGGGTAAACCACATACATAACACTTGAACGTCTTTCCTTCTGGTTTGGCCTTTCCTGACTTCTTGAAGTTGGTAGCCTTATGTGGTTTCGTCTTCTTGTCTTGATTCCCACATTTCATGATCTTCTTAAATTTAGACTCAACCAAGTTAGCTTTAAAAGATAAATTACTCATAGAATTAGTAAGCTTATCTTTTAAATGGTTGGCTTCTTCAATCTTCATATGGCCCACAAGTTCTTCAAGCGAAATGTCTCTCTTCTTATGCTTAAGAGAGTTGCGATAGTCGGACCATGACTTGGGTAACTTCTCAATGAGTACATTGGCTTGTAGCACCTCACATATTTTCATCCCTTCAGCGATGATGTCAGCGACTAAGTTCTCATAGTCATGGACTTGATCCATTATTGGCTTGTCGTCTGTCATCTGGAATTTGAGCCATTCGCCAATAACGTACTTCTTGATGCCCGCATCGTCCGCACCATACTTTTTGTCGAGAGTGTCCCATATTACCTTGGTACTCCTTTCTCTAAGGAACATATCAAATAGTTTATTTGACATGTGGCTAAGCAGATGTCCTCGCACCGTATTGTTGTCTTTCTCATATTTCTCGTAGGTAGCGAGAGCGGCGGCGATGGTTGCTAAGGCATCATCATTGAGGACCACATCTACATCATTACCGACAGTTGGGGTTGGCAGCATGGTAGGTGGTGGCTTGAGCAGTACGTAATCAAGATCAAGCTGCTCGAAGAATATCAGGATTCTTTGGGACCACCTTCTATAATTCTTTCCATCAAGTGCATCGAGCTTGGAAATATCGGGGATTAGTTTGCTCAAAGGTGTTGTCATGATTGCAGTATATGGAATTCGTTTCTAAATTGTTGGATATATGAACTGCAAAAATACACCGTTAGCATTGACTGGAAATATAAACAGTAATTAAAAGGAACAAATTCGTAAATCGTTTCGTGGTAAAAACCACTGCCTTAGAAACAAATTCACCCCGATGTGTGTAATCGCTGCAGTAGGCGGATCGTCCCCCGAGGTTAACACGGTCGCTCTGAATTCTGTACACCCGAAACCGGAGTGGACTGCTGGTGGTATTGTTCTTCTGATTGGAAAGCACTCAGAGAGAACTCACAGAGAGAACTAGCGGTGCGCGAGAGTCCCCCTTGTTCTCTATCACTCAACAAGGAAGTGGGAAAGCAAAGCCTTAAATACTATTCCCAATAGTGTTTCCAATACTATGTGGGATTGAGCATTACCAACAACTTCTTGTAACAAATCCAATTGTATTCGGTGTTGACATAAGAAAAGACCATAAGTATATGATAAAACCTAAACATCAAGGAAATAACGAAGAGATCCCATGTCCTTAAAAAAATCTACTTGAAAGAGCATCAATAATAAATCGAGCTATGATTGAAATATTTCTAGTGACAATTATGTCGTCAACATACACTAGTATATAATTGTACATTCAGAGTTGTCTAAAATAAATAAACAAGAATATGAGTGAGATTTCACAAATCCCAAGGAGTGGAGATATGTTTTGAGATCTTGATACCAAGCACGTGGTGCTTATTTTAATCCATAAATGGTCTTATTCAAATTTCATATTTGTGTTGGTAAAGTAACATCTTCAAATCCATATTGTTCTCGTATATAGACTTCCTCTATAAGGTAACCTTTTAGAAAAGCATTATTAATATCCAGTTGATTAATAGACCAATTATTTTGTGTATCAATTTTTAAAACGAATGGAACAATAGAAATTTTCACAACAAGATAAAAAGTATTATGATAATCTAGTCTAAGAAATTGAGTAAACCCTTTAACTATAAGACGAACTTTGTACTTTTTAATAGAATCATTTGAATTTTGTTTTATTCGAAACAATCACTTATAGTCTATCAAATTATTGAAGGAATCACATAAGACAATATTTCAAGTTCGATTACGTATAAGAGCATCAATTTAAATTTACATGACTAAATTGCAGTGGGTAATTAGCTTGCTAGTTTATGTAGATGATACATAAAATTGGTTTTTCTGATCGTGGTGTAATATTGATGAGGATTGAGGCTATTGGTTTTCGACTGGATGATCATTGGATAACGATAGTGTATGGTGGTAGGCAAAGGTGGGGATGGTGGAATGTCGGAAGAGGGAGTTGTAATAGAATGACAAGGACGTGTAAAAGAAAATACAAGAGGTTGATGTTGATAGTGACGTTTGTAAGTGATGAATAAAGATGTGATGATATTTATGGTAGTGGTGGGGGTTGATTGTAGAGAGGATGTTATGTGGATATCGAATCGAGTAATGGTATGGGAAGAAGATGAAGTACCTCATTGGGAAGGAGTATCACTATGGATATGAGGTGTCGACATTGAATCCGATGGTTGTATTGGTAGTTGTATGCATGATGATGGGAGATATGAAGAAGAAATGTTGGTAAAATTAATATTGGAATATTTTCAAATGAGATTTGTATCCTTGGAGGTGTCAGATTTTTTTTAATTTTAAAAAATAAAAATTATTTTAAAGCAAATATAGCACATCGTGAGAGATAAATTTTATATTTATATGGATCAAAACAATGATGACTATAAAATTTAGTTAGGAAGCCTGAGTAAACACAAGGTGTGGAACGTGGCTGAAGTTTATTTTTAACATGTTATTTAATCCAAAGGAAGCAAAGACAACAAAACACTTTACCAGACTCAAAATTTGGTGATTTTTTAAATAAGATTTTAAAGGATGAGGGATGTTGTAGAGTGGGAGTGTACATATATTAAATAAATATACGACTTGTTGACATACACAAGTCTAAAATATTGTTGGTAAGGATGCTTGATGTAGTAATGTGTAAGCAATCTCAAGAATATGCTTGTTTCATCTTTCAGCTAATGCTACTCCTTGTGTTGTATATGGAGGTGATATCAAGTGTTTTATATCATGAGAGTGAAGACAAGATTGAATACTTTGAAATTCCCCACCATCATTAGTATATAAAAATATTTTTTTTGAAATTGACCCTCAAACAAGCAATACAACATTTTGAAGTGTGTAGAACCTCAATTTTGGGTTTTGAAGTAAACAACCACATGTATTTGGAGAATTTTTCAACAACAAAAAAACATTATATCTTTTGTTATCAATGGATAAAACATGAGATAGTCCCCATAAATCATTGTAAATCAAATGTAGAGGTTTTTCACTTTGTAAAGATTTTATTAAAAAAGGTTGTCTATAATTTTTTTTATTAGATTGAAAAGAATGAAAAATAAATTAGTTCTGAGAATTGGAAATAAAAACTGAAGACAAACGTAAAGTTTAATTGAGCGTGCGATGGCGGGATGACCCAAGTGTTAGTGCCATAGGTAGGTGATATAGAGCAATAATAGAGCATTTTGGTGGAATAGATATGTGATGCATCATATATTATAAAAACAATCAGTGTAAGCATGCACTATCGTCTACCAATTAATAGAGTAGATACAAATCAAAGTGTAAAATGTTGAAGCCAATAGAGACCAGTGATTACAATTAGAGTTGTTGTAAGCATAGTTTAAAAATACGTATATGTGTTGTGCTAAACAATATCCTGACAATGATAACTTGTAACTAGAAAGAAATGTTAGAGATTGTAGCTAACTTCAATGGAACATTGGATTGATGGAATCAAAGATAATCTTTTTAAATAACCACATGAAATTTATCAATGTTAAAGAAACCATATTAGAGTGTCAAGCATTAATCAAGCAAGTTATCCTTCTCTCAAAGTATCCACCATAGCATACAAAGCATGACAAGACCCAACTTTCTTTTTGATTTGATCACATCATTGAAGTTCACCAAGGCTGATTCAAAAGGAGTTCTACATTACTTGATCCTATAGTTGATCATTTACGCACTATATTTCATCATTCATTTGCATGATTCTACGTGTGCATGAGATTGCATGAACATTACTTAGTTTGCATGTTTAATTATACATATTAGTTGATTCAATTCACTTGAAAAAATATGCCTGGTATCTCATTAAAGCATGCATTTCATTTAAACATGTAGTTCATTAATACATATAGTTCATTTAGTTATGCACTTCATTTAATTAAGTAGTTCATTGATGCATATGATTCATTCAATAAAGTTGGTTTATTAATTAAACTAGCTCATTTAATGTTTTTCATGACATGTTTATTTTTATTTTATTCAAGCTTGAACATTTGCTATTTTTGTGTCTAGGTACATGAGGAAAGTTGAACAATCTCAACAGATTCCAGAATTTCAGTCAGCTTGTTTTCCATTTCTGGATGTAATACATACATGTTTGGTTCCTAAAATCAATTTTATATTATTCCTCTATCTCTTAGCTTTCAAACTCCTTTTGAATCACCTAACTGCAATATCGAGATCTAGAGATATGATCGTTTTACCGAAGAAAGTGCAGACTGGAATTTTCATTACGAGAATTTTATGCATGGATGATTAGGATGATTTTGAACCAAGGAGGAGTCTTTTAATCTTCAGCCAAAAGAAAAACAATTGAAGGCCTGTTTTGTAAGTAGTGTTTAAGTTAAACTTTGAATCCTAACTTATCTCTAAAACTGTCTCCTAATTTATAGAAAAGATGACTCCTATTTTATCCAGGTCTCTAATTCATGTATATAAAAATAGCATGTATTTCTCCCATATATTTTTACATATATTTATCAGAACCAAAAAACTCTATTTCTACATGGTATCAGTCGTAGGCGTCGATCCCAGCCTTGCTGCTGCCGCCGTTCGTCATCCTTTCGACCAGTAGTGTGCCTTCTATGCACTGTCGTCTTTCCAATTGTGAAATCCTATCAACACACCACCCATCACAGCGATGTTTTTCTCCCATTGTTGCACCCTTTGTAGCGTCGTTTTCCTAGCTACACAACCACAACAATACCGCTTCTGTCACAACACTGCTCTCCTCGTCGTACTGCTCTTGTTGCGCCTCTGGTCCAGTGCTTCCCTCATCACATCGGCAATCCTTCCTATTTCACTGTTTGGTACATGTTTCGTCACTATTTGGTACCTGGCTCGCCGCTGTTGGTAACTGTCCGCCCAGCACTATCTCCTCGTCATACAACCCGTTTGACACTCATCCTAGCACTGATCTCCTCAAATCACCGATTGTCACTTATAGCAGTGTTCCCTGCTAGTTCACAACATATCCCAAGTTCTTCATTCCTCGGTAGTCATAGCATATCATTTTTCGTCCAACATGCCATCTGAGGTTGAAACTTCCATTGTTCAACCATCTCTTTTCGACTTGGTTTCCTCATCCATTACTTGTCATTGTCTAAATGGGTGTGTCTCTTGGATTGTTGATTCTGGAGCAAGTGATTATATGACGGGCAACTTCATTTTATTTTCCACCTTTCACAAAAATGGTATCTCATGCAATGTTCGTACTGCAAATGGTTTCCTATCACTGGTTAAGGGTAGTGGCTCAGTTCGCATTAATAGCCACATTACTCTATATAATGTTCTATTTTTTCCAAGTTTAACTTGCAATCTTCTTTCTATTAGCAAATTATCTACTGCTTTGGTTTGTACTTCTCATTTTACTCGTGATTATTATGAATTTTAGGATTTAACCTCAGTGATGGTGATTGGTGTAACATCCCAAAATCCGGGCTAGTGCCCAAATTATAAGATTTTAAAACTTCATGATCAATTTAGATGAATTGAAAAGATATGGGATCTAATTGTAAATTATTTGTGTAGGATTGGTTAACAAAGATTGAAAGATGGAAGGGCATAATGGTCATTACACAAGGAAATGAATTAAAAATTCACTCTTGGATATTATATATCCACGTGTAGAAGGGAAAGATAGAGTAAATGGAAAATACAGGATTCTCTTCATCTTTCTTCCTCCTCTCCACTATGACTCCATATATAAGGTAAGAAATATTTCAATGGGTTATTTCTTATAATATATGATTGGATTTGGTTATTGGAGTGTTAAGAAAGGTTGGAAAAGTTTAAAGAGAAGTAGAAACTAAAAGATAAGGAAGTTTTGGTTGATTGAATAAAAAGGGTTTTTGAGTGAATTGATGAGAAAGAGTTTTTAATGGATTTTGAAGTCATATTTGACTTTTCATCAGTAAAAATAAGAGGTTTAAGAGGTTAGAAAGGATTTATAACAAAGATTAATATTTGGTAAGATTTTTAGTTTCAATTGATTGTGTGGGATTTCAGATGTTTAAGTATATTGAAGTGATATAAGTTAATTTTAATAAGTGTAGTTAAGTTTAAAGGCTTGAAAGGATGTCAAAGTCGAAGATTTAAGTGAGTTTTGTAAATTTTTTGGATAAAATAAGTGAGTTATGGGCGAGGGGTAGGGGTATCGATATTGGATGAACAATACCGATACTTCAACACAAAAATAAGTGATATATGGGTTTGGGTATCGATATTGTAAGAACAGTATCGACACCATAAGGTAAAATTTTATGAATCCTTAAATGAGTATCGATATCGAATGAGTAGCATCGATACCAAGGGTATCAATACCAATAAATAAGTATTGGTACCATTTTTTAGAGAAGAATTCTAGAATATAAAAAAGGTATCAATACTAAAGAATATTATCGATACCGTAGTAAGGAAGTATCGGTATTGGGATTAGGGTACCGATACTGTTCAGATTGAAATTTTAAATTAAGTGTTTCTTTTAGCTTAAGTTATTGATTATTGATTCATAGTAATTAGAATTTCGATATTCATATCGATCGTATATTTTTTTAGATATCGAGCACAAGCAAGTTTCGAAAGAATCAACAATTTAGGATCGACCAAGAGAGAGATAAGATTTATACTTTGACTAAGTGAGGCTAAAGTGAGTGCATACTACTATGTATATGGTGTTTTAAGGAAATGAGACTTGCGATGAGTCTATTTCCATTGTTTTGATTGCATGATTCCATGAATACAAGCATAATGTTGATATAAATTCTATGTGTACATGAATACAAGCATATGTCTCTGTGTTACATGCACTTTTTATATGATTTATGTGATTATATGAGAATATGACATAAGCTATGTGAAAATGGTCTTTGTGAATAAATGTCTATGTGATAAGCTAGGTGAAAAGGTATAAATGGTAAAGCCCATAAGTATGTGATATGAGAGGTAAAGGTATAATTGGAATGCCAAGAATCGAGGGTTTTACGCGGTCCTTCAGAACAATTCTACGTGGTCCTTTGGGACATTTCTACGCGATCCTTTAGGATAATACTATTTTGTCATTCGAAACATTTCTATGTGGCACTTCAGTGCAATTTCTACACGAAACTTCGGTGCAATTTATATGAGTTGTGGTGACAACATTAGTGCAAAACATCAATGCACTCATATACCTTAAGTTCTCAGAAATGTACCATGGGCTATTAAATGAAATAACCTGAAATAACAGTGCATGATGTTACATGTTTAGATTGGTAAAGTGTAAAATAGTTTTTGTACTTACGATGTTTATAAAATTTAATCATGTGATTGCATGTATTAATGTTTATTTATACATTATATGCCTCACTAAGTTAATGATTTACCGTGTAAGTGTTTCACACGTAGGATCGAAGAAGACAGAAGAGCAAGGATCAGAAGTCAAGATAGCATATCTCTATCAAGGATCAAATCAGAAGCAATCTAAACAGTAGGTTCTTTTGTTGTATTAAATAATGTTGGCATGTAATTAAAGATTTTAAATTGCATATGCTCTGATCGGTTTTGTAAACAAACTCTAGGATGTTTATGTAAATTGTTAAGTTATTATTTTCAATTTAAGTTTGAATCTTCCTAATTACTTTTAACTAATGGTTCCACCATTTTATATAAATAAATGTTTAAATTTTCGACTATCTTTTAAAAGTAAACATTTTGAAAAGTTAATGTGACACCTCGGATTCATATTAAGGTCAGATACTATTTGGGGGTGTTACATTTAATGGTGTCAGAGCTATGCTTTAGTCGATTCTAGGCCTAAACTAAATTCAAAAGTATTTTAAAAAGTATATATCCCAACGAAAAGAGAAATTTCTGATATGATAAGTAATGAGTATGTTGTCTTGCTAATAAAATAAATTGGTTATATCTTATTAGATGTGTGACCAAGATAGCTCCCGAAGTTAAGCGGGAGATGATAGACATGAGGGAAGTATCAATTCACTTTCCCTGGCCTAGCAAGCTGAAGAACATACACCTCAGGGAGTGCCTGTACAATATCAAGAGGTGTTCTTCAGGACGTTGGACGCTATTTTGACACGTTTCCAACATCCTGCTCCCTCAACTCCTAGAATGAATGTAGCAAATGAATTGAAAGGATTAGGAGCACCCGAGTTCAAGGGTGAAGCTGAGGAAGGTCTTGTTGTTGTGGACCTTTTGGCTTAATAACGTGAAGATCATGTTAGAAGGTCTCTAATGTTCTGAAGTGGAGAAGTTAGATGGGGAAGTTTTGGTTCTACGTGGTTAAGCTAGAGCATGGTGAACTAATGTTACCATGAGATTGGAAAGTGACCAAGTGACATGGTATTTATTTTTAGAAGAGTTCAAGAACAAGTACATTAGTGATCAATTCATAAAACAAATTAAGCAAGAGTTTATGAGGTTGGAGCAAGGGAATCGCACCGTGTATGAGTACAAGTGCGAATTCAATAAGTTGAGTTGATTTGCTACCGAGCTAGTTCTGACTGAGAGGGATGCATGCTATTGTTTTGTTGAGGGCTTACGCCCCAAATTGAAATAATTGCTTATAGTTTTAAATCTTTCCTCGTTCCAAGAAGTGGTCAAACGTACTAAAGCTCTAGAGATAACTCAGAATGAAAGATTTGGAGAACAAAGAGCTCAAATGACCAAGAGAACTGGTGCTTCTTCGAGTTCAACACCATAAAAAAGACACAGAGATTATGGTTTTTGATATCAGACTAGATCTGAGTCACCTACCTCCTCTGCCAGAAGATTCAATCTGATGAGAGCTAAATAGACTCAATATGTAAGGTCTAAAGCAGGGAGATCTAATCAAGGTCAATCAAGGTAGTGTTAACATTGTTGGAAGAATCATATCAGAGTATATCGAGTGGTCTCCAGAGCCTGTTTTAGATGTGGGGACACCAGACATTTTATTCGGGATTGTCCAATGATGACTAGAGAGACAACCCATTCCAAATGATCTACTACAGTGTCTCAGAAAAGTAGAGAAAGGAATTTGCCCGAGCCCTCCACTCAACAGGGGATGCGTTCAACTTTATGGGTTTACAACATTAAGACCAATGAAGATCGTGATGATCCGGAGATCATTGCAGGTACTTTTCAATTATTTGAAAACTTTGTTTTGGTTTTGATTAATCTAGAATCGATTTATTCATACATTAGTAGTAAATTGGTAAGGGAACTGAAAATCTTATTAGAAGCAATAAATAAATATGTGATAGTAACTAATCCACTAGGGCACAGTGCTCGGGTAAATCAGGTGTGTCAAGGGTGTCCTATAAGGATTCAGGGAATTTAATTCCCTGCTAATCTGATGAAATTACCCTTTGACGAATTTGAAGTAATTATGGGAATGGATTGGCTATATCATTATCATGCAAATTTCGATTGTAGATTGAAGAGAGTAACTCTGATTAGTCCTGAGGGATTCGAAGTAATTATGACTAGTGAGAGATTTAATCCATTAGCAAACGTAATATCAGTGATGTCGGCTAAGAAATTATTGTTTCAAGGATGCAAGCTTTCATTGCTAATGTGATAGATACTCGAGTCAAGGAGAAAGGATTAGAGGATATTCCAATAGTCACAGAGTTCCCCGATGTCTTTCCTACTGAGTTGTCAGGATTACCTCTAGACATGGAGGTTGAATTTCAAATTAAGGTAATGCATGGAACAATACCAATTGCAATGGAACCTTATTGAATGGCTCTGAAAGAATTGCGCGAGTTAAAGATCCAGTTGCAAGAATTGTTGTACAATGGATTTATCAGATCTAGTATGTCACCTTGGGGTACTGAAGTGTTATTTGTAAAGAATAATGATGGTTCAATGTGTCTTTGCATTGATTATCGACAACTCAACAAGGTGACCATAAAGAACAAGTATCCTCTCCCTAGGATCTATGATTTGTTTGATCAGTTAAAGGGAGTTTCGGTATTCTCTAAGATCAATTTGCGCTCTGGTTATCATCAATTAAAGATTCAAGAAAGAGACATCTCAAAGATGACTTTTAGGTTAACTAATGCACCAGTTGTATATATGGATCTTATGAATATAATGTTTCAACCCTATCTTGATCAGTTCATGGTTGTTTTTATATATGATATTCTGGTATATTCAAAGTCCAATGAAGAACATGATGCACACTTTAGAGTAGTTCTACAAATTCTATGAGATAAGAAGCTTTATACCAAATTGTCTAAATGTGAGTTTTGGTTAAATGAGGTGGTATTCCTTGGGCATGTGATTTCTGCATAAGGGATCCGATTAGATCCTCAGAAGATAAAAGCCATATTAGATTGGGAAATCCCAAAGAAAATGTCTGAAGTTTGGAGTATCCTAGGTCCTGCAGGTTATTATCAAAGTTTCCTTAAGAACTTTCAATGATAGTTTTTCCTTTGACCAAGTTACTGAGAAAATATGTATCTTTTACTTGGACTCCTGAATGTCAAAAGAGTTTTGAATCATTAAAGATGATTTTGACAGAAGCTCCAGTATTGGTTCAACCCAAATCTGGCATAAATTATGTTGTTTACAGTGATGCATCCCATAATGATTTGTGATGTGTATTGATGCAAGAAGGTAAAGTAGTAGCAGATGCATCGATGCAATTCAAACCGCATGAGAAAAATTATTTGACGCATGACTTGGAATTGGTTGCAGTAGTGTTCACTCTGAAGATATGGCGTCACTACTTATATGGTGAACATTGTCAACCTTATACGAACCATAAGAGTTTAAAGTATCTGATGACTCAAAAGGAGTGGAATCTGAGACAGCGAAGGTGGATTGAGCTTCTCAAGGATTATGTTGTAGTCATTGATTTTTATTCCAGAAAAGGTAATGTGGTGGCAGATACACTGAGTCAGAAGACATTCATAGCTTTACGAGCTTTAGGTACGAGATTGTCATTAAATGGTGATGGTGCTTTATGTGCAGAATTAAAGCTTAAGTCGATGTTGTTAAATCATATTAAAGATATGTAAAGTAAAGATGACAAGTGCTTGAAAAGGATGGTGCAAGTGGAAAAAGAACGAAATAAGGATTTTGAAGTTAAGCTAGATGGCCATCTATATTATCGTGGGAGGCTTGTTATTCCGGATAATGAGGAATTGAAAAATGCCTTGTTAACAAAAGCTCATTATAGTCCGTTGACTATGCACCCAGGTAGAAATAAGATGTATATGAATCTTAAGAATCGTTATTGGTGGACAAGAATGAAAAGAAGTATCATAAAATTTGTGGTCAAGTGTTTGACGTGTCAACAAGTCAAAGCAGAGCATTAAGTTCCTTCAGGACTGTTGAAACCAATCTCCATTCCTCTTTGGAAATGGGATAGTGTGATGATGGATTTTGTTGTGGGGATTGATGGGACCATCGGTGCACCCCACGGCACAGCGAAAATAAAACTCGACAGTCTCACCAGCGATCCAAGTACGTAAAACCGAAATCGGGAGGAAGGGATACGAATACTTACAGCATGTTCCTTGAAAAAAAAACAAGGACATCAACGAGAAGTGGTGATCACGAACTGTTTGAATCAAAAGCCTCCACGAAAACACGTCTCGACCTCTACTTAGTTCACCCGATTGAGAGCGAAGTTTTCTTTTTCCCAAAATATGTTTTGAGAAAACGGCTAAAGTGAAAAAAATGGATGCTAGACCTTGCCTCCTTTTAAATATATTAATTACCCTAACATCTTAGGGTTTTAAAAGTTATTTCAAATTAATAAATAAAATATTATTTAATTAATTCAAATTAAATATACATTAAAGACTTATAATCTAAATTACAATCTTTAATGTTTATTTAAAAACATATTTAATTATTCCGAATTATAAATATCAATTAAAAGAGTTGTAATCTAAATTACATTCTTTTAATGCTTACTTACTATGTTCAGGATAATTAAAATCATATGTATATCAAATATACATATCTTAACTATAGATATATTTTAGTAACATACAACAAATTGTACGTCCTTGCTCATTTCAATCCTAGGGTGACCATGTAGGTTCTTGTAACGTTAGTAGTAATTATAAGAACAATTGTAATATTACATACAGTGAGTGACATCTAGCAATATATCATTATTACCTAAGTTACAAGAAATTATGATTCGACATATCATCTTCGTGATTAACTCTTTTATGTATTAAATCCTTTTGTCCTTTATATCTATAATAGGCACAAGTCTTAGAATAGTCACACTTGTATAGCCTATCTATTGTTTCTTGATATCTAGAGTAGACTATAATTAACGAATAATTTGTGATATCACATATCAACTTATTCGAGCATGGCCATGCATTTCTAGTCTCACTAAATCAAGTGGCATGTGATATATTTCCTATTATGTAGGAAGGACAAATCCTATCTTAACCATATACACCCCACTACATATATCGAGATATATTCAATAATAGTCTTTATAGTGCAACCAGTTACAAAGCATGTTTAACTGTATCAAAACATACAACAATATATGTTGGGATGATATTGATCTCAAGTCTGAGGATCATACATATAGTCATCACCATGAGCAATGTTATGACCGTTACATAATAATCCAAGACATATGCTCACGATGGGTCAATCCAATACATTGTTCTCTAACAATATAATCATGCATCAATTCTGACATCTCTATGTCAATGACAACTCCTTGTCATCAATCAATAACATGTTAGTCTTAATCATATTATTATTGTCCATTCCCATAATAATACTTGACTATGGATCTTTTAATAATGTTATTATATGGACTTTATTATCTTTCAGTTTATGTTAAACATAGACATATAACTTAAAATAATATTTGAATTGCCTTTATTCAATAAAATCAATAAATAAATGTATTATTACAATCATCATTTGATTGGTCTTTGGGCTTACTCTAACAATCTCCCACTAGCACTAAGACCAATAACTCACCTATCTAATACCGAGTGACTCAGTGTGACGATCTTGCCTCTGCTGTGTAAGAGGCTTCGTCAAGAGATCAGCAATGTTGTCATCCGTGTGTACTCTACATATTTCCACATCTCCTCGATCTATGATCTCTCGAATGAGATGAAAGCGCCAAAGAATATGTTTGGATGGTTGATGATATCTGGGTTTCTTTGCTTGTGCAATTGCTCCATTATTGTCACAATGGAGTTCTACAACATCTGATATTATGGGAACAACCCCTAATTATAATATGAACTTCTTGATCCAAACAACCTATTTTACTGCTTCAGTGGTTGCAATGTATTCAACCCCTGTTGTAGAATTAGCTACGGTGTCTTGCTTCTAACTTTTCCATCTCACAGCACCTCCATTAAGACAAAACACAAAACTCGATTGCGATCATGAGTCATCCTTGTTAGTTTGGAATTTGGAAACAGTATAACCTTTTACACTAAGCTCTTCCTCGCCTCCATAGACAAGAAACTTATCCTTAGTTCTTCTTAAGTACTTAAGGATATTTTTAACCGCAACTGAGTGCTTTTAACCAGGGTTTTCTTGATACCAACTTGTCATGCTAAAAGCATATGATACATCTGGTCGAGTACATATCATGGAATACATGATAGAACCAATAGTTGAATCATATAGAATCTTATTCATTCGTTCTCTCTCTTGTGGAGTTGAAGGAAACATTTCCTTCGAAAGAGAAATGCCATGTCTCATGGGCAAAAATCATTTCTTAGATTCTTCCATACTGAACCTTTTCAGCGCTTTGTCTATATATGTAATTTAACTCATACCTAGAAGTCATCTTGATCTATCTCTATAGATCTTAACTCCTAAGATATACGCTGCCTCACCCAAATCTTTCATAGAAAAACAACTACCTAACCAAGTCTTAACAGACTGTAAAGTAGATATATCATTTCCTATGATGAGTATGTCGTCTACATACAAGATTAGGAAAAAAACAATGCTCCCACTAGCCTTCTTATAAACACAAGGTTCATATCCATTTCTTATAAAACCAAACTCTTTGATTACATCATTGAAACGAAGATTCCATCTTCGAGAAGCTTGCTTTAGTCCATAAATAGACCTCTGTAGCTTACAAACCTTTCCAGTATTTCCTGGAATGACAAAACCTTCTAGTTGTGTCATATACACATCCTCTTCAAGTTTTACATTAAGGAAAGCGGTTTTGACATCCATTTTCCAGATTTCGTAATCATGGAATGCAGTTATTGCAAGCAAGATCTGGATAGACTTAAACATAGCTACATGAGAGAATGTTTCGTCATAGTCTACACCATGAACTTATCGAAAACCTTTAGTGACTAATCGCCCTTTGTATGTTTGTACTTTACCATCCATGTCAGTTTTCTTCTTGAAAACCCATTTACACCATGTAGGTTTGACCCCTTCAGGTGGTTCAACCAAAGTCCACACTTGGTTTACTGACATAGAATCCATCTCAGATCTCATGGCTTCAAGCAATTTCTCATAGTCTGGGCTAGACACTGCCTCTTGATAAGTCCTAGGCTCATCTTGATCCATAAGAACAACATCTCCATGTGCAGTAATGAGAAATGTAAATCTCTCAGGTGCACGGCATTATCTTGTGGATCTGCGTAGTGGTTGTGTTTCTAAATCTGTTAATTGTTCCTCAACAACTTGTTAAACATGCTCAACTTCAGGTTTATTGATATGTTGTTCTTGAACTTCTCCAATTTCAATATTTCTACCCTTCTTTTTCTTTGAGAGAAATTATATTTCGAGAAAAACTCTTGTTCGAGCAACAAACACTTTGTTCTCATTACGGTTAAAAAAATAGTATCCCTTAGTTTCTTTAGGATATCCAACAAATATACACTTATGAGATTTAGGTTCAACCTTTGTAGACATTTAATATTTTACATACGCTTCACAACCCTAAATCTTCATAAAAGACATACTAGGACACTTTCCAATTCATATCTCGTATGGTGTCTTTTGAACCGTTTTAGATGGAACACGATTTAGTGTGAAAGTAGTTATTTCAAGTGCATGTCCCCAAAAAGAATTCGGAAGATCACTATGAATCATCATCGATCAAACCATGTCTAACAGTGTTTGATTCCTTCTTTCAGAAACTCCATTCCATTGTGGTGTACCAGGTGGTGTAAGTTGTGAGACAATCCCACATTCTTTCAGGAGTTCATCAAACTCTACGCTTAAGTAATCTCCACCTCGGTCTGATCGAAGTACCTTAATACTCTTGCCTAGTTGATTTTGTACTTCATTTTTAAATTTCTAAAATTTTTAAAGGTCTTCAGATTTATGGCGCATAAGATAAATATACCCATACCGACTGAAATCATCGGTGAAAGTAATGAAGTAATGGAATCCACCTCTGGCTTATGTATTCATCGGTCCACATACATCACTATGTATTAACCCCAATAAATCACTTGCTCGCTCACCTTTACTATTAAAAGGAGCTTTATTCATTTTTCCCAACAAGCAAGATTCGCAAACATCATATTGTTCGAAAACAAATGAATCTAAGAATCCATCTTTATGGAGTTTTGATATGTGTTTCTCACTTATATGGCCTAAACGATAATGCCAAAGATAAGTTTGATTCGAGTCATTTGTTTTTTATCTCTTAGTATTTATGTTATATATGGTGTTTTCTTGATCCAAAATATAGAGACCATTAACCAATTGTGTTGAACCATTAAAAACACTATCGATATAAAAAGAACAAAAATTATTCTTAAGAATAATCTCAAAAACAATCTTGTCCAAACAAGAAATAGAAATAATGTTCTTAGTAAAACTAGGCACAAAATAACAATCCTCTAAATTTAAATCAAGTCCACTAGGCAAAGATAAAACATATGTCCCTATAGCTAATGCAACAACTCTTGCTCCATTTCCCACTCGTAGGTCTATGTCTCCTTTGGCCAGATTCATTATTTTTTGCAGTCCTTGTATAGAAGTACAAATATGAGAACCACAACCTGTATCTAATACCCAAGAAATAGATGTTGACAAATTAACATCAATAACATAAATACCTTAAACAAACGTTCCGTTTGCTTTTGCCTTCTTGACCTCTTCAAGGTAAATCGGGCAGTTTCTCTTCCAGTGTCTGGTCTTATCGCAATGGAAACATTTTCCTTCCTTGTTAACTCCCCCTTTAGGTTTCAATGCATTTTTCCCTTTTGGTTTGTCCTTACCATTGCCCTTAGACTTTGCCACTACCTTTTCCTTTCCCTTTCCTTTGTCCTTGTGGACCATCAGAATAGGCTTAGGTCCAACCTTTTTCATGTTACTTTCAGCAGTTCGTAACATGCCAAGTAACGGTGGGAAAGTTGTTTATTTTGTTCATGTTGAAATTAAGGAAAAATTGGCTAAAGATATCTGGCAACGATTCCATGATAACATCAGTAGAGAATTCATCTTTGAGAGGAAATCTCAACTTTTCCAACGTTTGAATGTAGGCCATAATCTTGATGACATGAGCTCCTACAGGAGTTCCCTTTGCCATTTCGCAATTAAATGGAGCTTTAGAGGTCTCACATCTCTCTTGACGTGCTTGTCCTTCATATATTTCTTTGATATTTTGAATCATCTCATATACAACCATGTCCTCATGTTGCTTCTGAAGCACAGGAGTCATGGTGGCAAGCATTAGACATCCAACATCTAACATATCATCCATATGTTTCTTGAATTTTTCTTTGCCAGCTCTTGAAGCATTAGCTGCCAGCTCATCAGGAACAGGTTCCTCAATGACATATTCCTTTCGTTCCTATTTGAGAACAATTCTCAAATTATAAAACCAGACAATGAAGTTTATGCCATTAAGTTTATCCTTCTCAAGGAGTGATCACAGTGATAAAGTGTTGTTTGTCATTAAATCTACAACAATGAAAATATTAAAGTAAGTAAATTTACTGAATTAAAATTTATAAATAGGACTTTATTTACAAATTATTCCCACTATTTTATTCAAAATTAAAAACCCTCTTTGTTTTAATTTCAGAAACATTCAACGAAATTTTTTCTAGTGGGTGAGGATCCATAATACTTCAATTTCTTAAATCAGCTTTGGCTTTTCTTTTATGATAGTGATTATTTAGGTAAGAAACACTTTACTAGTTACATCTCATGTAACTTCTCATTTTGGTGAACTTTTGTTCAAGTCATCTCATGACTTATCCAAATATTTAATCTCTAGGTTTTTAATCCTATTAGAATAACCTATCTAAGTTATTACCAATATCTCAACCGGTGAATATCACTTGTTTTTTCTTCGCATTTAACCAAGATAGATTTATGTGCCAATGATTTGGCAAAGCCCACACAATATCGATTGAAACCTTAAAGAGGGTAAATATTAGACAGTTAAGTTAACTTAGATTAGAAAGAGGGATTTCCATAATTATCTCATCATTTTCGTTTTAATATTAGGCCCTTATTGATCTCATCAATATTCATTCTTATTTTATCATTTGTATCATTGCATGCATAACAAATATTCCAATGG
The DNA here is from genome assembly GCF_006381635.1 of Hibiscus syriacus. NCBI lineage: Eukaryota > Viridiplantae > Streptophyta > Magnoliopsida > Malvales > Malvaceae > Hibiscus > Hibiscus syriacus. Next base: position 7,889,512 of record NW_024062800.1, on the reverse strand, counting down.
TTATAACCCAAAATAAAGACTAAGGTGGCCCATCCCAAGCCAATAGGAGAACCAAAAACCTTAAAGCCTAAGACTTCTCTCTAGGTATCTTCTCGCCATTTTTCTGCTCCTTGTGAATCTTCAAAGGTTTACAATTTTAAAAGAATTTCGTTTTACATACGAGGGAGTAAGATGAGACGAGAAATACAATAGAGATATAGAAAGACACGGCTCGCAGACCGTATTCCAAATTAAACCATTGTAAATTGAACAAAGGTTATAACTATGCATGTCAAACATCATGAAAAACAAACATATCATATATATATACACGTTCTTACGCCTTTGTTAAAAAATATTAATATGGGCCTTCAATTTGTACTGCTGATGAGGGGTCAAGGGATGATTGACATATTTGAAAAATAATACTTCTGTTTCTATGGAAAAACTTCACGATTTGATAACACTTATCAACAAAATCGTGCTTTTGGGATTTACAATCCCGAAGATTTTCTGCATCGGAACAACCATTGTTTCACTACCAAACACGATCTGCTATCGCACTCCTATGGATCATTATGCCAACGATTGACATATGGATTTCGTAAAATCCTTGCAGCAACAATTCGTTTGAAAAATAGAACATGCATCTCATACATATCGCCTCAACCAAGAATTTAACCCGAATTCGTACCGTACAAGTGGCTTTGATATCACTGTTGTGACCGTCGGCGCACCCCACGATGCAGCAGAAGCAAAACTCGACGGTCTTACCAGCGATTCAAGCACATAAAACAGAAATCGGGAGGAAGGAATACGAATACTTACAACGGGTTTCTTGAAAAAATAGCAAGGACAACAACGAGAAGTGGTGATCATAAATTGCTCGAAACAAAAGCCTCCACGAAAACACGTCTCGGCCTTTACTTAGTTCACCCGATTGAGGGAAAAAAAATTTCCCCCAAAATCTGTTTTGAGAAAACAGCAAAAGTGGAAAAAAATATGGCTGCTATACCTTGCCTCCTTTTAAATATATCAATTACCCTAACATCTTAGGGTTTTTAAAGTTATTTCAAATTAATAAATAAAATATTATTTAATTAATTCAAATTAAATATACATTAAAGACTTATAATCTAAATTACAATCTTTAATGTTTATTTAAAAACTTATTTAATTATTCCAAATTATATATATCAATTAAAAGAGTTACAATCTAAATTACATTCTTTTAATGCTTACTTACTATATTTGGGATAATTAAAATCATATGTATATCAAATATACATATCTTAACTATAGATATATTTTAGTAACATACAACAAATTGTACATATTTGATCATTTCAATCCTAGGGTGTGACCCTGTAGGTTCTTGTAACGTTGGTAGTAATTATTAGAACAATTCTAATATTACATACAATGAGTGACATCTAGCAATATATCATTGTTACCTAAGTTACAAGAAATTATGATTCGACATATCATCTTCGTGATTAACTCTTTTATGTGTTACATCCTTTTGTCCTTTATATATAGAATAGACACAAGTCTTAGAATAGTCACACTTGTATAACCCATCTATTGTTTCTTGATATCTAGAGTAGACTATAATTAACGAATAATTTGTGATATCATATATCAACTTAATCAATTGGCCTGTGATATATTTCCTATTATGTAGGAAGGACAAATCATATCTTAACCATATACACCCCACTACATATATCGAGATATATTAAATAACAGTCTTTATAGTGCAACCAGTTACGGAGCATGTTTAACTCTATCAAAACATACAACAATATATGTTGGGATGATATTGATCTCAAGTCTGAGGATAATACATATAGTCATCACCATGAGCAATGTTATGACCATTACATAATAATCCAAGACATATGCTCATGATGGGTCAATCCAATACATTGTTCTCTAACAATATCGTCATGCATCAATTCTGACATCTCTATGTCAATGACAACCCCTTGTCATCAATGAATAACATGTTAGTCTTAATCGTATTATTATTGTTCATGCCCATAATAATACTTGACTATGGATCTTTTATTAATGTTATTATATGGACTTTATTATCCTTCAATTTATATTAAACACAAACATATAACTGAAAATAATATTGGCAATGCCTTTATTCAATAAAATCGGTAAATAAATGTATTATTACAATCATCATATTATTGGTCTTAGGGCATACTCTAACAGGGTTACCTTTGACTCCAAATAAAAGAGATTCAATTTGGGTGATAGTTGATCGTTTGACTAAGTCAGCACATTTCATTCCCGTCTGAGTTGATTTTTCGATGGAAAAGTATGTTGAGTTGTATATCAAATAAATTATTCGATTACATGATGTGTCTGTTTCGATAGTGTCTGACCGAGATTCATGATTCACATCGAGATTTTGGAAGGCTTTACATAGATCGCTAGGAACTCGATTGAACTTTAGTACCGCCTTTCATCCTCATAGAGATGGACAGTTTGAGAGAACCATACAAATTCAGGAAGACATACTAAGAGCATGTATTATCGAGTTCAAGAGATATTGGGAAAAGTATTTTCCAGTTATAGAATTTGTTTACAATGATATCTACCAGTCGAGTATTAAGATGGCTCCCTACGAAGCTTTGTATGAGAGGAAATGTCTTACACCATTGAACTGGTTTGAGCTTAAAGATAGGGAAGTTCTTGGTCCTGATTTAATCAAGGAAATAGAGGAGAAAGTTCAAGTGATTCAGCATAATCTCAAAGTAGCATCTGATAGACATAAGTCATATACTAATCTAAAGAGAAAAGAGATTGAGTATTAAGTTGTAGATAAAGTATTTTTGAAAGTATCTCCTTGGAAGAAGGTATTACATTTTGGTCGAAAATGGAAACATAGCCCTAGATTTATTAGGCTATATGAAATTGTTAAGAGAATTGGACTAGTGGCATATCAATTAGCCTTGCCACCGGAATTGGAGAAGATTCATAATGTTTTTCATGCTTTCATGCTTCGAAGATATAGATCTGATCCTTCTCATATTGTTGTACCGGAAGAGATAGAAGTTCAACCTGACTTAACTTATAAGGAAGAACCGGTGCAGATCTTGGCATATGAAGTTAAATAGCTCATGAACAAGACAATTCCATTGGTCAAGGTTTTATGGTGGAATCATAAAGTAGAAAAAGCATAATGGGAACATGAAGAGGATATGCGTAGACAATTTTCTCACCTCTTTATGCAGTGAAAATTTGAGGATGAATTTTCTTAAGGGGGAGAATTGTAATATCCCGAAAACCGGGCTAGTGACTAAATTGTAAGATTTTAAAACTTAATGATCAATTTAGATGAATTGAAAAGATCAGGGATCTAATTGAAAATTATTTGTATAGGATTGATTAACAAAGATTGAAATATGGAAGGGCATAATGGTCATTACAAAAGAAAATGGATTATAAATTCACTCTTGGATATTATATGTCCACGTGTAAAAGAAAAAGAGAGTGTAAATGAAAAATCTAGAATTCTCTTTGTCTTTCTTCCTCCTCTCCACCGTGTGATGTAGGCAGATTCTACACTCTTCAATAGAAGTGAGTAGATATCCTTATTGTGTCCTGATCTAGTATTGACAAGTACTGATATCATTGAGTTATAAGTTTAGGTTGTAACAAAGATAAGAAAGAAATGGGATTAATGATGGAATAATAAATGGAATAATAAAATAAGTAATGAAATGAAAGAAAGGACTAGAGATGGCTACAGAATTATGAAGATGGTGATGGGCTTGATGGAATATGTTGATGGTGTTGATGTCGAAATGGAGATGGTGGTGATGTTGTATCTCAAGCACTACAAAGAATAAACTATGCTAGGAAGCACAATCATGATCTTCACAAACTTGCTTTACGGGTGATGAAAGTTTCTTCAACCCACTAGATAGAAATCTAGGAATTTATGAATCAAGGTGGACGGATTGACGCCACAAGTATAAGAAATTATACTTGCTTAATTGATAAAGTTCACAAAGAACTTTGAAGAGAGAATTAACTCAAAAAGGTTTGTTTATAATATGAGATGAAATGAGTACAAATAATGGCAAGTCTGTCAATTTATAGGAATGAAAGGGCTTGGTCGAATGGTTACATATTGTTTCGGCTAGATACATGTCTCTAAATGGAAATACATAATGCTTGAGATGAATGGATGAGTCCTTTGGATTGGTGATGGTTCGGCTATCTCTTCAAAGGGATCATGATGTTTCGGCAAGGGTGAGGAGACATCTCCCTTGGCCGAATGGTGCATGCTTGTTCATCTTGGCGCCAAAGATATCTCCCTTGGCCGAATGATGATGTGCCTCCTCAAGTTAGTGTCAAAGCTCTCATGTTCAAGGCATGTGGGGGTGGCTGAATAGGCATAGAGATTGTCTCATGTCTCTTAGTGATTTAGGCCTCCAATGGGTGTAATCTCTTCACCAACGTGCTCCTTGATGAAAGGCATCTTCATGGGTAGCATCATTCATGAAAGGTCACAATGTTTGGATAGATAACCTTTCATGTTTGAGATAGTTCTGAGGTGAATGAGCTAGAGGTGAGCTGGCCATAAGTGAATTGTAGCATGGTGAACATTATGGGAGCTCCTTGTGAAAAGGTACCTCTTGAGGTGGCAGCTATTCGCGAAAAGGTATTATTTCACAAAATTTGACTTAGGACATATTTGAAGTGTCCTAAGTGGTGATGATGATGGTGCAACTCCCCAGCTGAATTGAAGTCATCTTGTAGCTCAAATCTTCAGCTCAATACAGCTATGAGCTCACGGGTCTCCGGATAACTTTTCACCAATTATTCCTTATGCTCTCCTAAACGTCCCCATGTAAATTTCCTTGCCTTTTCCTTCTCCATTTAGGTCCAAGTTAGCTCCCAAGTTGTGGCCGAATATACCTACATGCATAACATAAAGAAATAAGTTAAGTATATGAACTATATAATGTGTATAAGATAAAGATGTACTATAGTATATATAATAATAACTTATATCTCACATAGTATGAATAAGTTATCATCATTATAACTATAGATGTAATATAAGTAAAGCATATGAAATTAACATCATTATGTGTAAAGATAGAAAGTTTCTTCCCTTGAAAGGTTGGAATAGCCAAGTTAAACATGATGCTGATCACATCATCATCCCCTTCTTTTAATCGATTTATCCTCAAATCGAAAGGCTTTCTTTTCCTAGTGTCCTTCCATTCAATAAGTACCTTTATGAAAAGGTTCATGTCTTTTGAAAGAATGCTTTGGAAGTTCTTGATCTGAAAAGAAAGAAAACTTTCATAAGAAACTATTTGATTAAACATACTTAAAGTTAAGAAGTACTCCCTGTTACAAAAATCTTCTTCGATCTTGTGTCTTGATAATAAGCATTTCTGTAACAAGCACTTAGATGTACAGGCACTTGTTTTCTAACCAGTTTCCTCCTTGGTTGATTTCGATTTTCCCTTCCAGATAGCCTCAACACTTTCCTTCATCTTGATTTGATCAATTTGGACTTGTTTAGGCATCAAAGGTGTGAGAATAATCTTCTTCCCTCTATGTTTGAATGAATATTGATTGGTAAAATGGTAAAACAATCATGGATAGTCCTTTTATCATATTGCCATGGCCTTCTAAGAAGTAAATGGCTAGCATGCATAGGAACGACATCACACATAACCTCATCCTTGTACTTTCTAATTGAAAAAGAAACTATCACATGTTTACTGACGTTAAGTTCTCCTCGTTCATTAAGCCATTGTAGTTTATAGTGATTTGAATGCTTCAACGTTTTCAATCCCAATTTCTTCACCATGATTGAACTTGCAACATTGGTACAACTCCCACCATCTATGATCATGAAACATACCTTTTCATTCACATGGCATCAGGTATGAAAGATGTTTTCCCATTGTTCATTGTCATCTACCACTAGAGTACTCAGGCTTCTTTTAACCACTAGAGCTTCGCCTTCCACAGGGGCACTAATTTCTGATTCTTCCTCGACTTTGGTTGGTGCTTCTTCTTCTTCTTCATGGTAAGATTCAATGTCACCATTTCCAAGTAATAACATGGTGTTTCGGTTGGGACATTGTGTAGAAACATGCCCTCTCCCAAGACATTTAAAGCACCGAATTTCTCTTGATCGTTTAGGGGTCTCTTTTCCTCGATTAGCCATGTTGAGTTGTGAAGCATTGGATGATTTGGCTTTCTCTTTGCTAGGAGTAGGAGTAGATTTCTTCAAGTTGTTTGGACTCCATTTTAAAGGTGTAGGCATGATAATGCGAGAGGTATATCTTTTCCGTAGTTATCTTTCTATTTTCATTGTCATTTACACCATTTCATCTATCTCTATGTAATGGTATAACTTCAAGGTGTTGGTAATTTCTGGATTGAGTCCGGTAAGAAACCTTGCCATGGTTGCTTCATGATCCTCCTCAATATTGACTCGGATCATTGCCACTTCCATGTCTTTATAACAATCCTCCACACTCCGTTGGCCTTGTTTAAGATTTTATAGTTTTTGAAACAATTCCTGGTTATAATGAACATAAATGAAATGTTTACGCATGATACCTTTCATTTCAAGCCATGTTGAGATTGGTTTTTCTCCATTCCTCCTTCTAGTAATAGTAAGTTGATCCCACCATATCAAAGCATAATCGACAAACTCCATGGTTTCCAATCTTACTTTCTTTAGTTCAGAGTAATTGTGGCAACTAAAAACATGTTCCACTTTGCATTCCCATTCAAGATAGGCTTCAGGATCAGTTTTCCCTTGGAATTGAGGAATCTTGATTTTGATGTTACTCATGTTATCATCAACATTGGCACGCATAGGTCCTTGTAACATTGTTGGTTCTTCTCCATCATAATTGTCTAGGATATCATCTTCTTGAAGAGGTTGTTGTCTTCGAGCTTGTGGTTGATCTCGACGTTGGTCTAGTTTATCATGAAGAGCATCAAACTCTTCACGAATCATTCTCATCATTTCTCCAATCAATGCTTGCATTTGCAAGTTTGGTTGGCATGTATTTCCTTTAGAACTTTGAGACATGGTTAGTAAACAAAAACAAAATTAAACCTTGCCTCGTAAATTTTACTCCAAAGAAATGATAAGATCACCCCACTCAACACTCGTGTTTACTCTCGGGAATATAACTTGGCTTTTAACAATTCCCCTTCTGATCGCATTCACTCAATTAGCCTTTTTCCACTCGATCTCTCTTGCTAAGTCTTTTGAAGAACTTACTCAAGATTAGATCAAGTTAATTCTTTTTTTGTGTGCGTCGGATGCAAATAGGTTCAGGTATAAAAGGAAAAGAGGAAATAGAAAGATAGAAGAAAGGATTCAAGGTATTTAAAAGAAGGAAAAAATCAAAATATAGAAAATGAAGAGGTGACTTACAATCCAAGATACAACACTTACTACAACCTTTCACAAGAAACAATAAGGTTATCTTCTCTAGTGTGGATATGCCTCTTTGATGTACTTGCAATAGTAGATCACTTTTCCTTGGATTTTACTTTTTCTTTTGAAATTCTCTTTTTATTCTTTTTCTGATTTTTCTTCTTTTTGTCTTTGAACTCCTTTGTTTGTTGTAGGAGCCTTTTCTTTTTATTTTATTTCTTTTTGCTTTTATCTTTGTACGCTAATGAGAATTTTGTTTTCAATCCAACTATGCTCTGAATACCACTTCATGTAGGCAAATTATACGTTCTTCAATGAAAGTGAGTAAATAGCCTTATTGTGTCCCGATCTAGGATTGACAAGTATTGATGTCCTTGAGTTATAAGTTTAGGCTGCAACAAAGATAAGAAAGAAATAGGATTAATGATGGAATAATAAATGGAATAATAAGTTAAGTAATGAAATGAAAGAAAGGAATAGAGATGGGTACAAAATTATGAAGATGTTGATGGCCTTGATGGAAGATGCCGAAGGCCTTGATGGAAGATGTTGATGGTGTTAATGTCGAAATAGAGATGGTGGTGATGTTGTCTCTCAAGCACCCCAAAGAAGAAACTATGCTAGGAAGCACAATCCCGATATTCACAAACTTGCTTGAGGGGTGATGAAAGTGTCTTCAACCCAATAGATAAAAATCTAGGAATTTAGGAATCAAGGTGGAAGGATTGACGCCACAAGTATAAGAAATTATACTTTCTAAATCGATAGAGTTCACAAAGAAATTTGAAGACAGAATTAACTCACAAAGGTTTGTTTATAATATGAGATGAGATGAGTACAAATGATGGCAAGCCTCTCAATTATAGGAAATGAGAGGGCTTGGTCAAATGGTTACATATTGTTTTGGCTAAATACATGTCTCTAAATGGAAGTACATAATGCTTGAGATGAATGGATGAGTTCTTTGGATTGGTGATGGTTCGGCTACCTCTTCAAAGGGATCATGATGTTTCGGCAAGGGTGTGGAGTAGAGTTGGTTATACGGGCTACCCACCCATTTAGCCCGTGGATTTTGACGGTGCGGGCTTAAACGGAGCGATTTAAAAAGCCTACAATCATAAACGGTCTTGAATTCTAATGCTTGTGGCCCGTCCATTTAACCCGCGGGCTAAACGGGCTTATCCGTTTATTGTTTACTGTTTATGTGAAAAAAGAGAGAAGTTGGGGAGATAGAGAGAAACGACGGATAAGGGAAACAAAAAAATGAGGCTATGGTTCCTACAATTTTATAACAGTGTATATATAATATAAGTCACACAAAACATTGTATTTTAGGGATTTAGGGCAACCATGACAAGTTTTAATGTGCTAATCATGTAAAGGCTCCACCTACTTTTGAATTAATGCAATATAATCCTCAAATATAGTTTATTATTTTAATTTTGCATGCCAATTTTATGTATGTTTTTTTTTATCATTGCCTCAAGTTTTATATATTATTTGCATATTTGTATATTATGTTACTTTACCTTTTAAATTTAATTATTATATTTATACATGGTTTAATATTTTGATTTGTTTTTTCTATTTTTTAAACGTATATGTATATAGTTTTTCTTATGATTAATTATTGGAGTATAATAAACGTTTTATGGCTTATTTATATATATATATATATTGATGGTATTAATTATAAATGGTAAATACGTATATAAAAAGATAAAAACCTTTTTGCTTATGTTATCATATTACGTTACCATAGGTATAATTAATACGTTTGAACTTCAAAATTGGATATCATCAAATTAAAACTTGAATTGGGCTTCAGATTTCAGTGCACATAAAATGTGAATTGGGCTATGGCTAAAATGCACATAAAACATGAATTGGGCTAAACGTGAATTATTTTCTGTAAAACATAAAATAAATTGAAAAAATAATTAAATTAAGTGGGCTACCCGCGGGTATACCTATTAAACCCACGGGTTTAACGGTCTGGGCTAATAAGCCTGTAATATAAATGAGCTTTATTTTTTGAGGCCCGAAGCCCGCACAGGCCGCGGGTTATACGGGTAGCCCACGGGCCTTAGCCCATATACCCAACTCTAGTGGGGAGACATCTCCCTTGCCCGAATGGTGCATGCTTGTTCATCTTAGCGCCAAAGACATCTCCCTTGGATGAATGATGATGTGCCTCCTCAAGTTGGCGCCAAAGCTCTCATGTGCAAGGTATGTGGGGGTGGCCGAATAGGCATAGAGCTAGTCTCATGTCTCTTGGTGATATAGGCCTCCAATGGGTATAATCTCTCACCAAAGTGCTCCTTGATGAAAGGGCATTTTCATGGGCAGCATTATTCATTAAAGGTCACAATGTTTGGATAGGTAACCTTTCATGTTTGTTCTAGTTCTAAGGTGAATGAGCTGGAGGTGAGCTGGCCATAAGTGAAATGTAGCATGGTGAACATTATGGCAGCTCCTTGTGAAAATATGCCTCTTGAGGTGACAACTATTCGTGAAAATGTATGATTTCACAAAATTTGACTTAGGACATATTTGAAGTGTCCTAAGTGGTGATGATGTTGGTGCAGCTCCCCAGCTGAATTGAAGTCATCTTGTAGCTCAAATCTTCAACTCAATCCAGCTATGAGCTCACACGTCTCCAGATAACTTTTCACCAATTGTTCCTTATGCTCTCCTAAACGTTCCCATGTAAATTTCCTTGCCTTTGTCTTCTCCATTTAGCTCCAAGTTAGCTCCCAAGTTATGGCTGAGTATACCTACACGCATAACATAAAGAAATAAGTTAAGTATATGAACTATATGATGTGTATAAGATAAAGATGTACTATAGTATATATAATAATAAGTTATATCTCACATAGTATGAATAAGTTATCATCATTATAACTATAGATGTAATATATGTATATGAATATAACTATATTATAGCATATGAAATTAGCATCATTATGTGAAAAGATAGAAAGTTTCTTCCCTTGAAAGGTTGGAATAGCCAAGTTAAACATAATGTTGAATTGTATCACATCACCGTGACTCCATAAATAAGGTAAGAAATCTCTCAGTGGCTTATTTCTTGTAATTTATGATTGGTTTTGGTTATTGGAGTGTTAAGAAAGCTTGAAAGTTTAAAAATAAGTAGAAACTAAAAGATGACGAAGTTTTGGGTGATTGAATAAAAAGGGTTTTTGAGTGAATTGATGAGAAAGAGTTGTTTAATGGATTTTGAAGTCATATCTGACTTGTCATCAGTAAAAATAAGAGGTTTAAGAAGTTAAAAAGGATTTATAACAAAGATGAATATTTGGTAAAATTTTTAGTTTCAAGTGATTATGTGGAATTTTGGATGTTTAAGTATATTGAAGTGATATAAGTTAGTTTTAATAAGTGTAGTTAAGTTTAAAGGCTTGAAAGGAGGTCAAAGTGGAAGATTTAAGTGCGTTTGGTAAAATTTTGAGATAAAATAAGTAAGTTCTGGGTGAGGAGTATCGATACTGGATGAATAGTACCGATACTTCAAAGAAAAAATAAGTGATATCTGGGCTTGGGTATCGATATTGTAAGAACAACATCGATATCATTAGGTAAAATTTTATGAATACTTAAATGAGTATCGATACCGAAGGAGTAACATCTATACCAATGGTATCGATACCAATATATAAGTATCAATACCAATTTTTAGAGATGAAATCCAGAATGGGGAAAAGGTATCGATACTGAAGAATAATATTAATACCGTAATAAGGAAGTATCGACTGGAATTAGGGTACCGATATTATTCAGATTGAAATTTTGAATTAAGTGTTTCTTTTATCTTAGGTTATTGATTATTGATTCATAGTGATTAGAATTTCGATATTCATATCGATCATATATTTTTGTAAATATCGAGCACAAGGAAGTTCTGAAAAAATTGACGATTTAGGATCGACCAAGAGAGATAAGAGTTATACTTTGACTAAGTGAGGATAAGGTGAGTGCATACTACTATTTATATGGTGTTTTATGGAAATAAGACTTGCGATGAGTTTATTTCCAATGTTTGATTGCATGATTCCATGAATACAAGCATAATGTTGATATGGATTCTGTGTACATGAATACAAGCATATGTATATGTGTTACGTGCATTGTTTTATATAATTTATGTGATTATATGAGAATATGGAATAAGCTATGTGAAAATGGTCTTTGTGAATAAATGTCTATATGATAAGCTAGGTGAAAAGGTATAAATGATAAAGCCCATAAGTATGTGATATGAGAGCTAAAGGTATAATTGGCATGCCAAGAGTCGAGGGTTCTACATAATCTTTCGGGACAATTCTACATGGTCCTTCAGGACATTTCTACACGGTCCTTCAGGACAATACTATATGGTCCTTTGGGACATTTTTATGTGACACTTCGGTGTGATTTCTGCATGGCACTTCAGTGTAATTTATATGAGCTTTGGTGACAGTGTTAGTGCAAAACCTCAATGAACTCACATACCTTAAGTTCTCAAAAATGTACCATGGGCTATTAAATGAAATAACCTAAAAGAACAGTGCATGATGTTACATGTTTTGATTGGTAAAGTGTATGATAGTTTTTGTACTTATGATATTTATAAAAGTTAATCATGTGATTGCATGTATTAATATCCATTTATACATTATATGCCTCACTAAGTCAATGACTTAGCGCATGAGTATTTCACACGTAGGATCGAAGAAGACAGAAGAGCAAGGATAAGAAGTCAAGACAACATATCTCTATTAAGGATCAGATCAGAAGCAATCTAAACATTAGGTTATTTTATTGTATTAAATGTTGTTGACATGTAATTAAAGATTTTAAATGAATATGCTCTGATCGGTTTTGTAAACAAACTCTACGATGTTTATGTAAATTGTTAAGTTATTATTTTCAGTTTAAGTTTGAATTTTCCTAAATACTTTTAACTAAAAGTTCCACCATTTTATATGAATACAGGTTTAAATTTTTTACTATCTTTTAAAAGTAAACATTTTGAAAAGTCAATGTAACACCTCGGATTTGTATTCGGGATGGATACGGGTTGGGGTGATACAATTGGCAATGCTAGGCATCGTGGTGGACTCTATATCCTTGATGCTCATCCTTATACTCTCGTTCCTAACCACTCACCTGCACCATTTATCTCTTCTTTTGTTTCAGTTTCTCCCACAGATGCGGCTGTCGACATTGTGTTATGGCATTTTAGGTTAGGTCACCCAAGTTTTCCTTATCTTGCAAAATTATTTCCCAAATTATTTATTAATAAAAATCCCCTATCATTTTCTTGTGACATTTGCTCTCTTGCAAAACACATTCGGGGTTCTTATCCTCCTTCTCCCTCTCACTCGCCTAAACCTTTTTTCCTTAATTCATAGTGACATATGAGGACCTTCAAGGGTTACGAGTTTACATGGAATTCGTTGATTTATTACTTTATTGACGACAACTCTCGTACCACTTGGACCTTTTTTATGAAGGATAAATTTGAGTCTTGTATCATCTTCAAACGATTCCACAATATGGTTGAAACACAATTTCAAAGTTCCATTGGTATCCATAAATATGATAATTGTGGGGAATACCTATCTTTTTTGTTGGGATCATTCTTCTAGGAAAACGGAATAGTCCATCTCACTTTCTATGTCGACACTCCATAACAAAATAGGGTCATCGAACGTAAAAAATCGTCATCTTCTTGTGGTAACCCGAGCACTCCTTTCTTCTAATGTTCCGAAATGCCTTTGGGGTGAGGCTCTCTTAACAGCTACTTTTTTAATCAATCGATTGCCTAGTAATATTCTTTCCTTTAAGTTTCCACGAGATATTCTTTACACTAAATTCCCTCTCTTCGAACCTTTTACTTATTATGCCCCTTTTCGTGTCTTTGATTGTACTGCCTTTGTACATGACCAGAATTCTCATAAATATAAACTTGATCCTCGAGCAATTTGGTGTGTCTTTGTTGGTTATTCATCGCATCATAAATGTTATCGTTGCTACTCTCATTCTACAAAATGGTTCTTCACATCTATGGATGTCACTTTTTAAGAACATAAAATTTTCATCTCAAAAAATGAAAACCAGGGGGAGAGTGAGTCTGAATTTCAATTTTTACCGATTATTACTGAGTTACCCATAAGTTTATCTTCTAATGAAAAAACTACCACTCCATAACCTCCTAACCCCAACACATCTGATAATGAAAACCAATCCATTATTCTCATCAACTCTCATAAAACACCTAGACCATCTACCGATATTCTCATCTACAACAGATGACCCAAACAAGCCCTACCTTCCACACTGTAGCCAATGCATTGTTAAGAGCCAGAACCAGATTTAAATTCATCGACAGACAAAGGAGATAGTGACCAAAGTAAGTTGGATGTGGTAATTGATACCAGTGAGTTACTAATTACTCAAAGAAAGGGAGTTAGACGATGTACATCTCATCCTATTAGTAAATTTGTTGCTTATGGGAAACTAATGTCTAGTTTTAAGACTTTTACAACTCAGGTTGATCATATTCACATTGCAAAGACCATAGAGGAGGCATTAAAAAGTCCTGAGTGGAAGAAGGAAGTTGAAGAAGAAATTTCAGCTCTAGAAAACAATAAAACCTGGGTCATTGTTGATCTACCTAAAGACAAGAAACCAGTCGGCTGTAAATGGGTCTTTACTGTGAAATTCAAGGAATATGGAAAAATTGAGAGATATAAGGCTAGACTTGTGGCAAAAGGGTTCACTCAGACTTATGAAGTTGACTATCAGGAGACCTTTGCTCCATTTGTAAAACTCAACATTGTTCAAATTCTATTATCCTTGGTAATGAACAATGATTGGATACTTCATGAACTAGACATAAAAAATGCATTTCTCAATGGCAATCTTGAAGAAGAGGTCTATATGCAATTTCCTCCAGGAATTCATTATGGAAATAACTGGGTATGTAAATTACTGAAATCCTTATATGGTCTAAAATAATCACCTCGAGCTTTGTTTGATAAATTCACGAAGGTAATGTTATAAGACAACTAAAAACAGACAAAAAGAGTTTGAAACCAAAGATTTGGGAACTCTGAGATATATCCTAGGCATGGAGGTAGCAAGATCACGAGAAGGAATTGTCATAAATCAAAGAAAGTATATTCTAGACTTACTTTTTGAAACAAGAATGACTAATTATAAGCCCTCGGAAACTCCTATGAAATATAACTTTAAATTGAGCAAATATGGAAACCCGATAAACAAGGAACATTATCAGAGGCTAGTTGGTAAACTCATTTATCTATCTCTAACTAGATTTGACATTGCTTTTCCTGTTAGAATTGGTATTCAATACATGAATGATCCAAGAGAATAACATATGGAGGTAGTTAATCGAATCTTAAGATATCTAAAGATGACATCAGGACATGGGTTAATTTCAGAAAACATCTCAGATTCAAGTTGGATTGGAGAATTAACAGATAGAAGGTCAACCACGGGATACTGCTCATTTGTGTGGGGAAACCTAATGACATGGAGAAGCAAGAAACAATCAGTAGTCTCCAAAATCAATTTAGAATAAGAATATAGGGTGATAGAACTTGAAATATGTGAAGGAATTTGGCTACAAAGACTCTTAACTGAACTAGAGATGTGTAACAACAACAATTTTGAACTTCAGAGTGACAACAAATCTGCAATACGCATTGTAAAGAATCTGGTGCACCACAATAGAACAAAACATGTGGAGATCGACAAACACTTTATTAAAGAAAAAGTAAATGGTGGAACTATGAAACTAAACTACGTCCCTTCACAAAACCAGCTAGCAGATGTATTGACCAAGGATTACCTTTGACGAAATTACATCCAAGTTGAGTCTTCAAAATATTTACTCCTCATCTTAAGGGAGTGTAAGTAGTGCTTAAGTTAAACTTTGAACCCTAAATTATCTCTAAAACTATCTCCTAATTTATAGAAAAAATGACTCTTATCTTATATAGGTCTCTAATTTATGTATACGTAAAATTCAATTGTTCTTTGAATAAAATAATTTCATAATTGAAAAAGCCCTTTTACCAGAACCGGACAACTCTGTTTACTAGAACCGAAAAACTCTATTTCTACATATATTTACCAGAACCGAAAATCTATATTTCTATATTCTTAATTCACCAATTTAAGGAATTCAAAGCTGATTTTATCATCCAATTTCAAGGGTTACATGAAGGCCATATTTACTCACCTATTAAAGGCATTCAAAGTCATTATCATCCAATTTAAGGGGTTGCTTATAACCTTTAAGGAGCATGCAATGAAGGTTGAATTATTTCACTTATTATGACAATTAAGTGTGATAATTAAGCATGGAATGGGAAGAGTAGATGGCAAGGAGTTTTATGAACATTCAAGAACTACATTCATTCCATTTTATTTCATATCAAGCAAAACAAGGTAGCCCCATAACCTACAACCCCTCAGACAAATTTAAGGCCAATTTCAGCCCAAAATGTTTCTACATTCATCCAAGAACTCTATCATTTTCTTTCACCAAGGAATAAGAGAAGAAACAAGCCATTGAAGAGCTTTTAACACCATTATTATGAGCATTCATTCTCTTTTGTAACCTATTTATATTTAAGCCTAGAACTACAATAAATAGGCCCCTTAGCTTCATTGTAAAAACACAACTTTTATTTATAAAATACCTTTAGAGAGTTTGCTTTCATTATTGTTCTTTTAAAGAACTATATTGGCTTCAATAAAGTCTTCTAGTCTTCCTCCATCCATTTGTTTATAACATTGGTTCCTAGCTCATCTATAGCTAGTGGGTCACGTTCCACCCTCTATCACTTTCATTCCATCTTTTTTTATTGTTGGTTCCTAGCTATATATAGCTAGTGGGTCACAATTCATACTCTTTATTTCATCATTATTCTCCCACGCCATGACATGTTTTACCTTCACCATACTTATATTCTTTCCACACTATAAATTATTATCACCACTACATTTTCCCCTCTTTCCTTCATTTCATTAAACCAGAACAACCATCACTCTTCCATCACCTTCAAGGAACTTTATCATAACCTACATCATTTCATTTTCAATTTAATTATATCAATTTCTTTCATACAACATTGTTTGTGCAATTTCAGAGTTCAAGCAAAGTGTTACCGATTTCTTACTTGAATCATGATCAGGAAACAACATATATGACTTGGGCCACACAATCAGGATCATATCAATTGGTATCAGAGCTATGTTGATTCAGTGAGAAGTCAGTTTTCTCTCTCTAGGGTTAGTAAAAAAAGAAAAAAAGAAAAAAATTTAAAGAGGTAGGGAGCAATCTTTTCATCTTTAATAAAATTGAGAATGTCGTATATTCTTTTCATCATTTCTTTAATTATCTATTTCTATACCTTATATATTCTTACCATCTTCTTCTTTTTGTAGCCATTACCTCCTCTACTCACTTCAATCACCTACCTAGCCAAATTTGTTTCAGTCGAATCCTAGGAGACTCCCTATAAGCCTTGAGGGAGATATCGAAAGGACTTGAAAAGAAAGCATGAGTGGTAAAATAAAATAGTGCATATCAAGGGTAAAAGCCATCTCAAGTGAAACACTAGTGGAGTGACCTTTTTCTTTAGAGTATATTGATGAGATTTTTGTGTTGGTGAGGATTATTTTCATCTTTTTTAATAATCTTTTATTTTCATTATGTCTCAAAAGTATACAAGACCAAATGCTTATACAAGAGACGACGTACGAGGTTTTACATCAAATTCTCAATTTCAAGATTTCAATCAGGATGTGAGGAATTTGCTTAAAAAGCATCTCAGCCCAATCTCAAAGAAGTTGGATCGAATAATCGAAAGAGGTTCTTACTCACAAACCTCTCCACCGAAGGTCAAAAGGCAAGTAAAGAGGAGAGATGACAATCAATCATTTTCTAATTCTACATCATGTATAACTTATATTTTGATATAACAATAAGGGAAAAATGTTTTTGGACTAAATCAAATTTATTAAAAATCTTCAAAAATAATTCAAAGTCCAAATAAAAGTTAAAAATATGTTTTTAAATGTTTTTCAAACTTAGTCAAACCTTTTCAAAACATACTCGATCATTTTTCACGCTTTAAAGTCATGTTTCAAAGCTTCTCTAGCTCAAGGGATCGATCCCTTAGCAAAAGGATTGATCCCTCTTGGAAAAGGATTTATCCCTTCGGTATAAAAATCGATATATTTGAAAAAGGATCGATCCTTTGTGCCCTAAAAGTTGCATGTAATGGCTAATTTGATAAAAGGTGCAAGTAATGGTTATTTTGATCCCCAACGGCTCTGAAACATCCCTAATGGCTAGTAAATCATTCCAACTTATAAAAATAATGCAATGACACTTGAAGTAGGTTACAAACACTTATCCAAGCAATCAAACACAAGAGGAAAAAGCTTTTCATTCTTTATTTTCTTTCTCTTGTAAATATTTGTGTTTTTGTGAGCTTTAATTTGTAAACACCTTCTTTTTTAGAGGTTTTTTTGTTTACAATTATTTTCTTTTGTAAAGGGGTTTTTTTTCTAGCTAAGTCTTTGAAAATCTAGGTAGTTTGTAAAGGTTATCTCTTTAGCCTAGAAAAAGAAAGAACAAATTAGTGGATTTGTTGGAAAATTCTAAATTATTAGCTTAGGTAGTGGATGTAGACTTCATTGAGGGAGTTGAACCACTATAAATCATTGTGAAAATTTTCCTATTTTTAGACTCCTTAGTCCCTAAACTTCAAAAAACCAATTCACCCCCTCTTGGCATATTTCGGTTGGTCGATTGAGATTCAACCTAATAATTGGCATTAGAGCGGGTCATAAATCGAAGTTCTAACAACCATGTGAATATCCTTAAAGCTCTAGATCAATTTCATAAAGCAACCGAGAAGATGGCTTTTTCCTCCGATACTTACTATATCAAAGATTCTCAATCAGTTATCAAGCCACCCTATTTTAATAGAGCGAATCATGTTTATTGGAAGATTAGGATGATGCTCTTCATTCAAGATATTGATATTGATACTTGGAACTCTATCTTGACGGGTTACTCTACTCCAACTAGAGCTATGGTGGAATGAAGGTAAAGAGAGAATAAAAAGTTCCAACTCATTGCTAAGGTTATGCACATTTTGTTTTGTGCATTAGGCCCGGATGAATATGGAAGAGTCTCCTCTTATTCAAATTCCAAGGAGATGTGGGACAAACTCCAAGTTACTCATGAAGGAACCAATGAAGTGAGGGAAATGAAAATTGGTCTTGTAAATCATAACTACATGAATTTCAAGATGAAACCGGATGAAGACAACAAAGTTATGACAGGTAGATTTTCCATGATTGTCAATGGTCTCAAGGGATATGAAGAGATCATCCCTAATTAGAATCTTGTTAGGAAGATGATATATTCTCTTTCAAAATCTTGGCAATCAAAGAAGAAGACGATCATTGAAGTAAACTTAAAAACTCTATCATTTGATGAACTTATTGGCTCCCTTCTAACTCTAACTTATGAGATGATAGAAAATGAGGAAGAACAAGAAGAATATAAAAACAAGAAAAGAAAGAAAGATGTGTTGCCTTGAAATCCTCCACTCAAGATTAAAATACCTCAAGTGAAGAAGACGATGAAGAAGAAGAAATGGATAAGTTCTTCAAGAAATTTAAATGATTCATGACATCCAAAGAAGACAAGAAGCATGAATCGAGCAAGAAAAAAGGTCCCCTAATATGCGTTGAGTTTCAAAATATGGGACATGTCTGTATGAATGTCTTCTCCTAAAGAATAAGGGATCAATCAAAAAGAAGGCATTTATGGCGGCTTGGAGTGATGAAAAAGACTCTGATGATGATGAAGCCAACCTATGTCTCATGGTCATTCAAGAAGAATATTCAATGGTAACTTTTAACTCTTTTGATTCCAATTCTTATTCATTTAAAGAGTTACAAGATGCCTATGATAAGTTGTATTTGTAATTTGAGGCCATGAATTCCAATTATAAGAAATTAAATTTAAAGTTGAAAATGATTTGATTTTGAAAGAAAAAGTTGATTTTGAAAAACAAAATGAAACTTTGAAAATGATTTAGAGCTTTCAAAAATCAAAATCAATGATTTAGAAAAAGAAAATTTTGATTTGAAAGTTTAGCTTGAAAGCTTAACAAAATAAAAAAAATTATTTCTAAAAACAACTCATTATGTTTAAAAATGGCAAAAATGCTCACTTTTCCATTTTCATGGTCATTTGGAACATACTTGTCCTTTAAAAGAAGGAAAACATTTTAAAATTAGACAAGTACGAGTTCCTAATGGAACAAGGGACATTGAAACTAACGTTCAAGGATCCAAATCAATTTGGATACCAAAATCAACATAAATATCTATTGTAGGTGTGTGGGAGCAATGGTAATGAAAGTAAAGATATTCAAATGCTCTAGCCACACTGAAAAGGGTAACCTCTAAGCTTAATGTTTTTACTTTGATTAATTGGTTCCATATTTTTTGTATGCATGCATGAGTTTTGAACTTGTATAATTTTTTGTTTTGATTTTCTATCTCATGTATGTTAAAAAGTGTAGTGCTGAACATTTTAAAAATACTTAATGATTTTTCATAAATGTTTGTTCATCATAATGAATTTTGTTCAATTTGGTTTTAATGCTTTGTTTTTACAAATATTAATTTTTTACCTTAACTTAAATGTTTATACATATGATTTATTGCAAATGATATCTCTCTAACAATTGATATCCATTTTTCAAATGCATAGAATTTTTTGATAGCTTTATGCACATGGACTTGAATACAACAATTAGTATTGCATGTAGTATAATAGACTTTGATATATTGAACTTCATGTGCTACTAACATGTTTGTTCATCTTTGTTGAAATTCAATGTCTTTTAAGTGGAAAGCTTTTAAAGTCAAGTTTTTGTTTGGAATACATTTGTTGAGGGGGATCTTTTGATTTTCCAAATGATTTTAATGTTAAAATTACTACTTACTCTCCATTGTTATTTTCAACCTTAAAGTTTGAATTATTTTTTATATAACAAAAAGGGGGAGAAGTATGAGTTTGAAAAATTCAATTTCAAGAATGAAAAAAGGGGATCTTTAATGTATTCCAAAATATTTATCTTTTTCATTAAATGTTTTATTAAAGGGAAGCTTTTTCCAAAAACAAATTTTCAAAGCTTTTGTTATATCAAAAAGAGAGAGACTGTATAACTTATAACAAATAAGAGAAAAATGTTTTTGACTAAATTGAATTTATTCAAAGTCCAAATAAAAGTTAAAAATATGTTTTTAAATGTTTTTCAAACTTAATAAATCCTTTTCAAAACATACTCGATCATTTTTCGCACTTTAAAGTCATATTTTCAAGCTTCTCTGGCTCAAAGGATGGATCCCCTTTACCAAAGGGATCCATCACCTTAAAAAAGGATCGATCCATTGGATAACAATAAGTTTGGGATCGATCCCTTGACAAAAGGATCGATCCCTTGTGGAAAAGGATCGATCCCTTTGGTATAACGGTCGAAATATTTGAAAAATGATCGACCCCTTTGGTAAAAGGATCGATCCTTTGTGCCTTAAAAGTTGCAGCCAATAGCTCTGAAACATCCTCAATGGCTAGTAACTCATTCCAACTTATAAAAACAACACAATGAAACTTGAAAAGTTTTTCATTCTTTATTTTATCTCTTGTAAATATTTTTGTTTTCGTGACCTTTAATTTGTAAACTCCTTCCTTTTTAGAGGTTTTCTTGTTTACAATTTTTCCTTCGTAAAGGTGTTTTGATTCTAGCTAAGCCTTTGAAAAGCTAGGGAGTTTGTAAAGATTACCTTTTTAGCCTAGAAAAAAAAATTAGTGGATTTGTTGGAAAATCCTAAGTGATGAGCTTATTTAGTGGATGTAGACTTCATGAGGGAGTTGAACCACTATAAATCATTGTGTAAATTTTCCTATATTTATACTCCTTACTCCCTAAACTTCAAAAATCAATTCAACCCCTCTTGGCATATTTCGGTTGATCGATCGAGCTTCATCGAGCCTAACACATCCAAATGGAGCGAAAGATCTTAGAAGGAGTATTCCAATTTTTTAACAAGAAGCAATGTCAGAAGTTCAATACGAAGTAAGCCAAGAACTTTTACATTTTCAATACGTAAAATCTAGCTCGTTTTCAAGAGTTCTTTGATAATTTAGTCAAAGAAACACAATTTCAAAAACAACTAGGAAAAGGAATTATTTGCAATAAAGAAAAAGAAACGAGAGTTGAAAAAAGATATTGAGAGCGAAGAAAAAGAAATTTATGAAAAAATTCAAAGAGATAATGCAGGAGAAAAAGAAAATGGAGTTAGAAAGATTGAGAGTGTGGTAGAAATACTTGAAAGTGAAAAGAATGATTGTGGGGAAGAAAAACAAGATTTATTTTTCACTAAAAATTATATTCTTCCTAGTCTTGATCTACCTTTATTACAGGATGAAGAAAGACACATTCAAGTGCATTGCCAATCATCAAGCATCTTCCATGTTTTGATTATCCTTTTGATGAGAGAGAATGTGAAGAAGAAAAATGGAATTTATCTAACCCTACTTTTTCTTCTATTATTTCATTTGTTTTGCAGGATAATCTAAGAGACATATCTTTCCAACGAGATTATTCAAGAATCTTGACTTTTGGAGAACTAAAGGATGTATCATTTGAATCACCAATAGACATGACTTTTGGATACTCGCAAGATGAGTCCTTTGATTTTACAAGAGTTAAGCCATTTGAATTTTCAAAGAATATGTCACTTGAAGTCCCAGTAGTTGTGTTCGTTGACATTCTTAGAGCAATGTCAAGCTTGAAGAAAATTCAGCAACCAAAGCCCATTAAATACCCACCGTGGTTTACAATTTTCATTCATTCTATTAATTATTTTTCATTTGCTAACTTTGGTTTATTTTGCAACAAAATAATTCATGTTTGTGGAGTTTTCTTACCAACCTATGAAGACAAGTTCAATTTTTATTTGTAGGAAGATTTTCTCAACAAAAACAAGGTCACTCTACAAGTATATGTTCTACCAAAAATCAGTCAACTCAAGAGTATGAAGCAAGCATCGTCCATCTACTCAAGAGCTATCATATGGAAGGGCATAAAGATTAAATAAAATGGTGTAACCTACCTACTTGAAGGAGTTCAAAGGTAAAGTCTCTCCACCCACCCTCATGATGATTCGAAGGAACACAAAGAAGGAGTGCAAAGAATGTATACCTATTCGGATGAACAACGTGGTGTACAAGAAAGCAAAACTTAATCCCAAAGAATGGCATTTGTGCAAAACAAGAGTGAAGAAGTTCCCAGCTAAAAGGAAGTCGAGATTGTTTCTTTTTGTATCAAGTGTCGAATTGGGGACAAATCGCTTTAAAGAGGGAGGGGATGAGGCACTATATTTTTTTCATTCATTTGCATGATTATATGTGTGCATGAGATTGCATGAACATTACATACTTTGTATGTTTAATTATTCATATTAGTTGATTCTATTCACTTGAATAAATATGCATGGTAGCCCATTAAATGCAAACATTTCATTTAAGCATGTAGTTCATTAATGCATATAGTTTATTTAGTTATGCATTTCATTTAATTAAGTAGTTCATTGATGCATATGGTTCATTCAATAAAGTTGGTTTATTAATTAAACTAGTTCATTAATTAAACTAGTTCATTCATTAAACTAGTTCATTAATTAAACTAGCTCCTTTAAAAATTTTTTCATGACATGTTTATTTTTATTTTATTCAAGCTTAAACATTTGTTATTTTTTTGTCTAGGTGCATGAGGGAAGTTGAATAGGTCTCAACAGATGCAAGAATTTCAGTCAGCCTGTTTTCTATTTCTGGATGCAATAACGACATGTTTGGTTTCTAAAATCAATAATATAGTACTCCTCTATCACTTAGCTTTCCAAATCCTTTTAAATCACCTCAATCCAATATCGGGATCTTGAGATATGATCGTTTTACCAAAGACAGTGCAAGCTAGAATTTTCATTACAGGAATTTTAAGCATGGATAATTTGGATGAGTTTGAGCCGAGGAGGATTCTTTCCATCTTCAGCCAAGAGGAAAAAAAATTGAAGGCCTTCTTAATTCACCTTTTTAAGGCATTCAAAGCTGATTTTATCATCCAATTTCAAGGGTTGCATGAAGGCCATATTTACTCATATATTCAAGGTATTCAAAGCGTTATCATCCAATATAAGGGGCTTTTTATAACCTTCAAGGAGCATGCAATGAAGGCTGAATTATTTCACTTATTATGACAATTAAGTTTGATAATTAAGCATGGAATGGGAAGAGTGGATGGCAAGGAGGTTTATGAGCATTCAAGGACTACATTCATTCCACTTTATTTCATATTCATGCAAAACAAGCCAGCCCCATAACCTTCATTTCCTTGGACGAATTTAAGGCCAAATTCAGTCCCAAAAGTGTCTACATTCATCCAATAACTCTATCATTTTTGTTCACCAAGGAAGAAGAGAAGAAATATTCATTCAAGATCATTTATTCTCTTTTGTAACCTATTTATATTTAAGCCTAGAACTACTATAAATAAGCACCTTAGGTTCATTGTAAAAACACAACTTTTATTTATAAAATACCTTTTGAGAGTTTGCTTTCATTCTTGTTCTTTTGAAGAACTCTATCGGCTTCAAGATAGTCTTGTAGTCTTCATCCATCTATTTGTTTATAATGTTGGTTCCTAGCTCATCTATAGTGTTAGGTATGGCTCATAAATAGAGATCATTATATTTTGACCAAATGTATAAATTTACAACAAATAACAACATTTGCGAGTACAATAAATGAGAAATCATTTCTGTTAGGTATGGCTCATAAATATACTATTAATTACGATCATGTGGTTTAGGGATGCGGGGGCACAGCCCCTGTGGCACTGTACATGGTTATTTTTGTAAATATGTACCAGGGTTTATTTATTATAAAAGGAGATGTAACCAAAACCTATGAGACATTGAATAAAAATTCTAGCGTCGCCTAGGTCACCGAGGATGTAAGCATATTGCTGAACCTCGTTAAAATTCTTTTGTTCTTTCCGTTTTCTTTACCCGATTATTCAACAATTGGTATCATATGTCAGGAGCCAAATTCGAAGTTGCGAAATTCGATGGTCAAGTTTACTTCGGATTATGGCAAACAAGGGTGAAGGATCTGTTGGTACAACAAGGGATCCTGAAAGCTTTGTGACCTACAAAGACGGCGTCGATGGAGGAGGAAGATTGGGAAGAATTGTAGTAGCGAGCGGCAGGAACCATATGATTATGTTTGGTGGATGAGGTCATGTATCACGTCATGCATCTTTCGTCTCCAAATAAAATTTGGAAGAAGTTGGAAAGTCAGTTTATGTCCAAATCCTTAACGACTAAATTGTATCTAAAGCAGCGGCTGTACAGGCTAAAGATGCAGGATGATCATGATTTGGTGCAACAAGTGAATGTCTTTAATCAAATTATTTTTGATTTGGCTCGGCTTGATGTGAAAATTGAGGAGGAAGACAAAGCGATGATTATGTTGTTTTCGTTGCCTCCCTCTTACGAACACATGGTGACTGCTCTTACATATGGAAAAGACACTATCGAAGTTGAGGAGATTACTACAGCCTTGTTGGCTCACAACCAGTGGAAGTAGAATATAAGGGAAAGCTCTCAAGTTGATAGCTTTTATGTCAAGGGTAATCGAGATCGTGGACGGAGGCAGGGTCTGAGAAGCAAAATTTCAGATCCAAATCTAGGGATAATAAGACAATTCACTGTTACAAGTGTAAGGAGGTGGGACATATGAAGCGAGACTGTCTGAAGTTGAAAAAGTAGACTGATGAGAAGTGTGATGACTCATCCAAGTCTACGAATGTGGTCGAGGAGGACAATTCTGATTGCAGTGAAAGTGATATGCTCTCTATTTCAACGACTCAATTGACGGATGCTTGGATTCTTGATTCTGGATGTTCTTATCACATCACGCCAAATAGTGAATAGTTTTTGATAGAAAGGTCGGTTAATTCTGGTTTTGTTTATTTGGGTGATGATCGATGTTGCAATATTGTTGGTATTGGTGATGTCGGAATTAAGATATATGATGGTTCTGTTCGGATGTTGTGTGGTGTTCGGTATATCCCAGATTTGAAGAAAATTTTGATTTCTTTGGGCACTTTGCACAAGAATTGTTTTATCTCTAAGGCTGATGAGGATAGGGAAACCATTCGAATTGTTAAAGGAGTTTTGACTGTGATGAAAGGAAAGATGACTGCAGGGAATCTTTACATATTGTTAAGGAGTACCGTTGTAGGTGGAGTTCATTCTGTTGAGTCCTGTAATGATACTACCAAACTGTGGCATAAGCTTCTTGCTCATCTTAGTGAACGTGGTATGGTTGAATTACATAAAAGAAATCTGTTGAATGGTGTTAAAAGTTGTAAGCTCAATTTTTGCAAGTATTGGGTTCTTGGTAAATATAATAAAGTTCGTTTCAAGACTGTAAAGCACACAACTAAAGGGATTCTTGATTATGTGCATTTTCATGTATGGCGGCCTTCCACGACATCGTCTTTGGGTGGATCTAGGTATTATGTTACTTTTATTGATAATTTTTCACAAAAAGTTTGGGTGTATTTTTTAAAACAGAAGTCTGACGTTTTTTAGAAGTTTAAGTTGTGGAAAGCTGAGGTAGAAATCTAAACAGGACAAAATCAAGTGTTTGCGATATGACAATGGTACGGAGTACATAGATTCACAGTTTCTAAACTTTTGTAAGGATCATGAGATTAAGAGGCATTTAACATTGCGTAAGACACCACAACATAATGGTGTTGCAGAACGGATGAACAGGTGGTCGAATGAAAAAGTCAGATGTTTACGATTGAATGTGGGTTTCCCAAACACTTATGGGTTGAGGATGTTAACATGGCATGTTATCTTATCAATAGATCGCCAAGGGTATCATTAGCTGGGAAAGTTACATAAGAGGTATGGATTGGTCATGATATTACTTTTGATCACTTACAGATTTTTGGTTGACTTGTTTATGTGCATGTACCTGCTGATGAGAGATCCAAACTTGATGCAAAATTGAAGGAGTGCATTTTTCTCGGTTACAAGACAAGTGTCAAAGGATTCAAGATCTGGGATCCAGTTGCGAAGAAAATTGTGATCAGTAGATATGTTGTTTTTGATGAACAACTCATGTTACAGCAGAAGAAAGACACGAAAGTGGTGGATTTTGAGTAGTTTCCAGTTGAGAAAACAGAAACTTCTCAATCGACTACTGGTGGTTCCGCTACGGTTGATTTGCACGAATATAGTCTCGCCAGAGACAGGGTGAGAAGGACGAATATAAAGCCTCCGAACATATTGGGTTTTGTAGACTTGGTCTCTTTTTCATTTACTGTTAGCAGTGATAATCCAGTTACTTTTCATGATGCTATTACTAGTTAGGAAAACGACAAGTGGATGGTTGCCATGGTTGAGGAGATGGAGTCTTTGAATCACAATCGCACATGGGAGTTAGTTTGCCTTCCTGAGGGTAAGAATCCTATTGGTTGCAAATGGGTGTAAAAGAAGAAACCATCAGTAACAGAAAAAGAGGGGGAGAAGTTCAAGACTCTTTTGGTGGCAAAGGGTTTTTCACAACTGAAAGAAGTTGCTTATGATGAATTATTTTTCTCCTGTGGTCAGGCACACTTTAATCCAAGTAGTACTTGCATTCGTGGCTAGTTGGGATTTGCATTTAGAGCATATGGATGTGAAAACTGCTTTTTTGCATGGTGATTTAGAGGAGCAAATCTACATGCAGCAGCCTGAAGGTTTCACTCGACCTGGAAACGAGCATTTAGTTTGCATATTGAATAAATCTTTGTACGAGTTGAAACAGTCTCTGAGACAATGGTACAAACAGTTTGACTCTTATATGATCAAAATTGGCTACAAGCGTTGTGAGTATGATTGTTGTGTCTATGTTAATAGCCTTGATGATGGTTCTTTTATTTTTATGTTACTGTATGTTGATGATATGTTAATTGCTACGAAGAACATGGATGGTGTTATCGGTTTGAAAACTTTATTGAGTTAGGAATTTGATATGAAAGATTTAGGTGCTGCAAAGAAAATTCTTGGAATCGAATTTTGCAGGGACAGAGACTCAAGGAAATTGTGGCTATCTGAATGGGGTTATGTTGAGAAAATGCTAGAAGGGTTTGCGATGAGCAGCGTAAAACCAGTGAGCATTTCATTGGTGAATCACTTTAAGTTCTCATCAGAACAGTGCCCTAAGACAGATAAGGAAGCTGAAGATATGGCAAAGGTTTTGTATTCTAATGTTGTTGGCTGCTTAATGTATACAATGGTATATACTCGTCCTGATTTAGCTTACGATGTTAGTCAAGTTTGTAAGTACATGTCTAAACCTCGTAAGCAACATTGGGAAGCAGTCAAGTGGATCTTTAGGTACTTAAAGGGTACTGTGGGACATGGAATTTTTTTTGGTAGTCAGTGGGATAATCCTTCGGTTGTAGGATATGTGGATTCAGACTATGTTGGTGATTTGGATAATACAAGATCTACAATAGGGTATGTCTTTACTCTTGGTGGAGGGCCTATTTGTTGGAAGTCTATTGTTCAGTCTGTTGTGGCATTATCTACAACTGAAGTTGAATACATGGCGGCGGCTGAAGCTGCAAAAGAAGTTTTATGGCTTACTGGTTTAGTGAAGGAGTTGGGTGTTCAACAATATGAAGTTCAGTTGCTTTTTGACAATCAAAGTACTATTCACTTGGCTAAGAATCAGGTATATCGTGCCATAACTAAGCATATTGATGTAAGGTTTCACAAGATCAGAGAGTTGGTTGCATCTGGAGAGATTTTGTTTTAGAAGGTACATACTGATGAGAATGCCGCTGATATGTTCACCAAGCCAGTTACGACAGACAAGTTCATGTATTGCTTGGACTTGTTGAATGTTTTGAGTTGTTAAAGAAGTAAGGTGACCCAATCCACATTGAATATTTCCTAAGGGGCAAGATATTTGCCAAGGTGGAGATTTGTTAGGTATGGCTCATAAATAGAGATCATTATACTTTGACCAAATGAATAAATTTACAACAAATAACAAAATTTGTGAGTACAATAAATGAAAAATTGTTTCTGTTAGGTATGACTCATAAATATATCGGTAATTATGATTATGTGAGTTGGGGGTGCGAGGGCGCAGCCCCGCAGTATGGTATAGGGTTATTTTTGTAAATATGTACCATGGTTTATTTATTGTAAAAAGAGATGTAACCAAAACCTATGAGACATTGAATAAAAATTCTAGTGCCGCCTAGGGCATCTAGGACGTAAGCACATTGTTGAACCTCGTTAAAATTCTTGTGTTCTTTCCGTTTTATTTACCTGATTATTCAACATATAGCTAGTGGGTCATGTTCCACTCTCTATCACTTCGATTCCATCTTTTTATATTGTTGGTTCCTAACTCCATATAGCTAGCGGGTCATGATCCATGCTCTTTATTTCATCGTTATTCTTTCATGCAACAATATCATTTACATTCACTATACTTCCATTCTTTCCACACTATAAATTATTATCACCACTACATTTTCCCCTCTTTCCTTAATTTCATTAAACCTCAACAACCATATACATCATTTCATTTTCAATTTACTAATATCAATTTCCTTCATACAACATTGTTTGGCGCCAAAATCGTCCCACCAATTTTTTAGTGGGGAACCTTTTAATGACATTTAGATAAAATAATGACATTGTAAAATCGTTTCCAATGAAAAAAGGTATTAGTGACAATTTATTATAATGATGTTTCGATTTCAATTAGTGACGTTGCACATTTGTCACAAATAAGTTTTTATTCATGATAATTTAATTCGTCATATTTTATAAGACATTAAAAGTGACGTTTTATTATTGTCACAAAAAATAGTTTTAGCATGACGAAATCAATATTTGTCACTCATTGTTATCTCTCTTTTTTTATATGACATTTTTAAAAGACATCATGAATTTACGTCACTTAATGTTAAAAATAAGATAATCTAAAACCATTATTAAATAAAGCAATTTACAGAGATTTTTTGTGTTTTTTATTTTATTGACATTATTCTATATTAGATTATCTCACATTCAACTATTTCTTTAAAGAAAAACATTAAATCATAAATCATAAAAAATAAATGACCAAGTGATTTGTTTTATATATTATTATACTTCTATGATTTCCATGATGTTACATCAAAGTGTTTAGCGGAAAAATAGATATTTGTACTTGATCATAGAAATATCCATAAAGCTCCAATATATTTAGATACGTATAACATCAATAATCTTAAAATATAAAATATTACTCTTTTAATAAAAATAAAACAAAAGAAAAAACTGATATCATAAAACAAGTGTCATACAAAAAATTAAAATTATAAAACTCTTATTAATAAAACAATAAGTTTCAACATAAAGAACCTGAACCGTCGTTGTATAAAAAATAACAATCACATAGTTCATATGGAAACAATATAGTTACAAATAGGTTCTATATAATTATCATATTCATCACATTTAATTTCACCCCTCCAGTGTCGTCTTCACTCTCTTGATCAGTGTCAACCAAAACATTCACATTGTCTACAATATCCTAACCTTGTGATTAAGAATCAAATTACACCTCTAAATTGTGTGTTACTTAAAAGCTTACTCGTAATTGCACAATCGAACACAATATTTCGTTTTCTACATGTTTTATTATAATAAGCTCAAAATACATTTTATACACAAAAAAATAGATAAAACTATCCTGCAATGGCTCTTAAAAACATTAAATCAAAATTGACCATCCAAAGTATGTTTTACCGTTGTATAGACTTTCTAACAATCTTATATAACCAAATATATTAACTTGATCATAAAAAAATATTGTTACATATTGCAACAACTTAAAAGTAGCTTGATCATGACAAGACCAATGAAGCCTTACATGAACACAATTTGTATTTATGCTCGTATAGAAAAAGTCAAATATTTATGTCAAATTATTTTTAATAATTAAAAACAATATTTTAAAATTTTAAATTTATTAATT
The DNA here is from genome assembly GCF_006381635.1 of Hibiscus syriacus. Taxonomy (NCBI): domain Eukaryota; kingdom Viridiplantae; phylum Streptophyta; class Magnoliopsida; order Malvales; family Malvaceae; genus Hibiscus; species Hibiscus syriacus. The sequence continues at coordinate 7,858,844 of NW_024062800.1, read as the reverse complement.
TATTAATTTATTAATTTTTATTACTTTTTTACTATTTTATTTTTTATTAATAATATTAAAGTGATATACCCACGTTTAAAATTGGGGGCAAATTTTCATCTCCCCATAAAAATTCCCTCCAAGAAAATTCCACATTCCTTATTCATAGCAAGAAATTCCACCTTTTCATAATAAATTATTTATTTCCTTAGTTAAGACTTTCCATTACATAAAGTAATATGTATATTCGATTTGATTTAGGGTTAATAAGATTATCAAGTAAGTAAAATAAAAATATTTTTCTCTTTATTTTACTTTTGAGTGATCTTCTTTTGGAGATCTATTATTTTACACTTATTTTTTTGTTTTGCTCCAGATTATAGTAGAAGCGATTTGTCAATTTCAAGATTCAGGTAATTAAGATTTTTTATTTTATTTTTATTTTATCAATAAATATAATTGAATATTTTATAAAATATTTGATTTAGGGTTAAAAAGATTATCAAGAAAGTGAAATAGAAATCTTCTTCTTTTCTTCTTTGTATTTTACTTTTGAAATAATCTTGTTTTAGAGTTATATTATTTTGCACCAGATTATAGTACTATAAGTGGTTCATCAATTTCAATATCCAGGTAATCGGCATATTTTTTTAAAATTTTTATTTTACTGTTAAATATAATTGAATTTTTTTGTATAGTTTAGATGGTTTTGTCGATTTTATTTTAATCTGTACTTTGGCAATTTTACATAGTTGTATTTGTCATGGTTTTAGTTTTAGGGTTTCTTTGTTCTTTCCCAAAGTAGTTGCATTTAAGCCTAGAACTACTATAAATAAGCACCTTAGGTTCATTGAACACAACTTTTATTTATAAAATACCTTTTGAGAGTTTGCTTTCATTCTTGTTCTTTTGAAGAATTCTATCGGCTTCAAGATAGTCTTGTAGTCTTCATCCAACCATTTGTTTATAATGTTGGTTCCTAGCTCATCTATAGCTAGTGGGTCATGTTCCACTCTCTATCACTTCGATTACATCATTTTATATTGTTGGTTCCTAGCTCCATATAGCTAGCAGGTCACAATTCATGCTCTTTATTTCATCATTATTCTTTCATCCAATAATATCATTTACCTTGACCATACTTTCATTATTTCCACAGTATAAATTATTATCACCACTACATTTTCCCCGCTTATCTTCATTTCATTAAACCACGAAAACCATTACTCTTCAATCACCTTCAAACCAGTTTATCATAACCTACATCCTTTCATTTTCAATTTACTTATATCAATTTCCTTCTTACAACACTGTTTGTGCAATTTCTGAGTTCAAGCAAAGTGCTACCGGTTTTTTACTCGAATCACGATCGGGCAACAACATATTTGACTCGGGCCACACAACTGGGATCATATCAATGTGTATATATTTATATACTTACTAGCTATGCTTACTTATAATGCTACAACAATCGGGCTATATAGATCTCTCTATGCTACACGATGCTCTCACATACACTAATTCTATATAGAATGTTGTTCGTCTCACAACGGATTACTAGGCAATTTTCATCTCTTAAAATAACTCAAAGTTAAGATCAAGAAACACTAATAAAGCTACTAAACAAGGCTAAAATAAACATGTATTTCATAAAAATATATAACAAAATATCATCCAAGTTTAACATCATCTATGAATTCAAACATTCAATCTTAAACAAATAAGTTTTCTCCATATCTTGTCCGCAACCAAATGCTTAAGAAGATGCCCAATCAATAAAAAGACATCCACTCTCCCAGTTGCATTGTTCCACATCTGATCCCTACTCTCCCCGATGGGAATTAATCTGACATGGCTGCTGGTTGAAGAAACTATAAAATTGTGGAAAAGAAGTTTAGAAGGAAAAGCTAAAAGGAGGTGTGAAAACTGTGAGGGGAGATCCTTTTTATAATATCTTAGGTCAAAACATTGTCCAATGGAAAAAAATTGGAATTTTCCTTTATTTTTCATCCTTTTTTACAATAAGAATGGACAATTATCCGATTCTAGAAAATTTCTCTAATTGATTGGTGGGTCATCGATTTCTACAAAAATTGTTCAACAATTCTACCTCGCATTTGTTCACAACAACACCTACAACATCAAATAATGTCACAACATCATAGTAACATTTTCATAACAAAATATCATAATCAGCCCAAGAAATGCATACTTTCTCCCAATATGCAAATGTAAAATATACTAAAAAATACCTAAATATGATCCTAAAATTGCTAAAGAGAAAGCTTAACCTAAATGAAAAGGCTCTAAAGAAATATTTTTTTTGTAGAGTTATTAAGATATTTCCTTACGACCATTGGTAGAGTCCATCTTTATTATGTCTGTGAAGCAGTGGTGCCCCTGTAGTTAGATCTTTCATAAGATAAGAGAAAGAAAAAAATTCAATAGAGGTGTAATTATCGATAGAAAAAATAAAAACAAAGATAAGATTAATTTTAATAGTATGAGAGTGAAGAGTTTGATGAAGTTGAAAATTTTTATTTGATACATTTAGAGTAACAATACCAATGTGCAAAATCGGAACAATGTTACCATTTCCCAATATGATTTCTTCAAACCCATGATTGTCTTGTGCAGTTATCATACTTTAAACATCAGAGATCATACGGTGAGCTGCATCAGTATCTATTATCCAAAGTGCTTAAGACCTTTGGAGTGATCCTCTAAATCGACTCTTGCTTGAATACGATTATGAGACATTACATGACAAGCATGAGAAGAATGACCAAGTCTATTATACAGTTAAAAACACGTAGTGATGATTGATCGTTGTTGTTGTTGTTAAGTATTATGATGTAACTCCCATTTCCCCTAATTGAAAACCCTAAAATTTAGAGATTAATTATTCAAATCCTAAATCGAACTTACTAACCAAGTTGCAAAAAGGGAAAACTTATGATATTTTTCAGAAACCTTAGAGTAACATATGGCCTACTATTATGATTAGCCCATGTTATTTTATAACATAATTCTAAACACTACTTTTGTCAAGCAATAATACCCCATCCCCTTTTTCTCGTTTCTTTTTTCCCCTTTATCTCCTCTGTGCCGCTTGCTTCACTTTTCTCTTTATGCCCTGACTTTCTCTCCCCCACGCCAATTGTTCTGCCTTGCTTTACCCTTTTCGTCGCTACGTCGAACTGTGGTCCTCGGCAAAGTCGTGCCTTGCATTTATTCCCTTGAGATATTGTTCGGTCGACATTGATTTCTCTCGGTATGTTATAAAACATATATTTCAAATATAGGCACATGTAACCAAAATAAATGCATTCTAGAAAATGAAAACATTACAATAAAATACACTACATGGAATGTGTCGATCCACTAAGTTTCAAGTTTGGGGTTATTAACCAAAAGTATCTGTAAAGGGAAAGTTAAGGGAGTGAGCTAGGGAGTTTAGTGTGTTCTAGAAATTGCAATATAAAATATACGAGTAAATTTTAAAATTTATTTAGTAACATTGTAGAAAACTAACAGTAAGGTTTTTAGTAAAATCACTTAACTACCCTTCAACTGGACATTGATATGCAGTTCCCAAAACCACATCCATAAGGACTTACCCTATACCCACTGGATATAGTAAGATTCAACCTAAGGGAGTACTTTGGGTTAGAAGAACTTATGTTAACCGAAGCGTAGGAGCCCATTTGAGGGTGTGTCTCAGGTCCATAAGGACTTACCTTATACCTATTGGGCATAAGAGTCATCTTAAGGGAGTGCCTTAGGATCCATAAGGTTTTACCCTAGGCTTGTTGGGCATAAGATCATACCTAAGGGTTGCCTTAAGTTCATAAGGATTTATCAACTTGATCAGATCTAAACTTGCAGTCACACAACCTAATCTAGGGTTAGATTTCTTTTAGTTTAAATGTGGATTTTAACGCGATAACCTAATTAATACGTTGGGTTCACCATAAAATTTAGAAGATTGAAAGACTTTAAGTATAACTTACCCTTTTTTGGTTTAAAGAGGTTTTGAAAATCACGTGATAATTCACCTTTCGATTGCAGAAAATTTTATTATAATTTGGAAAACGGGCAACCACACATTTGGAAGATTTTCTGGTCTAAAAACTGAAGAGTTGGAAGGGTACACATAAGCCTAATTCTCCGTCACCCAATTTTAAAAACTGAAGAGTTGGAAGGCTCGATTTTAAAAAATTAAAGAGTTGGAAGGGTACATAGAAGCCTAAAACCTTAACTATTTTAATAACCCAACCTATTAATCGAACTCTTAGTTCACTAGAATAGTGCATAAGTAAGGAAAATCAACCAATATTGACAAAATCGACCCAACCAACCACCAGCCTCAGATTAGCTTTCCAACGGAAACCACGGTGAACCAAACGAACCAGTAGCAACGACCATAGCCTTCTCATTTCTGGCAATAGCAGTGATAATTCTTCAATAGTTTCGAACGAGTAGTGATGCAAATCCAATCGTACACCATGTCATCACCTGTAACCAAGCAAATAGGAAACGACAACCATTCAACAGTAAACAAGATAAGGAGAGAAATAGTGTGGCCGACAGGGTGAATCTTTTTTATTTCTGATGATTTAGACGTAGGTGGTAAGATCCATGAGGTGGAAATGTTGTAATGGTAGCAAGGAATAACATAACTCGGTTTTGGCACCATTAAATGCTCATCAGTGGAGAATGAACGATTTTTTGGTAGATCTATGTCATTCTTGGGGTTTCTCGATGAACGGAGGTCGGATCCATGATACGGGCGGATGTATGTGGCTCCTAGGAGAGCCACTGCACACCTAGGAGCCACTGCACACCTATTATTTTGATAAAAGTGTTAAATTTAGTTTAATTTGTTAATGAAAATAGAAAAAAAAATAAAAAAAAATTACATACCCAAATTTTTTAGAATATGAGCATTAAAATTTTGGATCCCTATTTTTTAATTTCTATATCCGCCACTGATCCACGATGGGAGACCAAGGCGTTTCGAATGAAAAAGGTTTGGTCTTGAACGGTGACCAGAGTCGATGGCTGGCATGGTGGTCACTGATGTTTGACTGTCGATCGGCGAAGATCCCTTGCTTCACTTATAGAGAACGGTGAAGGTTTAATGTAAGTTTGAAATAATAATGATGATGTGTGAAAGAAGAAAAACATGTGAATGTCTTTTATGAATTAATCAAAACTACGTATTTTTTAGGTGCCTGGAAAAGGACATGGGCAAATATTGGTTTCAGTCCTCAATTTTTGGTAAGGTTCTGACCGTGTCCTTCAGTTTTTATGCAGTTTTGGCCAAGCCTTTGATAGTTTAAATTAATTTGATTTAGCTTGATTTTAGTAATTAAATTTATAGTGGCACCACCTGTCTTTAATAATACCAATTGGGTCCCCAATTATTATTTTAGATTATGATAAGTTATTTTTATAGCGAGGGAAATTATTTGGATTCGAGTTGGTAATATAGATGGTTCGAGTTCGTGAGATAAAGATTAGAAACTCGACATAGTTCCTCTTGATACTCTCATCTAATTGAGCCATAATTACTCGTTCTAGCACCTTTGTAAATCACAGTGAATCGGGTACTTGGTAGGCCTACCATACCGACGTTTTTGTGATGTTTGTTCCTTGTATGATATATAACTATTTCTAAATATATATCTAAACTATCATGTGTACATTATTATTTTATCTAATTTGAAATGTGATTATCTGATTTGATTTGACTTCTGAATGGTTTATTTGTTTTAAAGTTTGATTCCTAATTTACTAAATTTTAAATTGAGCTTTCTTGATACTTGTTCTCTACTTACTTTTTTACTAAAAATAAATATGCATGATTTATGGTTTTCTTAATTCTATTGGTACTATCTGAAACTGTTTTATTGAGGTTCTCTTTGAGATGTGATATAAAGTCTTTGTAGATTCAACTCTGATTAAGCTGATAATTCCTAATGGGCTTAAGGCGACTCTGGGTAGGCTCTTAAGCCAATACGCCTAGGATAAAACCTTATGCATCCTAAGACACTCCCTTAGGATGGCTTCTTTGCTTTGTGCTAAAGGTAAATCCTTATGGACCTAGGGTACAACCCTTAGATGATGCCTATGCTTCGGTTAAGGTAAGTTATTATAGACCCAAGGTGCTCCATTAGGTTGGCTCCTAGGTCCAATGGGCCTAGATCAAATCATTATATATGCAGTTTTGGGGAACCGCATATGATGTACAATTTGAGGGTAACTCTGTGGTTTAACTAAGAATCATATTGTCACTTTATACTATGAATTTTGAATTTAGTTTTGAAATTCATCTACATATTTTATTCTGCATTTATTAGAACACACTGAGCTCCCTAGCTCATTCCCCTAAACTTTTTGCTTTTAGATATCCTTGGATAGGCACCCTGGACTTGACACTTGGAGGATCGACATATTACAAACAATATATTTTGTTGTAATGTTTTTATCTTATGAACTACCTTTATTTTGGTGAAATGTGCCTATATTTTGATATATTTGTTTTACGACGTATTTTATATTACTATTGATATATAGATTATTTGTCACTAGTTACAGGTCTTTTATTTTACTCGTGATAATTTATGTTTAATATTAATTGACTTGACTTTATGATTTTTCTGATGGTTTTAAAGAAGTTTCAAAAATATTTTTATTGTAATCCATAAGATCTAGTTGTAACGTATAGGCAGGGTCTAGGGAGTTACATGAAGAGACTCCATATCACATCCCATAATGTACCCCAATAAAATAATTTTAGATGGTACTAGTAAAATCAATAAAATAAATCAGACATATTTATTTTCCAATAAAATCGGTAACCTAGAAAACATGTATCAGGCAAACATAGTTTATAATCAGTAACTTAGGAATCAATATTGCAATCAGATAAATTATTCATAAGTTGAATCAGATAAAACGATCATATTTCAAAGCAAGTAGAACAACAATGTACACATGATAATCAAAACAAGCATTTAAAACATTTATATAGCACAAAAGGAACACACCTCACAAAAATGATTAGTATGGAAGGTCTATTGAGCACCTACCTCACCACGCTCTACAACAATGCTCAAACCTAAGACTTAATGTAACAGAGTTACTAGAGAAGTAATATTTTAATCTAAATATCCATATGGTTTACAAAATCATTCGGGTAGTCATAGGCTCACGGTCAAACGGATCGGGTGGAGTTGGATTAGTTGACAAATGGTTGGGGGGAATCATGATTACCTTAAATAAACAAAATCACAAACTAGTTCTTATCCATAATTTAAATGTTCTTAAATAAATTATTTAAATGCTTATGCATGTTCAGGTTTCAAGGTCAATTTCAAGGGTGTTGAAAACATTTTGATATTTTGATATAACAAATTAAGTTAAATGAATTTTAAGATTTTCCAAAAGATTTTCGGAGTATATTTGATATAATTATTCAAATATCAAAATATTACTCCAAATCTTTCAAATGTCATTTTTAATCCTTACTCAAGTGTAAAATTAAGTTTTAATCTTAAAATAATTTCAAAACAATTTTACAAAGTATTTCGAACCATTTCAAAGCCAAAAATTCCAGATTGCTCAGAGGGAATCAATTCCCCCCAAGAGGGTACCGATTTCCCCCTGAATGGTTTGGCTTTGTGAAAAAGCAGAATGCTCAAAGGGAACCGATTCCCCCATAAGGGGGAACCGATTCCCCCTATTTAACGGTTGAACTATTTGAATTTTACACTTAGGGAACCGATTCCCCATGAGGGGGGTACCGATTCCCAATGAGGCGGTACCGATTCCCCCCACGCTCCAAGCTGTTTTATTAATTGATTTCACACTAAAATGGCTCCATTGACTCCACTAATCATCCCCAACGTTCAGAATCAATTGAAGGAGTATTTAAACAAGATTAGAAGTCATTGATCAAAGATAAGAAACAACAATCAACAAGAATCAAGAGAGAATCAAATAGAAAGCATCAAACCTCAAGTTTGAGCATTTTCAAGCCTATTTCATTCAATATTCATTTTTGCTTTCAAGAACACTTATTGTGCTTAATTGTATTATTCTTGAGTGTTCTTTATTTTTTCTAGAATTGTGTAAACATCTTGCCTTGTGAGGATTTTCTTGTAAGTTTGCAAAATTTGTATTGTTCTCTTTAGGAGAGAGTGTTCTTAAGAATTTGGGGTATAATTCTTGAGGGATTTATAAGGGTACTCTTTGTCCTCAAAAGAAAGACAAATTAGTGAATTTGTGGAAAATCCTTAGTGTGGATAGCTAAGGTAGTGGACATAGACTTTGGTTGAGAAAGTCAAATCACTCTCAATCGCTGCGCAATTACTTTCAATTTTTTGCAAAGCTTCCATCGAAATTTTTATTTGCCAATTCACCCTCCTCTTGGCCAATTTCATTGATCGATTAACTCAACAATTGGTACCAAAGCCTCACTAATTTGAAGGTTTAATCACCTCTTAAGTCGATTCGGGAAGAGTTACATCGATTTTCAAAGTCATCAATGGTCGGCACTTCAAACTCCGACTTCGGTCTCGATTCATTGCCCGTTAACAAGCCTACTTTCTTCAATGGAGCTAATTATGCTTATTGGAAGAATAGGATGATGTATTTCATTCAAGCAAGTGACATGGGAGCATGGAATATTATAGAAGATGGATACATCAAACCCTCTACTCACCCGAGGTTATGGAGTGAAGGAGAGACAAGAATGTTCCAGCTCAACTCCAAAGCTATCCATATTATCTTTTGTGCTCTTGGACCGGATGAATACGGGAGAGTTTCATCTTGCACAACCGCTAAGGAGATATGAGACAAACTACAAGTCACTCATTAAGGCACAAACGAGGTAAAAGAATCTAAAATTAGTCTTCTAACTCATAGCTATGAAAATTTCAGGATGAAACCGGATGAAGATGTCAAAGCTATGACGGATAGATTCTCCACGATTGTCAATAGCCACAAATCATATGGAGAAATCATTCCAAATGACAAGCTTGTAAGGAAGTTAGTTTACTCTCTTCCAAAAGCTTGGCAATCAAAGAAGACGGCGATCATCAAGGCTAAGAATTTGAAATCCTTAACCCTCGATGAACTTATTGGCTCTCTCCTCACGCATGAAATGATGCTCAAAGAAGAGGAAAATCTTGAAAGAAGAGACAAGTCAAAGAAGGAGACGGAGAAAAAGAAGAACGTGGGAGTTGCTCTCAAATAAACAAAAGATGAGTGATTCGGATGAAGATGAAGATGACGAGGAAATGGCATTGTTTGCCAAACGGCTCAGAAAAATGATGAGGCCTAAACGAGGAAGAAAATTCAAACGAAATGAAGGCTTAAAAAATGAACCAAAAGAGAAGGACCCGATCATTTGCTATGAATGCAAAAAACGGGGATGTTAAATATAATTGCCCAAAATTGAAGAAGAATGGTCAATAAAAGAGTAAGCACAAGGCTCACGTGGCTACATGGAGCGATGAAGAAGGTTCCGATGAAGAGGAACAAGAAGTAGCAAACTTGTGCTTGATGGAATTCGGGGAAGATTCTAAGGTAACCTCTAACTCATTTGATTTAGATGATTTATCTTATGATGAGTTATTAGAGGAATATAATGGGTTGGCTTCGAATTATGAGAAATTGTTTTTAAAATATAAAAATGATATTTCTAAATTGAAAAATGAAAATAAACTCATATTCAAAACCAACAACGATCTTGAAAGTAATATCAAAGATTTGCAAATCAAACTAGAAGAGTTTGAAAAGAAAATTTTGGATTTGCAAAATTTACTTTCAAATGTCAATGATGATCATCAAAGGAAAATTGATGATCTTAAAGCTTCTTTTGATAAAGTTGGATCAAAATATTTTGAAAATGGAGAAAATTCAAAATACAACTTTGTTAGAAAAAGTTTTAGAAACTACAATCATAGAGGTCCCCGAAGAACCTCTATTGGAAAAATCGTTAGAAGTATATGGGTTCCTAAAGGACTCGTTACTACTAAATATAAGGATATCCTACACAAATGGATACCAAAGGGGACTAGGATTTTGGAAACTAATGAATATGGACCCAAAAGAATTTGGGTACCAAAAATTAGAAATTAATTTATGTTTGTAGGAAAAGGAGCATTGCTATAAGGCACGGGAAACAAATTTAAACTCATGGTACCTTGATAGTGGATGCTCAAGACACATGACCGGAGACAAAAGCCGGTTCATAGAGCTTAACCCCAACAATGGAGGAGAAGTGACTTTTGGTGATAATTCAAAAGGTCACATTGAAGGTATAGGTACAATAGGTAATACCTCTTCCATATAAATTAAAAACGTTTTATATGTGAATGGATTAAAGCATAATCTCTTGAGTATTAGTCAATTATGTGATAAGGGATTCAATGTCATGTTTGAAACTAATGGTTGTAAAGTCATTAACATTGCATCTAATCGGATTATTCTTGTTGGTCATAGAATAGGAAACATTTACACGGTGTATTTAGACTCTATAGAAATGACTAATTTATGTCTAGTTGTTAAGGATGAGCATGATAGTTGGTGATGGCATAGGAGACTAGGACATGCTAGTATGAGTGTTTTGCAACGGTTAATTCAAGGAGATTTGGTTCGAGGGCTGCCTAAACTAAACTAAATGAAAACAAAAGCGAATTTCTTTTAAATCCATTAATGATGTATCAACTAGTAGAGTATTACAATTGATCCATTTAGATCTTTTTGGGCCATCTAGAACTACTAGCTTGGGTGGAAAACAATATGCATTTGTCTAGGTAGATGATTATTCTAGATATACTTGGGTTATATTCTTAAATACTAAAGATGAAGCATTAGAAAAATTCATCACGTTTCAAAAGTAATCCAAAACGAAAAAGGTTACTCTATAACTAGTGTTAGGAATGATCATGGAACTGAATTTGAAAATCTTGGATTTACTGAATTTTGTAATTCTAATGGTATTAGCCATAATTTTTCAGCACCTAGAACCCCTCAACAAAATGGAGTTGTTGAGAGGAAAAATCGAACTTTAGAAGAAATGGCTAGAATCATGCTTTGTGAAAACAATTTGCCAAAATATTTTTGGGCGAAAACCACAAATACCACTTGTTATGTTATTAATCGAGTAATGATTAGGCCTATATTGAAGAAAACTCCATATGAACTTTTTAAAAATAAAAAGTCTAACATTATCTATTTTTATCCTTTTGGATGTAAATGTTTTGTTTTAAACAATGGTAAAGACAATCTTGGCAAATTTGATGTTAAAAGTGATGAAGGAATTTTTCTGGGTTATTCCTTAAATTCTAAAGCTTATCGAGTATTTAATAAAAGAACTTTAGTTGTAGAAGAGTCTATACATGTTGTTTTCAATGATAATCACTACAAGAAATTTAGATTATTTCAACAAAATTATTTATCACTAAAAGTACTAAATTTGTCACGATATATTTATTATGACCAATTTTATTTGTTACCATGTTTGTTATAACAACCTTGTCATGTAAAGTATATTGTGACAAAATTGTGTTCGTTACCATAGTATAGTATTTATTGTAATAATGAAATTTCGTTACTATAATTAACTTATCGAAATAAAATATTTGTCACAATCAATTAACCATTTCGTCAAGATAAGTATATTTTGTCATAACTAACATATATTTAAACATCACATATAAAGGATTTTTGTGACGAAAATACATAAGGCAACAAAAATTATTTTGTCACAGTTGATATTTCGTCACTAAATGTAACTTACAGAAACAAAATATTTGTTAAAATAAAATAATTATTTTATCACAAAAAGTAAATTTCGTCACAATTAAGTTAAATTATAACATCAAACAAAAAAGATTTCGTGACAAAAAGACATTTGTGACAAAAAGACATATTACAACAAAATTTATTTTCTCACTACTTTTATTTCGTCACTAAATATTTTTTATAACTTTTTTACTATGACTAAATAATTTTGTTACAATTTGTTATTGTGAAAAAATATTATTTGTCACATTTTTTTATAATGAGAAATTAATATTTGTTACAAATTGTTATTTTGATTAAATAAATTTGTCACGATTTTTATTTTGACAAAATATTGAGAAGAAATAAATTTGACATAACTGTTTACTTTGACTAAATTTAACGTGTTATTGTGAATAAATCATTTTGTTACAATTTATTATTGTGAAAGAATATTACTTGTCACAATTCTTTAGAAAGAGAAATTAATATTTGTTATAAATTATTATTTTGATTAAATAAATTTGTCAGAATTTTTTATTTTGACAAAATATTGTGACAAAATAAATTTGACATAAATTTTTATTTTGAATAAATTTATTACGTTATTGTAACTAAATAAATTTGTTACAATTTGTTATTATGAAATAATATTTTTTGTCATAATATTTTATATTGTGAATTAATAATTGTTATAAATTGTTAAATAAATATCAAAATCCAACATAATGAAATAAACGACAAGGAAACGAACGGCAATGACACGAATTATTAGCAAACAAATGGAACCGAAGGTCGAGATAAACCATAAACTACATAATGAAACAAATGATTGTCAATAACTTATAAAAAAACATGGTAAAAAAATCTGAAATTAATATCTAAAAATAAAAACATCATCTCTCTTATATTGATTGTTAATTGTCTCATCATTTGTATTGGATTTTGAGGGTTTAGGATCAACCACAGTCTTTGAGGTAGCTCTAACTCTCATGCTTTTATACATGATTACCTAGAAAAACAATACAAGTATAACCATAAACTATAGATCATATTAGATTAGATCAAATATATAAAAAAAACTTATTGTTTTTTGGTCAAGTAGTTACCCATTGATGCCATTGCTATATCGGCTTCTAACTTTCCAAGTTCCACCTGCAAGGTTATAACTGATTTGGTTCTCCATGGATCAGTCAGGAACTTAGTCATGTTCATAACAATTCTATGGCTAAATCTAGTTTAACATTAACACAAACACAAGCATCTCAAAGCAGCCCAGGGTACCCCACCCATCTTCGTGCCCATTGTTTATCACATTTATAGTAACTAATTAAACTTTGCAGAAAACCAAAGAAACTGAAATCACTCTCATCTTGTCCAACAGAAAAACAGAGATCTTGTTGCGTAAACCAAACCACAAAGAGTGGTTGCCTTGATCTTGTGTTTCAGTTCACGGTCCATAAATCACTACTTCCCAAGCGTTCTAAAAAAATGAATCTGCAGCTCTTTTGCTCTCACAACTACAAATAAACATGGAAAGTTTTGGATGTAAAGGAAAGGCAAACACCAAAAATAGACCAGGTTAAAGAGATTGGTATAGTCATAAGGAAGATGTTTTCAATCAACTATCCAAGCCTCAGAACCAAAACAGTTTCGAGATTTTAGACACAACAGCAACAATTGTTATTCCCATAGATTTGAGTACAATTACTACACTAAGAATTATTAAATTTAGCATTGAATGTTACTACCCAACATACCAATTCCATACACTCATACCATGACAATATGAAGCTTGGTGGAGAACGCGATGGCCACCCAATCAGGCTAGGAAGTTGACCACTGTAACTGCTCAATTTCGGCCCTGGCGGTGTAGGCGAGGATTGGTTCAAGTCAACCCTCCACAGGCTGACTCATGGAGGACAAGTCCCAAATCAAGGCCTGGGAATCATCCCCGATGGTGCAAATATGGCAAGAGTTGTGGGGTGCCCACGTTATGGCATTGACACTAGCCTGGTGCCTCTGCAGCTTAACCACCGGTAGTATAGGGAAGCGGATATCCAAAACAACCACCTTAGCACTATCCATAATTATAGTGGCCATGTATCTTGGGTCCTTCTTGTTCCACCCCAACCGTACAAGCGGAGTATCGGGCTCCGAACTCTCATAAATAATAGTGGAGTGCTCCTTGTCGTGAAGGTCAAAAACCCTAACTGACACATCAGTCTAGTGAGCATATCACAATAATTGAAGCAGTTATTGTTCTCATGTTTCAAAGCACTTATTATCAGGGAACACATTGCATCGGTTACTCTTATCATATAAATGTCAATCCGTGTTATAGTGTATTTTTTACATTAATAACTGTAGCCTAGTTGCACGTATAAACACCATCATCCCAAAGTTTTATTTGAAATAGCAGTTATTTTTATCATTCGTATAAACATTTGTAAATTGTGAAATTTGTAGGGTTTAAACTTTTCGATGATTGTTATAACAATAGATTAAATATTAAACAAAATCAGACTCATCAGACTCCTATTAAGAGTGTTATACGATTATTATTATTAATTAGAATATCTTTAGATATTTTCTTAAGATAATAATAATATTAATATTAATAATAATAATTAAAGCATAATCTAGAGTAAGGATGGGCATAGGTTGGGTTGGGTCGGATTTTTAGTCCACCTGACCCGAATCGAGAACAAGAAACCCTCCACCCGAGATCCGACCCGACCCGATATAACGAGATTCCACCCGACCCGATATATAACTTAAAAACCCGACCCAACCCAAAATAATAAAAAAATATTATTTTTATTCAATTAAAACAATGACATAATTAGAAAAAATAATATATAGAGGGGTATTTTTGTAATTATTCCTAAATATACAAGGTAAAATTATATATTTTTCGGGTCGGGTCGGGTATTTTTCACCCTAAACCCGAACTCGACTTGACCCGAACATTACATAAAAAAACCCGACTCCGCTCGACTCGAACCCGAATATTTTAAAAAAAAACTGACCCGATCGGGTCGGGTTCAAGTCTCATTCTCATCCCTAATCTAGAGAACATGATGAGATTCATATAATATTAAAATATAAAATAAATAACCATTTTATAATAACATTAATAGAAATGATAAAAAATAATATATCAAATTCATGTATTAAAAACAATTTATGGTTAAACTTCGATGTCTTATAATTAATAAAAATAATCATAATAAATTTTAAATATCTGACTATACTTAATAATATGAAATATAAATTTTATTAAATACATAATTTTTTATCATCCGTATTAGTTAGGGGTGTTTATATTTATGTACTTGCCTTTTCAAGTATTTGAGATTTTCGAGTGCGAAAAACTTGGTCCATGTCTTAGAGAGTAATATGCGGGTACCCATAAGTCGAGTAATCATAAAACCCAGTACCACTATTTGTTTTTCAGTTCATCGATACCCGATTAATATTTATTTTATTTCTTTAATTTCCAACAAAAAGATACCTAAAGCTCTTGTATTTTTGTGAAAATATCAATTTGACAATCGAATTATTGTTGCATTTAATGTGACCCTCGAATTTAAAAAACAAATTAACGTGACCCTTTAATCAATGGTTTCTATCGTTAACCATTATGAAATTGTGTAATAAAAAATATTAAAAAGTAGTTACACAACTAAGAAGAGATTTGTAGTGAATATAACATGATTGACGGAAGTAAACTTCACCTAAACTTAATGTAAAAAAATAATAGGAAATTTGTCCTACTTTGGTTAATATATATTGCTCAATTTTTTAGAAATTTATTTTTCCTTTTCATTATTTTTATATTTATTTTTTGTATATTTTAAATTTAAAATTTAAAATAATTATTTTTTAATAACTAAATTAGCCCCTGAAATATATAACATTTTTGGCACCAAAAAATAGGGATAATTGTTTTATAATATAATTTTTCATAATGATTAAAATATATAACTACAAAAATAACTGATTACAAAAAAACTTGAATTTTATTATCTGATGTGAAATTTTTTTCTATAATAATAACTATCAATTATAATTACAAAACTTATCAATATAGCTTTTTGAAATAAAAAAGTGGATAAAAATATTTATAACAATATATGTTATCATTATAATTAAAATTTATAACTACAAGTATAATTTCTCACAAAAATGTGAATACCATTATTTTTTGTGACAATGTTTTTTGTAATGATTATAAACACTTATAGTTACAAAAATTGTTACTATATGATTTTTTTGGTGCAAACAAATATGGAGGAAAATCTTTATGACAATATATTTTGTTGCTATATAACATTTTTGACAATAAAAAATAGGGAGAAATGGTTCTGATAGTATAATTTTTCATATAATTATTAAAATATATAAGTACAAAAATAATTTATTACAAAAAACTTGAATTTTATTATTTGATGTGATAATTTTTTCTATAATAATAACTATAAATTATAATTATAAAAATTGTCAATATAACTTTTGAAACAAAAAAGTGTAGAAAAATAGTCATGACAATTAATATATGTTATCACTATAGTTAAAATTTATAACTACAAATATAATTTGTCACAAAAACGTGAATATCGTTATTTTTTTGGCCCAAAAAAATATGAAAGGAAATATTTGTGACAATATATTTTGTCACTATAATTAAAACATATAACGACAACCATTGTTTTTTACTAAAAACTTGAATCTCATTATTTGTTGTGATAATTTTTTTGTAAAAATAATTATAGCTTATAGTTACAAAATATGTCACTTTATGATTTTGTTTTTTTTTACCAAAAAGTGGAGATAATCATTTGTGACTATACCTTTTGTCACTATAATTAAAATATATAATTACAAACAAAATTTGTCACAACAAATCTAAATCTCATTATTTGTTGTGACAATTTTTTTTGTCATAGTTACTAAAACTTTTAGTTACAAAAGTTGTCACTATATGCTTTCAATTTGTCGCCAAAAAATTAGAGAGAAACATTTGTGAAAAAAATTAGTAATAAAATTTATTTTGTCACCATATGTTACACATGTTTGTTAATTGTGACAAATTATTATGACGATTTTAGCTTTTGTCATAATTGTATATATTTTTTTAATCTAATGCGACGATTATTTATTTTGTCACAAAAAAACTACTAATAGTGACAAAATTAATTTTGAAAAAATTAAATTTGTCACAATAGTAGAAATTTCTTGTAGTGAATCTCCTTCCGAGGAAGGACTCTTGTGTGAATGATGATGTAGGCATTATAAATACAAATGACGTTAGACATGAAGTTGGAGAACCATCATTAAAGGAAGAAACGAAAGATGAGGAAACTCATGATCCTCTCGAGAATCCAACCATTGAAGAAAGGGAAGTATCTTACCCAAGAGAGTACAACTATGTCAAGGATAGTGAGATTATAGGTGATCCATCCAAAGGGGTAACAACTCGATCTTCTCTTAGAAATATTTGTAATTATGTTGCATTTATCTCATGCATAGAGCCTAAGAATATTAAAGAAACATTAAAATATGAACATTGGATTATGGCTATGCAAGAAGAGTTAAATAAATTTGAGAGAAGTAAAGTTTGGACATTAGTTGAAAGGCCTAGTAATAAATCTACTGTAGGTACTAGATGGGTGTTTAGGAATAAGCTTGATGAAAGTGGTAATATAGTGAGAAACAAGGCTAGACTTGTTGCTCAAGGGTATACTCAAGAAGAGGGTATAGATTATGATGAAACATATACTCCCGTAGCTAGGATGAAAGCAATTAGAATGTTATTAGCATTTGCATGTTTTCATGAATTTAAATTATATCAAATGGATGTTAAAAGTGCATTTTTAAATGGTTTTATTAAAGAAGAAGTGTATGTGGAACAACCTCCAGGTTTTGAAGATTCAAAATTTCAGAATCATGTTCTTAAATTGACAAAAGCACTTTATGGTTTAAAACAAGCTCCTAGAGCTTGGTATGAAAGATTGTCAAACTTTTTAATTGGAAAAGGTTTTTCCAAAGGGAAGGTTAACACTACATTGTTTTTAAAACATAAAGGTAAATATTTATTAGTAGTTCAAATTTATGTTGATGATATAATATTTGGTTCTACTAATGATGTTCTTTGCCAAGAATTTTCTAAGCTAATGCAAAGTGAATTCGAGATGAGCATGATGGGGGAGCTCTCATTTTTCTTGGGACTCCAAATCAAGCAAAGAAAAGATGGCATCTTCATCAATCAAGCTAAATACGTCAAAGATATGCTCAAGAAGTTTGGACTGGAAAATGGGAAACCTCATGACACTCCAATGAGCTCTTTTACAAAGCTTGACTTGGATGAAGGAGGTAAATGTGTGGATGTTAAATTATATAGGTCAATGATTGGCTCTTTGCTTTATCTAACTACAAGTAGACCGGACATTATGTTTAGTGTTTGCTTAAGTTCTAGATTTCAATCATGCCCTAAGGAATCACATTTACTAGCTGTTAAGAGAACCTTTAGATACCTTAAGGACACTCCTAGTTTAGGACTTTAGTATCCTAGAGACTCTAGCTTTAGCTTGCATGCCTTTTCTGATGCCGATTATGGAGGATGCAAATTAGATAGGAAAAGCACCTCTGGTACTTGCCAATTCCTTGGAAATATTCTGATTTCTTGGTTTTCAAAGAAACAAAATTGTGTAGCATTATCTACCACTGAAGCATAATACATTTCAGTTGGTAGTTGTTGTGCACAAGTTTTATGGATGAAACAACAACTTTTTTATTATCAAGTGTGACAATACTAGTGCTATTTGTCTCACTAAAATCCCATCCAACGCTTTAGAACTAAGCACATTGAAATAAGACATCACTTCATTAGAGACCATGTCACTAAGGAAGATGTAGTTCTAGAATTTGTTGATTCTTTGCACTAATTAGTGGATATCTTTACAAAACCTTTAGACAAGGAAAGATTTTGGACACTTAGGAGAGAATTAGGTTAAACTGACCTATCTTCACTTAGTGTTTAAAATAATTTTAGTTTTTTTAAGAATAAATGAAAAATGCTTATAATAAATTTTGATTGCATTCTTTGCTATTAGTTAAGGGGAGTTTATGATTCTTTGTGAAAAATTGATTATATGTTCAAATAAATTTTAATGATAAATTTGATTGATTGAACATAGTTAATTTTTGGTAATATGAGTTGCCAATACCACTAGAGAAAATTAATTTAGCATTTTGAGTGTTTAAAATCAAATTTTAGCAGTTTTAGTGTAGAGGGAATCGATACCCCCTTGAAGGGGAACCGATTCCCCCTTTGAATGGGAATTGATTCCCTCCTTTAGGGAATCGATACCCCCACGAGTTCTGGTTATTAAACGCCCAGAAAAACTTTTTCTCTTAAAACCCTCTCTTCTATCTTAAATGTCATTCATCCTATCTTTCTCTCTAAATCTCCATTTTTTTCCAAAATCATCAAATATAAGTCGGAATTAGATCTTTCTTCAACTTCTAATCCTTGCAAACAACATCACAATCTCAAAAAATCCAAATTTTCAAGGTAATATTTCAAAATCCTCTATTTTATTGATTTTTGAACTTAGGACTAGTTTTAATTAGTTCTAAGATGAACATTACATCGGCCATTGGTTATATGATGATTTTACAGCCAATTTCGTCAAAAAACACTCAATTTTTGCAAAATTATCTTTAATTTTGAAATAAAAAAAACTGAAAATTGTTGTTTTAATTGATGTTTTTGATTCAATTATGTTGTTTTCATAAAAACTATATATATTATGATTTTCAAACATTATTTTCCAAATAGTTTTTCAAAACATTGCCCTTTAGGATTCAGTTTAGAGAACCTTGAAATATTGAGGACTCATTTGAGTTTTGGGTTTGATTATATTGCATACATGTGTTTAAATTTGCAGGTTACATATTCTATTCCGATTCTTAAACCATGTCAAATCCTAAATGACCTATGACATTGTCTAGTCGCTTAAGTCAAAACCGACCTCTTATTCCTCCACCCAATCCAGATAACCCAAATATGACCATTCTGAACTCTTGTTTCACGTACCTGGTCGTAGACAAGATCTATATCATAGATACCATACTTGTTTTGAGTCATACAAAATCCGGGAAGAACGTATCTCTTCAATCCAAGCTATAGAAGATATGGACTTCCAATATCTTCCTACTCTTAAATCCTAAAAATTTGATAAACTCTTTAAACTCAAACCTTTCATTTATCATCAATTAGTTCGTATTTTTCTATTCTAATGTGGTACGTGTCCAAAACGAGCGTCAATCTGAAATTATAGGAATTCGATCCTATCTTTTAGGACAATTCATTTTTATTGACTCCGGCACAATCGCTACCCAGTTTGGACTAGATAACTCAGGTTTAATGAAAAAGAGACTATGGATTCACCCTATAAGTCTAAGCATAGTGAGAGTACCCTAAGAATTTATCATGATAGATTCCTTCATTATATGATCTCTTGGTGGTTTAGACCATCCGAAGGTAGGTACTCCTCCCTTAGGAACATAGATATATGGTGGATATACTATATCCAACATAAAAAAAAGATTAATCTGCCACATATCATCTTTAGTGAGTTTCCATAAACACTATTCCTTCCAAAAATATAGAAACCTTGGTTTATTGTTGTCTCCTTAGTAATTTGTTTATCAAACTCGGTCTTAGGGTCTCTTCTGATATTCCTATCCCTCTTCAAAACCAAATCAATCTTACTTCCTTGAAGAAAGCAAGATGGAAAAAGGATAAGGAAACGGGCCAATGGATTTATCATCCCGAACTCAAAACTTTGAATTGTGAAACATTTTGATGTTCATGGATTGTTTTATTTTGGATGTTTGAATTTGTAGGATAATTGGATATTTGAACTTACATGCTTATATATTTGGTTTGGTTTTAACTTTCATTTTGAGCTTAATGTTTATTTTTGCATCATTTACATATTAGTTGCATTATGACTAATTTTTGTCATTTCACATTATTTATGAATATTTAATTATGGAACTAATGGCTAACCTTTCTCTTGATTGTGATCTTAGCAGCTTAAGCTATATTGATAATCAATTGGCTAAATGATTTCAAAAACTTGTTTAAGATCTTTTAAAAGTCTTTTTGATTTAACAAAAAGGGAGAGAAATGTTAAAGTGTTTTTAAAGGGGAGAAGTGTTAGAGTAAGGGGGAATAATTTCAAAACTTGATTTCAAAATCTTAAAATTTCTAAAATGTTTTGTTATATCAAAAAGGGGAGATTGTTGAAAACATTTTGATATTTCGATATAACAAATTAAGTTAAATGAATTTTAAGATTTTCCAAAAGATTTTCCGAGTATATTCAATATAATTATTCGAATATCAAAATATTACTCCAAATCTTTCAAATGTCATTTTTAATCCTTACTCAAGTGTAAAATTAAGTTTTAATCTTAAAATAATTTCAAAACAATTTTACAAATTATTTCGAACCATTTCAAAACCAAAAAATTCCAGATTGCTCAGAGGGAACCGATCCCCCCCCCAAGAGGGTACCGATTCCCCCTGAATGGTTTGGCTCCGAGAAAAACATAATGCTCGGAGGGAACAGATTCCCCCTGTTTAACAGTCGAAATATTTGAATTTTACACTTAGGGAAACGATTCCCCATGGGGGGTACCGATTCCCCCACGCTCCAAGCTGTTTTATTAATTGATTTCACACTAAAACAGCTCCATTGACTCCACTAATCATCCCCAACGTTCAGAATCAATTGAAGGAGTATTTAAACAAGCTTAGAAGCCATTTATCAAATATAAGAAACAACAATCAACAAGAATCAAGAGAGAATCAAAGAGAAAGCATCAAACCTCAAGTTTGAGTATTTTCAAGCCTATTTCATTCAATATTCATTTTTGCTTTCAATAACACTTATTGAGCTCAATTGTATTATTCTTGAGTGTTCTTTCTTTGTTGTATAATTGTGCAAACATCTTGCCTCGTGAGGATTTTCTTGTAAGTTTACAAATTTTGTATTGTTCTCTTTGAGAGAGAGTGTTCTCAAGAATTTGGGGTATAATTCTTGAGGGATTTGTAAGGTTACTCTTTGTCCTCAAAAGAAAGACAAATTAGTGAATTTGTGGAAAATCCTTAGTGTGGATAGCTAAGGTAGTGGACGTAGACTTTGGTTGAGAAAGTCGAACCACTCTAAATCGTTACGTAATTACTTTCAATTTTCTGCAAAGCTTCCACCGAAATTTTTATTTTGCCAATTCACCCCCCTCTTGGCCAATTTCATTGATCGATTAACTCAACAAAGGGCTTTCGGTTTATAATTTAGTGAAACGAACCACAAAATCAAATTTAAGAAGTCAAAAAACCTAAAATATGATTGATTTGAGTAAACGGGTCAGGTCAAAGTCAACCATTCATTCAAAGTTAACGATTCAGTCAAGGTCAACGGGTTAGATTGATTTGAGTTAATTCATACTGGTTCGAGTTGACACAATTCAATTTGAGTTGACTCATACAGGTTTCTAGAAGACTATTGACCAGAAAGGAGACCCACGCACATGAGTGGCAAATGGAAGCATGTGCAATGGCAAAAAAATGATGATCGAGACTTCTACAGCAGTGTGAGGGGTATTCCTCAAAATTCTTAACTTCTAGACGAACCAGAAACACGAAGAAAAAATGAAATGGTTATCGAAGGTCTTACCCACGACGGACGAACGATGCATGATGAAAAAGTAAAAACGTTGGATGAAACTGTTTAGGTATTGATTGGATCAGCTCTATGATTCCAGTTGTAGCAGCGGTATGGTGCAACGGGGATGAGATCGATAGAAATTGAGGAAAAATCGAGGAAAGGCTTGGTTTTCTGATTAGCCTTCCAATGGTTCTCCACTATATTCTGTGATGAATCATGGAGTGTGTTTAGAGGTGCACAAAAAATCCGAATATCCGATTTTGCACAAAAAATATCCGAAACCGGATTTAGGAAAAATCGGTTTTTTTTAACCGGATCGGATATTTTAAAATCGGATAGTATAACCGGTTTGGGAAAAAATTGAACAATCGGTTTTTTACCGAATTAAAAATCGGTTTGAAAAAAACCGGATAAAAAGCCGGTTTTTTATCCAAAAAAATCCGGTCTGGGGTTTAAAAAACTAGCCGTTAATATAACCGGTTTGGGAAAAAATTAGACGACCGATTTTTTTACCGGATTAAAAATCGATTTTTGAAAAAAATCGTTTTTTTTCAAACCGAAACCGGTTACAGCATCCGGCCCTCCAAACTGGGTTTTTTAAAATCCCGTTTTTTGACTAGGTGAAAAAACCGGATCGATTTTTATCCGATCAGGATCGGATTTAAATCCGACTTTATGCATGTCTAAGTGTGGTCAATCGGGTTTTGGTTACGGGTTGACGGCAATAACAATAGTGGCGACATTGCATTTCACTGACGACAAAAGATAGCGACCGGAGCTACAATGACGAGGGGCGGTGAGGGATTTTCTAGGTATTGGTTCTTAAAGAGGAAGATGATTTTGGTGTATTAGATTTTATCCATATAAACAAAAAAAAAATAGTTTTAATAAATTATAACTCAATAGTGCTTTAGTCTAAATGGTAGAGGCGTTAGTAACCTTACTACATTGGTTGTGGGTTCAATGTTTATGAACCTCATTTTCATTTATTTTTTATGGCTAGAAAGGATGGGTAAATTTGGGTTTAGGTCCATAATTAAAAACAAGTTGCCGAACAACTCTTAAGGTTTAAAAACTTGCAATTTAGTCCACCAAAAAAATCAATTGATTAAATATCATTTAAATTAAATGCTTAGAGTGTGACATTCTAACATTATATTAAGATAATAAATTAATATTATTTATTGTATAAGAGATGATTCAGTACGATCCACTGATAGAGTTGGGCATGATAATTGTCAAATTCGTCGTTAGAGTTATTTTGCTAATGTGTATCTATCTAGTGTTAAATTTTCTGTGTTGTTCTAATTGTTTGAAATAATTGATGTTAACTTAAGAGCATGATTGTTTTGTAGTTATTGATTTTTGATATTTTATTCAGAAAATGCTCAATGATGTATGTTGATCGTCAGATACGTAATTTATACGATGCACTCGAATATTATATGTATATGTGATTTTTACATTCAAATCATATCAGAATTTGGATAAAATTTGGTACATGTCACACTAGGTTGTGATTTATCATCGGAGAAGTTCAGTGAATTCACCATATGGGGTGAATTTCACTTTGTATTATCAATGGCTCCACCCCTCGAGACGAACTTCCACTTTAGATGGTGTTAGTTGAGAGTGGTTCTGGGGAACCTACTCTTCGAACAATGTAATGTGTTTGTGTGCATTTACATTTGTATATTTTCATACCATGAATATTATTGATTCGGATTGTGATTATGACTTGTGATTTGAGATTTGAGTGCTTGGTTGCACTTTAAAGACACAACTCAATATCTTACACCCCCATAGTTCTCTCTTTCAGATATTTGTATTTACGCGACCTTGTACTTAGAGTGTAACATCACTTTCAGATAAAACTATTTTCAGTATGAACGTTACTCAGATTCTTTGGTCATTTATTTTGTTTATTTTATTTATTATTTGGGATTATTATTATTTATGTAGTTTGGGACTTTGGACATTATAATTAATTTTTGAATTGCTTATGCATGCCTTTTTAAATATTTATAATTTATATCAGACTACACAAGGGCAATTGTTTTTAATAAAATTATGAAATTTTAACTTGAGAAACATTTCTATAATATTAATGTTAATTTTTAAGGTTTGAATTTAACATGATTTTGTTGAGGGACAAGTTACAAGGTGGACTTTCTGGATCTATCTACTTCTTTTAAGTTGGATAAAGGGTGTTACATATGCAGTGGACGGCAAGATTAGGTGTACCAATTGTAGTTGCTATTATAATTATGTCAACAATTACTATAATAACGTGATGGTGAGAAGGATGAGTTTTGAGCAACATTGGCTAACGGGTGCTACTAGCATGTTCTTGTTATATTCATTATGTAGAAAGATTTCATGATCAAGGAGTTTTTTCATAAAGCTCTTCATAAGTTATGGGTGTTTCACGAGAATTGATGGTGATAAAGTTGTGTTTATACTTAGGACCAAGACCTCGTAGGATCCGAACAATAAGAAGAGTGTTGAAGATTGATTCACTTGCGGTGGCAAGCTTATTTGTAATAGATTGAATTTTACGAAGGTAATCACTAATAGGTCGAGCATCTTTAGTGACACGTGCAAGTTTATCTTGAAGACTGAGAATCTGAGTTTTAGATTTATTGACAAGAGTTGTATGTAGTGATTATCATGTTTTATGAGTACTAGGTGTGATTCCTACGACAGATATTAAAGTATGTTCAACGGAAGCTAAAATGACATGTTAAATTAGTTTATCTTGACAAAATCAGGTTTGGTAGGTTGGGTATGGAGTGATTTGATTTTCAATGGTGAATATTGTAGGTGGTGCATTTGTTGTGCCATCAAGATAGTCATATAGGTTGTGTACAAATCAACATTTCAATTTGAATTTTTCAAATGGTGAAATTTTGCCTACCAGTGAGTTTTATTGGTAATTAGGCAAGGAAGTTGAATTAAACAATAGTGATTGTAGATGTTGAGTTGTTTGCGTTGACAGTCAAAAATGTCGTTTGTGAAGTAGGAGAAGAAAAAAATATTTTTTTTGTGAGAATATTTTAGGATCTAATTTCTATAATGAAACAACATAAAAAATGAATTGAAACTATGTTTATTAAAAATGATTGAAGGACTTGTATAGGAAGAATCACAATTAAATTACATTATCAACAATGAATGATAAAATAAATAATTTAAAAATTAAATAATAACAATAAAAAAATAACAATAGATAATAACAACAAATATTGAAAATTTAAATGATTATATGTCTTTAATTATCACCTATTCTTTTGAAATTAAATGGAATTATAGGCCTATTTCCCAAAAGAAAAAGAAAACAAGGATTTCATTTATTTCTTTATAAACTTGCATTACAATAGCTCATTTGGTACTACTTTGAGGGAATAAATTAGCAGCAAACCTCAAACTTAAAACACACACACATGCTGAGAGAGAGATATATATATATACAGAGACAAAACAGTATATATACTGTGTACTCATATAGCCTATCTTCATCAAGCTTTCAAGGGTATGCTTCATTTGTCAGCTTTCCAATTGGCCACGACATAAAAAAAAAAAAAACGATTGCATGAAATCTTTGTCCCCAACATGTCAAACCCTGCATTCATTAGTAATTTAAACTCTAGTTAGTCTTTACAAATTTCATAATAATTGTTTTAAAGTGAACACTTACTTGTCAAGCGCTGAAGATTGCGTCAATGGCTGTTTTAGCTTCTGAGTTTCCGTTCTTCACAGGATCTGACATGAAAAATGGGAAAATATAAATAAATTTCTCATGTGTTAATAGTTCGAAACGATGGGAATTAAATGAATCCTTACTTGGTGGTGTTTTGGATAGAAAAAAGCAAGCTCCAATAACAATGTAGAGCACTAAAAGCACCAGCCCCTTCATGTAGTGAGAAGTGCCGTCCTACCATGCATAATAATGCAAGATTTGAGCTCAACATCATCAACATTTAACAATGAGTGAAATATATTGTTTCTTTTAACTGTTTGGAGTGATTACAAGATAATATTTATTCAGAATTTTTTTCACCAATTAACAATGCATACAAACCCTGCATACACAATTACTTGAACCCAGAATCTCAACATCTAAGGGAACAACATTTCCTTTTACTACTGAAGCCACTTGACGATAGAGTGCAATATTTGGACTAGCTAACTACATTATGAAAGGAAAGGACCAAGTTATGTCAAATTAAAGTATAGGGACTTAAATAATAGGAGGACCAAAATAAAATTTGACCAATATATTCATAATATAGCATGTTTAATGACTATGTAAAATGCAATTGGTCCAGAAAGAAAATAAAATTACTTGTAAAGTGAAGGCAACGACAATGATAGAGAGAGCGAGAGAACCAGTTTCAAGGAGATTGAAGTTGAGATCCATCTTAATACCCATAATCCAAGCCACAACAACACAAAGTGGGACCTGAATCACAAATTAAATGTTATTTTAAAAAAATCACAAATTCTAGATTCTAAAAGATAAAGCTTTGAATAATTGTAAATTTGGGATTTACCACAAACATGGAAATCTGAGTTGCAGATCCTAACGCAACACCTAAAGAAATATCCTGCAATTATTTCAATTTCATAATCTTTTTATTGGTAAAAATTAAGAAAGAAAGAAAAAGAGTATTGTTATTATTAATACTGACCAGCTTATTTTTAAAAGCGAAAATGATTGCTCCTGCATGTTCTGCTGCATTTCCAACAATCGGTAGTAGAATAATGCTAATGAAACATACAGATATTCCCCATGAATCCGAGGCATCCTGAAATTTATTTTCTCATATAGTTTAGTCGATTTTTCATAAAAAAGGCATTTGTTCTTTTTTTTTGAATGGAACACCCTTTGATCTATTATAAGTAACAAAATTGGAACGCTCCATTAGCTTGCATACTGCATATGGTAAGTGCAAAATTCATATGGTACATACATAGTATGTTAAAACAAGTGAATGTATTCATATCATTCTTGTATATGTATTAATTACCCCGATTGTTTGTACAACGTAGTCGGAGAGCAAAGAGATGACAGCAGTCATTCCAACCAGCCAGATAAATCCACTCCAAAATCCGATCACTGGTTCTTCTTCTCCATTGTTGTCATCTTCTGATTCCTGATACAAAACAAAGGACTTGTGTAAGCTAATGGGAGAAACAGGCTTTTAGAAGCTGAGAACGTAGATTGAACTACCTCTTGAGCTTCAAACAATTGCCGGTGTGTGAATAGCTGGAAAATCAGGTAAGAAAGGTATGCAATCAACATCACGATGCTGCTGGCTCTCGATAACTGCAGCGTTGGGTCTGCAGTGACGGCATCAGGTTCCCCGCTCATTCGAAACAACAATGGCAGTGAATGGCATAAAACTGCAAGCAATAGAAGGAGAGAGTTCACATCCGCTTGTCTCTGTCAAATTCAACAATGCTTAACACCATATTATATACATTTGATATATATATATATATATATATATATAGATAGATAGAGATACAGTTGAAGTAGGTACTAACTCTATCAAACTTTTGTTCCAATCTGAGGTTGGCAAAGCCGCCGCAAAGGAGAGAGGTCCCAAGAACCAAAAGCAGGTTTGAAAGGACTGAACCCAGAAGGGAATTCTTAACCACTTCTATTTTATTTTGGCTAAGTGCAAATATTGCTATGATCACCTCTGTAGCATTCCCACATGTTGCATTCAACAGCCCTCCCACTGCAAACATTAATTTTCATCAATATTACGTCTAAGAACACACATCAAATTTAATATTAGGAAATAAACTTATAAAATTTTATAAAAACAAAAATAAATTTTCAGAAAAAATATAAAAATATTTAAAATATAAAAATTATCCCCTCAATCCATCATAAATGGCTGCTTCAGCTTTTATTTAATACATATTCATTATATCCTGTCATATATACAGTATAATCATGAGTTTTCAGATATAGTGGAATCTACATTAAAATTAAACTCCAGTCCCATCACAATTATTTATTGTTTTTTTATAATTAAATTTTTTTAAACTTTAATCATACTTATTTAAAATATTTCAAATAATTAAACTTTATAAAATATTCAATTAAACACAACTTATTCGGAGAGTTTTAAAATATATGTTTTATAATTTCATTAATAATAAATTTAAAATGATAAAAAGTTAAAATTATAAGATTATATAATTAAGAAATCAATAATAAATGTTATAATGAAAATATATTTAAGTATTATTAAGAATTTTATAGATTTTTTATTAATATAAAATGATTACAAAATAATCCCTATTTAAAATAATTTTTATTCATTCACAAAATATATTCTCTAGACGCAATTATTCAAGTCTATAACTCTAAAAGAACAACGCTTTTTTAATCATTCGAATAATTTAATGACTTAAAGTATTTTGTAATTAAGTAAATAAGAGGAAAATAACTTTTACCTGTTGGGCCAGTGTAATAAGCAATTTGCCTATATATCACAGAAATCAAAAGAATATTTGTCAACTTCATTTTAGACTTAAAAAAGTAGATTATATAATATAACATACGTTACACTCAAACAGAAATAATTAATAAATAGTAAAACGGTCACAAAAAATAATTGATAAATAAATAGTTGTAGGAGATTATTTAATTAAAAAATGATAAATTATCTTTAAAAAATTGATAAATTTATTTTGATATAGGTAAAGACGAAATATATAAAGATAAAAAAGGAATATTGGTGTTATTATTTATTAAATTTTTAATAAGATAAGATAATTTTAAAAATGAAAAAAATTCACGTTCAATGACTCAAGGAGATAAAGAGAGTAATATTCTCTGTAACACAAATATAAATCTGGCTTACTCGGTGAGAAAGCTAACTCGTTCAGCCAGTGGTGTAAGTCCGATTAAACTCAACGCAAAAATCCAAGCCTGTTTACAACAAAAGATCATAAAATGTCGGTACAAATATCAAACAAAATAAGTTTGAAATATGATCAATATAACGTTGCTTAAACAAAGAAGCAAAGGGGAAATGAACTGACTCTTGCAAACCCATAACAGTGAGCAACAATAGCCAATGGAATAGCGGGGAAGAGAACCGAGAGTTTAGTTCCTAGAATGACCTCTTGAAGATTGCCCAACAACCGCCTAAGGGTTTCACATCGAACCTTGGAAACAAGGGTCAAGTCGGACTTCTTACGCAATGAAGATGAAGACATGTTATGTGCAGTCCTTCCATGGCGATTCTCTTTGCTCCATCCCTTCAGGTTCCAATTCGCCATTACACATGGTTCTGATACAGATGCCATTTCCTTTCTCTTTTGCCAAACAAACAAGGCAAAGTATTCAAATTTGAAGAAGAAGAAGAGAAAAATAGTGTAGAGAATGACAAAATCAACCGTTTCAGAACATATGTCGATGAGTTCGAAAGTAAGATAATATAGTGTGGTCAGGGTAGGAGTTACTTGAATGCAGCTTCCACGAAGCTTCCTCCAAAGAAAACTGTTAAGGGGCCACGTGAGGCTGGGGAGAGATAATTATATTAATTCTCTAAATTTGGGGAAAATCTAAAATTTTTATTATTCATTAACTTTTTAATAAAAATTTTAAGAATTGTTTTTGCATTTTGTTTAATACTTTGCTAATTTTAAGGAATGTATTAATTGGATCTTCCTGCCTAATATATCTTCTTATAATCAATATCATTTATCAATATTTAACAATTTTAATGTTTTAATTATGGGCCAACAAGGCATTGGCCATTGGGTTCATGAGATACTTGTAATCATCATTTTTTATCTTTCATATCCAGTAACCCTTCCACGTTTCAAACAACCCAGCAGCCCCTCCACGTTTCAAGTAACCCAGGAGCCCTCTCCACCACAACAAATTCTAGCAGCTTCCACCAACAATAGTTGGTCCTCTATAGCAGCCACACATACAAGGAGAAAGAAAAAATCATCTTTGATTCTTTTTTTATAAATTGGGGCTATAAAAACCCCAGAACAATATGTAAAACACACAGAAAAATCAAGAGAAATACACAGCAAATTGAAAAAGAAAAAAACACTACAAAGGTTATTTTTACATTTGGTTTTATTTTTTCAGCTTTATATTTTATTTTTATTTATTTTCGAAAAAAAGTAAGTTAAATAAATAACAGAAAAAAGAAGAGTTGAAAGTTTTAGGGTGTTTTGCGTGTGAAATAAGGAGGAAGAAGATAGTTTTAAGTTTATAAAATTTTTGGGTAAACCATACGTCAGGTCCCTACACTTTGGGAGTCCATTACTTTATTCACTTAAAATAGGGAAAATCACGAAATAATCCCTCTAATTTAGGAGCCTATTTACAATTTAGTCACTGTTTTCTCTATTTTTTTTATTATTTCACAATTAGCTATTATATTTTTATTTTCTTTTATTTTGATCTCTTTTCTTTATTTTATTATCATTTTAGTCATTAATTTAGGGGATAATCATGAGAGTGGTTTCCAAAATTTGTTGGTCTTTATTTCTATCCATTTTATTTCACTAACTTTTAATATGACCTCCTAACTTTATTTCTATTTATTTTCGTCCCTATTTATAGTAATATTTTGTGCCCTTTTTGTTTTATTTATATTTAAGTTTTTATTTTTTTAATATTAATACTTTTATTTTATGCAATTTTAATTTAAGAATTCATTTAATTTTTATGTCTTTATTCTTTATTCTTTATATTATAGCTTTTAAATTTCTATATTTTTCATTCTAATCTTTTATTGTGACAAATATATTGCAATACTTTTATTTCACTTTATTTTCTATTTATTTTATTTTAGTCCTATGAATATATATGAAAAATTCATAAGCATTACTTGATCAATTTCATAATTTGATTAAATGATAATATTTATTTTTAAATATTAAGAAAGAATTGTCTTAACATAACTAGATGTCATATTTTAATATTTAAAAATAAATGTTTTGTTTATAAAAACCTAAAAATTAAAATATGTTTAACTTAATTATATTTATTTTGATATTTAATTTTTAGAATGTTCTTAGAATTTTCTTTAAATAAAATTATGCGATTAAATATGGAATAATGGGATTATAAATTGAAATTAAATATAAATTTGTTAAATTTATTGCAAATACGTTAATTAATAAACAAGGTACCTATTTTGGGCGTTGTGGGGTGCTAATCTTTCCTTACACGTAACCGACTCCCGAACGCATTTTCTGGTAAGCAGACCCTTTTCGTGTTATTTTAATAATATTTTTATAAATTTTATTAAAATAACATAGCAATTTTGGTGACCAAACACACCTCGATAAATGATTGGTGGCGACTCCACAAATTGTGTTTTATCTTATACCAAAAGAAAAACACTTACTTTTTCGAGACAAGATTTAGAAAGCAACGACATATGTTTTCGCCGGACGAAATACCGTCTCGACAATACTTATGCTTACAACGACATTTGAACTTGAAATCTCCAAAGATTAAAATTATCTTTTTAACCACTGAAATCGTTTAATTCATGCAAAATCTTTTTATTTGAAATTGTAGTTTTCAATTTAAACAATAATATTAATTTACATAATCTACGTAATGCAACATGTATTTAAATATTCATTGTCAAATAGTTAAGACCATTCAAAACCAATACTAACACCTATAATCCCTTCAATTAATAAAAAACATTAATTACAGTTAAATTATATTTTTGTCTTTTTATTATAGTCAAATTTAAAATTATATATGTTAAAGTTAAAATTAACCAATACTTACTTAAGGAGGACCAATGGTTCCAAAGAATAAGCATTTGTGAACTCTTGCAAGGCCACTTTAATAGTCTCTATGTTGGAAATATTCTATAATTATTTATCTTTGAATTAAGAAATTGATTCATGTTAGAAATCAAACTTAATTCTAACAAAGTCAAAAATTACGGCTTTGGAAAAGTGAAGAATTTCAAAAAGGCAAGCAAAGTATAATGACCACATGAAGGAAGGTTTGAGGCGACAATCAATTCAGGAAACTTCACGAATTACTTAGAAATTAAGCTAATAATATTATAATATGAGTGGGCAGCAGACAAGGAACTTACACGGCAAACATAAGGAAAATCAAACAAGCAAATGGCGGCAAGAAGATTGTAGAAGCATATGAGGAGATTTATTATACCTATATGTATGTGTGTATCCTAAGCTTAGTTATATATGCAATGTAAGGAAAAAATACAAGTGAGAAAAACAAATATGATTGAAAGCTTAGAAAAGCTAGAGAAAATTTGAAAGAGCTTAGCAAAGCTTAGAATATTGAGGTTGTGTTTGTAAACTAGCCACAATTAGTGTTACAATGTTATCATATTGGGCAAAGTCGTTATAACATATTTTGTCTCGTATCAATAATAGTTCGAGTTAAAGTTAGAAAAATTACTCGAGTGCCCACCTACATTTCCAACAAGTGGTATCAGAGCTTGGTTCGAGTTTAAGGTGGTGGAAAAAATGGCCAACATGATTCAACCTCAAATTCTGAGATTGACAAAGAGGAATTATGACAATTGGAGCATTCAAATGAAGGCGTTACTAGGCTACCAAGATTGTTGGGATATCATCGAGGATGGTTACACCGAGCCTAAAAATGCAGTAGTAGAAACAACCCTGTCAATGAAGAAAAGATGGTATTGAAGGAATCCCGGAAAAAAGATAAAAGAGTGTTGTTCTTTATTTTTCAAGGAGTAGACGAATCTACCTTTGAAAAAATTTCTGATACGAAGACCGCAAAACAAGCATGGGAGATTTTGTAAAAATCTCTCCAAGGTGCCGAAAAAGAAAAGAAAGTACGTTTACAAATTCTTAGAGTTGAGTTTGAGATGTTAAAAATGAAAAATACAAAAAACATCGATGATTATATTAGCCGTGTAAAAACGGTCGTGAATGAAATGAAAAGAAATGGTGAATCACTCGACGAGGTTAGATTGATGGAAAAAATTTTATGATCATTAATAAGAAAATTTGATTACGTGATTGTGGCAATCGAAGAATCGAAAGATTTATCCCAAATATCGATCGATGACCTTGTGGGTTCACTTCAAGCCCATGAGCAGAAAATGAAACAAAATGAAGATTCTGAAAATTTGGAGCAAGCTCTATAAAGCAAGATGAATGTCAACGAAGGAGAAGCTAGCAGCAACTACACACGAGGTCAAGAAAATCATGGTAGTTATCGTGTAAGATACAGAGGAGGATGAGGAACTCGTGGACGTGGTGGTCGATCATATGGCATCGATCAAATAAGTGAAAATAATCCAACATCAGGTCGTGGACAAGGATTCAGAGGCTGAGGTAGTGGCAGATATCAACAAGGAAATAAATCCCAGGTACAATGTTATAATTGCAATAAGTATGGTCATTATAGTTATGAGTGTAGATCTGCTCCTAAACAAGAAGAAAGAAATAACGTAGCAGCATTTGAAGAAGAAAAAATTTAAAAATCTCATGTATTCCTCACTTATAAAGGAAATGAAGAATTCAAGAAAAATATTTGGTATCTTGATAATTGTTCCAGCAACCATATGTGTGGACAAAAGGAATTGTTTGTGAAATTAGATGAAACAATCCATGAGCGAGTAACTTTCGGAGATGACTCGCACACATAACTAAAAGAAAAAGGTGAAGTCATGATTACTCAGAGAAATGGTGAAAAGAAATACATTTCAGATGTTTATTGTGTACCTGGTTTAAAAGTAATATCATCAGTCTTGGTCAACTCCTGAAAAAAGGATATGAAGTGAAGATGAAGAATCGTTCGCTTGCCATAAAAAATAAAGAAGGAGAATTGATAGTCCAAGTTGATATGACTAGAAATCGTCTCTTTACCATTGATATCGAGTCGGGAGAAGTCAAGTGTATGAAGACCACGATCAAAGATAATTCATGGTTATGGCATCTAAGATATGGACATCTTGGAGTTTCTGGTTTGAAGTTGTTATAAAAACAAGCATGGTGAAAGGACTACTAGAGATCAGCCCTCCAAATCAATTATGTGAGGCTTGCATTAAAGGAAAGCAACATAGACAAAGCTTTGAAGTTGGTAAATCCTTGCGTGCCCGAAGACTGCTGGAGATAGTACACACAGATATAGCCGGTCCTTTTGATATACCATCGCTTGGTGGTAACAGGTGCTACCTAACTTTTATTGATGATTTTAATAGAAAATGTTGTATTTATTTCTTGAAATAAAAGTCAGAAGTGCTGGAAAAATTGAAAGAATTTAAAGCAATGGCGGAAAAGCAAAGCGGTCAATATTTGAATATAGTCAGATCAGATAGAAAAGGCGAATATAAATCAAAGTTATTTAAAGAATTCTGCAAAGAGCATGGAATTATCCATCAGCTGAAAGTTAAATACACGCCACAACAAAATGGAATTGCAGAAAGAAATAAACGCACAATTCTTGACATGGCAAGAAGCATGATAAAAGGTAAACATCTACCGGGAAATTTCGGGGCTAAAGCAATTCAATGTGCAGTTTACTTATTGAACCGATGTCCAACAAAAGTGTGAAGTATATAACGCCAAACGAAGCATGGAGTGGACAGAAACCAGGAGTTGGACACCTCAAGATTTTTGGATGCATCGCATATGCCCACGTTCCTGAACAGACCAGAAAGAAGCTTGATGACATAGGAGAAAAATGTATTTTCATTGGCTATGATGAAAGAAGCAAAGCTTACAGATTATATAATCATTTTACCAAGAAAGTAATAATTTCAAGAGATATCGAGTTCGATGAAGCATAGTATTGGAGGTGGAGCAAAGAAGAAAATAAAGTTGAAGGACTATTTTTAATGAAGATAAAGATAAAGATGACGGTCTTATCAATCAAGATGAACAAGCTGATGATCAAGGTCCTCAATAAAATGTACCATCATCGTCAAGCAGTAGCAACGATCCTAGCAACATAATAGAAAATTCTGAAGCACCTCCCACAGAAGTTCGAATATCCACAGGAGAGAGAAGAATACCAGAAAGGTACAACGATTATGAATTATATAATGTTTCACTATTCAGTCTCTTTGCAAAGAATGATCTCATAACAAATGAAGAATTGATTGGAGATGACAAGTAGAGAAAAGCTCGGAATGGAAAATCAAGTTTGAGGGGAGTGTTAAAAATCAAACTTAATTCTAACAAAGTCAAAAATTACGGCTATGGAAAAGTGAAGAATTTTAACAAGGAAAGAAAAGTATAATGACCACATGAAGGAAAATTTGAGGCGGCAATCAATTAAGGAAACTTCATGAATTACTTAGAAATACAGCTAATAATATTATAATATGAGTGGGAAACAGACAAGGAACTTACACAGCAAACATAAGGAAAATCAAACAAGCAAATGGCGATAAGAAGATTGTAGAAGCATATGAGGAGGTTTATTATACCTATATATATATATGTATCATAAGCTTAGTTATATATGCTATGTAAGGAAAAAATACAAGTGAGAAAAACAAATATGATTGAAAGCTTAGGAAAGCTAGAGAGAGCTTAGCAAAGCTTAGAATATTGAGGTTGTTTTTGTAAACTAGCCGCAGTTAGTGTTGTAGTGTTATCATATTGGGCAAAGTTGTTGTAACGTATTTTGTCTTGTATCAATAATAGTTCGAGTTAAAGTTATAAATTACCAAGAGCCTATTTACGCTTCCAATAATTCAAACTTTGTTGAAGAAAATATATAACAAATTATTAATTCGTAGATATACAGACATACATGATATGGGTAATGTGAATGTTTGAACCAATCAAGCCATCCATGGACTTAAATATATTTTAACTCAAATTTAAAATTTTTTTACTCAAAATTCTGTTTTTGGAATTAAAATGATTCTCATTAGTTAAATGTTTCATTTGGTCAAAAATTTCAAATAGTTCACAATGTGAAACCCCTATAAATATTGTATAAACCTACAAGGTTGAAACACAACTCAAAAAAGAATTATTTTCTTCTCCTATAATTTTACGATGATAAATGAAGACAAGAGTATAGTTTGTGTCTCTGTGGATGTACAAGTATAGCTGATCATCTAGTTGTTGTATCTTTGGGAAACAGACCAATGATCTCAAGCACCATAGGAGTGACAAAAAATTTATCTTAAGGAAACTGTGTAGCTACAAACCTCAACTTATTTTCGTTCGTTTAATCTATAAAAAATCATCTATTTATTGTTATACTGTTCTTTTTAATTATTTAAATAATTTTTTATTTTATCCTCTAGGTTTGTTATATTTTCTATCTTTTACCTTTCTTTAATCTGAGATGATTAAAAAATGTTAGTGAAATTGAGATAAACAAATAAATTTGTTCTGAGATTTATCATGTCGTTTTAACAGGTTTGCTAAATCTTAAAATAGACAAATCTATTTAATAAAAATTATAATTAAAATAACGTTGGTTACTGATTTTGTTTTAGAATATTGATTCTGTAATAAAGAATCAATGTGATTCTTTGCATATGTAAATTTTTTTCATACGTGATTGTTGCCTATAACTTTACTGACGTGGACCAACTAAAAAAAAATTCTTTCTAGGTTATGTGATAGGTTCTTTATTTAGTTATTATTTCGACTTTAAATTGCTCCTTAATTGTTAGTTTTTGGGGTTGATTTGTTAGTTTTAATTCATTTTCTGTGCAGGATAATAGATTATGGAAATTGCACTAAAAGGACAGAATTATGCAAATTTTTTTATTTTCATAATCAAGGCTGGATTAGTGGGAGTGACGCATCTGACGAGGTGATGAGTCGACACCTTCTAGAAGATCTAGTCAACGCTTCTAGAAAGATGAATAGATCAGCCGCATATTTTTATGATATTAATTTAAATATTATATTATATTTTATCTTATCTTTGTTTTTAGTATTTTAAATTAAATAGTTTTAAGTATTTTCATTATCTCTTTATTTTAGAAATTATATTTTCCTTATTTTTAGGATTTTAGATTCTATAAATACCCTCTCAAGGTAAGCCTTGAAACACATTTAGAAATCATTCTTCTTTTTTCTCTAGTTTTTAATAAAAAAAATTTCTTTTCGTTTTCAAAGTTTTTTTTTTCACTTTTTTTTAAATATGATAAGTATGACGTTGGTTATGCTTAGCTAAATTTCTTTTAAGCCGAACGTTAAAGTGATGACACAATTCCAAACGTGAGAGTTGTAAGGCACTTAAATTGCTTCATATATCTCTCTCAGTTTTCTGGGCTTATTTTCAAACCAAAATAATTTTCGAAACCAAAAAGTCGTCGTTGGTCTGGATGTTGTTATGGTTAATGTGGGAGGAAGGGTCGGCTTATTGAATCACATTCGACTTACTGGGAATACACATAGTAAAAAAATATTTGCTAAGAGGAAACTGAGATCAGAACCAGCTATTGTTCAAACAACATAATTCGAGTCGGCAACTTTTCGAACCTCAATGTTTTTAGATCTACAACATTGTTGTTGCTTAGATCAATCCACAAATCGATATTAAAGATTGCAATTGGGTATTCGGTATACAAAACATAGTCACAAGGATTTGTCCTTGTAGACAAGTAACCGACGTGAATCCTGAAGTAAAGATCTATTTCGATGATTCAAGGAAACTGAGCCAAAGCTGAAAGCCTGAGGCTACTTTTTACAATAAGTATTCTTTTCAAACTACAATTATTATTTTATTCTATTTATAATTTTTTTACTTATCTTTATCTTGTCTTCAAACAGTTTTAATTAACTCAAAACCCCCTATTTATTTTATTCTGATCTCATCTTTTATTTTTTACCTTAAATTTCATCCTTATCCTAACTCTACCATTCAAAAACAATAAGATAATTGAACCAGCAACTACAAAGTCTCTATGGGATCGACCCTTACTTTCCACTTGCTATATTTTCTTTATACTTCTTTTGGGATTAAGGAATTGATTTGACACGTGCCAAATTGGCGTCATTATCGGGGGCTAACGGAAAGTACTGATTTATTTTTCTTTGTTTTTAATTTATGACCAGAAGAAACCCGAGAGAATTATCTTGACTCAGAGATCGAAGCACGAGCACGAAGAGTCCACGCACAAACGCTTCGAAAAAAAAAATAAAAGAACAAGAACAAGAATAGAGTTCCAAAACGGAATCAAATCCAGAGACAGACTCTGAAATAATCATATATAACGAAGATCAAATCCCGATGGCAGAAGAAGAAAAACAAACATCCGGGAGCTAGCTGTAGCTCCTATCACTCATACGCCATTATGCATCACTTTTCCTAATGGTGGGACTCCATTTCAGTTAAAGACGAGACTTATTCATATTCTTCCCACTTTCCATGACCTTTCCAATGAAAATCTGCACAAACACTTATTGGAATTCCACATTGATTGCACAAGCATGAAACCACAGGGAGTTACTGAAGATCAAATTAAATTGAAAGTTTTCTATTTCTCTTTAGCCATCTTGGCTAAAGTTTGATTATTTTATTTACCTTCAAATTCAGTTAATTCATGGGCTGACATGAGTCAAATTTTTATTGATAGGTTTTTCCTAGCGGCTAAAGCAAGCGAGTTACAAATGAACCTCTCCATTCAGTAAAAGAGCGAAGAAAGTATTTATGACTATTGAGAACGATTTAAAAAGCTTTGCGCAAGTTATCTGCAACACGGATTAAGTTAGAAAACCTTACTTCAATACTTTTATGAAGGTCTTTTACCTATGGAAATGAAAATGTTAGATGTCGTTAGCGGAGAAGCATTAGTTAAGATGACCCTAACAACAGCGAGAGAGTTGATTTCAACCATGCCGCCAACTCTCAACAATTTTCAAGTGAACCCACCCGACGGGTTCACCAGATAAGTACCTTTTCCATTGAAAATAAATTATATAAATTAACTGAAGTAATTAATTCACTTGTTGCAAGAAAATCTGGGGTAACAAGAGCATGTAGGATATGCACGGAGCTGGACCATCCGACAGACTTCTACCCGATGATACAAGAAGGAGGTAATGCAGAAATCAATGTCATAGGAAACTTTCCAAGTCCTTCACTGAGACCATATAACCCGTATAGTAATACTTATAATTTGGGATGGCGATACCACCCAAAATTCATCTATACGCCGAATCAAAGGTCATCTTATCAACCAAGACCTCCTCCACAACAAAAAACGCAAAATCCATCATTGGAGAAAATCATAGAAAAGTTTGAAATTTCACAAGAAAAGCTGGTTACATCCCAGGAAAAATTCCAAAGCCAAACCGAAGTACATTTTCAAGAGTTGGATAAGCAAGTGAGCAGACTGGCTCAAACTATGGGGAAATTGGATCACAAAGAAGACTACCTTCTCAAATAGAGTTAAATCTAAGAGAGAATGTTAGTGCCCTCACACTCTGAAGTGGAACAATCATCTCACCCGAAGTTCTAGAAGAAAAACCGCACATTTTGAAGGACAAGAAGAAATGTCACCTCTAGGAATACAAGGTACATCTGCAGCACATCCTCCTCCTTCTTCTCATGAAATCACACGACCTTCCCATCATGAAATCGCAGCACCCTTCCTATCATGATTGATAAAGCGTGATAAAAGAGCTTAAGAAAGGGAGATCTTAGAGCTGTTCCAGAAAGTTCAAGTTAATTTCTTCTTGAAGTAATTCGACAAGTACCGAGGTATGCTCGATTTTTAAAAGAGCTTTGCACTACAAAGAGGAAATTAATTGAGCAAGAAAAGGTAAATTTGGGAGAACATATTTCCATAAATTTTCATGAAAGCTCCCACCAAAGATGAAGAATCAGGGTATGTTTGACATACCTTATAAAATAGGTAATTTTAAAATTAAATGTGCAATGTGTGACTTAGGATCTTCAATCAATGTTATGTCATTTTCTATTTATAAAATAATTACTAACTAGCCTTTGAATGAAACGAGAGTAACCATATAGTTGGTTGATCGGTCCGTGATCTATCCAATGGGAGTTATGGAAAATGTCTTAGTGAAGGTCAATCTATTTTTTTTTTCCTGTAAATTTCTATGTAATTGACATGGAACATGATAGGTCGGATACTTATTTCTAAGTACTTTTAGGCTGACCTTTCCTAAGCACCTCACATACAAAGATCGATGTTAGAAGTGATATACTGGCAATGGAATTTGATGGTTAGATCGTTGAATTTGATGTTTACAAAGCAATGAAATACCCATATTGAGTTAAAAGAATTAATTATGTTGATATTTTAGATCCTTTAATTGATGAATATATTGAATCTAATTTTTCTTATAATATTTCCATGGATCTTGAACTTTGCCACAAAGAGGAAAAAATGAGTTTGAATATATTTTTTCAGTCAATTCTGATTTATTTTTATCTTCCTCTAAAACTAAAATTTTACCTTATGTTTTGCAGGCACCTGAGGTAGAATTAAAGGAGTTACCGGAACACTTGAAATATGCATTTTTAGGCGAAAATGGAACCTAACCAGTGATCATCTCAAATAAATTATCCGAATAAAAAAGAAGAAGCTTTGGTTACGATGTTACGTACTCACAAAGAACCCATACGATGGACCATTATTGACATTATAGGATTAAGTCCCTCGACTTGCATGCACAAGATCAAAATTGAAGAAGGAGCAAAGCCATCACGAGAAGGACAACGCCGATTAAATCCACCAATAATGGAAGTAGTAAAGAATGAAATTCAGAAACTGCTCGATGCTGATGTAATCTATCTGATATCAAATAGTAGTTAGGTAAGTCCGATTCATGTGGTCCCCAAGAAAACGGGAGTAACAGTGGTCGAAAATCAAAAAGGGGAGTTGGTACCAATAAGAGTTCAAAATGGGTGGCGAGTTTGCATTGATTATGGGAAGTTGAACTTTCTTACTCGAAAAAATAATTTTCCTCTTCCCTTTATAGACCAAATGATTAAAAGATTAGCTGGGAAAACTCATTATTGTTGTCTTGATGGTTTTTTATGTTTTTTTCCAAATCCTAGTAGCATCA
Source organism: Hibiscus syriacus (assembly GCF_006381635.1). Taxonomy (NCBI): domain Eukaryota; kingdom Viridiplantae; phylum Streptophyta; class Magnoliopsida; order Malvales; family Malvaceae; genus Hibiscus; species Hibiscus syriacus. The sequence goes on along the minus strand of NW_024062800.1, from coordinate 7,817,280 downwards.
GAAGATCAAGAAAAATGACTTTTACTTGTCTCTTCAGTACATTTGCATATAGACGAATGACGTTTGGCCTTTGTAATACACCAGCCACCTTCTAAAGATACATGTTGAATATATTTTCCAACTATGTGGAGAATGGCATCGAAGTCTTTATGGATGACTTCACGCCTTATAGTAATTCTTTTAGTGAATGTCTTGATAATTTAACTAATGTGCTTAAAAGGTGCTTAGAATATAACCTTGTTTTAAACTATGAAAAATGTCATTTTATGGTTGATAAAGAGTTAATTTTAGGTCATACTGTTTCCTCAAAAGGGATTGCAGTTGATAAAGCTAAAACATATATTATACACTTGATCCCATACCCCCACAACTTTGAGGGAAATTTGATCTATTCTAGGCCATGTAGGATTTTACCACAGGTTTATTAAAGACTTTTTGGAGATAGCACAACCTTTATGCAATCTTCTCCAAAAGGATTAAGACTTTGATTTTGATTCAAAATGCAAGGATTCTTTCGATTCATTAAAGGAAAAGCTTATTTCGGCCCCAATTATTCAGCCACCAGATTGGAATTACCCCTTTGAACTTATGTATGACGCATCGAATACTAGCATTGGAGTCATTCTCGGTCAAAAAATAGGCAAAGAGCCACATGTCATAGCTTATGCATCTCGAAACTTGGATCCGACTTAGAGAAATTATTCCGCAACGAAAATAGAATTGTTTGCTATAATTTTTGCTTTAGAAAAGTTTATATCCTATTTGCTTGGCACTAAAATTATTGTTTCTTTTGATCGTGCAACTTTAATATATTTGATGAGCAAAAAAGAGGAAAAATTGAGACTTATCCGATGAATCCTTCTTTTACAGGAGTTTAACTTAGAAATCAAGGATAAGAAGGGGTGCAAAAATATGGTAGCGAATCACTTGAGTCAAATTCCCCTTTCCATAGCTAATCCACCACTTCGGGAAGAATTTCTTAAAGAAAATATGATGGTGGCACAAAGCATAACTCCATGGTTTGCAGATATGGTTAATTATTTAGCCACAAATAAGTTACCATTAGATTTATCGAGTGCTGAAATCAATAGAATTAAACGAGAATCCCGATATTATATTTGGGATGATCATTATTTATGGAAGCACTATTTGGATCAGGTAATTCAACGATGTATTACCGAAAATGAGGTGAATTTAATTTTACAATTCTGTCACTCTTACTCTTGTGGTGGTCATTTTGGGCCAAAACATATAGCTCATAAAATTCTTGGATGTGGTTTCTTTTGACCTAACATCTTCCGAGATTCTTATATATTTTGTAAAACTTGTGAAAGATGCCAACGTACAGGTAATTTAAGCCATAGAAATAAGATGTTGCTTAATCTGATACAAATTTGTTAGATTTTTTATGTTTGGGGAATCGATTACATGGGTCTTTTTGTTTCTTCATTTGGAAATAATTATATAATTTTGGTTGTTGATTATGTTTCAAAATGGATGGAAACTAAAGCTACATGTATTAATGATGCTAAAACTACAGTTAAGTTTTTGAAAAATTCTATGTTTTCCAGGTTTAGCACGCCATGAGCTATAATAAGCTATAGAGGAACTCACATCATTAACCGAGTAACCGAATCACTAATGGAGAAATTTGGAGTAACTCAAAGAACTGCTATCGCTTACCATCCACAAACAAATGGACAGGCAGAAGTATCGAATCGAGAAATTAAAATAATTCTTGAGAAAATTGTTAAACCATACCGTAAAGATTGGAGTCTAAAATTAACCGATGCACTGTGGGCATACCGAACCCCTTATAAAGGTCCCATTAGTATGTCTCCACACCAACTAGTTTTTAGTAAACCGTGTCACTTGCCAGTTGAATTTGAGCACAAGGCATATTGAGCAGTTAAACAGTGTAACATGGACATGGACGCGGTTGGTGATGTAACACCTACGACCCATATATGTATACCAATACATGTTATAGGTGTCACTTGAATTAATTAAAAATTTCCCCAATTCCAAAAGTGATTTAAAATTTAAAAATTTATATTCTCCCGATTGTAATTAATAATATAAATAATCAAACACATAAAACATATGTATTTTAATTAAAACATATCTTAATATCAGATATGTCCATTTAAAAATGTATTACTGAATACTATCATCCATAAAGAAATAAAATAAAACAGTTTAGTTTAGCCATTACAAATCATTTCCAAAATAGTTAACCGAGCAACTAGGACATTCATATATATATATATACATGCCACTAATTAAGTCAAAATCACATCGGAGGATGTTTTACTGATATTGTAATATACTTCTTGATGCTTGTTGTTGCTTAATATTCCTTCATCCTACTCCTGATCTTTACCTATGTATGAAAATTTATCACACGCTAAGTATATACTTTTTGAGGTAATTAAAATAATAAACAATGCAATACAATCCATGCATGAAAGTAAATAAAGCCATAAGATCACCATACTTGCATGCTCACTATTTTACCATGATTAAAATAATATAGCATAAATATTATCATTTTTACCGATAACTATATCCCATAAGTAAACCTTTAAAGACCCTCAATATTCGAGTAATATATACACCATAGTACTTACACATAAGGTCGTTCCCACCATATACACCAAAGTTCTACACATAAGGTCGTGTCCACCATATGCACCGAAGTGCTACATATAAGGTCGTGCCCACCATATTACACTTACTGCCCTTACACACTATAGTGCTAATATAAACCTGCAACTGCTATAATCTATGTCATTCCAACTATACCCTGTTCTTCAATGACATACTTGGACATATAGTCTAGTTCATTCATTCATGCTATCATATAACAATAGAATTAACATTAGGGCAATTTATACCCAAAATAGCATCCATGGTAAAATATTAAATTTATCCGCAATCAATGCATTAAAATTTTACATTGTGACATATCGATGTCATGTCAAAGTTATATAACAAATGACATAGTATCATGCTTATATAAATAAGATAGATTTGTCGCAATTATTCCTGATGATGTATAAAATATCTATGTACAATGTCATGCATGTATTGTACTCACATTTGCCTCAAGTAAGTACTAAATGCAATCTTGTTAACTATCGTTTGATCTCTTTACTAGGTTGTTTCTTTCGATAGGCTTTCAATCTAAATATACAAATCAATTTAACCTATATAAATACTAAATTTCCATTAACTAGTAATCAACTAACACTTACATAAACGGAAATAAAACTCCTAATTTAATTTTTCAGACTGAATAGTATTGGTATTCTTCCTACAGTACCGATACTTCTCTTCTATGGCATCAAAACCAACTTCAGTATCTATACCATTTTGGCCTTCTGGAATTTCATCTCTATTTACAGTATCAATACCTTATCCTTGGTATCGATACCTTATCCTTGGTATCGATACCTCCACTTCAGTATCGATACTACTTAATTAGTATCGATAATGTTTATCCTATTCATACCATTTCTTGTAATTTAACCTTATAGTATCAGTATTGTTCTTCTAGTATCGATACCTCTACCCCAGATTTCTCTTCTTCCATTTTGAATTTTACTCTAAACTCACCTAAATCTCAAACTTCTAACTCCATTCAAGCCCTTAAATTCAATAACATTTATTACTATCAACTTATATCCATTAATTACCTTTGAACATCCAAATTTCTCTATAGAACACTTAAGACTAAGAATCATACCAAATATTCAAACTTGTTCTCAATCATTTCTTAGACTTCAAATGCCTTAATTTGACCTTTGATAAGTCAAATATATCATTAGAAATCCAAATACTAATTAATCTCATCAAATCCCTTAGAAAACCCATTTTACTAATTCATCCTTAATTCACCAATCTCTTAGTTTCAATTTATTTTATGGCTTCCTTAAGTTTCTATACCACCCATGAACCAAAACCTACTCAAAATGAAAGAAATACCTAACTTTGATATCTTACCTTAGCAAAGGAGAAGCTCATATAGAAAAGATAAGAAGAGAATATAAACTCTAGATTTTCCTTATCTTTTCCCTTTATTTTCCACAAGATAAATGCCCTTTAAAATGAATATTAAATTCATTTCCGACTAAAAGACCATAATGCCTTTCCAATCTTCACGCTTTAATAATAAGTCCTAGACAGAATTTTAAAAATTAGTCCTTGAACTTTTCAAGTTATCTAAATTAAACTGTTAAATTTTAAATCCTTATACTTTAGTCATTGACCCGATATATTTGGGTATTACAAATCTTCCCCCTTAAGAAAATTCATCCTCAAATTTTTCAAACGTGTTTGGTGAAAAGAGATGTGGAAACCACTTCCTCATGTCCTCCTCTCTTTTCCATGTAGCTTCATCGATTTTAAGATTTTGCCAAAGCATTTTAACTAGTGGAATCATCTTGCTACGCAATTCCTTAATTTCTCGAGCTAAAATTCTTACTGGTTATTATTCATAAGTCAAATCTAGTTGGGTCTCAATTTTCTCTGGCGCAATGACATGTGAAGGATTTGATCGATACTTTCTAAGAATCGACACATGAAAAATATTATGAATTTAATCCAACTTCGGAGGTAATGTTAACTAGTAGGTCACCGATTCAGCTATCTTTAAGATCTCATAAGGTTCAATAAATCTTGAACTCAATTTTCCTTTGCGCCTAAATCACAAAATATTTTTATAAGGTAATAATTTAAGAAAAACTTTATCACCTTCTTAGAATTCAATCTCTTTTCGCTTCAAATCTGCAAAAGACTTCTACCGATTAGTTGATATCTTGTATCTTAAATTATCCTAACTTTATCCTCAACCTCCTTCAATAAATCAGGGCCAACTAGATCTTGATCTTTTAATTCAAAACAATTTAATGGTGTTCGACACCTCCTTCCATATAAAGATTCATACAAAGCCATCTTGATACTTGATTGATAACTATTGTTGTATGCAAACTCTACTAAAGGCAAATAATTTTCCCACGATCCCTTGAATTCTATCACACATGCCCTTAGCATATCTTCAAATGTCTGGATAGTCTGCTTTGACTGACCATCATTTTATGGATAAAAGGTCATACTGAAACTTAATCGAGTACCCAAAGCTCTATGCAAAGAATTCCAAAATCTGGATGTGAACCTTGGATCCCTATCAGATATGATGAATACCGATACTCCATACAATCGAACTATCTCTGTTATATAAAACTCTACATACTTATCCAATGAATAGTCTATTCCCTTTGGAATGAAATTTACCGACTTAGATAATCAGTAAACTATCACCCAAATAGAATCCTTCTTGTTTGGTGTCAAAGGTATCCCTGCAACAAAATTCATAGTGACTCATTCCCACTTCCATTCTGGGATTGAAATCGGTTGCAGTAGTCCCAAAGGCACTTGATGCTTAGATTTTACTTGTTGACATGTCAGACATGTAGCAACAAACTCAGAAATGGCTCTTTTCATACCCGACCACCAATATTGAGTCTTTACATCTTGAATTCATCATCATGTGGAATGCAAATTCTTCATCGATAATACAAACATCCATCAGACTTGACTTCAAAGTCTTTGGCTCACCTTTTTCCACTTGTGCAATCTTTCCAAGCATTCCTATTTTTCTTTTGTAGTTATTTTATCCGATCTAGAAGTATCATATTCATCTTTAATTCATCCAATAGTACGCCAGTTTCCTTTAACGAAAAGTGTGAATCTAAAGTTCACAAAGATGCAAAAATCTTTCGGATAAGTGCATGAGCTACAACATTTGCCTTTCCAGGATAGTAGTCGATGACCACATCACAGTCCTTTAAAAGTTCTATCCATCTTCTCTATCTTAAATTTAATTCTTTTTCTGTCAACATGTACTTTAGATTCTTATGATCCGTGTAGATGTAGCATCACTCTCTATACAAATAATGGCACCAAATCTTTAAAGCAAATATCACTGCTGCCAACTCAAGATCATGTGTGGGATAATTTCTCTCGTGCATCTTTAATATTTCTAGAAGCATAAGCTACAACCTTACCTTCTTGTATAAGTACACAACCCAAACCATTATGAGATGCATCACTATATACCACGTAATCTTTACCAGACTCCGGTTGTATCATCACTGGTGCTTCTCTTAAAATCTTCTTTAGAGTTTCAAAACTCTCTTGACATTTATCGGTTCAAATAAATGGAACATCTTTTCTCATAAGCTTGGTAAAAGGAGAAGCAATCATCGAAAAGTTCTTCATGAACCTTCGATAATAACTAGCAAGTCCTAAGAAGCTTTGAATCTCAGCAACATTCTTTGGAGGTTTTCATTACACTATCGCTTGAACTTTCTTAGGATCAACTCTTATACCTTCTACTGAGACCACGTGACCCAAAAATGCAACTTCCGACAGCCAAAACTCACACTTTAATAGCTTGGCATATAACTTTTTATGCTTCAGGATTTCGAGCATAATACGAAGGTGAATGTCATGCTCTTTCTCTATATTTGAATACACTAAAATGTCATCAATAAATACCACCACCAATTGATCCAAATAAAGTTGAAATACTCAATTCATCAAATCCATGAATGCTTCCGGAGCATTGGTTAACCCAAACGGCATCATCACGAACTTGTAGTGCCCATATCGTGTCCTGAAAGTTGTCTTTGGAATATCTTTCTCATTAATCTTTAACTGATGATATCCCGATCGAAGATCAATCTTGGAGAAAACTACTGCTCTTTTTAGTTGATCAAACAAATCATCAACCCTCGATAGAGGATACTTGTTCTTAATAATTACCTTGTTTAATTGTCGATAATATATGCATAATCTCATGGATCTATCCTTCTTTTTCATAAACAACACCGATGCACCCCAAGGTGAAACACTTGGTCTAATGAATCCTCGATCCAATAGTTCTTGCAATTGAGCCTTTAATTCTCTTAATTCAGTCGGGGTCATTCGATAAGGAGCCATTGAAATATGAGTTGTACCTAGAAATACATCAATACTAAACTCTACCTCTCTATCTGGAGGTAATCCAGGTAACTCATCTGGGAACACCTATGGATACTCTCGAACTGTTGGAATATCTTCCAACTTAACTTCGGTAGCTCTTATATCCACCACATTCGCTAAAATTTCTTGACATCCTTGTGACAGCAATTTCTTAGTAGTAAAAGCTGAAATCACATTGGATAATGGATTTACCCTTACTTCAACAAATATTAACTCTGAAAATTTTCATCCTTTAAGAACATTATCTTCAACCGAAAATCTAGCCAACCATAATAGGAAGATAACCAATGCATGCCTAAGATTATTCCAAATTCCTCAAAAGGTAATTCCAACATATTTGTAGGAAATTCCACTCCTTGAATTTTTATCGGACAATCTTTACATATTCGCCTAATATTTGCACTATAGTCTAATGGATTGATTACCACAATATCACTAGAAATAGATTCTACAGAGATTCCCCTATCTCTAACAACCTTTACACTAATATAAGAGTAAGTAGAACTGGGATCAATCAACTCAAAAATAGGCTCATCCAAAAGGTAAAAAGTACCTGCTATAATCTCAAGAGCATCTCGGTCATCATCAATCTTAATTGATAAATTCGGGAAATAATCTTTCCTTCACGATTAGATGCTGCTTCAGATGTACCAAATCTGCCTGTTTTGCCACCTACTCCCTTCTAGGTTCCCATTACCGACTGGTCCTGATGTAGTTCTGGGCAATGCCTTTTATAATGACCAGATTGCCCACAATTGTTGCATTTTCCCTCAGGGAACCAACACTGACCAAAATATCACTTTCCACATAACTTACATTTTGTAATAAGAGGGAATCCCGAACCTTGAGTATCTATCGAAGCTGTTTGAGTCTGTTTCAACTTCCCTCCAGAGAATCCCTTTCTGTCAGTCGATGCTGAGGAGGAAGAACTTTTCTGCTGGTGACCTTTGCTACGTTTGGGAAAAGGTACAGAATAGGAACTTTCAAATCTTTTACTTGCTTGTGCCTTTTTCTCCTCATGATCCTCAAGGTCAACTTTCTCCATAGCTTTATCCTTGTTTAATGATGAGAAACCACGATCCTTTTATACTGAGGATCCAATCCAGAAATAAATCTGTCAATTCTAATTTTCTTAGTCGAAAGGAATTTTGATGCAAATTGACTCAATTTGTGGAACTCACATTCATACTCATAATCGTCCTGCCATCTTGCTTCAGGTTTAGAAAATGTTGCATCATTTCATTGACAAATACATCTCCAATGATTTTCTCCTTGAATTTACTTAGGAAGAAGTCTCATGTGATCTTCTCAGGAGAGACTCTTGCTATGACCATATTCCATCACACACTAGCTTGCTCCATTAGTATGGACACAACTCCTTCTAACTTTCCCTGATTATCATAAGGAATCCTATTCAGCATGTTCTTAACATCATTCAACCAATAATCCGCAATCATCAGATCAGCTTTTGTATCACCTCGAAACTCAGGTGCTATCATTTTCCTAAGTTCTTTAGGAACCGATACTAGTGCACGACGATTGATAATGTTGTCCAAAGCTTGTAAAAGCAACCCTCGATCTTAAACAATCATGTCTTGATGATTCACATTAGGCAGCTCTACATTAGGCTGAGCAAGAGATGAAATTTGGTTCACCTCATTCCTCCCACTTTGTGCAGGAGTAACACGCTCGTCTGTCCTACTAAACTCTTGATGATCCGACATCTTAATACATCCAAAATAATCTAACATTAGTAAGGAGTAACTTTATTAAATAATAAGCATCAAACCATATCTACAACCATTAGTAGCATTTTGACATCCTAATGGCATGCATACCTTCTTAACTAAATTTTTAGACTCATTTCATGTCCAGAAATGACTAAGCATGTAGCTCTGATACCAATTAATGTAACACCTACGACCCAAATATGTATACCAATACATGTTATATATGTCACATGAATTAATTAAAACATTTCCCCAATTCCAAAAGTGATTTAAAATTTAAAATTTTATCTTATCCCAAATGTAATTAATAATATAAAATAATCAAACACATAAAACATATGTATTTTAATTAAAACATATATTAATATCAGATCTCCATTTTAAAATATAATATTGAATATTATCATCCATGAAGAATAAAATAAAACAGTTTAGTTTAGCCATTACAAATCATTTCCAAAATAGTTAACAGAGAAACTAGGACATTTATATATATATATGCCACTAATTAAGTCAAAATCACATCAGAGGATGTTTTACTGATATTGTAATATACTACTTGATGCTTTTTGTTGCTCAATATTCTTTGCTCATACTCCTGATCTTTGCCTACGCGTGAAATTCATCACAAGCTAAGTGTAACACCCATCTATCGTATACCTTTATGTATATAGGCTACAGGTGTCACATCACTTTTTAAAATAGTTTTCCATTTAAAAATACGTACAAGTTTGTTTAAAATTTTCAAACCATTATAATTTACTTATAATTAAAATATGCATTAAACTTAAATAAACAAGTAAAAGAGATGTTTCACATTTCACAGTTTTACAGTAATTTAATTCAAAAACTTTTCAGAGAATTACTATTAAACCTATTACATGCCGACTAAAATATATCAAAAGTAAACAGGTATGTCATACTGTTATTGATGAGGCGACTTCGACTTGATGTCTGATGATCTCCTTACTCAGCGTGTATTCAACCTACGTGTGAAATAAACACACGTTAAGTTTTACTTAGTGAGGCATACTAAATCATAAGCAACTTATAAACATAAACATAGGGTAACAGTTCTATTATCGAGCAACTCTTTACACTTCATTATAACTCTTATAACTTTGCATCATTAGTGCTAATACGGTCATTTACCCACTTTCTATTCATGTTCATTTATTAGAATGCACAATTAATGCATATACGGTAATTCATCAACTCGTGATGAATTTCGTGGTTTTGCACACATAGTGCCTATACGGCTGTTCATCAACTCATGATGAATTCCGTGGAATTGCACACATAGTGCTTGTACGGCTATTCATCAACTATTGATGAATTTCTTGATTATGCACACATAGTGCATGTACGGCTATTCATCAACTCATGATGAATTCTGTGGTTTTGCACACATAGTGCCTGTAGTACACTTGGTACTGATATACCATTACAACATATCTTTTAACAAAATCTATATATAATTCCTAATGAACATGATAAATGCACTCACCTGGCTTCCCCGCTATGTATCCAAAACGTAAGGCTGATTACTCCGGTACTTTGCCTTTTCCCTTAGTTTTACTTGTCTCGAGAGTTTGGTTTCGATCTACTCAATCATCCATTAAAACATGTACCATACTGAATGTTAGTATATTTTCTAACCAATATACTTAAACAATACTCTAAATGACTTATCAATTACTTTCTATAACAATATCAACCTATTTTTAACATTTTTGGCTCCTTAGTATCGATACCCCTACCATGGTATCGATACTACTATACTATGGTATCGGTTCTCTACTATGGTATTGATACCATTTTTGCATTCTGTTTCAAAATGGTATCGATACCTTCCCTTCGGTATCGATTCTTCCCCTTCGGTATCGATACTAATTGAATCAGTATCGATACTACTTAGCAATTTCATTATACTTTTAGCCTGTAGTATCGGTACTGTTCTATCAGTACCGATACCCGTACCCAGAATTTCCAGTTTTCAACCCGATTATCACCCAAATGGGGTTAAATTTCGTTATATAAACACCATACAATGCTATTAAACTCTTCTTTAACTATCCATACTAACATTCCTTCATTTAGCCTCTTAAAACATCTAAAATATTCTAAGAACAATCAATTCCAAGAATCACACCACTTTTCCTAAAGTGTTCTTAATCCAATCCAATACTTCTAATCTTTGATTTACCTATTTGACAAGTTAAATCTACCAGTAAACATCCATAAACACTTCTATTTTAGCATATCACTCAAAAACCCATTTTCTTCAATCTCTATTATCTCATCCATAACTTAGTTTTGATCCCTTTAAATCCTTCCTTTAGTTTCTAGTATACTCAATGCTTCAAAACCCAACCAAAAACGAAGGAATAAACTAGTAAATTGAAAACTCACCTTTGAGCTATGGAGGAGAGTATGCACGGGAAATAAGAAGAAGGAAAGGAGTTGACCAAATTTACTCCCATTTTCCCTTTACTCTAACTTTAATACCTTAAAAGAAATTAATTTTCAATTTATCTAACTCCAATTAACCAAAATGTCCTTTTTAATCCTCCATTACTACAATTTAGTTAAAACTATTCTTCCCAATTCATTCTCATCTTTTATCAATTAATCAAATAGATTCTCAAAACTTAAATCATTTCAATAAAGTCCTTAATTCAACATTTGGGGCATTACACTAAGTATATACTTGGAGAGGCAATTAAAATAATAAACAATGCAATAAAATTCATGCATGAAAGCAAATATCATTATTCAAAGCCATAGGATCACCATACTTGCATGCTCACTATTTTACTATGATCAAAATAATATAGCATAAATATTATCATTTTTACCGATAACTATAGCCCACAAGTAAACCTATGAAGACCCTAAGTATTCGAGTAATATATACACCATAGTGCTTACACATATGGTCGTGCCCACCATATGCATCGAAGTGCTACAAATAAGGTCATGCCCACCATATGCACCGAAGTGCTACACATAAGGTTGTGCCCACCATATTACACTTAGTGCCCTTACACACTATAGTGCTAATATAAACCTACAACTGTTGTACTCTATGGCATGCCAACTATACCCTGTCCTTCAACGACTTACTTGGGCATATAGTCTAGTTCATTCATCCATGCTATCATATAACCATAGAATTAACATTAGGGAAGTTCATACCCAAAATAACATCCATGGAAAAATATTAAATTTATCAGCGATCAATGCATTAAAATTTCACATTGTGACATATCAATGTCATGTCAAAGTTATAAAAAAATGACATAGTATCATGCTGATATAAATAAGATAGATTTGTCGCAATTATTCCCGATGATGTATAAAACATCTATGTACAATGTCATGCATGTATTGCACTCACCTCTGCCTCAAGAAAGTACTAAACATAATCTTGTTAACTATCGTTTGATCTCTTTACTAGGTCGATTCTTTCGATACACTTTCAATCCAAATATACACATCAATATAACCAATATAAATACTAAATTTCCATTAACGAATAATCAATTAACTCTTACATAAACGGAAATAAAACTCCTAATTTAACGTTTCAGATTGAATAGTATCAATACCCTTCCTACAGTATTGATACTTTTCTTCTATTGTACCAATGCCCACTTCAGTATCGATACCATTTTGGCATCCTGGAATTTCATCTCTACTTATAGTATCGATACCTCCACATCAGTATTGATACTACTTAAATAGTATCGATATTGTTTATCCGATTCATTCCATTTCTTTCGATTTAACCTTATAGTATCGGTACTGTTCTTCCAGTACCGATACCTCTACCCAGATTTATCTTCTTCTATTTCAAATTTTGCTCCAAACTCACCTAAATCTCAAACTTCTAACTCCATTCTCTTAAACTCAATAAAATTTATTACTATCAACTTATATCCATTAATTACCTTCGAACATCCAAATTTCTCTATGGAACAGTTAAGACTAAGAATCATAGCAAATATTCAAGCTTGTTCTAAATCATTTCTAAGACTTCAAATGCCTTAATTTGACCTTTGACAAGTCAAATATATCATTAGAAATCCAAATACTAATCAATCTCATCAAGTCCCTTAGAAAACCCATTTTACTAATTCATCCTTAATTCACCAATCTCTTATTTTCAATTCATTTTAAGGATTCCTTAAGTTTCTATACCACCCATGAACCAAAACCTACTCAAAATGAAAGAAATATCAAACTTTGATCACTTACCTTAGCAAAGGAGAAGGTTACATAGAAAAGATAAGAAGAAAAGATAAACTCTAGATTTTCCTTATCGTTTCCCCTTATTTCCCACAAGATAAATGCATTTTAAAATAAATATTAAATTCATTTCTTACTAAAAGACCATAATATCCTTCCAATCTTCAAGTGTTAATAATAAGTCCTAGACAAAATTTCCAAAATCAGTCCTTGAACGTTTCAAATTATCTAAATTAATTTGCTAAATTGTAAATCCTTAACTTTAGTCAATGACCCGATATTTAGGTATTACAGGTGAGACTCGGAAATTATATAATCAAGAACTTGAGAAAATCCGGAGAACGCCAGTGATAGTGCTCGGATATTTAAAGAAAAAAAAAGAATTTCACTATAGTAGAATTTCTTTTAAAACTTTTTATTTCGGTCAAAAGGTTTTACTATTTAACTCTAAATTTAAACATTTTGCAGAAAAAATGGCTCAAACCGTTTACAGTGACTCAAGTATTCCCTCACGATGTTGTTCAAGTTGAAGATAACTCAAGAGTTCGATTTAAAGTTAATGGACAAAGGTTAAAGTCGTATTATAAAAATGCCCCGGTTGTCCTAATCGAAGAAATCAAGTGAAAGGAACCCAAATACTGGGGGGAAACGATCGTCGAGCTAACGACGTTAAACAAAGGCGCTTGATGGGAAACATTCTATTTCGTTTCATTTTTGTTTTATAATTTTTTTAGCATACTTTATTTCATTTTTAATTTATTTCATTCCATTTAATTTTATTAGATGCTTATTCTCTGAACAAATTTGAATTTCAATCGAATATACAAGCCTTGGAGCAATGTTTAAAGCGTAGAGGTAGCAGCACCATAATTCAACGATAAGCAACACATGTTATCAAAACCCCCCACATGGCGCACTATAGCAACTCCCACAACCAATTTTATTATATTCTGCTGCCAACTTAAAATTTTGGGGGACTATTTTTTCGGTGGGTCCCACCTTACACCAATCTTATTCTTTTTAAACTTCCCATGGACCCACCTATCACTCCTTTTCAAATATTTTTCCCCTTTTTGTTCTTTACTCACGTGAATCAACAAAAAGCCAAACCACCATCTTTCTTTACCCAACCGCATAACACCACCCTTTTCTTGTCCTCTCCTTCCTTTTTGCTTAATCGATCGATTCACTCTAACCCATAGCCACACCGTCGAACAACGCTTTCCTTGTGCAGGTTATTATCACTCTTTCACGTTTTCTTTGCATCGCCAATAAACCAGAGGAGTAATTTTGTTCCTTCTCTTGTGCTTTAATATTCATATTGGGACAATATGGTTTAAGTGAGGGGGTAGGATTTGCTATCAAATTTTTTACTTGCTTATTTGATTGTTTGGAATTCAATAGTTATGATATTGATGTGTTGGAATCTTTAGTTTCCATTCTTATTTATTTTATACTCTTGCTTCTTTTTAGATTGTGACCATGTTGTAGATGCTCGTTTTGTCCGTAAATCGTATTAAAATTTCGTTTGAGTTTATATATTAGTTATTTAGGCGTATTTATATATTAATAAATTATTATGATTATAATGTATAAATAAATATATAAATAATTAAATATATATATATATATATATATATAATTTAAGGTGCACTAATCAAATATTGTATTTTATCTTACAGGCCCACAATAGATATAAATTACCCGACTCGTGCTCAATCGAATAGGCCCAATTACAAAGTAATACTATACTCGGCCTAAATGTAGACCAATCGAAGCTAGCCCGAACCAAGGCCATCTGAGCTTTTAGAGGCCAATTGTTTTGTTCCCCAGGCAACCATTTTGATGTACCTGCAACAAACAAACCAAGGAACAAAATGGATTTTCTTAGCCACGTAGAATGGACAGCCAGGCAGGCAGTTATGGAAGAGAGGAAGAAAACCGCATTAGGAAACAGTTTGTAAGGTTTTTTTCATATGGATAAACTGTAAACAGGAGAGAGCATGTCCACAACAACGGAGGGGGTCTTCTGCTACTGGATTGGAAAAGAAAAATACAGTGTAACAGAGTCTTCTTCTTCCCCCCAAAAAAATAGTGTAAACAGAGGCTTTTCCTTCATTTTTATACAGAGAGAAATAAAATACTTTTAAACATTTTTTCTTTTCTTTCCTTTCGAATTACACAGTATAAAAATAACCTAGCAAGAGGTATTCAAGATTTTATTTTCAGCAATTATTTCTCATTTCTTATATACCAAACCAAAAACATACATGGACAACGTTAGTTAGTTTTGTTACCTTGCTCGGTTCTGTTTTTCACTGGCGTCGAAGCTATTGTATGGTGGTTAGTCAAGCGTCAGAGAATGAGAGGAACTTCTCGCCGGAGGGAAGAGATTGAAAAAGAAAAGGAAAAAACCGAAAAACATTACCTTGGGTGGACGATAATCCCGGTTTTCCTCATCAGGAGTCAAGGATTCATCATCCATTGAAGGTATATCTTTAAAACCTCTCCATTTTTTTGTTGAGTTTGGGATTTGTTTGGCTCATTTTTGGTTTGGGATTGTGGGATTTTGGTTCCGAGAGTAAAAGAGAGTTATAGGAAACATTTATCCTTTGCTACCACCAACTGACGCCAGTCGGAAAAGTGGCGAGATGTAGGTAGCCATGATGCTTGTCTTGGCCGAAAGGGAGGAAAAACAAAGAGATATAGATAGACTTTCGGTCGGGAGAAAAGAAAGGTGAAATTAAAATGGAGATGTTTTGGTTCCGATCGGGGTTTGGTTTTGGCTGTCTCCAATGTTGGTTTATAGCGGTCTGAACAAGAATCGCCACCGTTGAGCGGTGGCCTGCCGGTGATGTTTAGAGAGAGCTTTTAGGGCTCTCGGCCAGAGCAAAGGTGGTGGTAGTGTTAGATCGGCTAAACTCACGATATAATGCACTGAAAATAAATAAATCACGATCTGATACACTCCCTATATTATTTGCTGAAATAGGGCGAAATCAAAAGTGTGACCGTAGGACGCCATGCCTTCCGGGCGACCTACTACGTCGCCAGCTTCCCGGGAGAGATAATGGACGTTTGCATGGCACATGCACGTCCCCAACAGGTCGCCATGCATTCCCCAACACCCCTACAAGGTCACCAAGCACTCCCAGCGACCTGTAAGGTCGCCATGCACTCCCAGCGACCTTGTAGGTCGCCAAGCAATCCCGGCGACCTTGTAGGTTGCCAAGCAATCCCGGCGACCAAGGCTCGACCAATTATCCTGGCGACCAAACTTAACCCTGCTCCCTCGTGCATGGGTTGCATCCATAGCTGGCTCCCTCGTGCATGGGTTGCATCCATAGCTGGGAGATTCCTGCATCCATAGCTGGGAGATTGTAGCCAAGCTTTAACCCTCTGTTCTCTCATGCATGCGTTGCATCCATAGCTGGGAGATTCCTGCATCCATAAGCGTTAATTTAGCTGCTAAATGCAGCAAATATTGCTGTTGAGTTACAGCCTTTCAACGCTCAATAGTTACACGATTCAATGCTCAATATTATTTGCTTCAACAATCAAATTTAATGACGCTCTCCAACGCTCATTTTCTTTATATAGAGGATATGGAGGTTTAGGGCTTAGGGTAAAAATAGAAGCAGCACATATATAAACTTTATCGAGAGAAAGAAAATGAAGAAGAAGAAAAAAAGATAAAGGCTCAAACATTTTTTTTTTTTTTATTGTTTAATTTGTTTATATGAAATTATTAGTTTGTTAGCTTAGGGTTTAGTAAAACTAAAATTTAGTTAATTAGTTGTTAGTTTAAGTTATGAAGTATATTATAAAAAAATTAATTAGTGCTTAATTAGTTGTTAGAAAGGAAAGGAACAAGACACATATACGCGGGTAATTATATTTTTGTTGTCCATTTTTAGTTGTTGTGTATGTATAAATTAGATAGTTAGTAAGTATATTAGATAATTTGTGCGAGATAATTTCTGTTTAAAAACAATATTGTGTTTAAAATATTTAGTGTTGTTTTAAAAATATTTTGTTTAATTTATATTATGTGTAATTAGTAAAGAGTAAAAATTAATTGAATGAAATAATCCGGTCAACGCATTATCTCACGAAATAATTCTTTCGAGAACATTATCTCGACAGTTGCCTAACAATTTTGTTTGATATTTTTAAGAAATAAAAAATATTATCAAACTATCATTATTATTAGTAATAATTACTAAATGATTAGTATCAAATATAAATCATTAAATATTATAATAAATAATATTAGTAATCATGACTAAATCATATTTATTAAATCATTAAATATCAAATCATTAGATTAATAATAATTATTAAATCATTATTAGTAATATTAGTAATCAATCAATCAAATTAAATAACAAATTTTATTGATCATTAATATAATAGTATATTATATTATATTAATGATTTAATGATTTATGAAATTATCTTATCTAATTTTTTAATCTAAATTAATTTATTTTTTATTTGTAGAGTAAATGAGCAACAACTTTTCACGATTGTCCATTATAATGGACATATATGGAAAATGAGGTCTGAGTAGTTTTCAGTCTGAAAAAACAATAAATATGATGTTCAAAAAGACATCACATTATAGAAATGAAGCAAAGATAGAAAGAAAAATCGAGCTGCAGTTGATGGTTTGAGGTATAGGTTATGATATGCCCCAACCTAGTCAGATATGCTGCAGTTCCACTTGAGAAGATGATGATTAGAACCATGGTTGGATTACATGAGTCAACCAATATAGCAGTTATTGAGTTATTTGTTGATGTACGTAACATATGTGAGTTCCTGGGTCATCAAGAGGTGTGGCTCAAAATCCATCTGAAATGGCTTTATATAGTCAGTTTGAGGAGCCAACATACAAGTTCCCGAACAGTTTTATGGCACTATTGAAAAGTGTAAATGAAGTCAGGGGGACATCTGCAGCAGCAGAGTATGAGGCGAGAAGCATACCGGAATTGGTTGTTGATATTAACGCTGAAAATCGATGGGGAGAAATTCATGATGATTCAAGCGAAGATGAAGAAACCGAAGAACCCGTTTTGGGCGGCGACGAAAATATTTTTGGTGGAGGTGCAATTGATGAAGTTCCGGCACCGTATGAAGCTACTCCTCACATGTACGAGATAGACTATGATGCGATGAGGGCACCTGAATTCCCAGACACGCCACATTTACCTCCATACCAAATGACTGAATCATTCGATAATTCTGGTGAATTTTCAGTTGGGGTGCAATTCAAAGGAAAAAATGAAGCTACCCTGGCGATTAAAGAGTACTGCATAAAATGCCATGTTGATATCCATGTTGCAGAGTCCAACCAAAAAACCCTATACGCGAAGTGTGTAAAATATGGCCTAGAGTGCAAGTGGAAGATCAGAGTGTCGAAAAATCAAAGGCACGATGTTTGGGTCATCACGAGGTACAATGGTCCACACACATGTTTGCGAAACTTCATCGAACAAGACCACCGACTATTGGACTCTGATGTAATATGTGAATACGTGAAGGCGATGGTTGAAAAGGATCCAAGGATATCTTGTTTAGTGTTAGCTGCATCTATTCGAAGCCAATTTGGATATCAAGTAAAATATGGCAAGGTGTGGAATGCGAAGATGAAGGCAATGAAGCTGACGTATGGAGATTGGGATACATCGTACAATGAGCTACCACATTTTCTACAAGCAATGAAGCGATTTATCCCATGAACCATAGTGAAGTCTCAAACCATGCCCCGCATATGACGAAGAAGGTCAACTTCTGCCAGGGAAGAAAATATTTCATAGACTATTTTGGGCATTCAAGGCATGTATTGAAGGATTTCCATTTTGCAAACGTATGATCCAAGTAGATGGTACGTGGCTGTATGGTCAATATAGGCATGTACTTTTGATGGCAGTTGCTCAAGATGGTGAGCGAAATATCTTCCCAATTGCATTTGCCATTGTTGAGGGAGAGACAACAGAGGCTTGGGATTTCTTTCTGACCAATCTACGTCAATATGTCGTTCGTGAAGATAGAGTTTGCTTGATATCCGATAGAGGAACGGGTATTTTGGCGGCAATTGAACGACCAAGAATTCGTTGGATACCTCCGTATGCATATCCGACATTTTGTATCCGTCATATTGGCAAGAATAGTATTGACCAATTTCATAACGCACACATTCGTAGCGAGATAGTCAGCATGGGTAAATTTTATTTTCAATATTTGTGCATTTTTTACATGGTTTTTTTAATTACGGTTTAACACAGCATATTATGAAATAGGATACGAACTACGTCGACCAAATTTTGACAAGAGATTGGAGAATTTGAAGGTATTTTACGATGATCAGCGTGTTTGGAAGTGGGCTTCAAAAATACCGCGGGAAAAATGGTCGCAAGCATACGATGAAGGTCGGAGATACGGACATATGACCACAAACCTTACTGAGGCCATTAATTCGGTACTAAAAGGTACACGCCATCTCCCAATTGCGAGTGTGATGAAAGAGACGTACTTTATATTGGCTAAAGTTTGGTCGGACAAAGGCAAAGAAATAGAGAGTCTTATAAATAGAGGTAAAACATGGGCTCCTACAGTGGTGGAATCAATGGAAGCAAATGACCGATTGGAAACATCAATGGTTGTTCATAATTTCGACCGAGTTGGTCATTCTTTTGTCGTGTCGTGCATACGCCGTAACGTCAGAGGAGAAGACCAAACATTTAGAGTTGATTTACGACAGAAATGGTGTGATTTGTGGTCGTTTTCAGGCATGGAAATATCCATGTGCTCATGCAGTCGCTGCATGTATGCATGCTGGTGTAAGCGCATACACTTATGTTGATGAGTGCTTTCACCTACGTAGGATATTAAATGTCTACAGCTATGCGTTCAGACAGATACCGAATGAATCATATTGGCCCAGAAAAAATCATGACGAATGGTTGCCAAATCCAATGCTTCGCAGAAGTCCAAAGGGTCGACCTGAGTCCACTCGTATTCATACCAGTATGGATTTCCATGCTAGAGAGAGGTCAGCAAAGAGATGCGGATTATGTAGGGGTGAAGGCAATTCAAAAAAACAATTGTCTAATTTACCAAGATATATGCCTCATTAGTAATGATATGTATTTCTATGAATTCTATGTATTTATAAGATTTAGTAATGATTAGTAATGATGAAATTATTAATATTTAATGATTTGATAGTAATGATTTAGTAATGTAGTAATAATGAAATTGTTATTAATATTTAATAATTTGATATTAATGATTTAGTAATGATTAGTAATAATGAAATATTATTAATTTTAATGATTTGATAGTAATGATTAGTAATGATTAGTAATAATGAAATTATTATTAATATTTATGATTGATAGTAATGATTAGTAATGATTAGTAATAATGAAATTGTTATAATATTTAACTATTTGATAGTAATGATTAGTAATGATTAGTAATAATGAAATTGTTATTAATATTTAATGATTGATAGTAATGATTAGTAATGATTAGTAATAATGAAATTATTATTAATTTTTAATGATTTGATAGTAATGATAGTAATAATGAAATTATTATTAATTTTAATGATTTGATAGTAATGATTAGTAATAATGAAATTATTATTAATATTTAATGATTTGATATTAATGATTTAGTAATGATTAGTAATAATGAAATTATTATTAATTTTTAATGATTTGATAGTAATGATTAGTAATGATTAGTAATAATAATTTATATTAATATTAATGATTTGATTAATGGTTTAGTAATGATTTGATAGTAATGATTTACGACTTGAACAATGAACAATGTTTGGTTCAATTAACCATATTTCGTTACATAAATAGTAATGAAATTATAATAATGATTTGATACTAAAAATCATTATAAATATGTCGAATTTGTTAAGGTTTGAAAAAATTAGTCTAATTTCAATATTAAATTTGTAACAATAACAACTAGTTTACAATTGTTGCCGATGTCGGGGTGTGTTGAATGATAATGTTGGGGCGGACGTCTGATGCGTTGTGGCCGTTGCGGTTGCTCAGGATATGGTACCATCCTCCTCGTTCGTTGGGGGCATTTGAACTGACATGTGTTCAAGTCATACGTCGACGAAAACATGGGAGAGTAGATGGATGCATCAGGCTGCACAAACTCTGGTATGTATGCATCGCCAAACGGTTGTGGTGCACTATTATCCACATCGGTCATTTCCGCTTCAGGTTGTTGAGATGAACTCCCACTCCCACTTGGTAGAGAGTATTCAGCTTTACCAAATCTTTTCTTAAACCTCAAAAATATACCTCTCTACAATTGTTGTCAAGAATGGCTTCCATTATCCAAAAAATAAGCAAGGTAAGCCGAAGTCTCAAAATTAAAGTCGTCGTTGAATGTTGTCAAGAGTTGGCATGAATGAAGCCCTATTGTTCCAAGCATTAATAGGTTGTATGCTTCTCAACCCAATAATATTTATTTATGACGACCATCAAATCTGTACAGCTGGTCATGCGTCTCAACCCAATTCACTTGATGACCATCTAAGATTTGGAGGAGGTCATGATCCATGGACTCTGCGGAATAGGTTGGTGGAAGGGGAATTGCCTCACACTCTATCCCCAAATGGATCTCAACAAACGCAAAATTGATCAATGGTGTAACAGCACACCAATATTGAAACCATCTAAATATCGTGTGGTATCAACGCAAGTATTTCTTCATTCATGTATGGTCTCCAATTAAACTGTAAAATTACAAAAACAATAAAATTTATTTAAATCAAATAATATAGTTAATTTAAATAATAATTAAAAATAAAGATTATACATACCTCCTTTTTTGCCTTAATGTCGATCTTCAGCCTGAACTCTTTAATGTTGTGCACCAACCCCGTGCCTTCAATTTTATTCCTCCATCTGTATATCAATCAAAACAAAAATATGGTCATTTTATTTTATAATTAATATTTTATATTAAAATAGAGAATTCATATTACCTTCCGGCAAGCGGAAAGTCAACCGCAGTCCGACTAATCGATGTCAGAAACGGAAGTCTATGCCAAGCCCATGACTGTAGCAGCAATAGACATCCACCGATTTCTGCTGTATTATTATCATTCACGACTAATGACGCCTTGCATATCTCACGATACAAGAACGCCAATATCGCCGATCCCCAGCTATATTGCCTACTATTCTCAAAATTTCTTAAAAAAAGAAGATATTGAGTGTGAACATAACTACCAAATTTATCCAGCATTAAAATACCCCCAATCAAATATATATATGCGTGTTGCATATATAATTTCGTGCTCCGTACTATTTGGTTGAAGCTGAAATTCATTCTTCAACCATGACAACCTCACACGCCACCCTTTACACTCTGGTGGTACGGGAGTTTTCCCAAGAAACAAGCTACAAAGTTGTGCCACATTATTAAACTCATGTGACATTACCACTGGCATCCCATTTGTTTAGACCCCGAGTTGCAATGCCACATCCTCCAGAGTTATCGTAAATTCGCCACACGGCAAATGAAACGTGTGCGTTTCTGGTCTCCAACGCTCAATCAAGGCACTGATCAAACATGGGACCAACTTGTAATCTCGTACAAATGTTACATACCAAAATCCAGCCTCCTGCAAGTTTTCTTCTATCAATCTGTGTGGCTTGGGCACTTTATGTAGCCGAAGACGAAGGACTCGCTGCTCGTCCTCCTGCAATTAAATATTTCAAAAATTATCACAATCATAAAATAATATTCAAATATTTATTAATTATAATTCATTAAACAAATATTTTATTCACCATTATTCCCAAATGACTTGAAATATGTTCATTGTCAAGCCTTAACAGTTGAATTTGGTCAGCCATTGGATGAATCTGTAAAAAAAATTAAACAAAAATATTTAAAAAATCATTTAATATAATCTAATATAAACTAACTAACTAATTTACAACACTAAACTTTAATATAATAAACTAATAAACTAACAAACTAAACTTTTTAAAATATAAGTTAAACGTAAACGCTAAACCCTTAAACAACTAATAAAATATTCTTTTATATAACTAAAACTAATAAACTAATTTTTCATTATAATATACTACTAATAAACTTACTAACTAATTTTTTATATAATATAAATTCAACAAACAAATATAACTTAACTATTTAACTACCACAAACTAATTAAATAATTTTTTTATATAACTAACGTTTAACAAAACAAACTAATTAATTATTTTTTAACTATATAACTATCAAACATACTAATTAAATAATTTTTTATTATGTAATATAACTTAAACTAACAATCATATAACCCTAAATTAACAAATTAATTAACTGATTTTGTTTTACCATAAACCTAAACTAACAAACTAAACATTTATAATAATAAACTAATTTAAATAAAAAAAAATTACCTCAAGAGCCTTATCCCTTTCTTCTTCCTTTCTTTCTCCCTTTCTTTCTTTCTCGGCTGCAATTTCTTCTCCCTTTCTTCTTCTACAATCTCTTCTCCCTTTCTTTCTTTTATGTTCTCACTATAATGCACACCCCATATATAATTTAGGTGTCACCTTCTGCCTCAATTATTTCACCAATAATTGTGCAATTGCAGCAGCTGATTTCACGCTGCAATGGTTCAATAATTGAACTAATAATTCACGGCTTCACATGCATGCATTGCTGCATGAAGCAGGTGATTTCACGAGCAGGAGAGGAGCACGGGAGCAGAGGGGCACGTGAAGCTTGGTCGTCGGGACTGCTTGGCGACCTACAAGGTTGTTGGGAGTGCATGGCGACCTTGTAGGTCGCTGGGAGTTCTTGGCGACCTTGTAGGGGTGTTGGGGAATGCATGGCGACCTGTTGGGGGCGTGCATGTGCCATGCAAACGTCCATTATCTCTCCCGGGAAGCATGGCGAAGTAGTAGGTCGCCCAGAAGGCATGACGACCTACGGCCACTATTGATTTCGCCCTATTTCAGCAAATAATATTGGGAATGCATCATATCGTGATTTATTTATTTTGAGTGCATTATATCGTGAGTTTAGATAGGGTTAGGATAAGCGGCTAAGTTAAAGAAATTGAAGAGAAAAGCGAATAAGGGTTAGGGCAAATATTAAATAAAATATCATATATATTAATGCGCCAAAACGGAAGCGTTTCGGTGGCTTGGTTAACCCGTGTTTGGTGAATGGGGAAATAGTGTGCGCGATCCATCTGTTTTAGACATGCTACGTTTTGGTCCTTAAATCTAGTCTTTTATGTTTTTAATTTGGTATTTGTATTTTAGTTTCATTTAACTTTAGTCCAAAAGGTTGATTTATTTATTTTCTGTTATTTAGACATTAGAACTCTAAATTTTTCTGCATTATTTTTTAGTCCTTATCTTTAGGGTTTATTTCGATGTTAGTCATTTATATTAGTGTTTTGTTTTAATTCAGTTTCATTGTTTATTATGGTATATTTTTCGCATTTACACCTTAATTATTATTTTGTTTGCATTTAAGATAGAAATTTATGATTAATATGATTTAGTCATTATTTTAATATGTATAAATATTTTTAAATTTATAGTTTGGTATGTTATTTTTTTACTTTTGCATTTAAGTCACATTTGTGTATTACATATTAATATATATAAGCAAAATATTATTGCATGGTAATTTTATTTTATATATTATTTATTAATTAGATAATCATATGTCTTTTTTTAAAATTAATTTTTGTATGTTATCCTCATGTGCATAACTCAACATATTTACATAATTGAATTAAGAGTAGTACCCTTTTTAATTTAAAATTGTTTTAAGAGGCTTGTCTTAACTTATTAGAGAGCCACTTTTGATTTTAAATTGAAAGTGTATCCCAACAGTGAAACCTAAAAAAATGATTCGTCACTTAAAATTTGGGAACGAAAGAAACAGAAATGTTCGATTATTTAAATTTTTTCGAGAAAAGATTGTTAGAACTTATATAAGATCCGGTCTCGATATTTTTAAATAATTGAATATTCTTCATCTTTTTAAAAGGCTTAGTAATTTTAATTTAAATTGTTTTGGCTGGTTTTGAATATTATAAAATTCACAGTTTGGCGATTCTGTTTGGGATTTTTTTAAAGATAGTCAGGCCTATAGTTGATTAATTAATTATCTTTGCAATTGAAAGTTATAAATTCGTTCTAATTTGGTTTTTGATCCCTTGTTTGGTTTTAATATTTTTTGTTTATAATTTGATTAACCATTAAATAGTTGTACTGATTTGTTTGCTGATGGTTTTAGATTAGGTGTGTGTTTTAAAATAATTGGGGATTGATTTTTGTGTTTGTCTGATTGTGTGTTTTTTTACTTTTCCTCACACACTGCACAGTTGCATTATCATAACATGAGCTAAAACCCCGCTTCGTCCTACTTAAGTAGGAGTGAGAGACCTCCTTCGTGTGGTTTTCACCTCCGCTTGGGATAGTGGATCGCTCTTGGAGCTCATGCCTTATGGTCCTCATGATGGTATTCACCTCCACATAGACATAAGGAGGTGTGTTTCCTCGAATTGAACTTGATCCCTAAAAGCTTGTGATGGGTCAGGATTGAGGGTTCGACAGCCCAAGAGGGCACCGACAAGGATAATTCGAGAACCTATTACTTTAGAACTGAACCCAGCATATAATGAACATAGAGCCCGAACTTAGGTCGAACCTAACCCGAACCATAAGGGTCCCGTGAGGAGTGCACACAAGGAAAAGCTTTTTGAGTTATTTATTTTCACTTTCCGAATAAATATATGCGAACTAGAGATCATGCGGTTAGATTTATTTTTCTCAAATAAACATGCGAATAAGATATCATGCTGTTAAGATTTTTTGTTTCTATATATCTTCCTCTTATTCATTTGGTTAATTATTGTTTATTGGATTATCTAGTCAATCTTGTTTAATTATCTTGTATAACTTCTTCAATCCGTGCATGTAGTTGGTATTTAATATAAACTTTAGAGTGAATCTTTGGAAAGTGATAGAAATGAGAATTGAAGTATGCTTAAGGAAATGAGAATTAATGAGTGTTCAAATTTTCATATATTTTGTTGATAATAATTTCTTGTTGTTAATTTGATATTATTGATTTTGGTTCTGTTTTGACATATTTTTTGTAGTAACTTATTTTCCAGAACCAGTAGTAAAAGGGAGAATTATGTATTTTTTATTTCTGGAATCGATGCTGGAAGCATGGGCACGAACTGGGCACGACGCGGTCTGATGTGGTAGAATCTGATGATTTAGTCAACAATAGCAACAGTTTCTAGAAGCGGTCTAGTCATCAATATCTAGAAGGAGGACAGACGAAATTATTTAAGAGTTTAAGTTTGAAAAATATTTTTGGATTTATCTTTTGATTATTTTAAGATTTATCTTTTGGATATTTTATTTTAAATATTTTTTTATCTTTGGGAAGTTTATTTCTTCTAATTCTCTAGGCTATAAATACTCATTAGGTAGCGTTTGGTTCGCTGGAATGCTTATGAGGGAATTGGAATCTGTGAAGGAATTGAAATCTGTCAGGAATTGGAATCCAATTCTATATTATGTTTGGTTGGCAGGAAATGGAATTGGAATCCAATTTCATATTCTGTTTGGTTCGTAGACATGTCATATGAATTTGATTTCAGTAATGTAAACTGACAGAATTGCTCTTCTTGTTTTTTTGCTTTATTTTAGTTTGTTTTACAACTTACATGTAGTAATATATTATAAAAAATTAAAAAATATTAAATTTTCATTTTATTGATTGATTATTCATTTCAATAAATTATAAAAATCATGCTAATAAATATCATAAGTTAAAATCATCGCAATCAAAATATGTTAATAAGTTACCAAAAGATAGAGCAATATTTCGATACATTCCAATCGAAGTATGTTAATTAGTTACCAAAAAATATACCAAAAACTATTTTTATTCAATATATGAATTAGAAACCCGACTCGACCCGACACGACACAAAATAATTAAAAAAATATTTTTATTCAATAAAAACATTAACTTAATTGAAAAAAATTATATATAGAGGGGTATTATTGTAATTATTCCTAAATATATAAGGTAAAATTATATTTTTTTGGGTCGCACCCTAAACCCGAACCCGACCCGACCTGAATATCACACTTAAAAAAACCCGACCCGACTCGACCCGAATATCACACTTAAAAAGCTCGACCCAACCCGAACAAAATAAAGTTTCACCCGACCCGACCCGAAATAATAAAAAATTATTTTTATTTAATAAAAACAATGACTTAATTGAAAAAAATATAGAGAGAGGGGTATTATTGTAATTATTCCTAAATATATAAGGTAAAATTATATATATTTTCGGGTCGGGTATTTTTCACCCTAAACCCGAACTCGACCCGACCTGAATATCACACTTAAAAAAACATACCCGACCCGACCAAAATAAAGTTTCACCCGACCCGACGCAACCCGAATATATGAATTAGAAACCCGACCCGACCCGAAATAATAAAAAAATATTTTTATTCAATATATGAATAAGTTACCAAAAGATTGATGAGGGTAGTATGGTCAAATTTCAATTCCCTCCAACAAGGGAATTGAATTCCATCCATTCTTGGATGTAATTCACTTTCCCTCATTTGATTGAAAGATAAAGCCATGAGGGTTTCAATTCCCTTGGAAAACTTGAACTAAATATGGGAAAGTGATGGAATTGGATTCCAATTCCCCCAAATTCCAAGGGATTCCATCCAACCAAACGCCACCTTAGGGTGAATCTTGAGGATGTTCTTTTTACTTTTGATTTATAAAGTTTTCTCAAGTTTTTATTAAGGTTTTTTTATTTAGCCAAGAGCTTAGCGATGACTCAAATCCTATTGTGAGAATTGAAAAGTACTTAATATCTTCGAATAACATTCTTGATTTTCTGAAAAATTTGAATGACAGTCGACCTTTCCTTTAAAAATCTTTACACTTTCATTTCAAAAAGTTAACGTTGATTTGAGTGTTGTTTGGATTTACAGTTTGGGAGGAAGAATCGGTTGATCGTAATTCAAATTCTTAAGAACAAACTTAGTAGCAGTATACTAAGGTGAATTGAGATTGGATTCGATTATCGTTGAGACACCATAATCTAAGCACAAACTTTTCCAGCGCTTAAAGCTACATTGTTACTAATGGCGATAGTCGTGGTTAGTTCAAGTAAGAACTGAATTCCGGAGATTGACTTCGGAATATTGATTTACCGGAGAGAAAAGTAAGTTACAAAGGTTGGATATTGTAGACTGTAACAGACATGTATCTGGAGTAAAATATCTTTCGATGACCAATTGGAATTGAGGCGAAGCGAAGCTTGAGAATATTTTTATTTTTTTTATTTTTTAAAGATTTAATTTTTTTATTTCTTTCAATTCTTGATTTCTTTTTCTTTTGATTTTGTAATCCCTTCTTTTCTTTGTTTTTTTTCTTTCAAACTTGATCAAAGCAATTCATTTAATTTAGCCTTGGTGCACGTTAGTAAAACCCCTTCCTTCTTTCATGCACATGTTAGCTAAACCCAATATTAACTTTTTCTTTATTTTCCCACCCTTAATCGTTCAAAATCGAAAAATGCTTACGTGTAACAGCCTTAATATATGATTTAAAAAAATTATTACTAATTTTATTATTATTTTAAATAATAAAATCGATAAAAATGATTGAAAATATTATTATTTCTACCGATTTTATTAATTACCGATATATGTAAATGCGGTAGAAAAATCTGATAAAAAAAATAATGTTTTCGGTAAAGCGCAACCTAAAACATTATCTTTTTACTGGGTTTTTTCTACTGTGATTACTTATATTGGTAATTAAAACCGGTAGAAATAATAATGTTTTCGGTAATTTTTTACCGAATTTGTTATTTAAATAATAACAAAACTGATAGCACCTTTTTTGCTGTATATTAAGACTGCCGCACCGTAGAACTTCTCGTTCAAACCAAACCCCACCAACCTTTTACATACATCAATCAATTTACATGAACTTGCATATGTGCATTAAACATTTATCATTGCATTAAAGCAAAAAAAGAAAGAAGAAGAAGATATTTATTTTCTCTCTCGTGAGGATGTCTTTAAAATCTCTTTTGAGAAATTAATCTTGTCTTCCTAAAGACAGTTTCCTAAAATTCTCATTCTTGATTTTCTTAAGATTTGCCTCCTCGAGAACTCAATTTAATCTTTTTTAAGATCTTTTCCCTAGAAATCACAGTTTTATTTTTCTAAAGTTTGTTCCCCAAGAAACCTCGTTCTTAATTTTCTTAAGACGTGGCTCCTAGAAAAATGTAATCTTGTCTTGCTTAAGATAATTTCCTTGGAAACCTTGATCTTGTCATTTTTAAGATTGTTTATCTATAAATCAACTTTTTTTTTATTTAGGATCATATCCTAATTTCATCTTTCTTAAAGACTAATTCGCCTATCATGAGGACACTCCCCAAGGAGTAAGGATATATCTGAATTGCATAATTGCATTCATGAAAGTGTTATTTGCATAAAGGTAATCATATTGCACATTCAAGATGATCATTTTTACAAGTTTCTTGAGAAAACTAAAGATTTATCACAAAATAATCTCAAGAAAAGAGTCAAATTTAAATATGGATGATATCAAGTTTAAAGTAGCATACCTTAAGAATAAAGGAGCCCAAAGAGTCACAAATTTAAAGTGGAACATTCTTCCTAATTATTAGAATGATTTAAATGGTTTTTTTGAAAAATGACAAAGTGATTTCCAAATATTTCTCAAATTTTAACTCCTTCAGGTACTCACTGAGTTATTCAGGCATGAAAATCTAAACCTTTGGGTATATTAACAAATTTAAATGGTTATAAAAAATGATGATATTCATACTTAACGATGATCATTCGTCTCCCTTCAACTGTTTCTCTTGAAATAAAATATAGCCCCGCTCGAGACATTTTTACTTGAAAAAAGATATTTATCACTCATTTCTCTTAAAACAAATTTTGTCTCACTTGAGACAATTTGTCTTGAAATGCAAAACTTTGAGTTTATTCCCCTTGAAATACAAATTTCATTCCCCTTGGGATAAGAGGATTAGCCTCGCTTTAGACAACACTAGATTTGAAAGTTGAAGATAGAACCGATCAAAAAATCATCGTCTTTTTGTCTTTTTCCTATTTTCATTAACACAACTATAAGAAAAGAGAGGCAACTGTAGATGCTCATTTTCATTCAAACCTTAATAAAGTCACTTGATTTTTCAATTTCAAAACTTAAGTTTTACATAAATTCATTTTAGCCATTTTCGTTTAATTTTAGAGTATCGACCAATATTAATATATAGTTTATAATAAATAATTAAATAGATTAATTAGTATCAAATTAATAGTATTATATATATATATAGACATTTAAATATTAAAATAAAACTAATGTTTGTTTTATTTATTTTGAAGCCCACTATTACAACAAACGAAGCCCAATTCAACCTTGATCTAGTAGAGACACAATACCAGACCAAACAGTAGAGCCCAATTGACCCAAATGTTTAGGGTGTAACAGAAACCCTAGTGTTTTTAGTGTAATCCACCGCCGTCAAAGTTGAAAGTGGATCTCTAACAGCTTTCGCCTTCAATATCAAGCCATCCGATGAGGCAACCACGTCACCGACCACATCAACAAGCACTAGTAGGTTCTCCACGCCAGCACTGCTTGAAGCTCTAGCCATATCGAAAGGTCCCCTTGTGGTCTACTCTGCCACACGGTTGCTAAAAAATGCCACAGGATTCTGATTTTGGTAGAGGGACGCCCATAACTCTATGGACGAAGATGTAGGAAAATGCATTCCCCTCTCACATGCAAGATCAAACAAAAAGATTGTAAAAGAGAGCCATTTTTTTCGTGTAAGAGGATATATATACCACAACAAGAAAACGAGGGGATCATCAGCAAGAAAAAGAGAGATAGCACGAGAAATGGGAGAGCATCAACAACCAAACAAAAAATATACCTAGGAGAGGGTTTTAGGAGGATTTGAAAACAAAAAAAAAATACCCTGAAGAGAAATAAAAAATCAGTAGAGAGAACAGAAAATAGAGAAAACCTTAAAAATCATAACATTTCCACTCAAAGAGGGTCACCATTCTTCATCGGAGAGAGGAAAAGCCTTCACTGATTGAAGGTAACTCTCCTGAAGTCTTATTTTCGGGTTTTTTTTTGTGAGTTATAGATTTCTTAAGGGTCACAATTTAAAGTGTTTTGCTAATCGGAACTGTTAGAGATGGTGGCTATGGTGGTCTCCTTCTATGTGCTGGCTTTTAGGGGAAAAAAAAGGAAAAAAAAAAAGAAAAGCAAGAGGATTTGGAGAAGGATGAGCGGTTGTAAGGGTTGAGAGTGTTAATTTGCTTTAAAAAAAATTTAGATGGCCCTATTCCCATATGTAATGAGTTAAGGGGAGGTAGGATAGTAGGTTGTCCCATCGTTAGGTTGAGAGCAACTTCCGTAGGAGACCTCCGGCAGTCAGAATTATGAATTGTCAACCGTTGAACTCGATCCCACAACCACAAGGTTAAGAGCATTGTGCTCTATATATTTTTTCTAAAATGTTTTAGAAAATATATTTAAACCTAAAAAAGGTTTTAATAAAACCTTATGTGGCAAGGAAAATTCTACGATACATATCATGTACCGAAATGTATCACTAATTTTGAAGTTAAAATTTTTAAATAATCATTAAATTATTGTAGACACTCATTTTAAAACATTTTTGAAAACTATATAATATATAATTTTTAAAACATTTTAGAAAATATATATAATATATAGATTTTAAAACATTTTAGAAAATATATATAATATATAGATTTTAAAATCATTTTGAAAATATTTATATAGTAGATAGTTTAAAAAAACATTTTTAAATATATAATATATAGTTTTTTAAAACATTTTGAATATATATTATATAGTTTTTTAAAACATTTTTGAAACTTATATAATATATAATTTTTAAAACATTTTGGAAAATATATATAATATATAATTTTAAATATTTTTTTGAAAATATATTATATTATATGGTTTTGAAAAAACATTTTTAAAAAATCATATATATAATATAGTTTAAAAAAATATTTTCCATTATTTATTTATTATTTATTTGTTATTTATTATTCTTTTCCTTTCTTTTTATTCCTTTTTTCGGTCCAGGTTCAAGTTTCGGGTCTAACATTGGACCTGACCCAGCCTAGTGTAGTTTAGGGTTTACAGAACCCTAGTCAATGTTTGTCACAAGCGCCGCACAGGAGGGAGTCAAGGGGTCATGAGCGAAACGGTTGGCCGTTATCCCGGGACTGACCATCCCGGGATGACCGGCCACACATGCATGAGGAAATCGGAACAAACCCCTCATTTTGAGGCCAACAACAACCACACCGGGGCTATAAAATCCCCCGGTGAAGACACTGCCAGGGGAGAACCAAAAACCATCATCGAGTGCACATCAACAGAAAACCCAAACAACGAACACAATATCAACACATCAAATCGAAATGAACCATCGAGCAACAGTACACAAAAAAAATCGAGAACCATCAAGCCAACATCAGAAACAACGAAGCACTATATCAAACACCAGCCCAAAACACAAAACCAAATACACCGAAAAATACGAAGAAGTCTCGTATACAAAAAACCCATTCACAAAAAGTGAAAGGTCGAATAGAAACATAGACAAAGCCAAGCAAAACTCGAAAAGTTAGTAACTTTCGTCAGAGGTCGAATCGGGAGATGAAGAGCTCGTCGAAAAATGTAAAATAACCAAATAAGTTTTTTCAGATCTATGTCGAGGGGGTTTTGTTTTGACGTTTTGGGGTTCAGAACTGGATCTTGGGAAAGAGGCGAGTATTTTGGTGAGCTTAGGTTTTTTTCGGCCGCCGACGGTGGTGGGCGAAGCGGCGGCGGGCGGTGGAGTTGTCACCGGCGAGTGGCCGATTTTCGGCCAAAGAAGGAAGAGTTGAGAGAGCTCTCAACTCTCTCTCTCTTCAGTTTTGGGAGAAAGGAAAAAATGAGGGGAGATGATGAAATAACACCCCATTTTTGGGTTTAAATACCAATTTCAAAACTACGCCGTCTTCGCTAGGGAGCTCCTGTGCATTTTTGAGCTTGGGTAAATATCAGATTCAGTCCCCCTTATTTTATAATCATGCTGTGAAGCCATTAATGCAACTTTCTGATTTTTTAATTTGAGCATTTATTTTCGATATTTTCATTTTGGTCACTAATTCATATATTATATTGATGATTTTCAAATTTGGCCCTGTAATTTATGCATACTCTATTTTAGTCAATGTTTGGCAACTGGTTTAATTATTTTTTAGTCCCCTAACCTTTTTTTCTTTATTTCTCACAATTTAATTTCTGTTTTTTAATTACTATTTATTTTATGTGTTTATTTCTTATTCTCTTCCATACTTTTAACATTTTTATTTTTATTTTTATTTTTTCTCTTTTATTTTTTATTCTTTTTTCTCTTATTTGATTTATTTACCATTTTTTTATTTTTATGTTTTATTCTTTATCTAACGCTTTTTCCTTTTTTAAAGGGATACTTTCAATCGATCCAAGGTAAGCAATTCGAATAAGATTTTTCGGGCACAACCGAAAGATGGTCGTGACAGCTTGGCGACTCTGCTGGGGAAAGGTAAGTGAGTCAGGTCAGAATTAATTTTTCGTTGTCTTTTTATGCAAAAATAGTAAGTTTAAATTTTAATTTATTTATTCGATTCCAATTATGTACCTTTGATTATTTTTCAAATAAATAGTTGTACTAACATTTTTTTCAATGATTTCATATTTTTAAAAGTTTCTATCTCTGGCTCTATACCCGAGCTCCAAACCCATCTTAAGTGGGGGTGAAAGCGACGCTCTCGTGAGAATTTATTCTCCGTATGGGCCTAGCAAGTAACATTCGAGATTCATATACTTTATACTCTCGTGTGAATTTATTCTCCGTATGGGCATAAGGGAATGTATCATCTCGAGTTTAACTTAGTCCACACAAGCTTGTAATGGGCTTAAGACTAAGGGTTTGGCAAGCCCAAGGGGGCACCAGCAAGGAGAACTCGGGTACCTTTCTTTAGAACCTAAACCGAGAGACTGTGAAAAATTAGAGCCCACTCCAAAACCTCATTTCAAACTCTAGGCTATTTTGAGATTATTTCATACTTTCTTTTCTATTCAAAGCATGTGAACTAGAAATTTATGCGGTTAGGACTTGTTTAAAATAAACTTACGGGATAGAGATCATGTCTGGGTAGAAATAATAAGCATGTGGGGGTAGATATCATGTAGGGTAGGACTTTTATTTTCATGATTGTTTTAATTATTTTACCTCACTAATTCTTCATTTTTGGTTCTCTTTTATTTTATTTTCATCATTTGCATCATTCAAAAGATGAGTTGATCCACCAAAAACGTGTTTGTTAAACGTAAATAATTCACATTAATAGATAAAGGGATTATAATACAAAGAGATGAAAAGCTCAGAAGTCTAGCTATGATCAGAGAATACTCAGAATGGATCGAGATTTACACTATGCACACCAAAAGTCGACTTTTTGAGCTATGAAAGGTTGAAGGGGAAAGACGAGAAAATGTTGTTGACTTGGAGAGCTCCTTCAAAGACAACAAGCCATTGTTGACAAATTCAAGAAGCAAGCTTCAGATAGCTCCTATCGATGGAGGGCTCTAATGGCACTTTCATTTGGAACAAGAACAATAGAGAGTGAAAGCCGGAGATGTAGTCCTTCAAGACTTTTGTGGTAAGCAGCTCGTCTCTTGCATAGTTAAGCCAAAGGATCCGGAACGGTTCGACAGAGTATTCAACCGGTGACAGAAGAAAGGCGGAAGATGAATCAACCTGTTAGAAGTTGTTCGGGGTCTATACTTTTAAAATGTTTTTTGTCTCCTAAGACGTAACACTTTTGTCCCCAATAAGGATTATTTATAATAACAAACACATTTTTGGATCAATGCCTCGAACATTTCATGCATCATGCATTCTGGCATATTTCACATTTTTTTCATTCACAATAACTAACAAGAGTTGCAAGAGTTGGACACACCTCATCCATATAACACTCGTTCAAATAGAAAAGAGAAGGAATTCTACGATGAAAGCAAGGACACTTCCGAAGAAGAAATTTGTTCATCTGAGAGTACATCAAAAGGAGCCCTGGCAAGTGAAACTGTTGAAAAATGGGGAGCAAGTGCATATGAAGGCCCTAATCCTATACATTCTGGGGCATCCTAATGAGTCTTTATTCTATCTTGCAGCATCCTGTTTGGACTTGTTTTTTTGAACTTTCTCATATTTCTTTTTGAAACATGTTTTTGAACTTTGACATATTTCTTTTTACGAGGATATTTCAATGAATTTACACTGAGAATTGAATCGAATTTACAACTTGAAATCCTTTGAATATCAGCTAAATTAAAAAACTCTGTAAATTATAATTATATATATACAATAAAACTTTAGCTGTCCCTCTAGAGCAATTGCTTAAACGCCCCGACTTTATGGATAAGATTCAGCTAGCCTGATAAAGGCAATTAAAATATACAATAAAGCTTGAGTTGTCCCTCTAGAGCAATTGGTTAAACACCCCGGCTTTATGGATAATATTCAGCTAGCTTGATAAAGGTGATTATAATATTAAGCTGTCCCTCTAGAGCAATTGGTTAAACGCCTCAGCTTTATGAATCCAGCTAGCCAGACAATGGCAAATTAAATAAAGAGTTTCAGTAAAGATGGACTAAGGGAGTTTAGGAACACCTGTTATAGTCAATTTCACACGAGCACTCAAGAATTTCATTTTTAGATCGATATTTTTGTACTGCCTTTGTTAGAGGAGCCTACGAAGCTTGAAGATTTCAGAGAACCGAAATAGAAGGTCTAGTAATTGATAATGCTAGTTGCGTCATTTTGTCTGTATCCAATTAAAATGCAAAGGCAAAGAAAAAACATGTTGCGATGTTTCAAAAATGACATTTTGGGTGACCGAAACCTTATAAAGGAGGCCAACCTAAAGACAACTCATCCATTTGAACATTTTTCAAAGAGCTATAACTCTGAAAGTATTAAAAGAGCTATTGATTCCTTCGATATTCTTTGAACTCATGTTTATGATTTGATTTAATTTGATTGTGAGCCTAAATTAAGGGGTAATGATTTACATAATTCTTCTATTTTCATATCCTTTTTTCCATTCTAAAATAAGAGAATGGAGAAAAACATTTTCAAACGGGACAGT
The DNA here is from genome assembly GCF_006381635.1 of Hibiscus syriacus. Taxonomy (NCBI): domain Eukaryota; kingdom Viridiplantae; phylum Streptophyta; class Magnoliopsida; order Malvales; family Malvaceae; genus Hibiscus; species Hibiscus syriacus. The sequence continues at coordinate 7,780,874 of NW_024062800.1, read as the reverse complement.
CTTAAATGTGGAAAAGTTCTGGAAGCTGTTAAGGCTCATTTTGCCTCTAGTGAAGAAAGAACGAACAATGCCAAATTTCGAGCATTCTTGAAAACAATCAATCCGAAAGACCATATAGAACTTATGACCTTATCAACAACCTGAGGAGAAAATGGGGCATGTCGATCCCAAGGACAAGAGTAGCAGATAAAACTGAGGCTCCATTCAAGAGAAAACATAATTAATTCATGTTGCATTCATCTTAGACATACTTAAGAGCATCACATTTATCATCTTTAGCATACATAATTTTTTGCAGCTTTTTGAGTCAAGTTTCAACTTTAGGATGAAACATACTCGATTCAAAAGCACATTAAAAAGTTGATGGTGGTTGCTCGACTTCACAACGAAGGGGCGACTGTCTGACGACAAACAACTTTCCAAGTTTCGTTCAGAGCCAATTTCAATATCACAACGAAAGATATTGAACTCAAAGCGACACAATTTACTCGAGATTGGATTTCAACTTCACAACAAAGTGTATCCAACTCAAAACCAATTTTTTCAAGATTGGATTTCAACTTCACGATGGAGGATATCCAATTCAGGGCTCAACTTCATGACGAAGGGGCCATCCATGATTTCAACTCCACGACGGAGGATATCGTACCTACAAATCCACGATTTCAACTCCACAATGGAGGATATCGTGCCCACACATCCACAATTTCAGCTTAATGACAAAGGATATCGTGCCCATCTCTAGATCGTATTTCAACTTAATGACGAAGGATATCCAATTCAAAGCTCAATTACACAGCGAAGGGGCTTCCTAGTTTTATTCAGAGCCAATTTCAACTTCACGACGAAGGATATCTAATTACAGGCTCAACTTCACAACAAAGGGGCCATCAACGGTTTCAACTTCACGACGAATGAAATCGTGCTCACCAGTAACATTCATCTTTAGATTGGATTTCAACTTCACGAAGAAGGATATTCAATTCAAGGCTCAACTTCACAACGAAGGGGCCATCCACAGTTTCAACTTCACGATGAAGGGAATCGTTCTCACCAACAACATTCATCTTTAGAGTGGATTTCAACTTCACGACGAAGGATATCCAATTCAAGGCTCAACTTCACAACGAATGGGCCATCCACGGTTTTAACTTCACGACAAAGGGAATTGTGCTCACCAGTAACTTTCATCTTTAGATTGGATTTCAACTTCACGACGAAGGATATCCAATTTAAGGCTCAACTTCACAACGAAGGGGCCATCCATGGTTTCACTTTCACGATGAAGGGAATCATTCTCACCAGTAACATTCATCTTTAGATTGGATTTCAACTTCACGACGAAGGATATCCAATTCAAGGCTCAACTTTACAACGAAGGGGTCATCTATGGTTTCAACTTCACGATAAAGGGAATCGTGCTCACCAGCTCCAAGGCACATCAATTGCAGCATAGCTCAAGGCCAGAAGGGCTATCTGCCACTAAAAGAACTTCGAGTTCGACTACGCTCAGCTCCCAGGCATATCATTTGCAGTATAACTCAAGGCTAGAAGGGTTATCCGCTAACCAAAGACCTTCGAGCTCGACAACGCTCAGCTCCAAGGCATATCATGTGCAGCACAACTCAAGGCTAGAAGGGCTATCTTCCACCAAAAGACCTTCGAGTTTGACTACACTCAGCTCCAAGGCATATCATTCGCAGCATAACTCAAGGCTAGAAGGGTTATCTGCCAACCAAAAACCTTCGAGTCCGACTACGCTCAGCTCCAAGGCACATTATTTGCAGTATAGCTCAAGGCTAGAAGGGTTATCTGCCACCAAAAGACCTTCAAGTTCGACTACGCTCAGCTCCAAGGCATATCATTTGCAGCATATCTTAAGGAGAGAAGGGCTATCTGCCAACCAAAGACCTTCGAGTTCGATTACACTCAGCTCAAAGGTGCATCCTTTACAGCTTAACTCAAGGCAAGAAGTGTTATCTGTCAATAAAAACTATCGAGTTCGATTCCATTCAGCTCGAGGATACATCAATCATACTACCTTTCGGTGGTACCCGAGGTTTTCAAGTCAAGAAGAAGACATGGGTTAGCCGTGCCTTAGTGACAAGAAACCATATTCCAGTAGCATAGCTTAAGTCGAGAAAAACTATCTGTCAACGAAGATTTTTTAGTTCAATTTCGAGAGTCTATCAACCACATGGTGGAGCCGATGAACTATTTTCCAATCGAATTTCTAAACCCTGGTCTTTAAACCGAGAAGAAGACCGAGGTGGACTGCAATTTAAAGCCACATTGATTCTGAACTACTACTTCAATTCCATATCATTTCAAGATGGACTCGACTTCAAGATGGAGGAGTCACCCACAACTCAATTTGATAGAGAGTTATTCTTTCAGAGTCAATTTTTCAACTCCACTGAACGAATATTTGTGTCATTTTATCTTTATCATATTTTTCGTTCCACGAAAAAAGACAAAGAGGAGTAGCTGTAGACACTCATTTTCGTCTGTATTATATATATATATATATATATATATATATATATATAATATAGTTTGCAAATGGTTTTTGAAATAAGTTTTTAAAACGTTTTGAAAATATATATAATATATAGTTTTTAAAACATTTTTGAAACTATATAATATATAGTTTTTAAAACATTTTAGAATATATATATAATATATAGTTTTTAAAATCATTTTGAAAACATTTATATATTATATAGTTTTTTAAAAAATAATATTTTTTAAATATATAATAAATAATTTTTAAAACATTTTTGAATATATATATATTATATAGTTTTTTAAACCATTTTTGAAAACTTATATAATATATAATTTTTAAAACATTTTGGAAAATATATATAATATATAATTTTAAAATATTGTTTTGAAAATATATTATATTATATGGTTTTGAAAAAACATTTAAAAAATCATATATATAATATAGTTTAAAAAAAAATTTCCTTTATTTATTTATTATTTATTTGTTATTTGTTATTTATTATTTATTATTCTTTTCCTTTCTTTTTCCCTTTTTTTCGGTCCATGTTCAAGTTTTGGGTCCAATACTGGGCCTGACCCAGCCCAGTGTAGTTTAAGGTTTGTAAAACTCTAGTAAACGTTTGTCTCATGTGCCGCACAGGAGGGAGTCAAGGGGTCATGAGAGAAACGGCCGGTCGTTATCCCGGGACTTACCGACCACACATACACGAGGAAATCGAAACAACCCCCTCATTTCGGGGCCAACAATAACCACACTGGGGTTATAAAAGCCCCCGGTGAAGACACTGCCAGGAGGGAGAACCAAAAATCAGTATCGAGTGCACATCAACAGAAAACCAAAACAACGAACACAGTAAATCAAAATGAACCATCGAGCAATATTACACAAAAAAAACCGAGAACCATCAAGCCAACATCACAAACAACGAAACACTACACCAAACACCAGCCCATAACACAAAACCAAATACACCAAAAAATACGAAGAAGCCTCAGATACAAAAAACCCATTCACAGAAAGTGAAATATTGAATAGAAATATAGACAAAGCCAAGAAAAACTCGAAAAGTCAGTAACTTTCGTCGGAGGTCTAATCGGGAGACGAATAGCTCGTCAGAAAAGATAAAAAAACCGAAGAGGTTTTTTCAGATCTACGTCGAGGGGGTTTTGTTTTGACGTTTTGGGGTTTGGAATTGGAATCTCGAGAAAGAGGCGAGTATTTTGGTGAACTTAGCTTTTTTCGGCCACCGGCAGTGGCGGCTGGCGGCAGAGTTGTTACCAGCGAGTGGCTGATTTTCGGCTGGAGAAGGAAGAGTTGAGAGAGCTCTCAACTCTCTCTCTCTTCAGTTTTGGGAGAAGGGTGAAAATGAGGGGAGATGATGAAATAACACCCCATTTTTGGGTTTAAATACCAATTTCAAAACTACGACGTTTTTGTTAAGGAGCTCTTGTGCATTTTTGTGCGTGGGTAAATATAAGATTCAGTCCCACTTATTTTGTAATCATGCTATGTAGCCATTAATGCACTTTTCTGATTTTTTAATTTGAGCCTTTATTTTTGATATTTTCATTTCGATCACTAATTCATATATTATATTGATGATTTTTAGATTTGGCCCTGTAAATTATGCCTATTCTATTTTAGTCACTGTTTGGCAGATGGTTTAATTATTATTTAGTCCCCTAACCTTTTTTTCTTTATTTCTCACGATTTTATTTATGTTTTTAATTACTATTTATTTTATATGTTTATTTCTTATTCTCTTCCTTACTTTTAACATTTTTATTTTTATTTTTATTTTCTCTTTTGTTTTTTATTCTTTTATCTCTTCTTTGATTTGTTTACTATTATTTTTATTATTTTTATTTTTATGATTTGTTCTTTATCTAACACTTTTACCTTTTTAAGGGATACTTTCAATCGATCCAAGGTAAGCAATTCTAATCAGATTTTTAAATTTTAATTTTAATTTTTTATTTTCGTAATTAATGACAACCGATAAATTAATTAGTACCGAAATGGCAGTTCAAGGGTGCTAATCATTCCTTGACCGTAACCGACTCCCGAGCCCGACACGTTTCTGGTAAAATGCAGATCAGTTAAGTTGGTGTCCGACTCACCTAAATTCATTTTAAAATGGTCGGTGGCGACTCTAACCCAATTATTCAAGTCGATGCCCAATTTTGGGCCCAACCGAAAGACGACCGCGACAATTATACTAAAATATTCATTTTGAACATTAAATTTTTAAAAGTTATATAATATCTCACTCAATCATTCCCTCAATTGTATTACAAAATGAATATTACATTTTCAATTATCATTAAAGGGATAACTTAACTTGTTAAATTAATTAAAAAAATATCTCATTCAACCCTCAATTATAAATTAAATTTCATTTTGATATTTTTCAATATTTTGAGATCATAATTCTAAAAAGTCAATTATATATATATATATATATATATATATATATATATATATATATTTACTATTTAAAAATCATAAAATATTTTTTAAAAATTATAACTTTATAACTAATCTTTTAATTCATAAAATTATAATTATTTTTTTAAATTATAATTTATTAATTCACAAATATTTTATAATTACATTTTATTTAATTATGATTATATTTGAAAATTTATAATTTTTGAAATCCAATAACTTTAGTTATAAAAATGAAACAATTTTTTTATTAAACAACGTGATTCAATTCTTTAACTTTTTTAATAAATTTTAAATATAACTTTAAAAATATATTTATAATTTCAAAAATAAATTTTAAAAATCCATTTATTAAAAAAACTATTTTTTGAAATTATTAATTAAATAAAAATATCAAAAACAAATTTTTAGTCACAATTGATGGAGTAAATTATATTTTTTTATTAATTTAATATGTCACATTGCCCTTAATGAGAGTCAAGTGCCAATATTTCTTTTTAATGAAATATAAAATTTAATATTCATTTTATAATTTTGTAAAACTTGAATGACCAAAAAAATCTTTTTATCATAGTTTAATGACTATTTATAAATTTATACTGGTACCTATCGGTGTGTGGCGTACGCTGTAGACTCATGTCACTCATCCATGTGGCAACCTTTGGTTAGGTTTAGTGTGCACTTAGTTTGTGTTTTGGGTTTATCATTATTGGGCTCCACCAACTTTTCAAGTAATGTAAGTTAGTCCTCCTTTTAGAGATTTTTAAAATTTTTATTTTGGCTTTTAATTTCTAGCGTATTTCATTTTTGTCTTTTGTGCTCTTTATTATAATTTATGTTGCTTTTCACAGTTGGCTTGCAATTTTATATGTTTACAATTTAGTCCTATATAGCATTTTTGGGTTATTTACATTTCCAATACATCTACTTCATGTTATTTATGCCAATGATCCTAGTTCTTTACCTTGTTTATTGGTTGATCCCTAAGATTGCCATGCTATATTCCTCTAATATATATATGCACACATATTTTACATAGTATTGTAATATAACCTTGATTTGTTTTTCAGATGCATAAATATATGATAGAGAGGCGACAGTGGATGAATGAATGTTGCTCTTGTCTAAGAATAAAACCTAGAAAGTTCTACACTCAATCGAAGAACGAGAGGGAGAGATTGAGATGTGGGCGGCTGCAAGGAGATTTGATGTAGAAATTAGGGTTGCTAGAAATTGAGACAGGTAAAAGATTAAGACAAAGGAAAACAAGGGTAATAAAAGATAAATGATAAATAATGACAATGGTGACAATGGATAAATGATAGGAATAACTTAGTCAAATTGATCTTGTGGATAAGGTGGTAATCGGTGTGTAGATGATGATGATGAAAATCAAATGATAAGTGTCCTAAGAACCATCCTAGACATAATTAACTAGGTAAACTTGATAATCGACTCTAACCAGCCCTCCTAATCAAATGAGGGGAGATGATGAAATAACACCCCATTTTTGGGTTTAAATACCAATTTCAAAACTACGACGTTTTTGTTAAGGAGCTCCTGTGCATTTTTGTGCGTGGGTAAATATAAGATTCAGTCCCCCTTATTTTGTAATCATGCTATGTAGCCATTAATGCAGTTTTCTGATTTTTTTAATTTGAGCCTTTATTTTTGATATTTTCATTTCGGTCACTAATTCATATATTATATTGATGATTTTTAGATTTGGCCCTGTAATTTATGCCTATTCTATTTTAGTCACTGTTTGGCAGCTGGTTTAATTATTATTTAGTCCCCTAACCTTTTTTTTCTTTATTTCTCACGATTTTTATTTCTGTTTTTAATTACTATTTATTTTATATGTTTATTTCTTATTCTCTTCCTTACTTTTAACATTTTTATTTTTATTTTCTCTTTTGTTTTTTATTCTTTTTTCTCTTATTTGATTTGTTTACTATTATTTTTATTTTTATGATTTGTTCTTTATCTAATACTTTTACCTTTTTAAGGGATACTTTCAATCGATCCAAGGTAAGCAATTCTAATCAAATTTTTAAATTTTAATTTTAATTTTTTATTTTCGCAATTAAAGACAACCGATATATTAATTAGTACCGAAATGGCGGTTCAAGTGTGCTAATCATTCCTTGACCGTAACCGACTCCCGAGCCCGACACGTTTCTGGTAAAATGCAGATCAGTTAAGATGGTGTCCGACCCACCTAAATTCATTTTAAAATGGTCGGTGGCGACTCTAACCCAATTTTTCAAGTCGATGCCCAATTCTGGGCCCAACCGAAAGACGACCGCGACAATTATACTAAAATATTCATTTTGAACATTAAATTTTTAAAAGTTATATAATATCTCACTCAATCAGTCCCTGAATTGTATTACAAAATGAATATTACATTTTCAATTATCATTAAAGGGATAACTTAATATGTTAAATTAATTAAAAACATATCTCATTCAACCCTCAATTATAAATTAAATTTCATTTTGATATTTTTCAATATTTTGAGATCATAATTCTAAAAAGTCAATTATATATATATATATATATATATATATATATATATATATATATTTATTTACTATTTATTTTTAAAATCATAAAATATTTTTTAAAAATTATAATTTTATAACTAATCTTTTAATTCATAAAATTATAATTATTTTTTTAAATTATAATTTATTAATTCACAAATATTTTATAATTATTTTTTATTTAATTATGATTATATTTGAAAATTTATAATTTTTGAAATCCAATAACTTTAGTTATAAAAATGAAACCATTTTTTTATTAAACAACGTGATTTAATTCTTTAACTTTTTTAATAATTTTAAATATAACTTTAAAAATATATTTATAATTTCAAAAATAAATTTTAAAAATCCATTTATTAAAAAAACTATTTTTTGGAATTATTAATTAAAATTATTAAAAATATCAAAAACAAATTTTTAGTCACAATTGATGGAGTAAATTATATTTTTTTTATTAATTTAATATGTCACATTGCCCTTAATGAGAGTCAAGTGCCAATATTTCTTTTTAATGAAATATAAAATTTAATATTCATTTTATAATTTTGTAAAACTTGAATGACCAAAAAAATCTTTTTATCATAGTTTAATGACTATTTATAAATTTATACTAGTACCTATCGGTGTGTGGCGTGCGCTGTAGACTCATGTCACTCATCCATGTGGCAACCTTTGGTTAGGTTTAGTGTGAACTTAGTTTGTGTTTTGGGTTTATCATTATTGGGCTCCACCAACTTTTCAAGTAATGTAAGTTAGTCCTCTTTTTAGAGATTTTTAAAATTTTTATTTTGGCTTTTAATTTCTAGCGTATTTCATTTTTGTCTTTTGTGCTCTTTATTATAATTTATGTTGCTTTTCACAGTTGGCTTGCAATTTTATATGTTTACATTTTAGTCCTATATAGTATTTTTGGGCTATTTACATTTCCATACATCTACTTCATGTTATTTATTCCAATGATCCTAGTTCTTTACCTTTTTATTGGTTGATCCCTAAGATTGCCATGCTATATTCCTCTAATATATATATGCACACATATTTTACATAGTATTGTAATATAACCTTGATTTGTTTTTTCATATGCATAAATATATGATAGAGAGGCGACAGTGGATGAATGAATGTTGCTCTTGTCGAAGAATAAAACATAGAAAGTTCTACACTCAATCGAAGAACGAGAGGGAGAGATTGAGATGTGGGCGGTTGCAAGGAGATTTGATGTAGAAATTAGGGTTGCTAGAAATTGAGAAAGGTAAAAGATTAAGACAAAGGAAAACAAGGGTAATAAAAGATAAATGATAAATAATGACAATGGTGACAATGGATAAATGATAGGAATAACTTAGTCAAATTGATCTTGTGGATAAGGTGGTAATCGGTGTGTAGATGATGATGATGAAAATCAAATGATAAGTGTCCTAAGAACCATCCTAGACATAATTAACTAGGTAAACTTGATAATCGACTCTAACCAGCCCTCCTAATCGTAATGAAGAGGCAAACTTGAGTGTGAAGATCTATCTCACAAAGAACTTGAAAAGAACTCAATGAAAAGAAGCTTCGAGGGCACTAGTAATCAACACTTGTAAAGATAAATTTTCAAGGTATTGTATTCAAGGAAAACATGTGTTTACAATGGTGAGAGGAGCATCCTTTATATAAGGTGAAGGAGTCCTTATTGTAGAATGACTAATGCTTGAAAATAAAAATAACAATAAAATAATATTCTAATTCCTACTAAAATAAACTAAAGATAATTGTTTTAACTCTATCTTAAATCCTAATAAAATAGTAAATATAATCCTAAAAGATAATTCATCATCCTATATTAGATTATATTACAAATGATCAATAAAATAATGAAAATTTGTAATATTTACAAAATCTTGTATTAATCCCGTATATAAATTTCTACATGCCCTGTTTTCACTAAAATGAGTGTATCTTGAGCTCCCGATATCAAATTGATGTGATTCAATAACCATTGGAAAGCTAAGAGATAGTTGGTCGTAACTCCAGAAGACATGTCGACCAAATAACATTAGGATCCCATTTAAAAAGAAGTCGCAAGTCTGTTGCTATTCTACTCTTCTTTTTCAAGGTTTGGTTGTGTGGATTAATTGGAAACATTAGTCTATCTTCCTTTGACGTGTGCCTTATGATACATGTATCAATATATTTATAATAGTTTAAAATATATAAACGTTTATTTTTATGTTTTAATATTTTTTTTGTATGACAATTATTATAGTATTTGCTTTTAATTGGCAATAAACGTAATTATACATTTGGTTAGCGTTTTTTGTTTTTATGTCCCTCGCATGTATATATATATATATATATATATATATATATATATATATATATATATATATATATATATATATATATATATATATATATTTATGATTTGTATATATTAAGTTTAACATAATATATTATTTTATTTATTAGTACCATACATATATATTTTTTATATACGCTTTAAATACTATATGTAAATATGTTTGCTAGTATATATATGTTTAGGCTTTAATTTTTAATCATTGTGCATGTTAGCCTCATAAAGTATTACTTTGATCGTCCACATAATTAATCTAAAGATTATATTATTTTAAAATACATATGCTTGCTTGTACATATAGATTTGGGCTTTAATTTTTAATCAATGTGCATTTTAGCCAGATAAAGCATTACTTTGATCGCGAACATATTAATCTAAAGATAGTATTTTATTATTTTAAAATATTGAGAGAAGGCTATTCTTAAAATAACTAGATATCCTATTTTGATGTTTTAAAATAATTTAATACCATACTAAGTGAAATCATAATTAAATTAACCACACTTAAAATTAACCAAGATAAAAGGATGAAAAAGAAATGTTTTCCTATTTAAATTTAGCGAAAAAAGTTGTTTAATGCAAATTAAAGGCTTAGACTCAATATTTTTAAATAATTGAATATTCTTTATCTTTTCTAAATGGATTGGTAATTAAAATTAATTTGTTAATTTTTTTTCATTTCTCTTTTATTAACTTTTTTTTGGGAATTCTTTGAAGGAAAAATAATATTTCATCATTTTAGTTGTTGGGAGAAAAAATTGTCTCAATTTATAAATTGGAAAGTTCTTTCTTTTCGATTGGAAATGGTAGAATATCATTTCTTTCGTTTTAGAACTCATGGCTTAATAAAATGACTTTTCTTAAATTTGGAATTCTTTAAGAGAAAATTATTAAATTATATTGTTTCCATTGGTAAGAGAAATAGTCATTTCAAATCAAGTTGAGAGGTTATTTTTCTTCATTTGGAAATAAGAGAATATCTTCTTCTTCTCTTTTAGAATTCTCGTGTTAATAAAATGTTTGTTTGTGAAAAAGGAACTTTAATTTAATTAATGGCTGTAACACCCTAAACCCGAATGGGCCTAAAGTGTCACATTGGATCGCCGAGACAACTCCTGATTTTCAAGACTTGTTTATTTCCTTTTCAAAACATAAGATATGGTATCAGATTAGACGTAATTAACTGTTATAAAAAATATTTTATAAACCAGAGCACCGTGACAAATAATTTAAAATCAAAATAGTACAAAATCAGAGTTGATAAACCAAATACATGAGTAAGGTCCTATGAATACATATGCCCACTAAAGCTATAGTACGATACTCTGAAGGAGATGCTAGAAGTCATGTTGTGACGGTGCTCCACAAGCGGCTCGAATTGACTTACGAACGGAAAACATCTTAACATTGAGCTTACAAAGCCCAGCAGTATAATCGCTGATCTAGAGCAACATTATGAGTCCCATAAACATAAGCATGCTAAAGACATGATACTAAGAAATAGGTACATACATGATCTTAATCAAGTGCTACCTACTTAAGGTTTAACTATTCTAGCACTAAAGTAGGAGTCTTACGCTTCCTTTAGACCTCAGCTAAAGGCCTCGCCATGAGTACATCACTAATATGTCTCTAACTATTACACATTATCTAAATGCGACACTGACATTCATGAATTATCTGAATGCAACAATGCTAATATATGGTCTCACATAACCATTAGACACTAGTTAACTAAGGGAACCCAGTGTTACATAGCATTGGTGAAATTCCCACTAAGATGATGAATGATCTCATGGTCCTCACAGAGCCATTAGGTATCATGAAGGGGGAACTCGGTGTCACATAGAATCGATACAATTCCCGATCAACTGAAACATTGGCTTGGGCTCACATAGTAATCAAGTCAAACTTTAAGGATATATGTTGTACTGGACTGATGCAACTACACATGCATTTATAAGGGCCTAAAGGCCACATAACATTGACATCGCTAATCCACTCCTCGTGAGTGTTCATGCCTCGTTCCCTAGTTAGCCACTGAAGTACCTCACGCATTGATAATGCCTCCCTAGGGCAACTAAGGCAGTCAGACTACACTATAGAGCAAGACACAGTAAAGTGGGGTCACCCTCTCACCAGCTGCTATATAACTCATTATCTTACCTAGAACGTTATGCTTGGGTTTATTAGTCTGCTACTTTTGCTAGTTTATTAAGTTGCTCTTTTCTGGTCATTCACCACTTATGATGTTTTAGTCATTTCTGTCTCTAGAGAAGTCTCTATGCGTTTTATGATTTTATGATGATTATTGTGCTTGTTATTCGTTGCCTGGAATACTAGCTAGTCTGAGACCTAACTCGGGTTCAATACTGGGTAGCGACACTCTAATCGCTCTCGTTACACTTTCCCTTAATTTATCCTCAAATTAGAGGGACAACTATATGTTCACCATTCGCTGACATTCTTGTAGTATACAACTTCGTTACTTCATAATCTAATAGGTTCATCATACCACTTGTCGATACATCCTTTGCAACGATCCTTCATATTTAGATACTTGTTACATGCTAGGCTGAAAGTAATTGAACATATTATGCTTACTATGGTTACTTCAGTTGTAATCCACTCCTATGAGTGTTTTCAGGCCCGTTTAGCCATTTACGTTCCCCACGGACTAAGTTCTACCATTACGAATCATTCTTTGATCTTACTAACCTTAAAAAAAAATCAAATCTAACCATCCAAAAAGGGAAGTATCGATACCCTAGGGTCAAGTATCAATACCCTTATGAGTATCAGTAACAAAATTGACTTTTGTTGCTGAAAATGTGACTCAGTGTCGATACTGTATACCCTGAGTATCGATACTGTAGGGGCAATATCGATACTATCCCCAGTAGTATCGATACTACAGGGAAATTCCGATACTCTCTCTAGTAGTATCGATACTCTTAGCTAGAAATCCCTTATTTTCATCCCAATTCATCAAATATAGATACTATTCACCCAATATCGATAATAGAACCTAAAAGTGTCTTATTTAAACTCAGGAAACACCTAAAAATCATCCCAAATGTCTTATTTTAGTTCCTAATCATGTTCTAAAGCTTTAGGAAGTTTCTTAGGGTTTTAAAGTGTCATAAAACACATGTTTTACATCAAATTTGTCATCCATGGCATGAATCAAGTATAAACCCCTAAAATGCTCAAATACCAAAATCTTAACAAATCATCATGCTTATGAAACATTTAACACTTCAAAGGATTATAAATACACCCCCTTGATGTTTAAATCCTGAAATAAAGCTCATTGCCTAGCCATATTTCTTTTCTTTATGATTTGGATGAAAACCCCCACTTTTTGTCCAGCTAGAAAGAACCCAAGAATAGAATCATTAAAATGATGTTGCTAGTGGGATTATGAAAAACATTGAAGCATGAAAAATGCCAAAAAACTTAACTTTGTGATATGGTACTTGGGAGGAAAAATTAAGAAGAAATGGTGGAGAAAGAAAGAATAAGAAATGAAGAGAAATGAAGAGAAATGAATGGAAGAAGATAAAATGAGAGATATAAAAGATATCATCCTTCAAAATGGGGTATTATGCTTTTGGTCCCTTTTCATCTTCCGACCATTAAAAATCTATTGCTAACTGGGCTCAATTCCACCCAAAGTAAACCCGAAACTACTAGCTTAAAATTTGGGGTGTTCCAATGTCAAATATGTAATATTTTTATATTGTAAAGACAATGAATTAATCGATTAGGTACCAATGTTGGACATTGTATGTAATACCCCAAATAGTAGGTCAGTGACTACTTTGAAAGGATTTAAAATTAGGAAGAGTAAGACTAATTAGTAAGAAATGGAAGAATGAAAGGGCATAGTGAAATGAATTTGAAACTCATTTTATTAGGGATTTAAGAAAGGGGAAAGTTAAAAACTAAACTAAGTTATTTACTCATGTTTTTTTTCTTCCCGTGGTTGAGTGTTCTCCTCCATAGCTAAAGGTAAGCTCCGTCTAACTAGTTTATCCTTTTGATTCTAGTGTGTTCTTGCAACCTTAAGTGATATGTAAGCTTAAGGAAGGGCTAAATAAGATTAAAAAAACTACGAGATGAATGAAATATTTGAGATTGAAGAAAATGAGTTTTTGAATGATATGTTAGAATATGATTTTTATTGATGTTTATTAGTATATTTGACTTGTTAAAGAAGTAAATAAGAGATTAGAAGCATTGGATGAGATTAAAAACATGTTAGAAAAAATGGTATGATTATTGGTTGGAGACGTTCTTTAGAGATTTTAGATGTTATGAGAAGCTAAATGAAAAAAATTTAGTTAGGATAAATAAAGAAGAGTTTAATAGTATTGATGGAGGTAAATAAGAGAATTTGACCAAATTTGGGTAAAAGTCGGGCTGAAAATGGAAAATCTAGGTAAGAGTATCGGTACTGGAAGAACAATACTAATACTATAGGCCTAAATTTGGGAAAATTAAAAACAATATCGATACTGAAGCAATTAGTATCGATATTATGAGGAAGGTATCGATACCATTGATTCCAGAATGCAGAAATGGCATCAATACCATAATGAAGTATCAGTACTATAATATATGAGTATCGATACTAAGAGAAAGATATTGATGCCATGGATTATAGAATGTAGAAATAGTATCGATACTGAATGGGAGTATCGGTACCATAGTATAAAAGTATCGATACCATGGTAGGGATACCGATACTATTGAGCCTGGAATTTTAGGATAGGAAAAAGTGTAATAAAAATCTAAATAATAGTACTTTTAAGTATTATTAAAGTATAAATATTAGGGAATATACTAACATTTGGTATGGTATGTGTATTTAATTGATGCTTGTGTATATCGTAACCAAGCTCCCAAGTCAAGCCAGAACAAGGGGAAAGACAAAGTTTCCAAATAGTTGGACATCCTTAAAGCATACGAACGAAGCATATCAGGTGAGTGCATTTATTATGTACAGTAAGAGTTATAGTTGTATTTGGTTAAATGCATATGTTGCATTGTTATATCAGTACTATGTGTACTATAGACATTATGTGTGCAACCCACAAAATTCATCATATGTTGATAACCAATAGTATAGGCACTATGTGTGTAACCCACAGAATTCATCATATATTGATGAACGTCCGTATAGGCACTATGTGTGCAACTGATAACTCCGTAAAAAGGTCATATTTGATACATTTTCACTTAAGTTATTGATTATCTAAGAACTCATATAGGATCATATAGATGCATTTAGGAGCATATAGTTGTATGTGGAGAAATTTTGTTTGCCGCACATTTTATTTTGTAATCAGTGGTGCGTTATGGGGAAGGTGTTTTGTTTAATGATGTGCAGGATTTGGGAGAAAAGATAAGCAAAAGGGAATTGCCATGACATGATGAGACTACTGAGAAAAATGTGATTACTGCGACATCTCGGAAGACATTTCTGGGCAGAAAAAGTCAAAGAATATATTTTTAGTAAGAGCCAGCTTTCATGGCATAAAAAGTGCTTTATGCAATCAACTATAATGGAGGGGCCAATTACCATCTTTGAACCGACTCTCACATAAGAGGAATGAACTTTAGGGTACTAGTGTAATTTTAACACAAAACCCTAGGTTCATTCTCCCCTATAAATAAGAGATGAAACCAAACTTTTTGAGGAGACTTTAGAAACTTTTATACAGCCGCTAGGAGCCTAAAAATTCGGAGAAAAAGATCTCTATTTTTTACGTCAATCATTTTTGCCGTGGCATTCCTCTGCTGACAAGCTAGAGGGAGTGGCGTTCTAGGCATCCAAGAGGAGCTAGTTCGCTGGGACTGTCCCGTGGTGGCCGAGGGAAGCTCCGGCAGTACACGTCCAAGGCTTTTCCTCCTTCATTTTGCTCTTTGCTTTCATATTTTATCCTTTGGGTTGTAAGGAACGAATTAACTTGCTTTGTGCTTGCTTATTTCGAACCCCCACCATGAACTAATCCTATTTGGTGGGAGTTTATTTTGGATATTAAGTTTTGCTTTAATGAATGATTGTTTTTCTATGTTATATTTTGTTTTGTTTATGAAGCTTAGTGCCTTAAGGTTGTAGGAACTATGAGAGTAGTCGTTCCTTAGGAGATTACTTAGTGTTCGAGAGAAACTAGGGAGGAACCACATAAGCAAGGGTTTCTAGATAGTAACTAGGCCTAATCCACCTTAGAGATAAGGCTAGGATTTCATTCGAATAAAATGAGTTGTGCAAGAGCGGTAGGTTAGATGTTAATGCTGCCACAAAAAGGTATTACCGAGACATATCCTGTTATCTGGACCAATAGGATCACTGCAGGGGTTTACGCCAACTGGTTTTGCCAAGGCATCTTCACTCTGTCGAGTCCCTTACTAGAGATAGCATAGGGCACCCTAGTAGACTCTGTCGGGCAGATTAGGCATAGAAGTAAGATCATTATGAGAAGTAGACTTAAATTTCCTAAGTAACTCATATCACTCATTCCCATAGTAGCTTGTCGTGTGAGGAAGTCTAAATTCTTGATAATAAAATCCAATATTTACATTTTATATTGCCTTTTCATTTCCATTTGTTTGCACTAAACATAATTTAATTTGTCACGACATCTCCATCCATCTTGCCACAACATTCTCATTTGTGAATATCATTAGCTATACTTAGTTACTTTAGAATAGTGCATAAACTTTACTCAAGATCTCTCCAATCCCTGTGGATACGATACTCACTCATCACTGTAATACTTGTTCGATTGTGTATACTTGCACATATTTCTGCACCCATATTTAGTACTCACAATTTGCAGACAGCAACCCACAGAATTCATCATATGTTGATGAACGACCATATAGGCACTATGTATACAACCCACATAATTCATTATATGTTGATGAACGACCATATAAACACTATGTGTACAACTCACAGAATTCATCATATGTTGTTGAACGACCATATAGGCACTATATGTGCAACCCATAGAATTCATCATATGTTGATGAAAGACCTTATAGGTACTATGTGTGCAACCCACGAAATTCATCATATGTTGATGAACGACCGTATAGGGACTATGTGTGCAACCCATTAAATTCATCATATGTTGATGAACGACCGTATAGGCACTATGTGTGCAACCCATGAAATTCCTCATATGTTGATGAACGACCGTATAGGCACTATGTGTGCAACCCATAGAATTTATCATAGGTTAATGAACGACTGTATTGACACTACATGTGCATTTCAACAAAATGATAGTGACTTGAAATTAAATAGTTAGTATTTGATAGATACGAAATAATGATGTATTGATTTTATCTCACTAGTATTCTTGCCTCACTAAGTAAATACTTAACGTGTGTTTATTTCATGCGTAGGTTTTATCAAGCCGAGTAGGGAGTACATCTAACATTACAAATCTAGAATCACCTCATCGGTAACTGTTCGACAGCTATGTCTATTTTGATATTATTAGTTGGCATGTAATAGAATTTTGATAAAGCTCTGCAAAGTATTTGGTTGATAATGATGTAGAAAGGATAAAAATATTTGAATATTAAATTTTGTTATATATTGACGTTTAATGAATGTTGTATTATTATTAAATTAAAATGTGTTATAAAAAACAAAATTTTATGGGTTTTCTAAAGAGAAATGTTTTTAAAGTGATGTGACATTTGTATCTCGTGTATGAAAAGGTATACGAGAAATGAGTGTTATATTTATTGGTATCAGAGCTACAGGTTTAGCCGATTCTCGGGCGAAACTGAGTGTATTTTAATGTAAAAAGGGTTTACACACACCATTAAGATGTCAAGGTTACTCATAGGGTATAAATAGAATATGATCGATGTCTCTACTTACTAATTTCAGTATAATTTTTATGTATGTTATATTAGATGTCGGATTCTACGAATTCGAGAAGAGCAGCTGAACAAGAGAATATCAATGGATCGGGTAGTGAAAGCTATGAAGAGAATAGTGAGCATCCGATTCCATCCGAGAATGCTAGCGTACCAGTACCTCAGGGTATGCCTGTGCCAGAGTTTGGAGCTTTTATGCAAGCTATCGTTGCTATCTTGACATCGTTCCAACTTACTCCGCCTCTCCCTACTCCTCCAGCACTGAGAATGTCAATCCCAAAAGAGTTAAGAAGTTTGGGAGCTCCTAAGTTATGGGGAGAAGAAGGTGAAGGTCCGATGGATGCTGATTTATGGTTAAATGATGTTATGGTGATGCTGGAAAGTCTACAATACTTAGATCATGAAAAGTTGGGCAGATCTGTATCGTTACTCCAAGGATTAACTCGGTTGTGGTGGTCAAATACGACGATGTATGCATCCCCTGAATAAGTGAACTGATAATTATTCCAAGATAAGTTTAAAAACAAGTACATCAGGGAGCAGTTTATGAGATCAATGTTGCTGAAGTTTCTTAATTTTAAATAAGGTGATAGAGCAGTGCATGATTATGAGGCTGAATACAACAAGCTTAGTCGTTATGCTACGGAGGTAGTTCCTGATGATAAAGACCGACGTGATTGGTTCATCGAGGGTCTAAGGCTTAAGTTGAAAGAGATGATGTTGGCTTTAAACTTTTCTTGCCTGTAGGAAGTCATTAAACGAGATAAGGCTATTGAAAGAACTTAAGATGAGACTTTAGTAGCAGAGCAGAATATGCATACGGGAAAAAGAGTTGGGATGTCTTCAACTTTTCATCATGATAAGAGAGGCAAGGGCTCGAGTTCCCAATATACTGATAGAGATAGTTCTACTGCCGCTTCTCAGAAATCTAAACAATCACAATCTGTTGCTGCTAGCTCGGGTAGAGCTTATGGAGAAAGAAGTAATCCATGTCAGACATGTGACAGATTTCCCCGGGAGTATGTAGAGTGCTCTCTAGTGCTTGTTTTCTTTGTGGAGAAATGGCACTATGCTTAGAACTGTCCACAGAGATCTGGAGATAAATCAGTGCAAACTGAGAGATCAATAACAACATCTAGTAGAAGCAGAGGAAGAGGAAGATCCGACGGTCAATCTGAGTCTACCCAATGATAAGAGACTCGGGGAGTGGCTCTAATTTATAACATTAAGACTCACGAGGATCGGGATGTACCGGAGATCATAATTGGTACATTGCATCTTTTTGATGAGCCTGTATTTGTTCTAGTTAACTCTGGTTCCACACACTCTTATATTAGAACAAAGTTGGCTAGAACTAGAGGAATTCCTTTAGAACCAATTTTTAGTGAAATGATTGCGGTAAACCCTATGGGTCATAGTACAAGGGTAACTCGGGTATATAGGAAATGTTCGATTAAGATTCAAGGGGTTGTGTTTTCGGTAAACTTGATGGAGTTGCCTTTAGATGAGTTTGAAATCATTTTGGGCATGGATTGGCTACCGTGTAAAATGAGGTGCTAGGGGAGACATCTAGGCCTAGGATCAACATCCCTAAGTTAAAGGTGTTTAATAAGAGTTAAGTTGCATAGGATTTTGACAATTTTTTTTTCTGGAGCATAGAGCAGTTCTTCTAAGGCAATGGCAACAAGAATGTGGCCACCAAGGTAAACATTGCTTCAAATTACTTGAATGATATCACTAATTTGTAGTGGTGATGTAGGTGTTCCGAGGTGAAAGACTAGTCACTTCTGATCGAGACATAGTAGGAGTTCATGGGAGAACTCAAAGAGCATTTCTATCCAAATAATGCTCAACTATTGGCACGAGCAAAGATGAAGCAACTGAAGCATGATCGTTCTCTATTGGAGTACATCCATAACTTAAGTGAGATCAAGATGTAAATTTCAAACTTGGGTGAGTCAAAGAGTTGTTTTGCCTTCATCGATTGGTTACAACAATGGCTGAAGTTTGAGATCCAGCGAAGGAAAGTGAAAAAACTATCTAAGCCTTTGGACGTGGCCCTGGCTGTACTTGAATAAAAGAAGACTAACTTTTCAAAACCAAATCCAAGATCTAAGGGAAATGGTTGGGGAGAGAAGGTCAAGGGGGGATCCAACAAGCCATCAAGAGGTAATGGGAGGCCGAACGACCAAGTTAGGAATGGTAACAAGTCGAGTGACTTCTCATTCTTCAATTGTGGAGGAAATCACATGAAGAAGGATTATCGTTAATTTGTTAAGGTTTCTACCATCAAGTAGAATGATGGTTAAGAGAAGGAGTTCTTGAAGGTTGGCTCTAATATGAGTTCCATGGAAGTCAAAAATAGTAGTGGAAAGAAGGGTTGTGGCAATCATCATGGTCGACTATAAGATGAGTGCATTAGTTGATATGGGTGCCTCAGAGTTGTTCATGTCTAAATAGGCCACCAAGAAACTTGACCTTCCGATGGAAAAGACAAGTGGATTTATCAAAACTATTAATTCTAAAGAATCTCTGATTGGTAAGGTAGAGAAAGAGTAGAGCTCGACATTGGAGGCTGGATTGGTAAGGAGAGCATCAAGGTAATTCCACTAGATGACTTTGAATTTGTGATTGGGATTAGATTTCTTGATTGAATTAGAGCATTCTCGATGCCCTTTGTAAATTGTTTGTGCATACATGACCCGAAGCAACATTGCATCATTCATTTGAACCAAGAGGATGGAGTTGGGGCCAAGTTGATGTCTGTGATCCAATTATCAAAGGGGATGTGCAAGGATGAACCTACCTACTTGGCAATGTTGGTGGAAAATGAGCCCACAATGGTCGAGGAAGTCTAGTATAATGTGGAAAAAGTGTTGGCCGAGTTAAGGGATATTATACCAACAAATTTACCGAAGCATTTATCACCTAAGAGTGATAGAGAAGCAACAACAGATGATGATTGTTGCTCTTCATCGAGGAATCAAACATATAAAGCTCTAGACTTGATCAAATAATGAGAGGATGAATGAATGATGTGTGCAATAATAAGGTAATTGGATTAGGGCTTTTAGTTTCTGATATTAAGATAATAAAATAAGGATAAAATAATTCCAAGGACCAAAAGGTAAATAAGGTAATAAAAGAAACTAAAAACAAACGTGTAATAAATGAATTAAGTTATCTTCCCTTATAGTGGGCGACAAAGGCTGCTGTGCATGGATTTTAATGGATGAACACTCGTTAGAAACATAAAGAGATAAGGATAGTAATAAAGAAGACATGTCAAAATTTTCATGGTCGAATATTTTTAAAATTGATTTGAAAATTTATCCCCGGTAGGTATGTTCTTAACGCAATCCTTAGGGATTTGGTAATGATAGTAGCAAGATGATAGAGGAGGAAGATGATGAATTATTGAGATGAAAGATACATGGACATGTCCTACCGAACCCTCCTAGTCATAATGAGAAGGCAAACTCAGTAATACGACTCTAACCAGTCCTCCTAATCGCAATGAGAAGGCAAACCGGAGTGTAAAGTTATCTATCTCAAGAACTTAGAAGAACTTAAAGGAAAAGATGGTTCGAAGGCAGAAGGAAATCAGCTCTTTCAAAAATGTATTCACGTTGTATTATTATTCAAATAAAAGATGAAATGTTTACAATGGTGGGAGGAGCCACCTTTATATAGGCGAGGAGGAATCCTTGTTGTAACCTAACTATGTAATAAATAGAGATGTCCTAATACCAATAAACTAATGATAATTGTTTTAAATCTATATTAATTCCTAATAAAGTAATAAATATAATCCTAAATGATAATGTATCATTCTATATTAAATTATATTACAAATAATCAATAAAAATATTGAAAATTCATAATTTATAAAATCACGTATTAATCCCGTATAGGATTTTCTGCATGCACCGTCTTCACTAAAATAAACATATCTTGAGTTCCGACATTGGAATGATGTGATTGAAGAACCTTTAGAAAGATAAGAGATAGTCGGTCATAAATCTAAAAGACATGTTGACAAAATAACATCAGCATCCCATTAAAAAAGCAATCGTAAGTCTGCTACTCTTTTGTTCTTCTTTTCTGATGCTTTGTCATATGGATGACTTAGAAGCGTCAGTCCATCTTCCTTTGATGTGAGCCTTATGATGCATGTATCATCCTCATTCTCTTCAAAATGATTTAACCTTGAATCTGATATATAAAGGGAGAAACATTAGATCCTTTTAAGAGTTCACTCACATTATACTTACATATTAGATATGCTTTGAATCTTTGAGACATTGTTCTTCTAATAGGTTCGAGTAAAACCAATAGTACAATGAAGTATGCATTGTCATCATTATGGAATCTAGTACATATATCATTCCCCCTCTCCTCAAAAGGATTCGTCCATGAATTTGAAAATTCAAGAGAAAGAGAATTAGATATGTGGGAAGGACAACTTGTGAAATTCTTATCCGAATCAATTTGATGTGTCTTTATGTGCTTTAGTTGAGGTTTATTCCTTGTTGGAATTGAATTATTATTGTATTGAAATTCTCTTTTGAACCCAGGTCTTGAAATTTGGTGTTTCAGTTGAAATTGAACATGGTGTTGGCCACTGTTGGTTTTCTTTGTGATTGCCTCATTTATCCTTTCCATGGTTTTACTCTTGTGTGGCGAGAAAGAGTGTTCAAAAACCATGTCAAGCGTTCCTGAAAGTAAACCATGAAGTCTCCTCAATGTGGTTCATGAGTTGAGAATTCTCGTGAGGAGCTTTGTGGAGTACATAACTTGTTCAGTTGAAACAAAAACCCATCTACAAAATAGAACTCATTAAAAAAACTTTTAAAAGAATGGGCATAAATATCATAAGTCTCCGAGTCATCTTGATGTACATCTTTAATATGTTAAATTCTCATAATAGTAGTATGCATTTGATAGGTAAGATTGTACCTTTGAGATAGTCATCTACTATGTTTTTCTTACCTCGGTCTTTTAACCACTTAAAAAATTTATGGTTAGTGAATGAAAAACTTTGTAGGAAGAAGATAATGTTACCATAATTCGAGTGCACAAACTAATACCATAAGTTCTTTTTCATAGGTAGAATAATTTAAATGTGCAACTTTTAACTTCTCGCTAAAGTAAGCGATATGTTGTCTATCGTGCATAAGAACTAGGCCTATGCCTATACCTGAAACATCATATTCTAGCTCAAAAGTATTAGAATAATCTGGAAGATGAAAAACTATAGTCGTTGTCTATCCTACTCAAGCATTTATCCCTTTTAGTCGATTGAAACCCTGTCCTTATCTCTAAGGTAGACAAGTTAGAACATCACCATCCCAGATCCATTCCATTGTTCACGTAGATCTATCTTAATTCTCTCGAATCTAAGAATCACTATCTAGACAAACGAAAATCCCTCGAAAGCTCTTACAAGGTCTAGAAATATTCCGCCTAGGCACCAGACAATCTCTCGAAGCTTTTACAGTGTCAAGACAAAAGGTTAAAACAATGAACAAAACAACACATAACAAAAACATACTTAATCATTCATTAACGATAAAATAAAATATCATCCAAGCATTCCCAACACCAAATAAAACAGTTTATGGTGTGGTTAACATCATCCCAAAAATATTCATTAAGTACAAGCCCTTATAAAAATAAAACATGAAGAATAAGAGGAAGAAAAACTCTCAGAATAGAGCTCTATCGTGACATCAGACCACCACCATGACTGCTCTAGCGCACCAGCCTCTCTCGAAGGACGGATGAGTGAGGACAATGGAAAAAGAACGCCGCGATCGTCTTTTTCCAAAGATGGGGAATTTTCTCTGTATGATTCTCGCCTCTCTCCCCTCTTTTTGGCAGCTGTGACTGTGTATTTATAATGAGAATTTTCCTAGGGTTTCACATCATTAAATTCCCTCTAAATAACTGTTTTTCTTGTCCAACTATAAATGGAAAGGTGGCTGGTTGTTGTCAGACTTTTGAGGGATTTCTTGCACGTGAGGTCAATCAGGCAGCTGGCAGGTGACATCAACAGTTCGTCAGATTCGCGTCAGACTTGCAAGATTTTCCTTGCCCTGGCAGGGAAAATATGTTCTTCACTGTATTCGTCTTCTGTGTTCCATTGTCCCTATCAAATTAATTTGTTTTGGCAAATAAATTTTTCCTCAGACATTTCCTGCATCATCACAATCAACAACAAACAACCTTTCTCATCAACAATATCAGTTTAATCAAATAAACTTTTCCTCGGAAAAACTTATCCACCATATGAAAATATGTTCCAAATGCAACTATATGAAGCTAAAATGCTTTGTCAATGGCTTTTAGACAATCAATAACTTAGGTAAAAAGACCTAAAATATAGTCTTTTTATGGAGTTATCACACCCCCAAACTTAAGCTATTGCTTGTCCTCAAGCAATGGATAATAAGAAGTTGAGAAATAAATCGCCATGGCAAAGCAAAAAAAATAGGACAATCATGTGGTTTAAAATTTCAGCCCTTAGTAAAAAGTTTTGCCTCAACATGGTACACTGTACGAGAAGTCAAGTACCTTCCCTAGCTCAGGATTCTTTTTCGGTGTGTGTGCGTGATTGTATAGCAGTCTATGCTTTAATGTAGTTAGAAAACTCATAAGTAAGCGCTTCTGTTTTGCCAAGACATCAAATTTTCATCAAGCATAGTTTCACTCCTATTTTTTTCAACATGTAACTTCAACTTTTTTTTAACATACTTTTAGGGTAGTCAACTCATCACACTACCATCCCACACTCTATGTGAAAGGGAGCATACCTTCTACCCCGAGCTAGTCAAGTAGAGTTTGATTTCTTTTTACACTTCTTCGAGGGGAGTCAGCCCATCACACCTACCATCCTACACTCTAGGTGAAAGGGAGCATACCTTCCACCCCCGAGCTAGTCAGGTAGAGTCATCTCGTGACTGCTTTCATTCACTCATATGTTGAGACAACCATTTATTTAAGGGATTTTTCCAGGTCATGCCATTGCATAGAAGAGTGTCCCGGTACAGCTCTGTCGAGACATTTATTTGTAATTCAACACAATTCAAAACATTAAGGAGTTCAATTTAGCCTTTCAAACATTTAATGCCACGATGCACAAAAAGTTCTTTCTTACAAATTTTCCAAGCACCTTAAGAAGAGAAAACATACAATCGTGTTCAAAAAGTCACAAATAATCAAGTCCTAAGGTCGGTTTTAGCCTTCATCAGTCATGTAAAATAATTATGGCCTAGCCAATAAAATTTGCTTTCATCATTGGGCATCATAAACTTTTTCCAACAACTATCCTAATGAAACTTATGCCATGACAACAAATATTTAAACCAATTATTATAAAAAAACTAAGTATGGAGTACAACACCTCCCCCAAACTTGAGAGATGCATTGTCCTCAATGTATGAAGACTAAACTAATGATGAAATGTAATGCAATGTACCTTGACTAGCATCTACTTTGATGGTGGTGGGTTTGTTTTACGCAGATTCATCAGGTAGAGAAGTTCAAACGTGATTGTCTGTCATCTTCAAGTGATGTTTGATCAGAAGTGTTGCAAGTCGCCTTGGCTTTTTTGTAGATGGGTGGACATCATCAGTAATGTCATCGTTTGTGCCAACACCAATTGAGTATTCTTTCTAAGTGGGTGCAACATCCACATGGGATTTACTCTTTTCCACATGCTTGGGAGCCTATTCTTATAAAAAAAACTAATATTAAAAGTAAATAAAGAAATAAAGCAAAGAAAAACAAAAACACAAAAAATTGCCATGACCAAAATAAAATAAATAGAGTTGAAGTGATGGAAACTCCAAACATCCTGAATTGATATGGTAGTTTTGTCGCATTCAATAGGAGCACCAGTATAGACTAAAATGCCCCACACATATAAAATTTCCACCTTCAAAATAGTTTGCCTTGGCATTTCATGTCTTTCACATCTGAATTATAGGACCTTTACAGTAGTCCTCTCTCCTTTAAAGTGCTCTCCACATGAAGCTGAATCGTAGTGGAATAGGATCTTTTCATTAGGCTTCTTCAATCATTTAGGGAAGGGTGAAGGGGGTCTGAGTTCATATATTGCAGGTGGGGGTAAAACTTTTAACGTAACAATAAATTTTCCACCATTAGTAGGATGACTTGTTAAACGTCAAATATTTTCTTGATTCTTCTCCCCAAACTTGTCTTCTTGCTTGAGCTGGGTACCACTCCTCATTGTAAGCGCATTGCATATGCATTGCTCATTTTCGTGAGGCTTAGTGATCTCAGTATCACTAGGGAGGCTTCCTTGTAGGCGAGCATGTAACGCCTTGGCAATTTGGCTCACTTAGTTCTCCAATACTCTTAATGATGAGCTATGACTTTGTAATAAAGTTGTACAACTTTGCAACAATATGCCTTGTCTTTTAATTATTGAAGAGTGTTCGTACAGCAAGGCCTTAGTTGAAGTCGTGAAATCTTTTGTCGAGGCCAAAAAATTTTGCAGTTAAGCTTCGTGGGAATTAGAATTTGAGAAAGATGTTGAACCCTTGTTAATATGTTTCCAGGGCATCTGTTGATGCTTAAAATTTATAGATTTATAAATATTTTATTGTGGCGTGTTAAGGTTGCATGCATGGTTTTTGTTGGTTCCTTAATTACCCCACGAAAAATTTGGATGTTGTCGCCATCTAGGACTATATGTATTAGAGTAGGGGTTGTTGTTGCTTCTATTAAAACTGGCCACGAAATTGATGGACTCCTGGTTTTATGGGCATTCACTTTCATGATGGTTGCCGTGGCAAAAATTACATGCTGAGCTAGTTACCTTGACTTCTTTCACCTCGCTGGAACACTGCAAAATTTTCAACATATTTGTTATGGCAGAGTGTTGGGCAGACACTGAATCCTTGGCATCAAGTTCAAATACCCCAGACACTTTCCTTCCAGTTCCAAGCCTTGTAGACAATAATTAATAATCGTTATTGGCTATCCTATCAAGTATATCAAAGGCTTCTTCGAGTGATTTGTCAAGCAGAGTACCATTTTTCGAGGCATCCAACATCATACGAGTGGGTGCGTTGACTCCATTATAGAAGATTACAATTTGAGTCTAGTCTTGGAATCCATGATTGGTGCACTTGCGAAGAAAACTTTTGTATCGGTCCCAGAACTCGTATATAGACTCTTCATCGCATTGGCAAAAAGATGCTATGGCATTCCTAAGATGGTTGTTCATATTGGGTGGATTATGCCATAACAAAAATTGTTTGCTGAAGTCTACCCAAGACCTTATCGAGCAAGAAGGTAGTCTATTAAGCCATGCCTTGGTATGATCTTTCAAAGAATATGGAAATAACTTCAATTTAAGCACATCTTCATGCACACCTTGCTTTCGAAAGGAGTCATATACCTCTAAAAATGCTCGAACATGTTGCCTTGCATCTTCATGAGGAGCACCACCATACTGTCCAATCAAGTCCAACATGTCGAACATAACCGGTTTGAGCTCAAAGTGGTCTGCCTGGATCTTGGGAGCTAGAATAACAGGCATAAGGTCATCCAAGGTGGGAGCTAAATGATCTCTAATAGTTCATGGTTATGTAGCATTATTTGCCTTTTTATTTGCCGTGACATTTAATTCTTCAGGTTTCTCCGCTTCATTTTGAACTTCGTATATAGCTTTTTGAGCTCCTTGAACAAATTCTCTTTGATAGATTTTTTTAGATCTCATGTTCAAAATGAGATAATGGTTCCTTGGGACTTCTAAAAGTTATGCAACCAGACAACACCTGAAAATGGTAAACAAAAATAGTGAATAAATCCATAAAAATAAAATAAAAATACAATAATAAAGAAACAAGATAATGATATAATAAAACTTTTAAAAACACCAATTGGCAATCCCCGACAACAGTGACAAAAACTTGATCGCTTGTAAATGTATATGCTAAGGAAAGCAAATCTGTGCAAGTGTACACAATCAATGCAAGTAATATAGTAGTGAGTGAGTATCATCTCCACAGGGATTGGAGGGCTTTTAAAAGATTGCTACAGCTAGGAATAGGTGTCACTAACTAATCCTAAGTATATAAGTCTAATGATATAAATAAGGACAATATGCAATGGCAAATAGTATGAACAGATCGAGAAAATTATGGTCAAGACAAGAAAAATATGCAAAGGTAAACAAATAAAAATTGTCAAGGCTAAAGTTATCAAAACTCTATAAATAAACTGGAAACCTCTCACAATCAGACTTTTAACGGGGCACTTAGGTTGGTTTTGCTATAGAGAGAAGTAATTTCATGCTAAGAATGATTTGGTATGCTATGCTTAGGCTGCCCGACAGGATTACTGAGTATTCTTAGACAGATGCTATGGCAATACTACACGGCATGAGCTACAACCCTTGGTTTGTCAGACTGTTGTTGCGGCAATACCTCTCAGCTTGAACTATAGTCGTTGTCTATTCTACTCAAGCATTTATCCCTTTTAGTCGATTAAAACCCTCTCCTTATCTCTAAGGTAGACAAGTTAGAACATCACCATCCCAGATCCATTCCATTGTTCATGTAGATCTATCTTAATTCTCTCGAATCTAAGAATCCCTATCTAGACAAATGACAATCTCTCGAAAGCTCTTACAAGGTCTAGAAATATTCCGCCTAGGCACCAGCCAATCTCTTGAAGCTCTTAGAGTCAAGGCAACATGTTAAAACAGTGAACAAAACAACACTTAACAAAAACATACTTAATCATTCATTAACGATAAAATAAAATATCATCCAAGCATTCTCAACAGCAAATAAAACAATTTATGGTGTGGTTAACATCATCCCACACACATTTATTAAGTACAAGCCCTTATAAAAATAAAACATGAAGAACAAGAGGAACAAAAACTCTCAGAATAGAGCTCTGTCGTGACATCAGAACACTAGCATGGCTGCTCTAGCGCACCAGCCTCTCTCGAGGGCTTGGCTGTCGCCCTGGTGAAGCCTGGCTATGGACGACACCAAGGACGAACGAGTGGGGGCAGTGGAAAAAAGGACGCTGCGACCGCCTTTTTCCAAACCTGAGTAATTTTCTCTGTATGATTCTCGCCTCTCTCCCTTCTTTTTGGCGGCTGTGATTGGGTATTTATAATGAAAATTTTCCTAGGCTTTCACATCATTAAATGCCCCATAAATAACCGTTTTTCTTGTCCAGCTATAAATGGAAAGGCGGCTGGCTGTTGTCAGACTTTTGGGGGATTTCTTGCACGTGAGTTCAATCAGGCAGCTGGCAGGTGATGTCAATAGTTCGTCAGATTTGCAAGATTTTCCTTGACTTGGCAAGAAAAATATGTTCTTCACTGTCTTCGTCTTCTGTGTTCCATTGTCCCTATCAATTTAATTTATTTCAGAAAATAAATTTTTCCTCAGACATTTCCCACATCATCACAATCAACAAACAACCTTTCTCATCAGCAGTATCAGTTTAATCAAATAAACTTTGCCTCGGCAAAACTTATCCACCATATGAAAATATGTTCTAAATGCAACTATATGAAGCTAAAATGCTTTGTCAATGGCTTTTAGACAGTCAATAACTTAAGTAAAAAGACCTATAAAATAGTCTTTTTACGGAGTTATCAGTCCCCATTTGATTTCAACTAACTTTTTGGTGATTTCTATCAAAGGAACGGAAATGGTAGAGAAATTCTTGATAAAGTAGCGATAAAAGCTTGCTAAGCCATGGAAAGATCTTACCTCGATTATGGAAGATAGCGTGGTCCTTTCTTGAATTACCTTCGCCATTTCAACATCGACATGGATTCCCTATGCAATTATTAAAAAGCCTAAAAAGATAAGCTTATAAAACAAGTACTTGTCCATGTTAACATAAAAGTGTTATCGTCAGAGAACATCAAGGACCGAGCAGAAGTGGGAGATATGAAAATCAAGAGAAGGTGAGTAGATAAGAATATCATCAATGTAAGCAACATATTTAGCTTTGGTTTGGTTTAACTCTTGTTTTGTCACTCAGATGACACAACGACTAATGTTTTCCTGGATGTAGCATTTTTGTAGCAAAATTAACTCTTTGGTTCCTCCGAGATTATTTGTGTGATGGGGGGGTATAATTGAACCTTGAATTAGATCAGTACGATATTGTTTCCCTTTTTCTGATGGTAATTCATCAGGTGAATCACCTAACACATCTCGAAAATCCTATAAGAGAAAAATAAACACACTATAAAAATCCTTATTAATGTTAGAAATCGAAACAATTGATTCCCTAAGCGAACAATGATGCAAGGCTTTTTGTGAAGAAGGTTCTCTCGCACTTCTTTTGTGCGCACACATAGATTAAGTCACTCTTTTCTTCTCACAATTAGGTTCACTTACCTCCCATGGGTCATTTTCTTTGCTTTTATTGGTTATGGCCTCTTTTGTTTTTTCCCCTTTTTCAATTTCTTTTTTTGTTTGTGTTTTCCCACACTCCTCACAAAATTTTATCACATGAATTTGAAGTACATCATTTGATTCCAATAGTGTAAGGCTAAGTGACAGAAGATCGATATCTTCTATTACAATGCTGCTAGCATCGTATTCATCGATGTCATTGTCTGATTTAGTATCCATGGTAGAATGCAAAATAAAAGAAAAAGTAGAAGTAGATGAACTACCATGGTAAGTAGATGAAGTACCTTGGTATGTAGATGAAGTAGCTTTGTAAATAGGTGAAGTACCTTGGTAAGTGTCTCTGAAATAATATTTCATCTGAAGTTGTTATTCGATTGCCATTGCTTTCTTCAGTGTATCTTCAAGGCTTTCATAACCATGTAAGTCATGAAAATTAATGATGTTTGGATGCAAGACGATGACAAATCTATTCACCGTATATCTTTCTACTTCATGTATGTTTGCACGATTTATTAAGGATGTGATCTTCTTGTAGTAGTCTTCTACTGATCTTCTGACTTGTCGAAGTCAATGAATTCGTTGCTTAACTTCACGAATGTAGTCTGTTAGGATAAAACATTTCCTCATTACTTGTTTAAGATCTGTCCATGACATGATCTCTGGTATTTGGAAACCTTGTATCATCTTTTGTGTTTGTTTTCACCAAGTGAGAGCATAACCATGGAATTCTGAGGTGATCAATGGTACTTGTTTTCCCTAGGACAATTGTAGTAAGAGAACATACGGTCAACTTTGCTCTCCCAATCTATGTAGCCGTCTGGATCGTAATCTCCTTTGAATATGGAATTGTGAACTTTGGTTTAGCAAAAAGGTCCGGCCTGTGAAATCTCGATTGATCATTCGCGTTTTGTTGTCTTCTCATGGGGAGATTAGTCGAAAGTTCATAAAATCATTTTTGAATTCCCTGCATTAAGGCAGACTGTTGATTTGCAACAATCAGTAGTTTTGCTAAAGTATTATTCAAAGTAGATTCTTCTCCCATCCTAAAATCACAACACTCAAAGAAAAATTTTAAAGTAAAAAGAAAAAGAAAATAAGAAACCTCACAAGTCACTCCAAGGAAGTAACACAACGAGAGGCAATAAATTCGATCTTCTACTCATTAAAACTTTCTTCTCCAACAAGCTTTCTAATGTTAATACCGGAGTTCAATCACTAACAAAGGAAGAAAACATTACTTAAGGGTTCTAATAGGCCAAAAAATGATATGAATCCAAGAGAACGAGAATGCAAGGAAGAAGAAGTATGAAAAATCTATAATCCTACTAAAATAAAAAAGAGAATGTGTTAGATGATATAAAGGAAAAATAAAAGAACCTAAAGAAATAAGAGTAAAATAAAAAGTTGGAAAAATTAAACCCAAAAAAACATGATTCGTTGGATCAACTTGAGAAATGCTTTTATTGGATTTTTCAATCTAAAAAATTTCTAATTTTTGTTCTGGATACCCCTTAGTGTATTTAGTTCCAATATGGAAAATTTTAGGAGAAAATTCCATATGGAACAATCTCGGAAAATTCGTCAATGACCTTTGCTCAAATCTATCGATCAAACTGAGGAGCTGTTTGATTAACTTTTTTGATTTGGTATTTGATCTTCAAAAATTCTGAAACATTTTTTTGAATGTCTTAAAATGAATGTAGATTTATTATAGAAAATTGTATAAGAAAATTATTTATAGAAAATTCTAGAAAATTTTGATAAGAGCCAGTGTTCAAATCTACTGCACAAACTTGAACGATGGATCAAAGGGATCAAATGAAGTTCGATTGGTCTGAAATTTGAATAGGAGATTTCTATTAGGATGATGCAAGTACCTCTAAACAAATTAGTCCTAAATTCTTTCTTTTGTGTTTACTGATTTTTTTTTGACTTTTTCTATTTTTTATGTCTTTATCTTTTATTTTTTTATTTTTTCCTTTTGATGAAAAATATCAAAATAACAAGAAGGAATTGAAACTAAACTAAAAATTGAAAAAGAACCTGAAAACGATGATCTTATCTCAACTAGCTCTGTTGGGGTACCTTTATGAAGTATGCTTGTAAGAACAAACATGGAAACTTGATTCTCTCCAAGAATCATCGCAAATCTGATACTAATTGATAGAGAAGTAGTACTGGATGATGATCATTGGTCTTCGTCGAGGAATCAAAACTAGAAAATTTTATACTCGATCAAAGAACAAGATGATGAATGAATGATGTAGGAGGCATCAAGGCAATTGTATCAGGGCTTTTAGTTGTTGATATTAAGACAAGAATAAGTTAAGACAATAAAATAAGGATAATATAATTCTAAGGACGAAAAGAGAAACAAGGTAATAAAAGAAACTAAAAGATAAACATATAATAGAGGAATTAAATTATCTTCCCTTATGGTGGACAACAAGGGATGTTGTGGATGGACCACAACGAAGAAGATGAATCATAATACTCTTTAGAAAGTAATGAGATAAGGATCGCAACGAAGAAGAATGATCAGAATTCTGACGGTCAGATCTTCGTTAAAATTGATTTGAAAATTTACCCCCGGTATGTGCTTAACGCAAACCTTTAAGATTTGGTAATGATGGTGGCATGATGATGGAGGGGAAGATGATGAATTATGGATATGAAAGATAGATGGTTATGTCCTATCAATCCTTCCTAGTCACAATGAAAAGACAAACTCGACAATACGACTCTAATCAACCCTCCTAATCGTAATGAGAAGGAAACTGGAGTGTGAAGATCTCTCTCTCAAGAACTTGGAAGAACTTAATGGAAAAGATGCTTCGAAGGCACAAGGAAATCAACTCTTACAAAATTTTACTCACGTTGTATTATTATTCAAAGAAAAGATGATGATGTGTTTACAATGGTGGGAGGAGCCTCTTTTATATAGGTGAGGAGGAATCCTTGTTGTAACCTAACTATGTAATAAATAATGATGTCCTAATACCAATAAACTAAAGATATTTATTTTAACATTATATGAATTCATAATAAAATAATAAATCTAATCCTGAAAGATAATTTATCATCCAATATTAAATTATATTACAAATAATCAATAAAAATATTGAAAATTCATAATATTTATAAAATCATGTATTAATCCTGTATATGATTTTATATATGCGTTTTCTTCACTAAAATGAACCTATCTTTAGTTCTCAATATCAGAATGAGGTGATTCAAGAACTGTTGGAAAGATAAGAGACAGCTGGTCATAAATCCCATTAAAAAAAGAAATCATATGTCTGATGCTCTGTTGTTCTTCTTTTCCAATGCTTTGTCGTGTGGATCACTTAGAAGCGTTAGTCCATCTTCCTTTGATGTGAGCCTTGTGATGTATGTATCAAAGAGGGAGGTGGATTACAAATGGAGCTTCTGCCGAATATAGAGCCACCTGCTAAGGTACCTTACCATATGGCTCCACTCGAATTGAAGGAACTTCACAGACAACTGAAAGGTTTCTTGGATGCGGGGTATATCTGACTATCTAAGGTACCTTTTGGTGAACCAGTGCTATTCCAGAAGAAGCATGATGGCTATCTCCGAATGTGAATCAAATATTAGGTTTTGAATAAGCTCTTTGTGAAGAACAAGTACTTGATCTCGTTGATAGCATAATTGTTCGATCAACTTGGTGGTGCATGGTGGTTCACCAAGTTGGATTTTCCATACATATATTACAAAGTCAGGATAGTCAAGGGTGATAAACCATAGATAGCTTGTGTGACACACTATGATTCGTATGAGTTCCTTGTGATGCCCTTTTACCTCACGAATGACTCGCTACAATTTGTACATTGATGAACAATGTACTACAACCCTTTCTTGATCAATTCATTATAGTTTACCTTGATGACATCATGATGTATAGTAAGACTCTTGAGTAATATGTTGAGCATTTGAGAAAGGTTTTCCAAGTCTTATGTGAGAACGAGCTCTATGTCACACAAAATAAGTGTTCCTTTGCCTAAAAGAAGTTTCTTTTTCTTGGTCATGTTGTCGGATGAGGCAAGCTTCATATGGATGGGGATAAGGTTCGGGCGATCGATGAGTGGAAATCACCACCAAAGTTTCTGAGTTGAGGGCATTCTTGAGATCAGCTAATGTTGAAAACATTCCTAAGTATATTCGATTTAATTAATCGAATATCAAAATATTACTCCAAGTCTTTCAAAATCAATTTCAAACCTTACTAAATGTGTAAAATTGTGTTTTATACTTAATATATTTTTGAAACAATTTTCACAAAGTATTTTGAACCAAAATCAAGCCTAAAATCAATTTTCAGAGTGATGCACCAATGCACTAATCCATGCATCGATGCACCATGAATTAAATTAAACATCGAATGCATTTCATGCATCGATGCACATACCATGCACCGATGCACTGAGGATTTTTATGAAAACATCGAATGCATTTGATGCATCGATGCACCAGCCATGCATCGATGCACTCTGGCTATTTTGAAACATTGAATGCACTTGATGCATCGATGCACTAAGGGTCCAACGGTCAAAATATTTGAATTTTACACTGATGCACCGATGCACCATGGGTATGCACCGATGCATTGACGCTCCCAACTGCTTTAATTAATTGTTTTCACACTTAAACGACTCTATTGACTCCAATAAGCATCCCCAACGTTCAGAATAATTTGAAGGTTTATTTAAACAAGCTTAGAAGCCATTGATCAATAACAAGAAATAACAATCAACAAGAATCAAGAGGGAATCAAAGAGAAAGCATCAAACCTCAAGTTTTAGCATTTCAAGCCTATTTTTCATTCAATATTCATTTTGCTTTCAAGAACACTACTTGTACTCAATTGTATTTATTTTTGAGTGTTCTTTTCTTTGTTCTAGAATTGTGTAAACAATCTACCTTGTGAGGATTTCCTTGTAAGTTAGCAAATTTGCAATCTTCTCTTTGAGAAAGAGTGTTCTCAAGAATTGGGGTATATTCTTGAGACAATGGTAAGGTTATCTCTTTGGCCTCAAAAGAAAGAACAAATTAGTGAATTTGTTGGAAAATCCTTAGTGTGGATAGCTAAGGTAGTGGACATAGACTTTGATTGAGAAAGTTGAACCACTCTAAATCGCTGTGCAATTACTTTCAATTTTCTGCAAAAGCTTCCACCAAAATTTTAATTGCCAATTCACCCCCTCTTGGCCGATTCCGTCGATCGATTAACTCAACAATTGGTATCAGAGCCTCACTCATTTGAAGGTTTAATCGCCTCTTGAGTCGATTCGGGAAGAGTTACATCGATTATCAAGTCATCAATGGCCTCTACTTCAAATGTCGACTCCGGTCTCGATTCGATGCCCGTCAACAAGTATCTTTTCTTCAATGGATCTAACTATGCCTATAGGAAGAATATGTTGATGTATTTCATTAAACCAAGTGACATGGGAGTATGGAATGTTGTAGAAGACAGATATATCAAGCCTCTCACTCATCCGAGATTGTGGAGTGAGGAGAGACAAGAATGTTCCATCTCAACTCCAAAGCAATCCATATCATATTTTGTGCTCTTGGACCAGATGAATATGGAAGAGTTTCATCTTGTACAACCACCAAAGAAATATGGGATAAACTACGAGTCACTCATGAAGGCACCGACGAGGTAAAAGAATCTAAAATTAGTCTTCTAACACATAGCTATGAAAATTTCAGGATGAAACCAAATGAAGATATCAAAGCTATGACGGATAGATTCTCAACGATTGTCAATGGTATCAAATGATATGGAGAGATCATTCCAAATGAAAAGCTTGTGAGGAAGTTAGTTTACTCACTTCCAAAATCGTGGCAATCCAAGAAGACGACAATCATCAAGGCTAAGAACCTAAAATCCTTAACTCTTAAAGAGCTAACTGGTTCCCTCCTCACTCATGAAATGATGCTTGAAGATGAGGTGGACCTCGATAAGATTGATGAGACACTAAAGAAGAAGGAGAAGAAGAAAAACATTCGAGTTGCTCTCAAATCCACAAAAGATGAGAGTGATTCAGATGATGATGACGAGGAAATGGCATTGTTTGCCAAACGGTTCAGAAGAATGATGAGACCTTACCGAGGAAGAAAATTCAAACGAAATGAAGGTCTCAAAAATGAACAAAAAGAGAAGGACCCTGTCATTTGCTATGAATGCAAAAAGTCGGGGCATGTCAAATATGATTGCCCACAATTAAAAAGAAAGGAACAATCAAAGAATAAGCACAAGGCTCATGTGGCTACAAGGAGCGATGAAGAGGGTTCTGATGAAGAGGAACAAGAAGTAGCAAACTTGTGCTTGATGTCATTCGGGGAAGATTCTAAGGTAACCTCTAACTCGTCTGAATTAGATGATTTATCTTATGATGAGTTATTAGAGGAATATAATGGGTTGGCTTCGGATTATGAGAATTTTTTTTAAATATAAAAATGATGTCTTAAAATTGAAAAAATGAAAATAAGCTCATATCCAAGACCAACAATGATTTTGAAAGTAAAATCAAATATTTGCAAATCAAACTAGAAGAGTTTGAAAAGAAAAATTTAGATTTGCAAAATTTACTTTCAAAGGTCAATGATGATCATCAAAAAGAAATTGATGATCTTAAAGATTCTTTTGAGAAAGTTGGAACAAAACGTTTTAAAAATGGAGAAAATTCAAAATCCAACTTTGTTAGAATAAGTTTTAAAAACTACAATCATAGAGGTCCCCGAAGAACCTCTAATGGAAAAATCGTTAGAAGTATATGGGTTCTTAAAGGACTTATTACTACTAAAGATAAAGATATCCACACAAATGGATACCTAAGGGGACTGGGATTTTGGAAACTAATGAATATAGACCCAAAAGAATTTGGGTACCAAAAATTAGAAATTAATCTATGTTTGTAGGAAAAGGATAATTGCTACAAGGCACGAGAAACAAATTCAAACTCATGGAACCTTGATAGTGGATGCTCAAGACACATGATCGGAGACAAAAGTCGGTTCATAGAGCTTAACGCCAAAAATGGAGGAGAAGTGACTTTTGGTGATAATTCAAAAAGGTCATATCAAAGGTATAGGTACCATATGTAATACCTCTTCCATACAAATTAAAAATGTTTTATATGTGAATGGATTAAAGCATAATCTCTTAAGTATTAGTCAATTATGTGATAAAGGATTCAATGTCATGTTTAAAACTAATGGTTGTAATGTTATTGACATTGCATCTAATCGGATTATGCTTGTTGGTCATATAATAGGAAACATAAACATGGTGCATTTAGACTCTATTGATATAACTAATTTATGCCTAGTTGCTAAGGATGAGCATGATAGTTGGTTATGGAATAGGAGACTAGGACATGCTAGTATGAGTGTTTTTGCAACGGCTAATTCAAGGAAATTTAGTTCGAGGGTTTCCTAAGCTTAAATTTGATAATGATAAAATCTGTGATGCTTGTGCTAAAGGAAAAAAAAAGCTAATTTCTTTTAAATCCATTAATGATGTATCAACTAGTAGAGTATTACAATTGATCCATATAGATCTTTTTGGGCCAACTAGGACTACTAGCTTGGGTGGAAAACAATATGCATTTGTCTTAGTAGATGACTATTCTAGATATACTTGGGTTCCATTCTTAAGTACTAAAGATGAAGCATTAGAAATATTCATCACGTTTTCAAAAGTAATCCAAAACAAAAAAGGTTACTCTATAACTAGTGTCAGGAGTGATCATGGAACTGAATTTGAAAATCTTGGATTTACTGATTTTTGTAATTCTAATGGTATTAGCCATAATTTTTCAGCACCTAGAACCCCTCAACAAAATGGAGTTGTTGAGAGGAAAAATCGAACTTTAGAAGAAATGTCAAGAACCATGCTTTGTGAAAACAATTTGCCAAAATATTTTTGGGCGGAAGCCACAAATACCGCTTGTTATGTTGTAAATCGAGTAATGATTAGGCCAATCTTAAAGAAAACTCCATATGAAATTTTCAAAAATAAAAAGCCTAACATTAGCTATTTTCATCCTTTTGGATGTAAATGTTTTGTTTTAAACAACGGTAAAGACAATCTTGGCAAATTTGATGCTAAAAGTGATGAAGGAATTTTTATGGGTTATTCCTTAAATTCTAAAGCTTATCGAGTATTTAATAAAAGAACTTTAGTTGTAGAAGAGTCTATACATGTTGTTTTCGATGATAATCCCCTTCCAAGGAAGGATTCTTGTTTGAATGATGACGTAGGTATTATAAATATAAATGACGTTGAACATGATGTTGGAGAACCATCATCAAAGGAAGAAACGAAAGGTGAGGAAACTCAAGATCCTCTCGAGAATCCAACCATTAAAGAAAGGGAAGTATCTTACCCAAGAGAGTACAACTATGTCAAGGATGCTGAGATTATAGGTGATCCATCCAAAAGGGTAACAACTCGATCTTCTCTTAGAAATATTTGTAATTATGTTGCATTTATCTCATGCATAGAGCCTAAGAATATTAAAGAAGCATTAAAAGATGAACATTGGATTATGACTATGCAAGAAGAGTTAAATCAATTTGAGAGAAGTAAAGTATGGACATTAGTTGAAAGGCCTAGTAATAAATCTACTATAGGTATTAGATGGGTGTTTAGGAATAAGCTTGATGAAAGTGGTAATATAGTGAGAAACAAGGCTAGACTTGTTGCTCAAGGGTATACTCAAGAAGAGGGTATAGATTATGATGAAACATATGCTCCCGTAGCTAGGTTGGAAGCAATTAAAATGTTATTAGCATTTGCATGTTTTAATGAATTTAAATTATATCAAATGGATGTTAAAAGTGCATTTTTAAATGGTTTTATAAAGGAAGAAGTGTATGTGAAACAACCTCTAGGTTTTGAAGATTTAAAATTTCCAAATCATGTTCTTAAATTGAAAAAGGCGATTTATGGTTTAAAATAAGCTCCTAGAGCTTGGTATGAAAGATTGTCAAACTTTTTAATTGAAAAAGGTTTTTCAAAAGGGAAGGTTGACACTACATTGTTTTTAAAGCATAAAGGTAATGATTTATTAGTAGTTCAAATTTATGTTGATGATATAATATTTGGCTCTACTAATGATGTTCTTTGCCAAGAATTTTCTAAGCTAATGCAATGTGAATTCGAGATGAGCATGATAGGGGAGCTCTCATTTTTCTTGGGACTCTAAATCAAGCAAAGAAAAGATGGAATCTTCATCAATCAAGCTAAGTACGTCAAAGACATGCTCAAGAAGTTTGGACTGGAAAATGGGAAACCACATGACACTCCAATGAGCTCATCAACAAAGCCTGATATAGATGAAGGAGGTAAATGTGTGGATGTTAAATTATAGAGGTTAATGATTGGTTCTTTGCTTTATCTAACTGCAAGTATACCAGACATTATGTTTAGTGTTTGCTTATGTGCTAGATTTCAATCATGCCCTAAGGAATCACATTTACTAGCTGTTAAGAGGATCTTTAGATACCTTAAGGACACTCACAGTTTAGGACCTTGGTATCCTAGAGACTCTAGCTTTAGCTTGTATGCCTTCTCTAATGCGGATTATGGAGGATGCAAATTAGATAGTAAATGCCAATTCCTTGGAAATATGTTGATTTCTTGGTTTTCAAAGAAACAACATTGTGTTGCATTATCTGCCACTGAAGCGGAATACATTTCAGCCGGTAGTTGTTGTGCACAAATTTTATGGATGAAACAACAACTTTTTGATTATGGAATGGAAGTAGGTACCATTCCTATCAAGTGTGACAATACTAGTGCTATTTGTATCACTAAAAATTCCATCCAAAACTCTAGAACTAAGCATATTGAAATTAGACATACTTCATTATTGTTGATACTTTGCACCAATTAGCGGATATCTTTACAAAACCTTTAGAAAAGGAAAGATTTTGGACACTTAGGAGATAATTAGGTTTAACTGACCTATATTCACTTAGTGTTTAAAATAATTTTATCACTTTTAAGTATAAATGAAAAATGCTTATAATAATAATAATTTTTTATTGCATTCTTTTCTATTAGTTAGGGGGAGTTTATCTTGCTTTATGAAAATTAATTTTATGTTCAAAAGAAGTTTAAGGATTAATTTGATGGATTGAACATGATTAATTTTCAATATATGAGTTGCCAATACCACTAGAGCCAATTAATTTTGCATTTTGAGTGTTTAAAACAGATTTTTTACATTTTTGTGCTTCATGCATTGATACACCTAACAGTGCATCGATGCATCCTTGAATGTGCATCGATACACCATGAAGGTGCACTGATGCATGCCTTGAATGTGCATCGACGCACAATGCCATGTATCGATGCATCTGTCGGGTTTTAGGTATTAAAACACTATTTTCTCATTTTTGTTTCAAATGTCTAAACCTTAAAATACTCCGTTGTTCATCCCTCTCTCATTAAAAAATCTCCTTTTGCTCAAAATCAACAAAATATTGTCAGAATATTCGAGCTTTTCAACTTCTTATCCTGCTACTATCATTAAATCATGCAACACAACATCTCATTCCTCTCAAATCCAAAATTTTCAAGGTATTGTTCTTAAAACCTCTATTTTATCATATTCTAATCTTAGGACTAGTTTTAATTAGTTTTAGGATGAACATTTTACCGGGCATTGATTGTTTGATGATTACAAACTAAATTTTACAACCAATTTCATCAATAACTCACAAATTTTCAAAGAAATTTTTGAATTTTCGAAATAAAAAAAATCAAAAATTTGAATTTAATTTTTAAATTTGATGTTTTTGATTTAATTATGTTGTTTTCATAAAAACTATACATATTATAATTTTTACAAAAATTGTTTTCAAATATTTTTCAAAACCTTTCCCATCAGGATTCGGTTTAGAGAACCCTCAATTATTGAGGACTCAATTGAGTTTTGGGATTGATTACTGTGCATACATGTGTTTTAAATTGCAGGTTACATTCCTTTTTAGAATCTTTAAAACATGTCAAATCCCAAACGCCCTAGGACTTCATCGAGTCCTTCTCGTTCAAACTAACCTCCTAATCCCGTTCCTCCTCCATCTACATCTCTATTAGGATCTTGTTTTAACATGTCTGAACATCGTAGAGACGAATTGTACTCTAGGTACAAAAATTCTTTTCAATCTTATAGAATATGGGAAGAGTGTATTCCTTCTCTTCAAGCTATGATAGATATTGACTTTGAATACCTTCCGATTCTTAAAGTTGGAAGTTTGATAAAATGTTTTAGCTCAAACCTATCGTTTATCAATAGTTAGTCCGCATTTTCTATTCCAATGTGGTATGTATTCAAAATGAAACTCAATGTGGGACTATAGCCATTAGATCCTATCTTTTAGGCCAATATATTAATATTGACCCCGATACTATAGCTTTCCATTTTGGGTTAGATGATGATGGATCATACAATGAGAATGAAAATGTAGAATATCCATATGTTCCAAATTCTAGTGTTAGTACTCTACGATCTCATCACAATCATTTTCTTCATTTGATGATCTCTTGGTGGTTTAGACCATCCAGAGGTAGGTACTCCACTCTTCGTGCTAGGGATTTATGGTGGATGCACTGTATAAAAAATAAGATCAAAATAAATAAGCCCCAAATTATTTTTAGTCAACTAGTGGACATCATAAACATTGTTCCTTCAAAACATGTTGAAACATTGATTTATGGATGTCTTCTGAGTAACCTCTTTATCAAACTTGGTCTAGATATCTCTCTCGACAATCCTATCCCACTCCAAAATCAAATCAATCTTACCTCCTTGAAGAAAGCGGATTGGAAACAAGATAAGGAAACCGATCTTTAGGTATTTCGACCCGGTAAGCAAACTCCAGAAGCTAGCTCTTCACGAGCTGCTCCTAACTCTTCTCGTGCTCATCCTCCTCCTTCGGCACCGGCTGCTGACGATGATCCTGAGTTTCAACAACTTATGTAAGATATCAACGATCACGTTCTAGACGATGAGCCTGTACCAGAACTGGCACGGCAAGAAGATCAAATGCCACCATATTTTTTATCCTTCTTGGAGTCGTTTGATCTGAGGTTTGCCTCCATGGAGTCTCAGAATACTGAGT
The DNA here is from genome assembly GCF_006381635.1 of Hibiscus syriacus. Taxonomy (NCBI): domain Eukaryota; kingdom Viridiplantae; phylum Streptophyta; class Magnoliopsida; order Malvales; family Malvaceae; genus Hibiscus; species Hibiscus syriacus. The sequence continues at coordinate 7,738,517 of NW_024062800.1, read as the reverse complement.
TTCAGCGGGAGATGCGTGAACGAATGGACGCTCTCACTCTTGAAGTTCGAGCTCATTATCCTCCTCCTCCCGATCCTCCGATGGAGTAGATTTGTTTCCTTGTTATGTTTTCTTGGATTTTCAAACTTGGATTGATTTTGATGTTTCTTGATGTTTAAATTTGATGGTTGTTGGATGTTTTGAACTTATTTGTTTTTTTATGAATTTTTTAACTTAATATTTATATATATTTGGTTTGAATTTTCATTATGAGCTTAATGTTTATTAATTTTATTTTTTGCATCATTTACATACTAGTTATATTATGACCAATTATGCCATTTCACATCTGTTTATGATTATTGATTATGAAACAAATGGCTAATCTATCTTTTGATTGTGATCTTAGCAGCTTAAGCTATATATATATTTAATCAATTGGCTATGTTTTTCAAAACCTTGTTTAAATCGATTTTTAAGTCTTTTTGATTTAACAAAAAGGGGGAGAAATGTTAAGTGTTAAAATGTTTTAAAGGGGAGAAGTATTAAAGTAAGGGGGAGTAATTTCAAACTTAATTTTTCAAAATTTATTTTCAAAGAAAATCTTAAAATTACACAAATGTTTTGTTATATCAAAAAGGGGGAGATTGTTGAAAACATTTTTGTGTTTCGATATAACAAATCATGTTTAAATGAATTTTAAGATTTTAAAAATGATTTTCTAAGTATATTCGATTTAATTAATCGAATATCAAAATATTACTCCAAGTCTTTCAAGATCAATTTCAAACCTTACTAAATGTGTAAAATTGTGTTTTATACTTAATATATTTTTGAAACAATTTTCACAAAGTATTTTGAACCAAAATCAAGCCTAAAATCAATTTTTCAGAGTGATGCACCGATACACCAATCCATGCATCGATGCACCATGAATTAAATTAAACATCGAATGCATTTCATGCATCGATGCACATACCATACATCGATGCACTGAGGATTTTATGAAAACATCGAATGCATTTGATGCATCGATGCACCAGCCATGCATCGATGCACTCTGGCTATTTTGAAACATCGAATGGCGATGCACTCTTAGTGCACCAATGCACTCTTAGTGCACCGATGCACTAAGGGTTCAACGGTCAAAATATTTGAATTTTACACTGATGCACCGATGCACCATGGGTATGCATCGATGCACTAACGCTCCCAACTGCTTTAATTAATTGTTTTCACACTTAAACGACTCTATTGACTCCACTAAGCATCCCCAATGTTCAGAATCATTTGAAGGTGTATTTAAACAAGCTTAGAAGCCATTGATCAATAACAAGAAACAACAATCAACAAGAATCAAGAGAGAATCAAAGAGAAAGCATCAAACCTCAAGTTTGAGCATTTCAAGCCTATTTTCACTCAATATTCATTTTGCTTTCAAGAACACTACTTGTACTCAATTGTATTCATTTTTTAGTTTTCTTTTCTTTGTTCTATAATTGTGCAAACAATCTACCTAGTGAGGATTTCCTTGTAAGTTTGCAAATTTGTAATATTCTCTTTGAGAAAGAGTGTTCTCAAGAATTGGGGTATATTCTTGAGACAATTGTAAGGTTATCTCTTTGGCCTCAAAAGAAAGAACAAATTAGTGAATTTGTTGGAAAATCCTTAGTGTGGATAGCTAAGGTAGTGGACGTAGACTTTGATTGAGAAAGTCAAACCACTCTAAATCGCTGTGCAATTACTTTCAATTTTCTGTAAAAGCTTCTACCAAAATTTTAATTGCCAATTCACCCCCTCTTGGCTGATTCTGTCGATCGATTAACTCAACAACTAACTATTATGAAAGGTTTGTGAAGGGCTATTTCAATATCGCCGCACCTTTGATCGAGTTTCTCAAGAAAGAAAAGGTGTGGGAATGGAGTGAGAAATGTCAAGAAGCTCAAAAAGATCAAGGATGCCATGGTGAGTGAGCCAGTGTTGGTGTTACCAGATTACACCAAGCCTTTTATATATGAAAGTCGGAAGCTCAATTAGACCGATGCATCTGATGTTACCATTTAGTGGGGTCCTTATGCAAGAGGGACATTCGATTATATATGAAAGTTGGAAGCTCAATTAGACCGATAGGAGGTACTCGGTTCATGAGAAGGAGACAACCGTGGTGGTGCATTGTTTGGGTACATGGTAACAATATTTACTTGGTTTTAGATTTATGGTTTATACAAAAAATGTGGTAAATAGTTACTCTCTTACCTTAAAAGAAGCTTTTTCATAAGCAGGCTCGATGGAAAGAGTTTATTTTCAAGTTCAACTTTTCCATGGACTAAAAGCCCATAAAGATGAATTGTGTTACGGATGGCTTAAACTGGAGGCATACCATTGAGATTGTGAAGGGCCATTACTTGAGAGGATCAATGAGGGTTTTCCCCATGACCCTATGGCCAATACTTTGATAGAAGGCACCAAAGAGGGGAGAACTAGAAAGATTTTGATCGAGGGGGAATTTCTCTATACTCGAGGGCATCGTTTTACGTGCCGCAATATGGGAAGTTGCGAAAAGAGCTCATGAAGGAATGCCATGATTCCAAGTGGGCAAGACATCCAGGAGTTGATCAGAATTTAGAACTACTTGCGGAGTAGTACTATTGGTCTTACATAGTGGAAGATATGCAAGCCTACATGAGGGCTTGTCTTGTGTGCCAGCAAGATAAGATCGAGATGAAGAGACCGACGGGATTGTTGCAACCTTTTCCCATTCATGAGCGGCCATAAGGGAGTATATCTAGATTGAGTAAAGTCACACGGAGTGCTAATCAGAGTGAAAGTCTCATATGATAAGGATATTGAAGACATCCAAGCCGAGAGAGTCAATTGATAACCAGGACACCACCCGAGGCATGAGTACTTTATTTTGTGGAAAAAAATCCTGAGAGTGAATGGATTTGGGAGCTTACTGAGGGACTTTGGCAATTCAGATCCAAGATAGGTCAATACTATTCCAGATGAGTGATGAGGATGTCACTAGATCCGGTGGAGGAGAATGTCACAAGTCGTGTGCCCATGACTGAGGTCACAACACAAGAAGGTGCCTATGACAACTTCGGTGGAGTTTTGGGCCTTGTAAAACCCTTTCAGATTGGCCCATTCCATGATGATGAATAGACTTGCACGATTCTAGCAAGTGGATCACTTGGTTAATGCATGATCATCTTGATTATTTCCATAATCTTTGTAATCTTCTTTCTAAGGCAAGTTATATCAATCATTGAATAGTTTCCTTAGTTAAAGAGATCTCGTAATTATGATTCTTTAGATTAGGGGATTATATTCGATCTAGTCTGTCGATGTACTTACATCTTATATGTTTATTAAGGGGAGTCTTCACTATAAATTGAGGCCTCTCCTCCTCACACTTCTTCATTTTTGTGAAATATCAAAGCATTATATCAAATTCTTTTGTCTTGTTCTTTTTTTTTACTTTCTCTTTCAAAGTTCTTTTGCTTTTGTTCCTAATCTTAGCATCACTGCTTGGATTGTTTTTAGGCTAACTTAGCTGTATTCTTTGAAGAAACGACTAAGGTCGTGTGTTCGAGGCAATTTAAGTTGCAAGGGCGTGACAATATTGATATCCTATCGATTGTGTAGTGGCAAAATTAGCTTGAATCGTAGTGATAAAGTTGGATTGTGCAACATAATTCTTTAACCTTGAGTTAGTTCCATGGATCATTCAGAATCTTTTGCATCCAATCAATTTTCTAACTTTGACACTAAGTGAGATATTTTTTATTCGATGATATGAAATATTCTCAATCGTTGTTGATCCACGAAATATATCTATGTGCCACGAGAATACAATTAAATTGCATATGGAATTATAGTCCTTTCATTCTCCTCATACTAGATCGAAGAATATCTTCATAGCAAATTTATGATTTAGCATTAGTCTGTTGATTATTATGTTTTAGGCTTTGTTAAACCCTTTTTCAATTCAAAAATAATAATTACTTTAGTTTATATTCATTTTTAAAGCATTTTGACCCACAATATTTTATTTTAGGATAAAAAGAATCATATTTAGAGAGTTATCATTTAATGACTAACAATTTTTATCCTCAAAAGAATCTTTTTGACTAAAAAGTAAAACATTAAAAACTAAAATACTAAAAGAATTAAGACTGAAGTAATTATTTAATCAAATATTAGTGATATTTTTTATCATTATGCCTAAGACCCCGTTTGACGTGGCTTTTTAAACGCACATTTAGTTAAAGAGCCCGCTTTGACAGCAAAATCAATGCCAAACGGGGTAAAAAATGAAAAACAATTGCGATCGAGACGGTGGTTTCAAATCAACCGCAAAAGCTATAATTTGTAGCTTTTTCATTATCAACTTTACGTTTGGGAGTAAATTACAATTTTACCCTTGTTATGTATAACTCCACTCAACTATGTATTTACATTCTATTTTAATAATTTAATATTAACATCCTTAAAAAATAATTTATTACTTAATAATTTATTTTAATTATATAAAAGTAAATAAAATTCATGGTTTATATATTGAAATATTAAAAAAATATTTTTATATTTGCTTGTTAAAAAATATTGATAATATATTTTTTTCATAATAAAATATTTCATTTATAAAACTGATACATAGGTCGCAAGACTCAGATAAAATGAAGATGGACTAATGCTTCTAAGTGATCCACATGACAAAGCATTGAAAAAAGAAGAACAACAAATCAACAGACTTGCAACTGCATTTTGAATGGGATCCTGATGTTATTTGGTCAATATGTCTTTGGAGTTATGACCGACTGTCTCTTAGCTTTACAACGGTTCTTGAATCGCCTCAATCCAATATAGGTAGCTCAAGATATGTCCATTTTAGAGAAGACATCGCATGTAGAAAATCCTATATGGGATTAATAAGAGATTTTATAAATATTACGAATTTTCAATATTTTTATTTATTATTTTTAATATAATTTAATATAAGATAACACATTTTTTAGGATTATATTTATTATTTTATTATGAATTAAGGTAGAGTTAAAACAATTATCGTTAGTTTATTACTATTAGGACATATTTAATTTATTAAATAGTCATGTTACAACAATAATTTCTCCTCACCTATATAAAGTAGGCTCCTCCCACCATTGTAATCATTATCTTTTCTTTGAATAATAATATAATGTGAGTATGTTTTTGCAATAGTTGATTGCCTTTTGCCTTCGAAGCATGTTTTCCTTTAAGTTCTTCAAAGTTCTTAAGAGAGAGATTTTCACACTTCGGTTGGTCTTCTCATTGCAATTAGGAGGGCTAGTTAGAGTCTTATTGTCGATATTGCCTTTTCATTACGACTAGGAGGGTTTGGTAGGACATATCTATCTATTTTCCATCTCCATAAACCATCATATTCTTCCTCCATCTTCACGCCAACTACCATCTCAAAATACTAGGGTTTTCGTTATTATCATGCCTACTGGGGGTAAATTTTCAAATCTCTTTTTGTGAAGATCCGACAGTCAGAATTTTGATCTTTCTTCTTGGTTGCAATCCTTATCTTGTTATCTTTCGAATGTGTATTCATCCATCAAAATCCATCCAAAATAGCCTCTTCTTGACCATCATAAGGGAAGATAAGCTTAATTCCTTCATTACATATATATTTTTAGTTGATTTCATTACCCTTGTTTTTCCTTTGTCCTAATTTCATTAGAATTCTATTACCCTTCTTTTTATTTTCTCAACCTATTCTTCTTTGTTTTAAATTCTGCAAATCAAAAACCCTAATCCAAATACCTTTCCACCGCCCATATTCCTTTTTCACCCTCTCGTTCATTGATCGAGTCTAAAACTTTCTAGGTTTGATTCATCGACGAAGAGCAACGATCATCATCCTCTATAGCTTCTCTAGCAAAAAATATTATTAATGAGTTACCATAAAATATTTTTTATATTTTTATTATAGTTTAAGTGATATATTTTATATATCATAGTATTAATAAGTGTAAATATAATTTAAATTCTATATTTTCAATTTACAACATAATGTCTATAACGAACTTTTTACCTTTTTAAACTCACTTTTTTAACAACTATCCCAAAGAGTTAAATTTTAAACAACACTTTTAAAAGTAACTTTTCAAAAGCCCTACAAAACTAGCCCTAAGACCCCATTTGTTGTGGCTTTCTAAAAGCACTTATAGCTGAAAAGCATGTTTTGACCGTAAAATCAATGTCTAATAGGTAAAAAATGAAAAAAAATGCGATGGAAATGATGGTTTCAAACCAACTGCAAAAACTAGGATTTCTAGCTTTTTCATTTTCAACTTTGCGTTCGAAAACAAATTATAATTTTACCCTTATTAATGCATGGGCTCCACTCAATTATGTATCTACATTTTATTTTGATAATTTAATGCTAACATCCTTAAAAATAATTTATTACCCAATAAATTATTTTTAATTACTTAAAAATAAATAAAATTCATGGTTTATATATTAAAATATTACTAGCGAGTTATTATAAAATATATTTTTATTATAATTATATTTTTATTTGTATCTTTTATATTTTTATTACAGTTTAAATTGATCTAATTCATATAATAATAATAATAATAATAATAATAATAATAATAATAATAATTTTTGAATTTATTATAGTTTAAATTGATATGATTCATATATAAGTGTAAATATAATTTAAATTCTATATTTTTAGTTGACAACATAATGTCTACAATGGATATTTTTTTCTTTTCAAACTCACTTTTTAACATCAATCTCAAACAGTTAAATTTTAAATTGTACTTTTAGATAACACTTTTAAAAGTTTATTTCTTCATCACTTTTTAACGTCACTTTTTAAAAGCTATAGGCCCATTTGGCATGGCTTTTTAAACGCATCTTTAGCTAAAAAAAACTCGTTATGTACATAAAATCAATGCCAAACAAGTAAAAAATGAAAAAAAAAATACGGTGGAAGTAGTGGTTTTTTAATTAAACTGAGCTGATTACAAAGTAATATTTTTTCTAAGTACTCTCAACCATTTCATTATGAATGCTTAATCCCCCTACTGCAGCCACTGGTGCTCAAGCCGTCGTGATCTCTAGGAACAATAATGATCCCTTTAACCAATGAGGTATGTTGGTTTGTGCAATTTATTTTAATTATTTAATTGTAAATAAAATTCATGGTTTATATATTGAAATGTTAATAGTGAGTTATTATAAATTACATTTTTATTATAATTAATGAGTTATTAAAAAGTACACAAAATTACAAGCTCTAGAAGCAAAACACAATTTGTAATTTAGATTAGCACCCACAATCCAACTATGCAAATATAAAAAAGGACGAGAATACTGTGTCGAGAAATAGATCATGTTGGAGTATTTAATCTTAATATCCCATTTAATCTGTAGGAATTTGTGAAAGTCAGATTTTCTACATGAATCAAGGTGCATACCGACTCTCATTTGATTCAACCAGATATACCTTTGGGACTTCAGCTGCGTAGTAGTAAGCCACGCATATATGGACCTACGATGAAATATATAAATATTAGTGCTTTTGGGTTGTTGGAACGAATATTTTCATGACTTTGTGTTTGGATATTTCGAACCCCACCATGAACTAACTTATTTGGTGGTGGTTGATTTAATGGTTGTTTAAACTTTATTTTTAATGGTATATTTAAGTTTATTTTGGTTCTTTATTTGCTTTGCTTATGAATGCTTCACCATATAGGCTTGTAAGAGGCATGGAAATGTCCATCTCTTAGATGAAGGTTAGGTATTCGGAAGAATCCTAAACTAAAAATACTTGTAAGTATTCGGAAGAAACGCAAGATAAGATCCTCATAAGCAATGGGTTATGGTATTTTCAAGGGGCTTTGAACCAGCCTAGGAATATTATAACTTAATCCCTTAGATCTTGGAAGAGTCTAGGTTAGGATTTCAACGACTAAAAAGGGTGTTTTTATTAATAGGGTAAGTTGTCCAACATCGTTGAGTGAGAGCAGATGCCTTGGCATCCTATTCTGTTAGGTTCTTTTGAATACCTTAGGAAAGCCCTGTCGAGTAAGTAAAGACAAGATAGCTTAAATATACTTGAAAAATAAGTTTAGCAACCTTAGACCAATCCTTACCATTCATTTCATTGGAAGCTTGTCACGTGAGGATTATTTTCTTCTTATTTTATTTATTTATCTTTTTATTTACTGTTTTTACCATTTTTCATTGCCTTGACATTTCACCATACTCAATATTAAACATCCATCATTGCCACTGCATTTCCATTTGCTACACCATCACACCATCAATCCGCATCCACCAGCATACACATATACATTGCCGTGACATTTGTATATATCAAGACTAACTATACTTAGATAATTTAGTGCGTTGCTTTGGTTAGACTTTCGTAATTTCACCCAACCCCTGTGGAGACGATACTCACTCATCATTATATTACTTGAGCGATTGTGTATACTTGCACATTATTTGCGTATATTTTATAGTACTCACAACACACGAACAAGTTTTTGGCGCCGTTGCCGGGGATTGGCAGCCTGAAGTTATTTAGTTTTGCCAGAGCATTTTATTTTGTTTTGTATTTTTATTTTTATTTTTATTTTTTGTATAGTTTACTTGATATTTTTGTTTTCTTTTTCAGGTTTATTTAGTGTATGCCTAGAAGAAATTCTGAAGAGCCTTTGGAACCAATAGAACCTGATATTGAAAGACTCTTTAGAAGAAGAAGACGTGCTCAAGGAAATATGTATCAGATTGGAAACCAAGGCATTGGTCAAGATGACAGAAATCAGAATGTCGCGGCATTAAACAATGCTGAACCTGCTATCAGGCCTCGTGTTATTCGAGATCATTTAAATCCGATGCTGGATGATCTGAATCCTGGGATTGTGGCACCCGAAATTCAAGCTGCACATTTCGAGCTGAAACCAATCATGTTCAACATGTTGAATTCCATTGGGCAGTTTGGGGGTATGCCAACTGAAGATGCCAGGCAACACATTTGCAATTTTCTGGAAGTTTATGATTCTTTCCACCAAGAAGGAGTGCATGAGGATTTTCTGAAATTAAAGCTTTTTTCGTATTCATTGCATGACCGAGCAAGAGCTTGGTTGAGTGGTGTACGAGCCGGTTCGATGGAATCATGGGATGATCTTTGTAAGAGTTTCTTATTGAGGTACAACCCACCAAACATGAATACGCAGCTAAGGAATGAAATATCATCTTTTCGCCAGGGCGACGACGAATCCATGTATGAGTGTTGGGATCGTTACAAGAGTTTGCTTCGAAAGTGTTCAAATCATGGTTTTCATGATTGGACTCAAGTAGTCATGTTCTATAATGGAGTCAATGCACCCACGAGGATGTTACTGGATGCCTCGGCAAATGGGACATTGCTGGACAAATCACCTACGGAGGTGTTTGATATCTTGGACAGAATTGCTAACAATGATTATCAATTTCCTTCCTCAAGACTTGGGAGTGGGAGGAGAGTACCTGGAGCATTCGAGTTAGAAGCCAAAGATTCGGCGTCCGCTCAACTCTCCGCTATTACTAATATATTGAAGAACTTACAATGTTCCACTGATGTGAAGGAAGTGAAAACAACTAATCTGGCATGTCTGTTATGCCAAGGCAATCATCACGAGAGTGAATGCCCAACCAACCATGAGTCCATCAACTTTGTTGGTAATTACAATCGAGGCAGCAATAATCCTTACTCAAACACTTATAATGCTGGATGGCGTCAGCATCCCAATTTCTCATGGGGAAATCAAGGAGCCCACAATGCTAATCAACGTACTAGGCAGCAGAATCACAATGAGCCTCAAAGTTACCAAAATGCTATGCCATGGCATAATTCTAATAAAGGAGCTTCATCTTCAGCGAGCATAAGTTCCTTAGAAGCTACAATTCAAGAATTCATATCTACTACGAAGACAATGCTGCAAGACCATTCTACTTCAATTAAGAATCAAGGAGCTTTACTTCATAGTCAAGGCGCCTTACTTCAAAGCCATAGCTCGTCTCTGAGAGCTTTGGAAGGTCAAGTTGGTTAGATTGCTACGGCATTGCAAGAGCGTCAGCAAGGACGTTTGCCAAGTGATACTGAAGTCACTTAAGGGCCCGAAAAAGAGCACTGTAATGTGTTAACTCTTAGTAGTGGAACACAAATCAATCGACAATTCAAGGATAGTGGGCCACAGCATGATGATTCTAATCCCACTATTGAAGCTGAATTACAAGATGATAGAGTTTCTGAGAAGGACAAGGAGGAGGATTCTACCAAGGTACCAAATTCTGATGCCAAGGCAGAAGAAAATTCTATTCCTACAGCTAAGGAAGCTAGACCTCCCCCACCCTTCCCGCAAAGATTGAAGAAGCACAATGATGAAGTTCAGTTCAAGAAGTTCGTAGACATTCTTGATCAGCTCCATATCAATGTACCTATTTTGGAAGCTGTTGAACAGATGCCGATGTATGCCAAATTTCTGAAGGACATCTGTACCAAGAAGAGGAAAGTAGAGACTGTTGCCACGGCAACAGAATTTTGTTCTTCATTGAGTAAGTTGCCGCCAAAGAGAAATGATTCGGGCAGCTTCATTATTCCTTGTTCAATTGGAGCTAATTTTGTTGGAAAGGCTTTATGTGATCTTGGTTCAAGTGTCAACTTAATGCCAAAATCGATATTCTTGAAGCTTGGAATAGGAGATGCAAGACCCACCTCAGTTATTTTACAACTTGCCGACAAATCCCATGTTAAACTTGAAGGGAGAGTCGAGGATGTCATAGTAAGGGTGGACAAGTTTGTGTTTCCAGTCGACTTCTTAATTCTGGACTGTGAAGTTGATGCCAAGGCACCAATCATTCTGGGAAGACCTTTCCTAGCCACTGGACATATCTTGATAGACTGTAAAAAAGGTGAACTCACCATGAGAGTGGCTGATCAGTGTGTGACTGTCAATGTTTTTAGAACGCTCAAATATGTTGATGACACTGAAGAATGCCAAGGCATTTCTGAATTGAACTCAGTGATTGAAGAAGAGACTGAACATCTTTGCCAGAACAACTTCATTCAGCTAGCATAAAATGAATATTGGGTGGATGATGAAAGCTTAGTGGAGTCTGACGACTTGCCAATTTTGGAGGAGCAATCTAGCTTAGTACAAGTTAGATCAGGTATGGATTTTGAACCTCTGAATTTTGATGAATTTATTTCTCCTAAGCCTTCATTATTGCATGCACCCAATCTAGAGCTTAAGACTTTGCCAGGGCATCTTAAATATGTTTACCTAGGTAGCGATGAGACTTTACCGGTGATTATTTCCGATAACCTTACTGCTAACCAAGAGCAAAGTTTGTTAAGTGTTTTGATGCAGCATAAGAAAGCAATTAGTTGGACTATGGCCGATTTGAAAGGCATTAGTCCCACGATCTGCATGCACAAGATTCTGCTAGAAGATTGCCACGGTAATTCAATTGAACCACAAAGAAGACTCAACCCTGTTATAAAGCAAGTGGCGATGAAAGAAATTCTAAAGTGGCTTGATGCTGGAGTGATCTACCCTATCTCCAATAGCTCATGGGTGAGCCCTGTCCAATGTGTTTCGAAGAAAGGAGGCACGACGGTGGTTACGAATGAGGATAATGAGCTATTACCCACTCGTACTGTGACCGGATGGAGGATATGTATGGACTATATAAAACTCAACAAAGCTACGAAGAAGAACCACTTTCCTCTACCTTTCATCGACCAAATGTTGGATCGATTGGCCGGCAAAGCATTCTATTGCTTTTTGGATGGGTACTCGGGGTACAATCAAATTGCCATCGCACCAGAGGACCAGGAGAAGACTACATTTACTTGTCCCTATGGCACTTTTGCCTTTAGGAGGATGCCTTTTGGACTCTGTAATGCCCTGGCAACGTTTCAGCGCTGCATGCAAGCTATATTTTCAGATATGGTTGAGGATTCTCTGGAGATCTTCATGGACGACTTTTCTGTTTGTGGGGATGACTTTGAACGATGCCTCGGCAATTTAGAAAAAGTTCTCAAGAGATGCGAGGAGGCTGAGTTGGTCTTAAACTGGGAAAAATGTCACTTCATGGTGACTGAAGGTATTGTATTAGGCCACAAAATTTCACACAAGGGTATTGAGGTGGACAAGGCAAAGATTGAAGTGATTGAAAAATTGCCACCACCAACTTCGGTCAAGGAAATAAGAAGTTTTCTTGGACATGCTAGATTTTATAGAAGATTTATCAAAGACTTCTCCAAGATTTCTAAGCCCTTGTGCACATTGCTTCAACAAAACCAACCTTTTGTGTTTGACGAATTATGCCTCGGCGTGTTTACTGAGCTAAAGCGACAACTGATCTCGTCACCCATTGTAGTCCCTCCCGACTGGACATCACCATTTGAGCTGATGTGTGATGCAAGTGATTATGCCGTAGGAGCTGTTTTGGGGCAACGCCGAGGTAAAATCTTTCATGTTATTTATTACTCTAGCCGCACTTGAAATGAAGCACAATTGAACTACACCACCACTGAGAAAGAATTACTTGCCGTAGTATTTGCTTTTAATAAATTTAGACCTTACCTAATAGGCACTAAAGTTATTGTTCACACTGATCATTCGACTATAAAATACTTAGTGAACAAAAAGGATGCCAAGCCTAGACTTATTAGGTGGATCTTACTTTTGCAAGAATTTGACTTAGAGGTGGTAGATAGAAAAGGAACTGAAAATCAAGTTGTTGATCACTTATCTAGGCTAGAGAACAATTCTGAATGCCATGACACTATAGATATCCAAGAGGAATTTCCTGATGAGAAAATTTTATATGCCGCGGCAATCCTGTGGTACGCTAACCTTGTTAATTTTCTTGTTAGTGGAATTATGCCTTTTGATTTGAATAGTCAGGCTAAAAAGAAGTTCAAGCACGATGCAAGGCACTATTTTTGGGATGAGCCTTATTTGTTCAAACATTGTGCCGATCAGCTCATTAGACGATATGTACCTGAAGAGGAGCAAAGTGATATTTTGTACCATTGTCATTCGGCCCCAAGTGGAGGCCATTTTGCTGGAGCAAGGACTGCTGCTAAGGTCCTGCAATCAGGCTTTTACTGGCCAACATTGTTTAGAGATGCCCAAGCATTTTACAAAGGATGTGATCGATGTCAACGGACTGGAAACATCTCCAGACGACATGAGATGCCGCTGCAAAATATTTTGGAGATAGAGCTGTTTGATGTGTGGGGCATCGACTTCATGGGACCATTCCCATCTTCTGAAGGAAAATTATATATATTGCTTGTTGTGGATTATGTGTCAAAGTGGGTGGAAGCAATAGCAACATCAAGGAATGACTCCAAGACCGTACTCAAGTTTTTGCCCAAGTATATTTTCACTCGGTTTGGAGTACCTCGTGCTATCTTCAGTGATGAAGGAACCCATTTTGATAAAAAGTTGATTGCCAAGGCATTGCTGAGATATGGAGTTCGACACAAGATTGCCACGACATATCATCCACAGACAAATGGCCAAGCCGAGATATCTAATCGAGAGATCAAGCAGATTTTAGAGAAAGTGGTGAACCCAAAGCGAAAGGATTGGTCGCCAAAGTTGGATGAAGCACTTTGGGCGTACAGAACAACATTCAAAACTCCTTTGAGGATGTCACCCCTCCCGGTTGAGCTTGAACATAAAGCTTATTGGGCTATCAAGCGATTGAATTTCGATGCTCAACTAGCTGGGGAGCAGAGATTATTAGAACTTAATGAAATGGAAGAGTTTAGAGCACAAGCATATGAGAATGCTCGGATATACAAGGAGAAAACCAAGAAGTGGCATGACCAAAAACTGATGCCACGGCACTTTCATGTGGGGCACCAAGTCTTGATTTACAACTACAGACTTAAACTCTTTACTGGGAAGCTAAAATCTCGATGGTCAGGGCCATTTGAGGTGCATTATGTCTATCCCCATGGAGCTGTTGACATCAAGAGAATAGACAATGGGAAGATCTTCAAGGTCAATGGCCAGCGTCTGAAAGCCTACAATGGAATTCCACCACCGCACAACAAGGACGTGTTACGGCTGCACGATACTGAAGCGTGCCCAGAGGAGAACCAAAATTCGATGCCTCGACATAGAATTTGTGTCTGTGCATAAATAAAATTTAACATTCAAGTTTTTTTTTCTTTAGTTTTATTTTATTTTATTTTGTAATTAATTTTTGATCTGATTTGTAGGGACCACATTGTTGCAAACCGTACAAGGAGCGGTTACCAAAGGGAGGAAATGACAAAGCATTAATTGGAGAGATATTCTTTTGATTTGTTTCTTTTTATTTAATTTAATTTCTGACAATTACTTTTCTCTTTCCACAGTTTTGTCCCATCATCATCATTTCTTTTTGGCAGTTTTTCCTTCCCCATACACGCACAACCCCCACCCACTAATTTCTCTCTTAACCGTCCTATCACCCCTTTTCCTTCTTAAATTTTTAACTTTTTCTTTTATCTTTCATTATTAATTTTTCTCTTTCATTTTAACTTTTACCTTTTCTCTTTCTTTCATTCATCTTCTTTCTTTGTTATTTCTCCATAGCCGAAATACATCCAAGTTTTTAAAGCTTTCAAAAGCTTATTCCTTTTTCATTTTTCTTACATCAAAAACACTGAAAATGGTACGCTCAAGACCAGCTCCAACCGACACGACCGCTTGGCAACAGTTTGAGAACGATGAGGCTTAGGCTCGATTCCAAAACTTCAAGAACCGAAAACTCTTTTTTGATTTAGGATTTATTTTTACCGAGGAAACCGATGGTGGTTTTGGACCCGAAGTTATGGACATCGTGACTCCACTCAAGTGGCAGAAGTTTGCCCATCATCCTGGTTCGGTGAACGCCTCATTAGTTAAGGAGTTCTATGCGAAAATTTCCAAGCCCAATCAACACTCCATCTTCGTTCGAGGTATGTAAATCCGTTTTATATCCACTGCTATTAATCGTTATTTTCATTTACAGGATGTTGTGGATAACCATGCCACGTTCGAAGAGGAAGCCGATAGCAACACATACGATGGGGTCTTGGAGGACCTTTGTTTCAAAAACACTGAGTGGAATGGTCGCCAGACGAGCCGATACTCGGTCAACCGGGAACGTCTTCAGCCGCGTGCCAAATTATGGAATCACTCCCTCAAGCATAAACTCATGCCCACCTCCCACAACACTACGGTATCACTTTCACGCTTATTGCTTTTACATTCTATAATGGTATCCCGTCCGATCGATGTGGGTCGTATCATTGTTCAGGAAGTTCACGACTGTTTGGGTAAAAAGGCAAGTGCTTTGGTGTTTCCTAATTTAATTACCTCTTTATGTCGTAAGAAAAAGGTTGAGGAAAATGCTTTTGATGAAATATTACCTGGATTATCGGGCATCACTAGGGCTAGACTTCCACTGTTGTTGGGAATTAAAAATCCCAAGTCTAACGACCCTGTTCATTAGCAATCTGCAGGTGCTACAGAATCGAATGCCAAGGCAAGGTTACTTGCTCTCGAGGAAGCTGTGACGCAGACTTAAGCTCAAATGCATGCTTTACACGGTGACATCCGTAACTTCTTTGGATATGTGAAGCATAGAGATGTTGTGGTGGAATCATTCTTTCAAGAAATCATTCCCCACGGACAACGTAATTTTCCTGGATTCCCAGACGAAATTCTGCCGGCATTCAATACCGAGGCATCTCCAGAGCCTGAGCACGATGCACCTGATCCTCCTGCTGATGACCCTACTCCTGATACACACCGTTCTGAAACTCCTGAATATCCATCCACTGTCCTTGTCGAAGAAACACCCAGCCCCGTCCCAACACCCAATCCTTCTCATGCACAACGTAGTGGTCACCGCACCAAGACCACGGCTGGACGCATTACGCACTATTACTCCACTTCTTCCGAGTCCAGCCCAGCACCTATCCGAAAGCGCACCCGACGAGGAGCTGCTAGTACCTCCAAAGCACCACCACCACGTAAACATTGAGGTACCTCTCTTTCATCCATTTTCATTTAGTTGCATTTCATTGCATAACATATAGTTTATAGTTAGTTTAGTTCTCTTTAAAGCATTGAGGACAATGCTTCCCTTAAGTTTGGGGGAGGTATTGTTCTTGGTAGGTCATATGCATGATAGCATTAGCATAGTATTATGCCATGGCATCAGTAAATGGTAGGACAGTTAGATGAAATGTTTTGAGGATACCCGATGATGATAATTTTGTTAGGCTAGAATCTGAGTGTAAATTACTGTTGAGAATGATAGAACTCACTCTAGGGCTTGATGCTTTGTGAATAATATTTACACGATTTATATGTTTTCTATACTTAGAAAATTTAGGAAATTTTTATGAAGGAACTTTAGTTAGTCTTGGCATTGAAATATAGTATGGTGTTTAAAAGAAAAATCAAAAACAAACTCCCTTAGAAATGAAACTGTGAATAAATGCTTAAGCATAGCTGTAGAGGGACACTCCTCTTTGCCGTTGCATTTCCTGAAACTTTCTTTAATAAATGGAAGCCTTGTGCATATGAGTGAATGAAAGAAGTCACAGGATGACTCTACTAACTAGCTCGGGGATGGAAGGTATGCTCCCTTTCATCTAGAGTGTGGGAGAGTAGGTGTGATGAGCTGACTCCCTTCGTAATAGTTTTAAAAAAATCAAAGAAAAGGGAGTAAAAATGTGCTTAATGATAAGTAAATGCCTTGACAAAAACTAAGGGACTGGATTAGAAATTGTCTAAATTTGCTAAGTATAGATTGGATACAATCACGCACACACACTACCACAAAGGATTTTGACCTAGGGAAAAGTACTTGAATTCTTGATAAGTCTAGCATGTTGAAGCCCATCGTTCTGAGGGTTGAAATTCAATTTTGTCCTACTGTCTTACTATCGAACTTTGCCATGACATTATGCTTATGTAACTGCTATCCAATGCTTGAGGACAAGCAATAGCTTAAGTTTGGGGGTGTGTTAACTTCCTAAAAAGGCTACTTTTAAAGCCTTTTTCACTTAAGTTATTGTTTGTTTAAAAGCTCATTTTAGTCATTTTAGGATCATGTAGTTGCATATAGTTGCATTTGTGGTGGTTGTGCTATTTTATTTCTTAATGGTGCTGTTTGAGGGAAAGGTGCAGTTTATCTATGGTGTGCAGGGAATATCAAGAAAAAGGATTCTTTGGGAAGTAATGACGCGGCATCACAAGTTGCTAAAGCATATTGAAATGCTTTGGCATTTCCGGCGCAGAAAAAGACAAAAAGATATTTCTACATCAGGACAGCTGGCACTGGACAGCTGTCTCTGCACGTGAAGGACTGCTGTAACCGCCTGCCAGAGCTGCCAAAGGACCACTGCCACTTGGAGGATAAGGTTCATGCACAACATGTGATTCTAGGGGTATGATGGGGTATTTTGCACCCAACAAACTCATCATTACCCCTAGATATTTTTTATTATATATGACACCTCATGGGACAGAGAGATACACGGACAAAGAGCACACGCATAGAGCAGAAAAATCACATTTTTATTTTCTCTTTTCCTTTCTTCTTCCTTGGGATATTCCTCCATTGATAAAGCTCCAAGGAGTGGCAAGCTTGGCGCCGAAAGGAGCTAGCGAGCTAGGTTGTTCGTGGTGGTCGAGAGGAGACCTTCAGTGGCGCGTCGAAGGCTTCTTCTCGCTTTCCTTTTTGCTGCTATTTTTATATTATTTTTTTGGGTTGTTGGAACGAATATTTTCATGACTTTGTGTTTGGATATTTCGAACCCCACCATGAACTAACTTATTTGGTGGTGGTTGATTTAATGGTTGTTTAAACTTTATTTTTAAAGGTATATTTAAGTTTATTTTGGTTCTTTATTTTCTTTGCTTATGAATGCTTCACCATCTAGGCTTGTAAGAGGCATGGAAATGTCCATCTCTTAGATGAAGGTTAGGTATTCGGAAGAATCCTAAACTAAAAATACTTGTAAGTATTCGGAAGAAACGCAAGATAAGATCCTCATAAGCAATGGGTTATGGTATTTTCAAGGGGCTTTGAACCGGCCTAGGAATATTATAACTTAATCCCTTAGATCTCGGAAGAGACTAGGTTAGGATTTCAACGACTAAAAAGGGTGTTTTTATTAATAGGGTAAGTTGTCCAACATTGTTGAGTGAGAGCATATGCCTTGGCATCCTATTCTGTTAGGTTCTTTTGAACACCTTAGGAAAGCCCTATCGAGTAAGTAAAGACAAGATAGCTTAAATATACTTGAAAAATAAGTTTAGCAACCTTAGACCAATCCTTACCATTCATTTCATTGGAAGCTTGTCACGTGAGGATTATTTTCTTCTTATTTTATTTATTTATCTTTTTATTTATTGTTTTTACCATTTTTCATTGCCTTGACATTTCACCATACTCAATATTAAACATCCATCATTACCACTGTATTTCCATTTGCTACACCATCACACCATCAATCCGCATCCACCAGCATACACATATACATTGCCGTGACATTTGTATATATCAAGACTAACTATACTTAGATAATTTAGTGCGTTGCTTTGGTTAGACTTTCGTAATTTCTCCCAATCACTGTGGAGACGATACTCACTCATCATTATATTACTTGAGCGATTGTGTATACTTGCACATTATTTGCGTATATTTTGTAGTACTCACAACACGCGAACATGAGATCTTCACACTTCGGTTTGCCTTCTCATTGCGATTAGGAGGGTTGGTTAGAGTCATATTGTCGAGTTTTCCTTTTCATTATGACTAGGAGGGTTTGGTAGGACATAGGCATCTATATTCCATATCCATAACTCATCATCTTCCTCCTCTATCATCACGCCACCATCCTTGCCCCATTCTTAAGGTTTCTATGTTTGATCGAGTCTAGAACTTTCTAGGTTTGATCCCTCAATGAAGAGAAATGATCATCCTCCTCTGCCACTTCTCTATCAAGTGGTATTAGATTTGGGATGATTATTGGAGAGAATAAATCACTTTTGACTATTATTGCAAGCATACAACACCAAAGTACCCCAATGGAGCTAGTTGAGACAAGTGCATCATTTTCAGGTTTTTTTTTCAATTTTTTTAGTTTAAGTTTCAATTCCTTCCTGTTAGTTTGTTGTTTTCATCAAAAAAAATCAAAAAAAGAAAATAAAAAGTCACAAAAATGAGAAAAAACCAAAAATTCAAAATTCAAAAAATAATGTAAACGAAAGAAATTGGGGCTGATTTTTTAAAGGTACTTGTATCATCCAAACAGAAATTTCCAATTAAAATTTTAGACCAATCAGACTTTATTTGAGACCTTTGATCCATCTTTCATGTTTGAGTAGCAGATTTGAGCACAGGTTCTTGTCAAATATTTCTAGAATTTTCTAGAAAGAATTTGACTGAAACTTTTCCATATTAATTCTACATTCATTGGAAGACATCCATAAAAATTTTTAGAATTTTTGGAGATAAAATATTTCATCAAAAATGTTAATCAAACATCTCATGAGTTTTATCGACAAATTTGAGCAGAGGTCATTCTCGAATTTTCCAGAAGGAATTTGGGATTTTAGGATGAAAGAAGAAGCTTTGAGCAATAACTTAGCAACATTGTTGAATGTTGTAAATAAACAGTCCGCCTTACTACAGGGAATTTAACAACGATTTGATGAACTTCCTACTAATCTCACGATGAGAAGACAACAAAGTGCCACTGATCAATCAAGATTTCACAGGGCATATCTTTTTGTTAAACCAAAGTTCACAATTCCACAATTCAAAGGAGATTATGATCCAGATGGCAACATAGATTGAGAGAGAAAAGTTACATGCATGTTCTCTCACTGCAATTATCCCATGGAAAATAAATACCATTGATCACCTTAGAATTCCAAGGTTCTACTCTCACTTGGTGGAAGCAAACACGAAAGGCGATACAAGGTTTTCGAATACCAAACATTATGTCTTGGAAAGATCTTAAACAGGTAATGAGAAAACGGTTTATCCCAACAGAAACATTCATGAAGTTAACCAATGACTTCAAGAACTTCAATAAGATAGATGATCAGTAGAACTCTACTACAAGGAGATGATATCCTCAATGAATCACGTAGACATACATGAAGCAGAAGGATATATAGTGAATAGATTTTTAATCGGTTTGCAACCAAACATCATTAATCTTATTGACTTACATGGTTATGAAAACGTTGAAGATACACTGAAGAAAGCAATGTCAAACGAATCACAACTTCAGAGGAAGTATCGTTTCAGAGACACTTACCAAGGTACTTTACCTATTTACCAAGGTCCTTCATCTACTTACCAAGGTAATTTATATACTTCCACTACTTTTTCTACTCCACATTCTACCACGGATACTGAATCGGACAATGACATCAATGAATACGATGCTAGCAACATTGTAATAGAAGATACCCAAGGTAATTCATCTACTTTCACTTTTTCTTCTACTGCACCTTTTACCGAGGATATTGAATCAAAAAATGACTTCAATGAATAATATGCTAGTAGCATTCTAATAGAAGACACTGATCTTCAGCCACTTAGCCTTACACCATTGGAATCAAAAGATGTAATTGAAAGTCACATGATGAAATTTTCTGAGGAGGGTGGGAAACCACAAAAAGAAAGACACTAAAAAAGGCAACAATGAAAAAGGTCACAACCCATAAAAGTCAAGAAAATGACCCACGAGAGGTGAGTGATCCTTATTGTGAGAAGAAAAAAGTAACTTTAAATCTTTGTGTGAGCACAAAAGAATTGCGAGAGAACATTCTTCACAAAAAGCCTTGCATCCTTGTTCGCTTTAGGGAATCTTTTGTTTCTATTTCTAACATTAACAATGATTTGTCTAGTGTGATTATTTCTCTTTTACAGGATTTTTGAGAAGTATTAGGTAATCCACCTGACGGGTTACTACCGAAAAAGATGAAAACAATCAAACTGATCCAATTCAACATTCCATCATACCTCATCGAACAAACAATCTCAAAGAAACCAAAGAGTTTGATTTGCTGCGTAAAGGCTACATCCAGGAAAACCTTAGTCATTATGCCATCTTAGTGACGAAACAATAGCTAAACCACGACAAAGGTAAGGACGTTGTTTACTTTGATGATATTCTTATCTAATCACCTTGTCTTGATTTTCATCTCTCCCACTTCCGCTCGGTTCTTGATGTTCTCTAACGAGAACACTTTCATGCTAACATGGACAAGTACTTGTTTTGTAAGTTTGTCTTTTTAGGCTTTATAATAAGTGCATAGAGAATCCATGTCAATGTTCAAAAGGTAAAGGCAATTCAAGAATGGTCCACGCCATCTTCCATACCCAAGGTAAGATCTTTCCACTGCTTAGCAACCTTCTACCGCCGTTTTGTCAAAGATTTATCTACCATTGCCGTACCTTTGATGAAAATAACCAAAAATTTGGTTGAATTCAAATGGGGACCACAAAAACAATAAGAATTTGAACTTCTTAAAGGTATGTTATGTTATGCCCCTATTTTTCATCTTCCAGATTGTTCCAACACTTTCGAGTTAGAATGTGATGCAAGAAACACTTTTTAGTAAAATATCATGTCATCAAACTAATATCATTTAATGTCTGAATGATCGAAATGTTATTATATATCGATAATGTATGTGATTAAAAATAATTTTTTTAAAAAATTGATGACCGAAGGTAAACAAAATTAAAACAACAATGATTATTTTGATAGTTTACCTTTTAATTTATTCAAACGTGGCCGCATAATCCACGCGAACGGAACATAAAATATAATATTCAGGTTGTTAAAAGATTGATCGGATAAAAAGTTAATGAGGTGTATAAAACAATTAATTTTATACTGATGTAAATGAAATCTAAAATTACTTTTATTTAATCCGAGTTAAAAACTAATGGTCGACTGGATTTAACAAGTGCGTGGTCTTGTCTTGTTATACTAATTTTAGAGATTTAACCTCAGAAAAATAAAGACAACAAAGAAAATCAAAGATTCACAGGAAATCAGCTGCTTGTAGACATCAAACTTCGTTTACGCGAATATCTGATTTAATAAAGGGATCGACCCAAGGAGTGCTGAGTGCGGCGTGGCGTGTAGGGTACAATTGTATTCCGTAGAAATTTTAAATTTTTAATATTTCAATTATTTTTATTTTTTTATTAATTATCTAATTTCATACATTAAGATTTTATAATTTCTCATTTTTAAATTTTTTTAAATATAAATAGCTGTGACATAAATTCCTTGTGATGTAACCGGCATTAGGCAATGAAGACTAAAACTTGTAGATTATGCCATCATGGTTTTTCTAAGATTAAAAAATGATAACAGAAAAAACAAGAACATTGGAAAGAGAAAATAGGGATTGAGGATGAAGAAGCTAACCTTTGATCCAAGCTAGCTCGCGAATTCCGTCACCAATTTCAATGGACTAACGAACTTCAGTTGAATTTTTTTGCATTTTCTAATCTTCAATGTTGAAATTTCTTCAGCACCTTTTTCTCGAAACGCTGAAACAAGGAACCGATATTTTCATCTCCATCGCCGATCGCATCGAAATCATTGTTGAGATCAAAGGCTTCGTTTCTCCAGCTGCCTCTGTTAGAATTGCTGGAATCATTTTCCGCAAACACATTGAGTTCGTCAACGGGCCACTCAAATCCGTAGCCATCTCTCTTGAATTTCGTCTCTAATTTTGCCTTCTTTGAACGTCCAATCTTGGATGAGAGCGCTGCCAGAAGTATCGGATCTAGGTAATCTTCCAGCTTCTTTTTAACCGTTCCGCTCTTTTTCAAAGTCGGATTCAATGGCGAAGAGTTTAACCATTCCCTGCAAAAAAGGAAGTTTTGCAATTTAAATCAAAGAAAAGAAAAAAAAAACGGTACGAGGGAGAATGAAGCTCGGCGGGGCGGCGGAGGCGTTTTTTGATGTCCTCTATTGTGGACAGAGGATTGGAATATTCTGGTTTTGCGTTTTCTTTCATCTTTTTAGGGCCTTAAATTCCACCGATACTTGCGTTTATCAGTTTATTATCAGCTAACTTGTGGTTCTTTTACCTATATATTACATCTTAAGAAAATCAAATATCAAAATAGCATTCATTAGAGGTTATTTATTGACATAATACTCTTCAAATTAAATTTAATAAAGGTGTAAATGATTGGACCTACTTTTATATACATGACACTTGAAACCAAAAAAATGCACTAATAACTGGATGTATTTATTGCCTACATGACACGATCTTAGGAATAACACGTCTTTCACAGATTTTGTATGTAAAGGACCAAAATCAAAAAATTAAAGTTAAAAGAAAATGGCAAAAAATATATAAATTGACTTCGATTATAGAGGGTTACTTTGTTGAGTCTCTCGACTATTAAAAGTCATAAAATGAATTTCATTTATAAGAAACTACTTTGTTGAGCCCTCTTACTATTAAAGTTATAAAAGGGTAACATTCATATGTTCCAAACTCATCGTTTTTTGTTAAAAAATTAGCAACCGTCTAAGTTTGACATGAACATTTTGATTGTGATATTATAAAATTTGATCCCAAAATCTTTTGAATTGTATTCTGTGGATTGACTCTATATTTATATTATGTCATCGAATTAGTTCTTGAAATATTATATTGTTGAACCAGTGTTTGAAAGCAATAATAGTATTAGTAAACATTCTTAAAATATGATTTCATCATATCTCAACCAGTAAGTTAACGTCAAACTCATACGATCATCATTTTTTAACAAAAAAATCATGTTTCAAACATATAAATAGTTGAGTGATCATTTTATAACTTTCAATAGTTGAGGGACTCACACATCATCATCCTATATTTAATAAATCCTTTTATAACTTTTAATAATAAAAAATTAATAAAATAATGTTCTATAATTAAGCATACTTACCCTAAAAAATATACAAACTTTATCCCATAAAGAAACACGGGCCATAAATATTAGTATGAATATGAATCAAGTAGGATAAAGACGATAACACATATATGAGTCTATATTCTAATATGTTCTAAATATTATATTTAGAAATTTAAAAAATTCCTATCTAATCAATATGAAATATGATAATACAAATCTCATATTAATTATAAATCAATAATATGGTTAAATATTTAGATATAATTTTTTAAATACATATTTATTGAATGATTAAAAATAAAACTCAAACGTATATAATTATTCTTCGATTTATATTTGTGTTAACACATGTTTCAGATATATATTGTGTGTATTTCTTCCTTTTACAGAAATCTTATTTATATTTTTTCGACAAATATTTTCACATTTTTCTATTTTCATCCTTTGATGCACCTTTCATATCACATAGAGAAAAATATCTTATTTCTCTTTATACTCATAACATATTCAATCAGATGTTGTGAGCTTCAAAACAAAATATAATCTATTTAGACATTAATCGGTCAAGATATAATTTTGGACTAACATGTACTAACTAATGTGTATATCATATTTTATAATCAAAATACTTTCATGTATCATGATTTCACAATATATATTATTTAATGTTCATGAAACTATATCAAAGATATAATCACAATAATTTTAAATAAATAAATATATTTAAAAATTTTAATGAACAAGAAACACAATATGAATAATCTTAGAGAAAAAAAAGAAACAAACATGAAGTGATGTTTTCGTATTTACGCCCCCTACCTTTATCATCCTTCTTCATCCTACCATGTTTTTTCCCTTCATGTTCGGTTGTAACGACAGTTCACACTTTGCTGTGTCCCCCCCCCCTAATAATGTGATCTTGAGCAGAGTATGGGAAAACGATAATTTTGGCAAGAACAAATCTAAATCTTGAATAAAAATTAACCAAGAATTATTGGCAATGGAATGAACGAAACAAGAATAATGAACCCATTTTTCACATAAAGATATCCTATAAAATTAAAAATAAATTAAAATAAATTTAGCCTTCCAATTATAGAGACTGACACATGTTGTAATTTAACTAGAGAATTAATATTTTATTTTAATTAAAATTAGGATGAAATTTGCATATTGTGTGAGTAATAAGGACCAAATATATAATTATACTGAAAAGTTAACTGAGAAGTTATTCTCTCGGTTAAATTCTAACTGGCACGTCACCTCCACCATTAAAAGTTAACGGACAATGACTTGATTGAACCATTTAAATAGTTGGGTGGTCTATTTGATCAAATTGAAACATCGATGGTCAAAATGATTTTTTATCATAGTTGAGTGGTCATCCGAGTAGTTTACCCAAAGATAAAATATTGAGAATTATAAATTATAGATTATAGATAAGTAGTTGTCATGATATGACGTGTTTTATAGAAAGGAAGAAAAACAATTATACTAGTTTGATGTAGTATTATAATTGTTGTTATTCTTTAAGTTCCCGGATTCGATTATCAGGAATGTTTGGGGTGTGAGTGTTCAACGTCAAATGGTTAAGAGTTATTTTTAAACAGATACTATCTTGTACTAACCCCAAATTAACCAAAAAATATTTTATCTATTAGCATGATACTTAGAATATTGTAACAACAAAAGGGTATGTATACACTATCATCTACCAAGTAATAAAGTTGATGCACTTGCATGCTTAAGTATCATTTTCCAAATATATTAGTGATTACTTAAGGAATTGTTATGCATCAAAACATAAACTTTGTATAATTGACGTAGTGAACAATGTCGAAACAATGTAAATGAAAACAAAATATAAAGTAAAAGGGATTACGAAACTAGCAAATGAAGCAAATGGTCGATTCAGACAAAATATTATGAAATGTCAAAAATCAACATGCATTTAACAATGTTGTAACAATAAGATTGATGTGTCTAGAATTAATCTAGCAGGTTATTCCTCTCTTAAAGTAATATAATCTTTATTATGAGTTTCGATTCATATATATTATTGCCCAATCGTGATTCTAGTAAGAGATTGAATTGCTTGCTTTGAACGGAAGATGATTGAAGTTGTAGTTTGGATGGAATGAAAGTATAGCGAAGGTATGGGTTGGTAATGGCGTGGAATGTGTAAGATGTATTGAAAAGAAAATGGATTGTGACCCTCTAACTATACGGAGTTAGGAACCAGCAATATAAAGAGATGGAATCGAAGTTGAAGTAGATGGAACGTGACCCACTAGCTATAGATGAGCTAGGAGCCAACGCTATAATAAAAGGAAATGGATGAAGACAACAAGACTATCTTGAAGCCGATAAAGTTCTACAATAGAACAAGAATGAAAGCAACCTCTCAAAGATGTTTTATATATTCAAATGTGTCTCTACAAATGATCCCAAGGTGCCTATTTATAGTATTTCTTAGCAACATATGAAAAGACCCAAAAGATGAAAACATTTTCATCAATTTAGCAATAAAATGCACTTGAATGCTTTGTTTTCTTATGTTCAAGGTTGGCTGAATATTCTAGATCACTTTGGGGATGAATCTAGATAATTTGAAGCTGAATTTGGCCTTAATTTAGTCCAAGGGGTGGAAGACTCTTGCTATTCCATGCCAAAAATTGTCTTAATAAGTGAATTAAATCACCCTTCATTGCTTGTTCCCTTGAAGAATATGAACAACCCTTGAATTTAGATGATAACAATCAGCTTTGAATGCCTTGAATGGGTGAATTAAGAGTCCTTCAATGGCTTGTCACTTGGCTGAAGTTGAAAAGACTCTCCCTTGGCTCAAACTCATCCACATCATCCATGCATAAAATTCCCGTACCAAAATTCCAGCCTACACTGTCTTCAATAAATCGATCATATCTCAAGCTTCTGATATCGAATTAAGGTGATTCAAAAGGCGTTGAAAAGCTAAGAGATAGAGAAATAATGTACAATTGATTTCTAGAATCAAACACATCTGTATCGTATCCAGAATTGGAAGACATTTTGACTGACATTCTTGCATCTGATGAAACCGTTTAACTTCTCTCATGCTCCTAGATACAAAGGTGAACTTTATTCAATATTTAATTGAAAACATGCATGAAACAATTAAGAGTTAGTTTAATAAATGAACTAGTTTAATAAATGAACTAGTCTGATGAATGAACTACTTCCCTAAATAAACTATATGATTTAAATGCAATGAATGCTTGAATGAACAACATACTTATTAAATGCAATGAATGTTATGCAAACTTCAAATTCTCATGAAAAATCATGCATAAGCAACGTAAAGTGTTCCTCCCTTGTTATTCCTCCTTCATCACATCCCAAACTTGATGTAAACATACTCTCCGTGGCTTCTTGAAACTCCTTATCCATTGCTCGTGTGATGGGGCCACTTGGGTACTTCTCTGGGTCTTTGTTATTGGCGATCATATCAGTCTCTCCCTCTTTAAGGTTATTTGTCCCTAAATCGTCACCTATAGCATAAGGAGACAAGTCAACAACATTGAAGGTTGCACTAACATTAAACTTACCTGGAAGATCTAATTGATAGGTGTTGTCATTGATCTTCTTGACTATTTGGAATGTTCCATCTCCACGAGGAATTAATTTGGACTTTCGTTGAGCAAGAAACCTTTATTTCCTCATGTGTAGCCACACCCAATCCCCTTGCTCAAAAGTAATTTGCTTACGACCCTTGTTTGCTTGCTTCTCATATTCAATAGTTCGCTTTTTAATGTTCTCCCTTACTTGTTGATGAAACTTCTTAACAAACTCAGCTTTGTTAAGTCCATCTTTGTTCACAATTTGATCATAGGTAATGGTAACAAGTCTATCAGTGTTAATGGATTGAACCCATACACCACTTCGAAAGGCATGTGCCCCATAGTAGTATGGATTGAACGGTTGTATGCAAACTCCACATTGGTAAACTCTCCTCCCATGTTCTTAAATTCTTTCGAATGATGTATCGAAGTAACATGGAAAGTACTCGGTTCACTACTTCAGTTTGGCCATCTATTTGAAGGTGGAAAGTGGTGAAGAATAGTAGCTTAGTACCAATCTTACTCCATAGGGATCTCTAAAAGTGGCTTAAGAACTTCACATCCCGATCAGACACAATAGTTCTGGGTATGCCATGTAACTTTAAAATTTCCCTGAAAAATAAAGTAGCAATATGTGAGGCATCATTAGTTTTATTACAGGGAATGAAATGAGCCATTTTTTAAAATTAATCAACAAATACAAAGATGGAGTCTTTGTTGTTCTTTGTACGTGGAAGCCCTAGCACAAAATCCATTGAACTATCCATCCATGGTACTTCTAGTATGGGTAGTGGCGTGTAAAGTCCATGTGGAATGACTTTAGATTTGGCCTTCCTGTAAGTAATGCAACGCTCAGATAACCTTTCCACATCTCATTTTATTTTGGGCCAATATAGGTGTTCTTGAAGTATAGCCAAAGTCTTTGCTATCCCAAAATGTCCCATTAATCCTCCTTCATGGGCTTCCTTAGTGAGCAATTCTCGCATGGAACCTTGAAGGATGCATAGTCTCCATTCCTTGAATAGAAAACCATCATGCTTAAAGTATTTATCAATATTCCCTTTCTCACAAGCTTTGTAAATTTCTCCAAAATCAGAGTCAGAAACATATAAGTCTTTAATAAAAGTAAAACCCAACAACTTAGATTCCAAACTGTTTAAAAGAACATACATTTATGACAATGCATCATCAACTATATTCTCCTTGACTTTCTTGTACTCAATAACATATGGAAAAGTTTCAAGAAACTCTACCCATTTGGCATGCCTTTTGTTGAGTTTATGATGCCCCTAAATATGTTTCAACACCTCGTAATCGGTGTGAATGATGAACTTCTTAGGCCAAATATAGTGTTTCCATGTTTCTATTACCTTCACAAGAGCATACATCTGTTTGTCGTAAGTAGGATAGTTAAGCATAGCTCCACTTAATTTCTCACTAAAATAGGCTATAGGACATCCACCTTGAGACAAGACTTCTCTAATTCCTACACCTAATGCATCACATTCAATTTCAAAAGTTAAATTAAAATCAGGTAGAGCAAGTAAAGGGGCATGGATTAACCAATATTTAATGCTATTAAAGGACTTCTCTTGATCTTCCCCCCCAAAAGAATTTAGAATTCTTCTTAATAACACTTGTTAGTGGGGCGACTATGGTGTTGAAGTTGGGGACAAATCTCTGATAAAAACTAGCAAGTCCATGGAAGCTCCTAACTTGAGAAATGATTATTGCTCGTGGCCACTCTTCAATGGATTTAACATTCTCTTTGTCAACCTCCAGGCCTTCATAACTCACAAAGAAACCTAGCAAAACAACACTGTCAGTACAAAACGTACATTTTTATAAATTACCAAACACTTTTTCCTTCCTCAAAACAAGTAAAACTGACCTCAAATATTGAACATATTCTTCCATGGTTTTACTATAGATTAGAATGTAATCAAAGTAAACCACACAAAACTTACCTAAGAATGGCCTATAAACATGATTCATTTACCTCATAAATGTGCTTGGTGCATTAGTTAAGAAAAAAGGCATAACCAACCACTCATAAAGGCCTTGCTTCATTTTGAATAATGTTTTTCACTCATCACTTTCTCGTATTCGTATTTGGTGGTAACCACTCTTAAGATCAATCTTGGAAAAGAGGTTAGAGCCGCTAAGCTCATCTAATATGTCATCTAAGTGAGGAATAGGGTGACGATACTTTACTGTAATTTTGTTTACCGCTAGACAATCCATAAAAATGTGCCAAGTTCCATCATTCTTTGGAACAAGTAGAACTGGTACGACACATGGGCTAAGGTTTTCCCCCATGTAGCCTTTTTCCATCAACTCAGATACTTGTCTTTGCAATTCCTTAATTTTTTCGGGGTTACTTTTGTAAATTGGTCGATTTGGAATGAAGGCTCCGGGAACAAAGTCTATTTGATGTTTTATGCCATGAATAGGTGGCAACACACTTGGTATTTCTTCCGGAAATAGGTCGTTAAACTCATGCAATAAAAACACAACAAAAGTAGGCAAATTTTGATCAAGGTAGTTAGTGTTAAAAAAATTCCTTGTACATGAGCACAAGTGCTTCCTTTGACGTCATTAAACACTTTTTCAACTGTCTCTCTCTTTAAAGAATGATAAGTTTCCTTCCCTCATTTTGATCACACTCATTTGCTTTTACCTCTATTTTGGTATCTATCTCTTTGGCTATTCAAATCTTCATCTCAATTGAATTTGGTCTTCATGTATTTGATTTGGTGAAACTGGAGCTAAAGTGATCTTCCTTGCCTCCATGGGTGAATGTATATCGGTTGGTATACCCGTCATGGATCACTCGCCTATCCAATTACCAAGGCCTTCCAAGTAGTAAATGGCTTGCGTGCATTGGAACAACATCACATAACACCTCGTCTTTGTACTTCCCAATGGAGAAAGCAATTCAAACTTGCTTGGTCACCTTGAGTTCTCCTCCATCGTTGAGCCATTGTAGTTTATAAGGTTGTGGATACTTTTTTGTTGCCAAGCCAAGTGTATAATCATTAAGGTACTAGCAACATTAGTGCAACTACCTCCATTAATAAAAACAAAACATACATTTCCTCCAACGTGGTAGCGAGTATGGAAGATATCTTCACGTTGTTCATCTACTCCAATGGATTGCACGTTTAGGCTCCTTTTGAAAACAAAAACCTCTCATTCCATGGCATGCTTTAATTTTTCTTCATCAATGTTAGCATCTTCATTCTCATCCTCTTCTTGTTCTAATTCAACTTCTCCAACATCTCAAAGAAGCATGGTATTACGATTTGGACATTGGCTTGCAATATGTCCACTCCCCAAACACTTGAAACATTATATGTCACGTGAATGATTTGGAGTGGCGGTATTTTATGTAAGGTACTTGTACCTTCAATTGATTGTGGATCTAGGAAGGAAGCAAAACAACCTGCATAAGTGAATGACTCAATCAGAATGGTTTGGTAGTTGATGTAAAGGTGAAATGGAGCACTATTTATGATAAGAGATAGGTAGCGGAAGTATTGTTGTTATGGCTATGGTGTAGGCTTATGAATGAAAGGATGGTTGGTGAGGATAGTATATTAGAAAGACCAAGGAAGAACCAGTGCTATAATTAACAAAGACCCAGCCTTACAAATCTCTCTAAGGATGGTTGGTGAGGATAGTATGTAGAGGTTGACACCATAAGTATGAATTTACTTGATAAGTCGATAAAAGTCACAAGTACTTGAGAAAAGAGAATAATCTCACTTTAATTAATATGAAAAATGTGTTTATAAGTGAATAGGACTAG
Organism: Hibiscus syriacus; assembly: GCF_006381635.1. Taxonomy (NCBI): domain Eukaryota; kingdom Viridiplantae; phylum Streptophyta; class Magnoliopsida; order Malvales; family Malvaceae; genus Hibiscus; species Hibiscus syriacus. The sequence continues at coordinate 7,707,101 of NW_024062800.1, read as the reverse complement.
CCTATTTATAGTTTTTGAAGAGACATAGCCGAAAGGGTACCTAATGGTTCGACTAGCCCTTGTATCTTTTTGAAAATACATAATTAATTGAATAATTAAATTGAAAGCATAGTTATTGGTTCGGTTGACATGGTAAACCCTAATCCTTGGATGAATAATGCTTGAACCCCATCAAGTTGGCGCCAAAGTGAATGGATAGGTGCCTTGGCCGAATGGTGAAGTCCTTTGGTGTTTGGCACACATAGGAGAGTCACACACATTGCACACACTTGATGATCACATGGGATTTCTAGGGATGCTTGTGGTGCAGCCTTGTGCATGGGATGAAGGCTGGTCATGTGTATTTCCTTGGGCGTGTCTGAGTTCTCCCTTAAGCTAGCATAGCCGTGCATGTAGCTAACACGCAAGTGGGCTGTTATGAGTTGTTGTTCCAGCCGAGTCCTCATTGGTTCTTTAGCATCTCTTGTAGCTACTTTCAGTTGGTCACTTGATCAATTTCATCAACTTAGATTCAAATAGTCCACCTAGCTGAGTTTAGTTAGCCTTAAGCTCCTCCAGTTGATTTGAGCTTTCTATTATGTTCCATTAGCTGCCATAAAGCTTGTGAGCTAACTGTGAGCTGCATATGAATTCTAAATACTTCCACAAGCTTCCCAAATGTGTAACTTGCTTCCATGTACCTATATGTACAAATAAAATAAGGTAAATATAAGGAAATGAGCTGGAATGAATCAATTACCTTGTTCCCATGCATGTGTATGTCCTTGTGAGCTATGAATGCATGTCATGAGCTAAGTACATGATGATATAACATGGGTAAGCTAATGTATAAAACTTATGAGCTGTATTGAATGCAAAGGAGCTAAGAAATGAATGATTAAGTATGCTGACATTTCATGAATGAATGAAAACATACTTAAATGAATGCAAAACTTAATATAACATAATAACATACTTGAAATAATATTGTGCATCATTTAACATAAAGGTGTGGATAGGCTAAGTTACTCTTCAGCTATTAAAACATTATATAACTTAACATTTGATGGTGTTAAATTGTCAAATGAATTGAAAGCTTCAAGACACTTAGTTAAGAGTACTTCCCTAAATTGTTTGGCTCTTTAACGAGTAATGGGACCTTGAGGAAATACATATGGATCCAATGTAGGTATGACCACATCATCCCCCTTCTTTTTGGCGATTTGTCCCCAAATTGTTTCCATCTTCAAATAGTGATAAATCAGATATATTAAATGAAGCACTTACACCACCAAACTCACCAGGAAACTCTAGTTTGTATGCATTGTCATTTATCTTTTCCATGACTTGAAATGGACCGTCTCCTTGGGGTAAAAGTTTGGACTTCCTTTTATTTAAGAACCTTGCTTTTCTAAAGTGTACCCAAACCCAATCACCCACTTCAAAGGTTACCTTTTTCCTTCCTTTGTTTGCTTGTTTCTCATATTGTCGAGTTCTTCTTTTAATATTGTCCTTGACTTGTTGATGGAGCCTTTTCACGAATTCTGCCTTGTCCTTTCCATCTTTGTTCACTATTTGATCACAAGGAAAAAGAATTATGTCTAAAGGAGTTAAAGGGTTAAAACCATACATTACCTCAAATGGAGAATACTTGGTTTCAGAATGAATGGTTCGGTTGTAGGCAAATTCTACATGTGGTAGATATTCTTCCCAAGTTTTGATGTTCTTCTTGATGATGGATATGAGTAATGTTGATAAAACACTATCAACCACTTTAGTTTGTCAATCTGTTTATTGATGGAATGTAATAGAAAAGAGTAATTTTATGCCAACTTTACTCCACAAAGTTCTCCAGAAATGGCTTAAGAATTTGGCATCTCTGTCTGACACAATGGTTCGAGGAAGTCCATGTAACCTTACCACTTCTTTGAAGAACAAATTTGCAACATGGATGAAATCATCAATCTTGTTGTAGGTATAAATTGAGCCATCTTAGAGAACCTATCGACCACCACATATATTGAATCCTTTCCACTATTGGTATTTGGTAGCCCAAAAAAATCCATAGAGATATCTACCCACGGCATGGTTGGAATTAGCAAAGGCATATACAATCCATAGGGCATAACTCTTGACTTTCCCCTTTTACATACTAAGCATATTTCACATACCTTTTCAAAGTACCTTTTCATCTATGGACAAAATAGTATGACCACATCATCCCCCTTCTTTTAGGCGATTTGTCACCAAATTGTTTCCATCTTCAAATGGTGATAAATCAGATATATTAAATGAAGCACTTACACCACCAAACGCACCAGGAAACTCTAGTTTGTTTGCATTGTCATTTATATTTTCCATGACTTGAAATGGATCGTATCCTTGGGGTAAAAGTTTGGACTTCCTTTTATTTAGGAACCTTACTTTTCTAAAGTGTACCCAAACCCAATCACCCACTTCAAAGGTTACCTTTTTCCTTCCTTTGTTTGCTTATTGCTCATATTGTCGAGTTCTTCTTTCAATATTGTCATTGACTTGTTGATGGAGCCTTTTCACGAATTCTGCCTTATCTTTTCCATTTTTGTTCACTATTTGATCACAAGGAAAAAGAATTATGTCTAAATGAGATAAAGGGTTAAAATCATACATTACCTCAAATGGAGAATACTTGGTTGCGGAATGAATGGTTCGGTTGTAGGGAAATTCTACATGTGGTAGATATTCTTCCCAAGTTTTGATGTTCTTCTTAATGATGGATCTGAGTAATGTTGACAAAACACTATCAACCACTTTAGTTTGTCCATCTGTTTGTGGATGGCATGTAATAGAAAAGAGTAATTTTATGCCAACTTTACTCCATAAAGTTCTCCAGAAGTGGCTTAAGAATTTGGCATCTCTGTCTGACACAATGGTTCGAGGAAGTCCATGTAACCTTACCACTTCTTTGAAGAACAAATTTGCAACATGGATGGCATCGTCGATCTTGTTGCAGGTATAAATTGAGCCATCTTAGAGAACCTATTAACCACCACATATATTGAATCCTTTCCACTATTGGTATTTGGTAGCCCAAAAAATCCATAGAGATATCTATCCATGGCATGGTTGGAATTAGAAAAGGTATATACAATATATGGGGCATGACTCTTGATTTTTCCCTTTTACATACTAAGCATCTTTCACATACCTTTTCAATGTACCTTTTCATCTTTGGACAAAATAGATGTTCTTTCAAGATGTTAAGTGTTTTTTCAACACCAAAGTGTCTCATGAGTCCCCCTTCATGTGCTTATTTGGTAAGTGCTTCATGTATAGAGCCTTGTAGGATGCAAAGTCTACCTTCCTTGAAAAGATAGCCATCATGCTGATAGTATTTGTCATGAGTACCTGTTTCACATAACTTATACTTTTCTCCAAATTCCAAGTTACTATCATAATGTTCTTTAATGAATAAGAAACCAAGAAGTTTAGAATCCAAAGTATTAAGTAAAATATACATGCGTGAAAGAGCATCAACCACAATGCTATTTTTTTCTTATAGTGTATAACATAGGGAAAAGACTCAAGAAATTCAACCTATTTTGCATGCCTCTTGTTAAGCTTTTGTTGTCCCTTGATATGCTTTAATGCCTCATGGTCAGTGTGTATGACAAATTCTCTTGGTAACAAATAGTGCTACCAAGTTTCCAATGTCCGAATGAGTGCATACATCTCTTTTTCATAAGTTGGAAAATTCAGAGTTGCACCATTTAGTTTCTCACTAAAGTAAGCAACTAGCTTTCCTTTTTGACTCAAAACAACACCAATTCCAATTCCGAAGGCATCACATTCAACATCAAAGGTTTTATCAAAATTTGTCAAGGCTAGTAATGGGGCCTTTGTAAAACAGTCCTTGAGTTTGTTGAATGCTATATCTTGATCGTTGCCCCAAGAGAAGTTTGAATTCTTCTTAATAATCCCTGTTAAGGGGGCCGAAATAGAACTAAAATTTGGTACAAATCTTCGACTTATAATGAAGCCTAAAAAGGTAACTTGGTCAGTACAAAAAGCACACTTCTTGAGATTAGCATATAAGCGCTCTTCTCTCAAAGTGCCAAGAATATATCATAAATGTTCAACATGCTCGTTTAGGGATTTACTGTATATTAAGATATCATCAAAGTAAACAACACAAAACTTACCAATGTAAGGCTGAAGGACATGGTTCATCAAACGCATAAAAATGCCAGGTGTATTAGTTATGCCAAAAGGCATGACTAACAATTCATACAAACCTTGTTTGGTCTTGAATACGATTTTCCACTTGTCGCCTTCAATCATTCTAATCTGATGGTAGCAACTTTTCAAATCAATTTTGGAGAAAATGCTGGCACCACTGAGTTTATCAAGCATATCATCCAACCGAGGTATAGGGTGGCTATATTTGATGGTGATTTGATTCACGACCTTACAATCCACACATATTCTCCAAGTCTCATATTTCTTTGGCACCAACAAAACCAGTACTACACAAGGACTTAAATTCTCCCAAATGTATCCTTTGCTAGTAGTTCTTTGGCTTGCTTTTGTAATTCCTTTGTTTCTTCGGGATTGCTTCTGTACACTGGTCTATTAGGAATGGTGGCTCCAGGAATGAAATCAATTTGATGTTCAATTTATTTAATTGGTAGTAAACAATCTGGGATTTTTTCAGGTAATATGTCTTCAAGTTCCTGCAAAAGAGTGGAGATAGAATGATACAAGACGAATCTACACTCCTCAAGGGAAGTGAATAGATAGCCTTATTGTGTCCCAATATACGAATGACAAGTAGTAATGCCCTTGAATTATAAGTATGGTTGTAACAAGGATGATAAATAGATAGTATTAATAATACTGTAAGAAATGGATAAGAAAAATAAGTAATGGAATAAGAATAAGAAAAATAGATGGCTGCAGAATTATAGATGATGATGTTGGTGGCCTTCAATGGAAGATGGTTGATGATGTTGAAGTTGTATGGAAGATGGTGGTGATGATAGTGTATCTCAAACATGCCAAAGAAGAAGTTATGCTAGAGAGCACAAACTCGATCTTCACAAACTTACTTGAGGGGTGATAATGGTGTCTTTTACCCTCTAGATATAAGATCTATGAATTATAAGAATCAAGGTGAAGGGATGACACCACAAATATAGAAATATACTTGCTTAATCGATAAAGTTCACAAAGAACTTTAAAGAGATATTAACTCACAATAAGTTGTTTTTATAATATGAATGAGATAAGTACAAATGAAAACAAGCCTCTCAATTTATAGGAAATGAGAGGGCTTGGACAAATATGCACCTTATATTTTGGCTAAGTACATAATTTAAATAAATGTACATAATGCTTTAAGTGAAAGGATGAGTCCCTTGTCATGATGATGGTTCGACTATCTCTTCAAATAAGTCATGTTGGTTTGGCTAGGATGAAGATACATCTCCCTTGGCCGAATGGAGACATGCTTGTTCATCTGGGCGCCAAAGTTATCTTCCTTAGCCAAATAATGATGTGTTGGTTCATATTGGCGCCAAAGTCTTCATGTGCAAGGCATGTGTGTGGTGGCTGAAAAGGCATGGTGCTTGCCTCATGTCTCTTCATGATTTAAGCCTCCATTTGATAAGAACTCTTCACCAACTTGCACCTTGATGAAAGGGCATCTTCATGGACAATAATATTCATGAAAGGTCACAATTATTGGAAGGTAACCTTTCATGTTTGAGCTAGTTCTAAGGTGAATGAGCTGGAGGTGAGCTGGCCATAGGTGAGTTGCAACATGATGAACGTTATGGCAGCTCCTTGCGAAAAGGCACCTCTTGGAATGACAACTATTCGTGAAAAGGTACGATTTCACAAAATTTGACTTATGCCTTATTTGAAGTGTCCTGAGTGGTGATGATGATGGTGCAACTCCCCAGCTGAATTGAAATCATCTTCTAGCTCAAATCATCAGCTCAACCCATCTAAGAGCTCATTAGTCTCCATACAACTTTTCACTAAATGGTCCTTATGCCCTCCTAAGCGTCCCCATATAAGTTTCCTTGTGGTTGCTTTCACCATTAAGCTCAAATCAGCTCCCATTTGTGTGTGGTCGAATGTACCTACATAAGAAAAAACAATATAAGCTCAGTATTTTAAAGTAATAAATATTAAATATAAATATATGGACTATATGCTATAATAATAACTCATGCATCATATGATAATGAATGAATATTATTATTAAACCTAAAGATTATATACATGAATATTAATCAATGATACAAACCATAGGAAATAATGAATGAATGCACATGTTATGATAATTCAAGTAGAGTCTAATATGCAAATATATGCTCATAATAATATATAGTGCATAAATGAGTAAATATAAGATAAAATAAGGTAGAACTCACTTAGATTGAGCTTGATGGATCTTCAATGATGTGATTATGTCATTAAGAAAGTTGGTGCTAGACAGGATCACATCATAGAAGAAGGCAAGCCTTCATGAGGGTTAATAAGTAGAAAGTTTTCCTTGTACATAAGTACAAGTAGAGCTTTCTTTGTGGATAAATGTTTCTGAACATCTTTACTGGCATATATGTTCATCTTTTGAGTATGGAATTCTTTAGCCTTCTTTACTTTCTCCCATTCTTCTATACGTGCCTTAAGACTAACTTGGCATTTGTGGACTTGACTTGGAAGCATTGGTGCCAACATGATTCTTCTTCCTTGATGTTGGAAGGAATACTCATTGGAAAATCCATCATGAGTAGCCTTTTTGTCAAATTGCCAAGGTCGTCCTAATATGATGCGGCTTGCACTCATGGGCACCACATCACAAAGAACTTCATCTTTGTACCTTCTAATGGAGAAATGAACAACGACTTATTTGGTTACTTTGGCTTCTCCCACATCATTGAGCCACTGTAATTTGTAAGGATGAAAATGCTTGGAAGTCTTTAGGCCCAACTTCTCCACCATGTGAGTGTTTGCTACATTTATACAACTTTCTCCATCAATGATCACTATGCAGACTTTATCTTCCACATGAAATTTGGTATGGAAGATATTATCTTTTTGTTTATCTTCTTGACTTTGAGTGTTTAAAGTCCTTTTAACTAAAAAGATACTGGATGGAAGAGACATGTTAGCAATTTAAGAGAAAGGAAATGTGTAGGAGACCTTACCAATTATTTCTCTCACAAAGCCTCACAAGTTTACTCCAAGAAAACTTGAATGTCACCCAATCCGCTCGTTTTTGAACTATAGGACTTCAAGGATTTTATTAGTCCTCTTCTAGTCTCCCACACTCAAGCCTTTTTCTTCTCAATCTCTTGTCTCAAGTTATAATTAAACTAGTTATAATTAAACTTTACTCAAAACTATACCAAGTAATGCTTACTTGTTGTGTGTCGGCTGCAAATGGTTAGTAGATATGGAAAAGCAAATATAATGTAAAGGGTATCTTAGAAATAAGAAAGAATAGAAAAAAGGGTTACTTAAAGCAAAGTCACATTATAACCCTTCTATCACAACAATCAATTTTGAATTCTTACTTGACTTGCTTAGTGAGGAACTTGTTGTTTGTCCTTTCAACATTGTAATTTTCTTTTCTTTTTCCTTTTGTTTTCTTCTTGAGTGCTTTGCAATTTTCTTTGCTGATTTTTTTTATTTCTTCACTTGCACTTAACTTGCACTTCTTTTTGTATTTTGTTGTTGTTGCTCGTTGCTTCTTCCACCAAAGCTCTGATACCACTTGATGTAAGGTACTTGTACCTTTAATTAATTATGGATCTAGGAAGGAAGCAAAACAACCTGCATAAGTGAATGGCTCAAACATAATGGTTTAGTAGTTGATGTAAAGGTGAAATTGAGGACTATTTATGATATGAGATAGGTAACGGAAGTATTGTTGTTATGGCTATAGTGTAGGCTTATGAATGAAATAATGGTTGGTGAGGATAGTATCTTAGAAACACCAAGGAATAATTAGTGCTACAAAGAACAAAGAGCCAACCTTACAAATCTCTCTGAGGGGTGGTAGAAAAGGACTTGGATCCACTATCTATAAAGAGATAGGAACCATAAGTATCAATGGAATAGAGGTTGACGCCACAAGTAAGAATTTACTTGATAAGTCGATAAAAGTCAGAAGAACTTGAGAAAAGAGAATAATATCACTTTAATTAATATGAAAGGTGTGTTTACAAATGAATAGACTAGCCTATTTATAGTTTTTAAGAGACATAGCTGAAATGGTACTTAATGGTTCAACTAGCCCTTCTACATATTTAAAAATGCATAATTAATTAAATAATTAAATTGAAATCATAGGTGTTGGTTTGGTTAACATGGGAAGTCCTAATCCTTGGCCGAATAATGCTTGAACCCCTTCAAGTTGGCGCCAAAGTGAATGGATAGGTGTCTTTGTCAAATGGTGAAGTCCCCTGGTGTATGTTACGCGTATGAGAGTTACACACATTGCACACACTTACTGATCACATGGGCGTGTACGTGGGAGTTCTAGGGATGCTTGTAGTGTAACCTTGTACATGGGATGAAGGCTTGTCATGTGCATCTCCTTGGGCGTGTGTGATTTCTCCCTTAAACTGGCATAGGCATGAATGTTGCTAACAAGCAAGTGGGTTGTTATGAGTTGTTGTTCTAGATGAGTCCTCCTTGGTTCTTTAGCATCTATTGTAGCTACTTTCAACTGGTCACTTGATCAATTTCATCAACTTAGCTTCCAATAGTCCACCTATTTGAGTTTAGCTAGCCTTGAGCTCCTCCAGCTGATTTGAACTTCCCATTGTGTTCCATAAGCTGCCATGAAGCTTGTCAGCTGCATATGAATTCCTAATACTTCCATAAGCTTCCCCAATGTGTGCCTTGCTTCAGTGTACCTACATGTGCAAAGAACACAAGGTAAATCAAAGGAAATGAGCTAGAATGAATCAATTACCTTGTTGTCCTTCATGTGTATGTCCTTGTGAGCTATGAATGCATGTCATGAGCTAAATACATGATGATATAACATAGGTAAGCTAATGTATAAAACTTATGAGTTGTATTGAATACAAATGAGATAAGAAATGAATGATTAAGCATGCTGCCATTTCACGAATGAATGAAAACATTCTTAAATGAATGCAAAACTTAATATAACATAATAATATACCTGAAATAACATTGTACATCAATTAACATAAAGATCTGGATATGCTAAGTTACTCTTCAGCTATTAAAATATTATATAACTTAACATTAGATGTTGTTAAATTGTGAAATGAATTGAAAGCTTCAAGACATTTAGTTAAGAGTACTTCCCTGAATTATTTGGCTCTTGATCGAGTAATTGGACCTTGAGGCATCACTTTTGGAAATGGGCTTACTCTATTTGGGTGGTCCTCCTCTTTCATGGGATGACAATGGATGAGTCTTCTTGTATGAACTTTTATCCTATTTTGAAGTTGCACTCCCATAAGATTGTGTGGAACCTTTCCTTTTGAGTTGTTTTCCACCTTCATGGCCATATGCACCATGTCTTCCATCTCCACATAATATTGTAACTCAACCATGTTCTTAATGTCTAGATTAAGTCTTGCTACAAATTTTGCCATTGTGGCTTCTCGATCCTCATCGATGTTGGCTCGAATTATTTCCACCTCCATCTTTTGTGATAATCTTCAACACTTCGATTACCTTGTGAAAGGTTTTGAAGATGGTTGAATAACTCCAAATGGTAGTGGATTAGAATGAATCGCCTTCACATCACTTCTTTCATTTTATCCCATGTAGTGATAGAATTTTATCCATTGTGTCTCCTACTTGATGTTAATTGATCTTACAATATTAGTGCATAATTCGTAAACTCAAGGGCAGTGAGTTTTACCTTCTTAAGTTCGGAATAATCTTGGCACCCGAAGATGTTCTCTACCTTCTTTTCCCATGCTACGTAAGCCTCGGAATCCGTCTTGCCTTGGAATAATGGAATGAAAATCTTGATATTAACAAGATTGTCATCCATTATTGGTCAAAAGCTTTGGGGCCTTATACCTCGATTTCCCAATCTTTGTTGTGATGCATGATCTTCTTCTGGTCTTTCCACTTCTTTATTTCCTCCTTGATTGGCATCTTCTTGCTCTCGGAATCCTTGACTATTCTCCTCTTCAGTGCAGTCCATACGTTCATGGAGAGGTTCTAACTCTTCCCTCAAAATCCTAGTTAATTCACGCACCATGGCTTGCTTTTGTAGGTTTGGTTCAACATTACCTGTAACTTGAGAATTATCTCCCGAATGATGAGACAAAATTAGTAATAAAAAACCCTCACAAATAGAAGGAAAAACCTCGCCAAACACTCCATGAAAAGCCACTCCCACTCGTGTTTCACTTGTGATGGATTTTACGCTTGATGATCACTCTTGCCTTTTACCACTTGTGCTTTGATTTCAAGTCTTTTTGGGGACTTCCTCAAGGCTTACAAGTGTCTAGTGGACTTCGGCTGAAACAATTGTAGCTTGGTAGCAAGCATAGTGAAACGAAATTGACTTCAAGGAAAAGAGATGGTAAGTAAAGGTAACAAAATTGAATAATGAAATATAAAGATGAAGTAAATATTATTTTTTTTTCTTTAAAGATGAAAAGAATTACTCCCTCCCTCTTTAATTTTTTTTCTTTCTTTATTTTATTTTTTATATTTTACTAACCCGGGAGAGAGAAAATGATACGATATGCTTATTGAATCGGATAGCTATGATGCCAAATGATATGATCTCGACTATGAGTTTTGAGTCATATATATGATTACTAGATCGTGATTCTAGTAAGATATTGAATTCCTTTCTTTGAACGGAAGATGATGGAAGTAGTAGTTTGGAAAGAATGAAAGTATGGCGAAGGTATGGGTTGATAATGGCGTGGAATGTGTAAGATGGATTGAAAAGAAAATGGATAGTGACCCTCTAACTATATGGAGTTAGGAACCAGCAATATAAAGAGATGGAATCGAAGTGGAAGTAGATGTAATGTGACCCACTAGCTATAGATGAGCTAGGAACCAACGCTATAATAAAAGGAAATGGATAAAGACAACAAGACTATCTCAAAGCCGATAAAGTTCTACAAGAGAACAAGAATGAAAGAAACCTCTTAAAGATGTTTATATATTCAAATGTGTCTCTACAAATGATCCCAAAGGTGCCAATTTATAGTATTTCTAAGTAGCATATGAAAAGACTCAAAAGATGAAAACATTATCATCAATTTAGCAATAAAATGCACTTGAATGCTTTGTCTTCTTATCTTCAAGGTTGGATGAATATTCTAGATCATCTTGGGGATGAATCTAGACAATTTGAAGATGAATTTGGCCTTAATTTCGTCCAAGGGGCGGAAGACTCTTGCTATTCCATGCTGAAAATTTTCTTAATAAGTGAATTAAATCACCCTTCATTGCATGCTCCCATGAAGAATATGAACAACCCTTGAATTTAGATGATAACAATCAGATTTGGATGCCTTGAATGGGTGAATTAAGAGTCCTTCAATGGCTTGTCACTTGGATGAAGTTGAAAAGACTCTCCCTTGGCTCAAACTCATCCACATCATCAATGCATAAAATTCCCGTAACAAAATTTCAGCTTGCACTGTCTTCAATAAATTGATCATATCTCAAGCTTCTGATATCGGATTAAGGTGACTCAAAAGGAGAAGGAAAGATAAGAGATAGAGGAATAATGTAAAATTGATTTCTAGAATCAAACACATATGTATCACATCCAGAATTGGAAGACATTCTGACTGACATTCTTGCATCTGATTAAACCGTTCAACTTCTCTCATGCACCTAGACACAAATGTGAACTTTATTCAATATTTAATTGAAAACATTCATTAAACAATTAAGAGTTAGTTTAAAAAATGAACTAGTTTGAGGAATGAACTAGTTTAATTAATGAACTACTTCCCTAAATTAACTAGATGATTTAAATGCAATGCATGCTTGAATGAACAACACGCTTATTAAATGCAATGAATGTTATGCAAACTTCAAATTCTCATGCATAAGTAACGTAAAGTGTTCCTCTCTTATTATTCCTTCTTCATCACGTCTCAAACTTGATGTAAACATACTCTCCATGGGTGCTTGAAATTTCTTAGTCCTTGCTTGTGGGATGGGGCCACTTGGGTACTTCTCCGGGTCATTGCTATTGGCGATCGTATCATAAAGGCATTCACAAAAGAAATTACAATGAAAGACTATCTCTATAAAAATCTACACAAGATTGCTTAGAATGTTACAACAAACAGTGAGCAAAAATATATTTTTATGCAAAATGTTGCACTCATAGACAATGATAATACTCATGTTTTAACTCATCTCTCGTCGTAATAGTGGGTATTTCATATTTCTGTAATCAAGATATGAATGAAGTTCAAGCAACATCAATCAAGCTACTAAGAAAAGCTAGCTTAAACATCCATTTCATCAAATATATCTTAAACAAAATATCTCAAGTTCAACATTTCATCTAAATAAAACATTCAAATTAAACAAAATAAGTTTAACCCTTCTCAGGTTCAAATTTAGGTTGCTAAGATGAAGGTCAATTGATCTCAACCTCCTCTTTCTCAGTTACAACCTACTCCACATCTGAGTGTTGTTTTAGTGATGGAGCTCAAGCTTCCATGGTTGTCAATGGTAGAATAAATAAAGAACAAAACTTGAAAATTCAAGGTGCAGAAGGTTTGAAGGGTGAGAATGAGTGCCCCTTTTGTAGCCTCCACGGTCAAAGCATCTTCTAATAGAAAATTTCCTATTTTTCTTTAATTTCCAGCCTTAATATAACAACTTTGGTCAACTAGTTATTTTTAGAAGATTCCTTCTAACCACTTGTTGACTCATCGTTGTTTTCAGCATTGACTCTAGACGAACAACAATCTTGCTTCCTGCTGCTCACAATAATATCTAAAAACATCAAAGAACTTCAAACGTTGGAGCAGGCTATAATATATGAATGTAACAACAAAATGTATCAATTTTAGCCCAAAACCCTTCAACTCAATCCTAACATGGATGCAATCCAAAATAGACTAAAATTACTCTAAATATGAACCTAAAATGCAAAAGTAAAAGCTTAAACCTAAGTAACAAGGTTCTAAACAATAACTTTATCACACCTTCGAACATATGTTTTCTTGTCCTCAAATATTTACAACGCATGGAATACAAAAAATGATAAAACTATACTGTCAAGTTTAATTAATTTTTGAACTTACTTTTTCAATTCTCGAAATTTTGGATTGCTTCCAAAAATGTGATAGCATTGTGTGATTTTTAATTAAGAAATTTGATATAATATTGATAATTATAAAAAAACCCATAGCATGGTGTTATGTGCATTCAAGGCGTATCCAATTAATATTTCAAGAAATTAGAAACCTATGGCCCTACTCACTTATTGTTGCTAAATTGTATTATAGCTACATTCATTCTACTTATTCATTGCTTTTTCTTGTTGAAGCCAGTTTTAGGTACATCAAACATACTTTCCTTTCTTTGCTAGAGTTAGTTTTAGGCATCTCTATTATTTTTTGCTAGATCTAATTTTATGCACCTCTAGCATTTTTTGAAATTTTGAATGTTTCTACAACATCTACTAATGCTATGAGATTGAATGATTTAATAAATTTCTAATATCTTTAAGAATTGAAAGCATACAACTTATTTTTTTGAGATTTTCCTATAGAATTTTAACTTTAACAATAGTCCAACATATTCCCTCTATATTCCCTTGCTTATAGGTTTATCTTCATTGAAAATTATAAAAAAGGCTTAAAAATTCCTTAACTACGAAAACTTCCTAATATACTGGCATAAGAAAAACGTCACTACTTATTTTTAGTCTAAATGAGTACAAATGCATAAAGAATTAGCAGAATGAATCAACAAAACACTCTCAAACTTAATAGGTTCGCTGTCCTCAATTAAATGTAACATGAGAAAGAGACAAAGATAACCCCTAGTGAGTTTGGTTAGCATTGGTTGTTTGATTAAAGTTCTCAACACGTGCTTATTCTGCGATTTTGAAAGTATAAAAAATAATATTGAACCTCAAATGATGTTGTGTAATAATAATGTCCTAAAACTTTAGATGATGTTGTGCAACAATAATGACCTGAAACTCTAGAAGATGTTGTGCAGTCATAATAGCTTGAAACTATAGAATATGTTGTGCAATAATAACAGCTGAAACTCTAGATGATGTTGTGCAATAATAACGACCTAGAACTCTAGATGATGTTGTGTATCAATAACGACCTGAATCTATGACTAATGTGTATCAATTACATGAAAAAACAACTTTAAGATAAAATTGTTAAATAACTCTAATGCTCATAATGATGTTGATTGACTTTGGATCAAAGCTTCATTCATTTGGTTTGTTTTATAATTTCTTGAGATGCACTCTTTCAATAGAGACTCAAGTGAAGACAATGAAATCGCTTGATTAGAAGATTACCCTTGATAACTCTGTTGAATGTTGCATTGTTATAGATGTATTGTTTGCTACTGTAACTGCAAATGTGGTAGTGTTATTGTTGCACATACTATTGTTGTAACTGATATTATGTATTCCTAAAATTGAATTGCAATGCTACGCTGAATTTGGCTACATTCTAACTTCTCTCATATATGTTGAGATGATTTCAAAATTTTGGGCTGTCGGTGTTCCTATATGCATTGGCATTGACATTCCTATTATAATGTCTCACAAAATAAATAACTAAGAGTTTTATGGATATACTTCAAATTTATGATTGTCACCACAATAAGCAAAAGAAATAATAGATGTTGATTTTACTTCAAACATACCTTTAGGGTTTTGCATCTTCTACATCATCTCAGTCATTGTTGAATATTCATTCAAAGTTGTCATACAAACCATTGTATAACTTTTCTTGTAATGCTCCATTCATTTATACGTCCATAACCATTTTGGTTTTCATATTCAATACATTATAAAACATTTTCATTTGTGTCAAATGTTGGAAATCATGCATCAGACATTTTCACATTAATTATTTGAATCTCTCATATGATTCATATATATTTTCATCCTACATTTCTTAAAGGGAGTGCTAAATTTCTCAACTGTGAATTCATTATGGGAGGATATAAATGCATAAAAGTTTGGGCAAGTTCATGCCACGATCTACTATCCTTGGTGGCAATGAGTTAAGTAATGCCTTAGCTTTGTCACGTAGAGAGTATGTGAACAATTTCAGCTTAAGGTTTCTTCAAACATTATTTGTTGAATAAAAGAGTTGAAAACTTCAATGAAAGCTCTCAAATATGCATAAGGGTACTCAATATGCATTCCACTATATAATCTCATCAATTATAACATGTAGAACATAATCTACTTTAATTCAAAATGTGTAGCATGGATAGTAGGATGAACAATCCTAAGGTTCAAATCATCTAAAATAGGCACAACGTGTAACACCCCAAATTTTGGGTTGACCTGAGGTAGTTTAGACGAGTCCAATTTCTTTTTAAATGAGCTAGACCATTTAGAGTTGGGCTTGGGCATAGTTTGGGGCCCAATCAAGGTCACAAGGATATTTTTTATTTGAGGATGAAAGTTGAAGGACTAAAAGAGCAATTAGAACTTGTTTGAATCAAAAGATGAAAACCCATTAATTTTGGGTGTTCTCACGTATGTACTCTTTCCCTCACATAACATTCAACTTTGTCTCTTTTTCTTCACCACTTTCTTCCTCTCTAAGAGTGAAACAAATGGAAGCTTTTAGAATTTTAAGCTTAGTTTGGAATAGCAAAGGTAAGAATCTTCGTCCTCACCTCTCAAGCTCTAATTCAAGTTCCCAACCTTAAGTTTTAGCCATAGAAACCAAAAGTGGGTTTTATAGGGGTTTAAGAATGCAAGTGTTTTCCTAGCTCATTTTTAGTGGATTTGAGTTGTAGAAAGTATTCTTAATTAAATCTAATCTTCTAAATGAGTTAGTAACTGATTTCCCTTTTCTTTGATTAATGAAAGAGGTGGGAGAAAGTTCAAAGGTAAGAGGCAAAGAGAAGTTCACCCTTGGTTGATTTGAGAGCATTCTCAACAGCTATGAAGTTAAGGTAACACATTCACAACTCTTTCATACCATTTATGAGTAATTAGAATACATTCTAGCTAGAGAGTTGAGTTATGAAGCATGTTGAGCATTCATGGTAGATTTCATGTTTTTGTGTTTTTAACATGTTCTAAAGCCTTTTTATGATCCTTATATCATATAAAAGACTCTAATAAAGATTGGGCACCTCAGTAGGACATCTTGGGTGACTTTGGGACCAAATATATGCCCAAACAGGGTGTTTCTGGGTTTAAGTATCGATACTCGAAGAATAGTACTGATATTATTCTTGCGAGGAGAAAAATGAGGGATTTTTAGTATAGAAGTATAAATTCTCCTTCATTGAGTATCAATACTTAGGGTATTTTTGAAAACATCGAAGTGAATTTTGGTATCAGTACTTGAAGAGTATCGATATCTTAGCTTGGGAGTACTAATAATGTCCCAGTATTATGGATACTACCATCATTTTTCAGTTGGTTTTAACCCTATGTATCGATACCCCGAGGTGAGTATCGGTACCATTGGACAGTTTTGAACAAATAGTCCAAATGAATTAGAAGAAGAGTTGAGGGACCCCAGAACACTAATATACAATAAAATAAGATTATAAGTGAGAATTATAATATGTACGAAATCATACTTAGAAATAATATCAATTAGGGCAATACAAAACAGCCTTGATTGACACTAGGGAAAATGATCAGGACACCCAATTTACTCTAGTAAAGGAAGTTAGCAACGAAGTATACAATGTCTGTATATCCTTAGGTAGTACGTGAGGCACTTTGAGACTAACCTGGGTGCGAGGCCTAAACATCCGCGATGGATGGGTTAGTTGGGTGTTGTTTTCGATGTAGAAATCTCGGACCTCATCCTTTGTGGAATAGAGGGGTGTGAGTCACGAGGTGCGTAACTGTCTGACCACACCATGATGTCTACCCAATAATAGAGTGAAGTATACGAGTGTACTCACACTTTTATTCACATGACAACATGAGCATTCATTGAGAATTTCTAGTATGGATTCGTTGATAGTGTGGCACTAGGATAATGAGCTCAGCATTTGGAATTTGTTTCCATGCATAGTTCATTAAGAGGAGCATTTGAGGATCTTATCGTAGCAGGGTTTCCAGACTGTTCGAGCAGCAGAGTATGTCTTTAGTCATTCTTTAGAGATCATGTATTATTCATAGACCTTATTGTATTTAAGTTGTAACTCTATTTTATACTCGATTGTAATTATTATTTTGTATTAATCACTTTGGGAGTTATCGATATAAACTTTATACTTATCTATGTCCAATTACTTTATTTGAAACGGCTTTAAAATTTGAGTTACAGTGGCTATATAGAAAAGAAAAAAATAAAATGAAAACTTTTGGGTTAGCCACTCTGGTGGTCACATGTGGCATTCTAATTGGTTGACTTCGTGTCGTATCGGTTTAGGATGTTACACAATGTGTTCTCGAATTAGTCTATTATTGTCATCGATGTAATGATAAACTAATCGCATCGAAACATTTTGCAAATGATGAATCATTATTTCATTATGTCTATCTCATTTGATGGATCTTGATATCCCTTAATTGGAAATAGTTGTAATACCCCAAATATCAAGTCAGGGACTTTATTGAAAAGATTTAAGAATTTGAGGATTTATTTGAAATAAGACAAAAGAATGAGAAAATGATTGGAATAGTGTTTTAGAGTAAATTGTAACCATAGATGAATAAAGAGGGCATTTTGGTCCTTTAAAGGAAAAATGAATATAAAATTCAATTTTAATAAGGTATTAAAGTAAAAGAAAAATGGGAAAGTAAGTTAGCCAAAAGTCATCTCTTTTCTTCTTCTTTCTCATGTAATAGCTCTTCTCCATAGCCAAAGGTAAGGTTTCATTTGGCTAGTTTTTCCTTTTGTTTTTGGTTGGTTTTTGAATCACGGAGTAATATAGAGGCTTAAGGATGGGTTAAACAAGATTAAAACTAAGAGATGGATGAAATATTTGAGATTTAGGAAAACGGCTTTTAGAATGATTTGTTCAGATATGAGTTTTTATTGATGTTTACTAGTATATTTTACTTGTCAATGAAGTAAATAAGAGATTATAAGCATTGGATAGGTTTAAAAACATGTTAAAAAAGTGGTATGATTCTTGGATTGAAGTGTTCCTCAGAGATTGTAGATGTTATAAGTAGCTAAATGAAGGAAAGTTAGTTGGGATAAGTAAAGAAGAGTTTTATAGTATTGTTGGAGGTAAAAATAAGGGAAATTGGCCAAATATGGGTAAATATCGGGCTGAAAATGGAAAATCTGGATAATGGTATCGGTACTGGAAGAACAGTAACTATACTATAGGATTAAATTGGAATAAATTAGCTTAACAGTATCGATATTGATACAATTAGTATCGATACTTAGGTGGGTATCGATACCATGAGGAAGGTATCGATACCATTGATTTACAGAAAGTAGAAATGGTATCGATACTGTAATAGAGTATCGGTGCCATAGTATAGAAGTATCGGTACTAAGAGATAGATACCGATACCGTGGATTCATAATGTAGAAATAGTACCGATACTGAAGGGGAGTATCATTACCACAATATAGAAGTATCGATACCATGGTAGGGGCATCGATACTATTGAGCTAGAAATTTTAAGATAGGCTGAGATTGTTATAGAAAATTTAATAATAATACTTGTGAGTATTGTTTAAGTATAAATGTTAGGGAATATACTAACATTTGATATTGTACATGTCTTTGATGGATGCTTGAGTAGATCGAAATCAAACTCCTAAGTGAAACAAAACGAAAGGCAAAGGCAAAGTAGCTGAGTAATCATATTTGCATTTTGGATATAATAGCGAGGCAAGCCAGGTGAGTGCATTTATTATGTACATATATGTGATGATAATCATAGATGCATGTTGATTAATATATGTATGGTGATTACCGAATGGCACTATACGTGAAAACTAAGAAATTCATAATAGGTTTTATGAATTTCTGTATGGGTACTTTGTGTGCAAAACAAAGAAATTCATAATAAGTTTATGAATTTCCATATTGGTAGTGGGTGTGCAACTCATGTAAATTATAGTAAGTTGGGAAATTATTGTATTGGCATTACAGGTGTAAACTATAGAGTGTATAATGAAATGAAAGAGTTAATAGATATTAGAATTTTCATGATATACCGGTGGTTAGAATTTTGCTTATGATTATATATGCCTCAATAAGAAATTTCTTAGCGTGTTTTAATTTCATGCATAGATATTAATACAAGTGGAGTAGGGAGATCATCTAACTTCACAAAGCAAGGGTCACCTCATCAATAATTGTACGACATTCATGTATACTTTTGATGTATTTAGTTGGCATGTAATGGACTTAGTAAAACCGCTTTGAAAAGTGTTTGATTTACTATGATGTAAAAAGATGAAATGTTTAAATATTACTTTTATTTTACCTACGTAAAATGAATGAATTTTTTATTGTCACTAAATTATAATGTTTTATAAAAAGAAACGAATTTTATAGATATTCAACCAAGGAAATGTTTTTAAAAGGATGTGACATATGTATCTCGTGTACAGAAAGGTATACGGGAGATGGATATTACAATAGTTGTTACCCGTCATTTTCAACAACTGATGGATCCACGATTGGATGATCATGGCTCTTGTCTTTATTGACGAATATTTCTCTCTATTTTGGGATCAAAATATCCTAGACACTAGTTATTGTGTCAAGTCATGTATTGACAACGTCCTATTGAAAGTTACCTACAAAAATTAGCATTATGTTAAAAAACAATTCTAAAAGTAATGATACTAATCCGAAAAAACTTGATGCTTAGAATATTTTAACAACAAAAGGGCAAGTATACAATATTGTCTACTAAGTAATAAAATGGATGCACTTGCATGCATTAAGCATTGTTTTCCACATAGATTAATGATTACTCAAGGAATTATTGTGCAGGAAAACATAAATTTGTGTATAGTTAATATAGTGAGCAATGTCAAGATAATGTAAATGAAAATATAATAAAAGTAAAAGAGATTACAACAAAATTAAATAAAGCAAATGATTGATTCATGCACAAGATTATGAAATTTCAAACATCACCATGCAATCAAAAATATTATATCAACTAGATTGATGTGTCTAAAATTATCCTAGCATATTATTCATCTCTTAAAGGCATTCACCTAACAGCTTACAGTCTAATAAAGCTAAATAAGCTTTCTAAGAATACTACGAAAAATAATCAACAAAAAATCTCTTTTATGCTATATGTTGCTCTCACAAATGCTAATGCTACCCATGATATAACTCATATCTCGAAGCAATACTAGGCAATTAATATTTCTATAAACAAGTCATAAATGAAGTTCAAGTAACATCAATTGAGCTACTAAGGAAAAACTAACTTAAACAAGCATTTCATCAAACATATCTTAAACAAAATATCTCAAGTTTAACATTTCATCCAAAAAAAACATTCAAGTTAAACAAAATAAAGTTTCCCCTTCTTGAGTTCGAATTCACTTTGCTAAGATGAAGCTCATATGATCGTGTCCACCTCCTTCTCAGTTGCAACCTATTCTACGTCCAAATGTTGTTCTCTCAAAGGAGCTCAATCTTCTGTGGTCGTCGGTGGTAAAAGAAATAAAGAAGACTTGAAAATTCAAGGTGTAAAAGGTGTAAAGATGAGAATGTGTGCCCCTTTTATAACCTTCACCTTCAAAGCATCTTTCAATAGGAAAATTTCTATTTTTCTTTAATTTTCTAACTTTAATGTAACAACTTTGGGCAGTTGGTAATTTCTAGAAGATTCCTTCTAATCATTTGTTGACTCATCGTTGCTTTCAACACTGTCTCTAGACGTACAATAATCCTACTTGTAGCTCAAAGAACTCATAACATAAGGGCATGTTATAACATAACAATGTAATAGCAAAATGTACCAGTTTTAGTACAAAATCTATCAACTCACTCCGAATATGCATGTAATGCAAATTAGATAAAAATTACTCTCAATATGATACTAAAATAAGTCTAAAGTTAAACCCAACTTAAGTCATCCCTATCATGTAATCATTAGACAAATGTTAATCCTAAAAAATAAAATAAGTATATATTATTATTGAATCAAACGAAGAAAAATAAACATAAAATTAAAATAAATGAATGAATTTTTTTACCCATATGTAGACATGGAACCAGATGAGTAAAGTGAGATAAATAAAAGAAGATTTTTTATTGAAGTTTCTATAAACAATTTTCTTAATACAGATTCATAATATCCTTGGTGCTTTGAGTAATGTTGGACGTCAATCTCCTATGATATGAGAACAAACAACCACAGTAGTAAGCATAATAATAGTGAAAAATTGAAAACAATATTTTCTTTCACTATTACTAGAAAGAATGAATTTAGAAGAAATTTTTTTAAATCCTTTTCTTTTTAAAGTTTTGTCTAAATTTTGTCTCAACTAGACTTTATATAATAAAGAGAAAATAAATTGAAAGGTTAAGACTATTTGTTGAAGAAACTTGAATTTTTAATAGGTCAATTGTTAAAAAGTTAATAGATATGATTGAATGGATTCAACTTTAAATTAAAAACTAAAAGCCCATTCAAGTGGCATGACTTATTATTATTAAGTATATTTATCAAGTGACATTATTTATTATTAATAAGGCTATTCACCAAGTGACATTACTTATTATTAGCATCAATATCATTCAATTAATCTATTATTTTTCTAATAATTTCTCAGATAAATGAAATTGAAGCTTCAAAAATTTTGTCTCGATATGGTGATGATTCTACATTCTATATTTGCATATGATAGGTAAACGCCCATGTTGAAACTTTCCTTGTGAAAACATGTTTGCCTTATTGATTGTTTAGTAGACGTGATGTCCTTGAACTGTTATATCGTTTGTATAATCGATGGCATACTTCACACAAGTACCGTCTTGACAAGAATTTGGTTCTCATGGTTATGTCCATATGGTCATAGACACCTTAACCTTTTCTATAATTTAATCATTATTTTCATCATAGGAATGGACTTGGGATAAAAACCTCACAGTGACTGTATTATGTTTATGAAAATAGATTGTCATATTGAACCTAGATCTTGAGATCTCGGGATATCTAGTCAACTATGTTGGATTTTCCTTCACATAATGCCCTAACAATTCAAGGACTTTAGTCACATTCATCTTGATATTTTATCAACTCAATCTCGATTCAACCAGTTAGTTAGCAAATCTATAATGTTATCTTTGATATTACAAAATCAAGAAATATAGTTTCATTTGAAATCAATTGCCTAATGATATTGTATCAATGAAACATGTGTCTCAACTTATCATTATACATTACGTTTTATGTTCTACCAATTATTACTTGATTATCATAATATATACAAATTTTGGGCACATTCATTGACCATTGAACAATATCCTCAAACAAATTATAATAATTCCACCTCTTCTCCAGATTTGTTTAGAGCTACGAAGTTAGATTTTATCGTGGATCTAGTTATAATTGTTTACCTTGAGGATTTCCATGTCACAACTCATCTCAATGTGAAAATATAGCCACTTGTGTCTTTGGTATTTTAAATATCATATATTCAACTGGTATCAGAGAATTCTTCTAATACAACATGATATTTGGAATAATATAGTTCATAGATTTGAGCATGTGTAAAATATATCAATATCCTTGCAATCATTTTTATGTGGTTCTCCGCTAGATTACTTGTGAATTTGTTTAAACTATTACAATAAAAAAAATATCATGTCTAGTGCAACTCATAAGGTACAATATCTTGACTATAATCTTTGCATATTCCATTTAGACAACACTTTCACCTTTTATTTTTGAATATATATTGACTTGTATTTGTCGGAGTTCTAGCTAAACCATAATTATCATTACCTCTTTTTTAAGAATCGTGCTTATGTAATGTAACTGAGTCAATATGAGACTTTCATGTGATCTATTGATTTGGATGTCCTAAATCATGTTAACAAGCCCCATATATTTCATGTCAAATCAAGAATTAACATTTTTTTGTACATTTTACCATTTCATTTAGGGTGTTTAATCTTCGATTTTAACCGAATTAACCAACTGAAACAAAAAAAATAGTTAACTAGTACGTTAATTTTAGGTTCATTCAGTTTATATTTAAAAACTTTTTAAAAAATTAGTTATCGATTAATTTAATTCAAAATCGGCTAATTAATTGAGTTAATAAAAATATACACTATGTATTATATTATATGTATTAGTTATATAGTACTTGGTCTTCAGAGTCTTTAAACTCTGGTTTTAATCGAATTAACCGATCAAATTAATCAAAATATTAAATATTTAATAAATAATATATATTATAAATTTTGATTAAAACAATTAACCGACCAAATTAATTGAGCTTTGTTTGATTCAATTAAAAGTTTTTGAAAAAATTTGGTTCAATTAAGAATTAAACGGGAAAAAATTCAATTAATGAATTTTGGGTAGTTTAATTCAGTGGGTTAATCGAACCAACTGATTAAACACCCCTAATTTCATTGTTACTTATAATAATGAGTATGTCGTCTGTTAGAGTATGCCCAAAGACCAATCATATGATGATTATAATAATACATTTATTTACTGATTTTATTGAATAAAGGCATTGCCGCTATTATTCTCAGTTATATATATATGTTTAACATAAAATGGAAGATAATAAAGTCCATATAATGACATAATTGTTATTATTAAAAGATCTCTAGTCAAGTATTGTTACGGACATGGACAATAATAATATGCTTACGACTAACATGTTATTGATTGATGACAACGAGTTTTCATTGACATAGAGATGTCAGAATTGATACATGATTATATTGTTAGAGAACAATGTATTGGATTGACCCACTATGAGCATATGTCTTGGATTATTATGTGACAGTCATAAAATTGCTCATGGTGATGTCTATATGTATGATACTCAGACTTGAGATCAATAGTATCCCAACATATATTGTTGTATGTTTTAATGTAGTTAAACAAGCTTTGTAAATGGTTGCTCTATAAAGACTATTATTGAATATATCTCAATATATGTAGTGGGTGTCTATGATTAAGATAGGATTTGTCCTTCCTACATAATAGGAAATATATCACAGGCCACTTGATTGAGTGAGACTAGAAACGTACAGCCATGCTCGAATAAGTTTATATGAGATATCACAAACTATTCGTTAATTGAAGTCTACACTAGATATCAAGAAATAATAGATGGGCTATACAAGTGTGACTATTCCAAGACTTGTGCCTATTCTAGATATAAAGGACAAAAGGATATAATACATAAAAGAGTTAATCACCAAGATGATATGTCGAATCATATTTTCTTGTAACTTAGGTGACAATGATATATTGCTAGATGTCACTCATTATATGTAATATTAGAATTGTTATAATAATTATTGCTAACGTTACAAAAACCTACAGGGTCACACCCTAGGATTAAAACGAGCAAAGATGTACAGTTTGTTGTACGTTACTAAAATATACCTAGAGTTAATATATGTATGTTTGATATATATATGTTTTAATAATCCCAAATATTTAATTTCAATTAATTAAATAAAGATTTAATTAATTTGAAATAATAAAATCCCTAATATGATTAGGGTAACTTGAATATAAAATGAGGTGTAAGGTCTAGCAGCCATTTTTTAACACACATAATCTTCAGTTGTTTTTCTAAAAAACAGTTTTGGGAAAAACAAATATTGCTCTTAATAGGGTGAACTGAATAGAGGCCGAGACGTGATTTCGTGGAGGCTTACGATTTGAACTGATCGACACCACCATTAGTCGTTGTTGTCCTTGCTATTTTTCAAGGAACCCACTGTAAGTATTTTCATCCTTTCCTCCAGATTTTGATTTATCGTACTTGGATCGCTGGTATGACCATCGAATTTTGTTTCCACTGCGCTATGGGGTGAGTCGACAATCCCAGCATCGTCAACATATATGTATAGGATTACATGTCCATCAATAGACATTTTTTTATATATACACATTTATCACACTTATTAATTTTAAAATTTATTTGATATCATGACACTGTCAAACTTTTCTTGTCATTTCTTTGTTGCTTACTTAATTCAAGAAATTAAGGTGTGTACCCTTCGAATTCTAAAGTGTTTCATGATTTTTATAAATGTGATGATCTACATATTTTGTATGTATGCATTATGTGTTATTCGAGTTGGGAGTGAATAAAATTACTAAACTTTCCCTAGCTATGAATAATGTCTTATAATGATAAAAAATATCTCTGAAAGCATAAGAATTCAAGAAATCTTGTTAGACGTTAGTGATTGCCTATTAAGCTTTAATGAAATCCCCAAATACCCTTAGATGAATAAAATAACCAAAATACTCTTGGTCTTAATAAGTGATATGAAAATAAATAGAATGCATAAAAAATGTGTTAAGGCTCCAAAAATTAATTAAGTACTCTTTCCATAATTCTTGTACATCTGATATACTTTTGAGTGAGGTGAATTACTAGAGTGCCCTTAGAAGAGGGATGAAATGACTAAATCACCTTTATGGGCCAAAATAACTAAAATACCCTTTGGGTTAAATATTTAGTAACTCCTCAAAAAATGAGATATTTTATTCACCTTATAAAAATGTGTAAAATACTAATAACATTAAAAACAACTAAAATTCTTTGAGAAAAGCTAATAGAATACCCATAAGACATTTAGCAAAAAATTAAGGATACCGAGATTGAGTTTAGTATTGATATTCAAGGAGAGTATCGACACTCAAGTTTTTGTGCTAAGTCTCAAATGTGAGTATCGCTACCTGTGAAATACCTTAATAACATTGAAATTAAATTTATAACGATACTCGAAAGAAATATCTATAATCCTAGACGTAGTACTACTACTCATGTAAGAGTACTTATTCCAGCTACAATAATCTACTATTAAACTCTGACATTAGCAAGGCTTGAGTGAGGAGGTTTAATGGTGATTGAGAATGACTAATAAGTTTTATTTATAATGTGAACTTGATTAAATGTTTGTGATTAAGCATAAGAATATTATGAGGTAATATTTCATAAGACTTATGTCTTTGTTTGACACTCGGAAAATAATGAGGTCACTCGAGGTACTTGTGTATTATGATAATCTTGGTTGTGTGAGGAGTATTTAAATATCCCAATGTTAATGTTGTGGCACTTATAATGCCGATCGGGTGTTGCTCTAATGTTGAGGTCACCTAGACTTATCTTGATACACTAGAAGAGTAGGCTAGCCTAGCGTATGATGGTAATGTTGTGTGACTAAGATGTCACTCGAGGTACTTGGTAATTTAGGTCATTTGGATGTAATATGTTGATGTTATATGACTCAGATCTCATATAAATTACTTAAGTCATAATCTAGAGGAGTGTAAGTGTAACACCTCAATTTCTAGGTTAGTAGTTTTAGGCTGACTCGAGAGGATTTTATATAAACCCAATAGCCTTATATGAAGCCTTGGTTGATTAGGGCTTGAGTTGAGCCCAAGTTGAGATAAAAAGGATAATTTTTATTTGAAAATAAATGACGAAGGACTAAAGTTATAAATTACCCCAAAAGCCTTCTAAATGATGAATTCCATTTATGCTAGCTTATGTCACAGTAGAAGAAAACCAAGTTTTTTCTTGTCTTCTCTTTTTTCTCTCTTGTATCTTGAATAAATGAAGCTCTTTTATTATTCTTCATTTTTAGGACGTTTCAAATATGGTAAGAAGAGTAATCTTCATCTCTTGAGCTTCTATTCAAGCTCTTAATTTCAAGGTTTGGTTACGGTGGCCAAATGGGGGTTTTTGAATAGTTTTGAATTCTATAGCTTTTGGGATGCTCTAATTTGTTTCTCTCCCTTAGAAATGACATTCTCATCCCTTTTAATCTTTTAGATGAGTTGGTAATTTGTTTCTTTGATTTTTCAATGAAGGGAGTGGATGAAGACTCCAAAAGCAACAAAAAAAAGAAAAGCTAGTGCTTGGGTGAGCTTGCGATTGATTTTCTAGCTTTTAGTAGAGTAAGATAACACACTCTAACACTCCTATAACACTTTTAGATTAGCATGTATAGTGTGTTTGCCTATATGTGTTTATGAAACGTTTGAGTGCATTTTGGGTTCATAGGATGAAATAAGATGTTTGATGTTGTTCATGCATAAAGAAATGACATTTTATGATCCCTTAACCCTATATAAGATTTAAATAACATTTAGGGACTTGGGAGGGTCTTAGAAGTGATTTGGGGAGTTTTACTCGTGAAAATAAGGCTTTTTGGATTTAGGGTATCGATATTATATGAACAATATCAATATTTTTCGTTTGATGAGGCTAAAATCAAAAGATTTTATAGGGCAGTATCAATACCCTTTTCTTGGGATATAAATACTATTCATGGGATATCGATACTCAAGGCTTAGTATCGATACAATGAATTAATTCAAATTCTAGCCAGCTGATTTGGTATCAATACCTAGATAAGTACTGATACCATAGAAGATAGTACTGATACTCTAGGTATGGGTATCGATACCCATGTATTTTTATAAACATCGAATGCAATTTTGATACCGATACTCTAGGCAGTCTCAAAACCACAAGAGGGTAGTACCGATATTCTAGGTAGGGGTATCGATACTAAGCATTGTCTCAAATTCTTGTGTGCTAAATTGATATCGATACTCAGGGTAGCATCGATACCCTAAGAAGAACTAGTATTGATACCATAAGATTAAGTACCAATACCATCGTGAAAGTGAAGGCCATAAGCCTTGATTTGATCAAGGGACCCGAGAAGGGGTTAGGATCAATAGGAAACCTCATTAAAAGATTGTAAGTATGATTAACAATTATGTGATAACATAAGATCATTATGAGGTTAGGTTCCATAAGACTTGTGCCTTGTTTGATGCTCGAGAAAGAATAAGGACACCCGAGTTACTTGTACATGATGATCGTCTAGATGAGTAAAAGATTATCCAAATATATCCAAATTTAGTGCAAGGGCACTTATGGTTATTTGGACTCTTTACTGATTTTATGTGACATAGACACATATTGAGTACTCGAGAAGAGTAAGCTAGCTAAGAAAGGTGCTGATACTATGTGACTCAGACCTCACTTAGGGTATTTGGAAGATGTTTATGTTGTGTGACACAAATCTTTCCTGAAGTACCCTTTGTAAGTAAATAGGGGTGTGAGTTCCATGATGCTATGTGACCTGAGCTACACTATGATGCTTGCTATTTAATTGTGTTGGATGTACCTTCTTGTTCATAACTATACTTGTGGCATCCTAATTCGTTGAGTGCATATAGTATAGATATATTATTTTTTTGGTATTGAGCTCGTAAACTTATCGTTCGGAATGTGACTTCATGCATAGGTTCTTAAGTGTCAATTCAAGAGCTCGTCACCGGATTGCAAGTTTTCTAAACTTGGTCGACTACTAGATTACTTCTCGAGTACTGCACTAGGCATGTACCGTCATAGACCCTTGTTAATGTTTAAGTCATAAAATCTATTTGAACTTATGTATTTTGGATACACTTATAGGAGATCCCCATGTTTTATAAACTTATTACCTTTTGAGATTTTACTATGTTTTAATTATGGTCTAAATCATGAATTTGATTACTGTTTTCAAAAGAAAAAAAATGGCTAGCCACTTCAGTGGTTTCGCATAAAATTTTAACCCTCTTAATTTTGGGTCGAGTCGAATTAGGTTGTTACAAGTGAGTCCCATGATATTGAGGTGACCCGAATTAAATCATAATGTCTACTTATGTGTGTAATTATGTCATAGGCTGGAGGAGTGTAAGTCTCATGATGTTGAGGTGACCTCAAACTATATCATGATGCTTACTTGTGTGTTATGATTGTGATGCTTCATAATGTATTTTATTGTAGGGCTTGAGGCTAGATGAAATATTGTACTATATATGATTATTACCTGACTTTGGGTGGCATCAAATAACTTATTATTAGTAAAAGAATTATTAGTATAAGGATAGAGTTATTAAATCAGTAGATGATTGATAACACTCTTGAATAAAGTATAAACAAATATTAACAGTCATGATATTCATAAAATGAGAATGATATGACTTATAATAGTCCCTAGATTGGAGGAAATACTTTAGCCTTGACGACTAACTAGGGAAGACTTATATTATGTTTGATACCTTTATATTTATATTTGATATGCATTCTTATGTTTATGAATCTCATGAAATATAGTAGAGTATATGTGTAATCACTAAGCGTGGTAGCTCTGCCTTCTAAATGTTTTCATCCACGTGTTATATGTTTCTTGGATTGCAATGGACAACGATATCATTATAAGAGTCTCAACGGAGTATCATTGTACAATGGGGATGACTTAGTGGGTGTGTAGAGATTGTGGTTGGTATTTTGATCAAGTTGTAATATTTTATATGTATTGGATATTCAAAAAACAAGCTATGCTTTTCTAAAATGTATATTTTTCATATTTGTTTAACTGTTTTAAAATGTTTGAGTAAATAGTTTAAAAAAGGGTTAGTAACTTTGGTGATTCTGTGTGATATTCTAATCCTTGGGATTAGGGTGTTACACAAGTGATCTAAGATATTGTTCCTGTAAACACTAATTTTTTTCCATTTTTTGTTTTTATTATTATTATTAAAATTATTATTATTATTATTATTATAAATATTATTATTATTATTATTATTATTAAATATATTATTACAAATCCAAACATAGAGGCCCAATCAACCGGCCCAGACCAAAATGAAACCCTAAACATTTAGGGTTTCAGCTAGGGTTTCTAACCCTAGCGCCGCAGCCCCCTCTCCAACTGCCAGAGACCATTGCAGACGGTCAGCTACCAGATGCTCGAACCCGCTACAGCCACGAAGCCGCCGCCTCGCCAGAAGCCAGCTGCCCCTCCACGTCGCTTGCTCTATGGTGAGTCACCACCATAGTCTGGTGACTCACCGAAACCCCTCTTTGAGACCGGTCCGAAGAGGACATCGGCGATGGCTATAAAATCCATCAAACATCTACAAAGAAAACCATCGACAGCAAACGGAACAAAAAAGATACCCAGCAAGACACAACACAGTAACGACGAGAGCAACCATATCCAAAGAAAACGAAAGACAGAAGGAGAGAAACGGAGAAGAAACTCACCATCGAAGAGCTACCGAACCACTGTGGAACCACCGTGGAATCAAAAGTTCGGAGGTAAAAAAAATTAGATCTACAAGAACCTAAGGGGTTTTAGGGAAAACAAAGACCGGATTCAGTCTTAGGGCATTTAGATCTATATTTTAGGTAAATTTGGGAACCTAAGAGAGAGCTTCTTCTTCTCTCGTTTTTGAGAGAGAAGAAGAAGAGAATAATGAGGCTGCTGGCCCTTCGGGCCAGCTATGAAGGGTTATATATATCCCTTCCCGAACGACGTCGTTTTGGGAAGGGGTATATGCGTAATTTACATGTATGGCTAAACCCTTTCTGTAGCCATCCAAGTTTTATAAATATTCATTTTAGTCACTGAAACTAACTTCTGAATGTTCTAATTCAGTCTTCGAATTTTATTTTATTATGTTTTAATCCTTACCAGTATTAAATAATATATTTAGGATAAATATCATATTTAGTCCCTAATAATTTTAATATTTCTATTTTAATCACCGATTAAATAAATAATGGTTAATTACACTACTAGTATTTATATTTTATGATAATTCTAACCATGTCTCTTAAATATTTATATTTTTATAATTTGATCATTAAATTTTATATAATCTTAGTTTTAACCATAAGCTTTATTATTTTTACATTTTTAAATTCATATATTTATAAATATGATCCATTAGTTTTTAATATTATTACTTTTAATTTCTTTCATTTTAATTATTATTATTTTATTTTATTATTACGTTTGATATATGTTTAAATTATTATCTTCATGATTATTTTATTATTATTATTAAGTTATATAAATATATTTATATAATATTTATTTATTTATTCTATTTATTTATTAAATAAAAATCCTATTTATAAATTTAATTTTATAAATTACTTTTAAGAAAAATAAACATATTTTGATATGTATTTATTGTTTAATATCAAAAGAAAAGGTTGTCTTAAAGCACCTAGAAGTCATTTTCTGATATTTCTAAATAAATAAATATTTTATTTATACATATTAATATATTTTCTTTAAATTATTTGAAATAAAATAATTTTAAATTAAATATATCTTTGAATTTTTAAATTTAAAATAATAGAGACAATTTATAATTAAAAAGTACCAATTTTGGGCGTTGTAGGGGTGCTAATCCTTCCCTAAACGTAACCGACCACGAATCCCTTTTATTATTAAAAAGAATGAATTTTTGGTTAAAACGCAGATCAGTTTATCTTTTAATCGATGTTTTCTTAAAAACTCTTTTAAAAGATGATTTTTAGGTATTCGACCTACCTGACCCAAAAGGTCGATGGCGACTCCCAAATTATTTAAAAAACCATTTATTCACATCACTTTTCCCGCCAAGTAAATAAAACTTTCGTACCCGGACGAAAACCGGTTACGACAGCTTGGCAACTCCGCTGGGGACTTGTCAAACTTTAAAATTAATTATAAATTGTCTCTATTAATTAGAAATTAAAAATTCATTTATTTAATTTTTAATTATTTTCTTTCAAATTTTTTATTACTTATTATTTTTATATTATTTTATTAATATTTTTTTCAGGTATTAATTATTTTATTATTTGTCAAAGGTTTGAATATTTCTCCTCACACACAACACTTGCATTACATAAAGCTCTATAATTGAGTTTGTCCCTTTTAAGTGAGAGTGAAAGCGACGTCTTCGTGAGAATTTATTCTCCGTGTCAGACCTAGCAAGTAGCTTTCGGGGTTCATATGCTCTATGTCTTCGTGAGAATTTATTCTCCGTGTCAGACATAAAGAAATTTGTCCCCTCAAATTGAACTCGATCCGCTTAAAGTCTGTAATGGACTAGGATTGAGGGTTTTGACAGCCCAAGGGGGCATCAACAAGGACTATTCAAGTACCTTTACTCCTAGAACTGAAAACCTGCATATAATAAACCCTAGAAACTCTCCCGATTTGAAACCATTTCAGTAGGTATACACAAAGAAGAAATAAGCTCTAGCTTTTAATTTATTTTATTTCCTTTTCTTTTTTCCTGAATAAATGCATGCAAACTAGAAATCATGCAGTTTGGGTAATTTCTCTAAACAAAGCATGAAACTAGAAAGCATGAGGTTAGGATTTATTATATACCATGATAAATAATTTTTTTTCTTTCAATTAATTGGTATTAACCATTTTATTTTTTCTTATTTTCCCATGCATGTTATTTTTGCTCTAATTTGTTTATATTGTTTTCATTACATGATCATGACCAAAAGGTGTTAACTGAAAAGACTGTTCATCAAATTGGAAAGAAATCATAAATGGACAAAAAGTTTTATGATCGAACAAAATATGACGTAACCGTGGAATGGCATCCTGAGGGGATTCCAAGAATAGAGGAGAGCTATGCACCCAAATATCGTATGCCCATTAAAGAGCAAAAGGAGATACGAGAAATAAGAGAGCAGATGTCCAAGATGATGGATAGAATATCTGTTTTGGCCAAAAGAGAAGAGATTCCTGCACAGAAAGAGAGAAAGCTTAATAAAGATAATCCTGCAATTTCAGATATGCAAGGGACTTCTGATCTTAACCAACTTGAGAAATTACAGACAGTCATCATTCGTATTCACAAATCGTCTGGAGATACCAAAGAAATGGTGAGCACTGTAAAAGCTCTCAGAGATGAGAAGAAATCATGTAATTAGAAATCATCAAAGTTTGGTCTGCTCCCGATGTCTAAAACTCAGGTTCAATCCAAGACAAAAGGTGGTTCTCATCTTGATACTATCCCCATATCATATAAAGAGTTGTATGAGAAGCTACTTGAAGCACGAGAAGTGGATCCATATTATATAAAACCGTTCCAACCTCCGTATCTGAATTGGTATAACATCATCGTTTATTGTAAATATCATGCCAGAGCTCAAGGACATACCATTGAGAATTGTCTTGCCTTCAAACGTCGAGTCCAAAGTCTTTTGGATCAGGGAATCTTGCAGTTTATGATAAATGATCAACCTAGTTTGGTAATTGAAGATCCTGTCAGATCAACACCAAATATATTCAAAGGTAATAGCATCAGTAAGGACGTCCAGAAGGAAGAAGATTTGCTGAAATTCGAAGCCCAAATATGTCATTTGCAGGATCAAAATAAGGAATTGAGCAGCAAAATGAAAAACATGCATGAAAATTTCCAAAAGATCAGTTAAGCCTTTCGAAATGCTGGCATAGGAAACACCCTAGAAGAGTGGATCACAGGGGTCACCAAGCTGAAAAAGAACTGTAACATATATGAAGGACGAGCCAATAAGTTTTCTCATGATTTACGAGTTGCAGAAGAAAGACTCAATACAACTTTCATGGAATCGGGAAAATATCAAGTCGAAAATCAAGTGTTGAATAGTGCTATGACCAACATGGAAGCATCATATCAGATCCATCAGCATGAGATTGATACTGAATTAGAAGCCACTATAGACAAGATCAAGACATTGAAGAAATGTTTAGATGATTATGGAGATCTTGTACGAGAACTTTTTGAACACAAAGATTCTCTCACAAGAAAAAATAAACAACATTGTTTACAACTTCGAGAATTGACACAAAGGATGAAGGAAAAAGAAAATGTCATGAATAAAGCTGCTGCTCAAGCAAACAATGTGGCTCATAAGCTGGTGGACTTAGCTGGCTTCACAAGAGAATTAAAGCAGATGGATAACTCCACACCTGAGTATGAGTGGAAGTTAGTTTGGCTTTTAAGTGAAATAGAGAAATTAGGAGTGAAAGTTATTCCCTACATGTAAAAGTTTTGTTTGATGTACCGAGACTTTTGTGTTCAATGAAATCTGTTCAAAGATGATCACTCTTGAGTAACACCTTTTCATACATGCATTTACATTTTGTATCAGTGCATTTTCATTTTGTATTCTTACTTTTTACATCTTTGCATTACACAATTTGCATTCTTATTTTTGCATTTATGCATTTATGCATTTCGCATTTACATTACATTTTTTTAGTATTGTTATATACATTAATTATAAAAACATGTTAATAATTAATGAAAGGTTTTGTAACAGTAAAACCAAGTTCATTCATTCATTTTACTTTACCATCATCATGAAAACAATGGAGCAATCTTATGAGGGACTACAAGATCAGTGGCTAGAACAATTGACAGGGTTACCTCAGGATATAAGGAAAGAAACATCAGATTCAGTACCAGATGGATCAAATCAAATTATTCAGTGTGTGACATCTGATAAAGAAAAGATAACTGCTAAAGAGCAACCATGCTATCAGATTGAAGAGTCGAGAAAGATAACATACCCTGGGGCATCCCACTCAAACCCAAAGAATAGCCTCATTAATTATTCACAATATGAGGAGAGAGTCAAGAGGATAGAGAAAGCAATCAGAAACATGAAAGATGTTAGTACCCACCACAAAGAACTAGAAGCAAGAGAACTTAGTTTGGTTCCAGAATTGATTATTCCCCATGAATTTAAAATGCCTGATTTTGAGAAATATGATGGCACCAGTTGTCCCTTAATCCATTTGAGAATGTTTGCAAAAAAATGGAAGGATATTTAAGTTCTGATGATATGTTAATTCACTCTTTCCATGATAGCCTTGTTGGCCCAATAGTAGTCTGGTACAATCAGTTGACCCAAGAACAGATCAAGAGATGGGTAGATCTAGCTGATGCATTTTTGGGACAATATTGGTATATTAAAGGCTTAGCTCCAACACGTATGGATCTTCGAAGAGTAAAGAAGAAAACCAATGAAAGATTTCAAGAATATGCCTTAAGATGGAGAGGAGTGGCAGCACAAGTTTAACCTCCCATATTAGAAGAAGAAATATCATGTATGTTTCGTGATTCCCTTCCATCGCCTTTCTTCGAGTTAATGCAGGCAAATCCGACAAAGGAATTCGAGAATCTTGTGACAAGTGGAGATTTAATTGAGAATGTAATCAATGAAGAAAACTCAAAAGTCACATCTAGGAGCCCAACGGATCAAAAAGCAAAAACTGATCATGTGAATGAGTGTCGCATCCAGAGTCCTCGCAATTGCAAAAGAAAAAGAGCAAGTAACTGTTCGAATCGACCAAAGAAAGTCATGCGATCAAGAAAAACTTTGGAAGTGTTCCAAACTTCCATTTTAGACTTGTATCCTCATTTGGTTAAAGGTTAATACATCATACCAAGACCAACTAAAGTGACACCAAACCCTTCTGCTCATAGCTATGATCAAGATAGTGTTTGTAATTTCCACCTGGGGGTAAATGGGCATTCTATTGACAATTGTAGGCCATTGTTGAAAGAAATTGAGATGCTTGTTGACAAAGGGGTTTTGACACAAGAAATGATCAAGAAATGGGGGTAAATGAAGAAAAGAACCCTGATCCTATTACATACCCAACACCATAGGAATAATGAGGCATGATGCATAAACAAGTGGAAGTTGATATCTACCACTGTAGTACCTTTATACTTTCAGCATCCTGTTTGAATATGTTTTTTGTTCCTTTCTCCGCCTTTTGTGCAATAAATAAATATGTGTTTCTTTTATGGTTATGAGCAAGGAGTCAAATTTTAATCTTGAGATTATTGAGTATCAAGTAGATTAAATATTCTTTTAATTTTTCAAGAGTTATAAATCTATTGGCAAGTGGTAAAATTATATCTTTAATATCCCATCCAATGCCAATTACTCGACCCTTACCAAAACCAAATCCTGACACTACATCTGAGACTCTGAAGAAATGTCTCTACCTGTTTTTGAGACACCAACTCTAGATGTTTACCTTATCGGATAGAGTTGATTGATAATATTACCTTCCACCATATACATGACTTTAAGAGTCACACATTTATCCTTCCAAACACAAAACCATCATAAACCAAAAGACCTCAAAAGAACCAAACTTTCAATTATCCGTGAATTTTACTTCAAGAAGAGACGAGATGAGGCATCATGGACCAACTTATTGATGATAATTTCGAGTGATTAGGACATACTCAAAGAAGAAGGGGAAAGTGATTGATTGAAATAAATATATCATGCATTAATTACATTTTTCATGTAAGTAAAATTAATCTTGAATATTCATCCCCCTGGAGTACCTCTTTTTACAAAGGTTTCTGTGTATGAGATGATGAACGGCATTGTTTCATTTATCCTTTAATATATATATATATATATATATATATATATATATATATATATATATATATATTTATATATATATATATCCTTTGTTGTCCCCATTTGAGCCTGAATAATTTTTCTTATAATTCAATCCTAACCAAGGATCACCCTCTACATTGGGGGGCAAGGTAAAGGATATTGGCTCACAAGAATAAAGATTGTCAATACAGTTTTATTACGAAGACAAGTTTCCATGAAGTCATGAAAGTTTCGAACTACAAAGTATGTCAAATACAGAATGCTTGAAGATCAATCCAATCAAGAATAATGGAAAACCTCCAAAATGCAAAAGGAAAAGGAGGTGCTAAAAGCAATTGAAGTATTATACTCATCCAAAAAAAAAGGAAAATTGAATCAAGATGGGTGACTTATTGAGCCTCAAGTTACAAGGTTGATCAAGTA
This sequence comes from Hibiscus syriacus, assembly GCF_006381635.1. Lineage (NCBI taxonomy): Eukaryota > Viridiplantae > Streptophyta > Magnoliopsida > Malvales > Malvaceae > Hibiscus > Hibiscus syriacus. Next base: position 7,670,070 of record NW_024062800.1, on the reverse strand, counting down.
CGAACAAGAAGAGCAAGAAATGCTGAAGATATGAGAAATTGGAAATGAATCCAAAATTTGGCAGTCTAGAGGGATCCAAATGATGGAAAAATCCCCAACAAAGCATATCCAAGTAAAGCAAGGCAAGATTGATGGCATCAGAATGAATTGATCCTTGGTTTGATTACCCTTAAACACTTATTTGGGCCTTTTTATCACTTTCTTTCGTAACCATAAGCCATGGCCTACGTTACGTACCTGAAAAGTCTGTTCTAATCATACATGGATTTCTAAGTAAAAGATGATATCTTTAGAATTCATTCCGCCTCCCAAGATTGATTTTTATTTGCAAAAATTGGTTTTTAAAATCTTTAATGCATGATATGAAAAATGATAAAGGGGGGGTTCAAGATGTAAATTTTTAAATAACATCTTGAAACCAAAGGAGGATTCGAGTTGAAAACCTAAAAAAGGCGGCTCGAATAATGAATGGTGCAACAATGACATAAGAGACGATCTTAATGAAACACCGCACATCCCAAAGACGATCATGAGAGTCTGGAAACGAGAAGCATATTTACAAGATGAGCATAACAACCATTTCTTCAAATTAATGGAAGCCCAAAGAGACATATATGCTGGACTAACCTAAGAACCTGAGAGACCTTACTTTACCAGAATCAACCTACACCTCAAATCAGTCAATAATTTTGACACTTGCCATAGGACTATGATTTTTGAATGATTTAAAAGTGTAGTTGATTTATTTGATATTTATTAAACTCATTGTTTATGATCTGATTCTATTGTGAACCTGAGAAGGGAAATACTTTGTAAAATTCTTTCATTCTTCAATAAACAAATGAGGAAAAAACAATTTCAAACAGGACAGTCTAAAATGGAGAAGGTCCTTGAAGCAAATTGTTGCTTATTCTACCTCTGTTGAAGAAAAAGAATGAACGAGGCTAGAATAATGAAGTACTTCACATTTTTGAAGGCAAGTGGTCCAAGAAGCCAGAAAGTCTGGAGAATTGAACTTGTGACACTCCCCTATGATATTAGTAGCAGCTCATCAAGAAAGACTATCGTTTATCTTAGGCTGAGGGCGATAAGCATCACCAGACAGATTATTTTCCCCAACCATCAATTCATGTTCTCTAGAAGATTACATCATAAAGCCATGAACAAGTCACTAGCTGCATTCTGGTTATACCGTGATGCTGACTCAAGTCTTGACACATTATTGCTGCTTCTTCTATGCCGATCATTTTCTTTGTCAAGATGATATTCATTATGTCCTTCAGAAGATTGCTGAATTTGAATTTGAGGACTTATGGCACAGAATAAGACATTGGAACAGAATCTACCCTTATAGGCCTTTTATATTGGGTAACATTGGTTACATGATTCCAAAAGATGAGATAACCAGTTTTACTATCAGCCAAACCTTTCCATGGTTCGGGAAGAGTGGGATATTGCAGTACATATTTGGAGCAATAGAAGAGATAGTTGTCGTAGCAGTCATTGCAAGAAAATACACCAACAAAAATCTTCTAGTTCATCATGATGATATTTATTTCTTCCAGTAAGGTTGTTACGCTGGATGCCACCGACAACAAGGTTGAATCCGCCAAATCTACTCATCAATTGCTCCAACCAATCATCATTCAGTTCTTGCACATCTGTTTTCGAAGATATGCCAAGACAGTAGAAGGCGACCTGTGCATCACTGATCCCAGAGAAAAGAGATAGGACATTGATACCCCCATGGAACATGTCTCTATGCAGATCCTCCTTCTCGTGTATGGTTTTTAGGGAAAACTAGATGCATTTCCACCTCATCATGTTCAAATGGAAAAGTTTTATGCCTTCCAACTCATACCGGATTCCATTTTCGGCACTCATCAAGAACATACTTTTGGACACTCGAAGGTGGCTCATCGTCATAAGCTTCAAGAGCCTTACAGATCCTTTCTGTCAATTTGGCACTTCCTGTACATGTTTGTAAACAGTTCAACTTTGTTCTTGGATCCCAGGAAGGCCATTATTTCTTTGTCAATGGAAAAATATCATGTATAGTGCGTGGAGAAAACAAGATAAGAGGAAATCTGTTCTCAATTGGTAGATTATGAATATAGCCCTTTTCATTATAGCAGCACAAAAATACTTCGAATCTACAAATTCTGGCTCTACATCGAATAAGTATTGTGATATTCCAGTCCAAACATTAACTGGAGCAAGTGCCACGTTCTCATAGTAGAAATAAGAAGACCCAATAGCATCTTTTGGAAGTGTTCTTTGAGTTATCTGATCTGGTTTGGTATGAACCCCAAAACCAATCATTAGATTTGAAAGATGAATTTGCTCATAGTAAAAATAAGGAGACCCCATAGCATCTTCTGGAAGTGTTCTTTGAGTTATCTGATCTGGTTCGGTAGGAACCCCAGAATCAATCATTAGAATTGAAAGATGAACTGCATGATTGTCTTCATTGAGAAGCTTCTTTTCAAGCTTCCTCTGCTTCTTCCTTTTCAAAAATCATAGCCCAAGTTTCGCCTTTACTTGTAATTGGGATCATTGCATAATGGCTTCCTATCTTCTACCATAAGAAGTGCGTCAGTAGCCTTAGCCATTTGATCAGCACATATAAAATCTGTCAATTCTGCAATTGATGAATCTGAACCACATCTCTTCATGGCTATTGAAGCCCCAGCCTCTGAGAATCCCATTTTTGTCAAGTATAACAGTTTACTCTCCTCATCAGAATCAGAATTCAAGATTTCCTCGATATCAGAAGAACTATCAATATCTGTGAAATCATCCTGAAAGATCGCTTCATAATCAGATGAGTTGTTATCAGAATCAACGTGTTGCATGGGTGTGGATTTTTGATGAGCCTGTATCATTGTATATGTAGTCTTGTTATTGTATCAGATTACTGTTTGCATAAATTGGTTTCTCTCCCACAAAAAAGTATATTTCAGAGATGACCTTCATTGAAATATGATAAGCCACTGTGTCAACCTGGAACGGATTACCAAGCTATTTTCACTACTCTGTCTGATTAGATCCCTCCAGATACAGAAAATGGTCACCTTATTCAAAAGACACATGTCTCAGTCATTTCAGTCAGATTGATTGAGCACTTCTTAAGTTTGTGACAACATGAAGAGATTTCCTCAAGTTACTTAACAACTGCTGTTTAGTGACACCAGAATGAGAGTATTCAAGATAAACATATTTGAGGCATGAATAAAGCTACAAGCACCACAGTGCATTGTCAAAATTGGACCTCATAAGGATCATGATATTCAAGTCAAATATACATTGAGAGTGAATCAGACAGATCTAGAGGGACATCTTGAGGGCCCATTTCAACTAGAAATAGAATATTGGGGCATTTTTGGAGGCTCATCTCAACAAGAAGTAATGTTGAGCACACTTTTAACATATGTATCAGCAAATGTTGGGGCATTTTAAAGGTTCTTTCAGACAGATCCATGTGGGGCATTTTGAAGGCTTAGATCAGCAATAGGCAAATGTCGGGGCATGCTGAAAGCCCCTTTCAATCAGAATGAAGAATATTGATGTATTTTGAACGCTCATATCAGAAAATATTGGGGCATGCTGAAGGCCCATATCATCCTATGTCAAGATCATTAACTTGAACAAATATTTACAATAAGACAGAAATGTATGAAGAATGAAAATGATGAAACAGTGACAGTTGAGCTGACTATACATAATTGCTTCATTCATCAAACACTTACATCAGGGTCATGTTGTTGAACAAATATCTACCCAACAGGGATAAGGATGGTCCCCAGGAAAACTACTCGATCCAGGGTTCAAATCCTTATGATCTCAGCTTTGAATTTGGCCTTTTGTGTGTCAGTGATAATTGAAAATATTTTCTTTGAGGTTCCTGGCAGTTAGTTTCAACCATACTGTTGGGATTATGAAGCTGTTTTTCACATCAGTTTTTACTTGCTTAATGACATTGGAATGGAGACTCAACTCATTTACATTACTGTTATTCCCGTTGTTACTGGGGTCATCATTGCCAGCCAAGATGAACTGATTTTCCATCTATTGGGTTTTATAATGTGCATTTTATCCCCAGCAGCAAGAATTCCATGAACCTCTTTCTGTACATGGATCCTATAGCGGATGTGTTTCTACTTTCTACAATGCTCATTATGAAAGAAAGCATGATCAGTATCACATTTGCCTTTGCCTGAGATGATATCAAGATCAGTTAGTGTCTCCTATTCAATTCAACACTAACATATCTTGTGAATTTGACCAACTTTTTGGTCATACCAACATCACACTTGAATCCCCATGGAGTTTTGTTCTCAAATGGTCTTATGACATCATACAAAAGCTTTAAACACTGTGCAAAGAGTTTTCTTGACCAGCAATCCAAGCAGAAGCCACATGAGATGATGAATGTGTTGTCAAATGTTTTACGAACCAGTGATTATGGTGTTGAACCAATGTTGTTATCCTATGGTTTTCATTTATTGACCCAAGATGAAGTTTGTCTTCTTCAACTTCAAGATTATAAGTTGAGATATGATGAAGATTTATTTCCACAAAAGGAGAGCTGAAATTTTAACAAACAAGAAACTAAGGTTGAACTACAGGTTGTTGTTAAGCATCTCGACATGATATGGTCCAAGTTGCCTTATTCGAGATTTGATTTAAATATGGGGATATGAAAGGAATTGAGATAAATTCTCCTTATGATGTGTTTCAAGAGTCAAATCAGAACAGATTCTACTCCCCTAATTAATCCCTGCTGAGTCAGGCATATCTACATCTACATTCTTCAAAGATGATAGATTCTCTTTTCAAAGATGAAAGATTCTCTTTTTAAAGATGATAGATTCCCTTTTCAAAGATGAAAGCTTTATGGGATTTCTACACAAGTCCAGACAAAGAAAGTCGGTGTTAGCAAAGACAAAATGGGATATCAAGGTCATAGCTCTGACTACGGCAAGAGTTCCACAAATGAAACATTTCTTCTGAGACTTAAATGAAGTTAAGAAGACAAAAAGATACAAGTTGATCAGATGATTCTACATAAATGCAAGCTTGATAGCATAAGTTTCTACACTGATATCCAGAGGTAACCCTGGCAATAAATGATGAAGTGAAGAAAGACCAAGTTCACCACTTTGAAGTCAAAATGAAGATTGCATCAACATTCATGCATTCATAAGAATATCATTTACATAATAGACAATGCATTACATTGATACATCTGAGTGCATTCAAACATGAAGTTTTACAGATCTTCGGAAGAACAAGAAGATTCATGGTAAAAAATACCTTACCCAAAGAAGGTATTCAAAACCACAAATACAGGAATCATGTAAACATCTGAAGAAGAGATGGATGCAATCCACAAAAATGAGCATTATCTTGAGATTGGGGCATTTTACCCAATCAACATGTTATTTTAAAAAAATAATGAAAACGATTTCCATAGTTTCTCATTCAATCTTTTCTAAAAATGAAATTGTTGAAAAGTAAGAAAACGATTTTCATAGTTTCTTACTTAGTAAACTATTTCCCACATCTGTAAGTCCTGCAGTGCATGATGTTTCCAAAAAGCCTTCGGGAGTTTTTTGATGTCTTCAAACCTTCGGGTCATCTGTAAGTCCTGCAATGCATGATGTTTCCAAAAAGCCTTCGGGAGCTTTTTGATGTTTTCAAAGCCTTAGGGTCATCTGTAAGTCCTGCAGTGCATGATGTTTCCAAAAAGCCTTCGGGAGCTTTTTGATGTTTTCAAAACCTTAGGGTCATCTGTAAGTCCTGCAGTGCTTGATGTTTCCAAAAAGCCTTCGGGAGCTTTTTGATGTTTTCAAGCCTTCAGGTCATCTGTAAGTCCTGCAGTGCATGATGTTTCCAAAAATCCTTCGGGAGCTTTTTGATGTTTTCAAGCCTTCGGGTCATCTATAAGTCCTGCAGTGCATGATGTTTCCAAAAAGCCTTTGGGAGCTTTTTGATGTTTTCAAAGCCTTAGGGTCATCTGTAAGTCCTGCAGTGCATGATGTTTCCAAAAAGCCTTCGGGAGCTTTTTGATGTTTTCAAAGCCTTAGGGTCATCTGTAAGTCCTGCAGTGCATGATGTTTCCAAAAAGCCTTCGGGAGCTTTTTGATGTTTTCAAAGCCTTAGGGTCATCTATAAGTCCTACAGTGCATGATGTTTCCAAAAAACCTTCGGGAGCTTTTTGATGTGTTCAAAACCTTAGGGTCATCTGTAAGTCCTGCAGTGCATGATGTTTCCAAAAAGCCTTCGGGAGCTTTTTGATGTTTTCAAAGCCTTAGGGTTATCTGTAAGTCCTGCAGTGCATGATGTTTTTAAGACCTCTAGAATGATGTTTTCAACATTTCAGTCTTACTCAAAAGAAGAAAAATGAAAAAAATTATTGTTTTTCCGTCTTTGCTCTATTCTTGTTAACACAAGAATTAGCAAAGAGGGGCAGCTGTAAACACTAATTTTTTTCCATTTTTTGTTTTTATTATTATTATTAAAATTATTATTATTATTATAAATATTATTATTATTATTATTAAATATATTATTACAAATCCAAACATAGAGGCCTAATCAACCGGCCCAGACCAAAATGAAACCCTAAACATTTAGGGTTTCATCTAGGGTTTCTAACCCTAGCGCCGCAGCCGCCTCTCCAGCTGCCAAAGACCATTGCCGACAGTCAGCTGCCAGATGCTCGAACCCGCTACAGCCACGAAGATGATGCCTCGCCAGAAGCCTCCAGAAGCCAGCTGCCCCTCCACGTCGCTCACTCTATGGTGAGTCACCACCATAGTCTAGTGACTCACCGAAACTCCTCTTTGAGACCGGTCCGAAGAGGACATCGGCGATGGCTATAAAAGCCATCAAACATCTGCAAAGAAAACCATCGATAGCAAACGGAACAAAAAAGATACCCAACAAGACACAACACAGTAACGATGAGAGCAACCATATCCAAAGAAAATGAAAGACAGAAGGAGAGAAACGGAGAAGAAACTCACCATCGAAGAGCTGTCGAACCACCGTGGAATCAAAAGTTCGGAGGCAAAAAAATTAGATCTATAGGAACCAAGGGTTTTTAGGGAAAACAAAGACCGGATTCGGTCTTAGGGCGTTTAGATCTATATTTTAGGTAAATTTGGAAATTTTCGGCCACCGGAGGCGGTGGCCGGCGGTAGGGATTACGGCGGCAGACGGCTGCCGCCCGGTAACCGGCTTCCCTCCGATGAGGGAAGCTAAAGAGAACCGAGAGAGAGCTTCTTCTTCTCTCGTTTTTGAGAGAGAAGAAGAAGAGAAGAATAAGGCTGCTGGCCCTTCGGGCCAGCTATGAAGGGTTATATATATCCCTTCCCGAACGACGTCGTTTTGGGAATGGGTATATGCGTAATTTACATGTATGGCTAAACCCTTTCCGTAGCCATCCGAGTTTTGTAATTATTCATTTTAGTCACTGAAACTAACTTCTAAATGTTCTAATTCAGTCTTCGAATTTTATTTTATTTATTAAATAATATATTTAGGATAAATATCATATTTAGTCTCTAATAATTTTAATATTTCTATTTTAATCACCGATTAAATAAATAATGGTTAATTACACTACTAGTATTTATATTTTATGATAATTCTAACCATGTCTCTTAAATATTTATATTTTTATAATTTGATCATTAAATTTTATATAATCTTAATTTTAACCATAAGCTTTATTATTTTTACATTTTTAAATTCATATATTTATAAATATGATCCATTAGTTTTTAATATTATTACTTTTAATTTCTTTCATTTTAATTATTATTATTTTATTTTATTATTACGTTTGATATATGTTTAAATTATTATCTTCATGATTATTTTATTATTATTATTAAGTTATATAAATATATTTATATAATATTTATTTATTTATTCTATTTATTTATTAAATAAAAATCCTATTTATAAATTTAATTTTATAAATTACTTTTAAGAAAAATAAACATATTTTGATATGTATTTATTTTTTAATATCAAAAGAAAAGGTTGTCTTAAAGCACCTAGAAGTCCTTTTCTGATATTTCTAAATAAATAAATATTTTATTTATACAAATTAATATATTTTCTTTAAATTATTTGAAATAACATAATTTTAAATTAAATATATCTTTGAATTTTTAAATTTAAAATAATAGAGACAATTTATAATTAAAAAGTACCAATTTTGGGCGTTGTAGGGTCCTTCCCTTAACGTAACCGACCACGAATCCCTTTTATTATTAAAAAGAATGAATTTTTGGTTAAAACGCAGATCAGTTTATCTTTTAATCGATGTTTTATTAAAAACTCTTTTAAAAGATGATTTTTAGGTATTCGACCTACCTGACCCAAAAGGCTGATGGCGACTCCCAAATTATTTAAAAAACCATTTATTCACATCACTTTTCCCGCCAAGTAAATAAAAATTTCGTACCCGGACGAAAACTGGTTACGACAGTTCCTATTATGCATGAGAGATAAATCCTATATTTATCAATCATATCTCATTACATGAATTATGATATATCCAACATTATTTTTATGGTACAATCAGTTACGATATACATTTGATTGTATTAAAATATACGACTCATGATATTGGGATAATGATGATCTCAAGTTTTCGGATCATATACATAGTTATCACTATGAGTGATGTTGTGACTATTATATAATAACTCAAGAAACGTACTCATAACATGTTAGTCCAATATGTTGTTCTCTAGCACGTATTCAGGTATTGATTTTGACATTTTTATGTCAATGACAACACTTTATCATCAATTTGTTACATATTAGTTTTAATGTATTATTGTTGTCCAATTCCACAATAATACTTTTATAAAAACCTTTAAAGAATAATCATATTATTCTTAGGATTTTATTATAAAATAGTTTATTTGTATGCACAATAAAGAAATTAAAATAATTATAGTAATGTCTTATATTAATAAACAAGATAAGATAAATAAATCATTACAATTATCTTTTGGTTGATCTTTGAATATATTTTAACCGTTAAAATCAAAACATAAGCATGTATCGCTACAAGCATCTTTACTTGCTTAATGCCAACCCAATCATATTCTAAATAACCCTTTTATTCACCAATGTTACCATGATCCTATTTCTTAGAGACGTGATAGGATAATTAGGAAAGGCTTTTATTCACCAATTTTATTTAAACTAATGGTAGCAAAGAAGAAAAGGGCGGCCAGGGCCTCCTCCATTTCTGTTTTGTCCTCATTCGGTTTACCATCAAATTGTGCGTTCACGTTTTGCGAGGCATGTGAAGTTCACTGAAAAATACCCCCAAATCGCTTTCGGCGCTACTCACATTATAAGAAAAGCCTTCAACTCCCCCTCGTGACTCTCCAGTACATACATATATCGCCATTAAGAGGCAAATCCGAGACTCCAAATCCAAAAATCTCAAAACGCCATAAAACTCCATTTTTTTACTCTTCATTCCCATTATTATTTTTTCTTTACCTTTGGCTCATTCTACCCGCCACAATTACTCCGACGCATTATCAAAATCGATTATGTTTTTCGAGGAGCAGCGTTCGGGCGTTTTACCAAGAGACCAACGTATGAAATGGAGGGTTGATTCAGGGTTGAGCATTTTAACGCTGAAGAGTATGTTAAACTGGTGAGGAAGTATGGACTGGAAATTTCACAGCCTGGTCTGGAGCCAAATAGAGGGTTAACATGGCAAATGACAAAGAGAAGGGATGATAGTGAAGTTCACGAAGAAACAGAAGAGAAACCCGAATGGTGCAGTGATCTGCATGTTCCTCCCTATGCAGCGTTTGTTGAGGTAATTCTCCTACTTTCTCTACGACATGCCCCCGTTATAACACCTTCACTGTTATGAATAAGCACCCCTGCCCATGCTTTATGTTGCGATTGTTTGAATTTTGCATCGAACTTTACCATGACGAATGGGGGAGGGGACCGGGCGGAAAGGAAAAACACACTGGGGGGGCTCGGTTCTCTCTCTCTTTGGCTTCTTTCTCTTCCTTCCATGGTTTCTGCAGATTGTACCTGTGACGCCGAGCTGCTTCCTCGTTATGAAACCAAAAACAGAAACCGCTTTAAGCCTTTAACCTCAGTCTCGAAACCCCACATGTCCTTTTCCCGGTATGGAGACAGTAGAAGCAGCCCCCGCCAGAGATCAAGCTCAATTGGAAGTCAATCTCTTCAACCGCTGGAGCTTCGAGGGAGTTCAGGTTGCTGATATCTCCTTGAGTGATTATATTGGTGTCCAAGCTTCCAGGCATGCCACCTATGTCCCTCACACTGCTGGGAGGTACTCAGTTAAGCGATTCAGAAAGGCTCAGTGTCCTATTGTTGAAAGGCTTACAAACTCACTCATGATGCATGGTCGAAACAACGGCAAGAAACTTATGGCAACCAGGATTGTAAAGCATGCAATGGAAATCATATATATTTTGACTGATCAGAATCCAATTCAAGTCATAGTTGATGCTGTTATCAACAGTGGACCCCGTGAAGATGCTACACGTATATGTTATACCGATGTTGTCAGGCAACAGGCTGTTGATATTTCTCCCCTTCGCCGTGTGAATCAGACTATCTATCTCCTGACCAAGGGTGCTCGGGTCGTCTAATAGCTATGCCATCAAGAAGAAGGACGAAATTGAAAGAGTTGCCAAGGCCAATCGTTGAGGTATTAGAACAATGGTACGACCAGAATGAGAGAAGAGAGGAAAGGAAAATGCAACTGCGTGGAAAGCAAAAGAAAAAGCGAAGCGTTCTGGAGCAAGGGTTTTTGTGTTTTAAAAAGAAAAGGGTAAACCAAAACAAAAATCCTTATATTTTCTAGACTTTTCGAAAATAGACAAAAATTTTGTGTCCTTTGCATTTTTTTCTCTTCATTTTGATTTATTATTTTATTATTTTATTCATTTTTTGTACCTTTTTTATTTATTTAATATATTTTTCTAACATTTTTGACTTTTTTTAGAAGAATTCCAACCAATCAAAGGTCAGCAATTTGAATTGGGTATCTAATTTTTAATTTTAATTTTCGCAAATTAAGACAACCGATAAATTAATTGGTACCAAAAGGGCGGTTCAAGGGTGTTAATCATTTCTTGACCTCAACCGACTCCCGAACCCGATATATTTCTAGTGAAACGCAGATAAGGTAAGATGGTGTCCGACCTACCTAAATATTTTTAAAATTGTCGGTGGCGACTCCTAACCCATTTCCAAGTCGAAACCCAATTCCGGGGCCCAACCGAAAGACGGTCGTGACAAGATAAATGAAAAAATTGCTCCCTTACTTCTTTCTTTTTCTTGTTTAGGTTAGAGAAGGGAAAATGGGGAAGATGGCCTTTCCTTGTCTAATTTACTCTAGTTATCCATTAGGTTCCGCTACAAAATTTTGTATTAATCCCCATTTAAAGATTTCGGTTTTACAATTAATGCATTCTAGCCAATTCCTTCAATATACACTCATATCAACCGATCATTTTAATTCTGACAGCCAATTTTCAAATTGTCAACAAAGTAATTTAACTGTTAATATTTAATCAATAAAACAATCAAAATTTAACTGTCAACAAAGTAACGATTACTCCGACGCATTATCAAAATCGATTATGTTTTTCGAGGAGAAGCGTTCGGGCGTTTTACCAAGAGACCAACGTATGAAATGGAGGGCTGATTCAGGGTTGAGCATTTTAACGCTGAAGAGTATGTTAAACTGGTGAGGAAGTATGGACTGGAAATTTCACAGCCTGGTCTGGAGCCAAATAGAGGGTTAACATGGCAAATGACAAAGAGAATGGATGATAGTGAAGTTCACGAAGAACCAGAAGAGAAACCCGAATGGCGCAGTGATCTGCATGTTCCTCCCTATGCAGCGTTTGTTGAGGTAATTCTCCTACTTTCTCTACGACATGCCCCCTTTATAACACCTTCACTGTTATGAATAAGCACCCCTGCCCATGCTTTATGTTGCGATTGTTTGAATTTTGCATCGAACTTTACCATGACGAATGGGGGAGGGGGACCGGGCGGAAAGGAAAAACACACTGGGGGGGCTCGGTTCTCTCTCTCTTTGGCTTCTTTCTCTTCCTTCCATGGTTTCTGCAGATTGTACCTGTGACGACGAGCTGCTTCATCGTCATGAAACCAAAAATAGAAACCGCTTTAAGCCTTTAACCTCAGTCTCGAAACCCCACATATCCTTTTCCTGGTATTGAGAGAGCAGAAGCAGCCCCCGCCAGAGCTCAAGCTCAATTGGAAGTTAAGCTCTTCAACCGCTGGAGATTCGAGGGAGTTCAGGTTGATGATATCTCCTTGAGTGATTACATTGGTGTCCAAGCTTCCAAGCATGCCACCTATGTCCCTCACACTTCTGGGAGGTAATCAGTTAAGCGATTCAGAAAGGCTCAGTGTCCGATTGTTGAAAGGCTTACAAACTCACTCATGATGCATGGTCGAAACAACGGCAAGAAACTTATGGCAACCAGGATTACAAAGCATGCAATGGAAATCATATATATTTTGACTGATCAGAACCCAATTCAAGTCATCGTTGATGCTGTTATCAACAGTGGACCCCGTGAAGATGCTACAGGTATCGGTTATGCCGGTACCGTCAGGCGACAGGCTGTTGATATTTCTCCCCTTCGCCGTGTGAATCAGACTATATATCTCCTGACCACGGGTGCTCGGGTCGTCTAACAGCTATGCCATCAAGAAGAATGATGAAATTGAAAGAGTTGCCAAGGCCAATCGTTGAGGTATTGGAACAATGGTACGACCAGAATGAGAGAAGAGAGGAAAGGAAAATGGAACTGCGTGGAAAACAAAAGAGAAAGCGAAGCATTGAGCAAGGGTTTTTGTGTTTTAAAAAGAAAAGGGTAAACCAAAACAAAAATCCTTATATTTTCTAGACTTTTCGAAAATGGACAAAAGTTTTGTGTCCTTTACATTTGTTTCTCTTCATTTTGATTTATTATTTTATTATTTTTTTCATTTTTTGTACTTTATTTATTTATTTAATATTTATTTAATATATTTTTGAGAAAATAACCTCAGTGACCGAAAATGCCTTATAATATACGATTTTAACCAACTTTTTTTGGATTTGCGAAAATGACCAAGAAATTCGCAACGCGAACTCCAATTTCGCAACTCAGTTTCCAAATTCGCAACGCGAATTTGTAAATAGCAACACAAAAGTCAAATTCACAACACATAAGTCAAAGCGTGTTTATTTTCGTAATATTAATTTCGTAACACAAATGTAAACATTATTATCGCAAATTATAACCTTAAACCCTAAATCACAACTCAGTCCCATCTTCATCTCTCACTCTCTACAGCGACATCCGTCCCCATCTCTGACATAATCTGTCCCCATCTCCGATGAAATCCGTCTATCTCCATCTCTCATAGCAACCCTCACAACCATTCACGGACAGAAATGGAAAATCTACCACCGAGGGTTAGTTTTTTTAATCTTTTATTTTTATTTTGAATTTTTTGTATTATTATTATATTTTTCTTATATTGATGATAAATTTATTAGTAATTTCAATATATAGGTTAACCATTTCACTTAGATTGCTTAGTAAATTCATTCAGTTATTGCCAATACTGCTAAACTGTTTAGTTTTTAACCCTGTGAAGTTAGTATTTGTCTTTGTTTTGTCTTTTTGTTAAAGAAATGCAATTCATTCAAGTTTCAATTTGCAGAAGAATAGTTTTTGAAACTTAAATTCGCAACACGAAAATGAAAATCGCAACACAAAAATTGCAACGCGAATTTAGTTTTGCGTTGCGATTTTCATTTTCGCATTATGAATTTAAGTTTCAGAAACTACTCTTCTTCTGCAAATTGAAACTTGAATGAATTGCATTACTTCAACCAAAAAACAAATACAAATACTAACTTCACAGTGTTGCGAATTTAAGTTTCAAGAATAAACTACTACTCTTTATGTTGTCCTTGAACCTACACTAAACCTATATGTTGTCCTTTTAAATGTTTTATAAGTGCTTGCTTCTGGAATGTTATCTGATCCATTTTGTGAACTATGATGGAATAATGACTTGGGTGAATACCGTGCTAGTTTGAATTATATTTGGCTTTGTTTTCACTGTTTAGTATCATTTCTGTTCATAGTGTATAATTTGTAGTTTTTGGTATATCTAACTTGGTATGTTTATTGTTTTTGTAGAAATATTTTTCGGCTCAATTGACCTTAAGGAATAAATTAATTCTAGCCACTAAAATTGTGTCGACGCTTACACCTCTATAAAGAAAATTGTTTGAGGATACTTGATTCGGGCCATGACTGAAAGTACAACATCCAGGTGGAGATGCTATGTTGACACATTTGTTTTTTCAGACCATGACTAACGATCTACCCGAGAGGATACAACGTGGTGATGAAGAGATATGGTTTCATTTTCCTCCGGCGTATACTTGTTTTGGGCGGGAGGAGTTTTGCTTAATCACTGGTCTATGCATCGGACACGATGAAGTAACCCGGTACACTAGTCATATCTCCCGCCCATCATGGTTATCTCGGGTTTTTCCTGAGCTGGCAAAGTCGAAGCCGAGTTTACACGTCGATGACTTGAAGAGATTATTTGTTAAAGATGGTTTTACTCGGATGGATGACCTTGATGTTGTCCGAGTATGCCATTTATTACTTTTGCATGCCAGTTTTTTAGGCAAAGAGGGCAGACAACCTATTTCTGAGGACCTAATATTATTGGTAGAGGACCTAAATGCATGGAACCTATTTCAGTGGGGTTCATATCTATGGAAAGCTACCTGGAATAAGTTGTCGTTTGCCTTTGAGGACCGAAAAAGTTTGTGGGGCGATGGTTCTAATACACTTTGGCAGGCTTTATTTGGGCCTTTAAGGTAAGAATTTCTATATAATGTTTCCAAATTTATAATTAATTATTTAACAATTACTGATGTTTGTGTATTATATTGTTTGTAGATTTGGATATTTGAGGCTTTCCCCAGCATGCGGGCCATATGCGATAAAAATTCAAATGATATTCCTAGGGCTATTACCTGGAGGAGGATCCGCCTGTTGGATTGGGAAGAGTTATTACCATATACGACGATGAATGATGTAAGTTAACACACAAATACTACCATATATAAACAAGTTATTACTAGTACGCGTTTAACTTTGTTTGCGTTTTTATATTGTTAGGAGGCCAACTATCCATTACAGAGCTGAGCTTGCCTCTGATTGGTGGCAAGCTAGTAAGCGGTTTTTTAATGAGACAGATGATGAGCACCCCCTACTTCGAGAGCCATCACCTGATCGGGCCGATTCTATAGCTCGACACCCGGAGCCATCACCTGATCGAGCCTCTTCTCTACCTCCACCATCACTGATTCCATCATATCATCGAGCCTTTTCTCCACTATCACCTTATTATAGGCGACCGACAAAGAGGCCACAACATTTATCTCCCTGTTCTCCACCTCAACGGGATGAGTTAGGGGAGTTACGTGATGAGGTCGGTGCTTTGCGTCATGAGGTCGGTACTTTACGTGAAGAAAATAGTGCACTACGTGATGAGGTACGGTCTTTACGTGGTTAGGTGGATGTTTTAGGCGATGAAAATGGTGCGCTACGTGGTGAGGTATCTACTTTACGTGATGAGGTAGCCGCTCTACGTGAGATTGTTTCATCGTTATAGAATGAGGTTCAAACTCTATGCAATGAGGTAAATTTGTTTAATACTATACTAAAAATACAAATAACCTTTTTCAGCATTATTTATTTATTTATTTACTGATTTATGTATTAATTTATTTTTAGCGGCCCGATGAGGTAGATGGTTTACATCCGGTTTGTCTTGCACAACGGGGTTCACGCATAAGACGTCGTACACGTGCCATTACGTCTCCTTTCACCCCACTAGTGCCAAGACTCCATAAGAAGAAGCCCGATGCATCTATCATCGTTCAAGAGGCACCTTCTATCGTTCAAGAGGTCCCTCTCATCGTTTCAGAGGCCCCTCCCACCGTTCAAGAGGCCCCTGTCATCGTTCAAGAGGTCCCTCCCACCGTTCAAGAGCCCGATTCACATGGCGTCATATGTCGACATATTGATAAACCCCCTCTCGTGCCCGATATAATGGATACGAGTTGGCTTTCGTATGTATTATCGGCCAGTACCATTCCTCAGCAGGAGAAGGGAACACTACCGGACACAATTACGGATAATACCCTTTGGGCTAAGACCGCAGTTGATTTTTATCTACATGAGCGGAGCAAGGGGTGTTATTCAGACATATGCAAACTCGACGATGTTATTCATTTGTTTCTTGATCGGTCTTGGTGGGGTATTTTATTAGGGGTTGAAGATAATGGCTATCTCGAAGGGGTGGTAAGTCTTATATTATTCTTATATTGCATTTTGATTATTTTTTTTAAAATTTATTAATAAATTCACTAATATATGTATTTTTTTATAAAACAGCATATTGATGCATGGGTGTCACGTCTTCTAATAATAAGGAATTTGAAGAAAATAAAAAATACTCGATGGACTATTATGTCGACGTCTTTTCACGTAGCTCACTTGAAGGATCCGAGAGATGCTTCATATATGTTGGGTAATGGAAAAGCTAAACTTTATCATGCGTGGTGGGAGGTCGATAAGGTTAGTATTTATTTTTTGAATGTTTTAAAGGTGTTTATCCCTGTTTTGGAACGTCTTTTATTTGATGTACGCAATTATTTATGATTGCAGGTGTTTATCCCTATTTTGGAACGTCGTCATTAGCTTCTCATCGATATTCAACTCACATCCCTGAAGAAAATAGTATATGACAGCATGTTAAATTACATACCATTGTCTGATTTGAGAGATATTATTTGTAAGGGATGGAGCTCTCATTTGGCGAAATACTTGAATGAAATTGATTATTGGACTAATTCTGGAAACAAAAAGCCAAAAAAGTTCAAAGTTACAATGATCAGAGATGAGATCGCGCCACAACAAACGGAGGGAGCCAGAGGGGATTGTGGTCCTCTCGTATGCATGTGCTTGGAACGTTTGACGAAAGGAAGTAAATAGTTTCTACCTCCCACAGATAGAGATAGATGTGTAGTAGGCTTGTGGTTTCGGTATTTTATGGCTAGAGCGATATATGCGAGACGTTGCCTACCTGCATCTACGTGCTAAAAGTGTGCATAAACAATTGGTAAGTTTGAGCAAGTGTTGTTAACATATATACTCTTTGTTGGTTTGAAAATGTTTGGTTAAGTACCTAGAATTCAATAATTTGTTGTTTGTTGGTTTTAGATGTGTAGAAAGTGTTCTTTGAGAAAATGTTTGGTTTCTGCAGGTTAATCCTGAAGTGAACTGCGTGAAATTGATGTATTTGTGCATAAACAACTGTCTGGGGTACACTTTTTTTGCTTGTTTAATTGAATTTTACATTGATTTGTAAAAGTTGATATGTTTAATTAATGAGGAAATAAGAATTATTTTTTTCTTGTTTAATTGATTTGTAAAAGTTGATTTGTTTAATTAATGTGTAAATAAGAATTATTTTTTTCTTGTTTAATTGATTTGTAAAAGTTGATTTGTTGTTTATTCAATCTGCATTATGTTGAAGGCAAAGAATACCTGTTAAAGGTATATTTTCGCAACGCGAAAGTCAAATTCGCAACGCGAAACTCAAATTTGTAATGCGAAAGTCAAATTCACATTGCAATTTTTTCGTTGCGATAGTCAAATTTGCAACGCGAAAGTCAAATTCGCGTTGCGATTTCGCGTTTCGAATTTGACTTTCGCAGCAATCGCAACGCGATAATCGCGTTGCGAATTTGAATTTCACGTTGCGAATTTGACTTTCGCATCAATCGCAACAAAAAATCGCAATGTGAATTTGACTTTCGCGTTGCGAATTCAAGGAAAACACCTTCAAAACGATAACAGACAACAATTTGATAAGTGATAACAACTGAACAAATCATAGCAATGTTCAAACTCAAATTACTAATGAATGTCTAACTGAAAATGTATGCATTCACATATAAAATACACATAATACAACGTTTGCATTTAAAAATCACCTAAGTTAATAAGTCCCAAAAGGTGAAGCCAGTTGTGACTGGGATTTGGATTTTGATTGCGATTTTGATTTCCTCTTGCTTGGCACCATATGAGCTTTGGATTTTGATGAAGATCCATATTTTGGTAGAGGAAAAGATGATTGTGATGGCACTGGTTATCCACAGGTCAACCTTGTATGACCACTTTTCTTGCACCGACTACATGTCGATATCCTCTTCTCTTCACCCTTAGACGGTATACGATCGTGATTTTTTGGTCGGCCAGGTAGCCTGCTGTCCATGACTGGTGGCAAAACTGTTTGTAAGTTATCTGGTATGTCCCACTCAAAAGGATGTGGAATAGGGTAGACAATCTCGGCATAAGTCTGTCGATATACTTCTGTAGTGTAGCAATCCATAGCGTATGAGCTTGAATCATCTTGGTTTATATGAAGAGAAAATTTTATAACATGGCTACACGGATAACCAGATGTTTGCCATTTCATACAACTACACGTGTTTGCATTTAGATCGACAAGCCCATTTAAGTTATTATCCAAAACTTCAAACAAAGTTTTTGAACATGGTTCAACTCTCCATGACGTTTACTTCACAACACGTTTCGTTATCTTTTTTTCAGTCGATGGTGTAACACGACAATCCAATGTTCTTGTAAATTTAAATAAATAATACTTAGTAAAATATATGATAAGTTACAAATTTAAAGAAATAATACCTGCATGGTTTCTTTTCTTGTAGTACCACTGTTGAATAGAGGCTCTAAAAAACTCCATTAACATAGTAATGGGTAATTTCCGGGAATGATGACTTAGAGTGTTGATTGATTCTGCACTATTAGACGTCATGAAACCATATCTTGCTCCAAGTTGATGTACTCTTGATCATCTTTCAAACCTGACATCTTCTAGTGTTTGAGCACATTGAGGCAAAACACGTCTTAAACAATTTATATGCTTATTAAAATCCACTTCCCGATAAGCTTTTACAGCCTTCTAGTATGTCCATTTGTGATTTTTTATACTAGCAGACCTTGATTTTAGATTTCTATACAAATGAACATCATAAAGTCCATGAAAAGCATCTGGGAAACACCTTCTAATAGCATTGTCAATTGAGTTTGCCCTATCGGATACGATTGTCAGATTGCTAATAGGACATATACAATCCCTAAGATGCCCCATAAACCATGTCCATGAATCAGAGGTTTCAGATTTGCCAATCCCGTAAACTATTGGCAGTATCACATTGTTAGCATCCATGGCTACTGCTAATAAGTTTACTCCAAGGTATCGACCTTTCAAATATGCTCCGTCAACTATAATAACCGGGCGCATGTAAGTAATAAACGAACGAATATACAAAATAATATACACAAGACATATAATCATTTAAATGTGAAATGCATGTAACTAACAAAAATGAGTCAACAAAACTATATTGATTTACTAACCGCAGCACCAATGGCGATAAACAACAACTCAAAGCGTCCATCTCTATCTGTTTTGATATGAGTTACCGACCCAGGATTTTTCAGCTTTAAATTGTGACAATAAGCCTGCAGTTGGGCAAACGATGCTTCTGGAGACCCCCTCAACAATTCCAAGGCATAACATTTGTCTCTCCATGCTTGAGAATATGAGATACTAATCTTGAACCGAGCATTCATGTCAATCATAATTTCATGTCCCCGATATACTCTGCCATTCAAAAACATTAACTCAGCCAGAAAACCACCCAACACCTTTTTGTTTGCCTATCTATGGTGAGGAAAAACTTGGGTTCTTGAACATGTATGTTTATCAATAAAATTCCTAACTTAAAACATTTAGCAATCTTTTATCCTCTTTACTATCATGCACCACGTACAGTTTTTGTCAATCATACACTTTGTTTCGAAACGATCTTTGCTTGATTTGTTAACTTTTAGTTGATAGCCATCTTCCACACATTTCGTATACAAAGTTATCTTCAAGTCTTCCTTTGTATCAAAACAATCATCTTTCTTGATACGAATAACTTTTGTGTAACAATCAACTACTATCTTTACCAACTCTTCTTCCGGTATCTGAAGTAATTATGGCATATTCCAGTTATACTCCTATGGCATTTTCTTCTTTTTCTTTTCTACGGGAACTTCTTCTTCTTCAGGGTTATATGAATTACAGAATGGATGTTCAACATGTTCATTCACAGTCGTAACTTCCTCCTCATTATCATCAACAACATCTTCCTCGGCAGCGGCTGTTTCATCATCAAAATTCGGGTATTGACCAATATCAAAATCATTACACGCAGGGTCTGTTTCTTCTTCTGAAACATCATCAAAATCCGAGTATTGACCAAGATCAAAGTTCGGGTATTGACCAAGATCAAATTTCGAATACTAACTAGTACTCACAATTTTTTTGTTAGCTCATAATCGTCTAACTGGTCAATACGAAAACCGGAATTTGGTGCTGAAAGTTGATTGGGATTTGGGTTAGGGAAAGGTTGTGGGTTTTTAGATTATGTTTGATATTGTGTTTGGTATTGGAAATGTGGTGAAACAAAATTTTCTTGGTGATGAAATTATGGTGGAACTATTAAATTTTGAGGTTGATAACAACGTTGTACATTGTGAGCACCATAAACTAGGGTTGAAGAACTTAGTTGATTACTACCCGCTACTGACCCAACTTCACTACTTCTAAGTTCAACAACATACAATGTAACATCATCTTCTTGCGAAACACTAATGTAAGCAATGAATCGTTCAACATCTTCATTGTCGGTTAACAAATAAACTTTACCTTTTCTCTGATAAGATAGCCTAAATCCACTTAGAGGCTCTAAATTCAATTTCTTTACAACACGTAACATTAGAGTTTCATAAGTTAACTTTTTTAATGATAATTTTAGTTAAAGATTCATGGGTAAAGGCACATATTGTAAAACACCATGAACATTCTCCCATGACCCTCCAAAACACAAATCTATCCAAACATGATCAACATTAGATGATTTTATTCTACAAATTGTAAATTAATTTAATAAACAAACGAGCTATAAACTATATATCAGCACTAACTTAGAGAAAACATACTTTTACTAAGTTGATAGTTGATAATTTGGGAGAGAAATCATTGAAAACTTATATAGAAATAAAATTATGTAAAAAAAAATTAGAGATGGGGAAGGATGTCTTTGGATATAGGAACGGATGTCGCCGGAGAGAGTGATAGATGGAGATGAAATGAGTTGCGATTTAGGGATTTAGGTTATGAGTTGTTGTTGCTGCGTAGTTATATACCCAAAAGATTTGTGTTGCGAAACTAAAACCTGTTGCAAAATTAAATTCGTGTTGCGAATTCGGAAATCGAGTTGCGAATTTGAAATTCAGTTGCAAATTTGAAATTCAGTTGCGAATTTGAAATTCAGTGTTGCGAATTTAGCAAACGCGTTGCGAATTTGACATCTTTGTTGCGATTTTCTAAATTTGTGTTGCGAATTTGGAAATTGGTTTGTGAAATTGGAGTTCGCGTTGCGAATTTGAGATCGCGTTGAAAATTTGTTGGTCATTTTCGCAAATCCAAAAAAAGTTTGTTAAAATCATATATTATAAGGCATTTTCGGTCATTGAGGTTATTTTCTCTATATTTTTTCTAACATTTTTGACTTTTTTTAGAAGAATTCCAACCAATCAAAGGTAAGCAATTCGAATCGGGTATATAATTTTTAATTTAAATTTTAATTTTCGCAAATTAAGACAACCGACAAATTAATTGGTACCAAAAGGGCGGTTCAAGGGTGCTAATCCTTCCTTGACCGTAACAGACTCCCGAACCCGATATATTTCTGGTGAAACGCAGATAAGGTAACATGGTGTCCGACCTACCTGAATGTTTTTAAAATTGTTGGTGGCGACTCCTAACCCATTTCCAAGTCGAAGCTCAATTTCGGGGCCCAACCGAAAGACGGCAGCGATAGCTTGGCGACTTCGCTGGGGACAAGTAAGTGAGTCAGTCCAAAATTAATTTCTGGTTGTCTTTTTATGCGAAAATAGTAAATTTTAATTCATTTATTCGATTTCAATTATTTACCTTTGATTATTTTTCAAATAAATAGTTGTACTGACATTTTTTTTCCAATAATTTCAGATTTTTGAAAAGTTTCTATCTCTGGCTCTATACCCGAGCTCTGAATCCTTTTAAGTGGGGGTGAAAGCGATGCCTTCGTGAGAATTTATTCTCCGCACAGGCCTAGCAAGTAACCTTCGGGATTCATATACCTTATGTCTTCATGTGAATTTATTCACCGTGCGGGCATAAGGGAATGTATCCCCTCGAGTTTAACTTAGTCCACATGAGCTTGTAATGAGCTTAGGACTAAGAGTCGGGCAAGCCCAAGGGGGCACCAGCAGGAGAACTCGGGTACCTTTTTAAAACCTAAACCTGGAGACGGCAGGGAATTAGAGCCCACCCCAAAACCTCATTTCAAACCCTAGGATGCCTGAATTATTTCCTGCTCTACTTTCTGTTCAAAACATGCGAACTAGACAAATATTCGGTTAGGATTTGTTTGAAATTAGCATGCGGGGTAGGGATCATGTCCGAGTAGGAATAATAAGCATGTGGGGTAGATATCATGTAGGGTAGGACTTTTATTTTCATGATTGTTTTTTATTATTTTCACCTCACTGACTCTTTTCATTTTTTTCTTTTATTTTATTTTCATCACTTGCATAATTTAAAAGAGGTGTTGATCCACCAAAAACATGTTTGTTAAACCTGAATAATCTGCATTAATGGACAAAAGGGTTGTAATATAAGAGATGAAAATGAAGAGGACAGTCAACAAGGCGACTATGTGTCACATTCAATCCAGAAGATGTGGTACCCACAATTGAAGAGTGTATCACTCTGCTGCATTATAAAGGACTCAGAATGAACTGGGTCTACATCAAGCACAATGAAAGTCTATCTTTGAAGAACTGACTGGTAGAGGTTGCAAGGGCAAGATGAAGATTACTGATTTTGGGAGTCCCTTCAAAGACAACAATGGCAAACCGATAGCTGAAATTGGAGACCCTTGTTGACGAATTCAAGAAACAGACAAATGAACTTCACATAGTTCCTATCAATTGAGGGCTTCAATGATGTATTCCTTGGGAACAGGTTCAAAAAAAGATAAATGCTAGAAATGCAGTCATTCAAGATTTCTTGGGCCAATACAAAAAGCAACTCAACATTTGCACGGTTCATCCAGAGAAGCCAGAGCGATTCGACAGGTTATTCAACCCGTGATAGACGAAGGCAGAAGACTAGTCAACATGTCGGAAGCTATCAGGATATTTTTTGTCTCTTAAAAGATAAAACACTTTTGTCCCCAATAAGGATTATTTCTAATAACAGACACATTTTTTGTATCAATGCCTCGAACATTACATGCATCATGCATTCCTGCATGTTTCACATTACTTTTCTTCACATGTCTCATAAAAATGAGAAAATTTCTATCCTATGACATATAAGGAGCTTTACCAACAGTTGTTTGATGCACACGTAGTGTCACCATATCTAGTGGAACCCATGAAGCCCCTATACTCCAAGTGGTATGATGAGAGTCCCCATTGCGAATATCACGATAGTGTCCCGGGGCACACAAATGAGAACTGCTATGCATTCAAGAGAATCGTGTAGAAGATATGTAACAAGAATTGGATTGACTTCAACAACTCAGGGGCATCCAAATAAGGAAGAAGATCATTTCATCATTTGTGGCATCCTTTTTTAATTCATTTTTGAACTTTCTCATATTTTGGGTGTAACTTGTTTTTGAACTTTTCTTTTTGAACCTTTAAATAAATTTTTGTTACTTTAAAGACGATGAGCAATGAATCAAATTTGCAATTCTTTGAATATCAACTGAATTAAGAAAATCTGTAAATGGTTCAAAGTAACAGATCTTTGAAAAGTAACATGATTTAAAACAAGGACTTTGACCTTACCCAGAATATACACTAAAACATCGTACCCTGCTCTTGCAATTAACCAATGTAACATTTTCCTTTCATAAAGTGCGGACAACATGGGGTATCATTTGCATATGACAATTACTATACTTTTTGTTTAAGACGTTCAACGATGATCATTATCTTTACAGATGGAATAGTCGAGTAAGTGAATCTAGTTTAGGTCGGTTGCTTGAAAACTGAATTCTAAAGATGAAATTTTTTACTTTCAATAACACCTAGACTATAACAGGTTATTCTTAACAATCTTAAGAAATTAAATCCGTAAAGCTAAGCTATTCCACTAAGGCAATTAGTTATAGAGGAAACTTGAAAGCCCTTGACTTATGAGTAGATTACGTTCAAATCATGACATTGCTCGAACACTTGGTAATTCGGTGTTTGCTCCACTGCTATTGTCCGGCTGAAGACTCTGTGATGAGATGAACCCTTCAGTTAACTTGATAAAACTGATTATAATGTTAAGTTGTCCCTCTAAAGCAATTGGTTAAACACACCGGCTTTATGGATTCAACTAGCAGATAACAGCAAATTAAATCAAATTTATCTAAGCAATAACTTTTCAGTAAAAATGGACTTAGGGAGTTAATGAACACCTCTTATAGTCAATTTCACATGAGCACTCAAGGATTTCATTTTTAGACCTATATTTTTGCACTACCTTTGTTTGAGGAGCTTACAAAACTTGAACAAATGGAAGATTTTAGAGAATCGAAATAGAGGGTCTAATAATTGATAATGCTAGTTGCGTCATTTTGTCCGCACCCAATTAAAATGCCAAACCAAAAAAAAGCACGTTGCAATAACAAAAAAATGACCTTTTTATGGCTGAAACCTTAGGTCAACCTGAAGTCAACTCTTCCATTTGAACATTTGTCAAAGAGCTATAACTCTGAAAGCATTAAAAAGAGCTATTGATTCCTTTGATATACTTTGAACTCATTATTACAATTTAATTCAATTGCGAACAATATTTTATAGAATTTTTATCATTTTCCCTCCTAAAACAAGAAAAAGGAGAAAAACATTTTCAAACAGGATAATCTCAAATATTAAAGGTCTGTAAAGCCAAAGCTCGAGAAGCAAATGGGGCACGATCGATTCCAAGGACTAGTTTGGTAGACAAAACACGGGACTCCAATCCAAGAGATAAAACATAACTCATTCATGTTGCATGCATCTTAGACATACTTAAGAGCATCACATTTATCATTTTTAACACACATAATTTTTTACAGTTTTTAGAGTCAAATTTCAACTTCAAAATGAAAGATACTCGATTCAAAAGAGCATTCGAAAATTGATGGTGGTAGCTCAACTTCACAGCGAATGGGCGACTGACTGTCAACAAACAACTTTTCAGTTTTATTCAGAGTCAATTTCAACTTCACATCGAAGGATATTAGACTCGAGACAACACAAGCTCAACTTCACAGCGAAGGGGCAACTGACTGTCAACAAACAACTTTTCAGTTTCATTCAGAGTCAATTTCAACTTCACAACGAAGGATATTAGACTCGAGACAACACAAGCTCAACTTCACAGTGAAGGGGCGACTGACTGTCAATAAACAACTTTTCAGTTTCATTCAGAGTCAATTTCAACTTCACAGCGAAGGATATTGGACTCGAGACAACACAAACTCAATTTCACAGCGAAGGGGCGACTGAATGTCAACAAACAACTTTTCAGTTTCATTCAGAGTCAATTTCAACTTAACAGCGAAGAATATTGGACTCGAGACAACACAAGCTCAACTTCATAGCGAAGGGGCGACTGACTGTCAACAAGTAACTTTTCAGTTTCATTCATAGTCAATTTCAACTTCACAACGAAGGATATTGGACTCGAGATAACACAAGGTTAACTTCATAGCGAAGGGGCGACTGACTGTGAACCAATAACTTTTTAGTTTCATTCAGAGTCAATTTCAACTTCACAGGGAAGGATATTGGACTCAAGACAACACAAGCTCAACTTCACAACAAAGGGGCGATTGACTGTCAATAAACAACTTTTCAGTTTCATTCAGAGCCAATTTTAACTTCACAACGAATGATATTGGACTCAAGACAACACAAGCTCAACTTCACAGCGAAGAGGCGACTGACTGTCAACAAACAACATTTCAGTTTCATTCAGAGTCAATTTCAACTTCACAGCGAAGGATATTGGACTCGAGACAACACAATCTCAACTTCACAGTAAAGAGGCGACTGACTATCAATAAATAACCTTTCAGTTTCATTCAGAGTCAATTTCAACTTCACAACGAAGGATATTGGACTCGAGACAACACAAGCTCAACTTCACAGCGAAGGGGCGACTAGCTGTCAACGAACAACTTTCCAGTTTCAGAGTCAATTTCAACTTCACGGCGAAGGATATTGGCCTCGAAACAGAACAAATATTTGGATTTCAACTTTACGACGAAGGATATCCAATTTGAGGCTCAACTTCATAACGAAAGGGCCATCCACGGTTTCAACTTCACGACGAATGGAATCGTGCCCACCAAAGACCTTTGAATTCGACTACACTCGGCTCAAAGGCACATCATTTGCAGTATAGCTCAAGGCTAGAAGGGCTATCTGCCAAAGACCTTCGAGTTCGATTACATTCAGCCCAGAGGCATATCAAAATTACAGTATAGCTCAAGGCGAGAAGGGTTATCTGTCAACAAAAACTGATGAGTTCGATATCATCCAGCTCGATAACAGAGAGGAACTACATTCTGGAAGAATTTTCAAGCCGAAATCTTTAAACCGAGAAGAAGACAAATGCCCAATTCCAGGAAGCCCAATCACATTTGAGAGGACCGGACAAAACCTGATTGTCTTTTTTCATCTTTGCCCTATTCTTGTTAACACAAAAATGTGCAAATAGGGGCAGCTGTAGACAACCGCTTTTGTCTGGTCTATAAAAAAATTTTATTATATTATTTATTATTATTATTATTATTATTAATATTTTTATTTTTATTTTTTGTAGGCCTCATATAAAACCCCACCACTACCATATGTATCACCCATGTAGGAGTCATCAAGGAAGGAGTACAAGTCGTGGGTCCACTAGCTTGATTTAATTTTATGTTATCATTATTAGTTGGTTATTATTTTGTTTTGTTTGTTACCATGATCCTATTTCTTAGAGACGTGATAGGATAATTAGGAAAGGCTTTTATTCACCAATGTTATTTAAACTAATGGTAGCAAGAAGGAAAGGGCGGTCAGGGCCTCCTCCATTTCTGTTTTGTCCTCATTCGGTTTACCATCAAATTGTGCGTTCACGTTTTGCGAGGCATGTGAAGTTCACTGACAAATACACCCAAATTACTTTTGACGCTACTCACATTATAAGCCAAGCCTTCAACTCCCCCTCGTGACTCCCCAGTACATACATATATCGCTATCAAGAGGCAAATTCGAGACTCCAAATCCAAAAATCTCAAAAGGCCATGAAACTCCATTTTTTTACTCTTCATTCCCATTATTATTTTTTCTTTACCTTTGGCTCATTCTACCCGCCACAATTACTCCGACGCATTATCAAAATCGATTATGTTTTTCGAGGAGCAGCGTTCGGGCGTTTTACCAAGAGACCAACGTATGAAATGGAGGGTTGATTCAGGGTTGAGCATTTTAACGCTGAAGAGTATGTTAAACTGGTGAGGAAGTATGGACTGGAAATTTCACAGCCTGGTCTGGAGCCAAATAGAGGGTTAACATGGCAAATGACAAAGAGAAGGGATGATAGTGAAGTTCACGAAGAAACAGAAGAGAAACCCGAATGGTGCAGTGATCTGCATGTTCCTCCCTATGCAGCGTTTGTTGAGGTAATTCTCCTACTTTCTCTACGACATGCCCCCGTTATAACACCTTCACTGTTATGAATAAGCACCCCTGCCCATGCTTTATGTTGCGATTGTTTGAATTTTGCATCGAACTTTACCATGACGAATGGGGGAGGGGACCGGGCGGAAAGGAAAAACACACTGGGGGGGCTCGGTTCTCTCTCTCTTTGGCTTCTTTCTCTTCCTTCCATGGTTTCTGCAGATTGTACCTGTGACGCCGAGCTGCTTCCTCGTTATGAAACCAAAAACAGAAACAGCTTTAAGCCTTTAACCTCAGTCTCGAAACCCCACATGTCCTTTTCCCGGTATGGAGACAGCAGAAGCAGCCCCCGCCAGAGATCAAGCTCAATTGGAAGTCAATCTCTTCAACCACTGGAGCTTCGAGGGAGTTCAGGTTGCTGATATCTCCTTGAGTGATTATATTGGTGTCCAAGCTTCCAGGCATGCCACCTATGTCCCTCACACTGCTGGGAGGTACTCAGTTAAGCGATTCAGAAAGGCTCAGTGTCCTATTGTTGAAAGGCTTACAAACTCACTCATGATGCATGGTCGAAACAACGGCAAGAAACTTATGGCAACCAGGATTGTAAAGCATGCAATGGAAATCATATATATTTTGACTGATCAGAATCCAATTCAAGTCATAGTTGATGCTGTTATCAACAGTGGACCCCGTGAAGATGCTACACGTATATGTTATACCGATGTTGTCAGGCAACAGGCTGTTGATATTTCTCCCCTTCGCCGTGTGAATCAGACTATCTATCTCCTGACCAAGGGTGCTCGGGTCGTCTAATAGCTATGCCATCAAGAAGAAGGACGAAATTGAAAGAGTTGCCAAGGCCAATCGTTGAGGTATTAGAACAATGGTACGACCAGAATGAGAGAAGAGAGGAAAGGAAAATGCAACTGCGTGGAAAGCAAAAGAAAAAGCGAAGCGTTCTGGAGCAAGGGTTTTTGTGTTTTAAAAAGAAAAGGGTAAACCAAAACAAAAATCCTTATATTTTCTAGACTTTTCGAAAATAGACAAAAATTTTGTGTCCTTTGCATTTTTTTCTCTTCATTTTGATTTATTATTTTATTATTTTATTCATTTTTTGTACCTTTTTTATTTATTTAATATATTTTTTCTAACATTTTTGACTTTTTTTAGAAGAATTCCAACCAATCAAAGGTCAGCAATTTGAATTGGGTATCTAATTTTTAATTTTAATTTTCGCAAATTAAGACAACCGATAAATTAATTGGTACCAAAAGGGCGGTTCAAGGGTGTTAATCATTTCTTGACCTCAACCGACTCCCGAACCCGATATATTTCTAGTGAAACGCAGATAAGGTAAGATGGTGTCCGACCTACCTAAATATTTTTAAAATTGTCGGTGGCGACTCCTAACCCATTTCCAAGTCGAAACCCAATTCCGGGGCCCAACCGAAAGACGGTCGCGACAAGATAAATGAAAAAATTGCTCCCTTGCTTCTTTCTTTTTCTTGTTTAGGTTAGAGAAGGGAAAATGGGGAAGATGGCCTTTCCTTGTCTAATTTACTCTAGTTATCCATTAGGTTCCGCTACAAAATTTTGTATTAATCCCCATTTAAAGATTTCGGTTTTACAATTAATGCATTCTAGCCAATTCCTTCAATATACACTAATATCAACCGATCATTTTAATTCTGACAGCCAATTTTCAAATTGTCAACAAAGTAATTTAACTGTTAATATTTAATCAATAAAACAATCAAAATTTAGTTATTTAATTCCTAGCAATCGTAGAGATCTAATTTTAGAAAATGAAAGAGGTAGATCTATCAAAACAATATGTCACTTAATGAAAATTATGATATAAAACGACATCCCACTGTAAGAAAGACTGAACTTGTATAATCTGGAAAGAGTGCAAGTGATGCAGGTAATTGTAGTTCCATGATCAAATGATTCCTGCAAAGAGTCATAGGCAATCAGGAGGATAAATTATAGGAACGGTAAACACTCATTATTGTCCGGATCTAAAAAAAAATTATATTATTATTATTTATTATTATTATTATTTTATTTTATTTTATTTTTGCACCTCACTAAGTTGAAAAACAATAACCCCTATCCCACTAGATCATTACCTCATTTCCACGTTTCTCACAAACACTACCCAACAACCCACTACCTCACTTACTAAAAAACAAAATCCCATTTTTTTTTCTTTTTAAGGTGGGCCATCAGAAAGTATGGGGGGAGATTACGAATTAGATAAAATAGGCAGGCCATTTCTCTTTCGTGGAATCTGAATTCTCATTCTATCATTCGCCCTTCAAACCCTCGGCACCTCAACATTGCTAAAAACTGACTTTTTATCCCCTCTTTTGCAACCCATATTGGCCTTTTCGCTCTCTTTTCTTCATCTTTCGTTGTTGGTTGATTTGTTTTGGGATCTTTGGGTGTTCTGTTAACCTGGGTTTTATTCTTGTTGCAGATGATGTATGCAAAGAAGGAGAAGGGACAAAGGCTTGGATTCGAGAAAATGGTTGGCACCGCAAATAATGGTCGGTCCCAGGTCGATTCTTGTGCATTTTTTCACTTACTTTGGTCCCAAATCCAAACAGGGAAACCACTAAAACTTTGTCTAAAAAGTTGTGTGATACAATCGCGGAGCTTGCTTCCAGTATTTTGCCAGAGAACGGGTAGCCTGAGCTGTGGCCGTTTATGTTTCAACGCGTCTCTTCCGACTCTCCTAGATTACGAGAGTCTGCTTTTCTCATATTTGCGCTGCTGAGTCAATGTATTGGAGATGTGTTGGCTCCTTTTGTAAACGATCTGCATGCTGTCTTTTTGCAGTGCTTGAGTGAAAGTTCGAATAAGGATGTTAAAATCTGAATAACGGTAACGAGGCTACTGCTCAGAAGGCTTTGGAGTTGCTGATTGAATTGGCAGAGACTGAGCCCCAGTTTCTTAGGAGACAGCTCGTTAACGTGGTGGGCTCTATGCTGCAGATTGCAGAGAGCAAATCACTCGAGGAAGGTACTCGCCACTTGGCAATAAAATTTGTGATTACATTGACAGAAGCGAGGGAACGTGCTCCTGAGTGGCAAAAGCACCATGCTGCTTTGATTGCCTTTGCTCAAATTGCCGAGGGTTATTCCAAGGTTATGGTTAAAAATCTGGAACAAGTGGTTTCCATGGCCTTGAATTCCTTTAATGATTCACACCCCCGTGTGAGGTGGGCAGTTATTAATGCAATCGGGCAGTTAGTTATCTACGGACTTGGGTCCAGACTTGCAGAACCAATATCACCAGAGAGTGTTGCCTGCCTTAGATGTTGCTATAGATGATTTCCAAAATCCTAGAGTACGGGCCCATGCTGCTTCAGCCGTGTTCAACTTCAAATGGGAAGCAAATGGTGCAAGAAGGTGCCTTGACTGCGTTGGAATCAATTGCTAATATATCTCAGGAGAACTTCCAAATAAATATTATGATGCAGTCATGTATATTTTTTTTATATTTTTTCCTTTAATTTATTTAATTTTTATTTATTAGTTTTTATCTAATATTTTTTTAGGAATACTTTCAATCGATCAAAGGTAATTTGTTTGAATTGAATTTTTAAATTTAAATTTAAAAATTCACAATTAAAGATAACCGACAAATTAAATGGTACCAAAAGGGCAGTTCAAGGGTGTTAATCATTCCTTGACTACAACAGACTCTCGAGCCCGACATATTTCTGGTAAAACGCAGATCAGAAATAAAGGTATCCGATCAACCTATCTGTTTTAAAATAAATGATCGGTGGCGACTTCTAACTCAATTATTCAAGTCGAAACCTAATTCCGGACCCAACCGAAAGACTTTACATCAAACTACAACTAATATGAATGTCTTACCATAAAGCATGATAAAAAAAAGATGCAGTCCAAATAATCATCAAATTCTGTTGAACATTGGAAATTAAGAAACAGGAAAAGTCAAGTGTTCTTCAACAACTCATTCCGTTGAAGACGACTTTTGTTTTAACTTCTTAAAACATAAAACAACATTTGCATCGTCAAATGAGTTCACATTTCTAAGATCAAACTATACTAGTATCACTTTGAAAGCATGTTATGATATATCCGCTTTTAGCTATCAATCACTACTTCCAAATTACTCGAAAGTTACAACAAAGGAATACACAACATAGCATCAAACTGCAACTAATGTAAAACGC
The DNA here is from genome assembly GCF_006381635.1 of Hibiscus syriacus. NCBI lineage: Eukaryota > Viridiplantae > Streptophyta > Magnoliopsida > Malvales > Malvaceae > Hibiscus > Hibiscus syriacus. The sequence goes on along the minus strand of NW_024062800.1, from coordinate 7,637,856 downwards.
TTGACCATAATCAAAATGATTCAATCGAAAGCATCATCAAACTGTATTAAAAAATTGGAAATTGGGGTAGACCAAAGAGATGAATGCTTAAACAATATCAAAAGAAGATGAAAGCCAAGAATTGTTCAACTTATAACAAAGCATAGCAGACTTTTCTTCTCACCTACATTTAATAGTACAGGGACCAAACCCTTGATATAAAAGAAAAACCAATAACAGAAGACCAGAAAATCAAGATAAAATTCTTCAACCACAAAATCAAATACACTAGATATAATCAAAGTATAATGTTAATGTTAATTAAAAGAAAGATAAAAAAAATGAATCTCTCACCCCAAAGAAGCTTGAAATATACTAATCAGAGCGAGCAGCGAACCTCTCCACATTCTTATCATTCAAATTAATACCAACCATAGCCTCACCTAGACCACAGCTAACTTCAGCAAGGACCTCAGGATCACTGTAATGAGTGACGGCCTGAACAATGGCCCGGGCACGTCTAGCCGGGTCACCGCTCTTGAAAACCCCAGACCCCACAAACACTCCATCACAACCCAACTGCATCATCAGTGCAGCATCGGCCGGCGTCGCTACTCCACCGGCGGCGAAGTGGACCACCGGCAACCTTCCCAGCTGCTTCGTCTGCATGACCAAATCATAGGGGGACTGGATTTTCTTGGCGAAGGTGAAAACCTCATCATCATCCATGTTCCTAAGCACCCTAATTTCTCCCATCACGGATCTCACGTGCCTAACGGCTTCGACGATGTTGCCGGTCCCAGCTTCCCCTTTGGTTCGAATCATAGCAGCTCCCTCTCGGATCCTCCGAAACGCTTCCCCCAAATTTCGACACCCGCAAACGAAAGGGACCCGAAAGTTATGTTTGTTGATATGGTTTTCTTCGTCGGCGGGGGTAAGAACTTCGCTCTCGTCGACGTAATCGATGCCTATGGCTTCCAGGATCTGGGCTTCAACGAAATGACCAATCCGGGCTTTGGCCATGACGGGGATGGTAACAGCTTGCTTGATTTATTTGATGAGTTGTGGGTCACTCATTCGAGCGACGCCACCTTGGGCTCGGATATCAGCGGGGACTCGTTCGAGAGCCATGATGGAACATGCTCCGGCTTCTTCAGCGATACGTGCTTGTCCGGGGGTGACCACATCCATTATGACCCCTCCCTGGAGGGCTAGCCCCACTTTTACTGAGAAAGGGGATTTGGTGTGGGTTTCGGTCATTGCGCCGTTACCATAAACAGCAACAACCTCAGTTCCTGCCATAGCTTAATTAAAAATGCTGTAGAAAATTAAAGCGAGGGACTTGTTTTCCTTTGGAAATGGAAAATGAGAGAGAGAGAGAGAGAGAGAGAGAGAGAGAGAGAGAGAGAGAGAGAGAGAGAAGATTGGATGGTGTGGGAGAGAAGAGGTGAAGCAAAGAAGTTGCCGAAGATGTAACACGAATATAAAGGTGGGTTCTTTTTCTTTTTTTTAACGGTTCCTACGGTGATTATTTTAACGGTTCCTACGGTGTTTTTTACGGGTTTTATTCGAGTTGATATTACGTCATGAAAGATACGGACGACAATTCATGTTTTATCCGGAAAAAAAAGTTAAATCAATAAAATTAAGAGAAAAATATCTAATAGGTAATTATTTCTTGTCAGGTGATATTTCGATAAATTCACCGGTTCCTGCTTGGATGGGAGAATATTGGTGTGTGGTCCAGTTCACCTGCAACTCTACTCATGATTTGCTTAATGTCCTCTATCGGACGGTTGGAAAAAAGAGATGTGAACTATTTTATTTTTTTTACTATATTATTGACTATCTAATTTTTTTTCAATTTGATCATTATTTATAAAATTAAAATAAAATATTTATATTAAAATAAAAATATATTTTAAGTTAAATCAATAATAAATATAATTTAAAATAAGAATAGAATATATTTAATTATTGAAGTTAAGAATTTAATATATATAATAAGTTAGGATAAAAACAAAATATATTTTTAAAATTTAAGATAAAAATAAAATATATTCTTTTGTTAAGGTAAGAATAAAAATATTTTTAAGTTGAGATAAGATTAAAATATATTTTTAGTTAAGATAAGAAAAAAAATAGTAAGTTAAGATAAAAATTATATATATATATATATATATATATATTAAGGTATGAATTAAATTCAAAATGTGAATTTAAGTTATATATATAACATTATGAATTTAAGATTACACTAAGATATAATATATATACTACATGTAATCGACTTTAAAACAAACAATTAATTTGGCTTAGTGATTGAGCTTTTCCTTTCTCGCCCAAATGACTTGGGTTTAAGTCCCACGTTCTCCTGATTTAGCACTCTGATTTTCTTTGCACTAGATGGTGATATATGTTACTCTAATTGATAGAAAATAAATCTATTAAATTAAAATAAATTTAATATTGTAATCAGATGGTGACATGTACTAAATTGATAGAATATATAAATAAGAGTGTCTAAATATGTAATTTTATTAGTTGTTACGGTAACATTTCCGTCAAATGTTAATGGCAGATGACATGATTGAATACATTTAAATGATTAGGTGATATGATTGAGAAAAATTCAAAAAAATGATGGTCACAATAAAAAAGAATAATAGTTAATTGATCAATAGTATAATTTACCCTCTTTTGTAGTGGGAGAGTTGCCAAAGAGTTTTAGTCGTCGTCGATAATAAAGAGAAATAAAATAATGCATACCTGGCAAGTCACGATTCATCGTAGGTCCAAAAAAGTAAGAATAAATTGTAAGTTTAGTATTTTAATTATTAATTTGTTTTCATTTTGGTCATTCAAATATATTTTTTCAAAATCATACACACCGTAAAGAAATTAATAGAACTACTAACGTAACTTTTTTTAAAATTTTGTTCAATGATGAAATTGTATTATTTTATGGTTACATGTCATAATCACCACTAATTTTTTAATAGTTGATGACCAAAATTAAACTAACACATAGTGTTAGGTATGATTTTGAAATAAAAAACAGTTAGATGACTAAAATTAAACAAATGTAATGCTTGGGATATTAAAGATGCAATTTAACCTAAAATTAAATTGATAGCATTCTATTTATTGAGGATAACCACAATTTGATTATCTTGATGATTCTTTTTTGAGAGAAAACATATGACACATGGTTAGAGCATTCAGTTCAGTACATGAACCAAATATCAACGATAACAAACAAGTAAAGATAACAAAACTAGATAACAGCCGACTGAGCGAAGGCAGATGTGGTTGAGTAATTGCATTTATGAATAATTAGCTGACCCCTTTTTCTCATATGTAATGGGATAAGGGGGAGATATGATAGTAGGTTGCCCCCAACGTCAGGTTGAGAGCAACTTCCGTGGAGACCTCCAAATTATGAAATGCCCTCTGTGGGACTCGATCCCACGACCACAAGATTAAGAGCTTTGTGCTCTACCAACTGATATATAATAAATATTACTATTATACTTATGTGCTTTATTTACTATTATACTTTGATTGATGGCGGAGGTTAAAAGAGATTAATGGGGATATGACTCCGATATATATTATATATGGGCATGATTCAAACGATTTTAAAAGACTAAGATTAAATATTGAGATTAACAGTAAAAAATAAAATATAATCACTAAAAAAGAAAAAATAATAAGTTAATTTTTATCTTTGATTTTTCTCCATCCAACCATTCTAAAATATTATAAAACTAAAAGAATTTTATACATTATAAGTGGACCATACCCCTCTCTCTCTCTCTCTATATATATATATATATATTGAGTTTAACCCTTAAATAAATTATATAATAAGATATTAAATTTGGTTATCTAAATTACACGAGTGACCATTCCACTATTGTTCCTTTTTTATTTTGATCATCGATGTTTCGATTTCGTCAATCAAACCACTCAGATATTTAAATGCTTAAATCAATCATTAGTCTTCAATACTTATATATTCTATTAATTTAGTCCTAATTTTAATTTAATTCAACAAATTTAATCCTCTAATTAGATTATGACACGTAGGGGTGGCAACGGGCCGGGACGGGGATGACTTTACATTACCCATTCTGTCCCCAACACTTGTGGGTATGGTTTTGGGGATCCCCATTATATGTTTCGGGGATTTTTTTTGTCCCCATACCTGTAACACCCTAATTTAGGGGCTAAATTTAAGAAATTATAAAGTGGATAATTTAATTGGTATTTTTGGAAGAAATTGGGGATTAAATTATAAAATCGTAAAGTTAGCAGACCAATTTAAGAATTGTAGGAAGTTCAGTGAATAAACTCATGGTTTACCCTTTTTTTAGAGATAATATAAACCCCCATTTCCCGCATCATTCAGCAGAAAATTCTCAATTTTCCCTTCCCTTCCCTTCAACCCTCCTTTCAACTCTGATCTGCTCGCCGTCCGACCTCTGATCGACGAACCAAAACCACCATCGTGTTCGTTGTCGACCGAGGAACAAAACCCCTCAAACCTTTCGTCGTGAATCGTCGCCGTTCGTCGTTAATTTCAATCAGAAATATCGTCAGTAATAACTCGATTTCAATTGGTTTTTAGTTGATTCACGATGATCCAGTCATCCGTTTACGACACCTCCCGCACCATCGTGTTCCTTGCATCGTTTCGAGTCCGCCGGTGGCATCCTTAATCTCCGTCGACGGCGGCGCGTGAGGAGGTAAGACGGTCAAAGTTTCCGATGTTTTGGAATCGAGCTCTCTGCCATTCAAAATTATGAACCGAGCTTTGTAAGAACCTCGAAATCGCTTAAAATAATTTTTAGGAATTTTTTTGGGAATTTTCCGTCACCGTAGCACTGTTCACGTGCCACCCCCGAGAGTGGGCATCGTCTGGGTGATAATTTTGTAATTAATTTATGTTTGGGGTGCTATTTGTGTAAAATCCAGGTGTTAGTTTAGTAAATATTTGTAGAATGGAGCTAATTTGGTAATTAATTTCTGTTAGGATGATATTTGTGTAAAATGGTCGACTGTTGACCATAGTTGACCAGAACTTTGACCTGGCATTAAACGACCCTTGACTTTGACCGAGTATACCTATCCTGACATTTTTTGACGTTCCAAATCCGATTCCGCAGTTTGTTTTTCAAAATTCGGACCCGAAGACCTCGATATTAGCAATCAAACCCGTTGACTTTGATTTTGAACAAAATTTCCAAATTTTCGAAAAGTCATATTTTATGCTTTCGACGTCCTGAATCCGAATCCGAAGTCTGTTTCGCCAAATTCGAAACCGATAAGCTTTTTTTCACTGATTTATCATCTGATTCGATCCGTTTATCATAATTAAGCTCCGTTTTTTATATAATTTATGTTGATATGTATCTGAGGAATTATTGGAAGTTGAATTCAAGATCAAGGGGGTTCAAATGGAATTTATTGGTCGATCAGTATTGCATGGAAATCGAGGTAATACATTACTACCTCTTTATGCTTTATAGAACATGTTGGTATTGGTAAATGCATGAATGTAAATGTTTGGTCTCATATGTGTAAGTAATGAAGTTCTACATTAGATACGAATGCGGTAGGAAGTAGGTAACTGAATATGGTTCAGATGACTATTATAAGAAATTGGAGGATACTTAGAATTAAATTACAAGTTCTGGAATTAAGTGATAAAGGAATCAACCATGGATATGTAGATTATAATTTATCTCATTAAAGGTACTTAGATGCTAAATTATGAGAATATTTCGATTAGGTAAAATTATGAAATTACCCTTATGTTGGAAAATGACAAGAATTATCCTTGGAAGTGAATTAATAAATATGAAAAGGCATATTGATCTGATGAAACTATTGATGTGCATAGGAAATATTAGTTTTACTTAGAAAATTTAGATAAACGGTTTTTAACACCAAGAGGGTTTATGCAAGATACTAGAAGTTTGTTAAGGAACCATTTCAAGATCAGAGAATGTTCGAGGAAGCAATTAATCATAGGATCTTTATATTATATTATTTTTGTTAAGAGTTAATACTGAAATTATCTAGTTAAGAAATTTTGAAAATGCTCTTGAGAGGTAAAATAGTCCGAGTTGGCCCTGAATGAGAAAGTACTTTGAGGATTTGTACTTAACTTGATTAAGTACGAATTTGATTCTTAATATCCCGACTTAATGCAGAAAATTCTTGATATTCCGTTGGTATTGAGAAGGCACTTGACCCGAAAATATCCGAGTTACGAGTAAATACCTGAATAACAATTTATCGGGGTGCTCTTTTATCAGAATTTTTCGAATGGGCTGAAATAGATGATAAATTAGAATTAAATAATAAGACATGATGGAAGGAAATGATTGAAATACATCGGATTTGTAGAATGACCAGAATACCCCTGTAATGGAAATGACCCAAGAATATCACTAAGCTCAGGAATGATTGGATATCCTCAAGCTCTGAAATGAATGGAATAAAATTGAATACCAAAAATAACCTTATGGCCTAAACTAAGTAAATGTCTTGGATTAATTAAGGAATCCACATAAGCATAGGTATTGGACTACCTTTAAAAGTAATGGAACATAATTTAAGTGAATATATCAACCCTAAAGCTATGTCAATACCTAAATGGCATAGATATTACTAGAATACGTGTTCATCTTCTCAAGTTTGGCTCGATGATAAATTTTGGAAGTATTCAGCTCAGCTTAACTCTAGATCGCATTCAGTACTAAGAATTGGATGTTTGTTCGAAAAATCAACCACGAAGACCAAATTGAATGTAACGAAAATGCATGTATTTGAAATTCAGAAACGTCTGAATTATTCTGGAAAACTCTAAAGTAACTGAAATAGACTTTCTTACTAAACGAACTAAGTAACCTCAATGACTGAGGATTAAATAGGTGATTAGATGAGTTTGGAAACACTATTGAACTTACATGATGAATTGTCCTTATGGGTTATGAACCATGAATCAAGTACGTCCATATTTCCTGATATCATTGAAATGTGGAAATGAAATAAAGACTGTTGGAAGATCTATTCAACATTGATTTTGGGGATGATCTGTGGATCTGCATTATGGTATTAAAGAGTGAATACACTGGAAGGATAATGAATTGACTTGTTGACATGCATCAGTTTGGGAGTTGTGTAACTCGAGTTTGTTTGATAATACGAACGATAGTCATAGATTGTAATTGACTTAAATCTTCGATTCTATATTTTCATTTAAAATCACTTCGGTCATGTTTGAAAACGCAAGTAACGCAGAATGAAAAGATTCTGAATACCTCATTTGGTTCAATTGGGCTAAAATCCTATGAATTCAAAGTATATTCCTGAATACCCCTGATTGTTTGAGTAATGGAATGACTTGCAGTAAATCTGAATTTAGAATTATTATGTATAAAGGTTCCTGAACATTTTCCTGATGCATATGAAAACTTAGTGGAATTATAAAGTATCAATCTGAAATGTCTGATTAGATCGGTTAGAAATCGATTCTCTTCAATAAGATATTTTTCTTGGAATCCGATCAAATTGCACAAGTTCATGTTATCCTTATTGATAACTTCAAAATGCATCTGAAAAATATTTGGATTCTCTAGTGTGTTCCTTATATTTTGAAAAATTGTTTTATTGTTTTAACATGTGGTACACTGAAATATATGGTAACTATTTTATGGATGTACCGACTTAATGGTGATGGATTATGGATTTGTATCATTGTATAAACTGTATCTTGGAGATACAGATTTGTAAAGTACAGCTCTGATCAAGATGAAAAATTTTTATGGACCTAATGTGACTCTTAGGTAGGCTCTGCGGCCCTGAGATCATTATCGGGTAGGTCCTGTGGCCCTAAGATATGTTCTTAGGTAGGCCCCGTGGCCTCGAACTTTCTTGGGTAGGCTCTCAGGCCCTAAAATGTTCCCTTAGGTTAACTCTTTGTAAGATGGTTTTAAAGTATGAGTTTAAAAAGCTCCACTATAGTATGGTTTATGGGATTTTATTGAACTATCATTTGATTAGTGTACCTATTATGATTTTATCGTACTGATGGAACACACTAGACATCCTTTTCGACCTCATGAAAATGTGATAGTATGAAAGATTTCTTATGAACTGAGATTCATGGCTTCTACTCGATGAACTACTAATGGAACTCCAGATTATTCCGGAATTGGTATACGTTTGATTTAATAACGAAATTATGGTTTCCCATTTATCTGCATGTCATGTACCATCATCTGGTAGTTCTGTATTACTGAGCTTTTCGAAGCTCACTCTATTACTCACCATTGTAGGTTAAAAAAATTGTACCAGAGCATCTATCGAATTCAGTAAGGGAGCTCTTCCGGCGTTGTTGCAGAGTATGGTACATATGATTAGGGGCATGTAATTGTATTTTGTTTTATATACGAGTCTGAAAATATGTTTTATTTCGAATACTGATAAATTTTATTTTGTACTCATAAATGATTTTATGAGTTTACATGTTTTAAGAAAAGTTTTAAATTTTCCGCTATTTTTACAATGGATCGCTCCGGTGGCCCTAATATGACACTCCAGATCGGATCGGGCTATCCGCATCGGTCTGAGGGGGTTACATTTAGTGGTATCATAGCTATGGTTTGAGTCAAAATTTTTCAAGATAGACCGGCCGGTTGAATGTCAAAATATGTCTGATCAATACATGCCCCTAGACTACAATCGTACTTCTTTGAGTCGGAACTCCAAGATTGAGTCCTTATTTGTAACGAGCAAATCTAAGTTTTCTATCCGTTTGGACTCTACCATTGCATAAAGGAATATCGGTAATGTCCGTTTAAACGCTGTAAAGTACCTCACGAGCCATGTGAGAGTTACTAATCTGAGAAATTCTAACTCGACTCCGAAAATGAAATTGGGATATGCTACTGCTCTATGAGCCTATTCTCATGACCAATACTAAATTGATTATTCAAGGAATTTTTCGTTCGCATTCTTTGATTGAAGCTATGAAAGAATTGATGAAAGTTTCAGTTCTGCATTTCTGTGACATGAATGAATTTAGAGGACAAAATTCTTTTAAGGAGGGGAGAATTGTAACACCCCAATTTAGGGGCTAAATTTAAGAAATTATAAAGTGGATAATTTAATTGGTATTTTTGGAAGAAATTGGGGATTAAATTGTAAAATCTTAAAGTTAGCAGACCATTTTAAGAAGTGCAGGAAGTTCAGTAAATAAACTCATGGTTTACCCATTTTTCTTTTAGAGATAATATAAACCCCCATTTCCCGTATCATTCAGCAGAAAATTCTCAATTTTCCCTTCCCTTCAACCCTCCTTACAACTCCGATCTGCTCGCCGTCCAACCTCCGATCGACGAACCGAAACCACCATCGTGTTCGTTGTCAACCGAGAAACAAAACCCCTCAAACCTTTCGTCGTGAATCATCGCCGTTCGTCGTTAATTTCAGTTGGAAGTATCGTCGGTAATAACTTGATTTCAATTGGTTTTTAGTCGATTCACGATGATCCAGTCATCCATTTACGACACCTCCCGCACCATCGTGTTACTTGCATCGTTTCGAGTTCGCCGGTGTCATCCTTGGTCTCCGTCGACGGCGGCGCGTGAGGAGGTGAGACGGTCAAAGTTTCCGACGTTTTGAAATCGAGCTCTTCGCCGTTCAAAATTATGAACCGAGCTTTGTAAGTACCTCGAAATCGCTTAAAATAATTTTTAGGAATTTTTCGAGAATTTTCCGACACCGTAGAACTGTTCACGCGCCACACGCGCCGCCCCCGAGAGTGGTCATCGTCTGGGTGATAATTTTGTAATTAATTTATGTTTGGGTGCTATTTGTGTAAAATTTGGGTGTTAGTTTCGTAAATATTTGCAGAATAGAGCTAATTTGGTAATTAATTTCTGAATCCGAAAAGTCATATTTTATACTTTCGACGTCCGGAATCCGAATCCGAAGTCCGTTTCGCCAAATTCGAAACGGGTAAGCTATTTTTCACTGATTTATCACCAGATTCGATCCGTTTATCGTAATTAAGCTCCGTTTTTTATATAATATATGTTGATATGTATATGAGGAATTATTAGAAGTTGAATTCAAGATTGAGGGGGTTCAAATGGAATTTATTGGTCGATCAGTATTGCACAAAAATCTAGGTAATATATTACTTCCTATTTATGCTTTATAGAACATGTTGTTTTTGGTAAATACATGAATGTAAATGTTTGGTCTCATATGTGTAAATAATGAAGTTCTACATTCGATACGAAATCGGTAGGAAGTAGGTAACTGAATATGGTTCAGATGACTATTATAAGAAATTGGAGGACACTTAGAATTAAATTACAAGTTCTGGAATTAAGTGATAAAGGAATCAACCATGGATATGTAGATTATAATTTATCTCATTAAAGCTACTTAGATGATAAATTATGAGAATATTTCGATTAGGTAAAATTACAAAATTACCCTTATGTTGGAAAATGACAAGAATTATCCTTGAAAGTGAATTAATAAATATGAAAAGACATATTGATCTGATGAAACTATTGATGTGCATAGGAAATATTAGTTTTACTTAGAAAATTTGGATAAACGGTTTTTAACACCAAGAGGGTTTATGCAAGATACTAGAAGTTTGTTAAGGAGCCATTTCAAGATTAGAGAATGTTCGAGGAAGCAATTAATCATTGGATCTCTATATTATATTGTTTTTGCTAAGAGTTAATACTGAAATTATCTGGTTAAGAAATTTCGAAAATGCCCTTGAGAGGTAAAATAGTCTGAGTTGACCCTGAATGAGAAAGTACTTTGAGGATTTGTACTTAACTTGATTAAGTACGAATTTGATTGTTAAGATCCACTTAATGCAGAAAATTCTTGATATTCCGTTGGTATTGAGAAGGCACTTGACCCGAAAATATCCGAGTTACGAGTAAATACCTGAAGAACAATATCCGAGTTACGAGTAAATACCTGAAATACATCGGATCTGTAGAATGACCAGAATACCCCTGTAATGGAAATGACCTAAGAATATCACTAAGCTCAGGAATGATTGGATATCCTCGAGCTCTGAAATGAATGGAATAAAATTGAAAACCAAAAATTACCAAAATAACCTTATGGCCTAAACTAAGTAAATATCTTGGATTAATTAAGGAATCCAAAAAAGCATAGGTATTGGACTACCTTTAAAAGTAATGGATCATAATTTAAGTGAATATATCAACCCTAAAGCTATATCAATACCTGAATGGCATAGATATTACTAGAATACGTGTTCGTCTTCTCAAGTTTGGCTCGATGATAAATTTTGGAAGTATTCAGCTCAGCTTAACTCTAGATCACATTCAGTACTAAGAATTGGATGTTTGTTCGACAAATCAACCACGAAGACCAAATTAAATGGAGCGGAAATACATGTATTTGAAATTCAGAAACGTCTGAATTATTCTGGAAAACTCTAAAGTAACTGAGATAGACTTTCTTACTAAACGAACTAAGTAACCTCAATGATTGAGGATTAAATAGGTGATTGGATGAGTTTGGAAACACTGTTAAAATTACATGATGAATTGTCCTTATGGGTTATGAACCATAAATCAAGTACGTCCGTATTTCCTGATATCATTGAAATGTGGAAATGAAATAAAGACCGTTGGAAGATCTATTCAACGTTGATTATGGGGATGATCTGTGGATCTGTATTATGGTATTAAAGAGTGAATACACTGGAAGGATAATGAATTGACTTGTTGACATGCATCAGTTTGGGAGTTGTGTAACTCGAGTTGTTTGATAATACGATCGATAGCCATAGATTGTAATTGTCTTGAATCTTCGATTCTATATTTTCATCTAAAATTACTTCGGTCAAGTTTGAAAACGCAAGTAACGTAGAATGAAAAGATTCTGAATACCTCATTTGGTTCAATTGGACTGAAATCCTATGAATTCAAAGTATATTCCTGAATACCCCTGATTGTTTGAGTAATGGAATGACTTGCAGTAAATCTGAATTTATAATTATTATGTATAAAGGTTCCTGAACGTTTTCCTGATGCATATGAAAACTTAGTGGAATTCTAAAGTATCAATCTGAAATGTCTGATTAGATCGGTTAGAAATCGATTCTCTTCAATAAGATCTTTTTCTTGGAATCCGATCAAATTGCACAAGTTCATGTTATCCTTATTGATAACTTCAAAATGCATCTGAAAAATATTTGGATTCTCTAGTGTGTTCCTTATATTTTGAAAAATTGTTTTATTGTTTTAACATGTGGTACACTGAAATATATGGTTAATATTTTATGGATGCACCGACTTAACGATGATGGATTATGGATTTGTATCATTGTATAAACTGTATCTTGGAGATACAGATTTGTAAAGTACAGCTCTGATCAAGCTGAAATTTTTTTATGGACCTAATGTGACTCTTAGGTAGGCTCTGCGGCCCTGAGATCATTCTCGGGTAGGCCCTGCGGCCCTAAGATATGTTCTTAGGTAGGCCTCGTGGCCCCGAACTTTCTTGGGTAGGCTCTCAGGCCCTAAGATGTTCCCTTAGGATAACTCTTTATAAGATGGTTTTAAAATACGAGTTTAAAAAGCTCCACTATAGTATGGTTTATGGGATTTTACTGAACTATCATTTGATTAGTGTACCTATTATGATTTTATCGTACTGATGAAACACACTAGACATCTTTTTCGACCTCATGAAAACGTGATAGTATGAAAGATTTCTTATGAACTGAGATTCATGGCTTCTACTTGATGAACTACTAATGGAACTCCAGATTATTCCGCAATTGGTATACGTTTGATTCAATAACGAAATTATGGTTTCCCATTTATCTGCATGTCATGTAGCATCATCTGGTAGTTCTGTATTACTGAGCTTTTCGAAGCTCACTCAATTACTCACCATTGCAGGTTAAAAAAATTGTACCAGTGCATCTATCGAATTCAGTAAGGGAGCTCTTCCGGCGTTGTTACAGAGTATGGTACATGTGATTAGGGGGCATGTAATTGTATTTTGTTTTATATACGAGTCTAAAAATATGTTTTATTTCGAATACTGATAAATTTTATTTTGTACTCATAAATGATTTTATGAGTTTACATGTTTTAAGAAAAGTTTTAAATTTTCCGTTATTTTTACAATGGATCGCTCCGGTGGCCCTAATGTTACACTCCAAATCAGATCGGGCTATCCGTATCGGTCTGAGGGGGTTACAATACCCATCATTTACAGATCCCTGCGGGTTTCGGTTAATCCCCATCCCAAAAAATAAACAAACATATTTGAAATCAATGCAACACCTAAAACCACTAAGATATATCAGATTGTCTCAAATTGGTCTATATCTATAATATGAAAGTTTCAAACGTTAATATTCATGTAACACCCAATGTATATGTACAATCTTAACCATTTTCAATCTCAACAAATCAATGTATATTAAATGAGAAAAGATCTAAACTTTAATTTTAGTTCCTTTGAGATGTAACAGTGGCAACACGTAATCTCAAAGATACTTTTCGAGGCTCCCCACTGTTATTTTTGTAAAATATCGGTGATCTCTATGATTATTTTTCGGGGGTCCCCACAATTATTCACACGGGTACGGTTCAGTTATCCCTACGGTTCATATATAGCAATCCCCGTCCCCATCCCCGTAGGTGAAGATTTTGGTTATTCCCCATTCCCTTCGGTTCGAATCTCCACAGGTTTTGATTTTTCCTCACCCGATTTCCACCCCTAATGACACGAGTCATCATTTGATTGAAAACATTTTATTAATTTTACTTTATTTAAATTTAATTATTTTTAGACGATGACATATATCTAGTTGGAGGAACAAAACAACATTAAGAAAGGAGTTATAAAAAGTTTCAACAAGAAATGAAACCAAAGTAAAGATGGGAAGGACAGTGAACACCCGAGCCACTATGCTAACCCAGCCACTAGTTTTTATTTTGCACAATTACTCATATATCTTAAAAGCAAAAAATGAAAAAAATGAAAAATTGTGATAATAAAATTTGAACTTATGTCAAATAAATTACTAAAGAGAACTTCACCACTTAAATAAATCAAATAATTAGATGTTAAATGTATAGAGTTTATACATATTTTAAACGCTCATTGCTTCAAGATTAAAAGAGAAGACGTGTTGAAGATTTTTATATTTATAAAGTAAATTTAACAATTCTTTCCCTTTTACATTTATAATTCATTGGTTATATATATAATTATTATTATTTTAATTTAATTAATATTTATATATTTTTATTAAAAAATAAAATATACAAATTAGTTATATTTTTTGTTAAGTTTTAATAGATTACATAATTTAAATGTGTAATTTAAAATCGGTTTTAATCATGTTAATGTTATAACTTAAATTACAAATTTTTAACTACACAATTCAATAAAAGGTTCATTAAAATATAAATGATTCAAAACTTTTATTTTTTTAATAAAAAATAATTATTATTAAAAGACTCAATTTATTGATTATATATATAACCAATGAATTATAAATGTCAGACAAGAAATATTAAATTAAAATTTATAAATGTTAAAATCTTCAACCTAATTTTTCCTTTGATATTGTAGCAATTAGAGTTTAAAATATGTATAAACTCTATTCATTTAATATCAAAGTATAAAATTTATTTCAGTGGTTAAGTGCTCTTACTTATTTTATTTGGCCCAAGTCAAATCTCATAATGTCAATTTTTCATTGCTTGTTTTCTGGCATTAATTTCAGTATAAATTGTAGTATATTTTATTTTGTAAAATAAAAGTAAGTGGATGGGGTTGGCTTAGTGGTTGAGGCGTCCACCCTTCTTCCCACTTAGGTTTAAATCTTTCTGAAATCATTTTTAACTCGTATCTTTATGCTTTGTTTTCCTCCGATTACATGGTGTAAATTAAGAAAAGAACTGTCAATCAAATGGTGATGCGTTATGATTTGATTAAATGATTAAATTTATTAAAATTAAAATTAGGATCAATTTAATAAAATATATAATTATTATGGATCAAAATGTTATTAAACTAATTTTATCAACTGCTACGTTATCTTCCCGTTAAAAATTAACGGTCAATGACTTGATTGAAACAATTAAATTATTAGATAGTTTGATTGATGAAATTAAAATATAAGTCATCAAAAGGAAAGAGGATAATAGTTGAGTGATTACCCGTGTAGTTTACCAAAAAATGTAAATACTACTTAGATTTTGAAAAACAACTTAAATATAGTTTATTAAAAAAATTAACCTCTATATTTTGTATTATAATTTTTTAAATGAATAAAAATATATTTTCCTTTCCTATTTTAAAATTTTAAGATACACTTTTTTCTGTTTTTTATTGTTTGAATTATTCTGATTTAAATTGAGGACTTTAATCAAGATATCAAATATTCATTTTTTAATTTTATTTTAGTTGAATGTAATTTTTAAGGAAAAAATTCAATTCAATTTATATTTATGATTTTATTTCAAATATTTATATTTATTATATTTATTCATGAATTTTATATCTAAAAAATTAGACACAAACGTAGATAATATTATTATCAATGCATTTTGTTTCTTTAATTTTTTATGTGAACAAATAAGTTTTAAAGATTTATAAATTTTCTTTTATTAATATGATATTTTGATATAATTTACTGTTAAAACTAAGAGGGAAGATAAAAGAATACATCGAACTTATATTTCGTCCAATCATAATCATAAGTTTATAAGGGAATGCGTATATATACAAACATTTTAATTTAACTGTTCCTAACAAACCACTCAACAAATTACTAACAGATTAACTAAACTCTAACTTCTAATACTCCAACACTCCCCCCTCAAGTTAGCGGTTGAAACACATCTGCAACTCCCAACTTGGTCACTAAATATTCACATTGTAACGTCCCCATAGCTTTAATGAAGACATCTGCAAGCTGCTCTTTTGTATGTACATGCTCTGTCTGAATTAAGCCTTATTGTATCTTATCCTTAACAAAACGACAATCAATCACGATATGTTTTGTCATAGAAAACGAGATTATGAGCTATTTGTAATGATGTCCTACTGTCACTCAATAACTTGGCTGGTTGTTTCTGATCCACTCCTAATTCATTCAACAGTCCATTCAATTAAACCAATTTAGTCGTGGTTACAACCATACTCCTATACTTCGCCTCTGCCTAAAAACCAGCCACAATATTTTGCTTCTTTGATTTCCAAGATATCAAATAATCACCTAGCTTAATACAAAATGAAGAAATTGACCTTCTTGTCAAAGGACAAGAAGCTGAATCCGAATCACAAAAGGCTACTAACTCACAAGCACTTGATGCTGCCAAAAAAAGCCCTTGCCTTGGGGTTTTTTTTTTTACATAACTAACAATTCTCAAGGCTACCTCTAAGTGTAACTTCTTCGGACCATGCATGTATTGGCTCAAGTGTTGCACTAAATATGCTATATCAGGCGTAGTGTGGGTTAAGTATATTAGTCTCCGTATGAGTCTTTGAAAAATTGTTTTGTCAACCAAGTCTTCACCATATGCTTCAAATTTTCATCATTACTAGACAATTTACTGTTTTATTCTAACGGCGTCAATGAAGTCTTTGCACCTCCCACTCCAATATCCTCTATAAGCTATAAAGCATATTTGTGTTGGTTTAAAATAATCCCATCCTTGGACCTCATAACCTCAAGCCCAAGAAAATATTTCACTTCTCCCAAACCTTTCATTTTAAAACTAGTATGCAAAACAAATTTTAACTCATATATCATTCCAACATCATACCTAGTAATCAATAAATCATCAACGTTAACAATAATGAGAACCAATTTATCTCCTACTCGTTTTGTGAACATATAGTAATCATACATGCTTTGCAAAAAACCAACTGATATAAGTGATTTAGCTAGCTTCTTGTTCCACTGTCTCGAAGCTTACTTAAGCCCATAAAGGGACTCTTGCAGACGACAAATCATACACTCCCCCTGGCTGCAAAATCCCTCAGGTAATTGCTTGTAAACTTCCTCAACCAAGTCCTCTTGCAAAAAAGCATTGTGGACATCCATTTGCCATAAAGGCCAGTAAAAAATGGAGGCAAGAGCTAAAATCAATAGAATAGTGGTAAGCTTGGAAACTGGTGAAAAGCATTGTGGACATCCTCTTTGTAATACCCTAAATTTTGGTTAGTGATCAAAATGTAAATTTTGAAAGTTTAGTGGCCAAAGGATAAAATTTGGGGAATAAATTAGGGACCTAAATGGTAATTTTACCAAAAAGAATTTTTATTCCATAAATTGATAGTTTAGTCTTGAGAATGGGGTTTTATATAAATCAGATTTTTGATCCGGAAACTATGTTAAAACTAGAAAAGGTTAAAGTCTAGTAAAATTTAGTAAATCGGATAAATTTTGGGAAAATTTGAAGGATGATAAATTAAGCTTACAAATATTATTTCCATATTTTAAAATGATGGAAAATAATATAAACCTTTGGATTTGAGAATTTATTTCCATATTCAATTTGGATCGTTAGATTAAAGTGACAAGATTACAATTTTTGAAAGGTTGCATGGATAAAATGGTAAAGGGTGAAATATTTTGTTCATCTTTGACTTTTGAAAGATGATAAGGGTTATGTGGAATAGTTTTGTAATTATAAGGTTTCATTAAGGGTAAAATGTTTTTCCCAATTAAATGAATTTAATATTCATTTAAGCTTAAATAAAGGTAAATTAGCATGAAATTAAGTTAAAATTTCATGTAAACTTGGTTTATTTTCTCCATTTCAATCGTGAACGCCATCTCAACTAAGAGAAAATTTCTTTTTGATTTTTGAGCAATTTTCGTTGGATTTTGGATCGAGCCGTGAAATAGAAAATTTTTATATTCGAAAATCATTGTCATTTGGTACCATTTATGTATGATAATCTTGTTTGATTTCAAAGTTCCTAAATTTTTGGGTTTTATGGAATTGATGATACATCTTGAGATTTTTGAGGTTGTAGATTCATTTCCAAGCTTGTTTGATGATTAAAATATGTTTAATATTCCTAGAAATGAATCCTAAAGTTTTGGCCAAACCCTAAAGTTAAGGGAACTTTATGCTTTGATGAAATTTGATTAGGTATTTTATTGTAGAGATTTTATAAGTTGCATTGAGGTTGATTTCAGGCTCGGGTCAAATCAAAATCATGAAAACCCTAGTCATGAACATTTAAAGTATTTGGCCCTGGCTTTAATGGATGATAGAAATTTTGGAAAAATTATGTAGGGGCTGGAAATTACGTAGGAAGTATTCTACAAGACTTGGAAAAAATTAAAGACCATTATGTAATTTTTGAATAGTTAGGGGACCAAATCGATAATTTTGGAAAAGTTATAGATTGTTGTGTAATTATTTAATAGTTGATGTACTATGCTGGAAATTAATGTTTGGGAATTAAAATGGGTGTTAGAATGTGAAATTGGATTATTATGGAAACTTGGAAAGTTTAGTGATTTATATGCAATATTCAAATAGTTTGGGGTGTTTAAATGTAATTATGTCTTTGTAAATGTACTTGGTTGGCAACTAATTCAATGTTGAAATTTTGGTATTGAAAATTTAAGTGGTAAAATAGTGGAGGGCCATTTTATACAAATTAGAAAAGCTAGTGTCAATATTAAAAGAATTCATAAGCCTTGAAGTATTTTGATAGCGAATAAGTTTCGATTATACCTTATGAATTGTTATTTTTGGAAATTAATTATGTTAGTACAATACTAACATATGTTTACAATATGTATTTGTGACTTTGTATAGATCGTGACTGAATTTGTGATAGAAGCGAATCGAGATCGAAGAGCAAATATGAAACTTAGTGAGACTAATATTTTGCTATATATAAAAAGTGTCAAGGTGAGTGAAATGCATACATGACATTATAGATGGATGTTTTATACATCATCATGAAGACTTACGATGAGCCTACTTGTTTATTTCAGCATGATATTTATGTCATTTATCATATTATTGATATTACCTTAATATGTCAAAGCTTTAAATTATAATGCATTGATCACTGATAAATATGATATTTTGCCATTAATGTTATTTCAAGTATGAACTTCCCAATATTAATTATATGAATATACTGTACCATGGATGAAATAGATATATTATATGCCCAAGTGAGTCGTTGATGAACAAGGTATAGTTGACATGCCATATAGTCCAGCAGCTGCAGGTTTATATTAGCACTAGTGTGTAAGGACATTTAGTGCATCACTGTAGTGCGTAAAGACACTAAGTGCATATGGTGGGCATGACCTTATGTGTATTGGAACTATAGTGTGTAGGGACACTTAGTGTAGCTCTGTAGTGTGTAAGGACACTCAGGGCATTTTTTACTCGAATTGTAACATCCCAATTACCAGGCAAGCGACTAAATTGTAAGAACTTATAAATTCAGTTGGTGAATTAGACTAAAGTGATAAGTATAATGATTTATGGAGGAATTTGGTGGGTTGGGTATTATAATAAATATGGAATTATAACAAGGGTAAAATGGTAAATTTTAGGGAAATATATTTTTAAATGGTTTTGAATGGGATATATATGAAGAAAAAAAGAAAGGAAAATGAGTTGGGAAAATCATATTGCTCTTTTCTTCTTCAACATGGGTTGCATCTTAAGGTGAGAATTTGAACCTTGGTTGTTTATTTGATTTTTGGTTTGGTAATGGAAGTTTGGATGTTATACAAGCTAAAGGAAAGCTTATATGACATTAAAACAATAAGATAAGTGTTTTAGAAATGGATTTGAAAAATGGGTTTTTTATATGAAATTTTGAAATGGATGAGTTTTTGAAGTTTGAATAAGATTTTTGACTTGTCAAGAGGTTAATTAAGGAACATGGAGTGTTAGAATTTGATTTAGAACATATTGAAATTTGAGTATGATTCTTGAAATCTATGTTGAGGAGTGGATTTTGAAGTTAATGATGTATTGAATTAGTATTAATGAGTTCAAGTATGAGTAAATGAGTTAAGTATATGTAAAGGAATGAAATAGGACGTGTTTGAGCATAAGTGAGGTGATTTTCATGTTCAAAATATAATTTCTGGTCATAGGGTATTGATTCCCTATGAAGGGGTATTCCCCCTCTTGAACGAAAAATTACAGAGTGTCAGTATGGTATCGATACCCTATAGGGGGTATCGATACCCCCCCGAAGATGAAAATTTCCAGAATGTTATCACGGTATCTATACCTTAAATAGGGTATCTATACCCCATACAGGGTATCTATACCTCAGTTAGGGATGTACTGATACCTACTTTATACAAGAAATGAAATTGGTCTTTCCTTTAGTATAATAATTGGAAGATTAGAGTATACAATTGGATTACTAATATGTATAAATGAATAATTATGTAGATAGTGAACGTAACTTTGGTCCGCAACGATCGAGGGATTAGAAATGATCGAGAAAAAGATAAGTTCTAGAATCGATTCAAATTAAGCAAGACTAAGGTGAGTGCATTTTATAGTTAAAAGTGTATAGTGATAAGTCTATCTCTGATAGTTGAATTCATGATTTTATACTCATGTATATGCATACATATATTATTGTTATAGTGATATCATGCATAATTTATTATGCTTTAATATGATATTATGTGAGCGAATGTCATTGCCAGAGAATACAATCTAGGTATGTGGAATAATGGAAATGATTATATGTGTTTATATGAAAAATGATTAAAGAGATATGAAAAATGAGGAAAGATATATGAAATGAGAACTGTATTTTGTTGTGTATAGAGTGTTGGCATGTATTAAGTTGTTAATTACGAATGCTCTGATCAATTTTGTATTTTGGGGTCTCTTTAATGTAAATTAACTTATTTTGTTTTAATGAAAGTTTAGAATTTCCCTATTTTTCTTTAAGTGTCAAAGTTTGAAAAGTCAATGTGATACCTTAGACTCATATTCGGGACGGATACGGGTTAGGGGTATTATATTTAATGGTATCAGAGCTAAGGTTTAGTCGATTCTCAGTATAAACCGGAGTCTAGAGTGTTGTATAATGTATACATGCCAACAAAATAGTAAAAACTTATGATCTGATAGAATGGTAAGTATGTTGTTTTGCTAATAGAACTACATGATTGCATTTTATTAGATGTTCGAACATGATAGCTCTAGAAGTGAAGCGGGAGATGATAGGCCCACTGAAAGCATTAATTCACCTGCCCTTGTCAGGCATAGTGAAGAACAGGCACCCTCGGGAGTGCTTATAGCTGATCAAGATGTGTTCTTTAGGACATTGGACGCGGTATTGACGCGTTTCCAACCTTCTGCTACTTCAACTCCAAAAATGAATGTTGCAAAGGAGTTGAAGGGCTTAGGAGCACTAGAGTTTAAAGGTGAAGCCGAAGAAGGTCCTGTTGCTGTGGACCTTTGGATTAACGACGTGAAAATCTTGCTAGAGAGACTTCATTGTTCCGATGCTGAGAAGCTAGATGGAGTGGTTTCCTTGCTGAGAGGGTAAGCAAGGATTTGGTGGACCAATGTTACATTGAGAATGTCTGGTAATCAAGTAACTTGGTCTTTACTCTTAGAAGAATTTAAGCATAAATACATCGGAGATCAGTTCATCCGAAAAATAAAGCAAGAGTTCATGAACCTGAAGCAACGAAACCGTCCAGTGTATGAGTATGAATGTGAATTCAACAAGTTAAGTCGCTTCACTGCTGAGTTAATTCCTACGGAGAAGGATGCTTGTGAGTGGTTCATAGAAGGCATGCGTCCAAGGTTAAAAGAAATGTTGATTGTGTTGAATTTATCTTCATTTCAAGAAGTGGTGAATCGTGCTAAAGCTCTGGAAAGAGCTTAAAATGAAAGGTTTGGAGATTCTCGAGCTCAGACTTTGAAAAGATCGGGTGCATCATCGAGTGCTACACCATCTAAAAGGGGCAGAGATGTTGGTTCTCAACCCCAAGCGAGATCAGAATCAGTGGCATCCTCTGCTAGAGGATTAAATCCGATGAGGGTCAGACAAACTCAGTCAGTAGGATCTGGAGCTGGGATATCTAACCAAAGCCAAGTCCGAAAATGCCCACACTGTGGAAGGAATCACTCAGGAATATGCATAATGATTTCGGGATCTTGTTTTAAGTGTGGGGACACCGGGCATTTTGTTCGAGATTGTCCCATGATAGCCAGTGAATCTGCACAACCAGATAGATTTGTTTCAAGAATTCAGAGGGGAAGAGGTAGAGGACGAGGAAGAAGTCAGCCAGAGTCCTCTGCTCAATAAGAGATACGCTCCACTGTTCGAGTGTATAATCTTAAGACCAATGAGGATCGAGATGACCCGGAGATAATAGCAGGTATTTTTCAATTGTATGGCAAGAGTATTTTAGTGTTGATTGATTCGGGTTCTACATACTCATATATTAGTAGTAAGTTGGTGAGAGAATTGAATATTTAGTTAGAAGATACTGGTAATGAGGTGATAGTGACTAATCCATTAGGGCATAGTGCTCGGGTCAATATGGTGTGTCGAGGATGTCCCATACAGATTCAGAAAATTAAATTCCCTGCTAATCTGATGGAATTGCCCTTCGATGAATTTGAAGTGATACTGGGAATGGATTGGTTATATCATTATTATGCTAATGTCGATTGTAGACTAAAAAGAGTAACGTTGAGAAGTTCAGAAGGAGTAGAAGTCATTTTATTTAGTGAAAGATGGAATCCATTGGCGAATGTGATATCAGTGATGACTGCAAAGAAGTTACTACTACAAGGATGTCAAGGGTTCATTGCTAATGTGCTGGATGTAAGAGATAAAGACAAAGAGATTGAAGAAATTCCTATAGTGAGAGAGTTCTTTGATTTATTTCCTGCAGAGTTTCTAGGTTTACCTCTGGAAAAAGAGGTAGAATTCCAGATTGAAATAATGCCGGGAACAACACCCATTGCAATGTCACCATATAGAATGGCTCCAAAAGAGTTGCACGAATCAAAAATTTAATTACATGAGTTACTGGACAAAGGGTTTATTAGACCAAGTGTATCACCTTGGGGAGCTCCAGTTCTATTTGTTAAGAAGAAAGATAGATCAATGGGTCTTTGTATCGACTACCGACAGCTAAATAAAGTTACCATCAAGAACAAGTATCCCCTCCCCCGGATTGACAATTTATTTGATCAATTAAAGGGAGCATCAGTTTTCTCAAAGATTGATTTGCGTTCTGCTTATCATCAATTGAAGATTCAAGAGAAAGACATTCCAAAGATGGCGTGTAGAACGAGATATGGACACTATGAGTTTATCGTGATGCCGTTTGGAGTTACGAATGCACCAGTTGCTTTCATATATCTAATGAATAGAATATTCCAACCCTACTTGGATCGGTTCGTGGTGGTGTTCAATGATGATATTTTAGTGTATTGAAAGTCAGAAAAAGAGCATAGTTCGCACTTAAAGATTGTTTTGCAAATTTTACGAGACAAAAGGCTTTATGTTAAATTCTCTAAATGTGAATTCTGGTTGAATGAAGTGGTATTCCTTGGATATGTAATTTATGCAGAATCAAGTGGATCCTCAAAAGATTAAAGCTATTCTGGAGTGGGAAGTTCCAACGAATGTATCAGAAGTTCGAAGTTTTTTGGGGTTAGCTAGTTATTATCGAAGGTTCATTAAAAACTTTTCGATAATAGCTTTACCTCTAACTAAGTTATCGAGAAAAGAAGTAAAATTTGATTGGACTCATGAATGCCAAGAGAGTTTAGAAAAGTTAAAGAAGATTTTGATAGAAGCTCCAGTGTTAGTCTAACCTTAGTTGATCAAGGACTTTGTAGTGTATAGTGATGCATCTCATAATGGTTTGGGATACATGTTAATGCAAGAAGGCAAGGTGGTGGCACATGCTTCGAGGTAATTAAAACCACACGAAAAGAATTATCCTACACATGATCTGGAGATGGCGGTAGTAGTGTTTACTCTTAAGATCTGGCATCACTATTTGTATGGTGAAAAGTTCTACTTGTATACGGATCATAAGAGTTTAAAGTACTTGATGACTCAGAAAGAGTTGAATTTAAGACAGAGAAGATGGGTGGAATATCTCAAGGATTATGATGTTGTGATTGATTTTCATCCCGGAAAAGCAAGTGTAGTAGCGGATGCCTTAAGTATAAAGACGTTTGCAACCTTACGAGCTTTGGATGTCAAACTATCATTTGGCGGAGATGGTGCAATTTGTACGTAATTGACTATCAAGCCATCATGGCTGGATCGAATTAAGGAATTGCAAAGAAAAGATGAAATGTGTTTGAAGAAATTGAACAATTAGAGAATGAAGAGCTAAATGATTATGAAATCAAGTCAGATGGGAACTTGTATTATCAAGGGAGACTAGTGATTCCTAATGATGATGAGTTAAAGAATGATTTGTTAACGGAAGCTCATTGTAGTCCATTAATGATGTACCCAGGAGAAAATAAAATCTATATGGACCTCAAGAGTCGATATTGGTGGCCCAGAATGAAGAAAAACATGACAAAATTTGTATCTAAGTGTTTGAGTTGTCAGCAAGTTAAAGCTGAACATCAGGTTCCGCCGGGACAGTTACAACCAATTTCAATTCCTCAGGGGAAATGGGAGAACGTAACAATGGATTTTGTAATGAGGTTGCCTTTAACTCTGAACAAAAGAGATTCAATATGGGTGATTGTAGACAGGTTGACTAAGTCAGCTCATTTCATTCTAATACGAGCTGATTTCTCTATGGATAAGTATGCTGAGTTGTATATTAGAGAGATTATACGGTTGCATGGTTTACCAGTTTTCATAGTTTCTGAAAGGGATCCTAGATTCACATCACGATTTTGGAAATCTTTACATGGAGCATTGGGCACACGACTGAACTTTAGCACAGCATTTCATCCTCAAACAGATGGTCAGTCTGAACGAACTATCCAAATTCTGGAGGATATGCTAAGAGCTTGCATAATTGAATTCAAAGGATCGTGGGAAAGGTATTTACCACTTGCTGAATTTGCGTATAACAACAATTATCAGTCAAGCATCAAAATGGCTCCCTATGAAGCTTTATATGGGAGAAGATGTCGTACGCCCTTGAACTGGTATGAACTTAATGATCGAGAAGTTATTGGTCCTGAGTTGATTGAGGAAATAGAAGAGAAAGTTCAAGTAATTCATAATAATCTGAAAGCTGCAGCTGATAGACATAAATCATATGCTGATTTAAAAAGGAAAGAAATTGAGTTTCAAGTCAGAGATAAAGTGTTCTTGAAAGTGTCTCCGTGGAAGAAAGTATTGAGGTTTGGACGTAAAGGAAAGCTTAGTCCTCGGTTCATTGGACCCTATGAGATCGTTAAGAGAGTGGGACCAGTGGCATATCAATTAGCTTTGCCACCTGAAATAGAGAAAATTCACAATATCTTTCTTGTTTCAATGCTTCGGAAATATAGATCTGATTCCTCCCATATCGTGTCACCAGAAGAAATAGAAGTGCAATCGGATTTGACGTATGAGGAAGAACCAATCCAAATTTTAGCTCATGAAGTTAAACAATTAAGGAACAAGATTATTCCATTAGTCAAAGTGTTTTGGAGAAATCACAAGGTAAAAGAAGCGACGTGGGAACGTGAAGAGGATATGAAGATTCAGTACCCCATCTATTTGTACAATGAAAATTCGAGGATAAATTTTCTTAAGGGGAGAGATTTGTAACATCCCAATTACCGGTTAAGTGACTAAATTGTAAGAACTTATAAATTCAGTTGGTGAATTAGAATAAAGTGATAAGTCTAATGATTTATGGAGGAATTTGGTGTATTGGGTATTATAATAAATATGGAATTATAACAAGGGTAAAATGGTAAATTTTAGGGAAAAATATTTTTAAATGGTTTTGAATGGGATATATATGAAGAAAAAAGAAAGGAAGATGAGTTGGGAAAATCATATTGCTCTCTTCTTCTTCAACGTGGGTTGCATCTTAAGGTGAGAATTTGAACCTTGGTTGTTTCTTTGATTTTTGGTTTGGTAATGGAAGTTTGGATGTTATATAAGCTAAAGGAAAGCTTATATGGCATTAAAACAACAAGATAAGTATTTTAGAGACGAATTTGAAAAATGGGTTTTTATATGAAATTTTGATATGGATGAGTTTTTAAAGTTTGAATAAGATTTTTGACTTGTCAAGAGGTTAATTAAGGAATATGGAGTGTTAGAATTTGATTTAGAACATATTGAAATTTGAGTATGATTCTTGAAATCAATGTTGAGGAGTGGATTTTGAAGTTAAGGATGTATTGAATGAGTATTAAAGAGTTCAAGTATGAGTAGATAAGTTAAGTATATGTAAAGGAATGAATTAGGAAGTGTTTGAGCAGAAATGAGGTGATTTTTGTGTTCAAAATATAATTTCTGGTTGTAGGGTATCGATACCCTCTGAAGGGGTATCGATACGCCCTCTTGAACGAAAAATTACAGAATGTCAGTATGGTATCGATACCCCCTGAAGATGAAAATTTCCATAATGTTATCAGCGTATCTATACCCCAGACAGGGTATCCATACCTCAGTTAGGGATGTACTGATACCTACTTTATACAAGAAATGAAATTGGTCTTTCCTTTAGTATAATAATTGGAAGATTAGAGTATACAATTGGATTACTAATATGTATAAATGTATAATTATGTAGATAGTGAACGTAACTTTGTTCCGCAACGATCGAGGGATTAGAAACGATTGAGAAAGAGATAAGTTCTAGAATCGATTCAAATCAAGCAAGGCTAAGGTGAGTGCATTTTATAGTTAAAAGTGTATAGTGATAAGACTTATGATAAGTCTATCTCTGATAGTTGAATTCATGATTTTATACTCATGTACATGCATACATATATTATTGTTATAGTGATATCATGCATAATTTATTATGCTTTAATATGATATTATGTGAGCGAATATCATTGCCAGAGAATACAATCCAGGTATGTTTAATAATGGAAATGATTATATGAGTTTATATGAAAGGTGATGAAAGAGATATGAAATGAGAAATGTATTCATATTTAAGCCCATGTTATATGATATGAGAGCTGTAGGTATAGTTGGCATGCCAAGAGTCGAGGGTTACAGTGGTCTTTCGGGACATAGTGGTCCTTTGGGACAAATCAGTGATCCTTCGGGATATAGTGGTCCTTTGAGACAAATATTCAGTGCCCCTAGTGGGAATTTATCGAGCTGTGGTGACAGCATAGTGCACAACCTCAATGTACTCACGTACCTTCTGTTCTCAATAATGTACATGGGAAAATGAAAAATAAATTAAAGTGAAAGTGGCACCAGAAGTTAAGTTTTATATGTGCATGATATGGATATATATGTTTAGTGTAATAGATACATGCATATTGAAATATCATGATCATATGGTAAAAATGCAAATTCATGAATCTATTGTTACATGTTTATTTATTGCCTCACTAAGTCTATGACTTAGCATGTAAGTGATTTACGCGTAGTTACCAAGAAACAAGAAGAGCAGTAATAGAAGTGGTGACGAAAACATAACTACTAAAAGATAAGATCAGGAGTAATCGACACAATAGGTATTTTGTTGTGTATAGAGTTTTGGACGTAATAAGTTGTAAATTACGAATGCTCTGATCGATTTTGTATTTTATGGTCTCTTTAATGTAAATTAACGTATTTTGTTTTAATGTAAGTTTAAAATTTCCCTGTTTTTCTTTAAGTGTCAAAGTTTAAAAAGTCAATGTGACACCTTGGACTCATATTTGGGACGGATACGGGTTAGGGGTGTTACACGAATACCCAGGGTCTCCATAGGTTTACGTATGAGCTATGTTTTTTGGTAAAAATAATTACATTTGTATCATTATCATGTTGATTATGGTAAAATATTGGACATGCAGGTAAGGTGATCTTATTGCATTGGAAAATGATATTTAATTTCATATATGTGATGTATTGCACTGTTTATTATTTTAATTGCCTCACTAAGTATATACTTAGCGTGTGATGATTTTCACGCGTAGGTAAAAAGCAATCGTAGGATTAAGGAGTACTGAACAGCTTCAGGCATTGGGGGAGTATATTTACAATATCAGTAAAACATCATTTGATTTGTTTTTGACTTAGTTAATGACATGATACCTTTAAATGTCCTAGTTGCTCTGTAAAACTATTTTGGGAACTGGTTTGTAATGACTAGACTAAACTTCTTTACTATGGTTAGCATTAACTAGTATTATTATTATGAAAAGACTTATTTTATATTAATATATATTTTAAATATTACATGTTGGTTTTAAGTGATTAAATTTTTTTATAATAATGGTTACGATTTATAAAGTTGAAAGAAACAAAAAAAAATTACCCATTTTCGAGTTAGCAATTGTTTTAAATAATTAATGTGACATCTATAACTCATATTAGTAAACGTATACAGGTCATGGGAGTCATATTTATTGGTATTAGAGCTATAAGTTTAGCCGTTTCTGAACATAGATTGAGTTTAAATTAAGTTGAGAATGTGTACATGCCACCATGATGTCAAAATTTTACTGACAGTTGTATATATGCTACGATGCTTGTTATTTAGTAAAGTTACTCCTTAATAATGTTAGATTATTTGAATGTGTTCAAATGTCAGATCTTCAAGAATCTAGTAGGGCAGGTGTGCGTGTTGCTCTTGCACAGAGTGGGAGTAATAAAGTGAATCATAATCCATCTTTTGCTCAACATAATGTAGAGCCGCCTAATCCAAATAAGCAAGATATTCATGTGTAAGATCACTGATTGTTCCTTCAGGCATTGGACAATATCATCAATTGTCGATCCCTTCTGTCAGTTCTGAAAGAACTGAATAAAATAAGAGCACCTAAATTTTGAGGCAATACATATGCTTATCTGATAGCTGTAAAGTATGGTTGAATGATGTTAAAAACATGTTAAGTAGGATTCATTGTGATGATCAAGGAAAGCTGGAAGGGGTTGTGTCCTTGTTGATGGAACAAGCCAGTGTTTGGTGGAATATAGTCATTGCATGAGTCTCTCCAAAGCAAATTACTTGGGAATTATTTCTGAGGGAATTCAAGGACAAGTACATTGGGGATGTGTTCATCATGAGATGATGCAACAATTTATGAATTTGAAGCAGTCTGGCAAGATAGTATACGAGTATGAATGTGACCACATGCTGAATCGATTTGCATCGGAAGTCCTTCCGACTGAGAAAACCAGAATTGATAGGCTTATTGATGGGTTAGATCCTCAATATAAAAGGATTATGGTTTTTTTTATCATTTTACTGCTTTTCAAGAAGCGGTAAACAATGTTAAAGTTATGGAAAAAGTTAACTTTGAAGATTCAGAATCCAAAAAGACTTAGTCGAGCAAAAGGTTTGGAAACTCCTTCTCTGCACCATCTTCTAAACGCAGCAAGAGATAGCAGAAGAAAAGTTATGCCTCCTCAGTATCTACATGCAAAAGGGATTTTTTGGAGGGAAGTCTAAGTAGACCTAGATAGCTTTAGTAGGTACCCAAGGTTCAAGATTCTGTTATATTCCTGAATGCAAGTTCTAAGGAAAGAGACATCCTAGTCATTGGTGGTTTGTTGAAGGAAAAATACTACAACTGTAGGCAAGGTGGTCATTATAAAAGGAATTATCTAGAGTTTTACCCATACTATCAGTAGTAGGACCTCAAAAGGGTTGCGATGGCAAAGAAAGCAAACCATGAACATCTAAGGCTACATTCAATCGTGAAGGCAAGACTGCTGCTCGAATTTATCATTATAAAAGGAATTTATCTCTTTGATGAACATGTTTTTGTGTTGGTAGATCCTGGTTCTACTTACTCTTATATTAGTACAAAACTATTTAAATATAGCAGAATCCCCTTATAACCTATTTCTAGTGATATTGTGGTAATCAATCCTTTGGGCCATAGTACGAGGATTAGTCAGATATGTAAGAATTGTCCGATAAAGATATCGGGAGTAGAATTTCCAGCAAATATGTTGGAATTACCTCTTGAGTAGTTTGGAATAATCTTGGGCATGGATTGGTTATCTCCCTACTATTGTTTGGTAAATTTTCGTATTAAGAGATTATTTTTAAATGATGCAAAAGGTTCTGAGATAATATTTGTAGGGGAAAGGATAAATCCCCTATCAAATGTGGTGTCAGCTATTTCTGCCAAGAAATTATTGTTCCAAGGATGTCAAGCATTCTTAGCACATGTGGTAGATACACGAGCTGTTGAGGTTAAGTTGGAAAACATTCCAACCGTTCGTGAGTATCCTGAGGTGTTTCCAGATGAGCTATTTAGATTACCTCCAGATCAAGAGGTGGAGTTTTGTATTGATGTATTTCCAGATACAACGCCTATTTCGATGGCTCCTTACGGATGACCCTGATAAAATTAAAGGAATTAAAGACTCAATTACAAGAGCTGCTAGATCGAGGATTCATTACACTGAGTGTTTCACCTTAGGGTGCAACGGTGTTGTGAAAAAAGAAAGACAGATCCACGTGATTATGCATAGATTATCGACAGTTAAACAAAATGACCATCAAGAACAAGTATTTTATTCCAAGGATTGATGATAAAAAGGGACCAATATTTTTCTCTAAGATTGATCTTCGATCAGGATATCACCAGTTAAATATTAAAGAGGAATACATTTCGAAAATAGAGTTTAGAACTCGATATGGTCATTTTGAGTTTGTAGTGATGTTGTTTGGTTTGAAAAATGTTCCTGTAGCATTTATGGATATGATGAACCAAGTATTTCATCCTTATTTTGATCATTTTATGGTGGTATTCATTGATGACATTATGGTATACTCGAAGACAAAAGAGGAGCACGATGCTTGTCTTCGTACTGTTCTCGATATTCTAAAAGATAAAAAGTTATATGCCAAGTTGTCAAATTGCGAATTTTGGTTATCAGAAGTTTCTTTTCTTGGCCATGTGGTTTCAAAAGAATTAATAAGGGTAGATCTCAAGAAAATTGAGGCTATAATAAAGTGGAAACCTCCAAAGAATAATGTAGAGGTTCGGAGCTTTTTAGGACTTGTTGGTTACTATCAAAAGTTCATGAAGAACTTTTCGTTGATTGCCTTTCTATTGAATAAGCTTCTAAGAAATGGTGTTCCATTTTTTTTGGATAGATAAGTGCCAAGAGAGCTTCGAAACACTAAAGACTATTTTAATGAAAGCACTAGTGTTAGTACAATCAGAATCTGGTAAAAAATATGTGGTGTATAGCGATGCATCTCATAATGGATTAGGTTGTGTACTTATGCAATAAGGATAAGTTGTGGCTTATGCTTCCAGACAGTTAAAAACTCAAGAAAGGTATTATCTGACCCATGATCTTGAGTTAGTAGCAATTGTGTTTGCTCTAAAGATTTGGCGACACTACTTGTATGGTAAGCGGTGCTACATTTATACCAATCACAAAATTTTAAAGTATCTGTTGACTCAAAAAGTGTTGAACTTGAGATGGATAATATTGATAGAACTTTTAAAGGACTAGATGTGGTCATTGACTACAATCCAGGGAAGGCTAATGTTGTAGCTGATGCACTTAGCCAGCTACAACATTAGCCAAAAGACTTTCGTAGCTTTGTGAGCTTTGGATGCTCATTTATCTTTAAAGGAAAATGGTCAATTGTTTGCTGAATTAAGGATAAACTTGAAACTTTTAGATCGGATAAAGAACCTACAAGAAAATGATGAAAGGTGTTTAGCAAAGATCACACAAGTGGAAAAGGGTAAGATTAAAGACTTTGAAGTCATGTCTGATGGATGCCAGTATTACTGAGAAAGAATATGCATTCCAGATAATGATGAGATGGAGAAGGATATTCTATCTAAGGCACAATATAGTCCGCTGACTATGCACCCAGGTGGGAACAAGATGTATCAAGGTCTAAAGAGTCGGTATTGATGGCCTGACATGAAAAAAGCCATTATTGAGTTTGTTGCTACATGTCAGACATGTCAACAAGTAAAAGCTGAACATCAAGTGCCTTCGGGATTGTTGGAACCAATTTCCATTCAAGAGTGGAAGTGGGAACGAGTCACTATGGATTTTATTACAGGGCTACCTTTGACACCCAATAAGAAGGTCTCAATTTGGGTGATAGTTGAAAGGTTAACCAAGTTAGCACATTTCATTCCAGTGTGAATGGACTACTCATTAGATAAGTATGCAGAGTTGTATATAAATGAGATAGTTCGGTTGCATGGAGTGCCAATATCGATAGTATCTGATAGGGATCCAAGATTTACTTTGAGATTTTGGATGTCTTTCTATGAAGCATTGGACACTCGATTGAATTTTAATACATATTTTCATCCGCAGACAGATGAACAATCCAAGCAGACTATTTAGATCTTGTAAGATATGCTAAGGGCATGTGTGATTAAGTTTAAACGATCATGGGAAAAGTATTTATCTTTAGCAAAATTCGCCTACAACAACAGCTATCAATCAAGGATCAAGATGGCTCCGTACGAAGCTTTATATGGGAGAAAGTGTCGAACACCATTGAATTGGTTTGAGTTAAAAGATCAGGATCTAGTTGGCCCTAATTTATTGAAAGAGGTTGAGGATAAAGTGAGGATAATCCAAGATAATTTCAAGATAGCATCCGATTGGAAAAAGTCTTTTGCAAAATTGAAAAGAAAAGAGATAGAATTTCAAGAAGGTGATAGTCATTCTTAAAGTATCACCTTTGAAAAAGATATTGCGATTTGGATGAAAAGGAAAGTTAAGTCCAAGATTCATTGGACCTTATAAGATCTTAAAGAGAGTTAGATCGGTGGCCTGCCAATTAGCATTACCTCCGAAGTTGGACAAAGTTCACAATGTTTTTCATGTGTCGATGCTTAGAAAGTATCGATCCGATCCTTCACATGTCATTACACTGAAAGAAATTAAGATCCAACCAAATTTGACTTATGAAGAAGAACCGATACAGATTTTGGCTCAGGAAATCAAATAATTGCGTAGAAAGATGATCCCTCTAGTTAAAGTGCTTTGGCGAAATCATAGAATTGAGGAAGCTACTTGGGAAAGGGATGAGGACATGAAAAAGTAGTCTCTGCACCTCGTTACATAAGGTATGTATTAAAATCTGAGGATGAATTTTTCTTAAGGGGAGAATTGTAATACCCCAAATTTTGTTTAGTGACCAAAATGTAGGTTTTGAAAGTTTAGTTGATAAAGTATAAAATTTGGGTAAAATTTAGGGACCTAAGTGTAAATTTTCCCAAAAAAATTAGTTACATAAATTGATAGTTTAAACTTGAGAATGGGGTTTTTAGAAAAATCAGATTTTTGAACTGGAAACAATGTTAAAAGCTAGAATGGGTTAAAGATCGCTAAAATTCAGTAAATCGGATCAAATAGAAATTTTGAGAAAATTTGAAGGATGTTAAATTAAGCTTAAAAATACTATTTCCATATTTTAAAATGATGTAAAATAATATAAACCTTTGGACTTGAGAATTTATTTCCATGTTCAATTTGGACCATTGGATTAAAGTGATAAGATTGCAATTTTTGAAAAGTTACATGGATAAAATGGTAAAGGGTAAAATATTTTATTCAACTTTGACTTTTGAAAGATGATAAGGTTTATGAGACATAGTTTGATGGTAATTA
Source organism: Hibiscus syriacus (assembly GCF_006381635.1). Taxonomy (NCBI): domain Eukaryota; kingdom Viridiplantae; phylum Streptophyta; class Magnoliopsida; order Malvales; family Malvaceae; genus Hibiscus; species Hibiscus syriacus. Next base: position 7,604,052 of record NW_024062800.1, on the reverse strand, counting down.
TAAGGTTTCATTAAGGGTAAAATGGTTTTTCGCAATTAAATAAATTTAATATTTATTTAAGCTTAAATAAAGGTAAATTAACATGAAAGTAAGTTAAAATTTAAAGTAATCTTGGTTTATTTTCTCTATTTCAGCCGTGAACCCTATCTTAAGATATGATTTTTTTGGAGTAGTTTCCTTTGGATTTTGGATCAACCAGTGAAATAGAAAATTATTCTATTTGAAAACGCTATCATTTGGTACCATTTATGCATGTTAATCTTGTTTGATTTAAAAGTTAACAAATTTTAGGGTTTATGAAATTGATGATAAATCTTGATGTTTTTGAGGTTGTAGATTCATTTCCAAGCTTGTTTGATGATTAAAACAAGTTCAATCTTCCTAGAAATATTTCCTTAAGTTTCGGCCTAACCCTAAAGTTAGGGGAGCTTTGTGTTTTGATGATATTTTATTAGGGATTGAATTGTAGAGATTTTATAAGGTTGCATTGTGGTTGATTTCATGCTCGAATCGAATCAAAATTGAGTAAAATATGAAAACCATAGTCATGAACTTTTAAAATATTCGACCTTGCCTTTAATGGATGAGAAAAGTTTTGGAAAAACTATGTAGGGGCTAGAAATGATATATGAAGTATTCTACAAGCCTTAAAAATTTGGGGATCTTTCTATAATTTTTAAAAAGTTGGAGGACCAAATTGGCAATTTTAGAAAAATTGTGGGTTGTTGTGTAATTGTTTAATAGTTGATGTACTATGTTGGAAATTACTATTTGGGAATTGAAATGGGTGTTAGAATGTGAAATTGGATCATTATGGAAGCTTGGAAAGTTTAGTGATTTATATGCAATTATGCCTTTTTAAATGTACTTGGTTGAAAATTATTTTAATGCTGGAATTTTGTTTTATGGAAAACGTAAGTGGTAAAATGGTGAAGGACCATTTTATATAAATTGGAAAAGTTGGTGCCTATATTAAAAGAATTCATAAGCGTTGAAGTATTTTGATAGCAAGTAAGTTTCGAGTATACCTTATGAATTGTTGTTTATGGAAATTAATTATGTTAGTACAATATTAACACATGTTTCCAATATATATTTGTGACTTTGTATATATCATGACTGAATTTGTGATCGAAGCGAATCGATATCGAGAATCAAATCTAAAACTTAGTGAGGCTAATATTTTGCTAATATAAAAAGTGTCAAAGTGAGTGCATTGCATGCATGACATTATACATGTATGTTTTATACATCATCAGGAAGACATACGATGAGTCTACCTCGCTTATATCATCATGATATTTATGTCATTTATCATATTATTGACATGACCTTAATATGTCAAAGTTTGAAATTATAATGCATTGATCACTAATAAATATGATATTTTGCCAATAATGTTATTTCGGGTATGAACTGCCTAATATTAATATATGAATATATTGTTCCATGGATGAAATAAATTATACTATATGCCCAAGTGGGTAATTGAAGGATAGGGTATAGTTGGCGTGCCATATAGTCCAACAACTGTAGGTTTATATTAGCACTAGCATGTAAGGCCCTTTAGTGCAACACTATAGTGTGTAAGGACACTAAGCACATATGGTGGGCACGAGCTTATGTGTATTGGAACTATAGTGTGTCGGGACACTTAGTGCAACTCTATAGTGTGTAAGGACACTCAGGGCATTTTTTACTCGAATACCCAGGGTCTTCATAGGTTTACGTATGGCTATGGTTTTTGGTAAAAAATGATTACACTTATATCATTATCATGTTGATTATGGTAAAATATTGGACATGCAGGTAAAGTGATCTTATTACATTGGAAAATGACATTTAATTTCATGCATGTGATGTATTGCATTGTTTATTATTTTAATTGCCTCACTAAGTATATACTTGGCGTGTGATAATTTTCACGCGTAGGTAAAAAGCAAGCGTAGGAGTAAGTAGTACTGAGCAACTTCAAGCATCGGGGAGTATATTTGCAATATCAACATCCTTTTAGATGATTTTGACTTAGTTAGTGGCAAGTTTCTTTAAATGTCCTAGTTGCTATGTATGACTTTTTTGGGAACTGGTTTGTAATGGCTAGACTAAACTGCTTTACTATGGTTAGTATTAACTAGTATTATTATTATGAAGGGATGTATTTGATATTAGTATATGTTTTAAATATTATGTGTTGGTTTTAGGTGATTAAATGTTTTTATAATAATGATTACGATTTGTAAAGTTGAAAGAAACAAATTGTTTACCCACTTTTGAGTTAGCAAATGTTTTAAATAATTAATGTGACATCTATAATTCGTATTAATAAACGTATACGCATCGTGGGTGTTACACTCTTATTGATTATACCCTTTAGCAACCAATCAAGCTTTAAACCGTTCCGTCTCCCCTGAAGCATTATACTTGATCTTATAAACCCATTTACACCTAATAGGCACCTTACTAGGCGGCAAAGCTACAACAGACCATGTCTTGTTCGATTCAAGTTCTTGAATTTCCTCTCTTATTACGTGACATGTTCAGCAAGGTGAGAAGTTGAAGTAAAATAATTTTGAGTATGAGAGGGAAGACGCGAATAAGAAATATTACGTTAAATAGGATACTCGCCAGGAACAGAAGTGGACTGGTAAGTGCAAACATAATCATGCATCAAATTTGGTGGTTTAGAAATCCAAGTAGAACGTCTAGACTCAAACAAACCCGACTACCCTGAAGGAGCCTGTACTACAGAGGTGGACTCATTAGATGAACTTGTTGAAATATGTGTTGACTCATTAGTTAAAACGGATATAGCAGATGGAGTTCCCAAAGAAGGAATTTCAGAAGAAGTGGGAACTTCAGATAACGGAGGGGTTAAATACAAAAGCTCAAAGTCTTAAACTCGAGGATGTGAGGGAAAAAAAGAAGACTAGGGAATAGAAAAGTGAAAAGTGAAAAGGGAAAATATGCTCATGATAAACATCACCACCACTAACAAAGAAATTTTTAAAGGCAAGATCGAATAAAATATACCCTTTTTGTGTTGAGGAATAACCCAATAAAATAGAAGGAATGTCCTTAGAAGAAAATTTATCATGAAAGCTAGTGTTTGTTGCATAACAAAGGCAACTAAACACTCTTAAAAATCAGGCTCTTTCTTGTAAATCATCTCAAAAGGAGATTTGAAATTTAAGACAGAGAAAGGAAGACGATTTATAATATAACAAGTTGTAGTAACACATTCACCCCATAATTTTGTTGGGATTTTTGATTGAAAACGGAGTGCTCAAGCAACCTCCAAAATGTGACGGTGCTTTCATTCAGCCACTCCATTTTGTTATGGAGTACGAATGTAAGAATTTTGATGAATGACTCCAAGAGAGGCAACAACAAAAAATCAGAATACTAAAAATTCAGAGCCATTATCACTACGAATGACACGAATGGTAGTTGAAAATTGATTCTAAACAAGGGAAAATTTTTTTTTTTGAGACATAAAATTGTATCACTTATTAATTTCAACAAGTACACCCAAGTCATACACGTACGTTCATCAACAATTGTTAAAAAAAAATGATGAACACTGTGTTGCAATCCTATAAGGACCCAACAAATCGACATGAATCAAATGAAAAGGAACTGGTGAAGAAGTAACACTAACTGGAAACGAGAGCCTATGTTGCTTAGCCAAAGGGCTGATAGAACAAGTGTGAACCAAATCAGAATTCAATTTAGCAGACTGTAAACTAGGAATTTTTTTCATTGTGGAAATAGCTGCATGTTCCAAAGGAGAATGCTATACATTTGTGTTACTATGAGAAATAGAATACGTACAATCAGAACAAAAGACTCTTTTAAGGTACTTTGTGTAGAAGACAACTTAGTGTTTGAGGTAGATGACTGAAAAAAAATGAAGCCACCCGGACTCCTTACCAATCTCCTACATGATTCCATCGGAGAGATCCTGCAACACACAAAAATCAGGATAGAAAATTACGGAACAATGTAAATCACGGGTAAGTTTCGAAATTGAAAGCAAATTATGGTTAAAATTGGGAACATACAAGAAATTAGAAAGAAAGTGGTCTGAAGTAAGATAAAAAGAGCCAATATGAGAAATAGGGACGCTTTTACCATCAAGGAGCTGGACATATCGTGAGGATGACAAACAAGAAATAGGAAATTTCAAGAATCGAAAATCAGACACTACATGATCTGTAGCACCCGTGTCCACAATCCAAGGAATTGCCTTACTAGAAGCAGGTAAACGACCAGATATAATACCTGCTAAATTCACAGCAGAATCAACTGAAGGAGTCAAAGAGAGCAGATTAAGAATTTGACTGTACTGCTCCTTTGTAAACGTCAGAGCCATAGAAACAGATGATGGCTTCGAATGTTCTGAAGAATCAACAGGCTCAATAGATGTTGGAGAATCCACTGCAAGTGCAGCATGTGCCCCTACGTTAGGTAAATTTGAAGTCGGGAGTAAATCTAACAAGTCTGTAGCAATTCTCACGTTTATAACCTTTGATGTTAAGTGGTCACAAACCCCTTGAAACCGACAACGATTGGGAGCCCCAAAACTATTGGAATAGAAAGCAGTTGAACCATGAGCAGGAGACACAGCCGAGAGCTGAACCGAGGACATAGTAGAGAGTTGAATCCGCTGTGACTCTTCCTAAACCACCATAGAGTATGCCTAGTTCACAGAGGGCAGAGGCTGTATTAACAAGATTTGGGTTCGAATGGCCAAATACGTTTCATTCAAACCCATTAGAAATTGAAAGAGCTTTTGCTAAACAAGATGTCGAGAGTTCTGCTGCGAACTATCGCACTCACAAAAGGAAAAAGGAACAAACGTGCTATACTCATCCCGCAACAACCGTAATTTAATAAAATAAGTTGAAATATTGGAATCACCTTGACATATCGTTGCAATTTCACGATGGAGGAAGAATATCCTGGAGTCATCGACCTTATCAAACAGCTCCTACAAATCTTGCCAAACCGAATATGCACTAGAGGCGAAGATGATCCCAGCATATAACTCCTTGCTCACAGAGTTGAGAATCCATAATAGAACGATCGTGTTGCATCATTCCCACTGATGCAAGGACAAATCAAAACTCTCCTTCTGACGGTCGCCAAGAACAAAACCGAGTTTATTTTTCGCTAAGAGTGTGATCCTGAACGAACGACTCCAGATGCCATAATTCTCCAGCCCCACTAATTGATGAGAAATTAAAGCCGTGCCAGGAGTATCTGATGGATATAAAAAGAGAGGGTGATTAAAATCAATCGTCTCAGTCATCGAGAACAAAGAGAATAATGAAAACGAAAAACGAATTCGGAGAATAATCTACAACTAGTAAACCCAAACCAATTATGCATAAACAAAAGAACGGTAAAAGCAAGCGAGCCCAAGAAAGAAACAATTCGAGGTCCAACAGAGATTGGACGAAAAAAAAAAACTTATTTAGGCACCTAATACCATGTTTAAATTAGGAGATAAGATAAAAGAATACATCGACTTATATTTCATCCAATCATAATCATAATTTTACAAAGGTAATGCGTACATATACAAACTTTGTGATTTAACTGCTCCTAAAAAACTACTCAATAGATTACTAACAGATTAACTAAACTAATACTCTAACATTTACATTAAAAAACTATTAAAATATTTTAATTAACATATACAAAAAACTTAAACGATCCCTTTATAAAAAATATTGAGATCCACTAACTTTAATATTTTAATATCAATATTCTCTTATTTAATTTATAAATAAATAATTTCATAAATAAATGCGTTGATTTTTTATTTTTTGCAAAGTAAAATTACTTTGATTAATATGCCACTCTGATCACGATGCTTCTTTGCTGAATAAGGCTGCCAGTTCGCTTATGACTGTCTCTTATGGAGATAGCCTCATGGTCGGCACCGAAACTCTTCCTCATGATACTAGGATGATCTGGAAGAAAATGACATCGAGATTCTGGATGGAGACGTCAAACACGACATGATCGATGGTTTACTTTCTATTGATTTCTCTGATCGTATCTACGGCCTCTCTATTAAAGGCCTGAGTCAAACCGTGGTAGGGAAGCTTCTTGGACGCCACATCAGTTACAATGCTTTACGAAATAAAATCTATGATCTTTGGAAACCGTCGCAAGCTCTCCAAATCATGGATATAGAAAGTGATTATTTTCTAGTAACATTTTAGCAGACATAATGATTATCTTAAAGTCTTGGCCAAGGACCCTGGGCTTGTTTATGGTCATTACTTGATGATCGAACCTTGGATAGTGGATTACTCGACTGCTCAACCCCATCTGAGTAAGATAATTTCCTGGATACGCCTGCCTTGTTTGTCCGTCACTCTTTACAAACGAAGCTTGATTACAGAAATAGGTGAATGCATAAGTCACATGATCAAAATAGATTATCAGACTGACTCTGGTAGGGGAGATCGTTTTACGCTATGACAGAGTTGATCTGAACAAACCTCTGATCTCCAAACTCATTGTAAATGGACATCCATTCGGAACCTTCAAGTTCCATAAAGAATCAGTGTTTTTTTTGTTCTACATAACCACATCATGAAAAACTTAGAACGCTCTAGGCGTCACCTCACTTTCGATGCCTCTTATCCCTTGTGTGGTGAACATGAGTCTATCTTACATGTTTTGAGGGATTTTAGTGAGACAAATTAAGCATTTGTGGAACCGCCTCATCTCGCATGAAACTGTAAATACGTTCTTTGCCCTAAACTTGACTGAGTGGCATCGTGGTAGTAAGAGAAAGCATTTGTGGAGCCGCCTTATTTGGGTTAATCTTTTTGTCTCTCAACTTTGGCAACTACGGAAATGCCGAAATGATTATGAGTTCAACCACACTTGCAAATCTGTTGGGGATATTTTCAGCATCGCCCTAGCTTGGGCGAGACACTTTCTTACTAACGATCTATTGCCAGAGGAGCTTCCACATCATTCTCTACAACCTATCCGATGGGAAAAACCACCTTTAGGGTGGATTGGTATCAACACTGATTGGGCTGTCTCGACAACGCCACAACGAAGCTCGAAGCTCGACTGGGGGAGTCATCCGCGACTGCAATGGTGCTTGGATACTGGGCTTTTCTCGCTACATATGATGTTGTTCTCCTCGTATATGTGAGCTTTGAGGCATTCATACTTGTTTCAACCTTTCTTGGGACCTCGCCTTTGATAAGGTTCTCTTACAATCCGATTGCAAGGAGGCCGCCAACCGTATTGAGGATGAGGATGCTAAAGCTATCAGTTGCTCACTAGTTCGAGCTATTGATCAATTACGTAAAAGAAGATGGGAAATGAAAGTTCTTTGGATTCCTTTAGATGCCAATATGGTAGTGGATGTTCTCGCTAAATTTCGAAGCTCCCACGACACCACTGTCACACTTTTAGAGAATCCTCCTTTGTCTATTCACAATCTTCTCATAAGGCATATTCAACCTCCCTCAATTTTATGAATCTGATGTAATTTATCAGCCTCATTGTTATTACAATATACCAAAAATTTTCAGAGATGCTAGTAAACAAAACTACACCCGATCACTCAACCAGCAAAATTGCAACATCCAAAAAACATCAAACCCCCAATCTAAAAAAACACAGCAACACCACACCCTTATCAGCATTACCACCATGCTTTGAGCATCACTTTTTTCCTTATGCCATCTTTTGCTAATAGATCGGCCGTAAAATTTTGCTTTCGACTAACATAGATGAATTTAACTCCCCCAATCTAGTTTGATAACAATTCTAAACTTTTGAAAAAAATTCAGAATATCCATGGTCTTATTAACGACTTTAAAATCCATGACACTGATGTTATGGAGTCCGATTCAACAATCAATTCATAGCGGACACCTAAATCAGATTCAAGAAAAATTTCAAGAGCACATTTCATAGCAATAAACTCCGCTTGATATGAGCAATATGCCAAAGTTGGACTAGAGAATATAGAACATACCTCGCCCTGATGATCTCTTAACACATCACCACATCCAGCTATAACTTCTTTGAACGCCCCATCAACATTGAGTTTAAGATATCTCGATTTCGGAGACTTCCACTATTCAAAAGATATTGAAATATATTCAGATAACATTAAGCATTTGCAAACAGGGATTGATCGGGTAGCGGTATAGCAGTCGCTATATCATAGTCGCGATGGCGTCCGAAACTGTTATCGTGAAAAATAAGGATGTGAAACGAAATCACACCAATAGCTATGGTTCACAATCGCAATTTAGAGGATAACAACCAATCGCTGCAATAGTAGATTGTTATTCCAATATTGTTCCGTTATTTTATTTTTTTTAAAAAATATTACTTGTTTTTAAAAAATCAACTTATTTAGAAAAATATTCATGACCACGATACTCACAATGATCACAATATCATATGTTATACTCACAATCATGATAAATGTAACGAGACCGAAAATACGACCGCAACACAATTTAAATCCTTGTTTGCAAGGATTATGCCACTAATATGCAATTTCATCCACAAAATCCTCAACTGTTTCCTTACCCTATATCATTGATCGAAACTTAATAAGATACAACATATCCTCCATAGAAAGCACCTTATCATAAAAAAAATCGTTGATTCCTCTATAACTAAATTGTCCAAAAAATTATATACACAACTATGAACCATAGGCGTTTTAGACTGCCTGTCAATGAAACACTAAAAAAAAACCTCTCACAATCCTATAATGGAAAAGGATTAACACCGCGAAAGGTTCAACCACTTGAAAACTTTCGTCCACAGTGTTAGAAAATTTGCATGCCACATAAAGATTGTCTGAGTTCTCCGTTACTCAATTGCACCAAGGGAAACCACATACCAAAGGATTCAAATCAATCCCTCTCGATAATAAAAACTTTTTTGTCGAAATCCTATTGATTATTAGCATCTGCAAAAAAGCTTTGAATTCGGGATGACACTTTCAACATCCAAATTAAATCAAAATTAAAATTCAGATCTTCAATACTATTGTTAACAATCAATGCAGTTAATTTCTTGACTGAAAATTCTCACTTTATCATGAATCCACACAATCTGATCTTCAATTTCTTGGATTAATTTGAATTTGGATAAATTCGAGATAAATTCTTCGAGATTCTCCAATTCCCTGCCCTTAAACGCCTACTAAACTTGTCTATCCAATTGATGTTTAAGAAATCTCCATTACATATGGGAATAGGGTCAGCTAATTTTTCATTACCTTATAACCATTTAAAAGAACCTTCCCCCTGCAAGCATCCACAATGCCTTGTTGCAAGTTTTTCATTATTCCATTCCATATGATTGAAATCCTTTTAGAATTATCACGCTTCAAATTTTAATCTTGTTCACAGCCACCATATTTAGCTTTGATGACTCTTCTCCACAAAGCTTTATTTTCTCTCGTATATCTCCAACTCCATTTAGCTAGTAATGTCGTATTTTTCGCTTGAATATTCATCACCCCAGATCCCTTTTTTCAGGCTTACATATTCGCTTCCAATTAACTTTCGCTAATTTTTTGCAATTTGCTGAAGCATCCCACAGAACCTAGCTTAGAACCAACATGACAATATAGTAATTTTAGATGAACTTCCAACTAGTCTTTTTCCCCAACTGAATATGGACGCTAAGGGAGTAGGCACTTTAAGGTTGTTGTTTTTTTTCTTTCTTGTCGTTATTATACCAAATAATATATAATTCTCTCGTCTTGTTATACTAATATTAAATTTAATAATTTTAATATATATATATTAATATGATCATTATATTGCATTGCATTCAATTAATACTATGACAACATCATTCCCACTCCAAGCAATATAATGAAACAAGCAAGAGGCAAACACCGTAGCTAAAGAATTTCACCGCTCAAAAGACCACAAAGGGAGAGGTCGACATTGGATACAACAACAAGAAGTACAATAGACAGAGGATCCCTATTACTATTTTGAAAGGCCCCATCAAAATTCAGTATAAAGACCTCGGTGGGCGGAGGGGAGAAAATAGAGTGTTGGTTATAAATATAATAATACAAAGAAATAGAAATAAATAAGTTTTATTTGAATTTTAAATTAATTAAAATTTAAATATTGAGAAATGGGGAAGTTGAGATATTTGGGAGATTATTTTGCTGATTTTTCTCTTAACAATTTTACCTAAATCTTCTCATTTTTAGCTATAAAAGGAGGCTCTCTCCTTTTTCAACTCACTCATTTCTTCATTCTCCCCTCTTCTTCTATACTTTCTCTCTTCATAAAGCATAGTAAAGTTTTTTCTTTTTTTTCGATAGAATTTACTCTGAATAAAATATTTTTCTTTCTTCCAGAAAAGAGCAACACTATTCAAAGTTTTATTTCCTTATTTTGGGTATACGAATTTCGGAAGAATGTGTTAACCTTGGGGGAAACGTCCATTTAAGGGATTTCCCCAATTAGAGTGAAATTGCTTATAAGGTAGTGACTACACGACACAATAATATCATTTAGTTTTTATTCATTTATCTTATTTATTTCACCAGTCATTGTTAATCTTTTGTTTTGTAGTAAGTTATTTTTTCAACAATTTAGAAGCATTTACCAATCTCTTACTACAAGCACATGGCTATCACAAACTTGATCGAGAATCGAGACGAGGTGATTGTTGTTGTGGTCTTTAAGGTCAATTTGTTGGAAAATCACACTGAGTGGGTAGCAGAAACTAACACTTCCAAATACTTCTGTGCTAACAGATAAATGTTAATCGATTTGAAGATGTGGATATAAGTGAACAAGTCTACATGGAAAACTCTAGTATTTTAGAAGTGCTCGGTAAAGGAAAGATCTTACTTAAACTTACTTCTAGAAAAACTCTAGCTATGCATAATATTTTGTATGTTCCTATGCTATGTAGAAATCTTATTAGTGGTGTACTCTTTAATAAGGCGGGAATTAAATTAGTATTTGAATATGATAAACTTGTATTATCTCATAATTGTGATTACGTGGGGAAATGGTATTTATGTGGGGGGCTCTTTGTGATTGAAACTATGACTAATGCAATGAATAAGACATATACTTCTTCTTATGCCGTTAAGAAATATGATATGTGACATGCTAGATTAGGTCATGTGAACCTTCACTCTTTAAAAAGGTTAAAAAAAATGAACATGCTTCCTAATCTATATGAAGCAAACTTTAATAAATGTGAAATAAGTGTTGAAGCAAATCATACTAAACCTCCCTGTTACTTCTAGACAAAATGAACTTTTAAAGTTAGTTCATACAAATTTAGCGTACTTTAGAAATATAAAGAGTAAAGGTGGAAAAAGATTTTTATCACTTTGTTGATGATTACTCTAAATTTTCTAAAGTTCATCTCTTGAGGTCTAAAGATGAAACAAAAAAAGTCTTTTTAGTGTATAAAGCAGAAGTAGAAAACCAACATGATAAACAATAAAAAGAATTAAATCTGACAGGGGAGGAGAATATATGACTAATCTTCTTAAAGAAACTTGTGAGAAATAAGGTATTATTCATGAGAGTTTTTCCCTTACATTCTGCAACAAAATGACATAGCCGAAAGAAAGAATAGAACTTTGAAAAAAATGATTAATGCACTTTTACTTAGCTCTGGTTTATCTAATAATATGTGGGGGGAGGCCATACTTTTTACAAATCATAGTCTTAATAGAGTGCCTCATAAAATGTTAGGTTGTACCCTATATGAGTTGTGGAAAGGTCATGCTCCTACTTTAGATTATCTAAAAGTGTGTGGGTTCCTAGAAAAAGTAGGGTTACATGCTTTTAAAAAGAACACCATTGGGTCTGAAACTATTGATGTTGTGTTTATTAGTTATGCTTTAAATAGTGTTGCTTAGAGATTTATGCTCTTGCGTTATTATTCAATATGTGAATCCAGAGAAGCAATATTCTTTGAAAATGTTTTTCCGCTTAAAAAGCAAAATAGTCATGACTTGAAATTAGATGAGAATATTTCTTTTTCTAGGAAAATTACTAGAGATCATCAAAATGATGATGAACCTAGAAGGAGTAAAAGACAAAAGGTAGCAACTAGTTTCGAGCTTGACTTCCTTACTTCTTTCATAATTGATATTAATGATTTAGACTCAATTAGTGATTCTATAACAAATGCATTTTTAATAGATGATCCAAAAATATATGATAAAGCTATTAGTTCTGTTGATGCTAGTTTTTGGAGAGATGATATTAAAGATAAATTAGAATCTATTTTATCTAATCATACATGGGAGTTCATAGACTTGCTTAAAGGTTGTAAACCTATAAGTAATAAACTAGTCGTAAAAGGATTTTCACAAAAGTCTGAGACTAATTTTTTATACATATTCTCATGTTACTAAAATCTCTATTGTTCTTGTTTTATTTGCTTTGGCTTCCATTCACAACTTGTTGATACATTAGATGGACGTGAAGATAACCTTTTTGAATGGTTATTTGGATAAGAAGATTTACATAGAGCAACCTGTCATACCCCAATTTAGGGGCTAAATTTTAGAAATTATAAAGTCTTGAATTTAAGTGGTATTTTGGAAGAAATTGAGGATTAAAGTATAAAATCGCAAAGGTGACATTCCATTTTAGGAAGTGTAGTAAAATTTAGGGACTTGAACTCGAATTTGCCCATTTTATTAAGATGTTGAAAAATAAAACCCCCTCCTCGTGTAATATGGTTTCCCAGATTTATTTTTCTCATTTTCTCTCTCCCATCAACCCCTTTTTGAGCTCCGATTTCTCTACCGTCTGGCCACCGTTCGTCGATCCGAAACCACCAATAGATTCACTATTAAACAAAGAACAAAACCCGACCCCTATCCCGACGCGAATCAACATCATTTGCTATAAATCTCAACCGGAAGCTTCGTCGGTTTTAACTCGATCATCGTTGGTTTTCCATCAATTTCGGTCAATCTGGCCACCCATTTTCGACACCTCCCGCACTATTGTGTTCCTTGCATCATTCCGAGTCAACTGGTTTCATTCTTGTCTCCTTTGTCACCGATGTGTGAGCGGGTGAGGAAGTTAAAGTTTTCGATGTTTTAAAATCTAGCTCTCCGTCGTTCAAAATTGTGAACCAAGCTTGGTAAATATCTTAAAATCCCTTAAAATAATTTTAGAAATTTTTGTGGAATTTTTCCGACCTCCTAGGCTGTCGCACGCGCCGCACGTGCCGACCCCTAAGAGTGGGCGATATCTGACCAGCCAGGGAATTTGTTGACCGGCCATACCGGTCTGAACCGGCTAACCCGACCCGACCCTATTTGACCAGATCTGACCCATTGACCGTTGTTCGTTGATTTGACTGAAAAAGTCAAAATTTTTGAAAAGTCATATTTTATGTTTTCGACGCCCTGAGTCCGAATCCGAAGTCCGTTTTGCCAAATTCAAATTTGGTAAGCTGTTTTTCACTGATTTAACACCTAATTTAATCCGTTTTTCGCAAGTAAGTTCCGTTTTTTTATGAAATTTATATTGATGTGTATCTGAGGAATTATTAGACATTGATTTCAAGATCGAGGGCGTTCGAATAGAGTTTAAATGGTCGATCGATATGGCATGGAAATCGAGGTAATACATTACTACCTTTTCATGCTTTATAGAAAATGTTGGTATTGGTAAATGCATGAAGAAAATGTTTAATCTCATATGTATAGTTAGTTAATTCCTACACTCGATACGAATGCGGTAAAAAGTTGATAACTAAATAAAATTTTGATGGCTTGTACAAGAAATTAGAAGTTTGATAACTCAATTTCTAGTCTTTTCACTTAAATTATTGCTCGTCTAAACAAAGTATGCACATCATTTTTAGTTACATATAGGTTATATTAGCTTGTGGTGGATAAATTTTGCTTAGGTAAGATTTATTTGGTTTGACGATGCTGTTGAGGAGAAAGGGTTGTCTGGATTGTGTTTGTGCAGGAAACTTACAGAGGAAGAACATTTCAGTCGTGACAACGTAAATTTGCAAAGGCTAACGGAACAGATGAAAACGTGAGGAGTATATTTATCTCACCAAGGCAAGATTTATCTGAAGAAGTCTGAAGCAGCTGTGACGAAACTGCCTATGTCACACGCCAACTGGATGACCTACTTCACGTGCAAGCAAGCCTTAATCATTCTGACAGCTGCCTTTCCCTTTTAAGTCTGGGCATTTAATAATGGTAATTTAAGGAAACTCCAAAAGCATGCAAAGTCGTAGGAGATATTTCATTATAAATAATTAGTCGTAGCCGGCAAAGAGATAAGGCAAGGAAGAAGAGAGAAGAACTTTACCCAAGGCGTGAGCAAGCAACTGTAGTGCTTCTTCACCATCTACCCACCAACCTTTCTTTGTGTCATTCATAACCAGATGTTAGCAGAGCGATGATCAGGCCTCGAGAGAGGGTGATCACCAAGGCATGCGTAATGCTGATCAGAATCGTCGCGACAGAGCCCCCAGTTTTGGGAGTCATTCTTCCTTTGTTCTTAACTTTTTATCTATTTAGGGTTGTACTAAACGTTAAATTCTGGATGATCTTTGATAGCACCATGAATATCTTACTTGGTGTTAAACTTTGTTTTGCCTGAACAATATTTTTATGTTTTATGAATGATGAATTATGTTTTGCGTATGACTGTTTTGCTCATTGTTTAAATATTTTACCTTACGCTATAAGAGCATCGAGAGATCGCCTGGGGTATTGGTAAAACATGTATTGGAAATAAAAGAGCATCAAGAGATAGTCTTTTGTCTAGATAGTGATTCTTAGATTCAAGAGAATTAAGATAGATCCACGTGAGCAATGAAATGAATTCAGGATGGTGAAGCTCTAACTTGTTACCTTAGAGATAAGGAGTAAGTTTCAATCGAATAAAAGGGATAGACTCTAGAGTAGGATAGACAACGCATGTAGTTTACGATGAGAGGTATTGCTACAACAACAATTTGACAAACCAAGGGTTGTAGTTAACGCTGAGGAGTATTGCCATAGTAACAGTCTAATAATACCTAGTAATCCTATCGGGCAGTTTAGCAAGTCATAATAATTCATTCTAGACATAGAATAATTGTTTTCAAAGAAAAAGTTTAGCATAAGTACTCTGTGATATGTATGAATATGTGAGGTTGTTTGCGTTATATTTGAATCAACACTTGTCTAGTTTTATTTTACTTTAGCATTCTGCATACTTATTTTGCCTCGACCAAACTTTTCTGCAATTGTCAAATCACTTCTTTGTTTTATTAATATTAGTTCTTAAGTTGATATTTAGTAGGACTTAGTTTGTGACATTAGTTCTAGTTGTGGTGAAAATATATTTCTCGACCAATCCCTGTGGAGATGATACTCACTTACCATATATTACTTGAATCGATTATGTATACTTGCACATATTTGCTTGCCTTAACATATACATTTACAAGCGATCAAAGTTTAATAAGGAATAATTTCAAGTTCAGAGATTGTTTGGAAAAGCATTTAACTCTAGGATCTCTAAATTCTATTTATCCTTGTTAAGAGTCTTAATACCGAAGTTACCTGGTTAAGGAATTACGAAAATGCCCTTGAGAGGTAAAAATAGTGTGAGTTGACTCTGAAAGAGAAAGTATCATGAGAATTTATACCTAACCTGATAAATTACAGATTTAATTATTAAGATCATGTCTTTGTACAAAAAAATCCGATAACCTATTTGTAACATCTGAGAAGGCACTTGACCCGAAAAATCTCCGAGTTAAGAGTAAATACCTGAAGAATAATTTATCGAGGGTTCTTTTTTGTCAGAACTGTTCAAAATAACTCAAATAGATGATAAGTTTGAATTAATAATAAGATCGGACGGAAGCAAATGATTTAAAAAATCCTGGATCTATAAAATGACCAAAATATCCCTTGAATGGAAATGACCCAAGAATATCACCAAGCCCAGGAATAAATGGATATCCTCAAGCTTTGAAATGACTAGAATAACATCAAGCACCAAAATGACCAAAATACCCTTATGGACTAGACTAAGTAAATGTCTTGGATTAATTAAGGAATCTAAATAAACATGGGTGTTCTACTACCCTTAAAAGTTATGGAACTCAGCTTAAGTGAGTTGACCAATGCTAATGCTATGTCAGTACCTGAATAGCATAGATACCACTTGAATCCTTGTTCGTCTCCTCAAGTTTGGATCGATGGTAATTCTAGAAGTACTCAGCTCAGCTCAACTCTAGAGCGCATTCGGTACTAAGAAATAGATATTCGTTAGACAAATCAGCCACACATAGTAAATTAAATTGAATGAAAGTACAATATGTATCCGAAATTAATAAATGTTTGAATTACTCTGGAAAACTTTGGAGTAACTGGGTAGACTTGACTACTAAATGAACTAAGTAACCTCAATGACTGAGGATTAAATAAGTGATTTGGATGGGTCTGGGAACGCTGATGAACTTACATGTTGTACTGTCTTTATAGGTCATGGACCACGAATCAAGTACGTTAGTATTTCCTGATATCATTGAAATGTGGAAATGAAATAAAGATCATTGGAAGATCTATCCAGCAATGATTCTGAAGATGATATGTGGACAAGAATTTTTAGTATTAAAGTGTAAATACCCTGGAAGGGCAATGAATTGACCAGCCGACAAGCATTAGTTATGGGAGTTGTTCGATAATCTGATCTATTGATATAGATTGTAAATGTTCTGAATCTTCGTCTCTTCTTTATCAGCTCAAATCACATTCTAAATAACTGATGATTTTGTCAATTAATGAACTCTTCCAATAGTGATTCTAACTTCTGACATTCTATCGGTATACTGAAGATATGTATTTCTCTTCCCGATAAGATTATCCAGTATCTCTGAATAAATACTTTGATCCTCTAGTGTGTTCCACATGTACTACATGACAATTTTATATGTTTGAAATGAGTTTTAACGAAAGTATTGAGTTACTAGTTTATGAACCATGGCAACATGGTATGTGATCTCCTATTACGGTTTTCATTGAAAATATAAATTGTTCATGATTTATGAAATCATGGAATTTACTGGTTTATGAATTATGGTTACCTGAAAAGTGTTATCGGGTTTCCTGTTTTCATTCGAAAATATGAATTGTTCCTGATTTATGGAATCATGGAATTTACTAGGTGTACAGGTGGGTGTATGGTTATGAGGATCCTACACATTATGGAGTGTTCGGTTGGAGGGATTACTATGGTTTTTGATAAATGTTTTATGTGAGGGTGTTGTTGGAGGAAGTTACCATTACCGTTACTTCAGGCGCCTCTGCTTTGTGCTCAAGGTAAGTCCTTACTTGGTGTGTAGGTATGTGTATGGTTCTGGGAAACCTACACATTATGGAGTGTTCAGTTAGATGGATTAATATGGTTTTTGAATAAAAATATGTTTTAAACTACTATTGTTTTAAAATAAAAGATCTGTATCTTTTCACTGGTTTTGCGGGAACACACTAGATAACCTATTATGATCTCCTGAACTCATTCATCCGAAATATTTCTCTGAACTGAAATCTTACTGTTTGTTACTACCTGAGATATCAGTGGGACCTCAGCTTATCTTAAAAATCTGTAGATGTATGAACCAATAAGGAAATATATTTTTATCTTTATTTGCACGTTCTTCAGCATCATCTGGTAGTATTCTATTACTAAGCTTCCCAAAGCTCACTTTATTACTCACCTTTTCAGGTTACAAGAATCGTATCAGTGCATTTATCGACATCTGTAAGGGAATTCTTTCGGCGTTGTTGGTAGAGTATGGTACATGTGATTAAAGGGCGTGTAGATTGTATTTTGTTTTATATACGAGTCTTAA
This sequence comes from Hibiscus syriacus, assembly GCF_006381635.1. Lineage (NCBI taxonomy): Eukaryota > Viridiplantae > Streptophyta > Magnoliopsida > Malvales > Malvaceae > Hibiscus > Hibiscus syriacus. The sequence continues at coordinate 7,586,151 of NW_024062800.1, read as the reverse complement.
AACCTGTTTTAGTTTTGAATACTGATAAATCATTTTATGAGTTTACATGTTTTAAATTTTCCGAGATTTTTTACGGTGGGTCACTCCGGTGGCCCTAATGTGACACCTCGGATCGGGTCACCCGTATCGATCTGAGGGGGTTACACAACCTCTAGGATACGTGGCACTTGAGAAGAAAAATAAAGTTTTCAAACTCAAAAAATCTTTATATGGTCTCAAACAAGCTCCAAAACAATGATATGAGAAATTTCATCAAACTATTCTTAGTTATGGTTTTAGGGTTAATGGTGCAGATGCATGTGTGTATTCTAAAATGTTTGGATCTGACGTGTTATCATAAGTATGTATGTAAATGACTTATTGATTTTTAGTACACATCTAAAAAGCCATTAAAAAGATTAAAGATATTATATCCACTAAGTTTGAAATGATTAATTTGAGATAAGTTGATGTAATTTTAGGGGTAAAAGTGACTAAATTAGGTAAGAGATGCTCATTAAACTAGTCTCATTACATAGAGAAGGTTTTGAAAAAAAATTAACAATTTTGATGTAATCCCTTTAAGTACCCCTTATGATCCTATCCTTCAACTGAAAAGAATAAATGGAATAATGTCTCACAATCTGAATATACAAAGATTATTGGAAGCCAATTTTTCTTAAGGAACTATACTCGACTTGATATTGCTTATGTTGTTAGTAGGCTAAGTAGATATACTCACAATCCTAGTGGTGAACATTGGAATGCTCTTAATCTTTTACTAAGATATCCTAAAGGTAATATAAATTATGAACTTAAATTTATTAGATACCTTGTAGTCCTTAAAGGATATTGTGATGCAAATTGGGAAACTGGAAATGATGAAGTAAATTTCACTAGTGGGTATATTTTTACTTTAAGTGGAGTAACTATTTCGAGTCTGCAAAACAAACGTGTATTACTTACTACACCATGTAATCAGAGTTCATTGCTCTTGATTTAGTTGAGTAAGAGGACGAGTGGCTTAGGAATATACTTGCAGAGATTCCTTTATGGGGAGACATTCAAAAGTCGCAATATGTGTTGCTAATAATCAATCTTACAATGGTAAAAATAGACACATCAAGATAAGACACAAAACTGCGAGACATCTTATAAAGAATAGAGTACTTGCTTTGGAGTGCGTAAAATCTTGAAGGAACCTTATTGATCCCTTAACTAAAGGGTTATGTAGAAAAATGGTTTTTGATTGCTCGAGGGGGTGAGACTTAAGCCCATTGGATGAGTAATTCACATTGTACACTCCTACCAATCCCTATGGTGTATCTTGTGCACTTGAGAGGTTGGGTTTTATACTCATAATGAATCCATTGCTCAGGATTTGGGTGGTCCTAGTTAGATAGGCTTAATGGATACACCGGTTTGTGATGTTGAGTTTTATACTCTTAATGAATTCACAGCCTAAGCTTGTGGGTGGTCCTAGTGAGACGAACATGATTAATTACCAAATTTATAAATGAGAGGTTGAGCTTAGTAAAAGCTCTAATGATTTTATAGCCCTAATTCGGGTGGTCTATATTAATATAGACTTGATGAAATTAACTACGCAAGTGTAAAGGATTAGCCACCTTTTATGAAAGACTTTGTATTGTCTTTTTAGAGCACTTATGAGCATCCCGAGGTATTATTTGGTAAAATTATTGAACTATCGCTAAACTCAAATAGATCTAAGGTTAGTTGTGTGTTATGAGTTAACCCTAATTTTAACAAGTTCAAGATTCATTCACTTAGAAGAATTACTCGTTTCACTATGTACTATTTCAAATCTTAACAAGTTCTTAAGAGAATAATTTTGTTGTTGTTATTTTCTTTTAATTATTTTGCATAGCTCTAGTTCTTTGAATTAGCGGGGATTGTTGGTTATATATATAATAATGCAAAGAAATATAAATAAATCTATTTTATTTGAATTTTAAATTTTAAATTAATTAAAATTCAAATATTGAGAAAATATGGGAAGTTGAGATTTTTGGGAGATTATTTTGTTGATTTTTCTCTCGACAATTTTACCTAAATGTCCTCATATTTTAGCTGTAAAAGGATGCTATGTGCTTCATTTTCAACTCACTAATTTCTTCATTATCCTCTCATCTTCTATATTTTATCTCTTCACAAAGCATAGTGAAGTTTTTTCTTTTTCCAGTAGAATTTATTATGGACAAAATATTCTCCTTTCTTCCATAAAAGAACAACACTATTCTGAGTTTCAATTCCTTATTTCAGGTGTCCAAAATTCGGAAAACTGTGTTAACTTTGAAAGGCAACGTCCATTTTAGAAATTTCACCAGTCCGAATGAAATTGTTTCTAAGACAATGATTACACGATATAGTATTATTATTTAGTCTTTATTTATTTATCTTATTTATTTCACTAGTTAGTGCTAATCTTTTGTAATTTGCAGCAAGTTGCTGATGATCAGAGCATGGAGATCGACTGAGCCCAAATTAAACAACAAAAACATTGGTCAGAGCATGGAGTAAGTTGCTGATGATCAGTAACATGCAAGAAATGGCTATAGGCAGTCTTCACACTGAAACAACCATGCTTCTCTTAGCCTCAAGCAAGTCGATCAGATTTTGTACTGTGGCAGAGAGGAATACCAAATATCATTGTGCAAAATGAGGAGGGAACAACGAAGTCACCAAATGCTCATGGCATAAACATGTAGATTGATCAATGAAATCCAAAACATGTTGGAGTTGAGTTGGGTGGGACCAGACACAATTGACAAAGCGAAAAGGCCTCGACACCAGGGACTCATGCAACCTCAAAAATTAGGATATGATGCCAAATAGCAACCGCCAGCATATGAGAGAATACGACCGTCCTTTTTCCTTTTGCACTCCATTCTTTTCTTCGTTCTCCCTTATCTCTCCTAGCAGCCAACGTGTTATCGGCATGGCACATCACTTTTACAGTACGTTATGAACTGTAAAATTGTAGTACCTTTTTTATTTATGTTATAGATTATAGATGATAAATGCTGTAATGGAGCAACTGTCCCTAAAACTATCCCTCCACATAATGGATAAAGTGGATAAGTTGGTAATTTTCTTTATTTAGAAGTAAATATATTTCAACCTGAAAAGAGAAATGAAATTCTATATGTTTCATTTCTTGTACGCAGATATAACTATTATAACATAAAATTTTAAGACTGAAAATCTATATTTCGTTAAGGAAAACAGGCTCCGAGAAGAAGCTTTGCTGAACTTCAACGGCAAGTTCCTCCAAGCTCAGCTGACATTCTAGACCAATCTGTCATAAGAAAGAAAAACATTACAAAAATAAGATGAGTTTCTATCTGAAATTACATGTTATATTATATGCTAATTTCAAGTGGTATCTATATTTTCATGTTAAATCATATCGTTCAGTAAGAAAAAGAGAATAGGAAAAGGATTAAATTGTTCTCATGCTTTCTTTTTCTTGATGGGTGAAATGCAATCTCAAGCCATTTTTATTTATATATTTATTTTTCCATAGTTGACAATGCTTGTCTTGAGGAATGTAGTGAAACCTGTTTCAAATGAGCACATGATTAGAAGCACATAATAAATGCATATTGGAAAGTAAAATCTCCCATCTTCTGTATAAAATTTTATCAAACATGCATGCGTCATTCAAAATTAAATACTTACAATCATACTTTTATAAACCTATACAATGATCTCAATGATTAAACGAAGTGTTGTTCCCTAGATGTCCTGGGTTCGAGCGTATCTAGAGGATATATGTTGTCAATGGTTAAGAATGATTCTGAACAGATACTATAGCGATAATCCTCCCAGCTTAATTTACTCTATTATCAAAGTCATGATTCAAACCTCTTACCTTAGTTAAAGGATTCGAACCAATTTCCCATTATAAAACACAGGTGATACCGTCCAAGAAATTCTTTGAAACATTATCAAATTCGTTATCGTGTGAAACATTTCTTAATACCCATAACAACTATGGTTGAAACAAATGGTCAATTATAAACCCTCAAGCCCAAAACAAATGGTCATATCTTTAAGAAAAAAGAGTACAAACCTTAAACTCAAAAATCCCCGTGATATGATCAAATTTAAGTAGTTATGCATTATTAACTATCCGCAACAGAAACTATGGTTGGAATAAATAAAAGATGTATACCTTGATGACAAAGGAGTACAACACAGTGTCCTCCATGCTGCTGACGTTGAGGTGAAGAACCTCAAATGAAAATCTCTCCAGTACAGCTATTATCTTTAGAATCTGACTGGGTATTCGTCGGCAAACGATTTTCAGGATGACATTGGATCCCGAGATCCTTGCTTCAACATCTGCAAGCGGCGAGTTGCAACATGCTCCAACTTCTCCCACGGTTTCAATTCCGATGGGACTACAGTTAGGTTTTGCAGGCAAAAGTAATGACTTTGGAGTACTTGGACTAGGACTAGGGCTTAAACTCTTTCTTTGTTTCTTCGATTCCAGGGCTTGCAAAACTTGCTGCAATTCCTTGATGAACTCTATCACACCACCTATGATAGATGCTTGGTCACCCTGAAAACAAAAGGAAACCCTAAAATTAGAAGAATAAAAAGTTAACTTGAACGATTTCGGTTTGATCCCACAATCTTCGTTTGAAACAGAAGACATAAAAGAAGAAGAATTACCCTCTTAATGTAGAAACAAGGGGTTAAAGAACGCAGAACTTTGAGATGTTCATTCATTTGCCTTCTCCTATTTCTCTCCACAGCAATATGAGACATGTTTATAATGATTTTAATTTAGAGTTTATCTTATATATAAGTGATTGATCATAAGAGCAAATGCTTTGACACGAAGTAGGGTTTTGTTTATATATAATGTAGTTGGAAGTGGTGGATGATGACTTAGTTGGGAAATAAATGCTGTGGGATGCAGTCTCGTGAGGTGCATATGGTTTACTCTTGGAAATAATTGTTATTACGTAGAGCTCACGTTTATTATATTGGAACAATTACATGCATATCGTCATGTAATTTTGCTCCTCTTTTAACTGCCTTTCATGCTGTTTCCCCTCTTCTTACTACTCTCTCTCTCTCTCTCCACATATACACACGGTAGAGTTTATCACACAACACCGTCTGGGTGAAAAAAATAAATATTTTGCACACAATATTTATATTTTAAATAATAATAATATGTAAATTTTAATTTAATACTTATAATAATTAATTTTGATGAATCCATTGATAATATTAGTAATTAAAGGGAGTGTCATTCTCCTTAGTTATTTTGGATTCAAGCAGCTACATCTGTGGATTGGGATGAGCGTTGAATCGAGTATAGTAAGAAAAACTCGAGTTACTATTAGAGTTCTATTTTATAACTCAAGTTGAATTTGAAATTTTTTTGAGTCGAGTTTATGAAATTAAAACTCAAAATTAATTTGAATCGCATCAAATCTTTTAGAATCGATTCGAGTCGAGTTGAAAAAATCGATTCGAGTCGAGTTGAAAAATCGATTTTTTTAGTCGAGTTTTTCTCACCTCTATCTACAGGGTGTATGTGCATTATTAATGAATAAAAAACATTGAACAAATATAATCTTATAATCACTCTAAATTATTTAAAAATAATAATTTTAATATATATTAATTGAAACGGTTTGCTGGACATGTGACCAGCTCGATTGTTTGAAACATCAGTCTTTTGCTAAAAATTATATGAATCTACTATATAAAACTAATTAACTAAAAATTAATTTAGAAAATATAAATTTTACATTTATCTGATCTACATATTTAGTCTTACAATTTTGAAAATACCAAATTATAAATTTTATAGATTTATTTAAATAAATAAAAATAACAGTTTTATAATTTTATGTTTTAACAATATACCATAACAAAAGAAAATAAAAATATTATAATTTTTTATATTTATCATCTGAAAATTAAAATATAAAATTTTGCGAGTTTTTATTTGCTTAAAATTTAATAAGTAATTAAAATTTCAATGAATCAAATAAAATTTTAAAATAAAAAAATTAAATATTATTATACTTTATTGATTTTTAAAGATAAATCAAATTTAATTTTCATGAGTTTTACATTTTTATATGGATAAAATCTTAATAAATAATAGAGTAAATTATACTTACGAGACATGACCACTTTACTATGAGAATTTTAATCTCATCATTTCCCAATTGATATTTTAATTTTTATCAATCAAATTACTTAATTATTTAAGTGATGTCAATTGAATCATAAGTTTTTAATATTTAACATAGAGCCTAACATTGCAATTAAAAAATTTGATATAAGTACAAATTTAGTATAATTACAATATGATCTCTATTACTTATACATTCTATCAATTTAGTTTTAATTTTAATATAATTGAATAAATTTAATCCTCTGATCAGAAAGAGACACATATCATTATTTGATTGGAAGCTTGTTTTCTTAATTTAATTAAATAATTTTTCTCTAATTAGATGATGATATGTGTTGGAACCAAAACATAATAAATATGAAAATTCACCAGGATCTAATCATGTCAAAACATCAAAAATAAAATATTAGAAGCGAAAGCATACCTAAATTAATTGATAGGTTGAAATCATTAAGTCTTTCTTTGGTTCTGATCTTTTAAGAAGATATATTTACTTTTGCCGTAAAAACTTTCTTACGGGATAGGAGTAATACAAGTTAACATATTTCTTGGGAACCACTAAGTCTTTATATAGGATGCATATAATGTCAATCTATTAAGTATTTATGATTTTCCCGTCATCAAATTGTAAATACAACTTATGTTATCTATACTTTAATTTCATGAGACTTTAATACCCATGACACATGTAACATAATTGATCACTAAATTTTATGACATATTTTATAATAACATTGTACATTATACATGTATGCCTATAATTATGAATTTTAATCCAATAATCTCTCACTTGGAAAACATATGTGTCCTGACAAATGTACAACCTTTTGAGCTCAAATTGTTTTATAGGTATTCTATAGCAATCTCATCCATTAAAAAAATATTCATATTGGATCAAACTAGTCTTTGTCGTATCAATCATGACTGCACCTGTCAATGATCATGTATACAAATATAGTTTAATGCATAAATCATTCATAGAGTGTAGCATGGAAACTACATGCGATGTGAACCAAACATGTCTATTTCCAACTAGTCCTCTTTAAATATTAGTCAGATCAAATTTTACCAAAATTAGAGTGTGGATAAACTAAAACAAACTTTATTTCTGCATAAAATAATATTAAAATAAATATCCTTAAATTAAAGTAATTGACAACGTGTCTATAAACAATGAGAATTAAAAATTACAAACTCCCACTAAAATAAAATATCTTTAAATAATATTACACCACATGAGTAGTGTGATCACGAAAAACCTAGGGTGAAAGTCCCTTAGTAAACGTGCCATGTGTTTGTACCAATATGCTCCATAAATACATAACCACTCTAAATTTCTTTTAACGGTTATAAACTTAATGTCTATGTACTTAGACTACAATGTGCTCTTATTGTAATTAGAATAAAGGACTGCAAATTTGTTGTCATAAAATAACTTAAGCGATTTTTCTATTTAATCCACAATTAGCAGTTCATATGAAAAAATTTAAATCCATATTTCAATAAGTCAGAGTCCATAAACATGATGTTCTCTTACTTACTTGACCAATTATATGTGATCATATAATATTTTTTTTCTTAAATATATCGTATGAATTATTTGATTGCTATCCAATTATCGATACTTCAATTGCTTAAATATTTGCTTAAATCCTAAAATCATATGTTATGTTTGTATGCATACAAGTATGAGTATACATTAAACTCTATTTATTTTTTAAGCATAACTTTTGTTTTTTTATATTTCTTTAGTTTCAAAAACATTCGTAAGACATTGATCAAGACTAAATTTGTTTCTTTTTGGCAAGGGGTATAACTTGATTTACTCTCATCGAACTTTTAGTATATACAATAGTCAACCAAATTCATCTAAACATCAAACGAGATAATCACTTGACAAAATTTGTTATACAATTAATGAGAGTCATATTTAAGCTCATAAATGTATTTTATTAATTTACATATCATTACTTTTGTTCATTATACTCAATTTTCTAATTGTATCGTAAAAAAAATCTCATCAATGCTACCATTGAGAAACACAATTTTTGAAATTTAACTTATTTAACTCAAGATCAAATATGATCAATAAGTATCATGATTATCCTAAAAGAGTCTTTCAATGAAACTAGAGAGAAAGTCTCTACAAAATTAATGTTTTCTTTCTGAGTAAATCCTTTAGATACAAGACATCAGAGGTGAAGTAAAAAAATTTTAAATTACGATATCATAATTTTAAAAAATAAAACGTCTTAATAAAATCATATATATTAATGCATAATATTAATACCCTATAAATTAATGTATAATATAGATAAAATAGGGTGTAAATGAGTATAACGTCCAATGAATTGTTCATGAATCATTTGTATTAATTCATTTATTAAGCTAAATAAACAAGTATGAACAAAATTTTTGTGCTCGTTTAACAAATGAATGAACATAGACTGAGTAGTGCTTGGTTCGTTTATTAACTCATTTATACATTTGTTTATTGACTTGTTAATTTATTAATGATATTTTCTTCTAAAATAATTAAAATAATATATTCTTCTAATTTTATTTGAATTTTAACTTATTAATCTAGATGTACTTACTTATATCGGTGTAAATATGTATTTATTTATAGGTACTTAGATAGTGGAAGATATAGATACTTACACCAGTACTTTTAAAAATGTATATTTATCACTATCTTGGTTAAGAAATAAACATGTCAGACCCCAACTTTGGGCAAAATTTCTCTTAAAATTAATTTCGGGATCTAAATCTTCATTTTATTAAAATCTTAAATCAAATTCATAAAATACAGAAAAACTTGAGAACTAATCAGATAATTTTTCCTCCCTTAGAAATAGTTGAGTTATAAACCCCTTATCTGGAAAGCTGGTTTTCAATTCTTTTCCCAAAACAAAAACCTCATATCTCTCTTCATTTTCTTTTTCTCTCTTTCTCGTATCAAACTTTGAAAGCCATTTTTGTCACTGTTCGAGCATCGATTCACGACACCACTGAGACCACTAAGTTTCTATCTCGATTCTGTTTCATCTGGTATTAAAGATGTCACCGCTGTCGTGAGGGATGAGAAAAGAGAAGTTTCAACCGGTTGCGAAAACCAACCCTCACTAGTAAGTGACTCAAAACCCATTGTAGATGAATTCTACAAATTTTGGTAGTCGACCGACCACTGTATACCGTCGCACTCGTCGCCCCTTAATTTCCAGTCAGGGGTCTTCTAGAAACGATTGGATCGGTCTGAACCGAGTAGATCAATCTAAATTAGTCTAACTGATTTGAGCCATTAATTGAGTTGATCGAGCCATTGACAGAGTTGATCGAGTCATTGATCGAGCTACCTGAACTGAGCTTAGCTGCCTGAAACAAGTTGAGACATCTGAATCGAGCTGAGTTGTCTAGACCGAGTCAAGTCGCCTGGATTGAGTTGAGGTCAATATGAACTGATTCGTTGACCGCTATTAACTGTTGATTGGCCTTTAACTGATTGTTGACTACCGTTGAGTGATCATTGACCGTCATTGATCGACTGTTGACTTTTGTTATTGTCTATCTTAATTTTTTCAATGCCTTGAGCTTTTTTGGGGTCTGTTTCACTAAATTTGAACCTAGTAAGTTGATTTTCAGTGTTTTATCTTTCGATTTGATCTAATTTTCATGATTCAATTATGTTTCTGATGTAATTTCATTTGCCTTGTATCTGAGATATTTTGGGACATCAAATTAAAGTTCAAAAGCAACTAAATGATGTTAAGTGATCAATTGATGTAGCTCAGAAATCAAGGTAATACTTTACTAACTTTTTATGCTTTATGGAACTAGTTGGTAATTGGTAAATGCATGTATAAAAATATTTAGCTATGTGTTTATCATTGATTACTCTAAACTATTATTGAATGTGAAAAAGTGATAGTGAATTGGACACAACATGAATGACTCTTATAAGGAACTAGGTAACCGATATGAAATTTTAAGTTTAAAGAAGTAACATCGAAACCATAAATACTGATTTTTCCTGTTAAGAGTTTTAATACTTGAAATATTTGGATGAGAAATGATGAAAATAACTATGTGATGCAAAAAAGACAAAGATTTCCCCTGAAAGTGGAAATAACCCTGAAAAAGTCTTACTTGATTTGATAAATTTACTGATTCACATGTTAGATATTGTTCTATTTAGAAAAATCCCGATAATTGATTTTAACCTTCGAGACGACAAAAGACTTATAATTTTTTTATTCTTGAATAAACACCAGAATACTAAATTATTGGAAATAATGCATATGATTAGGCCAAATGAAATTATCGAAATACATTAGAGCTCTGAAATGAATAAAATAATCTCGAGTACTGCAATGACTCAAATACCTTCTTGGTTTAGAATAAATGAATGTCCTTAGATGAATTCATAAGATACTGATAAACCTAGATATTGTACCCCCTAAAGGTTTTAGAGCACGACCCAATCATGTGGGTCATTCTTGATACTATTGTAATAAAGAAATAAACTAAATACATGCTCATCTCTTCAAGATTCATTCAATGATGATTCTGAAGATGATCAATTTAACTATACAGTGCAGTCAGTATTAAGAAGTGAATATTCATGAAATATCTTGGTTTGAATGTTTGACAAGTAGCATAACAATGAGATCCGTTTATTTTGATATGAATCAAAATATTAATAACTCAACATATATCTTGAATACTTCAAATCATCATTTTATCATTATTGGGTTAATTTATTAAGAATTCTTCAAAAACCAAATTGTCTAAAATGCCCTGATGACTTGAGAATAGAATCACTCATGCTATATCCGAATCTTAAATAATTATGATATGAAGGTTCCTAAATACTTTCCTAATGTACCCTAATCCTAAATAATCGTGAAGCATCAAATTCTAAATATTTGATTAAATTTGTTAGTAATCGAGCCCTTTTAATAGGGACCTCGTTTATGAAATCCAATCAATTTATAGAAGTTCCATGTTTTCCCTTTCTGATAACTATTAAATACCTTTGAAAAATAAGTGAATTCTCTAGTGTGTTCCTTGTGTGCTATATAACTATTTTAAATATCTATTTTGAATTATCATGTGAACATGACTGTTTTATCTTATTCGAAATGTGATTGTTTTATATGGTTTGACTTCTGAATAAATTATCTGATTTAAAGCTTGATTTATGATTTACTGAATTTTAAATTAGGCTTGCATGAGACATGATCTCTAGTTACTATTTTTATAGAAAATAAATATGTATGATTATGATTTTCTGATTATGTTGGTATTATATAGAACTGTTTTATTTGGGTTACTCTCTAGGATGTGATTAAAGTTCTACAAGTTCATCTCTTATCAAGCTGGTAATCCCTTATGGACGTAAGGCTACCCGTGGGTAGACTCTTAGGCCCAATGAGCCTAAGGTACCTTATGGATCCTAAGGCACTCCTTTAGGGTGAATCCTTTACTTTGTGCTTAGGGTAAATCCTTATGTACATGGGGAACACCCCTCAGTTAGCTCCTACACTTCAGCTAGGGTAAGTCCTTATGGACCCAAGGTGCTCCCTTAGGTTGACACCTACGCCCAACGGCCTAGGGTAAGTCTTTTTGGATGCAATTTTGTGGAATTGCATATCGATGTTCGGTTGAAGGGTATTATTATGTCTTTAAAATTTTTTCCTAAAATAAACTACTAGTATTTTAAGCTATATATACACTTATTTATGGTTTTATGGGAATACACTAGAAATCCCTTTTCAATCTCCTGAATCCGTCTCTTTAGATGTTTCACCTGAACTGTAGGTTTCTTGATTATTACCTAAAGAATTAATTAATAAACCTCAACTAATCACTAGAACTTGTATTTTAATGGATGAATAAGAAACTTTATGCCTTACCATATATATTCTTATCCTTTAGCATCATCTGGTTGTTCTATATTACTGAGCTTTCTTAAAGCTCATTGTATTACTTATCATTTCATGTTAAAAAGATTTGATCATGTGCATTTATCAACATTAGTAATGGTAGCTCCTTCGGTGTCACTTCTAGAGTACATTACACATGTAATTAGGGGGCATGTATGTCACATTTTTAATAATGAGTTTGAAACTTGTATGATATTGTGTATGAATAAAATTATGTTTTTAATATACGAATGATTTTTTGAACTTGTATTTTTATTTATAATTATTTTAAGGTTTAAAAGGTTTAACAAAAAGTTTAATTTTTCTTGGATTTTTTATTATGGGTTACTCTAATTGTCCTAATGTGACAACTCGGGTTGGATTGAGTCACCCGTATCAATTTGAGGGTGTTACAAAACACATACTTATGTTAGTATAATGATGTACATTTCCACTACATTTTTTAGAATTATTTTTGTCACCAATCTATTCAATTTTTAAATTATATTTTTACTAAAAAAGGTTTTGGTCATCAATTTCTTTTTTAAGTTGTATATTGGCTCCGCCAGTGCAAAACATGACTTATACCTCTAAAGATCATTATTTGCATATATCTAGATTTTAAATATCTATTTACAACCAATCAACTTTGCACCTTCAGTAAATGAAAAAAATTCTCAAACTTAATTTTCTTGTATAGATTTGTACTCTTCTTATCTAACATCAATCCACTTTTTAGATTCAAAACTTTTATGACATGTCGAAAGTTGACTAGATAATCTTCTATCATTCCATTGCCATCTTTATTTCTTGCAGAAATACAGAATAACCATCTAAAATAGCATTTCTCTCATCTTGTGGATCTTCTTAGTGACACTTTTTTGCAAGATTGTTGAGTTTTTTCTTCTGGAATAATTTATCATCTTAAATGAGGAGTTATTTAATATTATCTTGTTGAGGTTCTAGGTTCACTTCTTGATTAACGACATCCATGAACATATGGATATCATCAAACGTGGTAATATGAATTGAGTTATAATCCAATTTCTCCTAAAAAAAATAGTGTTTCAAACCTTATTTCACACTCCAAACTCAAATAATAATATAGATGTCACCTTAAAAATATTCCTAATTATGAGATCATAAAACTTATAACCTCTACATTACTTAAAATAACCAAAGTAATTGCTTACTTTTTATAGTTTAATTTCTCCTCATATGTCCTAACTTAGTACAAAGGAGAATAGCCATTACTAACATTTGTTCTCTCTTTTGAGTTGGACCTCTAACAATTATATTCTAATTTTTTATTCTTATCTTTATATGCACTTTTCAAATTATTACTTTCAAACTTATCATCTTTAAACAATCCTTCCTCTTGCACGCAATGAAAATGAACTTAATAGAGTTCATTTCTCATTTTGAATTAGTTGAATTCGATCTTAATTGTCTTAAGTCTTGAAGCAACATGGAACATATTCATAATGTACTTTCTCACATTTTCTTAACCTTTAAACTTATAGATATCAAAAAAGTCAAAAGTGATGTCATTTCAACCTTATTATATTTTGAAAAATATTTTTCAATTTCATCAATGAAATCATTCGTTTAAGTAATCTTTTCAGATTTTGTGCTCCTAAGGGCTTGTAAGCGTATTTTTCATTCTTTAAAAAAAAAAATTGTAAGAGTGAGTATAGAATATATATTAGTAGACATTATGGTAGTAATAAATATATAAATAAATTAGTTGAATATGGAACAAAGCATAAATAAAAATCAAGTTCACATTAAGGGTTTATTTGTTTTTTTTTGTAATTGGTTTTTTGGAAAATGTTTTTCTCATTTTCCAGTGTTTGGTTAGTGGAAAACAAATAATCAATGTAATTGATTTTTCTGGTCAATTGAAATTCTTTTGCATTTTCTGGAAAATGACTTATGATCGGATGTTCCGTAAATCATTTTACAAACTTTTCACTCCAAAGCATAAACATTCAACATTATAAATTTATAAATTTAATATTAATATATTATTTCAGTATAATTTTGATAAAATATTAATTATTAAATTATATTTATTGATAATTTTAATAATTATTATAATTATATTATTATAATATATAATATTATACTTTTTATTTTAATAATATAATAAATTATTAATAAAATTAATTTTATACTCCTTAAAATTAATAAAATAATAGTATAAAATTATTTTTTATTTAAAATATACTCCTTAAAATATAATATAATGTTCTTATTTTAATATTATAATTTTTAATATTTTAATAATATTATTATTTTAATAGGTAATTAATATAATTGATCTCGTATTATTTTTATTTTAATAAATAATTAATATTTTATTTTAATAAAATATAACAATCTTAATATTTTATTTATAAAATTATAGATATAATATTTTAATAATAATATTGACATAAATAATATTAGGAAAAATTTTAAAAACAATATTATTATTTTGTTAGTAAATAATATTATTTATTGTATTTGATGTTTATAATAAAAAACTTCCAAAACATTTACCAACAAATGGAAAATGAATTACATAATATCATTCAAAACACCATAAAATGATTTCCAAAACATTGTTTTCCAAGAAATATAATTTATTTTACGAAATTCATTTTCCTAAATCTGTTGTGTGAAAAAATGAACCCTAAAATATTCACAAGTAATCAAATAAATTCAAAAATAATGGTTAATTCTCATATCTAGATACCAAACACTACATCAATATCAAATCTTTGGACAATAATATTAACACTAAACGGTACTTTTATTGTAATAATCAAATATTGACAATAAATTATATCAAACAATAGACTAAACATTGGACTAATATAATGCTCAAATAAAATATATTATAATTGTCACATATTATTAGCACAAGTGAATCTTGAAATCTATATAAATATTAACTTTCATTTGGGACAATTAATAAACGCATGAATTACAAAAACATAAAATCATCTTGATATTTTAAATAAATTAATTTATGCAAAATATGTCACTTTAAAAATATTTTATCCAACAAATCTATTAAAATATTAGATATAGTCAAAATATGAATTAATTTGTTTTAAAAAATATTCTAATAACTAACGATCAAAACTAAAATTTTGATCAAATCAAACTGAATATGTAGTTTATAAATTAAATTAACAATACATAAAATCATATAAATATTGTAACCAATAAATTTCTCTTAATTTTATCTTTTAATTAAATTAAAAGATAACCAAAATAAAAAATTTAATAAATGTAAACCTTTTTTTATTAATATAGTGTAAGTACAAGGTAGTATTTGTTCAAAGATAACTCTCAACAATTTAACTTTTAACGCTCACACCCCTAACATTCCTGGTGCTCGAACTTGGAACCTCAAAAAATAACAATAATTCTTTTATCACTAAAGTCACTCGATTCGTGTAACATAACCTAAGTTACATAAACATAACATTCTATATTTTAAACTAAAATATTTTCCAAATTAACGTCACTTTAAAAATTTATTGATTAAATTAAGTCGTCTTAAAATAAATATTAATATTCAAATTTAATATTTTCATCTTATCTTAACCAAAAAGTAACTTTTTTTTATCAAATTGAATTGAATATTAATTTTTTCCTTCCAAATATATATTCCATAATCCATAACATTAACAATATATATTTATATATTTTCCATATCTAAAATAAAAACAAGTTTTAATATTAACCATCAAAGATTAAAACTGAATTTTTTGATTAATCATAATTTCATAAATAAGATTGTCTAAATAATACTATCAGAAATTAAAAAACTGAACTCTTTGACTATTTCTTAAAAATTTCTGAAACATGAATTTAAAAATTAATCTCGAATTCACATCGAATGCCAAAATTATAGACTTAAATTAATCAATTTAAAAGTTTTCGTTTCGTTTTCTCCAGAACATCATAATCTTAGGTCCATTAATTCAAACCGATTAAGGTCATGAATTTATCTCAACAAATTATCAATTACAATTATCATAAAGAACAAAACACCGAAGGATAAATTCATATAGAAAAATTTCAGCATTAAAAAATTGTTCTACCGTATCGTAAAAAACGAAGCATATTCGAGGCTCGATTAATGAAGGTTGAATTCATGAAAATAAAATATCAGACGAATTCTAAAAGTTTTCAATATAAATATGAACCCTAGCTACCCAAAACTCATTATCATATGAACAAATAAATCCAAATAATAATAAAATCGTAATTGATTCTCATTTGAATATATATGTATAATATAATTCCATAACAGTAGTAAATGCCAAGAGAAATTATTAGATAACATTCTATAAATTAATGTTAGAAAATAACACCCAAATATTAATAATATCGTAATTGATTCCCATTTCATAATTGCTTATCAGCGGTGAATCTCATAATTGGGAATTCCGTAGTTACTATTTTTTTCGATAATTAAGAAATAACACCCCAAGACTAATCGATGCAGACTTAGTCTTGATAAACTAAGGTAATAACCTCCATGAGAGGGACTTGGTGAGTCACCACCCCTATTGGATGTCCCCCGGCTAAATTAGCAAGCTTGTCTACAACCTTATTTTCTTCGCGACAAATATGTTTAACCTTCTGATAGAGATGCGAAAACGGATGATCTTGTGTTAAAAAATCAAAGCTGGAAAGCTCTATATTCGATCAAAGAATGAGATGGAAGAAAGATATGACAACTAGGGTTTTAAGGAATTTAGAGTTGTTGGAAATGTTGATAATGATTAATTCCACATAGAGTTGGAAACACTAGTGGGAATGGTCTTTAAGGTTCACATTCTCCATTCCCTTGTTGAGTGATAGAGAACAAGGTGTGGTAATATGTGTGACAAGTCCATACGAATACTATATTTTTAGAGAAAATTTGTCGGGAATTTTTCTCTGAAAGATTAAATGAAAAATGTGAAAGATTCATCTGATATTTATAGGCTAATGAGACTGTTAAAGTTCGAATATTTCTGATGATAACAACTGATTATTAGTTGCCTGAAATTAAATAAATTAAATAGTTACTTTCCTAAATTAAATCAGAACTTACAATGTATCTGGACTAATTTCCAGCTTTGTTTATGGGAGAACAAACTGTTAATTTCAGGAGTTATAACTATTAAGTTTTTATGCAATGAACCTGGACTCCTTTTGAGCCAGATTCATCAAGACATTTCAGGAGTTACAAAAGGGTTTAAATTCAGAAATAAAATCAAATTTAATTTGATTTTCTTGTTGGATGAATTTACCCTTACTTCTAGCCTATAAATAGAGAGTTGAATTCAGCTTCTCAGCACACTCTCTACATTCAGAATCACTCTCCAAGTGTTTTCTAAAGTTGTTCTTTGTGTGCTTTCCGATCAGAAGTGTGCAATACCACCAGCAAGAATTCGTTTCTAAATTGTTGGTAAAATAGACTGTTGCAAAACGAGGCATTAGCATTGACTGGAAAAATATACACTGAAATATATAAATAAAAAACCAATTAATCGTGTCGTGGTATTAACCACTGCCTTAGAAACGAATTCACCCCGCCCGGATGTGTGTAATCGCTCCAATAGGCAGATCGTTCCCCGAGGTTAACACAGTCACTCTGGTTTCGGGTGTACGAAATTTGGAGCGGCCATGTTAACCTCGGGGGACGATCCGCCTATTGGAGCGATTACACACATTGGGGCAAATTCGTTTCTAAGGCAGTGATTAATACCATGACACAGTTAATTAGTTTGTTATTTATATATTTCAATATATATTTTTCCATTCAATGTTAATGTCTCGTTTTGTAGTAGTCTATTTTACCAACAATTTAGAAACGAATTATTTCTGCTACTTTTCGATTATGGCTTTGTCTATTATTTGTTCGTGTTGGACTCGAAATATGAGTTATCAACAGAGGCCTTGAAGAGTCGGTGTTGTTCAGCCTAAATAGTAAGTTTTCTTTCAGTATTTCAAAATTACATGTATTCTGCCAAAGTAGAAGTTAAATGGTAGAAGTTGAAGTGCTCTAGAAACCAAAGATTGAACATGAGACAAGGGAATTAAAGGTATATGGAAGAACAATATTAAAAGGTTTAAAATCTTATGCACGTTAGCCATTAAATTCATTATTGAACGTTTGTTTTTAACGTTGGTTTTAACCGTAGTAAATGCGTGAAGTTAATGCATGAGATTAATGTATAATCATGCTGGTTTAAAGCATAGTTTTTGTTTTTCTTTTAAGTGTTTATGAACATTGTGAACTATAATATCATTTTAACAAATGGTATTTATTGGTAAGCATGAATGTGTTATAATCATTAAGAAATTGTTGTTATGCTTTAATCATTGAAACTGTTGATTTATATTAAAGGTGTAAAATCAGGTATATACCTTTATATTTTTTTAGATTGCCAACGTTACGAAGCTACCATAATTGAATATTAGCGGTACATTCAATGCCTTGAATAATGAATGTGCATAAGTTATAAAATTTATAATGGTAACTTATGTGAATAAATGTTTTTGACGTTTGCATTTATAAATGCACAATAATATATTAATCATGTGGTTTAAGAGATTAATATTAAATTAATACATCATCAAATTATTAATTGATGATAGTTGATATATGGGTATGAGATATAATACATGTGTGATATTTGGTCCGTGTGGAGATATAAAATAACTTATTCCCATTTGGGGTAATATAGTTCCTGAAAACTAAGGTGAAAATAATTATAAATATTTTTTACCATACTAATAATTTTCTTTGAGAAATTTGTAAAGATACAGGAAATGTGTAATATTTGGAGAAATATGGAGCTGATAAAGCTGAAATGAGAAGATTCTCCAAAATCGAATAGTTGTTAAATTTGATTTAATTTCCACAATCTCTTGAAGATAAGAAACCAAAATCCTAAATATAAGGATCTTGTCACTATCAAATTATTGTTAGTAAGTTAATTTCGTGACTAACCATGTATATTCTTCATTTGACTTCAGAAGATTCAAAAGAGATGATGGTTCAGATGAAGTGATTGTCATGATGGATTTTGGGGTCATGCTGATTAAAAATGATGATGCAAAGAATGAAGTTGCATGCATTGTGAGAATGAACAATTCTATTTGGAATTTTGATCCTACCTACGAGGTCAGATTATTTAGACTTGTTGCCTGTTAATTCATGCATTTTTAATTACATGAATTAGATTGTGTGAGCCTTTAAGCTAGTCTTTAAAACTTAGTGGATACTATGAAATGAGATAAAATCACTAGTAAAGACTAAGGTAGTACTACTAAGGCTAAGGCAGTAATGTGAGCCCAAAAATATTTATGCTTAATACGATACTATTTTGATTAAAAGTATCAAGCATAAAACTAGTGTGATGAGTATGAAAGTACATGTCTAGGATTGGTTCTATGGAGACTTGGTACTTAAGCATGACTAGTGCACCACCTCTTTTTCATATAAACCTACCTGGTGCATTGTTCATTACTATGCTCACTATTCTAATTTATAAAATACTATGAAAATATAAAAAACTCTTAAAACTTAGTGCAGAAGTTAAAAGAGTAGAGATTAATTTGGTTGAGTGTAATACCAAATTTAGTCATAGTAAATAAAATATATGATGATCTCTTTAAGGCTAATATGTTGAATATCATGAATGAGTATATGATAGACTCTATTGCTACTAAAAGTGTGTTGTATCAATTAAATATCTTTAAGGTGATTTTCCTAAGTAGAGGAAAGAAAAAAGATTATATATTTCAAAATTTTTGCTAAAATCTCTTGTCTTAAACTTGAGATCATTTTTCCTGATGTTAGGAAAAAATAAAAATTTATTTTGAATGAGGAAAAGTCATAAAGAATTTTATATTAGTTTATGAATTTTAATCTTAATGATTTGTAACTTCTCAAAACTTTGAGAATATAATTATGTTTAAACAAAACTTGAGTTTGTTAAAATATAGTTTTATGGCTAAAACGCATAACAAACTTTACTCTAGTATGATTGAGTGTTTGTTTACATGTTGTTCAAGACACTTATGGATATCCTAAAATGTTAGAAATGTGGGGGTGTCTTAAACTGTAGATTAAATGCAGAAACTCAAATAGAAAATATCCTATCAACTTCTTCTAGTATTCCTGTTAGGTCTTCTCAAGAAATTGATTTCAAGCCTAGAAGAAGTGAAAGGCTATTTGGACCAAATTTTATCACTTCCTTTATTTCTAAGATAAATGATTTAGACTCTCTTTCTTATCATATAGCTTAAATATTAGATGAGGATCCTAAAAAAGCTATAAGATCTATCGATGCTAGTTTCTAGAAAAGCACTATCAATGATGAATTAGAATCGATAATGTCTAATCATACTTGAGAATTAGTTGACTTGCCTAGAGGATTTAAACCAATTTGTAGAAAATGAATCTTCCAGAAGAAAATGAGACCATATGGTTTGATCCACTGGTACAAGGCAAGGCTAGTTGTCAAAGGGTTCACTCAAAAATATGTTTTAGACTACTTTGATTCTTACTCTCCCGTTATGAATATCTCAACGATCCGTGTATTATTTGCACTAGCCTCCATTCATAAGTTGCAAGTACATCAAATGGATGTTAAGACTGCATTTCTGAATGGAGATCTAGATGAGGAGATCTATATGGGAACAATGGTATAAGAAATTTCATAAAACTATACTTAGTTTTGGTTTTGTTGTGAATGGTTCGGATGCTTGCGTGTATTCGAGGATGTTTGGTACTGATTGCATCATCATAAGTTTTGTATGTTGAGGACATGTTGATTTTCAATTCTAACATTGAGTCAATTAACAAAACAAACAATTTCTTGTCTACTAAATTTGAGATGACGGATCTGGGAGAAGTCAATGTAATCTTAGGAGTCAAAATTACCAAAACTGAAAAGGAATTTTCTTTAAGTCAAGCACACTATCTTGAGAAAGTGTTAAAGAAATTTAACAGTTTTGATGTCGTCCCTGTTCGATCACTTTGTAACCCTAACATATATATCTTTAAGAATAAAGGAAATAGCATTTCCTAAAAAGAATATGCTAATTTGATTGAAAGATTAATGTTCTTAATGAACTATACTCGGCCTGATATTGCTTATACTATGAGTAGACTAAGTAGATATACTCATAATCCGAGTGGTGAACACTGAATTGCTCTTAGACACTTATTGAAGTATCTAAAGGGTACTTTGGATTGAAAACTTGAATTTGTTGGCTATCATGTGGTATTGAAAGGATATTGTGATGCAAACTGGGTTTCTGATAATGATGAGGTAAGCTCTACGAGCGGGTATGTTTTTACTTTAGGTGGAGTAACAATCTCGTGGAAATCATCAAAGCAGTATATTTTACCAACAGGAAATTGATCAAAAGACATAAGATTAAGATAATAAATATATAATAAGAAAATAAAAGAAGACAAAGAATATAATAGGATAGGGATATCAAAATTAGGGTTTTGGTAGTGTTGGGAGATAATGATGATTTGAAGACTATAGAGATGTGGAATATGGAAATATATGGATAACTCTAATATTGAACCCTCCTAATCACAATCAAAAGGAAAAGTTGATAAATGGATCTAACCAGCCCTTCTAATCGCAATGAAGAGACAAACTGTTGTATGAAGATCTCTCTGACAAAGAACTTGAAAAAAACTTAATGAAAAGAAGCTTTGAAGGCAGAAGTAATCAACACTTGAAAAGATAAACTCTCAATGTATTGTATTCAAGAAAAGATGTGATTACAAAGCTGAATGAAACTTTCTTTAAATATGAGAAGAGTTTAAGCCCTAAATAGCTAATGAATGAAAATAATAATTAACTAAACATGTTCTAATTCTAACTCCTAATAAATAATAATAGGCTAAGAATAATGTTTTAACTCGATCTTAATTTCTAATAAAATAATAAATCTAATCCTAAAAGATAATGCATCATCCTTGTTGAGTTAATCGATCGATGGAATCGGCCAAGAGGGGGGTGAATTGGCAATTAAAAATTTCGTGGAAGCTTTTGCAGAAAAATTGAAAGTAATTGTACAGCGATTTACAGTGGTTCGACTTTCTCAAACAAAGTCTACGTCCACTACCTTAGCTATCCACACTAAGGATTTTCCAATAAATTCACTAATTTGTTCTTTCTTTTGAGGCCAAAGAGATAACCTTACAAAATCCCTCAAGAGTATACCCCAACTCTTGAGAACACTCTTTTTCCCAAAGAGAAGATTACAAATTTGCAAATTTACAAGAAAACCTCACAAGGTAAGATGTTTGCACAATTCTAGAACAAGAAAAGAACACTCAAAGATAATTACAAATGAGCACAAATGGTGTTCTTGAAAGCAAAATGAATATTGAAAGGAAAATTGGCTTGATTTGCACAAACTTGGTGTTTGATGCTTTCTCTCTTGTTTCTCTATGATTTCTTGTTGATCAAGGGCTTCAGAACTTGTTTAAATACACCTTGAATCACTTCTGAACGTTGGGGATGATTAGTGAAGATCATATAGCCGTTTTAGTGTGAAAACAATTAATAAAACAGTTTGGAGCGTGGGGGGAATCGGTACCCCCTATGGGGAATCGGTTCCCTAAGTGTAAAATTAAAATATTTCGACCGTTGAACAGGGGGGAATCGGTACCCCCTATGGGGGAATCGGTTCCCTCCGAGCATTCTGGAAATCTCGGAGCCAAACCATTCAGGGGGGAATCGGTACCCCCTTGGGGGGGGAATCGGTTCCCTCTGAGCAATCTGGATTTTTTGACTTTGAAATGGTTCGAAATACTTTGAAAGATTATTTTGAAATTGTTTTAAGATTAAAACTTAATTTTACACTTAAGTAAGGATTAAAAATGATTTTTGAAATATTTGGAGTAATGTTTTGATATTCGAATAATTATATCGAATATACTTAGAAAATCATTTTGGAAAATCTTAAAATTCATTTACCTTAATTTGTTATATCAAAATATCAAAAAGTTTTCAACAATCCTATATTAAATTATATTACAAATAATCAATAAAAATATTGAAAATTCGTATTATTTGCAAAATCTTGTATTAATCACGTATAGAAATATCTACATGTGTTGTCTTCATTAAAATGAGCGTATCTTGAGTTCCCAATATTAGATTGATATGATTCAAGAACAATTGCAAAGATAATAGACAAGCGGTCATATCTTCAGAAGACATGTTGACCAAATAACACCTAGATCTCATTCAAAAAGCCATCACTAGTCTGATGTTATTTTAGTCTTCTTTTCCAACACTTGATCATGTGGATCAATTGGAAGCATTAGTCCATCTACCTTTGATGTGAGCCTTGTGGTGCATGTATCATCATCCCTCTGTTTAAAAAGATTCGACCTCGAATCTGAAACATCAAAGGGATAAACATTAGATCTTTTGAATAATTTACTTACATTATACTTACCGAGTAGATATGCTTTGAATCTTCAAGACTTTGTTATTCTAATAGATTCAAGTAGAAACATTAGTTCAAAGAAGCGTACATTCTCCTCGTCATGGATTCTAGAGCATATATCATTCCCCTCTCCTCAAAAGGATTCGTCCATGAATATGAAAATTCAAGAGAAAGAGAATCAAATGTGTTGAATGACAAGCTTGTAAAACACTTACTTGGATCAATGTAATGTATCTTTATGTGTTTTAGTAGAGGTTGCTTCCTTTTTGGAACCAATTTCTTGTTGTCTTAAAATCCTCTTTTGTACATCAGTCTTGTAACATGGCGTTTGTGTTGAAATTCAACATGGCGTCGACCACTGTTGTCTTTGTCTGTGACTGATTCATATGTTTTCTCCATGGTTTCACTCATGTTTGGTGAGAATGAGTGTTTAAAAACCATGTCAAGTGGTTCATGAATGTAATCCATGAAGTCTCCTAAGTGTTGTTTAGGAACTAATAATTCTCGTGAGGAGCTTTGTGGAATACAAATATTTTTTTAGTTAAAAAGAAAACCCATCTACAAAATAAAACTCACTAAAAGAATTTTGAAGAGAATGGGTATATTTATCAGAAATCTTTGAGTCATCATGATATACATCTTTAATATGTTTAATTCTTTGAATAGTAGTATGTGTTTAAGAGGTAAGAGTCTACCTTCGAGATAATGCATCTTGTACTATGTTTTTCTTACCTAGGTCTTTTAACCACTTAAATAATTCATGGTTACTATGGATGATAACCTTTGTAGGAAGTATGTTTTGTTGCCAAACTTCAAGTATTTGAACCTGGTCAAAAGAAAAGGAGTATATAAGAGGATTATCAACATAAATAATAACATACTTGCCTTTGGACTTTTTTAAATCATGTTTTGTCACTGAGGTAGCACAACGATTAATGTTTTCTTGAATGTAGCCTTTTCGCATCAAATCTAACTCTTTGGTTTCTTCGATATTGTTTATTCGATGAGGTATGATAGAACCATAAGTTAGACTGGTTTGGTGTTCTTTTCCTCTTTCTGGTGGTAATTCGTAAGGTGGATCACCTAACACTTCTTAAAACTCTTGTAAGAGAGAAATAAACACGCTAGCCAAATCCTTGTTAATATTAGAAATTGAAACAATTGATTCCCTAAAGTGAACAATGATGCAAGGCTTTTTGTGAAGAAAGTTTTCTCTCAAATTTGTTGTGCTCACACATAGATTTTGAGTCACTCTTTCTTTCACAATTAGGTTCATTCACATCTCGTGGGTCATGTTCTTGGCTTTTATGGGTTGTGACCTCTTTTGGTTTTGCCTCTTTTGTATGGTATTTTTTGTATGGTATCGTTGCTTCGTTGTTTTTTTGACGATTCTGACTGCTACAACTGATCATATGTTACACGATCATCACTATTAAGTTCCTTGCCCTGCTCCAAACAAAACACGACCGGTGGTGACCCTTCGTCGTCATCGCAGGTGGGGGATGGTAGAGAGAGGGACGACACGGGAAGGGTTTGAATTATTTTTAAAAATAATATTTTTTATTATTAAAAAAATAAAAATATAACGGTATGCACCTAAAAGTGTAATAGAGAAAACGTTGGACATTTATTGTTAACGAAAAAATCTTTAGACGCTAAAAGTCAATTTGAGATATAGTTTAGACACTTAAAAGTGTATTTCTTTTAAATTTTTTTTAAATTTGATATGCACGTGTTAGATAACGGTAAAATTTAACGGCCGTTATGGTTCAGACACCTAAAATTATAACGTTGAAAACATCAAATACCTATTTTTAATAAAAAAAATTAAACACTAAAAATCAATTTAAAGTATAATTTAAGCATCTAAAAGTGTATTAAGCCTTGTATTAACATCACAGTAACGTAAACAATGACGTTGTAGAAAGAATTAGTTTTTCTCAAAAGTTTAAGTTTTAATTGTTTTTTTTAAAGAAAAGTTCAAGGATACATTTAGATCTTTTAAAAAATATTAAAAATAAAAATTAAATTTGATAAAAAAAATTTAAAATTTAAATTTTAAAATTAGATAAATAACTAAAAAATAAAAATATGTTTTAAAATTATTAAAATTATAAATAATAATAAAATTATTGAAAGCAATCAATATTTTGAAAAATTATAAAATATTAAAAATTTATAAAACTAAAAAAGAAGAATTTTTTTTTCCAAGAGTTCACTATTTCTATAGCTCATATTTATTTCCCAAAAACATTTCTATTTGAATCTAATGTTATACTAGAGTAACTATATTTTATGAGGTAGAGTTTACAAGTCGATGCTCATGAGTTTTTTTAGAGATCCAAATTTGTTTTTATATAAGCATTTGACAAAATAAGACGACATCAGTTTAATTCATAAGTATCACTTAGGTATAAATTCTCTCTATTATATTTTTATTAATTTAAGATAATTACAAATGATAATATTTATTCTAAAGAATTTCAACCATTTAACAATAAACACTTTAAATCTTGGTATCCAGTCTACAATGGCTCTTTCTGGTAATGAAATCCCAGTTCCCCGCAGCCAGCTCCGGCAAACACCGATGCCACAAAAAAGTCCAATTTAAGAGTATTGACCTTGCGAATCCTGAAACACCAGAAAAGGCAATGGAAGACCAAGATGGTTTGCAGGTCGTAGAACAAGATGGTATACATGTGGATCCACAACCCTCCTACAATTGGATCTTGGCAGGCTTAAACTGCGGAAATGTTTCTCATGTGGCTAATCCTATCAATGAGGATGATGATATAGATATAACCGACGAGGATATCATCAAAGGCACGAGATTTGGCCTTCCGTGAATCCAATCTTCGGACCACACCTACAATCTTATGGAAACAAGCATGGCGAGAACGGTGGTCCTCAGACTTCTTGGACGCAACATAGGCCTCCATGCCCTTACCAACAAGGCATACGCTTTATAGGAGTCCTCTAATCCCTTCACTTTAATGGATCTCGAGAACAATTATTTCCTAGCCTCGGTTTCAAAACGAGGAAGACTACGGGTAAGTGCTCGCCGAAGGACCCTGGACAAAATATGGGCAATACCTTACAGTTTAGCCATGGACGATGGATTTTTGTACCTCACAAGCTTACCCGACGACTGCGATCGCATGGATCTGGTTTTCGGGGCTACCAGAGTATATCTATAAGAGGAAAATTCTATATGTAATCGGTAGCCTTGTTGGAAAAGTTGCTAAGCTCGATCTCCACAATTCCATGAATAACAGAAGAAGATTAGCAAGGGTGCGGTCACTGTGGACCTAAAGAAACCTCTGATCTCATGGGTGGTAATCGGAAATAAAATTCAAGTTGTCGAATACGAGAACCTTCCCCATATTTGTTTTACTTGCGGCAGATTTGAACATCTAAAGGAAACTTGTCCCAACAATCCACAATTGCAGAAGGAACAGACTCATCAACCTGATCTCCGCATGCAACCGGCCTGCTCCGAAAATTCAAAGATGAGAGATGTTAGACAAATTGAAAGTCTCAAAAACAACGATCTTACTGCTCCAGAAAGTGATCCCTATGATCCATGGATGATGGTCGAGAAACGTCGGAGACGACCCCAAACGGCAGCAGCAAAAAATTCAGATTCCTCTAAGGAAACTACCAAATCGGGATCGCGGTTTGAGGCGTTAAACGAGAACTCAAACAAGAATGGAAAGAATAAGCAAATCACGGAGGATGATCAACGGGGAATTAATTTGGATACTACAAATAAAATCACTCCTACTCAAAATCTTTCTATATTGGATTCACAAACGGTCAAAAGCAAAAATAGTTGTAACGTACAAAGGAAACCCATTGCAGAAAACTAGGCCAGAGAATAATAACTCCATGATGAGGATACCTCAATAGATGGCTAAGTCGGGAAGTGACATACCTAACGTTGTGGGACCCATGCAACACTCTCAAGTTGGCGAAAACACGTCCATGCATGGAGTTTCTTCATGCAAAGTTTTGCCTACGTCAGAAACCATGCAAGTCGAAACTCTCCCTGTTGGGGTAAGCATTAATGGAGCTGAATTTATTTCTAACACTGACCCTATGTTTGAAAATTCCCTAGGTGTTACTAGAGAATTCAAGAACTCGTCCTTGGACGCATCCAAGCATATGGTTTTGGGATTCAACGAGGCCACTAATAACAAGGCCCCTCAAGCCCCTAAACAGATAAACCCTCTCTTCGGCGTACAACTAGAACTAAGGAACGTAGTACTCCCTACGTGGTACGGAACAAGGGGCCTAAAGCCAAAGCTACTCTCTATACCCGACCAAATGTCCAGGAAGCTGTCCTCAGAATGGTTTGTATTATAGATAAGCAAACTAAGGGCCTGCCGTAGAAACTGAAATGACTAATAGCATGCCTGAGAATTTTCAGTTAAGTATTCTCTCCTTCCTTTTTGTTTATGGATTTTAAACTCATAACTTGAAATTATCAAGGTTGTGGCGAAACTCGGTTTCCGAAAATTCTTAAGGAGTATACCATGTAGCATAAGCCTGATATGGCCGCTCTTATGGAAACTCGGATCAGCGATCATAGAGTAGAGTAGGTGGTCGCTAAACTTGGTTTTGAAGATTCCTTCATAGGCGAAACGACCAGTTACTCTGGCGGGATCTGGATCTTATGGAACCACTTAATCAAAGTTGAGGTGTTAAGAAGAGTCTATCCACAATTTATCCACTCTAAAGTGTCCAAAGGAACGGGACCTTTGTTCCTTGTCACAACAGTGTATGGCAACCCGTAGAAGATTAAAAGGGTAGCTTTGTGGAGGGACCTTAGTAATAACTGTAACAACAGCACCTTGCCTTGGATTCTTGCGGGAGACTTTAACGCTATTCTTTCTAGTAACGAGAAAAGAGGCGGTCGAAGGATAGGAGCTAGCTGTACCTCCTTTCGAGCTTTCATGGATGATCAGGATCTTATAAACTTAGGATTCAAAGGTCCCCTTATACCTGGATGAGAGGTGCTGTTTTCGAGAGGCTCGATCGTATGGTGGCGAATGAAAGATGGCTTACCTTTGCTTTGGAGTCATTCGTTTATCATCTTACCAGGAATAAGTCCGACAATTGACCAATCTTACTTCAAACCAAGGCCGCGTCACATAACAAGTCTTCAAAACACTTTCGGTTTCTTGCAGGATGGGTGAAACATCCAGATTTCGAAAACTTCATCAATAACAAGTGGATTTCATGAGGTAATTTATCTCGTTCCATCCTCAATATTTCTAATGAGCTTATGTCTTGGAACATGAACACGTATGGTCACATAATCCAAAAGCAGAAGGCTCTCATGAAAAGACTTGCCAAAATTCATAAGGAGATGAACATCACGGGATCATATAGCTTTATTCCCGAAGAGCATGACATTCAGACTAAGCTTGAAGAGGTCCTAGACCATGAGGAACTGTTGTGGCAACAAAAGTCGAGGAGTACCTGGCTTATGGAAGGCGACAAAAATACGAAATTCTTCCATAACCGGGCGCTTGTTCGTCGCAAGACTAACCAAATTCTTCCACTAAGTTCTTTGCCTCTTTGTACCGGTATGAAGGAAATATCATCGACATGTTTCCCATCAGAGGAGCTTTTCCCCGTCTTTCTCAAGCAGATTACACCATGTTGAATGCAGCGATTTCGGATGAAGAAATTAAGAAAGCTAATTTCGATATGAGTTCACTTAAATCCCCCAGAAAGGATGGACTACATGCCATGTTCTTCCAAAGTCAATGGCAAACCATGGGTCAGCCTGTTTGCTTCTGGGTTTGTGGTGTTTTCGATGGGAACCCAATGGATCCAGAGTTCAACAAAATGCTATTGGTTCTTATCCCCAAGACGGATAGCCCTGAAACTTCCACTGTCTTTAGGCCAATAAGCCTCTGTTCCGTGCTCTATAAACTTTTGTTGAATATTATTGCGAATAGATTCAAGCCCATATTTCCTAAAATCATAGCAAATAATCAAGTCAGCTTTGTGGCAGGGAAGAATATTACGGATAATATTATTGTAATTCAAGAAATTGTTCATTTGATGAGAAGAAAGAAAGGGATGACCAATTGGATGATTATCAAATTTGATTTTGAAAAGGCGTATGACCGAGTTAAATGGGATTTTCTATCAGGCTCTCTTAAAGATATGAAGTGCCCTAACAGCATTAACCGAATCATTGTGCAAGCCGTTTCAACATCTACCTTTTAGGTTCTTTGGAATGGTACCCTTTCGGATGAGTTTAAGCCGTCCCCCGAAATTCACCAAGGTTACCCGCTGTCACCGTACCTTTTTGTTCTTTGTATGGAGCGCCTCGCTCATGGAATTAATTATGTTGTAGATTTCGAGCTCTGGGATCCTATGGTTCTTTCACGTGGGCCACCCGTTTGTCTCACCTCTTCTTTGCGGATGACCATATCCTCATGGACCCGGTTAACATCCTTAGGGCTATTCTTGATAAATTTAGTAGGTATTTTGGTCACAAGATCAACTCTAACAAGACCAAGATATTTTTTTCCGATAATACTGATAAGAACCTGACGGACAGGATTTGTTCTTCCTTGGGCTTCCAACGTTCGGATGAACTTGGTAAGTATCTCGGTATGCCCCTTTGTCCATAAAAGAGTTACAAAAAGTACCTTACATTTAGGGATGGGAATGGGATTCGAACCTAACGGGATCCGACTCGACCTTACCTGATCGGGTCGAATTTTTTTAAAAAAATTCGGGTTCTGGTCGGGTCGAGTTCGGGTGTAGGGTGAAAAATATCCAGCTCGACCCGAAAATATATAATTTTTATATTATATATTTAGAAATAATTATAATAATACCCCTTTATATATTATTTTTTCAATTAAGTCCTCTGTTTTGAAAACCGGACCGGACCGGCCGGTTCAACCGGAAATCGTTGTCTAGTCTGATTTAATCTAAACCGGTTGAATCGCTACTAGTGAACCGGTCAGAACCGCTGAACCATTCGAACCGGACCGGCTGAAAACCGGAAAAAACTGGAAATTTTGTTTTTTTTTAAAAAAAAAATTAAACCAAACGTCGTTTGTTAAACGAGCCAAGTCGAACTCGAGTATTGCTGAGCTCGACTCGAACTTGAAAACTTTAAAAGTAAGCTCAACTCCACTCAAACTCACAAGTTAAAAATTATCAAGTTCAACTCGAACTCGAAATATAATATTGAAACTTGAACTCAAAAAGGCTTGAACTAAAAAAAAAAATTAGAAGCTCAATTGAAGCCTAAAATTCGAGCTTGATTGAAGTGAAAGAATAGTTCACTCAATGCTCACCAAAAGGCTCCATGATTTTGAATGCCAAATTACCTCTATTATTTATAGAAGTTAGTTGTGATGCTCTTCTATGTTTTTTAGCAATGTGAGATTGTTTTGTTCTCATATTTTTACTCATTAGACTTTTGTGATGCTCTTCTATGTTTCTTAGTCATGTGAGATTGTTTTTTTTTAAAAAAAATTAAACCAAACAATATCATTTTGTTATGATTTTTTTAGCCCCAAAATTATTTTTTAATTATAGTTATATAATTATATTTATTATTTAATATGTTTTGCCTTAAATATTATGTTGTAATTAATTTGAATCATTTTGTTTCACTTGATTTTATGGTTTTTAATTTATATATATTATGACTTGTTTTGAATATGACTTGTGATATATAAAAAATTATTTTTTATTAAACATTTTTGGTATTTCTGTTTAATTTTTTAAATAATTATGACGTCGTCTGGTTCTTCCGACTGATCGGACCAGTTCGATCGATTGAATCAATAAACCGATAGCATGACCGGTTCGCTAACCGGTCTGGTTCTGAAAACCATGCTCGGTAACACCAGCGATTCCTTCTTGTGGAATTCCATTAAGCGCATTTGGAGCTTTGTGTATGATAACACTTGTTGGTCTATTGGTAATGTTAAAGACACTTTGTTTTGGAAGGATAGGTAGATCCCAGGGCGAGACCCTCTCATCACCAATACAAACGTGGATCGGATTGCTAACCTGCTTGCCACTGTGCGCAATTTTGCCAACAATGATGGTCTGTGGAAAACCAACCTTCTCAAGGCTGTTTTGTATGACGAAAACTTCCAGTGGGTGATAGCCAATCCTCCCCCTAACGACAACATTGGTGAGGATTACCCTATTTGGTGCTGAGATAAAACAGGTGAATGCAGCGTTAGCTCGGCTTACCAGGCTTACCAAAAGCTTCTTCATGATAAATGGAATCCCTCCAATAATTTGTGGAGTATCACGTGGGGTTTTGATGGGCCTCACAGGATTAAGCAATTCTTTTGGCTTATTCTCCACCAACGGCTTATAACGAACGCGGAGAGAGCAAGAAAAGGCCTTACCACAGATAGTACTTGCCGAGTTTGCCATAGCGGAGAGGAAACAATCATTCACGCCTTTCGAGACTGGCCAGTCGGCGCGTTCTCTATGGGAACAACTCATACCAAGATCAAAGGAGAAAGGTTTATTTTCTTCTAATATTTATGAATGGCTTAATGCTAATCTGTCTAAAGACGTAGGTTTGGACCATGACGAGTTCCAGTGGAGGCATCTATTCGGCATTATAATTTGGAGACTTTGAAAGCAACGGAATAACCTGATTTTTAAAGGGCAGATTTGGTCGGTGCCTCAAATGACCCGTGTTGCCTGGATGTGGGCCAAAGAATTCGAAAAAAAAAAACTATCGAGGAACGCCCGCTTGGGAAGACTTCCAGTCCGAAACAGAAATGGCGACCTCCATGCGCGGGGATCGTGAAAATTAATGCGGAT
Source organism: Hibiscus syriacus (assembly GCF_006381635.1). Taxonomy (NCBI): domain Eukaryota; kingdom Viridiplantae; phylum Streptophyta; class Magnoliopsida; order Malvales; family Malvaceae; genus Hibiscus; species Hibiscus syriacus. Next base: position 7,553,739 of record NW_024062800.1, on the reverse strand, counting down.
GGAGCAGTGAATCAGAACTCTATGGAGACGGCGAGCGGAGGTGTGCTCCGTGACAATTTTGGCAACTGGATGTCAGGATATCACCGGGATATCAGTCGTTGTTCGATGTTCCAAGACCAGTTGTGGGGCGTTTTTGACGGCCTTAATATTGCTTGGAATCACGGCTTTCGGAACATTATAGTAGAGACGGTCCAGACGGATAACATGGACGAGGTCAAAAGCTTAACATCTGCCGCCCGAGGTCATGAACCTGCTGTTACCAGACGAGTAAGAGCTTTGCTTAAACAAAACTAGAGCGTCAGAATCATTCATGTTACCCGAGAAGCGAACGCTGTGGCTGAAAGCTTGGCTCATCTTGGACGAACCAGACCGTATGGCCTTGAAATCTTGCAACAAGTCCCGAGCGGTATAGAAGTGTGTCCAAAATTGTTGTAATTAAGTAATAGTTTCACCATCTCCTTTTAAAGTGAGGGCCTTTCTCGATGGCTTGAGAACCCCACATAACCTAACACGACTTTATCATGGAACATTGTTACGGTGAGATAGAAGTGACAAAGAATGAATATTCTCGCCATAGAAAAAGTTTTATTCTGACTTTTGAAGTTTTGGCAGGGAGTGGTATGATTGAGCTGGCTATATATAGATCTGCAAGTTATTATGTTGCACTAGGTAATCTGAACTCAGAGGAGATTGAGGTAATGATGAAAATTGGACCTGCTTATCTTGGTTTGTTCATTTGATTTTTTTGTTCGAGTGCTGTTAAAGTATTTGAGATGTTGAAATCCCAGCTGACTCTTTTTACCAACTTTAGAAATAGAATTATTTCAAGCTGCTTGTCTCATTTAGTTTTGTTGGAATGGATTTCAAGATTTGATTGATGAATATTATTTGCTGACTAAGGGAGTCCTACTTTAATCCGCTAAAGTAATACTGCTTTGTAAGTTGTAACTGTGGTGGGATGTCATAGATGCAGCTATTTCAAATTAAAGTTTGGGATGACGGTGTTTATATGTGCAACTAGTCTGCATCGCTGCAGTTATTGAAATAAAAAGTACACTGTAACATGGATTGGTATTTGTATGATAAAAATAACTGCTATTTCAAATAAAACTTTGGGATGATGTTTATACGTGCAACCAGGCTGCAGTTATTGAAGTAAAATGTTCACTATAACATGGATTGGTATTTGTATGATAAGAGTAACCGATGCAGTGTTTTCCTTGATAACTAAGGCTTTGAATCATGAGAACAATAATGTTGATTGTCTCAATTTTTCATGTTAAAAGTTCAATATGAGTATCAGATAAGCAAAGTGGGAAGAACTGAATTGCCATGGATCCATTTAAATGATCATCTGTGTGTTTATTCCCAAGAAACATTGAGCCTAACAATTCAGATTTGAGCGGAAACTATATGCATTTTAGTGATATCTCATTCTCAAGTTCAATTAGACGCTTTAGGTGACAAAAAGCCTGCCATTCTATTTTACTAAACCCATGTTTTTTCCTGGGTACCATTTCCCTGCCCTTATTTGGTTTCTTTGTTTTCTTCATGCGAGAATTGTGTTGATACATTGAACAGGTGGAACTAAACCTCGCAGTCAGGGATTATATTTATAATACGGCTGAAGCTTACTACAGGTGTACCTTTGCTAATGGTGTGTGTAGCTTGAGTATCTTATATCCTCAGGGAAATTCAATTGTCTTGACTTCTCCTGGTCCAGAACAGGTAAATCTCTCCTACAAACCTAAAGTCTTATTTTCAATTTATCTCAACATTATGTAGTTTTAAAGGTTGTTACATAGGCATTCCCATGGTATTAGAATCATGGATTCATTCATTTACTCTTCATACCAGAGGCATAATGAATATATGTTGTGAATCTTCCTTAATGGCTTCACATTTGGTTTTGTACCTTTCTTTGGCTGCTACAGCATTCATCTGCAAATGACTGGTCTGTCAGATTGTCATATGGTCCAAGGTGGATTACGTATATTGTTGGCATTGGTAAGTTCTATCTTGATTCCCTCATTACAACATTTACAGGTATATCCTCTTAAAATTTTGAATACTATATTTTTTTTCTTCTGAAGGTGGAATGACTGCAATCATGTTGGTTGCCTTAAACTTCTTAAACAAGTTTCAATTTACTCATGGAGATGAAGCGAGTGTTCATTATGGGGAGTTCGCTTCTGCTTGAACCCCTCTGCTTTCACGCAAAGCTGATGACATCTCAAGTTGTTGATCATCTTATGATTCCATCTCAAGTTATGAGGCAGATCTTGAAGACTTTCTGGCAGGTTCTCTTGAAGCCACATCAATAGGAGATGGTGAAAATAGTAACAATACCCGGCGACTTGGTGCAATTTGCTTCGATGCTCCAAGGGAATGCTTCTTCCTTGTATGTGGACACTGTGTGGCATGCTTTGCATGTGGAACTAGGAAAATATTTAAAATGTAAAGTAGGTTGCTTTGGAAATAGTCAGTTCAGTATTTAGCTTGCACCAAAAATACAATGATCTGCCAATTATTATCCGCCATGATTCTATTTAGTTTACTAACTCCAGGGACTTGAAACTGGCTTTTATCAGAGACTTGTGATCTTGCTGACTCGATAAAAATATTTCGTAATTGAAGTGTTCGAATAAATGTTTTGCAGATTAGCAGAGGCTGGTGGAACTTGCCCCGTTTGCGGTAGGAACATGAGAAAAGTGAGGAAGATTTTTACAGTGTAAGGAATATGAGGGGCATTTGAAGAGCCTGCTTCAGTGAGATGCAGGGCAGTAGGTGTATTTTGATGGGACATTGCATGTTATGCTGATGGATTCCTTTATGGCCATAGATTTTAAGGAGGAATGAACCAATGAGCTAGGCATTTTGTTTTCCCATAGTGCCAGTGGCCTTGATTTTCCTTAGAATCAGCCTTTCAGCCACCTGATTAGAAGAAACAAGTAACTATTTTCTTTATGTTTTCTAGTGTTTATTTTAATATAGAGTTGTGCTTTAATAATATTTAATAAAAACGCATTTCATTATTTTAAAAGAAAGAATTGTACTAATTAGTAGAATGGACAGGTGTAGTTAAAAGGCATATAGTCGAAAGTACATTGCTTTAATGATAGTTAAAAGGCATTTCTTTTATGCCTACGATATATCAATTTATACGTTTTTTATGTTTTATGTTTCAATTTATTCATCTTTGTTTGCGATAAATTATCAAGACATTTTTGACACAAGTAATTAGCAACCTAACAGATTAGTGCTTTTGTGCTTTGGGTCTCTTACCAAACTATTTAATAGATTATAATTTCTTACGTGCAATGAGTTATGCATTGTGTTTTTGTCTAGTAACTTATAATTAAATTATTTGAGATTTATACAGATTTATCTTTCATGCAGATAAATGATATAAGTCCTGAATTAATACACTAAGATCAATCTTGATTAGAATCTGTTTAGTCGATCGATCAAAGAAAGTACTCAAGAGGGGGCGAATTGACAATAGAAATTTATTGGAAGCTTTAACAAGGAATAAGAAAATGACACAAGGATTTTAGACTGATTAACCTTCCTTAATGATGTCTATGTCCACTACCTTAGCTTCTTAACTAAGGATTTCAACAAATTCACTAATTTATTCTAACATTTTAGGACAATGAGTAACCTTAACACAACACTAAGACTTATACCCTAAAGTCTTAAATGTTCAACCATTCCTAAGAAGAAATTACAAATTGAGAAAACTTTGAATATCCTCACAACAATAGATTGTTTGCAAAATGAAGCTCTCACACACACCCAAGACACTAGAACAAAGTTTACAATGAATGGAATAATGTTCATTGAAAGAAACAAAGGAATATGAATTTTGACTCTATTTGTTCTTCGATTGTTGAAATCGCTTTCTTGTCTTCACTTGGTTGTTTGAAGACCTCTTTTATGTGATCTCATTGATTTCTAGTCATTTAAGGTTGTTGAAGAGAGTTTGAAGCTGTTTGAAGCTTTAAATTCTTGTATTAAAGGTTACCTACACAAAAGTTTCGAAACTATAGAGAAAGTTTCAAAACTCTACGAAAGAGGAAACAAATTTTTGACCGTTGAACCCCAAAGTTTCGAAACTATAAAGGAAGTTTTGAAACTCCAAAGTCCATTGTTTTTGTAAGGTTCAAAATTCTTATAGAAGTTCTAAACTCTTAGTCAAAGCTTGTTTAAAATAATGATTTTTGATATTTTGAGAAAAATCTAACTTTGAATAATATTCTAAAGTGTTTGGATGATAATTTTGACATTTTTTTAACTTAGAAAACATATTTGAAAGATTGGACAAACTTTAGGGATATAAAATTAATTTTACATAAATTAATATATATATATATATATATATATATATATCAAAATCATTCATGTTTATCAATTTCTCCCTTTTTGATATAACAAAACAATTTTTGTAAAAATTTTCTTGATCCAAAATTTTTCATAAATTTGTTAAATTATATATCACATGTTTATCAATCTCTCCCTTTTTGATATAACAAAACATTTTTTGTAAAAATTTTCTTGATCCAAAATTTGTTAAATTATATATCATTCAACAGCAATGAATTTTCATTTAACTTCTTTTTTTTATTAATGGGGTAAGTAAAAGGTAATATATATTCAAAGAAAACTATCAACCTTTTGAAAAAGAATTTAATACTATAAAAATCTTAATAAAATATTTATATCAAAAACAAAAATTTAATCAAAAGTATTTTTGATATTGTTCTCCCTTTTTTTTGTTAATCAAAATCAGTTAGCTACAAAAGAGAATAGAAGATTAGAGCATAATAAGCCAAGATAATAATCCAACATACTATAAGGAATATATATAGAAAATAGAAATCAATAATAATGTCATAGGAAAAGCATATGCAAAAGTAAAAAAATATCTGAAACATTCAAAATATGAAATCATAAAAATCCAAAATAACCAAAACATCCAAATGCAAAAATATCCTAAAACATCCAAAGATCCTAAATGTATCATGAAATGCTAAAGAAAATGAGGGTCAATCCTTATCATCAACATCATCAACATGGGAAGAATGAATGGGACGAGGATAAGGATTTGGGAAACGAGCCTCCTAAGCGCCAAGACGAGTATACATGGCATCAAAGCGGTGAAAGATATCATAAAATCTACCAGTCATGTAGTTATAAAGGGACTCTAAAGTGACGGGAAGACACGGAGGAGGATCAACAACTTCATGATCAACATGCCTGACCTCAACTCTGGGAGCTTCTCCAACTTTATCTAGTTGGATGCAAACCCATTCACCATTGATGAAGTCATATACAGACTTGTGAGCCGAGATGAGATCAATGGAATTCGATAGAGGAATGGATGTGTCATAGGCAAGGTTAACCCGACGCTTGGTGAAGATGTGAAAAAGAATACAAGTGTAAGGTAAAGAATGTTTAGACCCAAAACCAATTGAAATGGTATTGACAATCTCATTAAAGATTATTTGAGCAAAGTGAGGATCTGTTTTTGATCAAAAGTGATAGATCCACCAATAGTCAAGGTTTCTCATACGAGTGGCTTTTCCACCCGATGGTGAAGAAACAAGTAACACGAAGGTGCAAGAGACGCTCCTCAAAATCTAAAAGGGTAGCATTGTGACCTTGAAAAGGACCAATGTCAATCAGAGCTTCCTCTTGAAAAGATTGTCACAAGGAATTCCTAAGTTAGATACAATAGATTGAACGTTAATCTCGATGATATTTCCCATAAGATAGGATTGAATACCAATTACTTTTTTAATTTTTTGTTCAAGAGGTATATCGATATTTGGTTCTTCATGAAGAAGAGCAACATTACAAAAGAAAGCTCAGACAAGATTTGGATAAATGACATTGGGAATGTGCATCAAATTAAGCTACCTCCAAAAGGTAAATAGCTCAAGAAAGCTGAGATACGGTCAAGAAAAGAAACGTGACACCAAAAATTTTTTCGGTTTAATAACTTTATCACAAAAGTATTGACAGAATCGATAACGATCATCATCGGATTCAAAACAAAACGACAAAGAATTGGACGAGGTGGATGACTGGCCGACTCTAGGACGTTTGTTAGAAGTTTTGGGAGCCATGTGGATGACAAAAAAAGTGGTTACAGATAAAAGATTTTGGTTTATGAATTTTATCGAAAAGTTAGAGGGCAACCTAAAAATGGGGACATAAGAGAAATAGACAAATGGGTAGATATCCTACATCAAAAACTATATATGCATTCAACTAATAGACCAATTGCAACCGTTAAACTTAAATTTGGCTAAAAATTTAAAAAAACATAGCCAAAGTATCGAAACTTCAGACAGAGTTTCAAAACTTCAGAACACACTATTTTTTAGAGTTTTGAAACTTTAGGCAAAGTATCGATACTTTATGAAAAGTTTCAAAATATGTACAGTAGTTTTGAAACTAATGATGCAGAAAATGAAATTTTGCTAATTTTAAGTCCTAAAATCACATAATATATAATTCTAACATGAATAAAAGCATTGTATAGTTGGAAAACTTATAGAAACGAAACTTAAGTTATATGGCATAGACTTAAGCATATTTTTTATATGTATTAACACACAAAGTTACATTTATGCATCCTTAGACATTTAAAAAGTACAAAAGCAAGTCTAAGAGGTCATGAAATGACATACATATCTCCCCATAAATTTTTGCATTAGAAAACCAAATAGAATTACTCAAGCATGTATGAAAAACATTTAAGCCAAAAATTCATTTAAAAACATAAATCCAAAATTTTGGACTAAGGCCTAGGAATACTAGAAAATCCTAACTCTTTCCTAAGTGTCCAAAATCTTTTTTTATATAAAGGCTTGGTAAAAATATCAGCTATTTGACACAAAAGTATCAACATATTCTAGAACTGCATCTTCCATAAGGATATAATCTCTAATGAAACGATGTTGAATTTCAATGTGTTTAATTCTAAAATGTTGGATTAGATTCTTAGTGAGACAAATTGCATAGTATTGCCACACTTAATTGAAATGGTATCAACTTCAATTCCATAGTTTAAAAGTTGTTGTTTCATCAATAAAACTTGTGCATAACAACTACCTGCCGAAATATATTCTGCCTCGATGGTTGATAATGCAACACCATTTTATTTCTTAGAAAACCATGAAATTATCATATTTCCTAGGAATTAACCATGAAATACCACATCTAAGAAAGCATGCAAGTTAAAGTTTGATTCCCTATGATATCAAAGTCCTAAACTATGGGTGTCTCTAAGTTATCTAAATATCCTCTTAATGACATGTAAATGAGATTCCTTAGGACAAGATTGATATCTAGCACAGTAGCAAACACTAAAAAATAATATTTGGTATACTCGTGGTAAGATAAAGTAAAAAACCAATCAATGAACTTTATAATTTAACATCTACACATTTACTTTTCTCATCTTTGTCAAGCTTTGTTGAAGTGCTCATGGAAGTGGCTTGAGGTTTGATATTCTTCAAGCCAAACTTCTTGAGCATGTCCCTTATGTATTTAGCTTGATTGATGAAGATGTAATCATTCATTTTCTTGATTTAGAGTACAAAGAAAAATGAGAGCTTCCCCATCATGCTCATATCAAATTCACCCCGCATCAACTTAGAGAATTCTTGGCAGAGAATAAATTATTAGCACCAAATATAATATCATCTTGTACTACTAACATGTCATTCTCTTTTCTTTTAATGAAAAGTGTAGTATCAACCTTCTCTTTAGAAAAACCTTTTTTCAATTAAAAAGTTTGATAATCATTCATACCAAGCTCTAGGCGCTTGCTCAAACTATATTTCTTCATACCATATAAAGCTTTCAAAAGTTTGAAAACATGATTTGGAAATTTTAAATCTTCAAAATCGAGAAGTTGTTCAAAATACACTTATTCATAAATAAAACCATTTAGAAAAGAACTTTTAATATCCATTTTATAAAGCTTAAAATTATTAAAACATGCAAAAACAAGTAATAATCAAATGGCTTCCATTCTAGCTACGGGGGCATATGTCTCATCAGAATCTATTATCTCTTCTTAAGTGTAACCTTGAGCAACTAGTCTAGCTTTATTTCTCACTATGCTACCACTCTCATCTAGTTTGTTTCTCTAAACCTATTTAGTACCTATAGTAGATTTATTACTAGACCTTTTAACCAGTGTCCACACTTTACTTCTCTCAAATTGATTTAACTCTTATTGCATAGTCATAATCCAATGTTCATCATTTAATGCTTCTTTGACATTTTTAGGCTCTATGCATGAGATAAATGCAACATAATTACAAATATTTTTTTAGATAAACTTCAAATTTAACCATCTTTGACATAGTTGTACTCGCTTGGGCATGAGACCTCACTTTTCTCTAAAGTTAGATTCTTGAGGGCATTTTGAGTTTTATCATAATTTACTTCATTCAATGATTATTCACCAACTTTATTTGGACTTAAGATACCTACATCATCATCAACATAAGAATCATTCATCGAAAGGAGATTATCATTGAAAGCAACATGTATGGACTCTTCTACCACTAGAGTTCTTTTATTAAATACTCAATAAGCTACTTACATAACAAACAATATTTGTGGCTTCCACCCAAAAATACTTTGGCAAATTGTCTTCACAAAGCATGTCCTAGCCATTTCTTCTAAAGTTCTATTTTTCCTGTCAACAACTCCATTTTGTTAAGGATTCTAGGGGCTAAAAAATTATGACTAATTCCAATTGAGTTACAAAAATTGCCAAAAACCAAGATTTTGAAATTTGGTTTCATGGTCACTCTTAACACTTGAAATTGAGTAACATTTTTCATTTTGGTTTATTTTAGATAAAGTGATGAAATTTTCTAAAGCTTTATCTTTTGTATTTAAGAAAAAAAACCCAAGTAAATCTAGGATAGTCATATACCAAAACAAATACATATTGTTTTCCACCCAATCTAGTAGTTTTAATAGGCCCAAAAAGATCTATATGGATCAATTGCAATACTCTACTAGATGATACATCATTAATAGGTTTAAAAGAAGTTCTTTTGTGTTTTCCCTTAGCACATGAATCACAAATCTTATCAAGATCAAATTTGATCTTAGGCATACTTTTTACTAGATTTCTTTGAACAAGTTTTTGTAAAACACTCATGCTAGCATGTCCAAGTTTCTTATGCCACAATTAACAATCATGTCCATCTTTAGCAAGCAAACATAAATTGGAAATTTTCATATTATCTAAATGCACCATGTAGATATTTCCTATCCTATTACCAACAAGCATAATCATATTTGATATAATGTCAACAAGTTTGCAACCATTAGACTCAAACAAGACATTGTATCCCTTATCACATAATTAACTAATACTAAGTAGATTATGATTTAAGCCATTCATATATAGCACATTTTCAATAAGAATGGAAGAGTTGTTACCAATAGAACCAATTCCTTCAATGTGACATTTTGAGTTGTCACCTAAGCTTACTACTCCTCCACTTTTAGCTTTAAGCTCTAATAACTAACTTTTATCACTAGTCATCTATCTTGAGCATCCACTATTAAGGTACCATAAGTGTGAACTTTTTCTTTGTCCCTTGTAGTAATGCTCCTCTACTTACAAGCATATATCAAGTTTTGATTTTTGGTACCCAAATTCTTTTGGGTTCATTAGCATTAGTTTCCAATAATCTTATCCTCTTTGGTATCCATTTTTCAAGGATATCCTTATGTGTAGAAATGAGTCCTTTGGTGACCCATATGCTTCTAATAACTTATCCATATGAGGTTCTTTAGGGACCTCTATGTTTGTAATAATTAAATTTATTTTTAACATAATTGGGTTTTGAATGTTCACCTTTTTCAAATCGTTTTTGTCCCAACATGGTTAAAATAAGATTTAAGACCATTAAGCTTCTTTTGATGATCATCATGAACTTTTGAAAGAAAGTTATGAAAATCCTGATTTTTCTTTTCAAAATCTTCAAGTTTAACTTGCATATCTTTGACTTGGCTTTCAAGTTAAAGATCAGTCTTAGAAAGGTGAACATTTTCATATCTCAATTTTAAAATGTTTTTCTTAATCGTAGAAATCATGTTCTCAAATTATAAGGTTAATTCATCACAAGCCTCTTGTAATTCATCAAAAGAATACACATTTAAAATAGATGAATTAGAGGTTACCTTAGAGTCATCCTTTATGGCCATGAGACACAAGTTAGCTACTTCTTCCTCCTCTTCTTAGAGGACTCATCATTACTCCATGTAGTTATATGTGTCTTGTATTTCTTCTTGGAGGATCCTTTCTTCTTTAATTGTGGGCATTCAAATTTAACATGCCCAAAATTTTTGCACTCATAACAAATGATATGATCATTCTCATTGGATTCATTTTTAAAGCCCTCCTTTATTTGGAATCTTCTTTCTTTGTTGGACCTCATGAACCTCTTAAATCTTTTGGCAAACATTGCCATTTCTTCATATTCATTTGAGTCACTCTCTACTTTTGTATACTTGATATCAACACCAATCGTTTTCTTCTTTTCTATTTCCTTCTTTTCCTCATATTTATTCTTTTTTTTTCTTCTTCCTTCATCTCATGAGTAATCAAAGACCCAATGAGCTCATATAAAGTGAGGGTCTTTAGATTCTTTGCTTCAACTATGGTAGTTTTCTTGGATTGTCATGACCTAGGAATACTATAAATCATCTTCTTAAAAATATTATCATTAGGAATGACTTCTTCAAATTCTTTGAGACCATTGACAATAACCAAAAATCGACCGGTCATGTATTTAATATCCTCACCTATTCTCATCTTGAAGTTTTCATAATTATGATTGAGAAGACTAATCTTAGTTTCTCCTATCTCATTAGTTCCTTCATGATTATCTTCAAGTTTTTCCAGAATCTCCTTTTCATTAGAACAAGATGATACTCTTCCATATTTGTCAGGGTCAAGTGCATAAAATAGAATGTGTGTTGCCTTTGTATTGAGCTGGAACAATTTCTGTTATTATTCACTCCACTCCTCCATTTCTCTAATTGGAGTAGAATATAATCTCATCATGATGCTTCAAGCTCCCAAATCATTTGCTTGAATAAAAAGTTTCATCATATTCTTCCAATATGAATAGTTGGCTCCATTGATGTATGTTGGCTTGTTGATAATTTTTAAATCATTGACAATGTCAAAACTTCGTGTAAAGGCCACGGATAACTAAAATGATGACTTTACGCTTCTAGGATCCACTCAAGAAGTGGTAAAACCTTCCAATGAGTCTAGCTCTAATACTAATTGTTGAGTCAATTGATCAAGGAAAATGGCCAAGAGGGGTGAATTGGTGATAAAAATTTGTTGAAAACTGTTGGGATTTTGTGTTACACCTAAATCTGATTTGACCCAAAGTTTGAAAGATTTAGATTTTACATGAAAGCACAAAAGTGACTAACCCCAAAAATGTTCTTTAATACATGTTAAAATCATAAATAAAAATCATCCAATGAAGTTGTAAAGTAAAATGTAATAGTTGAGTTTACACACGGGGAAGCTTCCAAAATAACTTCTCAAAATACATCAAAGTTTGTTAAAAGAGTTACGAATCAATTATGCATAAGTTCTATAAAATACATGCCCGCTAAAATAATCAAGATGTACTCTGCAACTTACTGAAATTCAGAATCCACAATCTGGTGATAAGCTCCCCAACCAAAACCTACTGACCTATGAACAAAACAATTTCGAACATTAAGCTACAAGCTCAGTGCCTTAAAGATAACTCTACTATACTACATGTATCCATTAGCTTGACATACTAACAAGTTTAAACAAGTGACAACGAAATACATCAACCATAATTTATTCCACGATATCGAACACAATCACAATGTATGCGTATATCATTATATATACATATGTTGAGGCTCTGCTATTGTATAACGAAAGTGCCTTAGCACTAATACTAAAGTGTCGCAACACTGATACGAAAGAGCATTTTCACTGATACTAAAGTGCCTCATCACTAATAAGAGAAAATATGAATATCTCAATTCATAACTACTAGGCAAACATTCATGCATTCAAGCAACTCGAGTGTCCTTGATGTTTCTCGAATATCAAACAAAGGCCAGTTTTTCATCACTCTAATTGCATTGTTTCTAGTTGTATTACATTAATTATTGTTCTAACTTATAGTTTAATTAGAGAAGTCCTAAAGAATCTTAACTCCCTTCCCAAACACTTGGATCAAATTGGGTTTCTTACCCAAGCGATGAAGGTACCGATATTTAGCCCTTCAGTATCGATATTAACCCTTGACATTGTTGATATAGGTACCAAAAATAGCTACTGGATTCTAAAAGGTCTAGGCAGTATCGATACTCTTAGCTAGAGTATCGGTTCTCCTATAGCAGGGTGTCGATACTACCCTAACTATCGATACAAAAAATTGTTTCAATGTTTTGAAAATTAATCTAGTATCAATACCCTTATGGAGATTATCAATACTCTATCCTCAGTAATTATACTCCCATGAGTACCGATACCAAAATTGGCTATTGGAATATGATTTTTAATGCTAGTATCGTTACTAGGCTCAGAGTATCGATACTCATTTAATAATATCAATACCATAGGAAAGGGTATCGATACTCTCAACCCAAAACACCCTTTATTTTAGGCTACACAAAGAATAATATTGATACACGTACAAAGAAATGTCTTGTTTGAGCACAAAACACCCTTTATTTTAGGCTACACTAACTTCCGTCACAAGTCCCTCTATGACCCTTAAATGTTAATTGATCTTTATTAAAGCTCAAAGGCATCATTATAGGTCATTTTAGAGTAATATAAACATAAAATATATAATTTCCCTCATATATCACTACAACCCGTTATTGCACCCATGAAAACAAAAAGTAAGAAAATCACAACCTAATGATCTACAAGTAGTATAGGTGAGTTAGGAATGTGTTACCTCACTATTAGTTAATGGAAAATCATCCAAAAGGTCACCCAAGTAACAATTTCTCCTTGTTTTTACTTTTGGAGCTTTCCCCAACTTCTCTCACTAACCAAAGACACCAAGGAAGATTACTAATGTCCTTAAAGATTTTGAATGAGTAAAAACATAATCCAAAACACTTAGGAATAAATTAGAAATACTTTAGGATCCTAAAACCAAAACCTTCCCAAAACCACATTCATGGTCACCATAGCCAAAACTTCAGATGGTGAGCTTGAAATAGAGCTTAAAATGAGGAGATTGTCATTCTTACCTTTGCAAATTTGGACTAGGAATGTGGAGGAGTCAAGTTATCACCTTTGAGGGTTTTGTGATAAATAAATGAAGGGAAAAATAAAGAGAAAGAAGACAAGGGGGAGAGTTTTTCTTTCCTGTGCATGACATAGGCACAATTAAGAGGAATCAACTTTTGATTCAAAGTATGGGTAAATTATTCTCTTGGTCTTCCTTAGTTTGATCCCAAATAAAAAAAAATACTCTTTTTAACATCTTGTGGGCCTAACTTCAAGCTCAATCTAACTTACACTTAACCCAAGTATATCTCAAGAGTCTCACATACACTCTAAGCCCAAAAATGTTTACGCAAAATAACTAATCTGATTTTCGAGGTGTTATAACTCTCCCCTCCAAAAAAGAATTTCATCCTCCAAAGTTTCCTAATCCGAGTAAGTGTGGGTACTATAGTTGCATAGCTTCTTCGATTTCCTACGTCACTTCTTGATGCCATGATTCCTCCATAGGACTTTAACCAGTGAAATCATCTTATTCCTTAACTCCTTGACCTCTCTAGCCAAAATCCAAAATGGTTCTTCAATGTAGGACAAATCTTGACTAACTTCAATTTGTTCTAGTGGAATGAAATGAGACGTGTCGGAAAAAAATCTCCTAACCATAGATACATGGAATATGTTATGGATACGTTCCATCTTAGATGGTAGGGCTAGTTTGTAAACTACGAGACCAACCTTCTCGAGAATTTCATAAGTTCTAATGAAGTACGAGGTTAATTTTCTTTTTACCCCAAATCAGAGAACCTTCTTCCAATACGATACCTTAAGAAACACCTTGTCACCAAAATCAAACTCTGTATTTTTACCTCATATTAGATAAGAACATTTTCGTCCATACAATACCTCAAAGGGAGCTATCTGAATATTGGCTTGGTACCTGTTGTTGTAAGCAAATTTGATAATAGAAGATGATCCTCCTAACTACCCATGAAGTCGATAACACAATATTGAAGCATATCCTCAAGAATATATATCACTCTCTTAGATTGGGCATCCGTCTGCGAATGAAAGTCAGTGCTAAAATGTAACCGAGTTCCTAAAGCTTCGTGTAACACCTTCGAAAACCTTGAAGTGAACCGCAAATCTCTATAAAACAAAATGATGGATATAGGTACCCCATGAAGTCTTATAATCTCCTTGATGTATAACTGAGCTAGCCTTTCTAGGTTGAAATCCATTCGTACATACAGAAAATGGGTCGTCTTGGTCAGTCGATCTACTACTACCCAAATCGTATCATGCTTATGGTGCGTCATCGGTAACCTAATCATGAAGTCCAATGGTCACTCTATCCCGTTTCCACTACCATATCTAAATGGGTTGAAGCAAACTCGATAGTACTTGATGTTTCCCCTTCTCTTGTGTCACAATGGTCCTTCAGGTTGTCTTGGATTCACGTTCTGACATAGTTTGATGTGATAGAGTCATCACCAATCATTTACCTAGAATCGGACACCTCAAACTTACCATTTTATCAGATCTACATATTGCCAAAGAATTTTTAGATTCGGGAGTCAACTACAATCGAGAAAGGATGAGCACCCTCGAATTACCCTTTTGGTACTAAAACGATTATCGGGTAGTCTTAATTGTAAAAATTGAAATTTAAATGAATATTTAAATATTCAATATGAATTGCTTACCCTCAATTATTCGAAAACTTCAAAAGAAAAAAATTGATGTTAAGATAAAAAATGTAAAATAAAAAAAAATCAAAACACTACAAAACAAAACAAAAATATTAGGGAACCAAGTTAAAATAAAAATAAAGAAAAATAATGGGATGAAATTGAAACAAAATGGAAATTTTAATAATGAAAGAGAAAATCGCCTCAGTGACCAAAAATGCCTTATAATATACGATTTTAACCAACTTTTTTTGGATTTGCCAAAATGACCAACAAAATCGCAATGCGAAATAAAAATCGCAACGCGATCTCCAGAATCACAAATCAGTTCCCAGAATCGCAACGCGATTATGAAGAATCGCAATGCGATAGTACAAATTCGCATTGCGATTTTCCATAATCGCAACGCGAACATATAAATCGCAACGTGATTTTGACTATCGCAACGAGTATCCGTAAAATCGCAACGCGTATTCGTAAATCACAACGACAATACGTAAAATCGCAACGCGTATCCGTAAATCACAACGAGAATATGTAAATCGCAACGCGTATCTGTAAATCGCAATGAGAATACGTAAATCGCAATGCGTATCCGTAAATCGCAATGCGAATACGTAAATCGCAATGCGAATACGTAAATCACAATGCGAATCTGTAAATCGCAATGAGATTTTGACTATCGCAATACTGAATTTCAAATTCGCAACTCGATTTCTGAATTCGCAACAGGTTTTAATTTCGCAACACAAATGTTTTGGGTATATAACTACGCAGCAGCAGTAACTCATAACCTAAATCCCTAAATCATAACTCATTCCATCTCCATCTATCACTCTCTCCAGTGACATCTGTTCCTATATCCAACGACATCCTTTCCCATCCGGCAACAGGTTTTAGTTTCGCAGCTCGTTTGTTTAGTAAATTAATTTACAATAATGAAATCATCTAATGTTGATCATGTTTGGATAGATTTGTGTTTTGGAGGGTCATGGGAGAATGTTCATGGTGTTTTACAATATATGGCTTTACCCATGAATCTTCAACTAAAACTGTCATTAAAAAAGTTAACTTATGAAACTCTAATGTTACGTGTTGTAAATAAATTGAATTTAGAGCCCCTAAGTGGATTTAGGCTATCTTATCAGAGAAATGGTAAAGTTTAATTGTTAACCGACAATGAAGATGTTGAACGATTCATTGCTTACATTAGTGTTTCAAGTGATGATGTTACATTGTATGTTGTTGAACCTAGAAGTAGTGAAGTTGGGTCAGTAGCGGGAAGTAATCAACTAAGTTTTTCAACCCCAGTTTATGGTGCTCAAAATTTAATGGTTCCACCACAATTTCATCACCAAGCAAATATGTTTCACCACATTTCCAATACCAAACACAATCTCAAAACCCACAACCTTTCCCTAATCCAAATCCCAATCAACTTTCAGCACCAAATTCCAGTTTTTGTATTGACCAGTTAGACGATGATGAGCCAACAGAAAAAATTGTGAGTACTAGTCAGTATTCGAAATTTGATCTTGGTCAATACCCAGACTTTGATCTTGGTCAATACTCGGATTTTGATGATTTTTCAGAAGAAGAAATAGACCCTGCGTGTAATGATTTTGATATTGGTCAATACCCGAATTTTGATGATGAAACAGCTGTTGCCGAGGAAGATGTTGTTGATGATAATGAGGAGGAAGTTACGACTGTAAATGAACATGTTGAACATCCATTCTGTAATTCATATAACACTGAAGAAGAAAAAGAAGAAGAAGAAATCCCTAAAGAAAAGTCCCCGAAGAAAATACCACGGGAGTATAACTGGAATATGCCAGAATTACTTCAGATACCGGAAGAAGAGTTGGTAAAGATAGCAGTTGATTGTTACACAAAAATTATTCGTATCAAGAAAGATGATTTTTTTGATACAAATGAAGACTTGAAGATAACTTTGTATACGAAATGTGTGGAAGATGGCTATCAACTAAAAGTTAACAAATCAAGAAAAGATCGTTTCGAAACAAGGTGTATGATTGACAAAAACTGTATGTGGCGTATGATTGCAAAGAGGATAAAAGATTTCGAAATGTTTCAAGTTAGGACTTTTATTGATAAACATACATGTTCAAGAACCCAAGTTTTTCCTCACCATAGACAGGCAAACAAAAAGGTGTTGGGTGGTTTTCTGGCTGAGTTAATGTTTTTGAATGGTAGGGTATATCGGGGACATGAAATTATGACTGACATGAATGCTCGGTTCAAGATTAGTATCTCATATTCTCAAGCTTGGAGAGCCAAATGTTATGCCTTGGAATTGTTGAGGGGGTCGCCAGAAGCATCGTTTGCCCAACTGCCGGCTTATTGTCACAATTTAAAGCTGAAAAATCATGGGTCAGTAACTCATATCAAAACAGATAGAGATGGACGCTTTGAGTTACTGTTTATCGCCATTGGTGCTGCGGTTAGTAAATCATTATAATTTTGTTGACTCATTTTTGTTAGTTACATGCATTTCACATTTAAATGATTATATTTCTTGTGTATATGATTTTGTAGATTCGTTCGTTTATTAATTACATGCGCCCAGTTATTATAGTTGACGGAGCACATTTAAAAGGTTGATACCTTAGAGTAAACTTATTAGCAGTAGCCATGGATGCTAACAATGGGATACTGCCAATAGCTTACGGGGTTGGCAAATCTGAAACCTCTGATTCATGGACATGGTTTATGGGGCATCTTAGTGATTGCATAGGTCCTATTAGCAATCTGAAAATCATATCTGATAGGGCAAACTCAATTGACAACATTGTTAGAAGGTGTTTCCCGGATGCTTTTCATGGACTTTGTGGTGTTCATTTGTATAGAAATCTAAAATCAGGGTCTGCTGGTATAAAAAATCACAAATGGACATACTGGAAGGTTGTAAAAGCTTATCGGGAAGTGGATTTTAATAAGCATATAAACTGTTTAAGACGTGTTTTGCCTCAGTGTGCTCAAACACTAGAAGATGTCGGGTTTGAAAGATGGTCAAGAGTACATCAACTTGGAGCAAGATATGGTTTCATGACGTCTAATAGTGCAGAATCAATCAACGCTCTAAGTCGTCATTCCCGGAAATTACCCATTACTATGTTAATGGAGTTTTTTCAAGCCTCTATTCAACATTGGTACTACAAGAAAAGAAACCATGCAGGAATTATTTCTTTAATTTCGTAACTTATCATATATTTTACTAAGTATTATTTATTTAAATTTACAGGAACATTGGAACATCGTGTTACACCATGGAAAGAAAAAAATATAACGAAACGTGTTATGAAGTCAACGTCATGGAGAGTTGAACCATGTTCAAACACTTTGTTTGAAGTAATGGATAATAACTTAAATGAGCTTGTCGATCTAAATGCAAAGACGTGTAGTTGTATGAAATGCCAAACATCTGGTTATCCGTGTGGCCATGTTATAAAAGTTTCTCTTCATCTAAACCAAGATGATTCAAGCGCATACGCTATGGATTGCTACACTACAGAAGTATATCGACAGACTTATGGCGAGATTGTCTACCCTATTCTACATCCTTCTAAGTGGGACATACCAGATGACTTACAAACAGTTTTGTCACCAGCCATGGACAAAAGGCTACCTGGCCGACCAAAAAGTCATGATTGTATACCGTCTAAGGGTGAAGAGAAGAAGAGATCGACATGTAGTCGGTGCAAGGAAAGTGGTCATACAAGGTTGACATGTGGATCACCAGTGCCATCACAATCATCTTTTCCTCTACCAAACTATGAATCCTCATCAAAATCCCAATCACAACCGGCTTCACCTTTTGGGACTGTTAACTTAGGTGATTTTTAAATGCAAACGTTGTATTATGTGTATATTATGTGTGAACTTTTAACATTTTCAGTTAGGCATGTATTAGTAACTTGAGTTTGAACATTGCTATGATAAGGTCAGTTGTTATCACTTATTAGACATTCATTTGACTATCGCAATGCGGAATTGACTATCGCAACGCAGAAATGACTATCGCAACGAGAGAATCGCAATGCGAAATGAAAATCAACAAATTAACTATTACATTTCAATCAATTAAACAAGCACAAATATTATGTACACATCAATTAAACAAATCAACATTTACAAATCATCTTTTACAAATCAATTAAACAATCAAAAAATAATAATGAAATCAACTTTTGCACCCATACATCCATTTCACGCAGCTCACTTCAGGATTAACCTACAGAAACCAAACATTGAATCAACAACACTTTCTACACATCTAAAACCTACAAACAGCAAATTATTGAATTCTAGCTACTTAACCAAACATTTTCAAACCAAAAAGAGTAAATATGTTTAACAACACTTGCATTTGACTTACAAATTGTTTATGGACACTTTCATAATGCGGATGCAGGTAGGCAGCGTCTCCCATATATCGCTCTAGCCGTAAAATGCCGAACCACAAGCCTACTGCACCTCTATCTCTATCGGTGGGAGGTAGAAAATGTGTACTTCCTGTCGTCAAACGCTCCAAGCACATGCATACGAGAGGACGACAATCCCCTCTGGCTTTCTTCGTTTGTTGTGGTGCGGTCTCGTCTCTGCTAACTGTAATATTGAGCTTCTTTGGCTTCTTATTTCCAGAACGAGTCCAATAATTTATCGCATCCAAGAATTTAGCCAAATGAGAGCTCCATCCCTTAATAATATCTCTTAAATCAGCCAATGATATGTAATTTATCATGCTGTTATATACTATTGCCTTAAGGGATGGGAGCTGAAGCTCGACGAGAAACCAATGTTTACTTTCTAAAACACGGATAAACACCTGCAATCATAAGTAATAATTCATTCATTTGCACACTTATTTATGAATACCTTTAAACTCAATCTAAAATATATACTAATCTTATCGACCTCGCACCATGCAGGATAAAGTTTAGCTTGTCCATTGCCCAACGTAAATGATTCATCTCATTGATTCTTCAAGTGAACGATGTTAAAAGACGTCGGCATAATTGTATATCGTGTATTTCTTTTATTTTTCTTAAGTTTCCTAATTATTAGAAGACGTGACACCCACGCATCGATATGCTGTTTTACAAAAAAAGATATATATTAGTGACTTACATAAATTTTAAAAAAATAATCAAATTGAAATATAAGAAAAATATAAGACTTACCCCTCCATCGAAATAGCCATTATCTTCGACCACTAATAATACGCCCCACCAAGACCGATCAAGCAACAAATAGATATCATCGTTGAGCTTGCATATGTCAGTGAAACACCCCTGGCTCCGCTCATGTAGATAAAAATCAACTGCGGTCTTAGCCCAAAGGGTGTTATCCAGAATTGTGTCCGGTAGTTGTCTCCTCTCCACTTCAGATACCAGAATGGTACTGGCCGGTAACTCATACGAGAGCCAACTCTCATCCATCATGTCCGGCACGTCAGAGGGTTTCTCAAGAATCTTACATATGACGCCATGTGAATCGGGCTCTTGAATGGTGGGAGGGACCTCTTCAATGATGACAGTGGCCTCTTGAACGGTGGGAGGGGACTCTCGAGGAATGATAGGGGCCTCTTCAACGATAAGAGTGGACTCTTGAGGGATGACATGCGAGTCGGGCTTCTTCTTGCGGTGTCTTCAAACTATTGGGGTGTACGGAGACTTAATAGCACGTGCACGCCGTCTGATGCGTGAACTCCGTCGTGCAAGAAAAACCTGACGTAAAGCATCCACCTTATCGGGCCGCTAAATAATTAAATACAAAAATTAGTAAATAAACAGACATGATATTTAAACAGTGAAAACAAAGACAAATACTAATTTCACAGTGTTAAAGAATAAATAGTTTAGCAGTATTGGCAGCAACCGAATAAATTTACTAAGCAATCTAAGTGAAATGGTTAATCTAAGTGAAATTACGAGTAAATTTATCATCAAGTTAAATATGGAAAATCTTAAACTTACCTCATTGCGTAGAGTATGAACCTCATTCTACAACGATACTACTATCTCACGTAGAGCGGCAACCTCACCACGTAAAGTAGACACCTCCACACGCCATGCACTATCGTTATCGCGTAGAGTACCGATCTCCTCACGTAAGGCATTGACCTCATCACGTAACTCCCTTGACTCATCCCGTGGAGGTGGAGGTGGAAACAGGGATATAGAAGTCGTGGCATCTTTGTCGGTCGCCTATCATGAGGTGATGGTGGAGAAGAGGATCGATGATGTGACGGGATAGGTGATGGCTCTCATTGTAGAGGTGTATAGTCGGGTCGATCGGTGATGTCTCTGGGTGAGGTGATGGCTCTCGAAGTAGAGGAAGTGGAGGCTACTCATCATTCATGCCATCAAAAAAACGCTGACTAGCTTGCCACCAATCAGTGGCAAGCTCAGCCTCCGTGGGTGTCAGTCTCTGTAATGGATTGTTGGCCTCCTAAAAATATAAAAACTCAAACAAAGTTAAACGTCTACTATTAATAACTTGTTTATATATGATAGTATTTGTGTTAACTTACATTATTTATTGTTGCGTATGGTATTAAGTCTTCCCAATCCAACAGACATTTCATCTTCCAGGAAATAGCCCTAGGAATATCATTTGAAGTTTTTAATGCATATGTCCGCATGTTGGGGAAAGCCTCGAATATCCAAATCTACAAACAATATAATAACAAACATTAATAATTGTTAAATAATTAATTATAATTTTGAAAACATTATATAGAAATTCTTACCTTAAAGGCCCAAACAAAGCTGACAAAGTGTATTTCGACCCATCGCCACGCAAACTTTTGCGGTCATCAAAGGCAGATGACAACTTAGTCCAGGTAGCTTTCCATATATACAAACCCCACGGAAACAGATTCCATGCATTTAGGTCCTCTACCAATAATATTAGCTCCTGAGGAATAGGTTGTCTGGCCTCTCTTCCTAAAAAGCCGGCATACAAAAGTACTAGAAGGCATACTCGGACAACATCGACGTCATTCATCCGAGTAAAACCATCTTTCTTATTAAACAATTTCTTCAGGTCGTCGACGTGTAAGTTTGGCTTCTCTATTGACTCATCAGGAAAAACCCGGGATAACCATGATGGACGGGTGATATGACGAGTGTACCGGCCTACATCATCGTGTCCGAATCGTAGACCAGTGATTAAGCAGAACTCCTTCTGCCCAAAACAAGTATACGCCGGTGGAAAATGAAACCATATCTCTTCCTCACCATGTTGTATACTGTCGGGTAGATCGCTAGTCATGGTCTGAAGCCACAAATGGGTCAAATTAGCATCTCCACCCGGATGATGTACTCTCAGCTATGGCCCAAAGCAGGTTTCCTCAAACAATTTTCTTTGTTCAGGTGAAAGCTTCGAAGCAATTGTAGTGGCTAGGCTAACTTTATTTCTTAATGTCAATGAAGCCGAAAAAAATTTCTACAAAAACAATAAACATACCAAGTTAGATATACCAAAAACTACACTGTGAAGATATACCAAAAACAATAAACATAAAGAGTAGTAGTTTATTCTTGAAACTAAAATTTGCAACACTGTTTTATCTTTTGGTTGAAATGAAAATCGCAACGAGAGAATGACTATCGCAACGCGGAGATGACTATCGCAACGCGAAATGAAAATCGCAACGAGATAATCGCAACGCGAAATGAAAATCGCAATGCGATTTTGGTTTCGCGTTGCGATTATCTCTTTGCGATTTTCATTTCGTGTTGCGATTTTTATTTTCATGTTGCGATTTTAAGTTTAGAAACTATTCTTCTTCTGCAAATTGAAACTTTAATGGATTGCATTACTTCAACCAAAAGACAAAACAAAGACAAATACTAACTTCACAGGGTTAAAGACTAAACAGTTTAGCAGTATTGGCAGCAATCAAATGAATTTAATAAGAAATCTAAGTGAAATGGTTAATCTATTATTGAAATTACCAGTAAACTTATCATCAATTTCAATATGAAAAACCTAAAATAATGCAAAATTTTCAAAATAAAAATAATTAAAAAAACTAACCCTCGGAGGTTGATTTTCCATTTCTGAATGATTGTGAGGGATTTCTGACCGTGAATGGTTGTGAGGGATTTCGTCGGAGATGGGGACGAAAATCTTCGGAGATGGGGACGGATTTCGCCGTAGAGAGTGAGAGATGGAGATGGGACTGAGTTGTGATTTTTTTTAGGTTTTAGGTTATGAGTTGCGATTACGGGATATACTGTGGATGGTTCAGTGTTCCGATAATTAATATTCATGTTTGGAATTTGAAAAAAATACGCGTAGCGATTATAATGGCGCTTTAAAAATCGCGTTGCGATTTACGGATACGCGTTGCGATTTTACGTATTCGCATTGCGATTTACAGATACGCATTTCGATTTACGTATTCTCGTTTCGATTTACAGATACGCGTTGCGATTAACGTATTCTCGTTGCGATTTACGGATACGTGTTGCGATTTTACGTATTGTCGTTGTGATTTACGGATACGCGTTGCGATTTTACGGATACTCTTTGCGAAAGTCAGAATCGCATTGCGATTTATATGTTCGCGTTGCGATTTTCATATTCGCGTTGCGATTATGGAAAATCGCAATGCGAATTTGTGCTATCGCATTGCAATTCTTCATAATCGCGTTGCGATTCTGAGAACTGATTTGCGATTCTGGAGATCGCGTTGCGATTTTTATTTCGCATTACGATTTTGTTGGTCATTTTGGCAAATCCAAAAAAAGTTGGTTAAAATCGTATATTATAAGGTATTTTTGGTCACTGAGACAATTTTCTCATAATGAAATTGCAAGTGGTGATTGAATTGAATTACTCATTAAAATTATAGGGGCACAAAAATAAGTTAAAATTTTAGTAATTGCACAAAGGCTCTTCTATAAATAGCCCTTTACCCTTTGTTTTATTTCATTTTTCACTACCTAAAAAACACTCTTAAACACTTGCCCACCTCTCTCGAAAAATCTCTCACGCAAACCTCAAAACTCGGCCACCCACAGCACACTGGCCACTGTCGTTCCGACTATCAGCCAATGTGGCCAGAGCTC
The DNA here is from genome assembly GCF_006381635.1 of Hibiscus syriacus. Taxonomy (NCBI): domain Eukaryota; kingdom Viridiplantae; phylum Streptophyta; class Magnoliopsida; order Malvales; family Malvaceae; genus Hibiscus; species Hibiscus syriacus. Next base: position 7,529,647 of record NW_024062800.1, on the reverse strand, counting down.
CTAAAACTACCCTAAACGCTCAGTCTTACAACAATGTGTTTAACTATACCCTTCAAAAGTCACAAAAACCTTCCAATCGATCGAGATTTAAACAAGCAAATATCGACTTTCTCACATTCTCCGACGATGTTTCGAGCTCCACCGGTGTCCATTCATTTCACGACTGGCAAACTTTCTTCGAAAGCGAAACCCCCTCTTCCTTTTTTTGGGTGGATTTTTAGTTTCTCGGATGAAAAAATGTTTTCTTACTCCGTAAAATTCATCCCTTTCTTCGTTCTTTTGTAAGTTTTATAGCCCTCTCGAGGTGGTTTGTTTCCTTTGTCATAAGATTCCTTTAATCCCAAGATTATTGGTATTGATTATTGATGGGAGGATTGTTCTTTGGTTATGTTTTCTTTCGATTTCCTTTACTTGTGTTCTGGCTCTGTTACATCTTGCTTGTCGATTTGATTCCTTGTTGCGATTGATATGGTTTCAGTTCTGATTTTGTTTCGGATTTATGTCCTTTAGTATTTTGAGAAAGTTGGCCAAGAAAACCTTGGGTCGATTTAGTATCGGCGCATGGTTCTCATGCATCGTTATTCGACCGATTGGGATCGCTTGCTTGCTTTGATGGACCATTGGATTAATTGATCAGATCCAGCGGCATGTGGGATGTGGCGCCAGTTGATAACTTCTTTAGGGTTTGAAACCCTAGCTAATGGTTTCCTTGAACCATTGATGATTCTCGTGATCTAACGGTCTACGTGAAGGTGATGCTAAGCGTTAATGTGCAAAAACCCTAGTTGATCCCAAAGCTTGGTGGATCAAGCTAAGGTTTACGGGTTATTATCCGTTTGGGCCTTTGATGTATCTCTTTTATTTTTAGGCTTGCTGGACCCTTGCTGGATTTCTTTTGGATGTTGTTTAATAATTTGGACCCAGTCTTTGGATTTGGACTTGGATTGGATTGGATCTGAAAAATTAAAAATAAATAAATAAAAAGAAAGTAATAATAATATAAATAATGTACTACAAAATTATATATTTTCGATAGCCATATATTTAAAAAATTATATAATATATATGTATATAGTTTCAAAAACTATAATATATAATATATATATTTTTCAAACATATATAATATATTTTTAAAAATTATATAATATATATTCAAAAACTTTATGTTTTCAAAAACTATTAATATATATTATATATACTTCCAAAACTATATAAAATATATATACTATATATAATATTATAAATATGTATCAAAAGCTATATAATATATGCATTATATATATTTTTTTAAAAAACTATGTAAAATATCATAATATAATATTATAAATATATTTACTATGTTGTTATATAATATACTATATATAAATATAAATTCTTGAAATAACCCAGAGGAAAATGGGTCTCTACTGAGAAACCAAAGACTTGGATACGAACTCGAATACCTCCCTTTTCATTACCGACTACCAATATAACTGGTGGAGCTCTCAATGCATCTTGTCACCACCAGAAAGTGGATTACAATGGGCCTTACCAAGCATCCTCACCCTCAATTGCTTAACTACCGGTACATACAATCGATTCCTAAAGTACAATATATCTCCATCCTTTAGTTCGAATCCAAGTAACTTGTCTCGACAAACTCCTTCTATCCTAATCATTAATTGTCCATCATTCATTTGCAACATTTTAATCTTTCCGACTAACTCCAGATCAACTCGCAATTCCACCATTAATCCTCAATCTGAGGTCATATTCAACCGTGCAAGCAATGTTTGAAGGTTTGTTATCGACTTATGAATCAATGCGTCAGCTACCATATTAGCTTTACCCGGATGACAGTCTATAACACAATCATAATCCTTTAATAATTCAACCCAACGTGATGCTTTAGGTTCAATTCTTTCTGGGTAAGCACATACTTAAGGCTCTTGTGGTCTGTAAAGGTGTAACACGTTTCCCCGAAGAGGTGATGCCTCCAAATCTTCAACGCAAAGACTACGACAACAAATTTAAACAGGGATTAAATTGAATAAATTCAAAATTCAAGGGCAAATTTACAACAAGTGACCAAAACGAATTACACATCAAAATGGCAAGGACTGCGGAAATAATTTAAATTTTTGCTAATTACACCAAGGTCACCCCTATAAATAGCCTTTAAAACACCCAAAATTATAATTTTCACCCAACTTCAAAAAAAACCCCTTCCCCCAAACTCTCACAACTCTCTCAACCTTTCCTCCTAATCGGTCATGGGCCAGCCACACTCTGACGAAGCCCTTTCCATACCGACTGCCTCTCCGGCCACCACCACCGGTGGTCGAAAAAACTAAACTCACCTAAAACGCTCTCCCCAACCCATTAAGTACGAATCCAATGACAAAATCTCGCAAAAAAGCCCTGAAAAGTGTAGATCTATGCCCAAAGTTTCAATTATTTACCTTGAAATCGACGTCACTTCAAGTTCCGACGACTCCTCTTCTCTCGAGCCAAAACCAACGCAATCACTGCTATTTTTTTTTACTTTCTTAGTTGTTTTCAAATGTGGCTCTTGGTTGATTTTTGTTTGCTGTGTAGTTTTTTTTCGTGTTTTCCTTCGTGCTTTGTAGGGGCTTTTATAGCCATGCTTGAAATGATTTTTCGAGGTTAATCTCATTCACTTCGAGGGTTGTTTAACCTCGTTTCCCTATTTATTCAGGGTTGAGGGCTTTGATTTCCTCATATTGGTTTGTTGGCCGAAAATTTTGGGGATGGTTCAGTTCGGGGGTGTTGTGATTTTCGGATTTCGATGTTGAAAATCCCGACCTTGTTGGCGCTTGGTGCTCACGCGCTGTCTGTTGCCTTCCTGATATGGTCTGGGTCGTTAGATCATGGGTTCTAGATCTAACGGTTGACGTGTTGCGGAGCCCTTTGCTAAACATCCTAACCCTAGCTTTTTTGGGCTTACCGGGTTGGCTTGCTGGGTCAGGCTTGCCCGCTCGGTTGGGCTTCCTACTAGGCCTCTTGAACTGTTGGACTTGGATCCTGCTTTTGATTTGGACCTGAAATGGTTATATAAATAAATAAATAATATAATAATAATAACAAAAAAACTATATCCATATATTATGTTTTCAAAAGTCGTTTTTAAGAAAACCATATATATATGTTTTCAAAATATGTTTTCGAAGTTATATTATATACATTTTCAAAACGTTTTAAAAAAATGTTTGAAAACCATACATTTTCAAAAAAAAGGTTTTTAAAACTATATATTATATACGTTTTCCAAAACCCTTTTTTTAAACTATATATTATACATTTTTTTAAAACAAATTTCCAAAAACTATATATTATATATTTTCAAACACCATATTTAAGACCCTAGACAGAAATAAGTGTCTACAGCTGCCCTTTTTGCCCATTTATATTGAAACAAGAAATTGGGCAAAGATAAAAAAGACACATATTTTCGTTCGGGTACTTGCAAGCAAGCTTGTTGTCGATCTCAGAGTTTGAAATCTGACTCAATGTAGCAGTAGACTCTTTTGTCGAATATCCTCTGTTGCGGAGTTGAAATTCGACTTAAAAATAGGAGATGACTCCCTGTTATGGAGCCGTATTACAGGTGACTTGATTTAATCTTGAGATGTCTTTGAACACGATATCCTTCATCATGAAGTTGAAATCGTGGTTGACCCCTTCGTCCTGAAGTTGAGTCAGTTGAGCATGACGTCCTTCACTGCGAAGTTGAAATCTAGCTCGATGTCTGGAGTAGGCGGAAAATCCTCGTCGTCTCCTTCTAGCCCAATACCCTTCATCGTGAAGTTGGAATTTGACTAGATGACCTTAGTTGAAAGATAGTTCCTTATTGTAGTAGATGACTCATTTGTTGTGAAGTTAAGTCGATTTGTTAGGCACGATATCCTTTTTCGTGAAGTTGAAATCGTGAGCGGCTCCTTCTTCTTGAAGTTGAGTTCAAACTGAATATATTTACCTTGAGTCAGATATCCTTCATCGTGAAGTTGAAACCCAACTTGGATATAGTATATTGTTTTTAATCTGGAGTTTTCTTTGAGTTAAATATTCTTCATCGTGAAGTTAAAATTGACTCCAACAAAATTTACAAAATTATGCATATATGCGATGCTAAGGATGCAATGTTCTTATGCATGCCTAAAATGCATATGCAACATATATCATTTTAGGGTTTAGAGAGAAATCTCAATCCCTTGTTGTTATTTCGGATGACTCTTGAGTTTTGAATCTTGAATTTCTGATCCTTGATCTTGGATTCTTCAATGGGCTTTGATCTGATATACATTCTAGGAACTTGCAAAAAGAAGTTTTACTTCTAGTCTTGATTTAAACAATGCCTTTTTATTTCTCAGTGAACTAGCCTTTAAGTCATTCTTTCGAGTATGGTGCAAAAACATTTATTAGCTTTCGAACACCTATATTTTCAGGAAATCTTTGTACAGTAATACGCAAAGATCTTTTCCAAAAGTGAATAAATTAGTCCTATTTAAATCAATGGAATATGCTTAAAAAGAATTAATTTTCATTTCTAGAAACGACCATATTTATTTATGAGGATGGAAATGAATACATGGCAAACATTCGGTAAAGCCAAGATATATAGGAGTACAATTAAATGCCCCAGATCTCAATAATGCGAACACTTATGAACTGGTGAACCGTTAAGAGACTTTTGAGTGTAGCTTTTGTCAAGGGGACTTTGAAGACATGACAATGTTTGGAAGAGCATTTAGTTTCTCCCAAATTACTGTATTTCATGTAGACTTGGACGCCACAATGTTTTATTGCCTTGATATAGGACCTTCCTATATGTGAATCCTGGATCATTATCCAAGTTGCCCTTTTTGGGTTTTCAACTTGGATCCTCCCTTGGTTTCAAGACACCCTTTTTAGGTTTTCATCTTGAACCCACCTTATTTTGTTCTTGTTTATATTTTTCAATTTAGACGCCCTTTCAGGTTTTCACTCTAAACATTTTTTTTCAACTTAGAGCGCTCTTCCGGGTTTTCACCCTAAACGAAATACTTCTTGATTGCTTCAAAATTAACAGGATTATGTAGTTTCGACCCATCCATTTTAGTCAAAATTAGTGCTCCTCCGGAGAAGGACTTTTTCACGACATAAGGTCCTTCCCAATTTGGCACCCACTTTCCTCTTAAGTCCATTTGGATTGGCCAGACCTTTTTCAATACAAGATCTCCTTCATGGAATACTCTTGGGCACACCTTCTTGTTGTGTGCTCGGATCATTCGTCTTTGTTAGAGTTGACCATGGTGAATGACTTTCAACCTCTTTTCTTCTATTAAGTTTAGTTGGTCATATCGAGTTTGCACCCATTCTGCATCATCCAGTTTAACTTCTGGAAAAAATTGGAGTGATGGGATCTCTACATCAATGGGCAATAGTACCTCCATCCCATATGCTATTGAAAATGGGGTTGCCCCAGTCGAAGTTCATACCGAATTTCGATAAGCAAACAAAGCAAAAGGTAATTTCTCATACCAATCCTTGTATGTCTCAGTCGTTTTCTCCACTATTTTCTTGATATTTTTGTTTGTTACTTCTATCGCTCCATTTATCTTCGGTCTATAAGTAGTAGAGTTGTGATGCTTTATGTTAAATTGTTCACAAGTAGCATCCATCATCTTGTTGTTCAAGTTTGTTGCATTATCGATAATGATTCTTTCTGGTAAACCATACCGACATATGATCTCCTTTTTCAAGAACTTACAAATAGTGGGCTGAGTCACACTGGCATATGATGCAACTTCCACCTATTTGGTAAAATAGTCAATTGCTACAAGAATGAACTGATGACGATTTGAAGCTTTTGGATGGATTTGTTCAATGGCATTCATGCCCCACATAGAAAAGGGCCATGGTGTCGTCATCACGTGAAGAGGGTGAGGAAGAACATTTATTTTATCCCTATAGAGTTGGCACTTATGACATCTTCTAGCATATTTGATGCAGTCTCCCTCCAATGTGGACCAAAAGTATATGTATCTCATAACGTGTCTTGCCATCATATTCTATTAGTATGAGTTCCATAAACTCCGTCATTTACTTCCTCCAATATCATCTTTGTTTCTTCTGCATATACACATATTAACAATACTTGATCATGGATTTTCTTATATAAGACTTCCCCATCAAGAACATATCCGGCTACCATCCTTCTGATTGCTCTTTTGTTAGTTTCGGTGGCTTATTCTGGATAACTTTGATTCTTAATGTATTGCAGAATGTCATGGTACCAAGGTTTGGTATCTTTTATCTCCTCGATTTGGTAACAATGAGCAGGGTACTCATATGACTGCATGTCAATTGGCATCTTGTCAGAATCCCCTCCAGCTTTGAATGTTGCTGACAAGATAGCTAAGGCATCAACCATTTGGTTTTCTTCTCTAGGCACATAGTGGAAAGTGACTTCGTCAAACTTTTCAAGAAGATCCAATATGAGTTTTTTGTATTCCACCAACTTGACATTTTTTTTCTCCCACTCTCCTCGGAGTTGATAGATCACTAAGGCAGAATCTCCATATACCCGCAAAGTCATTATATTATGTCCAATAGTAACTCGAATCCCTAAAAACAAGCTTCATACTCTTTTTCATATTGTTAGTGCAATCAAAGTTCAATCTGCTAGTGAACGGGTAATAATTTCCTTCAGTGAAACCAATATAGCCCCAATGTCGTGTCCTAATGCATTTGATGCACCATCAAAATGCATTTTCTAGTAATCATATGTGGAAGTACTTGCTTCTTCTAGAGATATGACCATCAAGTCTTCATCTGGGAAATCAAAGTCCAATGGCTCATAACTTTCAGAAATTCTGCTTGCTAAGAAGTCCAATATGACCCTTCCTTTTATAGCCTGTTGTCTCACATATTCAATGTCAAATTCTGATAACATCATCTGCCATCGAGCTAACCTTCCAGAGAGGATGTAACACCCCAATTTAGGGGCTAAAATTTAGAAATTATAAAGTGGTGAATTTAATTGGTATTTTTGGAAGAAATTGGGGATTAAATTGTAAAATCGTAAAGTTGACATACCATTTTAAGAGGTGCAAGAAGTTCAGTGACTAAATTCATAATTTAGCCATTTTCCTTTATGAGAGAATTTATAACCCCCTCTCCCGTGCTGCAGATTTTTTTTTCAGTTTTTCTCTTCTGTTGACCCAACTTTCAACTCCGATTTATTCGCCGTCCGAGCTCCGATCGACGAGCCGAAACCACCATCGTGTTCGTTGTCAACCAAGGAACAAAACACCTCAAACCTTTCGTCGTGAATTATCACCGTTCGTCGTTAATTTCAGTCGGAAGTATCGTCGATAATAACTCGATTTCAGGTTGTTTTTCATCGATTCACGACGATCGGGTCATCCGTTTACGACACCTCCCGTACCATTGTGTTCCTTGTTCCGTTCCGAGTCTGCCGGTGTCATCCTTGGTCTCCGTCGACGGCAGCGCGTGAGGAGGTGAAGCGGTCAAAGTTTTCGATTTGTTGGAATCGAGCTCTCCGCCGTTCAAAATTGTGAACCGAGCTTTGTAAGTATCTCAGAATCGCTCAAAATAATTTTTAAGAATTTTTCCATGATTTTTAGGCAGCCGGAAGAGGCCCCACGCGCCGCCACTGCGCGTGGGGATGGTCCAAATGACCGGTTTAACCGGTCACAACCCGACCCGCCCCGTTGACCCGACCCGACCCGTTGATCCGACTCGTTGACCTGACCCGATCCGTTGACCCGACCCGTTGACCGGTGTTGACCACTGTTGACCAAAACTTTGACTGGCTTTGACCGGGCTTTAAACGACCTTTGACCTTGACCGAGTATACCTATCCTGACATTTTCGAAGTTCCAAATCCGATTCCGCTGTCCGTTTTTTGAAATTCAAACCCGAAGACCTCAAAATTGTCAGTCAAACCCTTTAACTTTGATTTTGACTGAAAATTCCAAATTTCCAAAAAGTCATATTTTATGCTTTCGACGTTCTGAATCCGAATCTGAAGTCTGTTTTGCCAAATTCGAACCCGGTAAGTTGTTTTTCACTGATTTATCACCCGATTCGATCCGTTTATCGTAATTAAGCTCCGTTTTTAATATAATTTATGTTAATATGTATCTGAGGAATTATTGGAAGTTGAATTGAAGATCAAAGGCGTTCGAATGGAATTTTTATGGTCGATCAATATTGCATGAAAATCGAGGTAATACTTTACTACCTATTTATTCTTTATGGAACATGTGAATATTGGTAAATGCATGATTAAGATAATGTTGGTCTCATTTGTGTAGTCAATTAGTTTCTACACTCGATCTGAATACGGTAAAAGGGTTCAGTAATTGATTATGGTTTAGATTATTTTTATAAGAAATTGAGGGATTGTTAGAATTAAATTACAAGTTTTGTGCTTAGTGATAAAGAAATCAACATGGATTTGTAACTTATAGTTTATTTCATCAAAGGTTAAATGTTAAAGGTACTTGGATGGGAAATTATGATAATAATCTGATAGGGTAAAATTACGAAAATACCCTTAAGTTGTAAGATGTCAATAATTGTCCCTGGAAATTGATTAATAACTCTGGAAGGATATATTGATATGATAAAACTACAGATGTGCTTAAGAAATGCTAGATTTTGCTTACGAAATACGGATAATCGGTTTTTAACCCCTAGAAGGTTTGTGCAAGATATTAGAATTCTATTAAGGAATCATTTCAAGATAAGAGAATGTTCGGGAAAACAATTGATCATAGGATCTCTAAATTATAATTATTTTCATTAAGAGGTAATATTGAAATTATCTGGTTAAGAAATTAAGAAAATGCCCTTGAGAGATAAAATAGTCTGAATTGACCCCGAATGAGAGAGTACTTTGAGGATTTGTACTTAACTCGATTAAGTACGAATTTAATTGTTCAGATCATGTCTTTGTACAGAAAAATTTATGATATTCCATTTGTAAAATATGAGAAGACACTTGACCCATAAATATCCGAGTTATGAGTAAACACCTGAAGAATAATTTGTCGGGGTGTTCTGTTGTCAAAATTGTTCGAAAGGACTGAAATAAATGATAAGATTGAATTTAATAGTAAGATCAGACGGAAGGAAATGATTGAAATACACTGAATCTGTAAAATGATCAAAATACCCCTGTAATTGAAATAACCCAAGAATACCACCAAGCTCAAGAATGATTGGATATCTTCGAGCTCTGAAATAAATGGAATAAAAATGAATACCAAAATTATCAAAATACCCTTGTGTCCTATTCTAAGTAAATGCCTTGCATTAATTAAGGAATCCAAATAAGCATAGGTATTGGACTACCTTTAAAAAGTTATGGAACACAGCTTAAGTAAGCCGATCAACTTTAATGATATGTCGGTACCTGACCGGCATAGATATTACTTGAATGCATGTTCGTCTATTCAAGTTTAGCTCGATGATAATTTTGGAAGTATTCAGCTCAGTTAAACTCTAGATCGCATTCAATATTAAGAATTGGACGGTTGTTCGACAAATAAACCACGAAGACCAAATTAAACTGAATGGAAATACAATATGTATTTGGAATTCAGAAACGTTTGAATTACTCTGAAAAACTCTGAAGTAACAAGAATAGACATGATTGTTAAATGAACTAAATAACCTCAATGAACTAGGATTAAATAAGTGATTTGGATGAGTCTGGAAACACTGTTGAACTTACATGATGAATTGTCTTTATGGGTTACGAACCATGAATCAAGTACATCTATATTTCCTGATATCGTTGAAACATGGAAATGAAATAAAGACAATTGGGAGATCTATTCAGCGATGATTATGGGGATGATCTATGGATCAACATTATGGTATTAAAGAGTGAATACACTGGAAGGATAATGAATTGACTTGTTGACATGCATCAGTTTGGGAGTTGTGTAACTGGAATTGTTTGATAATACGATCGATAGTCATAGATTGTAAATGACTTGAATCTTCGATTCTATATTTTAATCTAAAATCACTTCGGTCATGTTTGAAAAAGCAAGTAACGCAGAAGGAAAAGATTCTGAATACCTCATTTGGTTCAATTGGGTTGAAATCCTATGAGTTCAAAGTATATTCCTGAATACCCCTGATTGATTGGGTAATGGAATCACTCACAGTAAATCTGAATTTAGAATTATTATGTATAAAGGTTCCTAAACGTTTTCCTTATGCACATAGAAACTTAGTGGAATTCTAAAGTATCAATCTGTAATGTCTGATTAGATCGGTTAGAAATCGATTCTCTTCAATAAGATCTTATTATTGGAATCCCATCAAATTGCACAAGTTCATGTTATCCATATTGATAACTACAAAATACATCTAAAAATATTTGGATTCTCTACTGTGTTCCTTATATTTTGAAAAATTGTTTTATTGTTTTAACATGTGGTACACTGAAATCTATGGTTACTGTTTTATTGATGCACCGACTTAACGGTGATGGCTTATGGATTTGTATCATTGTATAAATTGTATCTTGGAGATACAGATTTGTAAAGTACAGCTCTGATCAAGATGGAAAATTTTTATGGACCTAATGTGACTCTTAGGTAGGCTCTGTGACCCTGAGATCATTCTCGGGTAGGCCCTGCGGCCCTAAGATGTGTTCTTAGGTAGGCCCCACGGCCCTGAAATCTATCTTGGGTAGGCTCTCAGGCCCTAATATATTCCCTTAGGTTACCTCTTTGTAAGATGGTTTTAAAATACGAGTTTAAAAAGCTCCATTACAGTATGGTTTATGGGATTTTACTGAACTATCATTTGATTAGTGTACCTATTATGGTTTTATCATACTGATGGAACACACTAGACATCCTATTTGACCTCATGAAAACGTGATAGTATGAAAGGTTTCTTATGAACTGAGATTCATGGCTTCTTCTCGATGAACTTCTAAGGGAACCCCAAATTATTCTGCCCACTGGTATACGTATGATTCAATAAGGAAATTATGGTTTTCAAATTATCTGCATATCATGTAGCATCATTTGGTAGTTCTGTATTACTGAGCTTTTCGAAGCTCACTCTATTACTCGTCATTGCAGGTTAAAAGAATTGTACCAGTATCACTATCGACTTCGGTAAGGGAGTTCTTCCGGCATTGTTGTAGAGTATGATACATGTGTTTAGGGGGCATCTAATTGTATTTTGATTTATATACGAGTCTAGAAATCTGTTTTATTTCTGCATACTGATAAATCAGTTTATAAGTTACATATTTTAATAAAAGTTTTAAAGTTTCAACCATTTTTACAGTGGGTCGCTCCGGTGGCCCTAATGCGACACCCCAGAACGGACCGGGCTATCCGCATCGGTTTGAGGGGGTTATATTTAGTGGTATCGGAGCTATGGTTTGAGTCAAAATTTTTCAAGATAGATCGGCCGGTCGAATGTCAAAATATGTCTGATCAGTACATGCCCCTAGAATACAACGTACCTCTCTGAGCCGGAACACCAAGGTTGATTCCCTATCTGTAATGAGTAAACCTAAGTTTCTATTCGTTAAAACTCTACCTTTGCAAAAAGGAATACTAGTGACATCTGTATAAACGTTCTAAAGTACCTCATAAGCCATGTGAGAGTTAATTATCTGAGAAAAATTGAATCGACTCCGGAAATGAAATTGGGATATGTGAATGCTCTATGAGCCTATTCTCATGACCAAGACTGAAATTGGTTCTACAAGGATATTTTCGTTATGATTCTTTTATTGAAATGAGGAAAAGTTCTAATAAGAATACTTGCTTCTTCTAGAGATATGACCACCAAGTCTTCATCTGGGAAATCAAAGTCCAATGGCTTATAACTTTCAGAAATTCTGCTTGCTAAGAAGTCCGATATGACCCTTCCTTTTATAGCCTGTTGGCTCACATATTCAATGTCAAATTCTGATAACATCATCTGCCATCGAGCTAACCTTCCAGAGAGAGTATGTAACACCCCAATTTAGGGGCTAAAATTTAGAAATTATAAAGTGGTGAATTTAATTGGTATTTTTGGAAGAAATTAGGGATTAAATTGTAAAATCATAAAGTTGGTAAACCATTTTAAGAAGTACAAGAAGTTTAGTGACTAAATTCATAATTTAGCCATTTTTCTTTATGAGAGAATTTATAACCCCCTCTCCCGTGCTACATAATTTATTTTTTCAGTTTTCTCTTCCGTTGACCCAACTTTCAACTCCGATCTACTCGCCGTTCGACCTCCGATCGACGAGCCGAAACCACCATTGTGTTCGTTGTCAACCAAGGAACAAAACCCCTCAAACCTATCGTCGTGAATCGTCACCGTTCGTCGTTAATTTTAGTCGGAAGTATCATCGGTAATAACTCGATTTTAGTTGGTTTTTCATCGATTCACGATGATCGGGTCATCCGTTTACGACACCTCCTGCACCATCCTGTTCCTTGTTTCGTTCCGAGTCTACCGGTGTCATCCTTGGTCTCCGTCGACGGCGGCGCTTGAGGAGGTAAAGCGGTCAAAGTTTCTGATTTGTTTAAATTGAGCTTTCTGTCGTTCAAAATTGTGAACCGAGCTTTGTAAGTATCTCGGAATCGCTCAAAATAATTTTTAAGAATTTTTCCATGATTTTTAGGCAGCCGAAAGGGGCCCCACGCGCCGCCAATACGCGTAGGGATGGTCCAAATAACCGGTTTGACCGGTTTTAGAGCAGAGTTGACCGGTTTGACCAGTCACAACCCGACCCGCCCCGTTGACCCGACCCAATCAATTGACCCGACCCGTTGACCGACGTTGACCACTATTGACCAAAAATTTGACTGGCTTTGCCCGGGCATTAAACGACCTTTGACTTTGACCGAGTATACCTATCCTGACATTTTCAACGTTCAAAATCCGATTGCGTTGTCCGTTTTTCAAAATTCGAACCGAAGACCTCAAAATTGCCAGTCAAACCCTTTGACTTTGATTTTGACCAAAAATTCCAAATTTTTGAAAAGTCATGTTTTATGCTTTCGACGTTCTGAATCCAAATCCGAAGTCCGTTTCGTGAAATTCGAACCCGGTAAGCTGTTTTTCATTGATTTATTACTCGATTCGATCCGTTTATCGTAATTAAGCTCCGTTTTTAATATAATTTATGTTGATATGTATCTGAGGAATTATTGGAAGTTGAATTAAAGATCAAAGGCGTTCGAATGGAATTTTTATGATCGATCAATATTACACGGAAATCGTGGTAATACTTTACTACCTCTTTATGCTTTATGGAACATGTGAATATTGGTAAATGCATGATTAAGATAATGTTGGTCTCATTTGTGTAGTCAATTAGTTTCTATACTCGATCTGAATACGGTAAAAGGGTTCAGTAATTGATTATGGTTTCGATTATTTTTATAAGAAATTGAGGGATTGTTAGAATTAAATTACAAGTTCTGTGCTTAGTGATAAAGAAATCAACATGGATTTGTAACTTATAGTTTATTTCATCAAAGGTTAAATGTTAAAGGTACTTGGATGGGAAATTATGATAATACTCCAATAGGGTAAAATTACGAAAATACCCTAAAGTTGTAAGATGTCAAGAATTGTCCCTGGAAATTGATTAATAACTCAAGAAGGATATATTGATATGATAAAACTACAGATGTGCTTAAGAAATGCTAGATTTTGCTTACGAAATACAGATAACCGGTTTTTAACCCCTAGAGGGTTTGTGCAAAATATTAGAATTCTATTAAGGAATCATTTCAAGATAAGAGAATGTTCGGGAAAACAATTGATCATAGGATCTCTAAATTATAATTATTTTCGTTAAGAGATAATATTGAAATTATCTGGTTAAGAAATTACAAAAATGCCCTTGAGAGATAAAATAGTCTGAATTGACCCCGAATGAGAGAGTACTTTGAGGATTTGTACTTAACTCGATTAAGTACGAATTTAATTGTTAAGATCTTGTCTTTGTACAAAAAAATTTATGATATTCCGTTTGTAAAATATGAGAAGACACTTGACCTAGAAATATCCGAGTTTTGAGTAAACACCTGAAGAATAATTTGTCGAGGTGTTCTGTTGTCATAATTGTTCGAAAGGATTGAAATAAATGATAAGATTGAATTTAATAGTAAGATCAGACGGAAGGAAATGATTGAAATACGCTGAATCTGTAAAATGACCAAAATACCCCTGTAATTGAAATAACCCAAGAATACCACCAAGCTCAAGAATGATTGGATATCTTCGAGCTCTGAAATAAATGGAATAAAAATGAATACCAAAATTATCAAAATACCCTTGTGTCCTATTCTAAGTAAATGCCTTGGTTTAATTAAGGAATCCAAATAAGCATATGTATTGGACTACCTTTAAAAAGTTATGGAACACAGCTTAAGTAAGCCGATCAACTTTAATGATATGTCAGTACCTGAACGGCATAGATATTACTTGAATGCGTGTTCGTCTACTCAAGTTTAGCTCGATGATAATTTTGGAAGTATTCAGCTCAGCTCAACTCTAGATCGCATTCAATATTAAGAATTGGACGGTTGTTCGAAAAATAAACCACGAAGACCAAATTAAACTGAATGAAAATACAATATGTATTTGGAATTTAGAAACATTTGAATTACTCTGAAAAACTGTGAAGTAACAAGAATAGACATGATTGTTAAATGAACTAAATAACCTCAATGAATGAGGATTAAATAGGTGATTGGATGAGTTTGGAACTTACATGATGAATTGTCCTTATGGGTTATGAACCATGAATCAAGTACGTCAGTATTTCCTGATATCATTGAAATGTGGAAATGAAATAAAGACCGTTGGAAGATCTATTCAATGTTGATTATGGGGATGATCTGTGGATCTGAATTATGGTATTAAAGAGTGAATACACTGGAAGGATAATGAATTGACTTGTTGACATGCATCAGTTTGGGAGTTGTGTAACTCGAGTTGTTTGATAATACGATCGATAGTCATAGATTGTAATTGACTTGAATCTTCGATTGTATATTTTCATCTATAATCACTTCGGTCTTGTTTGAAAATGAAAGTAACGTAGAAGGAAAAGATTCTGAATACCTCATTTGGTTCAATTGGGTTGAAATCCTATGAGTTCAAAGTATATTCCTGAATACCCCTGATTGATTGGGTAATGGAATCACTCGCAGTAAATCTGAATTTAGAATTATTATGTATAAAGGTTCCTGAACGTTTTCCTGATGCACATAGAAACTTAGTGGAATTCTAAAGTATCAATCTGTAATGTCTGATTAGATCGGTTAGAAATCGATTCTCTTCAATAAGATCTTATTACTGGAATCCGATCAAATTGCACAAGTTCATGTTATCCTTATTGATAACTACAAAATACATCTGAAAAATATTTGGATTCTCTAGTTCATGTTATCTATGGTTATTTGTATCATTGTATAAATTGTATCTTGGAGATACAGATTTGTAAAGTACAGCTCTGATCAAGCTGGAAAATTTTTATGGACCTAATGTGACTCTTAGGTAGGCTCTACGACCCTGAGATCATTCTCGGGTAGGCCCTGCAGCCCTAAGATGTATTCTTAGGTAGGCCCCACGGCTCTGAAATCTATCTTAGGTAGGCTCTCAGGCCCTAAGATATTCCCTTAGGTTAACTCTTTGTAAGATGGTTTTAAAATACGAGTTTGAAAAGCTCCACTACAGTATGGTTTATGGGATTTTACTGAACTATCATTTGATTAGTGTACCTATTATGGTTTTATCATGCTGATGGAACACACTAGACATCCTATTCGACCTCATGAAAACGTGATAGTATGAAAGGTTTCTTATGAACTGAGATTCATGGCTTCTACTCGATGAACTTCTAAGGGAACCCCAAATTATTCCGCCCACTTGTATACGTATGATTCAATAAGGAAATTATGGTTTTCCAATTATCTGCATGTCATGTAGCATCATCTGGTAGTTCTGTATTACTGAGTTTTTCGAAGCTCACTCTATTACTCATCATTGCAGGTTAAATGAATTGTACCAGTATCACTATCGACTTCAGTAAGGGAGTTCTTCCGGCGTTGTTGTAGAGTATGATACATGTGTTTAGGGGGCATGTAATTGTATTTTGATTTATATACGAGTCTGGAAATCTGTTTTATTTCTGCATACTGATAAATCATTTTATAAGTTACATATTTTAATAAAAGTTTTAAATTTTCTACCATTTTTACAGTGGGTCGCTCCGGTGACCCTAATATGACACCCCAGATCGGATCGGGCTATCCGCATCGGTCTGAGGGGGTTACAGAGTAGGCACACCCATCATGTATTTTAGCGGAACTAACTTGGAAATCAACCAAATGGTGTGGTACAACATGTATTGTCTGAGCCTTTGTGTAGCCCAAACTAAAGCACAATAAACTTTTTCAATAGATGGATATCTAACCTCGCAGTCGGTGAACTTCTTGCTTATATTATAAATGGCTCGTTCTTTTCTTCCCGACTCATCATGTTGGCCCATGACACATCCCATTGAATTCTCAAAGATGGATAAATAAAGAAATAGAGGTTTGCCCGGGATGGGAGACATTAAGATATGAGTGCGAGACAAATACACTTTTATTTTCTCAAATGCAATCTAACATTCCTCATCCCATATTCCATAATTGTTCTTTCGAAGAAGACAGAAAATTGGGTCACATTTTTCTGTCAAATGTGATATGAACTAGGTGATGTAGTTTAGTCTACCTAGAAAACGTCTAACTTCTTTCTGTGTTCGTGGGGAAGGTATATTCTGAATGGCCTTGACTTTGTCTGGATCAACCTCAATACCTTTCCTGCTAACAATGAAGCCTAACAGCTTTCCAGATATTACTCCAAAGGTACACTTGTTGGGATTCAGTATCAACTGAAACATTCTCAATCTTTGGAAGAGTTTTCTCAGATTCTTGACATGTTCATCTTCAGTTTGTGCCTTGATAATCATGTCATTGACATAAACTTTAATCACCTTATGCATCATGTCATGAAATAAGGTCACCATAGCTCTTTGGTAAATTGCCCCAATATTCTTTAATTCCCAGGGCATCACCTTGTAACAAAATGTTCCCTACATTGTAACGAACGTGGTGTTCTCCATATCATCTGGATGCATTTTAATCTGGTTGTATCCTAAGAATCCATCCATGAATGAGAAGAAAGCATTTCCCACTGTGTTATCCACTAGGGTATCTATATGCGATAAGGGAAAGTTGTCTTTAGGACTTACCTTAATGAGGTCTCGGTAGTCGATGCACATACACACTTTTCCATCATTTTTGGGCACCGACACTATCTTAGCCACCCATTTTGGATACTTGCCCACCTAAAGAAAGCCAACATCGAACTACTTATTAACTTCTTCTTTTATTTTGAGGAGCATTTCAGGTCTCATCCACCTTAGTTTTTGTTGTATGGGTCTTCATTCTGGCTTTATGGGAAGTTTGTGGACTACCATATCTGTATCTAGCCCAAGTATATCTTGATACGACCATGCAAACATGTCTTTGTACTCCTAATTCAAGTCTATCAATCTCTGCCTTGCTTCCGATGAAAGTGTCGTGCCAATTTTAACTTTCTTATTTTCCTATTCCGTGCCCAAATTCAAGACCAAAATTTTCTCCTCATGTGGCAATATTTGTTTGTCTTCTTTCTCCACCATTCTTAATAATTTGGAAGGTAAGTTGTATTCTTCTTCATTGTTACATTCATCAATTTCCCCAAGGCAATTGAGCTGCTCAAAATTCACCTCCGGGTTAAAATCATCATTGTCTGCATCATTAATATATGGGGACCTGAAAGGGAAAGGAGAAGAAAAATGTGTATATACAAGAGGAAGGTATCCCACACGGAATGAAGAAAAATTAAATACGAAAGAAAGGAAATGAATAAGAAAGAAATGTTTGCCGGAAAAAAAACTATATCTTTTATTGAAATATTAATAAAAAATTATTAACCCTTACAAAAGATCACCTATTGCCCAGGGTATAGGAAAATAGGGAAAGTCTGAGTATTACTCTGAAAGAGATTTGAAAACCACAGGTAGTTCTTCAGCAGTCCAGTTGTTAAGCACACACCCCTGAAGTAACGGACGAATTCTAGATCTATCAACATCTTCAGTGTTATCTGTTGTTACAACATTGATGCTTAAGTCTTTCAGAGCTTCTTCTATATCAAGTAAGGCCATCATTGGTTCTTCCTCGAAGGCATAACCACCAAACCTGAATGCACTGTGAAAGAGAGGAAATGACATAGGCTTTCCTTGAATGTTTTTCCTGGTCAATCTGGCCCTTCTTCTTTCTTGACATTTTTAAATATCCTTTCTAGTTTTTTGATGACTGGGTTGAAATCTGAGTCTGAACTGATCTAGCTTAACAATAGGAAAGACGGGTCTGACTCTTCCTTGTAAAGAACTCCCAAAACCTCTTCCTATCTTTGCACCTCTTCCCAAAGTTTGCTTGATTTCCATCTTGGTGCATTCCGAGGGTCTAGGTTTGGAAATCTTTCCCCTTTCAGTCACAAATGTGGAATTAACAAATTCCAAAGAGCAGAATGAACACTCTAAGGCTTTCTCATTTACATCTATGCAGGGGGCGTCAGTGGTCACACTAGCCACTATATCCTCTTCAACATTAATGACTATCACAGTTCTATCAATGACAAACTTGACTTTCTGGTGCATTGTTGATGGTATTACCCCAGCTTGATGGATCCATGGCCTTCCCAGATGGTAGTTGTAAAAGGCATAATGTCCATCACTAGGAACTTTATATTATAAGTGGCACGTCCGATGGTCAATGGTACCTTAATTTTCTCGAGCACTTCTCTCTTTGTCCCATCGAATGCTCGAACCATACTCTGGCATGTTCTCATATGGGAAGTATCTATTGGTAGCCTTTTTTGGGTAACCAAAGGCATCACATTAAGGGCAGAGCCATTGTCAATTAACACACTTGGCAAGGCGTGCCCCTTGCAATGAGTGGTGATGTGTAATGCCTTAGCTCGACCTCTTCTTCCAGATAGAATCTCATTATCTGAAAATGAAATGAGACTATCAACTTGGATGTTGTTAACCAGTCGATCCAACTTGTTAACTGGTTTTTTTTGGCACGAATGTTTGATTTAAGACCTTGAGAAGTGCCTCATTGTATGCCTCCGAACATAGCAATAGTTCTAACATTGAAATACGTGTTGGCAGGCTATGTAATTGTTCCACGATGTTGTGCTCATTGTGTTTTAGAAATTTCAGGAACTCCACAGCCTCTTCTTCCTTTATTAGCTCATTTACTGCTAGTACTTCATCTTTGAATGGTTCAACTGGTCTCTAGGGTAAGTTATATTTTTGGGAGTAGTATTTACCAACAGTATGCCCCACTTCGTTGACATCTTTCTTTAAAGTGCTCACTTGACATCCATACTTAAAAGGAACTTGTTTTTTGTCCTTGTAAGAAAAAGGTCTTGGTACCACTATCACCACATTTGCCAGTATTTTATATGTTGCTTTTACTTTAGGGGTGATTACCAAAGGATGACCTGTGCCATATCCTTTTTCGAATGAATCTCCAGTCACACAAATATCAGCTTTTGGAGTGTCCTGGACTTCCTCGTAGAATTCCATCTCCCTCTTATCCATCATGCATCATGTCCTTCTTCATTGTGGTAATAAGAAATCACGCTTTTACCATATGTCTCCATACCCAAGCTAGGGGAGACTTTATTTCAGAAACACTTATTTTGACCCTCTTGCTTCTCTCCTCGGTGATTGCATTAACTCCGCTTTCTTGGTGGTTAGGCAGAGGGATCTACGCAACGTTTGGCGACTCTAAATTATTGAAATGAATCCAGTTCCTGTTGCGCATCCATTGCACGATTCTTTTGAAGGCAAGGCAGTTCTCGATGGCATGTCCCAAAACTCCACCATGATATTCACAATGTGCATTTCCATCATACCAAATGGGGTATGAGGTGTTTAAAGGTTCCACTGGATAAGGTTACACTACGTGCGTGTCAAAGAGTTGTTGATAGAGATCTTTATAAGTCATAAGAATAGGATCGAAATGTTCCCTCTCTATTTCTTTCCTTGGGTCCCTTAAGCTGCGGTTGGTTTTGAATTGGAGACTGTAACACCTTTGCTAGTGTTGAAAGCATTGATGTTGTTGATCTCTCCTTCTCTTTTCTTTATAGGAGGTATTCTTCTAGATTCACCTCCTTTAATTTTTCCTTGCTTAATGGTCGTTTCCACCATCTCCCCGGCCATAACCAAATCAAATAAGTTTTCGGACATAATGACAACTAAATCCCGAAGTAAGGGGCCTTCAAGGTATGCACGAAGAGCTTCCTTGTCTCTTTTTCATCCAAGGGCGGATGAACTTGCACAACTAAATCCCTCCATCGTTGTGCATACTGTCAGAAACTTTCGTTATACTTCTTTTCCATGCCCTGTAACATAACACGACCAGATTTTATATCATTCGCGTTCTTGTAATGTTCCAAGAATGACTTAGTGAGATCTTTCCATGTCCGGATGTACGAGCGGTTCAACTGATTGTACCACCTGATAGCTGAACCCGATAAACTCTCCTGGAAGCAGTGAATCAAGAGTTGGTCACTTTCTACATATCCTGTCATCTTTTGAAAGAATATGGTAATGTGAGATGAAGGGAAATTATTCCCATCGAACTTTTCAAAGTCTGGAACTTTAAATTTTGGAGGAAGAATCAAATCTAGGACTACGCTTAACTCCAAGGTATCAACTCCATAATAGTCGTCGTCCTCATTAACCGTCTTCATCTGGTCTTCCAATTGTTTGATTTTTTCCTCCATTTTCTTTGTCTTGTCGTCTTCATCAAAATCCGGTACATAGTAGTCATCTGGATTATTCTGAGGACTGGATACAGAACTCTATACTTTTATTGCATATGAGGCTTGTGCTTTTACAACAGATGAGTCCCCCTTGAAGTACTGGTAGGATTCCCGGTGAGATAACCACCTGCGGGGTAGTAGCACAGTTACTCATTTAGATGTCCTTACTCGAGAGTGCTTGCCTGATTCAAGCCAAATAACTTTGCAAAGATTTGATCAACCAAAGATTCTTGGCTTTTAGTGATCGATTCCAGAGTGCTTTGATTATTCTGACTTGTTTTTTCTTCAAGCTCCCTTTCTAATCTAAGCATGTTCTCTTCGAGTTTAGCTATCTTAGCTTCCATTTTCTTTTTCTTTTAACGAGTATTATGAGGATGAAGTGTGTCCAATGACTAGGGTGGAATGTCAAGTGTTTGTTCCTTTTTTTGATGAGACATTTTCTGTTAGTTAATGTGAATGTAAAGAAATGAAGAGAAAAATAACAAAGGCAAAGTATGTAAAAATGAATGATGCACGAAATTTTTGAGGCACTAATCCAAAAATGCGTATGTTATTATAAATAATCTTTATTTGGGAAAAAGTGTTATTTTTTAAGAGACTAAAAACATCTCAAAGGTACACTCTGACTAAGTCCTTTAGACCTCAAACGACTTCTAACAGGTTGACAAGTCTTGTAAGACCCATCTTCCATATACCATTCCGTACACGAGATATGGATGTCACATCACTTTTAGAATAATGTTTATCATTTGAAAACCCTTAAAAATTTATTTCAATTTGATTAACCATAAAATAGGATATTTTTAAAAGTAACATTCTAAAATTATTCCTTAATTTCATTATAAAATGTTTACCATAGTTTAATTATATGCCAACTAAGTTCTTAAATTTAATAAGATTGTCATAATATTACTAATGAGTCAACCTTTAATCATGAAAGTTGCTACTACTGCTACACTCCTTACGCACTAATCATTGCCTTTACCTATGCGTGAAATAAACACACGTTAAGTAATTACTTAGTGAAACATAATTTCGTAATGTAACCTTTAAATATACAAAAATATGCCACATTTATTTATTTTATACTAAATCGTATATTCTTTAAGTATCCCATACTCCTCCTCATTTAAACCATATTTCATTCACCATTTTCTTAATTCTTTTTCGTATGCCTATAATATCTATCTTCCTTTATATTTTTCTTTTCCATTTATCTCTTTAGTCATTATTCTTTATTTTCATTAATAGCATCCATTCATGATTATCATGCACCTATATGCATTTCAATTATGTCATCCTTACATGTCTTTTATACACTATTATACCTTTCATTTATGGCATCCTTTCATGCCTTTAATACACTATTATACATTTCATTTATGGCATCCTCTCATACAATTATGCATTGTTGTACAATATATAAATATATCATCCCTTCATATCACAATACATTAAAATTCCTTTATTCTCTTATTCATCAGTGTTTAACGTTTTGTCTAACTGGCATAATTGACAACTTTTTGCCAAATGCACAGCTAAGCCATTATTCTTTTACTCAATGGTACTTAACCCTCCATCTAACTAGCATAATTGACACCTTCTATCAAATGCCCAGCTAGGCCTCAAAGACACATTTCTGTCATATGCATAGTTAGGCTTCTTGATCTTTTATTTTAGAGCAATCTCTACTATATTAATCATTCATCATATCAATTAACCCTTTCCATCATTATACATTCTATGGTTTATACTCATACAATTAGTGCAATAATACCTTAATTTTCTTTCTATAATTTACATGAATTACTCATCCAATACAATTACGACAATTCACCCTTTTATTATGAACTTCTGACAATTCCATCTTTCACGAAATCTTTCAATTCAATAAGTATTCCATAATCTACATCCCTAGTGCTAATATCATCATTTTCAACCATTTCTAAAATCTAAGTGGTTTGCATACCCATTACTAATAATAGATACATTTCCTTATTATGTAGTTCTTATGTGTGTACCCATATGTTTCCCATACGGAAATTCATACACATAGTATGAATTTCATGTCCTTTAGAACCCAAGATATCCAGTACATAAATTCATACACTTTATATGATTTCTTAAAATTTTAGCATACGAAACGCCCTATCTGAAATTCTTACACTTAGTATGATTTCTTAACATTTTAGCGTATGAAACGCCTATATGAAATTCATACACTTAGTATGATTTCTTAACATTTTAGTATACGAAACGCCCTATCTGAAATTCATACACTTAATATGATTTCTTAACATTTTAGCGTACGAAACGCCCTATCTGAAATTCATACACTTAGTATGATTTCTTAACATTTTAGCGTACAAAATGCCCTATCTGAAATTCATACAATCAGTATGATTTCTTATATTTTGCACACTTAGTTCTCTTTGGAAATCACCAATTTACATTAATAAGTTAAACAAATGGGTCTATCGTAACATATACATACATATTTAAATGTACTCACCTGACTTTCCTTGCTAAGCGTCCAAAGCGTAAGGCAGATTACTCTGGTACTTTGCCTTTTCCCTTTGTTTTACTTGACTCGAAAGCTTAGTTTCGATCTGACTCAAGTATTCATTAAAACATGTATCATACCCAAAGTTAGTATATTTTCTAACCATTATACTTAAACAATACTCAAAAGGATATATCATTAACTTTCTATAACAATATCAACCTATCATTAACATTCCAATAATCTTTTATTCCTTTAACCAAACACGACAATCTTACATTCATGCTAAACCAACCAAACACAAAATATAACATTCCCAGTAATCCTATTCTTTGATAATCTTTTATTCCCACTGGTAATCCTACATTCTGTGAACCAAACACACCCTAAGGAATTGAAGGAGAAGAAGCAGGGGAGTGAAAGAGATGAAGTGGAAACAGATAAGGAAATTCCAAGGGTTTGGGAATGAGAAGAAGAAATACGAGAAAATGAAGAAAGATTGAGGGATGTAGGTGTAATAGGAACAGCTCTGAGCAGCAGTGACGCCATTGTTGTGAGTTCCTTTGTTGTTGATAAGGTTATCTATCACATACACTTCATCTTTCTGAGTTTTATATTCTTCCAGATTTTAGCTCTGAGGTAGAAATCCATGGCCCAAAGATTAACCCATTTAATAATTCTTAAGCCTGACCCATTGCAGTCTAGCCCATCAAATACATCTCTCGGCTAAATTAGCCCAATAAAGATAACCGATTTTTTATTTAATCCATTAGGGTAAGTCAAAATTTATTTTGGGACTTACGATATTTTCTACAGTATTATTGAAACTCGTCACGCCGAAATGATGAGTTCGAATAAAATATAATTTTTTATTAAAATATATCACATCGAAATAAAAAAATTAGAATAAAAAATATTTTTTATTAGAACTCGTCACCTCGACGTGACGAGTTCTATATCAATATAGAAAAAAATCATAGTTCCCAAAATAAAATTTAATCACCCTAATAGGCTAAATAAAATACGCCAATTTTGCCACATCTCTCAATTCTGATGGGAACCCAAAAATATTGGAATTTAAAAACTGAAACTCAACTTAAATAACAAGAATATCTTGAAACTAAATGTTAACCAAAATATGATACTTATGAACATTATTTAAAATATTATTTTACTACCATAATATTTCTTTTTTTATATTATATTATATTTTATATAAATAAATATGATACTTATGAACATTATTTAAAATATAAATTTAATATACTAATTATATTAATTATATATTAAATCTTATTTCTCCTCAAAAGTTAGATAGTATAACGATTAAAATACTTTTATAAATTTTCATTCAAATATTTATAAATTAATATTAAAGTTTAACTTTAAAAAAATATATCACAAGGATAATTTGGTAAAATATGCATCTAAGTAATCTTATATTTATCTAACCAAACACTGTAATCTTATATTCTTGCTAAACAAATCAAACAAGGTAATACAATATTCCCATAGTAATGTTACATTTCAATAGTGTTATTTCCAAAAGTAATCTTACATTCCGTGAACCAAACACCACCCATAGAGTAGTTTGAGTATTAAATATGTTATTTTCTCGTAAGGTATTAGGTTTAAATAATTGTGTTTGTAAAATATGTGTGTCAATAGTTAATAAAAAATATAAACAAATATTATCTTATAATCATCTCAAATTATTTAAAAAATGATAAATTACACGGAAACCACTAAACTATGGTCTAAAATCACTTTGACCACCGATATTTCAATTTAATCAAACATACCATGATTCATTCAAACCAATCTCCGTTAATTTTTAATTGAAGAAGTAACATGACAGTTAATAAAATTTATATAATTATACATTTGATCATCAATACTTATATATTTTATCAATTTGATCCTAATTTTAGTTTAATTAAATAAATTAGTAACCTAATAAGAAATAGACAGGTGTCATCATATAATTGAATTTTATTTCTTAATTTAGATGTAACTCATTTTAATTATTTTTCTTCCAATCATATGGTGACATGTGTCACCATCTGGTTGAAGGAAAAATGAAGCATGAAGAAATAGAGCTAGTATATGGGCTAAGGCCCGCGGGCTACCAGTATAACCCGTGAACCGTGCGGGCTTCGGACTTCAAAAAATGAAGCTCGTTTAAATTGCGGGTTTTTTTAACCCGAAGCATTAAACCCGCGGATTTAATGGGTATACCCGCGGGCTACCCGCGAAGCCCGCAATAGCCCGCTTAATTTAATTTTTTTCAAAGGGATAAATAAATTTTTTTGTTCTTAAATTTAGTAAAAAAATATTAATTTTAATTCCTGAATTTTTTTAATCTACATTACATATGAATTTAGTTTTTTCATATTCATAGTCATTTTAATGATGTATCATTTTAAGATTATACCTAGAGCTGACAAGATGCCATGTGTTTTAATGAGGCTTATTGTTGGCTTCCTTGTTCAAATACGGTGTACTTGCAATTTGCAAATTAGACCAATTGGAATTCATGAGGTTCTTGTAAACAACTTGCCTTTAAAACTCTAATAATTAAGCTTGAAATTGAGTCAATAGGTTAGGTCCAAAGTTGTCTCCTTCCGAAAAATGTCCAATCTTTGATATGTACCAAAAATTGGTTGTTAGGATTTGAGGTTGATGGTAAATATTATAATTCTTAATGTTTAGTAAAATTGTTTCTTTAGAAATTTACTTTTGATTTCAAAATTTAAACTATCTAATATATTATGATTTTTCTTATATTGTAGATGAAGTGGACAAGTCTCTGGTGATTGGAAAAATGGAAGATTCAACTACATCCAAGGATTCAAAAAACATTGAATATTATTGATGTTGATTTTATTTAGACTTATTGAGACTTATTAGTGTTATGGTGTTATTTATTTTAGATTTATTGAGACTTAATGGTGTTATGATGTTATTTATTTTAGACTTATTGAGATTTAATGGTGTTATGGTGTTATTTATTTTAGACTTTATCTTGAGACTTATTGAAACTTTTGCTGCTACCTTCCTTTTCAAGTTGTTGGAGCATTTTTAAAGGTGTAGCAAGTTAGAACATTGTTTTTTAATGCATTTTAAACTTTTAAAATTGTTGTTATTTAACGGGCCACGGGCAAGCCCGTTTAGCCCGTGGGTTAAATGGACGGGCCGCGGGTGTAACCCCCCAGACCGATGCGGATAACCTGATCCGATCTGGGTTGTCACATTAGGGCCACCGGAGCGACCCACTGTAAAAATAGCGGAAAATTTAAAACTTTTTTATCAGAACATGTAAACTTATAAAATTATTTGTCACTATTTAAAAATAAAACAGATTTCTAGACTCGTATATAAAATAAAATACAATTACATGCCCCCTAATCACATGTACCATACTCTGCAAACAGCACCGGAAGAACTCCCTTACTGAAGTCGATAGCTGCACTGGTACCATTCTTTTAGCCTGAAAAGATGAGTAATAGAGTGAGCTTCGAAAAACTCAGTAATACAGAACTACCAGATGATGCTACATGACATGAGAATAAATGGGAAACCATAATTTCCTTATTGAATCATACGTATACCAGTGGGTGGAATAATCTGGGGTTCCCTTAGAAGTTCATCGAGTAAAAGCCATGAATCTCAGTTCATAAGAAACCTTTCAAAGTATGACATTTTCAGGAGATCGAATAGGATGTCTAGTGTGTTCCAACAGTATAATAAAATCATAATAGGTATACTTATCAAATGATAGTTCAGTAAATCTCATAAAATCATAATGAAATTTAACTTTTGAAACTTGTAGTTTAAACCATTCTCTTGTGCACCATATGCAGTTCCTAGAACTGCATCCATAGGGCTTACCTTAAGCACACAGCGAAAAGGAAGCCAACCTAAGGATAGGCTTTGGGACCTGTATCCTTAAGTCCGTAAGTCCATAGGGCTTACCCTAAGAACACAGCAAAAGGAAGACAACCTAATGGAACATCTTAGGGCCCGTGAGCCTACCCAAGAGTCACATTAGGTCCGTCAAAGTTTTCCAGCTTGATCAAAGCTGTACTTTATAAATTCGTATCAAAAATACAATTGCATCGTGACATAAATTCCATAAATCCATATACATGGTAATCAAATACCAGTTCAAACTAAAAAAATCAGATAGTCGTCTTAATCCATAAAACATCACAATAAATTGGTGCATCAATAAAACATGAGCCATAGAATTCAGTGTACCACATTTTAAAACAAATAAAATAGTTCAGTAATAAATAGGGAACACACTAGAGAATCCAAGTATTTTCAGAGGCCATTGTAGTTATCATTATGGATAACATGAAACTTATGAAATTTGATCGAATTCCAGGAACAAGGTCCTATTGAGGAGAATCGATTACTAACCGATCTAGCCAGACATTTAAGGTTGATACTTTAGAATCTCACTATATTTTCGTGTGCATTAAGAAAACATTCAGGAACCTTTATACATAATAATTCTAAATTCAGATTTACTGCGAGTGATTCCATTACCCAAACAATCAGGGGTATTCAGGAATATACTTTGAATTCATAGGATTTCAGCCCAATTGAACCAAATGCGGTATTCAAAATCTTTTCCTTTTGCATTACTTGCTTTTTCAAACATGACCAAAGTGATTTTAAATGAAATATAGAATCGAAGATTCAAGTCATTTACAATCTACGACTATCGATCATATTATCAAACAACTCGAGTTACACAACTCCCAAACTGATGCATGTCAACAAGTCAATTTATTATCCTTTCAGTGTATTCACTCTTTAATACCATAATGCAGATCCATAGATCATCTCCATAATCATCACTGAATAAATCTTCCAACAGTCTTTATTTCATTTCCTCGTTTCAACAATATCAGGAAATACGGACGTACTTGATCCATGGCTCATAACCCATGAGGACAATTCATCATGTAAGTTCAACAGTGTTTCCAAACTCATCCAATCACTTATTTAATCCTCAGTCATTGATGTTACTTAGTTCGTTCAGTAAGCAAGTCTATCCCGATTACTTTAAAGTTTTCCAGAATAATTAAGATGTTTCTGAATTTCAAATACACGTTTTACTTCATTTCAGCTCAATTTATTCATGTAATAAAGTCATTCTGGTATTCGTGGTTGATTTGACTCACGAATACCCACTTATTAGTACTGTATGCGCTCTAGAGTTGAGCTGAGCCAAGTACTTCCAGAATTATCATCGATCCAAATTTGAGAAGATGAACAAACATTCAAGTGGTACTTATATCATTCAGGTAATGATATAGCACTAACGTTGGTTGATCACTTAAGTTGCGTTCCATAACTTTTAAGAGCAGTACAACATCCATGTTTATTTGGATTCCTTAATTAATCCAAGACATTCACTTATTCTAGGCCAATAGGGTATTTTGGTCATTTTAGTGCTCAATATTTTTCTATTCATTTCAAAGGTTGAGTATATCCATTCATTCCCGAGCTTGGTTATATTCTTGAATCATTTCCATTCCAGGGGTATTTTGATTATTTTACAAATCTAGAATATTTCAATCATTTCCTTCCGTTCGGTCTTATTATTTAATTCAAACTTATCATTTATGTCAGTCCTTTTGAACTATTACGACAAAATATCACCATCGATAAATTATTATTCTTCACGTACTTACTCAAGTCGGAGATTTTCAAGTTAAATGCCTTCTCAGATGTTACTAACGGATTATCAGAATTTTCCATACAAAAATAGGATCTCAACAATCAAATCAGTAATTTATCGGTTTAAAAACAAATTCTCATGTTACTTCCTCATTCAGAGTCAACTTGGACTATTTTTACCTCTCAAGGGCATTTTTGTAATTTCTTAATCAGATAATTTCGGTATTAACTCTTAATGAAAATAATTATACTTTAGAGATCCAATGGTTAATTGCTTTCCCGAACATTCTTTGATCTTGAAATGATTCCTTCACAAACTCTCCTATGATTAAAACCGGTTATCCATAATTTCCAAATAAAACTAACATTTCTTATGCACATCAGTTGTTATATCGGATCAATATGTCTTTTCAGAGTTATTAACCAACTTCCAGGGACAATTCTTGTCATCCTACAACATAAAGGTATTTTCGTAATTTTACCCTACCGGAATATTCTTATAATTTCCCATCCAAGTACTTTTAACATTTAACCTTTGATGATATAAAATATAATTTACAAATCCATGTCTGATTTCTTTATCACTAATCACAAACTTGTAATTTAATTCTTACAATCTTTCAATCTCTTATATTAGTCATTCGATCCATATTCAGTTACCGAATTTCTACTACATTCATATCGAGTGTATAAATTAACCAACTCTACAAAAGTGACCAATATTATCTTATTCAAGCATTTACCAATATTAACATGTTCCATAAAGCATAAAGAGGTAGTAAAGTAATACCTCGATTTCCATGCCATACTGATCGACCATTTAAAATCTATTCAAGTGCCCTCTATCTTTAATTCAACTTCCAGTAATTCCTCGGTTACAAAGCAACCGAATTTACGTTAGAAACGGAACTTAAATAAGAACCATATTGAATCTGAAGGTAATCATTGAAAAATAGCTTACCGGGTGTGAATTTGGCAAAACGAACTTCGGATTTGGACTCAGGACGTTGATAAATCCCAAATAATAACTCTTGAATTCAAGCTCACCAACTCAATTTCTAGCTTCCAATCTTTTTCTAACGAACACGGAAAATCTATCGTACAAATACGACTTCCAATAATTTTCCTTGCCATAATAAAAATAACTTATTAGAATCTAATTAATAATTTGGAAACCCAATTTGCATAACTAAAAACTTGAAGAGCTAGTAATATTTAATTACTAACATCATGGACTAAATTGATCTTGTAAAAACTATTATGTCATAACTATAACCACTTGAAAACTAAGAGACAAGGTAAAGATCTCACCAAACTTGGATGACATACCTTGTGGTTACCCCTTTTTGCATGTTATCTAAAATTCTCCAACAACCCACGTGCATTTTTTCCTTCCACCATTTCTTTTCCATTCATTTGCTTAATCTTTAAAGCTTCAAGCCATATTCTACAGATGAACAAGGAAGCCTCGTCGATAGGTAGTTGAACGCCGACGACCACCGTATCAACCGTCATCACTAGTCGTCGATCGAGAACCAACATACATGGTTCAAATCGCATCAAACTCTTCATTACTAATCCAACCTCCGAATACTTTGCTTTGTACATACAACATTCCAGGTTTGGCCCTGGGTTTAGAGTTGATTGATTTGTAGATGATTTGTGAGCATCTTTGTTAGCTGAGAAACACTCCTCAAAGAAATTCTTCATCGGGAAACTTGCAACAACAACTGGCTCAGGACCATGTGTACCTCGTTCGAGCACACTAAGATCAGATATTGAAGAAACTGCGAGGGATCTCCGAGAAGTTCTGAGCTGAATCCGAGCACAAATCAAACGTGTACAAATAAACACTAATAACATAATACTCGTTGTGAAACCTATAACTGTCATCACCAAATTCATCCCTCCCGATATCATTTTTCTAAATATTTATTTGTTCTACAAAAACAAACGTAAAACAGAAAAGAAAATCAACTTCTCAAGCTCATTCCAATCAGCTGAAACAAACTGAAGAAATTCCAAGACAACCCATTTTCGATTTACACGAGCATGATATGAAATTGAAGGGCTTTAGTTGGAGTGACAGAGCGAAAGCACTAGAAGTGAAATATTTTGAGTTTTGATGCTGATTGTTCTATTTTTGGGAAACATAGAGGGAATCTATTAGAAAAATTATATATATAAGAAAAGGCAAAAGTTTCGTTGGGAACAATCAGTGATATTTGCTGCCATTTAAGTGGAATCATAAGGTCACACGCTATTCTTTTTTTTATAAGAATGGAGATTGTTGTTGGGAAATGACAAAGAAAATAATTTCTTTAATTGATTTCCAGCTTGGAGGATACTTGCCGAAAATGAAAGCTGGAAGCAATGGGTTCCATCCTTACTTAAAAAAATATATCTCATATGAGTGGCCCTCAATTGTTTAATAAAATAATAGTATAATACAACAATTATTAGCCAACCACACTTTAAATCATTTAACAATAATAAGCTAACGTATTCTAGAAATCTCTTAACTTATAATAACCAAATGAGGGAAAATTATAACTAAAGTCCATGAATTTATGAATTTTCTCCATAATTCTTTTGAACCCAATACTTTATAATTTCTAAAATTTAACCCCTAAATTGGGGTGTGACAATTCTCCCCTCCTTAAAAGAATTTCGTCCTCGAAATTCATTCATGTCACAGAATTGCATAAATGAAACTTACATGAGTTCTTTCATATCTTTCAGTAGCTTTTACAGAACTACCAATACTCTATTAATCCTTAACCAACTGAGTATACATTTTATTCAGAACTCTCCCTCATTCCAATAAAATAATCAGAACAGATTCAACCTTGTGGAAACAATTCAGCCTTGATTACGAAATTAGACTCATAGAGCAGCAACATATCCCAATTTAATTTCTGGAGTCGAGTCAGCATTTCTCGGATAATTAACTCTCACATGGCTCGTGGGGTACTTTACAACGTTTAGGCAGATGTTAATGGTATTCCTTTTTGTACAAGTATAGTCTTAACGGATAGAAACTTCGGTTTACTTATTACAGATAGAGACTCAACCTTGGAGTTCCAGTTCAGAGAGGTACGATTGCAGTCTAGTGGCATGTATTGATTAGACATCTTTTTGAAATTCGATCGGCCGGTCTATCTTGAAAATTGTGACTCAAACCATGGCTCTGATATCACTAAATGTAATCCCCCAGACCGATGCGAATAACCCGATCCGATCTGGGTTGTCACATTAACGCCACCGGAGCGACCCACTGTAAAAATAGCGGAAAATTTAAATTTTTTTTATCAGAACATGTAAACTTATAAAATCATTTGTCACTATTTAAAAATAAAACAGATTTCCAGACACGTATATAAAACAAAATATAATTACATGCCCCCTAATCACATGTACCATACTCTGCAAACAGCACCGGAAGAACTCCCTTACTGAAGTCGATAGCTGCACTGGCACCATTCTTTTAGCCTGAAAAGATGAGTAATAGAGTGAGCTTCGAAAAAACTCAGTAATACAGAACTACTAGATGATGCTACATGACATGCAGATAAATGGGAAACCATAATTTCCTTATTGAATCATACGTATACCAGTGGGTGGAATAATCTGGGGTTCCCTTAGAAGTTCATCGAGTAAAAGCCATGAATCTCAATTCATAAGAAACTTTTCAAAGTATGACATTTTCAGGAGATCGAATAGGATGTCTAATGTGTTCCAACAGTATAATAAAATCATAATAGGTACACTTATCAAATGATAGTTCAGTAAATCTCATAAAATCATAATGAAATTTAACTTTTAAAACTTGTAGTTTAAACCATTCTCTTATACACCATCCGCAGTTCCTAGAACTGCGTCCATAGGGCTTACCTTAAGCACACAGCGAAAAGGAAGCCAACCTAAGGATAGGCTTTGGGACCTGTATCCTTAAGTCCGTAAGTCCATAGGGCTTACCCTAAGCACACAACAAAAGGAAGCCAACCTAATGGAACATCTTAGGGCCCGTGAGCCTACCCAAGAGTCACATTAGGTCCGTCAAAGTTTTCCAGCTTGATCAGAGCTGTACTTTATAAATCCGTATAAAAAATACAATTGCACCGTGACATAAATTCCATAAATCCATATACATGGTAATCAAATACCAGTTCAAACTAAAAAAATCAGATAGACGTCTTAATCCATAAAACATCACAATAAATTGGTGCATCAATAAAATAGGAGCCATAGAATTCAGTGTACCACATTTTAAAACAAATAAAACAGTTCAGTAATAAATAGGGAACACACTAGAGAATCCAAGTATTTTCAGAGGCCATTGTAGTTATCATTATGGATAACATGAAACTTATGAAATTTGATCGAATTCCAGGAACAAGGTCCTATTGAGGAGAATCGATTACTAACCGATCTAGCCAGACATTTAAGGTTGATACTTTAGAATCCCACTATATTTTCGTGTGCATTAGGAAAACGTTCAGGAACCTTTATACATAATAATTCTAAATTCAGATTTACTGCGAGTGATTCCATTACCCAAATAATCAGGGGTATTCAGGAATATACTTTGAATTCATAGGATTTCAGCCCAATTAAACCAAATGAGGTATTCAGAATCTTTTTCTTCTGCGTTACTTGCTTTTTCAAACATGACCAAAGTGATTTTAGATGAAATATAGAATCGAAGATTCAAGTCATTTACAATCTACGACAATCGATCATATTATCAAACAACTCGAGTTACACAACTCCCAAACTGATGCATGTCAACAAGTCAATTCATTATCCTTTCAGTGTATTCACTCTTTAATACCATAATGCAGATCCATAGATCATCCCCATAATCATCACTGAATAAATCTTCCAACAGTCTTTATTTCATTTCCACGTTTCAACAATATCAGGAAATACGGACGTACTTGATCCATGGCTCATAACCCATAAGGACAATTCATCATGTAAGTTCAACAGTGTTTCCAAACTCATCCAATCACCTATTTAATCCTCAGTCATTGATGTTACTTAGTTCGTTTAGTAAGCAAGTCTAACTCGATTACTTTAAAGTTTTCCAGAATAATTCAGACATTTCTGAATTTCAAATACACGTTGTACTTCATTTCAGTTCAATTTATTCATGTAATAAAGTCATTCTGGTATTCGTGGTTGATTTGACCCACGAATACCCACTTATTAGTACTGTATGCGCTCTAGAGTTGAGCTGAGCCAAGTACTTCCAGAATTATCATCGATCCAAATTTAAGAAGATGAACAAACATTCAAGTGGTACTTATATCATTCAGGTAATGATATAGCACTAACGTTGGTTGATCACTTAAGCTGCGTTCCATAACTTTTAAGAGCAGTACAACATCCATGTTTATTTGGATTCCTTAAGTAATCCAAGACATTCACTTATTCTAGGCCAATAGGGTATTTTGGTCATTTTAGTGCTCAATATTTTTCTATTCATTTCAAAGGTTGAGTATATCCATTCATTCCTGAGCTTGGTGACATTCTTGAGTCATTTCCATTCCATGGGTATTTTGATTATTTTACAAATCTAGAATATTTCAATCATTTCCTTCCGTTCGGTCTTATTATTTAATTCAAACTTATCATTTATGTCAGTCCCTTTGAACTATTCTGACAAAATATCACCATCGATAAATTATTATTCTTCACGTACTTACTCAAGTCGGAGATTTCCAAGTTAAATGCCTTCTCAGATGTTACTAATGGATTATCAGAATTTTCCATACAAAAATAGGATCTCAACAATCAAATCAGTAATTTATCGGTTTAAAAACAAATTCTCATGTTACTTTCTCATTCAGAATCAACTTGGACTATTTTTACCTCTCAAGGGCATTTTCGTAATTTCTTAATCAGATAATTTCGATATTAACTCTTAACGAAAATAATTATACTTTAGAGATCCAATGGTTAATTGCTTTCCCGAACATTCTTTGATCTTGAAATGATTCCTTCACAAACTCTCCTATGATTAAAACCGGTTATCCATAATTTCCAAATAAAACTAACATTTCATATGCACATCAGTAGTTATATCAGATCAATATGTCTTTTCAGAGTTATTAACCAACTTCCAGGGACAATTCTTGTCATCCTACAACATAAAGGTATTTTCGTAATTTTACCCTACCGGAATATTCTCATAATTTCCCATCCAAGTACTTTTAACTTTTAACCTTTGATGATATAAAATATAATTTACAAATCCATGTCTGATTTCTTTATCACTAATCACAAACTTGTAATTTAATTCTAACAATCGTTCAATCTCTTATACTAGTCATTCGATCCATATTCAGTTACCGAATTTCTACTACATTCATATCGAGTGTATAAATTAACCAACTCCACAAAAGTGACCAATATTATCTTATTCATGCATTTACCAATATTAACATGTTCCATAAAACATAAAGAGGTAGTAAAGTATTACCTCGATTTCCGTGTCATACTGATCGACCATTTAAACTCTATTCGAGTGCCCTCTATCTTTAATTCAACTTCCAGTAATTCCTCGGTTACAAAGCAACCGAATTTACGTTAGAAACGGAACTTAAATAAGAACCATATTGAATCTGAAGGTAATCATTGAAAAATAGCTTACCAGGTGTGAATTTGGCAAAACGAACTTCAGATTTGGACTCAGGACGTTGATAAATCCCAAACAATAACTCTTGAATTCAAGCTCACCAACTCAATTTCTAGCTTCCAATCTTTTTCTAACGAACACGGATAATCTATCGTATAAATACGACTTCCAATAATTTTCCTTGCCATAATAAAAATAACTTATTAGAATCTAATTAATAATTTGGAAACCCAATTTGCATAACTAAAAACTTGAAGAGCTAGTAATATTTAATTACTAACATCATGGACTAAATTGATCTTGTAAAAACTATTATGTCATAACTATAACCACTTGGAAACTAAGAGACAAGGTAAAGATCTCACCAAACTTGGATGGCATACCTTGTGGTTACCCCTTTTTGCATGTTATCTAAAATTCTCCAACAACCCACGTGCATTTTTTCCTTCCACCATTTCTTTTCCATTCATTTGCTTAATCTTTAAAGCTTAAGCCATATTCTGCAGATGAACAAGGAAGCCTCGTCGATAGGTAGTTGAACGTCGACGACCACCGTATCAACCGTCGTCACTAGTCGTCGATCGAGAACCAACATACATGGTTCACATCGCATCAAACTCTTCATTACTTGTAACAATCCGAAAAATTGAAAAAAAAATATATAATTGTAATTTGGGGTTTTAATTAAGTTAATTGGTGAAATTTGAGGATTTAATTGGAAGTTTTTAAAACTTGTAGCATGTTTTAAAAAGTGGAGGAAATTCAGTGACCAATCACTGAATAATGCCAAGGAGTGTCGGCAGATTGTTCTTCTTCTTATATGCGTGCAAATTGATTCTGGTTTCATACCAGAACAATTTGCTAAGTTTTTACCCCCACGCATCTCAACTTTCAACCACGATCCTGACGTCGTCCGACCTCCGATCATTGTTTTGAAAACACCATCGTGTTCATCATCGAGCGAGGAACAAATCCCTTAGATTAATTGAAGCGAAACGCTGCCAAACGCCGGGAATTTCCAGTCAAAGTCTCGATGTATTTTTTTAGCTAAATCGCCGAGAAAATCTTAAATTCATCGCTGATCGTTGCTCTGTTTACGACACCTCCCGCACCATCGCGTTCCTTGTGCCGTTCCGAGTCCGCCGGTGTCATCCTCGATCTCCGTTGACGGCGGCGCGTGGGGAGGTGGATCAGTCAAAGATTCGGCCGAGTCGAAATCGAGCTCTCCGCCGTTCAAAAATTTGAACCGATCTTTGTAAGTATCTCGAAATCGCTCAAAATAATTTTTAGAAATTTTTCCGTGATTTTTAGAGCCCCGGAGGACGTCGCACGCGCCCACACGCGCCGCCGCAGGCGAGTGAACACTGGAAACTGGTTTTTACCGGTTTAACCGGTTTTGAACCGGTTTTTACCGGTTTGACCGGTCACGACCCGTTTACCCGTTTACCCGACCCGACCAGTTTACCCGACCCGACCGTTGACCCGACCCGTTGACCGTTGACCGTTGACCGTTGACCGTTGCTATTCTGGGAATTAATTCGGTTTTGGTGCTATTGTGGGAATTAATTCGAAAATGGTGCTATTTGTGTAAAATGTTTGAAAGTTTGTTGACCTACTTTGACCAGAACTTTGACCGGCTTTGACCGGCTATTAAACGACCTCTGTTTTCGACCGAGAATACCTATCCTGATAGTTTTTGACGTCCCGAATCCGTTTTTGGGGTCCGTTTTGCTAAATTCAAACCCGAAAGTCTCCAAATTGTCAGTCAAAACCGTTGACTTTAATTTTGACCAAGAATTCGAAATTTTAGAAGGTCATACTTTATGTTTTTCGACGTCCTGAATTTGATTTCGAAGTCCGTTTTGCCTAATTCTGATCCGAAATTCCCGAATCGAGCTTGTAAACCCAAAAGGCTTAATATTTTAATATTTTGATTATTTAAATGAGATTTGGTCAAGGATTTACTCAATAAAATATTTTATGAAGGTACTCGTGTTTCACCTGAGCAAGGATCAATTAGGTCCGGTATTATCCGTTCGTTAGATCAGCCTGAACCGCGTACTACGAGAATTACCCGTAGGTTTCCGTATATTATTTAAATAATATTTAGATTATTTATATTAGGATTCCAATATGGATTTTTTTTTTCTAATTCGTAGGATCTAGCGCTGCAGCAGAACGTGATCGACAAACCCAATAGTAGGATTCCCTATCCGATTTCTCAGAGTGTGACAGGTGTGTTTCCTGACAGTGTTGTTTTACTGTTTTAAATATTATTTGAATTATTCCAGAATGGTGATTATTCAAAATATTGTTATGACATGATACATGATATCTGATTTCTGAATAATGGTTACCGACATTTGATTACCGTATTTCTGTATATGATTTTCAAGCATGATCTATTTTCATGTTTTAATGGATTAATCACCATTTTTACTCGAATACATATTTGTTTATTAATGTCATTGGGGAGGAAAGAATTGTTGGAGGAAGAAAATATTGCAGGCTCCTCGGCTTTGTGCTCAGGGCCTTACTGGTCGTGACGGGGTGTATGGTTATGGGAACCTACACAATTTGTTCGTGACGGATGGGGGTAGTGTTCATATTTAAAAAAAAACATGTTGCATAAATCGATTTTATTGATAATATCTTATTAATATGTTTTTGTACGCTGTATGGAACACACTGGGCTTTTTAGCTCATTCTGTAAATTTTAACATTTTTCAGATAACAGCAGACCGTAAGCTAGCAGATTTGGCATCAGGAGAAATCAACTACTTTATTTTGTACGAACATATATTTCTGTATGTTTTTCGGTTATGTTTGGTGACATGTATTTTATTATTGTTTTGGACATATTTGTATTATTAATATTATGTTCTATATTATATTTAACGTTCTATAAGTTATATATATATAAAAAAAAAAAAAAACCTCTGAATGGGATATGTGACCACTTAGGTTTGGGTCTAACTCACAGACCGGGTCTTGGGGGGTTACATTTGGTGGTATCAGAGCCTTCGGTTTTAAACACTCGGACTGTATATGGGTCCTAAACTTTGAATTTTTTTATAAAAAAAAAATGTCACCTTATGTTATGATTTAAAGTTTTATCGAGATCCCTGATGCTAATCTGACATATGTTTCAAATTCTTCTGTAGAGCCTTATAGATCCAACGATGAATACTGCTAGAGGTCGTAGGACAGGACGTGGACGTGGTAGAGGGCGAGTCACTCGACCTTCTGTTACGATAGAAGATCCGATGTCAGCACGTGATCCTCCTGTTCCGCAAGTAGATCCGACTCTTTCTCATGATGATCAGTTTACTCCTATGAGAGACCCTCCCATCACTGAAGATGAGGATTCTGAGATGAATGAAGACGCCATTAATAGAGCTATCTTCCGCATGTTTCAGAGAGCTGCTAGAGCCCCTAGTAACATGACTGCAGTGGAGATTTCAAATTCTCTGGTTGCTGCTGGTGTAGTACCATTCGAGGGTATTACTGGTGGACCTCCGACAGACGCTGAGTATTGGCTGGAGGACACAGAAAGGATTATGGATGAGATGGACCTCAGACCTGAGCAAAAGTTAAAGGGGGCCCTAACTATGTTGAAGAAAGAAAGCTTCAGATGGTGGCAATCCATTTCTGGTAGTATTCCGAGGAACCAATTAACATGGAATCTTTTCAAGACGCGCTTCCGAAGTCGCTACATCGGAGAGAGATATCTGCAGGAGCGACGCCAGGAGTTTCAGAATCTGGAGCAGGGTAATATGTCTGTTATGGATTATGAGGTTGAATTCATCCGATTGAGCCGATATGCTCCTGGACTTGTGGACACTGAGACAGATCGATGCTTGAGGTTCGAAAATGGACTCAGGTATGAGATCAGGAGTCGAGTCGTTACCCACCGAGAGAGAAATTTTGACGCCCTGGTTGAGATAGCCAAGACTGCTGAGGAAATAGAGCGATTGGGTATAGAGCACAAGAGAGATAATGATCGAGCCCAGAATCGATTCAGGAGGCCTTCTGGTTCTGTTAATTCTTCTGCACATCCTAGCAAGAGAGGCAGGGGTGATTCTTTTCAGAGAGGCGGTGCAAGTGTCAGACCTGTTGCATCTGGTGCTTCAACAGTTCAGTCTTCTAGACATGGTGGTTCTTTTGGGTCGCAACCCTTTCCAACATGTGATTATTGCGGGAAAAATCACTTTGGAGAATGCAGGAAGAAATTGGGCACTTGTTATAAATGTGGGTCTGGTGACCATTATTTGAAGGATTGTCCGGAGATACCTCATTCTGTTCAGACACCAGCTCGTACTCCCGCTAGTTCTCATAGTACAGTTCAGACTCCAGCACGGGGACGTACTCAGGAGATAGCACATGGATCAGCTAATAGAGGCCGAGCATCTCAGAGTAGGGGTCCAATCAGATCTGAGGCCAGACAACCTGCATTGGTTTACACTGCTAGACTTCGACAAGATCGAGATGGGCCTAATGTGACTGCAGGTACTGTTACTATTCATTCAGTTCCATACTTTGCATTGTTTGATAGTGGCTCTACAAATTCCTATGTATCACATTCCGTTTCTGAGGGTCTAAATATTCCTGTTGAGAATACTGAGCGTTCAGTGATAGTTCAAAGTCCCTTAGGCCAATCCATCGTGTTGGATCGTATTTTTAGAGAGTGCCCTATAGAGATCAATGGGGAGATTTTTCTGGCTGACCTGATGGAGTTACCCTTTAAAGAGTTCGATTTGATTCTCGGCGTAGATTGGTTGGACAAACATCGAGTAAATATTGATTTTGAGACTAAGAAAGCTGTTCTGAAGACCTCAGATAATCGAAAGATTGTAATGATCGGGGAACGACGTGGATTTCTGACGAATGTTGTGTCTACTTTAGTAGCGGAGAAGATGATCAGGAAGGGTTCCAAGGCGTTTCTTGCTTATATTTTGGACACTAGGAGATCGCAATTCGATATTGAAGGCATCCGAATTGTCAAGGAATTTCCTGATGTTTTTCCCGAGGAGTTGCCTGGATTACCTCCAGATAGAGAAGTCGAGTTTGTGATTGAAGTCTATTCTGGTTCCACCCCAGTTTCAATGGCTCCTTATCGTATGGCCCCAAAGGAGCTTAAAGAACTGAAAATCCAACTCCAGGAGTTGTTGGACAGGGGATTTATCCGACCCAGTGTATCACCGTGGGGAGCCCCAGTTCTCTTTGTCAAGAAGAAAGATGGGACGTTGAGACTCTGTATCGATTATAGGAAACTAAACAAGCTCACGGTGAAAAACAAATATCCTCTGCCCAGAATCGACGATCTATTTGACCAATTTCGAGGGGCTTCTATCTTTTCAAAGATAGACTTAAGATCTGGTTATTATCAACTTAAATTGAAAGATTCGGATATTCCGAAGACTGCTTTCCGTACTCGATATGGGCATTATGAGTTTTTAGTGATGTCATTCGGGTTAACTAATGCCCCTGCTGCTTTTATGGATCTGATGCATAGGGTATTTCGACCTTATTTGGACTATTTTTAGTTGTATTCATTGATGACATACTGGTGTATTCTAGAAGTGAAACAGAACATGAGGAGCATTTAAGGATTGTTCTTCAGACTCTAAGGGAGAATAAGCTATACGCTAAGTTGAGCAAGTGTGAATTCTGGCTCAGCGAAGTGACTTTTCTTGGACATATCGTCTCTGCTGATGGTATTCAG
This sequence comes from Hibiscus syriacus, assembly GCF_006381635.1. NCBI lineage: Eukaryota > Viridiplantae > Streptophyta > Magnoliopsida > Malvales > Malvaceae > Hibiscus > Hibiscus syriacus. Next base: position 7,488,151 of record NW_024062800.1, on the reverse strand, counting down.
GTAGATCCGAGCAAAGTGGAGGCTATTATGAACTGGAAGCAACCCAGAAACATCTCTGAGATCCGTAGTTTCTTGGGCTTAGCTGGTTACTACCGTCGTTTCGTTGAGGGGTTCTCCCTTATTGCAGCTCCTCTGACGAAACTATTGAGGAAAGATGTTCCATTTGTCTGGTCTGAGGACCAACAAGCTAGCTTTGAGAAATTGAAGACTGTTTTAACTCAAGCCCCAGTGTTGATTCAGCCTGAATCTGGGAAGGATTTTTCTGTCTACAGTGATGCTTCTCATTCTGGATTAGGATGTGTTTTGATGCAAGAGAAGAAGGTTGTCGCTTATGCGTCACGTCAGTTAAGGCCGCATGAGCGTAATTATCCTACTCACGATCTGGAATTAGCTGCGGTGGTTTTTGCTTTAAAGATCTGGAGACACTACCTCTACGGAGAAAAGTGTTATATATATACTGATCATAAGAGTCTGAAATATCTGCTTACTCAGAAAGAATTAAATTTGAGACAGCGTCGCTGGTTGGAGCTTTTAAAGGACTATGATTTTGAGATAGAATATCATCCAGGGAAGGCTAATGTAGTGGCAGACGCCTTGAGCCGTAAGGCGATATCAGATCTCAGAGCCTTATTTGCCAACTTGAGCTTATTTGATGATAATAGTTTGTTAGCAGAGTTACAGGTTAAACCTACTTTAGCCGAGGAGATTAAGGCTAAACAACTCCTTGATAACTCGTTGCTTTCCATTATTGAACAAGTTAAGCAAGGATCGAGTTCGGAGTATACTATGGATCAGGATGGTATTTTGTGTTTTCACGGTCGTTACTGCGTTCCTAAAGATGATGAGTTGAAACGGGTTATTCTTCAGGAGGCTCATAGTAGTCCTTATGCTATGCATCCTGGTGGGGACAAAATGTACAATAATCTCAAAGAGCGCTACTTTTGGACTGGTATGAAGAAAAATATTTCAGATTTTGTGGCGAGGTGTTTGACTTGTCAACAGGTTAAGGCAGAGCACCAACATCCATCTGGATTATTACAGTCAATTAAGATTCCTGAGTGGAAATGGGAGCGTATTACGATGGACTTCGTTACTGGTCTTCCTCTAACTCCTTCCAAAAAGGATTCTATCTGGGTGATTGTTGATCGACTCACCAAGTCAGCGCACTTTATCCCTGTTCGGGTTAATTATTCTCTGGATAAACTGGCTAAGTTGTACATTTCTGAGATCGTTAGACTTCATGGTGTTCCGTTGTCTATCATATCTGATCGAGATCCGAGATTCACTTCCAGGTTCTGGAAAGCTTTGCATGAGGCTATGGGTACTCGTTTGAATTTCAGTACAGCTTTTCATCCTCAAACTGATGGACAGTCTGAGCGAGTGATTCAGGTGTTGGAGGATATGTTACGGGGCTGTGTGATTGATTTCCGTGGTAGTTGGGAAGATTTCTTGCCATTAGCTGAGTTTGCTTACAATAATAGTTATCAGACAAGTATTCGCATGGCACCGTATGAGGCTCTGTATGGACGTAGATGTCGTACTCCTATATGTTGGACAGAGTTGCATGATAGAAAAACTTTGGGTCCAGACTTGGTACGAGAGACTGAAGATACTGTTAGACTAATCCGTGATCGCTTAAGGGAGGCATTTGATAGGCAGAAGTCATACGCAGATAAGCGACGTAAGGATATCGAGTTTGAAGTTGGAGATCAGGTTTTTCTCAAGGTATCTCCATGGAAGAAGGTATTGAGATTTGGACGTAAAGGTAAACTGAGTCCGCGATTTATTGGGCCGTATCGTATTCTGAAGAAAGTTGGACCTGTTGCTTATCAGCTTGAGTTGCCTTCCCAGCTCAGTCGTATTCATGATGTTTTTCATGTTTCTATGTTGAGGCGATACCGTCCAGATCCAGATCACATCATTCAGGTTGATGAGGTAGAGCTGAGACCTGATTTGTCATATGAAGAGGAGCCTGTTCAGGTTTTAGAGAGAGATGAACGAGTTCTTCGGAATAGGCGTATCCCAATGGTCAAAGTTCAATGGAGTAATCGTAGCCCCTCAGAAGCTACTTGGGAGACGTTGGAGTCAATGGAGATTCAATTTCCGCATCTATTTTCATAAGGTAAATTTCGAGGACGAAATTTCTTGTAGAGTGGGAGAATTGTAACAATCCGAAAAATTGAAAAAAAAATATATAATTGTAATTTGGGGTTTTAATTAAGTTAATTGGTGAAATTTGAGGATTTAATTGGAAGTTTTTAAAACTTGTAGAATGTTTTAAAAAGTGGAGGAAATTCAGTGACCAATCACTGAATAATGCCAAGGAGTGTCGGCAGATTGTTCTTCTTCTTATATGCGTGCAAATTGATTCTGGTTTGATACCAGAACAATTTGCTAAGTTTTTACCCCCACGCATCTCAACTTTCAACCACGATCCTGACGTCGTCCGACCTCCGATCATTGTTTTGAAAACACCATCGTGTTCATCATCGAGCGAGGAACAAATCCCTTAGATTAATTGAAGCGAAACGCTGCCAAACGCCGGGAATTTCCAGTCAAAGTCTCGATGTATTTTTTTAGCTAAATCACCGAGAAAATCTTAAATTCATCGCTCATCGTTGCTCTGTTTACGACACCTCCCGCACCATCGCGTTCCTTGTGCCGTTCCGAGTCCGCCGGTGTCATCCTCGATCTCCGTTGACGGCGGCGCGTGGGGAGGTGGATCAGTCAAAGATTCGGCCGAGTCGAAATCGAGCTCTCCGCCGTTCAAAAATTTGAACCGATCTTTGTAAGTATCTCGAAATCGCTCAAAATAATTTTTAGAAAATTTTCCGTGATTTTTAGAGCCCCGGAGGACGTCGCACGCGCCCACACGCGCCGCCGCAGGCGAGTGAACACTGGAAACTGGTTTTGACCGGTTTAACCGGTTTTGAACCGGTTTTGACCGGTTTGACCGGTCACGACCCGTTTACCCGTTTACCCGACCCGACCAGTTTACCCGACCCGACCGTTGACCCGACCCGTTGACCGTTGACCGTTGACCGTTGCTATTCTGGGAATTAATTCGGTTTTGGTGCTATTGTGGGAATTAATTCGAAAATGGTGCTATTTGTGTAAAATGTTTGAAAGTTTGTTGACCTACTTTGACCAGAACTTTGACCGGCTTTGACCGGCTATTAAACGACCTTTGTTTTCGACCGAGAATACCTATCCTGATAGTTTTCGACGTCCCGAATCTGTTTTTGGGGTCCGTTTTGCTAAATTCAAACTCGAAAGTCTCCAAATTGTCTGTCAAAACCGTTGACTTTAATTTTAACCAAGAATTCGAAATTTTAGAAGGTCATACTTTATGTTTTTCGACGTCCTGAATTTGATTTCGAAGTTCGTTTTGCCAAATTCTGATCCGAAATTCCCGAATCGAGCTTGTAAACCCAAAAGGCTTAATATTTTAATATTTTGATTATTTAAATGAGATTTGGTCAAGGATTTACTCAATAAAATATTTTATGAAGGTACTCGTGTTTCACCTGAGCAAGGATCAATTAGGTCCGGTATTATCCGTTCGTTAGATCAGCCTGAACCGCGTACTACGAGAATTACCCGTAGGTTTCCGTATATTATTTAAATAATATTTAGATTATTTATATTAGGATTCCAATATGGATTTTTTTTTTCTAATTCGTAGGATCTAGCGCTGCAGCAGAACGTGATCGACAAACCCAATAGTAGGATTCCCTATCCGATTTCTCAGAGTGTGACAGGTGTGTTTCCTGACAGTGTTGTTTTACTGTTTTAAATATTATTTGAATTATTCCAGAATGGTGATTATTCAAAATATTGTTATGACATGATACATGATATCTGATTTCTGAATAATGGTTACCGACATTTGATTACCGTATTTCTGTATATGATTTTCAAGCATGATCTATTTTCATGTTTTAATGGATTAATCACCATTTTTACTCGAATACATATTTGTTTATTAATGTCATTGGGGAGGAAAGAATTGTTGGAGGAAGAAAATATTGCAGGCTCCTCGGCTTTGTGCTCAGGGCCTTACTGGTCGTGACGGGGTGTATGGTTATGGGAACCTACACAATTTGTTCGTGACGGATGGGGGTAGTGTTCATATTTAAAAAAAAAACATGTTGCATAAATCGATTTTTATTGATAATATCTTATTAATATGTTTTTGTACGCTGTATGGAACACACTGGGCTTTTTAGCTCATTCTGTAAATTTTAACATTTTTCAGATAACAGCAGACCGTAAGCTAGCAGATTTGGCATCAGGAGAAATCAACTACTTTATTTTGTACGAACATATATTTCTGTATGTTTTTCGGTTATGTTTGGTGACATGTATTTTATTATTGTTTTGGACATATTTGTATTATTAATATTATGTTCTATATTATATTTAACGTTCTATAAGTTATATATATATAAAAAAAAAAAACCTCTGAATGGGATATGTGACCACTTAGGTTTGGGTCTAACTCACAGACCGGGTCTTGGGGGGTTACATTTGGTGGTATCAGAGCCTTCGGTTTTAAACACTCGGACTGTATATGGGTCCTAAACTTTGAATTTTTTTATAAAAAAAAAATGTCACCTTATGTTATGATTTAAAGTTTTATCGAGATCCCTGATGCTAATCTGACATATGTTTCAAATTCTTCTGTAGAGCCTTATAGATCCAACGATGAATACTGCTAGAGGTCGTAGGACAGGACGTGGACGTGGTAGAGGGCGAGTCACTCGACCTTCTGTTACGATAGAAGATCCGATGTCAGCACGTGATCCTCCTGTTCCGCAAGTAGATCCGACTCTTTCTCATGATGATCAGTTTACTCCTATGAGAGACCCTCCCATCACTGAAGATGAGGATTCTGAGATGAATGAAGACGCCATTAATAGAGCTATCTTCCGCATGTTTCAGAGAGCTGCTAGAGCCCCTAGTAACATGACTGCAGTGGAGATTTCAAATTCTCTGGTTGCTGCTGGTGTAGTACCATTCGAGGGTATTACTGGTGGACCTCCGACAGACGCTGAGTATTGGCTGGAGGACACAGAAAGGATTATGGATGAGATGGACCTCAGACCTGAGCAAAAGTTAAAGGGGGCCCTAACTATGTTGAAGAAAGAAAGCTTCAGATGGTGGCAATCCATTTCTGGTAGTATTCCGAGGAACCAATTAACATGGAATCTTTTCAAGACGCGCTTCCGAAGTCGCTACATCGGAGAGAGATATCTGCAGGAGCGACGCCAGGAGTTTCAGAATCTGGAGCAGGGTAATATGTCTGTTATGGATTATGAGGTTGAATTCATCCGATTGAGCCGATATGCTCCTGGACTTGTGGACACTGAGACAGATCGATGCTTGAGGTTCGAAAATGGACTCAGGTATGAGATCAGGAGTCGAGTCGTTACCCACCGAGAGAGAAATTTTGACGCCCTGGTTGAGATAGCCAAGACTGCTGAGGAAATAGAGCGATTGGGTATAGAGCACAAGAGAGATAATGATCGAGCCCAGAATCGATTCAGGAGGCCTTCTGGTTCTGTTAATTCTTCTGCACATCCTAGCAAGAGAGGCAGGGGTGATTCTTTTCAGAGAGGCGGTGCAAGTGTCAGACCTGTTGCATCTGGTGCTTCAACAGTTCAGTCTTCTAGACATGGTGGTTCTTTTGGGTCGCAACCCTTTCCAACATGTGATTATTGCGGGAAAAATCACTTTGGAGAATGCAGGAAGAAATTGGGCACTTGTTATAAATGTGGGTCTGGTGACCATTATTTGAAGGATTGTCCGGAGATACCTCATTATGTTCAGACACCAGCTCGTACTCCCGCTAGTTCTCATAGTACAGTTCAGACTCCAGCACGGGGACGTACTCAGGAGATAGCACATGGATCAGCTAATAGAGGCCGAGCATCTCAGAGTAGGGGTCCAATCAGATCTGAGGCCAGACAACCTGCATTGGTTTACACTGCTAGACTTCGACAAGATCGAGATGGGCCTAATGTGACTGCAGGTACTGTTACTATTCATTCAGTTCCATACTTTGCATTGTTTGATAGTGGCTCTACAAATTCCTATGTATCACATTCCGTTTCTGAGGGTCTAAATATTCCTGTTGAGAATACTGAGCGTTCAGTGATAGTTCAAAGTCCCTTAGGCCAATCCATCGTGTTGGATCGTATTTTTAGAGAGTGCCCTATAGAGATCAATGGGGAGATTTTTCTGGCTGACCTGATGGAGTTACCCTTTAAAGAGTTCGATTTGATTCTCGGCGTAGATTGGTTGGACAAACATCGAGTAAATATTGATTTTGAGACTAAGAAAGCTGTTCTGAAGACCTCAGATAATCGAAAGATTGTAATGATCGGGGAACGACGTGGATTTCTGACGAATGTTGTGTCTACTTTAGTAGCGGAGAAGATGATCAGGAAGGGTTCCAAGGCGTTTCTTGCTTATATTTTGGACACTAGGAGATCGCAATCCGATATTGAAGGCATCCGAATTGTCAAGGAATTTCCTGATGTTTTTCCCGAGGAGTTGCCTGGATTACCTCCAGATAGAGAAGTCGAGTTTGTGATTGAAGTCTATTCTGGTTCCACCCCAGTTTCAATGGCTCCTTATCGTATGGCCCCAAAGGAGCTTAAAGAACTGAAAATCCAACTCCAGGAGTTGTTGGACAGGGGATTTATCCGACCCAGTGTATCACCGTGGGGAGCCCCAGTTCTCTTTGTCAAGAAGAAAGATGGGACGTTGAGACTCTGTATCGATTATAGGAAACTAAACAAGCTCACGGTGAAAAACAAATATCCTCTGCCCAGAATCGACGATCTATTTGACCAATTTCGAGGGGCTTCTATCTTTTCAAAGATAGACTTAAGATCTGGTTATTATCAACTTAAATTGAAAGATTCGGATATTCCGAAGACTGCTTTCCGTACTCGATATGGGCATTATGAGTTTTTAGTGATGTCATTCGGGTTAACTAATGCCCCTGCTGCTTTTATGGATCTGATGCATAGGGTATTTCGACCTTATTTGGACCAGCTTGTAGTTGTATTCATTGATGACATACTGGTGTATTCTAGAAGTGAAACAGAACATGAGGAGCATTTAAGGATTGTTCTTCAGACTCTAAGGGAGAATAAGCTATACGCTAAGTTGAGCAAGTGTGAATTCTGGCTCAGCGAAGTGACTTTTCTTGGACATATCGTCTCTGCTGATGGTATTCAGGTAGATCCGAGCAAAGTGGAGGCTATTATGAACTGGAAGCAACCCAGAAACATCTCTGAGATCCGTAGTTTCTTGGGCTTAGCTGGTTACTACCGTCGTTTCGTTGAGGGGTTCTCCCTTATTGCAGCTCCTCTGACGAAACTATTGAGGAAAGATGTTCCATTTGTCTGGTCTGAGGACCAACAAGCTAGCTTTGAGAAATTGAAGACTGTTTTAACTCAAGCCCCAGTGTTGATTCAGCCTGAATCTGGGAAGGATTTTTCTGTCTACAGTGATGCTTCTCATTCTGGATTAGGATGTGTTTTGATGCAAGAGAAGAAGGTTGTCGCTTATGCGTCACGTCAGTTAAGGCCGCATGAGCGTAATTATCCTACTCACGATCTGGAATTAGCTGCGGTGGTTTTTGCTTTAAAGATCTGGAGACACTACCTCTACGGAGAAAAGTGTTATATATACTGATCATAAGAGTCTGAAATATCTGCTTACTCAGAAAGAATTAAATTTGAGACAGCGTCGCTGGTTGGAGCTTTTAAAGGACTATGATTTTGAGATAGAATATCATCCAGGGAAGGCTAATGTAGTGGCAGACGCCTTGAGCCGTAAGGCGATATCAGATCTCAGAGCCTTATTTGCCAACTTGAGCTTATTTGATGATAATAGTTTGTTAGCAGAGTTACAGGTTAAACCTACTTTAGCCGAGGAGATTAAGGCTAAACAACTCCTTGATAACTCGTTGCTTTCCATTATTGAACAAATTAAGCAAGGATCGAGTTCGGAGTATACTATGGATCAGGATGGTATTTTGTGTTTTCACGGTCGTTACTGCGTTCCTAAAGATGATGAGTTGAAACGGGTTATTCTTCAGGAGGCTCATAGTAGTCCTTATGCTATGCATCCTGGTGGGGACAAAATGTACAATAATCTCAAAGAGCGCTACTTTTGGACTGGTATGAAGAAAAATATTTCAGATTTTGTGGCGAGGTGTTTGACTTGTCAACAGGTTAAGGCAGAGCACCAACATCCATCTGGATTATTACAGTCAATTAAGATTCCTGAGTGGAAATGGGAGCGTATTACGATGGACTTCGTTACTGGTCTTCCTCTAACTCCTTCCAAAAAGGATTCTATCTGGGTGATTGTTGATCGACTCACCAAGTCAGCGCACTTTATCCCTGTTCGGGTTAATTATTCTCTGGATAAACTGGCTAAGTTGTACATTTCTGAGATCGTTAGACTTCATGGTGTTCCGTTGTCTATCATATCTGATCGAGATCCGAGATTCACTTCCAGGTTCTGGAAAGCTTTGCATGAGGCTATGGGTACTCGTTTGAATTTCAGTACAGCTTTTCATCCTCAAACTGATGGACAGTCTGAGCGAGTGATTCAGGTGTTGGAGGATATGTTACGGGGCTGTGTGATTGATTTCCGTGGTAGTTGGGAAGATTTCTTGCCATTAGCTGAGTTTGCTTACAATAATAGTTATCAGACAAGTATTCGCATGGCACCGTATGAGGCTCTGTATGGACGTAGATGTCGTACTCCTATATGTTGGACAGAGTTGCATGATAGAAAAACTTTGGGTCCAGACTTGGTACGAGAGACTGAAGATACTGTTAGACTGATCCGTGATCGCTTAAGGGAGGCATTTGATAGGCAGAAGTCATACGCAGATAAGCGACGTAAGGATATCGAGTTTGAAGTTGGAGATCAGGTTTTTCTCAAGGTATCTCCATGGAAGAAGGTATTGAGATTTGGACGTAAAGGTAAACTGAGTCCGCGATTTATTGGGCCGTATCGTATTCTGAAGAAAGTTGGACCTGTTGCTTATCAGCTTGAGTTGCCTTCCCAGCTCAGTCGTATTCATGATGTTTTTCATGTTTCTATGTTGAGGCGATACCGTCCAGATCCAGATCACATCATTCAGGTTGATGAGGTAGAGCTGAGACCTGATTTGTCATATGAAGACGAGCCTGTTCAGGTTTTAGAGAGAGATGAACGAGTTCTTCGGAATAGGCGTATCCCAATGGTCAAAGTTCAATGGAGTAATCGTAGCCCCTCAGAAGCTACTTGGGAGACGTTGGAGTCAATGGAGATTCAATTTCCGCATCTATTTTCATAAGGTAAATTTCGAGGACGAAATTTCTTGTAGAGTGGGAGAATTGTAACAATCCGAAAAATTGAAAAAAAAAATATATAATTGTAATTTGGGGTTTTAATTAAGTTAATTGGTGAAATTTGAGGATTTAATTGGAAGTTTTTAAAACTTGTAGAATGTTTTAAAAAGTGGAGGAAATTCAGTGACCAATCACTGAATAATGCCAAGGAGTGTTGGCAGATTGTTCTTCTTCTTATATGCGTGCAAATTGATTCTGGTTTCATACCAGAACAATTTGCTAAGTTTTTACCCCCACACATCTCAACTTTCAACCACGATCCTGACGTCGTCCGACCTCCGATCATTGTTTTGAAAACACCATCGTGTTCATCATCGAGCGAGGAACAAATCCCTTAGATTAATTGAAGCGAAACGCTGCCAAACGCCGGGAATTTCCAGTCAAAGTCTCGATGTATTTTTTTAGCTAAATCGCCGAGAAAATCTTAAATTCATCGCTGATCGTTGCTCTGTTTACGACACCTCCCGCACCATCGCGTTCCTTGTGCCGTTCCGAGTCCGCCGGTGTCATCCTCGATCTCCGTTGACGGCGGCGCGTGGGGAGGTGGATCAGTCAAAGATTCGGCCGAGTCGAAATCGAGCTCTCCGCCGTTCAAAAATTTGAACCGATCTTTGTAAGTATCTCGAAATCGCTCAAAATAATTTTTAGAAATTTTTCCGTGATTTTTAGAGCCCCGGAGGACGTCGCACGCGCCCACACGCGCCGCCGCAGGCGAGTGAACACTGGAAACTGGTTTTGACCGGTTTAACCGGTTTTGACCGGTTTGACCGGTCACGACCCGTTTACCCGTTTACCCGACCCGACCAGTTTACCCGACCCGACCGTTGACCCGACCCGTTGACCGTTGACCGTTGACCGTTGACCGTTGCTATTCTGGGAATTAATTCGGTTTTGGTGCTATTGTGGGAATTAATTCGAAAATGGTGCTATTTGTGTAAAATGTTTGAAAGTTTGTTGACCTACTTTGACCATAACTTTGACCGGCTTTGACCGGCTATTAAACGACCTTTGTTTTCGACCGAGAATACCTATCCTGATAGTTTTCGACGTCCCGAATCCGTTTTTGGGGTCCGTTTTGCTAAATTCAAACCCGAAAGTCTCCAAATTGTCAGTCAAAACCGTTGACTTTAATTTTGACCAAGAATTCGAAATTTTAGAAGGTCATACTTTATGTTTTTCGACGTCCTGAATTTGATTTCGAAGTCTGTTTTGCCAAATTCTGATCCGAAATTCCCGAATCGAGCTTGTAAACCCAAAAGGCTTAATATTTTAATATTTTGATTATTTAAATGAGATTTGGTCAAGGATTTACTCAATAAAATATTTTATGAAGGTACTCGTGTTTCACCTGAGCAAGGATCAATTAGGTCCGGTATTATCCGTTCGTTAGATCAGCCTGAACCGCGTACTACGAGAATTACCCGTAGGTTTCCGTATATTATTTAAATAATATTTAGATTATTTATATTAGGATTCCAATATGGATTTTTTTTTCTAATTCGTAGGATCTAGCGCTGCAGCAGAACGTGATCGACAAACCCAATAGTAGGATTCCCTATCCGATTTCTCAGAGTGTGACAGGTGTGTTTCCTGACAGTGTTGTTTTACTGTTTTAAATATTATTTGAATTATTCCAGAATGGTGATTATTCAAAATATTGTTATGACATGATACATGATATCTGATTTCTGAATAATGGTTACCGACATTTGATTACCGTATTTCTGTATATGATTTTCAAGCATGATCTATTTTCATGTTTTAATGGATTAATCACCATTTTTACTCGAATACATATTTGTTTATTAATGTCATTGGGGAGGAAAGAATTGTTGGAGGAAGAAAATATTGCAGGCTCCTCGGCTTTGTGCTCAGGGCCTTACTGGTCGTGACAGGGTGTATGGTTATGGGAACCTACACAATTTGTTCGTGACGGATGGGGGTAGTGTTCATATTTAAAAAAAAACATGTTGCATAAATCGATTTTTATTGATAATATCTTATTAATATGTTTTTGTACGCTGTATGGAACACACTGGGCTTTTTAGCTCATTCTGTAAATTTTAACATTTTTCAGATAACAGCAGACCGTAAGCTAGCAGATTTGGCATCAGGAGAAATCAACTACTTTATTTTGTACGAACATATATTTCTGTATGTTTTTCGGTTATGTTTGGTGACATGTATTTTATTATTGTTTTGGACATATTTGTATTATTAATATTATGTTCTATATTATATTTAACGTTCTATAAGTTATATATATATAAAAAAAAAAAAAACCTCTGAATGGGATATGTGACCACTTAGGTTTGGGTCTAACTCACAGACCGGGTCTTGGGGGGTTACATTACTAATCCAACCTCCGAATACTTTGCTTCGTACATACAACATTCCAGGTTCGGCCCTGGGTTTAGAGTTGATTGATTTGTAGATGATTTGTGAGCATCTTTGTTAGCTGAGAAACACTCCTCACAGAAATTCTTCATCGGGAAACTTGCAACAACAACTGGCTCAGGACCATGTGTACCTCGTTCGAGCACACTAAGATCAGATCTTGAAGAAACTGCGAGGGATCTCCGAGAAGCTATGAGCTGAATCCGAGCACAAATCAGACGTGTACAAATAAACACTAATAACATAATACTCGTTGTGAAACCTATAACTGTCATCACCAAATTCATCCCTCCCGATATCATTTTTCTAAATATATATTTGTTCTACAAAAACAAACGTAAAACAGAAAAGAAAATCAACTTCTCAAGCTCATTCCAATCAGCTGAAACAAACTGAAGAAATTCCAAGACAACCCATTTTCGATTTACACGAGCATGATATGAAATTGAAGGGCTTTAGTTGGAGTGACAGCGAAACCACTAGAAGTGAAATATTTTGAGTTTTGATGTTGATTGTTCCATTGTTGGAAAACATAGAGGGAATCTATTAGAAAAATTATATATATAAGAAAAGGCAAAAGTTTCGTTGGGAACAATCAGTGATATTTGCTGCAATTTAAGTGGAATCATAAGGTCACATGCTATTCTTTTTTTTATAAGAATGGAGATTGTTGTTGGGAAATGACAAAACAAATAATTTCTTTAATTGATTTCCTGCTTGGAGGATACTTGCCGAAAGTGAAAGCTGGAAGCAATGGGTTCCATCATTCCTTAAAAAAATATATCTCATATGAGTGGCCTCAATTGTTTAATAAAATAATAGTATAATACAACAATTATTAGCCAACCACACTTTATATCATTTAACAATAATAAGCTAACGTATTCTAAAAATCTCTTAACTTATAATAACTAAATAAGGGAAAATTATAACTAAAGTCCATGAATTTTCTCCATAATTCTTTTGAACCCAATACTTTATAATTTCTAAAATTTAGCCCCTAAATTGGGGTGTGACAGCGGACCTTAGAATTCAAGACCGTTTATGATTGTGGACTTTTTAAACCGTTCTGTTTAAGCCCGCACTATCAAAACCCGCGGGCTAAACAGGCGGGTAGCCCGTATACCCAGCTCTATGAAGAAATAAACTTAAGTTGATTCAAGCGTAAATCTAACCTGGGCAAAGGGTGAAGTAAATAATAAACTAAGCTACTGAACCTATCCAGCCTTTATACATATTTTAAATGGGTATAGTTTATATATTTTTAAATAATAGATTGAGCTACTAACCTATCCAACCTTTATACAACCTTTATACATATTTTAAATAGAGCAGTGACCGAAACTACTTTATAATATATAATTTTAACAATTTTTTTTTGGATTTACAAAAATAACCAACAAAATCGCAATGCGATTTCAAATTTGCAACGCGAACTCCTATTTCACAACACAGTTTCCAAATTCGCAACGCGAACATAGAAATTTTCGCAACGCTAATTACCGATATAGGTAAACACAACTATCGCAACGCGAATTTCGTTCTCACAACGCAAATTTCGCAAATTAAGTTCGCCAATTTCGCAACTCAATTACCGACATAGGTAAATACGATAGAAAAAATCTGAATTCGACAATTTGAAAACTGAGTTGCGAATTTGGAAAATTCGTGTTGCGAAATTGGCAAATTCGTGTTGCAAAATTGGCAAATTCGTGTTGTGAAATGTAAAATCTCGCCTCTTAAAGAAAATATTAAAGGACATAAAATGCACTGGAGTGGTTTTCAACCTGGGACATCCAGTTGCTAAGTCCACATATGAATCACTCAGCTAAACCTACGCCTGTAAATGAATTGAACAAACACGAACGAGGGTATGTTCATGTTCGTTCGTTCTTTCGTTTAACTTTAACCAAACAAACAAACTATCGAAATGATTTTTTCTTTAAGAGGCGAGATTTTACATTTCGCAACACGAATTTGCCAAATTCGCAACTCAATTTTCAAATTGACAAATTCAGATTTTTGACCGGATTTTTTCTACCGTGTGTACTTATATCGGTAATTAAGTTGCAAAATTGGTGAATTCGATTGGCGAAATTCACGTTGCGAAAGTTGTGTTTACTTATATCGGTAATTAGCGGTGCGAAAATGAAATTCGCATTGCGATAGTTGTGTTTACCTATATCGGTAATTAATGTTGTGAAATTCGCGTTGCAAAAACAAAATTCGCGTTTCGAAAATTTTCATGTTCGCGTTGCTAATTTGGAAACTGTGTTGCGAAATAGGAGTTTGCGTTGTGATTTTGTTGGTTATTTTTGCAATTCTAAAAAAATTGGTTAAAATCGTATATTATAAAACATTTTCGGTCACTGAAGTTATTTTCTATTTTAAATAATAGACTGAGCTACTGAACCTATCCAGCCTTTATACATATTTTAAATGGATATAGTTTATATATTTTTTAAAGTTTACTAGCTACAAAATTAAAAGAAAAATCGGGTTGAGATTTTTATATTTATAAACTATATTTAATAATTCTTTTTTATGTTTATAATTTACTGGTTATGTATACAATCATTATATAAAGTTTTTTTTTACTGTTTCGTCCAAAGTCTGGCCATTTTGGCGAAAATGCGAAGTGGTGAACAGTCGGTCACCATGGTGACAGTAAAGGAATCAAAATAGCCCGTCAGTCGAAAGAAAACGAGAACAATGAGGAAAATTCGAAAGCAAGATTTTGGAAAGATACCATCACAGACTCACCGATCTTTACTGGCATTTTTCAAGAATCCTCAAGAGCAGAGGTCGATGATCCTGATTCAGACGAAGAGGATGAAATGGAAGAGGATGGGATCCCAACAATAAATATTTCTGCAGAGATAAAAGACAAAATAAGGAAACCATGGAGGAAAGCATTGATTATTAAACTTTTGGTTAAAAATGTTGCATACAAAATTCTTATCAATAGAATAACAAGTATGTGGAATCTTGAAAATGAGTTCTATTGCATAGATATAGGTAACGGGTTTTATGCGATGAAATTTCAGACTATGAGTGACAGACTAAAAGTCCTAACTGGGTCCTGGGAAAATCATGGATCATTAGCTTATTGTCCAGAAGTGGAAACCATTTTTTCTTTTGCAGAAACGGCTGGCATCTCCTCTACAGCAGTGTGGATACATATTCCGGGATTACCGATGGAGTATTTTGATGAAGAAATACTAGTCAAAATCAATAAATTAGTGGGAAACCCATTGAAGATTGATTACCGTACGGCCTGGTCCACAAGAGGCCGATTTGCAAGAGTGTGCGTAGAAGTTGATTTGACAAAACCTCCTATCAAAAGTTCAGAGTTGGTAAAATGATTTTCAACATAGAGTACGAGGGTTTGCATACAATCTGTTTTAAATGTGGAACTGTAGGTCATAAAACTTCTGTGTATTCTAAACCAGATGGAAAAGAACGACACAGAGGAAGGTAATGAATAAAGAACGAACCAAGAAGCCCCAGAGTCCCAAGAAAATGCTATCCAAAAGGAAGACAAAAACGATTAAATGGATGCAGACACTGAAAATTTTGGGCTAAAGAGCGCCCCCCCCCCCACCCGGAAGGGACAACAAAATTCAACGAACGATTGTCAAGGGAAACAAGTTTGAAAGCCTTAGAGAAGAAACACAACCAGAAAATATCGAAAATACCACAAACCAGGTTCAGATTATGGAGGCAAATAAACAAACCCAAAGCGACTCCCAAAGTCTCAACGATATACCTGTCAACCTCCAGAACTTTGCCTTGAATTTGAAAGGTAAATAAAAAATCCCAACCATTATCAAGGTTCAGAAACAGGATCTGGAATCAAAGGTTAAACAAGCTAGAAAAAATTACATCCATAGTCAGATCAGTCCCAAAGATAGACAATTGAGGGAGGCTAGTAGTAACACCATGGTTTTTCAAGAAACCCCATCGGCTATCTGCCCAGGTTCGTCTTCATGGATTGAAGAAACCAGGACTGAAGTGGCCATTCATAACCAGGAAGAACCAAAACAGCCCACGGAAAATATAAATACTTTGTCAACATATAGAAGGTCAACAGATCATCCAAGTTTAAACAAATCAGATTTCAGACCCACAGGTGAGGGAATGACTAACACAACACATATCCAATGAAATTGCTCTCTTGGAATTGTAGAGGTGTGGGGAATGATGGATCTTCAGGAATGATCTTGAATTAATTCGAGAAGAGAATCTGGATATTTGTTGTTTTTTAGAAACGAAAGCTAAGACTGGTACTGGGTTAGTCATTCAAAGGAAGTTTAAATTTGAAAACCATGTTGTAGTTGATTGACTTAGAGGGGGTTTAATTCTGCTGTGGAATGAAAGTATCAAAAATCTAGTGCTTCGTCACAATACGGACCAGGTTATACACTGTGAAATAAATAGTAACGGGAAAAACTGTTGTCTCTTTCCTATGTTCAACCTTACAATAAAAAAAAAAGTTAGAATTCTGGGAGGAATTGGGGACTTACTCGGATACTGTAAATAAACCTTGGATAGTCGTCGGTGATTTCAACGACATTGCTGCTGTGGACGAGAGGGAGGGAAGTAATTCAAATTATCTGAGTCGCATTCTTATATTCAGAGAGAGATGGCAGAGGTGTAAGTTGTTAGAGGCTGGATGGACAGGGAATAAATTTACTTGGATTAGAAGTATACAAGAATTGAGGAGGCTGAAACGTTTCCTAATATATCTACTAGGATTCTGGTTAGTTGTCACTCTGACCACCATCCCATATTAGTGAATACTGATCTTGATTACATGGTCGAGAAAGCCAAGAGATCCTTCAGATTTGAGGCTATGTGATTAACTCATATTGATTTCCCGGTGGTGTTCAATAATGCTTGGAACAGGAAAACTAACTCTTTGGTTGAGGCGGTCGAGGAAACGAAGAAAGATGTTAAAATTTGGAAAGAAGCTTTTGAAAACATTTTTAAACAGAAACCCATCTCGATAAACAGACTTAAGGGTATACAAAACTCTCTTGATTATATTCATTCTAGTTATCTTCAAAATCTTGAAAGCAAGCTGAAGGAGGATTATCTCACCGTGTTGGAAAGAGAAGAAATATTTTGGTTACAAAAGTCTAGACCTATTTATCAACAATAATTGGGTTACAAATAAACAGGATCTAATTACCCATATCGTGGAATTTTACAAGGACTTATTTGCTGGCAAGATGGTCGAAGAACTTGACAGCAGTTATGATAAATTCCAACCTCAGCTGAGCAATGAAGAAAGGGAGGAGTTAGTCAAATATGTTTCTATAGAGGAAACCAAGTCTGTGGTGTTCTCAATGAGAGGTCTTAAGGCCCCAGAACCTGACGGCATTCAACCAATTTTTTATAAGAAAAACTGGGATACTGTGAAAAATACTCTCCTCGATCTCGTCAAAAAGGCCCTTATCTCGGATGAAGTGGATAGAAGAGTATTAAGTGTCTTTTTTATCCTTCTTCCGAAAGCTAGCTCGGTGGATAAACTTAATCTGTTTCGTCCTGTTAGTCTATTCAACACGACCTATAAGATCTTAGCCAATACTATGGTTCATCGGATAATATTTTAGTAGTTTAAGTGGCGGTTCACACTTTTATGAATCTACAGGGGAGAAAAGGATCGATTATCATGAAGAAAGACCTCCAAAAGCCTATGATAATGTGAATTGGGAATTTCTTCACAAAACGTTCCAAAGTTTTAACTTTCCACAGAAGACTATTGATATCATAATGTTCTGCATCAAAAACAGCAAGATCGAACCGATTCGGAACAGAGAAAAAACTGAATGCTTTATTCCAAGACAAGGACTTCGACAGGGAGATCCCCTTTCCCCTTACCTTTTTATATTAGTTATGGAATGTTTATCCCATATGTTCTTAGAAAAAGTTTATAACGGCCTATGGAAAGCAGTGAAACTATGTCGAGGTGGATATAACATCAGTCATCTTTTCTTTGCAGATGATTTTACTATTATTTCTAGAAGCAAGTGAAAATCAAGTTCCGGAGGACAACAAATGCTTGGATTCTTTTAGGCATATAAACGAACCGAACGTTCAACGAACCGTTCGGCGGAAAGTTCGTTTATTTATTAAACGAACAAACATGAACAAGATTTTGTGTTCGTTTAATTAAATGAACGACATGAAGAGAGAGCTCGTTCGTTCATTTATGAACATTCGGTAATATGTTTATTTATGTTCGTTCATTTATATTCGTTCGTTTATGTTCATTTATGCGTGTTCATTTATGTTCGTTTACGTCCGTTTGTTTATGTTTGTTCATTTGTGTTCGTTTATCATTTAAATGAACGAACACAAACAAGCTACATTCCTTAACGAACAAACATGAACAAGAAATTTTTTGTTTGTTTATGTTCGTGTTCGGTCATTTGATCGGTTAAAGTTAAACGAATGAACATGAACATACCCCGTTCGTTTTTGTTCGATTCGTTTGCAGGCCTAGATTCTTTCAATAAGGCTTCGGGGCTCAAAATAAATTTTCAGAAATCGAAGATGTTTGTTTCACCTAATATACCAAGTGGGATAGTAAATCATTTAAGCAGGCTTTGTGAGATCCCTCTGACGACTGATCTCGGAACTTACCTAGGGGTTCCTATAATTCATAAACAGGTCAACATGAATACTTACGCGCCTCTCATCGATAAAGTTATGAAAAGATTATCTGGCTGGAACGGTCGGGTTTTATCCTTAGCGGGTCGAAGAACTCTCATCCAGGCAGTCACTGCAGCTGTCCCCATACACACAATGCAGATAGCGTTGTTATTGGGTACTGTTTGTCATAAATTGGACAGGTTAAATAGAAATTTTTTATGGGGAGGAGGGACTAAATACTCCCATAAACACCTAGTAAACTGGGAGTCGGTTTGCAGATCGAAAACAGCTGGCGTGCTTGGGTTAAGGAAATCAGCTGAGATGGAAAAGCTCTATTAGCTAAAAATAGCTGGAGATTATTGAAAAACCAAGACTTACTATACTGCAGGATTTTTAGGAAAAATATGTCAAGCAAGCGGTTTTCATGAATATGGAATCAAAAACGAACAACTCAGCAACGTGCAAAGGGATTCTTTCGTCTAGAGATATTATTAAGAAAGGTTGCAAGAAACAGATAAGATCGGATGCCCAAACAGAGTTTTGAAATGACTGGTGGTTCGATCGTGGGCCTCTAACAGATGATTCCCAGGAATTTAGATCGCCAAGAAGAACTGAGAAAGTAGCAAATTTCATTTCGATCGATAAAGAATGGAAATTGCAAGATTTGAGACAGTTGCTAACAGAATCAAAGATTAATAAAATAAGAAGCATCCCTATCCCGCTTATGGATGGTAATGAAAACGTCGACAGACAATGTTGGGGATATTCCAGAGACGGTGAATTCACTGTTCAATCAGCGTTCAAATAAATTATTAACAAAGACCCAACAGATACATTAAGGCATCGATTCAGATGGATTTGGAAAGTTGAGACAACAGAATGGATTAGGATCTTCTTATGGCTCTGCATACATAATAGACTGAATAAAAACGAAATCAGAGTTCGGAAAAACATGAATCAATAGAACACATCTTACGCAGTTGCATTATAATTAAATTGGTTGGAGAGACCTCAAAGCTTATATTAATGATAACCAATTTGAAAAAAAAGTTTCAAAGATTGGCTTACCAGAAATTGCCGATCCAAAAATCAAAGCATGAATGAGCTACAGTGGGGAACCATCTTCGCGGCTACAGTCTGGAACCTGTGGAAAGCAAGAAACAGATCAGTTTTCAGCAACGAAGTTAGGGATTCAAAACGAGTGGTAACGTATAGTCTTAATTTGGCTCGAGACATCAGGGCTATGGAAAATCACAAATGAACCACACTGGGTGAAATGGACAAAACCGGCCAAAGGTCACTGGACTCTAAATACCGACGACGCATGCAAGTTGACAACGGGGGCTGCTGCGACAGGTGGTCTAATAAGGGATGATAGGGGAAACGGGGTCAAAGGTTTCTTACTAAACATTGGTCAGACCTGGAGCGCGATGGCGGAACTATGGGGTATCAGACATGGCTTACTCCTTGCTAAATCCTTAGGAGCGAGGAATCTAATTGTCGAGACGGATGCGAAATGGGTAGTTGACTCGATAAATGGGGAGAAAATCGATGACATTCATCAGGAAATCATCCTTAACGACTGTGAGCTAAAAGAGCTATAGGATGGATAAATGATTCGTATATATTATTTTTAATAAAAAATAAAAATAGGGTAAAGTATAGTAATGGGCACTGAACTTTTCAAAAGTTTTCATTTAGGTTCTCTAACTTTTAAAACTTGCAATATAGTCCTTCAATATTTAATCCGTTTGCAATATGGTCCCGTCGTTACATTGTTGTTAGTACGTTTTCAATATGGTCACTGAACTTTTTAGGTACTTGCATTTAGGTCTCCCAATTTTTAAAACTTACAACACAGTCCTCAATTTCATTTTAAACCCCAAATTCCCTTTCGATCACAAATTTCCTTTTTCGCTCATCTCTTCTCATTTCCAGCGTAACTTTTTAGTTGGGGATGCATGAAAAATTCTAATCTAACTTTGAATTATGTGGAGGTGTTGACTTGAATAAGGGTCCATTGAGAGAAGACCAGACAAAGGGACTATCGGGATCATCAATTATTCAAGGTGTAATTTTAGATACAGGTCATCTCAGGTGAAGCATAAATGATCGATGAAATGCTTGTGAGAAAAAATGGGGTTATAAATGCAAAGTTGATAAATACTACTAAGATGAACTAAGTATCATTGTTGAAAGTCACCAACAAAGCTGAAATTATTTTGTATAAATGACATATGATAATTTCTTCGTTTAATCCTTGTGGTTAAAGATTTTCCAATATATGATCAAATACAATGAAATCCCAAACAGCGTATTCACCTCTCAGTCTCTTTCGCAACTTGAAAGGCATCATGACAGGGTCAAGTAGCTGCTCCAAATATACTACCCTGTCATGATGCCTTTCAAGTTGCGTGCATGCAGAATTGTCTTCTAAAGCTATAATTTAATACAATTCAACTGTAAAATTTCCAAAACATGTAAAAAAATTCAATTCATTCATGATATATTAGTCCTACAATCAACATGAACTTATTAAAAAGAATAGAGCTCAGAGGACGCTGAAAACCATAGGTCGAATCAATACAATTCCCAATAAAGTAGTACCAGCAGTCTCTCAAATTGAGCCTTGCGATTTCACTATGTCGATACTCACAACCAATTCTCTAATTTAAAGAAAAACCAAACAAGAAGATCAAAATATTTTAGCCTAGGACCCTCTTTCACTTCTATTATGATGGACTGAATATCTTTCATAAGGAGTACTAAAAGTTTAGATTAAGAAGAAGGAAAGAAAATTAGATGGCTTTGGTTCAAAACTAATACTGAATATCTAGATCATTGACATGCAATTCCAGAAACATAAAAATTTCAACAAAAACACACAATGCGAGCTGAAAATGGGAAAGTGCGAAAGAGGAAAAGCTTACTTCCGGATAGCCCAAAAGAGAAAATAAATACCTTCTTGCAATTGAGGGGAGAGGCTAAGAAATAAACGCAGTTGGTATTGCGTTCAAGCAATTCTTCCTCCCATTTTTTCTTTGTAAATAAAAAGCTGAAAGACAACGCACTGTTTGGGTTTAAAATTTTACATAGCGGAAAATTGAAGAACAAAAACCAAATGAGAGTGCATGTAAGCGAAAGAGACTAAGAGGTGAATGCGCTGTTTGGGATTTCATTATATTTGATCATTTTTTGGAAAATCTTTAACCACAAGGATCAAACGAAGAAATTATTATATGCCATTTATACAAAATAATTCCAGCTTTGTTGGTGACTTCCAACAATGATACTTAGTTCATCTTAGTAGTATTTATCAACTCTGCATTTCTAAATCCATTTTTTTCTCACAAGCATTTCATCGAACATCTATGCTTCACCTGAGATGACATGTATCTAACATTACACCTTGAATCGTTGATAGTCCCGATAGTCCCTTGGTTGGGTATTCTCTCAATGGACCCTTATTCAAGTTAACACCTCCACATAATTCAAAGTTAGATTAAAATTTCCCATGCATCCCCGAATGAGAAGTTACGCTGAAAATGAGAAGAGAGGAGCGAAAAAGGAAATTCTAGATCGAAAAGGAATTTAGGGTTTAGAATGAAATTAAGGACTGTGTTGCAAGTTTTAAAAGTTGAGGGACCTGAATGCTAGTGCCTGAAAAAGTTTAGTGACCATATTGCAAACATACTAACGATAGTGTAACGGCAGGAACCATATTGCAAACAGACTAAATGTTGGAGGATTGTATTGCAAGTTTTAAAAGTTAGGGGACTTAAATGAAAACTTTTAAAAAGTTCAGTGACCATTACTATACTTTACCCTAAAAATATTAATTAAATTTAAAAACTCAATTTAGTGATTATATATATAACTAATTATTTATAAATATATAAAAAGAATTAATTAATTTAATTTATAAATATAAAAATTCAAATAATTTTTTCTTTTAATATTGTAGTAATTAGTGTTTAAAATATGTATAAACTATATCATGGCATTGATTAAAATATAGTATATATGTTATTGTGTAAATAAAGCACAATGGCATGAGATAGCTCAGTGGATGGGGCGTCCTTTATCATTTCCCTGGCCTAGGTTCAATTAATGATGAAGACAATTTAGCTAGCCTATTTTTAATCTTTTGCTTTTCCATCAATGAGATGGTGATATTACTGAAACAAAAATAATTTATAATTAAATAAATCTAAATTAAAAAAAACTTTCAATATGTCATTATATTAGGGGATTCAATTTATTTAATTAAATTAAAAGTATGATCAAATTGATAAATATATACGTATTGAGGAATAAAAATTTAATTATATAAATTTCATTAACTGTCACGTCCTCCAATTTTTAATAGAGAGTGGTTTGAATGATCCATTTAAATAGTTGAGTGGTATGTTTGATCAAATTAAAATATCAATGGTAAAAGTAATTTTTTACTATAGTTTAGTGTTTGCCCGTAGAGTTTACCCTAAAAACACTTAAATGCATCATTGTCTCCTAAAGTATACCATTTGTACCGAGTTGTCATTTAAAATATTTTTCGGGATAATTTGTACCTTGAAGTTTAAATCGTTACCTCATCGTTAACTCTGTTTAAAAAAATACAAGGGTAAATTATATATTTAGCCACTAAATTATTTTAATATTTTTGTTTTAGTCATTCAACTATTTCTTCATTTCAAAATCATCACTAAACTTAATAGTTTTTTCGTTTTACTCTCATTTTTACTTTAACTGCATCAAAACCATTAGCATAAGATTGGAAAGAGTTGTCACCCACATTGGTTTGGTCCCGGTAACTTGAGAAAATATCGACGGCAACATTGTCACCTTACCGAAACTCTTGAAATTAGGGGTGTTCATAATTCAGTTAAAACCGATTGAATCAAAATTTTGGTTGGTTAATTTTGGTTTCGGTCGTTTAATGGTTAATGGTTTTTTCTAAACTTCGATTTCGATTAATTTGGTTCGAAATCGGTTAATTCAGTGAATTAACTGAAATTATTAAATATTTAATATATTATATATATTATTTAGTTTTAGGGGGTGTTTAACCGAATAAACCAAAAATGAAAATGTTATCCTCAACTCGTTTTGTCGATACAACTGGACTATGCCGACCACAAGGATTTATTCTCCAGTTACACCAATGGATCAAATGTGATCGACCAGAGCTTCAATTATTGCGGAAGACGGCTATCGGATAGAGAAAAATCGCAACTGATAATTTGAGAAAATAAAATAAAGATAAAGAAGACAGAAATTTTACGTGGAAAACCCCTAAATAATATAGGGTAAAAACCACGGGCAATGGTAGAAGAATTTCACTATGAGAAAATAGAAATTACAACTTCTCTCGATCTACTAAGGAGAAAACAATGATAATTCTCTCTTGATAAAAAGGAGAAAACAACTCTCAAGAAACTCTCTAAATTCTCTAGTATTGGAAGAAAGCTAGAATGTTTTGGGATGGTTTTGAAGCTAAATGAGCTAGGGTATTTATAGTTGAAGCTTAAGGACTAATTTGTAAATACCATAAATTACAATGACTAAAAAATGCTTTTACCATTTAAAAAAATCAACAATATTAGGCTGGAAGTTTCGGTGCATTGATTATAGGCACTTTCAGTGCCTTATATTGTTGACTTTTCAACAATCTCCCACTTGAAGATTTGATTGGAACAGTCATATCTTCACACCATTCTTTCTACCTTGTACCTTCATGTTGCTTATGTTTCTGATAGGCCACAAGAGGATCGACACCAAGTAAACTTATAAGCATTTATTGCCTTTGTCAAGAAATCTGTTATGTTCTCTTTGGTATGGATTTTCTGCATATATATTGTCCCTTCTTCCACCTTTTCTCGAATGAAGTGGTACTGTACTCGTATGTGTTTTGTTCTTGAATGAAATACTGGATTCCTTGGTAGATGCAAGGCGCTTTGACTGTCACAAAATAGAGAGACATACTCTTGAATGTGCCCAAACTCCTCCAATAGCATCTTCAATCAAATTGCTTCTTTACTAGTTTGTGTAACTGCTACATATTCTGCTTCTGTTTTGGATGTAGCCACAACTGATTACAACTTAAAAACCCAGCTTACATCTCCATCAACAACTTTGAACACATATCCTGTTGTAGATTTGCATTTATCCAAATCCCCTGCATAGTCAGAATCGACATACCCATTGATAAGTAAGTTTGATCCTCCATAACATAATGCAATAGTTGAGGTCCCTTTGATGTAATTCAGGATCCTCTTTATTGTATTCCAGTGCTCTTTTCCTGGATTTTCCATGTACCGACTAACCACTCCCACTGCTTGTGCAATGTCTGGTATTGTACATATCATAGCGAACATTAAACTTCCCACTTCTGATGCATATGGTACTCGAGACATCTCCATCCTCTCTTCTTCACTGCTAGGATTCATACTGGAGGATAATTTGAAGTTAATAGGAATAAGGGGTAGAAATTGGCTTACAATCTTGCATGTTGAATCGTGACAAGATCTTTTTCAAGTAATTCTTTTATGAAAGCCAAATCTTCCTATTACTTCAATCTCGGTGAATTTGTATCCCTAGAATCTTGTTTGCTGATCCCAAGTCCTTCATTTCAAATTACCTAGCCATTTATGCCTTCAATTATTCAATATGATCTTTGTTGGGTCCTGCAACCAACATGTCATCCACATACAACAATAATATAACCAAATCGTTATCACCAGACCTCTTGAAATAAGCACAAGGGTCTGCATTAAGTCTGTTGTATCCAAGACACATAATGAAAGAATCAAATCTCTTATACCAATACCTCCGCGCCTACTTTAGACCATACATAGATTTGTTCAACCGACAAACCAAGTTCTTCTTTTATTTTTCTTCAAAACCTTCAGGCTGGAGCATATAAATCTCTTCTTCAAGATTTCCATGAAGAAAAGTTGTTTTAACATCTAGCTGCTCTAGATGTAAATTCAATGTAGCACACATTGCCAAGACTACTTGAATTGTTGTTAGTCGAAATACAGGAGAAAAAATTTCATTGAAATCAATACCTTCTTTTTGAGCATATCCTTTGACCACCAGTCTTGCACGATACCTCTCCACTTGATCGTCACCATTTCGCTTGATTTTGAAGACCCATTTGTTACCAATTGGCTTCCTTCCTTGTGGTAGTGGCACAAGGTCCCATGTATTATTTTTATGAAGGGCTTCGATTTCTTCTTGCATCGCCATCATCCACAGTGAAGCATCTGAGTTGTTTATTGCCTCCTGGTATGTTGATGGCTCACCGTCCTCTGTTAAAAGACAATATGCAATATTACCTTCTATAACATAATATGAGTGCCAATTGGGACGTCTTCTCACACGATCTGATTGATGAGTTGTTGGAGCTTCAGAACTCTCTGGTTCTTGTTCATCATGTGCTGATTTTGCTTCAGAAGAATCTCCTTGTTCAAACTCATTTTCCACATGTATCTGAGTAGTCTCTGACTTTTCAGTGCTATCATCATCTTCTTTTCTTTGTAGTTTATCTTCTACAAATATAACATCCCTGCTAATGATCACTTTGCGGGCAGTGGGATCCCACAAGCGATACCCCTTTACACCATCAACATACCCCAAGAATTTGCATTTCTTGGATTTTGGATCCAATTTCGAAATTTCTTGGGAGTTGTACATCACGTACACAATACTTCCAAATTCATGGAGGTTTGAATAATTAGCTGGTTTACCAGTCCACATCTCCATTGATGTCTTCAGCTCTATTACAGTTAATGGAGCTCTATTCACCAAATAACAGGCGGTATTGACTGTTTCTGCCCAAAATGATTTTTCTAGGCCTGTATCCCTCAACATTGCTCTTGTTCTTTCTAACAAGGTTCTGTTCATCCGCTCTGCCACTCCATTTTGTTAAGGAGTGTTCACCATTGTGAACTGTCTTTTGATGCCTTCTTTCCTACAAAAGTCATCAAATTCTTTACTTGTGTATTCTCCTCCATTATCTGTTATGAAACACTTGATCTTATTTCTAGAATCAAGTTCCACCCGCGCTTTGAAGTTTTTGAAAGTGAAAAACACATCTGACTTCTTCTTAATAGGGTACACCCAACATCTCCTGAAGTAGTCATCAATAAATGAGACAAAGTATTTTGCTCCGCCTAGGGATGTAACTAGTGCTTGCCATATGTCAGAGTGAACCAATTCTAGAACACTTTTGCCTCTAGAATTTGATGTATTGAATTTCAACCGGTGTTGCTTACTTGTTATGCAATGCTCACACAAAGGCAGTGATACCTTTATTAAGCCTTGAAGTAGCTTTTTCTCTATAAGGACTTTCATTCCTTGTTCTGACATGTGTCCAAGTTTCTGATGCCATAACATTGCAGAATCTGAACTACATGAGGCAACAGAGGCTTCTGCTTCTAGCACAGTCTCTCCCTTTAGCATGTACAAGTTTGCTGCTATCTTTTCGCCTTTCAGCACCACAAGCACTTCACGGAAAACCTTCATGATTCCTTTCCGTATTTCAATCTTGCTTGCATTATTATCCAACAATCCGTAGGATAATAAATTTTTCTTCAGGCCTTTCACGTGTCGCATATCTCGAACAACTTTAGTTGTTCCATTATACATCTTTAATTTGATGGTTCCCACGCCAACGATCTCTAAGGCATGATCATTACAACTATACATAGATCCTCCTGAGACAAGTTCATAATGATGGAACCATTCTTTTCTTGAGGTCATGTGATATGTTGCTCCCAAATCAATGAGCCATATATCTGCATATCTCTTTCTACCTTCCACGGTGGTTGACACTTCACAGCATAGAGCATCTCCATCATCTGAAGTGTTTGCGGTATTGCCTTGTGGATTGGAGTTTTTATTTAGACTTCAACAATCCTTCTTCAAGTGACCCTTCTTTCCACAGTTGTAGCACTTTAAATTCTTTTTGATTCTCGATTTTGATCTACCATGTTTGTGACTGCTGCTTTGGCCACGTTCCATTGATCTTCCTCTCATCGTTGTCAATGCTTCTACTTGTTGCAGATTTACTTGTATGTCTTCCTTATTTTTACGCCGATTTTTTTCTTGTAGAACAACAGCTGCAACATCATCGAAGACTAGAATGGTGAAATTATTGTTTGTCAAGTTGATGATGAGTTGATAATACAAATCAGGTATACTTTGAAGTAGAAGTTCAACACGTTCTTGTTCTCCTATTGTATATCTTAGGGATGTAAGCTGAGAAAATAAAGTGTTTAGCGTGTTTAAGTGCTCCATCACTTAAGTAGATTATGGCATACGGAGAGTATACAATTTCCTCTTAAGGAAAATTTTATTGTGCAGCGATGTGGCCTCGTACAGTTTGGTGAGGTGATCACATATCTCCTTAGCTGTCTTCTTCTCCTCGATGCTTGACAATACTTCATCTGCTAATGCTAGATGAAAGTTTGTCATAACATTCCCGTCTATCTCGTTCCATTTGCTATCATCTATGAAATCCACCGACCTTTCACTGATAGCTACTAGACAATCGTCTTTCCTTAGGATGACCTTCATCTTTAATTTCCACAATGAGAAATTTCTCCCATTGAATTTTTCAATATCAAATTTCGTTGCCATAGCTTTTATTTCGGATAGCTCCCACTATTTCACTATTGTGAATAGTTCTTTGAAACCTTCAAATAATGGGTAATATCTTCTTACTTTCTTATGTTGGAGGATCTACCTTTTGGTGGCAACCACAAAGACAATAAGCATATATTACACACTCAAATCTGGCTCTGATACCAATTGTTGCGGAAGACGACTATTGGATAGAGAAAAATCGCAACTAATAATTTGAGAAAATAAAATAAAGATAAAGAAAACATAAATTTTATGTGGAAAACCCCTAAATAATATAGGGTAAAAACCACTGGCAACCGAATTTCACTATGAGAAAATAGGAATTACAACTCTCGATCTACTAAGGAGAAAATAATGATAATTCTCTCTTGATAAAAAAGAGAAAACAACTCTCAAGAAACTCTCTAAATTCTCTAGGACTGGAAGAAAGCTAGAATGCTTTGGGATGGTTTTGAAGCTAAATGAGCTAGGGTATTTATAGGTGAAGCTTAAGGACTAATTTGTAAATACCCTAAATTACAATGACTAAAAAATGCTTTTACAATTTTTAAAAATCAACAATATTAGGCTGGAATTTTCAGTGCATTGATTATAGGCACTTTCGGTGCCTTATATTGTTGACTTTTCAACATCAACACCTACGCAAGCTCTGCCACAAGCGGTTATGGGAACTTCAATACCGTCTTAAAATTATATATTTGGTAACATGGATCCCTGTTGAACCCCCATGACATAAACAGTCAACAACCATGAAATTTTCAAAAAAGAAAGTAAAAGCAATAGCAATATCGTTTGGAAAAATTTCATCAAGTTGTTTGCATATGGGATGATCTCATTGAAATGACCAAGAAGAAGAGAAATCAAATTTAAAACTTGGACCTGAATTAATGCGGGGAAAACCAACATATTTATTGTATGTCAGGAAAAAAAATGCGAAAATAAAGAAAGACTTGGATGAGGATATATTGGTAGAGTAGAAATGTAGAATCATTTGGCTAAGGTAAATGAAGTAAAAATGGGACCAAAACGAAAAAAAAATTAAATTTAGTGATGATTTTGAAATGAAGAAATAGTTGGTGACAAAAACAAAAACATAAAAATAGTTTAGTGGGTAGGTATATAATTTATCTTAATATTTTTAACATAGTTAATAATTTAGAATAAATAAGATAACGATTTAGACTTAAGGGAGCAATATGTTTCGAAAAATATTTTAAGAGGCTATTCAATACAAATAGTATAAGAGACAACTAAAAAAAAAAGTTAACTCTAAATGGAAAAACATGAAATGATCTAATTCGAACAGCTTGACTGACAAACCTTAAACGATTCAAAATTTTAAAATTCAATATCCATCCTTTTTTTTATTGACAGTTAATATCTTAATGAAATACCTTAGTGAAGGGGTAAAGAATTTAGTGTCATTTAAGTAAAATCTCATAAAGTCTTGTAAATAGAGAAAATAGATGTTCTTATTTAAATCTCGTACTTAAGAATTTTAACCGAAGTCTAGTAAAAAAATAGATAGTCTTATTTAAAAATAGATGTTCTTATTTAATTCTTGAGAAAACACTAAAATCAATATTAAAAAGTAAAATATAAAAATATATCACAAATAATAAAATAAATTATTAACTATTAAAAATTTAAAAATATATATCATATATTATATATACATGTAACATATAGTCATATTATCAACACTTATACAAAGTAATTTTACTATATTAGTTGAGACTTGGAAATTTTGTATCTAAATATAATTAGGAAACATAGTAAATTTATTTTGTATCAATACACATACCTAATCATATTTCGAATAATTCTAATAGTTATTTGTAAATCCTTACACATCATATAATAAGTTAGTATATAAAGTGGTGCTTAAAATTTGTCTGAAATTTAATTAGATGCGTGTATTGATGAGAATAATTTATAATGTTTACTAATTATATTTAGTTGAAAATTCATAAGTATGGACTAATCCAGTTAAAATATTTAGTATAAGTGTTGATGATATATTGTATGATAATAAAATAATGTTTAATATGTTTACATATATGATATAAAAGTGTTATATATATATATATATATATATATATATATGCGTGCGTGTGTGTTTTAGTGTTTTAAATTTATTATTTTATAGTATGTGATATATTTTTAATATATATATATATATATATATATTAATTTTTGTAATTTAATTTTTATTATTAATTTTTATATTTAATTATTTTAATATTTATATATTTAAATTTTAAATCTAAAAAAAATAAACTACCCTATAAACATTTAAAAATTGATTTGGGTCTCGAACCGAACTAAACAAATAAATTTAACTCATTTGTCATGTCATCAACAACGTTACTCTTGGTGGGCAATCTGTAAATTCCAATTGAGTCTTAGATATGCTCTGGCCCTAAACTAGGGAAGTCACCCCTAACCTAAACTTTAATTTAATGTACAAAAAAAAAACAACGTTAGCACTATGGATCATTATGTCAGCACCGTGAATTACCATGTTAACATCATAACAGTCAACAACAAAATTATTGGTCAAAAGGCCACATTAAGGTTTTTCTTTTTCTGAATTTGAAAGTCACATTGAATTCAAAATAGTTTGAGAGTCCATTATATTTTATAAAAGTTTAATCACCTCAAATATCATTAATTCTAAAAAATCAAATTCGATAAGATTAATAGGTATTGTGGTAAAAAGTTTGTATACAAAACTTATTGGTCCTGAATGTTTTTTAAGTAATGGTTTTAGTTGTTTTATTTAAAAATTATACGAGTATAACAATATACTTATAAAAAATATAATTTTCTTTAATTAATTTAGTGTTAAGTAAACTTGTAAAACCAAATTCAGTCAAAAAAATGTATTTTAATGTGATCTATTATGTGAATGGATGCTATGAGTCAACTTGATAGCACAATCGAAAAAGATGAAAAGATCATTTTCCTAGATGACGATTAGTATTATTATAATTCTTATAAAAAAAATTTCATAATAACATTTTATCTTTTTCATACTTATATACAATATTTAGAATAAAATAATTAAAAATCTTGCATCGAACATAAAGTTGATTTATATCTTTTGTGCATGTTAGTATAATCATCACTAAAATGAAATCAAATTTCCAAACCTTATTTATTCAAGAAAAAGGACGTTGAACTAGACATAGAGGCTTAAATTTTTCCGGTGATAGGGATTATCTATCTTCTTTATCTTATGAGAATTTCTTTTAGAAAAAAGAGTAGTAGAGCCTCAAATAAAAAAATTTTAACACTTAATATTCGACCTATATATTATAATTGAATGTTAAATATCAAAGTTGTCGTAAGAGAGACATAAAATGATTTATAAATTTTCAACCTAAAACTTTTATAAAATCGTATAAAACATATTGTGATATGATCTCGATTATGAGTTTCGAGTCATATATATGATTGCCCGATTGTGATTCTAGTAAGAGATTGAATTGCTTGCATTGAACCTGAAAATCATGACTCATAAGATGTTAATGAAAGAAAGAGATGTAATGGAAATGAAGGATTTATATGGAAATGATTTTTAGGATTTGGTTATGTACGGAAGATGATGGAAGTTGTAGTTTGGATGGAATGGAAGTATGGCGAAGGTATGGGTTGGTAATGGCGTTGAATGTGTAAGATGGATTGAAAAGAAAACGGATTGTGACCCTCTAACTATATGAAGTTAGGAATCAACAATATAAAGAGATGGAATCGAAGTGGAAGTAGATGGAACGTGACCCACTAGCTATAGATAAACTAGGAACCAACACTATAACAAAAGGAAATGGATGAAGACTACAAGACTATCTTGAAGCCAATAAAGTTCTCTACAAGAGAACAACAATGAACCTCTACAATGAACCTAAAGATGCCTATTTATAGTAGAACTAGGTAGCATATAAAAAAGGTTACAAAAGAAAGATGAATGCTCACCTTAATGCACTTGAATACATTTGAATGCTTTGTCGTTTATTCTCATCTTCAAAGTTGGATATTATAGATTATTTTGTGGATGAATCTAGACAATTTGAGGTTGAATTTAGCCTTATTTTCGTCCAAATTAAGGACTCTTGGGTTTCCTTGTATTGCTCTCATATGAAGAGAAAGCGGGGATGAATGTGGACATCCTACATGTCCAAATCAGTTTGTCTCTTCAAATTCCTTGCTAATTTTATCACTTAATTTAGTGATTAAATGAAATAAATTCATCCTTCATTGCTTGTTCCCTTGTAGACTATGATCAACCTTCAAAAGATGATAAAGGCCTTGAATGCAAAGTTTGAATGCTGGTTATTGCATGTCCCCTTGCTTGAACGTGAATGGCCTTCAATGGGTGATAAAATCAACCTTGAATGCCTTGAATTGGTGAATTAAGATGGCCATCAATTGATTGTTTCTTGGTAGATGATGAAAGGACTCTTCCTTGGCTCAAACTCATCCAAATCATCATTGTATAAAATTCCCGTAATGAAAATTCCAGCATGCAGTCTTCTGTAAATCGATCATATCTCAAGCTCTCGATATCGGATTAAGGTGATTCAAAAGTCGTTGGAAAGCTAAAATATGGAGGAATAATTTCCAATTGATTTATGGACCCAAAAACGTCTGTATCACATCCAGAATTAGAAGATATTCTTACTTATATTCTTGCATCTGTTGAAACCATTCAACTTCTCTCATGCACCTAGACACAAATGTGAACTTTATTCTATCTTTAATTGAAAATATGCATGAAAAAATTAATAGTTAGTTTAATAAATGAACTAGTTTGATGAATGAACTAGTTTAATTAATGAACTAACTTTTATTAAATGAACTAGATGCATGAATGAAATAGCTTACTAAATGAACTAAATGCATAAATAAATTGTTTCCCTAAATGAACTAGATGCTTTAAATGCAATGCATGCTTAAATGAACAACACACTTATTAAATGTAATGAATGTTATGCAAACTTCTAAATTCTCATGCAAATTCAAGCAAGTAAAAGATAAAATCCTCCCTTAAACTTGGTTGTCCCTTCTTCATGTCCCAGCCTTGAGTATGATGGTGGAGGTTCTTCTTTTGGATTAAAAAAGGCTTTCAGAAATCTAAACTTGGTTTGAAATTCCCAAATTAAGATCAAATAATCTCCTTGAAGCTTCTCAAATGTAAACAACTTGCCTTGATCAAACGGTCTCAGGGAGATTGCAGAAAATGATGCAAGGCGCATAGCCGGGATCACATCATATTGAGTTAAAAGATATAAATATAAAACTGGAAATGGAAAATAACAATTTACAAACAAATGTCTTAGTCTGATAAATAAAAGTAGTAATGAAAGTATAAATACATTTATAAATGCTAAAAGCTAAGACTTTGATTCTCCCAATGTCGACTTAGATCTTAAAATCTTGAGATGTTTAAAAGGGAATAAATAAATGAATTGAGCTAGAAGCTTAGTGTGGCCACCTACAAACAAATAGAACATCTAATCACACACAATATATTCACAATGGTAATATCAGATAAGAGGCAAGATGACAAAATAGTTCAGACATGATAACTAACAATGTGAGATTTTAATATAGATGAAGCATGCCAGTTTGTTTAAGATTTTACGGGTTTTATATTAGTTTAAAAGGATTTTCACATTATTGAAGCAATGTCTATTAGAAAGATTGACAAGGTGGTGATCGATTCTAATTGCTTCAAAGTCATCCATATTTTATCGTCCTCTTAGATGCATGAGTTGTTTCAGTTTTTTAGTTTATGATATAATTGTTAATTCTAACTTCAATGTGTTGAACCATGCTTTCAAATTTGATATACAAAAAGTAAATAAGTTTAAAGAAATTTTAAGATTATTTTTAATTTAGTTTTTAAGCATATATTCGATTCAACAATTTGAATATAAAAATTCCTTATAAAGTAAAAAACTTCATCTTTACTCCTTATTCTTTTAAAAACTCAAGTCATATAATTGAAATAATTTTCAAACATTTTACAAAGGGTTTCAGATCTTAATCGAGTTAAAAAAATAATTTTTAACCCTAGAGTATTGATGTTGCAAGAACAGTACCGATACTGTTCATGTGGTATCGATACTGTTCATGTGGTATTAATACTGGTACCAATACTAATATGTAAAAAAACATTACAGTACTGATACTGGTAACGATATTAGTGTGTAAAAATACACTGAAGTACCGATACAGGTACCGATACTAGTGTGTAAAAATACACTGAAGTATCGATACTGGTACCGATACTTCCTTTAAGTTTTTGAGAAACACGATTCTAGTAGGCTATTTTCGTACTGATACCCTTAGAGTATCGATACTGGTATGGATACTCTAAGTGGAGTACCAATACTCCCCTCTCACCAATGGCTAGATTTTTGTAATTAATGCAGGCAGTACGGATACTCCAAGCCTGGGTACTTATACTCAAGGCGTTTGGGTAGCATTTATTACGGGAAAATTTATCCCAACAGCTCTATTAACTCTCACAACAACCTAAATGGCTAGAATTGAATGAAAGGGTATAAAAAATATTTCAAGTCATATGTAAAGACAAGATATCATAGAGAAAACCAAAGCAATCATATTGAGCGAAAATCAAGTCAACATTCTTTAATATTCTTTTAAGAACACTTTTGTACTCATTTGTTTCATTTTGTTGAGTGTTCTTCTTTGTTCTTGAATTATGCAAATACATTTCTAGTGAGGTTTTCTAAGTCTGCTATTTGTAATTTCTTATTAAGAATGGTTGTACACTTGAGACTTTGGGGTATAAGTCTAGGTGTGTTGTAATGTTACACCTTGTCCTAAAAGGTTTGAACAAATTAGTAAATTTGTTGAAATCCTTAGTGTATAAGCTAAGTTAGTGGTCATTGAGGAAGTTGAACCACTTTAAAATTGCTTGTGTTCATTTTCTTCGATTTCTTGAAAAAAATGCTTCCATCAAATGCAATTCACTTCCCTTTTGGCTATTTCACTGGTTCGATGACTTCAACAATTGGTTTTAGAGCTAATCTCATTGGAATGCTTAACATCCTCTTGAGAATATCCTTGTAAGAAGTCAATCAATACCTCTACAATGACCACTCCATCTACTTTCGGCATTTTTTGGTGTCTCAATCCATTTCAAAGGCTCCTTATTTCAATGGTGCCAGCTATTCTTATTGTAAGAATAGAATGATGCTATTTATTCAAGCCATCAATTATTTAGTGTGGAATGTCATCATCGACGGAACATCAATTCCCTTCAAAAAGAAATGAGAGCTTATTGAACCAAAGGTCAAGTCAGAATAGATCGATAAAGATCGAAGACTCATCCAACCCAATGTAAAGGCCATGCACATTATATTTTGTGCATTAGGTCCCAATGAATATAGTAGGGTATCTTCTTGCTCAAATCCAAAAGATATTTGGGACAAGCTTGAAGTCGCATATTAGGGTACAACTTAAGTGAAGAAATCGAATATACTAATTCTCACTCTCAATTATGAGAATTTCAAAATGAAGTCCATTGAAGACATTAAACGATGTCATATCATTTTATCGCCATCATTAAAGATATAAGAAACTTTGGGAAAGTTTATCCCAATGAAGAAGTGGTAAGAAAAATGCTTGCATCATTGCCTTCATCTTGGGAAGGCAAAGTAACCGCTATTGAAGAAGCCAAAGATATGGAGTTGTACACCCTTGATGAAATCATCAGATCATTACTCAATCACAAAGTGAAACTTCAAAAGAAGAAAGAAGAAGAAGAAAAGAAGGTGGAGAAGAAAAAAATTGGGATTGCTTTCAAGTCCACCAAGGAAGAGAGTGATTATAGTGAAAAGGAAGATGAAGAAATGACAATGTTTTTCCAAAAGATTTAGAAGATCCATAAGATCCAACAAAGGAAGAAGATTTCAAAGAAAGGAGGGCTTCAAGAATAAATCTAAGGAGAATGACCCCGTCATTTGTTATGATTGCAAGAAACCGGTACATATCAAGTTTATTTGTCCTCAATTAAAGACAAATGGGTCAACCAAGAAGGCATAAAAGACACATGTAGCTATATGGAGCGGTGAAAAATGCTCTGATAAAGAAGAACAAGAAGTAACCAATTTATATTTTATGGCCATCGAGAGAAAAAACTAAGGTAACCTCTAGTTCATCCAATTTAAATGAATAAGAAAAATATTTCAAAATTTAAAAAATAAAATGATCTCTTATATAAGACCAATGATGAACTTGAAAGTAAGATGAAGGATATGTAAGTTAAACTTGATGAGTTTGAAAAGAAAAATCAAGATTTACATAACTTACTTTCTAAAGTTCATGATGATCATCAAAAGGAGTTTGATGATCTTAAATCTTCTTTTAACAAAGTTGGGTCAACCAATCTAAAAAAATTCAAACTTCAAAATCCAAATATGTTAAAAATAGCCTTAGGCAATACAAACATAGAGGTTCCCAAAGAACCTCAAATAGAAAAGTTTTTAGGAGCATATGGGTCCCCAAAGGTCTCATTACTACTAAGGACAAGGATATCCTAGAAAAATGGATACATAAAGGAACTAGATTATTGGGAACTAATGCCTATAGACCCAAAGAATTTGGGTACCAAAAATAAAAAAAATTAATATATATTTATAGGTAGAGGAGCACTACTACTAGGCCCAAAACGTAAGCGCAAATTTATGGTACCTTAATAGTGGATGCTCAAGTCATATGACCGGTGACAAGAACCGTTTCAAAGAGCTTAAACCTAAAAGTGGATGAGTAGTAACTTTTAGTGATAACTCCAAAGGCCATATTAGAAGGAATCAGTTTAATTGGCAACAATTCTTTCATTTTAATTGAAAATGTGTTATATGTCAATGGTTTAAAGAATAAAATGTCATTTTGAGTCTAAAGGTTGCATTTAGATGATTATGCTAAAGATGAAAATGATTTATGGTTATGGCATAGAAAACTTGGACATGCTAGCATGAGCATATTAGATAAACTTGTTAAAGGTGATATAGTAAGAGGTTTACCAAAGCTAAAATTTGATTTAGACAAAATTTGTGATGTATATGTTAAGGGAAAACGTAAAAGAGTTTCCTTTGAATTCATTAATGATGTTTCCTCTAGTAGAGTATTGCAACTGATTCACATGAATTTATTTGGGCCTATTACAATTACTAACTTGGGTGGAAAACAATATACTTTTGTACTTGTTGATGATTACTCTAGATTCACATGGGTTCTCTTTTTAAGTTATAAGGATGAAACTTTAGATAAATTCATCACACTTTCTAAAATAACCAAAATGAAAAAGGTTACTCAATTTCTAGTGTTAGGAGTGACCATGGAACCGAATTTCAAAATCTTGGTTTTGATGAATTTTGCAACTTTTGTGGTATTAGACATAATTTTTCAGCTCCTAGAATCCCTCAACAAAATGAAGTTTTTGAGAGGAAAATCAAATTTTAGAGAAAATGGCTAGAACCATGATTTGTGAAAATAA
Organism: Hibiscus syriacus; assembly: GCF_006381635.1. Classification (NCBI taxonomy): domain Eukaryota; kingdom Viridiplantae; phylum Streptophyta; class Magnoliopsida; order Malvales; family Malvaceae; genus Hibiscus; species Hibiscus syriacus. Next base: position 7,450,486 of record NW_024062800.1, on the reverse strand, counting down.
TTTGCCAAAATAGTTTTGGGCAGAACCCACAGACACCACATGTTATATCATGATTAGAGTAATGATTAGGCCTATTTTAAAGAAAACTCCATATGAAAATTTCAAAAATAAAAAGCGTAATATTAGTTATTTTCACCTTCAAGTGGTAAATACTTCTCCCAAGATCCTTTGAACTCTAATACACAAGCTCGTAGCATGTCTTACAGGATTTGGATAGTCTGCTAGGACTGTCCATCCTTCTGAGGATGAAACTCCATACTAAAGTTCAGTCGAGTCCCTAATGCTCCATGCAAAGTCTTCTAAAATCTCGATGTAAATTGAGGATCTTGGTCAGAAATGATCAAAACAGGTACACCGTGCAGTCGAATAATTTCCTTGATGTACAGTTCAACATACTTTTCCATAGAGAAATCAACTCGTACAGGAATAAAATACGCTGACTTAGTTAATCGATCAACTATCACCCAAATCGAAACTCTTTTATTTGGAGTCAAGGGTAACCCCATCACAAAATTCATCGTCACATTCTCCCATTTCCACTTAGGAATGGAGATTGGTTGCAACAATCCTGAAGGAACTTGATGCTCGACATTGACTTGTTGACATGTCAAACATTTACACACAAATTCTGTGATACTTCTTTTCATTCTTGGCCACCAATACCGACTCTTGAGATCCATATACATCTTGTTTCCACCAGGGTGCGTTGTCAATGGGCTACAATGAGCTTTTGTCAATAGATCATTATTCAATTCCTCATCATCTGGAATCACCAGTCTCCTTTGATAGTATAGATTCCCATAAGGTATAATCTCAAAATCTTTATTTTCTTCATTCTTTACTTGTTCCAATCTTTTCAAACACTTTTAATATTTGTTTTGTAATTATTTGATTCGATCTAACCATTTTGGCTGAAGTTTCAATTCTGCACATAAACCACCATCTCCATCTAATGACAACCTAGCATCTAAAGCTCGTAAGGTTGCAAATGTTTTTCGACTTAAAGCATCAGCTACTACATTTGCTTTTCTTGGATGAAAATCAATTATAACATCATAATCCTTTAGAAATTCAACCCATCTTCTCTACCTCAAATTTAATTCTTTCTGAGTCATCAGATACTTTAAGCTCTTATAATATGTATAAAGATAACAACGTTCCCCATATAAGTAGTGACATCAAATCTTGAGAGCAAACACTACTGCAACCAATTCTTAATCATGCGCCAGATAGTTCTTCTCATGTGGTTTCAATTATCTAGAGGCATAAACTATCACTTTCCCTTCTTGCATCAATACACATCCCAAGGCATTATGGGACACATCACTGTAAACCACGTAGTTTTTGCCAGATTCAGGTTAGACCAACACTGAAGCTTCTGTGAAAATTCTTTTTAACGCTTCAAAACTTTCTTGACACTCAGGCGTCCAAGAAAAAGTTACATTTTTCCTCATCAATTTGGTCAAAGGCAAAGCTATCATCAAAAAGTTCTTAACGAACCTTCGATAATAAACCGCAAGCCCCAGAAAACTCCTAACTTCAAACACATTCTTTGGAACTTCCTATTCGAAAATGACTTTTATCTTTTGAGGATCAATCCGAATTCCTTATGCAGAAATCACATGTCCAAGGAATGCCACTTCATTTAACCAAAACTCACACTTAGATAGTTTGGCATATAGCTTCTTATCTCATAGAATTTGCAAGACTGTCGCCAAATGTGTACTATGCTCTTCATTATACTTCGAATACACCAGTATATCATCAATGAAAACAACTACAAGATGGTCCAGATAAGGTTGAAATAATCTATTCATAAGATCCATAAAAACAGCAGGTGCATTCGTTACTCCAAACGGTATAACAATGAACTCATAGTGACCATATCTCGTTCTAAAAGCTGTTTTTAAAATATTGTTTTCCTGAATCTTCAATTGATGATCACCAGAACGCAAATCAATCTTCAAAAATACTGATGCTCCCTTTAATTGATCAAACAAATCATCGATCCTAGGGAGAGAATACTTGTTCTTTATGGTCACCTTGTTGAGTTGTCTATAATCTGTGCAGAGACGCATTGAACCATCATTCTTCTTAAGAAATAATACCGGAGCTCCCCAAGGTGACATACTTGGTCTGATAAATCCTTTATCCAACAATTCTTGTAACTGAATCTTTAACTCACTCAACTCTTTTGGTGTCATTCGGTAAGGTGCTATTGCAATAGGCTCTGTTCTCGACATTACTTCTATTTGAAATTCATCCTCTCTATCTGGAGGTAATCCTAGAAACTCTACAGGAAAGACATCGGGGAACTCTCTGACTATGGGAATCCCTTCTAACCCTTTCTCCTTAGTTCTGGTATCTATAACATTAGCAATGAAACCCTGACATCCTTGTAACAATAACTTTTTTGCCACCATCAATGATATTATGTTTGCTAACTGATCTCATCTTTCATTTATCACAATCAATTCTACTCCATCAGAACTGATCAGAGTTACTCTTTTCAATCTACAATCAACATTAACATGATAATGATATAACCAGTCCATTCCCAATATCACTTCAAATTCCTAAAAGGGTAATTCTATCAGATTAATAGTGAATTCAATTCCCTGAATCCTTATGGGACACCCTCGACACACTTGATTTACCCGAGCACTGTGGGTTTGTCACTATTACATCACTACTGGTTACTTCTAGTTGAATTCTCAACTCTCTCACCAATTTACTACTAATGTATGAATAAGTGAAACTCGAATCAATCAATACCAAAACACATTTATCATACAATTGGAAAGTACCTGCAATTATCTCCGGATCATCACGTTCTTCCCTCGTATTTATGTTATATACTCGGGAAGTTGAGCAAACTTCCTGTTGAGTGGAGGACTCACGTTGATTCCTTCCTATACCACTACCTCATCCTCTCTGGGATACCAAAGCAGATCGCTCCGACTGTGCAGGCTCTCCAACCATCATTGGATAATCCTGGATCAAATGTTTCGTGTCCTCACAACGAAAACAAGCTCCGAAGATTATTTGACATACTCCGATATGGCTTCTTCCACAAAACTAGCATTGTCTGGCTTGACCCTGATTAGATCTCCTAGTTCCAGACCCTACATATTGAGTCTGTCTTGCTCTCATCTGATTTGATCCTCTAGTATAGGATGCAACTGACTCAGACCTTGCCTGAGATCGAAAACCAAAATCTCTGCCCCTTTTTGATGGTGCAGAACTTGAGGAAGCACCCGCTCTCTTGGATATTTGAGCTTTTTGTTCTCCAAACCTCTTATTCTGAGCTCTCTCTAGAGCATTAGCAAGATTAACCACTTTTTGGAATGATGATAGATTCAATACGAACAACATTTCTTTCAATCTCGGACGTAAGCCATCAATAAACCATTCACATGCATTCTTTTCGGTCAGAACAAGTTCAGCAGCAAAACCACTTAACTTATTGAACTCGCATTCGTATTCATATATACTGTGATTCAACTGCTTCAGACTCATAAACTCTTACTTCATCTGCTTTACAAACTATTATCCAATATACTTGTTCTTGAATTCTTCTAAAAATAATGACCATGTCACTTGGTCACTTGTCATTCTCATGGTGACATTCGTCCACCATATTCTAGCTTGCCCATAGAGCAATGAAATCACTCCATCCAAATTCTCCACCTCAGAATAGGGGAGTTTATCTAGCATTATCTTTACATCATTCAACCAGAAGTCCGCCGTAACAGGACCTTCCTCTGCTTCACCTTTAAATTCATGAGCTCCTAATCCTTACAACTTCTTCGCAATATTCATTCTACGAGTTGAGGGAGCAGGAGGCTGGAAACGCGTTAAAATAGCATCCAACACCCTAAAGAACACATCTTGGTCTTGTACAGGCACTCCCAAAAGTGTCCGTTCTTCACTTTGTCTGGCCAGGGCAGGTGAATTACTACTCACTTTTGGTCTATCATCTCCCTCTTCAATTCAAGAGCTCTCGTGTTTAGACATCTAATATGACATAACCATATAACTCTATTAGCAAGATAACATACTCATTACTCTATCAGATCAGATGTTCTCACTATTTTGTTTGCATGTATACTTTTAAAAAGACTCTGACTTCGACTTATGCCTAGAATCGGCTAAACCATAGCTCTGATACTATTAAATGTAACACCCAACCCGTACTCAACCCGGATACGAATCTGAGCTGTCACATTGACTTTTTAAAACGTTTACTCTTACAAAATCATGGAAAATTTAAACTTTCATTAAAATAAAAGTGAAATAATTTACATAAGCATAATAAAAAATATTTACAAAATCGATCAGAGCATATGTGATTTAAACATTAATTGCATGCCAACATAATTAATATAACAAAATCGTGGAAACGCGTTAGAATAGCGTCCAACGTCCTGAAGAACACGTCTTGGTCTTGTACAAGCACTCCCGAAAGTGTCTGTTCTTCACATTGCCTGGCCAGTACAGGTGAATTACTACTCACTTCTGGTTTATCATCTTCCTCTTCACTTCGGGAGCTCTCGTGTTCAGACATCTAATAAGACATAACCATATAAATCTATTAGCAAGACAACATACTCATTACTCTATCAGATCAGAAGTTCTCACTATTTTTCTGGTATGTATACTTTTAAAGACACTCTGGACTTAGGTTTATGCCTAGAATCGGCTAAATCATAGCTCTGATACCATTAAATATAACACCCCTAACTCGTACACGACCCGAATACGAATCTGAGGTGCCACATTGACTTTTCAAAACGTTACTCTTAATAAATCATGGAAAATTTAAACTTTCATTAAAATAAAAGTGAAATAATTTACATAAGTATAATAAAAATATATTTACAATATCTATCAAAGCATATGTGATTTAAACTTCAATTACATGCCAACATAATTAATATAACAAAATGACATACTATTTGAATCACTTCTGATATGATATTCTTTAAAAGATATGTTGCCTTGATAGATCCTAACTCTAACCTTCCTGTTTCTTGGTACCTATGTGTGAAACACTCACACACTAAGTCACAGACTTAGTGAGGCATATAACAAAATAATGTAATACTTAAATCATGAACATGCAATCCAATAATATTAAAGTGTAATGACAATCATTATCTATCTAATTAACAAGAACATACATGGACATGCATTTAAATACTCATAACCTATCACATTATTCAATATCATTTCATATTATATCTTTTATTAACCTATGTACATTACTGAGAACATTAGGTATGTGAGTGCATTAGGTTGTGCACAAATGTTGTCAATATCGTATAAATTTGCACTGAGTGTCATATAAAATTATCCCGAATGACATCGTAGAATTGTTCCGAAGGACCATAAATATGTCCCGAAGGACCTCATAGAACCCTCGACTTTTGGCATGCCAATTATACCCAAATCTCTCATATCACATAACATGGGCTTTATCACTTATATGTTTCACATGTTCACATAGTCAACCAAATCATCACATATACATGTACTCATATAACTCATATCATTTCTCATGTAATCCCATCGGTCATATTTCATAACATATATCACATGTGCATATAACTACTTATTTCGTATCATGTAGCTTATGTTTTGTTCTCTTATGTTAACAAAGATCACGTAACATATATCATAACATATAAACATATACCACTTACGCATGTACTCATAATAATCATGACATCTATATGCTTATAACTATAGAACCATAAAATCAACATAGGAAATAAACTTATCATAAACCTTATTTCCTTAAAACACTATCTAATATAGTATGCACTCACCTTAGCCTCAGTTAGTCTAATCAACTCCTATAACTCATTTTCTCTCTCTCTCGATCGATCATAACTCTTTGACTGTTACGGAACTTGCTTATGTTCGATATCTACACAAATTTACATTTGATACAAATATTAGAATTTTAAACATTATGAATCAATCATTAATAACCTAAGCTAAAAGAAGTACTTAATTCACATTCTTACTTTGAATAATATTGGTACCCAAGGTATGGTACTGATACTCCCTTACGTGATATCGATACTATGCTACAGTATCAATACCTTTTTCCGGTTCTAGAATTCCCTTCTAAAAATGGTATCGGTACTTGCATAATGGTATCGATACTAATCATTCGATATCGATACTATCTTGAATAAATTATCAACTTTTAGCTTATGGTATAAATACTTTTCATACAGTATCGATACCCTTACCCGAAATATCATCCATTTTCTCTTTGAAGTATCGGTACTGGATGAACAGTACCGATACCCCTTGCCCAAAATTTATTCCTTTAACCCAAAAATTTACCAACACCTACTTAAACCTTTCATTTTGAACTACTTTCAAACAATTAAACTCAACTACACTTACTCAAACCATCTTATATCCATATAACAAATCATCATCTTTAATATCTCATCATAACTCTTGCAATAAAAAATCTTACTAAATTTTCAACATGTTCTAATTTCATTTCTAACACTTTATACTTCTTAATCTAACTGACGACAAGTCAAATTTAATCTTTAAACCCATTTACTAACTCCTTTCGCAATTTCACTAAACAACCTCTTATATTAAATCCATCACAACTTCTTTATCTTTTAGTTTTAAGAAAACTTAAGCTTTCCTTAAGCTTAAGTATTACCTAAAGAATCTAAACCAAGCTTAATTTCAATGAATAATCAATTGATATGAAACTCACCTTGTCAAATGGGGTTCATGGCTGAAGGAGGAAGAAAGATGAAGAATTCTCTGGAAATCTTTTTCTCCTCATCTCCTTGACTCCACGTGTTTATAAAATACCCATGATAAATTTTTAATTCATTTACTTGTCAAATGACCATTTTGCCCTTCCATTCATCCTTCTTTACTATTCAATCCTACACAAAGATATTCCACTTAAGTCCATGAACTTTTCAATTTATCTAATTTGGTCACTAAATTCTAAAATTTTATAATTTGGTCACTAACCCAGTGTTTGAGATGTTACAACAATTATCTTTAAAGGCGATGTATGTGGACTCTTGATGTGACTTTCATACTAGATTCAACATGATGATAGATAGGATCGACACTCTTTCTCACGACTTTTTTTCCTTCTTCGCTCCTTCTTCGGATCATAATCCTCCTTTGTCGGACGCCTGATCATTTTTTTATTGACTGTTTTCTAGTTGCTCATGTTCGGTCTTGCATTTTGACTATTTGGATGCCTTTATGCTTTTGGATACTATAAATTGATACTTTGATGCTAGGATATTTGGATGATTTTGGATATTTTATGCATATGGATGTTTTTATTTTATATTTATGTTATTTTGGATGCCTGTTATGGTTTATAATATTTGATGTTTGAGACATGTTTTTTGTCTTTAAGACCATTATAATTGCTTAAGAATATTATTTATGTTGACTAATCTCTTTTGGCATATTTAATCTTCACCGCTTGTGTTTATATCCTTTTAAACTTTTTGATTTAACAAAAAAGTGGGAGAAATGTTAGAGTAAAGGGGAGTACATTTTAAAAATCTTAAATTTTTTCAAAGGTTTTGTTATATCAAAAAGGGCGATATTGTTGAACCATGCTTTGAAATCTTGATATACCAAAAGTAAATAAGTTTAAAGAAATTTTAAGTTTTATTTTTAATTCAGCTTTTATGCTTATATAAAAACTCCATTTTTGTACTCCTTACTCTTTTGAAAAACTCAAGTCATATACTAGAAACAATTTTTAAACATTTTACAAATGGTTTCAGATCTTAATGAGTCAAAATAAATTAAATTTTAACCCTAGAGTATCGATACTGCAAGAATAGTACCGATATTGTTCATGCAATATCGATACTGGTATCGATACTAATATATAAAAACATTGCAGTACTGATACTCCCCTCTTACCAATGGTTAGATTTTGTAATTAATGCAGGTAGTACCGATATTCCAAGCCCGAGTACCAATACTAAAGGTTTCTGGGCAATATTTATTGCAAGAAAATTCATCCCAACGGCTCTATTAACTCCCACAACAACTCAAGCTACTCGAATTGAATGAAGGGGGTATAAAAACAAGATTTCAAGTCATATGAAAATAAGAGATCATAGAGAAAGCCAAAGCAATCATATTGAGCCAAAATCAAGTCAACATTCTTAAATATTCTTTTTGCTTTCAAAGAACACTTTTGTACTCATTTGTTTCATTTCGTTAAATGTTCTTCTTTGATCTTTAATTTTGCAAACACATTCCTAGTGAGGTTTTCTAAGTTCGCTATTTGCAATTTCTTCTTAGGAAGGGTTGTGCACTTGAGACTTTGGGGTATAAGTCTAGGTGTGTTGTAAAGCTACACCTTGTCCTAAAAGGTTTGAACAAATTATTGAATTTGTTGAAATCCTTTATGTGGAAGCTAAGGCTGTGGTCATTGAGGAAGTTGAACCACACTAAAATTACTTGTGTCAATTGTTTTCATTTTCTTGCAAAAAGCTTCCATCAAATTTTATTTGTCAATTCACCTCCTCTTGGCTATTTCATTGGTTCGATTGACTCAATACATTGTTATTGATACGATTGGGAGATATAGGAATAAAGTGTTTTAGAGTATTCTGATCTAATTTGTTTATTTAATAGTTTGTTCTGATTATATGAGGTAGTATCTATTCAAAATATTTCTTAATCATTATTAACACACACTACGAATAAAATTGTTTGAGCCCAATACCTCAAGGGAGAACAACACTCCTTTTAATTACTAAACTCACTTAATGATTCAATCTAATATGGTGTTAAAAGTAATATATTGTTAAAAATGCTTATGAGCATAAGCATTTTATTCATTTTTTTTGTTTATTTTACTTTACAGATTTTTGATGCTGGTTGGCTATGAAGTCCTACATGTAACTTGCTTTTAAATGTAATTGCAGGAATCGTGGCACTATAATCTATGAACATTACCCAAAAAACTGGTTTAAAAGGCCAAAGCTGGAATTAGGGCAACAAATTAGCTTACTATCATATTTCACGTGAACTATGAAATTATTTTGAAATATAATCAACCAAACATAAAAGAGAAGAAAACAAAATATTAAAAGTGAACTCAATTAAATGCAAAAATTTGCTAACAACTTAAGACTCACAACTTTATTTTAATTAATGCCACAATGTCCAAAAACACCCCTAATACTTGCATAAATATTCGCTTTGATTTTTATTTTTAAGCATTTTAACTCCAACATTTCAGTTTGAGATAAAAGACCCCACTGTAAATAAGAATCATTATTTGAAAAATGATTAATGGTGCAGATGAGAGGTCTTTTACGCTAAAATGAAACATTGCTAACCAAAATGCTTTAGAAAAGAATAAGGTCCAAAGTGTCTACTCGGTCAACTATTAGTGGCCTTTTTGTCCTATAATGAAATATCGAGGGCCAAAATGCTTCAAAAAAAATAAGGGCTAAAGTAACTATTGTGGTAAATGTGGGTTAGTTTTAATATTATTATATCAGCGTCAGCCTATCATAATTATATTACTTGGTGTTTCTGTTAATAAGTTAGAGTGAGTTGGATAGTTAGTTAGTTTTAAGTTGTATATATATTCTTTGTAAACATTTGTTTCAGATAAATAAAATCTTAATCAATCTTCATCTAGCATTCTTGTTATTATATGGCATCAGAGGGAACTTGTCCATCATCCAGCTCCGTCATGCTTGATTCCTTGAACGATCGCTTTGAAAATGGAGGTAATCGTACTATTTGCATCGGTCGGATAATCTTGTTAAACAGTCGCTTTCTAATGATAACTTTCACAGTTGGAAGAGGTCTATGATTCTTTCTTTATCTGCTAAAAATAAGTTAGGCTTTGTAGATGGTTCTGTTGTTGCACCTGATCCTTCCTTGGTCGAACAATTCAATGCTTGGACGAGGGCCAACAATCTGGTATATTCTTGGATATTGAATTCCGTTTCTAAGGATATAGCTGCAAGTCTTTTGTATCATTCCACTGCAGCTGAAATTTTGAAAGATCTGGGTGATCGATTTCAACAATCGAACGGGCCACGTTTGTTTCAACTAAAGAAGAATTTAAGCAATTTGGTGCAAGGACAAATGAACATCAGCACCTACTACACTCAGCTCAAAATCATTTGGGATGAGCTCTCTTCCACTAAGCAGGTTTATTCTTGTATAGGTTGCATTTATGGAGGTGTTTAGCGAATGATTGATGAAATGAAGCAAGAACAAGTCGTGCAGTTCTTGATGGGTTTAAATGAGTCTTATGCTGAAATCAAAGGCCAAATTCTTTTGATGGATCATTTGCCCTTGATTGCCAAAGTTTTTTCTTTGCTTCTTCAAGAAGCAAATCAGCGTAGAGTTTCTAAAACAGTTTTTGTTGTTAAAACGATCTATGGCAACTGCAAGAATAGACCTCAATGCAGTCATTACAATGCTCTTGGCCACACAAAAGACAAATGCTATAAGTTACATGGATATCCACCAGGTTATACATCCAAGAATTAGTCCTCGAGCTCCAAGAATTCTCAATCGGTTCACACCAATTCTGCCACTGTTTTGAGCGATATAGCATCACAAGGGTCAGCTTCTCAACCTTTCAATAAAGCTTTGACTCCTCAACAATGTAATCAGTTGATTGCGATGCTTACATCTCAGTAACAAGCTGCATCAATCGCAGAAAATGTTGATTTCTCAACATCAATTAATGTTGCCATGCAAGGTGAGATTTTATTTCACATTAATAAGTTTTCCCTTAAGTCATCAAGGTGTTGGTGTTGGAACAGTCCTAAAGCTTTTTGACTTGTTGATGTCAGGGATCGAACCAACTTAATTTTTTCTTAAAAAAACTAGGGTTATTGAAAAACAAATAATTTTAGAGTTGCCGTCGATATTTGTGTTAGGTAGGTCGAATACCTAAAATTATCTTTTAAAATAATTTTCATAAAAATTAAATAAAAAGATATAAACTCATATGCATTTAACCAAAGACATTTTAAAAATGGTTTGGGAGTCGGTTATGCGTGGGGAAGGGTGAAAACCCCCACAACGCCTAAATTTGGTACCTAGTGATTACACGCTATCTTTATATTTGAAAATTATAACTTCGAATGATATTTAAATTATGAACATTTTTTGAAAAATAAAAATTTAAAAAGAGTATTTTTTTTATACGAACAATCCTAAAAACACACTCATTCTCAGTTAATCTATATTTTCATATATTCCCCCTATAAAAGACCATTGCCTTGATTTTCGTAATTATATATATATATATATTCAAAAAATCACTCAGATATAAAGAAGGACATCATTTCGTGCGAGCAATCCTTGGAAACATTCTTCTTGTCAATTAAGGTGTGTTTCCATGGATTCCCACACGAAATTAGATTACCTTAAACTTTAGATAAAATACATATATTTAATAACCATTCGAGTAAAACCATACCATTTTATACGAAGAATTTTCAGAGACACATTCATTGCCAATTAAGGTGTGTCTCCATAAATTATTTGCACAAAATAATATTTATTTGTTATTATTCTTCCTTAAAAAATAATAAAATACACATTTTTATAATATATATAATATAAAATTAATATTTAAAAAAGGCAGTATAATATTTGTAATATATATATATATATATATATATATGTATAGATGTAATATTTTAATCAACACCATAATATATATATATACGTATATGTTAAAGGAAGGGGAGAGGAACTTAAATATAATTAGTGGAAATATAACAACTCAAAATGAAACTAAGAAAAACATTCATGGATGAAAATGAAGCAAACAGAAACCATACTTGCAAAATCTGAAAGCAATCCAATAGTATACAAGACTGAGGTTAAACTGAAATAGAGGTAAAACTTAGATCTAATATGCAAGCAAAAATATTAGTCAATCTATAGTAGAAATAATGGACCAAGTTATAAGAAAATAAAATACTCAGCTAAAATAGAAACGAACCAGAAATACATAACTAAATTAAAAATAAACAACCAGAAATATGGACAAAATTGAAACAAAACCAAAATAAAAAAAGGTGACAAAACTGGTCTAGGAACCACATCGAATTCCAATAAAACTCAAAAGCATTACAAATATGATTTTCCCAGTGACCAAATTAGATAAGGCTAAAACCTAAATGATGGAGGAGAGGGTTATCCCTTTTATCTTAAACATGCAAATTTGAAAAGAACAAAACGGCATTACTCCATGACCCAAACACAAGTTAATTTCAAGAGTTTAGAAATCCTTAAATTAAACCAAACTCACAATTGCTTTCTCTCAAAAAAAAAAAAACTCTCCTTTCGTTCTTCTTCTCTCGTTCTCCTTCAACTTTACAACCCAAAACCCTTTAAATTCCTCAATCAAACCCCAAAACAGACCTACTGAAATATGATTAAGGGTATGGTTTAATCTGGGCCGATTGATTGGGTAATGGGTAAATTATAATGTAACAACGGCCAAATTGGCCCATTATTGTAGCCGAACAAAAAATTTACCCCATTAGGGCACTCAAACATTTAATTTAGGATCTACGATAAATTGAACAGTCCCCATGAAACTCGTCACGTCAGTGTGACAAGTCTCAAAAAAAATAATTTTTTTATTTTGTAATTTTTTAAACGAAAATTAAAAAATAATATTTTAATGCCATGGAACTCGTCAAGGTAGCGTGACGAGTTCAAACATGTATAATTTTCAAATTTTTGACTGTTGAATTGATCGTTGTTAAACGATCAAATTTTGTTTAAAATTTCAATGGAAATTTTATATGTGCATAGTATCGTTACAATTTTAGTATACTAGAATTTCACTGAATGAAAACTGAAGGAGTAGTATCGGTACCATAACTCAAAGTATCGGTACCATAACTCAGAGTATCGGTACTACTACTCTAAGTAGTATCGATATAATATATGGTATCAGTACCATTTTAGCATTATGTTTTAACAGTATCGGTACTACTTCATTATTTTGGGTTTCAGTATCGATATATGTATCAATACTTTTTTAACAATATCGATACTATTATAGCAGTATCGATACTACTATATTTAAAAATCATTTTTGAATCGATTAAAGTTTGAAACCCTTAGTAAAAATTATTTCAAAAACTTCTCCAGTATAGGACTCAAATTTTCAGTAGAGTGAGGAGTAAAAGTTGATGTTTTAACTTTAAAGAATAATTATATATGTTCGAATGATTGAATCGAATATAATCTTAAAATATGTAAACAACTGATTAAAAATTTTGTTTGGTATATCAAAATATCAAAGTGTTTTCAACAATCTCCCCTTTTTTACATAACAAAACATTTTAAAAATTTTAAGATTTACTTTGAAAAATTACTCCCCTTACTTTAACATTTGTCCCCCTTTTTATTAATTCAAAAAGACTCAATAAGAATAAACAAGATATAAAATATAGATGTGAAGGACAAATGTGCCAAAATAGGTCAGTCAACATAAATAATATTCAAAATATAGTGGGCATGGTCATAAACATAATAAGAGGTAACATGGTATTAAAACAATGCGAAATATAATAAATATAAATCTGATCATCTAAAACATAATAGTATAACCAAATCCAAAATATCAAATGTGAAGAAATTCAAGGAAATTGAAAGTTCAAAGTATGACATTTGAAACGCCAACAAAGAACAACTAGCAAAGTAATAGCATGATCAATCATCCGATGGAGGATCGGGATCAGAACGAGGTGCACGAAAAGAGGCAACGTCTTGTGAAAGAGCATCGAGCCTATCCGTCACTGCGTCGAATCGAGCTGGGATGTCGCGTTGCAGCTCAGTCAATTGAGTCCCCAAGGCAGTAAAATAAGACTCTATAGATGCAAACATCAAATCTAAAGTCTTTATCAGAGAATGAAAATTGGGAGGCATAACATTACTAGCACTAGGAGGCACTTCAGGGATGCGATTTACAGGATCATCAACATCTTGCAAAACATAATCGGCCTGAGGAAGAGCCAGAGCCGCTCGAGAAGAACTAGCACTGGACGTCTTTTTAAGTGTTTGTTCCCAACTTGTCCCAACTTGAGTCCATCATGACTTGCAGAGAAAGGTAAAATCTATTGGGTTACCTAAGGGGATGGCAATATCTAGGTTGACTTTAAGACCGACTTTGATAAATAAATTACTAAGAAGATAACCATAAACCAAAGACTCAACTCTCTTAGATGGAATATGGTTTACGGTGTCCACTAGTTCACTGAAGATTATTTGAGCAAGAATAATTCTTTTATTGTTTTGAAAACAATGGATCTTCTAAATGTCGATACTTCAAAAAGAGGAGTACTTTCATTCGGATGGTCAAGACCACCAAGAGATAATCAAGTGAAGAAATCGCTTGTGGAAGTCAATGATACTAACGCTCTTTCCTACTTCTAAGAAAGAAGGGACGTTATCTCGCTCATTATCAATCCCGGTGTTTTCGAGACCAAAAGCATGGGTAATAGAGTCAGAATCAATGGTAATGTATTCGCCCAAGAGATAGGAACGAATACTTTCAGTTTGTGTACGAGCTTCATTTTGGATGTAAACCGCATTAGAATAGAAAATACAGACTAGTTGGTGAAAGACAACGGGTTTAACTTTGAAAGTGTTGTCAAATTTCCAAGCTCGTAGAAGGGGTAAGTATTTAAAGTTCATTTCTTGCATTGCCGAAAGAGAGGGGAGACGCTCACCCCTAATAGCATAAGACTCAAAATTGTTTAGATATAGTGAATATAGATTTTGACTATTCGGTTCATTAAAACACGAATTTACTATGTTCATTTCAGTTGGATTGGGAGGAGGATTTGGCGGAGGGTTAGGAGGTGGATTAGCACGAGAGGAGGATGATCTAGGACGTTTGTGAGATATGTTAAAGAGAATCAGAATAAAGATTATACATGCAAAGAAAGACAATACATATGTATGCACTCAATTAATCCCAAAACTTAATATGAGTCCACAATACAAGATATTCTATAACTAAATATTTTTAATATAATATAATGGGCAAAAAATGACGTGTTAAATAAAAAAACAAGTTATGAAAAATAAAAGTATATGTATACCTATATGTTGAAAACATTTTGATGTTTCGATATAACAAATTAAGTTAAATGAATTTTAAGATTTTACAAATGCTTTTCTAAAAAGTATATTCAATTTAATTACTCGAATATCAAATTATTACTCCAATTCTTTTAAGATTAATTTCAAACCTTACTAAATGTGTAAAATTGTGTTTTATACTTAATATATTTTTGAAACAATTTTCACAAAGTATTTTGAACCAAAATCAAGCCTAAAATCAATTTTTCAGAGTGATGCACCGATGCACCAATCCATGCATCGATGCACCATGAATTAAATTGAACATCGAATGCATTTCATGCATCGATGCACATACCATGCACCGATGCACTGAGGATTTTATGAAAACATCGAATGCATTTGATGCATCGATGCACCAGCCATGCATCGATGCACTCTGGCTATTTTAAATCATCGAATGCACTTGATGCATTGATGCACTCTTAGTGCACCGATGCACTAAGGGTCCAACGGTCAAAATATTTGAATTTTACACTGATGCACCGATGCACCATGGCTATGCATCGATGCACTGACGCTCCCAACTGTTTTAATTAATTATTTTCACACTTAAACAACTCTATTGACTTCACTAATCATCCTCAACATTCAGAAGTGATTCAAGGTGTATTTAAACAAGCTTAGAAGCCATTGATCAAGTAAAAAAAAAAAAGAAACATCAAGCAACTAGAATCAAGAGAGAATCAAAGAGAAAGCATAAAACCTCAAGTTTGAGCATTTCAAGCCTATCTTTCATTCAATATTCATTTTGCTTTCAAGAACACTTATTGTGCTCAATTGTATTCATTCTTGAGTGTTCTTTTCTTTGTTCTAGAATTGTGCAAACAATCTACCTTGTGAGGATTTCCTTGTAAGTTTACAAATTTGTATTATTCTCTTTGGGAGAGAGTATTCTTAAGAATTTAGGGTATAATTCTTGAGGGTTTGTAAGGTTACTCTTTGTCCTCAAAAGAAAGACAAATTAGTGAATTTGTGGAAAATCCTTAGTGTGGATAGCTAAGGTAGTGGACATAGACTTTGGTTGAGAAAGTCGAACCATTCTAAATCGCTGTGCAAATTTCTTTCCATTTTCTGCAAAAGCTTCCACCAAAATTTTAATTGCCAATTCACCCCCCTCTTGGCCATATTCGTCAATCGATTAACTCAACAATTGGTATCAGAGCCTAACTCATTTAAAGGTTTAATCGCCTCTTGAGTCGATTCGGGAAGAGTTATATCGATAATCAAAGTCATCAATGGCCTCCGCTTCAAACTTCGACTCTAGTCTCGATTCGATGCCCGTTAACAAGCCTCATTTCTTCAATGGGGCTAACTATGCCTATTGGAAAAATAAGATAATGTACTTCATTCAAGCAAGTGACATGGGAGCATGGAATGTCGTAGAAGAAGGATACTTAAAGCCTCTCACTCATCCAAGATTATGGTGTGAAGGAGAGACAAAAATGTTCCAGCTGAACTCCAAAGCCATCCATATCATATTTTGTGCTCTTGGACTAGATGAATACGAAAGAGTTTCATCTTGTAAAACCGCCAAAGAAATATGGGACAAACTTCAAGTCACTCATGAAGGTACCGATGAGGTAAAGAAATCTAAAATTAGTATTCTAACTCATAGCTATGAAAAGTTTAGGATGAAACCAAATGAAGATATCAAAGCTATGACGGATAGATTCTCAACAATTGTCAATGGTCTCAAATCATATGGAGAGATCATTTCAAATGAAAAGCTTGTGAGGAAGTTAGTTTACTCCCTTCCAAAATCATGACAATCAAAGAAGACGACAATCATTGAGTCTAATGATCTAACGTCCTTAACTCTTGAAGAGCTAATCGGTTCACTCCTCACTCATGAAATGATGCTTGAAGATGAGGTGGACCTCGATAAGATTGAAGAGACATCAAAGGAGAAGTAAAAGAAGAAAAACATTGGAGTTGCTCTCAAATCCACAAAAGATGAGAGTGATTCGGATGAAGATGACGATGACGAGAAAATGGCATTGTTTGCCAAACGGTTCAGAAAAATGATGAGACCTTACCGAGGAAGAAAATTCAAACGAAATGAAGGCCTAAAAAATGAACCAAAAGAGAAGGACCCAATCATTTGCTATGAATGCAAAAAGTCGGGGCATGCCAAATATGATTGCCCATAATTGAAGAGAAAGGGTCAATCAAAGAATAAGCACAAGGCTCATGTGGCTACATGGAGCGATGAAGAAGGTTCCGATGAAGAGGAACAAGAAGTAGCAAACTTGTGCTTGATGGCATTCGGGGAAGATTCTAAGGTAACCTCTAACTCATATGATTTTGATGATTTATCCTATGATGAGCTATTAGAGGAATATAATGGGTTGGCTTCGGATTATGAGAAATTAATTTTAAAATATAAAAAAGATGTTTAAAAATTGAAAAATGAAAATAAAATCATATCCAAAACCAACAACGATCTTGAAAGTAAAATAAAAAATTTACAAATCAAACTAGAAGAGTTTGAAAAGAAAATTTTGGATTTGCAAAATTTACTTTCAAAGGTCAATGATGATCATCAAAAGAAAATTGATGATCTTAAAGCTTCTTTTGATAAAGTTGGAACAAAACGTTTTGAAAATGGAGAAAATTCAAAATCCAACTTTGTTAGAAAAAGTTTTAAAAACTACAATCATAGAGGTCCCCAAAGAACCTCTAATGGAAAAATCGTTAGAAGTATATGGGTTCCTAAAAAGCTCATTACTACTAAAGATAAGGATATCCTACACAAATAGATACCTAAGGGGACTAGGATTTTGGAAACTAATGAATATGGACCCAAAAGAATTTGGGTACCAAAAATTAGAAATTAATCTATGTTTGTACGAAAATGAGCATTGCTACAAGGCACGGGAAACAAATCCAAATTCATGGTACCTTGATAGTGGATGCTCAAGACACATGACCGGAGACAAAAGCCGGTTCATTGAGCTTAACGCCAAAAATGGAGGAGAAGTGACTTTTGGTGATGATTCAAAATGTCACATTGAAGGTATTAGTACTATTGGTAATACTTCTTCCATACAAATTAAGAATGTTTTATATGTGAATGGATTAAAGCATAATCTATTGAGTACTAGTCAATTTTATGATAAGGGATTCAATGTCATATTTGATATTAATGGTTGTAAAGTCATTGACATTGCATCTAATCGAGTTATGCTTGTTGGTCATAGAATAGGAAACATATACATGGTGCATTTAGATTCTATTAATATGACTAATTTGTGTCTAGTTGCTAAGGATGAGCATGATAGTTGGCTATGGCATAGGAGACTAGGACATGCTAGCATGAGTGTTTTACAACGGTTAGTTCAAGGAGAATTGGTTCGAGGGATGCCTAAACTAAAATTTGATAATGATAAAATCTGTGATGCTTGTGCTAGAGGAAAACAAAAGCGAGTTTCTTTTAAATCCATTAATGACGTATCAATTAGTAGAGTATTACAATTGATCCATATAGAACTTTTTGGGCCAACTAGAACTACTAGCTTGGGTGGAAAACAATATGCATTTGTCTTGGTAGATGACTATTCTAGATATACTTGGGTTCTATTCTTAAGTACTAAAGATGAAGCATTAGAAAATTTCATCACATTTTCAAAAGTAATCCAAAACAAAAAAGGTTACTCTATCACTAGTGTTAGAAGTGATCATGGCACTGAATTTGAAAATCTTGGATTTAATGAGTTTTGTAATTCTAGTAGTATTAGCCATAATTTTTCAGTACCTAGAACCCCTCAACAAAATGGAGTTGTTGAAAGGAAAAATCGAACTTTAGAAGAAATGGCTAGAACCATGCTTTGTGAAAATAATTTGCCAAAATATTTTTGGGCGGAAGCCACAAATACCGCTTGTTATGTTGTAAATCGACCAATGATTAGGCCAATTTTAAAGAAAACTCCATATGAAATTTTCAAAAATAAAAAGCCTAACATTAGCTATTTTCATCCTTTTGGATGTAAATTTTTTGTTTTAAACAACGGTAAAGAAAACCTTGGCAAATTTGATGCTAAAAGTGATGAAGGGATTTTTCTGGGTTATTCCTTAAATTCTAAAGCTTATCGAGTATTTAATAAAATAACTTTAGTTGTAGAAGAGTCTATACATGTTGTTTTCGATGATAATCTCCTTCCGAGGAAGGATTCTTGTGTTAATGATGATGTAGGCATTATAAATGACATTAGACATAACGTTGGAGAACCATCATCAAGGGAAGAAACGAAAGATGAGGAAACTCATGATCCTCTCGAGAATCTAACCATTGAATAAAGGGAAGTATCTTATCCAAGAGAGTACAACTATGTCAATGATGGTGAGATTATAGGTGATCCATCCAAAGGGGTAACAACTCGATCTTCTCTTAGAAATATTTGTAATTATGTTGCATTTATTTCATACATAGAGCCTAAGAATATTAAAGAAGCATTAAAATATGAACATTGGATTATGTCTATGCAAGAAGAATTAAATCAATTTGAGAGAAGTAAAGTATGAACATTAGTTGAAAGGCCTAGTAATAAATCTACTGTAGGTACTAGATAGGTATTTAGGAATAAACTTGATAAGAGTGGTAATATAGTGAGAAACAAGGCTAGACTTGTTGCTCAAGGCTATACTCAAGAAGAAGGCATAGATTATGATGAAACATACGCTCCTATAGCTAGGATAGAAGCAATTAGAATATTATTAGCATTTGCATGTTTTCATGAATTTAAATTATATCAAATGGATGTTAAAAGTGCATTTTTAAATGGTTTTATAAAGGAAAAAGTGTATGTGGAACAACCTCCTGGTTTTGAAGATTTAAAATTTTCAAATCATGTTCTTAAGTTGACAAAAGCACTTTATGGTTTAAAACAAGCTCCTAGAGCTTGGTATGAAAGATTGTCAAACCTTTTAATTAAAAAGGTTTTTCCAAAGGGAAGGTTGACACTACATTGTTTTAAAGCATAAAGGTAAAGATTTATTAGTAGTTCAAATTTATGTTGCTGATATAATATTTGGTTCTACTAATGATGTTCTTTGCCAAGAATTTTCTAAGCTAATGAAAAGTGAATTTGAGATGAGCATGATGGGAGAGCTCTCATTTTTCTTGGGACTCCAAATCAAGCAAAGAAAAGATGGCATCTTCATCAATCAAGCTCAGTATGTCAAAGATATGCTCAAGATGTTTGGACTGGAAAATGGGAAGCCACATAACACTCCAATGAGCTCATCGACAAAGCTTGACATAGATGAAAGAGGTAAATGTGTGGATGTTAAACTATATAGGTCAATGATTGGTTCTTTGCTTTATCTAACTGCAAGTAGATCGAACATTATGTTTAGTGTTTGTTTATGTGCTAGATTTCAATCATGCCATAAGGAATCACATTTACTAGCTGTTAAGAGGATCTTTAGATACCTTAAGGACACTCCTAGTTTAGGACTTTGGTATCCTAGAGACTCTAGCTTTAGCTTGCATGCCTTTTCTGATGCGGATTATGGAGGATGCAAATTAGATAGGAAAAGCACCTCTGGTACTTGTCAATTCCTTGGAAATATGCTGATCTCTTGGTTTTCAAAGAAACAAAATTGTGTTGCATTATCTACCTCTGAAGACGAATACATTTCAGCTAGTAGTTGTTGTGCACAAGTTTTATGGATGAAACAACAACTTTTTGATTATGGAATTGAAGTAGGTACCATTCCTATCAAGTGTGACAATACTAGTGCTATTTGTCTCACTAAAAATCCCATCAAACACTCTAGAACTAAGAACATTGAAATAAGATATCACTTCATTAGAGACCATGCCACTAAGGAAGATGTAGTTCTAGAATTTGTTGATACTTTGCATCAATTAGCGGATATCTTTACAAAACCTTTAGACAAGGAACGTTTTTGGACACTTAGGAGAGAATTAGGTTTAACTGACCTATCTTAACTTAGTGTTTAAAATAATTTTAGCACTTTTTAAGACTAAATGAAAAATGCTTGTAATAGTAATTTCTGATTACATTCATTACTATTAGTTAAGGGGAGTTTATGATCTTTAATGAAAATTAATTTTATGTTCAAATAAATATTAATTTGATTGATTGAACATGATTAATTTTAATATATGAGTTGCCAATACCACTAGAGCTAATTAATTTAGCATTTTAAGTATTTAAAACAGATTTGTGACTTTTTGTGCTTCATGCACCGATGCACTTAATAATACATCGATGCATCCCTTTGAATGTGCATCGATTCATCATGTTGATGCACCGATGCACGCCTTGAATGTGCATCGATGCACAGGGTCATGCATCGATGCATCCATCGGGTTTTGGGGTTTTATAGGCTTATTTTTCTCATTTATCTCAAACCCTAAAAACTATTCTCTCTAGACGTTCTCCCCTATCTCAAAAAATCTCCATTCTTGCTCAAAATCAATGGTTTTTCGTCAGAATCTTCAAGTTTTTCAACTTTCAAACCTCCTTATATTATTAAATCGTGCAAAACAACTCCTCATCCCTCTCAATCTAAATTTTCAAGGTAATATTTTAAAAACCTCTATTTTATTGATTTTTGTTTTTTGAACTAGTTTTGATTAGTTCTAGGATGAACATTATATCGGGCATTGATTGTTTGTTGGTTCTAAACTAGATTTTACTACCAATTTCGTCAAAAACAAACAATTTTTCAAGTATTTTCTTTGAATTTCGAAATTAAAAAAAATATTGATTTCAAAAATTAGTAATATTTTTTATTTAATTGTGTTGTTTTCATGAAAACTATATTATGATTATCAAATATTATTAAATAGTTTTCAAAACATGCCCATTAGGATATGGTTTAGAGAACCTTGAATTATTGAGGACTCATTTGAGTTTTGGGATTGACTATGCATACATGTGTTTCAAATTGCAGGTGATATTCCTTATTCCGATTTCCTTTAAACAATGTCAAATCCTAAACGCCCTAGAACTTCATCGAGTTGTTCTCGTTCAAACCAACCTCCTAATCCCGTTCCTCCTCTACCTTTATCTCTATTAGGATCCTGTTTTAACATGCCTGAGCATCGTAGAGACGAATTGTACTCTAGGTACAGAAATTCTTTCCAAACTTATAGAATTCGCGAAGAACGTATTCCTTCGCTTCAAACCATGGTTGACATTGACTTCGAATACCTTCCGACTCTTAAAACTTGAAGTTTGATAAATTATTTTAGCTTAAACCTATCGTCTATCAACAATTGGTCCGCATTTTCTATTCCAATGATTTGTGTATTCAAAATGAAACTCAATGTGGAACTATAGCCATTAGATCCTATCTTTTAGGCTAATATATTAATATTGACCCCGAGGCTATAGCTTTCCGATTTGGGTTAGATGATAGTGGTGTATATAATGAAAATGAAAATGTGGAATTTCCCTATGTTCCAAACTCAAGTGTTAGTACTCTACGATCTCATCATGATCGTTTTCTCTATTTGATGATCTCTTGGTGGTTTAGACCATCCGGAGGTAGGTACTCCACACTTCGTTCTAGGGATTTATGGTGGATGTATTGCATTAAAAATAAAATCAAAATAAATCTTCCCCATATTATTTTCAGTCAACTAGTAGACATCGTAAACATTGTTCATTCAAAACATGTTGAAACATTGATTTATGGATGTCTTCTTAGTAATCTCTTTATCAAACTTCGTCTAGAAGTCTCTCTTGACAATCCTATCCCACTCCAAAATCAAATCAATCTCACATCCTTGAAGAAAACGGATTGGAAACAAGACGAGGTAACCGGTCAATGGGTTTTTAGACCCAGAAAATAAACTCTGGGAGCTAGTTCCTCACGAGCTGCTCCTAGCTCCTCTCGTGCTCCTCCTCCTCCGGCTCCGGCTGATGATGATGATCTTGAATTTCAACAACTTATGCAAGACATCGATGATCACGTACCTGATGACGAGCCTGCACCAGAACCAGCTCTACAAGAAGAACAAATGCCTCCGTACGTCCATGGATTCGCGCTTCACATTCATTGAGTCCCAGCTCTCTACCTTGGGAGCTCGACAACAAGATATGAATGATCGTTTGGATGCACTCTTGCTTGAGATGAGAGCTCATTACCCTCCTCTTCCTCCCGATCCTTCAATGGATGCATAGACTTATCTTGCTTTGATTGTTTTTGGGTTGAACTTGAATTGTTAAAACATTTTGGATTGTCTTTCTTTGATTGTTGGATGACTGTTTGATATTTTATTTCATATATATTTTGGTTTGTTACAATATATGCATCATTTATTAGTTGAAATATGACCAATTTACCATTTTACATTTTATTATGAATATTGATTATGAAACTAATGGCTAATCTCTCTTTTGATTGTGAACTTAGCAGCTTAAGCTATATATATATATATATATATATTTAATCAATTGGCTATGTTTTTCAAAACTTTGTTTAAATCGATTTTAAGTCTTTTTGATTTAACAAAAAGGGGGAGAAGTGTTAAGTGTTAAAAGTTTTAAAGAGGAGAAGTGTTATAGTAAAGGGGAGTAATTTTTTCAATTGATTTCAAAACTTATTTTCAAAGAAAATCTTAAAATTACTCAAGAGTTTTGTTATATCAAAAAGGGGGAGATTGTTGAAAACATTTTGATGTTTCGATATAACAAATTAAATTAAATGAATTTTAAGATTTTACAAAGGATTTTCTAAAAAGTATATTCGATTTAATTACTCGAATATCAAATTATTACTCCAAGTCTTTTAAGATCAATTTCAAACCTTACTAAATGTGTAAAATTGTGTTTATACTTAATATATTTTTGAAACAATTTTCACAAAGTATTTTGAACCAAAATCAAGCCTAAAATCAATTTTTCAGAGTGATGCACCGATGCACCATGAATTAAATTGAACTTCGAATGCATTTCATGCATCGATGCACATACCATGCACTGAGGATTTTATGAAAACATCGAATGCATTTGATGCATCGATGCACCAGCCATGCATCGATGCACTCTGGCTATTTTAAATCATCAAATGCACTTGATGCATCGGTGCACTCTTAGTGCACCGATGCACTAAGGGTCCAACGGTCAAAATATTTGAATTTTACACTGATGCACCGATGTACCATGGGTATGCATCGATGCACTTAAGCTCCCAACTATTTTAATTAATTGTTTTCACACTTAAATGACTCTATTGACTCCACTAATCACCCCAACGTTCAGAAGTGATTCAAGGTGTATTTAAACAAGCTTAGAAGCCATTGATCAAGTAAAAAAAAAAGAAACATCAAGCAACTAGAATCAAGAGAGAATCAAAGAGAAAGCATCAAACCTCAAGTTTGAGCATTTCAAGCCTATCTTTTATTCAATATTCATTTCGCTTTCAAGAACACTTATTGTGCTCAATTGTATTCATTCTTGAGTGTTCTTTTCTTTGTTCTAGAATTGTGCAAACAATCTACCTTGTGAGTATTTCCTTGTAAGTTTGCAAATTTGTATTGTTCTCTTTGGGAGAGAGTGTTCTCAAGAATTTGGGGTATAATTCTTGAGGGTTTGTAAGGTTACTCTTTATCCTCAAAAGAAAGACAAATTAGTGAATTTGTGGAAAATCCTTAGTGTGGATAGCTAAGGTAGTGGACGTAGACTTTGGTTGAGAAAGTCGAACCACTCTAAATCGCTGTGCAAATTTCTTTCAATTTTCTGCAAAAGCTTCCACCAAAATTTTAATTGCCAATTCACCCCCCTCTTGGCCATATTCGTCAATCGATTAACTCAACACTATATTTTTAAAAACAAACGTACATATTTTTTTTATTTAATGAAATTTTGAATTTTGAAGATTTTGTTTAAAAAAATTGTATATTCTAGTGTAAAAATGCAAAATAAGTAAAGTTCATTCATTAATTTAAGTAAAAATTAACTAAAACTAACCCCAAATCCGAAAAGAAAAAATAGGGTTTTTAAAAAAATACCTTCAAAATTAGAATTGAGATGGAATTTAATGATGAATGCATGATTTCGATGATGCTAGCAGCCTGGAAAGTTGAGAAACAATGCAAACCTGACTCTAAAAAGATGCAATGAGGCGATTTTGAGAGGGGGTTATGAGTAGTGCGTCTGAGTGTTTTATAGTTATGATAAAAAAGTGACATTTTAGGGTTTTATAAGGTGGACTCGACAGGTAGTCTCGGTACTCCAGTTGGAGTATCGGATACTTCAAGGAAAAAAATTGGATGGTCTTGATACCGAGTATCGATACCCTATTGAGGCTGCAATAACAGTATCGGTACTTGATGAATAGTATCGATATTGATCAAGAATAGTATCAGTACTGGATGAACAACATCGGTACTAAGTGCACATAATGGTTCAAAAATTGCAACAAAAACACATAGGATGCAAATTTCAAAGCATAAATAGTGGTATAGCAACTGTAATAGGGAAAATCAAGTATGTTCAAGCAAAAAAATATACACTTAAGCATAATTTGAACATATTGTTAATTTTCATGAAAAGTCATAAACTCCCCCTAACTAATAGCATAGAAGGCATTAAAGAGGTCATTTTGCAAGCATTTTTCTTTAAACATAAAAGTGCAAAAGTTATTTTAAACATAAAATCAAGGCAGTTTTGTTTTGTAGAGTTTTCATCCCCAAATGGCTTGAAACGGACATAACTTTATTTGTGCAATTGTAAAGTTTATTTAAAAAAGAAATAGCAAATTTAAACAATTCTAAAGTTTTTATAATTTTGCAAAAGTACACTTTATTTAATTATAATTTTAAAAAATAAACAAATTTATTACTTAAAAATTAATTTTTGATACAATTAAATATTGACTACAAAAACTTAAATAAACAAATTTATTACTTATATTTGCGTAATTCTTATCGATGTCGAGGCGTGGTAGAATGGTAATGACGTGGTGCTCGTTGATTTCGTCGTGGTCGTCACTTTCCTCTTCTTCCAATTTCGGTGTTCCCAACACTACTCCACCAATTTGATATACATCTTCGGGTGAAAAAAATGGAGTACTCAAGGTATTTGACGCCATCATTGACGTCATTGCCTCAAATTGAGATTGTCCGTGATGAAGAAGATGATCCCATGGACCTCTTTTCTTCCGGTTTTGAGGAAAATTGTTGTGAAGGTGGCATTTGATCCCACCCACTTCCTTCCCATGCTGCTCGATTCTCCATCGATGGTTGATATGCACCATATCCACTATAACTTTCTTGCGGTGGACAATAATTGGCAGAAGCATAAGATAAATATGTTGACGAAGATGATGATTTTTTCCTATATTTTCCCTTCATTATTTCCCACTCGGACCGCTCCTCCGACGTTATCAAGTATGGTTTCCCATTTTCTTCATAATTTTGGAGGTAGGGAGAAACATTGAAATCAAAATCTTCGGGTTGTACCTTGGAACAAATAGGCAATCGTAAATGTCTATTTTGCCCATCATATATGAATGTAACCTGCTTCCTCGGATAAACTTCGCTATGCTTCCCATGCGCATATACTTTATGCAAATAGTCAATATTATATATTGACATTTCTATCGGTTGGTAAAACCCAAATTGTCGTAAAACTCTATCGGCGACATGGATCTCAACAATTGCAAAATGGAGCAATGGTGTTATAGCACACCATGTGTCCTCTCCTTCAAAGAACATTGACAGTAGACACCATTGGATATCCGACTCATAATAAGGCATCAAATTAAAGTGTCAAAAGTATTATGATAGTATAATTAAACACTTAATATTCCAATTTAAAAGTTAATGCAAAAAATAAAAAAATCTACCTCATGACTACCAGCGATATCAATTCTCATCCGAATAATTACTTTCACTCGACAACTTTGTATTGATTATTTGGTGTCGCCATCTAAAAAAAATACAAAATTTATTGTCATTTTCAAAATATTTATAATATTATAAAATATGAAAACTTTAAATATATGAATTTACCTTGCGGCTAGAGGAAACTCCATAGGAGCGGATGTAATAGGCGTCATAAACGGGAGACGATACGACGCCCATGATTGGAGCAAAACTAAACAACCCGCTACATCCGCTTTTTTCCTCTAACGACTACGGTCGCCTTACATAGTTCACGATATAAAAACGCCAAAATTGCATAACCCCAACTATATTGGCGACATACAATGAAATCCTCCATTACCGGAAGATATTCGGTGTGCACCAAATAACCCGATTTATCTGGTAGCAAGATCTCTCCAATCAACATCAAAATATATGCTCGAACTGCATATATCACCTCTAAATTCTCTTTCCAACCATGTCATCCATACCCACAACCCATCAATGACATTTGTTGGAGCCTCTTTTTCCAATAAATTTGAAATAACATTATTTACCTTATAAGTGTTGCGAAACACCAATGGCATACCATTAATCGGAATGCCAAGTTGATACGCGACATCTTCCAAAGTTATCGTCACTTCACCATAAGGTAAATGAAATGTATGTGTTTCGGGCCTCTAACGCTCAATCAACGCCGATATCAGTGCCGACATCACCTTAAATCCACGAAGAAACGTCGCTCCATATAATCCGGATTGTGAAAGATATATCACCATCTGCTGATGTGGCTCATAATTTGTCATTCCTTGATGACAAATGGTTCGTTCTTCTCGCTACAATTTGAAAATAAATTATTTTATACAATTACATAAATAATTATTATTTATACTATAATTTTGTCAAAACTAAAATGAAATAAAACAAATTAAACTTACCGTTGTCAACTCGATTGACGAAATATGAACTTCATCAAGACGTAACATTCTGATCTTAAGGCTGTTTCAAAACAAAAGTTTTAGCTCTCAGTAGAATGTTTGATTACAAGCGAAAAATCTATCAAACCCAAACCTCTATTTATACTACTCAACCCAATAGCTAGTTTTTTCAAACTGAAAATAGTCGTTGGAACTCATTACACTGGCGTGACGAGTTCCATTGAAATTTTTTTAAAAAATTCGACCGTTTAAAAATGGTCAATCCAACAGTCAAAAATTTGAAAATTTGGAACTCGTCACGCCGGTGGTAATAAAATATTTTTTTAATTTTCTTTTAAAAAATTACAAAATAAAAAATATTTTTATATTAAAAATATTTTTTATCATGCGGTGGGACCCACCTGACATGACCTATTAAAAATATTATATCTCATGGAACTCGTCACTCCGGCGTGACGAGTTTCATAGGAATTGTTCAATTTTCCGTAGATCCCAAATTAAATATTTGGGTGCCCTAATGGGTTAATTTTTTTGCCCGGCTGCTGTAATGGGCCAATTTGGCCTGTAACAAGCCTGCCAAAAATAATAAAACAATGTTAGTGCTCCTTTTAACCTTTAACTACTTATAATAATATAATATAATACTATATTTTCATATAATTAGAAATAGCCAACTAAAGTTTATTTTAAAATATATACAGTAATATTAAAAATAATTAAAGTTAAATAAAAGAAAACATTTTAAACTAAATATTTAAAAGTAAGAAAAAAATCCAAATTAGACGTAGGACAAAAACGAGTGACACGTTTGCTTCTGAGAGGATATGTTTGATTGTTGAATTGTTGATTCTGGTGTCTCTAGACACGTTTGCTTCTGAGAGGATATGTTTGATTCTTTGTATCCTATTACTGGCAATAGCATCGTTTTACCAGATAAGTCTCTTATTTTAGTTAGATTTGCTGGGAGTATTCGATTTTCTTCCAAACTTGTTCTGAGCGATGTGTTATATGTTCCCGAGTTCATATTCAATCTTTTGTCTGTTGGATGTTTGATTAATGACACTAATCTGAGTGTGTTGTTTTGTAATTCTGAATGCCTAATTCAGGACGTACATCAAGTGATTGGGAAGGGTGAGCTACTTCCAGGTCCTATCTCCTGCAAATGCTACATGCAGAAAATATAGTTGCTAGCAATGTTGTTTCTTGTAACGAATCTAGTAATGTTTTCTTTGTTTCTTGGCATGAGAAGCTCGCTTATCCTAGTAATCGAGTGTTACATTTATTAAAGGATGTTTTACCTTCAATTTAGAATAATAAGACACCTTGTTCAATTTGTCCTATGGCTAAGCACAAAACAGTTGCCATTTCCTGTTTCAATTACTAAAACTCCTTAAGCTTTTGAGTTAATCCATTGTGATAGTTGGGGACCATATAAACACGTTACTCACTCGAATCAAAATTCATTTTTAACATTGGTTGATGATTTTACCAGGGCTCATGATGATTCAATGAGTGTTGCTCCTAATTCACATCATGAGCAAACCGACGGTGCTCTTGATAACCAAGTACCTGAGGAAGTTGATGTTGTTGTTCCCATAGTTCCAGCAATTCGACGATCTTCTCATATTGTTGACAAGTCGTCCTATCTTTAACAGTATTATTGAAACAACGCTTCTACTTGTAGATATCCGATTGAGAAACATCTCTCAGTTTCTAGACTGTCACCTGAATATGGAAAATTTTTTGCCAGCATTTCTTGTGATTTTGAGCCTTCGTTTTTATCATCAGGCCGTCCGTTCACCTTATTGGCTTGATACTATGGATGAAGAACTTCGAGCCATGGAAGATCTAAACACTTGGACTGTGGTGCCATTACCTGAAGGGAAGAAGGTCATCGATTGTAAATGGGTGTATCGTATAAAACATAAGTTAGATAGGACGATTGACCGTTATAAAGCCAGACTCGTGGCTAAAGGTTTCACTTAGGTGGAAGGTATTGACTATATCGACACTTTTTCTCCAGTGGCAAAGATGACTTCTTTTAAGCTATTGCTTGCTCTTGCTGTAACAAATCAGTGGCACCTCTTACAGCTTCATATAAACAATGTCGTTTTGAACGTTGCACTTGAGGAAGAGGTATACATGAAGTTACCTCCTGGTTATAGATCTGCTTCAGGACCGAACTTGGTTTGTAAACTCAACAAAATCTATTTACAGGCTCAAGCAAGCCTCTACATAGTGGTTCAACTTTTTTTCTGGAGTTGTTCTTAAGCTTGGGTTCACGTAGTCTCCTGTTGAGCATTCATTGTTTACAAAATGGTCCAGTGACGAGTTTGTGGCTCTTTTAGTCAATGTTGATGACATTGTGTTTGCTGGAAAGAAATTAGTTCTTCTGGATGAAGTTCGTGGTCATCTTCAACTTCACTTCAAGCTAAAGGTTTTAGGTCTCTTACGGTATTTCCTTGGTTTTGAGATTGCTCGAAACGATTCTGACATTTCATTGTCTCAAAGAAAATATGCATTGCAGTTGCTTGAAGACACATGATGTCTTGGCAAAAGGCCTATAGTTTCTCCTGTGGCGTCTTCTGTGAAGCTTAGTGCCACTGATGGTGAACCTCTGTCTGATCCTCAACTTTACAGGCGGTTGGTAGATCGTTTACTTTATCTCACATACACCAGGCCAGACATTGCTCACACGGTTCTTGTGTTGAGTCAGTTTGTCTCTTCTTCTCGTGTTCCTCACACGGCAACTTTTGGCTTGTATCAAACATTCTCCTGGCCTTGGTCTTTTTTTTTCGTCCTTATCTAAAGTGCAGGTACGTGGTTTTGTAGACTCGGATTATGCTTCTTGTCCCGATACAAGAAGGTCCACCTCCGATTATTGTACATATCTTGGGAGCAGTCTTATTTCATAGAAGGCAAAGAAACAAGTCACTATTAGTACGTCTTCTTGTGAAGCCGAGTATCGGGCCATGGCGCATGCTACGTGCGAGTTTGTTTGGTTGGCTTCTTTATTATCATCTTTCAATTTTCCAGTTCAACATGCTTGCTTGTACTGTGTAGTCAGGCTGCACTTCACTTGGCTACAAACCAAGTCTTTCATGAACATACTAAGCATATCAAAGTGGATTGTCACTTTGTCCGAGAGAAAGTTACTTATGGTTTTCTATAGCTTCTTCATGTGCGCTCTTTTCATCAATTGGTTGTCATCTTCACCAAAACCTTAAGATCTCCTACTTACAAGTCATTCATCAACAAGATGGGTCTTCTTGATATTCATGCAGCTCCAGCTTGAGGGGAATATAGCAGCAACATCCTATCATAATTATATTTGTTGGTGTTTCTGTTAATTAGTTAGAGTGAGCTGGTTTGTTAGTTAGTTTTATGTTGTGTATATATTCTTTGCAAACATTTGCTTCAGATGAATGAAATCTTAATCAATCTTCATTCTTGCATTCTTATTGTTATAATTATGCCTTAAGTAATCCATAATCAAACTGTGTACACTCATTTTTGTCCCGACATCATCATCATCATCATTATTATTATTAATTTGTGCATGCCTATACAACCAGCCCAAAATTGGACCCAATTACAATTAGGCCCAGGCCCAACTACCAAACCCTAAAGGCGCACATTATACAAACTTTGACTAACCCTAATTTTAAGGTTACCACCCACCGCCGCCGCCACCAGATGAAGAACTTGCTACCGCCATCTCCACCAATCATCTGCCACCGCCTTGTTACACTAGTCCCCAGCCACTGCCGCTTCCACCAACCACGCACCAATCCTCTGCCATGTCAGTTCGCCCAAGTCACCCAAATCCACATGCAAACAGTTGTAATCATGTTATTTTGTTTTGAAAACAAAAGGTTGTAACACAAGGGTTATAAAACCCAAGCTAATCTATTGTAAAAAGGGTTATCCCTTTCGATTTTCCAGAAAGCAAAAAGCAATAAAATCAGAAAAATTTCAAGGTATTTTTTGTCTTCTTTTACTTCCGGTTTTGAAGAAAAAAGTCAAAATAAAATAGAAAACCTAGGTTTACGAAACACAAAACAGAAACAAGGAAATGGTTAGATTTGTAGTTACCTGAGAGGGGGGATGTTTCATTTTCGAGGCCGCCAAAGTGTGTGAGATTCAAAAAGTCGAGGTTCTTTGGGTCGGAGTTGTTGCAGGGCGGCCGGCAGTGGGCCGGCTGAAGGAAGAAGATAGAAGGGGAAGAGAGTTTGAAATTTTTAAGGGATTTGGAGAAAATGAAAAAAGAGGGGATAAAGGGGTTACATAGGAAGACTTTAAGGGAAAATCACACATAGGTCCTTCCATTTTAAGCACTTTTTTACAAAATGATCATTTGACTGAATCTGATATTTACCCAATTTTATGTATGCTTTATAATTTTTGGGATATTTGTTGTTTAGTCCCCCATAGTTTAGGATGTTTTTGCATGTTAGTCACCTATAGGGACCAAACTTACTATTTACCCATTTTTATGCATGTTATGTATTTTTAGGGTTATTTGCTTCTTAGTCCCTTTATGTTTAGCGTGTTTTTACATTTTGGTCACATATAGTGACTGTTTATTTTTTTAAATGTTTTTGAACTGATTATGCAATTTACCCATTTTTCTTTAAAAGCATGTTTTAGGCTTAAAAAGGAATAATTATGAAATGGTCCCTGTAGTTTCAGCATGTTTATATTTTCAACTATAATCTATTTTTTATTTAATTTAATTTAGCCATGAAATTTATTTTTTTTAATTCGGTCCCCATGTTTTATTTAATTTTACCCTTAGTAATTTTAGTACTTAATATTAAAAATGCCCATTTTTGTCACTTTTTCCCTTTATTTGGTTTTAATTTTTGACATGATGATTTGTTTGTTTATATCTTAGTCCTATTTGCATGTTGTTTTATTTTAATTTTTGCATGTTACTTGCATGTTATTTCATTTTAGTCATTAATTAGTTTTGCATGATACCCTTATAAGCATTTCTTGACTCGAATCAAAATCATTTGACTAACGGTAATATTCGTTCATTTTAATATTATCGTAAAATGATTGTCTTAACGTATAAAAAAAGTTACTTTCAATAGTTTTAAATGGAAGTCTATCCCATTTAATGACATGAAAAAAATTTGGGGATTGAGAAAAAAGACCCTATTCTTTTAATTAAGTTCACTGATAAAAGATTGTTAGATCGAATCTCAGGTCTAGTCTCGATGTATTTAAATAATTAAACACCCTTATTCTCATTAAATATTGGTAAAACAATTAATTAATTGTACTTGTTTGATGTATGCTTTTAATTCGTTTTATTGTTGCATGTGTTTTCCAATGGGATTTCAAAATAATAACACTCAATATTGAAAATAATAATATCTTTTAATTTCGATTGGAGTAATAAATGATTGCTTTAAGGCATGAGAGGTCATTTATTCTCGGTTGAAAATAATAAGATATTATCGTTTTCTCTCGAATCAATATTGATTTTTAAGACAAAATAATGGTATCTCTTCATTTCGATTGGAGTAATAAATGACTGCTTTAAGGCATGAGAGGTCATTTATTCTCAATTGGAAATCATTAAAAATTATCATTTTCACTCGAATCAATATTGAATTTTAAGACGAAATAGTGATACCTCTTCATTTCGATTGGAGTAATAAATGACTACTTTAAGGCACGAGAGGTCATTTATTCTCGATTGGAAATAATTAGATATTATCGTTTTCTCTCTTAAAATGATTTTGTGTTGTTATTTTGAATTAATAATGAACTTTAGAATGGAATTGTAATATTTCTTTATTTCGATTTGAGTAAGAATCGACTTGTTTAAGGCATCAGAGGTCAATTCTTCTCGATAGGAAATAGTTAAATATTATTATGTTTTATCTTAAAATTGGAAGAATATTATTTGTATGGGATCTTGAATTAAATTAGACTCAAATTCTTAAATTTCATTGCAAAGACAACTAATTAATCGACTAGGTACCGATTTAGGGTGATGTGGGGGGTGCTAATCCTTCCCCACATGTAACCAACTCCCGAACTGAAATTTTGGTAACGTAAACCGCAAATTTGTTGTTTTAATTAAGATTAATATTTTTATTAATATTTGTTGGCAACTCATCGAATCACATTTTATTATTAATTGATCATCAAATTATTCAAAACAAGGCCTTTTTGAAAGATCGTTTCGACAACTTGGTGACTCCACCGAGGACTTTTTTTAGAGAGTTAGGCCATTAGTAGATTAATTAATTGTCTTTGCAATGAGAATTCTGAATTTGTTTTAATTTAATTTTTTATCCCTTGCTTGGTTTAAATAAATTTCATGTTTATAATCTAATTAACCACTAAATAGTTGTATTGATTTGTTTGTTATTCAAGATTTTGAGTTTTCTGTTCGGTGCTGTTTGGTTTATTCTCCCTTTTCCTCACAAATTGCACAACTGTATTTGCATAACATGAACTAAAACCCCGCTCCGTCCTATTTAAGTAGGAGTGAGAACTACTCCCTCGTGTGGTTTTCACCTCTGTATTAGATAGCGAATTGCTTCTAGGGCTTACGCCTTATGGTTCTCGTGACTGTTTTCACCTTTGTATAGACATAAAGAGGTGTGTCCCCTCGAATTGAACTCGATCCAAAAGCCTGTGATGGGCCAGGATTGAGGGTTCAGTAGCTTAAGGGTGCATCAACAAGGATAATTCAAGGACCTCTTACTTTAGAGCTGAACCCAGCATATAGGGAACTTAGAACCCAGATAGAGCCTTACCCAGATCTTGAGAATCACGTTAGGAGAGTACACATGGAAAAACCTTTTTGAGCCTTTTAATTTTTGTAGTGTAATTTTAATTTCTGAATAAATGTATGCAAACTAGAGATCATGCGGTTAGGTTTATTTTTTGAATAAGCATGCGAACTAGAAGACAAGACGTTAGGATTTTCTATAAACAAAGCATGTGGGTAGAAATCCTGTTTGGGTAAGATCTGCTAAAGCATGATTGGGTAGCCTACATGTGAGGTAGGATTTTATCGACAAATTATATTATGTCTGATTAATTTCTTTATGATTACTGACTAATTTTCTCTTATCCTTTTGTTTTATTTTGTTCTCATTTTTGCATTGCACTATTAATTCCATGGTGTTAATCCAGGACAGATGTCCATATAAAAGGTTAGTAATATGGAATGAAGGATTCAAAAAGAGGTAGAAGAT
This sequence comes from Hibiscus syriacus, assembly GCF_006381635.1. NCBI lineage: Eukaryota > Viridiplantae > Streptophyta > Magnoliopsida > Malvales > Malvaceae > Hibiscus > Hibiscus syriacus. The sequence continues at coordinate 7,415,285 of NW_024062800.1, read as the reverse complement.
AATGCAGACGTTGTGAGATGGTCCGAACAATCCCAACTAACAAATGGAGATAGTTTATAGCCTGGATACGTGTCAGATCTGATTGCGTACACACACATCAATGTCTGATAAAATGACATGAGCAAATTGAAAGTAATACTTAGAGTTGCTTTACTTTTGGCTGTGTGGACATGACACCTGCCATAGAAGAGTATCATGCCTTGATTCGTTGTTCGAGATTCCAAGCAGACAAGGTGTACACTAAGCGACCAAATACTCTTTCCTTCAAGAAGAAACTACTTTTAATGACTAGAATGAGTGAAGATTGGGTCGTGAGAGGCATCAAAAAAGGAGATAGAGATTACTTTACTTGGACCGCTCTTAGAGAAGTAATTGACCGTCATCTCGATATAAGAAAGAGGATTAACCTATTTGCTCCAGGTATTATGGGCTAGTCATATTCTTGAAGGTTCTGGGGCACATTGATGTATCAGTGGTTTACTTGTTTGAGAGATTGGACAGACTTGTTGATCTCATTCCAACTATTTTGGCAGAAACGTTACGTTCCTTGTATAATTGAAGGGAGAATGAGAATGACACTTCATAGGGTGCTTACCACTATTGCTAGTTTGGATCCTCAATCACTTCAAACACATTGAGAGAGCACCTAGTCGAGTGTTTCTAAAAGGATTTTTGCCTTTAAAGGATTTACTTTCTCAAGAATGACCTGGGGTTTCACTAAAGAGATGTGGATGGTCATTTTCAAAGATATCCGAGACAGTCATATATTATTGTGTGCTTTGTGGAACGTTTCCTTATACATATTGTATAGATGTGGAGAACGAGATTGGGTTCTGTTGCCAGACATATATGGTTCTGTATGGTACGCTTCGTTACTGGTTTCTAGGCAGTATGGATCGAGATAATTTATTCTGGCAACTTGGGATTTTAAGGGTCAGAGTTCACATTCAAAGGAGAGCAGTACAAGAATATAGTCAAAGGGTTTGATGATATATGGAAGCAAACTCATAGAGTAAACATCTTTACCTTTGACTTGAAGCTATCACAAGAATACGAGGAATGGAGAACTAACAGAATTAATGATAATATCTCGATAGTCAATCCTGAAATACTCAGCCTATGCAAGAACATCTCAGAGTGATACCATCTCCGCAAGAACTAGCTAGGCATTATTTTGATGCCCAAAGGAAACATTGGAAGGAGACACTACATAGAATGGAGGATGAGATACACCAAAATAGTTTAGAAATTGATATCCAAAAGAGTCGAGTTAACCAGATTGAGAAAATAGAAAAGTAACTCATATTAGATTTTGATGATCTCCATTTATCATACCAATGAATGGTCAGAGCTCAGATGGCCAATAGTTCAAGTAAATTGCCTACCGAATGAAAACAGAAAGTGACAGGTTTAAAGAGAAATGACGGGGAAAGCAATGAAGAGCTTAAATAGAGTAGACATCATGAAAAGCTACTTTCAAGAGAAAAGGATGCATCAGAGCAACAACTGCAGGAGAGTCAGACCCATAACAAGAAATTGAAGGGTAGAGTCTTGAGTTTAGAGAATGACTTGAGACGGTATCGAAGCTGAGAAGGCAGTTCAAACCGTGTTGAAGTTGAAAACTTGAAGAATAATGTGAATGAACTTGAAGCTATGGTTCAATATTTTTAGAGAATGGCAAGTGAACTGTTGATAGTCCCCTATGAAGGAGTTATACATTGGCTCCATCGTTGGGAACATGCTCAGTGGAAAGTTAAGCAAAGAAATGACCTTATCGCAAGCTACCTGAAACATGCTCAAGGAGTGGCTTAGTACTTGGTTGATTTATCAAATGAAGTTGTTGCTGTGAGTGAAGGACTGAAGCCCGAGACTGAAGAAACTCATAGGATTTTAGATTTACTGGGGCACATGCAGCAATTAGGAGAGATATCGAAGATTTATCTGTATATGTTTAAGCCTTGTAAGAAAACTTTTTTTCTAATATAAAAAGTTGTTCTAAGGAATCGTTCCAGAATCAACACCTTGCATTTTTGTATCTACATTGCGTTTACTTTTCGCATTGCATTTTATTCATTAATAGTCATATTTTTCATATTCATTAATAAAATATCAATATTAATAAAAGGATTATATGGAAGAATATTGGAAACTTCTAAGCATTCGTACCAAACCCAAAAAAAGGCAATGGACGAGAGAATTACCCAAATCAAGAAAACTCAGCTTGAAATGCAGGAAAGTTTCAGGAAAACTCAAAAGGAGATGCGAGAAAAATGTTAAAAGCTCAGAATAATATGATGGAAAAGATGGCATGCATTTTATAGGGAAAGAATACGAGTCGTGAAGTGACTCCAATTGTCAGTGCTACTACCGAAGAACCTGTATAACCCCCAGGCTTCAAACCACGGGCTGATTATGAAAAGGCTACCACTATTGGTTTCTCCAATGAACCCTTATATCATACTGGCTTTACACCACCGCATTTTATAACACAGCAGGCAGCGGCTGCTCAGCCAGAAAGAATACACATAAACTTACCTAACACCTCTATAAACCTATACCCAATTAAAGATGTCCCGGATTTTGACGAGGAGGGAAAAAAGAGAAGAGTAAGCAATTCGAGGAGAAATAGAAACAACTAGAAAATGAAATCATAGCTATGAAAGAAGACACTAGCCTATATGAGATCAATGACAAAGAGTTATGTTTGGTTCATGATTTAGTGCTACCTCCCAAGTTAAAAATTTTGGATTTCGAAAAATTTGATGGCACGAGATATCCCTCTGGACACATCACTATGTTATGAAGAAAAATAACCGGATATGTGGGCGATGATAAACTATTAATCCACTATTTTCAGGAGAGCCTAGCAGGATCAGCCACCTCTTGGTACAATCAGTTGAGCAGGGCTCAGATTAAATCCTGGAAGGATTTGCCTAAAGCTTTTTTGGAGTAATATAAGCACATAAAATACGTGAGGCCTAATCGAATCATGTTGTAGAGCATGGAGAAGAAATATATTGAAAGCTTCAAACAATATGCCCAGAGGTGGAGGGATGTGGCTGTACAAGTTCATCCTCTACTTGAAGAAGAGGAAACCAACATGCTCTTTATAAACACTCTAAGAGCTCCATTCATAAGCCATCTCATAGGAAACTCATCCAAGAGCCTTGATGATGTGGTCACTGTGGGAGAGATAATTGAAATGGCAATCAAGAGTGGGAGGCTTGATGGATGAGAATCTAGCAAGAAACTTCCAATGAAAAAGAAATGATAATGAAGTTAGTAGTGTAAGGAAGTATGACACCAATAACATTACTTCGTCTCGCCCTCAAGCCATAGGGTCATCTACGTAGATCTCTGCCAAGCAAGGGATGAGGGAACCAAGACAAGAGAGGGAAAGGCTTCAATTTGACCCAATCTCTATGTCTTACAAAGAGTTGTTTTAAATTTTATATGATAAGCATATGGTGTCACCTTACTGCACATCATCGATGCAGCCTCCCTACCTTAAATGGTATTACACTAGTGCCTAATGTGAATATCACGTAAGGGCTTCATGATATTCAATAGAGAAGTACATTACCTTTAAAAGGATTGTCCAAAGATTAAGGCAGAGGAACATCATCAACTTTGGTCACAGTGAGCAACCAAATGTGGCTCAGAACCCGCAGCCAAACCATGTAGGTGCAGGGCTCAATGCAATTGTTGAAGAAAAGGGAAAGAAGATTATAACCTAAATAGGTGAGGTAAAGTCACCCATGCATTGGGTATAAGGGAAGATAATCAAGGTAGGCTTGTTGGCATATACCGTCGATGAGAGTAACCATGCATGTCAATATCACAACTGTGAGGGTCATACCATATAAGATTGTTCTAAGTTCCAATCTTTGGTGCAAAGAATGATAGATGACAAGGAGATGGAATTTTACTAAGAATTTGTTGAAGAGAAAGAATAAGAGATTTGTGCATATGAGGGTTATTCCAAGGGAGTTTACAACACCAACTATCCTAAAGCCATCACACCAAAAGCACGTGTGACATAGAGAGTAACTCCTAAGGTTGTGATCACACCCTCATCTTCATTCCCTTATAATGGCAATAAGCAAGTCCCTTGGAAATACGAGTGTCGGATGGATAACGCGGGTGCTTCATAGATCACCAAAGGAGAAGTGGATAAGGTAGGCCATTTCACCATAAGTAGGAGATGTTATTCTCCCAATTAGACCAAAGAACCGAAGAAAAGAATTAAAGTCGATACGGGGAAGAAAGTCAAAATATTGCTTAAATATTGTGAGTTGGTCATTAATGAGCATGTGATGGAAGACGAGGTTGTGGAGTTTTAAATATTTTTTAAATATAATAAGTATGGCATCGTGGAGCAGTTGCACAAGTTGTATACTCGTATCTCGATCTTGGCTCTTTTACTCAACTCTGAGGCACACTGGAATGCTTTGTTTAAGTCTTGAATCATACTTTCATGATGAATGATGTACCTATAGAAAAAATAGATCAATTGGTTGCGAATATCCAAGCCGATAATTTTATCTTTTTCTCCGACGACGAGATCTCGTCCAGGATATTTGGAAATCCCAAAGCCCTGGAAATTCCATTAGGTGTAAGGGGCATGTATTATCCAGAGTGCTAGTTGACAACAACTTTTCACTAAATGTAATGCCATTAGTGAACCTGAAGAAGTTGTTGATCGACAGTACACACATGAGGAATTGCCAAAGTGTCATTCGAGCTTTTTACGGAATAAAAAGAGAGGTGTTGGGGAAGATCGATATTCCTTTAACCATAAGTTCATCTACTTAGGAGGTCGAGTTCTTTGTCATAGACATAATGCTGACCTATAATTGCCTTTTAGGAAGACCTTGAATCCACTAGGCAGGGGTCATGCCATCCACACTGCATAAGAAGCTCAAATTCATAATTGAGGGGAAACTAGTGTGCATTAATGGAGATGAAGACATCATTGCTTCCGTGTTTACAACTGCTCCATACGTTAAAGTGGAGGAAGAAGCTATTGAGTACTTATTCAGATCCTTGGAGTTTATTAATGCCACTTTCGTGGCTGAGAGAAAGAAAATATCAAAGCCTAGTCTGTCCAACTGTACCAGAATGGAACTAAAAATGACTCTGGGAATGAGAGCCAATGTTGGAAAAATGGCTAGGGATTCGCCTACAGGGATATGTTAATCCAATTTTTCCCACCATAAAGAGAGACTGCTTTGGCCTGAGATATCACCCGACCTTGAAAGATAAATTGAAAGGTATTCAGAAGAGCCAGAAAATGAGGAGAGCAAAGCTAGCTAGGGAGGATATTAAGTGGGAACCTATGACTTTTCCGTCACTATATGACACCTTCATGTCTGGAGGCCACATGTTTCAGGGAGGCCAGTTAACTAAGGAACCAATTGTCGAGAATGCCTTGGGAGATTTAGGCATCAATGTGATATTGAATGATGAGGCTGAAGAACAAAGAACTGTAGGCATATATCCTGCACCGCCAGGCTTCGTGCTAAACATTTGGACTGCAGAGGAATTACCTGTAGTTTACAAAACTTTTTCAGAGTGATGCACAAAAAACATTCCCTATTGTCTAAAACTCAGGGCAATATGTGAATTTTTTCAAAGGGTTAATCTACTTGTTTTTAAATACTCAATGAAAGATACATTTCTATCAATTCACAAAATGGAAAATATACTTCCGTGCATATTGTTTTCATTCTTTATTATTTATGTATATATTATTTCATTCAATTTTGATATGGGATAGATTCTATTGTATGTGTATATGTATATATATCCTCTCATTCGTTATTTCTTTTAGGACCTCCGGTATCAATAATATGAATGTTGATGAATCTGACCTTGAGATAGATTTCGAGCTGCCCAATATGTCAAGGGGAAATCTAGGGTTATCATAATGATAAGGAATGTGACTTACAGTCTGAACTGCTAAAAATGGTGGAAAGTGAAGATAAATAGATCATGCATTATAAAGAGCTCATTGAAATTTTGAATATAATATCGGACGAAAATAAGAAAAAAGTAAAGATTGGCACCACCCTATCTACTGAGGGACGAATGAGTTTCATCAAACTGCTTTGAGAGTACAAAGATGTGTTTGCTTGGTCATATGAGGATATGCCAGGTTTAGATACTGAGTTGGTGGTATATAAATTGTCAATAAAACCGAGATGTAAACCTATACAATAAAAGCTCATAAGGATGAAACCTGAAATGCTACTGCAAATTAAAGAAGAAGTAAAGATACAATTCGATGTTGATTTCCTTAAAGTAACCAAGTATCCTAAGTGGGTGGAAAATATCATCCCAGTTCCCAAAAAGGACGGGAAAGTTTTCTTTCTCTATAAAAATAACCCTGGGTATGGAGCAATGATTGCTAAGAAGCTTTTGAAGCGATAAAGCAATATTTGTCAAATACCACAGTCTTAATGCCACATATCTTAAGCAAACCATTAATTCTTTACTTTTCAATCTTCAAGAATTTAATGGGGTGTATATTAGGGTAGCATGACCAAACCAAGAAAAAAGAGAGCAATTTACTACCTTAGCAAAAAGTTCACTGATTTCGCAAGGTACCCACTGATCGAAAAATTATGCAGTGCTTTAGTTTGGACTACTCGAAGGCTCATGCAATATATGTTGTATCACACTATTTGGTTGATCTTTATACTTGATCATATGAAACATCTAATGGGTGTACCTACTTTATATAGAAGATTGACTCATTGGAAGATTTTATTGTCTGAGTTTGACATCTAGTATGTGAGCCAAAAAACAATTAAAAAGATTGTTATAGCATATTTCATTGAAAGTAGGGCTTTTGAGGAGTATGAATCGCTGAACTTCGAATTCCCATTATGGCTATTTCAGCTGAAAATGTAGTTTCCTCTACCGATGAAAATTGGAAGTTGAATTTTGATGGTGCTTCGAATGCCTTAGGGCACGATAATTGGGCAATTTTGGTCTCACCTAGTGAAGGACACTATCCTTTCACCAGTCGGTTGAATTTTGATTGTACAAATAACATGGTTGATTATGAAGCGTGTATTTTGGGTCTTAGAGTTTCCATTGAGTGTAAAGTAGAAATTTTCAAAGTGTATGAGAATTCAGCTCTGGTAATTTATCAACCTAGAGGTGAATGGGAAATGAAAGATTTCAAGTTGGTGAATACCGTAAGTTGGTCCTAGATCTTATCAAAGAGTTTGAAAAAGTGACATTCCATTACCTCCCAGAGAAGAGAATCCAATAGTGGATGCAATAGCCACTTTGGCAGTAACCTTTAAAGTAAATAAGCATTCAAATATGATGCCCATTGAGATGCAACCTTATGAGTGTCCAACTCACTACTATAGCATAAAAGAGGAAGAGGATAGAAATCTATGGTATTATGATATCTTGTAATCCATCAGATATCAAAGTTATCCTGAGAAGGCAACTGAGAATGACAAAAGAACTATTCGAAGAATGGTTGCAGGGTATGTGCTTGATGGCGAGATCTTGTACAAGAAAAGTCATGGTCAGGTTTGTGTTGAGATGTATGGATTCCAAAAAAGCTAAAACGATCATTGAAGAGGTGCATGAGGAAGTTTGTGGTACTCATGCTAATAGACATGTAATAGCTAGACAAATAATGATATTTGGGTATTACTAGTCAACCATGGAAACTATTTGTATCAATTATGCGAGAAAATGTCACAAGTAGGGCAATTCTATTTTCTTTAGCTTATGGGATGGAAACTATGTTACCCATTGAGGTAGAAATTTCGTCACTTTGAGTATTATCAGAGATTAAGTTAGATGGGGCATAATGGGTACAAGCTAGGTATGACCAACCAAATTTGATTGAGGAGAAAATATTAAAAACTATCTTTCATGGACAAATGTACCAGGAATGTATGATGAGGGTGCATAATAAGAAGGTAACCACCCACGAGAGTTTCAGGAATGAGATCTGGTACTTAAAAAGATTCTACCAATTCATAAAGACTTCAAAGGTAAATGGATGTTTAAATTGGGAGGGATCCTATGTTGTGAAGAAAGCCTTTTTCGAAGGAGCTTTGATCCTCACCAAGAAATACTTCATCTGAAGAAACAAAAATTAAAAAAATGAAATAAAAGAAATAAAAAATAAAAATAAAAGAGAATAAATAAAAATAGTGGTTCAAGATGAAAACCCGTAAATGACGTCTTGAAACCAATAGAGGTCTCAAGTTGAAAACTCGCAAAGGGCGGCTTGAGAATTGTTCAAATTCAGAATTTTTTCATGATGGAGGTTCTGAATTAGTTTTTAAGACTTGAACACTGACATAGAATGGTGGTCAGGGTTAGGACTAGAGTTTGAAAACGCTTGGATAATTAGAAAAGAAATAAAGAACACATGAGATTCAAATACTGGTTTAAGCCATCCAACATTCGGGGAATTTGGTAATACTGGGGAACTTCACACCCTTGCTTATTGTCACAATTCTCAAGATCCCTTTAGAAGAAACTCCACTCGAGTCATTCTATGGCGTGCTAGTTTAAAGGCATTCGTATTATTGATATATGAGGACGCCTACTTTATTTTCTTTTGATTATTCCAGTTAAAAGTTTATCATGTATTTACCCAAAAACTATTTATATATATAAATAAAAAGAGGTATTTTCTTGTTGAAACCATGTTGCAAGAATCCTAATTTGAAAATAAAAACATGTAGATTAACTTGGGAAACATGAGATCATTGTGTTTTATTATACAAAAAGTTTTGGAAAAGTGCATGTATTTTCGAAGCTGAAAATGGCTTTAGCAAGAGGCTTACTTAATGATGGGATACAGAAAATTAAAACCTTGGGCTACACATGAAAGCTCAACAAGTTGAGATAATACAAGATATTTGTCGCTGATCAAGAAGCTAATCATGATTAATGTTTGAGTTCAGGAATAAAGATAATCAAAATCATGATCAACCAGAGAGTGTCTAATCAGAATTGTCAGTTGAGACAAGCTGATGTTGATTTTCATGCCTAAGATTTGACCAAATTACAAGGCCGTTGATAGAAGAGGGTTCTCATTTGAAAAATAAAATACCCTAAAAATGTATCATTGTACACATTTTAGGCATAAACAGGATCATGACATTCATAAAAGGCCTGATGATGATAAATGCAATTGAGTACTTGTAGGTTTTCCAAAAGGAAAGGTTGGAGATGTATAGACCCAACAAAAAAGTAACCAATCCAGATTCCCATATTTAGTGGCTGCAAGGCAAGCTCCTAATAGAAAAATCAATTTCCAAATATTATCCTCCCAAAACTTTCAGTTATGATGTTTTTAAATCCTCAAACATATACTAACAAGGGTTAATGTTTAATTTTCAAATTTGATATTCTTAAAGAAAGAGAAGAAAATCGAACACGATTCAATCTTCCCTGAGGAACAGTGGAATGAATCAACGTCTCCAGATCTGATTTTCCCTAGAGAAACAGCGAAACAGATCCCCTCTTTCCATATTTGACATTCCATGAGTAGCAGTGGAATAAGTCTGCTTTGATTTAATATTCCCTGAAGAACAGTGGAATAAATCAATGTCTCCAGATTTTATTTTCCATAGAGAAACAGCGGAACAAATCCCCTCTTTCCAAATTTGAACTTCCCTGAGTAGCAGTGGAACAAGTCTGCCTCGATTCAATCTTCCCTGAAGAATAGTGGAATGAATCAACGTTTCCAGATCTGATCTAACTTGAAGAAACAGTGGAGTAGATCTCTTTTCAGACTCCATCTTCAAAAATCTCTCTTGAGATGTTCATTTCCAGTCTCATTTGAGACAATATCATATCAAAAAGTGCATATATAACCGGGTGAAAACTCACTGTCTCTTCGTTTTTGTCCTATGCTTGTTAACACAAGAATGGGCAAAAAGGGGCAGTTGTCGATACTTATTTTCGCCCCGACATTATTATTATTATTATTATTATTATTATTATTATTATTATTATTATTATTATTAATTTGTGCAGGCCTATACAACCAACTCAAAATTGGGCCCAATTACAATCAGACCCAGGCCCAACTACCAAACCCTAAATGCCCACACTATTACAAACTTTGGCTAAAATTTTAAGGTTAGCCACCCACCGCCGCCGCCACAATATGAAGAGTCTTCCATCGCCATCTCTACCAATCATCTACCACCGCCTTGCTGCACTAGTCCCCAGCCACCGCCGCTTCCACCAACCACGCACCATTCCCCTGCCATGTCAGTTCGCCCACGTCAACAAGTCACCCAAATCCACACACAAATAGTTTTAATCATGTTATTTTATTTTGATACAAAGATTGTAACATAAGGGTTATAAAACCCGAACTGATGTGTTCTAAAAAGGGTTCTCCTTTTCAGTTTTCCAGAAAGCAAAAAACAATAAAATCAGAAAAATTTCAAGGTATTTTTTGTTTTCTTTTACTTTAAGTTTCAAAGGAAAAAGGGCAAAATAAAATATAAAACCTAGGTTTACGAAATAGAAAATAGAAACAAGGAGAGGGTTAGATTTGTAGTTACCTAAGATGGGAGTCGAACCGGGGGGCTAGTTCATTTTTGCAACAGCCGAAGTGTGCGAGATCCAAAAAGTCGAGGTTCTTTGGGGAGCTTTTTAGGTGTTTTAGCGTTGGATATATATGTAGGAGGGTAGATCAGAGTGAGAGGAGCATTTTTATGTTCGGTTAAAGATTTTGATAGCCGTGTGTGGCTGCTAGAACGACGGTCGGATGATGGTCGGAGTCGTTGTAAGGCGGTCGGCAGTGGGCCGACCGAGGAAAGAAGAGAGAAAGGAGAGATAGTTTGAATTTTTTAAGGGGTTTAGTGAAAATAAAAAAAGAGAGGATAAAATAGGTTATATAGGAAGACTATAGGGGAAAATCACACATAAGTCCTTCCATTTTAAGTGTGTTTTTACAAAATGGTCTTCTGTAAGGACCGAATCTGATATTTAACCATTTTTATGTATGCTTTATAATTTTTGGGATATTTGTTGTTTAGTCCCTGTAGTTTAGCATGTTTTTGCATGCTAGTCACCTGTAGAGATCGAACTTGCTATTTACCTGTTTTTATGCATGTTATGTATTTTTAGGGTTATTTACTTCTTAGTCCCTATATGTTTAGTGTGTTTTTACATTTTTGTCATATGTAGTGACTATTTAATTTTTTAAAAAATGTTTATGGACTGATTAGGTAATTTACCCATTTTTCTTTAAAAACATGTTTTAGGCTAGAAAAAAGAATAATTATGAAATTGTCCCTGTAGTTTCAGCATGCTTATATTTTGAACTATAATTTATTTTTTATTTAATTTAATTTAGCCATGAAATTTTATTTTATTTTAATTTGGTCCCCATGTTTTATTTATTTTTACCCATAGTAATTTTAGCACTTAATATTAAAAATGTTCATTTTAGTCACTTTTTCACTTTATTTTGTTTAAATTTTTGACATTATGATTTGTTTTTTTATTTTAATTTTTGCAGGTTACTTTATTTTATTTTATTTTAATTTGGTCCCCATGTTTTTTTTATTTTTACCCATTTTACCCATGTTTTAATTTTTGACATTATGAAATTGTCCCTATATGCATGTTGTTTTATTTTAATTTTTGCAGGTTACTTGCATGTTATTTCATTTTAGTCATTAATTAGTTTTACATGATACCCTCATAAGCATTTCTTGACTCGAATCAAAATAATTTGACTAACTGTAATATTCGTTCATTTTAATATTGTCGTAAAGTGACTGTCTTAACGTATAAGAAATTTACTTTCGATAGTTTTAAAATGACAGTCTATCTCATTTAGTGACACAAAATAAATTGAAAACATTTTAAAATTTGAGTATTGAGACAAAACCCTATTCTTTTAATTAAGTTCACCGAGAAAAGATTGTTAGATCGTATCTAAGGTCTCATCTCGATGTATTTAAATAATTGAACACCCTTATTCTCATTAAATGTTGGTAAAATAAATAATAATTGTACTTGTTAGATGTATGATTTTAATTCGTTTTATTGTTGCATGTGTTTTCCAATGGGTTTCAAAATAGTAACACTAAATATTGAAAATAATAATTTATTTTCATTTCGGTTGGAGTAATAAATGATTGCTTAAGAAATGAGAGGTCATTTATTCTCGATTGAAAATAATTAGATATTACCATTTTCTCTCGAATCAATATTGATTTTTAAGATAGAATAGTGATATCTCTTCATTTTGATTTGAGTAATAAATGATTGCTTTAAAAACAAATATTTTTCCATGATCCCTTTTCTATTCATGAATCGAGATTGATTGAAACAATCTAGAAGATACTTGTTGTTTAACTTTTCCTCTAATAGTACGTCAGACATTTTACTAAAATTTTCATGATGGCTATTTTCAAACCAGGCCACCTAATCGACTCTTTAAATCTTGGTACCTCTTATTCCACCTGAATGCATAGTCAAAGGACATAAAGCCTCAAAGAGAATATCTTTCTAAATTCTTAATCATCTGGAATACAAAGTTTCCCATGATAATAAGAACATCCGTCAAACCTGACCTCAAAAGTCCTTAATTTCTTCATTTTTCTACTTATAAAATTCTTATCAATAAATTTTCTTCTTTCCTTTATAATTTTCTTATCAGATCTAATAAAAACATCGACTTCATCTTTAATTCAGCTAACAATTCCATTTCATTCAACACTTATCGCACGTCCATAGCTCGCAAAACTGCAAAAAGGTTTCTAACCAAGTACCTGTACAACAACATTGGCCTTTCCTGGAAAATAATCAATGATCACTTTATAATTCTTTAAAGGTTTTGTCCATGTTTTCTATCTCAGGTTCAACTCTCTTTAATTCCATAAGTACTTTAGGCTTTTGTAATTAGCACAACTATAACACCACTTGCCATTCAAATAATGGCATCAAATCTTTTAAGGCAAACTCGACTGCTGCCAACTCTAAATCATGTGTAGGGTAATTCCTCTTGTGCGTCTTTAACTTTATTGAGGCATATGCTAACCTTAATTTTTTCATAAGCATACTTCCTAAGCCGTTGGGATATGTATTTTTAAAAACCACATAATCCTTACCCTACTCAAGTTGTATAAACACTGGTGTTTCTATTAAAATCCTCTTTAGCATTTCAAAACTCTCTTGACCCTTTTCCAATCTACAAAAGACACATCTTTCTTTAAAAACTTGGTTAGCAGCAAAGCTAACGTCGACAAGTTCTTCACTAACCTTCGATAGTAACCAGCAAGCCCCAAAGAAATCCAAACTTCATGATCATTCTTTGGGAGTTTCCAATTTATTAGAATCTACTCTTATACCTTATGCTGAAATAACCCGACCAAAGAAAGCCATCTCTGCTAACCAAAATTTCACATTGGAATAGTTTGGCATACAAGTTCTTCTCTTGAAGAATCTTATTTAACTGTCAAAATCTATGCATAACTACATAGATTTATCTTTCTTTTCTCTAATAACACAAATACTTCCCAAGATGAAATACTTGGGCTGATACAACTTTGATCTGTTAACTCTTATAATTAAGCCACTAGTTCTCTTTACTCAGTTAACTCATTTGATACTAAATTATATAAACATGTTCAATACTTTAATAACTATAAACCTTGAATTCCTCCTCTCGATCTGGAGGTAACTCAATAAATTTACCTGAAAATACATCTATAAATTCTCAATTTTGTGAGATTATCAAACAATTCTACTTTAATTATTTGAGTATTTATCACATTAGCCATAAAAGCTATATATATATATATCTTTCTAACATAATTTTATTTACAATAATTATCGATATCACCTTGAACGATGATTTTACTTTCTCTCCAAAAACTATAATTTCCATACCCTTTGCATCTTTCTGAACTAATCGTCTCTGGAGACAAACAACCTATACCTAATATGATCTTAACTCATCTAATGATAATTCCATTAGATTATTCAGAAACATAGTCCTTGTAATCATTATTAAATGTTTACTGTCTGTCCAACTCACACTTGTACCATGACCCACTAGGGTTTACTGCTATCATTTCACTCTAATTGACACCATATCAGTAACTTTGACAATCTTAATGAAATGTAATCCTTTTTCTCAATTCAATTTAAACCCAGTTTCGATCGAGAATCGGCTAAACCTGTAGCTCTGATACTAATAAATGTAACACTCATTTCCTATTTACGTTTCCATACATATGTCATAGGTGTCACATGACTTCTTAAAACATTAACCCATTTGTAAAACCCATAAAAGTTATCTTTCAAAAATTTAAAAGAAAACATTTTAGTACAACAATAAAACAATCATTGAAATATATTACCAAAAATATCACTTTGAATACATTACATAACATTTTTCTTAATTTCGATTACATGCAAAAAAAATTTGAAATAAACATGATTGTCCTATTGTTACTAATGAGAGTCAACCTTAGATTGATGATAGCTGCTACTGTACAACTTAATCGGCTAGTCTTTGCTTTTACCTACGCGTGAAATCAGTACACGTTAAATATTTACTTAGTGAGACATAATATTATAAAGAAACTACAATTTATACTTAAGTATATCATGGTTATTTAATGAAGAATTAAATCGCATTCTCCCTAAGGATCAGATAAATCATTCTCAATTAAACCAGATTTCTTTCATACACTTACCGAAATTATTCTTAGTATGCCTAGCATACCTATCCTTCTGTATATTTTTCCTAATTATTCTTTGTTTGTTCTACGTATGTTAAATGATAAAGTAATGTACATGTATTGCATCAAAGTTTTAAATGGTCATTTATCTTTTATAATCACCATGAGTGTCACCTTATATGTCGTTAATATACCATTATGTATTTTCATTGGTGGCATCCTTTCATTCCAATTATGCACCATTAAGCATTTTCATTTATGTCATCTTTTCATGCCTATAATGTACCTTTATGCATTTTCATTTATTCCATCCTTTAATGTCTATAATGCACCGTTATGCATTTAGTCTTTTACCCAAACACATTTAGCCTTTCATCTAACTTGCATGATTGACACCTTTCTACCAAATGCATAGCTAGGCATTTAATCTTTAACTCAAATGCATTTATCTTTTCATCTAACTGGCATAATTGACACCTTTCTATCAAATCCACAGCTAGGCAGTTAATCTTTTATTCAAAGGCAGTTAACCTTTCATCTAACTGACATAATTGACACCTTTCTGTCAAATGCACAGCTAGAAAATTAATCTTTTACTCAAAGGTATTTAACCATTCATCTAAATGGCATAATTAACACGTTTATGTCAAATGTACATGTCGTAACCGTTTTTAGACGGGGATAATCATTTAATTGTTTTAAAAACAACTTACAACTTTTTATTTTGGAAAATGGGTGATTTTGGAGTAACTTGAAATAAATTGAAAAGAATTAAAAAGAGTCGCCATCAACCTTTGGGTTAGGTAGGTCGAATACCTAAAAACGTCTTTTAAAAACAATTTTAAGAAAAATCATTTTTGAAGACAAAAGCTGGTCTGCGTTTACTAAAGATTTGTTTAAAACGGGTTCAGGAGTCGGTTACACGTGGAGAATGATTAGCACCCCCACAGCGCCCAAAATTGGTATTGTTTCGCTTACACGTTGTCGTAATGGTAGAAATTGTGAATTCAAATATCAAGTTAAAATATGATTCGTTTATTGAAATTTAATTAATTTACTTCAGATTAATAACTTAAAGAAAATAAATAAAATAAAATAAGTAATTAAACTTATTAGAACCAAAATAATTAGAACAAAAAATTAAAGGGTTAATAAACCAAAATAAAAAATTACAAACATTAAATAACACAGGTACTAAAATGAAAATAATCCAAAAATGAAATTTAGAAATAAAGTGCAACAAATCAAAAACTTGAAGGCTAAATCGCAATTAAACCAAATTAAAACAAGGACTAAAACGATATATTTACAAATATTATAGCCAAATTCGAATAATATTAAAAATACACAAATATATTAAATCAATGACTAATATGTAATATTTATAAATATTATGCACAAAGTCAAATATTAACATAACATGTAATAATGTCGAGTTATGCACATGAAGATAACATACAATATTAATTAAAAGATGCCTTGTACTTAATTTATATATTAAAATGAATAAAACTACATATGTAATTTATAAACAATCAAAAACTAATAATAACTACATATTGTTAAGAAAATATACATACACATTCTAATAATAACATACAAAAGAAATAAACATTAAATATATACATGAGTAAATAAAATATAATATATACACGAGTAAATAAAATATAATATATACATATGTGCAATAAAATGTATAAAATATATTACTATATACAAAATATTAAACGTTAATATATATATATATATATAAGTCATGTAAATATTCAAATATGCATATATATGTAAAAAAAACACCAATGATAATATGGAAACCTTAAACAATATTACAAATAAAATTATTTACACATACATGGTGATTAAGAAGGCTAAAGGATGGTAATAATAACTTGTAATTATAAAATAAAAAATCAACATCAAATCAAGATAATAATTAAATATCAAACAATATATATACTAACAATGAAAATAACTCACAAAACAATATTATAGATTTAAATAAAACACACACCATACTTATAAAATGATCAAAATCATATAAAAACGTATAATACTAAAACATGAATAAATTAAAGTAAGATAGTTAGATCTCAAATATAAGCATAATTATTCATATAAACAAGTAAGGACGAAATTAAAATTATCAATAACTAATAGACGTGAAATGAAAATAATGAAAACTTCATTAATGGCCAAATTAAAATAATACAAACCAAGAGGGTATGTTTAATTAATATTCCATATATGAAGCATTAAATTTTTGCTTGGAATTTTAACCAAGAAACCTGCGTGCGTGAGAACCAGAACCCCATTCCTTTTTTTTCTTCTTTCACGTATATCTCTGCCCCTTGTTGGTGATTTTTAGTGTGCCCTCCAAACAAGGATTGATTGGGGTTTTATAGCCCCAATTCTTACATGCTTTTACATAAAATAATATAATTTGTTGGGTGTTTGATGCATCAGACATGCATTTATCCATTTAGTGTCAGGAAACAAAGGATAGTGGTAATTTAGGTATGGTGGGGTAAGATATAATGAAAATGGTGCTTGGTGGAGTCATGAAATACGTAAATGGTGGAGTGGGTGGAGTATGGGTAGTGGAGCATAGTAAAAAAATGATGCTGACAGCTGCCCCTCTTTGCTTATTACTGTGAAACGGGAATGAAGCAAAGATAATAAAGCATCATTTTTATCTTGGTCTCTTCTTGTCACACTACGAATCTCTTTACTGGGAATGTCAATTCTTCTTCTTCTACAAAATCGTCGAGTCTTTGCTGCAAATGATGTCATCTTGCTTTGTTCTCTTAGTTGAGTCTTCATCTTCGATTCTTCAGGTTATGGGTTCTTCTCATTACAATATTTCTCCTTTCCTTTAGGACGAGTTCTTCTCATTATGAACTCTTCTAGAAATGTCAATCCCTCAAGCGAGGAGTCACTGATTCAAAATGTCGTGAATCGAGTGATAGGTCAAACAAGCTTTTCTTATAATGAACTTTTTCTCCATCTGTCGGATGAGTTATTCTCATTATGAACTCTGTACTAGAAATATTGATATGTTTATATTCTCTTTGAAAATTTTTCAGACCTACAAAAGATTATCACGTGTCAGTAATAATTGTGTTTGAAGTACCCGAAGGTATTGGCCCAAAGGTTTTATCATCGTGCTTGAAAGGCTTACAGATGACCAAAAGGATTTAAAAATCAAGAAACCCCCGAAGACTTAGTTTCTTAAAATTTCATTTGAAAACATCATGCACTGAAGGTCTTATGGATGGCCCGAAGGACTTAAAAATCAAGAAACCCCTGAAGGCTTAGTTTCTTAATTGTCATTTGAAAACATCCCGCACTGAAGGTCTTATGGATGGCCCGAAGGACTTAAAAATCAAGAAACCCCCGAAGGCTCAGTTTCTTAATTGTCACCAAGGAACCCCTACATATCACGTTGATCCCTCAAGTGTTCATCAAGTTTGTCATCAAGGAACCCCTACATATCACGATGGTCCCTCAAGATTTTCATCAAGAAACCCCTACATATCACGATGGTTTCTCAAGTTTGTCATCAAATTTTTCATCAAGGAACCCCTACATATCACGATGGTCCCTCAAGCTTTTCATCAAGAAACTCCTACATATCATGATGGTTTCTCAAGCTTGTCATCAAATTTGTCATCAAGGAACCCTTACATATCACGATGGTCTCTCAAGCTTTTCATCAAGAAACCCCTACATATCATGATGGTTTCTCAAGCTTTTCATCAAAGAACCCCTACATATCACGATGGTCCTTCAAGCTAGTCATCAAGGAACCCCTACATATCACGATGGTCTTTCAAGCTTATCATCAGGAAACCCTTACATATCACGATGGTTTCTCAAGTTATTCATCAAATAACCCCTACATATCACGATGGTCCTTCAAACTTGTCCTCAAGAAACCCCTGCATATCACGATGGTCTCTCAAGCTTTTCTTCAAGAAACCCCTGAAAAGCAGGCTTAGTTTCTAAAAATATTGTGTTTCGAGCGAAACTATTTCAAGCGAGATAATATCTTCTATTTCAATGGAAACTATCTCAAGAGAGACAAAATCTTTTGTTTCGAGGGAAACTATTTCAAGCGAGACAAAATCTTTCTGTTTCGAGGGAAACTATCTCAAGCGAGATAAAATCATCTGTTTCGAGGGAAACTATCTCAAGCTAGACAAAATCTTCTGTTTCAAGGGAAACTATCTCAAGAGAGACAAAATCTTCTGTTTCAAGGGAAACTGTCTCAAGCGAGACAAAATATTATGTTTCAAAGGAAACTATCTCAAGCGAGACAAAATATTCAGTTTCAAGGGAAACTATCTCAAGCGAGACAAATCTTCTGTTTCAAGGGAAACTATCTCAAGGGAGACAAAATTTGTTTCAAAGGAAACTGTCTCAAGGAAGACTAAATTTGTTTCAAGGGAAACTGTCTCAAGGGAGTCTGTCTCAAGGGAGACAAAATTTGTTTCATGGGAAACCGTCTCAAGGGAGACAAAATTTGTTTCGAGAGAAACTATCTCAAGCGAGATAAAATCTTTTGTTTCGAGGGAAACTATCTCAAGCGAGATAAAATCTTTTATTTCAAGGAAAAACAATCTTGAGATAAAATATTCTGTTTCAAGAAAAAACAATCTTGAATGAGATAAAATCCAAGTGAGACAAAATTTGTTTTAAGAAAAACATTCTCCAGTGAGATAAATCCTCCGTATTAAATGAGACTGTCTCAAGCGAGACAAAATTTGTCTAGAAATGTATGAATCTGAAGATGATTACTCCCTCTTACTGAGGATGTCTTGTTGTCTTTTACTCTCAATGTTTCCTGAAAGATCTGCAAAAATGTAGTTGAATGCAACTATTATGAATGAATGTTTGATGCAAAGATGTAAATTCATGTAGGTGTAATGCATGACTTTTTTATATACAAATGATGTTCTTATGAATGCAAAAAATGTGATGCAATCTTCATTTAACTTCAAAGTGGCCATATCAGTCTTCTTCTACTTGATCACTTCTTCCCAAAGTCTACTCAAATATTCATGTAGCAACTCATAATTTCTAACTTGCATTTTTGAAGATCCATATAATCTTCTTCTCTCTTCTTGTCGTCTTTACTTTCTGTCTTCATTTTGGAGAAAACATTTTCTTTCTCAACTTCTTGCTACGATCAGAAATATGACTATGTTGCCCTATTTTCAGAGACTATGCTTATGACTATGCCAAATTCCGTAAAGATCAGAGGGAGAGTTGTGTCAATTCTGATTTGACTCTTGAAACTCGACATCTGGAGGACCTATCCAAATTTCATGTCAACATATCTAGTCACACATCAAATGAGGCTCGTTTTTAACAACAACCCATCTTTTAGCCTTAGTTGATACCACTAGTCTCTTGCTGTTAAGATTTTATCACCTCTTATGTGGAAAGAAATCTTCATCATTTATCACTTCTAACCTTGGGGTTGAAGAAGACAAACTTCATCTTGAGTCCACAAATAAAAACACCATATGATCGCAACATTGGTTCAGCACCATAATCACTGGTTCGTAAAGCATTTAACAACACATTCATCATTTTTTGAAGCTTCTGCTCAGATTTCTCAATCAATGATGCTCTTTGCATAGTGTTTGGAGATTTTGTAGGACGTCACTTAAGAACAAAGCTCAGTGAGACCGCAAGTGGGATACTTTAACTGCCATCATCAAATTACCAGAATAATGCAAATTCAAAATGTGTTCAAAATTGTTTCTTGCTGATATGAGCCTTCAAAATGAACTTTCAAAATGCCCCCACATGAATCATTTTTTGTCTGAAATGGGCCTTCAAAATGCCCCAACATTCTATTTTTGGTTGAAATGAACCTTCAAAATATCCCAACCTTTTCATGCTAGTGTAAGCCTTCAACATGCCCCAAATGGATCATTTTTGTCTAAAATGGGCCTTCAAAATGGCCTATCCTTCAAGTCAAAAGGTTCATTCTCGATGTCCATTGAATTTGAATCTCATGATTCCCATGAGGTACAACTTTGATAATGCCCCTATTTATGGATCATTGTGGCTCTATTCGTGCCCAAATTTGTTTATCTTGAATGCTCTCATTCTGGTGTTACTAACAACAGTGTTGTCACGTAACTTTGAGGGATTATCTTCATGTTATCACCAACTTAAGAACTGATCAATCTTTCTGACAGAAATGACTGAGATATGTGCTCCTTTTGAGTAAGGTGGTCCCCTTCTGCTTGACTGGTTGCTTTCTTACCTTTTTGTTATGCACTGAGATATGTGACCTTTTTTTGAACGAGACAATCATCGTCTTCTTATCAAGTTGCTGATAATGTCACAAGAGAGTGTTACTAGTTCTCTCCTCCAACCCTCCTGATCTTCCTGACCACTTGCTTTCAAGAATGTGAAGTGCTTCCTCATTTTGGCATCGCTCATTCTTTTTATCAAATAGAGGCATAACATTCCTCAACTTGCTTCAAGAACCTTTCTCATTTGAGACTGTCCTGTTTGAAAATGTTTTCCTCCTTTCTTTATCAAAGAATAAAAGAATTTTGTAAAATATTGTTTCTTACAGGTTCACAATAGAATCAAATCATAAACATGAGTTTAAAGAATATCTAAAGAATTAACAGCTCTTTAATTTTTTAAAGTTATAGTTCTTTGACAAGTATCAAGATTTATGGGTGAGTTTTAGGTTGGCTTTCCTATTTTCTATGGTTACATCTATTGAAGATGTCACTCCTCTCTCACTCTTTGTGAACACTGCCACATACCTCACTTTCTTGACTTGGTATTTTAACCGGATGCGGAAAAAATGACGCAACTAGCATAGACAATTACTAGACCATCTAGAATACCTCTATTTCACTTCTCTGAAATATTCCCTTTAACCAAAGCAATGCGAAAATATCGATCTAAAAAATGAAATTTTTGTGTGCTCGTGTGTAATTGACTATAACATGTGTTCCTTGACTCCCTTAGTCCATCTTTACCGAAACTCTTTATTTATAAAATTTGCCATGGTCTGGTTAGCTGAAATCAGCTTTATTGTAATTTTCCTTTATCAGGCTAGCTGAAGGGTTCATCTCATCACAAAGTCTTTGACTTGACAGTCACAGTGGAGCATACACCGAATTGCCAAGTACCCGATCAAGGTCATGGTTTGAATATAATCTATTCATAAAGCTAGGGCTTTCGAGTTTCCTCTATAACCAATTGCCTTAGCGGAATAGCTCAACTTTATTGTATACATATAATATAATCACATTTATCAGGCTAGCTAAATTCTATCCATAAAGCTGAGGCTATTAACCAATTGCTCTAAAGGGACAACTCAAGCTTTATTGTATATATAATAATATAACATAGATATATAACTCTTAAGAAGAACCTGTTATAGTCTAGGTGGTTTGGTGGAAATCAGAAAATCTCATCGTTAGAGTTCAATTCCCAAGCAACTGACTTTACCTAATTGTGAAGATTTCATCATCGAACGTCATCAATAGAAAGTAATCTAGACAATTTCACAAAGTCACACAAAAGATGCCCCATGTTGTACGCTCCTATATGTAAATACCAAGCCTTTTATCTAATTCCTTGCATTGGAAAAGGCTATCTCATATTTGTATAAGGGTACAATGTTTGGGTATATTTCATCTGAAGTCAGGTTAAGGTCCTTGTTTTACCAGTTTTCAATCTTGATAATTTGTCAAAGATGTGTAACTCTAATCATAAAGAGTTTTTAATCCTGTTGATATTCAAAGAACTGCAAGATTGCAAAATTGATTCAATGTTCATAGCCATAAAAGCAACAAAAAATTATTTATTACATAAATGGCAGTGAAATGAACAAAAAACAAGTTCAAACAAGATACTGAAAATAGAAAGTACTACAGTGATAGAAAACAACTTCCACTTATTTATCTATCATGCCACATTGCTCCTATAATGTTGGGTGTATAATCAGCCCAGGGTCCTTGTCCTCATTTCCCCCCCATTTCTTGATCATTTCTCTTATCAGGACTCCATTATCAATGAGCCTTTCTATCTCTTTCATCAATGGTATACACTTGTCAGTATGATGGCCCAATGCCCCTAGATGAAAATTGCAAACACTATTCAGATCATAGCCATAAGAAGATGGACTAGTCTTCACTCTTAAAGGCCTTGGAGTGAGGTACTGATTCTTGATTAAAGGGGATAGCAAGTTAGGAATGGGCACTTGAAAAACCTCGAGGGTCGTATTTTCCCAAGACATCTTTTGCGGCCAGTCTCGGATTACCTCTCCTTTAGCTTCTTGCTTGTCATTTCCCACACTTATCTCATTTTTCAGTGTCACAGAGGTCTCAAAAGTTGGATAATTTATCTCTGCCTCACATATCTTGCTTTCCTTGATTTTTCTCATTCCTATTTTTACGCCCTCTTCCATTTGCACTTCATTTCTTATCTCATCAACACCATTTGGGGAGCTGACTCCCAATTGTCTGACTGAAACAGACTGATTATTAACATGCTCCTCTATAACTCTATGAGTTAAAAGATCTGGGACTTGTCGCTTGAAGTTGCTGCAATTCTTGATAAAGTGTCCTCGGGCTCCGACATGATATTCAAAAAAAACTTTCTCCTTGCCATTATTATGACCATATTGAAGACCTTCTGACTGATCATTGAGATGTTCATTTTGAAGGTTCAACGTTTGACCAACGTCTTGGGAGAGACATTGGTTTACAGATATCCCTTCATCGATAAGTTTTGAGCTTCTGGGGAGTTTAGGTTTTCCATTTTCAAAGCATAATAATCCTTTCGTGATGAGGTTTTAAACATTTAATCTCAGTGTCGCATAATTTTCCGTGGAGTGGATAAACTCTCCATAATGATAACCGCATGAATTTTTGACACCTTGCCAATCTGGACGTAAATAAGTATTAGGCCTTGGAGGAATAGACATTAGGAGCCCGCTTTCAAAAAGAAAGGGTAACAAGTCCGAATATGAGAACGGAATTGGAATCAAAGGTATCCTCTTCTTCTTCTTTCTATTCTTTTTGGCCATCTTTACTGGCATTTAAACCTCCTCAATGTCTCACTTCTTTAAGTCCAACTCCACTTTCGTATTAGAAGTTTCACCCTTAACTTCTTCTTTTTCCAGTATGATCTTTGTAGCATTTTCTGGAATCATACTTGATTTTTAGAGTTGACTTGAATTACCGTATCCCTTAACAGGTTCTTGATCATTTTCTGCCATCGCATTGGATGCACCACTATCATTCAGATTATCATTCGAAGTCTTCATCTTTTCTTGCATAATATGGTATTCTGATGATTTCTTCCCATATATTACAGTAACCATCATGCTCATCAACTTGGACATCTGTTCCTTGGATTCAACTTGGAACTTCCTTGCTTTATCAATCATTTCGTGTTGGGTCTTTATGAGTTGTTCTTGGAGTTTCTCGATTCTACCAACCCTTGCTAAAATCTCATTCATAATTCTTATCCTTCTCTACGAAGACCAAGTTAGCTCCAATTTGATTTTGAAATTATGTCATGGAATCCTCCATAATTATTCCCATATTTTCATGATTTAATACATGTAAAATAGTTTGAAACAAAATGCAAATGTATGATGTAAAATTGAAACTATAAATATAACTATGAAAAGATGTAAATGCAAAAATGAAAATGTAAATACAAACGTAAAAATGCATAGATGCAAATGCAAATGCAAATGCAAAAGGTATCGATTTCCAAAAGTAATCATTCTTAGATAGAGTTTCATTCTTCCAAAAGAACTTTCATCTTTACAAGAAAGATCAATCTATGAATGGGGTTTGGCCTTTTTATTTAGCTTCATGATCTCAATCATGATCCCAATAACTTTCTTTTCTTTCTAGAAATGACTCCAAATAGAGATGATGAGTAGTTGAACGCAACCTTTGAATTACCTTCCCTCCAATCTATATCAATCATTTAAGGATTGGAAGGTCTTTGTCAAGACAGCCAATGCAAGATTTATATATTTCTTTAATATGTCCCAGAAATCTGTAACAGCAACCTCAACGTTTAGCAAAGTCTTTGAGAATATCACTAGACCATGTATAACCAAAGAAAAGGTGTCTAATCTCTTGTCTTCATCTATGCACTCGAATATCACCTTCTTGAGGCAATACCACGGAAAACACTCACTTTCTCCCATTTATTAGGTGTTCTCTACTATCCAATTTTCACCTGTACCAGTAATTTTTACCAGTTTACTCTTGAAGGATTGGATTTTTGGAGGTTTGGAATAAATTCTATCCACCTAGAGGTTTTTGAAATTAAATAGAACTGTATACTCCTCGATTGTTGGTGTCACATCTTATCTGTTGAAAGTGAAACAACTGTACGCAGGGTTCCAGAATCAGACCAAAGCCTTGAGCAACGGTTCATCTATTTTTACATAAAGGAGCTGAGCTACGTAATCATATTTCTTGTAAAACCTCTCTTTGGTAAGTACTCTCCAACTTTCCCAAATCTCTATTAGCTCTTGTAGATCATTCTTGCTTGAGATTGACATTTGTGATCATTTGTGATCATTTATGATATGATATGATATCCCTAGAAAAACTACATCTTTTTTTGCCCTTTGTGTTTTTTAGATCAATCTAGAATCGTTGGATTGGGTTCTTCCTTGTTATGAAAACTCTTTTCCATTTCAATGATCACTCTTGTAATCTGATGATTACTTGGTTTAATCAACACCTTTCTTTTATTCATGATGATTATGCAAATACGGAGATGCAAATGTAGATGCCTAAGTGATGCAATGCAAAGAAGAACGAAAAAAATGACATACACAAAAGAAAAGAAATAAATCAGTATGGGCGAAATAATGAATAAAATTAAAAGATGCTATTTAAAGATAAATATAACACCTAACCAATCATGATATCTACCCGATCATGCTTTTATTAGATAGTGATCCTACCCAAACATGTTTTCTACCCAAAATAATTATTTTCAATGAAGTGATCCTAACCGCATGATATCTAGTTCACATGATGTTATTCAACAAAATAAAAAGGTTCAGAAACGCTCCTCCTTTGTGTACACTTAATTTGGGTACCTACTGACGGTCAGAGGTTCGGTATGTCTATACCTAGGGTGACCAATCTAGGGTTCACTATATGCATAGTTTTGGCTCTAACGGGAAAAGGTACTCAAATTTTCCTTGATGTCGGTGCCCCCTTGGGCTACCAAACCCTCAATCCTGACTCATTACAGGCTTGTGCGAATTGAGTTCAATTCGAGAGGATACATTATGTTATGTCCATGCGGAGAAACAATTTATCTCACGTAGACATAAGGTATATGAATCCCAAAGATTACTTGCTAAAACCCGTGCGGAGAAACAAATTATCTCACGTACGTTAAGCTTTCATCTCAACTTAAAAGGGACAAAGCTTGTAAGTGAACTTATGGTATGTAAATGCATGTGATGTGTGTGAGGAGGAACATTCAACCCTTTGACTCAAAAGGAAAACGAAACCACTCGACAAAAAATTGGACAGATCTGAAAACAAAAATCAAAATGTTAGTATAACAAAAAATGAAGCAATTACAAACTTCAATAAATGAATCATACGTTAACTAAAGACTTGAACTCATAATTTTCTCCACAACAACAATGAGTAAACGACTTATAGCTTGACTCTCTAAAAAAAATCCCCAGCGGAGTCGCCAAGCTGTCGTAACAGTTTTTAGGCAGGGACAATCGCTTAATTGTTTTAAAAACAAGTTATGACTTTTTATTTTGGAAAATGGGTGATTTTGGAGTAATTTGAAATAAATTGAAAAGAATTAAAAAGAGTCGCCATCAACCTTTGGGTTAGGTAGGTCAAAGACCTAAAATCGTCTTTTAAAAATAATTTTAAGAAAAATCATTTTTTAAGACCAAATCTAGTATGCATTTACTAAAGATTCGTTTAAAACAGGTTCAGGAGTCGGTTACGCGTGGGGAAGGATTAGCATCCCCACAGCGCCCAAAATTGGTACTGTTTCGCTTACACATTGTCGTAATGGTAGAAATTATGAATTCAAATATCAAGTTAAAATATTATCCGTTTATTGAAATTTAATTAATTTACTTCAGATTAATAACTTAAAGAAAATAAATAAAATAAAATAAGTAATTAAACTTATAAGAACCAAAATAATTAGAACAAAAACGTAAAGGGTTAATAAACCAAAATAAAAAATTACAAACATTAAATAACACAGGTACTAAAATGAAAATAATCCAAAAATGAAATTTAGAAACAAATCAAAAACTTGAAGGCTAAATCACAATTAAACCAAATTAAAACAAGGACTAAAATGATATATTTATAAACATCATAGCCAAATTCGAATAATATAAAAAATACACAAATATATTAAATCAATTACTAATATGTAATATTTATAAATATTATGCACAAAGTCAAATATTAACATAACATGTAATAATGTCGAGTTATACACATGAAGATAACATACAATATTAATTAAAAGATGCCTTGTACTTAATTTATTTATTAAAATGAATAAAACTACCTATGTAATTTATAAACAATCAAAAACTAATAATAACTACATATTGTTAAGAAAATATACATACACATTCTAATAATAACATACAAAAGAAATAAACATTAAATATATATACATGAGTAAATAAAATATAATATATACATATGTGCAATAAAATGTATAAAATATTTTACTATATACAAATTATAAAACGTTAATATATATATATATAAGTCATGTAAATATTCAAACATGCATATATATATATGTAAAAACAAACACCAATAATAATATGGAAACCTTAAACAATATTACAAATAAAATTATTTACACATACATGGTGATTAAGAAGGCTAAAGGATGTTAATAATAACTTGTAATTATAAACTACAAAATCAACATCAAATCAAGATAATAATTAAATATCAAACAATATATATACTAACAATGAAAATAACTCACAAAACAATATTATAGATTTAAATAAAACACACACCATACTTATAAAATGATCAAAATCAAATAATATAAAAAAATTAAAATGAATTAAGAAAAAAACGTATAATACTAAAACATGAATAAATTAAAGTAAGATAGTTAGATCTCAAATATAAGCATAATTATTCATATAAACAATTAAGGACGAAATTAAAATTATCAATAACTAATAGACTTCAACTGAAAATAATGAAAACTTCATTAATGACCAAATTAAAATAATACAAACCAAGAGGGTATACTTCATTAATATTCCATATATGAAGCATTAAATTTTTGCTTGGTATTTTAACCAAGAAACATGCGTGCGTGAGAACTAGAACCCCTTTCCTTCTTTTTTTCTTCCTTCATGTATATCTCTGCCCCTTGTTGGTGACTTTCAGCGTGCCCTCCAAACAAGGATTGATTGGGGTTTTTATAGCCCCAATTCTCACATGCTTTTACATAAAATAATACAATTTGTTGGGTGTTTGATGCATCAGACATGCATTTATCCATTTAGTGCCAGGAAACAAAGGATAGTGGTAATTTAGGTATGGTGGGGTAAGATATAATGAAAATGGTGCTTGGTGGAGTCATGAAATACGTGAATGGTGGAGTGGGTGGAGTATGGGTAGTGGAGCATAGTAAAAAAATGATGCTGACAGCACAGCTAGGAAATTAATCTTTTACTCAAAGGTATTTAACATTTTATCTAACTGGCATAATTGACACATTTCTGTCAAATGCATAGCTAGACAATTAATAATTTACTCAAAGGTATTTAACATTTCGTCTAACTAGCACAATTGACACCTTTCTATCAAATGCACAGCTAGGCAATTAATATTTTAATCAAAGGTATTTAACCTTTCATCTAACTGTCACAGTTGACAAATTTCTGTCAAATGCACAGCTGAACAATTAATCTTTTACTCAAAGGTATTTATTCTTTCATCTAACTGGCATAATTGACACTTTTATGTCAAATGCACAGCTAGACAATTAATCTTTTACTCAAAGGTATTTAACCTTTCATCTAAGTTCATAATTGACACATTTCATTCAAAAGTATAGCTAGACAATTAATCTTTTACTCAAAGGTATTTAACCTCTCATCTAAGTGGCATAATTGACACCTTTCTGTCAAATGCACAGTTAGGCAAATAATCTTTTACTCAAATGTATTTAACCTTTCATCTAACTGGCATAATTGACACCTTTTTGTCTAATGCACATATAGGCAATTAATATTTTACTCAAAGGTATTTAACCTTTTATCTAACTGGCATAATTGACACCTTTCTATCAAATGCATAGCTAGGCAATTGATCTTTTACTCAAAGGTATTTAACCTGTCATCTAACTGTCATAATTGATACCTTTCTATCAAGTGTATAGCTAGGCAATTAATCTTTTACTCAAAGGTATTTAACTTTTCATATAACTGGCATAATTGGCACCTTTTTGTCAAATGCACAACTAGGAAATTAATCTTTTACTCAAAGGTATTTAACCTTTCATCTAACTGGCATAATTGACACTTTTATGTCAAATGCACAGTTAGGCAATTAATCTTTTATTTTAAAGCAGTTTATACCCTAAAGATTATTCATAGTATCAATTCCACACCCATTATAAACATATATCATATAAGGCAAAACATCCATTAAACATTTGAGGTGAATTTATTGTGATTCTCCTTCAACCAATACAATTACCATATATGCACTCACTTGGTATGCCTCGTTAGTATGCTTTAAGGATGTTCAGTTATTCGATAACTTTATCTTTACCCTTTTTCTTGCTTGACTCGAGAGCTTGGTTACGATCTTTGGCTATGGAGGAGAGCACTTACACGGGAAGAAGAAGAAAAAGAGATAACTATTTTAGCTTTCACTTTCCACTTTTTTCCCTTCTTAAATCCCTAATTTAAAAATTGATTTTAAATTCATTTTCCCTTAAAGGACCAAAATACCCTCTTTACTCTTCCATTGTTACTAATTGGTCTTAAACACTATCTCTAAATCATTTCTTATCCTTTATCATTTATTCAATTAAATCCTCAAATTTTAAATCTTTTCAATAAAGTTACTGACATGATATTTGGGGTATTAAACTTTTATTTACATATTTTCTCAATTTAATCATACTTTTAATAAATTAAAATAAATTTAATCCTACAATCGAATGATGCCACATGTCATAACACATAGGGGTGAGCGTTCAATCGTGCCGAGTAAAAAAATATGAGTTATTCGAGTTAACAAGTCCTATTTTACAACTCGAAGTTGACTTGAAATTTTTTAGAGTTGAGCCGAGTCAAATTTTTGAGTTTCTATTTAAATTTAATTATAATATTTATAATATTATGATATTATTTGATTCGAATTTAAACGATCTTTTAACTATATACAATACATGTGTATTTCTTTATTTTTTTATATGTGATATGTATTTATGATGAAGAGTCAAGGGACTCAAATCAAACTTGAAAATCAATCCACTAATTACTAAAATTTTTGAGTTATTCAAGTTGTATTTTACAACTCGATTTGAATTTGAAATTTTTTCGAGGCGGGTCAAGTTTATAAAATTACAACTCGAAGTTAATTCGAGTCAAGTTTTCAAGGGTCGAGTCGAAAAAATCAGTTCTTCAAGTCGAGTCAAATTTTGCTCATCCCTAACGTCACGTGTCACCATTCGGTTGGAGGATTAACTTTATTTTAATTTAATATATTTATTTTCACCAATCAAAGAGTGACACATGTCACCCTTTGGTTGAAAGAAAACAAAGGAAAGCAAATTGGGAGAATATTTTATTTACAAGTATTTTTATTTTATTTTCATTTAAAAATATATATTTTATGTTAAAATTTATTTAAAAAGTATGACTAAATTGAGAGAATATGTAAATAACAGTGTGTGATTATACTAACTATAACGTCGCATATCCTGTTAATTGTTAACAACAATTAACCCGTGATGACCATGTCTTAATTAAATAAAAACGAAAGTGTTTATATCTTAATTAAATAAAAATGAAGATGATCATATCTTATGTATTTTGAAATCAGTTACTAAAAGTAGACAAAACATAAATATAAATGATTTTCTATGTAGTTAACCCTTTTATCAATAATAAATTCTAAATAATAATGTGTCATAGTTATAAAGTAACTAAAAAAATTATTAAAGTATAAATTTGAGGAACAAAGAGAGTACTATATATATATATAAAAGAATATTTTTTTTGAAATGTAAAACTTTACTGAAATCCAAGAGACTCTTTTAGTTATTATTCAATAAAAAGAATTAGAGTAAGTTATACGTTTTTCATCTTAACTATTACTTTTGTTTTATTTTAGTACCTAAAATTTTATTTTTTTTCAAAATCATGTATAAAGTTTATTTTTTATTTCGTTTTGGTACCTTACCGTAAAATCTTAATGGTATTTTTGTATGTGACACTTTTTATGGATAAATTATGTTATTCATCACTCAACTATCTTCTCACTCCTATTTTGGCCACTGAAGTTTATTTTTTAATTTAATTAATTAACTTTCAAATTACTCCTAATTTAATCATTCTAACTTTCAAATTTAATTTTTATTTTAATTATATATTAATAAAATAATAATAATAATAATAATAATAATAATAATAATAATTTCCATGTCACAAAATCATTAATAAAGTAAATTAAAGTGATTAAAATATGAGTAATTTGAAAGTTGAGTAGTTAAATTAAAATTTTTTGAACTTGAGTGACCAAAATATGAGTGAAAAATAGTTGATTGATGAATGATGTATTTTGTCCATAAAAATGCCACGTACAATAGTTCCGTTAAATTTTTAATGGTAGGGTATCAAATTGAAACCTAAATTAATGTTAAGTATTATTTTGAAAAAATAAAGTTTAAGTATCAAAACAAAACAATAGTAATAGTTTAAGTATTGTGTAATTTACCCAAAACTTTAATATAGTTAGTTATTCATATGATTATTTCGAAACTCAAAGGTAAACGATGAAGATTCGTTATTTTGATTTTATTTTTGTAAGAAAACTTGGAAAGTAAATTGACATATAAAAATGGGTAAACTACACCACTTCTCACTGAACTATATTATTTTCTCTTATTTTACTCAATGTACTTTTAATTTTTCCAATTTAATTATTAAACTTTCGAATTCATCTTATTTTGGTCACTCTGAATTATTTTATTATTATTATTATTATTATTCTATATTGTGACATTTTTATTAGTATTTAATACAATAAAATAAAATAAAATAAATAATAAAATAATATCTCTAACTCTAACCCTTTATCTTCTTCATTCCAACCTCCACTGACAACCATCACCCCTTCTTGTCACTGTCGACCTTCAGAACGTTGTTTGATTCGAAAATGTACGAGAGAATCGTTTTGACACGTTGAGTCCGAGTCTGGCAGTTGTTTCAAAAAAAATATCTTAAAACCCGTGAATCTTGACAAAAATATTTCGGTTCCTCACTCTCAATATTTAATTCATGGACTTTGGAACATATTCTGACAAAATGAAGGTCAGATTCGAACATAGGGTGTCGAGGCGAAGTGATCCATGAAATTTGGATTGGACGACCACCATCTATGCGACCGACGATAATCAACGTTTCAATTTTCTCACTTTTGAACAGATTCGGAGCATGTTCTGAAAAGATGGATGTCAGATCCAAACTCAAGGGTTCAAGACGAAGTGACTGATAAAATCTAGGATCGAACGACCACCATCTATGACTGTCGACGATAGCATCCAATGTTGGTGAATAGTGGATGATCACCTTCTGTTTTTATTTTATATTTTATATTGAATAATAATAATAATAATGTCATATCATACCAAAATAACAATAAAATAATTTAGAATGATAAAAAAATGAGCAATTCGAAGCCCATTGAGAATTGATATATTTTATGCTATATAAATATATGGTTGTAAAGATTCATTTTTTTTTACAAATTCTAATTCTAAATTTAATCTTACAAGGGAAGGAAAGGGACAAATATTATTAATGGGTTTAGAACTCATGACCTAAGAAAAGATGAAAAGTTTAATCAATTGATCAAATATACTTACTCTATACATATTTATTTTGATCCAAGGATTAAAATTATTTTAGATCTCATAATTCTGATTATAAAATTTTTTATTTTAGTTGTTACACATCCAAGAAGATCTTACTGGAACCAACTCTCCCACATTAATCACAAAAATGTATCAAATTCTTTCTTTTACCTAATCATGAAAGAAAAAGAGAGGAAGAAGACAACAATACCAAATTGGGTTTTGACTTTGTTTCATATGCTAAAATTTATCAAAATTAAGCCTAATCATGCTTCTTCTTCCTCTCTCTTACTAATTAATTACTTGTAATCAAACTTCGATTAGTCCATCAGATTCAGCACTGTCAAACGGGGACGTTAACTCACTTTCTCTTTATAAAACAAAATGAAAAGGCAAATAACCTGTCTATGGCGTGCATGTGCAAGAATAAACTAATTTATTCATTAATTACACTTTATTTTTTATTTAAAAATATATATTAGTCTATGTAAATAGAAAAATTTTGAAATGTAATATTTATTTAGAAACTTAAATCTATTTTTATTTTAAAAATATTAAACAATATTCGTCAACACCGTCATTACTTTCTGTCAAAACTTGTATTGATGTGCTGATGGATTTAGTATAATTCATTAGTTTGTTGACGGGATATTTGGATGAAAATTATTAATTGTATCGTTTATTGGACTGCAATTTTTAAATTAAATTAAATAATTTAATTTTAAAATTTAAAACTAAATCTCAACTTTATTTAAATATTCCATTAAAAATAATTACTATTTTTAACCAAATTTTTAAAAAATCCTAAACACAACTTATTTCTTTCTTCATCTTTTGATGATAGACGATAATCTCATCGTTGATGTTGGACACTATTGTTGGTATTTTTTTTTTGTTTATTTTCTTATACCATACATTTGTTTTTATGTGATTTTTTAGGTTTTAATAATTCTGCTTTTATGATATATTTTTTTTGTCTTTATGAAACATTTTCCTGTATTGTTTGATATGTTTTTATCGTTTGATCGTCATTTTGTTTTTCTTTTTTTTAGGGTTGAATTTGACAATCGTCACGATTGATCGATACGACACTTATGTGTATCATGCTAATTTTCCTTACTTTAGACTCCTAGATTAGATTTGTATACGCGATTTGCGCTTGTAGATCGTTTTCTCACGTCCTTAGACTCTAATTTATATTTTCGGTGTTCTTTCAGTAGTTTCATCCACTTTTATAGCTCGATTTTTAATCTAATCAGATGTATTCGTTTTTATCTTTTGTTCGAATTTGTGGTCAAGTTTTTAACTTTTTCCTTTCATGGTCCTTATGTGATCTTAAATAGCTAGTTTCTTATGTCAATAACTATAAAAATATCTTAATTATGTGTTTAATTTATAATTATAATTGTAAAATTAATTATATTTCTGGATATTTATTTTTCAAATAAAATTAATAGTTTCTATAAAAATGTAAATAGATAGAAAAAGTGATAGTTGGGAATGATTAGGTAAAGGACATCGAGATGGTTGGCTTAGTTAGGTCTAAACGTAGATGACATAGTGTAGAGGCTGCATGTTCTTTCACATGTGAAATTGAATGAATGAATGAATGGGAATGTTTAGAAGTAAAGTGTGGCACGTGACAAGCAAATGAGGCAACGCACAAGCCATGTGAAGGTGGGCGGATCCTCGGTCCACCCCCATACTCTTAGAATCTAATATCCAATACACGTTAAAACCTGTCCACATGCAATCTATGAAAAATCAAACCCACACAATACGTTACAATTTGGAAGCATGATACTCGTAATAATTGCCACTGCAGAAAACGTATATTATTGAAAGTTTTTAGGTCTGAGAAAGTTGGGTAACTTTAAAGATTTTGAATTCGAATATAACGTTTGTAATGATGTTTGAATGTTCATTTTTAAATTATTGAGAATTTTTTTGAATAAATATTATTTTATAATTACTTCAAACCAATAAAAAATAGTAGAGAGAAGGTAAAAATAAGTGGTTTAGGAATGATTATTTTCCCTAGTACTTACGGATTCAAACACGATGTCTACAAGATTGTTTAAGCGTTCATTATTAAATAATTGAGAATCTTTCAACAGATACCACCTTATAAACCATCCAGAGTAAAAAAAAAACTTAGGAACGAGAAAGATATATATATATATATATATATATATATATATGATTTAATTGATAGGCTTCGGCAGTAAAGGAATCAGACACATTATGATTTTATAATTATCAGCTAATTTAAAGGGGAGATGGTTAAGAAAATATTAGGGAAAAGGAAAAAAAAGAAGAAGGAAATCCAGCACACTAAACATGTAGGGGGGATATTACTATCTCCCCCAATATATGATACAACATAATCAAGTGGAGGAAAACATGGGAACCCTTTTTTGAGAAATGGAGGGGCTGAATTTAGGTTAATGGTGCATAGCTGCAGCTGGTGCTGGTGCTGGTGTTGGAGCCTTGCATTGATAGCACTTGGTGAACAAGCCGAAAGTGTCAATTTGCTTGATGAAGTTGGTCATGCTTGCCCATCCTCCGAACCCAAACCCCACCACTAGAACCCATACTACCACGAAGGCGTTGAATGCGTACATTGCAGTCCAGCTTGGCATGAAGAAGGGAGGCTTCTCTGCTGCATTCTGTTTTCACCAAAGAATGTCAAAAGAGTGAAGGTCATGAGTCATTCAAGTCGAGAAAATGGATATCAATCGAGCTTTTACCTGTCGAGTCGAAGCCTTTCGATAGGTGAGCATATGGGCCAAAGCAGGGATGATGTAGACTGTGAAGCTAACCAAAAGAGCACCAACAGCAGAGTTGATGGGCCCGAAGAATGGGAAGATGATGGCTAGGAACCATATCGGAATCACGACTGGCAGCCTCGCCAATGCCCTCAGGCATATGCTTTTTGTGTTGTGCATCCTGATCACCTTCTCCCACACGAAGTAGAGTGGCGTGCAAGCAAACCCAAACGTTATGAACTGCAATTTCATCAAATGTTTTAACTTAGGACCAAAACAATACATACTAGTAAGATATCATATGGACTTGGGGAACAAAAATACACCTGGTGAATAAGCATTAAGATGACGGCAGCGTCACGGAAGCCGGTCTTTGGAAGGAGAGAGAAGGCATTCGAATGGTTGAGGAGCTCATCCCCGAATGCCCAATAAACAGCCGCCGCTGACGGGAGGGTAAGGGTAAACACGTAAAGCGTCGCCAACAAGTATATGTACTTGAACTTTTGAGGCATCCACATTGCGTGCATGATTTCTCTGAAAAATTCAACCATTTATTTTCAACTAGAAATCGAAAATCAATTCAAAATTCTTCTTCTTAAGTTTTGAAGAAGAGAAAAGGCTTACACAGTCACGGCATGTCCGCCAAAGGTGTAGAGAATGTTGGTGGCTCCGGTGAAGTAAAGCACTAGTTTTGTTGGACCACTGTGCGTCACCCCCTCAGCCTGGTCAGAGCAACCAAAATGACCATATTTAAGGACACAAAGAAAAAAACAAAAACCTTTGATTTTTTTTTTTTTACCTGACCGTGAATGAGGGCAGCAACAGCCAAGTACCAAGCCGTATAAGTGGTCATCCCAAGACCTAGAAAAGACCAAATGCGGTAGTTGTGAAAGGAGGGTATGAAAACTGTAGTTGTACAGCAAGCTCCAAATATGTAGGTCCATGTCCTCTTGTCCAATTTGTCATTGATGTAGTAAATATTACTGTTATCAAACAAAGGGTTAGTTTTCATTTCCTCGTTTACCATTGTTTTAAGGGTAAAGTGCACAACTGGTCTCTTCATTATAGTATAATACTTTGTTTAGTCACTCGACTATTAAAAGTTACAAAATGATCCTGACTATATGGTGTTATTTTGTTGAGTTCATCGACTATTAAAAGTTACAAAATGATCCCGACTATAAGTGTTGAATTCAAATATTCCAAACTCATAATTTTTCGTTAAAATTTTGACAGTCGTTTGAGCTAAAAGTTAACATACTGACTATGATAAAATCTGATCCCAGAAATTGAGATTATGAGATCAAATTTTATATACATTTAACGTCTAACTGCCATATAGTCAAGTCACCATTTGTGTACTCTATCATTGTTTTTACTATGAACAACAACACTAAAATCCAAGTTTTGAGTTTGATACTAACCTTGCACAAGCTATAAGTTGGATGACAGATCCGAATAAGAGGAAAGTGCAGTTGAAGGCAAGTCCTATTGCCTTCCAGTAAGGACCCAACAGCCCATCCAGCACTTCAAACCACTGCAAAATCCCAAAACAGTGTAGAATTGTTAACATATTTTGTTACATTGTTGTGAATGATGGGTTTTTTGCGTAATTTAAACCTGAATGACATGGTTCTTGAAGCTGACGTTCTCTTTCTCCTTCCTGCTTCTATACTCTATATAGAGTACACTGATGAGATATGCAGTCCAACTACCCATCAGTCCATAGAAAACTTGGAGCAGAATCCCAGACAGCATACCCAGTTGAGAGAATGAATATGGCAGTGTCAACAACACTTGTGCCACCTATAAGAATGAACAAATTTGTCAGTTTAGGGGGGGGGGGAACCAAGGATGGAAAAATTAATAGGGAAATTGGGTTTACTTGATTGGAGGCGCAGCTGAACCAGGCATCCCAAGCGGAGCCACCGTGCCAGAGGAGGTTCTTAACATTGAACAATGATTGTTGTTCTTCATTTTCTTCGCCTCTGGTTGGAATATGCTGCTCGGTCTCGCTGAAGTTGGAGACTATGGCTTCCTCTGTTTGTTTCTGGGCAAACATTGACGTCTAAATCCTGGTAGATCTGAAGCATAAACAAAAACCCACCATTAACATGTTTTTCATAAAGCAAAACCCAGAGACAAAATGAATAAAAGATCTTCGAAGACTGATCTTTTTGCAGGAGCCTGGAGTTGGTCTATCACCTTTGTATGCATAAAAAGGAAAAGCCAAGGAGGCTGTAACAGGGGGGAAGACGATGACTCTATGCCTCTTCTTTGTCAACAAAAGCAAAAGTTAACTCTTACTTTAATCACTCTCCCCCACTGATTCAATGGTGTTAACAGTTGACGAAAAAAAGACCCTTTTTACACACACTGGAATAGAATTCCAACAGTGGTGAGAGTGACAAAACCCAGAATTCTGTGCGTATTCTACTTTCTGATTCGATTCTTGTGTTTCTTTGGTGGGTAAGTAGGAATTTAGAGATCTGACGTTGTTCTCATCACAAAACAAACGCACTGCCTTTTTTTTAGCCTCCTTCGCCAGACTTTACTCCAAATGGCTACCATCTCTATCTGCATTCTCCAATTAATCATTATTTTATGGATTAATTGCATCATGCATCCTTAAATCATGCGTCAAACTAAAAATTGATTTTAATTTTTAAAAATAACTTAGTTGAATTCTTAAACGATACTTTTTATCTTTAACATTGAATGTTGATATGGATCAACATTATTTGAGAACAGTCATTAATCTGTGCATTTAAGAGAAACACCTTAAATTTAAACTGACAATTTATTTAATGATTAAACTATGAAATTTAACTAAACTGCTTTAAAAGTTAATACCTAATTTGAAGTTATACTTCAATTTGACATTAAATGGTGACATAAAGTTATGAACAAACAATTAGTCTAGTAAAATTAGATACTAGATCCTCTAATTAATATTAGAAATTCGAATTTTGACATTAAAAATGGAATAAATTAAGTTAATAGAACTACTCCTATAATAAATATTTATAAAATTTGATCTAAAATAGTAAATTAATAGATTAAATATAGATGGTTAAAATTTGGAAGCACTTAAATTTTGTTATATATGTATTTGTTTGTTTTTTTTTTAAGAAAATGATTTGTGTGTTCTAGCCGCCTTAAGATGAAGCCGGAAAGCTCAGACCCAAATCTCAGTCAATAATTTTTAAATTCCCCCTTTTTTATTTGTTTTCTCATCCCTCACTCATTTTTGACCCGCGCGTGAAAATAACTGAAAAGTTTCTTTTCTCGCTTGCAATAGGCGAGTGCTACGTTTACCGCCGTTTCCCTCCAATGGACTGCCTAACCCAACCAACCATTGACATTTACAGGCCCGTTTTGATTCATGGATTTTTTTAAAATATATATTAATTTAATGTTTGATGAATTATTTATAAATCATTCATATAATATTTATTTATTTATATTTATTTATTAAATTAATTAAGTATTAAAATATAACTTCATCCATGCTTATATCAAATAAAAAGACTCATTGAGTCCAATAATATAGCTCTACCAAAATGTAGCAAAGATTACATTCTCAAACACAGTAAAAAGGACTCATGAATGGTATTAAAGAAATAAAATTCTCTTTCTAATAGATGTCCAATGTCTGTCATCAAAGATAAGAAATTAAGTATATTTAATTTTATGACATATCAACTATATCTAATGATCTCAAAAGTAACAATACGTCAATCGGTCCCGTTAACACACAAATACATTATTTTAGTGTACACTTTTCAATAAACTCGTCCATTAGTAAATGTAATTTATGATGCATCACAGGACCTCAATATTTAGGGACTCATCTTTCAAAAAAATATATTAACGTAAAAAAATTATTTTTCCTACTACACGCAATGCAAAGATAATTCAATGAAGAAAACTTAATTTCATATGTTTGAAATATTTTTATTTTGTAAGAAACAATCGTAATATGATAAATTTTGATATTTTATAATTTAATCTTATTATAAAATATTTTAAAGACGTCTATCTTAAAAAGTAGCACAGGCCTCCATTTTTTTGGGGGACGAAACTACTTTTTCAATTTTAATTTGTTACAAGCCATTCAAGGAACAATAGACCAATAGCTTTCAAGAAAAAAATTGTTGGGTTATACCTAACAAATCCATGCTCGGAAAGAATAGATTGCTTAATTATATGTTTCACTCTACTTTAAAACATTTACAACTGACGTTATTAAGGCGTAATGAATTTATAGTTTTACGTTCAAGAAAGAATTAGCCTTATTTATAATTTTACTGATTACTTTTTGAAGTTGAATACATGAAAACTAAAATGTTTACTTGTATAATTAATGTGTTCAAAAACCAATAGCAAAAGACCATAACCAACATTAATTGTAATAAAAGATGACTTAAAACGTTGTACGGTAATTATCCAAATTAAAAGAAAATAGTGAAAGAGGAAGATGACGATGGAAGTGACGTTAACAAGGGTGGTGGATGGTGGAGCCACCAGGTACAAAGGCGGAAGAAAGTCCATGTTAAACGGAAGAAATGTTAATAAAATTCCACACAAAACACCTACGTAGTCCATGTTAACCGATAACATGTCGGCTTCGTGAGGGTTCGCCTCCCAACACCATCCTCCACTTGCCCACCAAAAATAACCCTCAAGCTCAACTAATTGAGTGATCGTTTTGACTAATAAAAATAGAGAGAACAAATAAGATTTCTTCAAAAAAAAAAAAATTGGGAGGACTATATGATTTAGTGGGAGAAGTAATGATTAGTGAATAGAAATTGAGACCTTAATTGGGTTTGGTGTTTCCTAAGAGTATCATAATTCGGAGCATTATGTTGCATCTATGACCCTCACATAGGACCCCCATCTTTCATTTACTTCCCCCTTTGGCTAATTTGTCATTAATTAAAGTCATTTTTTTACTGTCTTGACATGAATTATTAGTGGTGGCAAAAAGTTATATGCACAATCATTAATATTCAATGCAAATATCATATCATTTTAGATAATTATACTTCAAAATTACCAATGCAGTTTCCCCTCATTAGGCAGAACAGGTGAAGAAATTTGCAATCGTGGAGGTGCCCTTTTTTCCACTTTTAAATCCTTTTAGGTAACGTATAATATCAAGCTGATAAAGGCTAATACAATATGAGAAGTAGTTTGTAATTTTGTCGGCAAAAACATTGAATTGATGAAACCCCAACTTAACACTCAATCATGAATTCATGCTTTGCCCCACTACATTTCTGCTAAAAGCATGCTTATTACAAAAAAAAAAAATCAACACATTCGGTAAACAAATGGAAACTTAAATTAAATAGATAAGTAGAAGAATGTAGGTTGAGGTTTTAGTGGAATATGAGCCCTGGGACAATGCCTTTTACTGGATTAGGGTTATATTAGTGCCCTTAGGACATAGGGGTCATGTACTCAACTCACTTAGCCTTTCAGTTTTATGGATGACCATGTTGGACTCACCGTACCATATCATATAGCAATAGAATCATTATTCCTATTTACTTATATCAATTGTGTATTGAGAAATATTTTTGAGAATAAGTACATATATAATAGTAATAATATAAATTTTTAGTACGAGATAAGTACAAATAAAATTTTAAGATGTATACAACCAATAAAATAATTAATTAATTAAAAAAATCAAATAAAATAATTAATTAATTAAAAAAAATCAAATTTGAAGATGAATAAGATGGATATCAACGGTAACTTACATGATGAAAAGATTCTTTTTGAATGCATGAAAAGACTTGTCCTTGAATGGATGATCGGAATCATATTTATAAAAGGAGTCATTGTCAGGTCATAAACAACTATCTCCAACTCTTATTGAAATGAAAACTGCTGCTGTATAGCACTTGCAAAGAAAAGTATACTAAAAGAAATATTGAGTTATTCTCCATATATGGCTTTTGAAGCATGAAAGTTGAAACAGCATGAACTGTCAACCTTATAGCGAAACCATTTTGGAAGGTTCACGTGAAGTCTAATCCTCACCTAAGGCCATACCACTCTTATGGTTTAGCTTCAGCCACGTTGCCAAATTTTATGGTGGTTCATATATATATATATATATATATATATATATGACTTAGAATTCACTTAAAACAGTGTAATTTTTTTTAGTTTTATACAGATTTAAAATTATTGGATGAGTGAGAATAGGAAGTTGAGATTAACTTCTTGTTTTTTTAAGTGAATATCTTCTCATTTCTTATTGTTAATCTCATCCATATATTTTTGCTCATCCAATGATCCCAAATCTATATAAATCTAAAAGAATTACACAATGTAATTGGATTATATCCTTATATATATGATAAATGCACCACACGCCACTTTTCCAAAGATGATGGGCAAACTGTTCCACCTGACCCAATTTCAAGAAAGCGGGCCAAACTCCTAAAACACAAACTTCAAACTGTAGTCCAGGCCTTCATCAATAAAGGAATCCAAGCCCACATATAAATAGAAGAATTTAAGGAGGGAAACTCATTCATCCTTCCTCCTAATGCTACTTGGGCCTCCATAACCCAAGTTGAAGATAACCCAGGACAAAATTACAAGATTCATGAAGATGGCCCTGAAATTAATTTCAAACCCCCTTAAATTACTAAAACCTTTGCATAAAGTATCCATTGATAGAATATAAAGCATGAATCACTTTTCCTAATTAGATTTTAGTTATTTAAGTTATTTTCTTTATTTTATTAGGATCAGGCCCAAAGATGGTAATAATTTGTAATGACAAAACCCTAGGAAAGCCCATCATTTCCACTTTACCCTACATGGCTGACCCTTCATTGTTTTCTAAAGAATTATCGCCCCTTCATCTTCTAGAAGACTCATCCGGACCGTCCATCAAGCTAGAGGTTTCATTATGCATTCAAAGGCCTTGATTTTATCGTAACCAGCACTGCATCAACGACCAACATTCATGTCGCCCATTCTAGTGTTTTTAAGACAAGTTTTTATTATTTCATTACATACATAGGATATTACAAGGACTCGTCCTCACTTATATAAAGGAGGCTCCCCTTTCATTGTTTTGCATCATCTTTTCTTTGAATAATAATACAACGTGAGTACATTTTTGTAATAGTTGATTGCCTTGTGCCTTCGAAACATCTTTCCATTTAAGTTCTTCCAAGTTCTCGAGAGAGAGATCTTCACACTCCGGTTTGCCTTCTCATTGCGATTAGGAGGGCTAGTTAGACCCGTATTGCCGAGTTTGCCTTTTTATTGTGACTAAGAGGGTTCAATAGGACATATCCATCATCATCATGCTGCCGTCATTCCCAAAACACTAAGGTTTGCGTTAAGTACATACCTATTGGGATTTGCATAAGCTCGAATCGACAACCGAAAATGTTCGCCAAAAGGGGTCGAGATGGTTCTTGTGTTTAGGGAGTAAGGAGATTGAAAGATAGAAATTTTGCACAGAGATTTATAGTGGTTCGACTTTTCAACCAAGTCTACATCCACTAACTTAGCTCCTCACCAAGGATTTTCCAACAAATTCACTAATTTGTTCTTAATTTTTCAAGGACAAAGAGATAACCTTTACAACT
Organism: Hibiscus syriacus; assembly: GCF_006381635.1. NCBI lineage: Eukaryota > Viridiplantae > Streptophyta > Magnoliopsida > Malvales > Malvaceae > Hibiscus > Hibiscus syriacus. Next base: position 7,372,022 of record NW_024062800.1, on the reverse strand, counting down.
CCCTAGTTTTTCACGGGCTAAACTAAAACCTTATCCCTAGCTTTTAACAGGCTTAGCTAGAACCAAAACCACTTTACAATGAAAGGAAATGTAAACAAGAAAACCTCTCTAAGGTAGGTGTTTACAAGAATTAAGCTCACAAGAATAAAATATTTACAAGAGAAAGATGAAATAAGATTGAAAAACTCATATCTTGTGTTTGATTGCTTATATAGTTGTTCTATATATTCTTCAAGTGTCCTCAGCTTGTTTTTATAGCTTGAAATGAGTTTGAAGTCGCATCTAGTCATTCAGGATGTTTTGGAGCCGTTGGGGATTCATTTTCTGCAAAATAAAACTGCCCAGAACAAGTAGTATCGGTATTCCTTCAATGAGTATCGGCACTACCTTTGAAATATTTGAATTTTTTACTGTTGGGCTTGATATTAATGTAGCAATATCGATACTACTGTAGCAGTATCGGTACCCATTTTACATTTGATGTTTTTCAGCATCGGTACTGTTCATTTCTGTTCACACAGTATCAGTACTATTCATACAGTATCGGTACTATTTATACAGTACAATACTATTCATAAAAAATTATGCTCAATTCCAACTTAAATGGACTTTGAATTATTTTTGAAAATTTTGAATAAATTCAATTCAATTCCAAAAACATTTTGCCATAAATTGATATATCAAAATATAGTTCAACAAGTACATTCCTACAGGGGATAAATTTTCAAATCATTTTTTACGAAGATCCGACCGTCAGAATTTTGATCTATCTTTTTCGTTACGATCTTTATCTCGTTATCTTTCCAACGAGTATTCTTCCATCAAAATCCATTCACAACATCCACTTTTCACCCACTATAAGGGAAGATAAACTTAATTCATTTATTACATGTTTGTCTTATAGTTTCTTTCATTACCTTGTTTTCCTTTCTGTCCTTATTTCATTAGAATTCTATTACCTTTTTTTTTATTGTATTAACCTATTATTCTTGTCTTAAATTCAGCAAAGCAAAAACCTATTCCAATTACCTTGATGCCACCCACATCCCTCATTCACCCTCTCGTTCTTTGTTGAAGTCTAGAGCTTTCTAGGTTTGATTCATTGATGAAGAGCAACGATCATCATCCGCTGCCGCTTCTCTATCATTTGGTATTACATTTGGGATGATTCTTTAAGATAATCAAGCACTTTTGATTGTTCTTGCAATCATACAACACCAAGCTACCCCAAAGGAGCTAGTTGAGACAAATTTATCATTTTCAGGTTCTTTTAAATTTATTTCAGTTTAGTTTCAATTCATTCTTGTTAGTTTTATGTTTTTATCAAAAAGAAAAGAAAAAGGAAAGAAAACAAGAAGACAAAAAATAAGAAAAAGCCAAAAAATAAAAAAAATCCAAAAAACGCAAACGAAGGAATTTGTTACTGATTTTTATAGATACTTGCCTTATCCAAAGAGAAATCTCCGGTTCAAATTTCAAACCAATTAGACTTCATTTGATCACTCTGATCCATCATTCAAAATTGTTCAATAGATTTGAGCACTAGCTCTTGTCGAATTTTTTCAGAATTTTCCCAGAAGAATTTGGTGTTGAAATTTTCCAGATCCAAACTACACTCATTGAACGACGTCTAAAATAATTAGATTTTTTGGAGATCGGTAACACCCTCAAAGATGTTGCTCAAGTCGATCTAGCCAATCAGGTTTTTTTGGGTTTAGTTTTTCCAATTTTTTGTTTTACTCTTATTTTTTTTATGATCTTTTGTTTAACCTTTTTATTGTTCATCTACATCATCTAACACATTCTCTTCCTTGTGTTAGAGTTTGCACACTTATTCTTCATTGCATTCTCGTTATCTTGGAGTCTGAACTTTCTTTGGTCTCTTAGAACCCTTAAATAACATTTTCTTCCTTTGCTAGTGATTGAATTGCGATATGAACATTGGAAAGCGTTTTGGAGAATAATGTTTAAAAGAGTAAAATATCGACTTTCTTGCCTCTCGTTGTGTTAATTTTTTTATTAAAATTAAAATTGTATTAAAAAACATTTTATTAAAATAACAAATTTGTTTTTGGGTGCCCAGTCACACCCTAATAAAAGATTGGTGGCGACTTCACGAACCATTTTTACTATTTTTTAATTCAAGTATAAAATTAGTCAAGATAACAATTTTTTTTGAAAAACCCTGATTTTATTTGTTTCCATAAAAAGAAGACCTCGAGTCTCATTATTTGATAGTAAGATGTGTTTTTTTCTTCTTTTTAGGAGATATTGTCGCAGTTGCAATTAGTTTCTTTTCGTTGAGGGTAACTAAACCTCTCCCATAAATTAGGGTTAACTACAACAAAATATACTTAGTATTTATTTCCTTATTAAATAGTGACTTTTTTATTATTTTCTAGTTGTTTTAATTTTTATATTTTTAATGTTTTTATAGATTTTTAAAAAATTAATTAAGTATAACTATATTTGGGTTTTTAATTAGAAAGTTTTTAGGGGTAAAGTAGATATAAAATCATTATTCAATGACATATTTTATATTTTAGTAGTAGCTTAAGGTAGGGGTGAGCGTGCGATTGAATTGAGTCAAAAAAATTTTGAGCTATTTGAGTTGATGAGTCCTATTTTATAACTCAAACTCGATTTGAAATTTTTTTTTGAGTTGATTTGAGTTATTTGAGTTTTTATTTTAATTTAATTATAAATGTTTATAATATTATGGTAATATTTGATTATAAGTAAACGATTTTCTAAAACCATATATATAGGTTATAATCCACTTTCACTATTTTATAGCCATTAGATTTAAACAAATAAATGGTTAGATTCAATTAAAATTTATAACTCATAAATAAATATTTCTTTGACTCACATTAAAATAATATTTTTCCTTTCTAGGAATAGAGTTTAGGGTTTAGGAATTATAATTTAGGGTTCAAGATTAGCATTTAATGTTTAGGGTTTTAGGTTTGAGATAAAGGTTTTAGGGTTTAGAATTTTGGGATTTAGGGTTTGAGATTTGGGATTAGAATAAAAAAGATATTGTTTTATTGTGAGTTAAAATATATTTATTTATGGGTTATAAATTTTAATTAAATTTAAGTAATTTATTTATATAAAAATCTAATGGCTATAAATTAGTGTAAAACTGATTAGTTTTACATAGTGTAGTTATGATATACTTACACCTAGTGCAAAACTAAAAGTTTTACACTCTTTTAGGATCGTTGGATGAGGGAAAATCAAAGGTTGGGATTAACTCCTTCTTTTTTTCAAGTGAATATCTTCTCATTTCCTACTATTAATCCCATTATTTGATTTCTCCTCATCCAATGATCCTAAAAGGGTATAAAACTTTTTAGTTTTACACTATATAATTGGATCTTGGCACACACACACACACACACACACACACACACACACACACACACATATTCACATGTGATATGCATATATCATAGAGAATTGAGGGAGTTGAACTTAAAAAAATTATTCCGTTCGGGACAATTCTATGCGGTCATTCAGAATAAATTCTACGCTGTCCTTCGTGACAAACTGTTGAACTATATTTTGATATAAAAATGTATGGAAAAATGTTTTTGGATTTGAATTGATTTTATTCAAAGTTTTTCAAAGTTTTCAAAAATAATTCAAAGTCCATTTAACTTGGAATTGAGCACAAAATGTTTTTCTGGACAAGAAGTACCGATACTGTTCTTACAGTATCGATACCTCATGAATAATACCGATACTATTCATATGGTACCGATACCAAAGGTAAGGTAAGTATCGATACTTATTAGGTACTATTGATACTACCAGCTTTGCTCAAATTCTAGAATACAAAATGGTACCGATACCCAAAGGGGTACCAATACTACTTTATATACTAGTATCGATACCATAGGCGTAGTATCGATATCATCAGGCCCAACAGCTAGTAACGACTAGTTTTATTTAAAAATAAAAAAGGTAGTACCAATACTCCCTATACGAGTATCGATACCCTCTGTATTGGGCATTTTTATTTTGTAGAGAAAAACATCCCTAACGGCTCTAAAAGACTCCCAATGGCTAGAAACGACCATAACTTTATTCCAACATATAAATACAAGTTCAAGACACTTGAAGAAGGGTTAGAACACCTATCCAAGAATTCAAACATAAGAGAAGAGTTTTTAATTCCTATTTTACTTTCTCTTGTAAATATTTTATTATTGTGAGCTTTAATTTGTAAACAACCTACCTTTGAGAGGTTTTATTTGTTTTCTTCTTTTTACCTTTTTTAAAGGGGATTGATTCTAGTTTAGCCAAGTGAAAAACTAGGGAGTTTGTAAAGGTTACTCTTGATCCTTGAAAAAGAAAGAACAAATTAGTGGATTTGTAGGAAAATCCTTAGTGAGGAGCTAAGGTAGTGGAGGTAGACTTAGTTGAGGAGTCGAACCACTATAAATCGCTGTGCAAAACTTTTTATCTTTTATTTCTCCTTAATCCCTAAACAATTTTTTGCCAATTTACCCCTCTTGCACATTTTTTGGTTGTTCTATTGAGCCTCTTCGATCCTAATACAAACCTATGTGGCACTTCTGTGCATATTCTACATGGCACTTCGGTGCAAATTTTATGCGGCAGTTTCGACTGCAATTATAGTACACAACCTCATTGTACTTACATACATTGAGTTCTCAGTGATATACATTGGGCTAATGAAACAAAGTGATATAAATCGAACAATGTGTAATAGTATACGTTATTTTCATGAAGTGTATCTTGGTTTCAGTATGCAACGTTTTCTTTTAAATGAATAAGCAAGTGTTTTTAAATGTTTTATTATACTCATTATTGCCTCACTAAGTCAACGACTTAGTGTGTGAGTGTTTTAACACGTAGGTTCCAAGATATCCGAGGAGTAAAGCTAGGAAAGGACAACATACACCCGAAGAAGATCAGATTAGACAATTTGAATTGTAGGTGTTTATTTTTGTTATTTTGAATTTGTTTTGGCATGAATCATAAAAGTTTAAAACGTAATGCTCAGATCAGTTTGTAACCATACTATTTTAAGTTTATGAAAATATATTAAGTATTTATTTTCTCTGTGAATTATGAATTTTTGATATTAACTGTTATGTGAGGGTTTTACCACTAAATTCGAAGCAAAACTTTAAATTTTAAACAATTTTTCAAAGAGTTAAAGTTTTGAAATGTCAATGTGACACCTCAAATTTGTATCCGAGTCGGGTACAAGTTGGGGGTGTTATAATAATGGTATGAAGCATCATGGACAATACTCGGTTCACCACTTCAGTTGGGCCATCTGTTTGAGGGTGACAAGTGGAGGAAAATAAAAGATATATACCAATCTTGCTCCACAATGCTATTAAAAAATGAATTAGGAACTTCACATATCTATCGAATACAATTTCCTTTTGAATGCCATGGAGTCTCATAATCTCTCTGAAAGACAGATTGCCAATATGTGAAGTGTCATTAGTTTTGTTACAAGGAATAAAGTAGGATACTTTAGAAAAATGATCTACCAATACAAAGATAGAATCCTTATTAGTCTTTGAAAGGGGAAGACAAAGTACAAAATCCATAAAAATTTCCATCCATGGTGCTTCTAGAATGGGTAGTGGTGTATAAAGCCCATATGCAATAACTTTCGTCTTAGTCTTACTGTAGGTGATGCAATTCTCACATAACCTCTCTAAATAGTGTTTCATTTGGGGCTAACATAGATGCCCTTGAAGTATGGACAAGGTTTTGGCTATCCAAAAATGTCCCATTAAACCTCCTCCATGGGCTTTTTTGGGAAGTAACTCACGTGTGGAGCCTTGTGGGATGCATAGCCTTTCTTCATTGAATATGAATCCATCATTCCTATAATACATGACAAATTCCCTTTCTCACATGCCTTGTAAATCTCTCCAAAATCATGATCATAATCATATAATTCTTTAATGTAATCAAATCCCAACAATTTAAAATCCAAAGTATTTAGAAGAGTATACCTATATGAAAAAGCATCAACAACTATATTCTCCTTACCTTTCTTATACTTGATCACATATAGGAAAGTTTCAAAAAACTTCACCCATTTGGCATTCCTTTTGTTGAGTGTATGTTGCCTCTGAATGTGCTTCAATGCGTCATGATATGTGTGAATTATAAGCTCCTTAGGCCAAAGATAGCGTTTCCATGTTTCTATGGCTCGAACGAGAGCATACATCTCCTTTTCTTAGGTAAGATAATTAAGCGTGCACCACTCAACTTCTCATTGAAATAGGCAATAAGACGTCCACTTTGAGATAAAATTACTCTAATTTCCACACCTGACGCATCATATTCAATTTCAAATGTTTGGTTAAAATCAGGTAATGTGAGTAAAGGTTCATGAATTAGACACTCTTTAATAGTATTAAAAGACTTCTCTTGATTTCCCCCCCAAAAGAATTTAGACTTATTTTTTATAACACTTGTTAATGGGCCGACTATGGTGCTAAAGATGGGAACAAATATTTGATAAAAACTTGCGGGTCCATGGAAGCTCTGTACTTGAGAAATGCTTGTTGGTCATGACCATTCTTCAATGGCTTTAACCTTATCTTTGTCAACATATAAGCCTTCAGAACTCACAACGAAACCTATAAAAACAACCTTGTCAATACAAAATGTACATTTTTGCAAGTTAGTAAACAACTTCTCCTTCCTCAAAACAATCAAAATTGACCTCAAATATTGAACATGTTCTTCCATTGATTTACTATATATTAGTATATCTTCAAAGTAAACCACACAAAACTTACCCAAAAAGGGCCTAAAAACATGATTCATTAACCACATAAAACTACTTGGCGCATTGATCAATCCAAAAGGCATAACCAATTACTCATAAAGGCCTTATTTAGTCTTGAATATTGTTTTCCACTCATCACCTTCCATCATCCTTATTTGGTGGTAACCACTTTTAAGATCAATATTTGAGAAGAAGTTAGAACCACTAAGCTCATCTAACATATCATTTAAATGAGGAATAGGGTGACGATACATCATCGTAATCTTGTTTACCGCCCGACAATCCACACACATGCATAAGTAAGACCGACATGACACATGGGTTAAGACTCTTCCTCACATAGCCTTTTGCCATTAACTCTGATGCTTTTCTTTATAACTCTTTTGTTCCTTCATGGTTACTTTGGCAAGCTGGTCGGTTTGGAATGATGGCATCGGGTACAAAATCAATTTCATGTTCTATGCCACAGATAGGTGGCTGCCCGCTTGGTATTTCCTTTGGAAATAAATCATTTAACTCATATAATAAAGAAACAACAAAATAAGGAAAATTATGATCAAGGTAGTTAGTGTTCATGAAACTCTCCTTGTACATAAGCACAAGTTCTTCCTTTACCGACATCAGATACTTTCTCAACTCTCTTTCTTTAGTAAGGACATTGATTTTCTTTCCCTCATCTTGATCACTCTCTTTTTCTTTTACATCCATTTTGGTTTCTCTCTCTTTAGCTCTTTCGAAAATCTATCTCAAGTGAACTTCGTCTTTGTGAACTTATTTTGGTGAAAGTGGGGATAGAGTAATCTTCCTCACCTTATGGGTGAATGTATATCGGTTGGTATACCTATCATGCACTACAAGCCTATCAAACTTTCATGGCTTCCAAGTAGTAGATATCCAGCATGCATTGACAACGTTACAAAACTCTTCATATTTATAGTTTCTAATGGAGAAAGCAATAAGGACTTGCTTGGAAACTTTGAATTCACCTCCGTCGTTGAGCCACTGTATCTTGTAGGGATGTGGATGCTTTGTTGTTGCTAAGTCAATCTTATCTACCATCAATGCACTAGCAACACTAGTACAACTCCCGCCATCTATAATGACAAAGAATATATTTCCTCCTATGTGGTACGAGTGTAAAATATGTTCTTATGTTGTTCATCTCCATCAATAGAATGAATAATTAAACTCCTTTTGACAAAAAGAGCCTCTCCTTCCATGTCATGCTCTAACTCTTCTTCTTTTTGAATGACGATATCTTTATTCTCATCCTCCTCTTGATACATCTATACTTCTCCATTATCTCAAAGAAGCATGATGTTGCATTTTAGACATTTGCTTACAATATGTCCTCGCCCTAAGAACTTGAAGCATTGTATGTCTCAAGATCAATTTGGAATGACCATACTTTTACTATTGATAGTTTCAACAATGGGCTTGCTTATTTTGGGTGGTCAACCTCTTTTATTGGATAGTAATAGAGGATACATTTTGTAAGAATTCTGCCCCTATTTTGATGTTTCACTCCCATAGGATCGTGTGGCTCCATTCTTTTTGAGTTGCTTCTCCACTTTCATGGCCATATGCACCATGTCTTCCATCTCCACATAATGTTACAACTCGACCATGTTCGTAATGTTTGGATCAAGTCCTTCTAGGAACCTCACCATTATGGCTTCTCTATCCTTATCTATGTTAGCACGAATCATAGCCATCTCCATCTCTTTTTGGTAGTCCTCAACAGTCAGATTACCTTATGTAAGGCTTTGAAGATGGTTAAACAACTCCCTATGGTAGTGGTTCCGAATGAATTGCCTCCTCATCACCGCTTTCATTTTATTCCCTTTAGTGTTAGGTCGTTCTCCATTACGTCTCATACTAGATGTCAATTGATCCCACCGGATTAGTGCATAGTTTGTAAACTCAATGGCATCAAGTTATACCTTCTTAAGATCAGAGTAGTTGTGGCACTCGAAGATGTGCTCAGTTTTTCTTTCCCACATTAGGCAAGCTTCAGGATCCATATTTCCTTGGAATGGTGGAATAATGATCTTGATATTGTCGAGGTTTTCATCTATACGTGGGTGATACTTTGGAGGTCTCATGCCTTGATTTCCTCATTGTGAAACATTTTCTATTTTTGGTCCTTCAACTTTTTCTCCCTCAAATTCTTCTTGGTAGGCATCATCTACTTGATCTTGCTTCCTTTGAACTCTTTCATCTTCGATGTGATCTATCCTTTCATGGATTGACTCCAATTATTCCCTCAATATTCTGGTTATTTCATGAATCATCGCTTGCATTTGTAGGTTTGGTACACCCCTATCGTTTTGGATGTCACCTTGTCTTGAAACATTAGAATCATTTCTAGAATGATGAGACATAGTTAGTAAAACAAGGAAATAAACCTCACTAACACAAAACCTCACCAAACACTCCAAATAAAGTCATACCCACTAGTATTTTACTCGGGATAGATTTTACCCTTGATGTGTACTCTTGCCTCTTACCACTCTTACTTTCATTTCAAGTCCTTTTGTAACTCCCTCAAGGCTTACAAGGTGTCTCGTGGAATTAAGCTAAAACAAACTTGGCTAGGTAAGAGATTTGAAGTAAGTAAAAGAGAAAATGGCTACAAAGAAAGAAAATGTGAGAATAGGCAAATAAGTTGTAAATTGGAAAATAAGAAAATGATGTAAATGTAACATTCTTGAACTTTTTCTATTTTTTCAAAGATGAAAAGATTCCTCCATCTCTATTTAATTTTTTTCCTTTTTTGGAATTTTTTTTACTAATCTGGGAGAGAGAAAATTGACTTGTCACTGAATCACCATAGCTCTTATACTAATGATATGATCCCATTTACGAGTTTCGAATTATATATGTTGTTTCCCGATCATGATTCTAGTAAGAGTTAAATTGCTTGCTTTGAACCTAAAATTTGTGACTTGTAAGATGTTAAAGAAAGATATAAAAGTAATAGAAATGACAGGATTGATGATGGAAATGATATTTATGATTTGGTTAAGTATGAAAGATGATGGAAGTTGTAGTTTGAATAGAATAGAAATATGGTGAAAGTATGGGTTGATAATGGCGTGGATGTGTAAGATGGATTGGAAGGAAGGCGGATTGTGACCCGTTAGCTATATGGAGATAAGAACTAGAAATATAAAGTGATGGAAATGAAGTGAAAGAGGGTGGAACTTGACCCACTAGCTATAGAAGAGCTAGAAACCGACACTATAAATAAATGGATGGATGAAGATTACAATACTATCTTGGAGCTGATAGAGTTCTCCAAAAGAACTAGAATGAAAGTAAACTTTTAAGAAGTATTTTCTAAAGCAAAAGGTGTGATTAAAAATGAAATGGAGGTTTATATTTATAGTGTTGATAGGTACCATATGAAGAGTCTTACAAATGGTGTTGAATGCTTTACTTTAATGGTGATGAATGCACTTTATTAGCTTGTCTTCTCCTCTCTTTATGTGGTAGGTTATCATAGTGTTATTGGGATACATTTGGACTTAATTTAGGATGAATGTATCCTTAATTTCATCTAAAAGGAGGTACGCTCTTGATCTTCCATGGCTTGTTTTCTTATGAAAGAAAAGGAATGATGAATGTGGACACTTGCATGAATGTAGACAACATCACGTCCAAGGGATTGAGTCTCTTGGAATTCTTGGCTCATCCTCAAGCTAATTACACTTTTGGAATGTTATAAAACTATGTATTATTGCTTTTCTCCATGTAGAACACGAACAACACCCAAAGAATTTTGAAAAAGTGACTTGAATGCCTTGATTATTTGAGTAATATTGACATTCAATTATTCTTAATTCATCAAAAACATTCATGCACTTTCAATTGTAATAAAGAAAGACTTTGAATGATATGTTCAATGTATGTCTCACATGTAGAATGTGAAAGGCCTCTCCTTGGTACAAACTCATCCAAACGTCCCATGCACCTAGACATAAAGGTAAGTCTTATTCAAACTTTAAATAAAAAACATGCATGAAACAATTAAGAGCTAGTTTGATTAATGAACTAGTTTAATGAGTGAACTAGTTTAATCAATGAACTAAATTTTTTTAATGAACTTGCATACCTGAATGAAGTAGCATATTAAATGAACTAAATGCATGAATGAACTACTTCCCTAAATGAAGTAAAAACTTAAATGCAATGTATGTGTCAATGAACAACGTGATTATTGAATGCAATGAATGTTATGCAAACTTTAATTATTTCATGTAAATTCATGCACAAGTAAAATAAAGAATTCCTCCCTTGTTATTCTTCATTCTTCACGTCTCAAGCTTGATATAAACAAACTTTACATGGAAGCTTGGAATCTTTTGGCCCTTGCACGTGTAATGGGCCAACTTGTGTATTCTTCTAGGACTTTACTGCCGGGAATCACATCAAATTGATTTTTTTAGTAAAATTGAGTATTGTTCACCCCTAATTTAGGGGTAAAACTAAATATTTACGTTTTTATTAATGTTGCTAAATCATCAATTTAACGAGATGTCAGTGAAGTGATCATTTTGTTATAAATCTATAACGTTAGTGACAAATTTGTTACTTTTGAATCTTTAGTGGGAAAACAAAAATTTACTCAAACATCAGTAACTATTTATATAATTTACCAAATATTACAAAAATAGTTATTAAACTTTTCAAATGGTTACAAAATAATCTTTAAACTAACTTATATTTATCACTATGTTATAACATATAATAACCATTTTATAACAATTTAATAAATTTATTGAACATTTTTATAACTTTCAAAAATCGAATCACAAAACATTATTTCATAATAATTTAGTTACCATTTGTATACATTATGATCTTTCCCTACTTTTCAATAATTAACATGTTTCCTACAATTGATTTTCATGTTTAGATTTTTCCAAGGGCTAGCTTTCTAATCCTTATGTTTAATTTAGTTTTCAATTTCTTGGGATTTGTTTTATGATGGTATATATAATTTTGGTTAAATTACAATTTTTCATCTTTAAAGTTTAAATTTGGCTTTCTCTACACGTGAGGATCTTCAATTGTTTTAAAAAGATTTGTAAAAAAAATTCATGCATCTATTATTAATGAAATGCATTAATGTGCCTAATGTTCTCATGAACGCTTAAATGCAATTTATTGACATATTTAATTTTTGAAATGGAGATTTCAATCCTCCTTAATTGACCATTTTCTATGAAGTCTTGCACCGATATTAATGCAATTATTTGTCAAATCTAACTAGTATCATAGTTCAAAACAACTAAAGAAATATTTTCTTTTATAATGAACACCTGAACTCTTGTTGTGATTGTAACCCCCTCAGACCGATGCGGGTAACTCGATCCGATGTAGAGTGTCACATTAAGGCCACCGGAGTGACCCCCTATAAAAATAGTGGAAAATATAAAACTTTTATTAAAACATGTAACCTATAAAATGATTTATCAGTATGCAGAAATAAAACATATTTTCAGACTCGTATATAAAACAAAATACAATTACATGCCCCCTAATCACATGTATCATACTCTGCAACAACGTCGAAAAAACTCCCTTACTGAAGTCGATAGCTACAATGATACAATTCTTTTAACCTGTAATGGTGAGTAATAGAGTGAGCTTCGAAAAACTCAATAATACAGAACTACCATATGATGCTAAAGAACGTGCAGATACAGATAGACATATATTTCCTTGTTGGTTCAGATATCTACAGATTTTTAGGCTGAGCTGAGGTTCCATTGATATTTCAGGTAATAACAGATAGTATTTAGTTCAGATGAAAAATATTTGGGATGTTTAGGCTCAAGAGATCAGAATAGGTTTTCTAGTGTGTTCCCACAAAACCATGTAACTTTTAATATCTTTTTAAAACATATTTTTAAAAAAAATATGAACACTACCCCCATCCGTCACGAACAAAATGTGTAGGTTCCCCATAACCATACAACCCCGTCATGTCCAGTAAGGCCCTGAGCACAAAGTCAAGGAACCTGCAAGTATTCTTCCTCCAACAATACCCCCCAATAAAATATGTTCCGTCCATAAACATATATATCAAAAATTAAAACATAATTCAGGTCAAGTATCATATCAGAATCTAGGTCATGTATCAGATCAGAATCCATATCAGTATCATATTAGAATCCAGGTCAGGTATCATAACAAAATTCAAATATGAAATCAGATAAAATATTCATGTGATTAGGGAACACACCAGATTTTACAAATACTATTCAAAGGTACTGGATAATCTTAATATGAAGAGAAACACAGATCTTCAGTATACCGATAGAATGTAGGAATTTAGAATCACTATATGAAGAGTTCAATAATTTATGGAATCATCAGTTATTCAAAATGTGATTTGAGATGATAATGAATAAATGAAGGTTCAGGACATTTACAGTCTGTGTCAATCTATCGGATTATCGAACAACTCGAGATGAGCAGCTCACAGAACTGATACTTGTTAATTTGTCAATTCATTGTCCTTCCAGGGTATTTACTCTTTAATACCAAATATTCTTGTCCATAGATCATCTTCTGAGTCATCACTGAATAGATCTTAAGGAGATGAACAAATATTCTAATGTTCTTTATTTTATTTCCATGTTTCAACTATACTAGGAAATGCCAATGTACTTGATTTGTGGTTCATAATCCATAGGGATAATACATCATGTACGTTCATCCGAGTTTCCAGGTTTATCCCAATCACTTACTTAATCCTCAGTCCTTGAGGTTACTTAGTTCATTTAGCATTCAAGTCCATTCCAGTTACTTCTGGATTTTCCAGAGTAATTCAAACGTTCCTGAATTTCATATACATATTGTACTTCCGTTCCATTCAATTTATTCTTCGTGGCTGATTTATTGAACAAACATCCAATTTATAGTACTGAATGCGGTCTAGAGTTGAGCTGAGTTGAATACTTCTAAAATTATCGTCGAGCCAAACTTGAGTAGACGAACATGCATTCAAGTAATATCTATGCAGTTAAGGTACTGACATATCATTAAGGTTGATAAACTCACTTAAGTTGTGTTCCATAACTTTTAAGGGTAGTATAACACCCATATTTACTTGGATTCCTTAATTAATTCAAAACATTTACTTAGTCTAAGACATAAGGGTATTTTGGTGCTCAATTTTATTCTATTTATTTCAGAGCATGAGGATATCGAATCATTCCAGAGTTTGTTGATATTCTTGGTCATTTCCATTCCAGGGACATTTTGGTCATTTTACAGATATAATATATTTCAATATTTTCCTTCTGTCCGATCTTATTATTTAATCCGCCCTTATCATCTATTTCAACCCTTTTCAACCAATTCTGACAAATGAGCACCTTCGATAATTTATCCTTCACATATTTACTCACAACTCGGAGATTTAGGGATTATCAGAAATTTTATAAACAAAAGTAGGATCTTACCAATTTAAATTAATAATTCAACGATGGAGGCATAACTTCTCGGGTACTTTCTCATTCTAGGTCAACTGGGGATACTTTTACCTCTCAAGGGTAATTTTGTAATTTCTTAACAAAATAATTTCGGTATTAACTCCTAATAAGGATAATTATAATTTAAAGATTCTAAGGTTAATTACTTTCCCGTATAATCTCTAAACTCTAAATTATTCTTTAACAAAACTTCTAATATCTTGTACAAGCCATCTTGAATTTAGAAATCGGTTATCCAAATTTCCTATGCAAAACTAGTATTTTCTGTACACATCAGTAGTTTCATCTTACCTAATCGAAGTATTCTCATAATTTATCATCCAAGTACCTTTAATGAGAGATATTATAATTTACCTATTCAAGACTGATTCCTTTATCATTCAATCACATAACTTGTAATTCAATAAAGTCTTAACTAATTTATTACTTAACCCGTATTCAGTTCGAATCCATCCATAATCAAACAGACATAATAGACCAACCATATACATTCATGCATTTATCCATTATCAACATGTTTCATAAAGCAAAAAGAGGTAGTAATGTATTACCTCGATTTCTGTACCATACTGATCGACCATTTAAACTCCATTCGAACGTCCTCGATCTTTAAATCAACTTTCAATAATTCCTCATATACATATCAACATAAATTTCACAAAAAAACGGAGCTTAATTACGTAAAACGGATCGAATCTGGTGATAAATCAGTGAAAACCAGCTTACCGGGTTTGAATTTGATGAAACGGACTTTGGATTCAGATTCAGGACGTCGAAAAACTTAAAATATGACTTTTCAAAAATTTTGACTTTTTGGTCAAAGTTAATAGGTTTGACTTAAAATTTCGAGGCTTTCGGGTCTGAATTTAGCAAAACGGACTCCGGAATCGAACTCAGGACGTCGAAAAACGTCAAGATAGGTATACCCAGAAAAAGTCAATGGTCACTCAACACCGGTCAATGGTCTGATCAACGGTGGTCAACGCGGTCAACAGTCAACAGTAAATGGCTCAGTCCAGGTGGCTCGGCTCAAACGGCTCCCCAGGAGGCTCGGCTCAAACGACTCCCCAGGCTTCCAGAACAAGCCCACTCTCAAGTGGTAGCACGTGCGGTGCGTTAACAGTGCTACGGTGTCCGAAAAATTTCTAAAAAATATTTTATGGCATTTTGAGACACTTACCAAGTTCGGTTCACAATTTTGAATGGTGTAGAGCTCGATTCCGAAACATCGAAAACTTTGACTTTCTCACCCCTCTACGCGCTGGCGACAACGGTGACACGGAGGACACCGGTGGACTCGGAATGATGCAAGGAACACGATGGTGCGGGAGGTCTCGAAAACGGATGGCCGGATCGACGTGAATCGATAGAAAACTAACAGAAATTGAGTTAAAATCAACAATAATTCCGATTGAAATTAACGACAAACGACGCCGATTCACGATGAGAGGCTTGAGGGGTATTGTTCATTGGTCAACAACGAACACGATGGTGGTTTTGGTTCGTCGAACGGTGGCCAGACGGTGAGTAGATTGGAGTTTAAAATCATTGACCGGGGAGAGGAAAAATGAAAATTTTCCTACTGAACATACATACGGGGGAGAGGTTTATAATTCTATACAAAAGAAAATTTTGCAAATAATGAGTTTAGTCACTAAATTTCCAGTACTTTATAAAATGATATTCTAACTTTGAAATTTTATAATTTAATCCTCAATTTATTCCAAAATACCAATTAAATCCACCACTTTATAATTCTAAAATTTAGCCCCTAAATTGGGGTATTACAGTGATCATGATGCCTCTTCCATCTTTAGGCTTACTTATTCAATCAGAGTAGACGCTTTAAATTTGTACAAACTTTGGATTGTGTTTTTTGTCTTTTATAGTTGACAAAATAATTTATAGAATCTTAATTCAACAAATGCATAAACATAAACATAAACATAATAATAATAATAATAATAATTGTGTTTCTTCGTATATATCAGTGTTTTATATAAATTTCTTGGGTAAATTACGTGTTAGTACCTAAACTATCAGTTTTGGTCTATTTTAGTATGTAAATTTTTAATTTTTTCAAAATCATGCCTAAAGTTTTGTTTTTATTTCATTTTAGTATCATGTTCAAAATTTAACGTTAAGTTTTGAAAAATTGAAAGTTTATGTACTAAAACGGACCAAAATTGATAGTTTAAGTACTAAAAGTGTTAAGTTTTTAATGGCAGGGTACTAAAATAAAACAAAAACTAAACATTAAGTATGATTTTGAAAAAATTGAAAGTTTAGGTACAAGAATAGATCAAAATTGATAGTTTAGATACTGAATATGTGGTTTACCCAACTTCTTAACTAATGTACTTTAATATAGGGGTGAGCAAAACTCGAATCAACTCGAAAAATCAATTTTTTTTAATTTCGAGTTATTTGAGTTGGGTTATTCAAGGTATTCGAGTTAACTCGAATTATCATTTCGGTTTTATAGTTTGAGTCGAGTTGAAATTTTGAAATTTCGAGTTATTCGAAAACCAAAAATTTGACTAAGTATTTTGACAATTTTACGATTTCGTCACTGATTTCATTATTTATTCAATTCATCCTTTATTTTAAGTATGTTTTTACCAAATTTGAACCTCATGTTTCTAAACCATCGTAGAATACATATGTACTTTCAGTTCGCCTTTTTGACAATAAATTCTTTGTTTTTTCAATTTAGTCCCTCAATTTTTTATAATTTCCTTATTTCTTCAATTCATCCTTTATTTTAAGTCCCTTTTTTTTTACCAAATCTGAACCACACACTCCTAAACAATTGTAGAATACATATATACTTTTAATTCCCCTTTTTGATAACAAATCTTCTATTTTTCAATTTATTCCCTCAATTTTTTTATAATTTCCGTATTTCTTCAGTTCATCCTTTATTTTAAGTCCTTTTTTACCAAATTTGAACCACATGCTCCTAAACCATCATATAATACATATGTACTTTCAATTCCTCTTTTTGATAAAAAAAAAAATTTTCAATTTAGTCTTTTTTATAATTTCCTCATTTATTCAATCCATCCTATAATTTAAGTTCATTTTTTTTACCAAATTTGAACCACATACTCCTAAACCATTGTAGAATACAAATGTACTTTAATTTCCTCTTTTGATTAGAAAAACCTCTAATTTTCAATTTATTCCCTCCATTTTTTTATAATTTCCTTATTTCTTCAATTCATCCTTTATTTTAAGTCCATTTTTTACCAAATTTGAACCATATGCTCATAAACCATCATAAAATACATATTTTTTAAAAAAATATTAACTATAAATTTATTATTATGTTTCAGTCGAGATTTACGAGTTTTGGGATATTTTCTGGTGAAACAAACACCAAAGTTTGACTCAGAAGGTTGAGATAAACTGACTCATAAAATTTAAGACTGAACGACTACCATCTTGACAATTGTCTCGATCCATAGAGAAGGTAATAGTTCACCCTTTGGTTCTTCAAAGCATCGTCGATAATAACAATCGCGTTGCTAAAGGCACGCGCAAGTGTGTCGCCGGAGTCCTCCTCGGCTCTTCCTTCAAAGGCATCGTCGATGTCACCAATAGCTATGCAGGTCCCCCTTCCCCCTCTTATTCTTTGAATTCGTTCTAGATCTGATTTGTTTTGTTTGCTTTAATAAATACTGTTTAGGGAAATCTTATGTTATTTTATTTTGCACGATTGCTAATTGAGATATTGGTTGAGTTCTTATTGGTATTTTAGATTATTTTTAGTGTTCTAGGTTTTTTTAGCTCAGAATATCGGGTTTGAATTGAGCGAGGCAGATTGTTTGGCGTTTTGACCTAATTTTTTGACCTTTTTGCTTGAATTTGTGGAACGGAAGGCAAAGAATGTATGTTAGTGAAGATTATGCAATTAAAGTAGTATTTGAAGAAGGTGAGCAAAACACTAAAAAAATCAATCTTTTTGACTCGAAAAAACTCAACTCGAATTGATTTCGAATTTGAAAAAATTTCAATTTTGAGACGAGTTATAAAGTAGAACTTGAATAACTTGAAATTTTAAGTAATCAGTGGATTTGTTTTTAAGTTTGAGTCGAGTCCCTCGACTTTTTATGATATATATCACATATGAAAAAAATATGAATAAATATATGTACATTGTATATTGTTATAGAAAATCGTTTAAATTGGAATCAAAATTTATCATAATATTATAAATATTTACAATTAAATTGAAACAGAAACTCAACTAAAAAAATTACAAATCAGTTTTGAGTTATAAAATAGGGGCTTAAGTTTAAAATAAGTGTATAAACTATACTTATTTTAACGAATAGGTGCCTACAATATTTTTTTGGCTTATCCAGATCTCTAACATTACAAACGTTACCTATTTAGGTGTCCGGGCTGTCAACGACGTTAATTTCCCCCTCAAAGTGACATATGTCACAATCTGGCGATTTTAAAGATTTTTGTATAAAATTTAAAAAATAAAATTATATGTTTTTTTAAAAATAAAACACATAAATTTTGAAATAAACCCAAAACTTTGAAAATCTTCATTTCAACCCCTAAACCCAACCCAACCCACACCAGCCACCACCCTTTCCCATCGACGAAGCTCCACCCGACCTCACCTCCCTGGCGATCAAAACTCGTAGGAAATTGTGACCGAACGATGGTCGATCGACGACGAATCGATGTTTTATACCCGTCGAACCCTAGGTTGAAAATCGTAATCCCATGCGATTCCTACTGTCGATTGGCAACAAATACAACGCATATGACTAGAAGGATGACAAGGACTACGCTGGCGGCGGTGGTCATGGTCGGAAAGGGTGACGACGACGTATTAGGGGTAGGATTTGGAGATTTTGGGGATTTGGGGGTTATTTTATAATTTAAGAGAAATTAAGTTTTTTTTTATAAATATTATAATATTTAAAAAATAAATTTCAAAATCACCAGATTGTGACATGTGTCACTTAACGGGGGAAATTAACGTCGTTGACGTCCCAGAAACCTAAATGGGTAACGTTTGTAACGTTAGGCACATGGATAGGACGAAAAATACTGTAGGCACCTATTCGTGAATATAGATATAATTTGGGAACTTATTTTATATTTAAGCCTAAAATAGGACTCTTAAACTCGAATAACTCAATTTTTTTTTTATTCAAGTTGACTTGACTAGATTGAACTCACCCCTATCTTGATCTTCTTTATATTCTGACAATATAATTTCTTAATATTGAGCTTCTGTTACACTTGACTGAATTTTATTGGTTTTATTGTGTTTAACGAGCCTCCTCTTCTTATAAAAAAAAAGTCGAATGTTGAATTTTTAGTTCCTTTTGAGGAAGATGATAAGGATCCGAGTATATGGTTCATTGACCAGAACTATCATGAATAAATGTTTTTTGGCTGTGAGAATTAATGCTCTCCGTCACTTGATTTGTTTAAAATATTTGTTTTAGCGAAGGAGCATGTTTTTGGCTAGGGGTGTAAAAAGCTGATCCGACCTGTAAAACTGACTGAAATCGACTCGAGTCAAAACTGTTTTTGGCCTGCACTGTGGCGATCCGAAACCAACTCGAGTCAAAACTGGTGTTAACCTGAACCCGAGTTGGACTTGGAAATTGTGGATCTGAACCCGACCTAAACCCGAATTGAACCGAAAATATGATACCTGAATCCATCTTTATCCGACTCATATGAACCCGAACCTGAGATTGACCTGGTAAATAACTGGTATTACCCGACCTCTTTTCAACCTGACATGTTATGAACTTGACCTATAAATGATCCAACTTGTTATTGACCTGATCTGACATTTACCTAACTTATATATGTTGGGATCGTCGGCGCACCCCATAGCGCAGCGGAAATAAAACTCGACAGTCTCACCAGAGATCCAAGTACGAAAAACTGAAATCAGGAGGAAGAGATGCGAATACTTACAGCGGGTCCTTAAAAAACACCAAGGACAACAGTGAATACTAGTGGTGTAGATCGGATCGAATCGTAAGCCTCCACGAAATCACATCTCGGCCTCTACTCAGTTCACCCGATATAGAGCAATAATTTTCTTCCACAAAACCGTTTTGAGAGAAAAACGGCTGAAGGTTTTGTGTGTGTGTTCTCTTATGGATGCTACACCTAACACACCCTTTTATAGCCAAGTTACCCTAATCATATTAGGGTTTTATTATTTCAAATTAGTTAAATCTATATTTAATTAATTGAAATTTAATAATCCTTTTATATCCAAGTTTCCCTAATCATATTAAGGATTTTATTATTTCAAATTAATTAAATCTATAATTAATTAATTTGAATTAAATATTCGGGATTATTAAAACATATATTTAATTAACTCTAGATATATATTTTAGTAACGTACAACAAATTGTACATCTTTGCTCGTTTCAATCCTAGGGTGTGATCCTGTAGGTTCTTGTAATTTTAGCAATAATTATTAGAACACTTCTAATATTACACACAATGAGTGACATCTAACAATATATCATTGTCACCTAAGTTACAAGAAAATATGATTCGACATATCATCTTGGTGATTAACTCTTTTATGTATTACATCCTTATGTCCTTTATATCTAGAATAGGCATAAGTCTTGGAATAGTCACACTTGTATAGCCCATCTATTGTTTCTTGTTATAGAGAGTAGACTTTAATTAACAAATAGTTTATGATATCTCATATCAACTTATTCGAGCATGGCCATGCGTTTCTAGTCTTACTCAGTCAAGTGGCATGTGATATATTTCCTATTATGTAGGAAGGACAAATCCTATCTTAATCATACACACCCACTACATATATTGAGATATATTCAATAATAGTCTTTATAGAGCACCCAATTACGGAGCTTGTTTAGCTGTATCAAAACATACAACAATATATGTTAGGATAGTATTGATCTCAAGTCTGAGGATCATACATATAGTCATCACCATTAGTAATGTTATGACTGTCACATAATACTCCAAGACATATGCTCATGGTGGGTCAATCCAATACATTGTTCTCTAACAATATAATCATGTATAAATTCTGACATCTCTATGTCAATGACAACTCATTGTCATCAATCAATAACATGTTAGTCTTAAGCGTATTATTATTGTCTATGCCCATAATAATACTTGACTAGGGATCTTTTAATAATAACAATTATGCCATTATATGGACTTTATTATCTTTCAGTTTATGTTAAACACATATATATAACTGAAAATAATAGCGGCAATGCCTTTATTCAATAAAATCGGTAAATAAAAGTTTTATTACAATCATCATAAGATTGGTCTTTGGGCATACTCTAACAATATATTACCATTGATGAAATATAAGATTTTAATAAAATTGTGAGATTTCGAGTTGATAATAATCATACTAATTAATATGATTAATTTTTAAATGTTATATAAAATATTATTTATGATAATTAAATTAATAAATATACTTAATATATTAATTATGATTATTAATATACTTTATATTTAATACTTATATCTATATACTTTAATACTTTGCCATATCCCACTTTAAAGGTTAAATTTTTCTAAGTTTAAAAATGAAGTTTAAAGTAGCATTTTAATTAATAGTTGGGCTCACTAGGAATATTGAGAAGGTTGAGGGACTTTAGGGGTAAATTTGCCCTTCTTTGGTTATTGTAAAATTAGGAGCTTCTAGAGTTAATTGTAAAATTCAGTTTTTGATAGATATTTTGATAGATATTTTTATTATTTTTTTATAATTTAGAACTTGGAGAACCACACACTAATGGATGATATTTTTCTTTAGGCTTAGTTTTAAACAGAGTAATGGGAACTCTTGAAGGAAGAAAAACCATATACCCTTTTTGTTATATATGGGAGTCAACCACTTTTTTCCCAGCCAACTCGGTTAACTATAATAGTGACACGGGAACTGACCGACCAATCATCATAGGGAACTAAAACGAACCATCTTAAAACCTCAATCTAAAAAACCCACTAACCCAGCTCATGAACATTTTGGCTCGGAACAGTTAACCAAATGCAATTTCGGTAAGAAATCATTCAACAAACGGTCACTGAAGAGAACGACGTACGATAATCGATCCTCTCCAGCAGCTCGGTAACCACTTGCAACAAAAAACAAAGATTCTATCAAACCCCAAGAGATGTAAACGAGAGAGAAATCTAACGAAACTTTTAGTTCTCAGTTCTAATGATCTGGACCACCATCAAGAAATCCCAACGGTGGAGATGTTACTAACAATGAGGCGACCAAAATATCTCGGAATCATCTATCAGCAAACGATGAAGATCGAGGAGGTTGAAGCTCGCGATGGCAAAAACTTCTCTTGTAGATCTACGATATCCATGAAGTTTCTCAATGATCGGAGTCCGTATTCTTGACGAGGAGACCAAGATGCTTTAGGTGGTAGAGTCATGGCTCCGACCGAAGACTGGCGTCGGTGACCATCGTGGTGGTCACTGCGTTTGACTGTCGATCGATGAAGCTTTCTTGCTTCACTTTTAGAGAACGAAAAAGCTTTAAAAAATTGAAAATATTAAATGTGTCGAAGTAGAAATGAAGCAATGGTACAAAGCGCACGTGGTTTTAGAATCTGTTATAAAGTGAGAAGGGGAAATTACAAGGTGAGTCATCCAAGTTTGGTAAAAGATTAACCTTGTCTTCTAGTATCCATATCGTTATGATCATGTCATAATGTTTTTAATAAAATCAATTTAGTCCATGATTTTATAAATAAAATATTATTATGGCACCACAAGTATTCAACTTTGCCTATTGAGTCCCTAAATTATTAGGTAGATTCTAATATATATATATATATATATATATATAATATGTATAATGAAAGTTATGATAATATGATGCATGTATATATAATGTACATTACACACACACACACACACTTACACTTACACTTTATAGTTTATATATGTATATAAAGTACCAAATTGAACAAACATGAAATTAGAAATAAAAAAATTGAATAAATTAAGCAACACACATTGATGAGGGATGAAATTGAATTAATTATAAAATGTGAAGCTGATATTAATATAAAAATGGACTAAATTGCATACATTTAAAAAGTTGGTAAAGAAATTTATTATGTGATTTATATTTTATAGGGTTTGTTTTAAGTAAATTACAAAAATTTTAATAAATATGGGTCAATTTCACATACAAATATAATTTGAAGGACTAAATTGAACAAATATAAAATTATATTCTACCAATCATTATCAAATGCATCAAATAAGTGTGAGACAACACCTCCCCAAGCTTGAGGGGTGCATTGTCCTCAATGAATGAAATATAATAAAAGGGAAATGATGTTAAAATACTGATGTAAATGCAAGTGAAATATGATACCTCATTGTGGTGGAGAGGTTCGGTTGGACGCGCGGGTGCTGTGTCGCTTAAGAGGAGAGGGCTGGTGGATCTTGTGTCTTCTGATGGAAGGGAGGATGGAGATGGAATAAAAATAAAACCTTCTGAGCGCTTGAGGCGACGCCCTGTCCTGGGAGGACTGGCTGGTCGGGGCATCTTCTCGCTAGGGGAGGCCTCAGCAGGGACGTCTAGGGGCTGGCTTGCTTCAGTGTTGAGATCCTATGGTTGTTCATGGGCTGGATCAGGCCTTTTGTATGGATTGGAGAGAGGCGCATGGCTAGAGGGGTGACATCAACTGGGGAACCGAGCTGAATGTCTGGTGCTGAGGCAAAAAATGTGTGGTCGTCTGTGGGTGCCGATTTTCGCAATAGTTCTTTAGGAAATGACGACAGGTCTTCAGTTGTAACTGGTAGTAATTTCTTGAAGAACGTGTTTAGTTGTGTATCTCTGGTCTTGACATAATTCAAGAAGGTATGCATGTGACCCTCCAAATATTTAGGTGCTCTCGTGTCTCCCGAGTGTTGGTGACCACAGTCGTCATTCGCATCGCGACTACCAATTTGGCACCTTGTTCTAACCCTTCAGTCGTGGCATTATCATCAAAACTCATAATTTTTGGCATATTTTTTTGGTGGTGCCCTAATTTGATTTGATAAACTCCTCCAAAGGTTCCTTAGGGACCTTTTTCTTCCTACATAAAGCAGTTATTAAATTGGGAAAAAGCAAGTTACCTTTGGCCCGCTTTATACAATCGTGGACCTGCTCAAAGATAATCTCGCTCACATCGATTGAGCGCTCGTAGATAATAGAATGTAGCAATATTGTGGTGTTCTGCGAGGTGGACATCAACTTGCCCTTTAAAAAGTGGTTCTATAATTTTGTGATCGGTTTAAAGGCTCGACTATCCACACGCTTTCGATTGGGGACGTTTTCTTCAAACCTTGTCTAGCCAAAACATAAATCCTCCAGCACACCATTGTATGTCTCTGAATATGCCTCGGTAAGAAATTTCTTATGTTGTTTATCGACTTTGTTGAGCTTAAAATATCTGTTGATGGATGAGGAAGTGAAACAGATGAACTTCCCTCATACATTGACAGTGTGCTGGGACGGGTCTCCCAGATGTGCATAAAATTCTCAGACCAATGCAGGTGCCACTATCTTTAGATGCCGGACGAACTTTTCCTAGTTGTGTTTCTGGAAAATGTCCATTACTTTTGGCCCGAATGGTTCCTCATCAGCTATAAGGAAGACAAAACCATCCTCCAATTAGACTTGACGATTTTGTAGCGTCTTAAAGCTTGACTCACCCTCAACACTTTAAAAGCGTTGGAAACGTGTAGCCACAGAGGATGAAGTGGATACACTTGGATTTGACTTAGAGAAAGTCATCTTTCTTGTGATAATAGATTTTATGGAGGTAACAAAGATTTGGGACGACATCTATGGAAGGTTTTGGTGAAAAGGGGAGAAAAAAAAGTTGAACATGAAAAGTAATTGAAAGAGGACGACGATAGATAGAGAGTAACGCAGACAGTTTTTGAGAAGGTGGATGGTTATTGAGGGTAAATAGGTAACAGAAAACAAAAGGAGATATGGTTATTAATGAAAAAGATTTTTATAGGATAAAAAAGAAAACATAATGAAGGGAAAAAACTTTTCCTCTCAAAAGTGTCACCAATTAAATTATTAGGGTTTGCTTCCTTCCATGCATGAGATTCAACCCTAAGCTGCCACATGTCACCAGATCACAAATATAAACAAAATTAGAAAATAAAATCAAAATAAACAACTCTTGCAAAGTAAAATAAGGAAAAAATATTTATGTACAAAGTGAAAATTATGTTACCTAGGCAACAAAATTTTGTTCAGGAAATAGGAGCAAACTCTTGGGCGTTAAGGAGTATCGACGCCACTTTATCTCATAGGATTGGTGCTTGATAACTTCCTTAAAAGGCTACTTTTAAGGCTTTTTTCACTTAAGTTATTGTTTGTTTAAAATCTCATTTTAGTCATTTTAGGATCATTTAGTTGCATATAGTTGCATTGTGGTGGTATTATTGTTTTATCTCTTAAAGGTGTTGTATGAGAGAAAGGTGCAGTTGTTTGTGGTGTGCAAGAAATAGCAAGCAAAAAGGTCTCTTTGGTAAGTAATGTCGTGGCATCACACGTTGCTGAGCAGATTGAAATGTCTTGGCATTTATGGAGCAGAAAACGATAAAAATATATTTCTGTACGAAGACAGCTGACTCTACACGTGAAATGATGGTTGTAACCACCTGCTAGGGGACCACTACCACTTAGAGGATAAGGTTCACACACAAGGTGTGATTCTAGGGGTATAAAGGGTATTTTGCACCCAACAACCTCATCATTACCCATAGATATTTTTATTATATATTACACCTCACAAGGGAGAGAAAGATATCATTGGGAGAGAGGATTTGTAGCAATTTTTTTATTTTCTTTTTCACTGTTTCCCTTTCTTCTTCCTTGAGTGGTGTTCCTCCATTGATAAGCTCCAAGGAATGGTGAGCTAGGCGTCCGAGAGGAGCTAGCGAGCTAAGGAAATTTGTGGTGGCCGAGGAGACCTCCGGTGGCGCGCATCCAAGGCTTATTCTCACTTCCCTTTGCTACTATTTTACCATTTATTATTGGGTTGTTTGGAACGAATATTTTCATGGCTTGTTCTATGGATGATTCAAACCCCACCATAACTTAACCTTATTTGGTGGGGTTGTTTTGATAGATGATTAAATTTTATTTTAATGGTGGATTTATGTTTATCTTTGATATTTGCTTGCTTTGCTTATGTATGCTTCATCATCTAAGCTTGTAAGAGGCATGAGAGTGTCCATTTCTTTGATGAAGGTTAGGTGTTCGAGAGAAACCTAGCTAAAAATACTTGTAGTATTCGAGAGAAACACAAGACAAAATCCTCATAAGCAACGAGCTATAGTATTTTCATAAGCTTTGAACTGGCCTAGGAATACTATATCCTAATCCCATAGTACTCGAGAGAGACTAATATGGGATTTCAATGAGTAAAAAAGGTAGTTTTTATAGTGTAGACTGTCATAGCTGAGGGTGAGAGCAGATGTCGTGACATTCTATTCTGGTAAGGTTCATTTGACTAGAGATAGTGGGAGCACTTTCAGTAAACCCTGTCGAGTAAGTCAAGTTTAGATAGATTAAATCTACGTGAGAGATAAGTTTATCATCCTTAAATCAATCCGTACCATTCATTCCAGTGGAAGCTTGTTGTGCGAGGATTATCAACTTATCATTTATTTTATGTTTTTACTATTTTTCATTACCTTGACATTTCATCATTTTCAATATTAAAAATCTGCTATTTCCACTTCATTTCCATCTGCTACTCCATCAGTCTTTCAATCCATATCCACTAACATTTACTTTCCATTGTCGTTATATTGTATATATCAACACTAACTATACATAGATAGAGTAGTGCTTTGCTTTTGTTAGACTTTTGTAATTTCAACCAATCCCTGTGGATACGATACTCACTCATCACTTTATTAATTGAGCGATTGTGTATACTTGCACATTATTTGCTTATAATTTTATAGTACTCACAACACGCAACAAGTTTTTGGCGCCGTTTCCGGGGATTGGTAGCCTGAAGTTAATTAGTTTTGCAAGAGCATTTTAGCATTTTTATTTGTGTATAGTTTACTTGATATTTTTGTTTTATTTTTCAGGTTTATTTAGTGTATGCCTAGAAGACATTCTGAAGAGCCATTAGAACCGATAGAACCTGAGATTGAAACACTCTTTAGACAAAGGAGACGTCCTCAACTTGCTCGAGGAAATAGGTATCAGATTGGAAACAAGGCATTGATCAATATGATAGAATTTCGAATGTCGCAACATTACAAAATACTGAACCATCTAGTGGGCCGTGCGTTATTTGAGATCATTTAAATTCGATATTGGATGATCTGAATCCTAGAATTGTGGTACCAAAAATTCAAGCTACAAATTTCGAGCTTAAACCAATCATGTTCAGCATGTTGAATTCTATTGGGCAGTTTGGGGGTATGCCAACTGAAGATGCTAGGCATCATATTCATAATTTTCTAGAAGTTTGTGATTCTTTCCACCAAGAAGGAGTACATAAGGATGTTCTGAAATTAAAGTTGTTTCTGTATTCATTGCGTGATCGAGCAAGGGCTTGGTTGAGTGGTATACTATCCTGTTCGATGGAATCTTGGCCTGATCTTTATAAGAGTTTCTTATTGCGGTACAACCCATCAGACATGAATACTCAGCTAAGGAATGATATAGCATCTTTTCGCTAGGGCGACGACGAATCCATGTATGAGTGTTGGGATCGTTACAAGAGTTTTCTTCGAAAGTGTTCAAATCATGGTTTTCTCGATTGGACTCAAGTAATTGTGTTCTGTAATGGAGTAAATGCACCCACGGGGATTTTACTTGATGCCTCGATAAATGGGACATTGCTGGATAAATCATCTACTAAGGAGTTTGTTGTCTTGGACATAATTGCTAATAATGATTATCAATTTCCTTCATCAAGGCTTGGGAGTAGGAGGAAAGCACCTGGAGCATTTGAGTTAGATACCAAGGATTCGGTGTCCGCTTAACTCTCAGCTATTACTAATATACTGAAGAATTTACAACGTTCCACTGATGTGAAGAAAGTGAAAGCAACTAGCTTGGCATGTCTGTTATGCCAAGGCAATCATCACGAGCGCGAATGTCCAACCAATCATGAGTCCATCAACTTTGTAGGTAATTTCAATCAAGGCAATAACAATCCTTACTCTAAAACTTATAATGTTGGATGGTGTCAACATCCCAATTTCTCATGGGGAAATCAAGGAGCCCACAATGCTAGTCAACCCACTCGACAGCAGAATCACAATAAGCCCCAAAGTTACCAGAATGCTATACCATGGCATAATACCAACAAAGAAGCTTCATCTTCAACGAGCATAAGTTTATTGGAAGCTACAATTCAAGATTTCATATCTACTACGAAGACAATGCTTCAAGACCACTCTACTTCAATTAAGAATCAAGGAGCTTTACTTCATAGCCAAGGCGCCTTGCTTCAAAGCTATAGCTTGTCTTTGAGAGCTTTGGAACGTCAAGTTGGTTAGAGTGCTACAGCATTGCAAGAGCATCAGTAAGGACGTTTTCCAAGTGATACTGAAGTCACTAAAGCGCATGGAAAAGAGCATTGCAATGTGTTAACTCTTAGGAGTGAAACACAGATCAATCAACAAGTCAAGGCTAGTGGGGCACAACATGATGATTGTACTCCCACTATTAACAATGGTGAAGTTGAATTACATGATGATATCACTTTTGAGAAGGACAAGGAGGAGGGTTCTACTAATGATTTTACCAAGGCACCAAATTCTTATGCCAAGGGAAAAGCAAATCCTATTCATGCAGTTAAGGAAGCTAGACCCCCACTACCTTTCCCGCAAAGATTGAAGAAGCATAATGTTGAAGTTTAGTTCAAGAAGTTCGTGGACATTCTTGATCAACTCCGTATTAATGTACCTCTCTTGGAAGCTATTGGACAAATGCCCACGTTTGCCAAATTTCTGAAGGAAATCTATACAAAGAAGAGGAAAATAGAGACTTATGAGATTGTTGCCACGGTAATAGAATTTTGTTCTTCATTGAGTAAGTTTCCGCCAAAGCAAAATGATCCGGGTAGCTTTATTATTCCTTGTTCTATTTGAGCTAATTTCATTGGAAAGACACTATGTAATCTTGGCTCAAGTGTCAACTTAATGTCGAAATCTATATTCTTGAAGCTTGGCATAGGAGATACAAGACCCACCTCGATTATTTTACAATTTGCCAAAAAATCCCATGTTAAACCTGAAGGGAGAGTCGAAGATGTCATAGTAAGAGTGGATAAGTTTGTGCTTTTAGTTGACTTCTTAATTATGGATTGCGAAGTTGATGCTAAGGCACCTATTATTCTGGGAAGACCTTTCCTAGCCTCTGGTCGTATCTTTATAGACTATGAAAAAGGTGAACTCACTATGTGAGTGGTTGATCAGTGTGTGACTGTCAATGTGTTTCAAACTCTCAAGTATGTTTATGACACTAAAGAATGCCAAGGTATTTCTAAATTGAACTTAGTGATTGAAGAAGAAACTGAAGAGCTTTGCCAGAACAATTTCATTCAGCTAGCAGAAAAGGAATATTGGGTGGATGATGGAATCTTAGTGGAGTCCGACAACTTTCCAATTTTGGAGGAGCAATCTAGCTTACTACAAGCTAGATAAGGTATGAATTTTGAACCTCTAAATTTTGATGGATTCATTCCTCATAAGCCTTCCTTATTGCATGCACCTACTCTAGAGCTTAAGACTTTATCAGGTCATCTTAAATATGTTTACTTAGGTAGCAATAAAGCTTTATCGGTGATTATTTTCGCTAACCTTACTGCTAATCAAGAGCAAAGTTTGTTAAGTGTTTTGATGCAGCATAAGAAAACAATCGGTTGGACTATGGCCGACTTGAAAGGAATTAGTCCTACAATTTGCATGCACAAGATTCTGCTTGAAGATTGCCATGGTAATTCAATAGAACCACAAAGAAGACTTAACCCTGTTATAAAGAATGTGGTAATGAAAGAAATTCTGAAATGACTTGATGCTAGAGTGATCTACCCTATCTCAAATAGCTCATGGGTAAGCCCTGTACAATGTCTTCCGAAGAAAGGAGAAAAGATGGTGGTTACTAATGAGGATAATAAGCTATTACAAACTCGCACTGTTACTGGATGGAGGATATGCATGGACTATCGAAAACTCAACAAAGCTACAAAGAAGGACCATTTTCCTCTACCTTTCATCGACTAAATGTTGGATCGATTGGCTGGCAAAGCATTCTATTACTTTTTGTATGGATACTCGGGGTATAATCAAATTGCCACCGCACCAGAGGACCAAGAAAATACTACATTTATTTGTTCCTATGGCACTTTTTCCTTTAGGAGGATGCCTTTTGGACTCTGTAATGCCCCGACAACATTTCAGTGTTCTATGTAAGCCATATTTTTAGACATGGTTAAGGATTTTCTGGAGATATTCATGGATGACTTTTCTGTTTCTGGAGACGATTTTGAATGATGCCTCAACAATTTGGTGAAATTTCTCAAAAGATGCGATGAGGCTGACTTGGTCTTGAATTGGGAAAAATGTCACTTCATGGTGACTGAAGGCATTGTGTTAGGCCACAAAATATCTCACAAGGGTAACGAGGTTGACAAGGCGAAGATTGAATTAATTGAAAAGTTACCACCACCAACTTCGGTCAAGGGTATAAGAAGTTTTCTTGGAAATGCTGGATTCTATAGAAGGTTGATCAAAGACTTCTCCAAGATTTCTAAGCCCTTGTGCACATTGCTTCAACAAATCCAACCCTTTGTGTTTGAAAAGTTATGCCTTGGCACATTCACTGAGCTGAAACAAAGATTGATCTCGACACCTATTGTAATTCCTCCCGATTGGACATCACCATTTGAGCTGATGTGTGATGCAAACGATTATGTCGTAGGAGTTGTTTTGGGGCAACGCCGAAGTAAACTTTTTCATGTAATTTATTACTCTAGTCGCACATTGAATGAAGCACAATTGAACTACACCACCACTGAGAAATAATTACTTTCCGTGGTATTTCCTTTTGATAAATTTAGACCATACCTAATAGTCACTAAAGTTATTGTTCACACTGATCATTCTGCTATAAAATACTTAGTGAACAAAAAGGATGCAAAGCCTAGACTTTTTAGGTGGATCTTACTTTTGCAAGAATTCGACTTAGAGGTGGTAGATAGAAAAGGAACTGAAAATCAAGTTGTTGATCACTTATCTAGGCTAGAGAACAATTCTGATTTCCATGACATCGTAGATATTCAAGGGAAATTTCCTGATTAGAAAATTTTATATGCCACTGCAATCCCGTGGTACGCTGATCTTGTTAATTTTCTTGTTAGTGGAATATTGCCTTTTGATTTAGACAGTCAGGGAAAAAATAAGTTAAAACACGATGCAAGGCACTACTTTTGGGATGAGCCTTATTTGTTTAAGCATTGCGTCAATCAACTCATTAGACGATGTGTACCTGAAGTGGAACAATGCGACATTCTATACTATTGTCATTCAACTCCATGTGGAGGCTATTTTGGCGGAGCAATGACTGTTGCTAAGGTACTGCAATCAGGCTTTTACTGGCCAACTCTGTTTAGAGATGCTCAAGCATTTTACAAATATTGTGATTGATGCCAACGGAGTGGAAACATATCCAGACATCATGAAATGCCACTACAAAATATTCTGGAAATAGAGTTGTTTGATGTTTGGGGAATCAATTTCATGGGACCATTCCCATCTTCTGGAGGAGATCTATATATCTTTGTTTCTGTGGATTACGTATCAAAGTGGGTGGAAGAAATAGCAACATCGAGGAATGACTCTAAAACCGTACTCAAGTTTTTGCACAAGTATATTTTCACTCGGTTTGGAGTACCTCGTGCTATCATTTGTGATGAAAGAACCTATTTTGATAACAAATTGATTGCCAAGGCATTGATGAGATATGAAGTTTGACATAAGATTGCCACGACATATCATCCGCAGACAAATGGCCAAGCCGAGATATCCAATCGAGAGATCAAGCCGATTTTAGAGAAAGTGGCGAACCCAAGGCGTAGGATTAGTGGCCAAAGTTAGATGAAGCACTTTGGTGTATAGAACAACGTTCAAAATCCCTTGGGGATGTCACCATTCTAGCTAGTGTATGCGAAAGATTGTCATCTCACGATTGAACTTGAACATAAGGTGTACTGGGCCATCAAGCGATTGAATTTTGATGCTCAACTAGTTGGGGAGCAAAGATTACTGGAACTTAATGAAATTAAAGAGTTTAGAGCACAAACATATCAGAATGCTCAGATATACAAGGACAAAACCAAGAAGTGGCATGACCAGAAGCTAATGCCACAAAATTTTCATGTGGGCCAACAAGTATTGCTTTATAACTCCAGACTCAAACTTTTTCCTGGGAAGCTCAAATCTCGATGGTATTTGAGGTGCATTGTGTCTATCCCCATGGAGTTGTTGACATCAAGAATATAGAGGATGGGATGATCTTCAAAGTAAATGACCATCGTTTGAAATCATATAATGGAGTTCCACCACCGTATAACAAGAAAGTGTTGTATCTGCACGACGATGAAGAGTGCGCAGCAGAGAACCAAAATTCGATGCCACGACATTGAATTCTATGACTGAGCATAAATAATAAATTTAATTTTTTTCATTTATTTTAATTTTTAAATTTTTATTCTTATTTTATTTTGTAAATAATTTTTATTTGATTTGTAGGGACCACAGTACTACAGCCGTGCAAGAAGCGGTTACCAAAGGGAGGAAAGGACAAACAATTAATTGGGGAAAAGATTCTTTTTGATTTATTTCTTTTTCTTTTATTTTATTTCTGGTTTTTACTTTTCTCTCTCCACTGTTTTGTCCCATCATCATCATTACTTTTGCAGGTTACTTTTTCCCTTCCTCATATACACATTTACCCCCACCCATTCATTTCTTTCAACCGTCCTATCACCCATTTCTCTCTCTTTTTTAACTTTTATCTTTTTCTTTTTTCTCTCTCATTTCTTTATATTCTTCCTTCGTTTTTCCCCATAGTCGAAAATTTTCAAACTTTCAAAGCTCTCAAAGCTTATTCCTTTTTCATTTTTCTTGCTTCACAAATATTGGAAAAAATGGTGTGCACAAGACCAACCAAATTCGAAGTTACCACTTTGTAGCAGTTCGAGAATGATGAAGCGAAGGCACGGTTTCAAAATTTCAAGAACAAAAAAACTCTTCTTTTAGTTGGGTTTCATCTTTACCGATGAATTCGATGGTGGCTTTGGACTGAACGTGATAGACATTGTTACTCCACACAAATGGAAAAAGTTTGCAAGGCATCCGACTTCGGTGAATGCTTCACTGGTTAAAGAGTTTTACGCCAACATATTGAAGCCGAACCAACACTCCATTTTCGTTCGAGGTAAGTACATTCGGTTTATACCGTATGCGATTAATAGATATTTCTATTTACAGGATGTTAAGGACCAACATGCCAAGTTCGAAAATGATGTCGATAGCACAACTTATGATGATATCTTGGAGGACTTGTGCTTGGAAAACACCGCGTGGAATGGTCTCCAAGCCAGTCGCTATTCGGTCAATCGTGAGCATTTACAACCGCGCACCAAGTTTTGGAACTATTTCCTCAAACACAAGCTCATGCCTACAACACACAATGCAACGGTATCTCTTTCTCGTTTAATGTTTTTACATTCGATCATAATAACTCGTCTTATTGATGTGGGTCGAATCATTATTCATCAAGTTCATGAGTGTTTAGGAAAAAAGGTGAGTGCTTTAGTGTTCTCTAATTTAATCACTATTTTGTGTCGTACGAAAAAGGTAAATGAGAATGCTTTTGATGAGATTTTACCTGGAGTTCTGGGCATTACTAGGCCTAGATTACTACTGTTTTTGGGACTTGAAAATAAAAAACCTAAGGCCCCTGCTCATGATAAGTCTGCATGTACTGAACAATCAAATGTTGAGGCAAGGTTGCTTGCTCTCGAAGAAGTTGTGATACATAATCTAACTCACTTAGATTCTTTACATGGTAACATTCATAATTTCTTTGGCTATGTTAAGCATAGAGATGTTGTGGTGGAAACGATGTTCTAAGAGATCATTCCCCACGTTCGACAGAATTTCCCAAGCTTTTTGGTTGAAATTCTGCCAGCATTCAATGCTGAGGCATATCCTGAGCCCGAGCAAGATGACGTTGAACCTCCAATTGTTGACCCGACTCCTAATCCGCAATGTTCCGAGACTCCTGAATCACCTGCTGCACCTACTGAAGAAACACCCAGTCTTGTTCCTGTGCCCGATCCATCTCCTACACCACGTAGTGGCTGGCACACCAAAACCTCACCTGGACGCATCAATATAATGCGTTACTAGTCTAGTTCTTCAGAGTTCAGCCCAGCACCACTACGTAAGCGCACCAGACGAGGAGCTTCCAGTAGCTCCAAGGCAACACCACTACGTCAACCATGAAATACCTCACTTGTATTCATTTGCATTTATTTTTCATTTTATTGCATGACATATAGTTTTTATTTTTAGTTTTATTCTCTTTAAGCATTAAGGACAATGCTTCCTTTAAGTTTGGGGGAGGTAGTGTTCTCGGTAGAGCATATGCATGATAGCATTAACGTAACATTATGACATGTCATCAGTAAATAGTAGGATAATTAGATAGAATATTTTGAGGATACCCAATTATATGAACTTGTTAGGATAGAAATTGAATATAAATGACTGTTGAGAATGTTAGAACTCACTATAGGGCTTGATACTTTGTGAATTATTTTTACACGGTTTTTATGTTCTCTATACTTAGGAAATTTAGAAAAGTTTTATGAATGAACTATAGTTAGTTTTGGCATTGAAATTTAGTATCGTGTTTAAATGATAAATAAAAATAACTCTCTTATATATGAGACTATAAATAAATGCTTAGGCATAGCTGTAGAGGGACACTCCTCTTTACCGTGGCATTGCCTATAACTTTCTTTAATAAATGGCAGCCTCGCGCATATTAGTGAATGAAAGTAGTCACATGATGACTCTACTTAACTAGCTTGGGGGTGGAAGGTATACTCTATTTCACCTAGAGTGTGGGAGAGTAGGTGTGATGAGCTGACTCCCTTCGTAGCAATATTTGTTAAAAAAAAGAGGTTCATTAAAAAGGAGTAAAAATGTGCTTAATGAATGAGTAAATGCCTTGGCAAAAACTAGGGGACTTGATTAGAAATTGTTTAAGTTTGCTAAGTATAGATTGGATACAATCACGCACACACACTACCATAAAGGATTTTGACCTAGGGAAAAGTGCTTGAATTCTTGATATGTCTAACATGTTTAAGCCTAAAATTTTCTGAGAAATTCAATTTCGGTCATACAGTTCTATTATTGAAAATTGCCATGACAATTTGCTTATGTAACTAATATCCATTGCTTGAGGACAAGCAACAACTTAATTTTGGGGGTGTGATAACTTCCTAAAAAGGCTATTTTAAGGCCTTTTTCACTTAAGTTATTGTTTGTTTAAAAGCTCATTGTAGTCATTTTAGGATCATGTAGTTGCATATAGTTGCATTTGTGGTGATATTACTGTTTTATCTCTTAAAGGTGTTGTATTAGAGAAAGGTGCAGTTGTTTGTGGTATGCAGGAAATTGCAAGCAAAAAGGTCTCTTTGGGAAGTAATACCATGGCATCACACGTTGCTGAAGAAGATTGAAATTCCTTGGCATTTCTAGCACAGAAAATGAAAAAAAGATATTTCTATACGAGGACAGTTGGCTCTACACATGAAATGATGGTTGTAACTGCCTGTTGGGGGACCACTGCCACCTAGAGGATAAGGTTCACACACAAGGTGTGATTCTAGGGGTATGAGGGGTATTTTGCACCCAACAACCTCATCATTACCCCCTAGATATTTTTATTATATATTACACCTCATAAGGGAGAGAAAAATATCATTGGGAGAGATGATTTGCAGCAATTTTTTATTTTCTTTTTCAATGTTTCCTTTTTTTCTTCCTTGAGTGGTGTTCCTCCATTGATAAGCTCCAAGGAGTGGCGAGCTAGGCATCTGAGAGGAGCTAGCGAGCTAAGGATGTTCGTGGTGGCCGAGGAAACCTCCGGTGACACGCGTCGAAGGCTTCTTCTCACTTTCCTTTGCTGCTATTTTTCCATTTATTATTGGGTTGTTTGGAACGAATATTTTCATGGCTTGTTCTATGGATGATTCAAACCCCACCATGACTTAACCTTATTTGGTGGGGTTGTTTTGATGGATGATTAAACTTTATTTTAATGGTGGATTTATGTTTATCTTTGTTATTTGCTTGCTTTGCTTATCTATGCTTCATCATCTAAGCTTGTAAAAAGCGTGAGAGTGTTCATTTCTTAGATGAAAGTTAGGTGTTCGAGAAAAACCTAGCTAAAAATACTTGTAGTATTCGAGAGAAACACAAGACAAGATCCTCATAAGCAATAGGCTATAGTATTTCCATAAGCTTTGAACTGGCCTAAGAATACTATATCCTAATCCCTTAGTACTTGAGAGAGACTCAGATAGCATTCCAACGACTAAAAAGTGTAGTTTTTATAGTGTCAATAGTGTAGATTGTCATAGCTAAGAGTGAGAGCAGATGCCGTGACATTCTATTCTGTTAAGGTTTCTTTGACTAGAGATAGCGAGAGCACTTTTAGTAAACCCTATCAAGTAAGTAAAGTTTAGATAGATTAAATCTGCCCGAGAGATAAGTTTATCATCCTTAAATCAATCCATACCATTTATTCCAGTAGAAGCTTGTCGTGTGAGGATTATCAATTTATCATTTATTTTCTATTTTTACTATTTTCATTGCCTTGACATTTCATCATTTTCAATATTAAAAATCTGCTATTGCCACTGCATTTCCATATGCTACTCCATCAGTCTTTCAATCTATATCCACCAACATTTACTTTCCATTTCCATGACATTGTACATATCAACACTAACTATACATAGATAGAGTAGTGCTTTGCTTTGCTTTGGTTATAATTTTGTAATTTCATCCAATCCCTGTGGATAAGATACTCACTCTTCACTTTATTACTTGAGCGATTGTGCATAATTGCACATTATTTGCGTATAATTTTATAGTACTCACAACACGCAACAATGCTCTGTGGTATACCTTTAGCCTTTGATCATTCACCTTGAAAGTAGTCTTATCATTCAAATTCGAGATTTTGATTGTGCCATGGCTATGTACTCTATGCAATATGAACGGTCCTGACCATCTGGACTTCAGCTTACTTGGAAACAACTTGAGTCTTGAATTATAGAGCAACACTTTTTGTCATGGAAAAAATTGCGTTGGCATAATTTTTCTGTCATGCAATCTTTTTGTCTTTTCTTTGTAAAGGTGAGCATTCTCATACGCTTGATCTCTAAATTAGTCCATCTCGTTTAATTCCAATAATCTCTTTTCTCCAGCAAGCTATGCATCTATGTACAGTCTCTTGATGGAACAATATATGCCTTTTCCGTAGACTAACTTGAATAGAGATATTCCAATTGGCATTTTAAATGCTATGCGATATGCCTACAGTGCCTCATCCAACTTTTGTGACAAATTTTTCTATTTAGGGTTGACCACCTTCTCAAGAGTCTGCT
Source organism: Hibiscus syriacus (assembly GCF_006381635.1). Lineage (NCBI taxonomy): Eukaryota > Viridiplantae > Streptophyta > Magnoliopsida > Malvales > Malvaceae > Hibiscus > Hibiscus syriacus. Next base: position 7,333,932 of record NW_024062800.1, on the reverse strand, counting down.
CGATCTCACGATTTGAAACCTCAGTTTGCCTATTGGTGTAAGGATGATATGTTGTGGTAATTTTATGGCGCACCCCATATCTTTATAGCACCTTGGCAATTAGTTTATTGTTGAAATAAGTGCCTTCATCGCTGATAATTGCCCTTGGTGCTCCAAAACGTGTGACTAAATTTTTGTGTAAGAAATTCAGCATGGTCTTGGAGTCATTGTGAGGTGTTGCCTTGGCTTTTACCTATTGGACACATAGTCTATAACCAAAAGGATGTACATATCAACCTCCAAAATATTTTTCCATGGCATCTCATTTCTCTTCGATATATTCCCAGTGTGTTGAAAATGATCACATGACTTATAGAAGTCGTACGCATACTTGAATAAGGTTGGCCAATATAAGCCGAATTGGAGGACCTTTGTAGCAGTCCTCATCCCACCAAAATGCCCTTCACACGGGGATGTATGGCAATAAATAGGATCTTTGTGTGTTCTTCTTCGGGGATGTATTTCTGGTTTATTTTGTCTTTATATCGTTTGAATAGGAACGGTTCATCCCAATAATAATGGGGTATATCATGTTTGAATTTTTTCCTGCCCCGACTAGATAAATATGAAGGCATAATACCACTAGCAAGAAAGTTAACTATGTCAGCATACCACGACACTGTAGTGACAAATAATATTTTCTTGTAAGGGAAATCCTCCTCAATTTCTTTCATGTCAAGACAAATGTTTTTTTTCTCTAGCCTAGATAAATGATTCGCTACTTAGTTTTCAGTACCCTTCCTATCTCTCACTTCTAAATAAATTTAATACAACAAGAGTATCCATCTAGTAAGCCTAGGCTGACATCCTTTTTATTAACTAGGTACTTAATGGTAGAGTGATATGTATGTACTATGACCTTAGTTCCTATAAGGTATGTCCTAAACTTATCAAAGGCGAATACCACATCAAGTAATTCTTTATCATTAGTGGTATAATTAAGTTATGCATCATTAAGGGTACGACTAGCATAGTAAATGAAATAGAAGATTTTACCTTTTCTTTGCCCTAGTATTTCCCCTATTACGTAGTCACTGGCGTCACACATCAACTCGAAAGGGGTGTCCCAGTCAGGTGGAACAACAATTAGTGCCGAGGTAAGTTTTTTCTTTAGATCAGTGAATTCACTGAGGCATTCTTCATTGAACACGAATGGTTGGTTTTATTCAAGCAACATACACAAAGTCTTTAAAATCTTTGAAAAACCTTGATGAAACACCTGTAGAATCCTACATATCCTAGAAAACTTATGATGTCATTCACAGTGGTAGGTGGAGGCAAATTCTCAATTATTTCCACCTTGGCTTTGTCAACCTCGATGCCTTGGTGAGAAATTATGTGTCCCAACACAATTCTTTCTGTCATAATAAAGTGACATTACTATCAGTTTAGCACAAGGTTAGACTCCTCATATCGCTTCAGCACTTTAGATAGATTATCGAGACATCGATCAAATTCATCGTCTGAGATGGAAAAATCATCCATGAATATTTCCAAAAGGTCATCCACCATGTCAGAGAAAATGGCCACCATATATCTATGAAAGGTTGTTAGGGCATTACATAGCCCAAATGGCATTCTACGAAAGGTATATGTGCCATATGGGCAAGTGAAGGTAGTCTTCTCCTTATCTTCAGGTGCTATGGCGATCTGATTATTCCAAGAATATCCATCAAGAAAACAATAAAATGCCTTACCTACTAACCGATCAAGCATCTGATCAATGAAAAGAAAGGGAAATGGTATTTTTTGTCACTTTGTTGAGCTTTCTATAATCTATACATATCCGCCAGCCTGTGACGGTTATTGTAGTCAAAGGCTCATCATTTTCATTCTTTACCACGATCACACCACATTTCTTCGACACGTATTGAACTGGACTAACCCAAGAGCTATCGGACATGAGATAGTTCACCCCAACATCAAGCCATTTTATGATTTCTTTCATTAGTACTTTCTTCATTATAGGATTAAGTCGCCCTTGCGGTTCCACATAATTATTATAACACTCATCTAGCTGGATCTTTGCATGCATATGGCAGGGTTGATTTCCTTCAAGTCTTCCATAGTCCACCTGAGAGCTTTTTTTGTTGTGACAAAACATTCAACAAATTACCCTCTTGCTTAGGGGTTAGACTAGCAGAAATTATAACTGGTAAAGTATTGTCACTCCCTAGATAAATGTGGTGGAAAAGGCTTAGGTTCTAAGGTAGGTGTATATTGTAATGAAGGTTTTGGAGGAATAAAATTATTGAAATCATGGGATTTAAATCTCATACATAGTCTAGCTTGAAGTAAGCTAGACTATTCCACCTCCAATGAATAATCCTCAGACTCTTCATTTGTTATATCTTCAGTAAATCCTACATTTTCTTTAGTTGGAAAAATTTTGCCTGAGCAAATAATTTTTCCTACATTATTCTAAATAAATTTGCCTGAGCCAAAATTATTATTTCACTCTGGTTGTAAAATATCGTCAGGGTGAAAAATTTTACACTTCTGAATATGGGCAATGTTATCTTTGTACAAAGTATCATATTCATCTAGATGAAAAGTTTCACCTTGACCAAAAACTTTTTTCACGTCTTTTTCATTAGGCTCCATTTATCCAATGCAATGGTTCTTTAAAATCATCAACATACTTAAGAGTGTTGAATACTTTGATAGTGACGCTTTGATTCAGTCACTCTTATCGTAAACTCTCTCTTCTTGTAATCTATTAAGATGTGCCTTGTGGCTAAGAAGGGACGCCCAAGAATAATAGGTGCATTTTTATCGATCTTACAGTCTAAAATAAGGAAATCCGTTGGAAAGATGAACATGACCACTTTAACTATCACATTTTCAAATTTTCCCTCAAGACGAACACGTGATCAGTCTGCCAATTGCAAAATCACGGTGGTTGGTCAAGTATTACCCATTCCAAGTTTAAAAAATATGGACTTGGGCATCAAGTTTATGTTTGACTCCAAGTTACAAAGGTCTCTCCCTGCATATTTATCACCGATAGAGCATGGTATAACAAAACTTCAGGATCTTTTTGCTTCGGTGGAAGTTTACTTAATGTTAAACAATATTCTATTATCTTGGTAACACTTTATATTCTTTCCATCTTTTTCTTCTTCGTGGCAATATATTTCAAGAACTTGGAGTAAGAAGACATATGATTAATAGTTTTGAGTAGTGGGACATTGATATACAACTTATCAAGGACACCAACAAAGTTGTTGAACTGGATCTCATCATTATGCTTATTCAACGGTTGAGGGAAAGGTGGCGGAGGTCTGTTTTCGTCTGCTGCAAATGGGGGTAAATTGTTCACCTTGGCAATAAATTTTTCACCATCATTAGGTTGACTTGTTGACCCCTCATCCTTTTCCTTCTCCTCAAACAAGTCTTCATGTTCAGCATGTTTAGTTTAACCTTCTGGTTTTTCCTGTGTAGTTCCTTGTCGTGAAATTTCTCACTTCCTTCCCCCAAACTTATCATCGAGATTAATTTAGACACTACTGCTAAGTGTAAGCACACTGCATTGCTCCTTTCCATGAGGCTTAGTTACCTCAGTATCATTAGGGAGACTTCCTTGCTGGTGATAGTGTATTGCCATGGCAATTTGGCCATCTTGATTCTCCAACTCTCTCAATGATGAACTATGGCTTTGTAATAGAGTTTCTTGGCTTTGCAACAAAGCACCTTGATTCTTGATTTCGATGAGTTCTTGTGTATCAAGGTCTTTGTTGAGGTCATGAAATCTTCTGTCAGGGCCATAAATTCCTGCAGTGAAACTTTAATGGAGTTAGGATTTGAGGAAAATGCATTACCTTTATTGTTATTTTACCACGGTATTTATTGATATTGCAAACGTGAATATTCAGAAACGTTTAGTTCTTTCCTATTAAAAATGTGTGCATACTTTCTATTATTGTTTCTTGATTACCCCACAAAAATTTAGATGTTGTCTCCATCCAAGATTGTATGTTTTAGAGTAGGGGTTGTTGTTGCCTCTGTTAAAATTTCCCAGGAAACTGATGGACTCCTGGTTTTCTTGGCATTCACTCTCATTATGGTTGCCACGACAAAGAATGCATCCTGAGTTTGTTTCCTTAACTTCTTTCACCTCGTTGAAATGCTGGAAATTTTTCAACATGTTAGTTATGGCAGAAAGTTGGGCATAAACTAAATCCTTACCTTCAAGTTCATATGCCCTAGATATTTTCCTCCCGGTTCCAAGCCTTACAGATGGGAATTGATAGTCATTGTTTCATATTCGATAAAGAATATCAAAGGCTTTCTCGGGTGATTTATTAAGCAGAGTGTCATTCACCGAAGCATCCAACATCGTGCGAGTAGGTGCATTGACACCACTAGAGAACATGGCGACTTGAGTCCAGCCGTGGAATCCATGGTTGGTGCATTTTCGAAGAAAACTTTTATATCTGTCCCAGCACTCATACATAGATTCATCATCACCTTGGAAAAAACTCGCAATGCCATTGCGGATGAGGGTGTGCATATTGGGCGGGTTGTATCTAAGCAGAAAATGTTTGCATAAGTCAGTCCAAGATTCCATTGAACTGGATGAGACTCCACTCAACCAAGCTCTTGCTTGGTCGCGTAAAGAGTAGGGGATAATTTTAGTTTCAACACGTCCTCGTGCATTCCTTTTTGTCGAAATGAGTCACACGCTTCAAGGAAAACACGCACATGATGTCTAGCATATTCATTAGGCAAGCAACCAAACTGACTGATAAAATTGAACATGTTGAACATCATCGGTTTGAGTTCAAAGTGGACTTCCTGTATTTTTAGTGCCACGATTCCAGGGTTTAGTTCATCAAGAATAAGATTTAAGTGATCTTGTATAGCTCATGGTCTTGCAGCATTTTGGGGAATATTATTTGTTGTGAGATCGGGATCTACCTGATCTTCCATAGTGTTAGTAGCTTGAAATTGCAGTTGGCACTTCACCCTTTTCTGAATAACTTCTCAATCTAAAGGATGAATGGTAATAATGGTTCGTTAGTAGATCTCTTGGTCATGCAACGACAAAAACCTAAAAAAGAAAATAAGAAACCAAACAAGTAAAACTAGAAGAAATAAAGAAAATGTGACAAGAAAATAAAAGTTTCTATGGAAAAAATTATCAAAATTCCTCCAGTTGCTAATCTCCGGCAACGGTGCCAAAAACTTGATCGCGTGTAAATGTGTGTGTTATGGCACACAAATCTATGCAAGTATACACAATAGATGCAAGTAATATAATATTAAGTGAGTTATCGTCTCCACGAGGATTGATGGGAATTTTTATATTTGCAACAACTAGTACTAGGTGTCACTAATTAGTCGTACGATTCTTTTCTAAGAAGAGAAACAGGAACAAAGTGTATGAACATATGGAAAAATGTTGTCGAGCCAAGAAAAATTATAAAGTGCAGTGAGCAAAAAAATTTGGTCGAGGCAATAAAAGTATGTAAAAATAAATAAATAAAAGTAGTCAAGGCAATAAAAATATCCGAGTGTCAAATATTCAGAAAAATAACCCACACAATTAGACTTCTACCAGAGCACTTGGGTTGGACTTAATATGGTGACAAATTATTCCATGTTTATGATGATTCAGAATGCTATGCTTGTGCTACCCGACAAGATTTACTAGAGTAGTTTAGGTCTTTTGCTGTGGCAATACTACTCAACGTGAGCTACAACCATTGGTTTGTCAAACTGTTGTTGCGGAAATACCCCTCATCGTAAACTATAGCCTTTGGCCTATTTTACTCAAGTATTTACCCTTTTTAGTCAAATGAAATCCTCTCCTTATCTCTAAGGCAGATTAGAACCTCACCATCTTGGATTAGTTCCCTTGTTCACATAGATATACCCTAACTTTCTCGAAATTAGGCATATACTCCTATAAAAATGGCAATCTCTCAAAGGCTCTTACAAAGACTATGAATGTTTTGCCGTGGCACCATTCAATCTCTCGAAGGCTCTTACAGCGTCAAGGATAACTATTGAAACAATTAACAAAACAACACTTAGCATAAAAAAAAACCACATCCTTCATTAACAATTGAATAAAGTATCATTCAAGTTTCATCCAACACCAAATAAAAAGGTTATGGTGTGCCAAATATCATCCAAAAAAAATTCTTTAAGTACAACCCTTTAAACGATATGGAAATAAAAAACAAAAGAAGAAAAACTCCCAAAATTAGAGCTTTGCCGTGAAATTATGACGACCACCACGCGTGCTCTGGTGATCCGCCTCTCTCGAGGCCTGTCTGCCGCTCCAATAAAGTCCGACTCTGTAGTGCACCAAGGACTATCGAATGGGGGAAGATGTGAAAGGCAGTGATGCAGTCGCCTACTCTAAGTCTCGGGTATATTATTCTCTCTTCTTCTTGATCTCTTACATAAGGAATTATAAAGGGGTATTTATAGTGGGAATTTCTAGGGTTTAGTAGCCTTGAAAATTCCCTAAATACCCTTAATGTCATATCCATTTTATGAATGATATACCAGCTGGAATTGGTCCTAATTAACTTAATATGGGTATGATTGCACGTGAGGTTGAAGTTAGGCAAGAGACTTCAGCAGTGTCGTTGAGCTGCGTCAGACTAGCAAGATATCTCTCGCCTAGGCAAGAAAATATGTTCCTCACTGTCGTCTTCTTATGCTTCACTGACCCTAGCAAATTGATTTGTCTCGGCAAATGATTTCTTCCTTCGTCATTTCCTGCATTAACACAACCAGTAAACAACCTTCCTCCTCATCACCATCGGTTAAACAAAATAAAGTTTGCCTCGAAAAAACTTATCCACCACATTAAAAGATGTCCTAAATCCAACTATATGCAACTAAAATGCTATGACAAAGGGCTTTTAAACAAACAATAACCTAAGTAAAAAGATGTAAAACTATGTCTTTTACAGAGTTATCACTAAGGAGACATCACATAAAAGGGATATGTTGGTCTAGAAGCTATTTAACCCTTAGAAATTTTAAAATGACTCAAAATGGTTTTGAGAAAGAAATTGCTCTCAGTTGTTTTTCAACCTGGTGAACTAAGTAGAGGATGAGATGAGTTCTCGTGGAGGCTAGGATTCAAATTGTTCATGAGTTCTTGATGTATTGATGTTATTCAAGGAAGCCAACGTGAGAAATTGTATCTCTTCCTCCCAATTTTGGTTTTATCATACATGGATCGCTAGTGAGACCATCGTGTTTGTTTTCGTTACGCCATGGGGTGCGCCGACGATCCTAAAAAAATGTCATACAATCCTAACTTGTTTTTACCTTAATGATAATAGCAACATGTCATGCCATGATGCAAACATAATACACTTCAAATGCACACAAATGTCAGATTACATCATACTTAATATTACCATACATATTCGACAATCACACACACATTTACTATTACCTTTCCATCGGTATGCACACATAATCACACAATTAATTTATTTTATGAACTATTGGCCACTTGTTCAAAATAAAAGTTACTCGAATTAGCATACTCTATACAACTGCCTTTATTTGTTACTCATCTAGGTCCAAAACCACTATTTAGGAGCAAAGCTCAAAGCACCAGCCTTACCATGAAATTCTTCTCGAAGCTAAGCTCAACGCACCAACCTTGCCTCAAATATTCCCTATAAAAAACTTATAGAAAACATAAATTACTATTTCCTAGGAATGCCTTTCATATCCGAAGGTCCTATTTAGAACAATTACCAAATAATCCATGTTTACCAAGAGTAGTTGTTACATGATGCATAGTTTTATGGAAATGTTCTCAGTTCAATATTTTAAACACAAATCATATCAGTTGTCATGATCAACAAATATGAGACAACGAGATCGATCCACTCCTTTCATTGGACAATGAGATAACTCCACTCATCTCTTTGGACAATGAGATAGCTCTACTCATCCATAAGCAAACTAAGTATTCATATTTTATACAAAATAACTATGTATCATGCGTAACATAACAATCAACAAATCATATATCAATAATGTATCACATATGTAAATTCAATTCACATTAAAGATGTACTTAACATAGGGTCTTAATCTAACAAATTAACTCCAACTACCCCCACATTTAACATTCATGATATTCATCATCCAAGAATGGAAAGTCACTTACCTCTATGATGATCCAAGCACAATATTGATTTTAAACTATATCTACTTGCTTCCGATAATTGATGCACCAATTTTACTTGATCAATAATAAAATCTTAAAGAACATATTATCATGTCAGAAAAGCATCCAAAATAGAGCAGAAAATTCTACTTTCAAAACAAGGTAGAAATTAGTAAAATAACCGATATTCTTATCACACAAATGATCTAATACATCTAACACTATGGCACTTGTTTCCTCAGTCGAGATTTGATCAAGAATGATCCCAATCAACACCTAAACACATTTAAAATACCCAAGAAAATGATATTCAAATCAATACCAATTAAAAATCTAATTTAGTATGATAATAATCACCTCTAAAGAACCATATTCAACTTAAGAAAACCTTGAAAAGCTTTCAAGAAAATAGACACAATAATTAATTCAAACAATTATCATATTTTAGAAAATTCACATTTGTAAACCATGATCAATCAAGATCATCTTATTAATGGATCTTTAACCGTAGAATAATTAAAAAGAACCAAGATTAAGGAATTACCTTATAGAAATTAAAAGAAAGAATGAAAGAAAGATTGATGAAGAACCAACTCCACCGATGGTGACGAAGGAAAGTGGAAAAGAATGGTGTCGAAGGAAGAAATAATGAGATGAAGAAACAAGGGAGAATAATATATAAATCAGCAAATATTTGATAGCGATGGTGAGGATAACAAATCGACCATGAAGGTGAAACAAAAAGAATTTTGGCAAGGTTATCACTGATATTTTTCATGAAGATAACAAATGAATGAATCAAGGGTTTTTGGAAGTGAATTTAAGTAAATAAATTTATGAATGAATCAAGGGTTTTTGGAAGTGAATTTAAGTAAATAAATTTATGAATGAATCAACGTAGTTATATAGGAAAGAATAAGAAAAGTCGTGGTTAAGAATGGAGGGAAGGAGAGTGATTATTCCAACTTGGTAAAATAGCTTAATAGATTTTGACAGTTTAATCCTTTACAATTTAGTCACTAAAATTGAACTTTTCAATTCGTTCAATTTATTCACCTTATAAAATCATTTATAAAATCCCAAAAATGAATCAAAAACCATTTAAAACTTTTTTAAAAATATTTATCGCCTGAAAATTCCAAAAAACTATATTTTATCAAAAGTATGGAAATCCCAAAAATGAATCAAAAACAATTTAATATTATTGACTTGAACTACCGACCCAGATTTTGGGACTTTACACGAAGGGTCACTTAGCATTTCGAGACTCACACCCCTTTATCTTACCCAAGGTACCCTAGATAAGACCTATAAATAATTTAACATCAGAATCTTCATCTAGAAGGGCCCTTATTGTCCAGTACCTAGGATGCATCTGGGTCACTTAGCATCAGAGTCTATGTCTAGCTAGTATACTCCTCATGGGTACTTGGAATGCCCCCGAGGTTATTTAGCATCTGGGCCTACATCCAATTAGCATTTTAAGTGCGTAAGCACTAACTTAGATAAATTTGGATATTACATTCACACAAAGGATCATCGTGAATACATAAGTAACTCGGGTATCCATGTTGTTTCTCGAGTGTCACACAAAGGCTAGTTTTATGACAACTTAGTTCATACAATTCTCAAGCTTTTATCAAATTCATTTATTGTTCTCACTTATAGGTTCATTAGGGTAATTTTAACGATCCTAGACCACTCCCCAAGCCCTTAAACCCAAACAAAGCTTTTTGCCTAATTTAGTGCATGGGTAGTAATACTAAGCCTATTAGTATCGATATCAACCCTCTAGTATCAATATTCATCCTTGGTAACAATGGCAAAACTGGCTATTGGAATTTGAGAAAACCTAGTAGTATTGATATCCTTATTAAGAGTATTGGTACTACTACACTAGGGTATCGATACCAAAATTAGATTCGATGTTTGAAAATTAAATTCAGTATCGATACCCCCTACTTAGGGTATCGATACCCCTAATTTACATAGTATCATATTCCATGAGTACTGATACCCAAATTAGCTACTAGAATCCTAAATTCTGAATATGGTACTAATATTGAACCTTTCGGTATCGATACCCAAAGAATAATATCGATAACATATTAATAGGTACCGATACCACCAATCATAAACTCATTTTTTTTAACTATTCAAAGAATAATATTGTTACCGTTCATCTAGTACTAATACCCAAACCCATAAATGCTCTATTTTCTATGAAAATACAATCCTTACTCAACCCATAAGTCCCTCTAGGGCCATTAAATGTTATATAAAGCTTAGGCAAGTCATAAGGGATCATTATAAATCATTTTACATGTATTATTCACCTTAAAATCTAAAATCATAATCAAATAAAAATGCACCAATTTACTTAATGTCGCATACAAGCAAGAAAACACATCAAAAGACTCACAAATGTATAAAAGAGTTAGAGTTGCATTACCTTGCCCCTAATTTGCAATAAAATACCTTGAGCTCACCCAAGAACAAGCTTCTCATAGCCCTTTCCATGGAGCTTTCCCTAACTTCTTTCATTGATCAAATGACAATAAATGAGTTACTCACTCATTTAAGAACTTAAAAATAAGTTAAATAGACTTTATACGGTATAAATCCACCCCAAAACAAACTGATTTCATAAGAATTCTCTAAAACCTCTCTAAACCCCCACCATGGTTTCCATGTTCAAAACTTGAGAATGGAAACTTTAATGGAACCTTGAGAGGTAAGAATTCCATTTCTTACCTTCACAAGTCTAGAATAGGATAGAAGATTAACAAAACTTCCACCTTTTCTTAACCACAATAAGGAGGAGGAGGAGTTTGAATGTGATGAAGAAGACAAAGAATGGTGAAAAAGAGAACTGAGAGCCTCATATTGTGTGACCTAATGCTTGGGCTTTAAAAAACAAAAGGGGTTAATTACTCTCCTAGTCCTTCTCATGCTATGCCCAAATCAAAAACACTATTTTTAAGTCTAAATGATAATATGATTATGCTTCTACACCTTTTACTCTACATCTTTCTATCTTTAAATGTGGACTTGTTCAAGGACCAAGGAGTTTTTACTATCTGCTCACATCTTTTTACTTACCTTACCTATGTATATGTTACCTACATGTACTATGTTTTCATCCATGCCATGTTATGTTTAATATGATCTTTACATGCCTTAGAATTCATGTCATGATTATAATAGTTCATTTTATATTATATTTAGTATATTCCACGCATATAATGTTGAGAATATCCTATAATCCGTAAGTTATGATCTTACTATACTTTGCTTAGCATTATGCATTCATCCACATCTTTACTTGGCATATATTATGATTATGCATGTTTAATTAGCTCATCATATGCATATGGTCACATATCTAGCTCATATCTAGTAATTACATAGGTGACATTATGTATTTACATTGTTTACCTTTGATTCATGACTTACGTTATTGTTTTTCTTGCACATTGTGGTTCAAATGATATTGAGGAATGTTATTCTAGCTCTTGGATAGCTAACTCATCATATGGCAGCTTGTGCTAGCTCAAACATATCAAGGATTAGCTTAACTTAGCTAAAAAGAGCTTAACACAAGTAGAAACTAACTTGGGTTTAGCTGAAGTAGTTAAAACTAGGTGGGGAGTAGATGATGAGCTTAAAGCTGAGTTGAGGACTCAAGGGAGCTGGAGTGATACCTATAATACATATTTGGTTACCTAAGATTCTAGCTAGATTATATACTAATTAGCTTTCTATGTCACTACCTAAGCATCAACCTACATCAAGCATACATAATATGGTCGAGACTACACCTTACCTTGCCATGGAAAAGCACATAACATCAAAGGAGTTATGTGCATTTTATTTGCTACCATGTGCATCATTTAAATGTCATGTGCACTTATTTGAATTCAAATAAAGCACCAAGTATCAAATGGCACACTCATTTGGCCTATACAATCTCCACCACACAATTAGGAACATAAGTGAAGCATCACCTACCTATTTGGCCAAGGCTCTTTGTGAACCATTCCTTTCAAATTGAAGGTCGAACCATTGCCTTCTATTCAACTAAAGGGAAAATCTACAACATGAAGAGTTAGTGAAACCATAATAAACATCCTAGGACATATTTCTTTGTAATTAAATCATATACTTTCTTAGAAAAAAAAACATGGACAAACCATGATATAACCATTTGGCTATTTCCTTTCATTCTCTATATATAGAAAATTCATTGGATTTTTAAGGTATCTCCCTTTGTATAATCAATAAAAATGTGAGGTTATTCTCTTTGGTTAAGTTCTTTAAGAACTGTTATTGCCTTATCAAGTACTTAGGTTTTTGTGGTGTCAACCCCTTCTATTCAACTTGATACTCTTGTTTCTTAACTCATTGTAGTCAACAACACTAAGTCCTATTTACAACCCCTTGAACAACTTGTAAGGATTAGAGTTAGGCTATTTTATAACCTAGTTTCTTCATTAGTAATTTGAGATACTATCCACCTTTTTCCTTTTGATTTATAAGCCATTAACATGCCCAAAACATTTTTTATATAAGATGAATCTAAAATCTTCAATGGAAGAGAATATAGATAGCATTATTGTTATCCCTATCTAGGAATGACAAAAACAATGCCTTGAATTGAAAGTATGGTTGCAACAAATAAGTTAAGTAAATAGGATTAGTAATGATATAAAGAAATAGATAAGTAAATAAACAATAAAATAAAGATAGTAAATATTTGGCTGCGGAATTAAAGATGATGATGGAAGATGGATAATGGTGTTGAAGTTGAATGGTTAATGGTGATGAAAGTGTATCTCAAACATGCCAAAGAAGAAGCTATGCTAGAGACACAACCCCTGTCTTCACAAACTTGCTTGAGGGATGATAATGGTGTCTTTAACCCACTAGATATGAAATCTAAGAATTATAAGAATCATGTTGAAAGGTTTGATGCCACAAGTATAAAAATATGCTTGCTTAATCGATAAAGTTATTAAAGAACTTGGAAGAGAGATTAACTCACAAGAAGTTGTTTTAATAATATGAATGAGATGAGTACAAGTGAAATCAACCTCTCAATTTATAGGAAATGAGAGGGCTTGGCCGAATAGGCACCTAATGTTTTGGCTAAGTACATAACTTTAATGAAAATACATAATGCTTTAATTAAAAGGATGATTCCCTTGGAATGGTGATGGTTCGACTATCTCTTCAAATGAGTCATGATGTTTCGGCTAGGATGAATATACATCTTCCTTTGGCCGAATGGTGATATGCTTATTCATCTTGGCGCCAAACTTATCTTCCTTGGTCGAATGACGATGTGTTGGTTCATCTTGGCGCCAAAGTCTTCATGTGCAAAGCATGTGTGTGGTAGCCGAATAGATATGATGCTTACCTTATATCTCTTCATAATTTAAGCCTCTATTTGATGAGATCTCTTCACCAACGTGCACCTTGATGAAAGGGCATCTTAATGGAGATCAACATTCATGAAAGGTCACAATTTTTGGAAAGTAACCTTTCATGTTTGAGCTAGTTATAAGGTGAATGAGCTAGAGGTGAGCTGGCCATAGGTGAGTTGCAACATGATGAACGTTATGGCAGGTCCTTGTGGAAAGGCACCTCTTGGAATGACAACTGTTCGCGAAAAGATACGATTTCAAAAATTTTGACTTAGGCCTTATTTGAAGTGTCCGGAGTGGTAATGATAATGGTGCAGTTTCCCAGTTGAATTGTAGTAATCTTCTAGCTCAAATCTTTAGCTCAACCCAACTATTAGCTCACTGGTCTCCGTATAACTTTTCACCAAATGTTCCTTATGCTCTCCTAAGTGTCCCCATATGAGTTCCCTTATTGTAACTTTCACCATTTAGCTCAAAACAGCTCCTATAGTTGTGGCTGAATGTTCCTACATTCAAAATATAAAAACTGGGTTAAGTATATGAACTCTTATAAAGTAATAAGGATGTGTATATGATAAAGATGTGGACTGTAGTATATAATGATAACTTATGTCTCACATAGTAATGATTAAGTTATTATCATTGTAGCTATAGATGTAATATATATATATATGAATATAGTTATGTTTTAATAAATGAAATATGACTCATTGTGTAGAAAAATGGAAAGTTTCCTTCCTTGAATCTTATGAAAGGTTGGAGATGCAAGGAAGAACATGATGTTAAATTGGATCACATCATCCCCCTTCTTTTAAGTGATTTTTTGTCAAATCAAAAGGCGGTATCTTCCTAGTGTTATTCCATCCAATAGATGCAACAGGTACCTTTATGAAAAGGTTTACGTCCTTTGAATAAATGCCTTGAATGTCCATGATTTGAAAGGAAAGAAACTTTCATAAGTAAAAATATGATTAAACATAATTAAAAGTAAGATGTACTCCCTGTTAGATGGATGGTCAAATATCATGTCTATTGAAAACATATTGCTTTGAATGATTATGTCCCTTAGCATCCCAAAAGTCATGTTCCATGGCTCTCCAATAGGTGTATTCATTCAATCATGAATAGGTATAACTCTTGGAATAGAAATGTCCTCTGAATCTTCATAAGTTATATCCTTCGGATGAACAAATATATCCCTTTTCCTTTCATTAGGCTTAACATTTGGATCTTTAAAGGTCACGTCCCTTAGTCTCTCACTTTGAAAAGTGGCGTTGCTTGGAACATCCGGCAATTCAAAGAAATTTTCTGCATTTTCAAAGTTAGAAATATCTTCTTTGATCTTGTATCTTGACAATAAGCATATTCATATCAAGCACTTAGATGCATAAGCCCTTGTTTTATGACTAGTTTCCTCCATGTTGGATGACGGTTTTCCTTTCCTTGTGGCCTTAACCCTTTATTTCATTTTTCTTTGATCACTTTAGACTTGTCCAGGCGTCAAAAGGGTAAGGACAATTTTTTTCCCTCAATGGTTGAACGAGTATTGATTGGTGAAACAATCATGGATAGTCCTTTTGTCATATTTCCATGGCCTCCCAAGAAGTAGATGGCTAGCATTCATAGGAATGACATCACACATAACCTCACCCTTGTATTTTCCAATCGAAAAAGGAACTATCACCTATTTGTTGACGTTGAGTTCTCCTCATTCGTTGATCCATTGTAACTTATATGGACTTTGATGTTTTATGGGTTTTAACCCCAGCTATTCCACCATGATTGAACTTGCTATGTTGGTACAACTTCTGCCATCTATGATCATGAAACATACCTTGTCATTCACATGACATCATGTATGAAATATATTTTCTCGTTGTGCATTGTCTTTCGTTACTTGCGTACTCAAACTTCTTTTAACGACCATAATCTTTCCTTCAATGGTAGCCTCAATTTCTGCTTCTTCATTGACATCTGCTGGTGCTTATTCTTTTTCTTCAGGCTCGGATTCAATGTCACCATTTCCAAGTAAAAGCATTGTGTTCCGGTTGGGACATTTTGTAGAGACATGCCCCCTCCCAAGACATTTAAAGCACCGAAGGTCCCTTCATTGTTCAGTTGTTTGCTTTCCTTGGTTGTGTTTGTTCAATTATGGAGCCCTGGAAGATTCGGCTTGCTCTTTGCTAGGAATAGGAGTAGATTCCTTCAAGTTGTTTGGACTCCATTTTGAAGGTGTAGAAGTGGCTTTGCGAGATATAGATCTTCTCCGTAATTTCCTTTCTATCTTCATCACCATTTGCACCATTTCATCTATCTCAATGTAATGGTATAACTCTAAAGTGTTGGTAATTTCTAGATTTAGTATGGAAAGAAATCTAGGCATGGTTGCTTCACGATCCTCCTCAATATTGTCTCAGATTATTGCCACTTCCATACCCTTATAGTAATCCTCCACACTCCGTTGGCCTTGTTTAACATTCTGTAGTTTCTGAAACAAGTCTCGGTGATAATGAACAGGAATAAAATGTTTTCGCATGATACCTTTCATTTCAGGCCATGTTGAGATTGGTCTTTCTCCATTCCTCCTTCTGGTAAGAGTAAGTTGATCCCACCATATCAAAGAATAATCTATGAACTCCATGGCCGCCAATCTTACCTTTTTTAGTTTGGAATAGTTGTGGCAACTAAAAACATGTTCTACCTTGCTTTCCCATTCAAGATAGGTTTCGGGATCAGTTATCCCTTGGAATTGAGGAATCTTGATCTTTATGTTACTCATGTTATCAACGCCTAGGTCCTTGTAACATTGTTAGTTCTACTCTATCATAATTTTCTAGGACATCATCTTCTTGGAGAAGTTAATGTCTCCGAGGGGTATCATTGTTTCGTGCTTGTGGTAGATCTCGACATTGATCTATCTTGTCATGAAGCTCATCAAACTCTTCACGAAATATTCTAAACATTTCGCTAATCAATGCTTGCATTTTCAAGTTTGGTTGACACGCATTTTCTCTAGTAGGACTTTGAGACATGGTTAGTAAACAAATAAAATAAAATAAACCTTACCAGCACACTCACAAAGCCTCACAATCTTCACTCCAAAGAAAAGATAAGATCACTCCACTCAACGCTCGTGTTTACGCTCGGGAATATAATTTGGCTTTTAATGATTCACCTTCCGATCTCACTCACTCAATATGTATTTTTTCCACTCGATCACTCTTGTAAGGTCCTTTTAAAAACTAACTCAAGATTAGAACAAGTTATTTCTCTCTTGTGTGCTTTGTCTACAATATAGGTTAGGTGAAAAAGAAAAGAAGAAATGGAAAGAAAAAAGAAATGATTTAAGGAATAGGATAAGATGGAAATGATTTAAGAAAAAAGGAAAAGAAAGGCAAAGAAGGAATAAATGACTTACAACCCAAGAACAACACTTACGACAACCTTTCATAATATAAAATAAGGTTGTCTTCCTCGATGTAGATATTCCTCCTTGGTTGACTTGAAATGGTAATGCACTTTCCTTGGCTTTGACTTTCTTTTTGTTGGGAATTCTTTTTCTTCCTTTTGATCTTTGTTTTTGTTTTTGCACTCCTTTGTTTGATCTAGGAGTTTTGATTTCCTTTTTGAACTTATTTCTCTTTTGTTTTTGTTGTTGCACGCCAATGGAACTTTTGTGTCAATCCAACTATTCTCTGAATACTGCTTAAAATAAGACGAATCTACACTCTTCAATAGAAGTGAATATAGATATCCTTATTGTTGTCCCGATCTAGGAATGACAAAAAAATGCCTTGAATTGCAAGTATGGCTGCAAAAAATAAGTTAAGTAAAGAGGATTAGTAATGGTATAAAGAAATGGATAAGTAAATAAACTATGGAATAAAGATAAGAAAGAGTTGGCTGTGAAATAGAAGATGATGATGGAAGATGGTTGATGGTGTTAAAGTTGAATGGTTGATGGTGATGAAAGTGTATCTTAAACACGCAAAAGAAGAAGCTACGCTAGAGAGCACAACCCCGATCTTCACAAAATTACTTGAGGGATGATAATGGTGTCTTTAACCCACTAGATATGAAATCTAGTAATTATAAGAATCAAGGTGAAAGGTTTGACGCCACAAGTATAGAAATATACTTGTTTAATCAATAAAGTTCTTAAAGAACTTGGAAGAGAGATTAACTCACAAGAAATTGTTTTAATAATATGAACGAGATGAGTACAAATGAAAACATCCTCTCAATTTATAGGAAATTAGAGGGCTTGGCCAAATAGCCACCTAATGTTTCGGCTAAGTACATAACTTTAATGAAAGTACATAATGCTTCAATTGAAATGATGAGTCCCTTGGCATGGTGATGGTTCGACTTTCACTTCAAAGGAGTCTGATATTTCAGCTAGGATGAATATACATCTCCCTTTGGCTGAAATGGTGATATGCTTGTTCATCTTAGCGCCAAAGTTATCTTCCTTGGCCGAATAATGACGTGTTGGTTCATCTTGGCGCCAAAGTCTTCATGTGCAAGGCATGTGTGTGGTGGCCGAATAGGTATGATGCTTGCCTCATATCTCTTCATGATTTAAGGCTCTATTTGATGAGATCTCTTCACCAACATGCATCTTGATGAAAGGGGATCTTTATGGACATCAACAGTCATGAAAGGTCACAATTGTTGGAAGGTAACCTTTCATGTTTGAGCTAGTTATAAGGTGAATGAACTAGAGGTGAGCAGGCCATAGGTGAGTTGCAACATGATGAACATTATGGCAGCTCTT
Source organism: Hibiscus syriacus (assembly GCF_006381635.1). Classification (NCBI taxonomy): domain Eukaryota; kingdom Viridiplantae; phylum Streptophyta; class Magnoliopsida; order Malvales; family Malvaceae; genus Hibiscus; species Hibiscus syriacus. The sequence continues at coordinate 7,315,535 of NW_024062800.1, read as the reverse complement.
TGTGGAAAGGCACCTCTTGGAATGGCAACTGTTCGTGAAAATGTATGATTTCACAAAATTTAACTTAAGCCTTATTTGAAGTGTCCTGAGTAGTGATGATGATGGTATAACTCCCCAGCTGTATTGAAGTCATCATCTAGCTCGAATCATCAGCTCAACCCAGCTATGAGCTCACTGGTCTCCGGAAAACTTTTCACCAAATATTTCTTATGCTCTCATAAGTGTCCTCATATGAGTTTCCTTGTGTAGCTTTCACCATTTAGCTCAAAATAGCTCTCATAGTTATGGATGAATGTTCCTACATTCAAAACATAAAAACTAGGTTAAGAACATGAACTATTATAAAGTAATAAGGATGTGTATATGATAAAGATGTGGACTATAGTATATAATGATAACTTATGTCTCACATGGTAATTAATAAGTTATTATGATTATAGCTATAGATGTATATATATATATATATATATATATAAATATAGCTATGTTATAATAAATGAAATATGAATCATTGTGTAGAAAAATAGAAAGTTTCCTCCCTTTAATCTTATGAAAGGTTGGAGATGAAATGAAGAACATGATGCTGAATTGGATCACATCAATTTTCGTAACCATGCTCTATCATATCATCATTTTATCTAACCTTATTCACCATTTCATCAACCACCAAACCATTCTATCTAGCTTATTTTCTTTTAGGTGCTTGTTCATTCACTAGATCCACAATCAAAGGCATGAGTGCCTTACATCAGGCAGTATCAGAGCTTTGGATCATTAGAAAACATTCATAAAGAAAAGTCCTATAAAAGAAAAAAATAGATCAAGCACGATGTATTCGGCCACAAGTGAAGAAAAGAAAAATGAGACTCAACTATTCATCAAAAGGAGTTCAAATCCACAAGTGAAGACGAAAACAAAAGAAGCACCAAAGGAAACAAAAGAAAAGAAAGGGTAGCACTTCAACATCAATAAAGGTTCTCATCACAATGCTATGTCTTCAAGACCTTTGATTTTGGTCAAAGTGAAGTTGTGAGTGCTTGCTTGTAAGTACCCATTTTCTTCTTTTATTTCTTACTTCTAGACACTCTATTTTATTATTTTTTTTATCATTACTCTAACCCATTTGAATTCGATACTAACATCTATCAAGACTTGAGAAAATTGAGTAAAGTTCTCTTTAGGACTTTTGCACGAGAGGAAGAGAGGAAAAATCATATTGACCGAGGGAGATTTGCAGAGGACAGTAAAATCCATTGAAGTCTCGAGTGTAAACACGAGAAAATTGAGAGTCCTTATTCTTTCGTAGGAGTGACTAGAGAGGTTTTGTGAGAGTGTACTTGGTAAGGTTCATTTTTCACATTCATTTATTTTCTTTTTTAATGATGTCTCGAGAATTAGGTCAATCAACCTGAGGAGTAGTCTCAAACTTACAAAATCAGGCTTTTTTTACAAGAAATTATGTGAATGATGAGGTTGGAACTTGAACCCCTCCATGAAATATTGTATTAAATTAAAGATTTTGAAGGTAATATCCCTATAAGATAACCAAAGCGTGAAGAATAAGAAGACTTTGAAGATAAAGTAGTCAAGCTCATTTTACAATGTCAAAAAGGAATATACAAAGAGTCAATGAATGATGATATTCTTTCATGACAATTTGAACAATATTAAAGTTTTCATCTCTACATTCTAAAGCAAGACTAACCTTGAAGCATATTTGGATTGGGAAGCCAAAGTAGACCATGTTTTTTAATGTCACAACTACTCATAGTAGAAAATTGTTAGATTGGAAACAATGGAGTTTGTTGACATACCCTTATTTGGTGGGATCAAATTGACTTCAACATGGAGAAGAAATGGAGAGAGATATATCAATAATTGGCAAGACATGATGGCCATCATAAGAAGAAGGTTCATTCATATAAAGTACAACCGAGATTTGTTCTAGAAGTTGCATAACCTTATACATAGAAACAAGATCATGATAGATTACTTCAAGTAGATGGAAGTGGCCATAATATGTGAAAATGTTGAAGAATATAGTGAAGCAACCATGGCGAGATTCTTAGTAGGTTTGAATCCATAAATTACTAACATTCTGGAGTTACAACACTATATAGATATGGATAAGATGGTCCACATGGAAATGAAAATTGAAAGGCAACTCAAGAGGAGAAGTTTGAACCGAGAAAACACTTCTCTTCTACTAGATGGAACCAAGGAGTGAATGCATACAAGAAACAATCTCCTTTGCAAATCAATAAGAATGTGGAGACATCAAAGTTAAGGCAACCATTGGTGGAAAGAAAAGGCAAAGAGAAGAGTCAAACAAGTTTAGAGAGGTCTAGAGACATCAAATTCTTTAAGTGTTTGGAAAGAAATCATGTTGCAAACCAATGCCCCAACCAAAATACCATGTTTTTTCTTGATAATGGAGATGTTGCATCTAGGGATGAGCATGGAACCCGAACCCGAAGGGCTCTGACCCAAACCTATCAGGTCATACTTTTTTTAAAAAACCAGGTTCAATTTGGGTCAGGTTTTTTTAATGTTATGTTCAGGTCAGGTCGGGTTCAGGTTTATGGTAAAAAATACCCAACCCGACCTAAAAAAATATAATTTTACCTTATATATTCAGAGATAATTATAATAATACCCCTCTATATATTATTTTCTTTCAATTAATCCATATTTTTATTGAATAAAAATAATATTTTTAATAAATATATTATTTCAGGTTAGGTTGGGTCGAGTTTGGATTTTATCTACAAAATCGAGTCGAGTTTTGGTCTGGTGGAAGGTATACATTTTTTGGTTTGGGTTCAGGTCGGGTAGAGTAGGGTGGAGCAAAAATTTGACTTGACCTAACCCGTGCCAATCCATAGTTTCATATGATCCAGAAGATGAAGTAAGAGAAGAAATAGTTGAAGAGGAAGAAGAAGAGATCGAGAATGTTGTTGAGGGAGATCATTTGGTGGTCAAAAGACTTTTGAACATCCAGATGGAAAATAAAGAGTAATAACGAGAGAACATATTTCACACTAGATAAAACGTGGAAGGCAAGGTATGTTTTATGATCACTGATAGTGGTAGTTTTACTAACATTGCTAGTACTATCATGGTTGAGAAACTAGGTTTGAAGAACTTGAAACATCAATCACTTTATAAATTATAGTGGTTAAATGATGAAAATGAGCTTAATGTTACCAATCAAGTACTCTTGCCATTCTTAGTTGGAAAATAAAAGGATAAGGTTTTATATGATATGGCTCCCATGCATGCAAGTCATATTTTGTTTGGAAGGCCATGGTAATATGACAAGAAAATGGTGCATGATTATTATACCAATTAGTATACATTCAAGCATGGAGGAAACAAGATCATTTTGGCACCATTGTCACCTAAGAAAGTGCAAAATGATCAAAAACATATGAAGGACAACATGGAAGCTTTCAAAAAGAACCCATCCACATCCAAGACCGTGGAGAGCACCAAAAAGACAAGCCTTTTTTTCATATGAGTAGAATGAACCAATAGGCAGTTTGAAGAGGCATACGTCTTCACTGAATAATATGATGAAACAGTTCAAGGAAAAGGCATCAATTTGGATCATCACAAGGATTCAAGTGAAGAAACACCTTTGTTCGTGAATAGACATGTCTATTCCAATGAAGAAGCACACAATGATTTGAAGGAAAAGGTACGAGAGGTGTGTTTTTTCACCAAATGACACATCGATTCAAAGAATACCCTACAAGGAGTTTACACCTATTCGATCAAACATGATGTTCCACTTGAGAGTTTTGCACCCACTCGAAAGGAAATGACCATAAGGCATATCTTTTGACATTGAAAGACACCATGCCTTATTATGAAAACAACCAGGTATCTATGTCACTACCTAAGCATCAACTTACATCAAACATGTATCACATGGCCAATACTGCACCTTACCTTGACGTAGAGAAGCACACAACATCAAAGGATTCATGAGGATTGTATTTTCTTCCATGTGCATAATTTAAATGGCATGTGCACTTATTTAAATTCAAACATGGATCCAAGCATCAAGAGGCACATCCATTCGGCCTATGCACTCTCCATCACATAATTAGGTGCCTAAGTGAAGCATCAGCTACCCATTCGACCAATGCTTTTTGTGAACCATTCCTTTCAAATTCAAGGCCAAATGAATGCCTTCTATACGGCCAAATGGAGCATCTACAATATTAAGAGTTAGCCAAACTATTATAAATATCATAGGACATGTTTCTTTTTAGTTAAATCATGTACTTTCATAGGGACACAAACATGATCGAACCATCATGTAAAAATTCGACTATTTTCTTTTATTCTCTATATATAGCCAATGCATTGGCTTTTGTAAGGCGTCCCCCTTTTACATAATCAATACAAACGTGAGGTTATCCTCTTTACTTAAGTTATTTAAGAAATTTTATCGACTTATCAAGTACTTAGGTGCTTGATGTGTTAACCCCTTATATTCAACTTTATAATTATGTTTCTTGACTCATTATAGTCAACGGCGCCAAGTCTTATTTATCACCACTTGAACAATTTATAAGGATTGGTGTTAGGATCTTTTTATAGTCTAGTTTCTTCCATAGTTGTTTGAGATACTATCCACCCTTTTCCCTTTATTTCATAAGTCCATCACCATGCCCAAATCATTTTTGCAACCATACTCTATCATATAATCATGTTAACTTCCTAAAAAGGCTACTTTAAAAGTCTTTTTCACTTAAGTTATTGTTTGTTTAAGAGCTCATTTTAGTCATTTTAGGATCATGTAGTTTCATATAGTTGCATTTATGGTGGTATTGCTATTTTATCTCTTAAAGGCGATGTATGAGATAAAGGTGCAGTTGTTTGTGGTGTGCAGGGAATAGTAGACAAAAGGTTTCTTTGGGATATAATTCCGCGATAACACACATTGCTGAAGTAGATAGAAATGCATTGGCATTTCTGGCGCAGAAAACGAAAAAAAGATATAGTTGTATGAGGTCAGCAGGCTCTACACGTGAAATGATGGTTGTAACCACCTGCCAGAGCACCACTGCCACCTGGAGAATAAGGTTAACGCATATGGTGTGATTCGAGGGGTATTTTTCACCCAACATTACCCAACAACCTCAAGATATTTTTATTGTAAATGACACCTCACAAGGGAGAGAAAAGAATGAGGCATACGTAGAGCAGAAAAATCCCATTTTTATTTTCCTTTTCCCTTCTTCTTCCTTGGGTATTCCTCCATTGTTAAAGCTTCAAGGAGTGGCGAGCTAGGAGTCCAAGAGGAGCTAGCGAGCTAAGGCGGTTTGTAGTGGCCGAGGAGATCTCTGTGGCGCACGTCGAAGGCTTCTTCTCACTTCCCTTTGATGTTATTTTTCTATTTATTTTTGGGTTGTTGGAACGAATATTTTATGGCTTGTTCTATAAATATTTCTAACCCCACCATGAACTAACTTATTTGGTGGTGGTTGTTTTAATGGATGTTTAAACTTTATTTTAATGGTAGATTTATGTTTGTCTAGGTTATTTGCTTGCTTTGCTTATGAATACTTCATCATCTAGGCTTGTAAGAGGCATGAGATTGTCAATTTTTTAGATGAAGGTTAGGTGTTCGAGAGAACCTAAGCTAAAAATACTTGTAGTATTTGAGAGAAACACAAGACAAGATCCTCATAAATAATGGGCTATAGTGTTTTCAAGGGGCTTTGAATCGGCCTAGGAATACTATATCATAATCCCTTAGTACTCGAGAGAGACTAGGATAGGATTTCAATGACTAAAAAGGGTGTTTTTATCAATAGTGTGGGTTGTCAACATTGTTGAGTGAGAGCAGATGCCTTGATATCCTATTCTGTTAGGTTCCTTTGACTAGAGATAGAGGGAACACTTTCGGAAAACTCTGTCGAGTAAGTAAAGATTAGATAGCATAAATCTGCCTGAGAGATAAGTTTAGCATCCTTAAATCAATCACTACCATTCATTCCAGCGGAAGCTTATCGGGTGAGGATTATCTACTTATCATTTATTTGCTGTTTATTTACTATTTTTACCATCTTTCATTGTCTTGAGATTTCAACATTTTCCATATTAAACATTTTCTCTTGCCACTGCATTTCCATTTGCTACACCATCAGACCATTTATCCACATCCACCAGCATATACTTTTCATTTGCCGTGACATTTGTATATATTAAGACTAACTATACATAGATAGATTAGTGCTTTGCTTTTGTTAGACTTTTGTAATTTCACCCAATCCCTATGGAGACGATACTCACTCATCACTTTATTACTTGAGCGATTGTGTATACTTGCACATTATTTGCGTATAAATTATGGTACTTATAACACGCAGACAAGTTTTCGACGCCGTTGTCAGGGATTGGCAGCCTGAAGTTAATTAGTTCTGCCATAGCATTTTATATTGCTTTTCATTTTTATTTGTGTATAGTTTACTTGATATGTATATTTTATTTTTTAGGTTTATTTAGTGTATTCCTAGAAGACATTCTGAAGAGCCTTTGGAACCGATAGAACCTGAGATTGAATGACTCTTTAGACAAAGGAGACGTGTTCAATGTGCTCGAGGATATATGTATCAGATTGAAAACCAAGGCATTGGTTAAGACGACGAAAATTAGAATGCCGAGGCATTACAAAATGCTGATCCCGCTTGTAGGCCTCGTGTTATTCGTGATCATTTAAATCCGATGCTAGATGACTTGAATCATGGGATTGCGGTACCCGAAATTCAAGCTGCACATTTCGAGCTTAAACCAGTCATGTTGAACATGTTGAATTCCATTAGGCAGTTTGGGGGTATGCCAAATGAAGAATCCATGCAGCATATTCGTAATTTTCTGGAAGTTTGTGATTCTTTTCACCACGAAGAAGTGCATGAGGATTTTTTTAAATTAAAGTTGTTTCCGTATTCATTGCGTGACCGAGCAAGGGCTTGGTTGAGTGGTGTACCATCTGGTTCTATAGAATCGTGGGTCGATCTTTGCAATAGTTTCTTATTGCGGTACAACCCACCAAACATGAATACTCAGCTAAGGAATGACATAACATCTTTTTGCCAGGGCGAAGACGAATCCATATATGAGTGTTGGGATCGTTACAAGAGTTTTCTTTGAAAGTGTTCAAATCATGGTTTTCACGACTGGACTTAAGTAGTTATGTTCTATAAACGAGGATGTTACTGGATGCCTCGACAAATGGGACATTACTGGATAAATCACCTGTTGAGGCATTTGTAATCTTGGACAAAATTGCTAATAATGATTATCAATTTTCTTCCTCAAGGCTTGGGAGTAGGAGGAAAGCACCTGGAGCATTTGAGTTAGTTACTAAGGATTCGGTGTCCTCTAAACTCTCAACTATCACTCACATGCTTAAAAGTTTACAACGTTCTACTGAGGCGAAGGAAGTGAAAGCAACTAGGTTGGCATGTCTGTTATGCCAAGGCAATCATCATGAGAGCAAATGCTCGACCAACTATAAGTCTATCAACTTTGTAGGTAATTTCAATCGAGGCAACAATAATCCTTACTCTAACACTTATAATGAAGAATGTCGTCAACATTCCAATTTCTCATGGGGAAATCACGGAGCCCACAATGCTAATCAGTCTATTCGGCAACATAATCACAATGAGCCTCAAGGTTACAAAAATGCTATGCCATGGCATAATTCCAACAAAGGAGCTTCAACTTCAACGAGCTTAAGTTCACTGGAAGCTACCATTCAAGAGTTCATATCTACTACGAATACAATGCTTCTAGAACATTCAACTTCAATTAAGAATCACGGAGCTTTACTTCAAAGTCAAGACGCCTTACTTCAAAGCCATGCTCGTCTCTGAGAGCTATGGAAGGTCAAGTTGGTCAGATTGCTACGGCATTACAAGAGCGTCAACAAGGACTTTTGCTAAGTGATACTGAAGCCACTAAAGTGCATGGAAAAGAGCATTGCAATGTGTTAACTCTTAGGAGTGGAACACAAATCAATCAACAATTCTAAGCTAGTGGGGTATAACAAGAAGACTCTACTCCCACTACTAATAATGGTGAGGCTGAATTACATGATGATATCATTTCTGAGAATGACAAAGAATAGGATTTTACTAAGGCACCAGATTATGATGCCAAGGCAAAAGTAAATTCTATTCCTGCAGTTAAGGAAGATAGAACTCCACCACCCTTCCCGTAAAGATTGAATAAGCATAATGATGAAGTTTAGTTCAAGAAGTTCGTGGACATTCTTGATCAGCTCCATATCAACGTACCTCTCTTGGAAGCTATTGAGCAGATGCCGATGTATGCCAAATTTCTAAAGAAAATCTGTACCAAGAAGAGGAAAATAGAGACTGTTGCCATGACAACAGAATTTTGTTTTTCATTGAGTAAGTTGCTACCAAAGCAAAATAATCCGGGCAACTTTATTATTCCTTGTTCGATAGGAGCTAATCTCGATGTAAAGGCACTATGTGATCTTGGTTCAAGTGTCAACTTAATGCCGAAATCGATATTCTTAAAGCTTGGCATTGGAGATGCAAGACCCACCTCATTTATTTTACAGCTTGCCAACAGATCCCATGTTAAACCTGAAGGGAGAGTCGAGGATGTCATAGAAAGGGTGGATAAGTTTGTGTTTACTTCTTAATTCTGGATTGCGAAGTTGATTCCAAGGCACCTATTATTCTGGGAAGACTTTTCCTAACCACTGGATGTATATTGATAGACTATGAAAAATGTGAACTCACCATAAGAGTGGCTAATCAGTGTGTGACTGTCAACCTATTTCGAACGCTCAAATATGTTGATGACACTGAAGAATACCAAGGCATTTCTGAATTGAACTCAGTAGTTAAAGCAGAGACTGAACATCTTTGTCAGAACAATTTCATTCAGCTAGCAGAAAATGATTATTGGGTGGATGATGAAAGCTTAGTGGAGTACAACAACTTCCAAATTTTGGAGGAGCAATCTAGCTTACTACAAGCTAGGTCAGGTATGAATTTGAACCTCTGAATTTTGATGAATTCATTCCTCATAAGCCTTTATTATTGCATGTACCTACTCTAGATCTTAAGACTTTGCCTGGGTATCTTAAATATGCTTACTTAGGTAGCGGTGAAACTTTACCGGTGATTATTTCCGCTAACCTTACTGCTAACCAAGAGAAAGGTTTGTTAAGTGTTTTGGTGCATCATAAGAAAGCAATTCGTTGGACTATGGTCGATTTGAAAGGAATTAGTCCTACAATCTACATGCACAAGATTCTGCTTAAAGATTGCCATGATAATTTAATAGAACCACAAAGAATACTCAAACCTGTCATGAAGAAGGTGGTTATGAAAAAAAATCTTAAATGACTTGATGCTGGAGTGATCTACCCTATCTCAAATAGCTCATGAGTGAGCCCTGTCCATTGTCTTCCAAAGAAAGGAGGCACGACGGTGGTTACTAATGAGGATAATGAACTATCACCCACTAGCACAATTATCGGATGGAGGATATTCATGTACTATCGAAAACTCAATAATGCTACAAAGAATGACCATTTTCATCTACCTTTCATCAACCAAATGTTAGATCGATTGACCGGCAAAGCATTCTATTGATTATTGGATGGGTACTCGGGGTACAATCAAATTGCCATCGCACCAGGAATAGACTACATTTACTTGTCCCTATGGTACTTTTGCCTTTAGGAGGATGCCTTTTGGACTCCGTAATTCCCTGACAACATTTCAGCGCTGTATGCAAGCCAAATTTTCATACATGGTTAAGGATTTTTTGGAGATTTTCATGGAAGACTTTTCTGTTTGTGGAGACGATTTTGAACGATGCCTTGGCAATTTGGAAAAAGCTCTCAAAAGATGCAAGGAGGCTGAGTTGGTCTTAAATTGGGAAAAATGTCACTTCATGGTGACTGAAGGCATTATATTAGGCCACAAAATTTCTCACAAGGGTATTGAGGTTGACAATGTGAAGATTGAAGTAATTGAAAAGTTGCCACCACCAACTTCGTTCAAGGGTATAAAAAGTTTTCTTGGACATGCTGGATTCTATAGATGTTTTATCAAAGACTTCTCCAAGATTTCTAAGCCCTTGTGCACATTGCTTCAACAAAACTAACCCTTTGTGTTTGACGAGTTATACCTCGGCACATTCCCTGAGCTAAAACGATGATTGATCTCGGCACCCATTGTAGTTCCTCCCGATTGGACATCATCATTTGAGCTGATGTGTGATGCAAGCGATTATGTCGTAAAAGCTGTTTTGGGGGAACACCAAGGTAAACTTTTTCGTGTTATTTATTACTCTAGATGCACTTTGAATGAAGCATAATTGAATTACACCACCACTGAGAAAGAATTACTTGCCTTGGTATTTGCTTTTGATAAATTTAGACCTTACCTAATAGGCACTAAAGTTATTATTCACAATGATCATTCTGCTATAAAATACTTAGTGAACAAAAAGGATACCAAGCCTAGATTTATTAGGTGGATCTTACTTTTGCAAGAATTCGACTTAGAGGTGGTAGATAGAAAAGGAACTGAAAATCAAGTTGTTGATCACTTAACTAGGCTAGAGAATAATTCTGAATGCCATGACATTGTAGATATTCAAAAGGAATTTCCTGATGAGAATATTTTATATGTCGCGGTAATCCCATCGTACGCTGACCTTGTTAATTTTCTTGTTAGTGGAATATTGCCTTTTGATTTATATAGTCAGGCTAAAAAGAAGTTTAAGCATGATGCAAGGCACTATTTTTGGGATGAGCCATATTTGTTCAAGCATTGTTTCGATCAGCTCATTAGACGATGTGTACCTGAAGAAGAACAACACTACATTTTGTACCATTGTCATTCAGCCCCATATAGAGGCCATTTTGGTGGAGCAAGGAATGCTGCTAAGGTCCTACAATCAGGCTTTTACTGGCCAACTCTGTTTAAAGATGCTCAAGCATTTTACAAAGCTTGTGATCGATGCCAACGGATAGGGAACATATCTAGGCGTCATGAAATGCCACTGCAAAACATTCTGGAAATAAAGTTGTTTGATGTGTGGGGCATCGATTTCATGGGACCATTCCGATCTTCTGGAGGAAATCTATATATCCTGCTTGCAGTGGATTATATGTCAAAGTGGGTAGAAGCAATAGCAACATCAAGGAATGACTCTAAGACCGTACTCAAGTTTTTGCACAAGTATATTTTCACTCGGTTTGGAGTACCTCGTGCTATCATAAGTGATGAAGGAACCTACTTTGATAACAAACTGATTGCCAAGGCAATGACGAGATATGGAGTTCGACATAAGATTGCCACAACATATCATCTGTAGACAAATTGCCAAGCTGAGATATCTAATCGAGAGATCAAGCAGATTTTAGAAAAAGTGGTGAACCCAAGGCGTAAGGATTGGTCGCCAAAGTTTGATGAAGTACTTTGGGCGTACATAACAGCGTTTAAACCTCCTTTGTGTATGTCACCAGTCAAGTTGGTGTATGGAAAACCTTGCCATCTCCCGGTTGAACATGAACATAAGGCGTACTGGGCCATCAAGCAATTGAATTTTGATGCTCAACTAGTTGGGGATAAGATATTATTAGAACTTAATGAAATGGAAGAGTTTAGAGCACGAGCATATGAGAATGCTATTATACAAGGAGAAAACCCAGAAGTGGCATGACCAGAAATTAATACCACGATATTTTCATGTGGGCCAACAAGTTTTGCTCTATAACTCCAGACTTAATCTTTTTCCTGGGAAGCTCAAATCTCGATGGTCAGGGTCATTTTAGGTGTATTATGTCTATCCCTATGGAGCGGTTGACATTAAAAATAAAGATGGGACAATCTTTAAAGTCAATGGACAGTGCTGAAAGCCTATAATGGAGTTCCACCACCACACAACAAGGAAGTTTTGCATATGCACGATGTTGAAGAGTGCCCAAAGGAACACCAAATTTTGATGCCACAACATTGAATTTGTTATTGTGCAGAAATAAAAATTTAAATTTTAATCTTTTCCTTTTATTTTAATTTTTGTTCTTATTTTATTTTGTAAATAATTTTTGATTTGATTTGTAGAGACCACAGTGCTGCAAACCGTGCAGGGGGCGGTTACCAAAGGGAGGAAAGGACAGCGATTAAATGGGGAAGATATTCTTTTGAATTGTTTCTTTTGAATTTATTTAATTTCTGATTTTTACTTTTCTCTCCACGGTTTTGTCCCATCATCATCATTACTTTTGACAAGTTATTTTTCCTTCCCCACCCACTCATTTCTTTTAACCGTCCTATCACCATTTCCCTCTCAAATATTTTTTTACTTTTTCTTTTCTATTTCATTATTAACTTTTTCTCTTTCATTTTTTAAACTTTTACTTTTTCTCTCTCATTTCTTCATATTCTTCCTTTATTTCCCCATAGCCGAAAATCCTTCAAGCTTTTAAAACTCTCAAAGTTTCTTCTTTTTTCATTTTTCTTGCTTCACAAACGCTGAAAATGGTGCGTACAAGATCGACATGCCACGTTCGAAAATGATGTCGATAAAACCACCTACGTTGAGATTTTGGAGGACTTGTGCTTCATAAACACCGAGTGGAATGGTCGCCAAACCAGTCGATATTCGGTCAACCGTGAGCGTCTTCAACCATGCGCCACGTTATGGAACCATTTCCTCAAACACAAGCTCATGCCTACATCTCACAATACGAAGATATCACTTTCTCATTTAAGGCTTTTACACTCGATCATGGTATCCCAACCTATTGATGTTGATCGAATCATTGTTCATCAAGTTCATGAGAGTTTGGGTAAAAAGGCAAGTGCTTTAGTGTTCCCTAATTTAATCACTGATTTGTGTCATAAGAAAAAGGTTAATGAGAATGTTTTTGATGAGATTTTACCGGGAATATTGGGCATTTCTATGGCTAGATTACCATTGTTATTGGGGATTGAAAATAAAAAATTTAAGGACCCTGATCATGAACAGTCTGCACGTACTAAATAATCAAATATCGAGACAAGGTTACTTGCTCTCGAAGAAGTTGTGATGCAGACTCAGACTCATCTGCATGCTTTACATGGTGACATCTGTAATTTCTTTGGATATGTGAAGCATAGAGATGTTGTGGTGGAAGCGATGTTTCAAGAAATTCTTCCCCACATTCAACAGAATTCCCCTAGCTTTTTAGATGAAATTTTGTCGGCATTCAATTTCGAGGCATCTCTCGAGCCTAAGAAAGATTCAACCGACCCTCCATTTGATGAACGACTCCTGATCCGCACCATTCTGAGACCCTTGAATATCCACCCATTGTACCTGTTGAAGAAACACCAAGTCCCGTTCCTACGCCCAATCCTTCTGCTGCACCACGTAGTGGCCGATGTACCAAAATCACGGCTGGACGCATCAATTGTTGGGACCATTGGCACACCCCATGGCGCAACGAAAACAAAACTCGACGGTCTCACCATCGATCCAAGTACAAAAAACTGAAATCAGGAAAAGAGATGAAAGTACTTACAGCGGGTTCCTTAAAAAATAGCAAGGACAACAGTGAATACTGGTGGTGTAGATCGGTTTGAATCGTAAGCCTCCGCGAAATCACGTCTTATCCTCTACTCAGTTCACCCAATTGAGAGCAATTTTGTTTTCCCCCAAAACAATTTTGAGAGAAAATGGATGAAGGTTTTGTGTGTGTTCTCTAAAACGGCTGCTAGACCTAACACACCCTTTTATAGCTAAGTTACCCTAATCATATTAGGGGTTTTATTATTTCAAATTAATTAAATCTATATTTAATTAATTGAAATTAAATATTCGGGATTATTAAAACATATACTTCATTAACTCTAGATATATTTTAGTATTGTACAACAGATTGTACATCTTTGCTCGTTTCAATCCTAGGGTGTGACCCTGTAGGTTCTTGTAACGTTAGCAGTAATTATTAGAACAATTCTAATATTACATGCAATGAGTGACATCTAGCAATATATCATTGTCACCTACGTTACAAGAAAATATGATTCGATATATCATCTTGGTGATTAACTCTTTTATGTATTACATCCTTATGTCATTTATATCTAGAATAGGCACAAGTCTTGTAATAGTCACACTTGTATAGCCCATCTATTGTTTCTTGATATTTAGAGTAGACTTTAATTAACGAATAGTTTATGATATCTCATATCACCTTATTCGAGCATGGCCATGCGTTTCTAGTCTTACTCAATCAGTGGCCTGTGATATATTTCCTATTATGTAGGAAGGACAAATCCTATTATGTAGGAAGGACAAATCCTATCTTAATCATACACACCCACTACATATATTGAGATATATTCAATAACAGTCTTTATAGAGCAACCAGTTACGGAGCCTGTTTAGCTGCATCAAAACATACAATAATATATGTTGGGATAGTATTGATATCAAGTCTGAGGATCATACATATAGTCATCACCATGAGGAATGTTATGACTGTCACATAATAATCCAAGATATATGCTCATGGTGGGTCAATCTAATACATTGTTCTCTAACAATATAATCATGTATCAATTCTGACATCTCTATGTTTATGACAACTCGTTGTCATCAATCAATAACATGTTAGTCTTAAGCGTATTATTATTGTCCATGCCCATAATAATACTTGACTAGGGATCTTTTAATAATAACAATTATGTCATTATATGGACTTTATTATCTTCTAGTTTATGTTAAACACATATATATAACTGAAAATAATAGCGACAATGCCTTTATTCAATAAAATCGATAAATAAAAGTATTATTACAATCATCATATTATTCGTCTTTGGGCATACTCTAACATCAATATTGCGCGTCATGACTCCAGTTCTCTGTAATCCAGCCCAACACCACTACGCAAGCGCACCAGGCGAGGAGCTGCTAATAGCTCCAAAGCAACACCACCACGCAAATCATGAGGTACCTCACTTACATTCATTTTCATTTAGTTTGCATTTCATTGCATGACATTTAGTTTTTATTTAGTTTAGTTCTCTTTGAGCATTGAGGACAATGTTTCCCTTATGTTTGGGGGAGGTATTGTTCTCGATAGAGCATATGCATGATAGTATTAGCATAGTATTATGCCATGGCATCAGTAAATGGTATGATTGTTAGATAGAATGTTTTGAGGATACCCGAAGATGATGAATTTGTTAGGCTAGAATTTGAATGTAAATGACTGTTGAGAATGATAAAACTCACTCTAGGGCTTGATGTTTGTGAAAAAAATTACACGATTTGTATGTTCTATATACTTAGAAAATTTAGAAAATTTTTATGAAGGAACTCTAGTTAGTTTTGGCATTGAAATATATAATTGTGCTTAAA
Organism: Hibiscus syriacus; assembly: GCF_006381635.1. Lineage (NCBI taxonomy): Eukaryota > Viridiplantae > Streptophyta > Magnoliopsida > Malvales > Malvaceae > Hibiscus > Hibiscus syriacus. Next base: position 7,300,106 of record NW_024062800.1, on the reverse strand, counting down.
AAGAAAAAAAAACTCCCTTATATATGAAATAGTAAATAAATTCTTAGGCATAGTTGTAGAGGGACACTTCTCTATGTCGTGGCATTGCATGGAACTCTCTTTAATAAATGGAAGCCTCACGAATATGAGTTAATGAAAGTAGTCACGGGATGACTCTACTTAACTAGCTCGGGTGGAATGTATTCTCCCTTCGTAAGTATGTAAAAAAATTCAGGAAAAAAGGAGTAAAAATGTGCTTAATGAATAAGTAAATGCCTTGACAAAAACTAGGGGACTTGATTAGAAATTGTCTAAACTTGCTAAGTATAGATTGGATGCAATCATGCACACACACTACCACAAAGAATCTTGACCTAGGGAAAATTACTTGAATTCTTCATATGTCTAGCATGTTGAAGCCTATTGTTCTGAGGGTTGAAATTCAATTTTTTCCTATTGTCTTATTATTGAAAGTTGCCATGACATTCTGCTTATGTAACTGCTATCCATTGCTTGAGGACAAGCAATAGCTTAAGTTTGGGGGTTGTGTTAACTTCCTAAAAAGGCTACTTTTAAGGCCTTTTTCGCTTAAGTTATTGTTTGTTTAAGAGCTCATTTTAGTCATTTTAGAATTATGTAGTTGCATATAGTTGCATTTGTGGTGGTATTATTGTTTTATCTCTTAAAGGTGTTGTGTGAGAGAAGGGTGAAGTTGTTTGTGGTGTGCAGGGAAGAGCAGACAAAAGGATTCTTTGGGAAATAATACCAAGGCATCACACGTTGCTGAAGCAAATTGAAATGACTTGGCATTTCTGGCGTAGAGAATGACAAAAAGATACAGTTGTACGAGGACAGTTGGCTCTGCACGTGAAATAATGGTTGTAACCGCCTGCTAGAGGACCACTGCCACCTGGAGGATAATGTTCACGCATATGGTGTGATTCTAGGGGTATGAGGTGTATTTTGCACCCAACATCACCCAACAGCCTCATCATTACCCCTAGATATTTTTATTATAAATGACACCTCACAAGGGAGAGAAAAGAATGAAGCATACGTAGAGCAGAAAAATCCCATTTTTATTTTCCTTTTCCCTTCTTCTTCCTTGGGTATTCCTCCATTGATAAAGCTTCAAGGAGTGGCGAGCTAGGCGTCCGAGAGAAGCTAGCGAGCTAAGGCGGTTCGTGGTGGCCGATTAGACCTCCGGTGGCGCGCATCGAAGGCTTCTTCTCACTTCCCTTTGCTGCTATTTTTCTATTTATTTTTGGGTTGTTGGAACGAATATTTTATGGCTTGTTCTATGAATATTTCGAACCCTACCATGAACTAACTTATTTGGTGGTGGTTGTTTTAATGGATGTTTAAACTTTATTTTAATGGTAGATTTATGTTCATCTTGGTTATTTACTTGCTTTGCTTATGAATACTTTATCATCTAGGCTTGTAAGAGGCATAAGAGTGTCCATTTCTTAGATGAAGGTTAGGTGTTCGAGAGAAACGTAAGCTAAAAATACTTGTAGTAGTCGAGAGAAACACAAGACAAGATCCTCATAAGCAATGGGCTATAGTGTTTTCAAGGGTCTTTGAACCGGCCTAGGAATACTATATCCTAATCCCTTAGTACTCAAGAGAGACTAGGATAGGATTTAAACGACTAAAAAGGGTGTTTTTATTAATAATGTGGGTTGTCAACATTGTTGAGTGAGAGAAAATGCCTTGGCATCCTATTCTGTTAGGTTCCTTTGACTAGAGATAGGGGGAACATTTTTGGAAAACTCTGTCGAGTAAGTAAAGATTAGATAGCATAACTCTGCTTGAGAGATAAGTTTAGCATCCTTAAATCAATCCATACCATTCATTCCAGTGGAAGCTTGTCGTGTGAGGATTATCTACTTATCATTTATTTGCTGTTTATTTTCTGTTTTTACCATCTTTCATTGTCTTGACATTTCAACATTTTCCATATTAAACATTTGCTCTTGCCACTGCATTTCCATTTGCTACACCATCAGACCATTTATCCACATCCACCAGCATACACTTTTCATTTGCCGTGACATTTGTATATATTAAGACTCACTATACATAGATAGATTAGTTCTTTGATTTGGTTAGACTTTTGTAATTTCACCCAATCCCTGTGGAGACGATACTCACTCATCACTTTATTACTTGAGCGATTGTGTATACTTGCACATTATTTGCGTATAATTTATAATACTCACAACACGAGAACAATACTCTATCATATAATCATTTTAGCCCAGCTTATTCACCATTTCATCAACAATCAAACCATTCTATCTAGCCTATCTTCTTACAGGTGCTTGTTCATTCACTAGATCCACAATCAAAGGCATGAGTGCCTTGCATCATATGGGCTCAAGCCCAAGTTAAACTAACTCATCTAAGCCTCAAAATTATAATTGGTTACTTGGATTGTAAGTAAACCCACTCAAATTTATCCTAACTTCTAATCCTGGATTCAGGGCGTTACATTTGAACTGCTAGGTTTTTGACTGAAAATGGACTCAGTTTGAATGTCGAACAATTAGAAATGTTTTTTATGATATTAAATGAATTATGAATTATTGTTCAACAATAATAGTTTTGAAAAAGTTAATTTTTACTTATTCTCGATAAGGAATGTTTCGTAAATGCATTCAATATATCTAACTTGTATACGATGACAAATACGAGAAGGCGGTGTTACACCCGAGCAAAGACATAGATGTTTTAATTTAGACTAACATCATATTTGATTGAACCCAAAATGAATTAAGATTTTAAATTCATTTGAAAATTAAATACTCTTCTGAAGTTAAAAATGTAGTCATCATAATTTTAAATAAATATAAAAATATATGTGTGTGACTTTCGAACTTTAATTGTAACACCTTTGCTCAGTTTGATAATTCTACAAAGACATGAGAAGTTACATTTGAGATCGGTGCCAGATGTAGACTAAATTAAAAATTTACTGAAACTCTTAGGTCATGCAAAAATCACGTTGAAGTGTCATCACAATTAAACATACAATCGATCTCAGTGAATATTTAAGCTAAATCATAAGTCAGATATTCGTTGTGAGTCAACCTGAGAAGGCGAGGGCCTTTATGTAAAATCATTAAATTTTAAGGGTAAATATATAATTTTATAGAGAAATTATTAAAATATCTGTAACATTCTCTACTCGATCAGAAAGTTCCACACGAACAAGAGAAACTGCATTAAGGGGTTAGAGTTATGCTTGGAGTAAATTGTGGTTTAAAGAAGTATTACAATCAATCCAAACCATTCATAATTATTTAACATTTTTTACCATATAAAAAAGTAGTTTTATTAAAAGTAAAAAATTATATAAATTTCAAAGAACATTTACAACCACAACCATAAACTAAAACACATAATAAGAATATTATCCTATAATCATTAACATAAGAAACTAATTACTTAAGATCACACAAGGACCAAACAAGAACAAGGTTAAAAATCTAACCAAATAAACTCTAATAAAAGATAGACTCGTATAGATATAAATACATTGACAAACAAACCACAAAATGTGATTAAGCTATTGAAAGACCACCAACAAACCACTAATCAAAATCGAGTGACGTGAGAAAACTATCCGCGAACTCAAATCATGAATTTAAATCCAAAGTAGGGAAGATCAACATGAAAACAAATAAGTATCATATTGATCAGTAGTGGTGATGTCAAATTAAGCTCTGAGAAAAAAAAATAACGGTAAAACAATCGACGGTGTGCCATAAAGACAGATGAAAACATGTCATAAAATCAGAGTTATTAAAAATTAAAAAATAAGAGAAAAACAAAGATGTGACATGATAAAATAAAATAAAAGTAATGAATATCGGCGATCAGAAACTAACATTAAAACTAATGTTACCGCCAGTAACAAAAATGAAGAAAAAAAATACTAACGACAACACATAAAAAGATAGAAAATTAGGGTTGAAAATCCTCTAAATATTGTAGAATTATTTAGCATTTAAAGATGCAAACGAAATAAGACAATTAAATCTAAATATACAAGCAAGATGATCAATTATATTCTGATAGGCTAGATTATAATTTTTAAATAGTTTAAGGACTAACTGATAAATTTCGTGAAGATTGTAAATGTTTCAACTTCTAGTGATTGTTGGAAGATACAGCAACAATTAAGGATTGAATTGAACAAACTAACCAACTTCTATGGTTAAAAACACAAATATTGTAGCTCAAAAGTTTGGGTGGGATCTTGTTTAAAATTGTGAAGAAATAGCACAAGAATCAAATTTCTAAAAATTTTATTTTGCCCCACCACAATGGTCTCAAAACCATAGGGTTGGTGTTGAAACCAGACCCTCTAATTTTAAAACTAAGAGTCTAGTTTCGAAACCAGATAAGTATTCTGGAATTCAGTATCAAAATTGAAAAGGTTTGTTTCAAAACTATAATATTGGAGCTGGAAATTTCGGCTAAAAGTTTCCCTAAAATGCTACCTTAAACCGTTAGAAACTATTAAGCGGTCCAAGATGTAACCGTTTAAAATTTACTCATGCACTTCAACCATGACACCTCAAGCATTCATAACAACACCCTAACATCCTGAATTTTACAAGCTCAATAACATAATCCTATTATAATATTGTAAATATAAGTATGTGATGCGAGTATAAGCAAAAAGGCATGATATAACATATATCTTCCCTAACTAAATATCAAGGTTCTACATAATCATTCAAATCTAGAGAAAATCATATTTCAAGTTCTCTACCAATCCATAGATAACATATTTAACAAACTCTGTTGGTTTACATCACTTCAATATTATTAACTATAGAATTAATCATGGATTTAGGAATTAATTACTCGATCAAACCATTACTTCTTACTTTGTACTCATTCGTAACATTATTCAATGGTATGATAATACTCACGATGTCATCAGTCATACTTTTTTTTGAAATAGTCTAAGATAATTATATGATAGTATATGTTCATAATTTTTTTTCAGCTATCGACAACGTATACAACTCATAGATGCAATTGTTTGAATCCAAAACCTTTAAGGAGACAATACTCCTTTATCTACTAAGACCGCTGGATGAGATCAATCATACATTTAATTTAAGGTCATAGAATTACGAATGCATTCATAACAACACATGTAGATTATTTGGAATCACCATTGCATTAGATAATACAAATAACCACAATAATGATATTATACCTGTTCAAATCAATATTTTACCGTCATTAAGCTTGCTTGTATATATCTTCTTTCATCAATGAGACCGTGTATCTAAATATTCTTTTACCACTAAGATTGTATAGATAAAAAATTTATTTTTACTAAGATCATGTAGATAAAGTATATCGTTATTAAAGAGAATAAATAATTTGAATCATTTATCTTCAAAAATTCCAACTGGAAATCAAATGTAAAAGAGAATAAATAATCGAAAAATAAACCATATAGTTGAGATAAATGTATTGGTAAGTCTCACACCAACTTAAAAAAACAGTTTGAATTAACTCAAACCTACGTACAAGCGGAGGTCAGGTAATTTCCATGGTGGAATAAGGCCATCAGAAAACAGCAGGTATTTCTGGACATTGCGAATCTTGGATCTCTCCTATAATGAATTCTCTGGACTTGTTCCAACATCACACTTTAAATCTTCGGAAAGTATGATGAATTTGTGTCAGGTTCAGATGGGATACAAGAGTTATTAGTACGAAGATTGTGTGATTATCACAATGAAAGGTGTGGACATCGGGCTTCAGATAATATAATCGAGGACGATAGATAATTGCTCATCAATGCCTGGTTATATTCTGTTTTTAAATGTCTATTTTGTTGGCCATGTGAGTTTCGATCATATTCAACCAACTAAGGCCAAACAGTTCAACTTCAATAGGAAGAAATTTGAAGTTCACGGTAATTGCACACCACTTACATCCGCTGCACAAAACAAGACCATTAATCTCAATCAATGACCAAAACTCAGACCAGAACCCTCAAACTTCATGGTACATAGTAACACGGTTCATAAATGTAATGGCAAGACATATACATATAATTTAGATATTTGGAGAATCAGAGATGTTGATTCTGTGGATTGGAGCTTTGGTTCTGATTATATGCATCGCTCATTGGGTTTACCAGTGGAGAAACCCTAAATGTAATGCCAAACTCCCAACTGGTTCGATGGGAATTTCCACTTGTAGGCGAGACTCTTCAGTTCTTCAGCCCCAGCACTAGTTCCGATAGAATGGTCAGATAAATCTATTTGAAATTTTCAGGGTATCGACCATCTCCGCTAGTCCCCTAGGTTCATGTCTGCAACTAAATAACATGTTAATAAACACAAGGGAGAGAAGCAATGGAGATTCATCTGACCTTCCCATCCTGTCTGACAAAGGGATGAAGATGGGAGCGCTGGGGCTTAAGAACTGAAGAATTCGCCGACAACTAGAAATCCCCATTGAACCAGGTGGGAGTTTGCCATTACATCTAGCATTTCTCAACTGGTAAACCCAATGCGCTTTGCGTATAAGACGAACCAAAGCTACAATCCACACCATCAACATCTCTTATACACCAAATATCTAAATTATATGTACACGTCTTGTGATTCTCATCTACCTTGAGAAGCTCTACTTGTATACGAACCCGATGCATTCAACTGTTCCATGCAATTAATTATATTAAAAAAAATATTTAATACATATTCCGTGTAAAAATTTAAGGTCTACATGTAATTCTATCTATTTTAGTATTTTTTTTATCATAATTGTAAGTTTTAAGCTTTATGATTTAAAGTTCATGATTTAAGTTTTAAATTTGAGAGTTTAATATAAAAATAAATATGATTGTGTAAACTAAAGTTTGCACAAATAATACATCAAAAAATTAACCGTCTAAATAAGTTATCTAACATTTAATTTCAACTAGAATGAAAAATGATGTTTTTTATTATTATACTATTAGTAATAATATTTGTTCTAAACAATCTCAATTATATTATAATAAATGTTCAAATACTCTATAACTGTTAGTGTTTAATGTTGAAACTAACTTTAGAATTTTATGCCTTAAATTTTGACTTATCCCATATGAAGACTAAACCCGTCGATCTGTCATCAGCCATTTCAAAACTAAAAGTCTAAAACTGAAATCGTCATCGAACCACAACTTCCAAATATTCTAGTCCAACATATTTGCCTTATTGCCTCTTGTAAAAGTAACATCTCTACTTGCTGCTCCCTTATTAATCTTCTCTCTACTGTCACCTTCGCGTCACCCCAATCCACGAATGTTCCATGTTGTAATCTTCATCCCCTCTAGTTCACCGCTACCCTCCCACGCTCACTTTGATTGTCCTCTAGCAACGATAATTCCTTCAGCACCTCTTCATCCCTCAAAATCTGCATTCCAAGTACATTATCAACCTGTAACGTTTTTTTTTTGCCTCCTTAGTGATAGCTTTCCTTCGTCATTTAAGGTCAGAAATGGATACCGATCTCCCAGATAACTCCGAGATATCCAGACTATTATTCTGATTTTTACGTCTACGAATTGCCATGTCTCTCTTCTTTCTTTCTAATGTTGTCAACGATTTCTCCTGTAAAGACAAAAGAGAGCCATACTTTCTGTTCTTGCGAGTCCTCTTCCAATTAGATAACTATTGGATTTTCCTTATTTAGGTTTGGTGAAGGTAGATTATTATAATCCAAACCTCCCCTTAGATACGAAGAGAGGCCCATTCCACATAAGTCCTCGCAGGCTCTATTTGAAATCGGACCCACTCTCCCCTAATGGGTTGATATTACCATTTGCTTATCTGCAAAGTAGAGGTGGCAAACTGGTCATTCGGTTTGGGTTTGAGTCGGGTTATTTTGTGTTGGGTATTTTCGGGTCTAGATTAAATTCGGTTTAATTTTGTTCGGATATGATTAGATCTGGTTCGGATCTAGTTCGGGTGTACGGTGAATCATATCGGGTCAGGTGATTATTGGATCGATTGTTTTTCGATTCAGATCAATATCAGATAGGTTGATTTTTGGATTGGGTCGGGTCAATACTGGATCGGTTGATTTTTGGGTCGGATTAATACCAGATCAGTTAGATTTCTGGTCGGGTTAATATCGGATCAGTTGACTTTCGGTTTAAATCAACCTTTAGATCAAGTCAATTCAAGTTGAATTGGTTATGAGTCTAATCAAAATCAAGTATATATAGAATAATTGATATATACTTGTAAAACTGTGTATTCTTATTTGTTAATTTTACCATTTAGTTTTAATTTCAATTCTCAATCGTTTAATATTTTGAATTAAACCATCATTTAGAGATGATAAATCGATAATTTGACACAAATACAATTCTATAATACGTGTTAGAATTTGTTATCAAAATTTTATATTGATCTCGTATGAAAAGTTTATAATGAGAACTATTTGATAAAGAAATAAATTTTAAATATAATATTTTTATAACAAGTAAGATAAGTAAACTTTATTTATTACTATTTTCAATCTTATAATTAGATTCTTACTTTTATATTGCTCTTAAACTTTCTATTATTTTATTATAAATCTAATATTTTTAATAAATTATCAATTTTATTTAAATTAATTTAATATTGAAAATAAATTTTATTGTTTAATAACTTTTACCAATTTCAATCTGTTCGGGTTGCTTTCGGGTTAGGTTAATGATAAGCGTTCTAAATTGAAATATTTTCTTGTTAAATCTTCGATCTTAGGGATTTATTATTGTTAATTTGATTGTATTATGATTATTTTCATGCAGTATCTTACTTTCCATAATTAGCAGTAAAAAGGGTGTATTCTGGATTTTTTTTATTATTTGTTCATGGTTAGAGACATGGGAACAACTTTTGGGCATGACACTGTCTGATGTGGTAATTTCTAGAATGTCTAGTCAGCAACAGTTTTTTAGAAGATCTAGTCACCACCTTCTGAAAGGTGGAAGAGCAGGGATATCTTAAGTGATTTATTTTTAATTTTAAAGTTTGAATTTGAAAAACATATGGAATTATCTTTAGGATTATTTTTCTTTTAATTTCTATGTTTATCTCTAGGGTTTTAGAGGCAATAAATACCTTATTGGGATAAGCCTAAAGACAACACTCATATTTCACTTTTCTTCTTATTTCTAGTTTTATAAAGTTCTTTCTTTTCTTTTCTTTTCAAGTTTTCATTTTTATTTTATTTTAAGTTTTATTTTTAAACATGCTAAGCATGACTTTTGTCATGCTTAGCTAATTTTCTCATATGTCGAGGGCTTAAATGATGACTTAATTCCAACGTGAGAATTGAAATGCACTTGAATAACTTCGGAACATCTCTCTCAATCTCTGTGCTTATTTTCAAAATCAAAACAGTTTTTAAAATCAACGATTCGACTTCCTGGGAATACACTTGGCGAGATTGCCTTGCTAAGAGGGAATTGAGATCAGAATTAGTAGTTATAGAAACAAGAATCTGAGTCGGTCTTCACGAACTTAAACGATTATTGATCTAAGACAATTGATGTTGATCAAATCAATTTTCGAAGTCAGAATCAAAGATTGTGTTGGGTATTCGCTATACAAAGTAGAGCACGAGGATTGCCCTTGTAGACAAAGTAACCGACATGAATCCCAAAGGAAAAATCTAATTCGATGATCCGAAGGAAATTTAGCCAAAGCGAGACCATATTTATTTTCAAATTTACATTCTCTATTTTCTGTATTTTTACTTTAAATTGTTTTTTCTTATTTAATCTTTTTTTATCAAGAGCCCCCTTTTATCTACTACATATCGCCTGGTCAAAGAAATTCAAACCGAAATTTGGGAATTTTCTAGGTCCCTATGGATTGACTCTTACTTCTCTTTACTATATATTTCTTTCTTATATATTATTGAGAATAAGAAATTTATTTTGACATCAAAATGACAATTGTCAAATTGGCGTCGTTGTCGGGGACTTCACCAAAGTTACTAATTTTTGTTCGCTTTTAATTTATGACCAGGACAAACTCGGGTGAATTAGTGGAGTAAGACCCAAAAATCGAAGCTAGAGCTCGGAGACTTCACGTACAGACGCTTCAGGAAAGAAGGAGACAACAATTAGATCTAGAATCGAATTCATAATAAATTTCAAGTGAATATGTTAATACATAACCAAAATCGATGGTCCAAACGCCAAATTGGGACTTCCTCTTCAAAATCATGTGTGACGCTTCGGATGAAAGTGTTGGAGTCATACTCAGACAAAAGATCAGAAAAGAACCTCATGTTATCTCTTATGCATCACATACCTTAGATTCTGAACAACAAAATTATTTAATAACAGAAAAAGAATTATTCAGTATCATTTTTGCATTAGATAAATTTAGATTGTATCTTATTGGAACTAAAGTTATTGTTTTCTCTGAGCATGCATCCCTGAAGTATTTGCTTATAAAAAAAGAGGCAAAACCATGACTAATTCATTGGATCTTACTCCTTCAAGAATTTGATTTGGAAATCAAGGACAAGAAAAGATGTGAGAATTTGGTGGCCGATCACTTATCTTTGGAATGATCCTTATCTTTGGTAGCATTGTTCGAGGTAAACTCCATTTTAAATTTTTGGCATTCTTATTCGTTCGGTGGCCATTTCGGACCAAAGCGGACTGCTAATAAAATTCTTGAATGTGGGGTTTTTTGGCCTCATATTTTTCGTGATGCATTTTTGTTTTGCAAATCCTGTGATAAATGCCAACGTGCAGTTACTTTAACATGAAGAAACGAAATGCCCCTTAATCCTATTCATATATGTGAAATTTTTTATGTTTGGGGACTCGATTATATGTGTCCTTTTGTTTCTTCCTTTGGCAATTGTTATATAATTCTTGTTATTGACTATGTTTCGAAGTGGGTATAATCGAAAGCCACTCAAAACAATGATGCCAAAACTACTGTTCAGTTTCTAAAAAATTGCATTTTTCCAGGTTTGGCACACCAAGAGCAATAATAAGCGACTCAGACACACACTTTATTAATTAGAAATTGATGCTCTTATAACAAAGCATGGAGTAACTCACAGAATTGCCACGACTTATCATCTGCAAATGAACGAACAAGCATAAATATCAAACCGAGAAGTCAAGACAATTCTTGAAAAAATAGTCAAACCGGATCGCAAGGATTGGAGCTTAAAATTAATTGACGACTTATAGGATTATCAAATTGCATATAAAGGACCTATCGGCATGTCACCATATCGCCTTGTATTCGGTAAGCCATGTCATTTGCTAGTATAGCTGGAACACAATGTATATTTAGTTGTAAAGCAATGTAATATGGAGTTAGAATCGGTAAACGAAGCAAGAAAGTTATATATACAAGAACTTGAGGAAATCCAAAGAGATGTTTATGACAATGTCGAGATATATAAGGACAAAACAAAAGAATTTCATGATTGAATAATTGTTTTTAAACCTTTTTTTTTCAGAAAATAGTTCTTCTTTTTAATTCAAAGTTGAAACTTTTTGCCGGTAAACTTCGATCGAAGTGGAGAGAACCTTACACAGTAACATAAATTTGTCCTCATGGCGTAATCGAAATAGAAGATAATTTGGGAGCAGATATAAAATCAATAGACACTGATTAAAACCGTGTTATATGAATAGCCAGGCTTGCTTAATTGAAAAGCTCGACTTGGAAGAACCTATCATCTGAGTCAAGTCGTCGAGTTAAACGACGTTAAACAAAAGCGCTTTATGGGAGGCAACCCATTTTTAATTTCATTGCATTTTTTTATTTCGGTTAAGCAAATCTAATTTAATTATTTCTTTTTATTTTTCAGGAACCAATTGTTTTCAATCAAGTTTAAACAAGGAAAATTTGCAGAATTTATATCCGAACAATGATAAATTCGATCCACAGAGCAACACTTGTCGCACAACACAATGGAACAATCTACTCCAACTTCGTGCGAACTATTTTATTAAACGGCGCCCATTCACCCTATCTCTTTCTTTCTTCTTTTTCTTTCACTGTGGGCCCTACCTATCCTATTTCTCCTTATCTTTTTCAAATTTTTAACCTAATTTCACTTAAATTAAACCACCCCACATGCTTTTTAACCTAAAAAATTAAAATCCCAAACACTTTTCCTGCGTATTTTCTTCCCCAAACCAATTTTCCACCCTCGAAAATCATTCATTGCCTCTTTCCCTACACTACGCTCGCACTTGCTGGCCTTACTGCTTCACTTCATTGAACTTTTACCCGGCTACTCCACTCCACAGTGGTCCGCACACGACACCATCAAAACAATGAAGCGGCACCACCACCAACCGTTCTCGATGGGCGTCGCCGGCTTAATGTACCGACCTTTGTTGAGGTGCCCAGAGATTCTGAGCTGCAACCACCACAACCTGCTCCTCGCCCGGTGTGAGGTCGAGGCCACGCACCCAACTCTCCTTTCATACCGAATCATTTGATGTTCACACCCACTGCCTCTCTTTGCCCCGGACCAATCACTGTTCGTCGTCCATCTTCGTCGCGCTCTTCACTACAGCCCTTTCAGTCCATGCCAACTGTGGCTACTTATTCCTCTCGTTTACGAGCTTCATATTTCCCATCGTGTTCAATGCATTTGACGGCCTCTGGCCATACTCTCGAGGTAATTTCTGATTCTATTTCCATTTAGTCATTACTAATGTACCATATGGTTTATGGTTTTACATAGGATTTTGATGTCGATTTTCCACCTACTGCACCACTTGATGATGTTTCCAGTTAAAAGCATCAACCCGAGCATCCCACTTTACTGTCACACTCCTCTAGCCCGAATGATTATCCTTCTCCTGGAATTCCACCGCCTGCTCATAAGAATCCCAAATGTAACCGACGTGGACGATCGTATGATATCCCTATTGAGGAACTCTACAAGGTTATTTACAATTTACGAATGAGGAATTAGTGCGGTTTGAGTAAATAAGGCATCATCCTTTTCGTGTAGGTAAACATGTTTTGATGTAAACCTTAGAAACTTTGCATTTACGTGAATATGTCTATGCTTACTTTGCTGTCATTGGTTGGAGTTATATCCGATGATAATTGTGGCACATTTTATGAACTTATCTTTGAATTTTATGCCACTTTTACTTTTCTCATAATCGTCTTGTTAATGTTAACTCTCATGATGTCATTAACTTTTGATTATGCGAAAATCATTTTTCAATGTCTATTTTTTAGTTTAATCTTGCCATGATGTTCGTGACAGATGTCATGAATCATATGTATCTGAGTGCTCTTCTTGAGATTCCATAGGATTTTGATGCCGATATGGCTTACGAGGCACTCACCGGCTTGGCTGGCTATACGTTCAACGCTCGCTCAACTCGAGCTCATCATATACACGACCTGGCCTTACACTATATACACCGCTTCCTCGCCTACAATTACTCCAGTTGAAATAACTTGTCTTCTTCCTTGAGTCGAGTTAAACGTTTTTTATGGTGTATGTCAGCCGGTCAGCGGGTGAACTTTGGTTTTTAATTTTCTTGGGCTTTTGAGATAGTTATTCGATCCAATCAACCGCTTATCCTTGGCTCTTATATTACTCATTTAGCTTCTTGCATCGCTAATTTTGATGTTGCCAGGTTTACTTATGTTTTTTCTACAGATGCCTTGGATGAACGATACTTGGACTCGATGGGCTTAGTTGCTGGAACCTTGAGTGCACCATTCTTTGTCCCATCTGGTGTTCTTACTCCTTGTAGGGAGGAAGTTTTTGTTCACCGTAATGTGCCACAACTGCCACATATGGCACCTCGTTTGGACATGCAGACACAAATGGATGGAGTTTACAATAGTCTCAACACCTTTGAAATTCTTTCATATCTTCGTCCTAGCACCTCCTGCTGAGGCCGTGGTCGTGGTCGAAAATAAATATGGGGAGTTATTTATTCCTTCTCTCGTACTTTAATTTTACGTTTTGGGACAAAATAACTTAAGTGAGGGGTAGTATAGTATATGTTGAATTTTCATTTGCTTATCTCTATGTTTTGATGCTTGTATGTGTTGATTAGTGTAATACCCTAAACATCGGGTCAATGACTATAATGAAAGGATTTATAATTTTATGGGTTAATTTGAATAAACTGAAAAGTAAAAGGATTAGTTTAGGAAATTTTGTTTAAGACTTATTATTAAGAATGGAAGAATGAAGGGCCACTGTGGTCTTTTAAAAGGAAATGAATTTAATATTCATTCTTTAGGGATATTTATTAAGGGATGAATAGGAGAAAAAGGATAAAGCTGAAAACTCTGGTTCTCTACTCTTGTTCTTCTCGTCCCCGTACCTCCATAGCAAAGGTAAGATTTCTTCAAGTTGGGTTTTCCTTTCATTTTTAGGTTGTTTAAAGCCTTAAGAGATATAGAAGCTTAAGGAAAACTTAAGGGTGAATAAAACTAAGATATTAGTGATTTATTAGTGATTTAAGAAAATGGGATTTTAAGTGATTTGATGAAATTTGGTGAGAAATTAGAGTTTAAAAACATATTTGACTTATCAAAGAAGTAAATAAGAGATTTGAAGCATTAGAAATGATTGAAAACATGTTTGAATATTTGGTGTGATTTTTAGTTTTAAGTTTTCTTTGGAGATTTTGGATGTTATAAGGAGATTTATGGATATAAGTTAGTTTGGATAAGTGATAATGAGTTTGATGGCTTGGTTGGAGATAAGAGTAATAGATTTGGGTGAAATATGGGTAAAAATCAAAGGAAAATAAGTAAAATCTAGGTAAGGGTATCGGTACTGGAAGAACAGTACCAAAACAATAATTTAAATTATAGGAAAGAGGATGAACACGATGAAAAATATCGATACTGATGAAAGTTGTATCGATACTGATGTAGAGGTATTGATACCAAGAGGAAGGTATCGATACTATAATTGAAAAATTGATTCCAGAATAAAAAATGGTATCGATACAGAATTGGGTATCGGTACCATAAAAGACAAGTATCGATACTGTAGAAGGGGTACCGATACTATTCAGTCTGAAATTTTAAGTTAGGATGAATTTTATTAGAAATAAAAAATAATAGTACTTTTGAGTATTATTATTTCGTATAAATGTTAGAAAGTATATCAATATTTGTATTGTATGCGTGATTATGGATGCTTGTGTAGATCGTAATCAAATTCCTGAGTCAAGCAAACAAAAAGGCAAGGATAAAGTTGCAAAATAGTCGATCTACAATTAAGGCATAGTATTGTGGCATACCAAGATGAGTGCACTATTATGTTCTTATAGGATATGAGGATGACTTGAGATGAGTCAACCTCGAATGTTTCGATAAAAGTATATTTTACAGTATTTTGAAGTATTTTCATAAAGTTTATGGAAATGATTTTACGAATAAATTTTAGAGTATGAACTGCTCTAAAATAGAATTATGAACTTTTATATTGTTTAAAAAACTATAGATGCTTCAGAATAAATGTTTAATCTGTGAATTTGATTTAAAGGCCTATTGTATATGCATTGAGAGTCATAGGTGCATTTCAACATGCTTCATGTATGATGGTTATGGATCGATTTTGTTTAATCCATATGTTGCATTTTCGTATCAGTACTATGTGTACTTTCGGCACTATGTGTGCACCCATGGTATTCATAATGAGTTTGTAAATTACCATTTTGACACTATGTATGCATCCTTGGAATTCATAATGAGTCTATGAATTACCATTTTGGCACTTAGGTGCAACTCATATACCTTGCATTCTCATTCAACATATATTGGGCAAATAAAATGATAATTTGGAAAAATACTGATTGATAGGTATGCTGGGTATACTAAATATTATTTCGTTGGTTATGTGAAAAAACTTGGTTTACCAACCTAATTTTAAGTATTAATGTGATTTATACGAGTTTATTCATATTTTGATATTTTATGATATACTTATGTTTTGGTTACACCTCATTTATATTATTATGTCTCACTAAGTGAATACTTAGTGTGTGTTCATTTCACACATAAGTATTAATACGAACGGAGTAAGGAGTACAACTGACATCGTAAATAAAGGTTACCTCATTAGTAACTGTATGACAATTATGTCTACTTTTGATATTATTAGATGGCATGTAATAGACTTATGATAATGCTCTGGAATGTATTTGACTTATGATGATTGTAATATTTTATATGTTAGAACTTCAAGACTATTTTACATACTAAAAGTTAATGAACGTTTTATTATTATTACATTAAATGTTTTATGTATAGAGACAAAATTTTATTGGTTTTCAAAAACGAAAATGTTTTAAAAGTCATGTGACATCTATGACTTGTGTACATAAATGTATACGGAAATGGGTGTTATAATTGGATTTACGAAAAGTTCCATTTAATTTCTTTGTCATGTTGAATGTTTTTAGATTGCCATGATTGTTTGGGAAAACATAATTATTTAGGTTAGGATATTCTTGATAGCGGATAGCATGAATTGATATCAAGTTGGATTTACTGTGATATTCCATGATTTTGTTGGTTGAAATGTGCTTAGCTCAATGCATGAAAACAATTTGATAAGATTTGAGCCTTTACGAGCATATAATTTTGCTCTCATTTTGTTGGATTGAGTGTGTTGAATTTGACATCAATATTCTAGAACCTGAATTTTAAATATTGTCGAGATAACATACGAACATGATGCTTAAAATTTATTTGGGACTTTAGGATTAATCGCTCCGTTTTACCCACTAAATGGCCTACCCATGCATTTTCCCCTAGTTAACCACTCTTCAGTCTATTCCCATTCTTTGATTTCACCACATTTATAAACCCAAACCTTTTTATTTTATCCCTCATTTCTACCCTTTTTCAGGACAAGTGAACAATTTATTCGGTGTATGATCATGCTCCATAAATAGAAGAATTTTTGTGGTGTTAGAAAGAAAGTCATGTACAAAAGAAAAAAGTTCTTCTTTTCTATATAAAAACAGCAATTCGAAAAGAAAAAATGAAAAAAATAAAAGAAAACATAAAAAGACATGAGAAACAGTGGAAAAACAAAACAACAACAAAAGTGCAGAAAAATCAAATTCAATAAAAAAATAAAGGTGTTATTTGATGGTATTGTGTCTTTTATATTGCTGTATTTAGTCAATTGATGGGGTATTACTTATTATTTTTAGTTCATTGTCTTGAATTTTTAGCCATATATTTAGCCTTATTCTCTCCTTTACCTAAGTCTCATTACAACCAATAAACGACCTTTTGATTTATGCATCTTGTTCTTATTAGTAGTAGAGTTTTTATTTACTTGTAGGCTTATGGTAATATCGTGTCAGTCCTGACATTGAGTGTTTCTATACCCCAAACACATTGAATGATTTGAGTGAATCCCAACAAGGCGTTGAGTTATAGGCATTGAGATTGATGAATAAATGGATGTTACAATTGTATTTAACTTGTTCCAATTGGTGATGTTCAATTGATTGGTGTCTTGACCTGGATGATTATTGTGGTCTCTACCTTGCATCCTCGAATGTGAGACTTTACAAAGAAAGGTGAAGGTAATTTTTGGTTGATTTGATTATATCATACTTGAGAACAAGCATGAGATAAGTGAGGGATGATTTGATGAGATTTCTAAATCGATAATATTTTCTTGTTCAATCTTCGATCTTATGGATTTATTACTAATGATTTGGTTGTATTGTGCTTATTTTCGTGCATGATCTTACTTTCCAAAATTAGTAGTAAAAAGGGTGCATTCTGTATTTTTTATTATTATTTTGTCACGGTTAGAGACATAGGCATGACTCTGGGCATAACACGGTCTGACATGGTAGTTTCTAAAAGGTCCAGTCAGTGACAATTATCTTTAGGATTATTTTTATTTTAATTTCTATGTTTATCTATAAGGTTTTAGAGGCTATAAATACCCTCTTGGGGTAAGCCTAAAGACATAACTTAGATTTCACTCTTCTTCTTATTTCTAGTTTTATAAAGTTCTTTCTTTTCTTTTCTTTTCTTTTCAAGTTTTCATTTTCATTTTCATATTCATTTTATTTTAAGTTTTATTTTTAAACATGCTAAATATGACTTTTGTCATGCTTAGCTAATTTTCTCATAAATCGAGGGCTTAAGCGATGTCTCAATTCCAATGTGAGAATTGAAAAGCACTTGAATAACTTAGGAATATCTCTCTCAATCTCTGCGCATATTTTCAAAATCAAAATAATTTTCAAAATCAAATATTGACTTTAGTCAAGTTGTTGTTGCAATTAAATGTATGGGAGGAAGGATCAGTTTATTGAAAGCACATTCGACTTCCTGGAAACACACTTGGTGAGATTGCCTTACTAAAAGGGAATTGAGATCAAAATTAGTAGTTATAGAAACAATAATCCGAGTCAAAGATTATTGATCTACGACATTGATGTTGAACAGATCAATTTTCGAACCTGGAATCAAAGATTGCCTTGGGTATTTGGTATACAAAGTAGAGTCAAGAGGATTGCCCTTGTAGACAAAGTAATCGACATGAATCCCGAAGGGAATATCTAATTTGATGATCCAAAGGATATTGAGTCAAAGTTAGGGTTGAGGTTGTTTTCACCGTATTTATTTTCAACTTGACATTCTCTATTTTCTTTATTTTTACTTTAAATTGTTTTTTCTTATTTAATCCTTTTTATCGAAACCCCCTTTTATATATTGCATATCGCCTGGTCAAGGCAATTCAAACCGAAATTTGGGAATTTTAAAAGTGTATATGGATCGACCCTTACTTCTCTTTACTACGTAATTTTTTCTTATATATTATTGAGAATAATGAATTTATTTTGACATCAAAACGACAGTTGACAGTTAAATTCGGTTCAGGTTACTTTCGGATCGGGTTAAAATTTGGTTTGGGTTTCTTTCGGTTCGGGATAATTTTTCTTCGGGTGGCTTATGGTTTGGGTTAATTTCGGTTTTGGTTTTGGTTGATTTTGGTTTTGCTAAATTTTTGATCGGGTATGGGTCGTGTCAGGTATCAGATCAAATTTGATTATCATGTTCAGGTTAATATCGGGTATTGGATCGAGTAAGTCGATTCGAGTAATCGGGTTCGGGTCAAGTTAACCCGTTATCCACAGGCTGAATTCCAACACTAGGAATAATATCCTCCTCAGTCCAACTTAAGACTAGCACAACTAAGCAATCTTGAGTTTTTTCATCTTTTCTCTTATCCTTGTTAAATACCTTCAACACGACGACCATCCTGAGCCACCCTAATGATACCTCCTCCAATTAATTCGGATTCCTTCAAATGGCATGATGTCTTGGCCAAAAAAGTGTCATTATTTGTGAACTCGTTTCCAAAGCAAATCTTATCTAATGCATATGAAGCCATCTCTTTGTCTCATTTTTCCTTCGCCAGTGACAAACTGGTTGAGGCTTCCTCCAACGAATTCTTTTGGGTGACCAGTCCTTTTATCGATTGGCCCTCATCGAATTGATTTTATCCCTTGGATTTTGAGTTTTCATAAACAACCAAGAAACCAATTTCTACTACTCTAACCAAATGAATTTAATTTCCAGTTTCTATTTCCATTATTTCTTCAATTCTCTTAATCTAAGTAGTTGTTAACATAATTCTTACCTTTTCACATTCAATAGTATAGTTTGCATTCTCCTCAAGGAATTCAAATTTCCTCATAGTTCCGCTAGACTTTTAAGTGTGATATGGTTCCAACAATGAAGAGGATTGCCCGAGACTTTAATCCAAATTACTCCCTCAATCTTTCTTACCGAATCCGTCCATAGCACGACCTTTGAGAATATTTCTTTGAGGTAATACCAGTTTAGGTCTTCTAACAACATAAATAACTGGTCATCTTCAAAGCTTAGTAAAAACGTTTTCCCACTCATTCTCTGACCTTTGATGTCCCCTAATCCCCATTTTTACAACCTGCATCTTAACTCCTTCACGCTACAAACAATCGTCATTTCACCCACAAGGCTTCTCTTTAATTACCACAGGTCATTCTGTCGGGGAAACCGGGTTATTTCCCACATGACCATATTTTCAAAATTGATCTGAAATGTCAAAATTAAAACTACCTAAATTACATAACGGACAAACCCGTCAAACTATTGAATACTGAAACACAATGGAAAACCCCAATAAAGAACAATAAAGTAAATAATAGAGAGAACACACCGAATTTACGAGGTTCAATGAAAATATCGTCTACTCCTCAGGCACCACAACAAATGATAACTTCACAATCAACAAATATTACAACAAATTGAATTCTTTATAATTCCCAAAGTGAGAGAATGAAGAAAACAAATGGAAGAGATAACTTGGTTTGGGATGATTTCAAATGTAAATACTTAGGCCTATTTATAGTTGAGCTTTAAAGACTAAACTTATAAATAATCTAATAGTTTACGGACCAAAGATGAATTTTCCCATGTGCACAAGTTGGCCACTTGCCAATTTACCAACTTGGCAATTTGCAAGCCACACATAACAAATCACCACCTTGGCTTGAAATTATCAAGCCTACTTAACGTATTCAACTCCCTAAATTTGATGAAGTTATTTTAATGTAGTGCCTCTAATTGCGCTCATAAACGCCACACACTCGAAGGTGTTTAAACTTTCAAGATGTTAATCAAGTTCAAACAATGATTGAACTTGATTACTTTTACCACCTTGGTTATCATATCTATAGGATTTTTTGCTGTCGTAATTTTTTTAAGTTGAATCTTTCCTTCTTCAAAGATCTCACGCACAAAGTGATACCTCATGTCAATATTCTTAGTTCTTGAATGATAGACTTGATTTTTTGCTAAGTGAATAACGCTATGACTATCACAATATAGATTAATGTGACTTTCAACAATTCCCATGTCTTCCATCATCCTGTTAAGCCAAATTGCTTCCTTCACAACCCCTAAAACTACCATGTATTATGCCTCTGTAGTAGACAAAGCCATCATAGATTGCAAGGTAGACTTCCAATATACTGGGCTTTAGCAAGAGTAAACAAATACCCAGTAGTTGATCTATGCTTATCCAAATCACTAGCATAGTCAGAATCAACATATCCAACCACAAACTGACCAAGTGTTTCATCCTGTTAAAAAACTAAACCAACATCCACAGTTTGTTGGATATACTGGAGAATATATTTCACAGCTTGCCAATGTTCTTTTCCAAGATCATGCATGTACCTGCTCACAACTCTAACTGCTTGTGAAATGTCAAGACGCGTACACACCATCGCATACATCAAGCTCCCAACTGCATTAGCATATGAAACTTTTGTTGTATACTCTCGTTCATCATTAGTTTTAGGAGATAACTGAAAAATAAGTTTAAAATGAGAAGCAAGTGGGATACTTACATTTTTGATATTTTCATTCATGCCAAAACATTGTAATACCTTTGTCATACACTGCTTATGATTTAAACAAAGATTTCCTCTATTTCTATCTCTACTTATCTCCATACCAAGAATCTTCTTGGCCTCACCTAGATCTTTCATCTCAAACTCTTGATTCAACTAAGCCTTTAATTTGTCTATCTCCTTTTGACTTTTCAAAGCGATCAACATATCGTCAACATACAAGAGAAGATCAATGAAAGATCAATCTTTGAGTTTTTACAAATACACACAATGATCATATTTGCTTCTAGTGTACTTTTGCCTCCTCATAAAGCTATCAAATCGTTTGTACCACTGCCTCGGAGATTGCATCATATTTGTTCAGCTTACAAACCCATTTCTCACAACCACTATGTTTGTATCCTTCTGGTTGAGTCATATTGATCTCCTCTTCTAAATCATTGTGCAAGAAAGTCATCTTTACATCAAGTTGAGTTAGCTCTAAATTCAAGTGTGCTATCAAGGCCAATAATATTTTAATGGAGGAATGCTTCACAACAGGGGAAAATACTTCATTATAGTCAATTCCATCTTTTTGAGCGTAGCCTTTAGCTACCAACCTTGCCTTGTAGCTATAATCTTTCTTGCTATGAGATCCATCTTTCTTTGCAAATACCCACTTGCATTCAATTTCTCTTTTACCTTTCCGTAATTGTGCCAGTTTCCAAGTGTTATTCTTTTGGAGAGATTGCATTTCTTCATCCATGGGACTTTTCCACTTATCACTTTCCAATCTTTGTATTGCTTCTTGGTAAGCGATAGGGATATCATCATCAACAATTAGAAGAGCATAGGCCACCATATCAACAAATCGAGAAGATCTACGAATTTCTCTTATTAGCCTTGTAACTGCAAATGGTTTTGGTGTCTCTAATGGTTCTTCGGTTTGATCCTCTTCATCTTTTGATTCTTCTATTGGAGTTGAAGAATCAGTTGCATCAACTTTTGGGATCATTGTCTGCTGAAACTTGACCTTTTTTGGAGTATGCTCCACCTGTTGCGGAGTACTATTTGTCTGGACAGTTTCATTTGTTACCTTATTTACTAGGGAACATTAATCAAATGTAACATCTCTGCAACAAATTATCTTTGATGTCTAAATACAAAAGGTGGAATTCCTTCACTCCATGGGTAATTTCCATAAAGAGCCTTATTTGCACTCGAATCAAACTTGGATTTATTCACATGATAATATGCAGCGGATCCAAATACATGTAAGGAATCATAATTAGTTGCAGGATTTCTAGACCATACCTCAAATGATGTTTTCCTTCTATCATTGATAATGGCAGACGATTGATGAGATGGCCAATATATGTCAAAACCTCAGCCCAAAATGCCTTGCCTAATCGAGTATTAGATAACATACATCGAACTTTCTCCAATAGTGTTCGATTCATATGCTCTTCCACCCTATTATGTTGTGGTGCATTTCTAACAGTGAAGTGTCGAACAATACCATACTCATGGCAAGCGTCAAAGAATGGGTCACTTTTATATTCCCCTCCATTGTCTGTCCTAAGACGTTTGATCTTTCTATCGGTCTGGTTCTCGATCATATTTTTCCATTTAAGGAGAATTTGAAGCACTTTATCTTTAGACTTCATTGGATACACCCAAACTCTTCTGAAAAAGTCATCTACAATGCTTTTTGTATTATGTATAGTTGTGCCAAACTTCACTCTCTTCTGTTTTCCCATAACACAATGCTCACAAAAGTTCAATTTGCAAGCCTTTCCACCTTTCAACAATCTTTTCTTTGCCAGAATTTGCAAGGATTTCTCTGTAGCATGTCCCAACCGCATATGCCACAACTGGGTTGTAGCCAAATTATCACCTCCGGAAGCTGTTGTAGCTGCTACAATAATTGTACTACCTTGGTAGTAATACAAATTACTTTTCTTGATACCCTTTATTATCACAAGTGCGCCAGATGTGACTTTTAAAACTCCATCTCTGATAGTGACTACTGAGCCTTTAGATTCCAAGGCTCCCAAGGAGATGAGATTTTTCTTCAAATTGAGCACGTATCGGACATCATTCAGAACTCTGGTTGATTCATCTTGATTCTTCAATCAAATTGAACCTATCCCAACAGTTTTACAGGTATTATCATTGCCCATATAAACAACTCCTACATTTAGTTCTACTAAATTGGAGAACCACTCCCGATTACGAGACATATGATAGGTGCTACCTGAATCTATTATCCACTCATCTGAATGGAATGTTGTTGATGAAGAAACCAAAGATATGTTAGAGTCATTGGCATCATGCTCTGCAACACATGCATCTGGAGCAACTTTTTCTTTCTTCTTCAGCTTCAGACAATCATTCATTCAATGGCCTTTCTCATTAGAAAAGGCACATTCATCTTTTCCCAGTCTGGACTTCGACTTTGATCTCCCTCACCTCTTTGAATTTTGACTTTTCAAATGACCTCTTGCCACCATGACCTCTGTTGCTTCATACTTGCTCGCCTTCTTTTTTTTTATTCCTAAGCTCATAACTATACAAAGCAGTAGTTACATCTTTAATGGTAACATTATCTTTACCATGAAGTAACATTATCTCAATGTGATCAAATTCATCTGGAAGAGATGATGACAACATCAAAGCCAAATCTTCATCTTTAAAGGTTTCATCCATGCCAAATAATTCTGTCACTAGCTCATAGAACGAAGTGATATGTTCATTCATACTGGTGTCTGGTTGATAATCAAATTTGAACAATCTTTTCTTCATGTGGAGATGATTCTGAGAGCTTTTCTTTAGGAATTTTTCCTCCAATATTTTCCACAAAATACTTGCAGAAGTCTCGTTCTTGTAGTTATACTTCTGCTCCTTAGAAAGACAAGATCGAATCGTGCTGTACGCCAAATGATTGATTGTTCCCCATTTTTTCTCCTCCATATACCGGGCTTTTCTTCCTCAATGGTGATGTCTAGACCTTTTTGGAATAAAGCATCCAACACCTCGCCTTGACACATGCCAAAATGATCGGATCCATCGAACATCCCCACCGAGAAGCTTGCATTTGCCATCACCAACCTCACTGGTCCAGATAAAGAGCTCGATGTCTCAACTGATCCATATTTTGGCATTTTAATTCTAACGAACAATATTCAATAGCATGAACTGTATTTTTAACAACAAAACCACCAGGATAACCTCAACTGAAGCTATGATACCAATTATTGGGGAAACTGGGTTATTTGCCACACGAACGTAGTTTCAAAATTGATCTTAAATGTCAAAATTAAAACTACCTAAATTGTACAGCGGACAAACCCGTCAAACTATTGAATATTGAAACACAATGGAAAACCCCAATAAAGAAAAATAAAGTAAATAATGGAGAGAACACACCGAATTTACGAGGTTCAACAAAAATATCGTCTACTCCTTAGGCACCACACCGGATGATAACTTCACTATCAACAAATATTCAGTCTACATTCCCTTTTATTATCTTCATTACACTCATCCCTGGGTTACTAGTCTTCATCTTCTTTGTTTCCTTCTTGAGGATTATGTAACACGTCTTGCCTTATATTCAGTCTCCTAAATGTGCCCCTTGAAGATGCCACTGATGGATAGACCATCCCAATACTCTGCCTTGTTGCCTTATGAGTAACTGTAAACCCATTAGACGATCTTGTCGCCCTGTTGTTATAATTCACTCCACCCCTTTTTATGCTTCCTCTAGATTTTTCATACGCAACCACTGTTTTGTATCCAAACAATGCAAAATCATTCAGCTTCTCAATAACTTGTTTTGTATCTGTCATGTTTTTGTACCTTACAAATCTGAACCTTTTTCCATCTCTACTCGGTCTGTTGGCGATGAACGCTCCAATCACATTTCCATGTCTCTCAAACTGAAACCATAAACCATAAACCTTTCTAATGGAGTGTTCTTGGAATATTTTTCATGAATTGAAATTAAGTTTAAGATAAAAAAATATATGATCCAATATAATAATACAAGTCTCTCTTATATATTTTGGGATAATTATTATAACATATCTTTATAATTTTAATTACCTCTAGTTTTTACCTAATAAAAAATATAAAAAATAAAGATTACCGTAATGGCTGCGATTCCTATGTACACGTTGCAAACGACAATCTTGCTTAAGTAAACGTATATGATCATTGAGAGGTTGATACGTCGTTTATTTGAGACATTACATTGACATGCCGAGGTGTGTATTTGGTTACATGGGATGATATATGTAAACAAATCTTGATAGGAGGTCTTGGTTTCCGAAAACTTTATACTCTTAATTATGCTTTCTTCAAGAAATTAGCATTCCACCTTCTTGTGCATAAAGATACTCTTTAGGTTCGTTTTGTCCGTGCTAAGTACAAGTGTAGTGACGGAGTGACTCTGTTTGTGTAATTCAAACTATTCTCGCTTATGGAAGGGATTGAGTTTCATTTGGGATGAGGTCCGTTCAAATATGATTTGGTCAATATGTCAGGGCATTGAAATTGATTTTTTCCATGACATTTGGCTCGATGACATTGGTCCCTTAATTAGCTATGTTCAACCTGAGTTTGTGTCAACCATCGAGCGCACCTCTGTAGCTTCTATGGCTAATAACGAGGGTGGATGCCGTTGGTATCTGTTTGAACACCTTCTTCCCCAAGATATAACGTTGCAGATTACTGCGATTAAAGGGCCGAAATCAAGAATCTCCAAGGATTTGATTGGTTGGCGAAGAAGTCGGACCAGTCGTTCACGTTAAAGTTTGCTTATACGTTACAATATGGGTTCGTGGATACTAACTCAAACCCAGTATGGTTCACTGTCTATAAGTTTCGGGGTTTACCTCGTGTTAAAACTTTAATTGTAGCTGCTCGGTTTGTGGTGCCCTTTTAGAAGACATTGATCATATATTCAAATGATGTTCGTCGGCAGTTCAAGCGTGGTCTGATCTGGTGTAGCCTTTACATTTAGAATCATTTTTAAGCTTGGATCTGCATGCATGGATAAAGTCCAATTTGTCTGGTTCGATTAATTTTGGTTGTAGTTTGGAGCAGTGGGATCTTGTGTTTGGGTATTTTTTGTGGAACCTATGGATTGATCGAAACGCACACACTTTCAACAACTCGATCTTTGATCATGGCTCTGTAGTGGAACGCAGTAATGTTCTGGTTGAGCTTTCCATCAGAGCCACTGCAGCACAACGTGTGGCGGATTCTGGAGGTGTTGTGCTGAGTAAAGCTAATGTTTTTTGAAAGCCACCTAGACAGCTGTTGATTAAAATTAATTCAGATGAATCAATGTGAGAGAACAATGGTTACGCTATGTGTGGCGGAGTAGCACGAAACGATATAAGTGAGTTGATATGACTGTTAAAGACCAAGACCCGGAGAAGTACCCAAGTGGCCCCATCACACATGCAAAGCAAAGGAATTTCAAGAAGCCATGGAAAGCTTGTTTACAACTAGTCATGGACGTGGCAAAGAAGAAATGATAAGGAAGGAATGCTTTCCCTTGCTCATGCATGCATTTGCATGAGAATTGAAGTATTTCATAACCTCCATTGCATTTAATAAAATATGCTAAGCATGCATTTCATTTATAGTTTAAGTTCATTTATGAATCTTTAATCATTCATTAAACTACTTCATTCATGCATTTGGTTAAATTCAATAAAGTTAGTTCTTTAATTAAACTAGTTCGTTAATTAAACTAACTCTTTGATTATTTCATGCATCTTTTATTTAAAGGTTGAATAAATCCTATATGTGTGTCTAGGTGCATGTGACGTGTAGAATAATGGAGTGATCCTTCAACTTTATCTTGGAGACAAGCCATTGATGACCATTTTTATTCTTGCAATCAAGGCAATTTAAGGCTGAAATTTTATCTACAAACAAGGGTTGTTCATATTCTTGAAGAGACAACGTATTCAAGCCTCATAATTCACCTATTCAAGGCTGAAATAATCGGCCATTGAAGGTCATTCATGCTCTAAGCTAGAAGACAAGTTATTGAAGGATGTTTTAGTAATACCCCAAACTTTGGGTCAGTGACTGAAATATAAGGATTTAAAATTTGGTGGTTTAATTTGAATAAATTTAAAAGTTTAAGGATTGGGTTTGGAAATTTTATTTAGAACTGATTGCTAATGCTTGAAGAAAAAAAGGGTATTATGGTCTTTTAGCTTTGAATGAATTTAATATTCATTTTTTAAAGATATTTTAAGCATGTGGGTTGGAGAGAGACAAGAGAAAAATCGGGAAGCTGGCTCTTCTCTTTTTATTCTTCATGTGAAGCTCCATTGTTAAAGTAAGTTACTTTCAAGTTGGTTATTTCCTTAATTGGGTTGGTTTTAAATCATTGAGTGGAATGAAAACTTGAGGAAAGTTTTAAGGTGAATAGAAACTAAGAGTTTGTAATTAATGATGAATTAGCAAAATGGGTTTTAAGTGAAAGGATGAATTTTGATTAGTAATTGAATTTTAAAAACATATTTTACTTGTCAAAGGTATAATTAAAGGATTTGAAATGTTAGAAAGGATTGAGAACATGTTTGAAAAATTAGTATGATTTTTAGTATCAAGAGTTTTATGGAGAAATTAGGGTGTTAAAGGGGTTTAAATGGATATAAATTAGTGTTAATAAGTGTAGGTGAGTTTAAAGGCATGAATGGAGTTTAAAGTAGGAGATTTAAGTGAAGTTGGGTAAATTTTTGAAATGAAACAGATGAATTCTGGGTAAAGGTATCGGTACTGGAAGAATAATACCGATATTATCAGGTTAAATTAAAGGATTGAGTATGAATCCAATGAACAATATCAATACCAATTGAAGTAGTATCGATACTGATGTGGAGGTATCGGTACCAATAGGAAGGTATCAATAATGTATTGGAAAAAGGGAATTCCAAAATGCTAAAATGGTATTGATACTGAAGTGGGTATCGTTACCATAGAAGAGAAGTATCAGTATTGTGGGTAGAGTATCATTACTATTCAGTCGGAAATGTTAATTAAGTGTTTTATTTCGCTTAAATAAAAGTTAATGGGTTAGATGTTAATTGAGTTTTGGTATTCATATGGGTCATGCTATGTGAAGATTTGATTGAAAGCAAATGCAGAACGAAGGGACGTACCAAGATAAAGTGAAAGAGAGAAGGAGTTGCTTAGGGCTTAAGAGAGGCAAATGTGAGTGCTATTTACTTATTTTATTTATGATTGGAGGACGGCTTGCGATGAGCTAACGTCAAATGTTTTTGAATAAAATGAAATGCTATGAGTATATGTGAAGTTTTTCTATGTGAATACGTTCTATATAAGTAAATGGATATGTTGAATAATGATATGTAACATGAAATAAGTATGTGAATCACTATGAATGTATGTTAAATATGATTAAATGAAAATATTGATTAATGTTATGTGAAATAGAATACTATGAGTAATGGGTTGAATGTGAGTAAATAATAAAATGTGATAATGCTATGTGACAATGTTCTACGTGAAATGTTATGTAAATATGTGCTAACTGGATACGTTCTATGGAACATAAATGATAAGTGAAAAATGTTAAAATGAATGCTATGAATAAATTCTTTATATGAATAAAAGATAATTGATTAATAAATGTGAAAGTTCCCCATATGAATGTACACTATGAGCCACCTTGAGTTTTTTCATCTTTTCTCTTATCCTTGTTAAATACCTTCAACACGACGACCATCCTGAGCCACCCTAATGATACCTCCTCCAATTAATTCGGATTCCTTCAAATGGCATGATGTCTTGGCCAAAAAAGTGTCATTATTTGTGAACTCGTTTCCAAAGCAAATCTTATCTAATGCATATGAAGCCATCTCTTTGTCTCATTTTTCCTTCGCCAGTGACAAACTGGTTGAGGCTTCCTCCAACGAATTCTTTTGGGTGACCAGTCCTTTTATCGATTGGCCCTCATCGAATTGATTTTATCCCTTGGATTTTGAGTTTTCATAAACAACCAAGAAACCAATTTCTACTACTCTAACCAAATGAATTTAATTTCCAGTTTCTATTTCCATTATTTCTTCAATTCTCTTAATCTAAGTAGTTGTTAACATAATTCTTACCTTTTCACATTCAATAGTATAGTTTGCATTCTCCTCAAGGAATTCAAATTTCCTCATAGTTCCGCTAGACTTTTAAGTGTGATATGGTTCCAACAATGAAGAGGATTGCCCGAGACTTTAATCCAAATTACTCCCTCAATCTTTCTTACCGAATCCGTCCATAGCACGACCTTTGAGAATATTTCTTTGAGGTAATACCAGTTTAGGTCTTCTAACAACATAAATAACTGGTCATCTTCAAAGCTTAGTAAAAACGTTTTCCCACTCATTCTCTGACCTTTGATGTCCCCTAATCCCCATTTTTACAACCTGCATCTTAACTCCTTCACGCTACAAACAATCGTCATTTCACCCACAAGGCTTCTCTTTAATTACCACAGGTCATTCTGTCGGGGAAACCGGGTTATTTCCCACATGACCATATTTTCAAAATTGATCTGAAATGTCAAAATTAAAACTACCTAAATTACATAACGGACAAACCCGTCAAACTATTGAATACTGAAACACAATGGAAAACCCCAATAAAGAACAATAAAGTAAATAATAGAGAGAACACACCGAATTTACGAGGTTCAATGAAAATATCGTCTACTCCTCAGGCACCACAACAAATGATAACTTCACAATCAACAAATATTACAACAAATTGAATTCTTTATAATTCCCAAAGTGAGAGAATGAAGAAAACAAATGGAAGAGATAACTTGGTTTGGGATGATTTCAAATGTAAATACTTAGGCCTATTTATAGTTGAGCTTTAAAGACTAAACTTATAAATAATCTAATAGTTTACGGACCAAAGATGAATTTTCCCATGTGCACAAGTTGGCCACTTGCCAATTTACCAACTTGGCAATTTGCAAGCCACACATAACAAATCACCACCTTGGCTTGAAATTATCAAGCCTACTTAACGTATTCAACTCCCTAAATTTGATGAAGTTATTTTAATGTAGTGCCTCTAATTGCGCTCATAAACGCCACACACTCGAAGGTGTTTAAACTTTCAAGATGTTAATCAAGTTCAAACAATGATTGAACTTGATTACTTTTACCACCTTGGTTATCATATCTATAGGATTTTTTGCTGTCGTAATTTTTTTAAGTTGAATCTTTCCTTCTTCAAAGATCTCACGCACAAAGTGATACCTCATGTCAATATTCTTAGTTCTTGAATGATAGACTTGATTTTTTGCTAAGTGAATAACGCTATGACTATCACAATATAGATTAATGTGACTTTCAACAATTCCCATGTCTTCCATCATCCTGTTAAGCCAAATTGCTTCCTTCACAACCCCTAAAACTACCATGTATTATGCCTCTGTAGTAGACAAAGCCATCATAGATTGCAAGGTAGACTTCCAATATACTGGGCTTTAGCAAGAGTAAACAAATACCCAGTAGTTGATCTATGCTTATCCAAATCACTAGCATAGTCAGAATCAACATATCCAACCACAAACTGACCAAGTGTTTCATCCTGTTAAAAAACTAAACCAACATCCACAGTTTGTTGGATATACTGGAGAATATTTCACAGCTTGCCAATGTTCTTTTCCAAGATCATGCATGTACCTGCTCACAACTCTAACTGCTTGTGAAATGTCAAGACGCGTACACACCATCGCATACATCAAGCTCCCAACTGCATTAGCATATGAAACTTTTGTTGTATACTCTCGTTCATCATTAGTTTTAGGAGATAACTGAAAAATAAGTTTAAAATGAGAAGCAAGTGGGATACTTACATGTTTGATATTTTCATTCATGCCAAAACATTGTAATACCTTTGTCATACACTGCTTATGATTTAAACAAAGATTTCCTCTATTTCTATCTCTACTTATCTCCATACCAAGAATCTTCTTGGCCTCACCTAGATCTTTCATCTCAAACTCTTGATTCAACTAAGCCTTTAATTTGTCTATCTCCTTTTGACTTTTCAAAGCGATCAACATATCGTCAACATACAAGAGAAGATCAATGAAAGATCAATCTTTGAGTTTTTACAAATACACACAATGATCATATTTGCTTCTAGTGTACTTTTGCCTCCTCATAAAGCTATCAAATCGTTTGTACCACTGCCTCGGAGATTGCATCATATTTGTTCAGCTTACAAACCCATTTCTCACAACCACTATGTTTGTATCCTTCTGGTTGAGTCATATTGATCTCCTCTTCTAAATCATTGTGCAAGAAAGTCATCTTTACATCAAGTTGAGTTAGCTCTAAATTCAAGTGTGCTATCAAGGCCAATAATATTTAATGGAGGAATGCTTCACAACAGGGGAAAATACTTCATTATAGTCAATTCCATCTTTTTGAGCGTAGCCTTTAGCTACCAACCTTGCCTTGTAGCTATAATCTTTCTTGCTATGAGATCCATCTTTCTTTGCAAATACCCACTTGCATTCAATTTCTCTTTTACCTTTCCGTAATTGTGCCAGTTTCCAAGTGTTATTCTTTTGGAGAGATTGCATTTCTTCATCCATGGGACTTTTCCACTTATCACTTTCCAATCTTTGTATTGCTTCTTGGTAAGCGATAGGGATATCATCATCAACAATTAGAAGAGCATAGGCCACCATATCAACAAATCGAGAAGATCTACGAATTTCTCTTATTAGCCTTGTAACTGCAAATGGTTTTGGTGTCTCTAATGGTTCTTCGGTTTGATCCTCTTCATCTTTTGATTCTTCTATTGGAGTTGAAGAATCAGTTGCATCAACTTTTGGGATCATTGTCTGCTGAAACTTGACCTTTTTTGGAGTATGC
Organism: Hibiscus syriacus; assembly: GCF_006381635.1. Classification (NCBI taxonomy): domain Eukaryota; kingdom Viridiplantae; phylum Streptophyta; class Magnoliopsida; order Malvales; family Malvaceae; genus Hibiscus; species Hibiscus syriacus. The sequence continues at coordinate 7,267,754 of NW_024062800.1, read as the reverse complement.
TCCACCTGTTGCGGAGTACTATTTGTCTGGACAGTTTCATTTGTTACCTTATTTACTAGGGAACATTAATCAAATGTAACATCTCTGCAACAAATTATCTTTGATGTCTAAATACAAAAGGTGGAATTCCTTCACTCCATGGGTAATTTCCATAAAGAGCCTTATTTGCACTCGAATCAAACTTGGATTTATTCACATGATAATATGCAGCGGATCCAAATACATGTAAGGAATCATAATTAGTTGCAGGATTTCTAGACCATACCTCAAATGATGTTTTCCTTCTATCATTGATAATGGCAGACGATTGATGAGATGGCCAATATATGTCAAAACCTCAGCCCAAAATGCCTTGCCTAATCGAGTATTAGATAACATACATCGAACTTTCTCCAATAGTGTTCGATTCATATGCTCTTCCACCCTATTATGTTGTGGTGCATTTCTAACAGTGAAGTGTCGAACAATACCATACTCATGGCAAGCGTCAAAGAATGGGTCACTTTATATTCCCCTCCATTGTCTGTCCTAAGACGTTTGATCTTTCTATCGGTCTGGTTCTCGATCATATTTTTCCATTTAAGGAGAATTTGAAGCACTTTATCTTTAGACTTCATTGGATACACCCAAACTCTTCTGAAAAAGTCATCTACAATGCTTTTTGTATTATGTATAGTTGTGCCAAACTTCACTCTCTTCTGTTTTCCCATAACACAATGCTCACAAAAGTTCAATTTGCAAGCCTTTCCACCTTTCAACAATCTTTTCTTTGCCAGAATTTGCAAGGATTTCTCTGTAGCATGTCCCAACCGCATATGCCACAACTGGGTTGTAGCCAAATTATCACCTCCGGAAGCTGTTGTAGCTGCTACAATAATTGTACTACCTTGGTAGTAATACAAATTACTTTTCTTGATACCCTTTATTATCACAAGTGCGCCAGATGTGACTTTTAAAACTCCATCTCTGATAGTGACTACTGAGCCTTTAGATTCCAAGGCTCCCAAGGAGATGAGATTTTTCTTCAAATTGAGCACGTATCGGACATCATTCAGAACTCTGGTTGATTCATCTTGATTCTTCAATCAAATTGAACCTATCCCAACAGTTTTACAGGTATTATCATTGCCCATATAAACAACTCCTACATTTAGTTCTACTAAATTGGAGAACCACTCCCGATTACGAGACATATGATAGGTGCTACCTGAATCTATTATCCACTCATCTGAATGGAATGTTGTTGATGAAGAAACCAAAGATATGTTAGAGTCATTGGCATCATGCTCTGCAACACATGCATCTGGAGCAACTTTTTCTTTCTTCTTCAGCTTCAGACAATCATTCATTCAATGGCCTTTCTCATTAGAAAAGGCACATTCATCTTTTCCCAGTCTGGACTTCGACTTTGATCTCCCTCACCTCTTTGAATTTTGACTTTTCAAATGACCTCTTGCCACCATGACCTCTGTTGCTTCATACTTGCTCGCCTTCTTTTTTTTTATTCCTAAGCTCATAACTATACAAAGCAGTAGTTACATCTTTAATGGTAACATTATCTTTACCATGAAGTAACATTATCTCAATGTGATCAAATTCATCTGGAAGAGATGATGACAACATCAAAGCCAAATCTTCATCTTTAAAGGTTTCATCCATGCCAAATAATTCTGTCACTAGCTCATAGAACGAAGTGATATGTTCATTCATACTGGTGTCTGGTTGATAATCAAATTTGAACAATCTTTTCTTCATGTGGAGATGATTCTGAGAGCTTTTCTTTAGGAATTTTTCCTCCAATATTTTCCACAAAATACTTGCAGAAGTCTCGTTCTTGTAGTTATACTTCTGCTCCTTAGAAAGACAAGATCGAATCGTGCTGTACGCCAAATGATTGATTGTTCCCCATTTTTTCTCCTCCATATACCGGGCTTTTCTTCCTCAATGGTGATGTCTAGACCTTTTTGGAATAAAGCATCCAACACCTCGCCTTGACACATGCCAAAATGATCGGATCCATCGAACATCCCCACCGAGAAGCTTGCATTTGCCATCACCAACCTCACTGGTCCAGATAAAGAGCTCGATGTCTCAACTGATCCATATTTTGGCATTTTAATTCTAACAAACAATATTCAATAGCATGAACTGTATTTTTAACAACAAAACCACCAGGATAACCTCAACTGAAGCTATGATACCAATTATTGGGGAAACTGGGTTATTTGCCACACGAACGTAGTTTCAAAATTGATCTTAAATGTCAAAATTAAAACTACCTAAATTGTACAGCGGACAAACCCGTCAAACTATTGAATATTGAAACACAATGGAAAACCCCAATAAAGAAAAATAAAGTAAATAATGGAGAGAACACACCGAATTTACGAGGTTCAACAAAAATATCGTCTACTCCTTAGGCACCACACCGGATGATAACTTCACTATCAACAAATATTCAGTCTACATTCCCTTTTATTATCTTCATTACACTCATCCCTGGGTTACTAGTCTTCATCTTCTTTGTTTCCTTCTTGAGGATTATGTAACACGTCTTGCCTTATATTCAGTCTCCTAAATGTGCCCCTTGAAGATGCCACTGATGGATAGACCATCCCAATACTCTGCCTTGTTGCCTTATGAGTAACTGTAAACCCATTAGACGATCTTGTCGCCCTGTTGTTATAATTCACTCCACCCCTTTTTATGCTTCCTCTAGATTTTTCATACGCAACCACTGTTTTGTATCCAAACAATGCAAAATCATTCAGCTTCTCAATAACTTGTTTTGTATCTGTCATGTTTTTGTACCTTACAAATCTGAACCTTTTTCCATCTCTACTCGGTCTGTTGGCGATGAACGCTCCAATCACATTTCCATGTCTCTCAAACTGAAACCATAAACCATAAACCTTTCTAATGGAGTGTTCTTGGAATATTTTTCATGAATTGAAATTAAGTTTAAGATAAAAAAAATATATGATCCAATATAATAATACAAGTCTCTCTTATATATTTTGGGATAATTATTATAACATATCTTTATAATTTTAATTACCTCTAGTTTTTACCTAATAAAAAATATAAAAAATAAAGATTACCGTAATGGCTGCGATTCCTATGTACACGTTGCAAACGACAATCTTGCTTAAGTAAACGTATATGATCATTGAGAGGTTGATACGTCGTTTTATTTGAGACATTACATTGACATGCCGAGGTGTGTATTTGGTTACATGGGATGATATATGTAAACAAATCTTGATAGGAGGTCTTGGTTTCCGAAAACTTTATACTCTTAATTATGCTTTCTTCAAGAAATTAGCATTCCACCTTCTTGTGCATAAAGATACTCTTTAGGTTCGTTTTGTCCGTGCTAAGTACAAGTGTAGTGACGGAGTGACTCTGTTTGTGTAATTCAAACTATTCTCGCTTATGGAAGGGATTGAGTTTCATTTGGGATGAGGTCCGTTCAAATATGATTTGGTCAATATGTCAGGGCATTGAAATTGATTTTTTCCATGACATTTGGCTCGATGACATTGGTCCCTTAATTAGCTATGTTCAACCTGAGTTTGTGTCAACCATCGAGCGCACCTCTGTAGCTTCTATGGCTAATAACGAGGGTGGATGCCGTTGGTATCTGTTTGAACACCTTCTTCCCCAAGATATAACGTTGCAGATTACTGCGATTAAAGGGCCGAAATCAAGAATCTCCAAGGATTTGATTGGTTGGCGAAGAAGTCGGACCAGTCGTTCACGTTAAAGTTTGCTTATACGTTACAATATGGGTTCGTGGATACTAACTCAAACCCAGTATGGTTCACTGTCTATAAGTTTCGGGGTTTACCTCGTGTTAAAACTTTAATTGTAGCTGCTCGGTTTGTGGTGCCCTTTTAGAAGACATTGATCATATATTCAAATGATGTTCGTCGGCAGTTCAAGCGTGGTCTGATCTGGTGTAGCCTTTACATTTAGAATCATTTTTAAGCTTGGATCTGCATGCATGGATAAAGTCCAATTTGTCTGGTTCGATTAATTTTGGTTGTAGTTTGGAGCAGTGGGATCTTGTGTTTGGGTATTTTTTGTGGAACCTATGGATTGATCGAAACGCACACACTTTCAACAACTCGATCTTTGATCATGGCTCTGTAGTGGAACGCAGTAATGTTCTGGTTGAGCTTTCCATCAGAGCCACTGCAGCACAACGTGTGGCGGATTCTGGAGGTGTTGTGCTGAGTAAAGCTAATGTTTTTTGAAAGCCACCTAGACAGCTGTTGATTAAAATTAATTCAGATGAATCAATGTGAGAGAACAATGGTTACGCTATGTGTGGCGGAGTAGCACGAAACGATATAAGTGAGTTGATATGACTGTTAAAGACCAAGACCCGGAGAAGTACCCAAGTGGCCCCATCACACATGCAAAGCAAAGGAATTTCAAGAAGCCATGGAAAGCTTGTTTACAACTAGTCATGGACGTGGCAAAGAAGAAATGATAAGGAAGGAATGCTTTCCCTTGCTCATGCATGCATTTGCATGAGAATTGAAGTATTTCATAACCTCCATTGCATTTAATAAAATATGCTAAGCATGCATTTCATTTATAGTTTAAGTTCATTTATGAATCTTTAATCATTCATTAAACTACTTCATTCATGCATTTGGTTAAATTCAATAAAGTTAGTTCTTTAATTAAACTAGTTCGTTAATTAAACTAACTCTTTGATTATTTCATGCATCTTTTATTTAAAGGTTGAATAAATCCTATATGTGTGTCTAGGTGCATGTGACGTGTAGAATAATGGAGTGATCCTTCAACTTTATCTTGGAGACAAGCCATTGATGACCATTTTTATTCTTGCAATCAAGGCAATTTAAGGCTGAAATTTTATCTACAAACAAGGGTTGTTCATATTCTTGAAGAGACAACGTATTCAAGCCTCATAATTCACCTATTCAAGGCTGAAATAATCGGCCATTGAAGGTCATTCATGCTCTAAGCTAGAAGACAAGTTATTGAAGGATGTTTTAGTAATACCCCAAACTTTGGGTCAGTGACTGAAATATAAGGATTTAAAATTTGGTGGTTTAATTTGAATAAATTTAAAAGTTTAAGGATTGGGTTTGGAAATTTTATTTAGAACTGATTGCTAATGCTTGAAGAAAAAAAGGGTATTATGGTCTTTTAGCTTTGAATGAATTTAATATTCATTTTTTAAAGATATTTTAAGCATGTGGGTTGGAGAGAGACAAGAGAAAAATCGGGAAGCTGGCTCTTCTCTTTTTATTCTTCATGTGAAGCTCCATTGTTAAAGTAAGTTACTTTCAAGTTGGTTATTTCCTTAATTGGGTTGGTTTTAAATCATTGAGTGGAATGAAAACTTGAGGAAAGTTTTAAGGTGAATAGAAACTAAGAGTTTGTAATTAATGATGAATTAGCAAAATGGGTTTTAAGTGAAAGGATGAATTTTGATTAGTAATTGAATTTTAAAAACATATTTTACTTGTCAAAGGTATAATTAAAGGATTTGAAATGTTAGAAAGGATTGAGAACATGTTTGAAAAATTAGTATGATTTTTAGTATCAAGAGTTTTATGGAGAAATTAGGGTGTTAAAGGGGTTTAAATGGATATAAATTAGTGTTAATAAGTGTAGGTGAGTTTAAAGGCATGAATGGAGTTTAAAGTAGGAGATTTAAGTGAAGTTGGGTAAATTTTTGAAATGAAACAGATGAATTCTGGGTAAAGGTATCGGTACTGGAAGAATAATACCGATATTATCAGGTTAAATTAAAGGATTGAGTATGAATCCAATGAACAATATCAATACCAATTGAAGTAGTATCGATACTGATGTGGAGGTATCGGTACCAATAGGAAGGTATCAATAATGTATTGGAAAAAGGGAATTCCAAAATGCTAAAATGGTATTGATACTGAAGTGGGTATCGTTACCATAGAAGAGAAGTATCAGTATTGTGGGTAGAGTATCATTACTATTCAGTCGGAAATGTTAATTAAGTGTTTTATTTCGCTTAAATAAAAGTTAATGGGTTAGATGTTAATTGAGTTTTGGTATTCATATGGGTCATGCTATGTGAAGATTTGATTGAAAGCAAATGCAGAACGAAGGGACGTACCAAGATAAAGTGAAAGAGAGAAGGAGTTGCTTAGGGCTTAAGAGAGGCAAATGTGAGTGCTATTTACTTATTTTATTTATGATTGGAGGACGGCTTGCGATGAGCTAACGTCAAATGTTTTTGAATAAAATGAAATGCTATGAGTATATGTGAAGTTTTTCTATGTGAATACGTTCTATATAAGTAAATGGATATGTTGAATAATGATATGTAACATGAAATAAGTATGTGAATCACTATGAATGTATGTTAAATATGATTAAATGAAAATATTGATTAATGTTATGTGAAATAGAATACTATGAGTAATGGGTTGAATGTGAGTAAATAATAAAATGTGATAATGCTATGTGACAATGTTCTACGTGAAATGTTATGTAAATATGTGCTAACTGGATACGTTCTATGGAACATAAATGATAAGTGAAAAATGTTAAAATGAATGCTATGAATAAATTCTTTATATGAATAAAAGATAATTGATTAATAAATGTGAAAGTTCCCCATATGAATGTACACTATGAGAATAAGACACACTTTGAATAATGAAATGAGAAATAATTATATATTGTTAATGCCCAAGGTATATGTATGATAATTAAATGTATAGTTGGGATGCCAAGGTAGAGGATTCTATGTGGTCCTTCGGGACAAACCTATGTGGTCCTTCGGGATAAACCTATGTGGTCCTTCGGGAAAAATATTTGGCACATCAGTGCAATTATATGAGCAGTGGTGACTGCATTAGTGCACAAACTCAACATACTGAAATACCTAGAGTTCTTAGTAGTATTCATTGGGCTATTACAATAAAGTGATATAAATTGAATAATGTGTAAAAATATACTTTTTTTTTCATGAAATGTTTTCTACGAAATGAATAAACAATTATTTTTAAATGCTTTGTTATACTCGTATTTGCCTCACTAATCAACGACTTAGCCTGTGAGTGTTTTTGGACGTAGGTTTAAAGTTATGCGAGGAGTAAGTCGAGTAAGCAAAGGGCAGGACAATATACTTTTGAAGATTATCAAATCATAGAAATTTTAAAATGTATGTGATTGTGTTATAGAAATGTTGTTGGCATTTACCATAAACGTAAGGTGTAGATGCTCTGTTATGTATTTTAACTATGATTTATTAAGTTTTATTTTCCTTGTCGAGTTTTAATCGCATTTTAAAAAGAGTCAAAGAGTTTGGAAAGTCAATGACACCTCATATTCGTATCCGGATCGGATACGGGTCTTGGTGTTACAGTTATTGGTATCAAAGCTTAGGTTGATTCAAGTTTTCGAAATAAACCTGCCGGTCGACTGTCAAAAATTTTTGGTTTGTAAATGCCAATGTGATAACTCCGTAAAAAGGTCATATTTAGGGCCTTTTCACTTAAGTTATTGACTGTCTAAGAGCTCATATAAGATCATATAGATGCATTTAGGAGTATATAGTGCATGTGGTGGAAATATATTTTACTAATGCATTTTATTTTGTAAACGGTGATGCGTTATGGGGAAGGTGTTTTGTTTGATGATGTGCATGAATTGGAAGCAATGTTAAGCAAAAGGAAATTGTCGTGACATGATGATACTGCAGAGCAGAATGCAAATGTCAAATCGGATGGCATTTTGGAAGCGAAAATGATGAAAATGATATTTTTATCAGCCAACTATATTTGTCTTCACGTGCACTCAACTGCATTCACTTGGTAGGAGACATCTGCCACCTAAGTTAGCTGATTATATCGGGACCACACCCAGCTACAAACAACCCAGGAGGGGACCATGCCTAGTTTCCCTGGAGGGACCACTGCTGCATATGCCTCACCCTCACGTGAAAGAAGTCTGATCGCGGTATCCAGGGAATTTTAACACAAATTCCTAGGTTTATTTCCCCCTATAAGTAGGAGATGAAGCCACCATGAAAAGAAGACTTTTAGACACGCCACCTTAAGTTCCTTTTTCCATCAATCGTCTTTGTCGTGGTATTACTCCATTAACAAGCTAGATGGAGTGGTGAGCTAGGCGTATGAGATGAGCTAGCGAGCTGGGGCAATTCATGGTGGCCGATGGGAGCTCTGACAGTGTACGTCGAAGGCTTTTTCTCATTCCTTTGCTATTTTTTCTCTTTTATCTTATTTGGGTTGTATGGAACGGATTAGTTTCTTGCCTTGTTGCTTGGAACATTCGAACCCCACCATGAACTAGTCTTATTTGGTGGGAGTTCCTTATGGATATTTAAGTTTTACTTTAATGGATGGGTGTTTTTGTATGTTGTTGTTTGTTTTGTTTTTGAAGTTTAATGCCTTAAGGTTGTAGGAGCTATGAGAGTAGTCATTCCTTAGGAGATTACTTAGTGTTCAAGAAAATGGATAAGTAGTATGTCCTTAGTGTTCAAGAGAAACTAGGGAGGATCCACATAAGCAAGAGGTTCTAGGTAGTAATTAGGCCTAATCCATCCTTAGACATAAGGCTAGGATATCAATCGACTAAAACGATGAGTGCTTGATCGAGAGGTTAGATGTTAGTGTTGCCACTAAAAGGTATTCCCGTGACATATCATGTTATTTGGATCTATAGGATCCTTGCGCTTGCTAACGCCAATATGTTTGCAATGGCATCTTAAACCTGTCGAGTCCATTGATTAGAGATACCATAGGAAACCATTAGTAAACTCTGTCGGGCAAATAAGACATAGAAGTAAGACCATCCTAAGAAGTAGACTTAAGTTTCCTAAGTGACTCCTATCATTCATTCCCGTAGTATCTTGTTGTGTGAGGTGTCTAAAGTCCTGATAATCAAATCCAGTATTTACATTTTGTTTTGCCTTTACATTCTCATTTTATTACACTAAACACAATTTAATTTGTCAGGCCATTTCCATCCACTTTGACAAGATATCTCCATTTGCTACCATTTTACCATCATTCCATTTTCAATACATCCATTTCATTTTGCCACAACATTCTCACTTGTATATACAATCACTAACTATACTTAGCTAAAATAGTTAACTGCTTTGACTGAACTTATAAATTTCCTCTAATCCCTGTGGATACAATACTCACTCATCACTGTATTACTTGTTCAATTGTGTATACTTGTACATATTTCGCGACCATATTTAGTAGTCATAATTCGCGGACAAGTTTTTGGCGACGTTGCTAGGGATTGGCAACTGGAATTTAATTAGTTTTGCCATAGCATTTTTATTTTACATGTTTGTTTTTCTTTATATATATAGTTTTACTTTTTATTTTCCTTATCCTTTTCAAATTTTTCTTGGTGTATAACCAGAAGACACTCTGATGAGCCATTAGAACCAATTGAACTTGAGATTGAGAGGCTGTTTAGGAAAAGAAGATGTGTTCAACATTCAAACATGTATCAAATTACAAATCAAGCTATTGGTCATGAGGAAGATTCGAATGCCGAGGGAATTCCAAATGCTAGGTATACATCTAGACCTCGTGCCATTCGTGATCACTTAAATCCTATATTAGACGACTTAAATCCAGGAATTGTGGCACCCGAGATTCAGGCAGCCCATTTTAAGCTCAAACCTGTCATGTTCAATATGGTAAATTTCATAGGATAATTTGGTGGCATGTAAAATGAAGATGCCAGACAACATATTCATAACTTCTTGGAGGTGTACGATTATTTCCGTCAACAAGGAGTGCACGAAGATGTATTAAAGTTAAAGTTATTTCCATATTCTCTGCGTGACAGAGTAAGGGCATGGTTGAGTGGCGTTCCAGCGGGTTCGATGGAGTCTTGGACTGGTCTGTGCAAAAGTTTTTTGCTACCGTATAATCCTCCGAACATGAACACCCAACTGAGGAACAACATCGTTTATTTTCTTTAAGTTGATGACAAATCAATGTATGAATAATGGGATCAGTATAAAGGATTGCTTCGCAAATGTTCAAATCATGGTTTTCAAGATTGGACTCAAGTGGTAATGTTCTATAACGGAGTTAATGCGCCCACAAGGATGATGCTAGATGCCTCGAAAAATGGGACATTGCTCAATAAATAACCTGCAGAAGCATTCAACATTTTGGACAGGATTGCCAACAATGATTATCAATTTCCATTTACACGGCTTGGAATTGGGCGTAAATCACATGGAGCATTTGAGTTAGACACTAAGGATTCTGTGCCCGCCCAACTTGTTGTTATCACTAATATGTTGAAGAATTTGCAAAGACAAAGTGAGGTGAAAGAAGTGAAGGCAACCATTTCAACATGTTCATTATGCCATGGCAATCACCATGAGAGCGAGTGCCCGACCAATCAAGAATCATCAACTCTGTGGGAAACTACAATTGAGGCAACAAAAGCGAGGCAACAACAACCCCTATTATAACACATATAATCATGGATGGCGCCAACATCCAAACTTCTCATGGGGAAATCAAGGAACCAACAATACTAATAACCCGTTCGGTAGTAGAATTTCAATTACTCCAATGCTTTCAAATGAATATGACATAGCATAATTCTAACAAGGGAGGGCCATCTTTATCTAACACAAGTTCTTTGGAGGCCACAATGCAATAGTTTATAGTAACCACGAAGACCATACTGCAAGACCATACGACCTCCATAAAAAACCAATGAGCTTTGCTTCAAAGCCATAGTTCATCTCTGAAGGCGTTGGAGGGTCAGCTTGGTCAAATTGCCACGACATTAGAAGAACGTCAACCAGCTTGTCTATCGAGTGACACTGAAGTCACAAAACCTCATCGTAAGGAGCAATACATTGTACTCACTCTACGGAGTGGCACCTAAATCAATGTAGAAGACAAGTTTAGGGGAAGACCGAAGACTGATTTACCCCCTGTAACCGTGCAGGCTGAGCGTGAATTGCCAGAAGAAGCGCAAGTAGAAGAGGATGAGGATGAGGGTTCATCGAGTAAAGCAACTGAGGGAGCAAACAAAAATGCCAAGGCAAACGTTTTTCCCGCCCCTTCAGTTAAGGAAGTCAGACCCCACCTCCTTTCTCACAAAAACTAAAGAAGCATAATGATGACATTTAATTCAAGAACTTTGTTGACATCTTGAACCAACTTCACATCAATGTTCATTTTCTTGAAGCTATGGATTAAATGCCAACATATGATAAATTTCTCAAGGACATTGTTACCAACAAAAGAAAAGCTGAAAAGTACGAGACAATTACCACGACAAAAGAATATTGCTCTTCCTTAAGCAAGTTGCCACCAAAAATACAATATCCTGGCAATTTTATTATTCCATTTTCGATAGAAGAAAATTATGTTGAGAAGGAACTATGTGACCTTGGCTCAAGTGTGAACTTAATGCCTAAGTCAATCTTCTTGAACTTTGGAATAGGAAATACGAGACCCACCTCTGTTATCTTGCAATTAGCCAACCGTTTCCATGTTCATCTCGATGGACGAGTCAAGGATGTCATTGTAAAGGTGGACAAATTTGTGTTTCTAGTAGACTTTCTTATATTGGATTGCGAGGTTGATGCCACAACACCCATAATCTTGGGGAGACCCTTTCTAGCTACCAGACGTATTTTAATCGACTGCGAAAAAGGTGAGCTTACCATGAGAGTGGCTGACCAATGTGTCACTATTAATGTCTTTCATACTCTGAAGTACATGGACGAGGCTGAAGAATGCTAGATCATTTTCGAAGAGAATTCAATGATAGCAAGAGAAGCTGATAAATTTAACCATGACAATTTCATTCAGCTGGAAAAATATGAGAGGGTATTTGAAGAAGAAAACGTCGAAGAGCCTAATGACTTTTCTTTGAAGGAGTAGTAGGCTAGTTTTCTCATAGCTAGCCCAGATACACGTTTTGAACCTCTTGATTTCGATGTGTTTGTTCCTCCTAAGCCCTCATTACAACATGTACCTACCCTAGAGTTAAAGAATTTGCCACAACATCTTAAATATGCTTATTTGGGTAGTAATGAAACTTTACCTGCTATTATTTCCTCTGCCCTTACTCCTAATCAAGAATGTAGTTTAATAAGTGTTTTATCACAACATAAGAGAGTGTTAGGATGAACTATGGTGGATCTGAAGTGAATAAGTCCCCATCATTTGCATGCATAAAATCCTACTAGAAGAATACCATGACAAATCCATAGAACCACAAAAAAGATTAACCCAATCATGAATAAAGTCATGATGAAAGAAATTCTCAAATGGCTTGATGCTGGAGTGATTTACCCCATCTCTAATAGTTCTTGGGTGAGTCCCCGTCCAATGTGTGCCAAAGAAGGGAGGCACGATTGTGGTGAAAAGTGAGGACAATGAGCTGTTACCAACACAAACTGTCACTAGGAGGTAGATATGCATGGACTATCGCAAACTCAACAAGGCCACTAAGAAGGATCACTTTCCTTAGCCTTTCATCGATCAAATACTAGATCAACTGGATGGCAAGGTATATTACTGTTTCTTGGACGGATACTCGGGGTATAATCAAATTGCCATCGCACCAGAGGACCAAGAGAAGACTACGTTCACATGTCCCTATGGCACTTATGCCTTTCGAATGATGTCTTTTAGACTATGTAATTCCCCGACAACCTTTAAGAGTTGCATGCAAGCCATATTTTCTTACATGGTTGAGGATTATCTAGAAATCTTTATGGATGACTTCTCCGTTTATGGAGATGACTTTGAGAAATACCTCCACAATCTGGAAAAAGGTACTCAAGCTATGTAAAGAGGTCGATCTCGTACTGAATTGGGAAAAGTGTCACTTCATGGTGATCGAAGGCATTGTTTTAGGCATTAAGATCTGTCAAAAGGGCATTGAAGTGGACAAAGCCAAAATCAAGGTGATTAAGAAGCTACTGCCACCAACTTCTATCATGGGCATTAGGAGTTTCCTTGGACATGTTGGGTTTTATAGAAGATTCATCAAGGACTTCTCCACGATATCAAAGTCCTTATGCACCTCGCTTCAACAAAATCAGCCTTTTGTGTTCGATAAAAATTGTCATGGAACATTCACCGAGCTAAAACAAAGTCTTATCTCTACACCCATCGTGGATCCCCCATTTGGACGTCACCATTCGAACTGAAGTGTGATGCGAACTATTTTGTCGTGGGAGCTGTGCTTGGGCAACGCAGAGATAAAATTTTCCATGTCATATATTATGCTAGACGTACCTTGAATGAAGCACAACTAAACTATACTACCATTGAGAAGAAATTACTTGCCGTGGTATTTGCATTTGATAAGTTTAGGCCATACTTGATAGGCACCAAAGTCATTGTTCACACTGATCACTCAGCTATAAAATACTTAGTGAACAAGAAAGATACTAAGCCTACACTCATTAGGTGGATATTACTACTGTAGGAATTTGACTTAGAAGTAATAGATAGGAAAGGTACTGAAAACCAGGTTGCAAATCATTTATATAGGCTATAAAACAATTCTGAATGCCATGACATTTTTAGATATTCAAGAAGAATTCCCTGTTGAGAAAATTTTTTATGCCACAATAATTTAGTGGTACCCTAACATCGTCAATTTTTTTTGTTAATGGTGTTTTGCCTTATGAATTTAACAACCAGGGCAAGAAGAAGTTCAAGCATAATGCCAAGTTATACTTTTAGGACGAGCCATACTTATTCAAACAGTGAACCGATCAAATAATTTGACGTTGTGTCCCTGAGGAGGAGCAAAGAGACATTCTATACCATTGCCACACAGCCCCTTGTGAAGGACATTTTGGAGGTACGAGGATTGTTTCTAAGGTCCTCCGATCAGGCTCTTACTGGCCGTCACTGTTTAAGGATGCTCACGAGTTTTGTAAAGCGTGTGATAGATGCCAACACACTGGGAACATTTCCAGATGACACGAAATGCCATTGCAAAACATTTTGGAGATTGAGCTCTTTGACGTATGTGGCATTGACTTCATGGGATCGTTCCCATATTCTTTTGGATACTTGTATATTTTACTTGCTGTGGACTACGTATCTAAGTGAGTTAAAGAGATTGCCATACCGAGGAATAACTCTAAAATTATGCTCAAGTTACTTCACAAGAACATTTTTACCCGATTTAGAGAACCGAGAGACATCATCAGTGACGAGGGCACTCATTTTGATAACAAGATTATTGCCAAGGCATTACAAAAATATGAAGTACGACATAAAATTGCCACGACATATCACCCACTAACTAATGGACAAGATGAAGTATCCAATTGGGAGATTAAGCAAATCCTACAGAAGGTGGTGAATCTTAGAAGGAAGGATTGGTCCCTGAAGTTGGACGAAGCGTTCTGAGCTTATCAGAAAACATTTGAAAACCTTTGGGAATGTCACCTTTCAAGATGGTATATGGGAAAGCATGCCACATACCTTTAGACTTAGAGCATAAGGCATATTGTCTTATCAAGAAGCTGAACTTCGACGCATAACTAGCTGGGGAGCAAAGATTACTCAATCTGAACGAAATAGACGAGTTTTGAGCATAAGCATATGAAAATGCTAAGATTTACAAAGAAAAAACCAAGAAGTGACATGATCGAATGCTTTTTCCAGGGCATTTTCATATTGGCCAGCAGGTGCTCTTTTTTAACTCGAGGTTGAAGCTCTTTCTTGGAAAACTGAATTCATGATGGTCCAGACCTTTTGAAGTACACAGTATCTACCCTCATGGTGCTGTTGATCTCAAGGATATGGATGATGGTTCTATTTTTAAAGTTAATGGACAGCGTCTAAAGGCTTATCAAGGAGCTACGCCCTTGCGTGACAAATCAACACTCTTCTTACACGATGTCGAATTCGACTAAGCATCTTTAAGATGCCATTACATTTTGGATTTACTCCTGTGTATAAATAAATGTTTATTTTTTACTGTTATATTCAATTTCTTTTTGGTTGATTATTTTATTTTGTTTTGTAAATTTAGGGTCCACGTAGAAGGCACGTGATGACCATAAGGTTGAAGAAAAGAGAGTGGGCGACAACAAGACAAACTAGGAGGGAAAAGTTTTCACATTTTTACTTTTTGAATTTTTTAGTTTTTCTTTAGGGTTTGTTTTTATTATTTTTTTCTTTTTCCCTGACTAACACCTCATCCATAAGTTAAATAACCCTATATTTTACCTTTTCATCTTATTTTCATCCTTTTTATTCTCTCTCTTAGTCTTTACATTTTCTTTTTTTTTCTCTCATTAACACCGAACTCCATAGCCAAAAAGGTTCAAGCTTTTTCATATTTTTTTTGTTTTGTCAACTACACCATGGTGAGCTCACATCCCTCAAGCATGGCTCCATCATCTCAATCGTGTTTTGTTGATGAAGTGACGCAAGAAAGGTTCCAAAGCCTAAAAAACTATTGGGTTTTCTTTGAGTTAGACTTTATTTTCTCTGAAGATGAAAATGCAGACCTCGGTAGTGATATCATGGTACCAGTGGAAAAAATTTGTCAAGGATCCGGAGAATGTGAATGCCTCTTTGGTGATGTAATTTTATGCCAACTTAACTGACCCAAATTAACATATTGTAGTGGTTCGTGGTATTTCTATCCGTTTTACCTCTTCAACTATTAATCGTTGTTTTAACTTGCAGGATATTATTGATAGACACACCACTTTCGTAAAAGATACAAATAATGAGACTTACCATGGCATATTGGAAGACTTTTATTTTTCAAACACACAGTGGAATTACCAACAAGCCAGCTGAAGAATGGTGGATCATGAGAGGCTACAACCGAGGGCTAAGTTGTGGAATCATTTCATGAAGCACAAGCTTCTGCCTACTGCTCACAACACCACAGTCTCACTACAGAGGATGCTTCTGTTGCACTCTATTTTAGTAGGGTGTTCTATTGACACAGGCAAGATAACTGTGAAACAGGTCCATACTTGTTTGAAGTGACCTGCCAGTGCCTTGGTATTTTCAAACCTTATTATGGCTCTCTACCGTAAGAAGAAAGTGCGTGAGGAGCATTTTGATGAGATATTGACTGGCTATTTGGTATTACAAAGGCCAAGCTTCCTATGTTACTTAGATTCAAGAAAAGTAAGGGAAAAGAAAAAGAGGAGAACACTTCCCGCGATGAAACAAACAAAGATACCAGGACAAAACTAGATAACCTAGAGGAGTTACTAGGAGAGCCCAAGAGCACGTAGAATAGCTGACCAACAATATGATGACCTTCTTTGGTTATGTAAAGCGTCGAGATGAGTTTGTCGTGAATGTTTTCATGGAGATTCTCCCGCACGTTAATCTTGAAATCCCAGTCTTCCTTGCTACGTTTTTGCAACCATCTGAAAATGTCAAGGCATCAGAAGATGCTCATCAGCCTGCTGATGAGGAGGAACTAGCCGATCATGATCCATTTCACTTTATGCCACCAACTGAATGTCAAATAGCCGAGCTCCAGCTCTCAAACGTACCAATACCCTTGCAACCCATAGAGCCACTTGAGGATGAATAATCAGAAATACCGTAGAAAATTCCTCTGCTACACCAGCATCAAATTATAAACACTTGAGGCCCACACAATTATGCAAGCACCTACGTCGCACAACCATCGCACTACTACCAGCATAAAATTAAAGTACCTTGCATTGCATTGCATGTAGTCTAGTTTTACCTTAGTTTTTATTTAGCATTGAGGAGAATGTTTCTCTCAAGTTTAGGGAAGGTAGGGTATCTCAAATCATTTCATGACAGTATTAATATAATGAATATGCCATGACATTATTAAGAATTCGAATTAGTTTTCTGGAATAAATTAAGGATGCACGATGATGATGAACTCTTTATGGCTAGAATTGAATGTACGTGACTGTTTAGGATTATAGAACCACCTCTAGGACTTGCTTCTTTGAAACCTTTGGGTACATGATTGTATGTTTACCATTCTTAAGGAACTTAGAAATTTTTTATAAGAGAACTCTTGCATGCCTTCGCATAAAACTTTGATAATGAATTATGAAAACCCCACATAAAAAATGAAATTGCAAATAAATGCTTCGACATATCTGCAGAGGGACACTCTGCTATGTCATGTCATTGCTTGGAAACTGCATTTAAATAAATGGAAGCCACGACATATGAGTGAATGAAAGTAGTCACGAGATGACTCTACCTGATTAGCTCGGGGGTGGAAGGTATGCTCCCTTTCACCTAGAGTATGGGATGGTAGGTGTGATGGACTGACTCCCCTCGTAGCAGTTAAAAAGAAGAAGAAGAAAACAATGTGGGAGTAAGCTTGTAAATGTCATGGAAAAACAAAAAAAATTGTTTATAATTTTTTAAGGTTTGTTAAGCATAGACTTGATACAATCACACACACACACTCACACAAAGGATCTTGCCCTAAGGAACAATACTTGATTTCTCAAACTAGTCTAGCGTGTGAAGCCGAAAGTTCTGAGGGCTGAAATTCTATCCCATATAACTATCCTAAATCTGAACTTGCCATGATATTTTTATTTTGCTTAATATTATCAATTGCTTGAGGATAAGCAATAGATTAAGTTTTGGGGTGTGATAACTTCGTTAAAAGGCCATATTTAGGGCCTTTTCACTTAAGTTATTAACTATTTAGGAGCTCATATAAGTATAGATGCATTTAGGAGAATATAGTTGCATGTGGTGGAAATATATTTTGTTGCGACATTTTATTTTGTAAACGGTGTTAAGTAGTGGGGAAGGTATTTTGTTTGATGATGTGCATGAATTGGGAGCAAGGATAAGAAAAAGAGAATTGTCGTGACATGATGAGACTGTTGAGCAGTATGCAAATGCCAAATCGGATGGCATTTGGGAAGTGGAAATGATGAAATATGATATTTTTATAAGTCATCTATCTTTTTCTTCACGTGCCCTCAACCGCTAGTCACCTGGTAGGAGACATCTGCTACCTGGAGGGGACCATTGCTGCATCTGCGTCACCCCTCACATGAAATGATCCTGATCGGGGTATCAAGGGAATTTTAACACAAATTCCTAGGTTTATTCTCCCCCTATAAATAGGATATGAAGCCACCATGAAAAGAAGACTTTTAGACATGCTGGCTTGAGCTAAAATTAAGAGACAAAAAGGCCTATCCTTTTCTAGTCAATCATCTTTGCCGTGGTATTCATCCATTAACAAGCTAAGGGAGTGACGAGCTAGGCGTTCGAGAGGAGCTAACGAGCTGGGGTAGTTCGTGGTGGCCGAGGGGAGCTCCGGTAGTGCACGTCAAACTCTTTTCCTCATTCCCTTTGATGTTTTCTCTCTTTTATCTTATTTGGGTTGTATGGAACGGATTAATTTCTATCCTTGTTGTTTGGAACATTTAAACCCCATCTTGAACTAGTCTTATTTTGTGGGAATTCCTTATAGATATTTAAGTTTTACTTTAATGGATGGTTGTTTTTGTATGTTGTTGTTTGTTTTTGTATGATGTTTAATTCCTTAAGGTTGTAGGACCTATGAAAGTAGTCATTCCTTACGAGATTTCTTAGTGTTCGAGAGAATGGCTAAGTAGTATGTCCTTAGTGTTTGATAGAAACTAGGGAGGTTCCACATAAGCAAGGGGTTCTAGGTAGTAACTAGGCCTAATCCATCCATAGACATAAGGCTAGGATTTCAATCGACTAAAAGGAAGAGTGCTTGATCGAGAGGTTAGATGTTAGTGTTGCCACTAGAAGTTATTCGCGTGATATATACTGTTAACTGGACTTATATGATCTCTGCACTTGCTAATGCCAATAGGTTTTCCATGACATCTTGAACCTGTCAAGTCCCTTGACTAGAGATAGCATAGGGAACCATTAGTAAACTCTATCGGGAAAATAAGGCATAGAAGTAAGACCATCCTGAGAAGTAGACTTAAGTTTCCTAAGTGACTCATATCATTCATTCCCGTAGTAGTAGCTTGTTGTGTGAGGTGTCTAAAGTCCTGATAATCAAATATAGTACTTACATTTTGTTTTGCCTTTACATTTTCATTTGATTGCACTAAACACAATTTAATTTTTCATGCCATTTCCATCCACTTTGCCAATATATATCCATTTGCTACCATTTTACCATCATTTTATTTCCACAACATCAATTTCATTTTGCCACAACATTCTCACTTGTATTTACCATCACTAACTATACTTAGGTAAAGTAGTTAATTGCTTTGACTGACCTTATAAATTTCCTCCAATCCCTATGGATACGATACTCACTCATCAATGTATTACGTGTTTGATTGTGTATACTTGCACATATTTTGCAACCATATTTAGTTGTCACAATTCACAGACATAATGATATAACAAAAATCCCTGATTTGATAGTGCAAGTAGTATGTTGTCCTTGCTAGTATAGTTAAATTATTATAGTTTAATATATGTAAGACTAAGAGGTCTTCCGAAGTGAAGCGGGAAATAGAGTTGCTAAGATAAGTAGTAACTCAACAAAGTGAATAGAAGACACCTCAATGAGTTTTTTTTAACGCTGGACGCGATTTTGAAGTGTTTTCAATTATCTACTTCCCCGTATTATTAGAATAAATGTTGTTATAGACTTAAAAAGGTTTAGGAGTACCCGAGTTTAAAGGTTGAGCTAAGGAATATCCTGTTTATGTGGATCTTTGATTAAATGACGAGAAATTTCGTTGGAGGGTCTCCATTGTTTTGAAATGGAAAAGTTAAAGGGAATAATCTCATTTTTATAAGGTCAAGCATGTGTATAATGGATTAAGTGTGATACAAAGGGTAAACATGTTCCTATCTGGGATTTTTGGAAGTAGCTATTATCAATATATTGATATAGGGTTGTTAAGACCAGGGATTTACAAGACTAATTGTGTCACCAGGAAAGCATTAGTGTTATTGTGAAAAGAAATATGAGTTATAAATTATGGATGGATTTTCTTCCATTAAGAAAAGTAACAAAGAATAGTAAGTATCATCTTCTGGGGATTTATGATCTTTTGATCATTTAAAAGGGTTAGTGATGTGCTAAATTTTCTTTAGTTTGGAAAAGGGAATGTTCTACCATTGGGTAAAGAGTAAATTGAAAAGAGTTTATAGTTAACTCAATTGGAAAAATAAGAATATCAAAATAGAGTAATGGTTAAATTTTTAGGACCACAAAGGCGATGATAAATACCATATAAGTCGTTATCAAGGATTTATAATAATTTCGGTTACATATTAGATATATTTTTGTGTTTAAGCTGAATAGATTGATGGAGATAAAATAAAGACATGAAGTAGAATCTTGTTTAGTAATTTAAACTTTATGAAAGAAGTTAATGGTGAAATGTTATAAGTATAATAGATGTATGAGTTATGATTGAGTGAAGTTGAAAAATTTATTTTGAATTCAAAATCTTTTGGAATTCTCTGATTATTTAAAAGATTCATAGAGAAACTTTCAAAGACCCCTTCCTACCAAGTAAATGATTTGTAATTGAGGCCATAGTTATTTGGATTATTAAGAAATAAGGGAAATATAGGGTATGAATAATAAGAACAATTAGAAATTGATAATTTGGAAAAGTAAGTAGAAGAAGTATTTAAATGGTTAGGTAAGTATTTGAATCTAGTCTTTGTTGAATCAAGCAGAGAAAATATAAGTATAAGAAATAATAAAGAATTAGGTTCTATGCATGTAAGGTTGACTATCAAAGTTATGAAGGTTCAATAAAAATCGGTAATCAATTATGAGTATAAGTGGTATGATGATGCTTCTTATACCGATATTAGAAGAATAATGGATAATTATGAAAAAATTATTTATGTGCAAGGAGGTTTCGATTTATGAAGGAATAAAGAGCTAAGGAATTTAAGTGATGGAGTTTAAAGGATCAAGTATGACTAGGAGTATAATGAGGTGTAAATTATAAGTTTGGTATGGAAGTAAGCGATTTTGGATTCTTGGTGAAAATGAGAAAGAGTTGTTATGAACTTTGTATCAGGTTTTCTTTTGAGAATAAATTTAAATGTTTATGAAGAGATTGATTAAATTAGTATATTTTATTTTAGCGAGGTGAATATCATATGGATAGGTATGTGTGGTTATGGTAACAGATTGTTTGATTTCATGAAGTATATGTATCAATCATATTTGATGAAGATTTAAGGTTACCTCAAAGTCTTGGGAATTCAATTTGACTGTAGCATTTCTATCTATACATAAACATATAGTTAGTTAAGCAAATTATTCAGGTTTTAAAAAAAATATGTTAAGGGTGTGTGAGATAGAGTTTAAAAGATCGATAGAAAAAATTTAGACTAAGTTAACCAAGTGTGAAGTGGATTTGTCTAAGGTTATTTTTCTTGGCCATGTAGATGTAGTCAAATAGATAAGGATTTATATATATTAAGGAAGTTTGAGATATAGTCGAATGATTATATTCCCTCTGATCAATTTGTTAAAGATGGACCTATTATTTTTGGACTGTTTAGTACCAAGTAAATTTTGAGATGATAAAAAGTATATTGACATAAGCTTCAAGGTCAATATAAGTAGAAATTGGAAAATATTATGTGTATTAGAATTAGGATGTGGGTTATGCAAGATTAAAGGTTTTAGTTTAAGTTACAAAGCAACTAGAGAATTATGGAAGAAATCAACTGACTCATAATATTGAGTTGGCAATAATTGAGGTTGATGGGTTGATAAAACACCACTATCTACATGGTGAATGGTGTTATATCTATACGGATTTCCAAAAGTCAAAAGTAGGTGTAGAAACAAATGAGTGAAAAGACAGGAAATGGATTAAATGCCTTTGATATTGAAGATGTGTTTATAAACTGCAAGTATAAAAGATTGGTGTGACAAAGCTGATAGATATTAATATTTTGAGAGTTTTGAATAGGTACTTATCGTTAAAGATAGATAGTGTTTTGATTGTATAATTAAATTAAAGCCTTGGTTGTAGGATCGATTTAAGGATCTTAAGAGAAAAGATGAAATTTTTTTGTGGTTGTCAAAAATGGAATAAGTGGAAAAAGGAGAACTAAAGACTCATTGTCTGATGAGCGATTATAGTACTATGGAAAAAGCTTAGAAGTAGGTATGGAAAGAGTTATCATTAAGTTTTTTTTTAAATAATTGGCATGTTAGTAAGTTTAAAAAAGGTATTAAGATAGCTTCACCTGAAGTTTTTTAAAAGAAAATGTCAGACACCATTAAGTTGGTTCGAATTGAAAGATTGAGAATGAGTGCAACTAAATTTGATCGAAGAAATTGAAGAAAAGGTGAAGATTATTTAAGATAATCTTAAGATAGTTGATGATTGACAAAAGTCCTACACGGATTTAAAGAGAAAGAAAATTAAATTCCAAGAAGGTGATAAAGTTTTCTCAAAGTTTTGCCTTGGTAAAAGATTCTCTGTTTTGGATACAAAGGAAAGCTCAATCCTAGATTCATTGTAACCTATGAGATCTTAAAATGAGTTGAATGAGTAGCCTATCAGTGAACGTTGTCATTAGAATGGAAAATATTCACAATGTCTTTCATGTTTCAATGCTCAAGAGATATACATCAGATCCTTCTCATATCATAGCACCAGTTCAGTATGATCTAACCTATAAAGAAGAACCAGTACATATTTTAGTATATAAAGTTAAATAATTAAGAAATTAGATGATTTTGTTAGTAAGAGTACTTTAGGTAATCACAAAATATAGAAGAGGTGGCATGGAAGCGTGTAGAGGACATAAAGAGAAAAGTTCCTCATCTATTTGTACAATGAAAAGTTGAGGACGAATTTTCTTAAGGGGGAGAATTGTAATACCCCAAACTTTGGGTCAATGACTGAAATGTAAGGATTTAAAATTTGGTGGTTTAATTTGAATAAATTAAAAAGTTATAAGGATTGATTTTGGAAATTCTATTTAGGACTTATTGCTAAATCTTGAAGAATAAAAGGACATTATGGTCTTTTAGCATAGAATGAATTTAATATTCATTTTTAAAGATATTTTAAGCATGTGGTTTAGAGAGAGACAAGAGAAAAATTTGGAAGCTGACTTTTCTCTTATTCTTCTACACGTGAAGCTCTGTTGTTAAAGTATGCTACTTTCAAGTTAGTTATTTCCTTAATTTTTGGGTTGATTTTAAATCATTAAGAGGAATGGAAACATAAGGAAAGCTTTAAGGTGAATAGAAACTAAGAGTTGGTGATTTAAGGATGAATCAGTAAAATGGGTTTTTAAGTGAAATGATGAATTTTGGTTAGCGATTGAATTTTAAAACATATTTTACTTGTCAAATGTATAATTAAAGGATTTGAAATGTTAGAAAGGATTGAGAACATGTTTGAAAAATTGGTAAGATTTTTAGTATCAAGAGTTCTATGGAGAAATTAGGGTATTAAAGGGGTTTTAATGGATATAAGTTAGTGGTAATAAGTGTAAGTGAGTTAAAGGCATGAATGGAGTTTAAAGTAGGAGATTTAAGTGAAGTTGTGTAAATTTTGGAAGTGAAATAGATGAATTCTGGGTAAAGGTATCGGTACTGGAAGAACAATACATATACTATCAGGTTAAATTAAAGGATTAAGTATGAATTTGATGAGCAATATCGAAACCAATTGAAGAAGTATTGGTACTGATGTGGGGATATCGGTACCAACAGGAAGGTATCGATATTGTATTGGAAAAAGGGAATTCTAGAATGCTAAAATGGTATCGGTACTGAAGTGGGTACGATACCATAGAAGAGAAGTATCGATACTGTGGGTAGAGTACCGATACTATTCAGTTGGAAATGTTAATTAAGTGTTTCATTTCGCTTAAATAAAAGTTAATGGGTTAGATGTTAATTGAGTTCTAGTATTCATATGGGTCATGTTATTTGTAGATTTGATTGAAAAGCAAATGCGGAACGAAGGGACGTACCAAGATAAAGTGAAAGAGAGAAGGAGTTGCTTATCGCTTAAGTGAGGCAAAGGTGAGTGCTATTTACCTATTTTATTTATGATTGCAGGACAGCTTACGATGAGCCAACCTTAAATGTTTTTGAATAAAATGAAATGCTATTAGTATATGTGAAGTTTTTCTATGTGAATACATTCTATATAAGTAAATGGATATGTTGAATAATGATATGTAACATGAAATAACCATGTGAATCACTATGAATGTATGTTATATGTGATTAAATGAAAATATTGAATAATTCTATGTGAAATGGAATACTATGAGTAATGAGTTGAATGTGAGTAAATAATAAAATGTGATAATGCTATGTGATAATGTTCTACGTGAAATGTTATGTAAATATGTGCTAAGTGGATATGTTCTATGGAACATAAATGGTAAGTGAAAAATGTTAAAAGAAATGATATGAATAAATTCTTTATGTGAATAAAAGATACTTGATTAATAAATGTGAAAGTGCCCCATAAGAATGTACACTATGAGAATAAGACACACTTTGAATAATGAAATGAGAAATAATTATATATGGTTAAAGCCCAAGGCATATGTGTGAGAATTAGATGTATAGTTGGCATGTTAAGAGTCGAGGGTTCTGTGTGGTCCCTCGAGACAAACATACGTGGTCCTTTGGGACAAACCTATGTGGTCCTTTGGGACAAACCTACGTGGTCCTTCGGGACAAATATATGGCACTTTGGTGCAAATTATGTGAACAGTGGGTGACTGAATTAGTGCACAACCTCAAGGTACTCAAATACCTAGAGTTCTCAGTAGTATGCATTGGGCTATTACAACAAAGTGATATAAATTGAATAATGTGTAAAAGTATACTTTTTCATGAAATATTTTCTACGAGATGAATAAACAAATTTTTTAAATGCTTTGTTATACTCGTATTTGCCTCACTAAGTCATTGACTTAGAGTGTGAATGTTTTCACACGTAGGTTCAAAGTGTGTTCACACTTAGGTTGGATCATTATCATATACGAATTAAGTTCAAATCGAGTCAATTTTTATCTTTTGATTAATTATTTTCATCTTTCACTAACGTTGAATTACAATTTGTAATTGTATATGATATAGAGTAAATTACTAAAAATATAAATAATCATGGTTCAATTTTATGAAAAATATAAAATTAAGAACTAAATTGAACAAATATGAAATTACAAGTAAAAAATTAAATAAATTAAACAACATGAATTGATGAGGGACCAAATCAAAATAATTTTAAAATATGAGGTTGAAATTAAAATAAAAAGTACTAAATTATACCTATTTGAAAAGTTATAGGCTAATTAAAAAATATAAATAAGTAATAAGTATAGGTCAATTTTAGATGCAAATATAATTTTAAGTACTAAATTGAACAAATATGAAATTACAAAAACAATTTAAATAAATTAAACAACACAAAGGGATCAAATCAAAATAATTGTAAAATGTGAAGAAAATCTGTAAAATAGACTAAATTGCATTCACTTCGAAAGATGATTTTTTTTAAACAATTAATATATATATATATATATATATATATATATTATATATATATAAACTATAGTTTATATTTATATTATTATATACTATATATAAACAATATATATTATGTATAAACTATATAGTTTATATTTATATTATAATATAATATATATAAACTATATATATTATGTATACTATATAGTTTATTAATATAAACTATATAGTGTATATATATATTATGTATAAACTATATATATCATGCATGAACTATAGAGTTTCTATATGAACTATTGAACAATATATAATCTATATAGTTATATATAAATTAATACGAATTAATTTAAATATATACAACTTTTATGTATAAATTGTTAGAGTATGTCCCATTATCAATCATATAATGCTTGTAATAATACATTTATTTACCAATTTTATTGAATAAAGGCATTGTCAATATTATTTTCAGTTATATGTCTATGTTTAACATAAACTGAAAAATAATAAAGTCCATATAATAACATTATTAGAAGATCCATAGTCAAGTATTATTATGGCCATGGACAATAATAATACGCTTAAGACTAACATGTTATTTATTGATGACAAGGAGTTGTCATTGACATAAAGATGTCAGAATTGATACATGATTATATTGTTGGAGAACAAAGTATTGGATTGATCCATCATGAGCATATGTCTTGGATTATTATGTAATGGTCATAACATTGCTCATGGTGATGACTATATCTATGTTCCTCATACTTGAAATCATTGTCATCCCAACATATATTGTTGTATGTTTTGATACAGTTAAACATGCTCCATAACTGGTTGCACTATAAAGAATGTTATTGAATATATCTTTATATATGTAGTGGGGCGTCTATGGTTAAGATAGGATTTATCCTTCCTACATAATAGGAAATATATCACATGCCACTTGATTGAGTGAGACTAGAAATGCATGGCCATGCTCGAATAAGTTGATATGTGATATCACAAATTATTCGTTAATTATAGTCTACTCTTGATAACAAGAAACAATAGATGGGCTATACAAGTGTGACTATTCTAAGACTTGTGCCTATTCTAGATATAAAGGACAAAGGGATGTAATAGTTAATCACAAAGATGATATGTCGAATTATAATTTCTTTTAACTTAGGTGACAATGATATTGCTAGATGTCACTCATTGTATGTAATATTAGAATTGTTCTAATATTACTACTAACGTTACAAGAACCTAAAAGGTCACACCCTAGGAATAAAATGAGCAAATATGTACAATTTATTGTATGTTACTCAAATATATCTAGAGTTAAGATATGTTTATTTGATATACATATGATTTTAATTATTCTGAATATAGTAAGTACGCATTAAAATAATGTAATTTAGATTACAACTCTTTTAATTGATATTTAATTCAGAATAATTAAATAATTTTTTAAATAAACATTAAAGATTGTAATTCAGATTATAAGTCTTTAATGTATATTTAATTTGAATTAATTAAATAATATTTTATTTATTAATTCAAAATAACTTTAAAAACCCTAAGATGTTAGGGTAATTTATATATTTAAATGAGGTAAGGTCTAGCAGCCGTTTTCACTTTAGTCGTTTTTCTCAAAACCGATTTTGGGAAACGAAAATTTTGCTCTCAATCGGGTGAACTAAGTAGAGGACGAGACGTGTTTTCGTGGAGGCTTAAAATTCGAACCGTTCATGATCACCACTTCTCGCTGCTATATTTGCTGTTTTTCAAGGAACCTATTGTAAGTATTTGCATCCTTTCCTCCCGATTTCGGTTTTACGTACTTGGATTACTGGTGAGATTGTCGAGTTTTGTTTCCGCTGCATCGTGGGGTGCTCTGACGGTCCTAACAGTGGTATCAAAGCCACTTGTATGATCCGAAATATGGTTAAATTCTTGGTTGGTGATATCATTATTCGAATCGTTAACCGCAATGATTAATATATTAATTTGTTAATCTATTTTTCAATCTATTTGGTACTGCAAGGATTTACAAAATCCATATGTCAATTGTTGGCATGATGATCCCTGGGAGTGTGATAGTAGATCGCGTTTGGTAGTGGAACAATGGTTGTTCCGATGTAGAAATCCTCCAGGATTGAAAATCCCAAAAGCACGATTCTGTTGATAAGTGTTATCAAATTGTGAGGTTTTTCTATAGAAACGGAAGTACTACTTTTCAAAAAATCCCATTGGTCGTATTTCGACGGCCGATGCGCTCTAGGGGTTCTGCCCCTTGACCCTTCAACAACAGTACAAATTGAAGGCCCATATTAATAATTTTTTAACAAAGGCGTAACAACGTGTAGATATATATGATATGTTTGTTTTACACGGTGTTTGACATGTATGGTTATTTCCCTTACTCAATTTACAATGGTTTAATTTGAAATACGGTCTGTGAGCCGTGCCTTCCCATATCCCAGTTGTATTTCTCTTCACATCTTACTCCCTCGTATGTAAACGAGTTTCTTTTAAAATTGTAATCCTATGAAGATGCACAAAGAGCAGAAGAATGGTGAGAAGATACCTAGAGAGTAGTCTTAGGCTCTAGGGTTTTTTGTTCTCCCATTGGCTTGGGATTGGCCACCTTAGTCATTGTTTTTGGGCTATAACCATTGCATCTTATTTATTGCTATATATATTATGTATGAAATGCATCAAATGATAAAATAAGAATGAATACTGATGAGATCAATAAGGACCTAATATTAAAATAAACAATGATGAGATAATTATTATACAAATCCCTCTTTATAATCTAAGTTTAACTTAACCATCAAATATTTACCCTCGTTAAGGCTTCGATCGATATTGTGTGGGCTTTGTCAAAGCATTGGCACATAAATCTATCTTGGTTGAACTTGAAGAATAAACAAGTGATATTCATTGGTTGAGATATTGGTAATAACATAGCTAGGTTATTCTAATATGATTAGAAACCTAGAGGTTAAATATTTGGATAAGTCATGAGATGACTTGAACAAGAGTTGTTCACCAAAAGGAAGAGTTACATGAGGTGTAACTAGTAAAGTGTTACTTACCTAAATAATCATTATCCTAAAAGAAAAGCCAAAGCTGATTTAGGAAATTGATGTATTATGGATCCACACCCACTAGAAAAATTTTCGTTGATTTTTACTGAAATTAAAACAGAGAAGATTTTTAATTTTGGATAAAATAGTGGGAGTAATCTGTAAATAAAGACCTATTTATAAATTTTAATTCTGTAAATTTACTTACTTTAATAATTGAATTGTTGTAGATTTAATGGCAAACAACACTTTATCACTGCGATCACTCTTTGAGAAGGACAAACTTAATGGCATAAAATTCCTTGACTGGTTTTGGAATTTGATAATTGTTCTCAAACAGGAAAGGAAGGAATATGACAATGAAGAACCTACTCCTGATGAACCGACACCATTACTCCTGAGCTTCAGAAGCAACATGAGGACATAGTTGCATATCAGATGATACAAAATCTCGAAGAGATATATAATGGGCAAGCATGTCAAGAGAGATATGAGACCTCTAAAGCTCTATTTTAAAGCAAAATGACAGAGGGGACTCCTATAGGAGCTCATGTCATCAAGATGTTGGGCTACATCCAAAAGTTGGAAAAGTTGGGATTTCCTCTTAAAGATGAATTGGCTACCGATGTTATCCTGCAATCGTTGCCAAATAGCTTTAGCCAATTTTTCCTTAATTTCAACATGAATGAAATTAACAAGACTTTTCCACAGTTACTTGGCATGTTACGAACTGCTAAAAGTAACATGAAAAAGGTTGGACCTAAGCCCATTCTGATGGTCCACAAGGATAAAAGAAAGGGATAAAAAAAGGTAGTGGCAAAGTCTAAGGGTGATGGTAAGGCTAAACTGAAAGGGGAAAATGCATTGAAACTAAAAGGGGGAGTTAACAAGGAAGGAAAATGTTCCCATTGTGATAAGACCGAACATTAGAAGAGAAACTATCATGTTTACCTTGAAGAGGTCAAGAAGGCAAAAGCAAACGGAACATTTGTTTCATTTATTTATGTTATTGATGTTAATTTGTATACATCTACTTCTTAGGTATTAGATAATGGTTGTGGTTCTTATATTTGTACTTATATTCAGGGATTGCAAAAGAGAAAGAATCTGGCTAAAGGAGACGTAGACCTACGAGTGGGAAATGGAGCAAGAGTTGTTGCATTAGCTATAGGGACATATGTTTTATCTTTGCCTAGTGGACTTGATTTATATTTAAAGGATTGTTATTTTATGCCTAGTTTGACTAAGAACATTATTTCTATTTCTTTTTTGGACAAGATTGGTTTTGAGATTATTATTAAGAATAATTGTTGTTTTTTTATCTCTATAATGTTTTTTATGGTTCAACACAATTGGTTAATGGTATCTATATTTTGGATCAAGGAAACACCATCTATAACATAAATACTAAGAGATCAAAAATAAATGACTCGAATCAAACTTATATTTGGCATTGTTGTTTAGGCCATATAAGTGAGAAACGCACATTAAAACTCCATAAAGATGGATTTTTAGATTCATTTGTTTTCGAACAATATGATGTATATGAATCTTGCTTGTTGGGAAAAATGACTAAAGCTCCTTTTAATAGTAAAGATGAGAGAGCAAGTGTTTAATGGGGTTAATACATAGTGATGTATGTGGACCAATGAATACATAAGCCAGAGGTGGATTCCATAACGTCATTACTTTCGCCGATGACTTTAGTCGGTATGGGTATATTTATCTTATGTGAAAAAAATCTAAAGCCCTTGAAAAGTTTAAGAAATTTAAAAATGAAGTACAAAATCAACTAGGCATGAGTATTAAGGCACTTCGATCAGATCGAGGTGGAGAATACGTAAGCATAGAGTTTGATGAACTCCTCAAAGAATGTGGGATTGTCTCACATCTTACACCACCTGGTAAACCATAGTGGAATGGAGTTTCTGAAAGAAGGAATCGAACATTGTTAGACATGGTTCGATCGATGATAAGTCCTAGTGATCTTTCTATTTCTTTTTGGGGACATATACTCGAAACAGTCGTTTTCACACTAAATCGTGTTCCATCTAAATCTGTTCAAAAGACTCCATATGATATATGGACTGGGAAGCGTCCTAGTATGTCTTTTATGAAGATTTGGGTTGTGAAGCTTATGTAAAACATCATATGTCTACAAAGCTCAAACCAAAATCTCATAAGTGTATATTTGTTAGATATTCTAAAGAAACTATTGTATATTATTTCTTCACCCTAACGAGAACAAAGTGTTTCTTGCTCGAACATGAGTTTTACTCAAAAGAGAATTTCTCTCAAAGAAAGGGAATGGTAGAAATATTGAACTTGGAGAAGTTCAAGAATAACAGATCAATGAACCTGAAGTTGAGCATGTTTCATAAGTTGTTAAGGAGCATTCAACATATTTAGAAACACAACCACTGTGCAGATCTACAAGAGAACGCCGTGCACCTGAGAGATTTGGATTTCTCATTACTGTACATGGATATGTTCTTTTTATGGATCAAGATGAGCCCAGGACTTATCATGAGGCAATGTCTAGCCCAGACTCTGAGAAATGGCTTGAAGCCATGCGATCTGAGATGGATTTTATGTTAACAAACAAAGTATGGACTTTGGTTCAACCACCTGAAGGGGTCAAAACTATAGGGTATAAATGGGTTTTCAAGAAGAAAACTGACATGGATGGTAATGTACAAACATACAAGGGGCGATTAGTCGCTAAAGGTTTTCTACAAGTCCATGGTGTAGACTATGATGAAACATTCTCCCTTGTAGCTATGTTTAAGTCCATCTGGATCTTGCACACAATAGTTGTATTCCATGATTATGAAATCTGGAAAATGGACGTCAAACTGCTTTCTTTAATGAAAACTTGAAGAGGATGTTTATATCACACAACCAAAAGGTTTTGTCATTCCAGGAAATGGTGGAAAGGTTTGTAAGCTATAGAGGTCTATTTATGGACTAAAGCAAGCTTCTAGAAGCTGGAATCTTCGTTTCAATGATGCAATCAAAGAGTTTAGTTTTATAAAAAATGAAGATGATCCTTGTATTTATAAGAAGGCTAGTGGGAGCATTGTTTTCTTCCTAACCTTGTATGTAGACGAAATACTCATCATAGGAAATGCTATACCTACTTTACAACCAATTAAGACTTGGTTAGGTAGTTATTTTTCTATGAAATATTTGGGTGAGGCAGTGTATATCTTCGGAGTTAAGATCTATAGAGATAGATCAAGGCAACTTCTAGGTCTGAGTCAAAGTACATATATAGACAAAGTGCTAAAAAGGTTCAGTATGGAAGAAACTAAGAAAGGATTTTTACCTATGAGACATGACATTTCTCTTTCGAAGGAAATATGTCCTTCAACTCCACAAGAAAGAGAACGGATGAATAAGATTCCATATGCTTCGACTATTGGTTCTATCATGTATTTCATGATATATACTTGACCAGATGTATTGTATGCTTTAAGCATGACTAGTCGGTATCAAGCAAACCCTGGTAAAAATCACTGGGTTGCGGTTAAAAATATCCTTAAGTACTTAAGAATAACTAAGGATAAATTTCTTGTCTATGTAGGGGAGGAAGAGCTTAGTGTAAAAGGTTATATTGATACCAGCTTCCAAACTAACAAGGATGACTCACGATCGTAATCGAGTTTTGTGTTTTGTCTTAATGTATGTGCTTTGAGCTGGAAAAGTTTGAAGCAAGACACAGTAGTTGATTCTACAATAGAGGCTGAATACATTGCAGCCAGTGAAATAACAAAAGAGGTTGTTTGGATAAAGAAGCTCATATTGGAATTAGGGGTTATTCCCAACATATCAGATGTTGGAGAACTCCGTTTTGACAATAATGGAGCCATTGCACAAGAAAAGGAACTCAGATCTCATCAACGATCCAAACATATTCTTAGGCATTTTCATCTCATTTGAGAGATCATAGATCGATGAGATATGGAAATATGCAGAGTACACATGGATGAAAACATTGTTGAACCCTTGATGAAGCCTCTTACATAGCATAGGCATGATCGTCACACTGAGTCACTCGGTATTAGATATGTGAGTGATTGGTCTTAGTTCTAGTGGGAGATTGTTAGAGTATGCTTTTAGAAACGAAGATTCCAGCTTCTAGAAGCTTGCTTTAGTCCATAAATAGACCTCTATAGCTTACAAACCTTTCCACCATTTCCTGGAATGAAAAAACCTTTTGGTTGTGTCATATACACATCCTCTTCAAGTTTTTCATTAAAGAAAGCAGTTTTGACGTCCATTTTCCAGATTTCATAATCATGGAATACAACTATTGTGTGCAAGATCCAGATGGACTTAAACATAGCTACAAGGGAGAATGTTTCATCATAGTCTACACCATGAACTTGTAGAAAACCTTTTGCGACTAATCGCCCCTTGTATGTTTGTACATTACCATCCATGTCGGTTTTCTTCTTGAAAACCCATTTATACCCTATAGTTTTGACCCCTTCAGGTGGTTGAACCAAAGTCCATACTTTGTTTGTTAACATGAAATCCATCTCAGATCGCATAGCTTCAAGCTATTTCTCAGAGTCTGGGCTAGACATTGCCTCCTGATAAGTCCTGGGCTCATCTTGATCCATAAAAAGAACATATCCATGTACAGTAATGAGAAATCCAAATCTCTTAGGTGCACGTCGTTCTCTTGTAGATCTGCACAGTGGTTGTGTTTCTAAATATGTTGAATGCTCCTTAACAACTTATGAAACATGCTCAACTTCAGGTTCATTGATATGTTGTTCTTGAACTTCTCCAAGTTCAATATTTCTACCATTCCCTTTCTTTGAGAGAAATTCTCTTTTGAGTAAAACTCATGTTCGAACAACAAATACTTTGTTCTCGTTAGGGTGAAGAAATAATATACATTAGTTTCTTTAGAATATCCAACAAATATACACTTATGAGATTTTGGTTTGAGCTTTGTAGACATATGATGTTTTACATAAGCTTCACAACCCAAATCTTCATAAAAGACATACCAGCTTCCAAACTAACAAGGATGACTCACGATCGTAATCGAGTTTTGTGTTTTGTCTTAATATATGTGCTTTGAGCTGGAAAAGTTTGAAGCAAGACACAGTAGCTGATTCTACAATAGTGGCTGAATACATTGCATCCAGTGAAATAACAAAAGAGGTTGTTTGGATAAAGAAGTTTATATTGGAATTAGGGGTTGTTCCCAACATATCAGATGTTGGAGAACTCCGTTTTGACAATAATGGAGCCATTGCACAAGCAAAGGAACTCAGATCTCATCAACGATCCAAACATATTCTTAGGCATTTTCATCTCATTTGAGAGATCATATATCGATGAGATATGGAAATATGCATAGTACACATGGATGAAAACATTGTTAAACCCTTGATGAAGCCTCTTACATAGCATAGGCATGATCGTCACACTGAGTCACTCGGTATTAGATATGTGAGTGATTGGTCTTAGTTCTAGTGGGAGATTGTTAGAGTATGCTTTTAGAAACGAAGATTCCAGCTTCTAGAAGCTTGCTTTAGTCCATAAATAGACCTCTATAGCTTACAAACCTTTCCACCATTTTATGGAATGACAAAACCTTTTGGTTGTGTAATATACACATCCTCTTCAATTTTTTCATTAAAGAAAGCGGTTTTGACGTCCATTTTCCAGATTTCATAATCATGGAATACAACTATTGTGTGCAAGATCCAGATGGACTTAAACATAGCTACAAGGGAGAATGTTTCGTCATAGTCTACACCATGAACTTGTAGAAAACCTTTAGCGACTAATCGCCCCTTGTATGTTTGTACATTACCATCCATGTCGGTTTTCTTCTTGAAAACCCATTTATAGCCTATAGTTTTGACCCCTTCAGGTGGTTGAACCAAAGTCCATTGTTTGTTTGTTAACATGAAATCCATCTCAGATCGCATGGCTTCAAGCCATTTCTCAGAGTCTGGGCTAGACATTGCCTCCTGATAAGTCCTAGGCTCATCTTGATCCATAAAAAGAACATATCCATGTACAGTAATGAGAAATCCAAATCTCTCAGGTGCACGGCGTTCTCTTGTAGATCTGCACAGTGGTTATGTTTCTAAATATGTTGAATTCTCCTTAACAACTTATGAAACATGCTCAACTTCAGGTTCATTGATATGTTGTTCTTGAACTTCTCCAAGTTCAATATTTCTACCATTCCCTTTCTTTGAGAGAAATTCTCTTTTGAGTAAAACTCATGTTCGAGCAACAAACACTTTGTTCTCGTTAGGGTGAAGAAATAATATACATTAGTTTCTTTAGAATATCCAACAAATATACACTTATGAGATTTTGGTTTGAGCTTTGTAGACATATGATGTTTTACATAAGCTTCACAACCCAAATCTTCATAAAAGACATACTAGGACGCTTCCCAGTCCATATATCATATGGAGTCTTTTGAACAGATTTAGATGGAACACGATTTAGTGTGAAAGCGACTGTTTCGAGTATATGTCCCCAAAAAGAAATAGAAAGATCACTATGACTTATCATCGATCGAACCATGTCTAACAATGTTCGATTCTTTCTTTCAGAAACTCCATTCCACTATGGTTTACCAGGTGGTGTAAGATGTGAGACAATCCCACATTCTTTGAGGAGTTCATCAAACTCTATGCTTACGTATTCTCCACCTCGATCTGATCGAAGTGCCTTAATACTCATGCCTAGTTGATTTTGTACTTCATTTTTAAATTTCTTAAACTTTTCAAGGGGTTTAGATTTTTTTCACATAAGATAAATATACCCATACCGACTAAAGTCATCGGCGAAAGTAATGAAGTTATGGAATCCACCTCTGGCTTATATATTCATTGGTCCACATACATCACTATGTATTAACCCCATTAAAACACTTGCTCGCTCATCTTTACTATTAAAAGGAGCTTTAGTCATTTTTCCCAACAAACAAGATTCATATACATCATATTGTTCGAAAACAAATGAATCTAAAAATCCATCTTTATGGAGTTTTAATGTGCGTTTCTCACTTATATGGCCTAAACAACAATGCCAAATATAAGTTTGATTCGAGTCATTTATTTTTGATCTCTTAGTATTTATGTTATAGATGGTGTTTCCTTGATCCAAAATATAGATACCATTAACCAATTGTGTTGAACCATAAAAAACATTATAGAGATAAAAAAACAACAATTATTCTTAATAATAATCTCAAAACCAATCTTGTCCAAAAAAGAAATAGAAATAATGTTCTTAGTCAAACTAGGCACAAAATAACAATCCTTTAAATATAAATCAAGTCCACTAGGCAAAGATAAAACATATGTCCCTATAGCTAATGCAACAACTCTTGCTCCATTTCCCACTCGTAGGTCTACGTCTCCTTTAGCCAGATTCTTTCTCTTTTGCAATCCCTGAATATAAGTACAAATATAAGAACCACAACCATTATCTAATACCTAAGAAGTATATGTTTACAAATTAACATCAATAACATAAATAAATGAAACAAATGTTCCGTTTGCTTTTGCCTTCTTGACCTCTTCAAGGTAAACATGATAGTTTCTCTTCTAGTGTTCGGTCTTATCACAACGGGAACATTTTCCTTCCTTGTTAACTCCCCCTTTTGGTTTCAATGCATTTTCCCCTTTCAGTTTAGCCTTACCATTACCCTTAGACTTTGCCACTACCTTTTTTTATCCCTTTCTTTTGTCCTTGTGGACCATCAGAATGGGCTTAGGTCCAACCTTTTTCATGTTACTTTTAGCAGTTCGTAACATGCCAAGTAACTGTGGAAAGTCTTGTTAATTTCATTCATGTTGAAATTAAGGAAAAATTGGCTAAAGCTATTTGGCAACGATTGCAGGATAACATCGGTAGCCAATTCATCTTTAAGAGGAAATCCCAACTTTTTTAACTTTTGGATGTAGCCCAACATCTTGATGACATGAGCTCCTATAGGAGTCCCCTCTGTCATTTTGCTTTAAAAAAGAGCTTTAGAGGTCTCATATCTATCTTGACATGCTTGCCCATTATATATCTCTTCGAGATTTTGTATCATCTGTTATGCAACTATGTCCTCATGTTGCTTCTGAAGCTCAAGAGTAATGGTGCCGGTTCATCAGGAGTAGGTTCTTCATTGTCATATTCCTTCCTTTCATGTTTGAGAACAATTATCAAATTCCAAAACCAGTCAAGGAATTTTATGCCATTAAGTTTGTCCTTCTCAAGGAGTGATCGCAGTGATAAAGTGTTGTTTGCCATTAAATCTACAACAATTCAATTATTAAAGTAAGTAAATTTACAGAATTAAAATTTATAAATAGGTCTTTATTTACAAATTACTCCCACTATTTTATCCAAAATTAAAAATCGTCTCTGTTTTAATTTCAGTAAAAATCAACGAAAATTTTTCTAGTGGGTGTGGATCCATAATACATCAATTTCCTAAATCAGCTTTGGCTTTTCTTTTAGGATAATGATTATTTAGTTAAGTAACACTTTAATAGTTACATCTCATGTAACTCTTCCTTTTGGTGAACAACTCTTGTTCAAGTCATCTCATGACTTATCCAAATATTTAACCTCTAGGTTTCTAATCATATTAGAATAACCTAGCTATGTTATTACCAATATCTCAACCGGTGAATATCACTTGTTTATTCTTCACGTTCAACCAAGATAGATTTATGTGCCAATGCTTTGACAAAGCCCACACAATATCGATCGAAGCCTTAACGAGGGTAAATATTTGATGGTTAAGTTAAACTTAGATTATAAAGAGGGATTTGCATAATTATCTCATCATTGTTTGTTTTAATATTAGGTCCTTATTGATCTCATCAGTATTCATTCTTATTTTATCATTTGATGCATTGCATACATAATATATATAGCAATAAATAAGATGCAATGGTTATAGCCCAAAAACAATGACTAAGGTGGCCAATCCCAAGCCAATGGGAGAACAAAAAACCCTAGAGCCTAAGACTACTCTCTAGGTATCTTCTCGCCATTCTTTTGCTCTTTGTGCATCTTCATAGGATTACAATTTGAAAAGAAACTCGTTTACATACGAGGGAGTAAGATGTGAAGAGAAATACAACTGGGATATGGGAAGGCACGGCTCACAGACCGTATTTCAAATTAAACCATTGTAAATTGAGTAAGGGAAATAACCATACATGTCAAACACCGTGTAAAACAAACATATCATATATATCTACACGTTGTTACGCCTTTGTTAAAAATTATTAATATGGACCTTCAATTTGTACTATTTTTGAAGGGTCAAGGGGCAGAACCCCTAGAGCGCATCGGCCGTCGAAATACGACCAATGGGATTTTTTGAAAAGTAGTACTTCCGTTTCTATAGAAAAACCTCACAATTTGATAACAATTATCAACAGAATCGTGCTTTTGGGATTTTCAATCCTGGAGGATTTCTACATCGGAACAACCATTGTTCCAC
Source organism: Hibiscus syriacus (assembly GCF_006381635.1). Classification (NCBI taxonomy): domain Eukaryota; kingdom Viridiplantae; phylum Streptophyta; class Magnoliopsida; order Malvales; family Malvaceae; genus Hibiscus; species Hibiscus syriacus. The sequence continues at coordinate 7,229,651 of NW_024062800.1, read as the reverse complement.
TACCAAACGCGATCTGCTATCGCACTCCCAGGGATCATCATGCCAACAATTGACATATGGATTTTGTAAATCCTTGCAGTACCAAATAGATTGAAAAATAGATTAACAAATTAATATATTAATCATTGCGGTTAACGATTCGAATAATGATATCATGCATATTTGCCGAAAATGATAAAATTAGAACATGCATCTAATACATATCGCACCAACCAAGAATTTAACCATATTTCGGATCGTACAAGTGGCTTTGATACCGCTGTTAGGACCGTCGGAGCACCCCATGACGCAGCGGAAACAAAACTCGACAGTCTCACCAGTAATCCAAGTACGTAAAACCGAAATCGGGAAGAAAGGATGCAAATACTTACAATAGGTTCCTTGAAAAACAACAAATATAGCAGCGAGAAGTGGTGATCATGAACGGTTCGAATTTTAAGCCTCCACGAAAACACGTCTCGTCCTCTACTTAGTTCACCCAATTGAGAGCAAAATTTTCGTTTCCCAAAATCGGTTTTGAGAAAAACGACTAAAGTGAAAACGGCTGCTAGACCTTACCTCATTTAAATATATAAATTACCCTAACATCTTAGGGTTTTTAAAGTTATTTTGAATTAATAAATAAAATATTATTTAATTAATTCAAATTAAATATACATTAAAGACTTATAATATGAATTACAATCTTTAATGTTTATTTAAAAAATTATTTAATTATTCTGAATTAAATATCAATTAAAAGAGTTGTAATCTAAATTACATTATTTTAATGCGTACTTACTATATTCAGAAAATTAAAATCATATGTATATCAAATAAACATATCTTAACTCTAGATATATTTGAGTAACATACAATAAATTGTACATATTTGCTCATTTTATTCCTAGGGTGTGACCTTTTAGGTTCTTGTAACGTTAGTAGTAATTATTAGAACAATTCTAATATTACATACAATGAGTGACATCTAGCAATATATCATTGTCACCTAAGTTAAAAGAAATTATAATTCGACATATCATCTTTGTGATTAACTATTACATCCCTTTGTCCTTTATATCTAGAATAGGCACAAGTCTTAGAATAGTCACACTTGTATAGCCCATCTATTGTTTCTTGATATCTAGAGTAGACTATAATTAATGAATAATTTGTGATATCACATATCAACTTATTCGAGCATGGCCATGCATTTTCTAGTCTCACTCAATCAAGTGGCATGTGATATATTTCCTATTATGTAGGAAGGACAAATCCTATCTTAACCATAGACACCCCACTACATATATAAAGATATATTCAATAACATTCTTTATAGTGCAACCAGTTATGGAGCATGTTTAACTGTATCAAAACATACAACAATATATGTTGGGATGACAATGATTTCAAGTCTGAGGAATATAGATATAGTCATCACCATGAGCAATGTTATGACCATTACATAATAATCCAAGACATATGCTCATGATGGATCAATCCAATACTTTGTTCTCCAACAATATAATCATGTATCAATTCTGACATCTTTATGTCAATGACAACTCCTTGTCATTAATCAATAACATGTTAGTCTTAAGCGTATTATTATTGTCCATGGCCATAATAATACTTGACTATGGATCTTCTAATAATGTTATTATATGGACTTTATTATTTTTCAGTTTATGTTAAACACAGACATATAACTGAAAATAATATTGACAATTCCTTTATTCAATAAAATCGGTAAATAAATGTATTATTACAAGCATTATATGATTGATAATGGGATATACTCTAACAATTTATACATAAAAGTTGTATATATTTAAATATAATTCGTATATAATTTATATATAAACTATATAGATTATATATTGTTCAATAGTTCATATAGAAACTCTATAGTTTATGCATGATATATATAGTTTATACATAATATATATATACACTATATAGTTTATATTAATAAACTATATAGTATACATAATATATATAGTTTATATATATTATATTATAATATAAATATAAACTATATAGTTTATACATAATATATATTGTTTATATATAGTATAAAATAATATAAATATAAACTATATAGTTTATATATATATATATATATATATATATATATTATAATTGTTTTAAAAAAATCATCTTTCGAAGTGAATGCAATTTAGTCTATTTTACAGATTTTCTTCACATTTTACAATTATTTTGATTTGATCCCTTTGTGTTGTTTAATTTATTAAATTTTTTTTTTTGTAATTTCATATTTGTTCAATTTAGTACTTAAAATTATATTTGCATCTAAAATTGACCAATACTTATTACTTATTTATATTTTTTAATTAGCCTATAACTTTTTAAATAGGTATAATTTAGTACTTTTTATTTTAATTTCAACCTCACATTTTAAAATTATTTTGATTTGGTCCCTCATCAATTCATGTTGTTTAAGTTATTTAAATTTTTACTTGTAATTTCATATTTGTTCAATTTAGTTCTTAATTTTATATTTTTCATAAAATTGATCCATGATTATTTATATTTTTAGTAATTTACTCTAAATCATATACAATTACAAATTGCAATTCAACGTTAGTGAAAGATGAAAATAATTAATCAAAAAATAAAAATTGACTCGATTTGAACTTAATTCGTATATGATAAAGATCCAACCTAAGTGTGAACACACTTTGAACCTACGTGTGAAAACATTCACACGCTAAGTCATTGACTTAGTGAGGCAAATACGAGTATAACAAAGCATTTAAAAAAATTGCTTATTCATCTCATAGAAAATATTTCATGAAAAAGTATACTTTTACACATTATTCAATTTATATCACTTTGTTGTAATACCGAGTATAATAAATATACATTAGTTCCTTTGCTTGTGCAATGGCTCCATTATTGTCAAAACGAAGTTCTCCAACATCTGATATGTTGGGAACAACCCCTAATTCCAATATGAACTTCTTTATCCAAACAACCTCTTTTGTTATTTCACTGGCTGCAATGTATTCAGCCTCTATTGTAGAATCAGCTACTGTGTCTTGCTTCAAACTTTTCCAGCTCAAAGCACGTACATTAAGACAAAACACAAAACTCGATTACGATCGTGAGTCATCCTTGTCAGTTTGGAAGCTGGTATCAATATAACCTTTTACACTAAGCTCTTCCTCCCCTACATAGACAAGAAATTTATCCTTAGTTATTCTTAAGTACTTAAGGATATTTTTAACCGCAACCCAGTGATTTTTACCAGGGTTTGCTTGATACCGACTAGTCATGCTTAAAGCATACAATACATCTGGTCAAGTACATATCATAAAATACATGATAGAACCAATAGTCGAAGCATATGGAATCTTATTCATCCGTTCTTTTTCTTGTGGAGTTGAAGGACATATTTCCTTCGAAAGAGAAATGCCATGTCTCATAGGTAAAAATCCTTTCTTAGTTTCTTCCATATTGAACCTTTTCAGCACTTTGTCTATATATGTACTTTGACTCAGACCTAAAAGTTGCCTTGATCTATCTCTATAGATCTTAACTCCGAAGATATACACTGCCTCACCCAAATCTTTCATAGAAAAATAACTACCTAACCAAGTCTTAATTGGTTGTAAAGTAGGTATATCATTTCCTATGATGAGTATTTCGTCTACATACAAGGTTAGGAAGAAAACAATGCTCCCACTAGCCTTCTTATAAACACAAGGCTCATCTTCATTTTTGATAAAACTAAACTCTTTGATTGCATCATTGAAACGAAGATTCCAGCCTCTAGAAGCTTGCTTCAGTCCATAAATAGACCTCTATAGCTTACAAACCTTTCCACCATTTCCTGGAATGACAAAACCTTTTGGTTGTGTCATATACACATCCTCTTCAAGTTTTTCATTAAAGAAAGCGGTTTTGACGTCCATTTTCCAGATTTCATAATCATGGAATACAACTATTGTGTGCAAGATCCAGATGGACTTAAACATAGCTACAAGGGAGAATGTTTCGTCATAGTCTACACCATGATCGTAATCGAGTTTTGTGTTTTGTCTTAATGTACGTTCTTTGAGCTAGAAAAGTTTGAAGCAAGACACAGTAGTTGATTATACAATAGAGGCTGAATACATTGCACAAGCAAAGGAACTCAAATCTCATCAACGATCCAAACATATTCTTAGGCATTTTCATCTCATTTGAGAGATCATAGATCGATGAGATATGGAAATATGCAGAGTACACATGGATGAAAACATTGTTGAACCCTTGATGAAGCCTCTTACATATCATAGGCATGATCGTCACACTGAGTCACTCGGTATTAGATATGTGAGTGATTGGTCTTAGTTCTAGTGGGAGATTGTTAGAGTATGCCAAAGACCAATCATATGATGATTGTAATAATACATTTATTTACAAATTTTATTGAATAAAGGCATTACCAAAATTATTTTTTGTTATATGTTTGTGTTTAACATAAACTGAAAGATAATAAAGTCCATATAATAACATTATTAGAAGATACATAGTCAAGTATTATTATGGTCATGAACAATAATATATGCTTAAGACTAGCATGTTATTGATTGATGACAAGGAGTTGTCATTGACATAGAGATGTAAGAATTGATACATGCTTATATTGTTAGAGAACAATGTATTGGATTGACCCATCATGAGCATAAGTCTTGGATTATTATGTAATAGTCATAACATTGCTCATGGTGATGACTATATGTATGATCCTCAGACTTGAGATCAATGTCATCCCAACATATATTGTTGTATATTTTGATACAGTTAAACATTCTTCGTATCTGGTTACACTATATAGACTGTTATTGAATATATCTCGATATATTTAGTGGGCGTGTATGGTTAAGATAGGATTTGTCCTTCCTACATAATAGGAAATATATCACAGGCCACTTGATTGATTGAGACTAGAAATGCATGATAATCTCGAATAGTTGATGTGTGATATCACAAATTATTCGTTAATCATAATCTACTCCAGATATCAAGAAACAATAGATGGGCTATACAAGTGCGACTATTCTAAGACTTGTGCCTATTCTAGATATAAAGGACAAAAGGATGTAATAGTTAATCACAAAGATGATATGTCGAATCATAATTTCTTGTAACTTAGGTGACAATGATATATTGCTAGATGTCACTCATTGTATGTAATATTAGAATTGATCTAATAATTACTACTAACGTTACAAGAACATACAAGGTCATACCCTAGGATTGAAATGAGCAAATATGTACAATTTGTTGTATGTTACTGAAATATATCTAGAGTTAAGATATGTATATTTTATATACATATGATTTTAATTATTCTGAATATAGTAAGTATGCATTAAAAGAATGTAATTTAGATTACAACTCTTTTAATTGATATTTAATTCAGAATAATTAAATAAGTTTTTAAATAAACATTAAATATTGTAATTCAGATTATAAGTCTTTAATGTTTATTTAATTTGAATTAATTAAATAATATTTTATTTATTAATTTAGAATAACTTTAAAATCCTAAGAAATTAGGGTAATTGATATATTTAAATTAGGTAAGATCTAGCAGCCGTTTTCACTTCAGCCATTTTTCTCAAAACTGATTTTGGGAAAATAAAATTTTGCTCTCAATCGAGTGAACTAAGTAGAGGCTGAGACGTGTGTTCGTGGGCGCTTACAATTTGAACCGTTCGTGATCACCACTTCTCGCTACTATCTTTGATGTTTTTCAAGGAACCCATTGTAAGTATTCACATCATTTCCTCCCGATTTCGGTTTTACATACTTGGATCGCTGATGAGACCGTCGAGTTTTGTTTCCAATGTGCCGTGTGGTGCTTCGACGGTCCTAACATATATATATATACATGTATAATAATATAAAGTATAAGTATATTATATATATATAAAGTATATATACATATAAAGTATATAATTAATATATATATATATATATATATATATATATATATATATATGTTCGTATGTATGTATATAGACTATAAATTAAAAGTATATATATAAACTATAAAGTGTATATATAAAGTATAATTATAAAGAATAAAGTATATAAGCGTATAATATAAAGTATATAAGTATATAATATAAAATATATAAGTATTAAATATAAAGTATATATACATATATAATAATATAAAGTATATGTACATATAAAGTATAAGTATAAGTATGTGTGTGTGTGTGTATATATATATATAGATATACCATGTATAAACTATATAATTTATATATGAACTATTGAACTATATATAAATTATATAGTTTATATAGTTTAAATATAAAGTATATAAGTATATATATAAACTATAAATTACATATATATATATATACACACACACATATATAATAATATAAAGTATAAGTATATTATATATATATAATATAATTATAAAGACTAAAGTATAAAAGTATATAAATTATATATATATATATATAAAGTATAAGTATTTATGTATGTATATATATAAAGTTTTAGTATAAAGTATATTTACATATATAATAATATAAAGTATAAGTATATTATATGTATATATAATATAATTATAAAGACTAAAGTATATAAGCATATTATATAAAGTATATAAGTATTAAATATAAAGTATATAAAGTGTAATTATAAAGACTAAAGTATATAAGTATATAATATAAATTATATACGTGTATATATATATACTTACTTTATATTATTATATATGTATATATAGTTTATACTAAAACTGTATATATATATATATACACTTTATAGTTTATATATATACTTATATACTTTATATTTAATACTTATATACTTATATTTAATGCTATATACTTTATATTTATATACTTATATATTTTATATTATTATGTACGTATATATACTTTATATTTATATACTTTAGTCTTTAGTCTTTATAATTATACTTTATATATATATATATAATATATACTTATACTTGTATTTTATATGTATATATACTTTATACACTTATATACTTTATATAATGTTGAGTTAATCGATCGACAAATCGGCCAAGAGGGGGTGAATTGGCAATAAAAATTTGGCGGAATCTTTTGCAGAAAATTGAAAATAATTGCACAATGATTTAGAGTGGTTCGACTTTCTCAACCAAAGTCTACGTCCACTACCTTAGCTATCCACACTAAGGATTTTCCAACAAATTCACTAATATGTTCTTTCTTTTGAGGATAAAGAGTAACCTTACAACTCCCTTAAGAATTATATCCCAAATTCTTGAGAACATTCTCTCCCAAAGAGAAATACACAAATTTGAAAACTTACAAGAAAACCTCACAAGGTAAGATGTTTGCACAATTCTAGAACAAAGAAAGAACACTCAAAGATAAAAACAATAGAGCACAAATGGTGTTCTTGAAAGCAAAATGAATATTAAATGAAAAATAGGCTTGAAGTGCTCAAACTTGAGGTTTGATGCTTTCTCTTTGATTCTCTCTATTCTCTTCTTAATTGTTGTTGATCAATGGCTTCTAAGCTTGTTTAAATACTCCTTGGATAACTTTTGAACGTTGGGGATCATTAGTGAAGTCAATAGAGCCGTTATTGTGTGAAAACAATTAATAAAACAGTAGGCAAGGTGCATCGATGCATAGGCAAGGTGCATCGGTACACTATGTGAAAATTTCAAATATTTCGACCGTTGGAAGACTTAGTGCATCGGTACACTAGGTGGGCATCGGTGCACTAATTACATTCGATGTTTCATAGAAGCCTGGAGTGCATCGATGCATGGTCTGTGCATCGGTACACAAAATGCATTCAAAATTCAATTAATTCAAGGATGCATCGATGCATTGATTGGTGCAGTGGTACACTACTTTGAAAAATTGATATTTGGCTAGTTTTTGGTTCAAATGTTTTTGTCAAAATTGTTTCAAAAATATTTTAAGTATAAAACACAACTTTACACTTTAATAAAGATTGAAATTGAACTTTGAAAAACTCAGAGTAATATTTTGGTATTCGATTAATTGAATCGGATATACTTTTGTAAATGATTTGTAAAATCTTAAAATTCATTTATACTTAATTTGTTATATCGAAACATCAAAATATTTTCAACATATTATATGCTTATATAATTTAGTCTTTATAATTATACTTTATATATATATATATATATATATAATATACTTATATTTATACTTATACTTTATATTTAATACTTATATACTTTTACTTAATACTTATATACTTTATATTATTATATACCTATATACATTTTATACTAAAACTTTATATATATATATATATATACACTTATTATTTATATGTATATATACTTATATACTTTAGCCTTTATAATTATACTTTATATACTTTATATATATATATATATAAGTATATAATATATATAAAGTTTTAGTATAAAGTATATATACTTTATAGTTTATATATATACTTATAATATGCTTATACTTTATATATATATATATATATATATATACACTTTATACTTTAAAGTATATATACCTTATAATATATACATATATTATATACTTTATAGTTTACACTTCATAGTTTACACTTTATATATAAACTTATACTTATACTTTTTTTATATATGTATATTTAAATAAGTGTATATATATATATTTATATACTTATATGTATATACTTTTATATTAATATATATATATATATTTATAATGTATTAATGTATTAGTCTATGCATAAATATAATGTATATTATATATATGTGCATCATATTATCATAACATTCATTATACACATATACACAAATATATATATATATATATTATAATTTTTTTAATTTCCCCAAATTTTAAAATTAATTCAATTCAGTCAATTTTCCAATTTTTTTCTCACATGTTATAATTTTTTTTGATTTGATATTTGTATGTTGTTTATTGTATTTAAATTTAAATTTATAATTTTATATTTGTTCGATTTATTTCTCCAAATTATATTTGTATATGAAATTGACCCATATTTATTTATATTTTTGTAATTTACTTAAAACCATATAAAATGTAAATCACATAATAAATTTCTTTTCAAATTATGTTCACTAACTTTTAAAATGTATGAATTTAGTCCATTTTTATATTAATATCAACTTCACATTTTATAATTAATTTAATTTCATCTCTCATCAATGTGTGTTGCTTAATTTATTCAATTTTTTATTTCTCTTTCATGTTTGTTCAATTTAGTACTTTATATACATATATAAACTATAAAGTAGAAGTACATATATATATGTATATGTATATGTATAAAGTATAATGTACATTATATATACATGCATCATATTATCATAACATTCATTATATATATATATATATATATATATATATATTATAATTATTTTAATTTTCCCCAACTTTTAAAATTAATTCAATTCAGTCAATTTTACAATTTTTTTTGATTTAATCCTTTTATATGTTGTTTATTGTATTTAAATTTATATTTATACTTTTTGTCATGGAATGAGTATATTAGGATAGTTGTTAGGATAAGTTGAGGATTCTTGGTGATGCAAGAAAAATTATGATTACCCAGGCCTGATTTTTTTTTACTTTTTTTATGAATGTTGAAGGATAGAGTCGACCCTAGGATTTGATACTTTGTGATCTTCTTAACACAATTGTATGTTTTCTCTACTTAAGGTGCTTAGAAAATTTTTAGGAAAGAACTTTTTGCGCATCATGGCATTAAATAATTGAAAATATTTAGTTGAAATCCTTAATGTTTTGAATTGTGTTGAATTGCAAATAAATGTTTCGGCATAACTGTAGAGGTACACTCCTCTATGCGATAGCTTGACCTGAAAACTCTTGAAATAAATGGTTACCTCGACATATGAGTTAATGAAAGCAGTTATAGGATGACTTTACCTGACTAGCTCAGGGGCGGAAGGTATGCTCTCTTTCACCTAGAGTGTGGGAGGGTAGGTGTGATGAGCTGACACCCCTTCAATCAGTTTAAAAAAATTGAACAAAACAACACAAAGTTTGAAGTTACATGTTGAATAAATAGGAGTGAAATTGTTCTTAATGAGTAATTTGATGCCTTGGAAAAACAGAAGAACTTACTTAGGAATTTTCTAAATACGTTAAAGTATAGAATAGATACCATCACGCACACACACTGACAAAGAGTCTTGACCTAGGGAGAGGTACTTAACTTCTCGTACAGTATTGCATGTTGAGGCCATATGTTTTACCTAGGGCTAAAATTTTAAACCACATGATTGTCCTAATTTTTACTTTGTTGTGACACTTAATTTTTCTATCTCTTATTATCCATTGCTTGAGGACAAGTAATAACTTAAGTTTGTGGGTATGTTAACTCTGTAAAAGACATTGTTCTGCGTCTTTTTACTTTGGTTATTGTTTGTCTAAAAGCCATTTGTCATAAATTTTTAGTTGCATATAGTTGTATTTAGGACATCTTTCCATGTGGTGGATAAGTTTTACCGAGGCAAACTTTATTTTGTTTAATTAATGCTGCTGAAGAGGAAGATTGTACGTTGATTGTGTTGATGCAGGAAATGACGAAGGAATAATTCATTTGCTGAGACAAATATATTCTAGGGCCAGTGGATCATAAGAAGATAATAGTGAGGAACATATTTTCTTGCCTAGGCGAGAGATATCTTGCAAGTCTGACGTAACTCAACGACATTGCTGGTGTCACTTGCCCAGCTTCAACCTCACGTACAATCATGCCCTTATTAAGTTAATTGGGACCACTGCCAGCTGCAATATCATTCATAAAATGGGTATGACATTAAGGTTATGTAGGGAAATTCCAAGGGTACTAAACCTAGAAATTCCAACTATAAATACCCCCTTTATAATTCCTCACAGAGAAGATTGAGAAGAAGAGAGAAGAATATACCCGAGGCATGGAGTAGGCGGCTGCAACACTCACTTTCACATCATTACCCATTCGACTGTCCTTGGTGACCTCCATAGCCAAACTTCATTGGAGTGGCAACCAAGCCTTGATAGAGACTAGTCGCCGGAGCAGACGTGGTGGTGGTCATAATGTCACGGAAGAGCTATGAATTTGGGAGTTTTTCTTCCTTTTTTCTCATTTCCATATCATTTAAAGGGTTGTACTTAAAGAATGATTTTTTTATGATATTTTTCACACCAAAACTTTTTTATTTGGTCTTGGATGAAACTTGAATGATAATTTGTTCAATTATTAATGAATGATATGATTTTATTTATGCTAAGTGTTGTTTTGTTCATTGTTTCAATAATTTTCCTTGACGTTGTAAGAGCCTTCGAGAGATTGCCTGGTGCTGCAACAAAACATTCCTATTCTTTGTAAGAGCCTTCAAGAGATTACCATTTTTCTAGGAGTAGATGTCTAATATCGAGAGAGTTAGGGTAGATCTACGTGAACAATGGAACTAATCTGGGATGGTGAGGTTCTAATTTGCCTTAGAGATAAGGAGAGGATTTCATTCGACTAAAAAGGGTATATACTTGAGTAAAATGGGTCAAATGCTATAGTTTACGCTAAGGGGTATTGCCGCAACAACTGTCTGACAAACCAAGGGTTATAGTTCATGCCGAGGAGTATTGTCGTAGCAAAAGACCAAAACCACTCTAGTAAATCTTGTCGGGAAACACAAGCATAGCATTCTGAATCATCATAAACATGGAATAATTTGTCACCGTAGTAAGTCCAACCCATGTACTCTGTTATAAGTTTGATTGTGTGACGTTTTTCTAAATATTTGACGCTCAAACTTTTTTATTGCCTTTAGAACTTTTATTTGTTTACTTTTGCATACTTTTATGGAAAAATGTAACAAAATAACACTAACATTTGACAGTAGTGTAAATTTACCCGTATTGTTTTTTGGAACATTTGGGTACCGAACGTTTATTTTTGGGTCAAAAATGACCCACGCTGGATGGAAATTGATGTGATCCAATTCAACATCAAGTCTAACTTTGCATTTCCAACCTTTCAAGTGGAGAAACTTTTTAATGTTCTACACAATGATGTTCATTTCGTTTGCTATATCCTAACTATATATATATATATAATGATAATAACTTATTTATTACTATGTGAGATATAAGTTATTATTATATACTATAGTACACATATTTATCATATACACATTAATATAGTTCATGTACTTAACTTATTCTTTATGTTTTGAATGTAGGTACAATCGACCATAACTTAGGAGCTATTTTGGAGCTAAATGGTAAAGCAACAACAAGGAAACTTACATATGGAGGTTTAGGAGAGCATAAGGAACATTTGGTGAAACGTTGTCCGGATCCCATTAAGCTCAAAGCTGGATTGAGCTAAAGATTTGAGCTATAAGGACACTTCAAATATGTCCTAAGTCAAATTTTTTGAAATCATGTGTTTTCGTGAATAGTTGCCATTCTAAAAGGTACCTTTCCACAAGGAGCTGCCATAACGTTCATCATGTTGTGACTCACCTATGGCCAGCTCACCTCCAGCTCATTCACACTAGAACTAGCCCAAACATAAAAGTTACCTTCCAACAATTGTGACCTTTCATGAATGTTGTTGTCCATAAAGATGCCCTTTCATCAAGGTGCACGTTGGTGAAGAGATTACATCAATTAAGGGCCTAAATCATGAAGAGACATAAGACAAGCATCATACCTATTCGGCCACCGCCCACATGCTTTGTACATGAAGACTTTGGTTCCAAGATGAACCAACACAACATAATTCGGCCAAGGAAGATGACTTTGGCACCAAGATGAACAAGCATATCACCATTCAGCTAAGGGAGATGTATTTTCATCCTCGTCGAACCAACATGACTCCTTTAAAGGGATAGCCGAACCATCACCAAGCCAAGAGACTCATTCTTTCAATTAAATCATTATGTATTTTCATTAAGGATTATGTACTTATCGAATCACTAGGTGTCTATTCAGCCAAGCCCTCTCATTTCCTATGAATTGAAAGGCTTGTTTTCATTTGTACTCATCTCATTTTATAATATAAACAACCTTTTATGAGTTAAATCTCCCTTCAAATTTCTTTGAGAACTTTATCGATTAAGAAAGTATATTTCTTATACTTGTGGTGTCATTCCTTCACCTTGATTCTTATAATTCCTAGAGTTTTATATCTAGTGGGTTGAAGACACCATTACCATCCCTCAATCAAGTTTGTGAAGATCGAGGTTATGCTCTTTAGCATAGCTTCTTCTTTGATGTGTTTGAGATACACTATCATCTCCATCAACCATTCAACATCATCGACCATCTCCCATTGAAGGGCACCAACATTATCTTCTATAATTCCGTAACCATCTCTTTTCTAATTTTATTCCATTACTTATTTACTTATCCATTTTTTATACCATTACTAATATTATTTCCTTATCACCTTTGTTGTAGCCCTACTTATAATTCAAGGCATCACTACTTGTCATTCCTTGATTAGGAAAGCAATAAGGCTATATATTCAGTTCCATTGAAGAGTTTAGATTAGCCTATATCAAGCGGTATTCAGAGCATAGTTGGATTGACAATGAAAGTGTCATTGGAGTTCAACAAAAAAAAAAGGAAGTCGAAAGGAAATAAAAAAAATCCTACAACAAACAAAGGAGTGCAAAAACAAAAAGAAAGATCAGAAAAAGAATTTCCAACAAAAAGAAAAGCAAAGCCAAGGAAAAGTGCTATACCATTACAATTCAATCAAGGAGGCATATCTACATTGAGGAAGATAACCTTATTGTTTCTTGTGAAAGGGTACAGTAAGTGTTGTTTTTGAGTTGTAAGTCACCTATTCCTTTCCTTTACTTTCATTTTCTTGTCTTAAACATTTTCCTTCTTTTCATTTTCTTGAATCATTTCTTCTACCTTTCCATTTCTTCTTTTCCTTTATACCCTAACCTGTATTGCAGCTGACGCCCACAAGAAGATAAATAACTTGTTCTAATCTTGAGTTAGTTCTTTAAAGGACCTAAAAAGAGAGATAGAGTGGAATAAAGGCTTATTGAGTGAGTGAGATTAGAAGGGGAATTGTTAAAAGCCAAATCATATTCCCGAGCGTAAACACGAGTGTTGAGTGGAGCGATCTCTTAATTTTCTTTGGAGTGAAAATTGTGAGGCTTTGAGAGTGTGCTGGTAAGGTTTACTTTATTTTATTTGTGTACTAACCATGTCTCGAAGTCCTACTAGAAATAATGCAGGTTAACCAAACTTACAAATGCAAGCATTGATTGGCAAAATGATGAGAATGTTTTGTGAAGAATTTGATGCTCTCCATGACAAGATAGACCAAAGACAAGATACACCACAAGCTCGAAACAATGATACCCCTCAGAGATAACAACCTCTCCAAGAAGATGATGTCCTAGATAATTATGATTGAGTAGAACCATTAATGTTACAAAGACCTAGGTGTGCCAATGTTGATGATAACATGAGTAACATCAAATCAAGATTCCTTAATTCCAAGGGAAAACTGATCCTGAAGCCTATCTTGAATGGGAAAGTAAGGTGGAACATGTTTTTAGTTGCCACACCTATTATGAATTAAAGAAAGTAAGATTGGTAGCCATAGAGTTCGTAGATAATGCTTTGATATTGTGGGATCAACTTACTCTTACTAAAATGAGGAATGGAGAAAGACCAATCTCAATATGGTCGGAAATGAAAGGTATCATACGTAAACGATTCATTCATGTTCATTATCACCAGGACTTATTTCAGAAATTGTAGAATCTTAAACAAGGCCAACGGAGTGTGGAGGATTACTATAAGGAGATGGAAGTGGCAATGTTCCAAGTTAATATTGAAGAGGATCGTGAAACAACCATGACTAGATTTCTTGCCAGACTAAATCCATAACTTGTCAACACTTTAGAGTTATACCATTACATTGAGATAGATGAAATGGTGGAAATGACAATAAGATAGAAAGGCAACTAAGAAGAAGATCTATCGCTCGTAATTCCATGTCCACACCTTAAAAATGGAGTCCAAACAACTTGAATAAATCTGCAGCTACTCTTACCAAAGAGAAGGTTGAATCATCCAATGCTCCACAATTAAACAAGGACAACCGAAGTAAGCAAACCCTTGAAAGATCAATAGACATTCAGTGCTTTAAATATATTGGGAGGGGCATGTCTCTACATAATTTCCTAATAGAAACACCATGCTATTACTTGGGAATGGCGATATTGAAACCGAGCCTAAAAAAGAAGAAGAAGCCCCAACAGAAGTCAATGAAGAAATAGAAATTGAGGTCCCCATTGAAGGATAAGTTCTGGTGGTTAAAAGAAGTCTGAGTACACAAGTGACAGAGGACAATGTACAACGAGAAAATATCTTTCATACACGATGTCATGAGAATGAAAATGTATGTTTTATGGTCATAGACGATAGGAGTTATACCAACGTAGCAAGTTCACTAATGGTGGAAAAGCTGGGGTTAAAAACCATGAAACATCCAAGTCCATTCAAGCTACAATAGCTTAACGAACGAGGATAACTCAACGTCAACAAACAGGTGATTGTTTCTTTTTTAATTGGAAAATACAATGACGAGGTTTTGTGTGATGTTGTTCCTATGCATGCTAGCCATTTACTTCTTGGGAGACCATGGCAATATGATAAAAGGACTATCCATGATAGTTTTACCAATCAATACTCGTTCAACCATGAAGGGAAGAAGATTGTTCTTACACCTTTGATGCTTAGACAAGTCCAAATTGATCAAATCAAGATGAAACAAAGTGTTGAGGCCATGAGGAAGGGAAAATCGTCATCAAGCAAAGAGGAAACTAGTAAGAAAACAAATGTTTATAGATCTAAGTGTTTGTTACAAAAATGCTTATTGTCAAGACGTAAGATCGAAGAAGATTTTTCTTACATTGAAAATGCAAAAAAATTCTTTGATTTACTGGATGATCCAAGGGACACAATTTGTCAATTTGGGAGGCTAAGGGACGAGACCTTCCAAGAGTTAAGAGATACGTCTAATGAAATACAAAGGGAGATAATTTTACATCCAAAGGACGTGACTTATGAGGATTCTGAGGACATTTCCATTCCAAGAGTCATAACCCATCATGATTCAATGAATACATCTATTGGACGATCATGAAACATGATTTTTGGGATGCTAAGAGACATAACCGTTCAAAGCAATATGTCTTCAATGGACATGAACTTTGAACATATGTCTAACAGGGAGTACATTTCAATTTTAATTATGTTTAATCAAATTTTTACTTATGTAAGTTTTTTTTCTTTTCAGATTATGGACCTTCAAAGCATTCATTCAAAGGACATGAACCTTTTCATAAACGTACCTATTGAATCTATTGGATGGGATGACACTAGGAAAAGAACACCTTTTGATTTGAGGACCAATCAATTAAAATAAGGGGAGGATGTTGTGATCCAATTCAACATCAAGCCCAACTTTGCATTTCCAACCTTTCAAGGGGAGAAACTTTCTAATTTTCTACAAAATGATGTTTATTTTGTTTGCTAAAACCTAACTATATTCACACACACACACACACATATATATATATATATATTATCTATAGCTATAATGATAATAAGTTATTCATTACTATGTGAGACATAAGTTATTATTATATACTATATTACACATATTTATCATATACACATTAATATAATTCATGTACTTAACTTATTCTTTATGTTTTGAATGTATGTACATTCGACCACAACTTAGGAGCTATTTTAGAGTTAAATGGTGAAAGAAACAGCCAGGAAACTTACATGGGGACGTTTAGGAGAGCATAACGAACATTTGGTGAAAAGTTGTCCGGAGACCATTGAGCTTATAGCTGGATTGAGCTGAAGATTTGAGCTAAAAGATGAATTCAATTTAGTTAGGGAGATGTACCATCATCATCACCACTCAGGACACTTCAAATATGTCCTAAGTCAAATTCTGTGAAATTGTGCTTTTTCGCGAATAATTGTCATTCCAAAAGGTACCTTTACAAAATGAGTTGCCATAACGTTCATCATGTTGCAACTCACATATGGCCAGCTCACCTACAGCTCATTCACCCTAGAACTAGCCCAAACATGAAAGGTTACCTTCCAATAATTATGACTTTCATGAATGTTGCTGTCCATAAGATGCCCTTTCATCAAGGTGCACATTGGTGAAGAGATTACATCCATTGGAGGCCTAAATCATGAAGAGACATGAGACAAGTACCATGTCTATTCGGCCACCACCCACATTCTTTGCACGTGAAGACTAGCACCAAGATGAACCAACACAACATCATTCGGCCAAGGAAGATGACTTTAGTACCAAGATGAACAAGCATATCACCATTCAGCCAAGGGAGATGTATCTTCATCCTAGCATAACCAACATAACTGCTTTGAAGGGATAGTCGAACCATCACCATGCCAAGAGACTCATTATTTCAATTAAATCATTATGTATTTTCATTAAGGATTATGTACTTACCGAATCACTAGGTGTCTATTCGCCAAGCCCTCTCATTTCCTATAAATTGAGAGGCTTGCTTTCTTTTGTACTCATCTCATTTCATAATATAAACAATCTTTTGGTAGTTAAATCTCTCTTCAAAGTTCTTTGAGAACTTTATCGATTAAGAAAGTATATTTCTTATACTTGTGGCGTCATTCCTTCACCTTGATTCTTATAATTCCTAGATTTTTATATATAGTGGGTTAAAGACACCATTACCATCCCTCAAGCAAGTTTTTGAAGACCAGGGTTGTGCTCTTTAGCATAGCTTCTTCTTTGGCGTGTTTGAGATACGCTATCATTTTCATCAACCATTCAACATCAACATCATCAACCATCTGCCATTGAAGGCCACCAACATTATCATCTATAATTCCGCAGCCATCTCTTTTCTTATTTTATTCCATTACTTATTTACTTATCCATTTCTTATACCATTACTAATATTATTTCTTTATTGCAGCCCTACTTATAATTCAAGGCATTACTACTTGTCATTCGTAGATCGGGACAACAATAAGGCTATCTATTCACTTCCATTGAAGAGTGTAGATTATCCTATATCAGAAATCATTAGTCAACTGACGATCAACGTCGGATGCTGACATAGCGTGCACGCATGGAGAAAAAGATGATGTGGAGATACAGCTCATCCAGATCGCTGACGTGCCACTGCCACACCCTTTTTTAAAATTATTATTTCTTTTTTATATTATTACTTCAAACCAATCAAAGAGTGACACGTGTAACTCTCTGATCGGTGCAAAGTTAAAATGGTGAAATGCATGAAGGGGGACTCGAACCTTGGCCTCTCAGGCATAATACTTTTTGTTTTGCCACCAGGCTAGGCTATTTGCTTGAATAACTTATGAAACATATTGTATTTAACATTCATTCTTTCTTACGAATTTCATTTAAAAAATAAAACACCTGTTGTTGTTCATAAATAAAACAATGGCTAGTGGCATAACTGGGGTAAATGATGTGTTCAGAGGAAAACTATAACATTACTAAAGAAACAACAATCTACACACAATATTCCAGTAACTCATTAAACCTTTTAAAGAAACTCAAGTAAAAATAAAAGTAAACGGTCTATGAGTTGTAACTATTATATTCCTAATGATCTAGGAATTAACTATGAAACAAAACTTGGGTCACATAAAATTCAAACCTATAAAACTCAAGAGATTAATGCCAGCTTAAGCAACGAAAATTGTCAAGAAACATAATCGTTTTAATGAAAAATAAAGATTTTAAGCACTCAAAGATGATGGAAGACAACAAAAATTACACTCAAATTTTCAATATTCAGAACATACTTCTTCAATGCTGGTGCTATGATCAGTTGACAGCTGCAATGCAGTCAATCTCATAGACCAAGCAGAAGCCTCATTAACAGGCTTAACTGTGTTTTCATTCGGTGCCAATGTCTCCTCCATTATACCCTTCATGCTTGATCTATTTTCCTCATGCTTTCTTCCCTCCATAGTGGAACCAACATCTTCTGCTTCATATTGTGTAATGATTTCCCTACTATCCCCCACATTCATCACATACACATCCTCATCCCTCATCAAAACAACTAACAAACATGAACACATTAAAGCAAGCTCTGGATTTGTATGAAGCACCTTATTTGTCATATCCAAATATGCTAACTTAGTGACTTCTGGAGCCCTGAATAAAACCCTCAAAACCAATTTAGGATCAACTGGACCTTCTTTCATTCTTCTCCTAATCAACCTTCTCCTTCTCTTTCAACCAACTTCCATGGAAACAATAAACTCTAAGATACCTCTCTATGCTTTGACAACCCCTACCTCAATTTTGACAACAACAACCACCTCCTACTCACATCAGACTCCTCTTTACTCACAGTAATTTCTTCATCCACCTAAAACACAAACCTATGAGACCGTGAGAGATCCAACCCATCTTTCGGGTCATTCTCAACTATAAAATCTCATAACCTCCTCCTTCAAATCGTAGTCCCCTCGGGTTCAAATGTTACCCTCTTCACCCTCTTTTGTACCACTCCACTAGATTCATTCTCCCTAATTAAACCATGCCCTAAACTCACAAGTGTTTTTTTAAATGAAATTCAGACTAAAGAATTAATGTTAAATACAATATGTTTCATAAGTTATTCAAGCAAATAGCCTAGCCCGGTGGCAAAATGATAAGTATTACACTTGAGAGACCCATGTTCGAGCCCCCTTCATGCATTTCATCATTTTAACTTTGCACCAATCAGAGAATGATAATGACATATGTCACTCTTTGATTGGTTCGAATTAATAATATAAAAAAAGAAATAATAATTTTTAAAAAATGATGTGGCAGTTCCACGTTAGCGATCTAGAAGAGCTTGAAGTCCATGTCATCATTCTCCTCCATATGTGCACGCTAAGTCAGTATCTGACATTGACTGTCAGTTTCCTGATGGTTTCCATCCATCATGGGTCATTTTTACCCAAAAATAAACGTTCGGTACCTAAATGTTCCAAAATAAAAATACGGGTAAATTTGGCATTTCTATCAAACGTTGGGGTTATTTTATTGCATTATGCCTACTTTTATTACCTCAACTTAACCTTTATGCTCACTACACTTTACAATTTTTCTTGCCTCGACAACATTTTTCCATCTGTTCATTTAATTTGTTACTATTTGCTTCTTAGACAAGAATCGTATGACTAGTTAGTGACACCTAATTATAGATGTTGCAAATATAAAAAATTTCCATCAATCCCTATGTAGACGATATGTCGCTTACTACTATATTACTTGCACCGATTGTGTATACTTTCGCAGATTTGCATGCCACAACACACATATTTACACTCCATCACCTAACTATTATGGTTTTAATCTGAATTTAATAAGGAATATAATTACCCTATTATATTCTTTTAATTAAATTTGATATTTAATGTGTAATTAAAATTACATGTGTACATATATATCACACACACACACACACACACATATATGTACAATAAAATTGTGCATATGTTACATACTTATAAATTGCACTTTTCATCTATTAGGTGTGACCCTGTAGGTTCTTGTAACGTTAGTAATAATAATTATAACCATTTTAATATCACAAACAATGAGTGACATCTAGAAATATAGCATTGTTATCTAAGTTATAGGAAGTCATGATTCGACATAACATGTTCATGACTAACTCTTTTAATGTATTATATCTTTTTGTCCTTTATATCTAGAATAGGCACAAGTCTTGAAATAGTCACACTTGTATAGCCCATATATTATTTCTTAATATATATAGTAGACCATAATAAAAAATAATTTGTGATATCTCATATCAACTTATTCGAGCATGGTCATGCATTTATAGTCTCACTCAATCAAGTGGCCTGTGATATATTTCATATTATGTAGGAATGACAAATCCTATCTCGATTATTCACTCCCCACTTCATATATCATGATATGTTCAATATCAATCTTTATAGTTAAACCAATTACGGAGAATGTTTAAATGTATCAAAAAAAACAACAACATATTTTAAGATAGTAATGATCTCAAGTCTAAGGATCATACATATAGTTGCCACTATAAGCAATATCGTGGTCGTCACATAATAATCCATGACATATGCTCATAACGTGTAAATCAAATACATTGTTCTCTAACAACATATTCATGTATCAATTCTAACATCTCTATGTCAATGACAACTCATTGTCATCAATCAACATGTTATTCTTAAGTGTATTATTATTGTCAATGCCCATAATAATACTTGACTAAGGATCTGTTAATAATAATCATATTATTATATGGATATTATTATCTTTTAGTTTATTTAATACACATAAACATAACAAAAGAAAATAACGATAATGCCTTTATTCAATAAATACGGTAAATAAAATATGTCAATACAATCATCATATGCATTGTCCTTGGGCATACTCTAACAATTTAGGAGTGTTCCTCTTTAACCTTTATACATGAATCACTTAGGAATTTTTTTGTTATTCACTCACTTACTCGTTGTTAACATTTTATAGAGGATTGATTTCTGTTCGGGAGCAAGGAGTGAGCATTTAGTTGTGATTAAACAAGATTCAATTTTACTAAAGCATATGTGGAATTAATTTGTAATTCGAGGCAATGCGGGATTCTATTTCAGGGTAAATTGAATATTGAGATATTGGATATGATTTTAGTTCATCATGTGACTTGTGAATACTATAGATTCTTAAATAAATGCATGATGTTGATCTTTGGTAATGTTACATGAAAAAGTGTTCTTAATGCTATGTTTCTTGTATGCTCAATTGTTGTTATATTCTTTGAAATGTTCTTTTATGTATTTGGACAAGTGTCAATATGCATGTAGAATATTTTAGGCTTATAGGTTGCATGAAGTGACTTGAAATATACAATATTCTTATGCGACTTGTGTTAAAGTTAACTTTATATGCATTATTTAAGTCTCGATGCATAATTCTTGTATATTGTGTTTAAAGATATTATGAAGCATGCTACATATATGTTTTGATATATTTTAACCAGTTTGAGTGTGACCAAGCATGTTCCTAAATGTTAAGGACGATCGTATGTTAAATTGATGGCATGTTCTTGCATACCCATGTGTATTTTCTGTATTTTCTAGAAAATGGATCGATCCCTTAACTTAACGGATCGATCCCTTACCTGAATGATCGATCCAAAACCTATTATCACTCTTAATACTTTATCTTTAACCAATATTTGGTGAGACTTTATTTTTCACTCTTAAATATACTTAATTACATAATGAGAGTGTCAATTGAAGTTTTTTGTTCGTATGTAATTTTTGAATTATTTACGTTTTGGTCCTTAGAATTGTATGTTCTATTGGGCTCTTGTTTGGTGTCTGATTTTTCTAAAACTTTGTATCTATTTAATTGGTTGTTTATCATGATTAATGGTGAACTTAATTTCTATTTTTATTATTAAATTAATGGTGGTATGTAAAATATCTAATTTACCCCTATGTTGTATGATTTTATTTTCTTCATAATGTATAATTGAATATTTGTTGAAAGCCTGATTTTGTGGAATCTTGTTGTGATACATTGCGTGTTGGATGGATGCTTACTCAAAATTGTTTTCTCTTAGTGGTCATGACTAGGGTTTATCTTTTCGACTTGCTTCATAATATAATGTACACTTAGAATATTCGGGTCATCTTACATGGTCACGTGATGGGAGTTTAATATTGCATATTCTTATTATTATTTACCTTTCATTTATCGCTTGGATATTATTGATTTATCTTTATTTTAGGTTTATTTTGAACAGAGACTCATTGGATTAATTAGTCGAAAAACCAACAAATATCGACAGTCCAGTTAGCATCTTCTATAAGACAAGCAAAATTATTTTGAATGTTTATTTTGGAATTTACTTGGGATAAGGTTGTCCAAAAGATGAATCAAAATTTAACCAATACTACAAGACTTAAATATTTACTTTCATCTTTTGTTATAAATCTTGTACATTTAGGAATTAGTTATTTACTTAGAACTCTAGGTAGGATTTTTAGTTTGATTATAACATTATTTTTTATTTAGGAATTATTTATTTTATTTCCTTAGAACTCTCCGGGATATATATATCCCTTTGGTTCAACAGTTGAAACTTAGATTGAAATTTATTTTTCCCTGGTTCATTATTAAAGTTTTGATTTTCTTTCATATATTCCTTCTTAATTTTATGTCATTATATTCTTTTCACAATGATAAGCATGATCCAATACATGCTTAGCTAAACTTCCACTTAGCCAAAGGTTTTTGTGAAACTAAATTATAATCATGAGAATTGAGTCTTGATATAATACCTTCAGATTGTATTTTTCGATTCTCTGGAAACTGGGAGTGGCAATCAACCATTCCCTTAAAAGTTATTACATCTTCAACTCAAAAGGTGCACATTGATTTGAAGATTTATTTGCTTAAAGTTTAGAAGTCAGATTGATTTGTTGTAATTCAGTTTCTTGTGAACAAACTTAGTAGCGGTCCACTAAGAGGAATCAAGATTGATTCTCGGTGAGACGCTATAACTCAAGATGACCTTTTCTATAACTTAAAGCTATTTTGGATCTAATGACGATAGACGTGGCTAGACTAACAATTATCAAATTTCAGAGATTGACATGGAAATTTTAGGTAACCAGGTAGAAGATTAGCTGCAAGGGTCGGGCCCTGTTGAATATAACCAATGTATATTATGAAGGGGAAATTTTATTTCGAAGATCAATCAAATTCAGGCTAAGCACACCTAACTCTATATCATCTCTATTGAATTTACTTTATTTATTTTCATATTATTTTTTATTCAATAGTTATTTTCTCTATTTTATTTATTTATTTATTTATTGGAGAATTATGATATTTGGCAAAATCGATGATTGTCACTTGCTATAGGGTGTTACACTCTGATTACACCATGATACCTACTTGCGTTGTTGTGTTGATGTGCTTGCATGTTCATGTCTATACTATTTACATGCTTATGAAATGAATGCATATAGTATATTAGAGTTACTTGTGTGGCACTGAACTCATGAGCTCAACACCCAGAATGTGTTTTCATCTGCAGGTTCTTAAGAGGATAGGTCGAGGAGCTATCTCCAGTTTATGATTCAATCTTTGATTAGTTAATTAGAGTACGTCTTGAATATTTTTTAGTGGCCATGTACTATACAGTGACCTCATGTCATATTAAGTCGTAACTCTATATTTTAGAATACTTATTCGACTAAATTTGGGATGTATACTTAGAGCTCCACTCCTTGATAAAACTATTTTTACTTGATTTACTCTTTATGTTGGATGTCGATATTATATTTTTATTTAATATGTTTTAAAGGAAAATTTTGGGTTAACCACTTCGGTGGTCCCGTGTAATGCTTTAATCCTTCTATCTTCAAATTAGGGCATTACATTTGATGGTATTCATTGCGTTAGGCTTAGTCTTTTCTAGGACCCGTAAGTTAGATTCAACATGTGTCATTAAATAAATTCCTCTAGAGTGTTAAGAATACTTAAATGGCTAGAATGATGATAATAACCTCATTTTTTAAATTTAAAAGTGATGGCCGATTAATCTGCTCCTAGTAACGTGAGTAGAAATAAAAGTCGAGCTTTTCTGGCTAAAGACGCTAGCGATGAGTTCATTTCAAATTTTGAAAATAATGTGGTCATGTTAAATACAAAGGTCGATGAGATGAACATCTTTAAGGATATAACTCTAGATCTTAAACACATAGTGCGTGTCATCCCTAGAGCCTTATTCACTCCACCAGCCCCACCCACACTGTCAGCACCTCCTATTGTGCCACCACAAGAGCCATCGGTTTAGAGGTTTTGCCAATACAAGATTATATAATTCTTTGGTTCTAAGGATGATGATCCCATTGCTACAAACCAATGGCTAAGGGAGACCCTTTGTACCCTTCGCTAGCTTTATCTTTCCCTTAAGGGCAAGCTGGAGTGCACTATCGCCTACTGAAGAGCGATGTTATAAATTGGTGGAAGATCGTATAGTTAGCTTTGGAGTCTGAGCGCCTCAACTAGGAGTATTTTTTGTCTAAGTTCAGGCATAAATATATTAGAAAGGCTTATATAGAGTATTTAAGGATACAGTTTGCTCAGCTGCCTCATGGCAAACAACTAGTGTTTGAGTATGAAAGAGACTTTCTCTGTCTGAGTCGCTATGCACAAGAGCTTATGGCCACCAAGGATTTATGGAAAAAAGGTTCAGAGAGGGCCTCCATATCAATATCCACACTCATTTGGTAGTCGACTTATCAAGAATTTTTATTGAGCTTACCTGTTAGGCTAAGGCGGTTGAAAATGTCCTTAACATGAGAGCCCAGCTGACGAACGAATCTGATGAGGCAAAGACAGAGGGCCTTAGAGTCGATGAGGACCTAATAAACTTTGGTCAACAGGGCCAGGGACTATTAGAGATCATGGAGGTCCCCCACAACTTAATCTTGGAGGACTAGTCAGAGTTCAAAGTAGAGGGATCGATCTAAGTCTCGAATGAGGCCCCTAAATTCAGCATCAATTGCGAGTGCCAATAGACCATTGAGGAGTTATGCGGCCCACCCTAAATGCAAGCAATATGGTAACAAACATCCATTAATGTGTTATTGGGTGTCTAAGACTTATTTTGGTTTTGAATCATTCGACCACTTCATCCAAGATAACCTTGTGGTGTAGAGTGAGGTTCCAATATAGACTCAAAGGTAAACATTGTTTGTCTAGAGAGGTCAAGGATCATCGAGAGGTGTTATTCTATTTTCTATCAGCATAGTAATGGTATTGCTAAGTCTGGGATTGGACCTGAACTAAGAGTAGCTTTGAGGCAGTACCATGTGAGGGCTCAAGAGGAGTGTGATGTTGTTGATATGATTTCAGGTACATTTACAATGTTTTCTTTTATTGTTACTAAATTAGTGGATCCAAGGTCTACTCATTCTTACATCTGTAGCAACCTTGCCCATGAGAGAGGTATACTTATTGATTATTTAGAAATAGGAGTTTGATTATGAGTCGCAAGCCCTTTAGGCTTAGATATTTTGGTAAACAAAATCCATTATTGTTATCCAACAGAGATTCAAAGTGAATCCTTCTTAGCTGACTTAATAGAGTTACCCTTTAGAGAGTTTGATGTAATTTACAGGATATATTGGTTAGCCGAGCATGATGTAAGCCTAAGGTATAGAGTGAGATAAATTAAGTTAAGGAAAATTGTTGGGAGCAAGGTGGTGATGTCAGGTAGGTATCTTGAGTGTTTTTCTCTGATAATTTCCTTATTAGTAGCTTAGATGTTAATTAACCATGGTTGTGAAGCTTTCCTAACCCATATAATTGACTTAACGTTTTAGAGTCCAATACTAAAGGATATTCGAGTCGTGTGTGACTTCCTAAACATATTTTTGTAAGATTTTCCAAGTTTTTTGCCATATAGAGAATTGGATTTTGGAATAGAATTTTTCTAGGATTAGCTCCAATGTTTATTGCTCTCTATCGTATGGCACCAACAGAGTTGAAAGAACTTAAGCCCCAAATCTAAAAGCTGCTAGAAAAGGGCTTTATTTGGTCAAACATATCTCTTTAGGGAGCATTGTTTTTATTTGTGAAAAAGAATGATAAATCGATAAGGTTGTGCATCAATTATAGACATTTAAACAAGTTTATTATGAAAAATTGACATCCTCTCCCAAGAATCGATGACCTCTTCGACCAGCTTAGAGGAGCATGTGTATTCTCTAAGATTTATTTAAGGTATGAGTATTACTAATTGAAAGTTAAGGATGTCTTCATAGCAAAGAAAGCCTTTAGAACTTGTTATGGGCACTACAAATTTCTAGAGATGTCAGTTCATAGTGGTGTTCATTGACGATATTCTTATGTATTCACGGTTAGAAGAGGAGCACGATCATTACCTTTAAATCATGTTACAGATGCTTAGGGGGCTTCAATTATGGTTGTTGAATGTTATAATTCTAAGTCAAGTCGTAGCAACAGATGACATTAGAGTTGATACTTAGAAGATTCAAGCAATAGTTGAGTAGGAATCACCAAAGAATGTGTCCAATGTTTGTAGCTTATTAGGCCTTATTTGGTATAACATTTGTTTCGTCAAAGGATTTTTTATGAAAGTTGCTCTTTTGACTAAACTACTTTAGAGGGAGTCTCGTTTTTATGAGACGATAAACATCAGAAAATCTTTGAGTATTTGAAAATATTCCTAACTCAAGTGCCCATTTTAACTTAGTCGGAGTCTAGTAAGGACTACATCATATTCAATGATGCATCATTGAATGAGTTGGGGTGTGTCTTTATGCAAAAAAAAAAAGAAGGTTGTGGCTTATGCGTCCAGTCATCTTAAGCCACATGAGCGTAACTACCCCACCCATGATTTAGATATAGTTTTAGTAATATTCATTTTAAAGATTTGGATTCACTATCTTTTTGGAGATAAGTTCTACATCTTCACCGATCATAAGAGCCTTAAGTATCTACTTAAGTAAAAATTATTTGAATTTGAGGCAGCGTGGGTGGGTAGAGATTTTGATGGATTATTACCCTGGAAGAAAATATGGTCATAGATGCTCTAATTAGGAAGTCAATGGCAGAGTTACGAGCCTTGTTAACACGTATAAGTTTGACTAATGACATAAGGTTGGTAGAAGAGATAAGAGTTGAGCTCTAGTTAGTGGTTACGGTGAAGAAGTTGCAAGGTTCGGATGACAAGTTAATGAATCAAAAAGAATGAGTACTCTAAGGGTTGGCACCAGGATTTGAGTTAAGAGAAGAAAATGTAATATACTTTAGGGGTATGCTATATGTTCCTTCACATGAGTAGTTGCGTAGTAAGATCTTGCATGAGGTGCAATATAGTCTCCTTTCCATCCACCCGAAGTAACAAGATGTACCAAGAGCTTATGTAATTGTATTGGTGATCGGTTATAAAGAGAGAGGTGTCTGAGTTCGTTTCTATGCATTTGGCTTGTCAGCAAGTAAAGGCAAAACATCAGGTTCCCTCAAGTTTACTTCAGCCTATCTAGATTCTAAAGTGGAAGTGGGATAAGCTGAATATGAACTTTGCGACGGGCTTACCATTGCCCTAAGAAAGCACGATGTCATTTGCGTTATAGTGGATATATTGACTAAGACTACTTACTTTTTATCGATTCGATAGATTTTACTCTTGAGAGACTATATTAGTTATAAATTCAAGAGATAGTGAGAATGCATGAAGTGTCGACATTGATCATCTCTTAGTGGGACCAATGTTTCACTTCGAGATTCTAGAAATCCCTTTATAAAGCCTTTAGGTACGTGATTACATTTTAGCACTACCTTTCACCGATAAATCGATGGTGAATCAGAGTGCTTCATACATATTTAGGAGGACATGATTCAGGGTGTCATTATAGATCTCAAGGATAGCTAGGAATATCATTTTTCTCTAGTAGAATTTACCTACAACAACAACTATTATTCTAGTATTCAGATGGTTCTTTACGAGGCTTTGTTTGGTTGAAAGTGTAGGAATTCTTTATGTTAGATGGATCTTAGCGAGATAAATATATTTGGTCTTGACTTAATCAAAGAAATGAAGGAAAATGTTCATTTGATTCAGAGCATACTCAAGAGGGGATTCAATAGGCAATAATCTTACGTGGATTTAAAGTGCAATGAGACTGAGTTCCCTATTGGTGATAAAGTGTTCCATAAAGTATCTCATTGGAGGAAGGTACTTCGTTAGGACATAAAGGGAAGTTGACCTTGCATTTCATTGAACCTTGTGAGGTGCTCAAGATGGTTGGCCCTGTGGCTTATCGGCTAACATTACCACCTAAGATGGAGCACGTCCACAATGTGTTTTACAAGTTGATGCTTAGGAACTACCATTACGAACCTTGTCACATCATTTTGTCGAAGCCAATTGAGGTAAGCCAAGAGTTGTCATACGTAGAACATCCTCTAAGGATTTTAGCTTAGAAGGTTAAGGAATTAAGGAATAAGTGAATCTTTAGAGGAATCATGGTTCTAAAGAGGCAACTTGGGAGATTGAGGAGGCTATGCAAATTCAGTATCCATACTTGTTTCATTCAGGTAAATTTTGATGATGAAATTTCTCCTAGGAGGAGAGAGTAGTAACACCCTAAATTCTAGGATAGTAGTTAGAGTAAACCCAAGTGAGCTTTAGTTACAATCCAAATAACTAATTAGAGTTTTGAGGTTTGATAAGTTAGTTTAGCTTGGGCTTAAGCCCATCTAGAATCAAAAGGTGTTTTTGATTTGGGCATAGAAGGATAAGGACTAGGAAAGCAACTAACCCATTTTGTGTTTCAAAAGCTAGAATTCTTTAATTGCATGAGGTCACATGATAAGAGGCTCTCATTTCTCTTTTTCCCACTCTTTGTCTTATTCTTCACATTCAAAATCCTTCTTCTTCTTGTGGTTTATCAAATATGGAAACCTTGTTAGTTTTTATTCCTATTCTGGATTTGTGATAGTAAAAAATGAAATCATAACCTCTCAAGCTTGTATTCAAGCCTCTCTTTTCAAGTTTTGATTGTGGACACTATGATGGGGGTTTAAAGAGGTTTTTAAAGAACCCTTATGAAATTAATTCGTTTTGGGGTGGATTTAGACCCTGGGATGTATACTTAAATTCTTTTTTAAGTTTGTAAATGTAACATACCAAATTCTAATTTAGTAGTTTTGGATTTACCCAAGAGTATGTGAACCTTGTGGAGTTTGTAATTATAGTAGTGGGGTCAAGTAGGAGTTTAATTAGGTTGAATCGGACCAAAAGGTTATAAAAAGGGTATTTTTTAGTATATGGAAAAAAACGAAGGACTAAAAGTGAGATTCTTTGTTAGTGAAAAGATTAGGGTTTTATATTCTTCATCTTCTTCTCTTAATTTTATCCTTATTCCCATTTCCTTCTCCTCCTTCCTCTTAAAGTGTTATAGATAAGGGTAAGTTTCCTGACCCTTTTTATATTTATTTTAAACTTCAAATTCATCTTTAAATCCTTTAGCAACATCCTTGTTGTTTAGAAACTCATTCCTTTCTTGTTTGGCAAGTGGTTGTGGGGGTTAAATGCTCACGTTCAAGTGGAGGGTGAGGAAACAAGTGTAGTTAATGAAAGGAACTTGTTTTGGATTATATAGCTAAGGTACCGTATTTGTAATCCTTTGTTGTGTTATGAATTTCATAAATGTGATGCTTTGTTGGGGATTTGGGTATTTGAGCATATTTGGGGATTTTGTTTGATCCGTGCCCTATATGATGTTATTGTTATAAAGATCATCTTTTATGGTGTTAGATGACCATATAAGACTTGCTTACGTTTTATTTATTTATTTAGGACCAAACTAGAGTGTTTGGGAGGGTTTTGGGTGATTCTCGAGCCTTATTTAGGGATTTATAGGTCGTAGTAGCGATAATGTTCTTGTGAGTATTGATATTGTTCTTGTAGTATCGATACTCATATCAGTATTGTTGGAGTATTAATACTCGTATCAATACCCATATTGATAATATTGAAGTGTCGTACTACTTAGTAGACTATCAATAATATTCAATACCAAAAGATTATTAAAATGTTCAAATAAACTTAAAAAAAAGGGACCTAACTTATGAAATCACCCAAACTCCCCTAGGTGGCATAAATTACCAAAATACCTTTAGTGAGTAAGAAACCTTAAATTACAAACGAAAGAACGTTGTGAATGATATGCTTACAAGCGAGGTGGTGTAGTATACTAATAATATGATAGAGAAACTGTGTACCATGAGAAATTATTGAATTACCCTTATGGCCTATGTGGATAAATTAAATTACACTAGTAAGAGTTTAAGTTGCATATTGGTTAAATAATTATATGAGATTTTTAGCTTTAAATTGAAAGCTTGTTCAATGAAGACCTAGTAATAATATTACAAATGACTAATATTGGGGTTTTTGTTGGGTAGTATCAATACTATCAGTCAAGTATCGATACCAAAGGCAAAGTATTGATACTATCACTGAGGTATAAATTCCACTAGATAAATTTAGCAACGATATCCAAGGTATGTATCGATACTGAATGGTGGGTATCGATACTAAAGGGCTTAGTATAAATACCATCATACTAAATTAGGAAAGAAATCTAATTTTGGTTTAAGGGTTTCAGAAGGGGTCTAAGACCGCCAATACATCTCTAATAAGCTTACAAGTGAGAACGAGCAAGATAATAATGGTTGAGGGGATGGCCTCACCCATTTGTGGTAAACTATGTTAGTGAGTAGAGGAGCTACCTTAATTTCCTTTGTATGTCTTTGATTGATGTGTGTAGCCATGGTCACCCTTGAATGTTTGTGTGTATACGATGATTGTCTTGTTTACTTGAAATATCTAGATATGTTCCAAATCATTGCTAAGAAACCTTAGTTCAATGCTATGGCACTTCAATGTATTAGTGCTAAGGAACTTTAGTATATCAGTGCTAAGGCACTTCCATATAGTGCTAGGGCACTTCAGATACTAGTCGGCACTGTCACAATATTATGTACCCAAACTACATTACGATGTATTTTTTGTGATTGTATGCTTGATGCATTTTGTTATCGTATGATATTATATTTAGATACTCGATATATGTATACTCATGGCGAGGCCCTTTAGTAGAAGACTAAGGGAAGCATGAGGCTCGTACTATAGTGATAAACTATTGAACCTTAAGTATGTAGCACTTAATATTGATCATGCATGTACCTACTACTGTTTGGTACCATGTCTTTAGCATGCTTGTGTTTATGAGACTCATAATACTGCTCTAGATTTGTGATTATATTGTTGGGCTTTGTAAGCTCAATGTTTGAATGTTTCCATTCGCAGGTTATTAGCTTGAGCCATTCGAGGGGCACTATCACAATATCAATTCCATCATCTCTTATAGAGTATTGTACCGTAGCTTAGTGGGCATATATATTCATATGACCCATACTTATGTATTTGATTCTTAAACTTTAAGTATTATTATTCGATGTAAACTATGTGTCACGGAGCTTTGTTTTATAAAAATATTTTGCTACAGTTTTGGTATGTCATTTTGGTACCACATAGTATTTTTAAAATGAAAATTAATATGTTTTAAAATTTTGGATTTTCTAATTCAGTGATCCCTTGTAATGTCATATTCCTTCGATTTTTGGGTCATATAGGATTAGGGTGTTACAATAAATGAGTGGGTAACTCATTTTTTATCTTTTTATTAGTGAAAAGGGTTGGGGAAAGCTCTAAGAGAAAAAATAAAAGGAATCTTATTCTTAGGTGAGATCAAAGTGTTTTATTGTAGATTAGGAGTAAGGTAACCCTAAACCCTAGTATAAAAGTATTGATTCTCCTAATAGGGGTATCGATACCAAGGGTCAGTACTGATACTTGTGGGTCGATATCGATACAGTGGGACATAAGCTCTTATGCTAAGTAACCCCGGAGGCATCTTATGTATTGGCGAATGAGGGCCCTTCTAGACAAATATTCCAATGCCAATTGACTTGAGTCTTATCTAGGGTACCTTGGGTTAGATAGAGGGGTGTGGTCCCAATATGCTAAGTAACCCTCCGACTACACCATGATGCCTACTTCTGTTGTTATCTTGATGAACTTGCATGTTCACATCTATACCTATTCACATGCTCATGAAATGAATCCATATAGTATATTAAAGTTATTTTTGTGGCACTGAGCTCATGAGCTCAACTTTCAACCGTCCATAGGTTCTTAGGAGGGTGAGTCAAGGAGCCATCGATGAGTCATGGAGCTATCATCAATTCGTGATTTCTTCTTGAATCAGTTGATTATAGTATGTCTTTAATATCTTTAGTGGGCATGTACTATACAATGACCTTTGTCATATTGAGTCATAACTATATATTTCAAAATACTTATTCGACTGAATTTGAGATGTATATTGAGAGCTCCCTTTTTTTGTAAAACTACTTTATACTTGATTTACTCTTTATGGTGGATGTCAATATTATATTTTTATTAAATATGTTTTAAAGGGAACTTTTAGGTTAGCCACTATGGTGTTCCCATGTAATGTTTTAATCCTTTTACCTTCAGGTCAAACCAAATTAGGGCGTTACATCATAACTAAAAAGTATAACCAATATAACTGCATAAAAACTGCTTAAACTAAAATTCATTCGAATACTGGTCTAATCTAAATTTATCAGATTATTAACCTACAATCTATTTTTGTTTAATAACTAAACATACATTAATAAGATTATTTATCTAAACCACTTATTTATATCCATTATTACTAACATAAGATACCTTATAACTTTTTAGAGCTATGTCTAAGAACCAACTACTAATAATATATACATCTCAACTTGTAAAATTGAATATATTATATGGATGCCATTACTTATACTGTAGGCGTGCTTCTTGATAGGTAAGATGACAAGCACTCCTTACTTTGATCTTTTCTCTTTATTCACGCGTTAAAATAATTACACACTAAGTAAAACATATTGATTGTATAAAATAAAACATATAATTAAAATAGAAAACATATCATATGATATTATATGAACATATAAAATGAAATTATACCAAATTCATTTCCAATTCAAATATACCTAAAATAATCTAGTCATATATAAAGCATTTTGTGCTAAATATCTAATATTAAATGGAAAATTTAATTTTCCCACTTATCTGTTATAACCTGAACTTTTAAAATTTTCTTTATGTCATTATCCAAGGTATATGAATGAGAATGAGAATGTGAAGTCTGAAGTCACTAATAATGCACTTGTGGCATCAATCACTTGTACAAGATACCATAATAACTGTATCAATGTGTCAATAATCAGGAATACCATAGTACCATCATCACTCTACTATGTATTGTATGCTAATAGTACAATAATACCATCAACTCTCTAATATGTACTCAATACAGCTACTAATACTATATGACATGTAAACTATACCAAGTTCTCTTAATGTACATACAATGATCATTTTTCATTAATTATAACATGTTCTTCAATTATCAAAGATAACTATATATCAAATGTTTCATATAACAACACAATGGGCAGTTCATATCATAGGTATATTTCATTTGCACATAATATGAATATATCTTAAAAATATCATTAATCACTTACCTTTTTGACATATAAACAACATTTCCATGATATGATAAATATCATAATTATCAAAATAATATAATATTGTGGGATTCTCCCAAGACTTTGAAATGATATATAACATAAAGATAAAAATATCATGATTTACCACTCATCCTTCTATCATGAAATTGATGTAAGGTACTTCTACCTTTTTATTGATTGTGGATCTTGGAAAGAAGAAAAACAACCTGCTTAAAGTGAATGGCTCAAATAGATGGTTTGGTAGTAGATGTAAAGGTGAAATGGTAGGCATTTTATAATAAGAGAAATGGTAGCGGAAGTATATTGTTATGGTTATGGTATGGTTGATGAAACAATGGAAGGTTGTGAGGATAGTATCTTAGAAATGACCAATGAAGAACCAGTGCTATAGAGAGAAAAGACCCAGCCTTACAAATCCTTTCTAAGGGGTGGTAACAAGGACTTGGACCCACTATCTATATAGAGATAGGAACAACAAGTATCAAGAAAAAAAGGGGTTGATACCACAAGTAAATAAATTACTTGATAAGTCGATAAAAGTCACAAGAACTTAAGAAAAGAGAATAATCTCACTTTAATTGATAAGAAATGTGTGTGTACAAATGAAATAGGACTAGCCTATTTATAGTTTTTGAAGGGACTTGACCGAATTGGTACATGGTGGTTCGACCAACCATTGTGTCTCTCTATAATGACATAATTTAATTGATAAATAACATGAAAATTTGGTACTGGTTCGATTGGAATGGAGGGGCATGTCTCATGAAAGAATAGCACTTGAAGCCTTTTAAGTTGGCACCAAATTGGAGGAGGAATAATGCTTGGGCGAATGGATAGGTGGTCATTCATCTTGGCCCCTAAATGGAGTCACACTCATTAAACTTGGCATGGCTGGTCACAAGGCGTTTACATGGCTCTCTAGGATGCTTGTGGTGCAACCTTATACATAGGATGAATACCAAGAATGGGCAGCAGCCTTGGGCGTGAGTTGAGCTATCTTCAAGCTTGCATGTGCTTATCTAGCTAACAATGTAAAGGCTGGTGGGGAATGAACTCCTTAGTCGTGACCTCCCAAGCTTAATAGCAATACCTTCAGCTATATTCAGCTACATTTGATGTCACCTTTAGGAACTTATCTTCAAATAGTCCAACTAGCTAAGATTAGCAAGCCTTGAGCTCCTTCAGCTGAGTTGATCTTTCCTTAGTGTTCCACAAGCTGCCATGATGTTTATGAGTTGCATATGGCTTCCAAATACTCCACCAAGTTGTCCTAATGTGTGTCATGCTCCAATATACCTACATGTGCAAAGCAAACAAAGTAATTCAATGGCATTGAGCTTGTATGAGCTAATTACCTTGTTGTCATGCATGATAATGGTCTTATGAGCTATGAATGCATGACATAAGCTAAGTATATCATCATGTAATATTTATAATCTAATGTATAAGGTCTAAGAGCTAAATGAATGAACATGAACTAACAAATGAATGATAAGCATGCTGTCATTTCATAAATGTAATGAATCATGCTTAATATGAATGCAAGACTATTCTAACATGCTTCACATACTTAAATAACAATGTCTATCAATTGTAAATATGTGTACATGCTAAGTTATCCTTTAGCTATCAAAAAATTAAACAACTTATCGTTGGATGGTGTTAAGTTGTCAAATGAATTGAAAGCTTCAAGACACACAGTTAAGAGTACTTCCCTGGATTGTTTGGCCCCTGATCTAGTACTGGGACCCTGAGGCATTACTTTTGGATCCAAGGTAGGCATGTTCACATCATCCCCCCCTTTTAAGCGATTTGTCCCCAAATCATTTCCATCCTGAAATGGTGATAAGTCTGAGATGTTGAATGAATCACTTACACCAGGAAACTCTAGTTTATATGCATTGTCATTTATCTTTTCCATAATTTGAAATGGACCATCTCCTCGAGGAAATAGTTTGGAATTTCTTTGATTTGGGAATCTTTGTTTTTAAAGTGTACCCAAAACCCAGTCACCGACTTCAAAAGTTATCTTCTTCCTTCCCTTGTTTGCTTGTTGTTCATATTTTATAGTCCTTCTTTCAATATTGTCCTTGACTTTTTGATGGAGTCTTTTAACAAATTATGCTTTGTCATTTCCATCTTTGTTCACTATTTGATCACAAGGTAAAGGAAGTAAGTCCAAATGAGTTAAAGGGTTAAAACCATACACTACCTCAAATGTAGAATATTTGGTTGATGAATGAATTGTTCAGTTGTAAGCAAACTCCACATGTGGTAGGCATTCTTCCCAAGTTTTGATGTTCTTCTTGATGATGGATCTAAGTAATGTTGACAAAACTCTATTAACCACTTCAGTTTGTCCATCCGTTTGAGGATGACATGTAGTAGAAATGAGTAGTTTTGTTCTAACTTTTCTCCACAAAGTCCTCCAAAAGTGGCTTAAGAATTTGACATCTCTATCTAACAAAATGGTTTGAGGAAGTCCATGTAACCTTACCACCTCTCTGAAGAATAAATTGGTAACATTGATAGCATCATCTATCTAGTTTCATGGTATATAAAGTGAGCCATCTTGGAGAACCGATCGACCACCACGTATATCGAATCCTTTCCACTCTTGGGCTTTGGTAAACCAAAAAAAAAAGTCCATAGAGATATCTACCCACGGCATGGTTGGTATCGGTAAAGGCATGTACATTCCATGAGGCATAACTCTTGATTTCGCCTTTTTACAAACTAAGCACCTTTCACACTCCTTTTTCATCTTTGGCCAAAAGATGTGTTATTTCAAGATGCTAAGTGTCTTTTCAACGCCAAAGTGTCTCATAAGTCCTCCTTCATGTGCTTCTTTTATTAATATTTCTCTCATAGAACCTTTTGGGATACAAAACCTCTCTTCCTTGAAAAGATATTCATCATGCTGGTAGTATTTTTCATGAGCACCTGTTTTACATAACTTATACCTTTCTCCAAAGTCTAAGTCAGTAGCATATTTTTTTTTAATGAATGAAAAACCAAGGAGTTTAGAATCCAAAGTGTTAAGTAAAACATACATGCGTGAAAGAGCATCTACCACACTGTTTTCTTTTTCTTTCTTATAGTGGATGACATAGAGAAAAGACACAAGGAATTCGACCCATTTGGAAAGCACTTGTTAAGTTTGTGTTGTCCTTTGATATGCTTCAATGCTTTATGGTCTGTGTGTATAACAAATTCCCTTGGTAACAAGTAGTGATGCCAAGTCTCCAATGCTTGAATGAGTGCATACATTTCTTTGTCATATGTCGAATAATTCAAGGTTGTACCATTTAGTTTCTCACTAAAATAAATAATTGGCTTCCCTTCTTGACTCAAAACAGCACCAATTCTAATTCCATAGGCATCACACTCAACTTCAAATGTCTTTTCAAAGTTTGGCAAGGATAATAGTGGTGCCTTTGTCAAACAATCCTTGAGTTCGTTGAATGCTACATCTTGTTCTTTGCCCCAAGAGAAGTTTGAATTCTTCTTAATAATCCATGTTAAGGGGGCGGCAATAAAACTAAAGTTTGGTACAAACCTCTTGTAAAAACTAGCCAATCCATGGAAGCTCCGAGCTTGACTGACATTGATAGGTTTTAGCCATTCTTGAATTGCTTTAATCTTCTCTGGATCCACCGCTAGTCCCTGTGAACTTACAATGAAGCCTAAGAAGGTAACTTGTTCAGTACAAAAATCACACTTTTTGAGATTAACGTATAAGTTCTCTTCTCTCAAAGTGCTAAGAACATATCTTAAATGTTCAACATGCTAATTCAGGGACTTACTGTATATCAAGATATCATCAAAATAAAAAACACAAAACTTACCAATGTAAGGCCGGAGGACATCGTTCATCAGACGCATAAAGGTACTAGGGCATTAGTTAAGCCAAGACTAACCACTCATACAAACCTTGTTTAGTCTTGAATACAATTTTTCACTCGTCTTCTTCCTTTATTCTAATATAATGGTAGCCACTTTTAAAGTCAATTTTGGAGAAGATGTTGCCTTCACTATGTTCATCAAGCATATTATCCAATCGAGGTATATGATGCCTATATTTGATAGTGATCTGGTTTACAGCCCTACAATCCACACACATTCTACAAGTTCCATCTTTCTTTGGCACCACCAAAACCGCTACAGTACAAGGACTTAAACTCTCCCGAATGTATCCTTTGTCTAGTAGTTCTTTGACTTGCTTTTGTAATTCCTTGGTTTCCCCGAAATTGCTTCTGTACGCTGGTCTATTAGGAATGGTGGCTCCGGGAATGAAATCAATTTGATTTTCAATTCCTCTAATTGGTGGTAATCTATCTGGAATTTCTTTAGGGAACATGTCTTCAAATTCCTGTAAAAGATTACAGACATAAGAATGCAAGCCTTCACGAGGGTTAGTAAGTAGAAAGCTTTCCTTATACATAAGTATAATTATAGCCTTCTTGGTTGATAAATGTTTCCGAACATCTCATCTACTGGCATATATGTTCATCTTCTGAGTGTGAATTTCTTTGGCCTTATTTTTCTTCTCCCATTCTTCTATGCGTGACTTAAGGGTCAATTGACATTCATGAACTTGATTTGGAAGCATAGGCGCCAATATGTTCATCATGTGTAGCCTTCTTGTCAATTTATTAAGGTCATCCTAATATAATGTGGCTTGCACTCATTGGTACCACATCACAATGGACTTCATCATTGTATCTTCCAATTGAAAAAGGAACAACAACTTGTTTGGTTACCTTAGCTTCCCCCACATCATTGAGCCATTAAATTTTATAAGGATGAGGATGCTTAGACGTCTTTAGGCCCAACTTTTCCACCATGTAAGTACTTGCTACGTTTGTACAACTTCCTCCATCAATGATCACCATACAAACTTTATCTCCCTCATGACATTTTGTATGGAAGATATTCTCTCTATTCATCTTCTTGACTTTGAATGTTCAAAGTCCTTTTTACTACAAAGATGTTGGATAGAAGAGACATGTTAGCAAATAAGAAAAAGGAAATGTGTATAGGACCTTACCAATAATTCTATCACAAAGCCTCACGAGTTCACTCCAAGGAAACCTGAATGTCACTCAATCTTCTCGTGTTTGCACTCTAGGACTTTAAGGCTTTTAGTAGTCCTCTTCCTATCTCACATGCTCAAGCCTTTTTCCTCTCAATACTATTTATCTCAAGTTCTAAGTAACTTTACTCAAAACTGTACCAAGTAAATTTACTTGTTGTGCGTCGGCTGCAAAAGGGTTAGTAGGAATGGAAAGCAAATAATAATGAAAGGGTGGCTTAGAAATAAAAAAAAGAGAATAAAGGGGTTACTTACCCAAAGTCACTTCACAACCTTCTATCACCACAATCAATTTTAAAGGCATACTTGAATGACTTGGTGATGTGAATTATTGTTGTGTGCTTTCAACTTTTCTTTCTTTTCTTTTCTTTTTTTTCTTCTTTTTGGGTGTTTGCAATTTTTCTTCTTTTGATTGCTTCAATTTCTTTACTGATTTTTTATTTCATTCACTTGCACTTCTCTTTGTATTTTTTTTGTTGTTGCACGTTGCTTCTTCCATCAAGGCTCTGAATACCACTTGATATAAGGTACTTCTACCTTTTGATTGATTGTGGATCTAGGAAGGAAGCAAAACAACCTGCATAAGTGAATGGCTCAAATAAATGGTTTGGTACTAGATGTAAAGGTGAAATGGTAGGTCATTTATAATAAGAGAAATGGTAGCAGAAGTATATTGTTATGGCTATGGTATGGTTGATGAAATAATGGAAGGTTGTGAGGATAGTATCTTAGAAATGACCAAGGAAGAACCAGTGCTATAGAGCGCAAAGACCCAGCCTTACAAATCATTTCTAAGGGGTGGTAACAAGGACTTGGACCCACTATCTATATAGAGATATGAACCACAAGTATCAAGGGAAAAAGGGGTTGACGCCACAAGTAAATAAATTACTTGATAAGTCGATAAAAGTCACAAGGACTTAAGCAAGGAGAATAATCTAACGTTAATTGATAAGAAATGTGTGTCTACAAATGAAATAAGACTAGCCTATTTATAGTTTTTGAAGGGACTTGGCCGAATGGGTACATGGTGGTTCGGCCAGCCCTTGTGTCTCTCTATAATGACATAATTTAATTGATAAATACCATGAAAAATCTGGTGTTGGTTCATTTGGAATGGAGAGGCATGTCTCATGGCTGAATAGCACTTAAATCCTTTCAAGTTGGTGCTAAATTGGAGGAGGAATGACACTTGGCCGAATGGATAGGTGGCCATTCATCTTGGCGCCTAAATGGAGTAACACACATTACACATGGCATGGCTGGTCACAAGGCATGCACATGACTCTCTAGGATGCTTGTGGTACAACCTTATGCATAGGATGAAAACAACCTTGGGCGTGAGTTGAGCTATCTTCAAGCTTGCATGTGCTTAGCTAGCTAACAATGTAAAGGCTGGTAGGGAATGAACTCCTTAGCCGTGACCTCCCAAGCTTAATAGCAGCACCTTCAGCTATATTTAGGTACATTTTATATCACCTTTAGGAACTTATCTTAAAATAGTCCAACTAGCTGAGATTAGCTAGCCTTGAGCTCCTTCAGCTGAGTAGAGATTTCCTTAGTGTTCCACGAGTTGCCATGATGTTTGTGAGCTGATTGTGAGCTGCATATGGCTTCCAAATACTCCACTAAACTTTCCTAATGTGTGTCATGCTCCAATGTACCTACATGTATAAAGAAAACAAGGTAAGTCAATGGCATTGAGAGTGTATGAGCTAATTACCATGTTGTCATGCATGATAATGGTCTTATGAGCTATGAATGCATGACTTGAGCTAAGTATATCATCATGTAATATCTATAATCTAATATAAAAGGTCTAAGAGCTAAAATGAATGCACATGAACTAACAAATGAATGATAAGCATGTTGTCATTTCATAAATGTAATTAATCATGCTTAATATGAATGCAAGACTATTCTAACATGCTTAACATACTTAAATAATAATGTGTATCAATTGTAAAGATGTGTACATGCTAACCTATCCTTTAGTTATTAAAACATTGTACAATTTAACATTGGATGGTGTTAAGTTGTCAAATGAATTGAAAGCTTCAAGGCACTTAGTTAAGAGTACTTCCCTGAATTGTTTGGCCCTTGATCTAGTAATAGGACCATGAGGCATGACTTCTGGATCCAAGGTAGGCATGTTCACATCAGAAACCATGCACAACCCTTAAAGAATTATTATTTTGTATCGATCTTCAAACTAAAATTCTACTCCGTTTGTTTCAATAGAAACTATATTCAAATAAAAATCTAACCATATAAAGTACTCTTTTTAGTTTGACTTGTACAATTTGTGGTGAATTTTCGAATCCAATTTATAGAATTTGTTTTGAGCAGAATCTGTTGCATTATTTTTATCCTATCATCGATAAAAAATTAAAATTTTCTAGTATACACATTGAAATCAGACTCCATTTTTTAAAAACAAAACTAGATTGACGTCTTTATAGGTTTCATTATTTGACATCTTTAGCTTATTCACTAATTCTATAGTCTTCTAAATACAATTTTAACCTAAATACATGATCACAAAGTCACATAATATTCAAGAGTTATTGCTTACCATAGTAACTCAGTCATTAGCTCATCGCATGTCAGTATTTGCATTTAACATAAAAACACCATAAACATTCACTCATCTCGACACTTTGATTGTTCACACACATCAATACATAGAACTAAAATCAAAGACATGTGTTAGAATTCATTCTAAACATGAATACAAATATAATAAATTTTCTAAAAATTCACTCCATGCTCAATCAAAACTAGTTACACTTCATAAGATCCAAAACAACCTTAATTTCTCTCTCTTATGGTTTCAAGGATCAAATTAGAGGTTTTCACATTTTACCTCATAATTCAACAATTTTACCATCAAAATAAAGATTGATTAATGGCAAGAAATATGAACACTTCAATTTTACCAAAACCCTAAACCCTTAATAAAAAGACCTATTAATTGAATATGTCATAGTGTGTTCACACTTGATATTTTTGCTTCAAAAAACATTGTAAACCTTGTACAACATTCAATCCTCCATGATAAAAATCAAAACATGCTTGAATAATTTTTCTCATTTTTTCTTCTTTATGGCCAAATATAATATATCAACTTATACATGAAATTTTTCTTAATTCAAGCATATAAAAGCTATATAGTCATTTATTCCTTGAAAATAAGCCTTAATTGAATTAAATCCATAAACCCTAAACTTTCTTACCTTAATATCCATAGCATATATCAATCAAAACCATGATTAGTGGTACCAAATTGAAGTGAATTTAGAGGAGAGAAAAATTATATTTATGCCTTAAACCTTAAATCCAAACCAAAAGGCTTGAAAATCAATTTAAAACTTACCTTATATATTTTAGGAGTCTTATGACAACAACAAGAAAATACACGAACCTTCTTGAATTTCTTTTTCTTTTTATTTTAGTCATTTTTTTACTTATACAACTTAAAATGAATTTTAAATTCATTTTAATGCAAAATTGATCATTATACCAATGAAATTCAATACTTCTAAACGTGCCTCATGTCAGAATATTCATCTAATGACTAATAATAATCCATGGAGTTAGTAATTACCAACTTTGTCATTTTAAAATTTTATAATTATAATATTATCATTTTTCATCCGACGAATTAGATTTAACATGTAAAATCAACTTAAATCCAATGGTCCATATTAAATATTATCCTTTTAAAGTATGAAAATGACATTTTTCCCTTTCTCTATCTCCTAGAAAAATATCCTGAATTTTTTATTCGATCCGATTATTTTTTCTCGAAATTTAACACTTTATAGCTTTTATCATAAAATTCATACAAAAATATGAGTAACACAGAAATTTCCTTCTTCAGGTTAGACTATTCATTCAAATGATAAAAAAGCTTATTTAGGAAAATTATTTTTTTGGTCCCTAAAAACTTCCTAAATTTATACTTTGGTCACCAAACTATTAATTTTTTATTTTAGTCACTAACCAAAATTTTGGGTATCACAATTCTCCCCCTTAAAAAAATTGTATCCTCAAATTTTTTACATACCTTATTAAATATATGATGATACAACTCTCTCTTTACTTTCTCATTTTTCCCAAGTGGCTTCATCCACTTTATGTTCTCTCTGAAGAACTTTGACTAGTGAGATTGTCTTATATCGTATTTCTTTAATTCTATAAGTTAAAATATTTACTAGTTCTTCATAAGTTATATCTGGTTCTATCTCACTTTCTTTCGGATTGATAACATGAGAATGATACGAATGGTACCTTCTCCATCTTCAGAGGTAAAGCTAGTTGATATTCCATCAGACCAACTCTTTTCACAATCTCATAAGGACCAAAAAAAACTCGAACTTACTTTTCCCTTTCTTCCAAATCGTATCAATTTCTTCGGAGGTGATACTTAAAGAAACACCTTTTTCACCAACTTGATATTCGATGTATTTTCTATTTAGATCAAAGTAAGAATTTTGTTTATCAATAGTAATCTTAAGATTATCTTGAATAACCTTCACTTTATCTAACGTCCCAAATCCTGAGTTAGTAGTTTCAGGGTATCCAAGTGAGTTTAAAGTAAGCTATTAGCCTTGTAAGAAAGCTTAGCCCAATGATATGTTAGCTTGGTCATATTTGAGGCCCAATGAATGTTAAAAAGGGCATTTTTAAGTTGTAACCAAAGTTAGGAGGACAAAGGAGACTATTATACCATGTTACTTTTGAAAGTGTAAATTTCATTGAATGGGAATGAGGTCAAGTCTGGCAATACTCTCTTTTTCTCAAATCTCTTTAGTATCTTCTTCTCCTTTCTACTAGCCTTCATCTTCCCTCTTGATTTTTATTATAGTGAATGTACTCTAGGTTTACAATATTACAGGCTAAGGGAAAGGAAAACCTAGTGATTGTTTGAACTTTGGACACTTCCAGCAGCTTAGGGAATCATGGTAACTCACTTCCAATTCAACTCTATCATATATAGATCTCTAGGTGAGTT
The DNA here is from genome assembly GCF_006381635.1 of Hibiscus syriacus. Lineage (NCBI taxonomy): Eukaryota > Viridiplantae > Streptophyta > Magnoliopsida > Malvales > Malvaceae > Hibiscus > Hibiscus syriacus. Next base: position 7,185,252 of record NW_024062800.1, on the reverse strand, counting down.
TTTTTTAGCTTACGTGATTCATGAAGCATGTTCATGGTAGATTTCATTGTTTAGTTTTTTTCATCATGTTTATTGAATTTTTATGACCCCTATTATATGACATAACAATTTGATAACATTTAGGGACCTTAGTAAGATATTTACGAGATTTGGAGAGGCATTTTTGTACCCAAAATCGAATATTCCTAGGTACGAATATCAGTACGGAAGAATAGTACCGATATTATTCTTAATAAGCGAAAAACAAGGGGATTTTGGGCTAGAAGTATCGATACTCATACAAGGGGTGTTGATACTCTCAGGGTGGTATCAATACCAAGTTCACTTAGTAGATTCCAATAGCCATTTTAGTATTGGTACTTATGGGAGTATTGATACCAATATGGGTATTGATACTCAAGAAAGTACCGATACCAACTCTTTTCTACCATCCTTTAATAAGTCACTAGTACCGATACCCAGAGCTTAGTACCGATACTGAGGGGCTTAGTATCGGTACCCACGAATAGTTTTGGGTAAGAGCCCAGGGATAGAATTAAGGGACCCAATAATACTAGAATGCCATGAAATAAAACTACAAGTGAGAACATTAATAAACTTATAATTGTTAGAAACAAAAACAACCAAGATGACATAAAACTAGGCTTAATTGATGTTCGAGACACAGTAAAGACACCTAATTTACTTTAGCAGATAACGATCATACAATTGGATATCTCAGTCAGTTCCATGGCACTTCAATTTCCAGTTGGGAGCAGATGCCCCAAGACTCGATGGAGTGAGTTGGCCGAGTGTACGTTTTCGATGCAGTTTCTGATCTTACCCCAGATACCCAAGGGTATAAAAGAAGGCGAGAGAGGTATATGAGCTCTGATATGTAGAACCCTGAGCCACACCATGAAGCCTACCTCAACATGTCATATCATCATTTCCTTATGTCTTTATACCTATGGCTCTAGCATGTACATCTAGTGAATACACAGAGTATAGTATAGTTATTAGTGAGGCACTAAGCTCATAAGCTCAACGTTCAGAATTTGTTTTCGTATGTAGGTTCTTAAGAGGTCCTCTATGGAGCGTTATCGTCACCAGATAATCCAGGACAGTAGAGACTTCATAGTACGTCTTTACTTTTATTAGAGTGCATTTATTATTGTAAACCCTTTTGTATTCAATCATAACTCTATTTTGGTTTAAACTCAATCTATTTATTTGGATGATTTGGGAGCTCCCCCTCATTTTGTAAACATGATTATTATGTTTATTTCATTTACCTTGAATGGATATTTATATGGTTTTTACAATTGTTTTAAAAGAAAAATTTTGGGTTAGTCACTTTGGTGGTCCTATGTGACATCATAATCCATCGATCTTCGGGTCAGACTAGATTAGGGTGTTATACTTTATATTTGACCACTTTGATCTTGTTAAGACCGATAATATCACAATCCTTGAGCTTAAACCAATTTAAAGGATTTTTTCAACACTTCCTTACATATAACTTTTCTTAATCGGTCGTCTTAATACTTACTTCATAATTATTATTATAGGTGAACTCAGCTAAAAGAAATATTTTTCTCTTGAACTTTTGAATTTTGTAGCACCCTAAACCCGATTGGGCCTAAAGTGCTACACTGGGATGCCGAGAAAACCCCTGATTTTCATAATCTATTTATTTTCTTTTTTCAAAACATACAACATGGTATCAAGATAGACATAAAAGATAGTTACAAAACATTTTATAAATTAGAGCTCCATGACACATACTTTAAAACCAAAATAATGAAATTCTGAGTTATAAATCTGAATACAATAATAAAGGTCCTATGAATACATATGCTAAGTACCAATACTTTAGTCGCTTTTACTACATTTTCCCTCAATTCACCCTCGAATTGGAGGGACAATTATACGTTCACCATTCGTTGACATTCTTGTGGTATGCAACTCCTCTAATTTGTAATTGATAAATTCGTCATACTGCTTGTCGGTACATCCTCTATAACGATCCTTCATTCTTATATATTCTCTATGTGCTTGATGAAGGTACTTCAACATATTACGCCTACTATGGTTACTTTGGTTGTACCCCACTCCTACGAGTGTTTTCGGGCCCCTTTGGCAATTTACGTTCCTCACAGATTAAATTATACCATTACGAACCATCCTTAGCTCTTAAAGTCCTTAAATAGGTCAAATTTAACCATCCAAAGTGAGTAGTATCGATACCCTACTTGTAGTATCGATACCCTAGGGTCAAGTATCAATACCCCTATGAGTATCAATACAAAAAAATGGCTTCTGCTTTAGAAAAGGTGGCCCAGTATGGATACTCTATACTCTGAGTATCGATACTGTAAGGGCAGTATCGGTACTCTCCCTAGTAGTATCGATATTTCCATCTGGAAATCCCTAATTTTTGTCCCAATTCATCTAGTATTGATATTGTTCGTCCATTATCAATAATCAAACCCAAAAGTGTCTTATTTAAGCTGGGGAAAAACCCAAAAGTCATCCTAAACATCTTAGTTTGGTTTCTAATCATATGCTAAAGCTTTAGGAAGTTATGTAGGGTCTTAGAGTATCACAAAAGCACATGCTTTAGACTAAATTCATCATCTATGTCATAAATCAAATATAAAACCCTAAAATGCTGAAATACCAAAATCTTAACAAATCATCATGCTTATGAAAGAAACTCAAGAACTTACCTTTAAACTATAGAACTTGGAGAGGAAAATAGGGTGTTACAAATTCCATCACACAAGGACTTATCATATCTTCCAAAATTTGAATAGTTCTTTAATATTATCCATTTATTTGAGGATGAAAAGTATGACTGGAAATAAGTCGAGTTCCTAAAGCTTTATACAAATATTTCTAAATTCTCAAAGTAAACCTCGGATATATATCTGAAACAATTGATATTGGTACCACATGAAGTATAATAATCTCTCGAATATATAACTCAACATACATATCTGTAGAATAATCAGTTCGAATTGAAATTAAGTGTGTCGACTTAGTCAATTTATCCATAGAAACTCAAATTGAATCATTCTTGTTGTGTGTTAGTGGCAATCTAGTTATAAAATCTATCGTAACATTTTCTCACTTCCACTTAGGAATGGAATTGTAACAATCTTGAAGGCACCCGATATTCCCCTTTGACATGTTCACAAGTTAAACACTTAGAAACAAACTTAGTTTTGACAATTTACATTTTCGACCACTAATATAGAATCTTTATATTTTTTATACATCTTATTTCATCACAAATGCTTAGTCAACACACTATAATGTGCCTTTGTAAGAAGCTCTCGCTTCAATTCATCGACATCTGATATATAAACTCTTCATCGATAATAAAAACACCCATTAGACTTAACTTTTAAATATTTAGTTTCACCTTGTTAAACTTTATTTATCTTTGACAAACATTTTTCATCTTTTGACTGAAAATCTTTAATTCAATCCAACAAAGTAGATGTCACCAACCCAATTTAGGGAATAAATTACATTTATTAATTCCATGGACTAAATCAAATTTTTACTTAATTATTGAACCAAATTTGTAACATAGGAATGACTTAAGAACCTATGGAATAAATTTTCCATTTTCCAAGTAAGGGGAGTTTAAAACTCCCACATTTATGGAGAATTCCAGATATAGAAAGTCCATTCTCTCTCTCTTCTACCATCTTTTCTCTTTTATTTTTCTATCTCATTTGAGAAAATTGAAATGCCATTTCGTCGCTGTCCAAGTATCAATTCATGACACCATCAGCATCATTGTGTTCTTGAAGTTGTGACAAGTCGATCTGTGTCTTTAGAATCTTCATCGTCGCCAACAGGAGGAGGGGTGAGAAGGTTGAAGTTTTGGCCGTTTGTGTTTTGGTATTTTTTTTTCATTCTTCATTATAAAACAACATCGTAAATGACTCAAAATTTGATATGAATGAATTCTGCAAATTTTGGTTGTTAACCCACCACCGTGGGTCATCTAATCTAATGGGCTTCGTCTACAAGCCAGGAAGTTTGTTGAGTTCGTTGAAGTGGTGTAAACTGGATAAACCAATCTACTGAGTCAATCGAGCCATAAGTCGAGCTGAGCTGAGTCGTTGAGTTTTATTGATCATTGACCGACCGTTGATTGGTGTTGATCGACCATTGACTTTTTTGTTTTGTTCATTGCCTAATGTTTTGTATGCTTTACGGAACACGTTGATATTGGTCATTACATGAAGGAATATTATTAGTTAATTTTTGTCACACCCATATTTTCAATTCTTAAATTTATAGAATTAATAAATTGATTTTAAGGACTAAACTGTAAGTTTATGGAAATTTATGGGTCAAGTTCGAATATATAGGAGGGACTAACACCATAATTTGCATATACACTCCTAACACCAAAAATAAAAAAAGGGAATTAGGTAGCTGAGAGTTCTTGAACCCCTAACCCCCTGTGTGGCTACCCCTACCCCTACCAACCAGGCTAGGCTAATATTGTGATATGAAATAATAAAATTTTATTTTATAATTTATATTTTGGGTTTTAACCCAAAATCAAATCCCCTTTCCCCCACACCGAAGAGTCAAACCTAAACTCTAAATCAAAATACATTTTTTGTTACCCTCAAGCCAACCATCTCCAAATGATGGTTTAGTACACTGTCGTTATCAGTCGAACCGGTGTCCTCCCGCGACCCGTCCCTAACCCCTATTGACCACCGTTTGGCCTAAATCAAGAGTGATGCCATCCGGACCTTCCCTTGTTGTTCCTTCTTCACCGGTCGTTAGTGAACCACATCAACTATCCCAAAAGCACCGACACTATTTGAACAAAACCCCCACGGTCAATCATTGCTAGCTATCGCCGTTCGCCGTGATGAGCTTGTCAAAGTTCTTCAAATCCCTAGAGTCACCGCTACTTTTTCCCCGATTCCAACCATTTGAGGCGTTTCTTCGCCTCATCTCCTGTACCGCTAGCATCCTTGTCATTGCCGTTATTTTCCTCATCATCACCGTGGGTAAGCTTCCAAACATTTTTTGGTTATTTGTTGCCGGTTTTGGGCTAATTTTTTGAGTTGGTGGTGTTGCAAATGATTATTGGATGATTTAGAGTGCTCGGGCGACTGAACTAACCTATTTCATCACCGTACATGTTGTCACACGTTCGAACCAACCCGAGTCAATCCGAACCGATCTTCTACACTCCAAAAAAACCTTTTAGATCAGTTCGAAGGTTAAGGAATTAAGGAATAAGTGAATATTTAGAGGAATCATGGTTCTAAAGAGGCAACTTGGGAGATTGAGGAGGCTATGCAAATTTAGTATCCACACTTGTTTCATTCAGGTAAATTTCGATGATGAAATTTCTCCTAGGAGGAGAGAGTAGTAACACCCTAAATTCTAGGATAGTAGTTAGAGTAAACCCAAGTGAGCTTTAGTTACAATCCAAATAACTAATTAGAGTTTTGAGGTTTGATAAGTTAGTTTGGCTTGGGCTTAAGCCCATCTAGAATCAAAAGGTGTTTTTGATTTGGGCATAGAATGATAAGGACTAGGAAAGCAACTAACCCATTTTGTGTTTCAAAAGCTAGAATTCTTTAATTGCATGAGGTCACATGATAAGAGGCTCTCATTTCTCTTTTTCACCACTCTTTGTCTTATTCTTCACATTCAAAATCCTTCTTCTTCTTGTGGTTTATCAAATATGGAAACCTTGTTAGTTTTTATTCCTATTCTGGATTTGTGATAGTAAAAAATTAAATCATAACCTCTCAAGCTTGTATTCAAGCCTCTCTTTTCAAGTTTTGACTGTGGACACTATGATGGGGGTTTAGAGAGGTTTTTAAAGAACCCTTGTGAAATCAATTCGTTTTGGGGTGGATTTAGACCCTGGGATGTATACTTAAATTCTTTTTTAAGTTTGTAAATGTAACATACCAAATTCTAATTTAGTAGTTTCGGATTTACCCAAGAGTATGTGGACCTTGTGGAGTTTGTAATTATTGTAGTTGGGTCGAGTAGGAGTTTAATTAGGTTGAATCGGACCAAAAGGTTATAAAAAGGGTATTTTTTAGTATATGGAAAAAAACGAAGGACTAAAAGTGAGATTCTTTGTTATTGAAAAGATTAGGGTTTTATATTCTTCATCTTCTTCTCTTAATTTTATCCTTATTCCCATTTCCTTCTCCTCCTTCCTCTTAAAGTGTTATAGATAAGGGTAAGTTTCCTGACCCTTTTTATATTTATTTTAAACTTCAAATTCATCTCTAAATCCTTTAGCAACATCCTTGTTGTTTAGAAACTCATTTCTTTCTTGTTTGGCAAGCGGTTGTGGGGGTTAAATGCTCACGTTCAAGTGGAGGATGAGGAAACAAGTGTAGTTAATGAAAGTAACTTATTTTGGATTATATAGCTAAGGTACTGTATTTGTAATCCTTTGTTGTGTTATAAATTTCATAAATGTGATGCTTTGTTGGGGATTTGGGTATTTGAGCATATTTGGGGATTTTGCTTGATCCGTGCCCTATATGATGTTATTGTTATAAAGATCATCTTTTATGGTTTTAGATGACCATATAAGACTTGCTTATGTTTTATTTATTTATTTAGGACCAAACTAGAGTGTTTGAGAGGGTTTTGAGTGATTCTCGAGCCTTATTTAGGGTTTTATAGGTCGTAGTAGCGATAATGTTCTTGTGAGTATTGATATTGTTCTTGTAGTATCGATACTAATATCAGTATTGTTGGAGTATTAATACTCGTATCAATACCCATATCGATAATATTGAAGTGTCGTACTACTTAGTAGACTATCAATAATATTCAATACCAAAAGATTATCAAAATGTACAAATAAACTTAAAAAAAAGGGACCTAACTTATGAAATCACCCAAACTCCCCTAGGTGGCATAAATTACCAAAATACCTTTAGTGAGTAAGAAACCTTAAATTATGAACGAAAGAACATTGTGAATGATATGCCTACAAGCGAGGTGGTGTAGTATACTAATAATGTGATAGAGAAACTGTGTACCATGAGAAATTATTGAATTACCCTTATGGCCTATGTGGATAAATTAAATTACACTAGTAAGAGTTTAAGTTGCATATTGGTTAAATAATTATATGAGATTTTTAGCTTTAAATTGAAAGCTTGTTCAATGAAGACCTAGTAATAATATTACAAATGACTAATATTGGGGTTTTTTTTGGGTAGTATCGATACTATCAGTCAAGTATCGATACCAAAGGCAAAGTATCGATACCATCACTGAGGTATAAATTCCACTAGATAAATTTAGCAACGATATCCAAGGTATGTATCGATACTGAATGGTGGGTATCGATACTAAAGGGCTTAGTATAAATACCATCGTACTAAATTAGGAAAGAAACCTAATTTTGGTTTAAGGGTTTCAGAAGGGGTCTAAGACCGCCAATACTTCTCTAATAAGCTTACAAGTGAGAACGAGCAAGATAATAATGGTTGAGGGGATGGCCTCACCCATTTATGGTAAACTATGTTAGTGAGTAGAGGAGCTACCTTAATTTCCTTTGTATGTCTTTGATTGATGTGTTTAGCCATGGGCACCCTTGAATGTTTGTAAGTATACGATGATTGTCTTGTTTACTTGAAATATCTAGATATGTTCCAAATCATTGCTAAGAAACCTTAGTTCAATGCTATGGCACTTCAATGTATTAGTGCTAAGGCACTTTAGTATATCAGTGCTAAGGCACTTCCATATAGTGCTAGGGCACTTCAGATACTAGTCGGCATTGTCACAATATTATGTACCCAAACTACATTACGATGTATTTTTTGTGATTGTATGCTTGATGCATTTTGTTATCGTATGATATTATATTTAGATACTCGATATATGTATACTCATGGTGAGGCCCTTTAGTATAAGACTAAGGGAAGCATGAGGCTCGTACTATAGTGATAAACTATTGAACCTTAAGTATGTAGTACTTAATATTGATCATGCATGTACCTACTACTGTTTGGTACCGTGTATTTAGCATGCTTGTAATTATGAGACTCATAATACTGCTCTAGATTTGTGATTATATTCGTGATTTCTTCTTGAATCAGTTGATTATAGTATGTCTTTAATATCTTTAGTGGGCATGTACTATACAATAACCTTTTTCATATTGAGTCATAACTATATATTTCAAAATACTTATTCGACTGAATTTGAGATGTATATTGAGAGCTCCCTTTTTTTGTAAAACTACTTTATACTTGATTTACTCTTTATGGTGGATGTCAATATTATATTTTTATTAAATATGTTTTAAAGGAAACTTTTAAGTTAGCCACTATGGTGGTCCCATGTAATGTTTTAATCCTTTTACCTTCAGGTCAAACCAAATTAGGGAGTTACATCATAACTAAAAAGTATAACCAATATAACTGCATAAAAACTGCTTAAACTAAAATTCATTCGAATACTGGTCTAATCTAAATTTACCAGATTATTAACCTACAATCTATTTTTGTTTAATAACTAAACATACATTAATAAGATTATTTATCTAAACCACTTATTTATATCCATTATTATTAACATAAGATACCTTATAACTTTTTAGAGCTATGTCTAAGCAACCAACTACTAATAATATATAAATGTCAACTTGTAAAATTGAATATATTATATGGATGCCATTACTTATACTGTAGGCATGCTTCTTGATAGGTAAGATGACAAGCACTCCTTACTTTGTTCTTTTCTCGTTATTCACGCGTTAAAATAATTGCACACTAAGTAAAACATATTGATTGTATAAAATAAATCATATAATGAAAATAGAAAACATATCATATGATATTATATGAACATATAAAATGAAATTATACCAAAGTCATTTCCAATTCAAATATACCTAAAATAATCTAGTCATATATAAAGCATTTTGTGCTAAATATCTAATATTAAATGGAAAATTTAATTTTCCCACTTATTTGTTATAACCTACACTTTTAAAATTTTCTTTATGTCATTATCCAAGGTATATGAATGAGAATGAGAATGTGAAGTCTGAAGTCACTAATAATGCACTTGTGGCATCAATCACTTGTACAAGATACCATAATCACTGTATCAATGTGTCAATAATCAGGAATACCATAGTACCATCATCACTCTACTATGTATTGTATGCTAATAGTACAATAATACCATCAACTCTCTAATATGTACTCAATACAGCTACTAATACTATATGACATGTAAACTATACCAAGTTCTCTTAATGTACATACAATGATCATTTTTCATTAATTATAACATGTTCTTCAATTATCAAAGATAACTATATATCAAACGTTTCATATAACAACACAATGGGCAGTTCATATCATAGGTATATTTTATTTGCACATAATATGAATATATCTTAAAAATATCATTAATCACTTACCTTTTTGACATATAAACAACATTTCCATGATATGATAAATATCATAATTATTAAACTAATATATTGCAGTGGGATTCTCCCAAGACTTTGAAATGACATATAACATAAAGATAAAAATATCATGATTTACCACTCATCCTTCTATCATGAAATTGATGTAAGGTACTTCTACCTTTTTATTGATTGTGGATCTAAGAAGGAAGCAAAACAACCTGCTTAAAGTGAATGGCTCAAATAGATGGTTTGGTAGTAAATGTAAAGGTGAAATGGTAGGCCTTTTATAATAAGAGAAATGGTAGCGGAAGTATATTGTTATGGTTATGGTATGGTTGATGAAACAATGGAAGGTTGTGAGGATAGTATCTTAGAAATGACCAAGGAAGAACCAGTGCTATAGAGAGAAATGACCCAGCCTTACAAATCCTTTCTAAGGGGTGTTAACAAGGACTTGGACCCACTATCTATATAGAGATAGGAACAACAAGTATCAAGAGAAAAAGGGGTTGATACCACAAGTAAATAAACTACTTGATATGTCGATAAAAGTCACAAGAACTTAAGCAAAGAGAATAATCTCACTTTAATTGATAAGAAATGTGTGTGTACAAATGAAATAGGACTAGCCTATTTATAGTTTTTGAAGGGACTTGACCGAATGGGTACATGGTGGTTTGACCAACCCTTGTGTCTCTCTATAATGACATAATTTAATTGATAAATAACATGAAAATTTGGTACTGGTTCGATTGGAATGGAGGGGCATGTCTCATGAAAGAATAGCACTTGAAGCCTTTCAAGTTGGCACCAAATTGGAGGAGGAATAATGCTTGGCCGAATGGATAGGTGGTCATTCATCTTGGCCCCTAAATGGAGTCACACTCATTACACTTGGCATGGCTGGTAACAAGGCATTTACATGGCTCTCTAGGATGCTTGTGGTGCAACCTTATACATAGGATGAAGACCAAGCATGGGCAGCAACCTTGGGCGTGAGTTGAGCTATCTTCAAGCTTGCATGTGCTTATCTAGCTAACAATGTAAAGGCTGGTGGGGAATGAACTCCTTAGTGGTGACCTCCCAAGCTTAATAGCAATACCTTCAGCTATATTCAGCTACATTTGATGTCACCTTTAGGAACTTATCTTCAAATAGTCCAACTAGCTAAGATTAGCAAGCCTTGAGCTCCTTCAGCTGAGTTGATCTTTCCTTAGTGTTCCACAAGCTGCCATGATGTTTATGAGTTGCATATGGCTTCCAAATACTCCACCAAGTTGTCCTAATGTGTGTCATGCTCCAATATACCTACATGTGCAAAGCAAACAAAGTAATTCAATGGCATTGAGCTTGTATGAGCTAATTACCTTGCTGTCATGCATGATAATGGTCTTATGAGCTATGAATGCATGACATAAGCTAAGTATATCATCATGTAATATTTATAATCTAATGTATAAGGTCTAAGAGCTAAATGAATGAACATGAACTAACAAATGAATGATAAGCATGCTGTCATTTCATAAATGTAATGAATCATGCTTAATATGAATGCAAGACTATTCTAACATGCTTAACATACTTAAATAACAATGTCCATCAATTGTAAATATGTGTACATGCTAAGTTATCCTTTAGCTATTAAAAAATTAAACAACTTATCGTTGGATGGTGTTAAGTTTTCAAATGAATTGAAAGCTTCAATACACATAGTTAAGAGTACTTCCCTGAATTGTTTGGCCCCTGATCTAGTACTGGGACCCTGAGGCATTACTTTTGGATCCAAGGTAGGCATGTTCACATCATCCCCCCTTTTAAGCGATTTGTCCCCAAATCATTTCCATCCTGAAATGGTGATAAGTCTGAGATGTTGAATGAATCACTTGCACCACCAAACTAACCAGGAAACTCTAGTTTATATGCATTGTCATTTATCTTTTCCATAATTTGAAATGGACCATCTCCTCGAGGAAATAGTTTGGAATTTCTTTGATTTGGGAATCTTTATTTTTAAAGTGTACCCAAACCCAGTCACCGACTTCAAAAGTTATCTTCTTCCTTCCCTTGTTTGCTTGTTGTTCATATTTTATAGTCCTTCTTTCAATATTGTCCTTGACTTTTTGATAGAGTCTTTTAACAAATTATGCTTTGTCATTTCCATCTTTGTTCACTATTTGATCACAAGGTAAAGGAAGTAAGTCCAAATGAGTTAAAGGGTTAAAACCATACACTACCTCAAATGTAGAATATTTGGTTGATGAATGAATTGTTCAGTTGTAAGCAAACTCCACATGTGGTAGGCATTCTTCCCAAGTTTTGATGTTCTTCTTAATGATGGATCTAAGTAATGTTGACAAAACTCTATTAACCACTTCAGTTTGTCCATCTGTTTGAGGATGACATGTAGTAGAAATGAGTAGTTTTGTTCCAACTTTTCTCCACAAAGTCCTCCAAAAGTGGCTTAAGAATTTGACATCTCTATCTAACACAATGGTTCGAGGAAGTCCATGTAACCTTACCACCTCCCTGAAGAATAAATTGGTAACATTGATAGCATCATCTATCTAGTTTCATGGTATAAAGTGAGCCATCTTGGAGAACCGATTGACCACCACGTATATCAAATCCTTTCCACTCTTGGGCTTTGGTAAACCAAAAAAAAAAGTCCATAGAGATATCTACCCACGGCATGGTTGGTATCGGTAAAGGCATGTACATTCCATGAGGCATAACTCTTGATTTCGCCTTTTTACAAACTAAGCACCTTTCACACTCCTTTTTCATCTTTGGCCAAAAGATGTGTTATTTCAAGATGCTAAGTGTCTTTTCAACGCCAAAGTGTCTCATAAGTCCTCCTTCATGTGCTTCTTTTGTTAATATTTCTCTCATAGAACCTTTTGGGATACAAAACCTCTCTTCCTTGAAAAGATATTCATCATGCTGGTAGTATTTTTCATGAGCACCTGTTTTACATAACTTATACCTTTCTCCAAAGTCTAAGTCAGTAGCATATTGTTTTTTAATGAATGAAAAACCAAGGAGTTTAGAATCCAAAGTGTTAAGTAAAACATACATGCGTGAAAGAGCATCTACCACAATGTTATCTTTTTCTTTCTTATAGTGGATGACATAGAGAAAAGACTCAAGGAATTCGACCCATTTGGAAAGCTCTTGTTAAGTTTGTGTTGTCCTTTGATATGCTTCAATGCTTTATGGTCTGTGTGTATAACAAATTCCCTTGGTAACAAGTAGTGATGCCAAGTCTCCAATGCTTGAATGAGTGCATACATTTCTTTGTCATATGTCGAATAATTCAAGGTTGTACCATTTAGTTTCTCACTAAAATAAACAATTGGCTTCCCTTCTTGACTCAAAACAGCACCAATTCTAATTCCAGAGGCATCACACTCAACTTCAAATGTCTTTTCAAAGTTTGGCAAGGCTAATAGTGGTGCCTTTGTCAAACAATCCTTGAGTTCGTTGAATGCTACATCTTGTTCTTTGCCCCAAGAGAAGTTTGAATTCTTCTTAATAATCCCTGTTAAGGGGGCGGTAATAAAACTAAAGTTTGGTACAAACCTCTTGTAAAAACTAGCCAATCCATGGAAGCTCCGAGCTTGACTGACATTGATAGGTTTTTGCCATTCTTGAATTGCTTTAATCTTCTCTGGATCCACCGCTAGTCCCTGTGAACTTATAATGAAGCCTAAGAAGGTAACTTGTTCAGTACAAAAATAACACTTTTTGAGATTAGCGTATAAGTGCTCTTCTCTCAAAGTGCTAAGAACAGATCTTAAATGTTCAACATGCTAATTCAGGGACTTACTGTATACCAAGATATCATCAAAATAAACAACACAAAACTTACCAATGTAAGGCCGGAGGACATGGTTCATCAGAAGCATAAAGGTACTAGGGCATTAGTTAAGCCAAAAGGTATGACTAACCACTCATACAAACCTTGTTTAGTCTTGAATACAATTTTTCACTCATCTTCTTCCTTCATTATAATATAATGGTAGCCACTTTTAAAGTCAATTTTGGAGAAGATGTTGCCTTCACTATGTTCATCAAGCATATTATCCAATCGAGGTATATGATGCCTATATTTGATAGTGATCTGGTTTACAGCCCTACAATCCACACACATTCTACAAGTTTCATCTTTCTTTGGCACCACCAAAACCGCTACAGTACAAGGACTTAAACTCTCCCGAATGTATCCTTTGTCTAGTAGTTCTTTGACTTGCTTTTGTAATTCCTTGGTTTCCCCGGGATTGCTTCTGTACGCTGGTCTATTAGGAATGGTGGCTCCCGGAATGAAATCAATTTGATTTTCAATTCCTCTAATTGGTGGTAATCTATCTGGAATTTCTTTAGGGAACATGTCTTCAAATTCCTGTAAAATATTACAGACAGAAGAATGCAAGCCTTCACGAGGGTTAGTAAGTAGAAAGCTTTCCTTATACATAAGTATAATTATAGCCTTCTTAGTTGATAAATGTTTCCGAACATCTCCTCTACTGGCATATATGTTCATCTTCTGAGTGTGAATTTCTTTGGCCTTATTTTTCTTCTCCCATTCTTCTATGCGTGACTTAAGGGTCAATTGACATTCATGAACTTGATTTGGAAGCATAGGCGCCAATATGTTCATCATGTGTAGCCTTCTTGTCAAATTATTAAGGTCATCCTAATATAATGTGGCTTACACTCATTGGTACCACATCACAATGGACTTCATCATTGTATCTTCCAATTGAAAAAGGAACAACAACTTGTTTGGTTACCTTAGCTTCCCCCACATCATTGAGCCATTGAATTTTATAAGGATGAAGATGCTTAGACGTCTTTAGGCCCAACTTTTCCACCATGTGAGTACTTGCTACGTTTGTACCACTTCCTCCAACAATGATCACCATACAAACTTTATCTCCCTCATGACATTTTGTATGGAAGATATTCTCTCTGTTCATCTTCTTGACTTTGAATGTTCAAAGTCCTTTTTACTACAAAGATGTTGGATAGAAGAGACATGTTAGCAAATAAGAAAAAGGAAATGTGTATAGGACCTTACCAATAATTCTATTTCAAAGCCTCACGAGTTCACTCCCAGGAAACCTGAATGTTACTCAATCTTCTCGTGTTTGCACTCTAGGACTTTAAGGCTTTTAGTAGTCCTCTTCCTATCTCACACGCTCAAGCCTTTTTCCTCTCAATACTATTTATCTCAAGTTCTAAGTAACTTTACTCAAAACTATACCAAGTAAATTTACTTGTTGTGCGTCGGCTGCAAAAGGGTTAGTAGGAATGGAAAGCAAATAATAATGAAAGGGTGGCTTAGAAATAAAAAAAAAAAAAGAATAAAGGGGTTACTTACACAAAGTCACTTCATAACCTTCTATCACCACAATCAATTTTAAAGGCATACTTGAATGGCTTGGTGATGTGAATTATTGTTGTGTGCTTTCAACTTTTCTTTCTTTTCTTTTTTTTTTTTTTCTTCTTTTTGGGTGCTTGCAATTTTTCTTCTTTTGATTGCTTCAATTTCTTTGCTGATTTTTTATTTCATTCACTTGCACTTCTTTTTGTATTTTTTTGTTGTTGCACGTTGTTTCTTCCATCAAGGCTCTGAATACCACTTGATGTAAGGTACTTCTACCTTTTGATTGATTGTGGATCTAGGAAGGAAGCAAAACAACCTGCATAAGTGAATGGCTCAAAGAAATGGTTTGGTAGTATATGTAAAGGTGAAATGGTAGGTCATTTATAATAAGAGAAATGGTAGCAGAAGTATATTGTTATGGCTATGGTATGGTTGATGAAATAATGGAAGGTTGTGAGGATAGTATCTTAGAAATGACCAAGGAAGAACCAGTGCTATAGAGAGCAAAGACCCAGCCTTACAAATCTTTTCTAAGGGGTGGTAACAAGGACTTGTACCCACTATCTATATAGAGATATGAACCACAAGTATCAAGGGAAAAAGGGGTTGACACCACAAGTCAATAAATTACTTGATAAGTCGATAAAAGTCACAAGGACTTAAGCAAGGAGAATAATCTAACGTTAATTGATAAGAAATGTGTGTCTACAAATGAAATAAGACTAGCCTATTTGTAGTTTTTGAAGGGACTTGGCCGAATGGGTACATGGTGGTTCGGCCAGCCCTTGTGTCTCTCTATAATGACATAATTTAATTGATAAATACCATGAAAAATCTGGTGTTGGTTCATTTGGAATGGAGGGGCATGTCTCATGGCTGAATAGCACTTAAAGCCTTTCAAGTTGGTGCTAAATTGGAGGAGGAATGACACTTGGCCGAATGGATAGGTGGCCATTCATCTTGGCTCCTAAATGGAGTAACACACATTACACATGGCATGGCTGGTCACAAGGCATGCACATGACTCTCTAGTATGCTTGTGGTACAACCTTATGCATAGGATGAAAACAACCTTGGGCGTGAGTTGAGCTATCTTCAAGCTTGCATGTGCTTAGCTAGCTAACAATGTAAAGGCTGGTAGGGAATGAACTCCTTAGCCGTGACCTCCCAAGCTTAATAGCAGCACCTTCAGCTATATTCAGGTACATTTTATATCACCTTTAGGAACTTATCTTAAAATAGTCCAACTAGCTGAGATTAGCTAGCCTTGAGCTCCTTCAGCTAAGTAGAGATTTCCTTAGTGTTCCAAGAGTTGCCATGATGTTTGTGAGCTGATTGTGAGCTGCATATGGCTTCCAAATACTCCACTAAACTTTCCTAATGTGTGTCATGCTCCAATGTACCTACATGTGCAAAGAAAACAAGGTAAGTCAATGGCATTGAGAGTGTATGAGCTAATTACCTTGTTGTCATGCATGATAATGGTCTTATGAGCTATGAATGCATGACATGAGCTAAGTATATCATCATGTAATATCTATAATCTAATATAAAAGGTCTAAGAGCTAAAATGAATGCACATGAACTAACAAATGAATGATAAGCATGTTGTCATTTCATAAATGTAATTAATCATGCTTAATATGAATGCAAGACTATTCTAACATGCTTAACATACTTAAATAATAATGTGTATCAATTGTAAAGATGTGTACATGCTAACCTATCCTTTAGTTATTAAAACATTGTACAATTTAACATTGGATGGTGTTAAGTTGTCAAATGAATTGAAAACTTCAAGGCACTTAGTTCAGAGTACTTCCCTGAATTGTTTGGCCCTTGATCTAGTAATAGGACCATGAGGCATGACTTCTGGATCCAAGGTTGGCGTGTTCACATCAGAAACCATGCACAACCCTTAAAGAATTATTATTTTGTATCGATCTTCAAACTAAAATTCTACTCCGTTTGTTTCAATAGAAACTATATTCAAATAAAAATCTAACCATATAAAGTACTCTTTTTAGTTTGACTTGTACAATTTGTGGTGAATTTTCGAATCCAATTTATAGAATTTGTTTTGAGCAGAATCTGTTGCATTATTTTTATCCTATCATCGATAAAAAATTAAAATTTTCTAGTATACACATTGAAATCAGACTCCATTTTTTAAAAACAAAACTAGATTGACGTCTTTATAGATTTCATTATTTGACATCTTTAGTTTATTCACTAATTCTATAGTCTTCTAAATACAATTTTAACCTAAATACATGATCACAAAGTCACATAATATTCAAGAGTTATTGCTTACCATAGTAACTCAGTCATTAGCTCATCGCATGTCAATATTTGCATTTAACATAAAAACACCATAAACATTCACTCATCTCGACACTTTGATTGTTCACACACATCAATACATAGAACTAAAATCAAAGACATGTGTTAGAATTCATTCTAAACATGAATACAAATATAATAAATTTTCTAAAAATTCACTCCATGCTCAATCAAAACTAGTTATACTTCATAAGATCCAAAACAACCTTAATTTCTCTCTCTTATGGTTTCAAGGATCAAATTAGAGGTTTTCACATTTTACCTCAAAATTCAATAATTTTACCATCAAAATAAAGATTGATTAATGGCAAGAAATATGAACACTTCAATTTTACCAAAACCCTAAACCCTTAATAAAAAGACCTATTAATTGAATATGTCATAGTGTGTTCACACTTGATATTTTTGCTTCAAAAAACATTGTAAACCTTGTACAACATTCAATCCTCCATGATAAAAATCAAAACATGCTTGAATAATTTTTCTCATTTTTTCTTCTTTATGGCCAAATATAATATATCAACTTATACATGAAATTTTTCTTAATTCAAGCATATAAAAGCTATATAGTCATTTATTCCTTGAAAATAAGCCTTAATTGAATTAAATCCATAAACCCTAAACTTTCTTACCTTAATATCCATAGCATATATCAATCAAAACCATGATTAGTGGTACCAAATTGAAGTGAATTTAGAGGAGAGAAAAATTATATTTATGCCTTAAACCTTAAATCCAAACCAAAAGGCTTGAAAATCAATTTAAAACTTACCTTATATATTTTAGGAGTCTTATGACAAAAACAAGAAAATACACGAACCTTCTTGAATTTCTTTTTCTTTTTATTTTAGTCATTTTTTTACTTATACAACTTAAAATGAATTTTAAATTCATTTTAATGCAAAATTGATCATTATACCAATGAAATTCAATACTTCTAAACGTGCCTCATGTCAGAATATTCATCTAATGACTAATAATAATCCATGGAGTTAGTAATTACCAACTTTGTCATTGTAAAATTTTATAATTATAATATTATCATTTTTCATCCGACGAATTAGATTTAACATGTAAAATCAACTTAAATCCAATGGTCCATTTTAAATATTATCCTTTTAAAGTATGAAAATGACATTTTTCCCTTTCTCTATCTCCTAGAAAAATATCCTGAATTTTTTATTCGATCCGATTATTTTTTCTCGAAATTTAACACTTTATATCTTTTATCATAAAATTCATACAAAAATATGAGTAACACAGAAATTTCCTTCTTCAGGTTAGACTATTCATTCAAATGACAAAAATGCCTATTTAGGAAAATTATCAATTTGGTCCCTAAATATTTCCTAAATTTATACTTTGGTCAGCAAACTTTTAATTTTTTATTTTAGTCACTAACCAAAATTTTGGGTATCACAATTCTCCCCCTTAAAAAAATTGTATCCTCAAATTTTTTACATACCTTATTAAATATATGATGATACAACTCTCTCTTTACTTTCTCATTTTTCCCAAGTGGCTTCATCCACTTTATGTTCTCTCTGAAGAACTTTGACTAGTGAGATTGTCTTATATCGTATTTCTTTAATTCTATAAGTTAAAATATTTACTAGTTCTTCTTCATAAGTTATATCTGCTTCTATCTCACTTTCTTTCAGATTGATAACATGAGAATGATACGAATGGTACCTTCTCCATCTTCGGAGGTAAAGCTAGTTGGTATTCCATCAGACCAACTCTTTTCACAATCTCATAAGGACCAAAAAAAACTCGAACTTACTTTTCCCTTTCTTCCAAATCGTATCAATTTCTTCGAAGGTGATACTTAAAGAAATACTTTTTTCACCAACTTGATATTCGATGTATTTTCTATTTAGATCAAAGTAAGAATTTTGTTTATCAATAGTAATCTTAAGATTATCTTGAATAACCTTCACTTTATCTAACGTCCCAAATCCTGAGTTAGTAGTTTCAGGGTACCCAAGTGAGTTTAAAGTAAGCTATTAGCCTTGTAAGAAAGCTTAGCCCAAAGATATGTTAGCTTGGGCATATTTGAGGCCCAATGAATGTTAAAAAGGGCATTGTTAAGTTGTAACCAAATTCAGGAGGACAAAGGAGACTATTATACCATGTTACTTTTGAAAGTGTAAATTTCATTGAACGGGAATGAGGTCAAGTATGGCAATACTCTCTTTTTCTCAAATCTCTTTAGTATCTTCTTCTCCTTTCTACTAGCCTTCATCTTCCCTCTTGATTTTTATTATAGTGAATGTAATCTAGGTTTACAATATTACAGGCTAAGGGAAAGGAAAACCTAGTGATTGTTTGAACTTTGGACACTTCCAGTAGCTTAGGGCATCATGGTAACTCACTTCCAATTCAACTCTATCACATGTAGATCTCTAGGTGAGTTTTTTTAGCTTACATGATTAATGAAGCATGTTCATGGTAGATTTCATTGTTTAGGTTTTTCATCATGTTTATTGACTTTTTATGACCCCTATTATATGACATAACAATTTGATAACATTTAGGGACCTTAGTAAGATATTTACGAGATTTGGAGAGGCATTTTTGTACCTAAAATCGGATATTCCTGGGTACGAATATCAGTACGGAAGAATAGTACCGATATTATTCTTAATAAGCTAAAAACAAAGGGATTTTGGGCTAGAAGTATCGATACTCATACAAGGGGTGTTGATACTCTCAGGGTGGTATCAATACCAAGTTCACTTAGTAGATTCCAATAGCCATTTTAGTATTGGTACTTATGGGAGTATTGATACCAATATGGGTATTGATACTCAAGAAAGTACCGATACCAACTCTTTTCTACCATCCTTTAATAAGTCACTAGTACCGATACCCAAAGCTTAGTACCGATACTGAGGGGCTTAGTATCGGTACCCACGAATAGTTTTGTGTAAGAGCCCAGGGATAGAATTAAGGGACCCAATAATGCTAGAATGCCATGAAATAAAACTACAAGTGAGAACATTAATAAACTTATAATAGTTAGAAACAAAAACAACCAAGATGACATAAAACTAGGCTTAATTGATGTTCGGGACACAGTAAAGACACCTAATTTACTTTAGCAGATAACGATCATACAATTGGATATCTCAGTCAGTTCCATGGCACTTCAATTTCCAGTTGGGAGCAGATGCCCCAAGACTCGATGGAGTGAGTTGGCCGAGTGTACGTTTTCGATGCAGTTTTCGATCTTACCCCAGATACCCAAGGGTATAAAAGAAGGCGAGAGAGGTATATGAGCTCTGATATGTAGAACCCTGAGCCACACCATGAAGTATCGGTACTCTCCCTAGTAGTATCGATATTTCCATCTAGAAATCCCTAATTTTTGTCCCAATTCATCTAGTATTGATATTGTTCATCCATTATCAATAATCAAACCCAAAAGTGTCTTATTTAAGCTGGGGAAACACCCAAAAGTCATCATAAACATCTTAGTTTGGTTTCTAATCATATGCTAAAGCTTTAGGAAGTTATGTAGGGTCTTAGAGTATCACAAAAGCACATGCTTTAGACTAAATTCATCATCTATGTCATGAATCAAATATAAAACCCTAAAATGTTGAAATACCAAAATCTTAACAAATCATCATGCTTATGAAAGAAACTCAAGAACTTACCTTTAAACTATAGAACTTGGAGAGGAAA
Source organism: Hibiscus syriacus (assembly GCF_006381635.1). NCBI lineage: Eukaryota > Viridiplantae > Streptophyta > Magnoliopsida > Malvales > Malvaceae > Hibiscus > Hibiscus syriacus. The sequence goes on along the minus strand of NW_024062800.1, from coordinate 7,164,388 downwards.
ATAGGGTGTTACAAATTCCATCACACAAGGACTTATCATATCTTCCGAAATTTGAATAGTTCTTTAATATTGCCCATTTATTTGAGGATGAAAAGTATGACTGGAAATAAGTCGAGTTCCTAAAGCTTTATACAAATATTTCTTAATTATCAATGTAAACCTCGGATATATATCTGAAACAATTGATATTGGTACCACATGAAGTATAATAATCTCTCGAATATATAACTCAACATACATATCTGTAGAATAATTAGTTCGAATTGAAATTAAGTGTGTCGACTTAGTCAATTTATCCATAGAAACTCAAATTGTATCATTCTTGTTGTGTGTTAGTGGCAATCTAGTTATAAAATCTATCGTAACATTTTCTCACTTCCACTTAGGAATGGAATTGTAACAATCTTGAAGGCACCGGATATTCCCCTTTGACATGTTCACAAGTTAAACACTTAGAAACAAACTTAGTTTTGACAATTTACATTTTCAACCACTAATATAGATTCTTTATATTTTTATACATCTTATTTCATCACAAATGCTTAGTCAACACACTACAATGTGCCTTTGTAAGAAGCTCTCGCTTCAATTCATCGACATCTGGAATCTAAACTCTTCCTCGATAATAAAAACATCCATTAGACTTAACTTTTAAATATTTAGTTTCACCTTGTTAAACTTTATTTATCTTTGACAAACATTTTTCATCTTTTGACTAAAAATCTTTAATTCAATCCAACAAAGTAGATGTCACCAACCTAATTTAGGGAATAAATTACATTTTTTAATTCCAGGGACTAAATTAAATTTTTACTTAATTATTGAACCAAATTTGTAACTTAGGAATGACTTAAGAACCTATGGAATAAATTTTCCATTTTCCAAGTAAGGGGAGTTTAAAACTCCCACATTTATGGAGAATTCCAGATATAGAAAGTCCATTCTCTCTCTCTTCTACCATCTTTACTCTTTTATTTTTCTATCTCATCTGAGAAAATTGAAATGCAATTTCGTCGTTGTCCAAGCATCAATTCATGACACCATCAGCATCATTGTGTTCTTGATGTTGTGACAACTCGATCTGTGTCTTCAGAGTCTTCATCGTCGCCAACAGGAGGAGGGGTGAAAAGGTTGAAGTTTTGGCCGTTTGTGTTTTGGTATTTTTTTCATTCTTCATTATAAAACAACATTGGTAAATGACTCAAAATTTGATATGAATGAATTCTGCAAATTTTGGTTGTTAACCGACCACCGTGGTTCATCTAATCTAATGGGCTTCGTCTACAAGCCAGGAAGTTTGTTGACTTCATTGAAGTGGTGTAAACTGGATAAACCAATCTACTGAGTCAGTCGAGCCATAAGTCGAATTGATTCGCAAGCTGAGCTGAGCTGAGTCGTTGAGTTTTATTGATCATTGACCGACCGTTGATTGGTGTTGATCGACCATTGACTTTTTTGTTTTGGTCATTGCCTAATGTTTTGTATGCTTTACGGAACACGTTGATATTGGTCATTACATGAAGGAATATTATTAGTTAATTTTTTTCACACCCATATTTTCAATTCTTAAATTTATAGAATTAATAAATTGATTTTAAGGACTAAATTGTAAGTTTATGGAAATTTATGGGTCAAGTTCGAATATATAGGAGGGACTAACACCATAATTTGCACATACACTCCTGACACCAAAAATAAAAAAAGGGAATTAGGTAGCTGAGAGTTCTTGAACCCCTAACCCCCTGTGTGGCTACCCCTACCCCTACCAACCAGGCTAGGCTAATATTGTGATATGAAATAATAAAATTTTATTTTATAATTTATATTTTGGGTTTTAACCCAAAATCAAATCCCCTTTCCCTCGCACCGAAGAGTCGAACCTAAACTCTAAATCAAAATACATTTTTTGTTACCCTCAAGCCAACCATCTCTAAATGATGGTTTAGTACACTATCGTTATCAGTCGAACCGGTGCCCTCCCACGACCCGTCCCTAACCCCGATTGACCACCATTTGGCCTAAATCAAGAGTGATGCCATTCGGACCGTCCCCTGTTGTTCCCCCTTCACCGTTTGTTAGTGAACCACAACAACCATCCCAAAAGCACCGACACTATTCGAACAAAACCCCCACGGTCGATCATTGCTAGCTATCACCGTTCGCCGTGATGAGCTTGTCAAAGTTCTTCAAATCCCTAGAGTCACCGCTACTTTTTCCCCGATTCCAACCATTTGAGGCATTTCTTCGCCTCATCGCCTACACCGCTAGCATCCTTGTCATTGCCGTTGTTTTCCTCATCATCACCATGGGTAAGCTTCCAAACATTTTTTGGTTATTTGTTGCCGTTTTTGGGCTAATTTTTTGAGTTGGTGGTGTTGCAAATGATTATTGGATGATTTAGAGTGCTCGGGCGACTGAACTAACCTATTTCATCGCCGTACATGTTGTCACACGTTCGAACCAACACGAGTCAATCCAAACCGATTTTCTACACTCCAAAAAAACCTTTTAGACTAGTTCGAAGGTTAAGGAATTAAGGAATAAGTGAATCTTTAGAGGAATCATGGTTCTAAAGAGGCAACTTGGGAGATTGAGGAGGCTATGCAAATTCAGTATCCACACTTGTTTCATTTAGATAAATTTCGATGATGAAATTTCTCCTAGGAGGAGAGAGTAGTAACACCCTAAATTCTAGGATAGTAATTAGAGTAAACCCAAGTGAGCTTTAGTTACAATCCAAATAACTAATTAGAGTTTTAAGGTTTGATAAGTTAGTTTGGCTTGGGCTTAAGCCCATCTAGAATCAAAAGGTGTTTTTGATTTGGGCATAGAAGGATAAGGACTAGGAAAGCAACTAACCCATTTTGTGTTTCAAAAGCTAGAATTCTTTAATTGCATGAGGTCACATGATAAGAGGCTCTCATTTCTCTTTTTCACCACTCTTTGTCTTATTCTTCACATTCAAAATCCTTCTTCTTCTTGTGGTTTATCAAATATGGAAACCTTGTTAGTTTTTATTCCTATTCTGGATTTGTGATAGTAAAAAATTAAATCTTAACCTCTCAAGCTTGTATTCAAGCCTCTCTTTTCAAGTTTTCACTGTGGATACTATGATGGGGGTTTAGAGAGGTTTTTAAAGAACCCTTGTGAAATCAATTCGTTTTGGGGTGGATTTAGACCCTGGGATGTATACTTAAATTCTTTTTTAAGTTTGTAAATGTAACATACCAAATTCCAATTTAGTAGTTTTGGATTTACCCAAGAGTATTTGGACCTTGTGAAGTTTGTAATTATAGTAGTTGGGTCGAGTAAGAGTTTAATTAGGTTGAATCGGACCAAAAGGTTATAAAAAGGGTATTTTTTAGTATATGGAAAAAAATGAAGGACTAAAAGTGAGATTCTTTGTTAGTGAAAAGATTAGGGTTTTATATTCTTCATCTTCTTCTCTTAATTTTATCCTTATTCCCATTTCCTTTTCCTCCTTCCTCTTAAAGTGTTATAGATAAGGGTAAGTTTCCTGACCCTTTTTATATTTATTTTAAACTTCAAATTCTTCTTTAAATCCTTTAGCAACATCCTTGTTGTTTAGAAACTCATTCCTTTCTTGTTTGGCAAGTGGTTGTGGGGGTTAAATGCTCACGTTCAAGTGGAGGATGAGGAAACAAGTGTAGTTAATGAAAGGAACTTGTTTTGGATTATATAGCTAAGGTACTGTATTTGTAATCCTTTGTTGTGTTATGAATTTCATAAATGTGATGCTTTGTTGGGGATTTGGGTATTTGAGCATATTTGGGGATTTTGCTTGATCCGTGCCCTATATGATGTTATTGTTATAAAGATCATCTTTTATGGTGTTAGATGACCATATAAGACTTTCTTACGTTTTATTTATTTATTTAGGACCAAACTATAGTGTTTGGGAGGGTTTTGAGTGATTCTCGAGCCTTATTTAGGGTTTTATAGGTTGTAGTGGCGATAATGTTCTTGTGAGTATTGATATTGTTCTTGTAGTATCGATACTCATATCAGTATTGTTGGAGTATTAATACTGGTATCAATACCCATATCGATAATATTGAAGTGTCGTACTACTTAGTAGACTATCAATAATATTCAATACCAAAATATTATAAAAATGTACAAATAAACTTAAAAAAAGGGACCTAACTTATGAAATCACCCAAACTCCCCTAGGTGCCATAAATTACCAAAATACCTTTAGTGAGTAAGAAACCTTAAATTACGAACGAAAGAACATTGTGAATGATATGCTTACAAGCGAGGTGGTGTAATATACTAATAATGTGATAGAGAAACTGTGTACCATAAGAAATTATTGAATTACCCTTATGGCCTATGTGGATAAATTAAATTACACTAGTAAGAGTTTAAGTTGCATATTGGTTAAATAATTATATGAGATTTTTAGCTTTAAATTGAAAGCTTGTTCAATGAAGACCTAGTAATAATATTACAAATGACTAATATTGGGGTTTTTGTTGGGTAGTATCGATACTATCAGTCAAGTATCGATACCAAAGGAAAAGTATCGATACCATCACTGAGGTATAAATTCCACTAGATAAATTTAGCAATGATATCCCAGGTATGTATCGATATTGAATGGTGGGTATCGATACTAAAGGGCTTAGTATAAATACCATCGTACTAAATTAGGAAAGAAACCTAATTTTGGTTTAAGGGTTTCAGAAGGGGTCTAAGACCGCCAATACTTCTCTAATAAGCTTACAAGTGAGAACGAGCAAGATAATAATGGTTGAGGGGATGGCCTCACCCATTTTTGGTAAACTATGTTAGTGAGTAGAGGAGCTACCTTAATTTCCTTTGTATGTCTTTGATTAATGTGTTTAGCCATGGGCACCCTTTAATGTTTGTGTGTATACGAGGATTGTCTTGTTTACTTGAAATATCTAGATATGTTCCAAATCATTGCTAAGAAACCTTAGTTCAATGCTATGGCACTTCAATGTATTAGTGCTAAGGTACTTTAGTATATCAGTGCTAAGGCACTTCCATATAGTGCTAGGGCACTTCAGATACTAGTCGGCACTGTCACAATATTATGTACCCAAACTATATTACGATGTATTTTTTGTGATTGTATGCTTGATGCATTTTGTTATCGTATGATATTATATTTAGATACTTGATATATGTATACTCATGGCGAGGCCCTTTAGTAGAAGACTAAGGGAAGCATGAGGCTCGTACTATAGTGATAAACTATTGAACCTTAAGTATGTAGCACTTAATATTGATCATGCATGTACCTACTACTGTTTGGTACCGTGTCTTTAGCATGCTTGTGTTTATGAGACTCATAATACTGCTCTAGATTTGTGATTATATTGTTGGGCTTTGTAAGCTCAATGTTTGAATGTTTCCATTTGTAGGTTATTAGCTTGAGCCATTCGAGGGGCACTATCACAATATCAATTCCATCATCTCTTCTAGAGTATTGTACCGTAGCTTAGTGGGCATATATATTCATATGATCCATACTTATGTATTTGATTCTTAAACTTTAAGTATTATTATTCGATGTAAACTATGTGTCACGGAGCTTTTTTTTATAAAAATATTTTGCTACAGTTTTTGTATGTCATTTTGGTACCACATAGTATTTTTAAAATGAAAATTAATATGTTTTAAAATTTTGGATTTGCTAATTCAGTGATCCCTTTTAATGTCGTATTCCTTCGATTTTTGGGTCATATAGGATTAGGGTGTTACAATAAATGAGTGGGTAACTCATTTTTTATCTTTTTATTAGTGAAAAGGGTTGGGGAAAGCTAAGAGAAAAAATAAAAGGAATCTTATTCTTAGGTGAGATCAAAGTGTTTTATTGTAGATTAGGAGTAAGGTAACCCTAAACCCTAGTATAAAAGTATTGATTCTCCTAATAGGGGTATCGATACCAAGGGTCAGTACTGATACTTGTGGGTCGATATCGATACTAGTGGGACATAAGCTCTTATGTTAAGTAACCCCGGAGGCATCTTATGTATTGGCGAATGAGGGCCCTTCTAGACGAATATTCCAATGCCAATTGACTTAAGTCTTATCTAGGGTACCTTGGGTTAGATAGAGGGGTGTGGTCCCAATATGCTAAGTAACCCTCCGACTACACCATGATGCCTACTTCTGTTGTTATCTTGATGAACTTGCATGTTCACATCTATACCTATTCACATGCTCATGAAATGAATCCATATAGTATATTAAAGTTATTTTTGTGGCACTGAGCTCATGAGCTCAACTTTCAACCGTCCATAGGTTCTTAGGAGGGTGAGTCAAGGAGCCATCGATGAGTCATGGAGCTATTATCAATTCGTGATTTCTTCTTGAATCAGTTGATTATAGTATGTCTTTAATATCTTTAGTGGGCATGTACTATACAATAACCTTTGTCATATTGAGTCATAACTATATATTTCAAAATACTTATTCGACTGAATTTGAGATGTATATTGAGAGCTCCCTTTTTTTGTAAAACTACTTTATACTTGATTTACTCTTTATGGTGGATGTCAATATTATATTTTTATTAAATATGTTTTAAAGGAAACTTTTAGGTTAGCCACTATGGTGGTCCCATGTAATGTTTTAATCCTTTTACCTTCAGGTCAAACCAAATTAGGGCGTTACATCATAACTAAAAAGTATAACCAATATAACTGCATAAAAACTGCTTAAACTAAAATTCATTCGAATACTGGTCTAATCTAAATTTACCAGATTATTAACCTACAATCTATTTTTGTTTAATAACTAAACATACATTAATAAGATTATTTATCTAAACCACTTATTTATATCCATTATTACTAACATAAGATACCTTATAACTTTTTAGAGCTATGTCTAAGCAACCAACTACTAATAATATATACATGTCAACTTGTAAAATTGAATATATTATATGGATGCCATTACTTATACTATAGGCGTGCTTCTTGATAGGTAAGATGACAAGCACTCCTTACTTTGATCTTTTCTCTTTATTCACGCGTTAAAATAATTGCACACTAAGTAAAACATATTGATTGTATAAAATAAATCATATAATGAAAATAGAAAAAATATGAACTTATAAAATGAAATTATACCAAAGTCATTTCCAATTCAAATATACCTAAAATAATCTAGTCATATATAAAGCATTTTGTGCTAAATATCTAATATTAAATGGAAAATTTAATTTTCCCACTTATCTGTTATAACCTGCACTTTTAAAATTTTCTTTATGTCATTATCCAAGGTATATGAATGAGAATGAGAATGTGAAGTCTGAAGTCACTAATAATGCACTTGTGGCATCAATCACTTGTACAAGATACCATAATCACTGTATCAATGTGTCAATAATCAGGAATACCATAGTACCATCATCACTCTACTATGTATTGTATGCTAATAGTACAATAATACCATCAACTCTCTAATATGTACTCAATACAGCTACTAATACTATATGACATGTAAACTATACCAAGTTCTCTTAATGTACATACAATGATCATTTTTCATTAATTATAACATGTTCTTCAATTATCAAAGATAACTATATATCAAATGTTTCATATAACAACACAATGGGCAGTTCATATCATAGGTATATTTCATGTGCACATAATATGAATATATCTTAAAAATATCATTAATCACTTACCTTTTTGACAAATAAACAACATTTCCATGATATGATAAATATCATAATTATCAAACTAATATATTATAGTGGGATTCTCCCAAGACATTGAAATGACATATAACATAAAGATAAAAATATCATGATTTACCACTCATCCTTCTATCATGAAATTGATGTAAGGTACTTCTACCTTTTAATTGATTGTGGATCTAGGAAGGAAGCAAAACAACCTGCTTAAAGTTAATGGCTCAAATAGATGGTTTGGTAGTAGATGTAAAGGTGAAATGGTAGGCCTTTTATAATAAGAGAAATAGTAGCGGAAGTATATTGTTATGGTTATGGTATGGTTGATGAAACAATGGAAGGTTGTGAGGATAGTATCTTAGAAATGACCAATGAAGAACCAGTGCTATAGAGAGAAAAGACCCAGCCTTACAAATCCTTTCTAAGGGGTGGTAACAAGGACGTGGACCCACTATCTATATAGAGATAGGAATAACAAGTATCAAGAGAAAAAGGGGTTGATACCACAAGTAAATAAATTACTTGATATGTCGATAAAAGTCACAAGAACTTAAGAAAAGAGAATAATCTTACTTTAATTGATAAGAAATGTTTGTGTACAAATGAAATAGGACTAGCCTATTTATAGTTTTTGAAGGGACTTGATCGAATGGGTACATGGTGGTTCGGCCAACCCTTGTGTCTCTCTATAATGACATAATTTAATTGATAAATAACATGAAAATTTGGTACTGGTTCGATTGGAATGGAGGGGCATGTCTCATGAAAGAATAGCACTTGAAGCCTTTCAAGTTGGCACCAAATTGGAGGAGGAATAATGCTTGGCCGAATGGATAGGTGGTCATTTATCTTGGCCCCTAAATGGAGTCACACTCATTGCACTTGGCATGGCTGGTCACAAGGCATTTACATGGCTCTCTAGGATGCTTGTGGTGAAACCTTATATATAGGATGAAGACCAAGCATGGGCAGCAGCCTTGGGCGTGAGTTGAGCTATCTTCAAGCTTGCATGTGCTTATCTAGCTAACAATGTAAAGGCTGATGGGGAATGAACTCCTTAGTCATGACCTCCCAAGCTTAATAGCAACACCTTCAGCTACATTTGATGTCACCTTTAGGAACTTATCTTCAAATAGTCCAACTAGCTAAGATTAGCAAGCCTTGAGCTCCTTCAGCTGAGTTGATCTTTCCTTAGTGTTCCACAAGCTGCCATGATGTTTATGAGTTGCATATGGCTTCCAAATACTCCACCAAGTTGTCCTAATGTGTGTCATGCTCCAATATACCTACATGTGCAAAGCAAACAAAGTAATTCAATGGCATTGAGCTTGTATGAGATAATTACCTTGCTGTCATGCATGATAATGGTCTTATGAGCTATGAATGCATGACATAAGCTAAGTATATCATCATGTAATATTTATAATCTAATGTATAAGGTCTAAGAGCTAAATGAATGAACATGAACTAACAAATGAATGATAAGCATGCTGTCATTTCATAAATGTAATGAATCATGCTTAATATGAATACAAGACTATTCTAACATGCTTAACATACTTAAATAACAATGTCCATCAATTGTAAATATGTTTACATGCTAAGTTATCCTTTAGCTATTAAAAATTAAACAACTTATCGTTGGATGGTGTTATGTTATCAAATGAATTAAAAGCTTTAAGACACTTAGTTAAGAGTACTTCCCTGAATTGTTTGGCCCCTGATCTAGTAATGGGACCCTGAGGCATTACTTTTGGATCCAAGGTAGGCATGTTCACATCATCCCAGCCTTTTAAGCGATTTGTCCCCAAATCATTTCCATCCTGAAATGATGATAAGTCTGAGATGTTGAATGAATCACTTACACCACCAAACTCACCAGGAAACTCTAGTTTATATGCATTGTGATTTTTCTTTTCAATAATTTGAAATGGACCATCTCCTCGAGGAAATAGTTTGGAATTTCTTTGATTTGGGAACCTTTCTTTTTTAAGTGTACCCAAACCCAGTCACCGACTTCAAAAGTTATCTTCTTCCTTCCCTTGTTTGTTTGTTGTTCATATTTTATAGTCCTTCTTTCAATATTGTCCTTGACTTTTTGATGGAGTCTTTTAACAAATTATGCTTTGTCATTTCCATCTTTGTTCACTATTTGATCACAAGGTAAAGGAAGTAAGTCCAAATGAGTTAAAGGGTTAAAACCATACACTACCTCAAATGTAGAATATTTGGTTGATGAATGAATTGTTCAGTTGTAAGTAAACTCCACATGTGGTAGGCATTCTTCCCAAGTTTTGATGTTCTTCTTGATGATGGATCTAAGTAATGTTGACAAAACTCTATTAACCACTTCAGTTTGTCCATCCGTTTGAGGATGACATGTAGTAGAAATGAGTAGTTTTGTTCCAACTTTTCTCCACAAAGTCCTCCAAAAGTGGCTTAAGAATTTGACATCTCTATCTAACACAATGGTTCGAGGAAGTCCATGTAACCTTACCACCTCTCTGAAGAATAAATTGGTAACATTGATAGCATCATTTATCTAGTTTCATGGTATAAAGTGAGCCATCTTGGAGAACCGATCGACCACCACGTATATCGAATCCTTTCCACTCTTGGGCTTTGGTAAACCAAAAAAAAGTCCATAGAGATATCTACCCACGGCATGGTTGGTATCGGTAAAGGCATGTACATTCCATGAGGCATAACTCTTGATTTCGCCTTTTTACAAACTAAGCACCTTTCACACTCCTTTTTCATCTTTGGCCAAAAGATGTGTTCTTTCAAGATGCTAAGTGTCTTTTCAACGCCAAAGTGTCTCATAAGTCCTCCTTCATGTGCTTCTTTTGTTAATATTTCTCTCATAGAACCTTTTGGGATACAAAACCTCTCTTCCTTGAAAAGATATTCATCATGCTGGTAGTATTTTTCATGAGCACCTGTTTTACATAACTTATACCTTTCTCCAAAGTCTAAGTCAGTAGCATATTGTTTTTTAATGAATGAAAAACCAAGGAGTTTAGAATCCAAAGTGTTAAGTAAAACATACATGCGTGAAAGAGCATCTACCACAATGTTATCTTTTTCTTTCTTATAGTGGATGACATAGAGAAAAGACTCAAGGAATTCGACCCATTTGGAAAGCTCTTGTTAAGTTTGTGTTGTCCTTTGATATGCTTCAATGCTTTATGGTCTGTGTGTATAAGAAATTCCCTTGGTAACAAGTAGTGATGCCAAGTTTCGAATGCTTGAATGAGTGCATACATTTCTTTGTCATATGTCGAATAATTCAAGGTTGTACCATTTAGTTTCTCACTAAAATAAACAATTTGCTTCCCTTCTTGACTCAAAACAGCACCAATTCTAATTCCAGAGGCATCACACTCAACTTCAAATGTCTTTTCAAAGTTTGGCAAGGCTAATAGTGGTGCCTTTGTCAAACAATCCTTGAGTTCGTTGAATTCTACATCTTGTTCTTTGCCCCAAGAGAAGTTTGAATTCTTCTTAATAATCTCTGTTAAGGGGGCGGCAATAAAATTAAAGTTTGGTACAAACCTCTTGTAAAAACTAGCCAATCCATGGAAGCTCTGAGCTTGACTGACATTGATAGGTTTTGGCCATTCTTGAATTGCTTTAACCTTCTCCGGATCCACCGCTAGTCCCTGTGAACTTACAATGAAGCCTAAGAAGGTAACTTGTTCAGTACAAAAATCACACTTTTTGAGATTAGCGTATAAGTGCTCTTCTCTCAAAGTGCTAAGAACAGATCTTAAATGTTCAACATGCTAATTCAGGGACTTACTGTATATCAAGATATCATCAAAATAAACAACACAAAACTTACCAATGTAAGGCCGGAGGACATGGTTCATCAGACGCATAAAGGTACTAGGGCATTAGTTAAGCCAAAAGGTATGACTAACCACTCATACAAACCTTGTTTAGTCTTGAATACAGTTTTTCACTCGTCTTCTTCCTTCATTCTAATATAATGGTAGCCACTTTTAAAGTCAATTTTGGAGAAGATGTTGCCTTCACTATGTTCATCAAGCATATTATCCAATCGAGGTATATGATGCCTATATTTGATAGTGATCTGGTTTACAGCCCTACAATCCACACACATTCTACAAGTTCCATCTTTCTTTGGCACCACCAAAACCGCTACAGTACAAGGACTTAAACTCTCCCGAATGTATCCTTTGTCTAGTAGTTCTTTGACTTGGTTTTGTAATTCCTTGGTTTCCCCGGGATTGCTTATGTATGCTGGTCTATTAGGAATGGTGGCTCCGGGAATGAAATCAATTTGATTTTCAATTCTTCTAATTGGTGGTAATCTATCTGGAATTTCTTTAGGGAACATGTCTTCAAATTCCTGTCAAAGATTACAGACAGAAGAATGCAAGCCTTCACGAGGGTTAGTAAGTAGAAAGCTTTCCTTATACATAAGTATAATTATAGCCTTCTTAGTTGATAAATGTTTCCGAACATCTCCTATACTGGCATATATGTTCATCTTCTGAGTGTGAATTTCTTTGGCCTTATTTTTCTTCTCCCATTCTTCTATGCGTGACTTAAGGGTCAGTTGACATTCATGAACTTGATTTGGAAGCATAGGCGCTAATATGTTGATCATGTGTAGCCTTCTTGTCAAATTATTAAGGTCATCCTAATATAATGTGGCTTGCACTCATTGGTACCACATCACAATGGACTTCATCATTGTATCTTCCAATTGAAAAAGGAACAACAACTTGTTTGGTTACCTTAGCTTCCCCCACATCATTGAGCCATTGAATTTTATAAGGATGAGGATGCTTAGACGTCTTTAGGCCCAACTTTTCCACCATGTGAGTACTTGCTACGTTTGTACAACTTCCTCCATCAATGATCACCATACAAACTTTATCTCCCTCATGACATTTTGTATGGAAGATATTCTCTCTGTTCATCTTCTTGACTTTGAATGTTCAAAGTCCTTTTTACTACAAAGATGTTGGATAGAAGAGACATGTTAGCAAATAAGAAAAAGGAAATGTGTATAGGACCTTACCAATAATTCTTTCACAAAGCATCATGAGTTCACTCCAAGGAAACCTGAATGTCACTCAATCTTCTCGTGTTTGCACTCTAGGACTTTAAGGCTTTTAGTAGTCCTCTTCCTATCTCACACGCTCAAGCCTTTTTCCTCTCAATACTATTTATCTCAAGTTCTAAGTAACTTTACTCAAAACTGTACCAAGTAAATTTACTTGTTGTGTGTCGGCTGTAAAAGGGTTAGTAGGAATGGAAAACAAATAATAATGAAAGGGTGGCTTAGAAATAAAAAAAGAGAATAAAGGGGTTACTTACACAAAGTCACTTCACAACCTTCAACCACCACAATCAATTTTAAAGGCATACTTGAATGGCTTGCTGATGTGAATTATTGTTGTGTGCTTTCAACTTTTCTTTCTTTTCTTTTCTTTTTTTTCTTCTTTTTGGGTGCTTGCAATTTTTCTTCTTTTGATTGCTTCAATTTCTTTACTGATTTTTTATTTCATTCACTTGCACTTCTCTTTGTATTTTTTTTGTTGTTGCACGTTGCTTCTTCCATCAAGGCTCTAAACACCACTTGATGTAAGGTACTTCTACCTTTTGATTGATTGTGGATCTAGGAAGGAAGCAAAACAACCTGCATAAGTGAATGGCTCAAATAAATGGTTTGGTAGTATATGTAAAGGTGAAATGGTAGGTCATTTATAATAAGAGAAATGGTAGCAGAAGTATATTATTATGGCTATGGTATGGTTGATGAAATAATGGAAGGTTGTGAGGATAGTATCTTAGAAATGACCAAGGAAGAACCAGTGCTATAGAGAGCAAATACCCAGCCTTACAAATCTTTTCTAAGGGGTGGTAACAAGGACTTGGACCCACTATCTATATAGAGATATGAACCACAAGTATCAAGGGAAAAAGGGGTTGACGCCACAAGTCAATAAATTACTTGATAAGTCGATAAAAGTCACAAGGACTTAAGCAAGGAGAATAATCTAACGTTAATTGATAAGAAATGTGTGTCTACAAATGAAATAAGACTAGCCTATTTATAGTTTTTGAAGGGACTTGACCGAATTGGTACCTTGGGCGTGAGTTGAGCTATCTTCAAGCTTGCATGTGCTTAGCTAGCTAACAATGTAAAGGCTGGTAGGGAATGAACTCCTTAGCCGTGACCTCCCAAGCTTAATAGCAGCACCTTCAGCTATATTCAGGTACATTTTATATCACCTTTAGGAACTTATCTTAAAATAGTCCAACTAGCTGAGATTAGCTAGCCTTGAGCTCCTTCAGCTGAGTAGAGATTTCCTTAGTGTTCCACGAGTTGCCATGATGTTTGTGAGCTGATTGTGAGCTGCATATGGCTTCCAAATACTCCACTAAACTTTCCTAATGTGTTTCATGCTCCAATGTACCTACATGTGCAAAGAAAACAAGGTAAGTCAATGGCATTAAGAGTGTATGAGCTAATTACCTTGTTGTCATGCATGATAATGGTCTTATGAGCTATGAATGCATGACATGAGCTAAGTATATCATCATGTAATATCTATAATCTAATATAAAAGGTCTAAGAGCTAAAATGAATGCACATGAACTAACAAATGAATGATAAGCATGTTGTCATTTCATAAATGTAATTAATCATGCTTAATATGAATGCAAGACTATTCTAACATGCTTAACATACTTAAATAATAATGTGTATCAATTGTAAAGATGTGTACATGCTAACCTATCCTTTAGTTATTAAAACATTGTACAATTTAACATTGGATGGTGTTAAGTTGTCAAATGAATTGAAAGCTTCAAGGCACTTAGTTAAGAGTACTTCCCTGAATTGTTTGGCCCTTGATCTAGTAATAGGACCATGAGGCATGACTTCTGGATCCAAGGTAGGCGTGTTCATATCAGAAACCATACATAACCCTTAAAGAATTATTATTTTGTATCGATCTTCAAACTAAAATTCTACTCCGTTTGTTTCAATAGAAATTATATTCAAATAAAAATCTAACCATATAAAGTACTCTTTTTAGTTTGACTTGTACAATTTGTGGTGAATTTTCGAATCCAATTTATAGAATTTGTTTTGAGCAGAATCTGTTGCATTATTTTTATCTTATCATCGATAAAAAATTCAAATTTTCTATTATACACATTGAAATCAGACTCCATTTTTTAAAAACAAAACTAGATTGACGTCTTTATAGATTTCATTATTTGACATCTTTAGCTTATTCACTAATTCTATAGTCTTCTAAATATAATTTTAACCTAAATGCATGATCACAAAGTCACATAATATTCAAGAGTTATTGCTTACCATAGTAACTCAGTATTAGCTCATCGCATGTCAATATTTGCATTTAACATAAAAACACCATAAACATTCACTAATCTCGACACTTTGATTGTTCACACACATCAATACATAGAACTAAAATCAAAGACATGTGTTAGAATTCATTCTAAACATGAATACAAATATAATAAATTTTCTAAAAATTCACTCCATGCTCAATCAAAACTAGTTACACTTCATAAGATCTAAAACAACCTTAATTTCTCTCTCTTATGGTTTCAAGGATTAAATTAGAGGTTTTCACATTTTACCTCAAAATTCAATAATTTTACCATCAAAATAAAGATTGATTGATGGCAAGAAATATGAACACTTCAATTTTATCAAAACCCTAAACCCTTAATAAAAAGACCTATTAATTGAATATGTCATAGTGTGTTCACACTTGATATTTTTGCTTCAAAAAACATTGTAAACCTTGTACAACATTCAATCCTCCATGATAAAAATCAAAACATGCTTGAATAATTTTTCTCATTTTTTCTTCTTTATGGCCAAATATAATATATCAACTTATACATGAAATTTTTCTTAATTCAAGCATATAAAAGCTATATAGTCATTTATTCCTTGAAAATAAGCCTTAATTGAATTAAATCCATAAACCCTAAACTTTCTTACCTTAATATCCATAGCATATATCAATCAAAACCATGATTAGTGGTACCAAATTGAAGTGAATTTAGAGGAGAGAAAAATTATATTTATGCCTAAACCTTAAATCCAAACCAAAAGGCTTGAAAATCAATTTAAAACTTACCTTATATATTTTAGGAGTCTTATGACAACAACAAGAAAATACACGAACCTTCTTGAATTTCTTTTTCTTTTTATTTTAGTCATTTTTTTACTTATACAACTTAAAATGAATTTTAAATTCATTTTAATGCAAAATTGATCATTATACCAATGAAATTCAATACTTCTAAACGTGCCTCATGTCAGAATATTCATCTAATGACTAATAATAATCCATGGAGTTAGTAATTACCAACTTTGTCATTGTAAAATTTTATAATTATAATATTATCATTTTTCATCCGACGAATTAGATTTAACATGTAAAATCAACTTAAATCCAATGGTCCATATTAAATATTATCCTTTTAAAGTATGAAAATGACATTTTTCCCTTTCTCTATCTCCTAGAAAAATATCCTGAACTTTTTATTCGATCCGATTATTTTTTCTCGAAATTTAACACTTTATAGCTTTTATCATAAAATTCATACAAAAATATGAGTAACACAGAAATTTCCTTCTTCAGGTTAGACTATTCATTCAAATGACAAAAATGCCTATTTAGGAAAATTATCAATTTGGTCCCTAAAAATTTCCTAAATTTATACTTTGGTCACCAAACTTTTAATTTTTTATTTTAGTCACTAACCAAAATTTTGGGTATCACAATTCTCCCCCTTAAAAAAATTGTATCCTCAAATTTTTTACATGCCTTATTAAATATATGATGATACAACTCTCTCTTTACTTTCTCATTTTTCCCAAGTGGCTTCATCCACTTTATGTTCTCTCTGAAGAACTTTGACTAGTGAGATTGTCTTATATCGTATTTCTTTAATTCTATAAGTTAAAATATTTACTAGTTCTTCTTCATAAGTTATATCTGGTTCTATCTCACTTTCTTTCGGATTGATAACATGAGAATGATACGAATGGTACCTTCTCCATCTTCGGAGGTAAAGCTAGTTGGTATTCCATCAGACCAACTCTTTTCATAATCTCATAAGGACCAAAAAAAAACTCGAACTTACTTTTCCCTTTTTTCCAAATCGTATCAATTTCTTCGGAGGTGATACTTAAAGAAACACCTTTTTCACCAACTTGATATTCGATGTATTTTCTATTTAGATCAAAGTAAGAATTTTGTTTATCAATAGTAATCTTAAGATTATCTTGAATAACCTTCACTTTATCTAACATCCCAAATCCTGAGTTAGTAGTTTCAGGGTACCCAAGTGAGTTTAAAGTAAGCTATTAGCCTTGTAAGAAAGCTTAGCCCAAAGATATGTTAGCTTGGGCATATTTGAGGCCCAATGAATGTTAAAACGGGCATTTTTAAGTTGTAACCAAAGTTAGGAGGACAAAGGAGACTCTTATACCATGTTACTTTTGAAAGTGTAAATTTCATTGAACGGGAATGAGGTCAAGTCTGGCAATACTCTCTTTTTCTCAAATCTCTTTAGTATCTTCTTCTCCTTTCTACTAGCCTTCATCTTCCCTCTTGATTTTTATTATAGTGAATGTACTCTAGGTTTACAATATTACAGGCTAAGGGAAAGGAAAACCTTGTGATTGTTTGAACTTTGGACACTTCCAGTAGCTTAGGGCATCATGGTAACTCACTTCCAATTCAACTCTATCACATGTAGATCTCTAGGTGAGTTTTTTTAGCTTACATGATTCATGAAGCATGTTCATGGTAGATTTAATTGTTTAGGTTTCTCATCATGTTTATTGACTTTTTATGACCCCTATTATCAAACATAACAATTTGATAACATTTAGGGACCTTAGTAAGATATTTACGAGATTTGGAGAGGCATTTTTGTACCCAAAATCGGATATTCCTGGGTACGAATATCAGTACAGAAGAATAGTACGGAAGAATAGTACCGATATTATTCTTAATAAGCTAAAAACAAAGGGATTTTGGGCTAGAAGTATCGATACTCATACAAGGGGTGTTGATACTCTCAGGGTGGTATCAATACCAAGTTCACTTAGTAGATTCCAATAGCCATTTTAGTATTGGTACTTATGGGAGTATTGATACCAATATGGGTATTGATACTCAAGAAAGTAC
Organism: Hibiscus syriacus; assembly: GCF_006381635.1. Classification (NCBI taxonomy): domain Eukaryota; kingdom Viridiplantae; phylum Streptophyta; class Magnoliopsida; order Malvales; family Malvaceae; genus Hibiscus; species Hibiscus syriacus. The sequence continues at coordinate 7,146,460 of NW_024062800.1, read as the reverse complement.
CGATACCAACTCTTTTCTACCATCCTTTAATAAGTCACTAGTACCGATACCCAGAGCTTAGTATCGATACTGAGGGGCTTAGTATCGGTACCCACAAATAGTTTTGGGTAAGAGCCCAGGGATAGAATTAAGGGACCCAATAATACTAGAATGCCATGAAATAAAACTACAAGTGAGAACATTAATAAACTTATAATAGTTAGAAACAAAAACAACCAAGATGACATAAAACTAGGCTTAATTGATGTTCGGGACACAGTAAAGACACCTAATTTACTTTAGCAGATAACGATCATACAATTGGATATCTCAGTCAGTTCCATGGCACTTCAATTTCCAGTTGGGAGCAGATGCCCCAAGACTCGATGGAGTGAGTTGGCCGAGTGTACGTTTTCGATGCAGTTTCCGATCTTACCCCAGATACGCAAGGGTATAAAAGAAGGAGAGAGAGGTATATGAGCTCTGATATGTAGAACCCTGAGCCACACCATAAAGCCTACCTCAACATGTCATATCATCATTTCCTTACGTCTTCATACCTATGGCTCTAGCATGTACATTTAGTGAATACACAGAGTATAGTATAGTTATTAGTGAGGCACTAAGCTCATAAGCTCAACGTTCAGAATTTGTTTTCATATGTAGGTTCTTAAGAGGTCCTCTGTGGAGCGTTATCGTCACCAGATAATCATGGACAGTAGAGACTTCATAGTACGTCTTTACTTTTATTAGAGTGCATTTATTATTGTAAACCCTTTTGTATTCAATCATAACTCTATTTTGGTTTAAACTCAATCTATTTATTTGGATGATTTGGGAGCTCCCCCTCATTTTGTAAACATGATTATTATGTTTATTTCATTTACCTTGAATGGATATTTATATGGTTTTTACAATTGTTTTAAAAGAAAAATTTTGGGTTAGTCACTTTGGTGGTCCTATGTGACATCATAATCCATCGATCTTTGGGTCAGACTAGATTAGGGTGTTATACTTTATATTTGACCACTTTGATCTTGTTAAGACCGATAATATCACAATCCTTGAGCTTAAACCAATTTAAAGGATTTCAACACTTCCTTACATATAACTTTTCTTAATCGGTCGTCTTAATACTTACTTCATAATTATTATTATAGGTGAACTCAGCTAAAAGAAATATTTTTTCTCTTGAACTTTTGAATTTTGTAGCACCCTAAACCCGATTGGGCCTAAAGTGCTACACTGGGATGCCGAGAAAACCCCTGATTTTCAAAAACTATTTATTTTCTTTTTTCAAAACATACAACATGGTATCAAGATAGACATACAAGATAGTTACAAAACATTTTATAAATTAGAGCTCCATGACACATACTTTAAAACCAAAATAATGAAATTCTGAGTTAGAAATCTGAATACAATAATAAAGGTCCTATGAATACATATGCTAAGTACCAATACTTTAGTCGCTTTTACTACATTTTCCCTCAATTCACCCTCGAATTGGAGGGACAATTATACGTTCACAATTCGTTGACATTCTTATGGTATGCAACTCCTCTAATTTGTAATTGATAAATTTGTCATACTGCTTGTCGGTACATCCTCTGTAACGATCCTTCATTCTTATATATTCTCTATGTGCTTGATGAAGGTACTTCAACATATTACGCCTACTATGATTACTTCAGTTGTACCCCACTCCTACGAGTGTTTTCGGGCCCCTTTGGCAATTTACGTTCCTCACAGATTAAGTTATACCATTACGAACCATCCTTAGCTCTTACAGTCCTTAAATAGGTCAAATTTAACCATCCAAAGTGAGTAGTATCGATACCCTACTTGTAGTATCGATACCCTAGGGTCAAGTATCGATACTCTAGGGTCAAGTATCAATACCCCTATGAGTATCAATAAAAAAAAATGGCTTCTGCTTTAGAAAAGGTGGCCCAGTATGGATACTCTATACTCTGAGTATCGATACTGTAAGGGCAGAATTGGTACTCTCCCTAGTAGTATCGATATTTCCATCTGGAAATCCCTAATTTTTGTCCCAATTCATCTAGTATTGATATTGTTCATCCATTATCAATAATTAAACCCAAAATTATCTTATTTAAGCTGGGGAAACACCCAAAAGTCATCCTAAACATCTTAGTTTGGTTTCTAATCATATGCTAAAGCTTTAGGAAGTTATGTAGGGTCTTAGAGTATCACAAAAGCACATGCTTTAGACTAAATTCATCATCTATGTCATGAATCAAATATAAAACCCTAAAATGCTGAAATACCAAAATCTTAACAAATCATCATGCTTATGAAAGAAACTCAAGAACTTACCTTTAAACTATAGAACTTGGAGAGGAAAATAGGGTGTTACAAATTCCAACACACAAGGATTTATCCATAGAAACTCAAATTGAATCATTCTTGTTGTGTGTTAGTGGCAATCTAGTTATAAAATCTATCGTAACATTTTCTCACTTCCACTTAGGAATGGAATTGTAACAATCTTGAAGGCACCCGATATTCCCCTTTGACATGTTCACAAGTTAAACACTTAGAAACAAACTTAGTTTTAACAATTTACATTTTCGACCACTAATATAGAATCTTTATATTTTTATACATCTTATTTCATCACAAATGCTTAGTCAACACACTACAATGTGCCTTTGTAAGAAGCTCTCGCTTCAATTCATCGACATCTGGTATATAAAATCTTCCTCGATAATAAAAACATCCATTAGACTTAACTTTTAAATATTTAGTTTCACCTTGTTAAACTTTATTTATCTTTGACAAACATTTTTCATCTTTTGACTGAAAATCTTTAATTCAATCCAACAAAGTAGATGTCACCAACCCAATTTAGGGAATAAATTACATTTATTAATTCCAGGGACTAAATTAAATTTTTACTTAATTATTGAACCAAATTTGTAACTTAGGAATGACTTAAGAACCTATGGAATAAATTTTCCATTTTCCAAGTAAGGGGAGTTTAAAACTCCCACATTTATGGAGAATTCCATATATAGAAAGTCCATTCTCTCTCTTTTCTACCATCTTTTCTCTTTTATTTTTCTATCTCATCTGAGAAAATTGAAATGCCATTTCGTCACTGTCCAAGCATCAATTCATGACACCATCAGCATCATTGTGTTCTTGAAGTTGTGACAACTCGATCTGTGTCTTCAGAATCTTCATCATCGCGAACAGGAGGAGGGGTGAGAAGGTTGAAGTTTTGGCAGTTTGTGTTTTGGTATTTTTTTCATTCTTCATTATAAAACAACATCGGTAAATGACTCAAAATTTGAGATGAATGAATTCTGCAAATTTCGGTTGTTAACCGACCACCGTGGGTCATCTAATCTAATGGGCTTCGTCTACAAGCCAGGAAGTTTGTTGACTTCGTTGAAGTGGTGTAAACTAGATAAACCAATCTACTGAGTCAGTCGAGCCATAAGCTGAGCTGATTCGCAAGCTGAGCTGAGCTGAGTCGTTGAGTTTTATTGATCATTGACCGACCGTTGATTGGTGTTGATCGACCATTGACTTTTTTGTTTTGGTCATTTCCTAATGTTTTGTATGCTTTACGGAACACGTTGATATTGGTCATTACATGAAGGAATATTATTAGTTAATTTTTGTCACACCCATATTTTCAATTCTTAAATTTATAGAATTAATAAATTAATTTTAAGGACTAAACTGTAAGTTTATGGAAATTTATGGGTCAAGTTCGAATATATAGGAGAGACTAACACCATAATTTGCACATACACTCCTGACACCAAAAATAAAAAAAGGGAATTAGGTAGCTGAGAGTTCTTGAACCCCTAACTCCCTGTGTGGCTACCCCTACCCCTACCAACCAGGCTAGGCTAATATTGTGATATGAAATAATAAATTTTTATTTTATAATTTATATTTTGGGTTTTAACCCAAAATCAAATCCCCTTTCCCCCGCACTGAAGAGTCGAACCTAAACTCTAAATCAAAATACATTTTTTGTTACCCTCAAGCCAACCATCTCCAAATAATGGTTTAGTACACTGTCGTTATCAGTCGAACCGGTGCCCTCCCGTGACCCGTCCCTAACCCCGATTGACCACCGTTTGGCCTAAATCAAGAGTGATGCCATCCGAACCTTCCCCTGTTGTTCCCCCTTCACCGGTCGTTAGTGAACCACAGCAACCATCCCAAAAGCACCGACACTATTCGAACAAAACCCCCACGGTCAATCATTGCTAGCTATCGCCGTTCGCCGTGATGAGCTTGTCAAAGTTCTTCAAATCCCTAGAGTCACCGCTACTTTTTCCCCGATTCCAACCATTTGAGGCATTTCTTCGCCTCATCGCCTGCAGCGCTAGCATCCTTGTCATTGCCGTTGTTTTCATCATCATCACCGTGGGTAAGCTTCCAAACATTTTTTGGTTATTTGTTGCCATTTTTGGGCTAATTTTTTGAGTTGTTGGTGTTGAAAATGATTATTGGATGATTTAGAGTGCTCGGGCGACTGAACTAACCTATTTCATCGCCGTACATGTTGTCACACGTTCGAACCAACCCGAGTCAATCCGAACCGATCTTCTACACTCCAAAAAAACCTTTTAGACAAGTTTGAACTTGTCTGAAATTATTTGAACATGTCTGAGTCAACTCGAACCGATTTGACCCATTGACCTTGATCTAAACTGTTGACTTTGACATAATCGTTGACCTGCCCTTTGACTTTGACCGTTGACCATTGACTTTGACCAAAAAGTCAATTTTTTTATAAGTCCTATTTTATGTTTTTCGACATCCTGAGTCTGAATCTGAAGTCTGTTTTTCCAAATTCAATCTCGGTAAGTTATTTTTCAACATTTTATCTCCCGATTCAATATGAATTTTCACGTTTAAGTTTTGTTTCTCAAGTAATTGGTTTTTCCATGTATCCGAAACATTATGGGATATGGAATTAAAGATCGAGGGTGATCAAATAGAGTTTATTTTTTATCCAGTATGGCTCGTACATCGAGGTAATACTCTACTACCTTTTGAATACTTTTCAGAATTAATTGATAATTGATAAATGAATTAATGGAAATGATTGGTTAATTAGGCTTATTTAATTATCATTGGACTCAAACTGAATATGGAAAAAATGAAGAACATTGTATAAGACTTAGACGGCTCACAAAAAAATTGGTAGATCGATCAAAACTAATTCCATGTTCAGGGATTAGTTAGTCAATAAATTAACCTCATGATCCAAAATTCTGATTAATTTCTTTACAGGTTAAATGCCGAGAATACTTTACTAATAAATTATGAGATTACCCCTATGAGGTAAAAATGGTTCGAACTGACCCTGATAGTAAAAGTAACTTGTGTATTCGTAATTAATATAAAAAAACTATTGATCCACCTGTTAAATTCCTTATATGTTCGGAAAGTCACTGATAATCAAATCCTAACATCTGATAAGGTACAAGACCTAGAATTATTAATTTATCAACAAACAACTAAAGACTAAAATATCAGGGGCATTATTTATTTTGAATTGTTCCAAAAATTGAATTAAATGGAAAGACTGCATTGAAGAAAATTACCAAAATACCCTTTAAGTGTGACATGATTATATTATATAACAAAGTTGCACTGAATGGAAGTATTATACATGTCTGAATCGTTGAAACAACTAAATTATTTATGAAACTCCGAAATGACCAGGATAAAATTGAATACTAAATGACCTAAGTACCCTCTATGACCTAGAATTTAGTGGATGACTTGGATATGTTGGGATCGTCGGCTCACCCCATGGCGCAGCAGAAACAAAAATTTGACGGTCTCACCAGCGATCCAAGTACAATAATCTGAAATCGGGAGGAAAGTATGCGAATACTTACAACAGATTCCTTGAAACACAGCAAGGAAAGTATCGGCTAATGGTGGTGTCGATCGATTCGAATCGTAAGCCTCCACAAAATCACGTCTCAACCTCTACTCAGTTCACCCGATTGAAAGCAATATTTATTTTTCCCAAAACTATTTTGAGAAAAACGACTGAAGATCATGTGTAAAACAGCTGCTAGACCTTACACTTCTTTTTATATCCAAGTTACCCTAACATATTAGGGATTTTATTATTTTAAATTGATTAAATATTTATTTTATTTAATTTAAATTAAATATTCAGGATAATTAAAACATATGTATATCAAATATACATATATTAACTCTAGATATATTTTAGTAACGTAAAACAAATTGTACATCTTTGCTCATTTCAATCCTAGGGTGTGACCCTGAAGGTTCTTTTAACGTTAGCAGTAATTATTATAACAATTCTAATATTACATATAATGAGTGACAACTAGAAATATATCATTGTCACCTAAGTTACAAGAAAATACGATTCAACATATAGTCTTCGTGATTAACTCTTTTATGTATTACATCCTTTTGTCCTTTATATCTAGAATAGGCACAAGTCTGGAAATGCTGATGAACTTATATGTTGTATCGTCTATAATGGATAGGAACCCTGAATCAAGCACATCGACTTTTCTTGATATCGTTGCAATACAGAAATTAAATACATACCATTGGACGACCTATTCGTATCCCTAAGATTTATTCAACGATGATTCTGAATGTGATATGTTCAACTAGAGAAATTAGTATTAAGAAGTGAATAATGGTGTAGTACATCGGTCTGAATGATTGGCAAGTATCATAGTGTTGGGATTGGATAGTTTAATTGGACTCGAGATCCTGATAATTCGATATAAATCCTAAATAATATAAATTGTTGTTTCACTCTCATTTGGTTAAATTACTATGAATTCTTCAAGAAACCAAAATGTCTAAATGCCTTTGATTGCTTGAATAATGGAATCACTCCTATCATATATGAAATCTCTAGTAACTCTAATGTAAAAGATTCTAAATAATTTCTTGATTACTTAGTACCTCCGAAAAATATCTGAATACTATATGGTCTTGATAAATCACTTCTCGAATGATTGATGAATTCGTTAGCATTCAAACCCCCCCTTTTTATAGGGGTCTTATTTCTGGAATCCTATCAATTTAAAAAAGTCTCATGGTTCCCTACCTTTTAAATACCATGTACCACTAGAAAATTACTGAATCCTCTAGTGTGTTCTATATGTGCTATAAGATTGTTTTATCTGTTCTAAAATGTGATTTACCAAAGTTATTAATTTACTGTTTATGAACTATGGCTATATGATATGTTTCTCTAATTACATGTTTTCATTGGAAAATATAATCGTTACTAATTTATGGATCATGGAATCTATTGTTTATTGTATAAATTGATTATTAGGATATTGGCTGGGTAGGATTCTGGAGTATGGAGGTTCAGCGCTGATCATGCTAGTAATTCCCTTATGGACCTAAGGTATTCCTTGGGTATGATCTAAGTCCCAAAGGCACTCTCTTAGTATGGGGACTATATTCTGGTATACGGATAAAGGGAGTTTATGTGATTTAAATAACTACATTGTCATTATTACAACATTCTACTGGATCATGATTTTGATATTAAAGTTACTACTCAATCTGATTTCTATTGGATACTGTATGGGTAGGAGTCTGGAGTATAGAATTTCAGTTCTGATCAATCTAGTAATTCTTTAAGGACCTAAATAGACCCTTGGGTATACCCATAGGCCCCAAGGTATTCCTTTAGGGTGGCACTCTTTTCATGTGCTTATGGTAAGTCCTTATGGATGCAGTTCTGGGGAAACTGCATATTAGTGTTCGATTGGAGGGCATTATTGTGTTTTAAAATATGTTTCAAACTACTAATGTTTTTAAAGGATATGTATACATTTGTCTATTTTGTTGGAACACACTAGACTTCACAATTTAATCTTTTAAATTTATCTCTGTGAATACTTCTTTCAGACAGTAAATCCCTGTTCTTAACTGAAGACGAATGAAATCTAAAATCATCGATAGAATCTAATAATGTTTATCATACTAAGGAAAGTTATGCTTTACCATATACCCGAGGACATATTGGATTCATATGATAGATCTGTATTACTAAGCTTTCCAAAGATCACTCTGTTAATTACTATTTCAGGTTAAAGAGATTGATCATGTGCTTTTACCGACATCAGTAGAGAATTTCTACTGGTGTTGCTTGTGGAGTACGATGCATGTGATTAGAGGGCATGTAGGTTGTATTATGTTTTTATATTTGAGTCTGAAAATTGTTTTATTATTGGATATTGTTGAATTCTACTTCTATATATATAAATGATATTCTGAACTTGTATTTTATATATAAATTATTTTACAGCTTTAAATAGATTAATGAAAGTTTTAAAATTTCCAGGATTTTTAATCAGGATCGCTTTGGTGGCCCTAATGTGACACCTTCAATCGAATTGGGTCACCTGCATCAGTCTGAGGGTGTCATAATTTTGTATAGTTAATTTTTGTTGGGCTCGAACTGAACACAATATAAAATTAGTAAATTGAATAAGACTCGGGTGACTCACATAAGAAATTGTAAGACCAATAAGAAATAAATCCAAGTTTAGTGATTAATTAGTAAATAAACAAACCTCATGATCTATAAATTCTGATTACTTTTCGTTAAAGGTTAAATATCCAAATTACAAGGATAAAAAATTACGAAAATACCCTTGTATTTTAAAAAGACGTACTCTAATTCGGATCAGATCAAAACTGGGTATATGATATTCGAGTATATATTATTCGGATATCTGTTATTCGAATCAGATTAGATGTCGAATATGTGTATCATTTGCATAACATATTGGGATGAATTTTGATAGGGGAAGTCCAGTGCATTCACTCGACGGGTGAATAACACTTTCTCAAATTCAGTGACCTCTGACTTTGTGGTGGATTCCACTTATATGTTATGTGGGTTAAATTAGTGTGGTTCTGGGGATTCCACTCTTCTGGGTGATATTGGAGTACGAGTGGGTATATGAACATTTGCATAACATTTAAATTGATATTATTGTTGATGATTTGGAGTATGAATATAAATTTGTGAATGCTTCAGACTATACTTGCACTTGTTTATATTTTCACTTTAGAGACACACTAAGCCTCGTTACTTACCCCCTTAGTTTTTTTATTTCAGACATCTGAGCTAGGTAAATCGATACTTGGAGTTTGACATTTTCTCCTTTTCATTATCTACATAGTATGACATTTTATCGGACTTTATGATTATTAATTTGTCAGTATTTTATTTGAAAAATACATGTTTTGTTTAAACATTTTGAGACATTGGACATTAATTATTATTTTGGACTGTTAAGAATGTTTTAATAGTTATTCAACATATTGGATTTCATTTGGTTATTTATGTAATAATATTTATTAGTTTCGGGTTTCGAATATTTTCTAGCATTAAATGACTATTTTTGAATTTCAAAATTTTATTAGATTTCATGAGGGGCAAATTTTAATGTGGCTTCTAGATTGGACCTAATTTTTCTCTAGGTCAGATTTAGGGGGTTAATTTTGTGGTATTAGAGTTGGGTTCAACCCTCTAACTATGAAGCTCGACCATACGATTCTTAATCAAAAAAAAGATTGACATGCTTAAAATATTTTTTTCATTTAAACTAAGAATTTTTGGAAGTATTAATAATATTATTATTATTATTATTATTATCGAATAAGTTTGTTATAAATTTTTAATTTTGGGAACTCCAAGTACCAATTATGATCTTAGGTTTTATGTTTGTAGATAGTTCCCTATGACACTTTGTAAGATTTGTCGTCTACTGACCAATCAAGGCGAGGTCGTAACACTACGGTTAGTGATAACCCTCAATCTCAAAATCAGAATGAAGTTAATGAGACTAAGAGAGTTGAGTTGCCTACGAATCAGACTAGATATCAACAAACTTGAGGTGAAAACCCACCCATAGATCATACTTATGGTGATGGATAATGGGAATCTAAGAAAATTAAGTCTGTTGAGATTGATAATGTTGTCATTAATAGAAAGAGTTGTTTCAAGGAGTGTCCTCTTCCGGCTATTGGTTATTACGGTACTAGTCAATTGCAAGCTTTAATTAAGGCACCGACTCGAGTTAGGGATAAGGTTAGATTTAATAGTTATGGTTCAACTACTATAAGAAAACTAGCTTAGAATAGGAATTTAGATAGGTCTGTAGTGAGATAGTTTAGTTAGTTTATTCTACTTTAAGGCACAAGGATCAGGATAAGCCATATGTTATCGCGATTACATTTTCTATCCATTCTATTTCATATTTTTCATTGCTTGATAATGGTGTTCCTTACTCCTATGTTGCGAGTGCGGTAGCTGGGGGTCTTGAAATTCCTGTTGAGAATATTGAGGTTGCATTCTATGTTCATCTTCCTGCGGGTACTCTAGTGGAGGTTAACATAGTTTATAATAATTATCTGATAGAACTTCACAATAAAATCATTTCGGCTAATCCAATGGACTTATCTTTCATAGATTTTGGCCTTATCCTCAAAATGGATTGGTTATCCGTGCACCGTGGTAATCTAGATTGTGATATGCAAAATGACTACTTTGAAAACTCTTAATAACCGTGAAGTCATTCTTATCTGAGTACGTCATGGATTTCTAACAAACATGGTGTTAGCTCTGAAGTCTAAGAAGATAATTAAGAAGGGGCCAGTTGCTTATCTTGTTTACATTCTAGATCCGTGACAATCTGATGAGGGTATAGATAAGATTAGAGTTGTGAGAGAATTTTTAATGTTTTTCCGAAAAAGTTGCCTAGTGTACCACCTAAGTGTAAGGAGATTGAATTCGACATTGAGATATACTCGGGCTCAGCACCGGTGTCTATGGCACCTTACTGGATGATACCTAAGGAACATATGGAATTGAAGGTTCAGTTGCAGGAACTTTTAGACTGGGGTTTCATTCAACTGAGTGTCTCACTGTGGGGAGCACTATTTTTATTCGTTTAGAAGAAGGATGAGACATTGTGGTTGTGCATTGAATATCGGAAGTTGAATAAATTGACGGTTTAGAACAAGTATATGTTACCTCGTAGTGGTGATCTTTTCGATCAATTTCATGGAGCTTTGGTATTTTCTAAGATAGACTTGAGATCTGGTTATTACCAGTTCAGTGTTAAGGATTCTAATGTGTCTAAAATGGCTTTTCAAACTCATTATGACTATTACGAGTTTCTCATGATGCCTTTTGGACTAACTAATGCTCTAACCGTATTCATGGATATGATGAATTGGGTATTCCAACCATACCTATATCATTTTTTTTTCATTTTCATTGATGATATCTTGGTTTATTCTAAGTCTAAAACTAAGCACAAGGAAAATCTTAGGATTGTTTTGTAAACATTAAGGAATAATCAATTGTATACAAAGTTCAACAAGTGTGAGTTATGGCTTTCAGAAGTGACATTTTTTGGTCATATAGTCCCTGCAAAGGGTATTCATATGGACCCAAAGAAGATTGAAGTTGTTATGGGTTGGAAGCAACTGAAGAATGTTTTGGAGGTTTGGAGTTTCTTGGGTCTAGTTGGTTATTGACAGAGATCTGTAGAGGATTTTTCCATCATCTTCACCCCTCTAACGACGATTCTCTAGAAGAACGTACCTTTCGACTGGACTAAGGCCCAGCAGACCAGTTTTGAGAAGTTAAAAAGTTGTGTTGACTGAAACACCGATTCTAATTCAACCTGAACCCGGTAAGGCTTATATTATGTACAGTGATGTGTCCCACACCGAATTGGGATGTGTACTCATGCAGGATGGAAAAGTTGTGGTATATGCCTCTCGACACTTAAAGGGGAGCATCAGCGTCCATTTGGGTCGCTTCAGCATATTGAGATTCCGTAGTGAAAGTGGGAGCGTGTGACTATAGACTTTGTTTCGGGTCTTCCTTAAACTTCATCAAAGAAGGATTCTCTCTGGTTCGGGTTGAATACTCATTGAATAAGTTGGCATTGATTTATATTGCTTAGATTGTTCATTTGCACGGCGTATCATTATCTATCATCTCAGATCATGACCCAAGGTTCACCTTGAAGTTTTGGAAGTCTCTGTATAATGTACTTGGTACACGGTTGAATTTTAGTACTACTTATCACCCATAGACATATTGTCAGTTGGAGCAAATAATTCAAATTCTTGAAGACATATTGAGAGGTTGTGTTGTTGATTACAGTGGTAGTTAGATGGAGTTTCTACCATTGGAAAAATTTGCTTACAATAACAACAATCAGGTCAGTATCAAGATGGCTCCATATGAGGCTCTTTACGGACGTAAGTATCAGACTCCGTCCGATTGGTTGGACTGAGTTGGTTGAGCATAGACTATTCATCTCATATTTGGTTTTTGAGGCATAGAAGACTATCATGATGATTCGGGATAAACTGAAGATTGCTTTTTAAAGAAATAAATCTTATGTTAATTTGAAACTCTGGGATATTAAGTATGCAGTGGGCGATGAGGTTTCCTTGAAAGTATATCTATAGAGGAAGGTAATTTGCTTTGGCCGAAAAGACGTGTTTAGTCCACTTGGGAGTCCAAGGAGGCCATGAAGGGTCAGTGTCCGCATCAATTCCTACAACTAAATTTCAAGGCTGAAATTTTGTTACGGGGAAAGGGAGAATTGTAACACCAAAAAAATTTCCCAATTTAAAATCCTAAGATTTGGGAATTTTTACCAAATTCCTAAAATTAATTTTAGTGACCAATTTGTAAATTTGGCAAAACTTGTTGTGAATTTCACAAACCCTAGGAAGTTCAAGATATGACTATGATTTTACCAATTTTCTTGCTTCACAAATTTATTCTCTGTTTTAACTCACGAACAGCGTAGGGATCTCACCCTTTTCTTCTTTATTTTCTTCTCGCCTGAACCCTAGTACGCCACTCACCTTCTCAACGCATTGTCACCGTCATACGTCGATTAGGTAAGTCACCGATTATGTTCTCTATTGTTCTCTTCCTCTTTTGGTCGTTCGACCAGCATCACTCTCATGATAAGTGAAAACCGTGAGATTTGTCTCGTGAAAAGCCTCCGCCGCCATCGTGTCTAACCGTTCTTAGCCGTTGTGAAGCTGGGTGCTCATCGACGTTGACCTAGTTGGCCTGTGTCGTGGCTGAACAACCTTGTTATCACTAAGAAAACCCTTTTACGTCATTGTCATCCATTTCTGACGTGGTTACCAGCCATTTGAGGTCACAGTTGGTCTGGCCGTGAGGTCATCAGACCCGTGTGACCACTGCAATCAATTCTTGACACCGGCGACCCTGTTTTAATTCAGGTAAAATGTTATATTCGAACCAAACCCACTGTCGGTTCCTCGATCAAGGCATGAATAATTTTAAATGCGTTGTTAAATATTATTTCGTAATATGAAATTATTGAATTAGGTTTTTGAAGTGGATGACGTAATTTTTGCAGGAAACTTTGACTCAAACAGATTTATCTCCCTTCGTCATTATCCACTAATTTAGTGTCGACTCGTGTTTCAAGGGCAAATCGTGAAAAATTGTTTAATATGTTATTTTGATTAATTTATTTTGGTTAGTTTGTTAGAATAGTAATTTGGCATGAATATTTGGTGTAGAAGTTGCTTGTTCAACTCGTTGATAGAGTTAACTATGGGAATTATCGATCGCCTTTAGTATATATTGTCGATGTGTGTCTCTATCTGTGCTACATCTATTTTGTATTGATTGATTGATTGGAATTGATTGTGAGCATAACTGATATGTGTACTGTTGTTTTAATATATTTTGGTTAAGTATGTTGTTTGGAAGTTGGTTTCGAGCATGATGGCTATGTGATATTGTTGTATCAGTTAAAATTCTAAAAAAACTATAATATGTGACATGTGATATTTATCAGATACGGATTATGCTATGTGTTCAAACTCTGAGATCAGGTAATTGTGCTTTAATTTGGATCAGATCAGAATCGGATATATGATATTCAAGTATATTTATTTGTATATGTGTTATTTGGATCGGATCAGATATCGAATATGTGTGTCATTTGCATAACATATTGAGATGAAATTTGATAAGAGAAGTTCAGTGCATTCACTCGACAGGGTGAATGAAACTTTTTCAGATTCAGTGGCCTCTGCCTTTGTGGCAGATTCCACTTATATTGTGTGTGGGTTGGATTTACTGTGGTTATGGGGAACCCAACCTTCAGGGTGAGATTGGAGTACGGTTGGATGCATGAACATTTGCATAACATTTAAATTGACATTACTATTGATAATTTGGCATATGAATATAAATTTGCGAATGCTTCAGATTATACTTGTACTTGTTTATGTTTGCACTTCAGACACACTAAGCCTCGTTTGTTACTCCCCCTTAGTTTTTTATTTTAGACATCTGAGTTAGGTGAATCGGTACTTGGAGTTCGACATTTTCTCGCTTTCATTATCTACATAGTATGACATTTTATCGGACTTTATGATTATTACTTTGTCAGTATTTTATTTGAAAATACTTGTTTTGTTTAAACATTTTGGGACATGGGACATTAATTATTATTTTAGATTGTTAAGAATGTTTTAATACTTATTCAACATACTGGATTTTCTTCGGTTTTTTGTTTAATAATATTTATTAGTTTTGGGTTTCAAATATTTTTTTTATCATTAAATGAGTATTTTAGAATTTCAAAATTCAAAATTTCAATCAAGGTCGAGGTTGTACCACTACAGTTAATGACACCCTCAATCCCAAGTAGGTTCAAACCCAAAATCTAAGTTGAGTTGCCTACAAATCGGACTGGATATCAATATACTTGAGGTGAAAACCCACCCACAGATCAGACTCATGGTGATGGATCACGGGAATCTAAGGAAAATGAGACTGTTGAGATTTATAATATTGTCATGAATAGGGAGGATCGTTTCAAGGAGTGTCCTCTTCCGGCTATTGGTTCATACAGTCCTAGTCAATTGTAGGCTTTAATTAAGGCACTGACTCGAGTTAGGGATAAGGTTAGATCGAATAGTAACAGCTCGACTATTGGAGGCAAATTGGCTTAGAGTATGGATTGAGATAGGTATGTAGTAAGATAGTCTGAATTAGTTTATTCTACTTGAAGGCATGAGGATCGGGATGAGCCAGATGTTATCATGGTTATTTTTTCTATCCATTCTATTTCATATTTTGCATTGCTTGATAATGGTTTTACTCACTCCTAAGAGGCGAGTGTGGTAGCTGGGGCTCTTAAAATTCCTGTTGAGAATACCGAGGTTGCATTCTCTGTTCATCTTTCTGTAGGTACTACAATGGAGGTTAACAAGGTTTCTAAGAATTGTCCTATAGGAATTCAAAGTGAAATCTTTCCACCTAATCCGATTAAGTTACCTTTCAGAGATTTTGACCTTATACTCAAAATGGATTGGTTATCCGCTCACCGAGGTAATCTATATTGTGATATGAAAAATGTCTACTTTGAAAACTTCTGATAACCATGAAGTCATCCTTATCCGAGTACGTCATGGATTTCTAACGAACATGGTGTTGGCTCTGAAGTCTAAGAAGAAGATTAAAAAGGGGTCGTTGTTTATCTTGCTTACATTCTAGACCTGAGACAGTCTGATGAGGGTATAGATAAGATTAGAGTTGTGAGAGAATTTTGGGATATTTTTTAAGAAGAATTGCCTAGTGTACCACGTAATTGTAAGAAGATTGAATTCAACATTGAGGTATACCTGGGCTGTAACACCTAAAACCAGTATAATTATACCCATACAAATTATAGATGTCACATGATTTTCTAAAAACATTTCCAAGTTTCAAAGGTGATTTACAAAATTCTTTTCTCAAATTGGTAATTGATAATATAAAAAAAATTATCTCAAGTAAAACTATAATATGATATTAAATACATATACTCAAAATAATAATATTGTTTCATATTATCCATATTTAAAATAGCATAAAATGATTCACATTATCCATTACAAACCAGTTTCAAAATAGTACAACAGAGCAACTAGGACATTGATAAGTACATGCCACTAATTAAGTCAAAATCACATCAAAGGATGTCTTACTGATATTGTAGTATATTCCTTGATGCTTGGAGTGCTTTGTACTCTTTACTCTACTCTTGGCTTTTTACCTATGCGAGAAAATCATCATATACTTAGTGAGGCAATTTAAAACAATAAATAGTGCAATACAACTCATGCATGAAATTTAATGTCATAAACAATTACCATAAGATCATGTTACCTGCATATCCAATATTTTACCATAATCAATATGATATAACTGAATCTACAGTTACTTACCAATATACTTTTCATTTATCCCATAAGCTCGTAAGCTTATTTGCATGTTTATAATTCATTAACTAATACACCATAGCCCAATTTAAACCCTGAGGATCCTGGGTACGCGAGTCAAATACGTGCACCGTAGTGCTAAACCTGCACTAAACTTACGCCATAGTTCTAATCCGGATATGACACATAAGGTCGTGCCCACCACCTACACTAGGTTTATACTCTAGTGCTAATCCGGGCATAAACCTGCACTTAGTGTCCTTACACACTATAGTGCTAATATAAACCTACAGTTGTTATACTCTATGGAATGCCAACTATACCCTGTCCCTCAATGACTTACTTGGGCATATAGTCTATTTTATTTGATCCATCCATGGCAAAGTATATTATCATAATTTAACATTGGGCAGTTCATACCCGAAATAACATTCATGGTAAAATATCCACTATCCATGATCAATGCATTATAATTTCACACTGTGACATATCAATGTCATATCGAACTTATAAAAATGACATAATATCATGTTGATATAAACAAGGTCGACTTGTTTCAAGTCTTCCTGATGATGTATAAAACATATATGTACAATGTCATGCATGTTTTGCACTCACCTTGACACTTTATATATCCAAAAGATGTGCCTCACTATAATCACAATAAACCCTTTTATTCTTGATTTGCTTCGATCACAGATAAACCACGATCTATATAAATCACAAATTCATAACGATACATATGTTATTATTATACTAACATAAACACATCCCCAAAACAAAATCCATAATATACTTGAAACTCATTTTCCACCAAAATACTTAATACTTAATAATTCCTTTTAACATTGGCACCAACTTTTACAATTTACACAAAATGGTCCTTCACCATTTTATCACTTAGATTCTTAATACCAAAAATTCCAGAATTGAAATTATTATCATTCAAGTGCTTTTACAAAGGCATAATTACATTTAAGCACCCCAACTATGTGAATGTTGCACTTAAATCACCAATCTTTAAACTTCCAAAATAGTCATATTTCACATCTAAACACTCATTTCAATTCCAAAACAGTAATTTCCAGCATAGCACATCAACTTTTAGGCAACTACAACCATTCACAACATTTCCAAAATTATTGAATTGGTCCCCCCAACTTTTCAAAAATTAAAGAATGGTTCCCATATTTTTCTAAGGCTTGTAGAATACTTCCTACATCATTTCCGTCCCTTGTATAATTTTTCCATATTTTTTCTCACTCAAACAACCCATGGTCGAATACTTTAAACATAAAAACTAAGTTTTCATGATTTTTCTCAATTTTGATTCAATTCAAGCATGAAATCAACTTCCAATCAACCTTACAACATCTCTACAATCAAAGCCTTAATCAATTCTCATCATAACCCAAAGTTCTATAATTTCTTCATTTCAACGAAAATTATAGAATCATTTATATGAAGTTTGAACATGTTTTATCAACAAATCAAGCTTGAAAATCAATCTACAACCTCAAAAACATCAATATTCATCATCAAATTCATGAACCCTATCATGAACATAAACCCTAAGATTTGGGATCTTTGAAATTAAGCAAGTTGAGCAAACATAATTGGTACCAAAAGATAGCATTTCTCGACTATATCGCTTTCCTTTTTCACAACATAACTTGAAATCCAAAGGAAATGGCTTAAAATGGAAAACAAAATTTTTTCCTTACCTTGGTATAACTCACGGCACTTTGGAGAAGATGATGAACACTTTTGGCATGAAACTTTTGATTATTTTCATGCTTATCTACCTTTAATTTTCCTTTAATGAATATTAAATTCATTAAATTAGGAAATTACCAATTTACCCTTAATAAAACTTCATAATCACCATTAATCCAAGACACCTCAACTTTATCATCTTCCAAAATAATACATCTCAACCTTATCATCTCCCATAAGTCAAATATGAACAAATAAGATCTTAGTTTACCGATTTGCCTTTCTTTTTTTTTCCAAAAGTCACAATCTTGCCACTTTAATCTAACTGCCCAAATTAAACATGAAATTAAACCCCTAAATCTCAAGATTTATATTATTTTCCAGTATTTAAAAATGTGAAAATAATATTTTCTGTCTAATTTATCATCCTTCAGATTTTCCTGAATTTTCTATTCGATCAGATTTACCGAATTTTTCCTCAACTTCCTTGCTTTATAACTTTTATTACAAAACTCGTATTAACATTCAGATTCCCACAGAAATGTTATTCTTGAGATAAAATATTTATTTCAGGGCCAATTTGTAATTTTGTTAAAATTATAATTTTGGTTCCTGAATTGTTCCAAAGTTTATACTTTAGTCACCAAACTTTAAAAATTTGTAATTTGGTCACTAACTAAATCCATTTATGGAATAAAATTCTTTTTGATAAAATTACCACTTAGGTCCTTAAACTTTTCCCAATTTTCTACTTTGAACAATAAACTTTCCAAATTTTCATTTTGGTCATTATCTAAATTTTGGGGTATTACAACTCTCCCCTTCTTAAATAAAATTAGTCCTCGAATTTTAAGACTTATGCTTTTGCCAAAGCACTTTAACTAGAGCAGTTCTTTGATTTCTCGAGCCAAAATTTGTATTGGTTCTTCTTCATAAGTCAAATCTGGTCAAATATCTATTTCCTCTGATGCAATGACATGTGAAGGATCCGATAGATACTTTCTAAGCATCGACACATGAAAACATTGTATACTTTGTCTAACTTCGGAGGTAATGCTAACCGATAAGCCACCGGTCCAACTCTTTTTTAAAATCTCATAAGGTCCAATGAATCTTGGACTTAGTTTTCCTTTGCGCCCAAAAGGCAAAATCTTTTTCTAAGGTGATACTTTAAGAAAAAATTTATTCCTTCATGAAATTCAATCTCTTTTCACTTCAAGTCTGCATAAGACTTCTGTCGATAAGATGCCATCTTGAGATTATATTGAATTATCTTTACTTTATCCTCAACCTCTTTCAATAAATCTAGGCCAACAAGATTCTGATCTTTTAACTCGAACCAATTTAATGGTATTCAGAATTTTCTCCCATATAGAGATTCATACAGAGCCATCTTGATGCTCGATTGATAGATGGCACTCCATCCAGTTGAACTATCTTATTTATATACAACAATGCATACTTGTCAAATGAATAGTTCATTCGCACTGAAATGAAATGTGCCGATTTAATTAATCGATCAACTATCACCCAAATGGAATCCTTCTTATTTGATGTCAAAGGTAACCCTGTAACAAAATACATGGTAACTCTTTCCCACTTCCACTCTGGAATAGAAATCGGTTGTAAAAGTCCTGAAGGCACTTGATGCTTAACTTTTACTTGTTGTCATGTCAGACATGTAGCAACAAACTCAGAAATGGCTCTTTTCATACCCGACCACCAAAATCGACTCTTTACATCTTGATACATCTTACTTCCTCCTGTATGCATAGTCAGTGGAAGAATATATTTCTTCAACTCATCATTATGAGAAATACGAATTCTTCCTCGGTAATACAGACAATCATCATACTTGAGTTCAAAGTCTTTAGTCTCACCTTTTTCCACAATTGAAATCTTTTCCAAGCATCTGCCCTTTTTCCTTTGTAGCTCTATTATTCAATCTAGAAACATTGTATGTATCTTTAATTCAGCCAACAGTATGCCATTTTCTTTCAACAACAGTCACACATTCATAGCTCGTAAAGTTGAAAAAGTTTTCCGACTAAGTGCATCTGCTACAAAATTTACTTTCCCTGAATGATATTCAATGATCAAATCATAGTCTTTTAAAATTTCTATCCATCTTCTTTGTCTCAAGTTTAGCTCTTTTTGAGTCAACAGATACTTCAAACTCTTATGATCCGTGTAGATGTGGCATCGCTCACCATACAAATAATGATGCCAAATCTTTAGAGAAAAAACTACCGCTGCTAACTTAAGATCATGAGTTAAATAATTTTTCTCATGCGTCTTTAATTGTCGATAAGCATAGGCTACCACCTTACCTTCTTGCATAATTACGCAACCCAAATCATTATGAGATGTATCACTATACACCACACACTCTTTGCCAAATTTCAGTTGTACCAGCACTGGTTCTTCCTTTAAAATCTTCTTTAGAAAAACTCTCTTGACATTTCTCAGTTCAAGAAAATGAAACATCCTTTCTCGAGAGCTTGGTCAAAGGAAAAGCAACCATCAAAAAGTTTTTCACAAACCTTCGATAATAACCAGCAAGTCCCAAAAAAAACTTCGGACCTCTGTAACATTCTTTGGAGGTTTCTACTCCACTATTGCCTGAATTTTCTTAGGATCAACTCTTATGCCTTCTAATGAGACAACATGACCAAGAAAAGCAACTTCTGACAGCCAAAACTCACACTTTGACAGTTTGGCGTTTAATTTTTTTCTCCTTAAGTATGTCGAGCAAAGTACAAAGATAAACATCATGGTCTGTCTTTGTCTTCGAGTATACATGAATATCATCAATAAATACAACCAGAAACTAATCCAAGTAAGGTTTAAATACTCAGTTCATCAAATCCTCAATCTAGCAGCTCTTGCTATTGAACCTTTAGTCTCATAACTCAATTTTATCCATTTGATATTAAACCATATAAACAAAATCAAAGCCCTGAAAATCATAATATCTTGAATTTCACCTCTCGATCTGAAGGTAAACCAAATAAATAAATCTAAAAAGACATGGAAATTCTTGCGTTGTGGAAATATCATACAATCTTACTTCAGATACTTGAGTATCTATTACCTTAGCTAGAAAAGCTATGCACCCTTTTTATATTATTTTTAATCATAACCGTTGTTTATATCAAATTAGTGATAATTTTGTATTTTCATCAATCACTAAAATTTCCAATTTATCCACATCTTTCTAAATTAAACGCTTTTTGTGACCATCAACACCACCTATGTGCAATTGATCAATATGATCTAAAACTCGTTAAATGATAATTCCATCGGATTTAACAGAACATAAGCTCCTAAACTTTTATCAAACACTTACTATCTGTTCGACTAACACTTGCATCATGACCCATAGTTCTTTCACCATAATAACACTTGTTATCAAGTCGAATTGAATATCTCTACTTTATAATTCCTTAATTCATTCATAAGATAATCTGTATAACTTTTCCATATCCACAGAAGTTATTCTCGAGCAGTTGAAACATTTTCCTTCTCAAATGAAAGTCTAAATGTCCACATCGTTCAATAAGAAAAGTTGACAATTTGTAGCAATAACTTCATAGCAGTTAATGCTAAAATAACACTATCAAGCAAATTTACTCTTTTTGCTCTCACTACAAACTTGAAACTTTTCAAGTTCTTAAGAATCAATCTCAAACTAACCAATAATTCATTGTAGCATGGAATGGGTAGACAATCCATTTTCACATATTTACCTTCGTAAGGTAACTCTATCAAGTCCATAAAACTTAATATATATTCTCAATCAAACTCATAATCATTTGATTCACTTATAACTCAGCTTTCTGTAAACTTTTAGCGAAAAACTTATTTACCGCTTAATCAATTCCCTTACTTAAATCAACAATGCTTTAAACAATTTAATGCTTAACTTGAATATTTCTCACTTATTTAAGCTTACCTGAAGGAACCTCAGAGTCATCACTAGATTCAGAAATCTCCTCTAGATCCTCATCCTATTTGACTTCTCTTGTAAGCCGATCAAACTTTTTAATGGATTCCTCTAATTCAGAAACTTCGTTAAAAGTTGGGGCATTTCTTCCACAGAATGGAGGAAAATCCCTAACAACTTCAACTCTTCTAAGGCATATTACAGAAGTCATGCCGGGTCCTTTTTGGGTCAATTTCAATCTCAACCTTCTTTTCAACATTTTCGACTTTCTTATCTTTTTCTTTAGTTTCTGACATCTGAATATAGTCAAAATCATCTTACATTAGTAAAGAGTAACTTTACTCCCAATAAGCATCATCATAGTATATATACAACTATCAATAAACTTTTGACATCCTAGTGGCATATATACATTCTTGACTTAAAATAAACTCTTTCCATGTCCAGAAATGGCTAAACCGAAAGCTCTGATACCGATAAATATAACACCTAAAGCCCGTATAATTATACCCATGCAGATTATAGATGTCACATGATTTTCTAAAAACATTTCCCAAATTCAAAGGTGATTTACAGAATTCTTTTCTCAAATTAGTAATTGATAATATAAAAATATTATCTCAAGTAAAACTATCATATGATATTCAAAACATATATATGTTTATTAAATACATATACTCAAAATAATAATATTGTTTTATATTATCCATATTTAAAATAGCATAAAACGATTCAGTTTATCCATTACAAACTAGTTTCAAAATAGTTCAACAGAGCAACTAGGACATTGATAAGTACATGCCACTAACTAAGTCAAAATCACATCAAAGGATGTCTAACTGATATTGTAGTATATTCCTTGATGCTTGGAGTGCTCTGTACTCTTTACTCTACTCTTGGCTTTTTACCTACGTGAAAATCATCACACAGTAAGTATATACTTAGTGAGGCAATTTAAAACAATAAATAGTGCAATACAACTCATGCATGAAATTTAATGTCATAAACAAATACCATAAGATCATGTTACCTGCATATCCAATATTTTACCATAATCAATATGATATAACTGAATATAAAGTTTCTTACCAATATACTTGTCATTTATCCCATAAGATTGTAAGCTTATTTGCATGTTTATCATTCATTACCCAATAAACCATAGCCCAATTTAAACCCTGATGACCCTGGGTACGCGAGTCAAATACTTGCACCGTAGTGCTAAACCTTCACTAAGCTTACGTCATAGTGCTAATCTGGATATGACACATAAGATCATGCCAACCACCTACACTAGGTTTACACTCTAGTGCTAATCCGGACATAAACATGCACTTAGTGTCCTTACACACTATAGTGCTAATATAAACATGCAGCTGCTATACTTTGTGGCATGCCAACTATACCCTGTCCCACAATTACTTACTTTGGCATATAGTCTATTTTATTTGTTCCATTCATAACAAAGTATATTATCATAATTTAACATTGGACTGTTCATACCAAAAATAACATTCATGGTAAAATATCCATTATTCATTTACAATGCATTATAATTTCACACTGTGACATATCAATGTCATATCGAATTTATAAAAATGACATAATATCATGCTGATATAAACAAGGTCGACTTGTCGCAAGTCTTTCTGGTGATGTATAAAACATCTATGTACAATGTCATTCATGTATTGCACTCACCTTGACACTTTATATATCCAAAAGATATGCCTCACTATAATCACAATAAACCCTTTTATATTTGACTTGCTTTGATCATAAATAAACCACGATCTGTATAAATCACAAATTTATAACGATACATATGTTAGTATTGTACTAACACAAACACATCCCCAAAACAAAATCCATAATATACTTAAAACTCATTTTCTACCAAAATACTTAACACTTAATAATTCCTTTAAACATTGACACCAACATTTCCAATTTACACAAAATGGTCCTTCACCATTTTATCACTTAGATTCTTAATACCAAAAATTCCAGCATTGAAATTATTACCAATCAAGTCCTTTTACAAAGGCATAATTACATTTAAGCACCCTACCCTAACTATGTGAATGTTGTACTTAAATCACCAATCTTTTCAACTTCCAAAATAGTCATATTTCACATCTAAACACTCATTTCAATTCCAAAACAGTAATTTCCAGCATAGTACATCACCTATTAAGCAATTACACAACCATTCACATTTTTCCAAAATTTATACTTTGGTAACCAAACTTTAAAAATTTGTAATTTGGTCACTTACTAAATCCATTTATGGGATAAAATTATTTATAGGAAAATTACCACTTAGGTCCTTAAACTTTTCTCAATTTTCTTCTTGGACCAACAAACTTTCAAAATTTTATTTTGGTCACTATCTAAATTTTGGGGTATTACATGGGCTCATCTCCGATGTCTATGGCACCTTACCAAATGACACCTAAGGAACTTAAGGAATTGAAGGTTCAGTTACAGGAACTTTTGGGTTGGGGTTTTATTCAATCGAGTGTCTCATCGTGGGGAGCACCATTTTTATTCGTTAAGAAGAATGACGAGACACTGAGCTGTGCATTGATTATTGAAAGTCAAATAAACTGACGATTTAGAACAAGTATATGTTACCTCGTACTCATGATCTTTTTTATCAATTTCATGGAGATATGGTATTTTCTAAGATAGACTTGAGATCTAGTTATTACCAGTTCAAAGTTAAGGATTTTGATGTGTCTAAAACGGCTTTCTAGACTCGCTACGACCATTACAAATTTCTCGTTATGCCTTTAGGACTAATTAATGCTCCAGTCGCATTCACGTATATGATGAATTGGGTATTCCAACCCTACTTGGATTAGTTTGTTGTCATTTTCATTGATGATATCTTGGTTTATTATAAGTCTAAAACCAAGCATGAGGAACATCTTAGGATTGTGTTTTAAACGTTAAGGGAGAATCAAGTATGCAAAGATCAGCAAGTGTGAATCTTGGCTTTCAGAAGTGACATTTTTTGGTCATATAGTCTCTGCGAAGGGTATACATGTTGACCCAAAGAAGATTGAGGCTGTTATGGGTTGGAATCAACTGAAAAATGTACTAGAGCTTCAGAGTTTCTTGGGTCTACTTGGTTATTATCAGAGATTTGTAGAGGGTTTTTCCTTCATCATCACCCCTTTAACGAAACTTCTCTAGAAGAACATACCTTTTAACTAGACTAAGGCCCAACAGAACAATTTTGAGAAGCTAAAAAGCCATGTTGACTGAAATATCGATTTTGATTCAACTTAAACCTAGTAAGGCTTATACTTTGTACAATGATGTGTCCCAGACCTGATTGGGATGTGTACTCATGTAGGATGGGAATGTGGTGGTATATGTGTCTCGATAGTTGAAGACTTGTGAGCGTACTACCTTACTCACGATCTCGAGTTAGTAGCTATGATCATTTCTCTGAAGATTTGGCGGCACTATCATTATGGTGAAAAGTGTTACTTTTACACTTATCATAAGAGTTTGAAGTACCTCATCACTCAGAAAGATCTTGATTTGAGACAGCATCGGTGGTTGAATTCTTAAGGATTACGACAATGAAATTGAGTATCACTAGGGAAAGCTAATGTGGTTGTCGATGTGTTGAGTCGCAATGCTATTGTGGATTTGAGGACTTTGTTTACTCAAATATTTTGTATGAGGATGGTAGTTTGTTGGAAGAGTTATGTGTAGTTCCTACTCTTTTTTTCCAGATTCGTACGGAACAACGTAATGATCCATTTTCTATTCACCGGATTAGAGATGTTGAGAGTGGTTCATATTATGATTTTACGGTTGATCGGGATGATGTTTTGTGTTTCAGAGGTCGGTACTATATTCCAAGGAATTTTGGTCTGAAGCAAGTTATTCTCCGTGAAGTTAACGATAATTCGTATTCTAAGCATCCTGGTGGGGAGAAGATGTATATGAATCTCCGATAGAGGTATTGGTGGAAAGGACTTAAGAGAAATATCGTCAGTTGTGTATCTCAGTGTTTGACTTGTTAGTAAGTGAAGGCAGAGCATCAACATCTATCTAGGTTGCTTTAGCATGTTGAGATTCCGCAGTGGGAGCGGGAGTATGTGACTGTGGACTTTGTTTCGGGTCTTCCTTTAACTCTATTAAAGAATGATTCTATCCATCGTTGATAGACTTACCAAATTTGCTCATTTTATTCTGGTTCGAGTTGAATACTCATTGAATAACCTGGCACATATTTATATTGCTGAGATTGTTCATTTACATTGGTACCATTATCTATCATCTCATGTCATGACTCGAGGTTCACCTTGAAGTTTGGAAGTTTCTGCATAATGTACTTGGTAAACTGTTGAATTTCAGTACTGTTTATCACCCATAGCAGATGGTCAGTCGAAGCGGGTGATTCAAATTCTTGAGGACATGTTGAGAAGTTGTGTTGTTGATTACAGAGACAGATGGGAGGAGTTTCTACCATTGGCAGAATATGTTTACAATAACACCTTTCAGTTCATTATCAAGATGGCTCCATATAAGGCTTTGTACAGACGTAAGTATCATACTCCAATTGGTTGGACTGAGTTGGTTGAGCATAGACTATTGGGCTCAGATTTGGTTTTTGAGGCGGAGCAAACTGTCAGAATGATTCAGGATTGATTGAAGATTGCTTTTGGTAAATAGAAATCCTATATTGATATGAAACGTCAGGATATTAAGTATGCAATGGGTTATAAGGTTTTCTTGAAAGCATCTTTGTAGAGGAAGGTACTTCGCTTTGGTCGGAAGGGCAAGTTTAGTCCATGTGGGAGTTCGATGAGGCCATGAAGGGTCAGTGTTCGTATCATTTTCTAAAACTAAATTTCGAGGCCAAAATTTCGTTAAAGGGGCGAGAATTATAACATCCAAAAATTCCCCAATTCAAAACCCTAAGATTTGGGAATTTTTCCCGAATTCCTAAAATTAATTTTGGTGACCAATTTGTAAATTTTGCAAACCTTGTTTTCAATTTCGTAAACCCTAGGAAGTTCAAGGTCTGACTCTGCGACTTAACCAATTTTATTTTTTCACAAATTCATTATCTGTTTTAACTCACGAACAACGCAGGGCTCTTACACTTTTCTTCTTTATTTTCTTCTCGCCTGAACCCTAGTGCGTCGTTTACCTTCTTAACGCGTTGCTGTTGTTGTACGTCGATTAGGTAAGTCATCGGTTGTGTTCCCTGTCATTCTCTTTTTCTTTTGGCCGTTCGACTAGCATCACTCTCATGGTAAGTGAAAACTGCGAGATTTAGCTCGTGAAAATCCTCCACCGCCACCGTATTTAACAGTTCTTGGCAGTTTCTCACCACGATAACCTAGTCAGCCTGTGTAGTGGCTGAACAACCTTGTTATCACTGAGGAAAAACTTTTACGCCGCTGTCGTCCATTTCTGACGTGGTTACTGCCCATTTGAAGTCATGGATGGCCTGGCCGTGTGGTCGCTGGAACCATTTGACCACTACAGTCAAGTCTTGACGTCGGCTGCCCTGCTTTCATACTAGCAGAATGTTATATTCGATCCAAACCCGCTCTCAGTTCATCGATCGAGACATAAATAATTTTAATTGTATCGTTAAATATTATTCCGTAATATAAAATTATTAAATTGGGTTTTTGAAGTGGATGACTTAATTTTTGCAGGAAACTTTGACTCAAATGGATTTATCTCCCTTCTTCGTTATCCTTAAATTTAGTATTGACTCGTGTTTCAAGTGTAAATTGTGAGTAGTAGTTTAATAAGTTAGTTCGATTAATTTATTTTGGTTAGTTTGTTAGAATAGTGATTTGGCATGAATATTTGGTGTAGGGATTGCTTCAGTTCGACCCATTGATAGAGTTAACTGTGGGAATCGTCGATCGTCGTTAGGATATTTTGTCGAGTTGTATCTCTATCTGGTGCTACATCTATTTTGTGTTGATTTATTGATTGTTTGGAATGGGTTGTGAGCATAACTGATTTGTGCACTATTTTTTAAATATATTTCGGTTAAGCATGTTGTTTGGAAGTTGGTTTTGAGCATGATGGTTCTATGATATTGTTGTATCAGTTGAAATTCTAAAAAAAATATAATATGTGACATGTAAATTTATCGGATACTGATTATGCTATATGTTCAGACTTTGGGTGTAACACCCATCTCTCGTATACCTTTACATATACGAGCAACAGATGTCACATCACTTTTAAAACAGTTTCCCATTTGAAAATCCGTTCAATTTTGTTTCATTTTATAAACCATTATAATTTATTTATAAGTAAAACATGCATTAACTTACATATACACATAAAAAGAGATGTTCCACATTTTACCGTTTTACAGTAGTTCAATTCAAAGGTTTTACAGAGCGTTTTTACTAAACCTATTAACTGCCAACTAAAATATATCAACTCATGATGAATTTCGTGAATATACATATGAATTGTTTGTACGGTGATTCATCAACTCATGATGAATTCCGTGAATATGCACATGAAGTGCCAGTAGTACACATAGTTCTAATATATCAATGCAATATATATTTTAACAACATATCTTTATAACTCTTAATGTACAACATAAATGCACTCACCTGACTATCCTTGCTATGTATCCAAAAGGTAAGGCTGATTACTTTGGAAATTTGCCTTTGCCCTTAGTTTTTCTTGTTTCAAGAGCTTGGTTCCGATCTACTCAAACATCCATAAAAAATATATACCATACCCAATGATAGAATATTTCCTAACCATTATACTTTAACAATACTCAAAAGAACATATCATTAACTTTGTATACCAATACCAGCCTATTTTAACATTTCTGGCTCCATAGTATCGATACTACTACCCTAGTAACGATACTTCTATACTATGGTATCGATACCCCATTCGGGTATCGATACCAAAAATAGGTTCGATGTTTCCTGGTATCGATACCCTTATCATGGTATCGATACTACCCTACTATGGTACCGATACCCCCTACAGGTATCGATACCAAAATAGATTCGATGTTTCTTGATATCGATACCCTTATCATGGTATCGATACCACCTTGTCGGTATAGCTACTGATTGAATCAGTATCGGTACTACTCATCTAATTTATTTCCTTTTAGCCTATAGTATCAGTGCTATTCTTAGCAGTACCGATACCATTGCCCAGAATTTTCAGTTTTCAACTCGATTTTCATCCCAATGTGGTCAATTCTTGGTGCAAGGACGTTTTCATCAACAAAGGGAGTACTCTTGAACATTTTTATATTGAATTTACTTTATACTAGTTTAATAATATATGTTATTATAGTACATCTCATGTTAAGAGTACAAGTTATGTAGTTAATAAATAACTTAGCATAAATACATCTTCACAATAGATGCACATTGTTATTTTAATATGTTAAGCATGTTAGAATAGTCTTACAATCATATTAAGCATGATTATCACATATACATCATGGCAGCATACATATCATTCATTTTATTATCTCATATGCTTTCATATTAGCTAATAGACTTTATACATTAGCTCACACGTATTATGAGATGATATATTTAGCTCATGACATGCAAACATAGCTCACAATACCATAATCATGAATGAATGCAAGGTATTTAGCTCATATCAGCTCAATGCCAAGAAATTACTTTGTTTCCTTGCACTTGTAGGTACATTGGAGCATAACACACGTTACGGTAGCTTGGTGGATTATTTGGACATCATAAGCAGCTCACAAACAACTCATAAAGTACATGGCAGCTCATGGAAGCTAGTTGGACTATTTGAAGCTGAGTTGCCAAAAGTGATATCAATGGTAGCTGAATGTAGTTGAATGTGCTGTTATGAAGCTTGTAAGGTCTCGGTTAGGAAGCTCATTCACAACCAGCCCCTTTCTTGCTAGCTAGCTACACACTCAAGCAGGCTTGGAGGAAGACACATGCACACCCAAGATGGTGCACATGACCATCCTTCATCCCATGCACAAGGCTGCACCACAAGGCTCCCTAGAACACCAATGTGCATGCCATATGACCAGCCACCATGTCCCTTCCATGTGGTATCATTTAGGCGCCAAGATGAAGAGCCATCTCACCATTCAGCCAACCATCATTTCCTCTCCCATTTGGCGCCAACTTGAAGGGACACAAGAGCTATTCGGCCAAGAGTTATTACCCTTCATTTAAACCGAACCATCATCTCTGTTTGTATTTAAATTATGACCTTATAGGGAGACACAAGGGTTGGCCGAACCACCATGTATCTATTCGGCCATGCCTCTCTATTTCCTATAAATAGACTATCATAATTCAGTTGTAAGCAGGCCTTTTTGATTAATTAAAGTGAGATTATTCTCTTTTCTAAAGTCCTGGTATCTTTTATTGACTTATCAAGTATTTTAATACTTGTGGTGTCAACCCTTTCCCTTGATACTTATTATTCCTATCTCCATATAGATAGTGGGTCCAAGTCCTTAATAACACCCCTTAAAGAAGCAATATAAAGTTTGGGTCTTTGCTCTCTATAGCATTGATTCTTCTTTGAGTCTTCTTTAAGATACTACCTCACAACCATTCCATTGTTTCACCAACCTCAACATAGCCATAACATCCTTCCGCTACCATCTCTCATAATATTAAATAGCCTACCATTTCGCCTTTACATCTACCACTAAACCCTTTATTTGAGCCATTCACTTATGCAGGTTATTTTGCTTTCTTCCTATATCCACAATCAATCGAGAAGGTAGATTTTCCTTACATCAAGTGGTAATCAGAGCTTTGGTGGAAGAAGTAATGTGCAACAACAACAACAACAACAAAAATACCAAAAAAAAGAAGTGCAAGTGAAAGAAAATCATAAATCAGAAAAGAAAAGTCAAACACTCTAAAAAAAGAAAAATCAAGCACTCAAAAAAAAGTTAAAAGCACATAACAACAATTCTCATCACCAAGCCATTCAAGTAAGCCTTTAAATTGATTATGGTGATAGAAGGTTGTGAAGTGACTTTGTGTAAGTAACCCCTTTTTTTCTCTTCTTTCTATTTCTAAGCCGCCCTTTCATTATATTTTGTTTTTACATTCCTACTAATCCTTTTGTAGCCGACGCCCAACAAGTAAAATCTACTTGATACGGTTTTGAATAAAGTCCTCTAGAACTTGGGATAAAGAGAATTGAGAGGAAAAAGGCTTGAGTGTGTGTGAGATCAGAAGAGGACAAGTAAAAGCCTTTAAAGTCCTAGAGTGCAAACACGAGAGGATTGAGTGACATTCAAGTTTTCTTGGAGTGACTCGTGAGGCTTTGTGAGAGTATTATCTGGTAAGGTCTTTTACACATCTTTTTCTTTTCTTGTTTCACTTATCATGTCTCGGAGTCCAGGACGAACCCCAAAAAGATAAGCCCCTAACTTACAAACCCAAGCCATTATGCATGAAATGGCAAGATTGCTGAAATTAGAATTGGAGCATTTTCATGATCGTATGGATCAATTTCAAGCATCTTTGGGCAACCGAAGATTAAATCGCCCTAGAATGGAAGAAGAATTTGAGGAAGAAGAGGCTGAAATAACATCAGTAGCAAGAAGTGATGTTCATCAAAATCAAAATGATAACT
This sequence comes from Hibiscus syriacus, assembly GCF_006381635.1. Taxonomy (NCBI): domain Eukaryota; kingdom Viridiplantae; phylum Streptophyta; class Magnoliopsida; order Malvales; family Malvaceae; genus Hibiscus; species Hibiscus syriacus. The sequence continues at coordinate 7,114,851 of NW_024062800.1, read as the reverse complement.
TCAGCAACATCAAGGTAACCATTCCTCTATTTCAAGGATGAACTGATCCTAAAGCCTATCTTGACTGGGTAATCAAGATCGAACACATTTTTGAATGTCAAAACTATACAGGGCAAAAGAATGTCAGGCTTGCTGCGATGGAATTTGTTGACTAGGCCTTAGTTTGGTGGGATCAATTGGTGAGTTCAAGAAGACAAAATGGTGAACACCCCATCACTACGTGGGAAGAAATGAAGGCCGTTATGAGGAAAAGGTTCGTGCCTACTCACTATCATCGAGATCCTTATCATAAGCTACAAAATCTTAAACAATGAAGCAAGAGCGTTGAATATTATTTCAAGGAGATGGAGATAGCCATGATTCGAGCCAATGTTGATGAAGACAGAGAAGCAACCATAGAAAGGTTTTTATCTGGCCTAAATCCTAATATTGCTAACCTTGTTGAATTGCAGCATTATGTAGAGATTGAAGAGATGGTACATATGGCCATGAAAATTGAACGACAACTTAAGAGGAAAGCTTATAATCGGAGTAGTCTAAATTCGGCCACCAAATGGAAGCAAGAGCCTAAAACCTTCCGGAAGCCAACTCCAGTCCAAGCAAAGAATCCTATAAAAGTAACCAAGACTAAAAAAGTGGGCGAATCTAGCAAGAGTAAAGAGAATCAAACTAGTACTTTCGAGAGGTCCAGAGATATCAAATATTTCAAGTGTTTTGGGAAAGGACATGTTTCCAATCAATGTCCCAACCGAAATGCCATGATGGTACTTGCCAATGGAGATGTTGTCTCAGATTCTGAAGAATTTATTTATGATGAAGAACCTGAAGTAAACCAAGACAAAGAATCTGAAGAGAATGCAGACCATGGAGAAATGCTTGTTTTGAAAAGGTTCCTACAATCACAAACATCTCAAGAGGATCTTCAAAGAATCAACATTTTCCATACAAGGTGTCATGTCAAGGACAAGGTTTGCACCATGATTATCGATGGAGGGAGTTGCACAAACGTAGCCAGTACTCTTATAGTTGAAAAACTTGGTTTGACAACATCAAAGCATCCCAGTCTATATAAACTCCAATGGATCAATGAAGGAGGTGAGTTAAACGTTACCAAACAGGTTCTAATTCCTTTTTCAGTTGGTAGGTACAAGGATGAGGTGCTTTGTAACATTGTCCCTATGCATACTAGCCACATTCTACTTGGTCGACCATGGTAGTATGACAAAAGGGCCATTCATGATTGTTGTCACAATCAATACACCTTTAAGCATGAAGGACGCAAGGTAACCTTGGTGTCTTTGACGCCTAAAGAAGTACAACAAGATAAATTGCATATGCTAAAGAGTGTACAAGCAAGGTGCAAAGACAAACCACAAATAAAGAATGACAAAACATGAAATCAAACTTCTTCATGAAGCAACATGATGGTTCATTGCTAGAAAATGAAGGGTCTCCTATGAAAAATGGTGATGGTTGGGATTTAAAGACATAACTCTTCACCAAGGGTCTTAATCTTGAAAAGGTAAGTACCATTTCATTTGAAACCTCTTCTCTCCTCACTTTTCAGGACCAACCATGTGAAAGGTCACTTCCAAAAGGGATATCCTTAAAAGAAGATCATTCCTAAAAGATACTTGTTGGTAAATTATATTCCAAATAAAGGCCTAAAAGAATATCTTATGAAAGGGTACGTATTGGAAGAACACAAACATTCAAATGATGCTTTCTTTTAGCAAAGGAATGTGAAGTTATGCAAGGATAGAATGATTTTGATTTGAGGAAAAATCGCCCTAAAGAAGGGGGATGATGCAAGCACATTTTCATCAATAAAGCGAGTACTCTTGAACATTTTTATATTGAATTTACTTTATACTAGTTTAATAATATATGCTATTATATTACATATCATGTTAAGAATACAAGTTATGTAGTTAATAAATAACTTAGCATAAATACATCTTCACAATAGATGCACATTGTTATTTTAATATGTTAAGCATGTTAGAATAGTCTTACAATCATATTAAGCATGATTATCACATATACATCATGGAAGCATACCTATCATTCATTTTATTAGCTCATATGCATTCATATTAGCTCCTAGATTTTATATATTAGCTCACACATATTATAAGATGATATATTTAGCTCATGACATGCAAACATAGCTCACAATACTATAATCATACGTGGCAGTAAGGTATTTAGCTCATATCAGCTCAATACCATGGAATTACCTTGTTTCCTTGCACATATATGTACATTGGAGCATGACACGCCTTTGGGAAGCTTGGTGGATTATTTGGACATCATAAACAGCTCACAAACAGCTTACAAAGTACATGGAAGCTCTGGAACACTAAGGAAAGCTCAACTCAACTGGAGGAGCTCAAGGCTAGCTAAACTCAGCTAGTTGGACTATTTGAAGCTGAGTTGCCAAAAGTGATATCAATGGTAGCTGAATGTAGCTGAATGTGTTATTATGAAGCTTGCAAGGTCTCAGTTAGGAAGCCCATTCACAACCAGACCCTTGCTTGCTAGCTAGCTACACACTCAAGCAAGCTTGGAGGAATACACATGCACGCCCAAGATGGTGCACATGACCAGCCTTCATCCCATGTACAATGCACAAGGCTGCACCACAAGGCTCCCTAGAACACCCATGTGCGTGCCATATGGCCAGCCACCATGTGCCTTGTATGTGGTATCATTTAGGTACCAAGATGAAGAGCCATCTCACCATTCGGCCAAGTATCATTTCCTCTCCCATTTGGCGCCAACTTGAAGGGACACAAGAGCTATTCAGCCAAGGGTTATTACCCTTCATTTAAACCGAACCATCATCTCTTTTTGTATTTAAATTATGACCTTATAGGGAGACACAAGTGATGGCTGAACCACCATGTATTTATTCGGCCATGCATCTCCATTTCCTATAAATAGGCTATCATAATTCATTTGTAAGCAGATCTTTTAAATTAATTAAAGTGAGATTATTCTCTTTTCTAAAGTCCTAGTGACTTTTATCTACTTATGAAGTATTTTAATACTTGTGGCATCAACCCTTTCCCTTGATACTTGTGGTTCTTATCTCCATATAGATAGTGGGTCCATGTCCTTAATATCACCCCTTAAAGAAATAATATAAAGTATGGGTCTTTGCTCTCTATAGCATTGGTTCTTCTTTGAGTCTTCTTTAAGATACTATCTCACAACCATTCCATTGTTTCATCAACCTCGCCATAGCCATAACATCCTTCCTCTACCATCTCCCATACTATTAAATAGCCTACCATTTCACCTTTACATCTACCACCAAACCCTCTATTTGAGTCATTCACTTGTGCAGGTTGTTTTGATTCCTTTCTAGATCCACAATCAATCGAGAAGGTAGATTTACCTTACATCAATTCTTGTTATATTTACCCCATATAATACTATTAAACTCTTCCTTAACTATCCATGCTAACATTCCTTCATTTAGCATCTTCGAACATCTAAAATCATTCAAGAACATTCACTTCTAAGAATCAAACCACTTTTTCTAATATGTTCTTTATCCCATCTAATACTTCTAATCTCTTATTTACCTCTTTGGCAAGTCAAATCTACCAGTAAGCCTCAATAAACACCAATATACTAACATATCATTTCAAACCCCATTTTCTAAAATATATAATATTTTTTTCATTTCATGGTTTCAATCTCAATTTATCATTCCTTAAGCTTTCATATCCTTATGGTTGTAAAAACAACCCATAATCAAAAGAAAAAACCAAATAATTACAACTTACTTTTGGAGCAATGGAGAATACTTCAACCACGTGAAAGAAGAAGAAAAAGAAATGGGCCTTTTTTTGTTTACTTTCCCTTTTACCCTAAATTTAATACTTTACTAACTAATAATTTTAAATTCATTCTCTTGTAAAAGAACAAAATGCCCTCTTAATAATCCATTGTCCAAATTTAGTATAAACCATTAATCCCAATCATTCTCATCTTTATCATTTAATCGAATAAATTCTCTTAATTTTTAAATTATTTCAATAAATTTCTTAATTCAAAATTTGGGGTATTATAATTCTCCCCTTAATAAAATTCGTCCTCGAATTTAAAGAAGTACCTGAACTGAAGAGATGTGGAAAATGCTTTATCATATCCTCATCTCTTTCCCAAGTAGGCTCTACAATCTTATGATTCTGCCAAAGCACTTTAACCAACAAAATCTGTTTGTTACGCAATTCCTTGGTTTCCTTAGCAAAGATACGTACTAGGTCTTCCTCATACGTCAAATCTGGTCGGATCTCTATTTCTTTAGGAGTGATAACATGCGAGAGATCTGATATGTACCTTCTAAACATCGATACATGAAAAACATTGTGGATTTTGTCCATGTATGGAGGCAAAGCTAACTGATAAGCTACAGGTCCAGCCCTTTTCAATATTCCATACGGTCCAATGAACCCCAGACTCAACTTTCCTTTTCGCCCAAAACGTAACACATTTTTCCAAGGCGATACTCTCAAAAATACTTTGTCTCCCTCCTGGTATTATATTTTTTTTTCTTTTCAAATACACATAGGACTTCTGTCGATCTAAGGTTATCTTTAGGATGCTCTGAATAATCTTTACTTTATCCTCCATATCTTTCATCAAATCTGGACCAACCAATTCCCGATCTTTCAATTCAAACCAATTTAATGGTGTTCTACATTTTCTCCCATATAGAGCTTCATATGGGGCCATCTTAATACATAATTGATAACCATTATTATACGCAAATTCTGCTAAAGGCAAATACCTTTCCCACAATCCCATAAATTTAATCACACATGTCCTAAGAATATCCTCCAGTATCTGAATAGCTCGCTCTGACTGCCCATCTGACTGTGGATGAAAAGTTGTACTAAAGTTCAATCGAGTACCCAATGCCTCATGCAAAGAATTCTAAAATCTTAAAGTAAACCTAGGGTATCGATCGGACACTATCGATATCGGTACTCCGTGCAGTCTAACTATCTCTTTTATATACAACTCAGCATAGTTATTCATTGAGTAGTCTACTCGAACTGGAATAAAATGATCCGTTTTTGTCAATCTATCTACTATTACCCAAATCGAGTCCTTTTTACCAGGTGATAACGGTAGCCCCAAAACAAAGTCCATTGTGACTCGCTCCCACTTCCACTCAAGCCACCAGTAACAACTTTTCAAATCTTGATACATCTTATTTCCACCTAGGTGCATCGTCAAAGGGCTATAATGTGCCTTATCAAGAATATCTCTCCTCAATTCATCCTCATCAGGAATACAAAGTCTTCCACGATAATATAAACATCCATTATCCCCTAATTCAAAATCTTTCGTCTCTCTTTTTTCGACTTGTGCCACTCTCATCAAGTATTTCTTATCTATACTTTCTAGCACTTTAACCCGATCCAAAAACATCGGCCTTAACTTTAATTCGGCAATCAAAGCACCATTATCTTTTAAATACATACGTGCATCTAAGGCCCTTAAAGCTGTAAAAGTCTTTCGACTGAGCACATCTAATACCACATTAGCCTTTCTCGGATGATAATCAATGACCAAATAATAATCCTTTAGGAGCTCAATCCATCTTCTTTGCCTTAAGTTCAGCTCTTTCTGAGTCAACAAATACTTTAGACTTTTATGGTCCGTATATACAGATAATGGTGCCAGATTTTCAAAGCAAATACTACGGCTGGCAATTCCAAATCATGTGTTGGGTAATTTCTCTCATGGTTCTTCAGCTTTCTTAAGGCATAGGCCATGACTTTCCCCTCTTGCATCAGTACACATCCCAATCCATTATGAGATGCATCACCTAAAATGACATAATCCTTACCTGACTTAGGTTGCACAAGAATGGGAGCCTCCGTTACTATTCTCTTGAGCATATCAAAACTTTCCTGGAATCTTTTCGTCCAAACAAAAGGCATATCTTTCCGTAACAACTTAGTTAGTGGCAGAGCTAACCTCGAAATGTTTTTCACAAAACGCCTATAGTAACCAGCAAGCCCCAAGAAACTTTGGATTTTAGAAGCATTATTTGGGGTTGCCAATCCACTATAGCTTTAATCTTTTTTAGAGCTATTCTAATTCCTTCTGTATAGACTATATGACCAAAGAAAGCAATCTCTACTAACCAAAATTTGCATTTGGACAGTTTTGCGTACAACTTATTTTCACGAAGTATCCGAAGCACCACCCGAAGATGAGCATCATGTTCCTGCCTTGACTTGGAATATACCAAAATATCATATATATAAAAAATACCACGAACTGATCCAAGTACAGTTGGAATACTCTGTTCATCAAATCCATAAATGTTGCATGAGAATTTGTTAATCCAAAGTGCATTACCACAAATTTATAGTGTCCGTACCGAGTCTAAAAAGAATTCTTAGAAATATCCTCCTTTTCAATCCTTAATTGATGGTACCCTGACCTCATATCTATCTTAGAGAACACTGTTGTACCTTTTAACTGATCAAACAGATCATTAATCCTCGGAAGAAGATACTTGTTCTTTATCGTTACCTTGTTTAATTGACGATAGTTAATATATAACCGCATAGACTCGTCCTTCTTTTACACGAATAACACATGTGCTCCCCAAAGAGAAACACTGGGTCAGATGAATCCTTTATCAAGCAGCTCCTACCACTGTGCTTTTAGTTCCCTTAACTCCGTTGGAGCCATTCTATATGGAGCCATAGAAACAAGTTCGGTACCTGAGTAAACCTCAATTCTAAACTCTATTTCACGATCCGGAGGTAAACCCAGTAACTCTTCAGGAAAAACCTCTAGAAACTCCCTAACTGTGGGAGTATCCTATAATCTCACTTCCAGATTTCGAGTGTCTATAATATTAGCTAGAAAAGCTATGCATCCTTTTGAAATCATTCTCTTGGCAGTCAAAGTCGATATCACATTAGACAAGGATTTTTCCTTCTCGCCTACCACCACAATTTCAGAGTCTTCCGCATTCTTTAGGAATAATCGTTTCTGACGATAATCTACCCATCCATGATGTGGAGACAACCAATCCATGCACAAAATGATTTCAAAATATCAAAGGGTAACTCCATCAAGTTTGCCAAGAATACTACCTCTTGAATTTTAATTGGACATTTTCTACACACCCTAGTCACCCATGCACTTTGACCCAAAGGGTTTATCGCTATCATTTCACTAGCAATTGGTTCTAAAGGAATTCCTCTAATTCTAATTAGCTTGGTACTAATATATGAATGTGAAGAACCAGGGTCAACTAGAACAGAAACAGGCTCATTAAAAAGGTGAAATATCCCTGTGATGATTTTCAAATCATCCCTATCTTCATTGGACTTTATATTATAAACTCGAACCACTCCCCGAGCCTCTTATCTCTTACTAGGTTCATATTGACCCCCTGATCTTCCTCTTCCTCTGCTTTTACTTGATGCAGCTACCGATCTCTCGGTTTGTGTTGATCTATCCTCTGACTTTTGCGGACAATTTCGAGCATAATGACCCGATTCTCCACAAACAAAACAAGCGCCAAAAACCACTCTATCATAACATTCATAAAATAGTAATTATGTTAGTAATGAGAGACATCTTTCATATTCATTCTATACCCTATCAGTAACCTTGACATCTTAGTGGCATGTAGACTCATTTTTATATTAAAAATTACACTTGATTCGGTCGAGAATCAGCTAAACCTATAGCTCTGATACAAATAAATGTAATACACATCTTCCGTATATCTTTACGTATACGAGCTATATATGTCACATCACTTTTAAAACAGTTTCCATTTGAAAATCCATTCAATTTTGTTTCATTTTATAAACCATTATAATTTATTTATAAGTAAAACATGCATCAACTTACATATACACATAAAGAGAGATGTTCCACATTTTACCGTTTTACAGTAGTTCAATCAAAGGTTTTACAGAGCGCTTTTACTAAACCTATTACATGCTAACTAAAATATATCAAAAGTAGACAGGTATGTCATATTGTTACTGATTAGGCGACTCTGACTTGATGTCTAATGATCTTCTTACTCAGCTGGTATTCAACCTATGCGTGAAATGAACACACGTTAAGTATTACTTAGTGAGGCATACATAATCATACTCAACTTATAAACATAATATAGGGTAACAATTCTAATATCGAGTAACTCTTTACAATTTATTGTAAACCTTATAACTTTGCATCATTGGTGCTATTATGATCCTTTACCCCCTTTCTATTCATTTTCATTTATTAGAATGCACAATTAGTGCCTATACGAGAATTCATCAACTTATGATGAATTATGTGGGCTGCACACATAATTCATCAACTTATGATGAATTATGTGGGCTGCACACATAGTGCCTGCACGGTGATTCATTAACTCATGATGAATTCTGTGAATATGCACACGAAGTGCCTGTACGGTGATTTATCAACTCATGATGAATTCCTTGAATATGCACATGAAGTGCTTGAATGGTGATTCATCAACTAATGATGAATTCCGTGAATATGCACACAAAGTGCATGTATGGTGATTCATCAACTCTTGATGAATTCTATGAATATGCACATGAAGTTCCTGTATGGTGATTCATGAACTCATGATGAATTCCATGAATATGCACATGAAGTGCCTGTACGGTGATTCATCAACTCATGATGAATTTCGTGAATATGCACATGAAGTTCTTGTAGTACAACATAAATGCACTCACCTGACTATCCTTGCTATGTATCCAAAATGTAAGGCTGATTACTCTGGTATTTTGCCTTTGCCCTTAGTTTTTCTTGTTTCGGGAGCTTGGTTCCGATCTACTCAAGCATCCATAAAAAAACATATACCCAACCCAATGTTATAATATTTCCTAACCATTATACTTACTCAAAAGAACATATCATTACCTTTCTATGCCGATATCAGTCTATTTTAACATTTCTGGCTCCATAGTATCGATACTACTACCCTAGTATCGATACTTCTATACTATGGTACCGATACCCCCTTCGGGTATAGATACCAAAAACAGGTTCGATATTGCCTAGTATGGATACCCTTACCATGGTATCGATATTACCCTACTATGGTACCGATACCCCCTACCGGTATCGATACCAACATTAGATTTGATGTTTCTTAGTGTCGATACCCTTGCCATGGTATTGATACCACCTTGTCCATATCGATACTGATTGAATCAGTATTGGTACTACTCATCTAATTTATCTTCTTTTAGCCTATAGTATCGGTACTGTTCTTAGCAGTATCGATACCCTTGCCCAGAATTTCCAGTTTTCAACTCGATTTTCATCCCAATGTGGTCAATTCTCGTTATATTTACCCCATACAATACTATTAAACTCTTCCTTAACTATCCATACTAACATTCCTTCATTTAGCCTCTTAGAACATCTAAAATCATTCAAGAACATTCAATTCTAAGAATCAAACCACTTTTTCTAATATGTTCCTTATCCCATCTAATACTTCTAATCTCTTATTTACCTCTTTGGCAAGTCAAATCTACCAATAAACCTCAATAAACGTCAATATACTAACATATCATTTTTAAACCCATTTTCTAAAATCTCTAATATTTTATTCATTCCATGGTTTCAATTTCAATTTATCCTTCTTGAATCTTTCATATCACTTAAGGTTGTAAAAACAACTCACAATCAAAAGGAAAAACCAAATAATTGCAACTTACCTTTGGAGCTATAGAGAAGACTTCACCCACGTGAAAAAAAAAAAGAAAAGGAAATGGGTCTTTTGTGTTTACTTTCCCTTTTCCCCTAAATTTAATACTTTACTAACTAATAATTTTAAATTCATTCTCTTGTAAAGGACCAAAATTCCCTCTTAATAATCCATTGTCCCAATTTAGTCTAAACCATTAGTCCAAATCATTCTCATCTTTATCATTTAATCGAATAAATCCTCTTAATTTTTAAATTATTTCAATAAAGTCCTTAATTCAAAATTTGGGGTATTACATTGGGATATAGTAATTGTACTCTCATTCAGATTTGATCAGAATCAGATAAATGATATTCAAGTATATTATATTTGGATTTGTGTTATTCGAATCAGATCAGATCTCGAATATGTGTGCCATTTGCATAACATATTGGGATGAATTTTGATAGGGAAGTTCAATTCATTCACTCAACGGGGTGAATGACACATTTTTTAGATTCAGTGGCCTCTACCTTTGTGGTGGATTCCACTTATATGGTGTATGGGGAACCCATTCTTCTATGTGAGATTGGAGTACGGGTGGGTGCATGAACATTTGCATAACATTTAAACTAACATTATTTTTGATGATTTGGTGTATGAATATAAATATGTGAATGCTTCGAACTATACTTGTACTTGTTTATGTTTTCACTTTAGAGACACACTAAGCCTCGTTGCTTACTTCCCCTTAGTTTTTTATTTTAGATATTTGAGCTAGTTGAATCGGTACTTGGAGTTTGACATTTTCTCGTTTTCATTATCTACATAGTATGCATTTTCTCGGACTTTATGATTATTACTTTGTGAGAATTTTATTCGAAAAATACTTGTTTAGTTTACACATTTTGGGACATTGGACATTAATTTATTATTTTGGACTGTTAATAATGTTTTAATACTTATTTGACATACTGGATTTTATTTAATTTTTTATTTAATAATATTTATTCGTTTTGGATTTTTGAATATTTTCTAGCATTAAATGATTATTTTATAGTTTCAAAATTCTAATCGGCTTCGTGAGGGAGAAGTTTTAATGTGGCTTTTGAGATTTGACCTAATTTTCCTCTAGGACGGATTTAGGGGGTTACAAGGTGGCTCCTATGCTTTGGCTAAGGTAACTCCTTACGGACCCAAGGTGCTCCCTTAAGTTGGCTCCTATGCCTAATGGGCCTAGGGTAAGTCTTTATGGATGTAGTCCTAGGGAATTGTATATCGGGGTTCAGGTGGAGGGTATTACATTGACTTTTAAAAATATGTTTTACTGAAATAAACTATGACTGTTTTTAAACTATGGTTACATTTATTCTGGTTTCGTGGGAACACACTAGACACCCCTATTTCAATCTTCTAAATTTGTCTCTTTGAACGTTTCCTCTGAATTGTAAGCTTCCTGACTGTTACCTGAAGAATTAACTAAAGAGACCTCAACTCATCGCTATGACCTGTATATACCTGGATAACTGAGGAAAACTTTGTGTTGCACCATATATCATCTTGACCTTTAGCATCTTTTGATAGTATTGTATTACTGAGCTTCCCAATGCTCACTCTATTACATATCATTCCATGTTAAATAATTGATTTTGCACTGTATTGACATCATAGATGGAAGTTCCTTCGGCGTTGCTTGTAGAGTATGGTACAGATGTAATTAGGGTGCATATAGGTCACATTTTGTTTGTATATGAGAGTCGGTAACTTGTTTTGATATTGAATATTAATGGACTCTATTTTTAATATATGTATGATTTTCTAGAGTTGTACAATTTATTTATAAATTATTTTATGTTTTTAAATGGTTTGATAAAATTTTAAATTTTACTAGACTTTTAGTGTGGGTCACTCTAGTGACCCTAATGTGACACCTCAAATCGGACCGGGTCACTCGTATCAGTCTAAGAGCTTTACATTAGATTTTTACCTTAATTTTACAACCAATGCACCATCGCCTATCATTGACAACAGTGCATTCAAGGCTCGTAAAGTAGAGAATATCCTTTGACTTAGTGCATCAGCTACAACATTAACCTTTCTTAAATGGAAATCAATAATCACATCATAAACTTTGAGAAGTTTTATCCACCTTTTATGTCTCAAGTTAAGCTCCTTTTGAATTAAATATTTCAAACTTTTATGGTCATTTAAAATACAACATCGTTCATCATATAAGCAATGACACCATATTTTCAAAACAAATACAACCATTTCCAATCTGAGGTCATGAGTCGAGTAGTTGCTCTCATGAGTTTTGAGTTACCTTGAAGCATATGCCACAACTTTCTCTTCTTGCATTAGTACATATCCCAAACCATTATAGGACATATCATTGTAAATTGTATAATCTTTTTTCTATTCAGGTTGTACTAACATAAGAGTTTCTGTCATATCTTCTTCAATATTTCGAAACTTTCTTGACATTTTCAATCCAAATAAATGGTATATCCTTCTTTTTCACAAATAATATTGAGGCTCCTCAAAATGATTCACTTGATCTTATGAAGCCTCAATCTAGCAGTTCTTATAATTATGATTTTAATTCTCTGAGTTTGGTAGAAGCCATTCTTATACGAAACATTTCTTATACGAAACCATGGATATTAACACATTACTTGGTAAAACGTCGATTCCAAATTTTACTTCTCTATCTGTTAGTAATCTAAGAAATTCATCGAGAAAGACATCTAGATACTCATAAACAGTTGGGATACTTTCCAACTTTACTTTTCAGACTTAATATCAATTACATGAGCTAGATAAATTTAACATCCTTGTAGCAATAATTTCTTAATATTTACTATCGTGGTCACGCTAGACAAAAGGATTTGTTCTCTCGCCAACTATTATAATTTCTAAACCTCCAAGTTTTTTCAACATTTATCGCTTTAAGTGATAATCCACAATGGTATGGCAAGTAGTTAACCAATCCATACCTAGAATCACTTCAAACCTTTAAAAAGATAATTCCAATAAGTTTACTAAAAGCTTAATCCCTTGGATCTTCAATAGGAACTACCTACAGACCCGAGTTACCCTTGCACTCAAATCTAATACATATACAATCAATTTAAAATACTTCAATTTCATCAAAATCCTAAACCCCCAATTAAAAACCCTAATCGTTGAATATACCATTGTGTGTTCACAACTGATATATTTTCTTCAAACATCATTCTAAAGCTTGTGCAACATTTAATCCTCCATGATAAACATCAAAACATGCTTGAATAAATTTTCTCAAATTGTCTTCCTTATGGCCGAATATAATATATCAACTTACACATAAAAATTATATTGATTCAAACATAAGAAACTATATAATCATCTAATCCTTCAAAAGCAAGCCTTAATTAAATTAAATCCATAAACACTAAACTTTCTTCTCTTAAATTTCATAGTATATACCAATCAAAACCATTGATTAATGGTACCAAAATGAGAATTTATTGGAGACCAAAATTTAATTTTCATGTCTAAACCTTAAATCTAAACCAAAAACCTAGAATATCAATTTGAAATTTACCTTATTGTGTTAGGAGTCTGACGGAAGCAACAAGGAAATACAAGAATCTTTTTGAATTTCTTTTTCTTTTAGACCTTTTTTTACTTATATAACATAAAATGAATTTAAAATTCATTTTAATGTGAAATGATCATTTTACCCTTGAGATTCAATGCTCCTAAATGTTTCACATGTCAAAATTTTCATCCAAAGGCTAATATTAATCTATGGAGTTCGTAGTTACCAACTTTGCCCTTGTAAAATTCCATAATTATAATCTTACAATTTTTCATTCAACAACTTAGTTTTAACATGGAAAATTAACTTAAATTCAATTTTCCATATTAAATCTTATCCTTTTAAAGCATGGAAAAGAGATTTTCGCCCTAGCTCTATCTCCTAGTAAAATATCCTGATTTTTATTCGATCCTAATAACTAATTTTTTCCTCAAACTTTAACACTATATAATTTTTAATATAAAATTAGTACAAAAAATGAGTAACACCAAAAAAAATGGATGTCCCTTGTTCCCATATGTAATGGGGTAAGGGGGAGGTAAGATAGTAGGCTGCCCCCAACACTAGATTGAGAGCAGCTTCCGTAGGAGACCTCTGAATTATGAAATGCCCTCTATGAGACTCGATCCCACGACATCATTATTAGGGTAAACTATTCATTCATTAGATAAAAATACCTATTTTGGAAAAATTATCATTTTGATCCCTAAACCTTTTTCAAATTTACAATTTAATCATTAAACTTTCAATTTATTTATTTTAGTAAGTAACAAAAATTTTGGGTATTACATCGGGAGTCAAAATACTCTGATAGCCAAGATAATCTATCTCTCTATTTGAACTTTAGACAATGTAACAAATTATGAATTATTTGTTCAGGATAATTCTATAAGTTAAGAATATGCTTATATTACCAACTAAAAGAAGTTGTTTTTACATATAATATCAAGTTTGAAAATAATGTGCCCAACAAAAAATATAAATAGTATATATACAAAATTTTTATTTAATTTCGGTTCATATTGTTCAGTAATTACATAACTTACTTCAATTAAGATATCAAACTCCGACATTTACTTGATTTTTGTCAAATTTAACAGGATCAAAATGTTATATAAGCCTAGTTTTGGGGATATATGGGAAAATAAAGTGTTTTTAGTGATTTTTTGGGGGCAGATTCTAAATAAATAAATATTTTTAGTGACCAAAATGAGAAAGAACCAAAATTGCATACTCCTACTAAAAGCAAAATAAAAAGAGAACTTGCCAGATGGCGAAACCAAAACTCTCCTTCGTCTGAGCAAAGATGAGAACAAAAATTGTGGCAGATGTGGCCTCAGTCGCCATTTCTCTCTTTAATTTTCACTTGAAACAAATCAATGGCTACTCTCTTTCTCAGAAACTCTCCATTTCCTCAGCTCCACGATTCCCTTCTCTCTTTTCCCAAATCTTTCCCTTCATTTCTCTCCACCATTACAATCAGGCCTCTAACTTCTGCAAAGGTAACCCATAACCCATATCAAGCTTCCTTTTTTAAAATAAAAAAAAATCTACTTATTATTGAATTTTCTTTTAATGGCTTCTTTAGATCGGCGGGAGTGAAATAACAGAGGAAGTTTCTGAAAGCGAAGAGACAAACGTGAGTGTAAAGAAGAAAATATTTGTGGCAGGAGCAACGGGAAATACTGGGAAAAGGGTTGTTGAACAGCTACTTTCAAAGGGATTTTCAGTCAAAGCTGGGGTTCGTGATTTGGAAAAGGCTAAAACTTCGCTTTCAATCGACACCCCTTCTCTTCAAATTGTCATGAATTCAAACACATTACAACCTAGATTTTATTTTGGTTTTTGAAATGTTAATGGCTGGATTTTCAGGTGCAAGCAGATGTCACTGAGAGTTCAACGAAGCTAGCAGAAGCGATTGGTGATGATTCAGATGCTGTAATATGTGCCACTGGATTCCGACCAGGATGGGACTTAACTGCACCATGGAGGGTCAGATTTCTTTGAACTTAGAAAATTATATAGAGAACTTGGAAAATTTGAATACATACGTATCCGATACTCAAGTTAGAATAACTAGTTAACATATATCCATATACCTGCTGCTTTCTTTTTGTTTTCTTTTCCAAATTTCGTGCTTTAAAATGGAGTTTCATAATGATTCACTTGTTTGTTGATTGTTTTTCATAAAATCCGTGTATGCATTTCTCATATGATTTCTTTCATGAATTGAAGCACTCACCTCTTTAGATGCTGTGGTGAATTAACACCTTGGCCTGATTTGTTCTAGCCATCGAGTTGCATTAATGTTTTTCGAGTTTAGATTAACCAAGTTTACTGGACCATAGCTTCCGTAGTTCCTCAAGCTTGTATTCTGATGATTTCTCTAGGCTTGAGTATGTTGTATGCATTTAAGGAGCATCAGAGTTAGGTCTTTGGGGTGGAGTCCTCTATGTCTATCTCTGGCAGCCTTTGACCACTTTCTTCCATTTTTCAGCCGCTAAGAACACCCACAGATTACATGTACATGGATGTGCAGTCAATGATCAATTATGATTCTATTATGTATTTCCATTTGATTGTCCCAATCAGTACCTCAATCCATGTTTCCTCTTACTGCCTGATAGTGTTATAACAAGCATTACTTTGTGTTGGCATCCTTTGTTTTGATTTTGTAAAGTTTTATAATGTTGTGCAGGTTGATAACTTTGGTACAGTAAACCTCGTTGAAGCATGCCGAAAACTTAGCGTGAACCGATTCATTCTTATTAGCTCGATATTGGTCAACGGAGATGCAATGGGACAGCTTTTTAATCCCGCTTATATCTTTCTCAATGTTTTCGGACTGACCTTGGTAGCTAAACTTCAGGCTGAGCAGTACATCAGGAAATCAGGGATTAACAACACAATCATAAGGCCTGGCGGGTTGAGAAATGATCCGCCGGCCGGAAATGTTGTTATGGAACCAGAGGTAAAGCTCATATTCCATGAGATTTCGATTTTTTTCCGACTTTTTTTCATTTTTCCTCTTGTAGCATCCCATCTTTGCTGTGACTCTTCTTTTCTTCAAATATATCTTTGTCTGATAACATTTTGTTGCTTTTTATTTAGGATACGGTTTATGAAGGGACCATATCCAGAGATCAAGTTGCAGAGGTTGCTGTTAAGTGTTTTGCTCTTCCAGAATCATGTTTCAAAGTTGTGGAGATTGTTTCTCGCATTGATGCCCCTAAGCGTTCTTACAAAGATCTTTTTGGTTCCATAGAGCAAAGTTGACATTTACATTCATGCTTGCCCTATGAAGTACTGCCCTGTAATATTGTAAGATTATGATATGCATGCAGAAATATAAATTTGTATTTATGAGAAGCTTATTGTGGGACAAAATTGGGAGATTCCGAGATCGGGTTTATTCATTGAGTGAGAACAACAATATTGTTCTCTATAAGTTCGTGAAGTCGCGTCTATAAGATCTGTAAGATATATATATGTTCTTAATAAATTAAGAAATATTTTGAACATATATTACTTTATAATCATTCTACATTATTAAAAAAAATTGAAAACATGCAAACATTGGAGTTCAGGGTTTGAATTAAAGGAGAGGGATATTTTTTTTTAGAAGTGAGAGATTGAGAAACTATTTTTGTTGAATAGGTGAAAATGAACTTTCAAAAGTTCGTAGATTAACTTCTTTATAGAAAAGAATACAGTTTGCTAATCAGCCACCCGTTAAACTAACAAAAAATAATTTTTTCAATGATCAAAATATAATTTTTAAAAATATTGATGAGAAAAAAATAAACAAAGACTAAAACAAAAGTATTCATTTATATATTTTACTCTTTATATATTTTATAGTAGTTTTTGTGATTTTTTTTAATTAATTATTTTTTAAAAAAAATTATGTGGCCTTAATAATGTTAGAAAAGGGTAAAGTATAGGGTGATACTTTGTTGAGTCCTCCAACTATTGAAAGTTATAAGATGATCTATTGATTATAGAGTAGTATTTTTTGAGTCACTTGCTATTAAAAGTTACAAAATGGTCACCCAAATATTCATATGTTTCAAACTCGTCCTTTTTTGTAAAAAAATTGATGGTCATCTGAGTTGGATGTTAACTTGTTGACTGAGATATAATAAAATCTCATTCGAGTACTGTTTGAGTTATGTTTTGTGTATCGACAGCCTATTTACATTATGTTGTTGATCCAGTGCTTGAAAAGCACGATAGTACTAGTATGACACCATTAAAATATGAGTTTATCATATCTCATTTAACAGATAACATTTAACTCAGATAATCATCAATTTATTAACAATAAAGGACAAGTTTGAAACATTTTAATTGTTGAGTAATTATTTTGTAACTTTTAATAATAGAGAGATTCAACAAAATAATACCCTATAATTGAAAGATCATTGTATAACTTTTAATAGTAACGGAACTCAATAAAATATCTCTCTATTATTGGGAATCATTTGTGTATTTTACCCTTAAAAAACCAAGTTTGTTAAAAGTGTCCAGTTTTGGGCAAAGAGGAGTGATTTGTAGGTTTTTTTTTGGTCCAATACCCCATGAAGGTAAATTATTTGGCCTAATAAGCCAACATATAATTTAATTTGCAATCTACGACATTTACTACAGTAAATAGCAAACTCGTCGCCTTAACGTGACAAGTTTGCTTGAAAATATTTTCTATTGGTCCCAAGTATACGGGGTCCATGTGAACCAATATTTTAATATATTAACTATGACTCATCACAACGACATGATGAGTCCAATGAGAATTTATTTTTTAAATTCAACAAATATTTTAAAGAAAGATTTTAAACAATAAACTAACTCACCACGTCGAGGTGAAGAGTTTGTCTTGAATTTGAAAAAAAAACTAGTCGTTCATAGTCGTTGTACAACGGGCAGCTGCAACGGTCAGTATGAAACTCGTCACCTCGAGGTGACGAGTTTGATGGAATTTTTGAAAAACTAACTATTTATGGCGTTGGGTTTGGGGTAGTAAATATAGGTTTGGGGTTTAGTTTTTTATTGTGTTTTGTTAAGAAAAAAATTGAGAGAAATTCAAATATTTTGAAAAATATTGAAAAATGTCTACCTACAATGAAATGTTACACCTCGATGTTGTCCTTATTTCTTGGCTCGAGCTCGTTCCAGAAGAAGAATGGGACATTCGTCAACAAGGAGTGACTCCTAGAGATCCACATCAATAGATTGTTATATAATTGCAATAATCAGGGTTGTATCCAACGACATTTCTACGTGTTTTTAAGGTGAACCTGAAATTGATTATGGCTCTGATTGAACATTGGAGCCCAAAGACGCATATTTTCCATTTTTCAAGTGGTGAAGCGACAATTACGTTGGAAGATATCACTTACCAACTCGGTGCCTCGATTAATGGTGCGGCGGTAGTGAGGCACAACAGTTTCGACCGATTCGAAATTGTTAACCAAGTTTTGGAAAAGATGCCACCATCAGAGTTCTTAGAGGGATATTGGATATGTTTCACTTGATTGGAGTCTGAATTTAGTGTGACAAACGACTCTACCAAGGATAAGGTGATTTTTGCAGCCAGAGCGTATTTGCTACAATTGATTAGAGGGAAATTGTTAACGAATAAATATGGTAATTTGACGCACATTTAATATCTTTCTATATTGGAGAGTTTTATTGAGTGTCGCAACAATAGTTGGGGCTTGACGATTTTGACTTTTTTATACCGGGAACTTTGCAAGGCTATAATCGTCGAACGAAGTTAAAAAAACATATTTAGAAGGTTGTCTAGTCCTGCTACAATCGTAAGTGTGGTACCAATTCCCCTTTTTTACGCCAATTATAGCAGTCATGGTTAAGTTTCCTCTCGCTGTAGGGTAATTTTTTTACATTATTTTTCTAATAAGTTTTTAAATTTATTTTTTAGGATTTTTTTTAATTTTTATATTATTTAGATTGCGACAATAAAATTACCGAGATCAAGTTGTCAGGTGAAACTAAAAATATATACGAATGAGAATCGATATTGTCGGTCGACATAAGGTAAATATTAATTTTTTAAATTACTAAAATTTAATTAAAATTTTCACTTTATTTATACTAACTTTTATTATTAATGTTTACAGTTTTCTTGGATCCCTTATTATGACGATGAGATCTACCAGTAACTACCACCAGGATTTTTTGAAGGGTCACAATTATGGTTTGTCGTTACGCCTTTACTACACTTTACGATTGTTGTAATGCACGCCATTTGATATGGATGCGCTCCATAGAATTGATACACGTGGGAAGCATAAAGACAATTGGCCGAGGAAGCATGCTGTCAACATTGAGTAATGGAATTTACCGGTCCCTATGTGTTACGAGATTACATCGCCGATCTTGATTTCGACATTTCTCCCTACCTCTGAAATTATGAAGCAAATAGAAAACCATATTTAATGACATCGAAAGAGAGAGAAGAATGAGAATAAGGAAAGACCGAATTCACAAAGGTCAAGAAACCATCATCAACATCTTCTTCTTTGTCTTCTGCTTCTACTTCTGCTTCTACCAATTATTTTACATCTCATACCAGTTTTGGTTTTTATCCTCCATATCATGCTTTAACGGAGACTCAATCAAATTGGGTTGGAATTTTTATCCTCCATACCAGTTTCGATCGACGGAATCGGCCAAGAGGGGGTGAATTGGCAATTAAAATTTTGGTTGAAGCTTTTGCAAAAAATTGAAAGTAATTGCACAACGATTTAGAGTGGTTCGACTTTCTCAATCAAAGTCTACGTCCACTACCTTAGCTATCCACAATAAGGATTTTCCAACAAATTCACTAATTTGTTCTTTCTTTTGAGGCCAAATAGATAACCTTACAACTCCCTCAAGAATATACCCCAATTCTTGAGAACACTCTTTCTCAAAGAGAAGATTACAAATTTGCAAACTTACAAGAAAATCCTCACAAGGTAGATTGTTTGCACAATTCTAGAACAAAGAAAAAAACACTAAAAAATGAATACAATTGAGTACAAGTAGTGTTCTTGAAAGTAAAATGAATATTGAATGGAAAATAGGCTTGAAATGCTCAAACTTGAGGTTTGATGCTTTCTCTTTGATTCTCTCTTGATTCTTGTTTATTGTTGTTTCTTGTTATTGATCAATGGCTTCTAAGCTTGTTTAAATGCACCTTCAAATGATTTTGAACGTTTTGGATGCTTAGTGGAGTCAATAGAGTTGTTTAAGTGTGAAAACAATTAATTAAAGCAGTTGGGAGCGTCAGTGCATCGATGCATACCCATGGTGCATTGGTGCATCAGTGTAAAATTCAAATATTTTGCATCAAGTGCATTCGATGTTTCAAAATAGCCAGAGTGCATCAATGCATGGTTGGTGCATCGATGCATGGTTGGTGCATCGATGCATCAAATGCATTCAATGTTTTCATAAAATCCTCAGTGCATCGATGCATGGTATGTGCATCGATACATGAAATGCATTCGATGTTCAATTTAATTCATGGTGCATCGATACATGGATTGGTGCATCGGTGCATCACTTTGATAAATTGATTTAGGCTTGATTTTGGTTCAAAATACTTTATGAAAATTGTTTCAAAAATAGTTTAAGTATAAAACACAATTTTACACATTTAGTAAGGTTTGAATTTGAACTTGAAAGACTTGGAGTAATAATTTTATATTTGATTAATTAAATCTAATATACTTAGAAAATCATTTGTAAAATCTTAAAATTCATTTAAACTTAATTTGTTATATCGAAACACAAAAATGTTTTCAACAATCTCCCCCTTTTTGATATAACAAAACATTTGTGTTATTTTAAGATTTTCTAAAATTTTGAAATCAATTTTGAAAAATTACTCCCCCTTACTACAACACTTCTTCCCCCTTACTACAACAATTCTCCCCTTTAACACTTTTACACTTCTCCCCTTTTTGTTTAATCAAAAGGACATTAAAATGTTTTAAACAAGG
Source organism: Hibiscus syriacus (assembly GCF_006381635.1). Classification (NCBI taxonomy): domain Eukaryota; kingdom Viridiplantae; phylum Streptophyta; class Magnoliopsida; order Malvales; family Malvaceae; genus Hibiscus; species Hibiscus syriacus. Next base: position 7,093,535 of record NW_024062800.1, on the reverse strand, counting down.
TTTTGAAAAGCATAGCCAATTGATTTTAAATATATATATATATATAACTTAAGCTGCTAAGATCACAATCAAAAGAGAGATTACCCATTAGTTCCATAACCAATATTCATAAACAAATGTGAAATGACATAATTGGTCATATATATCTAATGATGCAAAAGTAAGAAAATTCAACCAAACCAAATATATATATATATATATATTAAGTTCCAAATCCAATCATCTAAACCATAATTTGTGAGGTTTTGATGAAATTGGTTGTAAAATCTAGTTTGTAATCATCAAACAATCAATGCCTGATAAAATGTTCATCCTAGAACTAATTGAAACAAGTCCTAAGATTAGAATATGATAAAATAGAGGTTTTTAGAAAAATACCTTGAAAATTTTGGATTTGAGAGGAATGAGATGTTGTGTTGCACGATTTAATGATAGTAGCAGGATATAGAGATGAAAAACCTGAAGATTCCGACAAATTTTCGATGATTTTGAGCAAAAGGAGATTTAGAGAAAGAGAGGAGGCAATGGAGTGTTTTTGAGGGTTTTGAAACAAAGAAGAGAATCAAGGTTTTTAACCAAAACCTGATGGATGCATCGATGCATGGCCTTGTTCATCGATGCACATTCAAGGCATGCATCGGTGCACCTTCATGGTGTATCGATGCACATTCAAGGATGCATCCATGCACTGTTAGGTGTATCGATGCATGAAGCACAAAAATGTCAAAAATCTGTTTTAAACACTCAAAATGCTAAATTAATTGGCTCTAGTGGTATTGGCAACTCATATATTGAAAATTAATCATGTTCAATCAATCAAATTAATCCTTAAACTACTTTTAAACATAAAATTAATTTTCATCAAGCAACATAAACTCCCCCTAACTAATAGCAAAGAATGCAATCAAAAATTATTATTATAAGCATTTTTCATTTATACTTAAAAGTGATAAAATTATTTTAAACACTAAGTGAAGATAGGTCAGTTAAACCTAATTCTCTCCTAAGTATCCAAAATCTTTCCAGAAATTTTCTAATGAAGTGATGTTTAATTTCAATATGCTTAGTTACAAAATCAAAGTATCAACAAATTCTAGAACTATATCTTCCTTAGCGACATGGTCTCTAATGAAGTGATGTCTAATTTCAATATGATTAGTTCTAGAGTGTTGGATGGGATTTTTAGTGAGACAAATAACACTAGTATTGTCATACTTGATAGGGATGGTTTCTACTTCAATTCCATAATCAAAAAGTTGTTGTTTCATCCATAAAACTTGTGCACAACAACTACCGGCTGAAATGTATTTTGCTTCAGTGGTAGATAATGTAACACAATTTTGTTTCTTTGAAAACCAAGAAATCAGTATATTTCCAAGGAATTGGCAAGTACCGGAAGTGCTTTTCCTATCTAATTTGCATCCTCCATAATCCACATCAGAGAAGGCATGCAAGCTAAAGCTAGAGTCTCTAGGATACCAAAGTCCTAAACTAGGAGTGTCCTTAAGGTATCTAAAGATCCTCTTAACAGCTAGTAAATGTGATTCCTTAGGGCATGATTGAAATCTAGCACATAAACAAACACTAAACATAATGTCTGGTCTACTTGCAGTTAGATAAAGCAAAGAACCAATCATTGACCTATATAGTTTAACATCCACACATTTACCTCCTTCATCTATGTCAAGCTTTGTCGATGACCTCATTGGAGTGTTATGTGGCTTCCCATTTTCCAGTCCAAACTTCTTGAGCATATCTTTGACATACTGAGCTTGATTGATGAAGATGCCATCTTTTCTTTGCTTGATTTGGAGTCCCAAGAAAAATGAGAGCTCCCCCATCATGCTCATCTCAAATTCACTTTTCATTAGCTTAGAAAATTCTTGGCAAAGAACATCATTAGTAGAACCAAATATTATATCATCAACATAAATTTGAACTACTAATAAATCTTTACCTTTATGCTTTAAAAACAATGTAGTGTCAACCTTCCCTTTGGAAAAACCTTTCTCAATTAAAAAGTTTGACAATCTTTCGTACCAAGCTCTAGGAGCTTGTTTTAAACCATAAAGTGCTTTTGTCAACTTAAGAACATGATTCGGAAATTTTAAATATTCAAAACGAGGAGGTTGTTCCACATACACTTTTTCCTTTATAAAACCATTTAAAATGCACTTTTAACATCCATTTGATATAATTTAAATTCATGAAAACATGCAAATGCTAATAACATTCTAATTGCTTCCATCCTAGCTACGAGAGCGTATGTTTCATTATAATCTATGCCTTCTTCTTGAGTATAGCCTTGAGAAACAAGTCTAGCCTTGTTTCTCACTATATTACCACTCTCATCAAGTTTATTCCTAAATACCCATCTAGTACCTACAGTAGATTTATTACTAGGCCTTTCAACTAATGTCCATACTTTACTTCTCTCGAATTGATTTAACTCTTCTTGCATAGCCATAATCCAATGTTCATATTTTAATGCTTCTTTAATATTCTTAGGCTCTATGCATGAGATAAATGCAACATAATTACAAATATTTCTAAGAGAAGATCGAGTTGTTACCCCTTTGGATGGATCACCTATAATCTCACCATCCTTGACATAGTTGTACTCTCTTGGGTAAGATACTTCCCTTTCTTCAATGGTTGGATTCTCGAGAGGATCTTGAGTTTCCTCATCTTTCGTTTCTTCCTTTGATGATGGTTCTCCAACGTCATGTTCAACGTCATTTACATTTATAATACCTACATCATCATTAAAACAAGAATCCTTCCTCGGAAGGGGATTATCATCGAAAACAACATGTGTAGACTCTTCTACAACTAAAGTTCTTTTATTAAATACTCGACAAGCTTTAGAATTTAAGGAATAACCCAGAAAAATTCCTTCATCACTTTTAGCATCAAATTTTCCAAGATTGTCTTTACCGTTGTTTAAAACAAAACATTTACATCCAAAAGGATGAAAATAACTAATGTTAGACTTTTTATTTTTGAAAATTTCATATGGAGTTTTCTTTAAGATTGGCCTAATCATTACTCGATTTACAACATAACAAGCGGTATTTGTGGCTTCCGCCCAAAAATATTTTGGCAAATTGTTTTCACAAAGCATAGTTCTAGCCATTTCTTCTAAAGTTCGATTTTTCCTCTTAACAACTCCATTTTGTTGAGGGGGTGCTAAAAAATTATGGCTAATACCATTAGAATTACAAAAATCAGTAAATCCAAGATTTTCAAATTCAGTTCCATGATCACTCCTAACACTAGTTATAGAGTAACCTTTTTCGTTTTGGATTACTTTTGAAAACATCATGAATTTTTATAATGCTTCATCTTTAGTACTTAAGAATAGAACCCAAGTATATCTAGAATAGTCATCTACCAAGACAAATGCATATTGTTTTCCACCCAAGCTAGTAGTCTTAGTTGGCCCAAAAAGATCTATATGGATCAATTGTAATACTCTACTAGTTGATACATCATTAATGGATTTAAAATAAATTCGCTTTTGTTTTCCTTTAGCACAAGCATCACAGATTTTATCATTATCAAATTTAAGCTTAGGCAACCCTCGAACTAAATTTCCTTGAATTAGTTGTTGCAAAATACTCATACTAGCATGTCCTAGTCTCCTATGCCATAACCAACTATCATGCTCATCCTTAGCAACTAGGCATAAATTAGTCATATCAATAGAGTCTAAATGCACCATGTATATGTTTCTTATTCTATGACCAACAAGCATAATCCAATTAGATGCATGTCAATAACTTTACAACCATTAGTTTCAAACATGACATTGAATCCTTTATCACATAATTGACTAATACTTAAGAGATTATGCTTTAATCCATTCACATATAAAACATTTTTAATTTGTATAGAAGAGGTATTACCTATGGTACCTATACCTTCGATGTGACCTTTTGAATTATCACCAAAAGTCAATTCTCCTCTGTTTTTGGCATTAAGCTCTATGAACCGGCTTTTGTCTCCGGTTATGTGTCTTGAGCATCCACTATCAAGGTACCATGAGTTTGAATTTGTTTCCCGTGCCTTGTAGCAATGCTCCTTTTCCTACAAATATAGATTAATTTCTAATTTTTGGTACCTAAATTCTTTTTTCCATATTCATTAGTTTCCAAAATCCTAGTCCCCTTAGGTATCCATTTGTGTATGATATCTTTATCTTTAGTAGTAATGAGTCTTTTAGGAACCCATATACTTCTAACGATTTTTCCATTTGAGGTTCTTCGGGGACCTCTATGATTGTAGTTTTTAAAAAAATTTCTAACAAAGTTGGATTTTGAATTTTCTCCATTTTCAAAATGTTTTGTTCCAACTTTATCAAAAGAAGCTTTAAGATCATCAATTTTCTTTTAATGATCATCATTGACCTTTGAAAGTAAATTTTGCAAATCCAAATTTTTCTTTTCAAACTATTATAGTTTGATTTGTAAATCTTTGATTTTACTTTTAAAATCATTGTTGGTCTTGGATATGAGCTTATTTTCATTTTTCAATTTTGAGACATCATTTTTATATTTTAAAAACAATTTCTCATAATCCGAAGCCAACCCATTATATTCCTCTAATAACTCATCATAAGATAAATCATCTAATTCAGATGAGTTAGAGGTTACCTTAGAATCTTCCACGAATGACATCAAGCACAAGTTTGTTACTTCTTGTTCCTCTTCATCGGAACCCTCTTCATCGCTCCATGTAGCCACATGAGCCTTGTGCTTATTCTTTGATTGACCCTTTCTTTTCAATTGTGGGCAATCATATTTGACATGCCCCGGCTTTTTGCATTCATAACAAATGATAGGGTCCTTCTCTTTTGGTTCATTTTTTAGACCTTCATTTCATTTGAATTTTCTTCCTCGGTAAGGTCTCATCATTTTTCTGAACCGTTTGGTAAACAATGCCATTTCCTCGTCATCGTCATCTTCATCTAAATCACTCTCATCTTTTGTGGATTTTAGAGCAACTCTAATGTTTTTCTTCTTCTCATTCTCCTTTGGTGTCTCATCAATGTTATCGAGGTCCACCTCATCTTCAAGAATCATTTCATGAGTGAGGAGGGAACCAATTAGCTCTTCAAGAGTTAAGGATTTTAGGTTCTTAGCCTCGATGATTGCCGTCTTCTTGGATTGCCACGATTTTGGAAGTGAGTAAACTAACTCCCTCACAAGCTTTTCGTTTGGAATGATCTCTCCATATGATTTGAGACCATTGACAATCGTTGAGAATCTATCCGTCATAGCTTTGACATCTTCATTTGGTTTCATCTTGAAATTTTCATAGCTATGTGTTAGAAGACTAATTTTAGATTCTTTTACCTCGTCGGTGCATTCATGAGTGAGTTGTAGTTTATCCCATATTTCTTTGGCGGTTGTACAAGATGAAACTCTTCCATATTCATCTGGTCCAAGAGCACAAAATATGATATGGATTGCTTTGGAGTTGAGCTGGAACATTCTTGTCTCTCATTCACTCCACAATCTTGGATGAGTGAGAGGCTTGATATATCCTTCTTCTACAACATTCCATGCTCTCATATCACTTTCTTGAATGAAATACATCATCATATTCTTCCAATAGGCATAGTTAGCTCCATTGAAGAAAGGAGGCTTGTTGACGGGCATCGAATCGAGACTGGAGTCGACATTTGAAGTAGAGGCCATTGATGACTTGATAATCGATGTAACTCTTCCTGAATCGACTCAAGAGGCGATTAAACCTTCAAATGAGTGAGGCTCTGATACCAATTATTGAGATAATCGATCGACGGAATAAGCCAAGAGATGGGTGAATTGGCAATTAAAATTTTGGTGGAAGCTTTTGAAGAAAATTGAAAGTAATTGCACAGCTATTTAGAGTGGTTCGACTTTCTCAATCAAAGTCTACATCCACTACCTTAGCTATCCACACTAAGAATTTTCCAACAAATTCACTAATTTGTTCTTTCTTTTGAGGCCAAAGATATAACCTTACAACTCCCTCAAGAATATACCCCAATTCTTGAGAACACTCTTTCTCAAAGAGAAGATTACAAATTTGCAAACTTACAAGGAAATCCTCACAAGGTAGATTGTTTGCACAATTCTAGAACAAAGAAAAGAACACTAAAAATGAATACAATTGAGTACAAGTAGTGTTCTTGAAAGCAAAATGAATATTGAATGAAAAATAGGCTTGAAATGCTCAAACTTGAAGTTTGATGCTTTCTCTTGGATTCTATCTTGATTGTTGTTGATTGTTGTTTCTTCTTATTGATCAATGGCTTCTAAGCTTGTTTAAATACACATTCAAATGATTCTGAATGTTGGGGATGCTTAGTGGAGTCAATAGAGACATTTAAGTGTGAAAACAATTAATTAAAGCAGTTGGGAGCGTCAGTGCATCGATGCATACCCATGGTGCATCGGTGCATCAGTGTAAAATTCAAATATTTGGACCGTTGGACCCTTAGTTCATCGATGCATCAAGTGCATTCGATGTTTCAAAATAGCCAAAGTGCATCGATGTATGGCTGGTGCATCGATGCATCAAATGCATTCGATGTTTTCATAAAATCCTCAGTGCATCGATGCATAAAATGCATTCGATGTTCAATTTAATTCATGGTGCATCGATGCATGGATTGGTGCATCGGTGCATCACTTTGATAAATTGATTTTAGGCTTGATTTTGGTTCAAAATACTTTATGAAATTGTTTCAAAAATAGTTTAAGTATAAAACACAATTTTACACATTTAGTAAGTTTTGAATTTGAACTTGAAAGACTTGGAGTAATAATTTGATATTCGATTAATTAAATCGAATATACTTAGAAAATCATTTGTAAAATCTTAAAATTCATTTAAACTTAATTTGTTATAGCGAAACACAAAAATGTTTTCAACAAAGTTCATAGGATGCAATGCAAAGCACTCAAGCATATTCGACCGAATATGCGAGCGGCTAAATGTAGCCCCCTCAGAACGATAAGGGTAACCAGATCCGATCCGGGGTGTCACATTTGGGCCACCGGAGCGACCCATTGTAAAAATAGTGGAAAATTTAAAACTTTTTATCAAAACATATAAACTTATAAAATCAGTTTTCACTATTTAAAAATAAAACAGATTTTCAGACTCATATATATAAATCAAAATACAATTGCATGCCCCCTAATCACATGTACCATACTCTGCAACATCGCCGGAAGAACTCCCTTACTGAAGTCGATAGATGCACTGATACAATTCTTTTAACCTGAAAAGGTGAGTAATAGAGTGAGCTTCGAAAAGCTTAGTAATATAGAACTACCAGATGATGCTGAAAAACGTGCAGATACAGATAAACATACTTTCTTTATTGGTTCAGATATTTACAGATCTTTATATTGAGTAGAGATCCTACGGATATTCCAGGTAGTAACAAATAGTATTCATTTCAGATGGAAATATTTCGGATGTCTAGATTCAGAAGATCAGAATAGGTTTTCTAGTGTGTTCCCGAAAAATTCAGTAAAAAGATAGAGATCTTTTAAAACATATATATATATACCCCCATCCGTTCACATCATAAATGTGTAGGTTCCCCAGAACCATACACCAAACCGCACATGCCATTTAGACCATGAGCACAAAGCCGAGGAGTCTACAGATAATCTTCCTCCAACAATAAACCCCCAGATAAAACATTTCTCCGTCGGTAAACGGAGATATCAGAAATCAAAACATAATTCAGATCAGATATCAAAACATAATCCAGGTTAGGAATCAGAACAGATTTCAGATCAGATGTCAAAACAGAATTCAAATCAGAAATCAGATAAAATATTCATATAAGTAGGGAACACACCAGAGTTTACAAATATTATTCAAAGGTACTGGATAATCTTAGCAAGTAGAGAAATATGGATCTTCAGTATACCGATAGAATGTCGGAATTTAGAATCACTATTGTAAAAAGTTCAATAACTGACGGAATCACCAGTTATTCAGAATGTGAATTATCAGGATCATATCTTATTCGGACAATTTTCAGAAGTTGTACGTAATCAGAAGGGTATTCAGAATCCTTTGCATCCATGTCAATTGATCGGATAATCGAACAACTTGAGAACGAAGATTCAGAACCTTAACAATCTATGTCGACTGGTCAATTCATTTTCCTTCCAGGGTATTTACTATTTAATACCACAAATTCTTGTTCATATTTCATTTTCGAAATTAACGTTGAATAAATCTTCTAATGTCTTTATTTCATGTTCACGCTTTCACCATATCATGAAATACTGACGTACTTGATTTTGTAATTCATAATCCATAAGAACATTACATCATATATGTTCATTAACATATCCAGATTCATCCAACTCACTTATTCAATCCTCAGTCCTTGTGGTTACTTAATTTATTTAGCATTCAAGTCCATTCCAGATACTTCGAGATTTTCCAGAGTAATTCAAGCGTTCCTGATTTTTCAGACACATGCTGTACTTCCGTTCCATTCAATTTGGTCTTTGTGGCTGATTTGTCGAGCAAACGTCCAATTCTTAGTACTGAATGCGATCCAGAGTTGAACTAAGTTGAATACTTCCAAAATTTATCATCGAGTCAAACTTAAGAAGACAAACACGTATTCCAATAATATCTATGCCATTCAGGTATTGACATAGCTTTAGGGTTGATCTACTCACTTAAATTGTGTTCCATTACTTTTAAAGGTAGGCCAATACCTATGCTTATTTGGATTCCTTAATTAATCCAAGGCATTTGCTTGGTATAGGTCATGAGGGTATTTTGGTAATTTTGGTGTTTAGTTTTATTCCATTCATTTCAGAGCTCGAGGATATCCAATCATTCCTGAGCTTGGTGATATTTTTGGGTTATTTCCATTACAAGGGTATTTTGGTTATTTTACAGATCTACGGTATTTCAATCTTTTCCTTCCATCCGGTCTTATTATTTAATTAAATCTTATCATTTACTTTAGTCCTTTCGAACAATTCTGACAACAAAATACCTCCATTAAATTATTCTTCAAGTATTTACTCATTATTCGGATATTTTCGAGTCAAGTGTCTTCTCAAATTTTACAAACGGAATATCATGAATTTTTTGTACAAAGACAGGATCTTAACAATTAAATTCTTACTTAATCGAGTTAAGTACAAATCCTCAAAGTACTTTCTCATTCAAGGTCAATTCAGACTATTTTATCTCTCAAGGGCATTTTCGTAATTTCTTAACCAGATAATTTCGATATTAGCTCTTAACGAAAATAATTATAATTTAAAGATCCTATGGTTAATTGCTTTCTCCAACATTTTCTAATCTTGAAAAGATTCCTTAACAGACTTCTAGCATCTTGCTCAACTCTTCTTGGGTTAAAACCCGATTATCCAAAATATCCAAGTAAAACTAACATTTCTTATGCACCTCAATATTTTTTATCAGATCAATATGTCTGTAAAAACCTCTTATCCAACTTCCATATTCCAATATTGTCTTTTTATAACACAAGGGTATTTTCATAATTTTACCCTACCGGAGTATTCTCATAATTTCTTATCCAAATACCTTTAACATTTAACCTTTGATGAAATAAATTATAAGTTACAGATCCAGGTTGATTTCTTTATCACTAAGCACATAACTTGTAATTTAATTCTAACAATCCCTTAATTTCTTATAAAAGTCATCTGAACCATAATCAATTACTGAACCTTTTTACCGTATTCAGATCGACTGTAGAACTTCATTAATTACCATATGAGACCAAACATTTTCATTCATGCATTTACCAATACCAACATGTTCTATAAAGCATAAAGAAGTAGTAAAGCATTACCTCGATTTTTGTGCAATACTGATCGAACAAAAAAATTCCATTTGAACGCCTTTGATCTTCAATTCAACTTCCAATAATTCCTCAGATACATATCAATATAAATTATATCATAAACGGAGCTTAATTGCGATAAACGGATCGAATCGGGTGATAAATCAGTGAAAGATGGCTTACCGGGTTTGAATTTGGCGAAACGGACTTCGGATTCGGATTCAGGACGTCGAAAGCATAAAATATGACTTTTCAGAAATTTGGAATTTTTGGTCAAAATCAAAGTCAACGGGTTTGACTGGCAATTTTGAGGCCTTCGGGTTCGAATTTCGAAAAACGGACAGCGAAATCGGATTTGGAACGTCGAAAAATGTCAGGATAGGTATACTCGGTCGAAGTCAAAGGTCGTTTAATGCTCGGTCAAAGCCGGTCAAAGTTTTGGTCAACAGTGGTCAACGACGGTCAACGGGTCAACGGTCAACGGGTCAACGGGTCGGGTCGGTTCAACAGGTCGGGTCGGGTCAACGGGTCGGGTCGGGTTGTGACCGGTCAAAACAGTTCCAAAACCGGTCAAACCGGTCACTTTTCCTTTCCCCACGCGCAGTGGCGGCGCGTGGGAGCGCGTGAACAGTGCTAAAATCCCGGAAAAATTTCTAAAAATTATTTTGAGCGATTTCGAGATACTTATAAAGCTCGGTTCACAATTTTGAACGGCGGAGAGCTCGATTTCAACAAATCGGAAACTTTGACCGCTTCACCTCCTCACGCGCCGCCGTCGATGGAGACCAAGGATGACACCGGCGAACTCGGAACGATGCAACGAACACGATGGTACGAGAGGTGTCGTAAACAGATGACCCGATCATCGTGAATCGATGAAAAACCAACTAAAACCGAATTATTACCGACGATACTTCCGACTGAAATTAACGACGAACGGAGACGATTCACGACGAAAGGTTTGAGAGGTTTTGTTCCTCGGTTGACAATGAACACGATGGTGGTTTCGGCTCGTCGATCGGAGGTCGGACGGCGAGTAGATCGGAGTTGAAAGGAGGGTAGTTGGAGAAGATAAAACTGGAAAATTATACTGAATTGCGCACGGGGGAAGAGTTTTATAACTCAACCTATATAAAAATTGGGTAAACCAATAGTTTAGTCACTGAACTTTCTGCACTTCTTAAAACAGTCTGCAAACTTTGAAATTTTACAATTTAATCCACTGTTTCTTTCAAAATACCAATTAAATCCACCACTTTATAATTTTTTAAAATTTAGCCCCTAAATTGGGATGTTACAATTCTCCCCTCCTTAAAAGAATTTCGTCCTCGAAATTCATTCATATCACATAATTGCATAAATAAAACTTCCATCAGTTCTCTCATATCTTTAAGTAGCTTTTACAAAAGTACGGATCATCCACTAATCCTTAACCAGCTGAGAATACATTCTTATCATAACTTTTCCTCATTTCAATAAAAGAATCCGAACGAAAATTTCCTAGAGTAATCAATTCAATCTTTGTCATGAGAATAGGCTCATAAAGCAGTAACATATCCTAATTTCATTTATGGAGTCGGGTCAGAATTTCTCAGATAAATAACTCTCACATGGCTCGTGTGGTACTTTACAGAATTTAGTCAGTCGTTATTGGTATTCCTTATGCAAAGGTAAAGTCTTAACGTATAAAGCTTAGGTTTGCTCGTTACAGATATGGACTCAACCTTGGAGTTTCAGCTCAGAGAGGTATGATCACAGTCTAGGGGCATGTACTGATCAGACATATTTTGACATTCGACCGGCCGGTCTATCTTGAAAAATCTTGACTCAAACCATAGCTCTGATACCACTAAATGTAACCCCCTCAGACCGATAAGGGTAACCAGATCCGATCTGGGGTGTCACATTTGGGCCACCGGAGCGACCCATTGTAAAAATAGCGGAAAATTTAAAACTTCTTATCAAAACATATAAACTTATAAAATCAGTTTTCACTATTTAAAAATAAAAAAGATTTTTAGACTCATATATATAAATCAAAATACAATTACATGCCCCCTAATCACATGTACCATACTCTGCAACATCGCCGGAAGAACTCCCTTACTGAAGTCGATAGATGCACTGATACAATTCTTTTAACCTGAAAAGGTGAGTAATAGAGTGAGCTTCGAAAAGCTCAGTAATACAGAACTACCAGATGATGCTGAAAAATGTGCAGATACAGATAAACATACTTTCTTTATTGGTTCAGATATTTACAGATCTTTATATTGAGCAGAGATCCTACGGATATTCCAGGTAGTAACAAATAGTATTCATTTCAGATGAAAATATTTCGGATGTCTAGATTCAGAAGATCAGAATAGGTTTTCTAGTGTGTTTCCGAAAAATTCAGTAAAAAGATACAGATCTTTTAAAACATATATATATATATACCCCCATCCGTTCACATCATAAATGTGTAGGTTCCCCAGAACCATACACCCAACCGCATATGCCATTTAGACCTTGAGCACAAAGCCGAGGAGTCTGCAGATAATCTTCCTCCAACAATAAACCCCCAGATAAAACATTTCTTCGTCGGTAAACGGAGATATCAGAAATCAAAACATAATTCAGATCAGATATCAGAACAGAATCCGGGTTAGGAATCAGAACAGATTTCAGATCAGATGTCAAAACAGAATTCAAATCAGAAATCGGATAAAATATTCATATAAGTAGGGAACACACCAGAGTTTACAAATATTATTCAAAGGTACTGGATAATCTTAGCAAGTAGAGAAATATGGACCTTCAGTATACCGATAGAATGTCGGAATTTAGAATCACTATTGTAAAAAGTTCAATAACTGATGGAATCACCAGTTATTCAGAATGTGAATTATCAGGATCATATCTTATTCGGACAATTTTCAGAAGTTGTACGTAATCAGAAGGGTATTCAGAATCCTTTGCATCCATGTCAATTGATTCGATAATCGAACAACTTGAGAACGAAGATTCAGAACCTTAACAATCTATGTCGACTGGTCAATTCATTTTCCTTCCAGGGTATTTACTATTTAATACCACAAATTCTTGTTCATATTTCATTTTCGAAATTAACGTTGAATAAATCTTCTAATGTCTTTATTTCATGTTCACGCTTTCACCATATCATGAAATACTGACGTACTTGATTTTGTAATTCATAATCCATAAGAACATTACATCATATATGTTCATTAACATATCCAGATTCATCCAACTCACTTATTCAATCCTCAGTCCTTGTGGTTACTTAATTTATTTAGCATTCAAGTCCATTCCAGATACTTCAGGATTTTCCAGAGTAATACAAGCGTTCCTGATTTTTCAGACACATGATGTACTTCCGTTCCATTCAATTTGGTCTTTGTGGCTGATTTGTCGAGCAAACGTCCAATTCTTAGTACTGAATGCGATCCAGAGTTGAACTAAGTTGAATACTTCCAAAATTTATCATCGAGTCAAACTTAAGAAGACGAACACGCATTTCAATAATATCTATGCCATTCAGGTATTGACATAGCTTTAGGGTTGATCTACTCACTTAAATTGTGTTCCATTACTTTTAAAGGTAGGCCAATACCTATGCTTATTTGGATTCCTTAATTAATTCAAGGCATTTGCTTGGTATAGGTCATGAGGATATTTTGGTAATTTTGGTGTTTAGTTTTATTCCATTCATTTCAGAGCTCGAGGATATCCTATCATTCCTGAGCTTGGTGATATTTTTGGGTCATTTCCATTACAAGGGTATTTTGGTTATTTTACAGATCTACGGTATTTCAATCTTTTCCTTCCATCCGGTCTTATTATTTAATTAAATCTTATCATTTACTTTAGTCCTTTCGAACAATTCTGACATCAAAATACCTCCATTAAATTATTCTTCAAGTATTTACTCATTATTCGGATATTTTCGAGTCAAGTGTCTTCTCAAATTTTACAAACGGAATATCATGAATTTTTTGTACAAAGACAGGATCTTAACAATTAAATTCTTACTTAATCGAGATAAGTACAAATCCTCAAAGTACTTTCTCATTCAAGGCCAATTCAGACTATTTTATCTCTCAAGGGCATTTTCGTAATTTCTTAACCAGATAATTTCGATATTAGCTCTTAACGAAAATAATTATAATTTAAAGATCCTATGGTTAATTGCTTTCTCCAACATTTTCTAATCTTGAAAAGATTCTTTAACAGACTTCTAGCATCTTGCTCAACTCTTCTTGGGTTAAAACCCGATTATCCAAAATATCCAAGTAAAACTAACATTTCTTATGCACCTCAATATTTTTTTATCAGATCAATATGTCTGTAAAAACCTCTTATCCAACTTCCAACTTCCATATTCCAATATTGTCTTTTTATAACACAAGGGTATTTTTATAATTTTACCCTACCGGAGTATTCTCATAATTTCTTATCAAAATACCTTTAACATTTAACCTTTGATGAAATAAATTATAAGTTACAGATCCAGGTTGATTTCTTTATCACTAAGCACATAACTTGTAATTTAATTCTAACAATCCCTTAATTTCTTATAAAAGTCATCTGAACCATAATCAATTACTGAACCTTTTTACCGTATTCAGATCGACTGTAGAACTTCATTAATTACCCATATGAGACCAAACATTTTCATTCATGCATTTACCAATACCAACATGTTCTATAAAGCATAAAGAAGTAGTAAAGTATTACCTCGATTTCTGTGCAATACTGATCGAACATAAAAATTCCATTCGAACGCCTTTGATCTTCAATTCAACTTCCAATAATTCCTCAGATACATATCAATATAAATTATATCAGAAACGGAGTTTAATTGCGATAAACGGATCGAATCGGGTGATAAATCAGTGAAAGACGGCTTACCGGGTTTGAATTTGGCGAAACGGACTTCGGATTCGGATTCAGGACGTCGAAAGCATAAAATATGACTTTTCAGAAATTTGGAATTTTCGGTCAAAATCAAAGTCAATGGGTTTGAATGGAAATTTTGAGGCCTTCGGGTTCTAATTTTGAAAAACGGACAGTGAAATCGGATTTGGAACGTCGAAAAATGTCAGGATAGGTATACTCGGTCGAAGTCAAAGGTCGTTTAATGCCCAGTCAAAGCCGGTCAAAGCTTTGGTCAACAGTGGTCAACGACGGTCAACGGTCAACGGGTCAACGGGTCAGGTCGGGTCAACGGGTCGGGTAAACGAGTCGGGTCGGGTCAACGGGTCGGGTCGGGTTGTGACCGGTCAAACCGGTCAAACCGGTCACTTTTCCCTTCCCCACGCGCAGTGGCGGCGCGTGGGAGCGCGTGAACAGTGCTAAAATCCCGGAAAATTTTCTAAAAATTATTTTGAGCGATTTCGAGATACTTACAAAGCTCGGTTCACAATTTTGAACGGCGGAGAGCTCGATTTCAACAAATCGGAAACTTTGACCGCTTCACCTCCTCACGCGTCACCGTCGACGGAGACCAAGGATGACACCGGCAAGCTCGGAACGATGCAACGAACACGATGGTGCGGGAGGTGTCGTAAACGGATGACCCGATCGTCGTGAATTGATGAAAAACCAACTAAAACCGAATTATTACCGACGATACTTCCGACTGAAATTAACGACGAACGGAGACGATTCACGACGAAAGGTTTGAGGGGTTTTGTTCCTCGGTTGACAATGAACACGATGGTGGTTTCGGCTCGTCGATCGGAGGTCGGACGGCGAGTAGATCGGAGTTGAAAGGAGGGTAGTTAGAGAAGACAAAACTGGAAAATTATACTGAACTGCGCACGGGGAAGAGTTTTATAACTCAACCTATATAAAAATTAGGTAAACCAAGAGTTTAGTCACTGAACTTTCTGTACTTCTTAAAACGGTCTGCAAACTTTGAAATTTTACAATTTAATCCACTGTTTCTTTCAAAATACCAATTAAATCCACCACTTTATAATTTCTTAAAATTTAGCCCCTAAATTGGGATGTTACAGGGTGAATAGTATCATATTATATATGGTCAACAACATAGCCAAGTCGAGTTAATAACGATAATGATAGCGTCAAATATCTTAAGTCCATCGTCGTATTTCGAAGGTTCATCTCAAAGTGGAATGATGCTTAGTACACCTCCTCTTCAAGAAGCAAATGTCAAATGAAGATGAAGATGAAGACGAAGATAATTAAGGAGACAATCCCGACGTACTCGATAAACCCGTGTCATTATCATTCGACCACTCATTGGCATCGTCAAGAACTACAAAATATAAATAAATTTTATTATGCATTGCATTAGTTTGCAATAAAATTATTTTGTATTTATTTAAGTTTTTTAATATTGTTTTTTAATTAATATTCAATGAGTTTCAACAGTTAATATTTTAAAATTTTCAAAAACTGTTTGTTGCCCAACATATACTTTTTTTAAAAAATTTAAGATAAACTCTCGATATGATGTGTAGGTTTTTTTTTTTAAAAATCTTTAAAATATTTAATAAATTAAAAAAAGTAAATTCTCAATTATTTTATCATCTAAATGTGGCGAGTCACGGTAAATATATTAAAATATTAATCCACATTAGGTCTACATATATGAGACAAATAAAAAAGTATTTTCAAACAAGCTATCACTTCAACTTTACGAGTTTACCATTTACCATAACAAGTATAGTAGATTACAAATTAAATTTTCTGTTGATCTATTAGACCAAATAATTTATCGACACGGGTATTGGGTGAAAAAAAAACCCAGTCTTTTGTATATGTATAACTTGGTCCGGTTCAGGATCCCCTCAGTTCTTATCCGGTGTTTCTCCTTTTCACTACAGCGAGTGTCATTTAAGTATCTTCTTCGATGGCCAACAAGCTTTTCAATGGTATTCTTGAACTTGGGTAATTTTTTCTTGTTATGGATTCTCAGACAAGTTACTAGTTTCTTTTCGGTTGTTTTTTTCCCGAAATTAGCAAGTAACTTTCCGGAGCAACTGGGGCATGGAATTGCGAAGTTTGAGCTAGTTTCTTCCCCTGTTTCTTCTATTTCATCCCCAGGCGTCTCTCACGCATTCTCCTCAACTTTACCGGCAGATAAAAGCCATCGATTCTTTGCTAGAACTGGACCTTCTTTGTAAAGCTCTTATTTTTCCCACATATTTTTTGTTGCCTTGGCTTTAACCCCAAAACTCCATCATTACCAACTCGCATTTTATTTTAATTTTGTAGAGGAGGTGGGTCGCCAGCAACAAAGAAAGTTGAGCAGTACTCTGTTCATAGGGTTACTGTGGATGGCCGCTGCCTGTTTCGAGCACTGGTAACATTTGGTCTTTGTTTCTCTTTGGCATAGCTTTTAATTTGAATCTCTTTAGTTAGCTTTATAGCAATCTCTTCTGTCTGAGTTCTTACATTATCAGATATTGGTTTGATATTTGTCTGTGACTATATAAATACCATAAGTACTATCCTACTACCTGATTTTACACTCCATTTGATGCCAAAAGTGTTTCTTTCTGGTTATATACATTCAGATTTACAGTTGTAATAATGAAAGATGAGTGTTACAAGTCAGCAAGTGTCAGTTAGTTTTAGAGTCCAGTAAGTTGAGCTGTTGTAACGGACTATCAACTGTTACATGTGTGAATACACATCATCGTCTTCATAGATGTTTCGATTTTGACCGAATCCCTAAACCTTCGAAATTCTTGCAGTCTAGTGTTCTCTGTCCTAGCCGGTGCCAGGAAAGAGTCACTGATAGCAGAATGGAACAGGAGAGTGTGCAAAGCTGGAAAGGGTAAGTTGCAGCAAGCTTCGTTGACAAGAAGAGAAATGAACAGAGAAATCTAGAAGATAACGTGTATTCATTATTTGTTTAACTTCGAGTTACAAGTACTTATATCAGAGGTTAACGATCGATAGTCTGATACAACAGCTCAAGTGACGGGAATCTAAAGACTAACTGACAATCGCTGATGTGTAATTCCATTGCTGATGTGCCTCTCCTTGCTGACCTGTATTCCATTACACAGTGACCTCAGAATGTTAGAGTGATATCCTTAATGGATCATCTACTGATTGTGAACAATGTGAATCAGGTCAAAGGGATGGCATTAAACAAGGGTATTGATTTAAGCCCCCGAAAAGAGAGAGATGATGCAGGTATGATTCATATATTTCAAAACTAACACTGTAGCTGAATTCGTCCATACCATCATTCTTTATTTTGTTTTCATTTTCTTTATTTCTTTTAGCAGTTACAAGTATCAAGTTGTTGTACTTGGCTTGATCCATGATCTGAAACCGTGGGATATAGGATAGAAAAAGTTCCATTCATAGGATTAATTGTTTATCTAGGAGAAAAGTTTGTTAGTGTTAGTCTTTTTTCTGCCCCTTTTCCTCCCCACTTTTTTCCTCATACAACTTTTTTTATGGTTGAGAAGCCAGGGCTTATTCTTGAGTTTGTTCATTCAAGAACCTTGGAGAAACCAAAAGCATCGGGATGATTACAAGTTCTGTTTATTTATAAGTTATCGAGTAACTTGACTAATATGCTTCAAACCTTTTAGGTACATTACTAAGCTCTGAATCATATTGATGCAGATGAATTATGAATGGCTGTCAAAGAAGTTCATGCTAAAGACCGGCAGCAGTATGAAGAGGCTTTGGTTGCAATTACAGTTTAAGAATCTTTTAAACGGTTAGACTCTAATCTTACTTATAATTCATGGAATCTCTTTTAGAGTTTTAGTATCTATTGTTGATTGACTGCTTAGCATTTCCTTGTAATGAGAATCTATCAACTTCTGTAGTTACTGCCAACGCATTCAACGACCTGATTTTTGAGGAGGATAATCAGAGCTACTGGTTTGTATTTCTTTCAATGCATACTTATTAGCATGGTTTTCAGAACCGGATCGGTTAGCGAACCGGCCATGCTACCGGTTCACTGGTTCAACAGGTTGAACCAGTCCGACCGGTCGGAAGAACTGGACGACGTCATAATTATTTAAAAAATTAAATAAAAATACCAAAAATATTTAATAAAAAATATTTTTTTATATCATAAGTCATATTCAAAGCAAGTCATAACATATATAAGTTAAAAACCATAAAATCAAGTGAAACAAAATAATTCAAATTAACTACAACATAATATTTAAGGTAAAACATATTAAATAATAAATATAATTATATAACTATAATTAAAAAATAAATTTGGGGCTAAAAAAATCATAACAAAATGATATTTGTTTGGTTTAATTTTTTTTTTAAAAAACAATCTCACATGGCTAAGAAACATAGAAGAGAATCCCATAAGTCTAAAGAGTAAAAATATGAGAACAAAACAATCCCACATGACTAAGAAACATAAAAGAGCATCACAACTAACTTCTATAAATAATAGAGGTAATTTAGCATTCAATATCATGGAGCCTTTTGGTGAGCATTGAGTGAACTATTCTTTCACTTCAATCAAGCTCGAATTTTAGGCTTCAATCGAGCTTCTAAATTTTTTTTGAGTTCAAGCCTTTTTGAGTTCAAGTTTCAATATTATATTTTGAGTTTGAGTTGAACTTGATAATTTTTAGCTCGTGAGTTTGAGTCGAGTTGAGCTTACTTTTAAAGTTTTCAAGTTCGAGTCGAGCTCAGCAATACTCGAGTTCGACTTGGCTCGTTTAACAAACGACGTCGTTTGGTTTAATTTTTTTAAAAAAAAAACAAAATTTCTGGTTTTTTTTTTGTTTTCAGCCGGTCCGGTTCGAACGGTTCTGACCAGTTCACTGGTAGTGGTTCAACCGGTGTAGATTGAACCGGACTAGGCAACGGTTCCCGGTTGAATTGGCCGGTCCGGTCCAGTTTTCAAAACACTGCTTATTAGATGCTCTTTATGTTGATCTTCACTGCTAATATATGACCATGTTGCAAAGATGATGAGACATTACTATGCAGATATTTGCGACTGTCTATTGTCATGTTTTGTTGAAATGACGAATTTGATTAACGGCCATGATCTCTGTCCCAGGTGTTTTCAAGATTGTGTTGTTAGCCAATGGTTGTTTATATCCCAGAGCACGAGGTATGTTCTGTGTCTAGGGTGTAAAAACTGGCATGTTGCTTTAACATTTAGGCTGGTTTTGAGAATGGGTTTCACCGTTTTGTTATGTTAGGCTCTGTGTCTCCATGCTACACTGAATTAAACTCGCATATTTAGTCTTTTGGTGACATCCACAGCCACACGACCGAGTTTATCTTCGCTAAACGTGCATTACCTCAGATGTGAAACCTTTATTTCAAGTTCATTTTATGAATGGGAGCCGAGGTTCAAATTGTATATACATCCACTGCCACTGGCGTTGCTTCATGCATCTTGAATGAAAATGGAAACATTGGAACTGCTGCTAGGGCCAATGCATGCACTAGACCATTTTTGCCATCTTGATTTGATGCTTGCACTGATTTACTAGTTTATCTGATGTTTCCAACTTGACAGCATAGAAAGGGTGGATGGGGCTCAGGTTTCATTCCCATTGCGGAATATGGATCTGAGTTCTGAAAGGGCTCCGGAAAAGGAAAACCCAGGAAAGTCATAAGGCTCCTTTACGGTGGTAGAAACCATTACGACTTGCTCGTCTGAGAGTCTTGTATCCGCATCAAATTGGTAGGTTAAAACACTGAATTTACTACTTTGAAGGTCCATTTTTTTTATCATTGGTGGTGGTTTTTTTCCTAGGTTCATATAAGTTAACAATGGATTTTGCCAGCTGATGTTTGAACATTGAATTAATGTGTTATTGAGTTTATAATGGTCCATGGCTTATGTTACTTGGGTTAGCATGTTGTTGATTATTTTTATTATGGGTAAAGTCTATTAACCGGGTTAGGTTTGGATAATGATAGCACTTCTACTAGTTTCCCCTCATGTTTTAGTACATGAATGAGGTCAAGGGTTGCTCCTTAGGACAAAGCCAGTGCATACCTAAGACTCAATTGGTTTAATCTTTAGTGTTAAAGGCTATCAAACTGTAATTGAGCCTTAGTTGATTGACAGAATGCTAAGTTTTTACTGCCTATAGTTAATTGTATTAACTATAACATTAAGTGGATAGGAGAAATAATTCATACAGTTTTAATGTTGTAAAACTGAACAAAATAAACAAAATTGTTTCATTTTCATAATTATGAGTTTTAAAGGATTTAGTATGATAAATATCTATGAAAGGGTTTTTTATGTTATATAACGTGTAATTTGGAATTTAGGACCATTGTTATTGTCATATAACATAAGTTTTAATATTTATCGGGTAAAATTTAATCATGTGTAATACCGTTGATTTCAACACTTATTGAAGTTTTGTATGGTTTATCATGTTTTAATAATGTGGTTTAATAACATGATGAATATTTGGTTTTTTAAAATAGAAATGGTTGGCAAGATAAATGCTTGGTTTTCAAAGATTAATGTTTACAAGGCTACAAGGTTAGAATGAAAAGATTCTCCAAATTATATAAGTTTTCAAAATCTGGTCTACATTCTGCCATTCGTTGAAAATTATGATGCACAATATTAAATATAAGGATTTTGTTCCTATGAGTAATTTTTTATTTGTTACTATCAATAAATTATAAAGAATAATATTATTGAATTTATTCTAATTCGAAGATAGATAGATTTCGATGTCATTCTGGTCAAAGATAATGATGCAAAGGTTAAAGTTGTAGGCATGATAAGAATAAACAAGTTTGCTTGAGAATTATGATTCTACCAGCGAGGTTAGTTATTTAGACTTGTTGTCGATTAATTCATGCTTTGAATAAATACATGAATTAGAATAGACGAGCATTTTAAGTTATTCTTTACAACTTAGTGGAAATATTATGGACTCAAATAAACAAACCATTAGTAAAAGGACAAAGACTAAGGCTAAGATAGTGGTAAGCCCAAACTGTTTATGCTTAATAAGATAATGTTGTGAGTAAAAGTATCAAGTATAATTCTTCAAGAGGCATTAAGAAAGAAAAAAAATTATAAATGATTTATTGGAAAGTAGTGTTATAAGTATGAAAGTGCATGTCTAGGATTGGTTCTATGAAGACCTAATACTTAAGCATGCCTAGTGCAATACCTCTCTTTCTTAGAAACCTACATGGTGTATTTTTCAATATTATGCTTATTTAAATTTATAAATAATATGATGAGTTAATATCTCTTTAAACTTAGTGTAGAAGTTAAAAAAGTGACATTAAGAATTTGATTGAGTGAAATATCAAATTTGATCATAATAAATAAAATATGTGATCGTCTCTTTAGAGATTAATATGTTGAATAACGTGAATGAGATTATGATAAATATTTTTCTACTAAAAGATTAATTGTAGCTATTAAATCTCTTTAAGTAATTTTTTAAGTAGTGGAAAAAAACATATCTATCTTAAGAGGTGTGTTGAAATCTCTTGTAATAAACTTAAAATAATTTTCATGTTATTTGAAAACTTTTTCATAATATTCCTAATTTCTTAAAATCTT
Organism: Hibiscus syriacus; assembly: GCF_006381635.1. NCBI lineage: Eukaryota > Viridiplantae > Streptophyta > Magnoliopsida > Malvales > Malvaceae > Hibiscus > Hibiscus syriacus. Next base: position 7,071,138 of record NW_024062800.1, on the reverse strand, counting down.
CTTTTGAAGAATTCGAAAATATGAAATTTTCTTTGAGTAAGATAAAAGGAATTTCATAATAATTGAGAACCATGCATACTAATTTTACTAATTAGTAAAGTGTTGAGAATATTAATGTAATACCCCCAACCCGTATCCGACCCGGATATGAGTCCGAAGTGTCACATTGACTTTTCAAACATTTATTCGTATAAAATAGTGAGTAATTTAAAAACTTTGATAACAGTTAACTCATTCAAAACGTTTACAAAATATATTAGAGTTCATACAATTTATATCTTTAGACTACATGCCAACTACACTCTATAACCAGTACATATATTTTATGATCTGACATTTGGTAAGGGGAACTGACCTGTCTTGCTCCGCATTACTCTTTACTCTTCTCGAAACCTACGTGTGAAACAATCACACGTTAAGTCGAAGACTTAGTGAGGCATAAAAACTTATAAGGTAAACGGTACTAATAATCATACCTAAACAATTCTTACTATCATTTCATACCACTCATACTTTTACATGTAACGAATATATGCATACATATATGTCCTTATCATTCATATATCTTATCTCATGTTCCTATGATCTCTTATGTCCATATCATATAACATATACCATAACCAATTGCACATACATACCATGTCATGTAAACCATATATATATATTATCATAAAACACGTACACCTAATCAATTATATTATCATCTTCATTTCTTTCTTATTTTATCACTATCATTGAATCCTTTCATCATATAGTCTTATAAGTTACCATTTGTACAATCAATGTCACACATGAAATTCCACAAGAGAACAAACATATTATCCTATCACTTTATTAATATTATCTATTTAATAGCCCATGATACTCATGTGAGAACTAAAGATATGCGAGTACAAAGAGGTTGTGCACTAATGCTGTCACCACAGCTCATAATTGCACCGAAGTGCCACGTAGAATTGCACCGGAGTGCCGCGTAGAATTGCACCGTAGTGCCATATAATAATGTCCTGAAGGACCACATATCACTCCTTAAGAATCATATACATATACTAGGGATCAAGTATGTGTCTCACCAGACTTCACACATGTTCCAAAGAATACATATATATCCCGAAGAACCACATATCACTCCTTAAGAATCATATATTCATATAAGCTCATGGTTTCATTCACATATACATGTAATCACGTAGTTTCTTTCATGTAATTCATGTCACTTTTCATATGAATTCATATTCATATGTCACATAGGATTAACCCTCATGTATCACATATACTTTCTCTTTCATATGGCTCATAACATTTTTCATGTGTTCATATGACATGTAACTCATTGTCATCTTATCATGTTATCACATAGACATATCATCTTACAAAACATATCAATACCTATATTCACATATACCTATCACTTCATTATCCTTATTATTATTCTTATCATCACCATTAATCCCTTTTACTTACCATATTCATATCAATAACACATATATCCATGCACACATATAAATCATAACAAATATATAATTCTATGAATTCATGTTTTTCACTATTGGAAATAGACTTATCACAAGTCTTATTTTCCCTTGAACCTCATATACTAGATAATGTGCACTCACCTTAGCTTTGCTTTGATTCGATTATAATCCTTCAATTGATCCGGAACGGGATCACGTTCTACATCTACATCGTCATACATAGATCTATATTAGTATTATAACTAATATACTCTAATGGTTCACTCTTTAGACCAAGAGAAAAGTCAATTTCATCTTTTAATGAAGGTATGCATCGATGCACTACTGATGCATCGGTGCATAAAATGTATTCGATGTTGTATTATTACTGGGATGCATCGATTCATGCCTTATGCATCGATGCACTAATTGCATTCGATGTTTCCTTATTAATGGGATGCATCGATGCACTACTTATGCATCGATGCACTATTTATGCATCGATGCACAAATTGCATTCGATGTATTTATTTTAAAAGAGTGCATCGATGCACTACCAATGCATCGATGCACCTTCAAACAATTTCTGGGTTTTAACATTGATGCATCGGTGCACTATGAATATGCATCGATGCACTCTGCCCAGAACCTCTTTTTGAACCCGAAAAATCATTTTTTTTGGATTAAATCCTTCATATTTCCACCCCTTTCATATTCCTAACTTTCATATACATAATTAAACTTATTAATATTCATTTATCTCATCTTTAACCTTAATATACTCTCCTCTTTAAGAATTTCAAGAATCATACCCTATTTTCCACATGTTTCAAATCCAATTCTAACACTTAATACTTCTTAATTAAGCTGATGGCAAGTCAAATCCAACTTTAGAACTTCAAAAACCTTTCTTAACAAAAGTTCATTTATAAACCCTTAATAGAAATTCCTTTCTAATTCTATCTCTTTGGTGTTTTAAACTTATATAAGCTTTCCTTAAGCTTATATAACCCTCAAAGACTCAAATCCAACTTAAAACTTTCAAGAAATCAAAAGCTAAATCAAACTTACCTTTGCTCTTGGCTTCCACGCGAAGAAGAAGAAGAAGAAAGGAGAAGAGAATTCTGGAGAATTCTCTCCCTTTCCACGTGTATATAATTCCATTTTTTTTCCTAAAATGATCAAATGACCATTTTACCCTTTATTTCTTTTAATAATTACTAAATAACCTTCATCATATATATCCAATAATCATTGAACTATTTCATTCTTCTACTTTAGTCATCAAATTCTGAAACTTTACAAATTGGTCACTAATCCATAATTTGGGATGTTACAAATCTCCCCTCCTTTTAAAAAAATTCGTCCTCGAATTTTCACTGCACATCCTGAAAAGGACATATCTTCTAACGTTCTCATGCTGCTTTCTGAACTTAATCTTTTGTATCATCTTTAATAACTTGGTTCTTATCTTTTCAATTATTCGACTACCTTTTTACTTTATATCTCCTATCATGTTACTTATCAGATAGACAATAACATTAATTCTTATTACTCCAACTCATAAATCAATCAAATTCCTTGCCAATCTTCAATTGTCTTTCAAGAATCACCAAACTTTTATTTCATCCTTACTTGACTGACTCCAAAACTTCCTTACTACATATAAATCTTTATTCATTTCTCTGACTACATCCACTTGACCAAGAAACATAACCTTAAATCTTTATCATAACTGATTAAACATACACTTTGCATAACTAAACAATTTCTCATATTACCTGACATACCTTTCTTACTTCTGGTTAAACTTATAACCTATATCTCAACATAATCTTTATCACATCTAATTCTTTAAACTTCATCCTTTCATTTTCTTCATAACTCAAAATATTCTTATACGCCAATCATATCTTTCTTTCATGTTCACATACTCTTTTCCTATCACTTAAACTTATCTCTGATTACCAGTCTTTATTATATCTTTATAATTTTACTAATCAACTTCACTTATACAAAACCTCATTCTTATCATATCTTTCTTGTATTTTCTTCCTTCAAAATTTTCTTTAAAACATATAAATATTTATCTCCTTGCCTATATCATATTTATATGATCAAAATATACAACCACATCCAGATTCGTATCTCATTTGATTAACTTACTTTATGTTTCCTTCAAATCGGATAATTCTAACATCCATGCCATTACAGCTAATTAATAACAACTTTTCAATCTAGGGCATAAGCCCTGATCAAATTAATCTTACACATCATTTCAGTTAAAAACAACTCATTGTAATTCACTTATTGAACCTATACTCTCATTCATATACAGTATTATGCCTTGTCTCCTTTATTACCTTCATCAAACCATTCATATACATTCTTTGCAGTCGGAATTATTTCAACAATAGTTTACTCAACTAATCAAATAAACATTCAATCTCATACACCATTTCACTTCCATTATTCAAGCTTAACATTCTAACTTCCTTTATTTATAAACTGATCATTGATGTACCCATACTTAAACTCTTCTTATCAATCCTTAGTTTTACTCAAACATTTGAATCCTCACTTCCTTCACTCTCACTTTATTATAATCACAGTATACAACTGTATCCAGATTCACTTCATATTTGGTTATCATAACCTAACATATCTTGAAATCTTGTAATTTCAATACATTTCGTCCCATAATCTTGTTAGCCCACGCTAACTCTTTCTATCTTAAATACAAAAACAGTATCTACCTCACTTGATACATTTAAAATACTTCTTATCCTTCACATTATTTAATTTCTAGCAAAACACTTAATACATTCCTTGATCTTTATCCATTTATCCTTTTATAATCCGCATTGTCTTATACATAACTAAACCATATCATGTTCTTCATAATCCCATGCTCTTTTATATCACATATATTTATCCATAACCATCACTCCTTATCACATTTTCATTACTTTGATAGTCAACTTTACTCGCACAAAACCTTATTCTTTACCATTCTTATACTTATGTTTTCTCCACTTGTTAAAAAAAAATCACCAGATTTCATTACTTTTTCTGCTTCGATTTACATAACTTCTAAAAGAGCTTTTAACCCAATTCACAAGGGTTGTCTTTAACCCTGACTTATCCTCAATTAACTCTTTGTTTAATCTTTCAAGATCAACCCTACTGTTGGAGTCTGTCGAACTCTCATATGATTTGATTCTCTGACGGAGAATACAACTAATTCATGTCTGGTTTAAAGTTGAACCAGAATCTCTACCTTTCTTTGATGGTGCGAAAATTCTATGAAGCACTAATTCTCTTAATCATCTAAGATTTTATTTCTCCAAACTTTTCGTTCTGAGCTTTTTCCCTTTAAAGCTTTAACACAATTAAACATTTATTGAAACGATAACAAATTCAAAACCAGTAACACTCTTTTAATTTAAGGCGCAAGTCCTAACAAAATATCACATGTATCATTTTCAGTCGGAATTAACTCAGCAGCAATTCTGCTTAGCTTAATAAACTTATAATCATACTCATACAAGGTGTAATTCCCTTGTTTCAAGCTCGTGTATTCCAGTTTCATCTGTTTTATAAACTGGTCATCAATGCACTTATTCTTGAACTCTTATACAATTCTAATCACATCATTTAATCTTTTAACGTTCTTATGGTGACAATTGTCCACCATACTCTAACTTACCAAAGTAGTAACAAAAATACTCAATTCAACATCTCCACTTTGAAGAAATGAAAACCTTCTATCATATCATTCAACCAAAGGTCTATAACAATAGAACCTCCCTCAAATCCACCCTTGAACTTGGGTGCTCGCAACTTTATCAACTAATTTAATACATTCATTCTATGAGTTAAAGAAGTATAAATTGAAAACACATCATAACATTCTTCAATCATGAAGAATAATTTTCCAAATTTTATACAGGCATTTCCTGAGGTGTTCGCTCTTCTCCCTGCCTGGCCAGGGCAGGTGAATGCTATTACCTTCAGGTTTATTACTTTTCACTTCTTTCGAAGCTCTTATTATCATACTTCTATTATCACATAATAATCTATTTTTTTATTAGCAAGACAGCATACTCCTTACACTATCAGATCAGAATTTTTCACTTTGAGTTGGCATGTACACTTTTTAAAACACTTCTGACTTCGATTTAAGCCTAGAATCGGCTAAACCGTAGCTCTGATACCATTAAATGTAACACGAGTCCGAAGTGTTACATTGACTTTTCAAACATTTATTCGTATAAAATAGTGAGTAATTTAAAAACTTTGATAACAGTTAACTCATTCAAAACGTTTACAAAATATATCAGAGTTCATACAATTTATATCTTTAGACTACATGCCAACTACACTCTATAACCAGTACATATATTTTCTGATCTGACATTTGGTAAGGGGAACTGACCTATCTTGCTCCGCATTACTCTTTACTCTTCTCGAAACCTACGTGTGAAACAATCACACGCTAAGTCGAAGACTTATTGAGGCATAAAAACTTATAAGGTAAACGGTACTAATAATCATACCTAAACAATTCTTACTATCATTTCATACCACTCATACTTTTACATGTAACGAATATATGCATACATATATGTCCTTATCATTCATATATCTTATCTCATGTTCCTATGATCTCTTATGTCCATATCATATAACATATACCATAACCAATTGTACATACACATACCATGTCATGTAAACCATATATATATATTATCATAAAACACGTACACTCAATCAATTATATTATCATCTTCATTTCTTTCTTATTTTGTCACTATCATTGATTCCTTTCATCATATAGTCTTATAAGTTACCATTTGTAAAATCAATATCACACATGAAATTCCACAAGGGAACAAACATATTATCCTATCACTTTATTAATATTATCTATTTAATAGCCCATGATACTCATGTGAGAACTAAAGATATGCGAGTACATAGAGGTTGTGCACTAATATTGTCACCACAGCTCATATAATTGCACCGAAATGCCACGTAGAATTGCACCGGAGTGCCGCGTAGAATTGCACCGTAGTGCCATATAATAATGTCTCGAAGGACCACATATCACTCCTTAAGAATCATATACATATACTAGGGATCAAGTATGTGTCTCACCAGACTTCACACATGTTCCAAAGAATACATATATATCCCGAAGGACCACATATCACTCCTTAAGAATCATATATTCATATAAGCTCATGGTTTCATTCACATATACATGTAATCACGTAGTTTCTTTCATGTAATTCATGTCACTTTTCATATGAATTCATATTCATATGTCACATAGGATTAACCCTCATGTATCACATATACTTTCTCTTTCATATGGCTCATAACATTTCTCATGTGTTCATATGACATGTAACTCATTGTCATCTTATCATGTTACCACATAGACATATCATCTTACAATACATACAAAACATATCAATACCTATATTCACATATATCTATCACTTCATTATCCTTATTATTATTCTTATCATCACCATTAATCCCTTTTACTTACCATATTCATATCAATAACACATATACCCATGCACACATATAAATCATAACAAATACATACTTCTATGAATTCATGTTTTTCACTATTGGAAATAGACTTATCACAAGTCTTATTTTCCCTTGAACCTCATATACTAGAGAATGTGCACTCACCTTAGCTTTGCTTTGATTCGATTATAATCATTCAATTGATCCGGAACGGGATCACGTTCTACATCTACATCATCATACATAGATCTATATTAGTATTATAACTAATATACTCTAATGGTTCACTCTTTAGACCAAGAGAAAAGTCAATTTCATCTTTTAATGAAGGTATGCATCTATGCACTACTGATGCATCGGTGCATAAAATGTATTCGATGTTGTATTATTACTGGGATGCATCGATGTATGCCTTATGCATCGATGCACTAATTGCATTCGATGTTTCCTTATTAATGGGATGCATCGATGCACTACTTATGCATCGATGCACAAATTGCATTCGATGTATTTATTTTAAAAGAGTGCATCGATGCACTACCAATGCATCGATGCACCTTCAAACAATTTTTGGGTTTTAACATTGATGCATCGGTGCACTATGAATATGCATCGATGCACTCTGCCCAGAACCTCTTTTTGAACCCGAAAAATCCTTCTTTTTGGATTAAATCCTTCATATTTCCACCCCTTTCATATTCCTAACTTTCATATACATAATTAAACTCATTAATATTCATTTATCTCATCTTTAACCTTAATATCCTCTCCTCTTTAGGAATTTCAAGAATCATACCCTATTTTCCACATGTTTCAAATCCAATTCTAACACTTAATACTTCTTAATTAAGCTGATGGCAAGCCAAATCCAACTTTAGAACTTCAAAAACCTTTCTATAACAAAAGTTCATTTATAAACCCTTAATAGAAATTCCTTTCTAATTCTATCTCTTTGGTGTTTTAAACTTATATAAGCTTTCCTTAAGCTTATATAACCCTCAAAGACTCAAATCCAACTTAAAACTTTCAAGAAATCAAAAGCTAAATCAAACTTACCTTTGCTCTTGGCTTCCACGTGAAGAAGAATAAGAAGAAAGGAGAGAGAATTCTGGAGAATTCTCTCCCTTTCCACGTGTATATAATTCCATTTTTTTCCCTAAAATGATCAAATGACCATTTTACCCTTTATTTCCTTTAATAATTACTAAATAACCTTCATCATATATATATCCAATAATCATTGAACTATTTCATTCTTCTACTTTAGTCATCAAATTCTGAAACTTTACAATTTGGTCACTAATCCATAATTTGGGATGTTACAATTAATATATGAAAACATAACATGATTATGTTTAAATTAGAATTTGAAGTTTGGAACTTATTATAACTTTAATAAAAATTGAGTAAGTTAGTGATGATTATTCATGTGATATATAAGACATTTTATGTTTAAAGATTGATTTCTACCTTAAAATAGAAGAAAATGTGGGGTGTTTGAAAAATAATTTTCATGCATTATGATGTATAAACTTATAGTTTATACGTATAAGTGTGGAATGAACAAAATTTGGATGAGTTAATTATCCTAAGAGTTAAAAAATTACTAAAATTAATAAAAAGACATTATATGATCGCATCTTTTTAAGTTTTAATATTGAAGTGATTCTTCAAATATTTTTTTTTAAACTTAACATAAATTTTGGGTTAAATTAAATAATGTTTCACATTATGAGAATACTAAATTTTACGAGTTTTGTTTGATCCAAGTAATCAATATGAGAAAATCTTAAATGTTTATTTAAGAAACTTGGAAGTTTCAATTTATCATAAATACCCAAAATTGTTATATATATATATATTGGGTAATCAATAATGTATTCATAAAAAATACTACTAGTGTGTATGCGTTTATTTTGAATAGATCAAATTTTGTAAAAGTTTGTAAGGTAAATATGTTTTACTAGCTCGATTGTGGGGTCTCAGTTGAGAGCTCTTGAATTATCCAGGTAAAATTCAAATGAATTTAAGGTTTAATTGTTGGGCTTTTTTGAGAAGGCATAAAATATCAAGTGTGTGGTATAATAGTCAAGCCTATAAGAGAAGGCATAAATCTATAAAACAAAGAAGATATACCTATTGCACTCAAATGCTTACTAAAGTATCTTAGAGGTATAATGGATTGGAAACTTGAGTTTTTTTTGGCTATCCTGTAGTCATAGAAGGATACTATGATGCTAAATGAGTTATCGATGATGACGAGATAAGCTCGATGAGTGGGTATTTCTTTACGCTAGACGGAGTAGAAATTTTGTGGAAGTCTTCCAAGCAAACGTTTAGTGCTCATTTTACTATGGATTCAGAATTTATCACTTTCGACCTAGCTGGGTAAGAAGTCGAGTGACGAAGGAATTTATTAGCAAAAATTTCTGTTTTGGGGAAAACCAACTACACTAGTGTCTTTATTTTATTATTCACATGAAGCGATATGGGTGGCTTATAGCTAAGCTTACAATGGTAAAAAGAGACACTCACATAAGATTTGAATTAGTAAGATGTTTGATAAAGAAAAAAATACTCTCTTTAGAGTATGTGAAGTTGAAGAGGAACCTTGTTAATCCACTTATCAAATGGTTAAGTCGAAAATTGGTTTGTGATTCATTGAGGAGGATGAGTCTAAATCTCATTGGTTGAGGAATTCATGGTGGATAACCAAATTAGTTATCTAATTTCAATGTGGTTAAACAAATCCATGGACTCGTACTGTACATTTCTACCTACCTATCCCTATGAAGAATAATGTACATGCACAGGATGAGCTTAATTGCTCTTAATAAATTCATAGCCCATGTTTTGGGTGGTTTTAGTGAGAAAAACTTGATGAATTTACTAATTTTGGTTGAATATTTTACTCTTAATGAGTTCATAATCCAGTATTGAGTGGGTAGAAGTCCTATTCGCAAAGGGCTAGATGAACTTGTTGACAGAGAGGATGAGTTTTCTTAAACTCTTAATGATTCAAACCCAACATTTTAGGTGATCCTATTTGAGAATGACTTATTGAATTCACCAAATAAAGAGGTTGAGTATTTATTATTAATAATTTCTTGTCCCAAAGTTTGAGTAGTTTATTTAATATGAACTTGAAGAAATTCACCTTGTTTGTTGTGAGGTTGAGCTATTATAAAAAGCTCTTAATTATTTTATAGTCCATATTTGGATGGTTTAGAGATAAACATGATGAAATAACCTACGTAAGTGAAAAGGACTAGCCACTTCTATGAAAAATGTTGGGCCAATTTTTTAGTACACTTACTATAATCTTGAGAAAAATGGGATATATATATACATTTGTATATATATTTTGTAGACATATTGAGGACTTTAGTGGATGAAGGGGTTAGTTGTGTGTTATGATTATACCCTAAACTTAGAAAGTTCAAGATTTGTTCACTTATATAAGATAAGAATTACTTATCATCACTATTTAATAGTACCAGATACATTCACTAATGTTTAAGCAACTAATCTCATTATTGCTCTTCTCGTATTTTTAATTTCAAATTCTTCATTTCTATAAAGGATTTTTTATTTATGGGATTTTGATAATACAAAGAATTTCACACTGGGTAGGAATTGTTTGGCGCAGTCTGATTCGGTTCGTGTGTGTTTCTTTATAGGTCTTCTTGGTAAAATATTAATGATTAGGGTTTATAATTTACTATTTCTAGTTGTTACAAAATTATGTTTATGGTCATTAAAATTGTGTTTATGATAAGAAATTATTTTGTAACTGCTATTAGATCTTTTACCATTTTACCCATACTTTAAGCATATAAACAGAGAGCTTATTTTCATGTTTTAAGATATACTAAAATATGATTTCTCAAATGTTTTACTTTCAAACACTCTCTATCTTTTTCTAAGTTCTGTTTCTAAGAGAATAATAGTACCACCTAAGTCCACTCCATTTTTCAGCTGTATGAAATTTGGAGAGTCGTGCTAACTTCAAGATTAATACCACAAAATGGTTGAACGATTCATTTTTATTTATTTTTTATTATCCATTTAATGTTAATGACTCGTTTTGCAGTAATATATTTTTCAACAACACCCACAAATAATGCCAAAGGTATACCATCTTTATTTTTTTCTATATGTTGTATGAAAACATAAGAAACCTCCAAAAGATCCATATCTAATTTCATCATGCTATATGCCTAAAAAATATTTGTTATGAAGTTATCAAGATCAACTTCAATGGCATAACAAAATTTTGAATCATCGTGCTCCATATTTTTTAGATAACTCCAATACCATGCCAGTATCTCCAACTTTCATCTCTTTTGATTTTTTAGTACGCAAGTAATTATTACAGTTGATGCTATGATATTGCTATAGCAAAGTGCAAGCATACACTTTCATGTTCAAGTAATAAAGTGAAAGCTATAAAAGTTTCGATTATCGAACCCACACAGGGAAAAAACATGTCAGAAAAGGGTTGAGTGGTAGATAACAAAAGATATTGATTGGATTGTTGAAATAAAAGGTGAATAAGAAATAGATATTTCAGAATGGAAAATGTCAAACAGTGCTACAACATTCAGAAGAGCATCAGATCAAGGATTAAATGGATGTGGATGCTATATGGCATTTTTTACTATTATGATGCTTAAAACATTATATTCATGTGTCACACAAAGATTAACACTATTTAATTAATAAGAACCAATCTTCATTAATTCAAGTAACTAAACAATTAATAATACATGACAATTGACAAATACATCTCATTATACTAACTTTGCTTTTCACAAAAACCAATGCTGATAAAAATTCATATGAAACACCCATAACTTTAATTTCTAAAAATTATAGAGTATCCATGCATAGTGACAATTTTATTTCTAAAATTATCTCATAAGTTTGATAGCACATAAAAACAGTGTTCAAAATCCAATATCATCCAAAGTTATGCAAAAAATTCAAATCTAAATTGTAACTTCCTTATCTCAATTGAAGAAATAAAAATATAGATGAATCCTCTTGATCACCGTTTCTACACGGCAAAGCTCCCCCAACTGTTGTTACACTTCCCAACGAAGAACTTAGACTACCATGATTTTTACGTGAAGAATAATTTTTGGATAAGGAATCATACAAATGGTGTGAATACCTCTCCTATTTATAGGCTGAAAATTCAAGCCTTTAACCAATAAAACTGCACCACGTTTTAGGTGATAATTGAACTAAATGGTAGTTGTCCAGCTAGTTGTCCCTTCTAGAATTTTCTCTAACCGCCTATGACTCAGTAGTTGCTTCCAATTCTACACAACGACCTATTACAACATCGCTTCACATTGAGCAATGCCACATCATCAGTGTACCCGTTTTTAGCAAAATATCATAAAATAACTCAAAAGATGTAAACTAATTCATGTGATGCAAAAGATGAAAAATATATACAAATGATCTTATTATGTTCCTAATGATGTTGGAGTTCAGTAAACCTAGGTTAAAAGAATATAAATGATAACTCTTTTGGAGAGTTATCACACCCCAAAACCAAGTGTTTGCTTGTCTCCAAGCAAAAAAATGCATGAAATACAACTACGTCTAGACAATAATACTACAAAATAACATCATTAAACCAATTCATATTTCGAACTTCCTTATTTAGTCCTCAGACTATTGCTGCAGTAATGAGTACAACATACTTATGATCTTAAATTAGGGAATACAATGTCAGCTTATTAAAATCAGAATCCATAGTGTAGTAGTGTGTAGGCTAAATGTATCCAACCAATACTTAGCTAAATTAGAAAAAAAAAATTGTTCTTACTTAGTTAATGATTCTCAATGCTTTTGATTTCCTATAACTAATGTTGGATATTCCAACTTATTCAGATTCCTAAGACTAATGTTAGAGTTTCCAACTTATTCATAATATATTTTGCATAATTTCTACAACATCTAATAAAGATATGAGATTTAAAATTCAAAAATTTCTGATTTCTAAGTATTTAAAGCATACATCTATAGTGTAAAAGGTTTCTATGGATCTTAATTTTAACAAGTCCCTAAAACATTCCCATAGCATTTCACCGTTCTAACTTTTTCATCATAGGACATCATCAAAATTTCATTAAAAACTTCATTGATTTAAATAACATTAAACATGCAACATTACATGTGCATTTCGTAAATATCTTAACACAATGCACAACAATGCAAAACATGTAACACAAAATGCAATATTATAGCAGTTCAGTACCCTAAATGTCACAATATGAACAACACAAATGGGCAACACCTCCCAAATTAACTTAAGGGTTGCATTATCCTCAATGCATGTAAAGGAAAGATCCTCAAATGCACCACAAACGCAACAAGAAGGATCGGCGGGAGTTTGCGGTGCCAACGCAAACGATTTGAGAGAAGTTTGTCTCTAACTGAGAGCCAAAGAAAATATTTGACTCGTTCTTGGATTGGAAGCTTCTAAACATATTTTCAGACGTGATTGTAAGGATCCCAACTGGCTTCAGAAAGTTAATGGTAGGATGACTTTATATTGAATTGACCATGTTTGTCTGAATTCCAAACACAAGTGCCGCTTCCAGCTGAAGGATCAGGGCACTGAATATTCATAAGATATGGAATAGCCTCATGAACAAGAAGATTGTTTAGTAGATTCCAATTCCAAATACCTGAGGGAGTAAAGATGTCACAAACCAAAAGTTCATCGTTTATAGTGGTTGAATCAGCTTTCTAATTAATTAAGGGACCAAGTTGAGGTACCCAATTATCATGCCAGAATCGAGTAGAGTACCATCTCCAATCGACCATGAGAGAAAACCATAGAAAGAGGCTCACGCCACACGAGAGCAGTTTGGTCTAGTTATGGAAGACGGACAAGGATCATGAATCTTATACTTTTGTCGTACAAGAGAGACCCAAAAACTGTTTGGATTGGAGACAAGGGCGTGGCGAAGCTTTATGAGAAAAGCTATGTTCTAATTTTGGGGGTAGCGTAATCCAAGACCTCCATTTTCTGAGGTTGTCTGACGGTCTCCCATCAGACCAAAGGAATGCCATGGGAAGATGCATTCGAACCCAAATAAAATTACAGATCAATTTTTCAATCTCGTCACAAATGCGCGAAGGAAAGCGGCATATTTGCATATGGTAAGATGGCAAAGCATTAAGAACCGAGTCAGCTAAGGTTACCCGGCCGGCTAGAGAAAGGGATCAAGAATCCCACTAGCTTAGCTCGAATTTTATCAATGATGAGGCCGAAGAAATAACAAGTTACTCTATTGTGCATAATAGGCATACTGAGATAAACACCAAGGTCAGCCACCCTTTGAATACCGAGTTAAGAAGTTACAAGATTAATGGCTTCGATGTTAGTGTTTTCCGAATAGAAAATTTGAGATTTGTCTTTATTGACACGATGCCCGAAGAAAGTACCAAATTCTTCAAGAATATCGTTTATAAGAGTAGCTTGAGTGGTCGTAGCTTTGGCAAAAAGAATTAAGTCTTCTGCAAAAAAGAGATGGGATATTAGATGTCCACCACGAACAAGATTAAAAGGGATCCAGTCATTATCTTCAGCATCCTTTGAAATGCGATGGCCAAGTATTTCCATAGTGAGGACGAAAATAAAGGCAAACTTCATCGAAGGCTTTTTCAAGATCAATTTTCATAGCTCCATCTTTTTCCTTTTTGTCTTCTTTGAGTGGATGACTTCCTGATTTATAATCAGGTTTTTAGAAATGTTGTGCCCAGAGATGAGGAAGTTTGATTGGGAGCAATAAGGCGAGTTAAGATGTTTTGGAGCTGACGAACCACAATCTTAGTAATCAATTTGTATAAAACTGAGCAGAGCGAAATTGGGTGAAAGTCCTTGAACGTTGTGGTGCTAAGAATTTTTGGAATTAGCATAAGAATTGTGCGATTGAGGGCAGGCTCAATGTCTAAACCATTAAATATAGACTTGATCATGCTAGTGACGGAGAATCCAGCGATGTTCTTCATCATTAGGAATCCAATTAATTCATTGTGATTCCTCAGAGACAATATCCGGGAAACAACCAGTAAGGGGAATTTCCCAAGAGAAGAATTATCCAAAAGAGAATAGATTTTTGAAGAAATCAATAGCTTCATTATGAATACCTTATTCATCAGAACACCACTCACTGGAACCGGTTTAGATTAAAGATATACGATTGTTTCTTCTATTCTGAATAATCCGCTTATGAAAGTAGGAAGTATTCCTATCTCTAGAAACGATCCAATCCATGTGAGATTTCTGCTTCCAAAGCGTTTCCTCATGGTCCAGGATCTGCTCAAGATCAATCTGAAGCTAATTTTCCAGATTAATGTGGAAAGGGTTATGATGGCGATCTATGCTCTTTGGATGCCCCAGAGTCTAGCCATGATTTCATTTTTCCGATGAGAGTTAAAAATAGTGTGGTTCCAGATTTCAGCCGCCTTGCTGAATTTTTGACTGTATTAATGAGAGAAAGAGTAGCATCCCAATTATTATGGACAAATTGGTGGAAATCCTCATGAAGGAGCCAACCCGAGAAATAACGAAATTGTTGCTTTTTGTGACGCTTAGAAGAATTATCAATGGAGATAAGAAGGGGACGATTATCAAATTTCATCCGGAGAAGATGCATAATCAAAGTGTCGGGGAAAGCCTATAGCCAATGATCATTACAAAGGGCACGATCAAGCCGAATCGCACAGCTTCCTCTATAGCATTTAAAATCAGGCCCCTAATACCCGAGATCCTGAAGATTAGAATCGAAGACAGCTTTGCAAAATGCTTATCGATTTGGGCAATGCTCCTAAACCTTTTTCGTTCGTCAGGAGAAAGGATGGCATTAAAATCACCCAAAGCTATCCACGGTTCCAAAATATGTCTGGATAATTCTCGTAAGTAATTCCACAAAGGAGTCCTCTTGGCAGCTTGAGGACTAGCATAAATAAAAGTGGCGAGGCACGAGAGCTTATCAATTGTACTATGAATTTTGCAATGAATAAATTGGAAGTGACTAAATAAAATATCCACATGAATGTTATCAAACCAATATAGCCAAATTCCTCTAGAAAAACCATTGGCTTCAACTCTGAAAGAATAAGGAAAATAAGATCGGCGATAGCTTTGTCTGTATTATTCAGGCTAATACAAGTCTTAGCAAAACCCATAATGCCAGGTTTATTATATCGCAAGAATTGACGAGCAACACGGTTGAAGTTGCAATGGCCACAACCTTGAGTATTCAAAATAAACGTCTTGAGATTCATAATAAACAAAAGACGAAGAAGAGACCACAAACAATGGATTATTCAACCATGGCATCTAGACCATTATTAGGGTTTTGTCCATTAAAACCTTCGGCTGGAATTTACGGACGATTACTCTCATCAAGCTAAACAACCTAATGTTTTGATCTATCAAGAAGGATTAAGGAGTTGGTCTTGGGAGCAAGAGGTGTGCGCAAGCTCTTAGAGGAAGAGCTTTCATTTCCACGAGATGGTGAAGGATGTGAGCCCTACATTGAGATAAAGCTATTTGCATGTTGACTTCTTCTTAATTGGGTACACCCAACATCTCCTGGAGTAGTCATCAATAAATGAGACAAAGTATTTTGCTCCGCCTAGGGATGTAACTGGTGCTTGCCATACGTCAGAATGAACCAATTCTAGAACATTTTTGCCTTTAGAATTTGACGTGTTGAATTTTAAATGGTGCTGCTTACTTGTTATGCAATGCTCACACAAAGTAAGTGATACCTTTGTTAAGCCTGGAAGTAGCTTTTGCTCCACAAGGACTTTCATTCCTTGTTCTGGTATATGTCCAAGTTTCTGATGTCATAGCATTGCAGAATCTGAACTACATGGGCAACAGAGGCTTCTGCTTCTACCAAAGTCTCTCTCTCCAGCATATACAAGTTTGTTGTTATTTTTTCGCCTTTCATCACCACAAGCGCTCCACAGAACACCTTCATGATTCATTTTCGTGTTTCAATCTTGTTTGCATTATTATCCAACAATCCGTAGGATAATAAATTTTTCTTCAGGCCTTTAACGTGCCGCACATCTCGAACAACTTTAATTGTTCCATCATACATCTTCAATTTAATGGTTCACATGCCAACGATCTCTAAGGCATGATCATTGCAACTATACACAGATCCTCCTGAGACAGGTTCATAATGATGTAACCATTCTCTTCTTGAGGTCCTGTGATATGTTGCTCCCGAATCAATGAGCCATATATCTGCAAATCTGTTTCTACCTTCCACGGTGGTTGACGCTTCACAGCATAGAGCATCTCCATCATCTGAAATGTTTGTTGTATTGCCTTGTGAATTGGAGTTTTTACCTAGACTCCAACAATCCTTCTTCAAGTAACCATTCTTTTCATAGTTATAGCATTTTAAATTCTTTTTGCTTCTCGACTCTGATCTACCATGTTTGTGACTGTTGTTTTGGCCACGTTCTGTTGATCTCTCTCTCATCGTTGTTAACGCTTCTGCTTGGTGCAGATTTACTTGTCTGTCTTCCTTGTTCTTACGCTGATTTTCTTCTTGTAGAACAGCAGCTGCAACGTCATCGAATACTAGACTGGTGACATTACTTCTTGTCAAGTTGATGATGAATTGATCATACGAATCCGGTAGAAGTTCAGCACGTTCTTGTTCTCATATTGTACATCTTAAGGATGTAAGCTGAGAAAATAAAGTGTTCAGTGTGTTTAAGTGCTCCGTCACTGAAGTAGATTTTGGCATCCGGAGAGTGTACAATCTCCTCTTAAGGAAAATTTTATTGTCAACGATGTGGCCTCGTACAGTTTGGTGAGATGATCTTATATCTCCTTAGCTGTCTTCTTCTCCTGGATGCTTGACAATACTTCACCTGCTAATGCTAGATGAAAGTTTGTCATAGCATTCTCGTCCAATTCGATCCATTTGTTGTCATCTGTGAAATATACCGGCCTTTCACTGATAGCTGCTAGACAACCTTCTTTCCTCAGGATGGCCTTCATCTTCAATTTTAACAATGAGAAATTTCTCCCATTGAACTTTTTAATATCAAATTTCGTTGCCATGGCTTCTATTACGGATAACTCCCACTATTTCACTATCGTGAATAGTTCTCTGGAACCTTCAAAGAATGAGTAATACCTTCTTACTTTCTTATGTTGGAGGATCCACCTTTTGGTGGCAACCACAATGACAATAAGTAGACATTACACACTCAAATCTAGCTTTTGATACCAATTGTTGCGGAATACGGCTATTGGATAGAACAAAATCGCAACTAATAATTTGAGAAAATAAAAATGAAGATAAAAAAGACACAAATTTTACGTGGAAACCCCCTAAATAATATAGGGTAAAAACCACGGGCAAAGATAGAAGAATTTCACTATGAGAAAATAAGAATTACAACTTCTCTCGATCTAACAAGGAGAAAACAATGACAATTCTCTCTTGATAAAAAGGAGAAAACAACTCTCAAGAAAACTCTCTAAATTCTCTAGTATTGGGAGAAAGCTAGAATGATTTGGGATTATTTTGAAATTAAATCGGTTATGGTATTTATAGTTGAAGTTTAATGATTAATCTTGTAAATACCCTAAAGTATAGTGACTAAATTTGCAATTTTCTCACTGCCTTAATTTTACTTAACAAAATCACAATCCATCGATATGGAAGAAGGGTGGACTGGAGAAGGAGGAGGGTTAGGAGGGGCTTCATCTCTATGGCCACGTTTTTTGGGACCTGGGGATCGAAAGAGTTTTCAGAGGATTCCATTGTCAATAACACTTACGAATGTATGTTTTTTGGGGATAAGGGGATCGGAGGAGTTTTGAGGGGTTACAATTTTACTTAAACCCCCTAATCTCAAACATAATACCATTAGTAACTTTATTGTAGGGTCTAAACTTAAAACTCTTAACTTAGCCGGATAATATATACATAAATATTTGCATTAAATAGACAGACAACATATGTTTAGGTTGAATTAGATCCTCATTCATTCCCAATAGTAATTATATAAGCAGATGTTGATTTTATTCATCTTTTGTTACTTATGAACTGTTTTTACTGTAAAGACAACAAATTTCTAGCTTTTACAGATGTCTCAAGGTCTTAGGAATTGGAGTGCATATAGACCTAGACATCCTAGGCGACAGAGACAAAGAAACATTATTATCATTCATGAAAAATACCAAACAAATGGAACATTAAAATAAAGAATGAAAATGTGATTTGAAATGACGTAATCAGATGCAATAATTAATTATTCACATAATTTCCGTGAAAGCTTCAAAGCTCTGGTCATAGCGTAGCAGTTACTCCGGAACTGATATCATCGTGTTAATTTAATGCTTATAATAATAAAAAGGTAGTTTAATGCTTTTGTTAAGAAATATATGGCCATTAACCAACCAGCTAAGTCTTCATGGGAACCAACCAAAACCGTCGTGTTAAGGAAAGTATATGTAGGTAGGTGCCATCCAAAGGAGCATAGGTTCAACTTTTCCTTCCGGTTTCTATTTAACACGCTGCTCTAGTTTAACTTTTTGGGTAAATTATATGTTTAGTATCTAAACTATTAGCTTTGGTCCATTTTGGTACCTAGATTTTCAATCTTTTTTCAAAATCATACATAATATTTAGTTGTTGTTTCATTTTAGTACCTCACCGTTAAAAACTTAACGAAACTGTATTTTTTATGGGTAAATTACATCATTCATCACACAACTATCTTTTCACTCCTATTTTGGTACTAAAGTTTAAAAAATATCAATTTAACTACTCAACTTTCATATTGCTCTTATTTTAATTACTCTAATTTATTTTTTAATAATTTTTGTTACATTATATTTTTTGTTATTTTATTAATATATAATTAAAAACAAAAAATTAAATTTGAAAGTTAGGGTGATTAAATTAGGAGTAATTTGAAAGTTAAGTAATTAAATTAAAAAATATATAAACTTTAGTGATCAAAATAGGAAATAGAAGATAGTGAGTGATGAATGATGTAATTTACCCATAAAAAAGGTGTCACGTGCAAATTATCCGTTAAATTTTTAACAGAAAAGTACTAAATCGAAACAAAAACTAGATATTAGGTATGATTTTGAAAAAATTGAAAATTTAGGTATTAAAACATACCAAAACTAATAGTTTAGGTACTAAATGCATAGTTTACCCTCATTTTTTTATAAAATTAGGATAAAGTACAAAAATGATTCCCCGACTATAGAATACTACTTTGTTGAGTCCTCCGACTATTAAAAATTACATAATGGCCCCTCAACTATAAGATGATGCTTTGTTGTGTCCCTCGACTATTAAAAGTTACAAAATGATCACTCGACTATTCATCTATTCCAAACTCATCTTTTTCCATTAAAAAATTGATGGTTGTCTAACCTAGACGTCAACTTGTTAACTGAAATATAATAAAATATGATCCGAGAATCATTTGAATTGTGTAGTTGTTTGACATTCTAGAATTAGATTTTATCATATTCTAGTTAGCAGGTTAACGTCCAACGTAGACGACCATCAATTTTTTAACAGAAAAAGATGAGCTTCAA
This sequence comes from Hibiscus syriacus, assembly GCF_006381635.1. Classification (NCBI taxonomy): domain Eukaryota; kingdom Viridiplantae; phylum Streptophyta; class Magnoliopsida; order Malvales; family Malvaceae; genus Hibiscus; species Hibiscus syriacus. Next base: position 7,050,507 of record NW_024062800.1, on the reverse strand, counting down.
ATAGATGAATAATCAAATGATCATTTGTAACTTTCAATAGTCAAGGGAATCAATAAAACAATGGCTTATAGTCAACGGACCATTTTGTAACTTTCAAATAGACAAAGGACTCTACAAAATAGTGTCCTATAATTGAGGAACCATTTGTGTACTTTACCCATAAAATTGATATAAATAAATTATGTGATTTCGTTATATTAATCTATAAGAAAAACTATTCCTTAAGTCATTCTATTATGATTAAGTTTATAATTAGGTTATCACAATTCAAAAGTCATAAAAAATACTTTATTTATCGATTGTTATATCATTTTATCCTTAATAGACAATAATTTTTTAATTTTTGACGAACCTGATTTTATAATCAATACATAGAGTGATCATATTGTAGCAAAAAAGTTTTTGTTACATATTCAATGCTAAAATAATTTGATTGTTACAATCAATAAATAAAAGATTTTCAGATACGATTATCCAATCATAAAGCTCACTCATAATACAATGGCATATGATCTAATTTACCCTAAATTATAACATTAATGAGGTATGAATCTCATTATGACATATTAATAAAACAAAAATTATTTTAAAAAATTATTGGTGATGTATCGCCCTTTAATGGTAAATTATTTTTCATCTCAAATTTATTCATGTTTTTGTTTTTGTCACCCAACTCTAAAATTGTTGGGATTTTTATAATCTCAAAAAAAAAAAAGAGATAGATGGGTTATCATAACATTGTTAATTATTCAACAATAAAGTGCTTAAAATAGGAACAATTCAAATAATTTGTAATCAAATTAAATTTTTAATGACCAAAACAGAAAAATAGCCAAAGTTGAGTGATGAAAAACATAACTTACCCATTTAATTTTCTTACAATCAAATATGAAATTGTTCGCCATTTAACATGAAAATTGACCTGGTCTCTATGTCATTTTCTTTTTTCTTCCTGGAAATTGTCCCAACCAAATAGCAAATGCAAGTCAATGTTTCATATAATTAATTTTAACAGAAATTGACAAATATTAGTCAATAATTCAGAAAATTAATTTCTTAATATAATAATTCAGAAAATTAATACGCTAACGTGTGGGACATGTGTAAACGAGATGGTTTTATTATTCCATTCTCATTAATGTATTTTATGGAGAATTATTTCAACTAAAATTATCTCATTTATGTATTTTATGGAGAATCATTTCAACTAAAATTATAATTTTAGAATAATCTTTATTTTTGTAATTTTTTGAACAATTTTTTTATATATATTTGAAATGTATATTCACGTGCCTTTAAAATGATATAATCTAATTAGCTCAATATAATTTCGTTTTTGGTTGGCATATAAAGACTTTTAAAAGAAGAGAATAATAATATTAGTTAAATTAAACACTAAAAATTTGTATTGAGCCAATGGAGACACGCTGACTAGCTCAACTTTAGAATTCTAGAAACAAAATTACAAAACGCCCAGGAACTTGGAAATTTCTCGATCATGCATGTAAATAAACGCTATAAACTGGTAAACAGCCAACGCGTCTTTACCGCAAAAAAAATAAAACACTTAGGATAAATTACATGTTTAGCACATCAATTATTGTTTTATTTCATTTTTGGTCATTTAACTATTATTTTTTCAAAATCGTACCTGATGTTATGTTTTAGTTTCATTTTGATCACTCATCGTCTAAAAGTAACGGAAATGTTGGCGTGATATTTTTTTAATAAAAAATTAAATGATGATGTAGTATTACCTTATAATGACATGTCGTCATTATCGTTAATTTTTAACAGTGGGTGGATAAAATAAAACTAAAATATAACGTTAACTATGATTTTGAAATAAAAAATAAATTGGTGACTTAACCATAATAAAAATGATAGTTGGGGTCCTAAAAGTCTAGTTTACCCAAAAAGTTATAAAAATACTAGTAGTTAAAAATATCGAAGCCATTGCTTGCCCTATATATACATATGTATGCCCTCGTTTCCATCATTAATTCTTCCATCTTAATTCAAACAAACCCAGAAAACAACCAAGTTGATCACCAAATCCATGGCTTCTCTCAAATTCCCCGTCTTTCTCTTCCTTTCTTCTCTTTTCCTCCACGCTTCTCTAGCTGAGATTATTTGCGAAGATTTGCCCAAAGATGTGTGCGCGTTTTCGATAGCATCGTCAGGGAAAAGATGTTTGCTGGAAACGGAGGTGGGGAAAGAGGGAAAGGTAGAGTATCAGTGCCGGACATCGGAGGTGGTGGTTGAGAGAATGGCGGAGTACATAGAGACTGATGAATGTGTAGGCGCTTGTGGGGCCGATAGAAACTCCATTGGCATTTCATCCGATGCACTCCTCGACTCACAATTCACTGCCAAGATTTGTTCCACTGCTTGCTACCAAAAGTGCCCCAACATTGTTGACCTTTACTTCAATTTGGCCGCCGCTGAAGGTATGAAATCGCCACCTCCGCTTTTACCCACCACGGTGGCATGATTTATATTTTAAGATGAATTTTTAAAATTTTATTGTAAACATATTAGTTTCTTAACTATTATTTTTATTCCGTTTTAGTCATTTAACGTTAAAAAAATTAACGGTAATGTTAATGTGTCACCATATGATATCGTCATGTTAATAGTTCTGTTAAGAATTATCAAAATGATACTAAAACGTAATATCATGTATGATTTTAAAAAATTAATAATTGAGTGACCTAAACGAATCAAAAGTGATAATTCAAGTATTAAATTTATAATTTACTCAAAATTTTAAGGATGACAATTTATAAAATTTCATTAAAAGTAAATTGATTAACAATTAAAAAAATAACAAAAATATTTGAAATATATAATAATTTAAAATTTTAAGAATATTATCTAAATCGATCCATTCATGGTTTTATAACACTTGACCCATTGATTGAATGGAATGATTAATGTACGTTTTGGTTTGCAGGAGTGTTTCTGCCTGATCTTTGTAACGCTCGGCGCTCCAATCCTCGGCGGAGCATGGTGGAGCTTATAGCGAGCTCTGGCGCTGCACCCGGCCCTGTTTCTAGTCAAGCAACAGCTTCATTTGCCGTCGAAGCCCCTGCCCCAGCTCCCTTTTGATGATCCAAGTTGCTTTTCTTTTTCCCAACAATTATGACTTCCTCAGAATTATATTACTTCGAGATGTAGATGAATACTTTGGAGAGAATATCTATACTTCAGAATTTCGGTGTATGCTTATACTATTTGATTTTCAATTTTTTAATAAATAATAATTACATGTTTTCTATTTATTCTCAACTAGGGTTAAATACCTTTTGGCCTCTAACATTGGTTTAGAGTTGCGATTTGGTCCCTAACTTTTGTTTTTGATATGCAATTTGGGCTCTCAAATTTAGCTAGATACAATTTGGCACCTGACTTTGACTTTGTATGCAATGGGCCCTTGATTTTAGTTTTGATATGCAATTTGACCCTACTATTTTTTATATAAATATATCCTTAATTAAATATTTTGTATTTGTATTAAATTAAAATTTGAAATAATAAATCTTAATATTTTAGATGTTTTTAAAAGTTTAACCTATAAAAATTTAATCATTAATTTAAAATTATTCACAAAATAATCAAAGTCATATTGCATATCAAAATTAAAGTTAAGATCAAATTAGACCAAAAACAATCAAGTACAAATTGCATATCAAAATTAAAGTCAGGCGTCAAATTTTAAATCAAACATATATTTAATTATGCTTATGTCATTATTAGTGTCGTGTGTGATAATTTAAAATTTTTATCCTGCCAGTATAATTTAATCTCGTACACTCTAAATTATCAAAAATTTTCAAGTATATGTACTTATTTTTCTGCCTTGCAATGTAATTAACTGATTTAAGCATTCGTTTTGAATATTCATTGACCAACATTTTTGGACCTCATTTTTGCAACGGGTACAAAAAAATTATTTGATTTGCTAGCACAAGAAGAGTTTAGAGCATCATTAGTCCTTTTAGTTCATCAATTATGAGTAGGTGTGTAAATAGGGATGGGCACGGGACCCGAACCTGACGGGTTTCGATTCAAACTGATCTGATCAGGTGATATTTTTAAAAAGTAATTTCAGGTTAAGGTCGGATTTTTTAGAGTGTGTGTTCGAGTCATGTTAGGTTCGGGTTTAGGGTGAAAAATACCTAAACTGACCTGAAAAATGATTTAAATTTACCTTATATATTTAGTATAATTACAATAATAACCATTTATATATATTATTTTTTCAATTAGATTCCAATTTGTATTGAATAAAAATAATATATATATATATATTTCGGGTCGGGTTGGGTTGATCGAAACTCGACCCGAAACCGACCCATACCCATCCATAGGTGTAACGAGTCGAGTAGAGCTCAACAATCGAAAATGTCAAAGTTGAACTCGGCTCGACTCGACTCAAAGCTCATGAATTTAAAATTATCAAACTCAACTCGAATTCGAGACTAAATATTTAAAGCTCCACCCGAATTCGAATAAAAAACTCGAACTATAAACAATTTCAAAAGCTTAATTGAAACTCAAACTCAAATATGAAACTACATAAAATCTTATTTTATATTTTTTAACAAAAAAACATATAAACATTTATCAATCTAGTATCCAAATGGCTCCCTACAAAGCCTTGTATGGTCGAAAGTTTAGGACTCCCTTATGTTGGACAGAGCTGAGTAAAAAAAAGTTGGTTGGTCCAGACTTGATCAGGCATAAGAGAAAGTTAAGTTGATTCAAGGGAGACTTAAGGTGGCTTTCGACAGACAATGGTCTTATGCAGACTTGAAGCGTAAATATTTAGAGTTTCAAGTGGGCAACAAGGTATTCTTCAAGGTATCACCTTGAAAAAGGGTACTTCGGTTTTGACGAGAAGGGAATTTAATTTCGCGTTTAAATGTACCTTGTGAGAGTTTGGAGAGGGTTGGACCCGTGACCTATTGACTAGCCTTACCATCGGAGATGGAGCGCATCCATAATGTGTTCCAAGTGTTGATACTTAGGAGGTATCATTTCAACCCATCCCATATCATTCCGTTAGAGCATATAGAGGTGAGCTAAGATTTGACCTATGAAGAGGAACCGATAAGGATCTTGGATCGAGAGTAAAGGAGCTAAGAAACAAGCAGATCTCATTAGTGAAAGTTTTATGGAGGAACCATTGTATGGATGAGGCAACTTGTGAAACTAAGAAAGACATGTAACTTCATTATCCGCATCTTTTCTATCCAGGTAAAATTTGAGGAATGAAATTTCTTATAAGGAGAGAGTTGTGATGCCCCAATTTTCGTTAATAGTTACCTGTAAACCCAAGTGACTTGTAATTAAGCCAAGAGACCATTTAGATGTGTTGGGTTATGTTTGACTTATTCTAGTTAGGTTTGAGCCCAATAATGTGTAAAAAGGGGTTTCTTTGAATTGGGCATTAAAGGATAAGGACTAGGAGTGCAAACAATGCCTAAATTGTTCCAAATGTTAAATTCCATTTAAAGATGATGATGTCAACGTTAGAGAACTCTCATCCTTCTTTTTCTTCACCTTTGTCTTATTCTTTTCCATATTCAAACTCTATATCTTCCATTTGGTATCTTAAGAGATGAAAATGAGAGAACTTTGGGAGTTTCATCCATTGCTTAAGAATTCCAAGGTAAGAATTTAAATCGACACCCTTAAGTTTTCACCCCAAGTGTTCTTTTTCAAGCTTTAGCTATGGAAAACCACGAGTGAGGTTTAAGTTAGGTTTTGGGTTTTAGGGTTTTATAGTGTTCCCAGTCTATTTATGGAGATTAGGAGTCATGTTTCTAACTTTCTTAAGCCCCTAGATGAGTTAGTAACTCATTTTGTTGCTTGTGATTAGTGAAAGAGGTGGGGGAAAGCTCCAATAGAAAAGACAAGGAGAAACTTGTTCTGGGTGAACTCAAAGTGTTAAACTACAACTTAGGACAAAGCTAACGCACCTACGACTCTTCTATACCATATGTAGGTCATTTGTTGTGTTTTCCTACTTGTATGAGCTTATTGAGCATGTTGTACAAAATTTTTATGATCATGGTTTTAGATTTTTTAAGGTCTATGAAGCAAGATAATAATAAATTATGATCCCCAACAACTCCTATAAGTTGTACATGACGTTTAATAACCTTATAAGGGTAAATGGTTGGGTTAGGGGTTATATTTTCTTGGAAAATAGAGGTTTTATGGGCTCGAGTATCGGTACTAAATGAGAACTGCATATACTATTCTTCGTGTAGGTAAAACAAAGTTCTTTTGAGCTGAGAGTATCGATACTCGTACATGTGGTATCGATGTTACCCCTCGAATATTGATACTCTGGGCCTGGTATTGATATTGATATAGTCATTCAAATTCCAATAGCCACTTTTGGTATCGATACTCATAGGAGTATCGATACTGTAGGTAAAGTATTAGTACTCCTAGAAGTGTATCGATAATAGGGGATATTTTCTAAAACATCAAACCTATTTTTGGTATCGATACTCAGGGTAGTATGTTTACATGGGTGTACCATATGTATGGGATTTGGTAGGAAGCCAAATTATCATGGAAGTGGATAACATGGAGACGATTCGGATGATATAATCAGCTACAAGTGTCTAAAGTCGGATAACGATTGTGGAGTATATTGTTGAACTATTGAGACGAGATTGGGAGGTGAGATTCCAACATATTCATCGTAAGGGGAATGGAGTCACAGACAGGATGACGAAAAATGGCAAATAGAGGTGGCAAATAGGTCATTCGGATTAGGTTCGACTCGGGTCATTCTGATTTAGATTTAATTCTGGTTAGGTTCGGGTCAGGTCAGATCATTTCAGGTTTCAGATTTATTCGAGTTTATAGTAATTCGGGTCAGGTCATTTCAGGTTTCAGTTTTATTCAGGTTTATAGTAAGTTGGGTCTGTTTGGGTATCAGGTCGATTCAAATCAGATTGGTTGATTTCGAGTTAGATCAAATCAAATTGGTTGATTTTTTGGTCAGATCAATATCTAATCAATTATTTTCGATTTGGGTAAACTTTAGTTCTTCACATCAGTTCAGGTTGAGTTAGGTATAAGTTAACTCAAGTGTATATAGAATTATTGATATATTTTTGTAAAAAAAAAGCATGCATTTTTTAAAAAAAGATCTTATCATTTGTGCTCAATGTGATTCAAATTCAATTATCATTTATGGATTTCATCCTTAAACTTTAAATATTTCAATTTCATCCTTAAATTATGAATTTCTTCTAAATTAGTCCTTAAACTTTTGAACTTTCAAATTTCATCCCTAAACTATGAATCTTATTCTAAATTAGTCCCTAAAATTTTAGATCTTTCAATTTCATCCTTAAGAATTTAGGATAAAATTGAATTATTCAAAAAGTTTAGGGACCAATTTAGTATGAACATCATAGCTTGGGAATGAAAATGAAATGTTCAAAAGTTTGAGAACTAATTTAGAATAATACTCATAGTTTAATGATGAAATCGAAATGTTTAAAAGCCTAGGGACTAATTTGAAATGAGGGTTATAGATTAGGGACATATGATGGAATTAACTCATTAATAATTATTCATAATTTGATTTAAATAAATTGAAAACTAGGCTAAAATAAGTTATTTTAGTATTTTTATACACTTTAACTCAATTATTGGGTTAAAATCAGGTCAATGTTCGGTTCAGATCGTGTTTAGATAAATTGAATTCTGGTTACTATCGGTTCAGGTTATTTTCGGTTCGTTTGCTTTTGGTTCGGGTTACTTTCGGTTTAACTAAAATTTGGGTCAATTTCGATTTGGTTCGAGTTACTTTCAGTTTAGTTGGAATTTGATATTCAATGGCACAAGTGAATATGTTTCACATTAGAAGGAGAAACCGTGTCATGAAAATCCTTAAGAAAACAGTTATAATCAGATTCATAATGGAATCTGAATTTATAACTCTAGATAAGTTTGGAGAATAAGTTGAATGACTTTGTAAGCTCTTGGAGGATATTCTTGAATGACCGAAACATGTTCCCATAGTATACATATATTGTGACTAGCGTAGAATTTCACGTAGAACGATAAGTCGATACATATGTGTTGTCGACATAATACCATAAACAATTTATCTCAATTGAGTTATTTCTGTTGATTTTATAATATCAAAGGATAACATTGTGGATTCGCTAACCAAAGGGTTAAATCGATATCAAGTTGAGAAAAATTTAAAGGAATGTGACTAAAGCCCGTGAAATTTAAAGGCTTTATGTGAAGGAAAACCCTATCTTATTGACTAGAGATCCCAAGATCTAGGTTCAAAGTGATAGCATAATTGTAACACCCCCAACCCGTATCCGACCCGGATACGAGTCCGAAGTGTCACATTGTCTTTTCAAACATTTATTCATATAAAATAGTGAGTAATTTAAAAACTTTTATAACATTGAACTTATTCAAAACGTTTACAAAACTATTCAGAGCTTATACAATATATTCTTTTGATTACATGCCAACTAAAACTTTATTTATTAAAATACGTATTATTCACCTCTTTTCTGATCTGGCATTTGGTAAGAAGAACTGACCTGTCTTGCTCCATATTGCTCTTTACTCTTCTCGAAACCTACGTGTGAAACAATCACACGCTAAGTCGTTGACTTAGTGAGGCATATAAACATATAATAAAAACCATAGAACATTTCATATAACAAAACACATACCTGTACAAATACTATCATTATCATTAATATATCTATCATATAATATCATACGTTTTTCCAATCAATACCCATTTCATCCGATGAATATGTATTCTAAATATTTGATCATGACATTTCAATATGCATGTATCTATTACACGATAACATATATAATCATATCATGCACATACGAAACTTACCTTCTTGTACCACTTTCACTTTAAAGTTTGTATTTCAATTGCCCATGTATATTATTGAGAATAGAGGTATGTGAGTACATTGAGGTTGTGCACTAATGTTGTCACCACAGCTCGTATCAATTCCCTCATGGGGCACCGAACCTTAGTTCAGTATTCGTCCCGTAGGACCACTGTATATGTCTCGTAGGACCACTATGTCCCGAAGGACTACTCCTTAAGAACCACATACATAATACAATGGCTCCAATAAGTGTACCGAAGTACTACATATAGGTTCCACATAATTACATACATGTCCCGAAGGACCACGTAGAACCCTCGACTCTTGGCATGCCAACTATACCTATAGCTCTCATATCATATACTATGGGCATTATTCTTATGTTTCATATCACTTGTTCCTTTTCTTCTGTCACATACCATATGTATGTGTGAACATACATCTCATATCATATAACCTTTATCTCAAGTGCCTGTAATCACGTATTACATGTAATCACGTAGATCATTTCTCATTTTTCATGTAAACACACATGTCATATCTTATTCACATATGTTCATATATACATCATATATCACATAAACATATCATCTTACAATACATACAAAACATATCAATAATACATATTCACATATACCTATCACTTCATTATCCTTATTATTATTCTTATCATCACCATTAATCCCTTTTACTTACCATATTCATATCAATAATACATATACCTATGCACACATATAAATCATAACAAATACATACTTCTATGAATTCATGTTTTTCACTATTGGAAATAGACTTATCACAAGTCTTATTTTCCCTTGAACCTCATATACTAGAGAATGTACACTCACCTTAGCTTTGCTTTGATTCGATTATAATCCTTCAATTGATCCGGAACGGAATCACGTTCTATATCTACATCATCATACATAGATCTATATTAGTATTATAACTAATATACTCTAATGGTTCACTCTTTAGACCAAGAGAAAAGTTAATTTCATCTTTTAATGAAGGTATGCATCGATGCACTACTGATGCATCGGTGCATAAAATGTATTCGATGTTTCCTTATTAATGGGATGCATTGATGCACTACTTATGCATCGATGCACAAATTGCATTCAATGTATTTATTTTAAAAGAGTGCATCGATGCACTACCAATGCATCGATACACCTTCAAACAATTTCTGGGGTTTTAACATTGATGCATCGGTGCACTATGAATATGCATCGATGCACTCTGCCCAGAACCTCTTTTTGAACCCAAAAAATCCTTCTTTTTGAATTAAATCCTTCATATTTCAACCCCTTTCATATTCCTAACTTTCATATACATAATTAAACTCATTAATATTCATTTATCTCATCTTTAACCTTAATATCCTCTCCTCTTTAGGAATTTCAAGAATCATACCCTATTTTCCACATGTTTCAAATCCAATTCTAACACTTAATACTTCTTAATTAAGCTGATGGCAAGTCAAATCCAACTTTAGAACTTCAAAAACCTTTCTATAACAAAAGTTCATTTATAAACCCTTAATAGAAATTCCTTTCTAATTCTATCTCTTTGGTGTTTTAAACTTATATAAGCTTTCCTTAAGCTTATATAACCCTCAAAGACTCAAATCCAACTTAAAACTTTCAAGAAATCAAAAGCTAAATCAAACTTACCTTTGCTCTTGGCTTCCACGTGAAGAAGAAGAAGAAATGAGAAGAGAACTCTGGAGAATTCTCTCCCTTTCCACGTGTATATAATTCTATTTTTTTCCTTAAATGATCAAATGACCATTTTACCCTTTATTTCCTTTAATAATTACTAAATAACCTTCATCATATATATCCAATAATCATTGAACTACTTCATTCTTCTACTTTAGTCATCAAATTCTAAAACTTTACAATTTGGTCACTAACCCATAATTTGGGATGTTACAATAATTGCATAAATCGTGTATGGTCACTGTGAGATTTTCTTATTCCAAGTTCATTCCTATAATGTAAACAGTGATCAAAGTGGTATAGGATAAGTAAGTCTTTTAATGACCATTGTGTGTTGCGGTGAGCCGAGCAACATAAGTCACCTATGTGAGAGTGAAGTGGGGTCACTTCAAGGAGACTATTAGGCATAGTTCTTTCAAACTCTTGCAGAACCAGACAATGTCCATGGCTTTAAGGAAATACCCATGAGAACTAAATTCTTATAACAGAGATAGCTGTGTGAAGTATGTCATCATTTACACAAATGACAGAATAATTCAAGGACATCACGTCTACTATTTAGCTAATAAAGTAAATATACTGTCACAAGAGAAGGTTCAAAGGAAGACACCTACCTATACTATACAACTATTGATCATAGAGGCTATCACCACATCGGGTAAAAATATTTTTGATAAAATCATTAATTTCATTCATGTGGTGGATTGTTAGAAAAAAGTTAAATTTAATTGATGGATTTAATATTTATATTAAATCCATATTCCTTTTTACTATTACAAATTAAAATATATTTTTAATTTGAATATTAGTTGTATAATTACTCTTTAAATATGTCAATTTTAAAAGGTAATTGTTATCTTTTTTAACTTTGAATATTAAAGATAATTATATACTTGTGAATATTTTAAATTGAAAAAAATATCCATTTAAGTTTGAATAGTAAAATGTATCTACATCTTTTAAATATTTCAAATTAAAATATATTATTATTTGTTTACATTTAAATATTAAAAGATATCTGATTGGATTAAATCTTTCTTGAAAATACCCTATAAATACTGAGAAAACCTATTAGTTTTTTCATATCTCAAAATTCAAGAACTTCTCTTTTCTTGAAAAATATTTTCTCTTCTTGTTAGTTTTCCGATGATAGTCGAAGGCAATGATAGTTCATATTCTCGAAAGTTTGTGCAACTATTCATTAATCATTTAGTTGTTGTATCCTGGGAGACAAATGACCAAAGATCTTGAGCACCAAAGGAGTGGCCGAAAATATGTCTTAAGTAAAATGTGTAGCGACAGACGTCAATTGTTTCTGATCTCAAGATCAAAATCAAAGAGTATTTTATCTTCCATTTATTTTATTTTTATTTTTAAAGAAGTTTAATTTCTCCTTTTTATTTTCTCAAGTTTGATTTCATCTCGGATTGTTATTTCGAATAACAATCTCAAGACAGAGAAAACTTGTTCTATCCCTTTGATTTTATAATGATATTTGTTTCATTATTATTTTTCTATATTATTCTCGGATTAAAGTAATTTTTTCTAACAATACCACTGGCAAAACCGTAAATCAAAGTCGAGATCCACGAACACAAATCAATTATCCAAATTCAATCCGAAGGTCCAAAGTAGGGAAGAACAATATGGTAATAAATAAGCGTCATCTTGATCAGTCACGACGATGTTGAAACAACCCTTAGAAAAGATAAATGAAAAACAATGACCAAACAATCGAAAAAATACTAAAAAACAGAGAAAATGTGCCATAAAGACAAACTTATTGAGAATTAAAAACAAGAGAAAAATAAAGATGTGATATAAAATAATAAAAAGTCAATAAAAAATTTTGACGATCAATGTAAGTTTCAATAAAATGGATTATTAATTTAACATATATATCATATACTTCAAAGATTGTTGACAACCATTATAAATAATTACATGGATTAAATTTGAAGATACTTAACCATATAAAGCAATAAGCATTAGATATGAAGTTACCAAAATTGAAGTAGCATAGCCAAACAAATTACCAAAATATAAAACAAAATTTTAGAAAGAGCCAATCTGAGAAGGGAGAAGAAATTAAAGGGGCATTCGTGTAAAATGAAAAAAAAACCTTCAGCAACACCCCATTTCCCATCATCTAGACCCTCCGGATTAAAGCTCCAACATTTCCTCTGCAAACAAAAAAAAAATTGAAAAATAAAAGGGGAAAATATCCACATCGGAATTCACCACCGCCGGAGGCGCCGTCGTTTGAAACGCCGGCGCTTCCGCCAAACGGATCGAACATTTCCAGTAAAAGCATCTAAAAACCATGAAGCGAGGCTTCAGCTTTTCTGTAACCGTTGTCGTCTCGGCCATCGTTTTTATTTACTATTGTACGGTCTTCATTTTCATTGATCGCTGGCTTGGTCTAATGACCTCCCCTGGTATCATGAACGCCTTCGCTTTTACCTGTGTTGCCTTCATGTGTGTGTTGAATTACGTCTTTGCCATCTTCGCGGATCCGGGTCGGGTTCCGTCTTCTTTCATGCCCGATATTGAAGATCCCGGAGTTCCTATCCATGAGATAAAACGCAAGGTACGCTGAAAAATCAGACAGAAGACTTGATTTTTCTGCTGAGGACGCTTATGTTTCCTGTCTGAACCACGACGAAGGATTGATTTTGATTTTTTTTGTTATAGTTTGGATGAAGTTTTATGTCTTTAATAAAAAAGATACTACTTCTCCGATTTGGTTTTGTTAGAAATGAAGAAATTAATTTTTTTTGGCATTTTCATGATTATTGCATGTAAAATAGCCGATGTTGGAGTTGGAATAGATTAGCAAATTTTGCTTGAGGTGAGAAAAAAGATCTTTGGTTCTCTAATTATGCTTGGATTTGGTGGAAGTTTTGGAAAAATGAGAGGTGTATTTACCTGAATTGCAGGTTTTTATAATTATGTTCTTATTGTGTCAAAAATCCCCAAATATGGAGATGAGCAAAATGCATTGTAAAAAGACATTCTAATCTCTGTTGATCAGTAGATGGCCTTTTCAGAAAATTGAGCCGAAATATTTGGTTCATTAGTGTGTGAAAGAAAGATTTTAAAACTATGCCCTTTAGTGTAACAGGGGTTTGATTGATATGCTGCATGGTAGAAAGGCCTTACCATTGCATCAAGGTTTAGTCATTGAATTCTGTTATGTGATATTTCATTATTAATCATAATAGTGACTGTTATTTTGGCTCGGCATCATTTGATTTATGGTGATGCTCCAGCTGTCATTGATTGCTCTCTTAACTACAAGTTATTTTGTTGCCATAACCTGACAATATTTGTCATCTTCATCATATTGTAATTCTTTGTTTGACAAATGGATACCTTAAAAGCATGTGTTGACGTAATTGTGCGTCACGTTTGATCTCACATATTAATGTTGATTTTACCTGGAACCAAAACCATTGAAAAAAGATGGAATTCCCTGTTTGCTTGAATCATGTTTTCTTTTCAAAGATTGCTAGTGATTTTTATGCTGGTTAAGGATTTGTGCAGAACTCTTAAGTCAAAATAATCTCAAAGGGACAAACTTCACATGTAAGTGGAGTTAAATCGTGTTAAGTTGGGTTGACTCTGGAAAGTATGCTTCAAGCATGGTAATATTGTAAATAAATGTGGTCAATGAATTTTTTTTTTGCATTTGGGAGGTTAATAGACTTATGTTTTAATCGCATGGCTTTATTTTGTTCATCTATTTCTTTATAGTTACCTTTCTTCAGAATATTTTGTAGGGAGGGGATTTGAGATTTTGCCAAAAGTGTTCTTGTTTTAAGCCTCCTCGTGCACATCACTGTCGTGTTTGCAAAAGATGCATTCTGAAAATGGTACGTGCAATCTATTATAATATCTGTGCATGTCTCAAATGCCCTTAATGTTAGATAAGATGATAGTATTACCATATTAGATTAATGTTTTTTAATTGCTATAGATAAGTGTTTTGTTGTTAGTGGTCTGTTTATCAGATAAATATTTGTACGTCAGATAGGTTATTTGAATTTCAGAATACTAGATAAAGATTACCTAGTGTGATAAGATTTAGATTCTGTATATATGACCACTAAAATACTGTATTCTGATATATCATTTTTGAATAATAATTCCAGAAAATAAGTTTTCCACATGATAAATGTTTATTGAATATGATAATACTATCATATATAATGCACTAAAATTGCTCTTTTTTATTATAAGGATCACCATTGCATTTGGATAAATAATTGCGTCGGCCATGCCAACTACAAGGTTTTCTTTGTCTTTGTTGTATATGCCATGATTGCTTGCCTCTATTCCCTGGTATGTCATATTGAAACAATATATTTATTTCTCCTTTGATCTTTAAATTGTCTTTTCTGATTTCAAGCTCTTTCTTATACTCTTATTACGTACTTATTGCCTTGCACTAAGTGCCTCTTCTTCCTTTGGATTGATTTATGTCCTGGTCCTTCTCTCATTTGTTTCTTATTTTCTCTTAAATGACAGGCATTACTTGTGGGGAGCTTAACTAATGATTCCCATAATGATAAGCAGCAAAGTGCTGACTCTTTCAGAATCGCATATGTAACATCAATGATTACCTACCTTTTACAGCTAGAGTTTACCATATTCGTGTTATGCTTATAACTGACCATTTTCAGGTTATTTCTGGACTGTTGCTAGTCCCCTTAAGTATAGCTTTAAGTGTTCTCTTGGGTTGGCATATTTACCTTATTTTGCAAAATAAGACGACCATTGAGGTAATTAGGATTGTTTTACATTGTATTGTTGCTTATTGCTAATTTACTTTTGCATTTAGAATAATTCTTTTACTTATTTCCTTGAAATATATTTTTAAAATATGCAGTATCATGAAGGGGTGAGAGCTATGTGGCTTGCAGAGAAAGGAGGGAATGTCTATAAACATCCGTATGATATTGGTGCCTTTGAAAATCTAACAACGGTAATAACTAGTAATTAATTTTCTCTCCATTTTATATGCTGATGAATGTAAGATGTTGCATTGATGGATTTTAGAAGACTTGGTGATTAGGGTTTTGCCTGGATGAATTCTAAGGAAACATCACTTCTTTACTGTTAGCTTTAGATTGTAGCTTTTCTGGATGTTTGAAATATCCTGTTATCTTATTTTATCGTAAGAAGTCTGTTTATGCCAATTATTAACCAGCCTACTATGGTGAGCTGATTATCTACTAGGTCAGCTGAGGTGGACCAACACTAGATTGAACATCATTAACTTGGTTCTTTTTTTGCCTTGCTTCATTCTCATTTATATAGAAGGTTGTAACGTTGTTATAGCTCATATTTCATCTGTTGCCATCTGTTTGTTTTAGGTATTGGGTCCAAGTATCTTCTGCTGGGTATGCCCCATATCAAGACACATAGGTAATGGTCTTCGTTTTCGCACAGCTTACGATATAATATCTTCTTCATAAACTTCAAAATGAAGTTTCAATTTCGTTTTTTCTACATTGCCTTGACAATAATGAATCTTGTGATGCTTGAGGGATCGGTATATGCTTACCTTGTGATCACATCTGGTAGTCCCCTTTTAAGTTATCCTAGCACATTTTCTGTTTTGTTTTGGAACTCCGTGGGAAAGAAAAGGAAATAGGAAAAGACCATCACGTAAGTCTTGAAACTGTTGCTACAAGCAATAATCGTGGAGGATGTGAAAGAATCTGTCAATTAACCAGGCAAAACAGTCGAATTAGAAATAGGAACGGTGTGGTGTTACTTATTTTCCCCTCTTTAACTCTTTCCTTTTTCTTGAGCATATGGTTTGTGGGTGGTTTACTGGTAGGTAACCTTGTCCATAAAGAGCGCATCATTGTAGAAGTGATCATGCTAATCAAGACAACAAATTGTATCAATCATGTAAAAGAAACTGTAAAATCCTTTTCAACTCAAATAAAGGTTTCTTTAAGGTATTTGTTTTCCTTTTTAACTCAAGACAATCACTCTTCTACTTTCTCTTTTATCTCTTTGTTTTATCCCCAGTTCTACCACGGTACTCATATAACTCTATAGGGGGCAAAGGGGTTTATTTGTTTAACATCTTTATCCCATAATTACCTGTCACTTGGAAATAATTAGCTAATATATTATTTCAACTTAGAGTGTGTGTTGAGCAATTATTATTATTATTGTTATTGTTATTGATATTGTTAGGGTAAAGAATACAAATGGTCATTGAACTTTTCAAATGCTTGCATTTAGGTCTTCCAACTTTTAAAACTTGCAATACAGTCACCAAACATTTAGTTCGTTTGCATTATGGTCTCCGATATAACGGCTGTTTCACTGTCGTTAGGGTAAATTATATAAATGGTCACTAAACTTTTCAGGCATTTGCATTTAGGTCCCCTAACTTTTAAAACATGCAACACAATCATCAATTACATTCTAAACCACAAATTCTAAAATACTTCAATTACATTTTAAACCTTAAATTTCAAAATACTTCAATTACATGTCCAACCCCAAATTCATAATTCATTCTCAAAATCTGCCATAACAAGCTGAACTTGAAACAATAACCTTAAACCCTCAAAACATAACTATTTTGAAAAATTTAACCTATTGTAAGTGAATAATAAGTGATTATGTTGGGTTTAGGGTTATGTTGGACTTAAATACTCAATTTAATTTATAAAATAGTTAGCTTGAAATTTTTTCGATTTGAGTTTATAAAATTTAAAACAAGTCGAATTGAATTGAATTTTCGAGTTTCTGTTTAAATTTAATTATAAATATTTATCATATTATAATATTATTTGATTCTAATTCAATTTAATTTATAAAATAGTTGCTCAATTTTTTTTTCGATTTGAGTTTATAAAATTTAAATCAAGTCGAATTGAATTGAATTTTTGAGTTTATGTTTAAATTTAATTATAAAGATTTATAATATTATAATATTATTTGATTCTAATTTAAATAGTTTTTTTAATCATATACAATACATATATATCTTCATATTTTTCTATATGTGGTATACATATATCATAAGAGTCGAGGGACTTGATTCAAACTTAAAAGTTAATCCACTAATTACTAAAAATTTTGAGATATTCAAGTTGTATTTTACAACTCGATTTTAATTTGAATTTTTTTTTAAGTTGAGTTTATGAAATTACAACTCAAAGTAAATTTGTATCAAATTTTTTGAATCAATTCAAGTCGAGAAATAATTTTTTTGAATCGAATTGAGTATTGTTCACTTATAGTTGGTTAAATCTAACTTTTAAATCCAAAACCCAATGTAATCACTTATTGTTATGACCCAAAATGAACTAAATGTTGTTGATTATGTTGGATTAATTGGTGGGAAAATTTAGTATTTAGGGTTATGTTTTGAGGATTTAGGGTTGTTATTTCAAGTTCAATTTGTTATGGTAGATTTTGAGAATGAATTATGAATTTAGAGTTGGGCATGTAATTGAAGTATTTTGGAATTTGAAGTTTAGAATGTAGTTGAAGTATTTTAGAATTTGGGGTTAGAATGTAATTGATGATTGTGTTGTAAGTTTTAAAAGTTGGGGGACTTAAATGCAAGCGCTTGAAAAGTTCAGTGACCATTTATATAATTTACCCTAACGGTCGTTACGTCGGGACTATATTGCAAACGAATTAAATATTTGGTGATTGTATTGCAAGTTTTAAAAGTTGGGATCTAACTGCAAGCATTTGAAAAGTTCAATGACCATTTGTATACTTTACCCTTATTGTTGTTATCGTCGTCGGAGGTTTGTATATCCATATATGTGCTGAACATTGTTACAGGAAATGGGTACTTTGATAAAAATGAAGCTAGTTATATGTTCGAATTTTGTTTTTTAATCATTATAAAATTTGAAGAAGATGGTTATCACTTGATGCCCCTAAAAATTTTAAATTATTGTATATTTTAAAATTTGTATTTTATTTTGATAATCTGTTTCTACTTCTAAAATTTTATAAGATAGATATTTTATAAATTTATCTCATATTATAAAATTTTGTTTTCATCCGGCTTGAATGTTGGTGGTTGGTGTCAGCTTAAAATGGCATTATCCCAAAACATGTGTGAATTTTCAGGTGGGAAATTGGGGTCAGAGTTGACCCAATCGAGTAATTCTTTGTAGTTTTACCATATAAAAAAGCCATTTATTTTTAAACAAAGTGATTTCAAAAACTTGGAGGGTCAAGTAGAATTTCTGA
This sequence comes from Hibiscus syriacus, assembly GCF_006381635.1. Taxonomy (NCBI): domain Eukaryota; kingdom Viridiplantae; phylum Streptophyta; class Magnoliopsida; order Malvales; family Malvaceae; genus Hibiscus; species Hibiscus syriacus. The sequence continues at coordinate 7,031,618 of NW_024062800.1, read as the reverse complement.
TTCGAATTATAAACAAAAGCCAAAAAAAAAAAATGGGGGAGGGGTTATTCTAATGCCGAGTAACCTGTAAAAGCTAAATGTAAATGGTGAATTTAGTTTTCAAGAGGCATTAATTGCCTGTCAAGTAACCTGAAACTTGGGGTTTAATTGGAAACTTCTTGGGTAGACAATGTTAAGTTCCTTTTTAAGGAGAATTTTATAAAATTTATTTCAAGGTTTAATTGAGAAAATGTTTTTAATGTGTTTCTTCATCAGTATTTAAAGGTCTTTTTGTTATCTATCTCACTCTAAATTTTAGTTCTGTTACAACAACGTTGGTCATTGACATCCATTTGTTTTACATTAATTCTTATTTAATAATAAAAAACTTGGAAAATAAATTAAATAATATTTTAAAAAGTAAACTATGTAATTATAATTTAACTAAAAGTAACCCGGTGGTTCTTTTCAGTGGAACGATTGATTTCCACAACCTAGATTATCTTGGCTTTTTTTTCCCCAAGTATATGTTTAAAAGAAATTATTTCATGGATTCAATTTATCACGTCATCCATGTTTCAATGAATCACATCTATTAATGTTAAAATAACTTTCAAATAACTGCTCACTCTTTATTTACATGTAGGAAAGAAGTGAAGATTCAACTTGAAAAAAAAGAGATGGAAAAATGTTGTTGATTGGGACCACAGATAACGTGGTGAATTGATCCATCTAGTAAATTTTTTTTTAAATTATAAATTTTATGATTGATAAAATTAAATAAAACCCAACGTGGTTTACCTCCTTCCATGTAGTACAACCATAACCTTTTAGTATAATATCAACATTATTCCCCAAAGTTTATCAAAATGATCATTTTGACCCCTATTAGTCTAAAACATTTTGACTTTCACTTTGGGGCAACCCTTCTACAAATGGAAATCATTAACTAACAAATGATTAACGCTCTAAAATAGGGGTTTTTCTTGATGTAAAATGAAACATCAAGGGTTAAAATGTTCCAGAAAAAAAGAATAAATATCAAAGTGACTATTCTATTAAATATTAGGGGTCTTTTTGCCCTAAAATGAAACATTAGGAGCCAAAATACTTTAAAACATAGAATAAGAGTCAAAATGACTATTTTGATAAATGTTGGAAGCTAATTTTGAGATTATACAAATCTATACTCTCATTTCATATTTGTATTGAACCATAGTTGATCCACCATGAGATTTCGAACTTCTAGTAAACATCATTCAATTTCAAATCTATTTGAAAAGAAAATAATGTTTATGGTTTAAATTCTTAATCAGATATCTATTAAATAGGAGAAATTATTTCATGGTATCGACTTATCATGTCATATATGGTTCTAATGAATTACATCCGTAAATTTTAAAATAATATCACCCATTTTTTATTTACACGTATAAAAGAGGTGAAGATTCACCTTAAATAAAAATAAAATGAAAATATATTATTGGTTGAAACTAAGATGACATGATGAGCCAGATTCATCTAATAATTTTTTGTTATCTCTTGTTTATGTGCATTTTTGTGGCCTCCAAGGATTTAAATAGTGTTCGCGGTCGCATTTTTGGTCTTGTCGCGTTTATTGCGGTTGTGGACATAACAAATGCCATCGCGGTCACTACAGGTGTCACGGTCGTAAATTTTTTTAAATTTCGCACAACTTATTCTAAAATATAATAATTATAATTATAATTATAATTATAATGAATCATTTTAATGATTTTTAGAATATTTTCTAAGCGAAAATGGCATATATTTAATTACACTAGTTTAACATGATAATCAAAATGTAATGAACTATGAAAAATGAAGGTTGAATTTTTTTAATGGAATTTGAATAAACTTAAAGAATAATACTAAATTAAATAGAATTAAAATAAAAGTATAAATTTAAAGAATACAAAATTATGACTAAATTAAATAAAAATTAAAATTTATATTCTAAAGTAAGGGATAAATTATAAATTTTAAAAAGTGAAATGACTGGCAAATTAATATATCTTTTTAAAATATATTTTAGAATATATTTAAAAAAACAAAAAATAGTAAATGAGAGTAGACGGCCCGTACATACACATCTTATTTTTTGAATTGAATAATAATTAAAGAACATTCAAGAAGATATTAACTAAGTCTCCCTTACTTTGAACCATTTGTTTTTCACATGATTCATTTAATAGTGGTGGAGAGAATTGGATCTAGAAAATTTTTTCTAGAAAATTAATCAAAAGTTTTTGCTTTCTTGATTTCTTACATTCTCAAATGGAAGCTGAAGCTCATTCCGTTGTTGCTCAACTTCTTCACCGGATATGTCACCGTCGTCTTTCAGGTGGGCCCACAATTAGGCTTTGACTTGAAATAAAAGTTAGAGTCGCAACCGATCATTTTAAAGAAATATTTAGACTGATCGGACACCATCTTAGCTGATCTGCATTTTACTAGAAATATGTCGGATTTAGGAGTCAGTTACAGTCAAGGAAGGATTAGCACCCTTGAGCTACCCTTTCGGTACCATTTAATTTGTCGGTTGTGTTAATTGCAAAAATTTAAATTTAAAAATTCAATTCGAATTGCTTACCTTTTATCGATTGAAATAAATACTGAAAAAGTCAAAAAGACGTTAGATGGTAAAATAAGAGAAATATCAAATAAAAATTAAATAGTAAAAAAAGGAAAAATAAATAAATAAATAAATAAATAAATAAATAAAATATTTTTATAAAAAATAAAACATGTCATATAGAAAAGAATGTTTAAAAAATATTAAATTTCAGGGAGAAAAATAAAACAAAAATGAAAAAATGAAAAAATATTAAAAGAAAAAAATAGAAAAATAAAAAAATAGAATAAAAAAGCAAGGAAAAATAATATAAAATAAAAAATAAAAAAAGTGTTAAAATTTAAAGAAAATACAAATAAGAAAAAATGATCAAATTGAAATGAATTAAAATTCATGGATCAAATTGATACTAAAAATGGGATGCAAGAGAAAAATATAAAGTTAGGGGACCAATTTCCAAAAAAATACATAATGAAAACAAGTATTAAATTGAATAAATTGAAAATTCAGAGATAAAATTACAACAGGTGACCAAAACGGATTACACATCAAAATATGAGGGACTGCAGAAATAATTTAACTATTGGTTAATTACACAACAGTCCCTCGGTTATAAATACCCCCAAACCAAAAAAAATAACATTCTCACCTCATTTCTAAAAAACCATCTCCTCTAAAAAAACTCTCTCGCCCAAAACCGGCCGGCAGAAGGACGGTCACGCTTTTCGGCCCAGTCTCCGCCGTCCGTCGACCGCCACCACTTCAACGTCACAAACCCAAAACTGGAACCCGAACGCCCTAAAAATCACTCCCCCGACGTAGATCTAACTTAAAAGTTACGACCTTTACTGTTTTTCGACGCGTCTTCTCGGCTTTCTGACGACCTTTAGCTTTCTCTGGCGGTGAAGAGCCTCCTCCTTTGTGTTGGTTCTTCTTCTCCGATGAGATTTTGGTTTCTGCTTTTATATTTTTGAATGATTTGGCTTGATTTTCATATGCTTTGCTATGGTTTTCGGTGCTCTTGGATTATTTTGTTGGTTGGTATTTGTTGTTTGGGTTTGTCTGATCTTTTACTTTCGTTTGTTTCTTTGTTTTTGCTGGTAATTGGCTGCTCATCGTGTCTCGTTATGTTTCATTGTTTGTGGTTCTCCGATGTTTTTTTCCTTGGCCTCACCGAGGGCTTTTTATAGCCCTGATCTTCACCGTTTTGAGTCCTGAACATGTGGGATTTGTGGGCTGTTTACTCGTTCTTATTTTCTCGTGAACGCCGCGGATGGTTTAGTCCCGGGGATTTCGGCCAGTTGGTAACCTTGCTGGCGCGTTACGTCTACGCGCATGGATTGATCTCCCCATACAACGCTCTTGAACTGAAGATGAAACCCTAACCCTCTACTGGGTTAGGCAGACAGGTTTGAGCCCTTTGATTTAGATCTGTACCCTAATTTTTTGAAAATAAAATAGTAATAATAATAAATAATAATAATAAATAATAATAATGAATAAAAATAAATAATATTAATATATAATAAAAAATCTTTTTTAAAAACTATATATTATATATGCTTTTAAAAATGGTTTTCAAAACCACATAATATATATTTGCAAAAATTGTTTTTAAAACTATATATTATATATTTTCAAAAATATTTTCAAAACTATATAGTATACATTTTCAAAAAGTATATATTATATATACATTTTCAAAAACCAATTTTTAAAAAACAGTATATTTCAAAAAAAAATCAAAACTATACTATATTAAAAAAAAAACTCCGGAAAAAAATGAGTGTCTACAACTATCCCTCTTTGTCTTTTTTCGTGTAACAAAAAATAAGACAAAGATAAAAATGACACAAATTTTCGTTCGGCATGAAGGGGTCACTAAGTCTAATATCCTCCATTGTGGAATTGAAAATTGACTCTGATATTACAATTAGGAATAACTCCATGTTAAATTGAGTTGCAGATGACTCCTCTATCGCGAAGTTGAGTCAGTTTTACAATGATTGAAATCGTAGCTTAAAATTTGGATCGGAAGGTGACTTCTTGTTGCCAACTCGTAGTCGACCTTGGTCTTTCCCTCGGTTTAAAGACCTCGATTTGAAAATTTGACTGGAAAGTAGTTCCTCGACACTACCATTTGGTTGATAGGCCCTCGAGCTAAATGGAATTGAATTCGAAGGTTTTCATTGGCAGATAATTTTCCTTGACTTAAGCTATGTTGTACTACGCTAAGAGATTGCCCCATATCTTCTTTTTGACTTAAAGACCTCGACTTAAACTTTAACAGGAAAGTAGTTCTTTGCTGTCACTGAGCTGAATGAAATTAAACTCGAAGGTCTTTGTTGTCAGATAGACCTTCTCACCTTGAGCTATGCTGTAAGTTTGATATGCCATTGAGCTGAATATAATTGAACTCGAAGGTTTTTATTGACAAATAGCCTTTCTGGCCTTAAGCTATGCTGTAAATTTGATATGCCCTTGAGCTGAATGTAATCGAACTCGAAGGTTTGTTAACGGATAACCTTTCTCACCTTGAGCTATGTTGTAAATTTGATGTGCCCTTGAGCTGAATGTAATCGAACTCGAAGGTTTTGGTTGACAGATAGCCATTCTCGCCTTGAGCTTTGCTATAAATTTGGTATTCCCTTGAGCTGAATGTAATCGAACTAGAAGGCTTTTGTTGACATATAGCCCTTTTCGCCTTAAGCTATTCTGCGAACAGTTCTTTAAGTGAAGAATGGATCCCTTTCACGGGTCTAAGCCAATCGTAATTCTTTAGATGATTCCTCTTCATGAGAAAGTCAAGTAGTAATTTCTGTCAGTCGGATATCATCCGTCGTGGAGTTGAAATCTGGCTTGAAAACATTAACTAGAAATTGGCCACTCATCGTTGAGTTAAGCTGAACTGTATCTGTTCTAAATTGGCTTTCAAACCCGTCTGAATTTTATTCTAAGATCTGTCGATCTTTCAATATGTCAAGTTGGTTTAGGTGTAGCTCCTCGCTGCTGAGTTAAGCAACCATCATTGATATTTTTTAAGGTGATTTTGAATCGAGTATCTTTCGTCTTGAAGTTAAAACTTGACTCTAAAGCTACAAAAATTATGTATGCGGGAAAAATGATAAATTTGATACTCTTAAGTATGTCTAAGATGTATGCAACATGAATTAGTTTTGGTTTTATCTTCTGGATGGAGTCTCGTTCTTTGTCTGCCAATCTGGTCCTTGGAATCGATCATGCCCCATTTTCTTCTCGGGTTGCAGCTTCAAGGACGTTTAACATTTGAGATTATCCCATTTGAAAATGTTTTTCTCCTTTCTCTTATTTTAGGAAAAATATAAGAATTTTGTAAAATATTGCCTTTTAATTCAGGCTCAAAATCGAATCAAATCATAAACATGAGTTCATTAAAAATCAAAAGAATCAATAGCTCTTTAATGCTTTCAGAATTATAGCTCTTTGAAAAATGTCCAAATTGATGAGTTGGCTTCAGGTTAGCCTCCTATTTTCTAAGGTTTCGGCCACCAAAATGTCATTTCTTTCTCGGTCCTTTTGAACATTGCAACATGCTCCTATTTTCTGGCTGGGTATTTTAATCGGATGCGGACAAAATGACGCATCTAGCATAATCAATTACTAGACTTTCTAAAACACTTCTATTTCAGTTCTCTGAAATCTTTCATTTGTTCAAGCTTCGTAGGCTCCTCTAACGAAGGCAGTGCAGAAATATCGGTCTAAAAATGAAATTCCTAAGTGCTCATGTGAAATTAACTATAGAAGGTGTTATTTATCTCCCTTAGTACATCTTTTCCGAAACTCCTTATTTAGATAAATTTGATTTAATTTTCCATTGTCTGGCTAGCTTAAATCTTATCTATAAACCCGGGACGTTTAACCAATTTCTCTAGAGAGACAACTCAATATTATAATCACCTTTATCAGGTTAACTGAAGGGTTCATCTCATCACAAAGTCTTCGACCTGACAATTGCAGTGGAGCAAACACCAAATTGCCAAGTGTTCGAGCAATATCATGGTTCGAATGCAATCTATTCATAAAGTCAAGGCTTTCGAGTTTCCTCTATAACCAATTGCCTTAGTGGAATAGCTCAGCTTTACAGATTCAATTTCTTTTAAGATTTTCAAGAAGAACATATTATAGTCTAGGTGTTATTGAAAGTAATAAAAATCTCATCTTTAGAATTCAATTTCCAAACAACTGACCTAAACTAGATTCGACAATTCCATCTGTAAGGATCATGATCATCATCGAACGTTGTCAACAAAAGTATAGTCTAGTCAGTTTTGTAATGTTATCTGCAAAAGATACCCCATGTTGTCTGCTCATATACATACCTAAATACTAACCCTCTTGTTCATTCCCTTATGAGATGAGAAAGCTCTATCAATTCTTTGCAAGAGAAGGGTACGATGTTCGAGCGTATCTTCTGGGGTAAGGTCAAAGTCCTTGTTTTATCAATTTTAATCATATCACTTTGTCAAAGATTTATAGCTCTAATCATTTAAAGAGTTTTTTTAATTCAGTTCATATTCAAAGAATTTCAATTCTGCAAATTTGATTCATTGCTCACCATCTTTAAAGTATCATAAATTCATTTAAATTTCATTACAAAAAAACTGAGAAAAAAAATGAAAAACAAATTCAAATCAAATGTTGCAAATGATAAAATGATCTTCCTCCTCATTTAGATGCCCCTGAGTTGTTGAAGTCGATCAAAATTTTTTTATGCATCTTCTGGGTTCCCTTGAATCTTGTCTAGAAGTACCTAACGGTACATCTACAGTTGATTTTGGGTTGTAGATTGTAACACCCTTATTGGCGTTGTAGGTGTTGACGTTGTTAATCTCTTCATCCCTCCTCTTTATAGGATGTTTCTTACTGGCCTCCCCTTCCTCAATCTTGCCTTGCTTTATGGTCGTTTCTACCATCTCCCCGGCCATGACTAAGTCCAAAAAATCACCGGATTTGATTACAACCAGGTGCCTAAAGTAAGGAGCCCTCAGTGTTTGCATAAAGAGATTCTGAGTTTCTTTCTCATCCAAGAGTGGATGAACTTGCACAGCTAAATACCTCTATTTCTGTGCGTATTGTCTAAAACTTCCGTTATGCTTCTTCTCCATGCTTTGTAGAATAACTCGATATGGCCTCATATATTTGACGTGTTTGTATTGTTCCATAAATGATTTGGCTAAATCCTTCCAAGTCTTGATATGAGATCGGCTTAGTTGATTGTACCACCGGATGATTGAGCCTAACAGGCTCTCCTGGAAGCGATGGATCAGGATTTAATAGTTTCCTACATATCCTGTCATCTTTCGACAGACCATGGTGATGTGGGCGGATGGGCAAATGTTCCCAGCGAACTTCTCAAATTCCGAGGACTTGAATTTCGGAGAAAGAACCAAGTCTGGGACTAAACTGAGCTTTGTAGTATTGACTCCATAGTAGTCATGGTCTCATTTGACCACCTTCATTTGATCCTTCAATTGCTCAATTTTTTCTTCCATCTTCTTTGTCTTGTCTTCCTCGTCCAAATCCAGTATATGGTAATCACCCGGATTATTCTCAGGGTTAGATAAAGAAGTCTGTATCCTTACAGTAGATGAGGCCTTCGCTTTGGCAGTGGTCAAGTCCCCTTGTAGCCCTGGTACAATTCCAGGTGAGATAACCAACTGCGGGGTAGGAGGCATAGTTACCCCATCAGGCGAACTTGCCCCAAGCGCACTTGCTTGATGTAGGCCAGCTAACTTGGCAACAATATGATTAACCAAGGACTCTTGGCTCTTAGTGATCAAATCCAGAGTACTTTGATTATTCTGTTTTATCTTTTCTTCCAACTCTCGTTGTAACCTCAACATATTCTCTTCGAGTTGAGCAATTTTGGCTTCCATCTTCTTCTTATTCTTTGAGCGGGTGTTATGAGGATGAGGTGTGTCCAATGCTTGAGGTGGTATATCCAATATTTGTTCCCTTTTTTGATGAGACATTTTTTGTTAGTTAATGCGAATGTAAAGAAATGAAAATAACAAAATGCAAAATATGCTTGAATGCATGATGCATGAAATGTTCGAGGCATTGATCCAAAAATACGTCCATTATTATAAATAATCTTTATTGGGATAAAAGTGTTATTTCTTAAGACAAAAAAAATCCTCTAAAGGTACATTCTAACTAAATCTTCTAGACCTCGAACAACTTCTGACAGGTTAACTAGTCTTCTGCCTTCGTCGGTCACCGATTGAATACCCTGTCGAACCGCTCTGAATTTTCTAGCTAAACTGTGCAAGTGTTGAGCTACTTTTTGTATTTTTTTTCTCAGAAGTATCGAATGACTACATCTCTAGCTTTCATCCTTTGCTGAACTTGTTCCCTAACGGAAACACCGTTGGAGCCCTCCATCTATAGGAACTATTTGAAGTTCATTTGTCTGTTTCTTGAATTCGTCAACAATGGCCTCCAGTTTCAGCTATCACTTTTCCCTCTTGTTCTTGTTATCTTTGAAGGGATTCTCCAGGTCAGTAATCTTTTTCTTGTCTTTCCCATGCATGCTTTGCCAACCCATTTTTGAAAAAGTAGACTTTTGATGTACTTGATTGTGGGCACCATGTCTTCTTAATCGAATGTGACACATAGTTGCTTTGCATATTGTCCTCTTTTTCATTCTGAGTCATAGCCGGGCCTCTGCATTTTTCATCTCTTGTATTACAACACCTTTGTCCATTAATGCAAAATATTTACATTTAACGGACACGTTTTTGTGGTTCAACACCTCTTTTGAATGATGTAAATGATAAAAATAAAATGCAATAGAACAAAAATGAAAAGATTTAGTGAAGTAAGGATAATAATCAAAACAATAATGAAAATAAAAAGTCCTACCCTACATGATATCTACCCCACATGCTTATTATTCCTGCCCAGAAATGATCTTTATCCCAAAAGTTGATTTTGAACAAGTTCTAACCATATAAACTTCTAGTTCACATGCTCTTGAACAAAAAATAAACTAGGAAATAATCTCAAAACAACCTAGGGTTTTAAATGAAGTTTTGGTGTGGGCTCTAACTCTTTGTATTCTCTCGATTTAGGTTCTAGAAAAATGTACCTGAGTTCTCCTTGCTGGTGCCCCCTTGAGCTGGCCAGACCCTTAGTCCTAAGCCTATTACAAGCTTATGTGAACTAAGTTAAACTCGAGAGGATACATTCCCTTATGTCTATGCGGAGAATAAATTCACACGAAGACATAAGGTATACGAATCCCGTAGGCTACTTGCTAGGCCTATGCGGAGAATAAATTCTCACGAATGTGTCGCTTTCACCCCCACTTAAAAAAGGGTTCAGAGCTCGGATATAGAGCCAGAGATGAAAACTTTTTTGAAAATCTGAAATCATTGAAAAAACGTCAGAACAACTATTTATTTGAAAAAATAATCAAAGATAAACAATAAGAATCGAATAAATAAATTAAAATTTAAACTTGTTTTTTCACTTAAAAGACAACTGGAAATTAATTTTGGCCTGACTCACTTACCTGTCCCCAACAAAGTCGCCAAGTTGTCATCGCTGTTTTTCAGGTGGGCCCTGAATTGGGCATCGACTTGAAATAAAAGTTAGAGTCGCCACCAATCATTTTAAAGAAATATTTAGGCTGATTGGACACCATCTTAGCTGATCTGCGTTTTACTAGAAATGTGTCAGATTCGAGAGTCGGTTACAGTCAAGAAAATATAAGCACCCTTGAACTGCCCTTTCGGTACCATTTAATTTATCGGTTGTCTTAATTGCGAAAATTTAAAATTTAAATTTAAATTTAAAAATTTAATTCGAATTGCTTACCTTTTATCGATTGAAATTAATATTGAAAAAGTCAAAAAGATGTTAGATGGTAAAATAAGAGAAATATCAAATAAAAATTAAATAATAAATAAAGGAAAAAAATAAATAAACAAATCAAAGAAAAAAAATTAAAAAACATGGCATATAGAAAAGAATGTTTTAAAAAATATTAAATTTCATGGGGAAAAATAAAACAAAATAATACAGATAATAAAATGAAAAAATGTTAAAGAAAAAAAGTAAAATAATAAAATAGAATAAAAAAATGCGAGGAAAAAATAATACGAAATAAAAAATAAAAAAGTGTTAAATTCTAAAGAAAATACATTTAAGAAAAAAAGATCAAATTGAAATGAATTAAAATTCATAGATCAAATTGATACTAAAAATGGGCTTCAAGAGAAAAATAGAAAGTTAAGGCACCAATTTGCAAAATATACGAAATGTAAATAGGGATTAAATTGAATAAATTGAAAATTCAGAGACAAAATTACAACAGGTGACCAAAACGAATTACACATGAAAATATGAGCGGCTGCGGAAATAATATAACTATTGGCAAATCACATAGTAGTCCCACGGTTATAAATACCCCCAAACCGAATAAAATAACATTCTCACCTCATTTCTAAAAAAAACAATCTCATCTCAAAAAACTATCTTCCCCAAAACCGACCGACCGAAGGCCGGTCACCCTCCTCAGCCCAATCTCCGCTGTCCGTCGCTGCTTCGGCTACCGAAAAAAAAATAAACCTCACCAAAACAACCTTTTCAACGTCCTAAACCCAAAACCAGAACCCGATCGCCCTAAAAATCACTCCCCGCCGTAGATCTAACTTAAAAGTTGCGACCTTTACTATTTTTTGGCACACCTTCTCGGCTTCCCGATGACCTTTAGCTTTCTTTAGCGGTGAAGAGCCTCCTCCTTTGTGTTGGATCTTCTTCTCCGACAAGGTTTTGGTTTCTGCTTTTATATTTTTGAATGATTTAGCTTGATTTTCGTATGCTTTGTTATGGTTTTCGGTGCTCTTGGGTTATTTTGTTGGTTGGTTGCCTGATCTTTTGCTTTCGTTTATTTCTCTGTTTTTGCTGGTATTTGGCTACTCACTGTGTCCCGATGTGTTTCTTTGTTTATAGTTCTCTGATATTTTTTTTGTTTGGCCTCACCGGGCCTTTTTGTAGCCCCGATATTGACCGTTTTGAGTCCCGAACGGGATGGGATTTGTGGGCTGTTTACTCGTTCTGATATTCTCGTGCACGTTGTTCGGTCGTTCGTGATACCGGTCACTTCCGGATGGTTCAGTCCCAGGGATTTCAACTGATTGGTAACCTTGCTGGCGCGTTACGTCCTCGCGCGTGGCTTGATCTCCCCATGCAATGCTCTTGAACTAAAGGTGAAACCCTAGCCCTCTGCTGGGTCAGGCAGACAGGTTTAGGCCCTTGGATTTGGACCAGGACCCTAATTTTGGAAAATAAAATAATAATAATAAATAAAACAATAATAATAATAATGAATAAAAATAAATAATATTAATATATAATAAAAAATCATTTTTAAAACTATATATTATATATGCTTTTAAAAATGGTTTTCAAAACCACATAATATATATTTTCAAAAATTGTTTTTAAAACTTTATAATATATATTTTCAAAAATATTTTCAAAAACAATATATTATATATACATTTTCAAAAACTGATTTTTAAAAAACTGTATGTTTAAAAAAATCAAAAACTATACTATATTAAAAAAACTCCGGACGAAAATGAGTGTTTACAGCTGCCCCTCTTTGTCTTTTTTTCGTGTAACAAAAAATAAGACAAAGATAAAAGGACACAAATTTTCGTTCGCTATGAAGGGGTCACTGAGACTAATATCCTCCCTTTAGGATTTGAAAATTGACTCTGATATTGCAATTAGGAATAATTCCCTGTTAAATTAAGTTGCGGATGACTCCTCTATCGCGAAGTTGAGTTAGTTTTTACAATGATTGAAATCGTAGCTCGAAATTTGGATCAGAATGTGGCTTCTTATTGCCAAGTCATAGTCAACCTTGGTCTTTTCCTCGGTTTAAAGACCTCGATTTGAAAATTTAACTGGAATATAGTTCCTCGACACTACCATGTGGTTGATAGGCCCTCAAGCTAAATGGAATCGAATTCGAAGGTTTTCGTTGGCAAATAGCTTTTCTCGACTTAAGCTATGTTGTACTAGGCTAAGAGATTGCCCCAGATCTTCTTTTTGGCTTAAAGACCTCGACCTAAACTTTAACAGGAAAGTAGTTCCTTGCTGTCACTGAGCTGAATGAAATCAAACATGAAGGACTTTATTGACAGATAGCCCTTCTCGCCTTGAGCTATGCTGTAAGTTTGATATGCCCTTGAGCTGAATATAATTGAACTCGAAGATTTTTATTGACAAATAGCCTTTCTTTCCTTGAGCTATGCTGTAAATTTGATATGTCCTTGAACTGAATATAATCGAACTCGAAGGTTTGTTAACAGATAGCCCTTCTCACCTTGAGCTATGTTGTAAATTTGATGTGCCCTTAAGACTCGAAGGTTTTATTGACAGATAGCCCTTCTCACCTTGAGCTTTGCTATAAATTTGGTATGCCCTTGAGCTGAATGTAATCGAACTCGAAGGCTTTTGTTGACATATAGCCCTTCTCGCCTTAAGCTATGCTGCGAACATTTTCTTTAAGTGAAGAATGGCTCCCTTTCACGTGTCTAAGCTAATCATAATTCTTTAGATGATTCCTCTTCACGAGAAAGCCAAGTAGAAAATGCTGTCAGTCGGATATCATCCGTCGTGGAGTTGAAATATGGCTTGAAAATGTTAAGTATAAATTGGCCACTCGTCGTTGAGTTAAGCTGAACTGGATCCGTTCTAAATTAGCTCTCGAACTCGTCTGAATTTGATTCTAAGATCTGTCGATCTTTCGATATGTCAAGTTGGTTTAGGTGTAGCTCCTCGCTGCTGAGTTAAGCAACCACCATTGATCTTTTTGAAGGTGCTTTTGAATCGAGTGTCTTTCGTCTTTAAGTTGAAATTTGACTCTAAAGCTGCAAAAATTATGTATGCGGGAAAAATGATAAATTTGATACTCTTAAGTATGTCTAAGATGTATGCAACATGAATTAGTTCTGGTTTTATCTCCTAGATGGAGTCTCGTTCTTTGTCTACCAATCTGGTCATTGGAATCGATCATGCCCATTTTCTTCTCGGGTTGCAGCTTCAAGGACCTTTCACATTTGAGATTGTCCCATTTGAAAATGTTTTTCTCCTTTCTCTTATTTTAGGAAAAAATATAAGAATTTTGTAAAATATTGCCCTTTAATTTAGGCTGAAAATTGAATCAAATCATAAACATGAGTTCATTGAAAATCAAAAGAATCAATAGCTCTTTAATGCTTTCAGAGTTATAGCTCTTTGTCAAATGTCCAAATTGATGAGTTGGCTTCAGGTTGGCCTCCTATTTTCTATGGTTTTGACAAAATGTCATTTCTTTCTCGGTCCTTTTGAACATTGCAACATACCCCTATTTCCTGGCTGGGTATTTTAATCGGATGCGAACAAAATGACACAACTAGCATAATCAATTACTAGACTTTCTAGAACACTTCTATTTCAGTTCTCTGAAATCTTTCATTTGTTCAAGCTTCGTAGGCTCCTCTAACGAAGGCAGTGCAGAAATATCGGTCTAAAAATGAAATTCCTAAGTGCTCGTGTGAAATTGACTATAACATGTGTTCTTTATCTCTCTTAGTCCATCTTTGTCGAAACTTCTTTTTTAGATAAATTTGATTTAATTTGCCCTTATCTGGCTAGCTTAATCTTATCTATAAAGCCGAGGCATTTAACCAATTGCTCTAGAGGGACAACTCAATATTATAATCACCTTTATCAGGTTAACTGAAGGGTTAATCTCATCATAAAGTCTTCGACCTGACAATTATAGTGGAGCAAACACCGAATTGCCAAGTGTTCGAGCAATGTCATGGTTTGAATGCAATCTATTCATAAAGTCAGGGCTTTCGAGTTTCCTCTATAACCAATTTCCTTAGTGGAATAGCTCAGCTTTACTGATTCAATTTCTTTTAAGATTGTTAAGAAGAACATATTATAGTCTAGGTGTTTTGAAAAGTAAAACATCTCATCTTTAGAATTCAATTTCCAAACAACTGACCTAAACTAGATTCAACAATTCCATCTGTAAGGATCATGATCATCAGTGAACGTCGTCAACAAAAGTATGGTCTAGTCATTTTTGTAATGTTATATGCAAAAGATACCCCATGTTGTCTACTCATATAAATACCTAAATACTAACCCTCTTGTTCATTCCATTATGAGAGGAGAAGGCTATATCGGTTCTTTGCAAGAGAAGGGTACGATGTTCGAGCGTATCTTCTGGGGTAAGGTCAAAGTCCTTGTTTTATCAATTTTAATCATGTCACTTTGTCAAAGATCTATAGCTCTAATCATTTACATATTTTTTTTCATTCAGTTCATATTCAAAGAACTTCAATTCTGCAAATTTGATTCATTGCTCACCATCTTTAAAGTATTATAAATTCATTTAAATTTCCTTACAAAAAAACTAAGAAAAAATGAAAAACAAATTCAAATCAAATGTTGCAAATGATAAAATGATCTTCCTCCTCATTTAGATGCCCCTGAGTTGTTGAAGTCGATCTAATTTTTGTTACGCATCTTCTGCATGATTATCTTGAATTCAAAATAGTTATCAATAGCGTGCCTTGGGACACCGCCATGATATTCTCAATGGGCATTCTCATCATACCACCTAGGGTATGGGGGCTTAATGGGTTCCACCAGATATGGTGACACTAAGTGAGTGTCAAAAAGTTGGTGATAAAGTTCTTTGTAGGTCATGGGAATAGGATCAAAATGTTCCCTTTTTCTTTCTTTTCTGGGTTCCCTTGAATCTTGTCTAGAAGTACCTAATGGTACAGCTACAATTGATTTTGGGTTGTAGATTGTAATACCCTTATTGGCGTTGTAGGTATTGACATTGTTAATCTCTTCATCCCTCTTCTTTATAGGATGTTTCTTACTGGCCTCCCCTTCCTCAATCTTGCCTTTCTTTGTGGTCGTTTCTACCATCTCCCCGGCCATGACTAAGTCCAAAAAATCACCAGATGTGATTGCAACCACGTGCCTGAAGTAAGGAGCCCTCAGTGTTTGCATAAAGAGCTTCCGGGTTTCTTTCTCATCCAAGGGTGGATGAACTTGCACAACTAAATCCCTCTATTTCTGTGCGTATTGTCTAAAACTTTCGTTATGCTTCTTCTCCATGCTTTGTAGAATAACTCAATATGGCCTCATATCTTTGACGTGTTTGTATTGTTCCATAAATGATTTGGCTAAATCCTTCCAAGTCTTGATATGAGATGGGCTTAGTTGATTGTACCACCAGATGACTTAGCTTAACAGGCTCTCCTGGAAGCAATGGATCAAGAGTTGGTAGTTTCCTACATATCCTGTCATCTTTCGATAGACCATGGTGATGTGGGCGGATGGGAAACTGATCCCATCGAACTTCTCAAATTCCGAGGACTTAAATTTCGGAAGAAGAACCAAGTCTGGGACTAAACTGAGCTTTGTAGTATTGACTCCATAGTAGTCATGGTCTCATTTGACCACCTTCATTTGATCATTCAATTGCTCAATTTTTTCTTCCATATTCTTTGTCTTGTCTTCCTTGTCCAAATCAGTATATGGTAATCACCCGAATTATTCTCAGGGTTAGATAAAGAAGTCTGTATCCTTACAGTAGATGAGGCCTTCGCTTTGGCATCGGTCAAGTCCCATTGTTGCCCTAGTACAATTCCAGGTGAGATAACCAACTGCGGGATAGGAGGCATAGTTACCCCATCAGACTAACCTGCCCCAAGCGCACTTGCTTGATGTAGGCCAGCTAACTTGGCAACAATATGATTGACCAATGACTCTTGGCTCTTAGTGATCAAATCCAGAGTACTTTGATTATTCTGTTTTATCTTTTCTTCCAACTCTCGTTGCAACCTTAACATATTCTCTTCGAGTTGAGCAATTTTGGCTTCCATCTTCTTCTTCTTTGAGCGGGTGTTATGAGGATGAGGTGTGTCCAATGCTTGAGGTGGTATATCCAATATTTGTTCCCTTTTTTGATAAGACATTTTTTGTTAGTTAATGCGAATGTAAAGAAATGAAAATAACAAAATACAAAATATGCCTGAATGCATGATGCATGAAATGTTCGAGTCATTGATCCAAAAATATGTATGTTATTATAAATAATATTTATTGGGATAAAAGTGTTATTTCTTAAGAAAAATGAATCCTCTAAAGGTACATTCTTACTAAATCATCTAGACCCCGAACAACTTTTGTCAAGTTGACTAGTCTTCTGCCTTCGTCGGTCACCGATTGAATACCCTGTCGAACCGCTCTGACTTTTCTGGCTAAACTATGCAAGTGTTGAGCTGCTTTTTGTAATTTTTTTCTCAGAAGTATCGAATGACTGCATCTCTAGCTTTCATCCTTTGTTGAACCTGTTCCCTAACGGATGCACCGTTGGAGCCCTCCATCGATAGGAACTATATGAAGTTCATTTGTCTGTTTCTTGAATTCGTCAACAATGGCCTCCAGTTTCAGCTATCGTTTTTCCCTCTTTTTCTTGTTATCTTTGAATGGATTCTCCAGGTCAGTAATCTTTTTCTTATCTTGGCCCTGCATGCTTTGCCAACCCATTTTTGAAAAAGTAGACTTTTGATGTACTTGATTGTGTGCATCACGTCTTCTTAATCTAATGTGACACATAGTTGCCTTGCATATTGTCCTCTTTTTCCTTCTGAGTCATAGCCAGGCCTCTGCATTTTTTATCTCTTGTATTACAACCCCTTTGTCCATTAATGCAAAATATTTACATTTAACGAACACGTTTTTGTGGTTCAACACCTCTTTTGAATGATGTAAATGATAAAAATAAAATGCAATAGAACAAAAATGAAAAGATTTAGTGAAGTAAGGATAATAATCAAAACAATAATGAAAATAAAAAGTCCTACCCTACATGATATCTACCCCCAAATGCTTATTATCCCTACCCGGAAATGATCTCTATCCCGCAAGTTGATTTTAAAAAAGTTCTAACTATATAAACTTCTAGTTCACATGCTTTTAAACAAAAAAATAAAGTAGGAAATAATCTCAAAACGGCCTAGGGCTTGAAATGAAGTTTTGGAGTGGGCTCTAAATCTTTGTATTCTCTCGATTTACGTTCTAAAAAAATGTACCCGATTTCTCCTTGCTGGTGCCCCCTTGGGTTGGCCAGACCATTAGTCCTAAGCCCATTACAAGCTTATGTGAACTAAGTTAAACTCGAGAGGATACATTCCCTTATGTCTATGCGGAGAATAAATTCACACGAAGACATAAGGTATACGAATCTCGTAGGCTACTTGCTAGGCCTATGCGGAGAATAAATTCTCACGAATACGTCGCTTTCACCCCTACTTAAAAAGGGTTCAAAGCTCGGGCATAGAGCCAGAGATGAAAACTTTTTTGAAAATCTGGAATCATTGAAAAAACGTCAGAACAACTATTTATTTGAAAAAATAATCAAAGATAAACAATAAGAATCGAATAAATAAATTAAAATTTAAACTTGTATTTTCACTTAAAAGACAACTGAAAATTAATTCTGACCTGACTCACTTACCTGTCCCCAGCAAAGTCGCCAAACTGTCATCGTTGTTTTTCAGGTGGGTCCTGAATTGGGATTCGACTTGAAATAAAAGTTAGAGTCGCCACCAATCATTTTAAAGAAATATTTAGGCTGATTGGACACCATCTTAGTTGATCTGCATTTTACCAGAAATATGTCAGATTCGGGAGTTGGTTACAGTTAAGAAAGTATTAGCACCCTTGAACTGCCCTTTCGATACCATTTAATTTGTCGGTTGTCTTAATTGCAAAAATTTAAAATTTAAATTTAAATTTAAAAATCCAATTTGTATTGCTTACCTTTTATCGATTGAAATTAATACTGAAAAAGTTAAAAAAACGTTAGATTGAAAAATAAGAAAAATATCAAATAAAAATTAAATAATAAAAAAAGGAAAAAAATAAATAAACAAATCAAAGAAAAAAATTTAAAAAAACATGTCTTATAGAAAAGAATGTTTTAAAAAATATTAAATTTCATGGGGGAAAATAAAAAAAATAAAAAAAATGTTAAAAGAAAAAAAGTAAAATAATAAAATAGAATAAAAAGGCAAGGAAAAAATAATACGAAAAAAAGGCCGGTCACCCTCCTCGGCCCAATCTCCGATGACCGCCGCCGCTCTGGCCACCGAAAAAAAAACTAAACCTCACCAAAACAACCCCTTCAACGACCCAAACCCAAAACCGAAACCCGATCTCCCTAAAAAAGCCCTCCCTGCCGTAGATCTAACTTAAAAGTTACGACCTTTACTATTTTTTGGCGTACCTTCTCGGCTTCCCGACGACCATTAGCTTTCTTTAGCGGTGAAGAGCCTCATCCTTTGTGTTGGTTCTTCTTCTCCGACAAGATTTTGGTTTCTGCTTTTATATTTTCGAATGATTTGGCTTGATTTTCGTATGCTTTGCTATGGTTTTTGGTGCTCTTGGGTTATTTTCTTGGTTGGTATTTGTTGTTTGGATTTGCATGATCTTTTGCTTTCGTTTGTTTCTCTGTTTTTGCTGGTATTTGGCTACTCACCGTGTACCACTGTGTTTCATTGTTTGTGGTTCTCTGTTTTTTTTTAACCTCACCGAGGCTGTTTATAGCCCCGATCTTAACCGTTTTGAGTACCGAACGGGATGGGATTTGTGGGCTGTTTGCTCGTTCTTATATTCTCGTGCACACTGTTCGATCGTTCGTGATACCGGTCGCTTCGGGATGGTTCAGTCCCGGGGATTTCAGCCGATTGGTAACCTTGCTGGCGCGTGGTGTCCACGCGCGTGGCTTCATCTCCCCATGCGGTGCTCTTGAACTGAAGGTGAAACCCTAGCCCTCTCCTGGGTTAGGCAGACAGGTTTAGGCCCTTAGATTTGGACCAGGACCCTAATTTTGGAAAATAAAATAATAATAATAATAATAATAATAATGAATAAAAATAAATAATATTAATATATAATAAAAATCATTTTTAAAACTATATATTATATATGCTTTTAAAAATGGTTTTCAAAACCACATAATATATATTTTCAAAAATTGTTTTTAAAACAATATAATATATATTTTCAAAACTATATAGTATACATTTTCAAAAACTATATATTATATATACATTTTCAAAAACCGATTTTTAAAAAACTATATGTTTAAAAAAAATAAAAAACTATACTATATTAAAAAAAACTCCGGACGACAATGAGTGTCTACAGCTACCTCTCTTTTTCTTTTTTTCGTGTAACAAAAAATAAGACAGATAAAAAGGACACAAATTTTCGTTCGGTATGAAGGGGTCACTGAGTCTAATATCCTCCCTTTTGGACTTGAAAATTGACTCTGATATTGTAATTAGGATAGGAATAACTTCCTGTTAAATTAAGTTGCAGATGACTCTTCTATCGCGAAGTTGAGTTAGTTTTTACAATGATTGAAATCGTAGCTCGAAATTTGGATCAGAATGTGGCTTCTTATTGCCAAGTCATATTCAACCTTGGTCTTTTCCTCGATTTAAAGACCTCGATTTGAAAATTTAACTGAAATATAGTTCCTCGACACTACCATGTGGTTGATATGCCCTCGAGCTAAATGGAACCGAATTCGAAGGTTTTCGTTGGCAGATACCTTTTCTCGACTTAAGTTATGTTGTACTAGGCTAAGAGATTGCCACAGATCTTCTTTTAGACTTAAAGACCTCGACTTAAACTTTAACAAGAAAGTAGTTCCTTGCTGTCACTGAGCTGAATGAAATCAAACTCGAAGGTCTTTGTTGACAGATAGCCCTTCTCGCCTTAAGCTATGCTGTAAGTTTGATATGCCCTTGAACTGGATATAATTGAACTCGAAGGTTTTTATTGACAAATAGCCTTTCTTGCCTTGAGCTATGCTGTAAATTTGATATGCCCTTGAGGTGAATGTAATCGAACTCAAAGGTTTGTTAATAGATAGCCCTTCTCGCTTTAAGTTATGCTGTAAATTTGATGTGCCCTTGAGCTGAATGTAATTGAACTTGAAGGTTTTGTTGACAGATATCCCTTCTCGCCTTGAGCTATGCTATAAATTTGGTATGCCCTTGAGCTGAATGTAATCGAACTCGAAGGCTTTTATTGAAAGATAACCATTCTCGCCTTGAGCTATGTTGTGAACAATTTCTTTAAGTGAATAATGGCTCCCCTTCACGGGTCTAAGCCAGTTATAATTCTTTAGATGATTCCCCTTCACGGGAAAGCCAAGTGGTAAATTCTGTCAGCCGAATATCATCCGTCGTTGAGTTGAAATCTGGCTTGAAAATGTTAACAGGAAACCGGAACCCGAACGCCCTAAAAATCACCCCCCCGACGTAGATCTAACTTAAAAGTTGCGAACTTTACTATTTTTCAATGCGCCTTCTCGGCTTCCCACCGACCTTTAACTTTCTCTGGCGGTAAAGAGCCTCCTCCTTTATGTTGGTTCTTCTTCTCCGATGAGATTTTGGTTTCTGCTTTTATATTTTTGAATGATTTGGCTTTATTTTCGTATGATTTGATATGGTTTTTGCTGCTCTTAGATTAT
The DNA here is from genome assembly GCF_006381635.1 of Hibiscus syriacus. NCBI lineage: Eukaryota > Viridiplantae > Streptophyta > Magnoliopsida > Malvales > Malvaceae > Hibiscus > Hibiscus syriacus. The sequence goes on along the minus strand of NW_024062800.1, from coordinate 7,010,421 downwards.
TTTGTTGGTTGGTATTTGTTGTTTGGGTTTGCCTGATCTTTTACTTTCGTTTGTTTCTTTGTTTTTGCTGGTAATTAGCTGTTCACTGTGTCCCATTGTGTTTCGTTGTTTGTGGTTCTTCGATGTTTTTTCCTTGGCCTCACCGGGGGCTTTTTATAGCCCCGATCTTAGCCGTTTTGAGTCCTGAACGGGATAGGATTTGTGGGTTATTTACTCGTTCTGATTTTCTCGTGAACGCCGTTCGGATGGTTCAGTCCCGGTGATTTTGGCCAGTTGGTAACCTTGCTGGCGCGTTGCGTCTACGTACGTGGCTTGATCTCCCCAAGCGGCGCTCTTGAACTAAAGTTGAAACCCTAACCCTTTGCTGGGTTAGGCAGACAGGTTTGGGCCCTTTGATTTGGATTTGTACCCTAATTTTGGAAAATAAAATAGTAATAATAATAATAATAATAAATAATAATAATAATGAATAAAAGGAAATAATATTAATATATAATAAAAATCATTTTTAAAACTATATATTATATATGCTTTTAAAAATGGTTTTCAAAACCACATAATATATATTTTCAAAAACTATATATTATATATACATTTTCAAAAACCGATTTTTAAAAAACTGTATATTTCAAAAAAATCAAAAACTATACTATATTAAAAAAAACTCCGGACAAAAATGAGTGTCTACAGCTACCCCTCTTTATTTTTTTTTGTGTAACAAAAAATAGGAAAAATATAAAAAGGACACAAATTTTTGTTCGGTATGAAGGGGTCACCAAGTCTAATATCCTCCATTGTGGAGTTGAAAATTGACTCTGGTATTACAATTAGGAATAACTCCATGTTAAATTGAGTTGCAAATGGCTCCTCTATCGCGAAGTTGAGTCAGTTTTACAATGATTGAAATCCTAGCTTGAAATTTGGATCGGAAGGTGGATTCTTGTTGCCAAGTCGTAGTCGACCTTGGTCTTTTCCTCGGTTTAAAGACCTCGATTTGAAAATTTGACTAGAAAATAGTTCCTCGACACTACGATGTGGTTGATAGGCCCTCGAGCTAAATGGAATCGAATTCGAAGGTATTCGTTGGCATATAGCTTTTCTCGACTTAAGCTTTGTTGTACTAGGCTTAGAGATTGCCCCAGATCTTCTTTTTGACTTAAAGATCTCGGCTTAAGCTTTAACCGGAAAGTAGTTCTTTGCTATCACCGAGCTGAATGGAATCGAACTCGAAGGTCTTTGTTGACAGATAGTCATTCTCGCCTTGAGCTATGTTGTAAGTTTGATATGCCCTTGAGCTGAATGTAATCGAACTCGAACATTTTTATTGACAAATAGCCCTTATCTCCTTGAGCTATGCTGTATATTTGATATGCCCTTGAGCTGAATGTAATCGAACTCGAAGGTTTGTTAACAGATAGCCCTTCTCGCCTTGAGTTATGCTATAAATTTGATGTGCCCTTGAGCTGAATGTAATCGAACTCGAAGGTTTTGTTGACAGATAGCCCTTCTTACCTTGAGCTATGCTATAAATTTGGTATGCCCTTTAGCTGAATGTAATCGAACTCAAAGGCTTTTGTTGACAGATAGCCCTTCTCGCCTTGAGCTATGTTGCGAACAATTTCTTTAAGTGAAGAATGGCTCCCCTTCACGGGTCTAAGCCAGTTATAATTCTTTAGATGATTCCCCTTCACGGGAAAGCCAAGCGGTAAATTTTGTCAGCCGAATATCATCCGTTGTGGAGTTGTAATCTGGATTGAAAACGTTAACTGGAAACTGGCCACTCATTGTTGAGTTAAGCTGAACTGGATCCGTTCTGAATTGGCTCTCGAACTCATCTGAATTTGATTCTAAGATCTGTCGATCTTTCAATATGTCAAGTTGGTTTAGGTGTAGCTCCTCGTCACTGGGTTAAGTAACCACCATTGATCTTTTTGAAGGTGTTTTTGAATCAAGTATCTTTCATCTTGAAGTTGAAACTTGACTCTAAAGATGCAAAAATTATGTATGTGGGAAAATATGATAAATATGACACTCTTAAGTATGTCTAAGACGGTGAAGAGCCTCCTCCTTTGTGTTGTTTCTTATTCTCCGACAAGATCATGGTTTCTGTTTATATATTTTCGAATGATTTGGCTTGATTTTCGTATGCTTTGCTATGGTTTTCAATGCTCTTGGGTTATTTTGTTTGTTGGTATTTGTTGGTTGGTATTTGTTGTTTGGGTTTGCCCTATCTTTTACTTTCGTTTGTTTCTATGTTTTTGCTGGTATTTGGATGCTCACCGTGTCTTGTTGTGTTTCGTTATTTGTGGTTCTCCAATGTTTTTTCTTGGCTTCACCGGGGGCTTTTTATAGCCCCGATCTTGGCCATTTTGAGTCCCGAACGGGACGAGATTTGTAGGCTGTTTACTTGTTCCGATATTCTCGTTCACGTCGTTTGGTCGTTCGTGATACCTGTTGCTTCGGGATGGTTCAATCCCAGGGATTTTGGCCGATTGGTAACCTTGCTAGCGCGTGGCATCCACATGTGTAGCTTGATCTCCCCATGCGACGCTCTTGAACCAAAGGTGAAACCCTAGCTGTCTGCTGGGTCAGGCAAACAATTTTGGGCCCTTGGATTTGGACCTGGACCCTAATTTTGGAAAATAAATAATAATAATAATAATAATAATAATAAGTAAAAATAATAATAATAAAGAATAAAAATAAAGAATATTAATATATAATAAAAAAATCATTTTTAAAAAATCGCCTCAGTGACCAAAAAAAAGTTATAATATACGATTTTAACCAACTTTTTTTGGATTTGCCAAAATGACCAACAAAATCGCAACGCGAAATAAAAATCGCAACGCGATCCCCAGAATCGCAAATCAGTTTCCAAAATCGCAACGCGATTCTTGAAAATCGCAATGCGATAGTACAAATTCGCATTGCGATTTTCCAAAATCGCAACGCGAATATGAAAATCGCAACGCGAACACATAAATCGCAACGCGTATCCGTAAATCGCAACGTGTATCCGTATATCGCAACGCGTATCCGTAAATCGCAATGCGTATCCGTATATCGCAACGCGTATCCGTAAATCGCAACGATAATCCGTAAATCGCAACGAGAATCTGTAAATCGCAACGATAATCCGTAAATCGCAACGATAATCCGTAAATCGCAACGAGAATCTGTAAATCGCAACGATAATCCGTAAATCGCAACGAGAATCTGTAAATCACAACACTGAAATTTTGGGTATATAACACTGAAATCATAAACTAAATCCCTAAATCGCAACTCATTCCATCTCCATCTATCACTCTCTCCGGCGACATCCGTTCCTATATCCAACGACATCCTTCCCAATCCGGCAACAGGTTTTAGTTTCGCAGCTCGTCTGTTTAGTAAATTAATTTACAACCATGAAATCATCTAATGTTGATCATGTTTGGATAGATTTGTGTTTTGGAGGGTCATGGGATAATGTTCATGGTGTTTTACAATATATGCCTTTACCCATGAATCTTCAACTAAAATTGTCTTTACAAAAGTTAACTTATGAAACTCTAATGCTACGTGTTTCAAATAAATTGAATTTAGAGCCCCTAAGTGGATTTAGGCTATCTTATCAGAGAAATGGTAAAGTTTATTTGTTAACCGACAATGAAGATGTTGAACGATTCATTGCTTACATTAGTGTTTCACAAGATGATGTTACATTGTATGTTGTTGAACCTAGAAGTAGTATTGTTGGGTCAGTAGCGGGTAGTAATCAACTAAGTTTTTCTCAAAACCCACAACCTTTCTCTAATCCAAATCCCAATCAACTTTCAGCACCAAATTCCGGTTTTCGTATTGACCAGTTAGACGATGATGAGCCAACAGAAAAATTGTGAGTACTAGTCAGTATTCGAAATTTGGTCTTGGTCAATATCCGGACTTTGATATTGGTCAATACACGGATTTTGATGATGTTTCAGAAGAAGAAACAGACCCTGCGTGTAATGATTTTGATATTGGTCAATACCCGAATTTTGATGATGAAACAGCCGTTGCCGAAGAATGTATTGTTGATGATAATGAGGAGGAAGTTACGACTGTGAATGAACATGTTGAACATCCATTCTGTAATTCATATAATCCTGAAGAAGAAAAAGAAGAAGAAAAAATCCCCGAAGAAAAGAAAATGCCACGGGCGTATAACTGGAATATGCCAGAATTACTTCAGATACCGGAAGAAGAGTTGGTAAAGAAAGCAGTTGATTGTTACACAAAAGTTATTCGTATCAAGAAAGATGATTGTTTTGATACAAAGGAAGACTTGAAGATAGCTTTGTATACGAAATGTGTGGAAGATGGCTATCAACTAAAAGTTAACAAATCAAGCAAAGATCGTTTCGAAACAAGGTGTATGATTGACAAAAACTGTATGTGGCGAATGATTGCAAAGAGAATAAAAGATTGCGAAATGTTTCAAGTTAGGACTTTTATTGATAAACATACATGTTCAAGAACCCAAGTTTTTCCTCACTATAGACAGGCAAACAAAAAGGTGTTGGGTGGTTTTCTGGCTGAGTTAATGTTTTTGAATGACAGGGTATATCGGGGACATGAAATTATGACTGACATGAATGCTCGGTTCAAGATTAGTATATCATATTCTCAAGCTTGGAGAGCCAAATGTTATGCCTTGGAATTGTTGAGGGGGTCGCCAGAAGCATCGTTTGCCCAACTGCCGGCTTATTGTCACAATTTAAAGCTGAAAAATCCTGGGTCGGTAACTCATATCAAAACAGATAGAGATGGACGCTTTGAGTTGCTGTTTATCGCCATTGGTGCTACGGTTAGTAAATCAATATAATTTTGTTGACTCATTTTTGTTAGTTACATGCATTTCACATTTAAATGATTATATTTCTTGTGTATATTATTTTGTAGATTCGTTCGTTTATTACTTGCATGCGCCCAGTTATTATAGTTGACGGAGCACATTTGAAAGGTCGATACCTTGGAGTAAACTTATTAGCAGTAGCCATGGATGCTAACAATGGGATATTGCCAATAGCTTACGGGGTTGGCAAATCTGAAACCTCTGATTCATGGACATGGTTTATGGGGCATCTTAGGGATTGCATAGGTCCTATTAGCAATCTGACAATCATATCCGATAGGGCAAACTCAATTGACAACGCTGTTAGAAGGTGTTTCCCAGATGCTTTTCATGGACTTTGTGGTGTTCATTTGTATAGAAATCTAAAATCAAGGTCTGCTGGTATAAAAAAGCACAAATGGACATACTGGAAGGCTGTAAAAGCTTATCGGGAAGTGGATTTCAATAAGCATATAAATTGTTTAAGACGTGTTTTGCCTCAGTGTGCTCAAACACTAGAAGATGTCGGGTTTGAAAGATGGTCAAGAGTACATCAACTTGGAGCAAGATATGGTTTCATGACGTCTAATAGTGCAGAATCAATCAACGCTCTAAGTCGTCATTCCCGGAAATTACCCATTACTATGTTAATGGAGTTTTTTCGAGCCTCTATTCAACAGTGGTACTACAAGAAAAGAAACCATGCAGGTATTATTTCTTTGAATTCGTAACTTATCATATTTATATTTTACTAAGTATTGTTTATTTAAATTTACAGGAACATTGGAACATCGTGTTACACCATGGAATGAAAAAAAGATAACGAAACGTGTTGTGACGTCAACGTCATGGAGAGTTGAACCATGTTCAAACACTTTGTTTCAAGTACTGGATAATAACTTAAATGGGCTAGTCGATCTAAATGCAAAGACGTGTAGTTGTATGAAATGGCAAACATCTGGTTATCCGTGTGGCCATGTTATAAAAGTTGCTCTTCATTTAAACCAAGATGATTCAAGCGCATACGCTATGGATTGCTACACTACAGAAGTTTATCGACAGACTTATGCCGAGATTGTCTACCCTATTCCACATCCTTCTGAGTGGGACATACCAGATGACTTACAAACAGTTTTGCCACCAGCCATGGACAGAAGGCTACCTGGCCGACCAAAAAGTCACGATCGTATACCGTCTAAGGGTGAAGAGAAGAAGAGATCGACATGTAGTCGGTGCAAGGAAAGTGGTCATACAAGGTTGACATGTGGATCACCAGTGCCATCAAAATCATCTTTTCCTCTACCAAAATATGGATCCTCATCAAAATCACAATTGGCTTCACCTTTTGGGACTGTTAACTTAGGTGATTTTTAAATGCAAACGTTGTATTATGTGGATTTTATGTGTGAACTTTTAACATTTTCAGTTGAATTAATGACTCAGGCCAACCATTTTGACTTAACCAACTCTTGTTATTCAGTTGTTATCACTATTAGGCATGCATTTGACTATCGCAACACGGAAATTACAATCGCAACGAGAGAATCGCAATGCGAAATGAAAATCCCAACATGAAAATCGCAATGCGGAAATGAAAATCGCAATGCGAAATGAAAATCGCAATGCGAAATGAAAATCGCAACGAGAGAATCGCAATGCGAAATGAAAATCGCAATGCGAAATGAAAATCACAACGAGAGAATCGCAATGCGAAATTAAAATCGCATTGCGATTCTCCCGTTGCGATTTTCATTTCCGCATTGCGATTTTCATTTCGCATTGCGATTCTCTCGTTGCGATTTTCATTTCGCATTGCGATTTTCATTTCGCATTGCGATTCTCTCGTTGCGATTTTCATTTCGCATTGCGATTTTCATTTCGCATTGCGATAGTCAATTTTGCCTTCAACATAATGCAGATTGAAATCAACAAAATCAACCATTACATTTCAATCAATTAAACAAGCACAAATAAGAATTATATTCGCATCAATTACACAAATCAACTTTTACAAATCATCTTTTACAAATCAATTAAACAATCAAAAAATAAGCAATAATTCTTATTTCCGATCATCTACTATTGAATCAACTTTTACAAATCAATTAAACAATCAAAAAACAATCAATTAAACTATTGAATCAACTTTTGCAGCCATACATCATTTTCACGCAGTTCACTTCTGAGATTAACCTGCAGAAACCAAACATTTGCTCAAACAACACTTTCTACACATCTAAAACCTACAAACAGCAAATTATTGAATTCTAGGTACTATTTCACAGTGTTAAAGAATACACAGTTTAGCAGAATTGGCAGCAACCGAACAAATTTACTTTCAACCAAAAGACAAAACAAAGACAAATACTATTTCACAGTGTTAAAGAATACACAGTTTAGCAGAATTGGCAGCAACCGAACAAATTTACTTTCAACCAAAAGACAAAACAAAGACAAATACTATTCACAGTGTTAAAGAATACACAGTTTAGCAGAATTGGCAGCAACCGAATAAATTTACTAAGCAATCTAAGTGAAATGGCTAATCTAAGTGAAATTACGAGTAAATTTATCATTAAGTTAAATATGGAAAATCTTAAACTTACCTCGTTGTGTAGAGTATGAACCTCATTCTGCAACGATACTATCATCTCACGTAGAGCGGCAACCTCACCACGTAAAGTTGACACCTCCACACGCCATGCACCATCGTTATCGCGTAGAGTACCGATCTCCTCACGCAAGGCATTGACCTCATCACGTAACTCCCTTGACTCATCCCGTTGAGGTGGAGGTGGAGAACAGGGAGATAGGAGTCGTGGCATCTTTGCCGGTCGCCTATCATGAGGTGATGGTGGAGAAGAGGCTCGATGATGTGACGGGATAGGTGATGGCTCTCGTTCTAGAGGTGTATAGTCGGGTCGATCGGGTGATGGCTCTAGGTGAGGTGATGGCTCTCGAATTGGAGGAAGTGGATGCTGCTCATCATCCGTGCCATCAAAAAAACTCTGACTAGCTTGCCACCAATCAGTGGCAAGCTCTTCCTCCGTGGGTGTCAGTCTTTGTAATGGAATGTTGGCCTCCTAAAATATAAAAACTCAAACAAAGTTAAATGTCTACTATTAATAACTTGTTTATATATTATATGAAAGTATTTGTGTTAACTTACATTATTTATTGTCGCATATGGTATTAAGTCTTCCCAATCCAACAGAGTTTTCCTCTTCCAGGAAATAGCCCTGGGAATATCATTTGACGTTTTTATTGCATATGTACGCATGCTGGGGAAAGCCTCGAATATCCAAATCTACAAACAATATAATAACAAAATTAGTAATTGTTAAATAATTAATTATAATTTTAGAAACATTATATAGAAATTCTTACCTTAAAGGCCCAAACAAAGCCTGACAAAGTGTATTTGGACCCATCGCCCCGCAAACTTTTGCGGTCATCAAAGGCAGACGACAACTTAGTCCATGTAGCTTTCCATATATACGAACCCCACGGAAACAGATTCCATGCATTCAGGTCCTCTACCAATATTATTAGCTCCCGATGAATAGGTTGTCTGGCCTCTCTGCCTAAAAAGCTGGCATACACAAGTAGTAGAAGGCATACTCGGACAACATCGACGTCATCCATCCGAGTGAAACCAGCTTTCTTATTAAACAATTTCTTCAGGTCGTCGACATGTAGGTTCGGCTTCTCCATTGACTCATCCGGAAAAACCCGGGATAACCATGATGGGCGGGCGATATGACGAGTGTACCGGCCTACATCATCGTGTCCGAATCGTAGACCAGTGATTAAGCAGAACTCCTTCCGCCCAAAACAAGTATACGCTGGTGGAAAATGAAACCATATCTCTTCCTCACCACGTTGTATACTGTCGGGTAGATTTGATGTCATGGTCTGAAGCCACAAATGGGTCAAATTAGCATCTCCACCCGGATGCTGTACTCTCAGCCATGGCCCGAAGCAGGTTTCCTCAAACAATTGTCTTTGAGCAGGTGAAAGCTTCGAAGCAATTGTAGTGGCCAGGCTGACTTTATTTCTCAAGGTCAATTGAGCCGAAAAAAATTTCTACAAAAACAATAAACATACCAAGTTAGATATACCAAAAACTACACTGTGAAGATATACCAAAAACAATAAACATAAAAAGTAGTAGTTTATTCTTGAAACTAAAATTTGCAACACTGTTTTGTCTTTTGGTTGAAATGAAAATCGCAACGAGAGAATCGCAACGCGAAATGACAATCGCAACGAGAGAATCGCAACGCGAAATGAAAATCGCAACGAGAGAATCGCAACGCGAAATGAAAATCGCAATGCGATTTTGGTTTCGCGTTGCGATTCTCTCGTTGCGATTTTCATTTCGCGTTGCGATTGTCATTTCGCGTTGCGACAGTCATTCTCTCGTTGCGATTTTCATTTATCTCGTTGCGACTCTTCTGCAAATTGAAACTTGAATGGATTGCATTACTTCAACCAAAAGACAGAACAAAGACAAAGACAAATACTAACTTGAAAATCGCAACGAGAGAATAGCAACGCGAAATGAAAATCGCAACGACAGAATCGTAACGCGAAATGAAATCTAAGTGAAATGGTTAATCTATTATTGAAATGACCAGTAAACTTATCATCAGTTTCAATATGAAAAACCTACAATAATGCAAACATTTCAAAATAAAAATAATTAAAAAAACTAACCCTCGGAGGTTGATTTTCCATTTCTGAATATTGTGAGGGATTTCTGACCGTGAATGGTTGTGAGGGATTTCGCCGGAGATGGGGACGGAAATCTTCGGAGATGGGGACGGATTTCTTCGCCGTAGAGAGTGAGAGATAGAGATGGGACTGAGTTGTGATTTTAGGTTTTAGGTTATGAGTTGCGATTACGGGATTTTGTCTTAATATTGGTTTTTGTAATTTGAAAATAAAATACGCGTAGCGATTATAATGGCGCTTTAAATATCGCGTTGCGATTTACGGATACGCGTTGCGATTTTATGTATTATCGTTGCGATTTACGGATACGCGTTGCGATATACGGATACACGTTGCGATTTACGGATACGCGTTGCGATTTATGTGTTCGCGTTGCGATTTTCATATTCGCGTTGCGATTTTGGAAAATCGCAATGCGAATTTGTACTATCGCATTGCGATTTTCAAGAATCGCGTTGCGATTTTGGAAACTGATTTGCGATTCTGGGGATCGCGTTGCGATTTTTATTTCGCGTTGCGATTTTGTTGGTCATTTTGGCAAATCCAAAAAAAGTTGGTTAAAATCGTATATTATAACTTTTTTTTGGTCACTGAGGCGATTTTCTCTTTAAAATTATATAGTATATATGCTTTTAAAAATGGTTTTCAAAACCACATAATATATATTTTCAAAAATTATTTTTAAAACTATATAATATATATTTTCAAAGATATTTTCAACACTATATAGTATAAATTTTCAAAAACTATATATTATATATATATTTTCAAAACTGATTTTTAAAAAAACTGTATGTTTCAAAAAAATATTAAAACCTATACTATATTAAAAAAACTCTGGACGAAAATAAGTGTTTACAGGTTAATTAAGTATTGTTGGATGTGCTATCTATTTTTGGTTTTTGGTTTTTAAGTTTATAGATTTTTTTTTATTTCTTACTTTTTTTGTTTTTGCCGGATGAACCTTGTGTTTTTTTTATTGAGAATTCTAGCCCTTTTATATTATTTTTATTTTTTTATAGTAATAGTTAAAAAACGATAATAACGCCTTGTTATCGGCGCTATTCACCGTTATCCGTTAAATTATGAATACGACGATCGATAGATTTCGCTATCCACCATTAAATTCAGCAATATTGATTTTAAATAGTGGCGCGATCACGAAATAGCGGCTAGATTTAGCGGTTCACTATTTGAAAACCTGGTGGCCTCGCAGAGCCTGGGCGTTATAAAATATTCTCTGGCGGTAGTTACGTGAAAATACTTTAGGGTCAGTTTCATTACCTTTATCTTGATCATGATGAGAGGATGAGTCCAAGTGTCCAACGCCTTGAAACAGTGGATGAAATTCAGGTCTTGGAGAGGCGCAGATCATCTTCTTCTTTGTCTGAGGATGGAGGGTGAGCCATTTGAGGCTGAGATAATTGTTCAAGTTTCAGTTTCAGAGAGAGAAGGATCTGATGGTTTATAAGGCTCATGGGGTTGACGAGGGAAGAAGAAGCTTTAATAGAGAAAGAGATGAACTGTTGTTTGTAGAAATGCAACCCAGCAATCCAAAACATTTTAGGTTTTATATCTGAAGTGCAATTATTTTGAGGATTAATATATTATAGTTGCAAGGTCTTAATATTGTAAGAGAGAGAGAGAAAGTGAAGCGAAAGGGGAGAAGGACTGGAGGAGGGAAGTTAATTAATACAGTGTTTTATAAAAGGTATAACATCAAAATTAGTACCCAATGTTTATCAAAATTATCCTTATAGCTTCTGGACCTTTTAGAGCATTTTGATCTAATATTTCATTTTAGGATAAAAAGACTACTAATATTTGATAGAATAATCACTTTAATCCTTAATTTTTTTTCTAGAGTATTTTAGCCCTCAACGTTTCATTTTAAGGTAAAAATACTCATATTTTAAAGTGTTGATAAAGTGTTACCTAATGATTTTCATGTATAGATGGACTTTTTGGCCTATATTGAAAGCTAAAATGCTCCATAAAATATAATATAGGCCAAAATGACAATTTTAATAAATGTTAGGCCTAATTTTAATATTATGTCTTTATCAAACATTTGAAGCTTATGTCATAGAATGATCTTAGATTGATGTTCACTTAATTCAAATTTTGTTGACCAGTAAAATAGCCAACAACTATAAAAGGTGGCCGTGGGTTTATCTAAGTCATGGTATAAATGAATCGAACTTGCACGAATAAGGTTATAATCATTTGTTTGTTTTTGAAGGTGTTCATGTTTGGTTCATGTTCGTTTAATTTTTTAATTTTTTTATTATCATGTTCGTGTTCGTTTTTTTATTTTTGAAGGTGTTCGTGTTCATGTCCGTGTATTTATCGTTCACGAATGTGTTCGTTTAATATTAGTTTAAATGTTAGCGAACATGTTAATTTTGTGAACATGTTTATTTAGCGTTCGCTTATCACTCACAGACATGTTCGTTTAGAATAAAAGGGAAACGAGAGCCACAGGATAAGTTTTTTTTGTGTGTTATAATAGTGGATGTCCCCTTACTTCAGTTCAAGAGTTTCAAAGGATCAAGGAAGAGGCAGCGAACTTAGGATTCATAGTTTAAGCTCTAAATTTTATCATATATTTAATTTAGCATGTACATTCACTACTAATAAATGCTCTAATAAATGAAATTATGGAAGGACGGGGCATTGAAGAAGTCTTGTAGCAGCTGAAATAATTGAAAAAAGACTTTTTAACATGAGACGTGAATTATGAATTTTGTCTACTCGGCTATTCCACTATCTACAAAGTCGTTTTTCCCCCAGAAAAAAATTGGATTTGATTCATTAGAAACGATAATAGCGGAGAGTACTATTACAATATTATTTAGTGACAGAAAATTGATATATGGAATCTTTGAAAATGGATTACTAAACTATTCGACACCGTTTTACCGGTGGAGTACTTTTCTTCTTTATCTTGTATGCTGCTCTCACTTGATTGAAAACTAGCTAGCAAATCGGAGAAAGATCCATTCACCTATGGTTTAGTTTGACATTTTGACGCTCAAGGCTTTTTATAATCGTTCTGGTATTTTATAGTTTCAAATTTAAATTAACGACGATTTCAGCTGTGTGTTATTCTTATGATTAACATTTGTTTAATATGTAGATGGATCAGATGGACAGCAGGTCTGGAGAAGAGTCAGATTTTAGTGATTCTGAGACCAATGAGTACATGGAAAAGCCATACGAGGAGCTAAGGTCTGGGAAGTACAAAGTAAAGGCCTTAAAAGGTAGCTTAAGATGCCCTTTTTGTGCTGGGAAGAAGAAACAAGACTACAAGTTCAAGGACCTGCTTCAACATGCTTCTGGTGTGGGCAAAGGATCTGCCAACAGAAGTGCTAAACAGAACGCAAACCACCTGGCCTTGGCAAAGTATTTGGAAGTTGACCTAGTTGGTGAAGCAGATGTGACTTCACTTCCAACTGTAACACGAGTTTTGAACCAGACTTCAGAGCTAACTGAAGTTTATGTCTGCCCTTGGATGGGAATCATCATGAACATAGTTGCAGACTCAAAGACTATCGATGCCTATCATGATAAAGGCTACTGGCTGAGGAGGTTTGTTAAATATAAACCTTTAGATGTTCAATATTTCTGGAATGAGGTAGACCTCACTGGACAAGCCATACTAATGTTCAATAGTGATTGAACTGGCTATGTGAATGCAACTGAATTTGAGAAGGCTTTTGAATCTGAGCGGAACAGTAAGAAGAATTGGAATGGCCAACAAGGACAGATTGGTTCCAATATCTATGGTTGATGTGCACGTTCTGATGACTACAATTCCGATGGGCCAATAGGGGATTATCTTCGGGAAGTAGGGAAATTACGCACCATTTCTGACCTTGTCCAAGAAACTGCCCAAGATAGGAATAATGTTGTGGCCAAGTTGACAACAAGAATTGATTTGACAAATGAAAATCTAGACGAATTACAGTACAAATGCAATGAGACAATTATGTCCTTAAGCAGAATGCTTGAAGAGAAAGACGGGCTTCACCTTGCCTTTATTGAAGGTCTGTTCTAGTTTCTTTAAGTTGTCATGATTGCCTTTTTTGATATGCATGCTTGTATTTCATATATTTAGTTGGTTGTATATGCCTTCTATTTAACACTTCAGAATCTTAAAACGTTGCCATGTTTTCTAAACAACGCCTCATGCATCTCTTTCAAATGCCTTGTCACCATGATGTAATAAACTGGACCATGTCTTCTATGTTTTATTCTTACATGCTGGATTTAAGATTTCATTCGAATCTCGGAATGCTTTGTCAAGCTAATGGCCATGTTCCAATAAACAATACATCCGAGTACTTTTCCCCCTTATGAAAGGCCTTCATGAACTCAATTAATCCATTATGATTACAAAATCAGAACTTTGTATGGTTTAATCCTTTATTTGTTATTGTTCATTAGAGACAAGGAAGATGCAGCGGCTTGCTCGCGACAATGTTCCAAGGATCTTGGAAGAACAGGAAAAGCTGAATTCTGAACTGGAAACAAAGAAAAGGAAAATACCATTGGACCAGGGAACTGAACAAGCGTGAGACACTAACCGAGCGTGAGAAGCAAAAGCTTGGTGAAGAGAAGAAAAAGGTTAGCTCTTGGTATGGGACTATCTTCGGTATTTCACAAGCATAATAAATTAAAATTTTCTTTTATGGCTAAAGACCCATTGATTATCATGGCCAAGAATTTTGTTGCTTCGACCTAATAAAATTAAGATCCAACATTTTTTATTGAAAGTAATATGAATAGCTTTTAATTTTAATGTCAAAAGCTGCTGCTGGCTTAATAATATTAAGGTTAAATTGGTGACAATTGTCTAAACTGCTCCGGAAGATAATTGCGCGCAGTTGCATTATATATGGATATGCACCTGTCACTGACATTTTCTTTAATCTTTCCAGAATAATGAAAGAAACGATTCACTCCAGCTTGCTTCCATGGAGCAGAAAAAGCTGATGAAAATGTGTTCAGACTGGTTGAAGAGCAGAAGGTGGTGCACTTAGTAATTTATTAGCATATATTATTTTTTTGTTGTTTGATGTCTTCTGCTCTGTTGATTGGACTTTTAAATTTCCAGAGGGAGAAAGAAGAGGCCCTGAAAAAGATACTTCAGTTGGAAAAACAGTTAGATGCAAAGCAGAAGTTGGAAATGGAAATTGAAGACTTGAGAGGCAAGCTGCAAGTGATGAAGCATCTTGGACAAGATGATGCAGGTGTGCAGGAGAAGATGAAAGAGATGGAGAATGAGTTGCGAGATAAGGAAGATGATATGAAAGATTTGGAATCAACAAACCAGGTTCTTGTAACGAAAGAGCGCCAAAGCAATGATGAGCTATAGGATGCAAGGAATGTGCTAATTCAGGTACAATTAATGCCCAAACCTTGGAGTACTGCGTAGACTCCTGCAACTGCTCGTTAAACAAATATTCAATTCTCTTGTTTGTAGAGTATGCACGAGTTGAGTGCTCGCACGACTATCGGATTAAAGAGAATGGGCGAACTTGAACTGAAGCCGTTTCACGACGCCTGTAAATCGCGATTCCCTCCAGATGAAGCAGAAATTCAAGCCACTACTCTATACTTGTCGTGGCAGGAGAATCTAAATAATTCAAAATGGCATCCATTAAAAGTTATAACAGAGGGAGGGAATCATAAGGTAGATATAACAGCCTAAGTCAAATGGTCCGATTATATTTTGATTGGTCTTGGGCCCTGTATCAAATTGTTCATGGAATTATATTTTTTGTGCATGTTTAATTTCTGGTGTCAGTTGGAGAATGAAGTGGAAAATAATTGATAATATTCCTATGGATCTGCTTAATGTTATCAGAAATTGTAAATGCTCTAGAGCCTTTTCTATATTTCATCCTAACTGCAGTGAATTAGGGATTACTTATAGATGGCCTCTTTCACTGATTGTACCTGATTTTCAGCAGAAGGTTTTAATGGGTTCTTTTGCAAAATAGCTATTTTAAGCTATAATATGTCTTTGATATTCAAAGTTTTCTTAATCCTTTTTGTTGGAGTTCCCTTGTGAGAGAGGGATGTTGCTGTTAAGAATGAAAATTGAGGAATGACTGAGCTCATTAATCTTGTCCATTGTGCAGGAAATCCTAAACGAAGAAGACGAGAAACTAAAAGATCTAAAGGACTGGGGTGAAGAGGTTTACATGGAAGTGGAGACTGCTTTGAAAGAACTAAATGAGTATAATGCTAGTGGGAGATATATAGTCTCCGAACTCTTGAACTTCAAGGAAGACAGGAAAGCCACACTTAAGGAAGTCGTTGCCTATATTGTTAAGAATATCAAAACAGCAACTGCTAAGCGCAAGCGAACTTGAGGCAAAGGTTTGTATCATTAATGTTTCCTCATTCATGTGTCATGGTTTCTGGGGATTGTTTTGTTTATTTGACCTTTGTTGTCACCTTGTGACATAATCCAGGCTTTTTCACTCCGAGAGGCTCAAGTCACCAGCCGGGAGCTGGCATCGTTTACTTGGACGCACAGGAGCTATTGTTTCTTCAACAGAGGATGAGTGACGGAATTGGGAAGCATTATTGTGACTGCAAGAACCTGTTCCTTGATCGTTAGGATTACATGAACCTACAATATGGACGCTCATAATCTAGCTAGATCTGCTTTTTGGTTCGAGGCTTTTCGAGTATTGCACTATACAGTTAAAAGTGTTTCTATCAAAATAACTTTACATCATTGCAAAGTAAACTGTTTTTTCGGCTCAATCCACCATCTTTATTTATATATATATTTATATATATATATATATATTTTAAATTACAAGGTTTAAGCATCATACTCTTGGGTCAATGCATTCGACCTACATTCTCAATTAAAGTTAGGTAGGGAAAACAGTCACCGAAATTCTGAACCACACGCCTTTCTTAAGATATCAGTATAACTCGTCAATTTGAAGAGTTCGAATCATTTACTGTTAGCTTCATACAAAACTTCAAAAGAAAAATTACATTAATTTTATCTCTTTTTTTGTCAATTTCAAGATTATTATCGGTTCTCATAAATTCCTCAAACACCATTATCGACAATAGTTTTCGTCCGAGTGTTATATTAATATATATATTATTATATATGTATTAATATATTATTATATTATTTATGATTACAAATGGAGGCCTATTTACAAAGAGGAAAGTCGGGTTACAACCCAAGTCGGGTTACAACCCAAGTCGGGTTACAACCCAACTCGGGCTAGGTCCATACTTGGGTTGCAATTGATTCAGGCCCAACAACCAGTTCAGGACCAATTCCAGCAAGCCCACGTGAGAAGCCCATCAGCAGCTAGGGTTTCCACCAACTGTTCCAGCGCCACACAGATCCCAACCGCACGATCAGAGGCATATCCAACGGTCACCAGTCCATCCAGCAGGAACCCTAGGGTATCACTACCACCCTAGGGCCTATTCCGGCCACCGCCTCCACTGCTCCAACTGAAGATTGCCACGACGCCGCCGCCTCACCAAAACTCACCAGAAGGCTCCAGAAGATGTACACCAGCCGTACACGTCGCAACCCTAGGGTGAGTCACCACCGTAGCTTCAGTGACTCACCGAAGGGCACCCTTGTGGCCGGTCCAAATGATGTACCACTGAGCCCTATTAAAGGCCACCAAACCTGCAAAGAAGATACACACAGCAAGAATGATGAAGACGAGAGCAAACACCCACACAACATAGCAAGAAAATAGAAACAGAGAGAATAACCAACAACAAAACAACAATACGAAAGGAAGGGAAGAGAAGAGAAGAGAAAGCTTACCCAACGTCATCAGAGCACTTATGCTCCTCCACGCGCCACCGAAAAATTGAAGAAATGAAGGTATAAACTCATATCTAAAAGATTATAAACCTTTTTAGAGGAAACCAACACCATATTTGTGATCGCTTGTAAATGTATATGCTAAGGCAAGCAAATATGTGCAAGTATACACAATCGATGCAAGTAATATAGTAATGAGTGAGTATCGTCTCCACAAGGATTGGATTAGAAATATATTTTCACCACAACTATAACTAATGTCATAAACTAAATCCTACTAAGTATTTGAACTAAGAACTAATACGAAGAAACTAAGAAGAATGATTCAATGATTTCATAATAATGTAGTCGAGACAAAGGAAATATGCAGACAGATAAAACAAAACAAGTATTGGTTTAAATATAATGCAAACAACTTCTCATATTCAGACGTGTCACAGAGCACTGATGCTAAACTATTGTCTTGACAACAATTATTCTAAGTTCTGAATGAATTATTATGCCTTACTAAGCTGCCCGACAAGATTACTAGGTATTCTTAGACGGTTGATATGGTAATACCTCTCGGCGTTAACTATAGACGTTGTCTTAACCTACTCTAGCAATTATCCCTTTTAGTCGCTTGAAACTCACTCCTTATCTCTAAGGTAGACAAGTTAGAACTTCACCATCCCGAATTCATTCCTTTGCTGACGTTGATCTATCTTAATTCTCTCGAATCTAAGAATCACTAACTAGACAAAAGGCTATCTCTCAATGCTCTTACAATGCCAAGACATGTTTTACCGAAACCCCAGGCGATCTCTCGATGCTCTTACAGTGTTAAGGAAAAATATTTAAACTATGAGCAAAACAATCATAAGCAAACATAATTCATCATTCATAAACATAAAAATATTATTTAGCCAAAACAAAGTTTAACACCAAGTAAAGCATTCATGGTGTTATCAAAGATCATCCAAGATTTAACCGTTTAATAAAACCCCAAATAAAATAAGAATTAAGAACAAAGAAAGAACGACTTCCAAAACCAGGGGTTCTATCGCGACAATCCTGATCAGCACCACGCCTACCTTGGTGATCACCCTCTCTCGAGGCTTGATCACCGCTCTGCTATTGTCTAGCTATGGAGGACACCAAGGAAGATTGGTGGGTAGACAGTGGGAAAGCACCGCAGTTGCTTGCTGACGCCTTAGGTAAAACTCTTCACTCTTCTTCTTCCTTGCCTCTTTTTCTTTGCGGCTACGGCTGAATATTTATAAGGAAAAATCTCCTAGGGCTTTGCATGCTTTTGGAGTTTCATTAATTAGCTGTTATTAATTTCCCAAGCTTAAAAAGGAAAGACGGCTGGCGGCTGGCGGCTGTTAGAATAATCAAGGCTTGCTTGCACGTGAAGTAGGCCATCCAGCTGGCATGTGACATAGGCGGTTTCGCCACACCTGCTTCAGACTTCTTCAGATAAATCTTGCCTCGGTGAGATAAATCTTCTCTTCATGTTCTCTTATGTTCCGTTGACCTTTGCAACTTTTCATTTTCACGACTGAAATGTTCTTCCTCTGTAGAATTCATGCACAAACACAACTCAAACAACCCTTTCTCCTCAGCAACATCAGTCAAGCCAAATAAATCTTCCCTAAGCAAAACTTATCCACCACAGGCTAATATGACCTATAATCAACTAAAAATTCAGTGCATACTTTGTTTAGACGAGCAATAACTTAAGTGAAAAGACTAGAAATTGAGTCTTTTTACGGAGTTATCACACCCCCAAACTTAAGCTATTGCTTGTCCTCAATCAATTGATAATAGGTAGAAGAAAATCAAATTTGTCATGGCAAAGCAGTATCAAGAGCATCATCAGGTTTGAGATTTCAGCCCTCATCAAAAATATTTGGCCTCAATATGTTCGACAATCATATCAGTCAAGTCCATTCCCTAGTCAGGATCATTTGCTATGGTGTGTGCGTGATTGTAACCAGTCTATGCATAGAGGTATTTAGAAAACTTAAAGTAAGCACTTCTAGGTTGTCACAACAATCTATTCATCAGGCTTAGTTTATACTCCTAGTTATTTATCAACTTTTATTCTCTTTATTCCCACATTTTTTTATTATAGGGGAGTCAGCTCATCACACCTATCGTTCCACACTCTAGGTGAAAGGGAGCATACCTTCCACCCCCAAGCTAGTCGGGCATACTCATCCTGTGACTACTTTCATTCACTCATATGCCTTGGCTACTCTTAATTTCTTTTGGAGTTTTTCTTGTTCATGCCTTTGCACAGAGGAGTATCCCTTTTTGTTTTTCGAGTTTTTCAAGTTTTTAAACACTAGAGAGTTTTTACTTTACCCTTAGAATTATTTTTTGAAGTCTCGGCAATTAGAAATTTCTTTCCTAAAAATTTTATAGATTACCTAGAGCAAAGACAACCTACAATCGTGTTTATAAATTTCAAAGAATCAAGGCTAGGGTTGGTTCACTTCTTTAGACAATCTTAACAATAATTTCTGGCCTAGGCAATAAAATTATGCTTTCATCATTGGGCATCCCTAATTCATTCCTAAAAATAATCATAACCTTCTTATGTCATGATAACAAAATTTTCAACCAATTAACATCAATTACTATTTAACAAAGTATGGCAGAATGGTGCAACACCTCCCCCAAACTTGAGGGTGCATTATCCTCAATGCATGAAGACTACACTATATGATTTTATATGCAGATGCGAAAGAAAAAAAATTAAAATTAAAAAGAAAATGATAACAAAGAAGAATAACTTACTTTGGTGGGGTGGCTTGCCTGGACGCCCTCGTATGACGTCGTTTGGGAGGAGAGGGACTATCAGATCCGGAGTCTACTACTGCTAGGGAGGGAGATGGCTGGTGTATACGTCCTACTGTTCTCTTGTAGTGCTTCTTGCTAGACGAGGCGCATGCTGGAGTGGACTGCTCGGTCGTAGGAGTATGTTGTGGGGAGATGGGTGGTGGACTAGGAATTTCTGTTGGACTGGTGGTGCTGATTGAATCGGGGACGAAATAGGATAATGCTCGAGATGCTTCAGCGCTGGCATGAAATCTTCATCAGTGAATAAGTGGGGTGGAGTATCAT
This sequence comes from Hibiscus syriacus, assembly GCF_006381635.1. Lineage (NCBI taxonomy): Eukaryota > Viridiplantae > Streptophyta > Magnoliopsida > Malvales > Malvaceae > Hibiscus > Hibiscus syriacus. The sequence continues at coordinate 6,989,878 of NW_024062800.1, read as the reverse complement.
CACTGCTTTTGGTGGTCAAGAAAGATGAGGAACTCTTCTGTGTCACCTTGGCCTTCTTCTGGTATGGATGGGACATGGGTTGACAGTGGTGGCACATCGGTGGGCACTGCTAGTGGAACGTCTGGAGGGACATAAGATGTCAAGGTATGGAATGTGTTGCCGCCTGCATTGTAGTTGAGGATAACATTGGGAAAGGTTGGCAATTTGATCATTGTGGTCGGTAGCAACTCCTTGATGAAGGCGTTGAGTTGCATGTCCCTTGCCTTGGCATACTCGAAGTAAATTTTCATGTGGTCCTATAGGCGTCCGATCTTTTCACACGTCTCTCGCGTGTGCGTGACCACAGTAGCCATTCTAGCTGCGACAATCGATTTTGCGCCTCGCTCCATACCTCCTTCGAGTCGTCATCATTGAAACTCATCAACTCGAGGACCTTTTTCTTTGTAATACCCTCCTTGGGTTTGATGAAATCTTCGAATGGTTCCTCAAAAACCTTTTTCTTCCAGTATAGCGTGGTTATAAGGTTTGGAAACAGTAGTTTACCCCGGTTTCGTTTGGCACAGTCATGGATCTACTCAAAGATGATTTCACCCACATCGATCTTCCTACCATATATGATCAAGTGCAAGAGCAGCAGTCGCTTGATGAGGACATTGGTGTTGTGGAACGTTGGTATCAGCTTGCCTTTGAGAAAGTGGTTCCATAATTTTACGTGGGGTTTTAAGGCTCGGCGATCTACTCGTTTCCTTATGGGGGTATTCCCTTCGAACTTAGTCCACCCAAAGCGTAAATCCTGTAGAACTCCATTTTACGTTTCTTGATCTGTTTCGACCACAAATCTCTTATATTGGTCATCCACTTTCCCCAACTTAAAGTATTTATTGAGTGCAGAGGGGGAGAAGCGAATGAGTTTTCCTCGAACATATACTGTGTGGTTGGAGGGGTCCTCAAGATGGGCACAGAACTCCCTCACCATTGATGGTGCTACGGCGTTAGGATTTCTAGCAAACTTCTCCCAGGTATGCTTCTTTATGACGTCCATCATCTCGGGTCCAAACGGCTCCTCGCCCTCAACTGGAAAAACGAATCCATCTACCAAATATACTTGGCGTTACTGAATGGTTTTGAATCGTGCTTCTGCTTCGGCTGTTTGGAAATGTTTGAAACTCTGTTTGGGGGCTGGGGTGGGTCTTGATCTCACCATTTTTCTTGGTTGAATTTAGTGGTGGCGATGGGCATGTATTTTTTAGAGAAAGAAAAAAAAATTCTGGTTTATAGAGAAAGAGGGAAACACGATGAAGAAGAGGTTGGTGGGCAGTTTTTCTTGGAAAGCGATGGGTGGTTTTGGTGTATTTTAGTCTTTACATGGTTGGAAAAAGATTTCTCATTAAATGAGAAATATGTGATTTGACATAAAGGAGGAGAAAAGATTCCTTCATGCTTGCTTCAACTCCCCATACTGTCACATGTTCCTTGCTTGCCTACAATATGAAAGAAGAAAATAATAAAATAAAATGGATTAAGGCAGAAAATAACTTAACTTATTTATGTACAGAATTATGATTTTCGTTGCCTAGGTAACAAATATTTGCTCAATTAAGTAAAGCAAAGTCTTGGGCATCATGTGCCAAGAATGCCAGTTTGTCGCGCATGACTGGGGCTCCTTTGTACTCCTTGAGTCTCTGTTCGTTCACCTTAAAGACATAACCATCGTTTTGGTTCTGGATTTTAATTGCTCCATTGTCATGGACTTGGTAAACAATGAATGATCCTGACCATCTCGATTTTAGCTTGCCTGGGAATAACTTAAGGTGTGAATTGTAGAGCAGTACTTGTATTCCAGAATAAAATTGCCTCGGCAATATATTTTTGTCATGCAATCGTTTTGTTTTCTCCTTGTAAAGGCATGCATTTTCGTATGCATGTGCTCTAAATTCATCCATCTTGTTCAGCTCCAAGAGTCTTTTTTCTCCAGCAAGCTGAGCATCCATGTTTATCTTTTTGATGGCCCAATAAGCTTTATGTTCAAGTTCAACCGGTAAATGACATTCCTTCCCATAGACCAGCTTGAATTGGGACATTCCCAACGGTGTCTTGAATGTTGTGCGATAAGCCCATAGTGCTTCATCTAGCTTTGATTAGACACTTCGGTTAGACACTTCGGCTTGTCCATTCGTCTGAGGGTGATACGCCATAGTGATTTTATGTCGTACTCCATATCTTTTCAGTTCCTTGGTAATCAATTTATTGTCGAAATGTGTTCCTTCATCGCTAATGATAGCTCGTGGTGTTCCAAAGTGGGTGAATATATTTTTGTGCATAAATTTTAACACCGTCTTGAAATCATTCTTAGGTGTTACAATGGCTTCAACCCATTTTGATACGTAATCCACTGCCAAGAGAATGTACATATCTCCGAATAATGTTAGAAAAGGTCCCATGAAATCTATTCCCCATACATCAAAAAGTTTGATTTCCAAAATGTTTTCCCATGGCATCTCATTCCGTTTCGAGATATTTCCTGTTCGTTGGCATCTATCACATGACTTATAAAATTCATGCGCGTCTCTGAACAGGGTTGGCCAATAAAATCCGGACTGAAGCACTTTTGTTGTTGTTCTCATTCCACCAAAATGCCCTCCATATGGTGACGAGTGGCATTGGCGTAGGATATCTTGCTGCTCTTCTTCTGGAATGCATCTTCAGATTATTTTGTCCCTGCTTTGCTTGAATAGAAACGGTTCGTCCCATAAGTAATGTCGCACATCATGTCGAAATTTCCTTTTGCCCTAGCTAGATAAATCAGGAGGAACAATACCACTAACAAGAAAATTAACTATGTCAGCATACCACGGTACAACCGTGACAAATAATATTTTCTCATCAGGGAAATCCTCTTTAATTTCTGTAATGTCAGGACAATTAGTTTTGTTATCTAGCCTAGACAAATGGTCTGCCACTTGATTTTCTATATCGTTTCTATCCTTGATCTCTAAATCGAATTCTTGCAGTAATAATATCCACCGAATTAGTCTAGGCTTTGCATCTTTTTTATTAATTAGATATTTAATGGTTGAGTGATATGTCTACACAATTACCTTAGTTCCTATTAGATATGGCCTAAACTTATCGAATACAAATACTACTGCTAAGAGCTCTTTTTTAGTGGTGGTATAGTTTACTTGTGCATCATTAATAGTTCGACTTGCATAATAGATAACATGAAAAATTTTACTTTTTCGTTGCCCTAGCACTGCTCCGACTGCATAGTCACTAGCATCGCACATGAGCTCAAATGGTTCGTTCCAGTCTGGTGGGATAACAATTGGTCCTACCAAAAGCTTTTTCTTCAATTCTGTGAAGGCATTTAAACAATCATTAGTAAATTCAAATGGATGATTTTGTTGAAGCAAAAGACATAAGGGTTTAGGGATTTGAGAAAAGTCTTTTATGAACCGCCTGTAGAATCCTGCATGTCCAAGGAAACTGCGTACACCTCGCACATTATTAGGTAGGGAAAGATTTGCAATTGTATCCACCTTGGCTTTGTCGACTTCGATGCCATGGCATGAAATTTTGTTACCCAACACTATTCATTCGGTTACCATAAAATGGCATTTTTCCCAATTCAGTACTAGGTTGGCTTCTTCAGATCATTTTAACACCTTGGATAAATTGTCGAGACATCAATCAAAGTCCTCACCCAAAACGGAGAAGTCGTCCATAAATATTTCCATGCACTCTTCCACCATATCTGAAAAGATTGCCATCATGCATCTTTGGAATGTAGCTGGAGCATTACACAGTCCAAACGGCATTCGTTGAAATGGATAGGTACCATACGGGCATGTGAAAATTATCTTTTCTTGGTCCTCGGGTGCTATGGCAATTTGGTTATATCCCGAGTATCCATTGAGGAAGCAATAAAATGCTTTTCCCGCTAATCTATCCAACATTTAATCGATAAAAGGGAGGGGAAAATGATCATTATTTGTGGCTTTGTTGAGCTTCATGTAGTCCATACATATACGCCAGCCCGTGACTGTTCTCGTGTGAGTAACTCATCATGCTCGCTTTTGACCACAGTCTCACCACCTTTCTTTGGTACGCATTGTACTGGGCTAACCCATGAACTATCGGATATAGGATAAATTACTCCCGCATCTAACCATTTTATTATTTCCTTTATGACTACCTTCTTCATGATTGGGTTGAGTTGTCTTTGGGGTTCCACCAAGGTATTGTGGCTATCATAAAGATTGATTTTATGCATGCATATTGTCGGACTGATTCCCTTCAAATCTGCCATCGCCCAACCTATAGCTTTCCTGTGCTGTGACAAAACATTCAACAAACTATTCTCCTGTTCGGAGGTTAGGTTCGCTAAAATAATCACTGGTAGGGTTTCATCAACTCCTAAATAAGCATATTTCAAAAGTGATGTCAAAGTTTTATGTTCCAATTTTGGTGCATGTTGTGAAGATGACTCTTGAGACTTAACTTCATCATAATCTAAAGGTTCAAATTTTATACCTGACCTATGAACAAATCTCGATTGATCCTTTGTATTTCCTTCGCATCTTGCCTTGGTATCGCTTTCAGGGTGTTCATTGCTCAGATTTCTATGGTCGGGGCCATAATTGTCAGAATCGTCTTCTGAAAATAATTCATCTCGGCCAAAGTTTTCTACTTCATGCATCTCGGTTGTAGGTTCATGGTACAAAGTATTGTATTTATCGAGCCTTAGGGATTCACCTCATCCAAGGATTGCCTTGTCTTCAATCTTATTAATGCATTGGCATTCCTATGGATCGTACGCGTATTTCATAGAGTTAAATACATTGATTGTGACTCTTTGCTCTCCAATTCTCATGGTGAATTCTCCCTTTTCACAATCTTTTAAAATTCTGCCGGTGGCTATGAATGGGCGTCCCAAAATGATTGGTGCATTTTCATCGGCTTTGCAATCCAGGATGAGAAAATCAATTGGAAATACAAATTTATCCACATTTACTACAACGTCTTCAATTATTCCCTCGGGTCGCACATAAGACCGATCAGCCAGCTGTTGGATGACTGATGTAGGATGGGCATGATATCCATCTAGTTTCATGAATATGGACTTTGGTATCAAGTTTACACTTGATCCCAAATCAATAAGAGCTCGTCCTATGAAGTCATTAACAATGGAACACGGTATCACAAAGCTGTTAGGGTCTTTTTGCTTTGGTGGGAGTTTGCTCATTGCTGAGCAGATTTCTATTGCCGTGGCGACACATTCTACCTTCCTTTTCTTTGTAACAATTTTTTTTAGAAACTTGGCATAGGAAGGCATTTGCTCAATGGCTTCAAGCAGGGGCACATTGATAAACAACTGATCCAGAACATCAATGAATTTCTTAAACTAGATGTCATCATCATACTTCTTCAACCGTTGAGGGAACAGTGGTGGAGTTCTTACATCTACTACTGATGGTGTTGAGGAATCGCTGGTCGTGACCATGAATTTCTTGTTATCTGGTTGATAATTTTCCGAGCCTTCACTTCTTTCCTTCTCTTCAGACACTTGCTCTCATTTAGTATTCTCAGATTGATCAGGTTGTGTTACGCCTTGGCAAGACTTGTTCAGGTGATCTCCCCCAAACTTGTCATCTTGGTTGACTTGTTTTCCACTCATTAGCGTTAGTACATTGCATTGCTCCTTCCCATGATGCTTAGTGACTTCAGTATCACTAGGGATATTTCCGTGTGGGCGAGAATGTAATGACGTGGCAATTTGTCCCACTTGATTCTCTAGTGCTCTAAGAGATGAACTATGGCTTTGTAACAGTGTTGCTTGGCTTTGTAACAAATTTCCTTGATTTTTAATTGTTGCAGAATGTTCGTGCATCAAGGTCTTTGTAGAAGCTATGATATATTTTTTTCGAGGCCATGAATTCCTGCAAGGATGATTCCAAGGAGTTAGTATTGGAATGAGTGTTAGAGGAAGAAGCTATACCTTTATTGTTCTGCCAATGCTGCTGATGATGTTGATTTTGAAAATGTTAATGGTCAGAATTATTTTGCTGTGGCCTGTAAGTTGCGGCTTGATTGTTGCTTCCTTGATTATTCCATGAGAAATTTGGGTGTTGTCTCCAACCAGGATTGTACGTGTTCGAATAGGGATTATTGTTGTTTCGATTGTAGTTGCCCACAAAATTGGTTAACTCATGGTTTTCAGGACATTCGCTCTTATGATGGTTGCCATGACAAAACAGGCACACATTATTGGTTGCTTTGACTTCTCTTACATCATTAGGACGTTGCAAATTTTTCAACATTTTGGTTATGGCAGAAAGTTGAGCTGCTACCGAATCTTTGCTCTCTAATTCATATGCTCCAGGGGGTTTTTTGTCGGTTCCCAATCTTGCACTTGGAAATTGATAGTCATTATTTGTTATTCTATCAAGAATGTCAAAAGCTTCCTCGGGTGATTTGTCTAGTAAGGTGTCATTCGCTGAGGCATCTAGCATCATTCGAGTTGGTGCATTGACTCCATTGTAAAACATCACCACTTGCGTCCAATCGTGAAATCCGTGGTTAACACATTTACGAAATAAACTTTTATACCTATCCCAACATTTGTACATTGATTCATCATCTCCTTGGCAAAAACTCACGATGTCGCTCCGAAGCTGTGTATTCATATTGGGCGGATTATATTGGAGTAGGAAACTCTTACATAAATCTTTCCATAACTCCATTGATCCGGAAGGAACTCCACTGAGCCAAGCTCTTGCTCTATCACGTAAGGAGTAAAAAAAACTTTAGTTTGAGCACATCTTCATGTACTCCTTGTTGTCAAAATAAATTGCATACTTCAAGGAAAGCACGTACATGTTGTCTAGCATCTTAATTGGGTGTACCACCAAATTGACTGATAGAGCTCAGCATATTAAATATCACTAGTTAAATTCTAAATGAGTGGCTTGTATCTTGGGTGCCACTATGCCAGGATTGAGGTCATCGAGAATAAGGTTCAAATGATCTCGTATCGCTCTTGGTCTTGCAACTTGGAGATTAATCTGCATATGGTTCTCCTAGATCTCCCATGTCATTTTGCATTTGATTCAAATGTTCTCTGGTTCTTTGGACACGCAACATTTATCTTAATGTTTGCTCAACTTCGAGTTCAAATGGTTACAAAGGTTTACCAGCAGATCTCAATGTCATGCAATAATAAACACCTATAAAAGAAAATAAAAACTATGTTAGACTAAATAAATATAAAGTGACAAAAACAACTTGTTGTGGCTAAAAATTTCGTCAGTTGCCAATCCTCGGCAACGGCACCAAAAACTTGATCGCTTGTAAATGTATATGCTAACGCAAGCAAATCTGTGCAAGTATACACAATCGATGCAAGTAATATAGTAGTGAGTGAGTATCGTCTCCACAGGGATTGGATTAGAAATATATTTTCACCACAACTAGAACTAATGTCACAAACTAAATCCTACTAAGTATTTGAACTAAGAACTAATACGAAGAAACTAAGAAGAATGATTCAATGATTTCAAAATAATGTAGTCGAGACAAAGGAAATATGCAGACAAATAAAACAAAACAAGTATTGGTTTAAATATAATGCAAACAACCTCTCATATTCAGACGTGTCACGGAGCACTGATGCTAAACTATTGTCTTGAGAACAATTATTCTATGTTCTGAATGAATTATTATTCCTTGCTAAGCTGTCTGACAGGATTACTAGGTATTCTTGGACGGTTGCTATGGTAATACCTCTCGGCGTTAACTATAGACGTTGTCTTAACCTACTCTAGCAATTATCCCTTTTAGTCGCTTGAAACTCACTCCTTATCTCTAAGGTAGACAAGTTAGAACTTCACCATCTCGGATTCATTCCTTTGCTCACGTTGATCTATCATAATTCTCTCGAATCTAAGAATCACTATCTAGACAAAAGGCTATCTCTTGATGCTCTTACAATGCCAAGACATGTTTTATCGAAACCCCAAGTGATCTCTCGATGCTCTTACAGTGTTAAGGAAAAATATTTAAACTATGAGCAAAATAGCATAAGCAAACATAATTAATCATTCATAAACATAAAAATGTTGTTTAGGCAAAACAAAGTTTAACACCAAGTAAAGCATTCATGGTGTTATCAAAGATCATCCAAGATTTAATCATTTAATACAAACCCAAATAAAATAAGAATTAAGAACAAAGGAAGATTGACTCCCAAAACCAGAGGCTCTGTCGCGATAATCCTGATCAGCACCACGCCTGCCTTAGTAATCACCCTCTCTCGAGGCCTGATCACCGCTCTGCTATCGTCTGGCTATGGAGGACACCAAGGAAGATTGGTGGGGAGATGGTAGGAAAGCACTGCAGTTGCTTGCTCACACCTTAGGTAAAGCTCTTCTCTCTTCTTCTTCCTTGCCTCTTTTTCTTTGCGGCTACGGCTAAATATTTATAAGGGAAAATCTCCTAGGGATTTGCATGCTTTTGGAGTTTCCTTAATTAGTCGTTATTAATTTCCTAAGCTTAAAAAGGAAAGGCTGTTGGCGGCTGTCAGAACAATCAAGGCTTGCTTGCACGTGAAGTAGGTCATCAAGCTGGCATGTGACATAGGCGGTTTAGCCACACCTGCTTCAGACTTCTTCAGATAAATCTTGCCTCGGCGAGATAAATCTTCTCTTCACGTTCTCTTCTGTTCCGTTGACCTTTACAGCTTTTCATTACCACGACTGAAATGTTCTTCCACTGTATAATTCCTGTACAAACCCAACTCAAACAACCCTTTCTCCTCAGCAGCTTCAGTCAAGCCAAATAAATCTTGCCTAAGCAAAACTTATCCACCACAGGCTAATATAACCTATATGCAACTAAATGCAACTAAAAATGCAGTGCATACTTAGTTTAGACGAGCAATAACTTAAGTAAAAAGACTAGAAATTGAGTCTTTTTACGGAGTTATCAATTTGGCTTTAGGGTACTCGGATCTATATTTTAGGGTAATTTGGTATTTTTGGCTACTGTGAGTGGTGGCTGATGATGACGGAATACGGTGGTTAACGGCGGCCTGTCGGTGACCGACCTACCTCCAGTGAAGGGTTTAGAGAGAAGAGAGAGATTCTCTCTCCTTAGATAGAGAAACAAAAGAGGAAAATGGAAGAGATGGTTCTTAAAGGACCGGTTTTGGCCATATAAACCATCTATCGAACGACGTCATTTTAGGGGAGGGTATCTTTGTAATTTTAAGCATGGGTCAACTACACGCGTAATCCCTCTGGTTCTGTAAGCTTTACGATTTGGTCCATAAATCAGGTTTTACGTGTTTAAATTTGGTTTTCGCATCTTATATATTTATATTTTAGTCCTTATTATATTAATACATATATTTTAGGAAAAATCATATATTTAGTCCTTTATATTTTAGTAGTTTATATTTTAGTCATATTCGTAATAAAGGGTAAATTACATAATTAGTACATAATTATAGTATTATTCTGAATTAGGTCAATTAATTTTAATATTTTATATATTAATCATTAATTATTAGTACAATTAATTATTATTAGAATTTTTTACTTTAGGATTATTATCATACATAATTGATAATTTAATTTATATGATTATAATATAATAATAGGACTAATAATATTAAATATTTAGTATTAAAATTATTTGTAAATTATTTTAAGTAAATTTATAATTCATTGCAAAGGCATTAATTAATAAATACTAGTTCTAATTTTGGGCGTTTTGGGGTGCTAATCCTTCCTCATATGTAACCGACTCCCGAACTCATTTTTCTGGTAAGCAGACCCGAGTTGTATTATTTTAATATTATTTTATTAAAATAATATGACATTTTGGTGACTAATCTCACCGAATTAAAATATTGGTGGCGACTCTACAATTTGGTGTTTTATCTGATTCAAAGAGGATAAACACTTACTTTTTCGAGACTAGTTACACCGTTTGGGGTGTACTATTTGCACTCTTTGTTGCAGGATAGAGAAACGTCTCGACAGCTTGGCGACTCTGCTGGGGAATTTAAAAAAGAGAGTCCAACCACTAATTTATTAATTATTTGTCTTTATAGTAAATAATAAATTTGTTTTAATTATTTTTATTATTTTACTAACTTTTATTTTTTATGTGAACAGATTTAATTTTGGGTTATTAAAATAGAATAATAGGTTGTATGTTATTTTTTATTTTATGTTTTTCCTCACATATTGTGCATTGCATTCATGACATGAGCTAAAACCCCGCTCTTATCCAATTTAAGTGAATCAGAAACTACTCTCTCATGTGGTTTTCACCTCCGTATGGGATAGGGGACCATTCTTTGAGCTCACACCTTATGTTCCTCGTGTGGTTTTCACCTCCGTACAGACATAAGGAAGTGTGTTCCTTCGAATTGAACTTAATCCGAAAGTCTGTAATGGACTAGGATTGAGGGCTTGGCAGTCCAAGGGGACACCACCAACAAAGGACAATTCGTTGACCCTTCTTATTCTAGAGCCAAAACCAAGCATATAATAAAACCTAGAACTGGAGTCTAGGTGGAGCCTAACCTGATTGAGTCTTGTAAGATTAAGTACACAAGGAAAAACATGTTGAGTCTTTTATTTATTATTATTTTTTGAATAAATACATGAGAACTAGAAATCATGCGGTTAGGTTATTTTTCCAAACAAAGCATGGAACTAGAAAGCATGAGGTTAGGATATGACTTTTTCTACTAACCATTTTTTGTATATATTCTGAAAATGCATATATTAATTGTTCTGTTTGTATTTGCATAATCATGACATACTCAAGGGTGTTGATTCAAGAGTGACTATCAAAACCAAAGGCTTTCATTATGAACAAAAGGTTTCATGATCAAGTAAACTGTGAAGCAGCCAAAGAAGGTTATCTTGAGGAAGCTTTTAAAATAATGGAGGGGTATGCACATAAAAATCCTGTTAGATTGGCATCGAAAGCATTTTATGGTAAGAACATCAATAGAAGGAGTCAAAAGGAAGAGAGTTTTTATGAAGCTCAAGCCCGTTTTTGGAAAGACGAAAACAATAAATTGAGCACAATACATTCGATGTGATATGGGTATGAGTTTTTTTTAACTCATTATGTTCTCTTTTTTCATCTCTTTGTATTATTCATCAAAGGTCTTGTGTGATCGTTCCTCAGTAGAATGGAGTGGCAAAACAAAACACAAGCATATTCTTGAAGTCGCTTGTGCTCTTAGGTTTCATTCAAACGTTCCTATCAAATTTTGGGGAGAGTATTAGATTTTTTTAGTCACTTTTTTTAACTTTGATTCTTTTATTATTTAAAATTTATTATTGATAAAAATATAAAAAAAATTAAAAACCTTTAATCAAGTAGTTTTAATGTATATTTTTTATAAAATTTATTTTTTTAAAATATTTAAAATAATTATAATAAAATTTTTAAAAAAATTGACTTGTGAAAAGTCAACAAGTCAATCCCCAATTTTAAAACATTTTAATCTAAATATGAGAGAAAGGGTCAAGATATCGACCAATCCCCAATTACAATCGTGGATAGAATTACATAGATCTTTGGACGGAATGCCAATAGGGTGGAGATGGTGATCTTCATTTTGTCATGTGATTCATTATAAGTATCAAATTTAGAATTTATTTTATTGTATAAGCTTTAAGATAATATTTGTGAATATAAAATAATATATGTTTAAAAAAATTTTAATTATTTAACATTAAAGTTCATACCACTGCATACATGATGTTCGAACTTAAGACTTTAAAGAATAACAATTCATTAACCACTAAGATCGATTAATTTGTGCACTTAATTAACCACCAAAATTCTTTAAATGAAAAAATATGAAATAAATGTCCTCGGTATATGTGACATTATTTCAACCGTTACATTTAAAAAATAATAAGTTATCACAATCCTATAAACGATAAATTAAAATATAACTCCAATATAAGTAAAAATATTCATAAAATAAAATCATTATATAATATTCCAATATCAGTGAACCCTCGGGCAGTTCATGCTTTAGAGCATTTAGTTGCTCGTAAATACCCTGATCTCATCTTCCTTTGTGAATCCTGACTTCATCGACCTCGTGTGGAGTCTCTGAAACAACGTTTAGAGATGGTGGGATGTTTATTTGTGGCACGCGGATCCTCTTGTACTGGACTGCTATGGAAATCATCTGTCATAGTCCACTTGCTCTTGTTTTCATCTTTACATATTGGCGCGGTAGTGAAAGTTGATAATGTTGAATTCCGCTTTACAGTTTTACATGGATGCAACGATCGACGACGACACATTGACACTTGGACATTATTAGATCGCCTTCATGCTCAGTCCACTCTTCCTTGGATAGTAGGCGGCGATTTCAACGAAATTCTTCTCGACTCTGAGAAGTCTGGAGGTTGTTGATGTGATCGATATGATATGAAATTGTTTAGACATGCTCTTCGCAGGAATGACCTATGGGATATGCGTCCTAATAGGGGTTGGTTCACTTGGCACAAAGGAGGGTCGGATTCTAATTGTATATGTGAACGACTCAATCAATTTGTCTTATCTCCATCTTGGCGTTCCTTGTGGCCCGACGCTGCTGTATCTAGTGAATTTAGCATAACCTCGGATTACTGCACCATTTTCTTGGATACCTTGCCAAATGTACCTACAGCCGCCTTCTCTCGGCATGATTATTTCCGCTTCAATGACTGTTGGGCCTCTAATGCCTAATGTATTAAACGAGTACAGGGAATTTGGATCAATAGGGGCTCATCCACGTTAACTAAGCTTGCATTCGTGGGACACAACCTTAAGGTTGGCAACGTTCACAGTATATGGATAATAAGGGGCGTATCAATGAGTTACATAACCAAGCCAATCAGTTCATGCAACACCCTTTGACAGATGCTGAGTTGGAACAGTTAGCCAACTTGAAAGCAGAATTACACCGGTGATTAAATCGGGAGGAAAGTTACTGGAGGCAAAGCAGAATTCACTCAAATAAAGCACCGGGAATAGATGGGTTGCCGGGAAGCTTTTATCGCTCATTTTGGACAATAGTTGGAGAAGATGTGATGTCTCTTTGCCTTGACCTTTTGTGTGGTCGTATCGACTTGTCTGAGGTAAATCAAGCTGTTCTTGTCCTCCTGCCTAAGATTTCTGGACCGTCAAGGTTGCATCAGTTTCGGCCAATAGCTCTATGAACAGTTATTTACAAAACCGTGGCTAAGGTTTTGGTTAATCACATCCGTCATCTATAGGCGCATTGTGTAGATGACTCTCAGAGGGGGTTTGTGCCCGATCAATTAATCTTGGACAATGTTCTGATAGCTCAAGAGCTATTCTATTATTTGAAAACAGGTTCACAAAGTTCATCAAGAGGAGCCGCCTTAAAACTTGATATGAAAAAAACGTGAGATAATGGTCTTTTCTTCGAGGGATGTTGTTATGTCTGGGGTTTGCTGCTTAGTGGGTTGATCTTGTTATGAATTGTGTATCTTCAGTTTCATATCGCATCCGGATAAACGGGTGTCTCACTGATGATTTTTTTACCTACTCGCGGTCTTCGCCAAGGCGATCCTTTGTCCCCATTCTTGTTTGTGTTATGTGCTCAAGGTTTATCCTCTCTTCTCAGAGCAGAACAACAAGCTGGGCGTATTCTTGGCATTCATAGTTGTCTGTCAGGTCCACGCATAACTCATTTATTTTATGCGGATGATTGCCTGCTTTTTCTACGGATTTCGGCGGGGGAGTTCAGTCGTATTGGGAGGTTCTTGATGCTTATGAGGCTGCTTCCGAAAAAAGGTGAACTATTTGAAATCAAGTATTTATTTTAGCCCAACCACCCTGACTACTGTTCAATCTCAATCTCAGCTCCCTTTTGTTAGTTGTGTCGATGAACCTGGATTTTACCTCGGTATGCCCTTGCTCATTGGTCGGAATAAGAATTTGTCATTTGGATTTCTCCGAGATAAGGTTGTACGACGTGTTCGAGAACGGACGAAGAACACGTTATCATTTGGAGGCAGTGCTGTGTATATAAAGTCCGTCGGACAAGCTCTTCCTACATATGTGATGGGTTGTCACTTGCTACCGGAGGAATTATTCGAGATATTTCTACTGCACTTCGTTCTTATTGGTGGAGTGGTGACCCTTCCGAACGTGGCTGGCCATTAGTTGCTTGGAAAATGCTTTGCGCACCTAAGAGGGGAGGGGACTTGGGTTCCACGACTTTCATCTGTTCAATTTAGCCATGCTCGGTAAGCAAGTTTGTCGGTGTATTCAAACCCCTAATTCAGTCTTGTCTCATACTCTAGCAGAAAAAAAAATTCTTGGCTCGTCTAGGTGACCGACCTTCATATGGATGGCATCAGGGTGTTCAATGTTTGAAGCCTACTTTTTTCTGGCGGGTTGGTATAAACAATGTGGTTCCTATGCATAGAGAACGTTGGGGCGGTGCTACACCCGTGGAACTGAATAAGGCATATTTTGATAATCCTACTACCCCAATCCTAGTCAGGGAGTTTATGTTGTCGGATGCTCCATGTTGGAACGCTTCTCTTGTTCATCAAGTTTTCAATCAGTCAGACGCAGAGGCCATATTACAGTGTGCAATCGCTCCAGTTCAAATTGATGTGTTATTGTAGAGCGGTCATTCCTCGGGTTACTATTCCGTTAGAATAGGTTATTTGTGGTTGGCAAGGCAGTGGCGAAATCCCACGGTCGTTTCTCGATTATGGTTTTTACTCTCTCGGCTACAGACTTTACCACTGGTAAGAATGTTTGGTTGGAGAGCCTCTCATGAGGCTTTACTAGTTGGACGACGTTTGTTTTTAGCTGGAATTTCTGATGGTCTTTGTCCGTTATGTAGGGTGGCCGAAGAATCAGTACTGCATGCACTGAGGGATTGTCCCGAGGTTCTCCCGGTGTTCTTCATGGCGGGTTTGCCAACCTTTGTGACTTCTGGTGCGTTTTCATCTTGTGGCTACTGGCTGGAATCTCTCATGGCGTTGCTCGACAGTGGTACGTTAGCTATTTTTCTAGTTCTGTTGTCTCAAATATGGGATGGGCGTAATGTTTACGTCCATGAGAATCGTATGTTGCCGAATTGGCATCTTGCAGCCTCTTGTCGAGCGCTGCAGTCAGCGTTTGTGGGTGCTGTTAATACCTCAATGCTATCAGGGGCGTGGCTGAGCCGGCGCACAGTGCGCCACAGGGGCTTTGAAATAGAGTATATCTATTAATTGTTACCATTAAGATGCAGAAAAATAAGTATAGAGCAATGGTTAGATAACTGGGCCCATAACTTTGTTGATCCTAAGTTTGACTCTCGTTAACAAGCAAAATTACTTTTGTGAAAAACACTGCAAGTGGGCTTGCTCAGTATAATACAACTGTAATTTGTTTTCCTTCTTTTTGATCAAAATAAGTTCAAGATGTAAGGGTCCCTTTACAAGAAATTGCACAGGGCCTCCAACAACCTAATCACGACCCTGTTGCTATCTGCTACGAAAAAAATTGGTTGTGGCTCACTCTAATCTTTGGTTTAAACCAGAAGATGGAATTATTAAAGTGAACGTAGATGGGGCATGCCCTTTTCCCCTTACAGTTCCAACGATTGGGTGTTGCGAAATACGACTATCGGATAGAATAAAATCGCAACTGATAATTTGATCAAATAAAAATTAAGATAAAGAAGACACAAATTTTACGTGGAAAACCCCTAAATAATATAGGGTAAAAACCACGGCAAAGATAGAAGAATTTTACTATGAGAAAATAGGAATTACAACTTATCTCGATCTAACAAGGAGAAAATAATAACAATTCTCTCTTGATAAAAAGGAGAAAACAACTATTAAGAAAACTCTCTAAATTTTCTAGTATTAGGAAAAAGCTAGAATGATTTGGGATGGTTTTGAAGCTAAATGAGTTAGGGTATTTATAGTTGAAGCTTAAAGACTAATCTTGTAAATACCCTAAAGTACAGGGACTAAGTTTGATAATTTTCCCTTGCTAATTTTTAACCAAAATTAGCTTCCAAATTGGACCAAATAATTCACTCTGCAGCCGCCCCATTAATGTTGTCATCTTTTTTTGACTTTCAACAATCTCCCACTTGAAAATTTGATTGGAACAATCATATTCACACCATTCTTTCTACCTTGTACCATTCATGTTGCTTATGTCTCTGAGAGGCCACAAGAGGACCGACACCAAGTAAATTTATCAGCATTGATTGCCTTCGTCATGAAATCTGCTATATTGTCTTTGGTATGGATTTTATGCATATCTATCATCATTTCTTCCACCCTTTTCATGAATGAAGTGATGATGAACTCGTATATGTTTTGTTCTTGAATGAAATGTTGGATTCCTTGCTAGATGCAAGGCGCTTTGACTATCACAAAACAGAGAGACATACTCTTGATTGTGCCCAAGCCCAAGCTCCTCCAATAGCATCTTCAACCAGATTGCTTCTTTACTGGCTTGTGTAGTTGCTACATATTCAGCCTCTATTGTGGACGTAGCCACAACTGACTGCAATTTTAAAACCCAGCTTACAGCTCCACCAGCAACTTTGAACACATATCTTGTAGTAAATTTGCTTTTATCCAAATTCCCTGTATAGTCAGAATCTACATACCCATTGATTAGTAAATTTGATCCTCTGTAACATAATGAAGCATTTGAGGTCCCTTTGATGTATCTCAAAATCCTCTTTACTATATTGCAATGCTCTTTGCATGGATTTTTCATGTACCGACTAACCACTCCCACTGCTTGTGCAATGTCTGGTCTTGTGCATATCATAGCGAATATTAAACTTCCCACTGTTGATGCATACGGTACTCGAGACATCTACATCCTCTCTTCTTCACTGCTAGGACTCATATTGGATGATAATTTGAAGTTAATAGGAAGAGGGGTAGAAATTGGCTTATAATCTTGCATGTTGAATCGTGACAAGATCTTCTTCAAATAATTCTTTTGTGTAAGCCAAATCTTCCTATTACTTCTGTCTCGGTGAATTTGTATCCCTAGAATCTTGTTTGATGATCACAAGTCCTTCATTTCAAATTCCGTAGCTAGTTGTGCCTTCAATTCTTCAATATGATCTTTGTTAGGTCCTGCAACCAACATGTCATCCACATATAACAACAATATAACAAAATCGTTATCACCAAACCTTTTGAAATAAGCACAAGGGTCTGCATTAAGTCTATTGTATCCAAGGCACATAATGAAGGAATCAAATCTCTTATACCAACATCTTGGCGCCTGCTTTAGACCGTACAGAGATTTGTTCAACCTGCAAACCAAGTTCTTCTTTTTTTTTCTTCAAAACCTTCAGGCTGGAGTATTTAAATTTCTTCTTCAAGATTTACATAAAGAAAAGTTGTTTTAACATCTAGCTGCTCTAGATGTAAGTTCAATGTAGCACACATTGCCAAGACTACTCGAACTGTTGTTAGTTGAACCACATGAGAAAAGATTTCATTGAAATCAATACATTCTTTTTTAGCATATCCTTTGACCACCAGTCTTGCACGATACCTCTCAACTTGATCGTTACCATTTCGCTTGATTTTGAAGACCCATTTGTTACCAATTGGCTTCCTACCTTGTGGTAGTGGCACAAGGTCTCATGTATTATTTTTATGAAAGGCTTCAATTTCTTCTTGCATTGTCATCATCCACAATGAAGCATCTGACCTGTTTATTGCCTCCTGGTATGTTGATGGCTCACCGTCCTCTGTTAAAAGACATTATGCAATATTTCCTTCTATAACATAAACTAAGTACCAATTAGGACATCTTCTCACACGATCTGATTGACGAGTTGTTGGAGCTTCAGAACTCTCTAGTTCTTATTCATCATATGTTGGTTCTGCTTCAGAAGAATCTCCTTGTTCAAACTCCTTTTCCACATGTATCTGTGTAGTCTCTGACTTTTCAACGCTATCATCATCTTCTTTTCTTTGTAGTTTATCTTCTACAAAGATAACATCCTTGCTGATGATCACTTTGCGGGCAATGGGATCCCACAAGCGATACCCCTTTACTCCATCAGCATACCCCAAGAATGTGCATTTCCTAGATTTTGGATCCAACTTTGAAATTTCTTGGGAGTTGTACATCACGTACACAATACTTCCAAATACATGGAGGTTTGAATAATCAGCTGGTTTACCAGTTCACATCTCCATTGGTGTCTTCAGCTCTATTGCAATTGATGGAGCTCGATTCACCAAATAACAGGCGGTATTGACTGCTTCTGCCCAAAATGGTTTTTCTAGGCCTGCAGCCCTCAACATTGCTCTTGTTATTTCTAACATGGTTATGTTCATCTACTCTGCCACTCCATTTTGTTGAGGAGTGTTCGCCACTATGAACTGTCTTTTGATGCATTATTTCCTGCAAAAGTCATCAATTGTTTCACTTGTGTATTCTCCTCTATTATCTGTTCTGAAACACTTAAACTTATTTCCAGAATCAAGTTCCACTTGCGCTTTGAAGTTTTTGAAAGTTGAAAACACATCTGACTTTTTCTTAATAGGGTATACCAACATCTCCTGGAGTAGTCATCAATAAATGAGACAAAGTATTTTGCTCCACCCAGTGATGTAACTGGTGCTTGCCATATGTCAGAATGAACCAATTCTAGAACACTTTTGCCTCTAGAATTTGACGTGTTGAATTTCAACCGATGTTTCTTACTTGTTATACAATGCTCACACAAAGTAAGTGATACATTTGTTAAGTCTGGAAATAGCTTTTTCTCCATAAGGACTTTCATTCAGCATGTACAAGTTTGTTTCTATCTTTTCTCCTTTCATCACCACAAGCACTCCACGAAACACCTTCATGATTCATTTCTATGTTTCAATCTTGCTTGCATTATTATCCAACAATCCATAGGATAATAAATTTTTCTTCAGGCCTTTCTCGTGTCGCACATCTTGATGCAAGCATGTTTTCAACTATAAAGGGAGTACTCTTGAACATCCTTTTAATGCATTTACTTTATAATAACCTTATAATATATACTAGTATATTACATATCATTCTAAGGATATTAGTTATGAAGTTAAAGAATAACTTAGTATGAATACATCTTACACATTGTTATTTTAATATGTTAAGCATGTTAGGGTAGCTATATAATTATATTATGCATGATTATAATAAATACATCAAGGCAGCATACGTATAATGCATTTCATTAGTTCATTTGCATTCATATTAGCTCTTAGGCTTTATACCTTACCTTACACATATTAGGAGATGATATAATTAGCTCATGACATTCAAACTTAGCTCACATTACCATAATCAAACATGGCAGCAAGGTAATTAGCTCATATTAGCTCAATACCATGGAATTACCTTGTTTCCTTGCACATGTAGGTACATTGGAGCATAATAAACGTTGAGGTAGCTTGGTGAATGATTTGGACGTCATATGTAGCTCACAAACAGCTTACAAAGTAAAAGGCAGCTCATGGAACACTAAGGGAAGCTCGATTCAGCTGGAGGAGCTTAAGGCTAGCTAAACTTAGCTAGTTGGTCTATTTGGAGCTGAGTTGCCAAAAGTGATGTCAAAGGTAGCTGAATGTAGCTGAACATAATGTTAAGGAGCTCACAAGGACTTAGCTAGGAAGTTTGTTCTCAAACAGCCCATGTTTGCTAGCTAGCTCCACAACTCAAGCTAGCTTGAAGGAGACACATGCACGCCCAAGAGAGAGAGCATGACCAGCCATCATTCCATGCACAAGGCTGCACTACAAGGCTTCCAAGAACACCCATGTGCCTTGCATATGACCAGCCCCCATGTGCCTTACATGTGGATCATTTAGGCGCCAAGATGAAGAGTTCTCTCCCTATTCGGCCAAGCCATGTGTTTTGCATGTGATCAGCCCCCATGTGCCTTGCATATGGTTCATTTAGGCGCCAAGATGAATGGCCATCTATCCATTCGGTCAAACACCATTACTTCTCCCATTTGGCGCCAATTTGAAGGGATACAAGTGTTATTTGGCCAAGGATCATTTCCCTCCATCAAGGGCCGAACCATCATCTCTATTAGCATTTAAATTATGTCTTTATAGGGAGATACATGGGCTGGCCGAACCATTATGTCTCTATTCGGCTATGCCCCTCCATTTCCTATAAATAGGAAAGCATTTATCATTTGTAATCAGACCATTTTTATTAATCAAAGTGAGATTATTCTCTTCCTTAAGTCCTGGTGACTTTTTATCGACTTATCAAGTATTTTATACTTGTGGCGTCAACCCTCTTCTTTCATCTTTATACTTCTGGTTCCTAGTTCATATAACTAGTGGGTCAAAGTACTTAACATCACCCCTTGAAGAAACAATATAAAGATTGGGTCTTTGCTCTCTATAGCATTGGTTCTTCTTTGAGAATTCTTCAAGATACTATCCTCAATACCATCCTTTTTGTTTCATCGCCATAACCATAACCATTCAATCATCTTCCGCTTCCATCTCGCATTTATTAAATAGCCTACCTATTAAACCATACGTTTACCACCCTTATCCATTTTGTTTTGAGCCATTCACTTGTGCAGGTTGTTTTGCTTCCTTCCTAGATCCACAATCAAACTAGAAGGTAGAATTACCTTACATCAAATCTCAAACAACATTAATTGTTCCATCATACATCTTCAATTTGATGGTTCCAACGCTAATGATATCTAAGTATTATTATTGTAACTATACAAAGATCCTCCTGAGACATGTTCATAATGATAGAACCATTCTCTTTTTGAGGTCATGTGATATGTTGCTCCCGAACCAATGAGTCATATATCTGTAAATTTCTTTCTACCTTCCACAGTGGTTAACGCTTCACAACATAGAGCATCTCCATCATCTGAAGTGTTTGCGGTATTACCTTATGCATTGGAGTTTTTACCTAGACTCCAACAATCCTTCTTCAAGTGACCCTTCTTTCCACAGTTGTAACACTTTAAATTCTTTTTGCTTCTCAACTTCGATCTACTATGTTTGTGACTATTGCTTTGGCCACGTTTTGTTTATATCCCTCTTATCATTGTCAACGCTTCTGCTTGTTGTAGATTTACTTGTTTGCCTTCCTTGTTCTTGCGCCGACTTTCTTCTTGTGGAACAGCAGCTGCAACATCATTGAAGACTAGACTGGTGACATTATTGTTTGTCAAGTTGATGATGAGTTGATCATACGAATCCGGTAGACTTTGAAGTAGAAGTTTAGCACGTTCTTGTTCTCCTATTGTACAGCTTAAGGATGTAAGCTAAGAAAATAAAGTGTTCAGTGTGTTTAAGTGCTCCATCACTGAAGTATATTCTAGCATTCGGAGAGTGTACAATTTCCTCTTAAGGAAAATTTTATTGTGCAACGATGTGACCTCGTACAGTTTGGTGAGATGATCACATATTTCCTTAGCTGTATTCTTCTCCTCGATGCTTGACAATACTTCATCTGCTAATGTTAGATGAAAGTTTGTCATAACATTCTCGTCCATTTTGATCCATTTGTTTTCATCTGTGAAATCTATCGACATTTCACTGATAGCTGCTAGACAACCGTCTTTCTTTAGGATGGTCTTCATCTTCAATTTTCATAATGAGAAATTTCTCTCATTGAACTTTTCAATATTAAATTTTGTTTCCATAACTTCTATTACGAATAGCTCCCACTATTTCACTATTGTGAATAGTTCTCTGGAACCTTCAAAAAATGTGTAATACCTTCTTACTTTCTTATGTTGGAGGATCCATCTTTTGGTGGCAACCAAAAAGACAATAAGTAGATATTACACACTCAAATCTGGCTCTAATGCCAATTGTTGCGGAATACGGTTATCGAATAGAGCAAAATCACAACTGATAATTTTAGAAAATAAAAATAAAGATAAAGAAGACACAAATTTTACGTGGAAAACCCCTAAATAATATAGGGTAAAAACTACGGGCAAATATAGAATAATTTCACTATGAGAAAATAGGAATTACAACTTCTCTCGATCTAACAAGAAGAAAACAATAATAATTCTCTCTTGATAAAAAGAAGAAGACAACTCTCAAGAAAACTCTCTAAATTCTCTAGTATTGGGTGGAAGCTAGAATGATTTAGGATGATTTTGAAGCTAAATGAGTTAGGGTATTTATAGTTGAAGATTAAGGACTAATCTTGTAAATACCCTAAAATACATGGACTAAATTTGATAATTTTCACTTGCTAATTTTCAACCAAAATTAACTTTCAAATTGGACCAAATAATTCACTCTACAGCCGCCCCATTAATGCTGCCATTTTTTTTTTACTTTCAACATTGGGATCATTGCGAGGGATCCAGAACTAATCGAAGCACATGCGATCTGTGCAGGCCTGCGGTTTGCTGTTTAGTTGGGGTTTTCACAGATAATTTTAGAAAGTGATGCATCTAACGTGGTCTCTCAATTGCTGCATACTACTACTGATCTGTTGGTACTCAGTTTCACTGTGATCGAAGCAAGGGATATCTTGGATGCTAATCCGTCTTTCAATATTTGTTCGATTCATCGATCGGCTAATGAAGCTGCTCACACGTTGGCTCACACTGCTTCCACCTCAGCCTCAACGTTTTCCTTTAAATTAGACTATCCTCGTTGTATTGCTGACATAGCTGTAAAGGATGCCATTTCAAATTAATGAATGTTGGTTAATTTCAAAAAAAATTACAAATAATAACTCAAATGATTTCAAATATAATACAAATATAAAAAATTTGAAAATCAAACGATACATACAACACAAATATTATCAATTTTTAAAAAAATATTTATTTTTATACATTCTTGTCATAAACAATGGGCGTATGAGGATGTGCTATATGTGAAGATGAAGTGAAGAAAGAATGGATACAAAATCACGTTCAGACTTTTTCATTACCTATGATAAATTTAATTTTTGTCCCTATCTTTATTTTGTTATCCGTAAAATTTACACCTATTTCTGTGCAATTAATTACTAAATAGGATGAGATTTTGTGAAATTTATCTCACTGTACTTTACCAGTTTGGACTCTCAACTTTATTTTTATTTAAATATTTAATGATATAAACTTTTTATTTAAATAATTTAACTCTTGAGGTACAATCATAATACCTTAATTACACCCATATCATATACAAAAAAAAGAACCCTCAAGTCTAGAGCTGCAACAAATCAATATTGTATATTCGTAGAGGGGATATGATCATCTTACACAATGTAAAACTCATTTAGTTTTACACAGATTTATGATCGTTGGATGAGTGAAAACAAATTATTAATATTGAAAGTAGGAGATGTGAAAATATTTACCAAAAAAACAATGAATCAATCTCAACCATCTATTTTCACTCATCCAACGGTCCTAAATCTATGTAAAACTAAAGAGTTTTACATTATGTAAGTGGATCATAACCCATATATATATATAGTTAGGATCCACTTATATTGTATAAAACTCTTTTACTTCTTTTTAGGATAATTGGATTGAGTGAAATCAAATGCTGAGATTAACTCCTTGTTTTTTTTCAGTGAATAGTTTCTCATTTTCTACTGTTAATCTCAACCTTTAATTTCTCTCGTCCAATGATCCTAAAAAGGTGTAAAACTAAAAGAGTTTTACGCAATGTAATTGGATCTTGCCTCGTGTATATATTGTTCCTTACAAGATCATTACCAAATTCC
The DNA here is from genome assembly GCF_006381635.1 of Hibiscus syriacus. NCBI lineage: Eukaryota > Viridiplantae > Streptophyta > Magnoliopsida > Malvales > Malvaceae > Hibiscus > Hibiscus syriacus. Next base: position 6,966,106 of record NW_024062800.1, on the reverse strand, counting down.
TAGTCAACAGGTTGAAGCCTTTTTTGTCTTATTGAGTGTCTTAGAATCAATAAAGTTTTGTTCGTGGTAGGAACATAATTGATATTATAATTACAGGTGAGTATTCTATCGAGTCCAGTCAAAATATTTTGAGTTATTCGAGTTGACAACTCGTATTTTACAACTCAAACTGAACTTGAAATTTTTTCGATTCGAGTCGAGTTATTCGAGTTTCTATACTAATTTTATTATAATTATTTATAGTATTATGGCAAGGATTTGTTCTAATTTTTTGACTTTCTCTAACCATATAAGATATAGATATTTTATATTATTTTCACATTAAAATATTATTTAATATATCAAAAACAATCTAAAATTATGAAATATATTCACAATATTATATTTTAAAGAAAGTATTTTGAGGGTAAAATATTGATGAGAGTATAAAGGAGTCAAGGAATTGATGGAAATAAAGAATTTACAAATAATTGCAATCAAAAGATTAAATAGAGTAAAATGCAAAGTTTAAAGACTAAATAAAAAGAGAGAGATTACATTTTTAGTAAAAAAAAGTAAGAATTGAAGTTATATAGGTATTTTATTGTGGTATATGAGCATGTAGTTCAAATTTGGTAAAAACAGACTTAAAATAAGGATGAACTGATGAAATAAGAAAATTATGAAAAATTGAGAGACTAAATTCAAAAATAGAAAATTTTTATCAGAAAGAGGAATTGAAACTACATATATATTCTACGATGATCTAGGAGCATGTGTTCAAAATTGGTAAAAATAGACTTAAAATAAAGGATGAATTGAATAAATAAGGAAATTATAAAAGATTGAGGGACTAAATTCAAATATAGAAAATTTGTTATCAAAAAGAGAAATTGAAAGTACAAATGTATTATATGATGGTTTAGGAGCATGTGGCTCAAATTCGATAAAAAAAAGATTTAAAATAAAGGGTGAATTGGAGAAATAAGAAAATTATAAAAAAATTGAAGGAATAAATTGAAAAATAGAAAAATAGAAAAATTTTATCGAAAAGAGGAATTAAAAGTGCATATGTATTCTAATATGATTTAGGAGCATGTGATTCAAATTTGGTAAAAACAGAGTTAAAATAAAGGGTGAAATCAAGAAATAAGGAAATTATAAAAAATTGATGGGCTAAATTGAAACATAGAAATTTTTTTATCAAAAAGATCAATTGAAAGTACATATGTATTCTATGATGGTTTAAGAGTATGTGGTTCAAATTTGGTAAAAAAGAACTTAAAATAAAGGATGAATTGAAGAAATAAGGAAAGTATAAAAAAATGAGGGACCAAATTGAAAAATATAAAATTTATTATAAAAAAATAGGAATTGAAAGTAGATATGTATTCTACAATGGTTTAGGAGGATGTGATTCAAATCTGATAAAAAAAAGCAGACTTAAAATAAAGGATCACTACAAGAAATTTCTATTGTTTCAACAAAATTATTTATCACTAGAAATACTAAATTTTTCAAGATATATTTATTTTGACCAATTTTATTTGTTATCATGCTTGTTAGAACAACCTTGTTATGTAAAGTATATTGTGACGAAATCATGTTTGTTACCATTTTATATTATTTATAGTAATAATGAAATTTTGTTACTATAATTAACTTATCCTGATAAAACATTTGTCACTGTCAATTAACTATTTCTCCATGAGAAATACATTTTGTCATAATTAACTTATATTTTAACATCAAATATAAAGGGTTTTTGTGATGAAAATACATAATGCAACAAAAATTATTAAGCTCTCACTTTTATTTCGTCATTGAATATTTATTATAATTTTTCTGACTAAATAAATTTGTTACATAAAATTTGTTATTGTGAAAGAATATTATTTGTTATAATTTTTTATAATGAGAAATTAACATTTGTTATGTTACGCCCCAAATTAGGGCCTAAAATTTTCTTAAAATTCATTTCGATGATTAAATTGATATTTTAATTAAATTTAGGGATCTTGGTGAAGTTTTGATTAAATTTGGATCTATACCATTTTCCTTTTAAGGAATATATAACCCCAAATGGAAAGTTTCCTCATTTGGGAACCTCATTCTCTCTCTCTTCAACCTTTCCTCTTTTAGAACAAAATCTTTAATCGACGTTTCGTCGCAGCCCGTTGTTCCATTTTCGATACCTCTCGTACCATCGTGTTTCTTGCATCGTCCCGAGTCCACCGATTTTCATCTTGTCTCCGTTACGCTCGGCGTGTGAGGAGATGAGGAAGATAAAGTTTCTTACGTTACGAAATCGAGCTCTCCGCCGTTCACTGCTGTGAACTGAGCTTGGTAAATGTCTCAAAACCGCTTAAAATTATATGAATTTTTTCGTAAAATTTTCAACCCCTAAGACACCGTACGCTCCCCCATGCACTATCGCTACGCGTGGGGAAGGTCCACCGCCTGGTGGACTTCTAGAAGATGCCTGACCTGACCCGCCTACCCGATCCAACCTGACTCGGTCTAACCCGAACAGAACCGGTCAACCATAGATCGTTGACCACAGTTGACTTTTTCCAAAAACCTCAATCTCAACGTTTTTCAACATCCTGAGTTTGATTTTACGATCCGTTTTTCCAAATTCTAACCTGAAAGCCCTGAATCGAGCCCGTTAATCCGAAAATGCTTAATATTTTTAACATTTTTGCTTATTTATTTGAGGTTTGATTATGAAATTGATTCGAGTATATAATTTTATGAAGGTACTCGTGTTTTTCCTGACCGAGGGTCGATTAGATTTGGTGCTTCCCGTCCGTTAGATCCGCTTGATCTGTGTTCTTCGAGAGTTACTCGTAGGTTTCTGTAAATTGTTTAAATAAATGTTATTATTATTCATATTAGGATTCCGATGAGATTTTTTGATTCGTAAGATCTAGCACTGTCGCTGATCATGATCAGCAGACTCAGTAGTAGGCTTCCCTATCAGACTACTCAGACGGGTACAGGTGTGTTTGCTACTGGGGTTACATTACTGTTTTAAACTATTTTTCTGAACGGTTTTATATTTATGATGATACTGAATATTTTTTCGATATGATACCTGATTTTTTTAATATTGTTTATCTGATATTTGATTTAATGTATATTTTTTATATGATCTATGGTTACAGTATTATGTATCTGATTTCTGAGTATGAAATATTTTCATGTTTTAATGGATTAAACTATCGTTTTCACTCGAATAGATACATGTTTGTTACTGTCATTGGGGGTATTATTGGAGGAAGTATATCAGGTCTAGTTTATGACTTGTAAGACCTTACCACAGGCTCATCTGCTTTGTGCACATGGTAAGTCCTTACCGCATGTCCTTATGTTATATGTATAAGGCCCTTACTGAGCGTACAAGTGGGTGTATGGTTCTGGGGAACCTACACATTGTAGTGTTCGGATGGGGGTGGTGTTCATATTTCTAAAACATGCTTGATAAATTGATTTTTACTGAAGTATTTTATCTGTATATTTTTATACACCTTAAGGAGCACACTGGGCTTTTTAGCTCATTATGTAAATTTTAACCTTTTCAGATAGTAGCAGACCGTAGACTAGCAGACTTGGGATCAGGATGACCAACTACTTCTATTTTGGTATCATTGTATATCTCTATATGCCTTTAGTTATACTTTGGTTACACGTGTTTTCGCTACTGTCGTGGTATATCTGTATTATTGGTATTTTGTTTTGTATATGTTTTATATGATTTTTCGATTTATGTATATATATATTTCTTATGACTAATTTCATATTATACTATTATATGGATTTTAACGTTGTTTTAAATATGAAAAGAATTTCTGAATATGATATGTAACTTCCTAGATTTAGTCATAACGTCTAGGCTGGATTTAGGGGGTTACATGTTATAAATTTTTACTATGATTAAATAATTTTGTCAAAAGTTTTTATTTTGATAAAATATTGTGACAAAATAATTTTGACATTATTTTTTACTTTGACTAATTTTAATATGTTACTGTGATTAAATAAATTTGTTAAAATTTGTTATTATGAAAGAATATATTTGTCCTAGTCTTTTATATCGAGAAATTATTATTTATTATAAATTGTTATTATGACTAAATAAATTTGTCAAAAATTTTCCTTTTGAGAAAATATTGTGACGAAATAATTTACATATTTTTTTATTTTGACTAAATTTAATATGGTAATGTGACTGAATAAATTTGTTACAATTTATTATTGTGAAAACATATTATTTGTCATAATTTTTTATATTGAAAAATTAATATTTATTATTAATTGTTATTTTGACTAAATATTTTTTCATCATTTATTATTTTGATACAATTTTGTGACTAAATAAATTTGAGATAATTTCTTATTTTGACTAAATTTAATATATTATTATGCTTAAATAAATTTGTTACAATTAGTTACAAGTAATTGTTATTATGACTATATAAATTTGTCATAATTAGTTATTTCAAGAAAATATTGTGACTAAATAAATTTGACATGATTTCTTATTTTGATTAAATTTAATATGTTGTTATGACTAAATAAAGTTGTTACAATTTGTAATTATGAAAAATGTTATTTTTTATAATTTTTTATATTAAGAAATTAATATTTGTTATAAATCTTATAATAATAAAACTGATATTAAATATTCAGAAATCTTATAATAATAAAACTAACATTAAATAGCATTAAAATAAACATAAAATGTATAGAATGAAATTTGTTTAAAACATAAATTCGCTCTCTAGAAATAAAAATAAATTGAAGTCCACCATGACATGACGATCCATAAATCTTTCCACACCTACATTTGAATACAAAAAAAAGTTAAATTATATTAATTTTTAATAAATATTTTTAAAATAGCATATAGAATCTATTTTATTATTAAAAATTAAATTATAATATTACCTTGAATATTCAAGCACATGTGCTTCCTCCAAATATTTGAAGCAATTGTTGAATCTAACTTTGGAGAACATCTTGATTTTTCTTCAACTCATTGATTGTTGCATTCTAGTCCTGTATTTTGGCATTTTGGCTTTGTAGTTGAACTACTAATTCTAGGGTTTGTTTTTCATTCTCAACCCTTTTAGCATCTAAAGTAGATTCCAATTCTAATTTCTTTTAGAATTACTTACTTTATTTCATAATCAAGTCCACGAATGTAAACGTATTTTGAATTTAAATCTTTCTCTAAAATTTGATGCACATTCACTTCAATGCCTTTTTCAATTCCTTCATTTAAGATTATTCATATTTTTTCTGTAAATATAAGTTAAATAAATTTAAAAAGGTTAAAATATTTAATAAAAAAAGATTATATTTTACATAAATAAAATCTTACATAGTTCTCTTCTACTTGTTGATTAACCCATGTCTCATCTTTTTAATGATGTGCATAATAATACAGTTTCAGTTCAACGGGTTCGATATTTGGCTCTTTTGAATAATTTTCAATATTTTCTTGAGCATTCTCCTAAATTTAAAAAATTGAAAGAAATTAAATTCAAATGTAAAATTGAAGAAAAAAGTAATTTATTAGTTGATTTTATTCTAAATAAAATACAAAAAATAAATTCAAAGCATACTAATTCATAAATTCATTGGACAAATGATTTTGAGCATGAAGTATACAAAATCCTCATTTTTTTCCTATTGTTCTTGTTTGCTTTGCTTTTAACCTGCATTTGAAATAATTCTTTTGTTTATTTTATTTCATAAATAATACATTATTATTCAACATAAAAAGAATATTTTACCTGAAATTTGTTACTTTTAAAATGCTTACACATGTTCTTCCAATCATCTATCTTTGCCATTTGTTTTTAAAAGTCGTAAAACACTTTGCCATCATTTTATTTGTTACTTTTTTTTTTTTGCATGTGGATCATCCAAAGATATGTCGAATTTATCCTTCAAAATATTTAATATAAATTTAGTATTTTAAGAATAAAAACAAACTTATTTTAATAAAATTTTAAAAAGAAATAATATATCTAACCTTAATTTTTTGGAACATAGGTATTTTGTCTTTGTCCTTCACATCCTTCGAGTAAAATACATTAGCTGGTATAAAGTTTCAAGAAGTAATTCCTACCTTCATTTTCAGTAGATGTTCATAATCACCAACGGTAAAAATACTTGGTTTTTCGAGTAACTTGAAATTTCAAAATTTCAACTTGACTCGAACTCAAAAACTAAATTTATACTTTGAGTTGACTCAAATACCTCAAAATTAAAAAAAAAAAAATTTGAGTCGAGTTTTGCTCACCCCTAAATATAATCCTTGCACAAGAGGTTGTTCATTCTATGAATATTTAAACAGAAGCTAAGGCTTGGATGACTATCAAAGTGAATCTTGAAAAGACATATGATCGACTTGAACGAGACTTTATTGAGGAAACTCTTATTGAAGTGGGATTTCGAACTATGTTTATTCGTTGGACCATGATATGTGTTAAATCAATTTCTACACAAGTTATTTTGGAATAGTGATGTTTCAGATAGCTTCATTCCTTCGAGGGATATTCGTCAGGGTGATCCGCTATCCCTACTGTAGACACTCATTTTCGTCCATTTTTTATATATGTCTATATATTATATAGTTTGCAAATGGTTTTTGAAAAAATATATATATAATATATAGTTTTGAAAACATGTTTGAAAACATTTATATATTATATAGTTTTTTTTAAAACATTTTGAAAATAAATATAATATATAGTTTTTTTTAAATATTTTTGAAAATATATATATTATATATTTTTTAAAACATTTTGAAAAATATATAGATTTTAAAAACATTTTGAAAACATATATATTATATAGTTTTGAAATCATTTTGAAAACTTATATAATATATAGTTTTAAAAACATTTTTTAAAACTATATAATTTTGAAAACATTTTCAAAAAAATTATAATATATATAATTTTTAAAATACTTTTGAAAATATATATTATATAGATTTTTGGAAAATAATGTTATATATATATATATATTATTTATTTATTTACTTTTTCTTATTTGTTATTATTATTATTATTAATTTCATTTTTTATTTTCGTTTTTTTAAGGTCCAAGTCCAAGATCTGTTTTGGGTCCAATGACAGTAATAGTCCAACCAGAATGGGCCTGAACCAACCCAGGGTTTGTAAAACCCTAATATTTCAGTGTCTCAGTCAACAGGCGCCGCACAGGGGAACCCAATGGTCAAATAGCGAACCGACCGGCCGGGAAAACCGGGACTGCACCATCCCGGGATTCCCGGTAACGTGAAAGATGTTAGGATCGAAGAACACGAGAACAACCCCATTATCACCATTGGGGTGGGTATAAATACCCCACCACGGTGAACCCAGGGGGGAGGAACAAGCACAATATACCGAGAGAACGTCCACACCAAACAATAAACGCACAAAAGATCATCGCGACAACCACAGAAACGACAACATCAACACCAGATAACCCATATCAGCCAACAAATCGAGCCTTAAAAATACCAAACAGAAACCACAAAAACAGTACCAAAACACTGCCAACAGATCGAAACCACAAGAGAAAAACAACCTTAAAACAATAAACACAACAAAGCCAAGCAAAACAATAGACAAAGAGCCTCAGGAAGTCGAAAGTCCCGTCGGAAAGAGGTAAAAAATCGAGTGGGTCTTCGTCAGATCTATGCCAAGGGGGTTGGGATTTTATGTTTTAGGGTTTAGATCTGGGGTCTCGAGGGTGAGACGAGGGTTTCGAGTGTTTCTGGGTCTGAACGGCCGCCGCTGGTGGCGGCTGGCGTAGTGGGTAGCCACCGGAGTGGTGGTCGGGCTCTCGTCGGGTTAGAGAGAGGCGAGAGGATTGTTATCCTCTCATATTTAGAGTGAGAGGAAAGATATGGAGAAATGAGGGAACAAGCCTATTTTTTGGCTTAAATAGCCGAATCAAAACTACACCGTTTTGCTAGGGGACCTTCTGCGCATTTTCACACGCGGGTAAACTGCGTCCTCGGTCCTTGTAACTTGTACTTCTTTTATTTTAATCACCGATGATAATTTTCATTATTTTTAATTCAGATTTCTGATTTTACGCCTGATTTATTTTGGTCATCGGGGTAATTTAATTTATTTTTCTTATTTCATTTATGATTTATTTCCGGTCTCTTAAATTCATAGTAATTACATTTTAATCACCAATTTTGAGCATTTAGTATTATGTTTAATTACCATTTAATCCTTTATTTTTATCATTTTTAGAATTTAACCTCTTCTTATTACTTTTTATTTTTTTCTCATTGTTTTTATCGTTATTTTTTTGTCACTTCACTAAATTTATTATGATTTGTTTGTTTATTTTTATTATACTAACATTTTTCCGATCCCTGCTCTTGCAATTAACCAACATAATATTTTCCTTTCATAAGGTGCAGACAACATGGGGCATCATTTGCATATGACATTATTATACTTTTTATTTAAGACGTTCAATGACGATGATGATCTTTACAAATGAAAGAGTCGAGTAGGTGAATCCAGTTTAGGTCAGTTGCTTGAAAGTTGAACTCTAAAGATGAAATTTTTGACTTTCAACAAACACCTAGGCTATAACAGGTTCTTCTTGACAATCTTAAGAAATTAAATATTTAAAGCTGGGCTATTCCACTAAGGCAATTGGTTATAGAGGAAACTTGAAAGCCCTGGTCTTATGAATAGATTACGTTCAAACCATGACATTGCTCGGACACTTGGCAATTCGATGTTTGCTCCACAGCTCTCGTCAGGCCGAAGACTCTGTGATGAGATGAACCCTTCAGTTAACTTGATAAAAGTGATTATAATATTAAGTTGTCCCTCTAAAGCAATTGGTTAAATGCCCTGACTATATGGATTCAGCTAGCCAGATAATGACAAGTTAAATCAAATTTATCTAAGCAAGAAATTTTTGGTAATGATGGACTAAGGGAGTTAAAGAACACCTGTTATATTCAAATTCACACGAGCACTCAATAATTTCATTTTTTAGACCGATATTTTTTGCACTGCCTTTATTAGAGGAGCTTACAAAGCTTGAACAAATGGAAGATTTCAGAGGACCGAAATAAAAGGTCTAGTAATTGATCATGCTAGTTGCGTCATTTTGTCCGCACCCAATTGAAATGCCAAAGCATGTTGCGATATTCCAAAAAAAATACATTTTGGGTTACTAAAACCTTGGAAAGGAGGTCAACCTAAAGCCAACTCATCCATTTGAACATTTGTCAAAGAGCTGTAACTCTGAAAGCATTAAAAGAGCTCTTGATTCCTTTGATATTCTTTGAACTCGCGTTTACAATTTGATTCAATTGCAAACAAGATATTACATAATTTTTATCCTTTCCCTCCTAAAACAAGAAAAAGAGGAAAACATTTTCGAACAGAACAGTCTCAAATATGAAAGGTCTATAAAGCCAAGAGAATAGGACACGATTGATTCCATGAACCAGATTGGCAGACGAAACACGGGACTCCAATCTAAGAGATAAAACATAACTCATTCATGTTGCATGCATCTTAGACATACTTAGGTGCATCACATTCATCATTTTAGCATACAAGATTTTTTCATCTTTTAGAGTAAAGTTTCAACTTCAGGATGAAGGATACTCAATTCGCAAATGCCTTTAAAGAACGATGGTGGTTGCTTAACTCAGCTGTGAGAGGCTTCACCTCAACCGACTTGACATATCTACAGATCTCAAAGTCAACTTCAGATGAGTTCGAGAACCAGTTTAGGATAAATCCAGTTCATCTCAACTCAACAATGAACAACATATTTTAAGCTAATGTCTTCAAGCCAGATTTCAATTCCACAACGGGAGATATCCGGCTGACAGAATTCATCAGTGGCCTTTCCTGTAAAAGGGGAGTTATTCAAAGATCGTCTCATTTGGTTCAGACTCGCTCAAAGGAACCACCTGAAGAACTATGACCGGCTTAGACATGTGAAGGGAAGCCATTTTTTTAAAGACAATATTTGTAGCATAACTCAAGGCTAGAAGGGTTATATGCCAACAAAGACCTTCGAGTTCGACTACGCTCAGCTCCAAGGCACATCATTTGCAGCATAGCTTAAGTCGAGAAGGGCTATCTGCCAAAGACCCTCAAGTTAGATTACACTCAGCTTCGAGGGCACATCATTTACAGCATAACTCAAGGCTATAAGGGTTATCTGTCACCAAAAGACCCTCGAGTTCGATTACACTCAGCTTCGAGAGCACATCATTTGCAGCATAACTTAAGTCGAGAAGGGTTATCTACCAACCAAAGACCTTCGAGTTCGACTACGCTCAGCTCTAAGGTATATCATTTGCAGCATAGCCTAAGTCGAGAAGGGCTATCTGCCAAAGACCCTCAAGTTCGATTACACTCAGCTTCGAGGGCACATCATTTACAGCATAATTCAAGGCTATAAGGGTTATCTGTCACCGAAAGACCCTCAAGTTCGATTACACTCAGCTTCGAGGGCACATCATTTGCAACATAACTTAAGTCGAGAAGGGTTATCTGCCAACCAAAGACCTTCGAGTTCGACTACGTTCAGCTCCAAGCTACATCATTTGTAGCATAACTTAAGTCGAGAAGGGTTATCTGCCAAAAACCCTCAAGTTTGATTACACTCAGCTTCGAGGGCACAACATTTATAGCATAACTCAAGGCTAGAAGGGTTATAAGTCACCAAAAGACTCTCGAGTTCGATTACACTCAGCTTCGAGGGCACGTAATTTATAGCATAACTTAAATCGAGAAGGGTTATCTACCAACCAAAGACCTTCGAGTTCGACTACGCTCAGCTCCAAGGCACATCATTTACAGCATAGCTTAAGTCGAGAAGGGCTATCTGCCAAAGACCCTCGAGTTCGATTACACTCAGCTTCGAGGGAACATCATTTACACCATAACTCAAGGCTAAAAGGGTTATCTGTCACCAAAGGCCTTTGAGTTCGACTACGCTCAGCTAAAAGGCACATCATTTATAGCATAACTCAAGGCAAGAAGGGCTATCTGTCAATAAATTTGTCGAGTTCGACTCCATTCAGCTCGATGACACATCACACTATTGTCTGGTTGCAATCAAGGTTTTCAAGTTGAGAAGAATACCGAAGGGCAATGAGAAGTTGCATCCCGATTCAAATCCCAAACTGCAGCTTCAATTCTATATCATTTCGAGATGGACTCGACTTCGCGACGAATGAGCCATCTGCAACTCAATTCGACAGGGAGTTATTCTTTCAGCGTCAATTTTTCAACTCCACCGAATGAAAATTTGTGTCTTTTTGTCTTTGTCCTATTTTTCGTTTCACGAAAAAGAACAAAGAGGGGCAGCTGTAGACACTCATTTTCGTCCATTTTTTATATATGTCTATATATTATATAGTTTGCAAATGGTTTTTGAATATATATATATATATATATATATATATATAGTTTTGAAAATATGTTTGAAAACATTTATATATTATATAGTTTTAAAAAAACATTTTGAAAATAAATATAATATATAGTTTTTTTTAAATATTTTTGAAAATATATATATTATATATATTTTTTAAAACATTTTGAAAATATATAGTTTTTAAAAACATTTTGAAAACATATATATTATATAGTTTTGAAATCATTTTGAAACTTATATAATATATAGTTTTAAAAACATTTTTTAAAACTATATAATTTTGAAAACATTTTCAAAAAAATTATAATATATATAATTTTTAAAATACTTTTGAAAATATATATTATATAGATTTTTGGAAAATAATGTTATATATATATATATATATATTATTTATTTATTTACTTTTTTAATTTGTTATTATTATTATTATTATTATTAATTTCATTTTTTATTTTCAGTTTTTTAGGGTCCAAGTCCAAGATCTATTTTAGGTCCAATGACAATAACAGTCCAACCAGAACGGGCCTGAACCAACCCAGGGTTTGTAAAACCCTAACATTTCATTATCTCAATCATCAGGCGCCGCACAGGGGAATTAAATGGTCAAATAGCGAACCGGTCGGCCGGGAAAACCGGGACTGCACCATCCCGGGATTCCCGGCAACGTGAAAGACGTTAGTACCGAAGAACATGGGAACAACCCCATTATCACCGGAGTCGGCCACCGTTGGGGTGGGTATAAATACCCCACCACGGTGAACCGAGGGGGGGAGGAACAAGCACAATATACCGAGAGAACGGCCACACCAAACAATAAACCCACAACGGATCATCGAGATAACCACTGAAACGACAACATCAACACTAGATAACCCATATCAGCCAACAAATCGAGCCTTAAAAATACCAAACAGAAACCATAAAAACAGTACCCAAACACTACCAACAGATCGAAACCATAAGAGAAAGCCAACCTCAAAACAATAAACACAACAAAGCCAAGCAAAACAATAGACAAAGAGCCTCAGGAAATAGAAAGGCCCGTCGGAAAGAGGTAAAAAATCGAGTGGGTCTTCGTCAGATCTACGCTAAGGGGGTTGGATTTTATGTTTTAGGGTTCGGATCTGGGGTCTCGAGGGGTTAGAGAGAGGTGAGAGGATTGTTATCCTCTCATATTTAGAGTGAGAGAAGAGATATGGAGAAATGAGGGAACAAGCCTATTTTTAGGCTTAAATAGCCGAATCAAAACTACACCGTTTTGCTAGGGGACCTTCTGTGCATTGTCGCGCGCGGGTAAACTGTGTCCTCGATCCTTGTAACTTGTACTTCTTTCATTTTAATCACTGATGATAATTTTCCTTATTTTTAATTCGAAATTCTGATTTTACGCCTGATTTATTTTGGTCATCGAGGTAATTTAATTTATTTTTCTTATTTCATTTATGATTTATTTTCGGTCTCTTAATTTCATAGTAATTACATTTTAATCACCAATTTTGAGCATTTAGTATTATGTTTAATTACCAGTTAATCCTTTATTTTTATCATTTTTAGAATTTAACCTCTTCTTATACTTTTTATTTTTTTCTCATTGTTTTTATCATTATTTTTTTGTCACTTCACTAAATTTATTGTGATTTGTTTGTTTATTTTTATTATACTAACATTTTTCCTATCTTTATTTTATTTATTTTATTTCTTCTAACGTTTTTAGCTTTGTAGAGAAATCCCAACTGATCAGCGGTAAGTAATTTGAATCGAATAATTTAAATTTTAATTTAAATTTTTAATTTTCGTAATTATGACAACCGAAAAATTAATTGGTACCGAAAGGGCGGTTCAAGGGTGCTAATCCTTCCTTGACCGTAACCGACTCCCGAACCCGACACGTTTCTGGTAAAACACAGATCAGGTAAGATGATGTCCGACCTACCTAAATTCGTTTTAAAATGGTCGGTGGCGACTCCTAATTCATTTTCCTAAGTCGAAACCCAATTCCGGGCCCAACCGAAAGACGATTCCAACACCTATATCTATTTATTTTATGCATGAAGCATCTTTTGCATGCTATAAACAGTCGTGTTACGAGTGGAGCCTGGAAACAAATTCATCTCGATATTTCCCATTTATTTTTTGCATACGACTTGATGTTGTTTGTGAATGCCTCTTTGGACCAAGTGATGGTTACTACAAAGGTAATGAAACACTTTTGTGCTTGTTCTGGACACCGTGTGAGTACGGTTAAAACACAAATTTTCTTCTCCAAAAACTGTGATGACACCAAGAAGAATATGATAGCCCAAAGCTTCGGATTTGAAGTGGTTAATAATCTAGAGAAATATCTAGGTGTTCCTTTGCTTCATAGCAAAGTGACTAATGCCACATACAAATATCTTATTGAAAAATGGAGCAGAGATTATCATGGTGGGCAGCTAAGACATTATCCTTTGCAGGTCGTATAACTTTAGCAAAAGCTGCGTTGTAAGTGATATCATCCTATGCAATGCAGACCACATGGTTACCAAAAGGATTTTGTGCTACATTGGAAAAATTAATCCGTAGACTTTTTTGGAATACGGCTGAGGGCTCAAATACACTTGCATTGGTTAAACAAGATATAGTCAAACTTCCAAAAGAGAATGATTGTTTGGCTATTAAAGATCTAAAGAGTCAAAATAAGACTTTCCTTTTAAAGGTTGGAATACAATTACTCCAAGGGAATGACAAGTTGTGGGTTAAGGTGATCAGAAGTAAATATCAATGGTCTGATGGTATTCCTGTTGAAAGTAGGCGAAAGAGATGCTCCAGATTATGGAAAGGTTTGAACTGTGTTTGGGGACATACAAAATAACATCTTTTGGAACATCCGATATGATAATCAAACTAAATTTTGGAATGATATTCAGTTGGATAGCACGAAACCGTTGGCCACTCACAGTTTAATTGGAGCAAACACCCAACCTACACCGGTCAGCTCCATGGTTACGGCTTCAGGTAATTGAAATTGAAACTAGTTGAAGAAAATTATTCCTAAGCACGTCTGTCATAGGATTGCCTCTACATGTCCTCCTACTCCTGCTCTTGAGGAAGATGCCTAGGGTGACGGTGGAAGCCAAATCATAAGTTTACGATTAAGTCGACCTACAAAATTTTGTCACTGCCGATGAAAAATGATGATGATATAAGGTGGAATGATGTTTGGTAGCTTACTGTGTCTCAGAGAATTAGAACGTTCCTTTGGTTAACTCTTCATGGGAGACTGTTAACTAACGAGGAGAGATATCATCAGCATATCGCCTCCTCTACTAGATGCGGACTGTGCCAAAGTGAAGTTGAAGATGTAAACAACTCACTCCGTCGTTGTACGTTTACTTTCAATATTTGGCGCCAATTGATTACTGCCGATGAACTCTAGGTTTTTACCACAATGCCGTTTGAGAAATGGATTCTTACCAATGTGAGAGGACAAGGTAACTTCCCACTAAATGAGAGGCACTAGAGAAACCTTTTCACCATAGTTTGTTGGTAGATCTGAAAGAGAAGATGTAACATCTTGCTCCAGTAGAATTATGTTGATAAGGAAGATTTATTAACTCAAAGCTTTCGGCTTAAAAATGATATTATTACAGTGGGTGAGAATGAAACAGGTCCTAGAAGCTTGCAGAGGCACCAAGTACAGTGGCAGAGAGCAGCTACGAATTGGGTTAAAGTTAATACCGATAGAGCCATGGGAGGTCTGTCAAAAATGGCGGCTGTCGGAGGGGTTATCAGAGGTTCGGCTGGTGAATCGATCATTGGTTTTTTCCGGAGAATAGGTGTGCGTTCTGCCTTGAACACGAAGTTGTGAGCTATACACGATACCTTGCTGCTTGCTTGGAACAAAATAGAGGTAGAGTTAGATTGTGTTACTCTTGTAATGGTCTTTGACTTGCTCACCAGCTCTAAGCAAGTAATGGTAGCTAATGCCATTGTCACGCTGATTCAGGAATTAATAGACAAAGATTGAGAAATACACATATGGCATATATGCCGAGAGGCGAACACAGTAGCAGACAAGTTAGCTAATATGGCAAAAGGGTATCCGATCGGTGTGCAACTGCATCAAGAACCTCCAACAGAGGTGGCTGTTTTGGTGGATCATGATCGAACTTTCATGATCTAAGCTTGTTCCTTTCAGTATTATCGAAAAAAGGGATTAGAGAAAATGTTAACAAATATAGAAAATATAATAATACTCCCTCTACCCCCATTTAAATTCTCTTATTGACATTTTTGTCAAATGTTTTTAACTTTTACTCATTATTATTTAAAATTTATTATTGATAAAAATATGTCAAATATATTTTAGAAACCTTTAATCAAGTTTTTGAAATATATATTTAATAAAATTTAATTATTTTAAATAGGTAAAATAATCATGATTAAAGTTTAATTTTTTTTAAAAAAAAGCCAGTAAAGGATAAGTTTAGTAGAACGAAGGTAATATAACAGATTAGAATAGTGACAGATTTAGAAATATTTTTTTAAGATTAACACATATATTAATTATAGAAAATTTTCAAATGAGATATAACAAAATACGAGATACAAAAAGCCAAAATTGAGAGCTCTGTTGCTCTAAGTTAGACAATGTTAAGTGGAGATGATGTTGAACGTTGAGTTACTAATACATGCTAACTAGGATGTTGAAGTCATTAGATTATGTAACATGATTTTATGTTAAGAAAATAAATTTATAAAATTATAAGGGGACATGTACTTATAAAAATTTATGATTTTATGTTAAAAGAATAAATTTATAAAATTATAAGGAGAGATGTACTTATAACAATTTAACGGACGAAAATAAATTTTCAATAGAAAAAAAATAGAATACAATATATTTAATTTTTGTAAAACAAAAATTAAAAATGTTATAAAGGTAACCAATATTAGATTCCCCTAGCATTTAGGATATATGTATTTTACATATTTCAAAATTTATCTACCCTTTAGATATATTAAAAAACACCAACAAATTTTCTTTTAAGAAGAAAAGAAATCAAAACACGAATCAAACAACCTTTGTAATTAAAGGAAATTTTTTTTTATATTTAGAGATCTCGAATTTGAACACATCACTTGCATAGATATATGAATAATAATTAAATATATTTAAATAAATATTATCTTATAATTACACCATAAAAATGACAGCTAAGATAGATTTAGAAAACCCAAAGTTAAACCTATTGGGTTACAACATACAAATAAATTTTGAGAAAATAACCTCAGTGACCAAAAATCCTAGATAATATACGATTTTGACTAACTTTTTTTGGATTTGCGAAAATGACCAATAAAATCGCAATGCGATCTCTATTTTCCATTTCGCGTTGCGATAGTCTATAGTTGTCGTTGCGATTTTCCAAATTCGTTGCGATTTCCCAAATTCGTTGCGATAGTTAAAAAAAAGATTTTGTTTCTTAAGAATTTTCTCTAAAAAGATAGTATCCGCGCGGACGTGTCGAAGACACGTATTACCATTACCATTACCATTACCATTACCATTACCACGACCACGACCCGACCCGAGACGAGACGGACGGCGGCGGCGGCGCGCGAGAGTCCCCCTTGTTCTCTATCACTCAACAAGGAAGTGGGAAAGCCAAGCCTTAAATACCATTCCCAATAGTGTTTCCAATACTATGTGGGATTTGAACATTACCAACACTTGTTCCCACCTAAAGAAAATCTACCACGTCAGATGCATTTGGATGACATTATTCACAAAAAGTACCAGTTTCTCAAAATGGTATATCACTTTGTAAATGACAAGCAATTTATAATGTAGAGCAAGTCAGATTCATCATGCTTGGTTTTAGTTAAAGCACTCCATTTTTCTATTATAGGCAATTAACTTTCAAGTTGTTAATTTTATTAATAACAATTAACAATGGTAGCACACTCCTTCCTTTCAATGTGTATTATTGTGCAGAGGGCTTATGCCTATACCACTAACAGGAATATTTACTCATGGTTAGATGCTAGTGCTAGTAATCGCAAACTCAAGGCCCTGTATAATGATATAACAGGAGATTAACCAATGATTTATTTGTGCAGTTATCAGATGAAATAGGACATAAGTAGTTGAGATTTTAACATCAAGCAATCCCAAGAAATTTCAGCTAAATGAGAAGCTTAAATGCCTACCTGCAAGCCATAAACCACAATTTGATTTCCTTCATGACGAACACCACTAACCAACACTGTATCAATAGTATTGGGAATAAGTGTTGGTAATGCTCAAATCCCACATAGTATTGGAAATACTATTGGGAATGGTATTTAAGGCTTGGCTTTCCCACTTCCTTGTTGAGTGATAGAGAACAAGGGAGACTCTCGCGCGCCGCCGCCGCCGTCCGTCTCGTCTCGGGTCGGGTCGGGTCGTGGTCGTGGTCGTGGTCGTACGTGTCTTCGACACGTCCGCGCGGATATTATCTTTTTAGAGAAAATTCTTAAGAAACAAAATCTTTTTTTTTTAACTATCATAACGAATTTTCGCAACGAATTTGGAAAATCGCAACGACAACTGTAGACTATTGCAACGCGAAATGGAAAATCGCAACGCGATTTTCAACTATCGCAACACGAAATGGAAAATCGCAACGCTATTTTCAACTATAGCAACGCGAAATGGAAAAACGCGCAATGCGAATTAGAGATCACATTACGATTTTGTTGGTCATTTTCGTAAATCTAAAAAAATTAATCAAAATCGTATATTATCTAAAAATTTTTGTCACTGAAATTATTTTCTCATAAATTTTTAGTGGATCAGCCAGCCCACAAAACCCACCAAATAAAAAAAACTGAAATGCAACTCAAATTCAAAGACCAAATAAACCTTGAAAAATACCACAGGAACGCTTCAATAATAAGGCTCAAATCGTAAATTCGTTTATAAAAGAGGGCCGTTCAATGACCCGGAACTCTGCTAAAACAAAACCCCACGTTTCCCCCTGTTCTAATCAATCTAAACAAAAATCAAAAGAAGAGAGATTTTCTCATAAATCAAATAAATCAAACAGAACCCAGAAAGAAAAGAAAATTAAATCCTTCTAAGAGTTAACTAAACTTTTCTGATTCGGTTCATGTGAACCATCGTTGATACTTCACAATGTTTTTCTCTAGAATTTCTCGCGCTCTCTCTCGCTCTAATTTCCAAACAGTAATAATGTTTATTTCCTGCATTCTATATGTATTTTTAATTTTTAATGCTATCCTTTTTATTGTTTTTTTAGTTATATGAATGCTCGTTTTCATTTTATAAACAGAATGGTCCAAGCGTTCCAAGCGTTAATCAAGGGTTAGGGCTTGTAAGGGGTTTTTTGGCACCAGCTGGAGGTGGGAAGAAGCTTATTTCCAATACACGATTGTCGAATTTGGATTCTATTCTCTCAAACCCTAGGATTAGGCGATTTTTCTCCAGTGAAGGACCTAAGAAAAGAAGTGAGTGAATTAATTATTGTATTGTGTGTGTGTGTTTTTTTTTACTTATTATCTAAATTTTACACCCTTTTTATTTGAATTGTTGTAGATTATGAAAATTACTTTCCCAAGAACAAGAAAGATATTCCTAAGGCTAATGAACAGAAATCTGGATCCAAAGGTACGTTTTTTTATCATTTCTTTTGAATTTTGATTAGGGATAGATAATACTAAGTGCCTTGGTAAATTAGAACTTTGATAGTATGGAAAGTGTTACTGTCTGATTTAGTTATAATATTGAAACTAGTGAAAGATGTCGACTTATTTATAGGTTTGTCCGAATTCAAGGCTTCTTGGTGACTGTGTTTAAATATTTGGGGCTTATTTTTATGTGATTTTCCAGAGGATTCAAATTCTGGTGAACCTGGGAATTCCCCGAACATGCAAAAATTGGTGCAGAACATTGTCACCACTTTATTGTTGGTTGGGATTACATTCTCATCATTATCAAGCCCTCGAGATCAGCAGGAGGTTAGCTTTTCGTCTTTTTTTTCAAATTTAGTTAGACTGGTTCTTATACAATCTATTGCTTTGGATGGAGAGGAAAGTCTTAACAACAAAGAAAATTGAAAGAATATGATAAATTTAATTGAATTAGGGGTGAAAAAGGCTATGGGATTTCCAGCAACCAATTCTATTGAAATATTCTTAATGATAACAATAATCCCCTAACCTTCTAGTATAGTCTTTATAATAGAACTCTCACTAATATTAGAATAGTTGTATTAGAACTTTTACTAACCGTCCCATGCTAATCACATAACTATTTAAAACAAAAGATAAAATTTTAAAAAAATTAACATAAAACTGATAATTAAAAACTAATCCTAAACATAAAATAATCTTGGATGCACCTGCGTCATTGTTACAAGGCACCACCTTGATGATAACATTTTCATGGCATGCTAAAACTTGAGATATCCTTTCATTGTTCTTTCTTACAAAACATGAAGTTAGGTGAGTTAGTGTATTGAATGATATAGTTTAGGGCTCTCTGAAGTGAACTTGTCTTTCTTGTTCTAGTGAAACTGCTAATCTTCATGATTCTTGTTGCAGTTGGTCTTCCGTCTTTGTGAAACTTCTTGGACTTAGTTTAATCTCTTTACATCTATATATCACTTATGTTCAAGAATGTAATTATGAAACCCTTAAAACCTAAGTTCAATTAAACAAAAGGGTGAAACCAGAACTAGGAACAGTCTGTTGAAGTTGATGACTTTTGTGTGTTTCATGGGCTATACTAGCAAAACACTGGACCAATATCAGGTGGAAAAATATATGTGCCTTAAGCTAGGTTTAAGCTTCTATCTGACTCTGCTCCCCTGATAAAAAAAGAAAAAAATAGAGGTTTTGTCCCCCCCGGCAACTGTTTTAATTTCTGGTCTTCTCTCTTTTCAAATTTCTTTTCTATAAGTTGTTTGGTGTGTTCTTCAGATTAGTTTCCAAGAGTTCAAAAACAAACTACTGGAACCTAGCTTGGTGGAAAAAATTGTTGTTTCAAACAAATCAGTTGCAAAAGTGTATGTGAGGAGCTCACCACGCAGTGCAAATCAAACAACTGATGATGTTGTAGAAGCTCCAACAAATGGTGGCCCTGCTCGAAGAAAGACAAGTCAATATAAGTACTACTTTAACATAGGAAGTGTTGAGTCTTTCGAGGAGAAGCTAGAGGAAGCCCAAGAAGCATTGGGGATAGATCCTCATAATCATGTTCCTGTAACCTATGTAAGTGAAGTGAACTGGTTCCAAGAGTTAATACGCTTTGGGCCCACACTCTTAATCTTAGGGTCCTTATGGTTTATGGGGAGAAAAATGCAAAGTGGATTTGGAGTTGGTGGTCCTGGGGGCCGAGGTGGTCGTGGAATATTCAATATTGGCAAGGCTCAGATTACCAAAATGGACAAGAATGCAAAAGACAAGGTAAACCTTCTTTAGAAGTTTTCTTTGGAACTCTATAACGCTGTTGTCATACTCATATGCAAAATGTTTGTTAAGCGGTCAACATTGTGATAATTCCTGCAATGGTTTACTTGATATCTCAGGTCTTTTTTAAAGATGTTGCTGGTTGTGATGAGGCAAAGCAAGAAATAATGGAGTTTGTGCACTTCTTAAAGAACCCAAAGAAATATGAGGAATTAGGAGCTAAAATTCCCAAAGGTGCTCTTCTTGTTGGTCCTCCCGGCACAGGGAAGACACTTCTTGCAAAGGCAACGGCTGGTGAATCTGGTGTGCCTTTCCTCTCTATGTCTGGATCAGATTTTATGGAAATGTTTGTTGGAGTTGGACCATCAAGAGTGAGAAGCTTATTTCAAGAGGCAAGGCAATGTGCTCCTAGTATCGTATTTATTGACGAGATTGATGCAATAGGTAGAGCAAGGGGTCGTGGAGGCTTTTCTGGTGGCAATGATGAGCGTGAAAGTACACTTAATCAGTTGCTTGTAGAAATGGATGGCTTTGGAACGACTTCTGGAGTTGTTGTGCTTGCTGGAACAAATAGGCCTGACATTTTAGACAAAGCCCTATTAAGACCTGGACGGTTCGACCGTCAAATTACAATTGACAAACCTGACATCAAGGGTCGTGACCAAATCTTCCAAATATACTTGAAGAAACTAAAACTTGATAATGAGCCATTGTATTACTCTCAGCGACTTTCTGCTCTAACCCCTGGTTTTGCTGGAGCTGACATTGCCAATGTCTGCAATGAAGCGGCATTGATTGCTGCGAGGAATGAAAGTGCAGTGATAACCATGGAACATTTTGAGGCAGCTATAGACAGAGTAATAGGTGGTTTAGAAAAGAAGAACAAGGTATGTTCTTCCTCATCATCTGCCTCTTTTTTTACTTGCGCACTGCATTATATTATTGGGATTCTATTCAACATAATGGTTTAATTATGCTACTGGAGATGTAATTAAGCCTAAGTTGAGTGATTTGAATTTCTAAATATCAAAATATGGTTTTTCGGTTATAAAATTAATTTTTTTATTACTTGTTCTCTGTTTGGTCTGCATTCTCCAGTTTAAGTAAAGATCTATGATCCTTCTGTTTTTCATTTCTGGCTGGTTCTAGCTACTAGTATTCTATGGAGCTTTATCTTATGTAACAATTTTATTCTGTTTTGCAGGTTATAAGCAAGTTGGAAAGGCGAACTGTTGCTTACCATGAATCAGGCCATGCTGTTGCTGGTTGGTTCTTGGAACATGCAGAACCGTTGCTGAAAGTAACAATTGTTCCTCGTGGTACTGCAGCTTTGGGATTTGCTCAGTATGTTCCTAATGAAAATCTTCTGATGACCAAAGAGCAGCTGTTTGATGTTACTTGCATGACACTAGGTGGTCGAGCTGCTGAGCAGGTGAAATTCCAGAACAACTTCTCATGCCTTTTTTTATATATAAATATCTTCCTGAATTAGAAAACAAAGACTTCTTTAGAACTTATAGATCTGAATTCAGAAAACATTATATGCCTGAAGGCCAAGTTTACCCATCCAAGCCTGAAGGCCCAACTAGGGGTGTTCAAAATTCGGTTTTAACCGAATTATCCGACCGAACCGAATTAGCTCGGTTAATTCGGTCGGCCACCGAATTAATTCGGTCGGAGAACGGTTAAGGATTTTTTTAGAATTCGGTTAATGTTAATTCGGTTCGAAATCGGTTAATTAACCGAATTAACCTTTAAATATAATTATATTAAGAGGCCCAATCCATTTAAAATCCATTTAAAACCCAAATCAATATTAATTAATTAAAATAATATCAAAACTAAATGCAAAATGTTTGAATCAAATTAATTAGATATTATTTATAATTAGATATTATTTAAATTAATTGTAAATTGTTTTTTTAATTAAAAAATATTAAATTCTAAAATTCTAAAAAATTTCGGTTAATTCAAAAATTAACCGAATTAACTGAAATTTATTCGGTTCGGTTAACGGTTAAAGAAAAAAAAGTTCGGTTAATTCGAAAATAGTAGTTCGGTCGGTTCGGCCACCGAATTAACCGAATGAACACCCCTAGGCCCAACCGATATTTGGGAGAGTTTGGATAAAATGTTAGGCCTGGAAAATGGGTTTGGTAAAAAAGGCCTGGTTAAAATATGGGTTGGGTTCGGACATAAATACTCAAAGCTTGAAACTGGCTGCCCCCTTTTTTTAGTTTCTAATATGTTATTTTTCTTTTCTTTTGTTCATGTTATTTAATTTAAATTATATGATAATTAATATATTGTATTATAACGTAATATTAAAAAATATGTGGTTTATGTTCAGAAATTTAATAATAAAAATATATAATGGTAGTAAATGAAATATATATAATTAATAAATATTAAATAAAAAACATAATTTAAAAATTAAATAATAGTATGGGCTGTCTGAACTTGACTCGGCTTGTCCCATGAACAATTTCCATTTCTAGGGTGAAATAGAAGCTTTAAGTATTGGTAAACATGTTGATCAGGCGGGTTTAGTTGATTTTTTATCAGGTTAATTGGATTTCAATTCTTTGGGTCATTTCGGATTCGGGTCATTTAGGTTTCACACTGAGGTTTGATATGTTTGTATTTCAAACATGTGTATTTGACAACACTACTCATGCATGCATGTACCTCACGTTTTTGGGTTCTGTTTTGATATCCTGAAATAGATCACATATCTCACGCGTCCGTCTTGTATATCAAGTTGAGATGAAATCATAGATGGTATTTATGCCTCACAACTGCTCTTCATTAGGTAGAAAGAGTAAAAGCATAATGGTTTGGCTGTAACATTTTTGCACTTTCTGGTTTGCATGTTAGATTTTTAACCATGCCATGCTTCTTTTATTTATGGGGAATAGGTTTTGTTGGGGAAAATATCAACTGGAGCTCAAAATGACTTGGAGAAAGTAACCAAGATGACATATGCCCAGGTGGCAGTATATGGTTTCAGTGACAAGGTTGGTCTTCTTTCTTTCCCTCTAAGGGATGATGCATTTGAGATGACCAAGCCTTATAGCAGCAAGACCGGTGCGATTATTGACGGCGAAGTTAGAGAGTGGGTGGGTAAGGCATATGACCGAACGGTGCAACTGATAGAGGAGCACAAGGAGCATGTTGCACAGATTGCAGAATTGCTTCTGGAGAAAGAGGTCCTTCACCAAGAGGACTTGGTTCGAATACTCGGGGAACGGCCATTTAAGTCGACTGAACCCACTAATTATGATAGGTTTAAGCAAGGGTTCCAAGAAGAAGACAAAGCATCCAAGGACACCTCAACAGATGCCAAAACTATACAAGATAATAATGGTTCAACACCCTTGGAACCTGAGGTAGTACCTGCATAGTATATCTATAAATTACAAGGTTATGTTTTTCCCTCATTAATTTGCTTACAAACTGAACTCTTAAGCTGTAAATGAAAGATTCTTGCCCCAACTGTGATGATCCCCCCCCCGGTTCGACTTGACCAACGGTTTCTTGATTTTGGAAAGCATTTTGATGTCTATTTGAAGTCAAGGTGGTAAAGCTTTGATCGAACTGAAATAGATTGGTTTTATAATTCGATCTTAAATGGTGAATAAAAAAATTTAAAACTAGTTGTACTAAAATTGTGGGTGTATTTGGTTCGGTTTGATTTAAAAAACTGAATTCAATCAAATTACACTAACATTATATTATTTTCTGAAAATGATAAAAACTGAAATTTTTATTTTGGTTCGATTTTATAATATTAAATTATTTATTATTTTTCAACTTAACTTCTATAAAAACTGAAAATTTTATTTTGGTTCAATTTTATAATATTAAATTATTTATTATTTTTCAAACTCAATATCCATAAAAAGTAAACATCAAGCTTGAATAGATGGCAAGCACACAACTACACAAATCATTATTAATGTTTGAGTAAATTTTTATTATGTTTGAGTAAATTTTTATTATTTTAGAAGGCTTAATACCTAAATAAATGCCCAAACTATGCATTTTTTGCCAAATAAGTGCGTACGAATTTTTTTTACTCATCTAGGTGTCTAACGTTACTCTTTTAGGTGCCCAAGTTATCAACGCCGTTAGTTTTTTCCTATTAAGTTTATAAAAAAATCATAGTTTTTTATATTATAAAACAACCCAAAATACTAAATCCTAACCTTAATCTGTCGCCGGCGCCTTCTCCGATCACCACCGCCATCGCATAGTTTTTTATATTATAAAACAACCCCAAAATACTAAATCCTAACCTTAATATGTCGCCGGCGCCTTCTCCGATCACCATCGCCATCGCGTAGTCCTTGACATCATCCTAATTATATGCCGTCGTAGTTGTCATCGATTCATCGTTGAAAATTTTCATCTTAGGGTTTGTGAGATTTAAAGCATCGATTTGTGGTTGATTGATTATCAACCAGTCATAATTTCATAGGGGTTACGGTAGTCGGGGGGAGGGAAGGGCGGGTGGAGCTTCTTCAAGGTAAAGGGTGGCGATCGTCGTGGGTTTAGGGGTTGAAATGAAAGTTTTTAAAGTTAAGGAGTTATTTCAAAATTTGCTTTTTCTTTTTAAAAAATATATATAAATTTATTTTTAAAAAATTATATATAAAATTTTTAAAATTACCAAATGTTAACAAGTGTCACTTAACGGGAAAGACTAATGGCGTTGATGGCCTGAGCACCTAAAAATGTAACGTCTGTAATGTTAGGCACCTGGATGGACCAAAAAAACCCGTAGGCACTTATTTGGCACAAAAGAAATAGTTTGGGCACTTATTTTGGAATTAAGCCTTTTTAAAACTAATAATTGATTAATAACGTTATCAATTTATAACAAATTAAGCACTCAATATTAACAATTGTTAACGTGTGTGACGGAAAGCTTATTTGATAATGTCGGTCACCTTTTTAATTTTAAATAAAAAAATCAATCCCTAAAACTTAATTTATTCTATTTGAATTTAAAACCCAGTAATTACTTTTTAAAGGAAAAAAAAAACAACATTTTACCCGTGAAGATTGAAGACTCCACGTACGTGCCAGTGCCATGAGAACAAAATATACAAATATCTTCTATTAAATTATCTCACAACACTGGAAAG
This sequence comes from Hibiscus syriacus, assembly GCF_006381635.1. Lineage (NCBI taxonomy): Eukaryota > Viridiplantae > Streptophyta > Magnoliopsida > Malvales > Malvaceae > Hibiscus > Hibiscus syriacus. The sequence continues at coordinate 6,940,055 of NW_024062800.1, read as the reverse complement.
GAAATGGCTGGCGAATGGCCGACGTGGCCATTGGTGGGACTCATAAAGGGTCTCTCTAAGGGTAGGCTAACACTTTCTTTTGTGTTGGTTAAAAGTTCTCAAATGGGATTTTGTTTTTGTTTAATTTTAATGATTTGGGGGTAAATCTTGGAAGGTGGTATATGAAGGTAAATATTACCAGCGCATGGATCGTTTGGTTTCTATGGAGAAAGGGTGAAGAACATGGGCCAATTGGTTGGACACCAATGTCGACATATCTAGAACTAGTCTTTTTTCAGGCTATTTCCCCGTCGGTATGCAACCTAAAATTCAGTTTAGGATTAAATTGAATTTTGATAGAATTCGGATGACCATTATGTAGAAGATGTAGAACTTTTGGTCATTTTTGAAACCCTGAAATGTTCAAGGACCAGTTGTGTGGTTTACGCATTTTTAATTAAAATGCAACCCTTTGTTTAAAAGTAAACTATATGGTAGACCACTAAACTATGATCAAAAATCACTTTGACTACTGATGTTTCAATTTGATCAAATAAATCACTCAACTATTTAAATGGTTCATCCAAGCCACTATCATTAATTTTTAACTGAGGAGGTGATGTGTCATTTAATGAAATTTGTATAATTATACTTTTGGTCCTCAATACTTATATATTTTATCAATTTAATTCTAATTTTAATTTAATTAAATAAATTTAATCCCCTAATCATGTGTCACCAAATGATTGAAAGTTTTTTTTTCTTAATTTAGGTATTATTTCATTTTAATTATTTTTTTTCCAATCAGATTGTGATACGTGTCACCATTTGGTTGAAGGAAAAGCAATGCATGAAGAAATAAGCTTAAGATGGTGACAACATTAATATGATTAAAATCAATTTTTAAATTAAATATTTTAAACTATACAACCTGATAAAAATTAAATAAAATATAAATGATTCATATATTTTATTTTTAATAAAAAAAATTAAGTTAAAAAGATAACACATATAATTTTAAATTAACGTATTAAAAGAGTAATTGTCCTATTGATATTCAAATTAAACTATATCTTTTAATATATATATATATTAAATTCATCAATATAATTCACCTTTTTTTTTCCAACAACTTCTAGGAAGACCCTAGATAAAATGGTTTCAAGAAACCCACTTTTCCAACTAAAGCCTAATGGCTACTCATTTTTGAGTGCATCCAAACAAGATTAACTTGAGGACCTTGTTACTTTAAAGCATGCCCGAATGCCAATTGCATGATTAGATTAGTCATGTTACGTTCACGCTACTTGAGATAAAAAAAAAAAATTAAACCAAAAAAGGTTAATTACCAAAGTAAGCATTAGGATGTCACCTAAAATGCATCCTGGGAAACGCCTAATTCTCTCATAAGCTTATATTCAAACTATTTGAACAAAAAATCGAATTGAGATTAAAGAGCAAAATCCATTAAACCACAAATAATTCAGCATAACAAGTATGGAATTAAGCATTAGGATATCACCTAAAATGCTACCATGAAATCTCCTGATTCCCTCATAAGCTTATATTCAAACTAAATGGAATGATAAAAACAAAATATAAAATTGAATTAGCTAGAGAGTAAAATCAATTAACCCACAAATAATTCACATAAAGAATGATGTAATTAATCATTAGGGTTTGTTTGTTTTCCTGTAATTAGTTTTCCGGAAAATGTTTTTCTTATTTTCTAGTGTTTAGTTGACAGAAAACAGTGATCAATGTAATTTAGTTTCCTAGTCAACTGAATTTACTTTGCATTTTCTAAAAAATGACTTACCATATGATTTTTCGTAAATCATTTTACGAACTTTTCACTTAAAAAAAACTCAAAACATTTTTTTATATATTTAATATTAATATATTATTTTAGCATCATTTAATAAAACTATTAATTATTAAATTATATTTATTGATAATTCTAATAATATAATATCATTTTCTTGCTATAATTATAATATTATAATATATAATATTATACTTTTATTTTAATAATATATAATGAATTATTAAATAAATTATTGTAATATTTCAAAAATAATAATATTATTTTATTAATAAATAATATTATTTATTGTATTTGATGTTTATAATAAAAAAAACTTATCAACCAGTGGAGATGAATTACATAACATCATCCAAATAACGTAAAATGATTTTCAGAAAATATTTTTCAAGAAATGTAATTCATTTTGCAGAATTAATTTTTCAGAATCTGTTTTCCGTGGAAGAAACGGACCACTGGTATATCACCTAAAATGCTACATCGAAATAGCCTGATTCCCTCGTAAGCTTATAATCAAACTAAATTGAACGAGAAAAAAAAAAGAGTAATCCATCAGACCACACATAATTCAGCATATGGATTACGAAAGCATTAGAATGAAAATAAAGAGTAATCCATCAAACCACAAAATAAAATGCTACCCCAAAATCGCCTAATCCTCCTAAACTTAAAATCAAACTAAATGGAACAATAAAAATAAAGTGTAAAATTCAATACATTCCAACAAAGATTGACCGATGCATATAAAAAAGGAAACATCAGTAAACAAACAGATTACTTCAAGGATGGAAGAAAGTAGCATACCTCGAAGAAAGTACCTAATGCCGTTGTTTGATTAAGCAAACAGCAGCAGCATCAGCAACGATAATAAGATTCAAAATTATAACATAAAAAAATAAAACCCTAGATTTGAAAAAGCACTTATACAGCAGCGAATTATACAGAAGAGAAACAAATTTATTTTAAAAAAATGAAAAAATAATATCTAAAAAGATGAAAAGTGTGAGGAAATGCTAAAACTTCGTTACTTTTACGTCAAAATTGTTGAAATGTCAAAACTTGAAAAATTAGTTAAGTTAGGCACCTAATATTGCAATGTCAAAATTAGGTGTAACAATGTCAAAATTAGGTGCAATAATGTTTGAAAATTAAATGGGTAAATTATAAACTTTAGTCACTAAACTTTAGGGTATTTATAAGATTAGTCCTTAAGTTTCAACTATAAATACCCTAGCTCATTTAGCTTCAAAACCATCCCAAAGCATTCTAGCTTTCTTCCAATACTAGAGAGAATTTAGAGAGTTTCTTGAGAGTTATTTTCTCATTTTTATCAAGAGAGAATTATCATTGTTTTTTCCTTGGTAGATCGAGAGAGGTTGTAATTCCTATTTTCTCATAGTGAAATTCTTCTACCGTTGCCTGTGGTTTTTACCCTATATTATTTAGGGGTTTTCCACGTAAATTTTGTGTCTATTTTTATCTTCATTTTTATTTTCTCAAATTATCAGTTGCGATTTTGCTCTATCCGATAGCCGTCTTCCGCAACAATTGGTATCCGAGCTAGATTAGAGTGTGTAATATCTGCTTATTGTCTTTGTGGTTGCCACCAAAAGGTGGATCCTCCAACATAAAAAAGTAAGAAGTTATTACCCATTCTTTGAAGGTTCCAGAGAACTATTCACGATAGTGAAATAGTGAGAGCTATCCGTAAAAGAAGCTATAGCAATGAAATTTGATATTGAAAAGTTCAATGGGAGAAATTTCTCATTGTGGAAATTAAAGATGAAGGCCATCCTGAGGAAAGACGGTTGTCTAGCAGCTATCAGCGAAAGGCCAGTAGATTTCACAGACGACAACAAATGGATCGAAATGGACGGAAATGCTATGGCAAACTTTCATCTAGCATTAGCAGATGAAGTATTGTCAAGTATCGAGGAGAAGAAGACAGCTAAGGAGATATGGGATCATCTCACCAAACTGTACGAGGCCACATCGTTGCACAATAAAATTTTCCTTAAGAGAAAATTATACACTCTCTGTATGCCAGAATCTACTTCAGTGACGGAGCACTTAAATACACTGAACACTTTATTTTCTCAGCTTACATCTTTAAGCTGTAAAATAGGAGAACAAGAACGTGATGAACTTCTACTTCAAAGTTTACCGGATTCGTATGATCAACTCATCATCAACTTGACAAAAAGTAATGTCACCAGTCTAGTCTTCGATGACGTTGCAGCTGCTATTCTACAAGAAGAAAATCGACGCAAGAACAAGGAAGACAGACAAGTAAATCTGCAATAAGCAGAAGCGTTGACAACGATGACAACGATGAGAGGGAGATCAACAGAACGTGGCCAAAGTAGCAGTCACAAACATGGTAGATCGAAGTCGAGGAGCAAGAAGAATTTAAAGTGTTACAACTGTGGAAAGAAGGGTCATCTGAAGAAGGATTGTTGGAGTCTAAATAAAAACTCTAATCCACAAGGCAATACCGCAAACACTTCAGATGATGGAGATGCTCTATGCTGTGAAGCGTCAACCACCGTGGAAGGAAGAAAATGATTTGCAGATATATGGCTCATTGATTCGGGAGCAACATATCACATGACCTCAAGAAGAGAATGGTTCCATCATTATGAACCTGTCTCAGGAGGATCTGTTTATAGTTGCAATGATCATGCCTTAGAGATCGTTGGCGTGGGAACCATCAAATTGAAGATGTATGACGAAACAATTAAAGTTGTTCGAGATGTGTGGCACGTGAAAGGCCTGAAGAAAAATTTATTATCCTACGGATTGTTGGATAATAATGCAAGCAAGATTGAAACACGAAAAGGAATCATGAAAGTGTTCCGTGGAGCGCTTGTGGTACTGAAAGGCGAAAAAATAGCTGCAAACTTGTACATGCTGAAGGGAGAGACTTTGGTAGAAGCAGAAGCCTCTGTTGCTTCATGTAGTTCAGATTCGACAATGCTATGGCATCAAAAACTTGGACACATGTCAGAACAAGGAATGAAAGTCCTTGTGGAGCAAAAGCTACTTCCAGGCTTAACAAAGGTATCACTTCCTTTGTGTGAGCATTGCATAACAAGTAAGCAGCACCGGTTGAAATTCAACACATCAAATTCTAGAGGCAAAAGTGTTCTAGAATTGGTTCACTCTGACGTATGGAAAGCACCAGTAACGTCCCTAGGTGGAGCAAAATACTTTGTCTCATTTATTGATGACTACTCCAGGAGATGTTGGGTGCACCCTATTAAGAAGAAGTCAGACGTGTTTTCAACTTTCAAAAACTTCAAAGCACGGGTGGAACTTGATTCTGGAAATAAGATCAAGTGTTTCAGAACAGATAATGGAGGAGAATACACAAGCGAAGAATTTGATGACTTTTGCAAGAAAGAAGGCATCAAAAGACAGTTCACAGTGGCGAACACTCCTCAACAAAATGGAGTGGCAGAGCGGATGAACAGAACCTTGTTAGAAAGAACAAGAGCAATGTTGAGGGACGCAGGCCTAGAAAAATCATTCTGGGCAGACGCAGTCAATACCGCCTGTTATTTGGTGAATCGAGCTCCATCAACTGCAATAGAGCTGAAGACACCAATGGAGATGTGGACTGGTAAACCAGTTGATTATTCAAACCTCCATGTATTTGGAAGTATTGTGTACGTGATGTACAACACCCAAGAAATTTCAAAGCTGGATCCAAAATCCAGGAAATGCAAATTCTTGGGGTATGCTGATGGAGTAAAGGGGTATCGCTTGTGGGATCCCACTGCCCACAAAGTGATCATTAGCAGGGATGTTATCTTTGTAGAAGATAAACTACAAAGAAAAGAAGACGATGATAGCGCTGAAAAGTCAGAGACTACTCAGATACATGTGGAAAAAGAGTTTGAAGAAGGAGATTCTTCTGAAGCATAACCAGCACATGATGAACAAGTACCAGAGAGTTCTGAAGCTCCAACAACTCGTCAATCAGATCGTGTGAGAAGACGTCCCAATTGGCACTCGGATTATGTTATAGAAGGTAATATTGCATACTTCCTTTTAACAGAGGACGGGGAGCCATCAACATACCAGGAGGTAATAAACAGCTCAGATGCTTCACTGTGGATGATGGCGATGCAAGAAGAAATCGAAGCCCTTCATAAAAATAATATATGGGACCTTGTGCCACTACCACAAGGAAGGAAGCCAATTGGTAACAAATGGGTCTTCAAAATCAAGCGAAATGGTGACGATCAAGTTGAGAGGTATCGTGCAAGACTGGTGGTCAAAGGATATGCTCAAAAGGAATGTATTGATTTCAATGAAATATTTTCTCCTGTGGTTCGACTAACAACAGTTCGAGTAGTTTTGGCAATGTGTGCTACATTGAACTTACATCTAGAGCAGCTAGATGTTAAAACAACTTTTCTTTATGGAAATCTTAAAGAAGAGATTTATATGCTCCAACCTGAAGGTTTTGAAGAAGACGAAAAGAAGAACTTGGTTTGCAGGTTGAACAAATCTCTGTACGGTCTAAAGCAGGCACCGAGGTGTTGGTATAAGAGATTTGATTCCTTTATTATGTGCCTTGGATACAACAGACTTAATGCAGACCCTTGTTCTTATTTCAAGAGGTCTGGTGATAACGATTTTGTTAAATTGCTGTTATATGTAGATGACATGTTGGTTGCAGGACCCAACAAAGATCATATTGAAGAATTGAAGGCACAACTGGCTAGGGAATTTGAAATGAAGGACTTGGGATCAGCAAACAAGATTCTAGGGATGCGCAAATTCACCGAGACAGAAGTAATAGGAAGATTTGGCTTTCACAAAAGAATTACTTGAAGAAAATCTTGTCACGATTCAACATGCAAGATTGTAAGCCAATTTCTACCCCTCTTCTTATTAACTTCAAATTATCCTCCAGTATGAGTCCTAGCAGTGAAGAAGAGAGGATGGAGATGTCTCGAGTACCGTATCCATCAGCAGTGGGAAGTTTAATGTTCGCTATGATATGCACAAGACCAGACATTGCACAAGCAGTGGGAGTGGTTAGTCGATACATGGCGAATCCAGGCAAAGAGCATTGGAATACAGTAAAGAGGATCCTAAGATACATGGCGAATCCAGGCAAAGAGCATTGACTATGCAGGGGATTTGGATAAAAGCAAATCTACTACAGGATATATGTTCAAAGTTGCTGGTGGAGCTGTAAGCTGGGTTTCAAAATTGCAGTCAGTTATGGCTACGTCCACAACAGAGGCAGAATATGTAGCAGCTACACAAGCCAGTAAAGAAGTAATTTGGTTGAAGATGCTATTGGAGGAGCTTGGGCACAATCAAGAGTATGTCTCTCTGTTTTGTGACAGTCAAAGCGCCTTGCATCTAGCAAGGAATCCAACATTTCATTCAAGGACTAAGCACATACGAGTTCAGTACCATTTCATTCGTGAAAAGGTGGAAGAAGGAACGGTAGATATACAGAAGATCCATACCAAAGACAACATAGCAGATTTCATGACGAAGGCGATCAACACTGATAAATTTACCTGGTGTCGATTCTCTTGTGGCCTGTCAGAGACGTAAGCAACATGATGGTACAAGGTAGAAAGAATGGTGTGAAGATATGATTGTTTCAATCAAATCTTCAAGTGGGAGATTGTTGAAATGTCAAAGCTTGGAAAATTGGTTCAAGTTAGGCACCTAATATTGCAATGTCAAAATTAGGTGCACTAATGTTTGAAAATTAAATGGGTAAATTATAAACTTTAGTCACTAAACTTTAGGGTATTTATAAGATTAGTCCTTAAGTTTCAACTATAAATACCCTAGCTCATTTAGCTTCAAAACCATCCCAAAGCATTCTAGCTTTCTTCCAATACTAGAGAGAATTTAGAGAGTTTCTTGAGAGTTGTTTTCTCCTTTTTATCAAGAGAGAATTATCATTGTTTTTTCCTTGGTAGATCGAGAGAGGTTGTAATTCCTATTTTCTCATAGTGAAATTCTTCTACCGTTGCCTGTGGTTTTTACCCTATATTATTTAGGGGTTTTCCACGTAAATTTTGTGTCTCTTTTTATCTTCATTTTTATTTTCTCAAATTATCAGTTGCGATTTTGCTCTATCCGATAGCCGTCTTCCGCAACAAAAATAAAACTAAAAACCTTTTTTTCTCTGATAATTAAAATAAACAAAACTTTCTTCATTAGTTAACAGGGATAATCCTTAAACTTTGTTTTTAATTTATTGGATAAAGTACATCAGTAGTCATTATTCTATGTTAAATGATATTTTTAGCATCAAACTTTTAAATATTATATAATGGTTATTAAGTTTGTCAAACTATTACAAAATTATCCCTACGACAATAAGACATTATAAAATAATAATAAATTTCAATAAGTTCAATGACCATTTTGTAATAGTTCAATCATTGTAATAATTATTTTATACCAGTTTAATAAATTTAATAACTAATTATAATCATTTAGAAAATTTAATGAGTATTTTATAATATTTAAAAGTTTATTGATAAAATATTATTTTAACATTGTCCAATAACTTCTTAAGCTAAATTTTTAAAAAAATATTTAATTCTACTAAAAATGATAGTATCATTAGTTATATAACTTTTATAATTTAACATTTTTATTTTAAATTTAATGTATAACTAGTTTTAAATTTAGCTCGAGAAGGGTCTTGCTGAAAGGTGGGTTCCGGGAGATCTATCTCCATTTGGAACAATTTTTGGTGATCGGTGTCATCGCCTCGCCTAATTAAAAGCACATAAGTAGACGGTGTTCAGTGGATTTCGAATCTAATTAATAGCGAGACAGATTTGGGAGCTGATATGGTGCAAGAGTTATTTAGTGAAGACGAAGTTACAACGATCTTAAGTATCCCTTATCAAGTTTTGAGCAAGATGACATTAAGGTGTGGAGTGGGGAATGATTCAGAGTTTACGGTATACGAAGTGGCTACAAATTCTTCATTCCATTGTTGATGCCAATAGTGCTCTCTCGCAGTGTACAAGCAGATTTTTGCCAGAGACTGCCAAAGAAAAAAATTCAAAGCTGGAAGTTTGTGCAAAATTACGTGCCTACAAAGCAAAATCTACATTACAAACGACCATCTCATGATCTCTTATGTCATGTTTGTAATTTTCAGCTGGAGTCAACATTCCATGTTATTTTTTAATGTCCTAATGCTTTTGTGGACACTCATTTTTGTCATGTCTTTTAATATTTTATTATTATTATTATTAATTATTATTATTAATTTATATGCAGGCCAAATACAAAAATAAATTCCAGAGCCCATTTCAAAGCTCAACATCAACCCAATTACATGACCTAGCTTGATGCCCAAGTACCACACCTTTGCAGCACCATCACGGTGAAGCACCCAAATCTTCAGAGAACGTCATTGCATACGCCCAAATATTCACCTGCTCCAACCAAATCTCACCAAAACACAGAAAATTAACATACAACGATAAAGGATTCAGTGGAGACTGAAAGCTAAAAAGGAGGGAATCATTCGAGCAGAAAAAAAAGAAATTAACAACTGGGTACAGTTAATGAATAGAGGGGGATTTTCTTCAACAACAAAGGGGTTGGGAATTCTTTCTTTTGAAAAAACAAATGTAACAGGAGATCCTGCTTCTTTCAAAATCAATAAAAAAAAAAGGTTTCTACAAAAATTGTTCTTTTCATTTCGATAGAAAGCCATAGCTCTGAAGAAAATTTTTTTTTCTTTTCGATTTCCAGTTGTTTTTGTGTGCGAGTGAAATCAAAGCAAAACAAAAAAATAGATTTAATAAAAGAGGAGAGACGAGTAATTACATGAGAGTCATCGGAATAACGAAACCTCGCCAAAAAGAGCACCAGGGTGTAAAGTCGAAGGGTCTCGTCTGTCTTTGGGGTTTAAGTCTCTGTAGCCGGAGTGAGTTGAAGCCCATAGGATTTTTGTGCGTAGCCGAGAGAGTTGGAGAGTTGAAAGCTACGGTTGTGTTGGTTTGTAGAGAACGAAGAGGGAGAGAGTGGATGTATTCTCGGAGTTTTGGATTCTTTTGGTCGAAGGGGCGACGGGCAATGGTTGGATCAAGGTTGGCCACCAAGGATTGGAGGCCAACCGGCGGTGATGGAGGCCTTGGTGACAGGCAGCGTCGGCGTGAGAGTGTAGACCTAGGGGCTCTTGGTCGAGTGAAAGAGAGAATGGAGAAGGAGTTGAAACAACGGCTGAATTGTTTTAGAATTATGTTAGGTTTAGTTGAAAAATAAATTTTATATTACATCATTTGGTTAAATTAGTGATTAACCATCGTATTTTAAAGGTAAAATTTAATTTTAGTCCCTTATATATTTTATTTTAATTCTGGCATAATAATTTAATAACTTATAATTTTAGTTCTATTTTTATTTTTGCATGTTTATGATTTTAGTTTTTACTTTTGCTTTGACTTCTTATTTATTTTAAGAGAAAATAACCTCAGTGACCAAAAATCCCATATAATATACGATTTTAACCAACTTTTTCCGGATTTGCCAAAATGACCAACAAAATCGCAATGCGATCGCTAATTCGCAACGCGATCTCCATCATCGCAAATTCGCGTTGCATTTCGCGTTGCGATAGTTGAAAATCGCGTTGCGATGGTCTATAGTATCGTTGCGATTTTCCCAATTCGCAATGCGAATAAGTAAATCGCAACGCGAATTGGGAAAATCGCAATGCGATACTGACTATCGCAATGCGATACTTTCTATCGCAATGCGATAATACAAAATCGCAACGAGATACTGACTTTCGCAACGCGATTCTGACTTTCGCAACGCGATAATACATAATCGCAATGCAATTTTCAAAGCGCCATTAGTATCCTGGCCAAGTATTTTATTTTTAAATTCCAAACACGAATATTAATATATTGGAACATTGAACCGTCCACAGTATATCCCGTAATCGCAACTCATAACCTAAAACCTAAAATCACAACTCAGTCTCATCTCCATCTCTCACTCTCTCACCCATCTCCGACGAAATTCGTCCCCATCTCCGACGAAATCCGTCTATCTCCATCTCTCAAAGCCACCCTCACAATAAGAAATAGAAAATCAACCAAATCAACCAACGAGGGTTAGTTTTTCATTTGCAATCATAAGTAATAATTCATTCATTTGCGCACTTATTTATGAATACCTTTAAACTCAATCTAAAATAAACACTAACCTTATCGACCTCCCACCATGCAGGATAAAGTTTAGCTTGTCCATTGCCCAACGCAAATGATTCATCTCGTTGATTCTTCAAGTGAACGGCGTTAAAAGACGTCGGCATAATTGTATATCGTGTATTTCTTTTATTTTCCTTAAGTTTCCTAATTATTAGAAGACGTGACACCCACGCATCGATATGCTGTTTTACAAAAAAAGACATATATTAGTAACTTACATAAATTTACAAAAAAATAATCAAATTAAAATATAAGAAAAATATAAGACTTACCCCTCCATCGAAATAGCCATTGTCTTCGACCCCTAATAATACGCCCCACCAAGACCGATCAAGCAACAAATAGATATCATCGTTGAGCTTGCATATGTCAGTGAAACACCCCTGGCTTCGTTCATGTAGATAAAAATCAACTGCGGTCTTAGCCCAAAGGGTGTTATCCAGAATTGTGTCCGGTAGTTGTTTCCTCTCCACTTCAGATACCGGTATGGTACTGGCCGGTAACTCATACGAGAGCCAAATTGAATCCATCATGTCCGACACGTCAGAGGGTTTCTCAAGAATCCTACATATGACGCCATGTGAATCGGGCTCTTGAATGGTGGGAGGGACCTCTTCAACGATGACAGTGGCCTCTTGAACGGTGGGAGGGGACTCTCGAGGAATGATAGGGGCCTCTTCAACGATAGGAGTGGACTCTTGAGGGATGACAGGCGAGTCGGGCTTCTTCTTGCGGTGTCTTCGCACTATTGGGGTATACGGAGACTTAATAGCACGTGCACGCCGTCTGATGCGTGAACTCTGTCGTGCAAGAAAAACCCGACGTAAAGCATCCACCTTATCGGTCCGTTAAATAATTAAATACAAATATCAGTAAATAAACAGACATGATATTTAAACAGTAAAAACAAAGACAAATATATTTCAAACTTTCAACCAAAAAACAAAACAAAGACAAATACTAACTTCACAGTGTTAAAGAATACACAGTTTAGCAGAATTGGCAGCAACCGAATAAATTTACTTCAACCAAAAGACAAAAACAAAAAGACAAATACTAACTTCACAGTGTTAATAAACAGTTTAGCAGTATTGGCAGCAACCGAATAAATTTACTAAGCAATCTAAGTGAAATGGTTAATTTAAGTGAAATTACGAGTAAATTTATCATCAAGTTAAATATGGAAAATCTTAAACTTACCTCGTTGCGTAGAGTATGAACCTCATTCTGCAACGATACTACCATCTCACGTAGAGCGGCAACCTCACCACGTAAAGTAGACACCTCCACACGCCATGCACCATCGTTATCGCGTAGAGTACCGATCTCCTCATGCAAGGCATTGACCTCATCATGTAACTCCCTTGACTCATCCCGTGGAGGTGGAGAACAGGGAGTTAGAAGTCGTGGCATCTTTGCCGGTCGCCTATCATGAGGTGATGGTGGAGAAGAGGCTCGATGATGTGACGGGATAGGTGATGGCTCTCGTTGTAGAGGTGTATAGTCGGGTCGATCAGGTGATGGCTCTGGGTGAGGTGATGGCTCTCGAAGTGGAGGAAGTGGAGGCTGCTCATCATTCGTGCCATCAAGAAAACGCTGACTAGCTTGCCACCAATTAGTGGCAAGCTCAGCCTCCATGGGTGTCAGTCTCATTAATGGAATGTTGGCCTCCTAAAAATATAAAAACTCAAACAAAGTTAAACGTCTACTATTAATAACTTGTTTATATATGATAGTATTTGTGTTAACTTACATTATTTATTGTCGCATATGGTATTAAGTCTTCCCAATCTAACAGACGTTTCCTCTTCCAAGAAATAGCCCTGGGAATATCATTTGAAGTTTTTATTGCATATGTCTTCATGGCGGGAAAGGCCTCGAATATCCAAATCTACAAACAATATAATAACAAACATTAGTAATTGTTAAATAATTAATTATAATTTTGAAAACATTATATAGAAATTCTTACCTTAAAGGCCCAAACAAAGCCTGACAAAGTGTATTTCGACCCATCGCCCCGCAAACTTTTGCGGTCATCAAAGGCAGACGACAACTTAGTCCAGGTAGCTTTCCATATATACGAACCCCACGGAAACAGATTCCATGCATTTAGGTCCTCTACCAATAATATTAGCTCCTGAGGAATAGGTTGTCTGGCCTCTCTGCCTAAAAAGCCAGTATACAAAAGTAGTAGAAGGCATACTCGGACAACATCGACGTCATTCATCCGAGTAAAATCATCTTTCTTATTAAACAATTTATTCATGTCGTCGACGTGTAAGTTCGGCTTCTCTATTGACTCATCAGGAAAAACCCTAGATAACCATGATGGGCGGGTGATATGACGAGTGTACCGGCCTACATCATCGTGTCCGAATCGTAGACCAGTGATTAAGCAGAACTCCTTCCGCCCAAAATAAGTATACGCCGGTGGAAAATGAAACCATATCTCTTCCTCACCACGTTGTATACTATCGGGTAGATCGCTAGTCATGGTCTGAAGCCACAAATGGGTCAAATTAGCATCTCCACCCGGATGCTGTACTCTCAGCCATGGCCCGAAGCAGGTTTCCTCAAACAATTTTCTTTGTGCAGGTGAAAGCTTCGAAGCAATTGTAGTGGCTAGGCTAACTTTATTCCTTAATGTCAATGAAGCCGAAAAAAATTTCTACAAAAACAATAAACATACCAAGTTAGATATACCAAAAACTACACTGTCAAGATATACCAAAAACAATAAACATAAATAGTAGTTTATTCTTGAAACTAAAATTTGCAACACTGTTTTGTCTTTTGGTTGAAATGAAAATCGCAACGAGATAATGAGAATCGCAACGCGGAAATGACTATCGCAACGAGAGAATCGCAATGCGAAATGACTATCGCAACGCGAAATGAAAATCGCAACGAGAGAATCGCAACGCGAAATGAAAATCGCAATGCGATTTTGGTTTCGCGTTGCGATTTTTATTTCGCGTTGCGATCCTCTCGTTGCGATAGTTATTTCCGCGTTGCGACTTTCATTCTCGAAACTATTCTTCTTCTGCATTACTTCAACCAAAAGACAAAACAAAGACAAATACTAACTTCACAGGCTAAACAGTTTAGCAGTATTGGCAGCAATCGAATGAATTTAATAAGAAATCTAAGTGAAATGGTTAATCTATTATTGAAATTACCAGTAAACTTATCATCAATCTCAATATGAAAAACCTAAAATAATGCAAAAATTTCAAAATAAAACAAAACTAACCCTCGGAGGTTGATTTTCCATTTCTGAATGATTGTGAGGGATTTTTGACTGTGAATGGTTGTGAGGGATTTCGCCGGCGATGGGGACGGAAATCTTCGGAGATGGGGACGGATTTCACCGTAGAGAGTGAGAGATGGAGATGGGACTGAGTGTTGTGATTTTGGGTTTGAGGTTATGAGTTGCGATTACTGTGGACGGTTCAGTTTTCGATTTATTAAGAAAAAATTCGTGTTTGGAATTTGAAAAAAAAAATACGCGTTAATACGAATGGTGCTATGTAAATCGCGTTGCGAAAGTCAGAATCGCGTTGCGAAAGTCAGTATCTCGTTGCGATTTTGTATTATCGCATTACGATAGTAAGTATCGCATTGCGATAGTCAGTATCGCATTGCGATTTTCCCAATTCGCGTTGCGATTTACTTATTCGCATTGCGAATTGGGAAAATCTCAACGATACTGTAGACCATCGCAACGCGATTTTCAACTATCGCAACGCGAAATGCAACGCGAATTTGCGATAATGGAGATCGCGTTGCGAATTAGCGATCGCATTGCGATTTTGTTGTTTATTTTGGCAAATCCGGAAAAAATTGATTAAAATCGTATATTATATGGGATTTTTGGTCACTGAGGTTATTTTCTCTTATTTTAATTGTAATGGGTAAACTGATTTACTTTCCATTTTTGTTTGATTACAATATACAGAATATTAAATGCGTTTATACATGGCTTTGTGTACTTTACGTATATATGGTATATTTATATATGTTAAATGTGTCCCATAATTGGATTTTATATTTTATGATAGATGGTGATCTGTACATATATGCATTATTCTAATTATGGTAATATGTAAATGTACATACTAAACACGTAAACATTTTTTTGTAGGTTTACATTAAATATGTAATTAGCAAATATGCCCAATTTCCATCCATTTTGGAAGTTAACATTTACACTCATTTCCTTTAATATATGTCCATTAAAAGTCTATTATCCATATTTATGTGAATATTTACTTCATTATGATATATATATCATTAATTGCATAATGCATATATATATATATATATACCGTATATATGTTTGTATTAATTGCATAGAATTAAAGTTTTCTTATATTGTTTTATATGTAAGTTGTTCCTTCTTGTATATATATTTGAAGTTGGATTCATAGATTTTGACATAAATACTACTCTCGATGTTTGTATTTTAGTTCATTTTAGTTCTAATTAATCTCGTATGATACCCTCATAAGCATTACTTTACTTAAATCGAAATAAATTGACTAAGGGTGATATTTGAACATTTTAAAATTATAAAAAGAAAATTTCTAATACATGAATATTTAATCCATTTTAATATATAGCATTAAGTATTAATACTAGAACTTATATTTTAAATATGAACTATTAAGTTCCTTAATTTTCATAATTTGACACTCTAAGTTAGAAAAGGCCTTAATTTATTAGTATAATTAAGATTAAATAAAATTTTACTTGATTACATAGTTTTTACAAATCTAAGGCACTGTTCACTTATTAAGGAATTAATAGTATATCTCCCGCGATCGTGCTTAGGGGGTGACTACTGGTAATTCCTTGAACAAGTCAACATCCTTTTCAAAACCACATCATGTTTTCTAAAAACGAGGCAATATTTAGTTATTAGGCACAATAGCTAATCTCCCGCATTTACGCTCGGGGGCGAATGCTATCGGTCTCGATAAACGAATACTCTTTTCAACTTTGCATCCTTAATGATTTTTAAATTAAATAAATATCGAACTCCAAAATTCTGATTTTAAATACAGGATAATCAACAGGGTACCAATTTTTGGGCTCTTGTGGGGGTGCTAATCCTTCCCCACGCGTAACCGACTCCCGAACCTAATTTCTGGATTTTCGTAGACCTTCAAACCCGGTATTTTGATAAAAACAAAAATGTTTTATTAAAAGCATCTGGTTTTTATGGTGTTCCAATCTCACCTTGAATGGTTGGTGGAAACTACTCACCTTTCGAAATGATTTTCAAAGAGAAAACCCCCGAGTCTGTATCGATCTTTTCCCGCTCCGGGCGAGAAACGGTTACGACAGCTTTATTAATACGGACAACTTTACATTATCAATGGCCTGTGCGAAATACTCAATGGTCTTTTTACGATTGGCTTCAATGGATGTTTGAGAACTACGCTGCTTTAAAACATGGGAAAATATTGGTCACTATTTGGGCAATTTGGTATGCGAGAAACAGGTTCTACCACGAGGGCAAGCAAATCAACAATCAGGAAGTTGTTACCTTTATCAAAACTCACTACAAGGAGTTTAAGGGGCTCAGTCATGACTTCACCTTCATTTTTCAGAGGAGCTGGTCCGGTGGAGACCTCCGTTGGAACCAAAGATCAAGGCAAACTCCGATACTCCTTGCATGCAATCAGGGAAAATCACTTGGTCGGGAGTTATTCTTCGTAATACCAAGGGCTTAGTTATGGGAGCGAGTCAAAGGAATTCTCACATTACATTAGTGTTTGCGGTGGAGGCAGTCGCGTCGGTCCATGCTATTCAACTAGCAGCGGAAATAGACCATGTCCGTTTTGAGATTTTAGTGGCCCGGGGTGAATATGAAAAATAGACCTCCAATAATAAGTATTGAAAATATTAAATAATAAGAGTAAGAAAAAATAAATAAATTTGTTTGTAAGTTATTTTTTATTACGTTTAATAAACTATCTAATAACCAATAATCAATTGGTCTAGTGGGATGAGGCACTAGATTCCTTAAGCAAGGTTAGGGTTCGAACCCTAGCGTTTGTGAATAGAACAAACTGGGTTGGGAGGATCTCCCTCACCTATGTAGTACCTTAATTTGGATTAGTCGGTCAATAGATCGGATACCAGTGATTAATTAAAAAAAAAAGCTATCTAATAAATATATCAAATTTTAAATAGAAAACATAAAAAAAAATTTAAACACCCATTACAGCAAAATTGAGTTTTAGCGGCGTTTTTAGGAGCCGCTAAAAGCATTTGTGGCGATAGGAAAAATGCCGCAAGAAGCGCGGACAATACCAACGCCGCTAAAGTTAGTGGCTTTTGAGAATAAAAAACGCCACAATAGGTCAAGATCTATAGCAGCGTTTTTGGAACAAACGCCGCAAAAGGTTATATTTATAGTGTCGTTTCTAGAACAAACGCCGCAAAAGGTCATATCTATAGCGGTGTTTTTGGAACAAATGCCGCAAAAGGTCAGATCTATAGCGGCGGTTTTGGAACAAACGCCGCCAAAGGTCATATCTATAGCGGCGTTTTTTATACAAACGCCGCTAATTACCTTTCTTTAGCTAAGATGATTTTGCATATTTCATTTTTTCTCTACATCACCTAAATTTAATAACATCTAGCTTTATCTAATTAACAACAACCATACATTTTAATAAAGACACAAGTTATGTAGAAAAATACTTAACAATAAAATAAATTAAAATTTATAAATATTAAAAAAATGTATTGTAGTTTTACATTTTAGCTTAGGTAATTCACTCTCCCAAAGAGAAAGTATGCATTTGAAATAGAAGATTTGGCAACTATATCAACATACTATATAAAATTAGTTATGAATGATTCCTATACACAGCTGAAGAGCTAAACAATCATGCTTTCAGAAAACACTTGAAGAAAAAGATCATGCATACTGGTAATAGATTACCAGGCGAGTACTCCAGTAGCACCAAGGAGCAAAAAAATTGATGAGCAAAATTGGATAGCTGCAAGAAAAACCATTCAAAACAAGTAAATAGAGGTATCACCAAGAGTGGCATTTAACAAAGAAAGCACCAAAGCTGGGAACATAACGTATAAATTAAGTGGTTTACAATCTTTGCATTCAACTTACTCATTTACAATTTTGTCAAAGTTATCACTATTCAGTGGTATGGAACCCTAAACAACTTCATCATCAACTTCCTTTTCATGCTAAATGACTTGTGGAACCGGTTCTGAACGATACTCAACACCCGTGAGCCTTAAATCTGGATCTATAGTAAACTTTCAAATTGTTTTTGTTATATTCAACCTGTTCTATTAGCAGAATGCACAAAATTAGTCATTTCATAGTTCACATGTTAAAATGCCACCAAGAAAATACACACAGACAACTTGAAGAACGGAGTAAGAGTACAAATATTGACAGGAAAATATTAACCCATGCAATTATTGTAATTCAGAATTCCTTCCCTGCATGTACCATAACCCATGCAATTATTGTAAGAATAATGCTTCAATGATAGAAAAACCCAAGGGTTGAAACAGATTATCGGAATCAACCATAGAAATGTCCTAGCAAGTGAAACTACTCGTAGGTTAAGAATGTCAAATAAATACTTCAAGAGTTAAAAACCCTCCACCTAGAAATTTTCAGAATTCATTCTCCTAAAACGAGTTACATACGAACATAATACAAGTTCATGGAAATATACGAATATTGTGAATGAAATGAATCAATGTTCATATGTCAAAAGTAAAAACTGACCAAAAAAAAGCTAAATTGCAGCAAACTTAATCTAAGTAGCGGAGACTGGGATAAAGAAAAAAAACCTTTTTTTTTTCATTCGACAATTTAGTTGACCTCTTGTAACCGAAGAGTTAACCTCATCGCTCGGCTCAGCTTCAGTCCAATCAAGAGGAGAGATCCATCATAAAAAAGGTGAATGTTAAAGATAAATCAGCATATGTATGTCATGAGGCATCAAATGAATTTCAATTTCAGCGATAGCAGAAAACAAACAACTGAAGTCAAGAATCGAAAGACTTACTCAACGGCTAAAGCTAATTGCTTGATAACAGATGTTGGAGGAAAGTTATTGGTGTCCACGGTATTTAAAATGTCTACAGAGGGAATTGCTTCTAAAGCCTGTAGGACAACAATCTCATTAAGAAATCCCTTCATTTGAATTTTATTAGAACAGAAAATAGACATTTTAATTCTCATTACAACAACTCTCACTTGCAGGTGAGCAAAAATAAATATAATCATAAATGTACCTTTGATTCCATATCGTTCTTTACTTTTAGAAAGTATAAGTTTTCATCATAGAATGCAACAGCCGTGGTTGAATTTTCAACTTTCTCTGAATCTTCAACTCCTTTTCTCCCTAACCGTATATTCTTGAATCTTTCCTGCCATTCTTGCTTGGTCCCCAAAATTGCAGGCATCCACTTTGAATGCTTTACCATACTAAGTACTCGACAGAATGTTGAAGCCTAGTTTGGTAGCTAGAAAAGTGACGGGAAACTAAATAGTATACAAATTGCAAATCCTCCAATTCGAGTCCAAGCAAACTAAGCTAAACTCTACGACTTTTTTACTCAAATAAATCAAACATACTTCTAAACTTTACTTCATTTTCTCAGCAGCCAAAAACGGTTCCAAGAATCGTCTAAAGATAAAAATAATAATAACGAAAACAGTCTAATCCTACATTTTAGCTTAAAAAGAAAGCCACATTTCAGTTCCAAAGTTCAACAAAAAATTACCTTAGAATCGTCTTCTCTCTTCGGAGATTCATTTTTGAATTCATTCGGATATGATAATTCACAATCTTCACCAAACGAACAGCAACCAAACAAGATAAAAAAAATCTCCCTCACTAATATCTAATAACAATATCATAAAGACCGGAAAATGATAAAAGGAATCTAAAAATAGCAAAGCAGAAAAATAATAACAATAAAAATTTGCAATAGATATTTAAAACCAAAAATATAGAGTTCAAATTTACCTAGATAGGATTTCAAATCAGTAAGAACTCTCTCGGCTTTGGCAGTTGCGGAGTGGAGAGCATTTAGCGGCATTTGTCTAAAAACGCCACAATATATGTACCCTATTGCGGCGTTTGTTTACAAACGCCACTAAAGTACTGATATTTAGCGACGTTTGTCAAATAAACGCCACTAAAGTACTGATATTTAGTGGTGTTTGTCAAATAAATGCCACTAAAGTACGAGTTTTAGCAGCGTTTGTTGAGAAACGCCGTTAATGTTACAATTTAGTGGCGTTTTGGATATAAACGCCACAATATGTACAAATTAAGTGACGTTTTCTTTGAAAACACCACGACAAACGCCGCTATATACCTGTTTTGCTGTAGTGACCCAACTACTCACACAAAATAAACATGACACTCTTTATCTAATTTGTCAAAAAACTAATAAAAATATAATTAAATGAAAAGTGAAAAATATTATAAAAATATCAGATTAACATCGGCGTTGATGTTTTAATGATGGATTATCAACAAATTAAAATGTAACAGTATACTTTTTAAAAAATAATAATTAAATGACCAAAATAAAAAAATAAAATAATAAGTTAATGGAGATTCTCGCTCTATTATTCTGAAGCTATCCTTTTCGGCTTTGAATCGGAATGAAATCAGTGCTTGGATATCGGAAGGACAAGGATATTTAGCCTTCCTTCAGACACGCGAGTTCCAAGAGAAGGTAATCAAGCGGCGCATCTACTAGTAACTGACTCGACGCTCAGAAACGAAGACGTTACATAGATCCTCCATAGATGTTGCTTCGAAAGTTCTTTGTGTAACTGCAGAAAGGCTCAACATTTTTTTCTTCGTGCTTTCTTTATTGTTCGGTCATCACATTTCATCTGGAAAAGAAAGGAAAGGTCGGCAAGTGGGTTCCTGTAACCTTCTTTTATTTTTAATGTTTCAGTTTTATTTACTTAGGAGTTTTAACTTTGCTATCGTTTTTTTAACAGATTCTCTCTATTTACTAGACTATGTTATGTTGGTTTTCACATGCCTTAGCTAGCATGCATTTTGAATAACTTTTGCCCCGACGTTTCAAGTTAAAAAAAATTTATCTTTAAATAAAATAAAAAATACATCTTAGGCTCATGTAATTAAAAAAATAATGTGATTATTATTATTTTTCTCTCTTAATGTGACATTCCAACTCAAGAAAAAAAAATTCAATGCGACTTATTGATCAACGTTTTTCGTCGTTAACCCTTATAATGTTGACTTGACAATTTACAATACTGACGTGACAGTCTATGGTGCTGACATGATAGTCCATAATAGATGATGACATAATGGTTGACATGACATGAGATAAATTATTTTTTTTGTTTTTGTTATAGGGCCAAAATGAATATATATAATAAATTATAAAATAATTATTTATAAATTTTAAATTTTTAATAAATATATATATATATATATTCAATTTTTATTTCTTTAAAAATACACAAGCATAGTTACACTAATATAATTATATGTTTGTTTTTATATACTAAAATATTAAGAAATGTACATACTTACACCATTATAAGTATGTGTTAATTGTTATTTTTTTATGCACGCTGCATGTATGAGTTGTACAACAAAATATCATATCAAATTATTTGAAAAAAATTAATAGAAAACATAAAAATATAACAAGGATAACATTTTATAAAATTTAATCCTAAAAACTAAACGTGTATATATATATATATATATATATATATATAATAAGACTTAAAATAAAATTTATTATATGTATATTATTATTTTTTATAATAGATATTAAACAAATTAAAACCATACTAAAAAATGAAATAAATAAAATAGATTTATAAAAGAATAATCATTTTGAAATACTTTTATTATTTCAGGGACATTCTTGTCTTAAAGAAAGATAATTGTTTAATAGCTATAAAAAAACAAGGAGAATGGCATTCCCTGAAATTCAATAAAAAAAACTATTGTAGGCAATACTTTATTATTCTACGGATGAAATGTTTTTAACTAAACGTGGTATGTGATTTTTGAAAAGATTATTTCTATTAGTAATTATGTTTTTCTTAATCCACCCGTTAGGATTTATTGTATAATATATATTATTATATATAGTAATAAATAAATAAAATAAAATAAATCAAAAAAGAAAATAAAAGAAAATGTTTGAGCTCCCTTCATTCCAAGTTCAAATAGAATTGCTTTAATGCTAAAAAAAAAGTTAAGTATAGAACCGATTCTCAAATTCACTAGAATTTGTAGAATTATCCTTATATTATATCTATAATTTAATAACGGTTGATTATCGATTACCTGTTTATTAAAATTCATAACAATAATAACTAATCGTTATTTTAATAATTTAATTGATTAAAATTATTTAATTTTAACGATTGAATTAATTAATCTATTAAATACAACAATTGATATTGATTAAACGGTTAGAGTTCAAACAACGAACCATAATAAAAAAAATTGATTCGATATTAATTCGGTGCGGGGTATAATCTCACTAACGGCGACCGCTGGGTAAAAAAGTTGATTTAAGAAATGTTAGGTACCGCCAAATGGTCAGGCAATGCTCGATTTGATTGCAACTTGGGATTTACTGCCTCTTGAAATTGAGCCCCAAAGAATTTAGGGATTAGAGATTTTAAATTTTTCGGTAGTTTAAAATTTTAGGATTTTTATAGAAAATAATTATTTTAGATTTTTTAGACAAAATTTAAAAATATATTATATATTTAGCATTGATTAAATAACATATATTTTAACTATGGTTAATGATGAAATACTTAAAATGATAATTTTGAAATGTTACACAGTTAATTGATAAAAAAACTATACACCTAAAAAAAAAATTATAACTTAAAAATCTATTTTTTGATTAAGTCTATAATTATTGATTACTGTATATCGTTGCTTATCTGTGAAATAAATTTATTCACGCAATGACCGGCAGACACCTCTTGGAGGTTTTTTTTTTTAGTTGTAGTCGTGTTTATTTATTTATTTATTTGGTCTTTGGCCTACTATACAGTGTAAAAATGCAATAAATAAGCAAAGGGCTATATATTTGATATATATATAAATATTAACAATTAGCCGATGCTACATTGACCCTGACCTCACCTCACAAGTAACTGAGCAAGAAGCGATAACTTTTCTCATATCTTATTTGAATTAGAAGTTATGCTGTGATGTGGTTAAAATATGGTTAAAAAATAGCGTGATTAATTAAATAAGTGATCGTTTAAAATCGATATCGGAAATGTTATATGATTTCACCGGAAATATTATTTGAGTTGGTAATAATAATGGTAATAATATGTTATGTTGTCGTCCTATGTAAAATGCGCCAAAAAAATATTGACGATAACAATATCGGTTAATTATTGGAAACATTATCAAGCATAATAACATATTAGATAGTGCTTATGTAAAGTAATAGGTAGATTTTTTTTTAAAGTTGATGGGGCCTTAGAAATTCGTCGATAATAAAATAAGTTAATTACTTAATTTGTTATCAGTATTATCAACAAATTAGGAAATTCCTAAAATGTTACCAAAGTTTAAGCTGATGAAGCCTTAGGAATCCGACGATAACATAACCGGTTAATTACTGAATGAAGACCGAACCTATAATCAACTTAAAGTAATATGTTTCGCCATTACACTTCTTGTATGTGTATCGATACTTAAAGATTTACCAAGAGCGGTAGCTTCTGCTCTCATGAAGATCGAACCTAGAATCAACTTCGCCATTATGCTCATATTGCTAAAAAGAACCTGCTGAGTGAAGGGATTTGCACACAACCGCGAGCATTTTATGGGAAACCCCAAGTATGGATTTCCCCGAACATCTCTATTACAGGATTTTAGCGGAGTACTTGGGGTTTCCCATAAAATGCTCATGGTTGTGTGCAAATCCTATCATTCAGCAGGTTATCTTGAGCAGTATAGGCATAATGTCAAAGTTTATTCTAGGTTCGGTCTCCATGCAGAGCATTAACTAATGCTCTTGGTAAATTTTTAAGTGGCAGATTTTTTGTGTTCTACCTCGAGGATATAGGGTACTGCATGTGTAACACCATAACCCGTATCCGACCCGAATACGAGTCCGAGATGTCACATTAACTTTTAAAAATGATATTCTTACAAAATATCAAAACATTTTAACTCATTTTAGGAAAATATCACAATAATCTATGAAATTATGTTTCGTATAAAATTTTGAGTCAAAAACGTATTTATGAACACTAAAATACGGTATGAACAGTACCATAAACAGTGCAATGCTACAGTGCCAAATGTTAAAATTTTCCAGATTATCAGAGGGGAACCGATTCCCCTGCTATAGGGAACCGATACCCTGCTACAGTACTGCTACAGTACTTCCGTAAAATACATATAAATTTATAAAAATCTTAGTTTTCATCTGTATAAAATTTCCATTTATATATATATCTTTAAAACATTACAAAATTCAATCATATGATTTTACAAAACTGATTAAAACATATCATATTCAAATCTTTTATATTACATGCCAACTAAATTCTATATAACCAAATACATGTAATTCAACCATATTTCTGATATGATCTTTGGTAAGTATAACTTACCTGTCTTGTTCCTCTTTACTTCTCTTTTCGCTTTCCAAACCTACGTGTGAAACAATCACACGCTAAGTCGATGACTTAGTGAGGCATATAAAACATATAATATAACCATATACCATTTCATATAAACGAAAGACATGTATCTACAAATACTATCATATCATATACAAGCATATATCATTTCTGTAACATATACCACATACATATATATCCTTATCAACACGTTTAACATTTCACATTCATTATCATTAATCCATTTACCATAAGATCTTGTACTTACCATTTCTGTGTATCATATAACACATATATCTATCCTCACAGAGAAACACATATAATATCATATCATTCCTGTGAAATATTTCATATCACCAAAAACATATACATAACATTTATTATTTTTGTTATTATCTCTTTATTAGCCCATGGTACACTGGTAAGAACTGAAGGTATGTGAGTACATTGAGGTTGTGCACTAATGCTTTCACCACAGCTCGTATAAATTCCCACTAGGGGCACTGAATATTTATCCCGAAGGACCGCGTAGAAATGTCCTGAATGACCACGTAGAAATGTGCCGAATGACCACATATGACATATGTC
The DNA here is from genome assembly GCF_006381635.1 of Hibiscus syriacus. Taxonomy (NCBI): domain Eukaryota; kingdom Viridiplantae; phylum Streptophyta; class Magnoliopsida; order Malvales; family Malvaceae; genus Hibiscus; species Hibiscus syriacus. Next base: position 6,914,749 of record NW_024062800.1, on the reverse strand, counting down.
CCGAAATACCACTCCTTAAGAACCATATACATAATACAATGAACCAAATAAGTGTACCGAAGTACCACATACATGTTCCACAGAATTACATATATGTCCCGAAGGACCACGTAGAATTTATCCCGAAGGACCGCGTAGACCCTCGACTCTTGGCATACCAACTATACCTCTAGATCTCATGACACATAACATGGGCATTATCTTTCATATTTATCACATATTCATATCGTCACATAGTTCACTTACACGTAGAACATTTTTATATAATTCATATTCATATGTCACATAGCTTATACTTTGTTCTTATGCCTTCTCATAGACATATATTCTTTCTCACGTAGTCACATAGGTCCACATCATATAACATATATACATCACATAACTCATCACATAGGCATGTATTCTTATATATTCACATAACTTGGATCGAATATACATGTCATTTCATTATCATTATTATTCTTATCATCCCCATTAATCCCTTTTACTTACCATATTCATATCAAATAACACACATATCACAACACCAAGGAACAAACATGTCATCATGTAATTTCTATAACATATTTCATATTCTTATATAATCTTATATATTATTTATATTGTTTCATATGACTTATCACAGTAACATATACTTATGCAAATCATGTAACATATATCATATCTTGTTAACACATATAAATCACATAATATTTTAGAAGTTACTTCTTACCATAGTAACTCCGTCACTGGCTCATCGCAAGCCAATGTTCGTTCGATAGCATAAATGCAATTAAATTGCACTCACCTTAGCCTTGCTTTGATTCGATCCTAATCCTTTGATTATTCCGGAACTTGTTTAAGCTCAATATCTACATAAATATAACATTTCAAAACAATTATCAGAAGCCTAAACCTTAAACTTGATGTTAATAACTTAAGCTAGTTTAACGAACCAAAATTCCATTTTTCATTTAGGGGGAATCGATACCCCCCCCCCCAGGGGGGAATCTATTCCTCCTGCACAATCTAGAATTTTCGTTCAAGCCCAGAAAATCAATGTTCATGCACGAAAATTCACTATATCAACTTATATTCTTCATATTTCATCCCCTTTCATATTCTTAACTCAAATATACTTACTTAAACTAATTTATATCCATTTATTTCATCTTAAACCTCAAAATTCTATTCTCCATATAAAAATCAATAATCATACCAAATTTTCCATGTTATCCAAACTTAATTCTAACACTTCTAACTTCTTATTCTCATAGATGACAAGTCAAATTCAACTTATCAACTCTATTTCAAGATTTCATTCAAGAACTCAAAATCTTTAATCTCTCATATACCTTTCATCTTGTTGTTTTATAACAAATTAAGCTTTCCTTAAGCTTAATTATCATCTAATGATCAAACCCCAACCTTTAATTCAACAAATAAGCAACTAATGAAGAAACTCACCTTTGCTTGTATGCTCCACGGTGGAGAAGAGAAGAAGATAAAGAAGATGAGAGAAAAATGAATTTCACGTGGGTTTCCCTTATCTTATAAGGGAAATAAAAAAATATATCTTGTCAAATGACTATTTTGCCCTTTAATTCTTTAGATAATTACTAAAAACTTTCAGGAAATATCCCCAAATAAATCATTGAACTATTCAATTATTTTATTTTGATCAACAAATTCTAAAATATTTCAATTTGGTCACTAACCCTGTGTTGAGGATATTACAACATGCATGATACTTATTGGTTTGGAAACGTGAACGGATCTCGTTACAATTATCCTTATATACAATGAAGAACAACTCTTTAAGAACTGAATACAAATATTCTATGTAATGTTCAATCATGCAGTCCTTACTTGGGAGGGGTTGAGTCCCTAAACCCTCAAAAGAAGTTTGTCTTACCAATTCCTGGCTTACCATTTGGATCCTACCCTCTGGGTTTTATTGGATATACAGTCAACATGATTACTAGCTTCCTGCATCATTTGGCATTCAGACATACTGTCAAGATTTGAAATTTATAATCAATTAAAAGTTCTTAAATACTTTAATCTAATTATCATTTCAACAACAATTACACAAATACATTGATACTTACTAGAAGTACGTATATCCACCAGTGGTTGCTTTCGATTTTCTTCAATGTTGATACTTTCGGGCTCTATTTCAAGGCCATCATCTTCACGAACAAGATTGAACTTTCTACCTATAATAGGTCCCAAATGCTTCTTTACTTTGAAAACCCCAAACTTAAAAACCTAACCCCTATTTCTAAATACTGTAATACTAAAAAAAATAGGGTTTCGACAATATACATTTCGTTTCGATTGCATCAACAAACAAATAGCTAGGCTTCCAAAAATGCCTTGCTACTACTATTTCACAACAACTAACTTTCCTCGATCTCTAAAACTACGATCGTCTTCTATCTATTTATATGGTTTAAGGTTTCCTCTGTAACCAAATATGTTATTTATATTGAATACCCTTACCGAAGTGTCGATACTTTTGTGTAAGGTATCAATACTTTTGAGACGTTTCGTTTTTGTGTAAACCGGTAGCGTTTTACCGATTTTATCATATTGAAACCAGTTTTGTCAATTTTCAACCTGTTATATTGTCATGTATCGATACATGTGTATGAGGTATCGATACTTTTTGCGTGCATCTAGTTTGGGAAGCATACTGGAGAAAAATTATCGATACACATACAAAAAAGTATCGATACTTTATGTGAACGTATTTTGTCATTAAACCGATATATTTTTACCGCTTATATTGTAAATATACCTATTACTTTAAATTAATCGGTTTCGAAGTTTTAAGAATCGATACTTTTCATACATGTATCGATACTTTATAGGCACAATTATTGAAACCGCTTTTGTCAATTTTCAATATGTTATATTATTTATATTTAATCGATACCATTACCCTTACCAAAGTGTCTATACTTTTTTGTAAGATATCGATATTTTCGAGACGTTTCATTTTTGTGTAAACCGGTAGCGCTTTACCAGTTTTGTCATATTGAAATCGGTTTTGTCAATTTTCAACCTGTTATATTGTCATGTATCGATACATGTGTCTGAGGTATCGATACTTTCTGCATGCATCTAGTTTGGGAAGCGTACTAGATAAGAAGTATCGATACACATACAAGAAGTATCTATACTTTATGTTAACGTATTTTGTCATTAAACCAGTATATTTTTTATATTTTCGATACGCATACAAGGTGTCGATATTTTCGATACGTTTTCATTTTTTTCTTTTAAAAGTATCGATAATATGATACATATAATGTAACTCCCCCAACCCGTATCCAACCTAGATCCGAGTCTGAGGTGTCACATTGACTTTTCAAACGTTATTCTTTACAAATTGATTAAAATGTAAATTCATAATTTAAGAAAATGAATACTTTACATTAATTAAAACATTTGGTTTTACAAATTCTATTAGAACATATCTAATACAAATTTTTTAGTACATGCCAACTACAAACAATAAAACAACATGCATAAACTTTAAAAATTCTATTTTGATCTAATCATCGTAAAGGGGATGATGCCCCGTCTTGCTCCTCTTAACTTCTTTTTGCGCTTTCTGGAACCTACCTGTGAAACACTCACACGCTAAGTCGAAGACTTAGTCAGGCATATAAAACTTATAATGGAAACTCTAATTCCTAAAAATGCATGAACATATCATACAACATTATCATACAAAACAATATAACATTTCATATAATCACATGCATACAAATATATAAATCTTATCTTGATCATCAATAACCTCATTTCATAATCAATATTACATTAATTTATGTCTTTTTGTTATCTATTCTTCTACTGAGACTTCTTAACAATCATATCATTCATTTAAACAAGTAATATATTCAACATTACATATAACCTATATTACATTTCACATAGCAAAGCAGATACATTACATATCATGTATTCATTTTTATTTCTTTATTAGCCTATGTACACATGTGAGAACTAAAGACATGTGAGTACTTATAGGTTGTGCACTAATGCTGTCACCACAGCTCGTATAATTCCCACTAGGGGAACTTAGACTTTGTCCCGAAGGACCGCGTAGAAATGTCCCGAAGGACCACATATAACACATATGTCTCAAAGGACCACTCCTTAAGAACCATATACATATTCCAATGGACCAAATAAGTGTACCAAAGTACCGCATATATTTTCCAAAGGATTATATATATGTCCCGAAGGACCACGTAGAACTCTCGACTCTTGGCATGCCAACTATACCTCTAGCTCTCAATTTACATAACATGGGCATTATCTTTTATGATAGTTCATTTCACTTGTTTCACATAACATTTTCACATGCACATGTAATAACTTAAATTATTTTGCATAACTCTTGTTACATATTCATATCACATAGACACATAGTTCATTTCACATGAACTCTTATGTTCCTATCGTATAACTTAAATAATCACATGAATTATTTATATTGATTCACATGATTTATTACACTAACATGTATTCACACATATCATATAGCATAGGTAATAACCAAAATATATATATATATATATATATATATATATATATATATATATCATGTCAAACATATGCTCATATTATTGCATTCATGCATTCTACTATAGGAAATAGACTTGTCACAAGTCTTATTTCCATTATACCGTATATATTAATTAGTATGCACTCACCTGGCCTCACTAGTCAATACCGATCTCTTATCTCTTCTCGATGACTATTACTTGTCAACTTGTTCGGACATTGCTCTCGATTGCTATCTACACAATCATACATTTATACATATCAGTATTCTACTTGGCATACTCTAATCTTTCATTTCTTAGACTAAAGGAAAGACAAATTTTATTTTCTATTTAAAGTAGATATCGATACACTCTATAGGGTATCGGTATATCCCTTAACCGATATATCGATACACTTCTTAGGTATCGATACCCAAATTACATTCAAAATTTTCCGTTTCAAGGGGGTATCGATACACTCCTGAAGGTAACGATACCCTTTGAATATATTCCTGAATTTTACTCTTGAGGTATCGGTACCTGTTGAATGGGTACCAATACCCGTTGCCTAGAAATCTCTTTTTAAGTCCGAAAATCACTTCATTTCAACTCAAATATTTTATATTTCATCGTCTTTCATATTCCTAATTCACATACACATAGTTAGACCCATTTATTCTCATTTATTACATCTTTAACCTCAAAATCCTATCATCTACATGGAATTCAAGAATCATACCAAATTTTCAATGTGTTCTAAATCCAATTGTAACACTTCATACTTCTTAATTCCAATGATGACAAGCCAAATTCATAATTAGAACTTCAAAAACCTTTTCATTCTAACAATTAATTTATATCCCCTTAATATAATTTCTTTTTCAATTCTCTCTTCTTGATGTTTAAAGCTTATATAAGCTTTCCTTAAGCTTATATAAGCTTTCCTTAAGCTTATATAACACCTAAAGAATCAAAACCAACTTATAAATCCAAGAATTAAACAGCTGAAATTAAACTCACCTTTAACTGAGGCTTACGGGGAGAAGAAAAGAGCTGAAGAAGAAAACTCTGGATACATTTCCCACGTTTTTATAACCCTTAAAAAGAGAGAATAAAAATATTCTCTTAGAAAAGACCATAATACCTTTATTACTTCCAAACTTTACTATTAAATCCAACATAAAAAATTCTCCAATTAAATCCCTAAACTTTTAACTTATTTCGAAATTGAACGCAAAGCTTTCAAAATTCACATTTTAGTCACTAGCCCTGATTTGGGATGTTACAAATCTCCCATCATTTTAAGAAAAATTGTCCTCGAATTTTCACTGCACATATTGATAAAAACATATCTTCTAATGTTCTCATGTTGCTTCCTTTACTTAATCTTTCCTGTTTACTTGTCTTCAACTTATTGTTCCCCACTTATAAATCATCACTCAATTCTTCATATACATCTAATCTTATAAATCCATATAATGTTATTCATAATATAAATAATAACTCCAATCTTTACTCCTGAATATCTTGAATTAATTTCTTTCATCATTCTCTAATTGCTTTGCAACATAGTCCAAACCTTTACTCATTTCTTAATCTTTGTCTGCATTATGATACACATAATCTCTTCATATAATTTTACATACTCTTCTTATTTCTAGTCAACCTTATAATCTATACTTCAATATAACCTTTATCATATTTGATAATTTAAATTCCATCATTTTCATTTAATTTCCTTATATATTTATTCCTTATGCTCACATTCTCCTTTCATATCACTTATACTTACTCCTGATTAACACTCTTTATCGTATTTTCATAACTCTGATAGTTAACACCACTTTCACAAACCTTATTCTTTATGAAATCCTTATTCGAATCATAATACACATATCCCTTTTTCATCATCTTAGCTTTTTTGTCAATCCTTAACTTTCGTCAAACATACAAATCCTTACCTCCTTCACTACATCACCTTTACATGATCAAGATACATAACCAACCATATTCAAATCCACACCATACTTGGTTAACTTAACCTGACATTATTTTCTAATCCTTTAACTCTAACACACTTACGATCACGTAATTTTTTTGCTAGTTAGCATCAATACTTCCAATCTTGAGTGTAACTTTCATTCAGCCATTCATATACATTCTTCCATTCGAACTTAACTCAACAATAATTTACTTAACTTATTAAATCCACATTCTTACTTTGTCAACTCAAACATTCTCACTTCTTTTGGCTTATCAACTGATCACCAATATATCCATTTTTAAACTCTCATGAAACAATGTCTATATCACTTGATCTATTTAAAATACTTCATATACTTCACTTTACATAATTTCTAATAGAACTTTTAATCCAATTCACCACTTAACGTCATATTCCTTCTTAACTCTTTACTTTATCTTCCATTATCAGATCCTACTACTCAAGCATTTCTGACTTTTATCATATTTGATCTTTTAACATGAAATACTACTAATTCCAACCATGATTGTATTCGAAACCCAAAATTTCTGCCTCATTCTGATAGTGTGAATCTTTATAAAATACCAATTCTCTTAATCATTCTGAGCTCTCTCTAGAACTTTAGCACAATTAATTACTTCATGAAAAGGGAATAATTTCAACACCAATAATACTCTTTTAATCTGGGCACAAGCCAATCATAAACCACTTACATACTTCATTTTCATTAAAATTATCCTAACAATAATTCCTTCAACTAATCAAACTGCACTCTTATCTATACACGTTACAATTCCCCTGTTCCAACTTCATAAACTCTAGCTTCATATATCTGATAAACTTATCACCGAATACTTATTCTCGAACTTTCTAAACTAATAACACATCCCTGAATCTTCTATCATTCTTATGTTAACATCTATTCACTATACTTCTACTCATTCACATAGTAACTAAACTATTTCATCTGATTTCTTCACTTTAAAACAGTGGAGTCATTTTTAACGTTCTTATGATGACACTGGTTCATCATATTCTATCTTATCCCCGTAATAATAAAACTACTCCAGGTCACTTTTTCGATTCAAACAGTGAAGACCTTTTATCACTATTCTGATATGATTTTAACTTTATGAAATCAACCCTTGATCTTACGAGGTACCTCATGAGGTGTTCGCTCTTCATCCTGCCTGGCCAGGGCAGGTGAATTGCTACCACCATCAGGTTCACCTCTCATTTTCTTTGGAAAATTCTCATAATCGAATTCCTACTATATCATACTAATCTTATTCTATTAGCAAGATAGTACACTCCTTACACTATCAGATCAGACATTTTCATTTTATGTTGGCATATACACATTTTAAAACACTTTTACCTTCGGTTTAAGCCTAGAATCGGCTAAACCTTAGCTCTAATACCATTAAATATAACACCCCAACTCGTATCCGACCCGGATCTGAGTCTGAGGTGTCACATTGACTTTTCAAACGTTCTTCTTTACAAATTGATTAAAATGTAAATTCATAATTTAAGAAAATTAATACTTTACATTAATTAAAACATTTGGCTTTACAAAATCTACGAGAGCATATCCAATACAAATCTTTTAGTACATGCCTACTACAAACAATAAAACAACGTGCATAAACTTTAAAAATTCTATTCTGATCTAATCTTCGTAAAGGAGATGTTGACCTGTCTTGCTCCTCTTAACTTCTCTTCACGCTTTCTGGAACCTACGTGTGAAACACTCATACGCTAAGTCGAAGACTTAGTGAGGCATATAAAACTTATAATTAAAACTCTAATTCCTAAAAATGCATGAACATATCATACAATAATATCATACAAAACAATATAACATTTCATATAATCACATGCATACATATATAAATCTTATCCTGATTATCAACAACCTCATTTAATAATCAATATTACATTCATTTATGTCTTTTAGTTATCTATTCTTATACTTAGACTTCTTAACAATCATATCATTCATTTAAACAAATAATATATTCAACATTACATATAACCTATATTACATTTCACATAGCAAAATAGATACATTACATATCATGTATTCATTTTTATTTCTTTATTAGCCCATGTACACATGTGATAACTAAAGATATGTGAGTACTTAGAGGTTGTGCACTAATGTTGTCACCACAGCTCGTATAATTCCCACAAGGGGAACTTAAACTTTGTCCCGAAGGACCGCGTAGAAATGTCCTGAAGGACCAAATATAACACATATGTCCCGAAGGACTACTATGTCCCGAAGAACCACTTCTTAAGAACCATATACATATTCCAATGGACCAAATAAGTGTACCGAAGTACCGCATATAAGTTCCAAAGAATTACATATATCTCCCGAAAGACCACGTAGAACCCTCGACTCTTGGCATACCAACTATACCTCTAGCTCTCAATTTACATAACATGGGCATTATCTTTTATGATAGTTAATTTCACTTGTTTCACATCACATTTTCACTTGCACATATAATCACTTAAATTATTTTTGCATAACTCTTGTCACATATTCATATCACATAGACACATAGTTCATTTCACATGATCTCTTATGTTCCTATCGTATAACTTAAATAATCACATGAATTATTTATATTTATTCACATGATTTATTATACTAACATGTATTCACACATATCATATAGCATAGGCAATAACCAAATATATATATATATATATATCATGTCAAACATATGCTCATATTATTGCATTCATGCATTCTACTATAGGAAATAGACTTGTCACAAGTCTTATTTCCATTATACCGGATGTACTAACTAGTATGCACTCACTTGGCCTCACTAGTCAATACCGATCTCTTATCTCTTCTCGATGACTATTACTTGTCAACTTGTTCGGACGTTGCTCTCGATCGCTATGTACACAATCATATATTTAAACATATCAGTATTCCACTTGACATACTCTAATCTTTCATTTCTTAGACTAGAGGAAAGACAAATTTCATTTTCTATTTAAAGTAAATATCGATACACTCTATAGGGTATCGGTACATCCAGGGCCGTGGCTAGGTTTTCGGGGGCCCTGTACAAATTCTTATAAAGGGGCCCTATTTTTTAGATATATTCGATTTCGGGGCAATAATAGTGGCGTTTTTTGAAAAAAACGTCGAAATAGGTTCATCTATAGTGGTGTTTATTGGAAAAATGCCACTATATATATATATATATATATATAATTTTTTGGGCTTTTTTTGGGGCTGCGCAATAATAGTGGTATTTTTTTTGAAAAAATGTCACAATATATCCATCTATAGTGGCGTTTATTAGAAAACGCCACTATATATATACTTTTTTGGGGCCCCATTTTTTGGGGGCCCTGCGCGGTCGCGCAGTTTGCGCCGCCCAAGCCACGCCCCTGGGTACATCCCTTAACCGGTGTATCGATACACTCCCTAGGTATCGATACCCAAATTACATTCAAAATTTTCCATTTCAAGGGGGCATCGATACACTCCTGAAGGTATCGGTACCCTTTGAATATCTTCTTGAATTTTACTCTTGAGGTATCGATACATGTTGAATGGGTACCAATATCCCTTGCTCAGAAATCTATTTTTAAGTTCGAAAATCACTTCATTTCAACTCAAATACTTTATATTTCACATCCTTTCATATTCCTAACTCACATACACATACTTAGACCCATTTATTCTCATTTATTACATCTTTTACCTCAAAATCCTATCCTCTACATGGAATTCAAGAATCATACCAAATTCCCAATGTGTTCTAAATCCAATTGTAACACTTCATACTTCTTAATTCCACTGATGACAAGTCAAATTTATAATTAGAACTTCAAAAACCTCTTCATTCTAAAAATTCATTTTTATCCCCTTAATATAATTTTTTTTCCAATTCTCTCTTCTTGATGTTTAAAGCTTATATAAGCCTTCTTTAAGCTTATATAACACCCAAAGAATCAAAACCAACTTATAAATCCAAGAATTAATCAGCTGAAATTAAACTCACCTTTAATTGAGGCTTACGCGGAGAAGAAAAAGGCTGAAGAAGAAAACTCTGAATACATTTCCCTCATTTCCCACTTTTTTTATATCCTTTAAAAAGGGAGAATAAAAATATTCTCTTAGAAAAGATCATAATACCCTTATTACTTTCAAACTTTACTATTAAATCCAACATCAAAATTCTTCAATTAAATCCCTGAACTTTTAACTTATTTCGAAATTGAACGCAAAGCTTTCAAAATTCATATTTTAGTCACTAGCCCTGATTTGGGATGTTACATATACTTATAAAAGTATCGATACCTTCAACATACCCGATAGCGCTTTACCAGTTTGTCATATTGAAACCAATTTTGTCAAATTTTAACCTGTTATATTGTCAAGTATATATACATGTTTATAAAGTATCGATACTTTATAGGCGCTATTATTGCAATTCTTTTAAATTCCTAAAGTATCGATAATATGATACATATACTTATAAAATTATCGATATCTTCAACATATCCGGTAGCGTTTACCGATTTTGTCATATTGAAACTAGTTTTGTCAAATTTTAAACTATTATAATGTCATGTATCGATACATGTTTCTAAAATATTAATACTTTATAGTCGCTATTATTACAATTCTTTTAAATTCCTAAAGTATTGATAATTTGGTGTGTATACTTAAAAAAATATCTATACAAATTTCAACAATTTCGATATCTCTACTGGCTTTTATTAAATTGAAACCAGTTTTGTTAAACTTCAACCTGTTATATTGTTATATATCGATACTTTTGTGCAAGGTATCGATACCTACCGATAAGCTAAGTTTGTCAGTTGCCAAATTTTTAAATATTTATTTATGATTTCCACCTATAACATTTTATTACTCAACATTTCTGGTAGCGCTAAACCGACTTTGTTAAATATCTTATTATATTTCCGGTAATACCATATATTAGTCTGCCTTTCTTTAGACAACCCATTTGAATCTCACCAGTAGGATAATTACTATTACTGCGTTTACTACCTCCTAAAGGTACTCTTAGGGTGTGTTTGGTTTACGGAATATAAGATTACCAGTGGGAATAAAAGATTACCAGGTAATAGGATTACTGGAATGTTGTATTTTGTGTTTGGTTGGTTTAACAAGAATGTAAGATTACCGTGTAATAGGATTACTGGAATATTGTATTTTGTGTTTGGTTGGTTTAACAAGAATGTAAGATTACCGTGTTTGGTTAAAGGAATAAAAGATTATTGAAATGTATATTTGACCAAATTGTCCTTATTATATATTTGTTTTTTTAATAAGTTGAATTCTATTATAATATTATTATAATTAATTTATATATTTTCTTTAAAAAATTTAAATTAATAAAATTTATATAATTTTTTTTACAAAATTAAAAAGGTAAATATGTTTAATGAAAGGGTAAAATTTTATTTTAACCCCTGAACTTAATTTAAAATTTTAATTATAGATTTTTTTGTAAATCTAAAATAGTTTAAGGATAAATTTTTAATTTAACATTCGTAGAATTTTTATTATTTAACGACAGAAGAATGATATCTTTTTAAAAAACAAATTTTAAAGACATTTTAGTCTAAAACGCCGATAATCTAATAATATCTAAGGAAAAGAGAATGATCACATTCCTGATAATATAACCAAAAAAATTCACTATTACTAATAAAAGATTATCAAAAACGAAATTTTGGCCAATCAAACGAAAAATGAAGATTTAATTCCCTCAATAATACAACGTTTCTTGAACTAGAGGGAGCTTAAGTGTTTAGTCAATCTGAAATCACTGATGATCAAACCCTAAATACCTCTCTCCTAACTGTGTTTGTTAATCCTTCGGAGCAGGCAACTCATAGCCAGCCATGGATGAAGAGTACGATGTCATAGTCCTGGGAACGGGTCTCAAGGAATGCATCCTCAGCGGTCTTCTCTCTGTTGACGGGCTCAAGGTCTTCTTTTTTGTTCTCCTCATGTTTACCTTTTGCGGCCGGCTGTTTCCAATTTTTTTCTCTATTTTCTTTAAAGTGATTGATTCCTAATCCTAGATCTTGATAGGTAAATACTTGATTTGTGTTAGGATCTGTTAGATCTGCGTGAATCTTAGATTTCTGTAAGGATATGTTGGATCTTGTTGCTTTTGTGTGCGCCTTAGATCTGTGTAAGGATCTATTGGATCTCGTTTCCCTGGATTAGGGCAAACACCACTCCTTTGCCAATCTTTCTCATCCTCTCCCTCTCCCTCTCCCTCATCCTTTTCCTGCACCGTGCCTTTGATTAAGGCAAGGAACTGTTTAAGTTTTCTCGACGTTGCTAGAAATAGTATATGTTTCCCCTAAAAATTTTCAGTCCTCTTTTAAACAGTGGCTGCAATGATGCAATTATGCTAAATAACCAATTTAATCTAATTACTGGATTCGAACAAATGGTTATTATGATCCTGCATGTATGATTGATAACCGGAACTAATAATTTTGGAAGATAACTACCGCAGCTGCTTTGACAATTTGGTTTTTAAAAATTTGAGTAAATCCTCTATATCATTTAACCATTCCCAATTGCTTTCTTGGCTTTCTAACTGTATAATTCTTGAAAATGTTTGGGCTCAGGTAAAGCAAATCTTCTAGATAAGCTTGGTTTTCCTAAATGCTTTTCTTGTGAAAGGAAAATGCAACTTGTTTATTCTTTAAGTCTGTGCTTTGCTCTTTTCGAATCTGCACGCTTTACAAAATGATGCTATATATTTATTATATTATTTTGTTGTTTGTTGATACATTTGGTGATGCTCATCTTGCATTTAGGTTCTGCATATGGATAGGAATGATTACTATGGAGGAGAGTCTACATCACTCAACCTCATTCAGGTTCCATTTTCTGCAATGTTCAAATGCTTATCTAACCTATTGATTTCTTTTCCATTTTCTATTTATTGATTAATGTCTTCATATTATTTTTTGGTAGCTCTGGAAGAAGTTTCGAGGAAATGATAAGCCTCCAGCTCATTTGGGCTCTAGTAGGGATTATAATGTGGACATGATCCCTAAGGTGTTTTTTCCCTTTTAAGGCTTGAACTTTTTGCAGCTTTTGTGCTTCTGCATTGAATATACTAACTTTTGTTATTCTTGGCACTAGTTTATGATGGCAAATGGCACACTTGTGCGTGTTCTCATTCATACGGATGTTACGAAATATCTTTACTTCAAAGCTGTGGATGGTAGCTTTGTTTTCAATAAAGGAAAGGTAGAATATCTTCTTTGGACATTTTGGTTTCTCTCTACTTGGGCTTCAAATATTAATATATGTGTGTGTGTGTGTTGTGTTTTACCTTCTATTTGTTGGTTTCTACCAATTTTATCAGGTTCACAAGGTGCCAGCAACTGACATGGAAGCACTCAAGTCTCCACTTATGGGAATATTTGAGAAGCGACGTGCACGGAAGTTCTTCCTATACGTTCAAGCTTATGATGAAAAAGATCCTAGAACTCATGAGGGAATGGACTTGACGAGGGTGACAACCAGGGATCTAATTGCGTAAGGGCCTTCATCCCTTTAACTAGCTTCCTTTATCTGATGGCCTAGTATGCACTAAAAAACTTAATATTTTCATATATTTCTCTCCTTTTGATTGGGAATACTTTTTGTTTGGAGGAAAGTTATTCATTCATATCTTTATGACCCCCAGTTTCTTTTGAACTTGCATCTCTCTATGGACTGCTGCTGCCCTTATCTGCTAGGCACCGACTCTTAGATAATAGAGCACTCTAGCCCATCTTGCATGTCTTAAGGTATTTTTTTTTGTTCTTTTGACAGGAAATATGGGCTTGACGATAACACTGTGGATTTCATTGGTCATGCATTGGCACTTCATAGAGATGACCGCTACCTGAATGAACCTGCACTGGATACTGTGAAGAGGATGAAGGTGATTGGTGTACTGATTTTTTGATTTGTGCTTGGTTGGATGTTCGGGATGATTATTTATGGTCTAAATTAATTCTCTTTGTTATTTGATAGCTTTATGCAGAGTCTCTAGCGCGTTTTCAAGGTGGATCTCCGTACATTTATCCACTGTATGGATTAGGCGAGCTGCCCCAGGTTCTCATCACAATCACTCTCTCTATCAAGTTCATTTCAAGTGCCATGTGGTGCAGTTTTGTTAAGTTATTATATTTCTCCTTTGAAATATCTCAGGCTTTTGCACGGCTTAGTGCTGTGTATGGTGGAACATATATGTTGAATAAACCTGAGTGCAAGGTAAATAGTGATGTTTGTTAGATTTCTATTCTCTTCATTCATGTTATTGATAGTTTTCACGAAATATCTGCTGCTGAAATAGGTTATTTTACCTTAAATATGCATCATTGTGTATTTCCAGGTGGAATATGACGATGAAGGTAAAGTTTGTGGCGTCACATCTGAAGGTGAAACTGCTAGGTGTAAGAAAGTGGTTTGTGACCCTTCGTACTTGCCAAACAAGGTAGACTGCACAATTTTTCTTTACTTCAGCTTCACTCAGAAGCAGAGTAACTCATATTCTTTCGAGTTCATCTTCATTTTAAAGAATTTTGAAGGAAAAACATTTTCTCAATAGGTTCATTTACCTGCATTCAAATATTTAATTTTCCTGCCGAACCTCTTCTTAGTTGTGGTTGATCTTGAAGATCCAGTGAGAAGGATGAGATTTCCATGCATTTGAAACTTGCCCCAAACAAATAAAATTGGCTTGCAATCACTATTTTAAAATAATGTACTTTTTAGAAGAGGAATTTCTTATTCAGTGGCTTATTTTGAATCAAATGAAACGTAGATGCTACAACTTTATTGAAATGATTGCGAAACCTAATTTCATAGTGGCTTAGTTATGAAATAGTAAATATGAGTAGAAGTTGATTATCTCATTATCCTCATGAACTTGTGTCTACTCAAACAGGTTAGGAAGCTTGGCAAGGTTGCCAGGGCAATTGCTATCATGAGTCACCCAATTCCAAACACCAATGATTCTCATTCTGTGCAGATCATTCTGCCACAAAAGCAGTTGGGTCATAAATCAGATATGTAAGTTAACATTGGATTTTTCTTAACATGAAGTGTAGTTAAAGTAAAAAATGGGTGTTTCTCATTGATTGTCATTAATATATATTAATTTTACCATTTGATCAAATAGAACAATATCTGGCACCTCTCGTCCCTGGTATCCTTGATTCTGGACTAGAGCCCCTTCTGCAGGTTCTTGGAACTGAGAAAGAAATATGTTTATATTCTTTATTGTTTCGGGCTTATTTCCAAGGATGGGATCCAGGAAAAAAAATTTATTAAATATTTTAAATAGGTAGGATTTGCATCTGCTGTCTTTCCCTTGCCTTGCCAACTTTTCTTTGGGTTTGACATTCCTAGAAGAAAGTCGAGAATAATTCAACTTTAGGCCTGTGTTCTTGGAACTGAGCTTCTGTTTTGTTGAAGATAATTCAATTTGAGGGGCAAACCTGAAAAAGTTGGAGATATATCATTACTGATTATGATTACTTACTGTTTCTCTTTTGTTTTTATTCTAATATTTAGGATTGTTGTGTCTAAGCAGGTATGTCTTCTGTTGTTCATATTCTCACAATGTTGCTCCAAAGGGAAAATTCATTGCATTTGTTTCTACAGAAGCTGAGACAGATCACCCTGAGACTGAACTAAAGCCTGGAATTGACCTTCTAGGTTCTGTTGACGAGATATTCTATGATATCTATGACAGATACGAACCAGTCAATGAACCTTCTCTGGACAATTGTTTCATATCAACAGTGAGAATTTTTAGTTGTTCTAGTTTAAGTGGTCTATTTGGTTTTTGCTCAGAATAATTGTGGCTGAATGCTAATTACTATCTGCTTATCTTTGACAGAGCTATGATGCTACAACACATTTTGAGTCAACTGTCGCAGATGTACTTAACATGTATACCATGATAACTGGAAAGGTAAGCTTTGGTGTTTTTATGGTAAATAGAAGTTCACTCGATTTGATGGATAAATAGCTTCTGGACATGAGAATTAATTTGAGTGTGTGTAATTTGGTAATGTTGTTTAGTACCAAATAATAAAGAGCAAAATTATGTGGCTTTCTTGTTTTTCTGTTAATGTTGTAGGTTTTTTTCCCCCTGTTTAGATTAATGTCGTGATTATTTTTGGACAGGTTGTTGACCTCAGTGTGGATTTGAGTGCTGCCAGTGCTGCAGAAGAGTAGTTACCCAAAGGCCATAGTATGTGCCAATGTTCGTGCTTTCTTAGAGTCTGAATGTTGCTGGTGGGATTTATTTTTCCTTACACCATAGTTTTCTCTATGTACTAATTATACTAAATGATACAATGAATATTTAAACGGTACTTGGAGCTGTGTTTTTAGATGAAATACATGAAAATATAAATGGTTAAAGGACAACTAGCTACTTGCTTGCTCGAGATTGTCATATGCCAACAGGAAGCAATTGTAATTCCGCCTTACATTGAATCCATTGGTGTTGTACTGAAGAGAACAAGTTAGTTTGGTTTTAAGGGACAGTTTGGACTCCAGTAAGGAAGCCATGATGGCATCATGACAGGACGGCAATTGCAAATTTTAGGAAATGTGTTAGCCTCCCAAAAGTTTTAAAAATTGAATCAGCCTCCCAAAAGTGTTATAAATTGTCATACAAGTCCCAATGTTTTTAAATAATTCTAAGTGTCGGGTCTCCAAAAGTGTGTATTTGGTTGTACGGTGGCAAAGTAATTATACTCGTCTCACAATCCATCTGTCCTGCCCCTACCTTGACTCTTGTTTGGATATAGTCGCTAATTTGAATATATTTTTGAGCTTTCCGTCACATGGACTGGTAGGGTGTAGTAATAATAATGTCCGTACTCATCGGTTTCTGTTATGAATCTCCGGAAGAAAGGTACGTCTGCCAAGGATGGTAATGAGGTAAATCCATCAAAGAATCTACGTATGATATATTCCGAAGAATGCTGGGTAGGAGCATTTTATAAACTCACATAATAAGTGAGTCCACTAAATTATTGCAGTAAGAGAACTAATTGAAGTGGTTTGCTTTTCCTAATGTTTTGTATTTGAATAATTGGTGCATGGTGTATGAACTACAAGGCGTTATTTTCACTGCCTACAACCATGTGAATCACATTTGTAACTTCGAATTACAAGCCATTATTAATTTTTGTTTAATAAGGTTGTAAAATCTGATTATTTGATTGAACCATTGTAGTATAACTGGATCTTTAAGAATCGCTTTAAACTGATGAAGAGTCCAAACTTGCAAAACTAAAAACTGGATTTTGATAAAGTTGTTTGGACCTGAGAATAAAGCACTTCAAACAGATGAGATGAGGGTGGAGAATATGAAGCTCTTCCAAATTTAGCCTATCTTCTAACCCATTTTCATCACCTTACTCTTCACCATCATCCTCCATCGAGTGAAGGTTGAGTAAAGGGCGAGAAGTCCTGTCCGGTGTGGTCTCCCTGGGCCTCAACCACGACCAAGACCACTGGCAGGCAACCGCAGGGTCCTCACTGTCACTCCCCCCTTCAAGTCAAAGATTTCTCTATTTACTGTCTTTTCGCTGAAAAAAAAGAGCACCAAATTCTAATATTTCTTTATCCCCAAATCATGGCCATTCTGGATATCCTAGATTCTCCGCAATCATCCGCTTCTTCTTCTTCCGATCCGCAACTGTCACGGAAATGCCAAGGCGTCCGAGTTTCCATCGACTCCTCAGCAGCAGCAGCAAAGTTTGAGGATGATGATCCCTCCTCCTTCAGGCCCTGGGATGATGCACGTGTTTTCTCCTCCTGCTGCCTGTGCCTGTACCACCTCACTTGGTTCCACTCCACCATCACATGTCCATGTGAAATCATCACTCTCGTCCTTATCACAATCATCATCATCGAAAGCAAGAAGTTGAAGCTGTTACAAAGAAAGATCAGCAGAAGGAGCACAAGGATCATGGTGCAGCTTCCTCCAAAAAGGGACTATCCGAAGAAGCTACGCTGAAGATTTTGAATCAGGTCTTTAGCATCACTGAATCAATGTTTCTTCTGCCACTTTTTGCTACTGTTTGTCTTCTTTATTCTTCTATTACTTGTGTTTATTCCTTCTTTGATTATTCTTCTTGAATTTCTTTGTGCTTTATTCTAAAATCTAATTCTAAGGTTAACCAAATGCTAAACTGATGTCTGTCAGCTTCTTCAGGAATTTTGTAACCATAGCTATTACACTATTACCGACTTTGTTATTGCGGCCTTCTCCTCTGTCTTGTTCCACTGTAATTTTTCTTTAATGTAAAACATCACAATCTATTTGACAAGTTGAATATTATTTTAGTGATTTGAACTTGGCCACTACGGATCATCTTATGATATTCATCAACAAGGATCCTGAAGGCTATGGTATTACTTTTTTCTATTATGGAGCAAAATGTTCTAGATTAGAACTAGTTTATTCACATTCATATCATTTAAACAGGAAGTCTCACCGGTTTGATCGCCTGTCTGGTTTTTAAAACGCTGATTTAGACTAAAATTGTTCTTTTTTTCCAATATAGTGCCAATATCCGTTGTTGCATCCTTTAAGAAGATTAAAGCCCTTGTAACCACTCATTCCCAGCTAGCCACTGTTCTGCGGAACTCATCAAAGCTTGTGAGTATTTTCCTTTTTCTCAGGTTTCATGTACTTACAGTTTCTTCTTAAGATTTTTTTTGTAGTTGCCTCATATCTCCTCAATGGCCTTGCTTCATTTCATAGTATACTTATATACGGGTAGTGAGTGTAGACGGAAAGAAAGTAAGACGCCTACATCGCCTTAATCAGATATGGAAGAGTTGCAAGTAGGTTTTGTTCTTCAATTTTCCCGCTTCATATTTCTTATGCAAGTTTATTATGTATCTGAAAAATTGAGGGAGGAAATACTACGGTGGTTTGGATATGTTCTTAGGCGATAATTGTCGGATGCGGTCAAGAGGGTAGAGTTGATTACAGTCGACGGTACCAGAAGGAGAGGACGACCAAGGCGGAAGTGGAAAGACTGCTTGAGATCTGATTTGGATATGCCCTTACCGAGGACATGACCTCTGATATAAAAATATGGAGACTTAAGACTAGGGTAGTCGAGTAGTGTGGGTCACATTCATAGGGTGTATCATCTCTGTCTTCTTTTAATGCATTTGTAGAAATTTTCATGACTTCTACTTTTTATACTTTTCTGTAATTGGAATTTATGAAGGCTTAGAACTAGGGTAGCGGAGTAGTGTTGCCTTAGTTTAAGTTTTAACCCATTTGACTTTATTCATTCTCGTAACTTGCTATCGTTGACTTCTGCGTATTATTTTCTTCATGTTTCCTCTTTTTAAATTTAGTCGGGTCTTACGTTTCTGTCTATATGCAGAGATTTTTACGCAGAGATTTATTTGCAGGGATTACTTCCTATTACAAACGCACATATAAAGACTGCATATGAAAACTGTTCAACTATTTATTTATTTATTTATACATGCATTGCATTTTATCTTTATTTTTAATTCTCTGATTGCCGGAGGTCTTCCACGGAAGCTGCTCTCAACCTGACGTTGGGAGCAGCCTACTACCCTACCTCCTCCTTATCCCATTGCATATGAGAATAAAGTTTTGTTGTTGTTGTTGTCATGTAAATGTCATGTTTGTCTTTCTAGCTAGGCAGCATCTTAAAATATTGCATGAGAATTTTGCATATTTTTATAGCTTACATTATATTCATCAAATTAAATATACGAATGTCTTTACAAATTCCTTTCAAATTCTTTTGATTTATAGTCTCGTATAATTGTTGCTGAAAATTTGCCTGAGGATCGGTCATCAGAATCTCACGAAGATTTTCTCTGCTATTGGGAGGTATAGAGACTATTACCTTTCTAGAGAAATACTAGGCAATTTTATATTAAAAACCTCAAATAAATAATTATTTTAAAAAATAGGGCCATTTAGAAATTATTTAAAAGAATAACCCCCAAATCGTCCAAATAGAACAACATCGCGGCCTGCAAACAGCGTGGTAAATCCTCGCAACTTTCAACACGCGAGATACGTTCGACATGGGTGGACTTTCTAAGTAAGCCAATAAAAGAATTGGATAAAATGACCTCACGCATTGCAAAGCACGAGGTAACATGAGAATCAAAATATCACGAGATTTATGAGAGAACTCACAACCTCCAACGCTCGAGGACCTTTCAAATTGAAATTAATAACAAATAAATAAAATAATAATTAATAATATTAATTATTAAATATAATAAATAATTAAAATATAATAATAAATAAATATAGTAATATAGTAATTAAAATAAATATTTTATAAATAATAATTATAATATATTTTGTAAATTTTGAAATAATGAAAAATTATATGTATAATATATTAAAAATATATTAAATATAATAAATAATAAAAAATATTATAATTATAATATATTTTGAAATTTATAAGATAAAAGCTGGTATTAAAGCAATCTCGCATCTTGCAAACCGCGAGGTACTGGAAACAAAATAAATTACGTGTGTTTTCAACGTAAATCGCATCTTGCAGGATGCAAGATATGTAAAACTGCGTTTCTCCGGATGCGAGAAGGCCTATAAATATGACCCTCCATTTCTAATCACCATCACACCCATCGGTTTCTTATCATCTAAATTGTCATATTATGACGGCGGGTTTATTAAGACATGATCGAAGTCACATATTTGATTATTGGAGGCGAAATGACGATATAAATTAATTAATATTTTTTTTATTTTTTTTTAATATTTATTTATTTGTTTTGTTTTGGTATTTAAATAATTTTTAATATTTTTTTTGTAGGGATATGAAAGTGTATTAAATTGTCATATAAATCGTGTGATAATGCCCGATGTAGATATTATTGACTATTAACATTTAGCGGGTTTCAGATATATCAATAGTATAACTGGTGACGGTGTGAAGTTGCATCCTCCACTTATAAATGCGTTGGTGGAAAGATGGAGACTGGAGATGCACACATTTCATTTACCGTGTGGGGAGGCAACTATTACCCTACAAGATGTTGCATTTCATCTTGGACTGCCTATTGATGGAGTAGTTATTACTGGTGTTGTCGGCGCCCCTAGAAACGTATGTGAGGCATTGCTCGGAATTGTTCCGCTTGATAATGAACGTGACGGTGGAAAAATAAAAATTAAATTTTTGGATGATAATTTTACGCACCTACCCCACGATGCGGAACATGTAGTGAATGAGGTAAATATAAATGTTTTTATTTTTGAATATTTATTAATATTGCAATTTATTTATTTATTATTTTGGAAATTAAGTAATTATATTATTTTATTAATTTTTTGCAGTGATTTGCTCATGCTCATATACTACGAGTTATTGGGGGATTTTAATGCCAAACAAATCCCGAAATAAGGTACATTTGATGTTGTTGAATCATTTTCAAAATTTGAGTGATTCAAGAAATATAAGTTGGGGGTCGGCAATTTTGACATTTTTGTTCCGGGAGCTTTGTAAAGCTATAAATCTGACGAAAAATGTCCTTGGAGGGTGTTTATTGTTGCTGCAGTCGTGGATCTGGATCCAAATGCCATTTTTATGTCTGATTGTTAAAAGTCCTCCCATATGAATTTTCGTTACTTAAGAGGTAAAAATAATTTTTATCTATTTTTTATAATATTACTAACAAATAATAATATTATATTATATTAATGATAGGTGGACTGATGAAACCTCTCATGACCACCTACCAACACATCAACGAGACTTTAAACTCTTGATCGATAAGTTTGGACATCATATAATAAAATATTTTCCTTCAACTTTAATTTAATTTATTTGAGGTTTTTAGCTAACAAAGTAATGTATTTTTAATTTTATAGTTCATGTGGACGCCTTACTGCGATGCTGCTTGTAATGTTCTAAATATCAAATTAGGGACTTTATTGAAAATATTTAAAAATTGAGGATTAAAGTGATTAATTGATAAAAGATGAGAAATGATTTGGATTAATGGTTTAGACTAAATTTTAACAAGGGATGATTAATAGGGCATTTTGGTCATTTGGAATAAAATGAATTTAAAATTCATGCTTTATAGGGTATTAAAGTAAAGAAATAAGGGAAAAGTGAGTTAGCTTAAGTAAACTCTTTTCTTCTTCTTTCTTTCACGTACATAGCTCCCTTCCATATCTAAAGGTGAGATTTCAATTTGCTAGTTTATTCTTTCGTTTTTGGTTGGTTTTTGAAGCATTAAGTATGATAGAAGCTTAAGGAAAGATTAAATGGGATCAAAACTAAGAGATGTATGAGATATTTGAGATTGAAGAAAATGGGGTTTTGAGTGTTATGTTAGAATATGAGTTTTTTTTACTGATGTTTATTAGTATTTTTGACTTGTCAAATACGAAAATACGAGATTAAAAGCATTGGATGGGATTAAGAACATGTTAGAAAAAGTGGTGTGATTCTTAGATTTAAATGTTCTTGGAAAATTTTAGACGTTTTAAAAAGCTAAATGAAGGAAAGTCAATATGGATAAGTAAATAAGAGTTTAATAGTATTTTTGAGTGTGAATATAAGGAAATTTGACCCCATTTGGGTAATAATCAGGTTGAAAATTGGAAAATCTGGGTATGGGTATCGGTACTGATAGAATAATACTGAAAGGGGAGTATTGATACTAGGAGGAAGGTATCAATACCATTGATAACAGAATGAAAAAATGGTATCGATACCGTAATAGAGTATCGGTACCATATTATAGTAGTATCGATACCATGGTAGGGGTATTGATACTGTTGAGCCAGAAATGTTAAGATAGGATGAGATTGTTATAGAAATGTAATAATATGTACTTTTGAGTATTATTTAAGTATAACTGTTTGGGAATATACTAATAATTGATACCGTACGTGTCTTTAATGGATGTTTGGGTAGATCAAAATCAAGCTCCCGAGTCAAGCAAAATGAAGGCAAAGGCCAAGTACCTGAGTAATCAGTTTGGCGTTTTGGATACATAGCGAGGCCAACCAGGTGAGTGCATTTATTATGTAAATTAAGAGTTATAAATAGATATTGTTAAAAATATATGTTGCAATTGTATATCAGTACTATGTGTACTACAGGCATTATGTGTGCAAATCCACTGAATTCATCATGAGTTGATGAATAACCGTACATGCACTATGTGTGCAAATCCACAAAATTCATCATTAGTTGATGAATAATTATACGATACTATGTGTGCAAATTCACAAAATTCATCATGAGTTGACGAATAACCGTACAGGCACTATGTGTGCAAATTCATGGAATTCATCATGAGTTGATGAATAACCTTACAAGCACTATGTGTGCAAATTTACAGAATTCATCATGAGTTAATGAATAACCGTACAGACACTATGTGTGCAAATCCACGAGATTCATCATTAGTTGATGAATAAACCTACAGGCACTATGTGTGCAAATTCACAGAATTTATCATGAGTTGATGAATAATCGTACAGGTACTATGTGTGCAAATTCACAGAATTCATCATGAGTTGATGAATAACCGTACAGGCACTATGTGTGCAAATCCACAAAATTCATCATGAGTTGATGAACAACCGTACAAGCACTATGTGTGCAAATCCATGTAATTCATCATTAGTTGATGAATAACCATACATGCACGATGTGTATAACCCACATAATTCATCATGAGTTGATGAACTACCGTATAGGCACTACGTGTGCATCTTAATAAATGAACATGAATAGGAAGTTGGTAAATTACCATGTTAGCACTAAGGGTGCAAATTTGTAAGGTTTATAATAAATTAAAAAGAGTTAATCGATATTAGAATTGTTATGCTATACTTATGCTTATAGGTTTGCTTATGGTTAAATATGACTCACTAAGAAATTACTTAACATGTGTTGATTTCACACGTAGGTTTTGATACAATCGAAGTAAGGAGATCATCGGACATGACCAAGCAAATGTCACTCGTCAGTAACAGTACGACATTTATGTCTACTTTTGATGTAGTTAGTTGGTATGCAATAAATTTAGTAAAAATGCTCTGAAAAACATTTTATTTAACCTGATGTAAAATGATGAAGTGTGAATATTTCTTTTTGTTATCTATTTAAGTTTAATGCATGTTTTATTATTAGTAAATTAAAATGTTTCATAAAAAGAAACAAAAATTTTACGGGTTTACAAATATGGAACTGTTTTAATAGTGATGTGACATATGTATCTCGTGTACGAAAAGGTATACGAGAGATGGGTGTTATATTTACTGGTATCAAAGTTATAGGTTTAGCCGATTCTCGGCTGAAATCTAGTGTTTTTTGATGTAAAAAGAGTTTACATGCTACTAAGATGTCAAGGTTACTGATAGGGTATAGAAAGAAAATGATAGATGTCTCTCCTTACTAATTTAAGTATATCTTTATGTATGTTATACTAGATGTCGGATTCTACGAATTTGAGAAGAGCGACTAGATGAGAAATTAGGGATGGATTGGGTAGTGAAAGTTCTGAAGAGAATAGTGAACATCCGATTCCGTCTGAGAACGCTAGTACACTGGTACCTCAGGGTATGCATGTTCTAGAGTTTGGAGCTTTTATGCAAGCTCTCGATGTTATTTTAACAAGGTTTCAACCTCATCCTCCTCGCCCTACTCCTCCAACACCGTGAATGTTAATCCCTAAGGAGTTAAGAAGTTTGGGAGCTCCTGAGTTTAGGGGAGAAGAAGGTGAAGGTCCGATGAACGCAAATTTATGGTTGAATGATTTTATGATGATGTTAGAAAGTTTACAGTGCTAAGATCATGAAAAATTGGGAGGAGCTGTATCGCTACTTCGAGGATCAGCTTAGGTGTGGTGGATAAATACGACCATGTATGCATCACCCGAACAAGTGAATTGGCAATTCTTCCAAGATGAGTTTAAGAACAAATATATCAGGGAGCTGTTTTTGAGGTCAATTCTGTTGAAGTTTCTTAACTTGAAACAAGGCGATCGAGTGGTGTATGAGTATGAGGCAAAATACAATAAGCTCAGCCGTTATGCTATGAGGTGGTTCCTAATGATAAAGCACGACGAGATTGGTTTATCGAGGGTTTGAGGCCTAAGTTGAAAGAGATGATGTTGGCCTTAAACTTTCCTAGCCTGCAAGAAGTTATTAACAAAGCTAAGGCTATTGAAAGAGCTCAAGAGGAAACTCTAGTAGCGGAACAGAGTATGTAGACGAGTAAAAAGATTGGAATGTCTTCATCTTCACACCATGCTAAGAGAGGCAAGGGCTCAGGTTCCCGATATACAGATAGAGTTGATTCTGCTGCAGCTTCTCAGAAAACTAAACAATCCCAATCTGTTGTTTTTAGCTCAGGTAGAGCTTATGGAGAAAGAAGTAATTAATGTCAGACCTAAGGCAGATTTCACCGGGGAACATGTAGAGTGCTTTCTGAGTCTTGTTTTGTTTTTGGAGAAACGAGTCATTATGCTTGGAACTGTCCATAATGGTCTGAGGATAAATCAGTGCAAACTGAGAGATCAATAACAACCGCTACTAGAAACAGAGGAAGAGAAAGATCATGCCTTCAATCTGAGGCTAGCCAAAGATGAGAGACTTGGGGAATGACCTGAATTTATAACATGAAGACCAGTAAGGATCGAGATTATCTGGATATCATAACAGGTATATTCCAACTTTTTGATAAGTCTGTTTTTGTTCTAGTTGACCCTGGTTCTACGCACTCATATATTAGTACAAAGTTAGTTAGAACTAGAGGAATTCCTTTAGAACCAATTTTTAATGAAATGGTAGCGGTAAACCTTATGGGTCATAGTGCAAGGGTAACACATGTGTGTAGGAAATGTCCGATTAAGATTCAAGGGGTTGTGTTTCTGGCCAACTTGATGGAGTTGCCTTTTGACGAGTTTGAAATCATTTTAGGCATGGAATGGTTGTCTCCACATCATGGTTGGGTGGATTATCACAAGAAGCGATTATTTTTGAAGGATACGGAAGTCTCTGAAATAGTAGTGATATGCGGAAAAGCGAAATCACCCTCCAATGTGATAGATACTCGAGTGCCGAAAGTGAGGTTACATGATATTCCCATAGTTAAGGAGTTTCTCGAGGTATTTCCGGAAGAGTTACCGGGTTTACTCCATATCGTGAAGTAGAATTCAGGATTGTGGTTTACATGGGCACCAAACCTATTTTTATGGCTCCGTATGAAATGGCTCCAAAGGAGTTAAGGGAATTAGAAGAACAGTTTCAAGAGCTACTTGATAAAGGATTTATCAGACCCAGTGTTTCTCCTTAGGGAGCACCTGTGCTATTTGTGAAAATGAAGGATGGGTCTATACGGTTATGTATTGACTATCGTCAATTAAACAAAGTAACAATAAAGAACAAATATCCTATTTCGAGGATTGATGACTTGTTTGATCAATTGAATAGCGTAACAATATTCTCTAAGATAGATCTGAGGTCGGGGTACCATCAGTTAAAGATAAAAAATGAGGATATTCCCAAGGTAGCTTTTCGGACTTGGTACATACACTTTGAATTTGTGGTAATGCCGTTTGGATTGAATAATGCTCCTGCAACATTTATGGACTTAATGAACAGAGTATTACAACCGTACTTGGATCAATTCGTGGTAGTATTTATAGATGATATTTTGGTCTATTCCAAGTCAAGGGAGGAACATGATGCTCATCTTCGAGTGGTTCTTTAGATACTTCGTGAAAAGAAGTTGCATACAAAACTGTCCAAATGTGAATTTTCGTTATCTAAGATTGCTTTCCTTGGTCATATAGTCTACAGAAGGCATAAGAGTAGATCCCAAAAAGATTCAAGCCATAGTGGATTGGCAATCCCCAAAGAATATTTCTGAAGTTTGAAGTTTATTGGGGCTTGCTGGGTATTATAGACGATTTGTGAAGAACTTCTCAATGTTAGCTCTGTCGCTAACTAAGTATTTACGAAAAAATATGCCTTTTGTTTGGATGAAAAAATTCCAAGAAAGTTTCGAATTGCTAAAGAGAATAGTAACAGAGGCCCCAATGCTTGTACAACATGGGTCATGTAAGGATTATGTCTTTTTCAGTGATGCATCCCATAATGGATTGGGATATGTGCTGATACAAGAGGGGAAAGTTGTGGCTTATCCCTCAAGACAGCTGAAGAATCATGAGAGGAATTACCCAACATATGATTTGGAATTGGCAGCCGTAGTGTTTGCTTTGAAAATTTGGCACCATTATCTGTACGTTGAGCATTGCCATGTTTACACAGATCACAAGAGTTTAAAGTACTTGCTGACTCAGAAAGAGTTGAATTTGAGATAGAGAAGATGGATTGAGCTCTTAAAAGATTATGAGTTGGTTATTGAATATCATCCGGGAAATGTGGTAGCCGATGTGCTAAGTCAAAAGACTTTTACAACTTTAAGGGCTTTAGATGCACGTATGTCTTTAAAGAAAAATGGTGCTTTGATTGCTGAATTAAAGTTAAAGCCGATGATTTTTGGATCGGGTAAAAGAGCTGCAAGGTCGAGATGAGAATTGCTTGATGAGATTGGCGTAATTCAAAAAAGAAGAGGCCAAAGATTTCGAAATGAGGGATAATGGATGTTTATATTACAGTGAAAGACTTTGCATTCCTGATGATGAGGAATTGAGGAAAGATATTCATTGCGAGGCACATTATAGCCCTTTGACGATGCACCCAGGTGAGAATAAGATGTATCATGACTTGAAGAGTCATTACTGGTGGCCTGGTATAAAAAGAACTGTAACGGAGTTTGTGTCAAAATGTTTAACATGTCAGCAAGTGAAAGCTGAACATCAAGTGCCTTCCGGATTACTTCAACCAATATCTATCCCTGAATGAAAGTGGGAGTGAGTTACAATGGATTTTGTTTCAGGGCTACCTTTGTCACCAGGTAAAAAGGACTCGATATGGGTAATAGTGGACAGATTGACCAACATGACTCATTTTATTCCAGTTTGAGTAAACTACTCGATGGATAAATATACGAAGTTGTATATAAAAGAGATAGTTAGACTGCATGGATTACCGATATAGATAGTGTCCGATCGAGACCCAAGGTTTACTTCAAGAGTCTAAAATTCTTTGCATGAGGCATTGGGTACTAAATTAAACTTTAGTACAACTTTTCATCCACAGACAGATGGGAAGTCAGAGCGAACTATTCAGATACTAGAGGATATTATAAGGGCATGTGTGATTGAGTTTATGGGATCATGGGAAATGTATTTGCCTTTAGTCAAATTTGAGTATAACAATAGTTACCAATCAAGTAGTAAGATGACCCCCGTTTGAAGCTTTGTATGAGAGAAAGTGCAGAACACCATTAAATTAGTTTCAACTAAAAGATCGAGACCTAGTTGGCCCGGATTTGATGAAAGAAATGGAGGAAAAAGTGAAAATTATCTAAAGCAACCTAAAAATAGCCTCCGATCGCCAGAATTCTTATGCCAATTTGAAAAGAAAGGAAATCGAATTTCAAGAGAGAGACAAAGTATTTTTGAAAGTATTGCCTTGGAAAAAGGTATTAAGTTTTGGGCAAAAATGAAAGTTGAGTATGAGATTCATTGGGCCTTATGAGATCTTGAAAAGGGTCAGACCAGTAGCTTATTAGTTAGCTTTACCTCCGGATATGGACAAGATCCATAATGCTTTTCACGTATTGATGCTTAGGAGGTACAGATCAGATCCATCTCATGTTATCACTCCTAAAGAAATAGAGATCCAACCAGATTTAACTTATGAGGAGGAACTAGTACGGATTTTAGCTAAGGAAACCAAGGAATTGCATAACAAAAGGATTCAGTTGGTTAAAGTGCTTTGGTAGAATCATAAAGTAGAAGAAGCTAATTGGGAAAGAGAGGAGGATATGAGAAAGTAGTTTCCACACCTCTTCATTTCAGGTACTTCCTTAAATTCAAGGATGAATTTTCTTAAGGGGAGAATTGTAATGTCTCAAATATTGAATTAGGGACTTCATTGAAAAGATTTAAAAATTGAGGATTAAAGTGATTAAATGATAAAAGATGAGAAATGATTTAGATTAGTGGTTTAGACTAAATTGTAACAAGAGATGATTAAAAGGGTATTTCGGTCATTTAGAATAAAATAAACTTAAAATTCATGCTTTATAAGGTATTAAAGTAAAGAAACAAGGGAAAAGTGAGTTAGCTTAAGTCAACTTTCTTCTTCTTCTTTCTTTCACGCAGATAGCTCTCCTCCATAGCTAAAGGTGAGATTTCAATTTGCTAGTTCATTCTTTCATTTTTGGTTGGTTTTTAAAGCATTAAGTTTGATAGAAGCTTAAGAAAGGATTAAATGGGATCAAAACTAAGAGATGGATGAAATATTTGAGATTGAAGAAAATAGGTTTTTGAGTGTTATGTTAGAATATGAGTTTTTACTGATGTTTATTAGTATTTTTGACTTTTCAAATACGTAATTAGGAGATTAAAAGCATTGGATAGGATTAAGAACATGTTAGAAAAAGTGGTGTGATTCTTAGATTTAAATGTTCTTCGAAGAATTTAGATGTTTTAAGAAGCTAAATGAAGGAAAGTCAGTATAGATAAGTAAAGAAGAGTTTAATAGTATTTTTGAGTGGGAATATAAGGAAATTTGACCCCATTTGGGTAATAATCGGGTTGAAAATTGGAAAATATGGGTATGAGTATCGATACTGATAGAATAGTACCGATACTATAGGGTTAATATGGGAAATAACAGCTGTGTAGTATCAATACTGATGTAATTAGTATCAATACCGAAAGAGGAATATTGATACTGGGAGGAAGGTACCAATACCATTGATAACAAAATGAAAAAATGGTATCGGTACCGTAATAGAGTATCAGTACCATAATATAGTAGTATTGATACCATGGTAGGGGTATCAATACTATTGAGCCATAAATATTAAAATAGGATGAGATTGTTATAGAAATTTAATAATGTAACACTTATCTCCCGTATACCTTTTCGTGCACAAGATATAAATGTCACATCACTTTTAAAATAAATTTTCCTTTGGAAACCCTTAAAATTTGTCTTGAAATTTAAAACTAAAAACATTTTTATACAACAGGGAAACAATCGTTGAAACCTATTTCCCAAAGTTATAACGTTAAATACCTTCTAGAGCAATTTTTCTTAATTTCGATTACATGCCAGTAAGTTTTTAAAATACCATGATTGTCCTACTGTTACTGATGAGAGTCAACCTTAGATTGATGATAGCTGCTCCTGCTCCCATTACTCGACTAGTCTTTGCTGTTACCTACGCGTGAAATCAACACACGTTAAGTATAAACTTAGTGAGGTATAATATTGTAAAGAATCTGCATTTTATACATAAGTATCTCATGACTATTTAATGACGAACTAAATCACATACTCCATAATGATCAAATAAAATCCTTCTCAGTTAAACCAGATTTTTCTTTCATACAATCATCGAAATCATTTTTAGTAGTCCCAACATACCTATTATTCTGTATATTTTTCCCAATTATTCTTTATTTGCCCTATGTATGTTAAATGAGAAAGTAATGTACATGTATTGCACCATAGTGCCAAATGGTCCTTGGTCTTTTATAATGATCACGAGTGACACTTTATATACCATTAATATACAACTATGCATTTTCATTTGTGGCATCATTTCATGCCAATTATGCACTGTTATACATTTTCATTTACGATATCTTTTCATGCTAATTATTCACTATTCTTCATCTAACTTGTATTAGTGGCACCTTTTTGCCAAATTGCACCATTGAGCATTAGTCTTTTATCCTAAAGGCATTTAACCTTTCTTCTAACTTGCATTATTGACACCTTTATGCCAAATACATTATTAGACATTAGTCTTTTATTTTAGAATAGTTTTTACTCTAATAATTATCCATAATACCAATTAACTCTTTCGATTCACTATAAACTCTATAGTTTGCACATGTATTGCCAATACGGTAATTCACAAACTTATTATAATTTACGTGGGTTGCACACCCACTAACAATATGAAAATTCATAAACTTATTATGAATTTCTTATTTTTGCACATACACAATATGCCTAAACGGAAATTCATAAACTTATTATGAATTTCTTAATATTGCACACAAAGTGCCCATACATAAATTCAGAAACTTATTATGAATTTTTTAGCTTTGCACACAAAATGCCCATGCGGATATTCATAAACTTATTATGAATTTCTTAGCTTTACACAAAAAGTGCCCATATGAAAATTCATAAACTTATTATGAATTTCTTAGTTTTGGACACAAAGTGTCTATACGGAAATTCATAAACTTATTATGAATTTATTAGTTTTGCACACAAAGTGCCCATACAGAAATTCAAAAACTTATTATGAATTTCTTAGCTTTGCACACAAAGTCCCATATGGAAATTCATAAACTTATTATGAATTTCTTAGCTTTGCACACAAAGTGCCCATACGAAAATTCATAAACTTATTATGAATTTCTTAGTTTTGCACAAAAAGTGGCCATACGAAAATTCATAAACTTTTTATGAATCTCTTAGTTTTGCACACAAAGTGCCCATACGGAAATTCATAAACTTATTATGAATTTCTTAGTTTTGCACACAAAGTGCTCATACGAAAATTCATAAACTTATTACGAATTTCTTAGTTTTGCACGCATAGTGCCATTTGGTAATCACCATACATATATTAAGAAACATGCATCTATAACTATCATAACATATAAATACATAATAAATGTATTCACCCGGCTTGCCTCACTGTTATATCCAAAAAGCAAATCTGACTACTCAACTACTTTATCTTTGCCTTTCGTTTTTCTAGGCTCGAGAGTTTGATTACGATCTACATAAGTATCCATTAAAGACATATATCATACTAAATGTTAGTATATTCCCTAACATTATACTTTAATAATATTCACAAGTACTATTATTTAAATTTCATAGCTATTTCAGCTTATCTTTTAATTTATGTCTCAATAGTATTGATACCCCTACCATGTTATCGATACTTATATAATGTGGTATCAATACTCCCTTACAGTATCGATACCATTTATGCATTCTGTAATAAATGGTATCGATACCACCTCTCAGTATCGATACCACCTCTCAGTATCGATACTAATTGCATCAGTATCGATACTGTTCAGCTAATTCTTCCAATTTTAAGCCTTTAGTATCGGTACTGATACCCTTACCCAATTTTTTCATTTTTCAGCCCCATTCTTACCTAAATTTGGCCAATTTTCCTTATGTTTACTCCCAACAATACTATTAAATTATTCTTTACTTATCCATACTAACTTTCCTTCATTTAGCTTATTACAACATCTAAAATCTTCCAAGAACATTTCCATCTAAGAATCATACCACTTTTTCTAACATGTTTTAATCCCAACCAATGCTTCTAATCTCTTATTTACTTCTTTGACAAGTCAAGTATACTAGTAAACATCAATAAAAACTCATATTCTAACATATCATTCAAAAACTCATTTTCTTAAATCTCAATTATTTCATCCATCTCTTAGTTTTAATCTTATTTCATCATTCCTTAACCCTCTATGATGCTTAATATTTCAAAAACAAACCAAAAAATGAAAGGAAAAACTTGTCACATGGAACTTTACCTTTGGCTATGGAGGAGAGCTCTTCCACGAGAAAGAAGGAGAGAAAATAACTAGGGTTTCCCCCCTTTTCCATACTTTAATACCTTATTAAAATGAATATTAAATTTATTTCCCTTTAAAGGACCAAAATACCCTTTTTACTCATCTATTGTTACAACTTAGTCTCAAACACTATTTTAAATCATTTTCACATCTTTTATCATTTATTCAAATAAATCCTCAAATTTTAAATCTTTTCAATAAAGTCACTGACATGATATTTAGGGTATTACAAATAATATGTACTTTTGAGTATTGTTTAAGTATAATTGTTAGGGAATATACTAATAATTGATATTGTACATGTCTTTAATGGATGCTTGGGTAGATCGAAATTAAGCTCCCGAGTCAAGCAAAATGAAAGGTAAAGGCCAAGTACCTGAGTACTCAGTTTAGCGTTTTGGATACATAGCGAGGCCAGCCAGGTGAGTGCATTTATTATGTACATTAAGAGTTATAAATAGATATTTTTAAAAATATATGTTGTAATGGTATAGCATTACAATGTGTACTATAGGCATTATGTGTGCAAATCCACAAAATTCATTATGAGTTGAAGAATAACTGTAGAGGCACTATGTGTACAAATCAATGGAATTCATCATTAGTTGATGAATAAACGTACAAGCACTATTTATGCAAATTCACGAAATTCATCACGAGTTGATGAATAATCGTATAGGCACTATGTCTGCAAATTCACGAAATTCATCATGAGTTGATGAATAACCTACAGGCACTATGTATGCAAATCCATGGAATTCATCATTAGTTGATGAATAAACATACATGCACTATGTGCAAATTCACGGAATTCATCATGTGTTGATGAATAACCATACAGACACTATGTCCGCAAATTCACGAAATTCATCATGAGTTGATGAATAACCGTATAGGCACTATGTGTGCAAATCCATGGAATTCATCATGAGTTGATGAATAACCGTACAAACACTATGTGTGCAAATCCACGAAATTCATCAATAGTTGATGAATAACCATATAGGCACGATGTGTACAACGCACATAATTCATCATGAGTTGATGAACTACCGTATAGGCACTACGTGTGCATCTTAATAAATGAACATCAATAAGAAGTTGGTAAATTACCATGTTAGCACTAAGGGTGCAAATTTGTAAGGTTTATACTAAATTAAAAAGAGTTAATCAATATTAGAATTGTTATGCTATACTTATGCTTATAAGTTTGCTTATGGTTAAGTATGTCTCACTACGAAATTACTTAACGTGTGTTGATTTCACACGTAGGTTTTGATATAATTGATGTAAGGAGATCATCGAACATCACCAAGCAAGTGTCGCATTGTCATTAATAGTACGACATTTATGTCTACTTTTGATGTAGTTAGTTGGCATGTAATAAATTTAGTAAAAACACTCTGAAAAACATTTTATTTAACCTGATGTAAAATGATGAAGTGTGAACATTTCTTTTTGTTATCTATTTAAGTTTAATGCATGTTTTATTATTAGTAAATTAAAATGTTTTATAAAAAGAAACAAAATATTTACGGGTTTACAAATGTGGAACTTTTTTAACAGTGATGTGATATCTGTATCTTGTGTACAAAAAGGTATACGGAAGATGGGTGTTACACTTCTATTGACGACTGTATACCGCATGAGATTCGGGTGACTAATGCACTCGTGTACGTCGTGTATGTCCCACTGATCTTGTATGAGATAGTCGAGTGACATCCTACTGAGCGCGTCATTCGACAATTTAATTGTATCCAATTGGTTCCATCACATCCACCCTGCTTGGATGAGTTGCATCGATTGACACGATAAGAGAAGACTGGTAGTAATTGGGTGAACCATCATACGATAGATCCAATCGAGTGGATCCGAAGATTCGAGAGGACGCCCATGACTCAACCCATCTTCGACCACATCGTGGTATACGACTATATGACGTGGTTCAAAGAAGATGGAATACCACATATATTGACCGAAGAGGAGCGAGCACTAGAATTATATGTTTCTCCACAGATTCACCAATAGACGGGGTGGTAACGTGGGGGGAGTCAAGCCAGAGAAAAAGAAAGTAACAAGGTGCATCATTCTTATCGGCAACAACATAGGGACCTTCTCAGACATCGCTGACACACTCTGACCCTGTCTTTACCTACTCAACTCATTCATAATTTCAGCAAATGAGGCAGTTGTCAGAAGGTTTCCTCACCAATGTCTTTGACAGTTGAATTCACCACCAACACAATTGGCTGCTAACTTTGGATCTGATATTGTCGAGCAGACACCACCTCAGAGGATATTCTAAATCAGTCCCGGTTCCAGTGAAAATGGTGGATCGATTCCATATACAGATGCCAATCCTGATGATGATGCTGCTTAAGAGGAAGAGGAGTTACATTTACGTTCGCATCAG
This sequence comes from Hibiscus syriacus, assembly GCF_006381635.1. Classification (NCBI taxonomy): domain Eukaryota; kingdom Viridiplantae; phylum Streptophyta; class Magnoliopsida; order Malvales; family Malvaceae; genus Hibiscus; species Hibiscus syriacus. The sequence continues at coordinate 6,878,963 of NW_024062800.1, read as the reverse complement.
ACTCGTTGTCCACCATGATGCAGAACTGGTGAACATAGAAATTATTAACTCTTATTTATTTCGTTATTCAAAATTGAAATATTTGTACTGAACTATTTTATTTTTAGTTAATTAAAAATATTTTCTGTTAATTGATCAATGCAGTTTATCGACAATTTTTACTTTAATCGAACCATTTTGAGTTATGCGAACTCTTTTCCATTAATTGAATCATTTTGGTTATATACAAATGATATTTTGTGTTATTTTTCTAATAGATTAATAAAAATAGGTTTATGAATTACATTCTTCCATAATGGAACTTGCACCCTGCAACCCGCGATATCAACAGTCACGTCAGCAGAACATCGTGGCTTACAGCCCACGACATTCCTTCGAATAAAAGAAATACAAAAGAAGTTAATGGTAACAACTCAGAAAATGTCGACCAGAGAAAGCCTTGTTGCTTTGGTATATTACGATGGTGAAATGACCAGTGATGCATCTCTCGGCATCGTGTTTCATTCCACACATACTGTGATAATAACGCTACCAAGGGCGTTAACGTATAACAAGTTGATGAAGGAAGTGAAGAAAAATGTCCCACATGCTCGTGGTACAAAATTATTACCCTTAAAGTATCGACTACCGATGTCGTTAGAACCATTAATGTACACGATATACACTATTAAGGATAATGGTGATGTGCAGTTGATGGTCGATGCTCACTTGAATTATTCATTTGGAGGGCCAATGGAGTTGTATGCATTGTTTTCTGATGCTGATGATGGTACCACTGTGCCAAGTTGGAGATAAACGGAGTTTGACTTTGATCCAGCTGTTCACAGTTCGATGGTAAATTTGAGAAACAACTTCAATTTATTAAGCACACGATACACATAATGATTTAGGTGCATCATCGTCTTCGATGCCAAGGCATTCTCGCGTTGCTAGATTTGAGCTTGACTTGAACATGGCACCAACGCCTATTTTCAAGCACAATACATATAGTACGCATGAACCTGTATCATTTTATGAACACACCAATTGATGGTCAGACCATGAAACATTTAATCTATTCGATGATTTCTCATCTGGAAGATATTCAACATATACCTCTTCTACGAATAACGTCTCAACATATATGGGGAGACATTCTTTACTGGTGTGCGTGACTTTAATCTTGGGGAACTTGTTCGTGAGTGGTCTCCTGATCGACAAACAACTGCAGCAACGAATGACTTTGATTTAAATGAGGCTAAAATATTCCACTTTGAGGGGATCATTTTGACAAAGAATCGGTAAGGGAGCTCAGCCCCGATGGTGATGAGTTAGGCCCATTTTATGAAGAACCATAAGACCTTGACATGCCACCAGAAGTAGAAGGCAACGAAGAATATGGCATGGTTACAATGGTTCCACATAATATCACGCCTATTTCTTATTACCATCCACCATCGCACTTTAAAAAAATTGATATGGAAGCATTCAAAGCTCTGGAATTTTCCTAATTCCCACACATTGAGCAATACAATCAGCATAATAATGGTGATCTCTATGTTGAAATGGTTTTCAGGTTAATATAATGTTTTAATTTTTATTATTTATTTTGATTTATTTATTTGGTAAGTTGACAATTTTATTTACTCTGTTTACGAATGAGTTTTAGGATAAAAGAACAAGTTGTGGCTGCAATCAAGAACTACAACATACGTCGTTATGTCACGTCAATTGTGAAAAAACTGATACGGATAAGTATATCGCTGAATGTCTCCACAAGAAGCAGGGATGTAATTGGAGGGTTCGTGTATCATGGTTGAAGACGATGAATAACCGTTGAAAACTCACAAAATACGTCCAACCACATACATGCACCACCAACATCCTGAATTAAGATCATCGTAACTTGGATGTGCACGTGCTTTGTGAAGCCTTCATTTTGCAGCTCAAAGCAAATTCACTTATTACGGTTGTAACCTATATTACTTCAGTTACATCGCTATACGGGTACACAACTGACTACCACAAAGCATGGTATGCAAGGTATTGGGCCCAACAAAAATTATTCGGCCAATGGGAGGAATCATACAATGAATTGTGGCCATGGCTTAAACTGATGAAGAAATACATTCTGGGAACAATTGTGAAATTGGAAACAATCATAGCGTATGAAAATAATCATGTCATACAAGGTGTCTTCCAATTCTACGGGCTCTTTTGGACTTTTTCACAATGCATTAATGCATTCCGACACTGCAAACAGATGGTTCAAATCGACGACACTTGGCTATATGGTCGATACACTCAAATAATGTTATTAGCAGTTGCACAAGATGGAAATAAAAAAACTATTCCCATCACCTTCGCAATTGTCGAAAATGAAGGTATCGACTATTGGGAATTCTTCCTTACGAACTAACAAACTTATGTTCTATCACATGTAATGCAGGATAGAGATGATGAGATTTGTCTTATCTCTAACAGAGGCGTTGATATCAAAATACACACTCTAGTGTATGGGTCCGTCTTGCCAACCCCCAATATTTATCATCGGTATTGTTTACGGCATATTGCCACAAACTATTTGAAGAAGTTCAAGAGTGAAGATGAGCACCTAATGGTTTTTTGAATGAGTACGCCTTTCACCCTTTTCGGTTTACCATATATTTACAAAAATTATTTCAAATTAATTATTCCATTTTTATTGATAGGTAACACACAATCCATATGTGAGTCTGAGGACCTGTTGCAGGAACTGAGACACATGAATTCTAATGGCTACAAGTACCTTGCTAGAATCCTAAAGGAGAAATGACTTCGATTATTTGATGGGGGTATACGGTATAGTCACATGACAACGAACTTGGCTGAGGCAATAAATTCATCACTAAAGGGAGTGCGCCATTTGCCTATCATATCCATTTTAAAAGTGACATATTGTCGATTGAAAACCTTTTTCGCAACCTTGGTAAGGCAAGAAATTGACTGGATGGTAGGTGGCCACCAAATCCACCCAAACCTCCTTATAAAATTGCAAACATTCATCAACATTCCAACGCGATGAGAGTCATATGCTTCTCTCGTAAAATATCATTATTCTGTGTATCAGAATTTGCGAGGCCATTGGAAGGCATACCACAACACATACATGGTTAATTTACGAGAAAAAACATGCGACTGCAGATTCTTCCAAACTTTCAAATACCCGTGCGTGCACACCATTGCTGCTACTTCTTCTATTCGGTTACTTTACATAAATTCATTGATCGAGTTTACTTACTCGAAACTATATTCAAGGTTTATGAATATGAGTTCCCTCCAATTGGAAATGAATGACATCCAGAACCTACAATATGGCCAGATTATGCACTACGACGAAAAAATAAGGTCGTCCAAGGTCAACACAGATTTTTTGTGATGAGGTTTTGGTCGAACATCAAGAAAGAACATGACAACCGAAATTATGCTCTATATGTCAGAATCCCGGACACACGAAGAACAAATGTCCTAATTGCTCAGGCCCATGTATCAATTAAATGGGGTTTTTATATTATTTCTTTTTTAATTAACAACAAATATTACTTAGTTTTCAATTTCTTTTGATTTCTTCATTCACCAAATCATGCATTCTAACATTTTCCAACACGGTTTTACCCCCATTAAAATATTTCGTATGTGGCCAAATGTGTAACACCCATCTCCCGTATACTTTTCGTACACGAGATACAAGTGTCACATCATTTTTTTAAAACAGTTTCTCATTTGAAGACTCATAAAAAATTTTGATTTCTTAAAACATAACATTTTTAGGGTAAAGCAAAACACTGATTGTAATATATTAGAAAGTTCTATTTAATTAAAAATTCAGAGCATTATTAGTACTTTAATTACATGCCAAATATGTTTTCCAAAATAAATTGAATTATCCTATTGTCACTGACGAGTCAACCTTAATTGATGATCACCGCTGCTACAACTGCACTCCTTACTCAGTTAATCTCTACCTTTACCTACGCGTGAAATCAACACATGTTAAATATGTACTTAGTGAGACATAATATTGTAAAGAAACAATAATGTATACTTAAGCATATCATGGTTATTTGATTTTGAACTAATTCGTATAATCCATAAGGATTAGATAAATCCCTATTATTGAAACCAAACTTCTTTCATATTATTATCATAAACATCCTTAGTATGTCCAACATACTTTTTTCTGTACATTTTCCCCATTTTTCTTTAGTAATTCATTAATTTCATTTATGGCATCCTTTCATGCCTTTAATGCATCCTTTCATGCATTTCATTTATTGCATCCTTTCATGCATTTCATTTATTGCATCATTTCATGCATTTTATTTATGGCATCTTTTCATGCCTTAATGCATCCTTTCAAGCATTTCATTTATGGATTCGTTTTGGAGCAGTTCATACTCTAACATTCATTCATAATATTCTTTCTATACATATAATGATAACATATTAAATACTATAAAACATATATAACTTAAAACGTTCTATTTTACAATGTTATTAAAACCAGGCCGGACTGGCTGGTTCGACCGGTTGAACCGTGAACCGGTGGCTTGTTCGGTCCGATTAACTCCCAAAACCGGATGAGCACAGAACCGGAAGAATCGATAAAACTGGGGTGAACCGGCTGAAAATCGGTGTGAACCGCCGGTTCCTTTTTTTTCTTTTAAAAAAAAATTTAAACCAAACGACGTCATTTGTTAAACGAGCCGAGTCAAACTCGAGTACTACTGAGCTCGACTCGAACTCGAAAACTTTAAAAGTAAGCTCAACTCGACTCAAAAACTCACGAGCTAAAATTTATCAAGTTCAACTCAAACTCGAAATATAATATTGAAACTTGAACTCGAAAAGGCTCGAACTCAAAAAACTTTTAGAAGCTCGATTGAAGTCTGAAATTCGAGCTCAATTGAAGCGAAAGAATAGTTCACTCTGTGCTCACCAAAAGGCTCCATGATTTTGAATGTCAAATTACCTCTAGTATTTATAGAAGTCAGTTTGGATGCTCTTCTATGTTTCTTAGCCATTTGGGATTGCTTTTTTTTTTTAAAAATAAAACCAAACGACATCATTTGTTATTATTTTTTAGCCCCAAATTTATTTTTTGATTATAGTTATATAATTATATTTATTATTTAATATGTTTTACCTTAAATATTATGTTGTAGTTGATTTGAATCATTTTATTTCACTTGATTTTATGTTTTTTTAACTTATATATGTTATGACTTGTGATATTTTTATACCTTTTAATATTGTAAACTTAAAAAAAGTGTTATATATATAATAATATTGTTTTTAATATTATGTAAAACTTAAAAAATATTATTTTATATAAAATCCGGTTGAACCGCGGTTGAACCCGGTTGAACCAGTGAACCAATGAACCAGTACCTCCACCGGTTCAAGGTCCGATCCAGTTTTAAAAACATTTCTATTTTGAATCATTGTGAATCTTCTTCATCTCAAATAATTACAATAAATGTACTCACCTGATAGTCCCCGCTAATAAGATGTAGAGATGCCTGGTTAATATGCAACTTTATCTTTCCCCCTTTTCTTGTTAGATTCAAGAGCTTGGCTGTGATCTACACAAGCATCCATTAAAGACATATACCACATCAAATGTTAGTATATTCCCTAACATTTATGCTTTAATAATACTTAAAAGTACCATTATTTCAATTTCTATAACAATTTCAATCTATCTTATAGTTCCAGGCTCAATAGTATTGATACCCCTACCATGGTATTGATACTTCTATACTATGGTACTGATACCTTTCTCTTAGTATCGATACTACTATACTTTGGTACCGATACTCCCCTTCGGTATCGATACCATTTTGGCATTCTGTGATCCATGGTATCGATACTTCCCTTTGTTTAGTATCGATACCCTATCTGTATCGATACTACTTGCATAGGTACCGATATTGTTCGTCTCAGTACCGATACCATTACCCAGATTTACCATTTTTCAACTCAATTTTTACTTAATTTTCCCCTCTAATCTTTTACTTTTACCTCCAATAATACTATTAAACTCCTCTGTACTTAACCAAACTAACTTTACTTCATTTAGCCTCTTATAACATCTAAAATCACAGAACATCTCAACCCAAGAATCATATCACTTTTTCCAACATGTTTTTAATCATATCCAATGTTTCTAATCTCTTATTCACTCATTTGACAAAATTTTACTAATAAACCTCAATAAAAACTCATATATCAACATATCATTCAAAAACTCATTTCCTTAAATCTTATATAAAACATCCACTACTTAGTTTTAATCTTCTTTAATCCTTGATTAAGCTTACATATCAATTTATGTTACAAGAGCAACCCAAAATTTAAAGGAAGAACTAACTAATTGAAGTTTACCTTATGCTATGGAGAAGAGCTCAACCCACGTGAAGAAGAAGAGTAAGAGTAGAAATGGTTTAACTTTCCTCTTTTCCCCATTTAAAATCCCTAATAAGGAATATATTTAAGTTCATTTTCGCTATTAAAAGACCAAAGTGCCCTCTTAATTTATCTATTGTTACAAATTAGTCTAACCACTATTCCAAATCATTTTCTCATATTTTACCACTTATTCAAATAAATCTTAAAATTTTAAATCTTTTCGATAAAGTCCCTGACTTGATATTTGGGGTATTACAAAATTAGCCTCAACATAAATATAAGTTGCAATATTATATCTATAAGCATATAAATTCTGAAATCACTCATATTTATATGCCAGAAATAACACTCCAATATGTCTATCAAACCATTTTTTTGTTTTTCTTTGACAAAACCATGATTTCTAACCATTTCAACGTCATTTTTACCCCTCTTAAAATGTCTCACATATGATGATATTATACTCACCTAAAAGATAAATTGCAACACTACGTGTTTATAATTAAAAATTAAAAAAAATCAAAATATATTTTTTTGGGTTATTACCTTGCGGTTTGCAATGCGCGAGATAATTGTTTTCAAAAAATTAATACCAACTTTTATCTTATAAATTTCAAAATATATTATTTATTATATTTAATAATTAATATTATTAATTAATATTATTATATTTATTTTTTATTAATTTCAATTTGAATGATCCTCACACGTTGCAGGTCGCGAGGTTTATCATAAATGTCGCGATATTTTGGTTCTCAGGCCACCTCACGCTTCGTAATGTGTGATGTCATTTTATTCAATTCTTTTATTAGCTTACCTGGAAAGTCCGCCCACGTCAGATGTATCTCGCATGTTAGAAGGTGCAAGAATTTAACACGCTATTTATAGGCTGCAAGATCGTCCTATATAACTATTTGGGGTTTATTTTTTCAAATTATTCACGGAGATTCATATTTCTTTAAATAATTATTTATTTGAAATTTTTAATATAAAATTACCGAAATTCTAAACTCTGGGCGGTGAGTTTTACTTAAGTATTTTTAATGTGTCCCTGTGGACCAAAATCTCTTGATATTTTCATTCTTAGCATGAAAACAATCCGTACCTGTCAGCCTCAACCCTCTGGTGGTGGGGTGTCTTCAGCATCTATGTCAGCAAAGAGTGATGGCATGCATTTTAATAACAAGGTAAACTTTCTCATCATGGGTATGCTGATTATTGTATTTATTTTGTATGAATTTTCCCCCTTTTTTCTGGCAAAATTCTAAGGAAATATATCATAAATTCTTATATTTATCCTAACTACCAAGTATCGACCATCGGAAGGTGCTTCAATTTTGTATTTTTTTTTACTTCTGTGGTTGCATGCATTTGTTGAATATTAATCTGTGGAGTTGGCTGGGAAAGCTGTAAGTACCCCAGTTTTCCTTCTGTAGTAATAACAAATGGACAAGTGTCTGATTTTGTAGGTTGCAGAGCTTAACGATGAGGGAAATTGGAGTGGCCTTAGGGTCTGTGTAATTCTTCCAAATACTGTGTAGCTTTTTGCTTCAATTATTTTGTCTGCTCTCTGCTTCTTTTCTCTACGCCTTCATTTTGTGCAACTCATTTTCTTTGAAGAATCTTAAGGGGTCAGTTTTTCTTTATTCACAAGGAAAGATAGTGGAATATATGCTATGTTTACCAGTAGAAACAAATTTTAATGTTATTTAGTGGATTGTTACCAGTTCCAGCACAACGCAAAAACCAAGAAGAAATCCAACTATACTAGTTGTTTCTTATATATCTTAGTTCATTATTGTCTTGCTAATTTCAATAAACTATTAAGCAATACTAGACCATTGGTCTGTATCTGTATTCTCTCATTTTAGTCAAAACCAGTTCTCGCAAGAGTGAAAAGGGCCATGATGGAGAAGTTCAGTGTGAAGAGGATGAAGTTTCTGTTACTGAGATGAATTCAAATGAGATACAACAAGAAGACCCTTCTCAGTTGTCTGATATTCATTCACATGGGAATCCTGTAGGTGCCAATTCGATTCTGATATTAAGTATATACTCAAAAGATTTCACCTACCAGTGAAATATTGAAATGGCCCCTTGACAATTATGAACATATGGTGCCATTCTTAAGTAACTAAGTTGCTGAACTAATGGATAGAATTGGAATTGGGATTTTGGATCTGTGCTTTTAAAATAATGGGCTTGTTCCACATGCTGATTTCTTGTTATTTTGAAGATACCTTAATGACATAACAGTGGATGGTCTGTTGTAGCATAAAGATTTAGTTGGACATTGTTACCTGTAAGTTTTTGGAGCTGAAAAGAAAGCTACAAAATCGTTAATACTGAACGAATATCTATGCTACAAAATCGTGCAACTTTGTGCAATGTTAAAAGGGGTAGGGAGGTGTGCTAAAAGTGGTGTAGGGTGGCAGACGGGTTTTGATCTGTGGCAAGTAGTTTTAGTTGAGTAGAATTACCTAAAGTAGGTAGTCGGGTGATATTTTTGTATGTGGGTATGGAAGATGCAAAAACATATGCATGTCTTATATATTCTTTTTTCTTTTTAATTTTTGGATGTTAGCTTTGATTGATGTTGTGAGTAGATGACAAATGCCCTATATTTAATGAGTGAATAGGCAATAATATTTTTCGATTTAATAATCTGTTTTGCTTTTTCTACGTGTGTTATGTTTGTTTGTATGTATGCATGCATGTGTATGTAGGCAGTAGTTTAGTTTATTTGTTAGCATTGGATTGGAGTTAAAGTGAATAGATAAACATGTTCCTGTCATGCTTCTTACCAAATTGCTAAGTTAAAAGCCAAATCATCAACAGGATAAAGTTAACTTCCCATCAATAGAATTTAAGGATGATAAGATGCAGCAAAGCAAATCTTTTATGGAATCAAATTGATATGAAAACAAAGCAAAGGTGGATTCAGGCATTATTAACTGTGACTGTGAGTGACAAAAAATAGAATTTAGTTATTTTTAAATAAAAGTAGTTGGGTGACTGAAACAAATTTATGAGAATAATTGGGTGACTAAATACATAATTTACGCTATTAACAAATAAGTTGCACAGGGTAAACTATCAACAAATAAATTGCACAGGACTCCAGGAGAGAAACAAAATCTTAAAGCTCAGACAAACTAAAAGAAACATGAGGCCACATTTACGCAAAACATGCACAATGTAGCATTTTCTCGTGTTTAAAAGGTAATGAAATGTAAATGAAATAACTATATTGTTGGTCAAAGAAAATGGAAGCAGCCGGCTGCTTGGAAAAATGGGGGGCTGCCCAATTTTTTATTATTTTGTAATAGGAATAATTATAAAATTTAGTCATTGAACTTTAGGGTATTAATAAGATTAGCCCTTACGTCTTAACTATAAATACCCTAGCTCATTTAGTTTCAAAATCATCTCAAAATCCCAAATCATTTATTTCTCTCAACACTAGAGAGTTTTCTTGTGAGTAGTGAGTGTTTTGTAAACACCTTTAAATTTTCTCTTTTAGTAAAAGATCTTTAGCAGTCCGGTGACGTAAGCAAATTGGTTGAACTCCGTTATCAATTTTGGGTATTATTTTTCCGTTTTTATTTCTCATTCTCACTAATCTGGTTATAGGGAAATTACTCGTTCTCGGTTTATTTCCCAACAACTGGTAATCAGAGCTTTTGGTTGTGAATTTTGTCAATTTTTTCCGAGGTTACTATTCACGTGAATAATGAATTTCGCGAATAGTAAAATTTTGTCGGCGATACGAATTTGTCGACGGAGGTGTTCTATTCCACGACGGTTCGCGAAAATTGTCGGAACGATCCAAACGAAGCCAGATTCGAGTGGGAGCGATGGCTGTAGACGAAGAAGGTGAAAATTGAAAAGTTCAATTATGCGGACTTTGGCTTTTGGAAGATACAGATTGAAGATTTTCTGTACCAGAAAAATCTATATCAACCTCTCTCAAGAAAGCAACTAGAGGGCATGAAGAATGAAGACTGGGCTCTTCTCGACAGACAAGCCCTCGGAGTTATCCGACTGACGTTATCCCGCAATGTTGCTTTCAACATAGCAAAGGAAAAGACCACGGTAGGTCTTATGGCGACTCTCTCTAGGTAGGTCTTATGGCGACTCTCTCTAGTATGTATGAGAAGCCATCAGCCTCAAACAAAATGCACTTGATGAGGCGATTATTCAATTTGCGGATGACGGAAGGAGCATCAATGGCACAACACCTAAATGAACTCAACACAATCACAACCCAGTTAAGTTCAGTGGAAATTAAATTCGATGATGAAGTTCGAGCTTTAATTCTCTTATCATCTCTACCAGACAGTTGGAATGCTACTGTTACAACAGTCAGCAGCTCATCGGGAAACAACAAATTAAAATTCGACGATGTTCGGGATCTTGTATTGAGCGAAGAAATTCGACAGAGAGAATTGGGTGAAGCATCAACCTCCTCAGCCTTGCACACGGAGTCCAGAGGGAGAACTTCAGAAAGAAATTCAAATCGTGGCAGATCCAAATCAATAATAGGAAATAAAGATTTTACCTGTTATAATTGTGGCAAGAAGGGTCACTTTAAAAGAGATTGCCGAGCACCGAAGAAAAATACCGGTGCACAGGAATCTACCTACGTGACAGAGGAGACAGGTGATGCCATGATTCTAAGCGTCAACAGTCCGATTGAATCATGGATCTTGGATTCAGGGGCATCTTTCCACTCCACCCCATGCCGAGAAATCATGGAGAATAATTTCAGTGGTGATTTTGGGAAGGTTCATCTAGCTGATGATGAAACCTTGAAGATCGTCGGAAAAGGAGACATCCGACTAAAGTCGCCAAACCAGACCACCTAGACGCTGAAAGGAGTGAGACATATTCATGGCCTCAAAAGAAATCTGATTTCTGTAGGACAGCTTGATGGAGAAGGTTATAGTACAACCTTTTCAGGCTATGAATGGAAGATTACCAAAGGAGAACTCGTCATTGCTCGTGGTAAGAAGGCTGACACTCTCTATATAACCTCAAACTTAGAGAATATCATTGCTGCAGCAGATGCTGATGGAAAATCAAACCTATGGCACCAACGGCTTGGTCATATGAGCGAGAAAGGGATGAAGACACTTTTGTCAAAAGGGAAGCTGCCAGATCTAAAGAATGTAGATGTCAAACTATGCGAGGATTGCATCTTTGGAAAACAAAAGAAAGTCAGTTTTACAAATATTGGCAAGACACCCAAGGCAGAAAAGTTAGAGTTGGTTCATACTGATGTATGGGGACCATCTCCAGTTCCATCCCTTGCAGGCTCACTATATTATGTCACCTTCATCGATCATTCAACAAGGAAGGTGTGGGTTTATTTTTTTGAAGAAGAAATCAAAAGTCTTTGATACCTTCAGAAAATGGAAGGCCATGGTGGAAAACGAGATAGGTTTGAAAGTCAAGCGGTTGAGGTCTGATAATGGAGGAGAGTACAGAAATAGTAGATTTAGAGAATTTTGCGCAAATAATGGGATCAAAATGGATAGAATAGTTCCCATGACACCGCAGCAGAATGGCGTAGCAGAGCGCATGAACAAAACTCTGAATGAACGTGCCAAAAGCATGAGGATACACACAGGCTTGCCCAAATTGCTATGGGCTGAAGCTATCAACACTGCAGCTTACCTGATCAACCGTGGACCTCAGTTCATTTAGATGGCGGAATACCATAAAAAGTTTGGAGCAAGAAAGAAATAAACCTTTCACACTTAAGAGTGTTTGGTTGTATTTCTTATATACACACAGACTCTGCTAAAAGGAGTAAACTTGATGCTAAGTCCAACAAATGTGCCTTTGTTGGTTATGGCAGTGATGAGTTTGGTTACCGATTTTGGGACTATGAAAATCGGAAGATCATCAGAAGCAGAGATGTCATTTTCAATGAGAATGTGATGTACAAAGAAAGGGCAACCATAGAATCAAGTAGCTCCAATACCGAAGCTGAAACAAAGGAATTTGCTGAGTTCGAGAAGATTTCTAGAAATGATGTTAAGATCAATCCTGAAGCAGTTAAAGAAGAACCAGGCACACCATAACTGAGACGCTCCTCCAGAATTCCTAAACCAACCCAACGGTATTCTCTTTCTTTGCACTACTTGTTGCTGACTGACAATGGTGAACCAGAGTGCTATGATGAAGCAATACAAGTGGAGGATTCAGTCAAGTGGGAGTCTTCCATGAAAGATGAGATGGACTCGCCTATGTCAAATCAGACGTGGGAATTAGCTGAATTACCACTAGGCAAGAAAGCACTCCATAACAAGTGAATTTACAGGATCAAAGAAGAGCACGATGGGAGTAAACGCTACAAAGCGAGATTGGTTGTCAAAGGTTTTCAGCAAAAAGAAGGTATTGACTACAATGAAATTTTCTCTCCAGTCGTGAAACTGTCTACAATCAGACTGGTGTTGAAAATTGTAGCTGTAGAAAATTTACATCTTGAGCAGTTAGATGTAAAGACAGCTTTCCTTCATGGTGATTTGGAGGAAGAAATCTATATGAGGCAGCCAGAAGGCTTCATAGAGGCAGGCAAGAAAAACCTGGTATGCAGGTTGAAGAAGAGATTGTATGGTTTAAAACAAGCTCCTAGACAGTGGTACAAGAAGTTCGATAGCTTCATGGGTAGAAATGGTTTTACCAGATGCCAAGCAGATCATTGTTGCTACATCAAGAGGTTCGACGATAGCTTCATTATTTTATTGTTGTACGTTGATGACATGCTCGTTGCAGGCTCAGACATGCAAGAGATTATAAACTTGAAGCAAAAATTGTCGAAGCAGTTTTCTATGAAGGATCTGGGTGCTACAAAGCAGATTCTTGGGATGAGGATCAAGAGTGACACAAAGTCGGGGACTTTGATATTATCATAGGCTTAGTACATCAATAAAGTACTCTTTAGGTTCAACATGCAAGATGCTAAACCAGTAAGTACACCTTTAGGTGTTTATTTTAGACTCTCTAAAGAACAGTCACCAAAGACGGAGGAAGAACGTGCACACATGGTGAAGGTGCCGTATGCCTCAGCAATTGGAAGTCTGATGTATGCCATGGTTTGTACCAGACCAGATATTGCTCAAGCAGTGGGAGCTGTTAGCAGGTACATGAATAATCCGGGCAAGGTACACTGGGAAGCAGTCAAATGGATCCTCAGATATCTGCGGGGTACCACAAACAAAGCACTTTGTTTCAAAGGTGGAGATATGATACTAATAGGCTATGTAGATATTGACTTAGCTGGAAATATTGACATTAGAAGGAGCACTACAGGGTATGTCTATACTCTAGGAGGAACCGCAGTGATTTGGGTTTCTCAACTACAGAAGATAGTTTCTCTCTCCACAACTGAAGCAGAATATGTCGCTGTTACAGAAGCCAATAAGGAGATGGTTTGGCTCCAAAGTTTCTTGGAAGAATTAGGCAAGAAACAAGAAAACAATGTCTTGTATTGCGACAGTCAAAGTGCTATTCATCTAGCAAAGAATCCGTCTTTTCATTCCAGGATGAAGCACATACAATTGCGATATCATTTTATCTAGTCTCTTCTGGAAGATGGGATTTTGAAACTTGAAAGATCAGTGGAGCTCGAAATCCGGCAGACATGTTGACAAAGATGGTGACTATGGACAAACTGAAGTTGTGTTCAGCTTCAGTTGGCATGCTAGAATAAAAGATGAGAAATACTGCTGCATTGATCGAGGTGTGAAGACAGATTGAAATTAGTCTTCAAGTGGGAGATTGTTGGTCAAAGAAAATGGCAGCAGCCGACTGCTTGGAAAAATGGGGGGGGGGGCTGCCCAATTTTTTATTATTTTGTAATAGGGATAATTAAAAAATTTAGTCATTGAACTTTAGGGTATTTACAAGATTAGCCCTTAAGCTTTAACTATAAATACCCTAGCTCATTTAGCTTAAAAATCATCTCAAAATCACAAATCATTTTTTTCTCTCAACACTAGAGAGTTTTCTTGTGAGTAGTGAGTGTTTTGTAAACACCTGTAAATTTTCTCTCTTAGTAAAAGATCTGCAGCAGTCCAGAGACGTAAGCAAATTGGCTGAACTCCGTTATCAATTTCGGGTATTATTTTTCCATTTTTATTTCGCATTCTCACTAATCTGGTTCTAGAGAAATTACATGTTCTCGGTTTATTTCCCAACATATATGCTACTATTCCTGGAAAATTTCTCAAATTATTTGCATTTGTGTGGAAGTTTAGGGAGTTATATTACAAATCCTTGTGGCTGTATTCTTATAATGTTACTTCTAAATCAATGAGGAATATGCAGAATAAAAGATGAATGAATTCTTAGCAGCATCATGGAAGGTTATAGAATTACAACTAGTTAAAATGTAAGATTGTTTCACAAAGAAAATTATAGGATAAATTATACCTTTAGTACCTAAACTATTGTTTTTATTATATTTTGGTACCCAAACTTTATTTTTTTTCAAAACCACATCTAATATTTAGTTTAGGTTTCAATTTGGTACCCGTTGTTACAAAACTAACAGAACTGATGACATAATATATTTTTTTTATTTCTTTTCAATGATAATGTGACATTACCTTATGGTGACGCGTTAACATCACCGTTAAGTTTTTAACGGTTTCGAAGCAAAATAAAATTTGAGTACCATAATGGAACAAAAGTAATAGTTTAGGTACTAAATATATAGCTTACCTTTAAAATTATAAACTTCTTATTTTTAGTAAAAACATAATTTAACAACTGAACATATTTATGACTAAAATAAGTTCAAAAAGAGATAGTGATAGATGTATATATATTGAGATCGATGTAAGTATGTGTTTATTTATATGTATTAATATTGTGAGATATGTACATACTTACATTGGTATAAATTTGGTACCTAGAAATAAATATATGCTTACGTTGGTGTAAGTATGTACATCTATCACCATCATGTAGACCTGCCAAATTTGACATGTATCGGAATACTTGAACCGATTTATCTGATTTGGGATTCGATATAGACCCGAATATGATGACTTAAAATTTATTTGAAACCTGAAATAAATTGAATCGAACCGGAATCAACTCGAATTTTAGTTGAACTGAAAGCAACCCAAACCAAAAGCAACACGAACCAAAAACAAGCCGAACCGAAATCAAGTCGAACCAAAATTAACCCGAACTTAAATCAACTCAAAGCTAAACTACCGAACCAAAAGCAAACCAGATTTAATTTACTCATATTCGATTCAAACCATACTTCGATCCAACTTTAACCCGA
The DNA here is from genome assembly GCF_006381635.1 of Hibiscus syriacus. Taxonomy (NCBI): domain Eukaryota; kingdom Viridiplantae; phylum Streptophyta; class Magnoliopsida; order Malvales; family Malvaceae; genus Hibiscus; species Hibiscus syriacus. The sequence continues at coordinate 6,863,227 of NW_024062800.1, read as the reverse complement.
TAATTGAATCTAAGTGAATAAATAATTTATTATTATTATTATTATCTTGTATTTTTAATAATTTTATAAATAGTAAAATGATGTATGTTTTATTCTCATTTTGTATTATACTACTAGTTAATCGTCGCCTTTAGTAATAGTTGAATGGTTCAATATAATATTTTTCATTTAAAAGATATTCTCTGTATCTGATCCAATAACTTTTAAATTATTTAAAAAATATTTGATATGAAAGACTATAAAATAAAATTACTCATACCCAAAATTCTAGATTATGTGATTAATTTTAATTCGCATCACTTAAATGGTGGAAGGCTTATTAATAAATAAAGGGAACGAATATAATTAGAGTTTACGTTTAGACTACTTTAATTTTGTTTTACAAGAACAATTTATTTAATAATTAAAGTGTTTGGTTAAAAAAAGTAACAAATAACTTATTTTTATAATATATAAATATTTATTTGTGTTTGTAATTTAAAATAAAAATATTATCAGAAGTGTAATATTATTTATAAAATTATTTATATCAATATTCATTTGAATATAATTATTATATTATTTTTTAAATTTAATAAATATTATATTTATAATTAGACATAAAACTTCTAATTAAAAAAATTTAATTGAGAATAAAAAATTATAATTTATAATTTAATTCTTCACCAAATAGTTTACACCATAAACTTTTCATGTTAGATCAATACCAAACTCAAGTCACAAAATCTAATGTCTTATAGGCTTCGGTCAAATTGTTATCCATAAATGATAGTGTAATTTGAAACATTGAATGTTTGAAAGCTAAACTTGAACGTAATGATAAGATTGACCAACAAAAAAAAATACTTTTTCTTATAAGAATATTTCAATAATTTTATATATACTTGATTGGACTCATACTTAACTCAACCTGAATTGACCCAAAAATCTAAAGATTGACCCGAACTAAAACTGATCAATCCGATTAGGGGTGATCATTTGATCAAGTCGAGTCGAGTCAAAAATTGAGTTATTCAAGTTGAGGAGGTATATTTTACAACTCGAACTTAACTTCAAATTCTTCTGAGTTGAGTTGAGTTATTTGAATTTCTATGCTAAATTTATTATAATTATTTATAGTATCATGGTAAGGATTGGTTCTAATTTTTTGACTTTCTATAACCATGTAAGATATGTATATTTTATATTCTTTTCACATTATAATGTAATTTAATATATCAAATACAATCTAAAATTATAAAATATATTCAAAATGTTATATTTTTCTTTATTTTGAGGGTAAAATATTGATGGGGTATAAAAGAGTTGAGGAGTTAGTGGAAAGAAAGAATTTACTAACAATTACAGTCAAACAACCAAATTGAGTAAAATGCAATGTTAAGGGTCTAAATAAAAAAGAGAGTACATTTTTAGTTAAAATAAGAATTGAAGTTAGATAGGTATTCTATAGTGGTATACGATCATGTGATTCAAATTTGGTAAAAACGAACTTAAAATAAAGGACGAATTGATGAAATAAGGAAATTATGAAAAATTGAGTGACTAAATTGAAAAATAGAAAACTTGTTACCGAAAAGAGGAATTGAAAGTACATATGTATTCTACGATGGTTTAGGAGCATGAAGTTCAAATGTTGTTAAAAATAGACTTAAAATGAAGGAGGAATTGGATGAATAATGAAATCAAGGGCTAAATCGTAAAACTGTCAAAATAAATATTAAAATTTACTTTTTTTTCAAGTTACTTGAAATTTTAAAATTTCAACTTGACTAGAACTCGAAAACTGCATTGATAATTCAAGTTAACTGGAATAACTCTAATTTGAAAATATCGATTTTTCGAGTCAAATCAAGTTTTGCTCACCCTTAAATATGATATTGAACCGATCTGAAAATCGAATGATTTTATATTGAATTGATCCGAAATCAACCGATCTGGTATTGACCTGAGTAGAAAACCAACCGATCCAATATGACCCGACCTAAAAACTAACCGAACTAATTTTGAGTTGATCCAACCCGAATTACCATAGACCCGAATAAAAATTGAATCCAAAATAACCCGACCCGAACCCGAATCAAGTCTCAAATTGAAATAACCCAACCCAAACACGATCGGAATGAACTATTTGCCACCTCTTCCATCATGGTACTTAGAAACAAACACATACATACATCAATATAAGTATGTACATCTAGATTAATGAGTTGAAATTCAAATATAAAAATGGAGGAAGCTGTTATTCTAATATTTTTATGAGAAAATATCAATAATCAATAAACGAGCTTTCAACCAAACAAAACACAATTCTATTCGCATATATTCATTTATTAAATGAATATTTTTTTTATCATATTCTTTTATTTAACTTAATAAACGAACATTATACGAATAGTTCATCGAATGTTTTGTTCATTTACACTCATATGTTTAGTCATATTTATAACTACCCGATTTTTTGTGTCAAGTTTGAGTATTGACCTAGGAAGTTACTTAATATTATTGAATATAGCACGGAGGTCTAAAATTCAAATTCGGGTTCAATCGAGTAAGAAATTGGTCTTATTAGAGATAAAAAAAGAGATTTTTTAAGCTTGAAGTGATAGGAAAGGGATCTAGAGTGTAATTTTCTCATTGGGAAAATCATGACAAATTTGTGAGGATTCTTTCTTATTATAGATACGGGGTTTGTGGAAGAACAAAAAGCTTTCTTCCTTCATTTTATGTTCTTTATTCTCATTCTTTCTTTCTTTTTTCTTTCTTATAGAGTAAAAAAAACATCACCTTTCCCCATTTTATTTTTTAATCTAAAAATCTAGAGGTAAGACTCATAAACTAGAGTTCTTAAGTTTCATGAAAAGCCCACCATGTCCTCCAATGGTGGGTTTGAACTTTAAGAAGGTTTTAGGGAGGATTTAATTTACAAGAGCTTCATCCAATGTTTCTATTATGATTTCATGAAGCCTAAGTGTTTTTCAACAAGTTATAACCCTTCTTTTGGTGCTGGAAATATCTTGGAAGCTTGGGATTGGTGGTAAAGTGGTTCATGACCCCAAAGATCAAGTTCAAGGAAATGTTGATTCTTGGGTTAGCTAGAGAGGTTTTTGGGTTTCTAGGAGATGAGGTAACACACTATAACTCTTCCTTACTACTTGTAGTGCACAACATTTAGTATGACTTGCTTGTATGGGATGGAAAAACATGTTGAGGCTTAGGTGCTCGATTATTTGTAATGGAGTTTGCTAATAAAAATAGTTATCAATCGAGCATTTATATGGCCCCTTACGAGGCTTTGTACGAACGAAAGTGTAAGACTCTATTGTGTTGGATATAGCTCAATGAGAAAAAATAGTTTATCCTGATTTGATCCGAGAGATAGAAGAGAAGGTTCTATTGATTCAAGGTTGTATGAGGGAGGCCTTTGACATGTAAAGATCATATGTGAACCTAAAGCGTGAAGATATTGAGTTTACCGTGGATGACAAAGTATTTCTCAAGGTGTCACCTTGGAAGAAGATACTTTGCGTTGGGCGTAAAGGAAAGTTGAGTTTGCGTTTCATATGACCTTAAGAAGTACTTGTTGAACTAGTGATTTATCAGTTAATTTTACAACCAGAGGTGGAGCACATCTATAATGTGTTTCATGTGTTGATGCTCCGAAGGTATTATTCCAACCCTTTCTATATCAATATGGTATAACATATTTAGGTGAGCCATTACTTGTCCTACGAGGAAGAGCCATTGTGAATCTTGGCCTAATAAACAAGAAGATTTTTCCCGTAAAGGTTTGTAGAAGAAATCAAGATGTCGAGGAGGTAACTTGAGAGCCTGAGGAAGCTATACAACTTCAGTAACCATATTTATTTCATTCAAGTAAATATCGAGGAAAAATTTATTTTTAGGAGGGTAGAGTTGTAACACTCTAAATTTTGGATTAATAATTTGGGCTTGATTGGGGTTAGGATTGAGCCCAAATATCTATAAAAAGGAATTTTTTAATTAAGACTAAAGAAGGAATGACTAAAGTGGTAATTAACCCATTTGTTGTTGTAAAGGATAAATTTCATTTATGTTGAATGATGTAATCAGGTAAAATATTAGGAAAAACTTATTTATCTCTTTTTCATTTTTCGCTCCACCTTGTCTTCTCCTCTTCTTCATGTCTCTCTCTTTTCCCTAAAGCTTTGGAACATTAAAGGTGATAACTTTTTTGTCCTACCTTTTTTATATGAAATTTGGGGTGTTATCGGGTATTAACCTTATTCAATAATTTATATTAATTTATTTAAATGTTTTTATTTTTTTCTATTACTTTATTTAGATGTTTTGTTATTTTAAATTATGACATTGTAGATTATTGTTTCTTTCATCCTTAAAGTTGATAAAATGAACCATATTTCATTATTTTCTTATTGCTTACTAATTTCTAATAATGTCTTATTGTAAGGCCCCAAATCCCGGGTTAGGAGTTCGTGTTAAATCGCGAGGGCCTTAGATAAACCCATTAGCTTTGTAAGAAAGCCTTAGTCTAAGTGAGTGTGAACTTGGGCTTTTGTTGGGCTCAAAAGATATTAAAAAGGGTATTTTTAATATTGGGTTCAAATCAGAAGGACTAGAAGAGCAATTATCACGTTTTTAAAACAAAGGTTGATTCCCCTTCATTGTTGGAGAGGTCACAATTGAAACACTCTTTTGTCTTTTCTTCTCCTCCATTCACATCTCATTCTCCTTCTCACTCAATTCAAGAAAAGTGATAATTTTGTTGAACATTCCTCTTTATTCCAGGAGTCTAAGGTAAGAAATGAAATATCCATCTCCTAAGCTTTCTTTCAAGCTCATCTTCTCATGTTTTGACCATGGAAAACCTTAGGAGGGGGTTTAAGATGGGTTTTAGGTTTTGAGGTTCAATGATATTCCTATTCCATTTTTAAATCTTAGGAATCATGTTTCTAACCTACTTAAATGTCTATATTTGTTGGTAATTCATTTTATTACTTATGTTTAGTGAAAGAAGTGGGTGAGAGCTCCAAGGTTAAGGGCAATGAGAAATTGGTTCTTGTATGAGTTGAGGACGTCTCTAGAGTATATGAATTAAGATAACACATTTTTAACTTATCTATACCACTTGTAGCTCATTAGGTGTGCATTGTTGGTTAGTTGAATTTATGAAACATATAAGCATATCCATGGAAAATTTTAGTTTTTAGTGTTTTTTAGCATGATTAATGACTTATTATGGCCTCTCTTAACACACATAAGACTTGAATAACGTTTGGGAACCTCAGTTGGACTTTTGGGAGAAATGGGTTAATATTTCATTCTTAAACAAGGTATTTTAGGGTTTAAGGATCAATAATAGAAGAACAATACCGATACTATTCATCTGATAGCCTAATATAAGGGGGTTTTGGGTTAGAAGTATCAATACTCGTTCATATGGTATCGACACTCCTGGTTAGGTATCGATACTCGTACGAGGGGTATCGATACTAGGTTCACTTTGTAAATTCCAATAGCCAATTATGGTATTGATACTTAGGGGAGTATCGATACTGAGGGGTAGAGTATCGATACTAAGGGTATCGATATTGAGTTAATTTTAAAAAAATCAAAGAAAATTTTGGCATTAATACTCATGATAGTATTGATAACCTACTTCAGAGGTATTGATACCTTAGTTCAGAGGTATTGATACTCTAGCTAAGAGTATCGATACTACCCATTTCCCTCATATTAAAATAGCCATTTTTAGTACTGATACCAAGGGTGGGCTTTGATACTCAAGGGCTAGTACCGATACTGACAAACACAGTATCAGTACCAGCGTACAGTTTTGGGTAAGAAGCCCAAATGATTAAGGGGTTAGACTCGATGGGCCCAATAATTCCAGAATATCATCGAAATAAAACTACAGGTGATAACAGTAATAAACAATGATACAACTAGAAAAAATATCAACTACGATAACATAAAACTAGCCTTTTTATGACTCTCGAGAACTAGCTAGGACACTCAAGATACTTTAGAAGTTGAGGATTATCTTGTTTGTTAGGAATATTTAGATATATCTTAACTAGTTCCAAGGCACTTCAGTTGCCGACTGGTAGTATATGCCCCAAGAATTGACAGAATAAATTGATCGGTGTATGCTTCTGATGTAGAAAATTCTAGATCTTACCCCGATACCCAAGGTTATCCCAAATAGGCTAGGGTGTCATCCTGAGATACAAAAAAAATCCTCTGATCACACCACTAGACCTACCTCTGCATATTTCAGATGCATTTGTATGCCCATGTTTCCACTTGTTAGCTTGTTCATGAAATGAATGCATGTAGTATAGAATAGTAATTAGTGTGAAACAGAGCTTGTGAGCTTAGCTTTTGGAAATTGTTTCTATGCGTAGGTTTGTAGGGGGATCGTTGAGGAGTCTATCGCATAGTCACATTCAAGATTAGCTGCAGTTTAGAGTACGTCTTGAGCCATCATAAAGGGCATGTATTGTCATAGACCCTTATATTATTTCGAGTCTTAACTCTATTCAAAATTTTTGTATTTTGGAGACTTACCATTGGGAGCTCCTCTTATTTTTTAAATTTGAATGTTATGCTTTATTTTATAACTGCTATGAATGTTTTCATTTGATACTTGCAAATATTTTTAAAGAAAATGTTTTGGATCAACCACTTCCATAGTCTAGTGTAACACTTTAGTCCTTGGATCTTCTATTCATATCGGATCAAGGTGTTATATTTAGTGGTATAAGAGTGTTAGGTTTAGTCGTTTCTAGGGCCCGCATGATAGAGTTAGTAAGTGTCCGTTTGTGTACATGCCTCTAGAGTGTCAAGAGTAATTAAGTCTTTAGAATAAAGATAATGACCTCTATTTCCTTTCTAAATGCATACTTGGGTGATGACTGATAATACTAATCCGACCCATGAGGGTAGGAATGAGAGTTATGCCTCTTTAGCGGGCAACACGCTAGACGAATTTGTACCAAACTATAAGGATTATAGAATCCAGAGTATACAGGGGTCGACAAGGCGACCTTCTTCAAGGATCTCTCGTCCGTGCTTAGGAAGATAGTCCGTGTCATTCCTAGGACGCCAGCTATATCTTTACCCCAACAACACCATCAGCCCCACCCGTAGCAGCTCCCTGGGAGTCTCCAATCGAGAGACTCTATTGGTACAAGACCATAAACCTTTATGGTTTTAGGGACGAAGACCTCATCACTATAGATTAGTATCTTGGAGAGATCCTTTGTACGCTGTGCCAGTTACACCTCACCCATGAGGGCAAGTTAGAGTGTGTCATCGCTCTTCTAAAGGGTGATGCGATTGATTGGTGGAAGACGATGAAGATAGATATGAAGTCAGAGAGTCCCACGTGGGAGTTTTTTTTAGAGTTTCGATAGAAGTACATTAGAGAGGTTTAAACAGATGATATTAGGGACTATTTTCTATATTTGATGCATGACTACAAGATAGTGTTTGAGTATGAGTGAGATTTCCTCAGACTGAGGTGGTACGTTCCAGAGCTAGTGGTGATTATGGCCCACTAATGTAGGAGGTTCAGGGAGGGCCTTCACCTGGATATGCTTACCTATTTAGCACCTGGAGTAAGAGAGCTCATACATCAAGTGATTCAACGGGATAGATTCGGAGAGCCCTAGAGTCATATAGACCTTCCCAGGTGTCAACCAAGAGAGTCAGGGGTTTGCAGATCTCGTGTAGGCAACATTCAGGTCCATCTAATGGACTACTGCAGAGCTCAAGTCGTAGGGTTAGATCTAGCCATCATAGGATGCCCCTATCATAAGCTTATAAGATAAGTGTTAGTAGGTTAGAATGGACTCAATCTCACCCAATGTGCTCGACATAGTGTAGAGGACATCCCAAAGAGTGCTATAGAGAATCCAAAGGTTGCTTTAGTTGTGACTCGTTAGAGCATTTTTCAGGGATTATTTTAGGGCTCAGAGCATAGCTTCCGCATGACGCAAAGGTCAAAACCACATATCCAGTGAGACCAAAGGTCTTCGAGGGGTGGCAGAGCTACTTCAGGATAGTTCAACAGGGGTACCGCTAGATCAGTGGCCAATCTAGAGCCTAGAGTGGCCTAATGCCAGTATGTTGTCTGAGCCCAAGAGGAGTGTTACACAGTCGATGTGATATCATGTACCTTTATCGTATTTTCCATTCTAAATACTACTTTAGTAGATCTAGGGTCCACATACTCCTATATATGTTATAACGTGGTCCAAGAAAAAAAACATTATAATCGAGGATTTTGATATAGGGTTCGAGTGTCTAGTCCCCTAGGGTTGGACATCCTTGTCAATGAAGTTCATCGACAGTGCCTAGTCAAGATTTAAATCTAAAATTTTCTAGCTAATTTAATGGAGTTTCTATTTTGAGAGTTTTACATGATTCTAGGCCTAGATTGGCTTTTAGAGCATGATGCTAGTTTGAGGTCTAAAGCTAGGTAACTTAAACTCAGGGGGAATGATAGGACCAAAGAAGTGATGAATAACGAGAAGTCGGGTTGCTCTATCAATGTTTTTTGTACCGTAGTAACTCAGATGTTAGTTGATCGGGGATGTGAAGCCTTCTTAGCTCACATAGTGGACATTTGAGTTGTAATTTCGTTACTAGGGGATATCCGTACAGTGTAAGAATTTCTATATGTGTTGCTAGAGAAGTTACTTGGGTTGCCACCTGATCGAAAGGTAGATTTTAGCATTGAAGTGTTTCTAGGTTCGACTTTGGTGTCCATTGCACCCTATCGCATGGGACCGACGAAGTTAAAGTAGTTAAGGAATCAGATCCAAGAGTTATTGGATAAGGGTTTCATCCAACCAAGAGTTTTTTTAGGGAATGCCAGTTCTCTTCTTCAAGAAGAAGGATGATATGATGAGGTTGTACATCAATAACCGATAGTTGAATAAGTTAACCATCAAGAATTGTTAACCTCTTACTAGATATACTTGAGGTCATGATATTACCAGTTGAAGATAAAATATGCCGACATAGCCAAGAAAGAGTTTAGGATAGGATATGGTCACTACAAGTTCCTTGTAATGTCATTTGGACTCACCAATGCCCTGACGACATTTATGGAATTTATGAATCGATTCTTCCACCCCTATTTAGATCACTTTATGGTAGTCTTTATAGACGACAGTCTTTTGTACTCACGGTCCAAGGAAGAGCATGATCAATACCTCGGGTTCATTACTGGGTAGCGATACTCTAATCGCTCTTACTACACTTTCCCTTAATTCGCCCTCGAATTAGAGGGACAACTACACGTTCACCATTCGCTGATATTCTTACTATATGAAACCTCGCAATTATCTCATCATACCACTTGTCGGTACACCATCTGTAATGATCTTTCATTGCTAGATATTCAGCACGATGTGTATAAGGATAATTTGGTAATTTCGGTTCCCAAGGGCATTTTAGTAACCTCCCGCTCCTATGCTAGATGCTAGATCTCAACCAATATTCAAATCCTCACTATTAAGTCTATTGGACATCTTGAAGTCACTCAACCACTCAAGTATTGATATCAGGCCTTCGGTATGGAGACCAGTCCTACGGTTTGGAGACCAGCGGTCTCAAGACCAAGCATCCGATCTCGATACTGAGCATCTGGTATTGATACTACAACCCTCAGTATCGATGCTAAGGGATTGATATCGATACTCCCCTCTAAAATTACCCAGATTTCATCATAATTCATCTAGCATCGACACTATTCATCTAATATCGATACTCGAACCCATAAATGTCTTACTTAGGCTCGGAAAACACCCAAAAATCATCCCAATGGTCTTAGTTTGGTTCCTAATAAAGTGGCATAAAAACACCTTATTTACATCTAAAACGTCATTTAATCATGAAATCAAATTTAAACCCTAAAATTATCAACTACTCAAATCTTAGCAATTCATCATATTTATGAAAGCCTTAACACTCCAAAGGATTAGAAATACGCTATCTTGATGTTTGAATCCTGAAATGAAACTTCTTTAGCTAGAAATCACCCCACCATGACTTGGATGATAAACCCCCAATTTTCTCTTGCAAACAAGAAACCTAAAGCTTTAATTCATTAAAAAGTACTGCTGATAGGATTATGGATAAATTTGAAACATGAAAAGGACTCATGGTCTTACCATGTGCTATGGGACTTGGAGAGGGAGAAAGAAAATGAGAAGGGAATAAGAAATGAAGATAATAACAAGATGAAAAGGTATAAAAGGTTTCATCTTTCGTAAAAAACAATGGGCTAAAAGCTTTCATCTTAAAAAAAACAATGGACTAATTACGCCTTTGGTCACTCTTCATATTTCCACTATACAAAAATCCCTCTTTTTATTTAAAATGGGCTCGATCCATACCAATCCAGCCACACTTGGCTCAACAACTTTACTTATAAATTCCACGAGGTCTACAAGCCTATCGGACAAACCCGAAACTACTAGCCTGAAATTTAGGTGTTACACTTCTTAGAGGGCATGTACTGTCATAGACTATTGTATTATTTCGAGTCATAAATCTATTCAAAATTTATGTATTTTGGAGACTTACCATTGGGAGATCCCCAAATATTTTAAATTTGATTGTTATGCTTTATTTTATAACTCTTATGAATGATTTTCATGCGATATTGGCAAGTATTTTTAAAGAAAATTTTTGTATCAACCATTTTAGTTGTCTAGTACAATGCTTCAGTCCTTCGATCTTCAAGTCAGATCGGATTAGGGTGTTACACTTATTTTATGTTTACTTCACTTTAATTAAATGCTCAACTTCAAATTCCTAACTCTAGCAATGTATTGAGAAAGACAATAATGATAGTTTTATTACTGCTTGGGAAACACATGGTGACTAATCTAAATAATTTTAGTGGTAAAGAAGTTTTTTTTTAGATATGCTTTGAGCATATCTAAGTTGTATTGATATGGAGATGAGTATGATAACTAAAAACGATAATTTTTAAAATTATAAGAAACAAATATAAAAAATGTATTTTAAATATATAATAAATTTTAGAATTTTGAAAAGTTGTTAAAATATCATAAATATTCACTAAAATTCATAGTAAAATAAAATTAAAGTTCATAAAAAATTATAGTATCGAAGTGCTAAATTTCAAACAATGACCTAAGTCTAAACCAAAAATCAATAATGTAAATTAATCATTGTTAACATCTTTCAAGATTAACTTGTTCTCTCAATTTGACTCATTAAATGAGATTTTCACAAATTGCACACATAATCTCTTCAAAAATAAAATAAATGTTAAATATAAATCTTAAATTGTCTAAAAAGTAAAATTATATTATAATTCATTTATATCCTTTTTTTTATTATTTTTTAAATCTCAATATTAGTTTTGGATATGTACCTGAAGATTATATGTCATCTTCAATACACCCAAAAAAATAATATACTTATTACCACATTTTCGGTTGTTCCCATCCTTTATCGTTTCTTAGCCTTAAATTAGGATATCATTCCCTAGATTTTCCTCCTTTGTCACTCACAATAATTCTGCAACATCTGATAATACATCATTTTAGCCATCATTATCATCGTAAAATTTCATGTTAAGAATGTGAACGTATAAAATTTTAGAGTAGACCAAACTTATAAAATCTTAAGAGGGCGAAAATAGATTATCATTAAAAATGCAAAAAATATAAAATATAGGAGAATTTAAAAATTTTAGGGGGCGACTGCCCCCACCCGCCCCCTAGGTCCATCCCTATTGTAGTTTTCCACATTAACATGGATTTAAATTACAGTTATAGTCATGTTTTCAATTGCATTGCATTTATCGTAATTGTGGATATAACAGACGCTATTACGATTATTACGAGTATAACGATTATGCAATAACAGTTTCAGATGACATGGTTATCGGTATATAATGGATGTTATTGTGATAACGAAATGTTATTTAAATCCCTACATATTTGTATCACAACCTGTATCATGTTGATTAGGGATGGACTAGGGGCAAGTAGGAACAGTCGCACCCATGAAGTTTTAAAATTACTATATATTTTAGACTTTTCAATGTATTTCTTATTGAAAATTTGTTTTCACCCCCCTAAAATTTTATAAGTTCAAGCTCGCCCCTGAAATTTGAAAAGTTTAAATTCGTCCCCATAACATAAAATCATGCGTTCATCCGTGATTGTGATCATAAATGTGATAATAATCCCCATTAGTTTACTTTCCATCACTTCATTCGTTTCTTCTAAAATATTGAGAAATATAGTTACATAAGTTGAAGTGGGGAAAAAGGAAATAGGTGACTTGAGATGATAAATGAGTAGTTGTCTGAAATAACTATGAATAAACTGAAACTATGAGGATCTAGTGCAGTGTATTACAACCCCATATTTTCATGGTTATAGGTTTGGATGGAAAAAAACCCTTTTACCTTTCTATGCTAAATTCACAAGTCAACATTTGCTGGAAGCTTGGAATCATCCAAAAACCATGTGGTAGAAAGTTAAACTAGTAAAGTTCAACCCCTAAACCAGAATAGGCCTAAAGTGCCACATTAAGAGGTTGAGACAACCCCTTATTTTCAAAATATGTTCATTTTCATTTGAAAACATACTGCATGGTATCAAAATAAACATACATGAGAATTATAAAATATTTTATAAACTTGAGCTCATTACACATTGTTTAAAATAAAAAAATAATAAAAACTTAGAATTTGGTAAACCAAATACATGAGTAAGATTCTATGAATATATATGCCCACTAAAACTACAATACAATACTTTGAGGATGATGCTAGAAGTCCTACTATGGCGGTACTCTACGAATAGCTTATGCTAATAACCTACAACCGGAAACATCCAACTATTGAGCCTACAAAGACGAGAAGCTTAATCGCTAATCTAGAGCAACATTATGGGTCTCATAAACGTAAGCATGCTAAAGACATGGTACTAAAAAATATGTATATGCATGATCTGGGCCAAGTGCTACCTACTTAAGGTTTAATTATTTTATCACTGAAGAAGGAGTCTTATGCTTCCCTTAATCTTGTACTAAGGGCCTCGCCATAGGTACACCTCTATTGGGTCTCTACCCACACTAACTGTAACTTCTATGCATTCTCTAAATACGACAGTAACATTGTTATGCATTATCTGAATGCAACATTTCTACTATCTGGTCTCACATAGCCATCATACACTAGTTTAATGAGATAGCCTGATGTCACACATCATCGATGAAATTCCCACTAAACTGTTGCACGATCTCCTGGTCTCACACAACAATTAGGTAGATCATATAGGGGGAATTCGATGTCACTTAGCATCAGTACAATTCTCACTCAATTATGTATTTTCTCATTCTCACACAACCATCAAGCCCAGCTCTAAAGATATATGTTGTATTGGACTGATGCAACTATACATGAATAACTAAGGACCCTAAGGTGTATAACACTAACAATGCCCCACTAGGGCAACTAAGGTAGCCTGACTACTCTCTAGCATAGCTAGACACACTATAGTGAGGTCACCCTTTCACTAGTTTCTATCTCACTCGTTCTCTTACCTAGAATGTTATGAAAGGGTTTATTAGTTTGGTACTTATGTTAGTTTACTAAGCGGCTCTATTGTTTTATTTATTACTTTAGGGCGTTTTAATTATTCTTTGTCTTTAGAGAAGTCTCTATGCATTTCGTGATTTTTACGATGACTACTGTGTTTGTTGTTTGCTATCTGTAACAGTAACTAGCACGATACCTGACTTAGGTTCATTACTGGGTAGTGACACTCTAATCGCTCTTATCGTGCTTCTCCCTAATACCCCTTGAATTAGACGAACGGCTTATACGTTTTTAGTTTACTAACATTATCAAAACACATGTTTTTTCTATTACTAAATCTAGCTTACTTATTGTATCGCTTGTCGGTCCATCCTTTGCAATGATCCTCATTCTTAACTATTTGAAATGTGCTCGATTGAAGATACTTTGACATATTACACTTAGTATGATTACATAGATTGTAACTCATTCCTACGAACATTTTTTAGGTATCTTTGGTCATTTATGTCCTTTACGGACTAATTTCTACCAATACGGAACATCCTTAGCTTTATGGGTCTTAAAGAGGTCAAATCTTACCATCCAAAGTGGGTAGTACCGAAAATCTACTTGGAGTATCCTTACCCTAGGATCAAGTACCGATATCTATGAGTATCAGTACCAAAAATGGCTTATGTTGCTAAATATTTGGCCCAATATTGTTACCAAGTACCCTGAGTATTGATACTGTAGGGGAAATATCGATACTCTCCCTATAAGTATCGATACTCCCAGTTAAAATTGCCTAAAATTCATCCTTATTCATCCAGTATCAATACTATTCATCCAATATCAATACTTGAACCCAAAAATGTCTTATTTAAGCTTGGAAAACACCCAAAAATCATCCCACATATATTACTTTGGTTCCTAATCATGTGCTAAAGCTTTAGAAGGTTACTTATGGTCATAAAGTATCATAAAAACATATATTTTACATTAAATTCATCATTTATGGCATGAATTAAGTATGAAAGCCCAAAATGCTCAAATATAAAAATCTTAGCAATTCTTCATGCTTATGAAAGCCTTAACGTCCCAAAAGAATAGAAATACATTACCTTGGTTAGAGAATCTCGAAATGAAGGTCCTTTTGCTAGATATCACTCTCTTTCAAGGCTTGGATAATAAAGCCACCACCTTTTTTTATGTAAAACATGGAAGCAAGTTTTTGAATTACAAACAACGTTACTGAAAGGTTTAAGGACGGATCTGAAGTATGAAAAAGACTCAAAAACTTACCTTTAAGCTATGACAATTAGAGAAGATGAATGAGAATGAAAATAAATGAAGGGAAGAAGATGAAGAGAGAGATATAAAAGCTCTCATCTTTTAAAAATGTGATAATTATGTTTTTGGTCCATTCTCATCTTTCTACTATGCAAAAATCTTCTTTTTATGGTTAATTCAACCCAACGGCTTCAATTACGAACTCTAGGAGATCCACATACCTCTTGGGTAAACCCAAAACTACTAGATCATAATCTGAGATGTCATAACTCTCCCTTCCTTCAAAGAAATTTCATCCTCAAAATTTTCTCGGATCGAATAACAACTTACTCTTGGGTTAAACACTTAGAATCCTTGAAGGCCTAAACTCTTATCGGGTCTAATTTTGTATTTTACCAATTTTTATGCGTGTTATATATTTTTTGGTTTAATTTTCGTTTAGTCACTGCATGTTTAGTGTGTTTTTATATTTTGGTCATGTGTAGTGATAGTTTTATTTTTTAAAATAATTAGGGACTGATTTAGTAATTTTCCTTTTTTATTTCAATTATATATTTTAGGCTAGAAAAATGGAATATTTATGAAATAACCCCCGTAGTTTATGCATGCTTGTATTTCAAACCAAAATTTATCTTTTTATTTATTTTAATTTGTCCATGCAAATTTTAATTTATTTTAATTTAGTCCATATGATTTATTTATTTTTATTCTTTGTAATTAGAACACTTAATATTAAAAATGCTCATTTTAGTCACCTGTATACTTTATTTTTGTTTTAATTTTGGCATGATGGTTTGATTGTTTATGTTTTAGTCCTGCTTTTATTTTTGTTTTAATTTTTGTATGTTAGTTCATTTTAGTCCTAATTAATTTTGCATGATACCCTCATAAGCATCACTTGACTCAATTCAAAATAAATTGACTAAGGGTAATATTCAATCATTTTAATATTGTCGTAACGTATAAGAAAGTTGTTTTCGATAATTTTAAAATGAAAATCTATCCCATTTATTGAAATGAATTAAATTGAATTTATTTTAATATTTCGGGATTGGGAAAAAGATCATGTTCTTTTAATTAAATTCATTGAGAAAAGAGTGTTATATCGAATCTAAGGTCTTGTCTTAATATATTTAAATAATTGTACATCCTTATTCTCATTAAATATTGGTAAAACAAATAGTAATATATTTTCATTTCAGTCGGAGTAATAAATGATTGCTTTAAGGTATGAGAGATTGATTATTCTCGATTGAAAATAATTCGATATTGTCGTTTTCTCTCGAATTAATATCATTTTTAAGATGAAATAGTGATATCTCTTCATTTTGATTGGAGCAATAAATGACTGCTTTAAGGTATGAGGGGTCATTTATTCTCGATTGGAAATCATTAGATATTATCATTTTCACTTGAATCGATATTGAATTTTAAGACGAAATTGTAATATCTCTTTATTTCAATTTGGGTAATAAATGATTGTTTTAATGCACGAAAGGTCATTTATTCTCGATTGGAAAAAATTAGATATTATCGTTTTCACTTATTTTGGGTGTTGTTATTTTGAATTAATAGTGAACTTTAGAATGCAATTTTAATATTTCTTTATTTCAATTGGAGTAAGAATCAATTGCTTCAAGGTATGAGAGATCGATTCTTCTCGATAGAAAATAATTAAATATTATTATGTTTTATCCAATAATTCAAAGAATGTTATTTTTAGGGGATCTTAAATTAAATTAGACTCGAACTTGTAAATTTCATTGCAAAGACAATTAATTAATCGACTAGGTACCGATTTAGGGCGCTGTGGGGGTGCTAATCCTTCCCCACACGTAACCGACTCCTGAACTCAAATTTTCGTAAAGCAGACCATAAGTTTTTTGGAAAATATGTTTTTTGGGTTCCCAATTACACCCTAATCAAAGATTGGTGGCGACTCCTCAAACTACGTTTTATCACTAACAGGTTATCAAAAATTATTTCGAAACGAGAGCCCCTTTTTCCCTTTTAGAAAAAATCGTTTCGACAGCTTGGCGACTCTGCTGGGGATGTTTTCTTAGAGAGTCAGGCCATTAGTCGACTAATTAATTGTCTTTTCAAATGAAAATTACAAGTTCACTCTAATTTTATTTTTGATCCCTTGTGTGGTTTGAATAAATTTTTCACTTGTAATTTAATTAACCACTAAATAGTTGTACTGATCTGTTTGCTAATGTTTTTAGAGTAAATAATTGTTTAGGGTTTTGAGTTTTCTATTTATTGTTTTTTTTGCTTTGTTTTCACTTTTCCTCACACACTACACAGTCGCTTTAACATAACATAAGCTAAAACCCCGCTCCGTCCTATTTAAGTAGGAGTGAGAAGCTACTCCCTCGTGTGGTTTTCACCTCTGTACGGGATGGTGGATCACTTTTGGAGCTCACGCCTTATGGTCATTGTGATGGTTTTCACCTTCGTATGGACAAAAGGAGGTGTGTCCCCTCAAATTGAACTCGATCCGAAAGCCTGTGATGGGCTAGGATTGAGGGTTCAGTAGCCCAAGGGGCCACCGATAAGGACAATTCGAGGACCTCTTACTTTAGAACCAAACCCAACATGTAATAAACTTAGAACCCATATATAGCCTTACCTAGTTCATAAGAGTCTCGTTAGGAGAGTACACAAGGAAAAGCCTGTTTATACCTTTTCATTTTTGTAGTGTAATTTTGATTCCTGAATAAATTTATACGAACTAGAGATCTTGCGGTTAGGTTAGGATTTTCTATAAATGAAGTATATGGGTAGAAATCCTATTTGGGTAGGATCTACTAAAGCATGATTGGGTAGCCAGCATGTGGGGTAGGTTTTATCGACAAATTATATTATGTCCGATTAATTCATTTATGATTACTGACCAATTTTCTTTTATCATTTTGTTTTATTTTGTTCTCATCTTGCATTGTACTAGGCATCCTATTGGTGTTGATCTGTGACTGATGTCCATATAGAAGGCTAGTAATATGGAACGAATGATTCAAAAAGAGGTAGAGGATAATGCAGACGTTCTGAGATGGTTCGATCAGTCTCAGCTAACGAATGGAGACAATTTACAACCTGTGCTGTGTCAGATTTGATTGGGTACACTCACATCAATGTCCGTCAAAATGATCTAAGCGAGCTGAAAGAGATTTGGGGAAAGTGTAAAGTATCTGATAAGTAGTTGTTTTATCAATTCTATAGTGACATCTCGTAACTCTTAGATGTCCCAATTGACCGATATTTTTTTAGAGCTCTGACCCAGTTTTGGAACCCCATCTATAGCTGTTTCACTTTTGGCCGAGTCAACATGACACCTACCATAGAGGAGTACCATGCCTGGATTCGTTGTTTAATATTCCAAGCAAACAAGGTGTACACTAAGAAGCCAAATACTTCTTCCTTCAAGAAGAATCTGTTTTTGATGACCGACATGAGTGAAGGTTAGTCATAAGAGGCATACAAAAGAAGGGAGATAGTGAGTACATTACTTCGACCGCTCTGAGAGAAGTGATCGACCATCATCCCGACAACAAAAGAGAATTGACCTATTTGCTTTGGGTATTTATGGGCTAGTCATATTCCCGAAGGTTCTGGAGCATGTTGATATATCAGTGGTTGACTTGTTTGAGAGACTAAATAGATATATGGATCTTGTTTCGAATATCTTGGTAGAAACCTTCCATTCCCTGAACTCTTGCAGACGAGAATCTAGCAGAAAGCCGCTAGTGAATGATTGGAGCCTGAGACTGAAGAAGTTAATAGGATTCTAGATTTACTAAGGCACATCCAACAATTAGGAGAAATAGCTCAGATTTATCTGTGATATGTTTAAGCCTTGTAATCAAACTTCGTTTCTAATATAAAAAGTTGTTCTAAGGAATTCTTTCAGAATTAACACCTTGCATTGCATTTTACATGGCATCAACATTGCACTTACTTTTCACATTGCATTTTATTCATTAATAGTCACATTTTTCACGTTCATTAATAAAATACCAATATTAATAAAATAATTTGTATAGCATAATACTGGATACTTCTAAGCATCCGTACCATACTCAAAAAAAGGAAATGGAAGAAAGAATTGCCCAGATTTAGAGGACTCAACTCGAGATCCAAGAGAGTTTCAGGAAAACTCAAGAAGAGATGTGAGAGAAAATATTGATGGCATAAAATGATATAATGGAAAGGCTGGCAAGTATATTGCAAGGAAAGAACACAAGTCGGGAAGAGACTCCTGTTGTCGGTGCTGCTGTTGAGGAACCAGTGTATCCCCCGAGCTTCGAACCACTAACTAATCAAATATGGAACAAATGATTCAAAAAGAGGTAGAGGATAATGCAGACGTTCTGAGATGGTTCGATCAGTCTCAGCTAACGAATGGAGACAATTTACAACCTGTACTGTGTCAGATTTGATTGGGTACACTCACATCAATGTCCGTCAAAATGATCTAAGCGAGCTGAAAGAGATTTGGGGAAAGCGCAAAGTATCTGATAAGCAGTTGTTTTATCAACTCTATGGTGACATCTCGTATCACTTAGATGTCCCAATTGACCGATATTTTTTTAGAGCTCTGACCCAGTTTTAGAACCCCATCTATAGCTGTTTCACTTTTGGCCGAGTCAACATGACACCTACCATAGAGGAGTACCATACCTGGATTCGTTGTTTAAGATTCCAAGCAAACAAGGTGTACACCAAGAAGCCAAATACTTCTTTCTTCAAGAAGAATCTGTTTTTGATGACCGACATGAGTGAAGGTTGGTCATAAGAGGCATAAAAAAGAAGGGAGATAGTGAGTACATTACTTCGACCGCTCTGAGAGAAGTGATCGACCATCATCCCGACAACAAAAGAGAATTGACCTATTTGCTTTGGGTATTTATGGGCTAGTCATATTCCCGAAGATTCTGGAGCATGTTGATATATCAGTGGTTGACTTGTTTGAGAAACTAAATAGATATATGGATCTTGTTTCGGATATCTTGGCAGAAACCTTCCATTCCCTGAACTCTTGCAGACGAGAATCTAGCAGAAAGCCGCTAGTGAATGATTGGAGCCTGAGACTGAAGAAGCTAATAGGATTCTAGATTTACTAAGGCACATCCAACAATTAGGAGAAATAGCTCAGATTTATATGTGATATGTTTAAGCCTTGTAATCAAACTTCGTTTCTAATATAAAAAGTTATTCTAAGGAATTTTTTCAGAATCAACACCTTGCATTGCATTTTACATGGCATCAACATTGCACTTACTTTTCACATTGCATTTTATTCATTAATAGTCACATTTTTCACGTTCGTTAATAAAATACCAATATTAATAAAATAATTTGTATAGCATAATACTGGATACTTCTAAGCATCCGTACCATACTCAAAAAAAGGAAATGGAAGAAAGAATTGCCCAGATTGAGAGGACTTAACTCGAGATCTAAGAGAGTTTCAAGAAAGCTCAAGAGGAGATGTGAGAGAAAATATTGATGGCATAAAATGATATAATGGAAAGGCTGGCAAGTATATTGTAAGGAAAGAACACAAGTCGGGAAGAGACTCCTGTTGTCGGTGCTGCTGTTGAGGAACCAGTGTATCCCCCGAGCTTTGAACCACTAACTAATCAAATATGGAACAAATGATTCAAAAAGAGGTAGAGGATAATGCAGACATTCTGAGATGGTTCGATCAGTCTCAGCTAACGAATGAAGACAATTTACAACCTGTGCTGTGTCAGATTTGATTGGGTACACTCACATCAATGTCTGTCAAAATGATTTAAGCGAGCTGAAAGAGATTTGGGGAAAGTGTAAAGTATCTGATAATCAGTTGTTTTATCAACTCTATGGTGACATCTCGTATCTCTTAGATGTCCCAATTGACCGATATTTTTTTAGAGCTCTGACCCAGTTTTGGAACCCCATCTATAACTGTTTCACTTTTGGCCGAGTCAACATGACACCTACCATAGAGGAGTACCATGCCTGGATTCGTTGTTTAAGATTCCAAGCAAACAAGGTATACACCAAGAAGCCAAATACTTCTTCCTTCAAGAAGAATCTGTTTTTGATGACCGACATGAGTGAAGGTTGGTCATAAGAGGTATAAAAAAGAAGGGAGATAGTGAGTACATTACTTCTACCGCTCTGAGAAAAGTGATCGACCATCATCCCGACAACAAAAGAGAATTGACCTATTTGCTTTGGGTATTTATGGGCTAGTCATATTCCCGAAGATTCTGGAGCATGTTGATATATCAGTGGTTGACTTGTTTGAGAGACTAAATAGATATATGGATCTTGTTTCGGATATCTTGGCAGAAACCTTCCATTTCCTGAACTCTTGCAGACAAGAATCTAGCAGAAAGTCGCTAGTGAATGATTGGAGCCTGAGACTGAAGAAGCTAATAGGATTCTAGATTTACTAAGGCACATCCAAAAATTAGGAGAAATAGCTCAGATTTATCTGTGATATGTTTAAGCCTTGTAATCAAACTTCGTTTCTAATATAAAAAGTTGTTCTAAGGAATTTTTTCAGAATCAACACATTGCATTGCATTTTACATGGCATCAACATTGCACTTACTTTTCACATTGCATTTTATTCATTAATAGTCACATTTTTCACGTTCATTAATAAAATACCAATATTAATAAAATAATTTGTATAGCATAATACTGGATACTTCTAAGCATCCGTACCATACTCAAAAAAAGGAAATGGAAGAAAGAATTGCCCAGATTGAGAGGACTCAACTCGAGATCCAAGAGAGTTTCAAGAAAGCTCAAGAGGAGATGTGAGAGAAAATACTGATGGCATAAAATGATATAATGGAAAGGCTGGCAAGTATATTGCAAGGAAAGAACACAAGTTGGGAATAGACTCCTGTTGTCGGTGCTGCTGTTGAGGAACCAGTGTATCCCCCGAGCTTCGAACCACTAACTAATCATGGAAAGGCCCCAGTTGTTGGTTCGTCCAAAGAACCCTTATATCCCATTGGCTTTACACCACCATATGTCTGAGCACAACAAGCAACGTCTGCTTAGCCAGAAATAATACACATAAACTTACCTCGTTCTCCTGTAAACCCGCACCCGATTGAAGACGTCCTAGAAATCGATGAGAAGAACAAGAAAAAGAAGAATAAGGAGGTATGAGAACAAATGAAACATGAGTTCCGAGCTGTGAAAGAAGATGTTAGCATGTATGGGATTGATACCAAGGAGCTAAGTCTTGTTCCTGATTTAGTAATGCCACCTAAGTTCAAAATTCCAGATTTTGAAAAGTTCAATGGCACAAGATGTCCTTTTGCACATATTAATATGTTATGCAAAAAAATGATCAGCTACGTGGGAGATGATAAACTATTAATCCACTGTTTTCAAGAGAGCCTAGAAGGATCAACCATCCGTTGGTATAATCAGTTGAGCCGTGCTTAAATTAAATCCTAGAGGGACTTGGCTAGAGCTTTTCTAGAATAATATAAGAATGTAAGAGACATGAGGCCTAATCAGATCATATTGCAGAGCATGAAGAAGAGGTCTAACGAAAGCTTCAGGCAATATGCCCAAAGGTTGAGGGATGTGGTTGTATAAGTTCATCCATTGCTTGAGGAATAAAAAACTAACATGCTCTTTGTGAACACTCTGAACGCCCTATTCTTTGGCCACCTCATAGGAAATTCGTTCAAGAATTTTACTGATGTGGTCACAGCATGACAGATGATCGAGATGGCGGTCAAGAGTGGGAAACTTGATGGAGGAGAATCTAGCAGAAAGCCGCTAGTGAAAATGAATGATAACGAGTTCAGTAATGTGAGAAAGTATGACTCCAATAACATTACCGTATCCCGAACTCAAGCCACTGGGTTGTGTACATAAAACCCTGTCAGACAAGGGGCAAGAGAACCAAGGAAGTAGAGGGAAAGGCTTAAATTTGACCTGATCCCCATGACCTATAAAGAATTGTTTCAGATCTTGTATGACAAGCATATGATGTTGCCTTACCACACTTCACCGATTCAACCTCCCTACCTAAAGTGGTTTGACGTCAATTCCCAATGCGAATATCACACGGGGGCTTCAGGGAATTCAATCGAAAATGGCATTGCCTTTAAAAATATTGTACAAAGATTAAGATAGAGGAACATCATCAACTTTGGTGACAGTGAGCAACCCAATGTAGCTCAGAACCTACTGTCGGACCATGAATGGACATGTGTTAATACAATTATCAAGGAGAGAAGAAAAAAGGTTATAACCGAAGTGAATGAAGTGAAGTCACCCATGCATTGAGTGTGGGGGCAGATGGTCAAAGTAGGTTTGTTGGTATCTAACGCGACTGCTAGGAGTAAGCGTGCTTACCCATACCATAGCTGTGAGGGTCATACCATACAAGATTGTATTGAGTTCTGAACCTTCGTGCAAAGGCTGATGGATAGAAAGGAAATGGAATTTTACCAAGAAGTTACTGAAGAGGAAGAAGAAGAGATTTGCGCCTCTGAGGTTTCATCTAAGAGAGTCTACAATTTCAACTATCCTTTGGTAATCATGCCAAAAATCCATGTGGCAGATAGGGTAACTCCACCCCCGTCTTCTTTCCCTTATAAGGATAGTAAACAAGTCTCCTGGGGATATGAGTGCCAGTTAGATAACGTGGGTATTTCAGAGGTTGCCAAGGGAGAAGTGGATGAGGTAGGCTATTTCACCAGAAGTGGGAGATGTTATTCTCCCAATCAGACTAGTGAACCTAAAAAAAGAGCTTCTGTTAATAAAGGGAAAAGGGTCGAGATACTGTTGAAGGATGATGAGCCGGTCATTAATGAGCCTGTAACAGAGAATGAGGCTATGGATTTTTAATTTTTTTTGAATCATAGCAAGTATAGCATCGTCGAACAATTACACAAGCTTCTTCTTACATCTCAATCCTAGCTATTCTATTAAGCTCCAAAGTACACCAGAATACCTTGTTGAAAGTCTTGAATTAGACTTTCGTACCAAATGATGTGCCAGTATAAAATATAGACCGATTGGTTGCAAATATCCAAGCTGATAATTTCATCTCTTTCTCTGATGATGAGATCCCATCCGGGATGATGGGCAATCCCAAAGCTCTACACATTACCATCAGGTGCAAGGGGCATGTATTATCACAAGTGCTAATAGATAATGACTCTGCTCTGAATGTGATATCGTTAGTGACCCTGAAGAACCTGCCGATCGATAGTACGCACATTAAAAATTTCCAAAGCATCGTTAGAGCTTTCGATGGATCAAAGAAAGAGGAGTTGGGGAATATTGATATCCCTTTGACCATAGGCCCATCATCTTACTAGGTTGAGTTCCTTGTCATGGACATCATGTTGACCTATAATTTCCTATTGGGAAGGCATTGGATCCATCAGGAAGGAGCCAAAAGAAGTAATTGAGTGCTCCTTCAAGTCCTTGGAATTTGTTAATACCACATTTGTGGCTGAAAAGAAGAAAATTTCAAGGCCCATGCTATCAAATTGTACCCAAATGGAACTGAAAATGACTCTAGAAAGGGGAGCCAAGGTTGGAAGAGGACCGGGAAGCCGCCTACAGGGATACGTCAGTGAAGTATTTCCCATCATCAAGAGAGACCATTTTGGCCTGGGATTTTGGTCGGCCTTGAAGGAAGAGCTGAAAGCTATTCAAAAGAGCCATGAGAGAAGGAAAGACAGACTAATTGGGGAGGATATGAAGTGAGAGCCTATGATTTTGCAACTGTTGCGTGACGCCCTCATATCTGAGGGCCATATGTTTCAGGGAGGCCAGTCATCTAAAGAGCCAGTTGTTGAAAATGCCTTGAGGGATTTGGGCATAAATATGATTTCAGAGGAGGAGATCGAATAAGGAAAAGCTATGGGCATATATCCTCCACCACCATGTTTTTTGCTAAATAATTGGATTATAGAAGAATCACATGTAGTTTACAAAACTTTTTCAGAATAATGCACAAAACTTTTCCCGATTGTCTAAACCCCGGGGCAATAGGTGGTCTTTTGTAAGGGGTTGATCTATTTGTTTTTTAATATTTAATGAAAGATGTATTCATGTTAACTCACAAAGTGGCAAACATTCTCTTGTGTATATTTTTTCATTTTTTATTTATTATATATTATTATTTCATTCTATTTTTGATATGGGAAGGACCCTATGTGGTAAAAAAGGTCTTTTCTGGAGGAGCTTTGATCCTAACCAAGATGGATGGACCAGAGTTACCTAACCCTATGAATACTGACACGGTCAAGAAGTACTTTGCCTGAAAAAGAAAACTGAAAAAGAAAAAAAAAGAAAAAGAAGAATGAAAGAAAAAAAGAAAAAGAAAAAGAAAAACGAAAAAAAGAATGAATGAATGAAAATAGAAAAGAAAGACTGAAAAAATGAATGAAAAAAAGAAAGAAAACAAGGAAAAAAGAAAAAGAGAATAAACAAAAATGAGGGTTCAAAATGAAAACCCTGAGTAACAAGAGAAGACAAGAGTTAATGTTTATTTTTGAAAAAATGGGGATCTGTTCCACTTTTCAAATCCTCAAACACATACTAACAAGGGTTAATGTTTAATTTTCATATTTGATATTCTTGAAGAGAAGAGAAGCAAATCGATCTCGATTCAATCTTCCCTGAGTAACAATGGAATGAATCAACGTCCCCAGATCTGATTTACCCTCAGGAATAAGTGGAACAAATCCATCTCTTTCAGATTTGATATTCCCTGAGTAATAATGGAACAAGTCTGCCTTGATTCAATCTTCCCTGAGTGATAGTAGAATGAATGAAAGTCCCCATATATGATTTTTCTTCAAGAAAAAGTGGAACATATCCCTCTCTTTCAAGATTTGATATTCCCTGTTTAACAGTGGAACAAGTTTACCTCGATTCAATCTTCCCTGAGTGATAGTGGAATGAACCAACATCCCCATATCTTATTTTCCCTCAAGAAAAAGCAGAACAGATCCATCTCTTTCAAGATTTGATATTCCCTGAGTAACAGTGGAACAAGTCTGCCTCGATTCAATCTTCCCTAAGTGACAGTGGAATGAATTTATGTCCCCAGATCTGATTTTCCTTCAAGAAGAAGTGGAACATATCCTTCTCTTTCAATATTTGATATTCCCTATATAACAGCGGAACAAGTCTACCTCGATTCAATCTTCCCTGAGTGACACTAGAATGAATCAGCGTCCCCATATATGATTTTGCCTAGAGAAAAAGTGAAACATATCCCTCTCTTTCAAGAATTGATATTCCCTGAGTAACAGTGGAACAAGTCTGCCTCGATTAAATTTTCCCTAAAGAACAGAGGAATGAATCAACGTTTCTCGATCTGATCTACCCTGAAGGAACAATGGAGCATATCCCTCATCATATTTCAAAGAATGAAGTTGACCGGACGAAAACTCGTTGTCTCTTCGTCTTTGTCTTATTCTTGTTGACACAAGAATGGGAAAAGAGGGGCAGCTGTCGACACTCGATTTTATCCCGCTATTATTATATTATTTATTATTATTAATTAAATTGTTTTTTATTTTTTCAGGCCAAATTACAACCTAATTAGGACCCTAAGTTACAATCCGACCCAAGACCAGTATATTGAAAACCTAGACCCAACAACTAGGCCCACGTGTGAAGACCTATTAAATTAGGGTTTCGTTATTTTCTAGCAAGTGTCGCTCACCTTCAGCCGTTGGGTTTGTGGGAGATCCAGCGGTTCACATGCATCAATAGCTAGGGTTTCGTGAAACGCTTTGGCGTCATCACTCATCTCAGCCGTTGGATCTGGACCTATCCAAAGGTCCAGATCGAATATTTCCCGCGGCCCATCTCCACCAGTTGGTTGCCACCAATCGAGACATATATTGTTAGAAAACACAGAACAGTCAACAAGTAACCCCAACACTAAATCCACACACAAAATCATTTTTTGTAATGATTTCGTATAAAAAATGGATGAAAATCTATAAAATTAGGGTTATAAAACCCCGAACCTTTATTGTAAACTCTCTCCACTTTCGGTTGGAAAAGACGGGCAATAACAACAAAAAAGTTTGAAACATTCGAGGTATTTTTTTGTTTTCAGTATTCAAATAATAAAAAATATTACCTTGCATGTGAGAAAAAAATAGAGAGAAGAGGAGATCGAAGGTTACCTGAGTCGTGTATGTGTGTCTTCGCGGCGGTCGAAGGCCCAAAAGCCGAATGGTTGGGACCTTTTTGGGGCTCGTTTTGGGGTTTTTTTAGGAAGCTAGAGGCTAGAATAAGCTTATAAGAGGGTAGATCTAGGCTTTAGTAAGTTTTTGGGTAGATTTAGAGAGTTCATCCACTATGTGCGGTGGCCGGTAGCGGGCCAGCCGAGTGATTTGAGAGAAAACGAGATAGAGGAAAAAATTTTAGAATCTGTTTGAAATGAAAAAGAAAACAAATAAGTGTTATTTATATAGGAAAGTTTGGGGGAAATTGTGTTTAGGTCCCCTGAATTTAGTTGCGTTATTGCAAAGTAGCCGCTGGCAGGGACCATTTTCATAATTTACCCATTTATGTTTTGAAATTTTTGGTTTAATTCCTATTTAGTCCCTGAATTTTAGCACATTTTTGCATGTTAGTCACCTGTAGGGATTGTTTTTGTAATTGACTTATATTTATGCTTGTTATATATTTTTTGGTTTAATTTCTATTTAGTCCCTACATGATTAGCGTGTTTTTACATTTTGGTCATGTGTAGTGACTATTTTAATTTGTTTTTAAATAGTTAGGGACTGATTTAGTAATTTTCCCTTTTTATTTCGAATGTATAATTTAGGCTACGAAAAATGGAATATTTATTAAATATCCCCTATAGTTTATGCATGCTTGTATTTCGAACTGAAATTTATCTTTTTATATATTTTAATTTGGCCATGCAAATTTTAATTTATTTTAATTTAGTCCTCATGTTTTATTTATTTTTATTTTTATAATATCAACACTTAATATTGAAAATGTTCATTTTAGTCACTTGTACACTTTATTTTGTTTTAATTTTGTCATGATGGTTTGATTGTTTATGTTTTAGTCCTATTTTTATTTTTATTTTTGCATGGTACTTGCATGTTAGTTCATTTTAGTCCTAATTAATTTTGCATGATACCCTCATAAGCATCACTTGACTCAAATCGAAATAAATTGACTAAGGGTGATATTCAATCATTTTAACATTGTCGTAAAGTGACTGTCTTAACATATAAGAAAGTTACTTTCGATAATTTTAAAATGAAAGTCTATCCCATTTATTGAAATGAATTAAATTGAATTCATTTTAAAATTTGGGGATTGGGAAAAAGATCATGTTCTTTTAATTAAATTCATCGAGAAAAGATTGTTAGATCAAATCTTAGGTCTGGTCTCGAGATATTTAAATAATTGAACATCCTTATTCTCATTAAATATTGGTAAAATAAATAATTAGTCACTTGGTTGATATGCTTTTAATTTGTTTTATTTTTGCATGTGTTTTCTAATAGATTTTCAATATAAAAACATGTGAATCAATATTGAGAATAATAATATCTTTTTATTTGGGTCAGAGTAATAAATGACTGCTTTAAGGCATGAGAAGTCATTTATTCTCGATTAGAAATAATTTGATATTGTCGTTTTCTCTCGAATTAATACCAATTTTTTAGATGGAATAATGATATCTCTTCATTTCGATTAGAGCAATAAATGACTGCTTTAAGGTATGAGGGGTTATTTATTCTTGATTGGAAATCATTAGATATTATCGTTTTCAGTTGAATCAATATTGAATTTTAAGACGAAATAGTAATATCTCTTTGTTTCAATTGGGGTAATAAATGATTGTTTTAATGCAAGAAAGGTCATTTATTCTTGATTGGAAATAATAAGATATTATCATTTTCACTCTTAAAATTATTTTGGGTGTTGTTATTTTGAATTAATAGTGAACTCTAGAATGTAATTTTAATATTTCTTTATTTCGATTCGAGTAAGAATCGATTGCTTTAAGGCATGAGAGATTGATTCTTTTCAATAGAAAATAATTAAATATTATTATGCTTCGTCCAAAAATTCAAAGAATGTTATTTTTAGGGGATCTTAAATTAAATTAGACTCGAACTTGTAAATTCCACTACAAAGTCAATTAATTAATCGACTAGGTACCAATTTAGGGTGATGTGGGGGTGCTAATCATTCCCCACACATAACCAACTCTCGAACTCAAATTTTGGTGACGCAAACCACAAGTTTGTTGTTTTAATTTAAATTAATATTTTATTAAAATGGTAAATATGTTTTTTGGGTGCCCAATCATACCCTAATCAAAGATTGGCGGTGACTCCTCGAATTATGTTTTAGCACTAACCGATAATAAAAAATTATTTCGAAACGAGACCCCCTTTTCACCCATTCAAAAAAAAACTGTTTCGACATTAGGTAACTCGTCATTATACACTTCGAGATCCTATAGGTACTTTCCAACAACGATCTCAATGTTGACTACTAAATATATAATGAGAATTCTAGACTTTATAAATTCAATCTTTACGTTTCTGCTATGCAAATCTAATTCAATATTCATCCATTCTACTTAATTGTTCCTTATTTCTCTTATAGTTCACTTACGCTTTACATACTAGATCGAGAATCTGAGGTACTCAGAAATGAAAATCGGCCACTTGCTTAGCAGAACTAGCAACATTTAGCTCTCTTGGAGAGTAAACCCCACAAAGCGGAGATCCCTCTTAACTGTACTTTGACTTAAAGATTCTGAGACTCTACGTCTTATACTCACTATCACTTACCATCATTGAGCTATCTAACGATAACTAAAATTAGTCAGTCGACCCTTAAAGTACTTGATTTCCTTTAATCTCAGGAAATAAAATCCATGGTACTAGACAACATTGCATATTGTTATGTGTTATATATAGCTCGCTCTCATACACCAACACAAATACATTACAGATGAGGCTTGGATCACCTAGCTAATTCGTTTAATACTCATTCCTTAATATATCATGATGAAAGTAGAGGGCTCTTTGTACATCGAGACTCGTAACTCACTATTTTACCTATAGTACACTTAGCACTTAGGGTGGAATTCTAGAATTGTTGCATTGGAATGTACACTCGAATAACTTACTCCTCGTAAGTACTTGGGGGCATCTACACCTAGTTAACAACTGAAGTGCCTTGGCACTAGCTAAGATATATCATGTTGTTTTTGAAAACAAGGTGATCACTATACTGGCAAGAGTAACATGGGTATTCTTAACACTCTTATGGAGATCCTTAGCTCTAATGTTGAACTTAGGATTACTAAATCTCTATAGGTCAGTCAAATGAACACTATATTAGCAATGCAAAAACATCCTTAAAGTTTCATATCTAACTTGACAACCCACACGGATATTCCCATAGTGAACATACAAGGGTAGAGGATTCTATGGCTACATATTTCTTAGAGTTGACCTTTAACTCAATAAAAAACAACCACCTATTCTTATATCTTTAGACTCGTAACCCTAAAGTTAAAAAAACACTTGTGTTAACAACTTCCCTTAAGTCGACTATTGAGTATGACCTAAGCACTTAAAGAATATTTAAGGTAAGCTTGTATATTTCACTAAGACCCACCAACTAGACACTTGGATAGTCGTGCTTGAATCCTCTACACAAATACATTTCCTAACTAGTTAGCTTGACACCATGAAAGAATGCATGCACTTATGCCTACTAGAATAACATGAAAAACTGAGGTAGCTGAAGACATACCTAGTATCTCATCTACGACATCAACATTTTGACCCTACCTCTCTACGATCTGAAATAAAGAATCGTGCATAATCGAATCAAGAATAGGTCGATCCACTCCCCTACGCTCATGCTCGAGCATAAAACTAGCACCGCTATGGGTAGGCTCTCTGCCATAATGAGCTACTGGGATCACCTCCCTCGATTGAGTTGAAACATTGCCATCCAAAATAGGGCAATCCCTTACCATATCCACCAGGAATCTACATCTATAACACTTTTTAGAAATTTTAAAGCACCTTTCTCGATGATTTTTCCCACAATGCTCCCACTCTGGATATCTCAAAACTCTGTTAGAACCTTCAATGCTTGCCATAGAATGTGAAGTCGATGGTCTCCTACGAGACCCTACGTTTGACCCCTAACTTGACAATAATGAAAAAGTTAACGTCACTCTTCTCTATTCACGCAAACCTATGGGCCTCTCTACCCCCAACTTCGATAGGTTTATTGGTGCACAAGCCCTTATACTTGGGTTTCTTGATTCCTCTAACAAACTCTTTCTTATACTTACACCATCTTCATGGCCTTAGCCTACCATGTTAACTCTTAAAATACCCTGGAGGTCTGCTACCAACTACGCATGGATATCAATATGAAGTCCCTCATGGAACCTCTTACACCTCAAGGAATCAGTCGCAACCAACTCTGGAGCATAACAACTCAACCGAAGAAAATCTCTCTTGTACTTGTACATTGAGCGATCTTCCTGAACTAGTTGAGAGAATTACATCCTCAAACCATCCATGTATGCCTCACCGATATACTTGCCTCTAAACTTGTTTAGGAACTGATCCCACATAGGCACCTCTAGTTGTAGATCCATCTCTATAGTCTCCTACTAGTCAATAGTATCAGCCTTGAGCAAAGTAGTGACACACTCTACCTTACCCTCTAGGGTAAGGTGAAGCAGCCTTAAAGTCCTCATGGTCTCTCTCAACCACTGATTGATTAAAATCATCATCATTACTTGAACCATAGAAGTCAGTTATCTTGTACCTTCTCAGTCTCTCTACTGAGACTCTATTGACACTAACGTACTATAGGTGACTGACTAAACAATTTGCACTCTAGGAATGTCGTCCATAATCTTTCTAAGAGTAAAGGTCAAATATCTGAAAAAGGTTACCTTTGCGAATTTCGCACTTAATGGGACCCCATGATCCTCTATCCTAGGTAGGAACTCCTCACTGATGCTATCAGGATGAGGGGCATGACTTTTCTTCCTATCCTTAAGACTACATTCGAAACTATCAACCATCGTATTTTCGACAACATATACAAAGAAAAGAAACACCATAAGAATTCCAGACTTATACGAATACTTTCAGTACCTAGGGGTATGTAGTCACTGACACCTTACTATAACTAACCATTAGGTACTAGAACCTACTCAACCTGATACTATGATACCACTAAATGTAACACCCTAAACCCGATTGGGCTAAAGTTACACATTGGGATGTTGAGACAACCCCTGATTTTTAAAATCTATTCATTTTAATTTCAAAACATATTGCATTATATCAAAATAAACATGCATGATAGTTATAAAAAAATTATAAATCAGAGCTCCGTGACACATTTTTTAAAATAAAAAATAGTACAAACTTATAATTCGATAAACCAAATATATGAGTAAGGTTTTACGAATACATATGCCCACTAAAGCTATAATACAATACTTTGAGAAAGATCCTAGAAGTCCTGCTACGATGGTGTTCTATGAAAGGCTCAAGCTAATAACCTACAAACAGAAACATCCAAATGTTAAGCTTACAAAGTCCAGTAGTATAATCACTAATCTAGAGTAGCATTATGAGTCTCATAAACATAAGCATGCTAAAGACATGGTACTAAGCAGTAGGTACATGCATGATCTTGGTCAAGTGCTACCTACTTAAGGTTTAACTATTCTATCGCTGAAGTCGGAGTCTCATGCTTCCCTTAATCCTATGCTAAGGGACTTTCCATGAGTACACCTCTATTGGGTCTCTACCCACACTAACTGTAACTACTGTACATTCTCTAAATGTGTCACTGACACTGTTGTGCATTATTTGAATGCAACACACTACTAGTATTTGGTCCCACAGAGTCATGAGACACAAGTTTACTAAGGGAACTCAATGCCACATAGCATCATTGAAAATCTCACTGAGCTACTGAATGATCTCCTTGTCTCACATAGTCATCAGGTAGATCATAGAAGGGGAACCCAGTGTCTCATAACATCGGTATAATTCCTGCTCAACTAATGTATTGACTCGGTATCACACAATCATCAAGCCAAACTATAAGGATATATGTTGTTCTAGACTGATGCGACTATACATGCATAATTAAGGGCCCTAAGACTGCATAACACTGATAATGGCCCACTAGGGTAACTATGTTAGTTGACTATACTCTAGCATAACTAGACATACTACAATGAGGTCACCCTCTCACTAAGTGCTATATCACTTATTCTCTTACCTAGAATGTTATACAAATATTTATTAGTCTATTACTTCTGTTAGTTTATTAAGCGGCTCTATTCTGGTCATTCATTACTTAAGAATGTTTTAGTCATTCTCTATCTCTAGAGAAGTCTCTACGTGTTTCGTATTTTTACAACGATTATTGTGTTTGTTATTCACTATCTGTAACACTAGCTAGCCCAAAACCTGACCCGAGTTCATTACTGGATAGAGGAACTCTAGTCTTTCTTATTGTACTTCTTCTTAATACCCCTTAAATTGGAGGGACTACTTATACATTTTTAGTTCACTGATGTAGTCGAAGCACAATATTTCTACTATTATTGAATTTGACTTACTTATCGTACCATTTTTTGGTATATCCTCTGCAACGATCCTCGTTCTTAACTATTCGAAACATGATCGATTGAAGATACTTTGACGTATTACGCTTAGTGGTTACATCGGTTGTAACACACTCCTACAAATATTTTTAGGTATCTTTGGTCATTTACGTCCCCCATGGGCTAAGATCCACCATTACGGATCATCCTTAGCTCTTACATGCCTTAAAGAGGTCAAATCTAACCATCTGAAGTGGGTAGCACTAATACTCTACTTGGATTATCGATACCCTTCTTTATGAGTATCGGTACAAAAAATGGCTTCTATTACTAAACATTTGGCTTATTATCGACACTGTAGGGGAAATATCAATACTCTCCCTAGCGGTATTGATACTCTCAATTAAAAATGCCCAAAATTCATCCCAATTCACTCGGAATTGATACTATTCATCTAGTATCAATACTTGAACCCAAAATATCTTATTTAAGCTCAAAAAACACCCAACAATCATTCCAAATGTCTTAGTTTGGTTCCTAATCATGTGTTAAAGCTTTAGAAGGTTACTTAGGGTCATAAAGTATCATAAAAACATATTATTTACATCAAATTCGCCATTTATGATATGAATCAAGTATGAAACCCTAGAATGTTCAAATACACAAATCTTATCAATTCTTCACGCTTATGAAATCCTTAACACTCCAAAGGATTAAAAATACACTACATCGGTTAAAGAATCCTGAAATGAAGCTCCTTTTGCTTGATATCACTCTCCTCCAAGGCTTGATTATAAACCTCCCACTTTTTCTAGCAAAAGCATGGAAGCAAGCTTTTGAATCACAAACAACGTTTCTGGAAGGTTTTAGCACGAATTTGAAGTATGAAAAAGACTCAAGAACTTACCTTTGAGCTATGGCTCTTAGAGATGATGAAAGATGATGGAATAAGAAATTTATTATCAAAAAATGATTGAAATGATATAAGTATTCTACCAAAATTAAAGAGAACATGATTTAAATTTATTAAAAAAAGTAAAATAAAAAAAGAACACAATAAATTGAGAATTTGTGCGACGAATTTTTGAAGTACGAAAATCGGAATAAATTTTGAAAAATAATCGAATTTGTAGAAAAGATTTAAAAATGTTTGGAGTCTCCATCAATCTTTGGGATTAGGTATGTTGAAAACTTGAGATACGCCTTTTTAAAATAAAAAATTTAAAAAAGACGTGATTTGGCTTGCGATTCAGAGATTATGGGTTCGGGAGTCGATTACGCTTGGAGAAGGATTAGCACCCCATAGCACCCAAAATTGGTACCTTCAATTATTATTTTTTCCTTAGATTGAAAATTAAGAAATTTGAATATTTATTTAATTAATGATCCTTTTATTCCCTAAAATATTTTAAAAAATTTCGAGAGACGCACAATATCCGTATACTTCCAATTAAAGAAGAAACTAACCCCTAATCAGAAATAAGACTATTATTTCTCGTTTTTTAATCGAAATAATAAAATATTATCATCCTTAAAAATTAAAGAATTAATCAATTATTAAACCCTAAAAAGAAAATTAAAAAACAACAAATTAACTAAATTATTATTGAAAGAATTAAGATTTTTGTTGATTTAAAAACAAGGACCAAGCCTTCGACGTTAATCGAACAACTCATCCTTAGCAATCTAAATGTTGGAACAAACCTCTACCCTTTTATTTGAAATTAGTGAATCTATTCGATTTTTATAATAACCACTTGATACAAGATTTATTTATTCGAAAAATATTAAATAGGAATGTCTAGTTATTTTAAGACCACCCCTTTCCATATTTAGGAATAAAAGAATATCATTTTTAATTAATTATGGATTTATGCTCGTGTGTTTCTAATTAATATTATTAAAGACACTAAACCTAAGAGGCACTACTAAGCTTATTGATTTCTAATTAAGAAACCTAAACTAAGGCTTTAATTAAAACTAAAAAGCCTAAAACCTAAGGTTTAATTAAAAACCTAAGGACTAATTAATATTAGTGACCAAATTAAAAGATTGAAAAATCTAAATGTTTTATTTAATAATTAAACAAGTGACAATTTTAAAAGATTCGCAAATTAACAATTATTATTAACAATTAAACACTTTAAATAAAAGATACAAGGCAATTGAAAAGGAATTAATGACTAAATTGCATTCAATTAAAATTTGTGATACAATTTACAAGCAATTAGTGACTAAAATAAAATAAATAAAAAGCCACTTCCCAAAAGCAAAACACGCTAAAAGCCTAGTGTTTTAATGAAGCAAATAACCGAACAACTAAACATTATAAGACCCAAAAATTTAAAGAAAGGCCTTATTTATTCTCTCTAGCCATCCCAACCGAAAATCCCCTATATCAAGCATGTTCATCCATGTTCTTCATAAAATTCACCCCAAAAACAAGCTTTGATCCGCAATAAACACAAAACTAACCCGAAACTTGATTTTGGAAGATCAAATACCCATATTCATTATGAACTATCAAATGTTCATCTTCCAAGACACACTTTAATCCTCCAACAACACCCAAAAGCCCTCCAAACTTGTTTTTTTAGGATCAAAACCAACATTTTCCCCCTAAATTTCAAGAACAACAAGAACAACAAACTTGCTTTATCTATCCAAACACCCAACCTACCTACTAAACCCGACGTCGACCACTCCAACCACTAATACCCCCTACCGACCGACACCGAACCAATGCCGGCCGACCACCGAACCTCAAACCAAGCTTAAAATAAAACTACAAAAATAACAAACAAAAAAAGAACCTCACCTCAAATAGAAAAATTGAAACTCCTAATGTGGTGGTGGCTTCCTCTGGCGAAGGTAAAACTTTCTTCATTCTCCTAATGCTTTGCTTTTCTCTGCTCTTGAAAAATGCTTAAGCTTCCTTAATCTTTGTCTATTTGTGTTAATGAAATGAGAAGCTATTTATAGTGTTGATTTAACTCATGGATCTACATTTCTCGCACAAAACCGTTAAGAAACTGTTACAACCACCTTACATCTAGAAGCTTTAGAAGCTTAGAATTTTTCCTAATTTTTCTAATTTTTTGCATACTTCGAAATGGATCGTCAATGGCAGAGCACGGTGGAGGTGGCTCAATGAAGAATATGATCGGATCGGCGCATGAACCACATGCGTCGGTGACGCGCCAGCGAGGTCCCCTCCGGCCGGTCGACGTTAGTGATGCTTTGGAGAAGAAAACTTATTGGCCATTGGATCTATTTTTTGATCCAATTGCTTAGATGGATTTGTGCTTCTTTCACTTGGATTCATCCATCCCTAGCCCTTGGATCGAGGCTCATCAATGGCTAGGATTTTTTTGTTTTGTTTCACTAGGATTGGTGATGTAAGCCACCTAAAAAGAAGAACCAAATTAAATGTTTTAGTTTAACTTTTGAAAATCTAAACAAATTTTCCCTCCCTTAGCACAAAAACAGACGACAATGTTGGTGGTTTTAGGGGATTTTTATTTTTATTTATTAAATGTACATATTATAATACATGTTGTCTTGTATATTGGGATATTGGGTCAATGCAAAAATAAATGTAAATGAACCTACTATTTTTTTTGGGTTTTCTCATTATTTATTTAGCAAAACAAATGGGCTACTAATGTGACTAATCTAAGATGCAACTATTATTTATAAACTATATAGTATACACAAACCATATAATATGTAATGTAACACACACTAATTATTTAACTATTTAACATGCAACATGAATTAATAACATATAATGCCACAAGAATTAATAACGTGCAATGCCATCAATTAATAACATGCAATATTACATGAATTAATAACATGATATTATTATTTAATACAATATAGTACCTAATATATGCAACTTTATAATATGCAAACTACCTAATGCAAAAATGAAACTATATGATATCATACTTAATGCGTAAACTATATTTTATGTACTATGCCTACATTATTTATTATAAACTATATATTATAAAAAGGAAACGCCCCATGTGTGTGTGTCACCACCCAGATAAAATGGGTGATGATAGTTGCCCCTCTTTGCTCATTGTCGTGGAATGGGAATGAAGCAAAGACAAGAAACGCCAATTTTAACTGGCTGACTACAGATCACGAGCTCTGGATTCTCCTGATATAAACCCTTCACTCTCTAACAAAAGCCAACTCAAAAATCTGAGCAAACTCTCCTATATGAACTCATTTTCAAAATGTCTTGGACATAACAGACGAGATCTCCTATATGAACCCTCAATTCTTTCACAACAACTTAGTCTAGGTCAAACGAGCTCTTCTACATAAACTCATTCTTCTTGAAGAAATGCTGATTCACCTCCTTTTGTGATAAAATCGAGCAAAAAC
Organism: Hibiscus syriacus; assembly: GCF_006381635.1. Taxonomy (NCBI): domain Eukaryota; kingdom Viridiplantae; phylum Streptophyta; class Magnoliopsida; order Malvales; family Malvaceae; genus Hibiscus; species Hibiscus syriacus. Next base: position 6,825,299 of record NW_024062800.1, on the reverse strand, counting down.
ACAATGTTGATCCGAATCCTTTTGTGAAGAACCAAGAAAAGTGAAGAAGTTGGCTCACCTCCTTTTGTGATGGTGCCAAGTAAAATGGCGGTATTGTTTGGACTCCTTCTATGAAGAAATGAACACCAAATTAACACTGATTCAACTCCTTCTGTGAAGAACCAAGCGAACGATTTTCACTGATCCAACTCATTATGTGAAGGATCAAGTGCATTATGTGAATGATCAAGTGAAAAGTTTGTTACTGATCAAAATCCTTTTGTGAATGATCGAGTAACATGAAAATGTTGATCCAACTCCTTCTGTGAAGAATCAAAACAATTGGCAACGCCAGTCTACCTTATTCTATGATAGAATCAAACAAAAAAGGTTACGCTGATTTAACTCTTTCTATGAATAATTGAGCAGAATGACATTGTTGATCCAACTCCCTCTGTGAAGAATCAAACAGAATATCTATGTTGATCTACCTCATTCTGTGATAGAATCGGGCAAAATAAGGTTATACTAATTCAACTCCTTATGTGAAGAATTGAGAAAAAGATTGATATTGATCCATCTCATTCTGTGATTAAATAAAGCACCAAAATGGATATTAGAACCGAACAAGCTTTCCTATATAAACTTCTTTGAATTTCAACAAATTCCTGTAAAATGTAATGATGCACATGTGTTGAGTTCTTTATCAGACTCTGGTTCCTGCTGGGGAATGTCTTCTTTGAAAATCTTTATCACTGTATAAAATGTTATATTGTTTGAAATGAATAAACACGCATACTCCTATTTATATACCTAAACATGGACGCATGATATCAATTATATTATGGCCACAATATTTGTTGTCTTGTGGGCCTCTTCTCTTCATCTTTGCTTGGTCTTCATCTTCATGATCCTTGAAAAGTTTTAACTCATGGTTTCATCTCATGGATTCATCTTATTCTTGGAATCAAACTCGTCTATGTCTTCTCTTCGGGCTCCTTCCTCATATCCACTCTAAAGCGTCCTTTCAAATTCACTTTTCTCAAAGCGCCCTTTCGGGTTTTCACTTTAGTTTTCTTTTCTTTTCTTTTTTCTTCTTCCTTCTTTCCTTTTATCTTTTTATCTTCTTCTTTTTTCTTTTTTTCTTCTTAATCGACAACAATATTTCTTGTATAACCAAGATACCATAAACTTGATGAGAAATGCTCTAATCAGAATTGAAATGTGAAACTTGATTGCCCCATTCCAAATTTTAGGCTCACAGAGCTCCTAATTTAATAGGCTCGACGTACACTCTTCATGATTAAACACGAGTGTCAAAAATTCGAACTACTTCGGATTCCCTGTGCTTCAAAGATTAACTCAAAGTAATACCATGAAATCTTATGTTTTCTTATTCACCATGTTGATTCACTCGAAAGATGCTTAAAAATGAAAGAAACACGATGAACAAAAGCTTGGATTAAAAGGAAATGTGATTCATTAATGGAAAGTCAGAATTTTTATAAAGTCATGACAATCTTATAAAGGAAATAAAATCAAGAAACAAAGTACAAATGCTTCCAACCACTATTAATAGGAAAGTTTTTGTACTAATCAACTCTGGAGCGCTGAGGTGAGCATGTGTTTAGAAGACCTCAACATTATCAAAATGCCTGCAGACGTGAAGTTTTTTCCAAAATATCATACTCTTGAGAGGGTATAAATTGTCGGATGCCTATTATTAACATGCATTTGAGTCGCCCTTTCAGGTTTTCAACTCAAATCCTACCTTTGGTTTCAAGACACCCTTTGCAGATTTTTATCTTGAACTCCCTTTTATTTTTCTTTGATTTTTTTATTTTTTTATTTTTTCTTGTTCAAGCATAATATTTCTTAACAAAATATGAGTTTATTGGATTTCTCAGCACTTCTCCATCCATTTATGCAAGAATCAATGCTCCTTAGAAAAAGGTATTCTTGATAAAATATGACCCCTCCCAATTAGGTATCCACTTCCCACGGAAGTCTCTATGAATAGGAAAGATCTTTTTAAGCATTAGATCACCATCTCGAATCCCTTGGACAAACTTTCTTGTTATGATCTCGCATCATACGCTTCTGGTACATCTGACCATGACATATAACTTTCAATCTCTTTTCTTCAATAAGATTCAACAGATCATATCGAGCTTGATCCCAATCAGCTTCGTTCAACTCTACTTTTTACATTCAAAGCGACGAAATTTCAACCTCAATAGACAATACTGCTTCCATTCCATAAACCAAATAAAATAGTGTTGCCCCAATCGAAGTCCGCACTGTAATATGTTATGCGAACAAAGCGAAGGGTAACTTCTTATGCCAATCTTTATAAGTATCAGTAGTTTTCGGGATGATCTTCTTTATATTCTTATTTGATGTCTCTACTACCCCATTCATCATCGGATGATGTGTAACTGAATTATGATGCTTTATTTTGAATTGTGCACACAACTTTGTCATCATCTCATTATTCAGATTAGTGGCATTATCTGTAATAATTCTATCTCGTGTAACCCATATCAGAAAATTATCTCTTTCTTTATAAACTTGCAAACTGTTGATCTCGTAATACTAGCGTAAGAAGCAGCCTCTATCCACTTAGTGAAATAATCGATAGACACCAGAATAAGGTGATGACCATTCGAAGCCTTTAGATAAATTGTCCCAATAACATTCATGCCACATATTGAGAATAACCATGGTGTAGTTATTACATTCAACGAAAAATGAGGTACATGAATCTTATTAGCACAAATCTGACACTTATGACATCGTTTGGCATATTTTACGTAATATGTCTCCATGGTGGACCAATAATAGCCATATCTCATAATTTTTAGGGCCATAGAAAGAACATTTGCATGTGTTCCACATATTCCACTATGCACTTCAACAATAGTTTTTGCTTCTCTAGTATTGATACATCTCAGCAAAACATGATCTCTACCTATTCTACAGAGAATTTCCCATCGAGAATATATCTTGCAACTATCTTTCTGACCGTTCTATTTTCTACCTCAGATGTTCGTTGTGGATAAATTTGATATTTGATGTATTACAAAATATCATAGTACCATGGACAACCATTTGCCTCTTCTTCCAGGCTGTAGCAACGTGTCGAGATCTTATACGCTTTCATCAAGATTGGCATCATATCCACCCTTTTACTTGCCTGAAACATTACAACCAAGGTAACCAAAGCATCTACCATCTGATTCTATTCTCTGTGGAGATAAGTGAATGTGACCTCTTCAAACTCTTTGATCAGTTCAAGGATCAAATCTTGATATTCAACTAATTTTGGATCATTTGTCTCCCATTCACCTCGCAGGCGATAAACCACCAGCGAGGAATCACCGTATACTTTGAGCACTTTTATTTTCCTTCCTAAGGTTGCTCTCAAACCCATGACACAAGCTTCATATTCCGCCATATTGTTCATGCAGAAGAATTCCAGTCTATTAGTGAACGAATAATATTCATTTTCTGGAGAAATTAGCATTGTCCCAATTCCTCGTCCTAAGGCATTAGAGGCTCCATCAAAATAGAGCTTCCAAGATTCGTCATGTTCATTATTTTCTTCAACTGTAATGCATAACAAATCCTCATTCGGGAAATTAAAGTTTAGGGGCTCATAATCTTCTGAGGCACGACTTACAAGGAAATATGCTATGGCGCTTCCTTTTATTGCCTTCTGGCTCACATACACGATGTCAAATTATGACAATAGCATTTGCCAACGAGTCATTCTTCTATTCAAGGTTGGAGTTTCTATCAAGAACTTCAATGGATCAAGTTTGGAAATCAATCATGTAGTGTGATATAATATATACTATCAGAGTATTCGCGTTGCCCAAACCAAAGCACAACATAGCTTCTGAATTGGCTGATATCTTGACTCACAATCAGTGAATTTTTTGCTTAAGCAATAGACCGCTCTTTCTTTCTTCCCAGACTCATCATGTTTCCCCAACACACAACCTATTAAATTCCCATACACTATTAAATAGAGAATTAATGGTCTATCTGGAACGAGTGCTACCAAGATAGTAGCATTCGATAAATACTTCTTGACTATATTTAGAGCCTCTTAACATTTTTCATTCCAACACTTAGGGTTATTCTTCTGGAGTAGTTTAAACATTGTATCACACTTATCAGTCAACTGAGAAATGAATATAGAAATGTAATTCAGTCTTCCCAGGAACCCTCGAACTTCCTTGGAACCCTCGAACTTCCTTTTGTGTACGAGGAGGTGGAAGATTTTGAATTGATTTTACTTTATCAGGATCAATTTTAATTCTTCTTTAACTGGCCACGAAGCCTAGGAGCTTTCTCAAAGTTACTCCGAAAGTGCACTTTTCTGGATTGAGCTTCAACTAATATTTTCTCAATCTTTGAAATAACTTTCTCAAATTTCTAATATGCTCTTCCTCAGTCTGGGATTTAGCAATCATATCATCTATGTACACTTAAATCTCTTTGTGCATCATGTCATGAAAAAGAGTCACCATAGCTCTTTGATACATTCCTTCTGTATTTTTCAACCTGAATGGCATCACCCTGTAGTAAAATGTGCCCCACATAGTCAAGAATGTCATTTTCTCCATGTCTTCTGGATCCATCTTTATCTAATTTGTTGAGTTAATCGATTGACGAATATGGCCAAGAGGGGGGTGAATTGGCAATTAAAATTTTGGTGGAAGTTTTTGCAGAAAATTGAAAGAAATTTGCACAGCGATTTAGAGTGGTTCGACTTTCTCAACCAAAGTCTACGTCCACTACCTTAGCTATCCACACTAAGGATTTTCCACAAATTCACTAATTAGTCTTTCTTTTGAGAAAAAAGAGTAAGCTTACAAACCCTCAAGAATTATACCCCAAATTCTTGAGAACACTCTCTCCCAAAGAGAACAATACAAATTTGCAAACTTACAAGGAAATCCTCACAAGGTAGATTGTTTGCACAATTCTAGAACAAAGAAAAGAACACTCAAGAATGAATGCAATTGAGCACAATAAGTGTTCTTGAAAGCAAAATGAATATTGAATGAAAAATAGGCTTGAAATGCTCAAACTTGAGGTTTGATGCTTTCTCTTTGATTCTCTCTTGATTCAAGTTGCTTGATGTTTCTTGTTGTTGATCAATGGCTTCTAAGCTTGCTGAAATACACCTTGAATCACTTCTGAACATTGGGGATGATTAGTGAAGATAATATAGCCATTTTAGTATGAAATCAATTAATAAAACAGCTTGGAGCGTGGGGGAATCGGTACCCCTCATAGGGAATCGGTTCCCTAAGTGTAAAATTTAAATATTTCGACCGTTGAACAATGGTGGGAATCGGTTCCCTCTGAGCATACTGGAATTATTGGAGCCAAACCATTCAGGGGGGAATCGGTACCCTCTTGGGGGGGAATCAGTTCCCTCTGAGCAATTTGGAAGTTTTGGCTTTGAACTGGTTCGAAATATTTTGTAAAATCGTTTTGAAATTATTTTAAGATTAAAACTTAATTTTACACTTGAGTAAGGATTAAAAATTACATTTGAAAGATTTGGAGTAATATTTTGTTATTCGAATAATTGTATCAAATATACTTAGAAAACCTTATTTGAAAATCTTAAAATTCATTTATCTTAATTTGTTATATCGAAAGATCAAAATGTTTTCAACAATCTCCCCCTTTTTGATATAACAAAATATTTCAGTAATTTTAAGATTTTTGAAATAAAAAATGACGCTTTTGAAAAATTACTCTCTTACTTTAACACTTCTCCCATTTAAAACATTTAACACTTCTCCCCCTTTTTGTTAAATCAAAAAGACTTTTTAAAAGAATTTAAACAAGGTTTTCAAATCACTTAGCCAATTTGATTATAGTTTAAGATGCTAAGATCACAATCAAGAGAAACGTTAGCCATTAGTTTCATAATCAATATTCATAATTAATGTGACATGGAAAAATTGGTCATATATCTAACATGATGTAAATGATGCAATAATGAATAAATTTAACCACACCAAATATATAAGTTCAAACATCCAAACAAATCCAAAGTCTAACAATCCACAAAATCAAACATTCCAAAATATCCAAAACATTTTAGTTCTAAAGCTAAACACATAATCAAAAATCTGGACCGGGAGGAGGAAAACGAGCTTGCATAGTGGCCATCTCATGTGAGAGTGCATCAATACGTTCATTCATCGAAGCGTTGTTTGTGCGCATCTCTCGGAGAATTTCTAATTGTTGAGCTCCCATTGTGGATAAATGGGACTCTATACAAGTAAAGCGCGAATCCATGGTAGCATATCGGAAATCGAATGTCTCCATAAAAGATTGAAAATATAAAGGCATTTGATTCGTTTATTGTGCTTGCTCCTTGGGCTGTTCAGGCTCATCTTCAGCTTCATCGATGTCTCACATTAATTGTTCAAGCTCGGGATCATCGTCAGCTTCTGGTGGAGCTCGTGAATAACTAGCTCCCGGAGTATTTTCAGAAGATCAAACTCATTCACCGGTTTCCTTATCCTTTATCCATCCCGCTCTCGTTAAGGAAAGAAGATTAATTTGTTTCTTTATAGGAAAGGAGGCATCTAGACCAACTCTAAGCCCGGATTTAGTAAAAAGATTACTCAAAATGCAACTGTAAACTAGAGATGAACAGAGTTTCTTGTTAGGAACAAGATTTACGGTTTCAACAATTTCAGCAAAAATGATATGAGGTAGGTTTATTTTAATACTATTTTTGAAACAATGTAACCACCAAAGATCCAAGGCTCTAAGAGTAGAATAACGACCTTCGGATGGTCAAAACCACCAAGAAATCATTAGATGAAGAAAACGTTCATGAAGGTCTAAGACACTCGCACTATCCCTTCTTTTATAACGAGAACCTAAAATTTGTTTTTCATTTGAAATACCATCGTTATCTAATCCTAATGCCTTGGCTATGTAAGCCGAGTTAATATGTAAGAATTATCCTAGGAGATAGGAACGAACTTCTATGGTCTCAGTTTGAGCTTGATTTTTGACACAAACGGCATTAGAATAAAAGATGCGAACAAGTTGATGGTAAACTATAGGTTCAAGGTCACAAAGTTTATCAAATTTCCACTCTTGTAAAAGAGGAAGATATTTAAAATTAATATCTAACATAGCTTGACAAGAAGGGATACGTTCTTCTCTAATTTTGTAAGAGTCGAAATATTGGTAATACCAAAAACGATGATTTCTAGGACCAGGATGATTGAAGCATGAATTTTGGATAGTTAGATTGGGATCAACTGGATTAGGAATTGGAATTTCAGGAATAGGAAGAGGATTTGGAGGTGGATTTGGTTGACGGTGTGAGCGACTAGATGATGACCTAGCACGTTTAGGATTGGACATGGTTTAGGAAATCAGAATAGAATGGATAACCTGAAATTTAGAAAACACATGTATGCAATTCAATCAATCCCAAAACTCAATTGAGTCCTCAATATTTCAAGGTTCACTAAATCAATCCTAATGGGCAAAGTTTTTGAAAACTATTGAAAAATAAGATTTAGAAAAACAATATATGTATAGTTTTCATAACAACAACATAATTCAATTAAAACAGAATAATTTGAAAAACATTTTTTTTTTTCGAAAATTTCAAAATTTTTGGAAAATTCTTGTGTTTTTGATGAAATTAGTTGTAATATCTAGTTTCTAATCACTAAATAATCAATGCTCGATCACTATTTCTATCTAGAACTAATTAAAACTAGTCATGTGTTCAAAATCAATGAAATAGAGAGTTTAGAAAAATTTACCTTAAAAGATGAGATTGAGTGGATTTTGATGTTGTTTGCACGATTTTAATGATGCTAGCAGGTTTAGAAGATGATATTTGAAGAGAATTCCGATTAAAAACGCTGTTTTGAGGCAAAGTGTAGATATGGAGAGAGTATAGAGGAGAAACGGCGGTAATGAGAGAAGAGGGTTTGAGCAAAATATGAGGTTTTGCCTGATAAAACCAGAACCCCAGGGGGTATCGATTCCCCTGTGGGGGGAATCGGTTCCCTCGTGGGGGTATCGATTCCCTCTGCACCAAAATGCTAAAATCCAATTTTAAACACAAAATGTTAAATTAATTTTCTCTAGCGGTTTTGGCAACTCATATATTGAAAATTAATCATGTTCAAACAATCAAATTAATCTTTAAACGATATTTGAACATAAAATTAATTTTTCATCAAGAATCATAAACTCCCCCTAACTAATAGCAATAAATGCAATAAAACATTGGCATTTTTCATTTAGTCTTAAAAGTGCTAAAATTATTTTAAACACTAAGTGAAGATAGGTTGGTCAAACCTAATTCTCTCCTAAGTGTCCAAAATCTTTCCTTGTCTAAAGGTTTTGTAAAGATATCCGCTAATTGGTGCAAAGTATCAACAAATTCAAGAACTACATCTTCCTTAGTGACATGGTCTCTAATGAAGTGATGTCTTATTTCAATGTGCTTAGTTCTAGAGTGTTGGATGGGATTTTTAGTGAGACAAATAGCACTAGTATTGTCAGACTTGATAGGAATGGTACCTACTTCAATTCCATAATCAAAAAGTTGTTGTTTCATCCATAAAACTTGTGCACAACAACTACCAGCTGAAATGTATTCGGCTTCAGTGGTAGATAATGCAACACAATTTTGTTTCTTTGAAACCAAGAAATCAGCATATTTCCAAGGAATTGGCAAGTACCGGAGGTGCTTTTCCTATCTAATTTGCATCCTCCATAATCCGCATCAGAAAAGGCATGCAAGCTAAAGCTAGAGTCTCTAGGATACCAAAGTCCTAAACATAATGTCAGGTCTACTTGTAGTTTGATAAAGTAGAGATCCAATCATTGACCTATATAATTTAACATCTACACATTTACCTCCTTCATCCAAGTCAAGCTTTGTAGAAGTGCTCATTGGAGTGTCATGAGGTTTCCCATTTTCCAGTCCAAACTTCTTGAGCATATCTTTGACGTACTTAGCTTGATTGATGAAGATGCCATCTTTTCTTTGCTTGATTTGGAGTCCCAAGAAAAATGAGAGCTCCCCCATCAGGCTCATTTCGAATTCGCTTTGCATTATCTTAGAAAATTCTTGGCAAAGAACATAAAGCCTTTTGAAAAACAATGTAGTGTCAACCTTCCCTTTTGAAAAACCTTTTTGAATTAAAAAATTTACCAGTCTTTCATAGCAAGCTCTAGGAGCTTGTTTTAAACCATAAAGCGCTTTTGTCAACTTAAGAACATGATCCAGAAATTTTGAATCTTCAAAACCTGGAGGTTGTTCCACATACACTTCTTCCTTTGTAAAACCATTTAAAAATGCACTTTTAACATCAATTTGATATAATTTAAATTCATGAAAACATGCAAATGCTAATAACATTCTAATTGCTTCCATCCTAGCTACAGGAGCGTATGTTTTATCATAGTCTATGCCCTCTTCTTGAGTATACCCTTGAGCAACAAGTCTAGCCTTGTTTCTCACTATATTACCACTCTCATCAAGCTTATTCCTAAATACCAATCTAGTACCTACAGTAGAATTATTACTAGACCTTTCAACTAATGTCCATACTTTACTTCTCTCAAATTGATTTAATTCTTCTTGCATAGCCATAATACAATGTTCATCTTTTAATGCTTCTTTAATATTCTTAGGCTCTATGAATGAAATAAATGTAACATAATTACAAATATTTCTAAGAGAATATCGATTTATTACCCCTTTGGATGGATCACCTATAATCTCACCATCCATAACATAGTTGTACTCTCTTGGATAAGATACTTCCCTTTCTTCAATGGTTGGATTCTCAAGAGGATCATGAGTTACCTCATCTTTTGTTTCTTCCTTGATGATGGTTCTTCAACGTCATGTCTAACTTCATTTGTATTTATAATACCTACATCATCATTCACACAAGAATCCTTCCTCGGAAGGGGATTATCATCGAAAACAACATGTATAGACTCTTCTACAACTAAAGTTCTTTTATTAAATACTCGATAAGCTTTAGAATTTAAGGAATAACCCAGAAAAATTCCTTCATCACTTTTAGCATCAAATTTGCCAAGGTTTTCTTTACCGTTGTTCAAAACAAAACATTTACATCCAAAAGGATGAAAATAGCTAATGTTAGGCTTTTTATTTTTAAAAATTTCATATGGAGTTTTCTTTAAAATTGGCCTAATCATTACTCGATTTACAACATAACAAGCGGTATTTGTGGCTTCCGCCCAAAAATATTTTGGCAAATTATTTTCACAAAGCATGGTTCTAGCCATTTATTCTAAAGTTCGATTTTTCCTCTCAACAACTCCATTTTGTTGAGGGGTTCTAGGTGCTGAAAAATTATGGCTAATACCATTATAATTACAAAACTCAATAAATCCAAGATTTTCAAATTCAGTGCCATGATCACTCCTAACACTAGTTATAGAGTAACCTTTTTCATTTTGGATTATTTTCGAAAATGTGATGAAATGTTCTAATGCTTCATCTTTAGTACTTAAAAATAGAACCCAAGTATATCTAGAATAGTCATCTACCAAGACAAATGCTTATTGTTTTCCACCCAAGCTAGTAGTCCTAGTTGGCCCAAAAAGATCTATATGGATCAATTGTAATACTCTACTAGTTGATACGTCATTAATATATTTAAAAGAAACTCACTTTTGTTTTCCTTTAGCACAAGCATCACATATTTTATCATTATCAAATTTAAGCTTAGGCAACCCTCGAACTAAATCACCTTGAATTAGCCGTTGCAAAACACTCATACTAGCATGTCCTAGTCTCCTATGCCATAACCAACTATCATGTTTATCCTTAGCAACTAGGCACAAATTAGTCATATCAATAGAATCTAAATGCACCATGTATATGTTTCCTATTCTATGACCAACAAGCATAATCAGATTAGATGCAGTGTCAATGACTTTACAACCATTAATATCAAATATGACATTGAATCCCTTATCACAAAATTGACTAATACTCAATAGATTGTGCTTTAATCCATTCACATATTAAACATTCTTAATTTGTATGGAAGAGGTATTACCAATAGTATCAATACCTTCAATGTGACCTTTTGAATCATCACCAAAAGTCACTTCTCCTTCATTTTTGGCTTTAAGCTCAATGAACCGGTTTTTGTCTCCGATCATGTGTCTTGAGCATCCACTATCAAGGTACCATGAATTTGGATTTGTTTCCCATGCCTTGTAGCAATGCTCCTTTTCCTACAAACATAGATTAATTTCTAATTTTTGGTACCCAAATTCTTTTGGGTCCATATTCATTAGTTTCCAAAATCCTAGTCCCCTTAGGTATCCATTTGTGTAGGATATCATTATCTTTAGTAGTAATGAGCTCTTTAGGAACCCATATACTTCTAACAATTTTTCCATTAGATGTTCTTTGGGGACCTCTATGATTGTAGTTTTTAAAACTTTTTCTAACAAAGTTGGATTTTGAATTTTCTCCATTTTCAAAACGTTTTGTTCCAACTTTATCAAAAGAAGCTTTAAGATCATCAATTTTCTTTTGATGATCATCATTGACCTTTGAAAGTAAATTTTGCAAATCCAAAATTTTCTTTTCAAACTCTTCTAGTTTGATTTGTAAATCATTTATTTTACTTTCAAGATCGTTGTTGGTTTTGGATATGAGTTTATTTTCATTTTTCAATTTTGAAACATCATTTTTATATTTTAAAAACAATTTCTCATAATCCAAAGCCAACCCATTATATTCCTCTAATAGCTCATCATAGGATATATCATCAAAATCAAATGAGTTAGAGGTTACCATAGAATCTTCCCCGAATGCCATCAAGCACAAGTTTGCTACTTCTTGTTCCTCTTCATCGAAACCTTCTTCATCGCTCCATGTAGCCACATGAGCCTTGTGCTTATTCTTTGATTGACCCTTTCTCTTTAATTGTGGGCAATCATATTTGACATGCCCCAGCTTTTTGCATTCATAGCAAATGATCGGGACCTTCTCTTTTGGTTCATTTTTGAGGCCTTCATTTCGTTTGAATTTTCTTCCTCGCTAAGGTCTCATCATTTTTCTGAACTGTTTGGCAAACAATGCCATTTCCTCGTCATCGTCATCTTCATCCGAATCACTCTTATTTTTTGTGGATTTGAGAGCAACTCCAATGTCTTTCTTCTTCTCCTTCTCCTTTGGTGTCTCTTCAATCTTATCAAGATCCACCTCATCTTCAAGCATCATTTCATGAGTAAGGAGTGAGCCGATTAGCTCTTCAAGAGTTAAGGACGTTAGATCCTTAGACTCGATGATTACTGTCTTCTTTGATTGCCACAATTTTGGGAGGGGGTAGACTAACTTCCTCACAAGCTTTTCATTTGAAATGATCTCTCCATATGATTTGAGACCACTGACAATCGTTGAGAATCTATCCGTCAGAGCTTTGATATCTTCATTTGGTTTCATCCTGAAATTTTCATAGCTATGCGTTAGAATACTAATTTTAAATTTCTTTACCTCATCGGTACCTTCATGAGTGACTTGAAGTTTGTCCCATATTTCTTTGGCGGTTGTACAAGATGAAACTCTTCTGTATTCATCTGGTCCTAGAGCACAAAATATGATATGGATGGCTTTAGAGTTGAGTTGGAACATTTTTGTCTCTCTTTCACTCCATAATCTTGGATGAGTGAGAGGCTTGAAGTATCCTTCTTCTACGACATTCAATGCTCCCATGTCACTTGCTTGAATGAAGTACATCATCCTATTTTTCCAATAGGCATAATTAGCCCCATTGAAGAAAGGAGGCTTGTTGACAGGCATTGAATCGAGACCGGAGTCAAAGTTTGAAGTAGAGGCCATTGATGAATTTGATTATCGATGTAACTCTTCCCGAATCGACTCAATAGGAGATTAAACCTTCAAATGAGTTAGGCTCTGATACCAATTGTTGAGTTAATCGATTGACGAATATGACCAAGAGGGGGTGAATTGGCAATTAAAATTTTGGTGGAAGCTTTTGCAGAAAATTGAAACAAATTTGCACATCGATTTAGAGTGGTTCGACTTTCTCAACCAAAGTCTACGTCCACTACCTTAGCTATCCACACTAAGGATTTTCCACAAATTCACTAATTTGTCTTTCTTTTGAGGATAAAGAGTAACCTTACAAACCCTCAAGAATTATACCCCAAATTCTTGAGAACACTCTCTCCCAAAGAGAACAATACAAATTTGCAAACTTACAAGGAAATCCTCACAAGGTAGATTGTTTGCACAATTCTAGAACAAAGAAAAGAACACTCAAGAATGAATACAATTGAGCACAATAAGTGTTCTTGAAAGCAAAATGAATATTGAATGAAAAATATACTTGAAATGCTCAAACTTGAGGTTTGATGCTTTCTCTTTGATTCCCTCTTGATTCTAGTTGCTTGATGTTTCTTGTTGTTGATCAATGGCTTCTAAGCTTGCTTAAATATACCTTGAATCACTTCTGAATGTTGGGGATGATTAGTGAAGATAATATAGCCGTTTTAGTGTGAAATCAATTAATAAAACAGCTTGGAGCGTGGGGGAATCGGTACCCCTCATAGGGAATCGGTTCCGTAAGTGTAAAATTCAAATATTTCGACCGTTGAACAGTAGGGGGAATCGGTACCCCCTGGGGGGGAATCGGTTCCCTCAGAGCATACTAGAATTCTCGGAGCCAAGCCATTCAGGGGGGAATCGGTACCCCCTTGGGGGGAAATCGGTTCCCTCTGAGCAATCTGGAATTTTTGGCTTTGAAATGGTTCGAAATATTTTGTAAAATTGTTTTGAAATTATTTTAAGATTAAAACTTAATTTTACACTTGAGTAAGGATTAAAAATGACATTTGAAAGATTTGGAGTAATAATTTGTTATTCGAATAATTGTATCGAATATACTTAGAAAACCTTATTTGAAAATCTTAAAATTCATTTATCTTAATTTGTTATATCGAAATATCAAAATATTTTCAACATAATTGTATCCCGAGAAACCATCCATGAAAGAGAACCATGAATGTCCGGTAGTATTATCCATTGATGTATCGATATGGGGTAAAGGAATTATCCTTTAGACTCACTTTATTCAGGTCCCTATTGTCCACACACATACGTACTTTTCTATCTTTTTAGCACAGAGACTATATTAGCTATCATTTAGGATATTTAGCCACTTGAAGAAAACCTGCATCGATCTGTTTTCTTACTTCCTCCTTAATTTTTAATAGCATTTCTGACCTCATTCTCCTGAGTTTTTGTTGCATTGGCTTACACACAGGCCTTATCGGGAGTTTGTACACCACTATATTTGTATTTAAACCTGGCATATCTTGATAGGACTAGGCAAAGATATCCTTGAATTCTTGTAGTAAATTTATCAAACTCTGTCTTACCTCGAGCGATAAGATTGTGCAAATCTTTACTTTTTTTCACTTCATCAGATCCCAAATTTACGATCTCGATTTCTTCTTTATGAGGAAAAATTTATTAGTCTTTGTTTTCCTCCAGTCTTAATAATTCGTTAGGAACTTCATATTCCACCTCATTTTGATACTCATTAACGTCTTCTAAACGCAAAAGTCGCTCAAGATCAATCTTATGATTAGTGACAGAAACATTCATGCTATTAGTGTTGGGAAACCTGCGAAGAAAAATATAGAACGAATATATACTTTGGAGAAAAGAAAGAGAAACAAAAAAAAAGAAATGAAAAACAACATGAAGAAATGTAAAATGCGAGAAAAACGATTGCCATTTGAGAAATGAATGAAAGCATATTTCTATTAGAAACAAGATGAGTAATATCAACATGGTTGCTCATTACAAAAGATCCCTTGATGTTCGCGTGCACAAGCACAAGGGTTGGTTTCGAGTACTACTTTGGGTTAGGCCTAGAAACTATAGGAAGCTCCTCTATAATCCAATTGTTAAGCTTCACTCCTAGAAAATAGGGGCGTATACCAACTAGATACCTCCCTGGCTAGCTAGATTGTCCAATAATATTGATGTTCAGACCCTCCATGATGTCATCAAGCATTTATTCATCTCTTACTAGCTCTACCTCTCTGATTACACTAATCAGTTGTTGCTTGGTATCATACGTTCCTCCAGATCTGAAAATATACTTCATATCTGGGATAGATAAATGTTCCCAAGAGATATATTTCCCTCTCAACCGAGTCTTTCTCGTATCTACCCTTCTCTTTATTTCTTTTTGGCGTTGTTATCTATTGAGCTTGAATCCTAGCCCAAAAGGATATCTTTTCATGATCACAAGCTTTGGACGTAAGATCCCTTGTAAGTGTTTTTTGATGCCTCTTCCAATCTTTTCTCCTCTTCCTAAAGTTTCTCATATAGCCATTTTCATACAATTGGACAAGTGAGGATGAGGAAATTTAGCCCCCTCGGCGTTGAAAGTGGCATTTACAAATTCTAAGGCATGAAAAGAGCACTCTAAAGCATTATCGT
The DNA here is from genome assembly GCF_006381635.1 of Hibiscus syriacus. Lineage (NCBI taxonomy): Eukaryota > Viridiplantae > Streptophyta > Magnoliopsida > Malvales > Malvaceae > Hibiscus > Hibiscus syriacus. Next base: position 6,809,764 of record NW_024062800.1, on the reverse strand, counting down.
CTGGATCAATGTAAGAAGCACTCGTAGTTACTGGAGTAATTATCTCCTGCTTAGCCCGAGACTAATCAGTACTCCATCAACAAAAAACTTCAATTTTTTGTGTAGGGATGAAGGCAATGCTCCAATAGAGTGAATATATGGTCTTCCCAACAAACAATTGTAAGTGGGATTGATATCCATTACCTCGAACTCGACATTGTAGACAACTATACCTATTAACAATGGGACATCAATCTTCCTCAACACATCCCTCTAAGTACCATCGAAAGCTAGGACAATATTCTGATATACTTTCATGTGGGATACATCTATTGGTAACCTCTGTAAAGTAGTCATCGGCATCACGTTGAGTGCAAACCCATTGTCGATCAAAACTCCAGGCAACGCATGACCATTACAATGGGTAATGATTTTTAAGGCCTTTACAGACCCCCTGCCTCCCTCTGGGAACTCGTCATCAATGAAGGAAATATAATTGTCTGCAGTAATATAGTTGATTATCTAATCCAATTTGTGTACGGGTATATCATCCGGAACAAATATTTTATTCAACACTTTTAATAAAGTATTTTGGTGTACCTCTGAACTCATCAACAAGTCCAGTACTGTGATTTACGCCTTTTGTTTATGCAGTTGCTCCACTACACTGTATTCACTGTGTCTAAAACAATTTAGGAACTTCTGGGCCTGTGCTTCAGTAACTCGCTCGTTAATTTTTGGCGGGGGATTATCCTTGAATATCTTTTGAGGTGGTGGAGCTTTTGCCTTGCCTTTTACTTTCTCGGCCTCATTGGATGCCTCAGGAGGAGAATAGCACTTACCACTCATTTTGAATTTTCCCACTTCACTAATCACCTTGACAGGCGCTTTTATTTTCTCATCAGCGTTTACTTTTATTTCTTGTAGTACTTTTGGCCCATCCACAGTCTTCACATCCCTTGATATAGAGATATTGGTGGTGTAGTTCCATGGCACCTTGCGTGAATCTTTGAAAAAGAATGGAGACAGAGGAAAAATTATTATTTTAGGAGTTACAGGAATAGGATTTTCTATATTGGGCGTCACAGTGATAATAATTGGCTTTACAACCCCGAATACATGTTTGATGTACTCTAACGTGCACACCTCAACCTCTTTCTTTTCTTCAACATTTTCAAAGAATTCATTCTCTTTATTGTCCATCATTGACTAAATTAAAGCTCTGAACTTATGACAATGCTGAATTTCATGCCTTTTATCCTTGCAAAACTTGCAAAACAATCCACTTTCGTCATGATTAGAAATCGACCAGCACCCATTAGCTGCTCAAATACCCAGTTGAGCAGTGACCTGATCTTAGACTCGTACTTCTTTCTCTTTCCCATACTCTTTTCCTGTATGGCATTTACTCCTGGTTTACCATGATTTGGCAAAGGGTTCTTCGTAATAGCGGGGGAATTAAACTCCAACATCCCAGTGTCAATCAAGTTCTGTACCAACTTCTTGAAAGCTATACAATTTTCGATTGAGTGTCCCATAATATCAGCATGATATTCACACTTTGAGTTTGCATCATACCATATTGGATAAGGCGACTGAAGTGACTTGAGGTGGTACAGAGGAACCATATTTGATTTGAATAATGATGCATATAACTCGACTTAAGAGCAAGAAATTAGTGTAAACGTCAATTTCTTAGTCTCCATTCTCTGCCCACAATAGTCACCCCTATTGGTATTAGACTTTGTGCCCATGATCTTTGGTTGAGGAATCGTTATGTTCTTCGAATAGCCTTTGTTGTAAGCGGTTGTGGTGTTTACTTCATTATCTTTCTTTTTAAACACCTGCTTTTCACCACCCACTATTTTACCACTCTTGATAGTTGTCTCTATCAGCTCGCCCAATATTACCATATCTGAGAAGATCCTTGAAGCACTTTTCAACATGTGATCCAATAAAGGACCTTTCAGTGCATGAAGGAAAATGATTGTGGTTTCCTTCTCCCAAAGCAGTGGTTGAACCTGCGCCGCTATATATCTCCATCTTTGGGCGTATTGTCGGAAACTTTCATTAGGCTTCTTCTCCATATTCATCAGGGTTAGCTTATCGGGTATCATATCAATGACGTGTCTATATTATTCAAGAAATGTTCTGGACAAGTCTTTCCATAACATGATATTTTTACGACTCAATTGCGCGTACCACTGGGCTAGAGAACCGGTGATATTCTCTTGAAAAAAAATAAACGAGCAATTTTTCATCGTGTAGAAATTCGACCATCTTTCGACAGTACATTGTAAGGTGAGCATAAGGACAACTGGTGCTATTATACTTCTCAAATTTAGGAGTTTTGAATTTGTGCGGGAGAACCAAATCGGGTACCAAGCTGAGCTCTCTAACATCCATACCATATTCATCGATTTATTCCATCGCCTTGACCTTATCTTCTAGTTTCTTATAGCGATCTTCGTATTGTTTGGCTAACTTAGACTTAGCCTTTTCAGCCCCGATAAGCAAATTAAAATTAGCGATTTCATTATCGAGGTACTCGACATTGTCATTGAGGTGCACATAGTGTGTTGTAGATGCTCCAGTTGCATTAATTTGGATTCCTCCTCCAGGTAACACATTTTTGGGTTGATCCCTCACATGAGCTGATGAACCATGATCAATCATGTTAGAACCTTTTCGCTTAGAGTCTACTCCAAATAATGCGGCAATTTGATCTACCACATCTTTTTGAGACTGGGCCACTTGGTCCCTCAAGTCATTTTGGATGTTCTCCAGCTGTGTTTCTAGGTGTTTCTAAGCCTCTTCAAGTTCTCTCAATTTATCTTCCATGTTCTCTTTGGCTTTCCCCTTAGTATTATACGAGTGAGAAATACTTTTACTAGGAGCCAGAACATCTTTGAATAAAAATATCTAATTTATAAAAAAAAAATTAATGAATGAATATGAATGTAAACGTAAATGAATATTAACAACGAACTGATAAAAATGCAAAATGCATGAATGTAAGAGGTATCGATCTTGAAAAGCTAGCTATTATAAAACAACTTTTAAAACGAAAACAAAGTCTCGTGCACAAAGATTCCTCCTACAAGTACGGCCTAGCCTTTCTACTCAACAATCTCATCAATCAAGGACAACACTCTCATGCTTCTCTCTGAAATCGGGTCGAAGTAATGCCCCATTATTTTAGCCCGAGCAGCCAACTCTCCCAAGTATCGAGTGACCTCGTTCATAATGACATGCTCCCTAGTAGCATTTTGATCCTCGTAGGCGACGACCACCTCCTGTCACTCATCATGGGCGTCACTAACACCATGCTCTAAATCGGATACATGCTCTTGGAAATGTTGTAATTCCTCCTTGAAGTTCTGAAACTGACGATACAAAGCAATTCTCTGTTGAAGGTTCTGACTGAGATGTTGCAAATCAGACACGTCACTTCTCTTCAAAGAAATTGAGGCATACTCGGCTAAACTGGATACGTAATTAGTCGGCAATCTATCGTTTTCTATTTTTGTAGAGCCTCATACCATGGGTGTACTTCTATTCTGGGAACCATCTAACGAATGTTTTTGTTTTCCATCTATAGCAAGCCTTCTATTTTCATAGCTGACTAAAGATCCAATACATATGTTTATGAATGATGCAATAAACGCAAGGTAAATGAAAGTAAAGAAAAACAATGGTTAGTATCTTCATAGTTATAAGTAAAATAAAATAGTAATAATTAAAACAATGATAAAACCTAGTCTGCATGATTTTCTAGTTCGCGTGCAATGACATAAAAAATAAATAAAGGTTTAGAGTTAATTTCTCCCTTGTGCACTTAATCGGGTACCTACGGTGAAATTTCAACAAAGTTTCGTATCGGTACCTATACCTGACACGAGGAATAAATTCCTACGAAGACAAAGGTACTTTGGACCCCGAAACTTACTTGCTAGGTTTGTACGAAGAATAAAGTTTCACGAAGACGTCACTTTCACTCTCAGTTAAAAAGGACAACTCGGGTATAGAGCGAAAGTCATCAATACAATGTGTTGTTTGTGGGGAGAAATACTCAAACCTTTAATCAAACGAGCAGAGAAAGGAACCAGATAAGAAAAACAATCTCGGAAACATTCTAATATCTGAAAAAGTCGCTCAAAGCACACATTAGTACAATAGGTGAAAATAATTAAGGGAAAATATTAATTTTATAGAAGATTAAAAGAAATAATCTAAAAGAACGAAAAATTATAGGGAAATCAAAAGGATCAGGAATGAAATAAATCTGAATTTCTTAATTTCTAATACAGGGACAAAGTATATTTGTTTTAAGGCCTGACTCTCTAAGAAAACAAGGATTTTGTTTTACATGCCCAACAGAGTCGCCAAGCTATCGCGAAGATTTTTTGAAATAGCGAAAATCGGAATAAATTTAGAAAAAAATGTTTGGACTATCCATTAACCTTTGGGATTAGGTAGGTTGAAAACCTGAGATGCGCCTTTTAAAAGTAAAAAAATTATTTGGCCTGTGATTTATGTTCATGTGTTTCTAATTATGGATTTATGTTCATGTGTTTCTAATTAATATTATTAAAGAAACTAAACCTAAGAGGCATTACTAAGCTTATTGATTTCTAATTAAGGGACCTAAACTAAGGCTTTAATTAAAAACTAAAGAGCCTAAAACCTAAGGCTTAATTAAAAAACCTAAGGACTAATTAATATTAGTAACCAAATTAAAAGATTGAAAAACCTAAATGTTTTATTTAATAATTAAACAAGTGACCATTTTAAAAGATTCACAAATTAACAATTATTATTAACAATCTAAATAAAAGATACAAGGCAATTGAAAATGAATTAATGACTAAATTGCATTCAATTAAAATTTGGGGTACAATTTACAAGCAATTAGTGACTAAAATAAAGTAAATGAAAAACAACTTCCCAAAAGAAAACACGCTAAAAGCCTAGTGTTTTAATGAAGCAAATAACCCAACAACTAAACACTATAAGACCCAAAATTTTAAAGAAAAGCCTCATTTTACTCCAAAATATTTTACTCTCCCAAATTCTCTCTAGCCGACCGGTGGACATTGGTGATGCTTTGGAGATGACAACTTCTTGGCCATTGGATCCATTTTTTTATCCAAAGGCTTATATGGGTTTGTGCATATTTCACTTGGATCCATCCATCCCTAGCCTTGGATCGAGGCTCATCAGTGGCTAGGATTTGTTTGTTTCGTTTGGTTTTGTTTCACTAGGATTGGTGATGTAAGCCACCTAAAAGGAAAAACCAAATTGAATGCCTTAGTTTGACTTTTGAAAATCCAAACAAATTTTCCCTCCCTTAGCACAAAAACTGGCGACAATGTTAGTGGTTTTAGGGGTTTTTTGTTTTTTATTTATTTTTATTTATTAAATGCACATATTATAAATCATGTGGACTTGTATATTAGGCCAATGCAAAAACAAATGTAAATGGACTAACTTATTAATGCAAATGGACCTACTATTTTTTGGGTTTTCTCATTATTTATTTAGCAAAATAAATGGGCTATTAATGTGACTAATCTCAACTATTATTTATAAATTATATAGTATATAGAAACCATATAACATGCAATGTAACACACACTAATTATTTAACTATTTAACATGCTACATAAATTAATAACATGTAATGCCACATGAATTAAAAGCATGCAATGTCATGAATTAATGACATGCAATGTTACATGAATTAATAACATTCTATTATTATTTAATACACTATAGTACTTAATATATGCAATTTTATAATATGCAAACTACATCGTGCAAAAATTAACCTATATGATATCATACATTTAATGCCTAAACTATATTATATGTACTACGCCCATATGTGTGTGTGTCACCACTCCGGATAAAATGGGTGATGACAAGAATCAAATCGTAAAACAATCAAATTAATCAGTTAAAGATCAAGTAGATATCGTTTTAATTTTTGCTTTTTTCAATTACTCAAATTTTAAATTTAAACTCAAATCAAACTCAAAATCCGAACAAAGAATTTAAATTGACTCAAATAACTCAAAATTAAAAAAAAAAATTTCAAGTAGAATCAATTTTTTTCTCATTTTTTTGTCACCTAACATCAGTCGCATTCCTGAACATTTTACATATATATTAATACAATCCTCAATGCAGAAAACAAAATATCTACATTTTCCATTTCTCATCTTCTATCACACCAAACACTATCCTTTTCCTTTCCTCCTATGGCAGTGCTTATAAATTTCCGAGGGACTTATCCAACAATTACGGTGCCCCCTTCCTCATAACCAAACAAAAGTACCCGAAAAAAAAAGTGAGGTAAAAATCAGGTTGCCCAGAGGAAATGACTATGGGGATCTGACTCACACTTTTGCTCATTAACCTGCTGGCAAACTTTATTATATAGCTCAAGAGTATCACCATAGTTGGGATCAAGACATAGTGCTGCTTCACAGTCTCTTACAGCAGACATATTATCACCCATCGATTCGTGGAAAGCCACTCAAAGATGTAGTAGCTGCAGGTCCGGCTTGAAAGCTAGTGGTTTTGTGAGCTCCATAATTGCTTCATTTTCTTTGTGATCATCCATTAGAACTGGAAACACAGGAACTGCATGTTAGAGGCCGGAAAAAGCTAGCCCCATATGCAAATATGGTTACGGTGTTCAGGATCGAGAACAAATAACAACCAACTACCGTACTCTAAACATGAATTTCATATGGATTCAATAATTTAGTTTTTGTCATCTTTCCATTTGGATCAATAGCATTCGAACATTTTAGAGGATAGATGACGATGAATAACATTTATATTGATATAATTAAACAGAAATCTTGATCCTAAAAGAACCTCATATCAAGATGGATATCATTTTACCAAATACTATACAAGCAAAGCAAGACAAAAGTATAAAGGAAGTTCTTAATTTTATTTGTTTAAATCTGAGAGAACCCTTTGCTTTTATGCCAAAACGAAAACAGAAAATAAAGCACATGGAAAAAAATTTAACTCTCAAACATTAAAGTTCAAGACTTCAATATGACCAAATATATAGGAATGAGACAATGTGTTGAGCTGATGAAAAAAAGCTTAGAAGAAGGTAAGAAAGATGCAAAGCCATGGGAAAATTAGTTTACTCAACTTTCAAATTTATCTATAATTAACTAATGCAAATTTTCGTAGGAGTATTAGTTTTTCCTCATATTTTAGTATATGAGATAGTAATAAACTAATTTCACTTAGTAATTATGACTTGGTTTGTAACAACCCGGAAAAATTTGAAGAAAAAAATTATTATTAATTAAGTAATTTGGCAAAGTTTGAGGATTAAATTGGAAGTTTTGAAAATTTAAAGTCCATTTTAGAAGTTGCATAAAATTCAATGACCAAGCCCTGAATTATATCTTTGAGTGTCGGCAGGCTTTTCTTTTAAAGGAAATGAATTGGTTTATGCATGAAAACACATAAAACCAATTCATAAAATTCCCTTTCCTGCAACCTTCTTTCAAGACTGATCCCGACACCGTTCGATATTTGATCGACAAATTAAAACCACCATCGTGTTCATCTTCGACCCGTGATCAAAACCCAGTAAACCAATTATAGCGAAACGCTGCCAAACGACGTAAATTTTGAGTCAAAGTCTCGACGTTTTTTTTAGCACCACCGCCGAGAAAATCTTAAATTCATCTCCGATCGTTGATTGGTTTTCGACACCTTCCGCACCATCGTGTTCCTTGTGTCATTCCGAGTCCGACGGTGTCCTCCTTGTCTCCGTAGGCGGCGGCGCGTGAGGGAGGTGAAGCGGTCAAAGTTCCGATCGAGTTGAAATCGAACTCTCCACCGTTCAAAAATTTGAACCGAGGTTGGTAAGTGACTCAAAATCGCTTAAAAGAATTTTTGGAATTTGTTTCAAGAATTTTTGGAAATCGGAGGAGGCTTCATGTGCCGCCCCTGCGCGTGGGGGAGTTACGAACTGCTGGGTGATGTTGTTGACCGGTTTGACCGGTCTGAACCAATCTGATCCGACCCGACCCTGTGATATTTTGGCAATTATTTTTAAATCGGTGATATTTTGGTAATTATTTTTAAAACATTGATATTTTGGTAATTATTTTTAAACGGTGATATTTTGGTAATTATTTTTAAAACAGTGATATTCTGGTAATTATTTTTAAAACAGTGATATTTTGGTAATTATTTTAAAAAAAGGTGATATTTTTGTAATTTTCGAATGTGGACTATTGAACCCCTTTGACCATAACTTTGACCGGCTTTAAACGACCATTAAACGACATTTGATTTTGTTCGAGTATACCTATTCTGATAATTTTTGACGTGTCGAATCCGTTTCCGAAATCCGTTTCTCCAAATTCGAAGCCGAAGGCTTACAAATCATCAGTCAAACCCGTTGACTTTGATTTTGACCAAGAATTTGAATTTTTGAAAAGTCATACTTTCTGTTTTTCGACGTCCTGATTTCGATTCCGCAATTCATTTGGTCAAATTTAGACTCAAAAGCCTCCAAATTGATTGCCAACCCCGAAAAATGCTTATGTACTTAAGAGTTTTAACTTTGAATGACTAAGTAAGATTTGGGACTGATAAATTATTAATGTTTGAAGGTACAAGAGACTCTCCTGACCGTTCAACAGCTCGACCCAACTCCTCTAGATCAGTTAAACCACGTGTGCCAGTATTCACCCGTAAGACCTGTAAATTTTATGGTTTTAGAAATTAATTATGTTACCCATTAGTAATATAGTGTTATTATAAAATAGGATCGAAAACTGTAGCAGAGCGTGTTGGACCAGTAATCAGTAGATCTACTATTTGAACCTATTATCGAGGTGTGTTCCCTATTTATTACTAAATTGTTTGGTTTGTTTTAATATGTGGTACACTAAATTCTATGGTTATTGTTTTATTGATGCACCGATTTAATATGATGGTTTATGGATTATGACTGCTATCTGATTTTTGTTTTGAAATGGTATATGATTACCATGTTTACGGATTTATGGAATATACGTCACGGTGCAATTGAATTTTTGGAATACGAATTTATAAAGTACAGCTCTGATCAAGCTGGAAAATTTTACGAACCTAATGTGACTCTTAGGTAGGCTCTGCGGCCCTGAGATCATTCTCGGGTGCGGTTTTAAGATGTGTTCTTAGGTAGGCCCCACGGCCCCGAAATCTATGTTGGGTAGGCTCTCAGGCCCTAAGATGTTCCCTTAGGGTAACTCTTTTATGGGATTTACTACAGTATAATTTTTATAAGATTTACTGGACTATGATTTGTTTAGTGTACCTATCATGATTTTATAGTAATGTTGGGACACAGTGAGCCTAGCTCACTTTTCGAAAATGTTTTCCCCTTTCAGATACTATTGGTTAGATACACCTGATCGAGCACTTGGAGGATCAACATATCTCTTGAAATATATCTTATTGTAATGTTTTATCTTTCAAGTTAACTCTATTTTGGTAACATGGGCCTTATTTTAAAAGTATTGGATTTTGTAATGATTATTCTTTTGCTATTTATATTGGTTTATCGTAGTTTGGATTTTTTAAGGCATGTTTAAATTAACTTGTTATTTTTCTCATAATTATGAGTTGGCTTTTTTTAATATAGTATAATTTATTATAATTTTATAAATTTCATTTATAAATATGATTTTACATTGATTGAATAACGGTTTCGGAAAAATGTCTTTAAGAATCATGAATGTGATCCACTAGACTTAGTCGAAACGCATAGGCCGGGTCTAGGGGGTTACATTTAATTGGTATCAAAGCTTTTGGTTTTTAAACCTCAGACTGTGTATGAGTCCAAATTGAAAATACGGGTTTGAAATATTTTACCAAATAAGTTACTAAGGCCATGTCTCAAAGTTTTTACGATTTTTACTGTGTTCGAGACTCCAAGTGCTTATCTAACCCTAAGTTTTATCTTCTGTAGTAAACTCGAGATCCACCAAAATGAGTGTTAGGCATGGACGTCGAACTAGCCATGGACGAGGTCCAGTGGCTAGATTTTCAGACCAAATCGATGAGATTCGAGTAGATCCCCCACCTTCGACAGGTGATCTTGCTCCTGCGACCCCAACAAATTTACCTTCTATCGCTGGTATATGCATGACTACACTGATCAGGGGAGTAACCGATAGTGAGCCAGATTCTACCATAGTTGCATTTGATGAGAATTTTGGTAGACAGTTTCTACAGTTGATTCAAGGAGCGGTTAGAGCGGCTGGTGTTGGATCCGAGGTGCCTATTTCTCAGACTGATTGTCAATGGAGTCAGAACTTTTGGAGGACAGCTTGGTGGAGTTCCTAATGAAGCAGAAGATTGGCTCCAAGATACTGAGAGACGTATGGATCAGTTGGGTTCGGACCCAACTAAGAGATATTTGGGGGCAGTAGCAATGTTAGATGGCAATGCCCACACCTGGTAGGAGTCAGTGACCAGTAGTGTTCCTACCGATCGTTTGACATGGGATTTCTTTAAGGAGAGCTTTTGAAGCCGATTCTTGGGTGAGCGTTACTTAGTCCAGAGATGACAGTAGTTTCAAGACTTGGTTCAGGGTGACATGACTGTTTCATAGTATGAGATAGAGTTCTTGAAATTGTTAAAGTATGGAATCAGTCAGGTGCCTAACGAGAGAGATTGATGCCGTACATTTGCCCTCAGACTCAGATACGAGCAACATAGACAGGTTGTTTCCCTCCAAGATGAGATTTTTGATATGCTGGTGAGCAGAGCCAAGGATGCTGAGGAGATGGAGGCTTTAGCTTCTGGAAGAGAGCGTGTTGATCATGAGCGATCTAGGAAATCTTTTGGCCCTACTGAATCATCCGCACAGTCCGGTAAAAGGACTCGTACTTCAGCCCTTCAGAGAAGCAATACACGCTTCAGGCCTACAGTATCTTCACATTCAGTTGTTAGTAGAGGTGGTTCTTCGGTTCCGTTTCAAGTGCCTCATTGTGACTTTTATGGTAAACGGCACACGGTAGAGTGTTATAGGAAGACCAGAGCATGTTTTCATTGTGGATCTAATGGTCATTTTCAGAGGGATTGTCCTCAGCTAGCTTCGTCTGAGCGGACTGCTACTCAGACTCCTATGCATTCTCAGACTACTGTACATACTCCAATTAGAGATCGTAGCCAAGGAAAGGCTCGTGGATCAGCGTCCAGGATAGACAGTAGAGCACGACCTCAGCATAATAGAGGGCCAACAGTTTCTGAGGCTAGACAGCTAGCTTTGGTTTACGCCACTAGATGTCGGGATGACAGAGATGAGCCTGAGGTTATTGCAGGTACATTTACTATTTATTCTATTCCATACTTTGCATTACTAGACAATAGCTCCACCCACTCCTATGTATCGAGCTCAGTATCTCGAAACCTTCAGATTCCGATCGAGAACACTGATATTACTGTTACGGTTATGAGTCCAGTAGGACAGGCAGTATTAGTGAATAAAGTATTCTGGCGTTGTCCTCTGGAGATTCGGGGAGAAATTTTTCTCGCTGATCTTATGGAGCTTCCTTTAGAGGAGTTTGATCTAATTCTTGGGATGGATTGGTTGAATAAACACAAGGTAAACCTGGATTGCGAATACAAGCAAGCTACTCTAAAGACTTCAGATGGTCGGACTGTTGTGTTAATTGGTGAACGGCGTGGCTATCTCTCCAATATTGTTTCAGTTATGGAAATTGATCGTATGATCAGGAAGGGATATGAGACTTTCATTGCCTATATTTTGAACACTAAAGGTTCCTTGTACACGATTGAGGAGATTCGTGCAGTTAGCGAGTTTCCTGATGTTTTTTTGGAGGAGTTGCCTTGGTTACCTCCTGATAGAGAGGTAGAGTTTGAGATTGAGACTTATCCGGGATCTTCACCTATTTCTATGGCACCTTATCGCATGGCTCCAAAGGAACTTAAGGAGTTGAAGGTCCAATTGCAAGAATTATTTAATCGAGGATTTATTCGGCATAATACTTTACCCTGGGGAGCTCTAGTTTTGTTTGTGAAAAACAAGGATGGGTCGTTAAGGCTATGTATTGACTATCGGAAGTTGAACAAGATGACGGTCAAAAATAAGTACCCATTACCCAGGATTGACGACTTATTTGATCAGTTGCGAGGAGCTACTGTATTCTCTAAGATTGATCTTCGTTCGGGGTATTACCAATTGAAAGTTAAGGGGTCCGATGTTGCAAAAACGACCATTCGCACTAGATATGGTCATTATGAATTCTTAGTAATGCCTTTTAGTTTGACGAACGCTCCCGCAGTTTTCATGGATTTGATGAATCATGTGTTCCGGCCATATTTGGATCAATTTGTGGTTGTTTTTATTGATGATATTCTGGTTTATTCTCGGACGGAAACAGAGCATGACGAGCATTTGAAGATTGTTCTGCGGACCTTGAGAGAGCATAGACTATATGCCAAACTAAGCAAGTGTGAGTTTTGGCTTCAATAAGTGTCATTTTTTGGGCACATTATTTCTGCTCGAGGTATTCAGGTTGATCCAAGCCAGATCGAGGCTATTGTGAATTGGAAAAGACCCAAGAACATCTCTGAGATCCGTAGTTTCTTGGGCTTAGCTGGATATTATCGACGTTTTGTTGAGGGCTTCTCGATCATTGCTGCTCCTTTGACAAAGTTGTTAAGGAAGAAAGTGCCTTTTGACTGGAGCGAGGCACAACAGGAGAGCTTTGAGAAATTAAAGGTTGTTTTGACTCAAGCACCAGTGTTGATTCAACCAGAGTTCGGGAAGGATTTTACAGTGTATAATGATGCTTCACAATCAGGACTTGGTTGTGTTCTAATGCAGGAGGCTAAGATAGTGGCTTATGCGTCACGTCAACTGCGACCGCATGAGTGTAATTATCTCACGCATGATTTGGAATTAGCAGCAGTGATTTTTGCCTTGAAGATTTGGAGACACTATCTTTATGGAGAGAAGTGCTATATTTTCACTGATCATAAGAGCTTAAAGTATCTTCTGACCCAGAAGGAGCTTAATTTGAGACAACGGCGCTGGCTAGAGCTTCTAAAGGATTATGATTGTGTGATTGATTATCACCCTGGTAAAGCTAACATTGTGGCTGATGCTTTTAGTCGAAAGGCGGCATCAGAGTTGAGGTCTTTAATGGCCAGAATGAATTTATAAGACAATGGCACTTTGTTAGCAGAATTACAAGTTAAGCCGACTTTGGTTGATGAAATTAAAGTTAAGCAGCCCCTTGATAGCTCCTTGCTATCTATCTTTGAGCAAGTAGAGCAGGGGACAAGGTCAAATTACGCTCTTGATCAGGATGAAGTTTTATACTTTAAGGGTCGATATTGTGTGCCTGATGATGCTGAATTGAGGCAGATTATTCTTAATGGGGCTCACAGTAGTCCATATGTTATGCACCCCGGTGGAGATAAGATGTACAAGAATTTGAGATAGAGGTATCATTGGGTCGGCATGAAGAAGGACGTCTCGAATTTTGTGGCTAGGTGTTTGACTTGTCAGCAAGTTAAGGCAGAACATCAACATCCATCAGGTTTGTTACAGCCTATTAAGATTCCTGAATGAAAATGAGAGCGTATTACTATGGATTTTGTTACTGGCTTACCTATGAATCCTTCGAAAAAAGATTCAGTTTGGGTGATTGTTGACAGACTTACAAAGTCAGCTCACTTCATTCCTGTGTGGGTAAATTATACGTTGGACAAGCTGGAGAGATTGTATATTTCGGAGATTTTCAGATTGCATGGTGTTCCATTGTATATTATTTCTGATCGAGATCCAAGATTTACTTCGAGATTTTGGAAGGCGCTACATATGACTTTGGGAACAATATTGGATTATAGTACATTATTTCATCCACAAACTGGTGGTCAATCTGAGAGAGTGATTCAGATTCTGGAGGATATGTTGTGGGGTTGCGTAATTGATTTTCATGGTAGCTGGGAGAACTTTTTGCCGTTGGCTGAATTTGTCGTTGGCTGAATTTGCTTACAATAACAGTTATCATACCAGCATTCGTATGGCATCCTACGAAGAACTCAATGGGCTTAGATATCGCACCCCGATTTGTTGGACTGAGTTGCGTGAAAGGAAGACTTTGGGACCTGAGTTAGTACGCGAGATGGAGGACACATTCAAATTGATCCGTGACCGTCTGAAAGAGGTATTTGATAGACAGAAGTCTTATGCAGATCAACGGAGGAAAAATATTCAGTTTGAAGTTGGAGATCAAGTCTTTTTAAAAGTATCACCCTGGAAGAAAGTATTGAGATTCGGGCGTAAAGGTAAATTGAGTCCAAGATTTATTGGACCATTTCGTATTTTGAAAAGGGTGGGACCTGTTGCATATTAGCTTGAGTTGCCTTCACAACTCAGTTGTATTCATGATGTCTTTCATGTATCAATGTTGAGGAGATACCGTCCAGATCCAGGTCACATTATTCAGGTTGAGGAAGTAGAGCTGAGACCTGATTTGTCATATGAGGATGAGCACATTCAGATCTTAGAAAGTGATGAGCAAGTTCTTCGGAATAGGCGTATTCCAATGGTAAAAGTTCAATGGAGTAATTGATGCCCCTCTGAAGCTACTTGGGAGACATTGGAGTCAATGGAGGCTCAGTTTCCTCAACTATTCTCATGAGGTAAATTTCGAGGATGAAAATTCTTGTAGAGGGGGATAATTATAACAACCCGGAAAAATTTGAAGAAAAAAAATTATTATTAATTAAGTAATTTGGCAAAGTTTGAGGATTAAATTGGAAGTTTTGAAAATTTAAAGTCCATTTTAGAAGTTGCAGAAAATTCAATGACCAAGCCCTGAATTATACCTTTGAATGTCGGCAGGCTTTTCTTTTAAAGGAAATTAATTGGTTTCTGCGTGAAAACACAAAAAACCAATTCATAAAATTCCCTTTCCTGAAACCTTCTTTCAAGACTGATCCCGACGCCGTTCGACATCCGATCGTCAAATTGAAACCACCATCATGTTCATGTTTGACCCGTGATCAAAACCCAGTAAACCAATTATAGCGAAACGCTGCCAAACGACGTGAATTTCGAGTCAAAGTCTCGATGTTTTTTTAGCACCACCGCCGAGAAAATCTTAAATTCATCTCCGATCGTTGATAGGTTTTCGACACCTCCTACACCATCGTGTTCCTTGTGTCGTTCCGAGTCCGACGGTGTCCTCCTTGTCTCCGTAGGCGGTGGCGCGTGAGGGAGGTGAAACGGTCAAAGTTTCGATCGAGTTGAAATCGAGCTCTCCATCGTTCAAAAATTTGAACCGAGGTTGGTAAGTGACTCAAAATCGTTTAAAAGAATTTTTGGAATTTGTTTCAGGAATTTTTGGAGATCGGAGGAGGCTTCACGTGCCCCCACGCATCGCCCCTACGCGTGAGGGAGTTACGAACTGCTGGGTGATGTTGTTGACCGGCTTGACCGGTCTGAACCGGTCTGACCCGACCTGACTGGGTTGAACCGACTCGACCCGACTGGGTTGACCCGACCCGTTGACCTGACCCGACCCGTTGACACGGCCCGACTCGGTGATATTTTGGGAATTATTTTTAAAACGGTGATATTTTGGTAATTACTTTTAAAATGGTGATATTTTGGTAATTATTTTTAAAACGGTGATATTTTGGTAATTATTTTTAAAATAGTGATATTCTGGTAATTATTTTTAAAACGGTGATATTCTGGTAATTATTTTTAAAACGGTGATATTCTGGTAATTATTTTTAAAAAAGGTGATATTTTTGTAATTTTGAATGTGGACTATTGAACCCCTTTGACCATAACTTTGACCAGCTTTAAACGGCCATTAAACGACATTTAATTTTGTTCGAGTATACCTATTATGACATTTTACGACGTGCCGAATCCGTTTCTCCAAATTCGAATCCGAAGGCCACCAAATCATCAGTCAAACCCGTTGACTTTGATTTTGACCAAGAATTTGAATTTTTGAAAAGTCATACTTTATGTTTTTCGACGTCATGATTCCGATTCCGTAATTCGTTTGGTCAAATTCAGACTCGAAAGCCTCCAAATTGATTGTCAAACCCGAAAAATGCTTATGTACTTAAGAGATTTAACTTTGAATGACTTGAGTAAGACTTGAGACTGATAAATTATTAATGTTTGAAGGTACAATAGACTCTCCTGACCGTTCGACAGCTCAACCCAACTCCTCTAAATCAGTTAAACCACGTGTGCCAGTATTCACCCGTAAGACCCGTAAATTTTATGGTTTTAGAAATTAATTATGTTACCCATTAGTAATATAGTGTTATTATGAATTAGGTTCGAAAACTGTAGCAGAGCGTGGTGAGACCAACAATCAGTAGATCTACTATTTGAACCTATTATCGAGGTGTGTTCCCTATTTATTACTGAACTGTTTTATTTATTTTAATATGTGGTACACTAAATTCTATGGTTACTGTTTTATTGATGCACCGATTTAATGTGGTGGTTTATGGATTATGACTACTATCTGATTTTTGTTTTGAAATGGTATATGATTACCATGTTTACGGATTTATGTAATTTACGCACGGTGTAATTGAATTTTTGGAATACGAATTTATAAAGTACAACTCTGATCAAGCTGAAAAATTTTATGAACTTAATGTGACTCTTAGGTAGGCTATGCGGCCTTGAGATCATTCTCGGGTAGGCCCTGCGGCCCTAAGATGTGTTCTTAGGTAGGCCCCACAGCTCCGAAATCTATCTTGGGTAGGCTCTCAGGCTCTAAGATGTTCTCTTAGGGTAATTCTTTTATGCGATTTACTGCTGTATAATTTTTATGAGATTTACTGGACTATGCTTTGTTTAGTGTACCTATCTTGATTTTATAGTAATGTTGGGACACAATGAGCCTAGCTCACTTTTCGAAAATGTTTTTCCCTTTCAGATATTGTTGATTAGATACACCTGATCGAGCACTTGGAGGATCAACATATCTCTTGAAGTATATCTTATTGTAATGTTTTATCTTTCAAGTTAACTCTATTTTAGTAACATGGCATTATTTTAAAAGTATTAGATTTTGTAATGATTACTCTTTTGCTATTTATATTGGTTTATCGTAGTTTGGATTTGTTAAGACATGTTTAAATTAACTTGTTATTTTTCTCATAATTATGTGTTGGTTTTTTTTATATAGTATAATTTATTATAATTTCATAAATGTCATTTATAAATATGATTTTACATTGATTGAATAACATTTTAGGAAAAATGTCTTTAAGAATCATGAATGTGATCCACTAGACTTAGTCGAAACGCATTGGTCGGGTCTAGGGGTTATATGGTTTTAACAAAGAGAAAAAAAAATACTAATTTTGACGGGGTACTGTTTTTCCTAGTGTTTTTACTAATCCTTCTTATTTCAAGTTTAAACTTGTACTAATCCTTCTTTATGTTATGACAAATTATTTTAATACTTATTTAATACTTAATTTTTTCCTTATCTTAATACTTACGTAGCCAAATGAGGCATAAGCATCTATTTAGTTAGGTCTATCATTACAGCTAATAGCATTATAATTTTATGTTTTGTAGGGATGTTATTTTTTTCCTCCTATTTCAGTACGTAAGTTGGAAATAAATTAACTTCATTTGGTAAATTTTAGCCAAATACGAACAGAGAGAATGAATAATATTTTACTTGTGTTTTTACTCGCCTTTGTAATTTCAAGTTTAGATTTGTACTAGTTCTTCTTTAAATCATGAAAATTTATTTTAAACTCATGCGGTAAGTTTTTCCTTGTGTTAATTACTTATGTAACCAAATGTAGCATGAAAGCGCAAGGGTATAGGTCAAATGCAGCAATTTACAAAGTTGTTGGGTAAAAGTAGCCACTACCGTGGTCAAGGAATTTACCTGCTGCTCTGTATCTGTATGGATATGTCCTCAAGGGATCTAATTGTGTAGCCATAGCAAGATCACTCTTTGCCATGTCGTGGTCAGAATATTCGGAACGCTTCTCATAAGCTGAAGCATTGTTGCATGCCTTCTCTATCAGCCTAGTCATCTCATCATATGCAGCTTCACGCTGATTTTTTAGATGAAATACGCGTGCTAGACCCTGATGTGCCCATGTATGCTTAATATTCAGTGCATTCATGTAACAGTCAGCAGCGAGGTCTAGCTTTTCACAGTCTATATATACACTACCTAAATTATTCAGCGCCTGCAGAAATGTGGAATCAGTCAGAACCCAAAACGAATTCATTGTACTTGTATAGCTAGGTTTTTCTATTACTATATAGCTGGAGTTCAAATTGCTCCAAAAATACTCACTTGTCCTTTCCGAAGTCCATCTTAAGGACATCTAAGAGCATCCAGAAGAAGTTGGATAACATATGCTGAGGACTCTTGATGAAGACTAGTATCTGATAAAGCATATGCTTTGAGGAAGAAAGCTTCAAACGATCTATGGATGGAGATTGACTCCTCTGCTTTAGATAGTGCTTCTTCACAGTGGCCGGTGTCGTACAATATCCATCCTTCATAGACAAGCCTTTCATGTTCTGAGGTACAATGGTTTCTAGCCAATCGTAGACTACGCATTGCAGCCTTTTGACAATTTAACAATTTAACCTATAGCACCAGTAGTAGCAAACACTTAGGTGGCGTTTGGTTGGCATGAATCTCTTGGAATTGGTGGGAATTGGTGGGAATTGGAATCTAATTCCACCACTTTCCCATATTTGGTTCAAGTTTTCGAAGGGAATTGGAATCTCTCATGGCCTCAACTTTCCATCAAATGAGGAAAAGTGAATTTCATCCAAGAATGGATGGAATTCAATTCTCTTGTTGGAGGAAATTGAAATTTGATCATACTATCCTCATCAATCTTTTGGTAACTTATTCATATATTGAATAAAAATATTTTTTTATTATTTCAGGTCGGGTCGGGTTTCTAATTCATATATTCGGTTCAGGTCGAGTGAAACTTTATTTTGGTCGGGTCGAGTCTGTTTTTTTAAGTGTGATATTCGGGTCGGGTCGAGTTCGAGTTTACGGTGAAAAATACCCGACCCGAAAATATATATAATTTTACCTTATATATTTAAGAATAATTACAATAATATCCCTCTATATAAATTTTTTTTAATTAAGTCACTGTTTTTATTGAATAAAAATAATTTTTTTATTATTTCGGATCGGGTCGGGTGAAACTTTATTTTGTTCGGGTCGAGTTTTTTAAGTGTGATATTCGGGTCGGGTTTAGGATGAAAAAACCGGACTCAACCCGAAAAAAATATATAATTTTATCTTATATATTTAAAAATAATTACAATAATACCCTATATATATAATTTTTTTCAATTAAGTCATGTTTTTATTGAATAAAAATAATTTTTTTATTATTTCGTGTCGTGTCAGGTCGAATTTCTAATTCATATATTGAATAAAAATAGTGTTGGTATATTTTTTGGTAAATAATTAACATACTTCGATTGGAATGTATCGAAATATTTCTCTATCTTTTGTAACTTATTAACATATTTTGATTGCGATGACTTTAACTTATGATGTTTATTAGCATAATTTTTATAATTTATTAAAATGAATAATCAATCAATAAAATAAAAATTTAATATTTTTTAATTTTTTATAATATATTACTACATGTATGTTGTAAAACAAACTAAAATAAAGTAAAAAAAACAAAGACAATTCTGTCATTTTACATTGTTGAAATCAAATTCATATGACATGTCTACGAACCAAACAAAATATGAAATTGGATTCTAATTTCATTTCCTGCCAACCAAACAGAATATGGAACTGGATTCCAATTCCTGACAGATTCTAATTCCTTCACAGGTTCCAATTTCTGACAGATTCTAATTCCTTCACAAATTCTAATTTCCTCATAAACATTCATTCAAGCGAACCAAACGCCACCTTAAAAAAGTCTAACAAAATATTGCATTCTGTCAATGTTTGAATTATAGTGTAGAAAGAAGTTATATGCCTCATTTATCCGGATCCATTCCATGGAGAAACAACCTCAAGTGCTATAGTAAGAAATTGCAAGTTCTATGACTATGATTGCAACTGACATATCCAACGCATTTGATATAATAGAGTTACCATGTGAAATATAAGTTAACTTATTTAATAGTATCCACTCATAAGTTATAATAAATAAATTGTTAACCTCAAAAAATAAACTGTGCTAATACGAGGAAGCAAATGAAGAATAGAATTCAAACATTTACCATAGAATATTTTGAGGCCAAGAGGAAGGAACCATTATGAAAATAATGGAATGGGGATTGTTTTACTATACAGTGTACATTTCATATCCGTGGCAGTTAGGCTGCACATAGTGATGAATCAAATTTCCATAACATACCATATGGTATCACCTTGAGGGCAAGCAGGCTGCTATTTTCTCAACTCTAAACAGTAAACTTATTATAATGACATTTTATTTTAACTTGACTGTGGTTAACACTTGATAAAGAATCAACCCTGCCTTTAAATGCACAGATACCTACATCTTAAAATAAAACAGAAGAAAACATTGCTTCACTTATCATAAGTTCATAGTGTTAATCATTGATCTAGTTCGAAAAGGAAAATGAATAGACATTTATACAAGGCATAAAGTAGTTCATTTTCACTACAAAGCAATAATGCAAGATCTTACATAGAGTTTAGAACAAATTTTATTCTAATAGAACGAATCTATAAAGAAATTTCCATTCAACAGAGACAGCAAAAGAACCTTTTATTCAACCAGTGAAAGAGTTTATCATGTTACCTTAAAAGGAGAGACTGCCTGAACCATAGAAGGCTTTTTCCAGGGTCATTTGCCAACATATGATGTACAACAGCTAGGGAACCAAGATCATTGACAGAAGACCAGCGGTCATACAATTGCATCCAGCAATCAGCTTGACTCCACTGTTGAACAAAAGGACGTAGGAGCTCCACCAAGTGGTCACCATGCATTTTCCCATAAAACATCATGTAATTAGGCTCCAGAGTCAAAAGTGCCCGAACATCTCTAAGACCTCTTTCATAGTCCTCCATGGAAATCGAAACCCAGGCACGTAACTCAAGGCAGTCGGGGGATACCTTGAAACTGATTATTTTACTAATTTCTGAGATGGCTGCTCCAATCTTGTTGTTCTCCAACTGTAAAACAGCTCGATACTTGTATTGTATCCAGTTCTGTAGCCATCTCTAGATCCGACATCTTCTCCTTCCCATCACAATACAGAGAACGTTCTTGATGCATCCACCCAACTGGCTTATATTCTGAGATGAGTGAGTTAATAACTTGTAAGCTGAATACCTGTGGCCACGCTTGAACTTGGTTCTTGCAACACCCACTTTTGAATATATGACCAGACTCACAAGCTATCTCAAACCAACTTTGCGCGTCTTTGTTCTCTTTTCTCTCAAACTTCACAACCCCTAACTGGTGATACGCAAGTTGTTTCTGCCAACTTTTCGTTGCGCACTCTGTCAACCTCTCTAGAAGCATCACAGTAGTGTTAGTTTTCATATCTTCCTCCATTGCAATTTGGCTTAAGAAGAAATATAATAAAAACGAAGCATGCCCAGCTAGAGCCAATCTTTCCTTTGCATCCGGACCACAAAAGTATTTCATCACATTAGGACTGTGCATTGAATTTGGGAGCTCCCTTAAAAAGACCTGCAAGCAGGCTGCCACAAGAAGATATGCATTTTCCTCCAATCCATACTCAATTAACAACAGTGCACCCTCCATATCATTTACCAAAGATGCCAAATAAGAATCGCAATCAGACTTCAAATTGTCACAACAAAACTTATTTGAGAAAGAAAGAAGCTCCAAAAGAATCCGTGGACCAAATGAATCTAATCTTTTGTTCCTGCTATATAATTTAGCGGTTTTCAAACACTCTACTGAGACACAGCTCTGGGTCAAATTTAACTTCTCTCTTTTAGACTCCTTGAAATCACCATACAACAATGTCCTAAAAGGTAACGATAATGAAGCAATACTGGACCGTATACACCTAATCTCATTATCTCCAATGAAAAATGACATATCCCCATAGCCATCAGAAGTGGAACATTCCTTATCCTCGATTGAAAAGTCATCCTCAGTTTCCCCTCTACGAGTCTTAGAACAATTACAAGGATCATAAATGAATTCGGGGTTATAACCAGCTATCAAGGTAGCCTTAGGGCACTCAATATTTCTTCCACGACAATTCATTGAATTTGTGCCAACAAGCTCATCCTCCCTCCTCTCATACTGCAACCACGCTGCTAACACGATCTTGGAATGCTCATCAACGCAATGCTGCCTGGCAGCTCGAAGAGTCCTCCGTAACAGCTTTGGATCAGATAAGCCCTTAAAAATTGGATAATGCTCGAGATACATTCCGGATTTCTCGAATTGAGGACACTTGCCAATCCTACGGTACAAATCAGCTAGAGTTTCTATAAAGTCAACGACCTTTAGGCATGGTTCGATCTGAGGCTCGAGGAGATCGGAGACAGGGAGGCCATAAGGAAGAAGGGTTTCATTTACAAAAACAAGGGGATTGTTAGAAGCTTGGCAATTGTGAATAGATTTAGGTCGAACTGAGTTAACAGTAAGATGATCCTGAAGCTGGTGGAAGAGTTTTTCACCCACATCTCCACCAGCAGCAGCGGTGTTGTTAAGAGCGTAAACTTGCGTGCCTTTACATCTATCTAAAACCTTTAAAATACGCATTGTGGAAAATTTATTACGCTGCATCTTTGTCAAGATCAAAGGGTAGAATTTCTCTAACAGTACAAAAAATTGAAGATCTAGAAATGGGTGTTGAAGAAAACAAAATAAAACGAAGAATAAAATAAAACAAATTTACCTGGCTTAGAATACAAAAGCCGGCAAGCAGGTTCAATTGGGTATTAACAAAGAAAGGGGGGGTCTGGGATTCTGCTCTGTTTCCCTTTCACTTTTCTACTTTTCAGGAGAAACAGAAAGTAGAAAGGGAAAAAAAGCATCATAATGAAAATAGAGATGCAAGGGAGGAAATAATCCGATAGGCTGGGCAATCGGAAGTTGTTTGAGAAGTGGAGGTGACTGTTGAAACGGCCACACTCTTCCTCAATCGCCTAATTTTGATTATTCATTTTATCTATTCTCCAAATTTGATGGGAGCTGAACTGTTTATTTGTTTTGTATTAATATTAATTCTGTGAGTCTTGGGTATGGTGAAATGTTGAAGTTAAAACCATTTCCGATTCTTACTAAACGAATCTGAGGACGAGAAACCGAACAAGTTGCGACTTTCATCCCGTTATACCATAATTTGTTGATTAATGTATAATAAAATTTAATTATATAATCTCAAACGATTATTATATTTTAATTAATATGTTAACGTATAACTTAGACAATTATCAATTTTTTAATGAAAAAAATAAGTTTAGAACATATGAACTGTCTTATGATCATTTTATAACTTTTAATAATCGATTGACTCAACAAAGCAACACTCGATAGTCATAATAATATTTTAAAAATTTTAACAGTAAAAAGATTCAACAAAATATCGCTTTATAATTGAAAGACAACTTTTTTATTTTACTCTTTTTTTTTCTTTTTCCCCTTCAAATTATGATCTGGCCCTCGTTAATCATAACTTCTAAACTTATACTTTTTATCTGCATTTGTTTTCATTGCAGAAAACTATATAGGGTAAACTATATATTTGGTCCTCCCACTTATTACTTAATTTTTTTGTCAATTAATTATTTTTTAAATAATAGTTAATATTATGTTTTAATTCTATTTTGGTCACAAAATTAATGGTCATACTAATATGTCACCATACGATAATATCACTTTAGTATTGAAAAAATAATTAAAAATATTATATATCAACATCATCGTTAAGTTTTTTAACGGTGAGTGACTAAAATAGAACCAAAACGTAATATTATGATTTAAAAATAATAATAATTAAATTATCAAAACAGAAAGTAAGTGATAGGTGGATAACGAAACAAATAGTTTACCCTAAAATATATGTTTTATTATTTCCAATCTCTGCATCTGTCGTAAATCCCAGTCCACGTCATCCACAAACTCCCCTATTACAACTTTTCAAACGCGTGAATTCTTTAATAAACTTTGAGGGACGTATTGTTTACAAAATATAAAACTATATATATAAACAATATTATCAAATATAATATTATATTAAATATTATAAGTAGATGTTGTCACATACTAAACTTTGGGTCTATGGGCATTGACGTAAATGTTCAAAAGAGAGGTTCTAGATGCACAGACTTGGGCTTGTTGGGCATGATGAGTTGGCCCAGTTCTTGGAGAATGCTTACGAGTCCATGAAGGATCAAGTCTGAGGCATCCGAGAGAAACGACGAAGGTGTTACATGTTCGATGGGGGATATTTTGTCACGGCTCGTGGATTCGGACTGAGACGTGTGTACTGATTTCTGTAAGATAACCATACAGAGTGTTGGGCTTGCCCAAAACCATCAGACATGGCCCGTTCCTTGGAAGGTTCCAGAAAGGATAATATTATCCAATAATTAAGGAGATAAGTACTTAATTAGGGATAATGTTGTACTTGAATTCAAATGCCTTAGAGATATAGTTCTTGATAATGTAAGATTCAATCTAAGCCGTCGATGTATTTTGATCTAGACCGTTAGATCTTGAGGGCCTCAACTATAAATAGAGAGTTCATCCCCCCATTTGTAATCATTCAATTCTTTTTAGAGTAATAAACTCAGGCATTTACTCTTACTCTCTTTAAGTTTTTTTTTTCTAATTTTCTAGCCTTGTCGGCTTGTTCCCCTTTGTGCTGAAGCCTTTGTGCCTTGTGTTGCCGAACGTGAGGGCTGAGATAACCTCGAGAGTAGTTCTTTTCTGAGTTCATTCTAAGTTTCAATGTAATACGCCAAATATCAGGTCATGGACTTAATTGAAAAGAATTGAAAATTTAAGATTTATTTAATAAGTGATAAAAGATGAGGAAATGATTTGGAATAGTGTTTAAACTAAATTGTAACAATAGATAAAGTAATAGGGCACTTTGGTATTTTAAGAAGGAAAATGAATTTTTAACATATTCCTTTATTAGGGATTTTAAAAGGGGGAAAAGAAGAAAGTTATCCATTTCTCTTCTTCTTTTTCTTCTTCTTCTTCACTCGCGTGGATAGTGTTTTCCTCTCTAGAATAAGATAAACTTTCATTGATTAGTTTTTCCTTTAAATTATGGGTTGTTTTGGTAACATTAAGTGATGTGTAAGCTTAAAAAAGGATTAAAGAAGGTTAAAACTAAGTGGTGAATATTTTATAGGACATTTAAAGAAATGGGTTTTTGAATGATATGTTGATATATGTGTTCTTATTGAGATTTATTAGTAAAATTGACTTGTAAAAGGATTGAACAAGATATTAGAAGCATGAGATATGATTAAAAACATGTTTAGAAAAATGGTATGATTCTTGAGTTGAGATGTTCCATGAAGATATTAGATATTAAAGGTGGCAAAATAAAGTAAAGTTAGCTGGGTTAAGTAAAGATGAGTTAAATAGTATTGTTGAAGGTAAAAGTAAAAGATTAGAGGGAAACAATTAAGTGAAAATTGAGCTGAAAAATTGTAAATCTAGGCAATAGTATTGGTACTGATAGAACAATACCGATACTATAGGTGTAAATAGGTAGAAATTGGACGAACAATATCGGTACTGATGCAAGTGGTATCGATACTGATGGGGTATCGATACTACCAAGGGGAAGCATCGATACCATGGATCCAGAATGTCAAAATGCTATTGATACTGAAAGGGAGTATCGGTACCATAGTATAGTAGTATCGATACTGAGAGAAGGGTATTGATACCAGGCAACACAGAATATAGAAATGTTATCGATACTGAAAGGGGGTATCGATACCATAGTATAGAAATGTTGATATTAGGGTAGTAGTCCAATACTATTGAGCTTGGAAAGGCAAGATATGTTGGAATTGTTATAGAAATTGAAATAATGATACTTTGAATATTATTAAAGTATAATGTTGAGAAGTCTACTAACATTGGTATGTTATGTGTACTTAATGGATATTTGTGTAGATCGTAATCAAGCTCCTGAATCTAGCAAGAAAAGGGGGAAGATAAAGTTATTGATTAGCCATACGTCTCTACATCTTATTAGCGGGGATACTAGGTGAATACATTTATTGTATGTAATTGAGATGAAGACGATTCGCAATGAGTCAAGTTAGAATGCTTTAATTTAATGTATGTTTTACATTAGTTAATATGTTTTCATTTTATGTATGGAAATAATATTGTGAATGAGTTTTAGAGTATGAAATGCTCTAAAACTAATAAAAATAATAATAATAAATGCATATGGGTGCATTATCGACATGAAAGAATGTCATAATTGAAATGCATATGGGTGAATTATCGGCATGAAATGATGCCATAATTGAAATGCATATAGGTGCATTATCGGCATGAAAGGATGCCATAATTGAAATACATATGGGTGCATTATCAGCATGAAAGGATGTCATAATTGAAATGCATATGGGTGCATTATCAGCATGAAAGGATCCCATAAGTGAAATGCATATGGGTGCATTATCGACATGAAAAGATGCCTTAATTGAAATTCATATGGGTGCATTATCGGCATGAAATGATACCATAATTGAAATGCATAATGGTGCATTATAAGCATTAATGGATGCTATTAATGAAAATAAAGGATAATGACCAAAGATTTAAAGGGATAAAGAAAAATATAAAGAAAGATAGGTATGCTAAGCATACTAAAAATAATTATGATAATTGAGAATTAAATACAGTTTAATATAAGAGGATTATAGAATCCTTAAAGAATTTATAATTTGGTTTAAACTAATTAATATGACTTACCTATGTATATTTAAATGTTACTTTACAATATTATGTCTCACTAAGGAAATACTTAATGTGTGTTGTTTTCACTCGTAGGTAAAAGCGGAGACTAATCAAGTAAGGAGTGTAGCCGTAGTAGCAGTTATCATCAATCAAGGTTGACTCATCAGTAATATTAAGACAGTAGTGATCATTTTGGAAACTTATCTGGCATGTAATTAAACTTAATAAAATATTTTGTAATATATTTTCAATGAATATATACTTATAGTGTTAATTCTGGTGGATTTGAGATTGAATTAGAATTTTAAAGGAGTTTCTAATGCATAAACATTTTTTTAAAGTGATACGACATCTGTATTTCATATACGGAAAGGTATACGGGATATGGGTGTTACATTATTAGTATCAGAGCTAAAAGTTTAGCCGTTTCTCGGTTGAAACTATTCTTATTTTAAAATAGAAAAAAAATTGCACGCCATTAAGATTGTTACTAATATGGTGTCATTAGAGGGTGATTGATGACACTCCTTACTAATTGTATTATTATTATTTTGTATGTTTTAATAGATGTCAGAATCCTCGAACTCGCGAAGAGCGGAGGAACAAGAAATGCAAGAAGGAATGGGTAGTGAAAGTTATGAGGATAATTGTGCACAGTCTCTTCCCTCTAAAAATGCAAGTGCACCTATACATTAAGGGATTTCGGTGCCTAAGTTTGGAAATTTTATGCAAGCCCTCTATACTGACTCGATTTCAACCTCCCCTTGCTCCTCCAACACCAAGAATGTTAATCCCAAAAGTGCTGAAGAGCTTAGGAGCTCCAAAGTTTCTTGGAGAAGAGGGTGAGGTTCCTATGGAGGCCGATCTGTGGTTAAATGATGTTATGATAATGCTCGAAAGTTTACAATGTTTGGATCTAGAAAGGTTGGGTGCAATTGTATCTTTACTAAGAGGGTCAGCTCGGGTATAGTGGTTAAATACTATGATGTATACACCACCGGACAAGTGACCTGGCAATTCTTCCTGGAAGTATTCAAGAATAAGTATATGGGTGAACAGTTCAGACGAGCAATGCTGTTAAAGTTCCTTAATCTGAAGCAAGGTGATCGAGTTGTACATGAGTTTGAGGCTGAGTATAACAAGTTGAGTTATTTTGCCACTAAAGTAGATCCAAATGATAAAGCAAGACATGATTGGTTTATAAAGGGTTTAAGGCAAAAGTTGAAAGAGATGATGTTGGCTTTGAACTTGTCGAGTTTACAATAAGTCATAAACCGAGCCAAAGATATTGAAAGAGCTCAGGAGTAGACATTAGCTGTGGAGCAGAGTTTACAAATAGGGAAAAGAATGGGAATGCCTTCAACCCCTCATCATATTAAAAGAGGCAAGGGCTCGATTTCTAGATATGCTGATAGACATAGTTCTATAGCAGCTTCACAGAAAAGACAATCCTAGTCTTTTGCTGCTAGCTCGTGTAGAGCATCTAGGGAAAGACTCTATGTCAAACATGTGGCAAATTACACCGTGGAGTATGTAGATTTATCAGTGGAGCTTGTTTCCAATGTGACAATACTTGTCACTTTTCCCGAAACTACCCTAAGAAATCTGGGGATAATTCGGTGCAATCTGAAAGATCGGTAACAGCCTCAAATAGAAGAAAAAGAAGCGGTAGATCTAGGGGGAAATAGGATTCAATACAGAGACAAGAGACTCAAGGAGTCGCTAGAATTTACAATATTAAGACCAATGAGGATCGGGATGACCCTGAAATCATAATAGGTATTTTGCATCTTTTTGATGAGCTTGTATTTGTTTTAGTTAACCCTTGTTCTACACACTCATACATTAGTACAAAGTTGGTTAGAGCTAGAGTAATTCCTTTAGAACCAATTGTAAGTGAGATAATAGCGGTAAACCCTATGGGTCACATTGCGAGAGTAAGTGGAATATGTAGAAAATGCTCGATAAAGATCCAAGAGAGGTGTTTCTGGTAAACATGATGAAGTTGCCCTTCGATGAGTTTGAAATCATTTTAGGCATGAATTGGTTGTCTTCACATTATGGATGAGTCGATTGTAGTAAGAAATGTTTGTTTCTGAAGGATGTTGAAGGTTCAAAAATAGTAGTGATCGGTGAAAGAGTGAAATCACCATCATATATGATATCAGCCATGATTGCAAGGAAAATGATGTCGAAAGGATGTATAGCTTTTCTAGCCAATGTGATAGATACTCAAATTTTAGAGGTTAGGGTAAATGATATTCCCACCGTTAAAGAATTTTCAGACATTTTTCCCGAGGAGTTACCGCGATTGCCTCTAGATCATGTGGTAGAATTCATGATTGAGGTTTACCCAGGTACCGACATGTTTCTATGGCTCCATATCATATAGCACCGACTGAATTGAGAGAATTAAAAGCCCAACTGCAAGAGTTACTCAATAAGGGATTTATAAGACCCATCGTTTCTCCTTGGGGAGCACATGTGCTGTTTGTGAAAAAGAAGGACGGGTCTATGCGACTATGTATCGATTATCGCCAGTTGAATAAGGTAACGATAAAGAACAAGTATCCTCTTTCGAGGATTAATGATCTGTTTGACCAATTGAAATGAGCAGCGGTGTTTTCTAAGATATAAGATTGGGGTACCATCAGTTAAAGATCAAAGAGGATGATATCTCAAAGACAGTTTTTCGTACTCGGTAAGGGCATTATGAATTAGTAGTGATGCCATTTGGTTTGACTAATGCACCTGTAACATTCATAGACTTGATGAACTAAGTATTTCAATCGTATTTGGATCAATTCATGGTGGTATTTATAGATGATATTTTAGTATATTCCAAGTCAAGAGAGGAGCATGATGCTCATCTTTAAGTGGTTCTTCAATCACTTCGCTAAAAGAAACTGTATGCCAAATTATCCAAGTGCGGATTTTAGTTAGCCGAGATTTCTTTCCTTGGTCATATCGTCTCCACTGAAGGCATAAGAGTAAATCCTAGGAAGATCCAAACTATAACGGATTGATAATCCCCAAAGAATGTTTTGCTAGTTATTATAAACGGTTCGTGAAAAAAATTTCAATGTTAGCGTTGTAGCTAACCAAGTTGTTACGAAAGGATGTGTCTTTTATTTAGACGGAGAAATGCCAAGAAAGTTTTGAAAGGCTCAAGAGAATATTAACAGAGGCCCCTATGCTTGTACAACCTGAATCGGGAAAAGACTATGTTGTTTTCAGTGATGCATCCTATAATGGATTGGGGTGTGTACTGATGCAAGATGGAAAAGTTGTGGCTTATGCTTCAAGATAGTTGAAGAATCATGAGAAAAATTATTCGAAGCACGATTTAGAATTGGCAGCAGTTGTGTTTGCATTAAAAATATGGCGTCATTATTTGTATGGTGAGCAGCGCTATATTTATACCGATCACAAGAGTCTAAAGTATTTTTTGACTCAGAAAGAATTGAAATTAAGATAAATAAGATGGATTGAGCTTCTAAAAGATTACGATCTAATTATTGATTATCATCCCAGAAAGGAGAATGTGGTAGCGGTTGCACTAAGCCGAAAGATTTTTGCCTCTCTATATGTCCTTAAAGTAAGATGGTGCCTTGATTGTTGAGCTAAAGGTAAAGTCGATGTTTTTGGATCAGATCAAAGAGCTATAAGGTCAAGATGAGAAATGCTTGGCGAGAATGGCATAAGTCGATAATGAGACCAAAGACTTCGAATTAAGAGTGGAAGGATATTTATATTATCGGGAAAGACTTTGCATTCCCGATAACGATGAATTGAAGAAAAATATTCTTTATGAAGCACATTATAGCCCTTTGACGATGCATCCAAGAGGAAGTAAGTTGTATCAAGATTTAAAAAGTTATTATTGGTGGCTGGTATGAAAAGAGTTGTATCGGAGTTTGTGGTAAAATGTTTGGCATGTCAGCAAGTGAAAGTTGAACATCAAGTACCCTCCGAATTTCTTCAACCGATATCTATTCTTGAGTGGAAGTGGGAGCGAGTTACCATGGATTTTGTTTCGGGGCTACCTTTATCGATAGGTAAAAAGGACTTCATATGGGTAATTGTAGATCGATTGAGCAAAACAACTCATTTTATTCCATTTCGAGTAGATTACTCGATGGATAAGTTTGCGGAGTTGTATATAAAAGAGATAGTCAGAATGCATGGAGTGCCTATTTCAATAGTGTTCGTTTGAGACCCAAGGTTTACTGCAAGATTTTAGAAGTCGTTGCATTAGGCATTGGGTCTTGATTTAACTTCAGCACAACTTTTCATCCACAGACAGATGGACAGTCAGAGCGAGCAATCCAAATACTTGAGGATATGCTAAGGGCATGTGTGATTGAGTTGAAAGGATCATGAGAATGGTATTTGACTTTAGCGTAATTTGCGTACAATAACAATTACCAGTCGAGTATTAAGATGGTCCCGTATGAAGCATTACATGGGAAAAAGTGCAGAACACCATTAAATTGGTTTGAATTAAAAGACCGAAACCTAGTTGGGCCTGAGTTGATTAAAGAAATGGAGAAAGTAAAGATTATTCAGGGAAATCTCAAGATAGCCTCTGATTGGCAGAAATCTTATGCTGATTTGAAAAAAAAAGAAATCGAATTTCAAGTGGGAGATAAAGTGTTCCTAAAGGTGTCGTCTTGGAAGAAAATTTTGAGATTTGGGCGCAAAGGAAAGTTCAGTCCAAGATTCATTGGACCCTATGAAATCTTGAAAAGAGTCAAACCAGTAGCATATCAGTTAGTTTTCCCTCCGGATATGGACAAAATCCACAATGTTTTCCATGTATCGATGCTCCGAAGATATCGATCAGATCCATCCCACATTATTAAACGGTAGGAAATAGAGGTCTGATCAAATTTAACTTATGAAGAAGAACCAATGCAGATCCTCGTTAGAGAAATAGAGAAATTACGCAACAAAGAGACTCATTTAGTTAAAGTACTCAAGCAAAATCATAAGGTTGAAGAAGCTACTTGGGAAAGAGAGGAGGACATGAGAATGCAGTTTCCCTACCTCTTCTTTCCAGGTATTTATTTAAATTCAATGACGAATTTTCTTATGGGGAAAATTGTAATACCCCAAATATCAGGTCAGGGACTTAATTGAAAAGAATTGAAAATTTAAGATTTATTTAATAAGTGGTAAAAGATGAGGAAATGATTTGGAATAGTGTTTAGACTAAATTGTAACAATAGATAAAGTAAGATGATACTTTGGTCTTTTAAGAAGGAAAATGAATTTTTAACATATTCCCTTATTAGGGATTTTAAAAGGGGAAAAAATGAAATTTATCCATTTCTCTTCTTCTTCTTCACTCAAGTGGATAGTGTTTTCCTCTCTAGCATAAGGTAAACTTTCATTAGTTAGTTTTTCCTTTAAATTATGGGGTTGCTTTGGTAACATTAAGTGATGTGTAAGATTAAAGAAGGATTAAAGAAGGTTACAACTAAGTGGTGGATGTTTTATAGGAGATATAAAGAAATGGGGTTTTGAATGATATATTGATATATGTGTTTTTATTGAGGTTTATTTGTAAAATTGACTTGTTAAAGGATTGAAGAAGATATTAGAAGCATGAGATAGGATTAAAAACGTGTTTAGAAAAATGGTATGATTATTGAGTTGAGATGTTCCATGAAGATGTTAGATATTAAAGGTGGCAAAATGAAGTAAAGTTAGTTGGGTTAAGTAAAGAGGAGTTAAATAGTATTGTTAAAGGTAAAAGTATAAGATTAGAGGGGAAATATTAAGTGAAAATCGAGCTAAAAAATGGTAAATATGGGCAATGGTATCGGTATTGATAGAACAATATTGATACTATAGGTGTAAATAGGTATAAATTGGATGAACAGTATCAATACCGATGCAAGTGGTATCGATAATGATGGGGTATCGATACTAACAAGGGGAAGTATCGACATCATGGATCCAGAATGTTAAAATGTTATCAATACTGAAGGGGAGTATCGGTATCATAGTATAGTAGTATCGATACTGAGAGAAGGGTGTCGATACTAGGAAAAACAGAATATAGAAATGTATGGATACTGAAAGGGGGTATCGGTACCATAGTATAGAAGTGTCGATATCAGGGTAGTAGTACCGATACTATTGAGCTTGGAAAGGTAAGATAGGTTGGAATTGCTATAGAAATTGAAATAATGATACTTTGAATATTATTAAAGTATAATGTTGAGGAGTATATTAACATTGGTATGTTATGTGTACTTAATGGATATTTGTGTAGATCGTAATCAAGATCCTGAATCTAACAAGAAAAGGGGGAAAGATAAGTTGCTGATTAGCCATACGTCTCTACATCTTATTAGTGAGGATACCAGGTGAGTACATTTATTGTATGTAATTGAGATGAAGACGATTCGCAATGAGTCAAGTTAGAGTGTTTTAATTTAATGTATGTTTTACAGTAGTTAATATGCTTTCATTTTATGTATGGAAAGGATATTGTAAATGTGTTTTAGAGTATGAATTGCTCTAAAATGAATGAAATAATAATAATAAATGTATATGGGTGCATTATCGGCATGAAAAGATGCCATAATTGAAATGCATATGGGTGTATTATCGGCATGAAATGATGTCATAATTGAAATGCATAATGGTGCATTATAAGCATGAATGGATGCTATTAATGAAAATAAAGAATAATGACCAAAGATTTAAAGGGAACAAAAATGTAAAGAAATATAGGTATACTAAAAATAATTATGATAATTGAGAATGGAATACAGTTTAACAGAGGAAGATTATAGAATCCTTAAGGAATATACAATTTGGTGTGAACTAAATAATATGACGTACCTATGTATACTTAAAGGTTACTTTACAATATTATGTCTCACTAAGGAAATACTTAACGTGTGTTGGTTTCACTCGTAGATAAAAGCGGAGACTAATCAAGTATGGAGTGTAACCGTAGCAACATATATCATCAATCAAGGTTGACGCATCAGTAACATTAGGATAATAGCGATCATTTTGGAAACTTATCTGGCTTGTAATTAAACTTAACAAAATATTTTGTGATGTGTTTTCAATTAATATTTACTTATAGTGTTACATCAGGTGTATTTAAAATTGAAATAAAATTTTAAAGGGTTTTCAAATGCGTAAACATTTTTTAAAGTGATGCGATATCTATATTTCGTATACGAAAAGGTATAAGGGATATTGGTGTTACATTCAAAGTGGTTCAAGTCGTGTGACTTAGGAAGTCCCTATAGTTCTTGTGCTTTTGAGATCCATTCAATCTTAGAGGCTTAGATTAGCCCAGTGGTGTTTTGCTTCCGCATTATTGTCTAACCCTAACGAGTTTGTACGTCGCTTAGTGATCCATAAACTCTCAAGGGTGTGGTTAAAGGTGACTTATGCACCATTTCAACCTGAAAATCATCTAAGTACCGCACGAATCGATTAGCAGAAGTCTAGCCCCGTGACAATTGGTCTCAGAGCAAGTTGTTGGGGTAATAATTAGTATTCCATGTGGATTTTATGACAAGTGGTATCAAAGCAAGTTAGAGTGTAGATGTTGTGGATTCAACAGTGATCAAGGCTTGTTTTGTGACAAGAAGTATTATAGCAAGTGGAAAGGAGTTATTGTAGATTCAATGAGTGTTCTAGACAAGTTTGTGGAAGGAGATTGAGATGGCACAACAAAGAGGAGTTGTTCCCATATAGAATGGCATGGAAAACCATGGTGGTGGGATTGAGTTAGGGAAATAAAGTGTAGGAGTTATCACAGGATCGTTGGAGATGAGGATAAAAAACCTTGATAGCTTCGTTGAGGAAGCCAAAGAGGTCTAGAGAGTTGTGAAGTCCCGTCATGAACAGCTAGAGTCTATGAGGGAATGGATCAAGGATGTGGCACAATGGAGTCTCAACGATTGGACACTGATAGAGATTAGTAATGTATTCAGGGTTGAGGTGATAGTCTTAAAAGAAGAGATGAATGGGCTCAAGAGTAAACTACTCATGTGCAAGGGAGTAATGAGTGATGGTAGTGTGCTCAAAACCTCCATCGAAGGGCTTAGATTAGGGGCAATACCTACTAGTGATCAAGGTGATACCCAGAATTGTTCAGAAGTCGGAGTTATAGCTGAGTCAATGTGTGAGCTTACTGGAGTCAAGCCAACTGAAGATAATTCATTTAGGCCATTCCCGAAAATAGTGGTGAAAATGAGGGAGACCATGATAAGAGACAATGGATAGATGGCAGAGAAAGCTCTTCGAGTAGCCAGGAAGTGGCATCGATTGATCATGGTTGGATAAAGCCATCGGGGAATCATGGCAAGGCCAAATCCATGTCAAAGAAGAATGAGAGTTGCAAGACACTTAAATGCTACTTCTATGATGGTACTCACTTGATAAGAGAATGTCCCGAGAAGAATCATCTTACTGCCATTGTCAAAGGAGAAGACAAGTCAGAAGGGGAAGTAGCCAAAGATGGTGTGATTGTGGGTGTCGAAGTAGTCAAGCCAGGAGCAAGGCTCGGCGTGAATGCGAGTGGCGCAGGAAAGCCGAGGGTAAATAAGCAAGATCCACTGAAGTGTTTCCTATGTTAGGGATCACATAAGGCCAAGATTTTCCCAAATGAAGAAAAGCTTGGTGCCAATGCAAGCGGCGAAGCAGAAAAGCCGAGGGTAAAGAAGCAAGAGCCATTGAAGTGTTTCCAGTATGGGGGACCACACAAGGAGCGTGATTGTACAAATGAAGTAAAGCTCGGCGTGAAAGCTAAGGTCTAAGAAAGAAAGCCGAGGCTAAATAAATAGGAGAAACTGGAGTGTTTTTGGTGCAAAGGTCCACACATGGTGCTTGAATGCCCAAACCGAATCAAGCATTCCAAGGGAAATGATAAGGCCGAGAGTAGTGAATCTACGAAGCTTGGTTCAATGATGTTTACTTTTACCAAGGTTAGTCAAAGCCAAAAGCAGGACAGGTTACACAAACCCAATGTTGCCAAGGAGCTTACTAAGGATGACGAGGAGGTAGTCGTTGATGTGGAAGCTAGAGTTAGCAAAGGTCCAATAGAGCCTGAGTTGTTTTAAGAGCATTTGAGCTCAGTGCATGCCGAGAGTGAGGCATGGTCTAAGTTGACGAGTCTCAAACATGATGAGGCATTTAAGTATTATGTGAGTCAGTTCAAGGAACTCATACTCAAAGTCCAGAGTTGACTGAAGAAGATGTATTCTTCACCTTCACAGATGGATTGAAGCCATGGGTAAAGACGATGATGAAGAAAAAGGGAATCAAGAAGTTGTCTAAATCCTTGATAGTTGTCGAATCCATCATAGAATTTGGAGTCAAGAAGATATCCAAGCTGAAGTTGAAAGTCATTGGTAGTGGCAAAAGAATTCAAGACGAGGGTTGGTCCAATGATGATGAGCAAGGCTCTTCGAGTGATACTTGTTCGAGTGGAGTTTGTTCCAATGGTGAACATTTGAGAAGTGATTATTCAAGTGGTGATCACAAGTCTAGAGAAGACATGTGTGAAGTTAACACAAGTAAAGCTGGTAGGTGCCTTAAGCCGATAGCAATAAATGAGCAAACGGAGGGTCACCGTAGTAAGGGGCCACATGAGTTACAAGCTTGCCTGGATAAAGTTGAGTGGTCCGAGAAGATGGACAAGACCATGATCAAGTTACCTAAGGACATGGGTGAAAATAGGGTCCAGGAGGCTGTGAGACTTGGTGATTTTGAGTTATGCTAAGGCAAGTGGACGCCGAAAGCAGAATGGGTTGATGTATGTGAACATCAATGTTGCGGGACAATCAAGAGTTGTCTTAGTAGACACAGGGGCAACTGATTATTCATGTCGAAGAAGGCTACCAACAATCTTGGTTTGAAAGCCGATTCATCAAATGCGGCAATAAGGACTGTCAATTCTAAAGATCGTCTAAATAGTGGAGTGGCAAGGAAGATAGAGCTGAAGATTGGTGACTGGAGCAGTAATAGGAATTTAATGTGATCCCATTGGATGAATTCAACTTTGTCATCGGGTTGGGTTTCCTTGACCGTGTGAAAGATTTTGTCTTTCCATTTGTCGATGTCATGTGCATCTTAGACTCCCAACGACAATGTATTGTGTCTTTGTTTTGAGACAGTAGGGGAGTGACTAAGATCGTGATGACCATTTAGTTTGTTAATGATGTTCTAAGGTAGAGGGACACTATTTTGGGGACTACCATCGAACAGACAATCGAGAAGTGGTTGATGGAGTCCAAGCCTTCGAGGGACATGATTGGCGAGAGCTTGCCACCCATGTAAGAGGGTGGAAATCGTATCGGACTTCAAGGGAGAATATTCTGAAGTGAGTAAAGGCATCAAACTTGATAATAGAAGTGTTGGTGTGTGGAGTGTCAGACTTCGTAGAGTAAGAAAGGCTGACACATAGGGTAAATGTGTTGAGGGAAATTGAGGGACATCTTGAACACATTCCAAGTGTTGAGTTTGATTAACCATTTTTAATAAGTGTAGGTCGAGGACCTAACCATCTTTTTACAGAATTATCAAAGGTTTGAAGGGACATCTGAGACTTTCATAGTTCTTAAGGACAAGTGAGTGTTGCTGACGAATATGAGTTGTCATGTTGTATATTGTCAGAGTATCCAAGTCTTTGCCGCTAGATAAAAATATTCTTGTTTGGGTGAGTGCAAACGGGTAGGATGGTTTTCTTACGCTCGAGATGTATACCACAGTGTGTTAGATAGTGATAAGACATAGTGGTGTTAACCAAGGCGAGCAAACCAAGGTGAGCAAGCCAAGGTGTTTTGTTAGAGCTTCTAAAGTGATCAAGACCAAGTGTTCTCACCTAGCGACGAGGGTCTCGCTAGATCAAGTAGGGAGAATGTCACGGACTAAACTTTTAGGTCTATGGACATTGACTAAAATGATTATTTTTGAAATTTGGTTATCAATTTAAGAAAATTCTAAAAGTTCATGGACTTTAATATGAATATTTTGGTGTGGATTAAATAACAAGAAAGGAAAGAATGAAGGGTAATGTGGTATTTTCATTTAAAGGATATTTATCTCCTTATTAACAGATAAGCACGTGGGGTTGAGAAAGATATCTAGAACTTATTTCCTCTAGTATTCTTCTTCCCGTTAGCTTTATCTTAAAGGCGAGTTAAGTTTTATCTGTTTATTTATTGAATTTTTAAGTTGGGTTTTGTTCTTTGGGTGTTATATAAGCTTAAGGAAAGTTTATATACGATTAAAACATCAAGAGAAGAGAATTATAAAGGAGATTATAATAAGGGTGTAGAAGTGAATTGTTAATATGATATATTTTTTGAAGTTTTGATGATAAATTTGACTTGTCATAAGAAGGATTAAGAAGTCTCAAGTATTAGAAATGAGTTTAGAACATGATGAAAGTTTAGTAAAATTTTTAAATTCAAGAGTTATGGTGAATTATTGAAGATGATGATGTGTTATAGTGATAAAATATGGGTTAAGTATGTGTAGTTGAGTTTAATTCATGAAGGGAGTGCTATAAGTGGAGTTTAGGTAAAGTGGTGGTAATTTTCGGGTTAAATAAATAGAATCTGGGTTAGTAGTATCGGTACTAGTTGAGTAAATATCGATACTACAAGGCAATATTAAGTGATAACTATGTGTAGGTATCGATATTGTATGAACAATATCGATACCATAAGGTAAAAATGGGATAGATCTTCATGGGGTATCGATACTGAAGTGATAGTATCGGTACCATGAGTATCGATACCAAAGTGGAGGTATCGGTACCATTCTTGCAATAAAATTATAGAATCTCGAATAGGTATCGATACCGTGGGATGATATCGATACTACAAGTATGGAGGTATCGGTATTGTGATTAGTGATAAAGAAATCAGCCATGGATTTGTAACTTACATTTTATATCATCAAAGGTTAAATGTTAAAGATACTTGGATGCGAAATTATGAGAATATTCTGATAAGGTAAAATTACAAAAATACCCTTATATTGTAGGATGACAAGAATTGTCCCTAGAAGTTGGTTAATAACTCTGAAAAGACATATTGATCCGATATAATTATTGATGTGCATAATAAATGTTAGTTTTACTTGGAAATTATGGATAACCGGTTTTTAATCCTATGAGGGTTTGTGAAGGATACTAGAAGTCTGTTAAGAGAATCATTTCAAAATCAGAGAGTGTTCAAGAAAGAAATTAATCATAAGATCTCTAAATTATATTATTTTCATTAAGAGTTAATATCGAAATTATCTAGTTAAGAAATTACGAAAATGCCCTTGAGGGTAAAATAGTTCGAGTTGACCCTAAATAAGAAAGTACTTTGAAGATTTGTACTTAACTTGATTAAGTATGAAATTGTTTGTTAATATTCTGACTCAATGCAGAAAAATTCATGATATTCCGTTTGTAAAATCTGAGAAGGCACTTGACCCGAAAATATTCGAGTAATGAGTAAATACCTAAAGAATAATTTATCGGGGGTATTCTGCTGTCAGAATTATTCGAAAGAACTGAAATAAATTATAAGATTGAATTTAATAGTAAGATCGGACGAAAGAAAATGATTAGAATACATTGAATCTGTATAATAACCAAAATACCCCTATCATAGAAATGACCCAAGAATACCACCAAGCTCAGGAATGATTGGATATCCTCGAGCTCTGAAATGAATGGAATAAAATTGAACACCAAAATACCCTTATAGCCTATACTAAGTAAATGTCTTGGATTAATTAAGGAATCCAAATAAGCATAAGTGTGGGACTACCTTTAAAAGTTATGGAACACAGCTTAAGTGAGCCAATAAGCCCTAAAGCTATATCAATACCTAAATGGCATACATATTACTGTAATGCGTGTTCATCTTCTCAAGTTTAGCTCTATGATAAATTTTGGAAGTATTCAGCTCAGCTCAACTCTGATCGCATTCAGTACTAAGAATTTGACGTTTGTTCGACAAATCAACCACGAATACCAAATTGAATGGAATAGAAGTACAACATGTATATGAAATTCAAGAACATTTGAATTACTCTGGAAAATATTGAAGTAACTGGAATGGACTTGAATGCTAAATAAATTAAGTAACCTCAATGAATGAGGATTAAATAAGTGATTTGGATGAATCTGGAAATGTTAATGAACATACATGATGTAATGTTCTTATGGATCATAAATTACAAATCAAGCACGTCAGCATTTCATGATATAGTGAAAGCGTGAACATGAAATAAAGACATTGGAAGATTTATTTAGCGATGATTCCGAAGGTGACAAATGAACTAGAAATTATTGTATTAAAGAGTAAATATCTTGGAAGAACAATGAATTAACCAATCGATAAGCATTAGTTCTAGGAACTATTCATCTAAGAGTTGTTTGATAATCAGATCAAACGACATATTTTGTATAAAGATTCCTGAACACTTTCCTGATGCAGATGAATCATATCGGAATTCTAAAGTATCAACCTTAAATGTCGGATTTGATTGGTTAGCAATGGATTCCCTTCAATAGGACCTCATTTTTAGAATATGATCAAATTACATCAGTTTCATGTTATTTATTCTGATAACTACTAAGTGTCTCTGAGAAATACTTGGATAACCTAATGTGTTCCACATGTACCACATGACGATTTTATATGTTTTTAAATGAGTTTCACCGAAACTATTGATTTACTGGTTTATGAACCATGACAACATGTTATATGTTTTTCGATTATGGGTTTTACCGAAAAATATGAATTATTCCTGATTTATGACATCATGGAATCTACTGGTTTTATGAACTATGTTTACTTTAAATATGTTATCGAGTTTCCTATTTTCATTGGAAAATATGATCTTGACAAATCACATACTGAATATTTTTATGAGACAATACCTGATGCTCTGAATACAGGTTATTTTGATATCTGATTTACCACATATTTTGATATGGTTTCTGGTTACGATATTTTTGTACATGATTTCTAAATATGGATTGATTACCGTTACAGTTCCCCAGGTCCCTTTGCTGTGTGCAAAGGTAAGCCTTACAGTTCCCCAGGTCCCTTTGTTGTGTGCAAGGGTAAGCCTTACAGTTCCCCCAGGTCCCTTTAATTTGTGCAAGGGTAAGCCTTACAGTTTTCCCCCAGGTTCATTTGTTGTGTGCAAGGGTAAGCCTTACAGTTTTCCAGGTTCCTTTGCTGTGTGCAAGGGTAAGCCTTATAGTTTCCCCAGGCTCTTTTGCTATGTGCAAGTATAAGACCTTATCATTTTTGCATGCTCCTCTTCTTTGTGCATAGGGTAAATATGTATCTTTTCACTGGTTTTACGGGAACACACTAGATAACCTATTCTGATCTCCTGAACCTAAACATTCGAAATATATTTTCCTAAACTAAATGCTTATTATCTGTTACCACCTGAAATATCCGTAAGATCTATGCTCAGTATAAAGATCTGTAGATGTCTGAACTAATAAGGAAATATATGTTTATCGGTATCTGCACGTTCTTCAGCATCATCTGATAGTTCTGTATTTCTGATCTTTTCGAAGCTCATTCTATTACTCACCATTGCAGGTTAGAAGAATTAAACCAGTGCATCTATCGACTTCAGTAAAGGAGTTATTCCGACGTTGTTGCAGAGTATGGTACATGTGATTAGGGAGCATGTAATTGTATTTTATTTTAAATACGAGTCAGAAAATCTATTTTATTTCTAAATATTAATAAATGATTTTATAAGTTACATGTTTTAATCAAAGATTTAAATTTTCCGCTATTTTTACAATGAGTCGCTCCGGTGGCCCTAATGTGACACTGCAGATCGGATCGGGTTATCCATATCGGTCTGACAGGGGTACATTTAGCGGTATCAGAGCTATGGTTTGAGTCAAAATTTTCAAGTTAGATCGGCCGGTTGAATTTCAAAAAAAAATGTTTGATCAGTACATGCCCCTAGACTAAAGTCGTACTCTCTGAGCCGGAACTCCAAGGTTGAGTCCCTATCTGTAACGAGCAAACCTAAGCTTTATCCGTTAAGACTCTATCTTTTCATAAGGGAATACCAGTAACATCTATTTGAATTCTGTAAAGTACCTCACGAGCCATGTGAGTGTTATTCATCTGAGAAATTCTGAATCGACTCCGGAAATGAAATTGGGATATGCTACAGCATTATGAGCTTATTCTCGTAACTAAGGCTGAATTGATTCCATAAGAATAAATTTGTTATGATTATTTTATTGGAATGAGGGAGAGTTATGATAAGAATGTATGCTCAACTAGTTAAGGATTAGTGGAGGATCCGTATTTCTATAAAAGCTACTTGAAGATATGAAAGAACTGATGGACATTTCATTTCTACAATTATGTGGCATGAATGAATTTCTAGGACGAAATTCTTTTAAGGAGGGGAGAATTGTAACACCCTAATTTAGGGGCTAAATTTTTAAGAATTATTAAATGGTGAATTTAATTGGTATTTCTGGAATAAATTGGGGATTAAATTGTAAAATCGTGAAGTTGGCAGACCATTTTAATAAGTGCAGGAAGTTCAGTGACCAAACTCATGGTTTACCCATTTTTATTATGAGTTGAATTATAAATCCCCCTCCCCGTATGATTTTCCAGATTTCTTCCCAATCTTTCCTCTCCAACAACCCTCTTTTCAACTCCAATCTACTCGTCGTACGACCTCCGATCGACGAACCAAAACCACCATCGTGTTCGTTGTCGATCGAGGAACAAAACCCCTCAAACCTTTCGTCATGAATCGTCGCCGTTCGTCGTTAATTTCAGTCGGAAGTATCATCGGTAATAACTCAATTTTAGTTGGTTTTTCATCGATTCATGACGATCCGATCATCCGTTTACGACACCTCCCGCACCATCGTTTTCCTTGTGCCGTTCCGAGTCTGTCGGTGTCCTCCTTGTCTCTTTCGGCGGCGGCACGTGAGGATGTGAAACTGTCAAAGTTTCTGACATTTTGGAATCGAGCTCTCCGCCGTTCAAAATTGTGAACCGAGCTTTGTAAGTGCCTCAAAATCGCTTAAAATAATTTTTAGAAATTTTTTCAGGAATTTTCCGCACCGTAACACTATTCATGCGCCACACACGCCATCCCCGAGAGTGGGCATCGTCTAGGAGATAATTTAGTAATTAATTTCTGTTTGGGTGCTATTTGTGTAAAATTTGGGTATTAGTTTGGTAAATATTTCCAGAATGTGGCTAATTTGGTAATTAATTTCTGTTATGGTGATATTTCTGTAAAATGGTCGATTGTTGATCGTTGACCAGCGTTAAACCACAGTTGACCATAACTTTGACCGACGTTGACCGGGCAATAAACGACCTTTGACGTTGACCGAGTATGCCTATCCTGACGTTTTTCAACGTTCCAAATCCGATTCTGCAGTTTGTTTTTCGAAATTAGGACCCGAAGGCCTTGAAATTGCCAGTCAAACCCGTTGACTTTGATTTTGACCAAAAATTCAAAATTTTCGAAAAGTCATATTTTATGTTTTTAATATTCTGAATCTGTTTTTGGGGTCTGTTTCACCAAACTCGAACCCGGTAAGTTGTTTTTGACTGATTTATCACCCGATTCGATATATTTATCACAATTAAGCTCTGTTTTTTTTATATAATTTATGTTGATATGTATCTGAGGAATTATTGGAAGATGATATCAAGATTGATGGCGTTCGAATGAAATTTATATGGTCGATCAGTATTACACGAAAATCGAGATAATACTTTACTACCTCTTTATGCTTTATAGAATATGTTGATATTGGTAAATGCATGAATAAGATAATGTTGGTCATTTTTGTGAAGTTGAATAATTTATACACTCGATATGAATGTGGTAGAAATTATGTAATTGAATACGGATCGAATGACTAATATAAGAGATTTAGGAATTGTTAGAATTAAATTACAAGTTTGTGATTAGTGATAAAAAAATCAGCCATGGATTTGTAACTTACATTTTATATCATCAAAGGTTAAATGTTAAAGGTACTTGGATGGGAAATTATGAGAATATTCTGGTAGGGTAAAATTACAAAAATTCCCTTATGTTGTAGGATGACAAGAATTGTCCCTGGAAGTTGGTTAA
The DNA here is from genome assembly GCF_006381635.1 of Hibiscus syriacus. Taxonomy (NCBI): domain Eukaryota; kingdom Viridiplantae; phylum Streptophyta; class Magnoliopsida; order Malvales; family Malvaceae; genus Hibiscus; species Hibiscus syriacus. Next base: position 6,765,631 of record NW_024062800.1, on the reverse strand, counting down.
TAACTTTGAAAAGACATTGATTCGATATAAATATTGATGTGCATAAGAAATGTTAGTTTTACTTGGAAATTATGGATAACCGGTTTATAATCCTATGTGGGTTTGTGAATGATACTAGAAGTCTGTTAAGAGAATCATTTCAAAATCAGAGAGTGTTCAAGAAAGGAATTAATCATAAGATCTCTAAATTATATTATTTTCGTTAAGAGTTAATATCGAAATTATCTGGTTAAGAAATTAAGGAAATGCCCTTGAGAGGTAAAATAGTCCGAGTTGACCCTGAATGAGAAAGTACTTTGAAGATTTGTACTTAACTTGATTAAGTACGAAATTGTTTATTAAGATTCTGACTTAGTGTAGAAAAATTCATGATATTCCGTTTGTAAAATCTGAGAAGGCACTTGACTCGAAAATATTCGAGTAATGAGTAAATACCTGAAGAATAATTTATCGGGGGTATTTTGATGTTAGAATTGTTCGAAAGAACTGAAATAAATTATAAGATTGAATTTAATAGTAAGATCGGACAGAAGAACATGATTATAATACACTGAATCTATATAATGACCAAAATACCCATGTCATGGAAATGACCCAAGAATACCACCAAGCTCAGGAATGATTGGATATCCTCGAGCTCTGAAATGAATGGAATAAAACTTAACACCAAAATACCCTTATAGCCTATACTAAGTAAATGTCTTGGATTAATTAAGGAATCCAAATAAGCATAAGTGTGAGACTACCTTTAAAAGTTATGGAACACAGCTTAAGTGAGCCAATCAACCCTAAAGCTATATCAATACCTAAATGGCATACATATTACTGGAATACAAGTTCATCTTCTCAAGTTTGGCTCTATGATAAATTTTGGAAGTATTCAGCTCAGCTCAACTCTGATCGCATTCAGTACTAAGAATTTGACATTTGTTCGACAAATCAACCACGAAGACCAAATTGAATGGAATGGAAGTACAACATGTATATGAAATTCAGGAACAATTGAATTACTCTGGAAAATCCTGAAGTAACTGGAATGAACTTGAATGCTAAATAAATTAAGTAACCTCAATGAATGAGGATTAAATAAGTGATTTGGATGAATCTGCAAATGTTAATGAACATACATGATGTAATGTTCTTATGGATCATGAATTACAAATCAAGCACGTCAGCATTTCATGTATAGTGAGAGCGTGAACATGAAATAAAGACATTGGAAGTTTTATTTAACGATGATTCCGAAGGTGATATATGGACTAGAAATTATGGTATTAAAGAGTAAATATCCTGGAAGAACAATGAATTGACCAATCGATAAGCATTAGTTCTAGGAACTATTCATCTAAGAGTTGTTCGATAATCAAATCAAACGACATATTTTGTAAAAAGATTCTTGAACACTTTCCTGATGCACATGAATCATATCGGAATTCTAAAGTATCAACCTTAAATGTCGGATTAGATTGGTTAGAAATTGATCCCTTCAATAGGACCTCATTTTTAGAATCTGATCAAATTACATCAGTTTCATATTATTCATTCTGATAACTACTAAGTGTCTCTGAGAAATAATTGGATATCCTAATGTGTTCCACATGTATCACATGGCGATTTTATATGTTTTTAAATGAGTTTCACTGAAACTATTGATTTACTGGTTTATGAACCATGACAACATGTTATATGTTTTCCGATTACGGGTTTTACCAAAAAATATGAATTATTCTTGATTTATGACATCATGGAATCTACTGGTTTTATGAACTATGTTTGCTTGAAATATGTTATCGGGTTTCCTATTTTCATTAGAAAATATGATCTTGATAAATCACATACTGAATATTTTTATGAGACAATACCCGATGTTCTGAATACAGTTTATTTTGATATCTGATTTACCATATATTTTGATATGGTTTCTGGTTACGATATTTTTGTACATGATTTCTAAATATGGATTGATTACCGTTACAGTTCCCCAGGTCTCTTTGCTGTGTGCAAGGGTAAGCCTTACAGTTCCCCAGGTCCATTTGTTATGTGCAAGGGTAAGCCTTACAGTTCCCCCAGGTCCCTTTGATGTGTGCAAGAGTAAGCCTTGCAGTTTCCCCCCAGGTTCATTTGCTATGTGCAAGGGTAAGCCTTACAGTTTTCCAGGTTCCTTTGCTGTGTGCAAGGGTAAGCGTTACAGTTTCCCCACGCTCTTTTGCTATGTGCAAGTATAAGACCTTATCGTTTTTGCATGCTCCTCTGCTTTGTGAACAGGGTAAATATGTATCTTTTCACTGGTTTTACGGGAACACACTAGATAACCTATTCTGATCTTCTGAACCTAAACATTCGAAATATATTTTCCTGAACTAAATGCTTATTATCTGTTACCACCTGAAATATCCGTAAGATCTCTGCTCAGTATAAAGAGTTGTAGATGTCTGAACTAATAAGGAAATATATGTTTATCGGTATCTGCACATTCTTCAGCATCATCTGGTAGTTCTGTATTACTGATCTTTTCGAAGCTCATTCTATTACTCACCATTGCAGGTTAGAAGAATTAAACCAGTGCATCTATCGACTTCAGTAAAGGAGTTATTCCGACGTTGTTGCAGAGTATGATACATGTGATTAGGGAGCATGTAATTTTATTTTATTTTAAATACGAGTCAGAAAATCTATTTTATTTCTAAATATTGATAAATGATTTTATAAGTTACATGTTTTAATCAAAGTTTTAAATTTTCCGCTATTTTTATAATGAGTCGCTCCGGTGGCTCTAATGTGACACTGCGGATCGGATCGGGTTATCCATATCGGTATGACAGGGTTACATTTAGTGGTATCAGAGCTATGATTTGAGTCAAAATTTTAAAGTTAGATCGGCCAGTTGTATTTCAAAAAAAATGTCTGATCAGTACATGCCCCTAGACTAAAGTCGTACTCTCTGAGCTGGAACTCCAAGGTTGAGTCTCTATCTGTAACGAGCAAACCTAAGCTTTATCCGTTAAGTCTCTACCTTTGCATAAGGGAATACCAGTAACATCTATTTGAATTATGTAAAGTACCTCACGAGCCATGTGAGAGTTATTCATCTGAGAAATTCTGACTCGACTCCGGAAATGAAATTGGGATATGCTACTGCATTATGAGCCTATTCTCGTAACAAAGGCTGAATTGATTCCACAAGAATAAATTTATTATGATTATTTTATTGGAATGAGAGAGAATTATGATAAGAATGTATGCTCAACTAGTTAAGGATTAGTGGAGGATCCGTATTTCTATAAAAGCTACTTGAAGATATGAAAGAACTGATGGACATTTCATTTCTACAATTATGTGGCATGAATGAATTTCGAGGACGAAATTCTTTTAAGGAAGGGAGAATTGTAACACCCCAATTTAGGGGCTAAATTTTTAAGAATTATTAAGTGGTGAATTTAATTGGTATTTCTGGAATAAATTGGGGATCAAATTGTAAAATCGTGAAGTTGGCAGACCATTTTAATAAGTGCAGGAAGTTCAGTGACCAAAGTCATGGTTTACCCATTTTTATTATGAGTTGAATTATAAATCCCCCTCCCTTATGATTTTCCAGATTTCTTCCCAATCTTTCCTCTCCAACAACTCTCTTTTCAACTCCAATCTACTCGCCGTCCGACCTCCGATCAACGAACCAAAACCACCATCGTGTTCGTTGTCGATCGAGGAACAAAACCCCTCAAACCTTTCGTCATGAATCGTCGCCGTTCGTTGTTAATTTAAGTCAAAAAGTATCATCGGTAATAACTCAATTTTAGTTGGTTTTTCATTGATTCATGACGATCCGATCATCTGTTTACGACACCTCCCGCACCATCGTGTTCCTTGTGCCGTTCCGAGTCTGCCGGTGTCCTCATTGTCTCCGTCGGCGGCGGCACGTGAGGAGGTGAAACTGTCAAAGTTTTCGACGTTTTGGAATCGAGCTCTCCGCCATTCAAAATTGTGAACCGAGCTTTGTAAGTGCCTCAAAATCGCTTAAAATAATTTTTAGGAATTTTTTCGGGAATTTTCCGACACCGTAGCACTGTTCATGTGCCACACACGCCATTCCCGAGAGTGGGCATCGTCTGGGTGATAATTTAGTAATTAATTTATGTTTGGGTGCTGTTTGTGTAAAATTTGGGTGTTAGTTTGGTAAATATTTCCAGAATGTGGCTAATTTGGTAATTAATTTCTGTTATGGTGATATTTGTGTAAAATGGTCGATTGTTGACCGTTGACCAGCGTTAAACCACAGTTGACCATAACTTTGACCGACGTTGACTGGGCATTAAACGACCTTTGACGTTGACTGAGTATACCTATCCTGACGTTTTTCAACGTTCCAAATCCGATTCCGCAGTTTGTTTTTCGAAATTAGGACCCGAAGGCCTTGAAATTGCCAGTTAAACCCGTTGACTTTGATTTTGACCAAAAATTCAAAATTTTTGAAAAGTCATATTTTATGTTTTCGACATTCTGAATCCGTTTTTGGGGTTTGTTTCACCAAACTCGAACCCAGTAAGTTGTTTTTGACTGATTTATCACCCGATTCGATCTATTTATCACAAGTAAGCTCCGTTTTTTTTATAGAATTTATGTTGATATGTATCTGAGGAATTATTGGAAGATGATTTCAAGATTGATGGCGTTCGAATGAAATTTATATGGTCGATCAGTATTGCACGAAAATCGAGATAATACTTTACTACCTCTTTATGCTTTATGGAATATGTTGATATTGGTAAATGCATGAATAAGATAATGTTGGTCACTTTTGTGAAGTTGAATAATTTATACACTCAATATGAATGTGGTAGAAATTATGTAATTGAATACAGATTGAATGACTAATATAAGAGATTTAGGAATTGTTAGAATTAAATTACAAGTTTGTGATTAGTGATAAAAAAATCAGCCATGGATTTGTAACTTACATTTTATATCATCAAAGGTTAAATGTTAAAGGTACTTGGATGGGAAATTATGAGAATATTCTGGTAGGGTAAAATTACAAAAACTCCCTTATGTTGTAGGATGACAAGAATTGTCCCTGGAAGTTGGTTAATAACTTTGAAAAGACATTGATTCGATATAAATGTTGATGTGCATAAGAAATGTTAGTTTTACTTGGAAATTATGGATAACCGGTTTATAATCCTATGAGGGCTTGTGAATGATACTAGAAGTCTGTTAAGAGAATCATTTCAAAATCAGAGAGTGTTCAAGAAAGGAATTAATCATAAGATCTCTAAATTATATTATTTTCGTTAAGAGTTAATATCGAAATTATATGGTTAAGAAATTAAGGAAATGCCCTTGAGAGGTAAAATAGTCCGAGTTAACCCTGAATGAGAAAGTACTTTGAAGATTTGTACTTAACTTGATTAAGTACGGAATTGTTTATTAAGATTCTGACTTAGTGCAGAAAAATTCATGATATTCCGTTTGTAAAATCTGAGAAGGCACTTGACTCGAAAATATTCGAGTAATGAGTAAATACCTGAAGAATAATTTATCGGGGGTATTTTGATGTTAGAATTGTTCGAAAGAACTGAAATAAATTATAAGATTGAATTTAATAGTAAGATCGGACAGAAGAAAATGAGTAGAATACACTGAATCTGTATAATGACCAAAATACCCATGTCATGGATATAACCCAAGAATACCACCAAGCTCAGGAATGATTGGATATCCTCGAGCTCTGAAATGAATGGAATAAAACTTAACACCAAAATACCCTTATAGCCTATACTAAGTAAATGTCTTGGATTAATTAAGGAATCCAAATAAGCATAAGTGTGAGACTACCTTTAAAAGTTATGGAACACATCTTAAGTGAGCCAATCAACCCTAAAGCTATGTCAATACCTAAATGGCATACATATTACTGGAATGCGAGTTCGTCTTCTCAAGTTTGGCTCTATGATAAATTTTGGAAGTATTCAGCTCAGCTCAACTCTGATCACATTCAGTACTAAGAATTTGACGTTTGTTCGACAAATCAACCACGAAGACCAAATTGAATGGAACGGAAGTACAACATGTATATGAAATTCAGGAACAATTGAATTACTCTGGAAAATCCTGAAGTAACTGGAATGAACTTGAATGCTAAATAAATTAAGTAACCTCTATGAATGAGGATTAAATAAGTGATTTGAATGAATCTGGAAATGTTAATGAACATACATGATGTAATGTTCTCATGGATCATGAATTACAAATCAAGCACGTCAGCATTTCATGAAATAGTGAAAGCGTAAACATGAAATAAAGACATTGGAAGTTTTATTTAGCGATGTTTCCGAATGTGATATATGGACTAGAAATTATGGTATTAAAGAGTAAATATCCTGGAAGAACAATGAATTGACCAATCAATAAGCATTAGTTCTAGGAACTATTCATCTAAGAGTTGTTCGATAATCAAATCAAACGACATATTTTGTAAAAAGATTCCTGAACACTTTCCTGATGCACATGAATCATATCGGAATTCTAAAGTATCAACCTTAAATGTCGGATTAGATTGGTTAGCAATTGATTCCCTTCAATAGGACCTCATTTTTAGAATCTGATCAAATTACATCAGTTTCATGTTATTCATTCTGATAACTACTAAGTGTCTCTGAGAAATACTTGGATATCCTAATGTGTTCCACATGTATCACATGACGATTTTATATGTTTTTAAATGAGTTTCACCGAAACTATTGATTTACTGGTTTACGAACCATGACAACATGTTATATGTTTTTCGATTACGGGTTTTACCGAAAAATATGAATTATTCCTTATTTATGACATCATGGAATCTACTGGTTTTATGAACTATGTTTGCTTGAAATATGTTATCGGGTTTCCTATTTTCATTGGAAAATATGATCTTGATAAATCACATACTGAATATTTTTGTGAGACAATACCCAATGTTCTGAATACAGTTTATTTTGATATCTGATTTACCATATATTTTGATATGGTTTCTGGTTACGGTATTTTTGTACATGATTTCTAAATATGGATTAATTACCGTTACAGTTCCCCCAGGTTCCTTTGTTGTGTGCAAGGGTAAGCCTTATAGTTCCCCAGGTCCCTTTGTTGTGTGCAAGGGTAAGCCTTACAGTTCCCCAGGTCCCTTTACTGTGTGCAAGGGTAAGCCTTACAGTTCCCCAGGTCCATTTGTTGTGTGCAAGGGTAAGCCATACAGTTTTCCAGGTTCCTTTGCTGTGTGCAAGGGTAAGCCTTACAGTTTCCCCAGGCTCTTTTGCTATGTACAAGTATAAGAACTTATCGATTTTGCATGCTCCTCTGCTTTGTGCATAGGGTAAATATGTATCTTTTCACTGGTTTTACGAGAACACACTAGATAACCTATTCTGATCTCATGAACCTAAACATTCGAATTATATTTCCCTGAACTAAACGCTTATTATCTGTTACTACCTGAAATATCCGTAAGATCTATGCTCAGTATAAAGATATGTCGATGTCTGAACTAATAAGGAAATATATGTTTATCGGTATCTACACGTTCTTCAGCATCATCTGGTAGTTTGTATTACTGATCTTTTCGAAGCTCAGTCTATTACTCACCATTGCAGGTTAGAAGAAGTAAACCAGTGCATCTATCGACTTCAGTGAAGGAGTTATTCCGACGTTGTTGCAGAGTATGGTACATGTGATTAGGGAGCATGTAATTGTATTTTATTTAAAATACGAGTCAAAAAATCTATTTTAATTCTGAATATTGATAAATGATTTTATAAGTTACATGTTTTAATAAAAGTTTTTAATTTTCTACTATTTTTACAATGAGTCACTCTGGTGGCCCTAATGTGACACTCCAGATCGTATCGGGTTATCCGCATCGGTCTGAGGGTTACAAGGAAAATGAATTCCATTGACCATCTGTTTTCCGCCAACCAAAAATCGAAAGATGAGGAAAATATTTTTTCAAAAAAACCAATTACACAGAAAGAAAAATACTCAAACACACAATCAGCTATCAGCAACATCATTTCTAAATATACACAATCAGCTATCAACATCATTTCTAAATATTACGCTTAATTGGATGTGCACAAACAAAGCATCAAACTTCTAATCACAAATATAGAACAATCATATTCAAAGTCTTATGCTTATTTCAAATTTACTTGATATGTTATGATTGAGTATATTTTGATCATTTACACTTTACAAATTCATAAATCATGACTAAAGAATTAATTATTCAAATACGACAGCTTGTTCTACCTTTAAAAAAGTGTTTAATTAATAATCTACAATTTCAAATCATGTTCTGTTTGTTTTATAAGAAACCAGATTCTCTAACCTTTCTAACCATATTAATTAAAGCTTCTAATTTAACTTGTACAATTTATGGTGAATTGTTTAAGTCACTATCCTTGCATTTTTTTCAAAACAATATGCTAGTGAATTTTTAAGTGACTATCCTTGTGGTTTTTCAAAATAGTATCCTACCTTCTCTTTTGATCTTTGCTCACTCAAAAATTTATAACTTTAACTATATACTTTGAAATCAAGCACCGTTTGTTTTAGACAAAACTAAACCTACGTACAATTATAAGTATATAAGGTTCATCTCGTAATATTTATAATAGAATTTTTGGTATTTTTTTAAAGTCACTGTTAAAATTATTTTATAAGGATTTCGTTTCCCAAATGTTTCGACCTTTAATCATTCCAAACTTAGTATCTCTTAAATACAGATGGAAATTAATCACCGTCTATTTTGTAAAAAAATAGAATGACATACAATTTAAGTGGTATATGAATCACTTCCTATATATTGTTTTGAATTTTTCTATTAATTTTCAAAGTTTGTGTACGTGCAACCAAATTTTCTAGGTAGATTTCACAACTAAGTGTTTGGCTTTATTTTAATCATGCCGATATGTTTTTCACCCAAAGACATAAAACATGAATGATTTATCCATCAACATCACATTTATTAATTTTCAAGAAGCATAGAGGAGTTAGAGGGTACCACCTGTCATTATACTTTTTTAATCGGCATAATTAAGAGTCACATATTTGACGGAATTTAAAAGTGTTTGAAAATGTATGTAGTCACCAATGAACTTTGGGTTAGGTAGGTCGAAAACCCAAAAAAATATTTTAAAAAATTAAAAAGGTAGATATGATATGTGTTTTAAGAGCTTCTGGGTCTGGGAGTCGATTACGTTCAAGGAAGGATTATTACCCCCGAAGCACCCATAATCGGTACCTTCAATTATAAATTATCCCTATTATCGAAAATTTAAGAATATGAATAGTGATTTAATTAGAGATTCTTTCATTTCCTAAAAAATATTAAAACTTTATTAATAGAGTATTTTAAAAAGAAACATCTTATTAATCTAATTAAAACATATTAACCTAATTAAATTTTAATGTGATCACTGATAACATATTTATTTATTTAATAATATAATAATTGGACTTCTAATTGCATTAAGATCATCCTTTCTAGAAAATAAATAAACATCCCATTTAATTCAATTATGAAACTAATAATGAGTTTCTAATTAAAATTTTAAAGAATATGAACCTATTGGGTTTACTCTAACCTACTATTAGCGACTAAAATTAAAGAACCAAAAATATAAGGGCTTTGATAACTAATTCTAACTAATGACTATATTAAGTGAACTAAAAATCTAAAGGATCTATCTAATGGTTTAATTAATGACTAAATCAAAATAACTAAAAATCTAAACTAACATTAAAGAATTAGACCTATTTATTAAAGAATTAAACTAAATCAATGAGGAATTAGAAAAAAAATTCAGAGTAACTAAAGCAAACTAAGTGACTAAATTGAATTCAGTTAAGAAACAAAATCATTGGATTTACAAATATACAATGACTTAAATGAAAGAAACCGCAACATTTGTCCGAGACTACAACAACCGAAAAACCAAGGTTACGTGCGTGAATTATCCACAAAACTTTATCCAATATAAAAAACTAAAATGTTTTAGCCTTATTTGTGCCATTTTTTCAAGATTCAATCTCTCCAAATTCTCCCCAACCATCCACTCTTTTCTTTTCTTTTCTTTTCTTTATCTTTCTTAAGTTCTTTCATGTTCATCACAAATTCATCCAAATAAAATTATTTTGATCCAAAATAAACACCCAACCATTATTAAATCTTGTTTTCCAAGATCAAAACAAGAGAAATATTCAAGAACTTTTTCATGTTATTGACATTTCTTTTTCTAAATAAAAAATAACACTGAAATAAATCATTTTTGTATCTAAAACAATAAAAATCTTTCTTTCATATTTCTTCAAAACAAATTCCAAGAACACTCTCAAGTCTACCATGAGTTCTTTATCGTAAATCTAAAATTCAATTTCACAAGAAACCTCTCTTCTCCAACCACCTAGGTACTTTGGCAAAGATGAACACCTCCGGCGACACTCCGATAATGACATATTCCTCTCTTTCAACTCATTTTTCTTTATTTCCTTGAATTTAGAGAATGCTTCCTTAATCGATGATTATTGCTAATCATAGAACCCCTTTTGTACTAATGATTCATGTTCAAAAATCTTAAAAAATGCTCCCATAATCAATGCTTTGTCAACTTTCAAATAAAAGTCAAAATTTTCCCCTCATTACAAAGATGATTGGCAGCTGAAAGCAAGAAAAATGCTAAGTTTTATTTATTTATTTTTGTATCATATTTGTAATATATTTGGGCTTATAAAGAAAAGTGGGGTTGGTTTGATTTTAATATACTATTAAAACTATATTATATTATACATGTAATGAAAAAAATATTGTGTTTAATATGGAAGCTACGCATGATTTGTACTTAAAATATACATGAAAAATATATGATAAAAGATCACAACTTTATAAGAAAACAAATTATATGATATTATATTAAAAACAAATTATATGATATCATATTAAAACTATATGCTATATCATATTAAAACTATATACTATATATATTGATAACTCCGTAAAAGACAATGTTTTGGGTCTTTTTACATAGGTTATTGTTTGTCTAAAAGCCATTTGTCATAGCATTTTAGTTGCATGTAGTATATATTTGCATGTGGTGGATAAGTTTTGTCGAGGCAAACTTTATTTAGTTCAACTAATGCAACTTTAAAGGAAGCTTGATAGTTGGTTATGTTGATGTAGTAAATGACGAAGGAGGAATTTATTTGCTGAGACAAAGTAATTCTCCAGGGCTAAAGGAACAAAAGAAGATGACAGTGAGGAACATATTTTCTTTCCAAGGCAAGATTTATCTTGCAAATCTGACGTGGCTCAACTGAACTGTTGACATCACTTGCCCAGCTTTATTCTAACATGCAATCATGCCCAGCTGCTACGTCATTTATAAAATGATATGTCAATAAGGGTATTTAGGGAATTTATAAGGGCACTAAACCCTAGAAATTCCAACTATAAATACCCCATCAGAGCTTTTCAAAAGGTGACACAATCAAGGAGAGAATATACCCTAGGGTTGGAGTAAGTGGCTGCAACACCCTACCTTTCCACCGTTCCCACTCGACCATTCTTGGTGCCCTCCATAGCTGAACTTCATCGGAGCAGCGATCAGGCCCTCGAGAGAGGCTGGCCACTAGAGCAGGCATGGTGGTGCTTAGAATTTCACGGAAGAGCTCTTATTTTGGGAGTTTTTCTTCCTTTGTTCTTCATCTTCATATCATGTTAAGGGTTATACTTAGAAGAATGATTTTTGGATGATATTCATCGCACTATGAATTTTTTTACTTGGTGTTGGTTATTGTTTTATTGAAACATTATTTGCTTGTTAATGAATGATGCAGTTTGTTTATGCTAAGTGTTGTTTTGTTCATTGTTTAAAAATTTTACCTTGACACTGTAAGAGCTTTTAAGATATTGTATGGTTCCTCGGCAAAACATTCCTTGACATTGTAAGAGCTTTTGAGAGATTGCCATTTTTCTAGGAATAGATGCCTAATATCGACAGAGTTAGGGTAGATCTACGTGAACAACAGAACTACACCAGGATGGTGAGGTTCTAATCTGCCTTAGAGATAAGGAGAGGGTTTTATTCGACAAAAAGGGGTAAATACTTGAGTAAGATATGAAAAGACTACAATTTACGCTGAGGTTATTGCCACAACAACAGTTTGAAAAACCAAGGGTTGTAGCTCACACTGAGTAGCATTACCGTATCGACCATCCTTGAATACTCTAGTAATCTTGTCGGGCAGCCTAAGCATAGTGCACCAAATCATTCTTAGGATAAAATAACTTCTTGCCATATCAAACCAACCTAATGCTCCGTAAGAAGTCTGATTATGTAAGGTTTTTCTAAATATATCGAACTCAACATTTTTATTTGCTTAGACAACTTTTATTTTTTTACCTTTTCATATTTTTATTGCCTCGACCGAACTTTTTTACACACCAAACTTTACAATATCTCATGCCTTGGCAATACTTTTCAATTTATTTAAACCATTTAATCTCGTTTGTTTTCCTTTTTGACAAGAACTATATATCTAGCTTATGACACCTAATCCTAGCTATAGAAAAACATCAAAAATTTCCATCAATCCGTGTAGAGACGATACTCAACTTACTACTACATTACTTACATTGATTGTGTACACTTGCACAAATCTGCTTGCTTTAGCTTATACATTTACAAGCGATCAAGTTTTTGGCACCGTTGTCGGGGATTAGCAATAGGAGGAATTTTGATAATTTCTGCTAAAGAAATTTTTTATTTTCTTGTCACAATTTCTTTATTTAGTTTAAGTTGTTTGTTTTATTATTTTCTTTTGTAGGTTTTTGGTGTTGCATGACCATGAGATCTGCTGAAGAACCATTAATACCATTTGACCTTGAGATCGAACAGTCATTCAGACAAATGCGACGTACTCAACATTTCCAGAGACTATATGAATCGACTGTTGTATCAAACTGATAACACTATGGAAGACCAAACAGATCCTGACGTCGCAATAAATAATATTTCCCAAAATACTGCAAGACCACGAGCTATAAGAGATCACTTAAATCCTATTCTCGATGATCTCAACCCTGGAATTGTGGCACAAGAAATACAGGCAGCTCACTTCAAACTCAAGTCGGTGATGTTCAACATTCTCTATTTTATCGGTCAGTTTGGTAGCTTGTCTAATGAAGATGCTAAACAACATGTGTGTGATTTCCTTGAGGCGTGCGACTCGTTTAGACAACAAGGTATGCACGAGGACGTGCTAAAACTAAAATTATTTCCATACTCTTTGCGCGACCGAGCAAGAGCATGGTTGAGTGGAATCCCATCCAGCTCAATGGAATCTTTTGCTGACTTATGCAAAAATTTCCAGCTTTCATAGAACCCGCTCAATATGCACACCCAGCTCTGCAATGACATTGCAAGTTTTTGCCAAATCGATGACGAATCTATGTATGAGTGTTGGGACATATGCAAAAGTTTGCTTCGTAAGTGCACTAACCATGGATTCCAGGACTGGAATCAAGTCGTCATGTTTTATAATGGTGTAAATGCACCTACTCGCATGATGTTGGATGCGTTGGCAAATGGTACTTTGCTTGACAAATCACCCGAGGAAACCTTTGATAATCTCGATCGGATAGCCAATAATGACTATCAATTACCGTCTACAAGGCTTGGTACTGGCAGGAAAATATCTGGGGCATATGAACTTGACAGTAAGGATTCAATTTCTGCCCAGCTTTTTTCCATAACTAACATGTTGAAAAATTTGTAGTGTTCTAGTGAGGTGAAAGAAGTCAAGGAAACTAACTCAATGTATTTTCTTTTGCAACAATCATCATGAGAGTAAATGACCAGAAAACCAGGAGTCCATCAATTTCGTGGGAAACTTCAACAGAAGCAACAACAACCCCTACTCTAATACATAAAATCCTTGATGGCGATAACATCCAAATTTTTCTTAGGGTAATCAAGGGAACAACAATAACAATTATTCAGGAAATTTTAATAGGCCATAACAAAACATTTTTGTACACTCAAGTTTGTAACATCAACAGATGCCTTGGCAAGGTAACAATAAAAGTAATGCATCTTCGTCAAATTCTAACTCCCTTGAAGCTTCACTGTAGGAATTTATGGTCTCAACAAAAGATTTCTTGGCTTCAATAAAGACCTTGATACACGAGCACTCATCGACAATCAAGAATCAATGTGCTTTATTATAAAGCCAAGCAGCTCTATTACAAAGCCATAGTTCATCATTAAGAGCGTTAGAGAATCAAGTGGGCCAAATAGCCACAACAATACATTATTAGCAGTAAGGAACCCTCCCTAGTGATACTCAGGTCACTAAGCCTCATGGGAAGGAATAATGCAGTACACTTACAATTAGGAGTTGTACCTGAATTAATCTTGATGATAAGTTTAAGGGAAAGAAGAAATTAATTTCTTGCCAAGGCACTACACATCAAGAATCTGAAGGTCAAGCAGAAATTGTTAAACAAGAAGAACTGCCTAAGGAGAAGGAAAAGGATGCGGCTTTAACAAGTCATCATACTGATGGTGAAAAATTATTTCCTAAGGAAAAAGTTTAATCACCATATACAGCAGATGAAGTCAAACCTCCACCACCCTTCCCTTAGTGGTTGAAGAAGCATAATGACAGATCTAGTTCAAGAAGTTTGTTGATGTCCTTAACCAGTTGTATATCAATGTTCCATTACTTAAAGCTATTGAGAAAATGCCTTCTTATGCCAAATTCTTAAAGGACGTTGTCACAAAAAAGAGAAAGGTGGAAAGAATAGAAACTGTTGCCGTGATGACAGAATATTATTCGACAATGAGTATACTTCCGCCAAAGTAAAAAGATCCTGACATCTTTATTATACCATGTTTCATCGGTGATAAATATATGGGAAGAGTTCTATATGACTTGGGGTCAAGTGTAAATCTGATGCCCAAGTCCATACTTTTGAAGCTTGGACTGTGCAACGCTCGACCAACCACCGTGATTCTAAAACTAGCTGATCGATCACACGTTCGTCCCGACAGCAGAATTGAAGATGTGATTTGATAAAGTAGACAAGTTTGTGTTTCCAGAAGATTTCCTCATTTTAGATTGTGAGGCCGATGAGAATGTACCTATTATTCTTGGGCGCCCCTTTTTAGCTACTGGTGTATTCTAATAGAATGTGAGAATAGACAGTTCATGATGAGGGAGGCTGATCAAAGTGTCACGATCAATGTCTTCAACACTCTTAAATACGTTGATGATTTTGAAGAATTCCATTACATTGAAGATGTTGATTGAACGGAGAAAGCTGGAATGGAAAATTATGGCCAAGGTGAATTTTTACATTTCGATGAGTATGGCAATCTGTGCCAAGATAAAAATTTTCAGAACGAATAGTGTAAAACTTTTTGCCATGATGATGTGCTATAACCAAAGGGACACAATAATTTTTTCCCAGACGAAATTTTTCTAAACAAGGCATACAAAGATATTTTCCTCGATAAAAGTTTTTTGAATGAACTTGATGAAAGACGTACTGAAGATAAAGCGAATGCGGAGTCTGAGGACAATTCATTGGAGAATGAGCAATCTAGTTTACTTCAAGCTAGACCAGGTATGAGATTTGAACCCCTTGATTTCAATTAATCTTTTCCACTAAAATCTTCGCTGCAACATGCACCTACCTTAGAACTTAAACCGTTGCCACCATATTGGAAATATGCATATCTAGGTATTGATAATACTTTACCAGTTATAATTTCTACTAGTCTAACCCTCGAGCAAGGGGGTAGCTTGTTGAATGTTTTGTCGCAACACAGAAAAACTCTAGGTTGGACTATGGCAGACTTAAAGGGAATCAGCCCCACAATATGCATGCACAAGATCTAGTTAGATGATTATCATATCAGTTCAGTGGAACCATAAAAAAGACTTAATCCGATAATGAGAAAAATTGGTAATGAAGTAAATCATCAAATTGTTCGATGTTGGGATGATCTATCCCATATCCTATAGCTCTTGGGTCAGTCCAGTTCAATACGTATTGAAGAAAGGTGGAGGAACCGTGGGCAAGAATGAAAATGATGAGCTTTTGCCTACAAGAACCGTCATGGGCTGGCAGATTTGCATGGATTACATAAATCTCAACAAGGTAACAAAGAAAGACCATTTCCCCATTCCTTTCATCGATCAATTACTTGATCGGTTAGCATGCAAGGCATTTTACTGCTTCCTTGATAGATATTCTGGGTATAATAAGATTGCCATAGAACCTGAGGATCAAGAGAATACCATTTTCACCTGCCCATATGGCACCTATGCCTTTAGAAGAATGTCGTTCGGACTATGTAATGCTTCAGCAACTTTTCAGAGGTGTATGATGGCCATTTTCTCAAACACGGTGGAGGACTTCATGGAAATATTTATAGATGACTTTTCCATCTCGAAAGATGACTTTGACTAATAGCTCGGTAACTTTTCTAAAGTGCTAAATCGATGTAAGGAGTCTAACCTTGTGCTAAACTGGGAGAAATGTCACATTATGGTGACAGAAAGAAGTGTGTTAGGGCAAAAAAATTCTCGCCAAGGCATCGAGGTTGATAAAGTCAAGGTGGAAGTGATTGAGAATCTACCTTCACCCACCACTGTAAAACTTATAAGAAGTTTTCTAGGGCATGTAGGATTCTACATGCGGTTCATCAAGGATTTTTCGAAGATTTCAAATCCTTTGTGTCTTTTACTTCAACAAAATCAATCGTTCATTTTTAATGACGACTGTCTCAGTGCTTTCACTGATCTAAAGAAAAAGCTTGCCTCGACACCAATTGTTGTTTCACCTAACTGGGACACCCTCTTCGAGCTGATGTGTTATGCCAGTGACTATGTTGTCGGGGCAGTGCTAGGGTAAAGAAAAGGTAAAATCTTTCATGTCATCTATTATGCTATCTGTACCCTTAATGATGCTTAATTATACCACTACTGAAAATGAATTGCTTACCGTGTTATTCGCTTTTGATAATTTTAGGCCATATCTTATAGGGACTAAGATCATAGTACATACTGATCACTTTGCCATTAAGTGCTTAATTGATAAAAAAGATGCAAAGCCTAGGCTTATTAGATGGATATTATTGCTGCAAGAACTCGAATTGGAGGTAAAAGATAGAAAGGGTATTGAAAACCAAGTGGCATATCACTTGTCTAGGCTAGAGAACGAAAATATTTGTCATGACATGAAGGATAATCAAGAGGATTTCCCTGATGAGAAATTTTTATTTGTCGTGGTAGTACCGTGGTAGTTGACATAGTTAACTTTCTTGTTAGTGGTATTATGCCTCTATATTTATCTAGCCAGGGAATAAAAAATTAAGACATGATGTACGCCACTATTACTAGAATGAACCATTCCTATTCAAGTAGCGTAGAGACCAAATCAACCGACGGTGTGTCCCTGAAAAAAACACAAGAGATCATGTTTCATTACCATACATCCTCATATTGAGGGCACTTTAGTGGGATGAGGACTGCAGCAAAGGTCCTCCGATCCGGTTTCTACTGGCCCATCTTATTCAAAGATGCACACGACTTCTACAAGTCTTGTGATCGTTACCAGCGCACTGGGAATATATCAAAGAGAAATGAGATGCCATGGTAAAACATTTTGGAAGTTGAACTCTTCGACGTTTAGGGATCGAATTTATGAGACCCTTCCTATCATCCTTTAGTGATCTATACATATTATTGGTAATAGACTATGTTCCAAATGGGTTAAAGTCATGGCCACACCTCGCAATGACTTCAAGACCGTGCTGAAATTAATGCACAAAAACATATTCACTCGTTTTGGAGCACCACGAGCAATTATCAGTGATGAAGGCACTTACTTCGACAACAAATTAATTGCCAAGGCTTTGAAGAGATATTGGGTGTGCCATAAAATTGCCACGGCATACCATCCCCAGATCAATGCGTAAGCTGAGGTCTATAATCGTGAGATCAAGCAGATTCTTGAGAAGTTGGCCAACCCAAAGTGCAAAGATTAGTCGTTAATCGATGAGCCACTATGGACCTACTGCACAACATTCAAAACACCACTCGGAATGTCACCATTCAAGTTAGTATATAGCAAGGCATGCCATTTACCCGTTGAATTGAAACATAAAGCTTTTTGGGCCATCAAGAAACTAAATATGGATGTGCAGCTTGCTGAAGAGAGAAGATTGTTTGAGCTAAATAAGATAAACGAATTTAGAGCTCAGGAAAATGAAAATGCCGTCTTTACAAAGAAAAGACAAAAAGATGGCATGATAGAAAAATTTTGCATAGGTAATTTTTTACTGGACAACAAGTATTGCTATATAATTCAAGACTCAAGTTGTTCATAGGCAAGCTGAAGTCTAGATGCTCATGATCGTTCATAGTACATAAAGTGCATAGCCACGACGTTGTAGAAATCAAGAACATGGATGATGAGTCTACCTTCAAAGTGAATGGTCAACGAATCAAGACATACAATGGAGCACCCATTCTTCTTGATAAATTGGCGGCGTTACTCAACGATGCCCAAGAGTTTGCCCCTCTTTTCTGAACAAATTTTATTGCATAGGCAACAATAATTTGCACTCCGTACATAAATAATCTATTTTTATTTTTATTTTATTTTACACAAGTTGTTTATTTCTATTTTAATCTCCTATTTTGTCTCTTTTATCAGCTAGGGTATACGTGGAAGCATAGGGTTCATGCTCACATATGGAAGGAAGTTAAACCTTAAAATATTGGTTTTGGTGACACTTTTGAGAGTGAATCAAATATCTTTCTTATTATTTTATTAATTGTTTCAACTCAAATATCTTTCTATTTAATATTATATCTCATTTCCCTTGAATTTGTTTTACCGATTTACCCTAAAAAACAGCCCACTACCCACTTTTTTCTTTCAAAACCACCAATCTCTATATTTTACCTCTCACTTTTTCTGTTCACTTTCCTCTCCATCTTTTCTGTTATTTTCTTTGAGTTTTCAACCTCCTAAAACCTTCTATAGTTTTCGTAAAAGTCACTTGCTTTCTCCATTAAAATATGTCGATCATGGCTCGTTCGAAGAATAATACTAGTGCCTCTACATCATTCGACGCCGATACACGCTTCGACCGCTTCCAAACCACCGAGGTCGAGGAAAGGTTCAAGGCTCTTCAGAAAATATAAGTTTACCTTAAGGACGAATTTGTCTTCCCTGAGGCTGGCGAAGAACCGTTTGGGTCAGAAGAAATGGACATCGTCTGTAAACATAAGTTGGAGAAATTTGCCCGGCACCTGATAACTCTGTAAAAAGTCTTAATTTCTAGTCTTTTCACTTAAGTTATTGCTCGTGTAAACAAAGTATGCACTGCATTTTTAGTTGCATTTAGTTACATATAGGTTATATTAGCTTGTGGTAGATAAGTTTTGCTTAGGTAAGATTTATTTGGCTTAACTGATGCTGTTGAGGAGAAAGGGATGTTTGGGTTGTGTTTGTGCAGGAATCCTACAAAGGAAGAACATTTCAGTCGTGACAATGAAAAGTTGCAAGGGACAACGGAATAAAAGAGAACGTGAGGTACAGATTTATCCCGTCGAGGCAAGATTTATCTGAAAAAGTCTGAAGCAGATATGGCGAGACCGCCTATGTTATATGCCAGCTGGATGACCTAATTCATGTGCAAGTAAGAATATTCTGACAATCGCCAGCCACCTTTTCTTTTTAAGTTTAGGTAATTAATAACGACTAACTAAGAAAACTCCAAAAGTATAAAAAGCCCTAGGAGATTTTTCTCATAAATACCAGCCGAAGCCGCCAAAAGAATGAGGCAATGAAGAAGAGAGAATAGCTTTACCTAAGGCATGACCAAGCAACTGCAGTGCTTTCCCACCATCCACCCACCAATCTTTCTTGGTGTCCTCCATAGCCAGATGATAGCAGAGCGGTGATCATGCCTCGAGAAAGGGTGATCACCAAGGCAGGCGTGGTGCTGATCAGGATTGTCGTGACAGAGCCCCCGATTTTGGGAGTCGTTCTTCTTTTGTTCTCAAACTCTTATTTTATTTGGGGTTTTATTAAACTCTTTAATCTTGGATGATCTTTCATAACACCATGAATGCTTTACTGGGTGTTAAACTTTGTTTTGCCTAAACAATATTTTATGTTTATGAATGATGAATTATGTTTTACTTATGACTATTTTGCTCATAGTTTAAATATTTTTCCTTAACACTATAAGAGCATCGAGAGATAGCCTTTTGTTGAGAGAGTGATACTTGAATTCGAGAGAATTAAGAGAGATCAACGTGAGCAATGGAATGAATCCGAGACGGTAAAGTTCTAACTTGCCTACCTTAGAGATAAGGAGTAAGTTTCAAATGACTAATAGGGATAGATACTAGAGTAGGAGAGACAACGTCTATAGTTAACGCCGAGAGGTATTTCCATAGCAACCGTTCGAGAATACCTAGTAATCCTGTCGGGCAGCTTAGTAAGTCATGATAATTCATTCTGGGCTTAAAATAATTGTTACCGAGACAATAGTTTAGCATCAGTGCTCTGTGGCACGTCTAAATATGTGAGGTTGTTTGCATTATATTTAAACCAATACTTGTTTTATTTTGTTTATCAGTTTGCATATTTTCTTTATCTCAACCACACTTTTCTGAGATCATTGAATCCTTATTCTTAGCTGACAACTGTCATTTTCAATGTCAAATAAAATTCCTTCATCTCAGATAATAAATAAAGGAAAATTCGTAGCGTAGAGAAGTCGGGTCGAATCCACAAGGACTTAGAAAATTATAAATTTTTGTTCAGTTTGTTTACACCAGACGTGAAAGTAATAAAAGAGGGGTTTGGTAATGAGATATTTATATAATAAAAGCGATTAAATAAGTAAAAGTAATTTAAATAAGAATAAGAGAATAGAGATTGTGAATAAATACGGTAAAATAGCCTCAAGCCTTGCTTTGACTCAATTTTCTTCTGAACATCGAATAAGATTTTCTCTTCCGGATTCACATCGATTACTTTGTCTACGAGGGCAATCCCCGTGACTTTATCTTGTATACCGAATACCCAAGGCAATCTTTGATTTTGGCTTCGGGAATTGATTCTAATAACATTAATTGTCGTAGATCAATTTCTGTTTAAGTTCGTGGTGACCGACTCGGATTGTTGCTTCAATAACCGTCAATTTCGATCTTAAATCCCTCTTGGCAAAGCTATCTCGCCATGTGTGTTCCCAGGAAGTCGAATTGCTTTCTATAAGCCAAATCTTCCTCCCACATGTTTAATCGCAACAACCTCTAGACCAAAGTCAATCTTTGATTTTGAAAACTATTTTGATTTTGAAAAATAAGCGCAGAGATTGATAGAAATGTTCCGACTATATTAAGGGCCTGTTTCAATTCTCCCTTTGGAATTGAGTCATCGTGTCAGCTCTCGGCTTAAGAAAAAATTAGCTAAGCATGAAAAAAGTAATACTTAGCATTTTGAAAATAAAGCTTGAAAAATAAAAGAAAAATGAAAAGAATTTGAAAAGTAAAAAGAGAAAGTTTTTATAAAAGCTAGAGAGAAAATAAGATTGTAATTCGAATGATGAGTTTAGGCTTACCCCAAGTGGGTATTTATAGCCTCTCAAAGCCTAAGGATAAACAAAGAAAATAAAATAAAATAATCCTAAAGATAATTGCTTAATTTAAATTCAAACTTAAAACTAGTCTCCTAATGCAACTCTGCTCGTCCATCTTCCAGAAGACGTACAGAGGAAGTCTTCTCGAAACCGTCGCTGACTGAACCTTCTAGAAACTGCCACGTCAGCCCGCGTCGTGTCCAGAGTCGTGCCCATGTTTCCAGCCGTGACCAAATAATAAAAAATGTAGAAATACGCCCGTTTTGTCACTAATTTTTGAAAGTAAGGACCTGCACAGAAATAAGCATAACACGACCAATTCAGCAGCAATAATTCCACAAAATTGAAGAAATAACGAGAAAAGATTAACGATTTTGAACACTCGTCAAATTCCCCCTCACTTATCTCATGCTTGCCCTTAAGCATGATTAATCAAATTTGTCAAAAACACCATTTATCATTCTTTGTCTGGTTTCATATCCAAGAAATCAAGGTAGAGACCATAATAACTATTCAAGTCAAGAAATCAATCAATTGAACATCACCAATTGGAACAAGTCAAGTGCAATTATAATATCCATTCATTCATTAATCTCAATGCTTATAACTCAATGCCTTACCGGGATTCACTCAAATCACACATTGTGTTTGGAGTAAAGAAACGCTCAATGTCAGAATTGATACGATATTACCATAAGCCTACAAGTAAATCAAATCTCCACTACTAATGAGAACAAGATGCATAAATAAAAGGTCTTTCATTGGTTGTACCGGGCTTAGGTAAAGGTGGGGAAAAGGCTAAATATTCAAGGCAATGAACTAACAAATAATAATTTCAACTCCATCAAAACATTAAGCACAACAAGATAAAAAAACAACATATCAAACAACAAATTTCTTTTCGAACTGCACTTTTTTGTTTTGTTTTCCATTTTTTGTCTCTTTTTTTTTCTTTTTCTTTTTCAAACAGCCCTTTTTTTCCTTTTTTTTCAAAATATTGTTCCTTCTCTTTTTTCTTTTTTTTGGAGCATATATCGGATAACTGTTCACTTGCCCTGAAAATGGTAGAAAAGAGTGATAAAATAAAAGGCTCAGGTTTATAAATATGGTGAAAACATATAAGCAGGAATAGGCTCAAAAGTGGTTAACTAAGCGGATAAAAAATGCATGGGTAGGTAATTTAGTGGGGAAACGGGGTGGTTAATCCTAAGGTGCCCAAATCATTTTTAAGCATCATGTTCATGTGTAATCTCGACTGTATTTAACATGCAGGTTATAGAATATCAATGCCAAATTCGACACACTCAATCCAACAAAATGAGAGAGAAAATGATATGCTCGTAAAGGCTCAAATCTAACCAAATTGTTTCATGCATTGAGCTAATCACATTTCAACCAACGAAGTCATGGAATATCACAAAAACACCAACTTATCATAATTAATTCTATTCGCTATCAAGAAAATCCTAACCTAAACAATTATGTGTTCCCAAGCAAGCATATCATTCCAAACAATATTCAATAAGACAAAGATGATAAATGAAGTTTCCGACAAATCCAACCAACACATACTAGCATCAAAACATAAAGATAAGCAAGGTGAAATTCAATCCTACACTCTACTCCCCCTCACTTAAAGCGTTTTGCCTCAAAACATAAAACTAAAGTGCAAGAGAAGGAATAGAGTATTCCTCGAATTTAGTGTCGGCCACAGTGAGAGGCACTATGATAGTGAAGTGGATTGTCCAGATTGATGTCGTGAACTGGAAACATAGGTGGTGTCGTCGATGGAAAACCATCATCTAAATCCTCTGTAAAACTACAAACGAGATAATACATTAGTAATAATTGAACAAAAATAGGTTACGAGTTTACCTTAGGAGTATTATCCAATGATGTCGAATGATTGAAACACAATGAGAAATCTAATAGGCGTGGTCGAGAGGAAGAGAAAGCCACGGTTGGCACAGTGATGGAAAGCGTGGCAGAGACGGACAACAAACAGTGCTCAGTCTGGGGTGGAGAGAGGCGGTGGCTTTACCCGATTGTGCGTACCATTGTGAGTGGAGAGGTTGAAAACAAGTTAGCAAGGGTGACGGTGAGGAGAGGAACAAAGGATTATGGTCTCGTGCTTTTGGGGAAGGAGCAACGGGTTTGAGAAGATGAAGGTAAGAATTTTGGTTGAATTGGGTTTAATTTGGTGCTGCCATACGTGGGAGGGGAGTTTGAATATAGGTCAAAATTGGTTTTGTTTTTTAAATGATAAAGTGTTTTGAAAATTAAAAAAGCTTGATAAATGGTTAAAGGGTGGGGTCCACAGTATAGTAAAAAGTGAGAAAGGGGAAAGTGGGCGGCAGAAGAATCAATTTAGGGGAAAAATATTTTGGTATTGGTTAACGTGTGCCGAGCCTCCTTGGGTTTTCTTAACGTGCGTCGTTAATGAAACGGTGCGCACAGTTGGGTCTCTCCCCTTTTTTCAGCTTGATTCGATCGTGTACTGTACTGTAGGTTCTGAAATTGGCACTGTTCGAAAGAAATTTCCGTAATTCTTCGTTGTTTAAGTTTGAATAAAAATATTTGGTTCTTGCAAAATAAAAATAGAAATTAAATTAAACATGCTCGATGAAACAAAAACAAAAAGTAAAAATAAAAATAAAAATGAAAATATAGAAGAATCGAAAACAATGGGTTGCCTCCCATGAAGCGCTTTTGTTTAACGTCGTTAGCTCGATGACCTGATTCAGACTACAGGTTTCAACGCAAACACTTCTATTTCATTCGCTTTTTCCAACTAAGAAATTCCTTATGAGAAATTTGAAAATTCTCATAAAGATTTCTTCGGATATTTCCCAATTTTAAAATCTTGTCCAAAAGAATGGCCATCAAAAATATTTTTTACCAAAAAATGATTTCTTCAAATGATTCCTCGATGGTTTCGACTTATTTTTTGGTGCATGCAAAAGGGAAGGTAAATCTTTAGTTTTTAAAGGAGTTAAGATTAAATCTGAATCAACAACTGAAATATTTTTCAATTCCCTTATGTCGTCTTTTTTATCATCCAATTTCTGGCATAAATCATCTACCAAGTTAGATTCATCATTAACAGGTTCAATAACACCAACAAAATTAATAATATGCACATTATACGTATATCTCATTGATTTATAAACATCAAACTTTACGATCTCACCGTCGAACTCCATAGTTAAAATTTCGCTTCTTACATCAATTTTCATGTGTGCAGTGCTTAAGAAAGGGCACCCCAACAGGATATCAGAGGATCTGCTTGTGGGATCATTTTCCATGTCGATTATATAAAAATCGACGGGAAATATCAAGTCGTTTACCTCCACCAATACATTCTCTAAGAGTCCTTCTGGATAGATCACTGATCTGTCGACAAGCTGTATCGAGATCTTTGTATCCTTCAAAGGATCGTTAGTAATCATTTTATAAATAGATAGAGGTATTACATTAATTGATGCGCCAAGATCGTACATGGCTCATTTTATCTCAACTTTACCAATTTTACAAGGTATTGCGAACATACATTGGTCTTTTAGTTTCGGTGGTAACTTTTGTTGGAAAACGGCTGAGACGTGCTCTCCCAAATTCACTTTCTCATTCCCGGTAAGTTTTCTCTTTGTTGTGCAATGGTCCTTCAAAAATCAAAAATACCTTAGAACTTTTCGAAAAACCTCAAGGAGAGGTATGTTAACTTCCACCATCTGAAGTACGTCTAATATTTCCTTTTCCTTAGTTTTTTTATCCTTTTTAACTAACCTTGATGGAAAAAGTGGTGGCACGTCATAAGGAGATGGCATCATATCATCTATTTGTTATTCGTTATTCTTCTTCTAGGATCCTGAATCATTAGTCTTCTCTTTTTGGGTTGCTTCGTTTGATGGAACAGGTGGTGCCACTACTGTACCGCTCCGCAGAGTGATGGCACTGACATTCTCCCTCGGGTTTACTTCAGTTTGAGATGGGAGTTTACCTTGTGATTTCAAGCGGTCCATGGTTTGAGCCAGTTGGCTTATATGTTTGTCCATCTCTTGGAAGTGGGCTTCAGTACGATTCTGGAATTTTTCCTGGGAAAGTGCCAACCTCTCGCCAATCGATTCTAATGATGACTTCTGCGATTGTTGCGGTAGTGGAGGTCTCGCTTGATAGCCTTGATTCGGTCTCAGGTTCTGACCATAACTGAAGTTCAGATGATCCCTCCATCCTGGGTTGTATGTATTACCGTAGAGATTATAAGCTCTTTGCAGAGGTCCCAGAAAATTCCCGACTATATTGACTTGAGCTTATGCGTCATCTTGAATCAGTGGACAACCGTCTATCAGATGATTAGGTAATGCACATATTCCACATAATCGGTTTTGTCTTATTTTTCCTACAACAAGAGAGTTTACGACTTCAATTAACTTATCTATTTTATTTTCTAAGGAATATGAAGTTATCTCATGAGCCCTTCGAGAAGGTTCATTATTTGTGCGAAATTGTTGGGAATTTGCGGTCATCGCCGATATTAAGTCCTTAGCCTCAGTATGAGTCATATTCACCAAGGCTTCACCGCTAGCAACATCGATCATCTTCATTTCTAGGAGAGATAATCCTTCATAAAAGTATTGAATGAGTGTTTGCTCGGTTGACCCATGTTGTGGGCAACTAGAACATAACTTCTTAAACCACTCCCAGTAGTCGTAAAGTGACTCTCCATCAAGCTGCTTGATTCCAAGTATTCTCCTTCGCAGTTCACTCTCTTTCACCACAGGGAAAACCGTGTCAAGAAAAAGACGATTCATTTGAGCCTATGTAGTAATAGAATTAGGAGGAAGATAAAATAACCACTCCTTAGCCAAATCGGCTAAGAAAAAAGGAAACTCTCTTAATTATATTTGGTCCTTGGTTACTCCATGTGGTCTCATATTGGAGCAGACCATATGAATTTCCTTGAGATGTTTGTGTGGATCCTCGTTTGGCAATCCGCGGAATGTAGGGAGGATATGAATAAGGCCAGTTTTCAATTGGTACAGAGTTTCGCCTTGAGGAAAATCAGTGCTCAAAGGAACTTGTTCAGTAGGTGTCGCGGTTAACTCCCGGATAGTAAGATCGACCATCGAATTTATATTACTTGAATTTGAATCTTCTTCTGGATTTGTTTGTTGTCTCATTCTTTCCCTAAGTGTTTGTGCATGGAGTCTCCTAGCTTTGGCTTCAATCTCCGGGTCGTACTCCACTAATACTCCCGGATTAGACCTGGTCATCAATCAAAAGCAAACAAAAATTAGTAACTTTGGCAAAGTCCCCGGATACGGCGCCAATTTGACAACTGTCATTTTCGATGTCAAATAAAATTCCTTCTTCTCGGATAATAAATAAAGGAAAATTCGTAGCGTAGAGAAGTCGGGTCGAATCTACAGGGACTTAGAAAATTATAAACTTTTGTTCGGTTTGTTTATACCAAGCGTGAAAGTAATAAAAGGGGGTTTGGTAATGAGATATTTAAATAATAAAAGCGATTAAATAAATAAAAGCAATTTAAATAAAAATAAGAGAATAAAGATTGTGAATAAATACGGTAAAATATCCTCAAGCCTTGCTTTGACTCAATTTTCTTCTGATCATCAAATAAGATTTTCTCTTCGAGATTCACGTCGGTTACTTTGTCTACAAGGGCAATCCCCGAGACTTTATCTTGTATACCGACTACCCAAGGCAATCTTTGATTCCGGCTTCGAAAATTGATTCTAACAACATCAATTATCGTAGAACAATTTCCGTTTAAGTTCGTGTCGACCGACTTGAATTGTTGCTTCAATAAACGTCAATTCCGATCTCAAATCCCTCTTGGCGAAGCTATCTTGCCAAGATTGTTCCCAGGAAGTCGAATTGCTTTCTATAAGCCGAATCTTCCTCTCATACGTTTAATCGCAATAACCTCTTGACCAAAGTCAATCTTTGATTTTGAAAACTGTTTTGATTTTGAAAAATAAGCGCAGAGATTGGAGAGATATTCTGAATATATTAGGGCTTGTTTCAATTCTCCCGTTGGAATTAAGTCATCGCGTCAGCTCTCGGCTTATAAAAAATTTAGCTAAGCATGAAAAGAGTCATACTTAGCATTTCGAAAAAAAAGCTTGAAAAATAAAAGAAAAATGAAAAGAACTTGAAAAGTAAAAAGAGAAAGCTTTTATAAAAACTAGAGAGAAAAGAATATTGTAATCTGAATGATGAGTTTAGGCTTACCCCAAGTGGGTATTTACAGCCTCTCAAAGCCTAAGGATAAAGAAAGAAAATAAAAAAAAATCCTAAAGATAATTGTTTAATTTAAATTCAAACTTAAAACTAGTCTCCTAATGCAACTCTGCTCGTCCATCTTCCAGAAGGCGTGCAGAGGAAGTCTTCTAGAAACCGTCACTGACTGGACCTTATAGAAATCGCCACGTTAACCCGCGTCGTGCCTAGAGTCGTGCCCATGTCTCCAGCCGTGACCAAATAATAAAAACAATACAGAAATACGCATGTTTTGTCACTAATTCTGGAAAGTAAGGACCTACACATAAATAAGCATAACAAGACCAATTCAGCAGTAATAATTCCACAAAATTGAAGAAATAACGAGAAAATATTAACGATTTTGAACACTCATCATTAGCTCTTTAATATTAGTTCTTAGGTCCCTTACTTAGTAGGATTTAGTTAGTGACATTAATTCTAGTTGTGATGAAAATATATTTATAATCCAATCCCTGTGGAGACGATACTCACTCACTACTATATTACTTGCATCGATTGTGTATACTTGCATAGATTTGCTTGCCTTAGCATATACATTTACAAGCGATCAAGTTTTTGGCGTCGTTGCCGGGGATTGGCAACTGACAAAATTTTTAGCCAAAACAAGTTTTTTGTGTCACTTTATATTTATTTAGTCTAACGTAGTTTATTATTTTCTTTTATATGTTTTTATTATTGTATGACCTTGAGATCTGTTGGTAAGCCATTGGAACCATTCGACCCCGAAGTTGAACAATCATTCAGACAAAAGTTATGACCCCAAAGAACCAAAGAACAATTGAATCAAATGCAAAATGACATGGGAGATTTAGGAGACCCAAATACATCGATCAATCATCAAGTTGCAAGACTAAGAGCGATACTTGATCACTTGAACCTAATTCTCGAGGACCTCGATCTTGGCATAGTGGCACCTGAGATATAAGCCACTCATTTTGAACTTAAACCGGTGATGTTTCATATGCTGAATTCTATTGGCCAATTTGGTGGTACACCCAATGAAGATGTTAGACAACATGTGTGTGCTTTCCTTGAAGTATGCGATTCATTTCGACAACAAGGAGTATATGAAGATGTGCTCAAACTAAAACTTTTTCCTTATTCCTTACGTGATAGACCAAGAGCTTGGCTCAGCGGAGTTCCTTCCGGATCAATGGAGTCATGGGCAGATTTATGCAAGAGCTTCCTACTCCGATATAATCTGCCCAATATGAATACACAGCTTTGAAACGACATTGTAAGTTTTCGCCAAGGAGATGATGAATCAATCTACAAATGTTGGGATAGGTATAAAAGCCTACTTCGCAAATGTGTTAACAATGGATTTAACGATTGGACGCAAGTGGTGATATTTTACAATGGAGTCAACTCACCAACTCGAATGATGCTAGATGCCTCAACAAATGGCACCCTATTAGACAAATCACCCGAGGAAGCTTTTGACATTCTCGACAGGATAGAAAATAATGGCTATCAATTCCCAAGTGCAAGATTGGGAACCGGCAGAAAAAATCCTGGACCATAAGAACTAGAGAGAAAGGATTCGGTAGCATCCCAACTTTCTGCCATAACCAATATGTTGAAAACTTTACAACGTCTAAATGAGGTAAGGGAAGTCAAGGCGACCAATAATGTGTTCTTATTCTGTCATGGAAACCATCACGAGAGTGAATGTCCTGAAAACCATGAGTCAACCAATTTTGTGGGCAACTATAATCAGAACAACAACAATCCCTATTCGAACACGTACAATCCTGGTTGGAGACAATAGCCAAATTTCTCATGGAATAATCAAGGAAGCGGTAACAATCAAGCCACAAATTACAGGCCACAACAAAATAATTCTGACCATCAGCATATTCAAAATCAGCATCATCAGCAGCCCTGGCAGAATAATAAAGGTATAGCTTCTTCCTCTAACACTCATTCTAATACTAACTACTTGGAACTATCCTTACAGGAATACATGGCATCGACAAAAGATTTCATGGCATCTACAAAGACCTTGATGCACGACCATTCTGCAACAATCAAATATCAAGGAAATTTGTTAGAAAGCCAAGCAACACTTTTGCAAAGCATAGTTCAACTCTCAGAGCATTGGAGAATCAAGTGGGATAGATTACCACGGCATTACATTCTCGCCCACACGGAAATCTCCCTAATGATACTGAAGTCACTAAGCATCATGGGAATGAACAATGCAGTGTACTTACGCTAAGGAGTGGAAAACAAGTTGACCAAGATGACAAGTTTGGGGGAGAACACCTGAACAATTCTTGCCAAGGCACAACACAACCGGATGATCAATCTGAGAACATTGAACGAGAGGAAGTACCTGAGGAGAAGGAAAGAAGTGAAGGCTTAAAAAGCTTCAATTGGATAACAAGAAATTCATGGTCAAGGCCAGCGATTTCTCTGCACCAACAGCAGTCGATGCGAGACCTCCACCACCGTTCCCTCAACGGTTAAAGAAGCATGATGATGACATCCAGGTCAAGAAATTTGTTGATGTTCTGGATCAGTTGTGTATCAATGTGCCCCTACTTGAAGCCATAGAGCAGATGCCTTCATATGCCAAGTTTTTGAAAGAAATTGTTACAAAGAAAAGTAAGGTAGAACGTGTCGCCACGGTAATAGAAATCTGCTCGGCAGTGAGCAAACTCCCACTAAAGCAAAGAGATCCTGGTAGCTTTGTAATACCATGTTCCATTGGTAATGACTTCATATGACGAGCTCTTATTAATTTGGGATCAAGTGTGAACTTGATACCAATGTTTATATTCATGAAACTAGATGGGTATCACGCCCATCCCACCTCGGTCATTCTACAGCTGGCCGATCGATCTTATGTGCGACCCGGGGGCAGAATTGAAGACGTTGTAGTAAAGGTAGATAAATTCGTATTTCCAATGGATTTTCTCATTTTGGATTGCGAAGGAGATGAAAACACACCAATCATTATGGGACGTCCATTCTTAGCAACAGGGAGAATCCTAATAGACTGTGAAAAGGGAGAATTCACCATGAGAGTTGGTGAGCAAAGCGTCACAACCAATGTATTCAACTCCATGAAATATGTGGACAATCCAGAGAAATGCCAATGCATCATTAAGATTGAAGAAAAGGCAATCCTTGGACGAGGTGAATCCCTAAGGCTCAATGAATATAGTACTTTGTACCATGAGCCTACGACCAAAATGCTTGAAGCAGAAAACCTTGGCCGAAACGAACTATTTTCATAAGACAGTTCTGACAATCATGGCCACGACAACGAAAATCTACACAGTGAACACCCTGAAAACGATACCAAGGCAAGATGCGAAGGAAAGACAAAGGACCAATTAAGATTTCTTAATAGGTCAGGTATTAAATTCAACCTTTTAGATTATGATGAAGTTAAATCTCATGAGTCATATGCACCGAAATTGGAACTTAAGACTTTGCCATCACATTTGAAACATGTTTATCTAGGAGTTAATAAAAACTTACCAGTGATAATTTCTGCCAACCTAACCTCTGAACAGGAGAAGAGTTTATTGAATATTTTGTCACAGCACAGGAAAGCTATAGGATGGATGCTGGTAGACTTGAAAGGAATCAGTCCAACCATATGCATGCACAAAATTAATCTCGAAGATAGCCATAACACCTCGGTAGAACCCCAAAGACAGCTCAACCCGATCATGAAAAAGGTAGTCATGAAAGAAATAATAAAATGGTTGGATGCGGGAGTGATTTATCATATATCCGATAGTTCATGGGTTAGCCCAGTACAATGCGTGGCAAAGAAAGGTGGTGTAACTGTGGTTAAAAGCAAGCATGATAAGTTACTCACCACAAGAATAATCACAGGCTGGCACATATGCATGGATTATAGGAAGCTCAACAAAGCCACAAAGAATGATCATTTCCCCCTCCCTTTTATCGATCAAATATTGGATAGATCAGCGGGAAAGGCATTTTATTGCTTCCTCGATGGATACTCGGGGTATAACCAAATTGCCATAGCACCCGAAGACCAAGAGAAAACAACGGTCACGTGCCCGTATGGTACCTATGCATTTAGGCGAATGTCATTTGGACTGTGTAATGCTCCAGCTACATTCCAACAATGCATGATGGTAATCTTTTCAGATATGGTAGAAGAATTCATGGAAATATTTATGGACGACTTCTCTATTTCTGGTGATGACTTTGACCGATGCCTCAGTAATTTATCCAAGGTGTTGAAACGATGTGAAGAAGCCAACCTAGTACTAAATTGGGAAAATGCCATTTTATGGTAACTAAAAGAATAGTGTTGGGTCACAAAATTTCATGCCATGGCATCGAAGTCGACAAAGCCAAGGTGTATACAATTGCAAATCTTCCCCCACCAACTAATGTGCGAGGTGTACACAATTTCCTTGGACATGCAGGATTCTACAGGCGGTTCATAAAAGACTTTTCTCAAATATCTAAACCCTTATATATTTTACATCAATAAAATCATCCATTTGAGTTTACTAATGAGTGTTTGAATATCTTCACAGATTTGAAGAATAAGCTTTCAGCATCGCCAATTGTTATCCCACCAGACTGGAACGAACCATTTGAGCTGATGTGCAACGCTAGTGACTATGCAGTCGGAGCAGTGCTAGGGCAACGAAAAAATAAAATTCTTCATGTTATCTATTATGCAAGCCGAACTCTTAATTGTTGTAACCTTTTTTCGCCCGGAGGAGGAAGACCAATACCAACTCGAGGTTTTCTCTTTGAAAATATTTTTGAAATGTGAGGAGTCACCACCAATCATTTGAGGTGCGGTTGGAACACCGTAAAAACCGGGTAAATTTAATAAAATATTTTATTTTTATCAAAATACCGAGTTTTAAGGTTTGCGAAAATCCAGAAATCAGGTTCGGGAGTCGGTTAAACGTGGGGAAGGATTAGCACCCCCATAAGCGCCCAAAAATTGGTACCTAGTTGATTACCCTATATTTAAAATCAGAAATTTGGAGTTCGATCTTTATTTAATTTAAAAAAAACATTAAGGATGCAAAGTTAAAAAGGGTATTCGTTTATCGAGACCGATAGCATTCTCCCCCGAGCATAAATGTGGGAGATCAACTATTGTGCCTAATAACCGAATATTGCCTTATTTTTAGAAAACATGATGTGGTTTTGAAAAGGATGTTGACTTATTCAGGGAATTACCAGTAGTCACCCCCTGAGCACAATCGCGGGAGATATACTACTAATTCCTTAATAAGTAAATAGTGCCTTAGATTTGTAAAAACAATGCAATCAATTAAAATTTTATTTGTCTTAATTAAACTAAAAGTAAACTAAGGCATTTTTTAACTTAAAGTGTCAAATTATGAAAATTAAAGAACCTAGGGACTTAAATCTAAAATTTAGGTTCTAGTATTAATCGTATTTGATTTTAATTAATTAATGAATCGAATAACCGAGATGGTTCCTTAAGTGTTTACGTGAGGGCCAACTCAAATTATCCCCTAAATTAAAAGACTAGTTTGAAATCTAAGCTAAAATGGAGGCTCTAGTTTTATCCTAAATTAATTTTAAGATTCGAATAATTAAGAGGTTATGGACTAAAAATGATCTATCAAGAATTAAATTAAAAGAATAAAAATATTAAAAGTAATTAAAATATGTACTCAACACTATTAATTATAAAATGATACAAACAAATCAAAACAAACTACAAATAAAGAGAATAACATTAACAAGGTTAAAACTAATAAAGTTTTGAGTTTAATTAAAAACATATATTCTAATGATTTTAAAAATAATATTCATGAAGCTAATAAATAAAGAAAAGCAAAATTTATATATATTAATTAATATATATATAGGTAACAAACTAATTAATTATTATTAACTTAATAAAATCATAATTGATTACACGAAATTTAATCAATCAACTTTACATCTTGTAATAATTATAATAAAAATAAATTAAAATAAAATCAAAGTTAAAACTATAATTCGACACATATCGAGACATAAATATCAAATATTACATTTCATGTACTGAAATTGAAATAAACCTCTAATTATACATAGGACTGACAACTAACATACAAAAAATTTAGAATTTAATGTCTAAAGTAACAAAAATTAAATAACATAACATTAGGGACCGAAATTAAAAATGCATAAAATAAAGATGCAAAATTGAAAACAAGGAAATATTTAATTTAGGGACTAAAACGCATGAAACATGAAATTCGAATGGTTTGTCTAAGAGATAACCCATGCACGAACTGGGTATTTTCTTAACACCCATACGGTGTAGTTTTAGAGACTTAATTTACATATTATTTTAATGACATTTAGCCCTAATTTTTACTTGTAAACAACCCCTATGCGCAGCTCTTCCTCTCATGGCCACTAATCTCTCACAACCTTCAACCAGCAGAAACGGATAAATCTTTTCTGGTCATCACTCTTCTATTCTACTACTCTCCCTCTTTATTTTATGCGGCCGAAATGGCCGAAAATCCCTTACCCACTACCATGAATGGTGGTTCAACTCTCTCTGGCCATAAAAATCCACTCCATAGTAGTATCAAAACCTAAACAAACCTAGACCACAAAAC
This sequence comes from Hibiscus syriacus, assembly GCF_006381635.1. Classification (NCBI taxonomy): domain Eukaryota; kingdom Viridiplantae; phylum Streptophyta; class Magnoliopsida; order Malvales; family Malvaceae; genus Hibiscus; species Hibiscus syriacus. The sequence continues at coordinate 6,731,016 of NW_024062800.1, read as the reverse complement.
AATCCCTACTAAACCAAAGAAATGTGAACCAAACAGCCCCCATTTTCCCATTTCCGGTGACCAACGAACTCACATGCAGAGCTCCGAACGACAACTAAGGGAAACCAACCTTTTCTTAACCCTGACTGTTCGACTATTTTGGCGATGATAGGGCTAATCCCGAAGGTAAACGATCTCCTTTTTGCATTTTATACTTTTTCTCAAACTTTCTCCTAAACTTTCTAACAGTGTCAAGGAAACCAATATTCATAAAAGCTCGGTCGACCACCAAACGTGGATGACACACTTACCCCGACCACTAAAGGACTCGATCGACCAAGGTAACTCAACTCTTACTATTCTCTATTTGTTTTGATTTCGAAAATTGCTATTGCCTTTTTGTATTAGATCATTAATCAAAAGAAATAAAAATACTAAATTGCTTGTACTGCTTAATTTCTAGAATATATATATAAAAACTCTTGCATGGATTGATTTTTATAGAAGATTTGGAAAGAGCATTCGGGTTTTGTTCTTTTCATTAAAGGAAATGAACCAACGTACACTGTTTTGTATTGTTTTTTATTTGTGTTTTTACTATAAACACACACTGTATACTAAAAGACGAAAATGAATTCAAAAAATATACCTCAATTAACTACTATTGATTTCTAATGATTCGAAAATGAAGGGAGTGAAACCCTTTGTTTACACTGATTGACTATTGAATACTGGAAGTCAAATATCTGTATTTTTTTCTATTCTTGATTCCTCCTTCCTTTCTTTCCTATTTAAAATTTCCCTATATTTGTGGTTGTTTCAAATCCACCTTTTTCTTCAATTAGTGCTGAAGCAGGTATATTTAATCCCGTAATTTTCGGGTTTTCTTTTTATTTCAAAGGTTTAGGTAAACTTGTAAAGTTTTTGCTGACTTTGGTTTTGATCCAGTCACATATGCTGAGATGGCCAGATGATGACAGCTTCTAGAAGTATTTGGTGATGGCTCTATGTTGGCTTGACACTGCAGTGGGAGGCATGCGTGGATGAAAATGTCAATTTGCTTTAGGATTAGGATTTTAGCAAATCCTAAATTCACTAGGTCGGGTCACTGAACCGGGTCACACTTGGGCTTGAACCAACATCTTGTAATTGAGTTGATATTTGTAACTGGGTCTTGGGCCTGTAAAATATAATATGTAACATTAATAATAATAATAATAATAATAATGTATTAAAAGATGGGATGAAAAGTTAGTGTCGACATTAATAATGCACAAGTGAACTATACCACCACTGAAAAAGAGCTCTTAGTAGCAGTATTTGCATTCGATAAGTTTAGGACATATCTAATAGGCACTAAGGTAATTGTGCACATAGATCACTCAACCATTAAATATTTGATTAATAAAAAAGATGCAAAGCCTAGACTAATTCGGTAGATATTATTACTGCAAGAATTTGATTTAGAGATCAATGATAGAAAATGTATAGAAAATTAAGTGGCAGATCATTTGTCTAGGCTAGATAACAAACCTGGTTATCACATCACAGAAATTAAAGAGGATTTCCCTGATGAGATAATATTATTTGTCACTACTGCATCGTGGTATGCTGGCATCGTTAACTTTCTTGTTAGTGGTATTGTTCCTCTTGATTTATCTAGCTAAGGCAAACGGACATTTCGACATGACGTGCGACATTACTACTAGGTCGAACCATTTCTATTCAAACCATGTGGAGACCAAATAATCCGAAGGTGCATTCTAGAATAAGAGAAGCAAGATATCCTACTACAATGCCACTCGTCACCATATGGAGGGCATTTTGGTGGAATGAGAATAGCAGCAAAAGTGCTTCAGCCGGGATTTTATTAGCCAACCCTGTTCAAAGACGCGCATGAGTTCTACAAGTCATGTGATAAATGCCAAAGAACAGGAAACATATCGAAACGGCATGAGATGCCATGGAAAAACATTCTGGAAATTGAACTTTTCGATGTATGGGGAATAGATTTCATGGGACCTTTTCCTACATCATTCGGAGATATGTACATTCCTTTGGCACTGGATTACGTATCAAAATGGGTTGAAGCCATTGCAACACCTAAGAATGATTCCAAGACGGTGTTGAAGTTTTTGCTCAAAAATATATTCACTCGCTTTGGAACACCACGAGCTCTTATTAACGATGAAGGCACACATTTTTATAATAAATTAATTACCAAGGCATTGAAAAGATATGGAGTACGACATAGAATCGCTATGGCCTATCACCCTCAGACGAATGGATAAGCCGAAGTGTCTAACCGAGAAATCAAGTAGATCCTTGAAAAAGTGGTCAACCCAAGTCGAAACGATTGGTCGCCGAAGCTAGATGAAGCACTATGGGCTTATTGCACAGCATTCAAGACACCGTTGGGAATGTCCCCATTCAAGCTAGTCTATGGAAAGGAATGTCATCTACCGGTTAAACTCGAACATAAAGCTTATTGGACCATCAAAAAGATAAACATGGATGCTCAGCTTGCTGGAGAGAGAAGACTATTGGAGCTTAACGAGATGGATGAATTTAGAGCACATGCATACGAGAATGCCCGCCTTTACAAGGAGAAAACAAAACGATGGCATGACAGAAAAATATTACCAAGGCAATTTTATTCTGGACAATAAGTACTACTCTTCACGCCTTAAGTTATTCCCAGGCAAGCTAAAATTACAATGGTCAAGACCATTCATCGTTCACTAAGTCCATGACAATGGAATAATTGAAATTCAGAACCAAAACGATAGTTCCATCTTCAAAGTGAATGGGCAGAGACTCAAGGAGTATAAAAGAGCCCCAGTCCTATGCGATCAACCGGCATAGTTGGCACAGATGCCCAAGAATTTGCTTTTCTTAATTGAGCAAATATTCGTTGCCTAGGCAACGAAAATCTGAATTCTATACATAAATAAGTTAAGTTATTTTCTTCTTTAATCCATTTTATTTTATTATTTTCTTCTTTCATATTGTAGGCAAGCAAGGAACACATGGCAGCATGGGGAGTTGAAGCATGCATGAAGGAAAAAAAGAAGCCCTAGGGTATGTGTTTTGGCGGCAGAATAAAGAGTGAAATATATCTTTTCTTCCTTTTTTATGTCACTCCAAATATTTCTCATTTAATGAGAAATCATTTCCCCATCGTACAAGTATGAAATTAACCCCAAACTACCCATCACTTTCTCAAGAAAAACCACCCACTCTTCTTCTTCTTCATCGTGTTTCCCCATTTTCTTCACAAACCAAAAATAATTTCTTTCTCTCAAAAATACTTCCCCATAGCCACCACTAAAATCATCCAAGAAAAATGGTGAGATCAAAACCAGCCCCAGCCCCCAAACAGAGTTTCAAACATTTCCAAATAGCCAAAGTAGAAGCATGCTTCAAAACCATTCAACAACGCCAAGTCTATTTTGAAGATGGATTCGTCTTTCTAGCCGAACGCGAGGAGCAATTTGGACCTGAGGTGATGGACGTCATCAATAAGCATAACTGGGAGAAGTTTGCCCGAAAGCCTAACGTCGCAGCACCAACAATGGTGAGGGAGTTCTATGCCCATCTCAAGGATCCCTCTAACCACACAGTATATGTTCGAGGTAAACTCATTCGATTCTCCCCCTTGGCACTGAATAAATACTTTAAGTTAGGGAAAGTGGATGACCAACACAAGAGATTTGTGGCCGAAGCAGATCAAGAAACGTACAGTGGAGTTCTACAGGATTTATGCTTTAGGTGGGCCAAGTTCGAAGGGAATACCCCCCACAAGGATGCGAGTAGATCATCGAGCCCTCAAATCGGATGTGAAGTTGTGGAACTATTTTCTTAAAGGCAAGCTGGTGCCAACGTCCCACAACACCACTGTCCTCTTCAAGTGGTTGATGCTGTTAGACTCGATCATATACGGTAGAAAGATCTACGTGGGTTAGATAATCTATGAGCAGATCCATGAATGTGCCAAGAAGAACCGGGATAACCTACTATTTTCAAACCTTATTACCGCATTATGCAGAAAGAAAAAAGTTCCTGAGGAACCATTCGAAGACTTCATCAAACCCAAGGAGGGTATTATAAAGAAAAAGGTCCCCAAGTTGATGAGTTTCAATGATGACGATCCAAATGAAGGTCTGGAGTGGGGAACAAAATCGATTATCGCGGCTAGAATGGTTGCTGTGGTTACATACATGCGAGAGACGCGTGAAAAGATCGGACGCCTGGAGGACCATATGAAAATTTACTTCGAGTATGCCAAGACAAGAGACATGCAACTCAACGCCTTCATCAAGGAGTTGCTCCAGACCATAATGATCAGACTGCCAACCTTCCCCAATGTTATCCTTAATTACAATGCGGGTGGTAGCACATTCCATGCCTCGACATCTTATGTCCCTCCAGACGTCTCACCAGATGTACCCACTGATGTGCCACCACTGGCGACCCATGTCTCACCCATACCAAAAGAAGGCCAATGTGACACAGAAGAGTTCCTTAGTTCCTCATCCTTCTCCACCACCGACAGCAGCTCCTAGTCCACCACCAGTTCCAACACAACCGACTTCTATGACTGAGCAGTCCACTCCAGCATGACCCTCAACCAACAAGAATCTCTATAAGAGAATGGTGGGTTGTATACTTCATCTTTCTCCTTCTCAACCAATAGCAGTCGACTCAGGATCCGAGAGTCCCTCTCCTCCCAAAAAATACCGCACGAGGGCGTCTAGTCAAGCCACACCACTACAGTGAGTTTTCTTTTTATAGTTTAGATTTTTTTATTTTTATCGCATCTGCATATAGCATCAATTAGTGTAATTTTTATGCATTGAGGACAATGCATCCCTCAAGTTTGGGGGAAGGTGTTGTACCATTCTGCCATACTTTGTTAAATAGTAAATGATGTTAATTGGTTAAAAATTTTGGTTGTCATGACATAAGCAGGTTAGGATTATTGTTAGGAATAAATTAGGGATGCCCAATGATGAATGCAAAATTTTATTGTCTAGGCCAGAATTATTGTAAAGACTGTCTGAAGAAGAGGACCAACCCTAGGCTTGATCTTTTCAAACTTGCAAACACGATTGTAGGTTGTCTTTGCTCTAGGTAATATATAAAATTTTTAGGAAGGAACTTTCTATTTGCCGAGACTTCAATAATATTCTAAGGGTAAGGTAAAAATTCTCTAGTGTTTAAAAAACTTGAAAACTCAAAAAATACAAAGGGACACTCCTCTGTGCAAAGGCATGAACAAGAAAAACTCCAAAAGAAATTAAGAGTATCCAAGGCATATGAGTGAATGAAAGTAGTCCCAGGATGACTCTGCCTAACTAGCTTGGGGGTGGAAGGTATGCTCTCTTTCACCTAGAGTATGGGATGGTAGTTGTGATGAGCTGACTCCCCTAAAAAAAAGTTGTGAATAAAGAGAATAAAAGTTGATAAATAACTAGGAGTATAAACTAAGTCTGATGAATATTTGTTGCCTTGACAACCTATAAGTGCTTACTTTAAGTTTTTTAATTACCTCTATACATAGACTGGTTACAATCACGCACACGCACTAGCAAAGGATCCTGACTAGGGAATGGACTTGACTGATATGAGTGTTGAACATGTTGAGGCCAAATATTTTTGCTGAGGGCTGAAATCTCAAACCTGATGATGTTCTTGATACTGCTTTGCCATGACAATATTAATTTTCTTCTAGCTATTATCTATTGCTTGAGGACAAGCAATAGCTTAAGTTTGAGGGTTTGATAACTCCGTAAAAAGACTTAATTTCTAGTCTTTTCACTTAAGTTATTGATCGTCTAAACAAAGTATACACTGCATTTTTAGTTGCATATAGGTTATATTAGCTTGTGATGGATAAGTTTTACTTAGGCAAGATTTATTTAGCTTAACTGATGCTGCTAAGGAGAAAGGGATGTTTGGGTTGTGTTTGTGCAGGATTCCTACAGAGGAAGAACATTTCAGTCATGACAATGAAAAGTTTCAAGGGTCAACAGAACAAAAGAGAATGTGAGGAGCAGATTTATCTCGCCTAGGCAAGATTTATCTGAAAAAGTCTAAAGCAGATGTGGTGAAACCGCCTATGTCACATGCCAGCTGGATAACCTACTTCACGTACAAGCAAGAATATTCTGACAACCGCCAACGATATTTCATTTTTAAGTTTGGGCAATTAATAATGGCTAACTAAGGAAACTCCAAAAGCATGCAAAGCCCTAGGAGATTTTCCTCATAAATACCAGCTGAAGCCGCCAAAAGAAGGAGGCAATAAAGAAGAGAGAAGAACTTTACCTAAGGCGTGAGCAAGCAACTGCAGTGCTTCCCCACTGTCCACCCACCAATCTTCCTTCGTGTCCTCCACAGCCAGACGATAGTAGAGCGGTGATCAGGCCTCGAGAGAGGGTGATCACCAAGGCAAGCGTGGTACTGATCAGGATTGTCGCGACAGAGCCCCCGGTTTTGGGAGTCATTCTTCTTTTGTTCTCAAACTCTTATTTTATTTGGGGTTGTATTAAACGATTTAATCTTTGATGATCTTTGATAACACCATGAATGCTTTACTGGGTGTTAAACTTTGTTTTACCTGAACAATGTTTTTATGTTTATGAATGATAAATTATGTTTTGCTTATGATTGTTTTTCTCATTGTTTAAATAGTTTTCCATAACACTGTAAGAGCATTGAGAGATATCCTTTTGTTGAGATGGTGATACTTGAATTTGAGAGAATTAAGAGAGATCAACGTGAGCAATGGAATGAATCCGGGATGGTGAAGTTCTAACTTGTCTACCTTAGAGATAAGGAGTGAGTTTCAAACGACTAATAGGGATAGATACTAGAGTAGGAGAGACAACGTCTATAGTTAACGCCGAGAGGTGTTGCCATAGCAACCGTCTGAGAATACCTAGTAATCCTGTCGGGCAGCTTAGTAAGTCATGATAATTTATTCTGGGCTTAAAATAATTGTTGTCGAGACAATAGTTTAGCATCAGTTCTCTGTGGAACGTCTAAATATGTGAGGTTGTTTGCATTATATTTAAACCAATACTTGTTTTATTTTGTTTATTAGTCTGCATATTTTCTTTGTCTCGACCACACTTTTCTGAGATCTTTGAATCCTTATTCTTAGCTCTTTAATATTAGTTCCCTTACTTAGTAGGATTTAGTTGGTGACATTAATTCTAGTTGTGGTGAAAATATATTTTTAATCCAATCCCTGTTGAGACGATACTCACTCACTACTATATTACTTGCATCGATTATGTATACTTGCACAGATTTGCTTGTCTTAACATATACATTTACAAGTGATCAGCACCCAAAGGTGGTGGAGCCAACCTTGGTCCGAGAGTTCTATGCCCACCTAAGTGACCTATCAAAGAACACTGTGTACATTAGAGGAAAATCCATCTGGTTCACTCCCTCAGCTTTAAACCACTATTTTATGCTCAGCTACGCGGAGAATCAGCATAAAAAATTTCTTACTGAGGCAGATTCAGACATATGATGGTGTGCTGGAAGATTTTTGTTTTGGATGGGTGAAGTTTGAAGGGAATACTCCCAACCAAAAGCGTGTGGATCGTCGAGCACTTAAGCTAGTCACCAAACTATAGAACCAGTTTTTCAAAGGCAAACTGATACCTACCTCGTACAACACGACAGTATTGGTGAGGACCTTAATTCTACTCTACTTAATCATCTATGGGCGCGCGATTGTTGTGGGCAAGATAATTTTTAAGCGGATTAACGAGTGTGCAAAGTGGAACTGAGGTAATCTACTTTTTCCCAATTTAATCACCTCTTTGTGCAGGAAGAAAAAAAGTCCCTGAGGAGCCTTTCGAGGAGTTTATCAAGTTGAAGGAAGGCATCACCAAAAGAAGGAGCACGAGCTTATGAGTTTTGATGATAACGCTCCACACGAGGGCTTGGAGCAAAATCAGTTGTCGCGGCCAGAATGACAACCATGGTCACATCCACTAGAGAGACACAGGATCGGCTGGAATGTTTGGAGGGTCACATGCATACCTTCTTCAAGTATGTTAAGGCGTAAGATGCCCAAATGAATGTTTTCTTCAATGAACTACTTCTAGTTACCAATGAAGGCCTGTCTCTTTTTCTAGATGAAATCCTACGCCAACGTTCCCTATAGGCGAGAGTACATTTTTTGCCTCGATACAACATGTTCCACCCGAGTCCCAGTGGATGTCGCTCTTCTTGCCACACACGTCTCCCCCATCCATGAAAAAGGCCACGATGAAACCAATGACTATCTCAACTCCTCATATTCTTCTTCTAAGAACACTTGAGAAATCCCACCGAAATATTTTGATGATGACAATTTGGCCCCGGCCACAGATTTTACTGCCCAATCCTTGACCAGCCTACTCCTGAAGATACAACTGAACAACAACTGAATCTCAATTTTGAAGCCGTTCTTGACTCTGAAGCAAGCCAACCACAATACATCCCTTCTGAACCCTCGTGCACTGAGGAGATGATATCATCATCAAGTACCCGAGGACAAGGCATCGCCTCAAGTGCACAATGGGTCATATTACTACAGTCATGATGAACACATAGCTTGAATTCTTACTATTATCAAGTGATGGTACAAATGCCTCTCCAATCTTGAAGTTGAATTCCTCTAGTAAAGGTAGTGCAGAAATATTAGTCTAAGGACAAAATTCCTACGTGCTTGTGTGTAGTTGACTATAACAGATGTTCCTTAACTCACTTAGTCCATATTATTTCTATATTCCAATTTTCTTAATTTTTTACTCTTTTTTTCACTCGTTCTTTCCCTTTTTTCCCTTACCTTGGAGAAGTCATCAAGTCATAATTAATGTCATGATTTGAATATAACCACTTATTGAAGCTTATATTTTCCTTAATAGCAACTTGAAATTACTTCCAAATTATTAGCTTATTGCTTTCAGTAGAGTGGGCATGTTTTATTATACTTAGTTATTAACTTTTTGAGTTTTTGGATTCAAAATTTCTTAAGTTTATTGAGAAGAACTTGTTATAGTTTGGGTGTTGTTGGAAGTCAGAGAATTTAATCTTTAGAGTTTAATTTCCAAGCAACTGACCTAACCCAAAATATCTACTCTACCATTCAATCTGAAAAATTATGATCATCACAAAACGTCCTCAACACAAGTGTGATCTAATTAGTTTCGCAATGTCATACAAAATATTCCCCAATTTATCTGCTCTTATACATACCTGAAAGTCAAAGCCTTTGATCACTTTGTCATAGAGGAGAAGGTTACCTTTAATCCAGGAAAAAAATGGATGATGTTCATGTGTAACTTTTGGAGTATGATAACGGTTTTTTTAGGAGTAGTTCAATTTTTTTCACTTGTCAAGAGCTATAACCTCAATGTTTAAAAGAATTTTCAAATATATTCGATATTCATGGAACATAAAAAAACTTGTTTCATTTCTCATAGTCTGAAAGTAATGTTTATTCAACTAATCAATTTTTAAAACATATGAAAAAAAAAGAATGAAAAACAAATTCAAACAAAACATGTTGCTTTCATGGAAGTGCAACTATGCTCAAAGTTTAGTGGAAAAAGGTCTCTTCTGTTCATTCTAGAATACCCTCAATATGCTTGGTTCAACTAGATTCAAGATTTGACCCTTTAATGCCCTACTTGCCTCCAAAAACTATGAAACTGGTGTTTGAGATAACTTGAGGGTTGCATCCATCCGAATTATCTTTTGAAAAGACTACATATCCATGGTTACATATATATCAACCTTTTTTCTCTGATCCCAACTTGTTTTCTCTCTCATTTCATCTATCATTTGAGATATTTTAAAGGTCACTTCTGCTAATTCTGTTTCATCTTTACTACTTTTAATTGCATATTCTTTTTTATTCCTCTTTTCCACTAGGTGGCCTTCTTTTGGTTTGAGCGAACCAATCTCCATTCTGTTAGGAATTTGAGTTTTAGTACTATGTTCCTCTATTTTACACCTCTCAATTTCACACTCAAGGGGATCTTTAAATTCTTCCTTAATGTTCTTATATCCTTTTAAGGAATGCCTTAGAGTTTCAACTTGATTTATACAATAAACTTTCTCATCATGCCATTTCTAATATGGAGGTGATTGTGGTTGAAGATAGCGCAATGTGATTATCTCATCTTTGAGTAATTTATAGCACAATTCTCTACACGGGAAGTGGAATGGAGAATTTTGGGATAACTTCACTTCATGTATTATTTCTTGTGAACTTGACAAGGGGGCCATCTTGTAACAACATAGATTTTTTGGAATTGATGATGAAGGTTTAAATCATTGTTTGCAGTTTGTGGTAGGCTGAAACATTAGCTTGACAATGATTTGGCCTTGATACTCTTTCTTCTCTATAGTATTAGGTTCTTTGGTAAATGTTAAGCCTTCAAGGAATCTAGGGTTTACATATTGGAAGCAAAGTAACCCTTCAGTGATGAGGTTTTGAACCTTAAATCTTAAGGCCTCACAATTCTCTATGAAATGATTAAAGACACCAAGGTTATATCTGCATGATATCTTGGTACCATGCAAACCTGGTCATTGATAAACATTAAGCCTTGGCAGAACCAGTGCGAGGAGACTATTCTAGAAGAGATATAGTGTAAGTACGAATATAATTGAACAATCAGGATGAATATTGTATTCCTATTTTCCTTCTCATTCATTTGAGTTCTCTTACTCACCGTTTAGTCTTCTTTTATACTCTTGTTCTTTGAGTGAAGCACATGTTTCACAAGAGAAACTTCATCTTCTATCGCTCCTTTAACCAACATTGGTTTATCGATGATTTCTAGGATAATATCTTATTTTTGAAGTTGACTTGAATCATCTCAATCTTTAATGGGTTCTTGGCCATTTAATAATGTTACCTTGACCCTAAAACTCATATACATACTCTCATTCAAATTATTCGCCTCTACTAGTACAATGGAATCTTCATTGGGCTTTCTCCATAAACTAGAATAGTCACCATGTTTATTAACTTGGACATTTGATCTCTTAACTCAACATGAAATTCCTTTACTTGGCTTTTCATTTGTTGAGCTCTGACGAGTTGCTCTTGAATTCTATCGATTCTACCGACCCGTACTAATATCTCATTCATGGCTTTCGATCTTTTCTCTAGGTAAAAATAGGGTTGCCTCTATTCACTATCAAGATTTCGTCCATAAAATCTTCCACGAATCATTCTCATGTTTTCGTTATTAATGCATGTAAAACTCTGTAAATAAATGCGATTCAAATGTAACATGTAAAGGTGAAAATGCTAATACAAAAGGTACTGATCCCAAAGATGAATATCATAGAACATATTTCATTAGAGAAAAATGTCATTCCAAGATAGTCCACTTTCTATATGCGGCCTTGCTTGAGTACTCGATCTTGTCTTGTTTCCTTGATCAGTAAGTGGGTTATGCTCTGCTTCGTGACTTCTTCCTTGATAACCTCACCCCTAAAGGTATATACGATCCCTTGGGCTTGTGTAACAGCTTCATTCAAAACCATATATCTATCTCAGATCATGCCCCTATGATGTTAAATTTGAACGTTACGCCTTGATGATTAAAGATGGAATCAGTTGTAGGCAAGATCCTATATCTGCATCTTTCAATTTGGTGTTGAAGTCCATCTAATCCGTCAACTTTGATACACGAACTTCAAGTGAGTTATCTCATTGTTTTCTTTTAGCTTCTATCGGTGCATATCCACATATGTAACTGCTTAATTAAGAACTTTTCTCTATTTATGAAAAGTTTTCAATTAGATAGTCAATTGTGGATCAATATCTTCGTGTTATGATGATGAAAATGAAAATGCAAAATGTGTTCATTTTTAAAGTGACCCCATCTAACAACTTTCATCAAACAACAAGGTTTCAAATAACCCAATTACTTTAAAAGTAGTCTCTGATATTCACCTTAAATTCGATGATTCTCTCTAAGTTGTACCAACTGAGACGTTGAGTTGTCATTTGCATTTCATTTTTGAATTAGAATATTCTTCCATGGTCTTCGTGTCTTTGTTAGGGGCTTCAATTTTAGCGACTATTAGTCTTGAATTTCTTCAGTTATTGGTTGGCATTCTTTGTAGATCTTTATAAAATGTCCAAATTTGATTACCCGGTTGAGAAACCCTTGTTTCGTTATTGAAATCTTCCAATTTGTTCAACCACTTACGAATTGACACTTTTTATAATGATATAAAGATGCAAATTCAGTATACAAAGAAGAAGACAACCAAATAAAAGGAAATGATTAGTAACACTTAATCAAGACAGTAAAAATTATTAAAAAATTCCTACTCGACATGATATCTACCCTGACATACTTATATTAGATATCAATCCTACCCAACATGATTTCTACCCAACATAACATGCTTTTGATAACATAATGACTCATGCTCGTATGATTTTCTAGTTCAAATGCATTGATTCAGAATAAAAAGTTATAGATAATTTCTCCCATGTGTACACTTATTTGGGTACTTATGCCCGTATGATTTTCTAGTTCAAATGCATTGATTCAGAATAAAAAGTTATAGATAATTTCTCCCCTGTGTACACTTATTTGGGTACTTAAGCAAAATTTTAACAAAGTTTCACATCAAGTGGATCTACGGTTTATTATATGCAAGATTTTGGTCTCTAAAGGATTTAGGTACTTGAATCATCCTTGCTATTGCCTCTTTGGGCTAGTCAGACCCTAGATCCTCACCCATTATAGGTTTAGGGATCAAGTTCAATTTTGATGGGGTGCATTTCCCTATGTCTGACATGAGGAATAAATTCCCATGACAACATAAATACTTTGGACCTCGAAGGTTACTTGCTAGGTTTGACACGAAGAATAAATTCTCACTACACCTCCACTTAATATAAGGAAAACTCATGTTATGAATATGCACGTGAAGTGTGTGTGAGGAGAAAATCTCAAACCTTTAATAAAAACAACAAAGAAGAGAACCAGATATATCATACAATCTCGGAAGAAATCTAAAATATGAAAATCACTCAATTCAAACATTAGTACAACTAATTATATAAATAAAAGAAAGATAAAGAATTAAAGAAAATAAAAGAATAAAAAATTAATACTTAATACTTATTTTTCTAACATATGGAACAAATATAATTGTTTTTACTGTCTAACTCACTGAGAAACCAGATATTCTGGGTTCGATCCCCAGTGGAGTCGTCAAACTGTTATGACAACTTTTTTACTAGATGTAATTTAGAGTCACATATTTGATGGAATTTAAAATCTTTTGGAAAACTTTTGGAAATGTATGGAGTTTCTATTGACTTTTGGGTTAGATAGGCAAAAAATCCCAAAAAAAAACCTTTTTAAAGAATTAAAAAAAACTTAAAAAAGAAGATTCATACTGTATTTTAAGATATTCTGGGTCCGGTAGTCGATTACGTTCAGGGATGGATTAGAACCCCCGAAGCACCCAAAATCAATACCTTCAATTATAAATTATCTCTATTATTGAAAATTTATGAATTTGAATAAAGATTTAGTAAGAGATCCTTCCATTTCCTAAAAATCATTAAAAATTTATTAATAGAGTATTTTAAAGAGAATTGTCTTATGAACCTAATTAAATTTCAACATCATCACTGATAAAGTATTTATTTATTTAATAATATTGAAATTGGACATCTAGTTGCGTTAAGAGTGTGCTTTCTAGTATTAGAAAATAAATAAACATCCCATTTAATTCAATTATGATTTTAATAACAAGTTTCTAATTAAATTTTTAAAGAATATAAACCTAAAGGGTTTGCTCTAATATACTATTAGTGACTAAAATTAAAGAACATAAAATATAAGGGATTTGATAGCTAATTCTAATTGATGACTATATTAAGAGAACTTAAAATCTAAAGGATCTATCTAGTGATTTAGTTCATGACTAAATCAAAAGAACTAAAATCTAAACTAATAATAAAGAATTGGACCTATTTCTTAAATAATTAAACTAAATCAACTAGGAATTAGAAATAAAAATCAGAGTAATTAAAGCAAATTAAGTGACCAAATCTAATTCAATTATGAAACAAAAGCATTGGATTTACAAATATAGTTACTAAAATGAAAGAAACTACAACATGCGGCACACGCTACAACGCCGTGAAAATCCAAGGATGTGCATGTGAATTTCCCCAAAACTTCATCCAATATAAAAACCCAAATTGTTGTTTAGCCTCATTTTTTTCTCCAGTTTTTCAAGACTCAATCTCTCCAAATTTTCTTTCCAACCTCCCACCCCTTTCTTTTCTTCATCTTTCTTGAGTACTTCCATGTTTATCACAAACTCATCCAAATAAATTCATTTTGATCCGGAAACAAACATTCAATCGTTCTAAAATTTTTTCATGTTCTTCACATTTCTTATTCTCAATCGAAACTCACGCCGAAATAAATCATTTTTTGTTTTTTTATCTAAAACAACAAAAACCTTTCTTTTATCTTTCTTTAAAACAAGTCCCAAGAACCGAGAACACTCCCAAGTTTACCATGTGTTCTTCATCCTAAATCTAAAACTCGGTTTCACAAGAAACGTTCTTTCCCAACCTCCTAGCTACTTGAGACCATCATCAGCCCTCTTCCCCATATTTTGAAGCAAAACCAAATTGCAAATAAAAACTGAGATGAAAAGAAACCTTACCTCCAAACAAAATCTTAACCGACACGCAGACTCCAGTGAAGACGAACACCTATCCAATGACACTATAACGATACACTGACAATGGTATATTCCTCTGTTTCAACTCGTTTTTTCTTTATTTCCTTGAGTGTAGAAAATGCTTCCTTAACCCATGATTATTGCTAATAATTGAACCCCTTTTAGACTAATGATCGATGCTTGGAAATCCTAAAAAGATGCACCCATAATAAATGTTTTGTCTCCTTTCAAATAAAAGTTAATTTTTTTCCTTCTCAACAAAGATGATGGGCGGCCAAAAATAAGAAAAAGTTTAGTTTTTTTATTCTTGTATCATATTTGTAATATATTTGGGCTTATAATAAAAAAAGGGTTTGATTTTACCACTAAAACTATGATAATTATATATGTGATGAAAAAATATTGTATTTAATATGAAAAATACGTATGATTTGTACTTAAATATACATGTAAACTATATGATAAAAGATCAAAAATTTACACTAAATTAGATTAAATGATACCATATTAAAAATATATGTTATATTATATTAAAACTATATACTATATATAAAATATACCATGTTTTATTTTTAAAAATATAAGGCTCACTAAAAAATACCATCACCTGGATAAAATGGGTGATGATACCACCTAAATGGAAGAATATAAAGAAAGCTTCTTGGCCTAGCTCTCTAACACTTTCTCATTTCCTTTAGCTTTGAAAGATCCATCATCTTTTTTTACTAATCAAATAGATGCAACATAAGGTTACTAACATGTACCAAGACTTACAAAAATACATGCTTTTGAAGTAAAACATAAGAAAATTTTGAATAAGACTTCCAACAAGCTCAACCCTCCCAACTACTTAAAACTTTCATCTATAAATCTTTAATAACTTATTTTTAATGGAGCTTTAATATAGCTAGATGATCCCTTACCTTCTTAACCTTTGGAATATGAAAATGGTGAACTAAAATTCACACATCAAGCTCTATCTCTCTCTTACTTTTCAAGGAAAAATAGGTGAAAGAATGGAGAAAGGTAAAAATAAATGCATAGGATAGCTGAAGGAAGAGTTAAAAGGTCAAGAATAAAATAAAGTGGAAATAGGGAAAACAAATCACTTTGCTCATACCCCTAGCATTTGACCAAGTCTTCTTCCATTAATGCCAGAATTGATTTGTATTGAAAAATGAGTAAATCACTCTTTAGGGCATCCAACTTCCGACCACCTCACACAACCTTCACCTCATTCTTAATTACTTACAAAAAGGCCTAAAATCCTTCCAATTTAAGCCCAACAAAACTCAAACCAAAATTAATTTATCCTCGAACATTGACTCGAGAAATTGGTTCGTTACAAAATTGACTTAAATCGCAATGGAGGATTCATCTATAATTTATCTTAACTCGACGACGAGAAGTTATTTTCCAGCCAAATTAACTCGTAAAAGGTTTTCATGTTTCTTTAATCAAATTTCAACTTCACAGAGAACAATATTGGACTCAAAGAACATCCATGTTTGACTTAACTCACAATGGAGGAGTCATCTAAAATTTAGCTTAGCTCAATAACGAGGAACTAGTTTCCATTTGACTTGATCTATAGAGGGGAGTCACCCAAATTTGACTTAACTCGTAGTGGAGGAGTCATTTAAAATTTAGCTTAACTTAATAATGAGGAGCTAATTTTATCTTGACTTAACTCACAAATGAGGAGTCAACCTCAACTTCACTTCCTCGGGTAGAGGAACCAATCATCTTTACTAACTTTAATATTCACAGACACACTAACTAATGATTATGTTAACTTTTGCATATACAACTACTTTGGGATCGAGATCAACCAAACAAATATTTTCAAACACATATACTTGAAGATGTAGGTGGGCCATTAGATTGGACTCACAAAATTCTAATCATTCTTGAAGATGCAGAGAAAGTGGAAGAGCATATTAATCGAATGTAAAAAAAATGTGCTAACACTAGAGAAAGAAGTTACATCAACGGAACAAAAATCAGTCATTTTTTATTTTTACTTTATTCACTTTACATGCAAATGAGAAAAGAGTGACCACTTTAATACCCGATTTTCATCTAACTTATCTTTTTTTTCAAGGCTCAAACATTTTTATTAAAGCTAATTTTGAAGTATAGACATAAACTAACTTTCAATAAATTTTCAAGCAAGACCCGAACGCTTCCAAGGCATGAAGTCTTATTGAAATAGAACATGCTTCTAGTTAGATTTTCAACATATATTGAATTAGACATTGGAAACTCAAGATATGCTTATGTTGGTGAAGACAACGTATGTAGAAAATTGAATACAAGCCAAATACAAGAATTCTAATTTATTACAAAATTTCAATTCTTTTGTTGATTATTTGTAATTAAATTTAGCTTTAGACTTTCAATTATTTATTTAGGGTAATTTAGGTTTTTTTATTTTCTCTTTTGTTTTAATTGATGTATCTAGCATTAACAAAAGTTACTAGGATTTTCTTTTAGGTATTTTTTGTAGGCTTATAAATAGGCACTTTTATTATGTAATGAGGGGAGGGAAAAATAGAGAAAGGAGTTGTAACACCCACTTTATGTATCTATAAGTGAATACGAGTAAAAAATGTCACACGAAACTTATAAAACATTTATTTTGGAAAACTAGTGTAAAACTCATAGATATAATATATAACAAATAAAACTACCTAAAATTGCTTAAACTAAAATTCATATTAAGGTCAGCTTAGTTTATTGTTACCAAATTGTTAACCTACAATACATCTTTATAACTATCATAAAATATAACACCTATAACCCGTATACAAGAATCAATACAAGTTACATATGTCACATCAGAAATTCAAATCATTTCTTTAATTGAACTAAGTAAAATTTTGGTTTCGTTCAAACATCACCAGTTTTATAACTTGAACAATTATTATAAAATAATTATTCAGAGAAAAATCATAATATAATATTTTTGGTTGCCAATTGAAAACTAGTTTCAAGCAGTGATAGAAAATTATGTTCTATTTCATAAAATAAATAAGATTGTCTAACACATTTGATTTAAAACCCAAGTTAATTTTTTAAGCATAGTTTAATATGATAATATTTATTCATATTATTAATTATATTTAATACTAAATATAGAAATTGCATATATTTTAATCTTGTATACATGTCAGCTAGAACTTTTAGAACACAGTAGGATGTCATCATTGTTACTTGTAAATATTTTCTTAGTGATTGATGCCAAGCTCAGCTCCTTAATATTTTTCCTCATTTTTCCTACGAGTGAAAATCATCACATGCTAAGTATACACTTAATGAGGAAATCATATAAATATTTAAAGCAATGCAACACATAAATTTAAATAAATAACAATATTCAATGAAATATGATCACTTTACCTGTATTCCAACCATTTTACCATATATTAACATGATGTTCATGCATAAACATGATATGAAACTTGAATCAAGCATGATCTTCTTCCTAACATCATATCTAAGGATTATAAATCATTCTAACATTAAAAACCAAATCAAACTTTCAAGTCCATAAAACCCCTACTTGAACCTTGATGAACCATTTCCAATGGTGTTTCATCATCTTTTGAGCATGGAAATGATTAAACACTTGGTACATCATAACCAAATCTTAAAACATCAAATTTTATCATCATTCACCATGTTAATCATGAACTTAGATATTTTAAGCATGAAAAACATGAACTAATGATGCCAAATGATAGAGAATTTTATGTAAATAATTTTTTTTCATGCTTTCATCAAAAATCCTAATCAAGTGGCTTGCAAAATCAAAAGAAAAGCTTTCACTCTTACATATGAAGTTCATGACACATGGAGAAGAATATGAGCAACTTCTTGAAATTTCTATTAGCCATTTTTCAACTTTTAAATAAAATATATTTAAAATTTATTTTATTACAAAATAACCACTTTACCCTTAAAATCGAATGCTCACTATCATTCCATACGTCAAGATCTTCATCCAAGGGTTAGGATTAATCCATGGGGTTAGTCGTTTACAACTTTGCCTTTGTAAAATTCCATAATCATAATCTTGCCATATTTCATTCAACAACTTAGATTTAACATGAAAAATAAAATTAAATCCAATGCTCCATATTAAATCTTATCATTTTAAATCATGGAAATGAAATTATTACCCCTTTTTTTATCATCTAACAAAATATCTTACATTTTCGATTTAATCCGATAATCCAAATTTTTCTCGAATTTTAATATTTTTATATTTTAACATAATTTCTGTACCAAAAATCCAAGTAACAACAAAACTACATTCTTATGGGTAAACTATTCATTTACATGATAAAATACCTATTTTTTAAATTACTATTTTGGTTCCTAAACTCTTCCCAAGTTTATACTCTAGTCACCTAACTTTTAATTTATTCATTATGGTTACTAACTAAAATTTGGGGTATTAAAATTCTCCTCCCTTAAGAAAAATACATGAAAAATATTATAAATCTTATTCATATGCAGAGGTAAATCTAATTGTTATGCCACCAGACAAACTCTTTTCACAATCTCATAAGAATCAATAAATCTTGGGATTAGTTCTCCTTTTCGTCCAAAGGGTAACTGTAATGCCCCAAAAATTTATTTAAGGATTAAATTGAAAAGATTTAAAAATACGAGGATTTATTAAATTAAATAATGAAAGATGAGGATGAATAGGATAATATCTTAGACTAAATTGTAAGAGATGCTGATTAAAATGATATTTTGGTCATTTGGATTAAATTGAATTTAATATTCAATTAGTGGGGAATTAAGATAACAGATAAGATGAAGAGGGGAATAAGAAGTCAACCCTTTCATCTTTTTCTCTTCTTGCCATGGAAAACCCTCCCCTTCAGCTCAAATATCGAAATCAAGCTCCCGAGTCTAGCAAAACGAAAGGCAAAGACAAAGTAGCTGAGTAATCGAAATTGCGTATTGGAAATAATAGCAAGGCAAACCAGGTGAGTGCTTTTAATTATATATGTACATGTGATAATAGTTAAAATAGCATAATCTATTGATGTATGTATAGTGATTACTGAATAGCACTTTGTGTGCTAAAATGATAAGGAAATCATACTGAGTTTATAGATTTCCATATGGAGCACTGAGTGTGCTAAAATGATAAGGAAATCATATTGAGTGTATAGATTTCCATATGGAGCACTGAGTGTGCTAAAATGATAAGGAAATCATACTAAGTGTATGATTTTCCATATGGAGCACTGAGTGTGCTAAATGATAAGGAAATCATATTGAAAATATGGATTTCCAGATAAGGCATATTATGTGCTAAAACGGTAACAAAATCATACTAATGGTATGGATTTTCGAATAGGGCACTTTGTGTGCTAAAATGAAAAGGGAAGCATACTAAGTGTATGATTTTCCAGATGGAGCACTGATAGTGCTAATATTAAAAGGAAATTACTTGAATTGTATGAATTTCCTATGGAATGTATGGATTCCAATAATGATTGATAAATGAGTTAATGGATCAGTAATGCAGATTATAATATATTCATTGGAATTAAAGATTCCTTGGAGATTAAATATCATAAGATAATTTGTACGTAGAAATGTTATTCGTGATTATTTATACCTCACTAAGTAATACTTAACGTGTGTTTATTTCACGCGTAGGTTGAATACAGCTTGTAAGGAGATATTTGGATATTCAGTCAAGATCAACTCATCAGTAATCGTATGACATAATGAACTGTTTTAGTTATATTTTAGTCGGCATGTAATAGATTTTAATAAAAATGTTTTAAATGAATTTAAACGTATTTATATAAATGGTAGTTGTATAGTGATCCACGGTTAAATTTTTATGAGTTTTATGCATGTTTGCAGAAGTTACTGTAGCAGTATTGTAGCAGTGTATCGATGCACTGTAGCAGTGCATCGATACACATTTTTTATTCAAAATTTTAGTGCATCTATGCACTGTTCATGGTACTGTAGCAGTGCACTGTTCACTATTTATTTAAAAAATATTTAGTTTTAAATTTGTTATAACGAAGCATAATGCATATGATATTATCATAATATCATTTACCATTTTTAAGAGAATAATTTTGCACGAATTTTTATATAGTAAATTGTTTCGAAAGTGATGGGACATCTGTATCTTGTATACATAAAGGTATACAGGAGATGGGTGTTACATTTAATTGTATCAGAGCTATAGGTTTAGCCGATTCTCGGCCTAAATCTAGTGTATTTGATAAAAAAATTACATGCCACTAAGATGTCAAGTTTACTAATAGGTTATAGAAAGAATATGATAGATGTCTCTCTTTACTAACTTAAGAAATATTTGTATGTATGTTAAACCAGATGTCAGATTCAACGAATTCAAGAAGTGCGGTTGGACTAGAGAATAGAGATGGATCGGGTAGTGAAAGTTATGAAGAGAACAGTGAACATCCGATTCCATCGGAGAATGCCAGTGCACTAGTACCTCAGGGTATGCCCGTTCTGGAGTTTGGAGTTTTTATGCAAGCTTTGGATGCTATCCTAGCACGACTCCAACCTTCTCCGACTCCCCCTGCTCCTTCAGTACCAAGGATGCTAATTCCAAATGAGTTAAAAAGTTTGGGAGCTCCTGAGTTTAAAGGAGAAAAAAGCGAGGGTCTTATGGACGCAGACTTATGGTTGAATGATGTTAAGGTGATGTTGGAGAGTTTGCAGTGCTCCGATCTTGAAAAGTTGGGTGAAGCAATATCATTACTCAGAGGATCAACTCGAGTATGGTGGACAAACACGACGATGTATGTGTCTTTTAGTATGAATTTAAAAACAAGTATATTAGGGAGCAATTTATGAGATCAATGTTGTTGAAGTTTCTAAACTTGAAACAATGCGATCGAGAAGTGCATAAGTATGAAGCTAAATACAACAAACTTATACGATATGCTACCGAGGTAGTACCTAATGAAAAAGCTCGTCGGGATTGGTTTATTGAGGGCTTGAGGCCTAAGTTGAAAGAAATGATGTTGTCCTTAAACTTGTCCAGTTTACAAGAAGTTATAAACAGAGCAAAGGTCATTGAAAGAGCTCAAGAGGAGACGTTAGCAACCAATCAGAGTATTTCGATGGGAAAAAGAATCGAAACATCTTCATTTGCACAGTATGCAAAAAGGGGCAAAGGCTCAGGTTCTCAATTCACAAATAGAACTGATTATTCTGTAGCTTCACGGAAAACTAAGCAGTCTCATTCCTATGCTTTTAGCTCATGAGGAGCTCATAGAGAGAAACTTTTATGTCAGACGTGTGGCAAGTCACACAAGGGAACATGTAGGTTGCTTTCTGGTACTTGTTTCAATTGTGGTGAATATGGTCACTTTGCTCGAAATTGTTCGAAGAAGTATGGTGATAAATTCGTATAGTCTGAGAGATCTGTGACAGCACCTAATAGAAGCAGAGGTAGAGGAAAATCAGGCGCTCAATCTGAGGCTAGCCAGAGATAAGAAACCCGGGGAGTGGACCGAGTATATAATATAAAGACTAAAGATGATCGGGATGATCCGAAGATTATAACAGGTACATTTCATCTTTTCGATGATCATGTTTTTGTTCTAGTTGACCCTGGTTCGACACACTCATATATTAGTACCAGGTTGATTAAAACTAGAGAAATTCCTTTAGAACCAATCTATAGTGAAATGATAGTAGTAAACCCTCTGGGGCATAGTGTAAGGGTAACTCAAGTATGTAGAAAATGTCCAATTAAGATTCAAGGGGTTGTATTCTTAGCAAACTTAATGGAGTTGCCTTTTTGATGAATTTGAAACCATTTTGTGCATGGATTGGTTATTTTCGCATCATGGATGGGTGGATTGTCGTAAGAAGCGATTATTTTTTAAGGATGCGAAAGGCTCCAAAATGGTAGTGAATGCTGAAAAAGAGAAATCACCATCCCGTGTGATATCAGCTGTGACAAATAAGAAACTGATGGCAAAAGGTTGTGTAGATTTTCTAGCTAATATGGTAGATAATCGAATACCGAAAGTGATGTTAAAGGATATTCCTACAACTAAGGAATTTCCAGAGGTATTTCCGGAAGAGTTATCGGGTTTACCTCCAGATCGCGAAGTGGAATTTAGAATAGAAGTTTATTCGGGTATTGAACCTGTTTCTATGGCTCCGTATAGAATGGCTCCAACGGAGTTAAAGGAATTAAAAACATAATTGCATAAGTTGCTGGATAAGGGATTTATTAGACCCAGTGTTTCTCCTTGGGGAGCACCTGTGTTATTTGTGAAAAAGAAATATGGTTCTATGAGGTTATATATTGATTATTGTCAATTAAAGAAGGTGACGATAAAGAATAAGTATCCTCTTCCGAGGATTGATGACTTGTTTGATCAATTAAAAGGTGCATCAGTATTCTCAAAGATAGATATGAGATCGGTATATCATCAGTTAAAGATTGAAAGAGAGGATATCTCCAAGACGGCATTTCGGACTCGGTACAGACATTAAGAATTTGTGGTAATGCTGTTTGGATTGACGAATGCTCCTGCAACATTTATGGACTTAATGAACAGATTGTTTCAACCATTTTTGGATCAATTTGTAGTAGTGTTTATAGACGATATCTTGGTTTATTCCAAATCAAAGGAAGATCATGATACTCATCTTCGAGTAGTCCTTCAGATACTTTGTAATAAGAAGTTATATGCCAAATTGTCCAAATATGAATTTTGGTTATCTGAGATTTCTTTTCTCGGTGATATAGTGTCGGCAGAAGGCATTAGAGTGGATCCTAAAAATATTCAAGCCATAGTAGATTGGCAATCTCCAAAGAATATTACAGAAGTCCGGAGTTTCTTGGGACTTATTGGTTATTATAGAAGATTTGTGAAGAATTTTTCAATATTATCTTTTCCACTAACCAAACTGTTGTGAAAAGATGCCCCATTTGTTTGGACAAAGAAATGCCAAGAAAACTTTGAGATGCTAAAAAGAATTGTAACCGAAGCTCCAGTGCTTGTGCAACCTGAGTCGGGTAAAGAGTATATAGTTTATAGTGATGCATCCCATAATGGATTGGGTTGTGTGCTGATGCAAGAAGGAAAGGTTATGGCTTATGCCTCTAGATAATTGAAGAATCATGAGTGAAATTACCCGACGCATGATTTAGAATTGGCTGCAGTGGTTTTCGCTCTAAAAATTTGGCGACATTATTTGTATGGTGAGCGTTGTCATGTTTACACGGACCATAAAAGTCTAAAATATTTGTTGACTCAAAAAGAGCTGAATTTAAGGCAACAAAGATGGATTGAACTTCTAAAGGATTATGATTTGGTTATTGAATATCATCCGAGAAAGGCTAATGTGGTAGCAGATACGCTTAGTCGAAAGACTTTTGTAGCTCTAAGGGCTTTAGATACACATGTGTCATTTAATGATGATGGTGTTTTAATTGCTAAATTAAAATTAAAATTGATATTTCTAGATCGAATTAAAGAGCTACAAGGTCGAGATAAGAAATGCTTAATGAGGTTGAAGCAAGTTAAAAATGAGGAAATTAAAGATTTTGAAATAAGGGATAATGGATATTTATATTATCAAGGAAGACTTTGTATTCCCGAGGATTAGGAATTGAGGAAAGAAATTCTTTGCGAGGCGCATTAAAGTCCGTTGATGATGCATCCCGGTGGAAATAAGATGTATCAACACTTAAAGAGTCGTTATTGGTGGCCAGGTATGAAAAGAGTTGTAACTGAGTTTGTAGCAAAATGTTTGACATGTCAACAAGTGAAAGTTGAACATCAAGTATCTTCCGGGCTACTACAACCAATGTTTATTCCTGAATGGAAATGGGAGCGAGTTACAATGGATTTTGTTTCGGGGTTACTTTTGTCACCAGGTAAAAATGACTCAATATGGGTAATTGTAGATCGACTGACCAAAATAGCTCATTTCATTCCAGTTCGAGTATATTACTAGATGGATAAATATGCTGAAATGTATATAAAAAAATAGTTAGATTGCATGGAGTGCCGATATCGATAGTGTCTGATCGAGACCCAAGGTTCACCTCAAGATTTTGGAAATCTTTACATGGGGCATTGGGTACTCGATTGAATTTTAGTACAGCTTTTCATCCGCAGACAGACGGGAAATCAGAGAGAGCTATTCGGATACTAGAGGATATGCTGAGGGCATGTGTAATTGAGTTTATGGGATCATGGGAAAAATATTTTCCTTTAGCAGAATTTGCGTATAACAATAGTTATCAATCAAGTATTAAGATGGCTCCATATGAAGCTCTGTATGGGATAAAATGCAGAACACCATTAAATTGGTTTGAATTAAAAGATCGAGATCTGGTTGAACCAGATTTGATGAAAGATATGGAGGATAAAGTGAAAATTATCCAGAGTAATTTAAAGATAGCTTTGAATCGACATAAGTCCTATGCATATTTGAAAAGGAAAGAAATAGAACAGAAAGTGGGAGACAAAGTGTTTTTGAAAGTATCACCTTGGAAGAAAGTATTACGTTTTGGGCGAAAAGGAAAACTGAGTTCGAGATTTATTGGACCGTATGAGATATTGAAAAAAATTGGACCCGTAGTTTATCAATTGGCCTTACCTCTGGACATGGATAAGATCCACAATGTTTTTCATGTATCAATGCTTAGAAGGTACAGATCAGATGCTGCGTATATTATCACTCCTGAGGAGATAGAGATTCGACCAGACTTGATTTATGAGGAAGAACCGATACAAATTTTGGCAAAGGAAATCAAGGAATTACGTAACAAAAGGATTTCTCTAGTCAAAGTGCTTTGGCAGAATCACAAGGTGGAAGAGGCTACCTGGGAAAGGGAAGAGGATATGGAAAAACCGTTTCTACATCTTTTTAATTCAGGTACTCCTTTAAAATTTGAGGACAAATTTTATTAAGGAGGGAGAAATGTAATGCCTCAAAAATTTATTTAAGTGTTAAATTGAAATGATTTAAAAATACGATGATTTATTAAATTAAATAATGAAAGATGAGGATGAATAGGATCATATCTTAGACTAAATTGTAAGAGATGATGATTAAAAGGATATTTTGGTCATTTGGATTAAATTGAATTTAATATTCAATTAATGGGGAATTAAGATAAGAGATAAGATGAAGAGGGGAATAGGAAGTCAACCCTTTCATATTCTTCTCTTCTTGCCGTGGAAAACTCTCCCCTTCAGCTCAAAGATCGAAATCAAGCTCCCGAGTCTAGCAAAACGAAAGGCAAAGACAAAGTAGCTTAGTAATCGGAATTGTGTATTAGAAATAATAGCAAGGTGAACCAGGTGAGTGCATTTAATTATGTGCGTACATGTGATAATAGTTAAAATAGCATAATTTATTGATGTATGTATAGTGATTACCGAATAGCACTTTGTGTGCTAAAATGATAAGGAAATCATACTGAGTGTATAGATTTCCATATGGAGCACTGAATGTGCTAAAATGATAAGGAAATCATACTGAGTGTATAGATTTCCATATAGAGCACTGAGTGTGCTAAAATGATAAGGAAATCATACTAAGTGTATGATTTTCCATATGGAGCACTGAGTGTGCTAAATGATAAAGAAATCATATTGAAAATATGGATTTCCATATAGGGCATATTATGTACTAAAACGGTAATAAAATCATACTAATGGTATGGATTTTCGAATAGGGCACTTTGTGTACTAAAATGAAAGGGGAAGTGTAACACCCCCAACCCGTACCCGACCCGGATACGAGTCCGAGGTGTCACATTGACTTTTCAAACTTTGACTCTTGACAAAATTCAAAGAAAATTTAAAACTTTCCTTAGAGTAAAAGAAGTTTAGTTACATAATTTGACCACAATAACCAAAATCGATCAGAGCATATTTAACTCAATCAATTAGTACATGCCAACTATATTCAAAATAACAAAAAACATTTAACTCATCTATTTTTTGATCTGAAATCTTGTAAGGGAGATGCTGACCTGTATTACTCCTCACAACTTCCATATTCACTTTCTGTAACCTGCGTGTGAAACACTCACACGCTAAGTCAATGACTTAGTGAGGCATAAAGAAAACACATCTAATGGAATTCATACCCACTAATCATGCATGACTGTTTTATGCTATCAAATTATATAACTCATTTACATATACATCAACATATATTCATGTATATTATGTAACAGATACCATAACCCCTATCACACATATATCATATCATGCACACATCATATCACAAATCATATAAATATATCACATACATTGTTCTCATATCACCAAGATATATATGTACTTCTACCATGTCATGAGAAATACACATATCATTATATCAAATTATGTTCTCTTTTCAAAGCCCATGTACACATGTGAGAACTATAGATATGTGAGTCTATAGAGGTTGTGCACTATGCTGTCACCACAGCTCATATAATTGCACCGAAGTGCCACGTAGAATTGCACCGGAGTGCCGCGTAGAATTGCACCGTAGTACCATATAATAATGTCCATAAGGACTACATATCATTCCTCAAGAATCATATACATATACTAGGGATCAAGTATGTGTCTCACCAGACTTCACACATGTTCCAAAGAATACATATATGTCCCGAAGGACCACATATCATTCCTTAAGAATCATATACATATTCCAAGGATCAAGTATGTGTCTCACCAGACTTCACACATGTTCCAAAGAATACATATATGTCCCGAAGGACCACATATCATTCCTTAAGAATCATATACATATGCCAATGATCAAGTATGTGTCTCACCAGACTTCACACATGTTCCAAAGAATACATATATGTCCCGAAGGACCACATATCATTCCTTAAGAATCATATACATATGCCAAGGATCAAGTATGTGTCTCACCAGACTTCACACATGTTCCAAAGAATACATATATATCCCGAAGGACCGCGTAGACCCTCAACTCTTGGCATGCCAACTATACCCCTAGCTCTCAAGACACATAACATGGGCATTTTCTTTTATACTTATCATTTCACATAACACATAGTTCAATTACTCATAGAACATTTTCATATGAGTCACATTTACATGTCACATAGCTTATATATTTTCTCACGTAGTTCCATAGATCCGTATCATATAACATATATCCCAAAGTGCACATAATCACATATATCATATCATATAGCTTAGATCATTTCTCAGATATTCATATAAACATACATATCATATCTTGTTCACATATGAGCATATATGCTTCATATAACACATAGAAACACCTAGAACACTTTCTCATAGCTTATATTAATTTTCAGAGTCCTTTCATATTACCTGATGACATATATCATATAGATATATAATAACAGATATCATATTATCTACCTTATGCTCCATTTCTTTGTATTCCCTTAGATTATAAATTATGTCGTATTTGTAAACATATATCATTTAATAGTATTTTTATTTAGGTACTAATTTAATCTCTTTACTTAATTCAATTTCATATATTCATTATAATCTTTTCATATAGCTCCATTATACTAATTCTCATAATAAATTATACCACTATGTACTTGTCCAACTCATGTTTCCATTATGCATATACTGTTACCCATGTTTACCTAGTTCATATCACTTCTTATAAACTCACTTTCATCATATTTTCATATTATTACATATTTTATCTCATAACCATGTATCCACATAGTCTTATATTTCATTATCATATTACATATATTTGTTCTCCTATGACTCTTAATAAACATCTATTTTTATTTCCCTACATCTCTCGACTTATCTTCTATATTCCTATAATTTCATAACTTATTTTATATCATTTTCCCTTTTCACTCACATAAACCATCTATTTATTTAGTTCAATTTCTCATGACTTCCACAATACTCTTTAATAAAACTTTGTAGCTCTTCAATTTAATACATAAACCATAGTTTCCTTTAATTTATCAATCTTCTCTATATAACTTATGTATCCTTATTTATGCCCTCGAATTCATACTATTCTCTTAAAGTCTCCTAACATTTCTCGTATAATCACTTATACCATATCATATGACTTATACTTGATTATCTTATTCTCTCATTTCATTTCATTTCTTATGACTCTATCATATAACTTATTCCATGTTCTTCCATTATTACATAATAAAGTCTTGCATAAATCATATAGCATATACAAAGCATATCATTATCTTTAGTCATGCATACATACAATCAATGTAATACATATAATCACATATAGTTATAACCAACACATAATCATGTCTATGACTTCATGCATATTACTCTAGGAAATAGACTCATCGCAAGTCTTATTTCCATTAAACACTACATGTCACTAGTATGCACTCACCTTGGCCTCACTAGTCAATTCCAATCTCTTATCTTTCCCTTGATCGATCTTACTTGCCAAATGTTCCGGAATTGCTTTACGCGCAGAATCTACATAAATGTACATTTTGAGGCAATCATTATATACCTACACCTTGTAATTGGATACTAGCAACTTAAACGAACTTATTAAACTCATATTCATAATTTTCCTTTAGGGTGGAATCGGTTCCCTCCTGTGGGGGTATCGATTCCCCTTTGACATTCTATAAATTCTGGTTCGTTTGAGGGGGTATCGGTTCCCCTTGAATGGGTATCGATTCCCCTTGCCCAGAAATCACATTTTTGAGCTCGAAATTCACTTCATTTCAGCTTAAACCTTCATATTTTACTTCCTTTAATATTCCTAACTTCCATACTCATATTTAAACTCATTTCTATTCCATAATCACTTATTTAAACCCAAAATTCCATCATTTACATGGCATTCAAGAATCACACTAAATTTTCAATGTGTTCTAATTCCAATTCTAACACTTCATACTTCTTAATTAGATTGATGACAAGTCAAATTCATCCATAAAACTTCAACAACCATACCATATCAAAATTTCATCTTAAAACTCATATTACAAATTCCTTCTTAATTCCTTTATCTTATTGTTTAAATCACATATAAGCTTTCCTTAAGCTTATTTAATACCCAAAGAATCAAAACTATGCTTAAAACTCAAGAATTGACCAACTGAAATTAAACTTACCTTTGCCATGGAGCTTACGGGAAGAGAGGAGGAAGGAGATGACCCAGTTCCAGAACTTTCTTTTCTTCTCACCCTTTCCACGTTTTTATCACCTTAAAAGAAAGATAAAAATCTTTCTGGTCAAATGACCATTTTACCCTTAATTTCCTTTAATAATTACTAAATAACCTTCAACATATATTTCCAATAATCATTAAATTATTTCATTCTTCTACGTTGGTCACCAAATTCTGAAACTTTTCAATTTAATCACTAACCCGGTATTGCGGATGTTATAGGAAGCATACTAAGTGTATGATTTTCCAAATGGAGCACTGATATTGCTAATATTAAAAGGAAATTACTTGAATTGTATGAATTTCCTATGGAATGTATGGATTCCAATAATGATTGATAAATGAGTTAATGGCATCAGTAATGTAGATTATAGTATATTCATTGGAATTAAAGATTCCTTGGAGATTAAATATCATAAGATAATATGTACGTAAAAATGTTATTTGTGATTATTTATGCCTCACTAAGTAATACTTAACGTGTGTTTATTTCACGCGTAGGTTGAATACAGCTTGTAAGGAGATATTTGGATATTCAGTCAAGATCGCCTCATCAGTAATCATATGACATAATGAACTGTTTTAGTTATATTTTAGTCGGCAAGTAATAGATTTTAATAAAAATGTTTTAAATGACTTTAAACGTATTTATGTAAATGGTAGCTGTATAGTGATGCACGGTTAAATTTTTATGAGTTTTATGCATGTTTGCAGAAGTTACTGTAGCAGTATTGTAGCAGTGTATCGATGCACTGTAGCAGTTCATCGATACACATTTTTTATTTGAAATTTTGGTGCATCTATGCACTGTTCACGGTACTGTAGCAGTGCATCGGTATACTATTCACTGTTCACTATTCATTTAAAAATATTTAGTTTTAAATTTGTTATAACGAAGCATAATGCATATGATATGATATGATATTATCATAATATCATTGACCATTTTTAAGAGAATAAATTTGTACGAATTTTTATATAGTAAACTGTTTCGAAAGTGATGGGACATCTGTATCTTGTATACATAAAGGTATACGGGAGATGGGTGTTACAGTAACACCTTTTTCCAAGGTGATATTTTAAGAAATTTATTTTCACCGACTTGATACCTAATATCTTTCATCTTTAGATCGAAGTAAGACTTTTGCGATGAGTAGAAATCTTAAGATTATCCTTAATAACCTTCACTTTATCTTCGACTTTTTTGATCAAGTCAAGTGCGATAATATCACGATCCTTAAGTTTATACCAATTCAAAGGAGTTCGACATTTCCTTCTAAAGTGCTTTATAAGGAGCCATCTTGATACTTTCTGATAATTATTGTTATAAGTGAACTCAATTAAAGGCAAATACTTCTCTTACGAAACTTTAAACTCAATTGCGCATGCTCTAAGTATATCTTCCAAAATTTGAATGGTTCACCCAGATTATCCATCCATTTGAGGATAAAAACAGTAATGAAATGAAGCTGAGTTTACAGGGAATTATGTAAAGATTTCTAGAATCTTGAAGTGAACCTTGGATCTTTGTTCGACATAATAGATACCAACACCCCATACAACTCAACATACTTATACATAGAATAATCAGTTCGAATTGGGATGAAGTGTGTTACCTTAGTTAATCTATCCACAATCATCCAAATTAAATCCTTCTTGTTTGGTGTTGGTGGCAATCTAGTTATAAAATCCATCGTAACTTTTCCCACTTCCACCGAGAAATGAAAATTGGTTGTAACAATCCTGAAGGCACCTAATGTTATGCTTTGACGTGTTGACATATTAAACACTTAGAAACAAACTCAGTTATGGCTCTTTTCATGCCCAACCACCAATATCGACTTTTGAAATCTTGATACAACTTGTTTCCTCTTGAATTCTTAGTCAATGGGATACAATGCACCTCTGTAAGAATCTCTTGGTTTAATTCTTCATGTTCATGTATACAAACTCTTCCTCGATAATATAAATATCCATCAAGCTTAACTTCAAAGTCTTTAGTTTCTCCATTTTCAATTTGCTTTATCCTTGATAAACATTTTTTATATTTGTTTTGAATATCTTCAATTTGATCTAACAACGTAGGTTTCAACTTAAGTTCTACAACAATACATCAATCTCTTTCATAGAAAATTACATATTCAACTTGAGATTGGATCTAATGAAATTCCCTTATTTCGAATTAGCTCAATAATTAAGTATGAATGGGTAGAATCATGATCAATCAACATAAATATATGTTTATCAAAAAGTTTGAATGTACCTACAACGATTTTTGGATCATTACAATCTTCTTCAATTCAAATTGTAGACGCCTATTTTCATCCGGGTTAATTTAAAATGTTTTTTCTTATTAATTTTGGTATATTTTATATTATTATTATAATAGATTATCATTATTATTTTCTCTTTTTATTTTATTACTAATTATTATTTATTACATGTTATTAGTATAATATTATATATTATTAATATCACATATTATTATTTTTTATCATAAGTCTTTATTATTATTATTATTATTAACATTAGTATTATTATTATTATTATTATTAGATATACATATATTAAATAAATGAGTTTTATTGTGCACATCAAATTATTTTAAAAAAACCCCCAATTACAGACTTGAACCAAACAGCCCACAACTTTAACATATCAAAGGAAAACCCTAAGAAGCTCTAAAGTTTCCAGCTGCCATCTTTATGGTAAAGCTGGATTGCTTAATTTGGCTTTATTGTTTCGTATTAAAAAATACTTATCATATAAATTAGTCTCTAATTGATTATTAAAATATCATATTAATATTAAATATCAAAATTTTAAGATATATACTGTTCTAAATTTTTATCTAATTTAATAACTAGTTTATA
The DNA here is from genome assembly GCF_006381635.1 of Hibiscus syriacus. Taxonomy (NCBI): domain Eukaryota; kingdom Viridiplantae; phylum Streptophyta; class Magnoliopsida; order Malvales; family Malvaceae; genus Hibiscus; species Hibiscus syriacus. The sequence goes on along the minus strand of NW_024062800.1, from coordinate 6,698,203 downwards.
TAATAAAAAATATTATTTTTTATTTTTTTTAAATTTAAATAATTATAAGATAATATTTATTTAAAAACATTTTAATCATGAACAATATATATATATATCTCCTATAAATACAATTACACAAATTCTCAATTAAACTTTAGAAAGGTTAATTTTTTTTATCGATTATTAAAAAGTAGTGTTTATTCTTTTTTATTTTGACAATGTGAACACAAAATACAAGCGTGCAGTTGCAGCAGCAGGATTTTGGTCAACTGTAAGTGGGATTTTGTCTTTGAGAAGCGATCACGTGATGTTCTATATTCTTCTGCAGTGTCCCCACGTGCAAACTTAAGCAAATGCGGCCACAACACGTGTATTTCAGGCCTTCTGCTAGCTATTACATGATCATCGGCTTAATGACTCCCCCCCCCCCCCCAAAAAAAACATTTTACCTATTTTCCTAAATTGGTACTTCACGTTTTTTTATCAATAATGTCCTTAAAGTATACAAATGTTATTTATTTTATCCTAAAACTAAACGCAAATTCAACGATTGTAATATAAGTTTTACAATTTTGACGATCAAAGTGGAAGTATCTTAAAAATTCGATTATCTTGATTGTAGTTTACCCATAGTAATTTGCGCCGAATTACTGACTAGTGTGTACATGACTGGAGCCGAACGGACCGACCGACTTCAGGGCAGCGGGCAATCTGCCCGAGAAAATGAGCCTTTTCAACCTGTCAATCACCAACACGTCTCATTTTCTATCCGTACGAGAAACCTACAACCTTAACCCACCTTAACCCGTATACGTGGTTCGTACTCGCCGACCATATAACTATCGAACCCTTTCGGCTACCACGCGTGAAGTAAACTCTCCACATCAAGCGACTATGCAACTTTACCAACTCCAGTGTCATGATATTAAAGCTGTTAATTTTAAAGGGAGACCATATTGACTTTTTAGTGGAGCTCTTTGTTTCTTAGTCTTTGGTGTTTCTCCTTCCGCTAGAGGTTTTCTCTGTGTCTTGGTTTCTGCACGCTTTGAATCCATGAAATGGGTTTGCAGGATCTTGTCAAGTTTGCATTGATATGCTTTGATTCTCTTGCTTGGTATTTCTTTTCGAAAAAGTTTTCGTTTGATGTAATTAAATAATGGATTTTGTTAATGAAGTTCTGCTTTGGTGTGCAGGCCTGTCTTTGCTTTGGGTTATCCTCTGTAAGTATCCTTGTAGTTGGATTTAATGCTTTGATAAGTGTAGTTTTGCCTATTGAAAATTGGCGATTTGACTGTTAACAGACGTGCTTCCATTCAAGCAATCGAGACTAATTCCAACACCGACGCCAAGAAACTTGTTACCTACTGGATTATCTTCTCGTTGATTTCTCTGTTTGAACATGCTTTCATGGGGGTCCTTCAATGGCTACCCTTCTGGCCCTACATCAAGCTAATGATTGTCTGCTGGATGATGATACCCCATTTTGACGGCGCTTTCTACGTCTACAACCACTTTATTCATCCATGCCTCTATATGGATTTGCCGACTATAATTAACCGGTTCAAGAGGCTGCAACAGCTGCTTTTGAACAATATCCTTGCTGATGAATATGCCAAGGCACACAGACCACCTGAAGCTCTAGATAAACTCATTGCTAACGAGGTAATAATGCTATCCATAGGCACATGGGCAGTTATTCGGAATATTTAGGGTTAATGGCTGATACGAATATATACACTTTTTTCTGTGTTTCGAGGATGATATATTGTATTTATGTGTGAACATAAGTATCAATCATGAGTATATGTTTTTGTTTATTTTTATATATGGAGAGTTGAGCACCACATAGGATAAAAAAGAAGGAAAGATACTGCTTATTGAGCACAAGCTCTGTCTTCTATATGATCTAATGTTGTGTTTTACAATGCAGCCAAAGGGAAGTGAGGCTAGCATATTGCAGAAAGACATAAAACCTGTACGATTATCAGAGAAAACAGAAGTTGCTCCGGTGAACCAGGTTTTATGTTTTTGTCATAATGTTATGTTTCACAATTCATTGCCTCGTGTCCCTCTACAAACACTTGATTACGAGTTTTATGTTTTGTTCATAACCAGCCTGATTGAATGCTGAATCACTTTGCAGATTCCGCCACCTGAACCCGATGCTGTTCAGGCAGTGAATAATAAGATTGCACTTCCAGAAATCAACAGAGAAGCGGGTTTCAATCTTACAGAGATACCTTTGGAGAAGCAAGTTCAGAAGGAATGGACCTGTGCTATGTGTCAGGTGAAAGTCAGTAGTGAGATAACCTTCAATAGCCATCTCCAAGGAAGGAAACACATGAATGCATGTGAGAACTTAATAAAGGCAAAGAACCAGCCTTGCAATGGCAAAGCTGGTTCTGATTCGGTGCTTAAAGAACCTTGGAAAGATGGCTCGAGCAGCAATATTCAGGAAAGCCAAAGGAAGCAGAAACTAATTCCCAAAGGACAGGCATCTGCTGCTGCTTCAGTGGCGCCTAAGAACACTGATATTCCCATCAATAATGCATCCACATGCTACAAGGCAGTGAATACTAAAACCGAAACAGGCCAACGTAACCTGCCGAAAGAGGAATTGAAGAAGTCGGGAAATCGAGTAAAATCAAGTGATAATGTACAAGGGCAGCAATGTGTTAGAAAGGAACATGGTAAGACTAAAATCTCTCGGTTTCGGTGCACCATATGTAATGTAACCTGCAGTGGATCAGAGGACTTAAACTGTCATCTCTGGGGAAGGAAGCACTTAGAGCAGATTAAGAAACTGAATAATCTTTGAAAAGGCAAGCTTACTTGAGTCGAGCAGCTGAACTTGAAATCTCCACAGATGTGAAGCTTAAGAAACATGATGTCTCTCTGAAAGAAATCTCATAAGATTTGGTGTCCTTGAAACATTGCTTTTTACTATAGCATCAAAGAGTTAGCTTGATAATATGGTGGATTGTATAGTTTCTGGATTTTCTTATTATCCAACTGACCTACTCCTTCCATCAATCAACTGGACATTGTTACTACAATCGATCCTATAATGATGTTTCGCTTAATCCTGTAATGTTTGATAACAGGACAGGTAGGTCTGAGCAATTTTAGATATATCCATCCTACTTTTACCATACCTGAAGTAAAACAAACATGAATAGGTAACAAAAGAGAGTCTGATGCTGGAAACTTTCCATATGTCAAAATTTCAGGCTTTCACAGTACTATTTTGGCAATGAAATATTCTCATGCAAAAAACAAGGAAACAACCACAGTCAAAACCAAATCTGAAATATAATCGGATGAGAATTCGAATCTCTTAAATTTAGGGGAACTTGTTGTATAAACCGGGACAAAAATGATGTAAAAGAGGGAGGGGAATGGAAAAAACAATGAGAGGCAACCAACACATTTGTATTTTAGAAATTAAATTTAATAAAAAAAAAGGTTTTTACTCCCCTTTGTTCTTCGTTTCCTTTGATCATTTTTTCTTGTTATTCCCAACATATTCTGATCATGAAATCCAGTGAAAATGTCACCCCGATGAATCTGCAAAAAAAAAAAAGAAAGAAGTGAGAGTGATATATATAACGAAAAATTAAAAAAAAGAAGGGAAAGAGCCTTCCCTTTTAGCCGGTGATGGAGACGACATTCGAGAGCTGTTCTCGGCGATCCCAATGATGAAACGGGAGAAGGAATGGTGGAGAGAAACATACCTCGAAATAGGAGCGATCCAACGACTAACAGATGCGGATCGGAGGCAGTAAAGTTGGATGCTTTTATTCATTTTCACGATAATAAGAGTTTAGGAGAAACGGGTCTCATATTCGAGCTCCTGTGGTCGAGACGAGCGTCCCGTAAAATTTGGTCCCCATCGGAGACTGGCGGCGATGATGATGATGAAGGTCTTCAATCGATCGACCATTGTGATTGAAGATGAGTGGCGAGCAGCCGACGGCCCTCTAGAGAGTGGAGAGCCTCTTTCTTATCAAAAGGAAGGAAGAAGTTTGGTGCTTTAAAAGAAGTATATAAAGCCATCCAAAATGACGTAGTTTTGGACCCAAAACGATGTCGTCGATTTCGTTGCACCTGATCTATAGCCTGACAAAATACTCAGGGGAAATCATGGTTGCAGTCCTCCATTTTCCTCAATAATTCATTTCAATCCTTCTTATTTAATTTATTTTTTCTAAATTCTTTAGTTTACATAATATTTTGATCTAACTTTTTTATTTGTTTGTTTATTCTCAGGTTCATTTTAACGGATACATCTAACACATTTTTATCTATTTTATTTTAAATTCACTTTATTTATTTGGTCATTATTTGTATCCATTCATTTTATTTCACTTCTAATTCTTATTATGTAGAATTTAATGCATTACTTTAATTTTGGATTTTTTATATATAAATTTTACTGATTGTTTTTATTCTGTCTTATTTTAAGATAAGTCATTTTTATTTTCTCATAATATTTTATATTTTAGTAATAATTTTTTACAGGTTCTTTCCCCAAAACGGGTTATACTTATTTCTATTTTCTTCTTTTCTTTTATTGTTTATTTTATGTTTTTAAATTAGATTTTTAACATATAATATTTTTAATCTAAATATACTCTTTTCTTTATTATTTTAAGATTTCTTTACATTAAGACCCCATAAGGGCGACTCCATCAAACCACAACTCAATACCCATTCGAAGTTGTACTTCAAAGAGGGGTTCACCCCGACCTTAAAGACGCTTTGACATCTTGGCAGCTCTACTGGGGACATTAAAGAGTTAGGCCATAGTTGGTTAGTTGTTATCTTTAAAATTTTTCTTATTCAATTTTTGATCCCATTTGGTTCATATTTATTTTACATATAAATAGATGTACTAATGTGTGTTTTCAGTGTTTTCATTTTTTTTTCTTTTCAAAATTTCATTTCTCAAGATCTATACCCAAGCTCCAACCTTTTTAAGTGGGGGTGAAACCGACACTTTCGTGATAATTTATTTTATGCATGGATGCAATTAGCCTTCAGGTTCATATACCTTATGTCTTCATAGGAATTTATTTGTCGCATAGACATAAGAGAATGTATCCTCTTGAGTTTAACTTGATCCACATAAGCATGTGATGAGTTTAGAATTGAGGGTCTGGTATGCCCAATGGGGCACTGACAAAGAGAATCCGTGTCCCTTTTAGAATTAAATTGCGTTGTTGTGGAGAATAGAGCCCACCCCAAAGCCACATGCAAACCCTAGGATGATTGTTTACTTATTTTCTGCTTTAATTTCATTATTGCAAACATGCGAACTAGAAATTTATGCAATTAGGTTATTTTCTATTAGAAAGCATGCAGGATAGAAAATCATGATTGTATAGGAACAAAAGCATGTGGGTAGATATCATACGGGGTAGGAATTGTTATAATGTTTGTCTTAATTATTAATTCACCATCCAACTTATTTTCTTTTGTTTTTTTTTTGTCTTTCTTTCTTTTTCCTATCATTTGCATAATCACATAGAGGTGTTGATCTGTGAAGTATTTGTCAACTATGAATAGTTTTTATTAATGAACAAAGGGGTTGTGATGCAAGAGGTCAAAAACGTGGAAGTACAACTATGATCTAAGAAGACTCGGAAGGAGAAAGGAAACATGCTCCAAGATCCAGCAGAACGACGTCCATGAGTTGTGAAGCATGTAGGGCAAACAGAAGCGTAAGAAAAAGAATTTCTATCAACATCTAATTATGTACAAATGGAATTGGCTCTAATTCGAGCACTAATAAAGATCTGAAATTCGTGGTACAACTGAAGACATGATGTCCATTATCGAGGAACACACAACTTTTTTACACTATGATCCAAACGAGTCAGTTTTGTTTCAAACTTTACAAAGGTTGCGGGAGTAGATCTAGTTAAACAAAAGATAATGATATTAAAGACGACTCTCCAAATCATTGAACGTGAAGTCCAAAAAACGTAGAGCAATATAACAAGAAAATGAGTGAACTTCATATAGTCTCATACAATGGAGTATATCAATGGCACTTTTGATGGGAACAATCTTAAAAAAAAAAGAGAAGGTAAGAAATACAATCATCCGAGAGTTCCTAGATCAGGGTCACAAGACGTCTCATCGCATGAAAGTCTCACAAGAGGAGCAGAGGCACTAAGATATGGTACTCAGCTAGTGACCAATGAAGCAAGAAGACTTGTCAACATGTTTAAAGTCATCCAAAGTTTAGAAGTTTCAGCTCAAGTGTACCTCTAAAATATTTTTTTGTCTCATTGTAATAAAACTTTTTTCCCAAATGAGGGTTATTTATTATGATAGGAACTTTTGGATCAATGCCTCGAAATCTTCATGCATTAATCATACATTTTGCATTTTAATTTCATTAGCCTTTTAATTTGCATTCATTATACATATGTGGCTAATGAAGAATGCTTTGTTGTGAAAGGAACAAGCATTTGATTCACTACATCCCACAACACTTGATCCAATACAAAGTAAATGGAACAAAGATTGGAAAATCAAAAGATGATCTATTGAGACTGCAACAAGATATGATCCATAATAAAAAGATTGTCTGGATTCCATTGCGTATGGTCAGGCTTCTATGATTAGCTGAATAATCAAAGAATTAGTTGGATTGAATTCTGCAAACATCCCTGGGGCAAGGATTTTTGAAAGAGCGGAGGCACAACTGGCACCACGATTTGTGCTTAACAACTAGATTACTAAAGAATCACCTACGGTTTTCAAATCTTTTCAAAGTAATACCCAAACTTTCCCTAATTGCTCATACCTAAGGCAATAGGTACTTTTTTTCAGGATGAATAAACTATTATTTAGTTTCGTTAAAGGATGCATTCTGAATTTTTATCTAACAAACGTCTTCTCTATTCATTAATTCTTTGTGAATATATATAATATTTATTTCTACATTTTATGTGAGAAAGTTTCTCTCCCATGTATATATATATATATCTTTTCCCTCACTTTTCTTCAGGGCCTTAGATATTAATGGTATGGATAACAATGACATTAACCCAAAAATTGATTTTGAGTAATCTATATGTCTTGGAGAACTTGATAAGTATGAATGATAAAGGGTATGACTTGCCTTCAAAGTTATTGAAAATGGTGGAAAGAAATGATAAATAGATTATGCCTCATAAAGAAAAAATCGAAATCTTGGGATCTAAGGAAGAAAAGAATGAGGCATAACTCTTTCTGTCAAAGCATGACAAAGTTCGATCGAGTTATTCCAAGAATACAAAGATATGTTCACATGGACGTATCAAGATATGTCAAGGCTAGACACACACATGGTAGTTCATAACCTACCAATCAAGTCATAATGCAAGTCAATGCAACAATAACTTAGACAAATGAGACCCAAAGTGCTTTGGTGGCCAACATCGAAGTGGTGGCCTTTAGATCTCACCATCTAAATGAAATTGAAATAGAAGACAAGATGGGAAGAATAAGCTCTATAGGGAAAAATCAAAAAAAGAAAAAAGAAAAAAGAATCATAATGCATTAATTATTTTTTTTTTTGAATAAAAGATTAATTCTGAACATCTATGCCCTGAGGATATTTCTTTCACAAGGATCTTTATGTATGAAATGATTAATGTTGTAACCAGTTTTCGTCCGAGCACGAAATATTTATTTGGCGGGAAAAGAGATGTGAATAAATGGTTTTGAAAATAATTTGGGAGTCGCCATCGGCCTTTTGGGTCAGGTAGGTCGAATACTTAAAAAAATATCTTTTAAAAGAGTTTTTAAGAAAACATCAATTAAAAGATAAACTGATCTACGTTTTAACCAAAAATTCGTTCTTTTTAATAATAAAAAGGGATTCGTGGTCGGTTACGTTTAGGGAAGGATTAGCACCCCTACAACGCCCAAAATTGGTACTTTTTAATTATAAATTGTCTCTATTATTAGAAATTCAAAAATTCAAAATATATTTAATTTATAATCCTATTATTTTGAAATTATAATTATGAGAAGAAAAAAAATTATATATATTTATAAATAAAATATTTATTTATTTAGAAATATCAGAAAATGACTTCTAGGTGTCTTAAGACAACTCTTTTCTTCGATATTAATAAATATTAATATAATAATTTGAACAAAATTAAATTATAATTTTTTTATAATATTTAATTTTAAAATACCAGAATAGGACATCCAGTTGTATTAAGACTGCCATTTTCTTCGATATTGAAAAATAAATAAATAAACATTAAAATATGATAAAAATAATTTATGTAAATAATATAAATTATTATTTATTATATATATATTTATATGACTATATAATAATAATAAAAATAATATTTAAATATATAAACAAGTAAAATTAAAACAATAAAAATATAATTAGAACTACATATTTAAAAGCAGTAAAATAAATGAAAATATTTAAAATTAGTGACTAAATTATAATAAAATTAAAATTAAATACTTAATTCATAATTAATTATTTAAAATTATAGGGATTAAACATGCCATTTTCCTTATTTATTAATTTGGTGACTAAAATAAAATTATATAAAATTCGAATATCAGATTAAAATAAATTAAAAATATATACTCAGGATTAAAATATTATTTATTAAAACTAAAGGACTAAATACGTATTTTATCTAAAATATTTATAATTACGGTTAAGGGCTAAAATATAAATAAATAAAATTTAGAGACCAAATTAAAAGGATTATGAATTTTATTTAGTGACTAAAATGTAAGAGTTACAAGTTAGGAGGGCTGCGGAAAGGGTTTAACCATACATGTAAATTACGCATATACCCCTTCCCAAAACGACGTCGTTCGGGAAGGGATATATATAACCCTTCATAGCTGGCCCGAAGGGCCAGCAGCCTCATTCTTCATTTCTTCTTCTCTCTCAAAAAAGAGAGAAGAAGAAGCTCTCTCGGTTCTCTCTAGCTTCCCTTATCGGAGGGAAGCCGGTTACCGGGCGGAAGCCGTCTGCCGCCGTAATCCCTGTCGCTGGCCACCGCCTCCGGTGGCCGGAAATTTCCAACTTTACCTAAAATATAGATCTAAACGCCCTAAGATCGAATCCGGTCTTTGTTTTCCCTAAAAACCCTTAGGTTCATGTAGATCTAATTTTTTTTACCTTCGGCTTTCGGCTTTCTGATGACGCGAGGAGGCTCCGACGACTATGGTTTCCTCGATAAGTTTCTCTATTCTCTCTTCTTTTGATTTCTGTGGTCTACTGGTTGTTGTGGTTGTTCTTCCTCTCCTCTCCTTTTTTTTGGCAGGGGCTCGGTGGCTTTTATAGCCACCACCGGTGATGGCTTCGGACCGGTCTAAAAGGAGTTCTTCGGTGAGTCACTGGACTTCCAGTGGTGACTCACCGTTTGGGGGAGACGTGTGCGGCTGGAGTGGCTCTTCTGGAAGCCTTCGACGAGACGTGAAAGCGGTGGAGATGGTGGGAGCAGCTGCGGCGGCCGCGTGGCCCTAGGGTATCATACCCTAGGGTTTGCATCTAGAGGAGTGTGGGTCGTTGGATCTCTCAGATCCAACGACTGAGATGATGAGGCGGCGACTAGAGCTAGGGTTTAGAAACCCTAGCTGAAACCACAAATGTTTAGGGTTGGGTTTGGGCTGGTTCTGGTTGGGCCTGGGATTTGGGCTTGTAACTATTATTTTTTTAATAATAATAATAATATATATTATAATAATAATAATTATAATAATAATAATAAATAAAAATGGGTAAAAAAGTTAGTATCTTCAGCTGCCCATCTTTGCTCATTCTTGTGTTAACAAGAATAGGGCAAAGACGAAAAGATAATAAATTTTTTTATCCATTTGGCTTCACTTGATTATGATGGAGATGTTGAATAAATTCTTTTCTTTCTTCAGATGAGTCTTCTCATTATGAACTTTCCGATGGGGATGAAGTTGACCTATTTCCTTCTGTGATAGAGTCATTCAAAAGGTTGAATAAGCTCTTCTCATTGTGAACTTCTTCTTCTTCAGATGAGTTCTTCTCATTATGAACTTTCTCTGGAAAGGTTGATGCTAATCTATCTATTTCTGTAATAGAATTATGCAAAAGGTTGAACAAGCTCTTCTCATTGTGAACTTCTTCTTCTTCAGATGAGTTCTTCTCATTATGAACTTCTTCTTCTTCAGATGAGTTCTTCTCATTATGAACTTCTTCTTCTTCAGATGAGTTCTTCTCATTATGAACTTCTTCTTTTTTAGATGAGTTCTTCTCATTATGAACTTCTCTGGAAAAGCTGATCATCAAGTGATGGATTTGAGCAAAAAGTTGAACAAATTCTTCTCATTATGAATTTCTTCTTCTTCAGATGACGAGTTCTTCTCATTATGAACTCTACCTGGCAATGTTAATCCATCAAATGATGAATTTAAACAAAAGGTTGAACAAATTCTTCTCATTATGAACTTCTTCTTCCTTCTTCAGATGAGTTCTTCTTATTATGAACTCGAACTGGTAATGCTGATCCATTGAATGATGATTATAAGCAAAAAGGTTAACAAGTTCTTCTCATTGTGAACTTCTTCTTCCTTCTTCAGATGAGTTCTTCTTATTATGAACTCGAACTGGTAATGCTGATCCATTGAATGATGAATTCAAGCAAAAAGTTGAACAAGTTCTTCTCATTATGAACTTTTTCTTCCTTCTTCAGATGAGTTCTTCTTATTATGAACTTTCTCTGGAAAAGCTGATCCATCTAATGATGGATTTGAATCTTTGCTAAAATCTTTGAAATTCCTGTTAAAATTCAACATGGATGAGAATGAATGAAAATGCACCTATTTTTGAAAATGCCTAAATATGATGCATGAATGTTAAGTTATTTGATTTCAGATTGGTGAACTGAGTATTTCTTCAGTTGTAGAAACCCAATAAATCTTTCTTCTTCAAACCAGAGAATCTATCATCTTTGACAAATGTAGATGTAGATATAATGTCACAAAATCTCTTAAGAATAAAACTCAATAGTATAGGCTCTTGAAAAGCTTGCATTCATGCAACATGTTGATTCTGATAACAACTCATCTGATTATGAAGTGATCTTTCAAGATGATTTCGTAGATATCGATAGTTCTTTTAATACCGAGAAAATCTTGAATTTTGATTCTGATGAGGAGAGAAAACTGTTATACTTGAAAAGAAATGGGATTCTCAGAGGCTGAGGCTTCAATAGCCATGAAGAGATGTGGTTCAGATTCATCAATTACAAAATTGACAGATTTTATATGTGCTGCTCAAATGGCTAAGGCTGCTGACGCACTTCTTCCGGTAAAAGATAGGAAGCCATTATGTAATGATCCCAATTACAAGAAAGGTGAAACTTGGGCTATGATTTTTGGGAAAGAAATAAGCAGAAGAAGCTTGAAAAGAAGCTTCTTAATGAAGACAATCATGCAATTCATCTTTTAATTCCAATGATTGGTTCTGTGGTTCCTACCGAACCAGATCAGATAACTCAAAGAAAACTTCCAGAAGATGCTATTGGGTCTCCTTATTTCTACTATGAGCACATTCATCTTGCTCCAATTAATGTTTGGACTGGAATATTATAGTACTTATTCGATGTAGAGCCAGAATTTGTAGATTCGAAGCATTTTCATGCTACTACACTGAAAAGGGCTATATTCATAATTCTGCCAATTGAGAACAGATTTTATCTTATTCTACTTCCTCCATGTGTTGATGTTTTTCCATTGAAAAAGAAATGATGGCCTTCCTTCGAGTGTCCAAAAGTATGTTCTTGATGAGTGCTGAAAATGGAATCTGGTATGGGTTGAAAAGAATAAAATTGTTCCACTTGAATCTGATGAGGTGGAAATGCTTCTAGGTTTCCCTAAAAAACATACACAAGGATCTGTATAGAGACATATTCCATGGTGGTATCAATGACCTGTCTCTTTTCTCTGGGATCAATGATGCAAAGGTTGTCTTTTACTGTCTTGGCATACTTTTGAAAATAGATGTGCAAGAACTGAATGATGATCGGTTGGAGCAATTGATGAGTAGTTTTAACGGACTCGACCTTGTTGTCGGTGGCATCCAGCGTAACAACCTTACTGGAAGAAATAAACATCATTGTGATGGGCTTGAAGATTTTTGTTGGTGCATTTACTTGCAATGATTGCTACAACAAACTGTCTCTTCTGCTGCTCCAATATATCCCACTCTTTTCGAATCATGGAACGGTTTAGTTGACAGTAAAACTTGTCATCTTCAACTTTTGGAATATTGTAACCAATGTTACCCTATATAACCAGAGTGCAGATAATGACTTGTTCATGGCTTTATGATGGTGATAATTTGCTTACTTTGTATTACATGCCTTTAAAAGTATTAACATAAAGTGATATTCATAAATCTTTAACTTATTTCAAAATTATGTTAATCCATTTACAAAATAAAAGAATAAATTGAATTTTCGAAAATAAATTGAACTTGGTAGATAGAATTGTATTCAAAGTTATGGCAAGCATAAGAATGATAAAAATTCAAATAACTCAACAAATTATTAGCATAAGTATTTCTAAATTAATCAAATTGACACAATTTAGAGTAACGATGTAAGCTTTTGTCTGGAAGATCTCAAACGTTGTCAAAATACTTGTAGATGTGAAGTTTCTCCCAAACTGTCAAAATCTTAAGAGGGTTCAATTGCCAGATACCTAATATCAATATTCATTTGAGCCGCCCATTCAGGTTTTCAACTCAAATCATTCCTTTGGTTACAAGATGCCCTTTGCGAGTTTTCATCTTGACCCCCTTTTTTCTTTTTTTTCTTTTTTTTTTTCTTTCTTTTTTTTTCTTTCTTGTTCTTTTTTCTTCAAGCATAATATTTCTTGACAAAATCCGAGTTTATTGGATTTCTCAGAATTTTTCCATCCATTTCTGCCAAGATCAACGCTCCTCCGGAAAAAGCCTTTTTTACAACGTATGGCCCTTCCCAATTAGGCATCCATTTCCCATGGAAATCTTTATGTATAGGCAAGATTTTTTTTAGTACTAGATCACCCTCTTGGAATTCTCTTGGATGTACTTTCTTGTCATGAGACTTCATCATCCGTTTCTGATACATCTGTCCATGGCAAATAGCTTTCAATCTTTTCTCCTCAATAAGGTTCAATTGATCAAATCTAGCTTGGATCCATTCGGATTCATCCAATTTTGTTTCTCTCAACATTCAAAGCGATGGAATCTCAACTTCAATTGGTAAGACTGCTTCCATCCCGTAGACTAAAGAAAAAGGTGTTGCCCCAGTAGATGTTCGAATAGTAGTTCGGTATGCATATAAAGCAAAAGGTAACTTCTCGTGCCAATCTTTGTAAGTTTCAGTGGTCTTTGTAATGATTCTCTTGATGTTCTTATTTGCTGCTTCAACTGCCCCATTCATCTTTGGACGATATGCTACTGAGTTTGCATGTTTGATCTTAAACTATGCACAAAGTTCGGTCATCATTTTGTTATTCAGGTTCAGAGCATTATCTGTAATGATCCTTTCTGGTAAGCCATACCGGCAAACTATCTCTTTCTTTATGAATTTGCAGACTGTAGACCTCTTAATATTGGCATATGAAGCAGCTTCAACCCATTTGGTAAAATAATCAATTGCCACAAGGATGAAGCAATGTCCATTCGATGCTTTTGGTGTGATTGCACAAATGACATCTATTCCCCACATAGAAAATGGCCAGGGTGCTGTCATTACATGTAAAGGAGATGGGGGTACATGAATATTGTCTGCATATATCTGGCATTTATGACATTTCCTTGCATAATCAATGCAATCTGTGTGCATGGTAGCCCAATAGTATCCATATCTCATTATTTTTCTGGCCATGGAAAGACCATTTGCATGTGTTCCACATATTCCACTGTGTACTTCTTCAATGATGCTTCTGGCTTCGCTGGTATTTAAACATCTCAATAGCATTTGATCATTGCTTATTCTATACATAATCTCGCCATCAAGAAAATATCCAGCAGCCATTCTTCTCAAGGTTCTTTTATCAATTTCAGATGCATTTTGTGGATAACTTTGATTTTTGATATATTGCAGGATATCATGATACCATGGTTTACCATCTACCTCTTCTTCCACACTATAACAATGTGCAGGAATTTCATATACTTGCATTTTGATTGGCATCATATCAACTTTCTTAGTTGCCTGAAACATAGCAACTAATATAGCCAAAGCATCTGTCATTTGATTTTCTTCTCGAGGGAGATAATTGAAGGTGACTTTCTCAAATTCTTTCACTAATTTGAGGGTAAAATTTCGGTATTCCAACAATTTGGGATCTTTTGTTTCCCATTCTCCTCGTAATTGATACACCACTAACGATGAATCTCCATATATTTTGAGACATTTGATTTTTCTTTCTATAGCTGCTTTTAATCCCATGACACAAGCTTCGTATTCTGCCATGTTATTGGTGCAAAAGAACTCCAGTCTACTTGTAAAGGGATAATAAATATTTTCTAGAGAAATTAACACTGCCCTGATTCCTCGTCCCAAGGCGTTGGATGCTCCGTCAAAGTAAAGCTTCCAAGATGCAGATGCATCATTTGTTCCGACTTCTTCATTCATGGATATGCACAACAAATCTTCATCTGGAAAATTGAAACTCAAAGGCTGATAATCATTCATTACACGACTGGCCAGAAAATCAGCTATGACACTTTCTTTTATCGCTTTTTGGTTGACATATACAATATCAAACTCAGATAATAACATTTGCCATTTGGCCATTCTGCCTGTCAAAGCTGGTGATTCCATTAAGAATTTCAAAGGATCAAGTTTGGATATCAACCAAGTAGTATGATATAACATATATTGTCTGAGTCTTCGAGTAGCCCACACCAAGGCACAACATAATTTTTGTATTGGTGGATATCTAATTTCACAATCAGTAAATTTCTTGCTCAGATAATAAATAGCTTTTTCTTTTCTTCCAGATTCATCATGCTGTCCCAGTACACATCCCATCGAATTTTCAAAGACCGTCAAGTAGAGAATTAACGGTCTATCAGGCATTGGTGATACTAAAATGGGGGCATTGGATAAATATTTCTTAATAATATCCAAAGTTTCTTGAC
Organism: Hibiscus syriacus; assembly: GCF_006381635.1. NCBI lineage: Eukaryota > Viridiplantae > Streptophyta > Magnoliopsida > Malvales > Malvaceae > Hibiscus > Hibiscus syriacus. The sequence continues at coordinate 6,683,064 of NW_024062800.1, read as the reverse complement.
ATTCATCATTCCAGACTTCAGGATTGTTCTTTCGAAGTAATTTGAACACTGGATCACATTTGTCAGTTAATTGAGAAATAAACCGAGATATATAATTTAATCTTCCCAAAAAGCCTCGTACTTCTTTTTTTGTATTGGGTGGTGGAAGATCTTGAATTGCTTTTACTTTATCTGGATCAATCTCAATTCCTTTTTTGCTGAACACAAATCCCAAAAGTTTCCCGAAAGTTACCCCAAAAGTGCATTTAACGGGGTTGAGCTTTAATTGATACTTCCTCAATCTATGGAAAAGCTTTATCAGATTTTGAATATGTTCTTCTTCAGTTCGGGATTTGGCAATCATGTCATCTATATATACTTCAATTTCTTAGTGCATCATGTCATGAAACAAAGTTACCATGGCTCTTTGATACGTTGCCCCTGCATTTTTCAATCCAAATGGCATCACTTTATAGCAGAATGTGCCCCACATGGTTACAAATGTTGTTTTTTCCATGTCTTCAGGATTCATTTTTATCTGATTATATCCTGAAAAGCCATCCATAAATGAAAACCATACATGTCCTGCAGTATTGTCCACCAAAGTGTCTATATGGGGTAATGGAAAGCTATCTTTCGGACTAGCTTTGTTGAGATCTCTGTAATCCACACACATTCGAACTTTCCCATTTTTCTTTGGTATGGGAACAATGTTGGCTACCCATTCTGGGTATTTGGCTGCCTGTAAGAAACCTGCATTAATCTGCTTCATCACTTCCTCTTTGATCTGTAACAACATTTATGGCCTCATTCTCCTGAGCTTTTGTTGGACCGGTTTATATTCTGGATTGATTGGAAGCTTGTGCATTACTATATCTGTACTCAAACCAGGCATATCTTGATAAGACCAGGCGAAGATATCTTTGAACTCTTGAAAAAGATTTATCAATTCTTGTTTTATCTGGATTGTCAGAGTAGTACCAATTTTCACCTCTTTCATTTCTTTATCTGTTCCCAGATTTACAGTTTCAATCTCTTCTTTGTGAGGTAGAATTTGTTTATCTTCTTTTTCTACCAGTCTTAATAATTCAGTAGGAACATCACATTTCAGTTCATCCTTACACCCATTGATTTCTTCCAGACATATGGGCTGCTCTAAATTTATCTCTCGATTAAATTTAGGAATAAACATGCTATTAACATTGTGACACCTGCAAATTTAAGTCGGACATATTTCCGAAAGAATATAGTAAATTTATGTAATAAATAAATGTAAAATGTAAGAAAATGTAAAGAATGATTGCCATCTGAAAATTTTAAAGAAAATTTCTTATATTTAATATTAGGTGAACTTAACATAATTTCCTTTACAAGATAACAAAATGTTTTCATATTCTTGGGCCTAACATAAAGATTAGTTCTGAATATTACTCTGTGTTAATATTAAAAACTATAGGAAGGTCTTCAGTGGTCCAATTTTTGAGTGTTTCTCCAGGAAAACATGGGCGAATCCTATCCAAATATTTGCCAGTCTTGTTGTTATTCATGATCATGTTGATAAATAATCCATTCATAGCTTCTTCAACTATGCTTTGATCTTTCATCAACTTTTCTTCTTTAAAGGCCTCAACAAGCTGTTGTTCTACATTAATTGTTTCTCCTGATCTGAATGTGGTCTTCAACTGTGGGAAAAACATGTGTTCCCAAAGGATTTCTTTTCCTTTCAACCTTGCCTTTCTGTCTTCACACCTTCTTTTCATCTCTTTGTTCTTTTGCTGAAAATTGGACTTAAATCCAAGCCCAAAACGATCTTTCTTCATCTTTATACTTACAGGAACTGAAATCTCTTGAAGATTCTTTCCTAAACCTTTCCCAGCTTTAGCTCCGATGCCTAAAGTTTGTCGTACCGTCATTCCGGTGCAATCAGATAATCTGGGATATGGAATTTTGCTTCCTTCTGCAATAAAGGTTGCATTGACAAATTCAAGAGCTCGGAAAGAGCATTCAAGAGCATCATCATTGGTTTCAATATATGGAACATCACTTGTTATAGACGCAATGATTTCTTCTTCAGCTCCTACGCATATTAGTTGTCCATCAACAACAAATTTCAATTTCTGATGTAATGAAGAAGGAACGGCTCCTGCTGAATGAATCCATGGCCTCCCTAATAAACAATTATATGTAGGGTGGATGTCCATCACCACAAAGTCAATATTGCACACGACTGGTCCGATTAACAACGGTATTTCCATTTTCCCAAGCACCTCTTTTTGAGTACCATTAAAAGCTCGTACTACATTCTGATAACTCTTCATGTGTGATTTATCCACAGGCATTCTTTGAAGTGTGACTAGAGGCATCAAGTTGAGAGCGGATCCATTGTCAATCAATACTCCTGGCAAAACATGACCATGACAATGTGTAGTGATATTCAAAGCTTTTACTGACCCCATTCCGCCTTCAGGTATTTCATCATCCGTGAACGTTATGTAATTGTCAGCGGCTATATGTCCCACAATTCTGTTAAGTTTATTGAGGGATATATCTTCAGGGATAAAGGTTTGATTAAGCATTCTCATCAAAGCATTTCTATGTGCTTCTGAATTCATCAATAGATCAAGAATAGAAATTCTCGCTTGTTGTTTGTGTAGTTGTTCAACCATACTATACTCACTATGTTTCAGGAATTTAAAAAATTCTTGCGCTTGTTTTTCTGTTACAGGCTCATTGAATGCTGGAGGGGATTCATCATTAAATACCTTTTGGGGTATTACCATGGTTTTTCCTTTTGCTTTCACTTGTTCCGAGGCATTGGATGTTTCGGGAGAGTATGTAACATCCTCCATGTCGGGTGAGTGATTAATTTGCAAAGTTTCAACATTTGGTGATTAAAGTAGAATAATTATATAGTTTAAAAAGTATGGTTAGTAAATATGAGATGGAGGTAAGGACCAAATGGTCATTTGTAAGGAAATTTTAATTAAAATAAAATGTTATGGGGTTATATGAGAACCCGCGTGTGACATTAGGTTTCCAGAACCCTCCCATTTCTTCTTCCTTCTTCCTTATTTTCTTCTCTTACTTCTCTCAACGTGGAGCTTGCAAGTAAAGGTAAGAATCTGAACCTTGGTAGTTTCTTTGATTTTTAAGATTGGAAATGAAAGTTTGGATGTTATATAAGCTAAAGGAAAGCTTATATGACATTAAAACAACAAGATAAGTGTTTTAGAGATAGATTTGGAAAATGAATTTTTAGATGAAATTTTGATAGGAATGAGTTTTTGAAGTTTGAATAAGATTTTTTACTTGTCAAGAAGCTAACTAAGAAGTATGAGGTGTTAGAATTCAAATTAGAACATATTGGAATTTGGGTTGGATTCTTAAATTCTACATGGAGAATTAGATTTCTAGGTTTTAGAGGTATTTAATGGATAATAATTAGTTAAAGTAAGTGTATGAAAGCTAATAGTAGTAAAGAGAGTGAAATATGTATGTTTGAGCTGAAATGGGATGATTTCCGAGCTCAAAATAGGATTTCTGAGTTAGGGGAATCGGTACCCATTCAAGGGGAACCGATACCCCCTCAACGAATATGAATTTCCAGAATACTAGAGGGGAATCGATACCCCCAGGGGGGAACCGATACCCCCTCAACGGATATGAAATTCCAGAATACTAGAGGGGAACCGATACCCCAGGGGGGGGAACCGATTCCCCCATGAGAAAAAAAAGAGAAGAAAATAAAGAAAGACTAAGCTATTAATTTCTTAAATTAATAAGCTATTAAAGCTTAATTGCAAGACATAGACATCTGATGATCATCTTGAAAATTATGTTTATGTAGATACCGAGCCTACACAAGTTCGGGAACAATCTACCAGTAGGATCGATCGAGGAAAAGGCAAAGAAGTATAGGTGAGTGCATATGCATAGCATGATTATAGAAATATACTCCATTCTAGACTTGTGATAAGTCTAGATTTCATATCTTGGTACATGAGCATAGTCGGTATTATGAGACATGACATGAATTCATATAAAATGCATTATATGACATGACTATGTGGGAAAAGTTATGAGCTATGTGAAAAGGTAAGAATTTACATGTCTACGCGATATAGACTACTTGAAATGTAAAAGCCCATGTTATGTAGATGAGAACTATAGGTATAGTTGGCATGCCAAGGGTAGAGGGTATACACGGTTCTTTAGGACATATGTATATCCTTTGGAACCTGTGTGAAGTCTTGAAAGACACATACTTGATCCATAGTATATGTATATGATTCTTAAGGAATTCTATGTGGTCCTTATGGCTGTCCCTTTTTTTCCCATATGTATGGGGTAAGGGGGAGGTAAGATAGTAGGCTGCCCCCAACACCAGATTGAGAGCAACTTCCGTAGGAGACCTCCAAATTATGAAATGCCCTCCGTGGGACTTGGTCCTTATGGACATCATTATATGGCACTACGGTGCAATTCTACAGGGCACTTCAGTGCAATTCTACGGGGCACTTCGGTGCATTTATACGAGCTGTGGTGACAACATAGTGCACAACCCCACATTACTCAAATACCTTAGGTTCTCAATATGCTATCATGGGCCAATAAACTTATTAATACAGATTCATAAATGTTACAGTCATACGCTTACATGTATGGGTATTGATGATGTATACTACATTGATTAAGTACATGTTTGCATTTCATCTTATATGATCATGACATTTTCATTACAATTGCCTTATTATTATTGCCTCACTAAGTCGATGACTTAGCGTGTGAGTGTTTCACACGTAGGATCCGAGGAAATAGACGAGACAGGTGAAGCAGCTTGACAGTATTACTCCTGCAATCATCAGATCAGAAGCAACTTAATCAGTAGGTCATTTTGTTATGTAAATGGCAGTTGGCATGTAATTAAAGAGTTAAGTTGTGTATGCTCTGAATATTTTGGTAAACTTATATTACAGTATGTATATTATTGTATTTTCTTAATATAGGTTCAAATATTTTATTATTATTTATTAAGAGTTGTGTTTTAAAGTCAATGTAGTATCTCTGACTCATATCCGGGTTAGGTATGGGTTGGGGGTGTTACATTTAAACTCATATCTGAGTCGGGTATGGGTTGGGGGTGTTACATTTAATGGTATCAGAGCTATGGTTTAGCCGATTCTAGGCATAAACCAGAGTCTATAGAGTCTTTAAATGGAATACATGCCAACAAATAGTGAGAACTTCTGATCTGGTATAGTATGAGTATGCTGTTTTGCTAATAGAACAATGTGTTTATTCTTATTAGATGTCCGGACATAATAGCTCCCGAAGTGAAGCGGGAGAAGATAGGCATGCTGAAAGCAGTAATTCACCTGCCCTGGCCAGGCAAGGTGAAGAACAGGCATCTCAAGGAGTGCCTGTGCAAGATCAAGATACGTTCTTCAGAACGTTAGACGCTATTCTGACGCGTCTTCAACCTTCTGCTCCACTAACTCAAAGAATTAATGTAGCAAATGAGTTGAGAAGTTTAGGAGCTCCTGAATTTAAGGGAGAAGCTGAGGAAGGTACAGTGTCAGCGGATCTTTGGTTGAATGATTTGAAAATCATGTTAGATGGTCTCCACTGTTCCGAAGTGGAGAAATTAGATGGAGCTGTATCTTTATTGAGGGGTCAGGCGAGGATATGGTGGACGAACGTCACCATGAGAATGTCAACCGACCAGTTGACTTGGTCTTTGTTTTTAAAAGAATTTAAAAACAAGTATATTGGAGATCAGTTTATCCGCAAAATGAAACAGGAATTTATGAATTTGAAGCAGATGAGCCGCTTTGTGTATGAGTACGAATGTGAGTTTAATAAGCTGAGCAGGTTTGCAGCTGAGCTTGTGCCTACTGAAAAAGATGCTTGCGAGTGGTTCGTGGAGGGCTTGCGCCCTAGACTTAAAGAAATGTTGATAGTATTAAACTTGTCCTCGTTCCAGGAGGTGATCAATCGTGCAAAAGCTCTTGAAAGGGCTCAGAATGAAAGATTTGGGGACTCAAGAGTTCAGACATCAAAGAGGACGACTACTTATTCTGGTTCAACACCAACAAAAAGGGGAAGAGACTCGGGAATTCGATCACAAACTAGATCAGAATCAGTTGCATCGTCTGCTAGGGGAGCAAGTCAGGCAAGACCTATACAGACGCAGTCAGTGGAATCCGGTGCTGGGAGATCTACTCCGGGTCAAGGGAAACAGTGTGAGCACTATGGGAAAAACCATTATGGGGCTTGTCGTATGGCTGCTGGGACTTGTTTTCGATGCGGAGATGCCGGACATTTTGTCCGGGATTGTCCCTTGATTGTTGGTGAGCCGGCACCATCTGGAAGAGCTAGTTCTTTCTCACAAAGAGGACGAGGAAGAGGCAGAGGAAGGAACCCGTCTGAATTCTCTGCTCAACCTGAAGTTCGATCCACTGCTCGAGTATACAACCTAAAGACAAGTGAAGACCGTGATGACCCTGATATTATAGCAGGTACTTTTCAGTTGTATGATAAATTAGTATTGGTACTGATTGATCCGGGTTCTAATTATTCTTATATTACAAGTAAGTTAGTAAAGGAGTTGGGGATTCCCTTAGAAGCTACGAGTAATGAGATTATAGTAACAACTCCGTTAGGCCATAGTGCCCGGGTGAATAAAGTCTGTAAGGGGTGTCCCATAAAGGTTCAGGGAATTGAATTCCCTGCTAATCTGATGGAATTACCCTTTGACGAGTTTGAAGTGATTCTGGGAATGGATTGGTTGTTCCGTTATTATGGAGATGTTAGTTGCAGATTGAAAAAGGTAACTCTGAAAAGTCCAGAAGGAACAGAGATAAGTGTGAGCAGTGAAAAGTTTAATCCTTTAGCAAATGTAATATCAGTAATGTCTGCCAAGAAATTATTGCTACAAGGATGTCAGGGTTTTCTTGCAAATGTGATTGATTCAAGAGCTCAAGAGAAAAGGTTAGAGGAAATTCCAATAGTTCGAGAGTTCCCTGATGTTTTTCCTGCTGAATTGCCAGGATTACCTCCGGATAGAGAGGTAGAATTCCAAATTGAAATAATGCCGGGAACAGCTCCGATTGCAATGGCACCTTATCGAATGGCTCCGAAAGAATTGCAAGAGTTAAAGAATCAATTACAAGAATTGCTAGAGAAGGGATTTATCCAACCAAGTGTATCGCCTTGGGGAGCTCCGGTGTTATTTGTTAAAAAGAAGGATGGATCAATGCGCCTTTGCATTGACTATCGACAGCTCAATAAGGTGACCATCAAGAACAAGTATCCTCTTCCGCGCATTGATGATTTGTTTGATCAACTAAAAGGAGCTTCGGTATTTTCGAAGATCGATCTACGTTCGGGTTATCATCAATTGAAGATCCAGGAGAAAGATATTCCGAAGACGGCTTTCAGAACGAGATATGGTCATTATGAATTCATCGTAATGCCATTCGGAGTAACGAATGCACCTGCTGCTTTCATGGATCTTATGAACAGGATTTTTCAGCCCTACTTGGACCAGTTTGTTGTTGTCTTTATTGATGACATACTGGTGCACTCGAAATCCCATGAAGAGCATAGCACACATCTGAGGATCGTCTTGCAAATTTTAAGAGATAAGAAGTTGTATGCCAAATTGTCCAAATGTGAGTTCTGGTTAAAGGAAGTAATTTTCTTGGGGCATGTGATCTCGGCAGTTGGGATTAGAGTAGACCCTCAAAAGGTTAAAGCTATAATGGATTGGGAAGTTCCTAAGAATGTGTCTGAAGTTCGGAGTTTTCTGGGACTTGCCGGTTACTATCGAAGATTCGTTAAGAATTTTTCGATGATTGTGCTGCCTCTAACAAAGCTAATGAGAAAGAATGTACCATTTGTTTGGACTTCTGAATGTCAAGAAAGTTTCGAAGCTTTAAAGAGAATTCTGACGGAAACTCCGATATTGGTTCAACCGGAATCTGGCAAGAATTTTGTAGTATACAGTGACGCATCCCATAACGGGTTGGGTGTGTATTAATGCAAGAAGGAAAAGTGGTAGCGTACGCATCGAGACAGTTGAAACCACATGAAAGGAATTACCCCACTCATGATCTAGAAATGGCTGCTGTAGTATTCGCTCTCAGGATTTGGCGTCATTATCTTTATGGGGAGCGTTGTTACTTATATACGGATCATAAGAGCCTGAAGTACCTGATGACTCAAAAAGAATTGAATTTGAGGCAACGTAGATGGGTAGAGTTCTTAAAGGATTATGATGTGATAATTGACTATCATCCCGGAAAGGCTAATGTGGTAGCAGATGCTCTGAGTAGAAAGACGTTTGCAGCTTTACGAGCTATGGATGCAAGATTATCTTTAACGGGAGACGGTGGTCTTTGTGCAGAATTAACCCTTAAACCAGCATGGTTGGAACGAATAGGAGAATTGCAATGTAAAGATGAAGTGTGTTTGAAAATAATTGAGCAAGTAAAGAACAAAGAGATTAAAGACTTTGAGATTAAGTCAGATGGAAATCTATATTGTAAAGGAAGAATTGTAATACCCGACAATGACGACTTGAAGAAGGAGATATTAACAGAGGCTCATTGCAGTCCGTTAACGATGCACCCGGGTGGAACCAAGATGTATATGGATTTGAAGGATCGATTTTGGTGGTCAGGGATGAAGCGAAGCATCACAGAATTTGTGTCTAAGTGTTTGATATGTCAACAAGTCAAAGCCGAGCATCAAGTTCCATCAGGATTATTGCAACCGCTTTTCATTCCTCAATGGAAATGGGAAAATGTTACGATGGATTTTGTTTCGGGGTTACCCTTGACCCCGAACAAAAGAGAATCAATCTGGGTAATTGTTGATCGATTAACTAAGTCTGCGCATTTTCTTCCGGTTAGAACGGATTTCTCTATGGAAAGGTATGCAGAGTTGTATATTAGAGAAGTTATTAGATTGCATGGAGTACCTGTTTCCATAGTCTCTGATCGAGACCCTCGATTCACTTCTAGATTCTGGAAATCTTTGCATGGAGCGTTGGGGACTCGTTTAAACTTTAGTACGGCTTTTCATCCTCAGACTGATGGGCAATCAGAGAGAACTATTCAGATATTGGAAGATATGTTGAGAGAATGCTTAATGGAATTTAAAGGATCATGGGAAAAGTATTTACCGCTGGCAGAGTTCGCTTACAACAATAGTTATCAGTCTAGTATAAAGATGGCCCCCTATGAAGCATTATATGGAAGAAAATGTCATACTCCATTAAATTGGTATGAACTCAAAGACTGAAGTGTTCTTGGTCCGGATTTAATTCAAGATGTAGAACAGAAAGTTCGAGAAATTCAGTATAACCTCAAAGTGGCCTCTGATCGGCAAAAGTCCTATTCTGATCTTAAAAGGAAAGAAATTGAATTTCAAGTTGGAGATAAAGTGTTTTTAAAAGTGTCTCCATGGAAGAAGGTGTTGAGATTTGGTCGGAAAGGAAAATTGAGTCCTCGGTTTATTGGACCATATGAGATTGTAAAGAGAGTAGGACCTGTAGCATATCAGCTAACTTTACCACCTGAGATGGAAAAGATACATGATGTTTTTCACGTTTCAATGCTTCGACGATATAGATCTGACCCTTCTCATATCGTGACACCAGAAGAGATTGAGGTTTGTCCTGACTTGACTTATGAGGAAGAACCGATTCAAATTTTAGCACATGAAGTTAAGCAATTGAGGAACAAGATTATTCCTTTGGTCAAAGTGTTGTGGAGAAATCACAAAGTAGAAGAAGCAACATGGGAGCGTGAAGAAGATATGCGACATCAATACCCTCATTTGTTCGTGCAATGAAAATTCGAGGACGAATTTTCTTAAGGGGGAGAGATTTGTAACATCCTCCATGTCGGGTGAGTGATTAATTTGCAAAGTTTCAACATTTGGTGATTAAAGTAGAATAATTATATAGTTTAAAAAGTATGGTTAGTAAATATGAGATGGAGGTAAGGACCAAATGGTCATTTGTAAGGAAATTTTAATTAAAATAAAATGTTATGGGGTTATATGAGAACCCACGTGTGACATTAGGTTTCCAGAACCCTCCCATTTCTTCTTCCTTCTTCCTTATTTTCTTCTTTTCCTTCTCTCAACGTGGAGCTTGCAAGTAAAGGTAAGAATCTGAACCTTGGTAGTTTCTTTGATTTTTAAGATTGGAAATGAAAGTTTGGATGTTATATAAGCTAAAGGAAAGCTTATATGACATTAAAACAACAAGATAAGTGTTTTAGAGATAGATTTGGAAAATGAATTTTTAGATGAAATTTTGATAGGAATGAGTTTTTGAAGTTTGAATAAGATTTTTTGACTTGTCAAGAAGCTAACTAAGAAGTATGAGGTGTTAGAATTCAAATTAGAACATATTGGAATTTGGGTTGGATTCTTAAATTCTACATGGAGAATTAGATTTCTAGGTTTTAGAGGTATTTAATGGATAATAATTAGTTAAAGTAAGTGTATGAAAGCTAAGAGTAGTAAAGAGAGTGAAATATGTATGTTTGAGCTGAAATGGGATGATTTCCGAGCTCAAAATAGGATTTCTGAGTTAGGGGAATCGGTACCCATTCAAGGGGAACCGATACCCCCTCAACGAATATGAATTTCCAGAATACTAGAGGGGAATCGATACCCCCAGGGGGGAACCGATACCCCCTCAACGGATATGAAATTCCAGAATGCTAGAGGGGAACCGATACCCCAGGGGGGGAACTGATTCCCCCATGAGAAAAAAAAGAGAAGAAAAGAAAGAAAGACTAAGCTATTAATTTCTTAAATTAATAAGCTATTAAAGCTTAATTGCAAGACATGGACATCTGATGATCATCTTGAAAATTATGTTTATGTAGATACCGAGCCTACACAAGTTCGGGAACAATCTACCAGTAGGATCGATCGAGGAAAAGGCAAAGAAGTATAGGTGAGTGCATATGCATAGCATGATTATAGAAATATACTCCATTCTAGACTTGTGATAAGTCTAGATTTCATATCTTGGTACATGAGCATAATCGGTATTATGAGACATGACATGAATTCATATAAAATGCATTATATGACATGACTATGTGGGAAAAGTTATGAGCTATGTGAAAAGGTAAGAATTTACATGTCTACGCGATATAGACTACTTGAAATGTAAAAGCCCATGTTATGTAGATGAGAACTATAGGTATAGTTGGCATGCCAAGGGTAGAGGGTATACGCGGTTCTTTAGGACATATGTATATCCTTTGGAACCTGTGTGAAGTCTTGAAAGACACATACTTGATCCATAGTATATGTATATGATTCTTAAGGAATTCTATGTGGTCCTTATGGACATCATTATATGGCACTACGGTGCAATTCTACGGGGCACTTCGGTGCATTTATACGAGCTGTGGTGACAGCATAGTGCACAACCTCACATTACTCAAATACCTTAGGTTCTCAATATGCTATCATGGGCCAATAAACTTATTAATACAGATTCATAAATGTTACAGTCATACGCTTACAGGTATGGGTATTGATGATGTATACTACATTGATTAAGTACATGTTTGCATTTCATCTTATATGATCATGACATTTTCATTACAATTGCCTTATTATTATTGCCTCACTAAGTCGATGACTTAGCGTGTGAGTGTTTCACACGTAGGATCCGAGGAAATAGACGAGACAGGTGAAGCAGCTTGACAGTATTACTCCTGCAATCATCAGATCAGAAGCAACTTAATCAGTAGGTCATTTTGTTATGTAAATGGCAGTTGGCATGTAATTAAAGAGTTAAGTTGTGTATGCTCTGAATATTTTGGTAAACTTATATTACAGTATGTATATTATTGTATTTTCTTAATATAAGTTCAAATATTTTATTATTATTTATTAAGAGTTGTGTTTTAAAGTCAATGTAGTATCTCTGACTCATATCCGGGTTGGGTATGGGTTGGGGGTGTTACAGAGTAACATCTCCCACTTCTTGTAAAGAATCCGACTTCACTCACTGCTTCAGATGTCGAACCCAGACTCTGTATTTTCTCTTCTATTTTTTCTAAAGAAACATATCCCCCTACCATTGAAACATTGGTAGTATAATTCCAAGGTACCCTGCGGGTATCCTTGTATGGAAATGGTAAAGGAGTTGTGATAACTACTTTCGGCTTTGTTGGTGCAGGAATTACTGTAGATGATTTCACATTAATGATCACTTTTTCTTTGACTAGGTTTAGAATCCTCTGATGAGCAAACATCATCTTCTTTTTTCCCTGGTTCTTCTTCAAAGAATTCTATCTCTCTGCTATTTATCAATTTTTGCACCAAATCCCTAAACTCATGACATAGTTGAATTTCATGCCCCTTCTCTTGATGATATTCACAATAATTTTTGCCTTCATTATGCTTTGGCCTGAATTGTTGTGGAATTATATCGGCTAAAGAGAGTTGTTGAAATACCCAAACAAAAGGAGATTTAATTTCAGAAATGTCAGTTTTTGCTTTCTTTCTGTTCTCTTCCTGAATTGCATTCACGTTTTTATCTCCATGATTTGGCAATGGATGATTTGATGTAGATGGTGAATTGAATTCCAACTTTCCAGTGTTGATCAAATTTTGAACCACCCTTTTGAATGCTAAACATTTTTTAATAGAATGACCCGTAATTCCTTCATGGTAAACACAGTGTGCCTTTACATCATACCATGGAGGGAATGGTGGTTGCATGGGAACCAAAGGATAGGGCCGTATGACATCTGCTTTTAACAGTGAATCATAGATTTCAGCATATGGTACTGGTAAAGGTGTAAAAGACAACCTTTCATTTTCCTTTCGAGATCCTCTGGACTCTGCTCGATTAGTGTTTGTTTCTTCTTTCTTAACCCTTGGCTGGGTTATTGTAACACTTTTCGATGAATCCTTGTTGTAGGAATTTGCATTGTTGACTTCATTCTCTTTTTTCCGGTATATAGGTCTTTTGGAACTAGACCCCTCATTTGATTCAATTTTGCCACTTTTCAAGACATTTTCAATGAGTTCTCCAGAAATGACCAAATCTGCAAAATTTCTGGTTGTATTCCCCATTAGATGATTTAAATAAGGAGCTTTCAATGTATGGATAAATATTACTGTGGCCTCTTTTTCTGACAAAGGTGGTTGAACTTGGGCTGCCGTGTCACGCCATCTCTGAGCATACTGTCTGAACGTTTCGTTATTCTTTTTCTCTAAATTTTAGAGAGTCCATCTATCAGGGACCATGTCTGTTACGTGGCGGTACTGCTCTAGGAATGCTTTAGCCAGATCTTTCCAAGATCTAATGTTGGCTTTGGTCAATTGAGTATACCATTTTAAGGCTGGTCCTGCAAACTATCTTGAAAGCAGTGAATTAACAATTTCTTGTCTTTCACATATCCTGCCATTCTGCGACAAAACATAGTAATGTGGGATGAAGGGCATGTGGTACCGTCATATCTATCAAATTCGGGAACTTTGAACTTGATGGGGAGGATTAGGTCTGGAACCAAACTCAACTCACTAGCGTCAAACCCATAGAATGATTCAGTTATTTCCACGGATTTCATTCGTTCTTCTAGGCTCTTGATCTGTCTGGTCAATTCTTCATTTACTTTTTCTTTCTCATTCAGCTCATTCAATTCTGGGATTAGATGCTCAGTATTAAAATCCCCTATTTTCACATCTGATATAAGTGGATTTTTGCTTGAAGATGCAGGATCCACTTGTCGATTTTCATGTGGTTTGGTTTCTTGAAATGCTGATGTGCGGGCATTGATTTGTATAGGTGTAGTACCAGAATGATAAATTGGTTCTGGTGGGAAACCTAGAGGATACATAGGTTCTTGGTCGAAAGATACATGATTTTCATGCATTTTTCCAATGATAGCCTGTCTTTTAAACATGTCTTCTATTTTCTGCATCATGCTGTCTTGTGAGTTTGCAATACTGGCTTCAATTTTCTCTAGCTTCATTCTCATTTCTGCTTGTTCTTTATTATGATGTTCCTCAATACGTTGTATTTTATCCTCCATAATTCTCTTAGTAGCTTGTCTAGTACCGTAGTGATGTTGTATTTCTCTTTTGGCCAGAATAACTGCGATTGAAAAATCTTCTGATATTATTATATTTTTTTCAAATTTTAATTAATGAATTTTATCTTAATAATAAAAATTATACATAAAGAAAATCATGAAATGAATAATGAATGTATGCAAAATGTATGTATGCAAAAAGGTATTGATCCTAAAAAGTTAACTGTCATAGAACAACTTTCATCGGCATACAAAAGTTTCTTTATAATAGTTCATAACTACATATAAGGCGTAGCTTTCCTATTAAGCTTTATAATTTCTTTCATTAACCATGACACCTTCTTTCCAAACTTAGAAACTGGATCAACGTGATGCTCAATTATTTTAACTTCAACAGCTAGTTCCCCAACATATCTAGCAACTTCGCTCATTTGTACCATGGCCTCGAATACCATATTACTTCTTTCTTCACTTCTTTCTACATAGAAATTAGTTGACTTTTGCCATTGTTCATTAGTTCCTTCAAGAGTTTGCTCTAACTCAGTGATTCTGACTTGACAATTGTGCAGAGTTTTTTCAAGATCTCTAATGCATCTTCGTAGTAAAGCACTTTCCTCATTACTTTCTTTGAGATCATTAGGTCCTAGACGAACCTTTTCTTGAAATAATGACTCTTCAAGTTGCAAAATGTAAGCGTTAAACTCTGAGTTTTTGTTTCTAGACTGATCTAGATCTTCTTCAAGTTTTGTTCGTGCTTCTTGCGTTCTTTGATTAAGCTTCTGGATTTGAACATTCTTGTTTCTGCATCTTTGCATCCAATTGCTAGCCACTTCTTGCTCTACCTCAAGTTTGGTGTTGAAATTCTTTCTTTCCAGCTCCCATTTTTCTTTTTCAACATTGAACTCTTCAATCCTTTGGCCCCTGACTTCAAGTTCGGCAATCAGATGGTTCATTTCATATTCAAATCCCTTGAACATGATATTTTTCTCACCTTTAAATTTATCAAAGATGTCATTCTTCATCTCCTCTAAATCTTTGGCTCGATCCCTTTCTCTTTGCATTTCATTCATGATCTCGCGATGTTCAGCTTTGTGTTTTATAATTCGCTCTCTTCTGTCAACTTTAAAATCTTCCATTTTTTGCTTTCCTTTCTCAAGGCTTTTGAGTAGACGGCTATTCTTTCCTTTCAGATCTTCAACTCGACTTTTCTCGATGTTCAATTCTCTGGTCATTTGTACTGTTGATTGGCTTGGTCCTGATGCTTTCCGGGATTTATATAACTCCTGGTAATTTTTATTTAATGCTCTAAATTCACCATCAATTTTTTCTTTGTTTTCTCTCAACATTGCACATTGTGATGAATGAAAGTCAATGTCAACACCCAACATAGCTTTATCTCGTCTCATTTGCTCTAATTCTCTTGACCAGCCTTCTCTTTCTGCTTCAAACTCAGCTCTCAGGATTTCAATCTCTGATGGAACCACCTTAATGCGATCTTCCATAGAGATATCCTCATTTTGATATGGTAGAGGAATATTTTCATTTTTCCTGACAGATCTCCATTCCTCATAATCAGGAGTTAGCATTTCTTTTGCTGCTTTAGCTCGGATACAAAAAGTTGTTTTCCAGGCTGTAAAGGCTTCCATGATATTTCTTTTATAATTTTTGCTGTGGAATGCGAACTTAGATGAATGTAATCCAGCAGTGACAGGTACAAATTGACGACCTTCATACTGTCTTATGACCAGAAGTGGTGCATATCCAATTCCTCCCCATAATCCGAGCAGCATTATCCAATTGTAATCACCACATTTGTAAAAGAATTCTCTTTGGATTTTCCATGGGGCTCGCCAAACAATGTCATTGCTTTGCAGATTTCGAAAAACATTAATCACATATCTTTCTTAATTTCTTTCGGCCATTCTTGCTCCAGAAATTCTTTTAATGGTGAGTAATCCGTATTAAAGCGCCTGTATGAAACCTTTTCTGTCCTCCAGAAATGGCTACGGATCCAAACATATAACAATTGGGTACACCCTGAGAATCGTCCACCTCCTAGCTTTCTACAAGCATTTAACGATCTGAAAGTCTCTGCTAAAATTGCAGAAGCAGGATTAATCTTTTTTGGTAGCTGCTCAAACAAATCTACTACTGCAGCTTCAATATATCCCAATACTTTTGGGAAGATGACCACACCATACATACCCAGAGCAAATAAATCGAATCGTACTTTAGTGTCTGGATGACTCTGAATAAGTTCTTTAATGTTAGTCCAAGCAATGTCTTCGCTTTCGCCTTTTTGTTTTGTACGGGATGCCACCCATTCTTCTCGTACTCCGGCAATCTTTGTTAATTTAACTCGAAAGGGTTGAGTTTTAATTGACTTTGAATAAATTCGATTCTCCAAAGCCCCTTTTATATGTAACAAAGTTATGTATTCTTCAATAGTATGGACCAAGTCCTCTTTATTGAGAGTGAAGCAATTGTACCCGGGATTCCAGAATTGAATTAGGACTCGAAGTAAGTCATCATCAACTTCAACATAGAGCAAATATGGGATGTCTATGTAAGTCTGATAAAACTGCAACTTTTTATTTGAGTCCCAACTTTCCCAAATGCTTCGCAAATCTTGCATATCATTTCTTTTTAGCGAAACTGGAGCATAACTGGCCAAGTCCGATACAAAGTCATCTTGCAGACTGTCTCCTCCTTGTCTTTGTAAGTCCTCAGCCCACTGTCTTACTTCTGAGTTTAGAATTATTTGATTTGAACACTTTTTATCCATGGATGAAGGCTTTCCAATGAGACAATTAACACGAGGATCAATGCCTTTTATCCTGTATGATGCTATGCAAACAGAAGAAATAAAGAACACACAAAAAGAAATGAATTAGTTTACATAATAAAGAAAAATAATAATTTAGTAATAATGTCTACTTAAATATCCTTATTTAAACATGCTTTCTTCATAATTTAAATAATTTAAACTCACATGCAATTTAATCAGTAAGAAAATAAATAAATAAATTAAAAGGAAAGTTAGAATTCATTTCTCCTGTGTGTATACCTATTTTGGATAAAATTTCGGCATGGCTTCAGATCGGAAGAGTTTCTAGGGTTTATTATATGCAGGGTATTAGATCTAAGAATAAAGGTACCCGAACTGTCCTTGTTGATGCCCCCTTGGGCTATCAAACCCTCAATCCTAGTCCATTACAGACTTTAAACGGATCGAGTTCAATTCGAGGGGACACATTTCTCTATGCCTGACACGGAGAATAAATTCTCACGAAGACATAGAGCATATGAACCCCGAAAGTTACTTGCTAGGTCTGACACGGAGAATAAATTCTCACGAAGACGTCGCTTTCACTCCCACTTAAAAGGGACAAACTCAATTATAGAGCTTTATGTTATGCAATGCAATTGTTGTGTGTGAGGAGAAATGTTCAAACCTATGACAGAAAAAATAAATAATGAAATAAAATACTTGTAAATAAAATGAAATATAAATAAGAAAATATATAAATGCTATGAAAATAATAAGTATATAAAAAATTTGAAAAAGAAAGAATTATAAATCAAATATATGAATTTTTAATTTATAATTAATAGAGACAATTTATAATTGATTTTAAAAGTTTGATGGTCCCCAGCGGAGTCGCCAAGCTGTTGTAACCGGTTTTCGTCCGGGCACGAAATATTTATTTGGCGGGAAAAGTGATGTGAATAAATGGTTTTGAAAATAATTTGGGAGTCGCCATCGGCCTTTTGGGTCAGGTAGGTCGAATACCTAAAAAAATATCTTTTAAAAGAGTTTTTAAGAAAACATCAATTAAAAGATAAACTGATCTATGTTTTAACCAAAAATTCGTTCTTTTTAATAATAAAAAGGAATTCGTGGTCGGTTACGTTTAGGGAAGGATTAACACCCCTACAACGCCCAAAATTGGTACTTTTTAATTATAAATTGTCTCTATTATTAGAAATTTAAAAATTTAAAATATATTTAATTTATAATCCTATTATTTCGAAATTATAATTATGAGAAGGAAAAAATTTATATATATTTATAAATAAAATATTTATTTATTTAGAAATATCAGAAAAGGACTTCTAGGTGTCTTAAGACAGCTCTTTTCTTCGATATTAATAAATATTAATATAATAATTTGAATAAAATTAAATTATAATTTTTTTTATAATATTTAATTTTAAAATACCAGAATAGGACATCCAGTTGTATTAAGTCTGCCCTTTTCTTCGATATTTAAAAATAAATAAATAAACATTAAAATATGATAAAAATAATTTATGTAAAAAATATAAATTATTATTTATTATATACATATATTTATATGACTATATAATAATAATAAAAATAATATTTAAATATATAAACAAGTAAAATTAAAACAATAAAAATATAATTAGAACTACATATTTAAAAGAAGTAAAATAAATGAAAATATTTAAAATTAGTGACTAAATTATAATAAAATTAAAATTAAATACTTAATTCATAATTAATTATTTAAAATTATAGGGATTAAACATGCTATTTTCCTTATTTATTAATTTGGTGACTAAAATAAAATTATATAAAATTCGAATATCAGATTAAAATAAATTAAAAATATATACTCAGGATTAAAAGATTATTTATTAAAACTAAAGGACTAAATACGTATTTTATCTAAAATATTTATAATTACGGTTAAGGGCTAAAATATAAATAAATAAAATTTAGAGACCAAATTAAAAGGATTATGAATTTTATTTAGTGACTAAAATGTAAGAGTTACAAGTTAGGAGGGCTGCGGAAAAGGTTTAACCATACATGTAAATTACGCATATACCCCTTCCCAAAACGACGTCGTTCGGGAAGGGATATATATAACCCTTCATAGCTGGCTCGAAGGGCCAGCAGCCTCATTCTTCATTTCTTCTTCTCTCTCAAAAATGAGAGAAGAAGAAGCTCTCTCGGTTCTCTCTAGCTTCCCTCATCGGAGGGAAGCCGGTTACCGGGCGGCAGCCGTCTGCCGCCGTAATCCCTACCGCCGGCCACCGCCTCCGGTGGCCGGAAATTTCCAACTTTACCTAAAATATAGATCTAAACTCCCTAAGACCGAATCCGGTCTTTGTTTTCCCTAAAAACTCTTAGGTTCATGTAGATCTAATTTTTTTTACCTTCGACTTTCGGCTTTCTGATGACGCGAGGAGGCTCCGACGACTATGGTTTCCTCGATAAGTTTCTCTGTTCTCTCTTCTTTTGATTTCTGTGGTCTACTGGTTGTTGTGGTTGTTCTCTGTATCTCTCTGGCCGTTGTTCTTCCTCTCCTCTCCTTTTTTTTTTGGCAGGGGCTCGGTAGCTTTTATAGCCACCATCGGTGATGGCTTCGGACCGGTCTAAAAGGAGTTCTTCGGTGAGTCACCGGACTTCCAGTGGTGACTCACCGTTTGGGGGAGACGTGTACGGCTGGAGTGGCTCTTCTGGAAGCCTTCGACGAGACGTGGCAGCGGTGGAGATGGTGGGAGCAGCTGCGGCGGCCGCGTGGCCCTAGGGTATCATACCCTAGGGTTTGCATCTGTAGGAGTGTGGGCCGTTGGATCTCTCAGATCCAACGGCTGAGATGATGAGGCGGCGGCTAGAGCTAGGGTTTAGAAACCCTAGCTGAAACCACAAATGTTTAGGGTTGGGTTTGGGCTGGTTCTGGTTGGGCCTGGGATTTGGGCTTGTAACTATTATTTTTTTAATAATAATAATAATAATTATAATAATAATAATAATAATAATAATAAATAAAAATGGGTAAAAAAGTTAGTATCTTCTATTAACATCCTTGTTTCACTATCCATTTTCCAAAAAAAAAAAAGAAAAACATATCCCTCGATATCCTCATTTGAGCCTTAAATAATTTTCTTTGAATTTAACCGTAACCAATGATCACTCCCCACATTGAGGGACAAGACGAAGAAAAATCTGCTCACATGAATGAAGATAATCAATGAAAAAACAGTGCCAGGTTGACCAAACGAGATAAGTTTCAGACCAAAGTTGATAAGAGATATAACTTGTGCTTCAATTAAATTGGGGTTTCAAATTCAAGAAGTAAAGAGGACAAAAAGGGCACATACGAAGATCCTCATAAATGAAGTTATCTCAAACCACAATGTTGATCAATTGAAGCTAATCAAAGCAAGGACCCTTAGTGTCAGCTTACTAAATGGAACATTGGATGCAATCTTGATATTTCCCATTGGTTTTGGTGTTAGAGGTGCGGCAGTTGCTACTGTGATTTCTGAGTACGTAAAAAATATGGTAAACTTAGTGATTCAAGTATACTTGGCACATAACATTTCTATTAATTCTCAATTTTCTGTTGATATTTTACTTCTACTAAACCCTTTTTTCTCTAATTAGATATCTGATTGCCATCATTCTTCTCTGGGAGTTGAATGGGAAAGTTGCACTGATCTCTCCAAATGTTGACTGGAGAAAAGTTCCCCTCTACGTAAAATCTGGTGCATTTCTTGCCAGCTAATTTTAGCAATGTTCGGTTTCGTTTGATGCTCCCTATATAAAAACTTGGGTGTGTCAGTTTTAAAGTAAATAGTCCAGGTTTATCTTATATGGAAGAAAAATGCCGCATAAAAGTTTCAAGAGAAAAAAGTGCTTCTTTGGAATGCATTTTATACAATATCATCATATTAGGATGGATTAGATTAGTAGCTCAAGCAATTTTTACTCTAAAGATATAATAGTGAAACCTGTTCAACATTCATTCTATTCGAGGTTAGAATATCTTAGTCATACAATGTCTTAGATGAAGGCAAACCGTAGCTGTTATTTTCTTGTTGATCTTAAGTATTACTTTGAGCATCTGCCTATTTTTCTTATAGTTAAGCCACATAAAATGAACCTGAATGACAGACAACCTCTAAAGTACTTCAATTTTGAAACAATAAAATTTTAGTACGGAAATGGTTACGGTACCTGCAGGTGGACTTCTTATAGGCAGGACAATAGCAACCCTTGGAACTCTGACACTTGCAACATCACTGGCAGCTAGGCAGGGGCCCATTCCTATGGCTGGTCATCAGATTTGCGTTCAAGTTTGGTTGGCAGTATCTTTGCTAACTGATGCTTTAGCACTCTCTGGTCAGGTAGCATGTCCTGTGTTTTTCATTACGAAGGCCCAAATGTATATTTATGGAAATACCATATTAAGTAGCGCTAAATGGAACCTGTTTTTCCTTTTAAATCTACTTATCAATCATCTTTTCGGTTTCTGCGACAGGCTCTTCTTGCCACTAATTACTCCCAAGCAAATTATCAACAAGCTCGCGAAGTGATTTACGGTGTTCTTAAGGTTTGTAAAAGTTACCTGTCCATTTCTTTGAAATTAATTTCCCTTTCATCTTTTTTTTTATAAGATATTTCCCTTTTATCTAACTAAGCTAGTTTTGTTGTATTGTCCCTTGAGTTTTGAACAGTTTGGTTTGGTAACGGGATTTTCTTTGGCTGTAATCTTATTAATTGGATTTGGAGCAATTTCTGGCTTATTTACAACAGATTCACCTGTTCTCCAAATTGCCTGGTTGGGTACTTTGGTAAGTGACCTTGTATATGTTTACAAGAACTTGTAGACGGGTTCTGGTTCTCAGAATCTTTTTTGAAATTTAAGTCTCTAGTCACCTCGAAACAGCAGCTTGAGTTTTTTTTTGGCTGTATTCGAGTGAGTTCGGTCGAGTTGTTAACATCAGACGAATCCGCTTTCCAACACATGCATCAAGTGTTGTGACTGGTAGGCTATCTAACATAGATGCTATTTTGCATGCAGTTTGTCGCTGGGTCTCAGCCAGTGAATGCCATGGCTTTTGTTCTTGATGGGCTCTACTACGGGGTTTCAGACTTCGAATACGCTGCCGTGTCATAAGTTGTTTTAACTTCCTTTCATGCTAACCTATGACTAAGTATGAGTTTTGCTGTAATAATCTTTGACAAACTGATATATTTCCCATATGTGATTGTGTAGGTGGTAATTGGATTGATCTCATGTGCATTCCTAGTGGTGGCTGATTCTTTGTTCAGTCTTGGTGGAATGTGGACTGGCCTATTTCTCTTCATGACCTTGCGGGTGGTTGCTGGATTTTGGAGGTAACCTAATCTGTTAATTAGGAAAGGAAAAATAAATATCCTATGAACTTGAAATCTCATCAGATGAGTGGACTGTTTAATGTGCTAGGTTGGGCACAAAAAGTGGGCCATGGAAAATGATTTATTGTGAGACGGAGAGAGGAAAGGGATAAGATTAAGAAGAATGCATCTAAGCAGGCAGGGCCAAAGCTTTCAAGCTATACGAAGGTGGTGGAAAGCAGCATTCAGATTTAATTTCTAATTAAGGCTAATTGGATGCAGAATGAACAAAGGATTTGCAGAATTTGAAGATGGCATCACCCGGTTACAAGTCAGAATTGAATTGATTCCACCAATGTGAATTTGTTTACAGCCCAGGTTGATGTATATACTTTCATATAGTTGAACTTTGACAGTATATATTCTCTTTACCAGGCTTATTCTTCTCGGAGTGGAAATGGTAATGATATATTAGAAACAGCATCCATAGTATTACCATAAACTGGATAAATTGAAGAGAATTGCCTACCAAAGTAACAATACATGATCAGAAATGAATCTCATTTCCTTTTTATATCATTTATCATACTATTGTCTCCAAAAGTACCCAAAAAAAAACCCCTTAGAGCAAAGGCTGAAAAAGATAATAACTTACAACACCATAGGTAATTAAAAAACAGTCAATCTTCAAATCCACCCTTGGATTGATGGACCACCTTAGGAAATCTTCAGTTCATGACTTACTGGCAGTAACTGCAGGTTCAATACATCAACACATGCTCAATTGTCATGAAATAAACACAACCTTATGAAACATCAAAGTTGAATAATTTTTCAACGGTCCACTCCAGCATCACAATTTTCTGTCTTCAAAGAATCAGCAAGGAAGCCAATAAGTCCAACAGAAGCCGAAGAAATAAAATAAAGTGATACCAATTGTATTTTGGTTCTTTCTTATTGTGATTCTTCCCCCAGAAAAATCTAGCCATTCAACTTCTGATGGCATATGTCACATTATACAAACCGCAGCAGCATATAATGTGAAAGTATACACCAAGATGCTAGTGACAAACTTTCCAATATCTACCTATAAACTTTTGGTACCAGAAAAGCATTTAATTTGATTAATCATGAAAAAGAAAAGGATCCATATACCCCTTAGCCAGATTGAAACAAAAACATTATAAGAACAACGCCGTATCATGATTTTTCTAAACCATTGAAAGGAAGAACAATAATTTTTTTCCTGGAAGTAGATGAATATGAATCATAATGCTAAAGAACAGAACATTACAAACTGATTTCTGGTAAGAGCTACCAAAATCCTTCCAAGCACATCATGTAGCTATAGACCATTTAGTCCACAATCTTACCTCCATCATGCCCTTATTGTAACACCTAAATATAGAGAAACTTAATCATGCCCTTATTGTATTAAATTCTATTTTAATAAAGCCAACTACAGAGCATTTCATTGTAATATAACAGGAAAACATAAAATGAGGTGCAAAAGGAAGAAACTAGTTTCTCCAAATAGTAAAAATCCTGAAACCATCTAGCACTGTCCACAAAACAGGAATCAAAATCAAACAAGGTGTGTCAGCACATTTAATCCAGAAACAACAAGAAACTAGTTTGTTTAGTTATGCCAGAAACTAGTTAACTATCCTTAGTAAGTTCATTTGGAACATAACAGAAAAATGTTCCACCTTCAAGTCATTCAATCGGCAACAAGTCAACAAGCCATGCACGTAAACTAAATTAGTTATGCCATAAAGTGATTATCTGAAATGTAATATAAAGTAGGATCACTTGGGGAGAAATAAATCAAATAAAATACAAGTAATTACCTAGCATGAAATAGGAAGCAATTATTCGACCCCAACAGACTTGGCAACTTTGTACCGTAACTTACTATTCAGATTTTCCTGGAAAAATTTTTGTTTAGAAATTAGCCTGAAATGAGCTTATCCAAAAGTATATAGCCTGCCATGTAGAAAGAAAACAACAACGATAATAGGCTCACCTGTTCAAGAACCTTAGCGGAGCTGGCTTCAACGAGCCTGGCCAAGCTTTCGGTCTTCAAAAGCATTTTCTCGTATAAATCCTCTATTCCAGCGGAGTAGTTAGTGGCTTCCGGTCCGATTAACCGGCTCAATCTCCCAACATGCATTCCCTCGGCGCAAGTATCCAACAAGGATTGGTCCTTCTCCGTTTGTTTCATTCCAATTGAAGTCTCCTCATTTCTATCTTCATTCATGGGTGTTGAGCTCCTTAACTCGCAGCTCAAAAAGGGTAGCTCGGAAGTGGGGCTAAACGACCCGTAATGCCCTCTAAAGGCCGGTCCAATGTTAACAACATCGATTGACAGCGGATTAAAACAGGTTCTGGACGATTGGAAGTGTAAGGCCCGATACTGGTGGGTTTGAATGAATTGGTCTTGTAGGGGAGTGGTGAAGAGGAGGAAAATGGACGGAGGGAAAAGGGAATCGGGATCGGAGTTTTGGATCGGAAGGGAGAGATTGGGGGTGGAGGAGAGAGAACGAGTGACGCAGAACTCACGCATGGAAGGGCGGAGGGGAGTTTTGCGGCGGGAGGAGAACCAGCCGATGAGGGGCTCGTGGTTGAGGTGAGTGATAGAAGAGAGTCGGGAGGAGTCAACTCGGCCGAGTGAGTCGTAGAAGGAGAGAAGAGAAGGGAAGCAGAGGAAGCCGGAGACGGTGGCGACGAGTTGCGAATCGGGTGAAGATTGGGCAGAATCATCGTCGGGGAGAGTGGAAGAGGCGACGTATGTGACGTGGCCGAATAGGAGACCATCGACGTCGGCGGCAGAAGATGAGAGGCGTTGGATCATAGAGGCGATAGTGGGGCCTGACATGGCTAATTTATGCAATGCCAGATCGTCCATGACGTGAAAATGGTAAGGGTAAGAATTCCTGAAACTAATTTCTCAAGCTAAACAAGTAGATGAGCTTTCCCTTCTCTATCCACAATTGTTGTTACTTATATGGGCTTACTTTATTTTAATGGGTTATTTGGGCCTCTCCTCTTTTGGATCAACTGAGGGACTTGTTAATAGGCGAAATTGACCCAATAGATCAAGACGATAAAAGATTAGCATTAGGTTATCTTCAAAATTAATTTGGGATCTATGAGATTTGGTACAGTGACTTAAAACTCGTCAGTCGATATGATGAGTTTTAATAAAAAATATTTTTTTAAATAAATTCGTCATATGAGCGTGACGAGTTTACCTTACAATGTAATATTTTCCGTAAATCCCAAATTAAAATCTGAGTTGCCCCAATAGACTAAATTTTATACCCGTTTGGCTTATTGTAACCATAATTTGTTTTTGTTTGGCTAATCAAACACGAGCTAGCTTATAAATTTTTGGGCTTCGAATATAAAAAAATAGACTTCACAAATAAAATCAAGGAACGACATTTTGTTGCTATTATTTTAAACTTAAATATACAAAATGTGTTCAATTTATGCTCATTTTTTAGTTTATTGTTTAATGTTTATTTCGTATTAATTTAGTGCCTAACGTTTCATTTCGTGATTTAAAATGGGTCCAACCACGACGGACCATTTTTTAATCTTCGATTAAAAAAATAGAGACTTCACAAATAAAATCCGAGGAATGACATTTTGTTGCTATTATTTTAGGCTTAAATATACAAAAGGTGCTCAATCTATGTTCATTTTTTTAGTTTAGTGTTTAACGTTTATTTTTATTAATTCAATGCCTAACGTTTCATTTTGTGACTCAAAATGAGTCCAACCGTGACGGATTGTTAATGACCGTTAAGTTTGGTCGTTAACACATTCAAAATGTCAAATGTCATATTTTTAGGATAAAATATATAAATAGTCCCCAAACTTTTAACTTCCTCCTCTTCCCGCTTCTTCTTCTTCTCCAGGTTAGAGGGTTATGTTTTGTATCTCTGCTTACACTGCTGGTAGTTTGCTGACTTAGAGTATGAATAAATTTTGAAATGGCTTCTAAATTAATTCATGTGCATGTCATGAAAAAGAAGAGATAATGTACCATCATTTTCCCTTTTTTAAAGTGCAACAGAGTTAAAATTGCTACTGTAATGTGCTGTTGAACTCTTAGAAGTTTATATAAATGAAGTATGTTTGTTTTCGTTGAAGTATAAGTTCTATACAAGATAATAAATTTTGAGAACGTATCTCATTACTTGAGGGTGCAAAGGTTATTGGTTGCAAATGGATATTTAAAACTAATATGGATGCAAATGGTAATGTTGATAGGTATAAGGTGTGTCTTGTATTTAAAAGATATACTCAGAAAGAAGGCATTAATTTCCTAGAGACTCTCTTTGGTTTCATTGAAAGACACTTTCAAGATAATTATGATACTTGTTGCTCATATTTGATTTTGAGTTACATAAGTTGGTTTTCAAATTTGTGTTTCTCAATGGTAACATTGATGAAATATTTTATACGATGCAGTTATAAAATTGTGCCAAATGATACAAAACTAATGATATGCAAATGAAGGAAATATGTTTATAAGTTCAAGTATTACTCCCGTTAATTGTATAAAAAAATTTACCAAGTGATTGTCTCATTTGGTTTTGAGATGAATTTGGTTGACAATTGTGTATACTATAAGATCAGTAGGAGTGAGTCAAATAATACCCCTTATTGTTAAAGGAAACAAGTTTAGTCTTGATCATCACCCTAGGGACTATTTTGAAACTAAGAAAATACAAAAAGGTTCCTTATGCTTCAAAATAAATAAAGAATTTGATGTATACTCAAGTTTATACACATTTAAACATAGCATATGATTTTAGGATATTAAGTAGATATTTTAACAATTTAGATATGGATCATTGGATAGCAATCAAATTGATCCAAACAATACATTTAAGAACAAAAATGTCACATGCTCACATAACGGAGGACTTGTAAGTTAGAGATCAGGTTTTTGGACTCTGAATTGTTGAAATATGGATGTAAAATTTTGTCACATAAACTACTAATTATGAATTGATAAGAAAGACTACTTGAGTTATTTTTTGATAACTAAATTATAGTCCTTTGTTCCATATATAATAGAAAAACCTTAAGTCTAAGCACATAGACATTAAGTTTATGTTGTTAAAGAAAATTCAAAGTGGTTATGTGTTTATAGAGCATATTGGTACAAACTCATAATTGTGTGCTTACTAAGGAACTGTTACCCAAGGTCTTTCATGAGCACAATACTCATATGGGTATAATATCATATAAGGATATTAGTTTTAGTAGGAGTTTGTAATTTTAATGCTCGCTTATTATAAACACAATTTCAGTTACTTCAGTTTAAGGACATTTATTTTAAAGTTTTTTTCTACAGAAATAAAGTTTGTTTTGGTTTATCCACACTCTGATTTTGGTAAAATTTGATATCACTAATGTTTAAAGAAGACCAATTGGAAATAGACATGTGCAGTTCACATTGCATGTAATTTCCATGCTACGTTCCATGATTGATCTATGTCATTTGATTGTGTTTGTATACGTTACTGTTGATGAGTATAGTCATGATTGATATGGAAAGGGTCACTTTGATCCTATACGGATATAGTTGGTGGACGAGATTATTATATAATACCTATTGCATGATAACAAATTTTGAGCTCATAAGATTATACATTTATCAGGAAACATATGTTGCCCAAGTGGGAGATTGTTGGATTAAAATACATTATTATGGGTACATATTTATAATGCATATTTTTATCATAAAACATGACATAAATTTAGTGACCAATTATGTTATAAAGTCATAAGGTATAAGAAGTGCCATGAAAATAAAAGTGTAGATGCTATTAAAGTTGCATTTATAATTCTTATAAGTACAAACAATAATTGATTCTTAAACAAGCTATATAAAGGGATTATGGTCCCTAAGAAATAGACAATCACGTATTTTCTCTTGTCCTTGTAAGAGAGTTCATACTCAAGGGAATTCCATCTTCTAGGAAGATCATAATCAAAGAAAGATTAAAGGATTTTAACCTATCAATTCATTCAGGTACGCTTCCGCATCTAGTATTTATTTTATTCTTGATGATTTGACATAATTAGATCCTGGTTGTTTTTCATATTTATTATGATTTGGTTCTAACATTACTTTTCCGGTGAAAGTAATGATCAAACACCTTTGAGCAGTGAACTTCAAATTCCTCATTAGAAGAAGTAAAAAACATGTGAATTTTTTTATTTTTAATTGTCAATTAAGACTTTTCTTAATGTGTTAACGAAAGTTAACGGAAGAGAGACTAAAACTGAACTGACCAGTAAGGTAAGGGATCAAACTTGTTTTTTTAATCGGTGACCAAAATTGAATGCATTAAAAACATAAAAGATCATTTGTGTAATTAACTCAAATAATAAATATTTTAAACACACATGTTAACCTTAACAAATTTCTTAAATTAAAGTCCATTTTATTAATAGATATTTTTATTCAATAATGGATATGTTTCTTACCGTAATAAAAATTATGCCAAATATGCTATCCAATAGTTATTTGTGAATCTCAAACTAAACTGGAAAAAGAGAGAGGATATTTGACACTACAAAAATATGAATTAACATTAATACACAATGTTTCAACATCGATCACAATTTCTTATATAATTAAATCTTCAACATGATTATAACTTCATAAACAACATAATAAATGTATATAAGTTCTATATAAAAAGAATATATTGAGTCGATTTTTTAAAAGGAACAATTGATTATAAAGAGAAAAAGAAAAGGGTTAGAATTAGAGGAGAAAGTGTAGCTTGTTCTTTTAATAAAGCTATAAAAAGACATGTGTCATTGTTTAATTCATATTAAATTTCAACTTTCTCACTAGATCCACCCACCAAGAATTTATGAAAATTTAATATCTTATCAATCATTTTAGTTACCTCATCAATTATTTCAGGGTTTAATTATTCGATTATCGATATTCTTTACATATAAGTTGGATGAATAATTTATGGATTTACATAAAAAATATAATTTTAAATGTAAATGAAAGTACTTTTAGTTAGGCCTAATGATAAAATTACTCTTAATATTTATATAAATGATCTCTTTGTTTTTATTTTAGTTTTTCAAAATACATTATGTTGGGTGGAAATCATTAATTGATTAATGATTGACACATGTTGTAATAAGATATTTTCACATGTGTTCACTTGTTTATGTGACAAATATCATATCACCCAGAAATGATAATATGACACATATCACGTCAGTAATTGAACGCGTTTGAAAATATCATATCAACAACATATGTTAATTGTTAGTCAACTAACACTTTTCATCTAAAATGATCTATTTTAACCAATATTAAACAATGTATGCTAAAATGTTTCAAGAAAAATAATAGAAGATAAAATATCCATTTATGCAAACATTAGGTGTAATTTTATCGTTATATCTTTTAATTATCAATCAATAATTTAGATTTGAGCTAGAACTATTTAATATTTTTATTAGAAAACTTGTGTAAAATTCAATTCAAGTATAGAAAAATCTACTTTAAAAATAAAGTGGTTAATGCATATAAATTCAAGCGTAAAATAAAATTGTAACAAAATAAATCAATTTTCATAATCCAAACTTGATAACTTTTGGATAAATAAAATCAAGAGATTAATTATTTTAGAAGATTAATATATTTAAAGTTGATGATTGATAAGAGAAGAAAATTGGCTCCACATGCAGCCATAAAGATTAAAATTTTTGGCCTAAAAGGCTAAAAGGATCCCATGGTTAGCATGGCAATGGGGCCAACCGGAAACCCTTTATTCAACTACCCTTTTGATTATATTAAACAATGATATTTTATACAAAACAAAAAATTTTAAAGTATGAAAAAATAACATAATATTAGATTTTAAAATTTATGTAATACAAGCTATTTATGTATTGAATTTTGTATAAACGTAAATATATTAAATAAAATATATAAATACGACATGAGTACATAAATAATTGAATTTTGGTAAAGAACATATATGGTCTCGACTCTAGAATATTATTTTACTGAGAATTCTAATTATTAAAATATAAAATAGTCATATGATTTTAGGATATTATTTTGTTTTATCTCCCTATTATTAGAATTTATAAAATGATCACTCAACTATTTATATGTTCTAAACTCGTCTTTTTTAATTAAAAAATGATGACCATTTGTGCATATGTTGGTCGCATATGTTAAAGTCATATTTCAATGATGTATACTGGTATCAACGACATAATATTTCGAGCAATGACTCAATGACGTAATCTAAACGAATAGTCGATCACAAAATACAACTCAAATTATTCTTGAATCATATTTTACCATATCTTAATCAATAAGTTAACAGGTGATCAATAATTTTTTTAACGAAAAATGACAAATTTGAAACATATGAATACTCGAATGATTATTTTATAATTCTTAATAATTAAAAGACTCAACAAAGTAATGACATACATGATTATTTTATAACTTTTAATAATCGATAAACTCAACAAAATAACATCATATAATGAGAAGATGATTTTATATTATACCTTAATATTTTTGACATATCATGTAGGTTATGGATTTGATAGCTTATATATTCTTTAAAGAAACAAAAAAAAAAAAAATCCCGCACTCCAACTAAATGCCCCAATTTCATGTAATATATTATTTTATTAATTTGAGATGAGTATAAGGGAGTAGTATATGGTAAAAAATAATTTTAAACATTTAATATTGAACGCTTACACCCTTGACATTCCTAATACTTGAACTCGAGGCTTCAAAGAATAACAACAATTCGTTTACCACTAAAGTCACTCAGTTATTGCTGAAATATATATTTTTAATAATATTAAAAGGATAGTTATTTTCTTTAAAAATGTAAGGCTGATACTAAAAATTTATCAGGGAGAGTTAAAATAAAATGGAGAGATCCGATAATATATATGAATTAATGGTCACATAAGTAGTACTTATTATTTTTCAATTAAGAGGTTAAAAATACTTATTTTATTTATTTTTAAAAAGTTAAATTTTTCAATATTAAACTAATATTAATAAATTAATTGGTAGGA
Organism: Hibiscus syriacus; assembly: GCF_006381635.1. Taxonomy (NCBI): domain Eukaryota; kingdom Viridiplantae; phylum Streptophyta; class Magnoliopsida; order Malvales; family Malvaceae; genus Hibiscus; species Hibiscus syriacus. Next base: position 6,651,744 of record NW_024062800.1, on the reverse strand, counting down.
ACCAAGGCTCCTGCTCGTTCCTACTATGGTATGCCCATTGGATCCTCATTTTGAGTATGAGATATTTGAGTGTCTATCGTAAAATGATTAAATCTTTCAAATATATATTACCGTGTAATCACTATAAATTATTTAAAAAATCGAATGAAGTTTTTTAAATGTAAAAAACCTTTCTTTCCATCAAGCCTCTCCACCTTTCATTTACACCATTTTCTTTCCCATTTTCACCTCCAAACTCCATCACTTCAGGCTTCAATTCTGCATTTCCCAAACCCCATTTTTTCCCATTCAATCCCTTGGAGGGAACAGTTTTTTGATCCAAACACAATGGGGAGAATTGGGTGGAATTCAGAGATTTCACAAGGTGAAAAGTCAGAGTTGGTCCTTGAAATTTGTTAAATGTCAACCACTACAATCGCATGTCCACATAAAAACCACTACAACAACACTCATTTCATCGACTGGTATCGCCTTTTGGGTGTATGTTTTCAATGTTTTTTCCCCCGTTTTCAGGCTGTTTGTTTTAATATTCCCCAGAATATTTCCCGGATTTTCCATGCCGTTTGGTTCAGTTTTTTTTCTCCCGTTTTCCCTTTGCAGGTGGCTGAAAATGCAGGTTTCCAGCTTATCAAAAGGCGTTACCATAATCTTGGTAAGCAAGAAAATGGAAAAAACTGAAAGAAAATTCCATGGAAAATCAAAGTTAATTGAAATGTTTTGATTTTTTATTATTATTATTGAAATTATTTCGGGTGCTTCAGCTTTGCAACTTCATCCTGATAAGAATAAGCATCCAGAAGCTGAGATTGCCTTCAAGCTGGTTTCAGAGGTTAGATTTACTTTTCTTTGTTTTTTCCTTGCGTTGGACGTTGGAATAAATTGGATTTATTGCTTTTGGTAGAAGTATAGAAAATTTGTTTGGATTTTTAAACTATTTTCTGCATTTAATATCTATACATACTTCTCATCCATACTTGTTTAAGTGTTGGTATTCACGGATCTAAATTATAGTCCGCTATCGGAATAATGGTCTTTATATAGCGTAAGAAAATAGTCTGAAATCATTAGTTCACAATCGTAATATCTGTAATAAACATCTGCCATTATCACGATCACAATAAACGTAATCGAAAATGTGATTGTAATCGTAATTTAGTGGTCTCAATGATTAGTGAGAGTATTATTCTCCTTCGATATTAGGTTCGAACAGCTATGTCTGCAAAAATATGTACGACTTATCAATAATTAAGAAAAATTATGAATATAAATTACCTTATAATTATCCAAAATTTTCAGCAACAAAAATATTAATATTAAATATCCCACTCAAACTAAAGGCTCAAATAGATGCCACCTTATATCAACCAACTTAGATACTAAAATCGTTTTCTTTATTTGCAAGTATTAGATTCATAATCAGGGATAGATCGTGTGGTTTTCATGATGATCCGCTTTTAAAAAATTTTAAATTCTTATATAATTTATATATTTTTTATATTTCCTAAAATTTTATAAATTGGTATAAAACCTTGAGTCCCTAGTGGTCACAACCCGAACTGTTTCTTGACTTGCACTTGCAGGCATATGCATGTCTTTCAGATAATAGCAAGAGAAGAGCTTTTAACATAGAGAGATGGAAACAGTTTTGCTACGAATGCAATAGAATCCCATTTTCAAATGACAAATCTCTTTTCATTTCCCGACGTTCATCAAATGATCACAGCAACTGTTCAAAATCTGGTAAATTTCTGCGAAATTTAAGAGAGATTAGGGATAGATTCAAAGAAGAAATTAGGGTTATAGAGAATTGTCTGCGGGTAAATAGAAGGGAATTTGCAGCATCAACAAACAGCGGCAAGGTTAAGATTGAAAGAGAAAACCGGGTTTTTTTAGCCATCAGATTATGTGTTTAAAGGTTACCCACATTTGAGGGATCAAATCAACAAGAAAAGCGAGAGATTTTGGGAATTGAAGAGACCGAGTGTAGATGAAAGAGGCAGATATTATTCACCCATTTTTCAGAATTCTTTGGAAACTGGAGGAATGTACAGGGAAATGCTGAAGAGCATATCTGTTTCCATTCATTCCTTTTCTTTCAATTAAAAATTAAAACAGTAAAATTACACATTTATTATCTAAATTATTAGTTTTTGTTCTGTTTTAGTATTCAAACTTTATTTTTTTAAATTATATGTAATACTTAGTTTAAGTTTCATTTCGGTATCTCCTCGTTAAAAATTTCAGGTGATGTTAACATATAATCATAAGATAATATCACAACATCGTTGAAAAAAACATCACATCATCAATTTTATTATTTTTTCAACTTTAGGTAGCAAATTGAAACTTAAACTAAACCCTATATATAATTTAAAAACAAAATCAGTACCAGAAAAGAATAAAGTAATAATTTAGATATTAAACCTTTAGTTTATCCAAAAAGGAAACCGGCTTGGGGTCCAATAAAGTTCTTTTGCAAATAGATGGAAAAAGATTGCACGTTGTCGACATCGTTTTTCGCCCTGGCGGGGAAAAACGATACCGACTCGGGGGTTTTCTCTTTGAAAATCATTTCGAAATGTGAGGAGTTGCCATCTTTCAGTTAAGGTGCGATTAGAACACCATAAAAACCGAGTGATTTTAATAAAACATTTTATTTTTATCAAAATACCGAGTTTTAAGGTTTGTGAAAATCTAGAAATCAAGTTCGGGAGTCAGTTACACGTGGGGAAGGATTAGCACCACCACAAGCGCCCAAAATTGGTACCTAGTTGATTACCCTATATTTAAAATCGAAAGTTTTGAGTTTAATCTTTATTTAATTTAAAAATCATTAAGGATACAAAGTTGAAAAGGGTATTCGTTTATTAAGACCGATAACATTCACTCCCGAGCGTAAATGCAGAATATCAACTATTGTGCCTAATATCCAAAGTATTGCCTCGTTTTTAGAAAACATGATGCCGTTTTGAAAAGGATGACGACTTATTTAGGGAATTACTAGTAGTCACCCAGTGAGCATGATCGCGAGAGATATACTATTAATTCCATAATAAGTGAACAATGCCTTAGATTTATAAAAACAATGCAACCAAGAAAAATTTTATTTATCCTAATTATACTAAAAGTAAATTAAGGCTTTTTGCTAACTTATAGAGACAAATTATGAGAATCAAGGAACCTAGGGGGCTCAAATCTAAAATGTTGGCTACAGTATTAATCCTATTTAATTTTAATTAATTATTGAATCAAATAATGGAGATGGTCCCTCGAGCGTTTACTCGAGGGCCGACTCGAATTATCCCTTGAATTAAAATACTAGTTTGAAATCTAAGCTAAAATGGAGGCTCTATTTAACCTATTTAATTATGTCAATATTAAAAGTCTAATCAAAGTTCGGGGATTAAAAGGGTCAAAGTCTAAAATATCGAGTTCTAAAATACTTAAAAGAATAAGGACCTAATTGTAATAAAATATAATTATATGGATTAAAATGCAAGAAAATAAAGGTAGCTAAATTCAAAATTAAAATGTGACTAAAATGAATAATCGTAAAAAATAGTGACTAAAATAAAATAAAGTATAGGTTAATATGGTGAAAGGTAAATACAAAAAATAAAATGCTGGAAATAAAAAAAGACTGAAATAAAATGCAACAAAATTAATGGACAGAAAAAATAAAATGTTGAAATTTAAAGTTCTGGAAAATAAAATAAAATATAAAACAAAAATAAATTGATAAATTTAAAAGTTAGGGGATTAGTTTGTGCAAGAAAATAAAATGTTAGTAAGTTAGTAAGAACAATAAAAATAAAAGTTAGTATAAAAAATAAATTAAAAGTTAGAATGTTAGTAAATTAGACAAGTTAGCGGTTAGCAAAGTTCGAACCATAATAATGTGGGTCTTACCTGGATCGGGTCACCACAAGGTCAAATAGAATAATGCAAACAAATATATAAAAATAAAATAAAATAAAAAAGTTAGTGGTTAGTAGAGTCCGAACCATAATAATGTGGGTGTTACCCGGATCGGTTCACCACAAGGTCGAGTAATAAGAGAAACAATAAATAAATAAATAAATAAACAATAGTTAGAATGCAATAAAATAAAAGTCAGTGGTTAATGTGCAATAAAATAAAAGTTAGTAGTTAGCTTGAAATAAATAACATAGCATAATAGTGACCAAATTAAAATAAAATAAAATCAGTATGTATATTCGAAATAAATAAATAAATAAGTTACCATAACAAAACGACTAAAATGCAGGGGGCTTAAAGGTGATTTACCCAAAAGTTTAAACATAACCTATTTTCTTTTTTTTCTCTACGCGCAAATGCTCTCCCTTTCAAAACCAACATTGTCGATAACCCCGTTTGGAGCCCTACGACACCATCAACTGCCAGGCCATGGCAGCCCACTCACTCGCCTCACACCAGACCTCGCACGAGCGGTCGAAGGGTCCACCCAACCGAGGCAAAACAACCCCTAAGAGGCTTATTTTTTCATTCTCTTTGTAACCGGTCAAAAAGACCTTAGTTTCGTCCTAACCGCCGTTCCCCCAACCGACCGAACGATGGTCGGTTTAACAACAATCTAGATCTAAGCAAATCCGAAAAGAAATGACCCAAGACAACCCCCAACGCATACCGACACCCTAAACTGACGTACGAAACCTCAACCTCAACCTCATCGTCTGAACCACCTTAAACCGTCGACCAACGACTTAGGCCAACACCCTCCCTCATTTAACACATTAATGCTATAAAACATAAAGAAAATAAGCATAAAAAGAGGAAAAAACGTGAAGAGCAGAGCTTTTATTTTATGTTTCTAAAAAATAAAATATGGGAGAGGGGGCTATTTACAGCTTTGTTTTTGGCTTTTAAAGCCACACAAATATATAAAAGGTAAAATTACACGGTTGGTCACTATATTTTGTTTCTTTTTTATTTTAGGACAAAATTAGGGTATTACAGCTGCCCCTCTTTGCTCATCTGTTGAGTAAACAACGACGATGCAAAGGTAAATAATGGCCTAATTTTTTCTAGCTACGATGATTGCTTCGCATCTGGAGCTCCAATTTCTTCTAATTGGGCGAATTCTTCTCATTATGAACCCTTCGTTGGGGATGTTACTCCACTTCCTCCTGTGATGGAATCACCAAGGCTGAACAAATTTTTCTCATTATGAACTTCTTCTCCCTCATCAGATGAGTTTTTCTCATTATAAACTCTCCCATTGGAAATGTTGATCTACCTTCTTCTGTGATGAAATCGAACAAAGTTGAACAAGTTCTTCTCATTATGAACTTCTTCTTTCTATTCGGACGAGTTCTTCTCATTATAAACTCTCCCGTTGGAAATGTTGATATACTTTCTTCTGTGATGAAATCGAACAAAGTTGAATAAGTTCTTCTCATTATGAACTTCTTCTCCCTCGTCGAATGAGTTCTTCTCATTATGAACTCTTCACTAGAAATGTTGAGTCAAGTTCTTCTCATTTTGAACTTCTTCTCCCTCGTTAGATGAGTTCTTTTCATTATGAACTCTTCACTGGAAATGTTGAGTCAAAGCTGAACAAGTTCTTCTCATTATGAACTTCTTCTCTCTCGTTGATGAGTTATTCTCATTATGAACTCTCCATTGAAAATGTTGATCCACCTCCTTCTGTGATGGAATCAAACCAATGTTGAACAATTTCTTCTCATTATGAACCTCTTCTCCCTCGTTGGATGAGTTCTTCTCATTATGAACTCTCCACTGAAATATTGATCCCTCGAGTGAGGTGTTGCTGATTCAACTCTATATGTGATCAATCGAGATAAGGTTGAACAAGTTCTTCTCATTATGAACTTCTTCTCCCTTATCGGATGAGTTCTTCTCATTATGAACTCACCATTTGAAATGTTGATTGTGTTTACCCTCTCTTTGAAGAGTTTTAAACCTGTAAAAGATTATCATGTGTCAGTGATTTGTATTTAAAGTACCCGAAGGTATTGACCCGATAGTCCTTAATTTTGTTGAGAACCATTTCTTTCAATGGTGAAAAGTGGACTAATTCTTTGTTGAAATCGTGAAATGAAATCTTTGTTGGCTCTTTGAATTCCTTAATGTTGCAAATCGTTGAGTTTTTTGTCTTTTTTGGGTCCATCTTGGAAACGAAACTGCTCATTCTCATTGAAGCGGCCTAGAAAAGTCAAGTTTGAAGAAATACATTATTGAAAATGCTTTTAGGGGAAAATCTTAAGAAAGACTCGTGCAACATCCCAGAAAAACGGTCCTAAGAAAGACTCAAACAATTTTTCAAAATAAACCTTACAGGCATCCTCATGAGAGGGAAATCAAAATTTATCATGTGTATGAAATGATGAAATGTATGATGCAAAGATGCAAATTCATGTACGAATGCAGGTTTTCTTGATCTGTTGGAAATTGTTGCAAGAGCAGTCTTCATTACTATATCAATCTTCACTCTTTTCCTGGTTTAATTAACTTTTTTATCTTCCGCACCTGAGTGTATTATTTCGAATCTTGACTTGTGAATGGGCGCATCTTGCCCCAGTAATTTTTTTTTATTTTTTGATAAATTTAGCTTCTTCAAAAAGATTCATTTACAGTTATCAAGAAACCCCTAAAATTAGGCTTAGCTTATTGCAAAAATTAATTTAAAAACATCAAGAAACCCCTAAAAATCAGGATTAGTTTCTAAAAACTCATTTGAAAACATCCTGCCCGAAGGTCTTATAGATGGCTCAAAAGACTTATCATCTTGCTCGAAAGACTTATTGATGACCCGAAGGATTTAAACATCATGCTCAAAAGACTTACTGATGGCCCGAAGGACTTACACATCAAGAAACCCTTGAAAATCAAGCTTAATTTCTTAGTCATCATAAATGAACCCCTAAAAATTAGGCTTAGCTTTCTTTAAAATTTCTTTGAAAATATCATAAAGAAACCCCTGAAAATCAGGCTTAGCTTCTAAAAACTCATTTGAAAACATCCTGCCCGAAGGTCTTATAGATGGCCCAAAGGACTTATCATCTTGCTCGAAAGACTTATAGATGACCCGAAGGATTTATGCATCACGCTCGAAAGACTTACTGATGGCCCGAAGGACTTACTCATCAAGAAACCCTTGAAAATCAAACTTAGTTTCTTTGTTGTCAAGAAACACCTAAAAATTAGGCTTAGATTCCTTTTAAAAACTCTTTGGAGATAATCATCAAGAAACACTTGAAAATCAAGCTTAGTTTCTAAAAACTCATTCTTTTGAAAATATCATGTAGTTTGGGTAATATTCCCCCACATCAAAGTAATGATTCTTCTTGGATTGAGTTCCTTAATTCTTGAGGTTTTGCCACTCAAAATATTATTCCCTTCATTCAAGGCTTGAATTGTGTCTTTTTTCTCTTCTTTTCTTGAAAAATCTTTAAATATATGCTTTGATGCATGTGAATGCAATGGATATGTATCTAAATGTAATGCATGACTTCCTTATATGCGGAAATGTTTATCAATAACCCTCTCTTAACTTCCAAATGGAGATCTCAGTATTCCTTCACTTGATCACTCTTGTATGGAGTTTACCCCCAACATCAACATGGTCAAACTAATCATCCAGAACAATCTATCCCTCTCATCTTCTATCTTTTGTCTTGCTTCTTCAACATGATTCAGAAGAATTGTTTCCTTACTTGAACTCTTGTTGCGATTAGGTAGATGACTGGGCACCTTACACGTCTTTAACTTGACCTTCTGATTAGAATTGTTTCTCGAGATTCCTTTTCCAACTACAGTGTGAATGGTTCAATTCAATGTGAGCTCTTTTTGTTTTCATTCTGCCCTTAGACTATTTGCTTTCAAGAAATGTTTCATTGTTCCGGCATCGTTTGCTCTTTTTCTCTGATAGAGGCATAATGAGTCTCACCAGCTTCAAGGGCCTTTTTCATATGAGATTGCCCTATTTGAAAATGTTTCTCTTTTCTTTTATTTTAGAAACGTGAAAAATGTTGAACAAAATTCAAAAGTGCTGTCATTTTTTTTGGCTCACAATCAAACCAAATTGTAAAACAAGAGTTCACTGAATATCAAATAAGTCAAATTTTCTTTTAATCCTTCAAAAATTATATACATTTGAAATGTGTAAAGATTAATGTTGATAAAAGGCTTAGGATGACTTGGGAAGGTAATGTGTTTCAGGTTAATTTGGGAAGGTAATGTGATTCAGGTGGGCTTCGTGTGTCCTTGATTCTGATGTTCATTGATATGATGTAGTAGTTATTATGCTTATCTTTCAGAAATGTTCATTGGTTCCCAGCCCTCGCGAGTGCCTTTGGTCTGTGAAATGCTTTATCAAAAGATGTATAAGATTGTCCTTCTATACAGTGGTTGACAATCTTCGTGTTCGAACTACCTTTTCATGTTTTCAACTCAAATCCTCCGTTGGATTCAAGATGTCATCTAAAATTTTACATATTGAACCCTCCTTTTTTTATTTTTTCTATCATGCATTAAAAAGTTTTAGAAAACTAATTTTGCAAATAAAATTAACCCTGAGGGGCGGAATGAAATCTGAAGATAGTCTCTCCACTTAGAAATCCATGTATGATTAGAAGGGACTTTTCAGGAACCTAATGTAGGATAGGGCTCACGGCTATGAAAGAAAAGGATAAACATGCCCAAATAAGTGTTTAAGGGTTATTGAACCAAGGATCAATTCGTCTTGTTATCTTCAATATTGTCTTGCTCGACTTGAATATGTTCATCCGTCTTTTATTTAATTTTCTTTTGGTTTTTTCTGATCTTCTGGCGAGTTGATTTGAGTCAATCGTCTTGAAGTATTTGATATGTTTTCTTTCATCCTCATTTCTTTTCATTTTCTCTTTTTTTTCTTTTTTTTTTCTTTTTTATGTATTTTTGCTATATCTTTTCTTCTTTCTCTTTGTGTCACCAACATGATTTGATCTTTGAACGCTTTATATTTGGTATGCCTTGCGGTATCTTGTTACTTCTTACCTTATTTTATCATGACTTGCTTTTCTAGCGAAATCTGGATTGATGGTCTTCACTCGTGAGAGCATATGTCCTTTACCTTTTCCCCCAGTGTGGAGGGTGATCCTTGGTTAGGATTGAATCAAAAAAAATATTATAGACTCAAAATGGGAAAACAAGGGATATATATATTTAAATATATATAAGGATAAATGAAACAAATTTGTTCATCATCTCATACTTAAAAGTCTTTGTAAAAGAGGTATCTCAGGGGGACGAGTATTCAGGATTAACCTTATTTACATGAAAACAATGTAATTAATGCATGATAGAATTATTTCAATGATTTCATTTATTTTTTCTTCTATTTGCCCCCAATATGCCCCAATTATTCAAATTCTCTTGCAAAAACTTGATCTGCAACATTACATCTTATCTTTCTTGCAGGAAAGGTCCTCGTCATGCCCCCATGATTTATTGAGGTTGGGAAATGCATGTTGGTTCCCTGTCTAGGAAGGAAATGTATGACTTTAAAGTCATAATTCTGAAAAAGATATTTGTTATGGAAAGATTATTTCTGTCTGGGAAGGTAAAACTACATGTTTTGGTGCCTCGGGGGTATAAGGGCATGGCTTTATTGTTTCCGGGAAGTGATGTCAAGGTTTAGTCTTTTAGTAATTAGCACAGGCCGTGTAAGGAAACAAGTAAGGGTGTTCAGCTTTCGATGGGGTATGGAAGGTCTAATATTACCCCTTGCCAAAGATCTATAATTAATGAAGTAGTAAAAGAACTTTTAATTCATTTGATATTCAAAGAATTTCAAGATTAAAACTTGATTTATTGCTCATAACCTTGAAAATGACATAAATTTAATTAACAAAATATCTAGTGATGAAAAAACAAAAACACGTTCAAACAGGACAAGGCCAGTGCAACAAGGTTTCATGGTAGGTGGAAAAATTTCTTTTTAATTGGCCCTAGAATGTCTCGTTACGAGTTAAAGGTCAATACCCTGGATCAAACAAAATTTGGGCCTTTCTTCTCTGTGCCCCACGGATCTCGATGACGTGCCTTGAACTTCAGACGGTGCTAACATCATGTCTATAGCTCTCAATCCCTTTTTTGGTACGAATGGGGTGACTTCATCTCACCTCAAAACTTTTATCACAAGATTCCCTGCAAGTTACTCCCAGGAGAAGTGATTAATGCATGTTAGGATGCAATGTATACCATGTAATGTACAACGTATATATGTTACTGCAAATAGGAAAAAATGTGCATGCAAAATGCAAATATACAAAAATAGGAGTGCAAAATGCGAGATGCAAATGCAACAAGGGATTGATTCCAAAAATAATTGTTCCTTGAATAATTCTTAAAAAACTGACAATGTCTCGGTACATTGGGGAAGTGAAGATCTGTTACATCTGTGAGTTGTCCAGCTCTTGTGAGCATCTGGGTACTGCGTCATTTTCAATGCTTCTACTTTGTCCCTTGCTTCCAGAAAACTTTTGAGCTGATTCGTGATCTTCCAGTATTGGCTTCGGCATCAAATCATCTCAACTCCAACTTGCTACCTCAGCAGGCAGATGTCTGGCTTGTCTCCTTTGTAGGTAGACTTTCTCTTGATGTTACTCGATCTACTTGGAACATCTTTAAAGTCCTACCATTCTCAACGAAAGGCATTGTTGTGGCATTGTTTTTTTCAAGAACCTTCTAAATGATCAGTTATTTAAGGATCAATACCTTTGAATGATATGTCATGTTCATGCAAAAATGCAATAAGAGTAGACTAAAGGAAATCAATGTTAGTAGAAACAAGACAAAAATAATCAAGTTAGTTGAGATGATTAGTCATAAAAATGTAATCTTAACGGAAATAATTAAATTCGACTCAAAGTTGAGACTGAAAAATAAAACACAAATAAAATTAATAATCCTAACCGCATGCATTCTAGTTCTCCTAGGCTATCTACATGGCTCTAGTGGGGATAGGCTTGCTAAATTCTCTATATGTCGGTAGGGTTTTATCAAAGGTTCCTAAGTCATCTTTACAACCTACTAAGGTTACCCCTGATTCAGGCCCATTACAAGCTTACGAATCGGGTTTAACTGAAGGGATCACACCGCTAAAAGCGTACCTCGGATCTGATATTCGAATAGACAACTTAGGATGCTTTCCAGAGGTACTTTATCAGACCCACACAAGAAAGCCCAATGCTCCTCGTGAGGTGTGACGTTTCTCTTTGCTTAGGTAAACCGTAATTGAGCTCGGGTTTAGAGCTATGATATGCAACAATCTTAAATATTTAACAGAAGTGTAAACATTAATCAGAGAGAAAATCTTTTTTCTTTTTGAAATAACATAATGAACCGTAAATTAAACAAGATCAAACTCGTAATTTCCAAATAGTAAATATAGGGTAACCAACTCGTGGCTCGACTCACAATTTGCTTTTAAAAACAAAAATCCCCAGCAGAGTCGCCAAACTGTTGACACTGTTTTTCGCCCGGACGGGGAAAGATCGATATCGACTCGGGAGTTTTTTATTTGAAAATCATTTCAAAATGTGAGGAGTCACCACCAATCAGTTAAGGTGTGATTGGAACATCATAAAAATCAGGTAATTTTAATAAAACATTTTATTTTTATTAAAATACTTAGTTTTAGGGTTTGTGAAAAATGCAAATATCAGGTTCGGGAGTCGGTTACGCATGGGGAAGGTTTAGCACCCCCACAAGCGCCCAAAAATTGATACCTAGTTGATTACCCTATATTTAAAATCGGTAGTTTTGAGTTCAATCTTTATTTAATTTAAAAATCATTAAGGATGCAAAGTTTAAAAGGGTATTCATTTATTAAGACCGATAACATTTACTCCCGAGCGTAAATGTGGAATATCAGATATTGTACCTAATAACCGAATATTGCCTTGTTTTTAAAAAACATGATGCGCTTTTGAAAAGGATATCGACTTATTTACGGAATTACCTGTAGTCACCCCCTGAGCATGATCGCGAGAGATATACTATTAATTCCTTAATAAGTGAACAATGTCTTAGATTTATAAAAACAATGCGACCAAGCAAAATTTTATTTATCCTAATTATACTAAAAGTAAATTAAGGCTTTTTCTAACTTACAGAGACAAATTATGAGAATCAAGGAACCTAGGGGGCTCAAATCTAAAAATGTTGGCTCTAGTATTAATCCTATTTAATTTTAATTAATTATTGAATCGAATAACCGAGATGGTCCCTCTAGCGTTTACGCGAGAGCTAACTCAAATTATCCCCTAAATTAAAAGACTAGTTTGAAATCTAAGCTAAAATGAAGGCTCTATTTAACCTATTTAATTATGTTAATATTAAAAGTCTAATCGAAGTTCGGGGATTGAAAGGGTCAAAGTCTAAAGTATCAAATTCTAAAATATTTAAAAGAATAAGGACCTAATTGTAATAAATTCTAATTATATGGATTAAAATGCAAGAAAATAAAGGTAGCTAAATCCAAAATTAAAATGTGACTAAACTGAATAATCGTAAAAAACAATGACTAAAATAAAATGAAGTGTAGGTTAATATGCTGAAAGGTAAATACAAAAAATAAAATGCTGGAAATAAGAAAAAAGATTGAAATAAAATGCAACAAAATTAAAGGACAAAAAAATAAAATGCTGAAATTTAAAGTGCTTGAAAATAAAATAAAATAAAATAAAATAAAAAGCAGAAATAAATTGCATAAATTTAAAAGTTAGGGGATTAGTTTGTGCAATAAAATAAAATGTTATTAAGTTAGTAAGAACAATAAAAATAAAAGTTAGTATGAACAATAAAATAAAAGTTAGAATGTTAGTAAATTAGAAAAGTTAGTGGTTAGCAGAGTGCGAACCATAATAATATGGGTCTTCCCGGGATTGGGTCACCACAATGTCGAATAGAATAATGCAAACAAATATATAAAAATAAAATAAAATAAAAAAAGTTAGTGGTTAACAGAGTCTGAACCATAATAATGTGGGTCTTACACTGGATCGGGTCACCACAAGTTTTAGTAATAAGAGAAACAATAAATAAATAAATAAATAAACAATAGTTAGAATGCAATAAAATAAAAGTCAGTGGTTAATATGCAATAAAATAAAAGTTAGTAGTTAGCTTGAAATAAATAACATAGCATAATAGTGACAAAGTTAAAATAAAGCAATATCAGTATGTATATTCGAAATAAATAAATAAATAAATTACCAAAGCAAAAAGGCTAAAATGCAGGGGCTTAAAGGTGATTTACCCAAAAGTTAAAACATAACCCATTTTCTTTCTTCTCTACGCGCAAATGCTTCCCCTTTCAAAACCAACACTACCGACAACCCCGTTTGGATCCCTACGGCACCACCGACCGCCAGGCCATAGTAGCCTACTCCTTCGCCTCACATCGGACCGAGGCAAAACAACCCCTAAGAGGCTCCCCTTTTCCTTCTCTTTGTAACCGATTGAAAAGACCATAGTTTCGCCCTAACCGTCGCTCCCCCAATCGGCCGAACGATGGTCGGTTTAACAACAACCTAGATCTAAGCAAACCCGAAAGGAAAAGACCCAAGATAACCCCCAATGCATACCCACACCCTAAATCGACGTACAAAACCTCAACCTCACTGTCCGAACCACCCTAAACTGACGACCGACAACCAACAACTCAGGCCAACACCCTCCCTCATTTAATGCATTAATTCTAAAAAACGTAAAGCAAATAAGCATAAAAAGAGGAAAAAACGTGAATAGTAGAGCTTCTATTTTCTTTTTCTAAAAAAATCTGGGGACGGTCTATTTATGGTTTTTAAAGCTACACAAATATTAAAAAGGTAAAATTACACGATTGGTCCCTATATTTTGTTCCCTTTTTATTTTAGGACAAAATTAGGGTATTATACACGTGAACCTTATTTTTGTTAAAAATAATCTTTTATTTACAAAAAAAAATTATCAGAGCAATATTTTTATAAGAATTTTGTTCTTATGTTTTTGTTTAGAGTGATATCTATGATTCTATAAATAAAAATAGCATTAGGAATAATGACATTTTTTTGTTAAAAAAGAGAAGGTCATCCCACTGTTTCTTTTTAATTATTTGTGTTGTTAAAAGTAGATAATGTCATGAATATTTTTTATGTGGATGTTTATTTTTATCTATAAGATAAATTTTTTATATACTTTATTATTAGGACTATAATATTTATTAGAGTTAGAATTCTATATGATATCTACACCTTATGCTTATAAATATGAAGTTTAGATAAAGCATTATATACAACTCACATTGAGAAAACAATACAGTTCTCTCCCTTTATTATTATATCTCTTATTCTTCATATTCTTCTTATTGTTTCGTTTATAATGTTACCAACACGACTTATTGAGAAGTAATATTTTATATTAAAGATTAGATTTTTTTATTATTTTTATATTCTTCTTCTTATTGTTTTGTTTAGATTATTTTATAACACGTTATCAACGCGACTTACTCAAAAGTAATATTTTATATTAAAGATTAGATCGGACTTCCAATCATATCAATACACCACAATCCCAGATAAGTATATTTCATATTATCATTACATGTTCTTATCTTGTTAAATGTTTAAATGCTTGGTTAAACACACGACTAAACGTTTAAAGTTAAATTCGTAGAAACTAAAATTTTAATATAACTTTCAATAACTTTCAATAACTTTCAAGTAATATTGTAGGATATACGATAAGACTTATCTTGTATGTGTTTGTTGTTTAATATAATACTAACTCTCAGCAAGCTTTATATATAAAGAAAACTAAATGGTAGTTTAATTTTAACCATACACTTATTCTTAGACAATAAAGGACTATACTTACCAACAATAATATGATTGAAAATTTCTTCTATTTGTAAATCTTCAATAGTGGTACCACTTTAGGTGAGCGATCTTTTTACCCTAGTCGACCATGACTTCTATAACCGATGCATCCTCTACCTCTATAACCTATCATTGTTTGAATGGTGACAATTATATCTCTTGGTCCCAATATGTCCGACTTTATATCACTGATTAGCGTAAACAATACTACTTTTGAAGACCACATTGATTTATGCTCTTATGGATCCTGAGTATTTGAATTGGCTTAGTGAAAATACCATGATTATGGCATTGCTCATTAACTCCATGATTCCTGAAGCGGTGGAGAACTTTGTGTTATACGAAACGGCTGTTGAAATCTGGAGTGTTGCAAAGGCTACATATTCGAATCTAGAAAACTCTACTGCACTATTTGGGATTGAGTGCCAAATTTCCAATCTCAAATTGGACAACATGACTGTCACTCAGTATTTTACTCTCTTATCTCGGTTATGGAAATAACTCTATTTGTTTGCATCTCATGAAGTGTGGTGTGTAGAAGATGCTTGATTGTCCAAGAAAATTATTGAAAAATGTCGGATATTATAGTTTTTGTCTGATTTGTATCAAGATCTTGATGAATTTAAAGGGAAAGTGTTGGGTCTTAAGCCTTTTCCTTCGATCAGGGAGATGCTTTCTGAAGTTCTATAAGAAGAAACTCGGCACATTATCATGCTTCCCGATCCCAAACCCGCTAAAGGATTTACGCTATTTAAACACTCCCAAAATACTTCTCGTCCAAGGAATGAGAGACCTTGGTGTGATTACTGTAAGAAGTTTGATCATGTGAGGGATTTTTGTTGGAATTTACATGGCAACCCTACTAATGGAAAATCTTCAAAGCAGCATCAGCAGTGTGATGCTCAACGAAACTGTGTTTTAACTAATGGTTTGCAGGGAAGTTTTTTTTAATAAAAAAATGGAGGAATTGCAGTAGTTCTTTGCTCAATTAAATTATACTTCCACATCTACACTCCTACAGGTAGATTTCCCTTTTCTACTTTGGCTAATATATCTGAAACTCCTATATGGATTGTGGACTCTGGTGTTAGTGATTACATGAAAAATTATCATTCACCCTTTCATACTTTTCAAGTACACCCGTCTATATCTCATATTGGAATAGTGGATGCTTCTCTTTCTAATGTTTTTGATCTTGGGTTTATTTAGATAAATCCAAATATTCATTTAACACGTGTTCTCTATGTTCCCAATCTCGCTTGCAACCTACTTTCCTTTAGCAAGTTGTCTGTTGATTTATGTTGCACTACCAAATTTGGCTCTAATTTTTGTGAATTTTAGGATTCAAGCCTAGGGAAGGTGATTGGCAATGCTAAGATTTATGGGGGGGGTTTACCTACCTCCGATAAAGATATCCTTCTAGCCTTATACTTCCTTTAGTTTTTTTTGTCACAACCATTTTTTTTAGACCCTTCAATCGATGTTATATTATTGCATTTTCATTTAGTACATCTTAGTTTCTTTTAACTTGTAAAATTGTTTCCACGTTTGTTTATTAATAAAATTCCTAAACTTTTCCTTGTAATATTTGTCCTCTTGTTGAAAAAACAAAAACATTTCATCTACCTTCTCTATACAAACCATCCAAATCGTTTTCCATGATCCATAGTAATATTTGGGGTCTATCTAGGGTAGCAAATTTAAATTGGTCCTTGATCGCTTGTAAATGTATATGCTAAGGCAAGCAATTCTGTGCAAGTATACACAATCAAATCAAGTAATATAGGGTAAGTGAGTTATTGTCTTCTCAGGGATTGGTCTAAAACTTTATCTTCACCACAACTAGAACTAGTTGTCAAAAACTAATTCCTATTATCTTGTCAAAAAAAGCTAATATTAATAAAACAAGGAAATATTATAATGATTGCAGAAAAGTTTGGTCGAGGTAAAATAAAGATGCAGAATACTAAAACAAAACAAAGACAAATGTTGATTTAAATATAATTCAAACAACCTCACATATTCAAACTTATCACATAGCACTTATGCTAATCTTTTGTATTGACAACAATTACTCTAAGTCTAGAATGAATTATTATGACTTGCTTAAGCTGCCCGATAGGATTGCTAAGTATTCTTAGACGACTGCTATGGCAATACTACTCAGCATTAACTACAACCCTTAGTTTGTCATACTGTTGTTGTAGCAATACCTCTCAGCGTGAACTATAGGCATTTTCTATCCTACTCCAGCGTCTATCCCTTTTAGTTGATTGAAACCCGCTCCTTATCTCTAAGGTAGACAAGTTAGAACATCACCCTCCTGGATCCATTCTATTATTCACGTAGATCTATCTTAATTATCTCAAATCTAAGAATCACTATCTAGACAAAAGGTGATCTCTCGATGGTCTTACATTACCAATACATGTTTTACCAAAACCCTAGGCAATCTCTCGATGCTCTTACAATGTCAAGGTAAATATTCAAACAATGAACAAAACAGTCATGAGCAAAAACATAATTCATCATTCATAAAACAGAAAATAATTGTCTAGGCAAAACAAAGATTAACACCAAGCAAGACAATCATGGTGTTATCCAAAAGTCATCCAAGTATCATCATTTAATACAAACCCAAATATGTAAAGAAATTAAGAACAAAAGAAGAACGGCTCCCAAAACCCGGGGCTCTGTCGTGACAATTCTGATCAGCATCATGCATGCCTTGGTGATCAGCTTCTCTCGAGACCTGATCACCGCTCTGCTACAGTCTGGCTATGGAGGACACCAAGGAAGGTTGGTTGGTAAACGGTAGGAAAGCACTACAGTTGCTCGCTCATGCCTTAAGTCAAGCTCTTCTCTCATCTTCCTTGCCTCTCCTTTTTGGCAGCTACGACTGATTATTTATAGGGAATAATCTCCTAGAGTTTTACATGATTGAAGATTCCTTAAATAACCTTTGCTATCTTTTCCAGACTTAAAAAGGAAAGGCGGCTGGCGACTGCCAGAATATTTAAGGCTTGCTTGCACGTGAAGGAGATCATCCAGCTGGCGTGTGACATAGGCGGTTTCAACATACCAGCTTCAGACTCTTCAGATAAACCTTGCCTCGACAAGATAAATCTGCTCCTCAGGTTATTCTTTGTTCCATTGGCCCTTGCAAATTACGTTGTCACGGCTAAAATATTCTTTCTCTGTAAGTTTCCTCCACATACATAATCCACAAAACCCTTTCTCCTCAACAGCATCAGTTAAACCAAATAAATCTTGTCGAAGCAAAACTTATCCACCACAAGAAAATATAACCTAAATGCAACTAAAATGTTGTGCATACTTTGTTTAGACGAGCAATAACTTAAGTGAAAAGACTAGAAATTGAGTCTTTTTACGGAGTTATCACAACCCCAAACTTAAGATATTGCTTATCCTTAAGCAATGTACAATAGCTAGAAGAAAATTAAAATAGTCATGGCAAAGCAGTGTTAATAAAATCATATGGTTTGAGATTTCAGCCCTCAGCAAAAATATTTGGCCTCAACATGTTCGAAAGTCATATCAGTCAAGTCCCTTCCCTAGTCAGGATTCCTTGCTATTGTGTGTGAGTGATTGTAACCAGTCTATGCATAAAGGTAATTAGAAAACTTAAACTAAGCACTTTTGGTTTGTCAAGGCATCAAATTATTTGTCAGGCTTAGTTTATACTCCTAGCTATTTATCAACTTTTTTTGGGAGTCAGATCATCACACCTACCGTCCCACACTCTAGGTGAAAGTGAGCATACCTTTCATTCACTCATATGCCTCGGTGACTCTTAATTTCTAATGGAGTTTTTCTATTTATGCCTTTCCATAAAGGAGTTTCCCTTTTATTTTTCAAGTTTTAAACACTAAGGAGTTCCACCTTAACCTTACAACATTTTTGAAGTCTCGGCGATCAGAAAATTCTTTCCTAAAATTTTTACATATTACCTTAAGCATGGACAACCTACAATTGTGTTTGTACATTTCAAAGAATCAGGCCTAGGGTTGGTTCTCTTCCTTAGACAGTCTTAACAATAATTATGGCTTAGGCAATCAAATACTGCAATCATCATCGGGCATCCTTAATTCATTCCAAACAATAATCTAAACATGCTTATGTCATGACAACTAAAATTTTCAACCAATTATCATCAATTGCTTTTTAACAAAGTATGGCAAAATATGGCACAATACCTCCCCCAAACTTGAGGGATGCATTGTCCTCAATGCATGAGAACTAAAACTACATGATGTTATATGAAAATGCAAAAAAAATTAAAAAAACTAAAATGTAAACTTACTGTGGTGGGGTGGCTTGACTGATGCCCTCGTTCGGCGTCATTTGGGAGGAGATGAACTCTCTGATCCTGAGTCTACTGCTGCTATCATCAAAGGTGCTGGATGAAGGATATGACCTACCATTTGCTTGATTCATTTTTTGCTGGTCGAGGCTCATGTTAGAGTTGGTTGCTCGGTAGTAGGAGTCGGTTGTACAGGAACTGGTACTGGACTTTGAGCTACTTCTGGGATTGGCATTGTTTGTCAGATAGGGGACTGTATGGGACCTCGCTTGGGTTGCTTTGGGGCTGGGGTGAAATCTTTATCGGAGAAGAAGTTGGGAGGGGTCTCTTGACTGCTCTCGAAGGTTGAGAAAGATGAAGAGCTGAGAAACTCATCTGTGTCACCATGGCCTTCCTCTGGTATAGGTGAGACATGGGTTACCAGTGGTGGCACGTCTGTGGGTACTTCAGGGGGACTTTTGGGTTGACATTCGATGTTTAGGCGTGAAATGTGTTGCCGCCAGCATTGTATTTGATGATGATTCTAGGGAAGGGCGATAGATTGGCGGTTGTGATTGGGAGTAACTCCTTAAAAAAGGCGTTGAGTTACGCGTCCCTTGCCTTAACATACTTGAAACAAATCTCCATGTGATCCTCTAGGCACCCTATCTTCTCACGTGCTTCTCGCATGTACGTAACCACTACGGCCATTCTGGCCGTGGCAACAGATTTTGCTCCCCTCTCCAAACCTTAATGCGGGGTGTTATCGTCGAAACTCATCAGCTCGGGTACTTTCTTCTTGGTGATGCCCTCCTTGGATTTAATGAAATCCTCAAAGGGCTCATCGAGGACCTTCTTTTTCCTACACAGAGTGGTTATCAAGTTAGGAAATAATAAATTACCCCGATTTCTTTTGGCATACTCTTGGATTTGCTTGAAGATGAGTTCTTCAACATCGATATTCCTCTTGTATATTATCGAGTGTAAGAACATCAATCTTTTCATCAACATAATTGTGTTATGACATGTTGGCATATGCTTGCCCTTGAGAAAATGGTTCCACAACTTAACGATCAATTTAAGGGCTTGGCGATCGACTCTCTTCCTCGTTGGAGCATTCCCTTCAAACTTGGCCCACCCGAAGTATAGATCTTCAAGAACTCCGTTGTATATTTCATGGTCTGCCTCAGCCATAAATTTCTTGTGTTGCTCCTCCACTTTCCCTAACTTGAAGTATCTGTTAAGTGATAAAGGGGAAAATCAAAGGAGCTTCCCTCAGACATACACCATGTGGTTGGACATGTCTTCGAGGTAGGCATAGAATTCCCTAACCATCGTTGGTGCTAGGGCTTTGGGATGGCGAACGAACTTCTCCTAGTTGTTCTTCTTAATTATGTCCATTACCTCTGGTCCAAATGGCTCTTCATCTTCTGATAGAAAAACGAACCCATCTTCCAAATATATTTGTCATTTTTGGAGGATTTTCAAACGTGCTTCGGCTTCGGCTATTTGGAAACACTCAAAGGTCGGTGTTGGGGCTGAGGTTTTCCTTAATCTAGCCATGATACTTGGTGTAGTGAAGTTAGCAGCGACGATGGGGAAGATTTTGTTGAAAGAAAGAAAAATATTCTTGCTTGGTAGAGAGTGAGTGAGGCACGATGAAGAAAAAGAAGGAGTTGGGCGGTTTTTTTTTGGAAAGTAATAGGTGGTTTTGAGGTAAATTGGTCCTTACACGAGGGGAAAAGATTTGGCATTGAATGTGGGATATTTAATTGGATGTAAAGTTGGGAAAAAGATTTCTTTTACTCTTTATTTCTGCCGCCTAAACCTCTTACCCTAGGGTTTCCTTTCTTTTCATGCATGCACTATCTCCCCATGCAGCGACGTGTACTCTCCATGCCTATAATAAATAAAGAAAACAAAACAAAACAAAATGGATAATGAAAGCACAAAATAACTTAATTTATTTATGTACAGGGTTCAAATTTTCGTTGCCTAGGCAACGTATTTTGTTCAAGATTAAGGCAAACTCTGGGACATCATGTGCCATTGATGCCGATTTGTCGCGCATGAATGGGGCTCCTTTATACTCCTTTAGCCTCTGCCTGTTCACTTTGAAGATGGAACCATCATCTTGGTTCTGGATTTTATTGCTCCATTATTGTGGACTTGATGCATGATGAATGGTCCTGACCAATGTGATTTTAGCTTGACTAGAAATAACTTAAGAAGTAAATTGTAGAGCAGTACTTGTTGTCTAGAATAAAATTACCTAGGAAATATTTTTCTGTCATGCCATCGTTTTGTTTTCTCTTTGTATGGGCGAGCATTTTCGTATGCGTGTGCTCTGAATTCATCCATCTCATTCAGTTCCAAGAGTCTTCTTTCTCTATCAAACTGAGCATCCATGTTCAACTTTTTGATGGCCCAGTAGGCTTTATGTTCAAGTTCCACGAGTAGATGGAATTCTTTTCCATAGATCAATTTGAACGGGAACATTTCCAGCGATGTCTTGAATGTTGTGCGATAAGCCCATAGTGCTTCATCTAGCTTCGGTGACCAGTCCTTTCCACTTGGGTTGACCAATTTCTCAAGGATCCATTTGATTTCCCGGTTAGACATTTTGACTTGTCCATTAGTCTGAGGGTAATACGCCATAGCGATCCTATGTCGCACTCCATATCGTTTCAATGCCTTGGTAATCAATTTGTTGTCAAAATGTGTTCCATCATCACTAATGATAGCTCTTGGTGTTCCAAATCGTGTGAATATATTTTTGTGCAAAACCTTTAACACCGTATTAGAATCATTTTTAGGTGTTGCAATGGCTTCGACTCATTTGGATACAGAATCCACTGCCAAGAGAATGTACAAATCTCCAAATAATGTGGGAAAGGGTCCCATGAAGTCTATTCCCTATACGTCGAAAAGTTTAATCTCTGGAATATTTTGCCATGGCATCTCATGCTGTTTTGATATGTTCCCTATTTGTTAGCATCTATCACATGACTTATAGAATTCATGCACATCTTTGATCAATGTTGGGCAATAGAATCCATACTGAAGTACTTTCGTCGTTGTTCTCATTCCACTAAAGTGCCCTCCATACGGTGACGAGTAAAAATGGTGTAGAATATCTTTATACTCTTCTTCTGGAATGCATCTTCGAATTATTTGGTCTCCACGTTGCTTGAATAGAAATGGTTCATCCCATTATAATGTCGCACATTATGTCGAAACTTCTTTCGGCCTTGGCTAGATAAATCTGGAGGAACAATACCATTAACAAGAAAGTTAACTATGTCAGCATACCACGGTGCAACCGTGACAAATAATATTTTCTCATCAAAGAAATCCTCTTGAATTTATGTTATGTCATGACTATCAGATTTGTTATCTAGCCTAGACAAATGGTCTGCCACTTGATTTTCTGTACCCTTTCTATCCTTGATCTCTAAATCGAACTCTTGTAGTAGTAATATCCATCGAGTTAGCCTAGGCTTTGCATCTTTTTTATTGATCAAATATTTAATGGTAGAGTGATCTGTATGCACAATTACCTTAGTGCCTATTAGATATGGCCTAAACTTATCGAATACAAATACTACTGCTAAGAGTTCTTTTTCAGTGGTGGTATAGTTTACTTGTGCATCATTAAGAGTATGGCTCGCATAGTAGATAACATGAAAAATTTGACTTTTTCGTTGCCCTAGCACCACTCCGACTGCATAATCACTAGCATTGCACATGAGCTCAAAAGGTTTGTTCCAGTTCAGTGGGATAACGATTGGTGTTGCCGAGAGTTTCTTCTTCAAATCTGTAAGGGCATTCAAACAATCATTAGTAAATTCAAATGGATTATTTTGTTGAAGTAAAAGACACAAGGGTTTAGAGATTTGAGAAAAATCTTTTATGAACCACCTGTAGAAGCCTGCATGTCCAAGGTACATCTCTCACTTTGGTGGGTGGGGAAGGTTTGCAATTACTTCCAACTTGGCTTTATCGAATTCAATGCCTCAGCATGAAATATTGTGACCAAACACTATTCCCTCGATTACCATAAAATGGAATTTCTCCCAATTTAGTACTAGGTTGGCTTCTTCACATTGTTTCAGTACCTTGGATAAATTGCCGAGACATCGGTTAAAATCATCACCTGATACGGAGAAGTCATCTATAAATATTTCAATAGATTCTTCCACCGTATCTGAAAAGATTGCCATTATGCATCTTTGGAAGGTAGCTGGTGTTGGGACCGTCGGCGCACCCCACGGCATAGCGAAAACAAAACTCGACGGTTTCACCAGCGATCCAAGTACGTAAAACCGAAATCGGGAAGAAGGGATGCGAATACTTACAGCGGTTTCCTTTAAAAACAACAAGAACATCAGTGAATACTGGTAGTGTAGATCGGTTCGAATCGTAAGCCTCCACGAAATCACGCCTCGGCCTCTACTCAGTTCACCCGATTGAGAGCAATATTTGTCTTCCCCAAAACTATTTTGAGAGAAAAACAGTTGAAAGTTTATGTGTATGTGTTAAAAAATATTGCTAGACCTAACACACCCTTTTATATCCATTACCCTAACATCTTAGGGTTTTCAAAGTTATTTCGAATTAATAATAAAATATTATTTAATTAATTCAATTAAATATACATTAAAGACTTATAATATGAATTATAATCTTTAATGTTTATTTAAAAACTTATTTAATTATTTCGAATTATATATACCAATTAAAAGAGTTGTAATCTAAATTACATTCTTTTAATGTTTACTTACTATATTCAGGATAATTAAAATCATATGTATATCAAATATACATATCACAACTCTAGATATATTTTGGTAACATACAACAAATTGTATTTTTTTTTGCTCATTTCAATCCTAGGGTGTGACCCTGTATGTTCTTGTAACATTAGTAGAAATTATTAGAACAATTCTAATATTACATACAATGAGTGACATCTAGCAATATGTCATTGTCACCTAAGTTACAAGAAATTATGATTCTTTATATCATCTTCGTGATTAACTCTTTTATGTATTGCATCCTTTTGTCCTTTATATCTAGAATAGGCACAAGTCTTAGAATAGTCACACTTGTATCGTCCATCTATTGTTTCTTGATATCTAGAGTAGACTATAATTAACGAAAATGATATCACATATCAACTTATTCGAGCATGGCCATGCATTTCTAGTCTCACTCAATCAAGTGGCCTGTGATATATTTCCTATTATGTAAGAAGGACAAATCCTATCTTAACCATATACACCCCACTACATATATCGAAATATATTCAATAACAGTCTTTATAGTACAACCAGTTACGGAGCATGTTTAACTATATCAAAACATACAACAATATATGTTGAGATGACATTGATCTCAAGTCTGAGGATCATACATTTAGTCATCACCATGAGCAATGTTATGACCGTTACATAATAATCCAAGACATATGCTCATGATGGGTCAATCCAATACATTGTTCTCTAACAATATAATCATGTATCAATTCTGACATCTCTATGTCAATGAGAACTCCTTGTCATCAATCAATACCATGTTAGTCTTAAGCATATTATTAATGTCCATGCCCATAATAATACTTGACTATCGATCTTTTAATAATGTTATTATATGGACTTTATTATCTTTCAGTTTATGTTAAACACAGACACATAACTGAAAATAATAGTGGCAATGCCTTTATTCAATAAAATCGGTAAATAAATATATTATTACAATCATTATATGATTGGTCTTTGGGCATACTCTAACAGCTGAAGCGTTACACAGCCCAAACGACATTCGTCTAGATGTATAGGAACCATATGGGCATGTGAAAGTAGTTTTCTCTTGATCCTCTGGTGCTATGGCTATTTGATTATATCCTGAGTATCCATCGAGGAAGTAATAAAATACTTTTCCCGCTAACCTATCAAGCATTTGGTCGATAAAAAGGAAGGTAAAATGGTCTTTCTTTGTGGTTTTATTAAGTTTCTTGTAATCCATATATATGCACCAGCCCGTGACTGTTCTGGTGGTGAGGAGCTCGTTATGTTCGCTTTTAACCACAGTCACACCACCCTTCTTTGGAACACACTGCACCGGGCTGACCCATGAACTATCGGATATAGGATAAATCACTCCCGCATCCAACTATTTTATAATTTCCTTCATGACTACCTTCTTTATGAATGGGTTGAGTCTTATTTGGGGTTCCACCAAAGTACTCTGGTTATCTTCTAAATTGATCTTGTGCGTGCATATGGTAGGACTAATTCCCTTCAAGTTTGTCATTGTCCATCCTAGAGCCTTTTTGTGATGTGACAAAACATTCAACAAACTATTCTCATATTCGGAGGTTAGATGTGAAGAGATTATTACTTGTAAAGTTTCATCAATTCCTAGGTATGCATACTTTAAATGTGATGGAAAAGTTTTAAGCTCCAATTTCGGTGCATGTTGTAAAGATGATTCTGGAGAATTAACTTGATGATAATCTAAGGGTTCGAATGTCATACCTGATTTATTATGAAGAAGACTCGATTGATCCTTTGTATTTCCTTCGTATCCTGTATTGGTGTCGTTTTCAAGGAACTCATTGTGTGCTTTATTCAGATTTCTGTTGACAGGGCCATAATTTTGAGAATCATCTTCTGAAAATAATTCACCTAGGCCCAAGTTTTCTTTTTCATGTATCTCGGTTGTAGGGTCATGGTACAAAGCGCTGTATTCGTCAAGCCTTATAGATTCACCACATCCAAAGATTATATTTTCCTCTATTTTTCTAATGTATTGTCATTCCTCTGAGTTGTCCACATATTTCATGGAGTTGAATACATTGATGGTGACGCTTTGCTCTCCTACTCACATTGTGAACTCCCCTTATTCACAATCTATTAGGATTCTTCCAATGGCTAAAAAGGGTAGTCCCAGAATGATTGATGCGTATTCTTCGACTTCGTAGTCCAAGATGAAGAAATCAACTGGAATACAAATTTGTCCACCTTTACTATGATGTCTTCTATTCTGCCCTCGGGCCGCACATAAGACCGATCGGCTAACTGTAGGACGACTGTGGTTGGAAAAGTGTGATACCCTTCGAGTTTTATAAATATGGAATTTGGTATCAAGTTTACAGTTGATCATAAATCAACGAGAGCTCGTCATACAAAGTCATTACCAATTGAACATGGTATTATAAAACTGCCAGGGTCTTTTTGTTTTGGTGGGAGTTTACTTACTGATGAACAGATTTCTGTTGCCCTGGCAACATGTTCTACCTTCCTTTTCTTCGTAACGATGTCCTTAAGAAACTTGGCATAGGAAGGCATTTGCTCAATGGCTTCAAGTAAGGGCACATTGATATACAACTGGTCTAGAATATTAATGAATTTCTTGATCTAGATGTTATCATTATTTTTCTTCAATCGTTGAGGGAACGGTGGTGGAGGTCTCACATTATCTGCTGTTGGTGCTGAGGATTCTCTGGCCTTGGACATGAATTTCTCATTATTTGAACGATGTTTTTCAGAGCCTTCATTCATTTCCTTCTCTTCAGATGAATCATCTTGTTCCTCATTTTTAGCTCGATCCTTTGTTTGTGTTATGCCATGGCGAGGACTGTTTAGGTGTTCTCCCCCAAACTTGTCATTTTAGTTGACCTGTGTTCCACTCCTTAGTGTAAGTACATTGCATTGCTCTTTTCCATGATGTTTAGTGATCTTAGTAGCACTATGAAGATTTCCTTGTGGGCGAGAATGTAATACCGTAGCAATTTGGCCTACTTGATTCTCCAATGCTCGTAGAGATGAACTATGGCTTTGCAAAAGTGTGGCTTGGCTTTGTAGTAAATTTCCTTGATTTTTAATTATTGCAGAATGCTCCTACATCAAGGTTTTTTTTAAGCCATGAAATCTTTTCTCGAGGCCATAAATTCCTGCAATGATAATTCCAAGGAGTTAGTATTAGTGTTAGAGGAAGAAGCTATACCTTTATTATTTTGCCAGGGCTACTGATGATGCTGATTCTGAAAATGTTGATGGTCTGAATTATTCTGCTGTGGCCTGTAATTTGCTACTTGATTGTTCCCTTGATTACTCCATGAAAAATTTAGGTGTTGTCTCCAACCAGGATTGTACGTGTTTGAATATGGGTTGTTATTGCTCCAGTTGTAATTGCCCACAAAATTGGTTGACTCATGGTTTTCCGGACATTCACTCTCATGATGGTTACTATGAAAAAATATGCATGTGTTATTGGTCACCTTGACTTCTCTTACCTCATTTAGGACGTTGCAAATTTTTCAACATATTAGTTATGGCAGAAAGTTGAGCAACTACCGAATCCTTACCCTCTAATTCATATGCTCCAGATGTTTTTCTGCATGTTCCCAATATAGTATTTGGGAATTGATAATCATTATTTGTTATCCTGTCGAGGATGTCAAAGGCTTCCTTGGTTGATTTGTCCAGTAAGGTGCCATTTTTTGAGGCATATAACATCATTCGAGTAGGTGCATTGACTCTGTTGTAAAACATTACTACTTGCGTCCAGTCATGAAATCCATGGTTGACACATTTGCGAAGTAGACTTTTGTACCTATCCCAACATTCGTACATTGATTCATCATCTCCTTGGCGAAAACTTGCAACGTCATTACGAAGCTGTGTATTCATATTGGGCGGATTATATCGAAGTAGGAAACTCTTGCATAAATCTTCCCATGACTCCATTGAGCCGAAAGGAACTCCGTTGAGCCAGACTCTCACTCTATCGCGTAGGAAATAAGGGAAAAGTTTTAGTTTAAGCACGTCTTCATGTACTCCTTGTTGTCAAAACGAGTCGCAAACTTCAAGGAAAGCACGAATATGATGTCTAACATCCTTATTGGATGAACCACTAAATTGGCCAAAAGAGTTTAGCATATTAAATATCACCGGCTTAAATTCAAAATGAGTTGCTTGTATTTTAGGTACCACTATGCCTGGGTTGAGATCATCGAGAATTGGGTTTAAATGATCTCGTATCGTTCTTGGTCTTTCAATTTGAAGATTAATTGCTGCATCAGGATCTCCTAGATCTCCCATGTTGTCTTGCATTTGAAGTTGGTTTAAATGTTCTCTGGTTCTTTGGGCACGGAGCCATTGTGTGAGTGATTGTTCAACTTCAGGGTCAAATGGTTCCAAAGGTTTACCAGCAGATCTCTGGGTCATGAAAAAATAAAAGCATACAAAAGAAAATAACAAACTATGTTAGTATAGATAAATATAAGGTGACAAGAAAAACTTGTTATGGCGAATAAAAATTTTGTCAGTAGTCAATCCCCGGCAACAGCGCCAAAAACTTGATCGCTTGTAAATGTATATGCTAAGGAAAGTAATTTTGTGCAAGTATACACAATCAAATCAAATAATCTAGGGTAAGTGAGTTATCATCTCCTCAGGGATTGGTCTAGAAATTTATCTTCACCACAACTAGAACTAGTTGTCACAAACTAATTCTTACTATCTTGTCAAACTAGAAAGCTAATATTAATAAAAAAAGGAAATATTATAATGATTGTAAAAAAGTTTGGTTGAGGAAAAATAAAGATGCAGACTACTAAAACAAAACAAATACAAATGTTGATTTAAATATAATTCAAACAACCTCACATATTCCGACTTATCACATAGCACTTATACTAATCTTTTGTATTAACAACAATTACTCTAAGTCTAGAATGAATTATTATGACTTGCTTAAGATGCCAGACAGGATTAATAAGTATTCTTAGACGGTTGCTATGGCAATACTACTTAGTGTTAACTACAACCCTTGGTTTGTCAGACTATTGTTGTAGCAATACCTCTCAGCATGAACTATAGGCGTTGTCTATCCTACTCTAGCGTCTATCCCTTTTAGTTGATTGAAACCCGCTCCTTATCTCCAAGGTAGACAAGTTAGAACATCATCATCCCGGATCCATTCCATTGTCCATGTATATCTATCTTAATTCTCTCGAATATAAGAATCACTATCTAGACAAAAGGCGATATCTCGATGCTCTTACAATGCTACGATATGTTTTACCAAGACCTCAGGTGATCTCTCGATGCTCTTACAGTGTCATGGTAAAATATTCAAACAATGAACAAAAGAATCATGAGCAAAAACATAATTCATCATTCATAAAGAAGAAAATAATTGTCTAGGCAAAACAAAGATTAACCCCAAGTAAGAAAGTCATGGTTCTATAAAACAGTCATCCAAGTATCATCATTTAATAAAACCCCAAATATATAAAGAAATTAAAAACAAAGGAAGAACGACTCCCAAAACCAGGGGCTTTATCGTGACAATTCTGATCAGCACCGAGCCTGCCTTGGTGATCAACCTCTCTCGAGACTTGATCACCGCTCTGCTATAGTCAGGTAATAGAGGACACCAAGGAAGGTTGGTTGGTAAACGGTGGGAAAGCACTACAGTTGCTCGCTTATGCCTTAAGTAAAGCTCTTCTCTCTTCTTTCTTGCCCCCTCTTTTGGCGGCTACGGTTGGTTATTTATAGGGAAGAATCTCCTATGGTTTCGCATGATTGAAGATTCCTTAAATAATCGTTGCTATCTTGTCTAGACTTAAAAAGAAAAGGAGGCTAGCGGCTGTCAGAATATTTAAGGCTTTCTTGCACGTGAAGGAGGTCATCCAGCTGGCATGTGACATAGGCAGTTTCGTCATACCCGCTTCAGTCTCTTCAAATAAACCTTGCCTCGGCGGGATAAATCTGCTCCTCAAGTTATTCTCTGTTCTATTGGCCCTTGCAAATTACGTTGTCACGACTGAAATATTCTTCCTCTGTAAGTTTCCTGCAAATACACAATTCACACAAACCCTTTCTCCTCAGTAGCATCAGTTAAACCAAATAAATCTTGTTGAAGGAAAACTTATCCACCACAAGAAAATATAACCTAAATGCAACTAAAATGCTTTGTATACTTCGTTTAGATGAGCAATAACTTAAGTGAAAAGACTAGAAATTGAGTCTTTTTATGGAGTTATCAGTCCTGATAGTTTATTTCCTTCATCGATGATCACACTTGTACTACTTGGACTTTTCTAATGAAAATTAAATATAGGGCTAGGGGATGTATTTAAATGGTTCCATCAGATGGTTGAAACCCAATTTTAAATTTTTATCCAGATTTTTCATTCTGAAAAAGGCAATGAATATTTTACCAACATCTTGGGTTCTTTCTTTCAGGGAAAAATGATTATTCATCTTACTTCGTGTGTTAATTCTCCTCAACAAAATGGGGTAACTTAGCAAAAAACAAGTATCTTCTTGAGGTTACTCGATCCCTTCTACTATCCATAAATTTTCCTTGATGTTTTTGGGGAGGCTCTATTTCACTGCCATATATTTGGTTAACTGTATGCCTAGTAAACCATTAAGATTTCAGTGTCCACAAGAGTTTTTTGTTCAATTCTTTCTCAATTTTAAACATATAAGTTCTTCTTTACCTCTTCAAGTGAATAGTACTTTGATTGTCACAAAGCAATTGAACTCCATCTTACTGAACACTTAACTCCTTCACTAAACCAGTAAGCCATAAAGCTTCTTTTGTTGCTTCAGCTGCTGCCATGTATTCAGCTTCAGTTGTAGATAATGCAACAACAGATTGAACAGTAGACTTCCAACAAATAGGCCCTCTACCAAAAGTAAATACATACCCTGTCGTAGATCTTCTGTTATCCAAATCACCCATATAATTTGAATCCACATATCCTACAACCAAAGGATTATCCCGCTGACTACAAAAAACAATTTTATGTCCCACAATACCCTTTAAGTACCTAAAGATCCACTTTATTGCTTTCCAATGTTGCTTCCCAGGTTTAGACATGTACTTACAAACTTGACTAACAACATGAGCTAAATCAGGATGAGTACATACCAATGCATACATTAAGCAGCCAACAACATTAGAATAAGGAACCTTTTCCATATCTTCAACTTCCTTATCTGTCTTAGGGCACTGTTTTGATAAAATCTTAAAGTGATTCACCAAAGGAGTGCTCAATGGTTTTGTGCTGCTCATCACAAACCATTCTAGCATTTTCTCAACATAACCCCGTTGAGATAGCCACAGTTTCTTTGATTCTCTGTCCCTACAAATTTCCATTCCAAGAATTTTCTTTATAGCACCTAAATCTTTTATATCAAATTCTTGACTCAATAAAATTTTCAAACCGATAACATCATCCATGTTCTTCGCAATAATTAATATATCATCAATATAAAATAACTAAAAAAAATAAAAGAACCATCATCAAGGTTCTTAACATAGACACAACAATCATACTCACATCGCTTGTAGCCTATCTTCATCATATATAAGTCAAACTGTTTGTACAATTGTCTCGCAGACTGTTTCAACCCGTACAAAGATTTTTTATGATGAAATGTTTTTCTCCTGTGGTCAGGCACACTTCAATCCGAGCAGTACATGCATTGGTGGCTAGTTGGGATTTGCATTTAGAGAAGATGGATGTGGAAACTTCATTTTTGCATGGTCAATTAGGGGAGCAGATCTACTTGTAGCAGCCTGAAGGCTTATTCAATCTGCAAACTAAATGCTCATTATTAGGTTGAGTGAAACCATCAGGCTGCTGCATGTAGATCTTCTCCTCTAAATCACAATGCAAAAAAGAAATTTTCATATCCATCTGCTCTAAATGAAAATCCCAACTAGCTACCAATGCAAGTACTACTCGGATAGAAGTGTGCCTGACCACTGGAGAAAAAATTTCATCATAATCAACTCCTTTCTGTTGTGAAAAACTCTTTGCTACCAAACGAGCCTTGAACTTCTCCCCCTCTTTTTCTGTTACTGCTGGTTTCTTCTTATAAACAAATTTGCAACCAATAGGCTTCTTACCCTCAGGAAGGCAAACTAACTCCCATGTACGATTTTGATTCAAAGACTCCATCTCCTCAACCATAGCAGTCATCCACTTGTCATTTTCCTGACTAGTAACAGCATCAACAAAAGTAACTGGATCATCACTGCTAACAGTAAGTGAAAAAAAGAACAAGTCTTTAAAACCCAATATGTTTAGAGGCTTTATATTTTTCCATCTCACACTGTCTCTAGTGAGACTATAATGCTGCAAATCATCTGTAGCGGAACCACTAGAAGTCAGTTGAGAAGTTTCTGTTTTCTCAACTGTAAACTGCTCAAAATCCACCGCTGTCGTGTCTTTCTTTTATTGTAACAAGGGCTGTCTCAACTGGAAACTGCTCGAAATCCACTACTATTGTATCTTTTTTCTACTGCAACATGGGTTGTTCATCAAAAACAACATCTCTACTGATCACAATTTTCTTCGCAACTGGATCCCAGAACTTGAATCCTTTGACACCTGTCTTGTAAACCAAAAAAAAGTACTACTTCGATTTTGCATCAAGTTTGGATCTCTCATCAGCAGGTAAATGCACATAAGAAGGACAACCAAAAATCCGTAAGTGATCAAAAGTTACATCATGACCAGTCCATACCTCTTCTACAACTTTCCCAGCCAATGATGCCCTTGGCGATCTATTGATAAGATAGCATGCCATGTTAACAGTCTCAACCCATAAGTGTTTGGGAAGCCCCGCATTCAACCGCAAACATTTGGCTCTTTCATTCAAAGACATGTTCATCCGTTCCGCAACACCATTCTTTTGTGGTATCTTGCGCACTGTAAAATGTCTCTTAATCTTATGCTCCTTACAGAAGTTTAGAAACTGTGAATCTGTGTACCCCGTACCATTTTTAGACCGCAAACACTTGATTTTTCATTCTGTTTGGTTTTATACCTCAGCTTTCCACAGCTTGAACTTCTCAAAAACGTCAGACTTCTGTTTCAAAAAATACACCCAAACTTTCCGTGAAAAATTGTCAATAAAAGTAACATAATACCTAGATCCACCCAAATATGATGTCGTGGAAGGCCCCCATACATTAGAATACACAAAATCAAGAATCCCTTCTGTTGTGTGTTTCCCTATCTTGAAACGAACTTTAGTATGTTTACCAAGAACACAATACTTGCAAAAATCAAGCTTACAACATTTAATACCATGCAACAAATTTCTTTTACATAATTTAGCCATACCACATTCACTAAGATGAGCAAGATGTATATGCCACAGTTTGGTAGTATCATCACAGGACTCATTAGAATGAACTCTACCTACAACGATACTCCCTAACAATCTGTAAATATTCCCTGCAGTCATCTTTCCTTTCATCACAGTCAAAGCTCCTTTAACAATCCGAATGGTTTCCTTATCCTCATCAGCTTTAGGGATAAAACTATTCTTGTGCAAAGTGCTTAAAGAAATCAAATTCTTCTTCAAATATGGGATATGTCGAACACCACACAACGTCTGAATAGAACCATCATACATCTTAATTCTGACATCACCAATACCAACAATATTGCAAAATCAATCATCACCCAAATAAACAGAACCAGAATTAACCGACCTGTATGTCGAAAATCATTCCCTATTTGGCGTGATGTGATAAGAATATCCAGAATAAAAAATCCAAGCAACCGTTAATTGAGTCATTGAAATTGAGTGTAATCACCCTCACTGCAATCAGAATTGTCATCTTCGACCATATTCACATACTTGGATGAGTCATCACACTTCTCATCAGTCTATTTTTTCAACTTCGGACAGTCTCGCTTTATATGTCCCTCCTCATTGCACTTGTAACAATGAATTGTCTTCTTATCCCTAGATTTAGATTTAAAATTCTGCTTCCCAGACCTTATCTTCTCTGGCTTCCTTCCACGGTCTCAATTACCCTTAACATATAAGCTATCAGCTTGAGAGTTTTCCCCTGCATTCTGCTTCCACTGGTTATGAGCCAATAAGGCTGCAGTAATCTCCTCAACTTTGATAGTCTCTTTCCCATATGTAAGAGTAGTCATCATGTGTTCGTAAGAGACAGGCAACGAACATAACAGAATCATCACTTTGTCTTCATCCTCAATTTTCACATCAAGCCGAGCCAAATCAGAAATGATTTGATTGAATACATTCACATGTTGCGCCAAATCATGATCATCTTGCATCTTCAACCCATACAGTCGTTGTTTTAGATACAGTTTAGTAGTTAAGGATTTAGAAATAAACTGACTTTCCAACTTCTTCCAAATTCCATCTGGAGACGACAGATGCATGACGTGATACATGACCTCATCCACCAAAACAAAATCGTATGGTTCCTGCCGCTCACTATTATAATTCTTCCCAATCTTCCTCCTCCATCGAAGCTGGCTTTGTAGGCCGCAAAGCCTTCAGGATCCCTTGCTACGCCAACAGATCCTTCACCCTTGTTTGTCATAATCTGTAGTTACCCTGACCATCGAATTTCGCAACTTCGAATTTGGCTCTTGATATATGATACCAATTATTGAATAATCGAGTAAAGAAAATAGAAAGAACAAAATAATTTTAACGAGGTTCAACAATGTGCTTACGTCCTCGGTGCACTAGGCGGCACTAGAATTTTTATTCAAAATCTCATAGGCGTTCACTTCGCTCACTCCGTTGCATCCTCTATCCTCTTTACCGGTATATTTATGAGCCATACCTAACACAATCAACTGTAAATGGTATTTCCTGTGAAATACAAGGAGGATGGTAGTATTGAGAGATACAAAGTGAGACTAGTGGCAAAAGGATTTACTCATTCCTAAGGAGTTGATTATCAAGAAACATTAGCTCCTATGGAAAAACTAAACATTATGAGAGTGTTATTATCGTTAGTAGTCAATGAGAATTGGGTGCTTCATCAGCTGGATATCAAAAATACCTTCTAATTGGGAATTTGGAGAATGATGAGATATATATTTGAATTCCAACAGGTGTTAAGAGTGGTACAAGAAAAATGTACAGATTACTAAAGTCCTTATATGGACTTAAGTAGTCTTCAAAAGCCCGGTTCAATATATTCACACAGGTGATTATTCAGGATGGTTACAAGCAATGTAAATCGAATCATACTTTGTTTTTCAAAATGAATTCAAAAAAGTAAAACGAAATTTTGATTGTCTATGTGGATGATATCATTCTAACATGTGATGATTCTGTTGAGATTAAAAGATTAAAGATGCTTTTAGCGAGGCAATTTGAAACTTAATATTTGGGTACTTTGCGTTATTTCTTAGGCTTGAAGGTTAAAAGGTAGAAAGAATGAATAGCTATTAAATAAATAAAGCACATTCTATATCTACTATCAGAAAAAGGAATGAAGTGATACAAGTCAAAAGAAACATCCGTGAAAGGACTCTTAAGCTAAGAAGGGAAGAATTGAAACGTCTTGTAAACAAAGAACAATACCAAAGACTAAGTAAGTAAACTAATATATTTATCACTTACTAGACATGATATAGTTTTTCCTGTCAATATATGAACGATCCGAGGGAATAACATTTAGAGGATTTGAATCGGGACATGGGTTAATTTTGAGTAAAAGTGAGGATAAAACAATGAGAATTTTCTCATATTCAAGTTGGGCAGGAGAATTAACTAATAAGAGATCCACAACCAATTATTGTTCATTTGTTTGGGGAAATTTGGTTATGTGGATAAGTAAAATATAATTTATGGTTTGTCGAAGTAGTGCAGAAGCAGAGTTTAGAGCAATGACACTCAAAATCTATGAGGGAATTTGGTTACAAAGATTGTTAACTAAATTGAGGTTATGTGACAATAAATATTTTAAAGTCCAAAGTGACAGTAAATTTGCAATCAGTATTGCAAAGAATTCAGTTCATCATGACCGAACGAAGCATGTATTGATAAACATTTTATCTTTGAAAAGGTGAATGGTAGATCAGTAAGGCTTAACTATGTTCCTATTAGAAATCAGTTGGTGGATATTCTCACCAAGACACTTCCGAGAATTACCTTTGATGAGATGACATCCAAGCCAAATCTTTTTAACATTTACTCCCCAGCTTGAGGGGGAGTTGGTTATACAACAAAACTTGTCTTGTATATGTTAGCAGTTTAATATAATACTAACTCTTAGCAAGCTTTATAGATAAGATAACTACAAGGTAGTTTAGTTTTAACCAAACACTTACTCCTAAACAATGTATAAAGAATTGTACTTACAAATTTCTTCTATTTCTACATCTTCATTATCAACAAATATCATAGTCATGTCTTTTAAAATAAAAAAATTAGAGTGAACTTTAATTTTCCTTATTAGCCCATGTTGACTTTTGAAGGAAATTAGAAGTATTTTCACTTGATTAATCTTAATGGTTTCTAGGATTTAGTATATTTTTAGAATTAATAAAATGTTATAAGGATAAATTGATTTTATATCGTTGACACAAGCAGGGGAAATTTATGTTGTGATTTTGTGGATGATATACAGTTTGATTGTATATTAGTGTTTAATTAAAATCTTATATCTTAAGTATTTGATAAAATTATAAATATACATGACTTTATGATACGTTCTAACATCATCAGATGATTTTGGAAATGTTAATATGCTTTCTTGATGTTATAAATAAGAACACTCTTTCAGTTTATTAAATGGTTACTTTTCATTTTGAATAATTTATGCATTACCCCTTTGATTGTTTGTTTATGCTTATTATTTATTTTTTGGGTAAATTATTCAGTGGACAACTTAACTATTTACTCCTTTTACTTTTTCCACATATCTTTCAATTTTGTAAATCATACCACACAACTATTTAATTATGTTCAATTAGACTACTTGTTGTTGAAAACCAAACGACACGTCTGATGTGGTTGTTATCTGTTAACATTGAAGTAGACGTGTAATTGCTGTAATATTTTAAAAGCCAACTCTCCCCTTGAAGACTAAAAAAATTCATTCATTATTATTAGAAACACAAACCCATTTAACTTCTTTGAAACACCAAACCCTTTCATTTCTAGGTTTAGAATCAATTGAATCATTTATCTCTCCCCTTGAAACTTGTTTTGTTCAAATTTACTTTCTATAGACAATGCTTATGGCCTCCACATGTGATGTTATTTAATTGTATTGTTTATAGTCAATAATTGTAGTCCTCCACATTATTTGTTTTGTTTGTACTTAATATGGCTTGCTCGTTTATTATTGGATGCTAATTGTTTGGTTTGCACTATATGTTTATGGAGCTTTTCTTTTTTTATTTTATTTACAAATTAAGTAATTGTATAAAAATAATAATAATTTATTTGATTTTTAAATAAATATCAACTCAAAAAATTTACCACTGTAATACACCATGGTGGTTTTCTTACTGGGAGACGAAAAAAGAAATATTATGGTGAATTTGTTGATTATGTTGATAATTGTGATGTTGATGAAATGAGCATGTTTACTGTTGTGGATATGGTTGATAAATTAGGAATTAAGCATGTTGTTAAATTATTTTGGGAAGTATATACTAATCCATTAAAGGTGAAAGAACTAGGTGGTGATGAGGATATACTTGAAATGCTTAAGATTTTACCTTTTAATCACTATGTTCACATGTATTTTGAAGAATTTAATGTTAGAGAATCGTCTAAGGTTAGGGAACAATCTAATGCTGACAATAGGGAAACATTTGAGTTTAGGGAACCATCTCAGGTTAGGTTTGAGTCTGAATCAGAGTCAGATTCAGAAAGGTCTAAGTAAAAAGAGTTAGAGTCAAGTAGTAATGAATCTGATTTCACTGATAGTTAAAATGATTTTGAAACTTTTGAAGATTAATCTTTTAATGTGAATGATGGGTTAAGCGATGATGAAATGAGGGTTGAAAGTAAAATTGACAGTGGATATTCTACCTCATTGTATAGTGAAGTTGATTCTGATGGACCACAGAAGAATGAAAGATACCCTAAATTTAATAGCTCTATAGACTTGTCAAACCCAAAATTAAAGGTAGGATTGATTTTTGCTGACAAGAAAATATTGAGAGATGTAGTTAGAACTTATGGTATAAGGAATATGTATTCTATCAAGTTTTAAAGAAATGAAAGAAAAATAATCCAAGTAATATGTAAGGGAGGTTGTCCTTGGGTTTTATTGGCTGCTCTAATTAGCTCAAAATATCTTGATCGTACTTGGCAAATTAAGTCGGTGAAGAATGAACATTCACGTGCTAAGGAATTTGAAAATTCTAATGTAACTACTAATTGGTTAGAAAATCAGTACTTAAATTCTTTTCATGTTGACCCAAATTACTATGTGAACACCCTTAATCAAGTTGTGTGTGATGAGTATATCATCGTCGTATCTTTATCTAAGTGTTAAAGAACAAATTTTTTGACACTTAAAATGCTACATGGAAACTACGACGAGCAATACACCAAGTTGTATGACTACCTTAGGGAGCTTAGGTTCACAAATCCAGGGACAACCATAATTTGCCTCTTGGATGAGAGATTATTCAAGAGACTTTATGTCTGTATGAAAGCATTGAAGGATGGCATCAAAGAAGGGATAACCATATGTTTGGATGGTTGTAAAGGATACTATGGTGGTCATCTGCTATGTGTTATTGGGATAGATGCAGATGTCTTTATTTATCCATTAGCCTTTGTTGTTGTGGAGAGTGAGAATCAGTCATCTTGGTGCTAGTTTCTAGAAATACTAGGAAATGATTTAGAGTTGAATATTTCTCATAGATTAATATTCATGATTGATAGACAAAA
The DNA here is from genome assembly GCF_006381635.1 of Hibiscus syriacus. Classification (NCBI taxonomy): domain Eukaryota; kingdom Viridiplantae; phylum Streptophyta; class Magnoliopsida; order Malvales; family Malvaceae; genus Hibiscus; species Hibiscus syriacus. Next base: position 6,612,823 of record NW_024062800.1, on the reverse strand, counting down.
GGTATTATTGTTTCTTTTTTAATTTTATTTTTTTGAGTGTGCAGGTTCTTATGGATACTATGACAAAATTCTATCCCAATGTTGAACATAGAATATGCGTTAGGCTCTTTTGTTCAAACTTCAAGTCCAATGGTCATCACAAGGGGAAAGCTTTGAAATACCAATTGTGGTCTGTTGCTAAGGCAACATATGTCGTAGAGTTTCAATCTGCCATGGAAAGAATGAAGTTATATTATTTGACATGTATTAATTATGATGAACATTATAATCATTTTAATTTTTATACAGTATTTATTAGGGACAGCACACAAGTGGCTGTAGAGGTAGATCCTAAAATGTGGGAAAAGTCACACTTCACTTTTAGAGTTAAGTCAAACATGTTGCTCAACAATCATTACGGGTGTTTCAATAAGGTCAATCTGTCAACCTTTAATTGTTTTTTAATTAGGTTTAGTATGTCTTAATAATATTTTTTGGTTTTCTGATTAGTTGATACTTGAAGCTAGAGGCAAATCAATTATTTCATTAATGGAATCAATTAGAACAAAGTTGATACAAAGACTCGCAAGAAGAAAATATCAAGCTGAGAAATTTTCTAGACTTTTGTGCCTTAAAATTTAGAAAAAAATAGAACTTGAAGTAACACAGGCAAATAGGTATAATTAATTACTTATAAGTGTTCATATTTATTATTTGTTTGTTTTTTTTTGTTATACTTAGTGTTTCGTTTGAATTTTCAGATGTTGGCCCATTTATGTTGGTGGATCAACATTCCAAATTTCATGTGGTTATTCAAATCAACATTGTGTCAATATTGAGACAAAGACTTGTTCTTGTAGAAAATGGGAACTAACATGTTAAATTACTTTTTTCCTATTGATAATTGTTTATTTAATTTGGCATAAACAATAAATTATTGATTGTTGTATTTTGCACACATTCCTTCTCCTCACGTCATTTTTGATATACTATCGATTCACGAAAGGACCGAGACATACATTGATGAATGTTACATTGTTCACATCCAAAAGACCATCTATTATAATTTGATAAGTTCGGTTAGAGGTCAGAATCAATGGGCTCAAATTGAAACAATGGAGCCTATCTTACCACCTGTTTTGAGAAGGCCCCCGGGAAGACCTCATAAGAAAAGGATTAGAGAGGTTGATGAAGTACCAACTCAGGCTATTAGGATTACAAAGATGCTGTCCGACTATTTTTTAGGGAGTGTGGAGGGTCTGGACATAATGTTAGAACATGCAAGGGTCTAGTAGGTGGCAATATCATATAACAACCTACTCCCATAAGATATAAAATTCCAGTATGTTATTTTTTAGACATTTTATTACACTTGGTTTCATTTTTAGTCTGATTATTTGGTGTAGTTTAGAATAAATATAATAACTCAGAATCATTGTCAACAAGCTCCAGCACAACAACCTTTATGGGTCCACACTGTTAGATGGATGCTCATCCCCATTGTTCCCTCTCAGTGTAGTTTTTCTAGTCATAACCGTTAAGAAGCTCCTCTAACTTCAATCCAAGCTTCAGGGATCTATATTGTTAGATGGATGCCTAACCCCACTATATCCTTCAATCAAGGTAGTTACATCAGTCAATTATCTCTAAATATGCATAGGAGTGATACTTTATTATGGTTACAACATAAATAATTTTTTGTAATCACATTTGACAAACTATGCATAGTATTGTGGTCCTCTATAGTGTTGTGATTAGAAATAGCACAAATTTTTGTTAGACTTACTTAATTGGGTTTACATCTTTGATTATGGTTTACATATGGTCCTTGATTATGTTTATTGTCAAACATATTTGAAATGAGTGCAATTAAATTTTTGTATGGAATTGTCTTTTTATCTTACATATATTGGTCACATATGTAGTATTTCTAAATACACATTTTACCCAACAATAATAAATCTTCAGTTACAATATAAACACAAATCATCATTACATTCATACTTTAATTACAACAAATCTTCAAACATATTAATACTTCAATTACAATAGCAACCACATACAACATTACCCTAAACACAAACATTAAAACCCATAAATATATAACAACTCATACAACCATAAAATTACCCTAAATCTTCAGTTAAACCCGCGGTAAATCAAGTTAAACTATAACAATTCCTACTAACACTCTCACAAAGAAGAAAAATGTAGAAGAAAAAACAAAACAAGATTTTGTTTCTTTTTTCCCTGCTCGATGACTCCAATCCTTCTTAGAAGACCAATAATAATAAATTTTTATCGGTAACTTATTGGTGAATCATAAAAAAAAAACTTGCAAACCCTAACCCCTTTTCCATAATTTCCACAAGCCAAAAATCTTATACCCGGATTTTCATCAGTCCAACCAATGGTTATTGTTGGATGAAGTCCACAGAAGCACAATCGGTTTGCATTTTCTATATTCATTTCTTTATTTCAGTATTCTCTTTTTATTCTTTCACAATCATTGCTCTTCTTTTTTTTCAACAACTTTGTCAGGGCTGAATCAAAACAATATTTTGCCTAAAGTATTTTTTAGTTCTTTTATATACAAAACTTAACCTAGGTTTTTCCATGTGGCATAATGACGTGGTAAGTAAGTTTATCCAACGTGGAATAAAGAAAATATAATTTATCTCTTTAAAAAAACTAGTGAAGGTTTTGTCTCGATCTGAAATGGCCATTTTAGGCTGACCATGAAGTTTATGCACCTGATCTAAATATAATTTAGCTACCTCCATCACAGTGTATGGACGAAAAAAATGCTAAAAAATGAGCACATTTAGTCAACTAATCCACTACCACCAAAATGCAATTCTTATGCATAGAAACAGGTAAACCTCCAATAAAATCCATAGTTATTACCTCCCATGCTTGTTGAGGAATTGGAATAGGTTATAGCTAATATGGTTTAGCAATATGCTCCACTTTAGTACGTTGGCAAGTTTCACAATTTTGGACATAAGTATAGACCACAACTTTTAGTTTAGGCAAATAAAAATAAGCTCACACGTTGGTAAGTAGTTTGAATGCCTGAATGGCCTCCATGTGGAGAGTCATGTACTATTTTCAAAATCTTCAAACGTAGAGCATTCGTCTCTCCCACATAAACTCTATCTTTGTAGCATAAAATACCCTTCGAATACCTCCAATTTGGATCAATAGTAGCATTAACAATTACTGCCCTAATATATTCTTTAGCATTGACATCTTGTTCGTAGCTTTGCTCAATATCTTTAACCCAAGCTGGAATGATAACCATGGCACTCATCTGCTTGTATTCCCCCCAATTCACAAATTGTCTTAAGAAAGCATCTACCAACACATTAGTATGCCCTTTTTTGTATTGGATTGTGTAATCCAAACCCAATAGTTTGGTCAACCCCTTCTTCTGAATTACTATTGTGAACTTATGTTCTATCAAAAACTTTAAAGGTTTATGGTCTATTTTAATGATAAATGGACCACACTCTAGATAATGTCGCCATTTTGAGACTTCCAAGAGAATGGCAAGATATTCTTTCTCATAGATAGAAAGATCTATATGTTTATGACTTAAAGCTTTGCTAAGCTAAGCCAATGGATGACCTCCTTGAGACAAAACAACCCCTATACATTCTGAGCTCGCTTCTGTTTCCAAACAAAATTCTTTGGTGAAATCAGGAAGAGCCAATACTGGAGCCTTACACATTACTTCCTTCAATTGAGTAAAAGTTGCCAATGTTTCGAGAGACCACTTAAAACCCTCTTTTCTCAGCATCATTGTAAGTGGACAGCTAATTTCACCATAACCTTTGATGAACTATCTATAATATCATATCATCCCTAAAAAAACCCCTGAGAGACTTTAAATTTTGAGAAAGTGGCAAAATTTTCAATGCGATAATTTTTGATAGATTAGTCGAGACACCCTGAGCGTTAATAATGTGGCCTAAATATTCCACCTGAGGCTTTCCAAAGTAGCATTTACTTCTCTTGGCATAAAGTTGATTTTGTGTCAATATTTCAAAAACCAGCCTTAAGTGTGTTGTATGAGCTGTTAGTGTAGGGTTATACACTAATATATCATAAAAAACACTAGAACAAACTTTCGCAAATATGGAAGGAACAACTCATTCATAAGAGATTGGAATGTAGTAGGGGCATTGATAAAAGCAAAAGGCATTACCTTAAACTCTAAATGTGAAAATGCGATTTTTTAGATGTCCTCAAGCTGAATTCAAATTTTCCAATAACCAGACCTTAAGTCCAATTTGGAAAAGTAAGTTGCTTTATGTAATTTATCTAATAAGTCTTCCACCACAGGTATTGGAAATATATTCTTCATTGTCTAACTATTTAACTTCCTATAGTCAACGAAAAATCACCAGTAAGCAAAGTGAAGCAAAAGGACTTTTGTTTGCTTGAATGATAGAAGCTGATAACATTTCAGAAATCTTCTTTTCAATCTCTGCATTTTGACGGTGTGGAAACCTATAAGGCCTCAAATTGATCGGGGCTGTACCAGGCTTAAGGTTGATTGTATGATTATGAATTCGTTTTGGAGGCATCCCTGTAGGTTCCTCAAAAACCCATACAAATTCTGCCAATAGTGGTTGTCACTCCATTGGGACATTTTTCTCAAAATACTCCATACTCAAAAAAATACATTTCTCCATACATTTCTCCATTGGGAAATCTTTTGCATTCTGTCACTAGATATCATTTTCATAAGTAAGGGTGTTTAATAACCATGAATAGATAATTATTGTCCATCTTTCTCAAAGGTGATAGTCATGACATTAAAATCCATAATAATAGGGCTATATTTATGCATTCAATAGGACCATATCACTGCCTCCTAGATTTAATACCTGAAAATCATGAAAAAATTGGTGGCCTTGCATAATCCAGCACAACTAATTATTTTTGGCCGAACTATAAGGTTTCTCACCGTTAGCTACTGTAATAGCTAATGGTTGAGTTATGACTAACTCAATGTCTGCTTTAGCCCACTGAGGAGTGATAAAGTTTTTTATGTTATCACTGTCAATAAGGATATTAAGAGGTTTGCCTCTGATAAACCCTTGTATTCGAGTTCTTGTATAACCAATGCTACTTGTGAGAGTATTTACTAAAATTTCCAGATTTTCATCTTTATCACTCGAATCCCCAAAATATTATTCTATTATTGTTGTTTCTTCAGGGCTATTAGTTTTTTTCCATTGTATTCAATTGTCGCAATTTGCATTGATGTCCTGGTTGGAATTGTTCACCATATTTGTAATATAAATTGTTCAATCTACGATACTCTAGCAAACTATTTTTGTTTTGAGGGTTGGAATTATTTTCTGGCATGTTTGAATTGGAGCAGGTTTGACAAAGTTGGTTTGGGTGGGATAGGGTAGGACTCTAAGGTTCTGTCTATGTCTCTTGCTTTAAAACTCAATTGAGATTTCATATAATTTACCCTGTCTCCAAGCTTCAGCTAGTCCTTTAGAATTGAGAGCTTTGACCCTATGTTTCAACTCTTCTTTTAGCCCACTTAAGAAAATAGACATGAAAAATTCCTCCCTTAATGTTGGATTCCATATCAAAATGAAAGGTTTCAACTCTTCAAACCTCACTTGATACTCCTCCACATATCCTTTTTGTGTTAACTTATTGAATTCTTCCATGACATCTGAATGTTTCATATCATTAAATCAATTACACAAATATGCTTCAAACTAATGCCAATGTATGTTTTTGCATAATATAACCATCAAACCTGGTTTCAGCCTTTTCCTTCGAAATACATCGAAGTTATCTCAACTCTTTGTTCCCCATGAATCCCAAAGAGATGAAAAAATTTATGACATTTTTGTACCCAGCCCATTAAGTTTGTTCCATAAAATTTTTATAATTCCACCTTAGGCCTAGAGAGAAAAAATCCAGCGTTTTCCACTGCCCATCCTTAAACTATTTTGGCCCCACTATTATCCCCTGCTTGATTTTCCAACCTAACATTTAGCTGATCCATCTGAGATTCATAAGGTTTAGATTTGAGGATACCTAGTTCATCTATGTTGTAAGAGAATCTGGACTGTAATTTATCACTGTCACCATCACCGATTTATTTCCATTAACTTTTGTTGGAGTGGGTGTAGTAATTTGTTCCTTTTTTGAGCTTGTCAGATCTTTCTCATCATTCGTCCCCATTAAGATTCGTAGGATTTGTTCTATATAAGCTTGATTGGTTTCTGTTTTTGATTCCATGTTGTTTAGACGTTTGTTTTGCTCCTCACACCATTTTGGAGGCTTTATTTTATTAGTGGATTGTTCCAATTTCTTTGACAGATCTTCAATATGTTGCCGAATGGCAGTAAGTACAGTCGAATATGCCATTGGTTGAGTCTTTTTTTAATTTTCCAGTTTTGATGCAACGCTAGAAAATTAGGCTTTGATGCCAATTTGTTATGAACTTAAGGAATTTTTAGGTTTTTGATCGAGAAGATTATGGATTTTAGAAGAGAAGAGTAGAGATTTCAGAAATTCATTCATTCATTCATTCATCACCTTTAGTACATGGTTTTATTTCATTACAATGTACTACGGCCACAATATTTTTTACAGCTAGACAATGTAGTAACTAATTTTAATAGTTTCATTTGCATATGACAGCTAAGGTGGTTTTCTCCTGTGGGTTGCTAGCTAAATCCACTTCTGAGCCCATGTCATTTGTCATTCTAGGCTTCAATTCTTCCACACTAACTTCATTTCCAGGTTACTCTCTTCTACGTTAATCTTAGAAATTGAAATACCTAGTCCCCCAATTTCTCTTTTTAAAATCCCAAATCCCTCTTTCATTTCCCCCAATTCTCTCAAATCGATTTTGATATCTTCCTCTTGTTCTTCTCTTTCGTCCGTGAAAATAGCAAACAAAGAAACAAAATCGGTTACCTTCTTCGATTTTAACGAAAAACACAGGGTGAAAAAGTCGAATGACCTTTGCTTGGAATGTCTTGTGCAATTTACACACAAGTTGACTGGCATCATCAGCATATTGTTCGAACTCTGGAGGCTGCTGCATATACACCTCCTCATGCTACTACCCATTTAAAAAAGCATTATTAATGTCAACCTGACGCAGTTACCATTGTTGAGCCACTGTAAGAGACAAGACAACATGAAGTGTAGTAAACTTAACTACCAAACTAAAGGTCTCATTGAAATCCTATCCTGGGTCTTGAGAGAATCCTTTAGCAACCAACCGAGTCTTGTAGCAATGAACCAAAACATCTGGATTAGTTTTAAGTTTTAAAAGCTACTTACACCCTACAACTGATCATCCAGGGGGTAACTTTACCACAGTCCATGTACCATTACACTGCAAAGCATTAAACTCAGCATGAATTGTTGTTTTCTAGTTGGAAGACCTCAATGCATCATACACATTAACGGGTTCCACGGCTTCAGAAGCACTGCAAATGCTTTACGCTTAAAAATGCCATACTTACTCCTCATGAGCATAGGGTGACTATTCATTGCAGGTGCAGGTGTGTCTAAATGCTCAGGAATATTGATGACATCATCAGTAGCTTGTATAGTTGTCCGGTTATTAGAAGCCAACACTTCATCATACTAAGCTGTAGACAAACGTTCTTCAGCCACTGCAAGAGCTAACTCAAAACTCACTGATTCAACCTGCAAAGACCTCTACAGTGTATCACTAGGCTCAGCAGCACCCAGGTCAATCAACGAAAAAAAGGCTTAGTAGCTACTACCCCTAACCTTGAAATATTAGCTAAAACTTCTAGTTGAGCTAACTCATTTGCGAACAAATCAGCTACACATACTGTAGGAGAATTGTTAGACAAACTTGCAAATGAAAAAACAAATTCTTCAAAAACTATATGATGAGACACATAAACTCTCCCACTCGAGTCAAGACAAAGATATCCTTTGTGTTGAGGGATATAACCCGGAGACGTGCACACTTGAGATCAAAACTCAAGCTTATTTGTTTGAAACGACTGTAAATGTGGAAAACACTTGCAACCAAACACTTTCATTGCAGAATAATTCGGTTCCCAAGAAGTCATCCACATGGTGATATTCCTTCTAGAACTTTAGTTTGTAATCGATTAATAGCATAAATTGTAGTCATGTCTGCTTAGAACCAATACTGCACAGGTATAGAGGCTTGAGCAAGTATAACTAAAGCAAGTTCAATGACATGCCTATGCTTCCTCTCCACAACACCATTCTGCTAAGAGGTGTGAAGACATGTAAGGCAGTGTATAATGCCATCCTATAGCAAACCCGAGGACAAACTTTTGTATTCTCCACCCCATTCACTCTAAACTGCTTTAATGGAAACCCCATACTAATTCATAATCAGTTTCTAAAACAACAGAAACACTAAAATGTCCTGAGACTTGTTTTGCATGAAATAAATTCAAGTGTGCCTAGAATATGCATCAACAAATGTTAAGTAATACTTAAATCCACTAGAAGCAACATGAGAATGACCCCAGAGGTCAGTAAACACCAACTCAAATTGAGCATTATAAACATAAGTAGAAGAAGAAAATGACAACTTATGATTTTTGCCACAGCAAGCATCACATTTTCCATTAACATTCGAAGGAATTTTTACATCAATGGCCTTACAAGATGTGAATAAAGTATTATAATTGTCATGACCCAACTTTCTATCATATATCATACAAACTAGATTCTGAGAATTAACAACATTAGCATGTGCTTTATTACAAACACCTGGTGAGCAATCTTCTGAAAACACAGATAGACCGCCTTTAACCTTTCCTATAAGGAGCACCTCAGTCGTAGACCTATCACGAACATAACACGCATTTGAGTGAAACTCAAAGTAAACTCCATTGTCGCTAGTACACTTTAAAACTGAAAGCAAATTTTTCGTTACACCAGGAACATACAGAAGATCATTTAATAACAAATGAGGGAAGAATAAGGTAACACAGTAGTACCAACCATATTAACCTTCAATGAAACACCATTAACCACAATTAAATTACCTGGACCAAAGTGATCAGCTTAAGGAGTGACATTTTTAGACTTAGGTGTGACATGGTGTGTGGAACCTAAATCTATCACCCACTGATTAGAAGTAGAAGCAAAATCTGCATGAGCTGAAGGCAACTCATCACGCTTCATAGCATTGAAGCAATCACAACCAGAAGTGTCACTAATCGCAACATGAGCATTAGTTGATCCTGCTTAGAACGAAACTGACCAACATCATCAGCAACACTTGTGAACGTCTCATCAAACCTGTGTCAATATCTGTTGACCAGATTCACAACCTTTCCACAAAGTTGACAATGGAAACGTGGCTTCCCTCGGCCACGGCCCCTAGAATGACCAGCAGAATAAGATCGTTGTAGCTGAGGACAACCACCACTATCAGGAACAACCACATCACCACAAGCAACATGAACACTAGCAATACCACTCTCCTCCTTACCAGCAAACCCAACAAGTTGTGTTTCAGCATCAACAAGCATAGTTTAAACTTTATTTAAGGGAAGAAAATCTCCACAAGACGTTATGATGGCCATGAATGGTTGATAATCCCTTGAAAGCCCTTTGAGAATACTGGTAATATACTCCACAACAGGAACATGACTACCACACAATGCCAAGGCATCACAAACTTCTTTAACCCTAGTAAGAAACACTGTATGCTATCATCACCCTTCTTAAGAGGCTGTAACTTATAGTTCAAGTTCATAACAAAAGTTGTAGATCTATTAGCAAAGAATTGAAGTATCGTACTCCAAACAAAAATAGTTGTTTCAGTACCAACAAATTGAGGCAACAATTGAGCACTAATGGTAGACAATAGCCAGGATGCCACAACACTATCTTGAGCAACAAAATCCTCATACGCTTCATTGGAGATCAAGGCTCCATTCTCATCAGCAACCATCTCAGGCGTGGGCCGCATCACACCAATAAGCAATCGTTTGAGGAAATGACTCCTTATAGTAAGAAGAACTTGTCGTTTCCATAAAAGGAAGTTTATCTCGTCAAGAACCACATTCACCTTCTTACTGGTAAACATCCTGAAACTGTTGGAAGAAGCCACGAATGAAGCATCGCACGAAAGAGCAAATGCAACAGCCAGAGCACACCCCTCAGAACGCAGCCAAGCAAGCTCCAGGATCTTTGGCGAAAGATATCATGTTGAGAAACTCACAACAATTATAATGAAAGTATATTCTCATTCACTTATTTTCAACAATACAATGACAAGCTTATACAGGTAAAACTATAATCGACTACTAGCCTAGCTTGCATAATCGTCTCCTAGCTGGCAAACTTAACAACTTTGATAACAACTCTAACAAACTTCACAAGCTTTCAGCTAGACACCAACCACGGTAACTGCACACCAATTCTTATTCTCTAATAACAAGTGAGATCTTACATCTGATTTCGATGTTTTACTATGACCGCCAAACTGTGCACCCAGTTGTTGTGGTGGTACATCCGCATGAAGCCAATCAGATAGCTGTGGGATTATTGAACGGTGTCGTTAAAGTTATAGAACCCTTGGAACCGGAGGGGAAGACGGGACCTGTGGATAATGGAGAAGAGAATGTCAGGACCGCAACATCGTCCACCACTAACACTTCTGAACAGTTACAGCGATGAGCTTACGACAAGGCATCAATGTATTATATGTAATTTGTTGTCCATTTTGGATGTGCATTTGTATGTTGCTTGAAGATAGGGAAAAACATGTTTAGATAAAGTGAAGAAAGAAATATGGTCCTTATGAATGTATATTGGGCACTAATCTCTTTGATAAATTTGACATGTAATTACTGTTGCATATAGATGTATTTAATACAAGTATATTCAATTGTTTTATTTTTTCATTTTGAGTGCCCTTAGAAAACTATTTTTTTAACCATGTTTAAAATAAATGAAAAGAACAGAAAAATTAAATTGACAAGAACCCAAGGATGAAGAAGAGAGTGAACTTTAGCTGGAGATTGACATTCAAATTGGATTAGTACGACTGAAGATGAAATTTAAGCTATTCAAATTTGTTTGATTAGTTTCATTTATTTAATTAAAAAATAAATTTGATTCTCGTATTGCAAATAAATTATTTGAATTTGAACTGGTTTCATTAATTTAGTTAAAAAAAATAACGATTCTCTCCAGCCGTGTTAGCACAAAACCATTCAGCTGAAGGTAATTCCCTCTTTCCAGAGGGTGAGGGTCCACGTGATCGTTCCAAATAGTATGTTCATTCTCTCTAGGGTAAGTGGTGTTATCCAAGTTGTTTCTAATCCATTCACTAGTCAAGAACTTCTCCATTTTGTCCTGTTTTATCAGTCTCCCCCAGAGTATTTCTACAGTAGGGCAACTTCTTAGAACGTGACTTATATCCTCATCGCCCTATTTCTCCCAATTTCTATGTTTTTACGTGATCCAGTGTAGCAAACATTCTCATTTAAAAACAAATTTCTATTTTCACACCTCACATTATTTAGATAAATGTAGGGATGGCAACGGGTCGGGTTCGGGCTGGGTATTGGTCCCCCCGTCCCCGTCCCCGTTTAAAAAACTCATACCCGTCCCCGCTTTAAAAACTACGGGGATTTAAACGGGGATCCCCATCGGATAATCGGGAAAAACCGCGGGGAAACGGGTATCCCCGTTTAGCATAAATGGTTATTTAAATGGGTATCGGGTAGGGTATCGGGCCGGGTATATATATTTAAATTAAATATATAAATATTATATATATTTTTTAATTTAAATTAAATTAATTAATATTATATATATATATATATATTATTTTTAATATTTATTGGGTCGGGTATCGGGTCGGGTATCGGGTCGGGTAATCGGGTAATCGGGGCGGGGATTACCAAATCCATCCCCGTTTAGCATAAACGATTTTTTCCCGTCCCCGTTTAATTCGGTTTTCGGTTTTCCCCGTCGGGTTCGGGTTTTTTTTGCCATCCCTAAATAAATGTGTGAGATCCATTATAAGGGCTATACTCCTAACTCAGTTTGCTCCATATACAAGTATTAGGATTTGAACCCTTGACCTTGCTTAAGTAATCTAGTGTTTCATCTCACTAGACCAACTGATTGTTTATATTTTTGAATAAAATTTAGTTCTTAAAAGATATATTTTTTAATAAAATTAGTTTAGTATAAAAGATGTAACATGGGCTAATAAAGAATGATTTAGTTAACATTTTAATATAGTGATAATTTAGTATATTCTTCTAATACTTATTTAAATTAAAATTAATTCATAAATTTAGGTTGTATGGATGGAAGATATAACAAATTCAAGAATCGTAATTTAGTATGGATAATATTCCCATATTACGTTAAAAAGACTATCGCATGATTGGTAAGTAAAGATCAATTATGTTCGACGTAATTTAACTGATGACATGATAAAAATAGATTAGAGTATTAATGTAAAATAAGAGTTAAATAATATTTGGATAAATTATAAACTTATTTATTAAACTTTACTTTTTTATTGTACTCATTGTACTTTAATAATTTTTAATTTAATAATAAATTTTATATATTCTTTTTATTGTCCCTAGATCATTAATTTTATAATAGTATTATAACATGACTTATTTTAATATTAAAACCCAATCATATAAGATTTATATTTAATAAAATAAAAAATAATTTTAATATATGATTATTTAAAATCTTATATCAAATCCTAACCTCAAATCCTACCTATAATTGCTGCAATTATAGTTGGAATGGAGATCTTGTAAATCTATTTCGAGAACTCAAAATCTATATCAATTATCAAACCTTAAATCCCATAAAAGTACTTGATTCCAAAGAACAAACCAACCCATGACAAAGCAAAGCACTTCAAATGAGATTATCACATAAACTATAATCGAGTAGCAGAAAATAATGGTGACAATAAATATTTTAGTAAATGGGTGGATTTAGAAATTTAAGAATAAGGTCTACAATTTTAATTTTCTTTTTTAAGAATGATAGGTACGAAAAAAATTTATTCTTTATTCTTTTTTACTTAATACATTAAATCATTTTCTAAAATAATGGAATGCACTTGGCTCTATGAGATCTTAGTGTCAGTGATGGCCAAAAATTTAAAATTGGAGGTCTAAAATTTTAATTTCTTTTTTTAAAATTAATGAGCATGTAAATTATTTTTAATTTTTTCTTGTAACACATTAAGCAAAATTTAACCAATTTTCTAAATTAAAGGATGCACTTGACCCTATGGGGCTTGGTGTATCCGCGCTTTACTTGGTGTATCCGCGCTTTACTTAGTGCATCCGCCCCTGTGTCCGTAGGAATTTTAGTGGCATACCTAATATCTCTGGGGGAAATTGGTGAATAATAGTATATACATAATTAAACTAAACTTACAAAATCACAAGTTCATCCGTGCCCCATCCTCCTGGAGGATTGAGCGAACAACCTCTGGAGGCGTTTGGAATATACAACCTGCAAATTCCTCCTTTTGTACCATCTTTGCTAAACTGTCAGCTATCTTGTTGGTGTCCCTTCAAATATGCTTTATTTCTACCATCCATTGCCTCACCAGCATCTCACGTACGTACATGATGATAGTAGGCGACACCACCCTTGGCGAACTCTGGGTTAATAATCTATATGCAACGGCACTTACCGTCTCTAGAATCACCTGTCTTTTCCCTAGCCTCCATGCATGTGACAGCCCCTCAAATGCACCCCATAGTTCGGCTTCAAGAATCGAACAGATCCCCAATGCTTTTGTAAAGCCGATCAGCCAGTCTCCGTTGATGTCCCGAATCGTTCCCTGACATGATGCATAACCATCCCGTATGTCTCTTGCCCCATCTACATTGGTCTTCACCTATGCAAACAGTGGAGCTATCCATCGAGAGTCACTTTGTTTCTTCCAGGTTCTCGGTCGCTGAGTATGAATGACTGATTCCCTTGCTCGTATGCTTTCCGACTGTAATCTTCTACCTTGGTCTAAAACTGAAAATCGTCCTTGTTTTTCTGGGTCGAGAATATCCATATTCATGTGTTTCCAAAGAGCCCATAATATATGTTGAACCATGTTTTATAATATTTTGATATAACAAATTAAGAAAGAATGTTTTTGGACTTAATTGAATTTGTTCAAAGTTTTCAAAAATAATTCAAAGTCCCTTTAAAGTGAATTTGAGCACAAAACTGATTTTCACATATGAAGTACCGATATTGTTCTTACAGTATTGTACTATATGAACAATATCGATATTGTTCATGTGGTACCGATATCTTAGGTAAGAGCAGTATTGATACTCTGTGGGTAGTATCGATACTACCAGTTTGCTCAAATTCCAGAATGCAAAATAGGTACTGATACCCAAAGGGGTATTGATACTACTTTACATAGTAGTATCGATACCATGGTGATAGTATCGATAACGTCAGGCCCAACGGCTAGTAACAACTAGTTTTATTTAAATATTACAAAGGTAGTATCGATACTCCTTACCCTCTGTCCTGGGCAGTTTTATTTTGCAGAGAAAACATCTCCAACGGCTCCAAATCACTCCCAACGGCTAGAAACAACCACAAACTCATTTCAACATATAAATACAAGTTCAAGACACATGAAGAAGGGTTATAACACCTATCCAAGCAATCAAACACAAGAGAAGAGCTTTTCACTCTTTATTTCCTTTCTCATGTAAATAGTTGTGTTTTTGTGAGCTTTAATTTTGTAAACACCCTACCTTTAAGAGGTTTTCTTGTTTACTTCGTTTTACCTTATGTAAAGGGGATTGGTTCTATTTTATCAAAGTGAAAAACTAGGGAGTTGTAAAGGTTACTCTTGGTCCTTGAAAAATAAAGAACAAATTAGTGATTTGTTGGAAAATCCTAAGTGAGGAGCTTAGGTAGTGGATGTAGACTTGGTTGATAAGTCGAACCACTATAAATTATTGTGCCAATTATGTATCTTTTTATACTCCTTACTCTCTAAACTCTCAAAACCATTTCACCCCCTCTTGGCACATTTTTGGTTGTCAATTTGAGCTTCGTAAATCCTAACAATTGGTATCAAATCTTGATTCTTTAGAAGGTTTTACATCATTGAGAAGATTCTTGAAAAAGCTCTATCGATTTTCAATACAACCGATAAGAAGATGGCTTCGACCTCTGGCTTCTACTATATTGAAGACTCTCAATCGGTCAATAGGTCACCTTATTTCAATAGAGTAAACTATGCCAATTGGAAGAATATGATGATGTTCTTCATTCAAACCAACGATCTAGGAGCTTGGAACTCAATCGTTAAAGGATACTCCATTCCAAACGGTGAGATGGATGATTGGAGTGATAGAGAGAAGAAGAAGTTCCAACTCAATACTAAGGCTATGCACCTCCTCTTTTGTGCATTAGGCCCGAATGAATATGGAAGAATCTTCTCTTGTTCTAATGCCAATGAGATTTGGAACAAGCTCTAAGTCACTCATGAATGAACCAATGAAGTGAGCGAAACCAAAATCAGTCTTCTAAACCATAGTTATGAGAATTTCAAGAAGAAACAGGATGAATACATCAAAGCTATGACGGATAGATTTTCCATGATTATCAATGGTCTCAAGGGATTTAGAGAAGTAATCCCTAATGAGAAGCTTATGAGGAAGATGATCTACTCTCTTCCAAAGTCTTGGCAATCAAAGAAGAAGACGATTATCGAAGCCAAAAACCTCAAGTCACTGGCTTTTGATGAGCTTATCAGTTCTCTTCTCACTCATGAGTTAATGGTAAAGGAAGAAGAAGATGATGAAGAAAAGAAGAACAAAAAGAATAAGGTATGCATTGCCTTCAAATCCACCAATGAGAGCAAAAAAGATACAAATGAAAAGGTGGATGATGATGATAAAGAAGAAGAGATGGACAAGCTCTTCAAAATATTCGAGAGATTCACGACTTCCAAGGAAGTGAAGCATGAATCAAGCAAAAAGAAGAGTCCCCCGGTGTGCTTTGAATGTCAAAGAATGGGGCATGTCAAGTATGATTATCCCATCATAAAGAAAAAGGGATCAAGTAAAAAGAAGGCATTTATGGTGGCTTTGAGTGATGAATATGACTCCAATGATGAAGATGAAGTAGCCAACCTATGCCTTATGGCCATCAATGAAGATTTAATGGTAACTTGTAACTCTAGTGAATTAGATTCTTATTCTTTTGATAAGTTACAAGTTGCTTATAATGAGTTGTATTTGAAATTTGAGACCATGAATTCCAAATATAAAAAATTAATTTCAAAACTTAAAGTTGAAAATGATTTGGTTTTAAAATCAAATATTGATTTTAAAAAACAAAATGAATCTTTGAAAAATGATTTAGAGCTTTCAAAAGTCAAAATCAATGATTTAGAATAAGAAAATTTTGATTTGAAAGTTAAGCTTGAAAACTTAACAAAATAAAAAGAATTAATTTCTAAAAACAATTCATAATGTTTAAAAATGGCAAAATGCTCACATTGTCATTTTCATGGTCATTTGGAACATACTTGTTCCATAAAGAAAGGAAAACATTTTAAAATTAGACAAGTATGGGTTTCTAAGGGAACAAGGAGCATTGAAACTAATGTTCAAGGATCCAAAGCAATTTGGATACCAAAATCTACTTAAATGTCTCTTGTAGGTGTGTGGGAGCAATGGTAATGAAAATGAAGATATTCAAATGCTCTATTCTCACTTGAAAAGGAATGGGAACCTATAAACTTAATGTTTTTGTTGATAATTATTTGGTTTCTCATTTAGGTTTAAGTATGCATGAGTTTTGATTTTAAATAATTTTATATTTTTCATCTCATGTATGTTAAAAATATGGAATGATGAACATTTTAAAGTTTTAAAGATTTTTCATAATTTTTAGTTCATCATAATGAATTTCGGTCAAAATTGGTTTTTAATGCAAAATACATCTCTCTAAATATTGATATCAATTTTTCAAATCTTTGTTTTTTCAAATTTTAATTTTTGACCTTAATTTTAAATGTTTATGCATGTGACTTATTTCAAATGATATATCTCTAACAATTGATATCAATTTTTTAAAAGTATAACATTTGTGGATAACTTTATGCATATGCACTTAATTTCAACAATTGGTATTGCGTAAAGTATATTAGACTTTGATATATTGAATTTCATATGCTACTAACACTTTTGTTCATCTTTGTTGAAATTCATTTTCTTAAGTGTCATGCTTTTAAAGTCAAATTTTTTATTGGAATGCTTTTCTTGAGGGAGAGCTTTCGATTTTTCAAATGATTTTATGATAAAATTTACAACTTACTCTCCAATGTTATTTTTGAACTTTAAAGTTGAATTATTTTTTATATAACAAAAAGGGGAAGAATTATGGTTTGAACAATTCAATTTCTCAATAAACAAATGGGAGCTTTTAACATTTTCCAAAATATGTCTCTTGCATTAAATGTTTTATTAAGGGGGAGTTTTGCAAAAACAATTTTTCAAATGTTTTGTTATATCAAAAATGGGGAGATTGTTGAAACATGCTTTATAATATTTTGATATAACAAATTAAGGCAAAATGATTTTAGACTTAATTGAATTTGTTCAAAGTTTTCAAAAAATTTCAAAAATAATTCAAAGTCCATTTAAAGTGAATTTGAGCACAAAATTGATTTTCACGTATGAAGTATCGATACTGTTCTTAAAGTATTGATACTATATGAACAATACCGATATTGTTCATGTGATATTGATACCCTAGGTAAGAGAAGTATCGATACTCTCTATATAGTATCGATACTACCAGCTTACTCAAATTCCATATTGCAAAATAGGTATCGATACTACTTTACATAATAGTATCAATACCATGGTGATAGTAACGATACCGTCAGTACCAACAGCTAGTTTTATTTAAATATTACAAAGGTAGTATCGATACTCCCTATAAGAGTATCGATACCCTATGCCATGGGCAGTTTTATTTTGTAGAGAAAACATCTCCAACGGTTCCAATTCACTCCCAACGGTTAGAAACGTCCACAAACTCATTTTAACATATAAATACAAGTTCAAGACACTTGAAGAATGATTAAAATACCTACCCAAGCAATAAAACACAAGATAAGAGCTTTTCAATCTTTATTTTCTTTCTCTTGTAAGTAGTTGTGTTTTTTGTGAGCTTTAATTTTGTAAACACCCTACCTTTAAGAGGTTTTCTTGTTTACTTCTTTTTACCTTTTGTAAAGGGGATTGGTTCTATTTTAGCCAAGTGAAAAACTAAAGAGTTGTAAAGGTTACTCTTGATCCCTAAAAAAGAAAGAACAAATTAGTGAATTTGTTGAACAATTTTAAGTGAGGAGCTTAGGTAGTGGATGTAGACTTGGTTGATAAGTTTAACCACTATAAATCGTTGTGCCAATTGTCTATCATTTATGCTCCTTACTCCCTAAACTCTCAAAACTATTTCACCCCTCTTGGCACATTTTAGGTTTTCAATTTGAATTTCGTAAATCCTAACAATATATAACTGAACAAAAGATCCCAGTATTTTGCATCTATCAAAAAGTGTTCTTGCTTTTCTAAGTTAAGTGAAATCCATTCCTTTGTGTTCATACTTAGGAATTCAATAAGTTTTCCTGGTTCGATGCTCATTCTCCAAACTTCCAGGGTTGTTGGGCACATTCGTAGTGCATGGTCGATTACCTCCTCTGTATATCCACATGTCGCAATTAGACCGTGTACTCGTATGTCAACGTACTCGCTCACTATTTGTGAGGACGCTTTTATTAGCAACAAGCCATAAGAAGAGTTACACTCATTGTATTCCTCGATACTTGGCAATTTTTGTCTAGGTTTATCCCTTAAACTCAAGGCATGGCCTGTCTGAACATCATATGACATCAAACTGTAAATAGATTTTATTTCCATCCTGGCCTATCGGTGACCTAGTTCTATTTTGGTGGCATTGTTGCCATAAGTTGGTGTAGTATCTCCTGGGGAAGTTATGTCTCTATTAGCAACCACTTCTATTGTCATTGTTCATCCACCATCTCTGCAAATATTAGGAATAGTATTGACGATGCCAAGTTTGGATTATTCACATGGTTTATTAAAGGTCCATTATCACTTAAATAAGGTTTTCTCCAAAAGTCGATGGAATTTTCATCTCCGATAATCCAAGTCAGACTCGATTGCACATCGATCCATATTAGACTAATTCCTCTCCACAACCACGAAGCATTTTTCTTGGATATGTCATCTGGAGCGATGTCGTTCCATTTATATTTGGTTCACAGTACTTGAGCTCATAGTTGGTTCGGATTGAACACAAGATTAAAGGCAATTTTCATGAGGAAATAATCATTTTTCTTTGCCAACTTCTTAAAGCCAAGTCCACCATTCTCTATAGGAGTACATATTGTGTCCCATTTAATTAAACTAATTCAATGTTTCTCATGTGTTTTACCCCATAAGAAATTTTGGATCACCTTCTCAATTTCAGCACAAGTGCCCTTCGGTAGCATGGTGGATTGCATAGAGTAAAATGGATCATCGATAATACAACTTTAGCCAAGATAATTTTTCCTGTCAAAGAAAAGTTCCTCGATGTCCATCCATTCAGATTATCGTGGACTCTTTGGATGATATGTTGGTAGGTTTCTCTTGTGACTCGGTTGTGAAGTAGGGGTACGCCGAGGTATTTACCGAGGTCCTACCTCCTTGAAGCGACTTACCTAATTGATTTCTGCCTTACATTGAGCTTAAATGTTTTTAGAGAATGAAATATTAGATTTTGCCAAGATCACATTTTGGCCTGAAGCTAGCAAAACTCATTTAAAATATTCTTGGTGGTTTCAATTTGAGTGATTGATGCTTCCGCAAAGAGCATCATGTCATCGGGAAAAGTAAGTACGAGATCGGTGGTCCATCATGCACTAGTCTATCTAGTTTTCATTTTTTTTCTTCTCTGTTGAGTGTTGAATCTGTTACTGACATGTTATAAGAAATTATGCAATTATGAAGTTTTTAGCGTAGCTGTTATGAGTAGTTGATAGAGCCTTAGTTAGATTGTTGTGCAAACCTTGTATAAAAATGGTGTTGTGTATCAATAAAGAAGATACCTCTCATTTTAAATTCTAATTTAGTGTTATATTATTCTTATTCTAGTTTCTAACATGGTATAAATCACTAGTGATCATGGTTATGGTGCTTCTGCTTGTGTAGTTTTCTTCTTGTGATCTTGTTTGTGGTACTCTTGAGTGTTTTCGATGTTCACTAACAAGAAGATCAATGTGGTGTTGAATATTACATTGGTATGCAGTCTTCGGCTTGAGCATCTTCTTACCGGTAGTATGCAGTCTCCACCTAAAATGGACCAATGAATCATATGATGATTTTGTATCCCAGGATAGTGTATTGGCGTCGTGGTTGTTGTATACTATTAGTCCACATCTTATATCTCAATTTGTTGGTGCTGAGACAGCAGCTTCTATCTACAGTACAGTGTTACAGTACTTTGCCACTTGGTCCTCAACTTTAGTAATGAGCTTACATTGTAAACTTCAGTCTCTCAAGAAGGGTGAAGATAATATGCATGTGTATATTGCCAAGGTTAAAGAAAATTGTGATGCCTTGGCTTTAAGTGGGAGTCTAATTCCTCTTATAGGGCATATTGCTAGAATTTTGAAGGGTTTGTCGCGTGAGTATCTGCTTTTTATGGTTGTTATTACAACGAGTGGTGATATGTTACCTTTGGATAAAGTATGTACCATGCTTATAGATGCACAGACGCAACTTGCTGGGTTTGCTGCTCAAGAAGAAACTGTGGTGGCTGCCACTCATCTTATTCATGGATATGGTCCAGGTGACTTCTCTAAACGTTCGTATTCAAACTATAATAAAGATCGTATTTCTATTGCTCATTCAGGTGGCAGATCTGGTGGTCAAACAGGTCGTGGATGTGGTCGGCCACGTATTTAGTGTCAATTATTAGGTAAGCTTGGGCATCTGGTCGATCATTTTTGGCATCGTTATGATGAATATTATCAGATTGCCAATAGCAGTCAGTTGTAGTATGCAAAAGATTATGCTCAAGTCAACACCACTACCTATGAAAAGTGCATTTGCATGTGTTGTTCGAAGGGTTCTCAACTTCATGCTTCGACTGGTACAAATTCATCAACATCTGAGTATGATCAATGGGTTGTTGACTCTGGTGCTACGCATCACATGACTTCGAATGTTGATATTATTATTGATCGCACTGGTTATAGTGGTCCAGGTAAACTGGTTGTTGGTGATGGTGGTTCATTAGCTATTGATCTGGTTGGTGATATGACTCTGAAATCTACTTCTAGAATGTTATTAGTTAGTGATTTGCTTCATGTGCCTAGTATAACTCAGAATTTACTCTCTGTATCTAAGTTTGCAAGGGATAAAAACATGTTTTTTAGTTTCATGTTAAAGGTTGTTGTGTTCGTGATGCTATTACTCGTGGGGTGCTTCTTCAATGGCGTATAGAATGAAGACTTTATGTGTTTCCTAATATTAGTACTTTAACTGTTTGTAAAAAAGATTATGTTAATTCTGTTGTGGCTGATGATGTTTATAATCTTTGGCATAGAAGGTTAGGGCATGTAACATATAATAGAGAAAATCGCCTCAGTGACCAAAAATGCCTTATAATATACGATTTTAACCAACTTTTTTTGGATTTGCCAAAATGACCAACAAAATCGCAATGCGAAATAAAAATCGCAACGCGATCTCCAGAATCGCAAATCAGTTCCCAGAATCGCAACGCGATTATGAAGAATCGCAATGCGATAGTACAAATTCGCATTGTGATTTTACATAATCGCAACGCGAATATGAAAATCGCAACGCGAACATATAAATCGGGCAACGTGATTCTGACTATTGCAACGAGTATCCGTAAAATCGCAATGCGTATCCGTAAATCGCAACGACAATACGTAAAATCGCAACGCGTATCCGTAAATCGCAACAAGAATACGTAAATCGCAACGCGTATCTGTAAATCACAACGAGAATACGTAAATCGCAATGCGAATCCGTAAATTGTAATGCGAATACGTAAATCGCAATACGAATACGTAAATCGCAATGCGAATCTGTAAATCGCAACGAGATTCTGACTATCGCAATACCGAATTTCAAATTCGCAACTCGATTTCTGAATTCGCAACAGGTTTTAATTTTGTAACACAAATGTTTTGGGTATATAACTATGCAGCAGCAACAACTCATAACCTAAATCCCTAAATCGTAACTCATTCCATCTCCATCTATCACTCTCTCTGGCGACATCCGTTCCTATATCCAATGACATCCTTCCCCATCCGGCAACAGGTTTTAGTTTCGCAGCTCGTTTGTTTAGTAAATTAATTTACAATAATGAAATCATCTAATGTTGATCATGTTTGGATAGATTTGTGTTTTGGAGGGTCATGGGAGAATGTTCATGGTGTTTTACAATATATGCCTTTACCCATGAATCTTCAACTAAAACTGTCATTAAAAAAGTTAACTTATGAAACTCTAATTTACATGTTGCAAATAAATTGAATTTAGAGCCCCTAAGTGGATTTAGGCTATCTTATCAGAGAAATGGTAAAGTTTATTTGTTAACCGAAAATGAATATGTTGAACGATTCATTGCTTACATTAGTGTTTCAAGTGATGATGTTACATTGTATGTTGTTAAACCTAAAAGTAGTGAAGTTGGGTCAGTAGCGGGTAGTAATCAACTAAGTTCTTCAACCCAAAATTTAATGGTTCCACCACAATTTCATCACCAAGCAAATTTTGTTTCACCACATTTCCAATACCAAACACAATATCAAACACAATCTCAAAACCCACAACCTTTTCCTAATCCAAATCCCAATCAACTTTCAGCACCAAATTTCGGTTTTCGTATTGACCAGTTAGACGATTATGAGCCAACAGAAAAAATTGTGAGTACTAGTCAGTATTCGAAATTTGATCTTGGTCAATACCCGGACTTTGATCTTGGTCAATACTCGGATTTTGATGATTTTTCAGAAGAAGAAACAGACCATGCGTGTAATGATTTTGATATTGGTCAATACTCAAATTTTGATGATGAAACAGCTGTTGCCGAGGAAGATGTTGTTGATGATAATGAGGAAGAAGTTACTACTATAAATGAACATGTTGAACATCCATTCTGTAATTCATATAACACTGAAGAAGAAAAAGAAGAAGAAGAAATCCCCAAAGAAAAGTCTCCGAAGAAAATGCCACGGGAGTATAACTGGAATATGCCAGAATTACTTCAGATACCGGAAGAAGAGTTGGTAAAGATAGCAGTTGATTGTTACACAAAAATTATTCGTATCAAGAAAGATGATTGTTTTGATACAAAGGAAGACTTGAAGATAGCTTTGTATACGAAATGTGTGAAAGATGGCTATCAACTAAAAGTTAACAAATCAAGCAAAGATCGTTTCGAAACAAGGTGTATGATTGACAAAAACTGTATGTGGCGTATGATTGCAAAGAGGATAAAATATTGTGAAATGTTTCAAGTTAGGACTTTTATTGATAAACATACATGTTCAAGAACCCAAGTTTTTCCTCACCATAGACAGGCAAACAAAAAGGTGTTGGGTGGTTTTCTGGCTGAGTTAATGTTTTTGAATGGTAGGGTATATCGGGGACATGAAATTATGACTGACATGAATGCTCGGTTCAAGATTAGTATCTCATATTCTCAAGCTTGGAGAGCCAAATGTTATGCCTTGGAATTGTTGAGAGGGTAGCCAGAAGCATCGTTTGCCCAACTGTCGGCTTATTGTCACAATTTAAAGCTGAAAAATCCTGGGTCGGTAACTCATATCAAAACAGATAGAGATGGACGCTTTGAGTTGCTGTTTATCGCCATTGGTGTTGCGGTTAGTAAATCAATATAATTTTGTTGACTCATTTTTGTTAGTTACATGCATTTCACATTTAAATGATTATATTTCTTGTGTATATGATTTTGTAGATTCGTTCGTTTATTAATTGCATACGCCCAGTTATTATAGTTGACGGAGCATATTTAAAAGGTCGATACCTTGGAGTAAACTTATTAGCAGTAGCCATGGATGCTAACAATGGGATACTGCCAATAGCTTACGGGGTTGGCAAATCTGAAACCTCTGATTCATAGACATGGTTTATGGGGCATCTTAGGGATTGCATAGGTCCTATTAGCAATATGACAATCATATCCGATAGGGCAAACTCAATTGACAACACTGTTAGAAGGTGTTTCCCAGATGCTTTTCATGGACTTTGTGGTGTTCATTTGTATAGAAATCTAAAATCAAGGTCTGCTGGTATAAAAAATCACAAATGGACATACTGGAAGGCTGTAAAAGCTTATCGGGAAGTGGATTTTAATAAGCATATAAACTGTTTAAGATGTGTTTTGCCTCAGTATGCTCAAACACTAGAAGATGTCGGGTTTGAAAGATGGTCAAGAGTACATCAACTTGGATCAAGATATGGTTTCATGACGTCTAATAGTGTAGAATCAATCAACGCTCTAAGTCATCATTCCCGGAAATTACCCATTACTATGTTAATGGAGTTTTTTCGAGCCTCTATTCAACAGTGGTACTACAAGAAAAGAAACCATGCAGGTATTATTTCTTTAAATTCGTAACTTATCATATATTTTACTAAGTATTATTTATTTAAATTTACAAGAACATTGGAACATCGTGTTACACCATGGACAGAAAAAAAGATAACGAAACGTGTTGTGAAGTCAACGTCATGGAGAGTTGAACCATGTTCAAACACTTTGTTTGAAGTACTGGATAATAACGTTTGTTGACACCTATTCGAGGCATAATTAGGTTTATTTCTTGAAAGCTAGATCGTAGGCAGTGAATATGTTCAAGTTGTTTCAGCAAATGGTTTCCACTCAGTTTGGGTTGTCTCTGAAAGCTGTGCAAAGCGACTGGGGTGGGGAATATTACATCCTCTCATTTATTTTGGTGAAAGATGAATCATTCATTGGGTTGCTTGCCCTCACACATCCATGCAAAATAGTGTGGCAGAAATGAAGCATTGACATGTCATTGAACTTGCTTTGGTACTTTTAGCTCAAGTTGCTATACTTTTGCGTTATCAGTATTATGCAGCTATTACTACAGTGTTTCTCATTAACCGGCTTCCTACTAGGGTCTTGAATGGGTTGTCACCGCACGAGAAGCTGTGGGGGAAGAAACCAGAATATGAGTTCATGAAGGTCTTTGGGTGCAAGTGTTTTCCTCACTTGAGAGTTTTTCAGCAACACAAACTTGAGTTTCGGTCTCAACCATGCACTTTTTTAGGTTATAGCTCTCAGAACAAGGGTTATATGTGCCTAGCAGCTAGTGGCAAGATATATGTTTATAGACATGTGATTTTTGATGAATTTTCTTTTCCATTTGTAGAGACTGGTAGTTCAAGTAATGGTTCTATGTCTTGTAAACAGAAGTCCACAACACTTGAACTTCTAACTGATATGCATTAATTGCGAACCAATGGTACTTGTACAGTGTGAGATTCTCATTTTTCTGGTGAAACGAGTTAGGCTACTTTAGATGCGGGTGTTATTCCTCTAGGAGCAGCAGTTCAACAAGAGGTAGCTGGTGTAACTTCAAATAATACTACGGAAGATTCTGGCGAGATGGGTTAGGTTACTGTAGATGAGGGTGTTACTTCTCTGGGAGCAGCAGTTCAACAAGAGGTAGCTGGTGCAGCTGAGGCTAATGAGTTGGTGGATCAAGTGGAGCATGTATCAGCTCCAGTTCCTCCTGTCAACATTGCTTCTTTATTATAAACAATTGTTACAAGGGTTGATAATGGTGAAAGTTCACTGGATGGTGGTAGTATTTCTTTGAATCGTCATTCGATGTTGACAAGAAGTAAATGTGGTGTATTTAAGCCTAAGTTGTATTTGGCTAGCTATGATGATGTAGAACCTGTAAATGTGTATGAGGCACTTCAATCTTCTCATTGGAGAGTTGCAGTTCATGCAGAGTTTGAAGCTTAGCGAAAAATGGTACATGGACCTTGGTGAAGCTCCCTGAAGGACGATCAATGGTTGGGAGCAAATATATTTTCAAGTTAAAAAAGAACCATGATGGTTCTGTTAGCAGATACAAAGTTAGATTAGTAGCAAAAAGATTCTTGCAGGTGCCAGGTCATGATTTTGGTGAGACATTTAGCCCAGTTGTTAAGTTTGCAACACTAAATGTTATCTTTTCATTGGTAGTAACAAATGGCTAGCAGCTGCGTCAGGTGGACGTGAATAATGCATTCTTGCATGGTGATTTGCATGAGGAAGTTTTCATGCAACATCCACCCGGGTTCGAACAACTGACAGTTAATGGTAGTCCTTTGGTGTGTAAGTTGCAGAAGGCATTGTATGGTCTACTTCTAGCTCCTCGAAACTGACACAACAAGCTTAAGAGTTGCCTAGTTCGAATTGGTTTTAAAGAATCTTCAGCAGATACATCGTTGTTTGTTCGTTGGGCAGACGGTCGGTGTGTCTATATACTTGTGTATGTTGATGACATAGTGTTGACTAGGGAGTCGAGTGTGAAGACTGAAGAAGCAGTGAGGTTGCTTGGGAATGAGTTTTCCTTAAAAGATCTCGACGATCTTCATTACTTTCTGGGCATAGAAGTTAAAAAGTGTAGAGGTTCATTGATTCTTAGCCAACGAAAGTTTATTTTAGAATTGCTAATGAAGACTAAGATGAGTACTGTCAATTCTGCCTCTACACCTATGTTTGTGTCTACTAAGTTGAATTAAGATGTGGGTTCGTTGCTTCATAATGCCTATGAATATCAGAGTATTGTAGGAGCGTTGTTGTCTGCATGTCATACCCAGCCAGATATTGCGTTTAGAGTTAATAAGGTTGCACAATATATACATTCTCCAAGGCAAGGACATCTTGTTGTTGTTAAGAAAATTTTGAGGTATTTGATAGGAACACTTAATCATGGTTTGGTGATAGCACCTATAGTGGCAGGCTTCAATGTTGTAGCATTTTTTGATGTTGATTGGGCTGCAAACACTGATGATCGCAAGTCCAATTCTGGTAATTGTGTGTTTGTAGGCGATGATCTAGTCATGTGGACTTCTAGAAAGAAAAATTTAATCTCCATATCCACTATGGAGGCTGAGTACAAAAGTGTTGTTGACGTTACTGCTGAAACAACGTGGGTGAGTGCTCTTCTGACTGATCTGCGCGTTGCAAGGCAAAAAATACCAATTGTATGGTGTGATAACAGCAGTGCTATTGTCTTGACAGCCAATCTTGTCTATCATGAAAAAAGTAAACATGTAGAGCTTGATGTTCATTTCGTTCATGAGAAGGTTGCATTGAAACAAGTGGTGGTGAATTATGTGCCAGAAAGTCATAAAGTTGCTGATGGATTTATAAAGCCTCTGGCTGTAGCCCAGTTTGAAGTTTTTAGAACTAAAGTTAATGTTCAGTCTTTTCTTGGGGAGAAGGGAAAAAATAGAGAGAATGTTGAGTGTTGAATCTGTTGTTGACGTGTTATAAGCAGTTATGCAGTTAAGAAGTTGTTAATGTAGCTGTTATGAGCATTTGATAGAGTCTTAGTTAGCTTGCTGTGTAAACCTTGTATAAAAACGGTGTTGTGTATCAATAAAGAAGATACTTCTCATTGTAAATTCTAATATAGTGCTATATTCTTCTTATTCTAGTTTCTAACATTCTCGATGCTGCTTTGTATAGTATGTGCCAACCTCTCTATACATAATACAAAAAGGTAAGGTGATAAGGGGTCTCCTTGTCGGATTCCCCTAGTGGGCTTGAATGGTATTGATGTCGATCCATTCCATAACACTTGTGTCGATACAGATCAAACATACCGCATTGTCAAGAACCGAATATTCCCAGGGATTCCAATATCTTGTAGTGTATCATCTATGAACGACCACTCCAGATGATCGTATGCCTTTTCCAAGTCGATTTTGATTGCCATGATTCCTTTTTTTTCCTTTTTTCGACTGCATGGAATGCATTACCTCTTGGGTTATAATGATATTTTCCGTAATCAATCTCCCCGGGACAAAACTTGTTTGGTTGTGAGAGATCCAATTAGGAAGTAAAGGTTTCAGTCGATTTACAATAAGTTTTGTTACAATTTTGTATATTACCGAACATAGACTGATCGACCTGAATTGAGATATTAATTCCGAGGCTTTAATTTTGGGTACAAGGACCAAAAGTGTGCGATTCATCGATTCCTCAAACATACCCCCATCAACTATTTCTTTCACAAATCTGCAGATGCTCTCACCAACGATTGACCAATTTTTTGGTAAAAGACAGCATGTATGCCATCAGCTCCAGGTGTTTTTAAAGGACCCATATTAAAACTACTTTTTTATTTCCTCATACTAATAGGCCGACCCATTTCTTCCAGTGCAGCTGCTATAGCACGGTGAAAACAGCCTCTCGTTTTGTAGTTATAGCCATCGGTCCCTTCACTAGTGAAGAGTTCTTTAAAGAACTCGACTTCCATTTGCCGAAGTTGTTCATGATCAGAATACAAAGTTTTGAGTGCTTGAACGTAATTAGTTCTTCTTCTTTGCATAGTGCACGCATGGAAGAACTTAGTGTTTTTATCTCCATTCATTACCCATTGTTGTCGTGATTTTTGCATCCATAAGCTTTCCTCTTGTGCCAAGATTCCATCAAGCTCCATTTTAAGTTGTCTCCAATTGAATCAGATGGTTTGAGTGGAATCTACGTAATGCTTTATCGATCCCTCGAAGTCGAGCTAATAGTATTTTCTTCCTTTTTCCAATGTTGCCGAATACTGATGTCTTGTCTCTAACTTTTAGCTTAATTTTTTCAATATTAGCTAGAACATTCAGCCTATCTTCCCATGACTCTCGCACAAAATCAGAAAAATTTGGGTGTTCTTGCCACGCTGCTATAAAGCGAAATGGTCTATCTTCCGCCCTTCCACTCAGCTTTGGAGCATGAAATAGGAGCGGACAATGATCGGATCCCACTCGAGCCAAGTGTGTAACGAGGGACATAAGGAAGAGGTTAGCACATCCTTCATTTAAAAGGCACCTATCCAATCGTTTCCAAAGTCTCCCTCGTCTCCATGTGTATTCATCTCCTCTAAATTCAACTTCTAGGAGTTCTGATTCAAAGATAAAGCCTTGAAACATCTTACTAACACCAGTTCCTCGGTTTGAACCTCCTTCCTTTTCGTCGCTTTGAATGATGGAGTTAAAGTCACCTTCAAGCAACCAAGCTTCTCCCTTTCTTGGATTCAGCGCATTTAAAAGACACCATATTTCTTTTCGTTTTGTCGCGTGGGGGCTGGCATAAATGTCTGTAAAGCATACCCATCTTGTTGATCCTTCGTCACAAGCTCGGCCATGTACAAATTCTGAGGAGATATTTAATATTTCTACTTACACCGATGGCCTCAACACCCAAATACCCCCACTAAAGATATTTGCTTCTAGTCAAAAGGAGTTCGGATATCCCAGTCGTGTAATTACTTTGTCTACATTTTCTCCACTAATCCTTGTCTTGAAGAGGGCAGCCATTTTCGGTTGGTGCTGGCGACAAAGAGTCTATGAAAATTCTCCGAAATGATGGGCTCGCTGCGCCTTGGCAAATCCAAAAAAGAAAGTTAATCATCATAGAGAAGATATGAAGTGGTGATGAAATCTTCACTGGTTCAGAGTGATATCTTCAAACTTCTGCACCCTTACTTCAACCAAACCTTCCGTGTTGTTTCCATTAGCATTATGTTTAATTTCCATATTTTCTTCATTCAGAATCTGCCCTGGAGGGTCAACTCCTATGTTTTTTGTCAGCTGTCCTCCTGGTTCCTTAGCCATACTTGTGTTT
This sequence comes from Hibiscus syriacus, assembly GCF_006381635.1. NCBI lineage: Eukaryota > Viridiplantae > Streptophyta > Magnoliopsida > Malvales > Malvaceae > Hibiscus > Hibiscus syriacus. Next base: position 6,582,841 of record NW_024062800.1, on the reverse strand, counting down.
CAATCTGTCGCTCGACAGATTTTATCCAATCTTTTAACACATGTTTTGGTTGAGCACGAGGTTCCTTAGTTTTCTTCACTTTCAAGCTTTTACGTCCTAGTGTGGTCCCTAGTGAACCACTACCTCCTTGGTTCCTCATCCCATGCACTGAATTTCCACGTGGTTTAGTTGTTCTTCCTCCCTATAGTCACTGCTGTGTGATGTCCATTACCAGCGTTGCTAGTGTGGGAAATAATTATTAGGTGCTTTGTTTGGTTAGAAGTCATCACCTTTGATATACGTTTTGCCTTTCTCCGTTGTCTGGTCCTTAGGTTGTTCTGTCAAACTAACACTTTTGGGACTTGGATTTCCTCCCTTCAAACTTTTTGGGTAATCTTTAATCGCTATTGCTCCTTGTGGTTCACTATTCCTCATCTCGTGTATCTTTTCGCTCAATTCAGTTGGATTCTCTTGTTCCTGACCACTTATATTCTCAAGATCATCATCGTCTTCCTCAGTTTCTAAGGCTTGAAATCGAGAACCAGCCCTATTAGTATCCATTCGCTGATTCTTTTTATAATTTATTGGTGTCCGCTTTTGAGCACGACATTTGTTGGTACGACCATCCATGGTCCATAAACTGAATCATTTCCGGATCTTCCATCTCTTGATGCTTGCCATTCCGTTTCCTTCTGCTCCCCTGCATTATTGGGTACTTGTACGTTTTCACACCCTTCTATCGTATGCCCATATTTCCCACACCTACAACAAATTTGTTGCAGGCCCTCATACTCTAATTGTTGTAGAACACCATAAATACGTATACTTAGAACAAGTGGCTTATTCAAACTTATCTTCACCGCCAATCTTGCAAATCTCCCTCGCTCTCCAGCATACGTATTATAATCGACGTTGATCACCTTTCCTATGACCTGAGCAATGTACCTAAATAATGCTTTCAAGTAGTACCTAAAAGGTAATTTTGGTATCTTACCCATACTATTACTTGAGTGGGGAAGCTCTGGAAAGTGGAGAAGGTTCTGCTCTAAGGCTGCACTGTAAGATAGCTTCCATACACTGTCCAGGGGCCATCCTTAAGAACATGTACATAATCACATTGTTTCTCAAACATAACTATATAATAGCCGTTTTCTAGGTCCACCACTTGGAATTGACCCTCCGGTTGCCACATCTTAAGAAACTACTGTAACACGTGAAAAGCAAAGAATACTACTGAAAAATTATCTGCATTTTCACATGAACCTCTACATTATTTATACATTGTGAAGTCGGTTATTTAGCCTAACAACCTAGCTAACAACCTGGCAACAACTAACCGTATCACGTGCACATGCTGAATAGGATATCAAAATACAAAATAGTCTAATATTCTCCCTACTCTTCTTTGCCATCTTCTTCAAACAAATGATCCAGACACCACACCAACTTTGCTTCGAAAATCTTCAAATGCAACCTTCGACAGAGGCTTAGTGAAACCATCTGCAAGCTGATGCGGTGCAGGAATATAGTTAACCCGCATCTATCCAGACGCAACCTTCTCCCGAACAAAGTGAACGTCCAAGTCAATATGCTTCGACTAAGTATGATAAACCGGATTGGCACTCAACGCCACAGCGCCCGTATTATCGCACCATATAACCGGTTCCTGTCGCGGGGTTACTCCAAGATCAGCAAGTAATGCACTTACCCAGGTAACTTCTGCTGCGGTGTTGGCAACACATTTGTATTCTGCTTCCATCGTTGAACGCGACACAGTTTTTTGCTTCTTGGAGCTCCATGTAACAAGACAAGAACCAACGAAGACACCATATCCAGAAACTGATCGACGATCGTCTATATTAGCATCCCAATCAACATCAACAAATGCAGAAATCGTCAACCCAACATCACCCAATGCGAACAGCAACCCATAGTCAACAGTACCAGCCAAGTATCTAAGTATTCGCTTAACAGCAACAATATGCGCTTCACGTGGAGTATGCATAAACTGTGCAACTCTCCCAACACTATAGATTAGATCAGGACGTGTGTGACACACATAAAGTAAAGACCCAACGATGTTGCGATATTCAGTAGCATTGGTTAGCAACTTCCCCTCATCTGCCGAGAGCTTGGAAGCTAGAATCATTGGCGTGGAACAAGCAGCCGCGCCCTTCATTCCTGTTTTTGTAAGAAGCTCCAATACAAACTTCTTCTGACATAACACAATCGAACTACGAGAGCGAAGTACCTCAATTCCCAAAAAAAACTTAAGGGAACCAAGATCTTTAAGAGAAAATCGGGCACTAAGGAGTTGCACTACATCTTGAATGGAATTAGACGATTGTCCGGTAATGACAATGTCGTCAACATACACGAGCACATAAATGTCACCATCATCCCGTCTAGAAATAAAGAGCGATGGATCAGCTCGCGAAGCAATAAAACCTATCTGAACTAGGTTGGCTCGAAGCTTTGCATGCCAGTTACGTGGAGCTTGGCGAAGACCGTAAAGAGCCCGCTGAAGTTTGCACACAAGAGGCGTTCCATCATCGGCAACCTGCTCGAAGCCTGGTGGTTGCTCCATGAACACAACCTCATCTAAATCTCCGTTAAGAAATGCGTTATTCACATCTACATGCCTTAACTCCCAATCATTTGATACAGCTAAGGCCAACACAACATTAAAGGTTGAGAATTTCACAACGGGACTGAACGTATCTGTGAAATCATAACCCGAAACCTGTGAGTAACCTTTCGCGACAAGGCGTGCTTTGTACCGGTTGATAGAACCATCCGGATTACGCTTAAGTTTGAACAACCACTTGCAACCGACAGGAATGCGACCGGCAGGAAGTTTAACCAACGACCATGTGTTATTCTTAAGGAGAGCATCATACTCCGATTGCACAGCTTCTTTCCAATGAGCCGATTACATGGCTTCTTGCACAGTAGAAGGTATTTCAGCTTCAAAATAGCTTGAGTATGTCTTTGGCTTAAACACTCCACATTTGCTGCGCGTCAACATAGAATGTGAATTATGTGTCGGCTGCACTGATGATGTACTTGCATGTTCAGGCTGCCTCGTACTCACACGCAAATCAGTAGGTATGGAACCTGATTCGATATCATGTTCATCTTAAGCTTCAGCAACGTCCGAAGACTCATCAGGTAAACCAGTTTCAGCAACGTCTGGAGACTCATTAGTTGAATCAATGTCAACAGGAGGAGCAGCAGCAAAGTGGGGTTGACACAAAACCTCATCTATAACTCCTTCATGCACAATTCCCTCTCCAGCAATTGAACTAGTCCCATGCTGCCATTTTCGAAGATCACCAGTAATAGGAATTGCCTGCGACCGGAACAGATTGCTTGGGGTGATTGAGAGGTTCGAATCTTTTCCTGCAAAAGGGAAAACCTCCTCATTAAACACCACATGACGGGATATATAAACACGACCATCATCTGCAAGGCACTGGAAACCCTTGTGTTGTGGGCTAAAACCCAGATTTGTACACGACTGAGATCGAAATGATAATTTATGATTCTGAAACGGTCTCAAATGCGGAAAACATTGACACCCGAAAACCTTCAGAGAAGAGTAATCGGACCTTTTTTTGTAGAGTTTTTCAAACGGAGTTATCCCATCAAGGACCTTTGTAGGAAGTCGATTAATTAGGTGAGCTGCAGTCACCATAGCATAGGACCAATATTTCATAGGTAAGGATGCTTGAGCTAGTAACACAAGACCAAGCTCAACAATATGGCGATGCTTGCGTTCTGCAACGCCATTTTGCTCCGACGTGTGCGGGCAGGTAACTCGATGAACTATCCCGGACTTGGCAAGCACGGATGAGATGGAATGATACTCACCACCCCAATCTGACTGAACAACCTTAATTGTGACTCCAAACTGATTTGTTACTAGCTGCTGAAACAATTGAAAAGCCAACAAAGCTTGTGACTTATCTTTAAGTAAATAGAGCCATGTGTGCCGAGTAAACGCATCAACAAATGATATATAATAACGAAATCCATTTGACACAACATGTGGAGGTCCCACAAATCAGAAAAAACGAGTTCAAAGGGAGCAGAATACTGAGTATTAGATTGAGTAAACGGCAATTTGTGGCTCTTGCCCATAAAGCATGCCACACAATTTTTAACATCTGAATTCTAGCCAATAGGGTTTTGTATCTAATCCTACGTCCTAGCAGTCTGATTATAACTGATCTTCGCATGTTGTTATGATCGATTCGGTCATGCACCTTCTCCGAGAAGTCCACTGATGGTACTGGTCCACTGTTGTCAATTGTAACATCATCTTTTTCAACAACAACATCATCAAGGCTTGGTACATGTTCTGAAATTTCATTGTTCTTCGACCATCCTATCACCGGTCCCGCATATGCCCTAAACACCTTCATTGTTCCCTGCTTTCTTTTCTATATCCACTTGTTTTAGAGTATTATCTTCAGACATCAGGACATCAATGCCATCTTCTCCCGCATTCGTCATCTCCAGGTCGTCATCATTCCTTACTTTCTTTGTCGCACGAAGGTTCGCGATAGGTGATCCTGGTCTCTCTAATGCTGCAGGCATATTCCTGATTACTTCTCCCGTCTATGATGTGTCCATACCATCGTCAGACAGGTTAGTCGGTGGTACATGGGTTTGCAAATTTGTTGATAAGTTAGTGCTTGAGTTTTGCATTGTTTTTTATTATCTCCGGAAAATTTTAGTAGAACATGATAAATGAATAATAATGCAAAAAATATGATGAGTGAGATGATTGTATCTGGGTTGTTTAGGTCAAGTAGAGAAAATAAAGAAAAATGAAAGGAAGGAAAAAAAAGGAAAGAAAAGATTAAAAAAAATAAGAAAAAAATATAATTTTTTATTTCGATCAAAACAATATTATTTTAATCTAAATTTGAGTTTTTTAAAATTAGATTGTTTTAATATAAATTGTTATGTAGTAACGTTATTAATTATTCAATATTGAGTGATAAAAATTCAATGTATAATATTTAATTATTAAATTGAAAACATTTAAAATCTAAATATTAAAATAATTGAGAGAATAAAGTAATTTACTCTTAATATTTTTAGGGTGGTATGAAGCAAAAATGTGTCATTTGGGGCTTGAGTAGAGCGTCGCTTCTTTACGAATCGGGTAATATCCCGATTGGGTTAGGGTTTATTCATGTTGATTAATGAATGAAATCCGAGTTTCTTCTCTTCCCACCTCTATTCCTGCCTTCTTTAATCTTCCGATCTTCTGTTTCTCCCTTATTCTTTTAGCTTCCAGTTTTAGTTACATAAGTTTTTGAAACTTTAATTGAACATTTATTTCTACACGAGTCATGAGATTTTGAGGCATGCCACTTTTTGTGTTGTCTCCTATTTTACGTTGCATTGGTGTTTGCCACGGCCAGCTGCTGCTGCTATTGATGTGAAATTTGTTTACACGCTATTGAGGTTTTTTGAAACCCCCTTGTAAGCTTCGTATAACAACAAATAAAGCTTTTCGTTGAATAACTTGAAGCCTCCTTAAAAAAACCCATTGGAGTTTATCTTCGTTCTTTTGTGGGCCCTTTTTGAGCCGTTCTATTTTCTTCAACTATTAGTAACTCTCGTTGAAATTTTAGCTTGAAGAAGCACCATGGGGGAAATATTTTGAATTTTAATCCATGACATGTATTTTTAAGTTAAATTCTTATTTGGGGTTTCCTTGCATTTATCTTTGGTTGTGTCTTCAACTAAAGCTTTGCGATTTTGGGTTTCCTCTATTGTCAATTGAAAAACTTGAGATTTTGCTTATGCTAATGTAGTTTACCTTCTCATAGTTCAGGATATGGGATCATCGAACATCCGAGATATATTGACTGCATTACTCCTTCTTTGGACTACTTTTCTGTTAGTTCTGGAGATGGTCGCATTAAGGTAGCTAAAATCATTTCAAGAGCAATTGATTGATGACAATTTTGAGAACTACACGTTGCATTTGTTGGTTCAATGTGAACAAGTATGCATCTTTTTCTAAAAGAAATATTTTTGTGTCTTGTTAGATTTGGGACACTTTGAAGGGTCAAATTCAAACTGAATTTGCAAACATTGTATCAAGTGAAGCAACGAGCATATTTACTAAGTCAGAAAGAGGACATCTTTCAATCGATTACAAATGTATCAAGTGGTTGTCTTTTGACAAAAAGGTTCGTCATTTCATATGTAAATAAAATGATTTTCCAGAATATAGATGTCTGACCTTTTCTTCGTTGATGAACTTTTGGACCAAAACCATCAATTTTTGCAGAAGAAAAGGGAACTTGGAAGTTCTTTGCCCGTATTGGGAACAGGAAGTGGCTATAGCTTAGCCCTTGATGTGTCAGCTGGTCGGTTGAAGTGGAAATTTAGTGATTGCCATCCCGGGTATGCACACGTTGAATTCATTTTTAGTATCCTAGTTTACTTTTGAACCCCAAAGCATCTATTATGATTTTGCAATCATCTGAAGAGGAAGTGAAAATTCATGATAGAGTGAAGTCACCTTGAATAATGAGTGAAATTCTATTACTACAGTATGCAAATATAAAAACATCCCAATTTTTCACCTCCATAGAATGAGATCCCAGGAAATTGTGGAATTTAATATTTCAGTTCTTTTAATAATCATTTTGCATTCTGCAAGAACTAAACAAGATTCTAACGTAATCTAATGAGCTCATGATTATTTTGGATGAATGCATTAGTCATTAGGTCCTGATCTGTTATTGCTTGTTATTGTTTTCTCTGCTCATTTTCTCTCATAATAACTCACAGGGGTGTTAGTGCCATTGCATTTGCTAATGCCTCTTGCATTTATAGTGCTGGGGCTGATGGGATGGTTTATGAAATCGATTCATTGATCGGGCACCTATTGGGAAAGTTCAGAGCTTCAACCAAGTCTATATCTTGTATGACTGTCTCACCAGGTAGGTGTTTTTGGCAACCATCTTGGTGCTCTTCTTTTGATTTCTACTCTATAATGAATTACTTCATGCTGAATTCATCATCTCGATATGGACTTTGTCTTTGGTGATGGTATTTATTTTACCAGGCATTTATGCTTTACATACCAGTCATATTACTATGCTAGTGGCCAAAGAGTCATGGTAGGAATCTGGCACATAAAACCAACTTTATTGTATATTCCTAAAAATTAAATGTCACATAACATATGAGATAGCTTATGGGAGCTTCCCTTTCTTGTGTTAGATTGAAATAATTTTTTGCCAGGTTTTGATTTTTGTTTCATTTTGCTGATGCTGTAACTTGGTTTTGGACCCTTTTAGATGGAAAGACGTTAGTTTGATCTTATAATCTTGTTGCCTTTTTCCATTAAAACAATACACAGGGATCTCTTCGGTGCTTGATATTTACCGAAGATGGAAAATTAATCTTATCATCTGATGCTGCTGAAAGATATATTGCTGTATGGAAAGCAGAAGATGGAAAAAAGCAGTCCGCTTGTTGTATTTTGGCAATGGGGCATCCTGCTGTCTTCATAGATAGCAAATGTGCTAACGAGGATATCTATGTTTTTGCAATTTCTGGAAACTGGTATTTGTTATTTTTGGTATGGTCAGGATGTTGAGACATTGTGCAATGCCAAGCTCACCAAACTTTCAATATCTTTAGAAGATGGTTTATCTAAACCTCACAAAGGTGCATTGCCTACAATATTGGCTGCAAAATATCAAGGTGTTGACAAGCCAGCATCCGTGCATTCGTTTCTTGCCCATGGTTTTCTGGTAAAGCCATTGTTTCAGAAAATTGTGGTGCAATATGGCTCGGACATATTGTCGAGTGGTTCCCAGGATGGGGTCCTTTTACCAAGGAGTCAACCCCTTAACAAATCGAAGAAAGGGCTCGATGCACCGAATAGAGGTACATGTGATCATAATTCATAATTATGCTGGAATACTAACTTCTGAATCATTTGGATGTGTAGTAAACCTTAGATTCTCGCAGAACCCCTCAATACAAAAAAACTGGACTTACAATTATTTTTCTTGATTTCTCGGATTCATCTAGTTGAACATTACAGTTCTCTGTATTTTTTTTTTTGTTGGGGTGCAGAAATGTCAATGCTTTTTTTGTCTGGTTGGCTATTTTAATGTAGTGTTTGATTCCCATAAAAAAACTTATATTTATCTTTGTTTCTGTTTATCGGCTCGTATTTTGTTTTCAATTTCTTCCAGTAGATCAACTAATGCTTCTTTTACAATTTCCTTTGGTCTGTGGACTTCTCATGATAGTTTCATGTTTGTATTCAATTTGGATTTGATGCTTGTGTGTCCACATATGGGATTTTGTTTGTGTTATGTTATTTTTGATCTGTTACACATGATAGCTGATTTCTTACTATGTAAATAGTAATTGCATTGGATCGTGCAAATGCCGAGGATGCCACACTTCCAATCCCGAAGATTTTTAATCTTCACGAGGAAAAAGGGAATAAACATAGAAGCTTGAGAGTTGATACTAATAATGAAATGACTGATTCCGTTGACCCTGGGAGCCAAGTAGAATTCGTGGATAGAAAAGGTAAATTTAGCTTTCAAATTTTCATGTGCTTGGAGCTTAATCATTAACTGTGCCAGCTTTCAGCTTAGTCTGCCTCGGTTAATATTTCTTCTGAAAAGGTTTGTGAATCTCATCAAAGTGGTTACTATTGCAACTCAAGTATTCTGGGTTTCTTTTGATCTTGTAAATGTGCCATAAGCTGGAAAATCAATGCTGTATAAACATATCAATAATAGAAAACAAGTTGATACAAAGGACTAGATGGAAGCAATATGAATCTTTCTTGTTAGATATCTTGCTGTCATTTGTATACGTTGCGTCAACCTTCTTTTAATAATAGTGTGCCACTGTTGATTTTTTATTATTCTGACCTATGCAGATGACTTGATGAAATTAGAAGCCGATTCAAAAGAACTTTGTATGGAAGATCAATTAAGATCACTAGGAATACTTGATACATGCAACTCTCCGCTTGATTATATACTATTTGATGGTATTAATCTTGAAGCTAATTTGCCACCGAAGAAGGTTCGTACTTGATCGAGACAAATAATGTTTTACGATTGCAAATATATCGCGATTTTATTTTCAATCAAGATTTAATTTGTCATTTAGCTAATTTTTGTATTATCAGATGAGAGCAGCTATTTCTTCTATGGAGCCTGGTGATGCTCATAAGTTGCTCGAAAAGTTGGTGAAATTGTGGCAATCAAGGTTTGGTTGAGTGTCCGTTACGTGCATTCTCTAGCTTCTAATATTTTATATACCATTAACCTATGCTACTCGGATTCTGATGTAACTGTCAGATACAAATATGTTTCCATATGGGTATGTTCAATTTTATCTTTCTTAGTTGCTTTGATTCCTTGGTTTTAAAAGGCGTGCCTCGGGTGCGCCTCTCGCCGAAAAAATTGCCCACCTGGGTCTGGGCGAACGGCATACGAGAGGCGCCATGAGGCACGCGCCTCCGAGTCGGGCGCCGGGCGCACACTTTTGGAAGAAAACGTAGAATAGATCAAAGAAGATAGGAGAATAGCTGCAGAAGAACAGTGGTGAAGAACGGCTAGGGCAGTCATTTTTTTCACTATCTTAACCCTAATACATAAAGTTACTTAACCTATTAATCAATCAGCCCAAGCCCATTATAACTTTTTCACATTTTGCCTGCTTTTAATCGAAAGTACTCTACTGCCGTCTCTATCCTCTCACCTTTTCTATTCTTTCTTTATACTAATAAAAATAAGATATATTATAATAAAGTAATGTAATAAATATTATGCTACCGCCTATTCCCATCACCCTTCTTTATATAAAAAATTATGTAATATATAAATAAATAATTAATATATAATTATTATACTTATTTTTTTTTATAATTGAAATATAATATAACTATAATAGCAATGTTGCCTTAGGATAGGTGTTACTGTTTTTTGTTCGTTTGTTAATTTGTGCGGACAAATTATTGTTTCACCTAGTTGAAACATGCAACCATTAGTTTGTTATAGTGTTAGTGTGTAACCCTAATTGTTTTGAAATGTTTTGGAAGGTAGGGTTTTGTAAATGGTAGAAATAGGGCTTGACTCTTGAGGAGGGAATAAACAATAGTAAAGGAACATAGTGTGCGAAGGAAATGAAATGTTTTGGGAGTGAACCAGGAGTTAATAGATGTGGATATGTTCTAAATTAATTTATAAAAAAATTTAACACAAAAAGTGTGGTTCGCATACGAAAGGCGCGCGCCTGCGCCTTGCGCCTAGGCTCCAGAGACCTTTTGTGCCTCGGTGCGCCTTTAAAAACCAAGTTTGATTCATTTTTCTTGGAAGTACCTGTGTCCAGCACTTTTTCTGACATGGAAAACATTATAAAGAAAGAAGAAAAAACCGAAACAGACTTGTATTGTATGCATACACGTGTCTAATATTGAGTTTGAGTAAAATAGCTATCCTCCAAGGACCTTCACATACATGGAAATGTGTGTGTATACACATATATGCATATATGTGTAAACAGAATGTACCCGTTTTGGATACATACACTTACACTCGACTCTATGTATGATAGCTATCTTCCAGTCTATTGTTTCGATTTGTTTTTCATTGTGTGAGTACTGGTAGATTGATACTAAAAAAATCTCACATTTAGCTATCTTAAGCTTCATTATTTTATTTGCTAGGCAGCTAGAGCTATGTTGCTCCAACTTTTCATTTTCTTTAGTTATATTCATCTGTGACACGTGTGCAATGAATTTTGGACATGGGTTTTGGGTATAAGACCTTTTAAGGTATCCAAATACGGGGAAAAAGATGAACATGTGTGGAGCACATGCCTGTATTTGATATTCACACTGGATTCCAGTTAACTTGGTGCTAGAGTGAGTTTTTACTCTATTTTAAGCTCATTTTGTTTTATCAATTTTGCATTTCTTCTGGCGAGAAAATATCTACAAACATGATATGTTTGAAATTCACTCTTATTGTCTGCAACAGGTCATTTAGTGGAAAGTATGTTCTCCCTTCGATATATAGTTTATTGCTGACTCTGTCATCTTATAATGTCTCGAGAATCCGTAACTCAGATGCTTGATTGCTTATCGAAGGTAACTATCGTTGAAGGAAATTCCCTACCTTTTGTTAACAAGCATTCTTTTGGTAAAGACTGGGATCCGCGACAACCGTCATGTCACCCTACACATCTGGATATAACTATCAGCATTCATGCGCTTTTACGTTAAAGTTATTGTCCTTTTTGGAGACCCACCAGCCTCTCAATTTTTGTTCACCCTCAATTGTGTCCCATGGTTCGAACCAAGGTGCTTTTGTTTCAAAAGGACTCTTAATCAGGATGTCTTTAGGTTTGAACCAAGGAAAGCCACATGCAAGTTACAAATCCTTGGGTGGAGTGGGGGCAGTGGGTTCTCAAAGAGGACAATACCTTTGATACAAGTACACGAAGGGGTGACAAATCATACCCTATGTTCATAGGGCAACAAAAAAGAGAAATTCGGGAAACCAGTCATACATTTTTCTTCCTGGTTTCACTCTTCTTGCATGAAGTGAGATTAGTATAGTAATTGTCATCATGATACATGATGCCCCTTTTTCCTGAATACTAAATCAAGAGGGTTGGCTCTTCAGTCTTTGCTACAATTATCTGGGCGATTGCAGCTCATAAGAACACAGGTTGGAGAACTTAATGTAGTGACTTTGACTAAATTATTTGTTGTATTCGACTGTAGTTATGTTTCTGAAACAGATTGCCAAGGCAGCTCAGAACAAAAGTCAACACTTCACCAGTGATCACCCAATGGATGGAAGTGAAGATGAAGACGATGATAATGTAGATGACGTTCTTTATGGGGAAGAAGATGAATCTGATGTAGATGACGTTCTTTATGGGGAAGAAGATGAATCCTAAATAAGTAGCGACAACGACAGTTAACTGCCTTTAGTGCAAGAGGTAAATAGTAAAACCATGTTTTGTATTGAACTGTGGGACAATTTATGGGAGTGCGTTTGATTGTTAAAGAAAGTATAATCTCTGTTTGTGAACTAATCTTTTAAATTTCGAGTTGAGCCGCATTAGGTTGTTAAGATTGGCACAAAGCCGCTGGTACAATACCAACTTATTCAGTAGTTGAAAATTTGTTTGGTGGAATGGAAGAGACATTCCCTCCAACCAAACATATTGTATGGAATCAAGAACCTTTACATAGATGCCTCTTGTGGCCACAGAATCAACAGTCATTTCCATAGGAATGAACATGATTGGTATACCACATTTGTCTGGAGTCCAAAAAGCATTCTCATTCAACTCCAAAAACATTTTATGTATTCAACCAACTCTGGAGAATTTCATGAAACAAATCCTTATTACCAGGCAACAATCGATTATATTATTTGGGTATCACAATACTGCTTTCCTACTTGGCTGAAAGCAACTCAGTGCATTTTGTATGATTAAATTATTTCTAATTTATAATATTTTGCGTGTACACGTACAAATATTATAAATTTATAACAGTTTATGTATATACTCACAGTATCTTTAGCAGCATTTTGTTTATCTTGTATTAAATTCCTCTAGATGAGTATACTCATCTAGTTGGATTAGGATTATAAATAAGACGAGACAAATGACATGTTACTCGAGTTCAATTTAATCAAAATATGATCAATACTCAAATCGAATAAACTAGACTTGAGTTTTTTAACGAACCGAACTAAACTATGTCTACCCTACTCGAAAAACTCAAGAGCAACTCAAAAAAATAATATATTATCTTTTTAATTTTTAAATTAAATTATTAACAATAATTCCATATTATTTCTTAAAAATACAATATAAGATTTCCGTGCCCTTAAAATTCAAATTTGAACTCAACTTGAATCAAACTAAATCTAAAAATGTTTCGAGTTCAAGTGTTTTTCAAACCCAAGTTGAACTTTAATTTTTGATTTCAAGTTGAACTTTAATTTGCGATTTTGAGTCGAGCTTGAACCGAACTCAAGTTTGAACTCTAATCAAGCCAAGTCTGATAATAAAATATCTAATTCAGGCTTTTTTGAGCTCAAGTCGAACTTTAATTTTTCATTTCAAGTTCGAGTCACGTTTGACAATTTTAAATTCGCCAACTTTCAAATCAAGTCAGCTCAAGCTCGTTTACAATCCTAAAGCCAGAAAAGTTTGACTCCAATTTTAAATGGATTCTGGAATTTACATTAATTAAAATTAAAATTAAAATGTAATTATAAAAATTTATAATATACATATTTTTCCATAGTTTATTATTACTTGAGCAATAAAACAAACCGATGGACTGAAGGTGAACTTTTCAGAACAAGTGATAAATTAATCTAACTCGACCCATGGACTGAAAAGCTAAGCCTTAACCCAACACCAATTAGTATTTAACTTAAATAATAACATTAAATTCCAACTTTGGACCAAAACAAAAATTAAAACCTGATTAAGAAAAATAAAAAATTTCGATCCAAGACATATAACAAAATCCAAGCTTGCTAAATGTATGGATCCTGAAACAGACAATATCTTAAGAATATTAAAAAGAAACAATTCTAAGCTTGCTAAAGCCTTTTTTCCTCTAATAATAACATAACAATTAGTTCAAAACCATGTGGTGAAGTAATTGTAATACTTATTATCATACCAGAAAAAGGGCACGTCGGCAAATGAAATCTGAGCAGATCAACTGTTTACTCATGAAGCCGGAGTAATTCGTCGGTAAACTGCTTGGAAAGTCTGCCCGCCATTACGAGCCACCTTTTGTCCTTCTTCGGTCGCGGTACTTAACAGTTTTACAACTGGGTCTGCTTCTAGCTCTGCCACCGAGAGGGGTTCGAACATCGGATGATTCTGCAAACAAGATTTCATCCATTCTCCCAGTTCTTCCACATCTGTAATTGTGTATATAATGCCACCAACTTGAAGAACATAAGCATACTCATCTAACAAGTGAGGACTGATTACCCTACGACGATGGTTTTTCTCTTTGAAATGCGGATCAGGAAATAAGAAAAACATCTTCAAAAGCTGTCCTTTCTCAAAGTAATTCGGAATGTATTTCATTGAATTAGTTCGAACAACGGAGACGTTCTGGTATTGACCGGGATTTGCCACCCTTAAACCTAAAATCCTTTCCTTCACATATTCGGTCACTTTATCCCTGAGCTCCATCCCAATCATTAGAGTTTCGGGGAAAAGAATAGAAAGACTAATTAAAAGCCCTCCAAAACCACAACCGATATCTGCAAACCCAATCTTTTTACAAGTATCAGTCCGATCGGCCAAGGGGAATAGTTGAGGGTAATGGAGTGAATATTCAACATGGTTAGGTGAAAGTGGAACTGGAAAGTGCGAGTCACTTAGAGGATTGCTGTGTGCTCGAGCTCGATAGAATCTTTTCCTAGGCAAGCCAGTAGACTTGTTTATAGTTGGGTTTGCCTTGTTTTGCAACATTATTTTTTCCCTTTTAAGCTGTATAACAAATTAAAATTTCAGAAAACAATAGATGATGCTTAAAATGAACATTGAAATAAGAATGATAGCAGCAAATTGGTTCTTCCGAAAACCATTCTAATCAAACAGAAAGGTAGAACTACATGGCGTAAGACACTGTTAATTCAACTCTTTAATGTTTCTTTAAGTACTCAAATCCGCTATCCATGTGTGACTCATATCCAGGAACCCTCAAAATACATGAAAATCTAAATAAAAAATGAAGTTACTTGCATCCATTACTTACACCCAAGTCTGAACAATATATGTAAAAATAACACGAGAAATTTAAATTCCTAAATCCAAACCCATCAAGACAATTGGAATCCAAACCTATTCCAAAACCTACCAACATGCAAAACCAAATTCCCTAACCCAATTATGGGAAATATAAAAAACCAAGAAGGGGTTCCCTTTTGTAAGAAATGGAATCATTTTCTTATTTCTAGTAAGTTAATAACATTTACTTTTTAGTTAAGGTCAATGTTCCTTGATTTTTCTTTTCTTTTCTGAAGCGCCTATGGTTGATCATAGTGTCCAAACACATGGGAAAAAAGTATTACCACCTAAACCTTTCAAATACTTGGAAAAATTATACCAATGCCGGACAATATGCATGTCCAACACTCACAGAGTAGTTCAAGTTAAGGTCAAAAACATAGAATTCCAGTATTATGTCCACTAATATAGCTAGCGTCAACTTGAACTTAGCTAACATTGAATGTCTCAGACACATATTAGGAAGAAAATATGACCCTCCAAAGTCTCTGAATATACGGAAAAACTTTGAAAAAAAATTAAACATACTTGTATTGAACATATACGTATATCTGCTATTGCCAAAAAAATGAAAGTAAAGAGATCAACATAACGATTTCAAATCAATGGTATAACCACTGATTCTATTTTGCAGTAGTGGTGCCACCCGCCACCGCTAAAGACCTCACAATACCGATGTTAAAAAATATAGGGGAATTATGACTCCAAAATCTCATGATTCGATTACAAAGAAACGCTCAAGTTTAGGGTTTCAGAAACTTACCTTATTCGATGTCCTGGTCAGAGAGAACCTTAAAGGAAAGAGAAAGCTTGGGTTTAGGGTCTGGGAAGAAGGTTGAGCTATCCTTTGGCGGTGGAGTTGTGTGAACAGATTTAAGAGTGGGTCGGGAGTTTTTAAAGGAAACCGATTTGTTGGGTTTTTTTTTTTCTTTTAGGGCAAACTACACATTATAGTGAGTAATTTTTTTAATTCTTTTATTTATTATACACTTTATAGTGAGTAATTTTTTTTAATTAATTTTAATATTAAACTGGTATAATGATAAAATTAATGTCTAAATGTTTGATATAAAATCACCTTAACTTTTATTCTTTTATTAAAGTATTTCCATCCTAATATTTTATTTTAAGACAAATATTGTATCAATATCTCAATCCATATAGATTTGTCTAGTCAGCATGAAGCGTTAAACGTTAGTTAACTAAAAGTTTCATCAAACCAAATAATATTTTATCCTAAAATAAATCGTTAGAAATCAAAATATTTAAAAATTAATAGAGACCAATTTGTCCATTTTTTCAAATATTAAATACTAATTTTATAATTATACTTATTAAAATTTTCTTTTAGAATTAACTAAAATCTTAATAAATAAAATTTTATCAATTTTAATATCAAATTTTAATTTATATTTTAATTGGTATAATATATTGTTTATATAAAAGAATAAATTACTTATGTGTTCACTCATTTATTTTTATATTTTTATTTTTCATCATTCAACTAATTTTTAAAATTATATATAATATTTATTTTATTTTATTTATTTATCATTAGATTTAATCATCAATTTAACAAATATGAAAACACAAACAAAAATTTGATCTTTTAATATATATATATATATATATATATATAAAAGAAAAAATCTACAGCCCACGTCGCACATCACAACACTCCATTAAATAAGTAATAAACGAATAAATTACACGTTTTGTTTTGTTTTAATATCTAAATTTTAATTTTTAAAAAATCATTAGATTACGTAGCATGACATGTCAATTTTTTAATATTTTTTAACTACCACATCATTTACCAATTAGGTGGTGACATATGAGGAAAAAAAGATAGAAATTATTCTTGCTCCTAATACAAATTGAACTTGAGCATCTTACATAAGATACAAAGCACTCAATAATTAAGCTAAGCTAGTCATTTGGGTATGTTTCATCGTATTGTATTTAACTTATATAACAATATCACCACAAAACTTTTTTTTATGATTATAAGATTTAAATATAAGACACTTTAAATGAATGATCGAAAGCTTATTCACTCAACTATAGTGTACATTTTTTTTATTATACTAAATTGAATACTTACTAATATCATTATTAAATTCAAAGACTAATTTTCACTTTATTTAAAAATAATTAAATAATTTATATATTTTTATAAAATTTATATAAAATCATTATAAAAAGTATTTTTATAATATTATAAAAATATTTAATTAATTTTTAAAATCATATTAATTATTTATTTAAAATAACATTATTTTAGAACCATCTATTTAATTTTAAAGAATTTAAAATTTAGAATAAAGTACATTTTAGTATCCAACTATCACTTTGGTTCTGTATAATATTATTTAAAATTAAATAGATACTTAAAAATAATATTATTTCAAATAAATTACTAATATTATTTAAAATAAATAAATAATATGATTTTAAAAATTAAATAAATATTTTTATAATATTATAAATAATATAAATTATTTATTTATTTTGGTATGAAAAGGAAAGGAACCGGCCTAATATCTTGGCCCTAGGCCATCACTAAGACTCGAGCAGCTTTCTTCCTTGTAGACCTCTACGACACAATCTGGTGGTTCGCGGAAATAACACATCCCTGTCCCTACAAGCAATGTCAACTTTGCCAACCCGTTGGCAACAAAATCGCATTTGCGTGGTACCTGTGTAAACCTCACTTGCCAATCTCTTCTCAAAAGCGCCCGAATATGAGGCAAAAATGACGAACTACTCCCCTTGTACTCAGCATTAGATAAAGTGTTGAGCACATCACCACTGTCCGTCTCAACTATAATTGATGTAACTTGACACTCCCACACCAACTTGAGACCCTCCAACATACCCCACAATTCTGCATCAAAGACGGAGCAAATCCCAATCGCTCTGGAATAACCCATCAACCATTGACGATCACTACTCCGAAGAACACCCTCACACGACGCCCGACCTGAGCTAACGTGACCGCACCATCAGAGTTCAACTTTATATAACCCTGTGGTGGAGGTTCCCACGCTGCCCCCCAACCAATCGATGTTAATCCATGGCTTAGCCCTAGAATCAAACTCGATCTAGCACACCTTGTCTCGATAAACATCCTTCGACTAAGGGAGAGGATGTTCTCGCCGGCCACAGAGTGCTCCTCAAATAGAATTTTATTTCGCCTCATCCATATGTTCCAAACTATGGTACCAAACAGTAATTCCCAACTCCGCGCAAACAGGAAAGTAGTCCGATTGGCTTATGTTCTTCCTGATCTAGGATGACAACTGTCGCAATCGGTTTTCGTCCGGGCACGAATATTTTTTTGGCGGGAAAAGCATGTGAATAAATAAATAGTTTTTAATAAAATATTTTTGAACCGCTATCGATTTTTTGGGTTAGGTAAGTCGAATACCTAAAAATCATCTTTTAAAAGAGTTTTTAAGAAAACATCATTTAAAAGATAAATCAGTCTGCGTATAACCAAAAATTTATTTATTTTACTAATAAAAAGAGATTCGTGGTCGATTACGTTAGGGGAATGATTAACACCCCACAACGCCCAAAATTGGTATTCGTCTATTATAAATTGTCTCTGGTAATAGAAATTTAAGAATTCGAATCGCAGAATTTTAACAGTAAATTCTAAGGAAAATAGGAAATATTTCAATATTTCCAGTCGAAGATAAAATAATACCTAAAATACTTTAGGACAAATATTTCTTTTTCCAACTAAAATAAAAGAATATGGTAATTTCTCATTGAGAATTTTAGATTGAAAAAACTTGATTCGACTAAATAGGCATATTTGATTTTTCAGGTTATATAAATAAGATATTTATTTATTTAAAATATCACAATAGGACATCTAGTTGCTTTAATAAAGTCATTTATTTAATATTTAAAAATAAATAAATATTTTAATTAAATATATATATTCATACGATTAAAATGAAAATAAAATAAAAAGTAATAATTAAAGTACTTAATTTAAAATATTGAAACATAAAGGGTAATAATAAAAATAAAATAAAATTTCAAATAATAGTGACCAAAATAACAAAACTATAGGATTAAATTACAAAATATATAAATTAATGGCCCTAATTAGAAATATTATGAAATATAGGTACTATTAGTGTAATTTAATCATAATTAATTAATTCGGGATCAAAATAAAAATTATTAAAACAATAGGGACTAAATATGATATTTACTCTAAAATATATATATAAACATAACAGGTTTTAAAATATAATAAAATAAAATTCGAATACTAAATTAGAAGGCACAAAAATTGATTTTCAACGACCAGAATGCAAAGTTACAAAACCAGAGGGACTAAGGGCATAATTTACCCATATGAGAAATTACACATACACTCCTCCCTAAAACAACATCGTTCGGAGAGGGATATTTAAATCCGAAAATCAGCCCTAAGGGCCAATCTCTATTCATTTTTTCATTTTGTTTCTCTCTCATTTTTTCATTTTGTTTCTCTTTTTTTTTCATTTTGCTTCTCTTCTCTAAGCTCTCACTTCTCTCTATAATTCCCTAGTCGGAGGGAATTCGGCCACCGCCGATCGCCGTGCTCCGGTGCCGATGATCACCGCTGGTCACCGTTCATGGTGGCTGAAAATTACAAAATTACCCCAAATCGTAGATCTCCCCGACCTAAAGTTGAATCCGTCCTTTATTTCTCCTAAAAACCCAATAATCTTAGTAGATCTAGGTTTTTACCTTCGATATTTCAGTTCTCCGGCGGCACGTGGAGGCTCCAATGACCGTGTAGTTTCCTTGGTAAGTTTCTCTTTTTTTTTTCGGTTTGATGTTTGGCTGCTATGGGTTGTTTTGCTCTCTTTGTTTATTTCTCCTTTTTGTTTTTTTCCTCTTGCAGGCTTGGTGATTTTTATAGCCACCATGGAGCTCCCTTCGGACCGGTTAAAGAGCGTCCTCGATGAGTCACCGAAACTACTGTAGTGACTCACCCTAGGGTTGCGACGTATGAGGCCATCCTTGCATCTTCTGGAGTCTTCGGTTGAGGCGGGGGCGTCGTGGTAGCGGCTGGATGGAGCTCTTAGTGGCGACGACCGGCGCAAACCCTAGGGTGTAATGAAACCCTAGGGTTTCTGCTGGAACTATCTTGGCCATTGGATCTCTCCATATCCAACGATTGAGATCGCTGGCGGTTGGAACTGAGATGTGTGAAACCCTAGATGCATTTGGGTCTGGACCGGGTCTGGGCCTAAACTTTGTATTTTGTTTTTGTTGGGCCTCCGGGTTCTTGTAAATGGGCCTGTAATATCTGTAATTATTATTATTTAATAATAATAATAATAAAAAATAAACGGGACAAAACCTTAGTGTCTACAACTTCATGTTCGAAAACTCCTCTAGTCTGCTCGGTTTAATGAGTCTCTCCCATGTAGCTCTAGCAACAAAATAATCGCTAAATACATGCGACAACGATTCAACCGAAGCTCCACAAATTGAGCACCCCGTGTCCAAAATAAGGTGACGCCGGGCTCTTTCCTCATTAGATAGCAAACGACCCCTGCTCAATAGCCATAGACATGTTTTCACCCTTGTTAAACCCTTATAACTTGTAAGGTACTCCCATTTGTTGCTTACATGGTTCAGCTTGTCACCTATTAATCTTTTATAAGCGCTCCTTGTTGAAAACCGGCGACTGCTCTCCCCCTGCCACCCTGGTACGTCATCACCGTCCCTGGAAATTGGTGGAGGAACGGCCTCGATATAAGGTATAATAGTAGGATAATTTTTCTCGTGAAAAAACAAGCACATCCATTCACCATTGGATTCCGAACCCCGGTGGTATCATTACCAACGTAAGTATCCCGCAACAAACCAACTTCACTTTACCAATTATCGTTCCAGAAATCCAAGGTAGCACCATTGCCGAGGCTCCACACAATACCTTCATAACTTCCACACCAAGCTAATTACATTCTATGCCTCGACGAACCTGTTTTAGGAATCGAAAGTGGAGTAATCTCACACATTTTATACTTAGCATGAACAATTTGCACCCACCAACGATTCCTCCAGCGAGTAACTAGAAAGCAAGCTGAATAAGTAATACTACATTATGATATTTCAGTCTCCGCAAACCTAACACGCCCTGTGTAGTATCAACACACACGACATCCCAACTCATAAGATGTACCCTTTTCCTTTGATCCGTGTTACCCCAAATGAACCCTCAGATCAATTTTTCAATTTCTCTAGACATACCAATTAGCAGTGAACAAGACTGCATAATATAGGTAGGAATAACCGCCAAAACCGATTTTGCCAAGAGAATTCTCCCTGCGAAAAATAAATTTCTGGCCTTCCACCCCGACAATCTATTTTTTTACATTTTGCAAGACGTAGTGGTACGTTGGCACTCCAGGATATCTACCAAGATCACCCACCCGGGTGTACTGAAAACCATTACTTATATCATTTTTTGAACCCCTTTTAGTACATTCTTAGAGAAATAAATATTAGTCTTAGCCAGACTGACCTTATGCCCAGATGCCTAACAAAAATCAGAGACTATCTGTTGGATGACATCGAGCTTAGCCAAAGAGGCCTCGTCAAGAAGAACCAGATCGTCGACAAAGAAAAGATGGGATAGCGGTGGCCCTCCACGAGACAATTTTATTAGTTTCCCCCACTTCCGATCCATAACATTCTTAATAGTTTGCACAAGCCGCTCCATGCACAATACAAACAAATAAGGTGACAGAGGATCACCTTGACGGATACCACGAGAAGACTTGAAGGATCCTGTCACCAATCCACTCCAAACAATATGGGTTGATACTAATGAAATACAGTTCATGATTAGCATCCCGAGCGCACCTGGACAACCGATATCCCCTAAAGTATCATCAATGAATGACCATTCGAACCTTTCATAAGCTTTTTCTAGATCTATTTTGATCGTTATCCACCCCGCCTTCCCAGATTTTCACTTCATTGAGTGAATGACCTCCTGAAGAAGGCCTGGGACAAAGCTACTATGTTCTTCAGAAATCCAATTTGGGAGGAACAGTTTCAACCGATTAACTATTACTTTAGTAGTTTTCTTATATAACACAATGCATAGAATAATCGGGCGGAATTAAGAGATAATCTTCGGCCTCTCCACTTTTGGCAAAAGAACCAACAAAGTCCAATTGATTTCCTCAGGGACAGTCCCTGACTCAAGACAATTACAGGCAAACTGATAAAGATCCTGACCAATAACACCCCAATTCTTCTGGTAAAAAAAAGAGGGAAATCCATCAACACCGGGTCCCTTTGACGAATTCTTTCCAAAAAATTGCATTCTTAACCTCCTCAGGCCCCACCGAATCGAACAAATTAGAAAGAGCTATCCACAATATTTTCTTGAAACGACCCTAAATATTATATATATACCCAACAACACCAGTGGATGAAAAGAGATCATGGTAGAAATTAACCGCCAACTGTCGAAGAGATAAATTTCCGTCCTCCATCTGCAGTGAGAGGATACGATTATTACGACGTCGAATCCTCACACAAGCATGGAAATATGTAGTTTTGCGATCGCCACTTTGAACCCAATTACATCTCACCTTCTGCCCCCAAATGCTTTACTCCCGTGACAAGATAATCTCAAGCAATTTCCAATTCAACAAGAGCCGGCATCCCCAAATATTCCGTTTCATTTTACCAATACCAAATAAGACTTCCCAGTTCCACTTGGTTAAATTCACTTTCAGCCAATCCAAATTTTCAACAATCGGCCTGCCACACTATCAAGAGTTCATCGCCGCATTAAACGTATCATGTTCTTGCCAAGCTTGGACAAACTTAAAAGATGACGGTTCCTTGCATGCCTTAAAGCCTGGGTTTGTAAGAGAACTAGGCAATGGTCCGAACCCACCCTATCTAGATGCCGCACAACTGCCTCTGGGAAAAAAATTAGCCACTCCATGTTACCGATGCATCGATCAAGACTCTACCGTAAGCCACCCTGAGCCCAAGTGAACGGGGCACCACGAAAGCCTAAATCAGTCAACCCATTTTTGAAAACAAACTTCACAAAGCCCCAACTTATTCCCACAACCCGACGGACACCCCCTCTTTGGTTCCTTGGCGCAAGAATTGCATTAAAATCACCTCCAATGATCCATGGCCACTCCTCACCTAGATTGAAAGCCTCGACTTTAGACCATGGGTAGCTATGAAGGCCGATAGAAGGACTCGCATACACGACAGTTATGTAAGTATAAGCCGACCCACCCTTCCCCAGACAAAACTCAGATGAACAAATTGATTCGATGCTGAAATCACCTCACAAAAGATGTTGTCACCCCATAGGATCCATATACCCCCGCTGAAGCCTCGAGCTTCAATTCAAAAGGAGTTGGAAAAAATTCAGCCGTTTAACAACACTATCCGCCTGAGCCCCGCTAATCCTTTTCTCCAAAAAATGGAACTATATCTGCATTGTTACCACGAACAAGATTTTTTTTTTAAATAAAATAAAAATTAATCTTTTAATTTAATAATGATATAAATATTAAGTTTGATATAATAAAAATAGATTTCTATTATAATTGAGTGACTAAGTTTTCGGTCATTAATTTAAAGTGGTTTGTATTTGAATCTTATAATCATTGAAAAATTTTGATTTGTAGTTATATAAGTTAAATACAAAATGTGATGAAATTTAATCAAAAGACTAACTTAGATTAATGGTTGAGTGATTTGTATCTCATGTAAGAAGCCTAAGTTTAATTTATATTTGGAGCAGAATTATTTTTATCTTTTTATCCTCATAAGTGGTGACACATGTCACCACTTAATTGGTTGAATAACACTAATTAAAAAATACTGAAAGATAAAGAAAAATATGATATGATGATTAAAATAAAAATGACATGTCATGTCAGATAAGTGTTGTCTTTAATAATTTTAAAAAAAATTAAAATTTAGATACTAAAACGAGACAAAATTAATAAATTTAAGTAAAAAATATTTAATTTATCTTTTTTTTTTTATATTTACTTAATAAGAAAAATTCAATTAATAATATATTTTGATGTAATGTTTTAATAATGTGTTGCATTATGTAACGTGCACCCTGGTCTATATATAAAAAAGTAATTATGAAAATCATAAGGCCTATGACTCGTGAATATACTTAAAAATAATGACATGTTAATTTAATAAATTAAAATCATAGTGATTTATAATTTAATAAGATGTATTTTTTAAATTTTAAAAATAGTTTGAATTAATTTACTATTATGAAAAATAATAATATAAAATGAAATTATTGGTTTTAGTTTATAAAAATGGAATAAGAAATCAAATAAAAAAATACAAACAAAAAAATTACATGATTTTAAATTATTTTTTATATAAATGTTTACATTGATTTTAAATATATTACATATGCATTGATATATTTTCTTATAATTGTTAACTGAAACTTTGTTTTTATAAATTTGTTTGCTTAATATATTTAAAGATTACTTTTATATTTTAGTTTATAGTGTTTTTATATTTATATTTTAATTAATAATTTTTCTTATCAATCATAATTATTATTCATGTGAACTAAAATATTGTTAATAATGCAAGTAATTAACATGCGGGTGCATTTATAAAAAAATTAAAATTATTAAGCTTTGTATGCTCTACTTAGAAATATGCACAAGTAAAACTTATTCATTTAGGCATATTTTCAAACAATCTCGATGCATGATTCAATAACAAAATCATTCAATTAAATAAAAAAATCATGATTCAACCACTTATCTCCCTCGAGAAAATAATCAAATGGCTGATACTTTGACTATATTGGCTACAATATTTGAAGCAAATAATCAGAATGCAAGTATATGAAACCCCAACACATCGCTATAGCATAGAAGAAGAGATAGATGATCATCCTTGGTATTATGATATTCTGCAGTATATCAAGTATCAAACTTCTCCAACATGCATATGAGATAGATAAAAGAATGTTCAAAAGAAACTATATCGGGTATGTCCTTGAAGGAGGGATTTTATATAGAATAGGCAGTGATCAAGTTTTGTTGAGATGCGTGGATGCTAGAGAAGTGAGGAGTATTCTAAAAGAAGTACATGGTAGAATATGTGGCTGTAACACCCCAAATTATGGGTTAGTAGTTTTGGGTTTACCCAAGAGATAAATGGACCTCTTAGAATTTACAATTCAAGTCGTTGGGCTTAATTGGGTTGAAATTTGGCTCAATTAATCTTAAGAGGATATTTTTGAATGGTAGAAAGATGATAAAGGACCAAAAGCACAATTACCCTATTTTAGAGAATGAGAGCTTTATATCTCTCATTTCATCTTCTTCATTTCATTTCTATTTATCCCATTTTTCTCTCCAAGCTCCATAAACCAAGGGTAAGTCTTTTGAGCCATTTATTGCCTCTTTCATACTTCATTTTCATTCTAAATCCCTCCAACAACATTTTTTTAATGAATCAAACCTTTGGGTTCTTTGGTTGCAAAGAAAAAGAGGGAATTTTCATCCAAATCACAAAGAGAGCAAGAAGCTTTATTTTGGGATTTAAACATCAAGGTAGTGTATTTCTAAATTTTTAGAGTGTTAAGGATTTCATAAACATGATGATTTGCTAGGATTTTAGTATTTGAACTTTACGGTTTCAAACTTGACTTAAGTTATAGATGATGAATTTGAAATAAAGTATGTGTTCTTAAGACACTTTATAACCTAAATTAGCTCCTTAAAGTTTCAAAACACGATTAGAAATCAAACTATGACTTAGGAGTGATTTTAGGTGTTTTCCCGAGCCTAAACAAACCATTTCTAGGTTGGAGTATCGATAATGGGATGAACAATATCAATACTAGATGAATTGGGGCAAAAATTAGGGATTTTAGAAGGAAGTATCGATACTACTAGGGAAAGTATCAATATTGCCCCTACAATATCGATATTGAGGGTGTCTGATATCCATATTAAGCAATTTTTTTAGAATATCAAAGCCATTTTCAGTACCGATACTCATAGGGGTATCGATACTTGACCCCAAGGTATCAATACTACAAGTAGAGTATCGACACTACCTACCTTGGATGATCAGTTTCAACTCGATTAAGGTTTGTAAGAGCTAAAGATGGTTCATAATGGTAGAACTTAGTTCGTGGGGGACTTATATGGCCAAAGGGGCCTAGAGACACTCGTAGGATGGGACTACAACCAGAGTAACCATAGTAGGCGTAATGCGTCCAAGCATCTTTAGTTGAGCACGTAGAGGATGTATAAAAAATAAAGGGTCATTGTAGAAAGTGTATCGAAAAATGGTACGACCTAAAAATCATATTATAAAACAGTAGAAGCGTGCACCGCAAGAACAACTGAGAGTGATAGACGCAAAGTTGTCCATTTAATTTTAGAGTAAATTTAGGGAAAATGTAGTAAAAGCGAATAAAGTATCACTACTAAGAAATAAACCCAAGTCAGGTGTCAGGCTAGCCAATATCACAGTTAGTAAACAATAAAAACAATAATTATCGTGAAGTCGAATGGGTAGAGACTTCTCTAGAGTTAGAGTAATGACTAAAATCCCTTAATTAAAGAAAAATCATATCAACACATATTATTAGTAGTAACAGACTAACAAATCCTCTCTTAACATTTAGATGAGAGAACGAGTGAGATAACATCTAGAGAGATCAGTAAGCGAGATAAGTAGTAACTCATAACAACTAAAACCAGTAACATGTATGATTTCATAAAACTAGCATTTGTGTGTGACACTTGGGAAACAATTAGGAAACTCGAGTTAGTTTAGTAGTAGGACGATTGTCTTGTTTACTAGGATGTCCAGGTATATACCAGTCAGTGCCAAGGCACTTCTCTTACCAGTTGGACGCAGGTGCCCCAAGACTCGACGAGGTAAGTTGGCGGGGTATATGTTTTCGATACAACTTCGGATCTCACCCCAGAGTTACCTGACGGTATTTAGGTAGGCTAGAAGGGTGCATAATTTCTGAGATGCAGAACCCTTAGCCACACCATGACACTGGCACATCTTGTTTGTTTGATGTTGTGTCATAAAATAGTGATAGTGGTAGGCTAGAGGGATGTGTGCTCCGAGATGTAGCCCCTCAGCCACATCATGATGCCTACCTTAACTAGTGTATAATGCATAGAAGAGTTAATATTGCATTCAGATAGTGAACATGAACATTAATATTGCATTTAGATAATGCGTAACAAAAATAGTCATTAGGGTTAATGTCCCTTCATAGGTGCATTCATGGCTAAGCCTTTAGCAGAGGATTTAGGGAAGCATGAGACTCTTACTTCAGTGATAGAACAACTAAGACTCAAGTAAGTAGTACTTGATCTAGATCAAGCGTGTACCTACTGCTTAATACCATGTCTTCAACATACTTTTGTTTATGAAATTCTTAATGATGCTCTAGAATAGCGATTAATACTATTGGGTTTTGGAAGCTCAACCTTTATATGTTTTTCATTGACAAGTTAGTAGATTGAACAGTTCGTGGAGCACCGTCACAATAGGACTTCCAGCATCTCCTTCAGAGTATTGTACTATAGTTTAGTGGGCATATGTATTTATAGAACCTTACTCATGTATTCAGAATTTATAATTAAGATGTTTATTATTTTGATTTTTAAATCAGGTGTCTCGGAGCTACGGTTTATAAAAATATTTTATAATTGTTGTTTAAATTTATTATACCATTCATATTATTAAAAATAAAATGAACAAGTTTTGAAAATAATGGGTTGCCTCGATAGCCCAATGTGTCACTTTAGGCCCAATTCAAATTTAGTGTGTTATAGCGGTACACATGTGAACAGTCTATCTATGGCTAGGAAGATCATGAGAAATGTATACTATTAGGCTACCATACAAACAAATTGCATTGATTACGTAAAATGATGCCACAAGTGCCAAATATATGTAGATAAGATCCATGCATCTCTGTTGCAATTGCATATGATGACTGCACCATGGTTGTTCTCCATGTGGGGCATGTATATTATTGAAGTAACCACATCGAAGGGTTTAAACAGACATTGCTTCATCCTAGTGGCAATCGATTACTTTAATAAGTGGGTAGAGGTTGCTTCCTATTCCAACATTACAAGATCTACAGTTTGCAAGTTCAAAAGAAGGAGATAATTTACCAATATGGGCTACCATATAAAATTATTCAAGATAAAACATGCTAATTTAACAACCTACTGTCCAATCATGTATGGGGCAGTAGAAGGGGAAAATAAGAAACATTAAGAGGATTACCGCAAAGACTAATAAAATTTACAGGGGTTGGCGTGAGAAATTATCCTTTGCATTATATGTCTATCGAACTACTATACGAACAGCAACAGGCGCAATGCCTTTCTCCTTGGTTTATGGAATGGAGGCAGTCGTACATATTGAAGTCAAAATTCTGTCACTTTGGATTCTAAAGGAGGTGGAGTTGGATGAGGCTAAATGGGTTCAAACTCGATTTGATCAGCTGAGTCTCATTGAAGAAAAAAGGCTAAAGGCTATATGTCATGAACAAATGTATTAGAAACAAATTATGTGAGCTTATGACAAGAAGGTTCATTTGAGAGAATTCCAAGAGAGTGATCTAGTGCTTAAAAAGATATTGCTTATTCATAAAAATTCTCGTAGGAAATGGAAGCCTAATTGGGAAGGCTCATATGTTGTCCAAAAGGTTTTTTTCCATATGAGAGTTGATTTTGGTAGAAATGGATATAAAGGAGCTGAGAAACCCATTAAACTCAGATTATGTCAAGAAGTACTACGCTTGAAAGAAGAAAAAATAAAAAATGAAAGATAAAATAAAAAATAAAAAAGAAGACAAGAAAAATTGAAAAGAGGGTTCAAGATGAAAATTGACAAATGACGTCTTGAAACCAAAAAAATGAATTAAGTTGAAAATCTAAAAGGCCGGCTTAAATGCATTTTGATATTAGGCTTCATAAAATTAAACCCTCTCGAGGGATTGATATTTTTTTAGAGAAGATTCACATATATAGACATCTTGGCAACATTTGAGATCTTCTAGACAGAAGTTTACCTCAGTGGTCCAAATTATATAAAAAAATTTAGTTCAGAAATGCTCATGCTAGTGATCCTTGGGGCATCTGATTCTTATTTCTAGATTTTTTTCATCTCTATAATTGCCATGACTTTGTACAAATCCTAATATTTTCATTAATAAATTCCAAGTTCATCATTTCAAGCTTCAATTTCACTCATTTCTATAAACATCTTATAAGTAGACTAACATACTCTAAAAGAAATAAAAGATTTCTTGGTATTACTTTGATATAATCTTTTAAGTGCGAGAATCCAAAGTAGACCATAATGTCTGTACTTGTATTCAATGATGAAAGGTGTACAAAAGAGGCAAAGAAAGATGTTTATGACCCAAAGATAGGGAAGGGGCAACAAAAGAACAATAATTCAATCAATTCCAAAACACGTTCTTATCAAGATGTTATACGGGGTCGATAAAAGAACATTTATTGCCAAGAAATGAATAACGAAATAAAAAATGAAAAAAATTGAAAATTAGAATGAGAAAAAAATGAATCTAAATTAAAAATCAGAAAGAAAGCTATAGAACAAATGAGGTAGAAACCCTGAAAAGGTGCCAATCGAAGAGAACCTATGTGTGAGATTAAGCTTTAAAGAAACAAAGATGAAGACCTAACAAATATAAAGATTTATCAAAGAGAATCAAGCAAATATTTTACAAGAAAATAGAGCTCGAAGTACTAAAATGACATCCTACATGAATGTTTAGACATTTGCAAAATAGGAGCATATACATTCATTTTATCAAAATTTGAATATTTGATAGAAATTCAAAGTCAATGCAAAATTTCATGTTGAAGAGGAAGATTTCACTAAAGAATTAATTCACATATTCACCATTGAAGGATATGGATTCCAATTTAGTCCATCACAAAAGAAGGTGGAATAACATTTTTAATGAAGATATCATAATATGAAGAACTCAACTATAAAGGAAGAAGAAGTTCATATAGGAAAGCTTGTTCAACCTTTGATATATCACAGAAGAATGTGGAATAGAATTTCCAATGGAGAATTCATAATTTAAAGAACTCGACCATCAAGAAAGAGGAAATTCATATAGGAGAGCTTGTTCAACCTTTGGTCCATCATAGAAGAAGGTGTAATAGCATTTACAATGGAGAGTTCTTAATTTGAAGAACTCGATCATCAAGGAAGAAGAATTTCATATAGAAAAGCTCGTTTAACCTTTGGTATATCATAATAGCAGATGGATCAGAACCTTCAACAAAGTTCATAATGAAAAAAACTTGTTGTTCCAGGATCCCAAATGATCAGACCAGAGAAAATTGGTGATTTATATATATGATTATTCTTGTTCCACAATAATGAGCAAAGAATGACATTTGTAATCACCAATATTTAGAAAATAAACTATATACACAAAACCAAGTCCAAATTAGAACAGTAGGCCATTTACAAATTAAAACTCCCACCATTATAAGCCCACAAACCCAACTGACCCAACATTACAAATTAGACATGTTCACAACAGCTAAAGCCCAATCAGTCTAACCCAAATAAACCTAGGATTTTATGTCATCCCTAACGTCGCTAATCTACAGTTGTTAGATGGAGAAACGATCAATGATCTAGATCGTGAGTCTATTAGGGTTTGCCAAACATTAATGAACACCTCTCTCGCCGCTAAATCTTTTCCATGCAGTTAATGGTCCTCACGACCTTTAGTGAAGCCACAACA
Source organism: Hibiscus syriacus (assembly GCF_006381635.1). Taxonomy (NCBI): domain Eukaryota; kingdom Viridiplantae; phylum Streptophyta; class Magnoliopsida; order Malvales; family Malvaceae; genus Hibiscus; species Hibiscus syriacus. The sequence continues at coordinate 6,552,144 of NW_024062800.1, read as the reverse complement.
ATACCCAAGCTTCCAATCGAGCCTCCCTTCACCCCCTCACCGTCTATGCAAGCAAAAATTGAAAGGACAAAATAAAAAATGTAAAAAGATAATTTTTTTTGGTTTTACGAATGTAACTTCAGAATGAGTTATAAAAAACCCAAAAAACTAGATGTAGAGGGGTTAGAAATCCCAACATTAAGCATACATGATATGATATTGGTTTTGTGTTCCGAGCTATATATGTGATTGTCCGATAGTGATTCTAATAAGAACTCCGTAGTGTTTTGATTGAAGTATAAAAATGCACAAACGACATTGTAAGTAGGGAATATATATATATATATATATAGAATGATAGGATGAAGAGTATGTTGAAGTGGTTTGGAAATAATGGAAGTGTAATTGTTATGGTTGAATTAAAGTGAGGAAAGTGGTGTAGAATAAATGGAGTTTGACATGATCAAGGATGAACTTCAAAGAATGAGTTGTGACCCTCTAACTATATATGAGTTAGGAACCTACAATATATCAAAGTGGAAGTGAAATGGTAGGATATAGAACGTGACACACTAGCTATAGAAGAGCTAGGAACCAACACTATAACATATGGGATGGATGAAGACTACAAGATCAACTTGAAGTCGATAAAGTTCTTGAAGAATTAAAATGAAAGAAAATACTCTCAAGGGTTTTTTGTATAAGAAAAAGGTTCTATTTACAAAATGAAATATAGGTGTCTATTTATAGTATTGATAGGCACCATTTGAAAGGTTTTACAAAATAATGATAAATGCTCATCTTAATGCACTTGAATACAATTGAATGCTTTGTCTTTTTTATCTTCAAGGTTGGTTGAATATTCTAGATTATCTTGGGATTGAATATAGACAATTTCATGCTGAATTTAGCCTTATTTTCGTCCATGGGGTGAAGGGCTCTTGGACTGCTTTGCTATGCTTGCTTATGAATGAAAAAGGGAAATGAATGTGGACTTTGGATGAATATAGACACCCTTTCCATCCATCTAGAGAAAACTCTCCCAATTCCATGCTGATCTTGAAACTTGAATATTGTAATCAGTGAGTTTAAATCAGCCTTCATTGCTTCCTTCCTTGAGGAATACAAACAACCCTCGATTTGGATGATTAAATCAGCCTCGAATTAGATGATTAATTTAGACTTGAATGCTTTGAATTAGGTGAATAAAGAAATCCTTCAATGGCTTGTATCTTGATTGAAGATGAAATGACTTTTCCTTGTCTCAAACTCATCCAAGTTATTCATGCATAAAATTCTCGTAATGGAAATTCCAGCCTACATTGTCTTCGGTAAATCGATCATATCTCAAGTTCTCGATATCGTATTGAGGTGATTCAAAATGGATTGGAAAGATAAGAGATAGAGGAATACTTTCCAATTGATTTATGGACCCAAACAAATCAGATCTTATCTAGAATTGGAAGACATTCTGACTGATATTCTTGCATCTGTTGAGACTGTTAAACTTCCCTCTTGCACCTAGACAAAATTGAAGGTTTTATTCAAACTTTAATTGAAAACATGCATGAAAAAAAGTTAAAAGTTAGTTTATTTAATGAACTAGTTAAATGAATTGAACTAGTTGATAAATGAACTAACTTATTTAATGAACTTGCTGACTTAAATGAACTAAATGCATGAATGAACTATAAATGAAGTGCATAACTAAATGAACTATATGAATTAATAAACTACATGCTTAAATAAAATACATGCTTAAATGCAATGCATGTTTTAATGAACAACACACTTATTGAATGTAATTAATGTTATGCAAACTATAATTTTCTCATGCAAATTCATGCACAAGTAAAAATCATTCAATGAATGATATCATATGATAAGTATATAATAAGAGATAAATACAAACATATGATAAGATATAGTGCATAAATGAGAAAACATAGAATAAAGTAATGTAGAACTCATTTTGAATCAGCCTTGGTGAACTTCAATGATTTAATCAAATCAAGAATAAAGTTGGGGCTGATTAAGATAACATCAATACAATATAGAAATCAAAACCTTTTCAAAGGTATTTTCTTTTCCTCGAATGAAAAATGTTCTCTTTTCATTTGAAATAAACCAAAAGGTCCTTGAAAAGAAAAGGATAAGTTAAAACTATATAATGGTTTAAGGTCCATGCATGTTGGTTTTGAGGGCTAGATTTAGCCTTATTTTCGTCCATGGGGTGAAGGGCTCTTGGACTGCTTTGCTATGCTTGCTTATGAATGAAAAAGGGAAATGAATGTGGACTTTGGATGAATATAGACACCCTTTCCATCCATCTAGAGAAAACTCTCCCAATTCCATGCTGATCTTGAAACTTGAATATTGTAATCAGTGAGTTTAAATCAGCCTTCATTGCTTCCTTCCTTGAGGAATACAAACAACCCTCGATTTGGATGATTAAATCAGCCTCGAATTAGATGATTAATTTAGACTTGAATGCTTTGAATTAGGTGAATAAAGAAATACTTCAATGGCTTGTATCTTGATTGAAGATGAAATGACTTTTCCTTGTCTCAAACTCATCCAAGTTATTCATGCATAAAATTCTCGTAATGGAAATTCCAGCCTACATTGTCTTCGGTAAATCGATCATATCTCAAGTTCTCGATATCGTATTGAGGTGATTCAAAATGGATTGGAAAGATAAGAGATAGAGGAATACTTTCCAATTGATTTATGGACCCAAACAAATCAGATCTTATCTAGAATTGGAAGACATTCTGACTGATATTCTTGCATCTGTTGAGACTGTTAAACTTCCCTCTTGCACCTAGACAAAATTGAAGGTTTTATTCAAACTTTAATTGAAAACATGCATGAAAAAAAGTTAAAAGTTAGTTTATTTAATGAACTAGTTAAATGAATTGAACTAGTTGATAAATGAACTAACTTATTTAATGAACTTGCTGACTTAAATGAACTAAATGCATGAATGAACTATAAATGAAGTGCATAACTAAATGAACTATATGAATTAATAAACTACATGCTTAAATAAAATACATGCTTAAATGCAATGCATGTTTTAATGAACAACACACTTATTGAATGTAATTAATGTTATGCAAACTATAATTTTCTCATGCAAATTCATGCACAAGTAAAAATCATTCAATGAATGATATCATATGATAAGTATATAATAAGAGATAAATACAAACATATGATAAGATATAGTGCATAAATGAGAAAACATAGAATAAAGTAATGTAGAACTCATTTTGAATCAGCCTTGGTGAACTTCAATGATTTAATCAAATCAAGAATAAAGTTGGGGCTGATTAAGATAACATCAATACAATATAGAAATCAAAACCTTTTCAAAGGTATTTTCTTTTCCTCGAATGAAAAATGTTCTCTTTTCATTTGAAATAAACCAAAAGGTCCTTGAAAAGAAAAGGATAAGTTAAAACTATATAATGGTTTAAGGTCCATGCATGTTGGTTTTGAGGGCTAGATTTTGGGTTTTAAAACCATCATGTAAGGATTTAAAACTCAACCCTTTTGGTTTAAGGTCAATGATTTTCTTGTTTTTTCATATGTTTCTATTTTGATCCTCTAAATTTCTTACTTTTTATTTTAGTCACTTATTGATTGCTTACTTTATTTTCATTAATGTAAATTTCGATCTTGTGGTGACCCGATATGGGGTACGACCCACATTATTATGATCTCGATTTAGTTTTCTTTTTTTAAATGTTGACTTTTCTAACTTCTAACCCATTAACCACTAACTTGTTTTTACATTCAAACTAACCGTACAATATTATGGTGGCCCATCATGGGGTATGATCGATGTTATTATGTATGGGTTAAAATTATAGTGCTAATAACCATTAACCACTAACATTTTATTTTATTATTTTTTTTATTTTTAACGCTACTAACCGCTAACTTGTAACACCCTCAAATCGATACAGGTGACCTGATCCGATATGAGGTGTCACATTAGGGCCACTAGAGTGACCCACAATAAAATAACAGAGAAAAATTTAGAAGTTTTATTAAAACATATAAAAATACAAGTGTAGAAATCTTTCAAATCGTAAAACATAATTCGTTCATACATCCCATCATAAAAGTTTCACACTCAATATAAAAATTAAATGTGCCCTATATGCCCCTAATTACACCTATACCGTACTCTATAAGCAAAGCTGGATGAACTCCCATAACTGAAGTCGATAACTGCACTATATTGATCTTTTAACCTCTATTTTCAAGCCATATCAGTTAGCCAATTAAACTCCATTTGATCACCCTCAAACTTTAATTCCACTCCCCAAAATATCTTGGATACATGACGAAACCAATTACATTAGAAACATAATTTAAACGTGAAAATTCATATAGAATCGGGAGATAAAATGCCAAAAAACAACTTACGTAGTTCAAATTTAGAAAAACGAAATTCGGATTCAGACTTAGACTCAGAACGTTGAAAAACATAAAATATGACTTTTTCAAAAATTTTACTTTTTGGTCAAAGTCAACAGTTAACGGTCAAAGTTAAAATTCAACAAGCAGGTCAACGAACAATGGGTAGTTCAACGGTCAGGTCAAATTCAACGGTTCAGGTCAAGGCCAACAAGACAGACTGGATCTGGTTGACTCAGTTTGATATTTTTATTTTTTTATTTGATAAAAGATGGATAATTTCAGGGTTGGGTCCCTCAACTATTATCATACTTGAAAACAACCATCATACTACAAAATCAAGCATTTTAGTCCTTAACTTTTCCCTTGTTACGACTTTAATTCAATACATTAAATTAGTAAAAGTAGGTCCCTAAATTGGAGTGTGACATAACTTCTATTTTTTGCACTCAAATTAAAATTTAAACTCCCTAACTTTATTTTCTCGTTATTTATATTTCTATATTTTTAATTTTTTAGTATTTATATTTTAATCCTTTAAACTTCAACTTTTAATTTTTTGATTGCTTTAATTTAAGCTTTATATTCGGTTTTATTTCATTTTAGCCCTACATGATATTTATGGTCTTTATTTCATTTCCAGTGCATGTTGTTTAGTTTATTTTTATTTTAGTCATCATTCTTTACCACACTTATATTTATGCCCATTTAGTCCTATACTTTATATTTTTATTTACACATTATATTTTATATGTAACTTGTTCATATTTTCACATGTTAAATATTTTTTTTAATTATTTGCATGTATGTAGTTTATTAAAAGGCAAGGCAATATTATTTTGTGAGAGAAATCTATCGAAACGTACCTTAACTAAGAAGGTCTGTATTCCCAGGGATTGCTTGAACAAAATAATTCTCCTTTTTTATATATTCGAGTGAGTTTTTAAATATACTAAATATACATATTTTATTACTAAAAATTAGGGAAATATGATTTTGTGTGGGGAATCTATGAAAATGTACCTTGACTGATAAGGAAGGTGTTTTCGAGTATTGTTCGTTCAAAATTATATCCTTTTAAATTTTTCTAAAAGAATCATAATTTAAATGTATATTTAAATTTACAATTTTAAATATAAATATGACGTATAATCACTTTGATACTAATTTTGGGCATTGCGGGGATGCTTATCATTTCCTTCAGATAACCAACTTCTAAATCCTTAAAAAAACGAATCTCTAGTCAAACACATACTATTTTTATCTTTTTAACTTAATTTTTCTTGAAAAATTATTTTAAAATGTATTTAAGGTATTGTCGACAGTCGTTTTTGTCCGAATCCCGATTTGTTATAAGTATTATATTATTATTATATATTATATATTATTATTATTATATTATAATTGTTACAATTTTACAGGCCCAAATAAAAAATGGATTTAACCAAAGACCCGATTACAACCCAAACAACCATATTACAAGCAAATTTCAGTAGATTAGGATCCGGTTCAGGCCCAGACTTGACCCAAACAGCCCAACAGGCCCAAAAGCAAACTCAAATGCTGATAGGGTTTTCACATAGGTTCCAACGCTGCATAGATCTCAGCCGTTGGACCTGGAGAGATCCAACGGTCCCAAGTGTAACCAGTAGAAACCCTAGGGTACTCATTTTAACCATAGGGCTATTCCGACAACTGTCATAGTATGATGATGTCTCTGTTGCCGAATGCTCCAACCAACAGTAGCCACATAGCTGCCACGTCCTTATTGTATTCGCAAGATCTGGGTGCATTTAATGTACCCAGACTCTCTATCGTACAACTCACCACCCCTAGGGTGAGTCACCACCGTAGCTCCGGTGACTCACCAGGGTTTACCCTTTTAACCGGTCCAAAGATAACATCGAAGGACCCTATAAATAAGGCAATCCTGTAAGAGAAGAAACAACGAGCAAATAGAGCAAGAAAACACCCAATACATAACAAACATACCAGAACAATAGTGAGAAGAGAGTGAAGAAAGCCTTACAATTGTCGGAGCATCTACGCGCCTCTACGCGCCTCTACGCGCCACCAGAAAAGATAAAACATCGAAGGTATAAACCTTAGATATGCTCCGATAGAGGGCATTTTAGGGTAAATAACTCTCGGTTTAGGCTTTAGGAGAAAGAGAGGAACATTTCTAGGTAGTTTGGTATTTTTCGGCCACCGTGCGTGGTGGTCGGTGGCGGCGAAATACGGAGGCAATCGGCTGCCAGCCGAGGACGAATTCCCTCCAGTGAGGGAATTCTAGTGAGAAGTGAGAGCTTCACTCTTTAAGAGAGAGAAGTAGAGAAGGAGAAATGAGGCTTTAAGCCTCTTCAGGCCTATTTATACCCCTCCCCGATCAGTGTCATTTTGGGGAGGGACCTATGCGTAAATTTGGGTATGGGGAAATTATGCTCGTGGTCCCTATAATTTTGTAAATTTTCAATTTAGTCATCAAAAGCATGTTTCATACATTTTAATTTTCAATTCTATGTCTTTTAATTGTTACTTTGTTTAAATAAATGCATGCAAACTAGAAATCATACGGTTAGGCTTGCTGTTCTAAATAAAGCATGAAACTAGATAGCATGAAATTAGGGGTTTTATTAATTACTCTTGATTAATTTTATGCTTCATTTTCATTTCTGCATTCAGCATTTTCATACCATGGTGTTGATTCATGACAGATTTCATATAGAAAGCTGGAAATATGGAACAAAGAGTCCAATATGAAGTAGAAGACAATGCAATTATTTTAAGATGGTCTGAGCAGTCTCAACTTATCAAAGGAAATAGATTATCACCAGGGTATATATCAGACTTGGTCATATATACACATATCAATGTTCACCAAAATAACCTGGGTGAGTTGAAAGAAATCTGGGAAAAATAGGAAGCATCAGACAAACATCTATTTTAACAGCTATATGGTGACATTTCTTATCTTTTGGACATTCCTATTGATCGTTATCTATTCAGAGCTCTATCGCAGTTTTGGAACCTGCCTACAGTTGCTTCACCTTTGGCAAAGTAGACTTGACACCTACTATGGAGGAATATCGAGCTCTCATTCGTTGTCCGAGATTCCATGAAGACAGGGCATATATCAAGTCAACTAATACTGCTCCTTTTAAGAAGAAAGTGCTTTTATTGACTGAGATGAGTGAAGAGTGGGCCACAAGAAATATAAAAAAGAACCGTAATAGTGAATGTATCACTTGGACTGCCTTAAGGGAAGTAATCTACCACTATCCAAACAAAAGAAAGTATATTGATATATTGGCTTTAGGAATTTATGGATTAATCATTTTTCTGAAGATTCTAGGGCATGTGGATATATCAGTTATAGAATTGTTTGAAAGATTGAACAGGAATGTAGTTTCAGTTCCTGCTATATTAGCTGAAACATTTCGTTCCTTGAACTCCTACAGACACGAAGGAGAGGGACGTTTTATAGGCTGTGCACCTCTATTATTGGTATGGATTCTAAATCATTTTAAACATGAATAAAGAGCTCCTAGACGAGTATTTCTAGAAAAGTTTTCACCTCTACAAGATTTCCTTTCTCAGAAATGGCCTGGAGGTTACGATGAAGAAAAATGGATGAGCATTTTTCAAAATCTTGAAGACGATGACGTATTATAGTGAGCCTCATGGAATACTTCTTCGAATATACTGTATAAGTGTGGAAAATATGATTGGGTCCCTTTACTTGGAATTTAGGGTTCAGTAGGATATGCACCTTTGATGGTTTCCAAACAATATGGATCAAGATAGTTTATTCCTATGACATCGGGATTATATGAATCAGAATTTGTATTCAGAACTGATCAGTACAAGGACAAGGTTAGAAATTTTGCTGAGGCTTGGAAATGGATTCATCGAGTAAATTTATTTACTTTCAGTAAAAAGCTTTCACCTGAGTACAAGCAATGGAGAATCAACTTAGTCAATGACAACATTCCAGTGGTTAATTTTGAGAATGTTTAACCTATCAAAGAACATTTGATAATTATACCTTGTCCATTAGAACTGGCAAGGCAAGACTTTGAGATCAAAAGAAAGAAATGGAGAAAAACTCTGCAAAAGTTGTGATAGGGAAGTGGTGATGGATTAATGAACGTTGCTCTTGTTGAAGAATCAAACCTATAAAGCTCTAGACTCGATGAAGAACAATGGGGGATGAATAGGGGAAGGTGGCGGCAGCAAGTAGCGTTCTTAGGTTTTCTTTTAGGTGATGGAAACAAGGTAAGAAACAAGATTAAAACAAGATAAAGAAAAGATAAAGGAATTGTAAATAAAGTAAGATAACCAAGAAATCAAAATATCTCCCTTATGAAGGTGAATGGTAAAGATGATTGATGGCGTGGATGGATATATGGATAATCGATGGATAATGTCCTGTAGAGCCCTCATAGTCCAATGAAAAGGCAAACATGATAATATGGCTCTAACCAACCCTCCTAATCGCGATGAAAAGGCAAATTGGAGTGTGAAGATTAATCTCCCTCACAAGAACTTGAAAGAACTCAAGGAGAAAAAACTTCGAAGGCACAAGGCAATCAGCACTTGCAAAAATGAACTCTCGTTGTATTATTAATCAAACAAATCTTCATTAAAAAGTTGAATGAAGCCTCCTTTATATAGGGGTTAAGTTCTAAAGGTCCTAAATAACTAAAGAATAAAATAATAATAAACTAAACATCTCTTAACTCTAATTCCTAATAAAATAATAATAACTAAAAATATTGTTTTAACCCAACCTTAATTCCTAATAAAATAATAAATCTGATCCTAAAATATAATTAATCATCCTATATTAAATTATATCACAAATAATCAATATAAATATTGAAAATTCGTAATATTTACAAAATCCTGTATTAATCCCGTATAGGATTTCCTGCATGCACCGTCTTCAGTAAAATGACCATATCTTGATTTCCCAATATCGGATTGATACGATTCAAGAACCGTTAGAAAGATAAGAGACAGATGGCTGTATGTACAGAAGACATGTTGACCAAATAATATCAGGATACCATTAAAAAAGTCGTCGCAAGTCCGCTGCTGTTCTGGTCTTCTTTTCCAAGGCTTGGACGAGTGGATCATTTGGAAGAGTTATTACTTCTTCCTTTGATGTGATCCTTGTGATGCATTTATCATCCTCCCTTTCTTCAAAAATATTCGACCTCAAATCTGAAACATTAAAGTGAGTAACATTAGAATTGTTTAATGATTCATTCACATTATGCTTACCGAATAGATATGCTTTGAATCTTCGAGACTTTGTTCTTCTAATAGGTTCGAGTAAAAACATTAGTCCAAAGAAGCATGTATTATGGACCTTGGTGCATGTATCATTCTCCCACTCCTCAAAAGGATTCGTCCTCGAATATGAAAATCCAAAAGAAAGAGAATTATATGTGTTGATAGAAAAACTTGTGAAATGTTTACCAAGATCAATATGATGTGTCTCTATGCGTTTTAGTCGAGGTTTCTTCTTTGTAGGGACTGATTTCTTGTAGTATTGAAATCCTCTTTTGCATACAAGTCTTGTAATTTGATGTTTAGGTTGAAATTCAACATGGCGCCGACCACTTTTAGATTTCTGTATGATTGCTTCAGATAATTTCTCCATGGTTTTATTCATGTGCGGAGAGAATGAGTGTTTAAAAACCATGTCAACTGTGTTGTTAAAGTAATCCCTTAAGTCTCCTAAGTGTGGTTCATGAATTAAGAATTCTTGACAGGAGATTTGTTGATTGTAGAACCTGTTTAGTTGGCAAGGAAACTCATATACAAGATAAAACTCATTAAAATCACTTTTAAAAGTATGGGTAGAAATATAAGAAATATCCGAGTTATTGTGATATAGATCTTTAATATGTTCAATTCTCGAAATAGTAATATGTGTTTGATAGGTAAGAGTATACCTTCGTGGTACTGCATCGTCTACTATGTTTTGCTTACCTCGGTCTTTGGACTCCCATAAATCGTGACTCTTCATTGATATGACATAGTGATTAGGGCTTTCAGGTGGTAACCCGTCAGGAGGGTCACCTAGCACTATTCGACAACTATTGGCGATAGAAGATGGTGTGGGCCAGTCTCGTTTTACTTTTACTTTCTCATCATTTACATGGATTCCCTGTGCACGAACTATAAAGCATATTGAGTTGTTCAAGTCATGTTTCATCGTTAAGACGGCGTCACGACTAAGACTTTCCTAGATGTATCCTTTTTGTAACAAATCTAACTCTTTGGTTTCTTCGAGATTGTATGTTTGACGAGGTATGATGGAACCTTAAATTAGATTGGTTTAGTGTTATTTTCCTCTTTTCAGTGGTAATTCATTAGGTAGATCACCTAACACTTCTCGAAAATCCTGTAAAAGAGATGAAAACACACTAGGCAAATCCTTGTTAATGTTAGAAATCGAAACAATTGATTCCCTAAAGCGAACAAGGATCACTATAGCAAAAGTGTTCTATAGCGGCGTTTCTAGTAGCGTTTTAAGGGAAAACGCCACAAAATTTAAGCATGTAGCGGTGTTTACAATACAAATGCCACAAAATGATACTTTAGCGGCGTTTTTCAAACAAATGCCGTAATAGAGGTAATTTAGCGACGTTTATAGCTCAAACGACGCAATAGAGTTATTTATAGTGGCGGTTTTTCAACAAACGCCATAATAGAGTGGTAATTTAGCGGCATTTTTATACAAACGTCACGATAGTGTTGTTTTTAGAGTCATTTGTGCAACAAACGACGCTATTGAGAAGTAATTTCATGGCGTTTATCAAACAAACGTCGCAAAAGGTTTGTTTATAGTGGCGTTTTTGCAAAAAACACCGGAATAGAGTAATAATTTAGCGGCGTTTGTCCCACAAATGCCGCAATATGTTGTTTATCGTGTCGTTTTTATAAAAATGCCGCAAAAACATGTACTATAGTGGCGTTTGTTTTTTATTAAACGCCACAAAATACTAAAAAATACTCTTAATTGAGTGGCGTTTGTATAAAAACGCCGCAATAGCCTTATACTTATTTGGCGTTTGTGATCAAATGCCGCAATATCCATGTACTTTAGCGGCGTTTATAGGAAAACGCCGTAATATCCATGATCTTTAGCGGCGTTTATAAAAAAATGTCGCAATAGTTTTGTCATTTAATGGCGTTTCTTTAATAAACGCCGCAGTAGTTTTGTCCTTTAGGGGCGTTTTTGTAATAAACATCGTAGAAGTTTCATTAATCTCTATCATTTTATATCGTTTGAATTTAAAAACGCCGCTAAAGTGATCTATTAACTCCTGCGATACCATTACCCCGATCGAAAACAAATGCTGGTCGTTTCCATTCAAAGTCGTCATCACCTATACTAGTTCTCTGAATCTTCTACTGCCCCTAAACATAAAACCCCAATCGATTAGTTTGTATAAAAGCCTAGCACGAGAGAAACCCTAGTTCTCTGATTATATTGCAGAAGAATTAGGAGTATTTTGAAACCCTATCTCAGAAGAATTAAGAGGGAAATTGAAACATCAAACGGATATTGGATATCATTCAGGTTATTATTTTGTATGATGGACACTCGTATATTGAATCATGTTTCTTCTTCTTCTTTTAATGATGGACACTTGTTAAATGCTGAACATCATAAAGCATGTGGAGTGTTTTGGTCTGGGGCTGATATGAAGATGCTTACATTGAATACGATTTGGTTCTCTAATAAATAATATGATGCCCATCATTCTTTCAGTTGAGCCAAGTTTACATGCATACTAACTCTTTCTTTTAATGACCATACCATAACATAATCTCTTAGTTAAAGGGTAATTTTTACTCGTGACTAGATGCATTGAATTAAAAATCAATATTGGTTCTTGTTTTTAATTTTAAGGATGAGTAAACCAAGACAGCTCCTTACATCATGTGATTATGAAGTATTGCAGTGATCTGACCTGAGAAAGTTCTACTTGATTTACCAGGTAAGAACATTGCCTCAATTGGTTTTTATGAAGTGGTATTCAACCATTTAGTGCATATGCATATGATGCAATAAACTCGTGTTATGGACTTAGACTATACTCTGCTTTAAGATATCATAGACTGATGCATAGATGGTATTGGAGCCAAAAGATGATTTCATTGAACATGCATTTTTGAAATTCTTGTTCTTGACAATATATGTCTGATTCTCTTCTCTTTAAAAGGCATATTTCTTTTCACATGAATCATGAATCTTGTGATGTATATCCAAATACCTCTTTACAGTGTAGATACGGTGCTTGGTACAGTACTTCAATCTCACATTAGACGGAAAACTTCAGGTTTTTTGGCATATACAAGTGTGAGTGTTATACACCCCAATCGATCGTCTATATGGGGAGAGTAATGGTTTTGTGAGTTGTGATCCTTTCCATATGGCTATTATTCCTTCATTTTAAACTTTGCTATTATATTATTATCATCATTGAGACTGGATGTTTTAGTCCTTGGACAGCATGCATGATATTGCTTCTCTTATTGCTCATAAGAATAGATAGCTTGCCTATTTTAGATATATAAGATTTTTTTATTTTTGATAAAATTACAAGAATGCTTGGTTATACAATTAAACCGACTCCTTATTTATTATGTGATACAAGCAGATAAATTACAGAGAGCAATTTAGCTGGGAAAACTGTTATTAAGATTTAAGGCACTCTCTATATTAATAAACATCTGCTAGTTGGGAAAAGTTGATAGGAGTTGCATATTCTGGTTCACCAATATAGAGTTCAAAAGCTACCATATTTGAAGCAGCTTGTGTGGGGTGGAACAGATACCAGAACAAGTATTGACGGCGGTTCGAGCAAAGCTTAGCTGAGTGATTGCAAAATGATTCTGCATTTAGTGTGCCGTTTCCACAACATGCATTTTTTTACATCTATAAAATCTAAGATTTAAAAAAATTGAAATATGAAGATTATTAGATCATATTTACAGCATTTGGTTTCATAGTTTGATATGCTTTCATGTATGAAAGTGATTGGAGAGTGAAAAGAAGGCTTATTGAATTTTTGGGGGTTATCAATAACTTCTCTTGTGATTGCATATGCATTTCCTAGAGAATACTTAATGTCCTTGTTCTCTGAACTCAAGTTGCGCATTATGGTGTCCATTGTTGAAAAGAAAGCCTGGGCTTGGTTGTTTAAGTCCCTCACGCATTCACCATTTGCTGAAAGCCTTTGTGATGGGCAACACCCAACTGGTGGAACGCCTATTATGCATACTTTGCCCATTTGCGCATTCACCTATATTTCTGTTTGGCTATAACGTATGATTATCCCTTCTCTTTTTATTATTTCTATTTTCTGTCTATAATTTAAGCTCATTTGCACTGTCACTCCATCATCAAGTAACATATAAGAGACACACAATACATTGAAGTTTGCTCACCGTGCTAAAAACACAAAAATCCAAGCGGCAGAAAACAAGGTATGCTTGTATTTTAGATTTTTAATACTTTGTTGTTGTTTCCAGTTGCATGCGTGTCTGTTCTTTGTATGTGAAGCACATTCTATAAATATAAACATGTATATGCGTACACATGCTATAAATTATTTCCGTATTGGCTATTGAACCTTTGTTAGTCCACATTAGAGACTCCACAGTTGTTTAAAACCCTATTTGACTTCTAAAAAAGAAGTTGTTACATAAATATATTTAAAAGTCTAGTAATCATCGACAAATAAGGCAATTCAATTAATCAAAATTTCCTCTCATTTAATGGATTAAATGTAGACCATTGTCAAACATTTAGAATTTAGGTTTGGCTCATTCTTTATTGTGACTTTGTGGACCGGTGGTGGATGATGTGAGGAATATCCAAAAATGAAAGTATTTGTGAAACCGTTCGTGTTTATTCAAGTTTACCCATCTCAGAATTAGGAGTATGTAGGAGTTATCAAAGGTTTGAACTTCGAATTAGGTTTTAATTGAAAATTAAGTCTTTTATCACTGTACTGATGATTATTTTTTAATATATATATATATATTATTCAAAAATCTTAATGGATTAAATGTAACATTTGAATTTGAAACTCCAGAAATACGAAATGGATAAGAGTTGGATGGATTTTTCAAGGGTAAGCGTCGAATATCGAAATGGAGTCGAAAATTTTCTAAATTTAGCTTTTCTGAATGCAAGCCAAGAGAATATGATTCTTTGCCCTTGTAAGAACTGTGTTAACATTAACTAGCATATTTGTGAAGTTGTGTACAAGCATCTAGTTATTTTTGGATTTGTTCAGGGGTATAGAAAATGGATCTTTCATGGAGAGTTTGTATTAGATAGATCTTCTTTCATGAGTTATTCGACTTATCCTGCTCCTTCTCACCATCCAACTTTTAGAGAAGATGACATGTAAGCGATGTTACGAGATGCATTTAATATGCACACTCATCAACCGTATGTTACAGAAAATTATTTTCAGAATGATGTTAATGATTTCATTGAGATGGGAAGAATTGGAAGTGCTGAAGAGCCAAATGGAGAAGCAGCAAAGTTTTACAAGTTGCTGAATGAAATGAATGAACAACTTTATGAGGGATCAAAGTTTTCAAAGCTTTCTTTCTTCTGCATCGTCTTTTCCACTTAAAATGCCTGGGAGGGTGGATTGGTAACTCATTTACGCAATTGTTGGAGTTACTAGGAGAAGTGTTTCCTTTTGCAAAAATCCCTCAATCATGCAAAGATATGAAGAAAATAATAAAAGATTTGGGTTTTGGATATGACAAAATTCACAGTTGTCCGAATAATTGTATGTTGTATTGGGGTGATAAAAAAAATCAGGACTCTTGCCATGTATGTGGAAAATCTCGATGGATGATTAGGGAGGCAGAAAATGTTACTGAGGATGAAGCTCAAGCACGATCAAGAAAGAAACCGATTAAGATTCTGCGATATTTTCCTCTCATACCTAGGCTAGAAAGATTGTTTATGTCCTCCAAGACTGTTGAGTCTATGAGGTGGCATCATGATGACAGAACCAATGATGGATTATTACGACATCCAGCGGATTCTTTAGCTTGGAAGTCATTTGACAACAAGTATCCAAGTTTTACGAGAGATCCTCGAAATGTCAGGCTCGGTCTTGCAACTGAGGGTTTAATCCATTCAAAATCATGAGATTCGTATAGTACTTGGCCTGTTGTACTTGTTCCATACAATTTGCCTCCTTGGATTTGCATGAACATCATCTTTCATCTTATCCATGATATCCCCGGTGAGAAAGGCCCCGGAAATGATATTGATATTTACATGCAGCCGCTAATTGCAGAGTTGAAACAGTTATGGGAAGGGGTCGAAACGTACGATGTGTTGACGAAGGAGAACTTTAATTTACGCGCGAATTTATTATGGACAATTAATGATTTTCCTGCGTATGTAAATTTATCGGGTTGGAGTACCAAAGGTCATTACGCTTGTCCTTGTTGTGTAGTAGAAACATGTTCGAAGTGGGTGGTTAATGGAAAGAAGTTCTCTTATATGGGACATCGTCGGTGGTTACCTGATAATCATAGATTTAGAAGATAAAAAGAATATGTTTGATGGTGATGACGAGTTTTGAAATTCTCCTAACCAAACAACCGGCTCTCAAATATTCAGAATGTTGAAAACTATCAATTTTACTTATGGAAAGATGAATCAACCAAGTAGTGCACAATCAAAGAAAAAGGCAAAGCAAGTTAATGAAGAGGTTGAAGTTGGCGAACAAACTGATGATGAGTCTAATGAAGAGGATGATCCAAACGAGGTAGACTTGTGGAAAAAGAGGAGTATATTTTTCGAGTTGCCTTATTGGAAAAAGAAGATTTTGAGACATAATCTTGATGTAATGCATATTGAGAAGAATGTTTGTGAAAATATTATCAGGACCATTCTGAATGATGGCAGAAAATTTAAAGATAATCTTAAGAGTCGACTTGACTTAGTGGACATGGGAATTCGGTATGATCTTTATCCACAATTACGTCCAAATGGAAGAAATTTCTTGCCGCCTTCTATTTTGTCTCTTTCGAAGAAAGAAAAAGAAGTGTTTTGCACGGTGTTGAAGGATATAAAAGTCCCAGATGGGTATGCATCAAACATTTCTCAATGTGTCAGTGTTAAGGATCGAAGACTTTATAGTTTAAAGTCACATGATTATCACATATTAATGCAAGGTTTACTGCCAGTAGCTGTTCGCGGTTGCATGTCGAGCAAGGTGACGTCTTGTATCATTGAACTTTCTAATATAATGAAAGGCATCTGTGGGAAAGTTCTAATGGTTGAAGAACTTGATAAACTATAAGATCGAGTCGCCTTGACTTTATGCAACTTGGAGAAGATATTTCGACCTTCATTCTTCACAATTATGGTGCATCTGCTAATTCATCTTCCTCACGAAGCAAGAGTTGGTTGTCCAGTTTTCTATCGATGGATGTACCCTATAGAGAAGTGTTATTTGAATTACACGTTTCAAATTACTACTGATTATACCTCTCACTCAAATGTACTTACGTAGTATGTTGTTTTGTGTATAGGTTCTTGGGAAAGTTGTAGTCTTATTGTCGTAATAAGCGTTATCCAGAAGGATCAATTGCTGAAGGGTATTTGGCAGAGGAATGTATGACATTTTTCTCTAGATATTTGGAAGATGTTGAAAAAAGATGGAATAGACCAAATCGAAATGATGTGTTAAGTACTGATGACTTACCTCAACATTATTTCTTTGGAAGTTATGGTCAACCATTAGGGAAAGTTGAAATTTCACACTTAGATGACACGTCTTGGGTACAAGCACATCGATATGTTATTTTCCATCACGATTCAATAGATCCCTTTCGCACGTAAGTCTTTCGGACCCAATCCTAATGAAATCTCTTTATCTTTTATATTTATCAAATTTTAACGACATAATATTCTTTATAGTGAGTTTAAAGAAGTATTGAGATCTCGAGCACGCTCCCAAAGATTAAATCAGCGAGAGCTACATAAGTTATTCACAGAAACTTTTCATGAATGGTTAGACCAGACGGTAAGCAACTAAATCTTACGGAACACTTATAAATTATATATGTCTTGCTTTTTATTTCGACGTCAATACAAATTAATTCACCATTCATGTGTAATAGGTTTGGAGTGGGAGAGAAGCTAGTGAAGAAGTTAAATGGCTTTCTCAAGGTCCGAATAGAATAGTTAAAAGATATAATGCCTTCCTCATTAATGGGTTCAGGTTCCACATGAAATCTCGTGAAAGATTAAGAAGGACACAAAATTGTGGAGTAGTAGTTACTTCGTCAACTACAAGTTATGCTACTGTAAGGGACAATAATCCGCAGGAGGGAGAGGTCGATTATTATGGAAATCTTACGGACATTATTGAGTTAGATTATTATGGAAAATGAAAGGTTGTGTTGTTTCGGTGTGACTGGGTTGATATAAACAGATGTATAAAAAGAGATAAATTCGGGTTTACAATGGTGAATTTCTCTCGATTAATTCACACGGGTCAACGTTTGATGGATAAACCATATGTATTTTCTTCTCAAGTGAAACAAGTATTTTATTGTCACGATCCAATGGATGATTGTTGGTATGTTGTACTTCGAAATACTCCCAGAGACTTGATAGACATCGGGGATGGAAGTAGAGACGACATTGAAACAAGATCAGAAAGTTTACCTCTACTACCACAAAACTTAGATGAAACTATCAGTAATACAACACAATTTCAATGGGTTAGGGAGGACGTTGATAAAGATGTTTATGATAACTGACATTATATAAGACTTTTGTACAATTTTATATCTTAATTTATTTATTTATAATGTTATAACCTTTAATATGTTGTCTTTCAATATATTCATTAATTAATTCATTTTTTATTACTCATGTTTGTGTTTATTATAGATATCATACCGAGGAGAAAAATAAATGATTTGTGGGTTGTTCGAGCTTCTGAAGACCATGAAGAAAGAAATAACGAGGAATCGAATGCACCTGAGTCTTCCGAAGTTCCGAAAACTGTTGAAGAAGACATAGAAATTAAAAGTAATCTTCGAAACATTATTTACTACTTTGTTCATTTTCAAAACTGGCATTTAATAATTTCTTATATAGTTGAGAATCCTGGAACACGCAAGACTCGAGGATGTACAACTTTGAAGGAATTATACCAACTTCCTCCTGGGCATCGTGTCAAAGTTTCAAGAAACGATGACGGTCAACCTATTGGCCCAGAATCACGTCTTCTAGAAGGTTACCTAGGCATAGTTAGACGTAATGCGAATCTGTTACCAATCAATTAAGAGTCATGGTGCGAAATGCCTAATAGTAACAAAATTCAAGCGTTGGATTTTGTTAAGGTAATAATGTCATTATAATACATACTCTATAGAAATTCAATACTAATTTATACTTATGGTGCACACTTATTTGTTGTATAGGAGAAATTTTATTTAGAGGTCTCTGATAATTATGTGAAGAAAATGTTAGGGAAGAGATGGAGGGATCACAAGATCTCCTTAAAGAAGAAATACTTCAATAATGATCTCAGCCTTGAAGAGAAGTTGCAAACAGTCCCACCAGGAATGCTCAGGTACAAATGGGAAGATGCAGTCAGATTTTAGAGTTCACAAAAAGGATAGGTATGATGTATTTTTCATAAATAATTGTAACGAATTGTAAATCATCATTAAAAGTGGTTGTTTGACATTGTAGGACCGATATCATATTGGTGTTGCTAGCCGGAAATAACAAAAGTTTACACACACGGCTGTATCGAAGAGTTTTGCTTGTATAGCTCATGAGGAGGTATTATAGATTATTGAAATAGTTTTTGCGATATTTTCCATGTACATACTAACTCATAGTAATTATATTATGGTACATTGTAGGAAAATACATCCGGTTCTAAAGTTGGTCGAATCCAACTCTTCGACATGACACATACGAAGAAGGATGGCACTCCTATGACTGCTGACGCTGCAGAAATTATGGTACATTTTTTGGGTAGATGTTTTAAATTTACCTGACTTTATTTATATTTGTAGAATGAAATTTTTTATTTTAATTAATTATTCACTTTATTAGGAAAAATTGAGGGAGAAAAAGGCAGAGTATCATGTTACTGCTTCGAGACAAGGTATTGTTAATGATGATGACATTGAAAACCAAGCTATTAATGACGTTTTGGGTCCTGAAAGATATGGTCGGGTGCGCTGTCAAGGATCATTCATTACTCCCACCAAATATTTTGGATCCAGTTCATCACAGTACATGTAATCACAGTCTTGATCTTCCCACCAAGAAGTTTGTCGTTTAAAAGAAAAGTTGGTTGAGATGGATCAACAAATAACTAACTTGAAATCAAAAAATGAAGCAAGGGAAGCAGAGAGAGCAGCAGCAGAAGCAACCAGAGCAGTAGTAGAAGCAGCCAGAGCAGCAACAGAAGCAGAGAAAGAAGCAGCGACAGCATAGAGAGAAGCAACGGTAGCACAGAGAGAAGCATCATATCAGCAGAGATGTGAAGAATTTGAAAAATGACTCAATGATATGATTCTAATGATTCAGAAAACGCAACCTCATAATCCACTATCGTAGTCTCATTTATATTACGAGCATTCTACTAAACCTTGTTTAACTGAACTTGTATTACGTTAATGAAAACTTTTATTTATTATATTGGATTTGATGTTGTTTGTTATGGATATAGAGTTTGATGTTATTATTGTTTTGTTTGTTGGATAATGGAACAGGTTGAAAAAATAGTTTTGGGGTAATCAAGCATAATTTTTAGAAATGTTAATTATGTGTTATTTAGCGGCGTTTGTAACAAAAAACGCCGTAATATAACATACATTTAGCGGCGTTTGTATACTAGAAACGCCGCTGTATACATAACTTTATCAACATCTACTGGGCGTTTGTGGGAAAACGTCGCAAAACATCAACACCTACTGCGGCATTTTAGAGAAAAACATCGCTAAATATCATAACCTATTGTGGTGTTTATCTAAAAAATGCCGCTAAATATCAACACCTATTATGGCATTTTTCTGACAAACGCCGCTAAATATCAACACCTATTACGGCGTTTGTCACACAAACGCCGCTAAATATCAATACCTATTGCGAACTTTAGCGGCGCTATTTTTAATGGTAGTTTTCGCGATGTTTATCTTAATGATGCATGTTTTTTTAGCGGTGCTTATAAACGCTGCTAAAGGTAAAAAAATGCCGCAAAAAACCTATTTTGCTGTAGTTGATGCAAGGCTATTTGTAAAGAAGGTTCTCTCTCAATTATTTTGTACTCACACATAGATTTTGAGTCACTCTTTTCTTCTCACATTTAGGTTCACTCACCTCCCATGGGTCATTATTCTTTTGGCTTTTGTAACTAGTGACCTCTTTTGCTTTTGCCTCTTTCTCAACTTTTTCTTTTTTTGCTTTCCCTACCTCCTCACAAATTATCATTTGATCTTTAGGGACTGGAAGTGTGTCATTCTTTGCTGGTCGTTCTTTCTCCTTGTCAGGTTTGTCATCTCTTGGCTTTTTTTAGAGAAGATGGAGTAGAAGATGAGGAAGGATTTGAAGGATTATCTTGGTAAGAGGATGAAGTACCTTGATAATGTTCACTGAATCGATATCTTCTTTGGATTTGTGCTTTGATTGTCATTGCTTTCTTTAGTGTATCTTCAAGGTTTTCGTACCCTTGTAAATCAAAAAGATCATTGATGTTTGAGTTTAAGCCGATGACGAATCTTGACACGGTGATCTCTTTTTTTCGGTTATGTTAGCCCTATTGAGTAAGGACTGCATCTCCTTATAGTACTCTTTAACTGAACTTCTATCTTGTCGAAGTTGGTGTAGTCGTAGTTTAACTTCTCGTGTATAATGTGTCGGTAGGAATCGCTTCCTCATGGTTTGTTTGAGGTCAGTGCAAGAAGTGATTGTTGGAATTTGGAAGTTCTGGATCTTTTTCCTTGTTTTCATCCACCAAGTTCGAGCATATCCTTAGAATTGCATGGTGATGAGGTGAACTTGTTTAGCTTGGGGGAAGTCATGGTATGCGAACATGAGATCAAATTTTCCTTCCCATTCGATGTACTTGTCTGGATCATTATCTCCTTTGAAAGATGGGATCGTGAACTTTGGTTTTGCAAAAAGTTTAACATTATTTGGTTTTGGATTCTGGTTTGGTAGATCCAGTTGTGGTTCTTGTCGTTCTCTCACGATTTCGTCAAATCTTTCAACTTGAGTCGTGAGTTGGGCAAGTGCGGCTAAGATAGTCGTAAGTGTCTTGTTGTTATTGTCGCACATCCTAAAATCATAACACTCAAAAGAAAATTTTAAAGTAAAATAAAAATAAAAGAAAATAAATTCAACAAAGCAAGAAACCTCACAAGTCACTCCAAGAAAGTAACACAATGAGAGGCAAGTAAGCCGATCTTGTACTCTTTAAAACTCACTTTACCAAGTAGTTTTCCATAATTCGTATCAGAGTTTGATTACTAGCAAAGGCGATAAGAAATCCTAAAAGTTCTAAGAGGCCAAACAAGAGTTAGACTACAAGAGAACGAGAATGCAAGGAAGGAAGAAGTATGAAAACTCTTTAATCCTACTAAAACAAGAAAGATAATGAGTTAGATAATGCAAAAGAACAATAAAAAGGAAAAACAAAAGAACCTAAAGAACTAAGAGTCAAAGAAAAAAAAGAACCAAACCAGAAAACCTAGAAAACGCTGGATCAACTTGAGAAACATTTTTGAGGTGGTTACCGGTGTCCAAAAATTTTGGAATAATTATAGAATGTCTTTCGATGCGTCAAGAAACCACCTGTAAAATTTCAGAACCAAATACCTTCAGTAGTATCCAGTAGACTCTGTTGAACGGTAAGTCCTCAAACAACCTATTTTTCTTGATTGCTTTGTTTGAAGGTCTTGATCTCCAAAAGTTCTGATTTTGTGTGTGAATGATCTTGAATATATGAAGTTTCAATATGAAAATTTTTACCACGAAATTCCTCCTTTATAATTTTCAAGAAATTCGACAAGATTCTAGATCGAATATGCTGATGAAACTTGAATGATGTATTTGAAGGCTCTAATAAACTCTGATTAGCGTGAAGTTTGGATTGGAGATTACTATTAGGATGAATATGGTATGTGGATAAAATCAGCCTTAAATTCCTTCATTTTCTATTTTTTTTGAAAATTTGGATATTTTGTTTTTTTCCTTTTTTGTTTTATTTGAAAAAATAGCAAACTAACAAGAAGGATTTGAATCTAAATTAAAATTAAATAAAAAAGAACCTGAAACGATGAATCTTCTCTGAACTAGCTCTGTTGGTGTACCTTGACGGTTTTGTGTGTAAGAACGAGCAAGATTGTTTGCTTCTTTCCAAGAATCGGCCCCAGTCTAATACCAATTGATAGGGAAGCGGTGATGGATTAATGAACATTGCTCTTGTTGAAGAATCAAACCTAGAAAGCTCTAGACTCGATGAAGAATAATGGGGGATGAATAGGGGAAGGTGGCGGCAACAAGTAGGGTTCTTAGGTTTTTTTTAGGTGTTGGAAACAAGGTAAAAAACAAGATTAAAACAAGATAAAGAAAAGATAAAGGAATTGCAAATAAAGTAAGATAACCAAAAAATCAAAATATCTCCCTTATGAAGATGAACGGTAAAGATGATTGATGGTGTGGATGGATATATGGATAATCGATGGATAATGTCCTATTGAGCCCTCCTAGTCGCAATGAAAAGGCAAACACGATAATATGGCTCTAACCAACCCTCCTAGTTGCGATGAAAAGGCAAATTGGAGTGTGAAGATTAATCTCCCCCACAAGAACATGAAAGAACTCAAGGAGAAGAAGCTTCGAAGGCACAAGGCAATCAGCACTTGCAAAAACGAACTCTCATTGTATTATTAATCAAAGAAATCTTCATTACAAAGTTGAATGAAGCTTTCTTTATATAGGGTCTAAGTTCTAAAGGTCCTAAATAACTAAAGAATAAAATAATAATAAACTAAACATGTCTTAACTCTAATTCCTAATAAAATAATAATAACTAAAAATATTGTTTTAACCCAACCTTAATTCCTAATAGAATAATAAATCTGATCCTAAAAGATAATTCATCATCCTATATTAAATTATATCACAAATAATCAATATAAATATTGAAAATTCGTAATATTTACAAAATCCCGTATTAATCCCGTATAGGATTCCTGCATGCACCGTCTTCAATAAAATGGCCATATCTTGAGTTCCCGATATCGGATTGATACGATTCAAGAACCGTTAGAAAGATAAGAGACATATGGATGTATATCCAGAAGACATATTGACCAAATAAGATCAGGATACCATTCAAAAAGTCGTCGTAATTCTGCTTCTGTTCTGGTCTTCTTTTCCAAGGCTTGGACGAGTGGATAGTTATTACTTCTTCCTTTGATGTGAGCCTTGTGATGCATGTATCAAGTTGGAAGAAGAAGTATAACAAAAAAAAATAGAGATAGACATCCATAAAGGGTGAGCAAATCAAGTTAGTAAGGTTGAAAAACAGCTCAGGATAGATTTCAATGATCTTCAGCCATCCTATCAGCGGGTGGTAAAGACTTAGATTGCCGAAGGATGAAACAAACAATAGTCAACAGGTTTAAAAAGAAAAACTGAAGAAGGTAAAGAAGAACTCAAACAAAGCAAACACCATGCCAAGATACTTTCCAAATAAAATGAGGCATTAGAGCAAAGACTGCTGGAAAATAAAGCTAAGAACTAGAAACTAAAAAGCAAGGTCATAAGATTGGAAACTGAATTGCGAAGTCAAGAAAGTAACTCGGAAGTTAAAAATCTGAGGAAACAATTGAATGAACTGGAAGCCAAAGTTCAAGATCTTCAGAGAAAGGCGAATCAACTCCTTATTGTCCCTTATTAAAGAATTTTGCAATGGCGCTATCGCTGGGAACGTGCTCAATGGAAAGTCAAACAAAGAGACAACCTCATTGCAAAGTATCTGGAGTAAGCTCAGGGAGTGGCACAATATTTAGTGGAATTGGCATACGAAGCTATCACTTTAAATGAAGAATTAGAACCAGAAACTGAAAAAGCTCATAAGGTCTTTGACTTACTTAAGCATATACAACAATTAGGAGAAATTGCTCAGATGTATCTGTGATGTTGTACTATGTTTTAAAGCTTTGTAATAAAACTTTTTTTTAGTATAAAAGTTGTTCTAAAGAAATCGTCTCAATATCAACACCTTGCATTTACATATTGTGCATGAACATTTTTGACATTATATTTTTTTTATATATATACTTGTTAATAAACATCCATATTCATTAAAAAGGGGTTTATTTTCTTTTTTGAAGAATATTGGACACCCCTAAGTATCCATACAAGACTAGAAAAAGGGAAATGGACGATAAGATCGCTCAAATTGAAAGGAATCAACTTGAAATGCAAGAGAATTTTAAGAAAGTTCAGGAAGAAAAGTATGAACAGTTGATAAAATCCCATAATGAGATGATGGAAAAATTTGCAAGTATATTACAAAGGAGAAATATGGATCAAATAAATGCCCCAGCTATTGGTACTTTCACTGAAGAAGCCCTATACCCTTCAGGCTTTACACCAAGAGCAGGTCGTCAAAAAGCTAAACTAACTGAAGAACCCTTATACCCTTTAGATCATGCAACATCTCATGTTAAAGTCCAGTCAGGAGCATTTACTCAGCCAGGAAATGTAAACATAAATTTACCTATTGCTTCTATAAACCAACAACAAGTTGAGAATGTTCCAGATTTTGATCAAGAAGAAAAAAAGAATCAAACAAACAATTGGAGTAGCTAATGGAAGAGGTTAGGGTTATAAAAGAAGGCTCTAGTGTATACAAAATTGAAACTAAGGAATTAAGTTTGGTACCTGATTTGGTATTACCACCTAAGTTCAAAATCCCATATTTTGAAAAATTTGATGGTATGAAATGTCCTTCCACCCATATCACAATTTTTTGCAGGAAAATGATGGGTTATATAGGGAGTGATCAACTAATGATCCATTGTTTCCAAGAAAGTTAAACTGGTTCGACCATCTGATGGTATAACCAATTAAGTAGAGCTCATATTAAATCTTGGAAAGATTTGGCTAAATCTTTTTTAGAAAAATATAAGCATGTGAAGGATATAAAGCCTAATCAAATGGTACTGCAGAATATGGAAAAGAAATTCAATGAAAGTTTCAGGCAATATGCCCAAAAATGAAGGGATATAGTTGTACAGGTACATCCACCCATGGAAGAAGAAGAAACAACTGTGCTATTTGTGAACACTTTAAAAGATCCTTTCTTTACTCTCCTCATAGGGAGTTCTTTTAAAAGCTTTGCTGATATAGTCACAGCAGGTGAGATGATTAAAATGACTGTTAAGAGTGGGAAACTTGAAAGCGGTGAATATAGTAAGAAACTCTTTATAAAAAGGAAAGAAAATGAGGTAAGTGATGCAAGGGAATATGAGTCCAATAATATTACGGTGTCTCGACCTCAAGATATTGGATCCTTTACACAAAGTCCTTCCAAACAAGGGGCAAGGGAACTGAGGATGGAGAAAGAAAGGCCTCAATTTGACCCAATTCCTATGACATACAAGGAATTATACCAGATATTATATGACAAGCATATAATATCACCCTATCATGTATCACCCATAAAACCTCCATATCCTAAGTGGTAAAATGATAATTTGCAATGCGAATATCATGCAGGAGCTCGTGGACATTCTATCAAAAATTGCATCGCATTTAAAAGAATTGTTCAAAGTTTGAGAACAAAGAATATCATAAATTTTGGTGATAAAGAGCATCCAAATGTGGCTCAAAACCCATTGCCAAATAATGCAGGAATAGGAATCAATGCAATTATAGAGGGAAAAGGAAAGCATGTGATAAAGCAAGTAAGTGAAATAAAATCACCTATGTTATGGGTATGGGCTCAAATGATCAAAGTTGGTTTGCTAAAATATGATATGTCAGCAGAACAACTAAACTGTGGAAATGTATATCATTATCATGATTGTGAAGGACATGTTATACAACAATACCCAAATTTTCAGACTTTGGTACAAAAAATGATGGATGAAAAGGAGATGAAATTTTTCAAGGAAATATCTGAAGAAGAAATGAATATTTGTGCCTCTGAAGGATCTTCTAGAGAGGTTTACAACCCTATTCATCCTCTAATTATCACACCAAGGACTCAGGAACCAGATAAGAAAGCCCCAAAGGTGGTCATCACTTCACCGTCCCCATTTCCTTATAAAAATGACAAGCAAGTACCATGGAATTATGAATGCCAAATGAAGGAAACAATGGGAGGAAATGAAGAAGTAGACGAAATTGGACATTTTACCAGAAGCGGGAGATTTTATTCTAAGGAACCTGACAAGCAAGGTCCGGTTGATAAAGGGAAAAAGGTTGAATTGCAACTGAAAGAGGATGAAACTGTCACCAATGAACCTATAACTGAAAATGAAGTTGTAGAATTCTTGAAGTTTCTCAAGAACAGTGAATACAATATTGTTAAACAATTGCACAAATTGCCAGCTCGTATATCAGTCTTAGCACTTTTATTAAGCTTAGAAGCACATCGTAATGCTTTGTTAAAAGTGTTAAATCAAACTTTTGTGCCAAAGGAATTGTCTGTAAACAAGTTGGATAGGTTGATTGCAAACATAAAGGCTGACAATTTCCTTTCTTTTTCCGAAGATGAAATTTCGTCTGAGATGAGTGGTAGCCCTAAAGCTGTGCACATTACAATTAAGTGCAAATGACATATTTTATCTTGAGTGTTAGTAGATAATGGCTCATCCTTGAATGTAATGCCATTAGTGACTTTAAAAAAATTACCACTTGACAGTACACTCATGAGAAGTAGTCTGAATATTATCCGAGTTTTTGATGGAATCAAGAAAAAAGTATTGGGAAAAATCGATATTCCCTTAACTATTGGTTCAGCTACATATGAGATAGAATTCCTTGTAATGGATATTATACCCACTTATAATTGTTTATTGGGAAGACCTTCGATTCATCAAGAAGGGGCAGTTCTATCCACATTACACCAAAAAGTAAAATTTGTAATAGATGGTAGGTTGATATGTTTTAATGCTGAAGAAGACATCATTGCTTCAGTCTCTACCACTGCTCCATATGTTGAATTGGATGAAGAAGCTAATGAGTGCTCTTTCAGATCATTGGAATTTGTCAACGCAATATTTGTGGCTGAGGGCAAAAGGATACCCAAACCCAAAATTTCGAACTGCACAAAAAATGAGACTCAAATTAACCCTAGGGAAAGGGGCAAAAATTGGAAAAAGGATTAGGAAGCTATATGCAAGGACCCATTAATTCAATTTTTCCTATCTCTAATAAAATTAATTTGGTTTGGGATATCAGCCGACCATGAAAGAGAAACAGAGGGGCATTAGAAAGAGCCAAGAACTGAGAAAAGTAAAGTTAGTTGGAAAAGACCTCACATGGGAACCAATGACCTTTCCATCATTGAATAATACTTTTGTATTTGGATGACATATTTTTCAAGAAAATCAACAAAGAAAAGGGCTGATTGTTGAAGATACTTTGAAAATAATGAGTATCAATGTTATATCAAATGATGAATTTGTGGAAAAGAAAGCTATGTGTTGAACTATGTTTCGATATAACAATTTAAGGCAAAATAGTTTTTGGACTTGAATTGAATTTACAAAATGTATTTGGACTTAATTGAATTTATTCAAAATTTACAAAAAAAATTCAAAGTTCTTTTAATTTAAAATTGAGCACAAAAATGTTTTTATGAATATTATGAAGGGGAACCGATTCCCCCAAAGGGGGTACCGATTCCCTCACTGTTCATCAGCCCAATGGTTATAATATTTGAATATTATAAAGGGGTATTGATTCCCTATGAAGGGGTACCGATTCACCCCATTCTGGGCAGCCTATTTTTACAGAAAAATCATTCCCAAACGGCTCTAAAACATCCCCAACGGCTAGATATGACTTCAAACACATTCCAAGCTATAAATACAAGCTAAGGACACTTGAAGAAGAAAATGAACAACTATCCCATCAATCAAACACAAGAGAAGAGTTTTTCATTCTTATTTAATCTTTTTCTTGTAAATATTTTGTTCTTGTGAGCTCAATCTTGTAAACACCTACCTTAGAGAGGTTTTCTTGTTTACATCTTTTATCCTATTGTAAAGGGGAAAAGGGAAAGGTTCTAGCTTATCCCATGTAAAAGCTAGGGAAATGTTCTAGTTTAGCCTAGAAAAACTAGGGAGTTGTAAGGTTATTTCTTTGTCCTCAAAAGAAATAAAAAATTAGTGAATTTGTTGGAAAATCCTTGGAGAGGAGCTAAGGTAGTGGATGTAGACTTTGGTTGAGAAAGTCTAACCACTCTAAATCGCTGTGTAATTTTCTATCTTTCAATCTCCTTACTCCCTAAACATAAAACCGTTCCGCTCCCCTCTTTGCAAACCATTTCGGCTGTCGATTCGAGCTTCCAAAAATCCTAACAATTGGCATAAGAGCCTAACTCGTTAAGAAGGTTTAACCACCTTGAGATGATCCTAGAAGAAGCTCTACCAATTCCTAACACAATCGAGAAGATGGCTTCCACCTCCTGGCTCGTTCCACATGGAAGACTCCCTACCAACGGACAAGCCTCCATACTTCAATGGAGACAACTATCATCATTGGAAGAAATTAATGAAGGTATTCATCCAATCCAATGATCTTGATGTATGGGAGATAATCGAGAATGGCTACTCTTCTCCAAAAAAGAATGAGAAGAAGCGAAGTGACAAAGAATGGAAGAAAGCTCAACTTAATGCCAAGGCCATGCACATGTTGTTTTGTACATTTGGTCCTGAAATCTATGAAGGGGTTCTTCATGTTCAAGTGCCAAGGAGCTTTGGAATAAGCTCGAGGAAATCCATGGAAACAAGAAAAAAGAACCAACAAAGGTGGTGTCTCTAATGGCTTATGAAGAGCCCGAGGTATCTTCTAACTCAAATGAATTTAATTCATATACATTTGATGAGTTACAAGATGCTTTTAATAGGTTATATTCGGAGTTTGAGACCATGAACTCCAAATATAAGAAAATGATTTCAAAATTTAAAATTGAAAACGATTTTCTTTTGAAAATAAAAATAGATTTTGAAAGCCAAAATGAAATTTTGAAAAATGATTTAGAGCTTTCAAAAATAAAAATTGATAGTTTTGAAAAACAAAATTTTGATTTAAAAGTTAAGCTTGAATGCTTAACAAAAGAAAAAGAAATCATTTTAAATAATTCATTTAGTTCAATAATGACAATATGCTCACATTGTCATTATCATGGTCATTTGGAACATACTTTTCCTTTTGAAGAAAGGAAAACGTTTTAAAATTAGGCAAGTATGGGTTCCAAAAGGAACAAGGGGCATTGAAACTAACGTCCAAGGATCCAAAGCAATTTGGATACCAAAATCTACTTAAATGTCTCTTGTAGGTGTGTGGGAGAAATGGTGATGAGAGTGATGATATTCAAGATGAACATTTATTTTTGAGAATTTTTAGTTCATCATAATGAATTTTGGTCAAAATTGGTTTTAAATGCAAATGATATCTCTCTAATAATTGTTATTAACTTTTCAAATGTTTTGAATTTACAAATTTTAAATTTTTGACCTAAATTTAAATGATTATGCATATGGTTTAAATGAAAATGATATCTCTCTAACAATTGATATCAAAATTTTCAAAATGCATAACATTTGTGGGAACTTTATGCAAATGCACTTAATTTTAAACAATTGGTATTGCATAAAGTATTTTAGACTTGGATATATTGAATTTCATGTACTACTAACATGTTTGTTATTCTTTGTTGAAATTCAATTTTGTTTAAGTGTCAAGTTCTTAAAGCTAAATTTTATTTGGAATGTATTTATTGAGGGGGAGTTTTTGATTTTTCAAATAAATTTTTAAATGTCAAATTTACCACTTACTCTCCAAAGTTATTTTAAACTTCAAAGATCGAATTATTTTTGATATAACAAAAAGGGGGAGAAGTTTAGTTTGAAAAATTCAATTTCTTAATGAAAAAGGGGGAGCTTAACATTTTCATATGTTTTCCAACAACTAGTATCTTTTTCATTAAATATTTTATTAAGGGGGAGTTTTTGCCAAAAACAATTTTTCAAATGTTTTGGTATATCAAAAAGGGGAGATTGTTGAACTATATTTCGATATAACAATTTAAGGCAAAATGGTTTTTGGACTTGAATTGAATTTACAAAATGTATTTGGACTTAATTGAATTTATTCAAAATTTACAAAAATAATTCAAAGTTCTTTTAATTTAAAATTGAGCACAAAAATGTTTTTATGAATATTATGAAGGGGAACCGATTCCTCCCAAGGGGGTACCGATTCCCTCATTGTTCATCAGCCCAACGGTCATAATATTTGAATATTATGAAGGGGTATCGATTCCCTATGAAGGGGTACCGATTCCCCCCATTCTGGGCAGCCTATTTTAGCAGAAAAATCATTCCCAAACGGCTCCAAAACATCCCCGACGGTTAGATATGACTTCAAAAACATTCCAAGCTATAAATACAAGCTAAGGACACTTGAAGAAGAAAATGAACAACTATCCAAGAAATCAAACACAAGAGAAGAGTTTTTCATTCTTATTTAATCTTTCTCTTGTAAATATTTTGTTCTTGTGAGCTCAATCTTGTAAACACCTACCTTAGAGATGTTTTCTTGTTTACATCTTTTATCCTATTGTAAAGGGGAAAGGTTCTAGCTTATCCCATGTAAAAGCTAGGGAAAGGTTCTAGTTTAGCCCAGAAAAACTAGGGAGTTGTAAGGTTATTTCTTTGTCCTCAAAAGAAAGAACAAATTAGTGAATTTGTTGGAAAATCCTTGGTGAGGAGCTAAGGTAGTGGATGTAGACTTTGGTTGAGAAAGTCGAACCACTCTAAATCGCTGTGTAATTTTCTATCTTTAAATCTCCTTACTCCTTAAACACAAAACCGTTCCGCTCCCCTCTTTGCAAACCGTTTCGGTTGTTGATTCGAGCTTCCAAAAATCCTAACAATTGGCATCAGAGCCTAACTTGTTAAGGAGATTTAACCACCTTGATATGATCCTAGAAGAAGCTCTACCAATTCCCAACACAACCGAGAAGATGTCTTCCACCTCCTGGCTCGTTCCACATGGAAGACTCCCTACCAACGGACAAGCCTCCATACTTCAATGGAGACAACTATCATCATTGGAAGAAATTAATAAAGGTATTCATCCAATCCAATGATCTTGATGTTTGGGAGATAATAGAGAATGGCTACTCTTCTCCAAAGAAGAATGAGAAGAAGCGGAGTGACAAAGAACGGAAGAAAGCTCAACTTAATGCCAAGGCCATGCACATGTGTTTTGTGCATTTGGTCCTGAAATCTATGAAGGGGTTTCTTCATGTTCAAGTGCCAAGGAGCTTTGGAATAAGCTCGAGGAAATCCATGGAAACAAGAAAGAAGAACCAACAAAGGTGGTGTCTCTAATGGCTTATTAAGAGCCTGATGTATCTTCTAACTCAAATGAATTTAATTCATATACATTTGATGAGTTACAAGATGCTTTTAATAGGTTATATTCGGAGTTTGAGACCATGAACTCCAAATATAAGAAAATAATTTCAAAATTTAAAATTGAAAACGATTTTCTTTTGAAAATAAAAATAGATTTTGAAAGCCAAAATGAAATTTTGAAAAAGGATTTAGAGCTTTCAAAAATAAAAATTGATAGTTTTGAAAAACAAAATTTTGATTTAAAAGTTAAGCTTGAATGCTTAACAAAAGAAAAAGAAATCATTTTAAATAATTCATTTAGTTCAATAATGACAATATGCTCGCATTGTCATTATCATGGTCATTTGGAACATACTTGTCCTTTGAAGAAAGGAAAAAGTTTTAAAATTAGGCAAGTATGGGTTCCAAAAGGAACAAGGGGCATTGAAACTAACGTCCAAGGATCCAAAGCAATTTGGATACCAAAATCTACTTAAATGTCTCTTGTAGGAGTGTGGGAGCAATGGTGATGAGAGTAATGATATTCAAGATGCTCTAGCCACACACGAAAAAGGAATGGGTAACCTCTAAGCTTAATGCTTTTAATTTAGGTTATTTGGTTGCTCATTTGATTTTAAGCATGCATGAGTTTTGGTTTTAAATGATTATGCATCATTGTTTTAATCTCATGTATGTTGAAAAGATGATTATGATGAACATTTATTTTTGAGAATTTTTAGTTCATCATAATGAATTTTGGTCAAAATTGGTTTTAAATGCAAATGATATCTCTCTAACAATTGATATTAACTTTTCAAATGTTTTGAATTTACAAATTGTAAATTTTTGACCTAAATTTAAATGATTATGCATATGGTTTAAATGAAAATGATATCTCTCTAACAATTGATATCAAAATTTTCAAAATGCATAACATTTTTGGGAACTTTATGCAAATGCACTTAATTTTAAACAATTGGTATTTCATAAAGTATTTTAGACTTGGATATATTGAATTTCATGTACTACTAACATGTTTGTTATTCTTTGTTGAAATTCAATTTTGTTTTAGTGTCAAGTTCTTAAAGCTAAATTTTATTTGGAATGTATTTATTGAGGGGGAGTTTTTGATTTTTCAAATAAATTTTTAAATGTCAAATTTACCACTTACTCTCCAAAGTTATTTTAAACTTCAAAAATCGAATTATTTTTGATATAACAAAAAGGGGGAGAAGTTTAGTTTGAAAAATTCAATTTCTTAATGAAAAAGGGGGAGCTTAACATTTTCATATGTTTTCCAACAACTAGTATCTTTTTCATTAAACATTTTATTAAGGGGGAGTTTTTGCCAAAAATAATTTTTCAAATGTTTTGTTATATTAAAAAGGGGAGATTGTTGAACTATGTTTCGATATAACAATTTAAGGCAAAATGGTTTTTGGACTTGAATTGAATTTACAAAATGTATTTGGACTTAATTGAATTTATTCAAAATTTACAAAAATAATTCAAAGTTCTTTTAATTTAAAATTGAGCACAAAAATGTTTTTATGAAGGGGTACCGATTCCCCCCAAGGGGGTACCAATTCCCTCACTGTTCATCAGCCCAACGGTCATAATATTTGAATATTATGAAGGGGTACCGATTCCCCCCATTCTGGGCAGCATATTTTTGCATAAAAATCATTCCCAAACGGCTCCAAAACATCCCCAACGGCTAGATATGACTTGAAACACATTCCAAGCTATAAATATAAGCTAAGGACACTTGAAGAAGAATGTGAACAACTATCCAAGCAATCAAACACAAGAGAAGAGTTTTTCATTCTTATTTCATCTTTCTCTTGTAAATATTTTGTTCTTGTGAGCTCAATCTTGTAAACACCTACCTTAGAGAGGTTTTCTTGTTTACATCTTTTATCCTATTGTAAAGGGGAAAGTTTCTAGCTTATCCCGTGTAAAAGCTAGGGAAAGGTTCTAGTTTAGCCCGAAAAAACTAGGGAGTTGTAAGGTTATTTCTTTGTCCTAAAAAGAAAGAATAAATTAGTGAATTTGTTGGAAAATCCTTGGTGAGGAGCTAAGGTAGTGGATGTAGACTTTGGTTGAGAAAGTCGAACCACTCTAAATCGTTGTGCAATTTTCTATCTTTCAATTTCCTTACTCCCTAAACACAAAACCGTTCCGACCCCTCTTTGCAAACCGTTCCGGTTGTCGATTCGAGCTTCCAAAAATCCCAACACTATGGGCATTTACCCCGCATCATCAGACTTTGAGTTAAATACTTGGACTGCGAAAGAATTACCTTTAGTTTTCAAGTCTTTTTAAGAGTAATACACCAGAACTGTCACTGTTTCCTTTACACTGAGGCAATCTTTTGAT
The DNA here is from genome assembly GCF_006381635.1 of Hibiscus syriacus. Lineage (NCBI taxonomy): Eukaryota > Viridiplantae > Streptophyta > Magnoliopsida > Malvales > Malvaceae > Hibiscus > Hibiscus syriacus. The sequence goes on along the minus strand of NW_024062800.1, from coordinate 6,517,662 downwards.
TTTGTGTAAAGGGTTAAACTATGTGTTTTTTTCTTTCTCGATAAAAGATACATTAATTCTAAATGACAATCATTTTAAGTTCATTTTCATGATTATATATATATACTCTTTTTTATTATTCTTTCAGGAACTCAAATATCAATGACATAGATGTTGATGATACTGACCCGAAAATTAATTTCGAGCAGCCTATGTGTCCTGAGGAATTTGAGAGTTATGATAATGGTGAAGGGTGTGATTTACCTTCTGAGCTGTTAAAGATGGTAGAAAAAGAGGATAAGAAAATTCTACCGTATAAGGAACCTATTGAGATCTTAAATTTAGGGTTTGATGTGGACAAGAATGATGTAAAAATTGGCACCACTTTATCTGATAAAGGACTTCAAAATTTGATTAAATTGCTACAAGAGTACAAGGATGTATTTTCTTGGTCATACAAAGACATGCCAGGATTGGATACGGAATTGGTAGTACATAAGTTACCAATAAGACCAGAATGTAAGCCATTGCAACAAAAGCTGAGAATAATGAAACCCAAAATTTTACTCAAAGTCAAAGAAGAAGTAAAAAAGAAATTTGATGCTAGATTTCTTAAAGTAGCCAAGTACCCTGAATGGGTAGCGAATATTGCCCCTGCAACAAAGAAGGATGGTAAAGTCCATATGTGTGTTGATGACAGAGATCTTAAAAGAGCCAGTCCAAAAGATAATTTTCCTTTGCCACACATAGATACATTAGTGGACAATACTGATAAAAATTCTCTATTCTTATTTATGGATGGTTTCTCTGGCTATAATCAAATCAGAATGTACCCTGATGATATGGTGAAAACAATGTTTGTCACCTTATAGGAAACATTTTGTTACAAAGTGATGCCATTTGAATTTAATAATGCAGGGGCAACGTATCAAAGGGCTATGGTAACATTATTTCACGACATGATGCATAAAGAAATAGAAGTTGTCGATGATATGATTATTAAAGCCAAGTCAGAAGAAGAACATGTTGAGAATTTGAGAAAGCTTTTCCAAAGATTAAGGGAATGTCAGTTAAAGCTCAATCCAAGTAAATGTAAATTTGAAGTGACATCTGGTAAACTTTTGGGATTTTTCGTAAGACAAAAAGGAATTGAAATAGACCCAGATAAAGTTAAAGCTATTCAAGATTTTCCACCCCTCAAACACAAAATGAGGTTCGAGGATTTTTAGGAACGCTGAATTATATAGCTCGATTTATTTCGCATATAACTGAGAAATGTGATCCTATTTTTCACCTCCTTAGAAAGAGTAATTCTGAGATATGGAATGAAGAATGTTAAGAAGCCTTTGATACAGTTAAAAAATATCTATCAAGGACCCCCAATCTTGGTAATACTCATCCTAGGAAAACCCTTAATTCTTTATTTATCAGTTTGGGAAAATTCAATTGGATGCGTATTAGGAGAGCACAATCAAACTGAGAAGAAAGAAAGAGCTATTTATTATCTCAGTAATAAATTCACTGAATGTGAAACTAGATATTCTTTAATTGAGAAATTATGTTGTGCTTTGGTATGAAGCACTCGAAGGCTCAAGCAGTACATGTTGTATTGCACTACATGACTTATATCCAGATTTAATCATTTGAAATATCTAATAGATGTACCTGTATTATTTGGAAGATTAGCTCGTTGGCAAATTTTTTTGTCAGAATTTGATATCTAGTATGTCAGTCAAAAAGCAGTAAAAGGAAGTGCAATAGCTGAATTTATTGCAAGTAGAACTTCTCAAGAATATGAGCCAATAGATTTTGATTTTCCTGATGAAGATTTGATAAAAATCTCAGTAAGAGAATCAATTACATCCACTAATGAATATTGGAAGATGACTTTTGATGGTGCTTCAAATGCATTGGCGCATGGAATTGGGGCAATTTTAGTCTCACCAGACGGAAAACATTATCCGTTTACCAGTCGGATTAATTTTGATTGTACAAACAATATGGATGAGTATGAGGCATGTATTTTGGGTCTTAGAGCAGTCATCGAATGTAAAGTAAAAATGCTCAAGGTTTATGGGGATTCAGCTCTAGTAATTTACCAAATTATAGGAGAATGGGATACAAAAGATATCAAGCTTATAAAATATCAGAAACTGGTTCTGGAACGCATCAAAGAATTTGAAGAAGTGACTTTCGATTACATCCCCAGAGAAGAAAATCAAATGACAGATGCCTTGGCAACTTTGGCAACTGTATTTAAGGTAAATAAGCATTCAAGCATGATACCTATTGAAATGCAGACTTATGAGTATCCAACTCATTGTTTTAACATTGAAGAAGAAGAAGAGAAACCTTGGTACTATGATATCTTGCAATATATAATATATTAAAGTTATCCTGAATAAGTAACTGAAAATGATAAGAGAATTGTTCGAAGAATGGCATCGAGATATGTACTAGATGGTGAAATTTTGTATAAAAAGAGCCTGTATCAAGTCCTGTTGAGATGTGTGGATACTAAAGAAGCTAAATCAATTCTTGAAGAAGTACATGAAGGAGTATGTGGTACTCATGCTATTAGGCATACAATGGTTAGACAAATTATGAGATTTGGATACTATTGGTCAACTATGGAAACTGACTGCATTAATTATGCCCGAAAGTGTCACAAGTTTCAAATCTATGGAGACAGGAGGTATACTCCTCCTCACCCGTTGCATGTAATGATAGCTCCTTGGCCATTCTCTATGTGGGGCATAGATGTTATTGGACAAATTTTCCCCAAAGCTTCAAATGGCCATCGCTTTATTCTAGTAGTAATAGACTATTTTACCAAATGGGTAGAAGAAGCTTCTTATATGAACATTACTCAGTACACAATTTGTAATTTCTTGAAAAAAAGAGACCATTTGTCGATATGGTTTGCCAGAAAGAATAATTACTGACAATGCTTTGAATTTAAACATCAAGATGATGAAATCAGCTTGTGAACAATTCCAGATAAAGCATCATAATTCCACCACTTATAAGAATATCAAGAGGCTTATAGAGAAGATGACTGAAACTTATAAAGATTGGCATGAGAAACTACCATTTGCTCTGTTGGCTTATCGAACTTCAATACGAACATCGACTGGGGTAACTCTGTTTTCATTAGCCTATAAGATGGAAGCATACTTACCTATTGAGGTAGAAATTCCTTCATTAAGAGTTTAATTAGATGTAAAACTAGATGAGGCATATTGGGTACAAACCAGATATAACCAGCTGAATTTGATTGAAGAAAAGAGAATGAAAGCTATTTGTCATGGTCAGATGTAACAAAAGAGGATGATACGAGTAAATGATAAGAAATTTCACCTCTGAGAATTTTACGAAGGGGATCTTGTGCTCAGAAGGATTTTACCCTTTCAAAAGGATTAACGAGGAAAGTGGATGCCAAATTGGCAAAGACCTTATATTGTAAAAAGGGTTTTTCCTGGAGGAGATTTAGTCCTTACTGAAATGGATGGACCTAAATTATCTTACCCAGTATATTCTGATATGGTGAAAAAGTATTTTTCATGAAAATAAAGAATGATTTAAGATCTCGTGATATTTGAAGGAATTCTACACCTTTATTATAATGTCAAGATCCTTTTGGCCGAAATTATGCTCATATCACTTTGTGGCGTACCAGTTCAAAAGCATTTGTGTTATTGGTGTTTGAGGACGCCTACTTTGTCTTTTATAAATAAAAGTTTTCCATGTAAAATCTTTTCATTAATAAAGAGATACCTTATCTTCTTTTTATAAGCATCTTGCTTTGAAAATTTAAATATGTAGTTTAATTTGAAGTACATAAAATCATGGTGTATTATTGTACAAAACGTTTTTGAAAAGTGCAAATATTCTGAGGCTAGCAATGTTAGAATCTACGATACATGATACATTGAAGTCCATAATAGGTTCAGATACTTTGAAAGATTTGTATTGAAGGGTTTGTCATTTGTACTGATAGAAGTCAAGAAGAACAAAAATAGGTTTGGCCAATAAGAATCAAGATGGTCGACTGGGATAAAAGGATTATGCACTAATGATGAGATTGAGAGACAAAAGAGGCATTGTTCTAAGAAATAGAAAATACCCCAAAATTTTATCGTTACACACATTTTAGGCATAAATAGGATCATGACTTTCATAAATGCACGATAACAAACCTCTGCAGGTTTTTTCGAGAAGAAAACCAAAAGTTCAAAATCCCGAGATTGGAGTAATCAACTCAAAATCCCTAAAAAGAGGGATATCCAAAGATTGTATGAGCCTAGTAACCACAGAAGAGTAGTGGAACAATTTCTTTCTAATGTTGCAAATTTGATCTCCCTGAAAGAGCAGTGGAAGCAAATCAATCTTGAGTCTGATCTTCACAGAAGAGTAGTGAAACAAATTCTTCTAAAGTCAATCTGATCTTCACGGAAGAGTAGTGAAATAGATTCTTTACAAGTTAATCTGATCTCCACGAAAGAGTAGTGGAAATAGATTCTTTCAATGCAAATTCAAGCCTTCATAAAAGAGTAGTGAAGCAATGCCAATTCAAGCCTTCACAAAAGAGTAGTGAAGCAAGATCAGATCAAAAGTTCTATCTCCATGAAAGAGTAGTGGAACGAATTTTTATCAAAAAGCCAATTGGACGAAAACTTCTTGTCTTTCTATCTTTGCTTTATTCTTGTTAACACAAAAATAAGTAAAGAGGGGTAGTTGTCGACAATCATTTTCATTCGAATCCCGATTTGTTATAAATATTATATTATTATTAGTATATATTATTATTATTATATATTATTATTATATTATAATTAATTGTTACAATTTTATAGGCCCAAATGAAAAATGGATTTAACCCAAGACCCGATTACAATCCAAACAACCATATTACAAGTAAATTTTAGCAGATCAGGACCCGGTTCAGGCCTAGACTTGACCTAAACAGCCCAACAGGCCTAGAAGCAAAATCAAATGCTGCTAGGGTTTTCACACAGGTTCCAGCGTCGCACAGATCTCAGCCGTTGGATCTAGAGAGATCCAACGGTCCCAAGTGTAACCAGAAGAAACCCTAAGGTACTAATTGTAACCCTAGGGCTATTCCGGCCGCCGTCATAGTATGATGATGTCTCCACCGCCGAATGCTCTAACTAACAATAGCCACGTAGTTGCCACGTCCTCACCGGATTCACAAGATCTTAATGCACCCAGACTCTCCAACGCACAACTCACCACCCCTAAGGTAAGTCACCATCGTAGCTCCGGTGACTCACCGGAGTTTACCCTTTTAACCGGTCCAAAGAGAGCATCGAAGGACCCTATAAATAGGGTGATCCTACAAGAGAAGAAACAATGAGCAAAGAGAGCAAGCAAGCACCCAATAATAAATAAACATTCCAGAAAAATAATGAGAAGAGAGCGAAAGAAGCCTTACCATCGTCAGAGAATCTACGCGCCTCCACACGCCACTGGAGAAGATGAAACACCGAAGGTATAAACCTTAGATCTGTTCCGATAAAGGGATTTTTAGGGTAAAAAGCTCTCGGTTTAGGCTTTAGGAGAAAGAGAGGAACATTTCTAGGCAGTTTGGTATTTTTTGGCCACCGTGTGTGGTGGTCGACAGTGGCGAAATACAGTGGCGAAATACAGTGGCGAAATACAGTGGCAATCGGCTACCGGCCGGGGAAGAATTCCCTTCGGTGAGGGAATTCTAGTGAGAAGCGAGAGCTTCTCTCTCTAAGAGAGAGAAACAGAGAAGGAGAAATGAGGCTTTAAGCCTCTTTAGGCCTATTTATACCCCTCCCTAAACGGTGTCGTTTTAGGGAGGGACCTGTGCATAAATTCGGGTATGGGGAAATTGTGCCTGTGGTTCCTGTAATTTTGTAAATTTTCAATTTATTCATCAAAAGCATGTTTCATACATTTTAATTTTGTCCTTTAACTTTATTTATTTATATTTTGATCATTGTTGCATATGTATATATATTTTAGGATAAATACCTTATTTAGTCCTTTATATATTTAATAGTTTACATTTCGACCTATATAATAATTTAGTATAAATTACATTATTAGTACATTAACTTAATATTATTTCGAATTATAGTAATTAATATTAATATTTTATATTTTAATCATTAATTATTACAATAAAACTAATATACTTTTATATATTAGGATAATATATAATCTGATCTATATAGTTATAATATTAAATATTATATTAGGACTAGTTATATTTATATTAAATATTATTTAGTAATTATTTATATTAAGTTATTTGTAAATTTAAATATAAAAATACAAATTTATAATTTATTGCAAAGACATTTAATTAATAAACACATGTACCAATTTTGGGCGTTATGGGAGTGCTAATCCTTCCCCATACGTAACCGACTCCCGAACTCATTTTTCTGGTAAGCAGACCTGAGTTGTATTATTTTAATATTATTCTTAGGAATTTTACTATTATAATATAACATTGTGTTGACCAATCTCACCAAATTAAAAGATTGGTGGCGACTCTACAACTTGGTGTTTCATCTGATTCAAGGAGGATAAACACTTACTTTTTTCGAGACTAGTTACACTCTTTGAGGTGTACTATTTGCACTCTCTGTCACCGGGCAAAGAAACGTCTCGACAGGTATTCGACCTACCTAACTCAAAGGTCGATGGTGACTCCAAATCATTTTGTATTCCAAAACTCGATCTTTTGAAATTAAGTTGGTTCGATCCTCGCCTAGCCTTAAAAGAAGGCTAAGGACCGTTTTGACAATGTATACAAAAGTATTAAGTAAAAGGATGTGTATATTACTACTATGTGTAGAGTTATCATAGGTCATAAATTTTAGAAACATGTCAGAATTATTTTAGAAAGATGTAAATTTTTTAAATATCTTTAACTTTTAGGGTTTTAGTTGTAGTTATAATTTTGTATGAAAGTTGTGAGAATATTTTGGGATAAATGGAGTGTGGAATTATCATAGGACTTAAATACCAATGCACAAATGGAATTTGTTTAAAGTGGTAGATTTTTAGATATTGAAATCAAATTCTAATTGGTAATTAAATTAAATTTATTATAATTTTAGTGATCAAAGATTACTTTATAATTGATTTTATTTAATAAGTATATACTTAGTTTAGGCAATAAATCTTATGGAATTATGTTCCTTAATGACCAAATAGGGTTCTATCGAATGCTCTGATGATATCGTGATAATCTCTCATGTGTGAGCTATCTACGGGCATACTTTACTGCTTAACCAAAGACATCACGTTTAATGCAGACATGTTATCTATTAGAACCCCTAGTAAGACATGGTTGTGGCAGTGAGTCATGATTTTTAAAACCTTGATGGATTATATTCCTCCTTTTGATAACATATCATTAGTAAATGTGATATAGTTATCTGCAGTTATATGTCCCATGATTCGGTTTAACTTATGTGTTGAGATATTCTCACTGACAAATATCTAGGTTAGTACTTTCAGCAAGGCATTATGATACACCTCTGAGTTGATTAACAAATCCAATATTGAGATTTTGGCATGTTGCTTATGAAACTGCTCTACTATGTTGTATTCACTATGCTTTAAGAACCTCAGGAATTCATGACACTGAGCTTAATTCCTTGGCTCATTAATGACTGGTGGAGGTTCTTCGTTAAAAATTTTTGGTACTAACACTGCCTTGGATTTGGCTTTCACCCTTTCTATCTTTGTGGATGTTTCGGGAGAGTAACATCTTTCACTCCTCGTAAATTAGCCCACCTCACTTACTTCTTCCGTGAGTCACTTCTTTTCCTCTCATATCCTTTTAGAAGACCTCGACCCCTCTAGTATAGATACATTTACTGCTTAACTCCAAGGGACCTATCGTGTGTCCTTCAATGGGAAGAGAGACAAAGTTTTAATAGTAACTTTAAGAATTGTTGATGATCAGCTCTCGTTTATTGGTTTAACGGTGATAATCACAGGTTTCCTCGTTCCTTGTATCATGTTAGAGCCATTCGTCATACAAATATCCATCTTTCGTCGGCTCTTCTCTTTATTAAAGAATTACACTTTACCATTGCTCATCATCTATTGAAGTAATCCTTGAAAGTCGTAGCAATTTTGAATGTCGTGATCCTCTTTTTGGTGATACTCACAATACATTTTATGTCTGATGGGTTTCGACTCGGGACTACCCTTAATCATTCCTGTTGTATATATAGTTACTTGAAAACCCAACTAAGAGGAGATTTGAGTTATGATACATCCCTTTTTATCGTCTTATTTTCCCTTTCATCGATCACATTGACTCTCTGCCCCCATGATTAGACAGGGATGAGTGTTTGTAGCCGGTGCTTTGAACTCTAGGTCTCTAGTGTTGATGAGATTTTGCACAATCATTTTTAATGTCAGGCATTTCTCGATGTCATGCCCGACGATCCCTATATGGTACTCATAGTGGGCATTGACATTATACTAATAAAGGTAAGGAGATTGTAGTGGGGTCAACTTATAGAGGCGTATCAAATTTTCTTTAAATAACGAGGCATATATATCTAAATACAGTACTGGGACAGGAGATAAGGTCATCCTCGTGGTCACCCTCCTTGGTCCTCTGTTCTCATGGGTATTCAATTTTTCTACCCTAGGTTGGGTAATCGTAACACTAGCCACGAGGTTTTTGTGGTAAGTGTTTGTGTGATTCACCACATTTTCCTTCCTCTTATAATAAGGATTTTTTACCCATCTCATCCCTTAATGTCATTTTCAATCAATTTTCTTGAAATGACCAGGTTAAGAAAAATTTTTGTTGCATTTCCTAACATATACCCAAGATACAACGCTTTCAAGGTATTTACGAAAATGACAGTAGCCTTATTTTCTAGTAATGAGGGCTACACCCATGCTGCCACATCACGCCACCTCTAGGCGTACTGGCTAAAATTTTTTTGTGTGTTATTTCTCCATGTTTTTCATTGTCCATCTGTCAGGTACTAAGTCAGTAACGTGGCAGTACTGCTCCAAAAATGCCCTGGCTAAATCCCTCCATGATTTAACGAGGGATTTGGTTAACTGGTTGTACCACATCACAGCTGACCCATTCAAACTATCCTGAAAATAATGTGTCAATAGCTTTTCATTCTCAGTATAGCCTGCCATTCTTCTACGGTACATAGTGAGGTGAGCATAAGGACAGGTGGGCCCATCGTACTTTTCAAAGTCTGGTACTTTGAACTTCGGGGGACGTATAAGATCAGGGACTGAGCTTAGCTCCCTTGTATCCATTCCATAAAATGGTTCTACTTCTACCGACCTCACTCATTCCTCCAGACTCTTCAGTTTCTGGGTTATATCACTATTGGCCTTCTTTTTTTCTTCTAATTCATTAAAGTCAGGCAACAACTCTTCTATGCCTAATTTGACAGGACTTACCCTAGCAGAAGGTGGGTAGTTCATTAGGAAAGAGGGCTCTGTGTCATTTTTTTGGTTCTCCACGTAAATTATAGGTCTAATATCTTATGGAATTGGAGATCAAATAGAAATGAGCACAGGTGTAAAACTTGGAGGATGCGGGAGATCTGGTGTAAAACCCGATGGGCGCTGAGGGTCAGATGCATACCCAGTTTGGTGCGATTCTACTTCAATTTTACTTAGTCTTTCTCTCATTTCCTCTTATGCGTCCTTGTGGTTCTGCTCGATTCGGGTTAGTCTCTCTTCCATTTTTTTGGTTGACTTACGAGTACCGTAGGGGTGTGAGGTGTATGCCATGATCACTAAAAATCATAAAAAAATTATATTTTATTATTCGATGTCTTATAAAATTAATGAATGTTAAAATTCATGCATTAAGACTAAAACATTAAAAAACATGAAAATGCAAATGCAAACGATATTGATTCCAAAATAACTAGTTCATTCAAAAAGTTCTCAACAACACAGTGCCTAAGAACTTCAGGAAAAGAAAGTACATCCACAAAGAGTTGTATATAATATCTAGCCCCATCTCCTAATTTCTCGAGCTCTATCATCATCTCTATAATACGCCAATCTTCTTTTCATTTCAGGTTCACAAAAACTCTTAAGGTCATCGTTTCTTCAGATAACTCAAAGACTTGTCGAGCAACACCACTGGCCTGATCTATTGCCTTCTCCTTCGCTTTAAGCTACATCTGAATGGTAGCCTTAGCTTGACATAGTGCAATTCCCAGCTCTTGACTAGTCGCATGTCGGCTTCCCTCGAATTATTGGATTCGTTTATGGCATCTTTGTATTATCGCTTCAAACTCAACAATCTTAACCATTAAAGCTTTATTTTATTGCCTACCCATCTCTCGAGTAGATTAATAAATCAACTCTCATCCTTTCAACTCAGCGAAGAAAAATACCATTGCTATTGTAGGGGTTCTGAAAAGCCTCCTCCAAACTGATTAGTCGTGATTTTAGTTGTTCAATTTGAGCTCGCCTCTGTGCTATTTTGTACCCTTAATCTCTGGGCATATTGCATGGCTCACTTCTTTTCTTCGTGGATTGTTCTCATGCTTCTCCACTCCATTGAGCTTCATCTTCAAAGCCTTAGCAGTATGATGTAAATCCTAGGCCTTCATGTCATTCTCTAAGACTCTTAAATCCCAGTCCAAAGCATTAAAATTCTCTTGGAGTTTCTCATTTTCCTTGGTTAATTGGTTTAAACCCCTCTCGCTTAATTAGCATGAGTTCACACATCGTTCGTTTGTCTAAGAAACTTCTATTCCTTTTTTAGATTCATCAACCTGATTTCCTCTCTCAGAAGCTCGGCGTCGGTTGTGAGACTTTTTAATCGTTCCTTCATGGTCAACCCATCTTCCAAGTTAGGTTTCAGGGTATTATCGTTGATTCTCCTTAATCTCCAAATCTCATAGGCTGGCATGACTACTGGCTCTATTATCTTGAAGTTCATAAAATAGGGCTTTTTACAGGTAGTGTAAATCTTCGATATCCGATATTGATAACTTATGGTAGAAAAGGAAAATTATGTGTCCTTCAACCCATAAGTAGCTGGTACGAAATGTCGGGTACTAAATTGTCGAAGTATTATCAAGAGGGTATAACCAAATACTTACCACAGCTCGTGCATCATAAAAAATTATCATTACTGCATCTGTATAGCATGTCTTCCTTGGGCAACCAATAAACTCTCCAGACTATCTCGACGTCTTTCATATTTCATAGGGCCTTAATCCAGTCTTTTCTTTTACGAGGCTCAGGAATTCGACACTTGTCTAGGAAATCCAATAGAGGAGAGAAATATGATTGATGCTTTCGAGGCCATCCCTTTTCAATTATCCAAGAATGACTCCACCACCATACCAGGAATAGAGAGGCACAACTGGTAAACTGATCGTCTACACTAGTTCAAGGACATGAATGTTTCTGCTAGGATGGTCGGTGCGGTATTTGTTTTCCTAGAAATGATTTCAAAAAAATAAATTATGACAATGTTGAATTGATATTCCTTTCTCGAGAAAACCACCAAGCCATACAAAGCGAGTGCAAAGTGATATCTCCTCCTCTTGGATGATGTTTTCTCGTAAATCAAACTTTTTAGTTGAGCCCATGAGATCACATCATCCTAAATATATTCCTTGACCCAATCTTTAGTCTTTCCTATCAAAGTAACCATCTTGGTTGCGAATCCTTTGGGTCGGATCGCCTTAGAACAAACTGAGTGCCTTTTGACATTTGGTATGTTAAACAAAGCAGTGTACTGTTCAAGGGTTGGGGTCATGTCTATCTTGCCAAAGGTGAAGCAATGGTAAGTAGGATTCCAATATTGAACCAAAACTTATATCACTACTACATCTATCGATACCCTCAATAGATCAACTATGTCCCTGTAAGCTTCTATGAATAGCATATTCTCAGTCCCATTCCAAATAGCTCATATTCTTGATAACTCAGACCAATGTTCTTGCTTGACACTGATAATAACCTTATTTGGTAACACTGATTCTTCATCAGTAGTATTACTATCCCCAAACCATATTTTCCCATACCCTGGCCATATCTGAACATTTATCAAATTCTTGATCCTATCGAAAACATTGATGTCTTAAGCTCTTTTTATAGTAACCAGCTAATCTGGGAATCAATAGCTTCTATGCAATGTTATGAAATGAAAATAAAAATGATACATGCAATCAAAAAACAAAGAGATGGGTCAGTAACATTCGATTAGTTCAAAGAATTCAAAGAATAAATAATGTGGACTAGAAAAATTTAAAGAAATCAAACGTAAAACACACTAGAGAAAATTAAAATCCTAACATCATGCATTCTAGTTCTCCTAGGTTATCCACATGGCTCTAGCGGGGTAGGTTTGCTAAATTCTCTATATGTGGTTGTGTTTTAGCAAAGGTTTCTAAGCCATCAATACAACCTTCTAGGGTTGACCTCGATTTTGGCCCATTCTAGACTTACAAATCAGATTCAACTCAGAGGATCACACCACTAAAAGCTTATCTATGATCCAATATTTGATAGGCAACTTAGGATGCTTTCTAGAGCTATGATGTACAATAGTCCTTAAAATTTTCACGAAATTGTAAGCATTAACCATAGAGAAAATCTTTTTTCTTTTGGAATAACATAATCAACTGTAAATTAAAATAAGATTGAACTCATAATTTTCAAAACCCTAAATATAGGTAAACAACTCGTGGCTCGACTCTCAAGCTATTTTTAAAACAAAGCTTCCCCAGCGGAGTCGCCAAACTGTCGACACTGTTTTCTGTCCGAGCGGGGAAAACCTCGTACCGACTTGGGGGTTTTTCTTTGAAAATAATTTTTGAAATGTGAGGATTCACCACCAATCATTTATGGTGCGATTAGGACACCATAAAAACTAGATGATTTTAACAAAACATTTTCTTTTTATCAAAATACCAATTTTTAAGGTATGCGAAAATCCAGAAATCAAGTTCGGGAGTCGATTACGCGTGGGGAAGGATGAACACGCCCACAAGATCCCAAAAATTGGTACCTAGTTTATTACCCTATATTTAGAATCGAAAATTTTGAGTTTGAACTTTATTTAATTTCAAAATCATTTGGGTGCAAAGTCGAAAAGGGTATTTGTTTATTAAGGCCGATAGCATTCACCACCTAGCATGAATGGAGGAGATCATCTTTTGTGCCCAATAATTGAATATTGTCTAAATATTTTAGAAATCATGATGCGATTTTGAAAAGGATGTCGACCTATTTTGGGAATCACCAGTAGTCACCTCCTGAGCATACTTGCGGGATATATACTATTAATTCCCTAATAAGTTAACATTGCCTTAGGTTTAAAAATAAAATGTAATCAAAAAATTTTTTATTCATCCTAATTAAGCTAAGGGTAAATTAAGGCTTTCTCTATCCTAAAATGTCAAATTATAAGAATAAAAGGACCTAAAGGCACAAACCTAGAAATATAGGTTCTAATATTAACCCTATTTAATTTTTAATCAATTATAGAATTGAATAATCTAGATGGTCCCTTGAGCATTTAGGCGTGTTCCGACTCAAATTATTCCTAAATTAAGAGGACCATATTAAAATCTAGCTAAAAGTGGAGGCTCTATTTAACCTATTTGAGTATGTTAATCTTAAAAGTCTAATTAAAGTTCAAGGATAAAAAGGGGTCAAAGATCTAAAATATCTAGTTCTAAGAGACTAGAAGTTCATGGGCCTAAATCAATAACTCTTAAAATTTAAGGACTAATCAAATCAAATTTCTAAATTATATCTAAATTAACCTATTAGAAATTATGGGATTAAATTAAAAGAGTTTTAGAAAATTAGTCGATGATTAACAATTTAAAAGTTTGAAAAATCGACTTGAGGAATCGTGCATCTTATACGAAAACTCGGTTCGAATTGCTCCCTAATTAAAATTAAGGTGTCGCCCTAATTACTAGATTCGATTTGGTTTATTAACCTAATCTAAGGAAGAAATCTAAAAAACTAAATAACCAAAAACTATGAAATATTAGTTATAATAACAAACACAATTAAATATATTAAAATAAATAAGAAAACATCAAAGAAATGAAAAATAAAATGAGGATTAAATCACATGAATATAAAATTACGAGGATTAAAGAAAACAAATTAAACATGTAATAAGGGATAAATTAAAACGAATTAAATTTTAATGACCAAATTTGAACAAAAAAAATAGGTACGTGATTAAAATGTAAAAGCATGCGGAAGTTTAAGGGACCTAAAATAAAATATCCTTATTATATAAGCCTAAAATACCCTATTAAACAAAAATTAGGAAAATTACAAAATTAGTCCAACCAAATTAAAATAAAATCAATCAATCACTACATATGACCAAAGTGTAAAAACACGCTAAAGTTATAGGAACTAAACAATAAATAACCCAATAATATTATAACATGCAAGGAAAATGGAAAATAACAGTTTCACTCCTCATAGATAATCAAAATGCAAAAATACGCTAAAGTTAGAGGGACTAAACAGTGAATATATCAAAAATTATATAACATGCAAGGAAAAGGGAAAATAACAAATTTGGTCCATACAGGTGACCAAATCATAAAAATACACTAAACCTAGAGGGACCTAAGCGTGATTTTACCATAAACTCTCTTTATATATACTATTTTTCTTTTCTTTTTTCATTTTACACTGAAAACTAAAAAAAAACATAAAATATCCTCTCCCCTTTCTCCTCTCTCCCTCGGTCGATCGCCTCGCACCCCGCTCCGACTGCCACACGCGACGGTCGAAACTCCTAAACTAACATAAAAAAAAGACACAAAACACCAGATATACTAACCTATGGCCCTATTTGAGCTAAAAATACCAAATAACTCCCTAAAGACCCCGAAAAACCTCCCTATACCTTTCGGTTTCCCCAACTCTAATGACCTCCGACGAAGCCCCCTATGACTTTAGTAAACTCGAATCTACCCTTTTCCTTTCTTTTTTTTCTCTTTTTTTTTACTGTGAAAAGACTTGGTTGTTGTTTTATTTCGAAATTAAAAAAGTTTCTTTTATTTTGTTTACTATTGCTCGAAACTAAAAAATAGGTTTTCTACTCTTGTTGTTTACTGGTTATTCGAAACAAAAAGGGTTTTTTATGTTGTTTGAAACTAAAAAAAACCTTTTTATCCGAATCTTTAAAGAACATAAAACAAAACTAATACCTTGAAACGTGTCTTTTATTGCTTTTAAAAAATGGGAACCAGCCCTTGTACACTACTTATTCTTGGGGTTTTATACCCATTACAGAGGAAAAAATAATTACAAGTTTGTTTTATTGCATTCTGTTTTCTGCAGGTAGCCTAGAGTGTTGAAGGGTGGTGGCGTGTTGTAGTGGCGGCGTGTGTACAACAACCTTCTTGCATTGGGGGAAGAAATCAGTGACTACTGATGGGGTGATTGGGGATGGTTGCACTAGGGTTAGGTTTAGGTTAGGGTAGGCTCTGGGTCGGGTTTGGGCTCCGGGTTGGGTCCTATTTTGGGTATTTCAGGTCTGGGTTTTTGTAAAGGGGCCTGGGTTTTATTTTGTAAAGGGGCTCGATTTTTTCTTTTTTCTTTTCGGCTTGTTATATATGTATTGGGTTATTTGTTTATAAATAATA
This sequence comes from Hibiscus syriacus, assembly GCF_006381635.1. Classification (NCBI taxonomy): domain Eukaryota; kingdom Viridiplantae; phylum Streptophyta; class Magnoliopsida; order Malvales; family Malvaceae; genus Hibiscus; species Hibiscus syriacus. The sequence goes on along the minus strand of NW_024062800.1, from coordinate 6,502,021 downwards.
ATAGTATATATAATATAATAATATTAATAATAATATATAGGTAGATTGAAAAATGGTGATTACACTCTTAAAATATTCAAACTCTTAATTCTAAAAAACTAAAAATCGTAATTAATAAATATTAAAATTTTTAATTAAAAATTCTATGCAAACTAAATTTCTAATAAAGTCTCAAATGTTTGAATTCAATTACAACTTTTAAATTCCTAAAGAGTTATGGTTCCCCTTGCTTTCCTCCTTTGATCTTGGTACTTAGAATATTTAATTAGAGTTTGTGCTTAGATCGACCTTTGAATTTGAGTTAGCATCGATTTTCCCAAATAAGTAGGAAATCTGTTTAATTTACCTTTTAATTGTTATTTTCTGAAAAATAGAGTCCTACACAAATTCAAATCAAAATAACCCAAATTAGCACTATAAAAGGAGATAACACAATTTAATTAATAACAAAATATTAACAAAATAAAACACTCATCAAATACACTATTAAAATTATAAATGAATGTCAAATGATTATAATTTTCTAAAAAAATAAATAAACGAAAAAAAACATAAGTTTACTCTTTCAAACTCAAATCATTTACATTCGCACAAACATTTATTTTTCTAAAAGGACGGGCAATACAAACATTTATTTTTCTTCAGGAGGGCATCAATTAAATTCGTCCCTACCTTCCACATTGGAGCGAGATAATCACGCTGACAAGCCATGTGCATTCAATGAATCAATAGTTGGACATGAGCCGGAAAGAACCGACTCTTTTGGGCCAACCGAAAAAATGCCAACATTTTAATTCCAAAAAGGGGAAGAGGACGACCAACAAAAGTAAAAGAAAAAGGATCACTCACCGGATCACAAAACAGATTTTAATTGCTCAAACAAGTGGATGAAAATCCACCAATCATTGAAGACCAAGGGAGGAGAATTCAAACAACCTCTCTAGGTATAGCAGGTTTGATTACTTATCTCAAATTCAAAAAGAAAGCTCACCTAGAAAATGCAAAAAGTCCAACAAGTCATGTTGATGGGGTTGCAACAGACCCTCCTACTCTATGATTATTAGTTTCTGGAATATTATAGGATTAAATAATCCTCTAAAACAAGGAAAAGTCCTGCAAAGGGCTTATCAAAATAATATTGACATACTGTGTTTACCGGAGACCCATGTCAAATTGGAGAAATCAGTGGAAATTTTTAATTCCAAATTTACGAAGTGGAATACCTGTTCAAACTACGAATTTGCTTCAAATGGGAGTATTTGGATTCTTTGGAAAAAAGGCTTACACATTTCTCTCCGCTAAGCTTCAACTTAGTCCATTACCATCAGAGGCTTTTTTAAGGGTGTTCTCCTAATCATTACAGCTATTTAAGCAAGCAATGATGGTATAATTAGAAGACATCTTTGGAAACACCTACGTGAATTGGAAACATATTTCGGATCATTACCTTGGATCATAGGAGGAGACTTTAACGTCATATTGCAACAGAAGGAAATCTCAGACTACGAGCTCATGGGTCCATCATTAACATCAGACATGAAGGATTTTCAAGATTTCACTCAATATCTCCACCTGCAAGACTATCCTTTCTTTGGTTTATCTTTCACATGGAGTTACAAACAACAACACACTTTTCTTGCAAAGAAGCTTGATAGGGTACTTATCAATCCAACATGGGTAAACACTTTCTATAACTCATTTGTGGAATTCCTTGCACCTGGCGCATCTGATCACTGCATGGCACTAGTTTGGATCAGCAGAGAGACTCAAGTTGACCGACCAAAACCTTTCAAAATTTTCAACCTCTGGACTCTTCATCCTAATTTCTTAAATGAAGTTCAGCAATCATGGCAATCGCCCATCAAAGGAAACTCGATGAAGGTTTCTACCTAAAGCTTAAACGTCTTAAATCATGCCTCAGAATCATGAACAAGGAATGTTATAGTGACATTTCCTCTCGGATGCGTCAGAAGAAAAAAGATCTTGAACAACTTCAACTATCAACTCTAAGTGGACAAGGCACTATAGGAAAATAGTTGATTTTACAGAATGAGCTCTTATCTCTTAAAGAATCAGAGATAATATTCTTAAAATAAAAGGCCAAAGTCCAATGGTTAAAGGAGGGTGACAAATACACAAAATTCTTCCACTCATTTATCTTAGGAAAACACAAAAGAGACACCATCCGGATTCTGGTTGATGACCAAGGTAGAAGGCTTGAATCTTTTGATGAAATGGCTTCCGAGGTTACTGATTTTTACTCTGGTCTTTTAGGCTCTATGGACCCCAGGGTAAAAAACTGTGATCCCAATCTTCTGAAAGATCTAATGCAATTTAATTTAGCATTGGATTATTCTTCTACTATTGTCAAGGAAGTTGCAGGTGAAGAGATTAAAGAATCAATTTTCAACCAGAGCAATGACAAAGCTCCAAGCCCTAATGGATTCACTCCAATCTTTTTCAAAAAAATCCTGGTCTGTGGTCGGAGATGACGTTGTAAAAGCTATTAAATACTTCTTTCAAGAGACATTCATCCTTCCGACGTTCAATGCTACTACCATTGCGTTGGTTCCAAAAGTCCCTAATCCCAATAATGTTAGAGACTTTCGGCCTATTTCCTGTTGCTCTGTAATTTACAAAACAATCACAAAGATCTTAGTCAAAAGGTTGGCTACATTACTACCAGGAATAATATCTCTCAACCAATCAACTTTTGTCAAAGGAAGAAATATTGTTGACAACACCCTCCTTGCTCAAGAACTTGTGAGAGGATATGGAAGAAAATCTATCTCTCCAAGATGTGCCTTGAAAATTGATCTACAAAAGGTTTTTGACTCTCTTCGCTGGGGTTTCATTTCTTCCATCCTAAAGGCTTTACAGCTCCCTAATTCTTTCATTGGTTGGATAGAAACCTATTATTCTGAAGCAAGATACTCCATTTCTTTTAATAGAAGTTTGATTGTCTTCTTCAAAGGTGCAAGGGGAATTAGACAAGGTGACCCCCTTTCTCCAATCCTATTTGTTCTTGCAATGAATGTGCTCTCTAGAATTCTCAACATGGTTGCTGCTAAAGGTTTGTTTGGATACCATCCTAAATGTAAAAAGATCGGCCTCACACACCTTTCTTTTGCAGATGACCTACTAATCTTCTGTAAAGGAAACATCGAATATGTTGGTGGAGTCATTAGCGTCCTGGACCAATTCTATGAAATATATGGTCTTAAACTTAATGCCGCCAAATGTGAACTATATACTTCTGGAATCTCAATCAGAAATCTTGACCATAGTCTTCACTCAACAGGATTCAAACATGGTTGATTACCAGTAAGATACCTGGGGGTTCCTTTAGTCACAAGGAAACTCACTAAAAAGGACTGCGAGTTCTTATCGAAAAAATCAAATTAAAGCTTCATCATTGGTCGGGAAAACACTTAAGGTATTCATGCATATTAGAATTAATCAAAGCTGTCATCTTCAGTATAGCAAATTACTGGTGCAGACAATTAATTCTGCCGCAGACTATTATTAGCAGGATTGAACAATTTTGCTCTAGATTTTCTGGAAAGCCACTGATAAAACAACCACTGGAGCAAAGGTCAGCTGGTAAAAAATTTGCCATGCCAAATTTGAAAGAGGAATCGGATTAAAAGATATCAAAACATGGAATAAAACATGTATAATTCAACTTATCAGGAACATCCTTGCTGGAGAAGGATCTTTGTGGGTAGCTTGGACCAAAAACTACGATATAAAGGATAAAGACTTTATGTCCATGAAAGATATTGCAAATTCCAGCTGGTGTTTCAGACGCTTATTGAAACTCAGGGAAAATGCCATCCCTATTTTATTTACAGGCTCTACAAACACAAATGACTTATGGAAAGAACTTCGGGTTAAGGGAGCTAAAGTCTCATGGCAAAAATTGATATGGTTTCCACTACACATTCCAAAACATAGCATGATTACATGGATGGCGCTTCTTGACAGACTTCCAGCTAAAGATAGGCTTCTTAGAATGGGAATTATTACTAACAACTCATGTATACTATGCAATAAGGCTACGGAGACTATAGACCACTTGTTCAGCGAATGCCCTCATGCAGTTTCCTTGTGGAATGATATCCTGAACCTCACCAGCGTATTCACTCCTCCATTACGATGGGTGAGCATGATAGATTGGGCCTGTAGTAATTGGAAAGGTAAGTCCCTACTCACTACTATCTTGAAACTTGCTTGGTGCGCATTAATCTATTCACTGTGGGAGGAAAGAAACAGAGACTGTTCCAAGGAAACAAAAGAAGTGTGAAAGATATGCTGAACTCTATTAAGGAGATTGTACGTATCCAATAAAGCGGAAGGAACATAAATAGATTAGATAATATTAATGTTTACCTTTGTAATCGTTGAGGTGTTGACCACCCAATTATGTTATAAGTAGGCAGTCCTTTATCCCAAGGTTGGGATAATATTTTGTATACCCCATTGTTGGGATTTTTATGCAGAAGAACTCTGCATCCTGGGGTAATAAAATTAAATTTATCCAAAAAAAAACAATTCAGATTTTTTTTTTTGGGAAGAACAATACAAACAATTCAATTTTAAAACAAACGGGCCTTTAGAGTTATAGGTTAATTATTGAGGGAATTTTCCACAATTCTTTCCCATCCATATTTGCGGGTGATTTGGGGATAACAATTAGACCGCATGTACTTTCAGTTGCATTTAAGACCACATGCTTTTCTTTTTTTGTTTTAGTCTTATAATTTTCTTTTTATTTGAAAACAATAAAACATTGAAATTAAATTTGCTACTCTGCATTCAATTTTGAAAATTCTGTTTGACACGTCCTTTTTCTACAAACAATTCCAAGGCAAATGAATTAGCATTCAAAATATGAATTAGTGAAGACTTGAAGATATGGATGGACTGAAGGAGATATTGATCGTACCTTTTAGAATTTTTAATTTTCTTATAGTTTTAGATTTTTTTGTATTTTTTTTATTGATTATCTAATTTCACACTCTCTAAAATTTTATAATCTCGCACCACCTAAAGACCCAAATAATTTAAAAATGTTAGAATTTTTTAAAAATGTAAAAGAATAATTATTTATCCAAATGTTAGAATTAATTAAAAAAAAATTCGAATGCAAATTAATTAGCCATTCCAAATGTGATTTAACGAAGACGTTAAGACTTAGAATCCAATCACGAAATCAAAGTGGGAATATCACAATCATCATGGAATTACTATCCATACCCCCATAGGTGTGGAATCTTCTCGCTAAATTTCCAACAACATAACAGAATTTCTCAATCAATATTACCTGCATTCAACATCAATTGATTTTAAACCCAAATTCAGTGGTTAAAATAAATTGTATCCTTCTATACGGTTTTGAATTTTAATAACTACATTTTCAAAAAAAATAAATCTAAATAAACACCATCTTATAATCAACTTATACCATTCAAGAACAAGCAAATATAGACTGATGTTCTATTATATATATATATATATATATATATTCGCTCAACAAAAGTTTTAAATTAATATTTAAATAAAGTAACATGTGTTTGCAGAAAAATTACAAAATCGTCTAAATTGATCAAAGTCTACAAGCACCTAAAAAGTAAACGAAAATTAAAACAACACGAAAATTAAGATCAAACGTAAACGTACCGACAAAATCATGAAATAAAAAATCAGTAACATCCTTCAATGTCAAATCTCGCTAGAGAGAACGCCAATCCGATAGCTTTTATCCTTCACCGATATCCTTTTGATTTATGTTAAACCGCTGTACTTCAACTGTGTTTTAAAAAGTTACTGTTTTACTCTATCCAAAGAAATTGTACTACTAAAAATATTTTATGTATCCCTTATAAATTTAGCGCATATATTTGACATATACTAAAATCATATATATTAGTATTATACATGCTCTTTATCATGTGGATACTGTATATACTAAAATTCTGTTTAATAATAATAATAATATTTTCTAAAATAAAAAATTAATAATTAATAAATATAGGTGGAGGGATATAAATAGCGTGGAACAACAGTAGACCATGCCTGTATTATCATTAAAATTGTTTATATTATTAAAGTTATTATTTTTTCTATTATAGCAATTAACTTTGATTTTCATTTAAATTATATTATCAGCCTGTTAAATAGTTAATGATGCGGTGACGTGACTAATGATTATTGATGTGACAAGCAGACCAAAACAATCTCGTTTTGATATAGTTGTTTTGACGTGCAAATTGTAAAAAACGACGTTATTTTATTGGTGAAAAAATATTAAAATATTACATTTAAAGGATTTTGATCTTGAATCTTTTGAAAACAAAGAATAGAACTTAACCATTCAACAAACTTAAGCTTTTATTAGATTGTAACAAAAATAAATAAATATCAAACTACACTTAAAGATTAATTTTTCAAAATCAATGTATTATTTATAATATAAATATATAAATTATTTTGTTTACATATTAATATATAATATAAATATACTATAAATAATATTAATATATATTACTTTTATATGAAAAATATATTATATTTAGAATATTATAAATAATATATATATATACACAGATATTTGTATTAAAACAATGTTATTTTGGTGTGACACTCACATCGGAATTATCAGTCACTTCACTAATTCATTAACGATTTAATGATTTAGTGATATAATAAGAATTAAAATCAAAATTAAGTGTTATAATTTGAAGAAATTGAAAATTTAATGGTACGAACAGTACATCACCCAAAGTTAAATGATATCTAATATTATTAACCTAATATTAAAATCAAATGGATAAAGATAATCTTTGGTGTATCTATAATAATAAACTTGAATGTTCTACAACTAGTCTTGTTGGACTATAGAAACATTTATTTTTCTAAGAGGACGGACCACACGAACTGTAATGTCCCGAATCTCGGGTTAGTAGTTTTAGTCAACCCGAAACTCGCAAGTCAAGCCAGTTAGACATCCTAAGATAGTTTGGAGCAGTTTATGAGAGTTTTGGGGCTTAAGGTTGGCCCAAGAGTTAAGATAATTGATTGTTTTAAAAGAGAGTTAGAAGGAGAATGATCAAAAGTGTAGTTTACCCATAGTTGGTTTTAAAGGTTAAAACCCCCCTTATTTCCAGAAAATTCATATGAAAAACCAAACCCATGCTTCCCAAAAATATCTTCTCTTCAATATTCTATCTTCCCCTCCAAGTGCTAACAAAAGATCAAAACTTTAAGGAATTCCAAGCCTAGATTGAAGAAACCAAGGTAAGAACCTTAATCCTCATCCCTTAAGCTTCATTTCAAGGGCCCAACTCTTAGGTTTTGGGTAAGGTTTGAGAAAATGTATTTTTGGGGAGTTGAAAAAAACCGAGTGTTTTAAGTTGGTTTTAGTAAATTTGAGTTGTATGGAGTGTTTTTAACATAGTTATTAAGCCATAGACAAGTTACTAACCCATATTTTGTTTTTGATTAACCAAAGAGGTGGGTGAAGTTCTAAAGAAAAGGATAAAGGTAAGGTGGCTCCTAGTTGAGTTGAGATAAGCTTTAGCAACCAAGGAGGCCAAATATCACACTCACAACTCTTTCATACCCTTAGTTGGTCATTAGAGATGCAAGAAAGCTATAAAGTTCAGTTTAAAGCATGATAAGTAAGTTTTAATGGTATATTTCATGTTTGATGTTATTAGTATGTTTTAAAGTCACCTTTATGACCCCCAAGATCAAATAAGACTTAACAATACATTGGAAAACCTTAAAGTAGTAAAGTTAGGGAGATTGGATAGCATTTTCATGCCAAAAAGGTAATTTTTAAAGGTTGGTATAGATATTGCATTAAGCGGTATCGATATTGTTCTTGAGATAAGCAGAAGATCGTGTTTTCGAGGAGCATTATCGATACACCTTAAAGTAGTATCGATACTGAGGGTTTGGTATCGAAATCAAAGGGCTTGGTATCGAGACTGAAATTCTAATAGCCATTTTTTGTATCAGTACTCAAGGGAGTATTGACACCTAAGGTCCCAATATCAATACTTCCGTAAGAATATTGATAATTCCCCTTTTTTAGCAAGTAATTCAGTATTAGGGTATTGATACCTTGAGTATGGTGTAGGGTATCGATACTACAGATAGGGTATTAATACTGTAAGGTCAGTATTGATACCAAGGGTTTGTTGAGGGTTGTGAAACAATAATATTTGCATAGGCAAGTGAGGGTATCGGTACTGTAAGACTAGTATCGATACCAAAGTTATGTTTTGGGCTTTAGAGCAAGGAGAATTATAAAGACAATATTGATACTGTAGGGTCAGTATCAATACCAAGGCTTTGAGTTGAGCAGTAAAGAAGAGACGTTTAGAGTAAGTAAGGTTTCCCAAAAACTGATAATTACTTCAAAATAAGACTACAAGTGAAAACAATAATTGAGTAATTTCAAACATAGAAAAAAATAAAGTATAATGAAATAAGACTAGCATTGATTAAATGTGTCACACCCCAAATTAGGGGCTAAGTTTTAGAAATTATAAGTATCGAATTAAAGTGCTATTTTGGAAGAAATGGAGGATTAAAGTGTAAAATCACAAAGTTAGCAGACCATTTTTTGAAGTGAAGGAAAATTCAGGAACTTGAACCTGAATTTTCTCATTTTCTAGACTCATTGAAAAATATATTATCCGATTTGGGTAAACTCAAATTATTTCCCGCCCCCCAAACTTAATCAAATCCCTTTCCCCGTCAACCTCCCTTAGTAGCCTTGATCCACCGTTGTCTGGGCATTGTTCGTCATTCCGACGCCATCTATAGACACATCGTCGACTGAAGAAGTAAGCCCAACCCCTAATTCACCGTGGAACAACATCTAATGTCGTAAAATGTGTCGTAAAGCTTCAAATTTTCCTCAACGCACCTCGATTTTTCGATGATTTCGATCGAACCGACAAGCGTCGAGTTTCACCGCCCTTTCCCTTAGGTTCTCCGGCCGGTTTTGCTCAAAACCCAAATGATGGGTCGAAACATTGTTGCTGTTTTCACCGACCACCGACAAGGGTAAGCGTTTCGAATCTTTTCTTCTAATTTTATTGGTTTTGGTTGCTAATTAAGGTTGTTTTGGATTGATTATGGTAATTATTAAACCAGGAATAAATCGACCACCCAGAATTGCCCTTGTCGCCGTGTGCGCGTAGGGATTGTCCACGCTCTAAGGAAGTCTCTAGAACCAGTCCAACCGGTCTAGATCGGCCCGAACTGGTCAACCCGGTTTGAACCAAAGCAAGTCAACCCGCCTGCCCGACCCATCTACCCGACCCAAACTGTTGATCTGACCTGAACCATTGACTTTGACCCGACCCGTTGACTTTGGTCAGAGTTGACCGTTGATCGTTCAGACTGTTGACTTTGACTAATCTGACCGTTAACCGTTGACTTTGACAAAAAAGTTAAAATTTCCAAAAAGCCCTATTTTATGATTTTTGACGTCTTAAATCCAAATCCAAAGTTCAATTTTGCCAAATTCGCATCTGGTAAGCCACTTTTCGATGTTTTACCTTCAGAATTTAATATGGCTTCTCAATTGAGTTCAGTTTATGACATAAATTTGGTTTTTTTGTATCTGAGGAATTATTGGACGTTGAATTCAAGTTTAAGGGTGAACAAATAGAGTTTAAATGGTCGATAGGTATGCCACAAAAATCGAGGTAATACAATACTACTTGTTTCATGCTTTATAGAACATGTTAGTATTGATTCCTGCATGGATAAGTATAATTGGTCACATGTATGTAGTGATTATTTCCTAACTCGATCAGAATATTATAAAATGTCAATAACCGGATATGACTTATATGGCTCGCTTAAGAAAATGGAAAATCAATTGGAAATATTAATAATAAGCTTGCTAATTCAATAATGAATAAATTGACTTCAAGATCTGTAATATTGATTAATTTCTTTTAAGGTTAAATATCGAGAATATTTGGATGAAATTAACCTCTAGTGTGCAAATGAGAAAAGTACTATGAAATTTAATGGAACTGGAATACTTTCAAGCTTAAGTTACCCGAAGTAATGCCAATGACGGAATTGAATGAAATTATGATAATACCCTTAAAGAGTAAAAAACAATGGATGGCTATTGATAATGGAGGTGACCTGAGAGCTCATGTCTTTATTTAATTGAACCTTAGAATCATCGATTTAAATTTTGTATCTATATTGGATTTATAGAAATGCCCTAAAGTGTAAAATGACCAAAATTCCCTTAAAATGTAAAATGACCTAAAGTGTTTCCAAGACCTGGAATGATTAATTACCTCAAGCTCTGAAATGAATAAATAAACCTTGAACACTGATACGACTATATTGTTTGACCAAGTTAAATGGAATGGAAGTATTGTATATATTCGAATTTGTAGAAATGACCGAATTACTCAAGAAATCCTATGCGAACAAGGTAGCTTTAAATACTAATTGAATTAAGTACCTCGATGACATTGAATTAAGTGAATAAATTGGATAAGTCTAGAAACACTGTCGATCTTACATGATGTATTGTACCTATGGGTTATGAACCACGAATTAAAGTACGTTGACAATTCCTGATATTGTTGCAATGTGGAAATGAAATAAAGATCATTGGAATATATATTCATCTTTTTAAGATATATTCAGCGATGATTCTAAAGGTGATCTATGGACAATAATTGTTGGTACTAAAGAGTGAATACACTAGAAGGACAACAAATGGACCGGTCGACATACATCAGTTCTGGGAGTTGTTCAAATCGAGTTATTTCTATAATCTGATAGATCAAAATAGATTGTAAATGTTCTGAACCTTCATTTTTCCCTTATCAACTCAAATCACTCCGATCATATTTGATCACACAAATAACTCATATGCAAAGAATCCTGATACCACATTTGGTTCAATTAGACTTAAAATCCTGATAGTTCAATTCATAATCCTGGATACCTTCCTGATCACCAAGTAGCTTTTAAGAATATTTGGATCCTCTAGTGTGTTCCTTATGTGACATGTAAATGTTTTACTTGTTTTAAAACATGATTTTCTAAAATCATTGATTTAAAGATTTACTAGCTTATGAACTATGACTACATGGTATATGTTATATGGTTACCTGTTTTCACTGGAAAATATGAATTGTTCCTGATTTATAGAATCATGGAATTTACTGGTTTATGAACTATGGTTTCATGTTCTCACGAGTTATACTCGAACTGTTTTATTGGGATATTATCTGGGTAGACTGGAGTATGGAGGTACTACTCTGATCAAGCTGGTAAATCCTTACAGACCTAAGGTGAACCTTGGGTAGGCTCTCAAGCCCCAACACATTCCCTTGGGTTAATCATGGAACTAATTATGTTGTACATATGGAGATTAATTATATGGTTTATTTCATTATCAGTTATGAGATATTACTATAGCACGATCCACATAATACTGTTTACTGTTAAAATTGATTTCTACTGGATTTTTATATGGGTAGGATTCTAGAGTATGGAGGTACAACCCTGATTTAGCTGGTAAATCTTTATGGACCTATGGATACCCTTTGGTAGGCCTATAGGCCCCAAGGCGTTTCCTTAGGTTGGCCCCCTTTGTTGTGTTCTTAGGGTAAGCCCTTATGGATGCAGTTCTGGGGAACTGCATAACGGTGTTTGGTTGGAGGGTTCTACTATGGTTCTGAAAATATGTTGTAAACCATTACTATTTTAAAAGATTTATATTTTTTCATTGGTTTTGGTTGGAACACACTAGATATCCTATTCGATCTCCTGAAAATTTGATACTATGAATGTTTCCTATGAACTGAGATCTTCATGGCTTCTACTTGATGAACCACCAGTGGAACCCCAGCTTATCCCGAAAACATGTATATTTCTGCTTTAAATAAGGAAATTTTATGGCTTTTCAATTATCTGCATGTTATGTAGCATCAACTCGTAGTATTGTATTATTGAGCTTCCCAAAGCTCATATTGTCACTCATCTTTTTAGGTTAAAAGAATCTTACCTATGTAGCTATCGACTTCAGTAAGGGAGTTCCTCTGGTGTTGCTTGTAGAGTACGGTGTATATGATTTGGGGCATGTAACTTGTATTTTTTTTATATCCGAGTTAGATATTCATTTTTTGTGAATATTAATAAATTTTTCTTTTATATTTATAAATTGTTTTATGTTTTTAATCGTTTTAATAAAAAATGTAATTTTTCGCTATTTTTAAGGTGAGTCGCTCCGGTGACCCTAATGTAACACCCCGAATCAGATCGGGTCATCCGCATCGGTCTTAGGGAGTTACAAAATGCTCGGGAAATGACCATGACACCAGGGTTTCTTTAGAAATCTAGTGGAGATAACAATATAGATGCAGTCCATATATATATCCTTAGGAAGTGTGCGACACACTTTAAGCTGGCTAACTAAGGTCGAGACATGACACTCGCGAGGGGTATGTTAGTCGGGATATTGTGTCCAATGAAGAGATTCAAGGGGCCATATCCTCGATAGACTAGAGGGGAGTGTGAGCTCCAAGATGGAGGCCCTCAGTCGTACCATGATGACTACCATAGAGTAGAGACTAGAATACTAAACTTGATAATATGAGCCTTTTAGTGATGCACTCTTAGTATGCTTTAGTTGTTAGTGTGGCGTTGAACTAGTTAGATCAGCCTTCGGATGTTTCCATTGGAAGGTTAGTAGATCGAGAAGTTTGAGAAGCCTTAGGGAGACCAAGGTCCAGATCTAGTGCAAAGCAGAGTACATCATCAAGTTTTGAAATGCATGTATATTCATAAACCCAGTTGTAAAGTTAGTTAAGAGTCGGTTTGTAATAATTTGAATGTAAATGTTTTATTTTTTTAGAGATCTAGTGTAAAGTTTCATTTATATTTTATGAAAGATTTCATTACAAAAAAGATTATTAAAATGCTCATTTAAAAGTAAAAGATTGAGAAAAAGTTTGGTCAGCCACTCCGGTGGTTCCATGTGGCACCCAGATTGGCCGACTACGTGTCATTCTGGTTTAGAGTGTTACATTTAGTGGTATCAAAGTAAAGTTTTAGACATTCATAGGATCTGAGGGTTAGTGTCGGTCAATGTTGGTATAGGATATCTGAGAACACCTATTTAGGCATTCCTAAAGAGTTATAATGTACTTCTGCATTTGAAATATTAGAGAGCTCATGCCCCAAAAAAGAGGTATATGATATCCGAGAACACCTGAAGCAAGTGCACGAAGCACTATTATGGCTGACTTAATGGGCACGAGGCCTAACACCCTCGAGGGGTGGGTTGACAGGTGTGATATCCTTACCCAGATGCGCCACAGTAAGTGAGTGAGGCACTTCGCTGACTTAAAGATAGGAAGAATATGAGATTAAGATAGTGATGATTATTGTGAAACCCAAGGGTTTAAAGAAAGTGTCAGCCATTAAGGCATATAAGGATTTCTATAGTGAAGGTTCTGTGGAGGAACCATAAGGTCAAGAAAGCAGTTGATTAGAATAGATGAGTATTAGATTAGAGTTGCACAGCAGAAGCATAGAGGTTGACATTAATGGAAGTTTTGACAAGTTCTATAAGGTCTAAGAATTGTCTATGCCCAGTGGATAGACGAGGTTATCAGGTTATGCTGTAAGTTAGCTCGAATAAGTAAGCTTAGTAAAGGAAATATATGATGTTAGCAGTGAGTTGTGGAGCATTGTAAGGATTCATGTACTCGTTATAATCTAGTTTGAGAGAGAGAGAGTTTTAGCAGATGATTTTAACATAGGGGTTGAATTTCTAGCCCTTAGAGTTAGATGTTCTAGTAGTCAAGATCTTTCGTAGATGCCCAGTAGAGTTTCAGAGCGAAAACTTTCTCTATAAAAATTTTGGTGACGAAATTTCTTGTAGGAAAAGAAATTTACAATACCCTGAATCTCGAGTTAGTAGTTCGATTCAACCCGAAACCCATAAGTTAAGCCAATTAGACCTCCTAAGATAATTTGGACCAGTTTATGAAAGTTTTGGGCTTAAGGTTGGCCCAAGAGTTAAGACAAGTGATGGTTTTAAAAATGAGTTAGAATGAGAGGACCAAAAGTGTAGTTTACCATATTTTGTTTTAAAGGTTAAAACCTTCTTCATTTCTAGAAAGTTCACATGAAAAACCAAACCCAAGCTTCCCAAAAATATCTTTTCTTCACTCTTCTTTTTTTCTTTTCCAAGAGCCAACAAAATATCAAAGCTTTAAGGAATTCCAAGCCTAGATTAAAAAAACCAAGGTAAGAACCTTAATCCTCATCCTTTAAGATTCATTTCAAACCCTAAATCTTAGGTTTTGAGTAAGGTTTAAGAAAATGAGCTTTTGGGGAGTTGAAATAAATCAAGTATTTTAAGTTTTTTTTTAGTAAATTTGAGTTGTATAAAGTGTTTTTAACATAGTTCCCAAGATATAGACAACTTAGTAACCCTTAGTTTGTTTTTGATTAACCAAAGAGGTGGGTGAAGTTCTAAAGAAAAGGATAAAGGTAAGGTGGCTCCTAGTTGAGTTGAGAGAAACTTTAGCAACCAAGGAGGCCATGTATCACACTCACAACTCTTTCATACCCTTAGTTTTTCATTAGAAATGCAAGAAAGCTAAAAACTTTAATCTAAAGCATGATAAGTAAGTTTTAATGGTAAATTTAATGTTTGATGTTATTAGTTTGTTTTAAAGCATTCTTTATGGCATTTTCGTACCAAAAATGGTATTTTCAAGGGTTGGTATTGATACTGCATGAAGCAATATTGATAATGTTCTTGAGAGAAGCTTAAGATTGAGTTTTTGAGAAGCAGTATCGATACCCTAATTTTTAAGATAAGGGTTATCAGATTGAGTTTGGAATCAAAACCAAAGGGCTTGGTATCGAGACCGAAATTCCAATAGCCATTTTTGGTATCACTACTCAATGGAGTATTGATACCCAAGGTCCCAATATCGATACTCTCAAGTTCCAGTATCGATACGTCCCCTTTTCTTAGCAAGTAATTCAACATTAGGGTATTGATACCTTGAGCAGGGTATCGATACTACAGAGAGGGTATTAATATTGTAAGAAGGGTTTGTTCAGGGTTGTGAAGCAAGAAAATTTGTAAAGGCAAGTGAGGGTATCATTACTGTAAGACCAGTATCGATACCAAAGTTATGTTTTGGTTTTTACTGCAAGGAGAATTATAAAAGCAATATCGACACTATAAGTTCAGTATATATACCAAGGCTTTGTGTTGAGCAATAAAGAAGATACGTTTAGAGTAAGTAAGGTTTCCTAAAAGCTTATAACTACTTCAAAATAAGACTACAAGTGAGAACAATAATTGATTAATTTCAAACATAGAAACGCAAAAAAAGTATGATGAAATAAAATAGCTTTGTTTGAATGCTCAGGAAACAACCAAGACACCCGAGTTTTTTTAGAAAAATAGTGGAGTCGAAAGTATAGATGCAATCTATATATATCCTTAGGAAGTACGCGAGGCACTTTAAGCTGACTAACTAAGGCCGAGGCCTAACATTTGTGAATGTTGGGTTAGTTGGGGGGTATGGTGTTTGATATAGATATTCTAGGAGCCATATCCTTGGTAGACTAGAGAGGTGTGTGAGTACCGAGATGCATCCCCTCAGCCGCACCATGATGTCCACCATAAAGTAGAGAGTGAGTATACAAGTATACTCACTTAAGGAGAGCATAGCAGAATAGTAGACTTGATAGCATGAGCCTTTCATTGATGCACTGTTAGTATGTTTTAGTTGTTAGTGTGTCATTGAGCTAGTATCCTCAGCCTTCGGATGTTTTCGTTGATAGGTTAGTAGATCGAGAAGTTTAAGAAGCCTTCAAGGTCCAGATTCAGTTTAGAGTAGAGTACGTCATCAAATTTTTAAGTGCATGTATATTCATAAACCCAATTGTAAAGTTAAGTTGTATAGTCAGTTAAGAGTTGGTTTGTAATAATTTGAATGTAAATGTTTTTTTGGAGATCCCGTGTAAAGTTTCAGTTATATTTTATGAATGATTTTATTATGAAAAAGATTATTAAATTGGTATTTTTCAAGTAAGAGATTGAGAAAAGTTTGGTCAACCACTCTGGTGGTTCCCTGTGGCACTCGGATCAATCGATTATGTGTTGTACTGTTCTAGGGTGTTACACAAACAATACAATATTAAAACAAATGTCTCTTTAGGGTTATAGGCCAATTACTGTGGGAAATATGCATAATTATTTCCCATCGATATTTGCGGGTGATTTTGGGATAACAACTTGACCGCATATACTTCGGTTGCATTTTAAATTTGAGTCGAGTTATAAAATAGAAGTCGAATAATAACTTGAAGACGAGCGCAAGATTTCATGTTATGGGACAAATTTCTAAAGTTTTATGAGGGAACAAATTGATAAAATTTTAAGAGGGCAAACACAAATTATCAATAGAGAATATAAAGAAAAAAATCTAAAATATATGATCATTTGAAATTTTCAGGAGGGGCAATTGCATTCAGCCTCCCCCTTCGATCCATTCCTAACTCAAATAACTCAATTTTTAATAGTTAGTGGAATAATTTTCAAGTTTGAGTCGAGTCCCTCATCTTTGTATGATATATGTATATCACATATGAAAAAGTAAGAAAAAATATATATGTATTGTATATGATTATAGAAAGTCGTTTAAATTGGAATCAAATAATTCTATAATATTATAAATATTTACAATTAAATTTAAACATAAACTTGAACAATTCAGCTAAACTCAAATTTTATAAACTAAAATCGACTTGAAAAATATTCAAATAAAATTTGAGTTATAAATAAGACTCATGAACTTAAATAACTGGAAAAAAAATTATTCAACTTGATCTCAGAGTTAATATAAGACGGGTGTGGTACATCCCTTTTCTACAAACAAATCCAAGCAAATTAATTAGCATTCGTAATATGAATTAATGAAGACTTATCAAAGTTGGAATATAACAATCATCATGGAATTACTTGTCATTCCCCGTAGGCTTAGAATTTTCTCACTAAATTTACAACAACTTGACATAATTTAACAATCACAATTACTTGCATTCAAGAGCGCACGATTTTCTATTTTCCACCTAATTCTATGTATATTTATTTATTTATTTTTCAAATGAAGACTGATAGTGAATTAATTTTTTATAACTTCAACACTATTTTTTAAAAAAATTATTATTTTACTCTATTAAAAGAAATTGTACTACTAAAATTATTTTATGCATCCCTTATAAATTTAGTATACGTGTTTAACATCTACTAATTTATATATATATATATATATAACTTTTTATGGGGATATTATATATTAAAATTATGTTTAAGAATAATAATAATATTTTCTCATAATAAAAAATTAATAATTAATAAAAAAACTAAGATAGAGTGATATAAAATGGTGTGTAACAATTGTAGATCATACCGATATTTGTAAGAGAAATATCTTTAATATTCATACAAAATTAAATAGAGATAGATAAAGATTATCCCTTGGTGGATTTATAGACATAAACTTGAATCCTGCAACCAGTCTGATGGACGGCTAAATATGTAATTGAATATTAGTTTGTTGGACGACTAAATATGTAATGGAATACAACGTTTGATGAAATGTTTGTGCGCGTTTGTTTATGTTCGTTTATTAAGTTAAAAAAATTTGAAATGTTTGGTTCATTTATATTCATGAACAAACTTGTTTATTGACTCATTTATAAATTCGACTATCGACTCCTTTATTGGTTTGTTTACTCGGTTCTTCTTTTTCTGTTATCTTTTTTATATTTTAAATATTAGTGAAGATATGTACTAAATTGAATACATGGTGAACTTTGAAGTTCATTCATTTAAGGAGCTTGAGGATTAGTAACATAATTTTATCAATATGTCAACAAGTTCACAATCTTTATGTGAATATGTTCACGAACGGTAAAGGAACATGTTCACAAACATTAAACGAACATATTTATGAATGTTAAATGAACATGTTCGTAAACGTTAAACAAACCGAATATGAACATTTTCAAAAATAATAAACGAACACAAATACACTATTAAAATTTTAAACGAACATAAATCAAATATAAATAATTTTAAAAATAAACAAACAAACAATAATATAACTATTCGTTCAAACTCAAATCATTTACATTTGCACAAAACATTTCTTTTTCTAAAAGGAGGGGCCACACAAACAACTCAATGTTAAAACAAACGTGTCTTTAGGGTTATAGGTTAATTATCGAGGGAATTTTCCACAATTCTTTCCCATCGAATTTGCGGGTGATTTGGGGATAACAATTAGACCGCATGTACTTTCAGTTGCATGTAAGACCACATGCTTTTCTTTTTTTTTTTTCATTTCAATCTTATCAATTTTTTTTATTAATTTTGAATAAGTATAAGGTAGTATTTGTTCAAAGATAACTATCAACCTTTTGACATTGAACACTCATACCTTTAACATTTTTATACTCGAACCCGATTACTCAAGAAATAATAACAATTCTTTTACCACGAGCCAGAGACTACTTGATTCATGTATTATTCAATTATTCAATTCTGTTTGGCACGTCCTTTTTATACGAACGATTACAAGGCAAATGAATTAGCATTCAAAATATGAATTAGTGAAGACTTGAAGACTTTGAGAGTCAAGTCACCAAATCAAAGTTGGAATATCACACCCATCATGGAATTACTTGCCACAGCCCATTGGCTTTCAATTTTCTTACTAAATTTCCAACAACTACACATAATTTCTTGATCACAATTACCTGCATTCAACAAGTTAAACTTAATATTTTATTTTATTTTTAATAATAATATAATCTTTTTATAAATATAACATATTGACATTTTATAACTCTATTTCTTGAGAGGTATATTATAACAGCCCAAATCAGATTTTGAATATCCAACACATTAGTGAGTGTCGCATTCAAATCGTCAAATTAGCCCCATCCATACTAGTCCAAAACTTGACTAAAGCTCGATCCAAGAACTTTAACGACTAAAAGATAATGTGAAATACTCATTAAAACATGGTAAATTATATCATTGATCATCTACTTATTTAGATTTTTACTTTTGTCACCAATCTTTCACTTTTATCAATCAAACTACATAATTATTTAATTGCAGTCAATCAAGCCACTAAACATTAATAGTTGATGGAAATACTTATGTGGCAGTTAAATAGTTTGGTATAAGTACACATCTAGTCCCTTTTCTTTACATATTCTTTCAATTTTTCATTTGTTTATATTGATCTAGTCGATAATATTTTTTTTATTTGTGATTTTTAGTATGAATACCTTCAAAAATAAATAAACGAACGAATATAATATAATAAATTTAAACAAATATGAATTAGACATAAATACTTTTAAAAATAAATAGATGAACATCAATATTATACTTCGATCCAAAATTATTAGAGTTTTACAATTTAACCTTTAATAAAAGAGAAAATAACCTCAGTGACCAAAAATGCCTTATAATATACGATTTTAACCAACGTTTTTTGGATTTGCCAAAATGACCAACTAAATCGCAATACGATCGATAATTTGCAACGCGATCTCTAGTATCGCAAATCAGTTTCCAGATTTGCAACGCGATTCTGACTATCGCATTGCGATTTTCCAAATTCGCGTTGCGATTTTCCGAATTCGCGTTGCGATTTTCTGAATATCGCAATGCGAATATGTAAATCGCAATGCGAGTATGACTATCGCAATGCGATTCTGACTATCGCAACGAGATTCTGACTGTCGCAACGCGATGCTGACTATCGCAATGCGATTTTCAAAGCGCCATTATTATCGCAACGCGTATTTTTTTTCAAATTTCAAACACGAATATTAATATATCGGAACACTGAACCGTCCACAGTATATCCCGTAATCGCAACTCATAACCTAAAACCCTAAATCACAACTCAATCCCATCTCCATCTCTCACTCTCAAAGGCGACATCCGTCCCCATCTCCGACGAAATCAGTCTCCATCTCCGGCGAAATCTGTCTATCTCCATCTCTCAGAGCCACCCTCACAATCATTCACGGTCAGAAATGGAAAATCAACCAAATCAACCACCGAGGGTTAGCTTTTTTAATTATTTTTATTTGGAAATTTTTGCATTATTATTAGGTTTTTCATATTGAAATTGATGATAACTTTACTGGTAATTTCAATAATTGATTAACCATTTCATTTAGATTGCTTATTAAATTCATTCGATTGTTGCCAATACTGCTAAACTGTTTAGTCTTTAAACCCTGTGAATTTAGTATTTGTCTTTGTTTTGTTTTGGTTGAAGTAATGCAATCCATTCAAGTTTCAATTTTAGTATTTGAAACCGAGAATCGCAACTCGAAATGAAAATCGCAACGACAGAATCGCAATGCGATTTTAGTTTTGAGTTGCGATTTTCATTTCGCGTTGCGATAGTCAAATTCGCGTTGCGATAATCATTTTCGTGTTGCGATTTTCATTTTTGTGTTGCGATTTTAAGTTTCAGAAACTATTCTTCTTCTACAAATTGAAACTGAATGAATTGAATTACTTCAACAAAAAAACAAAGACAAATACTAAATTCACAGTGTTGCAAATTTAAATTGAAGAATAAACTACTACTCTTTATGTTATTGTTCTTGGTATATCACAGTGTAGTTTTTGGTATATCTAACTTGGTATGTTATTGTTTTTGTAGAACTTTTATTCGGCTCAATTGACCTTAAGAAATAAATTAAGCCTGGCCAAAACAATTGCGTCGAAGCTTTCACGTGCACAAAGAAAAATATTTGAGGATACTTGCTTCGGTCCATGGCTGAAAGTACAACATCCGGGTGGAGATACTATGTTGACCCATCTGTTTCTTCAAACCATGACTAGCGATCTACTAGAGACTATACAACGTCATGATGAAGAGATATGGTTTGATTTTCCACCGGCGTATACGTGTTTTGGGCGGGAGGAGTTTTGCTTAATCACCGGTCTACGCTTCGGACACGATGATGTAGGTCGGTACACTAGACATATTACCCGCCTATCATGGTTATCCCGGGTTTTTCCTGAGCTGTCAATGGAGAAGCCGAATTTACACTTGGAAGACTTGACGAGATTATTGAATAAGAAACATTGTTTTACTCGGAGGATGACGTCGATTGTCCGGTATGCCTTCTAATACTTTTGCATGCCGGCTTTTTAGGCAAAGAGGCCAGACAATATATTCCTAATTATCTAATTAAATTGGTAGAGGACCTAAATGCATGGAACATATTTCCGTGGAGTTCCTATCTATAGAAAGCTATATGGAATAAGTTGTCATCTGCCCTTGATGATCGAAAAAGTTTGCATGGCGATGGTTCCAAATACACTTTGTCAGGCTTTATTTGGGCCTTTAAGGTACGAATTTTTATATGTTTCCAAAATTATTAATTATTATTTAACAATTACTAAGTTTGTTATTATTGTTTGTAGATTTGGATATTTGAGGCCTTTCCTGCCATGCAGACATATGCATTAAAACTTCTAATGATATTCCTAGGGCTTTCCTGGAAGAGGAAACGGACCTTGCAACATTGGGAAGTTACTACCGTAACGACAATAATAATGTAATTAACACAAATACTACCATATGTTTATAAACAAGTTATTACTAGTACACGTTTAACTTTGTTTGAGCTTTTATATTGTTAGGAGTCCAACACTCCATTATAGAGGCTGACCCCACGGAAGCTGAGCTTGCCACTGATTGTGGCAAGCTAGTAAGCATTTTTTGATGGCACGGATGATGAGCAGCCTCAACTTCGAGAGCCATCACCTCACCTAGAGCCATCACCTGATCGACCCGACTATACACCTCCACAACGAGAGCCATCACCTATTCTGTCACATCATCGAGCCTCTCCACCATCACCTCATGAAAGGCGACCAACAAAGATGCCACGACGTTTATCTCCCTGTTTTCCACCTCCATGGGATGAGTTAGGGGAGTTACGTGATGAGGTCAATGCCTTGCGTGAGGAGGTCAGTACTTTACGCGATGACAATGGTGCATGGCGTTGGTGTCTACTTTACGTGGTGAGGTAGCCGCTCTACGTGAGATGGTAGCATCGTTGCAGAATGAGGTTCATACTCTACACAACGAGGTAATTTAATATTTTTCATATTTAACTTGATGATAAATTTACTCGTAATTTCACTTAGAGATTAACCATTTCACTTAGATTGCTTAGTAATTCATTCGGTGCTGCCAATACTGCTAAACTTTTTATTCTTTAACCCTGTGAAGTTAGTATTTGTTTTTGGTTATCTTTTGGTTTGAAGTAATGCAATCCATTCAAGTTTCAATTTGCAGAAGAAGAATAGTTTACTTTCGCAACGCGAAAATGACTATCGCAATGCGAAAATGACTATCGTAACGCGAATTTGACTATCGCAAGGAAAGAATCACAATGCGAAATGAAAATCGCATTACGATTCTCTCGTTGCGATAGTCAAATTCGCGTTGCGATAGTCATTCGTGTTGCGATTTTAAGTTTCAGATTCTATTCTTCTTCTGCAAATTGAAACTTGAATGAATTGCATTACTTCAACCAAAAGACAAAGACAAATACTAACTTCACAGTGTTGAAAATTTAAGTTTCAAGAATAAACTACTACTCTTTATGTTGTCATTGAACCTGCACTAAACCTATATGTTGTCCTTTTAAATGTTTATATAAGTGATTACTTCTGGAATGTTATCTGATGCATTTTGTGAACAATGATAGAATAATGACTTGGGTGAATACCGTGCAAGTTTTAAATATATTTTTCTTTTTTTTTCACTGTTTAATATCATGTCTGTTTATTTACTTATTTATGTATTAATTTATTTTTAGCGGCCCGCTAAGGTGGATGCTCTACGTCGGGTTTTTCTTGCAAGACGGAGTTCACGCATCAGACGGCGTGCACGTGCCATTAAGTCTCCGTTCACCCCAATAGTGTGAAGAATCCGTAAGAAAAACCCGACTCACCTGTCATCGTTCAAGAGGCCTCCCCTATCGTTCAAGAGGCCCCTATCATCCCTCAAGAGTCCCCTCCCACCATTCATGAGGCCACTGTCATCGTTGAAGAGTCCCTCCCAACATTCTAGAGCCCGATTCACACGGCATAATATATCGAATTATTGAGAAACCCCCTCACGTGCCGGACATGATGGATGACTGTTGGCTTTCGTATAAGTTACCGGCCAGTACCATTCCGGCAGATGAAGTGGAGAGGAAACAACTACCAGAAACAATTCTGGATAATACCCTTTGGGCTAAGACCGTAGTTGATTTTTATCTACATGAGCGGAGCCAAGGGTGTTATGCTGACATATACAAACTCAACGATGATATGCATTTGTTGATTGAACGGTCTTGGTGGGGTGTGTTATTAGGGGTTGAAGACAATGGCTATTTCGATGGGGGGTAAGTCTTATATTTCTTCTTATATTTCATTTTGATTAACTTTTTTTAAAATTTATGTAATTCACTAATATATGTCTTTTTTTGTAAAACAACATATTGATGCATGGGTGTCACGTCTTCTAATAGTAAGGAAATTGAAGAAAAATAAAAATAAAAAAAATATGCGATATACAATTATGCTGACGTCTTTTCACGAGTTCACTTGAAGAATCAACGACAGGAATCATATGTGTTGGCTAATGGACAAGCTAAACTTTATCATGCATGGTGGGAGGTCGATAAGGTTAGTATTTATTTTTTTTAAATATTTTAAAAGGTGTTCATAAATAAGTGCGCAATTTGAATTATTACTTATGATTGCAGGTGTTTATCCCTGTTTTGGAACGTACTCATTGGCTTCTCGTCGAGCTTCAGCTCCCATCCCTGAAGACAATAGTATATGAAAGCATGATAAATTACTTATCATTGTCTGATTTGAGAGATATTATTAAGGTATCGACCTTTTAAATGTGCTCCGTCAACTATAATAACTGGGCGCATGCAAGTAATAAACGAACGAATCTACAAAATCATATACACAAGAAATATAATCATTTAAATGTGAAATGCATGTAACTAACAAAAATGAGTCAACAAAATTATATTGATTTACTAACTGCAGCACCAATGGCGATAAACAACAACTCAAAGCGTCAATCTCTATCTGTTTTGATATGAGTTACCGACCCAGGATTTTTCAGCTTTAAATTGTGACAATAAGCCGGCAGTTGGGAAAACGATGCTTCTGGCGACCCGCTCAACAATTCCAAGGCATAACATTTAGCTCTCCAAGCTTGAGAATATGAGATACTAATCTTAAACCGAGCATTCATGTCAGTCATAATTTCATGACCCCGATATACCATGCCATTCAAAAACATTAACTCAGCCAGAAAACCACCCAACACCTTTTTGTTTGCCTGTCTATGGTGAGGAAAAACTTGGGTTCTTGAACATGTATGTTTATCAATAAAAGTCCTAACTTGAAACATTTCGCAAATCTTTTATCCTCTTTGCAATCATACGCCATGTACAGTTTTTGTCAATTATACACCTTGTTTCGAAACGATCTTTGCTTGATTTGTTAACTTTTAGTTGATAGCCATCTTCCACACATTTCGTATACAAAACTATCTTCAAGTCTTCCTTTATATCAAAACAATCATCTTTCTTGATACGAATAATTTTTGTGTAACAATCAACTGCTATTTTTACCAACTCTTCTTCCGGTATCTGAAGTAATTCTGGCATATTCCAGTTATACTCCCGTGGCATTTTCTTCGGGGACTTTCCTTCGAGGATTTCTTTTTCTTATTTTTCTTCTTCAGGGTTATATGAATTACAGAATGGATGTTCAACATGTTCATTCACAGTCGTAACTTCCTCCTCATTATCATCAACAACATCTTCCTCGACAGCGGCTGTTTCATCATCAAAATTCGGGTATTGATCAATATCAAAATCATTACACGCAGGGTCTGTTTCTTCTTCTGAAATATCATCAAAATCCAAGTATTGACCAAGATCAAAGTCCGGGTATTGACCAAGATCAAATTTCGAATACCGACTAGTACTCACAATTTTTTCTGTTGGCTCATCATCGTCTAACTGGTTAATACGAAAACCGGAATTTGGTGCTGAAAAATGATTGGGATTTGGATTAGGGAAAGGTTGTGGGTTTTGAGATTGTGTTTGGTATTGGAAATGTGGTGAAACAAAATTTGCTTGGTGATGAAATTGTGGTGGAACTATTAAATTTTGAGCACCATAAACTGGGGTTAAAAAACATAGTTGATTACTACCTTTTCTCTGATAAATTGTGATGAATCGTTCAACATCTTCATTGTCGGTAACAAATAAACTTTACCTTTTCTCTGATAAGATAGCCTAAATCCACTTAAGGGCTCTAAATTCAATTTATTTGCAACACGTAACATTAGAGTTTCATAAGTTAACTTTTTTAATGATAGTTTTAGTTGAAGATTCATGGGTAAAGGCATATATTGTAAAACACCATGAACATTCTCCCATGACCCTCCAAAACACAAATCTATCCAAACATGATCAACATTAGATGATTTCATTATTGTAAATTAATTTACTAAACAAACGAGTTGCGAAACTAAAACCTGTTGCTGGATGGGGAAGGATGTCGTTGGATATAGGAACGGATGTCGCCGGAGAGAGTGATAGATGGAGATGGAATGATTTACGATTTAGGGATTTAGGTTATGAGTTACTTCTGCTGCGTAGTTATATACCCAAAACATTTGTGTTGCGAAACTAAAACCTGTTGCGAATTTGAAATTCAGTGTTGCGACAGTCATAATCACGTTGCGACAGTCAGAATCGCGTTGCGATAGTCATAATCGCATTGCAATTTACATATTCACATTGCGATTTACATATTCGCATTGCAATAGTCGGAAAATCGCAACGCGAATTTGGAAAATCGCAATGCGATAGTCAGAATCGCGTTGCGAATATGGAAACTGATTTGCGATACTGGAGATCACGTTGTGAATTATCGATCGCATTGCGATTTAGTTGGTCATTTTGGCAAATCCAAAAAAAGTTGGTTAAAATCGTATATTATAAGGCATTTTTGGTCACTGAGGTTATTTTCTCTTAATAAAATTCTAAATCGTTATAACTCTTTTACCTTAAAAATATATTTCATCTTTGAAATTTATCTTAATTAAATAGGTGCCGCAAGCTGAAGTTTCATTGTGCTATTCAACTCTTATGTGGCCTTCTATTGATAATACTTTGCATATAAATTAGATATATAATTATACAAGTACACACGTTCAAACAAGTAATAAATAAAATTGTCTTCACAATTTGAGTTAAAAAAAATTGAGTTATTCGAGTTGACAAGTCGTATTTTACAATTTGAACTTAACATAAATTTTTTTTGAGTCGAATAGAGTTTAAAATATTCGAGATTCTATACTAATTTTATTATAATTATTTATAGTATTATGGCAATTATTTGTTCCAATTTTTTGACTTTATCTAACCATACTATATATTATATTCTTTCATATTATAATGTTATTTAATATATTAAATACAATCTAAAATATGAAATATATTCATAATATTATATTTTATAGAAAGTGTTTTGAGGGTAAAATATTGATGAGAGTATAAATGAGTCAAAGAATTGATGTGAATAAAGAATTTACAAACAATTGTAGTCAAAAGACCAAATTAAGTAAAATGAAAATTTAAGGGACTAAATAAAAAAGTGAGTACATATTTAGTAAAAAATAATAATTGAAGTTACATAGGTTTTCTATTGTAGTATATGAGCATGTGGTTCAAATTTGGTAAAAAAAAGGACTTAAAATAAATCACAAATTGAAGGAATAAGGAGATTATGAAAAATTGAAGACTTAATTGAAAACCAAAAAAAAATGTTATCAAAAAGAGGAATTGAAAGTACACACATATTTTGCTATGGTTTAGTAGCATGTGGCTCAAATTCGGTAAAAATTGACTCAAAATAAATGACGTATTGAAGAAATAAGGAAATTATGAAAAATTAAAGGACTAAATTGAAAAATAAAAATTTTTCTTATCAAAAAGATGAAATGGAAGTATACATGTATTCTATTATGTTTTAAGAGCATGTGGCTCAAATTTGATAAAAAAGTGACTTAAAATAAATGACGCATTGAAGAAATAAGGAGATTATAAAAACTTGAAGGACTAAATTGAAGAATAAAAATATTATCTAAAAGAGGAATTGAAAGTATACATATATTCTCCTATGTTTTAGGAGCATTTGGTTCAAATTTCATAAAAATGGACTTAAAATGAATGAGGAATTGAAGAAATAATGAAATCAATGACTAAATAATAAATATGTCAAAGTACTTAGTAAATTTTTTTATTTTTCAAGTAATTCGAAAATTCAAAATTTAAACTCGACTCAAACTCAAAAATCAAATTTATAATTCGAATGGACTTGAATAACTCGAAATTGAAAAAAAATGATATTTCGATTCTAGTCTTTCTCATCCGTAATTGGGCTAATAAGTATAGAACCCATTATGTTCGACAAAGCTACTAGGAAATTAAAAGGTTATGGATCCGTCAGCGAAGAGGATCCTTTGTGCTTCCCTTACCATACGGGAAATCACAAGGGATTAACACTTGAAATATCTAAAGGATAAAAGAATAAACAAACTATTTAAACGGTATTGAACGAACATATTTTATATTTTAGATTCATTTGTTTATTTTTAAATTATTTTTTTCTTGTTTAAAATTTCATCTATATCTATTTTTTTAAATTATATGCATGATATATTCAATTACTTAATATTTATAAGTAAGTTTGTTCAGTGTTTATAAATGAGCGTGTTTATATACACTAGACAAAAATATTCTTGAATATATTTAAAAACCAATATCTTGTGGGGACACAAGCATACATATTACCAGGACAATGATAAAGAAGATCATACCTGATAACAGGAATAACACATGCACCATGCAATATTACTGGAAAAAATACTAAATTGTATGTTAGAGGATCCATGTATCATTTGAAAGCATGGTGAAAGAAACTAGACAATCTAATGATTGATCTCAGCTTAGAACAAAGTCATGTACCTTTCACTCGAGAAATGAGAGGTTCAATAAACCGATAAAACCTTCCACTATACTAAAAGGAGTATCGAGTGTACAAAATACATGCTGACAAACTGATCTTCAAAGGGTGTCGGAGGCAGAAAATTTCCCAAACGGTAAAACTCATATTGGGGAACACTGCCGGAGAAAAGAAACAACTCTACTATACTAGATGTTTGTAGGAGGAGACTTCAGAAACTAATGAAAATTTGTACTTTTATATTCAAACAGAAAATATATATGTCTCAATAAATTTATCGGCTCAATGGTTCTAGATGAACTTCTATTAGTCCAGAATTTTGTAAACTTGATAGTTTGGAAGTGTGGACTAAGTTTAAAAGGTCAATAGAATCATCTTCTTTAATGTTGCCCAGTACCCGATTGTCTTTCCTAAAAATCGATCCCTCCACCTCTGTCTTTCATGATACTCCAAATAAATTACCATCAATGTACCAGCCAAGAAATAAATTATTAATGCCCAGCTAGGTTCATAAACATTTTTCCTTTTTATCTTTCTCCTAAATGTTTCAATCCAGTGAAAAGGGCTAACATTAGCACCTCTACCAACGACTACATGGAAATACCCCCAAATAATCCTCTTTGAGGAAGCCTCCTCACCATTGACAGGTTTCTTAGGCCTGAGGTGCGCAATCACTAGTTGCACACAGACCAAAAATATAGCAGTGATCCCAAACTTAACATGTAATGAGCTGACAAAGAAACCATGAAGTTCAGCAACTGCAAAAAGAATAGCAAGTAGGACAATTGGTATTCCTGAATACTGTAGGTAAATGTGAATTTGGTACTATCCACCACATTTTTTATGTTTATGGTATCTAGCATCTAATACTCCGCCACAAAGCAGAATATCCCTAGCAATGAACAATCATAAATCCATGTACATCTAACACCAGTTACAAATCTTGGTCAGCCTTAGAAGAACTACGCATAAGCATCACTCGTACTGGCCCGTAACCCATGACAGAATGCATATTTATCTTACTAACTTGGAACCCATTGCCCAAATTACTCTAAGAGGAGTTGTTGGATCATGAATGTTCTTGCATTCTGGCTTCTTGTTATGACTAATGCATGATGGCTTAAAGGTTCATGTGAATTCCAAAGTAATGGTATCATATTCTGTAATACCCCGAATTTTGGGTCAGTAGTTCATGTTAACCTGAATTGGTTAGGTCAAGCCCAATAGATCTTCCAAGCCAAGCCAGTTCAGACCAATTTATAAGAGAATTGGGCCCAAGTTTGGCCCAAGAGTTAAAACAAGTGATGACTTTAGATTGAGTTTTAAAGGTGAAGGACCAAAAGTGTAGTTTATGCATGGCTTGTTTTAATGGATGAAAACCTTTATGTTAAGAGGATTTTCACGTGAACTTTACCCATTTATTTCCTCTTCTCTTTTTCTTATTTTTCCTCTTCAAGAGCAATATAAAGGAGGAAGTTTTGTGAATCTCAATCCTAGTTAGAGTCAACCAAGGTAAAAGTTTTTATCTTCATCGATCCTCGGAAGAGGGTACTTATTTCTTTATCGTCACTTTATTCAGCTGACGATAATCTATGCATAATCGCATCGATCCATCATTCTTTTTAACAAAGAGTAATGGTGCGCCCCACGGAGATATACTCGGTCTAATAAAACCTCGATCAAGTAGCTCCTACAACTGAGCCTTAAGCTCTCTAAGTTCCGTTGGAGCCATTCGATAAGAAGCCATCGAAATAGGAGCAGTACCTGGAAATCTATCAATCTTAAACTCCACTTCTCGATCAGGAGGTAATATGGGTAACTCATTAGGAAATACATCAAGGAATTCCTGAACTGTCAGATTATCCTATAATCGAACTTCAGATGTCCAAGTATCAATCACATTTGCCAGAAAAGTTGTACAGCATTTTTCCATTATTTTTGTTACTGTCATTACTGATATCACGTTAGGCAATGATTTTATTTTTTTCTTCTATTACTATTATTTCGAAGCCTTCTGTATTTTTTATAAATAATTTTTTCATGCAATAATCTACCCAACCATAATACTGAGATAACCAATCCATGCCCAATATGATTTCAAATTCGTCAAATGGCAACTCCATAAGATTTGTTGGGAATAAAACCCATTGAATCTTTATCGACAATTTCTACTAATCCGTGTAACTCTGGAACTATGCACCAACATATTCGTAGCTATCATATCACTATCGATGGGTTCTAACGGAATACATATATATCTCTGACTAATTTCGAACTAACATAAGAATGCGTAGAACCTTGATCAACTAAAACAAATACATGCTCATCATATAGATAGAAAATACTTGCTATGATCTCTTGGTCATCACTATCCTCATTAGTCTTTATATTGTAGATTTTGGCTGGAACGCGTACATCGGACTGGGAGGCTATCTCTGAATATACCCTCCATTTGCCTCTTCCTTGACCACTTCTCTGGGATACTGCCACTGATTGCTCTGTTTAAACAGATCTCTCTCCTACCATATATCAGTCTCTCATAAAATGATTGGTGTCTCCATAGCGGAAATAAGCTCCTGATCCTGCTTTACATATGCAGGGTGATATTTTCCACACGGTTGACATAATGGGAACTGTCCCTATGACTGAGCTGATCTACCAGCTTCCGTAGCTACTGTCTGTGTCTGACGAACTTTTTCTTTTACCTCAGACCCTCTGTGACCGAAAGCACTACCTTCTGATTTTACTCTGGTACTGATATCCTAAACCACGACCCCTTTTAGACACAGACAACGATGATGCTCCTGATCTCTTGGACTATCGTCTCTGATTGATCATAAATTTTTCATCTTGGGTCATTTCCAAATATTTTTCTTTATTTATCCCTTCTTGAAAAGTGGTCAGATTCAAAATCAGCAGAAGTTCCTTCAATCGGGGGCGAAGACCTCGAATAAACTTTTGTCATACATCTTTCTCTCTGAAGACCATCTTTAAAGCATATCGAGCAAGTTTATTAAACTCACACTCATATTTATATAAATAAGTATGTTCCTCTGGATCAAATTGAAAAAGTCTTGCTTCATCTTAATAATAAACTGCTCCCCGATATTTTTCTTCTGGAAAGCCTCTAGAAAGAACTGCCAAGTAATATGATCTGCAGGGACACATGTCGTAACATTAGTCCACCAAATATGGGCCTGACCCCGCAACAATGAGATTACGCCCTCCAGTCGTTCCTTGTCTAAACAGTGAAGACTATCCAACATGAGCTTAACATCGTTCAACCACATGTCTGCCACAATCGGGACCTCATTCACTTTACCTTTAAACTTGGAAGCTTCTAGACTCTTTAATTCTTTCAAAATTTTCACCCTCAGGGTGGGAGGAGGGGTAGATGTTGTTGATGGTTGATATCTCGCCAAAATAGCCTCTAACACATGTAAGAATACCCTTTGATCTGGAGTGGCCACTCCCTGATGTGCCTCTGCTCTCGGCTGATAAGGTGTATTCTCAACCTTATTACTACTTTCACTATTGGTTCCCTCTGGAACCTCTTGTTCGGTAGCCCGTCTAGAGCCTTCTGAATTCGACATCTAAACACAATCACATAACATCACGTTAGTAAGAAGCAACATCATAAATAAAATTATCAAATTATATCAGATCAGTAATTTCGACATCCTAGTGACATATACATATTTTCGACATAATATAGGCTCAGTTTAGCCTGAGAATCAACTAAACTTGCATCTCTGATACCAATAAATGTAACACCCATAACTAGTATATGTCTCGAAATACGAGTCATAGATGTCACATCAACTTGACAAACATTCTCTGAGCATAAATGCTTAAAATTTTGTTTCGTTTTAAAATACTCCTATTTTAAACTTGAAATCTATTTCCTTAAAAGCATATAATTATAAATTAATAGTTTTTCATAGGAAACAAATTCATTTTCAAGCAGAGATTAGACAATGTAGTACATTTTTCGTAAATCGTTTAGAAATTGCTGAATTCTGCTAACTATTCTACTCATGCATAATATTAATAACACTAGTCTAGACAAAATAAAACATTCATGGTTTACTATTACAGAACATTTAAAAGAAAACTCGATAAATAAAACTACTAACATAATTATACATGCCACTAAAAGTCAAAAGTAACATCATAGATGTCTTACTGATACTGTTGATAGATATGACTTCCAAAAAGATGATTGAGAGGCTCTTCACTGCTCGTCCTTATCTCTATCAGAACCTACGCATGAAAATCATCACACGCTAAGTATAACTTGGCGAGGCAATAATAAGCTAAGGTGAGATAAAACATGAAAATATCATAAATATAAATAACATAATTTAAATAAAATATTAAACTTGTAAATAGACTTATTCAAGCCAATTTCTTCATCGTAACCTGAAATTCATCGTAATTCATGATTTCATAAAGATCCTGATAAATAATAGCAGATAAAATAACAATATCATGCTTTCTGTTAACTTAACGTCATTCATAAATTTCATATTCATTTTCATTGTCCAATGCATATTTATGAGAACGGAAGGTATGTGAGTAGAATATAAAGTACGTACTGGGCACATCACGGTGCCAATCTTAATTAAAACATATAATGCACTCCAAGTGCAATCACAACATGAGCACTAACGATGCATATCATAATGTACACTAATGTACCATAACTTAACTGGAAAGTACTCAACTTAATGTCATGCCAAATGTACCTACGACTCTCAATGTAACATACAATGGACTTATATATCATAATAAAATCATTAATTAATCAACGTTTGAAAATCATAAACCTTAGAAATTCACCATCATAAAATACTTGAGTAGTTCATACCCTAAATCACTCATAAAATTTATTGAAAATATTATAGAAATCATACTTGAAAATAAAATTAGGTTGACTTATCGCAAGTCGTCCTCGATCATAATAATTAAATAAATAAACTTGTACTCACATTTTCCTCTCTACCGACCCTTTACATACTAATTCTTTACTCGTGTGCTTTTTCCTTTTATTTCAGATCGCTCGGATTGCTAGGTTTATCGTGATCTGACAATGTCATATAATAACATAAAATATTCAACTATATGTTAGTATCGAACTAATATAATCTAAATTTAATAAAATAAAATCGATATCAAGCTAAATCATATTTTCATCATTCATCCATCAACTTTTACAAATCTCATAATCAAGTAAATAATTATGAATTCTTTCTAGAATTCACCTTAACTTTTCCATTAAATTCATAATAGCCATTCACTATCATGATCGTTTCCCATTAAATAATGAAAAAATCCAGCACCTTAACAAAATACTCAAATCAATACTTTAGCATTCAAAAACTTACAATTTCATCCTAAATTTCCTTAGACTTTTCATTTTCAATAACTTACTTTAACAGACTTGTAGCATATTAATAAAATTTCCAGCATAGTAATATTTTTACTCAAATGATACTTTCACATTTAATAACTTGCAATCAAATCCCCAAATTCCAAAGACTTTTCGAATTCCACCCCAAAGTTTACCAAATTTGCAATTTGGTTCCAATAAATTTTCTAACTTATATTTCTAGCATTTCAAATATTAAAATTCACCATTGAGTATTTAACTATCATATTTATGCAATAATATCCCACAATTTTCAAAACTTGAAATTATCCCTTCTACTTTGTTAAGGCTCCAAATTGATCCAAAT
Source organism: Hibiscus syriacus (assembly GCF_006381635.1). Taxonomy (NCBI): domain Eukaryota; kingdom Viridiplantae; phylum Streptophyta; class Magnoliopsida; order Malvales; family Malvaceae; genus Hibiscus; species Hibiscus syriacus. The sequence continues at coordinate 6,468,070 of NW_024062800.1, read as the reverse complement.
TAATCTCCAAAACACATAGAACGTTTTTAATACTAATTGTAGACCATAGGAAATTTTACAAAAATTTCCCTTAATTTTTCCTTGTATGGCCAAATACCCCTAGTACAATAAAGCTTAATTTTCATTCAATCTCGAGCATGAATTCAACTTCTTCACAACAAATTCATGCTATTCTAACCTTCATAATATCAATTTGAACCAAAATCAATCAATCTTAAATAACCCTAGAAATGCCCGAACACTATACAAGCATGTACAAATAATTTTTAATTATCATACATGCCTTAGAATTAATCTCCAACCTCAAAAACAAAAAAAATCCTTAATCAATTCTGTAAAATCACAAAACCCTACATCAACCCTAATTTTCAATCTCAACACACAAGTATCTTCACCATGTAATATTTATACCAGATGATAGAGAATTTCATGTAGGTTAATTCTCTATCTAATAGCTTGATCCAAGTACTAATCAAGTACCTTTAAAAATCAAAATAAAATTCATACCTTAGCAACAATGGTGGTTTTGGCCAAGAGAGAGAACAAGATGAAAATATGCTAATTTTCTTGATTATTCTAGTGTTAATTAGCCTTAACACTTGTCTTAATAATATATAATTGAATTTTAAATTCAATTAATAAGAAATCTCAAAATTGCCATTAATGAACCTTAATAATTACAAAATTCCATTGCATTATCTTCCATTAAAATATTCCTTAGTCAAAGATGAATCAACTTGGCTTTGACTTTCTATTTTGGTCATGTAATTTTCAAAAATTGCATTTTAGTCACTAAAACTCCACTGTTTGGCCAAATCTGAAACATTGCACTGATCTAAGCCAATTTTCTCTAATATAAAATATAGAAATGATATTTCCAACCACTATCTAACATCTTTCAATTTTCATAAAATTTCGGTTCGATCATTCGATTTCTAAATTGAACTTTAAATCTTTATAGCTTTTAGCACAAATCACGTACCGAAAATCTGATTACCACGAAATTTCTTGTTTTGGCCAAACTATTCATTTACGCGCTAAAATATATAACTTTTCAAAATTACATTTTTGATCCCTAAACTTTTCAAAGTTTATTCTTTAGCCACCAAATTTTCAAAACTTACATTTTAGTCAATATCCAAAATTTGGGACATTACAGTTCTAAGTGATTATTAGATGCTAATTTAATGGTAAACTTTTAGGTATTATAGCATTCAAGAAAACACACCTATAGATGGCTGCAACCATGTACAAGTCCTTGAAGAAATCTCTCATCTTTCCTTTGATAGTATCTCTTCTTACTTGAATTCATCACCATATCTACAAGACTACACCTTACAGCCTCAAAGTTAGTTTCATGGTGATCCTTCAAATTACAGAAAATCTATAGCTAACAACGACTGACTTTAATGTTTATGATCTATGTTCTCTGCACCCAATTTATAATGTAACAAACAGTCTTGAGTTTAATTACAATGAATATCAGGCATGGAAAATTAAATATTTTATTTTAAGAACAAATAAAACTAAGAATAAAACTTAGCATAGATCCATACCTTTTTTTGGGACCCACATACGAATATGATAACTTTTAATCATCTTTTTTTGGATAAATTAATTTTATTACCCCAAAAAAAGCAGTAACTGCTACAAAAACCGATCACAAAAATATATGTACAGTCAACTTACAACAAGAAAAGATCGGTTTAATCAATACCCCAAGAGTTACAAAGTAAAGAGTTAATATTATCATTCCTATTAATAGGTTTTCCCCTTAATTTGATTGTAACAACTTCTTTGATGCAAATGAAGAGATCTTCAGCAGTTCTTGATCGGTTTTGAAAAATTCTTCGGTTGCGTTCCTCCCACATAACATAGATTGAAGCACACCAAGCAATTTTTAGAATAGTTACAATGAGAGACTTGCTTTTCCAGGTGTTTGTAACCCAAATAACCATGTCTTCCCAAGCTGAAACAGATTTATTTATCCAATTATGTGAAAGTATTGCTTCCCATATATAAGAAGCAGTTGAACAATTGAAGAACAAATGAGAACGAGTTTCCATTGATAAATTACAGAGAGTGTAGTCCACGGAAGTAGTAATCCCCATACGTTGAAGTCGTTCTCGAGTAGAAGTCGATCTTGGAGAGCCATCCAAGCAATAATGTTGTGCTGAATATGAAGTGGGAACCAAATCAAGGATTGCCAAGAAGTTTTCTCCTCGCTAATTCTGATTTCTTTCCAGATTTCCCTTATGATAGAGGTTCTGTTTGAAATGGTAGGAATAACTTGAGCAATATATTGAAGCTCCAACTGAATTTTGAGCCTCCCTAAATATGCCAGAAATTGAACTCCTTTAAAACATTGTTGTTAATCCAAGCAACCTATAACGAACATTCTCCAACAATAATGTTTTTGATAAGTTTGATCATGCAAGCTCGGTTCCAGCTTTTAAGATTTTTCAGACCCAGACCACCCTCGGATTTAAGCTGGCAGATTTTGTCCCAACTGACTCTCGCACCAGTAGCTGCTGAATCAGTTACTTTCCAGAAGAAACGGGAGCATAACTGATCAATTTTGTACAGCTTGGGGCAAAAGAAGTTGTCGGCACCAATAGTTAGCTTTGCTAAACAAGACAGCTCTAATGACCTCGAGTCTGCCAGCAAAACTGAGATGTTTTCCAGACCAGAGATTAAGTCTAGATTTGATGCTCTGAATAAGGTTGTCACAGTCTTTCACTGTGAGTTTTCTGGTAATAACAGGAATTCCTAGATAACGAACAGGCAAGTATCCAAGATTAAAACCAGTAAGGTGTTTGATGGTGTTGACAGTTCTGGTTGAAATGAAAGCAGTAAAGAAAACACACTTTGAAGCATTGATATTCAAACCAGAAAATTCATAGATTTTTTCAAGAACAGAGGTTACTCTTGTAGCTGACTCCACATTTCCTTTATAGACCTCTAGCAGCAGATAAATTGAGCAGACTGGAAAGTACATTCAGAGAAATAACCAAAAGAATTGGTGAAAGGGGGTCACCTTGTCTAATTCCTCTTGCACCTTTGAAGAACCCAATTAAATTACCATTGAAAGATATTGAGTATCTTCGTTCAGAGAAGCATGCTTCAATCCATCTAATGAATTTATCAGGGAGATCTAAAGCTTTCAAGACAGCAATGATAAAGTTCCAATGAAGTGTGTCAAAAGCTTTTTGAAGGTCGATTTTCATTGTACATCTAGGGGATATGCTTTTTCTTCCATAACCTTTAACCACTTCTTGAGCCAGAAGTGTGTTATCGACAATGTTGAAAACATTTTTGTGTTTCGATATAACAAATTAAGTTTAAATGAATTTTAAGATTTTAGAAATGATTTTATAAGTATATTCGACACAATTATTCGAGTATCAAATCAATTACTCCAAGTCTTTTCAAGATCAAATTCAAACATTACTAAATGTGCAAAATTGTGTTTTATACTTCATATATTTTTGAAACAATCTTCACAAAGTATTTTGAACCAAAATCAAGACTAAAATTAATTTTTCAAAGTGATGCACCAATCCATGCATCGATGCACCATGAATTAAATTGAACATCGAATGCATTTCATGCATCGATGCACATACCATGCATCGATGCACTGAGGATTTTACGAAAACATCGAATGCATTTGATGCATCGATGCACCAGCCATGCATCGATGCACTCTAACTATTTTTAAACATCAAATGCACTTGATGCATCGATACACTCTTAGTGCACCGATGCACTAAGGGTCCAACGGTCAAAATATTTTAATTTTACACTGATGCACCATGGGTATGCATCGATGCACTGAAGCTCCCAACTGAATTTATTAATTGTTTTCACCCTTATACGATTTTATTGACTCCACTAAGCATCCCCAACGTTCAGAATCATTTGAAGGTGTATATAAACAAGCTTAGAAGCCATTGATCAAAAACAAGAAACAATAATCAACAAGAATCAAGAGAGAATCAAAGAGAAAGCATCAAACCTCAAGTTTGAGCATTTCAAGCCTATTTTTCATTCAATATTCATTTTGCTTTCAAGAACACTACTTGTACTCAATTGGATTCATTTTTAGTGTTCTTTTCTTTGTTCTAGAATTGTGCAAACAATCTACCTATTGAGGATTTCCTTGTAAGTTTACAAATTTGTAATATTCTCTTTGAAAAAGAGTGTTATTAAGAATTGGGGTATATTCTTGTGGGAGTTGTAAGGTTATCTCTTTGGCCTCAAAAGAAATAACAAATTAGTGAATTTGTTGGAAAATCCTTAGTGTGGATAGCTAAGGTAGTGGACGTAGACTTTGATTCAGAAAGTCGAACCACTCTAAATCGCTGTGCAATTACTTTCGATTTTCTGCAAAAGTTTTCACCAAAATTTTAATTGCCAATTCACCCCCCCTCTTGGCCGATTTCGACGATCGATTAACTCAACAATTGGTACCAGAGCCTCACTCATTTGAAGCCTCATTTCTTTAATGGAGCTAACTATGCCTATTGGAAGAATAAGATGATGTATTTCATTCAAGCAAGTGACATGGGAGCATGGAATGTTGTAGAAGACGGATATATCAAGCCTCTCACTCATCTAAGATTATGGAGTGAAGGAGAGACAAGAATGTTCCAGCTTAACTCTAAAGAAATCCATATCATATTTTGTGCTCTTAGACCAGATGAATATGGAAGAGTTTCATCTTGTACAACCGCCAAAGAAATATGGGATAAACTATAACTCACTCATGAAGGCACCGACGAGGTAAAAGAAACTAAAATTAGTCTTCTAACACATAGCTATGAAAATTTTAGGATGAAATCAAATGAAGATATCAAAGCTATGGTGGATAGATTCTCAACGATTGTCAATGGTCTTAAATCATATGGAGAGATCATTCCAACCGAAAAGATTGTGAGGAAGTTAGTTTACTCACTTCCAAAATCATGGCAATCCAAGAAGATTGTAATCATCGAGGCTAAGAACCTAAAGTTTTTAACTCTTGAAGAGCTAATCGGTTCCCTCCTCACTCATGAAATGATGCTTGAAGATGAGGTGGACCTCGATAATATTGACGAGACACCAAAGGAGAAGGAAAAGAAGAAAAACATTAGAGTTGCTCTCAAATCCACAAAAGATGAGAGCGATTCGGATGAAGATAACGATGATGAGGAAATGGCATTGTTTGCCAAACGGTTCAGAAAAATGATGAGACCTTACCGAGAATGAAAATTCAAATGAAATGAAGGCCTCAAAAATAAACCAAAAGAGAAGGACCCTATCATTTGCTATGAATGCAAAAAGTCGAGGCATGTCAAATATGATTGTCCATAATTGAAAAAAAGGGTCAATCAAAAATTAAGCACAAGGCTCATGTGGCTACATGGAGCGATGAAGAGGGTTCCGATGAAGAGGAACAAGAAGTAGCAAACATGTGCTTGATGGCATTCGGGGAAGATTCTAAGGTAACCTCTAACTCATCTGAATTTGATGATTTATCTTATGATGAGCTATTAGATGAATATATTGGGTTGGCTTCGGATTATGAGAAATTGTTTTTAAAATATAAAAATGATGTTTCAAAATTGAAAAATGAAAATAAACTCATACCCAAAACCAACAACGATCATGAAAGTAAAATCAAAGATTTACAAATCAAACTAGAAGAGTTTGAAAAGAAAAATTTGGATTTGCAAAATTTACTTTCAAATGTCAATGATGACATCAAAAGAAAATTGATGATCTTAAAACTTCTTTTGATAAAGATGGAATAAAACGTTTTGAAAATGGAGAAAATTCAAAATCCAACATTGTAAAAAAAAGTTTTAAAAACTACAATCATAGAGGTCCCTGAAGAACCTCTAATGGAAAATCGTTAGAAGTATATGGGTTCCTAAAGGACTCATTACTACTAAAGATAAAGATATCCTACACAAATGGATACCTAAGGGGACTAGGATTTTGGAAACTAATGAATATGGACCCAAAAGAATTTGGGTACCAAAAATTAGAAATTAATCTATGTTTGTAGGAAAAAGAGCATTGCTACAAGGCACGGGAAACAAATTCAAAGTCATGGTACCTTGATAGTGGATGCTCAAGACACATGACCGGAGACAAAACCCGGTTCATAGAGCTTAACGCCAAAAATAGAGGAGAATTGACTTTTGGTGATAATTCAAAATGTCACATCGAAGGTATAGGTACTATAGGTAATACCTCTTCTATACAAATTAAAAATGTTTTATATGTGAATGGATTAAAGCATAATCTCTTAAGTATTAGTCAATTATGTGATAAAGGATTCAATGTCATGTTTGAAACTAATGGTTGTAAAGTTATTGACATTGCATCTAATCGAATTATGCTTGTTGGTCATAGAATAGAAACATATACATGGTGCATTTAGACTCTATTGATATGACTAATTTATGCCTAGTTGCTAATGATGAGCATGATAGTTGGTTATGGCATAAGAGACTAGGACATGCTAATATGAGTGTTTTGCAATGACTAATTCAAGGAAATTTAGCTTGAGGGTTGCCTAAGCTTAAATTTGATAATGATAAAATCTGTGATGCTTGTGGTAAAGGAAAATAAAAGAGAATTTCTTTTAAATCCATTAATGATGTATCAACTAGTAGAGTATTACAATTGATCCATATAGATCTTTTTGGGCCAAATAGGACTACTAGCTTGGGTGGGAAACAATACCATTTGTCTTGGTAGATGACTATTCTAGATATACTTGGGTTCTATTCTTAATTACTAAATATGAAGCATTATAAAAATTCATCACGTTTTCAAAAATAATTCAAAACGAAAAAGGTTACTCTATAACTAGTGTTTGGAGTGATCATGGAACTGAATTTGAAAATCTTGGATTTACTGATTTTTGTAATTATAATGGTATTAGCCATAATTTTCAGCACCTAGAACCCCTCAACAAAGTGGAGTTGTTGAGAGGAAAAATCGAACTTTATAAGAAATGGCTAGAACCATGCTTTGTGAAAATAATTTGCCAAAATATTTTTGGGCGAAAGCCACAAATACCGCGTGTTATGTTATAAATCGAGTAATGATTAGGCCAATCTTAAATAAAACTACATATGAAATTTTCAAAAATAAAAAGTCTAACATTAGCTATTTTCATCCTTTTTGGATGTAAATGTTTTGTTTTAAACAATGGTAAAGACAATCTTGGCAAATTTGATGCTAAAAGTGATGAAGGAATTTTTCTAGGTTATTCCTTAAATTCTAAAGCTTATCGAGTATTTAATAAAAGAAGTTTAGCTGTAGAAGAGTCTATACATGTTGTTTTCGATGATAATCCCCTTTCGAGGAAGGATTCTTGTTTGAATGATGATGTAGGTATTCTAAACATAAATGACGTTGAACATGACATTGGAGAACCATCATCAAAGGAAGAAACGAAAGATGAGGAAACTTAAGATCCTCTCGAGAATCCAACCATTGAAGAAAGGGAAGTATCTTACCCAAGAGAGTACAACTATGTCAAGGATGGTGAGATTATAGGTGATCCATCAAAAGGGATAACAACTCGATCTTCTCTTAGAAATATTTATAATTATGTTGTATTTATCTCATGCATAGAGCCTAAGAATATTAAAGAAGCAATAAAAGATGAACATTGGATTATGGCTAAGCAAGAAGAGTTAAATCAATTTGAGAGAACTAAAGTATGGACATTAGTTGAAAGGCCTAGTAATAAATCTACTGTAGGTACTAGATGGGTGTTTAGGAATAAGCTTGATGAAAGTGGTAATATAGTGAGAAACAAGGCTAGACTTGTTTCTCAAGGCTATACTCAAGAAGATGGCATAGATTATGATGAAACATACGCTCTCGTAGCTAGGATGGAAGCAATTAGAATGTTATTAGCATTTGCATGTTTTCATGAATTTAAATTATATCAAATGGATGTTAAAAGTGCATTTTTAAATGGTTTTATAAAGGAAGAAGTGTATGTGGAACAAACTCCAGGTTTTGAAGATTTAAAATTTCCAAATCATGTTCTTTAATTGACAAAAGCACTTTATGGTTTAAAACAAGCTCCTAGAGCTTGGTATGAAAGATTGTCAAACTTTTTAATTGAAAAAAGTTTTTCAAAAGGGAAGGTTGACACTACATTGTTTTTAAAGCATAAAGGTAAAGATTTATTAGTAGTTCAAATTTATGTTGATGATATAATATTTGGTTCTACTAATGATGTTCTTTGCCAAGAATTTTCTAAGCTAATGCAAAGTGAATTCGAGATGAGTATGATGGGGGAGCTCTCATTCTTCTTGGGACTCCAAATCAAGCAAAGAAAAGATTGCATCTTCATCAATCAAGCTAAGTATGTCAAAGATATGCTCAAGAAGTTTGGACTGGAAAATGGAAAGCCACATAACACTCCAATGAGCTCATCAACAAAGCTTGACATAGATGAAGGAGGTAAATGTGTGAATGTTAAATTTTATAGGTCAATGATTGGTTCTTTACTTTATCTAACTGCAAGTAGAATGGATATTATGTTTAGTGTTTGCTTATGTGCTAGATTTCAATCATGTCCTAAGGAATAACATTTACTAGCTGTTAAGAGGATCTTTAGATACCTTAAGGACACTCATAGTTTAGGACTTTGGTATCCTAGAGACTCTAACTTTAGCTTGTATGCCTTCTCTGATACGGATTATGGAGGATGCAAATTAGATAGGAAAAGCACCTCCGGTACTTTCCAATTCCTTGGAAATATGTTGATTTCTTGGTTTTCAAAGAAACAAAATTGTGTTGCATTATCTACCACTGAAGCGGAATACATTTCAACCGGTAGTTATTGTGCACAAGTTTTATGGATGAAACAACAACTTTTTGATTATGAAATTGAAGTAGATACCATTCCTATCAAGTGTGACAATAATAGTGCTATTTGTCTCACTAAAAATCCCATCCAACACTCTAGAACTAAGAATATTTAAATTAGACATCACTTCATTAGATACCATGTCGCTAAGGAAGATGTAGTTCTAGAATTTATTGATACTTTGCACCAATTAGCAGATATCTTTACAAAACCTTTAGACAAAGAAAGATTTTGGAAACTTAGGAGAGAATTAGGTTTAACTTACCTATTTTCACTTAGTGTTTAAAATAATTTTAGTACTTTTATGTATAAATGAAAAATGTTTATAATAATAATTTTTTATTGCATTATTTGCTATTAGTTAGGGGGAATTTATGTTGCTTGATGAAAATTAATTTTATATTCAAAAGTAGTTTAAAGGATTAATTTGATTGATTGAACGTGATTAATTTTCAATATATGAGTTACCAATACCATTAGAGCCAATTAATTTAGTATTTTGAGTGTTTAAAATAGATTTTTGACATTTTTGTGCTTCATGCATCGATACACCTAACAGTGCATCGATGCATCCTTGAATGTGCATCGATACACCATGAAGGTGCACCGATGCATGCCTTTAATGTGCATTGATGCATGCCTTGAATGTACATCGATGCATAGGGTCATGCATCGATGCATCTATCGGGTTTTGGGGTTTATAAGGCTTATTTTCTCATTTATTTTCAAACCCTAAAACTAAACTCTCTTAGTCGTATGCCTCCTCTCCTTCTCCTACTCTCAAAATTACTCCAAATCCTTCGGTTTTGATCGGAAATCTTTCATATTTCATCTCTATATCCTGCTACTATCATTAAATTATGCAACACAACATCTCATTCCTCTCAAATCCGAAATTTTCAAGGTATTTTTCTAAAAACCTCTATTTTATCATATTCTAATCTTAGGACTAGTTTTAATTAGTTCTAGGATGAACATTATATCGGGCATTGAGTATTTGATGATTTTAAACTAGATTTTACAACCAATTTCATTAAAAAAAATTACAAATTTAAAAAAAATCAAAATTAAAAAAATGTGTATTTCAAAATTATGAATTTAATTTTTAAATTTGATGTTTTTTATTTAATTATGTTGTTTTCGTATACATATTATGATTTTTCAAAAATTATTTTCAAAACCTTGCCCATTAGGATTTGATTTAGAGAACCTTGAATTATTGAGGACTCAATTGAGTTTTGGGATTGATTAAATTGCATACATGTGTTTCAATATGCAGGTTATATTACTTTTTTTGATTCCTAAACTATGTTTAATCTCAAACGCCCTAGAACTTCATCGAGTCGTTCTTGTTCAAACCAACCTCCTAATCTCGTTCCTCCTCCACCTACATCTCTATTAGGATCTTGTTTTAACATGCCAGAGCGTCGTAGAGACCAATTGTACTCTAGCTATGATAGATATTGACTTTGAATACCTTTTGATTCTTAAAGCTTGGAAGTTTGATAAAATGTTTCAGCACAAACCTATCGTTTATCAACAGTTAGTCCGCATTGTCTATTCCAATGCGGTATGTATTCAAAACGAAACTCAATGTGGGACTATAGTCATTAGATCCTATCTTTTAGGCCAATATATTAATATTGACCCCGAGACTATAACTTTTCGTTTTGGGTTAGATGATGATGGGTCATATAATGAGACTGAAAATGTGGAATATCCCTATGTTCCAAATTCTAGTGTTAGTATTCTACGATCTCATCACGATCATTTTCTTCATTTGATGATCTCTTGGTGGTTTAGACCATCCGGAGGTAGGTACTCCACTCTTCGTGCTAGGGATTTATGGTGGATGCACTGTATTAAAAATAAGATCAAAATAAATCTGCCCCACATTATTTTTAGTCAACTAGTGGACATCATAAACATTGTTCCTTCAAAACATGTCGAAACATTGATTTATGGATGTCTTCTGAGTAACCTCTTTATCAAACTCGGTCTAGACGTCTCTCTCGACAATTATATCCCACTCCAAAATCAAATTAATCTTACTTCCTTGAAGAAAGCGGATTGGAAGCAAGACGAGGAAACATGTCTTTGGGTATTTCGACTCGGTAAGAAAACCCCGGAAGCTAACTCTTAATGAGCTGCTCCTAGCTCTTCTCATGCTCCTCCTCCTCCTCCTCCTCTGGCACTAGCTGCTGACAATGATCCTGAGTTTCAACAACTTATGCAAGATATCGACGATCACGTTCCAGACGATGAGCCTGCACCGGAACCGGCACGACAAGAAGATCAAATGCCACCATATTTTCGATCCTTCTTGGAGTCGTTTGATCTGAGGTTTGCCTCCATGGAGTCTCAGATTACTGAGTTTCAGCGGGAGATGCATGAACGTATGAACATGTTCACTCTTGAAATTCGAGCTCATTATCCTCCTCCTCCCGATCCTCCTATGGATTAGACCTTTTCCATGCTTTCTTGTTTTTTAAAACTTGGATTGATATTTGTTTTTGATGTTTCTGGATTGATTGTTTTGGATTAATAAATGTTTGAATTTGTTATGAGTTGGATGTTTTATGGATTTTTAACTTATTATATATATATATTTGGTTTGATTTTATCTTTATTAATTTAAGCTTAATGATTATTAATTTTTGCATCATATTAGTTCATTTTGACCAATTATGCCATTTCACATTTAATTATGAATATTGTTTATGAATATTGTTTATGAAACTAATGGCTAATCTCTCTTTTGATTGTGATCTTAGCAGCTTAAGCTATATATATATATATATATATAAATCGATTTTAAGTCTTTTTGATTTAACCAAAAGGGGGGAGAAGTGTTAAGTGTTAAAATGTTAAAAGGGAGAAGTGTTATAGTAAGGGGGAGTAATTTTTCAAAATTGATTTCAAATTTTTAGAAAATCATAAAATAATACAAATGTTTTGTTATATCAAAAAGGGAGAGATTTTTGAAAACATTTTTTTGTTTTGATATAACAAATTAAGTTTAATTGAATTTTAAGATTTTACAAATGATTTTATAAGTATATTCGACACAATTATTCGAATATCAAATCAATTACTCCAAGTCTTTTCAAGATCAAATTCAAACCTTACTAAATGTGCAAAATTGTGTTTTATACTTCATATATTTTTGAAACAATTTTCACAAAGTATTTTGAACCAAAATCAAGCCTAAAATCAATTTTTCAAAGTGATGCACCGATCCACAAATCCTTGCATCGATGCACCATGAATTAAATTGAACATCGAATGCATTTCATGCATCGATGCATGCACATACCATGCATCGATGCACTGAGGATTTTATGAAAACATCGAATGCATTTGATGCATCGATGCACCAGCCATGCATCGAAGCACTCTGGCTATTTTGAAACATCGAATGCACTTGATGCATCGGTGCACTAAGAGTGCACCGATGCACTAAGGGTCCAACGGTCAAAATATTTGAATTTTACACTGATGCACTGATGCACCATGGGTATGCATCGATACACTGACGCTCCCAACTGAATTTATTAATTGTTTTCACACTTAAACGACTATATTGACTCCATTAAGCATCCCCAACGTTCAAAATCATTTGAAGGTGTATTTAAACAAGCTTAGAAGCCATTGATCAAAAACAAGAAACAAGAATCAACAAGAATCAAGAGAGAATCAAAGAGAAAGCATCAAACCTCAAGTTTGAGCATTTCAAGCCTATTTTTCATTCAATATTCATTTTGCTTTCAAGAACACTACTTGTACTCAATTGTATTTATTTTTTAGTGTTCTTTTCATTGTTCTAGAATTGTGCAAACAATCTACCTTTTGAGGATTTCCTTGTAAGTTTGCAAATTTGTAATCTTCTCTTTGAGAAAGAATGTTCTCAAGAATTGGGGTATATTCTTGAGGGAGTTGTAAGGTTATCACTTTGGCCTCAAAAGAAAGAAAAATTAGTGAATTTGTTGGAAAATCCTTAGTGTGGATAGCTAAGGTAGTGGATGTAGACTTTGATTGAGAAAGTCGAACCACTCTAAATCGTTGTGCAATTACTTTCAATTTTCTGCAAAAGCTTCCACCAAAATTTTAATTGCCAATTCACCCCCTCTTGGCTGATTCCGTCGATCGATTAACTCAACAGACAATGCTTCTACCTTTAATGAAGGCAGTTTGATTAAGAGAAACCATTCCAGAGATAAGACTTGACAGTCTTTTGACAATAATCTTGGTGATGGCCATGTAAATGACTGAGCAGCAAGAGATTGGCCTGAAATCTTTGACTTTGCTTGGAGTAGGCATTTTAGGAATCAAGGCAATGGTAGTTTCATTAAAGGCAGGGAGAAGAGAAGAGTTCTGGAAAAAATATTTGATAGCATTGATCACATCCTCACCAACAATGGACCAAGAAAATTTGAAGAAATATGGAGTGTAACCATCGGGTCCCGGAGCCTTATCATTGCCTTGGCTAAAAATTGCTTCTTTGATTTCTTCCGAAGTAATTACTTTGACAAGGCTAGAGGCAGAATCTTGAGGAAGAGAGTAATTAAGAATATCTTTAAGGAGCTTCTTATCAATGTTCTTGACCGTAGGATCTGATTTCCCAATCAGATCAGTGAAGAAAGATAAAACATCAACATCCATAGAGTCAAAGGATTCAAGTCTTGCCCCATGATCATCAATAAGCATTTGAATAGTCTCCTTCTTAATTTTAACAGCCACAGCAGAATGGAAAAATTTCGAACATTTGTCGCCTTCTTTGATCCATTGCACCTTTTCTTTTTGCTTCAGAAACAGTAGTTCAGCTTCCTCAATGGAGGATAATTCCTTTTGGATTTGTAATTATTTATCAAAGAGTTCCTCTCCTTTTAAAGAAAGAATTTGCTGGTGTTCAAGCTCGAGTCTTTTTTGTTTTACTCGGTAGAAATGTCACTGTAGCAGGAATTGTTTAAATTTTTAAGGCTTTTCTTGGTTTGCTTGAGTTTGAGAAAAACAATATTCATGGGATTACCAAAGAATGTCTTCTACCAGGATCTTTCAACCTCTCTCAAAAAATTTGGGTGAAGCGTCCAAAAATTAAAGAACTTGAATGGTTTTGGACGGTTAGTGGGAGTGTCTTTAGAAAGCCATGTGATGGCCATACAATGATCCGAGACTCCAGGGGGAATAAATTCAATAGAAGATTTCGGAAAGGAGTTAACCCAGTTGGTGTTGATGAGGACCCTGTCAAGCTTCCTTGCAAGGTAAGTTTCAGCTTTTTTGTTACTCCAAGTGAATAAAGGACCTATGAAAGGGTGATCATGGAGATCTAAGTCTTGAGTTATATCTTCGAATTCTTTCATTTCAGAGGTTGAACCTGGATAGAGAAGTTAATAGTCTGAGCTCTCATTAGGTAGGAGGGTAATGTTAAAATCACCATCCAAGATCCAAGGAAGGTGACCAATCATTCTATCCAACTCTTGCATCTGATGCCAAAGTTGCCTTCGAATGATGCCATCATTACATCCATAAATAGTTGAGATAACAAAAGGAATTCCACAACACTCTCCTTTGGCTGTTAAGGTTTGATCAGTAACTTGAATGATAGTTAAGTCAATTCTTTTCTTCCAAAGAACCCAAATTCTTCTATTAACAGCACATTCATAATTAGAACAGACATTCCAATTGGCTAATTTGGAGTCAATGATGTCCTTGGAATTTTGAACTTTAACTCTAGTCTCTAGTAAGCAGAGGATATCTACATTATTTTGGGATGCCCTATGGAGCACTTTATTCTGTTTTAGAGGATTATTGAATCCTCTAATATTCCAGAAAGTGATGATCATTGGGAAGACAATCCCTTAGAGGGACCTTCACCCTCAACTATTGAACTCTTGGATTGTTCCACTTTTTCCTTCTTTTTGCTTTTGAGTTCTTTGACTATTTCAGCTACTCCCTTAGAAGCAATGCACGACTTCTTTTGACTGCCTTCGATAATAGGTAAACTTTCATCAACTGCATTGAGAGCCTCAAATCTATTTTTTTATCCTGCTAAAATTGCTTTATATTTTATAGGCCTTCCTCTACCTCGTTTGGGGACTGAAGCATGATCATCTTCTATTAAAACAGAAGGGTTGGGCAGTTTCACTTTGTTATCTATTTCTGCAGTTTTAGGTTCAGCAGGGATATCAGTAGAAGTTAGTTCTGAGTTATCTTCATTCACTTTTTCAGCTTCTTTTCTTGGTGCATCAGTGCTGTTAGGGTCTTGCAGTAACTTAATTCCACCAATTACTTCAGTTTCTTGCGTGACCTTACAAGTGAGAGATCATGTGGTGATAGGATCTTTCTGTTTCTCAAAAGTACTAGTACTAGCTGAAGAATATGAATCCTCCTTTTTCTTCCAAATTTGGGTTGAAGATTGAGTAAGATTGGCTGTTACCAGGCAGTTTTTATCATTATGACCGAATGTTTTACATTTTCTGCATCTAGGTGGCATCCAAGGAATTTCAACAAAAATAGAGGAGGTGCTGCCATCTTGCAGTATTACATCAATGTGTTTTGGGATGTCATCGTTAACACTAATTTCAACACAGATTTTGGCGAATTCAAGTCTAGTTTTGGATGCAGTGACCGAATCCATTGAAATTGGAACACGAATTCCACTGGCAATATAGCTTAATCCTATTTGAGAGAAAAGTTCTAAAGGGACGTTATACAGGTGAACCCAAATTGGGATTTTTGTTAAATTGAAATTTAGGCGTTTAAGGTTTGGTTCCCATTTTCTCAGTATGAGAGGCTTGTTCAATATGTGCCAAGGTCCATTTTCAAGGACCCAATCTCTAGCTACTTTTGAAGTAAAAGAGAAAATATACAGATTTGTTCCAGCAATACTGACCTGTAGACGAGAACCTTGCAGCGCCTTTCTCCATTGGGTTTCAATGATTCTTTGCAATGTCATGAAATTTGGAGCCGGTCCTAAGAATTGACCCACAATGGAGAGTTTCCAGTCCAAAATGCCAGCTTCCAGAATCTCTGATGGAGGGGAGATCGTGGGAATTCCATTTTTGAAAGACGGAGGATAGAACTTTAGGGCTTGGTCAGAAGAGCTCCCAAACAATTTTCTCCAATACATTGAAAGAGAGGCACAAGAAACATAAGAACAACACTGAAACCAACTGAAAGAAGGTCTTGAAGAATAGAACCAGAGAACCAGAGTAGACGGCAACCACCGGGAACGCGACGGGCAGAAATCTCAGAAAACCGTTAGGCCTGCTAACGTACGCCCAGAGAAACCCACTATCGTGCGCCCAGATAGAAAAAATTTTGTACAATCTTGATATGCTTTTAATCATCTTTTGGTGTTTAACAATTCACAAAAATTTATCTCATAAAAAAATACAACTATTTCAACAAATATTTAAATTTTAATTTTTTTATGACAGTAAATAACATATTTAACTAGAGAAAAGCAACGAAAAATCCATACAACTATAAAATAGTCAGGAAAATGTTAAAACAAAAATATATAGTGATGAAATAAGCAAATAACTAAACAAATCCAAACTATCAAAATTGATTATTTAATGGCCCAAAGCTAACAAAAATTTTAATTGATAGAAAGGTCTGCTGCTTGTTTGATTTGTGTCCATCTTGATTTTGTAGTTGAAGTTTGAATTCCAAAGAGAGCCTAGAACATGACCATCTATGTGTGATATATAGGACAAGCATACTCGTTACTTACCATCTTTATCAAACATGTTCGATGCTATTTAGAAACCTTTGTTTGATTTTCTTCAACTCAACCACAACGTCCTTCATATCTTTTCTTTTTTCTGGTGTCTCAGTTGAACAACCCAAAGCTAAGTCCATGATGGATGCAATACAATTTGCTTTAACAACAAAGTAGTCGTCCTCTCTTCTTAATAAATCAGCATCTGCAATATCTATCATTCCTTTAGACAATGATCTTTCCACCCAATCCCTCATATTCATTTCATCAGTGAAAACTTCATCAGTTGGCCTTTTCTTTGTGAACGTTTCTATTAGGACAATCCCATAACTATAAATGTCGCATTTTATAGAAACAATTCCTGCTGATCCGAATTCTACATTTCAAGCATAATCAAAGCTTTGTTAATTCTTAATTATTTCTGAAATGCCTTATCCAATTATGTATACACATACACATGAAAGAATATAAAAGGGACAAAAAGGAAAAATGATCATAAAAAAACTGAAATTCACCTGGAGCCATATAACCGATAGTTGCAAGAGTCATGGTATGTTTCATTACATCACCTTCTCCCAACAATTTGGCAATGCCAAAATCTCCCACATGTGCAACCATGTCATCATCAAGTAGAATATTACTCGGTTTTAGGTCGCAATGAATTACTGGTGTTGCATGTCCAGTATGGAGATGTTCTAGAGCTGTTGCAACATCAATCATTATGTTCATCCTTTGTAAGATATCAAGAGAATAGTTTTCAGAATGTAACCAATTCTCAAGGCTTCCATTAGACATGAAATCAAGCACCAAGGCTTTAAACTCGACATTAGAGCAGCAAGTAATGATCTTGACAAGATTCCGATGAACTATATTACGCAATGCTTCACATTCAATGTCAAAGCTCCTAAATGCTCCTTCTATCTGCAAATTGAAGACTTTAATTGCTACTTCCATTCCATCTGAAAGTCTTCCTCTATATACATATCCGAAACTCCCTGAACCAAGCAAATTGCTTTCCCCAAATCCATCTGTTGCTTGTGAAAGTTCAGCTTGTGAAATTCTTCTCCAATTTTTCAAAGACGGTGAATCATCCTTGACTGGTAGAGTTGTACTCTTACTTTGGCGCTTTCTGTACATAATAGTTAAGACTATTAGTACAATGACAATCCCAAATGCAGGTAAACCATACCTTAAAGCATGCACTATCATCATCTTGGAGTTTTTGGAGATGTTTTTCTTGCAAGGTGGGACTAGCAATCTTGGTGGACCACAAAGTGCAAAATTGTTCACGAATACTGTACTGGAAAAGTTTGGAAAACATCCATTGCTTGGAATTTCTCCTTCAAGTCTATTGGAAGAAACATTAAGATAATTTAGAGATTGAAGTTTTTCCAAAGATTTGGGGATGGCTCCGGAGAGATTGTTATGGCTTAAATCCAAGAGTCCCAAACTAATCAAACCACCAAATGATTCAGGGATATGACCATGTAACTTATTATTTGATAAGTCTAATGAAAGCAGTGTTAGAAGACCCCCAATTGAAGATGAGATATCACATGTGAGCAGATTCCTTGATAAATATTCATTGAATGTCAAATTTACAAAATATTTACATAACCACTTTTATTTATTTTGCAAACATTTTCAAATAAAAATAAAATTTATGCACTAAGAAATGCAATCAAACTTCCCCAAGATCTAATAGAAATTACAGTTAAATTAATATAAGTATATCTTAAATATAAAATATTTTTTTAAATGCCAATAATGATAATTATATTTTCTTTTTACATTTTTTTTATTTTAAAAAAATTAAACAAATATATGTCAAATATTTTAAACTTAATTTTAATTTATTAATTTTAATCTTAATCATTTTCTTTTTTTATATTTTAATCAGTTTTCTCCATTAAAACCTTCTAGAATGTATTATAAATAATTTATTATTGATTTATTTATAGTACTTTTTACCCATATATTATGAATTAATAGTTCCTATGTCATTAATTGGTTACAATGTATTATCATTTACTATTATAGTCATCTACTTTAATTTTTTAAATGCATTGATATATTATCAATCAATTATGAATTAGGGTAAAGTATTGAAATGATCCCTTGACCATAGGACAATATTTTTTTGGGTTCCCCGGCTATTAAAAGCTACAAATGATCCCCTAATAATAAGACATTATTTTGTTGAGTCTATCGACTATTAAAAGTTAAAAATGATCACCTAACTACTCATTATGTTCCAAATTGGTCATTTTTCATTAAAATTGACGATAACTTGAATTTTACGTTAACATTCTAACTGGATATGATAAAATCTGATCTCATAATCTTACACGATTATTAATCTCTGTCAGCATGATAACGTCCAACTTAAACTACCGTCAATTTTTAACAAAAAAGACGAGTTTGGAACATAATGAATAGTCGGTGAACATTTTGTAACTTTTAATAGTGGATGGACTCAACAAATCAATATCTTATAGTCAGGGAACCATTTTGTAACTTTTAATAGTCGAAGGCTCAACAAAGCAACATCCTACAGTCGAAGTACCATTTGTGTACTTTACCCTATGAATTATTATATTGATTTTAAATATTTAGACGATATTTACATCTTTTCATTTTGATACTTTTGGTGTACACTTACGTATGACGAGTGACGACGACATATATGACCAAAAAGGAAGAAATAAATTAAAGTAAATGCTATTGAACTTGGAATAAGTATTAAAAAGAAAACAACATACCTTGTAAAATGTTGTCAGATAGATATATACTTTGGAGCATGGTTGAATTCCAAATGTTTGTTGGAATGATCCCTCTGAATTTATTAGAAAATAATGACAAAACGCGAAGGTTAAAACATTCATATATGCTGAGTGGAAGAGAACCTGATATTTCATTTGATTGCAAATTAAGCTCTTCAAGATTGGAAAGATGGTAACAGAGATCATCAGGCAGAGTACTCGATGGACTATTGTTAGAGAGATCAATAATCTTGAGAGAAGAAACGTTGAAGATACAAGTCGGAATTTCACCTGTAATCATAGTTGAAATATCCAAGTGTTAAAGCTTAGTATTTTGTTATTAAAATCAAAGACCTTTTTATTTTATAGAAATATTAAACTTTTAATCATATTTGAACTCATTTATAAATCAAACTTAATATTTTGTTCGAGGGTAACAAAAATTCTTACATTTCGTATCTATTATGAATCGAAGTTTAAATAAAAAAATGTGTTTAAAAGTAACAACTCATACCTTCTAGATTATGGACTCCCAAATATAATTCTTTGAGTTGTCATATTTCCAATGCTTCTTGGAATGGTCCCACTAAATTTATTAAAAGATAGAGACAAAGTTTGAAGGTTGCTGCATTTGCCTACAGTTGATGGATATTACCGAATAATTCATTTCCATACAAGTAAGCTCCTCAAGATTTGGAAGATGGACACACAAATCATCAGGCAGAGAATTTGATAGACTATTTCCGGAGAGACCAATAATCTGGAGAGAATAAATGTTGAAGATACAACTCGGAATTTCACCTGTAATCATAGTTGAAATATCCAAGTGTTGAAGCTTAGTATTTTGTTATGAAAATCAAAGACGTTTTTATTTTCTAGAAATATTAAACTTTTAATCATATCTGAACTCATACCTTCTAGATTATTGATTCCCAAATATAATTCTTTGAGTCGTGTCATATTTCCAATGCTTCTTGGAATGGTCCCACTAAATTTATTAGAAGATAGTGCCAAATATTGAAGGTTTCTGCATTTTCCTACAGTTGATTGGATATTACCGAATAATTCATTTATATACAAGTCAAGCACCTCAATATTTGGAAGATGGACACACAAATCATCGGGCAAGCTTCTAGAAAGACTATTATCTCCAAGATAAATCCCTTTCAAAGAGGTAATCCATCCATAGAAGATGGAATCTGACCAAACAGTTGATTGGCTCCCAAATTTAAGATCTCTAAATTGGACATGTTGACAAGTGTTTGCGGGATTGTGCCTGTGAAATTATTACTATACATTTTCAACATTTTAACTCTGTGCAAGTTCCCAAGCCACGATGGAACCTCTCCGTTAAGACCGTTGAAGCTTAATCGAAGGACCCTCAAACGATGTAGCTGTCCCAATTCCATAGGCAGATGGCCATAGATATGGTTTCTGCTCAAATCAAGAGAACGTAGAAATGAAAGATTCCCAAGGTGCGGAGGGATGTTACCCGTAAGATCCATGCTTGTAAGATTCAAAGCTACAACTCTTTCATGGATGGAACCACAAGAAACACCAACCCACTTGCAAACAGAAGTAGAGGCCTTCCAGCGGTTAGCCAATGCATTTTGAGGATCCAAAATGCCATCTTTAAACTGGACAAGTGCAGACTGATCGGTAGTGAGATTCCTGACAGCTATCGCTGAGCAAACTATGAAACATCGCACCCACAAACAGAAATTAGATGGGAGCATGGGTTGTACTTCATGGTTTTTGAGACGAAATAAGCCAAAGAAAAGAGAAAGTAGGAAGAGGGGATTTGAAGATGATGTAATTGGATGATGAAGAAAAGAGCATGCTTAAATAGGTACAATTTCTGTTTATCCGGTGCTTCCTTTATCTGCATGCAATTCCAACGCAAATTAATTTAGAGTTGAGTCACCAAATGAAAGTGACCTGAGCTCCAGGAATTATCACTAATTCCATATTTATGGAATACTCTCTCCGAATGAAATATTCAAATGATAATATCGTATTTTAAATCTATATGCACATCTAAAACACAACATAAAATATCACATGATAAATATATATATATATTTCAAATATTGAAATATCTCAAAATTTACATGATAGAAATTATTAAAATATTTAACTTTCTAAAAATATTATTTTAATTAGATAACACAACAAAGGACAATTATATAGAGATAATTAGATTTTTTTATTAAAGAGATAATTAGATTGAAATCTTATTTTTGGTGTTAAAAAATACACAAACAATATGAATGCAAAAACATTGGGTTTATTTCATTTCAGATTTGATCACAATATCATATCTAAATGTTAATTAAAATTTTATTTAAATTATTCTATTATATATATATATATATATATGCACGAACCAAACACTTTAATAGTTAAGAGATTTGTTGTTGTTCATTTGATGTCTCAAGTTCGAGCAATGCATATGCAGATGTATGAACATTCATTGTCAAATGGTCGAGTCTCTGAACAGATACTATCTTGTATTTATCTCATATTTATTAAAAAATAATATATATATATATATATATATGTGTGTGTGTGTGTGTGATTACCAAAATATTATGTACATAAAGTTATTAAATTTTATAATATATAGATTATATATTTTCATGTATAATTATTTAATATATTGACAATGAAACTTTAATTTTATTATAACAATTTTATTTTTACCACTAGTGTACAAAAAATTAATCATACATTTTATTACAATATATACTAAAGTAACAGTTTGGTATTTTTAGAATTTTTAATAATAACTCTAAAATAATTTTTAATTTTTTTATATCTAAAAAAACAGAATTCATTTTCTTAAAATCATAAAATTATTAGAATTATAAGTAAATTTTTTTAAAAAGCATAATTTTTTTAAAAAATATATAAAAATCTCCAAAATCTCCAAATGAATCTAAATGAACTTAATTCAAATTCTTCAGCTCTTCAATGAGACGAACTTGTCAATTTTAACACTTGCAAGTCATTTTTAAAAAAAGAAAAAAGAAAACACTTGCAGGTCAATTTTAACATTTGTCCCTTACAGGGAGATGACTTTTAAAAATTGTTTAAAAATGTTCATGTAATCCATCACAAAGCAAATTTTATTTTATTTTTCTTAATAATAATTTTAATAATAAAATCTTCTACAAATAGAATATATCCTGATTCTATAACTACTTCTCTGGGACATCCATTTTTAGTGCCAATAGATTAGAAAAAAGGGGTTAAATTTGAGTTCAAAACATATATATTTCGATTAATATCATTCTGTCACATTCGATGAATACCGATGATGACCACTAACTGTAAACATCATTAACTTAATTTATAAAAATTTAAAATTCTAAAAGCTCGACATATAATTATAAATTAATTAAAAAGTTAAAGGTAAGTTATTTAATATAAGGGTAAACTATACTAGTGACACTTAAGTATTGCTCCTTTTCATTTTGATAAAAAAAATTCCAATGCAAATTAATTAGCCATTCCGAATGTGAATTAATGAAGACGTTACGACTTACAGTCCAGTCACGAAATCAAACCCATATCACAATCATCGTGGAATTACTTGCCATACCCGATAGAGTAGAATCTTCTCGCTAAATTTTCAACAACATAACTCAAATTAACACTATAAAAGGAGATTGCATAATTTAATTAATAATAAAATATTAATCAAATAAAACACTCATCAAATACAATATTAAAATTTTAAACGAAAAATAATACAACACGAAACATTAAGATCAAACGTAAACGTACCGACAAAATCATGAAATAAAAGATCAATAATATCCTTCAATGTCAAATCTCGCTAGAGAGAACGCCAATCCGATTGCTTTTCTCCTTCACCGATAACCTTTTTATTTATTTTTCAAATGAGTAGTGAATTTACTATTATTTTTAAATAAACCTCTGTACTTCAACTCTGTTTTAAAAAATTACTGTTTTACTCTATCCAATGAAATTGTACTACCAAAAATATTTTATGTATCCCATTTAAATTTTGCTCATATATTTGACATATACTAAAATCATATATATTAATATTATACATGCACTCTATGTGGATCCTGTATATACTAAAATTCTGTGTAAGAAAAATAATATTATTTTCTAAAATACAAAATTAATAATTAATGAAAATAGGTGGAGGGATATAAATAATGTGGAACAACAATAAACCATGCCAGTGTTTGTAAGAGAAGTATTTTTAATATTCATATAAAATTAAGGATAAACTAGTCCAGATATCATTGAAATTGTTTATATTAATAAAGTTCTAATTTTTTCATTAAAATAATTAACTTTGATTTGCATTTAAATTATATTATCAACCCGTTAAATAGTTAATGATACGGTAACGTAGCTAACGATTATCAATGTGATAAAAACAATCCCTTTTTGGCATAGTTGTTTTGATGTCCAAATTATAAAAAACGACGTTATTTTATTGGTCAAAAATATTAAAATATCACATTTAAAGGATTTTGATCTTGAATCTTTTGAAAACAAAGAATAGAAATCAGCCATTCAACAAACTTAAGCTTTTATTAGATTGTATCGAAAATAAATAAATATCAAACTATACTTAGAGATTCATTTTTCAAAATCAATTTATTATTTATAATATAAATAATATTAATATATAAAATATATTGTTTACATATTAATATATAATATAAATATATTATAAATAATATTAATATATACTACTTTTATATGAAAAAATATACTATATTTAGAATATTATAAATAATATATATACACACACAAATAGTTGTATTAAAACGATGTTATTCTGGTGTGACACTCACATCAGAATTATCAGTCACGTCACGGATTCATTAATGATTTCATAATTTAGTGATATAATAAGAACTAAAATCAAAATTCAGTGTTATAATTTGAAGAAGCTGAAAATTTAATGGTATGAACAGTGCATCACCTAAAGTTTAGTGATATCTAATATTATTAACCTAATATTAAAATCATATGGATAAAGATAATCTTTCGATGTATCTATAATAATAAACTTGAATGTTCTACAACTAGTCTTGTTGGACTATACAAACATTTATTTTTCCAAGAGGACAGACCACACAAAACTGTAATGTCCCGTATCTTAGGTCAGTAGTTCGAGTCAACTCAAAACCCGTAAGTCAAGCCAGTTAGACCTCCTAAGATAGTTTGAACGAATTTATGATAGTTTTGGGCTTAAGGTTGGCCCAAGAGGTAAGACAAGTGATGGTTTTAAAAGTGAGTTAGAAGGAGAGTGACCAAAAGTGTAGTTTACCCATAGATAGTTAGATTTCAAGCTAGTCTTTTAATATAGGGAATAATTCGAGTTGGCCCTCGCCTAAATGCTCGAGGGACCATCTCGATTATTCGATTCGATAATTGATTAAAATCAAATTGGATTAATATTAGAACCTACACATCTAGGTTTGTGCCTTTAGGTCCTTTAACTTTCATAATTTGACGCTTTAAGCTTGAAAAAACCTTAATTTACTTTTAGTTTAATTAGGATAAATAAAATTTGTTTGATTGCATTTTATTTTTAAACCCTAAGATAATGTTCACTTATTAGGGAATTAATGGTACATCTCCCACAAGTATATTCAGAGGGTGACTATTGTTGATTCCCGAAATAGGCCGACATTCTTTTCAAAGACAGCATCATGATTTTCTAAAAATGAGGCAATATTCGGTTATTAGGCACAATAGCTTATCTCCCACAATTACGCTTGGGAGCGAATGCTATCGGTCTCAATAAAAAAATACCCTTTTCAACTTTGCACCCGTAATGATTTTCAAATTAAATAAAGATCGAACTCAAAATTTTTGATTTTAAATATAGGGTAATCGACTAGGTACCAAATTTTTTGGTTCTTGTGGGGGTGCTAATCCTTCCCCATGCGTAACAGACTCCCGAACCTAATTTTTGGATTTTCATAGACCTCAAAACTCAGTATTTTGATAAAAATAAAATGTTTTATTTAAATCACCCGAATTTTACGGTGTCCCAATCGCACCTTAAATGATTGGTGGCAACTCCTCACATTTCAAAACCTTTTTCAAAGAGAAAACCCCCGAGTCGGTATCAGTCTTTTCCCCGCCCGGGCGAAAAACGGTGTCGAGAGCTTGGTGACTCCGCTGGGGACGTTTTGTTTTTTAAAACAAATTAAGTGTCGAGCCACGAGTTAGTTACCCTATATTTATAATTATGGAATTTACGAGTTCGATCTTGTTTATTTTATGTTTCATTATGTTCTTTCAAAAGAAAAAAAATATTTTCTCTCTAGTTAATGCTTACACTTTTGTGGAATTATTTAAGAATGTTGCATATCATAGATCTAAACTTGAGCTCTAACCCGATTTACCTAAGTAGGGAGAAACGTTACACCTCATGAGGAGCATCGGGCTTCATTGTGTGGTTTGATAAAGTACCTATGGAAAGCACCCTAAGTTTCCTATCCGGATATCAGATCGGAGGTATGGTTTTAGTGGTGTGATCCCCTGAGTTGAACCCGATTCGCAAGTCTGTAATGGGCCAGAATCGGGGGCAACCTTAGCAGGTTGTAAAGATGGCTTGGGAACCTTTTTTTCTAGAACCCAGCCTCATATAGAGTATTTAGTAACCTTACCCCGCTAGATCCATGTGGATAGCCTAAGAGAATTAGAACACATGTGGTTAGGATTATTAATTTCCTTTGTATGCTTTATTTTTTAGTCTCAAATTTGAGTCGAATTTAATTATTTGTGCTCATATTACAATTTTTTACTAATCATTTCAACTAACTTGATTCTTTTTGTCTTTTTTTTCTACTACCATTGATTTCTTTTTGTCTGGTCTTATTGTATTTTTGCATGAAAATGACATATCATTCAAAGGTATTGATCCCTAAATAACTGATCATTTAGAAGGTTCTTGAAAAGCAATGCCATAGCAATGCCTTTCACTGGGATCGATAGAAATTCAAAGATGCTCTACGTAGATCGAGTAGTGTCAAGATGGAGTCTACTTACCAAGGAGATGAGCCATACATCTGCTTGCTGAGGTAAAAAGTTGGACTCGAGACGATTCGACGCTGAAGCCAACAATTGAAGATCACAAACCAGCTTGAAAGATTTCTGGAAGTAGTAGATCGAGTAGCGTCAAGAGAGAGTTTACCTACAAAGGAGACGAGCCAAACATATGCCTGTTGAGGTAACAAGTTGGACTCAAGACAATTCGACGCTAATGCCAACAATTGCAGATTACGAACCAGATCGAAAGATTTCTGAAGGTAGGAGATAAAATAGAAGCTTTGAAGACGATGCGGTACCCAGATGCTCACAGAAGCTGGACAACTTACAGATGGACCAGATTTTCACTTCCCAGTGTACCGAGACATTATCGGTTTTCAAGAATTGTTCAAGGAATAATTATTTTTGGGATCAATTCCTTGCTTCATTTGCATCTTGCATTTTGCATTAGCATATATGCATTGTACATTCCTGGTATACATTGCATCTCGATATGCATTAATCATGGATCTTGAAGGTAACTCGAGGGGAATCTAATGATAAAAGTTTTGAGGTGAGATGAAGTCGCCCCATTCGTACCTAAAAAAAGATTGAGAGTTGTGGACGTAATGTTAGCCCCATCTGAAGTTCGAGGCCCATCATCGAGATCTGTGGGACACTGAGAAGCAGGGCCCAAATTTTGTTTGACCCAGAGTATTGGCCTTTAACTCGTAATGACCATTCTGGGCCAATTAAAAAGAAAATTTTCCACCCATTGTGAAGCATTTTGGCACTGGCTTTGTCCTTTTTGAACATGTTTTAGTTCTTTTTTTGTTTTCTCAATAAATATTTTATTAATTGAACTCATTTCGTTTTCCAAGGGTATAAGCAATAAATCAAGTTTTAATCTTGTAATTCTTTGAATATCAAATGAATTAAATGTTCTTTTACTATTTCATTAATTATAGACCGATGACAAGGGGAAATATTAGACCTTCCATACCTCATCCAAAGCCGAAATAACTATTGCTTGATTCCTTACCCGAAATAAAACATGATCAAACTTTTATATCACTTACCTTCAAAACAATAAAGTCACGCCTTTATCCCCCGGGGCACCAAAACCTGTACTTTTACCTTCCCATATAGAAATAACCATTTCATGACATTACATTTTTCATAATTACAACTTTAAAGTCACACATTTCTCTTTCTAGACACGAAAACAATATTCATTTCCCAACCTCAATAAATCCTAGGGGCATGACGAGGACCATTCCTACAAGAAAGAAAAGATAGAGTGTTGTGGATCAAGTTTTGAGAATTTGAATAATTGGGGCATACTGGGGGCAAATAGAAGAAGAAAAAATAAATGAGAATCATTGAAATAATTCTATCATGCATTAATTACATTGTTTTCATGTAAATAAGATTAACCTTGAATACTTTTCCCCCTGGGGATACCTCTTTTACAAAGACTTCCATGTATGAGATGATGAACAGTTTTGTTTCATTTATCCTAATATATATATATATATATATATATATATATATATCCCTTATTGTCCCCTTTTAAGCCTATAAAATATTTTCCTCGGATTCAACCCTAACCAAGGATCACCCTCCACACTGGGGGAAAAAGTGAAGGACATATGCTCTCATGAGTGAATATTATCAATCGAGATTTTACTACAGAAGCAAGTCATGATGAAATAAAGTCAGAAATAACAAGATACCGCGAGGTAGACAAAATACAAAGTGTTCAAAGATCAAATCGAGTTGACAACACAAAGAGAATAAAGAAAATATATAGCAAAAAAGGAAAGAAAAAAATAAAACGAAAAAAATAGAAAAAGAAAAAAAGAAAATGAAAAAAGAAGAAAGAAGAAAATAGACAGATCCAACACTTCAAGATGAGCGGTTCAAAGATCTAGAATAAATTCGTCGGAAGATAAGAAAACACCAAACAAAATAAAATGAAAGACACACGAGCATATTCAAATCGAGCAAGACAAGATTGAAGACAGCATAACGAATTAACTTAAACACTTGTTTGGGCCCATTTATCCCTTTCTTTCATAACCGTGAGCCCTAGCCTATGTTACGTGACTAAAAAGTCCCTTCTAATCATACATGGATTTCTAAGTGGAGGGACTATCTTCAGATTTCTTTCTGCCCCTCAAGGTTAATTTTATTTCCAAAAATTAGTTTTCAAAATTTTTTAATGCATAATAGGGAAAAATAATAAAAGGAGGGTTCAAGACGTATAATATTAGATAACGTCTTGAAACCAAAGGAGAATTCGAGTTGAAAACCTGAAAAGGCATCTCGAACACGAAGATTGTCAACCACTGCACAGAAGGACGATCTTATACATCATTTTGATACATCACTACACAACCAAAAGGCGCCATAAGGGATGAGAACAAGTGAGCATTTCCAGAAGATAAGCATGACAGCTGCTTCATCAGATCAATAAAACCCCAAAATCAAGGACGCAAGAAGCCAACCTGAAACACATTACCACCCCAGATTAACCCAAAACACATTACCTTCCCAAGTCAGCCTAAGCCTTATATCAGCTTTAATCTTTACACTTTTCAAATGTACATAATTTTTGAATGATTAAAAGAAAATTTGACTTATTTGATATTCAATGAACTCTTGTTTTACAATTTGTTTTGATTGTGAGCCGGAAGAAAATGACAACATTTTTTAATTTTATTCAATATTTTTTCACATTTCTAAAATAAAAGAAAGAAAATAAACATTTCTGATAACTCTGTAAAAGGCCACATTTTAGGACCTTTTAACTTAAGTTATTGAATGTCTAAAGCCTTATTTAGGACCATATAGATGCATTTTGAAGCATTGAGATGTATGTGGTGAATATCGGATTGCCGTGGCATTTTATTTTTACAGCGGTGCTGCTTTATGGGAAAGGTACTTGTCTGATGATGTGCAGGTATTGAAAGCAAGGTAAAGAGGAAAGAAAATGCCGTGACATAAGGAGATTGTTGAGTTAAATAAAAATGCCAACTTCAATTGGCATTTTGAAAGCGCACAAGGTGAAAGAAGATATTTTTCCAGCCAGCTGTCCCTGACTCTCCGTGCCCTCTGCCCGAAAAATCCACCTCGAAGATATTCCTGGAGGAATCGGCGCTGCAACCGCCGGTTCTGCTGATGACACTGTCTGTCCCTGCAGATCTTGTCTGTCCTTGGGCGCATGCGACGGGATTATGTCTGTCCATCAGCCAGCTACCCAGGCTGCATCATAGTCTATTCTGCTCGGCTCTCAAGCACTTAATCATGGTTTTTGGGGTTTTCTAGGAAAGTTAATATCAGGTCTTAGGATTTATTTTCTCTTATAAATAGAGGATGAAGCCACAATGTTTGAGATTTTGGTTCCACCCAGATTTGAGCTTAAAAAGTTAGAGAGAGAATGTCTCATCTTTCTCCGTCAATCCTACTTGTCGTGGCATTTCTCCTTGACAAGCCGGAGGGAGTGCCGTCCTGAGCATCCGAGAGGAGCCAGTTCACTAGGAGCAGTGCTTGGTGGCCGAGGGAAGCATTGGGCAGTGCACGTCGAAGGCTTTCTCTCCTCCCTTAGTGCTTTGCTTTCATATTTTGTTATTGGGTTGTAAGGAAAAAATGATACTTGCTTTGTGCTTGTTTATTTCAAACCCCACCATGAACTAATCCTATTTGGTGGGAGTTCCTTGCATGTTTAAGTTTTTATTTCAATGAATGGTTGCTTTGTTATGCTTTAATCTGTTTTTTTTATGAAACTTAATGCCTTAAGGTTGTAGGAGCTATGAGAGTAGTCATTCCTTAGGAGGTCTTGAGGGTTCGAGAGAATACCTTGGCAAATTATCCTTGTGTTCGAGAGAAACTAGGGAGGAACTACATAAGCAAGGGGTTCTAGGTAGTAGCTAGGCCTAATCCACCTTAGAGATAAGGTTAGGATTTTATTCGACTAAAATGAGTTGTGCAAAAATGATAGGTTAGATGTTAATGCTGCCACAAAAAGGTATTACCGAGACATATCCTGTTATATGGACCAATAGGATCACTGCAGGGGTTTACACCAATTGGTTATGCCAAGGAATCTTTAATCTATCGAGTCCCTTACTAGAGATAGCATAGGGCACCTTAGTAGATTCTGTCGGGCAAGCTAGGCATAGAAGAAATACCATTCAGAGAAATAGACTTAGGTTTTCCTTGTGACTCCCATCACTCATTCCCATCGCTGGTTGTCGTGTGAGAAGGCTAAAGTCCTATATATATATATCAAATCAAGTATTTGCATTTTATTTTGCCTTGACATTTCTATTTGTTCCCACGCATTACAATTTTATTTGCCACAACATATCCAATTACTACCACACCACCATCATTCCATTTCCACATCAGTCATTCCATTTTGCCACAACATTATCATTTGTGTATACCATCACTAACTTTACTTAGGTGACAAAGTAAAGTGCCTTGACAAACCTATTTGATTTCCCTAATTCCCTGTGGAGACGATACTCAACTTATCACTTTATTACTTGTTCGATTGTGTATATTTGCACACATATCCACACTCATTTTATAGTTCCCACAAGAGCGGACAAGTTTTTGGCGCTGTTACCGGTGAGTTGGCAACTGGAAGTTAAATTGGTTTGTTATAGCATTTTTACTTTACTTATTCATATTTTCTTTTCAGTTAGCTTTACTTGTTACTTTCCTTAATTTTTCTTCATTTATTTTTCTATGTACATGACCCTAAGCAACCTTGAAGAGCCATTAGAACCGATTGATCCTGAAATCGAGAGGTGTTTCAGAAAAAGAAGATGTGCTCAACGTGTGAACATGTACCAACTCGGAAATCAAGGTATTGGTCATGAGGAGGATCAGAATACCGGGGCAAATTTAAATGTTGGGAATGTAGCCAGACCTCGTGCCATTCGTGATCACTTAAACCCGATCTTAGATGATTTAAATCCTGGAATAGTGGCCCCAGAAATTCAGGTAGCCCACTTCGAGCTCAAACCTGTCATGTTCAATATGTTAAATTCAATAGGATAGTTTGGGGTATGCCAAATGAAGATGCCAGATAGTATATTCGTAAATTCTTGGAGGTGTGCGATTCTTTTCGCAAACAAGGGGTGCACGAAGATGTTCTGAAATTAAAGTTGTTTTCGTACTCCCTGCGTGACTGAGCAAGGGCGTGGTTGAGTGGCGTTCCAGCGGGTTCAATGGAGTCATGGACAGATATGTGCAAAAAAAATTTTTGTATTATAATCCTCCGAATATGAACACCCAATTGAGGAACGACATTGCTTTCTTCCGTCAAGCTGATGATGAGTTGATGTATGAATGCTGGGATCGATACAAGGCATTGCTTTGCAAGTGCTTAAACCATGGTTTTCAAGATTGGACACAAGTGGTGATGTTCTATAATGGAGTAAATGCACCCAAGAGGATGATGCTAGATGCCTCGGTAAATGGGACATTACTTGACAAATTACTAGCAGATGCATTTGACATTCTGATAAGATTGCCACTAATGATTATCAGTTTCAATCCACAATGCAAGAGTTTATTGCAACAACAAAAAAAATGCTGCAACACCATGCAACCTCCATCAAAAATCAAGGAGCCATGTTTCAAAGCCATAGCTCGTCGCTAAGGGAGCTGGAAAGTCAAGTTGGTCAAATTACTGCTACATTGAAAGAACGTAAACCAGGACATTTTCCGAGTGACACTGAAGTCACCAAACCTCATGGCAAGGAGAATTGCAATGTTCTAACTCTCCGAAGTGGTACACAGATTAATGTTGAAGACAAGTTTGGGGGAAGACCGAAGGATGATTCACCCCCTATAACCAAGCAAGCTGATCAAGAAGTGCACGAAGAAGCACCAGTGGAAGAGGAAAAGGCTGAGGAGTCATCAAGTAAAGAAACTGAGGGGGTAAATAAAAATGCCAAGGCAACTTCTGTTCGTACCCCGTCAGTACAGGAAGCCAGAGCCCCACCTCCGTTTCCATAAAGACTGAAGAAGCATAATGAAGATATCCAATTCATAAAATTTGTTGACAATCTATGTCAACTTCAAATCAATGTTCATTTTCTAGAGGCTATGGAACAAATGCCGACATATGCCAAATTTCTCAAGTAAATTGTTACTAAGAAGAGAAAGGTTGAGCAGTATGAAACAATTACCACGACAAAAGAATTTTGCTCTTCTTTAAGTAAGCTGCCACCAAAAAGACATGATACATGTAGTTTTATTATCCCATGTTCGATAGGAGACAAATTTGTTGGGAAGGCACTATGTGAACTTGATGCCTAATTCAATATTCGTAAACCTTGGGATAGGAAATGCGAGACCAACCTCGGTCATCTTGTAATTAGTCGATCGTTCGCACATTCGACCAGAGGGGTGAATTGAAGATGTCATCGTCCGGGTCGACAAGTTCGTTTTTCCTGTCGATTTTTTTATTCTGGACTGTGAGGTCGACGCCACAACACCCATCTTCTTGGGGAGACCCTTCCTAGCTACCGGTCATATCCTCATTGATTGTGAGAGGGGCGAGCTGACCATGCGAGTGGCCGATCAACAAGTCACTGTGAATGTCTTCCGATATCTCAAGTACATGGATGATTCTGAAGAATGCCAAAGCATTTTTGAAGTAGACAAAGTAATTGCAAAAGAAGCATATCAATTTTGCCATGACAATTTCATTCAGCTGGATAATAATGAGAGGCTACTGGAAGACTTAAAGGTCGAAGAGCCTAACAATTTTTCATTCAAGGAATAGTAGGCTAGCTTTCTCAAGGCTAGCCTAGGTACGCGTTTTGAACCGTTGAACTTTGAAGAGTTTGTTCCTCCTAAGCCCTCATTACAGTATGCTCTTACCCTATAACTTAAGAATTTGCCACAACATCTTAAATATGCTTATCTAGGTAGTGACGGAACTTTGCCTGTGATTATTTCCTCTGCCCTTACTCTTAACCAAGAATCGAGTTTGTTAAGTGTTTTGTCACATCATAAGAAAGTGTTAGGTTAGACGATGGCAGATCTCAAGGGAATAAGTCCAACAATCTGCTTGCATAAAATCCTGCTGGAAGAATGCCACAGCAAATCCATAGAGCCACAACGCAGACTAAATCCAATCATAAAGCAAGTTTTAATGAAAGAAATTCTCAAATGGCTTGACGCTGGATTGATTTACCCCATTTTGGATAGTTCTTGGGTGAGTCCCGTTCAATGTATATCTAAAAAGGGAGGCACGACCGTGGTGACAAGTGAGGAAAATGAATTGATACCTACTCGCACGATCACCGGGTGGCGAATTTGCATGGACTACCACAAGCTTAACAAGGCCACCAAGAATGATCACTTCCCTTTTTCGTTCATCGATCAAATGCTGGATCGACTTGCTGGCAAAGCATTTTATTGTTTCTTGGACGGTTATTCGGGGTATAACCAGATTACCATCGAACCAGAGGACCAAGAGAAGACCACATTCACGTGCCCCTATGGCACATATGTTTTTAACATTTTACTGTTTCTTGACATGCAAAGGTACTTTTAACCCATTTCACTTAAAAATTCATCCTTTAATTATACTTTTGGCACATATTCTCTGACATGGTTGAGGACTTTCTTAAAATTTTCATGGATGATTTTTCTGTTTCTCGTGACAACTTTCAAAAATGCCTTGGCAATTTAGCAAAGGTACTGAAGCGATGTGAGGAGGTTGATCTCGTGCTGAATTGGGAAAAATACCACTTCATGGTAACAGAAGGCATTGTTCTAGGACATAAAATCTCATCAAAGGGCATTGAGGTAGATAAGGCCAAGATCGATGTGATCGAGAAGCTTCCCCCACCAATTTCTGTCAAGGGAATTCGGAGTTTCCTTGGGCATGCTGGGTTTTATAGACGATTCATCAAAGACTTCTCCATAATATCCAAGCCCTTGTGCACCCTGCTGCAACAGAGCCAACCGTTCGAATTCAATCAGAAATGCCATGGCGCATTCAAAGAGCGAAAATCCCTCTATTGTTGGGTTACAAGGAAGCCAAGGGGAAGGAAAAAGAGGCAACCACATCTCGCGTTACACTATTTCCATATGTCAGGGCAACTTCAATCGCTCTGGAGCAGGCAGTTCAGCACACTCAAGAGCATGTCGGGCAGTTGTCCGACAAACTGATGACATATTTTACCTACGCCAAACCTCGAGATGAATTTCTTGCCAGTGCCTTGATTGAGTTTCTCCCACACACAAACTTTACCATTCTTGTCTTCCCTGACATACTCGTGCCAACGAATGAGGATGCCGAGGCATCTACAGAATTACCGCACCCTGCTCCAACTACTGCTCAATACTCATCCAGTAAAGACAGTCACCAGCCCGCTGAAGCGGACGATCCAGTTGACCCTGATCCAGTCCATGCAGTGTCACCCAACGTAGATTAAGAAGCCAACCTCCAACTCACCAATATCCCAGAACCACCACAATTCGTTGAACCCCTGGCGGCTGAACATCCTCATATACCGCAACTTGTCGCGCCTATAGAAGAAGAACACCCTGAAGTACCACTTCCCACTGAGTCAACCGAGGAGTCACAATCCAAGATGCCACGGCAAGCTCCTTTACGTAGGAGTCGACGTCGCCTTAGGAAAGAATCTCAACATCAGGAGCCCCCTCTCCCAATCATTCCAGAAGGACCTAGCACTCCTTCAGCCGTACCTGCGTCTGACTCTGAACATTCTAGCCCCACCAAGCTAAGAAAGCGCACTCACCGCGCCACCGTTGCACCACTACACGCTTAAAGCCAAGGTACTTTGCATTGCATTGCATTTCCTAGCATGTAGTTTCATTTTCCTTAGTTTTAGTAAGAATTGAGGACAATACTTCTCTCAAGTTTGGGGGAAGTAGGGTTATCACATTTCTCACATCATTGCATGATAGTAGCAGTAAATTAAAAATGCCATGACATTAGTAATCGCCTGAATAGTTTTCTGAAATTAGTTAAGGATGTCCAATGATGATGAATTTGATGGCTAGGATAGAATGTACATGACTGGTTGAGGTTGATAGAACCAACTCTATGACTTGTTTCTCTGAAATTCTTGAATACACGATTGTTAGCTTTCCATTCTTGACGAATTTAGAAACTTTTTATAAGAGAATTCTTAAAATGTCGTGGCATAAAATTTTGACTGTTGAAAGCCCCGTTTATTTGCTTAAAAAAATATAATTTGAAGTTATGAATAAATGCCTAGGCATATCTATAGAGGGACACTCCGCTATACCATGGCATATGAGTGAATGAAAGATGTCACGAGATGACTCTATCTGACTAGCTCGAGGGTGGAAGGTATGCTCCCTTTCACCTAGAGTGTGGGATGATAGAGTGATGGGCTGACTCCCCTCGTAGCAGAACTAATAAAAGCAAAGAAAGGCAAGGTGGGAGCTGATTGAGACAATGTTATGGCAAATTAAGAAAGCTTGAGTAGAAAATTTTTAAGTTTGTTAAGCATGGAATGGATACAAACACGCGCACACCCACACAAAGAATCTTGCCATAAGGGACAGTACTAGATTTCTCGACCTAGTCTAGCATGTTGAAGCCATATGTACTGAGGGCTGAAATTTTATCCCATAAACTATTATGCTTCTGAATTTGTCATGGTATTTTTGTTTTGCTTATTACTATCCATTGCTTGAGGACAAACAGTAGCTTAAGTTTGGGGGTGTGATAACTCCGTAAAAGGCCATATTATGGGACCTTTTAACTTAAGTTATTGAATGTCTAAAGCCTCATTTAGGACCATATAGATGCATTTAGAAGCATTTAGTTGCATGTGGTGAATATCGGTTTGCCGTGGCATTTTATTTTTACAACGGTGCTGCTTTATGGGAAAGGTACTTGTCTGATGATGTGCAGGTATTGAAAGCAAGGTAAAGAGGAAAGAAAATGATGTGACATAAGGAGATTGTTGAGTTAAATAAAAATGCCAAGTTCATCTGCCATTTCGAAAGAGCACAAGGTGAAAGAAGATATTTTTCCAGCCAACAGTCCCCAACTCTCCGTACCCTCTGCCCGAGAAATCCACCTCGAAGATATGCCTAGAGGAATCGACGCTGCAACCACCAGTTCTGCTGATGACACCGTCTGACCCTGCAGATCTTGTCTGTCCTTGGGAGCCTGCGACGAGATTATGCCGGTCCATCAGCCAGCTACCCAGGCTGTATCAAAGCCTATTCTGCTCGGCTCCCAAGCACTTAACCATGGTTTTTTGGGTTTCCTATGAAAGTTAATATCAAGTCTTAGGATTTATTTTCCCCTATAAATAGAGGATGAAGCCACAATATTAGAGATTTTGGTTTCATCCAGATTTGAGCTTAAAAAGTTAATATCATCTTTCTCCGTCAATCATACTTGTCGTGGCATTTCTCCTTGACAAGCCGGAGGGAGTGACATCCTAAGCATCCAAGAGGAGCCAGTTCGCTAGGAGCAGTGCTTGGTGGCTGAGGGAAGCATTGAGCAGTGCACGTCGAAGGGTTTCTCTCATACCTTAGTTCTTTGCTTTCATATTTAGTTATTGGGTTGTAAGGAAAAAAAGATAATTGCTTTGTGCTTGTTTATTTCGAACCCCACCATGAACTAATCCTATTTGGTGGGAGTTCCTTGGATGTTTAAGTTTTTATTTCAATGAATGATTGCTTTTTTATGCTTTAATCTGTTTTGTTTATGAAACTTAATGCCTTAAGGTTGTAGGAGCTATGAGAGTAGTCATTCCTTAAGAGGTCTTGAGGGTTCGAGAGAATACCTTGGCAAATTATCCTTAGTGTTCGAGAGAAACTAGGGAGGAACTGCATAAGCAAGGGGTTCTAGGTAGTGACTAGGCCTAATCCACCTTAGAGATAAGGTTAGGATTTCATTCGACTAAAAGGAGTTGTGCAAAAATGATAGGTTAGATGTTAATGCTGCCACAAAAAGGTATTACCGAGACATATCCTGTTATCTGGACCAATATGATCACTGCAGGGGTTTACGCCAATTGGTTATGCCAGGGCATCTTTAATCTATTGAGTCCCTTACTAGAGATACCATAGGGCACCTTAGTAGATTCTGTCGAGCAAGCTAGGCATAGAAGAAATACCATTCAGAGAAATAGACTTAGGTTTTCCTTATGACTCCCATCACTCATTCCTATCGCTGTTTTTCGTGTGAGAAGGCTAAAGTCCTATATATATATATATCAAATCAAGTATTTGCATTTTATTTTTCCTTGACATTTCTATTTGTTCCCACACATTACAATTTCATTTGCCACGACATATCCAATTACTACTACACCACCATTATTCCATTTCCACATCAGTCATTCCATTTTGCCACAACATTATCATTTGTATATACCATCACTAACTTTACTTAGGTGACAAAGTAAAGTGCCTTGACAAACATATTTGATTTCCCCAATTCCCTATGGAGACGATACTCAACTTATCACTTTATAACTTGTTCGATTGTGTATACTTGCACACATATCCGCACTCATTTTAAAGTACCCACAAGAGCGGACAATTTCCAGACAGGACAATCTCAAGTGAAAATTGTTCTTGAAGCTGATGAGGCTCATTCTGCCTCTATCAAAGAAAAAAAGCAAACAATTCTAGAACAATGAAATATTTCTTGAAAGAAAATAGTCCGAGAGATTATAAGGACTAGAGGATAGAACTTCTAACACTTCCTCGTGATGTTGTCAAGAAGCATATGATTGCCTTAGTTGAAGACGACACATATCCCAGCTCATGGAAAAAATGAAAGACGTTTATGATCACTTCTTAAGTGTCCATCTGATTGTTGCATTATGAAGAGAAGCCCTCAAGCTATTCGTTAACATTACTGATTAGTGATACAAGAGCGAGACCATTCAAGATAAAGATTTTGGTACGAAGAGAGCCACGAGTACCCACATTGGGGCATTACTTAAACCATATGTTATTAAGATCACAAGGTTCAAACCAAACATACATGGTGAATGACCCCTGTCGCTTGGAGTGCCAAGGTCGAAAGATGAAAACAAAAAGAGCTCACCTTTAATTGGACCATCCACGCTGCAGTTGGCAAATGAATCTCAAGAAAACAATTCTGATTGGAAGGACACGTCAAAGACGTGTAAGGTTCCCAGTCATCAACCTGATCGCAACAAGAATTCAAAGGAGGAAGTACTTCTTCTAGAATGATATTGAAAAAGTAAGACAAAAGATAGAAGATGAGAGAGACATGATTGTTTTGGGTGATTAGTTTGCCTATGTTGATATTGGGGGCATACCTCATACAAGAGTGATCAAGTGAAGAAGGACCGAGAACTCTATTTGGAAGTCAAAAGAAGGTTGTTGATAAACATTTCCGCATATAAGAAAGTCATGCATTACATATCTATTGCATTCACATGCACCAAAGCATATCTTTACAGATTTTTCAAGAAAAGAAAATAAGAAAAGACAGAATTCAAGTCTTGAATGAAGGGAATTATATTCCGATTGGCAAAGCCTCTAGAATCGAGAAGTCCAATCCAAGAAGAATCATTACTTTGATGTGGGGGCACATTACCCAAACAACATGATATTTTCAAAAGATTTTTTTGAAAGAAACTAAGCCTGATTTTTAGGGGTTTCTTGATTACGATTTTTAATGAATTTTTATAAGAAACTAAGCTCGAGGGACCAACGTGATATGTAGGGGTTCCTTGATGACAACTAAGAAACTAAGTCTGATTTTTAGGGGTTTCTTGATGACGATTTTCAATGAATTTTTATAAGAAACTAAGATTGAGGGACCAACGTGATATGTAGGGGTTCCTTAATGACAATTGAGAAACTAAGCCTGAGTTTCAGGGGTTTCTTGATGACGGTTTTCAATGAATTTTTATAAGAAACTAAGCTCAAGGGACCAACGTGATATGTAGAGGTTCCTTGATGACAACTAAGAAACTAAGCTTGATTTTCAAAGGTTTCTTGATAAGTATATCCTTCGTGCCATTAGGTTCTTTGGCCATTTATAAGACTTTTGAGCTAGATGATAAGACATTCGGGCAAACCATAAGACCTTCGGGTAGGTTGTTTTCAACATTTCCAGTACTCGATTCATCAAATATGGAGTTGAATCAATTCCACCTCACTCGAGGGACCAACTTGATATGTAGGGGTTCCTTTATGAAAACTAAGAAACTAAGCTTATTTTCAAGGTTTCTTGATGAGTAAGTCCTTTAGGCCATCAGTAAGTCTTTCGTGCATGATGCGTAAGTCCTTCGGGCCATTTATAAGTCTTTCGAGCAAGATGATAAGACCTTTGGGCCATCCATAATACCTTTGGGCAGGATGTTTTCAACATTTCTGGTACTCGATTCATCGCATATGCAGTTGAAGCTGCAACACCTCACTCGAGGGACCAACATTGCCAGTAGAGAATTCATAATAAAGAGCTTGTTCAACCTTGTACTCGATTTCTTAATTTACTTTTAGTTTAATTAGGATAAATAAAATTTGTTTGATCGTATTTTATTTTAAACCCTAAGATAATGTTCACTTATTAGGAAATTAATGGTACATCTCCAGCAAGTATACTCAAGGGGTGACTACCGATGATTCCCGAAATAGGTCGATATCCTTTTCGAAGACCGCATCATAATTTTCTAAAAATGAGGCAA
This sequence comes from Hibiscus syriacus, assembly GCF_006381635.1. Classification (NCBI taxonomy): domain Eukaryota; kingdom Viridiplantae; phylum Streptophyta; class Magnoliopsida; order Malvales; family Malvaceae; genus Hibiscus; species Hibiscus syriacus. The sequence continues at coordinate 6,427,939 of NW_024062800.1, read as the reverse complement.
TATTTGGTTACTACGCCTAATAGCTTATCTCTCGCATCTACACTTGGGAGCGAATGCTATCGGTCTCAATAAACAAATATACAACTTTAAATCCGTAATGATTTTCAAATTAAATAAAGATCGAACTCAAAATTTCAATTTTAAATATAGGGTAATTGACTAGGTACCAAATTTTTGGGCGCTTGTGGGGGTACTAATCCTTCCCCACGTGTAACTGACTCTCGAACCCGATTTCTGGATTTTTGTAGACCTCAAAACTCGATATTTTGATAAAAATAAAATATTTTATTAAAATCAACCAGTTTTTACGGTGTCCCATTCGCACCTTAAATGATTGGTGGTGGCTCCTCTCATTTAGAAACCCTTTTCAAAGAGAAAACTCCTAAGTCAGTGATAATCTTTTCCCTGTCCGAGAGAAAAATGGTATCGGTAATACTGTAAGGCCAGTACCGATACCAAGGGTTTGTTGAGAAAAGTTGTAGAGGAAAGTGAGGATTTTGGTACTATAAGGCCAGTATCGATACCAAAGTTATGTTTTGGTCTTTAAAGCAAGGGGAATTATAAATGCAATATCGATACTGTAAGGTCAGTATAGATACCAAGGCTTTGTGTTAAGCAGTAAAGAAGAGACGTTTAGAGTAAGTAAGGTTTCCCAAAAGCTTAAAATTACTTCAAAATAAGACTACAAGTGAGAACAGTAATTGAGTAATTTCAAACATGGAAACGAAAATAAAGTATGATGAAATAAGACTAGCTTTGTTTAAATGCTCAGGAAACGACCAAGACACCCGAGTTTCTTTAGAAAACTAGTGGATTCGAAAGTATATATGTTGTTCGGATATATCTTTAGGAAGTGCATGAGGCACTTTAAGCTGACTAACTAAGGTCGATGCCTGACACTCGCGAGGGGTGGGTTAGTATGGGATATGGTGTCCGATGCTGAGATTTCAGGGGTCATATCCTGGTAGACTATAAGGGTGTGTGAGCTCTAAGATGCAACCTCTCAGCAGCACCATGATGTCTACCATAGAGTAGAGTGTGAGTATACAAGTATACTCACTAAAGCAAAGTAGAGCAGAATAGTAGACTTGATAGCATGAACCTTTTAGTGATGCACTCTTAGTATGTTTTAGGTGTTAGTATGGTTCATATGTTTCCATTGGCAGGTTAGTAGATCGACAAATTTGAGAGGCCTTATAGAGACCGAGGTCCAGATCCAGTGCATAGCAGAGTACGTCATCAAGTTTTGAAGTGCATGAATAATCATAAACCCAATTGTAAAGTTAAGTTGTAAAGTCAGTTAAGAGTTGGTTTGTAATAATTTGAATGTAAATGTTTTATTTTTTTAGAGCTCTAGTGTAAAGTTTCATTTATATTTTTGAAAGATTTTATTAAGAAAAAGATTATTAAAATGGTCATTTTCAAGTAAGATATTGAGAAAAAGTTTGGTCAGCCACTTCGGAGGTTTCGTGTGGCACTCGAATCAGCGACGGTGTGTTGTATTGGTCTAGGATATTACATTTAGTGGATCAGAGAAAAGGTTTAGGCGTTCTTAGGACCAACGGGTTAGTGTCGGTAAAGAGTTTATGAGTATACAGGTCTCTAAAGAGTTATGACGTACTTCTGCATCTAAAATAATGGATAGCCCAGGACCCATAAGAGAGGTATAGGATATTCGAGAATACCTGAAATAAGTGTGAAAGGTATTATTGCAGCTGGTTTAATGGGTGTGAGGCCTAACATTCATGAGGGGTGGGTTGGAAGATGTGATATCCTTACCTAGATGTGCCACAATAAGTGCACTTCGGCGGCTTAAAGATAGGAAGAAGATGAGATTAATATATTGATGATTAGTGAGAAGCCTAAGAGTTTAAAGATAGTGTCGGCCATTAGGGCATAGAAGGATTTCTCTAGTGAAGGTTATGTGGATGAACCATGAGATTGAAGAAGCAATTCATTTGAATATATGAGTATTATATTAGAGTTGCGCAGCAGAAGTATAGAGGTTGACATTAGTGGATGTTTTGGCAAGTGCCATAAGGTCTCAGAGTTGTCTATGCCAAGTGGATAGATGTTGTTATCAAGTTGTGTTGTAAGTTAGCTCGATTAAGTAAGCTTAGTAAAGGAAATATATAATGTTAGGAGTGAGTTGTGGAGTGTTGTAAGGATTCATTTACCCGTTATAATCTAGTTTGAGAGAGAGAGTTTTAGCCAATGATTTAAGATAGGGGTTTGAATTTCTAGCCCTTAGAGTTAGATGTTCTAGTAGTCAAGATCTGTCGTAGATGCCCAGTAGAGTTTCAGAGTGAAACCTTTCGCTAAAAAAATTTCGAGGAAAAAATTTCTTGTAGGATGAGAGAGTTGTAACACCCCGAATCTCGGGTCACTATTTTGAGTCAACTTGAAAACTGTAAGTCAAGCCAGTTAGACCTCCTAAGATAAATTGGACAAGTTTATGAGTGTTTTGGGCTTAAGGTTGGCCCAATAATTAATACAAGTGATGGTTTTAAAAGTGAGTTAGAAGAAGATGGACCAAAAGTGTAGTTTACCCATAGTTGGTTTTAAAGGTTAAAACCTCCTTATTTCCATAAAGTTCACATGAAAAACCAAACCCAAGCTTCCTAAAAATATATTCTCTTCACTCTTCCTTTTTCCTCTCCAAGAGCCAATAAAAGATCAAAGCTTTAAGAAATTCCAAGCCTAATTTAAAGAAACCAAGGTAAGAACCGTAATCTTCATCCCATAAGCTTCATTTCAAGCCCCAAATCTTAGGTTTTGGGTAAGGTTTAAGAAAATGGGTTTTTGTGAGTTGAAAGAAACCAAGTGTTTTAAGTTGTTTTTAGTAAATTTGAGTTGTATAGAGTGTTTTTAACATAGTTCCCAAGCTATCGACAAGTTAGTAACCCTTAGTTTGTTTTTTTATTAGCCAAAGATATGGGTGAAGTTCTAAAGCAAATGATAAAGGTAAGATGGCTCCTAATTAAGTTGAGAGAAGCTTTAGTAACCAAGGAGGCCAGGTATCACACTCACAACTCTTTCACACCCTTAGTTGCTCATTAGAAATGCAAGAAAGCTAGAAAGTTTAGTTTTTAGCATGATAAGTAAGTTTTAATGGTAGATTTCATGTTTGATTTTAATAGTGTGTTTTAAAGCCTTCTTTATGAACCCAAGATCAAATAAGACTAAATAATACATTGGGAAACCTTAAAGTAGTAAAGTTAGGGAGATTAGATGGCACTTTTGTACCAGAAAAGGTATTTTGTAAGGGTATAGTTAATGAATGAAGCAGTATCGATAATGTTCTTGAAAGAAGCTTAAGATTGAGTTTTTGAGAAGTAGTATCGATACTCCTTTAAGGGGTATCGATACTGAGGGTTTGGTATTGAAACCAAAGGGCTTGGTATCAAGACTAGAATTCAAGTAGCCATTTTTGGTATCGGTATTCAAAGGAGTATCGATACCCATGGTCCCAATATCGATACTCCCATAAGAGTATCAATACTTCCCCTTTTATTAGCAAGTAATTTAGCATTAGGGTATCGATACCTTGAGTAGGGTATCGATATTATAGAGAAGGTATCGAATATTGTAAGGTCAGTACCGATACCAAGGGTTTGTTGAGGGGTTGAAGCAAAAATGTTGTAGAGGCAAGTGAGGGTATCGGTACTATAAGGCTAGTATTGATACCAGAGTTATGTTTTGGGCTTTAAAGTAAGGAGAATTATAAAGGCAATATCGATATTGTAAGGTTAATATTGATACCAAGGCTTTGTGTTGAGCAGTAAAGAAGAGACGTTTAGAGTAAGTAAGGTTTTCCAAAATATTATAATTACTTCAAAATAAGACTACAAGTGAGAATAGTAATTCAATAATTTTAAACATAGAAACGAAAATAAAGTACGATGAAATAAAACTAGCCTTATTTGAATGCTCGAGAAATAACCAGAACACTCGAGCATTTTAGAAAGCTAGTGGAGTCGAAAGTATAGATGCAATCTAGATATATCCTTAGGGAGTCCTCGAGGTACTTTAAAATGACTACCGAGGCCTGAACTCGCGAGGGATGGGTTAGTCAGGGGTATGGTGTATGATGTAGAGATTTCGGGGTCCATATCCTCGGTAGACTAGAGAGGTGTGTGAGCTCTGAGATGCAGCCCCTCAGCCTCACCATGATGTTTACCATAGAGTAGAGAGTGAGTATACATGTATACTCACTAAAGTAGAGAAAAGCAGAATTATAGACTTGATAGCATGAGCCTTTCAGTGATTCACTCTTAGTATGTTTTACTTGTTAGTGTGGCATTGAGCTAGTTTGCTCAGCCTTCAAATGTTTCCATTGGTATGTTAGCAGATCGAAAAGTTTGAGAAGCCTTAAAGAGACCGAGGTCCAAATCAAATGTAGAGTAGAGTATGTTATCAAATTTTGAAGTGTATGTATATTCATAAACCCAATTGTAAAGTTAAGTTGTAAAGTCAGTTAAGAGTCAGTTTGTAATAATTCGAATGTAAATGTTTTTTTAAGTTCTGATGTAAAGTTTCAGTTATATTTTATGAATGATTTTACTATGAAAAAGATTATTAAAATGATCGTTTTCAAGTAAGAGATTGAGAAAAAGTTTGGTAAGCCACTCTTGTGGTTTAGTGTGGCAACCGAATCGGTCGATTGTGTGCCGTACTGGTCTAGGGTGTTACACAAACAACTCAGTATTAAAACAAACGAGTCTTTAGGGTTATAGGTCAATTTTTGTGGGAAATTTCCACAATTCGTTCCTATCTATATTTACGGGTGATTTGGGGATAACAACTGGACCGCATATACTTCGGTTGCATTTGAAATTCGATTCGAGTTATAAAATAGAAGTGAAATAATAACTTGAAGACGTACGCAAGATTTCATGTTATGGGACGAATTTATAAAGTTTTATGAGGGAACAAACTTATATAATTCTAATGGGGCAAAGTCAAATTATCAATAGAGAATATAAAGAAAAATCTAAAATATATGATCATTTGAAATTTTCAGGAGGGGCAACTGCATTCAACAGCCCCCTTCGATCCATCATTGACTCAAATAACTCAAAATTTTTAATAGTTAGTGGATTAGTTTTTAAGTTTGAGTTGAGTCCCTCAACTTTGTATGATATACATATATCATATGTGAAAAAGTAAGAAGAAATATATATGTATTGTATATGATTATAGAAAATCATTTAAAATGGAATCAAATAATTCTATAATATTATAAATATTTACAATTAAATTTAAACAAAAACTTGAACAATTCAGCAAAACTCAAATTTTATAAACTTAAATCGACTTAAATAAAATTCAAATAAAATTTGAGTTATAAAAGAAGACTCATCAACTTAAATAACTCGAAATTTTTTTATTCGACTCGATCGCAGAGTTAATATAAGACTGGGGGTGTGGTACATCCCTTTTCTACAAACAAATCCAAGCAAATTAATTATCATTCCTAATATGAATTAATGAAGACTTGTCAAAGTGGGAATATAACAATTATCATGGAATTACTTGTCATTCCCCATAGGCTTAGAATTTTCTCACTATATTTCCAACAACTTGACATAATTTCAGAATCACAGTTACTTGCATTCAAGAGCACACGATTTTCTATTTTCCACCTAATTCTATGTATATTTATTTATTTATTTATTTTTCAAATGAAGACTGATAGTGAATTAATTTGTTTATAAATGCATACACGCTTTACATCAACACTAATATTTTTTAAAAAAATATTATTTTACTCTATCAAAAGAATTTGTACTGCTAAAAATATTTTATGCATCTCTTATAAATTTAGTATATGTGTTTAACATCTACTAATATATAAACTTTTTATGGGGATATTATATATTAAAATTAAGTTTAAGAATAATAATAATATTTTCTCTGAATACAAAATTAATAATTAATAAAAAAAACTAAGATAGAGTGATATAAAATAGTGTGTAACAATAGTATATCATACCGATATTTGTATGAGAATATCTTTAATATTCATACAAAATTAAATAGAGATAGATAAAGATTATCCCTTGGTGTGGACGGCTAAATATGTAATTGAATATTAGTTTGTTTGATGACTAAATATGCAATTGAATACAACGTTTGATGAAATGTGTGTGCGCCTGTTGATGTTCATTTATTAAGTTAAAAAATATTATGAATTGTTTGGTTCGTTTAAGTTTATGAAAGAGTTTGTTTATTGATTCATTTATAAATTCATCTATCGACTCGTTATTGGTTTGTTTACTCGGTTCTTCTTTTTCTTTTATCTTTTTTATATTTTAAATATTAGTGAATGTATGTACTAAATTGAATACACGGTGAACTTTGAAGTTCAAATAATGAAGCTCAAGGAGCTTGAGGACTAGTGACATGATTTCATCAATATGTCAACAGGTTCACAAACGTTAGGCAAATATGTTCACGAACGATCAACAAACATGTTCACAAACGTTAAACGAACATATTTGTGAATGTTAAATGAATATGTTCGTAAACGTTAAACAAATCGAATATGAACAATTTCAAAAACAAATAAACAAACACAAATACACTATTAAAATTTTAAACAAATATAAATCAAATATACATATTTTTAAAAATAAACAAATAAACAAAAATTTAACTACTCGTTCAAACTCGAATCATTTACATTTGCACAAAACATTTCTTTTTCTAAAAGGGCGGGCCACACAAACAAGTCAATTTTAAAACAAACGGGTCTTTAGGGTTATAGGTTAATTATTGAGAGAAATTTTCACAATTCTTTCCCATCAATATTTGCGGGTGATTTGGGGATAACAACTGGAGCGCATATACTTCAGTTGCATTTAAGACCACATGCTCTTATTAAATTTTTTATTATTTTAGAATAAGTGTAAGGTAATAATTATTCAAAAGATAATTATTAATTTTTTAACGTTGAACACTTATACATTTATATTTATAATATTCGAATCCGAATTTTTAAAAAATAATAATAATTTATTTATCTCGAACATGAGACTACTTGATTCATTTATTATTCAATTCTGAAAATTCTATTTGACACGTCCTTTTTCTACGAACGATTACAAGGCAAATGAATTAGCATTCAAAATATGAATTAGTGAAGACTTGAAGACTTTGAGAGTCAAGTCACCAAATCAAAGTTGGAATATCACACCCATCATGGAATTACTTGCCATACCCCATTGGCTTTCAATTTTCTCACTAAATTTCCAACGACTACACATAATTTCTTGATCACAATTACCCGCATTCAACAAGCTAAAATTAATATTTTATTTTATTTTATTTTTAATAATAATATAATCCTTTTATAAATAGAACATATTGACATTTTATAACCCTATTTCTTGAGAGATATATTATAACACCCCAAATCAGATTTAGAGTATCCAACGTATTTGTGAGTGTCGCATTCAAATCGTCAAATTAGCCCCATCCATACTAGTCCAAAACTTGACTAAAGCCCGATCCAAGAACTTTGACGACTAAAAGACAATGTGAAATACTCATTAAAACATGGTAAATTATATCATTGATCATTTAATTATTTAATTTTTTACTTTTGATATCAATCTTTCACTTTTATCAATCAGACTACATAATTATTTAATTGCAGTCAATCAAGCCACTAAACGTTAATAGTTGATAGAAATACTTACGTTGCAGTTAAATATTTTGGTATAAGTACACATCTAGTCCCTTTTGTTTACATATTCTTTAAATTTTCATTTGTTTATATTGGTCTAGTCGATAATATTTTTTTATTTGTGATTTTGAATATGAATACCTTCAAAAAATAAATAAACGAACGGATATAATATTATAAATTTAAACAAATACGAATTAGACATAAATACTTTTAAAAATAAATAGACGAACATAAATATTATACTTTGATTCAAAATTATTAGAGTTTTACAATTTAACCTTTAATAAAATTCTAAATCGTTATAACTCTTTTACCTTAACAAAACATTTCATCTTTGAAATCTGTCTTAATTAAATAGGTGCCGCATTGAAGTTTCATTGTGCTATTTAACTCTTATGTGGCCTTTTACGGATAATATTTTTCATATAAATTAGATATATAATTGTACAAGTATACACGTTCAACAACAACAACAACAAAACCCTATTCCCATATACAATGGGGTAAGGGGAGGTAGGGTAGTAGGCTGCCCCCAACGCCAGGTTGAGAGAAGTTTTCATGGAAGACATCCGGCAGTAAAAAAATTAAAAAAAAAGATAAAAATGCAATGCATGTAAAAAAAATAGTTGAACTGTCTTCCTATGCAGTCTTCATATGGGCGTCTGTAATGGGAAGTAAATCCCTGTAAATAAATCCCTACGTAAAAATCTCTGCATATAGACAGAAACGTAAGACCTGACTAAATTTAAAAAGAGCAAACATGAAGAGAATGATACACAGAAGTCAATGAATAGCTAGCTACGAGGAGAAATAAAGTCAAATGGATTAAAACCTAAATCTAAGGCAACATAACTCCGCTACCCTAGTTCTAAGCATTCATAAATTCCAATGACAGAAACGTATAAAAATTATTAGTCATGGAAATTACATGTTCAACAAGTAATAAATAAAATTGTATTCACAATGATTGATTGAATGGTTGTAGTCTCATCCGTGCCAAGGGGTTTACCGTTTTTCTTCTTCTTTTTTGGTGGTTGGGCTTAGAGGTGAGCATTCGGTCGAATCGAGTCAAGTCGTGTCGAGTCAAAACAATTCGAGTTATTCGAGTTGACGAGTCGTATTTTACAATTCGAACTTAACTTGAAATTTTTTCGAGTCGAGTCGAGTTTAAAAAATTATAGATTCTATACTAATTTTATTATAATTATTTATAGTATTATGACAATTATTTGTTCCAATTTTTTGACTTTATCTAACCATTATATATATGCTTTCATAGTATAATGTTATTTAATATATCAAATACAATCTGAAATCTGAAATATATTCATAATATTATCTTTTAAAGAAAGTATTTTGAGGGTAAAATATTGATGAGAGTATAAATGAGTCAAATAATTGATCTAAAGAAAGAATTTACAAACAATTGTAGTCAAAAGACCAAATTGAGTAAAATGCAAAGTTAAGGGACAAAATAAAAAAGTGAGTACATCTTTAGTAAAAAAAATAACAATTGAAGTTGCATAGGTTTTCTAATGTGGTATATGAGCATGTGGTTCAAATTTGGTAAAAAAAAAAAGGACTAAATCACAAATTGAAGGAATAAGGAGATTATGAAAAATTGAAACTAAATTGAAAAATAAAAAAAAATGTTATCAAAAAGTGGAATTGACAATACACACGTATTTTACTATGGTTTAGGAGCGTTTGGCTCAAATTCGGTAAAAAGGAGTTAAAATAAATGAAGAATTGAAGAAATAAGGAAATCATGAAAAATTAAAGGACTAAATTAAAAAAGAAATATTTTTATCAAAAAGATGAATTGAAAGTACACATGTATTCTACTATGTTTTAGGAGCATGTGGCTCAAATTTGGGTAAAAAAACAGGACTTAAAATAAATGATGCATTGAAAAAATAAGGAGATCATGAAAAATTGAAGGATTAAATTGAAAAATAAAAAATTATCTAAAAGAGGAATTGAAAGTACACATATATTCTACTATGGTTTAGGAGCATATAGTTCAAATTTCGTAAAAATAGACTTAAAATGAAGGAGGATTTGAGGAAATAATGAAATCAGAAACTAAATCGTAAGCTGTCAAAATACTTAGTCAAATTTTTATTTTTCAAGTAACTCGAAAAATTCAAAATCTAAACTTGACTCGAACTCGAAAACCGAATTTATAATTTGAATGGACTCAAATAACTCGAAATTGAAAAAAAAAAATGATATTTCGAGTTTGGTCTTGATCACCTTAAATTGGGCTAATAAGAATAGAACACATTATGTTCGACAAAACTTTTAGGAAATTAAAAGGTAATGGATTCGTCAGCGAAGAGTATCCTATGTGCTTCCCTTACCATACGGGAAACCACAAGGGATTAATACTTGAAATATCTAAAGGATAAAAGAATAAACAATCTATTTAAACGGTATTGAACGAACATATTTTATATTTTATATTTTATATTCATTTGTTTATTTTTAAATTATTTTTTTGTTTAAAATTTCATTTATATCTATTTTAAAATTTTATGCATATTATATTCGTTTACTTAATATTTATAAGTAAGTTTGTGTAGTGTTTATAAATGAAAAATAAATGAACGTGTTTATATACACTAGACAAACATATTCTTAAATATATTTATAAACCAATATCTTTTATTTTTTAAATCTAATTGTTAAATTTAAATATTTTAAATAAAAAATATCATATGAATTTGTTTATAAACATAAACAAATCGAACATTCATCGTTCATTTAATTATATTCTCCTTAATTCTATCCACACTCACTTTTAATTTTACAAACCATTGAAACCAGCAATATATAAACAGTTCAGAAATAATTCTTTGTTCCCTCTATTTTCCTCTTACCTCTCTCTTTTCCTTCTTCTCGGCTCCTTTCTTTCTTCCTCCTTTTCTCTTGCATCTTTTTCCCTTTTATTCTCTTTCTCATTCCTTTCTTTTCCTTTTAACACTGAATTCTTGCTAACAATTAGATTCCGACGTATAACACATTGAAATGCCTTCTTTTCTAAAGAGAGAACATAATTATATGTATTAATCTATTATAATCAACTCAAATCTGCAATTCTTGTTGGGAAATAATCTTTTTCACCTCAACAAAAGAAATGATGGAACAAGTCATGTTTTGTACTCATTATGGTAATAGAATAAGGATTCACTCAACTAATGTGGAGACACAAGCGTACATATTACCAGGACAATGATAAAAAAGATCATACCTGATAACAGGAATAACACATGCACCATGCAATATCAATGGAAAAAAGACTAAATTGTATGTTAGAGGATCCATGTATCATTTGAAAGCATGGTGAAAGAAATTAGACAATCTAATGATTGATATCAGCTTGGAACAAAGTCATGTACCTTTCACTCGAGAAATGAGAGGCTCGATAAACCAATAAAACCTTCCACTATTCTAAAAGGATTATCAAGTGTACAAAATACATGCTGACAAACTGATCTTTACAGGGTGTCAGTGGTAGAAAATTTTCCAAATGGTAAAACTCATATTGGGGAACACTGCATGAGAAAAGAAGCAACTCTGCTATACTAGATGTTTGTAGGAGGAGACTTCAGAAACTGATGAAAAATTATACTTTTATATTCAAACAAAAAATATATATGTCTCAATAAATTTATCGGCTCAATGGCTCTAGCTGAACTTCTATTAGTCCAGAATTCTGTGAACTTGATAGTTTGGAAGTGTGGACTAAGTTTAAAAGGTCAGTAGAATCATCTTCTTTAATGTTGTCTAGTACCTGATTGTCCTTCCTAAAAATCGATCCTCCTTCTCTGTCCTTCATGATAATCCAAATAAATGACCATCAATGTACCAACCAAGAAATAAATTATTAATACCCAGCTAAGTCCATAAACATTTTCTCCTTTATATCTTTCTCCTAAATGTTTCATTCCAGTGAAAATAGCTGCAATTCCTACAACAATGGCACATTTGCCAACAACTACATGGAAATACCCCCAAATAATCTTCTTTGAGGAAGCTTCCTCACCATTGTCAGGTTTCTTAGGCCTGAGGTGCGCAATCACTAGTTATACACTGACCAAATATATAGCAGTGATCCCAAACTTAACATGTAATGAGTTGACAAAAAAACCATGAAGTTCAGCAACTGCAAAAAGAACAGGAAGTAGGACAATTGATATTCCTGAATACTGTAGGTAAATGTAAATTTGGTACCATCCACCACCTTTTATATGTTTATGGTATCTAGCAACTAATACTCTGCCACAAAGCAGAATACCCCTAGAAATGAACATCATAAATCCATGTACATCTAAGACCAGTTGCAAATCTTGGCTCGCACTGGCCCGTAACTCGTGATAGAATGCATGTTTATCTTACTAAGATGCTCAGACCACTTGGAACCCATTGCCCAAATTACTCTAAGAGGAGTTGTTGGATCATGAATGTTCTTGCATTCTGACTTCTTGTTATGACTACTGCATAATGGCTTAAAGGTTCATGTAAATTCCAAAGTAATGGTATCACTTTCTGTAATACCCTGATTTCCGGGTTAGTAGTTTGGGTCAACCCGAATCGCTTAGGTCGAGCCCAATAGATCTTCCAAGCCAGTTCAGACCAGTTTATAAGAGAATTGGGCCCAAGTTTGGCCCAAGAGTAAAGACAAGTGATGAATTTAGACTGAGTTTTAAAGGTGAAAGACCAAAAGTGTAGTTTACGCATGGCTTGTTTTAAAATATGAAAACCTTTATATTAAGAGGATTTTCACGTGAACTTTACCCATTTATTTCCTCTTCTCTTTTTTCTTCTTTTTCCTCTTCAAGAGCAAGATAAAGAAGCAAGTTTTTTTTTTATTTTCAAGCATAGTTAGAGTCAACCAAGGTAAAAGATTTAATCTTCATCGATCCTCGGAAGAGGGTACTTATTCTTTATCGTCACTTTATTCAGCTAACAATAATCTATACATAACCGCATCGATCCATCATTTTTTTAACAAAGAGTAATGGTGCGCCCCACGGAGATATACTCGGTCTAATAAAACCTCGATCAAGTAGCTCCTGCAACTGAATCTTAAGCTCTCTAAGTTCTGTTGGAGCCATTCGATAAGGACCATTGAATTAGGAGCAGTACCTGGAAATATGTCAATCTTAAACTTCACTTCTCGATCAGGAGGTAATACGGGTAACTCATCAGGAAATACATCTAGAAATTCCCAAACTATCATAATATCCTCCAATCAAACTTCAGATGTTCAAGCATCAATCACATTTGCCAGAAAAGTTGTGCAGCCTTTTTCCATTATTTTTGTTACCGTCATTGTTGATATCAAGTTGGGTAATGCTTTTGTTTTTGCTTCGATTACTATTATTTCGAAGCCTTCTGCATTTTTTATAAATAATTGTTTCATGTAACAATCTACCCAACCATAATATCGAGATAACCAATCCATTCCAATATGATTTCAAATTTGTCAAATGGCAACTCCATAAGATTTTTCGGGAATAAAACCCTTTGAATCTTTATCGACAATTTCTACTAATCTGTGTAACTCTGGCACTATGAACTAACGGATTTTTAGCTATCATATCACTATCGATGGGTTCTAACGGAATACATATATCTCTGACTAATTTTGAACTAATATAAGAATGTGTAGAACTTGGATCAACTAAAACAAATACAGGCTCATCATATAGATAGAAAGTACATACTATGATCTCTTATTCATCAATATCCTCATTAGTCTTTATATTGTAGATTCTGGCTTAAGCGCGTACATCGGACTGGGAGGCTGTCTCTGAATATACCCTCCCTTTGCCTATGCCTTGACCACCTCTTTGGGACACTGCCACGGATCGCTCTGTCTAAACAGATCTCTCTCCTACCATCTAACAGTCTCTTATAAAATGATCGGTCTCTCCACAGCAGAATCCTACTTTACATATCCAGGGTGATATTTTCTACACTGCTGACATAATGGGAACTGTCCCTGTGACTGAGCTGATCTACCAGCTCCCGTAGCTGATGTCTGTGTCTGACGACCTTTTTCCTTTGCCTCGGACCCTCTGCGATCAGAAGCACTACCTTCTGATTTACTCTGGTACTGATATCATAATCCTTAACCCCTTTTAGACTCGAACAAGGATGGTGCTCCTGATCTCTTGGACTGTCGTGTCTGATCGATCATAAAATTTTCATCTTGGGTCATTTCCAAATCTTTTTCTTTATTTATCACTTCTTGAAAAGTGGTCAGATTCGCAGTCAGCAGAAGTTCCTTCGATCGGGGGTAAAGACCTCGAATAAACATATGACATACATATTTCTTTGTGGAGACCATCTCTGAAGCTATAAAGCAAGTTTATTCAACTCACACTCATATTCATAAATAGGTTTGCTCCCCTTGATCAAATTGAAAAAGTCTTGTTTCATCTTAATAATAAATTGCTCCCCGATATATTTCTTTTGGAAAGCCTCTAGGAAGAACTGCCAAGTAATATGATCTAGAGGGACACATGTCGTAACATTAGTCCAGCAAATATGGGCCTTACCTCGCAACAATGAGATTACACCCTCCAGTCGTTCCTCATCTGAGCAGTGAAGAATGTCCAACATAAGCTAAACATAGTTCAACCACATGTCTGCCACAATTGGGCCTTCATTCGCTTCACCTTAAAACTCGGAAGCTCCTAAACTCTTTAATTCTTTCAAAATTGGCACCCTCAGGGCCGGAGGAGGGGGAGATACTGTTGCTGGTTGATATCTCGCCAAAATAGCCTCTAACGCCTGTAAGAATACCCTTTGATCTGGAGTGGGCACTCCCTGATGTGCCTCTTCTCTCGGCTGATAAGTCGTATTCTCGACCTCATTACTACTTTCACTATTGGTTCCGTCTGAAACCTCTTGTTTGGTAGCCCGTCTAAAGCCTTCGGAATTCGACATCTAAACACACTCATATAACATCACGTTAGTAAGGAGCAACATCATAAATAAAATCATCAAACTATATCATATCAGTAATTTCGACATCCTAGTGACATGTACATATTTTCGATATAATATAGACTCAGTTTAGGTCGAGAATCAACTAAACTTGCATCTCTGATACCAATAAATATAACACCCATAACTAGTATTTGTCTCGAAATACGAGTCATAAATGTCACATCAACTTGACAAACGTTCACTGAGCATAAATGCTTAAAATTTTGTTTCGTTTTAAAATTTTAAACTTGAAATTTATTTCCTTAAAAACATATAATTATAAATTAACAGTTTGTTGTAGAAAACAAATTCATTTTTCAAGCAGAGATTAGACAATTTAGTGTATTTTCGTAAATCGTTTAGAATTGCCTGAATTCTGCTAACTATTCTACTCATGCATAATACTGATAACACTACTCTAGACAAAATAAAATAGTCATGGTTTACCATTACATGCCATTTAAAAGAAAACTCGATAAATAAAACTACTAATATAATTATACATTCCACTAAAAGTCAAAAGTAACATCATAGATGTCTTACTGATACTGCTGATAGATATGACTTCCAAAAAGATTATTGAGAGGCTCTTCATTCCTCGTCCTTATCTCTATCAGAACCTACGCATGAAAATCATCACACGCTAAGTATAACTTGGCGAGGCAATAATAAGCTAAGGTGAGATAAAACATGAAAATATCATAAATATAAATAATACATTAAACTTGCAAACCGACTTATTCAAGCCATTTTTTTCATCGTAACCTGAAATTCATCTTAATTCATGATTTCATAAAGATCCTGATAAATAATATCAGATAAAATAACAATATCATGTTTTCTGTTAACTTGACATCATTCATAAATTTCATATTCATTTTCATAGCCCAATGCATATTTATGAGAACAAAAGGTACGTGAGTGGAAGATAAGGTGCGTATTGGGCACATCACGGTGCCAATCTTAACTAAAACATATAATGCACTCCGAGTACAATCATAACATGAGCACTAACAATGCATATCATAATGTACACTAATGTACCATAACTTAACTAGAAAGTACTCAACTTAATGACATGTCAAATGTACATACGACTCTCAATGTAACATACAATGGACTTATATATCATAATAGAATCATTAATTAATCAACGTTTGAAAATCATAAACCTTAGAAATTCATCATCATAGAAATCGTACTTGAGCAGTTCATACCCTAAATCACTCATAAATTTTATTGAAAATATTATAGAAATCATCCATAATTAAAAGCTATAAATCATAATTGAAAATAAAATGAGGTTGACTTATCGCAAGTTGTCATCGATCATAATAATTAAATAAATAAACTGCACTCACCTTTGCCTCACTACCGAACCTTTATATGCAAATTCTTTACTCGTGCTTTTTCCTTTCCTTTCGGATCGCTAGGTTTATCGTGATCTGACAACGTCATATAATAACATAAAATATTCAACTATATGTTAGTATCGAACTAATATAATCTAAATTTAATAAAATAAAAGTCTATAAAAATAAAATCGATATCAAGCTAAATCATATTTTCATCTTTCATCCTTCAACTTTTACAAATCTCATAATCAAGCCAATAATTATGAATTCTTTCTAGAATTCACCTTAACTTTTCCATTAAATTCATAATAGACATTCACTATCATGATTGTTTCACACTAAATAATGAAAAAAATCCAGCACCTTAACAAAATACTCAAATCAATACTTTAACATTCAAAAACTTACAATTTCATCCTAAATTTCCTTAGACTTTTCAATTTCAATCACTTACTTTAACAAACTTGCAAATTGCTCCCAACTTGTAATAAAACTCTAAAAAGCAGCATATTAATAAAATTTCCAGCATAGTAATATTTTTACTCAAATGATACTTTCACATTTTATAACTTGCAATCAAATCCCCAATTTCCAAGGACTTTCAAAATCCACCCCAAAGTTTACCAAATTTGCAATTTGTTATAATAAATTTTCTAACTTATATTTCTAGCATTTCAAATATTAAAATTCACCCTTAAGTACTTTAACTATCATATTTATACAATAAAATCCCACAATTTTTAAAACTTAAAAATTATCCCTTCTACTTTTTTAAGGCTCCAAATTGATCCAAATTAATCTCCAAAACACATAGAACGCTTTTAATACAAATTCTAGACCACAGGAAATTTTACAAAAATTTCCCCTATTTTTCCTTGTATTGCCGAATACCCCTAGTACAATAAAGCTTAATTTCCATTCAATCTCGAGCATGAATTCAAATTCTTCACAAAAACATTCATGCTATTCTAACCTTCATAATATCAATTTGAACCAAAATCAATCAATCTCGATAAACCCTATAAATGCCCGAACAACATGTACAAATAATTTTTATTATCATACATGCCTTAGAATTAATCTCTAATCTCAAAAACATAAAAATCCTTAATCAATTTTGCAAAATCACAAAACCCTACATCAACCCTAATTTTCAATCTCAACACACAAGCATCTTCACCATGTAATATTTATACCAGATGATAAAGAATTTCATGTAGGTTAATTCTCTATCTAATAGCTTGGTCCAAAAACTAATCAGGTAGCTTTAAAAATCAAAATAAAATTCTTACCTTAGCAACAATGGTGGTTTCGGTCAAGAGAGAGAACAAGCTGAAAATATGCTAATTTTCTTGATTATTCTAGTGTTAATTAGTCTTAACACTTGACTTAATAATATAATTGAATTTTAAATTCAATTAATGAGAAATCCCAAAATTACCATTAATGAACCTTAATAATTACAAAATGCTATTGCATTATCATCCATTAAAATATTCCTTAGTCAAAGATGAATCAACTTGGCTTTGACTTTCTATTTTGGCCATGCAATTTTCAAAATTACATTTTAGTAACTAAAACTCCACTATTCGGCCAAATCTGAAAAATTGCACTGATCTAAGCTAATTTTATCTGATATAAAATATAGAAATGATATTTCCAACCATTATCTAACATACTTCAAATTTTCGTAAAATTTCGGTTCGATTATTCGATTTCTGTATCGAACTTTAACGCTTTATAAGCACAAATCACGTACCGAAAATTTGATTACCACAAAAATTCTTTTTTTAGGCCAAATTGTTTATTTACAGGCTAAAATATATAACTTTTCAAAATTATATGTTTGGTCCCTAAACTTTTCAAAGTTTATACTTTAGCCACCAAATTTTCAAAACTTACATTTTAGTCAATATCCAACATTTGGGACATTACATTTCTAAGTGATTATTAGATGCTAATTTAATGGTACACTTTTAGGTATTATAGCATTCAAGAAAACACACCTATAGATGGTTGCAACCAGGTACAAGTCCTTGAAGAAATCTCTCATCTTTACTTTGATTGTATCTCTTCTTACTTGAAGTCATCACCATATCTACAAGACTACACCTTATAGATTCAAAGTTAGTTTCATGGTGATCCTTCAAATTCAAAAAACATATAGCTAACAATGACTGACTTTATTGTTTATGATCTATATTCTCTGCACCCAATTTATAATGTAACAAACAGTCTTGAGATTAATTACAATGAATATCATCCATAGAAAATGAAATATTTTATTTTAAGAAAAAATAAAACTAAGAATCAAACTTAGCATAGATCCGAACCTTGTTTTTTTTGGTCCCACATACGAATATGATGGCTTTTAATTATCTTCTGGTGTTTGACAGTTCACAAAATTTTATCTCATAAAAAAAGATACAACTATTTCAACAAATATTTAAATTTTAATTTTTTATGATAGTAATTAACTAGAGAAAAGCAACGAAAAATCCATACAACTATAAAATAGGCAGGAAAATTTTAAAACAAAATTATATAGTGATGAAATAAGCAAGTAACTAAACAAATCCAAACTATCAAAATTGATTATTTAATGGCCCAAAGCTAACAAAAATTCTAATTGATAGAAAGGTTTGTTGCTTGTTTGATTTGTGTCCATCTTGATTTGTGTCCATCTATGTGTGATATATAGGACAATCATACTCTTTACTTACCATCTTTATCAAACATGTTCGATGCTATTTAGAAACCTTTGTTTGATTTTCTTCAGCTCAACCACAACGTCCTTCATATCTAAATGTTAATTAAAAGTTTATTCCAATTATTTTATTATATATATATGCATGAACCAAACGATTTAAGAAGTTAAGAGATTTGTTGTTATTCATTTGATGTATCGAGTTCCAGCAACGCATATGCAGAGGTAAAAACGCTCATTGTCAAATGGTTGAATCTCTCAACAGATACTATCTTGTATTTATCCCATATTTATTAAAAAATAATATATGTATATATATATATATATATATATAATTACCAAAATATTATGTACATAAAGTTATTAAATTTTATAATATATAGATTATATATTTTCATGTATAATTATTTAATATATTGACAATGATACTTTATTTTTATTATAACAATTTTATTTTTACCACTAGTGTACAAAAATTAACCATACATTTTATTACAATATATACTAAAGTAACAGTTTGGTATTTTTTAGAATTTTTAATAATAACTCTAAAATAATTTAAAATTTTTAGATTTTTTTTAAATATAAAAAAATGCATAACTTATTTTCTTAAAATCATAAAATTATTTTTAGAATTATAAGTAAAAATTTTAAAATGCATAAAATTCTTTTTAAAAAATATATAAAATTCTCCAAAAACTCCAAATGGATCTAAATGAACTTAATTCAAAATTTTCAGCTCTTCAATGAGACGAACTTGTCAATTTTAACACTTGCAAGTCTTTTTTTAAAAAAAGAAAAAGAAAGAAAAAAGCAAACACTTGCAAGTATATGAGAATTGAATAGCTTATAATTTAACCATGGACTCAAATTTTTACATTTGTCACTTACAAGGAGATGACTTTTAAAAATTGTTTAAAGATGTTCATGTAATCCATCATAAAGGAAAATTTATTTTATTTTTCTTAATAATAAAATCTTCTACAAATAGAATATATCCAGATTCTATAACTATTTCTCTGGGACATCCATTTTTAGAGCCAAGAGATTAGAAAAAATGGTTAAATTTGAGGTCAAAACATATATAATTTGATTAATATCAATCTGCCACATTCGATGAGTACCGATGAACAACACTAACAGTCACACCATTATTTTAATTTATAAAAATTTAAAATTCTAAAGGCTCTACATATAATTATGAATTAGTTAAAAAGTTAAAGGTAAGTTATTTAAATAAGGGTAAACTATATTAGTGACCATCTAAGTTTTGCTCCCTTTCATTTTGACCACTATTTTTGAAATTTTGACAAACATGTCACTCAACTATTTAAATGCATTCAATTAAGTCACTCGCAGTTAGTATTTAAAAATATTTGGTATAAGTACACATTTGGTCATTGTTACTTCTATATTCTATAAATTTGGTCCTAATTTTAATTTATTGAAATTAATATTATATACAATTATTAGATATATTTATAATTTTATAAAAGTATTTTGAAAATAAAGTATTGATTTAAAATATACAAAATTAAAGAATTATGTGCCAAGAGATTAGAAAAAAGGGATAAACTTGAGATCAAAATATATATATATTTCGGTTATGAAAATTCTGTGTTGTACATCCTTTTTCTCCAAATAATACCAAGTAAATTGCAAGAATAAAATGACTTAAACGGTTAAAGGGATAATTATTAACCTTAAAAGTTTTATGCTCAAGCACCATCGACTATATGATATTTAAATATTCATTATCCAATATTTAAACGTTCATTATATAATAGTTTAAAGTCTCTAAAATATATATTGTCACCTGTAATTATCCTAAATTAATAATAATAAAAAACAATTCCAATGCAAATTAATTAGCCATTCCAAATGTGAAATAAGGAAGACATTAAGACGTAAAGTCAAGTCACGAAATCAAAACGGAAATATCACAATCATCATGGAATTACTTGCCATACTCCATAGGCTTGGAATCTTCTCGCTAAATTTCCAATAACATGACATAATTTCCGAATAATAATTATCTGCATTCAACATCACTTGGTTTTAAATTCATCAAACGACTTTAATAAAAATATATAGAATTGAAAATTAAACACGTGTAGAATTTGAGGCAATACTTGGCAACAACAAATTACACACTTAATGGAGAAGAATTGAGGTGGCAAAAAAGATAACATTTTAATATGAAATTTTACTAAGAAAAACGAATTTGAAGAAGTTAAGAATTACCTATAAAAAAAACTTAGATGATTTTTTTTGTTACAAAAACTTAGAAGTGTATTTGGTTCGTTCATGTTCAAGAACGAGCTTGTTTATTGACTCATTTATAAACTCGTTTATCAACTCGTTTACTCGGTTCTTTTTTTATTTTATCTTTTTTTATATTTTAAATATCAGTGAAGGTATGTACTAAATTGAATACATTGTGAACTTTGAAGTTCAAGTAATGAAGCCTAAGGAGTTTGAGAACTAGTTATATAATTCCATCAATGTGTCAACATGTTCACAGACGTTAAGTGAATATGTTCGCGAACGTTAAACAAGCATATTCGTGAATGCTAAACGACTATGTTCGTAAATGCTAAACAAACCGAATATGAACACATTCAAAAACAAATAAAAGAACTCAAGTACTGACAAGCGTCGTAATTGTCAAATTATTAATCCTTTTTATCGGATAATTATGCTTAGAACGTAATATAGAGAATAAGGGTGTTGGTCCGTAGGGAGTCATAAATTTCTAATATCAATCTGAATTGATATTTAACCAATAAATATCTAAAATAAGAAAATTAAAAAGAGGGGTTTTAAAATAATAAAGTAAACTAAATAAATAAAATAAAAATAAAGTAAATTGATAGAAATAAGAAAGAATAAATGCAAAATTTTAATTAAGATAATAGATAGACTCTAGCTTCGCTTTGCCTCAATCTATCTTGATCACTGAAATAGATATTACGTCGAATGCTTGTCGGTTATAGTCTACAAGGCACAACCCTTGTAACTTGCTCTTCTCTCTATTGAACTAATTTCCAATGTCAATCCTTGAAAATTAGCCCTTTTTTGGATTAATATTAGTTATCGATATTAACGCCAATGATGGTTTAGGAACTGAAAAAACCCGCGCTCAGATTATGGTGTCTCGATGAAAATTGAACCTTATCTTGGTTTCTCTTAGCGGACTCTCCTCCCCAACTATAGATCACAATGTTGATCAAACCAATGTTCTCTATACACTCCTTGGATTGAAGATATTGAGATATTGAAGAAAGGTCGATTGCCTCTACTTGTTTGCAGAAAAATCAAAAAAGAAATCTGGAGATGTTACGTACCTTTTCGATTCTCACGAGACTGGATTGAGTTGTCGCTCAACTATCAACTAACGAAAAGTTTAGCCAAGCATGGTAGAAATCATGATTGGCGTGTAGAAAAAGAAAAAGAAAAATAATTTTATTAAACTAAAAACCTAAAAACAAATGAAAAGCCAGAACCAATTCTATACTGAATTCTAAACTTGTACCCCTCTCAAGCTTCACCCCGAGGGGTATTTATAGTCTTGAGTTAACCTAATGAAGATAAAATACTAACTCTTTGTCGACACCGTTTTTGCCTGAGCGGGGAAAACCTCGTACCGACTTGGGGGTTTTTATTTGAAAAGAATTTTGAAATGTGAAGAGTCGCAACCAATCATTTATGGTGCGATTGGGACACCATAAAAATCATGTGATTTTAATAAAATAATTTATTTTTATCAAAATACCAAGTTTTAAGGTCTGCAAAAATCCAAAAATCAGGTTCGGGAGTCGGTTACGCGTTGGGAAGGATTAACACCCCCACAAGCACCCAAAAATTGGTACCTAGTTGATTACGCTATATTTAGAATTGAAAATTTTGAGTTTGCCCTATATTTAGAATTGAAAATTTTGAGTTTGAACTTTATTTAATTTCAAAATCATTACGGGTGCAAAGTCGAAAAGGGTATTCGTTTATTAAGGCCGATAACATTCTCCCCCTCGCATGAATGGGGGGAGATCATCTATTATGCCCAATAATCGAATATTGCCTCGATATTTTAGAAATCATGATGCGGTTTTGAAAAGGATGTCGACCTATTTCGGGAATCACCAATAGTCACCTCCTGAGCATACTTGCGGGAGATATACTATTAATTCCCTAATAAGTTAACATTGCCTTAGGTTTAAAAATAAAATGCAATCAAACAAATTTTTATTCATCCTAATTAAGCTAAGGGTAAATTAAGGCTCTCTCTACCCTAAAGTGTCAAATTATGAGAATTAAAGGACCTAAAGTCTAATTGAATCGAATAATCAAGATGGTCCCTTGAGCATTTAGGCGAGGGCTGACTCAAATTATTCCCTAAATTAAGAGGACTATATTAAAATCTAGCTAAAAATGGAGGCTTTATTTAACCTATTTGATTATGTTAATCTTAAAAGTCTAATTGAAGTTCAGGGACTAATAGGGTAAAAGATCTAAAATACCGAGTTCTAAGAGTCTAGAAGTTCAAGGGCCTAAATCAATAACTCCTAAAATTTAAGGACTAATCAAATCAAAATTTTAAATAATATCTAAATTAACCTATTAAAATTTATGGGATTAAATTAAAAGAGTTTTAGAAAATTAGTCGATGATTAACAATTTAAAAGTTTAAACAACCGACTCGAGTAATCGGGCATATTATGCGAAAACTCAGTTCAAATTACTCCCTAATTAAAACTAAGGTGCTACCCTAATTACTTGATTCGATTAGGTTTATTAACCTAATCTATGGACGAAATCTAAAAAAAAAACTAATTAACCAAAAACTATGAAATACTAGCTATAATAACAAACACAATCAAATATATTAAAATAAAATGCAAACATCAAAGAAATAAAAAATTAAAAAACAAGGATTAAATCGCATGAATATAAAATTACAAGGATTAAAGAAAATAAATTAAACATGTAACAAGGGCTAAATTAAAACGAATTAAAATTTAATGACCAAATCTGAACAAAAATAAAAAAACATGTTCATGATTAAAATGTAAAAACACGCGGACGTTTAAGGGACCTAAAACTAAATATCCATATCATTAATGCTTAAAATACCCTATCAAACAAAAAATGAGAAAATTACAAAATTAGTCCAACTAAATTAAAATAAAATCAAAGTCACTACATATGACCAAAGTGTAAAAACACGCTAAACTTATAGGGACTAAACAATAAATAACATAAAAATATTATAACATGCAAGGAAAAAAAATAACAGTTTCAGTCCTCACAAATGATTAAATTCAAAAACATGCTAAAGTTAGAGGGACTAAATAATAAATATACAAAAAATTATATAACATGCAAGGAAAAGAAAAAATAACAGATTTGGTCCCTATAGGTGACCAAAATGTAAAAATACACTAAACCTAATAGACTTAAGTGTGATTTTACCCTAAACTCTCTCTCTATATACTATGTTTTTTCATTTTACACCGAAAACTCAAAACAAATCACAAAAAACCACCCCTTTCTCTCTTCTCTCCTCTCTCTCCCTCGGCTCGCAACCCGCTCCGGCCGTTGTTCAGCCACCACACGTGACGGTCGAAACTCCTAAACTAACCTAAAAAGACCCAAATAAACTAACCTAGGCACCTATTTAAGGCTGAAAATACCGAAAACTCCCTAAATACCTCGAAAAACCTCCCCTAGACCTTTCGGCTTCCCCAACTCCGATGACCTCCGATGAATCCCCCTATGACTCAGGTAAACTCAAATTTGCCCTCTTCCTTTTTTTCTCTTTTTTTTACTATGAAAAGGCTTGGTTGTTGTTTTATTTCGAAACTAAAAATGTTTCTTTTTTTGTGTTTACTTTACTCAAAACTAAAAAATAGGTTTTCTACTCTTTTTGTTTACTGTTATTTGAAAGGAAAAATAGGGTTCTTTTTTATGTTGTTTGAAACTAAAGAAAGTTTTTTTAGTTGAATCTTAAAATAACAAAAACTAAAACTAATACCTTGAAACGTGGCTTTTATTGCTTCTGAAAAATGGGAACCAACCTTTATACACTTCTTATGATGGGGTGTTTTTACCCATTACAGAGGAAAAAAATGATTACAAGTTTTTTTCTTGCTTTATGTTTTCTGCATGTAGTGTGGAGTGCTAGAGAGTGATGGCGTGCGTTGAGAAACCTTCTTGCATTGGGGCAGAAATCGACGGTTGCTGATGGGGTGATTGGAGGTGACTACACTAGGGTTAGGTTTAGGTTAGGGTAGGCTTTGGGTCGGGTTTTGTTTGGGCTCTGGGTCAGGTTTTGTTTTGGGTATTTTGGGGTTGGGTTTTTGTAAAAGGGCTCGGGTTTTATTTTGTAAAGGGGTATGATTTTTTCTTTTTTTGGGCTTGTAATATATGTATTGGGTTATTGGTTTGTAAATAATAATAGTATTTATAATATAATAATATTAATAATAATATATAAATAGATTGAAAAATGGTTATTACAAATGCCCTTCAATGCTCATTGCAGTGAAATAAGAATAAAGCAAAGACACACAAAGCACCATTTTTCAGCTCAGTCCCTGTTCTTCAAGTTGCAATTCTTCTCATTATGAACTCTCTACTTGAAAAATGTTGATCCCTCGAGTGAGGCATCATTGATTCAACTCTAAATGCGATGAATCGAGTTAAGGTTGAACAAGTTCGTCTCATTATGAACTTCTTCTCTCTCATTGAATGAGTTATTCTCATTACCAACCCTCAATTGGATATATTAATCCCTCAAGTGAGGCATTGTTGATTCAACTCCATATGTGATGAATCGAGAAAAGGTTGAACAAGTTATTTTCATTATGAACTTCTTCTCCCTCTATCGGATGAGTTCTTCTCATTATGAACTCTCCACTGTAAATGTTAATCCCTCGAGTAAGGCATTACAGATTCAACTCTATATGCGATGAATCGAGCAAAGGCTGAACAAGTTCCTCTCATTATGAATTTCTTCTCCCTCATCATATGAGTTCTTCTCATTACGAACCCTCCATTGGATATGTTAATTCCTCAAGTGAGGCATTGCTGATTCAACTCCATATGCGATGAATCGAGCAAAGGTTGAACAAGTTATTCTCATTATGAACTTCTTCTCCTTCTATTAGATGAGTTCTTCTCATTATGAACTCTTCACTGGAAATGTTAATCCCTCGAGTGAGGTGTCGCTGATTCAACTTCATATGCGATGAATCGAGCAAAGGGTGAACAAGTTATTCTCATTATGAACTTCTTCTCCCTCTATCGGATGAGTTTTTCTCATTATAAACCCTGCATTGGAAATGTTAATCCCTCGAGTGAGGCATCACTGATTCAACTCCATATGCGATAAATCGAGCAAAGGTTGAACAAGTTCTTCTCATTATGAACTTCTTCTCCCTCTAACGGATGAGTTCTTCTCATTATGAACCCTTAATTGGAAATATTAATCCCTCGAGTGAGGCATCGCTGATTCAACTCCATATACGATGAATCGAGCAAAGGTTGAACAAATTCTTCTCATTGTGGACTTGTTCTCCCTCTATCAGATATGTTCTTCTTATTATAAACTCTCCACTGGAAATGTTAGTTGGTCTATCCTCTCTTTGAATAGTTTTAAACCTATAAAAGATTATCGTATGTTAGTGATTTTTATTTGAAGTACCCAAAGGTAATGAACTGATGGTCCTCAATTTTGATATTCAACTAGCTTCGGGTCCTTCGTCTCCCATTCTCCCCTTAGTTGGTGCACTACTAATGATATTTTAAGTGTTTTGACCTTTCTTTTAATGGCTGCCTTTAACCTCATAATGCATGCTTCGTATTTTTCCATGTTGTTGGTACAAAAAATTCCAATATACTTGTGAAAGGATAGTAGATCTCTTATAGGGAAATCAATATTGTCCCAATTTCTTTCCCTAAAGCTTTAGAGGCTCCATCAAAGTACAGTGTCCAAGATTTATTGACATGGCATTCTTTTCATCGGTAGAAATGCAAATCAAATCTTTATCTGGGAAATTGAAGTTTAGGGGCTCATAATCTATTGAGGCACGACTTGCAAGAAAGTTGGCTATGGCACTCCTTTTATTACCTTTTGGCTCACATAGACAATATCAAATTCAGACAACAACATTTTCCATCTAGCCAGTCTTCCGGTCATAGCATGAGACTCCATTAAAAAATTTAATGGATACATCCTCTATATCAACCATGTGGTGTGGTAAACATGTATTTCCTGAGTCTTTGGGTTGCCTAAACTAAAGCATAACACAGTTTTTGAATCAGTGGGTATCGATTCTCGCAGTCGGCTATGGCACTCCTTTTTTTCTTGACTCGTCATGTTTCCCTAGCACGTAATCCATTGAATTCTCGAAAACCTTTAAATAGAGAATTAGTGGCCTGCCAGGTACTGGTGCTACTAGTATAGGGGGAATTAGACATGTATTTCTTGATAATTACCAAACCTTAGGATTATTCTTCCTGAGCAATTTGAACATCGTATCGTACTTATCTGTCAGCTGAGAAATGAATCACGATATGTAATTTAGTCTTCCCAAGAACCCTCAGACTTCTTTCTACGTGCAAGGTACTGGAAGGTCTTGAATTGCCTTGACCTTATCTGGATCGATCTCGACTCTTTTCTGACTCACCATGATGCTATGTAGATTTCTTGATTTTACCCCAAACATGCATTTGTTTGGATTGAGCTTTAATTGGTTCTTTTTCAATCTTTGGGATAACTTTCTCAGATTCTGAACATGCTCTTCTTCTGTTCGGGACTTGGCAATCATGCCATCTATGTATACTTCAATTTCCTTATCCATCACGTCATGGAAAAGAGTTGACATGGTTATTTGATAGGTTTCCCCAGCATTTTTTCAAACCAAACGACATCACTTTATAGCAGAAAATTCCCCACACAGTTATAAATATTGTTTTCTCAATGTCCTCAAGATTCATTTTGATCTGATTATACCCTGAGAAGCCATCCATGAAGGAAAACCAAGAATTCCCCGTAATGTTGTCTACCAGAGTATCTATATGAGGCAAGGGAAAATTATCATTCAGGCTAGCCTTATTAAGGTCTCGATAATCCACACACATGTGGACATTTCCATCTTTCTTAGGTACTAAAACTATATTGGCTACCCATTCGGAATATTTTATCTCTTAAAGGAAGTCTGCATTGATCTATTTCGTCACTTATTATTTGATCTTTAATAACATTTCTGGTTTCATTCTCCTAAGTCTCTGTTGATCTGGCTTGCATTATGGTTTAATGGACAACTTATGGATGATTATATTAGTGCTTAACCCATTAATATCTTGATACGACCATGCAAAGACGTCTTTAAACTCTTGAAGCAAACGTATCAATTCTAGACTTATTCCTGCAGATAGAGTAATGGCAATTTTTATCTCTCTCTTCATTTTCGTTGTCCCTAAATTTACGAGTTATATCTCTTCCTTGTGGAGTAGAATTTGTTTCTCTTCTTTTTCCATCAATCTTAATAGCTCATTAGGAACTTCACAGTCTTCATCATCTTCGCACTCATTGACGTCTTCCAGACACAAAGATCACTCAAAATTTATCTTGTAACTATCATCGGGAACATTTATGCTAGTATTATTGTGACATCTGCATAAAATTTGTCTCAGATGTATTAGAATGCAAAGAATAAAGAATATGATGCAAAGAACGCGATACAAGAATGCAAAGAATGAAAGTGATTACCATTTAAGAAAATAAGAAAAGTATCTTTCATTAATCAATTTGGTAACATTGAGCTCTATAAAAAGTTATTTTAGATACTTTTAAAATGATAATACGAGTCATCTCTGGGCATTACTTTGAGTTAACCCTAAAAACTACAAGGAGGTCTTCAGTCATCCAATTGTCGAGCTTTTCACCGGGAAAGCAAGGACGGATTCTAGCTAAAAACTTTCCAAGCTGGTTGCCCCCGGTAATCATGTTGACAGACAGTCCATTCAAAGCTTCTCCCATCAATTCTTCCTCTTTTATCAACCTCTCGATCTTGATAGCACTGTCAGGTACTGCTCTATGTCGTATACTCCTCTGAATTTGAAAGAGTTCTTTAGAGGTAGGAAGGACATAAATTCTGCAGGGACATCCTCTCGTTTCATCATGTCTTTTCTTTCTTCAGCTCTTTTCCTCAACTCTTGGCTACTTTTCTAGAAGGTGGGCTTAAACCTGAGCCCAAAACAATATCTCTTCCATTCGATAGTTATGGATCATACCGGTCTTTGTAGATTCTTTCCCATTCCTTTGTCGGTCTCTGCCCCATTTTCCAGGGTTTACCTTACTGCCATCTTGGTACAATCCGATAATGTCAGGCGTGGAACTTTGCTTCCTTTGGGTACATATATTACATTAAGGCCCTGAAGGAACATTCCAAGGCTTCTTCGTTGACGATGATGTACGAGCATCGGATGTTACAAAAGCAATGATTTCTTCTTTAGCTCTGCTACTGACCAACCTCCCATCAATCACAAATTTTAACTTCTGATGTAGAGATGAAGGTAATACCCTTGTAGTGTGGATCCAAGGTCTCCCTAATAAGCAGTTATAGGTCCGGTGGATGTCCATCACCACAAAGTCAATGTTGTAGATGGTAGGTCCGATTAAAATTACGTTCTTTGTAATAAAGAACCAAAATTGATAAACCATATTTCTTTCACTGAGACTGTTTGGAGAGTTTGGCAAAGATGGTGCCTACAGTGGATGATCAATTTTGTGTTCCCAGAAAATGAGAAATCATTTTTGATTGATTGGGATAATCAAAAGTTTCAAAGAGTGTCTAAACTAATTTGGAACATGGGTTCTTTGGTTTTATCTAGACCATCTGATTCTGCAGGAATGGTATTTTATTTAAGAAGAATAGGTGCAGTGTGGAGAGTATTTATGATATGGCGATCGTTAGGATTGAAATTTGGGCTAAAAGCAAATGATCCATTCCTATTTTGTCTACTCTTGACTTTATAAGATGTCCTAATGAATCTGTAATCAGTGAGGTGTGAAATTTGCAGAAAGGGATTCAAATAGCAGACGAAAATGTAATAGCTGCTGCTATTTTGCGGTAGTACTGTCATTTGAAATAGAGATTAGTGAAATTAACGGTAGGTATCGAATTCATGAAAATAGTGGTCCGTCGCGCCCCCAATTGAACGCGACACTACACAACCGAAAATGATGCCACAAACGCTATTTAAATCCCTAGTTGCAGGTGTTGTAAGTTTGTTTGTATGCAACTATTTTTTCATTATTTTTGCCTTCTTATGGGTTGTGATTAGTTGTGGAAGTTGCAGATAATTTGTTTTGTTTGTTGTGGTATTTCTCTGTCTAATATTGGCGGGAGCTAAGACCATTGGTTGGGTAGCTTAGGGTAGCTATTGTGTTTTGAGTTGCATGGTCCTGGACTGATAGAGGTGGAAAACTGCTGATACTTTCTTTAATTTGTGGTTGTAATGTGTAAGGTTAGACTTTTGTGTAGTACCATTGACGTGGGATAATTTTTCCCTCCATTTAGGTTTAGGAAGGTTTAACGAGGCTCATGTCTTTATTGTATTTTGTATGTGTTACTATAATAAAATCATACAAAACTCTCTTTTAAAAAGTATATATTAACCTTTAGAAATATGAAAAAATTATTTTAAAGATATACAAATTTTTTTTGACATCTTTGCAACTTTTAAAGTTTTAAATCTAGAGATGATTTTATAAGAATATTAGGAGAGTCCTTTGAGATAAATCAATTTTTGGGACAAATATCATTATAATATTATAAATATACTTTTTTAGAATAAGTTAATATAAATTGTATAAATAATTATAATTATTTAATTATTTTTTATTTTCAAATAAAGTGAAAAATTATTATTTAATTTAGTAATGATATAAGTATTAAGTTTGATATAATAAAAATATATATGCATTATAGTTGAATGACTAAGCTTTCAATCATTAATTTAAAGTGTCACATATACGAATTTTATAATCATCAGATGATATTGAATATGTGGTGATATTATTATATAAGTTAAATACAAAATGTGATGAATTAACTTAAATGAATAGTTTAACTAAATGATTGAATGTTATGTATTTTATTTAAGAGACCTAGGTTCAATTCATGCTAAGAGCAAGAATAATTTCTTTTATTTTATTCCGTAGTTGATGAAAAGTGTCACCATTTAATTAATTGAATAAAATTAATTAAAAAATGCTGACGAAGAAATAGAAAGGAGATGTGAAAAAAAATCAGCATATCATGCCACATCAATATTGTCGTTAATGGTTTTGAAAAAAATAAAGTTTAGGTACTAAAATGAAATAAAAATGATAGTGTAAGTAGTAAACGTATAATTTACCCTTTTAATATTTTTTAACTAGAATAATTTAATTAGTAGTGTGTTTTGATGTGTCGTTTTAGTGATGTATTGCGGTGTGCGATGTATGTTGTAGACTCATCCCATGAAAAATTATATAGAAAGGTGTTATTTCAAGAAAGATACATTAAAAACATAAATAAATTGTAACTAAACTATTAATAAAATTTATAATTTATTTTGATGATAAAATTATATTTTAATTCTTATAAAATTTTGGAAATAGAAATGCTTGTTGATATTATGGATTTGAAGCGTCGTTTTTCAGAATATTTGTAAATCAATAATTGTCAAGTATCTAAGCCAAGTTCCAAGATCGCCAGTCGCCATAACTTATAATATACTTACAAATTTGGCTGCAAACTAAAATGATTCTTGTCTCAACATTGACACTAATCTTTCGGTTAATTTTTGACAAGTTTGCAATTGTATAAATAAAAATTATTAAAATAGAAATAAAAAAATTATTAAAAATATGAAAGAATTGTAAAATTTATAAGACCAATTTAAATATTATTACACTATCTAAAAATAAAAATAGTATAAATAAATATAAATAATGCATATTTTATGTTATGAATTTCAAATTAATTTTTTAATATGAATTTAAAATTTACAAAATAGTAAAATTTATATTTAGTTTATATTAATATATATTTTTATGATTTTGTCTCATATGAGTGGCCCAATACAGGAAAAATATGAAAGTCAAATAAGGATATTCCAAATTACTCAAAGATACCCCTTTCGGAGATTAATTATTGAGGACCCGAATTTCAAAATTTTCTATATAAATTTTAATTTAAAACAAAAATAATAATTTTTAAATTTAATTCTTATAAATAAATTAGAGTTAATTATACGACGTTATTAGTTTAAAAACTCAAAAAAGTTCATTAGTTAGAAAAATATCTTCATCAGCCAATTATTTGAAAAAAGACCTCAAACTGCACACGTAAAATTACCTCGAGTCCTACAAAACACGTTTAAAGGCCTCACATTTTTAGAACACGAGTCTCCTCCAACGTGGAAACACTTTTCAGAGAATATAATTTAATATTTCAAAAAATGACCTCGCGCTCTACACAATCTGAGATGCCCGAGATATTGAAACATTTCGTCAATTTATCGCATTCTTAAAACATTTGAAATTTAAAATTTGTATTTAGATTCAACGACCTCGCATCCTTTTGAATACATGTCTTTTCAACATACCTCGTGCCTTGTAGAATGCAAGGTTCCTTTAATCTCGCTTTGGAAGAGGTGCAAGGACTCCTATAAATTGGCCCTTTAGCTAAATTCATCACACCTTACTCCTCAAAACATCTCTCATTTCTCTTACCTATTTCATTATTCGGTTATTATGGTGGGATTACTGAGGCTTGATTGACGGCATGTATTCGATTATTAGCGAATAAATCCAGAGGTAATATTTATTTATTTATTTATTTATTTATTTGAAGGGGTATGAAAGTTCGTTGACATGTTATATCAATCGTTTCACAAACCCTTATGACGATATTCTTTAGTATTTATACGAAGGCGATTTTGATTATGTTAGCATTATAATTGGGGGTACGATGTTGCATCATCCATTGATAAACACATTGCTAGAACAATGGAGGCCAGAGACCCACACATTTCATTTTTCTTGTGGGGAGGTGACTATTACCCTTGAAGGTGTTGCATTCCATTTTAGAGTGCTTGTTGACAGAATGACTATTACCGGTATTGCCGATGGGTAGTAGGTTGGCTTGTATGAGGAACTGCTCAGACTTCGTTCGAAAGATAGCGACATGGATGGAAGATCAAGATTACATTTTTGGACGACAATTTTACGCAACTACCTGCCAATGCTGCTCCAATAATTAAGGAGGTATTTTTTGAAATTTGCTTTTATTTATTTTGATGTTTTTATTTATAATATTGAAATTTTATTTATTTTATGTTATTTTAAAATTTTAATGATAAATTTATGTAGCTACCTGCCAATGCTGCTCGTGCTCATATTTTATGAGTTATTAGGGGATCTTGATGCCAGATAAATCTTGAAACAAAGTACATCTGATGTGGTTGTTGTCGTGATGACTTTTTTCGAAGTAGAGAAAATTGGAATAAATTTAAAAATTGAATTGTAAAAAAGATTTGAAATGTTTGTAGTCTCCATCAACCTTTGGGATTAGGTAGGTTGAAAACCTGGAACACAACCTTTTAAATAAAAAAATTTAAAAAGACGTGATTTGGTCTGTGATTCAGAGATTTTGGGTTGGGGAGTCGATTATGCTTGGGGAAGGATTAGCACCCGCACAGTGCCCAACATTGGTACCTCAAATTATTATTTTGTCCCTATATCAAAAATTAAAAAAATTGAATATTTATTTAGTTAATGATCATTTTATTCCCTAAAATATTTTAAAATTTTAGAGAGACACACAATATTTGTTATTTCCAATTAAATAAGAAGCTAACCCCCTAATTGAAATTAAGACGGTTATTTCTTATGTTTTAATCGAAATAATAAAATATTATCATCCTTAAAAATTAAACCCTAAAGAAAAATTAAAGGTGACAAATTAGTCAAATTATCATTAAAAGAATAAGGATGTTGCTTGATTTAAAGAACGAAGGCCGAACCTTTGACGTTAATCAAACAACTCGTCCTTAGCAATTTAAACGTAGGAACAAACCTATACCCTTTTCTTTAAAATTAGTGAACCTATTCGATTTTTGGGGTGACCACTTAATAGAACATTTATTTTTCAAAAAAATATTGAACAAGAATGTCTAGTTATTTTAATACCACCCCTTTCAATATTTAGGAATAAAAGAATATTCCTTTTAATTAAATATGAATTTATTTTTATGTATTTCCAATTAATTTTATTAAATAAACTAAACCTAAAAAGTCTACTAAACTTATTTGATTTCTAATTAAGGAAACTAAACTATGGTTTTAATTAATAAATAAGCACTTAAAATCTAATCCTTAATTAAAGAACTAATTAATATTTAGTGATCAAATTATAACATTGAAAAACTAAAGGTGACCATTTTAAAATATTCAAGAATTGACATTTAATATTAATAATTAAACACATTTAATAAAAAGATTCAAGACAATTGAAAAGAAAATAATGACTAAATTGAATTCAATTAAAATTCGGAGTATAAAATACAATCATTTAGTGACTAAAATAAAATAAATGGAAAGCCAAGACCAATAATGAAAATACGCGTGAGGTGTAGTGTTTTGATGAAAGAAATATCCCAAAAATTACACACTATAAGACACAAGCTCATTTTTACACCTAAAAAAAGTACTCTTCTTCCAAATGCTTTCAACCCCAACTGAAAATTCAAAGCCAAACCCAAAAAATCCTCAAGTGTTCTTCATATTCATCCATTTGTTCATCAAAACCAAGCTTTGATCAAAAAATAACATCAAAACTCACCAAAAATTAGTTTTTGGAAGATCAAACACCCATATTTCCTAGGAAATATCAAATGTTCATCTTCAAAATCTCATTTTAATCTTTCAACAACCACCAAAAGCCACCACATGTTATTTTAGGATCAAAAGGCAACTTTTTCCTTAAATTTCCAAGAACATCAAGAACACCCAAAATAATCTTCATTCTTCTTAATCCGAAACCAACCCAAACACCCAACATCAACACCCTAACCATGGCCAAAGCACATCCTCACCGCTGGACCCGACGTCGATCGAAATTCACCCGAACCACGCTTATTCAAACCGAAAATAAAGGAAAAAAAGACTAACCCAGAAACGTTCTTCCCTCCGGTAATGGCAAGCTTCCCTTCCTTTTTCTTTTGAACTTCTAATGATGTTTTTGCTTGCTATATCTTGGTGTGATCAATGATATTGAATGGAAGCTTATTTATACTAATGAAATTTGGCTCAGATTAATGGTTCCCGCTTAAAACCGTTAGGAAAAACGGTTACAATGTATTGATTCTAGAAGCTCTAATTTTCTCTATTTTTTACATGATTCGAAATGACCGGCGGTGACAGTGCATGGCGGCGGAATGACGGTTCACTGGGGAAGATGACCGGACCGGCGTGTTATCCACAAACGCCGGTGACGTACCAACGAGCCCTCCAATGACGGTGATGCTTTGGAGAAGATGAAGCTTGACCATTGGATTCATAATTGATCCAATGGTTAAGATTGGTCCTTGATGATGCACTTGGATTAATGGCATGGCTTCATAGGAACCAATAGATTAAATTCCCCATCCAAGGGTCAATATACATTTGTGCTTCTTTCACATGGATCCAAGAAATGGCTTCCCTTAGATCCAAGCTCATCAAGGGTGTAGATTTGTTGTGTTTCTTTTGTCTTGGATTGATGATGCAAGCTTCATTAAAAATTAGGTCAATTTA
This sequence comes from Hibiscus syriacus, assembly GCF_006381635.1. Lineage (NCBI taxonomy): Eukaryota > Viridiplantae > Streptophyta > Magnoliopsida > Malvales > Malvaceae > Hibiscus > Hibiscus syriacus. The sequence goes on along the minus strand of NW_024062800.1, from coordinate 6,392,333 downwards.
ATGCCTTGTCTTCTTTTAAAAACAAAAATCAAAGTTTCCTCCTATATCACAAAAAACTGACGGCATATTTTAGATTAGGGTCCTTTTTTGTTTTTATTTTATTTTATTATTAAATCATATATTTTGTAACAAAAAAGTGGGCATGTATTGGGCCTATGTAAACTAATGCAAGTGGACTAACTCTAATAAAATGGACTTGTTTTTGGGTTTTATTATTACTTATTTATAAATACAAAAATTAATAGGCTAACACTAACATGAACCTAACATGGATTATTATTTATAAACCATATAATATGCAATGTAACATACTAATTATTTAATACCTAATGTAACATGAATTAATAACATGAAATGCCACATGAATTAATAACATGATATAATTATTTAATACACTATAATACCTAATATATGCCACTATATAATATGTAAACTAAATTATGCAAAAATGAAACTACATGATATCATGCATTTAGTACCTAAACTATACTATATGTATACTATGCCCACATGTTACATTATGTACTATATATTATAATAAAAAAATGTCACGTGCGTGCCAGCACCCAGATAAAATGGGCGATAACAGCTACCCCTCTTTGCTCATTGTCATGGAACGGGAATGAAGCAAAGACAAGAAGCACTAATTTTATTTGGATGACTGCCAATTACGATCCCTAGATCCTTCTGACATGAACCCTTCACCCTCTGATAAAATTCAACTCTAGAATCTAAGCAATCTCTCTTATATGAACTCCTATTTTTCAAAATGCATCGGAAAGAACAAACGAGATCTCCTATATGAACCCTCTTTTATACCACAATGATTCAGCCTAGGTCTAAAGAGCTCTCCTATATAAACTCATTCTTCCTGTATAAATGTTGATTCATCTCCTTCTGTGATGAAATAGAACAAAAACACAATGCTGGCCCAACTTCTTCTGTGAAAAATCAAGTAAAGTGATGAAGCTGGTTCACCTCATTCTGTGATGGTGCCGACCAAAAATGGTGATGTTGTTTCAACTCCTTCTATGAAGAAATGATCGCCATATTGACACCGATTCAACTTATTCTGTGAAGAACCGAGCATAAGATTTTCACTGATCCAACTCCTTCTATGAAGGATGAAGTGAAAGGGTTATCACTTATTCAACTCCTTCTATGAAGGATCGAGTAACATGACAACTATTGATCCAACTCCTTCTGTGAATAATCAAAACAACTGCCAACAACGATCTACCACCTTATGTGATACAATCGAACAAAATAAGATTACGCTGATTCAATTCTTTTTGTGAATAATCAAGCAGAATGACACTGTTGATCTAACTATTTCTGTGAAGAATCAAACAGAATGTCGATGTTGATCTATCTTCTTCTGCAATAGAATCGAGCAAAATAAGGTTATGTTGATTCAACTCTTTCTATGTAGAATCGAGCAAAAGATTAACACTGATTCATCTCCTTCTATGATAAAATCAAGTACAAAAATGGATGTTATAACCGAACAATCTCTCCTATATGAACTTTTCAACTTCCAACAAATTTATATAAAATGTAATGATGCACATGTATTGAGTTCTTCATCGAAATCTAACTCCTGCTGGGGAATATCTTCCTTGAAAATCTTCATCCCTGTCAAAATGTTAGAATGTTTGAAATGAATGAATGAACAAGAATGCTCCTATTCATATGCCTACGCATGAATGTATGATGTCAATTAAATTAGGACCATAATTTCCACTATCTCGTGGGCCTTCTCTCTTATTCTTTTCTTAGTCTTCATCTTTATGATCCTTGCAAAGTTCCCACTCATGGTTCCATGGTTTCATCTCATATTCAGAATCAAACCATTCTATGTCTTCATTTCAGGTTCCTTTCTCTTATCTGATCTAAAGTGCCCTTTCAGGTTTTCACTTTTATTTCTTCTTTCTATTTCCTTGGTTGTTCTTTTCTTCTTCTTATTTTCTATGATTTTCTTATATGCTCCAGATAGAAATACTTTAATGATAACTAAAATGTCAAACTTTATTTCTCCATTCCAAATGTTAGACACACAAAGCTCCTCATTTAAAAGGCTCAATGTACACTCTTAATCACAAAACACGAGTGTTGATATCTTTAACTACTTTGGATTCCCTATGCTCTGAAGATTAGCTCAAAGTAATACCAAGAAATCTTATGTTTTTATATATTCACCATGTTGACTCATTCGGAAGATGTTTAAAAATGAAAGAAAAGCTAAAAAGAAAGCTTGGATTTAAAGAAATGCAATTTATTGATGAAAATTCAGTGTTTTACAAAGTCATGGCAATCATAGAAAATAAATAAAATAAAAAACAAAGTGCAAATGCTTACAACCATTATTAGCAGGAAAGTTTGTGCACTAATCAACTCTGGAGCGCTGAGGTGATCCTGTGTTTAGAAGCTTCAAACGTTGTCAAAAAGCATGCAGACATGAATATTCTCCCAAAATATCAGACTCTAGAGGTATAAATTACCAGATGCCTAATATCATTATACATTTGAGCCGGCCTTTCGGGTTTTCAACTCAAATCCTTCATTTGGTTTCATGACGCCATTTGCGGATTTTCATCTTGAGCCCCCTTTTTATTGTATTTTCTTTTCTATCATTTTATTTTTCCTTTTCTTTTATTTTTTTTATTTTTCTTTTTCTTTTTATTTTCCTTTTGTTTTCTTTTCCTTTTTCCTTTTTTTCTTTTTTCTTCTTCTTGTTCAAGCATAATATTTCTTGAAATAATCTGAGTTTATTGGATTTCTCTGTACTTCTCCATCCAATTCTACCAAAATCAATGCTCATCCAGAAAAGGCCTTCTTGTTGATATATGGCTCTTCCCAATTAGGCATCCACGTCCCCTGGAAGTCTCTATGAATTGGCAAGATCTTTTTAAGCACTAGATCACCCTTTCAGAATTCTCTTAGACGAACTTTTTTGTTATGAGCTTGCATCATACGCTTTTGGTACATCTGACCATGACAGATAGCTTTCAATCTCTTATCCTCAATAAGGTTCAACTAATCATATCGAGCCTGAGCCCACTCAGCTTCATCCAACTCCATTTCTTTCAATATCCGAAGCGACGAAATCTCAACTTCAATAGGTAGAACTACTTTCATTCCATAAACCAAAGAAAAAGGCGTTACCCTTGTCAAAGTTCACTCTGTTGTACGATATGCGAACAAAGCGAAGGGTAACTTCTCATGCAATTCTTATAAGTATCAGTAGTTTTTGAGATGATCTTGTTTATATTCTTGTTTGCTGCCTATACTACCTTATTCATCATTGGACAATAGGTAACTGAATTATGGTGCTTTATTTTGAACTATGCACACAATACCATCATCATCTCATTATTCAGATTATTGGCATTGTCTGTAATAATTCTCTCTGGCAACCCATATCGATAAATTATCACTTTCTTGATAAACTTGCACACTGTTGATTTCGTGATACTGGCGTAGGAAGTAACCACTACCCATTTAGTGAAATAATAAATAGCCACCAAAATAAAGCGATGACCATTCAAAGTCTTTGGAGAAATTACCCCAATGACATCCATGTCCCACATCGAGAATGGTCATGATGCAATCATTACGTTCAACAACAAATGAGGTGCATGAATCTTATCAGTATAGATCTAACACTTATGACATCTTGTTGAGTTAATCCATCGATGAAATCGGCCAAGAGGGGGTGAATTGGCAATTAAAATTTTGGTGGAAGCTTTTGAAAAAAATTGAAAGTAATTGCACAACGATTTAGAGTGGGTTGACTTTCTCAACCAAAGTCTACGTCCACTACCTTAGCTATCCACACTAAGGATTTTCCACAAATTCACTAATTTTTCTTTCTTTTGAGGACAAAGAGTAACCTTACAAATCTCTTAAGAATTATACCCCAAATTCTTGAGAACACTCTCTCCCAAAGAGAACAATACAAATTTTGCAAACTTACAAGAAAATCCTCACAAGGCAAGATGTTTGCACAATTCTAGAACAAAGAAAGAACACTCAAGAATAATACAATTGAGCACAATAAGTGTTCTTGAAAGCAAAAATGAATATTGAATGAAATAGGCTTGAAAATGCTCAAACTTGAGGTTTGATGCTTTCTATTTGATTCTCTCTTGATTCTTGTTGATTGTTGGTTTTTTGGTTGTTGTATTTGATCAATGGCTTCTAAGCTTGTTTAAATACACCTTCAAATGATTTTGAACGTTGGGGATGATTAATGGAGTCAATAGAGCCATTTAAGTGTGAAAATAATTAATTAAAGTAGTTGGGAGCATCAGTGCAGCGATGCATACCCTAGGTGCATCGGTGCATCAGTGTAAAATTCAAAAATTTTGATTGTTAGACTCTCAGTGCATCGGTGCACTAAGAGTGCATCGATGCATAAAATGCATTCGATGTTTTGAAAAACCTGAGTGCATCGATGCATCAAATGCACTGAGTGCATCGATGCAAGGTATGTGCATCGATGCATAAAATGCATTCGATGTTTTAAAAATTAATTGGTGCATCGATGCATGGATTGGTGCATCGGTGCATCACTTTGAAAAATTGATTTTAGGCTTGATTTTGGTTCAAAATACTTTGGAAAATTGTTTCAAAATAGTTTAAGTATAAAACACAATTTTACACATTTAGTAAGGTTTGAAATTGATCTTGAAAGACTTGGAGTAATAATTTGATATTCGAGTAATTAAATCGAATATACTTAGAAAATCATTTGTGAAATCTTAAAATTCATTTAATTTAATTTGTTATATCGAAACATCAAAATGTTTTCAACAATCTCCCCCTTTTTGATATAACAAAACATTTGTGTAATTTTTAAGATTTTCTTTAAAGATAAGTTTTTGAAATCAATTTTGAAATTACTACTCCCCCTTACTATAACACTTCTCCCCTTTTAAAACATTAACACTTATCATTTCTCCTCCTTTTTGTTAAATCAAAAAGACTCAAAAATTTAAACAAGGTTGTGAAAAACATTTAGCCAATTGATTAGTAATATAGCTTAAGCTGCTAAGATCACAATCAAGAGAAACGTTAGCCATTAGTTTCATAATCAATATTCATAATAAAATGTGAAATGGCATAATTTGTCATAATGCAACTAATTCAAATCAAACCAATATATATATCACGTTTAAAAACCACAAAGCATCCAAATTATATCTTCAAACAATCCAAATAAAAATAATAATCCCCAAAGTATTCAAAATGTTTTAACAATAAAAGTTCAAAGATGATCCAAAACAAAACAAGGTCTACTCGTCCATAGAGGGATCGGGAGGCGGAGGAGGAAATCGGGATTGCATCTCAAGAGAGAGAGCATCCATGCATGCAAGCATCTCCCTTTGAAATTCCATCTGTCGAGCTTCCAAAGTGTCTAAGCATTGATTTACTACTTCGTGAGTAGCAGTCAAGTGGGATTCTATGGAAGCATACCGTAGATCAAATGTCTCCAAAAACGAACGAAAATATGGAGGCATTTGATCTTCTTGTGGAGCTGGTTCCGGTGCAGGCTTATCATCGGGAACGTGATCGTCGATATCTTGCATAAGTTTTTGAAACTCAAGATCATCATCAGCAGCCGGTACAGAGGAGGAGGAGGGGCACGAGAAGAGCTAGGAGCAGCTCGTGAAGAGCTAGCTCCCGGGGTTTTCTTACCGGGTCGAAATACCCAAAGACCGATTTCCTCGTCTTGTTTCCAATCCGCTTTCTTCAAGGAAGTAAGATTGATTTGGTTTTGGAGTGGGATAGGAATGTCGAGATAGATGTCTAGACCAAGTTTGATAAATAGGTTACTAAGAAGACATCCATAAACTAATGTTTCGACATGTTTTGAAGGAACAATGTTTATGACATCAACTAGTTGACTGAAGATAATATGGGGTAAATTGATTTTGATCTTATTCTTGAGATAGTGTATCCACCACAAATCCCTAATACGAAGAGTGGAGTACCTACCTCCGGATGGTCTAAACCACCAAGAGATCATTAGATGAAGAAAACGATTGTGATGAGATCGTAGAGTACTAACACTAGCATTTGGAACATAAGGATAATCTACAGTTTCATTTTAATTATATAACCCATCATTATCTAATCCAAAACGTGAAGCTATAATCACGGGGTCAATATTAATATATTGGCCTAAAAGATATGATCTAATGGCTATAGTCCCACATTGAGTTTCGTTTTGAATATATACCGCATTGGAATAGAAAATGCGAACTAACTGTTGATAAACGATAGGTTTGAGCTGAAACATTTTATCAAACTTCCAAGCTTTAAGAATCGGAAGGTATTCAAAGTTAATATCTATCATAGCTTGAAGAGAAGGAATACGCTATTCTCGGATTCTATAAGTTTGAAAAGAATTTATGTACCTAGAGTACAATTCCTCTCTACGACGCTAAGGCATGTTAAAACAATATCTTAATAGAGATGAAGGTGGAGAAGGAACGGGATTAGGAGGTTGGTTTGAACGAGAATGACTCGATGAAGTTCTAGGACGTTTGGGATTACACATAGTTTAGGAATCGGAAAAAGGAATATAACATGCATATTGAAACACATGTATACAATTTAATCAATCCCAAAACTCAAATGAGTCCGCAATAATTCAAGGTTCTCTAAATCAAATTCTAATGGGCATAGTTTTTGTAAAAGTATTTAGAAAACAACGTTTGAAAATTATAATATGTATAGTTATTCATGAAGACAACATAATTAAATCAAAAACATCAAATTTAAAAACTAAAATCAGATTTTCGATTTTTTTAAAATTTTGAAAATTCAAATTTATTGAAAATTTGTGAGTTTTTGATGAAATTAGTTGTAAAATCTAGTTTTTAATCATCAAATAGTCAATGCCCGATATAATGTTCACCCTAGAACTAATCTAACATAGTCTTAAGATCAAAAATCAATGAAATAGAGTTTTTGAAATATTACCTTGAAAATTTTCGGATTTGAGGGAATGTGATGTTGTTTTGCACGATTTGATGATAAAAGCAGGATTAGGAGTTGAAAAGCTTGAAGATTCCAACAAAATTTCGTTGATTTTGATCAAAAGGAGGATTTAGAGAATGAGAGGGACGAGTGGCTAAAGAGGTTTAGTTTTTAGGTTTTGAACCAAATGAGAAAATAAGCCTTTTAAACCTAAATCCCGACGGATCCATCGATGCATAGCCTTGTGCATCGATGCACATACAAGGCATGCATCGGTGCATCAACATGATGAATCGATGCACATTCAAAGGGATGCATCGATGCACTGTTAAGTGTATCGATGCATTAAGCACAGAAATGACAAAAATCTGTTTTAAACACTCAAAATGCTAAATTAATTAGCTCTAGTGGTATTGGCAACTCATATATTGAAAATTAATCATGTTCAATCAATCAAATTAATCCTTAAGCTTCATTTGAACATAAAATTAATTTTCTCTAAAGAACATAAACTCCCCCTAACTAATAGCAATGAATGTAATAAAAAATTATCATTATATGCATTTTTCATTTTATTCTTAAAAATACTAAAATCATTTTAAACACTAAGTGAAGATAGGTTAGTTAAACCTAATTCTCTCCTAAGTGTCCAAAATATTTCTTTGTATAAAGGTTTTGTAAAGATATCCGCTAATTGGTGCAAAGTATCAACAAATTCTAGAACTATATCTTCCTTAGTGACATGGTCTCTAATGAAGTGATGTCTAATTTCAATGTGCTTAGTTCTAGAGTGTTGGATGATATTTTTAGTGAGACAAATAGCACTAGTATTGTCACACTTTATAGGAATGGTACCTACTTCAATTCCATAATCAAAAAGTTGTTGTTTCATCCATAAACCTTGTACACAACAACTACCGGCTGAAATGTATTCCGCTTCAGTGGTAGATAATGCAACACAATTTTGTTTCTTTGAAAACCAAGAAATTAGCATATTTCCAAGGAATTGGCAAGTATTGGAGGTTCTTTTCCTATCTAATTTGCATCCTCCATAATTCGTATCAGAGAAGGCATGCAAGCTAAAGCTAGAGTCTCTAGGATACCAAAGTCCTAAACTAGGAGTGTCCTTAAGGTATCTAAAGATTCTCTTAACTGCTAGTAAATGTGATTCCTTAGGGCATGATTGAAATCTAGCACATTAGCAAACACTAAACATAATGTCTGGTCTACTTGCAGTTAGATAGAGCAAAGAACCAATCATTGACCTATATAATTTAACATCCACACATTTACCTCCTTCATCCAAGTCAAGCTTGGTAGAAGAGCTCATTGGAGTGTCATGAGGTTTCCCATTTTCCAGTCCAATCTTTTTGAGCATATCTTTGACGTATTTAGCTTGATTTATGAAGATGCCATCTTTTCTTTGCTTGATTTGGAGTCCCAAGAAAAATGAGAGCTCCCCCATCATGCTCATCTTGAATTCGCTTTGCATCAGATTAGAAAATTCTTGGCAAAGAACATCATTAGTAGAACCAAATATTATATCATCAACATAAATTTGAACTACTAAGAAATCTTTACCTTTATGCTTTAAAAACAATGTAGTGTCAACCTTCCCTTTTGAAAAATCTTTTTCAAATAAAAAGTTTGACAATCTTTCATACCAAGCTCTAGGAGCTTGTTTTAAACCATAAAGTGCTTTTGTCAATTTAAGAGCATGATCCGGAAATTTTGAATCTTCAAAACCTGGAGGTTGTTCCACATACACTTCTTCTTTAATAAAATCATTTAAAATGCACTTTTAACATCCATTTGATATAATTTAAATTCATGAAAACATGCAAATGCTAATAACATTCTAATTGCTTCCATCCTAGCTACGGGAGCGTATGTTTCATCATAGTCTATGCCCTCTTCTTGAGTATACCCTTGAGCAACAAGTCTAGCCTTGTTTCTCATTATATTACCACTCTCATCAAGCTTATTCCTAAATACCCATCTAGTACCTACAGTAGATTTATTACTAGGCCTTTCAACTAATGTCCATACTTTACTTCTCTCAAATTGATTTAACTCTTCTTGCATAGCCATAATCCAATGTTCATCATTTAATGCTTCTTTAATATTCTTAGGCTCTATGCATGAGATAAATGCAACATAATTACAAATATTTCTAAGAGAAGATCGAGTTGTTACCCCTTTGGATGGATCACCTATGATTTCACCATCCTTGACATAGTTATACTCTCTTGGTTAAGATACTTCCCTTTCTTCAATGGTTAGATTCTCGAGAGGATCATGAGTTTCCTCATCTTTTGTTTCTTCCTTTGATGATGGTTCTCCAACGTCATATCTAATGTCATTTGTATTTATAATACCTACATCATCATTCAAACAAGAATCTTTCTTTGGAAGGAGATTATCATCGAAAACAACATGTATAGATTCTTCTACAACTAAAGTTCTTTTATTAAATACTCGTTAAGCTTTAGAACTTAAGGAATAACCCAGAAAAATTCCTTCATCACTTTTAGCATCAAATTTACCAAGATTGTCTTTACCGTTGTTTAAAATAAAACATTTACATCCAAAATGATGAAAATAGCTAATGTTAGGCTTTTATTTTTAAAAAGTTCAAATGGAGTTTTCTTTAAAAATAGGCCTAATCATTACTCGATTAATAACATAACAAGCGGTATTTGTGGCTTCTGCCCAAAAATATTTTGGCAAATTGTTTTCACAAAGCATGGTTCTAGCCATTTCTTCTAAAGTTTGATTTTTCCTCTCAACAAATCCATTTTGTTGAGGGGTTCTAGGTGCTAAAAAATTATGGCTAATACCATTAGAATTAAAAAACTCAGTAAATCCAAGAATTTCAAATTCAGTTCCATGATTACTCCAAACACTAGTTATAGAACCTTTTTCATTTTGGATTATTTTTGAAAATGTGATTAAATGTTCTAATGCTTCATCTTTAGTAGTTAAAAATAGAACCCCAATATATCTAGAATAGTCATCTACCAAGACAAATGAATATTGTTTTCCACCCAAGCTAGTAGTCCTAGTTGGCCCAAAAGGATCTATATGAATCAATTGTAATACTCTACTAGTTGATACATCGTTAATGGATTTAAAAGAAACTCGCTTTTTTTTTCCTTTAGCACAAGCATCACAGATTTTATTATTATCAAATTTTAGTTTAGGCAACCCTCGAACTAAATCACCTTGAATTAGCCGTTGCAAAACACTCATACTAGCATGTCCTAGTCTCCTGTGCCATAACCAACTATCATGCTCATCCTTAGCAACTAGGCATAAATTAGTCATATCTATAGAGTCTAAATGCACCATGTAAATGTTTCCTATTCTATGACCAACAAGCATAATCCGATTAGATGTAATGTCAATGACTTTACAACCATTAGTTTCAAACATGACATTGAATCCCTTATCACAAAATTGACTAATGCTCAAAAGATTATGCTTTAATCCATTCACATATAAAACATTTCTAATTTGTATGGAAGAGGTATTACCTATTGTACCTATACCTTCGATGTAACCTTTTGAATTATCACCAAAAGTCACTTCTCCTCCATTTTTGGCGTTAAGCTCTATGAACCGGCTTTTGTCTCCGGTCATGTGTCTTGATCATCCACTATCAAGGTACCATGAGTTTGAATTTGTTTCCCGTGCCTTGTAGCAATGCTCCTTTTCCTACAAACATAGATTAATTTTTGATTTTTGGTATCCAAATTCTTTTGGGTCCATATTCATTAGTTTCCAAAATCCTAGTCCCCTTAGGTATCAATTTGTGTAGGATATCCTTATCTTTAGTAGTAATGAGCCCTTTAGGAACCCATATACTTCTAACGATTTTTCCATTAGAGGTTCTTCGGGGACCTCTATTACTGTAGTTTTTAAAACTTTTTCTAACAAAGTTGGATTTTGAATTTTCTCCATGTTCAAAACTTTTTGTTCCAACTTTATCAAAAGAAGCTTTAAGATCATCAATTTTCTTTTGATAATCATCATTGACCTTTGAAAGTAAATTTTGCAACTCAGAATATTTCTTTTCAATCTCTTCTAGTTTGATTTGCAAATCTTTGATTTTTTTTCAAGATTGTTGTTGGTTTTGGATATGAGTTTATTTTCATTTTTTAATTTTGAAATATCATTTTTATATTTTAAAAATAATTTCTCATAATCCGAAGCCAATCCATTATATTCCTCTAATAGCTCATCATAAGATAAATCATCAAAATCAGATAAGTTAGAGGTTACCTTAGAATCTTCCCCGAATGTTATCAAGCACAAGTTTGCTACTTTTTGTTCCTCTTCATCGGAGCCTTCTTCATCGCTCCATGTAGCCACGTGAGCCTTGTGTTTATTCTTTGATTGACCATTTCCTTTCAATTATGGGCAATCATATTTGACATGCCCTGGCTTTTTGCATTCATAGCAAATGATAGGGTCCTTCCCTTTTGGTTCATTTTTTGAGGCCTTCATTTCGTTTGAATTTTCTTCCTCGGTAAGGTCTCATCATTTTTCTGAACCATTTGGTAAACAATGCCATTTCCTCGTCATCGTCATCTTCATCCAAATCACTCTCATCTTTTGTGGATTTGGGAGCAACTCCAATGTTTTTCTTCTTCTCCTTCTCTTTTGGTGTCTCGTCAATCTTATCGAGGTCCACCTTATCTTCAAGCATTATTTCATGAGTGAGGAGGGAACCAATTAGCTCTTCAAGATTTAAGGACTTTAGGTTCTTAGCCTCGATGATTGCAGTCTTCTTGGATTGTCATGATTTTGGAAGTGAGTAAACTAACTTCCTCACAAACTTTTCATTTGGAATGATCTCTCCATATGATTTGTGACCATTGAAAATTGTTGAGAATCTATCCGTCATAGCTTTGATATCTTCATTTGGTTTCATCCTAAAATTTTCATAGCTATGTGTTAGAAGACTAATTTTAGATTCTTTTACCTCGTCGGTGCCTTCATGAGTGACTTGTAGTTTATCCCATATTTCTTTGGCGGTTGTACAAGATGAAACTCTTCCATATTCATATGGTCCAAGAGAACAAAATATGATATGGATTGCTTTGGAGTTAAACTGGAACATTCTTGTCTCTCCTTCACTCCACAATCTTGGATGAGTGAGAGGCTTGATATATCTGTCTTCTACAACATTCCATGCTCCCATGTCACTTGCTTGAATGAAATACATCATCCTATTCTTCCAATAGGCATAGTTAGCTCCATTTAAGAAAGGAGGCTTGTTGATGGGCATCGAATCGAGACCGGAGTCGACATTTAAAGTAGAGGCCATTGATGACTTGATAATCAATGTAACTCATCCAGAATCGACTCAAGAGGTGATTAAACCTTCAAATAAGTGAGTCTCTAATACCAATTATTGAGTTAATCGATCAATGAAATCGGCCAAGAGGGGGTGAATTGACAATTAAAATTTTGGTGGAAGGTTTTGCAGAAAATTGAAAGTAATTGCACAGCGATTTAGAGTGGTTCGACTTTCTCAACCAAAGTCTACGTCCACTACCTTAGCTATCCACACTAAGGATTTTCCACAAATTCACTAATTTATCTTTCTTTTGAGGACAAAGAGTAACCTTACAAATCCCTCAAGAATTATACCCCAAATTCTTGAGAACACTCTCTCCCAAAGAAAACAATACAAATTTTACAAACTTACAAGAAAATCCTCACAAGGCAAGATGTTTGCAAAATTCTAGAACAAAGAAAGAACACTCAAGAATAATACAATTGAGCACAATAAGTGTTCTTGAAAGCAAAAATGAATATTAAATGAAATAAGCTTGAAAATGCTCAAACTTGAGGTTTGATGCTTTCTCTTTGATTCTCTCTTGATTCTTGTTGATTGTTGTTTTTTTGTTGTTGTATTTGATCAATGGCTTCTAAGCTTGTTTAAATACACCATCAAAATGATTTTGAATGTTGGGGATGATTAGTGGAGTCAATAGAGCAGTTTAAGTGTGAAAACAATTAATTAAAGTTGTTGGGAGCGTCAGTGCATCGATGCATACCCTAGGTGCATCAGTTCATCAGTGTAAAATTCAAATATTTTGACCGTTAGACTCTCAGTGCATCGGTGCACTAAGAGTGCATCGATGCATAAAATGAATTCGATGTTTTAAAAAACCTGAGTGCATCGATGCATGGTCTTGTGCATTGATGCATGGTCTTGTGCATCGATGCATCAAATGCACTGAGTGCATCGATGCATAAAATGCATTCGATGTTTGAAAAATTAATTGGTGCATCGATTGATGCATCGGTGCATCACTTTGAAAAATTGATTTTAGGCTTGATTTTGGTTCAAAATACTTTGTGAAAATTGTTTCAAAAATAGTTTATGTATAAAACATAATTTTACACATTTAGTAAGGTTTGAAATGGATCTTGAAAGACTTGGAGTAATAATTTGATATTCGAGTAATTAAATCGAATATACTTAGAAAATCATTTGTAAGATCTTAAAATTAATTTAATTTAATTTGTTATATCAAAACATCAAAATGTTTTCAACACATCTTTAGGCATAATTTATGCAATCCGTCTCTATGGTAGACCAATAATATCCATATCTCATGATTTTTAGACCATAGAAAGCTCATTTGCATGTGTTCCGCATATTCCATTATGCACTTCTTCAACGATAGTCTTTGCTTCTCTAGCATCAACACATCTCAGCAAAACTTGGTCTCTACCTCTTCTATAGAGAATCCCCCATCAAGAATATGTCCGATAACCATCCTTTTGATCGTTCTTTTTCTACTTCAGATGCTCGATGTGGCTATGCCTGATATTTGATGTACTGCAAAATATCATGATACCATAGACGACCATCTGCCTCCTCTTTCAGACTGTAACAATGTAATGGGATCTTATACACTAGCATCAAGATTGACATCATATCCTTCCTTTTACTTGCCTAAAACATCGCAACCAAAGTGGTTAAAGTATATTCCATATGATTCTCTTATATGGGGAGGTAAGTGAATGTGAATTATTCAAATTAATTGATCAATTCAAGGATCAAATCTTGATATTCAACTAATTTTGAATCTTTAGTATCCCACTCACCTCGCAACTGATAGACCACCAGCACGAAATCCCCATATACTTTGAGTATATTCCCCTTCCAAGGCTACTCTCAAACCCATGACACAAGCTTCATATTCCACCATATTGTTTGTGCAAAAGAATTCCAATCTACTCATGAACAGATAATAAACATTCTCTGGAGAAATTAGCACTGCCCCAATTCCTCGTCCCAAGGCATTAGACGCTCCATCAAAATAGAGTTTCTAATATTTGTCTTGTTCATTGTCTTCTTCAACTGTGATGCACATCAAATCCTCATTTGAAAAATTAAAATTTAGGGGCTCATAATCATCTAAGGCATGACTTGCGAGGAAATCTGCTATGGCACTTCCTATTATTACCTTCTGGTTCACATACACAATATCAAACTATGACAACAACATAGGATGGAGATTTCATCAGAAACTTCAATGGATCAAGCTTCGAAATTAACCATGTGGTGTGATATAACATATATTGTCGGAGTCTTCAGGTTGCCTAAACCAAAGCACAACATAATTTTTGAATTGGTGGATATATTGACTCACAATCAGTGAATTTTTTGCTCAATTTATAGATTGCTCTTTCTTTCTTTCCATACTCTTCATGTTTCCCCAACATACAACCCACTGAATTATAAAACACAACTAAGTAGAGAATTAATGCTTTTCCAAGAATAGGTGCTACCAAGATAGGAGCGTTCGACAGGTATTTGTTGATTAACTCTAGAGCCTCTTTATATTCGTCATTCCAACAATCAGGATTATTCTTCCGGTGTAATTTAAACATTGGATCACATTTATCAATCAACTGAGAAATGAAACAAGAAATGTAATTCAGTCTTCCCAAAAACCCTCGAACTTATTTTTAAATATTTTGAATTACTTTTACTTTATCTGGATCAATTTCAATTCCTCTTCGACTAACCACGAATCCTAGGAGCTTCCCCGAAGTTACTCTGAAAGTGCACTTTGCAGGATTGAGTTTTAACTGATACTTCATCAATCTTTGGAATATATTTCTCACATTTTCAATATGTTTTTCCTCATTCTAGGATTTAGCAATCATATTATCCATATACACTTCAACCTCTTTATGCATCATGTCATGGAAAAGAGTCACCATAGCCCTCTTAAATGTTGCTCCCACTTTTTTTAACCTGAATGACATCAATTTATAAAAGAACGTGCCCCATAGTCACGAAAGTTGTTTTCTCTGTATCTTCTAGATTTATCTTTATTTGATTATACCCCGAGAAACCATCCTTGAAAGAAAACCATGAATGTCATGTGGTATTATCCACTAACATATCGATATGGGACAGAGGAAAATTTTCCTTTGTGCTCTCTTTATTTAGGTCTCTATAGTCCACACACATACACACTTTTCTATCTTTCTTTGATATAGGGACTACATTGGCTACCCATTCAGAATATTTGGCCACTTGAAGAAAACCTGCATCAATTTGTTTTCTTACTTATTCCTTCAATTTTTTATAGCATTTATGGCCTCATTCTCCTGAGATTTTGATGTACTGGCTTGCACTCCTACCTTATCGGAAGTTTTTGCATCACTATGTTTATATTTAATCTTGGCATATCTTGGTATAACTAGGCAAAGATATCCTTAAATTCTTGCATCAAATTTATCAAGCTCTACCTTGCCTCGAGCGATAAGGTTGTGCCAATCTTACTTCTCTTTTCTCTTCATCAGATCTCATATTCACAATCTTGACTTCTTCTTTATGAGGAAAAATTTTCTTATCTACCAGTCTCAATAATTCGTTCAGAACTTCACATTCTACCTCATTTTGACACTCATTAATGTCTTCTAAACACAAAAGTCGCTCAAGATCAATTTCATGATTAGTAACAGAAATGTTCGTGATATTAATATTGGGACACATACGAAGAAAATATGGAACGAATATATACTTTGGAGAGAGAAAAGAGAAACAAAAAAATGAAATACAAAAAAATTAAGAAATGTAAACTACAAGAAAAACGATTGCCACTTGAGAAATGAATGAAAACATCTTTTTAGAAGAAACAAGATGAGTAATATCAACATGGCTGCCCATTACAAAAGATCCATTGATACTTATAGGCACAAGCATAAGGGTTGGTTCCATGTATTACTCTGGCTTAGGCTTAGAAACTATAGGAATATCCTCTAAAGTCCAGTTACTAAACTTTTCTCCTGAAAAACATGGGTGTATACCAGCTAGATATCTCCCTGGCCTGTTACATTCTCCAACCATATTGATGCTTAACCCATGGTCTTCTTAGCAAACAATTGTAAGTGGGATTGATAGCCATTACCACGAACTCAACATTATAGATAATTGGACCTATTAACAACGGGATGTCAATCTTCCCCAAAATGTTCCTCTGAATACCATCGAAAGCTCAGACAATATTCTGATACATTTTCATATGGAATCCATCAACTGGCAACCTCTAGAGAGTAGCCATTTGCATCTCGCTAAGTGCAGATCCATTGTCAATTAAACATTCAGGAAATAAGTGTCCATTACAATGGGTGGTAATGTTTAAAGCCTTCACAGATCCCCTGCCTCCTTTCGGAATCTCATTATTAGTGAAAGTAATATAATTGTCTGCAGCGATGTGGTTCACTATTTGATCCAATTTGTTCACGGATATATCTTCTGGTACAAAGGCTTGATTTAGTACTTTTAATAAAGCGTTACGGTACACCTCTGAATTCATCAGCAAATCCAACATTAAAACCCTTGTTGTTTGTGCAGCTGCTCCACTACATTGTATTCACTGTGTCTTAAAAAGTTTAGGAACTCCTAGGCCTGTGCTTCAGTAATAGGCTCATTAACCTTAAGTGAGGGCTCATCCTCAAATATCTTCTGAGGTGGTGGAGCTTTTTCCTTGCCTTTTGTCTTCTCAGCTTATTTTGATGTCTCAGGAGGAGAATAACATCTACCACTCCTTGTGAAGTTCCCCACTTCACTAATCAACTCGATAGGCAACTTTATTTCTCATCAACACTTACTTTTACTTCCTATAGCACTTTTGGCCCTTCCACTGTCTTCACCTCCCCTGATACAGAGATATTGGTGGTGTAGTTCTGTGGCACCTTGCGTGAATCTTTGAACGGGAATGGAGATGGAGTGGAAATAACTATATTAGGAGTGAAAGGTGCATGATTTGCTACCTTGTACTTCACTATGATAATAATTGGTTTCTAACCCTGTATGCAGGTTTAGTGTACTTTGACGTACACATCTCATCCTCTTTCCTTTCTCCAACATTTTCAAAGAATTTAATATCTTTATGGTCCATCATGGATTGAATTAAAGTTTTGAACTTATGATGATGTTGAATTTCATGGCTTTCATCCTTGTAAAACTTGCAAAACAATCCAGTTTCGTCTTGATCAGAAATCGAATTTTGGTTAATCAAATTAATACATGTAAGTTGCTTAAATAACCAGTTGAGTGGGGATTTGATCTCAGACACATACTTCTTTTTTTTCTCATACTATCATTTTTGAATGGCATTTACTCCTTTCCCACCATGATTGAGCAATGGGTTCTTCGTAACACCAGATGAATTAAATTCTAACATCCCCATATCAATCAAGTTCTACACCAACTTTTTAAAAGCCACGCAATTTTCAATCGAATTCCCCATAATATCGACGTGATATTCGTGTCGTGTGTTTGCATTATACCATTTTGGATAAGGCAGTTTGAGCGGTTTGAGACGCTATGGATGAACCATGTTTGACTTGAACAATGATGCATACAATTCAACATAAGTCACTGGAATTGGTGTGAATGTTAATTTCTCCCCTTCCCTTCTTTGCCCTCGATAATCACCTCTATTGGTGTTAGATTATGTACTAACGACCCTCGATTGAGTAAACATGACATTCTTTGAATAGCCCTTATTGTATGTGGTAGCAGAATTTACTTCATTGTCTTTCTTTTTAAATACTCATTTTTCTCCACCCTCGATTTTTCCGCTCTTGATAGCTGCCTCTATTAGCTCTCCTAAGATTACAATTTCATAGAAAATACTTAAAGCACTCCCTAATATGTGGTCCAAGAAAGGACCTTTCAGTGTATGAAAGAAAATGATTGTGGTTTTATTCTCCAAAAGTGGTAGTTGAACCTATGCAGCCAAATCTTTCCATCTTTGGGTGTATTGCCAAAAACATTCATTTGGCTTTTTATCTATATTCATCAGGGCTACCCGTCCATGTATCATGTCAGTGACATGTCTATACTATTCCAAAAATGTTATAGACAAGTCTTTTCATGATCTGACATTCACATGACTCAACTGTGCATAACACTAGGTTGTAGAACTTGTGAGGCTATCTTGAAAATAATGAATGAACAGCTTCTCATTGTGTAGAAACCCAACCATATTTCTATAATACATTGTAAGATGATAGATTGACAACTGGTTTCATTGTACTTTTCAAATTCAGGAGTCTTGAAATTTTGCGGAAAAACCAGATTGGGTACTAGACTGAGCTCTCTAGCATCCATACCATATTCAACGATGGACTTCATCGCTTTGACCCTATCCTCAAGCTTCTTATAACGATATTCATATTGTTTAGCTAACTCAGACTTAGCCTTTTCATCCTCACTAAGAAGATTGAAATGAAGGTCTTTGTTGTCAAGATACTCAATATTGTCATTAAAGTGAACAGAGTGTGTTGTAGACGCTCCCGTGGTGTTAATTCAGATTCCCCCTCCAGGTAACACATTTTTGGGTTAATCCCTCTCATGATCTGACAAACCATGATCAACCATGCTAGAACCTTTTCGCTTAGGTTCTACTCCAAGTAATACGACAATTTTATCTACCACATCTTTTTTAGACTGAGCACTTGGTCCCTCAAGTCATTTTGGATGTTCTCCAACCAGGTTTCTAGGCATTTCTAAGACTCTTCAAGTTCTTTTAATTTGTCTTCCATATTCTCTTTGGATTTCCCCCGAGTACTATACGAGTGAGAAATACTTTTACTAGGAGCCAAAATATCCTCGAATGAATGAAAATCTTAAATTTATAAAAAGTTTTAATTAATGAATATGAATATAAACGTAAATGAATATTAACAACAAAACAATAAAATGAAAAATGCATGAATGCAAGAGGTGTCGATCTTGAAAAGCTAGCTATCATAGAACAACTTTCAAAAATGAAAACAAAGTCTTGTGTACAATGGTTTCTCTCCACAAGTATGATCTAGCCTTTCTACTCAACTCTACAATCTCAGCAATCAAGGACAATACTCTCTTACGGCTATTTCAAATAGGGTTGAATTAATGCCCCACTATTCTAGCCCGAGCGGCCAACTCACCAAAGTATCGAGGGATATCGCTCATCTAAATCAGTGTCTCGATGATGACACGCTCCCTAACATCATTTTGATCCTCGTAGGCATCGACCACCTCTTTTTGCTCGTCATGGGCATCACTAACAGCGTGCTCTAAGACAAAACCTGCTCTTGACAATGTTACAATTCTTCCTCAAGGCCTTGAACCTGACGACATAAAGCAATCCTTTGCTGAAGAATTTCACTGAGATTTTCGTTAGTCAAACACGTCATTTCTCTTTGAAGAAATCAACGCATACTCTACTAAGCTGGACACATGATCAACTGGAAAACTGTCCACTTTCTCCCTTTGTAAAGCTTCAGGCCATGGTTGTACTTCTACGTTAGGAACCATCTAATGAATGTTTTGTTTTCCATTTATAGCAAGATGTTTGTTTCGACAGTTGACTAAAGATCCAATACCTCTGTCTATGGATGATGCAATAAGTGAAAAGAAAATGAAAGGAAAATAGACGAAAAACAAAGAAAAACATGGATTAGTATCATCATAATAATAATTAAATTCATAAAATAATAAAACCTTGTCCACATGATTTTCTAGTTTTCATGGGATGACATAGAAAAATAGAAAATAAAGGTTTAGATTTGATTTCTCCCTTGTGTACTTATTCAGTTAAATTTTGGCAGAGTTTCGTATCGAGTGGATCTGAGGTAAATTAAATGCATGGTTTTGGCTCTAAAAGGATAAGGTACTCAAAATTATCCATGTTGATGCCCCCTTGGGCTTGTCAGACCCTCGATCCTCACCCATTACAGGCTTATGGATCAATTTAAATTTCGAGAGGGGGAGTTTCCTTATGCCTGACACGAGGAATTAAATTCCTACGAAGACATTGGTACTTTGGACTCCGAAAGTTACTTGCTAGGTCTATAGGAGAATAAATTCTCATGAAGACTTCACTTTCACTCTCACTTGACAAGGACAATTCTGGTATAGGGCGAATGTCATGAATGCAACGTATTGTGTGTGGTGAGAAATACTCAAACCTTTAATCAAACTAGAAGAAAAATGAACCAGATAAAACAGGCAGTCTCAAAAATATCTAATATCTGAAAAAGTCACTCAATTCACACATTAGTACAACTGGTTAAAAGAATTAAAGAAAGTATGAATTTTATAGAAAGTTAAAAGGAATAATCTAAAATGACATAAAATTACGAGGAAATTAAAAGGATCAGGAATGAAATAAATATGAATTTCTTAATTTCTAATACATGGATAAAATATAATTATTTTAAGGCCTAACACTCTAAGGAAACAATATATTTTAGTTCAAGTCCCCAGTGGAGTCGCCAAGCTAGCAAAAAATAAAAATAAATTTAAAAATTGAATTTTAAAAAAGATTTGAAATGTTTGGAGTCACTATCAACCTTTGGAATTAGGTAGGTTTAAAACCCGAAATACGCCCTTTTAAATAAAAAAATTAAAAAGACGTGATTTGGTCTACGATTCAGAGATTTTGGGTTCGGGAATCGATTATGCTTGAGGAATGATTAGAACCCCCACAACGCCCAAAATTGGTACCTCCAATTATTAATTTGTCCCTATATCAAAAAATTAAGAAATACAATTATTTATTTAGTTAATGATCCTTTTATTCCCTAAAATATTTAAAAATTTAGAGAGAGACACAATATTTGTTATTTCCAATTAAAGAAGAAACTAACCCTTAATCGGAATTAAGGCAGTTATTTCTTATGTTTTAATCGAGATAATATAATATAGTCATCCTTAAAAATTAAAGAATTAATCAATTATTAAACCCTAAAGAAAAATTAAAGGTGACAAATTATCAAATTATTATTAAAAGAATAAGGACCTTGATTTAAAGAACGAAGGTCAAGCCATTGATGTTAATTAAACAACTCGTCCTTGGCAATTTAAACGTATGAACAAACCTCTACCCTTTTGTTTAAAATTAGTGAACCTATTCGATTTTTGGGGTCACCACTTGATAGAACATTTATTTATTCGAAAAATATTGAACATGAATGTCTAGTTATTTTAAGAACACCCCTTTCAATATTTAGGAATAAAAGAACATTCCTTTTAATTAATTATGAATTTATATTTATGTATTTCTAATTAATTTTATTAAAGAAACTAAACCTAAAAAGGCATTACTAAACTTATTTTATTTCTAATTAAGAAAACTAAACTAAGGTTTTAATTAATAAATAAAACACTTAAAATTAAGGCTTAATTAAAGAACTAATTAATATTTAGTGATCAAATTAAAACATTGAAAAAACTAAAGGTTTTATTTAATAATTAAACAAGTGAACATTTTAAAAGATTCAAGAATTGGCATTTAATATTAATAATTAAACACATTTAATAAAAAATTCAAAGCAATTGAAAAGAAAATAACGACTGAATTGAATTCAATTAAAATTCAGAGTACAAAATACAAGCATTTAGTGACTAAAATAAATAAATGGAAAGCCAAGGCGAGTAACGAAAACGCACATGAAGTGTAGTGTTTTAATAAAAGAAATATCTCAAAAATTACACACTATAAGACCCCAATAATTAGAAACAATCTCATTTTTACACCTAAATAAAACACTCATATTCCAAATGCTCTCAACCGCAATCGAAAATTCAAAGCCAAACCCAAAAAATCCTCAAGTGTTCTTCATATTCATCCATTTATTCATAAAAAACAAGCTTTGATCCAAAAATAACATTTAAACTCACCCGAAATTAGTTTTTGGAAGATCAGACACCCATATTTCCTAAGAAATATCAAATTTTCATCTTGAAAAACTCATTTTAATCCTCCAACAACAACCAAAAGCCACCACATGTTATTTTAGGTTCAAAACCCAACTTTTTCCTTAAATTTCCAATAACATCAAGAACACCCAAAATAATTTTCATAAATCTTAATCCTAAACCAACCCAAACACCCAACATCAACACCCTAACCATGGCTGAAACAACTCCTCACAACCAGACCCGGCCCCGGCTGGCCACCCAAACAACTGGTCGAAGATCACCCGAACCAAGCTTATTCGAACAGAAAATAAAGGAAAAAAAGACTAACCCAAAAACTTACTTCCCTTCGACAACAATAAGCTTCCATTCCTTTTTCTTTCGAACCTCTAATGATGTTTTTGCTTGCTATATCTTGGTGTGATCAATGATATTGAATATAAGCATGTTTATACTAATGATCTTTGGCTCGAATTAATGCTTCATGCTCAAAACTGTTAGGAAAAACAGTTACAACATTTTGATTCTAGAAGCTCTAATTTTTCTTTATTCTTGAGATTTTTTGCATGATTCGAAATGGTCGGGGGGCGGTGCATGGCAACGGAACGACGGTTCACTAGGGAAGACAACTGGCCTGGCGAGTGAGCCACATGCACTGGTGATGCGTTAGCGAGCCCCCCGGTGACAGTGATGCGTCTGTGATACTTTAGAGAAGATGAAGCTTAACAATTGGATCCATCCTTGATCCAATGGTTGAGATTGGTTTGGTCCTTTATGGTGCACTTCAATTGATGACATGAATTCATGGAAACCATTATATTAAATTCCCCGGTCCATATACATTTGTGCTTCTTTCATATAGATCCTAGAAATGGCTACCCTTGGATCCAAGCTCATCAAGGGTGTAGATTTTTTGTGTTTCTTTTGCCTTGGATTTGATGATGCAAGCTCCCTTGAAAATTGGGCCAATTTAATGCCTTGTCTTCTTTTAAAAACAAAAATCAAAGTTTTCCCCCTATATCACAAAAAATCGGTGGCACGCTTTAGATTAGGGTCTTTTTTCTTTTTTTGTTATTATTAATGCATTTATTTTGTAACAAAAAAGTGGGCTATTTATTGGGCCTATGTAAACTAATGCAAATGGACTAACACTAATAAAATGGACTTATTTTTGGGTTTTAATATTACTTATTTATAACAACAAAAATAAATGGGCTAACACTAACATGAACCTAACATGGATTATTATTTATAAACCATATAATATGCAATGTGACATACTAATTATTTAACACCTAATGTAACATGAATTAATATGCAATGCAACATGAATTAATAACATGAAATGCCACATGAATTAATAACATGCTATTATTATTTAATACATTATAATACCTAATATATGCAACTATATAATATGTAAACTATCTTATGAAAAAAATAAAACTATATAATATCATGCATTTAATACCTAAACTATACTATATGTATACTATGCCCACATATTACATTATGTACTATATATTATAATATAAAATGTCACGTGCGTGTCACCACCCGGATAAAATGGGTATGACAATTGTATCATCTACACATTTTGCAGGACTCTAAATAAAAGAGTTAGGGATTGAGAGTCTTAACCTTTATATTCCAGGAGCTTTGTAAAGTTGTCAATCTGGACAACCAAGTTTTTGGAGGATGTGTGATGTTGTTGCAATAATGAGATTGATTACGAATGTCATTTTTACGGCATATTCCTACACACTTGACCTCATTTCAATTTTCACTACTTGAGAGGTAATTAAAAAATAAACTATGTTTATATATTTAGATTATTATATGTTTTTAAGAGTTATACAAATAATTATATTTTGTTATATGAATGATAGGTGGAGTGATACACCAACTCACACCCACCTACCAAAAACTCTATGTGATTTTAGATTGTTGATCAATCAATGACAGATAAGGTAATAATTGTAATCGATTTTATTTTTCAATATGAAAATCATTTTTTAATTCGAGTTTATCTAACTTAGTTTAAAAAAAATGTAGTTCCTGTGGACGCCGTACATTGATGATGCTATTAGATCGTGTATTCTGGCTGAAATTGATCTCAGTTGGATATCAATGGTCCCGTTGATAGTTTATGGGATAGTCGTGTGACATCATATCAATTACGTGTTGTGATAATTTAACTATATCCAAAGGATTCCGCTATCACCACCAAAGTTTGATGACTTGTTTCACTTAACGCGATAGAGGAAGACAAATGTTAATTGGGAGATTTATCATTCATAATGGGTATCACAGTGGATAATGAGATTAGATAGGCAGCCCGTTTGTCAACCCATCTTCCACCACAGTGTTCCAAATGATTACATGTTGTGGTACGAACAATATGGGAAGCCACTTATACTGATCGAAAAGAATCAAGCACGAGAAATTTATGTGTCTCTCCAAAATTGCCCGCATATGCAACGTGGTTCTATTGGTGGAAGGGAATCAAGCAAGACAAGAAGAAAACATGCTCCATCCTAGTCATCAGGAATGACACCGACACCTGCACATTTAGCAGCAGAGCATCAGATATCGGTGCCACCACATGTATTAACCCACTTGACTCAGCCAACATTTTATCATATGTCACCTCTGATGGAAGGTTTTTTCACTGATGTGTAGTGTTCCTGTTCGGCGATGGTTATCCCTTATTATTTCCTTCCTATACCAGTTTGACCCAGTTACTAATTTAACGCTCATATAAAGTACCTTATAATTGTCACATATTATTACCATAGGTGTCACTTGAAATCCAGCCAAATATTAACTTTCCTTTGGGTCCATTAATAAACAAATAAATCACAAGAAACACATAATCATCTTGATATTCTAAATAAATCAGTTTACACAAAAAATGTCACTTTAGTGGCATTATGTTTCAACTAATCTATAAAAATATTAGACATAACCATAATATGAATTAATTTATTTCAAAATATATTTATTTTATTAACCAACAATCAAAACTGAAAATCAAATTGAATATATACTTATATTGCATTAACAATATAAATAAAACCATAAAAATATTGTCAACTAGTCAATTTCTCTTAATTTATCTTTCAATTAAATTAAAAGATAACCCAAAAAATAATAAATTTGAATACTCTTAAACCTTTTCTCAATATATCAAATACTCCATTAATTTTTCATCTTTAGAGAAAATATTAACTTTAAGTGAAAATTTGATGCGGTAACCAAACACTGATAATAAGAATATGTAAAGAAAAAATCTTCCTTCATGTTGATTTATTACTTACACATCAAACTGAATAATTATCATGTGCTTATTACCAAAATCGTACATGCAATTATGTCAACTATTAATCTTCCTTTGGACTGATCAATACTAACATATCCTAAGCTACATGCACATAACCTTTATATTTTAAAAATTAAATATTTTCCACAACTGGGGTCACTCTAACGACTTATCAGTATTCAAATTTAATATCTCTATAACAATCAAAGGTTAAAATTGAAATTTTTTATTGCACTACAAAATTTGAAATAACCCCAATAAGGTTACATAAATAGTGCAATCAAAAATTGAAACTCAAGTTTTTTATTGTTTCTAATGAGTTCTTTAAACATGCATTTATTTCATAACTTTATAAATTTCGAAAGACAAACTGAATTAAAAAAATCAACATCTAAGCAAAATTCAATGTCAATGTACATATTAGTGAATTAAAACTTTTCTAAAGATTAAAAACTAATTTTTTCAATTAAAACTAAATCGAATATATCAATACCAAATATATATTCTATGATCCATAACAATCATAAAATCAAAACTGGATTTTCTAATCACATCATGATTCTGAAGTAACTTATTTTCATGAAACTTCTAATACCTTATGACTTTATAACATAATTTGTCACTTAATTTATGTCATATTTTATGATAACAATATACCTTAAAAATATGTGCCTATAATTATGGATTTTAATCCAACAAATAGTTGAGGATCATAAAACTAAATTTAAAGCATATAATAAGAAGATATAAATGGAGAAGAAGAAGAACAATAAGAATAAGATGTATGAAGACTTATCAATCCAACGCAACGAACGCATTCGAGAAAGGAATGAAAAAAGTACAATTGTGTATTTGCAGTTGTGGTAAAAAATTAAAATAATATATGAAAAAAAGTAGTTTTTATGTTTTAAATATATGATTGAGTCGAATCGAATATAATGTTGATTTTTTTAAAAAATTATTAATAAAATTTTGATAGATCAAATATTCAAAATATCAATCAAATTATTCTTCAACAACATTATAAATTATTTAAATATTGATTTATAAACATAACAAAAAAAAAGAAGTACATGAAGTTAAGGTTAGTTGAAATGAATAGAAGAGGGGTTATAAGATGCTTTTTCGTATTATGTAGAAATGTATGATGAAGTCAAAAATGCTTCTTCCTCTTGGTCCCAATGTTTACAGGCATAATGCAGTAGAAATGGCTCTTTGTCCTCTTGTTCTTTGGATAATCAAGTTACTTCTATGTTACTTGATGAAGATTCTTATTCCTCAAATTTTACAATCAACTCGATGTTCATACCACTGACACGTTTGTAAGCCCTAAACATCTTCTGAAGGTCCTTTCCATTTGATAAGGTCAATATGTAATGTGCTTTAGGGCCGGGGCTCAACAACGGGAACTTTTTCTTCCAAAAAATTCATTTGTCATGTTGTAGATTTTTTCAGTATCGTTGAAATCAAATCATACAATTCATCATTCTTGATCTCTATGTTGAAGGTAGTGTAGAAATAAGTTCCAGAATGGAACACAGTTGTAGAAAAATCTTGCCATTAAATATTTTTTACAAAAATATACATCCAACATGATTATCGTATAGTTTATATAAATATTTTTAAATAACCTAGCGCCTTGCAGAACGCAAGGCCCATTGACATGTCAAATCAAATGTGTACGTTGGGGGTGCTACCACATCAGGAATTTCTATAGTCCTCACGTTATGCAAAATGTGAAGTCCCTACCACGTTAGGAATCTTTGCAGTCCTCACGTTATGTAGAACACGAAGTTCTTACCATGTTATAAATATCAATAAAAATTGTGTTTTACAGACCACGTGATCCATGCCTATATAAGCATCCATGTTTCTTCAACACGAGTAACCTGACCTTATCGAGAAACTTATCGTTTCTAAAAAGGCATCATCTTCTGGTATGACAAACGACATACCTCTAATTAATAACCTAGGGTTTCCCTTATACATGGAATTTGAGAAATATTTAGGGAAACTTCTCTTTCTATCAAACCCACCTATCTCATGAACCTTCTTCTCATTTCTAAAAAGACATCATCTTCTTATTCCATAAAAACTAGGATCAAGCACGGCCAAAAACATTTCTTCGTTTGCAATTTATGTACCATAATTATGTCATTATATTTTGTAATATTGAAATTTATGTTATTTTAATTTCATGTATTATATTAATTAAGTTTAAATTATTAATTTGTTTAAGTTATCTTTCAACAATATGATAGTTAGTTGCTCGGTTTAATGCATAAATAATTTGGGAACCGTCATATTTAAGTTCTGGTTAGTTGAAATGAATAGAAGATGACCCTAATTTCATTTCTTCATAGTATGTAGAAATGTCTGATGTTAAGTTAAGTACCTCAATTATTTGTTCTTTCTCCCGATGTTTACATGCATAACGTAACATAATTGCCTCTTCTTCCTTTATGTTTTGTGATAACTGAGTTGCTTCTGCGTTATTTGATAATGATGTTTCTTGAAATTAATGGAGGTTTTGAATGAGATTGATTACCATTTCTTGAAAGCCTCAAAGTCAGGAGGTTTCCAAGATGCTGGAAGCCACACGGTTGCATTATCATTCCAATTTCGGTGATAATCGAGGTAATCTATATATTTTCTGTAAAAGATTAAAGCTTGAAGCAATGTTTAGATTTGAAAAAAGAAAAATTTTGTATTTTTAATGGTAATCAGATCTCGTGTTCCGTTGTTTGGCCATGGAAGGAGGGAGAAAGGGGATGGAAAGGGGGCATGCGGGAAATGTTTATTTTTTTTAATAATATTTTATTTTTTAAGAAAAATAAAAATTTTCAAATTCTAAGATTATGACACATATCATATTTAACGATATTTTATAATTATCATTACGGTCAAGACACATAAATAAATATCATTTATAATTTTTGATACCTGAATGAATAAAAAATAATTTAAACACTTATTTAAATATAACTTAAACACTTATTTTAATATCAAACCCATAATTTTCAATTCAGCTTTCAATCACATCACCTATCCATCATTCCATCACTCACATTTGATTTATAAAATATATTTATATTAAAAAAATCAAATACGATAATCTAAATTTTCAATTAGTAATTCAAGTCAAATCTATATCCAACCCATCTTATATTAAAATAAATCTAATATATATACTTTCAATTTACAAATCCGGTCCCTTGAAGTTTTGCAATTTCATATAATCGGCTTAAAGTCTTAAATATTAATAGGTAGTCTCCAATTTACCAGGAAGAATTTGACCCAAATCCGAGGTGTGACAAATTTCAGGTATTTTACCATGAAATATATTCATTTGTAGGTCAAGCACCAAAAGAGAACTCAAGTTTCCAATGCATTCCGGAATTGTTCCATCCAATCTATTATTGACTAGAGTGATCTTCATAAGGGAACTTAAATTGCATATTGAGGAAGGAAAATATGGAATGGAGTTAGAATTAGAAGTTTGAATAATCTTTGAAACAAATAAATAATTTTTGCGTACAACCGATAGATATTATTGGTTAATTTACATCAAAACATCATTTCAAAATATTTAAAATATATTTATTAATAATTTTTAATAATAAAATATTTTTATTAAAAAATTACGACTTATTGATATAATTATACCTGTCAAATTATTATTTGTGATATCAATAAATTTGAGGGAAATTATGTTTCGGATAAAGAATGGAATTTTACCCGAAACATAAATAAATTCGTCAAAATAGTTTGGTTATATGATTATATTATGTCTTGACGAGTAGTATGATAGAATATTTTTATATTTTTATATTCGAGTGAAGTCAAATTTGATGTTTGTAATGACACATACCCCTCCAAATGATTATGACCGAAATATATATATATTCTAACTCTTTGCATTTGATAAACTCATTCGAATTTTTCCAGAAAGTTGACTTGCTCCTAAATCAAGATGAAGTAACCCAGGAAGGTAATCAAAACATATTGGAGTAGAGATAACCGATAAGATTGTTGGATCCCGGTCAAATTTCTTGCAAAGAGGAAATGTTGAAGATTGAGGAAGGAATAGAACCTGCTCTATAAATAACCATTAAATTGGCTTAACTTAGACATGAAATAATAGCTTGATAGGCATACCTCAGTTTACATAAGTATTGTGTTTTAAAAAATTACTTCTGTTTCTTCGTATAATCTGATTACGGTTGTTGTTTGAAGTCATGCATCAATATGTCAAACAACTGCATAGAAATAAAATAAAATAAATAAATGGAATAAAGATATAAACTGTTCACCACTGAGGTTGTTGTGATCGAGAGAAAAAAAGTTCGAGCATTATCATTTTTGTCATTAGAGGTAACACAGCTGAACAATAATAATTAAGTGCACTTCTTCTTTCCACCCATCATGCTAGAGCCACCATGTCCAGCACCAGAACTTCCATACGGCTCACCCTGCGAGTAATTGGGAGCTCCAACTCCATAACCACTACCCCCACTTCACCTCGGACCAGCACCGGACATACCACCATTATAGTTCATAACTGAGGCCTGGACTTAACCCACCCCTACATGGTTCACATACACTAGTTGCTGTAGGACCTGGCCGCTATTATGGGAAGCCTTGTGGACCTACAGGTGGTTTAGGGAGGTACCCTACAAATGGAACAAATGAGGGATACAATCACCAAAATCTTGACGGTTAAGGTGGTGGGCGAGGTTATAACAGTGGGCCATATTCACCACAAGGACGAAGGGCAACTTATGGCTCAAGTGGTATACCCAGTGCAGGTCCGAGGGGAAGTGAGGTTATGGAGTTTAAACTGTAGTCAACAATATGGCTGAAGAAGAAGAAGGAGAAGAAGAAGGCACGTGAGTTTTTTGGATTTTTATTTTATTTTTTAATTGCCAACTCAGAATTCTCTTAATTTGTTAACGGATATTAACTACCGATAGACTTAAATCAAATAGATTAATAACATAGGGATCAAGTGTACTTAATTAAAGAATCAGTGACCAAAGTCAATTTGACAAAAAACAAAAGAGACTATTGTCATAATTTATCCTAAAAAATAAAGAATATGTTACACAATTTTAGAACGTTTCTCGCAATGGAAAAGTTCCTTTTCACCTCATAACCAATGTCAAACGCCAAAAATTCGATTTTACGGTTGCGAAAATTATTTTCAACCTAACCTTTAAAGGTCAAATTTCTAACTTTTACTGTACAAAATCACTTTTAGGTGAAATTATATTTTAATCCTTAATTATTTTTTTTAATTTACAACATAATATATAAAATAAACATTTTATGTTTCTAAAATCAAAATTTTAACAATAATTCCAAACAATTAAATTTTAAACTTTACTTTTTAAAAGTAATTTTTACAATATTTTTCAAAATCACTTTTCAAAACCAATACCAAATCATTCTATGTTATCCAAATACGTCATTTGAAATCGTCGCCCCGCAAGAGCAAACTTCTTAATTTTAAACTACTGAAGTTGTTGTCATATATAAGCAAGTTTCGAAGTTCAATGAAGTTTCCAAACCATGATAGGATTTCTCAACTGAAGCTATTGTTACTAAAGTTAGGGTTTATATCACTAAATTTTAAATTTTATTAATTATAACATTGAACTTAAGTTTTACATTCAATGATGTTATTTTTTCGTTAAGTCAATAAAGGGACGATGATATAACTAATGGTTGTTGATGTGGCCTGTTACACCAAAACGACGTCGTTTTGGAGGCGATTATTTATATCCAAAACGACGTCATTTTACGAACTAAACTTTAGGATGTATCGAATTTGTCATTAAACTTTTAAACATTTTATTTTTTTGGCCCTGCATTTTCCAATCGCACTGACAACCAATCACCTCCCATCATCATATGTCTTTCGCGACAAGATCGATACCAAAAACGTTCTCATTTCAATCATCTTTCTTCTCCTTGGATTGATTTTTCACGAAACCAATCAAAATCGATGAAAATATACAAAAAGTAAACAATTTAAAAGTTCAGTGACAAAATCGATAGACCTCTAAAGTTCAATGTCTAAAACGATATCATTTTAGTCATCAAAACAATCACACCTAAATGACGTCGTGTTGGTGTTGCAGGCCATGTCAGCAATTGTTAGTCATGTCACCACCTTGTTACTGATTTAACGGCAAAGTGACATAATTGAATGTAAAATTAAAGTTCAATGCTATAAATAAAAAATTGAAAGTTCAATGATATATACGTGTTAATGAGAAAAGTTAACTGTTATTTGGAGTAGTTTATCCTATAAATTTTATGAGTATAGCCAAAGGAAGAATGGTATTATAAAAGAGAAGAAATATGATATTATACCTTTTAAATTGTTAAAAGAAAGGTTAATTTTCTCCAAAGAAGTAAGATTTCTAAGTAAAAACCTTCCTAATCTTACGTGGAGAAAAATAGTACGTACATCTGGGAAAAGCAAAACAAACACCAACCTCAAAATTCAACTCTAAGAAAAAGAAGAAAATAACAAAACAAAAATGAAGTTAGATACCGACATCCGCTACCACGACCACAAACACAACCCCACAAAAACAAATAAGAAATACAATTCTACAAGTTTCTAAATCAACACTTACACAAAACCAACATTACTCTCACATGCCAACAAAAAACCATATCTCATACTTAGAACACAATCACCAAATTAAAACTTTCTCTCACACAAATTTAGCAACACTTGCAAGGACAATGGTAACTTTCACTCATAAATATGGATACACTTGGAATGACAGAGGTAACTGCAAAATGAAAACCTGAGCCTACTAGAATCTGCCAAAACCATAAAACAACACTTAACCTAGAACTTGCAACACTTAATCCCCTGAACAAAAACCTATAACAGTATACCGAGCCTCTTCAAACAAAAGCACACACCCATAATCTTCCTTACACAAAGAAGACATCACTTCACTCTTCAAAAACTAAAATTCTCTCAACAATGGACACTAATGCCAACGATGAGAAATTCGAAAGTGCCTAACCAGAGACGGGACCGGCTCTTTGGTAGCCGGATCTCGGCGACCCATTTCCCCCAGTGACGCTGCCTATCACCTCGGTAAAGCTTGGTTGGTTTATCGTTTTACCTCCTCTTATTACTTATCCGATGGACTGGAGGAAATTGTTCGGGAGCACGACAGAACAAAACTTAGATTTTTTCCCCCCAAAGCAACGAGAAGGGACTCCGGTTGTTCACCCCCCACCGGAGGTTCTTGAAGCCGGAATTTCAGAATGGGAACTGTCTCTGGTAGGGCAATTCCTCGGAGCAACACCCAATTCCCCTCTCTTCAACGGATCGTCAACAACCTGTGGAACAAAGCTTTACAAGGATCACAAGTTCAGGTGAGTTCGGCTGGTAACAACCTTTTCTTATTCTCATTTGACACAGCAACTGCTAGAGATTGGGTGATTGAAAACGGTCCATGGCATATCCATAATAAGCCACTAATACTTAGAAAATGGGAGCCAAATATGAAAAAATTCAGATTTAATTTATCTAAACTACCAGTTTGGGTGCATCTTTTTAATGTTCCTCTAGAACTTTTTACCCGAGTTGGCCTAAGTTATTTAGCAAGTGCTATTGGAAATCCCATCTCTATGGATTCAATTTCTGCTTCGAAATCCCGACTTGAATATGCTAAAGTCTGTGTCGAAATCGGGGCTAGTGAAGGTATTCCTAATTTTATAGATGTTGTTCTGAAAGATGGACAAACTGCATCGATTCAAGTGGGAGTTCCTTGGCTGCCACCAACTTGCAAAAAATTCAAAGTTTTTGGCCATCTTGATAAGGGATGTCAGCAAAAACAAAATTCAGCTACAACAGCTTAACAAGTCTGGAAAAAGAAGGGAGATTCTGGATCCTCAAAAACAGAAGGAGTTGAATTACTCAAAGAAAATTTTAATTCTGGACCAAAGCTTTCTGAAGATCAGAATTATATTGATGCAGTTAAAGTAAACGACAAAGTACTCAAAGAGACTTCAACAGATTCTACAAATCAAGGAGAACAGTTTCAGCAAAATGTTTCTGTTCTAACAGAAAGTGTTCCAAATGATATAGTTGAAGAAATGGCTAAACAAACAAATGATGATCTTACTGAGCAGGAGGAAGATACAACAGTCGCGCAAAAAGTCGATCATAAACGTGGAAGAGGTAGGCCTATCAAAGAACACTCAAAAGTACCATTAGCTGGTTCTAAAAACATATTCGAAATCCTCTCTTCTACTGAAGAAAACCCACATAGTGCTGATAAACCTTCAAGGAAAATTCGAATAGCTTCATTGGGAGTAGCAGAACTGGTGAAAGAGTTAAAATCAAAAAAGAATGAACACATAGATAAAGCTCAAAGCACCACGGTAGAAGGTAATGGGGGTTTAGTGGGACCATCCACCAAATGATATTAAGCTTCTGGAACGTAAGAGGTCTTAATAAACCTCTAAAGCAAGAAAGAGTACTTCAACGAGCTAATCATTTCAAAGTTGAAGTTATGTGCCTAATGGAGACTAGAGTCAAAATAGACAAGTCTGATTCTATTTTTAAATCAAAGTTCGCTGATTGGGATGTCTGCACTAATTACGACCATGCTGTTAATGGGAGACTGTGGGTTCTATGGAGGAAAGGAACTGATTTTTCCATCATTCAAGTAACAGACCAGAGCATTACAGTAAAAGGAAACTATCTAGGAGCTCCTATGCTCATATCGGCAGTATATGGAAGCAACGAAGGAATAGAAAGAATACAACTATAGAACCGACTTCATGAACTGGACTCTACAATTGAGCAATCCCCTTGGATACTTGGAGGGGACTTTAATATTATAATACATTCTACTGAAAGCTCGGATCATGAGCTTTTTGGTCACTACCTTACTCCAGAAATGAGCGATTTTCAAGACTTCGTACATGAGCTCGACCTCCAGGATCATCCTTTTTTCGGGCCTTCTTTCACTTGGACTAATAAACAGAAAGATAATTTTCTAGCTCAGAAACTTGACAGGGTTCTTATTAATCCCTATTGGGCTACCGCTTTCTAACAATCCTTTGTTGAGTTCACTGCTCCAGGTATTTCTGATCATTGTATGGCCATTGTTTGGCTATCGAATGAGATTCCATGTAACAGACCGAAGCCTTTCAAGTTCTTCAACTTTTAGACGCTCCACCCGAATTTCATGAAGGAGGTTAGACACTCGTGGCAAGCACCAGTGCTAGGCAACCCAATGAATATACTCTTTATTAAATTGAAGAGACTTAAAAGCTGCCTCAAGAATTTAAATAGAGATAACTTCAGCGACATTTCAGCCCGCGTGAGACAAAAGAGAATCGAACTGGAGCTTCAACAAATTCTCACATTAAAAGGAGAAGATGTAATCGATAAGGAGTTATTACTGCAAGCAGAACTTAGCAGTCTTGAAGAGGCAGAAGTACTGTTCCTTAAGCAAAAAGCCAAAATTCAGTGGCTTAAGGAAGGTGATAAATGTTCCAAATTCTTCCACTCCAGGCTTGCCATTAAAAATAAAAGGAACACTATTCGGGTTTTGATTAACGATCAAGGTGACAAACTTGAATCATTCGACGATATGGCTACCGAGGTGACTAATTTCTTTTTCAATCTAATCGGCTCAGTCGATCCAAGGGTCAGAGAAACGAATCCTTCTGTTCTCAAGGAATTATTACTTTACTCTTTGCCTGCAGAAGCAACTACAAATTTGATTAAGGAATTAACTGCCGAGGAGATCAAGGAAGCCATCTTTAGCCAAGGGAACGAAAAAGCACCTGGTCCAGACGGGTACACCCCCCTTTTCTTCAAGAAAACTTGGCCAATTATAGGTGATGAGGTGGTTGCTGCAGTCCACTACTTCTTTCACAGTTCTCATCTATTACCAGCTTTTAATGCTACCATTCTAGCATTGGTTCCTAAAGTCCCCAACCCAAAATCTGTTAAAGACTTTCGGCCTATTTCATATTGCTCAGTGATCTATAAGGCTATAACCAAGATATTGGTCAAAAGATTGACTAATCTCCTTCCTGACATGATAACTTTGAACCAGACAGCTTTTATTAAAGGAAGGAACATAGTTGAAATTACACTCCTTGCTCAGGAAATGGTCAGAGGATATGGTAGGAAAACCATTTCCCCACGATGCTCCATAAAAATTGATATTCACAAAGCTTTTGATACACTTCACTAGGGGTTCATCATAAACATTCTTCAGGCGCTTGGACTTCCTACGAGATTCATAGCATGGATTGAAGCTTGCTTTACTAAAGCGAGATTCTCAATTTCATTCAATGGGAGCTTAATTGGCTATTTCAAGGGAGCTAGAGGAATCCGACAGGGAGACGCTCTCTCACCCTTCCTTTTTGTTCTCTCTATGAATGTGCTTTCCAGATTACTCAATTTGGCTGCTGCTAGAGGCATGTTTGGCTACCACCCAAAAAGTAAGAAGATCGGCTTAACACACTTATCCTTTGCTGACGACTTGCTGATTTTTTACAAAGGTAATGTTGAATCAATTGTTTGAATAATAAGCGTATTAGACCAATTTTATGAAATGTCTGGACTAAGGCTTAATGCATCTAAAACAGAATTTTTTGCTGCTGGAATTTCTACTAGAACTTTAGATGTTATT
Organism: Hibiscus syriacus; assembly: GCF_006381635.1. Taxonomy (NCBI): domain Eukaryota; kingdom Viridiplantae; phylum Streptophyta; class Magnoliopsida; order Malvales; family Malvaceae; genus Hibiscus; species Hibiscus syriacus. The sequence continues at coordinate 6,356,095 of NW_024062800.1, read as the reverse complement.
AAGCAAATTACTGGCTTTAAACATGGAACCTTGCCTGTGAGATATTTAGGAGTCCCACTTGTCACTCGGAAACTCTCCGAAAAAGACTGTGACGTTTTAATTGAGAAAATCAAAGCTAGGCTTCATCACTGGACAGGGAAAATTTTGAGCTATGCAGGCAGACTAGAACTCATCAGATCAGTCTTGTTCAGTGTTGCGAACTATTGGTGTCGACAACTAATGCTACCACAATCCATCTTAAACAAGATCAATCAACTTTGCTCCCGTTTTTTCTGGAAAGGTGAAAATAAAGCCGCATCTGGAGCTAGAGTAAGTTGGGAAAAAGTCTGTCATTCAAAATCAGAATGTGGGCTCGGATTGAAGAATTTAAAATCATGGAATAAAGCTTGTCTTATGCACCTTATCCGAAAAATACTCTCGGGTGAAGGCTCTTTATGGGTTGCATGGCTTAAAGAATACGTCTTGAAGGAGACAGATTTCTGGCAGCTTCAAATCAAACCTAATGCAAGTTGGAGCTTCAACAGATTAATCAAATTAAGGGTTGAAGCGTATCCAATAATGTCAACCGGCGCAAAAAATATTAGAGACATATGGGAGGACGTCCGACTCAAGGGTGAAAAAGTTGATTGGCAGAGACTGATTTGGTATCCACACCACATCCCCAAACATAGCTTAATAGCATGGATGGCTCACTTGGATCGTCTACCTACAAGAAACCGACTTCAAAGAATTGGCATCACCACCGAAGGGGATTGTATTTTATGCTCTAATGCTATGGAAACAAGGGACCATCTGTTCTTACTATGCACAATGGCTATTTCCTTATGGGATTCTATAATGAACCTGAATGGGTTGAGAATTTCTACTTCATCATGGGAAGACATGGAAAGATGGGCATGTAACGCTTGGAAAGGTAAATCGCTTCTCACAACAATATTAAAAATTGCTTGGTGTGCTTATATATATACTCTATGGGAGGAAAGAAACCGAAGAATGTTTCGAGGTAGCACAAAAACAACCGAGGATCTCCTCAAAGTCATTAAGGAAAGCGTAGGAATACAATTAAAAGGGAAACAAATCAACATAATTGATAGCATAAACCTCACTCTTTGTAATTCTTGGGGTATTGTCTAACCGATCATTTTCTTTTGTATAGTTGAATGTTGAACTATGTTGATGATTGTACTTTAGCAGAACTATGATTCTTTCGAGCAATACAAATTTGAATTATCTAAAAAAATATCACTAGATACCTACACCACTGCATACAAAACTCAACCTTGGCCAAGAGATTAAATGAAACCTTTCAAAACTATTTTAAAGTCTAATGTTTTAGAATAATATGCCCAAATCCCACCACAGGACCTGAAAACATCCATCCTCATTACTCTTTCTTCCAAGAGCATAAAACCCCCACACCCTTCCATCACATTATTCTACAGAATCTGCACTCGACCTTATGCTACCGCAATATAGATACCCCATAAGGAATACCACAAACAATTTGACCAAAGGAGCTTGTGAATCACTCTTTGCAACACTAAGATCAAGCACAACTAGCAGAATTTGCATTGACTACACTACACCTGGTACGAATTGATGGCATGATCACCCGATTGGTCTTTAGTTTACACCTTCACCAAAACTTTCTACAATCCTTTCACTAAACAAAATTTGAAGAAATTTTTAGGTTTCAGTCTAGAAAACAATATTGTCCCATATAATCACTAAACCCCCAGCTACCCTTCTGCAGGATTCAACGTGAAAGTTATAACTTATCCATTTAGTTTGTCCTAATTTGACATTAAATAATTTGTTGATGGATCAATTGTATATAAAAATTTATAACAACCGACCCTTCGAGGAGAAAAATGACTAGTTAGGACGATGGGGTTTTTTTGAAAAGTTTTTTATGAAAATATGGGAGTCTTTAATAAAACATTTTATTTTATCAAAAATACTGAGTTTTGGCTTGCAAAATCAGAGATCAAGTTCGGGAGTCAGTAACCGTCGGGGAGGATTTGTACCCCACAACGCCCAAAATTGGTACATAGTCGGTTACCCTATATTTAAAAAATTGAAAATTTTGAGTTCGAGGTTTTATTGAATTTAAAATTCATTGTGTATGCAAATTTTGAAGAGGATGTCAATTTACCAAGACCAATAACGACAACCTCCAGGCATTTATGCAGAAGCATTGTTATCGATCCCAATAAACAAATATTACCTTGAGGATTACGAAATCATGATGTAGGGTTTTGAAAAGGATATTGATTTTCTTCGGGAATCAATAGTGGTCACCCCCATACATTTAGGCAAATGATACACTGTTAACTCCCTGATAAATGAACATTGCCTTATTTTTGAAATCGAAATGCGATCAAACAATTAATTTATTGAACCTAATTGTACTAAGTAGGTTAATTAAGACTTTGCCTAACTTAAAATGATGAATTATGAAATTTAAAGAACATAGAAGACTAAACTTAAAAATGTATGCTCTAATATTAATCATAATTAATTTTAACCAATTATTGAACCCTCGAACATTTAATGCGAGGACCGAATCGAATATTCCTTAAATTTAGGCGATAAATTGAAATTAAGCCTAAAATGGAGGCTCTAATTAATAACACTAATTGATTTAACCAATTATTGAATTTAATAATTGATGTGGACCCGAGCATTTAATGCGAAGAACCAAATCGATTTATTCACCTAGTTAAGAAGTTCAATGACTAAAGTGTGAAAAAAACTAAATATAAAGACTAAATTTAAAATCTAAGTATTTATTAGATGTTAAATTAAATATTTACAAAATATAGCATAAATAATATAAAAAAAACAAAAAAAACAAAATAATATGCTAAATTGGAACATAATCAAATAATGAACTTTTTAGAACTAAAATGCAAAAATAAAACAAACTATGGGGGCTAAAACAATATTTTCCATTTCTAAGCATTAGTAACATAAACAGTAAAATAGCACAAACAACACTTTGAATTTGAATAAATGATACAAAAACCAGATATCTAGTGACTAAACGTAAACACACTAAAATAAAAGGACCTAAAGAAAATATTTGTTTTTCTGCCACTTAACAGATTAAAGAACATAACAAAGGTAAAATAGCATAAGCAGGGCTAACAGATTCAAATTAATAAAAAATAAAGGAAATTGGGGATCGAAATGCAAAAACGCGCTAAAGTTTGATTGGTGTAAACATAATTAATCCTAAAGTTTTATCATAAAGCCTTTTTTTGTTCAGTTCACTTTCGCAACCTAAAAAACAAAAAAAAAACTATCAAACCTTCCCTCAACTCTCTCTCCCCATAACCGTGAACACTAAAAGGCCTCTTAGGCTTCCATTCCGGCCACTGTACCTTAGTTGTCGATTTCGCTCTGACCGGTGCTAAATATCACCGGAGAAGGCTAAACGACGACCTTAAAATGATCTCCTTTATCTTCTTTTCCCCTTCCTTCTTTCGACTGAAACCCCCGAGAGCCTACTACTGGTCGTAGAGCGACCCTTTTTGACCTCCGACCACCGCCTATTGCGGTTAGTACACTAAACCGAGCCTAAATAGAAACCCCAAATGATTACTTTTCTATTTTAAAAACCTAACTCAGAATCCTATCCTTAACACACAAGCCACAAAACGACCAAACGACCTTAACTTATCGACTTTCCGCTGACCCAACTCCAGCTAGAAGCCCAAACAACTTAGGTAAAAGATCTATCTCCCTTCTCTCTCCTTTACCATTTTTTTAATCAGAATCGAAAAAGAAATAAAATAAAAGGTTTTGAACCTTTTAATAATTTTCTGAAAACTTTTATTGCTTGTGTTTCTGGATTGCTTTGGTTCTTCGAAAATGGGGGAAGACCAACCCTGATTAAAAGACTGTCATGGTAAAAATTGAAAGAAAAATTCTTTTATTTTCATTTTTTTCTAATTTTCTCTCTGTTTACATGGCTTGCTGATGAGGTCCAAGGAGACCGACTTGATGTTGTTGGCAGTCGTGGCAAGTGTAGACACTTAATTTCGTCCTCTAATATTATTATATTATATAATATATTTACATTATAAATTATATTATATAATATATACATTTACATTTAAATTTGTTTTCATTTTTTTATAGGTGCCCAACATTTTTACAAAGGGTGACCCATCACCAACATTAGTCCAGCAGAGAAGCCCAGCAACCCAGCTGCATGTGACCCACTTGGAGCAACCCAACCTCGACCCGTTTCCAGAACACGCGATCCGTTGGAGCCCAAACCGGTCCACATAGCTTGACATGACCCAGAAGGCTAGGGTTTCCAGAACCCTAGCAAGACTTTCGTCCAACACCGCTTTCCTGAGTCCACCACCGAAATGATATACTAAATAGATTACACAAATACTCGAAAAATCACAAGGCAAATCGGAGCAGTTGTAAGCGTTCAAAAACAAAGATATAAAAAGGTATATTTTTTACCTCTTTTTCGTTGCGATCTGTGGCTGTAGTGGCTTCGGCCTTTTTCTTCTCCTCGTTCTGCTTTTCTTTTCGATTTGAAAGACCCAAAAAAATAGTTGACCGATGACAAAATGGACATTTTTCTCGAAACATATTTTTTAGATCTATGACCCCCGAGGCTTACTTTGAAAAAACTAACTCTATTTTCGAAGAGAGGGAGCCTAGATCTATCGAAAAACATAAAAAAAATTTAATTTCGTCGCCGATGACTGGCGGCCGACGTCGGATTCTGGAAAGCACGGCCCATGTTCTTCATTTGTGAAGAACAAATGAGAGAATTTGTTGAAGAAGAGGGGGATTGGTTTAGAGAAGGAGAAAATGAAGGTTAAAAAAACTTTTGGCTTATATAGTAAGCCCACTGGACCGACCCGACCCGAGCGGATCCCCTAGTTTTAATTCTTTAATTTCCCCTGATTCGATTTTAATGCTAATTATCTTTAAATTTGACCACCAGATTTGTGTTTATTTCGATTTAGTCCACTTTATTTAATGCACATTTTAATTATTATTATTTTTATTTAATTCAACGTTTGTACTTATGTATATATTTATATTGGCAGTGGGTATTTTACTCTTTTTTTTGTTCCGTTTTATTTAATTTTTTTATTTCATCGTTATTTCTGATCCTTTTTTATTTTATTTTATATTATATATCTTTATTTTTTTAAATACTATAATATATATGTGTATTTCTTTTATTTTGTTATCTATTTTGTTCAATTTTTTAATTCTAATTTCTTCTTCAATTTTATTTTTTGTTTTATTTTATTTATTTATTTTATTTTTGCTTTATTTTATCTTTATTTTTATTTTATTTTATTTATTTTATATTTATTGATGTTCTTTTTATTTCCTTAATTTTTTTATTTAATTTGTTTATATGATCGTTTTTGTGTTTATTTGCTTTTCATTTCTTATGTCTGAAATACCTTTACTTAATGTACATTTTTTCCTTTTTTATTTTTACTTTATAAATCTAACGTTTTTAACTGCTTAAGGGTTTTCATTCAAAACAATCAGAGGTAAGTAACTCGGATAGTTATTTTTAACTTTTAATTTAAACTTTCAATTTTCTTAATTAAAGACAACTAGAAATTACGTAGTACTGAAAGGGCAGTTCAAGGGTGCTAACCCTTCTTTGACTGTAAACGACTCCCGAATCCGACACATCTTTGGTAAGACGTAGATCAGGTAAGAAATAAGGTATCCTATCAACCCATCTGTTTTTAAAATAAATGATCGGTGGCGACTCCAATTCTTTTAATCTAAGTCGAAGCCCAATTATGGACCTAACCGAAAGACGGCTCCAACAGCTTGGCGACTCCGCTGGGGATAGGTAAGTGAGTCAGGCTAAGGTAATTACCAGTTGTCTTTTAACGAAAAGGGTAAGTTTAGATTTTAAGGTAACATTTCAATCCTTATTTCTTAGTTTTGATTATATTTTCGAGTAAATAGTTGTACTGACCGTTTTCTAATGATTTCAGCCTTCAAAACTTATTTTTCATCTCTAAACTTGAGCTCCGAACCCGTTTTAAGTGGGGGTGAAAGCGACGCCTTCGTGTGAATTTATTCACCGTGCGGGCATAAGGGAATCTATCTTCTCGAGTTTAACTTAGTCCACATGAGCTTGTAATGGGCTTAGGGCTAAGGGTCTGGTAAGCCCAAGGGGACACCAGCAAGGAGAACTCGGGTACCTTTTTAAAAGCTAAACTGGGAGAGTACAGGGAATTAGAGCCCACCCCAAAACATCATTTCAAACCCTAGAATGCCTAAATTATTTCCTACTTTACTTTCTGTTCAAAGCATGCGAACTAGACAAATATGTGGTTAGGATTTGTTTGAAATTAGTATGCGGAATAGAGATCATGTCCGGTTAGGAATAATAAGCATGGGGTAGATATCATGTGGGGTAGGACTTTTATTTTCATGGCTGATTTAATTATTTTTACCTCACTAACTCTTTTCATTTTTCTTCTCTCTTATTTTATTTTCATCATTTGCATCATTCAAAAGAGGTGTTGATCCACAAAAAATGTGTTTGTTAAACGTAAATAATCTACATTAATGGACAAAGGGGTTATAATACAAAGAAATGAAAAGCTCAGAAGTCCAGCTATGGTCAAAGAATACTCAGGGGCAAAGGTTGTAGGGGCAAGACGAGAAAAAGGTTATTGACCTGGAGAGTCCTTTCAAAGACAATATGCCATTGTTGACAAATCCAAGAAGTGAGTTTCAGATAGTTCTTTTCAATGGAGGCTTCCAAAGGCGTTTCCGTTAGGGAACAGACTGAACAGAGAGTGAAAGCCCAAGATTCAGTCATTCGAGACTTTTTTTGGTAAGAAGCTCGTCACTTGCACATTTTAGCCAAAGGAGCCGGAACGGCTCGACAAGGTATTCAACCGGTGACAGAAACAAGATGGAAGTCGAATTAACTTGTCAGAGGCTGTTCAGGATATATACCATCAAAATGTTTTTTGTCTCTTAAGGACGTAACACTTTTGTCCCCAATAAGGATTATTTATAATAACATACACATTTTTTGGATCAATGCCTCGAACATTACATGCATTATTCATTTAAACATATTTTGCATTTTTTTATTTTTCATTTCTTTACATTCGCATTATTTTTCTCTTTTTTATTACATTCACATGTCTCATAAAAAATTAGAACATTTTGATCATATTCCCATGACTTACAAAGAACTTTACCAACAACATTTTGACACTCACGTAGTGTCGCCATACCCGGTGAAACCCATGAATCCCCATACCCTAGGCAGTATGATGAGAACGCTCATTGTGAATATCATGGCGGTGTTCCAGGGCACACTATCAAGAATTGCTTCACATTCAAGAGAATCGTGCAGAAGATATGTAACACAAATTGTATCAACTTCAGCAACTCGGGGCATCCAAATAAGGAAGAAGATCATTTCAACATTTGTAGTATTTTATTTGAATTTGTTTTTCTCCTTTTCTCAATTTTTTTAAGGAGATATAAATTCATGTTACTTTAAAGATGATGAGAAATGAATCACTTTTGCAAACTTGCAATTATTTGAATATCAACTGAATTAAAAAAACTCTGTAAATGATTTAGAGTTACCGATCTTTGACAAAGTAATAAAACAAGGACTTTACCCCGAAAGGCCCGAACACTATACAAGAACCGATATAGCCTTTTCATCTCATAAAAGAATGAAAAGAGTCTTGGTATTTAGATGTGCATAGGTGCGGACAACATGGGGCATCTTTTGCATATGACATTTCTATACTTTTTGTTTAAGACGTTCAGTGTTGATAATAATCTTCACAGATGGAATACTCAAGTAGGCGAATCTAGTTTAGGTCAGTTGCTTGGAAATTAAACTCTAAAGATGAGATTCGTTGACTTTCAACAACATCTAGACTATAACAGGTTCTTCTTGACAAACTTAAGAAATTGGATCCGTATACCCAGATTATATATATACAATAAAGCTTGAGCTGTACCTCTAAAGCAATTGGTTAAATTCCCCGACTTTATGGAAAAGATTCAGCTAGCCTGATAAAAGTGATTATAATATACAATAAAGCTTGAGTTGTCCCTCTAGAACAATTGGTTAAACGCCCTGGCTTTATGGATAATATTCAGCTAGCCTGATAAAAGTGATTATAATATCTATACAATGATATTAAGTTGTACCTCTAGAGCAATTGGTTAAACGCCCCCGCTTTATGGATTCAGCTAGCAAGACAATGGCAAATTTAAATAAAGAGTTTCGGTAAAAATGGACTAAGGGAGTTAAGGAACACATGTTATAGTCAAATTCACACGAGCACTCAAGAATTTCATTTTTAGACCGATATTTTTGTACTACCTTTGTTAGAGGAACTTACAAAACTTGAATAAATGGAAGATTTCAGAGAACCGAAATAGAAGGTCTAGTAATTGATAATGCTAGTTGCGTCATTTTGTCAGCATCTAATTAAAATGCCAAGCCAAAGAAAAAGCATGTTGCAATGACCGAAAAAATGACATTTTTTTATGGCTGAAACCTTAGGTCAACCTAAAGCCAACTCATCCACTTGAATATTTGTCAAAGAACTATAACTATGAAAGCATTAAAAGAGCTATTGATTCCTTTGATATTCTTTGAGCTCGTGTTTATAATTTGATTTGATTTAATTGTAAGCCTGAATTAAGGGTCAATGTTTTAAAGAATTCATCCATTTTCATATACTTTTTCCCTCCTAAATAAGAGAAAGGAAAAATCATTTTCAAACAAGACAATATCAAATGTGAAAGGCTGCAACCCGAGAATAAAATGGGCATGATCGATTCCAAGGATCAAGATCGGCATACAAAGCATGAGACTTCATCCAAGGCTGATTCATATTGCATACATCTTAGACATACTTAAGAGCATTACATTTATCATTTTTCACATGCATAATTTTTTACATCTTTCAGAGCCAAGTTTTGACTCCAAGATAAAAGATACTTGATTCGAAAGCTCCTTTAAAGATCGATAGTGGTTGCTTAACTCAGCAGTGAGAAGCTACACCTCAATCAACTTGATATGTCTACAGATCTTAGAATCAATTTTAGATGGGTTCGAGAGCCAATTTAGAACGAATCCATATCAGCTTAACTCAATATTGAGAAGTAGGTTTCCAGTTAACATTTTCAAGCCAGATTTTAATTCCACGACGGAAGATATTCGGCTGACAAAATTTATCAGTGGGCTTTCCCGTGTAGGGGAGTTATTCAAAAGTCATATCACATGGTTCAGATCAACTCAGAGGAACCACCTGAATAATTATAACCGGCTTAGACCCGTGAAGGGAAGCCATTTTAAAAAAAAAAACTATTGGCAGTTTAACTCAAGGCGAGAAAGGTTATCTGTCAGCCAAGACCTTCGAGTTCGATTACACTCAACTTCGAGGGCACATCATTTGCAGCATAATTCAAGGCTAGAAGGGTTATCTGTCAACAAAGACCTTTGAGTTCGATTACAATCAGCTCAAAGCACATCATTTGCAGCATAGCTTAAGGCAATAAGGGTTATCTGCCAAAGACCCTCGAGTTCGATTACACTCAACTTCGTGGGCACATCATTTGTAGCATAACTCAAGGCTAGAAGGGTTATCTGTCAACAAAGACCTTTGAGTTCAATTACACTCAGTTCAACGGCACATCATTTGCAGTATAGCTCAAGGCTAGAAGGGCTATATGCGAAAGACCCTCGAGTTCGATTATACTCAGCTTCGAGGGCACATCATTTGCAGCATAGCTTATGGAAATAAGGGCTATCTGCCAAAGACCTTCGAGTTCGACTACGCTCAGCTCCAAGGTATATCATTTGCAGCATAACTCATGGCTAGAAGGGTTATCTGCCAACCAAAGACCTTCGAGTTCGACTACGCTAGCTCCAAGGCACATCATTTGCAACATAACTCAAGGCAAGAAGGGCTATTTGCCAACAAAAGACCTTCGAGTTCGACTACGCTCAGCTCAAAGACATATCATTTGCAGCATAACTCAAGTCTAGAAGGGTTATCTGCCAACCAAAGACCTTCGAGTTCGACTACGCTCGGCTCCAAGGCACATCATTTGCAACATAGCTAAAGGCAAGAAGAGCTATTTGCCAACAAAAGACCTTCGAGTTCGAATACGCTCAGCTCCAAGGCACATCATTTGCAACATAGCTCAAGGCAAGAAGGGTTATTTGCCAACAAAAGAACTTCGAGTTCGACCACACTTAGCTCAAAGGCATATCATTTATAGCATAAGTCAAGGCTAGAAGAGTTATCTGCCAACCAGAGACCTTCGAGTTTGACTACGCTCAGCTCCAAGGCACATCATTTGCAACATAGCTCAAGGCAAGAAAGGTTATGTGCCAACAAAAGACCTTCGAGTTTGAATACACTCAGCTCCAAGGCACATCATCTGCAGCATAACTCAAGGCTGGAAGGGTTATCTACAAACAAAAGACCTTCGAGTTCAACTACGCTCAACTCCAAGGCACATCATTTGCAACATAGATTAAGGCAAGAAGGGTTATTTGCCAACAAAAGACCTTCGAGTTTGACTACGCTCAGCTCCAAGGCACATCATTTGTAGTATAACTCAAGGCTAAAAGGGTTATCTGCCAACAAAAGACCTTCAAGTTCGATTATACTCAGCTCAAAGGCACGTCATTTACAGCATAGCTCAGGGCAAAAAGGGTTATCTGTCAACAAAATTTTCGAGTTTGATTCTATTATGCTCGATGACACATCAATCACACTACTTTCCGGTGGTAGCCGAGGTTTTCAAGTCGAAAAGAAGACCTGGGTTAGTCGTGCCTTAGTGACAAGAAACTGTTTTCCGAAAGCATAATTTAAGTTGAGAAAAGTTATCTGTCAATGAAGACCTTTCGAGTTCGATTTCATTCAGCTCAATGGTCTATCAACCACAGGGTAGAGTCAAAGAATTACTTTTCAGTCGAATTTTTAAACAAGGTCTTTAAACCGAGAAGAAGACCGAAGTGGACTACAACGAGAAGCCACATTCCGATTCAAATTCTGAATTACGGCTTCAATCCCACATCATTTCAAGATGGACACGACTTCGCAATGAAGGAGCAATCCGCAACTCAAATCGACAGGGAGTTATTCTTAATTGAAATATCAGAATCAATTTTCAACTCCACCGAACGAAATTTATGTCCTTTTGTTTTTGTCCTATTTTTCGTTCCACGAAAAGGACAAAGAGGGGCAGTTGTAGACACCTAATTTTGTCCTCTAATGTTATTATAGTATATAATATATTTACATTATAAATTATATTATATAATATATACATTTACATTTACATTTAAATTTGTTTCCATTTGTTTTACAGGCTCAAGCCCAACATTTTTACAAAGGGTGACCCATCACCAACATTGGTCCAGCAGAGTAGCCCAGCAACCCAACTGCATGTGACCCACTTGAAGTAGCCCAACCTCGACCCGTTTCCAGAACACGCAACCCACTGGAGCCTGAATCGGTCCACATAGCTTGACCTGACCCAGAAGGCTAGGGTTTCCAGAACCCTAGAAGACTTTCGTCTAGCGCCGCTTCTCCGAGTCCATCGCCGATTTTCTCGGCCATCAAGCAACGTGAGGCAAGGGGATTCATCAACAACCAAGCAACAAACAAGCGTTAGAGTTTGATTAGGATTCAATATGTCTAAAAATAGATTTTTATATTGCTATAAATAAAGTCTAATATTTACACAGAAATTATATACGAAATAGATTACTCAAATACTCAAAAAATCACAAGGCAAATCGGAGCAGTTGTAAGCGTTCGAAAATAAAGAAATAAAAAGGTATATTTTTTTACCTCTTTTTCATTGTGATTTGTGGGTGTAGTGGCTTCGGCCTTTTTCTTCTCCTCGTTCTGCTTTTCTTTTCGGTTCAAAAGACCCAAAAAAACAGTCACCAATGACAAAAGGGGCATTTTTCTAAAAACATATTATTTAGATCTACGACCCCCGAGGCTTACTTTGAAAAAACTAACGCTATTTTCGGAGAGAGAGAACCCAGATCTATTGAAAAGCAAAAAAAAAAATTAATTTCGCCGTCGATGACCGGCGACCGGTGCCGGATTCTGGAAAGCACGACCCATGTTCTTCATTTGTGAAGAACAAATGAGAGAATTTGTTGAATAAGGGGGGCTCGGTATAGAGAATGAGAAAATGAAGGTTAAAAAAACTTTTGGCTTATATAGTAAACCCACTGGGACGACCCGACCAGAGCGGATCCCCTAGGGGATCCGCCTGTTTTTAAACATAAATGGGTTAATCCCAGTTTTAGTCTTCTTATGTTTCAGTTCTTTAATTTTCCCTTGATTCGATTTTAATGTTAATTATCTTTAAATTTGATCACCAGATTTGTGTTTATTTCGATTTAGTCCACTTTATTTAATGTACATTTTAATTATTATTATTTTATTTAATTTAACGTTTGTACTTATGTATATATTTATATTGACAGTGGGTATTTTACTTTTTTTGTTCTGTTTTATTTAATTTTTTTATTTTTTTTTTACTTTTTTTGTTCTGTTTTATTTAATTATTTTTATTTCATTGTTATTTCCGATCCTTTTTTATTTTATATTATATATCTTTATTTTTTTTAAAATACTATAATATATATACATACTTCTTTTATTTCGTTATCTATTTTGTTCATTTTTTTAATTCTAATTTCTTCTTCAATTTTATTTTTGTTTTATTTTATTTATTTATTTATTTTCTTTTTGCTTTATTTTATCTTTATGTCTATTTTATTTTATTTTTTATATTTATTGATATTCTTTTTATTTCCTTAATTTTTATTTAATTTGTTTATGTAATCATTTTTGTGTTTATTTGCTTTTCCTTTCTTATGACTGAAATATCCTTACTTAATGTACATTTTTTCCTTTTTCCTTTTTAATTTATAAATCTAACGTTTTTAACTGCTTAAGGGTTTTCGTTCAAAACAATCAGAGGTAAGTAACTCAGATCGATATTTTTAACTTTTAATTTAAATTTTTAATTTTCTTGATTAAAGACAGCTGGAAATTACGTAGTGCTAAAAGGGTAGTTCAAGGGTGCTAACCCTTCCTTGACTGTAACCAACTACCGAATTCAACACATCTTTGGTAAGTCGCATATCAGGTAAGAAATAAAGTATCCAATCAACCCATTTGTTTTTAAAATAAATTATCGGTGGTGACTCCAATTCGTTTAATCTAAGTCGAAGCTCAATTCTGGGCCCAACCGAAAGATGACTCCGACAGCAATAGAGGGAATCGTCTGGGGGCCACTGGAATGCTATCGTGGCTTACCAGGAATGTTTGGGACCATTGAAGCACGTGAAGGGGAGGTTGGCTTGGAAGGGGACCCCATAGATGATGTGGGTATTGAAGGCAACAATAGCTTCAAGACCAAACTCTAGTCTTCATCTCATGACCAACGTGAGGTGCTGGGGTTTGATTGAAAATCCTAATAACTTTGGGTTGTATTTCATTTGAGGTTATTTCGGTTGGGTTTAGGTTTTGAGAAATGGGTTATGATAATGGCTTAATTCATTTGTATTTGGATATATTAAAAATGGATGGGTATGTATTAAATGGACTTGCCTGGTCGTAGTAGACTTGGACATTGGATTTTGGGTATTTTGATTGATTCTTTCATTTCCGTTTTTTACAAAAGAATTGGGCTTTTGAAATCTTGGCACAAACTATCAAAAACGATTTGAAACATGCTTCGTTCTCAATCTTCATTCTCAGCATTTGAAATAATTGAATTATAACATTCATCCCATGATTGAATAAATCTGAATTGGTCTCCCAGTATCCATGCTTGATCTGACCCATTAATTCTCTAATGCAAGCTCAAATTAACCTCTTCAATTTTATTAAAACCATCGCTTGAAGAACTCTAAAATCGATCTTCAATTGTCTTGGATTCCATTTAAATTATTCATAAAAAATTAGAGTATGACAATTATCCCTCTTTGATTGTTGTCATGGAAACAATAACGTAGCAAAGACAAGTAATTGTCTAATTTTGTCTGATTGCAACTCAATTTCTTCAACACCATCATCCTTCTTCGACCCTTCTATTGTTGCATTCTCTTGTCTTTCTGTTAATTGGTCTAACCATCGGCATCTACAAATCTTCTTGCCTGATTTGGCCCCAAGCTCCTAAATGTTGGTCCTACAAAGACACAATTACCATTAATTAGCACATTTAAATTTATTTATGTCATTTATTTTTTTATTTTAGAAACAATGTTACCTCGTGTGAGACTGAAAATAATCTTTTTATCTCAAGAGAGATAAAATCTGATTTTCAAATGAAGTGATTATAAGGAAAACTCTAAAAAATTATCCTGAATGAGGAAAAAATTTGTCTCAAGAGAGACAATCTTAAACGAGATGAAATCTATTTTAAGAAAAGTAATCTCAAGTGAGATAATTTTTTTTTAAGAAAAGCAATATCAAGAGAGACGAAATTTATTTTGAGAAGAAAATTCTCAAGTGAGATAAAATCTTGAGTGAAAGGAATTTAAAGTTTATTGTCATACCGTCTCCCTCGGGGATTTGTTAGACTTTAAAATTGTAACCTCGGGCAAGGCGATGAAATATAATTTTGAAAATAATTTGATTTTGTAGTCACCACCAACCTTTAAGTTAGGTAGGTTAGAAACCTTAAACATCATTTTAATGAGTTAAGAAAAATCATTAAAAGACGAAAAATATTATGTGTTTTACTAAAAATTCATTTTTAAGAGTTCGAGAGTCAATTACGTGTGGTGAAGGGTGAGCACCCCCACAACACCCAAGTTTTGATATCTAAACGATTAAATGATGTTTAAATATTGTGAATTACAAACTTGAAAACATATTTAAATTAAGATCCTTCTATTTATTCGAATTTATTTAAAAATGTCAATTTTCAAAAACAACTAAGATAATAAATGCAGCGGGTCAATAAGATTAAAGAGCCCTAAATATATTTTTATAGAATAAAGCTATTTATTTAACCCCAAAAATTTAATTATTTTTATAAGAGAAATCACGTCATTTTGTACGAACAATCTTTGAAAATGCACTTCCTTTATAGTAAGAAGACTTTTTCATGGATTCCCCTCACAAAATGATGTTTCTTAAATTTTATAAATGTTATAGTTTAAAAAAATAATAGTATTATATTAAATTTTAAGGATGTTCAGATAAAAGAATGTATTTTGTGCGAATAATCCTCGGGAAATCACTTCTTTTGTAGTTAGGAGACTTTCTCATAGATTCCCCTCACAAAAAGACATACCTCACATTTTCCTCATATCAAAATAAAATAAAACAAAATAAAATGAGGTGAATAATAATCAGAATAAAAATGTAAAGCAAAGGACATTGTCGAATGCAAAACAAAACTCTTGTGCGAAAAATCATCGAAAAGACACATTCCCTTGTAGTTGAGAGATGTCTTTATAGATTTCCCTCACAATAAAATTTTCTTTTTTTACATATATTAGAAAAAATGATGATTTATATAAAAATAAAGTCTAAATATACGCATAAATAATGGACCAACATACAAGCTTTCTAAACCCACCACCAAAATATCAGCCAAAATAAAAAGGTAAATAAATAAGGTTGAAACCTAAATATTGAAAAAAAACAGACAATAAATGCAAATATACCACAAGCAAGCCTAATGACTAAAACAAAATAAAGTATAAGTTAAGATGCTAAAAGGTAAATACAGAAATTTAAATGATGGAAATTAAAATGACTGAAATAAAATATAGGGAAAAATAAAGGGCGGAAAAATAAAGTACTAGAATTTAAAGTGCTGGAAATTTAAATAAATAAAAAAGGATAAATTGTGCAAATTTAAAAGTTAGGGGTTAGTAAGTCAGTGATAACAGTAAAATAAAAAGTTAGTATATAAATAAGAACAAATAAACGAAAGTTAGTATGTTACTTCGAACAATAAAATAAATGTTAGAATGTTAGTAAGTCAGTGGCTAAAATAAAATAAAAGAAAGTAAAGTACCAAAATCAAAACAAATAAAACAGGAAATTCAACATGTTAGTGACTAAATTAAAAATAATGAAACTATAGTGCTGAAATAAAATAAATAAAAAAGTAAGGATTCGGGGACCCGAATGTAAAAACACGGCGATATTAGAGGGTTCTTAGATTAATATTCCCTATTTGTTTTACACTAACCAAAATATGGAAAATCACGCAGCCAGGGTATACACATTTCAAGCCTTTCGTGAAATTGAAGGGAATAGGGTTCACTTTGTAAAAAAATGACCGACTTATAAGGGCATGAGCCAGAATAACCCTAACACTATAATATTTAAGCTTCTTTTTTACCAACAACCCGAAACCCTAGCCATTTCAACCCAAAATATCATCTTTTTTTCTCTCAGTCTCCCTCTCACCAGCTGAAACTCACCCTAAGCCCAAAATTCGATCGGCTACCGTACATCAGTGGCCAAACCAGTCCCGATGAAACCCTTAGCCTTCTCTCCTTTCTACCTTAGCCAAGATCGAACCCAAAAGACAAACAAACATCCCTAGCCCTAACAGAATTTCGGTCGAAACACAAGCCTCCCATTTGCTCTATCGTACGTCGGTGGCTCTTAGTCATTCGGCCACCACCAACGGTGGCCGAACAGCCCTAAAGCCAAACTTAACAAACAATGGTTTCGCCTCCTTTATTCTCAACCCAAAAACCAAAAGGAAAACACTCGTTTTTCCACTATACCTTAACCTGAACACCCCTTACTGGCCAAAACCTCACCCTCGAACGCCAGCGAATGAAACCTCTATCCAACTAAGAATCTGAAGCTAAGGTAAAAAGGCTCCCTTTTTTATTATGCTTTATTATACTGGTTATTATATATATATATATATATATTAGAAAGGAAAAGTGGTACATGCCAAGGTAAAAAGAATACCTTTGAGAGTTGTTGTGGTGCTCGTTTGAATCTGTTTTTTTTTTTCTGATCTTCTATTGAATTTTTTCGATTTTTTCAAGGTGAGATTTACACTGGTTTGAAGGGGTTCTTAAGATACCATTTGATTTACATTAAAAAGAAAAAAGAAAGGAAATACAATTCTTTTTGCCTTTGCATGCTATTCTTCTTTTTTTTTAATATGGGGAATGAGTTGTCACTTTGTTATTTTCATGCTAGGGCTGCTACTGCCGCAGATTTGGTGTTGTGGTGGTGAGCTGGCCGGTGCTGGCTTAGCAAAGTGCATCAAGAGGTGTTCTTTTTTGAGTTTTAGGGCTTTGGTATTGTCTATAGGCTACTGGGTTTATTTTCGGGTCCTTTATAACCCGAGTAAAATATAAGGTCTACAACTGCCCCTCTTTGTCCATTGTCGTGTAACAGGAATAGGACAAAGATCAAAGATACTAATTTTGTTCGACCTCTCTGATTGTTTTGATTTTGAGGATCAAGCCCTTTGCCAAAATGTGATATTCTTCCTTCATGTTGAGGAGTTTGGGTGTATTTTGAGATAAATTGTTTGTTAAAGATGACATTGCACCTTCTGTTTGAGAAAATCGGGTCAATCTAGAGATAATTTGGAGACAACACAGTTCCTTCGTGTTGAGGAAATCTGATTGTCTGAGGATGAAATTGCTCCTTTGCGTTGAGGAGATCGGGTCAATATGGAAATACTTTGGAGTTGAAGACGACACTGTTCATCCTTGTTGAAGAGATCTTGTCGTTTTTCAGGTAAATTGTTTGCTGGAGATGACGTTGTTCCTTCTCGTTGAGGAAATTGGGACAATCAAGAGATAATTTTGGTGACAACACAGTTCCTTCGTGTTGAGGAAGTTTGATTATCGAAGGATGACACTGCTCTTTCACGTTGAGGAGGTCGGGTCACTCTAGAAATAATTTGGAGTTGAAGACGACACTGCTCACCCATGTTGAAGAGATCTGGTCGTTTTCAGGTAAATTGTTTGCTGGAGATGACACTGTTCCTTCTCGTTGTGGAAATCAGGTCAATCTAGAGATAATTTGTGACAACACGGTTCCTTCGCGTTGAGGAAGTCTGATTGTCGGAGGATGACACTACTCCTTCGCGTTAAGGAGGTCGGGTCACTCTGGAAATTTTTGGTGTTGAAGACGACACAGTTTATCCATGTGAAATAGATATGGTCACTTTCAGGTAAATTGTTTACTGAAGATGACGTTGTTCCTTATCGTTGAGGAAATCGGGTCAATCTGGAGATAATTTGGTGACAACACGATTCTTTCGCGTTAAGGTAGTTTGATTGTAGGAGGATGACACTGCTCCTTCGCGTTGAGGAGGTAGGGTCACTCTGGAAAATTTGGTGTCGAAGACGACACTGCTCATCCATGTTGAAGAGATCTGGTCGCTTTCAGGTAAATTGTTTGCTGAAGATGACGTTGTTCCTTCTCGTTGAGAAAATCGGGTCAATTTGGAGATGATTTGGTGACAACATGGTTTCTTCGTGTTAAGGATATGGTCCACAAAACATATTTAAAAAAAAAATAAAAATTAAAAGCATATATGTTAGACCATATCTACGAATCTGACATCTATGTTGGACTAAAATTCAAAGCCAGCATAAAAGCGTTTAATCGTCATTGGCTCAATCATCTGGAGGTGGCAGTAGTAGTAAAATGTCTTCATGGATTTACAGAGCTATTATCAAAATAGGGCCGTTATATAATTATAAAAATATCATCTGAAATTGTTATTTTACAATTGTGATATCCGCAATAATTATTATAACACCCACTATTGTGGCAATAACGTTAAAGCAACGCAATCAAAAGTGTGACTGTAATTGTAGTTTAAATCCCTGATGGTGCTAGCCGAAGATGGAGATCAATGTCACCTGGTTCGTTTACTTCCTTAACCACTGATGATGACTCCGACGTTGAGCCCACGCCAACTTCATGAATTTGTACTTGAAATGGTCCCAGACTCTGACCTTGTTGCGCCCCACTCCCAGCATGAAAGGGACAAGGATCCCTTAGTGTTAACATTGGCAAAGATGGTGCTGATGCTGACAGACCACCCCTTGGACCCATGCTTGTGGACCCTCTGCCATAAATCAACCGCCTCGACCGAGCTGAATGCGGCGAGATAACCGGTCCCGTCGTCACAAATCGTTGTTGTTGACGATGACTGAAAAATGAACCTTGGTTGGCTCGTCGTTCTCTTTTATGCGCATTTTGATGCCCACCCAAAGCTTGAGAATTTGCGAATCCTCTGTGACAAAATTGGCACTCGAATCTCCTGTACTCACTGACATTTCTACGAACTCTTGGAGGGCATTCGTAATCGGCACTGACTCTAATACCAAATAGCTTCAAGGTCGACGAAGATTGCGGTTCGGCATCGACACTGTTGCCTGATGAGTTCATGCTAAAAAAATGAAAGAAAAACCGACCACCTTGATGGTTTAAGTTTTGTTTCAATGTCCATGGAAATATATAGAAAAAGTATCGGCCATTGCAGGGTTGTAGATGACTCAAATGCCCCTCAAACACGAAAATTATTATATCTTTCGCAATCGAAGAACAACCATATCTAAATCTACAGAAATAATTGTCGAGTTCACAGTGGTAAACCATTATCTTTCTTGTTCTGGTTGAATTGTTTGTATATAGACGACAAGCACTCGTGCGAAAAACTGGAGACATAACTGTAAAGCAAATGTCATTAAGGGTTTCATCCGCGTGCATCTTGTCGTTTCAACATCCCATGTTTTTGTTGACGCCCCGTGTATAGTAGTTCTTCTAGGCCCCTCTTATCTTTTTGGCAAAGTACAGTTAAATCCCTCAATTATTGAAAATTACAAAACGATCCACTGATTATAGGGTGTTATTTTGTTGAATCTCCTAACTATTAACAGTTATAAAACTGTTATCTGAATATATATTTTCTAAATTCGTTCTTTTCCGTTATAATATTGACGGCAGTTTGAACTGGATGTTAATCTGTTAACTATGATATAATTAAATATAATCTCACAATCTCAAACGACTATTCATGTGAAACTGTTTTGGGATCAAATTTTACTATATCTTAGTAAGTATATTAACGCTCAACTCAGACAAATGTTAGTTTTTTAACGAAAAATGACAAGTTAGAACGTATGAATACTTGAGTGACTAATTTCCAAAAATAAAATACTCGAATGGCCATTTTGTAATTTTTAATAGTTTAGGGACTCAACAAAGCAACTCCTATAGTCAATGGAGAATTTTGTAACTTTAATAGTCAGGGGATTCAACAAAACAATTTCCTATAATCGATGGACTATTTGTGTGCTTTACCCTTATTTTTTAGATTCTTGTCTAGCATAATATAATAAAAAACTCAAAACTTTTTATTAAATAGTAATTTTGACCCATATCTTTTTAATATTTTGACATCCAACGTTTCATTTTGAGAAAAAAAACCCTCTATAAATAAAAATAGTTAATTAACAAATGGTAAACACTCTAAAATAGTAACTTTTTACCTAAAAATAAAATTTTCATGGCTAAATGCTAAAACAAATAAGGGAAACTGACTATTTGGTTCATCTTTAAGGGCTTTTTTTTCGATTCTTACATCACTTTATAATAATAGCAGTGTCGCCCACAATGACATCTCATTTGACTTCACAAGAAAGTGTGCCTTGTGAATTTACAACAACCATCCAAAATGTCCCACAAAAATATATCTACTCATAGATTTATACTTCAAAACCTATACATGCTACCCTATAATTATACTTCTAATGTGAACAAAGAACTTGTAATTGTAAAATTATTCGAGTACTATAACTCAAAGAATGAAATTCGGTTTAGTTATTTGTTAACTTGAGCATGAACTTCAATTTAGTTGATTAAATCATTTGATTCATCCAACCACTTTTCATAAATGAACATCTTGTAAATTTAGAGTTTCAATTTCAATATCTAATTGATTTAGTTGAGCTTAAGGTGTAAGAAAAAGCTTATCTTATAAAAATTTCAATTTCAACATCTTGTAAATCTAAATAATACATATTT
This sequence comes from Hibiscus syriacus, assembly GCF_006381635.1. Classification (NCBI taxonomy): domain Eukaryota; kingdom Viridiplantae; phylum Streptophyta; class Magnoliopsida; order Malvales; family Malvaceae; genus Hibiscus; species Hibiscus syriacus. Next base: position 6,334,997 of record NW_024062800.1, on the reverse strand, counting down.
TCTCATAAAATAAACACATAAGCAAATAAGAATGAAGTCTTACAAGATAATATATTTACATGCTCTCACTATTTAAAACTTTGGAGGAATTTTTAAATTCACACGTTAAGAGATTATCTGCTCATAAAATTTTAAAATTCTGAATGAATTTTTTAAAACTTTTAAAACAAAAATATAAAATTTTAACAATCGAAAACTCAAGTTTCTAAATTTTTAATAGAAGTGTCGAAACTTTCAAGAGAATTTTGAAATCAACTCACAAATTTTCAAAGTTTTAAAATTTATGTTTGAGTTTTGAAATTCTAGACAAAAAAGAGGAAGAGATTTTTGGTATTTTGAAAGAATTTCAACATAGACAATGTTGTGGAATTCGGGTTAATTTCCACCAATAATAACAAATTCACCTTGAAAACTATTATCTAGGTGACTAGTGTGAAAATGATTGTACTAAAAATCACACCAAGGTAGATTCCCAGGAAAGAGGAGGGGTCATAATGGTCCCTCTTATAACCCACTTTCCTTAGACAGAACTACCAAGACAAGTAATTTTAATAGGACAATAATTAACAACAACTATACCCAATAATAGCTATTAAATAGACATTAAAAGAGAACACCAAAATTTAACGAGGTTAGGCCAAAATTTTACCTACCTCCTCGAACACTACTAAAATAATATTTCACTAATAGAGGAAATATTACAAAGAGAGAAAGAGTACAAATAGCCTTTAATAGTGAAGAAGGCTTATATTTGTGGGATGATAAACTAAGGAGGAGGAGGGCTCTATTTATAACAAAAGAATTTCCCCTCCTCCTTATACAAAACCAATGTGGGATATTTGCCAAAAACCAACAAATCTCCACCTTGGCAAATTCCACACACGTCTCTCAAAAAATCCAATCTTCAGTAGTGTCTGCAAATTCATCTTTCAATTTGTAACAATATTGACCAAGTCTAAACAATGTTTAAACTTGACCGCAGTTACCACTTTTGTCAACATATCAGCAAGATTCTCAGTGGTCCGAATCTTTTGGATTATGACTCCACCTTCTTCTAGAATCTCTCGTACAAAGTGATATCGAACATCGATGTGCTTCGTCCTTGCATGGTAAACTTGGTTCTTTGCTAAATGAATAGCACTCTGACTATCACAGTGCACTTTGATGTGCTTTTGTTCCATTCCCAATTCACCAAACAACCCTTGAAGCCAAATTGCCTCCTTCACAGCCTCTGTAACTGCCATATACTCAGCCTCTATAGTAGCAAAGCCACTGTTGACTGTAAGGTGGACTTCCAACTGACTGGTGCTTTTGCAAATGTAAACACATAACCAGTAGTTGATCCACGCTTGTCCAAATCACCTGCATAGTCTGAATCACAATACCCAACTACACACTAACCATCTTGTTTGTCCTGCTGAAAGACCAAACCAATATCTACGGTGTTAAGAATATACCGCATAATCCATTTCACAGCTTCTCAATGCTCCTTTCCAGGATCATGCATATACTTGCTCACAACCCCAACTGCCTGTGAAATATTGGGTCTCGTACACACCATTGCATACATTAAGCTACCAACAACACTTATATACGGAACCTTTGACATGTATTCCCGTTCTGCATCATCCTTAGGTGACATGGATGCACCAAGCTTGAAATGAGGAGCAAGAGGTGTACTAACTGGTTTTGACTTCTCATTCATACCAAAACGTTTTAGTACCTTTCTCAGATATTCTTTCTGAGACAAAGAAAGCCTCCCCAATTTTTTATCCCTTGATATCTCCATGCCTAGAATCTTCTTTGTTTCACCAAGATCCTTCATCTCAAACTCCCTGTTCAATTGAGTCTTTAGTTTCGCAATTTCTGTCTGACTCCTGGAAGCTATCAGCATATCATCAACATAAAGAAGAGTATATATATAGGATCCGTCTTGTAGCTTGCGTAAATACACACAATGATCATATTTTCTTCTTGTGTACTTCTACCCTATCATAAACTTGTCAAATCACTTGTACCACTGTCTTGGAGATTGCTTCAATCCGTATAGCGATTTTTCTAATTTGCACACCATCTCTTCTTTTTCAGCAACTTTGAATCCATCTGGCTGAGTCATGTAGATTTCCTCATCCAAATCTCCATGTAAAAATGTAGTTTTTACATCCATCTGAACTAGTTCCAAATCCAACTGTGCTACCAAAGCCAACAAAATTCTGATGGAGGAATGTTTTACAACTGGAGAAAATACTTCATTATAATCAACTCCCTCCGTTTGAGCGTAGCCTTTAGCCACCAATCTTGCTTTGTAGCGGATGTTATTCTTGTCAGGAAATCAATCTTTCTTTGCATATACCCACTTGCACCCAATTGCCTTCTTTCCCTTCGGAAGACTAGCTAGTTTTCACGTCTGATTCTTTTGAAGGGATTGCATTTCTTCATTCATGGCGATCCTCCACTTTTTATGTTCTCTGCTTCATTAAAAGTGGTAGGAACGTCATCAATTGCAATTGGTGATGCAAAAGAGACCATATCAGCATAACGAGCAGGTTGTTTAATGGTATTCTTTCCCTTTCTGAGTGCAATTGATTCATGTTGCTGTGGAGGTTCTTGGGTCTGAACCTCTTCTTCATCTGACTCTTCTTCTACCATAGGAGAGTCAACATTAGTTTCTTTACTGGCTGGGTCAATTCTGCTTCCTTCAAACTCCACCTGTTTGGGAGTTCCATCTGTCTGCTCCAATTTTTCTGAAGTCGCCTTTCTCAACATGGTAGATTCATCAAAGGTAACATCTCTACTGAAGATTATTTTCTTTGTTTCTGGACACCAAAGACGATAGCCTTTCACACCAGAGGTGATCCCCATAAAGATTGCCTTCTTTGCTATTGGATCCAGCTTTGACTCCTTAACATGGTAGTATGTAGTGGAACCAAACACATGTAAGGAATCATAATCTGTAGCAGGTTCTCCAAACCATTTCTCTAATGGTGTTTTACCACCAATAGTATTCGATGGTAAGCGGTTGACAAGATGACAAGCATAGACCAAAGCCTCATCCCAAAATTATTTGCCTAACCCAGCATTAGATAACATACACCGAACCTTCTCCACTAATGTCTGATTCATACGCTCTACCGCCACATTCTGTTGTGGTGTACTTCTGACAGTGAAGTGCCTGACAATACCTTCTTCTTCACATACTTTCATAAATGGATCATTTTTGTACTCTCCACCATTGTCAGTACGGAGACGTTTGATTTTTCTGCCTTTTGAGTCTCCACCATCTTTTTCCATTTAAAGAAAAATCCTAACACCTCATCCTTTGTCTTCATTGTATACACCCAAACTCTCCGGGAAAAATCATCAACAAAGGTGACATAATAGTGTGTTCCTCCCAAATAAGTTGTCTTGGAAGGCCTCCATACATCTGAATGAACATAATCCAAAATACCTTTAGTATCATGGATTGTTATTCCAAATTTCACCCTCGTCTTCTTCCCTTTGATGCAATGCTCACAAAAAGCTAATTTGCAAGCCCGAGTACCCTTCAATAATCCTTGATCTATCAGCAATTTCAAGGATTTTTCACCAACATGCCCCAAGCGCATATGTCATAACCTAGTTGCTTCTGACTCATGTTCATCAGTAGAAGCTGCCACTGCTGCTGATCCAATAATTGTACTACCCAGAAAGTAATACACATTATTTCTTTTCCGGATTCCCTTCATTATCACCAGTGCACCAGAGATAATCCTCATAATCTCATCTTTTGCCTTCACTTCTAAACCTTTTGACTCTAAGGTTCCCACAGAGATGAGATTTCTAATTAAATCTAGTATATAATGGACATCTGTTAAGGTTCTGATTGATCCATCCTGATTCCTCAAGCGAATTGAACCAATCCCAAGTGTGTCAAGAGGGGAATTATTTGTTGTGTAGATAATTCCACCTTTTAGTTCTTTAAAATCAAAGAACCATTCTCTATTGGGGGTCATATGGTGGCTACAAGTTGAATCTAACAGCCATGAACTGGAACAACTGGTTGATGGCATAGCAGCGAATGCGAAATCTGAATCTGCATCATCATACTCGACCACATTTGATTCTGAGACAACCTTTCCCCTTTCAGGTTTGACTTTGTTCTTTAGCCTGGGACTTTCTTTCTTCCAGTGCCTTTTTTCTCGACAAAAGGCATATTCAACTTTGCTCAATCTGAACTTTGACTTCGATCTCCCTATTCTTCCTTTATTCTGACTCTTCGAACGGCCTCTAACAACAAGAGATTATGCTTCGACACTTGTGTTTTCTTGTTTGTCTTTCTTTCTCAATTCATAACTATACAAGGCAGCAGTTACTTCACTGAGGGACACATCAACTTTCCCATAAAGTAGAGTAGTTTCAAGATACTCAAACTCATCAGGAAGTAATCTCATCAACATCAGAGCCAGATCTTCGTCTTCAAAAGTCACGTCCATATTCATTAGATCAGTCACCAGCTGATTAAAGCTAGTAATGTGATCATTCATAGTGGTACCTAGTACGGAACAATCTCTTTTTCATGTAGAGCTTGTTCTGACCACTTTTCTTCAAAAACTTCTCCTCTAGTGCCTTCCACAATTTACTTGCAGAAGTTTCCTTAGAAAATGCATATTTCTGCTCTCTAGAAAGACATGATCGAATAGTACCACATGCCAATCTATTGATCCTCTTCCATTCTTTCTCCTCAACATCATCTGGTTTCTCTCCTTCAATAGCAATGTCTAGACCCTGCTGAAATAGGGCATCTAGAACCTCACTTTGCCACATGCCGAAATGACCAGTGCCATCAAAAATCTCCACTGCAAATCTTAACATTTGTCATAGCTGTTGACGACGATGTGGATGTTTTTGTTGCGTCTGTCATTTCTGCTACAAATTCTATTTAATAGCTGTTAATGAGGAATGCCAATTATCCCAAGGAAATTTTTTCTTATGTGAAAGATCAGCCTAAGCCACAACCACAGAGCATACTAAAATAAACCAAGAGCGCTGATACCAATTGTTGTGGAATTCGGGTTAATTTCCACCAATAATAACAAATTCACCTTGAAAACTATTATCTAGGTGACTAGTGTGAAAACGATTGTACTAAAAATCACACCAAGGTAGATTCTCAGGAAAGAGGATGGGTCACAATGGTCCCTCTTAAAACCCACTTTCCTTAGACAGAACTACCAAGACAAGTAATTTTAATAGGACAATAATTAACAACAACTATACCCGACAATAGCTATTAAATAGACATTAAAAGAGAACACCAAAATTTAACAAGGTTAGGCCAAAATTTTACCTACCTCCTCGAACACTACTAAAATAATATTTCACTAATAGAGGAAATATTACAAAGAGAGAAAGAGTACAAATAACCTTTAATAGTGAAGAACGCTTATATTTGTGGGATGATAAACTAAGGAGGAGGAGGGCTCTATTTATAACAAAAGAATTTCTCCTCCTCCTTATACAAAACCAATGTGAGATATTTGCCAAAAACCAACAGACAAATATTATAAACTATTTCAAAATATATATTTTTGACATAAATTTTACTTAGAAACTGATTTAAGAGTTTTGAACAAATATTTGAAGTTTATGATTTTATCTTATAAAAAAATAATATTTACTTACTTATTTTATATTATATTAAAATCATTTATATATTAGATTTATCACACGCTTCTCTCAACAACAATCAAACAAAATTATTTTTCTTCAAATCAAACCTAAATAACTAAAAACATGTTTGTACCTTTATCCTAATTATGATCTCTCTTGTAGGACACGCCGTGCTTTCAATAATCATATGTTCATTTTAATTATAGGACTATATAACTTAAAAATAAGTACGAATCAAATAATTTTAGTATTAAAAAATTGTTATTATCTCTTGAAGTTTCATGTTCATGCATCAGGAATGAGAATATCAATATGTGAGTGTTTAATAGTAACCGATTAAAAATTATATTTAAATAAATACTACTTATATTTATCTAGATTTATTTAAAAAACCTAAGAATAGAAATAAATATATCATGATTTGATGAGATATGTTACATGAATATATATATATATATATATATGCCTATCTACTTATGATCATGTCGAGTTCATTCAAACAAACATGTTGTAATTATTGTAAGAACAAAAACATCTGTTTTGCTTTTCACTGTTACAAAACAATAATGACGTGTGTCATGACTCCCCACCAAACTTTGATTATATATATAATATCCAAAGCATAAATACAAATTAACTATAGTAACTATACTTTCCTTTTATGTTTGTATATATTATATAAGTGCCCATGGAACTCGCTTTAGATTCCGATAATTGTTCATGAAATTAAAAATATATATTAATATATTTTATAATTAAATTTAAATAAATTATTACTAGTATTATTAAAATACAAAGTTAAGTTATAAATTATCATGTCTAAGGTCCGGTAAGTGGGATTTGATATGTGTGCATGTAGGACTAAATAGGCTAATAAATCGTCGCATTTGGTAATTCAATGCGCACAAATTTTATAGATATAATTATATAAATTTAATTTTTTTATAAAATATAACAATTTCTTCTATCATTAAATCATCCAATAATAATTTAAATTTAATCACTCAATATTAATTCAAATTAATTGAAATTTAAATACACAAAAATAAATAGATGCAATTCAAATTAAATAGAGTTAATAATTTAATAGCATGTATGTTTAGTGTTTAATTTGCACCTCTATATAAAGAAAGTAACATCAATCAAACCCGAGCAATCATGTTAGAGTGTGATTAGATGATTAGGTTGATACCACATTATGATAAAGACATGTCACCTTAATTTTCTAATAAACCCTAATTCTCCCATTGGTTTTTTTTGTGCTATTTTAGTTTTCTATTCATAGATAGAGGATTTGTAAATATGAGTGAGTCCTAATTAATAAAAAAATTATTTAAATATGTATATAAAAGAATATGAATGTAATGTATTTAGTCGATTAATAAATATATATTTTTAAAATTAGTCACTTGTATTTGATCAATTAATCAATAAATCCAGATTGAGTTTTGCAGAGGCTCATCGTAGGGTAACCCACCTGATTGAGTTGATTTAATAAATAAGAAAAATAAATATTAAAACAAATCTTTTCTCATCTAAAATCAACTCTGGTGAAAAAATCAACTCTATTAAAATAATATAAACATAAGCTATTGAAGATCTTGAAAAATATATATAATAATCACAAATCACTCATTACAAACGTGAGAATGAGGGCCATAATTTGGTTATTTATGTCATGTAAAGTTTAGGCATACACCCATGCTTGTGTTTTGTTTTTATTATTAAGATGTCAACCGAATAATACATCCCTTTTGTCCATTGTTTACTATTTTTAAAAATAATTTATATTCTTAATACTAATATCTTAAGTAACAAGTAGCAGCTTTTACTAGCTATTTAAAAAAAAGAAAAAAAAGAGGAAAATACTATTTATCATATCATTTTTTTCTCTTGTACACGATAGGGCAAAGCTGAAAGAAATAAAATTAAGAAGCTTAAATGTAAACGAAATAAATAAAAAGGGTTGAATCATACTAAATGCAAACTTAAAGGAAAAATTATAAATAAAATATTGAAAAAACACTAAATCGTATTAATGGAGATAGTAAAAGGACTAAAAGGTAAAAATATGAAACCCTTCAAAACATGCGAAATAACTCTTAGATTCAATTTGGGTTTCTCGTCGCATCAAAATGCTTTTGTTTTAAGATAAGTCTACGGGGAATTTCATACAACAATGTGTATTAATATGAAATAGAATAAAATTTACAAATAATCATTAAACTATGATAACATAATTTTTTTATTATTTAGCTTTCAAAAGTTATAAAAAGAATATCAAAGTTTGAATTTTATTAAAAAAAAGTACTGACTCTTGATGTCGTTAAGGGATAACATAGCATACTAAATTATAAGAAGGTATCTTATTTACTCCTTCAATTATAACTAGTTTTTTATATATACTTTTTGATAATTTCAAATAATAATTCCAAAAAAATTAAAATGTATCTTTACAAATATATGAAATTTTACAATTTATTTTTTAAATTATAAATATATTTAAAAATATATATTTAAAATTATAAAAAATAATGGAATACATTAATTAGTAAAAAATGAATTTATTTTTTATTAATTAAAATTATTGTATTTTAAAAATTATAAATTTTATAAATATAATCAGAATTAATAAAAAAATAATAATAAAATAATTTGATGAATTATTAGTTGGTAGGTTGATGAGCAAATATGTCTATATAATAGTCCATCATGATTGAGTTATGTAACTAGGTTTGATTATATACGAATCGTGTAATTGGGCTTTCATATTTGCATAATGTAATTGTATTTGAATATTATTTTTATAAATTTGGGACGAATATAATGTAATATATATTTAAAGATTTTAAGTTCTTTGATAATGAATGTTTTCATTAATAGGAGATGTTATTAGATTGTTGAGCGTTGTTTGTAGTTGAAGAATTCAAGCCTAAAGATATAGACTCAATCAAAGAATTAGAGAGAAGGAAGAAGGGTGTGCAATGACAATTAGGATTTTTGGAGGAGAAAGTTGCTTGAAAAATACACAATTGATTAAGAATAATATAATAAAGATCAAGACAATTAATATTAAGACTAAAAGATAACTAAGGAAATAGGATATGAGAACTTATTCAAAATTAGGTAATTTTATTCGAAAATCACCCAATAATTAAAAACTTCATTCTGACACCCTTTTTCCAAATATTTACCAAACTAATACCCTTTTTAAAATCGAGGTAAGAAGGTACGTTTAGGGTCACGTTTTGCACATGTGACGAAAAGGCGCATCCCAAGGGGGTGCCTTCGCTGAGGTGGCATGATACATGGGAAGCGCATCCAATGGGGCAAGCCTTTCCCAAATTTCCATAAAGTACATTTTAAAAAATACAGTTTAAAAAATTAAAAAATAAAACTATAAAGACCAACAATGTAATTTGGTTCATATTAAATCCTTGAGTTTAAGAGTCTAATGGTGTTAGTTTATATAGGCATAGTGGAGTGTTTATGTTATATTTGCTAAGAATGTGAGATAGAGTTCTTCTATCTTTTTCTCATGTAATATTTAATTTTTAGTTTTACTTAATCTATTAAGTTAGTTATTTTAATGTTGAAATATAAATTGAGTTTAAGTTAATTAATATTAAATATTTTTATATGTTAAAATATTTAAACATTTATTTTTTTAATTATGAGTTAAATTTTATTAAGAATTTTTTTGATGAGAATATTGTAATCAAAATTAAAACTAATTGAATAAGTTATTCACATAGATGATCAAAGAGTGACAAAGAACTAGAAAAGCTATATAATCAACTACAAGTAAATTCATTTATTAGTTACAAATATATTTCAGATTTTGGACTGCTAAAATGCATGAGCAATGGTTCAACAACACTACAATTATTCGATGATCAACTAAATAACACTCAAAGTAAGATTTCATACTCTCAATGTCACACCCCAAATTAGGGCCTAAATTTTCTTAAATTTTTTCTAGGACTAAAGTGAAATTTTGATTAAATTCAGAAAGTACTAAAACTGGATGACCTATAGTGTATTTACACCATTTTCATAAGTGTGGGTTTAAAACCCAAAAATCAAAAACTTTACATTTCTGGAAAATTTCAATCCTTTTTTCTCTTTTTTTCAACCTTTCTTCTTATAGAAGGAAACCTTTGGTCGACGTTTTGTCGTCGACCGTTGCTTCATTTTCGACATCTCCCATACCATTTTGTTCCTTGCGTCGTCGCAAGTCCACCAGTGTCCATCTTGTCTCTGTTGTCGTTGTAGGGATGAGGAAGATTAAGTTTCTGACGAATCGAGCTCTCTTCCATTCACCACTGTGAACCGAGCTTAGTAAGTGTCTCAAAACCTCTTAAAACATACCTAGAAATTTTTCCAAAATTGTTTTGACCCCTTAAGGCCCTGCACGTGCCCCCACACCTCTCTTCCATTGACCATTGACCGTTAATTTTGACCATTGACTGTTGACCGACCGTTGACCATTGCTCGACCATTAACCGTTGACCGTTGCTCGACCATTAACCGTTGACCATTGATTAGTGTTGACTTTTTCGAAAACTTTCATCTTGATTTTTTCGACGTCCTTAGTCCGATTCCATGATCTGTTTTGCCAAATTCTGACTCGAAAGCAACAAATCGAGCACGTTAATCCAAGAATGCTTAGTATTTTTAGCATTTTTCTTATTTATTTAGGATTTGACTATGGAATTGATTCGAGAATATTTTTTAGGAAGGTACTCGTGTTTCACCTGACCGAGGGTCGGTTAGATCTAGTGCTTCCCGTCTGCTAGATCTTCCTGATCTGCATTCCTCGAGAGTTACTTGATCTATCACTGCTGATGATCGTGATCGACAAACTCAGCAGTAGACTTTCTTACAAAACTACTCAGACCGGCACAGGTGTGTTTCCTGATGGTGTTACATTACTGTTTTAATCTATTCATCTAAATTGTTTTAGATTTATGATAATATTGAATATTTTTATGGCACGATACCTGATTTTTTTGAATATTGTTTATTTGATATCGGATTTACTGTACATTTCTGATATGACCTTTGATTTTTGTATTTTCTGTATATGATTTTGAGTCTGGAATATTTTCATATTTCAATGGATTAAACTATCGTCTTCACTCGAATACATACATATTTATTTCTTTCATCTGGGGTATTATTGGATGAAATATATCAGGCCTAGTCTATGACTTGTAAGACCTTAACGTAGGCTCCTTTGCTTTGTGCTCAGGGTAAGTCCTTACTGCAGGCTCCTCTACTTTGTGCTTAGGGTAAGTCGTTACCGTAGGCCCTTTTACCTTGTGCTAAGGGTAAGTCCTCACCGCATGCATCTCTTCTTTATGCTCAGGGTAAGTCCTTACCACAAGTCTTTATGCTATATGTATAAGGCCTTACCGCGTGTATAGGTTGGTGTATGGTTCTAGGGAACCTACACATTCTGGTGATCAGATGGGGTTACGGTTATATTTTGAAAAACATGTTTGATAAACTAATTTTTTTCACTGAAGTATTTTACCTATATGTTTTTATACACCAAAATGAGCACACTGGGCTTTTTAGCTCATTCTGTAAATTTTTAACCTTTTCAGATAGTACCAGACTATAGGCTAACAGACTTGGCATCATGAGGACCGACCACTCCTATTTTGTACCACTGTATATCTCTATATGCCTTTTTGTTATACTTTGGTGCCACATATTTTTGTTACCATCTCGATATATCTGTATCACCAGTATGTTGTTCTGTATATGTTTTATAAGGATTTATGATATATATATATATGTTTATCGTATGAACATTTCTTATGACTAATTCCATATTATATTGTTATATGGATTTTAATATTGTTTTAAATAATAAAAGAATTTCTAAATAATATATATAGCTTCCTAGATTTGGGCATGACGTCCAAGCCAAGTTTAGGGGGTTACAATTAATAGTATCAGAGCCATTGGTTTTCAACACTCGAACTATGGATGGGTCCTAAAATTTGGATTTTAAAGATATTTTTGATATTTTCAAAAAATTGTGTCACCTTATTTTATAAGTTCAAATATATTTGAGATTCCTAATACCAGTCTAACTAAGGTTCAATTTCTTTCTGTAGAGCATTGTATAATTATTCGATGAGTGCAGGTAGAGGTAGTAGGCCAGGTTGTGGCCGTGGCTGAGGGTAAGCGACTCGATCTTTTATTAGGATAGACGATCCGATATTACCTCCAGATCCCCCTATTCCATATGAAGATCTATTTATTTCTCGAGATAATCCGGTTACACCTACGGGAGACCCTCCCGTCACTAAAGAGGAGGACACTGATATAGATGAGGATGTGATCAATAGATTTGCCTTTTATATGTTCCAGAGAGCTGCTAGAGTCCCTAATAAGTCTGCGATCAAGATTTTAAAGTCTTTGGTAGCTGTTGGAGTAGTTCCGTTTCGAGGGCAATACTAGAGGACCTCTGACTGGCGCTGAGTATTGGTTAGAGGATATAGAGGATTATGGACGAGATTGACCTGAGTCTTGAGAAAAAGTTAAAGGGAGCTGTAGTTATGCTGAAGAAAGAGAGTTTTAGATGGTGGCAATCAATTTATGGTAATATTTCGAGAAATCAGTTGACTTGGGATCTTTTCAAGGCACGTATTCGGAGTCGCTACATTGGAGAAAGATACATGCACGAACGATGCTAGGAGTTTCAAAATTTGGAGTAGGGTGATATGTCTATTATGGATTATGAGATTGATTTTATCAGAATGAGCTGCTACGCTGCTAGACTTGTTGATATAGAGTTGGACCAGTGCTTGTGATTCAAGAATGAACTCAGGTATGAGTTCAGGAGTCGAGTTGCTACCCATAGAGAGAATAATTTTGATGCCTTGATTGAGATAGCCAAGACCGCTGAGAAAATAGAGCAAGTGGGTATGTAGCATCAGAGAGATAGAGACCGAGACCAATTCAGGAGGCCTTCTGGTTCTGTTGACTCTTCTTCATGCCCTAGTAAGAGAGATAGGGGTGAGTCTCCTTAGAGAGGCGATGTTAGTGCCATGTCTGAGATGTCAGGTTTGCCATCTGTGACGTTTCTAGTCAGGGTGGTTCTTCATGGTTGCAGCCTTTGCCGACATGTGCATGTTGTAGAAGATGTCATTTTGTTGAATGCAAAAAGAAGTTGGGTACCTGTTTTAGAAGTGGTTCTAGTGACCATCTCTTGAGGGAATATCCAAAGCCAACTCTTACAGTTCAAACACCAGCTCGTACTCCCGCTCGTACCCAAAGTACAGTCCAGACTCCAGTAGAGAACCATAGTCAAGAGAGAGCATCGAGATCGCTAGTAAAAGTCGAGCTTCTCGGAGTAGGTGTCTAGCCAACTAGATAGCCTGCGTTGGATTACGCTGCTAGACGTGACTGCACCGCAATGAGCCTGATGTGATTGTAGGTACTATTACTATTCATTAGTTCTCTACTCTGCCATGTTTGATAATGGTTCTACCCATTCGTATGTGTCGTATTCTATTCTTGGGATTCTTAATATTCTGGTAGAGAATACTGAGAGTTCAGTGACAGTACAGAGTTTCGTAGGTCAGTCCATAGAGTTAGGTCGTTGGAGGCTCAGTTTCTGCATCTATTTCTATCAGATGAATTTTGATGACGAAATTTCTTTTAAAGGGAGAGTTGTCACACCCCAAATTAGGCCTAAAAGTTTCTTAAAATTTTTCGAGGACTAAAGTGAAATTTTAATTAAATTCAGATCCAAATTCAGAAAATACTAAAATAGGAGGACCTATAGTGTAATTATACTATTTTTTATAAGTGTGAGTTTAAAACCCAAAAAATCAAAAACTTTCCATTTTTGGAAAGTTTCAACCCTCCTTTTCTCTCTCTTTTCAACCTTTCCTCTTATAGAAGGAAGCCTTTGATCGATATTTTGTCACAGATTATTGCTTTGTTTTTTATACCTCCAGCACCATTGTGTTCCTTGTGTAGTCCAGAGTCCACTAGAGTCCAGATTATCTCCGTTGTCGTCAGCGTGTGAGAGATTATTTTTTCAAAATCTCAAAATCGAGCTTTCAGCCGTTCACCGTTGTGAACCGAACATTATAATTGTCTCAAAACCACTTAAAATATACGTAGGGATTTTTCAAAAAATTTTCAACCCCTACAGGCCCTACAAGCGTTGTCCCTGCGTGTGGGAAAATTCCACCTCCTAGTGGGCTGCTTGATGATGGGTCGACTCGACCTGACCCGACCCGACCCATGTCTAACATTATCCGAATCGAACTGGTGAAACATTGACTGTTGACTTTTTTTGAAAACCTTCTTCTTGACTTTTTTGACGTCTTAAGTCCAATTTTGTGATCCGTTTTGCCAAATTATGACCTGAAAGCCAAGAATCAAGCCCGTTAATCCGAAAATATTTAGTATTTTTAGCATTTTTGATTATTTATTTGAGATTTGATTATGGAATTGATTCGAGAATATTTTTTAGGATGGTACTCATGTTTCACTTAACCGATGGTCGACTAGATCATGTGCTTCCCGTCCGTCAGATCAATACAATCTGCATTCTTTGAGAGTTACTCTATCTAGAACTGCCGCTAATCGTGATCGACAAACTCAGTAGTATGCTTTCTTATTAGACTACTCAGAATGGTACAAGTGTGTTTCCTGATGGTGTTACATTATTATTTTAAACTATTCATCTGAACTATTTTAGATTTCTGATAATACTAAATATTTTTAAGGCACGGTACATGATTTTCTTAATATTGTTTATCTAATATCAAATTTATTATACATTTCTGATATGATCTCTAATTTTTGTATTTTCTATATATGATTTCTGAGTCTAGAATATTTTCATGTTTTAATGAATTAAACTACCATTTTCACTAAAATACATACATGTTTATTTAAGTCATTGGGGTTATTATTAGATGAAGTATATCATGCCAAGTCTATGACTTGTAAGACCTTATAGTAGGCTCATCTGCTTTGTGATCAGGGTAAGTCCTTACCATAAGCTCCTCTACTTTGTACTCAAGGTAAGTCCTTACCACATGCTCCTCTTTTTTATGCTTAGGGTAAGTCCTTATCATAGGCTCTTATGTTTTGTGATCAGGGTAAGTCCTTACCACAGGCTCCTCTACTTTGTGCTCAGGGTAAGCCCTTACCATAGGTCCTTATGATATGTTTATAAGGCCTTACCGGGTGTACAAGTGAGTATATGATTTTGTGAAACATACACATTCTGGTGATAAGATAGGGGTTGTGGTCATATTTTTTAAAAATGTTTGATAAACTGATTTTTTTACTGAAGTATTTTATTTGTATGTGTTTATACACCGTAAGAAACATATTGGGCTTTTTAGCTCATTCTGTAAATTTTTAACTTTTTTAAATAGTAGCAGACCGTAGGCAAACAGACTTGGCATCAGGAAGACTGACCACTCCTATTTTTGTACCATTGTATATCTCTATATGTATTTTTTATACTTCGGTGCCACATGTTTTTGTTACCATCTCAATATATCTTTATTATCGGTATTTTGTTTTGTATATATTTTATACGATTTATATATATATATGTGTGTGCGTACGTGTGTGTGTGTGTGTGTTTATCGTATGAACATTTCTTATGACTAATTTCAAATTATATTATTATATGGATTTTAATGTTGTTTTAAATAAGAAAAGAATTTCTGAATATGATATGTAGCTGTCTAGATTTGGGCATAACATCCAGGCTGGGTTTGGGTGTTACACATGGTGGTATCAGAGCCATTGGTTTTAAATACTCGGACTTTGGATGAGTCCTAAAATCTAGAATTTCAAGATATTTTTGATATTTTTAAAAAAATGTCTCACAATATTTTATGAGTTTAAATATATTTGAGATTCCTGATGTCAATCTAACTTAGGTTTAAATTCTTTCTGTAGAGCCTCATATAATTATCCGATTAATGCTGCTAGAGGTCGTAGGCCAGGCTGTGGTCGTGGTCGAGGACAAACGACTCGATATTTTATTATGATAAATGATCTAATGTCACCTCTAGATCCCCCTGTTCTGCATGTAGATCTGTTTATTTCTCGAGATGATCCGACGAAACCTACGAGGGACCCTCCCATCACTAAGGACGAAGGCACTAATATAGATGAGGACCCATCAATAGAGCTGTCTTTCGTATATTTCGGAGAGCTGCTAGAGTCCCTAGTAAGTTTACAGTCGATATTTTGAAGTCTTTGGTAGCTGCTGGAGTAGTTTCATTTGAGGGCGTTACTGGTGGACCTCCAACTGACGCTGAGTATTGGTTGAGGATACCGAGAGGATTATGTACGAGATGGACCTTAGGCCCGAGCATAAGTTAAAGGAACCCTAGATATGCTGAAGAAATAGAGTTTTAGATGGTGGTAATCGATTTTCGGTAGTATTTCAAGAAATCAGTTGACTTGGTATTTTTTTCAAGGCATATTTTGGAGTCGCTAAATCGGAGAGAGATACCTACAGGAATGATGCTAGGAGTTTCAAAATCTGGAGTAGGGTAATATGTTTGTTATAGATTATGAGATTGAGTTTATTAGATTGAGCCGTTATACTAGTGAAATTGATAATACTGAGTTGGATCGATGCTTACAATTCAAGAATAGACTCAGGTATAAGATTAGGAGTCGAGTTACTACCCATCGGAAGAGGAATTTTGATGCCTTGGTTGAGATAGCCAAGACCGTTGAGGAGATAGAGTGAGTGAGTATGGAACACTAGAGAGATCGAGATCGAGACCAATGCAAGAGGCCTTCTGGTTCTTTTGACTCTTATGCACACCCTAGGAAGAGAGGCAGGGGTGAGACTCCTCAGATGCAGTGCGAGTGCTAGGCCTGAGATGTCAGGTTTGCCAACTATGACATTTTCTAGTCATGGTGGTTCTTCAGGGTTGTAGTCTTTGCTTACATGTGAGCACTGTGAAAGACGTCATTTTGGTGAATGTAGGAAGAAGTTGGGTACCTATTTTAGATGTTGTTCTGGTAACCATATCTTGAGGGATTTTCCAGAGCCAGCTCTTACAATTTGGACACCATCTCATACTCCCGTTCGTACCCAGAGTACAGTTCATACTCCAGTAGAGAACCATAGTCAGAAGAGAGCATCGAGATCAGCTAGTAAAATTTAAGCTTCTTAGAGTAGGTGTCCAGCCAGATCTGAGGCCAAATAGCATTCGTTGGTTTACGCTGCTAGACATCGACAGGACCACGATGAGCCTGATGTGATTACAAGTACTATTACAATTCATTTAGTCCCCTACTCTATCATGTTTGATAATGGTTCTACCTATACGTATGTGTTGCATTATATTCCCGTGGTTTTTAATATTCTAGTGGAGAATACTGAGAGTTTGGTGATAGTTCCGTAAGTCAATCCATAGAGTTAGGTTGTTGGAGGCTCAGTTTCCGCATCTATTTCTATTAGGTAAATTTCGAGGATGAAATTACTTTTAAGGGGAGAGTTGTCACACCCCAAATTAGGACATAAAATTTTCTTAAAATTTTTATGAGGACTAAAGTAAAATTTTAATTAAATTCATATTCAAAATCAAAAAGTACTAAAATTGGAGTATCTATAGTGTAATTACACTATTTTTATTACTGTGAGTTTAAAACCAAAAAATCAGAAACTTTCCATTTCTAGAAAGTTTCAACCCTATTTTTTCCTCTCTTTGCAACCTTTCCTTTTATAGATGGAAACCTTCGATCGACGTTTTGTTACCGACCGTTGCTCCATTTTCGGCACCTCCCACACCATTGTGTTCCTTGCATCATCTCGAGTCCATTGGTGTCCATCTTTCCTCCGTTGTCATCGGCGTGTGAGGGGGTGAGAAAAATTAATTTTTTGATGTTTCAAAATCGAGCTATCCGTCATTCACTGATGTGAACGAGCTTGGTAAGTGTCTCAAAACCTCTTAAAACATACGTAGGAAATTTTTCAACCTATAGAGGCCCTGCACACGCCCCCACGCACTACCCCTACACGTGGGGAAATTCCACCGCCTAGTGGGCTGCTTGATAATGGGTCGACCCGACCCAACCCGTGTCTTCCTTGATCTGAATTAACCTGAATAGAACCGGTTAATCGTTGACCATTTATCGTTGAATGTTGATCGACTGTTAACTGCGATCGTTGACCGACGTTGACGTTTTTCGAAAACCTTCATCTTGACAATTTTCGATATCCTAAGTCTGATTACGTGATCCGTTTTACAAAATTCTGACCTGAAAGCCACAAATCGAGCCCGTCAATAAAAAATGCTTAGTATTTTTAGTATTTTTGCTTATTTATTTGGGATTTGATTATGGAATTGATTCGAGAATATTTTTTAGGAAGGTACTCATGTTTTACTCGACCAAGGGTCATTTAGATCTGGTGCTTCCCGTCCATTAGATACACACGATCTGTATTCCTCGAGAGTTACTCTGATACAAGCACGTTTTCAACTATAAAGGGAGTATTCTTGAACATCTTTATAATGCATTCACTTTATACTAGCCTTATAATATATACTATTATAATACATATCATGCTAAGGATATTAGTTATGAAGTTAAAGAATAACTTAGTTTGAATACATCTTGCACATTGTTATTTTAATATGTTAAGCATGTTAGGATAGCTTTATAATCATATTAAGCATGATTATTATATATACATCAAGGCAGCATATTTATAATACATTTCGTTAGCTCATATGCATTCATTTTAGCTCTCAAACCATATACACTAGCTCACATATATTATATGATGATATACTTAACTCATATCATGAATTTATAGCTCAAAATATCATAATTATGAATGACAACAAGGTAATTAGCTCATACAAGCTCAATGCCATTGAATTACCTTGTTTTCTTTACACATGTAGGTACGTTGGAGCATGGCACACGTTGGGACAGCTTGGTAGAGTATTTGGACGTCTTTTGCAGCTCATAAATAGCTCACAAATATCATGGCAGCTTGTGGAACACTAAGAAAAGCTCAACTCAGCTGGAGGAGCTCAAGGCTAGCTAATCTTAGCTAGTTGGACTATTTGAAGTCAAGTTGCTAAAAGTGACATAAAGTGTAGCTGAATGTAGCTGAATGAGATGCTATGAAGCTTGGAAGGTCACGGCTAAGGAGCTCATTCGCCACCAGCATTCACATCAAAAGCTAGCTAAACACATGCTAGCTTGAAGGAAGCTCAAGTCACGCCAAGGTTGCTGCCCATGCTTGGACTTCATCCTATGCATAAGGATGCACCACAAGCATCCTAGAGAAGCCATGTGCACGTCTTGTGACCAACCAACCCATGTGCTAGGCGTGTGACTCCATTTAGGCGCCAAGATGAATGGCCATCTATCCATTCGGCCAAACACCATTACTCCTCCAATTTGGCTCCAACTTGAATGGTTTCAAGTGCTATTCGGCCATGAGACATACCCCTACACTTCAACCAAACCAGCACCTATTTATTCAAGTTATTTATGAATTAAATTATGTCATTTTAGGAAGGCACAAGGCTGGCCGAATCTCCTTGTAATTATTCGGCCATGTCTCTCCATTTCCTATAAATAGGAAAGCATTCATCATTTATAATCAGACCTTTTGTTTAATTAAAGAGAGATTATTCTCTTCCTTAAGTCCTGGTGACTTATATCGACATATCAAGTATAATTTATACTTGTGGCATCAACCCCTTTCTTTTCATCTTGATACTTCTGGTTCCTAGTTCTTTATAACTAGTGGGTCAAAGTGCTTAATACCACCCCTTAAAGAAGCAATATAAAGTCTGGGTCTTTGCTCTATATAGCATTGGTTCTTCTTTGAGTCTTCTTTAATATATTATCCTCACAACCATCCCTTTGTTTCATAAACCATAGCCATATCAACCATCTTCCGCTTCCATCTCTCAATTAAACAGCCCACCTAATCACCCATACATTTATCACCCTTAACCATTCTGTTTTGAGCCATTCACTTCGCATGTTGTTTTGCTTCCTTCCTAGATCCACAATCAATTTGTTAAGGCATCATAAGAGCCTTACATCAAGCGGTAATCAGAGCTTTGGTGGAAGAAAGCAACATGCAACAACAACAAAAAGGAAAATACAAAAAGAAGTGCAATTGAAGTGCAAAGTAAAAAAGAAAATCAGAAATGAAATTGAAGCACTCCAAAAGAAAGAAAGAAAATCCAGCACTCAAAAAGAAGAAAAGTAAAGAAAAGAAAAGAAAGAAGTTGAAGCACTCACCAACAATTATCTTCACCAAGCAATTCAAGTAAGCCGTTTAAATTGATTGTGGTGATAGAAGGTTGTGAAGTGACTTGTGTAAGTAATCTTTTTTTTCTCTTCTTTCTATATCTAAGCCACCCTTTCATTATATTTGTTTTTCCCTTCCTACTAACCCTTTTACAGCCAACGCCAAACAAGTAAAATTTACTTGATATAGTCTTGAGTAAAGTTCTCTAGAATTAGAGACAAGAGAATCGAGAGGAAAAAGGCTGAAAGTGTGTGAGATAAGAAGAGGACAAGTAAAAGCCATTAAAGTCCTAGAGTGCAAACACGAGTGGATTGAGTGACATCAAGTTTTCTTGGAGCGACTCGTGAGGCTTTGTGAGAGTATATTCTGGTAAGGTCTTTTACACATCTTATTCTTTTCTTATTTGCTAACCATGTCTCGGAGTTCAGGATGATCACCAGAAAGAGAAGCCCCTAACTTGCAAACCCAAGCCATTATGCATGAAATGGCAAGATTTCTGAAATTAGAATTGGAGCCTTTGCAAGATCGTATGGATCAATTAGAAGCATCCTTAGGCAACCGGAGAGTAAACATCCCTAGAATGAAAGAAGAATTAGAAGAGGAGGAGGCTGAAGTCACATCAGTAGCAAGAAGAGATGTTCATAGAAATCAGAATGACAACTTCAGCAACATCAAAGTGACCATTCCTCCATTTCAAGGACGAACAGAACCTGAAGCCTATCTGGACTGGGTAATCAAAATCGAACACATTTTCGAATGTCAAAATTATACGGAACAAAAGAAGGCCAGGCTTGCTGCTATAGAATTCGTGGATTATGCCTTAGTTTGGTGGGATCAATTGGTAAGTTCAAGAAGACGAAATGGTGAACGCCACATCACTACATGGGAAGAAATGAAAGCCATTATGAGGAAAAGGTTCGTGCCTACTCACTATCACCGAGATCTTTATCATAAACTATAAAACTTGAAACAAGGAAGCAAGAGCGTTGAAGATTATTTCAAAGAAATAGAGATAGCCATGATTCGAGCCAATGTGGATGAAGATAGAGAAGCAACAATGGCAAGGTTCTTATCTGGCCTAAATCTTGATATTGCTAACCTTGTTGAACTTCAACATTATATAGAGATTGAAGAGATGGTGCATGTAGCCATGAAAATTGAACGACAACTTAAGAGGAAAACCTACAATCAGAGCAGTCCAAATTCGACCACCAAATGGAAGCAAGAGCCTATTACCTTTCGGAAAAAAACTCCAGTCCAATCAAAGGATCGTACAGAGGTACCCAAAATTATAGAAATGGGCGAATCTAGCAAGGGTAAAGAAAAGCAAACCAGCACTTTCGAGAGATCAAGAGATATCAAATGTTTCAAGTGTTTTGGAAAAGGGCATGTTGCTAGTCAATGTCCTAACCGAAATTCCATGATGTTGCTTGACATTGGAGATATTGTATCAGATTCTGATGAGCCTATTTTTGACGGGGAACCTGAAACAATACAAGAAGAAGAAGCGGAAGAAAATGCGGATCATGGTGAGATGCTTGTTTCAAAGAGGTGCCTACAATCACAAACATCCCAAGATGATATTCAAAGAAACAATATCTTTCATACAAGGTACCATGTTAAGGATAAGGTTTGTAAAATGATCATCGATGGAGGAAGTTGCACAAACGTAGCCAGCACTCTTATGGTTGAAAAACTTGGATTGGCAACGTCAAAGCATCCTACGCCATATAAACTCCAATGGCTTAATGAAGGAGGTGAGTTAAATGTTACCAAACAAGTTCTAATTCCTTTTTAGTTGGAAGAAACAAGGATGAGGTACTTTGTGACATTGTCCCTATGCATGCTAGCCACATTCTACTTAGGAGACCATGGCAGTATGACAAAAGGGCCATTCATGATTGTTTTCACAATCAATACACTTTTAAGAATGATGGACGCAAGGTGACATTGATGCCTTTAACGCCTAAAGAAGTACAACAAGATCAATTGCATATACGAAAGAGTGTACAAGCATGGCGTAAAGACAAAACCCAAACGAAAAATGAAGAGGAACTAAACAAGAAACCAAACTGCTTCATAAAGAAACATGATGGTTCAATTCTGGAAAATGAAGGGTCTCCTACGAAAAGTGGTGATGATTGGGACTTAAAGTCACAACTCTTCACCAATGGTTTTAATCTTCAAAAGGTAAGTACCCTTTCATATGAAACCTTTTCTCTCCTCACTTTTCAGGACAAATCACGTGAAAGGTCACTTCCAAAAGGGATATGCCTAGATAAAGATCATTCCCAAAAGGTACCAGCTGGTAAATCATATTCCAAAGAAAGACCTAAAGGGAAATCTTACGAAAGGGAATCTAATGGAAAGACACAACCCTTCAAAGGATGTTTTCTTTTAGAAAAAAGACGTGACGCTATGCAAGGATAGAATGAACTCGATTTGAGGAAAAATTGCCCTAAAGAAGGGGGGATGATACAAGCACGTTTTCAACTATAAAGGGAGTATTCTTGAACATCTTTATAATGCATTCACTTTATACTAGCCTTATAATATATACTATTATAATACATATCATGCTAAGGATATTAGTTATTAAGTTAAAGAATAACTTAGTATGAATACATCTTGCACATTGTTATTTTAATATGTTAAGCATGTTAGGATAGCTTTATAATCATATTAAGCATGATTATTATATATACATCAAGGCAACATATTTATAATACATTTCGTTAGCTCATATGCATTCATTTTAGCTCTCAGACCATATACACTAGCTCACATATATTATATGATGATATACTTAGCTCATATCATGAATTTATAGCTCACAAGATCATAATTATGCAAGACAGCAAGGTAATTAGCTCATACAAGCTCAATTCCATTGAATTACCTTGTTTTCTTTACACATGTAGGTACGTAGGAGCATGGCACACATTGGGATAGCTTGGTAGAGTATTTGGACGTCTTATGCAGCTCATAAATAGCTCACAAATATCATGGCAGCTTGTGGAACACTAAGAAAAGCTTAACTCAGCTGGAGGAGCTCAAGGCTAGCTAATCTTAGCTAGTTGTACTATTTGAAGTCAAGTTGCTAAAAGTGACATAAAGTGTAGCTGAATGTAGCTGAATGAGATGCTATGAAGCTTGGAAGGTCACGGCTAAAGAGCTCATTCGCTACCAGCATTCACATCAAAAGCTAGCTAAACACATGCTAGCTTGAAGGAAGCTCAAGTCACGCCAAGGTTGCTGCCCATGCTTGGACTTCATCCTATGCATAAGGATGCACCACAAGCATCCTAGAGAAGCCATGTGCACGCCTTGTGACCAACCAACCCATGTACTAGGTGTGTGACTCCATTTAGGCGCCAAGATGAATGGCCATCTATCCATTCGGCCAAACACCATTACTCCTCCAATTTGGCGCCAACTTGAAGGGTTTCAAGTGCTATTCTGCCATTAGACATACCCCTACACTTCAACCAAACCAGCACCTATTTATTCAAGTTATTTATGAATTAAATTATGTCATTTTAGGAAGGCACAAGGCTGGCCGAATCTCCTTGTAATTATTCGGCCATGTCTCTCCAGTTCCTATAAATAGGAAAGCATTCATCATTTGTAATCAGACCTTTTGTTTAATTAAAGTGAGATTATTCTCTTCTTTAAGTCTTGGTGACTTTTATCGACTTATCAAGTATAATTTATACTTGTGGCGTTAACCCCTTTCTTTTCATCTTGATACTTCTAGTTCCTAGTTCTTTATAACTAGTGGGTCAAAGTACTTCATACCACCCCTTAAACAAGCAATATAAAGTCTGGGTCTTTGCTCTATATAGCATTGGTTCTTCTTTGAGTCTTCTTTAAGATACTATCCTCACAACCATCCCTTTGTTTCATAAACCATAACCATAGCCATATCAACCATCTTTCGCTTCCATCTCTCAATTAAACAGCCCACCTAATGACCCATACGTTTACCACCCTTAACCATTCTGTTTTGAGCCATTCACTTCGCAGGTTGTTTTTCTTCTTTCCTAGATCCACAATCAATTTGTTAAGGCATCAGAAGAGCCTTACATCATACTCGATCTACCATTGTCGCTAATCGTGATCGGTATACTCAATAGTAAGCTTTTTTATCAGACTACTCAGATCGGTACATGTGTGTTTCCTGATGGTGTTATATTACTATTTTAAACTATTCATCTAAATTGTTTTAGATTTCTGATAATACTAAATATTTTTACGACACGATAGCTGATTTTCTGAATATTGTTTATCTGATATTGAATTTACTGTATATTTCTGATATGATCTCTGATTTTTGTATTTTCTGTATTTGATTTCTGAGTCTGGAATATTTTAATGTTTTAATTGATTAAACTAACGTTTTCAATTTAATACATACATGTTTATTTATGTCATTGGGGGTATTTTTGGAGGAAGTATATCAGGCCTAGTCTATGACTTGTAAGAACTTACTGCAAGCTCCTCTATTTTGTGCTCATGTTAAGTCCTTACCAGAGGCTCCTCTTCTATTTTGCTCATGGTAAGTCTTTACCTCAGGCTGCAATGTTTTGTGCTCAGGGTAAGTCCGTACCGTAGGCTCCTCTACTTTGTGCTCAGGGTAAGTCCTTATCGTAGGCTCCTCCGCTTTGTGATCAAGGTAAGTCTTTACCGCATGTCCTTATACTATATGTATAAGGCCTTACCGCGTGTACAGGTCGGTGTATGGTTCTAGAGAACCTACACATTCTGGTGATCAAATGGGGGTTGTGGTCATATTTTTAAAACATGTTTGATAAACTGATTTTTGTTACTGAAATATTTTATATGTATGTTTTTATACACCATAAGGAGCTCACTAGGCTTTTTAGTTCATTCTGTAAATTTTTAACCTTTTTAGATAGTAGCAGACTTGACATTAGGAGGACCGACCACTCCTATTTTTGTACCACTGAATATCTCTATGTAGCTTTTTGTTATACTTAGGTGCCATGTGTTTTTGTTACCATCTTAATATATTTGTATTACAGGTATTTTGTTCGGTATATGTTTTATACAGTTTTTTGACATATATATATATTTATCGTATAAACCTTTCTTATGACTAATTTAATATTATACTCTTACATGGATTTTAACGTTGTTTTAAATAATTTTTGAATATGATATGTAGCTACCTAGATTTGGGCATAACGTCTAGGCTGGGTTTAGGGGGTTAAACTTGGTAGTATCAGAGCCATTGGTTTTAAACACTCGAACTGTGGATGAGTCCTAAAATCTGGATTTTGATAATTTTGATATTTTCATAAAACTTTATCAACTTATTTTATGAGTTTAAATATATTTGATATTCTTGATGTTAGTGTAACTTAGGTTTAAATTCTTCTGTTAGGATAGACGATCCGATGTCACCTCAAGATCCTCATGTTCCGCATGTAGATCCGTTTATTTCTCGAGATGATCCGGTTACACCTACGAGAGACCCTCTTATTACTGAGGAGGAGGACACTGATACGGATGATGATGCCATCAATAGAGTTGTCTTTCATATGCTCTAGAGAGCTGCTAGAGTCCCTGGTAATTCTGCGATCTAGATTTTAATGTCTTTGGTAGCTGCTGGGGTAGTTTCATTCAAGGGCATTATTGGTGGTCCTCCGACTGACTCTGAGTATTGGTTGGAATATACAAAGATAATTATGGACTAGATGGACTTGAGGCCTGAGCAAAAGTTAAATGGGGCCCTAGATTTATTGAAGCAAGAGAATTTTAGATGGAGGCAATCGATTTCTGGTAGTATATTGGGAAATCAGTTGACTTGGGATCTTTTCAAGGAACATTTTCGGAGTCACTACTCGAAGAGAGATACCTGCAAGTGCGACGCCATGAGTTTCAGAATCTAGAGCAGGGTGTTATGTCTGTTATGGATTATGAGATTGAGTTTATCATAATGAGTCACTATGCTACTAGACTTGTTGATACTTAGTTGAATTGGTGCTTAAGATTCGAGAATTTACTTAGGTGTGAGATTAGGAGTCGAGTTGCTACCTATTGAGAGAGGAATTTTGATACCTTGGTTGACATAGCCAAGACCGCTGAGGAGATAAAGCGAGTGGATATGGAGCGCCAGAGAGATAGAGATCGAGACCAAGACCAATTCAGGAGGCCTTCTGGTTTTGTTGAGTCTTCTGCACGCCCCAGGAAGAGAGACATGGGTGAGTCTCCTCAGAGAGATGGTGCAAGTGTCAGGCCTAAGATGTCAGGTTTACCAGCTGTGACGTCTTTTAGTCAGGGTGGTTTATCAAGGTTACAACCATTACCGACATGTGAGCACTGTGGAAGACATCATTTTCTTGAATGTAGGAAGAAGTTGGTTACCTATTTTAGATGTGGTTCTGGTGACTATCTCTTGAGGGATTGTCCAAAGCCAACTCTTACACTTCAGACATCAGCCCGTACTCCAGCTAGTACCTAGAGTACAGTTCAGACTCCAGTAGAGAACCATAGTTAGGAAAGAGCATCAAGATCGGCTAGTAGAAGTCAAGCTTCTCAAAGTTGGTGTTCAGCCAGATCTGAGGCCAGGCAACCTGTATTGGTTTATGCTGCTAGACGTCGATAGGACCACGATGAGCCTGATGTGATTACAAATACTATTACTATTTATTTAGTTCCCTACTCTGCTGTGTTTGATAATGGTTCTGCTCATTTGTATTTATCATATTTTATTCCTTGGTTTCTTAATATTCTAGGAGAATACTGATAGTTCGGTGACAGTTTAGAGTTCTGTAGGTCAGTCAATAGAGTTAGGTCATTAGAGACTCAGTTTCCACATCTATTTCTATAAGGTAAATTTTGAGGATGAAATTCCTTTTAGGAGAGAGTTGTGACACCCCAAATTAGGAACTAAAATTTTCTTAAAATTTTTTCGAAGACTAAAGTAAAAGTTTGATTAAAATTCAGATCCAAATTAGGAAAGTACTAAAACTATAGGACGTATAGTGTAATTACACCATTTTTCATAAGTATTGGTTTAAAACCCAAGAATCAGAAACTTTCCATTTCTGGAAAGTTTCAACCGCCTTTTTCTATCTCTTTTCAACATTTTCTCTTATATAATAAAACCTTTTATCAACGTTTTATTGATGACCATAGCTCCGTTTTTTTACACCTCCCACACCATTTGTTCCTTACGTCGTCCCAAGTCCACCGGTGTCCATCTTGTCTCAATTATCGTCGGCTTGTGAGGGGGTAAAGAAGATTAAGTTTTTGATGTTTTGAAATCGAGCTATCCTCCGTTCACCATTGGGAACTGAGCTTGGTAAGTGACTAAAAACCTCTTAAAACGTACGTAGTAATTTTTTCAAAATTTTTAAGGCACCTGGAGTCCCTACACGCGGTCCCACGCACCGCCCCTACTCGTGGGGAAATTCCTTCGCCTGGTGGGCTACTTGATGATGGACCGACCTGACCCATGTCCGACCCGATTCGACCCAACCTGAATCGAACTGGTCAACGGTTGACCGTTAATCGTTGTCTGTTGACCGACCATTAATTATTGACCGACATTGACTTTTTTTTAAAACCTTCATCTTGATGTTCTTCAATGTTCTGAATTCGATTCCGCGATTCGTTTTTCCAAATTCTAACATGAAAGCCACGAATCGAGCCCATTAATCCTAAAATGCTTAGTATTTTTAACATTTTTGCTTATTTATTTTGGATTTGATTTTGGAATCGATTCGAGAATATTTTTTTAGGAAGGTACTCGTGTTTTACCCTACCTAGGGTTGGATAGATCAAGTGCTTTCCATCTTTCAGATCCGTACAATCCACGTTCCTTGAAAGTTACTCGATCTAGCGCTACCGTTGATCGTGATCGGCAGACTCAATACTAGGCTTTCTTATCAGACTACTCAGACTGGTACATGTGTGTTTCTTGATGGTGTTACATTAGTGTTTTAAACTATTCATCTAAATTGTTTTATATTTCTGATAATACTGAATATTTTTACGACACGATATCTGATTTTCTGAATACTACTTATTTGATATCAGATTTACTTTACATTTCTGATATGATCTCTGATTATTGTGTTTTATGTATCTAATTTCTGAGTCTGGAATATTTTCATGTTTTAATTGATTAAATTACCATTTTCACTTGAATATATACACGTTTATTTATGTCATTGAGGGTATTATTGGAGGAAGTATATCAGACCTAGTCTATGACTTGTAAGACCTTACCTCAGGATTCTCTGTTTTATGCTCAGGATAAGTCCTTACCGCAGGCTCCTCTGCTTTGTCCTCAGGGTAAGTCCTTACTGTAGGCTCCTTTGTTTTGTGCTCAGGGTAAGTCCTTACCGTAGGCTCCTCTGCTTTATGCTCAGGGTAAGTCCTTACCATAGGTTCATCTGCTTTGTGCTCAGGGTAAGTCCTTATTGCAGGTCTTTATGCTATATGTATAAGGCCTTACCGGATGTACATGTGGATGTATGATTCTGGGGAACCTACACATTCTGGTGATCGGATGGGGGTTGTGGTCATATTTTTAAAACATGTTTGATAGAATGATTTGATTTATTGAAGTATTTTATCTGTATGTTTATACACCATAAGGTGCACATTGGGCTTTTTAGTTCATTATGTAAAATTTTAACCTTTTCAGATAGTAGCAGACTGTAGTCTAGCAGACTTGGCATCAGGATGACCGACCACTCTTATTTTTGAACCATTATATATCTATATATGCCTTTTTGTTATACTTTGGTGCCACATGTTTTTTTTATTGTCTCGATATATCTATATTACCGGTATTTTATTCTGTATATGTTTTATATGATTTTCTGATATATATATATATATATATATATATATATATATATGTTTATCGTGTAAACCTTTCTTATGACTAATTTCATATTATATTGTTATATGGACTTTTAACGTTGTTTTAAATATGAAAAGAATTTCTAAATACGATATGTAGTGCCTAGATTTGGGCATAACATTTATCACCTACTTCAATTTGCTTTTTGGTCAATGAAAACTTATATGTTTAGTTAACCCTAAATTTCATAAAGTTTATCACTTGCTTCAATTTACTTTTTGGTCATATGCATAAGAAATAGACCTATAAGTGTGTCACTTTCTTTCAAGTAGCATCAATAGAGTTATTTGGGCACAAAAAGTGCTTAATTCCATAACCAATTAGTAACTATAACAAATCTAATTTAAATATTTCTTAATAAAATTGAACTCATAATAAACAAATATTTAAATATTTTACATATAAAAGATATTAAATTTTAATTACTATGAACTCTAATTTATATTTCAATAGTAAAAAAAAAACTCTAACTTAATAGATTAAGTAAAATTAAAAAAATAAAGATTACATGGGAAAAGGTAGAAGAACTCCATCCCACATTTTTAGTAAATATAACCTAAGCATTCCACTATGCCTATATAAACTAACACCATTAGGCTCTTAAACTCTATGATCTAATTTGTATCAAATTACATTGTTTATCATTATAGTTTTATTATATTTAGTTTGTTGATCCTTAATCACATGTGCAAAGTGTGTTAATCCAAACGTGTCTCCTTACCTCGATTTTAGAAAGGGTGTTAGTTTGGTAAATATTAGGAAAATGGTGTCATAATGGGTTTTTATATTATTTGGGTGATTTTCTAATAAAATTACCCCAAAATTAGAGTTTTGGAAAAATTGTTCCTAACACATAATCGATCAAATAAATATTCATTAAAAAGATACTAATATATAAATTATGAGCATGTAAGAAGTTACGAAAAGATAAACAAATCGAATAAAAAATTGAAATTGAAAATTTCCCTTGATACATATGGGGTTAACACAAAAGTTAAGGTTTGATGGTGATGGGCGTGTATGATGTTTTGATGATGAAGATGATGTTTGATAGATAGTTGTCCTACAAACCTTCCTAGTCTCAGTTAACTAGACAAACTCGATTATTAGCTCTAACCAGTCCTCCTAGTCGCAATGAAAAAACAAACCAGAGTGTGAAGATCTACCTCATGAAGAACTTGAAGAACAAAATGATGAAGAATGATTTAAAGGCACAAGGCCATCAGAACGTGCTAAAACGTACTCAATGTTATATTATTAATCAAATAAATTTGATTTACAATGGTGAATGGAGCCTCTTTTATATAGGAGAGGAGTTCCAAAAGTCCCAAATAACTAATGAATAAAATAATAATAAACTAAAATATATTTTAATTATATTTTCTAATAAAATACTAAATATAATCCTAAAAGATAGTAAAACATCCTATATCAACTTATGTAATAAATAATCAATAAAAATATTGATAATTCGTAATATTTACAATATTTTTTATTAATCACGTATAGGATTTTTTTGCATGTGATATCTTCGTTAAAATGGATGTATCTTGAGTTCCTGACATCAAATTTACACGTTTCAAGTACCTTTAGAAAACTAAGAGATAGACGGTTGTATCTCTTGAAGACATGTAGAACAAATAACACTTGAATCCCATTCATAAAGTTGTTGCACATTTACATCGGTTTTGGTCTTATTTTCCAAGACTTGGATGTGTGTATCAATTGGAACAGTTAGTTCATTGTTGAACATACTTTGATATACCAAAAATTAATTAATATTTTTTTAAAGAAATTTTAAAATTATATTCAATTTGGACATTGGAATATAAAAATTATTTTTAAGGTCAAAAACTCAATTTTACTCCTCACTTTATTGAAAAATTGAGTCATATATTGGAAATATTTTTAAAATAATTTTACAAATAGTTTCAAATTTTAATCCAGTAAAAAATATTTTTTAATTCATCAGTACCGATACTTCAAGAATAGTATCGATATTATTCATGTAGTATCGATACAATATCAATACTAATAGCCGAAAAATTCACAGAAGTATCGATACCCCTAATAGAGTATCGATACTCCTAGAACTTTACTAATTCTAGTAGCCAATTTTAGTACCAATAATATGCAAGTATCGATACCAATATCAATACTCAAGTTGGAGTAACGATACTCCACTTTCCCAACAACAAGATTTTTGTATTTAATACAGGTAATATCGATACTCTAAGAATGAATAACAATACTTAAGGCGATTGGGTAACATTTATTGCGAGAAATTTCATCACAATGGCTCTGTTAATGCTCACAACAGCCCAAACAACTAGAATTGAATGAAGAGGTATAAAAACAAGATTCCAAGTCATATGTGAAGACAAAAATATCAAAGAGAAAGGAAAAAGCAATCAGAAGAGTAAAAAACTCAAGTCAATATTCTCAAACATTCTTTTTGCTTTCAAGAACACTTTTGTACTTCTTTATTTCATTCTTTAAAGTGTTTTATTTGTTCTGAATTGTGCAAACACTTTTTTTGTAATTTTTTTAAAGTTTTCTCTTTTTAATTTCTTCTTAGGAAGGGTTGTACACTTGAGACATTGGGTTATAAGTCTTAAGTATGTTGTAAGATTACACCTTGTCCTAAAAGGTTTGAATAAATTAGTGAATTTGTTGAAATCCTTAGTGTGGAAGCTAAGGTAGTGGATGTAGACTTCATTGAAGAAATTGAATCATTCTAAAATTTCTAATGTCAAAATTTTCATTCTCTTACAAAAAACATTCATCAATCTTTTAATTGTCAATTCACCCCCTCTTGGTCGTTCCATTGGTTCGATTGACTCAACATCCATCTTCCTTTGATGTGAGGCTTGTGGTGCTTATATCATCCTCCTTCTCTTCAAAAAGATTCGACCTTGAATCTGAAACATCAGGGAGAGAAAAGTCAAAACCTTTTAAGAATTCACTCACATCATACTTACCGAGTATATATGCTTTGTATCTTCGAGACTTTTTTCTTATATTATGTTTGAGTATAAACATTACTCTAAAGAAGCATGCATTGTAATCATCATGGATTCTGGAGCATGTATCACCTACATATGCAGTGCTTGAACCATGGACCTTAAGAGATAACAACAAATCTCTTAATCTTTGAGATCACGCGGTTCGTATATAAATTTGATTATTGAATGGTTACAATTGGATTTAGATTGATGTAATATATGTAAGGGTAAAGTACACAAAGGGTCTCCTGACTATAGGATATTGCTTTATTGAGTCTCTGACTATTAAAAGTTACAAAATGACCCTCCGACTATAGGGTGATGTTTTATTGAGTCCATCGACTATTAAAAGTTATAAAATGGTCACCTGACTATTCATATGTTTCAAACTCATCCTTTTATATTAAGAAATTGATGATTGTTTGAGTTGGATGTTAAACTATTGACTTGGATATAATAAATTCATATTTTAATGATGTATACTAACACTACCATTACTTTTGAGCACTGGCTCGACAGCTTAATGTTTTAGGTATTAGCTCAAATACATAATGTAAACAGAAAACCGATTAACAAAATACAACTCGAACAGTTTCGGGATCATATTTTTATCATATAAAAGGGCACAGTTAGGTCATATGAATAGTCAAGTGACTATTTTGTAACTTTTAATAGTTGATGGACTCAACAAACATTGCATTATAGTCGGGAATAATTTTATAACTTTCAATAGTTTAGGAACTCAACAAAACAACACACTATAGTTAGGGAACCATTTGTGTACTTTACCCTATATGTAAATGACCTCTGGAATTGATTTGAGGTAATAAAATATGTGGCATCTATTTTTGAAGTCCAAGATGAACCAAGTAAGGTCTAAATGGTTAAATTCGAATAAAATTAAATTTAATTGAATAATGACCCTTAATATAGATCTAATTGTGAATAAAAATAAAATTCGATTACATTAATTCCAAAACATGCAGTCTTCAAACTGAGAGCACAAACTCTGAATCGAGACCCTAAATCAAATAACTTTTAAAAAACATGCATCTAGTAACGTCTTTGAAAAATAACTTTTAAAAGTGTCGTAGAAATGAACTTTTAAAAGTATTGTACAAAAATGCAATTTAAAATTTAATTGTTTGAGATTACTATTTAAAAGTAAGATTGAAAAGATAAAATATCCATTATAGATATTATTTTGTAAATTAAAAATATAAAATTTAATTTATATTTATACTATTAATATCGATTTAAACTTATATATGAATCATATCAATTTAAACTATAATAAAATCAAAAAATTATTATTATTTATGAATTATATCAATCTAAACTATAATAAAAATAGAAAAAATAAAAATAAAAAAATATAATTATAATGAAAATATATTTTATTTATTTTTAAATAATTAAAATAAATTATTAAAAGTAATAAATTAATTTTTAAGGATGTTAGTATTAACATATTAAAATAAAATATAAATACATAATTGAGTGGAGCTCATGCATTAATAATGGTAAAATTATAATTTATTTCCAAACATAAATTTAAAAATAAAAAAATTAGAAATCATAACTTTCACGATTGATTATAAACTACAATTTTCATCGTAATTTCTTTTTACTTGTTACCCATTTAGTATTAATTAATTTTGTGATCAAAATAATCCTTTTTTAACTAAAAGTATTTTTAGAAAGAATTACGAAACGAACCCTTAAATTCGATAATGAGAAATAAAGTTGATGACGAAAAAACCTTAAAACTACAAGCCAAATATAAATAATGCTCAAGTGTTTTTTACTCCCAAAGGCCCAAAAGCCTGAATAAAATTAAAAGGTAGGATGAAATTAGGTGCCTACAATAATTATACCTTTAATTTTAAAGTGGATCATAAAATTTATTTTCTTTAAATTTATGTCACATTTTCCACACTCATTTTATAAATTAATTTATTTAATTTCTTTTCAGTTCTAATTAAATTTTATGTTATTTTTATTATTATTGCTTTATATTACATGGAAATGAATTTCTACATGCATAAAATAAAAAAGTCACATCAAGCTCATCGTTATTCAATTTAATAGTGAAGAAAACAATATTGTCTTAATTGCCAAAACGTTTTGTCCAATAACCAAAATAAAAACATGGACATAGTTTAATGCCCAAAAGGGTAGTTTACACGAAATCAAAATTAACAAGAGAAAAGAGAAGCAAAGAGCTGGAGCTAGGCCTGTAAACGAACTGAACGCACACGAACGGAGGTATGTTCATGTTCGTTCATTTAATAAATAGACGAACATAAACGAACACGAACATAAACGAACAAAATTTTTTTTGTTCATGTTCGTTTATTAAGGAATATAATTTGTTCATGTTCGTTCATTTAATAAATAAACGAACATAAACGAACACGAACATAAACGAACACGAACATAAATGAACACGAACATAAACGAACATAAACGTTGGAGACCCTACCTTCCATTGTTCTTTCATGAAAAATAGTCGACAATGCAAATCAACCAAATCTACAGTGATAAATAGCGTAAGAGTTGATTAGCAGTGATGAAATGTTTGAAGATATCAAATATTTTGATCGATCTTTTAAAGATATTAAATGATTCACACAACTTTAATTTAACGCTATAACATTTATCTTAGTGGTCC
Organism: Hibiscus syriacus; assembly: GCF_006381635.1. Lineage (NCBI taxonomy): Eukaryota > Viridiplantae > Streptophyta > Magnoliopsida > Malvales > Malvaceae > Hibiscus > Hibiscus syriacus. The sequence continues at coordinate 6,300,462 of NW_024062800.1, read as the reverse complement.
ATGATTACATATGAACAATCATTTTCTCCTATTACACTCTTTTTCAGAAATTACATAGAAACCTTTGTTTTGTTTCTGGCAAATTCTATATATTTTTCTCTTTACTGATGCTCGTATACTTCCGATTGTTACCTTTATATTCCCATCTATTTCTAGAAAGAAGTATGATATTTTCTTGAGTTTTAGATGTGAAGATACCTGCAATAACTTTACATATCAACTATTAAGCCAAATAAAATAGAGAAAGAGATGAAAACAAACATGTAAAACTTCATATTGCACTATAATATAACTTGTTTTGAAGCTTTCAGCGATCGTCTCCACTCTCTAGTGAACACTAGGGTTTGGGAAAAAAAGGGAGAAATGAATATAGGTGTGAGGTGCCTCACAGGTTAATATATTGGATTTAATCTCCAAATAAAATTGGATTAATTATGGAGTTGGTCATCAGAATATCATATTAATTAATATTTTTAAGATACTTACAAATTGGTCACCAAAATTGATTTAAGAAGATTGGGTTAAACATAAATGAATGAACATAAACGAACATAATCGAACGAACATAAACGAACATAACCGAACGAACATAACCGAACGTTCACGAACATAAATGAACGAACGAGACCTATGTTCATGTTCGTTCATTTAATTAAACGAACAAAAAATCTTGTTCATGTTCGTTCATTTAATAAATAAACGCACATAAACGAACTTCCCGCCGCACGGTTCATGAACGGTTCACTGAACGTTCAGTTCATTTACAGGCCTAGCTGGAGCGCCTTAAAATCGTAATTTACTCTTAACAATCTGGAAAATAAGAAAACCCTCAGCCCACCTCTCATAAAAATCTAACCTAAACTATTAAATTTCCTCTTTGCCTTTTGAGATTGGATTTGGATCTTCAGTTTTCCCTAACGCCGGCTACTTCTGGTACGCCTTAACTCTTCTTTCTTAAACCCTATTCGTTGTTTAGGGTTACTTTCCGTTGATGCTTTTCATTCTAGGTTTTATGTGTTTTTTCATTTTTTTTAATGTTTATGTTTTACATTTTTTAAGAGAATTTGCACCTTCTATCTATTATTTCTTAGTTAATGGGTAAATTTTGCAAATCGCCTTCTTTTTGGTGTAACTATTTGTTCCTAATAACGTTAATGGCTGAATATTGAGTTTTTTCGTGTGTAAAAATCCACTTTCCCTTTGTTGTAAAATTCCTGTTAGGTTAATGAATGGTCTGAGTGAACATTTGAATGCAGAATACACACATTTATATAAGATGTCAAGTAAGAAAGAGGAGAAAACTCAGGCAGCTTCCGACAGAATCAAGGCTGCAGCACTGAGTGCTGCAAAAGGCCTAAGTCGAGCTCAAGCGGAAAGGGCGGCTGCTGCAGCCGCCCGAAATGTCAATGCTTACGGGCAAAAGGAAGAGGGACCAAGTAGATGGCAAGAGAAAAGGGAAGCAAAGAGGCAAATGTATTTGATGAGTACCGAAAAGGCGGTTAGATTAGGAGAAAGGAAAGACAAGGCCACTATGATGTCTACTATCGGTGCTTCACAGTGTCAAAGGTGTTTCCAGGCGGGGCATTGGACGTATGAGTGTAAGAATGAGCGGGTTTATATGTCGCGACCATCGCGAACTCAACAGCTTAAGAACCCAAAATTGAGAATGAAGCCTTCAATCTCTTATGATTTGGATAACCCAGATGTTAAGGATGAGAAGGATGATAGTAGGTCTAAGAAAAGCAAGCGGAAGCATGGGTCAGATTCAGGTTCTAGTAGTAATAGTGAAGCTTCTGTTTCCGAGACCGATAGTGGCAGTGCATCAGGTTCTTCAGCAGAGAGTAGTACGGATTACAGCTCGTCATCGGAGTCTGAGAAGAGACATAGGAGGAAGAAGAAGAATAAGAAGAAGAAGGTGAGGCGGACTAGGTACAGCTCGTCTTCTGAGTCTTCCGACTCAGAATCTACGTTGGATTCAGATTCTGATGGTAAGAGCAGGCGACAGAAGAGGCGGAAGCATAACAGAAAGCAATGAAAGGAACATCATTGTTGTCAATGTGAGATTTGGGTGTTTTAAGATGGGATAATTTTACCATCTCTGCTTGCGGTTTTCTGTAGCCTTTACAAATGCTGGAGATCAAACACTATGACATAAGGATGCTAGATGTTTTCATTGCTTTTCCGTTTTGTACTGGATGCTTTGTTATTTGTTGTGTGTTATGAAATGATTGTACTTGGAAAATCCTCTTCTTAATTTCACTTTGAACGCTCCATCACTTTTTCTTTTCTGTGTTCATCACTAGAAATTTATTAACTATGTTATTGGGACTCAACCGTAGTGTTGAATGTCAATAATTTTTTTTTACAACTTTAACATCTCTCTCTATGTTTATGAATGCCGACCCTATTGATAACTTGGGATTGAACAACATTCATACAAGAATGTAAAACACACCCGAGAAACGATTTACCCGTTTGTAAAATTAGAGGTGTGAAACTTGTTTCATTTTATTTACTGCATACCGATCCCAAAACATTTCAAAGCAAAAATTTACAGGAATTGCATGCGATAGTGTGACTTGAACTTAGCTTGAGTGATAAGTAATTTGGTAGGTCTTCAAGCTTGGATGCAAGGAATGAACTTCAAAAGGCTGGTAAAGAGAAGCAAACAAGACCTTTGTGTAGGGAAGTTAGTAAACAAGGTTTGTTGTACGCAAACTGCTCATTTGCATATAGTCTCTTATACTTGACCATTTGTTCTTGGAACATGCGACATATAAAAGATTGATGTTTGCACCCCACTTGAGGATGGATGATCTTCACATATACTCTCACAGTTGAAGGACTGCAATAACAAAAATTTGGCATTTTCGATGACAGAATAAAGTTGCTCTTGATTTTGACATCTCAAGTTTAATAACGAATGTTCTACCAAAAAAAAAAAGTTTAAAAACGAATGAACGTATGTCATTGCACAAACAAGGATAGATAGAGGGGTTGGCAGGATCGTCGTTCCTATTAAATTTTTAAGTTCTCATATAATTTAGATTTGTTCTTTTATATATATATATATATATATATATATTTATCAATAATATATTTTTTGTCTCTTAAAATTTGATACAATATTAAATACGTTACGTACATGTCATGATACTATCTTGCATGCTGGTTCACTAAATTTCTTAACTAGTCACTTGAAAAATGACCTTTTGGAGGCACACGCTGGGTTTTGTTATGAATTGCAAAATCTGACTTGATTTATATTTTCTGGTGACGGTTTTCATTTTATTTTTGCTTTTCTCAAAATGCTAAAATCCAAAAAAGTAATATTTGTATTATTAATTTTATTTTATCATTTTGGTTTGATAGGAGGCCTAAATGAACCTGCACAGCGGCCTTTTATTGAAAGAGGTTTGCGGTTTGGGCACTATGAGATGGCATAATGAAACTTAAACATTTCATTTTGAACTAAAATAATCTTTTCATAACTAAAAATTATTAGTCAACTAATTATTGAGATGATATAACGATATATAACACCACACACTGTAGATCAATTGTTTAACTATTAGACTAAACTGTGGACTTGATTTTTTTTTTAATCAAAATAACACATTTTAGAGTCCTAATCTCATCATCAATTCCGGCTCAAATTAAGGCCAATTGGAAATGATGAAGACTGCTCCATGGTCCCCATAAAAAATTAAGAAAAAAAAACATATATATAAGTTGCCGTGGGTGTAATGATTTGGATGGAGAAAACCAGTATCTGAGTGGATATAAGATTGATATTGTTACTGATTTTTCTCCTTATGAGCCGCTCTCAGCCAGCATCTGAGTCTCTCGTTGAAATTTAAGATGCTTTGTTATCTAAGATATCTCATAGTAGCATCTTAGGCATCTCCAGCCCTCATCTCTACTCTATACCATCTTTATCTCTACTCTAAAGATGAAACAGTAATTCATCTCCAGCATTATCTCAAGCACTATCTCTACATATAATAAAAAAACCAAAAATCAGAAGAAAAAAAATCCTCAACATTCAAATAAGAAAAAAACCAAAATCAGAAGAAAAAAATCCTCAACATTCAAATCAGAAAAAAAAAACCAAAAATAGGAAAAAAAAATTGTAGCGCAGCTACAGTGCAACACCAGTTGTAGCATGCACTGTAGCCCGACGCCACAATCCAGCATAACAATGGTGATGGACTGGAGCATAGAATCGTCTCCAAAGTGGAGATGGCCTTAAGTTATCTCACATCGCTAGTTTGAATATGAAGAAGGTGGCAACTATCCTTCTCACTTAAATTAGATTTTCAAGTTGATGTAACTTTTAAAAGATGAATTTGAAGATTTCACTCATCTTTTGAGTCTTTAATGATAATATGGGCTCAAAAGACGATGAACATAATATAAATGAAATGTAGCAAGTGGAAAATGCAATTCTTACAACTGTTGAAAAATCTGGTAAAGAAAACATAAAGAACACAAGAATTTTAACGAGGTTCAGCAATGTACTTACATCCTCGCCACCTTAGGCGGCGCTAGTTTTTCATTCAATATCTCATAGGTTTTTGGTTACATATCCTTTTATAATAAATAAACCCTGGTACATATTTATAAAATAACCCTATACCGTAACCCATATAATCGTAACCCCCACTACGAGACTTTCTTTGTAAGGACAGATGATGTTCGCTTCGCTCCATCCTCTGTCCTCTTTACCGGTATATTTATGAGACATACCTAACAAATCTCCACCTTGGAGAATATCCTACCCCTTGGGAAACATCCAATGTGGGTTGGGTTACCTTACTTCTTTAACAACTCGAAACACTCAACAAGTCCAAGCAATGCATGAACTTGTCATCACAACTGGCTTGGTGAACATATCAGTGGCATTCTCATCAGTATGTACCTTCTGAAACAAAATCTCTCCAGATGCAACCAACTCTCTGATCTTGTGAAACCTTACATCAATATGCTTAGTTCTAGCACGATATACCTGATTCTTAGCCAAGTGAATAGTACTTTGATTGTTACAAAGCAACTAAACTCCACCTTGCGGAACACCCAACTCCTTCACTAAACCAGTAAGCCATAAAAGCTTCTTTTGTTGTTTCAGCTGGTGCCATATATTCAGCTTCAGTTGTAGATAATGCCACAACAGATTGAACATTAGACTTCCAACAAATAGGCCCTCCACCAAGAGTAAAGACATTTCCTGTCGTAGATCTTCTATTATCCAAGTCACCTGAATAGTCTGAATCCACATATCCTACAACCAAAGGATTATCCCGCTAACTACCAAAACCAATTCCATGTCTCATAGTACCCTTTAAGTACCTAAAGATCTACTTGACTGCTTCCCAATATTGCTTACCAGGTTTAGACATGTACTTACAAACTTGACTAATAGCATGCGCTAAATTAGGACGAGTACATACCATTGCATACATCAAGCAGCCAACATTATTAGAATATGGAATCTTTTCCATATCTTCAGCTTTCTTATCTGTCTTAGGGCACTGTTCTGATGAGAGCTTAAAGTGATTTGCCAATGGAGAGCTCACTGATTTTGCGCTGCTCATCGCAAACCTTTCTAGCATTTTCTCAACATAACCCCGTTGAGATAGCCACAATTTCCTTGAGTCTCTGTCCCTGCAAATTTTCATTCCAAGAATTTTCTTTGCAGTACCTAAATCTTTCATATCAAATTCCTAACTCAATAAAGTTTTCAAACCGATAACATCATCCATGATCTTCGCAGCAATTAACATATCATCAACATACAGTAACAGAAAAATAAAAGAACCATCATGAAGGCTCTTAAAATAGACACAACAATCATAATCACATCGCTTGTAGCCAATCTTGATCATATAGGAGTCAAACCGTTTGTACCATTATCTCGGAGACTATTTCAACCCGTACAAAGATTTCTTCAATCTGCAAACTAAATGCTCATTTTCAGGTTGAGTGAAACCTTCAGGCTGTTGCATGTAGATCTGCTTCTCTAAATCACCATACAAAAAACCAGTTTTAACATTCATCTGCTATAAACACAAATCCCAACTAGCCACCAATGCAAGTACTGCTCGGATTGAAGTGTGCCTGACCACAGGAGAAAAAATTTCATCATAATCAACTCATTTCTACTGTGAAAAACCCTTTGCTACCAAACGAGCCTTGAACTTCTCCCCCTCTTTTTCTGTTACTACTGGTTTCTTCTTATACACTCATTTGTAACCAATAGGCTTCTTACCATTAGGAAGGCGAACTAACTCCCATGTACGATTGTGATTCAAAGACTCCATCTCCTCAACCATGGCAGCCATCCACTTGTCGTTTTTGCAATATCCCAAATTATGGGTTAGTGACTAAATTGTAAAATTTCAGAATTTGGTTATTACAGTGGAAAAGTTGAAAAGTTCAATGATTTATGTGGAGATAATCCCTAGAAGTTTTTAGTAATTATCCAAAGTAGTAAAGGGCAAAATGGTCATTTGACAATAAAGATATTTTTTATCCCCTTTAATAGGAGATTGAAACGTGGAAGATGAAAACATTTCGTCTCTTCTTCCTTTCTTCTTTCTCCTCCCGTAAGAGCTCAAGGGCAAACGTAAGTTTCTTCATTAGTTGATTATTTGTTCAACTAAAGGTTGGGTTTTGATCATTGGATGGTAATTAAGCTTAAGGAAAGCTTAATTGGTTCTAAAACAACAAGATGAAAGGTATATGAGAGATTAAAGATTTTGAGTTTTAGAATGAAATCTTGAAATAAAGTTGATAAGTTGAATTTTAAGTTGAATTTGACTTGTCAATAGTTGAATTAAGAGATTTGGAGTGATAGAAAGGAATTTAGAACATGTTGAAAATTGAGTATAATTCTTGAATTTCATTAAGAGGAGAGGATTTTGAGAATTAAGATGGATTAAATGAGTACAAATGGGCTTAAGTATGTGTGTTTGAGTTTAGTATATAGAAGAGGTTGAAATATGAAGTGTTTAAGATTAAATAAGTAAATTTCGTGCTGAAAATATGATTTCTGGGCAAGGGGAATCGGTACCCATTCAAGGGAATCGGTACCCATTCAATGGGGAATCGATACCCCTCAAGCGAACCAAAAATTCCAGAATCTCATAGGGGAACCGATTCCCCCACAGGAGGGAATCGATTCCCCCTAAAGGAAAAATGTGAATATTGGTTTAATAAGTTCGTTTAAGTTGCTAGTACCCAATTACAAGGTGTAGGTATCTAGTGATTGCCTCAAAATGTACATTTATGTATATTCTTCGCGTAAAGCAATTCCGGAACATTTGGCAAGTAAGATCGATCAAGGGAAAGATAAGAGATTGGAATTGACTAGTGAGGCCAAGGTGAGTTCATACTAGTGATATGTAGTGTTTAATGGAAATAAGACTTGCGATGAGTCTATTTCCTAGAGTAATATGCATGAAGTCATGGACATGATTATGTGTTGTTATAATTATATGTGATTATCTGTATTACATTGATTGTATGTATGCATGACTAAAGATAATGATATGCTTTGTATATGCTATATGATTTTTGTAAAACTTTATTATGTAATAATGGAAACACATGGGATAAGTTATATGATAGAATCATAAGAAATGAAATGAACACGAGAGAATAAGATAATCAAGTATAAGTTATATGATATGGTATAAGTGATTATACGAGAAATGTTAGGAGACTCTAAGAGAATAGTATAAATTCGAGGGCATAAATAAGGATACATAAGTTATATAGGGAAGATTGATAAATTAAAGGAAACTATGGTTTATGTATTAAAGTGAAGAGCTACAAAGTTTTATTAAAGAGTATTGTGGAAGTCATGAGAAATTGAACTAAATAAATAGATGGTTTATGTGAGTGGAAAAGGAAAATGATATAAAATAAGTGGAAATTATTTATAAGATAGAATGAGACTAATTGAACCTGTAATATAAACTTTATAAAGGAGTACTTGGGTAAAATCATTATATGATACAATTATAGATTATTACTATACAAATTATATTAAACTATGATATATGAGAATATGAGTAAGTTTATAGGTTATTGATAGGACATATTAGAATATATAAATGTATGATGATATGAAAAAGGGAACTAAGTTTAATGATGTTGAACCCTATGAGTAGAAGTTATGTGATTATAAGTAACATGATTATATGATCACAAGATATGATACATGATATGAGATATATGAAAGAGAAAATATATGATATATGAAATATTATATGACTATGCAATTATATGGAAATGTTCTACGCGTAAGTGAACCATGTGTTTATATGTATATGGGATATGTGATTTATATGACGATGAGCTATGTGAAAGAACTACATGACTATGTGTATATGTGAATGTATGTTAACATAAATATTAATGCCCATGTTATGTGTCATGAGAGCTAGGGGTATAGTTGGCATGCCAAGAGTCGAGGGTCTACGCGGTCCTTCGGGACATATATGTATTCTTTGGAACATGTGTGAAGTCTGGTGAGACACATACTTGATCATTGGCATATGTATATGATTCTTAAGGAATGATATGTGGTCCTTCGGGACATATATGTATTCTTTGGAACATGTGTGAAGTCTGGTGAGACATATACTTGATCCCTAGTATATGTATATGATTCTTAAGGAATGATATGTGGTCCTTATGGACATTATTATATGGCACTACGGTGCAATTCTACGCAGCACTCGGTGTAATTCTACGTGGCACTTCGGTGCAATTATACGAGCTGTGGTGACAGCATAGTGCACAACCTCTATAGACTCACATATCTATAGTTCTCACATGTGTACATGGGCTTTGAAAAGAGAACATAATTTGATATAATGATATGTGTATTTCTCGTGACATGGTAGAAGTGCATATATGTCATGGTGATATGAGATGCTATGCGTTTATGTATTATATGATTATAGAAATTAGTAATGTATTGTGGCATATTAAAATATATATAATATGTTTATATTCATTATATGCTCATATGACGAAATTGAAGTAATGACAAGGGAATTAGTAAGGATAAACAGGTTGGTAATATGAGAACAATGTATGTGATATATGTATATGATGTGTGATATGAATTGCATGATATGATATATGTGTGATAGGGTTATGGTATCTGTTACATAATATACATGAATATATGTTGATGTATATGTAATTAAGTTGTATAATTTGATAGCATAAAACAGTCATGCATGATTAGTGGGTATGAATTCCATTAGATGTGTTTTCTTTATGTCTCACTAAGTCATCGACTTAGCGTGTGAGTGTTTCACACGCAGGTTACAGAAAGTGAATATAGAAGCTGTGAGGAGCAATACAGGTCAGCATCTCCCTTACAAAATTTCAGATCAGAAAATAGGATTTAAATGTTTTTGGTTATTTTGAGTATAGTTGGCATGTACTAATTGGTTGAATTAAGTATGCTCTGATTGATTTTGGTTATTGTGGTCAGTTTATGTAACTAAACCACTTTTACTTTAATGAAATGTTTAAATTTTCTTTGAATTTTGTCAAGAGTCAAAGTTTGAAAAGTGAATGTGACACCTCATACTCGTATCCGGGTCGGATACGGGTTGGGGGTGTTACAGTTTTCTTGACTAGTAACAGCACCATGAAAAGTAACTGGATCATCACTGCTAACAGTAAGTGCAAAAGATACCAAGTCTTTAAAACCCAATCTGTATGGAGGCTTTATATTCGTCCGTCTCACCCTGTCTATGGCGAGACTATAATCCTGAAAATCATCCGTAGCGGAACCACCAGAAGTCGGTTGAGAAGTTTATGTTTTCTCAACTGGAAACTTCTCGAAATCCACCACTATCATGTCTTTCTTTTGCTGTAACATGAGTTGTTCATCAAAAACAACATCTCTACTAATCACAATTTTCTTCGCAACTAGATCCCAGAACTTGAATCCTTTGACACCTGTCTTGTAACCCAGAAAAATGAACTCCTTCGATTTTGCATCAAGTTTGGATCTCTCATCAGCAGGTATATGTACATAAGCAGAACAACAAAAAATCCGTAAGTGATCAAAAGTAACATCATGACCAGTCCATAACTCTTCTGTAACTTTCCCAGCCAATGATGCCCTTGGCGATCTATTGATAAGATAACACACCATGTTAACAGCCTCAGCCCAGAAGTGTTTGAGAAGCCCTCATTCAACCGCAAACATCTGGCTCTTTCATCCAATAACATGTTCATCCGTTCTGCAACACCATTCTGTTGTGGTGTCCTGCGCACTGTAAAATGTCTCTTAATCCCATGCTCGTACAAAAGTTTAGAAATACACTTGATTTTTCATCCTGTTTAATTTTCTACCTCAGCTTTCCACAGCTTGAACTTCTAAAAAACGTCAAACTTCTGTTTCAAAAAATACACTCAAACTTTTCATGAAAATCATCAATAAAAGTAACATAATACCTAGATCCACCCAAAGACGATGTCGTGGAAGGCCCCCATACATTAGAATGCAAATAATCAAAATCCCTTCAGTTGTGTACTTCCCAGTCTTGAAACGAACTTTAGTCTGTTTACCAAGAACACAATACTTGAAAAAATCGAGCTTACAGTTTTTAATACCATGAAACAAATTTCTTTTATTTAATTCAGCCATACCACGTTCACTAAGATGAGCAAAACGCATATGCCACAGTTTGGTAGTATCATCACAGGACTCAATAGAATGAACTTCACCTACAACGATACTCCCTAACAATATGTAAATATTCCATGCAGTCATCTTTCCTTTCATCACAGTCAAAACTCCTTTAACAATCCGAATGGTTTCTCTATCCTCATAATCCTTAGGGATAAAACCATTCTTGTGCAAAGTGCCCAAAGAAATCAAATTATTCTTCAAATATGGGATATGTCGAACACCACATAACGTCCGAATAGAACCATCATACATCTTAATTCTGACATCACCAATACCAGTAATATTGCAACTTCGATCATCACCCAAATAGACAGAACCAAAATTAACCAACATGTATATCGAAAACTATTCCCTATTTGGCGTGATGTGATACGAACATCCAGAATCAAGAATCCAAGCATCCGTCAATTGAGTCGTTGAAATAGAGAGCATGTCACCCTCATTGCAATCAGAATTGTCATCCTCGACCACATTCACAGACTTGGATGAGTCATCACGCTTTTTATCAATCTATTTTTTCAACTTCGGACAGTCTCACTACATATGTCCCACCTCCTTGCACTTGTAACAGTGAATTGTCTTCTTATCCCAAGATTTGGATATGAAATTCCGCTTCCTAGACCCTGCCTTCTCTGGCTTCCGTTCACGATCTCGATTACCTTGACATATAAGCTATTAGCTTGAGAGCTCTCCCCTGTATTCTGCTTCCGCTAGTTGTGAGTCAACAAGGCTTCAGTAATCTCCTCAACTTTGATAGTCACTTTCCCATATGTAAGAGTAGTCACCATGTGTTCATAAGAGGGAGGCAACTAACACAATAGAATCACCTCTTTGTCTTCATCCTCAATTCTCACACCAAGTCGAGCCAAATCAGAAACGATTTGATTAAAGACATTCACATGTTGCGCCAAATCATGATCATCCTGCATCTTCAGCCCATACAGTCGATGTTTTAGATATAGTTTAGTCGTGAAGGATTTTGACATAAACTAACTTTCCAACTTCTTCCAAATTTCATCTGGAGACGATAGATGCATGACGTGATACATGACCTCGTCTACCAAACATAATTGTATGGCGTCGCTCGCTGCTGTAATTCTTCCCAATCTTCCTTCTCCATCGATGCCGGCTTTGTAGGTCGCAAAGCCTTTAGGATCCCTTGCTGTGCCAACAGATCTTTCACCCTTGTTTGCCATAATCTAAAGTTACCCTGGCCATCGAATTTCTCAACTTCGAATTTGGCTCCTGACATCTGATACCAATTGTTGAAAAATCGGGTAAAGAAAACATAAAGAACACAAGAATTTTAACGAGGTTCAGCAATGTGCTTACGTCCTCGATGCCTTAGGCGGCGCTAGTTTTTCATTCAATATCTCATAGGTTTTTTGGTTACATCTCCTTTTATAATAAATAAACCCTGGTAAATATTTACAAAAATAACCATGTACCATAACCCATATAATCGTAACCCCCACTACGAGACTTTCTTTGTAAGGACAGATGATGTTCGCTTCACTCACTCCGCTCCATCCTCTGTCTCTTTACCGATATATTTATGAACCATGCCTAACAACAACAATGGTGAAATAAAGCAGTGCTTCAAGACTTTAGAACCTAATAACGGAAAATATTACAATTATTAGAGCTCAATCATGTATAGCCACATACAACTTATTTTATCATATATATATATATATATATATATATGCATGTATGTATAATATGAAAGTAGACGTGGCAAATAATAAAAAGTCAACAAATCAGGTTTAAAATAATTATTATCTCTCAATTTCTTTTATCAAATGCCAATGCAATTCCTTTTATTTTCCTAAATGTTGAATTGTCATCTTGTAGCTTTTGAAAGAATCAAAACCGAACATAACTTCATAACGTATCTTTATCATTTTCATTGACAGCAAAGAGGTAAGAGAACCAAAAAAAATTATTATATTAGTGAAGAAGATGATGGTGAAAGTGATAATGAATTTCTAAAATATATTATTTGATATACGTTAACAAAAAAAATTCTAAGTTCACAGCCAGGACGAAGCTAGGTGAGAGGGATAATTACTCTCTCCAAACTTTGATGGTGTAATTGGTTTTAGGCTCTTAATATTTTTAAAATCATTCATTATTTCCGCTCTCAAATTTATCAGTTTAATCATATTTTAGAATCATTTTAGTTTTAAAATGAAATTTTTAGTAACTTTTTTTTAGTTTAATTATGCTTTAAGACTCTTCAATTTTAAAATTAGTGAAATTAAATCATAACTTTTTTAAATTTTATGGTTTATTCAATTTTAAAAATCTTAATTGTTTCAAAGTTGAACAACTTGCCCTTCACATAGTTCAATCATGGCTCCGTCTCTGTTCACAGGTTAACTTAATGGTTAAGAAATTGATTTACCCACGTAGTATCATGTGTTTTAAAAAATATTTTTTAAAAATTTCTTAATTTTAAATTAACCTAATGATATTATGTGTCATTAGGTATTCGGTCATTATGTTACATTGACACTTCTATACATGTAGTATTACTAAGTTAGCACGTGATGTCATGTGGGTTTGTCATACCGTTTTAAGACATTAAATTAAAGTATTTAGAAAAATGAAGTGATTCATAAAAATATGGACTAAATTGATTATTCAATTAAATATTAAAAATATTCTTTTTTTAACATGGTATCTTTTTACAATCATCAATAAAAAATATATTTAATCTCTTTTGATCCCTCAGCACCTATTAAACATTTAATTCATGGTAGAAACAAGAAGAATACGCTATATGTAATTGCACTCAAATATATGATTGCAATAATATTGGTGCATAATAAAATAGTATTCAATCAACAGTTGCAATATAAGATAATATAATCGGTTTAACGAGTCAATGCTGCCGGACGGCACATTCATAAAATAAGAACACCTGAAAATTACCCAAAAACAAACAGTTCCATACTAGAAAAGCTTGGAAGTAGTGTTTACATCGCTCTCTACTAAAACGTGGTTCCAATGGATCTCAGCCATTCAATTGCATAACTTGAAACACAGATGGGGTCTAAAGAATCACCCAAAAGAGTTTTGATTTCTCTGCATTCTTTTATACTAGTAGAGTACTAATGTATATGTATGTGAATCATTTATACATTGAAAATCGATGATCGAGTAGTTCGTGATTATAATTGAGATCAAAATGAACGGATACGAGGGTTATAAAGATGATAGTAGGATAAGTTGGTTAGGCACCATGTGAGTGTAACTTATTTTATATTCGATATGAGGACGACTTGCGATGAGCCAACCTCAAAGGTTTTCGATTGAAACAATTTGAATTATTTTATGTAATATCTTTATACTGATTTAAAAAATGGTTTTTATAATATTTTGGGTTTGAATAACCCAAATTATTTTATTCGGCATTTTATTTCATAACATGTGAATATTTTTGGGTATGAACTGCCCATATCTGATTTTATATAAATGGTTTTATATTCAATTATATGGATGAATGGTTTTATATGCAAATTAGTAATTGATTTAGAATAAAGCCCATAGCATGAAAATGAGGGTTAGTGGTACAATGGCATGCCATGAGGTGGAGTGAATCTTAATATGTTTTTGATATAGTACCAGTGTGGATCACTCGTGGTCTGACTCGGCATACCTAAGTGGTGCACGAGGTGGAGTGATTCAGTGCATCTGATTAACTTTATGTGTATTATATGGCACCAAGATGGGTCACTCGTGGTCTGACTCGGGTGCCTTAGCGGTACATGAGGTGGAGTGATTCAGTGCAATCTGTTCTAATAATAAATTTGTATATAGCGCTCTCACTCGTTATCTGACTCGCGTACCGCATATTCTCATGATAATACAGTGGGGAAATGTTTGATATGAATAAGAAAAGTATAGATTTGAAATGATCAGATTTTGAAAAGAAAAGTATAGTTTTGCAATGATATGAACTGAAATATACAGATCTAAAATGGCATAGTACTGTCTAAATTACAGATTTTTATAATAAATTCTTATTACGAGTTAACATCCGATTTTATACATTTTTTTTATTTTATTATTGTTTTTATACGATATAGATATTATCTGTTTTATACGTTAAATATTTTATTTATTTTACTTGGTTGCTTCACTAAGTGAAAACTTAGCGTGTGAGTGTTTCACACGTAGGTGCAAGCTAGAAGGAGAAAATAGGGAGCGCATCAGTTCTACCACAAAAATCAGTAAGGACATCCTGTCTATTAATTTATTCGGTAGTGGCATGTATATCAAAGAGGTTTCTAGTTGTTCTGATTCGTTTCTCTTTAAGATATTTTTGTTTTAGTTATGAATGTTTGGTTTTACAAAGGACATTATTAATTATGAATATTTATTTATTAAATCGTAATTATTTATGATATAAATGATTTTCAAATCAGAAAGTTTTCTGACAGTTTTGTTTTAAGATATGTTTCAGTACATATATGCCTAAAATGTTATGTGAATTGAATTTAAATTTTGATATTTAAATATTAAATTATGATTTTGTGTGATTATTAGTTTTAAAATAAAGAAATACATTTTGAGATTTTAAAGAAATAAATTTTTACTAGTTTTCAATTAGTAAATGTTTCATATGACTGATGTGACATCTTTAACTCGTATATGAGAACATATATGGGTTAAGAGCGTTACAATTTTTGGTATCATAGCTATAAGTTTATCCGATTCTCAACCTAAATCAAAAAGAAAAAATGTCAAAAATATATACATGCAATTAGGATGTCTGAATTATTGGTATGGTGTGATTAAGTGATTAGATGAATGCTGATTTTGTTTTTATTAATATGGGATAGTATAAGTAAATTTGATAGTGTGATTATATAGTGAGAAATGTTAATGTTAGTGATACGATTTGATAATTCAGAAAGAAGATCGGGATTGTTTTTAATCTGAATAAACAAGAAGAAACTCTAATTTACCGTTCTAGAAAGGTTAGTGTCGTACAAAATTATTTTCATGCTGAAAAAAGAATATTCTGTCAAAGGATGAAGAGTAAATTGAGACGGGATTACAGTTCACTTAATTGGAAAACAAGGATATCAATTTAGAGGATCAAGTATGACGAGGATTATATATAAACGTAGCTTATAAGCTTGGCATGACAATAAATTGGAAATAAGGTAATAAATGTCTTTGAAATGAGAATAAACATTTTTTAATTCTCAATGGAAATAGAAAAGGATTTGAATAGGCAATGTCGCGAGAATTCTTTAAATATTTAAAAGGTAAAGGTACGATTTAAGTGATAATGATTAAGATAAGTAAGTATGTACACTTTATTTTAGTTTTGTCGAAACGATATTTTTCAAAATTATAATAAAACATATTTTTTAAATTATCTTATGATAAAAATTTAATTAAAAGTAATGTGATTTTAAAATATCTCTCGCTTCGAAAAATCTGGGATTCCCTTTAAATAAAATAAAATACGGTTTGAGGAGTCGCCACGAATATTTGATTAGGTTGTGATTGGGTACCCGAGAACATTTTATCATTTTAATAAAAATATTAATTTTAATTAAAACAACAAATTTACGATATGCGTACCAGAAAATTGAGTTCGGGAGTCGGTTATGTGTGGGGAAGGATTAGCACCCCCACAACGTCCTAAATTAGTACCTAGTCAATTAATAATTGTCTTTGCATTGAAATTTACAAGATAAAATTTAATTTAGTTTAAGATCCCTTAAAACAACATTCGTGAATGTTAGAACAAAACTAAGTAATATTTATTTATTTCCTATCGAGAAGAAACAACCTCTCGTACCTTGAGACAATCAATTCTTACTCCAATCAAAATAAATAAATATTGCGGTTTTATTGTAATATTCAAATGCACGAAATTAAACAAATTTAATTAAAATTAACAATCCTTTTATAAAGAAGAAGAATATTTGATTATTTAAAGACATCGAGATCGGACCTTAGATAATTTCTAACGATCTTTTCTCGAAGAATTTAAAGAGACGAACATTTTTTCTCTCGTTCCCAAATTTTAGGTGTAGTTAAATTTTAGGGTTTCATTTAATGCGATACATTTTCATTTTAAAATTGTTAGAAGTAGCCTTCTCATAAGTTAAGACAACCACCTCGCGTCAATTTTAAAATAAAAAGGTATTACCCTTAGTCAAAATATTTAGATCAAGTCAAGTTAGGTTGTGAGGGTATTGTATATAACAAAGAGAAAATAACCACAGTGACCAAAAATGCCTTATAATATACAAATTTAACCAACTTTTTTTGGATTTGCCAAAATGACCAACAAATTCGCAACGCAAATTCCAATTTCGCAATGCGAATATGTAAATCGCATTGCGATTTTCCAAATTCGTGTTGCGATTTTCCAAATTCGCAACACGATACTAAAATTCGCAACCCGAAAGTCTAATTTGCAACGCGAAAGTCAAATTCGCAACGCGAAAGTCAAATTCGCAACGCAAAAGTCAAATTCGCAACGAGAATTTGTAAATCGCAACACAGAAGTCAAATTCGCAATGCGAAAGTCAAATGTTTTTACGCGAAACACAATATTAATTTCGCAACACAAATGTAAACAGTATTATCGCAAATCATCTCTACCCTAAAACCCTAAAGCACAACTCAGTCCCATCTCAATCTCTCACTCTCTACGGCGACATCCGTCCCCATCTCCGATGAAATTCGTCCCCATTTCCGACGAAATCCGTCTATCTCCATCTCTCAGAGCAACCCTCACAACCATTCACGGTCAGAAATGGAAAATCAACCACCGAGGGTTAGTTTTTTAATTGTTTTTATTTTGAAATTTTTGTATTATTATTAGATTAACCATTTCACTGAGATTGCTAAATTCATTCGGTTGCTGCCAATATTGTTAAACTGTTTAGTCTTTAACCCTGTGAAGTTAGTATTTGTCTTTGTTTTGTCTTTTTGTTTTGTCTTTTTATTGAAGAAACCCTAAATCGCAACACCAAATTCGCAACGCGAAAATGAAAATCGCAACGCGAAACTAAAATAGCGTTGCGATTTTCATTTTCGCGTTGCGATTTTAAGTTTCATAAACTTCTTTTATTCTGCAAATTGAAACTTGAATGAATTGCATTTCTTCAACCAAAAAACAAAGACAAATACTAACTTCACAGTGTTGCTAATTTAAGTTTCAAGAATAAACTACTACTCTTTATGTTGTCCTTGAACCTGTACTAAACCTATATGTTGTCCTTTTAAATGTTTATATAAGTGCTTACTTCTGGAATGTTATCTGATGCATTTTGTGAACTATGATGGAATAATGACTTGGGTGAATTTCGTGCTAGTTTGAAACATATTTGGCTTTGTTTTCACTGTTTAATATCATGTCTATTTATAGTGTATAATTTGTAGTTTTTGGTATATCTAACTTGGTATGTTTATTGTTTTTGTAGAAATTTTTTTCGGCTACATTGACCTTAAGGAATAAATTAAGCCTAGCCACTAAAATTGTGTCGACGCTTACACCTCTACAAAGAAAATTGTTTGAGGATACTTGCTTCGGGCCATGGCTGAAAGTGCAACATACGGGTGGAGATGCTATGTTGACACATTTGTTTCTTCAGACCATGAATAACGATCTACCCGAGGGGGTACAACGTGGTGATGAGGAGATATGGTTTCATTTTCCTCCGACACCTGCGTATACTTGTTTTGGGCGGGAGGAGTTTTGTTTAATCATCGGTCTACGCTTCGGACACGATGATGTGTAGGTCGGTACACTAGTCATATCGCCCACCCATCATAGTTATATCGGGTTTTTCCTGAGCTGGCAAAGTCGAAGCCGAGTATACACGTCGACGACTTGAAGAGATTATTTGATAAAGATGGTTTTACTCGGATGGATGACCTTGATGTTGTCCGAGTATGCCATTTATTACTTTTGCATGCCAGATTTTTAGGCAAAGAGGGCATACAACCAATCTCCGATGACCTAATATTATTGGTAGAGGACCTAAATGCATGAAACCTATTTTCGTGGGGTTCATATCTATGGAAAGCTACCTGGAAGAAGTTGTCGTCTGCCTTTGAGGACCAAAAACGTTTGCGGGGCGATGATTCTAAATACACTTTGACAGGCTTTACTTGGGCCTTTAAGGTAAGAATTTTTATATTGTAATGTTTCCAAAATTATAATTAATTATTTAACAATTACTAATGTTTGTGTATTATATTGTTTGTAGATTTGGATATTTGAGGCTTTCCCCAGCATGCGGACATATGCGATAAAAAGATCAAATGATATTCCTAGGGATATTACCTGGAAGAGGATCCGCATGTTGGATTGGGAAGAGTTACTCCCATATATACGACGATCAATGATGTAAGTTAACACATAAATAATATCATATATAAACAAGTTATTACTAGTACAAGTTTAACTTTGTTTGAGCTTTTATATTGTTAGGAGACCAACTATCCATTACAGAGGCTGACACCCACAGAGGCTGAGCTTGCCACTGATTAGTGGCGCGCTATTAAGCGGTTTTTTGATGGGACGGATAATGAGCACCCCCTACTTCGAGAGCCATCACCTGATCGGGCCGATTATACAGCTCGACACCCGGAGCCATCACCTGATCGAGCCTATTCTCCACCTCCACCATCACCTATTCCATCACATCATCGAGCCTCTTCTCCACTATCACCTCATGATAGGAGACCGGCAAAGAGGCCACGACATTTATCTCCATGTTCTCCACCTCCATAGGATGAGTTAGGGGAATTATGTGATGAGGTCGGTGCTTTGCGTCATGAGGACGGTACTTTACGTGAAGATAATGGTGCATGGCGTGATGAGGTTCGATCTTTACGTGGTGAGGTGGATTTTTTACGCGATGAAAATGATGCTCTACGCGGTGAGGTATCTACTTTACGTGATGAGGTTGCCGCTCTACGCGAGATTGTTTCATTGTTGCAGAATAAGGTTCATACTCTACGCAATTAGGTAAATTTGTTTAATACTATACTAAAAATGCAAATAACCTTTTTTGGCATTATTTGTTTATTTACTGATTTATGTATTAATTTATTTTCAGCGGCCCGATAAGGTAGATGCTTTACGTCGAGTTTTTCTTGCACGACGGGGTTCACGCATCAGATGTCGTGCATGTGCCATTACGTCTCCGTTCACCCCACTAGTGCCAAGACTTCGTAAGAATAAGCCCGATGCACCTATCATCATTCAAGAGGTGCCTCCTATCATTCAAGAGGCCCCTCTCATCATCAAAGAACCTCTCACCGTTCAAGAGGCCCCTGTCATCGTTCAAGAGGTCCTGTCCACCGTTCAAGAGCCCGATTCACATGGCGTCATAAGTTAACATATTGATAAACCCCCTCCCGTGCCCGATATGATGGATGCGAGTTGGATTTCGTAAGTGCTACCGGCCAGTACCATTCCTCAGCAGGAGAGTGAAACACTGCCGGAAACAATTACGGATAATACCCTTTGGGCTAAGACCGCAGTTGATTTTTATCTATATGAGCGGGGAGCAAGGGGTGTTATTCTGACCTATGCCAAATCGACGATGCTATTCATTTATTTCTTGATCGGTCTTGGTGGGGTATTATATTAGGGGTTGAAGATAATGGCTACCTCGAAGGGGTGGTAAGTATTATATTTTTCTTATATTGCATTTTGATTAATTTTTTTAAATTATTAATAAATTCACTAATATATATTTTTTTTATAAAACAGCATATTGATGTATGGGTGTCACGTCTTCTAATAATAAGGAAATTGAAGAAAAGAGGTACTCGATGGACTATTATGCCGACGTCTCTTTACGCAGCTCACTTGAAGGATCAGAGAGATGCTTCATATAAGTTGGCTAATGGAAAAGCTAAACTTTATCCTACATGGTGGGAGGTCGATAAGGTTAATATTTATTTTTTTGAATATTTTAAAGGTTTTCATAAATTTTATTTGATGTGCGCAATTATTTATGATTGCAGGTGTTTATCCCTATTTTGGAACGTCGTCATTGGCTTCTCGTCGAGCTTCAACTCCCATCCCTGAAGACAATGGTATATGACAGCATGTTGAATTACATACCATTGTCTGATTTGAGAGATATTATTACAAAGGGATGGAGAGATCATTTGGCTAAATACTTGAATGCGATTGATTATTGGACAAATTCTAGAAACAAGAAGCCAAAGAAGTTCAAAATTACAATGATCAGAGAGGAGAGACTGCGCCACAAAAAACGCAGGGAGCTAGAGGGGATTGTGGTCCTCTCGTATGCTTGTGCTTGGAACATTTGATGACAGGAAGTATATAGTATCTACCTCCCACAGATAGAGATAGAGCTGTAGTAGGCTTGTGGTTTCGGCATTATATGGCCAGATCGATATATGCGAGATGTTGCCTACCTGCATCCGCGTGCTGAAAGTTGTACATAAATAATTGGTAAGTTTGAGCAAGTGTTGTTAACATATATACTCTTTAATTGGTTTGAAAATATTTGGTTAAGTACCTGGAGTAATTTGCTGTTTGTTGGTTTTAGATGTGTAGAAAGTGTTGTTTGAGCAAATGTTTGGTTTCTGCAGGTTAATCCTGAAGTGAGCTGCATGAAATGTATTTGTGCATAAACAACAGTCTGGGGTACACTTTCTTTTCTTTGTTTAATTGAATTTTACATTGAAAGTTGATTTGTTTAATTGATGAGGAAATAAGATTTATTTTTTGATTAATTGATTTGTAAAAGTTGATTTGTTGTTTCTAAAAAATTCAATCTGCATTATGTTTGAAGGAAAAAAAAGACATGTTGAAGGTAAAAATCGCAACGTGAAAGTCAAATTCGCAACGCGAAAGTCAAATTCGCAACTCGATTTTCGGTTTGCGAATTTGACTTTTGCGTTGATCGCAACATACAACATCAAGGTATATACAACATCAAACACATTCCAAGCTATAAATACAAGCTAAGGACACTTGAAGAAGCAAGAGAACAACTATCCAAAAAATCAAACACAAGAGAAAATCCCAACATGATAACAACTGAACAGATCATATCAATGTTCAAACTCAAGTTGTAGATTTTGATTTCCTTTTGCTTGGCACCATATGAGATTTGGATTTTGATTTCCTTTTGCTTGGCACCAAATGAGCTTTGAATTTTGATGAGCATCGGAAACATTTCGGACTTATGATTTGGGTGGTACTCATAAGCATTTCGGACTTATTATTTTTGTTATTATTACAAGTTGTAGCCCTCAATTATCGGGATTTTTAGTTGACATTTTTTGCATTTCTCGTATACCATCCAGATCATACGCCCGAAACGTTTTTGATGCTTTAAAGTTGACCAAAAAATACGATGGTCGGGATTTCCCTCGCGTTTAAAGTTGAAAAAAAACAATGGAAATTAGGAATAATCAATGATAAAATGCATATTGGCTTGGGCTAATATTTATAGTGGAGCCGAAATTTATATGAAATTCAAACTCAAATTGAAATTTAAATTCAAACTCCAATTACATATGAAATGAATTTGAAATGCAGTGTTAAATTGAACATGGAAATTGCATAATTGATTCATACTGTTCAAGTAACATGCTTTATGAACCATCAAGCTAAAAGACAATATTGATTGAGTTCAAAGCTGAGTTGTGAGTTGATGGGGTTGTCACACTTGTCACATGGTTGGAATAAAGTACTCACATGGAATAGATAGATTGTTTTGTTATACACAACCCATCTCATCTGAATAAAAATATACATACAATATAATCAAACCAAAACATACATACACAACAAATTTATACATAAAAATGTTCAAATAATGTACCCATAAAAAAGAAATTAATCCGATGAATAAGGGTTGTTTCTAACATTATTTTTCCAAATAATGTACTCATAACAATGTTCAAATAATGTGCCCACAACAATGTTTAATTGATTTGTTGTTTAATTTTCAATCTGCATTATGTTGAAGGTAAAAAGACCTGTTGAAGGTAAATTCGCAACGCGAAAGAAGCGTTGCGATAGTCAAATTCGCAACGCGAAAGTAAAATTTGGTTTGCGATTTCGTTTCGCGTTGCAAATTTGACTTTCGCGTTGCGAAT
Source organism: Hibiscus syriacus (assembly GCF_006381635.1). NCBI lineage: Eukaryota > Viridiplantae > Streptophyta > Magnoliopsida > Malvales > Malvaceae > Hibiscus > Hibiscus syriacus. The sequence continues at coordinate 6,277,601 of NW_024062800.1, read as the reverse complement.
TTGACTTTCGCGTTGATCGCAACATACAACATCAAGGTATATACAACATCAAACACATTCCAAGCTATAAATACAAGCTAAGGATACTTGAAGAAGCAAGAGAACAACTATCCAAGCAATCAAACACAAGAGAAAATCCCAACATGATAACAACTGAACAGATCATAGCAATATTCAAATTCAAGTTACTAATGAATGTCTAACTGAAAATGTATGCATTCACACATAAAATACACATAATACAACGTTTGCATTTAAAAATCACCTAAGTTAATAAGTCTCAAAAGGTAAATCCGGTTGTGGTTGGGATTTTGATTTTGATTGCGATTTTGATTTCCTTTTACTTGACACCATATGAGCTTTGGATTTTGATGAGGATCCATTTTTTGGTAGAGGAAAAGATAATTGTGATGGCACTGGTGATCCACAAGTCAACCTTGTATGACCACTTTCCTTGCACCGACTACATGTCAATATCCTCTTCTCTTCACCCTTAGACGGTATATGATCGTGATTTTTTTGTCAGCCAGGTGTCTGCTGTCCATGACTGGTGGCAAAACTGTTTGTAAGTCATCTGGTATGTCCCACTCAGAAGGATGTGGACATGGGTATAAAATCTCGACATAAGTCTATCGATATACTTCTGTAGTGTAGCAATCCATAGCGTATGCGCTTGAATCATATTGGTTTAGATGAAGAGCAACTTTTATAACATGGCCACTCGGATAACCAGATGTTTGTCATTTCTTACAACTACACGTCTTTGCGTTTAGATCGACAAGCCCATTTAAGTTATTATCTAATACTTCAAACAAAGTGTTTGAACATGGTTCAACTCTCCAGGACGTTGACTTTACAACACGTTTCGTTATCTTTTTTTCAGTCCATGGTGTAACACGACGTTTCAATGTTCCTGTAAATTTAAATAAATAATACTTAGTAAAATATATGATAAGTTACGAATTTAAAGAAATAATACCTGCATGGTTTCTTTTCTTGTAGTACCACTGGTCAATAGAGGCTCGAAAAAACTCCATTAACATAGTAATGGGTAATTTCCGGGAATGACAACTTAGAGTGCTGATTGATTATGCACTATTAGACGTCATGAAACCATATCTTGCTCCAAGTTGATGTACTCTTGACCATCTTTCAAACCCGACATCTTCCAGTGTTTGAGCACATTGAGGCAAAACACGTCTTAAACAATTTATATGCTTATTAAAATCCACTTCCTGATAAGCTTTTACAGCCTTCTAGTATGTCCATTTGTGATTTTTTATACCAGCAGACCTTGATTTTAGATTTATGTACAAATGAACACCACAAAGTCCATGAAAAACATCTGGGAAACACCTTCTAACAGCGTTGTCAATTGAGTTTGCCCTATCAGATATGATTGTCAGATTGCTAATAGGACCTATGCAATCCCTAAGATGCCCCATAAACCATGTCCATGAATCAGAGGTTTCAGATTTGCCAACCCCGTAAGCTATTGGCAGTATCCCATTGTTAGCATCCATGGCTACTGCTAATAAGTTTACTACAAGGTATCGACCTTTCAAATGTGCTCCATCAACTATAATAACTGGGCGCATACAAGTAATAAACGAACGAATCTACAAAATCATATACACAAGAAATATAATCATTTAAATATGAAATACATGCAACTAACAAAAATGAGTCAAAAAAATTATAATTATTTACTAATCGCAGTACCAATGGCGATAAACAACAACTCAAAGCGTCCATCTCCATCTGTTTTGATATGAGTTACCGACTCAAGATTTTTCAGCTTTAAATTGTGACAATAAGCCGACAGTTGGGCAAACGATGCTTCTGGCGACCCCCTCAACAATTCCAAGGCATAACATTTGGCTCTCCAAGCTTGAGAATATGAGATACTAATCTTGAACCGAGCATTCATGTTAGTCATAATTTCATGTTCCCGATATACCCTTCCATTCAAAAACATTAACTCAGCCAGAAAATCACCCAACACCTTTTTGTTTGCCTGTCTATGGTGAGGAAAAACTTGGGTTCTTGAACATGTATGTTTATCAATAAAAGTGCTAACTTGAAACATTTCACAATCTTTTATCCTCTTTGCAATCATACGCCACGTACAGTTTTTGTCAATCATACACCTTGTTTCGAAACAATCTTTTCTTGATTTGTTAACTCTTAGTTGATAGCCATCTTCCACACATTTCGTATACAAAGCTATCTTCAAGTCTTCCTTTGTATCAACACAATCATCTTTCTTGATACGAATAACTTTTGTGTAACAATCAACTGATATCTTTACCAACTCTTCTTCCGGTTTCTGAAGTAATTCTGGCATATTCCAGTTATACTCCCGTGGCATTTTTTTCTTTTTCCTTTCTTATTTTTCTTCTTCTTCTTCTTTTTCTTCTTCAGGGTTATATGAATTACAGAATGGATGTTCAACATGTTCATTCATAGTCGTAACTTCCTCCTCATTATCATCAACAACATCTTCCTCGACAGTGGCTGTTTCATCATCAAAATTCGGGTATTGACCAATATCAAAATCATTACATACAGGGTCTGTTTCTTCTTCCATCACAACATCAAAATCCGAGTATTGACCAAGATCAAAGTCTGGGTATTGACCAAGATCAAATTTCGAATACTGACTAGTACTCACAATTTTTTCTGTTGGCTCATAATCGTCTAACTGGTCAATACGAAAACCAGAATTTGGTGCTGAAAGTTGATTGGGATTTGGATTAGGAAAAGGTTGTGGGTTTTGAGATTGTGTTTGATATTGTGTTTGGTATTGGAAATGTGGTGAAACAAAATTTTCTTGGTGATGAAATTGTGGTGGAACCATTAAATTTTGGGTTGAAGAACTTAGTTGATTACTACCCGCTACTAACACAACTTCACTACTTCTAGGTTCAACAACATACAATGTAACATCATCTCCTTGAGAAACACTAATGTAAGCAATGAATCGTTCAACATCTTCATTGTCGGTTAACAAATAAACTTTAGATTTTCTCAGATAAGATAGCCTAAATCCACTTAGAGGCTCTAAATTCAATTTCTTTGCAACACGTAACATTAGAGTTTCATAAGTTAACTTTTTTAATGACAGTTTTAGTTGAAGATTTATGGATAAAGGCACATATTGTAAAACACCATGAACATTCTCCCATGACCCTCCAAAACACAAATCTATCTAAACATGATCAACATTAGATGATTTCATTCTAAAAATTGTAAATTAATTTACTAAACAAACGAGATAAATATCATCACTAACTTAGAGAAAAACATACATTTATTAAGTTGATAGTTGATAATTTGGGAGATAAATCATTGAAAAATTATATAGAAATAAAATTATGTAAAAAAAAATAGAGATGGGGAAGGATGTCGTTGGATATAGGAACGGATGTCGCTGGAGAGAGTGATAGATGGAGATGGAATGAGTTGCGATTTAGGGATTTAGGTTATGAGTTACTGTTGCTGCGTTGTTATATACCCAAAACATTTGTGTTGCGAAACTAAAACCTGTTGCGAAATTAAATTCGCGTTGCGAATTTGAAATTCAGTTGTGAATTTGACTTTCGCGTTGTGAATTTGAAATTCAGTTGCGAATTTGACTTTCGAGTTGCGAATTTAGAAAATCGCAATGCGATTTACATATTCGCGTTGCGAAATTGGAAACTGGGTTACGAATTTGTTGGTCATTTTGACAAATCCAAAAAAAAATTGATTAAATTCATATATTATAAGGCATTTTTTGTCACTGAGGTTATTTTCTCTATAATAAATACAAAGAACAGTGCTTATATGCATTTGTGCCATATGGAAAACGATGACAATAAATGGCGGGGGACACCTGTACATTATAAGACAAAATTATGAATAGCTATGTCTATTTGCTGTGCACCACACATAACCTTGGAAAGCAAAGAACTTAAAATGCACATGAAATATATAACCACATGTTTACTGGACATATGAGTACGCACCATTACAATTAAGTAAAAAGAGGTAAAATAATAATAACAGCTAATTAAAAGAGGAAATTAGGGACATGGATGAATTTGGGCATCGAACATGAAGATCATCAGAAAATTAAAAATAACAATCGCATATCAAAGAGGACTAAAATGAAATTTAACAAAACTACAAGAACTAGAATTAGCGTAAAGAGCTTCAGAAAAATAAAAATAACAATCACATATCAAGGAGGACTAAAATGGAATTTAACAAAACTACAAGTATTAGAATTAGCGTAAACCGCAAACATGCGTAGGACTAAAATAAAAATTAGATAAAATCACATTCTAAATGTAAAACAACATGAGATTAAGAACACTGTAACATAGGACGAAATAGTAATGCGCGTGGAATATGAAGACAAAAAACAATTTGAAAGCTAGATTCGAGAACTAAAGCGCAACAGATTTAAACTAGAAGGGGCTCTCACGCAACTAACCCCACCCAACCGGACATAGACTACCTGGCCTCCCCAAAACGTTGCCGTTTTGGCAGTGCTATATGTAGGATATTTTGGGTGAATGTTTACCCTAGCCACCATTATGCTTTTCCTTTCTATTTCCCTAAATGTTTCCCCTGCGCCGCTTCTCTCAACCCTCTCCCTCTCTTGGCTCGACCGAGAGCCACAAAGGCCTCACGACCTCACTGGTCACCGTAAATCGGTAGCCACCCTTACTCCGGTCGCTGCCTAGCACGATTGAAAAGCCCAAAATACCACCGAAATCGACCTAAAAGCCTTTACTTTCTCTCTATCCTCTTCTCACGGCCGAACCTCCTCCAAGAGCTTGCCACCACCATAAATCAGTGTCTTTCGCCTCTCCGAACGCCACCAACGGTGGTCGATTGAACTTGAATCTAGCCCTAAAACAAAACCTAAGCCCTCTCCTTCCTCTTCTAACCCAAAACAGAGAAGAAAAGAAGCTAACACAACCCCCTTCTAAGCGAGCAGCCGGCGAGGCCTCGATTCCTCAACTTACGAAGGACGACAGACCCCTTCTTGACGTCAAGACCTCAACTACTATAGCTAAAGGTAATAAGAACCGAGCCCCCCCCCCTTTCTTAATACTGCTTTCAGTCCAAAACCAAAAGAAAGTGGAACAAAAAAACGAACCTTGGAGAAAAGAAAAGCTTCCGGTATAATGTTTTTGCTTTTTTTTCTCTAAATATTACATTGCGTTTTCAATGGGGGTCGAGGAGGCTCTTACAAAAATGCTCTCTTTTTCTTTTTTTCTCCTCCCCTTTCTCTTACAAATCGACCCAAAAATTGAATAATCCCCTTTGAATAATCCCCACGAGTCCTGCCAAATTCATACTAGGCCGTTGGGGTCTGCCAACATTGTTTGCAGGTATTGACAGAAGCATGAGTGGACCACTAGTTTTGTGACTTGTTGGTGAGGCTGTCGTGGAGCAGGGGTCACGAGACCAGCGATGTGTTTTCGTTGAGTGCCTGCTTGGACTACCAACGGGAGAGCGTGGTATTGGAACGTGGCTTGTTGTGTGCTGCTCACGTGGGAATAGAGGTGCTGGAATGTTCACACATGGGTGAGGGATCACACGAGCTGCTGGGAGGACTTGGGAACACTGCTCGATGGCCATGGTTCAAGCTGATGAGGCATAAGAGAGCACATGTTTTGTTGTGGAGCTACTGGCGTGTGCTGAGGCATCAACGTTCTGCCAGGGTTATTAACCCGGGAAAAATTAGGTTATTACAAGTTTGAACAGAATTCTTCATTAAAATTTTCAAAGGACAATATATTAGAATTTGAAGCACTGGATGAAAATTCATCGCTTCAAAAAAGTTTATATAAGGTAATAGTTATTGGACAAAGATTAATAGAATTTCTTGTAAAGCCTAGCTGCAGAAGAAGTTGAGAGTGAGATAAGGATTTCTTTGATTTGCCTCAAAGTAGTAATTAGTCACCAAAGAGTTCAATCGGATTGGAAGAAAAAGAGAGAAAATAAATATCAGTTTCAGGATAAAGTGTTATTGAAGTGGAAAAATATTTCAATTTCAATAACAAGAAAAGTAAGCGTCGTAAGGTTTGGTTTAGATCTTCTATGTGTTTCTATACAAAAGGATATTAAGGTTTGAAGGAGTTTGGTTACAAAAATAAGTTATAAGGATGCTAAAGTAAGAAGTGAAGTATGAGAATTCAAGTATTGTTAACTGAAAAATGTTCCCTGAAATAAGTAAAGGGTTAGGATAATTACATAAGAATATGATGGATGCTTGAAAGGTGATACAATGATCCGTTGAACCAGGTGCGTGTGGAAAATCCGAGGATGAATTTTCTTAAGGGGATGAGAATTGTAATGTCCCGAAAATTTTAACAAGTGACTAAATTATAAATTTTGAAAGTTGTTGGTTAAAGTATAAAATTAGAAAAATTTAGGAATTTAAATTGTAATTTGAAAAAGTTATATATTTTAGTCCCATAAATGGATAGTTTACCTTAAAAGATGGATTTTTATGCCTATCAAATTTTCGATTCGAAATTTGTAGAAAACGCTATTAATCAGTAAAGTTTTGTAAAATAATCAGATATCCGGATCGAATAAAAAATTTACAAAAATTTGAAGGATGGTAGTAAAATGTTAAAAATGTTATTTTTAATGCCTAGGAATTAAATTGCAAGTTTTTGGAGATTTAGTGCTGAAATTGCAAGATTAATGTACTAATTTGGAAATATAATGAAATTAGTTGAGTATGATGGTTGTTAAGGATTAAAGTGAATAGTAAGGACCAATTTGACAAGTTTTGAAATATGGGGGGTTTAATTTGAAGAAATGCGTAATTGTGGGTTAAATGTTAAATTTTGAAATGTTAAGTGATTTAAGGTTGAGAATTATTATTTTCAAGGACTAGGAAGGTTTTTTTTTGCAAGAGTTGAGTAAAATTGATTTAGTTATTGAAATTAGCATCGAATATTTATTTACCGTATTTTATCAGATTGTATACGAATATGTATTTAATAAGTTCGTTAGACACTTACGTATGTTCTAAATTGTTTATGCTGGATAAATCATTTTTAATTAGGCCGTGAGTGAAATCGAGAACAAAATGAGCAAAAAGAAAAAGGAACGGAGTTCAAGAGTGAATTTGGTTAAGGTTGATTTAGATTTCGGGGTAAAAAATAGTATTGAATGTTCCTTAGTCAAATTTTTAGAATTACGATTCGAATTTAATTTTATTATAATAGTGCGAGTACTAATGTATGTGAATCGTTTATATGTTGAAAATCGATGATCGAGTATAGTTAGTGATTATAATCGAGATCAAAATGAATCAGATAGGAGGGTTATAAAGGTGATTGTAGGATAAGTTGGTGGGGCACTAGGTGAGTGCAACTTACTTATTTTATATTCGATATGAGGATGGCTTGAGATGAGCCAACCTCGAAGGTTTTCAATTGAAACAATTTGAATTATTTTATGAAATATTTTTATATTGATTTACTAAATGGGTTTTTATATGATTTTGGGTTTGAATAACCCAAATTATTTTGTTCTGTATTTTATTTCATAACATGTGAATATTTTTGTGTATGAACTGCCCAGATCTGGTTTTATATAAATGGTTTTATATTCGATTATATGGATGAATGGTTTTATATGCAAATTAGTAATTGATTTAGAACAAAGCCCATTGTATAAAAAATGAAGGTTAGTGGTAAAATGGCATGCCATGAGGTGGAGTGAATCTGAATATGTTTTGATATTGCACCAGTGTGTATCAGTCGTGGTCTGACTCGACGTACCTTAGTGGTGCACGAGGTGGAGTGATTCGGTGCATCCGATTATCTTTATATGTGCATTATATGGCACCAAGATGGGTCACTCGTGGTCTAACTCGAGTTTCTTAGTGGTACACGAGGTGTAGTGATTCGGTGCAATCTGTTCTGATAATAAATTTGTATATAGTGTGCTCACTCATTATCTGACTCGCGTACCGTGTATTCTCATGATAATACTATAACATCCAAAATACAGGGCTAGTGACTAAAATGTAAAATTTGAAAACTTTATGCTCAATTTTGAAATAAGTTAAAAGTTTAGGGATTTAATTGGAAACTTTGAGAGTAGGATTGATTAGTAAAGATGGAAAAAAAAAGGAAAATGTTCATTTGGCAAGAAAGATTTTTATCTTTCCTTGGTGGGCTATAAAACACGTGGGGATTAGGAGGAAAAAGGAAAAAAAGTCTGGAGAATGGGTGGAACTATCTTCTTCTTCTTCTTCTTCCCGTGTCACCTTGAATAAGGTAAGTTGGTCTCAAGTTAAAATTTCCTTTCATTTTTAAATTGGTTTTGATTCTAGAGATTATAGAAAAGCTTAAGGGAGGCTTTAGATTACTTAAAACTTAAAGAAGGATAAGTTATGGAAGATTGAATATAAAGAGTTTTTAAGTGAATTGTTGAAAAAGAGGTTGTTAATGGATTTAGAAGTCATATTGGACTTGTCAAAGGTATAATTAAGAAGTATGAAGTGATAGAAATGAATTTAGAACATGTTGATTTATTGGCTTGATTATTGAATTCAAGTATGTATGTGGGATATTGAATATTAGGATGAGTTAAAGTGATCTAAGTTGATTAGAATAAGTGTAGTTAAGCTTAAAGAACTTAAATGAGGTTCTAGTATAAGATATAAGTAAGTTTGGGTGAATTTTCGAGTTAAAAATATGAATTCTAGGCATGAGGTATCGATACTTCCAAGAGAAAAGGGTCAATATTTGAGAGAGGGTATCGATATCATATAAATGAGTATCGATACCATAAGGCAGAAATTTATAAATTTTTCATGGGGTATCGATACCTAGGAAGGTAGTATCAATACCAAGGGTACCGATACCATAAGATAAATATTGGTACCAGTTTTGAAATAAGGATTTCGAATTCAAAATGGGTATCGATACCCAGGCTTTGCATCGATACCACAGCTAGGGAAGTATCGATACCCTACATGGGCACTGATACTGCTCCAAGTAGAAAAGAGAATTAAGCCTTTCTTTTGGTGTAAGAAATTAAGGATCGAATTATAATAATTGGAATGTTGATATGTATATTATATGTATGATTGTGTAGATATCTATCGAGAGTGAAGTCCGGACAAGTCAACAAGTATTAGTCATCGAGAAAAAGATAAGAGATCAGTATTGACTAGTGAGGCCAGGTGAGTGCATATTAGATAGTATATGATGTTTAAAGGAAATAAGATTTGTGTCAAGTCTATTTCCTATAGTAGAATACATGAACTCATTAATATGAGCATATGTTTGACATGATATATGCGTGTTATTGATTATTGCATATGTTATATGATATACGTGAGTACATGTTAGTTAATTGTGAATGAGTATAAATGATATAAGTGATGATATAAAATCTGTTATAAGATATATGATATGAACATAAGAGATCATATGAACATGGGATATGTGATTATGAATGAAATGATATGAGTTATATGAAAATAAGTAATGTGTTTACATGATCATAAGATATGAGACATGACATGAGATATATGAGAGAAAGTATATTTGATATATGAATGTGTATATGTGACAAACATAAAAGACAATGCCCATGTTATTTTCTATAAGAGCTAGGGGTATAGTTGGTATGCCAAGAGTCGAGGGTTCTACGTGGTTCTTCAGGACATATATGTAATCCTTTGGAGCATATATGTGGTACTTCGGTACACTTATTTGGTCCATTGGAATATGTATATGGTTCTTAAGGAGGGGTCATTCGGGACATATGTGCTATATATGGTCCTTCGGGACAAATTCACATGCCACTCAGTAGATTTTATACGAGTTGTGGTGACAACATGTGCACAACCTCTATGTACTCACATATCTTTAGTTTTCACATGTGTACATGGGTTAATACAAAGATAACAACTAATACCATATATGTGCTTTATATACTTATGATATATGAGATGAATTATAAAATTATATGATGATATGTGTATTGTTTGGTTAAGAATGTTAGGTATAAGAGATATGAATGATAACAATGCTAATAATGATAAGAATAATAAAAGGATAATAAGATGATATGTATATATATGTATTTATATTTTAATGTATAATGTGTTTTATAGTTTAATATGATTACATGAAGTGTGCATAGTAGGAATTTAGTAATGAGATGTTATAGTTAAGTTTATTTATGCCTCACTGAGTCATCGACTTAGCTTGTGAGTCTTTCACACGTAGGTTCCGGGAAGCAAGAAGAGAAGCTAAGGGGAGCAAGGCAGGTCAGATTCTCCTTTCCAAAGATCAGATCAAAAATGTATTTGAATACATGTATTTTGTTACATAGAATGTAGTTGGCATGCAGTCTAAATATTATAATTATATAAGCTTTGATTTGTTTTGTAAAACCAATTGATTTAATTAATACAAAATATTCATTTTCTTGAATTGTGTAGTTAAATTTTAGTCAATTTGTTAAGAAAAACATTTTGAAAAGTCAATGTGACACCTCGGACTTGGATCCGGGTCGGATACGGGTTGAGGGTATTACATTTAATGGTATCGGAGCTAAGGTTTAGCCAATTCTAGGCTTAAACCGAAGTTAAATGAGTTTTAAAATTTGTACATGTCAATCCAAAGTGAATTTTTTTTATCTGATAGTTTAAGGAGTATGATGTCTTGCTAATAGAATAGTAGGGTTATGTTATATGAGATGTCTAGCCATAAGAATTTTCGAAGAAAAGTGAGAGGTGATGAACCTGATGGTGGTAGTTATTCACTGCCCTGGCCAGACAGGATGAAGAGTGGACACCTCAAAGAACATCTTTGTAAAAGTTAATGATTTGCTTTCAGAAGATTGAAAACGTATTCGAATAGTGTTAGAGTATCTCCATTGTTTCGAAGTAGAAAAGTTAGATGAAGTAGTTTAGTTACTATACAGTTGAGTTAAAGTATAGTGAACATATGTTATCATGAGAGTAATAGAAGATTCAGTGATGTGGACATTGTTTCAGAAGAGTTTAAGAATGAATACATCGGCGATTAGTTTAAAAGATAAAGGAAGTTGGAATGTTGAGTTTGAATAAAGGAAATTGCATGGTGTATGAGAAAGGATCTGAATTTGATAAGTTAAGTAAATTATTGATGGGTTAATTCTGACTGGAAATAATGTATATGAATGATTCAATTAAGGTTTACGTTCTAGATTGGAAGAACAGGTGTTGATTAACAAAGTTATGTGATAGTAAATGTATTAGAGTTAAAGGATTAGAAAATGATGTCAGGGTAAACTAATCAAGTATGGTGTGGATTTGGGATATAATTATGTATTTTGATCATTGAAATATGAGGTAGTAAAGGAGATAAGGATTTTATGTTTAAAGGAAGTTAAAGATTGATAGAAAAGTTTAAGATGATAAAAATGGATATGTGTATGGTGATTCGAATAAGGATTTTGGAAAGAATAAGGTTGGTGCAAGTAGTGTTCACTATCAGAGTTATAAAAATGCGATAAAGGTTGTTGATCATGAATAAGTATAAGTGATATGAAAGGAGCATGGGAGCATAAGGGAAAAAGATATGATTTATGATACAAGGAGATCTTGTTTTGTAGAGGAATAAATAGATAAGGAAATTAAATGAAAAAGGGAATTTAAAGGACCAAGTATGATAAAGGTTATGTTGAGATATAGATTATAAGTTGATTAGAAGTAAGAAAAGATTCTTCAGATGATGTGAAAGATTGTTTGATTCTGCAAAGTGTATGTCTTAATCATCTATGATAAAGATTTAAGGTTGTTTTTCTTACTAAAGTAGACATAATCAGAGAGATAAGAATTTAGTTATATGAATTAAGTAAGTTTGAATACAGTTGAAGGATTATATTTTTTTCTCTGATTAAATTGTTAAAGATAAGAGTGTTATCTTTTAGATGATAAAAAAATATGAGTATTGTACTTTGGATGAATATGGTATAAAAACAAAAGGTTTGGTTATTATGGTAAGGTAATTAGAGATTAATAAATGAAGCAAATTGACTCATGATTTTGAATGGAAAAGATTGAGGTTACAAGTTATTGTCTATATGATAAGTGGTATGATATGGATGTATAAAGGAAAAAAATAATGGAAGAATTAAAGAAATGAAAGCCCAATTTATTAATGATAACACGAAAGATTAAATTGAGGAGGCAACATGAGAATATGAATAGGATATGTGTAGCCAGTATTTTCATCTATTGGTGCAGTGAAAAATTCGTGGACGAATTTTCTTAAAGGAGGGGAGATTTGTAACATCCCAAATACAGGGCTAGTGACAAAAATGTAAATTTTGAAAACTTTATGCTCAATTTTGAAATAAGTTAAAAGTTTAGGGATTTAACTGGAAATTTTATGAGTAAGATTGATTAGTAAAGATGGAAAGAAAGAAGGGTAATATGGTAATTTGGCAAGAAAGATTTTTATCTTTCCTTGGTGGGCTATAAAACACATGGGGATTAGGAGGAAAAAGAGAAAGAAAAGTCTAGAGAATGGGTTGAGCTATCTTCTTCTTCTTCCCGTGTCACCATGAATAAGGTAAGTTGGCCTCAAGTTAAGATTTCCTTTCATTTTTAAATTGGTTTTGATTCTAGAGATGATATAAAAGCTTAAGGGAGGCTTTAGATTACTTAAAACTTAATGAAAGATAAGTTATGGAAGATTGAATATAAAGATTTTTTAAGTGAATTGTTGAAAACGAGGTTGTTGATAGATTTAAAAGTCATATTTGACTTGTCAAATGTATAATTAAGAAGTATGAAGTTATAGAAATGAATTTGGAACATGTTGATTTATTGGCTTGATTATTGAATTCAAGTATGTATGTGGGATATTGGATATTAGGATGAGTTAAAGTGATCTAAGTTTATTAGAATAAGTGTAGTTAAAGGAGGTTCTAGTATAAGATATAATTAAGTTTGGGTGAATTTTTTAGTTAAAAAGATGAATTTTGGTTATTAACGTATTATATAATATGCATATTATATGTATGATTGTGTAGATATCGATCGAGAGTGAAGTCCAGACAAGTCAACAAGTATTAGTCATCGAGAAAAAGATAAGAGATCAATATTGACTAGTGAGGCCAGATGAGTGCATATTAGATAGTATATGATGTTTAAAGGAAATAAGACATGTAACAAGTCTATTTCCTATAGTAGAATGCATGAATTTATTAATATGAGCATATGTTTGACATGATATATTTGTGTTATTGGTTATTGCATATGTTATATGATATACGTGAGTATTTGTTAGTGTAATTATGAATGCGTATAAATGATATATGTGATGATATAAAAATCTTTTATAAGATATATGATATGAAAATAAGAGATCATATGAACATGGGATATGTGATTATAAATGAAATGATATGAGTTATATGAAAATAAGTAATGTGTTTACATGATCACATGATATGAGACATGACATGAGATATATGAGAGAAAGTATATGTGATATGTGAATGTGTATATGTGAAAAACATAAAAGATAATACCCATGTTATTTGTTATGAGAGCTAGGGGTATAGTTGGTATGCCAAGAGTTAAGGGTTCTACGTGGTCTTTCGGGACATATATGTAATCCTTTGGAACATATATGTGGTACTTCGGTACACTTATTTGGCCCATTGGAATTTGTATATGGTTCTTAAGGAGTGGTCATTCGGGACATATGTGTTATATGTGGTCCTTCAGGACATTTCTACGCGGTCCTTCGGGACAAATTCAAATGCAATTTAGTGGATTTTATACGAGCTGTGGTGACAGCGTATGTGCACAACCTCTATGTACTCACATATCTTTAGTTCTCACATGTGTACATGGGCTAATACAAAGACAACAACCAATACCATATATGTGTTGTATATACTTATGTGATATGAGATGAATTATAGAAATTATATGATGATGTGTGTATTGTTTGGTTAAGAAAGTTAGGTATAAGAGATATGAATGATAACAATGCTAATAATGATAAGAATAATAATAAGGATAATAAGATGATATGTATATGTATGTATTTATGTTTAATGTATAATGTGTTTTATAGTTTAATATGATTACATGAAGTGTGCATAGTAGGAATTTAGTAATGAGATGTTATAGTTAAGTTTATTTATGCATCACTAAGTCATCGACTTAGCGTGTGAGTGTTTCACACGTAGGTTCCGGGAAGCAAGAAGAGAAGCTAAGGGGAGCAAGACAAGTCAGATTCTCTTTTCCAAAGATTAGATCAGAAATGTATTTGAATACATGTATTTTGTTACATAGAATGTAGTTGGCATGTAGTCTAAAGATTTGAAAGCTCTGATATCTTTTGTAAAACCAATTGATTTAATTAATACAAAATATTCGTTTTCTTGAATTGTGTAGTTAAATTTTAGTCAATTTGTTAAGAAAAAACATTTTTAAAAGTCAATGTGACACCTCAAACTTGGATCCGGGTCATATACGAGTTGGGGGTGTTACAAATACAGTTGGAAAATGTCTGATATGAATAAAAAAGTATGGATTTTAAATGTTCAAATTTTAAAAAGAAAAATACAGTTTTGCAATGATATGAACTGAAATAGAAAAATACAAATCTAAAATGGCATAATATAGTATGAATTACAAATTTTTATAACGAGTTAACATATGATTTTATACACATTTTATTAATGTTTTTATACGATATAGATACTGTCTGATTTATACATTAATTTTTTTTATTTTACTTGGTTGCCTCACTAAATGAAAACTTATCGTGTGAGTGTTTCACACGTAGCTGCAAGCTAGAAGGAGAAAATATGGAACACATCAGGATCATTTTCGAGGAATCAGTTCTACCACCAGAATCAGTAAGTAAGGACATCCTGTCTATTAATTTATTTGGTAGTGGCATGTATATCAAATAAGTTTCTAGCCGCTCTGATTTGTGTCTCTTTAAGATATTTTTTTAAGTTATGAATGTTTGGTTTTACAAATGACATTATTAATTATGAATATTGGTTTATTAAATCGTAATTATTTATGATATAAATGAGTTTCAAAGCAGATAGTTTTCTGACAGTTTTATTTTAAGATATGTTACATTACATAACTGCCTAAAATGTTATCTGAATTGAATTTAAATTTTGATATTTAAATATTACATTATGATTTTGTGCGATTATTAGTTTTAAAATAAAGAAATACATTTTGAGATTTTAAAGAAATAAATTTTTACTAGTTTTCAAATAGTAAATGTTTCGTATGACTAATATGATATCTTTGACTTGTATACGAGATCATATATTGGTTAAGGGTGTTACAATTTTTTGTATAAGAGCTGGAGGTTTAGCTGACTTTTAGCCTAAACCGAAAAGAAAAAGTGTCAAAAATATATACATGCAATTAGGATGTCCAAATTATTGATATGGTGTGATTAAGTGATTAGATGAATGCTGTTTTTTTTTTATTAATATGGGATAGTATACAAGTAAATTTGATAGTGTGATGATATAGTGAGAAATGTCAATGTTAGTGATACGATTTGATAATTTAGAAAGGAAGATCAAGACCATTTTTAATCTTAATAAACTAGAGTAAACTCTAGTTTAACATTTCTAGAAAGGTTAGTGTCGTACAAATTTTCTTCATGCTGAAAAAGGAATATTCTGCCAATGGGTGAAGAGTAAATTGAGACGAGATCACAATTCACTTAATTGGAAAACAAGGATATCAAATTAGAGGATCAAGTATGACATGGGTTATATATAAGCGTAGCTTATAAGCTTGGCATGACAATAAATTGGAAATAAGGTAATAAATGTCTTTGGAATGAGAGTAAACATTTTTTAATTCTCAGCAGAAATAGAAAAGGATTTGAATAGGCATTGACGCGAGAATTCTTTGAATATTTAAAAGGGAAAGGTTTGATTTAAGTGATAGTGATTAAGATAAGTAAGTCTGTACACTTTATTTTAGTTTGAATGGAATTCTTCATGAAAAAGTTCAAAGGACAATGTAGTATAATTTGAAGTAATGGATGAAAAGTCATCACTCCAGAAAAGTTTATATAAGGTAATAGTTATTGGACACAGATTAATAGAATTTCTTGTAAAGCCTGTTGATTTGCCTCAAAGTAGTAATTTAGTCACCAAAGAGTTCAATTGGATTGGAAGAAAAAGAGAGAAAATATATATATCATTTTAAGGATAAAGTATTATTGAAGAGGAAAAATACTTCAGTTTCAATAACAAGAAAAGTCAAGTGATGTAAGGCTTGGTTTAGATCTTCTATGTGTTTCTATAAAAAAAGGAGATTAAGGTTTGAAGGAGTTTGGTTACAAAAAGAAGTTATAAGGATGCTTAAGTAAGAAGTGAAGTATGACAATTCAAGTATTGTTAACTGAAAAAGTTTCGTTGAAATAAGTACAGGGTTAGAATAATTACATAAGAATATGAAGGATGTTTAGAAGGTGATACAATGATCCGTTGAAACAAGAGCGTGTGGAAAATTTGAGGACGAATTTTCTTAAGAGGAGAAGAATTGTAATGCCCCCAAAATTTCAACAAATGACTAAAAATATAATTTTTGAAAGTTGATGGTAAAAGTATAAAGATAGAAAAGTTTAGGGACCTAAAGTATAATTTGAAAAATTATATCTTTTTGTCCCATAAATAGACAGTTTACCTTACAAGAAGGATTTTTATGTCTCTCAAATTTTCGATCAGAAATTTGTAGAAAACTTTATTAATCAATAAAGTTCAGTAAAATAATTGGATATCCGGATCGAATAAAAAATTTACAAAAATTTGAAGAATGGTAGTGTGTTGTTAAAAATGTTGTTTTAGTATTTTTTAATGTGATGAATTCGAAGTGGATCAGTCAAATTAAAATAATTTACCATGTTTTAGTGAAATAGTGGAATTTAATGATTAAATTGGATTTTTTTGGAAAAGTGAAAGGGTAAAGTGAAAAATTTAGAGATGAGATTTTTATAGTTATTTATTAATATTAAAATGGAGATGAAATAATGGCATGGAAGTAAGAAATTTTTTTCCAGCTTCTGAACGTCCTCCACAGCTAAGTTAAGAAAAGCTTTGTTTTCAATTTTTGTGCCATTTTAATTAGAATTAGGACTTAAGTGTTAAATAAGAAATCTTTCTTCACTAAATTCTCTACAAATTGATACAAGTATATCCTTGTTTCATGTTGAAATGTGAAAATGGGTTTTTTATGGTGGATGAAGGGAAGAGAGAAATCAATGAAATAAGATTGGATTTTGATGTAGGGAGTGTTATGGAAGCATAAACAACCATAAAAGTTGATTAAAAATCATTAAGGGACTAAGTTGAAAGCATTCAGTCATGGTGGGTTTGAATGAAGAAATGTTGATTTTGGTTTGTTTTTGTTATGGGGATGATTAGAGTGAATGGAAATGAGTTGTAGGTGATGAAACCAAGCTTAAATCAAAGTTGGAGACCGTTAAGGAATGTATCCAAAACTTTCGGCCATGGAGAAAAAAATTAGGAATTTTTTTTATAAAAATTTCTTTTGGGTTTAAATTAGATGGAAGGATGATTTCATAAGGTTTGGATTATGTTTTGGATTAATGTTAAGCTCAGAGGATCTTTTTGCAAGTTTTGAGAAATTGGAGGATTGTAAAGTAAATGTTAAAAATTAAGGTACCATGCTGGAAATTATTGGGATGATGAAATGTTGAATTTGGTAGATTTGGAAGTTTTTGGAAATTTAGTGCTGAAATTGCAAAAGTGCAAGATTAATGTACTAATTTGGAAATATAATTAAATTAGTTGAGTATGATGGTTGTTAAGGATTAAAGTGAATAGTAAGGACCAATTTGACAAGTTTTGAAATATGGGGGTTTAATTTGAAAAAAATGTGTAATTGTGGGTTAAATGTTAAATTGTGAAAAGTTATGTGATTTAAAGTTGAGAATTATTATTTTCAAGGACTAGGAAGGTTAAATCTGAATATGTTTTTGATATAGCACTAGTGTGGATCACTCGTGGTCTGACTCGGGGTACTTTAGTGGTGCACGAGGTGGAATGGTTCGGTGCAATCTATTTTGACAATAAATTTGTATATAGCGTGTTCGCTCGTTATCTGACTCGCGTACTGTGCATTCTCATGATAATATAGTGGACAAATGTCTGATATGAATAAGAAAAGTATGGATTTGAAATGATCTGATTTCAAAAAAGAAAAGTACAGTTTTGCAATAATATGAAATGAAATAGAAAAGTACAGATCTAAAATGGCATAATACAGTCTGAATTACAGATTTTTATAATAAATTCTTATTACAAGTTTACATATGATTTTATACATATTTTATTTTATTAATGTTTTTATACGATACAAATATTGTCTATTTTATACGTTAAATATTTTATTTTATTTTACTTGGTTGCCTCACTAAGTGAAAACTTAGCGTGTGAGTATTCCACAAGTAGGTGCAAGCTAGGAGGAGAAAATAGGGAGCGCATCAGTATCATTTTTGAGGAATCAGTTCTACCACCGAATCAGTAAGTAGGGACATCATGTCTGTTAATTTATTTGGTAGTGGCATGCATATCAAAGAAGTTTCTAACTACTCTGATTCGAGTCTCTTTAAGATATTTTTGTTTACGTTATGAAAGTTTGGTTTTATAAAGAACATTATTAATTATGAATATTTATTTATTAAATCGTAATTATTTATGATAGAAACGATTTTCAAATCAGACAGTTTTCTGACAGTTCTGATTTACGATATGTTACAGTACAAAACTACCTAAATGTTATCTAAATTGAATTTAAATTTTGATATTTAAATATGGAATTATGATTTTGTGCAATTATTAGTTTTAAAATAAAGAAATGTATTTTGGAGATTTTAAAGAAATAAATTTTTATTGGTTTTCAAATAATAAATATTTCGTATGACTAATGTGACATCTTTGACTCGTATACGAGTATGTATATGGGTTAAGGGTGTTATAGAGTGCCTTGCAATTCATGTAAGAGGCTTAGGTTCAATTTATGCTAAGCGTATGAATACATTCTTTTATTTTATCCCATAATTGGTGACACATGTTAACATTTAATTGGTTGAATAAAATTAATTAAAAGTACTAACGGAGGAATAGAAAGATGATGTGGAAATTTAAAATAAAAAAAATGACATATCTTGCCACATCAACATTGTTGTTAATGATTTTGAAAAGAAATAAAGTTTAAATACTAAAACGAAATAAAAATGATAGTGTAAGTATTAAATATATATAATTTACCTTTTTAATATTTACTTAATAAGAATAACTGAATTAACGATAATTATGGTATGTCGTTTTAATGATGTGTTACGGTGTACAACGTGTATGGTATAAAATTTTTCTTGTTGCAACTATCAATTGAAAAATTTTTAATAAAAAAATTGTTTTGATTCAACTAAATTAAAACAAGTGATAACTATTAGCCATAACATATTAAAATAACCTTAGCGAAGATAATAAAAACCGACTTACTTTTGGGGCACCACTTGGAACTAAATTAAAACCGACTTACCTAAAGCCTCTTTATCATTTATACACTCAATTTCTAGAATTCTCTTCATTTACTATTTATTAAGCCGAACTATATAGTTGGGACAGGGTAATAAAATATTAAAAATTATTTGGTAAAGTACACAAATGATCTCAACTATATAATACTATTTTGTTAAGTTCCATGATTATTAAAAATTGTAAAATAGTCCACTAATTATAGATCATTGTTTCGTTGAATCCTTGACTATTAAAGGTTATAAAATAGTCAATTAACTATTCGTATGTTTGAAACTCGTCATTTTCTATTAAAAATTTGACTATCATTTGAGCTGGACATTAACTTACTGACTGAGATATATTATAATCTGATCCATAACCGTTTGAGTTGTATAATCATTTAAAATTGTAGATTATATTTTATCATATCATATTCAGCAGGTTAACGCCTAACATAGAGGGTCATCATTTTTTAATAGAAAAAGATAATTTCATAATATATAAATAGTGGAGTGACCATTTTGTAACTTTTAATAGTCGATGAACTCAACAAAGTAGTGAATTATAGTCAAGAAATTATTTTGTAACTTTCAATAATTGAGAGACTCAATAAAATAGTATCGTATAGTTGGACGATTATTTGTGTATTTTATCCAAAACTATTATTATTTAATTTGTATTCAATTCAATTTAATGTCAAAAATATATTTTTGGTAACAAAATAGGGCACTGTATTAACTGTGTTTAGGTCTACTTTTTAGGGTTGACTTGTCCAGATTGAGGATGCTTTGGATGGTTGTAGAAGGTTGTTGAAATACTGACAGCCCGATTCAGTTGACGAGTAAGGCAAGCTAAGCCATCAGCTAGTCTATTAATTCCACGCGGGCAGTGATAGGTCATGATTTCCATTTCCAGCTCGGGTAGCTTCGAATTCTCCTGATAATAGTAGACTCGTTCGCCTAAGCAGGACCGTTGAGCCTTTGAAAAGCTTCAAGATTATTCATATCAACTTCAAACCGACGCTCTCCATGATTCCAAGCAATGTCGACTCCAACAAGGAGGGCCTATAGCTCAGCTTAGAGGGAAGCACAACGACCTATATTCTTGGCATTATCCAAGATACATTCACCATTGTCGTCTCAAATTCGATCATAATAATTATAAGACTTAGATATTTATTTTTATCTTTTGTGGTAATTTTTTTTAAATTTAAGATTTTTAATTTGATTATTTTGTTTAAGAATTAATTATTTTATTTACTAAAGAATTCTCAATAGGATTTTAGTTTGAATATTTTATCTTTATTATTTCTTTTATTTAATAATTAATTATTTTATTTACTTAAAACTCTCGAGTTATAAATACTTTTTAAGTTTACGTTTTAAACTCAAATTAAAATTTATATTTCCTTAGTTATTTATTAAAGTTCTTTTTTTCTTTCATCTAAACTTTTCTTTCATTATTTTCTTTTCATTATGTTTGATCCAATTCATGCTTATCTAAACTTCACTAGCCTAAAGCTTTGTGAAGCTCAATTCTAAATCATGAGAGTTGAGTATTGTTAATCATAACTTCATATAGTATTCTTTGGTTCTTTGGAATCTTGGAGTGACAATCGGTCATTACTTTAAAGTTACCATATCATCAATTCAATAAGACGTCATTTGTTTGAATGTCGTTTTGGCTTACGGTTGGAAAGAAGGATCGATTGCTTTTAATTCGGCTTTTTGTAAACAAACTTAGCAAAAGTCTATTAAAAGGAATCAAAATCGATTCTTAGAGAGACACTATAACCTAAGTCAGACTCTTCTAACACTCAAAGCTATCTTGGTGCTAACATCTATAAACATGGTTAGTCCAATAAGGATCAGATTTTAGAGATAAGCTTGGAAATTCGGGAGGTTCTCGGAAGTGGTCGGAGCCTGGTTAGTGTGGGGACAAGCTTCCTTAGTATGACCAAAACGATTGCACAAAAAGCAAATTAGAGGTAGGTTCTCGTACTTAACAACTTGGATCTTGTTGCCAATGACTACTCTAGAGACAAGAGGCTTCTTGAGATCAACATAACAACTCTAGCAAATCTTATCTTGTTGCATGTGTCATTGTGGAAATCCAACTTGGCCACCTTTCCAACAAAGCTTCCAATACGAGTTAGAATCTTCTTCTGGTACAAATACTCTGATAGTCCTAGGAATCGGATCTAGGCGATAACAATTGTTGGGTAAGGTTGAGGCGTGTGAAAGTCCATGGTCCATGGTTGAACTGTGAGGTATTAACCATATATTATTTAGGGATCTTCAGCCAAGACTTTGATATAATATTCCTCAAATTGAAATCTAGTGAGGAAGTGCACGTTTTCCTAATACATAAGAGTAAAGGGCAGTGAAGGACTCCAAAGAACATAAGTCTTATTAATGAGTGCGTTGAGGCTGATGCTACGTCTTAAAAGTTTCAGGATAATCGTTCGTGTCATGTTTATTTCTGTAAGTTTGTACGTCCGATCACAAACTGAATTGATGATAATATGTTGCAGGTCCCCATAATAATATCATCATCTAAGATATCAATGTCTTATTAATCATCAAGTTGGAAAACTAAATTGTTCTTACCCTGGTCTGATTTTCCAGCCAGGATCGCAGCATAGGATGGTTGAGTCCTCTCTTATTCCTCGGTTGCCATTTCCAGATCTTGAATACTCTCTTCATCCGAGGGTTTGAGATGAATCTTTTTTGTTGCATAATACACATATTCTATTATATATTCCGTAGAGGTAATTATTCGAAATTAAAACTTTTAGAGAGAAAAACATTATTTCTTTCCTATTGAGGTCGCTTAATAAATTTACTACCAACTAATGTGAGCTTTATCATGGGTTCGACTAATATCATATGGCGGCCTGATGTTTAACGGCTAGTTGAAGTGTTTAAATTATAAGATGCACTGAAGTGAATTTCTCTTCATCTGTGAACTGCAGATACAATCTTGATGATTAAATTCCATGAAAGCAGGTTGGTGTAAGTTTGGTTATGTAATTATTGAGTTAAAAAATGGTGTATTTGTGTCTAGATTCGTACGATCTTCAATAAACAAACTCACCAACTTATCAGTTTCTTTTTATGATATTTTAAGTGATTAATAAATATTTTTATAAAAAGATAATATGTTTTCAAGAATAAGTATGATCCAATTCTGAATAATATATATAATGCCTTAAATTAATCTTCAGAAATATACATATAAACGCAATCCAAAAAAAAAAAACACGCAATTAGCGTCTAAAACGTCAATGGTTTAGCAGATATTATTAACAACTTCATGGCTCTACATGTACGTAAGAGCCCCACATTTTTGTTTTTATCTTCATTTTATGTATTCACGTCTGCAAATTTGGCTGCGCCATAGCCATTCAACCACCAACTAGAAGCTTCATTTTGGCCTATCTTATCATATTTTACTTAATTTAGTATTTATATGTTAGTATTAATATTTTTTTTGAATAGTAGTATTAATATATAGATAAACAAGTTATGTGGTGTTTTTTGTTAATCAATTAGATTAATGTTTTTTTAAAGATCTAGATCGAAGTTTATACACACGTACACGGGCGGAACTTCGCAAGGAGAGTAGCATGGCCCAGTCAACTTTTTATTTAATGTTTATTAATATATATAAATATGGAATGAAATAAATAAATAAATAAAATAAGTTATATTGGCCCTCCTCAATTCAAAAAAAAAAAAAATTATGTGATTATTGATTAATTGGTATTGTTAAACTATCAAGAGGGAACAAAATTCCCTTAATAACTATAATCATTCCATGCGTACAAATTGGACTATTGTTTAACACATTAATTAATAAGGTATAAGCTGGAACACTGATAATGAATTATACATGATATTCTCAAATAATTTAGTTAATTGTAAAAAAAAATTAAGGGTATACTTTATTTATTTGTGTTTGTTTTTATATAATATTATATTTTATTTTAATAAAGATTATAAAATAATATGATATAATAATATTTTTAATCTTTAAAATTTATACATTTTATGAATTAAATTTTAATTGAAAATATCTCATCAAGTGATTCAAGTGACTAAAAGGAAAATAACAACGAATCGATCCATTGAAGCTGATAAATTAAGATGGGTAGGGTGCTCTAATGACTACTACACTCCTAAAACTTTTTGTGTAGGAAAAATGGCAGAGGGGGCAGCTCCGGATTCTTTTTGGAGACCATTTTGGGTTAACCTGACCCCTCTTAATGTGGAAGCTTTAAATTTGGAAAGCAGTTGAAGAATGATTACCGACTCGAGTTGAATGGAAGAAACACGGTGTTAGATTGGACTCTGAACTTTGTGCTTTGTGCTTGGAAAAGATTGAGTCTGTGAAGCATGTATTGATCCATTGTGTCATTTCGTGAAGAATTTGGCAAAGATGGTGTTCATTGTGGAGAGTTCAATTCGTAGTTTCAAATCATTTCTCACTTCATAGGAGTGCGCTGAGTTGTTAGCCTTTTTGGAATCTGAATTTGATGCCGTTTTGAAAGTCTGTTTCTATGCTTTCTCTCAAGTGGCGCATTATTATTCTGGTTTCTGCATACCTGGGTAGTGTCTTGTTTGCGTTTCTGGTTCGTGATATTTATCTTTGGACCTTTTAAGTGAAAAGAAGTTGTTCTGTGTTACATGGTTATGGGTCTTCGTTCGTGGTAGAATCCATTTTCCAAGTAGTTTTTCCTGGCTATATCTGGCATTGATTGTGTTTTAGTTGCTTCTTGGATTTCTGTTTGTTCCTCTCCATGTTCCTTATTGATTCAAAGTTATGTGCATTTGGTCTGAAGAGCGCCTGTGATTGCTTGAGTTGTGGCTATAGCTCTATTGTTGGCTATTATCTTTAGTCTGCTTGATGGGGGATAAGGCTCTAAGAATTTGGGTTCTCTTTTCCCATCTGGTGGTTCATTCAAAATGTTTGTTAATTTAGTTTGGTGTAGTTAGGTCCATGTTCTTATTCAGCTTGGCTTTTTGCCCTTTGTAGTTAGTTCCTTGCTGTTTATTTTTTATAACTTTCTGTTTCGAGAACTCTTGTGGTGATTCTTCTTGGTGTTTCGCTTGGGACGTGGTTGAATAATATTTATCGTGTGTTCTCAAGGATGTAAAAAGATGATCCGACCTGTAAAACTAACTGAAACCGACTCGAATCAAAACTATTGGAAATATAAACTGCAAAATGAGATGTTAACAATTGTCTGGACAAATAAAAAATATATTGAACAATTGAAACCGTGTCGTGGTGAAAATCACTGTCTTAGAAATAAATTCGCCTTGATGTGTGTAATTACTGCTTCAGGTGGATTGTCCCCCGAGGTTAACACGATCGCTCCAAATTCCGTACACCCGAAACCGGAGTGGATTTCCGGTGGTACTGCTCAGCAAAGAGAATAACTCAAAATATCTTTAGATGAAAGGATATGAGAGTGTTGAGTTTTAAGAATGATATGAAGCTCTCTATTTATAGGCTAAGTTTCACGGCTCTGAACATAGCTGTAAAATTATCCATATTCATTCAACGTTTCACAAACATGAATTCAAAAATGTATTGCCACGAGCACGAGACGAGAAGAACGACGGCGACGATGACGACGTGCGAGGTTTCCCTTTGTTCTCTATCACTCAACAAAGGATGGAAGAATGAACACTATAAATACCCAAGCCAAATGGTATTTCCCATTCAATGTGGGATAGTATTTTTCCACATTACCAACATTCCCCGCACTAATGCAAAAGAATTCTTCTGAAACTCAAATTAAAACCTTCTCAGAAGAGCAATAGCGGAATTAGTTTCTTAAGAACTAGTGAACGTATCTTGAACTAGTACATAGTGATGACGTGCAATCCTTCTCTTAGATAAGTGAAACTAGTCTTGAACTATCTAAGATAAGGGTAACTCATAACACACAACTAACCCCTTCATCTACCAAAGTCATTGATGTGTAAGATATATATACACGAGTGTATATTAGGCCATCTTACCTCAGGATTCTAGTAAGTGCTCTAGAATAATAGCCCAACGTTTTTCATAGAAGGTAGTTAATCCTTCTAAGTTACATATGTTATTTGATCAGGTTTATCTCAAGATAAACACCCTAAAAATGGGCTATGAAATAACTAAGAGCTTTTTACAATGGCTCAACCTCTAAAAAGGTTATGGTTATTTTCTTCATGTTCACTACAAATGAACCACCCAAACTCTGGGATAAGAAATCATTAAGAATAGATATTCAACCCCTTTAGTCGGTGAATTTAATGTCCTTCTCACTAGGACCATCCAAACTTTAGATTTGAATTCATTAAGAGATTTTCTTAAAAACCCAACCTTTCCTGGCAGTAAGTTCATATTGTCCTTATCAATTAGGATTACCCACACAACTCTGGGTTATGAAATTATTAAGAGTAGATATTCAGCCAAAGACGATAAGTTCATCAAGTCATTCTCACTAAGACCACCCAAAACTGGGATATGAATTTATTAAGAACAATCAAGCTCATCCTATGCATGTACATTGTTCGTCATAGGGATAGGTAGGTACATGTAAACTATGAGTCTTTCCATGGTTTCGTATGACCCCATTCTACTTAGATAACTAAGTTGGGTATCCATCACAAATTCCTCAACCAATGGGCTATAAACCCATCCCCCTAGATGAATCTAGGACTATTTTACGACTTAACCCTTTGGTAAGCGGATATGCTAGGTTCCCTTTCGAATTCACATACTCTAAAGAGAGTACTTTATTTCTTAATAAGTGTCTAACATATTCATGTCTTGTGCGAACGTGTCTCTTCTTACCATTGTAAGCTTGGTTCTTGGCCACACATATCGCAACTTGTGAATCACACAACAAAGATACTGAAGGAGTCAGTCTTCCCCACAATGGAATTTCAGCTAACAAATTTCTTAGCCACTTGACTTCTTGCCTAGATAAGTCAAGAGCTATAAATTATGGCTCCATGGTGGAACGAGCAATACAAGTTTGTTTTGCAGACTTCCATGAGATCGCTGCTCCACCCAAAGTAAAAACATACCCACTCGAAGAGCTTACCTCGTCATTATCAGAAACCTAGTTAGCATCAGAATATCATTCTAAAATAGAAGGATAACCAACAAACTCAAGTTTCCAATCCATTGTACCCTTAAGATACTTGAGTAAGCGTCGAAGAGAAATCCAATGTTCACCACTTAGACTATGAGTATATCTACTAAGTCTGCTCACAGCGTAGGCAATATCAGGTCGAGTGTAGTTCATTAAGAACATCAAGCTTCCAATTATTTTAGCATATTTAGTTTGGGAAATAATACTTCCTTTATTTTTAAAGAGATGTATGCTAGGGTAATAAGGAGTTCGAAAAGGGATAACATCAAAACTGTCAAACTTTTTCAACATTTTCTCAATGTAATGTGTTTGATTTAGAGAAAATCCCTTTTCAGTTTTGGTAACTTTGACCCCTAAGATCATATCGACTTCTCCCAAATCAGTCATATGAAGTTTAATAGACAATAAATTCATTCTTTTGTTAATGGAATCAATGTTAGTACTGAAAATCAAGATGTCATCAACGTATAAACTTATGATGATGCAATCAGTATCAAACATCCTAGAATACACGCATGTATATGAACCATTTACAACAAAACCAAAACTCAAGATAGTTTTGTGAAATTTCTCAAACCATTGTTTAGGAGCTTTCTTGAGGCCATAAAGTGATTTTTTCAGTATACACACTTTGCCTTCAATGCCAAGCGCCTAGAAGCCAATTGGTTGCTCCATGTAGATCTCCTCATCTAGATCTCCATTCAGAAATGCAATCTTTACATCTATTTGATGTACTTGCAACTTGTGAATAGAGGCTAGCGCAAATAATGCTCGGATCATTGAGATTTTCATCATGAGAGAATAAGTATCGAAGAAGTCTAAACCAAATTTTTTATTAAATCCTTTGACGACTAACCTTGCCTTATATCGCTAGATCGAACCATCTGGTCTGAGTTTCTTCTGAAAGACCCATTTGTTGTAGATTGGTATGATTAGACATTATTGATTATAGTTCATCATTTATAGTGTTTTTCTAGAAACTGACATTAATAGATCGTATAGCTTCTTCATATGTCATAGGATCTTCATCAAACAAAAATACTTGAGATATATGATTGGAAAGGAAGTCTAAATAATTTATATCAATAATAAAGGAAGTTATGATTTTTTTTTCCAAAAGAGGTTTCAATTCTTTGTCTTTTACTTCTTCTAGGCTCGAATTCAATCTCTTGAGAAGACCTAGAAGGTACACTAGAAGAAGTGGATGGTAATTTTTCTATTTGTGTTTCCTCATTTAATATAGGTTTCTTTAATGGAAAGATATCTTCAAAGAAAACATCCCTAGATTCACAAATAGAGAATTCTTGTAAACACATGAACCTATATGCGGTACAGTTTGTAGCATACCCAATAAAAAATGCGTTAATGGTTTTCAGTCCGATGGTGAACTTCTTAAAGTCCGGTAAGCCCACTTTAGCCAGATATCCCCACACTTTTAGGTATTGCAGATTAGAGCATAACCTTTCCATAATTTGTATGAAGTTGAATCTAATTTCTTATGAGTTACTTAGTTCAAAATGTGATTTGCCGGATAAATGGATTCCCCCCACACGTTGTCAGCTAATCCAGAACTTATTAAAAATAAATTCATCATTCCTTTTAAAGTTCAATTTTTCCTCTCGGCTATACCATTATGTTGAGGAAAGTAGGGAGTAGAAGTTTTGTGTATTATGTCATTCTTCTCACACACCTCTTTTAAGAAATTCGATCCATATTCACCACCTCTATCAGATCTAACCCATTTTATTCTTCTATCTAACTAATTCTCGACTTTTACTTTATTAATTAGAAAAAAGCTTTTAGCCTCATCTTTAGTTTTTAGGAAATATATTTTTGTGTATCTTGAAAAGGCATCTACAAAAGTAATATAATAGTGTTTTTCTTCCTTACTTTCAGAGTTTCTAAAGTCTGCTAGATCAGTATGTATAAGCTCTAACAGTTCAATCTTTATCTTAGAAATAATCTTAAAGTGAGGTTTAGCTTGTTTGGCTTTTATACAAATTTCACATTTGTTAAAGCTAGTTATGTCTAGTTTAGGCAGGATACTAATTTCCATCAGTTTCTTTAAAGATTTAATATTCACATGTCCTAATTTAGCATGCCACATATCAACAATCTCAACAATGTAAGCAGAAGTGGTATCTTTATTTTCATTGAGTTTCTATGAAAAATAAACCCCCATTTAGAAAACCTTTCCCAACATAATCACCATTTCAAGAAATTACAAGTTTATTTGCCTAAAAAACTAACTTAATGCTTGCCTTATTTAATAGTCTGTCACTTATTAAATTTTTACACCACACATGTATATACAAGACATTATTCATGGCTAAAGTTTTACTAGAAGTTAGCTTGAGTAAAACCTTGCCTTTGCCCAACACTTCAAAGCTGCTAGAGTTTCCCATGTACACACGTTCACCTTTGTCCCTATCGTCGAACTCGGTGAAAATTCCATCATTACGCAGAAATGCCTGAAACTCCAGTGTCAATAAATTTACTTCTGAAACCACCACATTGATGACATCATCAATATTGTTCTTCATAACGTTCAACTGTGATTTGTTCACGATCTGGCAGTCGGAAAGGTCATGACACTATTAGGCTTTGTGACAAACTAGTCTGCACACATAACACTTGAAGGGCTTTCTTTTAGCTTTGGGCTTCCCTGGTTTCTTAAAGTTGGCGTTCTTATGAGGTTTCATCTTCTTATTTTGATTCCCTCTTTTGAAGTTTGCATTCTTTTTAAACTTAGACCTTGAGGCAACACCAAACGCAACCAAGTAAGCTTTAAAAGATTATTAACCAATAGAGTTAGTAAACTTATCCTTTAACCGATTAGTTTCCTCTATCTTCATATGGCCCATCAACTCCTCAAGTGAAATGTTCCACTATTTATGTTTGAGAGAGTTGATGTAATCAGACAAGGACTTGGGTAACTTCTCAATCAGAACGTTGGCTTGTAAAACTTCACACATCTGAATTCCCTCAACAATGATGCCATAGACCAATATTTTGTAATCATGGACTTAATACTTGATCGGCTTATCATCGGTCATTTGGAATCTCAACCACTTGCCGATGACATATTTCTTGATGCCCACATCATCAACACCATATTTCTTCTCCAACATGTCCCAAATCATCTCGTCGTTTCTTTCTTTGAGGAACATGTCAAACAACTTGTTAGACATATGACCCAAGAGATGGCCTCACACCATCTTGATGTCTTTGTCGTACTTTTTCACAGAAGTGACAACAACAATAGTAGTAGCAAAGGTAGAGACGACATCAGGTGTGATCTCATCACCAATAGCATCAATTGGGGTAGTCACCATAGTAGGTGATGGTGGCTTCAGTAGCACGTAGTCGAGATCAAGCTTCTCGAACAAATTCATAATCCGCTGCGATCACCTTCGGTAATTTGAACCATCTAAGGCATCGAGTTTGGAAAGATCAATGATCAACTTGTTCAGTGGTTTCAATATTTTGTAGTAAGGAATTTGTTTCTAAATTGCTAGAAATATAATCTGTAAAATGGGACGTTAACAATTGACTGGACAAATAAAAAATATTGAACAATTAAAATCATGTCGTGGTGAAAACTACCTTAGAAACAAATTCGCCCCGATGTGTGTAATAGTTGTTTCAGGCGGATTGTCCCCCGAGGTTAACACAGTCACTCCAAATTTTGTATACTCGAAACAGGAGTGGATTACCAGTGAAACTGCTCAGTAAAGAGAATAACTCAAAATATCTTTAAATGAGAGGATATGAGAGTGTTTAGTGTTGAGAGTGTGAGTTGAGAGTGATATGAAGCTATCTATTTATAGGCTAAACTTCGAGGTAAAATTGTCCAACACAAATCATATATAAAAATCTACTTAATTTTTAAATTAAAATCGTGTCTGAAACTATTGAAATAAATGGGTGAATTTAACCTCAATTCAGTCCAGGTTCGTGCTTTAACACTTAGTGGTTTGTAACTCCAGATAATTAACTCTATAACTCTTGTAATTACTCTATAACTAGCACAATAAAAACTCTAAAAAAAAGATGTAAAATTGTCGAGATTCATTCAATGTTTCACAAACATGAATTCAAAAAGTAGCAATTTAAAATTTTAATTTTCAGAAATCAAAACGAAAACTAATTAATTAATTGTTACCATATGAAAAATAAATTGTACAACATATAAATATTAGAAAAAAGTATTTCACATATCTTTTTATCTTTTATGTTTGAGAAACATCCTTGTCCACAAGCACATCCAGGTCCACAAGACGAGACCTACGGCGAAAGTAGCACACAAGTTTCCCTTTGTTCTATATCACTCAACAAAGGATAGAAGAATGAACACTATAAATACCCAAGCCAAATGGTATTTTCCACTAAATGTGGGATAGTTTTTTTCCGCATTACCAACAAAAACTGTTTGTGACCTGAGCAGTGGTGATCCGAAACTTACTCGAGTCGGAATTGGTGTTAACCTCAACATGAGTTAGACTTGGAAATTATGGATTTGAACCTCACCTGCACCCGATTTGAGAATGACTTGAACCCAAATTGAATCAAAAATATGATAATCAAACCCGACTTGCATCCGACTAATATGAACCTGAACCTAAGATTAACCTGGTAAATAACTAGTATTACCCGACCTGTTATGAACCTGACCTGTAATTGACTCAACCTGTAAATGATCCGACTTGTTATTGAACTAATTTGATATTTACTTGACTTATAAATTACCATTGATGAAATTATATGATTTTGATGAAGTTGAGAGATTTTAAGTTTATAATAAATCATGCTAATAATATGATTAATTTTAAATGTTATAATAAATTATTAATTATATTAATTATAACTCTTATATTATAAATCTTAATTAAAATCATTAAATAAATTTTATTAAGTAATTTATTTATTGAACATGATTAACTAAATTAATTATAATTATTACAAGTTAAAATAATTTATTGGAATTGTGAACATGATTAATTAAATTTATTGTAATCATTCAAAGTTAAAATAATTTATTTATTGAAAATGATTAGTTAAATAATTAAATTTAAATATTTATAAGTTTAATTTATTTTTATGTAATAATTAATTAATAATGTAAAGATAATTTATCTGAAAATTGTAACATATAAATAAAAGATAATATAAAAGATGAATTTACTTGATATGGAAAATTTGAATAACATAAAATTTATGACAATCCAAAACAATAAAATTACAATAAAATGAACAAAAACAAATGTGTTAAATTTTAAGCTCTCAGATCTTATAACAAAAGTTTTATAAGGCTAAAAGTCTTACTTTGCTACCATAAATGTCTTCATCGAGCTTTTATCTCAAAATATATAAATGCTACCAACATTATTAAATTATGGACAATTTTTCAGCCGAAATGCCATCTACATAATTTAACATGATTAACTATTTAGATAAAAATTTACAAGTTACAACAATTTATTTGAGTCATACCAACAAAATTTACAAGACAGCAACAGGCAGTAGAAAGCAGCAACAAGCAGAAGCAAACAACATTGCATCAATTCAACATTCAACATTTCTGCATTCAACAAACATCCAGTTAATGGTAAAGCCAAAGAAAATACGATGACCAACAGTGCCAAACATTTTCGACTTTACCAAACCCTTACAGAATCAAGCTTTCAACAAACATTTTTAGGTTATAACTTGTATGATGCATTTAGAATGATGCTTGTTATAACTTGTAAGGCACCCTACAAAGAACAGAAGCATTAATTAAAAATTTGAAAAATTAATTTAATAAACATAATAAATATAAAAAAACGAAGTTATCTCTAAAGAGTATAATCATTAACTACAGTAAGATAGTTTTCATCCCTTTCGTACGGCTCAAAACCATACAACCAATTACGGGTTATTACAAAAATCTCAACATTTTTAGGTAAGAGTTTAGCTCTCAACTTGTACAAAATTCGACCCCTCATACTAAAGGACGATTCAAATGTAATTAAAGTAACTGGAATAGCCAATATATCCCTCGCCATATGAGAAATTACCGGATAAGAAATGCTTTGATTTTTTCCAATTCTCTAAAATATCAAAGTCAGATTCTCCAGTACGAGGGATAAGGGGAAAACTGATGTAAGAGTCAACATATGATTGTCCACTCCTTAAAAAAGCTAAATTGACATCAAAATTCTTAAAAAATAAAGAAAACAAAATAATTAATTATAAAAACATAATAAAATAAATTAAAATAAATAAAATTGAATATAAAATTCTAAAAACTAACCTAAAATAGATTTGATTTTTAAATGATCGAGGTCGATTGGAACTTGATCCACTTCTGTATAAAGATGTGTTACTTTGGACAGAAGAAGAAAGAGAACCATAAGGTTCTTTTTTTAATAAAATGCATATCAATCAAGAAAGTCATTATAAATGAGACTTACCCTCCGTTGAACCTCGTCCTTTACATAAAGAACATTTTACAACTCCTTTAGAAGTTGTAATTTACATCGGGGATCAAGTAAAATAGAAAAAGACAGAATCATTGAGTGATCAGACTATTGTTTCCAATATAGTTCAAGCATGGGTCTTGCCATTACTGAAATACCTTCATAAGATTCATTATGAGCATCACACAATTGCAACGATGTTAGATGATAACTCCATAAAAAAGTTATATTTAGGATCTTTTTACTTAAGTTATTGATTTTCTTAAGGCATATTTAGGACTATATAGATGTATTTAGGATCATATAGTTACATGTGGTGGATTTAATTTGTCGTGACATTTTTTGCAAATGGTGTTGTTTTACTAGAAAGGTTGTGTCTGGTTGATGATTTGTAGGTCATAAAGCCAAAGGGTTTTCGAGGAGAATTACCGTGGAAAACTAAGATGCTGAAGCAGAATGAAAATTCTGTGGCAGCTAGGATGGCATTTCTGGGCGTAGAAAAAGAAAAAAGAACTAAAGATATTTTTATACAACAGCCAGCTGTCCAGCCATCACGTGATTCTTGCTGCCAGCCACCTAGTAGGGGACCACTACCTCTTTTTTCTCCCTTTTCACGTGTAGGGGATGTAAGTTAGGGTAACATTTTCATTTTGGCACAAAATCCTAGGTATATTCCCTTAGTATAAATATATTAAGACACCACAAATAAGATGGATCATATTCTTGGGAAAACGTGAGCAAAAACCAAAGGAGAAATGCGATACCAAGCTTCCAACTTTCTTTCTTTTTCTTATCCCTTTCGTGGTGTTCCTCCATTTCAAGCTTGAGGGAGTCATGAGTTAGGTGTCCGAGAGGAACTAACACCGCTAAGGTGGTTCGTGGTGGTTGAAAGAACTCCAACATCATGCATTAGGAGTTTTTCCTCCACCCTTATGCTTTATATTTATTCACATTTTATTGGTTGTAAGGAACGGATGATTTTCATGGATTATTCGAACCCCATGATGAACTAACTTTATTTAGTGGGGTTTATCATGGATGATCAAGTATTTTTCTTTAATGGATGATTGATATTTTTATGTTTATTACTTGTTTTGTTTATTGTTTTTAATTGCTTAAGATTATAGGAGCTGTGAGAGTAGCCTTTTCTTAAGTATACTACTTAGTGTTCTAGAGAATCTAAGTTAATGATCTTTAGTGTTCAAGAGAAACTAAAGGAAGATCGACGTAAGCAACGGGTTTTAACTAATAACTAGAGCCTAATCAACCGTCAGAGATGAGGTCAGGATTTCAATGACTAAAAGGAGTAGTGCTGAATCAATAGGTTAGATGTTGTTGCTCAGGCCGAGAGGATTTGCCGTGGCATTCTCATATGCCAGATCCCATGACTAGAGATAGCATAGATATACTTGTAGTAAACTCTATCAAACAAGTAAGATATAGAAGTTTAGACCATCCTAACAGATAAAACTTAAGATTCCTAAGTGACCCCATCATTCATTCTCATAATAGCTTGTTTTGTGAGGATTATCAAGTCATCTTATTTAATTTCCAAGTTGTCAGTCTGTTTTCCCTTAGCATTTTCATTTGACTGCATTATAAACAATAACTTTTGCCATAATATTGTCATTTGTCGCCACTCACACTACCATTTCTGTAATACCCCAACCCGGATCAAGGATTCAGAGCATTACCGTGATCAATAAGCAAGTGCAAGATCATTAAATGTTGAATCAAACATACGTAGTGGACATTACAAATAAAGAGCCATTTTTTTCGAATACAAGATTAATCAAATCTCAATCAATTTACTTATCAATTAATTTGATAGACCATGAATTCTAATTTAGCTAAGGTAGTTCCATATAACTATAATTCATTATGGCGATTACTAATATAAAACGACATGCATAACTATGAATTTAATGAACTTAACATACTATAACATCATTTCATAACCAACTTATATATTTACATTACAAAATAGACCCTTAATGGATTATACCAAATGACACACTAGTAAGCTATATACATTCCAAAAGAGTTATCGATGATATATACATTACGATTCTATTTATTCCATAGACTATTCTATTTCATTAAGTTCTTAGGTACATTTCATAAAAAACTTAATTACCCACCATATGCATGATATTTGAACCACTATTCTCAATGCTAAGCCACCAACTAGGAGAATAAGGATAATGAAGCAAAGCCATCCTTGAAAATTTCCTTTGGGTTGATTGGCTATGGAGGTTGAGCTTTAAATACTCTAGAACATGTGATTTGGGAAAGAAAGGAACAAGAGTGATAAGTACTTAAAGTACTTAGTGAGTTAACACTTAATTTCATTGAGTCTTTACCATTTAATGATTTCTTTAATCAACTAATATTTTGATTTCATGCAATTACTAAATACTCTAATAGTATAGCATTAAAATTAAACAATCTACCTAATCTAGCTTCAATTTCCAACATGGAGAGATTACACAATTATACATTTAATTTAACAATCAACTAAATTAAGCAATTAAACATTTCAATTCTTCTTCTATTCGATCAATGCATAATTCACCATATATGTAACACAATCTACATGGCACTCGAAATTTGGAAATTCAGTCAATAAAGAAATTCTATTTGAACAAGTCATACATATATAAGCAATCTTCTTATTCATTTTTATCAATTAATTTAAGTTTTGGCTTCTAGTTCAGTCTAGATAAGCAAGTCTCCAACCAACTGTAGCCATACACTTTAATTGCACCTAGTGCTGGTCAGCCCTCCTACTATCTCAAAAGACCACATAATGTACACTCCGTCTGTCACCAATAAGCACCATAGTCCCCCATACACAATTGAGCTCTAGACTCTGAGGCATGCCCTTATATCTTGGACTAACTATTAACCAAGGATATTGAATCTTATTTGCCAAGAAATCATTATTTTTCCTTTTTTTCATAACATAACCATAAAGGATTATTCCATGTCAGGATTATTCATTCAATTCCAAATTGATCATGGCAGCAAGCAACAATTTGTTCATTCAAGATTTCAATTCAATCGAGTTCGATCTTGACAACATGTACTAATTCACAATTCTATTCAATTAAATCATGTTCATAAAATAGTTCACCATTAGATTCAATTCAATCATGGAAGCATGCAATAATTCATCATTCAATTTGATTCGATCGTGGTAGCATGCATTGATTCACAATTCGATTCAATTCAATCATATGAGTATGCAATAATTCACCATTCAACTTGATTCGATCAGGGAAGCATGAAATAATTCATAATACAATTCAATTTGATCATGGTAACATGCAATTATTCACAAACCAATTCAATTAGATCATAGTAACATGTATTATTCACAATCCAATTCCATTTAAATCAAGGCAACAAGCAATAACTAATTTACCAATTAATTTCATATAACTTATAGCCTTTAATTAATCTTTTTTCCCCTTAATTTTAAGTTCGAATGTAACTTAATTTCATTATTAGAATAATGATTTCATAAGCAATTGAACATAGAAATAAAAATAAAGGGTGGTTGGGACATAATTCCTAACCCTAGTATAGTTACAATAATGCAATATATCGTTGAATTACTATTCCTTTTTGCTTATCTTTGGTGGATCCTCCCTTAGTTACTTCAGCCACTTCCTCAAGTACTTGCTCTATAAATTTATACACAACATAGGGAAGTTATTAGAATCAACGTAATAGTAATTCAAGCTAAATTAAGCTATTTGAATATAAACAAATTATGTTCTGGCATATTGTACACTTTGTAGTAATCTAACCATAACTTTTAATTTACTCATCGACTTTTCGATTTCTTTATACCCTTAGAAATCTAATTAAATTATATTTCCAACCATGTAGGGCTTGTATTTTAATTTCTTATATACAATTACAGTATTGCATTTGAAGTTAGACAATTTTCCAGTGATCAATCTGTCACTCTTGCAATTCGATGCACTTTGGTGAACTAATTCACCTAGAATCCTTATCAATTTGTTTTAGTTATTCTTACCTTTGATTATTTTTATCTTTTCCCTGTATTTTCATATCAACCTTATCCTTTAATATTCCAATTAAGTCTTCCAATTAACAGATTTTCCAGAATAGTCTAGTTTTACCTATTTTACTAATGTATCATTTACAAACTACCAATTCCTCTCTAAATTAAGCCTTACAATTTATTTTACATTCTTTTCAGTTTCTATCATTTTTTAGTTAGCATTACCAATGTTTAATTCTGTCCAATTTGATTCCTGATTTCCTCGTTCAAAACAGTCCTTAATAGATCTATAGCAACAATTGGGACTAGTTTCACTCTAAGGCCAAATTCTTAAAAGTTTACAGCATTTTCTCTTGTTTAAAGCTTAAATATTCAGTAAATTTTAAAATTTTAGCAACTTTATTGATAGGAAAGCGGTGGCGGATTGATGAACGTTGCTCTCGTTGAAGAATCAAACCTAGAAAAGCTCTAGACTCGATGAAGAACAATAAGGAATGAATGAGGAAGGTGGCGGCAATAGCTAGGGTTATTTAGGGTTTCTTTTGGTGTTGGAAACAAGAAAAGAAACAAGATTAAAATAAGATAAACAAAAGATAAAGGAATTAAAAATAGAGAAAAATAACCAAGAAATCAAAGATCTCCCTTATGAAAGTGAACGGTAAAGATGATTGATGGCGTGGATGGATGTGGAAAATCGATGGATAATGTCTTATCGAGCCCTCCTAGTCGCAATGAAAAGGAAAACACGATAATATGGCTCTAACCAACCCTCCTAGCCGCGATGAAAAGGCAAATTGGAGTGTGAAGATTAATCTCCCTCACAAGAACTTGAAAGAACTCCAGGAGAAGAAGCTTCGAAGGCACAAGGCAATCAGCACTTGCAGAAACAAACTCTCGTTGTATTATTGATCAAAGAAATCTTATTTACAAAGTTGAATGAAGCCTCCTTTATATAGGGGCTGAATTCTAAAGGTCCTAAATAACTAAAGAATAAAATATTAATAAACTAAACATGTTTTAACTCTAATTCCTAATAAAATAATAATAACTAAAAATATTGTTTTAACCCAACCTTAATTCCTAATAAAATAATAAATCTGATCCTAAAAGATAATTAATCATCCTATATTAAATTATATTAATATAAATATTGAAAATTCGTAATATTTACAAAATAACGTATTAATCCCGTATAGGATTTCCTGCATGCACCGTCTTCAGTAAAATGGCCATATCTTGAGTTCCCGATATCGGATTGATGCGATTCAAGAACCTTTGGAAAGATAAGAGACAGAAGGTTGTATCTCCAGAAGACATGTCGACCGGATAACAATTGGATCCCATTAAAAAAGTTGTTTCAAATCTGCTACTATTAGACCCTTCCGAATGAATGCTTGAACTGCAATTTGAAGCTTGTCTTTAAGAAGTTTGCTCCGACCTCGTGTGATAGGGCCAAGTGGTATAGTAAATTCATCATCATTAGATTTAGGGCGTGTGGTGCATGTATCATCTCCCCCTTCCTTAAAATGATTCGTCCACGAATCTGAAATATCAAAAGGAGATAAGTCATAAACATTAAAGGATGCACTCACGTTATACTCACTGGGAAGATCAATGCGGTAGGCGTTGTCATTGATTCGTTCAAGAACTTTGAATGGGCCATCGCCTCATGGGTATAGCTTGGATTTCCTTTGTGTTGGGAACCTTTCCTTTCTCATGTGAACCCATACCCAATCTCCTGGTTCAAAGGTGACATGTCGTCGGCCCTTGTTAACTCGGTTTGTGATTGCCTCGTAGGTTTTCTCCATCTTGAGTTTGGCTTTGGCGTGAATGTCTTTGAAAAGGGCAGCCTTCTTTTCACCATCTAAACTGGCAACCTGATCTAAAGGTAAGGGAATAAGATCCAAAGTAGTTAGTGGGTTAAAACCATAAACTATTTCGAATGGAGAATAACCTGTTGTGGAGTGAATGGATCGATTATAAGCAAACTCAACAAAAGGTAAACATTCTTCCTAATTACGGGTATTCTTACCTACCACAGTTCTTAGCAAAGATCCTAGAATCCAATTTATTACTTCAGTTTGTCCATCGGTTTGAGGATGACAAGAAGTGGAATAGAGAAGTTTTGTGCCAATCTTACCCCATAATACCTTCCAAAAGTGGCTTATGAACTTAGTGTCACGATCGGACACAATGGTGCGAGGAATGCCATGAAGGTGGACTATTTCTCGAAAGAATAAATCAGCAATATGTGTGGCATCGTCCGTTTTATGGCAAGGAATGAAGTGTGCCATCTTTGAGAATATGTCCACAACCACAAAAATACTATCTCGTCCTTTCTTAGTGCGGGGAAAGCCAAGTATAAAATCCATCGATAAATTGATTCAAGGAGAAGAAGAAATTGGTAAAGGCGTATACAAACCATTAGGATTTACCTTTGACTTTGCTTGTTTGCACATGATGCATGATGCACAAATCTTTTCCACTGTTTTACGCATGTGCGGCCAAAAGAAGTGTTCCATGACCATATCAAGTGTTTTGTGAATACCGAAGTGTCCCATAAGTCCTCCGGCATGTGACTCGTGAACCAAGAACTCTCGCAAAGAGCCTTGTGGTATACACAACCTGTTCATGCGAAAAAGAAAGCCATTTACAAGATAAAACTTGTTAAAAGCACCTTTTACACATTGTTTATAAATGTCAGAAAAATCTGGATCGTTAGGATAAAGTTCTTTGATATGTGAAAAACCAAGAACAGTAGCATGCATTCGAGTGATAAGTGTGTATCGTCGGGATAATGCATCAGCTACGATGTTATCTTTCCCTTATTTGTATTTGATGATGTAAGGAAAAGATTCAATGAACTCAACCTATCGAGCATGTCGTTTGTTTAACTTACCTTGTCCATTTAACCATTTGAGTGATTCATGGTCCGTGTGAATGACAAACTCTTTAGGGAGAAGATAGTGTTGCCACACTTCGAGTGCTCGGACGAGTGCAAGAAGTTCCTTGTCGTAGGTAGAGTAGTTCAATTGTGCACCTTTTAACTTTTCACTAAAGTAAGCGATAGGTTGTCTTTCTTGCATGAGGACGGCACCAATGCCTATGCATGAAGCATCACATTCTAGCTCAAAGGTGTTAGAAAAATTGGGAAGACGATGAATAGGGGCAGAACATAACTTATCTTTAAGAAGTTCAAAAGCTTTTTGTTGTAGTGGTCCCCATTTGAATTCAACTAACTTTTTGATGATCTCGGTTAATGGTGCAGCAATGGTTGAGAAATCTTTGACAAAGCGACGGTAGAAACTTGCCAAACCATGAAAAGATCTTACCTCGGTGATGGAAGTAGGCGTGGGCCATTCTTGAATTGCCTTGACCTTCTCTTTATCTACATGAATACCATGTACACTAACTATAAAGCCTAAAAACATAAGCTTATCACTGCAAAACACACACTTATCCATGTTAGCATATAAATGTTCTCGTCGAAGAACTTCGAGAACCATTCGAACATGAATGACATGAGAATCAAAAGAAGATGAGTATATAAGAATGTCATCAAAGTAAACGACAACAAATTTACCTATAAACTCCTTAAGAACGTGATTCATTAATCTCATGAAGGTGCTTGGAGCGTTTGTGAGTCCAAAGGGCATAACAAGCCATTCATACAAGCCGAACTTTGTCTTGAATGTTGTTTTCCATTCGTCACCTTCTTTCATTCGAATTTGATGGTAACCACTCTTCAAGTCAATTTTGGTGAAGATCATTGCACCATGTAGTTCATCCAACATATCATCTAGGCATGGAATATGATGCCTATACTTGATTGTTATCCAATTGATAGGTCGACAATCCACACACATTCGGAATATGCCATCTTTCTTTGGAACTAGAATGACGGGAACCGCACAAGGACTAAGACTCTCACGGATGTGTCCTTTTTGTAATAATGAATCTATTTGTCGTTCCAATTCCTTCGTTTCCTCAGGATTGCATCGGTAAGCGGGGTTGTTTGGTATGGTTGATCCAGGGATGAAGTCGATTTGATGTTCGATTCCTCTTGTAGGTGGTAAACCATCCGGTGGGTTGCTTAAGACATCTTGAAACTCCTGTAATAGAGAAGAAAACACACTAGGCAAATATGTGATGTTAGTGATAGTTGATAAAATGGAGTCCTTGAAACGGACTAGAATGCACAACCTATTTTGAAAAAGGGTCTCTCTCATGTCTTTTGTACTCGCATAAATGTTTTGAGACACTCTTTTATTTTCACATTGAGGTTCACTCACCACCCGTGGGTCATTTGTTTGGCTTTTATCGGTTGTGACCTCTTTTGCCTTTTGTTTCAAATTCCCTGTTTCCTTGAGAATTCGTTGTTGATCTATGAGAATCTCTTTGGGGGGTAGGGGGTTAAGTCGGAACGGTTTACCTTTTATTGGAATTGTGTAAATGTTCTTTCGACCATAATATGTGACGTCGTTGTCGTATTGCCAAGGCCGTCCTAGGAGAATGTGGGATGCTTGCATCGAAATTACATCACACCATACGTCGTCACAATACTTTCCCATCTTGATATTAACGAGGCATTGTTTAACTACCTTCATCTCGGCACTCTCATTAAGCCATTGTAAGCAATAAGGTTTCGGATGTCATTGGCAAGGAAGTTTGAGT
Source organism: Hibiscus syriacus (assembly GCF_006381635.1). Lineage (NCBI taxonomy): Eukaryota > Viridiplantae > Streptophyta > Magnoliopsida > Malvales > Malvaceae > Hibiscus > Hibiscus syriacus. The sequence goes on along the minus strand of NW_024062800.1, from coordinate 6,235,696 downwards.
GATTCAACAATGTTGGAGCTAACGACGTTGACACAACTATCATTATCAATGATGATGGAGAATGGTTGTTCCTTGATTAGGCAGCGTGTGTGGAAGATGTTGGAACATTGTATGTCAGACTCGTCGGATGCTTGGATGTTCAATGTATGACGGATCACCAAGATTGTGCCATTGTACTCATCGCTTCCATAGTCACCACTGTCTTCTTTGGCTTCGGCATGTGCTGGAATGTCGGCGATGTCATCATGGGAGTCAGAATTGTAAGATCCAAGTATGGTTAAGGTCCTCGTGTTTGGACAATTACGGCTGATATGGCCTCTTCCTAAGCATTTAAAACACTTGATGGCTCTTGCTCGGGTGTCGTCTTTAGGGGCTGGAAGTGTCTCATTCTTCGCTGGTCTTTGTTTCTCTTTGTCGAGTTTGTCATCTCTCGACTTTTTTTGAGAAGATGGAGTAGAAGATGAGGAAGGATTTGAAGGATTACCTTGGTAAGAGAATGAAGTACCTTGGTAATGTTCTCTGAATCGGAATCTCCTTTGTATTTGTGCTTCGATTGTCATTGCTTTCTTTAGTGTATCTCCGAGGTTTTCGTACCCATGGAGATCAAGAAGATCAGTGATGTTTGAGTTTAAGCCGATGACGAATCTTGACATGGTGTCCTCTTCTTCTTCAGTTATGTTAGCCCTATTGAGTAAAGACTGCATCTCTTTGTAGTAATCTTCAACTGAACTTCTACCTTGTCGAAGTCGGCATAGTTGTTGTTTAACTTCTCGTGTATAATGTGTCGGTAGGAATCGGTTCTTCATGGCATGTTTGAGTTCGGTCCAAGACGTGATTGGTTGAATTTGGTAGTTGTCGATCTTTTTTCTTGTTTGCATCCACCAAGTGTGAGCATATCCTTCGAATTCCAAGGTGATGAGGGGAACTTGTTCAGCTTGGGGGCAGTCATGGTATGCGAACAAGAGATCAACTTTTCCTTCCCAATCAATGTACTTGTCTGGATCGTAGTCTCCTTTAAAAGACGGGATTGTGAACTTTGGTTTTGCAAAGAGTTCGGGTGATTGCCAAAAGTTCAGCATTGTTTGGCCTTGGATTCTGGTTTGGTAGATCCAGTTGTGGTTCTTGTCGTTCTCTCAAGGCATTGTTAAGTTGATCAAATTGAGTTGTGAGTCGTTCAAGTGTGGCTAAGATAGTCGTAAGTGTCTCATTGTTATTGTCGCCCATCCTGCAATTATAACACTCAAAAGAAGATTTTAAAGTAGAATAAAAATAAAAGAAAATAAATTCAACAAAGCAAGAAACCTCACAAGTCACTCCAAGAAAGTAACACAACGAGAGGCAAGTAAGCCGATCTTGTACTCTTTAAAACTCACTTTACCAAGTAGTGTTTCACAGTTCGTATCGGAGTTTGATTACTAGCAAAGGCGATAAGAAAAACCTAAAAGCTCTAAGAGGCCAAACAAAGGTTAGACTCCAAGAGAACGAGAATGCAAAGAAGGAAGAAGTATGAAAACTCTTTAGTCCTACTAACACAAAGAAGATAATGTGTTAGATAATGCAAAAGAACAATAACAAGGAAAAAACAAAAGAACCTAAAGCACTAAGAGTCAAAGAAAAAGGGACCAAACCAGAAAACCTAGAAAACGCTGGATCAACTTGAGAAACATTTTTGTAGGGGTTACCGGTGTCCAAAAATTCGGGAAAAAATTCTTGAATGTCTTTCGATGCGTCAAGAAACCACCTGTAAAATTTCAGAACCAAATACCTTCAGTATTATCCAGTAGACTCTGTTGAACGGTGAGTCCTCAAACAATCTGTTTTTCTTGATCGCTTTTTTCGAAGTTTTTCTTGATCTCCATAAATTCTGATATTTTGTGTGAATGATCTCCAATATATGAAGTTTCAATCTTGAAATTTTCACCACAAAATTACTCCTGTATAATTTTCAAGAAATTCGACAATATTCTAGACCGAATCTGCCGATAAAACTTGAATGATGTATTTGAAGGCACTAATGAACTATGATTGAAGTGAATTTTGGACTGGAGATTAAACTTAATATGGATATGATATATGCAGAAAATAAGCCCTAAATACATTCGTTTGCAATTTTTTTGAAATTTTGGCTTTTTTTTTTTGCTTTTTTGTTTTTTTTGTTTTTGCCTTTTTTTCCTTTTTTTTGTTTTTTGCTTTTGAAAAAAATAGCAAAATAACAAGAAGGATTTGAATCTAAATTAAAATTAAATAAAAAGAACCTGAAACGATGAATCTTCTCTGAACTAGCTCCGTTGGGGTACCATGACGGTTTTGTGTGCAATAACAAGCAAAATTGCTTGCTTCTTTCCAAGAATCGGCCCAAATCTGATACCAATTGATAGGAAAGCGGTGGCGGATTGATGAACGTTGCTCTCGTTGAAGAATCAAACCTAGAAAAGCTCTAGACTCGATGAAGAACAATAAGGAATGAATGAGGAAGGTGGCGGCAATAGCTAGGGTTCTTTAGAGTTTCTTTTGGTGTTGGAAACAAGAAAAGAAACAAGATTAAAATAAGATAAACAAAAGATAAAGGAATTAAAAATAGAGAAAAATAACCAAGAAATCAAAGATCTCCCTTATGAAAGTGAACGGTAAAGATGATTGATGGCGTGGATGGATGTGGAAAATCGATGGATAATGTCCTATCGAGCCCTCCTAGTCGCAATGAAAAGGCAAACATGATAATATGGCTCTAACCAACCCTCCTAGTCGCGATGAAAAGGCAAATTGGAGTGTGAAGATTAATCTCCCTCACAAGAACTTGAAAGAACTCCAGGAGAAGAAGCTTCGAAGGCACAAGGCAATCAGCACTTGCAAAAACAAACTCTCGTTATATTATTGATCAAAGAAATCTTATTTACAAAGTTGAATGAAGCCTCCTTTATATAGGAGCTGAATTCTAAAGGTCCTAAATAACTAAAGAATAAAATATTAATAAACTAAACATGTTTTAACTATAATTCCTAATAAAATAATAATAACTAAAAATATTGTTTTAACCCAACCTTAATTCCTAATAAAATAATAAATCTGATCCTAAAATATAATTAATCATCCTATATTAAATTATATTACAAATAATCAATATAAATATTGAAAATTCGTATTATTTACAAAATAACGTATTAATCCCGTATAGGATTTCCTGCATGCACCGTCTTCAGTAAAATGGTCATATCTTGAGTTCCCGATATCGGATTGATGCGATTCAAGAACCTTTGGAAAGATAAGAGACAGAAGGTTGTATCTCCAGAAGACATGTCGACCGGATAACAACTGGATCCCCTTCAAAAAGTTGTTGAAAATCTGCTGCTATTAGACCCTTCCGAATGAATGCTTGAACTGCAATTTGAAGCTTGTCTTTAAGAAGTTTGGTCCGACCTCGTGTGATAGGGCCAAGTGGTATAGTAAATTCATCATCCTTAGCTTTAGGGTGTGTGGTGCATGTATCATTTATCCTACATATATTTTTTCCAATTTAGTACACAACCTTTCAAATTTCTTAATTTGGTCACATGCATGAACAATTATTTCGGTTATCACCTTTAAGGTGATAACCCATAATTTACCTAACTTAACAAGGTTTTTGATCACTTAAATTTAACTCAATATGATCACCATAATCTCTAGTATCATGCAAGCCAACAATTTAAATTTATTCAAATAAATATTATCAATTTCTCAAAAATTAACTTAATTAAATCCTTAAAATTTTGAATGGAAAGAGAAGGAAAGACTTACTTGTTAGGCTATGTAATTTCCCTAGTTAATTCAAGCATGAACTAAGTTTGCATGGTCGATCCTCTACGTTGCTTTCTCTTCAATTTTTCTTTCTTTCTTAATTCTCTCTAATGTTTCTTTCTTAGGACGGTCACAAAATGAAATGGGAAGGATGATATTATCTCATTCTTAATGGAGGTGGATTTGTCCAAACTGGCCTCCCTTATTACTTAAGTAACCAAATATTCAAGGGCAATTATAGGAATTTGAAGTTTTAGCATGCAATGATAATATTTGCATTTTAATTCAACTTGATCAATATAATTTAGGTTACTATTCTTTTACTCTTTTTAATTCGGTCCTTGTTTAATTCAATTAATCCAAGTTTTAATTCAACTTAATAATTATCCTAAACAATTCGATTAGGTCATCTTTCAATGTAATTAATTTAATTTCCAATTCAACTTGGTTTTACTTAGGCAATTCAATTTATCCTATGTAATTCAATTAATTTAAAACTCCATCAATTAAATTCGGTTTTCATTCTAGGAAAAAATAATTTAATTCTCGTAGACTAGGATTTCAGGGTGTTACAATTTCTACCCCACCTATACACATTTCATTTTGCCTCGACATAGCCATTTGTGCATACCATTAGCTATACTTAGATAAAGCAGTTTGTTTCTTTGACTTAACTAGTAATCTCATCCAATCCCTTTGAATATGATACCCACTCACTCTATATTACTTGTTTGATTGTGTATACTTGAACATAATTTTATCGTAATTTATAAGTACACAAAACATGCAACATTTTTGGCAACGTTATCAGGGATTGAGAATTGGAAGTTTAATAGTTTTTCATAGCATTTTTATTTTACTTCTTTATATTTTTTATAATTTACTTAATATTTTTCTTTTTTCTTTTTCAGGCCTAATTGGTGTATGACCCGAGGACCTCTTGAGGAACTAGTAACACCAATTGAACCTGAGACTAAATGACTTTTTAGATAAAGGAGACGTGCTCAACGTATTCATTGAAATATGTATAGATTGTAGAACCAAGGTGATGGACAAGTGAAAGATCAGGCAGATGAAAATGTCGATGCAATTTCAAATGTTGAGAATGCTGTTAGGCCTTGTGCTATTCGTGATCACTTAAATCCTAGTTTGGACAATCTAAATCCTGGTATTGTGGCACCTAAGATTTAGACAATCTCATTCGAGATCAAACCAGCCATGTTCAATATGTTAAATTTTATAGGGCAATTTGGGGTTATGCTTTATGAAGATGCCAAGCAACACATTCAAAACTTCTTGGAGGTGTGTGATTCCTTTAGGTAACAAGAAGTACATGAAGATGTGTTCAAGCTTATGTTGTTTCCATATTCCTTATGTGACTGAGCGAGGGCTTGGTTGCGTGGAGTTCTATCTCGTTAAATGGAGTCTTGGTCTGATCTATGCAAAAGTTTTTTGTTATGGTATAATCCACCAACATGAACACTCAACTTAGAAATAACAAAATCTTTCTGTCAAGCTGATGACAAGTCTATGTATGAGTATTGGGACCGTTATAAGGGATTGCTTTGCAAGTGTACAAATCATGGTTTCCAAGATTGGAATCAAGTCGTGATGTTTTATAATGGAGTCAATGCATCCACAAGGATGATGTTAGATGACTCGACAAATGGGACCTTGCTAAACAAATCATCTGAAGAGGCTTTTGACATTCTGGATAGGATTGTAAGCAACGATTACCAATTCCCCTTTTCAAGGCTTTTGGAACTAGAAGGAAGACACCTGGGACCTATGAGTTAGATGTTAAGGACTTAGTGTCCTCTTAACTTTCAGCTATTACATGTATGTTGAAGAACTTATAACGTTCCAACGAGGTGAAAAAAGTGAAGGTAGCTAGTTCAGCATGTCTGTTATTCCATGGCAATCACCATGAGAGTGAATGCCCATAAAATCATGAGTCTATCAACTTTGTGAGAAATTTTAACTGAGGGAGAAACAAACCCTATGCCAACACCTACAACCCAGCATAGAGGGGAAATCAAGGAGCCAACAATGCTAGTCACTCAACTCGACATTAGAATATCAATGAACCCCCAGCCTATCAAACAAATATGCTATGGCATAATTATAACAAGGGAGAACCATCTTCATCAAATATAAATTCTTTAGAGACCACTATGCAAGATTTTATAGCAGCTACTAAGACCATGCTAGAAGACCATGCCACTACTATTAATAATCAATGTGTTATACTTCAAAGTCAATGAGCACTACTGCAAAGCCATAGCTCGTCTTTAATTACTTTTGAGGGTCAAGTTGGTCAAATTACCGTGGAATTACAAGAACGCCAACCAAGACATCTGCCTAGTGACGCTAAGGTCATTAAAGCTAATGGAAAGGAGAAATGTAGTGTACTCACTCTTAGAAGTAGACACATATCAATCAACAAGATAAGTTTGGGGGAAGGAAGAAGGATGATTCCAACCCCACAATTGAGCAAGCTGAATTTGAGTTACAAGAAGAGACACTTGGAGAAAAGGATAATGATAATGGTTCAACAAGTGGACCTACTGAGGGTGCAACCAAAAATGTCACAACAAACGTTGTCCCCACACCTTCAATAGAGGCCCACTGCTCTTCCCTCAAAGACTGAAGAAGCATAATGATGACATTCAATTCAAGAAGTTTGTGGATATCCACGATCAATTATATATTAATGTTTTACTCTTGGAGGCCATTGACCAAATACCTACTTATGCTCAATTTATCAAGGAAATTTGTACCAAGAAGAGGAGAGTTGAGAAGTATGAGAAAGTTTCCACGACAAAAGAATATTGCTCTGCACTGAGCTAGCTGCCACCAACGCAACTTTATTTTTCCATGTTCTATAAGAGACAACTATGTTGGGAAGACACTTTGTGACCTTGGCTCAAGTGTAAATCTAATTCCCAAGTCAATATTTGTGAAGCTTAGGATGGGAAATGCAATACCCACCTCCATTATTTTACATCTAGTCGATCGTTTCCATGTTCGTTCCGAAGGGAGAGTCGAAGATATCATTGCGCAAGTGGACAAATTTGTGTTCCCAGTGGACTTCCTTATACTTGATTGCGAGGTTGATACCAATGCACCCATAATTTTGGGGAGGCCTTTCCTAGCCACTGGTCATATACCTATTGATTGTGAAAAGATGAATTCACCATGAGAGTGGCCGACCAATGTGTGACTGTCTTTCATGCTCTCAAATTTCTTCATGACTCAAATGAATGCCATAGCATTTTTAAAGTGGATTAATTGATAGAAGGGGAAGCTGATCAATTTTGCCACACCAATTTCATACAACTAGCAGATTATGAGAGGCTCATTTAAGAACAAAGCATTGAGGAGCCCGAGGAAATTCCATTAGAGGTAGATCAATCTAGCTTATTTACAACTAGACTAGGTACGCACTTTGAACCTCTTGATTTTGATGAATTTGTTCCTCCTAAGCCCTCATTACAACATGCACTTATCCTAGAGCTCATGACTTTGCCAGAACATCTTAAATATGCTTACTTAGGTGGTAATGATAATTTACCTATGATTATCTCCTCTAACCTTACTATTGACCAAGAATGTAGTTTTCCAAGTGTTTTGTAGCAACTTAAGAAATATTAGAATGGACTATGGTTAACTTGAAGGGGATAAGTCCCACCATTTGCATGCACAAGATTCTGTCATAAGAATGCCATGGCAATTCCATTGAGCCACAAAGAAGGCTCAACCATGTAATAAAGAATGTGGGATGAAATAGATCATTAAGTGGCCTGATGCTGAGGTGATCTACCCTATATCTAATGGTTCATGGCTAAGCCTGGTGCAATGCATCCACAAGAAAGGAGGCACAACCGTGGTGATCAATGAGGACAATGAGCTCCTACTCACTTGTACCGTTATAGGATAGAGGACATGAATGGACTATCGTAAACCGAGCAAAGCTATCGAGAGGGACCATTTTCCCCTCCCCTTCATCAATCAAATGCTGGACCAATTAGCAAGCAAGGCATACTATTGTCTCCTAGATAGATATTCTAGATACAACCAAATTTTCGTAGCACCAGAGGATCAAGAGAAGACAATCTTCACATGCCCATATGGAACTTATAACTTCTCAAGGATGCCGTTTGGACTATGTAATGCCACGACAACTTTTCAACGTTGCATACAAGCTATCTTCTCCGACATGGTTGAGGATTTTCTAGAAATTTTCATGGATAACTTCTCCATTTTTAGAGATAACTTTGAAAAATGCCTTGGCAATCTGGCACAAGTGCTCAAGAGATGTGAAGAGACTGACCTTGTGCTTAATTGGGAAAAATTCACTTTATGGTGACTGAAGAAATTGTGCTGGGCCACAAGATCTCACACAAGGGCATTGAGGTGGACAAAGATAAAATTGACGTGATTGAGAAGTTGCCTTCGCTGACCTCTATCAAGGCATTAGGAGTTTTCTTGGACACGCTGATTTTATAGGAGATACATCAAGGACTTCTCCAAGATCTCTAAACCCTTGTGCACCTTGCTTCAACAAAACCATCCCTTTGTGTTTGATAAACTTTACCATGGATCATTAACAGAATTAAAACAAAGAATTATCTCAGCACTCATTGTTGTTTACCCCGATTAGACTTCACCATTCAAGTTGATGTGTGAGGCGAATGATTATATTGTGAGAGTTGTGCATAGGCAACACCGAGGAAAATGTTTCCATGCTATTTATTATGCTAGTAGTACCTTAAATGAAGCAAAATTGAATTACATGACCACTGAGGAAGAACTAGTTGTTGTGGTATTTACATTTTACATGTTTAGGCATTACTTAATAGGCACCAAAGTAATTGTTCACACTGATCACTCAACTGTAAAATATTTAGTGAACAATAAGAATATCAAGCCTAGACTCATTAGGTGGATACTACTACTGCAAGAATTTAACTTTGAGGTTGTAAATAGGAAAAGTATTGGGAATCAAGTTGCAGATCACCTTTCTATGCTAGAAAACAATTCAAAATGCCATAACATTTTAGATATTGAAGAGGAATTCCTTGACAAGAAAATCTTATATGTCATGGCATTTTCGTAGTATGCTGACATCATCAATTTTCTTGTTAGTGGAATTTTGCCTTATGATTTGAACATCCAGGGCAGGAAGAAGTTCAAGCATGATGCCAAGTTTTATTTCTAGGACATATAATATTTGTTCAAGCATTGTGTAGACTAGATGATCCGTCGATGTGTATTGGAATTTTACTGGCCTAAACTATTCAAAGACACTCATGAGTTTTGCAAGGCCTGCGATCGATGCCAACATATTGGGAACATTACCAAATGACATGAAATGCCGCTACAAAATATTTTGGAGAACGAGATCTTTGACGTGTGGGGCATTAACTCCATGGGACCATTTCCATCATCATTCGGAGAACTATACATCTTGTTGGTCGTGGATTATATGTCTAAGTGGGTCGACACAATTGCAACACCGAAGAACGATTCTAAGACAATGTTTAAGTTCATGCACAAAAATATCTTCACCTGATGTAGAGCACCTAGAGCCATCATCATGACGAAGACACCCATTTTGACAATAAGTTATTTGCTAAGGCATTGTAGAGGTATGGGGTACGACACAAAATTGTCACAACATATCACCCTAGATAAATGGTCAAGTTGAGGTTTTCAACCATGAGATCAAGCATATTCTCGAGAAGGTGGTGAACCCCATAAGAAAGAATTGGCCCCCAAAGCTCCTTGAAGCACTTTGGGCTTACCAAACGAAATTCAAAACTTCACTAGGGATGTTCATGTTCAAATTGGTGTATGGAAAAGCCTGCCATCTTTCTATCGAGCTAGAGGATAAAACTTATTGGGCTATCAAAAATCTCAATTTTGACGAACAATTAGCTAAAGAGCAAAGATTATTGGATCCAATGAAATGGAAGAGTTTAAGGCATAAGCATGTGAAGATGCCGAACTTTACAATGAGAAGACTAAGAAATGGCATGATCAAATGCTTCTACCATGGTATTTTCATATTGGTCAGTAGATGTTCCTCTACAACTCATGGTTAAGTTTCTTTCCGGGTAAGCTCAAATCAAGATGGTATGGACCCTTTGAAGTACACCATGTCTACCCTCATAGAGCCATCGACATAAAAAAATATAGACGATGAGACAATTTTTAAAGTCAACGACCAACGATTTAAGGCTTACAATGGAGCTCAACCCTTGTGTGATAAGTCGACGCTTTATCTGCAAGACACATGAGTTTTCCCTTCTAAGCTTTTTGAAAATGCCTCCACATTTTTGATTTACTACTGTGTATAAATAACATGTGCATTTTTTTATTATTTTCAACAATTTTCATTATTGTCACATTTTTATTAGGGATTTATTCTATTTTATTTTTGTTTCATCCAATATAGGTGGTGGCTGCTCATACAAGGACAAAAAGAAGGAAAAACCCTAGTTTTAAGGTTTTAGGCAGCAAAATGACAAAAAAGAATAAGGAATTTTTTTTTAATTTTTAAATACCACATTTATTTTTATAATCATGATTTTCTCTTTCCTACTTTTTACCATTCATTTATTACTTTTCACTTTTTATTTTCTTTCCTCTATTCATTAAAGACCCCTACATACATTAAACCCCCACTACATCACTTTTTATCCTTTTTCTCTTTCCAATTTATTTCCTTTATTTTCAACACTCCTTTTTCTTTTTCTTTATCAAAATTAAAACCCCATAGCCATAAAGCTTTATGCTTTTCTCCTACTCTTTGTCTATTCGAGCAACAATGATGTGATCTCATCCAGCTAATGTAAACCCTCCCTTTCCACAATAGTTTCCCGACGATGCAACAAAGGAAAAGTTCCAAAACATAAAGAACCAAAAAGTTTTCTTCGAGGAAGGCTTTGTCTTCTCAGACATGTCCAACGAAGATTTAGGGGTGGAAATATTGGATGTGGTTTCTAGGCTACAGTGGCAAAAGTTCACAAAGCACCCATGTAATGTAAATGCCTATATTTTCAAAGAGTTTTATGAAAATCTCTCGAATTCGATGCAACAGTCCATTTTCGTTAGGGGTAAATTTATTCACTTTACACCTTCTTCCATTAACCGTTATTTCAAGCTGAAGAATATTGTTAATCATCATTCAAAGTTTTTTGAGGAGGATGACAATGAGGTATACCAAGGTATATTGATGGATCTCTGTTTTCAAAACGCCGAGTGGAATGGTAAGCAAGTTAGTAGCTCGTAATGGATAGAGACCGACTCCAACATAGGGCTAATTGTGGAACCATTTCATGAAACTAAGTTGATGCCTACAACCCACAACACAATGGTGTCGCTACCCAGGATGTTGTTGCTACACTCGATACTTATGGGACGCACGATAAGCATTGGAAAGATCATTTTGGACCAAGCACATACATGTTTGAAACGATCGACAAGTGCTTTGGTCTTTCCAAATCTCATCACAACACTTCGCCGAAAAAAGGGCGTTATTGAGGATAAATTCAATGAATTATTACCAAAATTAAAGGTCATCATAAAGGAAAATTTGAAAATTTATCCGTGCTATTGGGATTCAATGTGGACCGACCTGAGAAGGTTGTGGAAGCCAGTGCAAATACAAATATCACGATAAGATTAGCTACTGACGAGTCTTGTAGGCATACGAAAGCATATGTGGAGACTTTATCGAGCGATCACCGAACATTTTTTTACTTACGTCAAGCAGTGAGACGCAGTGTTATAGTCCTACTTCAACGAAATGCTCCTTCAATGGGCCCAAGATCTCCCAAATTTCCCTAACTCCATACAACAACAAACTGGTAATGCCACGACATCGTCAGATGTTGCTCAACATAATACCCCGGTCGAACCATATAATGATGATCCACCTACCAGTATGCCTGAAGTAGATGAGCAAGAAAAAGAACCCCAACCCAAACCCAGCCTGAGCATCCAGCCAAAACCCCCACAATTACTGAGGCACCTATTGGTAAGATGCCTAGCCAACTAACAATGCCATAATAATCTAACCCGTGCAGAACCACAAAGCATCTGAAAAAGTCTGTATGACGGGTTGTGTCTCCATCTGAAAAAACTCTTTCGAGCACTACTACTCTTTTTGTCGAGTCAACATCTGAATCAGAGTAGCCAAGTCTTCTCCCACTAAAGAAGCGCCCCAGGTGCACCACCACTTCTATAGCCAGTTACATTTCATTACATTGCATTACATATATCATTTAGTCTAGTATTTCACTTTGTTTTTATTTTTCATTAAGGATAATTCTTCCTTCCACTTTGGGGGAGGTAATGTCCTTATTAGGACATTTGCATTCATAGGGTTAGGAAATCTAATTTGTCATGATATTTATATGTCTTAGGAAAGTTATAGGAACAATTTGATGATGCTCGATAATAATATTCTTATGGATATAGTTGAATGTATATGACCATTGTGAAAGATAAAGCCAACTCTAAGACTCGATTCTTTGTGATTCGTAACACATGATAGTATGCTTTCTATGCTTAAGGAACTTAGACATTTTGTATAAAAGAACTCTTGCATACGTTGTAGTATGGAATTTGGACAATGAGATTAAAAGCTGAAATTTAATTCCCCTAAATTTTAAATTATGTTTAGTTGCAAATAAATTCTTCGGTGTAGCTAAAGAGGGACACTCCTATTTGACATTGCATTGCCTGAATACTTTCTTTGAATAAATAGCATCCATGGCATACGAGTGAATGAAAGTAGTCACGGGATGACTCTACTCAATAGGCTAGGGAATGGAGTATGTGCTCCACTTCATTTTCAAGTCTAGGAAAGTAGATGTGATAGGCTGACTCCCCTCGCAAAAAAAAGGTTGTAAGGAAATTGGAGTAAAAGTTATGCTTAAAGGGTAAATGAAATGCTATGTCAAAGCAAGAGTGCTTGAGTAAAAACTTTCTAATGCCATTAAGCATAGACTGGATACAATCACACATTAACACACAAGCAAAGGATTTTGCCCTAAGAAGCAGTACTTGACTTCTCAATTGGTCTAGCATGTTGAAGCCAATTTTTCTTAGGGCTGAAATTTTTTCCTACATCCCTATCTTGACCTAAAATTTTCCATGGCATTTTTTTATTTTGCTAACTACTATCCATTGCTTGAGGAAAAACAATGGCTTAAGTTTAGAGGTTTGATTACTTTGTAAAGAGGCTATATTTAGGGCATTTTTACTTAATTTATTGATTGTCTTAAGGCACATTTAGAAACATGTAGTTGCATGTGGTGGATTTAATTTTTCGTGACCTTTTTATTTTTATTTTTATTTTTATTTTTTGCAATTGGTGCTGCTTTACGAGAAAGGTTGTGTCTCGTTGATGATGTGTAAGTCATAAAGCGAAAGGGTGTGCGAGGAGAATTATTGTGGCAAACTAAGATGCTGAAGCAGAAAGAAAATGTCATGGCAGTTAGGACGACATTTCTGGGTGTAGAAAAACATAAAAGAGTTAAAGATATTTTCATACAAGAGCGAATTGTCTATGCATCACGTGATTCCTGTTGCCAACCATCAAGGAGGAGACCACAACCACCTTTGTACTCCCTTTTCACATGTAGGGGATGTACCTTAGTGTACCATTGTCATTTTGGCACAAAACCGTATGTATATTCCTTTAGTATAAATATATTAAGACACCACAGAGAAGGGGATCATCATCTTAGGAAAAAGTGAGCAAAAACAGAATGAGAAAGATAGCACCAAGCTTCCAAATTTCGTTGTTTTTCTTATTTCTTTTGTAGTATTCCTCCATTTTCAAGCTTGAGGGAGTGACGAGCAAGGCGTTTGAGAGGAGCATAGGGGTGGTTCATGGTGGCCAAGGGAGCTCTGGCAGCACACCTTGGGAGTTTTTCCTCTACCCTTATGCTTTAATTTTCTTCACATTTTATGGGTTGTAAGGAATGGATGATTCCCATGAATTATTCGAACCCCACCATGAACTAACTTTATTTGGTGGGGTTTATCATGGATGATTAAATATTTTTCTTTAATGGATGGTTGATATTTTTTATGTTTATTACTTGTTTTACTTATTGTTTTTAAGTGCTTAAGATTGTAGGATTTATAAGAGTAGCATTTTCTTAAGTATACTACTTAGTGTTTGATAGAAACTAAGTTAATGATCTTTAGTTTTCAAGAGAAACTAAAGGAAGATTGATGTAAGAAATGGGTTTCAGCAAATAACTAGAGCCTAATCCACCGTCAGATATGAGGTTAGGATTTCAACGACTAAAAGGAGTAGTTCTAATTGATAGGTTAGATGTTATTACCTAGGCCGATAAGATTTGTTGTGGCATTCTAATCTATCAGATCCCATACCTAGAGATAGTGTAGGGATACTCATGGTAAACTCTGTCGAGCAAGTAAGATATAGAAGTTTAGACCATTCTAAAAGATACAACTGAAGATGTCTAAGTGACCCAATCATTCATTCCCGTAGTAGCTTGTTGTGTGAGGATTATCAAGTCATCTTATTTAATTCCCAAGTTATCAATTTGTTTTGCCTTAGCGTTTTCATTTGGCTGCACTTTAAACAATTACTTTTTCCAAGACATTCTCATTTACCGCCCACTCAAACTACCATTTTTTCCCCACCTACACACATTTCATTTTGCCTTGACATAGCCATTTGTGCATACCATTAACTATACTTAGATAAAGTAGTTTCATGCTTTGAATTAACTAGTAATCTCCTACAATCCATGTGGAGATGACACTCATTGTATATCACTTGTTTGATTGTGTATACTTCCATAAAATTTCTTGTAAATTTATAAGAACTCACAATGTGAACATTAACCAAGTACAAATTAGATATGAGACACTAGATCCAGAGAACAGAGTAGTAATTTCATAAAATGGACCAAGAAAATCATATATTGTTTGAACAGTTTCCCACTCATGATCAGTAATGATATCTAACTTGTAATACCCCAAACATCGGGCCAGTAACTGAAATGAAAGGATTTAAAATTTAGTGGTTTAAATAGAATAAATTGAAAAGTTCAAGGGCTGATTCTGGAAATTTTGTCTATGACTTATTATCAAAGAGGGAAGAATGGAAAGGTAAAGAGGTCTTTTAGTATGAATGAATTTAAAATTCATTTTTAAGGATATTTAAAACGTGAGGTTTAGAAAAAGAGAAAGAAAAATCTGGAACTTTGGTTAATATCTCTTCCTCTTATTCTCCCACAGTGAAACTCCTTACTAAGGTGAGTTCTTTTGAAGTTGGTTAATCCTTTCATTTTGAGTTGGTTTTAGTTCATGGTTGGAATATAAGATTAAGGAAACTTATAGATGATGAGGAAACTAAGTAATTAAGGAATTATTGGTGAATTAGTATAACGGATTTTCAAGTGAATGGATGAAATTTGGTTAGTAATTAGATTCTAAAGGCATATTTGACTTTTCAAGAGGCTAATTAAGGTATTTGAAGTTTTATAAATGATTGAAAACATATTTGAATATTTGGTGTGATTTTTAGTTTAAGTGTTCCATAGAGAAGTTTGGATGTTAAAAGGAGATTAATGGAAATAAGTTGTGTGGGATGAATATTATTGAGTTTAAGGGATTGAATGAAGTTAGAGGTATGAGATTTAGGTGAGTTTGGAGTAAAATTCGAAATGAAATAAGTGAAATATGGGTAAGGGTATTAGTACTGGAAAAATAGTATTGATACTATAAGGTTAAATTGAAATAAATGATTTGAATCTTATGAACAGTATCGATACTGATGTGAAGATATCAATACGAAGGGTAAGGTATCAATATTATAAGTTAAGATGAAATTCTAGAATGTTGAATTGGTATCGATACTAAAGTAGGTATCGGTTCCCTAGAAGAGAAGTATATGTATTGTTAGTAAAGTATCGATATTATTCAGTCTGAAATGTAAATGAGGGGTTTCATTTCGATTACGTAAGCGCTAATTGTTTATTCGTTAATGGAAATTCAGTATTGATCTTGGACTTATTGATGTGTTGATTTGGATCGAAAGAGTATCAAAAGAATTGACATAGTAAGAGATTGGACGAAAGAAAAAGGATTTCGGTTAGGATTTATGTGAGCCAAAGGTGAGTGCATTTTAATTATTCTTTCAAAGTATTTAATGAGGAAGACTTGCGATGAGTCAACCTCAGCTAATTTGGAAAGAAATTGTTTTCCAATTTGTTTATTATATATAATTTACTTTGTTTCGTTAAATGATTTCTTGGAATGATTTTGGGTATGAATTACCCAAACTATTTTATACGCTAAATTTTTTTATCACATGTGAAATATTTTAATTATATTGATAATTTGAATGATTTCTATGTAGAACAATAAATGATTTTTTAATTAAGCCAATGTATGATTATATGATATATTACATGAAAATCTTATAGGTAAATATATTCTACGTGAAAATGTCTATCTGAATATCTGTTAAGTGAATGTGTTCTACGTGAAAATACTCTATATGAAAGTGCTTTGTGAATAAAAGAAACTTGAATAATAAATGTGAAATTAATTATAAAGCTATAGTCCAAAGTATATGTATGAGAATTAGAGGTATAGTTGGCATGCCAAGAGTCGAGGGTTTTACGCGATCCTTCGGGATAAATTTCTATGGGGTCCTTCGGGACAAATTCTACGCGGTCCTTCAAGAGAAATCTATGAGGCACTTTGGTGCATATTTACGTGGCACTTCGATGCATATTTACGTGGCACTTCGATGCAATTTATATGAGCAGTGGTGACTGCATTTTGTGCACAACATCAATGTACTCACATACCTTGATTTCTCAGTGATATACGTTGGGCTAATAAAACAAATTGATATAATTTTCAATAGTGTGTAATAGTATACATTTTTTTCATGACAAGTCTATTGGTTTTTATATGAAATGTTTTCAAGGAACTGTAATAGCAAGTGTCAAATAGAAATAAGTTAATCAAAGTTTAATAGTAAATGTTTTAATTTATGAAGAGTATGAAGTTTTTGTAAATAAATATGTCTTTTGAAATATTTAAATAATTTTTTTATTGTTTTATTATACTTATTATGCCTCACTAAGTCATAGACTTAGCGTGTGATTGTTTTCACACGTAGGTTCAGAGGAGTAACCAAAGTAAGCAAGGACAGAACAACATATCTCTGAAGAGTATCAGATCAGAGAAAACTAAATCGTATGTGATGTTGTTATTAGAAATTTGTTGGCATGTTTCATAAGTGTTTAAATGGTAGATGCTCTGATATGTATTTTAACTACATTTTACTAAGTTTTGTTTTCCTTGTAAAGTTTTAGTCGCATTTTAAATAAGTCAAAGCGTTTAAAAATTCAATGTGACACCTCAATTCGTATCTGAGTCGGGTATAGGTCGGGGGTGTTACATTTATTGGTATTAGAGCTTAGGCTGAGTCAGGTTTTCAAAATAGACAGGCCGGTCGACTGTAAAAAATGTCTAGTTTGTACATTCCAACGAATTTCAACGATCTCTAATCTTATAGTATAATGAGTATGTTGTCCTTACTAGTATAGTTAAATGATTAGATATTAATAGATGTCAAACTACGAGGATTTTCGAACTAAAGTAGGATATGAAGTTCAGGAACATCTAAGTGTAAGAGAGAAATTGAGGAATGTGGATTTAAAATTGATTTCAAAATAGAAAGTGATAGTTAAATGTTTCAGGTCACAAAGTAAGGATAAATAGTGTATAAGTCTCTATCGAGAATTCAGAATAAATTCAGTTGCAGATTAGACATTTTCATTATTAAGCCCTAATAGATGGATTGTTCAAGGTTATTGATTCATAACGGTTTGGAAGGAAAGATTTTATAGGAAACAAGTGCGAACGATTAAATTCCACGATAAGATGCAAAAATGTTTCGTATTGATAAAGATTTATTGTTAATGATTAACTAGCTTCGAGTTAAATGTATAAAAGTATTTCTTTTTGAATTTGATCGAATACTAGAATTTGAAGAGATTAAGGCTAGTTTGGCGAAATATTTTGAAGTTGAACTAGGTTTCGTTGATATTTAGGTGCTAGGGAATCAAATTTTTTGTTGTACCCGAAAGCCACAATTAGTGTATTTTCTAATGACATTTGATTTGATTAAGATAAAGGAATGACATGAATTAGATTATGGATAAAGGGTAGAAAGTATAATGTATGTATGAATCGTGTTTGAGTAGAATTTTGAAAAGCTATTTTGGATTCGAAATCTCTTGGATTTAGTTGATATTAAAATAACAAAGTTAGAAGAGTGCAATAAAATTTGCAATCAATAATTGTTACAAGTAATATGAGAAGGGTATTGGGGTTAGAAAAAGAGAGGATTTATGTTATTTAGGAAACTTTTGAATTAAGAAAGAAAATTTTCTAAGTTATGAGTAAAAGTTAACAAGTATTATATTTGTTTGAGGCTAGTGACAAAGTGTTGAATCAACTGTGTTGACATTAAAGAAAGGAAAGTTGGAAATGTTGCCCAAAATTAAGAAATGGATGTTAAAACAAAGTGAAAGGATAATACTTTCTAAAAAAATTTAAGAGAATTGTAGAATTTGATATGTAAAGTCGAAAATATTTATGTTCATAAAGTTGTAAATTTATTATTGAAAGAAGAAGATAACACAAGGATTGCAGAAGTAAAGTTTAAGTTTATTTTCTTAGAATAAAATAAGAATATAAAAGTACATGTTAAGAATAGAACATGAAAAAGAGAATAAAATTTAAGATTTATACAATATGTTTAAGATAGTAATGATAAGAAAATATTTTTTCTCTGAAAGGAATAAAGATATAAGAAATTAAAGCGAACGGTATAAAAGATCAAGTACGACAAGGGTTATATAGAAGTGGAGGTATAAGTTTGGCTTAAAGGTAAGTTGAAAATAAGATAATAAATAAATTTGGAATGAAAGGAAACAATTTTCCCGTCTAAGTGGAAATGAGAAAGTTGTTATGAACTTTGTATCAGGTTTGCTTTTAGCACCTAGTAAAAAGGACTCATTTTGGGCAATTATAGTAGATTGACTAGTTTTCACACTTTATTCCAGTTCAAGGTAATTATTCTATGGATAAGTATGCTAAGTTTTATATAAAGAGATTGTTGAACTGCATGAAGTATATCTCTTAATTGTATCTAATAGTGATATGGGGTTTATTTCAAGGTTTTGGAAGTCTTTGAACAAAGCCTTATGAACTCGACTTAACTTTAGCACTACATTCCATACGAAGACAGATGATTGGTTTGATCAGATTATTCAGATTTTAGAAGTTATGTTAAGGCGTTTATGATCGAGTTTAAAGGATCAGGAAAAACAAGGTATTCTAAATTGACCAAGCATAAATGTGGAATTTTGGGTTGTATTCCTAAACCAAGTAGACTCAGCTAAAAGAATAAAGATATTTTAAGAAAGTATGAGATATAGTTGAATGATAAGGATATAGTTAATGATTATATTTCCTCTAACCAAGTTGTTGAGGATAGGAACATTACTTAATTGGATTGTTAAGTATCAAGAAAATGTTAAGATGTTAAAAAGAATAGTGACATAAGCTTCAAGGTTAATATGATTAGAATCTGGAAAAGATTATGTAAAACATAGTAATGCATCCTATGATGGTTGGTGATGTATGTAGGTAAAAGAGGAAAAGTTTTGGGTTATGTTTCAAAGCAGCTAGAGAATTATAAAATAATTAATCTAATTCATGATCTTGAGTTAGAAATGATTATGGTTATTTTTTTTTATATAACACTACTATCTACACGAATTCCAATAATCAAAAGTATGTGTTGAATTGAAGGAGTAGAAAGAAGGGAAATGAATTGAATTTCTTGTAGTTTGATGACATGCACATCACCTGCAAACATGAAAGGTTAAGGTGGTGGCTGATACGACGAAGTCGAAAGTCATTTTTACTTTGACAGGTTTTGAATAACTGATTTTTTAAAGAAAGAGGGAATTTTGATTTTATAATTAAATTAAAGCCTTTGTTACTGGATTGAGTAAAGTAATATTAAGAGAAAATATATAAAGAGTTATCATTGAGTTTGTGTTAAATGGTTGACATGTCAGCAAGTTAAAGTAAAGTATTAAGATAACTCAATATGAAGATTTTTATGGAATAAAGTGTCAGACACCATTAAGTTGGTTTGAATTGAAAGATCAAGATTTAGTGGGGCCAGATATGATCAAAGAAGTCGGAGATAAAGTGAAGATTATTCTAGATAATCTTGAGATAGCTGCTGATCGAAAAAAGTTCCACACGGATTTGAAGAGAAAGGAAATTGAATTCCAAGTATGTGATAAAGTGTTTCTCAAAATCTCGCCTTGGAAGAAGATTCTTCGTTTTGGATGCAAGGAAAACTTAATCCCAGATTCATTGGATCTTTTGAGATTTTAAAAAGTGTTGGACTAGTAGCCTATCAGTTATAATTTTCACCAGAAATGGAAAAGATTCAAAATGTCTTTCATATTTTGATGCTCAATAGATATCAATCATATCCTTCTCACATTATAGTACCAGAAGAAATAGAGGTTCAATCTGACCTGACCTATGAAAAAAGAACTAGTACAGATTTTAGCATGAAGTTAAACAACTAAGGAACAAGAGAAATTACAAAGTTGAAAAGGCGACATAGTAACATGAAAAGAACATGAGAATACATTTTCCTCATCTCTTTATACACTAAAAATTCGAGGACGAATTTTTTTTAAGGGAGACAATTGTAATACCCCAAACATCAGGTCAGTGACTGAAATTTAAGGATTTAAAATTTGGTGGTTTAAATTGAATAAATTGAAAAGTTCAAGGACTGATTCTGGAAATTTTGTTTATGACTTATTATTTAATATGGAAGAATAGAAGGGTAAAAAGGTCTTTTAGCATGAATGAATTTAAAATTCATTTTTAAGGATATTTAAAATGTGAGGTTTAGAAAAAGGGAAAGAAAAATCTAGAATTTTGGTTAATATCTCTTCTTCTTCTCCCACCGTGAAACTCTATTGCTAAGGTGAGTTCTTTTGAAGTTGGTTAATCCTTTCATTTTGAGTTGGTTTTTTATTCATGGTTGGAATAGAAGATTTAGGAAACTTATAGATGATGAAGAAAATGAGTAATTAAGGAATTATTGGTGAATTAGTAAAATGGGTTTTTAAGTGAATAGATGAAATTTTGGTTAGTAATTAGATTCTAAAGGCATATTTGACTTATCAAAAGGCTAATTAAGGTATTTGAAGTTTTAGAAATGATTGAAAACATATTTCAATAATTGGTATGATTTTTAGTTTAAGTGTTCCATGGAGAATTTTGGATGTTAAAAGGGGAGTAATGGATATAAATTGTGTGGGATGAATGTTATTGAGTTTAAGGGCTTGAATGGAGTTAGAGGTATGAGATTTAGGTGAGTTTGGAGTAAAATTCAAAATACAATAAGTGAAATCTGGGTAAGGGTATCGGTACTGGAAGAACAACACCGATACTATAAGGCTAAATTTAAATAAATGGTTTGAATTGTATGAACAATATCAATACTGATTGAAGTAGTATTGATATTGATGTGAAGATATCTATATCAAGGGCAAGGTATCGATATTGCAAGTAAAGATGAAATCTAGAATGTTGAAATGCTATCAATACTGAAGTAGGTATCGGTACCCTAGAAGAGAAGTATCAATACTATGGGTAGGGTACAGATACTGTTCAGTCTGAAATGTAAATGAGGTGTTTCATTTCGAGTATGTAAGCGCTAATTGGATATTCGTTAATGGAAATTTCATATTGATCTTGGACATATTGATGTGTAGATTTGGATTGAAAGCATATCAAAAGAATTGACATAATACGAGATTAGACGAAAGAAAAAGCATTTCGGTTAGGATTTTTGTGAGGCAAAGGTGAGTGCATTTTAATTATGCTTTCAAAGTATTGAATGAGGAAGACTTGCGATGAGCCAAATTCGGTTGATTTGGAAAGAAATTGTTTTCCAATTTGTTTATTATATATATTTTAATTTGTTTTGTTAAATGATTTCTTGGAATGATTTTGGGCATGAATCACCAAACGTTTTTGTATGCTAAGTTTTTTTATCACATGTGAAATATTTTAATTATATTGATAATTTGAATGATTTCTATGGAAAACAATAAATGATTTTTAATTGAGCTAATGTATGATTATATGATATATGTGAATATGTTCTACGTGAAAATCTTATAGGTAAAAATATTCTACGTGAAAATATCTATGTGAATATATATTAAGTGAATATGTTCTACGTGAAAATACTCTATGCGAAAGTGCTATGTGAATAAAAGAAACTTGAATAATAAATGTGAAATTAATTGTAAAGCTAAAGCCCAAAGTATATGTATGAGAATTAGAGGTATAGTTGGCATACCAAGAGTCAAGGGTTCCACGAGGTCCTTCGCGACAAATTTCTACATGCTCATTCGGGAAAAATTCTACATGGTCCTTCTGGACAAATCTATGTGGCACTTCGGTGCATATTCTACGTGGCACTTCGGTACAATTTATATGAGCAGTGGTGACTGCATTTAGTGCACAACCTCAATGTACTCACATACCTTGATTTCTCAGTGATATACGTTGGGCTAATAAAACAAATTGATATATTTTTCAATAATGTGTAATAGTATACAATGTTTTCATGATGAGTCTATTGGTTTTTATATGAAATATTTTCAAGGAATAGTATAAGCAAGTGTCAAATGGTTTTAAGTTAATAAATTTATTAGTAAATGTTATAATTTATGAAGAGTATGAACTTTTTGTAAATAAATATATCTTTTGAAATATTTAAATAAATGTTTTATTTTTTATTATAACTAAGTCATAGACTTAGCGTGTGATTGTTTTTACATGTAGGTTCAGAGGAGTAAGCAGAGTAAGCAAGGACATGACAACATATCTCTAAAGAGTATCAGATCAGAGAAAATTAAATTGCATGTGATGTTGTTTTTGAAACTTTGTTGGCATGTTTCATAAATGTTTAAAGTGTAGATGCTCTTATATGTATTTTAACTATGTTTTATTAAGTTTTGTTTTCCTTGTAAAGTTTTAGTCGCATTTTAAATAAGTCAAAGTGTTTAAAAATTCAATGTGACACCTCATATTCTGTAACACAAATCATTTTCTGTAACACCCTCAGATCGATGCGGGTGACCCGATCTGATCTAAGGTGTCACATTAGGGCCATCGGAGCGACCTACAATAAAAATCTAGGAAAAATTTAATTTTTTTTATTAAAACGTGTAAAATCATAAAACAATTTAATAATAAAATACAAGTTCAGAAAATCATTTATATATTAAAAATAGAATTCAACAATATTCAGTAATAAATCAAGTTTCAGACTCGAATATAAAACATAATACAATCAGACTCGAATATAAAACATAATACAATCTTCATGCCCCATAATTACATGCACTGTACTCCGCAAGCAACGCCGGTGGAACTCCTTTATTGATGACGGTAAAAGCACATGATCAAACCCTTTAACCTGAAATGGTAAGTAATAGGGTGAGCTTTAGAAAGCTCAGTAATACAGAACTACCAGATGAATGCAATAGGCCATCGAGTATAAGGTAAAGCATAAATTCCTTAGTGGGGTAGTCATCATAAAATTCTAGTGGTGAATTCATATTCCATTAGCTAAGTCTTCAGTTACAAACAGGAACTTATGGTCTGAAGGAAGTATTCAGAGAGAGATAGATTCAGAAGATTAAATTGGGAGTCTAGTGTGTTCCAACAAAATAGAGAAATGTGTACAGATCCTTTAAAAACCTTAGTAGTTTTAAAAATATTTTAAAACCACAGTAGTACCCTCCAACCGAACGCTGATACGCAGTTCCTCATAACTGCATCCATAAGGACTTACCCTAAGCACACAATAAATGATCCACCTTAAGGGAGTACCTTGGGGCCTATGGGCCTACCCAAGGGTCTCTTTAGGTCCATAAGGAATTACCAACTTGATCAGATTTCTACCTCCATACTTCAGAATCCTACCCATACAGTATCCAGTAGAAATCATATTAAGTAGTAATTTTAATATCAAAATCATGATTCAGTCTAATGTTGTAAAAATGACAATGTAGTTATTTAAATCATATGAATGTTCTCCATCCGTACACCAAAATATAGTCCCCATACTAAGGGAGTGCCTTGGGGACTTAGAGCCTACCCAAGGAATACCTTACGTTCGTAAGGAATTACAAGCTTGATCAGAGTTGAACCTCCATACTCCAGAATCCTACACAGACAGTGTCCGAATAAAACACTTCAAGTAGTAACTAGTAGATTCCCTGATCCATAAATCTGAAACGATTGTATTTTCCAGTGAAAACATGTAACCAAAGAGAATATATCAAGTAGCCATAGTTTATAAATAGTAAATCAATATATCAGTAAATCAAAATATTGAACAGTTAAAAAAATTTAGTAAAACAGTAACTACAGTAAATCACATTTCAGAATAGATAAAAAATCATATAGCACATAGGGAACACACTAGAGGATCTAGCTATTCTCAAGAGGTATTTGGTATTTATCAGGTAAGAAACCATGAAATCTTTGTAAATTGATAGGATTTCAGAAACAATATCCCTATAAAAAGGGGGTTTGATAGCTAACGGATTCATCATTCATTCGGAAGTGGTTTATCAAGATCATATAGTATCCATATATTTTTCAGAGGCACTAAGTAATCATGAAGATATTCAGAATCTTTTACATCAGAGTTACTTGAGATTTCAAATATGACATGAGTGATTCTATTATTCAGGCAATCAAAGATATTTTAGACATTTTGGCTTCTTGAAGAATTCTTAGTAATTTAACCCAATGAAAGTAAAACAATAATTTATAGTATTTAGGATTTATATCAAATTATCATGATTTCGAGTCAAATTAAACTAACCAATCCTAACACTATGATACTTGTCAATAATTTAGAATAATGTACTTCACCATTATTCACTTCTTAATGCTAACTGCTCTACTTGAGCTGATTACCTTCAGAATCGTCGTTGAATGGATCTTAGGGAGACAAGCAGGTATTCCAATGGTATTTATTTCATTTTTGTATTGCAACGGTATCAAGAAATATTGATGTGCTTGATTCGGGGTTCCTAACCCTTATGGACGGTACAACATATAAGTTCATCAACATTTCCAAACTTATCTAAGTCATCCACTTAATTTTAGGTCATAGAGGGTACTTAGGTTATTTAAAATTCAAGTTTATCCCGGTCATTTCAGAGTTTCCAGAGTAATGTGATCGTTTCAACGATTCAGATACGTATAGTACTTCTATTCAGTTCAACTTTGTCATATAATATAGTCATTTTGAGTAATTCAGATGTGTAAAGTACTTTTGATAATTTAACCTCTGGGTGCTCGCTCATGAAGTAGAAATTCTAGGTCACTTTGGTATTCAAGGGTGATTTATTCATATCGGATCTTAGGGGTATTCAGTCATTCTAGGGCTTGGAGGTACTTTGGGTCAGTTTACACTTCTGGGTATTTTGGTCATTTTCTTCAATCTAGTCTTTCCATTTAATTCAATTTTTTTGAACAATTCAAACATAATTAGTGCTTTCGATATTTTAGCCTTTAGGTGTTTGTTGATATATCAATAATACTAGGTCTTGTACCTTCTCGGATGTTAAGATCTAATTATCAGGACTTTCCAAACATATCAGAAATTTAACATGTGAATCAGCATTTTATCAGATTAAATACAAATTCTCAAGGTACTTTCACTATCAGGGTCAGCCTGGATCGTTTTTACCTCATAGGGGTATTTTTATAATTTCTTAAACATGTGATTTCAGTATTAAAACTTTTAACGAGAATAATTAGAATTTAATGATTTTGAGGTTGATTGCTTTATCGGTTAATCATTGAACCTAAAATTCTTTCTTATTAGTCTTCTAGCAACTTATGCATGCAATCTTAGTCTTATTCAGTTTAATTACTTTACATTGCATTCGGATCAAGTTTATAAATATTAACTACAGACATTTAACCAATACCAACATGTTCCATAATGTCTCGGATATAAGATAAAAACCAATTACATTAGAAACGAAACTTAAACGTGAAAATCTATACTGAATCGAGAGGTAAAATACCAAAAAACAACTTACCATGATTGAATTTGGAAAAATATACTTCATATTCGAACTTATGACTTTTCAAAAAAATTGACTTTTTGGTCAAAGTCAACTCTAGTCAACGGTAAAGTCAATGGTCAGTCAGTTGACTCAACCGGTTTAACTCAGCGAATTGACTTATCTTGACAGGTTCGAGTTGACTCATTTGGGTCAAACAAACTCGGTTTAGATCGGGTTAGGCCAGTTTGATCAACCTAGACCATTTCTAGAAGATTTTCTGGGTAAAGATGAGCCCCACATGCACGTGGCGGTGCGTGGTGACACGTAACGGGGTCGGGTCGGTCGATTGAGCATTCTAGGAGCATCCAACATCAAAAACATTCACACATTTAACCCAATAATCAACCAAATCAATTTAAATCAACTCGAAAAATCATTCGAATCTTACCCAGATCAGCGATCGGCGATGGGCAACTGTCTCAGTCGGGTTGTGAGCGCACGGAGGTGGAGAGTTCAGTTATGCAGGCGGTGAGACGAACCAACACCTTAAACAATCAAAATATGGGAAAAAATTGAGGCAACGGGGGGTTTTCGACGGATCTTTTTAACGCATACCCCCGACCAACTATAGGGGTTGGAGAAGAGTAGTTGGAAGGGGTTGGTTTACGGTGTCCTGACGTGCTTGATGGGGGTAGCGGTGACCTACACTGCCGGCCAGAGCAGGGAGCGACGAGGAGGGCAGCCGAGCGATCTCTCTCTCTACGCAATGAACGACAACCTAAACGAGTAATCTAAGGGTCGAGGTTGGATTTTTAGTCATTACTGAGTCCTATAGAAACAGCGGTGCACTTGACCGCTGATCGGAGGTGGCTGGCCAGAGGGGCGATTGGATTGCTTGGTTTGGGGTTTCACGGGGGGTTTGGTTATATGTACTTTTAAACTGAACCAAATATATATTAAAAAATAAAACTCAAATAGTGCCCTATCCTAATGGTTAAGGCGTGGAATTCATCACCCTAGGGGACAAGGGTTTAATGCCCCTCAGCTGCCAACTTTATTTTTTTAACTGATCAAAAAATTGTAGATTTATATGCTAGTCCCTGAACTTACTAGATTTTTGAAACTAACCCAAAAAGTTCCAAAAAATTATAGTTTAGTCATTAAAATTTAATTAATTTATTTAATAAATTTATATTAAAAATTAGGGGTGTGACATTTTCCCTATTAACAAACAAGTTTATGGCTAATCTAGCCTCAATTGCCTTATAAATCATTGAGTAAGTAGAATTCCATCGAGTAGGAACATTTAATAACAACTTACCACAGAAAAAAAATCACAATCTTTAACAGCTAATTCAAAGGCACAAAGTCGAGAGTTAGAAGAATCTATAAATTTAATAATTTCATGTACTTTAATAACAAAAGAATCAATTACCTTCAAACCTTTTTTATTGAAACCTTTTTGAACCATCAAGTTCAAAATGTGAACAATAAACCTTATATGGAAATATTTACCGTTACAAGGAAGAGGAGAAATGACATGTGAATTATTTAGCCCAATAGGGCAACATGAAATTTATTTTGGGATCTACGACAAATGCTACAGTGTACATGGAACTTGTCATGCCATCATGACGAGTTCCATGGGATATATTTTTTAATGAGTTGTGTCACGTGGGTCCCATAACCCAAATTTATTTAATATATCCTAAGGGACTCGTCACGCCCGCGTGACGAGTCTCAATAAAAAATATTTTTTTTGAAATTTTTAAAAGCATTGTAAAAAATATATTATTTTATTACTGAAGGAACTCGTCACGCCAGTGTGACGAGTTCCAACGAGTATAATTTTGAATTTGTTGACCGTTGGATTGACCAGTGTTGAACAGACAAATGTTTTTAAAAAATTCAATTGAACTCGTCACGCCGGTATAACAAGTTCCATCGGCTAAACATTTAACATACATAAGACACTCTTTTTATCTCTTACACACAATACACTCCTTTCATCTTCAATATCTTACACAACAAACTCCTTTCTTCTAACCAAATACATTTCAAACAATGAGCAACAAATTATTCACAGTTGTCCATTATAATGGCGAAATTGTACAAACTGATGTTGGTGTTGTGTTTAAGTCACACAGGCCCATCAATATGGCATTCCCTGTAAATGTATCTCATCACCAAATGAAGCAAAAAATTGAGAGAAAACTTAGGGCTTATGTTTCATGTTCAAGTTATCGGCACCTGATATCCTCAAATCCAATAACATATGGAAAAGTATAGCTTGATGATGATAACGATGTTATTGTTATAGTTGGACTTCATCAATCATCAAATAATAATATGGTGGAGATATACATCGAAACCACGAATACAACTAATATTCTGACCTCATCAGTACCAGCTCGAAGAACAGAATAAGCAGGCCCCTCTGAACCATATGCAAGTGTGGTGATGATAACCTTGTTGGACAGTTCGATGAAAGTCTTGTTGAATTTAGTGAAGATGATAAAGTTATTGTTCCGTTGGTAGACGATGACGACACACTTGATGAGTCCGATGTTTTTGAGGCTGCTTCAGAGGGACAAGGTGTGGATGTTGAGGCTGATGTATGGGAGGCAGCTCTTTCAAGATGTCAAGGATTGCAGAATGCTCCAAATGTTTGGGCAAAAACATGCCCTCAACCTGAAATACCTTGCCATGATTTTCCTCGGTATCATCATGCAGTTGCAATGCATGACATTAAATATGATGCTATGTGAAATCCTGAAATATATGATATGCCAGAGTTATGTGATGCCCATTGGGTCTCAGTTTGAAAAAAAAGGGCACAACTAGAAATCAAGGAGTATTGCATCAAAGCTCATCTTCAATTCTATATGGCAGAGTCGGATCAAAAGACTTATTTCGTATGGTGTATAGACCATGATGTTGGATTTAAATGGAGAATACGAGTATCATACCTACAAAGGAAGATGTTGTGGGAAGTCACAAGGTTCAATGCACAGCACGAATGTACAATGACCTCCTTGACACAAGACCACATACATTTAGATTCGAATGTCATATGCTCTTATGTGAAGCTGTTAGTGGAAAAAAATCAAGAGTGACAGTTTCTATATTAGTGGCATCCATTCGGGATACATTTGGTTATATTCTGATTTGTTACAAGGCATGTATGGCTAAAGAGAAAGCAATGACCTTGTTGTATGGTGATTGGGATCAGTCATATAATGAGCTACCACGTCTGCTGCAAGAAATGGAATTTTTCATCCCTGGAACCATTGTTAAGTACTATACTCATCCTACAGTCACGCTTGAGGGAGACGTTATCCCCGGGAAGAAAATTTTTGGTGGCTTGTTCTGGGTGTTTAAGTTAGCTATCAAAGGGTTTAGATTTTACAAACAAATTATTCAAGTCGATAGCACTTTTCTGTATGGGCTCTACATACACATCTTGATGATAGTCGTTGCATAAGATAGAGACAAAAATATTTTCCCCATTGCCTTCGCCATTGTTAAAAATGAATAGGAGGAAACTTGGAATTTCTTTCTCTCCAACTTGCGTTCTTATGTGTTAAGAATAATTTCTGGACCCAAAAATATATGGACGCCTCCATAATCATATCCTGCCTATTGTATACGTCATATTACGTAGAATGAAATGAAGATATTTAAGCATAAAAAGATCAAAAAAGAGATTATCAACATGGGTAAGTATTATATCATTTCTCACTAATTATTTATGCTTCATTTATGTTATTTCTTAATAACATTTAATTTACTACTTTTTAGGGTATGGTTTACTCCAACCAAACTTCTATGCACGTCTTGAAAATTTGAGAAGATACGGAGATGATGTGCATGAATTCGCAACTGTAATCCCTGGGGAGAGATGGTCACAAGCATATGATATTGAGAGTCGACGTTACGGCCATATGACTACCTAGCTTGCTGAATGTATTAACTCAGTGTTGAAAGGGACTCAACATCTCCCAATAGAAAGTATTATTAGGGAGACTTATTTTAGGTTGGGTAAAGTATGGACAGACAAAAGTGCACAAATTGATGTCATGATCAACTATGGGAGAAATTGGGCTCCAGATTTAGAGAAGGCAATGAAAAAGAATCAAACACATGCGACATCAATGTTTGTCCATAATTTTTCCAGACTTGTCCAAGCACTAGTTTGACCACATGAGGGAGGTAATTATACAACATACACTGTAATCTGAATAAAGGGTGGTGTGATTGTGGTCAATTTTAAGCTTTTAGGTTCCCATGCGCTCATGCAGTTATTGCATGTATGCACATCAATGTTCACCCATACTTGAATGCTAATGATTGTTATAGCTTGCACAATATGCGTATCATTTACTGTTGTGAGTTCAAGTACCTCCCAAATGAAGCATACTCGCCTACATGCACAATTTCTAAGGAATGGTTGTCAAATCCTCAATTGCATAGGAAGTTATAGGGTCGACCTGAATCTAGCCAAATTCATACCGATATAGATGATCCGTAAAGTGAGCCAGGTCTACCAAAACTTTGTGGCCACTGTATAGGTGAAGGTCATAATAGAAAACATTGTCCACATCTTCCAAAATATCGAGTTGGATGCTAAAATAGACGTTACAAAATATTATGCACTGTAACTATGTATTTTTCTAGTGTAACTATGTTTTTTTAACTTGTATTATGTTGAACCATGTTTTGTAATATTTTGATATAGCAAATTAAGGCAACATGTTTTTGGACTTAATTGAATTTGTTCAAAGTCTTCAAAAGTTTTCAAAAATAATTCAAAGTCCATTTAAAGTGAATTTGAGTACAAAACTTATTTTCACTTATGCAGTATTGATATTGTTCTTACAATATCGATACTATATGAATAGTATTGATATTGTTCATGTGGTATCGATACCCTAAATAAGAGAAGTGTTGATATTATCTAGGTAGTATCGATACTACCAGCTTGCTAGAATGGAAAATAAGTATCGATACCCAAAGGGGTACCGATACTACTTTATATAGTAGTATTGATACCATGGTCACAATATCGATACCGTCAGGCCCAACGGCTAGTGATGACTAGTTTTATTTAAAAATAATAAAGGAAGTATCGATACCCATAAAAGGAGTATCGATACTCCTGTACTTTTATAAACTACACTAAATATGAATGAAATTTTTTAATTAAATTTCATTTAATTAAAAGTTATTTTTTAATTAAATATTTTTCATTTTTGTTTACATATTTTTCAAAGTTATTTTAATTCAAACTGAAATTATTGACAAATTTTAAACAATTTTAAGGGTGAAAACGAATAAACAAATTTATTACTTATCAATGATTTTTTATACAATTAAATATTGAGTACAAAAACTTAAATAAACAAATTTATTACTTATATTTGCTCAATTCTTATCGATGTCGAGGAGTGATAGAATAGTAATGACTTGGTGCTCGTCGATTTGGTCGTGGTCGTCCACCTTCGTCATTTTTATCTTCTTCTGGTTCTGGTGTACTGAACATTACTCCACCATTTTGATTTACATCTTCAGGTGAAAATGATGGAGTATTCAAGGTATATGATGCCATCATTGATGTCATCACCTCAAATTGCACACCAAAATCGCCATGAGATTGAGATTTTTTGTATTGAAGAATATGAACCCATGGACCTCTTTCTTCCAGTTCTAAGGAAAATTGTTGTGAAGGTGGCACTTGATCCCACCCACTTTTTTCCCACGCCACTCGACTCTCCATCGAAGGTTGATATGCACCATATCCACTATAACTTTCTTGTGATGGATAATAATTGGCGGAAGCATGAGATGAAGATGATGATGTTTTCTATATTTTACCTTCATTATTTCCCCTCAGACCGATCCTCCGGCATTGTCAAGTATGGTTTCCCATTTGCTTCATAATTTTGGAGGTAGGGAGAAACATTGAAATCAAAATCTTCGAGCTGTACCTCGAAACGATTAGGCAAATGTAAATGCCTAGTTTACCATTGTTGTATGAATATAGCATGCTTCCTCGACCAATCTTCGCTATGCTTCCCACGCGTATCTATTTTATGCAAATCGTCCATGTTAAATATGGACATTTCTATCGGTTGGTGAAACCCAAATTGTCGCAAAACTCTATTGGCGGCATGGATCTCAACAATTGCGAAATGGAACAATGGTGTTAATTCACACCATGTCTCCGCTTCTTCAAAGAACATTGGCGGTAGACACCTTTGGATATCCGACTCATAATAAGGCATCCAATTAAACTGTCAAAAGTATTATATTAGTATAATTAAACAATTAATATTACAATTTCAAAGTTAATGCAAAAAATATTAAATTTTACCGCATCTATACTGGTGATATCAATCCTCATCCGAATATCTACTTTGGTTGCACCTGACAACTTTGTATCTGTTATTCGATGCCGCCATCTAAAAAATTACATTATTTATTTTCATTTTCAAAATATTTAAATAAATATTATAAAATATCAAAACTTTAAATATAGGAATTTACCTTGCGGCGAGAGGAAACTCCATAGGAAATGATGTAATAGGCATAAAAAACGGGAGACAATACCACGTCCATGATTGGAGAAAAACTAAACAACCCGCTACATCCTCTTTTTTCCTCTAACCACTATGGTCTCCTTGCAAAGTTCACGATACAAAAAAACCAAAATTGCAGAACCCCAACTATATTGGTGACATACAAGGAAATTTTTCAATACCGGAAGATATTGGGTGTGCACCAAATTGCCCAATTTATCCGGTAGCAAGATCCCTCCAATCAATGTCATAAGATATGCTAGAGCTTCATATTTCACCTTTTGCTCTGTTGATTGTTCATCTACTCTAACTTCTCTTTCCAACCACGTCATCCGTATCCGCAACCCATCAATGACATCGGCTAGAGCCTCCTTTCCCAATAAATTTGAAATAAAAACATCTCGCAAATAAGTGTTGCGAAGCACCAATGGCATACCACTAATTAGAACTCCAAGTTGATACACGACATCTTCCAATGTTATCATCACTTCACCACTAGGAAAATGAATCGTATACATTTTGGGCCTTCAATGCCGATATCAGTGTGGGCATCACCTTAAATCCGCGAGGAAGCGATGCTCCATATAATCCGTATTGTGAAAGATATATCACCATCTGCTGATGTGGCTCTTCATTCGTCATTCCTCGATGATGAATGCCTCGTTCTTCTCAGTACAATTTGAAAATAAATTATTTAATACAATTATATAATTAATTATTATTATTACTATAATTTTGTCGAAACTAAAATGAAATAAAACAAATTAAATTTACCGTAGTCAACTCAGTCGACGAAATATAAACATCATCAAGACGTAACATTTCTTCTCTTCAGGTCATTTCAATACAAAATCTTCAACACAAGTTTTTACTCTCAATAAAATGTTTGATTCCAAGTGAAAAATCAATCCAAACCAAACCACTATTTATACTACTCTGCCCAACGGCTATAAATGACTAGTTTTTTTCAAATTGAAAATACCCGTTGGAACTCGTCACTCTGGCATGACGGGTTCCATTGAATTTTAAAAAACAAAATTGACCGTTAAACAACAGTCAATCCAACAGTCAACAAATTCAAAATTATACACGTTAGAACTCGTCACATCAGGGTGACGAGTTCTTTCAGCAATAAAATAATATTTTTTTACAATGCTTTTAAATTTTTCAAAAAAACAATTATTATTATTTTTATTTAAAAGAGAGCCTAAAACAGTAGGCTATGCATGGCTATTCACATCTATTTGCTATTCAACAGCAGCTTCTAAAGCAAGGAGGTCTGCAAGCTCATCTGGGGGGAGTCAAAATGAACCAAACTGAAATGTTTCCACGAGGCAAGCTTTGCCATCCTATCTGCAATCTTGTTTCCATTGTTGCTGATCCATTGGATTTTAGTCATCCAGCATCCAGACTGTCGGAGCTTCATAATATATTAAATATATTCAGGCATTGGGACCCACATGACACAACCTATTAAAAAATATATATCCCATGAAACTCGTCACGCCAGCATGACGAGTTCCATGGACAATGCAACACTTACCGTAGATCCCAAAATAAAATTCTGGGTGCCCTGTTGGGCCAAATAATCCACCTGCTTGAATTATTGGGCTAAAAAACCTAGAGAGAGAGAGAGAGAGTTCATATTAATAAACTATATAACTTACATATATAGTATATATGGTTTATATATAGTTATATAGTTTATATATAGTATATATATGGTTTATATATAATTTATATAGTTTATATATAAACTATATATATATATTAATAAATTATATAGTTTATACATAATATATATAATTTATAGTTATGCATAGTATATATATAAAAATTATATAGTTTATATATAAACTATATAGTCTATATAAACTATCTATAGACTATATAGTTTTTATATATAGTATATATAGTTCATATATGGTTTCTATATAATATATAAATATAAATTACATAATTTATATATTATATAGTTTCTATATAGTTTATAATATATATAGTTTACATTTTATATAGTTTATATATATTATATTATTATATAGTTTTATATATATTTATATTAATATATTATAATTTTCTCCAATTTTGAAATGAATACAATTTAGTATGCTTTATAGATTCTCTTCACATTTTACAATTATTTCGATTTGATCCTCTGTTGTTTAATTTATTTAAATTTTTATTTATTATTTCATATTTATTCAATTTAGTACTTAAAATTATATTTTCATCTAAAATTTGCCTATACTTATTACTTATTTATATTTTTGTAATTGGCCCATAACTTTTTAACTAGGTATAATTTAGTCCTTTTTTATATTAATTTCAACCTCACATTTTAAAATTATTTTGATTTTGTCCCTCATCAATGTGTGTTGTTTAATTTGTTTAAATTTTTATTTGTAATTACATATTTGTTTAGTTTAGTCCTTAAAATTATATTTTTATCAAAATTGAACCATAATTATTTATAGTTTTAGTAATTTACTCTAAATCATATACAATTATAAATTGCAATTCAATGTTAACGAAGGGCGAAAAATAATTAATCCAAAAATAAAAAATGACCCGACCTGAAGTCAATCTATATCCGTTAAAGATCTGACCTGAATTTTATTTGTCAATGATGTGACCCGATTTGAATTAGATCCGACTGAAGTCCATCCGAACCTGAATTAACCTGGTTTTTAACTGCTCTGAACCTGAACCGTTTTTACCTGAGCTGACATCGATCCAAACTGAAATTAACCTGATCTAAACTCAAACTTGAATTTGATGTCAAATCAGCCTGAAAATGACCTGAATTGATTTCACCTAGGCCCGACCTGATCCAAGTTGAACCATCAAATTGACCTGACACGACATGTATCCGATTTTATCTGATCTGACAGGATTCAACTGAAACCTGAACGATTACCTGATTTTACATCTTGTGTTTTTTTTTTCTCTTCCGCTGTTTCGGACGAACTTTAATTCGTTTGAATTAAGAGGAAGTTTATAATGATGTTTGATTATTTCTTTAAAAAAAGCTTGAATTCAAACAATC
This sequence comes from Hibiscus syriacus, assembly GCF_006381635.1. NCBI lineage: Eukaryota > Viridiplantae > Streptophyta > Magnoliopsida > Malvales > Malvaceae > Hibiscus > Hibiscus syriacus. The sequence goes on along the minus strand of NW_024062800.1, from coordinate 6,200,060 downwards.
TGAGACACCTGTCTAAAGATGGGCACCACATGCATGGCTATTGTTGGATCTGATGGGATTATGACCACTCCTACATCAGTCATCCATCCCAGCTTTCTACTTGTTTCCTTATTTATATCATAAGCCAGTTGCTGGAACAATGCTAGCAATACTCCTTGGCTCAGTGGGCATGGTTTCATTGACAGTATTCCTTGCAGATCAACTTGGTTAATTCAATTCACACCAACCACTTTCAGCTCGGATACACGTCTACGTTTAATACATCCTTTGTTAACTTACCTGAGAACACAACCACGAAACTATGGAAACATCACTCCTTGCAGCGCTGCGGTGAATGCTTCATCGTATTTCTGCTCAGCTATCATTCTTCCTAACTCTTTCATTGGATCCATATGTGCCTCTGGCTGCTGCACACACGTACAACAGTTTAGTGAGGCAGATAAACATGTATCGTTATAATCATATATAAACAAATATGTTAGTCCTTGCGTCGGATTTTCTTCTTCCTTTCATTTTCCTGAGAGTTCTGAGGAGAGAAACAAAGAGAGGGAGGGAGGAAGCATAACGTCTCATGCAGATGAGCCAACGGTCCATTACTTGATTGTGACACCAAGGGATTTCCTGCGTTAGAGTTGGCACCTGCAGCTGCCATAGCTAGAAATTTTCGTTGCCAATTCTCCACTTAAAGTTCGTGTGATTGAAGCTGCAGAATTAATAGCATCCTGAAAATATAAAGCAGCAGGCCATCTTAAAAGACTTAAATGTAAAAAACTGCCTTCTTAAATTTCATCATATTGGACATTATTAAAATGGGTAGCTGACAGCCGTATAATCTTCCCCTAGTGAAGTTCTTGAGAACAAAGAATAGTATCCTAAAATCATGGTATCAAATAGCATTCCGAAAATATGATAGTGGTCGTGATATTGCAGTCGCGTCACTTTCCGAAACCGATTTTCATGGTTTTTGTGGTGGGTCACGGATTCACACCAATCACGATATGTCACGCCCGTAATTTAACGGATAACGGTAGATTACGCCGATCACGGGACGCTATAAGCGTTATTCCAACCGTGATTTCAATTTACAACCGTAATTTATTTTTGTTTCAAAAAATGAAAGGCCGAAGAGGAGGAAAGGGGAGGGGGAGTTGAAAGTGAAAGCAGAATTTTTTTTTTCAGACAATGAAATGGTGGGAGAGGAAGGGGAGGAGGATAATAAATTTGAGAGGATCAACGAACCTGAGAGAGTGATCCAGAATCTGAGGAAGCGGCTAGAAGGAAAGCAACTGGGCTAGACTGATGATCTTCTGGAGTAATCTTCCCTTGGGAAACATAGTGTAATCGCCGTCGAGAATAAACATGCAAGAGGAATGGGAGGGTAAAATCATAAATGTCGGGGAAGGGGGGAGGGGTTGCTTTATTTCTTCTTTTTTTTTATAATTTTTAAAATATAATTTTAAAGGACATAATAATTTGACATTCCTCCAACTTTTAGAATTTATAATTTAATTCATAATTTAAAATGTAAACTTTATTTTTTATTTAATTTAGTCTTAATTTCAGTAATTTAAATTTATGCAATTTAAATTTTAAAATTTTATTTTAATTATATTTAATTTAGTAATTTTATAGTAAGTTGTGCGACATTTAAAAAATTTCACGATCGCGATACCCGCAATGACCACGATGACATCCATTATGTCTGCAACCATGATAAACGCGACGCGATCGAAAACGTGACTGCGAACGTTATTTAAAACCCTGCCTAAAACATAATCTTTCACCTAATATTAAAGGCCATCCTTCTTCAGTTCAATTCTGTGCATGTCAGTGTAAAAGCAACAGGCTATTAAACTATATTCTTAGAAGTCTCCCATTCAAACGCAAATCCTAATATTGGGCATAAATATCTACCTTCAGAACTTAGCTTGCTAATTTACAAGGATAATCAGGCAACCAGATTTGCAGAAAAAAATGTTTGGTAAAAGCCACCTCTATCACTGTATAAAACTCATTATGCAACTTCAGTCAATCTACAGCAATCAGAAAATGTCAAAAATACTCTCCCGCAACTTATCCTAGAAAAGATATTAGTAGCTGTAGAGCAGGAGAGTATTTTTTCAAATTGCTGATGAGCAGAAGCCTGATTATCAGATTAAAGTGGGAAACAAGTCATGATCTAAGAAACCACAAAACTTTCACTAATCTGCCATACCTGTAGTGCAGCCGCAACGGACGAATGTGATTTTTCAAATTGCTGATGTGCAGTAGCTGTGTGTTCTCTTAGCCCTTTCTGAAATGTTACATCAATTTGCTCAAACATGGATTTGCATGACATCTCAAATGCTGGAATAACATAATTTTCCACGCTAGACCTCAGTGCATCCTGCACACAAATCCAGCATTTCTCTGATCAGCAGAATATTATCCGAGTTCATCTGGAAGATAAATGGACTTTTACTCCAACCAAAGAGAAAAAGGTCAGCAAAATGTCAACAGGGAGGATGACCAATAGGAGGGGATAACTAAAAAAAGATTGAATTCAGACACATCAAAAACAAAAAAAACTGAATCGGCACAGTTTTTGGACATTCATCTGATGGGTTTTAAAGCCAAAATGTTATTCCCCCCCCCTCCCCAATCCAAAAAAAATCAACTTTGAATTCAGATTAGCTTATCCGTGTAAGTTCAACCAACTGTATAGTCTATCCACATAAACTAGACAGAAAAATAGGAAAAAGAATTTCATGCAGACCAGAATTTTGAATTGCTACCAACCCATAAAGAAATCGTATACTTTTGGTAGGATAAAACTTATCTAGTAAGTTTGGTGATATTGGAAAGTAAAGTAGTAGCGTTTTACAATAAAGGTAGAAAGCCCTATAAAAGGTGTGAATTTCTTTAGAACTGCCATTTAGAGTTGCTACCAATCCATAAAGAAAGCTTACACATTTATTGAATTTGGTGATATTGGACAATTCATGTAATTGCATTTTACAATGAAGGTAGAAAGGAAAGCCCTGTGAAGGTTGTGAATTTCATTCAGAAATGCCCATGAAACATTTAAATGCTTATTTGTCAAAGAAGAATACATTCACCAATCTAAGTTCTTATAAATGAACCTTAATCTCCTACAAATAAATTATCTTTCCTTATCAAGCTCCAAATTGGGAAAGAGAAATTCACGGGAGGGTTCAAATAAATACAGAAAAAAAAACAACTGAATAAAGCATAAAAGGAGTATACATGAACAAGAAAGTACCTGAAGAGCTTGCTTTCCAGAAGTTTGAAATTGTGCTTGAATTTGCCTGGCCAACGTCACTTCAAATTTTGAACTCACTGACTTCTCCAAATGGTTCACTGCCTTCTCTCCAACTCCTTTCTGCTAAAAACCCAATAATATAACTACCATAGTTTTAGTGGCATAAGGAAATTGTTTACCATATTTTACTACATTAAGAGGAGAAATTCACTAGAATAAAATGAAGCTGCTTGAAGAATGAAAGCTACTACAGCAACAAATACTGTAAAAACATTCGAGCATCACCAAATTTTACCCAGAAATAAAGTAAAAGATAAGACAAGATAGAAGGAATCTTTACAGCATATTTTCAATAATAAGATCAGGACTGGTTAAGACTAGTCAAATTACTATTAGCATTTGCAATTACAAAAAGAACTATTTAGTGTTTAGGATTTTTTTCTAATTCACCAGTTTCATCAAATTCAAAAGAACACAATACATCAAAAACAAAATTCTTCCTATGAATATCACATATTGACCCGTGCCAAGACACAACTGTTAATGCTATACTGGTTCATCGGTCCAAATAAATGTGAGTTGTACAATTGTACAGGCTTACTAAGTAGTTTAAGTTAATTCTAATTCTAATACAAACTATTAGCATATTGTATTAGAATAAAATACTATAAGGTAGTCTAATTCTACAAGTAAACTTATTCCATAATTACTCCATAAATTGTATATAAATGGGCTTATATTCACAAGAGTAATCAATGAAATTGAGTTGTATTCTCTCTTCTATAATTCTCGGTTATCTACATGGTATCAATTGCCAGCGACCATCCTCATCCGGTTTCTTCCATCGCTGATTGTTAGCCTTCTCGGCGTTCTATTTGTCGATACCGCTTCTCCGGTCATCATTTGCAGCAGCCCTCAATGTTCGTTCGCAGAAGTTCGTTGATTTCAATTGCTGTCTGTCAGTCCTCACCGCAGTCATGCTCAACGTTGTCTCTCTTATCACCGTTCATTGAAATCGGTGATGTTCTGTTTCTCCTGTTCCACTTCCGTCAATTTTTTTTTTCTGTTGTCGTTTATAGCGACTGCTGCTAGCGTTCGATCGACACCGTTTCTCACTCTAACCCTCTATTCTAGCGTTTTCCATCTACCCGACGATTCACCATGACTGCCGCTTCTTCCTCGGAGGTCTTCTCTCCCTCGCCTCATCCGGTTCTCGCCGAGAACACTTCTGCCTCTATAACTTGTCACCGGTTGAATGGTGAGAATTACATTCCTTGGTCCCAATCGGTCCATCTCTATATCACCGGCCGGCACAAGCAGCACTTCCTCTTGGAGTCAACACCAATACCTGTTATCGATGATCCCATTATTCGAATTGGCTTAGTGAAAATATCATGGTTATGTCATGGCTCATCACCTCCATACCTCCAGAGGTGGGCGAAAATTTTCTACTCTACGAGACCGTTGTTGAAATTTGGAGTGCTGCTCAAATCTGGAAAATTCAACTGCTCTGTTCGGGATTGAATGTCAACTCGCTAATCTCAAACAGGAAAGTATGAATGTCACCCAATACTTTACTCTCCTCTCGCGATTGTGGCAACAACTGGATTTGCTAAAATCTCATGAATGGAGATGTGTGGATGATGCACGATTGTTCAAACAAATCTTAAAAAAAGCTTCGGATATTCCAATTCTTATCAGGGTTGCATTAGGATCTTGACGAAGTTTGAGGAAGAATTTTAGGGCTTAAACCTCTTCCTTCGATTAGGGAGGTTTTTTCTGAAGTTAGACGAGAAGAGATCGGCGCACCATTATGCTTCATGATTCTGTCCAATAAAGGATCTACGTTACTCACTCACTCCCAAAACAACCCTCGACCTAAGAAGGGGTGACCTTGGTGTGATTACTGTAAGAAGGTCGGCCAAGTGAGGGACACTTGTTGGAAACTACACGGCAAACCAAATGATGGAAAATCTTCAAAGCAACATTAAAAACGTGATGCTCAAGGAAATTGTAATTTGTCTACTGGATTGCCGGGAAGTTTGTTTAGTACAAAACAAATAGAAGAACTGCAAAAGCTCTTTGGCCAATTACATCCTCCTTCTGCACTGACGTCCTCCTCTCCTATAGGTAGCGTCTCCTTTGTTACTTGGGCTTACAAATTCGACACTTCTATGTGGATTGTGGATTCTGGTGCAAGTGATCATATGACAGATGATCTTTGTCTCTTTCAATCGTTCAATGGGGACTCGTCTATTTCTCAGATTCGAACAACATATGGTTCTCTTTCGAATGTTACTGGATATGGGTCCATTTGAATTAATCCGGACATTCTACTACCACACGTTCTTTATGTTCCCAATCTTGCATGCAATCTTATTTCTATTATAATCCAGATATGTGTGAATTTCAGGATTCGAGCTAGGGGAAGGTGATTGGGAGTGCTAAGCTTTGTAGGGGTCTTTATCTCCTTCCGGTAACCTTACATATCACACAACATATCCCTTCCAGCCTTGCATGACAATCCTCCTTGTTAGATACCTCCACCGATGTTTTGTTATTACATTTTCGCTTAAGACACCCGAATTTCTTTTATCTTGCAAAGTTGTTCCCTTAGTTATTTTTCAAGGATAAAGTCATAATCATATATATGAGTGCGTTAATAAAAAAAAACAGGGACACTAAGATATTTCCCGAAAGACATGACTTTTTGGAAACCCAAAGTGTTACAAATGGCATCATAGACAAGGACGGGGTATTAGAGGAAAATAGATATGGGGTTTGTGTTTGCTCACATGATAGCCAGAAAAACATTCAAATTCAGCAAGGAACCCAAAGATAAGATGGGCATGGTCCATGTTGATGCTAGCATAAAGGATAAGATCATCAACGAAGAAACATTTTAATATGTGAAGGTCGTGATGAGTGAATTGGAAAGGGGTCCATGAACCATGGGTAATCGCTCGATGGATAAGTTGGCCTAGTCTCTCCATAGAGGATAAGGTCATCAGCAAAGAAAAATATTGGAGAGGTGAAGGTCATAGCGAGTGAATTGGAAAGGGGTCCATGAACCATGGGCGACCGCTCGATGGATACTGTGGCCTAGTCTCTCCATAGTAAGGACAAAAAGGTAAGGGGATAAAGGGTCTCCTTGCCAAATCCTCTCTCTAGGTAGAAGGTGAAGGAGGGAGAACCATTTCATTGGACTTGCATGGAAGTAGAGGTGATGTAAGACATGATAACGCTGGATAGGCCAAAAGGTATACCAGCGTCATGAAGGGAATCCCAGATAAAGTCCCAAAGAAAACAATCAAAATCTTTTTCAAGATTATGTAATACACCATTAAATCCCCAAATTAAAAACCCTAAAATTTAGAAAATTTTAACCTAGTTTTAATTCAAAATTTAGTGATCGAATTGTAAATTGGGAAACTTGGTAGCTTGTTTTGTAAACCTTGGTAAGTGGAAAGGCCTGTTTTGTAAACCTCGGTAAGTGGAACGGCTTATTTTATAATTTACCATTTGTATTTTAAAAAAAACCCACCCCCAATTATTTCATGGGTAAACTACTCTAATGGTCACCAATGTTTGGGTAAGTTTTTCGTTTTCATCACTGATGTTTTAAAAGTTATAAATCAATCACTAACGTTATCGTTTGTTACAAATTGGTCACACCATTAACAGGCGTAACGAAAAATATATGTGGCCTGTTAACAGCAGTTAACAAGCTTACCTGGATGGTATAATTACACAAATAGTCCATGTTATTTATATATTCTTTCAATTTGATCCTAATTTTAATAAATTAAAATATATTTATTTTTAATTCTTATAAATAATGATATATTTTTTCAAGAGAATATAAATTTTTAAAATAATTTAAAATTTATTTTTTATCATAAGTAAATACTATAAATCTAATTTTTAGAATGATTTAATATTAATTTTATATAAATTTATAATTATTTATTTTCTTATTTCAAATTGAAGTTACAAAAATTATTTTTATCTTTAATTTAACAGTTATATAAGAAAAAAGGTAAAAAAATACATACATACATACATACATACATACATATTGAAATAAATATTACATCAATATGAACTGTAGAAAGAATTTAATTGAACCTAATTAATATATATATATATATATATACTTCTACATGTAACCTCTACATGTAACCTCTACATTTACTCCTTTGATGAAGGAGAGAATTTTAAGTATTCTTGGACCACAATTTGCTGGATCATTCTTCTTTCTAATTGAAATGAAAAAAAAAAAAAGAAGCAGCGATACTGCATGCCATATAATTTTAACCAACTGCAGCAAAATAAAAATATAATGAATATATATAATGATAGTTTTTTGTTGCATGCCAAATGCCATTAATTTCTATAGTATATCATAAGGTGTAAATGAGACGAAATAGATCATAAATTATTCAAAATTAATTAAGTTAAAATTCAATTAATATTATATTCTAGCTTGAATTAAATTCAAACTCTTAATGAGCCAAAATGAACTACTTGATATCCAATTCAAAAAGCTCACGAGTAACTCAAAAAATAATGTATTCAATTATTATATTTTATAAAATTAAATTATTAACAATATTAACTTTTATATGTTATTTTAAAAAAATACAATATGAGTATTTCTTGTTCTTAAGATTCATGTTCGAGTTTGAGTTTGAGATTTAATTGAGCTAAGTCTTAAAATGTTTCGAGTTAAATATTTTTCGAGCTCGAGTCAAACTTAAAAATTTTAAACTCGCGAGATTAGTAATTTTAAGCACATAAGTTTTTAAATTAAGTCAAACTCAGTTATAAACTTTTCAAATTAAGTCAAATTCAACAATACTCTTACCAACTTGGCTCTTTTGCAGCCCTGTACTATAGCAGAAAGCTAAATTTCTTCTTCCTTCCTTCAGCTATAAGTCTTATGCCTTCAGCGCCTTCTTATGACCAAAAATTTATCCTATACTATTCATCACTCCTATTTTGGTCACTTACATTTAAAAATATTCAATTTAATCACTCAGCTTTATAATTGCTTTTGCTTTGATCCTTCTACAATGACAGATTATTTTATTATTATTTGTATAAGATGTGATATATTATATTAATATTTTAATATGATATGTTATATTATATTAATAGTGCAATATTATATTAATATTAATTTAGACCAAAATAAAAGTTAGAAAATAGTTGAATGGTTAAATTTATCACCGTATTAATAAGTTTAAGAGGAAATTGAAGCACTAATCAAACTCATAACTCATAACCATATCTAAATAACTGTATAACAGCGAAGTAACTCCTAACTATTCAACTCATAACACATGTTTCTTTTTAACTTTTTGTTTGACATTATTAAAACTATCAGATCTTGTTAAGAAATTTGATCCATTCATATATTTGTATTGATTTCATATTTATAATTTCAATTTTATTATATTTGTATTTAAAATATCAAATGTTTAAGTATTTTAACCATTCACGTTAAAAAAAATATTTTCTCTTGCGCTTGTATTTTAAATAATATTTTCAAAAGAGTGTTTAAATTTATCAAGTCTATTTCAACAACATCATCTGAACTCAATAATAATCTTCCACATACCTACCATTGATCACATATTCTCACTCGTAATAAATTTGTTTATGGTTGAGTTGGGTTGAGATTTAATTAAAAATAAAAGTATATATAAATTTGATTAACAATACTCATTTTTATTTTTTATATATTATTAAATAGTAAAAAATATTTATATATTTGTTGAATGGATAATTGAAAAATAATTCAATATTTATCAACGTTAATTTTTTATAACTAAAATAACATTTAATTATTTTGTATAAAATATATCATTATTTATAAGAATTAAAAATAAATGTATTTTAATTTATTAAAACTATAATCAAATTAAAAGAATATATAAATAACATAGACTATTTGTGTAATTATACCATCCAGGTAAACATGTTAACAACTTGCATTTTCCGTCACGTCTGTTAACGACGAGTAACCAATTTGTAACAAACGATAACGTTAGTGACCCATTTAAAATTTTGAAACATCATTAGTGCAAACAAAACTTACCCAAACGTTAGTGACTATTGGAGTAGTTTACCCTTATTTCATCTCAGCAGCACCCTCGTTTATTTTTCAAACCCTAGCAGCGTCGACTTGAGGCAGCCATCGCGTGGAACCCCCGAGCCTTTAAGCCATGAGCTCTTCGTCGCGGCTTGTTCTGGCCGTACGAGGCCATCTCTCAGTCGGGCATCGCGTAGGGAAGAGTTGGCCGGCCATTGCTCCGTCGGGGTCGCCTTCATCGGTCGTGTGGGAGCCTTTGAAGGTTTGTCGCTTTGCCCCTTCCATCTTTAGCGCCGCCGCCGGCTGTTTAATGGCATTGCAAGGCCGACCGTGAAAATCCCCTACCGTGAGAATGCTGACAGTGAATTTTGTTTGCCTAAAACCTTGCTTTTGTGTACTGGAAGCCCTTGTTCAGTACCGACAGATCGATATATTCGATTCGAAACCACTGCCTTTGTTACCGAATCGATCTAAAATTATTTATTAGTTCGTCGATAAGTATTATAGCGTTATAGAAATTTGTTATTGGTATTTGATTCGGCATAGTAATGTCGCGGGAAATATCGAACCGGAACCGAGTTACCGCAACCACCACTGCCACCATTACCGGCAAACTTTGAACCAAATCGAGTTGCAAGTATTGACCGTGAGTAAATTTATTATTATTTTTAGTGCATTTCATTCGTGTTAAATTCTAGATTACTTTAATAATTATGATTATTTTGTAGGTTCTGGTTTGGGTCGTTCTTCTGTTTGAGCTAACCGTGGTAGAGGATATTACCGTCAATAGCGTAGTCGAGGTGTCTCTTATGGGTGTTATATTTATTGATTGGATTACTTGATTTATTTGGCTGTTTGATAATTTGTTGTGAGCATGTTTGATTGTGGAATTGACTATGTAATTGTATTCGAAATTTATGTCATACGAGTTTGTGAACCTATCGAAATTGTAATTTTGTGATCATAATAATTGTTTGATTGTGATGAATTTTAAGAATTGAATTAAATGTCTCGAACAAGCATATGTTTTGGATTTGATAAATGCCTCAGAAATAGATGAGATCCGATATTTGTTATTCTGACATGTTACATTCATATTGGGACGATTTCTGATTGAGGATTCATTCGACGGGTGAATGTCAATTTTCATATTCAGTGGCTTTTTTCTATTGTGACGGACTCCATTTACATGGTGTGAGGGATGGACATAGTGCGGTTATGGGAACCCAATCTTCTCGGTAATATTAGTATATGGGTGGATGATTGTTGGTTTATTCCATTGTGACAGACCCCACTTACATGGTGTCGTTCACTCCTTGTTGGTTTTTATACTTGTGTTGGTTTTCCAATGATTTATTATTTAATAATATTTAGTATTTTGAGGTTTCAAAGCCTTCTGGTATTCTATAGTTATTTTCGAGTTACAAAACTAAAATTGATTTCGTGATGGACAAGTTTTATCGTGACTCATTGACGCCAGATAGGATAGCGATTATTCTATAGGTTGGTTTCAACAGATGATTCACAAGAGAAAATTCACAAAAAACCAGAGAAAACAAGTCTCTAGGATTTAACGAAATATTATAAAATCAAAACAATGCCAAAATCAGTCCACAAGCCGGACTGTTATAGCCAAAAATCATGTTTATCCGAATTTTACCAAAAATAAAAAAATTCCGAAAATCACTCTAAATTGAAATTTCAAATAAAATAAACAATCTGCAAAAAATTCGGCCCAAATCGGATTTAAATTGACTTCCTAACTGACAAATGAAATATTACCATAAATAGTAAAAAAATAAATAAAACTAGTGATTCGGAGGGGAAAACGGCAGAATTTGAGGTCGAAAAAAAGGTCACATGGAGTCATGCTCGATGTGGACAGCGTGCGCATCGAAAGGGGCTTTTCAAATTGGGGTCTTATGCGCGATTCCGACACCCGTAGTCAAAGTTATAGCCAAAAGACTGAAGCGCACTCAAAACGGCCCCAATGGGAAACATATCACAATCAACTCCCGCCTTTGCGCTGATCTGCCAACTCATGGTATCTCAGTGCCATCAAGGTGCAATCTGACAGCTCAACATCATCTGTCTCGGATCCCCTGCATCAAGTCATGAGTTTTGACTTAATTTCCCTTAAGTCGGAATTGGGGTTTACAGGTTAACTTTTGATCGTCCAACCTTGTTCGGTTTTCTTGGTGCACAAGGAGTGGATGATTTCTTGGTTCAAGATAATATTCTTGGCGAGTGATCAACCAGCGATAAAGCTAGTTTGAGTTGGGTGGATGATGAAGGGCATGATATTCTTAAGGCGATAGACAATAATTTTTGTGAGAAGTTTATAGAGGATAGAGCACAAGCTGACAAGCCTAAAATCTATGAAAGATTGGGGGACGTCAATTTTTGAAATGAGGACAATAATTGTATGATTGATATGAGGTTTGTTAGGGCCCCCGCTAAAGACCTCACGAACCATATGACAAAAAGTGCTAGCAACAATGTGCCACTATTTTTGGAAAAAATTAAGCGTGGAGTCCATCAAGCCGGAGGCCATTTTAAAGGGGCCATGTTAATAAGGGCATCGTGAATTTCAGAGTCTGTGGGAATATCATCAAGATTATGTAGAAGCTCGTTGGGTATACGAGGAAAGTCACCAGATATGTGGTAGGTGACTGAACATCATCGCGGATAAAATAAAGGAATTTAATGAAGAGAATGGCCTCATTTTTCAGAATGGTGTCATCATGGCATCACTCATCATTGTTGAGCTTGAAGGCATTGATATGGTTACGATATTTTCGATGGTTAGATTTACGGTGCAAGTACTTGGTGTTGCGATCACCGTGAATAATCAAATCCGAGCGAGATTTTTACTTTTTGAGCAATTCTTCTTGGTCAAGTAAGGTTTCGATCTCAGTTTAAAGTTCAATTTCAAATATAGCGAGGAAGCCAGAGCGATGGAATACTAAGGCATATTGAAACCTCTCAGTTTAGCCATGGCAGTGCACTTTTTGGAACCGATGTGACAAAAGACAATTTTGTTCCAAGACTCAGCAACGTCAATGAAGTCTGAGATTGTGGTATATATGAAAGGGGAAGGCTTCCATTTATCACGAACCATCCGCTCGAAATTGACAAGAGAAAGCCAGCCAGAGAAATACTTAAAATGGAGAGTGAAAGGGATTTGTGGAGATTTCCAATGCAAAGGAGAATATGTCTATGGTGTGAGTGAATGCGGAGGAGATGGAGAATCGCAGCTTCAGGGAAGGACTCGTCCTAATGAGAAATGTAAATGAACCTATCAAGTCTAACAAAGGAATGACCTTGAGACCACGTAAAGTCAGGTCCTTGGAAACCCGTGTCACGGAGGTCGCTATTAAAAATAAAGTTTTGAAAATCTTGACTCGTCTTGGAAGAGCTACCACAGCCTTTTTGATCCAAAGTGGAAAGGGTTGCCTTAAATTCACCCATGAGAATCCAATGAGTGTGAATAGAAGAATCTAGGGCATGAAGGTGGTGCAAGATAGACTTTCTCTTATAGGGGTAACTGTTGTGGAATTCGGGTTAATTCCCACCAATAATAACAAATTCACCTTGACAACTATTATCTAGGTGACTAGTGTGAAAACGATTGTACTAAAAATTACACCAAGGTAGATTCCCAGGAAAGAGGAGGGGTCACAATGGTCCCTCTTAAAACCCACTTTCCTTAGACAGAACTACCAAGACAAATAATTTTAATAGGACAATAATTAACAACAACTATACCCGACAATAGCTATTAAATAGACATTAAAAGAGAACACCAAAATTTAACGAGGTTAGGCCAAAATTTTACCTACCTCCTCGAACACTACTAAAATAATATTTCACTAATAGACGAAATATTACAAAGAGAGAAAGAATACAAATAGCCTTTAATAGTGAAGAAGGCTTATATTTGTGGGATGATAAACTAAGGAGGAGGAGGGCTCTATTTATAACAAAAGAATTTCCCCTCCTCCTTATACAAAACCAATGTGGGATATTTGTCAAAAACCAACAAATCTCCACCTTGGCAAATTCCACACATGTCTCTAAAAAAATCTAATCTTCAGTAGTGTCTGCAAATTCATCTTTCAATTTGTAACAATATTGACCAAGTCTAAACAATGTTTAAACTTGACCGCAGTTACCACTTTTGTCAACATATCAGCAGGATTCTCAGTGGTCCGAATCTTCTGGATTATGACTCCACCTTATTCTAGAATCTCCCGTACAAAGTGATATCGAACATCGATGTGCTTCGTCCTTGCATGGTAAACTTGGTTCTTTGCTAAATGAATAGCACTCTGACTGTCACAGTGCACTTTGATGTGATTTTGTTCCATTCCCAATTCACCAAACAACCCTTGAAGCCAAATTGCCTCCTTCACAGCCTCTATAACTACCATATACTCTGCCTCTGTAGTAGACAAAGCCACTGTTGACTGTAAGGTGGACTTCCAACTGACTGGTGCTTTTGCAAATGTAAACACATAACTAGTAGTTGATCGACGCTTGTCCAAATCACCTGCATAGTCTGAATCACAATACCCAACTACACACTGACCATCTTGTTTTTCCTACTGAAAGACCAAACCAACATCTACGGTGTTCAGAATATACCGTAGAATCCATTTCATAGCTTCCCAATGCTTCTTTACAGGATCATGCATATACCTGCTCACAACCCCAACTGCCTGTGAAATATTGGGTCTCGTACACACCATTGCATACATTAAGCTACCAACAGCACTTGCATACGGAACCTTTGACATGTATTCCCGTTCTGCATCATCCTTAGGTGACATGGATGCACCGAGCTTGAAATGAGGAGCAAGATGTGTACTAATTGGTTTTGACTTCTCATTCATCCCAAAACATTTTAGTACCTTCCTCAGATATTCTTTTTGAGACAAACAAAGCCTCCCCAATTTTTTATCCCTTGATATCTCCATGCCTAGAATCTTCTTTGCTTCACCAAGATCCTTCATCTCAAACTCCATGTTCAATTGAGTCTTTAGTTTCGCAATTTCTGTCTGACTCCTGGAAGCTATCAGAATATCATCAACATAAAGAAGAAGATATATATAGGATCCATCTTGTAGCTTGCGTAAATACACACAATGATCATATTTGCTTCTTGTGTACTTCTGCCCTATCATAAACTTGTCAAATCGCTTGTACCACTGCCTTGGAGATTGCTTCAATCCGTATAGCGATTTTTCTAATTTGCACATCATCTCTTCTTTTTCAGCAACTTTGAATTCATCTGGCTGAGTCATGTAGATTTCCTCATCCAAGTCTCCATGTAAATATGCAGTTTTTACATCCATCTGAACTAGTTCCAAATCTAACTGTGCTACTAAAGCCAACAAATTTCTGATGGAGGAATGTTTTACAACTGGAGAAAATACTTCATTATAATCAACTCCCTCCATTTGAGCGTAGCCTTTAGCCACCAATCTTGCTTTGTAGCGGATGTTATTCTTGTCAGGAAATCCATCTTTCTTTGCATATACCCACTTGCACCCAATTGCCTTCTTTCCCTTCGGAATACTAGCTAGTTTCCACGTCTGATTCTTTTGAAGGGATTACATTTCTTCATTCATGGCGATCCTCCACTTTTTATGTTCTGAACTTTGGACTGCTTCATTAAAAGTGGCAGGAACGTCATCAATTACAATTGGTGATGCAAAAGAGACCATATCAGCATAACGAGCAGGTTGTCTAATGGTCCTCTTTCCCTTTCTGAGTGCAATTGATTCATGTTGTTGTGGAGATTCTTGGGTCTGAACCTCTTCTTCATCTGACTCTTCTTCTACCATAGGAGAGTCAACATCAGTTTCTTTACTGGCTAGGTCAATTCTGCTTCCTTCAAACTCCACCTGTTTGGGAGTTCCATCTGTCTGCTCCAATTTTTCTGAAGTCACATTTCTCAACATGTAGATTCATCAAAGGTAACATCTCTGCTGAAGATTATTTTCTTTGTTTCTGGACACCAAATACGATAGCCTTTCACACCAGAGGTGATCCCTATAAAGATCGCATTCTTTGCTCTTGGATCCAGCTTTGACTCCTTAACATGGTAGTATGCAGTGGAACCAAACACATGTAAGGAATCATAATCTGTAGCAGGTTCTCCAATGCATTTCTCTAATGGTGTTTTACCACCAATAGCAGTCGATGGTAAGCGGTTGACAAGATGAGAAGCATAGACCAAAGCCTCAGCCCAAAATTCTTTGCCTAACCCAGCATTAGACAACATACACCGAACCTTCTCCACTAATTTCCGGTTTATAAGCTCTGCCACCCCATTCTGTTGTGGTGTACTTCTGACAGTGAAGTGCCTGACAATACCTTCTTCTTCACAGACTTTCAGAAATGGATCATTTTTGTACTCTCCACCATTGTCTGTACGGAGACGTTTGATTTTTCTGCCTGTTTGAGTCTCCACCATCTTTTTCCATTTAAGGAAAAATCCTAGCACCTCATCCTTTGTCTTCATTGTATACACCCAAACTCTCCGGGAAAAATCATCAACAAAGGTGACATAATAGTGTGTTCCTCCCAATGAAGTTGTCTTGGAAGGCCCCCATACATCTGAAATGAACATAATCCAAAATACCTTTAGTATCATGGATTGCTGTTCCAAATTTCACCCTCGTCTTCTTCCCTTTGATACAATGCTCACAAAAAGCTAATTTGTAAGCCCGAGCACCCTTCAATAATCCTTGATCTATTAGCAATTCAAGGATTTTTCACCAACATGCCCCAAGCGCATATGCCATAACCTGGTTATTTCTGACTCCTGTTCATCAGTAGAAGCTGCCACTGCTGCTGTCCCAACAATTGTACTACCTAGAAAGTAATACACATTGTTTCTTTTCCAGATTCCCTTCATTTTCACCAGTGCACCAGAGATAATCCTCATAATCCCATCTTTTTCCCTCACTTCTAAACCTTTTGACTCTAAGGTTCCCACGGAGATGAGATTTCTCATTAAATCTGGTACATAATGGACATCTGTTAAGGTTCTGATTGATCCATCCTGATTCATCAAGCGAATTGAACCAATCCCAAGTGTGTCAGGAGGCGTAGCAGCGAATGCGAAATCTGAATCTGCATCATCATACTCGACCACATTTGATTCTGAGCAGCCTTTCCCCTTTTAGGTTTGCCTTTGTTCTTTAGCCTGGGACATTCTTTCTTCTAGTGCTTTTTTTCTCGACAAAAGGCACATTCATCTTTGCTCAATCTGGACTTTTACTTCGATCTCTCTCTCCTTTCTTTATTCTGACTCTTCGAACGGCCTCTAACAACAAGAGCTTTTACTTCGACACTTGTGTTTTCTTGTTTGTCTTTATTTCTCAATTCATAACTATATAAGGCAGCAGTTACTTCACTGACAGACGCATCAACTTTCCCATGAAGTAGAGTAGTTTCAAGATACTCAAACTCATCAGGAAGTGATCCCATCAACATCAGAGCCAGATCTTCGTCTTCAAAAGTCACGTCCATATTCATCAGATCAGTCACTAGCTGATTAAAGCTAGTAATGTGATCATTCATAGTGGTACCTGGTACATAGTTGAAGCGGAACAATCTCTTTTTCATGTAGAGCTTGTTCTGACCGATTTTCTTCAAAAATATATCCTCCAGTGCCTTCCACAATTTACTTGCAGAAGTTTCCTTAGAAAATGCACACTTCTGCTCTCTAGAAAGACACGATCGAATAGTACCACATGCCAATCTATTGATCCTCTTCCATTCTTTCTCCTCAACATCATCTGCTTTCTCTCCTTCAATAGCGATGTCTAGACCCTGCTAAAATAGGGCATCTAGAACCTCACTTTGCCACATGTCGAAATGACCGGTGCTATCAAAAATCTCCACTGCAAATCTAACATTTGTCACAGCTGTTGACGACGATGTGGATGTTTTTGTTGCGTCTGTCATTTCTGCTACAAATTCTATTTAATAGCTGTCAATGCGAAATGCCAATTATCCCAAGGAAATTTTTTCTGATGTGAAAGATCAGCCTAAGCCGCAACCACAGAGCATACTAAAATAAACCAAGAGCGCTGATACCAATTGTTGTGGAATTCGGGTTAATTTCCACCAATAATAACAAATTCACCTTGAAAACTATTATCTAGGTGACTAGTGTGAAAACGATTGTACTAAAAATTACACCAAGGTAGATTCCCATGAAAGAGGAGGGGTCACAATGGTCCCTCTTAAAACCCACTTTCCTTAGACAGAACTACCAAGACAAATAATTTTAATAGGACAATAATTAACAACAACTATACCCGACAATAGCTATTAAATAGACATTAAAAGAGAACACCAAAATTTAACGAGGTTAGGCCAAAATTTTATCTACCTCCTCGAACACTACTAAAATAATATTTCACTAATAGAGGAAATATTACAAAGAGAGAAAGAGTACAAATTAGCCTTTAATAGTGAGGAAGGCTTATATTTGTGGGATGATAAACTAAGGAGGAGGAGGACTCTATTTATAACAAAAGAATTTCCCCTCCTCCTTATACAAAACCAATGTGGGATATTTTCCAAAAACCAACAGTAAGGACTAGCGTAAATTAAAGTAACTAAGGAAGAAATATCATCAGAGATATTAGTGTAATAAAAGTGAATAAATTGGTGATAATTAATGAGAATTTCAATAGGTACCGAGTTATACCAACATAATCATATTCCACCATAGAAACCCAAGGCTTTGACACGGTGGAAAGAGGAAAAGCCAAGAGTAGAAATAATGACATCAATACGAGCACCACCGATTCTTGGTTCAACAAAGCCAACAATGTCTGGTTTATGATCCTAAAGGTATTGCTTAGCAGTTTTGATAAATTTGGGATCACCACAAACCCGTACAGTCCAACAAATTTTTTTTTTATAATTATTAAAATTAAGGAGAAAGAAAGGAAAGATACCTATGATTATTCTGTAATTGATGGGCCAAAAGTATATTTTTCCTTGAAGAAAAATTGGTCAGATTTCAAGCGGTCTTCAAGCAGGGATGAACTGAGGGAGACGGGTGGGGGAAGTGACCTTTTGAAAATTTAAAATTACCATATATTATAAATTTTTCTTTGTATTTTCTAATGAAGTATATTTTCATCCCCTAGAATTTTATAAGTTACTACACCTCCTGAAATTTTAAAAGTTCAAGTTCTCCCCCTCTAACATAAAATAATGTATCTGTCTCTGTCCTCAAGCAAGGCTAAGCATGAAACTAAGGGGATAAGGGTTGAGCTCACCCCTTCATCTGTTTTCCCCTCTTCAATTATTCTTTCTCTTTTGAAACTTGAAATCAAAATGAGTAACCTTCAGAGTTAAAACCAATCTTCCAAGACAATTTATAGAATTTTTGTCACCTCTTCAAGAGCTTTAAGAAAATTCAGGTTTAAAAATGGTGAATGAGGGGAAATGAGGTTTCAAAAGGTTTAATAATATGAGAATTTTTAAGCTATTTTCTTCGTTTCATCATCTTCTAAATGTATTTTTCTAGTTGATTTTTTTTATAGCTTCCCTTTTAATCTTGTTTTACAATTTGTAGCACTCAAATTTGATACGTCTCTTTTTATTGTAAAAATTACAGGTTCTACTTTTATTTATTGATTTTTCTTTTCCATTATTTCTATTATCATATTTTTTTTCCTTTTCTCTTGGGATTAATGCCAGTCATTCCATGAACAACGAGACTCTTTGCTTGAAACTCAAATTCAAATATAACTATAAGGTGCTTAATCTTATAATACGAGTGTATAGAATCATATATTTTACTGACAGTAAAGGTTTCACAATTGAATAGAATAATATATCTGAAAGACGAATAAGAATGAGACAAATAACGTAATAGGATCAACCCTAAATCTTCTTGACTGCACTTTACCTCCATAGCCTCTTGAACTTGGACTTACCTAGAATCTAAATGAAATTACTTGCCATGCTCATTACTGCAAGAATAGTATATATATATTTAAAAGTTCAGCATAGTAATCTGCATTAGAAATGAAGCATGAGGTTTCTAAAAGTAAAATCCAAACTTGATCGGTTTAAGTTTGATCGAGTTTACTTTTATAGTTTGAATTCAATTTAAAGAATTTATCAAATCTAACTTCTTTTTTTTCTTTTTACTAAAACGATGAATTCAAATTTTAAAAATATTACTACTAACCATATTTTGCTTCGCCTTTACAGAGAATCTGTATTTGTATATTTATAAACGCATCCAGACTCTTGGCTCTGCAATATTGACACTCATGACTCAACGAACCATCTCATCCGAAATCGCAATTTCTGCATCTTCAATGTTGTTTCATACGAGACTTTCTCCAGTAATAGTTCTTTGTAATACATCGGTATCGTGGCGATAACTCTGAATGAATGAGAAGAGTGAGGTGTTGTGGCCACTGAAGAGTGAAGAGAAGATAAGCTTTGGGAGAAAATTCTCGTGAAAGACTGGAGACTAGGTATTGCAGGTAGGGATTTGGGAAAGCTTCTCTTAAAGGGCCTAGGGCTAAATCCCAATTACTTTTCGGATTCTTGGATAATCCGAAATCCAAATTTTCATGATATGTATATGATCCGATTATTCATTTTTTTTATCGGATTTCGATCCAAATTATCCGGGAAAAATCGGATCAGATATACGGATAAACCGATCGGATCATTCGGCAAAAGAGAAAAAGACCATGAATGTTTTCAATCTTCTTATACATCCGCTCAGCCATGTTTGATTGCGGGTTTGATTTCTTGAATCAATGGTACATATCTGATGTTAATGGTACGTGCAATGACTGAGTTTGACGCTTAACTATCTAATTTCCAGCCTACATTTTCTCAATGGAAAGATTTTACACATTTGTTCAAGGAAAAAGACAAGGCAGGGTGAATCCAACTTGCAAATGGATTGAAAATAGCTATTTACAAATGTAATATAAATTTAAATGTCATAAATCAACCATTTACAGCCAATTATTTTTAGCTCAAAGATTTCGAAGAGAGACTTTTCCGCACGATACAAGCTTTAATTGACTGTGGTCTTCATGTCCCAATCTTCTATTGAGACAGCTGTGGGACATAAAGAAACATCTTCAAAAGCATAATCAAACATTTTTAAAACAACAACCAGTTGGTCTAGTGAATGAGGCGTTGATCTCTTAAGAAAAATCAGAGTTCTAATCTTAATAATTGCAATTGAAGTAAACTGGGTTAAGAATTCAGCAATGAAAACCGTTTTGCGCTTGAACTATCCATTTAGCTGCTTACATCCTAGAGCGTGCTATACATGTTCAAGGGACACCTTACTTCGAATAATGCTTTGACTCCCCAACTTCCCGAGCACTTCAGGTAGATGCCAAAGCTGATATCCTATGATTAAGTTGCAGCATCGACCACCTTTGAATCTCTTCGCTTAGATTCTATATTGCCAATGTGTTCATTGTACTTGGCTTCTCTAAGAGAAGCTGGTATTTCAACAATTTCACTCCGTCCGACTTCAAAAGATTTTTTGGTGCAACAACTGAGTTTGAGAGCTTACCTTTGGATCTTTATTTTGGTGTTCTTTATTCTGCGATCGCTTTACGTTCATCATTATCGTGCTTAAATAATTTATGGCGATATCAAAATTTTTCGGGTTTGATCCAATCACGATAATAAGGTCGATGAAATATGATGTTTTGTTGCTAGATCTCAACACCAATATCTCGTTATGATATACGAATATTCATGATGTTCTTGCACAAATGGAGTTACATGAGGTATGAAATTCCATGACTCTATATTCCTTTGCCCCATTTCGTCGAAGATCCCACGAGCTGAACATTTGAATCCTTTTTCAATATAAGCACTCAACAAAGCATCCACTTTTGCCATATAGATGGATCAAAGTATTTGCCACAAAAACATCAGACCCAATCCACAGTTTCAACGCCTAACTATGAATCCGCCTCCCTTCTTCAACCTCACCAAACGCAGCACAGACCTTCAAAGCAAAAGTGAAAGAATGCTTATCAGGAGAAACAGGGCCTTGAAGCATTTGGCAAAAGAGGAAGAGAGCATTTTGAGGGAATTCTAAGAGAAAGTGTTTGGGGTGGTAATATGGGTGAGAACCGAGTGAGCGTAAGAGAGGGTGATGGGGTCAGGATTTGAAACAGCGAAAGAAATGAGCTTGTTAGAAGCCAAGGTATTGCGGTAGAAATCACCAGTCTGGAGAAGCTGCGCATGGGCCTGATGGATTTCAGATTTAGTATTTTTTTTCCGAATATGTACTAAATTGTCACCTGACAAAATAAGCGGAGGTGTGTTTCGTGAAATGCGTCTCGTTGATGTGACAATACGACGCATTATAGGGGACACGCTTTTGGCTGAAGTATCAGTCACGGTAGAAGGCATTTTGCAGTGGACGCGTCTTCGTGGAGTTTTGCACGCTAGCTGAGAAGCACGTTGCAGAGGACGCTTCTTCTCTCTTGCCAAACGATTCCCGTCCACCCTCTCCTCCCCTCCCCTCCCCTCCCCTATATAAACCCTCCTATTTTTTAGCAAATCACACCAAAAATTTATATATTTCTCTCATCTTTTTTATCTCTTATAATTTATTTTAAGTTGGTTCATTATCGAAAACTTTTTGAAGGTATACAATTTTTTTATAATATTATTTATTGAATATTTTATTATTTTATTAATTAATTATAAAAACTAATTTTTCTGTTATTTTCTGCAGTTCTAAAATGAAAGGTGGGATGCTACGATTGGATACTAATCAATATTCTTAGTCATTTTACTGATATGATAAAAGTATTCAACCATATAATTTTAAAAGTTTTGAATATTTTATTTATTTAAACAATTTTTTTAATATTATTTTAAATTTTAATTCGTAAAATGTTTACTAATTAGGAACATGATTGTATATTAGAAGATTTTATTCATAACAACAAAAAGAACACACAGCGTTGTATCTAGGGGTATTTATCTGAGGCTAGATTTGGTTACATAGCCAAAATTGTTGGAAGATGTAAACTTGAACCCTACCATATTTTTGCACTAATCGAGAGGTAGAGACCAAAGATACACATCTTTCATCTGATATGAGGGGAGTGCACCATTACCCTTGAGGATGTTTCAATGCATTTGGGGCTCCCAGTAGATGGAACTATTATTTTGTAGTGTGACGGATGGTGATTGACATTCTCTGTGCATGGAGTATCTTGAAGCTTCCTCGATGGAGTTCAACGATTGTCAAATAATTTTATCGTGCTTGCAATCCAATTTTAAAAGAGTTGAACGAAAATTGTTTCTTATATGAGGAAAAAACATTTGTCTGGGCATACATATTACGAATCATATGAGGGATATTGATGCCCAACAAATATCTCAACCAGGTCCATTGTATGTGGTGGTGGCATCTCGTTGATTTTGAAGTAGCCAACACGTTGAGTTAGGGTTGTGTCTGGCAACGAATTATTGTAAAACTATTATTAGTGGTCGTCTCCTTCTTCTTTAATCTTGGGCGTGGTATCGCATGCCTTTTTTTATGTCCGAGCTTGAATGAGTCATTTATCTTCTCGTTGTTATTAAGGTAATTCCAATACTGAATTTATTTATAAATATTTTTAATTTAGAATTAAATATATTTTTATATTAAATAAGTGGTCATCAAAAAGAAAAAAATCATCGTGACATCCCTCGTACGCATGGGTATGTTATTTTTTTCAATTTCATTTCTCAATCATTTTTATTTTATTTATTTATAGTTCACACTAGCTAGTACATGTGACTTAGGTTACAAACTCTTACCTTAAAGGTTTGAGTTTATGCTTCTAGAGTTGGAAGGAAAAAATCAGGAATGATACAATTACATTATAATCAATAATAAAGAAATATGGATAAATGCATACGATGATGGATATCGATATGATCATATGACAACCAATTTGGTTGAAGCTATCAATTGAATCTTAAAATGTGTCATGTACTTGTAACTGCTTTGGTTAAAATGACATGTATTCGTTTGGGTAAGCTTTTTATGAAGCTCAGGGGACATGTTGTTACTTGGATGCAAAACGGTCATGTTTATCACCCAAGATTAGTAGCAGATCTACAAAAAAAGTTGTAGCATCAAATGGAATGTTGGTAACAAATTTTTCTCGTAGACATGAATTATTTCGTGTGGCATAAATGCCACAAACTCTTAAATATATTGAATATAACTTTTTCAGAGTTAATCTAAAAGAAAAGTGGTGTGATTGTGGCTTTTTTCAAGCTCTAAATTATCTATGCTCCCATGTCATATCAACTTGCTCATATTCCCATTTGGACTATAGAAGTTATATTGATCCATATACCAACTTTCACAAGTATTCAAGATATATAGATTTGAGTTTCCCCCATTGGTAATGAAAAAGAACCAAATGAGATTCAGACTTGGCTTACAATTATATTAGATCCGTTGTTATTAAGGGAATCAAGTTTTCCAAAATCCACTCAAATTTGTTGTGATATGAATATTCGAGAGACGTCAAAATAACATAAAAGATGTTGGCATTGTAGAAACTTAGGCCACAGTAGGAAAAAATGCACATTTATTTTATCATCACTTAATCGTTGATCATTACTTATGTAATTGTATTTTCTGATATTTCAATTTATGTGATTTGATTTTCTAATATATATTTTTATTTTATATTTTATTGTAAAAGTATTATTAATGCGATTATATATTTTATTTTCATTAGGGTTTAGTCTACGATTTAGGTATATATTTTTATTTATAAATTACAATTTTCGTTTTAGTGTGTAATGATTAAAGTTTACGATTAAAATTTTTAAAGTCAATCATTTATGTTTAACAAGGTTTAACGTATACGATTATGGGATTATAATTTAATGTATAGGTTTATTTTTCGGTTACGGTTTATTACTTGTGGTTTTAGAAACACTAACCTAAACAACTTTTTCTTAAAGAAACCTAAACAACCATTCCAAACCATAACCCTAAAATCGAGGTGGTTTTATTCTAAAAAGCTTTCTTTGTGAAACGTGGGATCCATGCATAGTCACATCACCAAAAACCCTAAAAAGTATGATAGGGGATGAGTCTTATGACCACATCAACAAAGTGTGTTTCGTGTAACGCGTCTCCAATCGGTATTTATTTATTTATAGATAATTTTTAGGTAAAATTGTTGATATAGTTACACTCCTTGTGAACTAAGGTTACAGTCATTGCAGACATGATTAATTTTTTATTTAGATAAGTTTATTTTATATAAAATATATTGTAAAATATTTTTCTCATTTTTGCATACATTAGACCGATGTTTGCATATATTTCGAAGTTTTCTTAAAAATCTAAATTCGAGTTAGGTTAAATTCTTTTCAAAGGTTAGATTCCATTAGATTTAGATTTATAATAAAACAAAATAGTAAAAATATATAAGAGGTTCTTGTATTTTCAAAAAAAAAAAGTTAATATGACAATTGTATTATTTTTCTCTTAATATGACACTTCAACTTAAAAAACAAACTCAATGTGACCTTTTGATAAATTTTTTCATGGATGATCATTACGGTAATGACATGGTAGTTAACGACACTGACATGACAGTCTACAATACTGACATAACAATCTACGATGACTGATGATGTGACGGATGACATGGTAGATAAACTAATTTTTTTTTTATTTTGTTCGAGGTTCAAATTATTTTTTAGTTCAAGGGCTTATTTACTTTTTTAAAAATAAATTTATTTTAAATTATAAAAAATAAAAATATATAAAATATTATAAAATAATTACTTACAAATTATTAAAAAAATAAAAAAATATTTTTAAAAATATATATTATAAATAACATATACATATGATATATACACATATCATTAACATTTATACAAAGTATTTTTACTATATTAATTGAGAATTAAAAAATTTTAAATTAGTAGACACTTACAATTTTGGATTAGTCAAAATTTATTATATTTTCTAATTATCTTTTTTGTAAGTTTCGGCTAATTTAAAATATAACTATACAATAAGTTTTAACATAAAAGATAATTAAAAAACATAGTAAGTTTTGACTAATCCAAAATTTGTAAGTATCGATTAATTTAAAATTTTGTAAGCCTTGATTAATTCAATAAAAATTCTTTGTATAAGTGTTGATGATATGTCTGTATATTATATGTATGTATTATGTATAATATATTTTTAAAACTTTTTTAATCTTTTAATAATTTATAAGTTATCATTTTCTAGCCTATGATATATATTTAAAAAATATTAAATTTTTATAATAATTTTAGTATTTTCAATATGTATGTTCAATTTTTTTGTAATTTAATTTTTATTTTTAGTATTTTTAATATTTAATTTTTTAATATTTAAATATTTTATATTTAAAATTTAAAATATTTTTTAGTTTTAAAAAATTAAATAAGCTATTGAACATTTTTTAAATCAATTTGGCCCTTGAAATTTTTTTTGAAAAAAAACAATATAGCTCATCTGCATGTCATCTGTCATGTCATCGATCACTGTGGACTCACGTTAGCATCGTGGACCGTCACATCAGCATCGTGAGTTGTCACATCAATATCGTAATGGTGAACGATGGAAAATGTTAACCAAATGATCATATTGAATTTATTTTCTGAGTTGAAGGGTCACATTGAAAAATATAATAAGCGTCTCATATTGATTATTTTTAAGTAAAATGCATGTGATACCTTTTTACCTAAACAAAATTGACATATATGTTCCGATATAATAATATAGTCACTTCTATATTTAAGGATAATTATAATAAATTCCTCTCTATGTTTTTTAGAATTAGGTTCTTATTTAAACCAATAAAAATAAATTATATATATATATAGGACTAGATTCAGATTGAATGTGAGTTTTCACCTAAAATGTATAATCGAATTCTGGATCGTGTGAAACCTTCCTAAATTTAAATCGAATTAGATATGAGTAAAATGGTTCAGATTAAGTTTGAATATACCTATTTTGATTGAAATAATATTTTTAAATATTATAATACTTAGATGAAAAGTAATATTTTTTTATAAATCTGATGTAAATACAAGAAAACATTTGTTCAAATACTTTCAACCATTTGACAATAAAGGTCCATACCTCTACATACGTGATTCTAGAAGTCTCTTAACCAATGAGGTCACTTGGTTTGTACGGTAAATATTTATTAGGCTTTAATAAAAAAAAGTATACAAATTATACCTTTATTTCATTTAGGTTTCCAAACTTTTTTAAGCAATTTAGGTGTCTAACGTTATAAATATTACCATTTAAGTGTTTTAGCCATAACAGGCCTTAAAAAGTATGTTAAGTAATACATGTCGCATTCATGTAATTTAAAAAAAATAAAAAATGTTATTATATTTAAAAAGGGGTAAACTACATAAATGATTACTTTCGTTTGAGTTTTATAAACGTTTCCTGACTAAATTCAAAAAATATAAGATTTGTCCTTTTCGTTTCATTTAACTAATATGTGGTCCCTAAAGGTTAATGTTCATTAAACCTTTAACGGTTTGCTGACGTGGTATGATAAATATATAAAATTAAAATTACATCATTTCCACGTAGATGTGGATTAAGTTTTGGTCACTTTCCTTTCATATTTGTATACTTTTGCCCACCAAATTCAAAAAACATAAGTTTTGGTCACTTATGTTATTGTTTTATTAATTTTGGTCACATACTTACCATTTTATTAAGTTTTGGTCATTTCCATGTGGATGTTGAATGTCATTAGGTTGATGACGTGACTTGTTAGTAAAATAATTTAATTTTTATTTAAACCCTAAACTTTAGACAAAATATTTATTATGAGTCTTTTTGTAAATTCAAATTAGTTTAGGAACAATATTTCAATTTACTCATTTCTTTTAATATTTTCCCCAACCCCTAATATTATTCATCTTCTCCCCCTTCTTCAGACATCTCTACTCCATTGCAATAGCCTTCTTGTTTCTAATTATTATTTGCAATTATTTGAATTCAAATTAAGTGGGTTCTCAGTTGTAAGAAAAGATATAAAAAGAAGTAATGAAGATCGTGAAAAATACATAGAATTCGCCATGAAAAATTCACCACCACAAAAATGCCACTGCCTTAAGCCGAGAAAACTAGAGCTTTTTCAATGGCAATGTTATTAATGACACAGTACCAAGTTTCAATTTCTGACGCGTTGTTGACCAACAAAATCCTCGTGATGCCAAAGATCATCGAGAATATTTTGTCCCATATTAACGTCATCGACTTTCACAACGTTTATGAAGATAAAATTATAGTTCACTTAGTATTAGAGCTCTGCTTCAGCTGTGATTTGTTCGATCAGGTCATCAAAGAAATAAGGTACTTAGAGGCCGGCGTGATGGCGATGGTGCAACAGATCACGCAGGCCACGGAGGTTAACAGTGATTCATAGGGATCTAGAATCAGAAAATTGTTTGTTCTTGAGCAAAAACAAATATTCGACATTGAAGATCATGGGTTTTGGATTGAGTTTAATGGATGAATTCACAGATCCAATTATCGTGTTTTTTGGATCCATTGATTATGTTTCACCAGAGGTGCTTTCTCAAGGGAAAATCACCACGAAGAGTGATATCCGGTTATCAAGTTATTTGGATCCAATGATTTGTCTTCTTGTTCCTTGTTGGATTTAGCATTCGACAATATCAATCTCTAGAAATTTAAATTTTAGTTTGTAGAACTAAGATTACTCAGCTTCATTTTATCTCTAGATGCTTACCCTCTCATTTTTCTTTGAACTTGTGGTGTTATTATTTGTTATTAGAAATTAGAAATGTTTCATTATTCTTGAAATGCAACATGAGTCCTTGAAACAAGACACATGGAGCAATGGAGCAGAGAGAAGATGAACAACAATGGCATTGGAAGAAAACCTATTAAAAATAGACAAATTGGAATGTTGTACCTAAACTAATTTGAATTTACAGAAAGACCCATAATTAGTATATTGTCTAAAGTGTAGGGGTTAAAATAAAAATTAAACCATTTCACTAACGGGTAATGTCATCAACTAATGGTATTCAACGTCCAAGTGACCAAAACTTAATAAAATGATATCGTAGGTGACCAAAACTCAATAAAATGATATCGTAGGTGACCGAAACTTATGTTTTTTTTAAGTTTAGTGAGCAAAAGTGTACAAATATGAAAGGAAAGTGATCAAAACTTAATCCATATATTATCTACCTGGAAATGACGTAATTTTAATTTTATATATTTAATGTGTCGCTTCAGCAAACCGTTTAAGGTTTGACAAATGTTAACCTTCAATGACCATATCTTAATTAAAACAAAACAAAAGTGACCGAATCTTGTGTTTTTTAATCCAATGAGGAAAAGTTTATAAAATCTCAAACAAAAATGACCATTTTTATAGTTTACCCTAAAAACCCTAATTTCTCTAAAATTATTTTAAAAACTCAAATCTTTAACCTTAACCTTATCATCTCCATTTCTGGTTAAGGTTGCTATCACTGCGGTCCTTGGTATCTCCATTATTGGTCATCGTTGTTTTGTTGTTGAGAGCATCGTCAAATCGTCTGGATATCGCAAATTTTCAAAGTTTGATTTATCAGCTATTCGTTAGGTTTATGGGTTCTAGGCCATCGAGTTCAGTTGTTTATTAAGTGGAGGTTCAATCAATGACAATAACGATAAAAAATGACGGTCAGTGTGGACATAGAGATTAAAATTATAGTTTTTAAAGTTTTAGTATTTCTTTTAATATTTGAGAATATTTTTTGCTCTTTTTAAAAATATAATTTTAAATATTTTTTCTTTTAAAACAAAATTTTTAAAGTTATATAAATACAAGGCATGTTATTTAATGAATTTTTTTAATAATTATTATAGTTAAAATATTTAAAATAATAATATTTATAACGTTGAGGTGACCGGGTAAGTGTTGATAAGCTGAATTGAGTGTTTGAGGTAAATTAGGTGGACTCCAGAGCAGAGCAGAGGCTGTGAGTGAGGTCTGCTGTTTGCGTTGCACACTGCAGGACCTTCCACGCCTCCTCTTCTTTTAACTCTAAATGTGATTCAAGGACCTGCCATGTTTGCAATTGTAAACAATGCAGTCTGTCTTTTGCTATCCCGCAAAGCTATAGCATTAGCATACCATACCAAAAATATCACTTCGGAGTTCGAATATGAATCGGATTTTAATACTTTCATTTAATTAAAATTTAAACTATTTGTACTTGGATTTTTCGGATATTATCAACAACATTTCAAAACACACTCAGCCCCCAATACCATATCTAAATTAGATTTTTGGCCTACATTATTCTTCATGAATAAAACATATATATTGTATTGACTAATTGAATAATGTTCAAGTACAATGTGAATAAATTAATACATACCCTAAAAAATAAAATTCATTGTAGTATGTAGTACTAGTTATAACTTAATGCAAGTTCATGTATGGTAAGGAAATCGACCATTATATAAACATCATCAAAAATTCCTATTAGTAAATTCAAATCAAAACTAACCATGACTTTGCATCTAAAAGGCGTCCAAAAATTAACCAATACAGATTAAATACATAAAGCAATATGTGAGTATAATAGAGATTACACCATATGCAAAAGGATTTATAATTTTATAGAATTATTAATTTATAATATTGAATGTACCATAAATTTATAAATAGTCTTCAAAAATTTATTATCTTATTAATTTATCAAAATTATTAATTTAGAGCTTGAACTCAAGTCAAAACTGAGAAAAAATATTATTTTAGAGAAATTATTAATTTATCGAGTACTAGTGTACAGAGGTTCTACTTTATTAAAGATAGTGGTTAACTAATATTATAATACGAAAAATTCAATCATATTTATCATTGTTAAAATTAGATAATAATTTTAACAAATATTTGTTTATTTTAACTTAATTATCTATTTGAATTATTTTTTCTTCAAGTTGTTTTTTATTTAGATTAATTTCTATTCGAGTTAAATTGAATACGAATCAATATCAATTCATCTAAAATTTAAGTTGATTTTGATTAAGTTGAATTTGTTTTTAATTTCAGATCAAATTTAAACCATCATATTCAAGTTTATATCAAGTGTCTAATAAATCGATTCATATTCAAGTCTATATCTAAATTTTTTTATTGAAAAAAGGGCTAAATAAAACTATCAATGACTATATAGTGCTAGTCTCTCGGCATTAAGCATGTCGTCTACCTCTTCTGGTGGTTGATGAAATACATGTAAAACATTGCTGAGTGGCCATGCATGGTTGGTGATAAGATTAGCTACCTCGTTCACCTCTCTTGGGATATGTGAAAAACCGATAGTCCAATCTTGTTGTATAAGCTTATTGATATATTAAGTATTGTGAGTTCTATCTTCAAGGTTTCCCTTATTAATTAGCTTGAATGCTTCTATATTATCTGATTCCATGATGATCAACTTCTCGCTTGAGTCCCATGCAAATTGCATCCCTTCCAATATCCCTTATAGCTCTGCATCCTGTGTGGAACAAATGTCAATCTTCTTTGCGTAGCCCCATTTACAATCTCCCTTGTTATTTCGAGCCACAACTCTGCACGAGATTTTACCTGAGCTGGTGTTTCTCACGTCGTCAGTGTTAATTTTACACCACTGGAGCTCCGGTGTTTTCCACCTCATAGTTCTATCGTTATATATATTAGTCCACCTAATGGGATCGTTCCTTGAGTTGATAATGTCTTGTGCAACTCGCTTCCCTTTGTCCATGATTGATTGGCGCTCTAAAAAGTATCGGTTGATGATAAGTATTTAATACTATATATATTTGTTGTTATCCAAAAGATGAAGCATACTTCTACCAAGACTACAAAATTTAAATATTTATTTTTATCTTTTGTGATAAACCTTATACATTTATGATTTGTAGTTTGATTATTTTATCATTATTTTAATTAGGAATCAATTATTTTATTACTTAGAACTCTCGGGTTATAAATACATGATCATTTTAATTTGTTACTTTTACTTGTTATTTCTCCCCTTTTGAATATATCATTGCTGATTTAGATTGTGTTTCATTTATTTTCGTGCAATGATTTGTTTTCCAAAATTGAGAACATAAGGGTGCATTCTGTATTTTTTTTATTATTTCTTGATCGCGATTGGAGACATAGGCACGACGCTCGGCACGACGCAAGTCTAACGTGTCAGTTTCTAGAAGATTCGTTTAACACAAGGAAGATTCTGGAAGCATCCTAGTCAGTACGAGCTGAGGAGATATTTTAGGAAATTTAGTTTCTAAGTTTGAAATTAAGAACATTTGAATTATCTTTTAGATTTAGGATTATTTTCATTTTGAATTCCTTGTTATCGTTAGAATTTAGAAGCCTATAAATACCCTCCTTAGGGTAAGGCTTGGATATCTTGAATTTTATATTTTTATTTTTGATTTTATAAAGTTTCCTTTTTATTTTCATTTCTGTTTTTACTTTAAGTTTTTATCGATTTTCACAAAACGTGATAAGTATGATTCATATCACGCTTAGCTAATTTCTTTATTAGCCGAAAGCTAGCGATGACTCAATTCTATATGTGAGAATTGAAAAGCACTAAACACTTTCGGGTTACATTCTTAATTTTATGTTTAGTTAGTTTGGTAATCGACCTTACTTTTAAAAATTAAAACGCTTCCATTTCAAAAAGTCGACATTGGTCTGGATGTTGTTTTAATCTATAGTTGGGAGAAAGGATCGGCATGTGGCATATTCGACTTCCTGTGAAGACACTTAACGGCGGTCAGCTAAGGAAAATCGAGATCGGATTCGATCTTGACGAGACAATATAATCCGAGTCGAGCTTTTCCAACACTTAGTCTCTTTGTTCTAACGGTAATAGTTGTGGTTAGTTCATTCAAGAATCGGCTTTCTAAGAGTGACTTGGGAAGATCGGTTACCAAAGAGAAAGGTAAGTTACAATGGGTTGGGCCTTGTAGACTATAACTAGCATGAATCCCAGAGTAAAAATCCATTTCGATGATCAACAGAATTGAAACAAAGCTAGCTCAAGACAATTTTCTCATTATTATTTTTAATCTTTATTTACGTTTTCATTTATTTACCTTGATTTTAATCTTTTATTTTCTACTTTTATTCATATCTCATTCACAAAGCCCCTTCTTATTTATTTTTATTACAGTTGTGATATGATCTCGGTTATGTGTTCTGAGTCATATACGATGTGCCCGATCGTGATTCTAGTAAGAATTTCGCAGTTCTTTGATTGAAGACTGAAAATGCACAAACAACGTTATAAGAAGGGAAATATGTATATATAAATATGTGTATGAAAGTAATGGAAATGATAGAATGAAGTTGAAGTGGATTGTAAAAGAAACCGATAGAGTTCTAATCCAAGAACTAAAATGAAAGCAATTTTTCAACGTATTTTCATAAATCAAATTGTGTATCTACAAATGATCCAAAGGTGCCTATTTATAGTATTTCTAAGAAGCATATGAAAAGACTCAAAAGATTATAACAATCTCATCAATTTAGCAATAAAACGCACTTGAATGCTTTGGCTTTTTATGTTCAAAGTTGGATGAATATTCTAGATCATTTTGGGGATGAATCTAGATAATTTGAAGCTGAATATGGCCTTAATTTCGTCCAAGAAGGAGGGGTGACTCTTGGGCTGCCTTGCTTTGCTTGAAAATGGAAGAAGGGAGGTTAAATGAAGTCATAGGATGAATGTGGACATCCTACATGTCCAAATCAGCTTCTCTCTTCAAATTCCTTGCTAATTTTATCACTTAATTTGATGATTAAATGAAATAAAATCAGTCTCCTTTGCTTGTTCCTTGGTAGCATGTGAATAGCCTTCAAAGAATGATAAGTAAGACTTGAATAGGTGAATTACGAAGGATTGAATGCATTGTCTCCCCAAGAATATGAACAGCCCTTGGTTTGAATGATTAAATCAGCCCTTGGTTTGGATGATTAAATCAGCCTTGAATGCTTTGAATTAGGTGAATAAAGATGACCTTAAATGGCTTGTCTCTTGGCAGAAGATGAAAGGACCCTTCTGTGGCTCAAACTCATCCAAATCATTCATGCATGAAATTCCCGTAATGAAAATTCCAGCTGCACTATCTTCATTAAATCGATCATATCTCAAGCTCCCGATATCGAATTAAGGTGATTCAAAAGGCGTTGGAAAGCTAAGAGATAGATGAATAATTTCCAATTGATTTCTGGGCCCAAAAACATATGTATCATATCCAGAAGTAGAAGACATTCTGACTGATGTTCTTGCATCTGTTGAAACCGTTCAACTTCTCTCATGCACCTAGACACAAAGGTGAACTTTATTCAATCTTTAATTGAAAATATGCATGAAATAATTAAGAGTTAGTTTATTAAATGAACTAGTTTGATGAATGAACTAGTTTAATTAATGAACTAACATTATTCAATGAAATATATGCATGAATGTAGTAGCTTACTAAATGATCTAAATATGCATAAATGAACTACTTCCCTAAATGAACTAGATGCTTTGAATGCAATGCATGCTTAATGAACAACACACTTATTAAATGCAATGAATGTCATGCAACTAATGAAACTCATGCAAATTCATGAAATGAATGATATCATATGACAAACATATCCTAAGAGGTAAATACAAACATATGATAAAATATAGTGCATAAATGAGCAGGTATAGGACGAAGTAAGGTAGAACTCCCTTTGAATCAGCCTTGGTGAACTTCAATGACTTAATCAGATCAAGAACAAAGTTAGGACTGATTGGGATCACATCATTCCCTCCCTCTTTAAAGTGATTTGTCCCCAAATCGACGCTTGCTACAAAAAGAAACAATCTCGACTTCCTTTTAGCTGGGAACTTCTTCATTATTGTTTTGCACAAACACCATTCTTTGGAATTAAGTTTTGCTTTCTTGTGCGATTCATTTCCATGTTGTTTATCCGAATAGGTATATGTTCTTTGCACTCCTTCTTTGTGTTCCTTTGAATCATCATGAGGGTGGATGGAGAGTCTTGACCTTTGAACTCCTTCAAGTAAGTAGGTTACATCATTTTCTTTCATCTTTGTGCCCTTCCACATTATGAACCTTGAATAGATTGACAATGCTCGTTTCATCTCCTTGAATCAATCATCACAAGCAAGAGAAATTCCATGAATCAATGTTCTACAAAATAAATCTAATTTAGAACATGGAACATCATTAATAAAATAAATGAACATATAAAATTCATGAAAGTTCATGAATGGAATTTGTCCCTTGACATTCTCAAGAATCAGATTCATTGAAACTTCCCTTTTATTAGGTTCTTTGAATGGATGAAGTAAACTTGGAATGTCAATGAACACGTCCCTTAGAATTTCAAGTGATTCAACCTTTGAAACTTCAAGTGTCACTCCTTTTGGAACTTCAATGGACATGTTTCTTGAATCATCATTTTGTAAAGGTATGACTCTTGGAATATCCTGTAAATTAAGAGGATGAGTAGGAAGAAAAGATGGTTAGTAGAAATTTTTTTCCAACTCTTCACTTTCTTTTCTCTCACTTTCATGCTTCTTTTGAACTATCTCTTCCATACCACACTCTTGTTTTTCAATGTGCTCATTTTCACTCTCAATTCTCTTTTCAATGCTCTCAATGTCTTTTTCAACTCTCATTTCTTCTTCTTTTTTGCAAACACTTTCTTTTTGTAGTTGTTCATGAAATTGTGTTTCTTTGACAAAATTATCAAAACACACTTGAAGACGAGCTAGACTTTCTGGATTGAAAGATGCAAAATTCCTTGGCTCACTTCGCGTTAAACTTTTGACATTGCTTCTTGTTAGAAAATTGGGATCCTCCTTGTAAGATCTTCTGCTACAATTGGGTGTAGAACTAGAAAAAGGATCGAGTGCCATCTCTCCTATTTAGATGTGTTTTGATCTTCGTTGGACGTGTTTGTGAACAAGAAGGTCGTTGTATCATTCGATTTAATTTCTTTTAGATTGGGTCGAGATGCTTTTGAAACAAACTCCTTATCTCTCGTTTCATGGCTTGCATTTGCAATTTTGGTGCACCACCATCATTTTGGTCGTCACCTTCTGAAATATGAGAATTGTCTCTAGAAGTACAAGACATTATTAGTAATAAAAAATGAAAAATATACCTCACCAACAAAAAACCTCACCAATACACTCCAAGGAAAAGTCTCTCATCTCGTGTTTCACTGAGGATGGCTTTTACCCTTAATGCACACTCTAGCCTTTTACCGCTCTTGCTTTCCTTTAAAGTTCTTGTGGAACTCCCTCAAGGTTTACAAGGTGTCTTGTAGACTTCGGCTGAAACAATTTGGGGCTTGGTTGGAAGAATGATGTGAGTAAAGAAAGAATTGGCTACAATAAAGAACAAATATGAGAATAGGCAATGAAATCATAAAGATGATGAAAGAAATGATGAAACGAATACGAAACCTTCTCGATTATTTTTTTCAAAGATGAAAAGAATTGCTCCCGTCCTCTTTAAATTTTTTCCTTTTTTTCTTTTCTTTTTTCACGAATTTTTTATATTTTTTTGCTTTTTTTCACTAACCCGTGAGAGAGGAAATTGCAATCTTACTGAATTGAATCACTCTGATACCAAAATGATATGATCTCGGTTATATGTTCCGAGTCATATACGATGTTGCCCGATCGTGACTCTAGTAAGAATTTCACAGTGCTTTGATTGAAGATTGAAAATGCATAAACAACGTTATAAGAAGGGAAATATGTATATATAAATATGTGTTTGAAAGTAATGGAAATGATAGAATGAAGTTGAAGTGGATTGTAAATGAAAGAAGTGTGGTGTTGATAGTGGTTGAATGGATGTAACAACAATGGTGAAGGATGTTTGTGGTTGGCATGGAGAATGATAGTAATTCAAAGGATGGATTGTGACCCTCTAACTATATATGAGTTAGGAACCAACAATATAATAAAGATGGAATCGAAGTGATAGAGGGTGGAACGTGACCCACTAGCTATAGTAGAGCTAGGAACCAACACTATAACAAGATGAAATGAATGAAGGCTTCAAGTCCGACAAGAAACCGATAGAGTTCTAATCCAAGAACTAAAATGAAAGAACTCTTTCAAAGTATTTTCATAAATCAAATTGTGTATCTACAAATGATCCCAAAGGTGCCTATTTATAGTATTTCTAAGAAGCATATGAAAAGACTCAAAAGATGATAACAATCTCATCAATTTAGCAATAAAATGCACTTGAATGCTTTGTCTTTTTATGTTCAAAGTTGGATGAATATTCTAGATCATTTTGGGGATGAATCTAGATAATTTGAAGCTGAATATGGCCTTAATTTCGTCCAAGAAGGAGGGGTGACTCTTGGGCTGCCTTGCTTTGCTTGCAAATGGAAGAAAAGAGGTTAAATGAAGTCATAGGATGAATGTGGACATCCTACATGTCCAAATCAGCTTCTCTCTTCAAATTCCTTGCTGATTTTATCACTTAATTTGATGATTAAATGAAATAAAATCAGCCTTCATTGCTTGTTCCTTGGTAGCATGTGAATAGCCTTCAAAGAATGATAAGTAAGACTTGAATAGGTGAATTATGAAGGATTGAATGCATTGTCTCTCCAAGAATATGAACAGCCCTTGGTTTGAATGATTAAATCAGCCCTTGGTTTGGATGATTAAATCAGCCCTTGGTTTGGATGATTTGAATTAGGTGAATAAAGATGACCTTAAATGGCTTGTCTCTTGGTAGAAGATGAAAGGACTCTTCCTTGGCTCAAACTCATCCAAATCATTCATGCATGAAATTCCCATAATGAAAATTCCAGCCTGCACTATCTTCATTAAATCGATCATATCTTAAGCTCCCGATATCGAATTGAGGTGATTCAAAAGGCATTGGAAAGCTAAGAGATAGATGAATAATGTCCAATTGATTTCTGGTCCCAAAAACATCTGTATCACATCCAGAATTAGAAGACATTCTGACTGATGTTCTTGCATCTGTTGAAACCGTTCAACTTCTCTCATGCACCTAGACACAAAGGTGAACTTTATTCAATCTTTAATTGAAAATATGCATGAAACAATTAAGAGTTAGTTTATTAAATGAACTAGTTTGATGAATGAACTAGTTTAATTAATGAACTAACTTTATTCAATGAACTAGATGCATGAATGAAGTAGCTTACTAAATGATCTAAATATGCATAAATGAACTACTTCCCTAAATGAACTAGATGCTTTGAATGCAATGCATGCTTAATGAACAACACACTTGTTAAATGCAATGAATGTCATGCAACTAATAAAACTCATGAAAATTCATGAAATGAATGATATCATATGACAAGCATATCCTAAGAGGTAAATACAAACATATGATAAAAGATAGTGCATAAATGAGCAGGTATAGGGCGAAGTAAGGTAGAACTCCCTTTGAATCAGCCTTGGTGAACTTCAATGATTTAATCAGATCAAGATCAAAGTTATGACTGATTGGGATCACATCAAGTTGCCCGGATTGAAATCAACATAAAACTGCATAAGGAATTTCTAAGTCCTCGTGGATCGACCATTTTCTCCACTTTACTACCTATTTCTATTTATTTTATTTAAGAAGAGGATTTTATTTGACGAGTAAAACAACGTTTTTCAATACCCCTTTAGGTTCAAGCTTTAAAGACATATTGAAATTTATTTTTCCTTGGTTAATTATTGAAGTTATGTTTTTCCTTCATCTCCACTCTTCTTTCATTATTTTCTTTCCACAATGCTAAGCATGATCCAATCCATTCTTAGCTAAAGTTCCACTTAGCCAAAGATTTTTGCGAAGCTCAATTCTAATAGTGAGAATTGAGTCTTGATCTTCATACCTTTAGGTTGTATTCTTTGATTCTCTAGAAAGTGGGAGTTGTAATCAGTCATTCCCTTGAAAGTTACTACATCTTTAAACCAAAAAGTGCACGTTGATTTGAATATTGTTTTTGCTTGCAGTTTGGAAGTCGAACCGGTTGGTCGCAATTTGGCTTCCTATGGACAAACGTAGCAGTCGTCCGCTAAGGGGAATCAAGATCGAGTTCAATTTTTGGTGAGACGCTATAACTCAATTCGAGCTTTTCCAAAACTTAAAAGTTATTTTTGGATCAAACGATGATAGACGTGGTTAAACCAACAAGGACCAAATTTTAGAGATAGACTTGAAAATTTATGTTAATCGGAGAGGAGAGTTAGTTGCAGGAGTTAGGTCGTATTGACCGTAACCAACGTACATCATGAAGGGAAAATTTTATTTCGATGATCAATCAAAATTAAGGCTAAGCAAAACATAAGGTTATATCATCTCAATTGAATTCTTATACTTTATTATTTTATTTATTTTCTCATCATTTTTTTTATTTTTTTTATTTTTTTATTTTATTACTTTCATTATTTTTAAATAATCATTTTTTTACTTTTACATTTAAAACTCAATGATCAAAACAATCAAATTATTTGAACTTTCTTAGTCCCTATAGATCAACATCTACTTCTCTATACTACCTTTATTATTTATTTGAGATTAGAATATTAATTTATTTGACAAATTTAACGCTTGTCAAATTTGATGGAGAAGAATCATTATATATGGTTGATCCAACGATCCGAGAGCTAGCTGTGGCACCTAATAAATAACATCCACTTTGCATCACATTCCCAGATGGTGAAATGTCGTTTGTATTAAAAACAAGTTTGATCCATCTTTTACTAACCTTTCACGGTTTGTAAAACTAGAACCCACATAAACATCTGAAAGAGTTTCGTATGGTCTGCCTAAGTACGAAACCATAAGGAGTTTATTAAGATCAAATCAAACTTCGTGTTTTTTTCCTTAGTCGATTTGGAAAAGGACTAATTATTTTTATTTACCTCATGGTTTTATTGATACATGGGCTGGCATGTCTCGCTTATTTCTTGATAGGTTTTTACCTATAGCTAAAACAAGCGAACCAAGGAGGAGTATTGTAGGGATTTGAAAAAAGGATAGTGAATCATTATATGATTACTTGGAACGCTTCAAAAGATGTGTGCAAACTGTCCACGACACAGCTTGTTAGAATAAACTCTCCTACAATATTTTTAAGAAGGGCTACTTCTCATGGAAATAAAAATGATTGATGCAGTGAGTGAAGGAGCCCTCGTAAACATGACCCCTAATACAGCTAGAAATTTGGTTTCAATTATGGTCTCTAACACTCAACAATTTCGTCCTTCTAATGAACTCACTTGACGGGTTCACGAGATATGTACTCCTTCCATTGAAGATTCATGTGCACTCTTTTCCCCTTGTAGGTCCTAGAAGGTGTTTTTAATGAGGCACTTTTCTTCACACAAAAAAAAAAGATTGATAAACTTACTAACATAGTTCAAACTATTTCTTGCAGGTAATATGGGTTTTACTCGCTTATGTGGAATATGTACTATGCCAAATCATTCGACATATTGTTTTTTGACTCTTCAAGAAGATAATACGACACATGTAAATATCGTAGGGAATTTCTCAGGACCTCTCCAAACGTGTTATGACCCTCATTCAAATACATACAATGTCAATTGGAAGGACCATCCGAATCATAACTATGATTAAAATCCTAGATATAATCAACTTTATCCATCGCGACCACCTATACCTCAACAACATCAATCGCAGAATTCATCTTTGGAGTCAATAATGGAAAGACTTGCAATTTTCTATGAGAAATTTCAACAAAAGACCGAAGCGCATTTTCAAGAAATCGAAAAATAGAGGAGTCAACTTATATTAGCTGTCAGCCATCTGGAATCTCAAGGAAAACTTCTGTTTCAAACGGAACCAAATCCAATATAAAGTGCATGTGCTATCATCCTCCATAGCGGAGCTGACATTGAATCTGGATCTTAAAAAGATACTAGTGCAAAACCTAAGAAGGAAAAGGAAGAACTGAAATCGCTGGTAGAATCGCTTATTCCATCTCCTTATATCGTAACTCCCTCATTCCTAGGAAGACTTGTCAAACTCGACAAGTAGGCTGAGGAAAAAGAGATCCTCGACCTTTTTTTCCGAAATGTCGAAATCAATATTTCACTCATCGATGTAATCAAAAAGAGAATCTCTATCGTGTGGCCATACATACCACAACTGAAGCAAATTTGGTGCAAGCCTTCATATTCCAGGTTTTGTGTGAAGTCGTCGATTCCAATGCATGACATGAGCGATTTATTATGATCTACAACCACGATCAACCTTGCAAACTTGTCCCTTCCACCAGCGTTAGTATTATAGTCTACCTTAATGACCATTCCTATTGTGTTGGTAATAGTTCGGAACAACATCTTGGTGTAATACTTGTAAGGTATGTCTAGGAGACGAACTCATACTATTACTTGTGATGGGTATTTTTTCAAGGTGGAGAATCCTCTACTCCATAGTTGAACTGTGAGATAATTGACGTAGATTGTCCGAAGCCTTTCATGAGTACTTTGGTATAATCCTCTATTTTCTCAAACTTGACTAGGTAATAGTCATTATCGAAGTCAACTAGGTTGAAGTTACCTAGAGGATGCCATAGGGCGTTGATTCTGTTCCAAAGCGCTGGAAACCTATTTTCTTTCTCAAGAGGCGAACGATAATCGTTTATTTCATATTATGATCAATTAGATCGTGAACTCGATCAAAAAATCTAATTGTAGGGAAGGATTCAATTTTGTCGATGGTTAAGTCACCTTCTTGAAAGTCAAGCCTGCATCTTTAATTGATGGGTTTAGGGGTCCGCCTTTTCTGATATTGTTGGCTGTCATAGCCGCATAAGATATTCTTACCGGGCTAGGACCTTCTACAATGCTTGCAGTCCGTCGTCTGATAGTTGGTTAGCACGATTTCGAACTCTGTTGCTCTCTGGTCATCTTGGGACGCAGGCGCTCCAGACCCCTCAAGGAAGAAGTTGCTCACGGTATTCTTTCACTGCTTCCGATAATACTCTATGGCTTAGGTTTCCGTGGTCCATATTTTAAAAGCAAGTTTTTTCAATTCTCAACCAGTAAAAACTATTACAAGTTGGGGATGCATTATTTAATTCCCTAATAACTCAAAGGAACTTAAGTCTATATCGTATCTAAAGTCGAATGAATCAATTCAGATAATTATGTTCGGATCAAATGTAACAGGTCTAGTCCTTGACATATAGATGAGATCCTTCATCCACACACAAAGCAAGCAAAATCCTCACCTTTTACTTTTACTGAAATGCACATCTCTTTGTACATCAAAAGTGAAATTGCAGCTACATCGTAAACTATATGTTAAAGGCATACAAGCTCCATATTTATACATCACATTACCACTGTACTACTCTCAAATACACTCAAAAAAGGTTCACAACCATCAACTAAAACAAAAATTACTCATTGAAAACCTACTCCAAGCTTGATTTGCGTACAATATATCTATAAGCAGCAACCTTTTTTCTCTTAGAAGCTGTATTATCCACACACAGCACCATTTTGCCTTCTTCTCTTGGGGTAAATGAGTTGTGAATGGCCACATATGAAGCACTTAATTTCCTTGTCTTCTCCACTGCAATGGTGTAGCTTCCTTCTGCGCTGGGCACGAACTCTGCACTATATTCCAAGTCCCATCCAACTACTACCAGGTCCCATGTTATGGTTGCTCCACTTTCGATCCCTTGGATTTGGATGTTCACTTTCTCTCCTCCTTTGACAGTGAACTCTGAGGCCGGTTTCTGCGAATCATTGGGTCGACTCAGACCTCCGTACTGCGCTGGAACATCTTCAGGCCTTATAAACCTGACCAAAAATTGGGAATTTTACCATTGGAGTTCCCGAAGGTAAGTAATGGGAAGGGAAAAGACTCACTTGTAGAGCGTTTCGGCAGCGTATCCTTCTCTGGAGATCACAAACTTGCTCTTGGTTCGCTGAGTTAGAAACGGACTGAACATCGAGTACAGCACGCTGAAGTACCATGGGACGTTGATGAAAATCTAAAAACCAAAAGGAAAATGATGGAAGGTTAAAGGTAATCTCCACAACAGTTCAAAGAGAAAGAGAGAAGCATTTCTATGACTGTCTATCAATACATCCATCTATTGGGCTTTAAATAACAGTTCATTATTTAAAACTGCTATTATATTACCACGACAGCCAATAACATATTATTTCTACAATAACAATTAACACAACTAAAAGGAAAATGTGACAACACCCTCAAGTCAAATCCCTACTATCTCCGCAACATTTAAATGTGAACAGAGAGACATTTCTATGACTACCTAAAAGAAATTTAAACATATGTCCATTATCGAAAAACCATCATTACATGTCCACAACACCAGCAATGATTACAATAGTACTAATTATGTCCATAATCACGAACCTTTCGAGCCACCATTTCAGGGTAATTGTCTTGAAAGAGTGAGAGTAGCTGATTGGAGGCGGCCCTAAGCTCCCTCTTGGGCATGTCTTTGAGATCAGTGACCTGAATAATGGAGTTTACCCCACCAGGCTTGAAATGCAAGAGACTGATCCCTCTCTCCAGAACTTGAATCCTCCATCTCAAAAACTTGTTCAGCTTCTCTTCATCCCCGAAGATTCTCTCATACATTTCCTTGTCTTTAAAAACTCCATAAGCGTTGTAGCAAACAGGATGGCCTTCCCTATCGTAGCCATGCATATAAGCAACGATGCCCTCAAGTTCCTTGAATCCCAAGTCTTCTTCTCCGACACCGTCGGCCCTGAACTCTTTCCTCCAAGCAAGACACTTTTCCAGCATGTTGAAGGAGTCCGAAACCCTGAAGTCCCTGGCTCGCAAGAACTTCAACAAAATGACATCGGCTTTCTCGTCTCCGGCGAGAAGAGGGACGCCCCACATGGTGCATTCACATTCTTGGCTTGAGCTCTTGCAACGCCTTCTTCTCTGAAGACTTCAGATGGGAGATGAAGTAGGTGTCTTCCTTGAAAGGGGAGCGGAAGCTTGTGGCCTCCATAAAAGTAGAAACCAAGCTTTTCTTGTAAGGCTTGGGAGAGGCCTCAGGGATGGCAATGGGCGAGTATGCATTCTCCATTATGAGAGAGTGGGATGGAATCTGTGTAAAAACGATAGGGTTTTGTGTGAAAGGGATTTGTTTGCTGGATAAGCGTGTAATGAGTGGTATATAAGGAAGAAGAAGAGAGAGAAAACAGTTTGCGGGGGAAGAGAAAGTGACTACTGCACTGCAACACCAAGGTGATTTTCCCGGTGATCGGTATTATTATCAATCTAACACCATATTATATTTTTTGATCTAACATTCTTAACAGAAAAACGCGCCCTTTGAACCGTGCTATATATTGATTTGGCGTCACGTGGAGGAAAGCGCGCCTCCTAAACCGCGCTATATGCTGACTGGATACACGTGGGGTATAGCGCGCCCCCTGATACGTGCTATACGCCACGTAGGGGTATAACGCGAATCAGGGGCCGCGCTATACGCCATACCAAAATTAATACAACAATTCCGTCAACGAGTAATAATTCTCGCCTTATATGCTTATAAATACTCTCATCCGGCTCACATCTCCCCGCATCTCTCTTCTCTTATAAATTAATACAACAATTCCGTCAACGAGTAATAATTCTCGTAATCTTCTCAAATTTGATTTAGAAGCTCGTTTGATTTTTCATTAGAAGGTAATTTTGTTATAATTTTTTAATTATACTTATTGTTTATTATCATTATTTGAAAAAATATTATACTAATTATTTTCAATTAATTTTTATGTTTGCAAAATTGAAAAGCGGGAGTATACGTCGAAATAGTTTTGCGGTGCAGGTAATAATATAAAATTATATTATTTAAATTATTTACGTTGATGTGTAAAAAATTTATTGTGTTATATTTTCGTTCATATATAATTTATTTAATCAGGTTTGTT
The DNA here is from genome assembly GCF_006381635.1 of Hibiscus syriacus. Taxonomy (NCBI): domain Eukaryota; kingdom Viridiplantae; phylum Streptophyta; class Magnoliopsida; order Malvales; family Malvaceae; genus Hibiscus; species Hibiscus syriacus. The sequence continues at coordinate 6,155,622 of NW_024062800.1, read as the reverse complement.
TAAGTTATTTTTTTTGCAGATATAATATTGTCGCACTTTTAAACTCAAAGAATTGCGCAACTTTCAGCTATTGTTTATTATGATGATGAAATTCGAGAAGATGAAACCGACGCTGTTTTCGTATCAAATGAGCGTGTTAAAATATCATTCAAGAGAAACATAACTCTTGAGGAGCTAATAACGAAGATTTCGAGGAAGATTCATGTTGGAAGTAACAGAAGAATGTCGTCGTTGCAGTACAGATTTCCAACATCATTGTTACCATTAACTTATACAGCGTTCGAACTTTCGAACAATGATGATGTTCAAATGATGGTTGAAGCTCAAAGTAATTATTCAGACGCCGTTATTGAGATGTATGCACATTTTGTTCAAGTGCGTGCTGTTCGGGGTCAATCTTTAAGCTCACACTATGGGCTGGCTGAACAAGTTGATCAAGTTGACAGCCCGACTACAATAATGTGTAATGATTTTAATGCCATAATGGGGAGACATTCATCCGCAACTCCTTACGATATGTACCGAGGTGGGTCCATGAACAATACGTATGGCAACACCGCGTCTAGTTCAATGGGAAGGCATTCATCTGCAAATCCCTTTAACCTTAATATGGAGATGCCATCGACGCAACCATCTGTGCAGTTTCCATTTGACACGATGGCTTCAAGCTCTAGGGGGAGGCATTCGACTACGAGCTTTTTCGATCTCAATGTCGATATGCCTTCCAGTTCAAGGGGAAGGCGTGCATGTAGTAGGTTCTTCGACCTAAATGTGGAGAGCATGGAGGAACCATCATCTCCACCAGAAGAACCGCTTCGTGAGCCTGGTGCGGATGGTGCTGAGACTGGACTATTCATTCACCCAGAATCACCGCAATTCAACTCCGATGATGATGAAGTTCCAGGAAATATGGCACAAACTGACCCTCCTGCACACATGTATGAAGCTAATTATGGTGCAATGTACAGGCCAGAATTTGCGGATATGCCTCATCTCGGTGACTATGGATATTACTCATCAATAAATGATGGTGAGTTATCTTTAGGCATGGAGTTTTCAAGCAAAGAAGAAGCGATGATGGCTATCAAAAATTACAATATCTGTAATTCTGTTCAGTCCAGAGTCAACCGATCGACGACTGAAAAATATGTATGCTATTGTGCCCGACGCGAAAACGGATGCAATTGGATGGTTCGCCTATCGAAAATGAAGAGGAAAAACAACATATGAGAACTAACAGTATACAACGGTCCTCACACATGTTGTGCTGAAGGGGTCAGCCAAGATCATCCGAACTTGGACTCTGAAGTGATATGCCAAGCCATCATGCCCATGGTAAAAGCAAGCTCTCATATAGCTGTTGCAGTGTTGATTTCAGCTATACAATCGTAGTATGGGTACACGGTCTCCTATAAAAAAGCTTGGTTGGCAAAACAAAATGCCATTGTCAAACTTCATGGCGAATGTGATGCATCTTACAACGAACTTCCAGGTTGGTTTAGGCATCGATAGATTTTGTTACAATCATAGACCCATAATTGCCTCCAGGAGGGGTCATCTGTGACGGTGGCGGGGTCATCTGTGGCGATGGCTGCATCATATATGGTTGTGGCATCATATATGGTTGCGGTGGCTGCTGGGAAGGTCCTGCTGGTGCAGCTGAGGATGAACCGGAAGCACCTGCTCTCCGTCCACGAGTCGGGGGACGATGGTGCTGTGTCGGTGAACGTCTCTGTCGACATCGTGGAAAGGTCTGCCCTCGTGCATCCTCGGGAAGTAGAAACGGTTTCCTGTTACTGTTGAACCACTCATAATAATCCTCAGCATACATCAAGAGGTCATCAAAAATGGGCTCTCTACGGGGAAGGCACCGATGTCGATCCTCCCACAACACGACCCACCCATGATGCCTCACCAGCCAATCTGTATCTATCTTGCCGCGTCTATCTAAGTTATGCAACTCGTCCATATTGCGAGGTGCTTCCGGAATTGGTTGAAAACAACCAAACTACCGGAGCACGCGATCAGTGGAGTGCCACTCGACGATCGCATAACAGATCAGAGGGACCATCGCCATCCAAACATCTGATGGACCCCTCAACTCAGGTGGGATCACCGCCCTCACATCATCAGTAGAATATGGCACCCATTCAAACTAAAACAAATAATATATAATTTTTATCAAAATAATAATCTAATTATATAACTATAATCTAAAATCGATTTTTAAACATTAAAATTCATACCTGTGTGCCAGCCTTCTGATCGATCAACACCCTAATTTTTTCTAAATCATCAGGTAGCTCCTGATGATTTTTCCTATCAGTAGACCACCTATTCAAGGAAAAAAATTGTTATACGCTGTATAAAATTATTAATATACAAAATCAAGTTTATAATTACCTCAGAAGTAGTGGAAATATGAATGGGTTCTTCACAACGGGACATAAAAATGGCAATCGATACCATGCCCAAGACTGCAGCAGCAGGAGACATCCGCCGATAGCATTACGCCTGTAGTCACTGGCTCCACACATCTCCCTGTACAGCAAAGCCAAAACTATCGAGCCCCAACTGAATGATCCGGCGAGATGAAAGTTGCTAAGATGTCGCAACCACATGCAGTGAACTAGGTTGTGCGATTTGTCCGGCATCAACAACCCTCCTATCAGCTGCAGTATGCATGCCCGTGCATACATCTTAACCTCATCCTCAGAGGCGTCTGCGCTCAACTCCCAAAAATTGGCATCTAACCAATTTAACGGTATCCTATCTACGATAAAGTTTTCCGGGACACGTCCTAGACTATCCCGACACAAAGTAGTCTAAGAACCGGAAGCTATCCCCGATATCACATCTTCATCCACCGGAAGCCCCAGGTGCATAGAAACAACCTCAAGCGTGATCGTGCACTCTCCGCACGGAAGATGGAATGTGTGGGTCTTCGGCCTCCACCGCTCTACTAAGGCAGAAATCAGGTTTGGCTCTATCTTGCTGTGACCCTGATATCTACCTATGTAACCGAATCCAACCTCTACTAAATACGGCAAGACACGGCTGGGTATCACTAACTTAATATTCCTAATAAAAGGATCTAATACACGGTTTTTCTCCTAAAAATAAATAATTACAAAAATTAATTCTTAATCTAATAATCATGCATTAAATGAATCAACTAGTTATTACTAATAATTTAAATTAAATTAAAACGTTAAAATGTTAACGTATCAGTAAAGTGTCGAGATATTTAATTCTTAATCTAATAATCATGCATTAAATCAATCAACTAAATATTACTAATAATTTAAATTAAATTAAAACGTTAAAATGTTACCGTATCAGCAAAGTGTAGAGATATATGATTTCCATCCGAGCGAAGTAGACTGCCTTCCATTATATATCTGCACAAGAATTATATTAATAAAATATTAAATAAAGTAAAAACATAATAATAAAAATATTATAAAATATACCTTAAAAAGAGAGTATTCGAGAGAAATTTACAGAATTTGAGAGAATTTGGTGTGATAAAAGTGATTGAGGATGGGGTATTTATAGGGAGATGGGACGTGAAGGGTTGGGTATTTAGGGGTATAGCGTGCCCCCTGCACCGCGCTATACCCCACGTGTCAGATATCCAGGTATAGCGCGGATCAGGGGGCGCACTATACCCACGTGGCGCCAGATCACCGTATATCGCAGGACAGGGGGCGCGCTATATCCATGTGGAGCCAAATCAACATATAGCGCGGTTCAGGGGGCGCGCTTTCCTGCTAAGGGTGTTAGATCGAGAAATATAATCTAACCGGTATTAAATCGATAATAATACTGATCACCTGTGATATACCGAAAAAATCGCCCAACACCCAATGACCAAAGAGAAAATATTATTTAATAAGAGACAAAATGCGATTTTTTTAAAAAGAAAAAGAGAGAGGGAAATTGGGTGATTTTACAACAAAAAAAAAACACTTTGACAGGAAATAATTATCTGTTAAGTATTTGTCAAATTCTTGTTTTTTGAAATTAAATGAACCACGTAAAATAATTTTCTCATAGTTTTTCACTTTTTTTTATCGTTGCTTCTCTGGTTTATACCATGCGATTCGATGTTTACTGAGAAAACGCAGAAAGAAAGAGACCAATGAATGCGTAAGTTTGCTATAAATGACTGATTTGCATTTGATGAGTATCTCACTATGGTAAATGTTGAGTTGAAATAATTGACAACTTTCTATGCATGCAATAGCGTTGTCCCTATCTTATGTTTGACATTATTTAAGGTGGTGATGGAACAGAGTTTTAGCAGGTTCCATAGTGGGATTGCCTATTTTAGCTTTAGATGATTCAAATAGAAGGCATTGTATCTTTTTGGCTAGAGTTGCTCAGGTAAATGAATGCACTTTTAAATAGTAAATTTGCATAGTGATTTGACATTGTGTTCTAGCTCTCTTATTTGGTGATTTTTTAATCAGATATTTTTTATCTTTATTTATCGATTTAATACCTTTTGTAGAAATACGCACCCCTGAAATATGTCTTACGTTGATATGGTGTCACGTGGGGTAAGGCGCCCCCTAAAACACGCCTTATGCTGACATGGATACACGCTGGATAAATCATGGCTCCTAGGGCGCACCTTATGCTACGTGGGGTATAATGCGGTGCAGGAGTCGCGCCTTCCAATTATCACATGCATAATGCAAGGCACGGTGCGCCATAAACTCTCTCACAGCTCCCTCTCAACCGAGAAACTACTACAATAATCCTCTCAACCAGTAAAAAAACCCGGCAATCCTTTTATATTTTATTCAGAAGTTCGTTCGATCTTTCGTTATAAGGTGATTTTTTATAATATTTTTTATAATTATATATGATTATTTGAAAAAAAATATTGTATTAATTGTTTTCGAATAATTTTTGTGGTTGTAAAATTGGAAAGTGGAAGCATACGTTGAAATATTTTTGTCGATACGGTAATAATATAAAATTAAATTATTTAAATTATTTACGTTTATGTGTAAAATTATTTACGTTTATGTGTAAAAATTTTATTGTGTTATAATTTCGTTCATATATTATTTATTTAATTAGGTTTGTTTCAGTTGTTGTTTTTTTGCAGATATAATATTGTCGCACTTTCAAACTCTAAGAATGGCGTGAATTTCAACTATTTTTTATTATGATGAAGAAATTCGAGAAGATGAAACCGACGTTGTTTTCGTATCAAATCATTATGTTAAAATATCATTCAAGAGAAACATAACTCTTGAGGAGCAGATAACGAAGATTTCAAAGAATGTTCATATTGGAAGTACTAGAAGAATGTCGTCGTTGCAGTATAAATTTTCAACATCATTGTTGTCATTAACTTATACAACATTTGAACTATCGAACAATGATGATGTTGAAATGATGGTTGATTCTCAAAGTAATTATTCAGACGTCGATATTGAGATGTATGCAAAGTTTGTTCAAGTGCGTGATGTTCGGGGTCGTTAGGAGCAGATGCATTTTGTTGATGAGGAACTGATGACGATGTAGCACCTCCATAGAATAAAGACCCTGGAGGTATATGACTGACTATCCCACCGCTCATAGATAACTGGGAAAACTCATAAAACCCAAATATCAACGAGTTTGAAAATTATACATGAGGTGTCTATACGGCGACCATCAGTGATGAGGTTGCACCCGCTAAATAACCAGCATATGAACCCCAAGTCAGATATGCAAAAATAGACCCATAATATCCTCCAAGAGGGGTCATATAACTATGTGACGATGACGACAACAGGGTCATAAAACCAGGTGACGGTAGCAGCGACGACATCTGGTAAGTGAAAGGCGGTGGAGGCATCTGGTAAGAGAAAGGGGGTAGCGACATCAAATATGGCTGCGGGGTGTAGGTCACTGCAGACGGTGATTGCTGTGAAGGTTCCGGTGGTGTAGCTGATGACGAACCGGAAGCACCTGCTCTCCGTCCACTAGTCTCTGTCGACGTCGATGAAAGCTCCACCCTCGTGCATCCTCAGAAAGTAGAAACGGTTTCCCGTTACTGTTGAACCACTCATAATAATCATCTGTAACCATCAAGAGGTCATCATAAATGGGCTCTCTAGAGGGAATGCGCCAATGTTGATCCTCCCACATCACGACATACTCATGATGCTTCACCAGCCAATCTGTATCCGACTTGCCGCGTCAATCTGTGTTATGCAACTCGTCCATATTGCGAGGTGCTTCTGGAATTGGTTGTACAAAACCAAATTGATGGAGCACGCGATCAGTGGAGTGACAGTCGACAATCGCATAACAAATCAAAGAGACCACCACCATCCAAACATATTATGGGCCCCTCAACTCAGGTGGGATGCATATCCTCACATCATCATTAGAATATGGAACCCATTCAAACTAAAACAAATATATATAATTTTTATCAAAATAATAATCTAATTATATAACTATAATACAAAATCAATTTTTAAACATTAAAATACATACCTCTGTGACAGCCTTCTGATCGATTAGCACCCTCAATTTTTTTCTAAATCATCAAGTAACTCCCGATAATTTTTTCTGTCAGTAGACCACCTATTCAAGGAAATTTTTTTATTAAACAATAGATAAAATGATTAATATATGAGATCAGTTTTATAATTACCTCAATAGTAGCGGAAATACGAACGGGTTCTTCATAACAGGACATAAAAAGGGCAATCGATACCATGCCCAAGATTGCAGCAGAAGGAGACATCCGCCGATAGCATTTTTCCTATAGTCAGTCGCTTGACACATCTCCCTATACAGGAATGCCAAAATTGCCGAGCTCCAACTTAGTGATCCGACCAGATGAAAGTCGCCAAGATGTCACAACCACATACAATGAACTTGGTTGCGCAGTTTGTCCGACATCAGCAACCCTCATATCAGCTGTAGTATGCATGCCCGTGCATACATTTTAACTTGATCCTCTGAGGCGTCCTCTCCCAAATTCCATAAATTTGCATCTAACCAATTTAACAGTATCCGACCACCGTTAAAATTTTGTGGGACACCTCCTAGATAATCCTGGCACAAAGTAGTCTGAATACCGTGCGCTATCTATGAAATCACATCTCTATCCACTGGAAGCCCCAAGTGCATAGAAATATCCTCAAGCGTAATCGTGCACTCTCCGCACGGAAGATGGAATGTGTGGGTCTCCGGCCTCCACCGCTCCAGTAATACAGAAATTAAGTTTGGTTCTATCTTACAATGACCTTCATATCTAGCTATGTGACTGAATCCAGCCTCGACTAAATACGGCCAGATTCGGGTAGGTACTGCTAACTTAAGGTTCCTAATAAAATGATCTAATATACGGCCGCTCTCCTAAGATATAAATAATTACAAAAATTAATTTACAAACTAATAAACATGCATTAAATAAATAAATTATTACTAATAATTTAAATTAAATTAAAATGTTACTGTATCAGCAAAATGTCGAGATATATGATTTTCATCCAAACGAAGTAGATTGCCTTCCATTTTATAACTGCAAAAAAGTTAATTAAATAAAATATTAAAAAATTTAAATAGTTAAATAAAATACTAATAAAATATTAAATATAATAAAATATACCTTAAAGAGGTATAAGAGAATATAAGAGTTTTTGAGAGAAGTTGAGAGGATTTGGTGTGATGAAAGTGATTGAGAATGGAGATATTTATAGGGAGGGAATGAGGTGTGAACGGGCGGGGTGGTTGGGTAATTAAATCAAAGGCGCGCTTCAGGGGCGCGCCTTTATGACGAGTGTCATAATTGTAGGAAGACGCGGTTGCACCGCGCTATACCCCTACGTGGTATAAGTCGTGCCCCAGGGGCCGCGCCTTAACCAACGTGTACTCATGTCACCTGAAGTGCGCCTTACCCCACGTGGCGTCATATCAACGTAATACGCGCTTCAGGGAGCGCTTCATTCTGCAAAGAGTGTTAGATCGGTAAATAAAGATGGAAGAGTGTCTGACAGGTATATAAAGTGTTAAAAAGTGTTTTTTTCGGAAAAATCACCTCATATTTTATGTCTAATATTTTGTTTTACTCATCTCTGCAAAATCAAAAAAATAAGGGTTTGTTTATTTCACGTAAAATATTTTTTGAAAAATATTTTGCTCATTTTTCAGTGTTTGGTTGGAAAAAATTGGTTGGTCAACGTAAAATATTTTCCTGGTCAATAAATTTTTTTTTGTGTTTTCTAAAAAATGACTTACGATCTGATTTTCCGTAAGTCATTTTCTGAACTTTTGAAAAAAAAGAATAAATACTCAAAATAATTTTATTTTATGAATTTAGTATTAATAAAATATTTTAATCAAAATATTTAAAATATATTTAGTAATATTTCTAATAATTAATATAATTTTTAATATTATAATAAAATAATCAATTATATTATAATAATATAAGATATTATTTTTATTTTAATAATATATAAATTATTCATAAAATTTATATTATTTATTAATTTCATAGAAATAATATTATTAAATTATTAATAATGAATAATATTATTTATATATTTAATATTAATATAATAACTAATAATATTTTATAAAGATATTTAAAATATACTAATTACTATTTTTAAAATATAATATAACACTATTACTTTAATAAATAATTTATATAATTTATAATATTTTTATTTCAATAAAATATACTAATATTAATATTTTTATTAATGAAATTTTAAAAATAATATTTTAATAATAAATAAATTATTTTAATATTTTAAAAATAATAATATTAAGTTTTATGATAAATAATATTATTTATTTTATTTAATATTTGTAATAAATAATTTTTAAAAAATTCATCAACAAGTGGAAAAAGATTTAAACAATATCTTCCAAACATCATAAAACATTTTTCAGAAAATATTTTTCAAAAAATATAATTTATTTTACGAAGAATATTTTTTTAAAAACGTTTTCAGTCAAATAAACATACTTTAAGGTGGCGTTTGGTTGGATAGAATCACTTGGAATTGGTGGGAATTGGAATCCAATTCCACCACTTTCTCATGTTTGGTTTAAGTTTTTCAAGGGAATTGAAATCCCTGATGGAATTCAATTCCATCAAATGAGGGAAATAATTCAATTCCCTTGTTGGAGGGAATTGGAATTTGACCATACTACCATCATCAATCATTTGGTAAGTTATTCATATATTGAATAAAAATATTTTTTTATTATTTCGGGTTGGGTCGGATTTCTAATTCATATATTCGGGTCGGGTCGGGTGAAACTTTATTTTGGTCGGGTTGGATCGGGTCGGGTTCGGGTTTAGGTTGAAAAAAATCAGACCGACCCGAAAATATATATAATTCAGGTCGGGTCAGATTAAGTCACTGTTTTTAATAAATAAAAATAATTTTTATTATTTCGGGTTGGGTCGGATTTCTAATTCATATATTCGGGTCGGGTCAGATGAAACTTTATTTTGTTCGGGTCGGGATTTTTAAGTGTGATATTCGGGTCGAGTCGGGTCGGGTTTTTTTAAGTGTGATATTCGGGTCAGGTTCGGGTTTAGGGTGAAAAAAACCGGATCGACCCGAAAAAAAATATAATTTTACCTTATATATTTATGAATAATTACAATAATACCCCTCTATATATAATTTTTTTTCAATTAAGTCAATGTTTTTATTGAATAAAAATAATTTTTTATTATTTTGAGTCGTGTCGGGTCGAGTTTCTAATTAATATATTGAATAAAAATAGTTTTTGGTATATTTTTGGTAACTAATTAACATACTCCGATTGGAATGTATCGAAATAATACTCTATCTTTTGGTAACTTATTAACATATTTTGATTGCGATGATTTTAACTTATAATGTTTATTAGCATGATTTTTATAATTTATTGAAATGAATAATCAATCAATAAAATGAAAATTTAATATTTTTTAATTTTTTATAATATATTACTACATGTAAGTTATAAAATAAACAAAAATAAAGCAAAAAAAATAAGAAGGGCAATTCTGTCATTTTACATTACTGAAATCAAATTCATCTGATATGTCTGCGAATCAAACAGAATATGGAATTGGATTCCAATTCCAATTCTATTTCCTCCCAACCAAACAGAATATGAAATTGGATTCCAATTCCTACAGATTCTAATTCTTTCACAGATTCTAATTCCCTCAAAAACATTCCAACGAACCAAACGCCACTTAAGTTTCACTTATGGGGGAAGCCATTGGAGGCACGGGGACTCCTTGCTCTTTTCTTTAGCTTGCGCCCAGGTAATATAAAGTCCATAATGATTTTTGTATCTAGATGTTCGTACTATACTTTTGTACAAATATTACAGCAGTTGATTTATAAAACATTTATAACAACAGGAATTGCTCAGTTTAGTGAGTTAAAAGTGCCAAAGAGAAGTTCAAGCTAAATTCTAGAGAAATACTACTAAACATGACTTTTATATATGTAACATTCTGGAAGTGTAACTAATTATGTTTTGTTCTTAAGAAACTGTGTGAAGTTTACCTCCAATTCATCTGCTTCAGAGTAAATTCTAGAGTGTAACTTACGCACTCATCGAATCACTTATATTTGCATAAAAAAAATTAACTACAACGATAAGTAAATGACAAAAAAAAATGAAAATTATGGTAAAATTATTTTTTGTGATTCATTTAATTTCAAAACAATAAAAGTAAATTTGGAGTTATCACAATATCTCTAACAAGGTCATTAAACTAACTTTAATATCTCACATTGTAAAAAAAAAAATATAACTTAAATACTCTAATATGTTTATATAAGTTAATTCTGTTAAACTCTTCAACTCATGAAACTAATATGTATTAAACTATAATGCTAGTTACTATAGTTTTTTTTTAAAATTTTTAAAGTATATTTTTTTAAAATTGGATAAAACCCCTCAAGGCCCGGATGGTGATCCATATATGTTCTTACGTGGTGTCAATTCGGATAAAAAGTTCTGATAAAATGTGGATGACCATCCACGTCTTTTATGACATGAAATCAATTCGGATGAAACCGTATAAAGACACAAATGACAATCTATGTGTTGTCAAAAAAAATGTTAAATCGATAAAATTTAAAAAAATAATATTTTACAGGTAATTATTTTCTATCTTTAGGTAAACTCGCGGGAAATTGATTACTCAAAATAAGCAATCAAATTAATAAAGCGCAGAGTTTTGATTTTTAGGGGGAGGGTAGAGTGACTGGTTGTCACGCGCAGGGAGGTGACAGTGGGAAAGTAAAGGCAAAACGCGGTGCCTTGCAGAGATGGTGATAATTATTGAGGGATTCAGGGGGAGCACGGGATTCAATTGGTCTTCCGGTGGGACCCAAATAAACAACTTTATTTTTTCTTTTTCTCTTTCTTTAAAGTTTAATTTTCTGTCTCAAACAAACTATTTTTTCTCATACGTAAGGTGGGCGTTACGTGAGGTAAGACGTAAGGCACGTCTTATATTGATATTGGATACATGTGTATATAACGCGATTTTGGGGTGCGTCTTAAGCCACGTTGGGTATAGTGCGGGACAGTGATTGCGTCTTAACTGTGAATCTGACACAATTAAATTCGGCGCGGTCTTGAAGCCGCGCCTTAGTTTTATCTTATATAATTATGTAAGGCGCGGTGCAAGTACCGCGTCTTGTATAATTATAATAATTTTCTTGGCTATAAATACTCTTCCCCCGGAACTCCTCACATCTCTTCTCAACAGAAAAAAATTAATACAACAATCCGACAATCTTCTCATATTTGATTCAGAAATTCGTTCGATTTTTTGTTATAATGTAATTTTGTTATAATTTTTTATTATACTTATTGTTTATTATGATTATATGAAAAATATTATACTAATTGTTGTTAATTAATTTCTGTGTTTGTAAAATTGGAAAGTAGGAGCATACGTCGAAATAGTTTTGCGGTGCAGGTAATAATATAAAATTATATTATTTAAATTATTTACGTTTATGTGTAAAAATTTTATTGTGTTATATTTTCGTTCATATATTATTTGTTTAATCAGGTTTGTTTTAGTTGTTGTTTTTTTACAGATAAATCTAATCTAATAATTAAAAAAAATTAATTCTTAATCTAATAATCATGCATTAAATAAATCAACAAATTATCACTAATAATTTAAATTAAATTAAAACGTTAAAATTTTACCGTATCAGCAAAGTGTCGAGATATATGATTTTCATCCAAGCGAAGTAGACCGCCTTCCATTATATATCTGCAAAAAATATTATATAAGTAAAATATTAAATAAATTTAATACTTAAATAAATTAAATACAAAATATTAAAAATATAATAAAATATACCTTAAACAGAGAATATAAAAGTATTTGAGAGAAATTGAGAGAATTTGGTGTGATGAAAGTGATTGAGGATGAGATATTTATAGGGAGGGATTGGGGTGTGAAGCGTCGGGGTAGGTAGGTAATTAAACCTAAGGCGCGCCGCAGGGGGCACGCCTTACTGACGCATGGCAGATTCACAGGTAAGACGCGACCCCTGTCCCACGCTATACCTTACGTGGCCTAAGGTGCCCCCAAAGGCCGCGCTATACACATGTATATCACATGTCAGCATAAGGCGCGCCTCACGAGGTGCGTCTTACCTCAAGTGGCAACAAATTAGAATTAAGTGCGCTGCAGGGGGCGTGCCTTTCTACCAAAGATGTTAGATCGGAAATATAATCTGAACGGTGCTTGATCGGAAATATTAAATGAAAAATGTGATTTTTCGGGATAATCATCCGTAAGGTGTCATTTTTAAATCAAAAACCCATTTTTATTAATTGATTAGAAAAGTGATCTCATCTATTATTGTTTGGAAAAATGATAAGAATATCTCGTAATCTATGAATTGTGTTCAAGGATTTAACGTTATGTAGGGTGTAAGTTCCGTCCAACATGAAATAACTTTTCAGATAATTTAATTTAATATTTAAATAAATGAACTTCGTGTTCAGCACACAGTAAGATCCTTGAGAAATTAAAGCGGTTAATTAATTTTTCACGTGAGACCTCGTGTTCTACGCATAATGAGGTCCATGCATTTCCAGACACACAATACAAGGGTTTATAGGTATGTTCGAGGCATTTTCTAGGTTTAAATTAAAAAAAATCATAATTTTTAATCTTAGAGACATAGTATTAGAATTTATATTTCAGCTAAGACAGAAATTGGCACATATGAAACATTGCAAACGAGGTAAAAAACGCGTTAAAAATGGTTTCAAAACTTAGTTTTGTGCATTAAAAAAAGCTAAAATGGCTTGATATACATGTTTAAAGTGTTTTTTTTCGAGTTGTAAGTTGGAAATTTTCGTAACTTATAAGCTTAGAGGTGTAGTATTTTATCTTTCAGTTGAGACTAATATTGACACATACGAGACATTGTAACGGGTCAAAATCGCGTTAAAAATGGTTTCAAAGCTTGGTTTTATGCATAAAGAACAAGATAAAATGGATGGATAGGCATGTTCGAGGGATTTTTCCTGGAAGTTAATCAGAAAAGTTTTGTAATTTTTAAGCTTAGATGCGTAGTATTGAATCTTATCTTTCGATTGAGACTGATATTGACACATACAAGTCATTGTTAATGGGGTAAAAATCGCGTTGAAAATGGTTCCAAATCAAAAGAAATTGAAACTTAACGAATACATTTTGTTAATAAGAAAAGTAGTAGTATAATGAAGAAGCACAATTAATCATTATGAGGGTCTAATCGATTAGGACATTTGTTCTTCATGTGTTTGAGATTCCTACAAATAGTACATAGTTTTGGCTATCCAGTTTTTTCTCGATGTTCGACCAAATCTTAGGTAGAATAAATCCATGTTGATCGTGGACGACCATTTTTTTTGCATCATAGTCCATAATTTGGCCATATTGTAGGTTTATCATCATGTTCATTCGGATCTCATTCATTTCCAATGTCATAGATTAACCACATATGTGTTATGCTCTATGCCTTCCAATGGCCTCGAATACTCCGAAACATGGAATACATGTTCTTCGCGATAGAAACATGTTGTATTCATTGTATTGAATGCTGCAAAAATGTTTGAAATTTTGTGAGGAGTTTTGGCTTGACTCTGTGGCCACATATCATCTAGTCAACTGTTTGTTTTCCCAAGGTTGCAAAAAGGGTTGGCAATCAATAATATACTACTTTGACAATGGATGCGATAGACAAATGTTTCACTCCCTTTAGTGATGAGTTGATCGCCTCATCAGCCAAGTTAGTTGTCATGTTACTATATCGTTTACCCCATCAAATGATCGAAGCCATTATTCCCTCTGGATTTTAATAAGGTAGTTATAGATTTGTAAGTTCATATCTCTTACTTCTTGAAGCAACACCTCAACCTCATGTACAAAATATGTGAGGCCTATCCATTTAAAATAGAAGAGTTAAATAGAAGTAATAAATGAAAATATATCTTAATCCCAAAAGAGTGAAAAACATACCCATTTGAAGCACCATTAAGCGTTAATCTTCACTCTTGAACTTTTGCAAATAATTTACAATAATGTGGTGCAAACAATACCAGTGATAAATATAGGGAGGTTGTCAAGACCAACCCATACGTTGGATTGCGTATTTGATCCATGCACTTTGTTAAAAATAACACATATCTCATCATATCATCACACATAACATAAGATAGAACATGTCTTCGTAAATTCTTAAGAAAGAATTTCCAAGAATCGATATATAATACCCCAAATTTTTGGATAGTGGCTAAAATGTAAATTTTTAAAATTTGATTGTCAAAATAGAAAATTGGGAGAAGTTTAAGGACCTAAGTGGTGATTTTTCTCTATAATAATTTCATTCCATAAATGGATTTGGTAAATGACAAAATGTAAATTTTGAAAGTTTAGTTACCAAAGTATAAACTTTGGAAAAGTTTAGGGACCAAAATGGCCATTTTAAAAAGTTATATTTTGGCCTCATAAATAAATAGTTTATCTCAAGAATAATGTTTATATAGGAATCATAATTTTTGTACAAATTCGGTAAATCAGATTGAATAGAAAATTTTCAGGAAAATCTGAAGGATGATAATTTATACCTAAAAATATTATTTCCACATTTTTAAATATTGGAAAATAATATAAATCTTTGAATTTTAGGATTTAATTCCATGTTTAATATGGATGTAAGATTGTAATTTTTGGAAAAAGGCATGGGCAAATCTGTCAAGTAAGATTTTTTTGTCCATATTTGACTTTAAGAAGATGATAAGGTTGATGCGTCTTGGTTGGATGGTAAATATGAAGTTTTATTAAGGGTAAATTAGTCTTGTCCCAATTTAATGAATTTAATATTCATTAAAGTTAAATTAAAGATAAATTTAGCATGAAATTATCTAAAATTCATGCCAAATTGTTATAATCTTCTCCAAGTTGCCATGATCTTCCAAAGGTAAGAGAAAAAAATTTGGTTTCCATATTTGAGCTATTTTATTTGGATTTCAAGTTATGCCATGAAATAAAAAATCTATTCGAAAAACGCTATCTTTTGGTACCAATTATGCTTGCTTAACTAGCTTGATTTAAAATATCCCAACTTGGGGTTTGTGTTCACACTAGGATTCTTGAAATTGATGATAAATCTTGATGATTTAGAGGTTGCAGATTCATTTTAAGCTTGATTTATGATTAGAACATGTTCAAACTTCCTATAAATTATTCTATAATTTTCGGCCAAAAGAGGAAATTGTAGAACTTTATGTTTTGGTAAGAGTTGATTAGGGCTTTGATTATAGATATGTTGTAAAGTTGTTTGGAAGTTAATTTCATGCTTGAATCGAATTATTCGGCCATGGTATTGTTGAGTGAGAAAAAAATATGGAAAAATATTATAAGGGCTGGAAATGACGTAGGAAGTATGTTTCAAGCCTTAGAAAATATTTGGGGACCATTCTATAATTTTTGAAAAGTTGAGGGATCAATTCGACAATTTTGGAAAAGGTGTGAATGGCTGTGGAATTGTCTAATAGTTGATGTACTATGCTGGAATTTACTATTTTGGAATTGAAATGAGTGTTAAGATGTGAAATATGACCATTTTGGAAGTTTGAAAAGCTTGGTGATCTAAGTGAAATATTCGTATTGTTGGGGTGTTTTAATGTAATTGTACCTTGTAAAAGCACTTGGATGGTAATAATTTCAGTGGTGGAAATTTTTTTATTAAAATTTAAGTGATAAAATGGTGAAGGACCATTTTGTGTAAATTGGAAAAGTTGATGCCAATATTAAAATGAATTATTAAGTGTTAAGTATTTTGGTAGAAAAATAAGTTCCAAGCATATTATGGATTTTTTTTGGGGATGTGATTATGTTAGTATGATACTAACATATGTGTCGACATCAATTTGTGATTTTGTACAAATTGTGATTGAGTTTTGTGATCAAAGTAAATCGAATATAAAAGGATCTATTGTGGAGCATAATGAGGCACATCTTTTGATATATAAAAGGTCAAGGTGAGTGCATTTATTATGTACTTATATGATATGAGGACGACTTACGATGAGTCAACCTCGAATATTTTTATAAAAGCATGTTTTACCGTATTTTGAAATATTTTCATAAAGTTTATGAAAATGATTTTACGAATGATTTTAGGGTATGAACTACCCTAAAATGAATGGACGTGTTTCATACAAGTTCTTATTTATTGATGGTTTGGAATAAACGTTTAACATGCAATTTGGATTTTAAAGCCTATTGTATGTACATGGAGAGTTATAGGTGCAATAATAATACCATAAATAATATGATATTATAATAGTACTTTGTGTACTTTAGCACTATGTATGTAATTGGCATACTTGGTGTGAGATGGATATCTATCGATTTAGAAAATGATTATTGTATTTTCGTAAGAGTACTTTGTGTACTTGGAATATTACATTATGTACTATGGCAAGAGTACTTTGTGTATTTGTAGTAGTACTTTGTGTACTATGACACTTTGTGTGCAAGGATGATAGTCTTACAATATTACTATTATGAAAATTGTTATTTTCATGTTATGGTGTACCTTGCTTTTTCATTTTTCATACATTGGGTTATAAATGGATGTTTTGGAATATGCTGATTTATAAGTATGCTAGGCATACAAATACTGTTTAGCAGGTTACTTGAAGGAAACTTGGCTTATTAAGTCAACTTTTATGATTTTATGTAATTTATACGATAAATCATATTTTGATCTTATAATGGTTTACTCATGTTTTGAAAATGCCTTATTTGTTTTATTATGCCTCACTAAGTATATACTTAGTGTGTGATGATTTTCACGCGTAAGTAAAAGACATGATTAGAAGTAAAGAGTACAGAGCAACTCCAAGCATAAAGAATTATACTACAATATCAGTAAGACATCCTATGATGTAATTTTGACTTAGTTTAGTGGCATGTACTTACGAATGTCCTATTAGCTCTGTTTAACTATTTTGGAAACTGGTTTGTAATGGATAAACTGAATAGTTTTATTCTATTTTAAATCTGGATAATATGAATGAGTATTATTATTTTGAGTATACCTATTTAATATATATATGTTCGAACTTAAACTACTGTTTGATAAATTTTAACATTATTATATATATGTATTTGAAGAATATTTTATAAACTATATTATTTAATTATTTTATTTAAAAAAAAATTACTGGTTTTCAAGTACATAAATGTTTTGAAAGTCATGTGATGTATGTGACTCGTGTAATGGGACGTATATGGGAAATGGGTGTTACATTTATTGGTATCATAGCTACAGGTTTAGTCATTTCTAGACAAGAAATGAGTCTTATTTTTTGTTAAGAATGCATACATGCCACTAAGATGTCAAAAGTTTACTGATATTTGTATATATATACTATGATGATGCTTATTAGGGAGTAAAGTTACTCTTTACTAATGTAAGATGATTTTGACTGTGTTCAGATGTCAGAAACTAAAGACAAATGTAATAAAGTTGATAATGTTGAAAAGAAGGTCGAGAGCAAAACCGACCCAAAAGAATCTGACATTTCTTCAATATCATGCCTTAGAATGGTAGAAGTTATTAGGGATTTTTCTCCATTTTGTGGAAGAAATTCCCCAGCGTTTAACAAAGTTTCTGCATTTGAGAAATCTATTAAAAAGTTTGAACAACTTACAAGAGAAGTTGAATCGGATGAGGATCCAGAGGGGATTTTTGAATCTAGTGATGACTTTGAGGTTTCTTCAGGTAAGCTTAAATAATTGAGGAATATTTAAGTTAAGCATTAAATTGTTTAAAGAATTGTTGATTTGAGTAAGAGGAAATGAGTAAGCGGTAAATACGTTGTCCGCTAAAAGTTTAAAGAAAGCTGAGTTATTAGTGAATCAAATGATTATGAGTTTGAATGAGAATATATATTAAGTTTTATGGACTTGATAGAGTTACCTTTTGAATGTAACTTTGCAAAAATGGATTGTCTACCCATTCTATGCTAGAATGAATTATTGCTTAGATTAAGATTATTTCTTGAGAACATGAAAAGTGTCAAGTTCGTAATGATAGGAAAAAGAGTAAATTTATTTACTAGTGTGATTTTAGCATTAACTGCTATGAACTTATTGCTAAAAATTTGTCAAGTTTTCTTATTGAACGACATGGATATTTAGGCTTTCATTTGAGATGGAAAATGTTTCAACTGCTCGAGAATAATTTCTATGGATCTGGAAAAGTTATACAGATTACCTTAAGAATGAATTAATGAATTCTAAAGTAGAGATATTTAATTCAACTTGATAACAAGTGTTATTATGGAGGAAAACCTATGGGTCATGATGCAAGTGTTAGTTGGACATATAATAAATGTCCGATAATGATTCAGGAGCTTATGTTCCTGATGAATATGATGGAATTATCATTTAATAAGTTTTAGATCATTTTGAGCAAGGATTGGTTGTCTCTGCTCTATGGTTGGGTTTATGGTCACAAGAAGCGATTAATATAGAAAGATGCAGAGAAATTGGAAATTTTAGTGATTGATGAAAAAGAGAAATCATCATTAATTTGATATCAACAATGGTTATGATTTAAATAATGTAAGAAGGATGCGTAGCTTTTCTAGCTAAGGTGATAGATACCTTTTTAGATCGTATGATGTTCGCACAACTTGAGAATTTTCAGATGCCTTTTTAGATTAATTATCTGGGTTACCTCCAGATTGAGAGGTAAAATTCAAGAATTATGGTTCTCAGGGCTTTGATCATGTTTATATGGTTTAGTATCAAATTGATGCGATTGAGTTAAGAGAATAGAGGCTCAATGGCAAGAACTGCTAAATTGAGGATTCATTAGACTGAGTATTTCACCTAGGGGTGCACATGTGTTGTTTGTGAAAAATAAAGATTGATCTTCAATCGGGATATCACCAGTTAAAGAATAAAGAGGAAGATATTCCAAAAATAACTTACAGATCACGGTATAGGCACTATGAGTTCATAGTAATATCGTTTGGTTTGACAAATGCCCCGACAACATTTATGGATTTGATGAAACGAGTATTTCAGCCTTACTTGGATCAATTTGTGGTGGTATTTATTGATGACATTATGGTATACTCGAAAACAAAGATAGAGCATGATGCTCATCTCTGTTATGTACTCGTGATACTTAAGGATAAAAAGTTATATGCTAAGCTATCAAAGTGTGAGTTTTGGCTGTCAGAAATGGTTTTTCTTGGTCATGTGGTCTTGGCAGAAGGCATAAGAGTTGATCCTAAGAAAGTTCAAGTAATAGTGGAGTGAAAACCTCCAAAGAATGTTTAAGAGGTTTGAAGTTTCTTGGGACTAGCTGGTTATTATCGAAGGTTTGTGAAATTATTTTCGATGATTGCTTATCCGTTGACCAAGCTTTTGAGAAAGGATGTTTCATTTACTTGGAATGAGAAGTGTCAAGAGAGTTTTAAAGCTCTAAAGAAGATTTTGACGGAAGCACTAGTGCTGGTACAACCGAAATCCAGAAAAGAATATGTGGTGTATAGTGATGCATCTCATAATGGTTTAGTCTATGTACTTATACAAGAAGGTAAAGTTATAGCTTATTCTTCTCGACAACTAAAGACACACGAGAGAAATTATCCCACTCATGATCTTGAGTTAGTAGCGGTGGTTTTTGCTCTAAAGATCTGGCGTCATTGTTTGTGTGGTGAGCGATGCCACATTTACACAGATCATAAGAGTCTGAAGTACCTGTTGACTCAAAAAGAGCTAAACTTAAGACAGAGGAGATGGATAGAACTTTTAAAGGACTATGGTTTGATCATTGATTATCATCCAGGGAATGAAAATGTTGCAGTAGATGCACTTAGTCAGAAAACTTTTGCAACTTTGCGAGTTGTGGACGTGCAACTATTATTGAAGAAAAATGGTGCACTGTTGGCTGAATGAAAGATAAATCCAATGCTTCTAGATTGGATAAAAGAGCTACAAGGGAAAGACGAGAGATGCTTGGAAAAGTTTGTACTCGTGGGAAAAAAAGTGAGACTAAAGACTTTGAAGTCAAGTCTAATGAATATATGTATTACCGTGGAAGAATCTATATTCCACATGATGATGAGTTGAACAAAGATATTCTTTTAGAGGCACATTATAGTCCGCTGACTATGCATCCAGGTGGAAAAAAAGTCACTATGGATTTTGTTATAGTGCTACCTTTGACATCAAATAAGAAGGATTCCATTTGGGTGATAGTTGACCGGTTAACTAAGTCGGTACATTTCATTTCAGTACAAATGGACTATGCATTGGATAAATATGCAGTGTTATAGATAAAGGAGATAGTTCGGCTGCATGAAGTGCCAATATCAATCATATCTGACAGAGATCCACGTTTCACTTCAAGATTTTGTAATTCTTTGTATAAAGCTTTGGGTACTAGATTGAATTTTAGTACGACCTTTCATCCGCAGATGGATGGTCAGTCAGAGAGTACTATTCAGATATTAAAAGATATGCTGAGGGCATCTTTGATTGAGTTCAAGGGATCATGGGAAAATATTTTCCTACAACAATAGTTATCAATTAAGCATCAAGATGGCTCCATACGAAGTATTATATGAGTGAAAATGCCGAACACCATTAAATTGGTTTGAGTTAAAAGATCGAAATCTTGTTAACCATGATTTATTGAAAGAGGTTGAGGTTAAAGTGAATATAATCTCAAGATGACATGATCGACGAAAGTCTTATGCATACTTGAAGCGAAAGGAGATTGAATTTCAAGAAGGCGATAAAGTTTTTCTTAAAGTATCGTCTTGGAAAAAGATATTGCGTTTTGGGCGCAAAGGAAAACTAAGTCCAAGATTCATTGGACCTTATGAGATCTTAAAGAGATTTGGATCGATAGCTTATCAGTTAGCATTACCTCCAGAGTTAAACAAAGTTCATAATGTTTTTCATGTTTCGATGCTTAGAAAGTATCGATTGGATCATTCACATGTCATTGCACGGAGGAAATTGAGATTCGACAAGATTTGACTTATGAAGAAGAACTAGTACGGATCTTGGCTCGAGAAATCAAAGAATTGCATAGCAAGAAGATTCCTCTAGTTAAAGTGCTTTGGTAAAAGCATAAAGTCTTAAAATTTGAGGACAAATTTTATTTAAGGGGGAGAGTGATATCTTCCTTTTCAACTATTGCGAAGGCAATGGGAATAGTTTTTCTATTGTCGTTTTGTGCAACCCCTCAAAAATAGTATTTGTGTGTATCTTTCGTACAGTCAAATGTCGTCGATCTGAACCATCGACTTGTAGTGGCATAATACATTAATGTATTACAAAAATGTCCAAAATAGCCAATAAAATTGGCACACACCTTGTGCGACACAATCATTTTTGTACGTCACTACAATTTTCAGTTGTGTGTTGATCATGAGACCACTCACAAATCGTATGACCAAGATCAAAGTCGACAACACTAGCACAAGAATGTCTCATTATAGATGGTGACATGTAATCTACACTAGGGATATACGTTGAATATCATCTAGATGAGAAATCATCAAATGGGTTACATGTTTCATGGTCTGACGATCTCATGTCATTTTAAGAAGACGATGCAGCCACACCCATATTGTATGAATTATACGTTAAATGTTGGGTTACTGCCAGGTCAAGTTAAAGTCGAAGCTAGCTACGTAAGAATGTCTTAGCATCAAAAAATATGATGCACCCAAGTCATTGTGTGTATTGTGTGTACTTAATAAGTTGAAGTCATTTTGTAAATTGACTATTGGATTCTAATCATTAGGATCGAAGTCAAAATCTTCTCGTCTTCAATTTGGGACTCTAGTAGTATCATCTTCGTTAGAAAACAATGCATCCAACTTTAAGGTCGCTCCCAATGAATACTACAAATGGGATTACACCATAAATTCCATATCATCGTTATCCACAAAGTGGTATATTGAGTAGGTTAACGGTTCTAACAACGTTGGAATTCAAAACTTTAACGATTCTAGTTTTCCACGAGTATGTGGAACATTGTTCTTCACTTTTTTTATCAACACCTTATACGCTAATTTCCTCGGTATCATTATCATAACAGTATTTGAGGATTGAAAGACGACACTGATTGATGTATCACCGATCATTTATCCATCATAATATACAAAGCAGTAATTGTTCCTCTCCTTGACATATTTTGAGAATATCTACGATCATCCAGAGAGAAGAACAAACATTAGTGAAATTGTAATAATTTCAAACTATATAAGAATATCTACATAGGGACCTCGTGTTTTGTAGAAAATGAGTCATGTACAGATTCCAGACGTGGCAAGGACCTTATATTCTGTAGACAAAGAGTTCTGTAGAGATTCCTGATGTGGTAGCCCTAGTGTACGTCATTGACATGACACATCAATGAGTGACAACTGTCGTTTTTATGTCAAAATAAATTCATTCTTTTCAATTAATAAATAAAGGAAATATGTAGTAAACAGAAGTAAGGGTCGATCCACAAGGACTTATAAAATTCCTAAATTTCAACTTGAATTGTCTTGACCATACGATATGCAGTAGATAAAAAAGGGTTTTGGTAAAAATGATAAAATAATAAAAAGTTATTTAAAGTAAAAATAAAGAAAATAAAGAATGTAAAGTTGAAAATAAATATGGTAAAACAGCCTCAATGCTCGCTTTGACTCAATTTTCTTCGGATCATCGAATTATATTTTCTCTTCGGGATTCACGTCGGTTACTTTGTCTACAAGGACAATCCTCGTGGCTCTTCTTTGTATACCAAATACCCAAAACAATCTTTGATTCTGGCTTCAAAAATTGATATGATCAATATCAATTGTTGTAGATTAATAATCGTTTAAGTTCGTGAAGACCGACTCGTATTGTTGTTTCAATAACTACTAATTTCAATCTCAATTCCCTCTTGGCAAGGCAATCTCGCCAAGTGTGTTCCCAGGAAGTCGAATGTGCTTTCAATAAGACGATCCTTCCTCCCAAACATTTAATCGCAGCAACATCTTGACCAAAGTCAATCTTTGATTTTGAAAACTGTTTTGATTTTAAAAATAAGCGCAAAGGTTTAGAGAGATATTCCGAAGTTATTCAAGAGCTTTTTAATTCTCATGTTGGAATTGAGTCATTGCTTTTACTCTCGGCTTATGAGAAAATTAGCTAAGCATGAAAAAAGTCATACTTAACATGTTTAAATAAAACTTAAAATAAAATAGAAATGAAAACTTGAAAAGAAAAAAAAGAACTTTATAAAACTAGAAATAAAAAGAAGAGTAAATTTTGAGTTGTGAGTTTAGGCTTACCCCAAGAGAGTATTTATAGCATTTAAAACCCTAGAGATAAACATAGAAATAAAAATAAAAATAATCCTAAAGATAATTCCAAATGTTTTCTAAATTCAAACTTTAAATTTAAAAATAAATCTCCTAAGATATCTTTGCCCGTCCACTTCCCAGAAGGCGCTGACTAGATCTTCTAGAAAATTACTGCAAACTCGACCTTCTAAAAATTGCCACGTCATACCGTGTAATGCTCAGAGTCGTGCCCATGTCTCCAGCCATGACCAAATAATAAAAAAATGCAAAATGCACTCTTTTTACCACTAATTTTGAAAAGTTAGATCCTGCACGAAAATAAGCATAACACAACCAAATCAGCAACAATAAGTCCATAAGATCGAATATTTAACAAACAAATAATATTGATTTTGAACACTCATCAAATTTCTCCTCACTTATCTCATGCTTGTTCTCAAGTATGATATAATCAAATCAGTCAAAAATTCCATTTACATTTCTTTGTCAAGTCTCATATTTGAGGATGCAAGGTAGAGACCACAATAATCATCAAAATCAATATACCAATCAATTGAACATCACCAATTGGAACAAGTTAAATACAATTGTAACATCCATTCATTCATCAATCTCAATTCCCATAACTCAACACCTTACCAGGATTCACTCAAAGCACTCAATGTGTTTGGGGTATACAAATGCTCAATGTCAAAACCGACACGATATTACCATAGGTTTGCAAGTAAATCAAATCTCCACTACTAATAAGAACAAGATGCATAAATCAAAGGGTATTTTATTCGTTGTAACGGGACTTAGGTAAAGGAGGGAATAAGGCTAAAACTTCAAGACAAAGAACTACAAATAATAAGTAATACTCCATCAATCAACTAAGTACAACAAGATAAAAGGCACAATACCATCAAACAATACCTTTCCTTTCGAATATAATTTGATTTTTCCACAATTGTGTTGTTTTTCCCCATTTTTTTCATGTCTCTTTGTGTTTTCTTTTTTTTTTCTTTTCGAACTACTTTTTTTGTCTCTTTTTTTCGAAAAATGAAAGAATAACCTTTTTTCTCTCTTTTGCACATCACACCATACAAAAAATTCTTCTGTTCATGGAGCATATACCTTATAAATTGTTCACTTGTCCTGAAAAGGTTGAAAAGAGGGATAAAATAAAAAGGTTTGAGTTTATAAATTTGGTGAAAACAAAGAATGGAAATATGCTTAAGACTGGTTAACTAGGGGAAATACATGGGTAGGCAATTTTAGTGGGGAAAACGGAATGGTTAATCCTAAGGTGCCCAAATCATTTTTAAACATCATACTTATGTGTAATCTCGACAGTATTTAAAATACAGGTTCTAGAATACCAATGTTAAATTCATAACACTCAACCCAAGATATGCTCGTAAAGGCTCAACTCTCACCAAATTATTGTCATGCATTGAGCTAAGCACATTTCAACCAACAAAATCATGGAATATCACAATAAATCCAACTTGATCTCAATTCATGCTATCCATTATCAAGAATATCTGAACCTCAACAATTATGTGTTCCCAAACAATCATGGCATTCCAAAAACATTCATCAGGACAAAGAAATTCAATGGAACTTTTTGCAAATCCAATCAGCACATACTAGCATTAAAACATAGAGATAAACAAGCAAAAATTTAACCTAGACTCTACTCCCCCTCACTTAAGGCATTTTGTTCCAAAATGTAAAATTAAAGTACGAGAGAAGGAATAAAGAACTTCCTAGATTTATTGTTAACCACAACCACGACGGGAGAAACTGTGACGAAAAAATGGGCTACCTAAGTTGATGCCGTGAACTAGAAGCATGGTCAGGTGGTGTCATCGGTGGAAAACCGACATCTAAATCTTCTATAAAATCATAAACAAGATAGTACATTAGTAATGGCTGAATGAAAATAGGATCGGAATTTATCTCTGGAGCATTGTCTGATGCCGCCGAATACATGGAACACAATGGGAAGGTCGACTGTCGTGGACAAGAGAAAGAAGTAGCAACAGTTGGCATGGACTGAAAAGATGGTGATGGAGAGTGCGGTGGAGATAGATGATGAACAGTGCTCAGTCTAGTATGGAGAGAGGAGGTGGTGCGAACGTCGAGTGATACGGTGTGGATTGAGAGTTTGGTGCGTGGCCTCTGTCTCGCGTCGGGGGAGGATCAGGTTGCAGTGGTTTGGAGTCTGAATCACTTAGTACGACAACAAAATCTGGCGCATTGAAGTGTCGACGTCCACCGAGGATGTTGGGCGGAGGAACATCACGATTTTACTAGTTCCTTGTGCGAACCATTGTGAGTAGCAGAGGATGGGTAAAACACGGCGATGCGAGTGGAATATTGTGGTAAGGTTAGCGATGGTGAGCACAGTGGAGAGGAAGAGGCGATGGATGGGTTTTGAAGGGGGTTACGGCTTGAGAAAAAATATAGGGGTTGAAATTTTATGGGGAAATGTGTTTGAATAGGAGTGAAATTGGTTTGTAATTTAAAAGTAAAAATTGGGTAAATAGAATTAGGATAAAAAAGGTTTAAATTTAAAAAAATATATATATATATATATGGGGATTTGGATGGGGGTGGAACCCATAGGGAAAAGAAAAGAAGGGGGTGAATTGGGCGGCGGCATAAGAGATATAACGGGCGTAAATTTTTTTTTTTAGTTTGGCTAAAATGCATTGGCCTTCAATGGGATTTGCTAACGTGCGCCATAATGAGCTGGAACAATTTGTTCCACTACGCGAAGAAATTTTGCTGCTTTTGGGGACTGATTATTGCCACTGTTCGAATATAATTTCATGAATCTTCATCGTTTAAGCTTGATTAAAAACACTTGGTTCCTTAAAATAAAAAATAAATTCAATTTGCTTAGCCGAAATAAAATAAAAAATAAAAATGCAATAGAATTAAAACATTGGGTTGCCTCCCATAAAGCGCTTTTGTTTAACGTCGTTAGCTCGACGACTTGGTTCAGACTACATGTTCTAAGGGTGCGTTTGGTTCACGAAATGTAAGATTACCAGTGGGAATAAAAGATTACCAGGGAATAGGATTACTGAGAATTTTGTATTTTGTGTTTGGTTGGTTTAGCAGGAATGTAAAATTACCGTGTTTGGTTAAAGGAATAAAAGATTATTGGAATGTATATTTGATCAAATTGTCCTTATTATATATTTGTATAATATTACAAATTGTAAAATATTTATATATTTTCTTTAAAAAATTAAATTCATAATATTTATATAATTTTTTTACAAAATTAAAAATATAAAAAAGGTTTAATGAAAGTGTAAAATTTTTTTAACCCTTGAACTTCATATAAAATTTTAATTATAGATTTTTTTTGTAAATCTAAAATAATTTAAGGATAAATTTGTAATTTAACCTTCATAGAATTTTTATTATTCAATGATAGAAGAAGGATATTTTTGAAAAAAAATAAAAAATTAAGGGCATTTTAGTCCAAAATGCCGGTAATGTTACAATACCTAAGGGAAGGGAGGTAATGACATTCCCGATAATATACCCCAAAAAATCTACTATTGGTAATAAAACATTACCGGGAATGAGATTCCCGGCCAACCAAACATGGGAATGTGGGATTCCGTTCCCATGGGAATCCCACAATCCTTGAACCAAACACCCCCTAAGAGTAATATTTCATCCACTTCATACGCTTTTTCCAACTAAGAACTTCCTTATGAGAAATTCTACGATCGTATAATTCTTTTATTTTCTCCTTGTAGAATTTGGCATTCTTGAATATTTTTCTTTGGATCTTTTTTAGCTTTGAAAGCTTATCCGAAATAACCGATGAAGCAGTATTTTCTCCTAAAAAGGTATTCTTTAAGTGTTTCGACATTTGTTTTAGTTCTAGCTTAGGTTCCTGCAAAACAGAAGGCAAAACTTTAGACTTTGAAGAAATCAATTTTAATTCAGTATAATATGAATATTTTTTTTTCAACTTCTTGATTTCCTCTTCATGATTTTCTAACTCCCTGCATAAAACAAAAGAAAAATTAGTCCTTAAAAATTCATTAGCCAAATGATCAATTATATTAACATAATTTATACTCTCCACTTAGTCAGGATATCTCATTGCCTTATACACATCAAATTTAACAATCACACCATCAAACTCCATGGTCAAAATCCCACTTCTTATGTCAATCTTTGTGTGTGCAATACTTAGAAAAGGATGCCCCAACAGAATATCGGAAGATGTGCTTGTGCGATCATTCTCCATGTCAATTATATAAAAGTCAGTGGGAAATATTAAGCCATTTACCTCCTAGAATATTATGCAAGAGTCCTTCCGGGTAGATCACCGATATGTCGGCAAGCTGAATTCATATTTTTGTATCCATCAAAGGCTCATTAGTAATCATATTGTAAATAGAGAGAGGTTTTACATTAATAGAGGTGCCAAGATCACACATGGCTCATTTTATCCAAACTTTACCAATTTTATAGGGTATTGCAAATATACATTGGTCTTTAAAATTAGATGGTAACTTTTGTTGGAAAGTAGCTGAGACATATTCTCCCAAATTTACTTTCTCGTTCCCGATAAGTTTTTCTCTTTGTTGTGAAAAGGTCCTAAAAAAATGGGGCATATCTTGGAACCTTTCGGATAACCTCAAGGAGAGGTATATTGATTTCCACCTTTCAAAATACGTATAGTATTTCCTTTTCCTCAGCTTGTTTATCACTTTTTACTAACCTTGATGGAAAAGGTGGTGGCACGTCACAGGGAGATGGCGCCAGATCCATTTGTACTTTGTCTCTCTTCTTCGGGGATCCTAAGTCAACAGTCTTCTTTCCTTTTTGGATTACTTCATCTTCTAGAATAGGTGGCGCGACCACTATACTACTCCGAAGAGTGATGACGCTGATATTCTCGCTTGGATTTACCTCGGTTTGAGAATGAGGTTTACCTTATGATTCCAAACGCCCTACGATCTGAGCCAGTTGGCTTATATGCTTATCCATCTCTTGGAAGTGGGCTTCAGTACGAATCTGGAATTTTTCCTGGGAAAGAGCCAACCTCTCGATGATTGATTCTAATGATGACTTCTGTGGCTGTTGAAATAGTGGAGGTGGTCTTGGTTGATAAGCTTGATTTGGCATTTAATTTTGAGCGTAACTAAAATTTGATGATCCCTCCATCCTGGGTTGTAAGTATTGTTGTAGGGATTAGAGGCCCTTTAGGGAGGTCCTCGAAAGTTCCCTAATGCATTAACTTGAGTCTCTGTGCCATCTTGAATCAGTGGACAACCATATGTTGGATGATCAGGTAATGCACATATTTCACATAATCTGTTAGGTCCTATTTTTCCTGTAACAAGAAAGTTGACTTCTTCAGTTAATTTATCTATCTTACTTTCTAAAGAAGATGAACTTATCTCATACACCCTTCGAGTTGGTTCATTAGTTGGGTGGTACTGTTGAGAATTTATGGGCATCGTGGAAATTAAATCCCTAGCCTCAATAGGAGTTATGTTCACTAAAGCTCCTCCACTGGAAGCATCGATCATCTTCATTTCCAGGGGAGTTAATCCTTCATAAAAGTATTGAAGGAGTGTTTGCTCAACTAACCCATGTTGTGGGTAACTAGCACATAACTTTTAAATCTCTTCCAGTAGTCATAGAGTGATTCCCCTTTAGTTGCTTGATTCCAATTCTTCTTCTTCGTAACTCGCTTGCTTTTGCCCCAGGGAAAAACTTATAAAAAAGGTGAGTCACTTGAGCCCATGTACTAATATAATTTGGGGGTAAATAAAATAACCACTCCTCAACCGAATCGGCACAGAAAAAAGGAAAAGCTCTAAGTTTGATTTGGTCCTCAGTTACTCCCTGTGGTCTCATGCTGTAGCAGACCATGTGAAATTCTGTGAGATGTGTATGCGGGTTCTCATTTGGTAATTCGCTGAAGGTAGGGAGGAGATGAATAAGGCCATTTTTTAATTGGTATGGAGTTTCACCTTGGGGAAAATCAATGCACAAAGGCTCTTGTTTTTTGGGAGCTGTGGCTATCTCTCTGATAGTAGGATCGGACATCGGATATGGTTCGGTATTAACAAATTCACTTGAACTTGATTCTGATTTCGATTCTAGATCTAATTGTTGTCTCTTTATTTCCCAGAGCGTTTGTGCATGACGTCTTTGAGCTCTGGCTTTGATTTTCGAGTCATACTCAACGAATTCGCTTGGGTTTGTCCTGGTCATAAATCAAAAGCAAACAAAAAGTAGTAGCTTTGGTGAAGTCCCTAGCAACGGAGCCAATTTGACAATTATCGTTTTGATGTCAAAATAAAGTCCTTATTCCTAATTAATAAATAAAGGAAATATGTATCAAAGAGAAATAAGAGTTGATCCACAGGTCTTAGAAAATTCCTAAATTTCGGTTTGAATTGCCTTGACCAGGCGATATATAGTAGATAAAAAAATGGTTTTGGTAAAAATGATAAAATAATAAAAAGTGTCTTAAAGTAAAAATAAAGAAAATAAATAATGTAAAGTTGAAAATAAATATGGTAAAACAGCCTCAAACCTGACTTTGACTCAATTTCCTTCGGATCATCGAATTATATTTTCTCTTCGGGATTCACGTCGGTTACTTTGTCTACAAGGGCAATCCTCGTGACTCTTCTTTGTATACTGAATACCCAAGGCAATATTTGATTCTGGCTTCAAAAAATTGATCTGATCAACATCAATTGTCTTAGATCAATAACCATTTAAGTTAGTGAAGATCGACTCAGATTATTGTTTCAATAACTACTAATTTCGATCTTAATTCCCTCTTGGCAAGGCAATCTCGCCAATTGTGTTCCCAAGAAGTTGAATGTGCTTTCAATAAGCCGGTCCTTCCTCCCACATATGTAATCGTAACAACATCTTGACCAAAGTCAATCTTTGATTATGAAAACTATTTTGATTTTGAAAATAACCGCAAAGATTGAGAGAGATATTATGAAGTTATTCAATTGCTTTTCAATTCTCACGTTGGAATTAAATCATCGTTTTTTCTCTCAGCTTATGAGAAAATTAGCTAAGCATGACAAAAGTCATTCTAAGCATGTTTAAAAATAAAACTTAAAATAAAATGAAAACTTGAAAAGAAAAGAAAAGAGAGAACTTTATAAAACTAGAAATAAGAAGAAGAGTAAATTCTGAGTTGAGTTTAGGCTTAACCCAAGAGAGTATTTATAGCCTCTAAAACCCTAGAGATAAACATAAAAATAAAAATAATCCTAAAGATAATTCTAAATGTTTTCTAAACTGAAACTTTAAATTAAAAAAATCTCCTAACAGATCTCTGCTCGTCCATATTCTAGAAGGCGCTGACTAGATCTAGAAAACTACCATTGACTAGACCTTCTAGAAACTACCACGTCAGACTGTGTCATGCCCAGACTCGTGCCCATGTCTCCAGCCGTGACCAAATAAATATAAATGTTCAATATTATTTTCTTGCATAACACAACCAAATCATCATCAATAAATCCATAAGATTGAACATTTAGCAAGAAAATAATATCGATTTAGAAAACTCATCAATGAGCCTCACGTTCCACATAGCGCGAGGTTCATTTAAAATTTTTCCTCTATCTATAAAAACGACCATTGTGTTTGCACATTCAATGAAAAGTTAAATAAAAAATCTTTTGACCCTTACCAAAATATGGCAAGATTTTCTACAGTGGTGTTTCATTCCGGAACATATTTCTACACTTCCTTCAACAGTGAGATCAAGAAAGATGAGTTATATAATTTAATTTCAATGCAGCTTAGAGAATCTACAACACGATAAATATTTTATCAAATATAAGCAATATTCATAAGATGTTTAGGAGTTACACATGTGTCAAGGGTACAAACATCGGGTCGACTGTAAAAATTGATGAAGAAACATCATCAACAAACGCATAAGCAACTCTATTATCATAAGATGAAGAGGTAGTTTTGCTATGTTACGCCCGTAAACGACAAGGGAAAGAACAAAAAAATTAAGGAACTAAAACTTAACAAGATACATATCTACAAACTATGATGACACGGAAATAGACTCATCTTCTATTCATTTTCAACTAGTCGTAACTTTATGTAGTTCTTTTTTATTAAATTTACAAATTAGTATTGAAATAAATTAATGTGTCGTTAAATAAAAATCTGTAAAATATGATGGGTCAAAGTATTTATGCATCAAACCAAACAATCAATTATCATATTGTTGAACCATACTTTGATATTTTTATATACCAAAAGTTAATTGATATTTAAAAAAATTAAGATTATATATGATTCAGTCGCTTGAATATAAATTTTGGTATCGATACCGGAAGGGGGTATTGATGCCATAGTAGGGTAGTATCGATACCATGGTTGGAGTATTGATACTGAGGAACCATAAATTTTAAGTTATGCTTATATTGTTGTAGAAAGATTAATAATATGTACTTTTGATTAATGTTTAAGTTATAATTGTTAGGAAATACACTAACAATTGATATTATACATGTATTTAATGAATCTGGGATATATCGAAATCAAGCTCCCGAGTCGAGTAAGGCAAAAGGCAAGGGCAAAGTTTCGGAGTAATCATCTTCCCATTTATGATATCTAAGCAAGGCGAGCCAGGTGAGTGAATTTAATATGTACATACATGCCATAATAGTCATAGTGGTATGAATTATTGAGGTATAAAAGGGTGATTACCAAATGACACTTCTTGTGCTAAAATGTTAAGAAATTCATACTGAGTGTATGAATTTTCGTATAGGGAACTTGGTGTGCTAAAATGTTAAGAAATTCATACTAAGTGTATGACTTTCAGTATGGAAAATATATGTGTATAAACCTAAGAAATTCTTAATAAAGAAGTGGACTTTTATATTTGTAATGGGTATGAAAATCACACAGATTTTAGTGATGGTTGATAAATGATGATATTAGCACTAGCGATGCAAATTATACAATAACTTGTGTTTAGAACTTTACTTGTGATTAATTATGCCTCGCTAAGTAATACATAATGTGTGTTTATTTCACGCGTAGGTGGAATACCAGCTGAGTAAGGAGATAATCAGACATCAATTCAGAGTCACTTCATCAGTAACTGTATGACATACTTGTCTGTTTTTATATATTTTAGTTGTCATGTAATAGGTTTAGTAAAAATGCTTTGAAAAGCTTTTGAATTAAACTAATGTATAATGGTGAAATATGAAACATTTGTTTTTATTGTACATGTAAGTCTAATGCATGATTTCATTATAAGTAAATTATAATGGTTTATAAAATGAAACAAAATTGTACATATTTTCAAATGGGAAAATGGTTTAAAAGTGATGTGACATATGTATCTCATATACATAACGGTATACGGGAGATGGTTGCTACAAAATGAATTTCATAATATATCTTTATGGAGCTTTTATATTCGTTTCTCCCTTATATGGCCTAAACGTAAATGCCAAAGATATGTTTGATTTGAGTCATTTGTATTTGATCTTTTCGTATTAATGTTATAAAAAATATTTTCTTGATCCAAAATATAGAGACCATTAACCAATTGTGCCGAACCATAAAAACATTATCGAGATAAAAATAACAATAATTATTCTTAATAATAATCTTAATGTCAATCTTTTCCAAAAAAGAAATAGAAATAATGTTTATAGTCAAACAAAACACAAAATAACACTCTTCTAAATTTAAATCAAGTCCACTAGGCAAAGATAAAACATATGTCCCTATAGCTAATGCAGCAACTCTTGCTCTATTTCCCACTTATGTACAGAAGTACAAATATGAGAACCACAACCAATTTTTAATACCCAAGAAGTAGATGTTGATAAATTAACATTAATAACATAAATACCTAAAACAAACGTTTCGTTTGCTTTTGCCTTTCTAACCTCTTCTAGGTAAACAGGGCAGTTTTTTTTTTCTAGTGACCGATCTTGTCATTATGGAAACATTTTCCTTCCTTGATCCTCATTTAGGTTTCAATGAAACCATTCTTTTGGGCTTGAGCTTGTCATTTCCCTTAGACTTTGCTGTTGTTTTATTCTTTCCCTTTCCTTTGTCCTTGCAGACCATCAGAATAGGCTTAGGTCCAACCTTTTTCATGTTACTTTCAGCAGTTCGTAACATGCCGAGTAACTGTGGCAGAGTCTTGTTAATTTCAGTCATATTAAAATTAAGGACAAATTGGTTGAAGCTATCTAGCAACGATTGTAGGATGACATCAGTGGCCAATTCATTCTTGAGTAGAAATCTCAGCTTCTCTAACGTTTGGATATAGCCCATCATCTTCATGACGTGAGCTCCTATATGATATTCCTCACTCATTTTGCATTGAAATAGATCTTTAGAGGTCTTGTACCCCTCTTGACGTTCTTGTCATATATGAAAACACAAGTAACTCTGATGCAAAGGATTTTGAATACCTTTCTGGTTACATAGTGCCTCAGAAAAATATCCGAATACTATATAATCATGATAAATCACATTCTGAATAACTGATGAATCTATCAGCTATCAAACCCTTTTATGGAGATCTCATTTCCGAATTTAATCAGTTTACAGGAGTTTCATGACTCCCTATCTGAAAAATACCAAGCACATTCAGAAAATAATTGGATCCTCTAGTGTGAGTTACCTATATGTTATATGATTGGTTTTATCCGTTCTGAAATGTGTTTTGCCGAGATTTCTGAGTTACTGAAGTTTTAAGTCTTTCTGTCTGAATTATGATCTCTAGATACCATTTCTACTGAATTGATATGTCTGAACTCTGATTTCCTGCTACCACTGATTTCTGTATGGAAAATGTTTTTCTTCGGGGTATTATGGGTTCTGGTATAAAGTCTCTGTAGGTTCAATTTGATCAAACTGGTAATTTCTTATATAGGTTCAGACCGATTGACTGTAACTCTTTACGGTAGGTTTAGCTCGTCAAATTGGTAATTCCTTATATAGATTCAGAACGATCGAGCTGGTAATTCCTTACGGATCTAAGGTGAACCTTGGGTGGGCTCCTAGTCCTAATGGGCCTAGTGGTAAGACCTTATGGAACCTAAGGAACTCTCTTAGGGTGGCACCTCTGTTATGTGCTTTGGGTAAGTCCTTATGGACCTGAGGGCTCTCCCCTCATGTGGTAACCTACGCTTTGGCTAGGGTAAGACCTTACGGACCCAAGGTGTTCCCTTATATTGGAACCTATGCCCAATGAGCCTATGGTAAGCCTTATGGATGCAGTTCTAGGGAACTACATATTGGCGTTCAGTTAGAGGGTTTTACTATGATTTTAAAAATTTGTTTTAAATTGTTACTGTTTTATAAAGATCTATATTTTTCACTGGTTTTATGGGAACACACTAGACATCTTATTCTGATCTCCTTAACTTAGTCCTCTTAACGTTTTTTGTTAACTATAAGCTTCATGCCTTTTACTACCTGAAATATCAGTGGAACCCTCAACTCAACACAAAAATATGTAGACGACTGAATCAATAAGGAAAATTATGCTTGCCCATTATCTGCATGTCCTTCAGCATCACTTAGTAGTTCTGTATTACTGAGCTTCCCAAAGCTCACTCTTTTTATTTTCCATTTTAGGTTAAAATAATTGATCCAATACACCTATCGACATCAGTAAATGAGTTCCATTTGGCGTTGCTTGTAGAGTATGGTACAACTGTAGTTAGGGGGCATGTAGGTCACATTTGGTTTTTATATTAAGTATGAGCATGTATGATTTTGTAATTTATGAATGGTTTTCCGAACTTGTATTTTAATTATAAATTGTTTTTTGATTTTACACATTTTAACAAAAAATTTAAATTTTTTCTGAAATTTTACTGTGGGTCACTCTGGTTGCCCTAATGTGACCCCTTGGATCGGATCGGGTCACCTGCATCGGTATGTGGGTGTTACACTGGATGTGTGGTATAATAATTAAGTTTATAAGAGAAGACATGAGTCTGTGAAATAATTATAAAGTACTCACTTTGAAGTACGAGAGTACTTAGAAGAACCTAATTATTCCACTAATCAAAGGGTTTAGTAGAAATTAGTTTTTGACTCTTTAATGAGGATTAGTTTATAAGATCGTTGGAAAGGGTGAGAAAAATTCGATTCGACTCGAAAAATCAAAATTTTCAATTTCGAGTTATTAAAGTCAACACGAATTATAAATTCAGTTTTTGAGTTCTAGTCGAGTTGAAATTTTAAAATTTTGAGTTACTTGAAAGACAAAAAATTTGACTAAGAATTTTGGCAGTTTTACAATTTAGTCTATGATTTCATTATATATTCAATTCCTCCTTTATTTTAAGTCAATTTTTACCAATTTTGGATCACATACTCTTAAACCATAGTAGAATATATATATATATACTTTCAATTCCTCTTGTTGATAACAATTTTTTTATTTTTCAATTGTCATTCAATTTTTCATAATGTCCTTATTTCTTCAATTCATCTTTTATTTTAAGTCTTTTTTTATCAAATTTGAACCAAATGCTCATATACTACAATAGAATACATATGTAACTTCAATTCTTATTTTTTACTAATTTATTTTTATTTAATCCCTTAACTTTGCATTTTACTCAATTTGGTCTTTTGACTAGAATTGTTTGCAAATTATTTCTTCCCACCAATTCCTTGATTCATTTATACTCTCATCAGTATTTTACCCTCAAAATACTTTCTTTAAAATATAATATTATGAATATATTTCGTAATTTTAAATTGTATTTGATATATTAAATAACATTATAGTGTGAAAATAATATAATATATATATTATGGTTAGAGAATGTCAAAAAATTGGAACAAATCCTTACCATAATAGTATAAATAATTAATATAAAAACTCAAATAACTCAACTCAAATTTCTTAAACTCGTCTCGCCTCAATAGAATAACTCAAATAATTATAATCACTGGTTGAGGAATTCACGATGGATATCCAATTTAGTTATTTAAGTTCAATGGATCAAACAAAGGCATGCAAAAACTCATAATGTACATTCTTATCAATCCTATGACAAATAATATACATGCACTAAGATATACATTTGCCCTTAATAAATCCATAACCCAAATTTTGGTGATTTTATTGAGAAGAATTTGCTGAATTCATTGGCATAAAGTTAAATAACTACTATTAATAAATTGATATATCAATATGTGGGTGGCCACAATGAAAAGGACGTAATGAATTCACTTATTTAAAAGTAGAGTTCACATCCTAATATTTTGAGTGATCTTATTGAGAATGATTCTATGCACTTAAGGTTGATTTTTTTTAGTGACTTCATATCTCATTTAAAAGGATTAGTTTATACAAAAATTCTTCATGATTTCATATCATCAATTTGGGTCTATACTGAGATTTGATGAAATTTTCGATATAAGTGTGAAGTATTAGTTACCTTCTGTGGATGATGTTAGACCATCTTTCTAAGCACTTACAAACATCCTAAGGTTTATTTTAGTTAGATGAATGAAGTTAGTCGTGTGTTATGAGTTTTTTCATATCTTAACATGCTCAAGATTCATTCACTTATTTAAAGGAAGAATAATCTATTTAACTATGTAGATACATTTTTTTAGTACTTAAGCAGTTGATTTTGTTATTGTTGTTCTCACAGTTTTTTCTCTCTTTAAACTCTCTTATTGATTTTATTAAAAATAATTCTTCTGCATTAGTGAATATTGGTAATGTAAAAACTCTCACATGAGGTAAAAAACATATGGTGTGATCAAGTCTGATTCGTGTGTGCTTCTTTTTAGATACGATCCTTTTGATAAAATATTATTTTATCAAAGTTTATATTTTATTGTTTTTATATGTTACAAAAAAATTAATACGTTTTGTAGTCACTAAAATATTGTATGTCATTTAATTATTTCGTAACCATTATTGATTTTTAATCATTTTACCCCTACTGTGAGATTAATTTTTCATTTCAATATATATATATATATATAATAAGAGAAATTTCTCTCTTCTTCTTATCCCTTGTAAAATATCTTC
Source organism: Hibiscus syriacus (assembly GCF_006381635.1). NCBI lineage: Eukaryota > Viridiplantae > Streptophyta > Magnoliopsida > Malvales > Malvaceae > Hibiscus > Hibiscus syriacus. Next base: position 6,117,644 of record NW_024062800.1, on the reverse strand, counting down.
ATATTATTTTTAGAATATTAATTTTCGATCGTTCGGATATTAATCGAGAGAAAATATTTCCAATCTTAATTCTATCTTTATGGGAAGAGCAATATCTAATGATTTTCATTTCGATATTTGTACTAATATTGAAGAGTTGTTTAACCTCATAAGGCAACATTCATTTCAACGATTACACCAACCATGAGGAATTTACATCTAAGATAATAATTTATCCGGAACATAACTATGATTTGATCTATTTTATTTTAATACTATTTTATTTTTTCAGACGTCTATTTTCCAACAACAATCATATGAACTTTCGCTAGGGTTTTGGCAGAAGAATAGGGACTTGCTCCATCTTGGAAGCATAACTGTGGGGCATTCACGAGTGATTAAATATGGCTTGGATAAGGGGAGAAAGAAAAATGATTTTGGAATCCGATAACAAAGAAGCTATCAACCTTGTCAAAAACAAATCGGCTAAACACAGAAAACTTACTATTCTACAGCACATAGAGAAACTCTTAAAGAAAAATTAGGAAGTTGAGTTGAAGCACATACTTAGAGAAGCCAACCGCGTCGCGGATTTCATCACCAAGCATATATGGAAGTATCAGGAAGACATAATTTTTCTGCAAAATTTCCCTAAGGAAGCTGAGGAGTTGTTAATTGCTAATAGAACGGGCGGCTAGGCAGCCCATTTTACCTGTCAACAAAAAAAAATCATATGAACTTTCTTTTAAATTTTCGTTCTCTCGTACTCAAAATTAAATTGAAAAGTGGTTTTAAAACAAAACCTTCTATTGCACATAACATGCGTAAAGATGAAGGAACTCGAGTTGAGGCTCAAAAGGCCCCAGACCATGAGGCTTCTAAATGAGATACATGTCTCAGTTGCAACCTTCAGTTTCGTAAGAAAGAAATTTGAGTTGACCATTAACTCTTAAAATCTCCCACCAATCATATTGATAGCATGAAACAAGTGTCCAGCCACAAAAGCCACAACCATAATTAATGTCATCAGGTATGGACAGATTAGAAATAGAAAAAATGATGAACTCCTGAACATGAACATGGGATAAATCATAAACTTCAAAGGGATACATGTTCACCCTTCTTTTTCGTTCTTCCCATCCTCAACTTTCAATTGCTTCCACAATATCGCTAAGAATATATTTTTTTAAGAGTTGGAGGTCTCATTAAACCCCTTTTATAATGATCATAATACCATAGAGGTAAATCGATAAAAAGCGGAAAGAGAAAAAATACCTCAAGTATTATTGAAAAAGGGTTTAAATCAACTCCAGATGATACAACCAATTATAATATGCATACACTTACAAGAATCAAGACATCTAGACTCGACCACTTTATTCCCTAATATTAGCCAATTCATTGTTTGCTAACTCGTCCACCTCCCAAATAGCGCTTCTTCGGATGAAACGAATTAAAACCTCATTACTCTTTACAGCAGGCTCGATTTCCCTAACAATGGACTCAAAACAAGATGGACACGAAGCAGGGTTCTTAATCCACTCAAAGCATTCCTGTAATCACTTTCTATGATCAAACGTCCCTTTGATCCCCATTCTGACTATTTGAAGAAACGTAACCTAGTTCCGATTGCTTTCAATTTTGCCAAGGCAGGGAGACCCGGACCAGTAGGTTCTGAAAATGAACCTAAAATGCAACTGGAAGAGTCCCTTAGTAAGCCCTCTATTCCACCCGCTTTTCAATCCATGCTCACTACTCCATCAACATTTAATTTAAGAAATCCCTCAGGAGGGGGAAGCCAACTCGTAGGAAGAGAATTTTTCTTTCTAATGGTTTTGCAATAGTATGCTAAGGAGGGTATCCAATCAGGGGGTCAATAGGCCTCGAAAAATTAGGATTCTTGACCGAGTACCATGCTGCTAGTCTGAACCTAGTTATAAAGAATAGGAGTGTGGTGTCCACATACCCATTTTCAAAGAGAATGAAATTTCTAAACTTCCAGATTGACCATAGTGCAACATCAGGGAAAAGCCTTCAAATAGAATAATGAGGTACAAGGTCCTCCTAGGTTATTAGAAGAGCTGATATGTCAGAAGGGATGACCATGTATATCTTCTAAATATGAAAAATTAATTCCAAAGATCCCAAGCTACTTTGTAGAATAAAAACAAATGTGAAATAGTTTCAGAAAACAGACTACATATCGGACAAAGTGGATCAACCACCCCAGGGACGCCTCATTTTATTAGCTTTGTTTTGACTGCCGCCGTTTGATGAATCACTTGCCAAACAAATGTCTCCACTCTTGGTAGAGCAAGCCCCAACCAAACATAATTATTCCAGATATGATCCATTCCCTCCATGTGTGATATTATTCCTACAAGATTTTACCGAGTAGATCTCTTCATCGTTCCTAGTCCATAGTAGACCGTCACCCTCTATTATTTTCAGATTGAAATTATTGAGCATCGGCATTAATTCTACCCATTGGTCCAGCTTTCAATCACAAATTCTTTCTCACTTGAATATTCCAAGTCCACCCCGAATGGCCATTGTTATTGAACTCAGCAACTCTCCCTTCTTTATTGGTTGCGATAGTGAACAATCTTCGAGCAAGGGATAGAGAAGCTGCCTTTCAACCAACTAGTTTATCATATAATTTCTGAATTACGAGATCCCACATTGACACATAATTTTTCTTGGTTCCGAGTGGTAATCTAAGGTACTCCAATAGAAAGGTGCCCATTGAAAAATTGATGGTTGAGGCACATTCTTTGAGAACAACTTCATCAATATTGATTCCAAATAACCTACCTTTAGTACAATTCAGTTGGAGTCCAGACATTACTTCAAAAATATTCATAGTACTCTTTTAATTTTCTTTATCTGGTCGATGGACGCATTACAGAAGATAATCAAATTATTCGTGAATTGTAGATGAGAGAGCATGAATGAATTCTCAGTTCTACCAATTGAAAAGCTATTAAACAACTCCAAATTAATTGCCTTGATCGACATCAAATTAAGCACCTCTCCAACCAAATTAAACAACATAAGTGATAATGAGCAACCTTGTCGGAGTCCTCTTGCCATTTGAAATTCCTCCGTTGACACACCATTAACGAGGACTGAAATAGAGGTCGAGGAAATACAAATAAGAATCCATGAACACCAACTCTCACCAAAACCCATCTATTTCATAATTCGAATTAGGATTGATCATTCGATGAAATTATAAACTCTCTTAAAGTCCACTTTAAACACAACACCTTGTAGGCATTTCTTTCTCCAATAGTCAATCTTTTCATTGGCAATTAAAGAGCAATCTAGGATTTGTTTTCCCAGTATAAATGAAAATTGAGATAGGCTAATGATGAAATGAATGTATATCCTTAATCTCCTAGATATGACCTTTGATAAAATCTTGTACAATCCTCTAACCAAGCTGATTGACCTATATTTCTCTCGGTATTCCGGATTAATTTTTTTTTGGAATAAAGGTGATGAAAGTGTGGTTGATTCCATTCTCTCACTTCTTACCTGAGAAAAAATCTTTAAAGAATTTTAAAATAAACTCTTTTAAATATGGCTATAATTTTTTTAAAGAATCTCATATTTAAATCATCTGGACAACTCAAAATATCGGAATATGCTATAGCTTCCCAAATTTCCTCCCCCGAGAACTGTTTTTCCAAGAGTGTAGACAGCTCATCGAACAACTTGGAAAAAATCAGATTAAAATCTTCGACTTCCAAAGTGGTCTTCAAGTTATATGCTTCCTTGAAAAATCTCAAACACTATTTTTGATTTGATTAGAGTTTGATATATTCTTGCCATCAACTTTCAAAGTTTTTATAGCATTTACCCTTCTTCTGTTCAACGTACATAAGTGGAAATACCTTGAATTTCGATCACCATCTATTACCCATTTAGGATTAGAATTCCGGTGCCAAATGCTTCTTCAATTTGGTACAGGTTTCCTAAATCTTTCCTATGGTTAACCAAGGACTCCCACAAATTAGATGTTGATGACCCTTGTTGGAAAGCCACCTCCATGTTTTGAATTTTCTTCTCCAACTCTGGAATTGACTTAGCTAACCTTGAAAACCTGTTGCCATACCACTTCTTTATCTTTGTTTTTGTGCCTTTAAGGATGCTCATGATACCCCTACAGTTATTTTCCTTTTAATAGATCTTGAATTGTCGATTCCACCATACTAACAAATCCTTCATCCTCCATCAGGTAATTATATAATCTAAGGGTTTGGGCCCCCAATTGAATCATTCATTTACATTTCAATTGTATTGTGATCCGATATAGACTTTAAAAGTAGCTTTTGGGAAATATTTGGGAAGGCCACCAAAAATCTAGCCTCCACCAAAAAAACAATCAAGCCTGACAAAAGTAGGACTTTCTCTATTGTTACACCAGGTGAAACTGCCCTCGATTAGTGATAGATCAACAAGATTAGCTTAGTGGATGAATTCTCTAAATAACTCGATGTTGTGTAGCTTTTGAGACACACCAATTTTCTCTTCTAGGGATATATAGGAATTGAAGTCCCTATCGATACATAGGGGGACACCCACCTGTTCAATATAAGAAAGAAGTTCTTCAAAGAAAACATTCTTCTCTGCTTCAATTGTTGGGCTATAAACATTTATAAATCTGCCCCTAAATTGACTCTCCTTAACCTTCCCCATAACAACAAGAAATCTCCTGTGGATAAATTTATATGTAACTTTGAATTGTTTTTTATCCCAAAGATTAAGTAAATCACATACAGACCTGATGGATGGCATGAAAGTATAACCATGCAGGATATTCCCCTTCAATCTTCTCAATAAAGAAGGTTTGATTACTATTAGTTTAGTTCCCTATAAGAATAGAATAGTTGGTTTCCTATTGGTAACCAACCTCCTAACTTCTCTCGACTTCTCTATTCTTCCCAAGCCCCTAACATTCCATGATATGATATATAAACTAGACATAGGTAAGATTGAACAATAATCTACCTCAGGAAATGGTATATCTCCCAACTACCATGTTCTTATTCTTTTCTAAATTCACCACTTTATCAACCAAACTCTGCTTCCCAACTTTAAAAGAGATTCGTATCATTTTGCTTACCTCCCACGTGGCTAAAGCTTCCTTGAGATATCTAGATGAGATACGAGTGAAGTTGGTGGAACTATTTTCTTGATCCAAATAAGCCCTAATCAATCTCCTTCTAGTTTTTCTATAAACCTTGTCAAATAAGCTTGTCTCACGTCTTCCAACCGAGAATGCTCTACTAGGACTATGATCTTATCTTGGATTGGAAATTTCCCTGGAGCATCTTTTTAATCCAGGACTAGAATGATGAATATTATCACCTCAAGAGATTGATCTTCTCCTTAGGACCACATAATTGGACTCTGGGTTACTGGAACAGGCCCAGGTAGAGGAGAGTTTGTTGAATCAAAATAGAGTAAAAACTCTAATTGATCGAGAAGAATAAAAACTCTCTTCAGAATAATCTCACAAAATTACAAAAGGGAAGAACTATTAAGAAAGCTTTTAAATGCTTATAATTAAGCTTTTATTATTGGATGATAAAACTCAAATACAAGTAGGGTATTTATAGGTTACAAGAAACAATATAAACCACTCATTAAAATAACCACAAAATAATTTAAATCATTGAAATTAACAATGAGAAAATACCTAATTTTTCACCTAACTAAATTGATGTAAGCAATGACATCAAAACTAAATTGATGTAAGCAATGGCATCAAATTAATTTAGGTGTGAACTTATTTAGGCTAATATTGACTTCTCAACACTCCCCCTCAATGTTAGCCCCCATTATTTAAATCATGACAAGCTGACGACGGAAATGTTCAAACTTTCCAACACTCAAGCTCTTTGTAAATAAGTCCGCAATTTGCTCATCTATCTCGACTTACCTCGTCTCAATCTTTTCCACTACCCTCGGCTTCCTTGCTTTGGAAGTCTTGATCTTCTTGACTTAAATTCTCTGAATCGGCTCACATACTCCTTAAGTGTCCCTTTATGCCTGAGACGCCTCAACTTGGACCACGCCTCCATCCTGGCATACTGTAAGCGAACTTGCTCAGTTTGCACCCTTGGCTTAACGGCATTATTTTTCGCTATCGCACCATGTCCCTTCCTGTGCTCAACTGCTTTGACACTTGCAGTCTTGTCACGTCTCGATCCTAGATTTACTACTAGAGAACATGTAGTCGCACCAAGTCCTTATCCTGACTTGATTGCTTGGACACTCGTAATCGCATCGGACTTTCCTCTGGGTTTGGCTGCATCAAAATCAACAGTTTTACCTCGTCTCGTTCCTTGCTTGAGCGCATTGATACCCTCAATCGAACAAAGTCTTTTCCCAGGCTTGGCAGCTTTAACACTTGCAGCCGCGCCAATTCCCGCTACTTCTCATTCTCTCATCCTCTTCATGATGGTTGCAAGGCGATGCTTCTCAGAACATCCTCTAATGAAATGAGGACCATCACAGAAGTAACACTTCAGCTTTTCCTTGCCCTTTTTCTTCTTTACACCAGAATTAGCCTTGTCATTCTTTCCCGATGACTTTCCTTGGCTACGAACAGTTGATGGCTCACCTTGGCCATTCGAAGAGCTTCCTTTACCATATCCCTGATGTACCTTTTCTCGGTCTCCCCCACTATTGCCATTTTCCCTAGGCATGGGCCTGGATGATTCAATGCTAGTTGGCTTGTCTCCAACAAGCTCGATCAGCTTTCCGGCTTCAGCTATGGCTTTCGAAAGTATCTGGGCATCACCTTGCTCTCCCCCGAGCATTACCCCTGGTCTGAGTCATTCCAAGAAGGTCTAGAGCGCACCCCATTCACTCATTTCTTCCTTGCATATGAGAAGCTAATTCTTGAGTGATAAGTGCTTAATTTAGTTAATATTTTACTTTTAAATTACTCTTTAATCATTGATTTTTGTGGCTTATTATTTCATTTTAATTCATTTTCTGTACAGGACGTAAGATTATGGAAATTGCACAAAAAGGACACAATTCTGCAGATTTTTATTTTCGGAATCAAAGTTGGATGGAATTCGAATTTGGATTAAACTCAAATTTAGGATAATATTTTAAACATTATATTTTATCTTTGTATTTTAGTTTAAATAGGTTTTTAGCAATTTAATTAAGTTTTAGGATATTATTTTTATATTTTATCTTTATCTTTGTATTTTAGTTTAAATAGGTTTTATTATTTTAATTAGGATTTAGAATATTATATTATTTTTTTAGGTATTTTAGTTTAAATAGTTTTAAGTGTTTTAATTAGGATATAAGATGTTTTAGCTTGTTTTTAGGATTTTGAAGGCTATAAATACCCTCTAAGGGTGAGCCTAGAAACACATCTCTCTCATTTGAGAATAAAATCTTCTTTTTCTCTCTAGCTTTCTCTCTATTTTTTGCATACTTTTCTATTACACTAAGTATGACTTTGGTTATGCTTAGGTAATTTTCTTTCAAGCCGAAGACTAAAGCGAAGGCTCAAGTCCAAACGTGAGAATTGTAAGGTACTTAAATCGCTTCGGATTTTCTCTCTGTTTTCTGAAGCTTACTTTTCAAATCAAAACTATTTCAACATTGGTCCGGATATTGTTATGGTTAATGTTTGAAGAAGGATTTGCTTATTGAAGCATATTCAACTTCCCGAGAACTCACTTAGCAAAATTGTTTGCTAAGAGGAAACTGAGATCATAATCAGTTGTTGTTGAAACGACACAATCCGAGTTGGCAGCGAAGAATTGTTCTTGTAAGCTTACGTGAATCTTGAAGTAAAAATTTATTTCGATGATCCGAGGAATTTGAGGCGAAATTGAAGTCTGAGGCTGCTTTCACAATAAGTTTCTCTTTATCTTAATCTCTTTAATTTGTTTATTTAATTATTATTTTTTATTTTAACCATAACTTTAAAAAAAATCCCCCTTTTATATTTATTACTATTAATATTTATTATTATATTATTTTTCTTTTTTCTTTTTTTATTTTAATATATATATTTTCAACTTCATCTGAAATTCTATCTTTTTCTAAAATCAAGAAAGAGTTTTATTAAATCAGAAATGCCACAGTCCTTAGGGATCGACCCTGCTTCTCTATACTACATTTCCATTTTTATTTATTAAGAAGCCATGAATTATTTTGATAGCAAAACGACAGTTATCAAATTGACACCGTTGCTGGGGACTAACGGCAAGTACTGATTTATTTTTCTAGTTTTTGATTTATGACCAGAAGTAACCCAGGTGAATTAGTAGATCTAGATCCAGAAATCGAAGCACGAGCACGAAGAATCCACGCACAAACGCTTCGAGAAAAGAGAAAAAAGACAAGAAGAACAATAGCAAAGTTCAGAAGCAGAATCAATTCCAGAGACAGACTCTGAAGCAGACGCATACAACATCCCGATGGTAGAAGAAGAACAAACGATCCGAGAGCTAGCCACAACTCTTGTCACTCAGACTTCATTATGCATTAATTTTCCTAGTGGCGGGACTCCGTTTAAATTAAAGACATGACTCATTCATCTTCTTCTCACTTTCCATGGCTTTCACACTGAAGATCCGTACAAACACTTGATGGAATTCCACATGGTTTGCACTAGCATGAAACCACAGGGAATTACCGAGGATCAAATTAAATTGAGAGCTTTCCCTTTCTCTTTATCTGACTTGGCTAAAGATTGGTTATTTTATTTACCTCCAAATTCAGTTAATTCATGGGCTGGCATGAATCGAATTTTTCTTGACAGGTTCTTTCCAGCGGCTAAAGCAAGCGAGTTGCGAAGGAGCATTCTTTCCATTCAGCAAAAGAGCAAAGACAATCTTTATGACTATTGGGAGCGATTTAAAAAGCTTTGCGCACGTTGTCCGCAACACGGATTAAGTGAGTAAACGTTACTTCAATACTTTTAAGAAGGTCTTTTACCAATGGAGATGAAAATGGTGGATGCCGCCAGTGGAGGAGCATTAGTTAACATGACCCCAACAACAACAAGGGAATTGATTTCAACCATGGCAACCAACTCTCAACAGTTTTCGAGTGAACCCAGCCGACGGGTTCACGAGATAAGTACATTTTCCCTTGAAAATAAGTTGGATAAATTAACTGAAGTAGTTAATTCACTTGTTGCAGGAAAATATGGAGCAACAAGAGCATGTGGGATATGCACAAAGCTAGACCATCCGACGGATTGGTGCCCGTTGATACAAGAAAGAGACAATGCAGAAATCAATGCAGTAGGGAACTTTCTAGGTCCTCCACAAAGACAATACAACCCATACAGCAATACTTACAATCCAGGATGGCGAGACCACCCAAACTTCAACTATGCGGTAAATCAGAGACCAACTTATCAACAAAGGCCTCCTCCTCAACAACAAACGCAAAACTCATCATTGGAGGAACTCATAGGAAAGTTAGTAATTTCACAAGAAAAGTTCATTGCATCCTAAGAAAAATTCCAAAATCGAACCGAAACACATCTTCAAGAGTTAGACAATCAAGTAAGTCGACTAGCTCAAATTATGGGAAAATTGGAATCACAAGGAAAACTACCTTGTCAAACGGAGTTAAATCCGAGAGAGAATGTTAGTGCCATCACACTCAGAAGTGGAAAAGTTATCTCACCCGAAGTTCCAGTAGAAAAAGACGTACATCAGGAAGAACAAGAGGAAATGCCACCTCCGGAAATACAAGGTACATCTTACTCACATGCTTCTGTTTCTTCTCATGAAATCACGCCACCACCATTCCCATCAAGGTTGATGAAGCGGATAAAAGAGCTGAAGAAATGGAGATCTTAGAGGTTTTCCAAAAAGTTCAAGTCAACATACCTCTTCTTGAAGTAATTCGACAAGTACCAAGGTATGTTCGATTTTTAAAAGAACTTTGCATTACAAAGAGGAAATTAATGGGACACGAAAAGGTAAATTTTGGAGAACATGTTTCTGTAATTTTTCAACGAAAACTCCCACCAAAGATGAAGGATCAAGGTATGTTCGCTATACCTTGCAAAATAGATAATTTCAAAATTAAACGTGCAATGTGTGACTTAGGAGCTTCAATTAATGTTATGCCATTATTTATATATAAAATGATTACTAACGAGCCTTTGAAGGAAACAGGAATAACCATACAGTTGGCTGATCGATCTGTGATCTATCCAGTGGGAATAATAGAAAACGTCTTGGTAAAGGTCGATGTTTTATTCTTTCCTACAGATTTCTATGTCATTGACATGGAACATGATAGGTCGGATTCTTATTCCGAGGTACTCTTAGGCCAACCCTTATTAAGCACAACACATACAAAGATCGATGTTAGAAGTGGTATACTAACAATGGAATTTGATGGTGAGATTGTTGAATTTGATGTTTACAAAGCAATGAAACGCCCTGATCATGTTGAAAGAATTAATTTTGTTGATATTATAGATCCTTTAATTGATGAATATATTGAATCTAATTTTTCTTATGATCTTTTTAGGATCCTGAACTTTGCCACGAAGATAAAGAAAGGGAGTTTGAAAATATTAATTCAATTAATTCTAATTTATCTTTATTTTCCTCTGAAACTAAAATTTTACCTTCTGTTTTGCAGGCACCTGAGGTAGAATTGAAGCAATTACCGGAGCATTTGAAATATGTCTTTTTGGGCGAAAATGAAACTTTACCAGTGAGCATCTCAAGTAAATTATTCAAAGGAGAAGAGGAAGCTTTGGTAGAGATATTGCGCTCTCACAAAGAAGCCATAGGATGGACCATTGCCGACATTAAAGGATTAAGTCCCTCGACTTGCATGCATAAGATCAAAGTCGAAGAAGGAGCAAAGTCATCACGTGAAGAACAACGTCGATTAAATCCACTGATGATGGAAGTAGTAAAGAAAGAAATTCAGAAACTCCTTGACAATGACGTAATCTATCCAATTTCGGATAGTAATTGGGTAAGTCTGATTCATGTGGTTCCCAAGAAAATGGGAGTCACAGTGGTCGAAAATCAAGAAGGGAGTTAGTGCCAACAAGAGTTCAAAATGGATGGCGAGTTTGTATTGATTACAGGAAGTTGAACTCTCTTACTCGAAAAGATCATTTTCCTCTTCCTTTTATAGATAAAATGATTGAAAGATTAGCTGGGAAAACTCATTATTATTGTCTTAATGGTTTTTCATGTTTTTTCCAAATCCCAATGGCGCCAGAGGATTAAGAAAAAATGACTTTTGCTTGTCCCTTCGGTACATTTGCATATAGACAAATGCCCTTTGGTCTTTGTAACGCACCAGCCACCTTCCAAAGATGCATGCTAAGTATATTTTCTGACTATGTGGAGAAGGGCATCGAAGTCTTTATGGATGACTTCACGGTTTATGGTAACTCTTTTAATGAATGTCTTGATAATTTAACTAATGTGCTTAAAAGATGCTTAGAATATAACCTTATTTTGAATTATGAAAAATGTCATTTTATGGTTGATAAAGGGTTAATTTTAGGTCATATTGTTTCCTCAAAAGGGATTGCGGTTGATAAAGCTAAAACAGATGTTACACGCTCACTTCCTTACCCCACAATTGTGAGGGAAATTTGTTCTTTTCTTGGCCATGCAGGATTTTAGCGTAGGTTTATTAAGAACTTTTCGAAGATAGCACAACCTTTATGCAACTACTTCAAAAGGATCAAGACTTTGACTTTAATTCAAAATGCAAAGAGTCTTCCCATTCATTAAAGGAAAAGCTTATTTCAGCTCCAATTGTTTAGTTGTCAGATTGGAATCATCCCTTTGAACTTATGTGTGACGCATCAGACACTAGCGTTGGAGTCGTTCTCGGCCAAAAAATAGGGAAAGAGCCACATGTCATAGCCTACACGTCCCGAACTTTGGACTCGGCTCAGAAATATTATTGGACAACGGAAAAACTATAAGGTATTTGATGAGCAAAAAGGAAGTAAAACCAAGGCTTATCCGGTGGATCCTGCTTTTACAGGAATTTAACTTGGAAATTAAAGACAAAAAGGGATGCGAAAATCTGGTAGCAGATCACTTGAGTCGAATTCCCCTTTCCACATTCGAACCACCACCTAGAGAAGAATTTCTTGAAGAAAAACTGATGGTGGCGCAAAGCATAACTCCATGGTTTGCAGACATGGTTAATTATTTGGCCACAGGAAAACTCAAATCAAAATGGATCGGACCGTTTACAGTTAGTCAAGTATTTCCTCAAGGTGTTGTTGAAATTGAAGATAACTCAGGAGTACGATTTAAAGTTAATGGTCAAAGATTGAAGCCATATTATGAAAATGCTCTGGTTGGTCTAATCGAAGAAATCAATTTAGAGGAACCCACGCTTTGAAAAATCAGGTCGTCGAGCTAACGACGTTAAACAAAAGCACTTGATGGGAGGCAACCCATTTCGTTATATTTTTGTTTTTATTTTTGTTTTATTTTTTTTTTATTTTTTAGCGAAATTTATTTCATTCTATTTATTTTATTTTGATTAATTTTATTTTTTCCGAACAGATCTGAATTCCGATCGAATATTTAACGAAAAAAAAACAGTGCAGAAAAACTGACTTGGTTCGAACTGTGCAGAAAAATTAGAACAGAACAGTGCATCATCGGACAGTCTATTCTACAACATCTCGTCTCGACGTGGCCGTGATCGCCACTAGATTGGGGAGTATTTTTTTTCCTCTCTTTGTTTTTAAATTTGATATACGTTTTGGGACAAAACGGAATAAGTGAGGGGGGAAGGATAAACATGTGTCAAATTTTTCTTGACTTGTTTAATCGTTTGAAATTGAGTTATTCTGATGTTGATATATTGTAATCGTTGATTGCTAGTCTTGAATTTCGCTTTATACTCTTGCTTCCTTTCGGATTATGACCATGTTTTTTTATCGAATTTAGTTTGCATGATTGGTGATTGATATAGCTAGTGAATTTTTGTTGATTATTGATATTTCATGCTTTTGTCAATAGAGATGAACTTGACTCAATGCATATAAACTTTTCTTGTGAGATTTGAACCTAACGAGCATACATTTTCTTTCTTGCTCATTGTTTGACTTGTGTGTGCCGAACTAATTAGGATATTCTAGAACTTGTAATCACAATGCATATCGAGACTACATGTTGAAAGTAATGTTTTAATGTGATAGGGGCACCTAGGATAAACCCATTTTTCCTAAAAAAACCTACCCATTTATATATCTACTAGTGAACCACATTTAAGCCTATTTCCCTTTCTTTGTTTTTGCACCTCATAATTAAACTCGAATCCTTTTTTTTCTCTCTTTTCACACCCTTACCGAGACTTGAGATCTTGTATCATTGTTTTTCCATAAGAAAAAAAATTTCAATGTTTCAAAAAAAAAACAAGTTGCTCACTGTATCGAACAACAAAAAAAAGACCCTTTGTTCGAAAAAAAAGGGAAGGAAAAAAATCGATCGCTTCAATTGTATTTCATCTATTATTTTTCCTTGTTTTGTTTTTCATTGCACTTCATGTTAATTCGTGGATTGTTCTTAATTATTTTGATATCTTGTTTCGATATTTTAAATCTTTCTTTTCGGCCTTTCCCTACCCTAACCTAAGCCCTGTTACACCTTGTTTAAAGACCCCTTGATTATTGCATTGTGTTCATTTTTCGTGGTGGAGACTTGATTGAATTCCAAGCCTATGGTAATATTTTGGTTAGTTTCTGTTTGAGCGGTTCCATTTACCCCAAACACTTTGAGCGGATATGTGTGAATCTTTGTGAGGTATTGAGTCATGTTTCATTGAAGTTGGCAATTAATTGAGATATCTTGCCTACTTTAAATTTTCTTGGTTATGTCTTTGCTTGATTGTAACTTGAATTCAACAAATGTCATTGACTTAATTCGATTGGAAGTTTGAGGAATAAATTGAAATTGAAGATGACAACTTATGATTTTGATATGTTAATTGGATAATGCTTGAGGAGAAGCATTGAATAAGTGAGGGGGAATTTGATAAGTGTTTAATTTAGTTAATATTTTACTTTTAAATTATTCTTTAATCATTTATTTTTGTGGCTTATTTGTTCATTTTAATTCATTTTCTATACATGACGTAAGATTATGGAAATTGCACAAAAAAGACATAATTCTGCAGATTTTTATTTTCGGAATCAAAGCTGGCTGGAATTCGGATTTGGATTAAACTCAAATTTAGGATAATATTTTAAACATTATATTTTATCTTTTTATTTTAGTTTAAATAGTTTTTTAGTATTTTAATTAAGTTTTAGGATATTATTTTTATATTTTATCTTTATCTTTGTATTTTAGTTTAAATAGGTTTTAGTATTTTAATTAGGATTTAGAATATTATATTATTTTTTAGGTATTTTAGTTTAAATAGTTTTAAGTGTTTTAATTAGGATTTAAGATGTTTTAGCTTGTTTTTAGGATTTTGAAGGCTATAAATACCCTCTAAGGGAGAGCCTATAAACATATCTCTATCATTTGAGAATAAAATCTTCTTTTTCTCTCTAGCTTTCTCTCTATTTTTTACATACTTTTCTATAATGCTAAGTATGACTTTGGTTATGCTTAGTTAATTTTCTTTCAAGCCGAAGACTAAAGCGAATGCTCAATTCCAAACGTGAGAATTGTAAGGTACTGAAATTGCTTCAAATTTTCTCTCTGTTTTCTGAAACTTACTTTTCAAATCAAAACTATTTCGACATTGGTCCGGATATTGTTATGGTTAATGTTTGAAGAAGGATTTGCTTATTGAAGTATATTCAACTTCTCGAGAACACACTTAGCAAAATTGTTTGCTAAGAGGAAACTGAGATCGGAATCAGTTGTTGTTGAAACGACACAATCCGAGTTGGCAGGGAAGAATTGTTCTTGTAAGCTTACGTGAATCTTGAAGTAAAAATTTGTTTCGATGATCCGAGGAATTTGAGGCGAAGCTGAAGTCTGAGGCTGCTTTCACAATTAGTTTCTCTTTATCTTAATCTCTTTAATTTGTTTATTTAATTATTTTTTTATTTAATTATTATTTTTTATTTTAACCACAACTTTTAAAAAAATCCCCCTTTTATATTTATTACTATTAATATTTATTATTAAATTATTTTCTTTTTTTATTTTATTTTAATATATCTTTTCAACTTCATCTAGAATTCTATCTTTTTTCTAAAATCAAGAAAGAGTTTTATTAAATCAGAAACACCACAGTCCCTGTGGATCGACCATGCTTCTCTATACTACATTTTCATTTTTATTTATTAAGAAGCCATAAATTATTTTGATAGAAAAATGACAGTTATCATTGAGCTCATTCACCTCACTTCGGCTTCATGGGCATTACTCTCTCGAACCATCTCCAACTCATTGAGAACTTGTTGCATATCGTCTTTGAACCTGTCCTCCATAGACTCCAATTTATCAAGGCAGAACTCCACAGCACCCTGGGTCTCCTTGGCCTCATCCTTGGCTTTTTCAAGTCTCCCGACCCTCTTTTCCCATGAAGTTAAGATATGCTCCAACTTGATGAGCCTATCTGCATGGAAAGCCAAACCTTCGTACATTGTCAGTTCCTCTTCTTGTTCCTCATCAAGACTCTCCTCGTCTTCATGAGTGAACGTACTTTCTTACTCTAACATGCCTTGGGCTCCACCATCTAGCCTATCTACCTCGAGATCTCTTGGTGTGTTTTCACCGCCCCAAGCATTTCTTGCGAACTCATCATGGCATCCCCATGCTTGGACACCGACGATGCTCTCAAGCCCACCAGACTTTCTTCCCGTTTCCCACCATGGCGCTCTTTGCCTTTGCGTATGGAAACTCATTTTCTCTTATACTCAGAACAGTTTTGAAACTTCTGTCTATCACCCGTCATGTGATTTAAGCAGCCTGAGTCTACGATCCAATCATTCTCGTAGTTAATCTGTTCTGGTGTTGTTACTGTTAGAGCTAATTCTTCTTCTTACGTAGAAAATAACGCTTCAGCATTCCAACCAACTTCACTATTCTCCTTTGAGCTAGAAGTAGTAGTATTACTTTTAACATGCTTTTTCTTGGTCCAACAGTCTTTTTCCATGTGGTCTATCTTCTCGTAGTTGTAACACTTGCCATCGAACTTTCTACTATTACCGCGATTCTTGAAAGTTCCCCCTGAATGAGGACCTCCATTTCCTTGGTAATTTTTCACCTTGTTACCATCCTTTTTAGACCCACTACTAGTATACCATTGAAAAGTGCATATACTTTTGCTGGTGTAGAGCGCTTCCTCTTTACCCTTCAGCGAGACTCCTCCCATTTGCTTGGCCATGGCTTCTTGACCTGCAAGTAAATTTTCAAACTCAACAAGCGATAGTTGTGTCGGCCATCCCTGTATAGCGACAATAAACCCTTGATATTCAGGTCTCAAACCATGGACAATTATTATTTTTATCCCGGCTTCCCCAATAGCAGTTGTCGGATCTAATTCTGAAATTTCACGGCATGTCGACTTCACCTTGTGAAAGTATTGGGCAACCGCCATGTCGCGTTGCACCATTGATAGAAGTTCATTCTCGAGAAGTTGTAATTTTGTATCGTTCCTCTTCGAAAAGAGTGAACGAAGGTGTCACACGCTTCCTTCGGTGATTTAGCATCCCGAATATGCTCCAACATTTCTTCTTCTATTGTGGTTTTTAAAGCAAACATTGCTTTGCCTACTTTAATTTTCCACTTTCGCAAGACACCGTTAGCATCTTCCGTTGCGGGTTGTGTAACTTCACTACCACCGACAACCTCCTACAAGTCTTAAACTTGAAGGTAAGACTCTATACACGTTGCCCACGTGTTATAATTTTGGTTGTTGAGCTTCTTGATTTCTCCAACTACTTGAAGGTCACCCATCGTAACGGCAAGGCTTTGACTACACCGAACAAGCTTGAGTAACAAATGTGCAGAGTACTAAATTACTCTAAACACAAAGAAGCTCCACAAGGTTTGTAATAACCCCGACAATAATCTCAAGAAATATTTTCTAATGTGGAAGATCAGTTAAAACTGTAGCCACAGAGCATACTCGGAATTTCAAGAGATCTTATAACGTGGCTCTGATGCCAATTGTTGAATCAGAATAGAGTAAAAACTCTAATTGATCGAGAAGAAGAAAAATTCTCTTTAGAATAATCTCAGAAAATTACAAAAGTGAATAACTCTTAAGAAAGTTTTTAAATACTTATAATTAAGCTTTGATTGTTGGATGATAAACTCAAATACAAGTAGGGTATTTATAGGTTACAAGAAACAATCTAAACCACTCATTAAAATAACCACAAAATAATTTAAACCATTGAAATTAAAAATGAGAAAATACCTAATTTTTCACCTAACTAAATTGATGTAAGCAATGACATCAAAACTAAATTGATGTAAACAATGACATCAAATTAATTTAGGTGTGAACTTATTTAGTCTAATATTAACTTCTCAACAGAGTTTGAATTTTCTCTCGAGCAATAGGTTGTATAATCTCACAAAATTACAAAAGGGAATAACTCTTAAGAAAACTTTCAAATGCTTATAATTAAGCTTTGTTGGATGATGAAACTCAAATATAAGTAGGGTATTTATAGGTTACAAGAAATAATCTAAACCACTCATTAAAATAACCACAAAATAATTTAAATCATTGAAATTAAAAATGAGAAAATATCTATTTTTTTCACCTAACTAAATTGATGTAAGTAATGATAACAAAATTAAATCGTTGTAAATAATAACATTAAATTAATTTAGATGTGAATTTATTATGACTAATATTAACTTTTTAACCGAGTTTGAATTTTCTCTCGAGTAATGGATTGTCTAATCCTCATTAAATTTAATTAAAGCGCCTTGAATATTTGGCTCTAGATCATTAATGTTTTCTAGTCCCCTATCCAACATCAACGATGATTGTCTCGATCTAGCAGAATAATTAACGTCAGTATCATTACCTAGAGTGCCACTTGTCTGACCATCAGTAAGCTACGAAACCACTCTATTTTGAGACTCCAAATAGGATTGTTGATTGTCCATGCCTGCCTAAGAATTCCGGCCACCATTCTGCTCCTTCTTCGATGACTCTGTGTTCCAAATATCCTTAGAATTTTTTCCAGAATCCTGATCAGGGTAATTATCTGGATTTACCGAGGCCATTCTTATCTTGATACTGACCGTATATGATCTCTCGTTTGAAAATAGTGTGATGGACCTTGGGATATCAAAAGGACTTGCGATCCTTACTATCATCTTGGCAACTACCATATCGTCCTTGTTCCTAGTTGAGTCCTTGATGCAAACCAATGACCCCCATCGATTGGCTAGCCTTGTGAAAAAAGACTCATGCCAATAATTCAAAGGGACTACGATGAGATAATCGAACAGAAAGCCAGAGGAACTCCTTATTTCATAACCATATGATACAACCATTCTGACGCCAGATAGAATAGTTATTATCCTGCAGGCGTTCCAACAGATGATTCACAAGAGAAAATTCATCCAAAGAACCAGAGAAAATAAGTCTCTAGAGTTTAATAAAATATTATAAAATCAAAACCTCAAAATCAGTCCACAAGCCAGACTATTATAATCAAAAATCGTCTTTATTCGAATTTTACCAAAAATAGCAAAATCTCGAAAATCACTCTAAATTAAAATTCGAAATAAAACAAGCAATCTTCAAAAAATCCGACCTAAATCGGATTTAAATTGACTTCCTAATTGACAATCGAAATATTACCATAAATAGTAAAAAATATCTAAATCTAGTGATTCGGAGGGAAAAACGACAGAATTTGAGGTTGAAAAAAAGGTCACATGGAGCATAGCTCGATGTGGAGAGCGTGCACATCGAAAAGAACTTTCCGGATTGAGGTCTTATGCGCGATTCTGACACCTGTAGCCAAAGTTATAGTCAAAAGACTGAAACATACTCAAAACGACCCCAATGAGGAACATGTCACAATTAATTCCCGCCTTTACGCTGATATACCAATTCATGATATCTCAACGCCATCAAGATGCAATATGACAACTCAGCATATCGGTCTCGGATCCGCATTACATTCAAACCAATAAGACATTTCAACCTTCTTATTTGACCGAGTCTCTTTTAAGGCTTCTCCCGATGAGAAAGTAACGTTACATGAATTCCGCGCATATCCCCATCTTGTAACTGTGACATCAATTCCATTGTTAAAGAGAGCTCTCTGAACAAAGTCAATCTCAAAAGATGTTTTTATAATCCCTGTTAGGGAATACTTAATCCATTCCGACTCTTTTAAAGAAACATACATCATCTCTTCTTCTCCTCCTTCATTTGCAAATTCCTTCAGGGTTTCTTTACTTGTATATGAGTTGATCGACCTTTGATCTCTAACCAGAGCCTCTCGACCCTTGTTCTTCTTCATCTCACCTTCAGGAATCGATTTTGGTCCTTCAACTACTTTACTTGTAGGAGTTTTTCCTTTGCGAACCTTCTGGTATTTAACAATCCCAACTAATACTTTTCTCCCATCAATCCTCGATATGTCCACTTTCTTAATGGCATTAAGATCTGTTTCTTATGCGAATTGTACAGAGGCGATAGTAGACACTG
Source organism: Hibiscus syriacus (assembly GCF_006381635.1). Lineage (NCBI taxonomy): Eukaryota > Viridiplantae > Streptophyta > Magnoliopsida > Malvales > Malvaceae > Hibiscus > Hibiscus syriacus. Next base: position 6,098,000 of record NW_024062800.1, on the reverse strand, counting down.
CGTACCTTGGTTTGTTGTTGACAGACGGAATAAAAACCCTGATGACCTTTCTATGGTGGTTGAATAATTCCCAGAGTGTTCTAGAGATTCTCTTGCTCAAGTTATCGACGAAAATCGTCCAAACATCATCGGTGAAGGACAACCTTTCCACGACCTTTCACTTTTCCCTCCTCGTTCTGTATCAAATTTGACTTTAAGATATAAAGCATGAATACTTCTTCCACAAGAGTTCCAAGTATCAGGTAAGTTTCAGACGTGGCTCAAACATCACTAAGAATACATGTGTATTCATTTATTGATAAAATGAATTTTTGTTGATGGTACCAAATTTGACTCATCGACCGTTGATGGTTTATCTATTTTGGTTTGGATTGAGAGTCACGGTTAAGAAGAGAATGGTCATGGGCTGATATTTAAATTAAGAAGATAATGAGCATGATGACAAAGATGAAAGAGGGTCGGTCATGATAATGAGTGGTTCCTCCTATTTCCGGTCTTGATTGAGATATTTTTAGTAGGTTTTAGTGTGTGTTAGTTATAAGGTCGTAATAACTATTTGTAGGCCTATCATATTAGAAAGATTTGGTGATTAAACTTTGGATTTTGTCTTAACGTATAATGTGAGTCTGTCAGAGATATTTTTTACATGTTAGAAGATGTAGACTATTCATAGATTTTGATGGACGAAGAGGTTTCTAAAGATCATCTTTCGAAGGGATAAAAAGTTTATTGTTTACAAAGCTGAGATGGTGTGAAGGCATTAGCTTGTTACCTCAGCAAATTCAGTGTTTCGTAACAAGTTGGATAAGCTCACACAACTGCATACAAAACCAAGGCACCGTTGGACTTCATTGCCATACATACATATATTATATCAAACACCAACTAATCATAGTAGCAGTGAGAATATAAGCTAATAAAAGAAAAAATTTATTCATAGCATATTGGGTACAATAGATATAGTATATGTCCTGCTCTATGAAGAATTAAGTCGGACTCATTCCAGCATTGTGTAATCCCAAATCTGATCCATATTTAGACTTTTGGCTGGTCCATTTCCAACAATTGCAGGAAATTTCATCCTCCCTACTGCCATGGATCGGCAGAGCTTAAGGGTTCATGCAGCTGATATGATCATCATTAAGAATTTTCCAATGATTGTTGTTGAATCTTTTAGTTGCATAGTTTGACAGTGCAGGCCACAGCTTGTGCCCAGAATTTAAGCCTTGCTTTAACATCTTCTGGATGGTCACCTGTAATGTATGTATACGCACAAGAAAGGCGCTCAAGGTTAAAACCCATTCTCCATTTACAACTTGTGTGAGTTACTTTTAGAACAAATCAATCGAGGTAATAAAAAATAAAACTTGCAAGGACCAGAATTTAAGCCTTGCTTTAACATCTTCTGGTTTTCTACTCCTATAGCCTGTTTGAATTTGTTTCTAGATGTTTTGTTTGAATCACGATATGATCATAATAACATCTGTTATATCCACAATTGCGGCAGCCATGAGCCACCATAATTTAAATTCCCGCCTATAGCCTAAAATTGAATCGAATCCCCTTAGATGTTTCTTTTCTCACTAAACCCAGATTTCATCTAGCAAAAAAGGGCAAGAAACCAGAGCTCATCATCACTGAAATTCCTAATAAAAACGAGATCTGATGGAAAATGGAATGAAACATAAAAAAGGAAAATAAGGTAAGAAAAAGAAATGACAAACCAGGAATAGAGATCTTCCAATTGGCGAGGGTTGAGTTAGTAGGAGACATAGAGTAACACAACTCAAGCGCAGGTAAGGTGTTGCAAAGCTCGGGAATTTCGTCGTAGCTGAAGCCAAACCCCAGATCTAAACACCCCTTTAGTTCATCTAGGTCTTCTCCGGTCAAGCTCTTTGTCTTCTTCAGTTCATCCACCGCCTCCAGCAATACCTCATTCTTCTTATTCTTCTTAGTGCTCATCATATCAGGGTTGCTCTTATTGCTACCTTCATCTTCTTGATCCATCTTTACCAAATCTAGACGTTTAACAAAGTTATCGGAGTTTATGGTGGAAACCCATGATTGTGTTTGGGAAGAAAATCCTACCATGTCGCTCCAGTTCCGCTTTCTAGCTTTTCCTGCAATAAACCCAACGATTTGTTTAGTCCGGCAAACGGGTACAGTTTCGTAGATTTTGTATTGTATTCGTTCTAATTAGAGTGGGGATGGGTATAATTTTAGCGGGTAGTGGGAGGGTGTGGATTTATAAAATGATACCCGTCGTGAGTGGTGGGTGGGTAATGGGTTTAAGACATTACCCGCATCCGCCTACCCCACATCCGCCCACCCAGCTAAATATCTATTAAATTTTGGACTATTATGAATTTAAGTGTAATTTTAGAGACTAATTTATAAATTTTAATATTGTATAATATATAACATATAATTTATCCAAATATTAAGGAAATTTAGTCTTTAATCTGGTCTTTAATTAGGGAAATATTCAGTTCTTTGATTAAACATATAATCTCAATGACCACGTCACTTTTCATATTCTTTAGCCCATGATGTCCATCCAAACACAAATTAGTCGTACTATAAGCATTAACATCAAAAGCAGCAGTTTCCATGTTCTTTAGCCCCTCAAAACCCATATTAGGCGCACTATAAGCATTAACATCGAAAGCAACACACAATTCAGCTCTGCGACTACATGTTCCCTACAATTTGTCTCCATAACATTCGTAGAGCTACTCCTCTGACAAATTGAAGCATGCGCTGCTACCCTAGCACGAACTGTCTGGGAACCAACTCCAACATCCCATTAGTTTACTGTCAGGCGGGTCTAGATGGGTATGTCGCTAGTGGATAGTAGGTGTGGGGATGAATTTGAAAATATACCTGCGTAGGCGGGTGTAGATTTAAAAATTTGTACCCATCATGGGTGATATACGAGTGGTTGATTGAAAAATATTAGGTAGATATAAAGATGAGGAAAGGGGTATACGCAAATCTAAGTATACGGGCATATAAAGTTGTGCGATTATCTGTGATTTCTTTTTCAACTTATTATTATTATTATTATAGATTATAAGATATAGAGAGAGACAATCATTGTACTTAGTTAACCAAATAATTATTTTTAATAGAAATAACAACAAAATACTCTTCGAAATGACGTGAATTATATGACAGTATGATGGTAAGTTTTAAAGAAAGAATTTTAAAATTTATTGGGTAAAATATATAAATTAGATGATTTATAAAATATAAAATATATTATATTAAAATTTTATTTTAATTATTTTTTTAATTTTAAAATTATAAAATTAATATTAAAATATTATTTTATTATAAAATATTATTACATGATAGTAGTCCTAACTATTATTAAGTTGATGACATAACATATTAAACTAATAGATATAGTAATGTTTCATTTGATTCTTCATTTATATTTAAAATTTTATTTTAAAATTTTTAAATAATAATTTTAATTATAATTAAAAACTAAATAAATATTATTCATTAATTAATTTAATGTGACATCTCATCTGATTCAGTTGCAGTTAACAATAATTAACATTATGATATCTATTTTTGTATTGGAATAAAAAAATTAATATTCATTGTATAATTTTTAAAATTTTAATGAATAAATAATTAAATTATTTTAATAATTATTTGTGTATTTTATCTAAATTTAAAAAGATTAAGTCTCGGGTTACGAATGTGGTGAGTATTGGTTGTGACAGCTGTAGATGGTGGGGTGGGGACCGCAATGAAAAGGAAATAGAAAAGGCAGGGCCTACCACGTGTCCCTTCATTTACTCATTCAACATTTAAACGTGTACGTATTCGAGCGGCGATTTGGACACCTTTTCGTCATAATATCTCTTTTGTTCGTGAAGTAGCACCCTTTCGATTAAGGTGATTTAAAGATGTATTTTTGGGATGTATTTTATCTGAATTTATGTTTATTGGGATGTCAAACGTGTAAAGCGTATACTTGGGGATTCATTTTCACGGGATTCTACTGAGTCGGATGTCACGGGGGTAAGATGCATTCTCGGGGATGCGCCTTTCATTAAAGTAAAGGCTTGCATCCCACACCACCTGAGTGGGTCATTAAAGATTTGGATGTCAATTGTACCTCTTATTTGTTTGTTATTATTGAGTGGCATCCAGTTGATCGCGTGTTCCGTTAGTTTGGTTGTACGTAATATATTCCTGGAGCACCTAAGAATTTAGACGACATGCATAACATTGATAGACGAGGCAAGAAAGATGTTAACTGGGTGGTGAGACACATAGATTGGATTGCGCTTTGGGAGAACCGATATGCATAGTTGGCCCCTCGATAATTTTACGCTGAAACTGGTCATATGGTTACGGATAACTATATGGAATGGTTTAATGAAAATGGAAAGTCGTTTCTACTTTCGACGGAAGCACTAGGGGTTAACATTCCTAGGCACCGAGAGAGACGTCCACCGTCTCAATATCATCGTCCCCCAACTCGTGGACGGAGAGAAGGCACTACCGGTTCTGCATCAGTCCCACCACAACATCCCTATCAACCGATGATGATGCCCAACCCTTCAGTTCAGATGCCATCTCCTCAAGGGTATATGTCCAGCCCACCAGTTTATATGCCATCTCCGCAGGGTTACATTCCTAGCCCTCAGGGTTACATTCCTTGCCCGCCAAGTTACATGCCTAGCCCGCAGGGTTTTATGACACCATATGGAGGTGCATATACGACTATGTTTAATGATCCAACATATGGTTCATATGCATCTTATTTGGATGGTGGTCCTTCTCCACAGACACCTCAATCTCCATATGGATCACAGACATCGATGCCAATATTTTCACACTTTTCTCAATTTTCTATGAGCGGTGGGATTGTTAGTAGCACTCCTCCAGGGTCATTATTTTATACAGGCCCTTTAGTATCTTCTACAACACCAGCAGGAGAAAATGCCGATGATGATGATGATAGTGAAGATGAGGAGGCTGAAGAACAAGTTCCACGAAGAAATCCTCAGCGAAATAGACAACCACCGCTATGTGGAACTCATTCGAGAAGACGACATCGATTATCCAGTTGTATTTAAATGTTATTTAAATAGTTATATTTCATAAATTTATGTAATTTGGTTATGTTATATAAATGTTTCATGGTTGTTAGAACAATATTTTTAATGTTATTTTTATTCAAAATTAACATTAATTGTTTTTAATATACAAATTATAGTATTCGAAATTTAAAATTAAAATACAAATTATGGTATTCGAAATTTATCATTAAATTCAACTTAATATTCCAATTGTATTCAAAATTAAAAGTTATATTCCAATTATAGTTCACAGTACTTAAATTTAAATTAAATTTATCCATACGTATGATTTTATCCTTAACATATAAATTAAAACATATACATTAAAACTAACTTATCACTTCATATTTATTCGTAAAAACATGTCGATGCTCATTCCATACAATTTCAATGTCACAACCAACTTATCACTTCACATTTATTCAATTTATCCATAACATTTTATCCAATATATTCAAACAACCAATTGATCACTTCACATTTATTCAATTTATTCATAACATTTTATCCAATTTATTCAAACTTCACATAACGTTTTAATTTAAGTTATGAACTTAAATTTATCCATATGTATAATTTTATCCTTAACTTGCTGAACTTCCAAAAAGAACTTAAATTTTGGTTATAATTTACCTGATTTCACCATCCATCTATAGTTCCCCGGGGAACATGAGTGACATAATAGGGCAACAATAACATATTCTCTGACAAAATAATAGAAGACGCCCCCCGGAACGCGCTTTCACCACTTTGCCAAGTCCCCTTAGAAATAATAGGTACTAATATGAATAGTTCTCCGGGGGACATGAGTGACATAATAGGGCAATGATAACATATTCTTTGATAAAATAATGGAAGGCGCGCCCCCGGGAACGCGCTTTCACCACTTTGCCAAGTCCCCTCAAAAATAATAGGTACTGATATAAATAGTTCCCCGGGGGACATGAGTGGCATAATAGGGCAATGATAACATATTCTCTGACATAATAATGAAAGGCGTGCCCTCGGGAACGTGCTTTCACCACTTTGCCAAGTCCCCTCAGAAATAATAGGTGCTGACATGAATAGTTCACCGGGGGATATGAGTGACATAATAGGACAATGATAACATATTCTCTGACAAAATAATGGAATGTGCGCCCCCGGGAACGCGCTTTCACCACTTTGCCAAGTCCCATCAGAAATAATAGGTATTGACATGAATAGTTCTCCGGGGGATATGAGTGGCATAATAGGGCAATGATAACATATTCTCTGAAAAAATAATGGAAGGCGCGCCCTAGGGAACGCGTTTTCACCACTTTGGGTACTGACATAAATAGTACCTCCGAGGGACATGAGTGACATAATAGGGCAATGATAACATATTATCTGACAAAATAATGGAAGGCACTCCCCCAGGAACGCGCCTTCACGTGAATAGTACCCCGATTATAGACACTATTATATGCAACGTATTATGGACTTTCAAAACAAACTTCAGTTCACAAGCTTTCATATTCACAAACTCAAAATTTCACAAAACTTTCTCTGAAAATGAGTCGTCTTTCTGCTGTTGTTTTATATGATAGAGAAATTAAGGAAGCTGAAGAGGGGGTTGTTTTTAAGTCAGATCATTATATCCCCTTAACCTTGAAGAGAAACATCACTCTTGAGGAGTTAATCAAAAAAAATTTGTTAAAGATTCGCGTAGCTGGCCGGAGAAGACTATCTTCACTTCAGTATAGATTTCCTACTGAACTTTTTCCACTCACGTATAAATCATTTCAGCTTTCCAATGATGATGATGTTTCTATGATGGTTGATGCTCATATGAGGAGTTCACAATCTCTTATTGAAATGTATGCCACTTTTATTGAGGTTCGTGCTTCTCTTGGTCTCTCATATTCCTCTCACTTTGGCATTGCATATCAAGCTGATCAAGTTGATAGCCCAACGCAACTGATCTGTAATGATTTCACATCATTAATGGTGGATCTAACGCTAGATGCTATGCTATCAAGTTCAATAGGAAGACATTCATCAACAACTGCTTATGATCTCAACCCACGTGGCTTTACCAGTAATCCATATGGCAATATCTCTTCTACTTAAAGGGGCAGACATTCATCTGCTAATGTTTTCGACTTACATATGAAAATGCCATCAAGACGTCAGTCTATTTACATCCCACATAATACAATGACCTCAAGTTCAAGGGGAGGACACGCAAGAGGGAACTTATTTGACCTCAACATTGGATTATCGGAGGAACCCTCATCTCCACCAGAAGAACCTTTTCGGGAGCCAGGTGCAGATGGTGCTGAAACGGGATTATTCGTTGAACCTGACTCACCACAGTTTAACATACATTCTGATTATGATGAGGACGAAGTTCCGATAAATACAACACCAGTCGAACTTCCTGCACATATGTATGGGGCTGATTATGACATAATGTACGAGCCTAAATTTCCGGACCTTCATGATGTTATCAACTATGGACTTTAGTTATCAGTCAATGACAGTGATTTACATATTGGAATGGAGTTCGCATCGAAGGAGGAAGCAATGATGGCAATAAAGAGTTACAATATTTGTAACTTAGTTTAGTTCCGAGCTGATCGATCTACCACAGAAAAATATGTCTGCTACTGCGTCCAACATGGCAACGGATGTCAATAGATGACCCGTGTATCAAAGAGGAAAAACAACTTATGGGAACTAACCAGTTACAACGGTCCTCATACGTGTTGTGCAAGAGGTATAAACCAGGATCATCCCAACTTGGACTCCATGCCAAGAAATCATGTCCATTGTGAAGCAAAGCTCTAATATAGTTGTTGTAGTGTTGATTTCTGCTATACAATCATAATATGGGTATACCGTCTCCTATAAAAAAGCTTGGTTGGCAAAACAAAATGTCATTTGTAAACTTCATGGCGAATGGGATTCCTCTTACAACGAGCTGCCCAGTTGGTTTCATGTTGTGCAAAGACTCAATCCCGAGATAATTGTTGAGTTTGAAACTCAATATCATTACGTGAATGATCGAATGGTTCGCGATCGCTGCCAATTCTACCGTGTCTTTTGGACTTACCCTCAGTGTATTAATGCAGTCAAGTACTGTAAACCAGTTGTCCAAATTGATGGTACTTTCTTGTATGGGAAATACAAGCAAGTTTTATTATTGGTTGTGGTCCAAGATGGAAATCGCAATATTCTTCCTGTTGCGTTTGCCCTCGTTCAAGGAGAAGACACTGAGTCCTGGGCTTTTTTCCTTAAAAATTTACGTTTACATGTTGTCACCAGGGAACGAGTATGCATTATTTCAGACCGAGGAGTCGGGATTAAAGCAGCAATGCAGTCTTTGGGTATAATGTATAGACCTCCACATGTTTAACATCGTTATTGTGTCTGTCATATTGCTGCAAACTATTACGGTAAATACAAGAAGAACGATGAACGTCAGTTAGTCGTGTGATGGGTATGCTACCTTTTCCTAATTTTTCTATCATTTTCGTATTACTTATTTATACTTCATATTAACTATTACATATTCCTAATGGCTTAGGTTACGAACTCTTACCTCAAAGGTTTAAGTCTATGCTACAATAGCTGTTTGGCAAAAATAAGAAGGGGTGCGAGTACATTATGGACATCAGCAAATAAATATGGACAAATGCGTATGACGGGTGGTATCGCTATGGTCATATGACAACCAACTTGGCTAAAGCAATAAATTCAACCTTAAAGGGGGCACGTCATTTACCAGTCACGACGTTGGTCAAAATGACTTATTTTCGTTTGGGTCAACTCTTTGCAAAGCTCGGTGGACAAGCTCTTACTTGGATGCAAAACGACCATATTTACCACCCAAGACTAGTAGTTGATTTACAAAAAAAAAAGTGGTTGCATTAAATGGGATGTTGGTTACAAATTTTTCTCACACTCGTGAATTGTTTCGTGTAACCAAAATGCCATGTCCGCTGCAAAGGATTGAAGCTAACTCTTTCAGAGTTAATCTGCAAGAGAGGTGGTGCGATTGTGGTTTCTTTCAAGCACTCATGCTCTCATGTCATTGCAGCTTGCTCACATTCGTATTTGGACTACAAAAATTATGTTGATCCTGTATACCAACTTTCACAAGTATTCAAGGTATATGAATTTGAGTTTCCGCCCATAGGAAACGAAAGAGACCCAAATGAGATTCAAACTTGTCTTACAATTGTACCAGATCCATTGCTATTGAGGGAATCAGGTCGTCCAAAATATACTAGAATACATTGTGATATGAATATTCGGGAGAAGTCAATAAAACAAAAATGATGTGGGCATTGTAGAAACATCGGGCACAATAGAAAAAAATGTTCAGCTCTGTTATCATCACATAACCGTTAACCCTTATGTAATTAATATTCTATTTAAATCAATATTTTTGTTTCTAATATTTAAATGTAATTGCATTTTCTATAATTTCTCAATGTATGTAAACCTAAATATTTAAAAAAAAATTATTTTATGATAATTATTTAATATAATAATTAATATTATTTATTATAAAAATTTAATTATTAATTTTAAAATATTATAATAATTCCACCTTCTAAGTAGAGAAAAAAATATTAAATTAAACAAATTAAAAGTTATAAAAAAATTTATGTATACGATGACACATTTCATGCTCTGATTGGATGATTAAATTTATTAAATTAAATGAAAAGTAAGACTAAATTGATAAAATATGTAAGTATTGAAGATTAAATGTGTAATTATACTAATTTTATTAACTTATGCATCAATATTTGTGTTAAATATTGATAATAAATGACTAGATTGATAACATTTAAATAATTAAGTGATAAAATTAATAGATCGTTAATCAAAATAAAAAAATAATAAATATATAACCATACATGTAATATTATATTTTCATACATTTTTCCTATAACTACAATAAGATCAAAGCTGGTTTTCATCTATTATTTCATCTGATTAATGTCGCATGGAATGAGTGAATGCCAAAGTCCCTGAAACATATAACACTAAAACCTAAATTCACTCTACATTTAACACACATTTAAAAAATACATTCGACAATTCTTAAATTATAACCGAAAGACTTTACATAATATATTAATAATTTATAATAATAATAAAAATAAAATCTTTATTGTTAAAAAAATATCAGCGTGTCATTCGACTCAGTAGAACCTATATAAAGCGCATCCCCGGGGATGCGCCTTACACGCGTGGCATCCCAGTCAGCATAAACCCAGGTAAAGCGCATCCTCGAGGATGCACCTTTGTGCCACTTCAGCCGAAAGGGTGCTCCTTCGGAAAATATTGGTCAAAGGATATTAGAAAGAGAGAATTTTGATTAAAAGATGTCAGTTTAGTCAAATCACCTATTCGAGTGGACCCTTTAAATTTTGTCCACTCCTCCTTAGTCCTCACTTTTTGTAAGTAATAACATAACAATAAAAGGCTTAAATATAAAATAAGTACCCAAACTATAGTGTTTTTCACGAATAATTCCTAAATTATTTTTTGAATTATCTCGGTGACTAACGTTACAAACGTTACCACTTTAGGTGCCCGGACCGTCAACGGCGTTAATTTCCTCTGTTAAGTGACACATGTCACAATATGGTAATTTTGAAATTTATATTTTAAAAAAAATTAAAAAAGTATTATATCTATAAAAAATCCTAATTTCTCTTTAATTACAAAAAACCCCAAACCCCCTAAAACCCCCAAATCAACCTAACCTGTCACTTCCACCATTTCCAACAACAACCACCATCGTTGATATAGTCTCTTTCATCCTAGGGTTCACAGGGTATAAATCATCGATTTACCGTTGATTGATTACAATTTCATAGGGATTTTGGTCGTCGGGGGGAGGCGAGGTCGAATAGAGCTTCGTCGGCGGCAAAGGGTGGTGACTGGCGTGGGTTTAGGGATTGAAATGAGGATTTTCAAAGTTTTTAGGTTATTTTGAAATTTCTCTATTTTTTAAATAAATTTTTTAAAAAAGTATCATATTATGACACGTGTTATAGAGAAAATTAACAACGTTGACAGTACGAACATCTAAAGTAGTAATGTTTGTAATGTTAGACACCGTAATTATTTAAAATTAATTTAGACACATATTCGTAAAAATCATTATAAAATTATTTTTTCGACAGACATAATAACACTTGCGTTCCTATATCTAGGCCCAATACAAAAACCAATATCCCCTGCTAGTAATAGATTAAAATATGTTTATTTTTACAGTAAACTACACATTTAGTATCTTACTATTATTCTGTTTTGGTGTTTAGATTTTATTTTATTCAAAATCATACTTAATATATAGTTTAAGTTTTATTTTGGTATCCTGCTATAAAAAATTAATAAAACTACTAATGTGGCATATTTTTTATTTTTATTGATAACAAGATATTATCTTATGGTGACACATCAACAACATAATTAAGTGTTTAATAACGGCTACAAAATGAAACCTAAACTAATCATTAAGTATGATATTGAAAAAAAATAAAGTTTTGGCATCAAAATGGATCAAAATAATAGTTTTGACTCTAAATGTGTAGAATACCCTTATTTTTAATAATAATTTAAAATTTAAACCTTTATTTAAAAATATGTTTATTCAATATTTTATTATTAAATATGTTTATTAAAATGTGTTTACTAGATAACACTATTTTTATTTAACTTTTTTACTTTTTCGCATTATTGCATTAAATATTTTAATTACATTAGTTTCTTAATTACATTACTTGTGTTTCAACATTAATTAATATTTACTTACAGTATATATATATATATATATATATATATATATATATATATATGTTAAATATGTTAGTATTTTGTTTTTTATGAAACTATAACCAAATAAAAATTTTCCGGCTTCAGTTTTTAGTTTTAATTTCATTAATTGATTTATAATTTTTTTTAAATCTTTAAAATTTGATAGTTTTCTTTAATTTTAAGATTAACTATGTAGATAATATTTTTAAATGTATTTTTTTAGAAAAAATGGATATTGTTTTTATAACTTAATTTTAGATAAATAAAATTTATTTCTTCTTCTCGTCATTTTCCAAAAATTTCATGTTATTGCAATGTTGAAGCTCATAGATAAATCATAAGTTTCCCACATGACTAATTATTTCATAAATAAATATGTGTATGCAACCAGCTATGTAGCACAACACAAGCAAATCAAATACATAGCAAAAATCTAGTAGACCTAACAACATATGGCTACTCCAATAACCCAAAATGTCGATCTTACAATTATTGGTGGCGCTTCCACAAAGTTGGCTTCAATGACTTTCTTTGTAATTTTGAAAAATTATTCACAGAATAATCATGAAGTTACAATAAAGACAATAAAGTTGTTGTGGTTGCAAGCTACATATTTGAATCAAAACAATTGAAATTGTTCCATCAACTTATAAAATATACTATCGACATATCAACTTCAATGAACTTGAGCAAACAATCCAAACATTATTCTCACTTTAATTTTGAAGTAGTCTCAAACTTGAACAAACCACACCCGTAGCAGCTCCTAAAAAATCAATAGCACGCGTAATCATCCTAAGAATTAAGTCTCGAAGTCATTGAACTATGAAAGGTTGAGTGCCCAAGATATTAGAGTAAACCATCCCCATTCACCTTTACTGTTAATGATATCAAAACATGAATTGAAACAATGAAGCAAAACTAGCACTGATCGAGACCATTGAGCACGATTTTCATTAGAAGCCCTGAAAATTAAAAAAAAAAATGTTCAATTAGAAATTAGAAATTCTAAAATTCCAAATCAAAGCAACATATCCAAAAGCATAAAATAAATTTATATTCTAAACCACGAAAATAAACAATACTCAAATCACCATTTGGGGTAAAAACTAAAAAATAATACAAATTTACATACTAAACTAAGGAGTAAAACTTAAAAAAATACAAATTTACATACTAAACTGTGAAAACAAACAATAACCAAATCACCATTTGGAGTAAAAACTAAAAAAATAAATCAAATTTACATACTAAACTGTGAAAACAAACAATACCCAAATAACCATTTGGAGTAAAAACTGAAAAAAAAATACAAATTTACATACTAAACTGTGAAAACAAACAATACCAGAATCACCATTCACTACAACAAATTTGTTATGTAGCGGCGTTTGGAGAGTAAATGCCATAATATTTTGGAATATAGCGGCGTTTATAGTCCAAACGCCGCCAAATAATACTTTAGCGGCATTTTTCCAACAAACGCCAGTATAGAGTTGTTTATAGTGGCGTTTTATCAACAAACGCCGTAAAAGAGTAGTCATTTAGCGGCGTTTTTATACAAATGCCGCTATAGAGTAGTAATGGTGCAACATTTTTTTATAAACGCCGCAATATGGTTCTTTATAGTGGCGATTTAAAAAAGCGCTACAATATGCTTCATCAATATGTGATACTTTAGCGGCGTTTTTTTATACAAATGCCGCAATATAGTAGACATATAATGGCTTTTTTCCAACAAACGCCGCAATAGAGAAGAAATTTTGCGGCGTTTTAGGCCAAACACCGCAATATAGTGGTAATTTAGCGGCGTTTATACCACAAACGCTATAATAGAGTGATAAATTAGCGACATTTATACCTCAAACGCCGCAATAGATAATACTTTAGCATCGTTTTTAGACAAATGCCACAATAGTGTTAATCAATAGTGGCATTTTTTTTGGATAAACGCCGCAAAAAATATGTGATATAGTGGTGTTTTTTAAAAACGCCGCAAATGTTAAATATATGATCCTCCCTTTTCTCCTACCTGAACTCTAAAATCATTTAAACTCTTCTTCCCTCAAAGCTTCTTCTCTGGTACAACAACAAGCTGATCACGATTCCAAGCGACGTTGTCTTTTGAATGTCCCGACGACCAAATCAGCCCTCTAACCGACGAACTATAACTCAATTGCACGGTTTGATCCCTCTTATCACTAATGATATTTTTCATTTTCATTTTTGTTGTTATTCTGAAAATAGGGAAAACCCAGAAAGCTAACGTATTGGAGAAAAAAAGGAGCAGGTGTTGCCTTGAGTAAGAGAAATTATCTTAGGAATATCTACGTGGCGTATTTGCTCTGACGATGGATCAAATTATCGTTGGGAGGCTATCGGTTCGGTCTCGCCGGTGAAACTCGATGATGACCCGAAAGGAACTTCTATTGCTCCATACCCTTTCATGGCCGATCTCCTACTTGAAGGTAATAATCTATAAATCTTTAAGCCGCTATATACTGTTTTTCTATGGTCACTAAAATTTCATAGATCGTTCGCATGTAGGATCTTCAAAGCTTATTGAGAATGATGATAGAGGAGTGAATAAATACCCGATGTTTAGAACCGAATTTGGTAACTTTGTGGCGTTGAAAGAATGTTCAATTGCAAAAGCAGTATCTATCCTCAATAAAGACGACGTTGCCTATACTGTTACTCCAAGTAAACGTTTATATCATCTATTTAAATTTATTTTAATGTTTGATTCAGTTCCTAAGCCACCTCCAATCAAGTTTCATAGTGTAGGTGGAAGGTCGTTATCTGTTTCAAGTGAAGGAATGAAGCGCGCAAAGAGTCTTCTTGGTGAACCGGAGGTAGGGGATTTATTTGGTGAAATGGATGAAGAGTTTCTCCATATAGAGTTTACAGGGAGGAAAAACTTAACAATGCATCGTCAAACAAGGAAAACAACTTTCCTACTTCCTTTCCCCACGAAGGAGCACAACTAAATATATTCTAGTGAACAATATGATGAAGACTGCTTATGCATAACTTTAATGTTTCTAAATTTTAATGTATTTTGTTGTTAAGTATATTTATGCATAACTTATGGCTTAATTGAAATGTATGGTTGTTGGTAATTAGGTTAAACTACAAGATAGTAAATTTATGTTATGTAGAGCATAAATTAAATATTAAAAAAATGTTAATCTTATATAAATCAATGTATTTAGCAGTGTTTGTATAAAAAAACGCCGCTATATAACTCACATTTTGAGCCGTTTATATAAAAAACTGCCGCAATAAGTTCATATATAGTGTCTTTTTTACAACAAACGCAACAATAGGTTCAACCATACATTTAATTTAATGTTTATCAATTTCAATTTATTTTGTTGTTAGGTTTTATTCTGCATAAATTGTGGCTTAATTAAAATGTATGATTGTTGTTAATTAGATAAAACTACATATATAAGTCAATTTTGTTGATGTAGAGTAGAAATGAAATATGTAAAATCATTTAATTTTATCAAAATAAAGGTAATTAGTAGCTTTTATATCCAAAAACGTCGCTATAGATTAGCACTGTAGAGGCGTTTTAATACAAACGCCGCAAAAGAGTTAGATATTAGCGGCGTTTTCATAGAAATGCCACTAACTTTAGATATATAGCGGAGTTTTTTCAATAAGCGTCGCAATAGATTAGTACTTTAGTGGTGTTTTTATAAAAACATCGTAATAGGGTTCACATATAGCGGCATTTTAGTAACAAACGCCGCAAATGATTCGTACTTTAGTGGCGTTTTGACAAAAAATGCCGCAAATGTTTTTAACATTAGTTGCGTTTTTAATTAAAAAGGCCGCAATTGGTCACCCTTCAGTGGCGTTTGTATTGTTAAATGCCGCGAAGTCAGTTTTAATTCTCCTCTAGCCCTAGCCATTTTTCCATCACAATTTTCCTTTCCCTCCCGTCGATTACAGCAACCATCTCCTTCACTGCGCCCAGCCTCCTTCGCCTCCAACGTCGTTGCTTCCAACACCATTCTTCGGTCGATAACTAAAATCCCAAATCCAACTCAGCTTGTTCTTAACCCTTCTTCTCGTGTTTCCCTTCGATTTCTCTCTGATTTAAGACTCGGAACAAAATTTTGAGACGAAAATGAGAAGGTTTTCGCGATACCCAAGTTAGGCTTTCTTTGTCTTCATTCGTGTGCCCTCTTAGTAGTGTTTATAACTTCTTTCTTGTTTTGGTTGAGTTGTTTATAAGCTTTTCACGATACCCAACTTCTTTTGAGTAGTATTTATGATTTCCTTGAAACTATATGGGATTTGGTTGAAGATGAGATGCGTAAAAACTCGTAAATAGCTCTTGGTATAAAAGGTTACTTTGGGTTTCAACCTTTGATGCTAATTGAGATCGTTGTGCATGTTTTTAATTTTTGTAAATTTTACAGATACAAATTGCTGCATCTGGTCTGCAACTTGCTATGCTCTGCTCTTCTCTCTACTGTTATGGTTTTGCTTAACTTGCTCATTTATTACTCTATTTATGCTTAATGAAATTGTTATAAAGCTATAATGAATTTTGTTTTCTATTCAATTTGATATTTCCAAATGATTTGTTAAGTAAATCATATGCGGCTTTCGTGTAAGAAACTTGTATGCTGCTTTTATGAAATCTGATATCCTTTCATTCAATGTTGAGATTGATTGGTTGTTTAAATGGGATCATCTAATGTGGTTATTGTTAAACTGTTGTATTTGTTATTTGTTTGTTTCCATTAAGAGCTTTTACATATGGCTTGAATCAGTTAATATTGATTACATATTCAAGGAATGTCCAATTTTTGGCTTTCCATTTGCCTTGTCAATGGAATTATGTTGTTGTAGGTTCATTCTATATAAATTCCTTTTCACATAAGCAAATCCATGTATCTTGAAAAATTGTAATATAATGTACGACTTGTATAACATATTAACATATGGTTAGTTTTTTTATCAACATAAAATTAGCTAACAAGAAAATGAGTATTAATTAAACTGACAAGGTTATATGATAAGGTTGATTTCTTTTCATTCAGTTATGCTTTTTTGATGTGTTTTTCCATTTTTGCTGCTTGGAACTTAAATGATTTAAATTTTACAGTCCGGTTTTGGGACTGTCTCGGATTCTTTTGGATGGTCTCTGAGTGTAGGTAGTGAATGTTTGGAGTAAATTTTGGCAGATATCTGTAAGACAATTGACCTTGAATTTTGTTGTTTCATCTTATTGGCATAATCCATCATTTTCAATGCTCCATTCCTCACGTTTGTTCTTCCTTATTGGGGTAGGCTTTTGGTGCTCAGAGTGGAATTTCATGTCAATTTGTGGTTTTTAAGATAAAATGTTCCCCTTTGTAGAGTTTGTTGTAAAGAAGATCAGTTGATGTGGTTTTGTCATGATGACAATGATGGTATGATGATATGGTTCTTTAAAGCAATATTTTTTTATTTGTTTTATTTTCTTTATGATTATACATGCTCAAACACTTGTACAATTGTATTCGAATTAGGGTAAAAGGAGAGCATCAAATTCACAAGATTTATTGTGCCATGAAATTGCATAAACCTTTGGAATGAGGATGATTCAACTAATATCATATAGTGGAAATTAGAATTCAAAGATTTTATGATGATGATTGCAAATTGTTGAAAATTGTTTCGGATGATTATGTTAGCCTTTTCTGTTGCTTGATAATTGAAGCAGTAGTTTAAGGAAGTTTTTATGTTGTTTGTTTGTCGGGTTTGTATATTGTGACCGATAAGGTGAGCTGCTATAATTGTTACAGTAAGAACACTTTGCCTGGGGTTAGTTTATTTAAAAAAAAAATCTTATTTCCTTGTTGAGTAACAACTGAACCATTGCATTGCCATTTGATTGTTGATGCTCATATGATGTATTCGATTATTATATATCGTTGTGTGCATTGCCATTTGTGACAGGTCTTTTTCCTGTCCCAACAAGAGCATCGCATTCGCAAGTAGTTCCTTAGGATTTTAAGCATCGCATTTGCAAGTAGTTCCATAACAAGAGCATCGTTGTGTTCTACTTCCAACCTTTTTGGTATTTAACTCTCCATTATTGTTTTTCTTTCAGTTTTCTTCGTTTATTCTATTTTATTTGTTTATTCTGTTTATTGTCCAATAACATAATATTCTTGTAATGTCTTCTAGTATTTGCTCGAGTTTGGCATTGTGATTGATATGCAAAATCATGGTTTGCACTGAAGAAGTTAAACATCTATTTCTAACTAAGTAGACACTAAACTGGTGGATTTTCATTTTGGTTTTCTAAACCCTATTTTCAATTCAAAATCCTACCGGTTAAGTTACCTAGAATAATTAACTACACCAATGAATATAGTTTACCTAGAATAATTAACTACACCAATGTAGATATTTTCTGCAATAAATAAACAATTTTATTTTGGTTTTTTTTTCATAACATGAATGTCGATATTTTCTTGCATATTTTGTTATACACTTTCATCGGTTTGAATTCTCTCTAAGTGTTAATTGAGTTGAGCAGCTCGAATTTAATTCGATTGTGAGGAACACGTTTCTCAGGAAACAAAGGTAATCTTCTCTCTTTAAGAATGAAACATAAGTTTGTTTAGATATAAATGCTTTATTTCGATGATACATCTGTGAAAGTGATTAGTTCTATACTATGTAGTTCTATATATGCACCCTTATAATTTTTATAAAATAACCGAGATACAATTGCTCCCATAACATTTTATAATTTTAAAAGTTTTATAATTTAGGAGTGATTAGTTCTATACTATGCAAATATTAGTATGCACTAAATCTGATAGTTTAATGCTTATGTTTAGGTTCTAACTTTTTCTATAATATTATCATTTAAAATTTGAAATTGAAACTCCAGAAATACGATATGGATAAGACTTGGATGAATTTCTCAAGGGTAAGTGTCGAATATTGAAATGGAGTCGAAAACTTTCTAAATTTAGCTTTTTTCTGAATGTAAGCCAAGAGAATATGATTCTTTTCCCTTGTAAGAACTGTTTTAACATTAATTGGCACATTCGTGAAGTTGTGTACGAGCATCTAGTTGTTTTTGGATTTGTTCGGGGTATAGAAAATGGATCTTTCATGAAGAGTTTGTATCAGATAGATCTGCTTCCACGAGTTATTCGACTTATCCTGTTCCTTCTCACCATCCAACTTTTAGAGAAGATGACATGGAAGGGATGTTACGAGATGCATTTAATATGCACAATAGTTAGCCATATGTTACAGAAAATTATTGGCAGAATGATGTTAATGATTCCATTGAGATGAGAAGAATTGGATGCGATGAAGAGCTAAATGGAGAAGCGACAAAGTTTTACAAGTTGCTGAATGAAATGAATGAACAACTTTATGAGGGATCAAAGTTTTCAAAGCTTTCTTTCTGCATTCGTCTTTTCCATTTAAAATGCCTGGGAGGGTGGACTGATAACTCCTTTACGCAATTATTGGAGTTACTATGAGAAGAGTTTTCTTTTGCAAAAATCCCTCAATCATGCAAAGATATGAAGAAAATGATAAAAGATGCATAAAAAGAGATAAATTCGGGTTTACAATGGTGATGGTGAATTTCTCTCGATTAATTCACACGGGTAAACGTTTGATGGATGAATCATATGTATTTTCTTCTCAGGTGAAACAAGTATTTTATTGACAATATTCAATGGATGACGGTTGGTATGTTGTGCTCCGAAATACTCCAAGAGACTTGATAGACATCGGGGATGGAAGTAGAGATGACATTGAAACAAGATCAGAATGTTTACCTCTACTACCACAAAACTTAGATGAAACTATCACTAATACAACACAATTTCAATGGGTTAGGGAGGACGTTGATGAAGATATTTATGACATCTGACATTACATAAGAATGTTGTACGATTTTATATCTTCATTTATTTATTTATAATGTTATAACTTTTAACATGTTGTCTTTCAATATATTCATTAATTAATTCGTTTTCTTATTACAAATGTTTGTTTATTACAGATATCATACCGAGGAGAAAAATAAGTGATTTGAGGATTATTCGAGGTTCTGAAGACCATGAACAAAAAAATAACGAGGAATTGAATGCAGTTGAGTCTTCTGAAGTTCCTGAAACTGTTAAAGAAGATGTAGAAATTCAAGGTAATCTTCGAAACTTTATTTATTACTTTGTTCATTTTCAAAACTTACATTTAATAATTTCTTATATAGTTGAAAATGTTGGAACGCGCAAGAGTAGAGGACGTACAACATTGAAGGAATTATATCAACTTCGTCCTGGGCACCGTGTCAAAGTTTCTATAAACGATGCCGGCCAACCTATTAGCCCAGAAGCACGTCTTCTAGCCGGTTACTTAGGCATAGTTGGACATAATGCGAATCTGTTACCGATCAATTACGAGTCATGGTGCGAAATGCCTAATATTAACAAAAAATCAGGTGTTAGATTTTGTTAAGGTAATAATGTCATTATAATATATACTCTATTATAATTTCAATAGTAATTTATACTTACGTTGCACACTTATTTACTGTATAGGAGAAATTTTCTTTAGAGGTCTCTGATGATTATGTGAAGCAAGCGTTAGGGAAGAGAATGAGGGACCACAAGAGCTCCTTAAAGAAGAAATACTTCAAGAATGATATCAGCCTTGAAAAGAAGCTACAAACAGTCCCACCTGGAATGGTGATGTACCAATGGGAAGATACAGTAAGATTTTGGAGTTCACAAAAAGGACAGGTATGTTTGTTTATGTCCTAAAATAATTTTAGCGAATAATAAATCATCATTAAAAGTGATTGTTTGACATTGTAGGACCGAGAGCATGCCGGTGTTGCTAGCAGGCAACAACAAAAGTTTACGCACACGGCTGGATAAAAGAGCTTTGCATGTATAGGTAATGAGGACATATTATAGATTATTCACATAGTTATTTGTATTCCATTTACATACTTACTCAAACTAATTATATTATGGTACATTATAGGAAAATACATCCGGTTCTAAAGTTGGTCGAATCCAACTCTTCGACATGACACATAAGAAGAAGGATGACACTCCTATGACTGCTGAAGCTGTAGAAATTATGGTACATTTATTGGGTAGATGTTTTAAATTTACCTGACTTTATTTATATTTTTACCATGAAATTTTTTATTTTAATTAATTATTCACTTTATTATTAAGAAAAATTGAGGGAGAAAAGGGCGGAGTATCATGCCACTGCTTCGAGTCAATGTCTTGTTAATGATGATGACATTGAAAACCAAGCTATTAATGACATTTTTGGTCCTGAAAGATATGGCTGGGTGCGCTGTCAAGGATCATTCGTTACTCCCACTAAATATTTTGGATCCAGTTCATCACAGTACATGTCATCACAGTCTCAATCTTCCCAATTAGAAGTTAGTCGTTTAAAACAAAAGTTGGCTGAGATGGATCAACAAATGGCTAACATGAAAGCAGAAAATGAAGCAAGGGAAGCAGAGAGAGCAGCAACGGAAATAGAGAAAGAAGCAGCGGTAGCATAGAGAGAAGCAGTGGCAGCACAGAGAGAAGCAACATATCAACAGAGATGTGAAGAATTTGAAAAATGACTCAATGATATGATGCATATGATACAGAAAACACAACCTCAGAATCCACCATCATAGTATCATTTATGTTATCAACATTCTGTTAATGTTACTGAACCGTGTTTAACTGAACTTATATTACGTTAATGAAAACTTTTATTTATTATATTGGATTTGATGTTGCTTGTTATGGATATAGAGTTTGATGTTATTGCTGTCATGCTTGATGGATAATGAAACAGGTTGAAAAAATTGATTTGGGGTAATCGAATATAATTTTTAAATTAGTTAAATTCTGTGTTATTTAGCGGCATTAATAACAAAAAATACCGCAATATACCATACATTTAACGGCGTTTGTATCCTAAAAACGCCGCTATATACCATACCTTTAGCGGCGTTTATATCCTAAAAACGCCGCTATATACCATTCCTTTAGCGACGTTTGTATCAAAAAAACGCAGCAAAATCTCAGCACCTATTGCGACGTTTGCGAGAAAAACGCTGCTAAATCTCAACACTTATTGCGGCATTTGTGATAAAAATGCCGCTAAATCTCAACACCTATTGTGGCATTTATGGGAAAAACGCCGCTAGATATCAACACCTATTGCGACGTTTGTGAGACAAACGTCGCTAAATATCGTTACCTATTGCGGTGTTTTTCGTTAACAAACGCCACAAACTTTAGCGGCGCTTTTTGCGGCGTTTGTCATAACGCCGCAAGTGTTTTTTGCGGCACTTAAAAACGCCGCTATAGGTAAAAAAGTCGCAAAAATCCAGTTTTGCTGTAGTGATTTGGATTAAAAACTAAAAAAATACAAATTTACATACTAAACTATGAAAACACACAATACCAAATCACCATTTGGAGTAAAAACTAAGAAAATAAGAGAAAGAAGAAGAAGAAGAAGAAGAAGAAGAAGAAGAAGAAGAAGAAGAAGAAGAAGAAGAAGAAGAAGAAGAAGAAGAAGAAGGAGGAGGAGGAAAAACAAAGATTCCAGATGTTTGTATTGTGGGTAGAGAAAGAAATTTCATTGTTAAAAAATACAAGCTATAAATACCCTAATCACATTTTAAGGTAAAATACATAAGAATAAATGAGAAAATTAAGAGATTTTGAAAGGTTATGTTACCTGAGAAGATGTCGTTGATGAGAAAGTGAGGGCTCGATATTTTTGGACGCTAAAAGGAAGTTAATGTGAGGATTGTAAAATGACTTACCAAATTTCAGTCGGCAAGTCATTTTTGTTGACCCGTATTTTTCCATTGACTTTAACTTTTTCTTTGAAGCAAACACCGTAAAATTAGGAATATGTTTTCCTGTAAAGTGTTTTCCTTCAAACAAACACACATTAGTTTTAGTTCGTTTTAGTATGTAATTTTTTAATATTTTTAAAATTATATTTAATATTTAGTTTTTGTTTTATTTTAGTACTCGTTGTTAAAAACAAACATGTTTAGTACTTATACTATCATTTTTGGTCCGTTTTAATACCTAAACCTTAATTTTTTTCTCCATAATTAACGTTAAGCTTTTAATAGGTACTAAAATGAACAAAAACTAAACTTCAAACATGATTTTGAAAAAAATAAATATTTAGGTACTAAAATATATCAAAACTAATAGTTTAGATTCTAAATTACATAATTTTAAAATCATTTAATTGTTGTATATATTAAATGTTGCAAGCGGTATAGCAATTACCAAAATTCAATTATATATATAATTGTACCGGTTCAACATTTTGTTTAGCTGAGTTTGCCCAAACGACCGACACAAAACCCCATATATTTTCATGCAAAAACACTTGGATTGTTGAGGGATGCCGGCGTTGCTTACGAGCCCGTAGAGCAGATAGGCTTAAACTATTATTCCATTGAACCGTGAAGAAGATGGATTAATCATATTTGCTGAACTCCTATATCATTCCACACACACAATCTTTACATAAATCGGAATCTTCTCATTTTCTAAATAATTTTTTTAAGTAGACAATAATAAATGATGGGTGTTGATTTTCTTTAAAAAAATCAATTACTTTATGTGATATCAATATATTTTTTAAAAATAATATAAATTTTATTTTTAATATTTTATATAAAATTTATATATGAATTTTTTTGAACGTGTGCTTTTAATAGTGTGATATTTTTTAATATTTTTTTGAACGTGTGTTTTTAATAGTGTGATATGATTAAAAATAAGAGATTTTGAAAATTCCAGGGGTAACTGCCTCCACCTACCCCTCGGTCAATCCCTGCTCATGACATTTTAATGCATTAATTGTGTATGAATTTATGAAGTGATCTCAATAATAAAAAGAAATATTGTTCGTCTTAGAAATCTCGGATTCGAATAATTATATTTTCAATGTGTACGTTTAATGGTGGATTCATAAATATTTTTAAAGTGAATACACATATAATAGTGAAATAGATAACTATATGAAGGAATTTAAGATTTCACTATGTGTTTTGTTAATAATTAAAAAAAGATTTTGAATAAATGAAATATAAGCATCCTAAATTATTAAAAATATATTAATTGTGCATGAGGTTTTTAATGGGTAAAAATGATTAAAAAGTGATAAAAATAAATACGAAAATTTTTGTTTAAAATGAAAGAATATTTTTTTTTACTTGATTTGATTAATAAGATGTCATACTGTAATTAAGTAACAATATATAAAATTATATAAATTAAGTTATTATCGTGGTAAAAGAATTATTGTTATTCCTTGAAGATTTAAGTTTGAGTATTATAGATGTCGAGACGTAAGCCTTCAACGTCAAAAGATTAAGAGTTATCTTAGAATAATTACTATTTTGTACTTATCCATATTAATAAAAAATATATATACAATTAAATCATTTTTAGTGTTTTTTGCATTTCATTTTTCAACGTGTTCACATCTAGTTTTTTATATGTGTGTTTTTCAAGTTGGTTTTACATTCATTACAACTTTTATGTGAACTTGTACAGAGAGGGTTCATTTTCTCTCCTTTTAAACGTGCAGCATCCAATAAGCATATGCAGTGGACGCTTTCCACCGCCAAGAATAAGCACGCGAGCCATCAATAACTTGGAAAGGGAATTCCTTCTTATGCAGACTGTAATGGAGGAATTTAGCTATCCCTTTCTCTATCATATACGCTATATGTATGAATTTTTCCCAAAAAAAAATGATATATGCATGAACAATGAAATTTTCCTTTTAAAAAAAAAACTTATGACACATTATATCTTTTCTATAAAAGCCATTCATTTTTCAATTATAATCTCTTAGATCTCGGTTTATAAGAAATTATACTTTTTTTAATAAAAAATTAAGCTCACAAATCTAAATTATAATAATAATTGAATTAAAACTTCAATCAATAAATAAAAAAAATATATACAAAGACTTTGACACTTGGATTCATATGGTGCTAGAGGTCTAAAGAGTGCAAGATAAATTTTCCTCATTTACAACTTCTTATACAGATTTTGGGCGAGCAGCAACATAATCTTATTTTTGTCTAAATTCGTAACTACATTTTTTTCCAAAAACAATATTGACTTTTCTAGGTTTATATAATAAATTAATTTTTATTAAATTATAAAAGCATTAAATAAATTTATGAGTAAAATCTCATCTTAATTAAATTTTTATTTAAAAAGTATAATTAACTTTTTTTAAAAAATAAAAAATAAATGAATAAAATTATCTTTCAAATATTTTTTTATTAATCTAAAATAAGTACAAGGTAATATACGTCAAAATATAACTCTCAACCATTTAATATTAAACAATCATACCTTTAAATATAAATTAGGGTAAAGTATAGTAATGGTCACTGAACATTTCTGAAACTTTCATTTAGGTCCCTCAACTTTTAAAACTTGCAATACAATCCCCTAACATTTATTCCGTTTGCAAAATGGTACCCCAACTTAAACCACTGTTAGAAAATTAGGGTAAATTATATAATCGGTCATTAAACTTTTCAGACACTTGAATTTAGGTCTCCCAACTTTTAAAACTTGTAAAACAGTCCTTAATTTAATTATAAACCCCAATTTCCAAAGTAATTCAATTTCATTCTAAACCATTGATTCTACTAAATCATAAATGATCACTGTATGAGCAAATTCAGGTGAATCATAAATGATCGCACTGTAAAGCACTGAAGGGTTAGGTACTCAAATCTGATAAAAAAAATAGCATGCAAGAACATAGTGGTACTTAAATCATAATGCTCCAAATGAGTGTTCCGAATTTCATATAGTCAAAATTTGAAGAAATGAGCAGAGTTTATGGGAAGTTGAAATACCGAATAGAGTGCTTCCATTTTGCTATTTGGGATGTTTAATCAATGCATATTGTTATTCAAAATTGATATAAATAGTTAAACAAACCTCAAATTTATATTGAAATAAATATTGTCAAATAGTAAATTCATGTTCAAAATTTCAAAACACCTTAATTTCATTCTAAACCCTAAATTCCAAAATAATTTAATTACATTCTAAACCTTAAATTGAAGTATTTTAGAATTTGGGGTTTAAAATTTAATTGAATTATTTTGGAATTTAGGGTTTAGAATGAAATTGAATTACTTTGGAAATTGGGGTTTAGAATGAAATTGAGGACTATTTTACAAGTTTTAAAAGTTGGGAGACCTAAATTCAAGTGCCTGAAAAGTTCAATGACTGTTACCCTAATTTTCTAACAGTGGTTTAAGTTGAGGGACCATATTGCAAACGGAATAAATGTTAGGGGACTGTATTGCAAGTTTTAAAAGTTGGGGGACCTAAATGCAAGCTTCAGAAATGTTCAGTGACCATTACTATACTTTACCCTATAAATTAATTTGACTGTTGTTTTATTAAAGAAAGTTAAACGGCTACAAACCCACTACAAACGGAGGGGAACATGAAATATCGATCATCAGTCGCCAGATGCATGATTCTCGCTGGTATATCATCAAGCCAAAAGATCAAAAGACTGTCGGAAATTCCTCCTACTGCATGACAGTTTGGTTGTAGTTCCTGTTGTTGAAATTAAAGCAATACCAATCAAAGCTTTTGACCAATGTTCATGCATCACGGGTAAGTGAGCCGGTCTGAAAAATCCTTCTTGTTCATAGGATAGGCGATTTTAATAAACTTAAAAAAGAAGATGAAATACTTTATATAGAGAGATAGAGATATAGAGTTCAGGATTCTTATTCTAATTATTTATAGTGATATATATATATATATATATATATATACTCTTATTATTAGTGTCAGACTTAGGTTAACGATGACTAATCATGGGCTAACATGATTTGTATATATTGTTATCAAATAAAAGATTTAACTTAAAAAGATTATGTAAGACAATCAATCATTACGTTAAAAAATCTAGCCGTATGGAGAATATTAGAATCCAAAACCTTTTGGATTTCTAGAAGCCTTGATAAGTAAAAAATCAATAATAAAACTGCAATTTACGGATCGACATAATAAAAATGATACGAAGAATCCCAATTATATTTATCTTTACTTAAAATCTTCCAAGAAGCTTCATATCACTTTTAATGAAGATGATAAGCTCCTCTTGAAGCTCCAACAACGATGATTATGATTTTTATTTTCATGAGTTTTAAAAGATTGATGAAGTGTTGAAGTTAACTTTTTAACAATTATGTTTTAGGTTTGAAGAAAACTTAAAGAAGGGAGCTCACCAATATGGATCGTCTCACCTTTCCAAACTCCCAAATTTGATAAATTATACGAGGTTTATCCCTTTTTCGCCAATATACTTGCACTTTTAGTCCTCATCATTCAACCTAAGTTTAAAGGTCTCTCTTTTATGATCAATTAAGTCCAATTTTTATTTGTTTAGGTTCGTAATCATATATATTAGTTGATTAATCCAAAATTCAAGTTAATATTCGAATGTTAACAGTTTGAGTTGTTACACATAGAACCCCTTTTTAAGCTCACATGTCACTAGTATTCCATCCCATTTAATTCTTCATTCAAGAAGTAATTGTTAATGTCAACTTGTTTGACCTACCAATAGCTCGAAATAACGGAAAAATAAAACTTTGATAGTAAACAGTTTAATATTTAGACTAAACGTATCTAAAAGGTCGTCACCTCGTATTGAGCTTAGTCTTTGGTTACAAGTCCCGCTTTATATCGATTAATTGTTCCCTCAAGGTTCTATTTGATCTCAAAAACGAGTATCAACAGGAAAAGAAGCAAACGATGCATATGGTAAGCCATGATAAAATGGTGCTGACATTCTTGGAGCACCAGGATACAAAGTGGATGGATATATAAAACCAGCTGGATAATGTATGTAAGCTTGCATTCGAGGTGAGAACGTTTGAGAAGAAACACTATCAACACTCGTACTCGAAGATTTCTTCAAAGCATCGTTATGTAGCGACTCACCATTATTAACACCAGTGAAATCTCTATCAAATCGATGATAACATTTTTGAACAGTATGTCCAAATTTACCACATAGCTGACATTGAGGTCGATTTGAGCCATTAAATCTTCCTCGACCTCTCCCACGATAACCATTGCCTTGTTGTCCTCGTACCTGAGAAGACTGTTTCTTAGTCATTTGTTCATCAGTGGAAGCCTTAACTGGCACATCACCAGCATGAGTATCACTCGCATGAACCACCAGATTAGCTGAAAGACCATCACTAAGAAACATTTTCTGTCGAGCTTCACAGTCAAGAAGCATTTCAGTCAGAGCATCTATGGACAAAGTGTCACGCGATGCAATAGCAATAATCGACTCAAACTCCATAGACAATCCAACCAACACAACACTCACCTGCTCCTGCTCAGTAACCACACATCCAGTCGCATTTAACATATCACAAATAGATTTTATCTTCGCCAAATATTCACTTACAGATAATCCAACTTTTCTTTGAGAGTGCAAACTATGTTGAAGTGCAGAAATCTTAGCATTGGAACTGACACCAAACAATCGTGCTATTACATTCCAAATAGTGAGGGAAGACATTAATCCTGAGAGACGAGGTAAAACATCCACACTAATTGTAGTTAATAACCAAGAGGCTAGCAACTTATCTTGCTGCCTATACACAACAAACGCTGGATTTTCCTTAACTTGACCAGAACCATATGTAATCCATTCACTTAGCACAATACTATCAGAAGAAATATACTTCATTAAGCCATAACCATAAAGTATAAGAGCTACCTGATGCTTCAAAAGTTAATATGTATTTTCAGCTAGTTTGACTACATTATGTTTAGGAATATACTGAACACAAGAAAGAGTAGAAGGAAAAATCGAGGAATTCACAGGAGAATCCACCGGAGAGACTACCTGAGGATCATTCATAACTACCACCACAACCAACACAAGTCAGAAGCAACACGCCTGATTAGATACATCATTCGCAAATACTCGATCAAACCAGTAGAAGAGAATTACACAACGAAGAGCAATCCTCCAGGAAACAGCGACTGATACCATGTTAAGATAGACCTATATCTATATTATGTAATTAAACAGAAGAGGGAAAGAGGCAAGAAAAAACTTTAGAATAATTTTTTATTGCAAATCATAAACTGCTAAAGTTGAAAAACAAGTGAGGATTATATACTAAGTTGACTAACAGCTCTAACTGCATCCTTTGCCAACTTGATACGCAATGCCACATAAGCAAACACTTAACAAACTTTTAACAGCTGCCTAACAAACTTTTAACAGCTGTCTAACAAACTCATGCACTCATGCACAATAGCTTAACAGACTCATGCACATCAGGCAATGTAACAGCTTAGCAAGTAATGCATTTCATACTTCAACATTCACCCTGCTTAGTAGTTCTTGAAAAACGCATCATCAAGTAATCAGAAACTTCATACTTCAACAGTAATAACCTCTAACACGATTAGCTCGAGTAGTAGATTGATCCAGATCAATGTCTATGAAAAATAATTTAAATTATAAATCAATCTAAAATCAACTACGGATTTAACATACTGAAATTTGTCAGTTAACACTAACAGTTGACACGAGCTACACGGTTCGGTTCAAAGTTCATGGGTAACGGCAGAGAAGGAATTTCATACAAAATCACGATACTTGATTTTACGATGACTGTACACATTCTTCCGATTCAAATTGAAGAACCGACAATGGGTTTGGTTCGAACAAAATAATCTTCCAGTATAGAAAAAGGTGACTTCCGGAAACAAGGGTGCACAGGCAGCAGTCTCCATGGTTGAGGGTGTCATAATCAGCCTCGACATGGCCTAACACGGTCGAAGACGATGAACCCGCGCTGCCCACGGCGGCCGCTCCATAAAATAGAACTGACAAAAACGTTTTATGGCCGATGAGACCAAACAACTACGACCCAGGCCGCTTAGAGCCTCCCCGATGCCAAACCAGACCGGTCTGGCCTTCAGCAGCGGACCCCGAACCTCACGAGCAGCCTAGACAACCAACGACAACCTCAAACAGTGAATACGATTCCCTTTTTCTTACCCGAGCTCGACGGAGACGATGGTTTACAGGTGAAAGGGTGACGCTGAACTCGGCTGCAACCTCCAATGACCTTGGCTCGGTGATTTGACGGCAAGCAAGGCGAGGGAAAAGAAGGGAGCGGCGCTAGGGTTTGAAAAATACAAGAAGAAGACGCCGCACGGTAAAAATAGTTAAGGGAAGGAGTTTGTATAAAATTAAAATGGGGGTAGTTGAACGGTTGGTCATCCAACTTTCTAATGTTCATGAAATCAGATCTGAACTTTCTAAATTTACAATTTAGTCATTAATTTCGATTTGTAATTTAGGTCAAAATTTCACAATTTCTAGGGTTTTAAATTGGGGATTTTTTCGGTGTGTTACAATTCTTCCCCCTTAAAGAAAATTTTGGCCTTAAGTTTTACCTGGAGGAAAAAAGTGCGGATATTGAGCCTTCATGATCTTCTTGTTCTCCCATGTGGACTCATAATACCCGAATTACGCCACATAACCTTGACTATCGTAACAGTCTTCCTCCAGAGAACTTTCTCGTCTTTCTTGAGAATTTCAACTGGCTCTTTTTCAAATCTTAAATGGGGTCAAATCTTTACCCTTTTCACATCTATAATGTGGGATGGATCGGCTCGGTAACGTCTTAACAAAAAAACATAAAAAATGTCATGAATGCGAGCAAGTTTAGGTGGTAACTCAAGCTGGTATACCATTGATTCAATACGACAAATAATCTGATAAGGCCCAATGAAACATGGACTCAACTTGCCTTTTCCGATTGAAATGAAGTACTTTCCTCCACAGAGATACTTTCAAGAAGATCTAATCACCCACTGTATACTAAATGTCTCGACGTTTCAGATCAACATAGGATTTTTTTCCATTAAAAGCAATATCCAGTCTATCCCAAATTATCATGACAGTTTGCTCCGCCTCTAAAACCAAGTCCAGACCCAACAATCTATGCTCAACCAACTGAGTCCAACCAATCGGAGTTCGAGACTTGCGTCCATACAGAGCCTCATAAGAAGCCATCTTAATTCTGACCTAAAAACTATTGTTGTAAGCAAATCCACCAACGGTAGAAACTCCTCACAGCTACCTCTATAATCAACAACACAACCTCTCAACATGCCCTCCATAATTTGAATTACTCGCTCAAACTGATCATTGGTCTACGGATGATAAGAAATACTGAAATTCAATAGTGTACCAAGGGCACTATGCAAAGACTTTAAAAAATTTTGAGGTGAACCTTGGATCACGATATGAAATAATAGATAATAGTACCTATGCAAATGAACAATCTAGCAATATATAGTTGTGCCAGCTTATTCAATGAATAGTCGACCCAAACCAGAATAAAGTGAAAGGATTTGGTAAGATGGTCAATGATAACCCAAATAGAGTCATTCTTTTACCTAGTCAAAGGAAGACCCAAAACAAAGTCCATAGTCACACGCTCCTATTTCCACTACAAAATCTTAATATAGTGTAGCAATCCCGATGGTTGTTGATGCTCCACCTTCATTTTCTTAAAAGTCAAACACTGAGATACATAACCAATGATATCCTGCTTAAGTCCTTTCCACCAATACCTCTCTCGGAGATTCTTATACATCTTGTCACCACTAGGATGCATAGAGTACAAACTATTGTGAGCCTCACGAAGAATAAATTTTTTAATATAGGATTTCTTGAAATACAGTACCAACATCTGAAACACAAAACACCATCCCGATCAACTATAATATCTTGAGATGCACCACTCTCAACTTCTATAATTTGGTGAATCAAAAATGGATCGTTACGTTGTTCTGCATGGATCTTAGAAACAAGTGTATGAACTACACATAACTATGCCAAGAGGCTACCATCTTCATACAAACTCATCTAGCAAATAAAGCCCTCAAATCTGCAATAACATTATGACTCAACGCATCGACAACCACATTAGCCTTGCCTAAGTGATACTCAATTTCACAATAGTAATCCTCAACCAATTCTAACCACCAACATTATCTCAAGTTAATCTCTTTCTGAGTGAGGAGGTATTCAGGCTCTTATGATTAGTGTAAAAGTAGAATTTCTCACCTTAACGATAGTGCCGCCATATCTTAAGGTAAAAAGTCACAACTGCCAACTCAAGATCATGGGTAGGGTAATTACACTCATGAGTCTTCAACTGCCGTGATGTGTAAGAAACTACTTTTCTATCCTGTATAAGTACATATCCCAATCCGGTGTAAGATGTATCACTGTACACAGTGTAAGCCTTACCAAGTTTAGGTTGAATCAAAACCAGTGCTTCAGTCAACACATTTTTTAGCTTCTCAAAGTTAGCCTACTGGCCTCAGTCCATTCAACCGGTACGTTCTTTTAGAGAATCTTTGTTAAAGGGATGACACTGATAGAAAACCCTCCACAAATCCCTGATAGTAACAACCTAGACCCAGGAAGCTTCGCACCTCTAGTACATTCTTTGGTTATTTCCAACCCAAAATAGCCTCAATCGTCTTTTGATCCACCAAAATACTCTTCAAGGAAACTATATGACAAAAAATGTCACTTTTGAAAGCTAGAAATCACACTTTCTGAATTTTACATATAACTGATTCTCTTTAGTGTTTGCAGGAAAATCCTTAGATGTTCTTCATGCTCAGTTTTAGACTTAGAATAGACAAGATGTCATTGATGAAGAAAACAAAAACTGATTCAGATAGGGTTGGAGTACTCTATTCATCATATCCATGAATGCAGCGGAAGCATTAGTCAAACCAAAAGGCATCATGAGAAATTTGTAATGGCCACAACGAGTTTGAAAAGCCATTTTAGACACATTAGAATCCTTAACATTATGATGGTAATAATCGGACCTCAAGTTTATCTTAGAAAATATTGAAGCTCCACGGAATTTATCGAAGAGATCATCCGTACGAGGTAACAAATACTTGTTCTTAATCGTTAGTTTATTCAACTTTTGATAGTTAATGCACAACTGTAGTGTCTCATCTTTTTTCTTAACGAATAGAACCAGTTCTCCCAACGGTGAGACCCTTAGTCAAATGAAACCCGTAACATCCCAAATACCGGGCTAGTGACTAAAACGTAAGATTTTGAAACTTTATAGTCAATTTTAAAAAAAATAAAAAGTTTAAGGATTTAATTGGAAATTTATTTGTGTAGTATTGAATAGTAAAGATTGAATAATGAAAGGGCAACAATGTCTTTTAGTAGATTATGAATTTAAAATTCATATTAATAGATATCTAATGACGTGGAGGCTAAAAAGAAAAGGAAAAAGAAATTTATGGAGACTTGGTTCATCTTTCTTCTTCTTCTCTTTCCGTGGCTCAATTAATAATGTCAGTTAGTCTTAAGTTGAAGTTTTCTTTCAATTTTAAGTTGGTTTTGATTCTTGGAGTGTTAGGAAAGATTGAGAAAGCTTAAAGATAAGTAGAAATTAAAAGATTTACAAGTTATGAGCGATTGAAAAAAAGGTTTTTGAGTGAATTGATGAGAAACGATTATTAAATGGATTTTGAATTCATATTTGACTTGTCATAAGTTGGAATAAGAAATCCAAAGTGTTATAAATGGATTTGGGACATGTTGATAAATTGGCATGATTTTTAGTTTCAAGTGATTATGTGGGATTTTGGATATTTAAGTATGTTAAAGTGATATAAGTTAGTCTTAATAAGTATATTGGAGTTTAAAGGTCTGAAAGAAGTTAAAAGTGAGGGTTTTAGCTGAGTTTTGGTAAATTTTCGAAATGAAATAGGTAATTTCTAGGCAAGGGTATCGGTACTGGATGATTAATATCGATACTTCAAAGTAAAAATGGATAAAATCTGGATTTGGGTATCGATACTGGAAGAACAATATCGATACCATAAGGTAAAATAGTATGAATCTTTTAAACATTATCGATACCGAAGGAGTAGTATCGATACCAAGGGTATCGGTACTAATGGAAAAGTATCAGTACCATTGTTTTGAAGCCAAATTCCAGAATGTCGAATGGGTATCGATACTGAAGTATAATATTGATACCATAGTAAGAAAGCATATATACTGGGCCTGGGGTACCGATACTATGCAGAATGAAATTTGTGAATTAAATGTTTCTTTTAGCTTAAGTTATTGATGATTGTTTAATAGTGATTCGAATTCCGATATTCATATCGATCGTATATTTGTGTAGATATCGAACAAAAGCAAGTTTCAAACGAATTGACGATATAAGATTGACCAAGAGAGAGATAAGAGTTTTGCTTTGACTAAGTGAGGCTAAGGTGAGTGCATACTATTATATATATTGTCTTATGGAAAGAAGACTTGCGATGAGTCTATTTCCAATGTTTTGATTACATGATTACATGAATATAAGCATAGTTTTGATTCTGTTACTATGTGAACATGCATTGTTTATAAGTTAAGCTATATGATATTGACCTATGTGATTATATGAAAATGTGATATAAACAATGTGATATTGAACTACGTGATTATATGAAAATGTGATATAAGATATATGGCATGATCTATGTGATTATTTGTCTATATGAAATGGTATAAATAATATAGCCCAAAAGTATGTGATATGAGAGCTAAAGGTATAATTGGTATGCCAAGAATCGAGGGTTCTACGCGGACTTTTGAGACAATTCTACGTGGTCATTTGGGATATTTCTACGCTGTTCTTCGTGACATATCTATGTGGTCCTTTGGGACATATCTATGTGGTCCTTCAGGACGTTTCTAATTGACACTTTGGTACAATTTATACGAGCTGTGGTGACAGCATTAGTCCACAACCTCAATGCCCTCACATACCTTAAGTTCTCAATCATGTACAATGGGCTATTAAAGGAAATGATATAAATGAACAATGCACGATGATATATATATATATATATATATATATATATATATATATATATATATATACATACACACACACATGTATGCTTCCGTTTTATGATGTGTTCTATGATTTCTTATATATGATTTTATGAAATGGTTAGTATATGATTAAATGTTTTAATGTTTTATTTATGCAATATATCCCTCACTAAGTCAAAGACTTAGCATGTGAGTGTTTTACACATAGGTACAAATAATAAAGAATATCCAAGTTAGGCAAGTCAGGACATCATATCCTTCCCGAAGATCAGATAAGAAACAAATTGAACCGTATGTATTTTGTTATAATGAATTTGGTTGGAATATAATTAAATGTTTAAATCGTATATACTCTGATCAGTTTTGTAAAAATACTTTATTGTAATCATGTAAATTATTGAGTTTATATTTTCAAATTGAGTTTGAACTTTTTTTATATACTTTGATCAAGGGTTCCACCATTTTTATACAAATAAAAGTTTAAAATTGTAACTATTTTTTAAAAGTAAATGATTTAAAAGTCAATGGGACACCTCAGATTCATATCTGGGTTAGATATGGGTTGGGGTGGTACATTTAATGGTATCAGAGCTATGATTTAGCCAATTCTAGGCTTAAATCAAAGTCAAGTGTGTTTTAAAAAGTGTATATGCCAACAAAAAAGTGAACATTTCTGATCTGATAGTGTAACGAGTGTGTTGTCTTGCTTATAGAGTTGAATTGCTATATTTTATTAGATGTCTGACCTCAAGAGCTCCCGAAGTGAAGTGGGAGATGAAGGTCATGAAGGTAGTAGCAATTCACTTGCCCTGGCCAGGTAAGATGAATAACATGCACCTCAGGGAGTGCTTGTGCAAGATCAGGGAACGTTTTTCAGGACGTTGAACGCTATTCTGATGCGTTTCCAACCTCATTCTCCCTCAACTACTAGAATGAATATAGCGAAAAAGTTGAAAGGATTATGATCTCCTGAATTCAAGGGTGAAACTGAGGAAGGTCTTATTATTGCGGACTTTTGGTTAAATAATGTCAAGATCATGTTAGAGGGTCTCCACTGTTCTGAAGTGGTGAAGTTAGATGGAGTGGTCTCTTTTCTAGGAGGGCAAGCTAGAGTATGGTGGACTAATGACACTATGAGAATGTCAAGTGACCAAGTGACATGGTCTTTGTTCCCAGAAGAGTTCAAGAATAAGTATATTGGGGACCAGTTTATTAAGAAAATGAAGCAAAAAATTATGAGCTTGTAACAAGGGAATCACACCTTGTATGAATATGAGTGCGAGTTCAATAAGATGAGTAGATTTGATGCTGAGTTAGTTACGGCTAAAAAGGATGCATGCAAGTGGTTTGTTGAAGTCTTGCATCCTAGATTGAACGAGTTGTTGAAAGTTTTGAATCTGTCCTCATTTCAAGAAGTGGTTAATCGTTCTAAAGCTCTAAAGAGAATTCAGAATGAGAGGCATGGAGAACAAAAAGCTCAGATGACCAAGAAAATTGGTGCTTCATTAAGTTCAACACCATCAAACAGAGGTAAGGTTTATGGTTTTCAACCTCAGACCAGATCTCAGTCAGTTGCATCCTCTTCCATAGGATTAAATCCGATGAGAGCTATACAGACTCAATCAGTAGAGTCTGGAGTGGGTAGATCTAATGAAAGTAAATCAAGGAAGTTCAACAATGTGGAAAGAATCATTCTGGGGTGTGTTGAGTGGTCTCTGGAGCCTGCTTTAGATGTGGGGACACCAAACATTTTATCTGGAAATGTCCAATGATGACTGATGAGGCTGTACAAACTGAGCAATCTGCTACGATATCTCAGAGAGGTACAAGCAGAGGTTGAGGAAATAATCAATCTGAGTCGTCCACTCAACATGAGATGCGTTCAACTTCCCAGGTTTACAACATAAAGAATAATGAAGAACGCGATGATCTGGAGATCATTGCAGATACTTTTCAATTATTTTGTAAATTAGTTTTGGTTTTGATAGATCATATATTAATATTTTCATATATTACTAGTATATTGGTGAGATAATTGAAAATCCAATTAGAAGCAATAAGTAACGAGGTAATAGTGACTAATCCATTAGAGCATAGTGCTCGGGTGAATAAGTTATGTCGAGTTCGTTCGAGGTATGAGAAATTTATTCTGGAAAACAAATAAGGAGTTAGGAATGGTTAATTGATAAGAAGTTAGGTTTAAATATAAATTTTGCGAATTGAATTAGAAGATCCGTTATAAATTGTGTAAATTGAAGTAGAAGAATTATTTTAAATGGATTATATAAATATTTGAATCTAGTCATTGATGAATCAAGCGGAAAAAATGCAAGTATAAGAAATGATAAAGAATAAGGTTATGTGCAAGTAGTGTTGACTATCAAGGTTATGAAAATGTGATAAAAATTGGTAATCAAATATGAATATAAGTGATATGATGATGCTTCTCATACCGATATGTGAAGAGTAATGGAGAATGAAGAAAAAGAGATGACCTTTGTTGCAAGGAGATTTGATTTGTGAAGGAATATAGAGCTAAGGAATTTAAGTGATTGAGTTTAAAAGATCAAGTATGACAAGGATTATAATGAGGTGTAGATTATAAGTTTGGTATGGAAGTAAGCAATTTTCAATTCTTAGTGAAAATGAGAAAGAGTTGTTATGAACTTTGTATCAGGATTTCTTTGGAGACTAATTTTGGATGTTTATGAAAAAATTAATTAAGTTAGCACCTTTTATTTTAACGAGGTGAATATTCTATGGATAAGTATGTGCATTTATATGAAAAGATTGTTTGATTTTATGATGTATATGTCTCAATTTTATCTGATGAAGATTGAAGGTTACCTCAAAGTTGTGGAAATCTCTGAACAAGGTCTTAGGAATTCGATTTAACTGTAGCATTTCTATCAATACATAGACAAATAGTTAGTTTAAGCAGATTATTCAGGTTTTAAAAAGATTATGTGTTTCATAATTCAGATGAGGATTGTATAAGAGTAAATGTTTGGTTTATGTTGTAAAGCAATTAGAGGACGATGAAAGAAATCAACTGACTCATGATCTTGAGTTGGAAATGATTGGGGTTACCGTGTTGATAGAACACTATTATCTACATGCTGAATGACATTATATCTATAAAAATTTTTAAAGGATAAAAGTAGGTGTAGAATAGAAGGAGTGAAAAGATAGGAAATGGATTGAATTCCTTGGAGATTGAAGACAAGTTTATTAACTGCAACCACGAAAAGTTAAAGTAGTGAATGATGTAACAAAATTGAAAGACATTTATATTTTAAGAGTTTTGAATACATAATTGCCTTTTTAAGATAGATAGTATTTTGGATTGTATAGTTAAATTAAAGCCTTTGTTGCCGGATCGATTTAAGGATCTTAAGAGAAAGATAAAAATTTCATACAGGTCAAGTATAAAATAAGTAGGAAAAGGGAGGGCTAAAGAATTAAAGTCGGATGAATGTTAATTTGCCACAGAAAAAGTTATCATTGAGTTTGTTTTTTTAATGAGTGATATATCAGTAAGTTAAGAAAGGTATCAAGATACCTTTAAGTGAAGGTTTGCGTAAAAGAAATGTTGGACACCATTAAGTAGGTTCGAATTGAAAGATTAAGACTTGGTGGGGATATATTAGATCAAAGAAGTTGAAGAAAGAGTAAAGATTAATTAAGATAATCTTAAGATAGCTGATGATTAACAAAAGTTCTACACATATTTAAAGAGAAAGAAAATTGAAATCCAAGTAGGTGATGAAGTGTTTCTCAAAGTCTCATTTCGGAAGAAGATTCTCTGTCTTGTATATAAAGTATAACTTAGTCTTAGATTCATTGGACCTTCTGAGATTTTAAAAAGAGGTGGACCAGTAGTCTATTAGGGAGCGTTACCGTCAGAATGGAAAATATTAACAATATTTTTCATGTTTTGATACTTGATAGATATTGATTAGACCTTTTTCACATCATAGCACCAGAAGAAATAGAAATTTAATCTGACCTGACCTACGAGAAAGAACAGGTGAAAATTTTGGCATATGAAGTTAAACAGCTCAGGAATAAGACAATTCCATTGGTCAAAGTTTTGTGGAGGAATCATAAAGTAGAGGAAGCAATATGGGAACGTGAGGATAATATGCGTAGACAATTTCCCCATCTCTTTGTGCAGTGAAAATTCAAGGATGGATTTTCTTAAGGGGAGATTTGTAACATCCTAAATACCAGGCTAGTGACCAAAATGTAATATTTTGAAACTTTATGGTTAATTTTAAAAAATTGTAAAGTTTAGAGATTTAGTTGGGAATTTATTTATGTATGATTGAATAGCAAAGATTGAATAATGAAAGGGAAACAAGGTCTTTTAGAATATTATGAATATAAAATTCATATTAAGAGATATTTAAGGATATGGAGGCTAAAAAGAAAGGGGAAAAGAAATTTATGGAGTTTTGGTTCATCTTTCTTCTACTTCTCTTTCCGTGACTCCATTAGTAAGGTGAGTTGGTCTTATGTTGAAATTTTCTTTCAATTTTAAGTTGGTTTTGATTCTTGGAGTGTTAGGAAATATTGAGAAAGCTTAAAGATAAGTAGAAAGTGAAAGATTTACAAGTTATGAGTGATTGAATAAAAGGGTTTTTGAGTGAATTGATGAGAAAGAGTTATTAAATGGATTTTGAAGTCATATTTGACTTTTCATAAGCTGGAATAAGAAATCTAAAGTGTTAGAAATGGATTTGGGACATGTTGATAAAATGGTATGATTTTTAGTTTCAAGTGATTATGTGGGATTTTGGATATTTAAGTGTCTTAAAGTGATATAAGATAGTCTTAATAAGTATATTGGATTTTAAAGGCCTGAAAGAAGTTAAAAGCGATGGTTTTAGCCGAGTTTTGGTAAATTTTTGAAATGAAATACATAATTTCTGGGCAAGGGTATCAGTACTGGATGATCAATATCGATACTTCAAAGCAAAAATGGGTTAAATATTGGTTTGGGTATCGATACTGAAATAATAGTATCAATACCATAAGGTAAAATAGTATGAATCCTTTAAACAATATCTATGTCGAAGGAGTAGCATCGATACCAAGGGTATTGATACTAATGGACAAGTATCAATACCATTTTTAGAAGCCAAATTCTAGAATGTCGAATGGGTATCGATACTGAAGTATAATATCGATACCATAGTAAGGAAGTATCGGTACTAAGCCTAGTGTACTAATACTATACAAAATGAAATTTGTGAATTAAGTGTTTCTTTTAGCTTAAGTTATTGATGATTGTTTAATAGTGATTCGAATTCCGATATTCATATCGATCGTATATTTGTGTAGATATCGAACAAAAGCAAGTTCCAGACGAATTGATGATATAAGATTGACCAAGAGAGAGATAAGAGTTTTGTTTTGACTAAGTGAGGCTGAGGTGAATGCATACTATTATATATATTGTCTTATGGAAAGAAGACTTGCGATGAGTCTATTTCCAATATTTTGATTACATGATTATATGAATATAAGCATAGTTTTGATTCTGTTACTATGTGAACATACATTGTTTATAAGTTATGTTATATGATATAAACTATGTGATTATATGAAAATGTGATATAAGCTATATGATATTGAACTACGTGATTATATGAAAATGTGATATAAGCTATGTGGCATGATCTATGTGATTATTTGTCTATGTGAAATGATATAAATGATAAAGCCCAAAAGTATGTGATATGAGAGCTAAAGGTATAATTGACATGCCAAAGAGTCGAGAGTTCTACGTGTCCTTTGGGACAATTCTACACGGTCCTTCAGGACATATCTATGTGGTCATTCGGAACATATCTGTGTGGTCCTTTGAGACATTTCTACGTGGCACTTTGGTGCAATTTATACGAGCTGTGGTGACAATATTAATACACAACCTCAATGCACTCACATACCTTAAGTTCTCAATGATATACCATGGGCTACTAAAGGAAATTATATAAATGAACATTACATGATGATGATATATACACATGTATGCTTCTGTTCTATGATGTGTTATATGGTTTCTTATATATGATTTTATGAAATGCTTAGTATATGATTAAATGTTTTAATGTTTTATTTATGCATTATATGCCTCACTAAGTCAAAGACTTAGCGTGTGAGTGTTTCACACGTAGGTACAAAGAATCAAGAAGATCAAAGCTAGGCAAGTCAGGACAACATATCCTTCCTGAAGATTAAATCAGAAACGAATTGGACCGTATGTATTTTGTTATACTAAATTTGGTTGGCTTGTAATTAAATGTTTGAATCGTATATGCTCTGATAAATTTTGTAAAAATACTCTATTATAATCATGTAAATTATTGAGTTTATATTTTCAAATTGAGTTTGAACTTTCTTTATATACTTTTATCAAGGTTCCGCTATTTTTTATACAAATAAAAGTTTAAATTTTCAACTATCTTTTAAAAGTAAATGATTTGAAAAGTCAGTGTGACACATCGGATTCATATATGGGTCGGATACGGGTTGGGGGTATTACAAAACCCTATTCCAACAACTCCCATAACTAAATCTTCAAGTCTTTAAGCTCCTTAGGTGCCATCCGGTAAGGTCCCATAGACACTGGTGCTGAGCCCAAGTATACCTCAATACTGAACTTAATCTTCTTACGCTTAGGCGGTACACTAGGTTATTCTTCTGGAAAAACATTTAACATTTCTCTCAAAAATATAATCTTATCTATTCCATCGTAGGACTACCTCGGATCCTGAATATAAGCAAGGTAAGCAACAAACCCCTCCTTAATCATCTTCTCTGTAATACTCCAAATATCATGTAGTGATTATTTTGAAAGGATCTAAAATTTTGTGGAATAAACTGAATAAATGATAAAGTAGAATAAATTATTTAGGAAATTGTGTTTAAGACCAATTAGTAAGAATGAAAGAATGAAAGAATGAAAGATGAATTTAAAATTTATTTTTAAATTAGGGTATTTAAGAAGAAGAAAAAGAGGAAAGAGGGAAAAGAAGCTAAATTATATTCTCTTTTCATTTTTCTCGTGTGCTTGTTCTCTCCATATCCAAAAGTGAGTTTCCTACAAGTTGGTTTTTCCTTTAGCTTAATGACTGGTATTGAAACCTTGAGTGTTATAAAGGCTTAAGGAAAGGTTAAAGAGGATTAAAACTAAGGGGCTGTTTGTTTGGCTCTGAATGGAACCATTCAGCGCTGAATGTTGAACCGTTCAACATTCAACATGTTTGTTTCGCACCTCTGAATGATTCAGTGCTGACTGATTCAGCAAAACAGTGCTGAATGATTCAGCATCAAAGTACATTCTGAATTATTCAACATCAAAGTACATTCTGAATGATTCAGAGCCATTATCAAACAACATGTCACATTTAGAGCTAATTCATACAAAGCCTCTGAATCATTCAACATTTGAATCATTCAGTGCTTAATCATTTTGAAGTAAACAAACAACCCCTAAGAGATGGATGATTTATTTGAGATTGAAGAAAATGGGTTTTTGAATGATATGTTGAAATATGAGTTTTTATTGAGATTTTCTAGTATATTTGACTTGTCAAATAAGTAAATAAGAGATTAGAAGCATTGGATGTGATTAAAAACATATGAAAAAGTAGTATGATTCTTGATTTGGGATGTTCTTTGGAGAATTTAGATGTTATAAGAAGCTAAATAGAGGAAAGTTAGTTGGGTTAAGTGATGTAGAGTTTAAGGGTATTGTTTGAGGTAAAAGTAAGATATTTAAACAAAAATTTGGTAAAAATCGAGTCTAAAAATGGAAAATCTGGCTAAGGGTATTAGTACTGGAAGAACAGTTCCGATACTATAGGTTTAAATTGAAGAATTAAGATGAACAATATCAATACTTATGTAATTAGTATCAATACTGCTGTGGGTATCGATACTAAGAGGAAGGTATCAATACCATAGATTCCAGAATGCAGAAATGATATCGATACTAAAAGGGAGTATCAGTACCATAGTATAGAAGTATCGATACCATGGTAGGGGTATCTATACTATTGAGCCTGGA
This sequence comes from Hibiscus syriacus, assembly GCF_006381635.1. NCBI lineage: Eukaryota > Viridiplantae > Streptophyta > Magnoliopsida > Malvales > Malvaceae > Hibiscus > Hibiscus syriacus. Next base: position 6,054,968 of record NW_024062800.1, on the reverse strand, counting down.
AAATTTAATATAGGAAGAAATATGATAGAAATTGAATATAATAGTACTTTTGAGTATTATTAAAAGTATATATGTTAGAGAGTATACTAACATTGGTATGGTTTATGTACTTAATGGATGCTTGTGTAGATCATAACCAAGCTCCCGAGTCAAGCAAGAAAAAAGGCAAGGATAACGTTGTCGAGTAATTGGATGACATTACAACATACTAGGGAGGTATATCAGGTGAGTGCATTTATTGTACTTTTATAAAAGGAGGAAGACTCGCGATGAGTCAAACTCGAATGTATGTTTTACAACATTTTAGTATATTTTCATAACATATATAGAAATGATATTATGAATGGATGAACGCTAATGAAAATGCATAACGGTGCATTATCAGCATAAAATGTGCCACTAATGAAAATGCATAACGGTGCATTATCGACATAAAAGGTGCCACTAATGAAAATGTATAACGGTTCATTATCGATATAAAGTGTGCCATTAATGAAAATGCATAACGGTGCATTATCCGCATAAAAGGTACCACTAATGAAATTGCATAACGATGCATTAACGACATAAAAGGTACCACTAATGAAAATGCATAACGGTGCATTAACGACATAAAAGGTGCCACTCATGGTATTCACAAAAGGTGAATTACCATTTCGGCACTTCGGTGCAATGCATATACTTTACATTCTCATTTAACATACTTTGGGAAAATAAAGGATAATTGGGAATAATATACAGAATAATATAGGTATGTTGGGCATATTAAGATTAATTTTGATGACTAAATGAAAGAAACTTGGTTTAACCGAGATGGTTAACTGATTGTTATAAAGTATACGATTTAGTTCGTATTTAAATAGCCATGATATGTTTATGTTAAGTGCAGTTCATTTACATTATTAGTCCTCATTAAGTAAATACTTAGCGTGTGTTGATTTCACGTGTAGGTAAAAGCAAAGACTAGCAAAGTAAGGAGTGCATCAGAGAACATCAATCCAAGGTTGACTTATCAGTAACCATAGGACAATTAGGTCTTCTATTGATAATTAGATGGCATGATATGAATTTAAGAAAAATACTCTGTAATGTATTTAAGTCATAACTTTGTAATAAGTTACAACAAATATTTTATCTTATATTAAAATGTGTTGTTTTTATTTCTGAAACAAAATTTTTATGGGTTTACAAATAACAAAATGTTTTTAAAGTCATGTGTCACTTGTGACTTATGTACGGGAACATATACGGGGAATGGGTGTTATATTTATTGGTATCAGTGCTTCAAGTTTAGCCAATTCTCTGTTAAAATTAGGTTTATTTGAGTTTAGAAAAAATATTACATGCCATTAAGATTGTCAAGGTTACTGATATGATGTCATTAGAGTGTGATTGATGTCACTCCTTACTAACTTTATTATTATTATTATTATTTTTATTATTATTATGTCCTAGAAAATGTCGAAATCTTCAGAATCGTGAAGAGTGACTTAGCGAGAAAATAGAGAGGGATCGGGTATCAAAAGCTATGAGGAGAATAGTGAGCATCCGATTCCATTCGAGAACCCTAGTGCCGCAACACATTAGGGTATGTCAGTGCCAGAGTTTGGAGCTTTTATGCAAGCGCTCAACGCCATATTGACCCGATTCTAACCTCCTCCGCCTTCCCTTTCTCCTCTAGTACTGAGGATGTTGATCCCAAAAGAATTGAAGAGTTTAGGAGTTCCTGAGTTCTGGGGAGAAGAGGATGAAGGTCCTATGGAGGCTAACTTATGGCTGAATGATGTTAGGTAATGCTTAAAAGTCTTCACTGTTCGGATTCGAAAAAGCTGGGTGGAGCTGTATCTTTACTAAGGGGATCAACTCGAGTATAGTGGTCAAATACTACGATGTATGCACCACCGGAACAAGTGACATGTCAGTTCTTCCTGGAAGAATTTAAGAACAATTATGTTGGTGACCCGTTTAAACTGGCGATGCTACAGAAGTTCCTTAATTTGAAATAAAGTGATTAAGCCGTACATGAGTACGAGGCAAAATACAATAAACTGAGCCGTTTTTCTACTCAGGTGGTTCCCAATGAAAAAGTTTGACGTGATTGGTTCATTGAAGGTTTGAGGCCAAAGTTGAAAGAGGTGATGTTGGCTTTGAACTTTCCTTGCTTGTAAGAAGTCATAAATCGAAACAAGGCTATTGAAATAGCTCAAGAGGAGACCCTAGCAGTGGAGCAGAGTACGCAGACAAGGAAAAGAGTTGGAAAGCCTTCAATTCCCTATCATGCTAAGAGAGGTAAGGTTTCAAGTTCCCGATATATTGACAAAGATGGTTCTGCTGCAGCTTCACAAAAAAACTAGACAATCCTAGTCTTTTGCTTCTAGTTCAGGTAGAGCATTTTGAGAGAGAGCTCCATGTCAGACATATGGTAAATTGCACCATAGAGTATGTACATTTCTCAACGGAGCTTGTTTCCAGTGTGGTGAGACTGATCACTTTGCCTGAAACTGTCCTAAGAAATCTAGGGACAATTCGGCATAATCTGAAAGATCTGTGGCAACTTCCAATAGAAGAAAATGATGGGATATATCCAGGGGATAATCTAAATCATTGAAGTGATAAGAGAATCGGAGAGTCGCTAGAATTTACAACATTAAGAACAATGATGATTGGGATGACCTGGAGATCATAACAGGTACATTCCATCTTTTTGGTTAGCCTGTATTTGTTTAGTTGTCCCTGGTTCTACACATTCATACATTAGTACAAAGTTGGTTAGAGCTAGAGGAATTCCTTTAGAACCAATTGTTAGTGAGATGATAGAGATAAACCATATGGGTCACCATGCGGGAGTAACTCGGGTATGTAGAAAATGCCCTCTAAAGATTCAAGGGATTGTGTTTCTGGAAAACTTAATGGAGTTTCCTTTCGATGAGTTTTAAATCATTTTGGGCATGGATTGGTTTTCTCCACATCATGAATGGGTCGATTTTCTCAACAAGTGATTATTTCTAAAAGATGCGGAGGCTCATAAATCGTAGTGATTGGTGAAAAAGAAAAATCACCATCCAACGTGATATTAACCATGACTGTAAGAAAACTGATGTCAAAAGGGTGTATAGCTTTCCTAGCTAATGTGATAGACACTCGAGTACTGAAAGTGAAATTAAATGATATTCCAGTAGTTAAGGAGTTTCCATAGGTTTTCTTGGAAGAATTACCGGGTTTACCTCTAGACCGTTATGTAGAATTCAAGATTGAGGTTTACCCAGGTATTGAACCTATTTCTATGGCCTCATATCGAATGGCTCCAATGGATTTAAGAAAATTAAAAGCCCAATTTCAAGAGTTACTCGATAAGGGATTTGTTTGACCTAGTGTTTCTCCTTGGGGAGCACCTATGTTGTTTGTGAAAAAAAAAGACGGGTCTATGCGATTATGCATTGACTACCTTCAGTTAAATAAAGTAAAGATAAAGAATAAGTATCTTCTTCCAAGGATTAATGATCTTTTCAATCAATTAAAAGGCTCATTAGTGTTCTCTAAGATAGACCTGAGGTCGGGGTACTATTAATTAAAGATAAAAGAGGATGATATTTCAAAGACAGCTTTTCGGACTCGGTATGGACACTACGAGTTTGTGGTGATGCCATTTGGATTGACTAATGCTCCTGTAGCATTTATGGACTTGATGGACAGAGTATTCCAACCTTGGATCAATTCATTATGGTATTTATAGATGATATTTTGGTGTATTCCAAGTCAAGGGAGGAACATGATGCTCATCTTCGAGTGGTTCTTCACACACTTCGAGAAAAGAAGTTGTATACCAAATTGTCCAAGTGTGAATTTTGGTTAGCTGAGATTGCTTTCCTCAATAATATAGTCTCCACAGAAGGCATAAGAGTAGATCCCAAAAATATTCACGCTATAGTGGATTGGCAACCCCCAAAGAATATCCCTGAAGTTCAGAGTTTCTTGGGGCTTGCTGGTTATTATAGATGGTTTATGAAGAGCTTTTAAATGTTAGCTTCTCCGCTAACTAAGTTGTTATTGAAGGATGTGCCTTTTGTTTAATCTGAGAAATGCCAAGAAAGTTTTGAAATGTTAAATAGATTCGTAACAAAGGCCCCAGTGCCGGTATAACTTGCATCGGGTAAAGAATATGTAGTTTTAGTGATGCATCTCATAATGGGATGGGATGTGTGCTCATACAAGATGGAAACGTTATGGCTTATGCCTCAAGACAGCTGTAGAATCACGAGAGAAATTACCCGACACATGACTTGGAATTGGCAGCGGTCGTATTTGCTTTGTAAATTTGGCGTCATTATCTATATGGTGAGCGTTGCCATATTTATAAGGATCAAAAGTGTCTAAAGTACTTGCTGACTCAAAAAGAACTGAACTCGAGACAAAGGAGATGGATCGAGCTTTTAAAAGATTATGATTTGATCATTGATTATCATCTCGGAAATACTAATGTGGTAGCATATGCACTTAGCCGAAAGACTTTTACCAGTCTACGGGCCTTGGATGTACGTATGTATTTAAAGGAAGATGGTGCCTTGACTGTTGAACTTAAGTTAAAGCCGATGCTTTTGGATCGTGTGAAAGTGCTGCAAGGTCAAGATGAGAAATGCTTGACGAGAATGGCGCAAGTAGAAAAAGAAGATTGTGGAAGACTTTGCATTATCGATAATGATGAACTGAAGAAAGATATTCTTTCCAAGACACACTATAAGCCTTTGATGATACATCCAGGCGTGAATAAGATGTATCAAGATTTAAAGAGTCATTATTGGTGGCCTGGTATAAAAAGAGTTGTATCAGAGTTTGTTGCGAGATCCTTGACATGTCAGCAAGTGAAAACTGAACATCAAGTGCCATTTGGATTATTACTGTTGAGTTAATCGATTGACGGAATTGGCCAAGAGGGGGTGAATTGGCAATTAAAAATTTAGTGGAAGCTTTTGCAGAAAATTGAAAGAAATTGCACAGTAATTTATAGTGGTTCGACTTTCTCAATCAAAGTCTACGTCCACTACCTTAGCTATCCACACTAAGGATTTTCCAACAAATTCACTAATTTGTTCTTTCTTTTGAGGCCAAAGAGATAACCTTACAACACCCTCAAGAATATACCCCAATTCTTGAGAACACTCTTTCCCAAAGAGAAGATTACAAATTTGCAAACTTACAAGGAAAACCTCTCAAGGTAAGATGTTTGCACAATTCTAGAACAAGAAAAGAACACTCACAAATAATTACAAATGAGCACAAATGGTGTTCTTTGAAAGCAAAATGAATATTGAAAGGAAAATTGGCTTGATTTGTACAAACTTGGTGTTTGATGCTTTCTCTCTTGTTTCTCTATAATTTATTGTTGATCAAGGGCTTCAGAACTTGTTTAAATACACCTTGAATCACTTCTGAACGTTGGGGATGATTAGTGAAGATCATATAGCCGTTTTAGTGTGAAAACAATTAATAAAACATCTTGAAGCGTAGGGGGAATCAGTACCCCCTATGGGGAATCGATTCCCTAAGTGTAAAATTCAAATATTTAGACCGTTATACAAGGGGGGAATCGGTACCCCCTGGGGGGGAATCGATTCCCTCCGAGCATACTGGAATTCTCGGAGCCAAACCATTCAGGGGGGAATCGGTACCCCCTTAGGGGGAATCGGTTCCCTCTGAGCAATCTGGAATTTTTTGGCTTTGAAATGGTTCGAAATACTTTGTAAAATTATTTTGAAATTGTTTTAAGATTAAAACTTAATTTTACACTTTGAGTAAGGATTAAAAATGATCTTTGAAAGATTTGGAGTAATGTTTTGATATTTGAATAATTCTATCGAATATACTTAGAAAATCATTTGGAAAATCTTAAAATTCATTTAACTTAATTTGTTATATCAAAATATCAAAATGTTTTCAACAATCTCCCCCTTTTTGATATAACAAAACATTTTAGTAATTTTAAGATTTTGAAATCAAGTTTTGAAATTACTCCCCCTTACTTTAACACTTCTCCCATTTATCATTTAAAAACACTTTAACACTTCTCCCCTTTTTTGTTAAATCAAAAAGCATTTTAAAGAATTTAAACAAGGTTTTGAAATCAGTTAGCCAATTGATTATATATAATATAAGATGCTAAGATCACAAGCAAGATAAACGTTAGCCATTAGTTTCATAATCAATATTCATAATTAATGTGAAATGGCAAAATTGGTCATATATCTAATCATGAAATAAATGATGCAATAATGAATAAATTTAATCACACCAAATAGATAATTTCTAACCATTCATAAATCCAAACAAATTCAAAGTCAATCAATCCACAAATTCAAACATTCCAAAATATTCAAAATGTTAAAACAATAAGTTTGGAGTTCAAAGCAAAACATTGAATCACATATCCGGATCAGGAGGAGGAAAACGAGCTCGCATAGCGGCCATTTCGTTAGTGAGGTCATTAATACGTGCATTGGTTTCTTCATTATTTGCACGCATTTCCCAAAGAATTTCTAATTGTTGAGCTCCCATTGTGGATAAATGAGACTCTATAGAAGTAAAGCGCGAATCCATAGTAGCGTATTGAAAATCGAATGTCTCCATAAAGGATTGGAAATATGGAGGCATTTGATGCATTTGTTGTGCTTGCTCTTCGGGCTGCTCAGGTTCATCTTCGGCTTCATCGATGTCTCGTATTAATTGCTCAAGCTCGAGATCTTCGTCAGCTTCGGGTGGAGCTTGTGAAGAACTAGCTCCCGGAGTATTTGCAGAAGATCGAACCCATTCACCAGTTTCCTTATCCTTAATCCATCTCGCTCTCGTTAAGGAAAGAAGGTTAATTTGTTTCTTAAGGGGAAAAACGACATCTAGACCGACTCTAAGCCCAGCTTTGGAAAACAAATTACTCAAAATGCAACCGTAAACAAGAGATGAACAGAGTTTTTTGTTAGGAACAAGATTTACGGTTTCAATAATTTCAGTAAAAATAATCTGAGGTAGGTTGATTTTAATATTGTTTTCGAAACAATGTAACCACCAAAGATCTAAGGTTCTAAGAGTAGAATAACGACCTCCAGATGGTCGAAACTACCAAGAAATCATTAGATGAAGAAAACGTTCATGAAGGTCTAGGACACTTGCACTATCCCTTCTTTTATAACGAGATTCTAAAACCTATTTTTCATTTGAAATCCCATCATTATCTAATCCAAATGTATTGGCTATGTAAGCCGAGTCAATATATAAGAATTTTCCTAGAAGGTAGGAACGAATTCCTATGGTTTCGGTTTCAGTTTGGTTTTTAACACAAACGGCATTAGAATAGAAAATACGAACAAGTTGATGGTAAACGATGGGTTCAAGGTCAAAGAGTTTATCAAATTTCCACTCTTGTAAAAGAGGAAGATATTTAAAATTGATAGCTAACATAGCTTGACGAGAAGGAATACGTTCTTCCCAGATTTTGTAAGAGTCGAAATATTGATAATACCAAAAACGATGATTTCTAGGACCAGGATGATTGAAACACGAATTTTGGATAGTCAAATTAGGATCAATAGGATTAGGATTAGAAATTGGAATAGGTGGAGGATTTGGAGGTGGATTTGGTTGACGGTGTGAACGACTAGATGAAGACCTAGCATGTTTAGGAAATCGGAATAGAATTGATAACCTCTAATTTAGAAAACACATGTATGCAATTCAATTAATCCCACAACTCAATTGAGTCCTCAATATTTCAAGGTTCTCTAAATCAATCCTAATGGGCAAAGTTTTTGAAAAACTTTTGAAAAACATGATTTTGAGAAACAATATTTGTATAGTTTTTATAATAACAACATAATTTAATCAAAACACAATAATTTGAAAATTAATTTTTTTTTATTTCGAAAATTTAGAAAATTTTGAAAAAAATCTTGTGTTTTTGATGAAATTAGTTGTAATATCTAGTTTCTAATTACTAACTAATCAATGCCCGATCAAAAATTCAACCTAGAACTAATTAAAACTAGTTCTAAGTTCATAAATTGATAAAAAGAAGTTTTGGAAAAATACCTTGAATGATTTCGGATTTGAGTGAGATTAGATGAAGTTTGCACGTTTTTGATGATTCCAACAGGTTTAGAGGATGATATTTGAAGTGAATTCCGATTAAAAACGTTGATTTGAGGCAAAGTGGAGATATGGAGAGCGTAGAGAGGAGAAACGGTGTAAGAGAAGAGAAGAGAGTTTTGGGCCAAAACCAAGGGTTCTACCCGATAAAACCAGAACCCCAGGGGGGTATCGATTCCCCTGTGGGGGGAATCGGTTCCCCTTCAATGGGGGAATCGGTTCCCTCAAGGGGGGATCGATTCCCTCTGCACCAAAATGCTAAAATCCGATTTTAAACACCCAAAATGCTAAATTAATTTCCTCTAGTGGTATTAGCAACTCATATATTGAAAATTAATCATGTTCAAACAATTCAATTAATCTTTAAACGATATTTGAACATAAAATTATTTTTTTAATTTTTTTATCAAGAATCATAAACTCCCCCTAACTAATAGCAATAAATGCAATCAAAAATTACTATTATAAGCATTTTTCATTTATTATTAAAATTGCTAAAATTATTTTAAACACTCAGTGAAGATAGATTGGTCAAACCTAATTCTCTCCTAAGTGTCCAAAATCGTTCCTTGTCTAAAGGTTTTGTAAAGATATCCGCTAATTGGTGTAAAGTATCAACAAATTCTAGAACTACATCTTCCTTAGTGACATGGTCTCTAATGAAGTGATGTCTTATTTCAATGTGCTTAGTTCTTGAGTGTTGGATGGGATTTTTAGTGAGACAAATAGCACTAGTATTGTCACACTTGATAGGAATGGTACCTACTTCAATTCCATAATCAAAAAGTTGTTGTTTCATCCATAAAACTTGTGCACAACAACTACCAGCTGAAATGTATTCAGCTTCAGTGGTAGATAATGCAACACAATTTTGTTTCTTTGAAAACCAAGAAATTAGCATATTTCCAAGGAATTGGCAAGTACCGGAGGTGTTTTTCCTATCTAATTTGCATCCTCCATAATCCGCATTAGAAAAAGCATGCAAGCTAAAGCTAGAGCCTCTAGGATACCAAATTCCTAAACTAGGAGTCTCCTTAAGGTATCTAAAGATTCTCTTAACAGCTAGTAAATGTGATTCCTTAGGGCATGATTGAAATCTAGCACATAAGCAAACACTAAACATAATGTCCGGTCTACTTGCAGTTAGATAAAGTAGAGATCCAATCATTGACCTATATAATTTAACATCTACACATTTACCTCCTTCATCTAAGTCAAGCTTTGTTGAAGAGCTCATTGGAGTGTCATGAGGTTTCCCATTTTCCATTCCAAACTTCTTGAACATATCTTTGACGTACTTAGCTTGATTGATGAAGATGCCATCTTTTCTTTGCTTGATTTGGAGTCCCAAGAAAAATGAGAGCTCCCCCATCATGCTCATCTCAAACTCACTTTGCATTAGCTTAGAAAATTCTTGGCAAAGAACATCATTAGTAGAACCAAATATTATATCATCAACATAAATTTGAACTACTAATAAATCTTTACCTTTATGCTTCAAAAACAATGTAGTGTCAACCTTCCCTTTTGAAAAACCTTTTTCAATTAAAAAATTTGACAATCTTTCATACCAAGCTCTAGGAGCTTGCTTTAAACCATAAAGAGCTTTTGTCAATTTTAAAACATGATCCGGAAAATTTGAATCTTCAAAACCTGGAGGTTGTTCCACATACACTTCTTCTTTTATAAAACCATTTAAAAATGCACTTTTAACATCCATTTGATATAATTTAAATTCATTGAAACATGCAAATGCTAATAACATTCTAATTGCTTCCATCCTAGCTACGGGAGCGTATGTTTCATCATAGTCTATGCCCTCTTCTTGAGTATACCCTTGAGCAACAAGTCTAGCCTTGTTTCTCACTATATTACTACTCTCATCAAGCTTATTCCTAAATACCCATCTAGAACCTACAGTAGATTTATTACTAGGCCTTTCAACTAATGTCCATACTTTACTTCTCTTAAATTGATTTAACTCTTCTTGCATAGCCATAATCCAATGTTCATCATTTAATGCTTCTTTAATATTCTTAGGCTCTATGCATGAGATAAATGCAACATAATTACAAATATTTCTAAGAGAAGATTGAGTTGTTACCCCTTTTGATGGATCACCTATAATTTCACCATCCTTGACATAGTTGTTCTCTCTTGGATAAGATACTTCCCTTTCTTCAATGGTTGGATTCTCAAGAGGATCATGAGTTTCCTCATTTTTTGTTTCTTCCTTTGATGATGGTTCTCCAACGTGATGTCTAACGTCATTTGTATTTATAACACCTACATCATCATCCACACAAGAATCCTTCCTCGAAAGGGGATTATCATCGAAAACAACATGTATAGACTCTTCTACAACTAAAGTTCTTTTATTAAATACACGATAGGCTTTAGAATTTAAGGAATAACCCAGAAAAATTCCTTCATCACTTTTAGCATCAAATTTGCCAAGGTTTTCTTTACCGTTGTTTAAAACAAAACATTTACATCCAAAAGGATGAAAATAACTAATGTTAGGCTTTTTATTTTTGAAAATTTCATATGGAGTTTTCTTTAAAATTGGCCTAATCATTACTCGATTTACAACATAACAAGCGGTATTTGTGGCTTCCGCCCAAAAATATTTTGGCAAATTATTTTCACAAAGCATGGTTCTAGCCATTTCTTCTAAAGTTCGATTTTTCCTCTCAACAAATCCATTTTGTTGAGGGGTTCTAGGTGCTGAAAAATTATGGCTAATACTGTTAGAGTTACAAAATTCAGTAAATCCAAGATTTTCAAATTCAGTTCCATGATTACTCCTAACACTAGTTATAGAGTAACCTTTTTCATTTTGGATTACTTTTGAAAATGTGATGAATTGTTCTAATGCTTCATATTTAGTATTTAAAAATAGAACCCAAGTATATCTAGAATAGTCATCTACCAAGACAAATGCATATTGTTTTCCACCCAAGCTAGTAGTTCTAGTTGGCCCAAAAAGATCTAAATGGATCAATTGTAAAACTCTACTAGTTGATACATCATTAATGGATTTAAAAGAAACTCGCTTTTGATTTCCTTTAGCACAAGCATCACAGATTTTATCATTATCAAATTTAAGCTTAGGCAACCCTCTTACTAGGTCTCCTTGAATTAACCGTTGCAAAACACTCATACTAGCATGTCCTAGTCTCCTATGCCATAACCAACTATCATGTTCATCCTTAGTAACTAGGCATAAATTAGTCATATCAAAAGAATCTAAATGCACCATGTATATGTTTCCTATTCTATGACCAACAAGCATAATCTGATTAAATGCAATGTCAATGACTTTACAGCCATTAATTTCAAATAAGACATTGAATCCTTTATCGCATAATTGACTAATACTCAATAGATTATGCTTTAATCCATTCACATATAAAACATTTTTAATTTGTATGGAAGAGGTATTACCTATTGTACCAATACCTTCAATTTGACCTTTTGAATTGTCTCCAAAAGTCACTTCTCCTCCATTTTTGGCGTTAAGCTCAATGAACCGGCTTTTGTCTCCGATCATGTGTCTTGAGCATCCACTATCAAGGTACCATAATTTGAATTTGTTTCCCGTGCCTTGTAGCAATGCTCATTTCCCTACAAACATAGATTAATTTTTGATTTTTGGTACCCAAATTCTTTTGGGTCCATATTCATTAGTTTCCAAAATCCTAGTCCCTTTAGGTATCCATTTGTGTAGGATATTTTTATCTTTAGTAGTAATGAGTTCTTTAGGAACCCACATACTTCTAACGATTTTTCCATTAGAGGTTCTTTGGGAACCTCTATGATTGTAGTTTCTAAAACTTTTTCTAACAAAGTTGGATTTTGAATTTTAACCTTTTTCAAAATGTTTTGTTCCGACTTTATCAAAATAAGTTTTAAGATCATCAATTTTCTTTTGATGATCATCATTGATCTTTGAAAGTAAATTTTGCAAATCTAAATTTTTCTTTTCAAACTCTTCTAGTTTGATTTGTAAATCTTTGATTTTACTTTCAAGATCGTTGTTGGTTTTGGATATGAGTTTGTTTTCATTTTTTAATTTTGAAACATCATTTTTATATTTTAAAAATAATTTCTCATAATCCAAAGCCAACCCATTATATTCCTCTAATAACTCATAATAGGATAAATCATCAAAATCGGATGAGTTAGAGGTTACCTTAGAATCTTCCCCAAATGCAATCAAGCACAAGTTAGCTACTTCTTGTTCCTCTTCATTGGAACTTTCTTCATCGCTCCATGTAGCCACATGAGCTTTGTGCTTATTCTTTGATTGACCCTTTTTCTTCAATTGTGGGTAATCATATTTGACATGCCCTGGCTTTTTGCATTCGTAGCAAATGATTGGGTCCTTCTCTTTCGGTTCATTTTTGAGGCCTTCATTTCGTTTGAATTTTCTTCCTCGATAAGGTCTCATCATTTTTGTGAACCGTTTGGCAAACAATGCCATTTCCTCGTCATGTCATCGTTATTCGAATCACTCTCATCTTTTGTAGATTTGAGAGCAACTCCAATGTTTTTCTTCTTCTCCTTCTCCTTTGGTGTCTCATCAATCTTATTGAGGTCTACCTCATCTTCGAGCATCATTTCATGAGTGAGGAGTGACCCAATTAGCTCTTCAAGAGTTAAGGACGTTAAGTCCTTAGACTCGATGATTGTCGTCTTCTTTGATTGCCACGATTTTGGGAGGAAGTAGACTAACTTCCTCACAAGCTTTTCATTTGAAATGATCTCTCCATATGATTTGAGACCATTGACAATCGTTGAAAATCTATCCGTCGTAGCTTTGATATCTTCATTTGGTTTCATCCTGAAATTTTCATAGCTATGCGTTAGAATACTAATTTTAGATTTCTTTACCTCATCGGTACCTTCATGAGTGACTTGAAGTTTGTCCCATATTTCTTTGGCGGTTGTACACGATGAAACTCTTCCGTATTCATCTGGTCCAAGAGCACAAAAATGATATGGATGGCTTTGGAGTTGAGCTGGAACATTCTTGTCTCTCCTTCACTCCATAACCTTGGATGAGTGAGAGGTTTGATGTATCCTTCTTCTACAGCATTCCATGCTCCCATGTCACTTGCTTGAATGAAGTACATCATTCTATTCTTCCAATAGGCATAGTTAGCTCCATTGAAGAAAGGAGGCTTGTTGACAGGCATCGAGTCGAGACCAGAGTCGAAGTTTGAAGCGGAGGCCATTGATGACTTTGATTATCGATATAACTCTTCCCGAATCGACTCAAGAGGCGATTAAACCTTCAAATGAGTTAGGCTCTGATGCCAATTGTTGAGTTAATCAATTGACGGAATTGGCCAAGAGGGGGTGAATTGGCAATTAAAAATTTGGTGGAAGCTTTTGCAGAAAATTGAAAGTAATTGCACATCGATTTAGAGTGGTTCGACTTTCTCAATCAAAGTCTACGTCTACTACCTTAGCTATCCACACTAAGGATTTTCCAACAAATTCACTAATTTGTTCTTTCTTTTGAGGCCAAAGAGATAACCTTACAACACCCTCAAGAATATACCCCAATTCTTGAGAACACTCTTTCCCAAAGAGAAGATTACAAATTTGCAAACTTACAAGGAAAACCTCTCAAGGTAAGATGTTTGCACAATTCTAGAACAAGAAAAGAACACTCACAAATAATTACAAATGAGCACAAATGGTGTTCTTTGAAAGCAAAATGAATATTGAAAGGAAAATTGGCTTGATTTGCACAAACTTGGTGTTTGATGCTTTCTCTCTTGTTTCTCTATAATTTCTTGTTGATCAAGGGCTTCATAACTTGTTTAAATACACCTTGAATCACTTCTGAACATTGGGGATGATTAGTGAAGATCATATAGCCGTTTTAGTGTGAAAACAATTAATAAAATAGCTTGGAGCGTGGGGGGAATCGGTACCCCCTATGGGGATTCGGTTCCCTAAGTGTAAAATTCAAATATTTCGACCGTTATACAAGGGGGGAATCGGTACCCCCTGGGGGGGAATCGATTCCCTCCGAGCATACTGGAATTCTCGGAGCCAAACCATTCAGGGGGGAATCGGTACCCCCTTAGGGGGAATCGGTTCCCTCTGAGCAATCTGGAATTTTTGGCTTTGAAATGGTTCGAAGTAAAATTATTTTGAAATTGTTTTAAGATTAAAACTTAATTTTACACTTTGAGTAAGGATTAAAAATGATCTTTGAAAGATTTGGAGTAATGTTTTGATATTCGAATAATTCTATCGAATATACTTAGAAACTCATTTGGAAAATCTTAAAATTCATTTAAATTAATTTGTTATATCGAAATATCAAAATGTTTTCAACAGTTACAACCGATATCCATTCTTGAGTAGAAGTGGGAACGCGTTATAATGGATTTTGTTTTGGGGTTACCTTTGTCATCAGGTAAAAAGGACTTGATATGGGTAATTATAGACAGATTGACCAAGACAGCTCACTTCTTTCCAGTTCGAGTAGATTACTCGATGGACAAAAATACAGAATTGTATGTAAAGGAGATATTTAGGCTGCATAGAGTGCTTATTTCTACAGTGTCCGATCGAGGCACAAGGTTTACTTTAAGATTTTGGAAGTCCTTGCATGAAACATTGGGTACTCAATTGAATTTCAGTACAGCTTTTCATCCGTAGAAAGATGGGCAGTCAGAACGAACTATTCATATATTAGAAGATATTCTAAGGGCATGTGTGATTGAGTTTAAAAGGTCATGGGAAAGGTATTTGCCTTTAATAGAATTTTCTTATAACAATAGTTACAATCGAGTATTAAGATGGTCCCATTTGAAGCTTTGTATGGAAGTAAGTGTAAAACACCATTAAATTGGTTTGAACTAAAAGATCGAGTCCTAATTGGCCCAGATTTGATGAAAGAAATGGAAGAGAAAGTTAAAGTTATCTAGAATAATCTTAAGAGAGCCTCCGATCGAAAAAAGTCTTATGGAGATTTAAAAAGAAAATAAATTGAATTTCAAGTGTGAGAAAAGGTATTTTTGAAAGTGTCGCCTTGGAAGAAAGTATTGCGATTTGGGCGCAAAGGAAAACTGAGACCGATATTCATTGAACCTTATGAGATTTTTAAAAGGGTTGGACCAGTAGCATGTCAATTAGCTTTGCCTTTGGATATGGACAAGATCCATAATATTTTTCACGTGTGGATGCGTAGAAGGTACTGATCAGATCCATCCCATGTCTTCACACCCAAAGAAATAGAAATCCGACCATATTTAACTTACGAGGAAGAACCAGTGCAGATCTTGGCTAGAGAAAACAAGGAACTGCATAACAAGAAGATTCCTTCAGTTAAAGTGCTCTAGAAAAACCATAAGGTGGAAAAAGATACTTGGGAAAGAGAAGAAGACATGAGTATGAAGTTTCCGCACCTCTTTGTATCAGGTACTTCTTTAAATTTGAGAATGAATTTTCTCAAGGGGAGAATTGTAATACCCCAAATATCAGGTCAGTGACTATATTGAAAGGATTTAAAATTTTAAGGAATAAATTGAATAAATGATAAAGTATAAGAAATGCTTTAGGAAATTGTGTTTAAGACCAATTAGTAAGGATAGAAAATGAAAGGGTATTTTGGTCGTTTAGATGGAAATGGATATAAAATTCATTTTTAAATTAGGGTATTTAAGAAAAGGAAAAAGAAGCTAAATTATCTTCTCTTCTCATTCTTCTTGTGTGCCTGTTCTCTCCATATCCAAAGATGAGTTTCCTCCAAGTTGGTTTTTCCTATTGTTTAATAGCTGGTATTGAAACCTTGAGTGTTATAGAGGCTTGAAGAAAATGAGTTTTTGAATGATATGTTGAAATATGAGTTTTTATTGAGGTTTGCTAGTATATTTGACTTGTCAAATAAGTAAATAAGAGATTAGAAGCATTGTATGTGATTAAAAACATGTATGAAAAAGTAGTATGATTATTGGTTTTGGATGTTCTTTGGAGAATTTAGATGTTATAAGAAAAAAATAGAGGAAAGTTTGTTGGGTTAAGTGATGTTAAGTTTAAGGGTATTGTTTGAGGTAAAAGTAAGAGATTTAAATGAAAATTTGGTAAAAATCGAGCTGAAAAATGGAAAATCTGGGTAAGGGTATCGGTACTGGAAGAACAGTACCAATACTATAGGTTTAAATTTAAGAATTACAATATATCGATACATATGCAATTATTATCGATACTGCTGTGGGTATCGATACTAAGAGGATGGTAGCGATACCATAGATTCCAGAATGCAGAAATGGTATCGATACTAAAAGGGAGTATCATACCATAGTATAGAAGTATCGATACCTGGTAGGGGTACCGATACTATTGATCCTAGAAAATTTAAGATAGGAGGAATTTTGATACAAATTGAATATAATAGTACTTTTGAGTATTATTAAACGTATAAATGTTAGAGAGTATACTAAAATTTGTATGGTATGTGTACTTAATGGATGCTTGTGTATGTCATAACCAAGCTCCCGAGTCAAGCAAGAAAAAGGGTAAGGACAAGGTTGCTTAGTAGTTGGACGTCATTACAACATACTAGGGAGGTATATTAAGTGAGTGCATTTATTGTACCTTTATAAAAGGACGAAGACTCACGATGAGTCAACCTCGAATGTATGTTTTATAACATTTTGGTATATTTTCATACCGTATATATAAATGATATTATGAATGGAAAAATACTAATGAAAAGTCATAACGGTGCATTATCGGCATAAAATGTGACACTAATGAAAATGTATAACGGTGCATTATCGACATAAAATGTGCCACTAATGAAAATGCATAACAGTGTATTATCGGCATAAAAGGTGTCACTAATGAAAATGCATAACGGTGCATTATCGTCATAAAATGTGCCACTAATGAAAATGTTTAACGGTGCATTATCAGCATAAAAGGTTCTAATAATGAAAATGCATAATGGTGCATTAACGAAATAAAATGTGATACTAATGAAAATGCATAACGGTGCATTAACGACATAAAAGGTGCCACTCAAGGTATTCACAAATGGTGAATGACCATTTCGACACTTTGGTGCAATATATATACTTTACATTCTAATTTAACATACTTTGAGTAAAATAAAGGATAATTGGGAACAATATACAGAACAATATAGGTATAATGGGCAAACTAAGATTAGTTTTGATGACTAGATGAAAGAAACTTGGTTTAACTGAGATGTTAACAGATTGTTATGAAGTATACGATTTAGTTAAAATTTCAATAGCCATGGTATGTTTATGTATGAGTTACAGTTCATTTACATTTATTATACCTCATTAAGTAAATACTTAGAGTATATTGATTTCACACGTAGGTAAAAGCAAAGACTAGCGGAGTAAGGAGTGCAACAGAGAACATCAATCCAAGATTGACTCATCAGTAAGTATAGGCCAATCATCTGTTGATAATTCGGTGGCATGTATATGAATTTAAGAAAAATGCTCTATAATGTATTTAAGTTATAACTTTGTAATAGGTTACAATAAATGTTTTATCTTATATTAAAACGTTTTGTTTTTATTTCCGAAACAAAATTGTTATGGGTTTACAAATAACAAAATGTTTTTAGAAGTCATGTTACACTTGTACGGGAATGTATACAGGTAATGGGTGTTACATTCTCGACCTTCAAAGCTAACACTATGTTAGTTAGAAATCCATGATGTTCTCCGATAAAGATGACTCAATGATTATCAAAAGTTTTCAAAGTACCACTTTTCATATCACAATCCAGATTAGCTCAGTTAGCGAATAACCAATCTATTTCGAGGATAAGGTTTACATTCCCAAAAGGTAACTACATTAGATTGGTTGGAAAGATTTCACCGTGAAGTTATAACGAACAATTCTTATAAACCTTATTAACCTCCACCGGAGTACGCACAAGAAGATAAATAGAGAACACAACCTCGATATTCTCAACAGGAATCTCAAGACCCCAACCACTGCACTCACCACATAAGATTCAGTAGAATGGATAGAAAATGTACTCACAATTAAATCATGCTCATATCGATCCTCATGCCTCTGAGTAGCATAAACCAACCCCGATTATCTCATTACTAACCTATTAGAACCTTAACTCTGAGCTAGTTTACCTCAACTAATTGAACCAAAACTAGTTACTCTACTATGATCCCTACATTAAAACAGTGCCTTAACAGAAGTCTGCAACTGACTAGGACTGATGAGTGTTTTGAATCAGTAATATTTCCTCATCAATTATTCGGTTTTATGGATTTATTGCTACTGATTTGGTTGTGTTATGCTTATTTTCATGCAGAGTCTTACTCTCCAGAATTAGTAGTAAAACGGGCGCATTCTATAATTTTTTATTATTTGGTCAGAGCTGGAGACATGGGCACGACATAGTTTGACGTGGCAGTTTCTAGAAGGTCCATTCAGCGCCTCTAGAAGAACGAATAGATCAGCCACACATTTCTACAATTCGGATTCGAATTAAACTCATGTTTTTAGGATTTTTTTAATTTTATATTTAGGAATTTTAGTTTAAGTATTTTAATTAGGATTTAGAATATTATTTTTATTATATTTTATATTATCTTTGTTTTAGGAATTTTAGTTTAAATAGTTATAAGTGTTTTAATTAGGATTTAAGATATTATTTTAAGAATTATCTTTAGCTTGTTTTTAGGAATTTGAAGGCTATAAATACCCTCTCAGGGTAAGCCTAGAAACACATCTCTCACATCTGAGAATTAAATCTTCTTTTTCTCTCTAGCTTTCTCTCTATTTTCTTTCAAGTTTTTCACATATTTCTTTATTTTCTTTTCAAATATGCTAAGTATGACTTTGGTCATGCATAGCTAATTTTCTTTTAAGCCAAAGGCTAAAGCGAAGGCTCAATTCCAAACGTGAGAATTGTAAGGCACTAAAATCGCTTCGGATTTTTCTCTCTGTTTTCTGTGCTTATTTTCAAATCAAACAATTTTCAAAACCAAAGTCGGCGTTTGCTTGGATGTTGTTATGGTTAACTTTGGAAGAAGGATTGGCTTATTGAAGCACATTCGACTCCCTGTGAACACACTTAGCAAAATTATTTGCTAAGAGGAAACTGAGATCGTAATCACTTATTGTTGAAACAACGTAATCCGAGTTGACAGCTTCTCGAACTTCAACGTTTTAAGATCCAAAATGTTGTTGTTGCTTAGATCAACTCACAAACCGAAATTTAAGAGTGCACATGGATATTTGATAAACAAAGCATAGTCACAAGGAATTGTCCTTGTAGACAAGTAGCCGACGTGACTCTTGAAGAAAAGATCTATTTCGATGATCCGAGGAATTTGAGGCAAAGCTGAAGTCCGAGGTTGTTCTTACCATAAGTCTTCTTTATCTCAATCTATTTTATTTATTTAATTGATTATTTAATCTTTATCTTTTTTCTTTAAATAATTTAAAATTTTTTTTTATCTTTAGCATTATCTTTATTTATTATTTTAATTTTTTCCATTTTTATATTTATTTATTTATTTTTATTCTATGTTCTCATCTTTATCTGGAATTATATCTTCTTCTAAATCAAGAAAGAGTTTCACTAAATCAGAAATACCACATTCCCAGTATAATCGGCTCCGCTTCTCTATACTACTTTCCCTTTCTAATTATTAAGAAGCCGAAATTATTTTGATAGCAAAATGACGGTTATCAAATTGACACCGTTGCCGTGGACTAACGGAAAGTACTGATTTATTTTGCTTGTTTTTGATTTATGACTAGAAAAAACCTAGGTGAATTAGCAGATCTAGATCCGAAGATCGAAGCACGAGCATGAAGAATCTAGGAACAAACACTTCGAGAAAAAAAAAGACAAGAAGAACGAGAACAGAGTTCAGAAATAGAATCAAACCCGGAAACAAACTCTGAAGTAGACACATACAACGAAGATCAAATCATGATGGCAGAAGAAGAACAAACAATCTGAGAGCTAGCCGCAGCTCCTGTCACTCAGACACCATTATGCATCAATTTTATTAGTGGCGGGACTCAGCTTCAATTAAAGATGGGATTTATTCATGTTCTTCCCACTTTTCATGACTTTCCCATTGAAGATCCGCACAAACACTTGTTGGAGTTACACTTGGTTTGCACCAGCATGAAACCATAGGGAGTTACCGAAGATCAAATTAAATTAAGGGCTTTCCCTTTCTCTTTAGCCGACTTGACAAAAGATTGATTACTATATTTACCTCTAAATTCATTTAATTCATGGGTTGACATGAGTCGAAGTTTTCTTGATAGGTTCTTCCCAACAGCTAAAGCAAACGAGTTACAAAGGATCATTCTTTCAATTTAGCAAAAGAGCGAAAAAGTCTTTATGACTATTGGGAACGATTTAAAAAGCTTTGCGCACGTTGTCCGCAACACGGATTAAGTGAGCAAACATTAATTCAATACTTTTATGAAGGCCTTTTAACAATGAAAATGAAAATGGTAGATGCCGCCAGTGGAGGAGCATTAGTTAACAAGACCCCAACAACAGCAAGGGAATTGATTTCAACCATGGCAACCAACTCTCATCAGTTTTCAAGTGAACCCAATCGACGGGTTCACGAGATAAGTACATTTTCCCTTGAAAATAAATTAGATAAATTAACTGAAGTAGTTAATTCACTTGTTGCAGGAAAATCTGGGAGAACATGATCTTGTGGGATATGCACGAAGCTAGACCATCCGATGGATTGCTGTCCGATAATACAAGAAGGAGGCAATGCAAAAATCAATGTCGTAGGAAAGTTTCGAGGTCCTTCACAAAGACAATACAACCCATATAATAATACTTATAATCCGGGATGGCGAGACCACCCAAACTTTAGCTATGCGACAAATCAAAGGCCAACTTATCAACCAAGACCTCATCTTCAACAACAAACACAAAAGCCATCATTGGAGGAAATCATAGAAAAATTAGGAATTTCACAAGAGAAGCTAGTTATGTCCCATGAAAAGCTAGTTGCATCTCAAAAAAAAATTCTCAAACCGAGACACATCTTCAAGAGTTGGATAACCAAGTGAACCAACTAGCTCAAACAGTGGGGAATTTACAATCATAAGGAAGACTACATTCTCAAACGAAGTTAAATCCGAGAGAGGACGTCAGTACCATCACATTCCGAAGTGGAACAATCATTTGACCAGAAGTTTCTGTAGAAAAAGTCGCACATCAAGAAGAACAAGAAGAAACACCATCTTAAAAAATACAAGGTATGTCTGACGCCATCCTTCTCCTTCTTATCATGAAATCACACCACCACTCTTCCTATCAAGGTTGATAAAGCGTGATAAAAGAGCTGAAGAAAGGGAGATCTTGGAGGTGTTCTAAAAAGTTCAAGTTAACAAACCTCTTATTGAAGTAATTCGACAAGTACCAAGGTATGCTCAATTTTTTAAAAAACTTTGCGCTACAAAGAGAAATTAATGGGGCACGAAAAGGTATATTTGGGAGAACATTTTCTGAAATTTTTCAATGAAAGCTCTCACCAAATATGAAGGATCAAGGTATGTTCGCTATACCTTGTAAAATAGGTAATTTTAAAATTAAATGTGCAATGTGTGACTTAGGGGCTTCAATCAACGTTATGCCATTTTCTATTTATAAAATGATTACTAACGAGCCTTTGAAGGAGACAGGAATAACCATACAGATGGCTGATCGATCTGTGATCCATCCAGTGGGAGTGATGGAAAATGTCTTAGTAAAGATCGATGTATTATATATTCCTGCAGATTTCTATGTCATTGACATGGAACATGATAGGTCGGATCCTAAGCACCACACATACAAAGATCGATGTTAGAAGTGGTATACTAACAATGGAATTTGATGGTGAGATAATTGAATTTGATGTTTACAAAGCAATGAAATACATGGATCATGTTGAAAGAATTAATTATATTGATGTTATAAATCCCTTAATTGATGACTATATTGAATCTAATATTTCTTATAATCTTTCCAAGGATCCTGAACTTTACCACGAAGATGAAGAAAAAGAGTTTGAAAATATGCATTCAATCAATTCTGATTTATCTTTACCTTAATTTAAAACTTAAGTTTTACCTTCTGTTTTATAGGCACATGAGATAGAATTGAATCAGTTATCAGAACATTTGAAATATGCCTTTTTGGGCGAAAATGGAACCTTACCGGTGATCATCTCAAGTAAATTATCCTAAGGAGGTGAAGAAGCTTTAGTAATGGTGTTGCGCTCTCACAAAGAATCCAGAGGATAGACCATTGCTGACATTAAAGTATTAAATCCCTCGACTTACATGCACAAGATTAAAGTCGAAGAAAGAGCAAAGCCCTCACGAGAAGGGTAACGCCGAAGAAATCCACCGATGATGGAAGTAGTAAAGAAGGAAATTTAGAAACTCCTTGATGCTGACGTAATCTATCTAAAATTGTATAATAATTGGGTATGTCCGATTCATGTAGTTCCCAAGAAAACGAGAGTCATAGTGGTCGAAAATCAGAAAACGGAGTTAGTGCCAACAAGAGTTCAAAATGGATGACGAGTTTGTATTGATTACAGGAAGTTTAACTCTCTTACTCGAAAATATCATTTTCCTATTCCCTTTATAGACAAAATGATTGAAATATTAGCTGGGAAAACTCATTATTGTTGCCTTGATGGTTTTTCAGGTTTTTTCCAAATCCAGTAGCGCTAGAGGATCAATACAAAATGACTTTTACTTGTTCCTTTGGTACATTTTCCTATAGATGAATGCCCTTTGGTCTTTGTAATGCACTGGTCACCTACCAAAGATACATGTTAAGTATATTTTCTGGCTATGTGGAAAAGGCATCATCTTTATGGATGACTTCACGGTTTATAGTAATTCTATTAATGAATGTCTTGATCATTTAAGTAATGTACTTAAAAGATGCCTAGAATATAACCTTGTTTTAAACAACGAAAAATGTCATTTTATGGTTGATAAAGGGTTAATTTTAGGTCATATTGTTTCCTCTAAAGGG
Source organism: Hibiscus syriacus (assembly GCF_006381635.1). Classification (NCBI taxonomy): domain Eukaryota; kingdom Viridiplantae; phylum Streptophyta; class Magnoliopsida; order Malvales; family Malvaceae; genus Hibiscus; species Hibiscus syriacus. The sequence continues at coordinate 6,031,774 of NW_024062800.1, read as the reverse complement.
ATTGCGGTTGATAAAGCTAAAACATATATTATACGCTCACTTCCTTACCCCACAATTGTGAGGGAAATTTGTTATTTTCTTGGCCACGCAGGATTTTACCACAGTTTTATTAAAGACTTTTCGAAGATATCACAACCTTTATGTAATCTTCTCCAAAAGGATCAAGACTTTAATTTTGATTCAAAATGCAAGGAGTCTTTTGATTCATTAAAGGAAAAGCTTATTTCACTCCATATTGGAATTACCCTTTGAACTTATGTGTGACGCATCGGATACTAGCGTTAGAGCAGTTCTCGGCCAAAAAATTAGGAAAGAGCCACATGTCATAGCATATGCATCCCGAACTTTGGACTCGGCTCAGAAAAATTATTCAACTACGGAAAAAGAACTTTTTGCTATAATTTTTGCTTTGGAGAAATTTAGATCCTATTTGCTTGGCACTAAAATTACTGTTTTTTCTGATCATGTAGCTTTAAGGTAATTGATGAGTAAAAAGGAAGCAAAACTGAGGCTTATCATGTGGATCCTGCTTTTAGAAGAATTTAACTTGGAAATCAAAGATAAAAAGGGATGCAAAAATTTGGTAGCATATCACTTGAGTCAAATTCCCCTTTCCACATCTAACCCAACACTTAGAGAAGAATTTCCTGAAGAAAAACTTATGGTGGGGAAAAGAATAACTCCATGGTTTGCAGATATGGTCAATTATTTGGCCACATGTAAGTTACCGTTAGATTTACCTAGAGCTGAAATCAATCGAATAAAGCATGAATCCTGATACTATATCTGGGATGATCCTTATTTATGGAAGCACTGCTCATATCTAGTAATTTGACGATGTATTTCTGAAAGTGAGGTAAATTTAATTTTAAAATTTTTATCATTCTTACTCTTGAGGTGGTCATTTTGTCCCAAAATGTACAACTCATAAAATTCTTGAATGGGGTTTCTTTTGGCTTAACATATTTCAGGACTCATATCTATTTTGTAAAAATTGTGAAAGATGTCAACGTACAAGTATTTTAAGCCGTAGGAATGAAATGCCGCTTAATTCTATACAAGTTTGTGAAATTTTTGATGTTTGAGGAATTCATTATATGGGTCCTTTTATTTCGTCATTTGGAAATACCTATATTATTTTAGCTGTAGATTATGTTTCGAAATAGGTGGAATCTAAGGCCACTTGGAATAATGATGCTAAAACTACAATTAATTTTTTGAAATATACTATATTTTCCAGGTTTGGCACACCACGAGCTATAGTAAGCGATAGAGGAACTCATTTCATCAACCGAGTAATCAAATCGCTAATGAAGAAATTTGGAATAACTCAGAGAATTGCTACCGTTTACCATCCAAAAACAAATGGACCGACCGAAGTATCAAATAGGGAAATTAAAACAATTCTTGAAAAATTGTTAAATCGGACCGAAAAGATTGAAGTCTAAAATTAACTGATGCACTTTGGGCATATCAAACTGCTTATAAAGTTCAGATTGGGATGCCACCATACCAACTTGTTTTCGGTAAACCATGCCATTTACTGGTTGAGTTAGAACATTAGGCTTATTGGGATGTTAAACAATGTAACATGGACGTGGATGTAGTTGGTGAAGCTAAAAAATTACACATTAAAGAACTTGAAGAAATCTGAAAAAAGGCCTATGATAGTGCTCGAAAATTTAAAGAAAAAAAAGAATTTATTTTAAAACTTTTTCTGTCGGTCAAAAGGTTTTGTTATCTAACTCCAAATTTAAACTTTTTGCAGGAAAACTCAGATCAAAATTGCTCAGACCATTTACAATAACTCAAGTATTTCCCATGGTGGTATTGAAGTTGAAGATAATTCAGGAGTTTGATTTAAAGTTAATAGTCAAATATTGAAGTCGTATTATGAAAATACTCCGGTTGGTCTAATCGAAGAAATCAATTTAGAGGAACCCACAGTCTAAAAAATCAGGTCGTTGAGCTAATGACGTTAACAAAAGCGTTTGAAGGGAGGCAACCCATTTCATTTTATTTTCATTTTAATTTCACTTTATTTTTAGCAAAATTTATTTCATTCCGTTTATTTTATTTTATTTTATTTTATCAGCTGCTTAATTTTATTTTATTTTTCTATGAACAGATTTGAATTTCGATTGAATATTTCTTACCTTCGTCTGGGCTCTTCTCAACATGGTCGTGGCTGCAGTTCCCACTAGATTGGGGAGTATTCCTTTTCCCTCTGTTTTAAAATTCGATATACGTTTCGGGACAAAACATATTAAGTGAGGGGGGAAGGATAAGCATGTCGTCAAATTTTTCCTTGACTTTTTTGATTGTTTGAAATTGAGTTATTTTGATATTGATGCGTTGGGATTGTTGGTTTCTAGTCTTGAACTTCACTTTATACTCTTGCTTCCTTTTGGATTGTGTTCATGTTTTGATCGAATTTAATTTGCATGGTTAATGATTAGTATAGCTGGTGAATATTTTTGTTGAGTATTAATATTTCATGCTTTTGTCGATAGAGATGAACTTGACCTAGTGCATACAAACTTTTGTTGTGAGATTTGAGCCTGACGAGCATACATTTTCTTTATTGCTCATTGTTTGACTTGTGTGTGCCAAACTAATTAGGATGTTCTAGAACTTGTAATCACAATGCATATCGAGACTACATGTTGAATGCAATGTTTTAATGTGATAGAGGCACCAGGATAAACCCACTTTTCCCAAAAAGCCTACTCGTTTATATATCCACTAGTGAACCATATTTGAGTCTACTTCCCTTTCTTTGTTTTACACCTCATAATTAAACCCAAAGTCTTTTTTTTTCTCTCTTTTCACACCCTTATCGAGAGATATGATATCACTCTTGTTCCACACAAAAAAAATCACTGTTGCGAAAAAAATCGAAAAGAGTTGTTCACTGTTTCGAACAACAGAAAAAGAAAGGAAAAACAGACCCTTCGTTCGAAAAAAGAAGAAGGAAAAATCGATCGTTTCAATTGGCTTTTATCTATCTTTTTCCTTATTTTTCATTGCACTTCATGTTAATTCGTTGATTGTTCTTAATTATTTTGATCTCTTGTTTTGGTATTTTAAACATTTCTTTTTGGCATTTTCCCTACCCTAATCTAAGCTCCGTTACACCTTGTTTAAGACACATTGATTATTACATTATGTTTATTTTTCATAGTGGAGACTTGATTGGATTCCAAGCCTATGGTAATATTTTGGTTAGTTTCGGTTCGAGCTATTTCACTTCCCCAAACACTTTGAGCGGAAATGTGTGAATCTTTGTGAGGTATTGAGTCATGTTTCATTGAAGTTGGTAATTAATTGGGATATTTTTCTTACTTTAAATTTTCTTAGTTGTGTCTTTGCTTGTTTGTAACTTGAATTCGACAAATGTCATTGACTTAGTTTGATTAGAAGTTTGGGAAATAAATTGAAATTGGATATGACAACTTATGATTTTGATATGTTAATTGATGAATGCTTGAGGACAAGCATTGAATAAGTGAGGGGGAATTTGATGAGTGTTCTGAATCGGTAATTTTTGCTCGTTAATTCTTCGATCTTATGGATTTATTGCTGCTGATTTGGTTGTGTTATGATTATTTTCATGCAGGGTCTTACTCTCTAGAATTAGTAGTAAAACGGGTGTACTCTGTAATTTTTTATTATTTGGTCATGACTAGAGACATGGGCACGACTTTGGGCATGACATGGTTTGACGTGACAGTTTCTAGAAGGTTTAGTCAGCACTTCTAGAAGAACGAATAAATCATACACACATTTATACAATTAGGATTTGAATTAAACTCATGTTTTAGAATATTATTTTAATTTTATCTTTAGGAATTTTAGTTTAATTCAAATTTAGGATATTATTTTTATTATATTTTATCTTATCTTTGTTTTAGGAATTTTAGTTTAAATAGTTTTAAGTGTTTTAATTAGTATTTAATAAATTATTTTAAGAATTATCTTTGGCTTGTTTTTAGGAATTTGAAAGCTATAAATACCCTCTCAGGGTAAGCCTAGTAACACATCTCTCACATCTGAGAATTAAATATTCTTTTTCTCTCTAGCTTTCTCTCTATTTTCTTTCAAGTTTTTTAGCATATTTATTTATTTTCTTTTAAAATTTTGTTTTCAAATATGCTATGTATGACTTTGGTCATGCTTAGCTAATTTTGTTTTAAGCCGAAGGCTAAAGAGAAGTCTCAATTCCAAACGTGAGAATTATAAGGCACTTAAATCGCTTTAAATTTGTCTCTCTATTTTTTTGGGCTTATTTTCAAATCAAAACAATTTTTAAAACCAAAAGCCGACGTTGGTCTGGATGTTGTTATGGTTAACATTGGAAGAAGGATTGGCTTATTGAAGCACACTCGTCTTCCTATGAACACAATTAGCAAAATTGTTTGCTAAGAGGAAACTGAGATTGGAATCAATTATTATTGAAACATTATAATCCGAGTCAGCAGCTTTTCGAACTTTAACGTTTTAAGATCTAATACATTGCTGTTTCTTAGTTCAACTCACAAACTGAAATTTAAGAGTGAACTTGGATATTTGGTATATAAAGCATAGTAAAAAGAAATTGTCCTTGAAGATAAGTAGCCGACGTGAATCTTAAAGTAAAGATCTAGGCAAAGCTGAAGTCTGAGGTTGTTCTTACCATAAGTCTTCTTTATATCAATGTATTTTATTTATTTAATTGATTATTTAATATTTATCTTTTTTAAACAATTTAAAAACCCTTTTTTATCTTTAGCATTATCTTTATTTTTTATTTTATTATTTTTTCTTTTTATAATTAATTAATTATTTTATTTTATTATATATTCTCATCTTTATCTGGAATTCTATCTTCTTCTAAATCAAGAAAGAGTTTCACTAAATCAGAAACACCACAGTCCCTGTAGGATCGACCCTGCTTCTCTATACTATTTTCCCTTTCTAATTATTAAGAAGCCAAAATTATTTTAATAGTAAAACGATGGTTATCAAGGACCATAGAAACTAATAGCCAGAAAGAGACACTCCTTGAAATGGTGCTCTCTAGACCCACATCAAAAACATCCTTCAATGTTCATCCAGAACTCTCCGGGATGCCTCCTGTTACAATAAAAGTATAGAGGTATCTCATAACTACCAGTCGAATCTCCAACATTAATAGTTGGAACAAAAAATGTCATCGGTCTCTCTCTAGAATAACAATCGCATCATCCCTCGATCTTTTCCCAAACTAATTCACATAACTTACTTGAGTAGGTGGTCCTAGTTACCTATGAGCTCTATCAGAATAAATAGGTTTAGGACCCGTCGATAATGGCTCGCTCTTTTCAGTAGTTTTTGGCCCATTTAGCTAAAATATTCAACACTGTCATGGCGTAAAGAAATCGCTGAACGAATAAAATGACGAAGGCCCTTTAAAAACTAATCAGATTTCTCCTTCTCGTTCGAAGTCAACCATGGAGCATATTTGACCGAATATTAGAAATTCAATCTCATAGTTGATCACAAACATATCATTCTGCTTTAGATTCATTAATTCCTCCTGAAACTTTACCAGATATATATCCCCCACATATCGATCCTGGAAAGCCTGATGGAAATGATCCCAAGTGACCTGTCTAGCCAAAACATCATCCTACTCAAATTCTCAACCATATCGAGCTTCACCACCTAACAGTGATACAACAACCCTCAAGATATGATAGATCAGGTAATATATTTTCTTAAACAATCACTGTAATTTCTTCAATCAATACTTAACATCAGCGAGGTCAGTCCCGATATTACCCACAAACATAATCATCCCAACTGCTAAGAACTCAATAGATATGGGGTTTTAACACCCTTAGTCTAGCGAAGAAAATGAAGTAGCTCTCGATTCACTATAACATTATCTATCTCAATAGTCTCACTATCCTCAGATCCATGTGATCCTTCACCTCGAGTCAAGGGAGCAGGTGGGTTTTCATTCCCAACCTATTGAACTCCAGTCTGATTCACATGTTTCTCACCTCTCTCAATCTCATTAACTTGATACAAATTCTAAGTTTGATCCATTAGAGGTGGAGGATAATTCTTTGACGATGCAATACGACCTTGACTAGTCGATAGTCAGGAACTCCTACGCATCAGTACCATATGAATTATCTACAAAAGTTAACACCTAATATTAAAGTTGGTACTTGGATTTTTTTAATATAAAATATAAGGAAAATAAGATATTATAATATTAAGTATTTATTTAAAAAATTATCCTTTTAACTCGAAAATATGTTATGTAACCAAAATCATTTCTTGTTTAAAAATCTTGTAATTGATCCACACAGTCCGAGGATTGAATTTGGCTCTGATACCACTAAATGTAACCTCATTTACTCAATGTAGATTAAACAAGTCGGATCCAGAAAGCCCATTAACTAAATCTTTAAAAACTTGCCCAAACGTTATTTTAAAAATATTAAAACTTACCCTCATATGTATTGAATTTAAATACCAAAATAACCAACAATAAATAATAATGTAAATCAATGTTTATCAAATTTAAAGTTCAAGTTCCAAAGTCCAAAATCAATATTAATGTCCAATATCCCAAAGATATTTAAAAATAGTAAATATTAACTAAATAAAATATTAATAAAATAATAAACAAAAAATCCTAATAAAATGCCCACACTATAAAAATAATGGAAGCGGAATAATGTCGAACTCCATGTACATGTTCTCCTCACCCGAGCATCTGAAAGAGAAACTACGAGGGTGTAAGCTAATATAAGCTTAGTGTATCTCTAAAGTGCGAACAAAATTAAATTATAGAATAGTCTGAATCAAATAATATTATCATATTCTGAATAAAATAATAATAATCAAACATGTGAATTTTATGCAAATGCTCATGCACCCACCCTGTCACACCGTCTAAAGAGTGGGTTCCCCAGAGCCATACTATCTACAATAAAAATGCACCATAGGAGTGGGGTCTGCCATAAAGGTAAAGACCACAAAATCTAAAAAAGTGACATTCACCCCATCGAGTGAATGCATTGAACTTCCTCTATCATAATTTGTCCCAACATGATATGCAAAATGACTTAATATATGATGTTTGAACCAATTCGAACAACTATATTTCTGAAGCATATATTCTGACGAATTAATCACATTTACACAATACGTTTACACAATTGTATTCAGGTTCCGATAATTTATCATGCATCTCATGGTAAAATATTAAATTAATATAGCACCAAGCAGTCATGCTTTCAATTATATTTCAATTACCACGGACAAATTCACAATCAGTCATGCTTTCAATTATATTTCAACCAGCCAAGCAAACAAGTAGCCTAACAATTAATATAGCACCATATACATAGACACACTTCAAAAGAAAGCTAACGACGATAATAACCTCTACCACGGTCAGTTTGAGCAGTAGATCGTTCCAAATTAGTCCTTATGATAAATAATTTAAATAATAAATAATTCTAAAATTAATTACAAATTTAACGTACTAAAATTTTTCAGTTAACTCTCACGGTCGGCACAAGCTATACGGTTTGGTTCAAAGTTAATGAGTAACGACAGAGGAGGCGATAACTCAGTTCCCAGTTCATAATTTCCTGCAAAATCACGGTACTTAATTTCAAATCCCAATACCAAATTTCAAAATTAGGAAATAATTTTACGATGAATGTAAACATTCTCCCGGTTCAAAATGAAGGGCCGACAATGGGTTTGGTTCGAATAAAATAATCTTTCGGTATAGAAAAAGGTGACTTCTGGCGACGAGGGTGCACCGACAGTGGTCCCCATGATCGGGGGTGTCATAGTCAACCTCAGTAAGGTCTAACACGGCTGACGATGATGAACCCGCGCTAACCTTGATTACCACTCCATAAAACCAAAACCGACAATAGTATTTTCATGGCCGATGAGACTAAACAACCATGACTCAGGCCATGTAGAGCCTACATGACACCAAACCAGACCGGTCTGACCTTCAGCGGTGGACCGCAAACCTCATGAACGATGTAAACAATCGATAAGAACCTCAAACAGTAAGTACAATTCTTTTTTCTTACCCGAGCTCGAGGAAGATGATGGTTTACATGTGAAAGGGTGATGGTGAACTAAGCTACAACCTTCAGTGACCTTGGTTTGGTGATTTGACGAAAAGCAAGGCGAGGGAAAATAAGGGAACAGAGTTAGGGTTTGAAAATACAAGAGGAAGACGCCGTACAATAAAAATGGTAAGCGAAGGTGTTTGTATAGAACTATAATGGGGTAATTGCAAGGTTGGTCATCCAACTTTCTAGGGATTAGGAAATCAACTCTGAACTTTCCAAATCTACAATTTAGTCACTAATTTTGATTAGTAATTTAGGTAAAAATTTCCCAATTTCTAGGATTTTAAATTGGGGATATTTTAGTGTTTTACAGCACTGTATTGTACTTAATAAAATTTTAGCTTGAATATTCTTGTATATGTGAGTGTACTAAATTTGATATGGAAACTGCATAAGTATACACGTAGAACAAATAAAAAAGAGATGAGTGAATATCGTCTCCACATGGATTAGAGAAAAATTCAAGTAAAGTTTAAGCACCTAAAATATAAACTAATGGATATAAAATCGTATAAACAATTGTCGAAAATGCTGTGGCAAAGTTGAGATAAGTGAAATACTATAGGAAAACGTAAAATAAGAAGTGCTCTGGCAAAATTGTGTAATGAGAAATGATGCACAAGATAAGACAACAGTCTGACCTCACACGTGTGAAACTCTCAACAAGGCTAAATGGCTAGGTTTATCTTGGAATCATAAGTCTTTCCGTTAATGAATATTAATGATTTCCAGTTAATACAATTTTATGTTATCTCTAGTAAGAAACTTGAGAGTGAAAATGCTATGACAATACCTCTCAGTCTCAACCCTAGCACATACGATCAAATAATCTCCACTCTTTTTATTTGTTGAAACTTTATCCTTATCTCTAAGGTGAGTTAGAGTTTACTACCCAACACCACTCCATTGTTCTCGTAGATCTAAGCTTAACTCTCTTGATATCAAGCATCAAATATAGACAAAGGCTAACTCTCAAAAGATCTTACAAATCTAAGCGATAAAACAGTGAACATGTATATAAACTGGAAATGTTGTAACATTCATTAAAGCAAAAACATAGCCATCCAAAATAAACCCAAGCCAACTTAAGTTAGTTCAAGGGTGGCTGAAACAAATCCAATATCATTCGTTCAATACAACCCATTTTGAAAGAAAGATGGAAGCAATAACAAGCAACAAAGGCGGAAGTTGACTCCCAAATCGAGAGCTATCGTTGACTACCGTGAACCACCTCAAGTGTTGTTGCTTCTCTCAAAGGCCAGCAAGCTTTATTCCCTTGAAGCTTCAACAATGGAGGTCACCACGATGAAGAAGGAAAGAAGGAAGAGTGGTCGTCTATAACTTTTCTCTTTCATATCTCACACTTTCCATTCTACCATAAATGTGGTGTCATTTTCTTTATATAGTAAGGGCTCCTAGGGTTTTGTGCCTTAATTCTGAAGGGAATATACCCTTCACGTGTGGGGAATAGCTAGCAAGGTGTTATATGAGGGCTTCTACCAATAAATATCTTCTTTATTTGTCTTCTAGTACGCCTAGAAATATTGTCCCTTTTGTTGCAACATAATTATCCTCTCCGGGCAGTTCAACTTGAGTCACTTGCACATCACCACATCAAAACAAACCCTTCTAAAGCAGAACCAATTTCATAAATACATGAAATAAGACAAAAAATAAATCCACCATATGCAAATGAATGAGGTATATGCAATTAAATACAACTAAATGGGCTTAAAAACACTTAATAATATTAGTTAAAAGGCATAAAATATACCCTTTTTAAAGGACTAACACCCCCCCAAACTTAAGCTATTGCTTGTCCTTAAGTAACGAATAATATTCAAGAGGAGATATGCTATAACAAAGTTTAATTTGAGATAATTTATAGGGTTTAAATTTTAGCCGTCAGAACATTGGCTTCAACATGCTAGACAGATTGAGAGATCAAGGACTTTTCTCTAAGACAAGGTCTTTTGTACGTGTGTGTGTAAATGTATCCCATCTATGCTTAAAAAATTTAGAAAAATTCTAGGCAAGCTCTCTATTCTACCTTAGTATTCGTTAAACCTTTAAGCACAAATTTACTCCCATTTATTTTAATTTTTTTAAAGTTTTACGAGGGGAGTCAGCCTATCACAACTACCATCCCTCACTCTAGATGAGTTGTAGAAAACATTTCATCCTTGAGCTAGTAGGTAGAGTTATCCCGTGACTATTTTCATTCACTTGTATGCTATACTACCATTTATTCAAGAAGGGTTTCCAAGCAATGCTATAGCAAAGAGGAGTGTCCCTCTACAGTTATACAGAAGCATTTATTCATATTTCATCAGCACAAGGAAGTTGAATTCAAACCTTTCAAGTTATCATTTATCAACGAAGTTCATTAGTACCAATCATATTGAAACATGTAAGTGTTCTTTCATAAAAAATTCTAACATTCTTAAGTATAGAAGGCATACACCTGTTTATGAAATTCAGTGCAAATAACCAAGTCCTAAAGTTGGTTCTATCATTCTCAACAGTCATTTGTATTCAGTCAATCGCAACCATAAAATAATTCTCATCATTTGGCATCATCAATTTATTCCAATAATTGTCCTAAAACCAAACAAATGTTATAGTAAAAATTTGTTGATAACCACAAATGCAAATGCTTAACTACAAACACTGCCTCACCCAAACTTGAATGATGCAATGTCCTCAATGCATGGAAAATAAACTAAACTACATGTAGTGCAAATACAAGATGAGGTACCTCACTTAGATGGAATGATGTCCTTTTGGCCATATACTTCACACGCTTTTTGCGAAGGGCTGCTCATTATCGGATAATGGTGGTGTTGGGTTGTCCTTGACTAACTCATCATTGCCTCAATAGTTCCATATTCTGTCGGAAGTGGGTTTCAAGAGATGATTTGTCCTTGTTGTGCCCTTTGATAATACTACAGGTGTAGGACCAGGGTTGACATTGATAGTTTCATCATTGTCACACTTGACAGTGATATGCTCATCTTCAGTCCCTTATGGTGTTCGAGTGTGCATGGGGGCTTTGCCCTTATCTTGCTGTAGCGAAGGTTGATTTATAGATACTTAAGTTGTGGCATTATTTTGCATTTTTACCTTTTGATGAAGTGGAACTTTGCTTGGCGGTGGAGGTGCTTTCAAAGGTGTTAGCAAGGATTTCGAGAATGGAGAGAAATCAGTAGGTGCTTGATGTCCTCCAACTCTCCCTGTTGGTTTATGTAGAGGCCACAAATGAGGCTGATCTTGTTGTAGAATAAATTTTGGCTCCCCTTCAAGTGTTTGGTCTGGGGTATCCGAATCAAATCCCTTTAAGCTTGGGATCTTCTTCAAGGCCAGTCATTCATCTTCTTGCAGGATCTCATCACTACTGTCTTCATATACTGACTTGGATATGTAATAGGTAGAAATAAGGTTAGAAAAAACCAAAGGGCTTGCTTTTCATTGTAAGAACTCATATATTTGATCGATGATGATTTTTCCAATATCAATGGGCCTACCTGTCATGATGGAGTGCAACACAACAGTTGTGTGATAAGAGGTTGACATTAAATATGTCTTTAAGAAGTGACTCCAGAGCTTAGCATTGGATTCTAATTTTTACTTCTCAACTGTTATCTTTAAAGGAAGTGTGGTGATCAACGATGCCCTTTAATCCATAAAATTTATTGATTGTTGTAGTTGTGAACTTCATTTTCTCACCCCTTATAAATACACTTGATTATGTGGACATGGTTAAATGAGCATAGAGCTCTCTAACCATTGAAACACAAATCTCTCTAGGGTTTGTAACAAACTGCCTCCAGTTTTGCTTGTTGATGACCTCTATTAATTCATCATCAAACCCTTATTCATCCCCTAAAGGTAAAATTAGTCCTTGTTTTGGGAAAACTTTTGGCTATTTGAGTTGTCTAAAATGTAATCGAGCAACCTCATTAACAAACTTTTCTATTTGTATCGCTTGGGGGCTAAAGAACCTCTTGTTGCTCTGATGACATTCTTACAGTTTGAAATTTTAGATTAGAAATATGAAAGAAGTGGAGAATGGACTTAGGGCTTGTGAAGAGAAAGAAAAACAAAAAGGGAGGGAAAATGAAATAAAAGTTTTCCGTGAGAGGAGAGATATGAAAAAGATGAAATTGAAGGGGAAAGGGTTGTTATTGAAACAAAACTAAAATGTAAGTAGTTAATTAATGGGCGTGAAGGTTGCAAGGTATGGGGAAGAGGAGAGATGTGATAGGAAATTAATGAAAAAAAAAGAAAAGGGAGAGAGAAAAGGAAAAATGTGATAATTGCATGTGGTTTTAAGAATAAAAAAGGACACAAATCCCTCTTTTTTAGCCTTTACACCACCCAAAAGATATGTAATAGTGGGTTTATTTTCTACATTTCTCTTTATGGTAAAGACAAAACCTTAAGCCCAAATTAGAAAGATTCTCCTACCTTGCACCATGGCTCCACCTACAGTAAAAACAAAGGCCTTACACAAAATACTAAGGAAAAGTAATTAATATAAAATAAACAACTAAAAGGAAAAAAAGAAGAAGAATGAATATAGTTTATTTATATACTCAACAAAATGAAAAATTCTAAAACTAAAAAGAAATAAATAGTAAATGAAGTCCAACTCTCATGCATGATGGAGGAGTAAAGAGGACTTGTCTCGCAGAATAGGGGCACCATTGTAGGTCTTCAATCGTTTACCATTAACCTTTAAGATTGTGTCATCCTCGAGGTGTTTTATATCAACTGCTATATGAGGGTAAACCTTGTGAACTTGGAATGGTCCTGACCATCGTGACTTAAGTTTCCCAAGAAATAACTTTAGTCTTGAGTTGTAGAGGAGCAATTGTTTTCCTTCATGAAATTGCTGTGGCGAAGATGTTGATCCTACCATTTTGTTTTTTTTTCTTTGTATAACCTTGCATTTTCATAGGTTTTAGCTCAAAACACGTCTATTTCATTGAACTCAAGAAGCCTTCTTTCTCCAGCCAGTTCGACATCCATATTTAGCTTTTTAATGGTCCATATGCCTTGTGTTTGAGTTATACCAAGAGATGAAAAGCCTTGCCAGAAACTAGTTTGAATGGGGACATTCCAAGAGGCATCTTAAAGGTTGTTCGATATGCCCATAGTGCCTCATTAATCTTGGGGAACAAATCCTTCCATTTTGGGTTCACCACTTCTCCAATATTTGTTTCATCTCGTAATTGGAGATTTCAGCTTGACCATTGGTCTGAGGGTGATATACTGTAGCAATCTTGTGCCTCACACCGTATCACTGCAATGCCTTGGCAATAAGCTTGTTATCGAAGTGGGTTCCTTAATCACTTATAATGGATTTAGGGGCTCCAAATCTTGTAAAAACGTTATTGTGAAGAAACTTTAAGATTGTCTTGGAGTCATTCCTAGGACTAGCTACTGCTTCAATCCACTTGGATACGTAATCCACCTCGAGTAGGATGTATAAAACTCCAAAGGAAGAAGAGAATGGTCCCATAAAGTATATGCCCAAAGCATCAAAGAGATCCACTTCCAAGATATTTTGCAATGGCATTTTGTGTCTTCTATATATATTTCCAGTTTGTTGGCATTTGTCGCAAGTCTTGTAAAATTCTTGTACATCATTGAAGAGCGTGGGCTAATAGAATCTTGATTGAAGCACCTTTGCATTTGTCCTTGTACCTCCAAAATGTCCTTTACACAGAGCCGTGTGATAATAGAATATGATCTCTATTTGCTCATATTCGGGGACATATCTCCAAATCATTTGATCATCGTATTGTTTGAATAAGTAGGGCTCGTCCCAATAGTAGAATCGCATATCATGGTTAAATTTTTTTCTTTCCCTATCTGTTCAAATTAGGAGGCAAAATTCCATTAACAAGAAAATGAACAATATCAACATACCACAAAATTGACATAACAAATAATATTTTCTAATATGTGATTTTTCCCTTAATTTCTAAAGTTTCATCACATATATCCTCATTCTCTAACCTAGAAAGGTGGTTATCTACCTGATTCTCAATTCCTTTGCTATCATTCACCTCTAAATCAAACTTTTGTTAAAGAAGTATCCACCTAATAAGTCTAAGTTTTGTATCCTTCTTAATCACCAGGTATTTAATGGCCGAGTGACCAGTATGAACAACTATCTTAGTACCTATCAAATATGACCTAAAATCATCAAAGGAAAATACCATGACAAGCAACTCTTTTTCAGTGGTTGTGTAATTGATTTGTGAATAATTTAAAGTGCAACTAGTGTAATAAATAACATAAAAAAAATTACGTCATCACTGGTCAAGCACTACTCCCACTACATAGTCACTCATATCGCACATCAGTTCGAAGGATTAGTTTTGTTGCAACATAATGCATAGGGGCTTGGATAGCTTCAAGAAGTCTTTTATGGATTGTCTATAAAAGCCCTCATGTCCTAAAAAGCTTTGAATACCTTTCAAAGTGGTGGAAGGAGACATCATTTCAATCACTTTGACCTTTTCCTTATCCACCTCTATTATTTGCTTAGAGATTTTATGGCCCAAAAATATCCCCTCGATCACCATGAATTGGATTTTTTCCAAATTCAGTACCAAGTCAGATTCTTCGCACCTTTTTAGAACTTTTTCTAGATTTCCCAAGCATGAATCAAAGTCATATCCAGAGACTGAGAAGTCGTCCATGAAAATCTCTAAAAAATCCTCCACAATGTCGGAAAAGATTGCAAGCATACATCGTTGGAAAGTGGCAGGTGTGTTGCAAAGTCCAAAGGGCATTCTTTGAAATGCATAAGTATAATAGGGACAAGTGAATGTTGTCTTTTCTTGGTCTTCAGGCACTATAAAATTTAATGGTACCCTAAATATCCATTGAGGAAACAATATAAAGAGTTGCCTGCCAATCAATTTAACATTTGGTCGATGAATAGGAGAGTAAAATGATTCTTCTTAGTGGCCTTGATGAGCTTATGATAATCTATGCATTTCCTCTAACCCGTGATAATCCTCCTAGGCAAGAGTTTATTATCCTCGTTGCTCACTACGGTCATGCCTCATTTATTGGGTACATATTGTACCAGGTAGACCTACGAACTATTAGAAATAGGGTATATCACTCCAACATCAAGCAACTTAATTATCTCTTTCATTAACACATTATTTATGACCAAATTCAACCTCCATTATGGCTCAATAAAATTGTTGTGCCATTCTTCGAGTAGAATTTTATGCGCAAAAATAGTAAGGCTTATGCCTTTCAAATCAACCATAATCTAACCTAAAGCTTTCTTACGCTGTGACAACACATTTATCAAGCTATTTTCTTGTTTAGGATTGAGACTATTAGAGATAATCACGAACAATGTATCATTACTACCCAAATATGCATACTTAAGGTGAGATGGTAAATGCTTTAATTCTAAGATAGGAGCATGCTCAAGGGATGGTTTCGAAGGAGTAGATTCAGTAAAATCTAGGGGTTCAATATACGTACCTGGTCTAGGTTGAAGTAAGCTAGACTACTGTACCTCCAAAGGGAATTCCTCGAGCGTGTTGTTCACATTTCATTGAGCC
Organism: Hibiscus syriacus; assembly: GCF_006381635.1. NCBI lineage: Eukaryota > Viridiplantae > Streptophyta > Magnoliopsida > Malvales > Malvaceae > Hibiscus > Hibiscus syriacus. The sequence continues at coordinate 6,016,032 of NW_024062800.1, read as the reverse complement.
TTCCATAATCCTTGATTTATATGAATTTACTGCAACAAAACTTTTGTACTTCTTCTTCCACCATATAATCCATGTAAATAACAGCTTGGCATTCCTCATGGTCATCTATAAACTTGAGTGTATCAAACACGTTAATAATGACACTTTGATCACACATTCACATGGTGAACTCGCCATTCTCATAATTGATTAAAATATGTCATGTTGTTAAGAATGGTCATCCCAAAATGATGGGTGCATTATAATAAACTTCGCAATCAATAATGAGAAAATTGGCTGGGAAATTTTTTTATCTACATTCACCATTACATATTCTATTCTTCATTTTGGTCGAACATAAGATCGGTAGCTAATTGTAAAATGAAAGTGGTCGGTCTTGCATTCCCCATGCCCAAATTCAAGAAGAATGACTTGGGAATTAGATTTACACTAGATCTAAGATCACATGTAGCTCTCACTATATACCTATCACCTGTAATGCATGGAATGATGAAGTTGCCAGGGTTTTTTTACTTTGGTAACAACTTGCTCAGCACATAGCAACACTCTTTTCTTGTAGCAAAAGTCTAGAGCCTCTCAATATTTCTTTTTTTGTGACTGTGTCTTTAAGAAACTTCACATAAATAAGCATTTGTTTAATGGCCTTCAGAAATGGGATATTGATATACAGCTGGTCGAGAGCATCAACAAATTTCTTGAATTGAATATCCTGATTTTGCTTCTTCAATCTTTAAGGGAAGGGGGATGGGGACTGACTTTCTCTTTTAATGGTGCGGGGTTGATGTTTTTCTGTAGCATCCTTCCGTGTTCCCTTAGTAGAATTACTGGTTGAGCCCTTATTTGCATGTTTCTAAGAAGGTTTATTTTCTTATAACTTAGTTTTTTCTTGAATAATCTCGGGGCTGGAATCTTCTAGTGTCTTTCCCTCAAACTTATCTCCTTGATTAAGTTATGTGCCACTCCTCAATGTGAGTGCACTATACTGTTCTTTTTCTTTGGCCTTAGTGACTTCAGTGTCACTAGGTTGAAGAAATGCATGGTTGGTGCATTTGTGAAGTAATCCCTTGTATCTATCCCAGCATTCGTACATGGATTCATCATTCACTTGATAAAATGGAGTAATGTCATTCCTTAATTGTGTGTTCATGTTGGGTGGATTATATCGTAGCAAAAAGCTCTTACACAAATATGCCCATGATTCCATCGAATCGAATGGAACTCCACTCAACCATGCTCTAGCTCAATCACAAAAAAAAAATAAGGAAATAGTTTAAGCTTTAGTACATTCTTGTGCACTCTTTTCATGCCTAAAAGAGTCACATACTTCAAAGAATGCTCAAATATGTTGTCTTGCATCTTCATGAGGCACTCCACTAAACTGTCCAATTGAGTTCAACATATTGAACATCACTAATTTAAGCTCAAAAGGGGTTTCCTGAATTTTGGGAGCTAGATGATCTATAATATCTTGTGGACAAGTAATAACTCCTACATTAGGATATGCTACACCATCAAGATTGTCTAGATCATGAACTTGCTAACCTCCTCGGTTTGGAACTCAGTACATGGCTCTTTGAATATGTCTTTTCTAACGAAAATATTGTTCAATTTCAGGTATCAAAATAAATCATGGTTCCTCAGATCTTCTATGGATCATACAACATCATGATCCTAAAAATAAATAAGAAAAAATAACAAATAAATATGTACAAAAATAGAAAGTAAAATAGTGTGAAAACTAAACTGAAAAAGGCCAATTGCCAATCCCCGACAACGATACCAAAAACTTGTTTTGTGTGTGAGTGTTCTAAATTTGATACACAAACTGTGAAACTATACATATCGAACAAGTAATAAAAGTGATGAGTGAGTATTGTTTCCACAAGGATTAGAGGGAAATTCAAGTAAAGTTTAAGCACCTAAAATATAAAAAAAAATGAATATAAAATGTATGAATAATTGTCCGAAATGTTGTTGCAAAGTTGAGATAGGTGAAATGTTGTAGCAAAATGTAAAATAAGAAGAGATGGCAAAATTGTGTGATGAAAAAAGGTGTACAAGATAAGACAACAGTCTGACCTCACACATGTGAAACTCTTAATAAGGCTAAACAACTAAGTTTATCTTGGAATCTTATGTCTTTCCTTAATGAATATTAATGATTTTTAGTTAATACAATACTCAACATAGTTTTATAAGTTGTTTCTAAGCTATCTCTATTAAGAAAACTGATAGTGGAAATATTACGAAAATACCTCTCAGTATGAAATCTATCACATACTATCAGACAAGCTATACTCTTTTTAGTCGTTGAAGCTCTATCCTTATCTCTAAGGTGAGTTATAGTTTTACTACCCAAATCCACTTCATTGTTCATGTAGATCTAAGCTTAACTCTCTCGATATCAAGCATTAAACATAGATAAAGGTTAACTCTCAAAAGCTCTTACAAATCTAAGCGATAAAACAATAAACAAATCATGCATATAAACTGGAAATGCTATAACATTCATTAAAGTAAAAACATATTCATCTAAAATAAACCCAAGCCAACTTAAGTTAGTTCATGGCTGGGTGAAAAACATTCAATATCATTCATTTAATACAACCCATTTTGAAATCAAGAAGAAATAACAAACAAGCAACAAAGGCAGAAGAAGACTCCCAAGCTGAGAGTTATCGTGAATCACCTCAAGCGTTGCTGCTTCTCTCAAAGGCAAACAAACTTTACCCATTTGGAACACCAATAATAAAGGTCATCGCGATGAAGAAGAGAAGAAGGAAGAGTGGTTGCCTCTAACATTTCTCTTTCTTATCTCAAAATTTCATTCTACCATAAATGTCGTGTCCTTTTCTTTATATAGTGAGGGCTGCTAGGTTTTTGTGCCCTAATTTTAATGGAATGTACCCTTCACGTGCGGGGAATAGCTGGCAAGGTTTCACATGTCGTCTACTACCAATAAATATCTTCCTCATTTGTCTTCTAGTGCACCCAGAAATGCTATCCCTTTTGTTGCATCATAATCGCCCTCTCCAAGCAGTTCACCTTGAGTCACATGCACATCACCACATCAAAATAAACCATTCTCAAGCAGCACCAATTTAAAAAATACATAAAATAAGATGAACAATATACACCATATACAAATGAATGAGGTATATGAAATTAAACACAACTAAATGGGCTTAAGAACACTAAATAACCACAATAAAATGACATAAAATATACCCTTTTTTACAGGGATAACAAATATAATGAGCAAAATGCAAGATCTTGACAAAATTTCAACTTATTGTTGTTGAAGGGATTTAGGTTTGAAAATAGAAGCAATCAAATACCTTAAGGAACTAAAAATCTAGAAGATGACTATATAATTTTTTGTCTCATGATATTTCATCAAATTGTATCAGGCAAAGAAAAAAATGAAGTATGTCTTTCTCCCATTTGATATGTAGTGCACATCTGGTTCTTATCAAAGGAAACAATTTTATTTCAAATTGGAAACTTCACCAACTATTACCTTACTCTTTTTATGATGCAATTTAGTAATATTAAGATTCTCCTATTCAAGTGTAAATGATTAGTGGCCTCACTATCAAGAAATAATATGGTATTGTTCAACTCCAAGAAGATAACTTCAACATTCTCCAACAATTGTGAGATCGAGATATAAGAATAATTTACAGTAAAATTAATAGAAGAATCATAAAATTGATAGAATGATCTTGTGCACTCCTACACATATTTTCCTGTGGTATATTAGATGGTCTATAATTTTGTCATAACCCCTTTAAATTTATGATAAAATATATATTATCAGTTTTACTACTGCTTACAAGTAACAAGTCACAAATATCTTGACTTGACTAGAAAATTCACGAACAATCATTAGTCTATTCTTAGATGATTCGAGATGGAAATAGAGATGCATAATTTTAGTAGTTTAAAATTTAAAATAAAGCTTGGAAATATATGTTCATGGGACGGCTAATGAATTGTTGTTGTGGAATATGATCGTAGGATAGAGTAAAATTACAACTGATAATTTTATAAAATAAAAATGAAGATAAAGAAGGCATAGATATTACGTAGAAAACTTCTAAATAATATAGGGTAAAAAGTACATGCAAAGGTATAAGAATTTCACGACAAGAAAATATGAAGTATAACTTTCCTCTATCTAACAAGAAGAAAAGAAATGATAATTCTCTCTTGATAAAAGGAGAAAACAACTCTATAAGAAAAATCTCTAATTTATAAAGTATCGGGAGGATGTTGGAATGATTTGGGATGATTATGAATGGAAAAGGCTAAGTTATTTATAGTTGAAACTTAGGGACCAATCTTATAAAAAACCTAAAGTGTAAGGATTAAATGGATAATTTTTTCTTATCAATTTTCATCCGAAATTAGCACTAAATTTTGAAAATATTCTCTACTCAAAATGGTGCATTAATGCACCAAAAGTCATTTTGACTTTCAATAATCTCCCTCTTAAAGATTTAATTGAAATAATCATATATTCACACCATTCTTTGTACCTTGTATCATTCCATGTTGCTTACATCTTAATCAAGCAATAAAAGGATCGTGCCCAATGAACTTATCATAATTGATTGACTTTGTCATGAAATCTGTTATGTTGTCTTTGGTATACATATTCTGCATATTTAACGTACTTTCTTCTACTTTTTCACGAATGAAGTGGTATTGAACCCGAATATGTTTTGTTCTTGAGTGAAAATCATGATTCCTTGCAAGATGCAAGACACTTTGATTGTCACAAAATGAAGAGACAATCTCTTATTTGTGCCCAAGCACCTTCAATAACATTTTCAACCAAATTGTTTCTTTACTAGCTTGTGTAGCTGCTACATATTCTATCCTATTATTGGCGTAGCCATAACCGACTTCAGTTTTGAAACCCAACTTACAAATCCACCAGTAACTTTGAATACATACCTGTAGTAGAATTGCTTTTATCAAAATCCTTTGCATTGTCAAAATCGACATACCCTATAACAAAAATGTTTGATCTCCGTAACATAATACAACATTTGAGGTCCCCACTACTAGAAAACCCCCCTTTAATGACGCTCATTGTGCGTCATCTATGGGTGCGGATGACACACATTTGTATGTCGTTGAAGCCACGGACATAAATCTCAGATGACACGCAATTGTGCGTCATAAATCTATGACGCACATTTATGACACTCATTTATGACGCGCATTTATGACGCTTATTGCGCGTCATTGAAGCCCCCGTCATAAATGAAGGCGACACATATTTGTGTGTCATAAATTTACGACACGCATTTATGACTTACATTGCGTGTCATTGAATAACACGTCATTAGAAAAGTTGACACAGATTCTTGTGTCGTGATTGTATGTCGTAAATTATATATATATATATATATATATATTGTAGATTGACAAATAATCAAACTAAATCACAGTTAAGCCTCATAATACTAAATATATATATCATATTATATATAAGCAATCCATTTGCATACAATATATTAACTTTAAGTTATCAAAAATATTGTAATCATATGTCGATACAAATTTTCAGCAACACTCTGCATGAATCCATCAAATGTGCTTCTGCACTCATTTTCGATATATATATAAACATGGAATAAATTCTATCTTGTATCCCCTCTTGTGCTATTGATCAAAATTTGTGCGGCAATATGATTTTGACAAACGAGTATGTGAGTGCACCTGTGAACATGTAACTATCCACTCTGTCGAGTATTCCACCTGCTCGACAGTACAAACAAAATGTTAATATAGAGATGACAAAACGGAAGGAGATATGATCCATGAATAATTATTCCAGTCAAATAATGAGTAGCTTCTTTTCTATTGTTTAAAGTAAGAAAGGTTGTGTTCACCCTCAAAGTATCAAAAATTAATTGAATAAATAATAATGAGCAACTACAATTACCATGATCGGGGATTAGGGAGCCAGATTCCTTGACACCAGCATCACGCTTGATCATTGATTCAGTAAGATCACCAAAAATAGATCCAAAGAAGTTGAGAATCCCAAAGGCTATTGCACTACATCAATGAAAAGAGTATGTAAAGTCTTAGGGTTAATGTAGTGAAGTTCATAATACCGAGTCTTTTTTTATATAACAATGCAATCCAGTAATCCCATTATTAGACTGCTGGAGTAAATAACAAGTGGCGCTTGCACCGATCCTAGCCAGAGATTTGGTTTTAAAAGAATCAACAATCAGTCATCATTATTACTTATCATCCATCCACATGTGTGACTAGACATATAGAAAGCTTTGGAATTCAAATTATGACATGCACACTGACTATCAAATGTCTGCATGCATGAAAGTGCAGGAACACAGAAGGATGTAACCATCAGATTACATATGAACGAAAAAAAATCAAATTGTAACCCAATGAGGATAACTTAAATTATTAATGGAACTTGTTCTGTCTTTAAACCTAATAGATTCATAAGCTATATCAACAATAAAAATCTAACTCTTGATCTTGAGACAAGCGTCTCGTGTGGAAACTTATACCAGTTCTCTCAAGTTACTATGGATACCTTTGCGTGCGAAAAAGAGATCTATTTTTGGATCAAAATATCTTCTAGTACATTACTACTTCTGAGATAGATTGAAAACCTTAGCAAAGAGGCTAACCAGCTTAAAATCTTTGACAGTACTACAGAAGTTGCTATACAACCACCCAAGCCAACAATAGCTCCTTCCCAGGTCTTCTTTGGACTTATATTAGTAAGTGGTGTCATGCCAATGGCCTGCACCATAACAGGTACAAACACAATCACGATCATGGATGATATGTCCACCAGTTAAAATATGTAACTAGTGTAGCATTCCGAGCATCTTGAAGTCTTTATTTAAATAAGTGAAACAAGATCTTGATCAAGACTGTGCATACCTTTCCACCCAAAAAGGCATATGTATATGTTGCTATTATGTTGTTGAATGAAATCAAGGTTGCCACAAGGCCTACTGTCCAATGATCTTGGCCACCAAGAAGATAAGGCCATCCAGCTCCTATTCCTGACGAAATCAAGCTCTTAGTAAAACAGTTTGGTGAATAGTCATAGACTCATACCCTGTTCCCGTTTCCACAATGGCACAATCACACATGCAAATAAACCAAATGTGAAAATAAAGATGAATGAAGTTTCACATTGAAGGAAATAAATGTAGCAACACATTTGAAGAGTACGTTACATAGAGGAAATACAAGCAGTTTTGAGATGCGCCATCAGAAACTCCTAAATCCTTAACCAAACCACCCAAGTTTTAGCAAAAGCAGTATATAAGTTATTACTTCTTTGGAAAAAAGGGCCATTTTCAGCTCTATACTTACATCTTAACAAATATTACCAATCACTATTCATAGATAAATTGTCCAACATTTAGATTTACAAACAAATAAGTGTGAGAAACCATATACTTACTAGTATTCAAGTCAAGAGCTGCTAAACCACATCTGAACTTAACCTAGAAACAAGGGATATAGCCACAATAAAATAACCCAAACATGTTACTACTAAGCTGAGCAAAACGAGGGTTTCCTCTTTGCATGAGCAATGCCATAGCCACAACAAATGCATCAGATGTCACTGAAATATCAATATTCCCAAAGTACCTGGTAATACAACACAACCTCTAAACAAATTACAACACGAAATATTTTCCAAGAATATTTCACTAGCAAAGTAGGAGTTCCAAGTTTTTAAGGGCAAGGCGTAGCATTCTAAATAAATATAAACAAACTAAAACATTAGTGGAAACCATTGTAATACAAAAACATAAATTATCTTACAATGTGAGAATGGGCAAGAGAGCACATATATATAATAGAGGAAACTCTTGAGACATATCGTGGCGGAGGTGTCATTCCAGCAATAATTCCGCGGCTCCTAACCAGTTCGAAATACTCTCGTGCACTAAACAAAAAAATGAATATCAATTAATAAAAAGTTACTGAAAATATTTACCCCAGTCCAAGTGGATCAACACACTCCACGCCACGAGGGAACGATTGCAGAGTGTTCTTGACTCTTTCATCTCGCGAACCCGACGAGCAAGTTGTCAAAGAAGAACTCTTTCTTCACTAATCATATCCAATAGCCACTTCGATTTTTAAATTTTTTTAGCATTACGAAGAAAGAATCAAACTTCGATTCCAAAGGGAACAATTATATAAACATTCGTGCAGTAGAAGATAAGAAATGGAGATTGACCCATTATAAGACCCATTAAAACTGCCACAAACACAAGCAAAACCCATAAATCATATCTCCATAAAAGAAAGGAGAATACAATTTTAATTAAACCCCATAAATGTTCAAAAAAGAAAATGAATAAACCTTGGAAGGAAGCAAGGAAAGAAAGCTTACTGGGATTCAATCAATGAAACGAATGAGCAAGTGTAGGAGGGAAAAAGAGAAAAAGGGAAAGCATATGCGTGCGTGAACTGATTATGAGGAGGCCATGGGAAGAAGCGGGAAATGATAAAAATAATTGGGGGAAATTTAAAATACGACTTTTACAGATGACACAATTAAAACTGGACTCCGTGTTTTTTGTAATTTTTTTGGATTATGACTATTAAATATGACACACATTATTGTAAGTCATAAATCGTTCAGATTTTAAAAAATATGACATTTTTTATGACACATTTTTTTCAAGTCATAAATTAGCGTATGTCATCGTTTGTGTGTCATTAAAGGTATATTTTCTTGTAGTGCCCCATGGTATATCTTAGGATCCTCTTCACTAGGGTTGTTTAATGAGTTGAGTAACTCGAACTCAACTTGGTCAAAAATCGGTAAAAGTTTGACTCGAGTTTAATCGACTTGAATTTTGAGCTAGAATCAAGACCTTAACGAGTTGAGTCGAGCAAATTCCTACTCGACTCGATAAGTCCGCGAGCAACTCATAAATTTTTTTTTATAACTTTTTAGTAGTTATCTTAAAAAATTATTTCATTCAAGAAATTACTAACTTACAAATAGATAATAAAAATGATAAATTACTAATCTACTAATTTTTCTAATAAATAAATTAAAATACCAAATTATTAATTAATAATTATTATTTTCCTACACCAAAAAATCAAATTTATATTATTATTTTAATGTATTTATAGATTGTATTTTGGTGTTTATATTTTGAATTTGTTTCATACACTCTTTTGATATTTTTTTTTTTGGTTAAATTTATTAATATTTGTTTATACTAAGTTCTATATAGTATTAATAGATTTTACTTATAATTAAAAAATAAAATAAAAATTTCGATGAGCTTTAACGAGCAATGACTCGAGCAAAAATTTTTCCTAACGAGCACGAGTCGAGTAAAATTTTAATGAGATTAACGAGTAACAAGTTGAGTTAAGCAACAAATTTTTTTAATGAGCATGAGTCGAGGACTGGGCAACTCGTGATAGACTCACTCGATAAGCACCCTTACTCTTTAATCCAGTCCAATGCACTTTGACTGGATTTTCCATGTATCAACTAACCACTCTCACTGCTTGTGTAATGCCTGGTCTTGTGCATATCATAGTGAACATTAAACTTTCAACTGCTGATGCATATAAGACTTGAGACATATCCTTCCCCTCTTCTTCACTATTAGGACTCATAGTGGAGAATAATTTAAGTTAATAGGAAAAAGGGTAGAAATTGGCTTACAATCTTACATGTTGAATCATGAAAAGATCTTCTTCAAGTAATTCTTTTGTGAAAGCCAAATCTTCCTATTAGTCTTATATCCATGAATTTGCATCCCTAGAATCTTGTTTACTAGTCCAAAGTCCTTCATTTTAAATTTTGTAGCCAATTGTGCCTTAAAATCTTAAATATGATATTTTTTTGGGCCATGTAACCAACATGGCATCCATATAAAACAACAATATAAAAAATTGTTATCACCGTCTTGAAAAAAAAGCACAAGGGTCTGCATTAAATATGTTGTATCCAAGGTACATAATAAATGAACCAAACCCCTTATACCAATACATTGACGCTTGCTTTAGACCGTACAAAGATTTTTTCAACCTACAAATCAAGTTCTTTTCTTTTTCTTCAAAACCTTCAGGACAGAGCATTTAAATCTTTTCTTCAATGTCTCTATGAAGAAAGGTTGCCTTAACATGTAGTTGTTCTAAATATAAGTTCAATGTAGCACACATTTTCAAGACTACAACAAGAGAAACGATTTCATTAAAATCAATATATTCTTTTTGAGCATATATTTTGACCACCAGTCTTACATGATGCCTCTTTACTTGATTGTCACGATTTCACTTGATTTTGAAAATCCATTTGTTACCAATTAGTTTCATTCATTGTGGTTGTTGCACAAGGTCTCATTTATTATTTTTATGTAGGGATTTAGTTTCTTATTGCATTGTCGTCATCCATTGTGAAGAATTTGGTCTATTTATTGCCTCCTAAAATGTTAAAGGCTCACCATCCTCTGTTGAAAGAGAATATGCAATATTTCCTTCTACAACATAATCTGAGTTCCAATTGAGACGCCTTTTTACACTATCTGATAGATGATTTCTTGGAGCTTCAGAATTCTCTGATTCTATTTTGTCATGTGTTGGTTATGCTTCAGAAGAATCTCATTGTTCAAACTCCTTTTGTATATGTATTTATGTAATCTTTGACTTCTCTTTTTTAATGCTAACATCTTCTTATTTCCTTTGTAGCTTATCTTCTACAGAGATAACATCCCTACTGATGATAACTTTATGGGCAATGGGATCTCACAAGCAATAACCCTTTACTCCATCAGCATACCCTAAGAATTTACATTTTCTATATTTTGGATCTATATTTTCTGGATTTTGGATCTATATTTTCTGGATTTTGGATCCAAATTTAAAAATTTCTTGGGCATTGTACATCATAGACATAATAGTTCCAAATAGATAGAGGTTTGATTAATCAATTGGTTTACCAAATAAAAGGCAATATTGATTTCTTCTACCCAAAATAACATGGTATTTGTTGCTACCCCTTTACTCTTCATTGGTGTTTTAATCTCTATTGCCGTTGATGAAGATCGATTCACTAAATAACATGATATTGCTTGATTCTTCCCAAAATGATTTTTCTAGGCATACGACCCTTAACATTACTCTTGTTCTTTCTAAGAAGGTTCTGTTATTCATTCTACTATTCCATTTTGTCGAGGAGTATTTGCCACTGTGAACTGTCTTTTAATGCCTTTTTTCCCGAATAAGTCATCAAAATTTCCACTTATGTTTTCTTCTCCATTATCTATTGAGAAACAATTGATCTTATTTCTAGAATCAAGTTCCACCGACACTTTGAAAGTTTTGAAAGTTGAAAACACATCTAACTTCTTCTTAATAGGGTACACCCAATATCTCATAATGTATTAATTAATAAATGAGACAAATTACTTTTCTCCTCCTAAGGATGTAATTGATGCTTACCATACTTCATAATGAACCAATTCTAGAACACTTTACCCTCTAGAATTTGATGAGTTGAATTTTAACTGATGCTGCTAACTTGTTATAAAATGCTCACACAAAAGAAGTGATACATTTGTTAAGCATGGAAGTAGATTTTTCTCCATAATTTTATTCCTTTTTATAACACTTTTCTACATTTATGATGCCATAACATTATAGAATTTGAACTACATGAGGCAACACATGCTACTGTTTCTATTAAGGTCTCTCCCTTCAACATGTATAAATTTGCTGCTATATTTTCACCTTTCATCACCACAAGCACTCTAGGGAACAGCTTCATGATTCCTTTTTGTGTTTCATTCTTGCTTGCATTATTACCCAAGAATCCGCAGGATAATAAATTTTTTTCAGGCCTTTTACGTGTCGCACATCTTGAAAAACTTTAGTTATTTTTTCATACATCTTCAATTTGATGGTTCTAATGCCAATAATATGCAAGACATGTTCATTTCAACTCTACACAAATCCTTCTGTGATAGGTTTAAAATGATGCAATCATTCTCCTTGAGGTCATGTTATATGTGGCTACTGAATAAATAAGCCATATATTTGATAATCTATTATACCTTCCATGGTGATTAATGCTTCACAAAAAAGAGCATTCTCATCATCTAAAATGTTTATGATATTTCCTTGTGGATTAATGTTTTTAGTGAAACTAAAATAATCATTCTTAAAGTGACCCATATTTCCATAGTTGTAGCACTTTAAATTCTTCTTACTTATTGACTTTGATCTACCATGGTTGTGACTGCTCCTTTGGCCATGTTTTGTTGATCTTCCTCTCATCACTGTCAACACCTCTAATTGTAGATTCACTTGTCTATCATCCCTGCCCTTGAGTTTGTTCTTGTAGAATAATATCTGCAACATCATCAAAGACTAGAACGATAACATTATTATTTTTCAAGTTGATGATGAGTTGATAATACAAATTAGGTAGGCTTTGAAGTATTAGTCAACACGTTCTTGTTATACTATTGCACAACTTAAAGAAGTAAGCTGAGAAAATAAAGTATTCAACATGTTTAAGTACTCTGTCACTAAACTAGATTCCTACATCTAAAGAGTGTACAATTTTCTCATAAGGAAAATATTATTATGCAATGACACGACCTCATATATTTTAGTGAAAAGATCTTAAATCTCCTTTGTTGTCTTCTCCTTCTCGATGCTTGACAATACTTCATCTTCTCATGCTAGATAAAGGTTTCACATAACATTCATGTCCATACCGTTCCATTTGTTATCATTTGTGAAATTTATCGACTTTTCAGTAATAGTCTCTAGACAACTATATTTCCTCAGGATAACATTCTTCTTTAATTTCCATAATGAGAAATTTTCCAATAAAACTTTTTAATATAATTTTTTTTTGTTGTCATAGCTTCTATCATACATAGCTCCCACTATTTCACTATTTAGATATGAATAGTTAGGTAATATCTTCTTACTTTCTTATGTTGGAGGATCCACCTTTAGGTGGCAACAATAAAGATAATAAGTATATATTACACACCCAAATTAGACTCTAATACCATTTCTTGTGGAATACGATCGTCGGATAGAGAAAAATTTTAGCTGATAATTTGATAAAATAATAACGAAGATAAAGGAGACATAAATTTTACATGGAAAACCCCTAAATAATATAGGGTAAAAACCATAGGCAATAGTAGAAGGATTTCACTATAAGAAAATAGGAGTCACAAATTCTCTCGATATAACAAGGAGAAAACAATGATATTTCTCTCTTGATAAGAAAGAGAAAACAACTCTATAAGAAAACTCTCTAATTTTTCTAGTATGGTAGGATGTTAGAATAATTTGGGATGATTATGAATGAATAAGGGCTAAGATATTCATATTTGTGCCATAACATCTAAAAATTGAAAAAAATTAGGGTTCATTTTGATTGAAATATGGTTTTTTTAAAATAAAAAAATGGTTCGAGGAAGTCATCACCAACCTTTTTTTAGGGTGTGATTAGATCACCCAAAAAATACTTTTTCATTTTAATAAAAATTTAATTTTAAAAATTATTAAAACAACTTTAAGGTATACTTGCCAAAAACATGAGTTCGAGAGTCGATTATATGTGGGGAAGGATTAGCACCCCCACAACATTCGTAAATCAGTGCCTAATCAATTAATTATTATGTTTGCAATGTAATTTATGAATTTGAACTTAATTTAATTAATGGCCTTTTTTAGTTAAATGAATACGTCATATAACCAATTAAAATTGTAGAAAGAAAAGTTAATAATTCGGTGCATTTAACTAGAGAGAGTTAACCACCTAATATAAATTAGGACGACTTCCCTCCATTTTCAACTAAAGTGATGAATTAACAATATTTCTTCTCAATAATTTTAAGTTAAATCGACAACACTTTGGTATTTCATATTGAGGGGAAATATCGTCTAATATAAAGTAAAAAAATGATTTTCCCCTTTTCAGAAAGAAAAAAGAAATATTGAACATTGTATTAATTTACCTAAAGGTTATGCAACAAACAAACATTTTATTAATAAAAAATTACATAGCCTTTAAGATATATAAGGATGTTCAAATATTTTTAAATATTAAGACTAGACCATCAAATAGGTGTCGAGTGGCATATCCTTGTTAAATCTAAATATAGGAACAATTATCTTTCTATTCCCCTGATTAATTATAGTGTATCGATATATTAATTGTTTCACTAGAGGATACTCATTTATTTTAAATTACCAGAATCAGACTACCAAGTGGATTAGGAAATCCATCTTCGATAATTTAGAATAAATAAATATTACCTTTTAATTAATTATGAAAAGGTATCAAGTGATGCAAGTGAGGCTATCGTACTTTCAATTAAATAAAGATATCACGCAATCAAATAACATGCTTCATAGAATTTTAATAAAAATTAAAGGTTCAATTTAGTTAACATGGCAGGGTTATAATGTAAAGAATTAAAAATACATGCACAAGATGTAAAAACATTTTAAACAATTTAAAGTGAATAGTGACTAAATTGTATTAAAAATAAAGTTTTGGGTCAAATTAAAGAGAATATCATAATTATTTATCTTTAATAATTTTGTTAATGTAAAATAAAATGAATTAGAGTAATGGTTAAAAAATTAAAAAACAAATTAAGTATAATATGAAAAATAAGAAAATAGTGTTGCAATAATCACAATAAAAATAAAATACACATAAAAGTTTAAATTAAATTAATATACAAATTAAATAAATAATAAAATGCATGATTATATAAACTTCAAAACATGATACAATACAAGTCAAAAATGAATAAAAGGAATCAATAAAACTAAACAAAATAAAATTAATTAAAAATAAAATTTTCACCATAAATAATAAAAAAGGAAGATAATCTAAAGATCAATAAATCATAACCAAAATAGCAGATCAAATAAAATTAATCAAAAGGAAGAAAAATTAAATGAAAAATAAAAAAAATTAAAGGGTAGATTACGTGTTTGGTCTTTAAAATATTAGTTTTGGTATGTTTTAGTACCTAAACTTTCAATTGTTTTCAAAAACATACTTAAAATTTAGTTTTTATTTCATTTTAGTAGCCCTACCGTTAAAAACTTTAGTTTTTGTTTCATTTTAGTATAATCATTCAAAATTTAATGTTAAATTGTGAAAAAATTGAAAGTTTAGATACTAAAATAGATCAAAATTGATAGTTTAGGTATTAAACTCGTTAAATTTTTTAACGACATGGTACTAAAATGTAATGAAAACTAAACTTTAGGTATGATTTAAAAAAAAAACTAGTAGTATATGTACTAAATGCAAGGTTACCCAGAAATAAATTAACTCTAGAAATTAAAATAATTTTTTTAAAGGAATGGCTAAAATAAAAAAGTAAAAGTAAAAAATCAACAATAACATATTAAAGGGAAATTTAAAAGGAAACTAAAAATTAATAAACATTACGAGTTAGATCCTTGGGTCATTTAATCAAATATACGATGTAATACCCCAAAAAATTGGTTAATAACCAGAATGTAAATTTTGAAAGTTTGGTAGCCAAAGTAGAAAATTGGTAAAAGTATAGGGACCTAAGTGGTAATTTTCCTAAAAAGAATTTTTATTCCATAAATGGATAGTTTAATCTTGTGAGTGGGGTTTTATTGAAATCAAATTCTTGATCTGGAAATTGTGTTAAAACATAGAAAGAGTTAAAGTCAGGTAAAAATTCGGTAAATTTGATCGAATAGAAATTTTGAGAAAATTTGAAGGATGATAAATTAAGCTTAGAAATATTATTTCTACATGTTAAAATGATGGGAAATAATATGGACCATTGGATTTGAGAAATTTATTTCCATGTTCAATTTGGACTATTGGATGAAAAATGACATGATTAAAATTTTGGAAATATTGCATGGGAAAAGTTTTAAAGGGTGAAATATTTTGTCCATCTTTGACTTTGGAAGATGATAAGGGTTATATGGCTTGTTATTATGGTAAATATCAAGTTTCATCAATGGTAAAATGGACATTTCACTTTAAATGAATTTTTAATTCATTTAAGCTTAAATTAAGTCCAAATTAACATGAAATGAAGTAAACATTTCAAGGAAACTTGGAATATTTCAGCTTCGTTTCGTGCTCCCCATGACCAAGGTAAGAGAATTTTTTTTTTCATTTTTGAGCAATTTCCTTTGGATTTTGGATCATGCCGTGAAATAGAAAATTGTTCTATTCAAAAAACTCTATCATTTGGAATCATTATTGTTTGCTAATTTAATTTTTGTTCAAAGATCCTAAATTCTAATGTTTATGTTCACATTAGGGTTTATGGAGTAGATGAATGGTTTTGATGTTATTGATGTTGTAGAATCATTTCCAAGCATGATTGATGATTAAAATCACTTGTACATGATCATATGAACATATGAAATTCATGCTTAACCCTAATCTTGGGAAAAATACATGTTTTGATGAAATTAAGTTAGGTTTTTTATTGTATATATTTTATAAGGTTGAATCGAAGTTGATTTCATGCTTGGATCGAATCAAAATATAGTAAAACCATGAAAACCCTAATCTTGAACATACAAAGCATTCAACCTTGACTATAGAGGATGAGAAAAATTATGGAAAAATTATGTAGAGGCTAGAAATGATGTAGGAAGTATTCAACAAGCCTTATAAAAATATGGGGACCATTCTATAATTTTTTAAAAATTAGGGTACTAAACTGGTAATTTTGTAAAAGTTATGGATTGTTGCATAATTATTGAATAGTTGATGTACTATTATGGAAATGAATGTTTGAGTGTTGAAATTTAAGGTAGGATGTGAAATTGGATTAGTTTGGAAAACTTGTAAAAGTTGAGGTTTAAATAAAAAATATGGAAAGGTTGTGAGCTTAATTGAAAATGTTATGTGAATTTGGGATAAAAGGAACTTGAGTGGTCAATTATAAGTATTAAGGTCAACATTTATGTTGTGACATGGAAATTGTATCGAATAAGTATCGAAAAATGTGTTAGGAATATATTTTCCTATGTATGCCTATGTTAGTAAGATTCCAACATTTTTTTTGAATTTGTATATGTTTGGTATGATGTTCATTTAAATATTGAGTGCTTGAAATCAAGATCAAATATTATTAAAGCTAAGGAGAAGCTTAAGGATGAAATGAGAAATTCTAAGGAAGGTTGCAAGGTAAGGACACCAGGTGAGTGCAAATTTAATTTGTACTCATGTTATCGAACAAACATTGGCTTGCGATGAGTCAATGAAGGAATTAATATGGTAAGGAGTGACTCCTAAAATTTTATGTGATTTGTGATGCATGCATATATGTTCATTTGGTGAGCTAATAAAATTAACGAACAAGTTGAAAATGCAAATTGATTAAATCTGCTTAGAATTTATGTTATGGATAGTAAGTTTAGAAATCATTATAAATTCTACAAAAAAATGATTAAATGATGATTTTTATATGTTGGATTTTCATATCAGTTTATTTTTTGTTTAGAACAAACGGAAACTAATTCCGAGGAGTATAAAAAAGATATGAATTTTTAATCCAAGATAGGTCAGAAAAAGAGGCAGGAGATTCTGCTCAAAACAGATTTTGTCTAAACAGAATAATTTTTAAATGTTTATATTAGTACATAATTATATTTCTTTAAAGGTAGTTCAAAATGTCAGAATATGAAATTATGACAAAATTTTGAATTTAACCAAATTGAAGCAAAGAATCAAGTAAAATCTTAGTGAGGCTTATATTTGGACTTGTATATAGTGTTAAAATGAATGCAATGCATGAAAAACATTATACATGGATGTTTTATACATCATAGGGTAGGACTTGCTACAGTCTACCTTATTTATGTTGGCATGATATTTATGTCTTTTATCATATATTTGACATATTCTAAATATGTCAAAGGTTGAATATAAAATGCATTGATCACTGATCATTACTTGTGATGTTTATAATGAACATATATTATATTTAGCATGAATGTTATTTCGGGTATGAACTACCCAATGTTAAATTATGATAATATACTTTGCCATGGATGGATCAAATAAAATAGACTGTATACCCTAGTAAGTCAATGAAGAACAAGGTGTAATTGTCATGCCATAGAGTCCAGCAGCTGCAGGTTTATATTAGCACTAGTGTGTAAGGACATTTAGTACAACATTATAGTGTGTAAGGACACTAAGTGCATATGGTTGGCATGACCTTATGTGTATTAGCATTTCGGTGCATATTTGACTCGAATACCCAAGGCCTTCATAGGTTTACATTTGGGTTATGGTTTACTGGTTAATAAATGGTAAATAGGCAAATACGATTATGATCTTGTGGAATGAATGACAATTATATTGGTAAGAAACCTTATATTCGGTTATATCATGTTAATATATAGTAACATCGTTGTAATACAAGTGATCATATTGCATTGAATATTATTATTCATTTAAATTTATGTGTTGCATTACCTTGAATATTCATATGATTTCCTCACTAAGTGTATACTTAACGTGTTATGATTTTTACGCACAGGAAAAAGGAGGAAAAGGAGTAAGGAGTTGATCTTGGAATTAATCACCAAGAAAATATTTACAGGTAACAATGATGAAATCCTATTGTGTTTTAAATGTTATAGTTGGCATGTATACGAGAATGAAATGTCTGCAATTTCTTAATATAATTAATATTAAATATAATTAATAGTATCAATAAATATTAGCATATTAAACTATGCTTAAAAAATTAACTTGGGTTTTAAATCAAACGTGTTAGACAGTCTTATTTATTTTATGATACAGAATAGAACTGTCTATCACAACTTGAAACTAGTTTTGAATTGTTAAGCAAAAATATTATATTATGACTTTTCTCTGAATAATTATTTTATAATAATTGTTCAAGTTATGAAACTAGTGATGTTTGAATGAAACCAAAATTTTACTCAATTCAATTAAATAAATGTTTTGAATTTCTGATGTGACATCTGTAACTCATATTGATTCGCGTATACGGGTTATGGGTGTTACATAAGATCTTCAAATTTTTCAAAAATTGGATCAAAATAAATAAATAAATGATAAAAATATTTTTTTAAGATCCACTATCAATTTTTATCGAGGAACGTCAAGGAATATATGATCTAGAAATATATATTTGAAAGCCTTTTCCTTATTCATTGGTTCCACATTTGATAGTATTTTCAAAGAAAACATGACCAGGATTAACCAAAACTACAAGAACATAAATAGAATAAAATATATAAATAATAAAAAAAAGATACCTTTAAGAAAAAAAAAAATCTCTTTTATTATTCTTGCTCTTCGAATTACAATGCTTTAGACGTTTTCTCCCCCTTTTTCTCTTTTGTCTCCCTTTTGTGTGTTTCTCTCTTTTTCTCCCTTTTATGTCTAATCTCCAATCTTTTTTCCTCCTTTCTCCTTTTTTTTTATCTTCAATGAGATTGAGAAGGCTTATATTTATAGTAGGGGTGTGCAAATCCGAGTACACAAAAACTGTGTACCCGGAACATCCGGGTCAACGATTTCTCGGCCCGTGTCCTGACCCGGATGTTTCGGGTACCCGATTTTCGGGTACTCGAATTTTTTTGGTACTCGTATGTCGGGTACCCGGATACTCGGATTTTTTTCTCCAAATTATTAAATAAAAAAAAACTTAGAGGTAAGATTAGTAACAGTTTCAAAGCAAACTTGGGAGGAAGCCATAAAATCTAAGGTATGAAGCACTTGGTACCTTCAGAAACTTATGTGCTTGTGCTTGTGCATGTACATTTATATGTATTGTGCTTTCTGTGCAAAATACACAGTTTTGAACTTAGATACTTAATACGGGCGGGACACATAGAATTTACATAATTTAAGCTTTATCTGATGTAAAAATTTTCTCAACTGGTTTATGTATGTCTAGAAGTTACTATAAGATGAAAAATAAACCATATTCCAAACACTGGATCATGTTGAAGAACACATTGGTGTAATTTTTTGCAGGTTAGTTCTCAGACTCATCATTCCAAACTTTCATTGCTAAACAAAGTCAATGAACAAAAGTCACTTGCTAGTGCTATAAAAGCTAGAGAGAAGGTTGGAGTTGGCAGCAAAGTGATAGGTTTTGGGAAAGAAAATAACACAGGTGAAATTCATCTGAGCAAGAAATGTAATGGAAAAGGCAAGGCTGCTGAAGGCATGGATAGAAAAAGGCCAAACCAGAGTGCATCTGCAAAGGGTGGCAAAACTTAACCGGGTACTCGGGTAACTGGGTACTTGGAAAAATCAATTTTGTGACCCGGGCCCGACCCGGCCGGGGTTTTTTTTTAAGAAAATTACCCGGTTTTTTATGATCCAGGTCGGTGGGTTGGCGGGAAGGGTAATTTTTCACACCCCTAATTTATAGTTGATCTTCCCTACACCCAATGGTCTAGATTATTTACACTAACATCTAAGATGAGCCAAAATCATACAATATCCCTCATCTAAGTAAATAACATCTAATCAAATCAAATTAAATCAAATCAAATCGCTTAACATATTCCTTTCTCTTTATAAGAGATCACACTTGATATGGCAAGATTCCCTCTAGATATTCTCTAATATGATGATATTTTCATTTTTTTCCAAGGTCAGTGTTAACGGATTCATTAGCATTCCTCAAGAAAAAAGCATATTAAAATAAGTTTGGAGCCAAGATAGAAAGTGTATTACAGTTGCCCCTCTTTGCGCGTGAAACGAGAGAGAGTAAAGAGGTTGAGGTAGGTCTGGATTAGCATGAACTTGTAAAGTTGATATGTTTCATTGTGGTTTATTTGATTGATTTTGATGATTTCTTACGGAGACGTGCTTTGAGTTGATTTACTTCACTATCACTTTCATAAAGATTAGACTTGGAAAAGTTTACAGTTTTATCCATCCTATCATGTAGACATAATATCGCTTATCCAGGGACACATGATATCATTTCTTATTGTTGAGGAGATATGGTCTCCTTTGGATGATTTACTCTTCTATTTTTGTACCTTCAAGGTTGATTGGACTTTTTTGAAGTCCATTATGTGGCTTGTTAACATATTCTACATTTTCAAGTACATTGGTTTAAATCTTCGTCCTTTTCTTCTAGTTCCAAAGTAGTTGAATCTGTAAAAGTTAACATAACCATTGGTTAGTGTGTATATGAAAGTTAGTTTGGACGATTGGTTTCACTATTCGAGAAAGTGAAGTTGAGGTTGACTCCTCTTTTACGAGTTAAGTCAAGTAGTGGATGACTCCTCTTAGCGAGTTAAGTCAAGTTGTGGGTGACTGCCCTTTGAGGGTTAAGTTGAATCTTGGATGTTCTTTAAGTCTAATATCATTCATCATGAAGTTGAAATTTGACTTGAGAACTTGGAATGAAAAATAGCTCATCGCTGTTGAGTTAAGCTAGATTGCAGACAAATCTTTTAATTTTGAATTTACTTTTGAATCCAAATATCCTTCATCATGAAGTTGAAATTTGACTAAAAACTCTAGACTGAAAAATAGCTCATTGTTGTTGAGTTAAGCTAGATTGTAGACAACTCCTCCATTACCAATTAAGTCGATTTTGAAATTACTTCCGAATCTAATATCCTTCGGTGTGAAGTTAGAATTGGTTTTCAAAGACTTTGATTGAAAAATAGTTTCTCATTGTTGAGTTAAACTAGATTGCAGATGTCTCCTCCATTTCAAGTTAGGTCGATTTTAGGTGTTTTTTAAGTTGAATATCCTTCACCGTGAAGTTAAAATTTAACTCGAAAACCTTGGCTGGAAAATAATTCCACGCTGCAGAGTTAAACAAAATTACAGACTATATCTCCATTACAAGTTAAGTTGAATTTGAAATTACTTTCGAATCCAATATCCTTCGATGTAAAGTTAAAATTAGTCTTCAAAAACTTTAACTGGAAAATTTTTCATTGCTATTGAGTTAAGCTAGATTGCAGATGAATCCTCTATTATGAGTTATGTCAATTTTGGGTGTTCTTTGAGTTGAATATTCTTTGCCACAAAATTGAAATTTTACTCGAAAACCTTGGCAGTAAAATAACTCCTCCATGCTGATTTAAGCTAAGTTGTGGTCGACTCCTCCATTGTGAGTTAAGTCATATTAAGAAAATGTCTTGAGTCAGACAAAATTTATTTGAAGGAAAATTTTCTCAAGTGAGATAAAATTTTTGTTTCGAGAGAAACTGTCTCGAGTGAGATGAAAATTGTTTTAAGGAAAATGTATCTCAAGTGAGATAAAATTTTTCTTTCGAGAGAAACTATCTAAAGTAAGATGAAAGATTTATTTCGATAGAAACTGTCTCGAGTGAGATGAAACTTGTTTTAAGGAAAACTATCTTGAGCGAGATAAAAAATTTATTTCGGGAGAAACTATCTCAAGTGAGACAAAAAATTTCAAGAGAAAACAATCTCAAACGAGATAAAACTTTTGTTTGAGAGAAACTAACTCGAGTGAGATGAAACTTATTTTAAGGAAAACTATCTCAAGTGCGATAAAAATTTTATTTCCAGAAAGTTGTCTCAAGTGAGACGAAACTTGTTTTAAAGAAAACTATCTTAACTGAGATAATTTTTATTATTTCAAGAGAAACTCTAGCAAGAGAGATATAAAAATTTATTTCGAGGGAAATTATCTCGAGTGAGATGAATTTTTTTTAGGAAAACTATCTCAAGTGAGATAAAAAAATTGTTTCAAGATAAATTATCTCAAGGAAGATATTTTTTTTTATTTCGAGGGAAATTGTCTCGAATAAGACGAAAGTATTTTAATTGAGATAATTCTTTTTTTTAGAAAAAGTGTTTCAAGTGAGACGAAATTTGTGTTTCAAATGAAACGATCTTAAGGAGATAATTTTTAATAATGAAAAGACTTTTTAATTGTTTTTAAAGATATCCTCAAGAGAGGAAAAATGACGATTCTTTGAAAATATTAAAGGTATCCTCGTGAGATGAGAAAATGATCTTGAGAAAGAAATTATTTTTTGATGATTTTTGTAACATCCATAACACATATATGTCCCCGATATGAGTCAAAGATGTCACATGACATTTGCAAACATTCTATATTTGAAAACCAATACAATTTCAAACATTTAAAAATTTTCAAATTTAATAATTTCAGTAAAATAATTTAATCGTGTAACGTCAAAATATAATATTTAAACATCCAAATTGATATTAGTTTCAGGTAACAACTTTTTAGTTTGATGTTGTTTCATGTCATAAAGTAAACTACATAAAAACTGCCAAATTTAAAAATCCATTTCAATAGCATATAAAATATAATTTAATAAACTACTATTTATGCAAAATACTATTTTACCTACTATCAATTATACAAAGTCCATAATATTTAGATTATTCAGACCAGTTTAAAACTATGATAACCAAATAGTATTACAAAACAAAATATATTTATGTCACAAATAAGTCAAAAGATCAGAGGATTATCATATTGATATTGTATGAGAATTTGACTATGTATAGTGATGCCCAAGATACTCCTCACTCCGTAGACTTTTCCTTTTCTTTACCTACGCGTGAAACAATCACACGTTAAGTATAACTTAGTGAGGCATTATAAATAAAACAAGATGAGATAAAATATAAAAATAACATAATATTTCAAAACAATATAATTTATTCAAATAAAACAATTGAATTTCCAAATCGACTTAAATAAGCCATTTTCCTCATCAGTAAACCTATAAAATCAATATCTCATGATTTTATAAATGATTTTATAAAATTATGTCAGCCAATATCAAATCATAGTAATCGATGAATATTCATTTCCATTCGATCACATATTCAACACTTTAACATTCTAAATTTATAACCCAATGTATATCTAAAGAGAAAGCAAGGTACGTGAGTCATTCGAGTGTGCGCAATATGCGCTTGTAAGTGCCCATATATCAATGATAGTAATCCGCACTAGACACAAATGTACACAAATGTACTATATCAAAAACACTAAACACTGATCACTCCACCTCATTACATGCCAATTGTACCTACGAATCTCCATGCAACATACAATGGGCTTTAACATAAAATTGAATCATTTATATAATCACCATACCCATATCAATAACATTTCCAAATATCATTTATAAAGAATCAATATGTTGAGCAGCTCATACCCCAAATAAATCTAAATCATAAATCATTTCAGTAAACATTATGAAAAATATTCAATAGTTTGATTCAAAACCTTTCTTAAAAAATTATTCGAGGTTGATTTATCGTAAGTCTTCCTCAATCAGCAATAATTAAATAAATAATATGCACTCACCTTTGCCTCACTATCGAACATTTACAATGATATTCTCTTTTTAATCATGTACTTGATCCTTTGCCTTCAATTCGATTTGATCACAATATTTATTGCACTCTAGACAACATCATGTACACAACATAATATTCAAAGTATATGTTAGTATTATACTAACATAATCAAAATCCAATAATAAAATCCATAAAATATAATTTGATTCTTATTCGATATAAAATCACTTCATTGCTCAATAACAACTTCAACATTTCCAATATAAACACTTCAATTCCTTATATTTTTATACTTATCATTAAGTCACTCAATTTCATAAACATTACAACTTAGTCACCATTTATGAATTCTTTTAGAACTCATACCAACTTTTTCAATTAATATAAAATGGTCCTTCACCATTTTATTCAAAATGGTCCTTCACTATTTTATTCAATTCAAATCCAATACTAAAATTTCAGCATTGAAATAATATTTTCAATCTAATACATTCTCAATTGCAAACTTGTAAGTCAATTCCCAAACTTTCCAACATATTCAAATTATCCACCAAACCTTACCATATTTTGCAATTTGATCCAAAATAATATTCTAACTTCAAATTTAGCTTTTAAATAATCATTTCTAGCATTGATCACTCATAATTAAACAATTACACATCAATGTCTCATAATTTCCTAAATTTGTAAAATAGTCCCGTTATTATCACAATGTTCCAAAATGAATCAAATCAACTTCTAAAGCATGTAAAATCATTCCAATATCAAATATAAACCATAGAATATTTTTTGAATATTTCCCCTATTTTAACCCGTCGGCCGAACCTAATTAGAAAAATAGGACAATAATTTCATTCAATTTCAAGCATGAATTCAACATCCTATAATCAAATTCATGCAATTTCAATCACCCTAACATCAAATTCAATCAAAATTCAAGCAATTCCTTAAAAACCCTAGCTTGGTCGAATTATATATATACAATTCTAGATGATTTTAATCATCACACGTGCTTGGAAATTAATCTACAACACCAATAACATAAAAATCATCCTTTACTTCTTCAAAATTCAACATGTTTTTCATGAATCTTAATTATGAATTTCAGGATCCAAGCATGTTTTCCATGAACTAATTATACCAAATGATAGAGAACTTCAAGTAGAAAAATTTTCTATCTAATAGCCTAATCCAAAAATCAATCATGGAAGCTTAAAAAATGTCACTTACCTAGCTATGGTGGTTCACCGCTTGGAGAAGAAGAAGACTGAAAATTATCTTGAATTTCCATAATAATATCTAATACACATGGCTTAATACTAATATAATTGAATTTAAAATTCAATTAATGTGAAATTATCATTTTCCCTTAATGAAACATGATAATTACAACTTTCCACCATAATATCTTCCATTTTAATATTCCAAAGTCAAATATAAACAAATAAAATTTGACTTTACACCTTTTCCCATTCAATTTTTTAAAATTGCAATTTAGACACCAAATTTCACAATTTCGGTTTAGCATGGAAAACCGACCTTAGTTCCATTGATACATGTTAAATTTGATTGTTCTAAATTATGGAAACAATATTTCTAAACTTTTCTATCATCATTCAAAATTTCTTGAAATTTCGATTCGATCATATTATCTGAATTCTTATCAGACTTTAGTACTTTATAGCTTTTAATACAAATCCCAAATCAAAATTATGATTCCCATAAAAACGTCAATTTCATAATAAACTATTCACTTAAGGGATAGAAATTTTTTCTTGGGAAAACTGCAAATTTGGTCCCTAAACTTTTCTCAAGTTTACATTTTAGTAACTAAACTTTCAAATGTCATTTTAGTCACTAGTCCAAAATTCGATACATTACAATATTTTATGAAACTTCAAGAGAAGAAAAATGATCTTAAGAAAGACAAATTTGAAAATTTTCTCATGAGAGAAATAATGAATGATGAATGTTTGATGCAAAGATGCATATGTAAGTAGAATATGTTATTCCTATTTATTACATTCATTGTCTTCGTTTTATTTCATTATCTTTATTTTATCTTTATTGTCTTTATCTTACTTCTTTTTCCCTATTTTCTAACAAAACTAAACTCCTTTAAACCTACTTGCTATCGACAACATTCATTCTCTTCATCTCGTTATTTGATCGAGTCAGTAAAGCTTTCTAGGTTATTCTTCGACAAGAGCAACATTCATTCATCCGCTACTACATCTCTATCACTACCTATATGAAATTTCTACATCAGAGGCATCCACCTGACCAACCTACTCCTTATGAGTACTTGAGGCATCTATGTGTGGCCAGCATTAAAGTGCCTTATGCACTAACGGACATGTCCAAACATTCTAACATATAAATGTTCATCTTACTGCTAGAGTACCTCAGGTGTCCTGATCATTTCTTGAGCATCATACAAAGGATAATTTTATGATTTCCTAAATTATTTTGTTTTTAATTGTAATTATAATCATTAATGTTGTTCTGACTTGAAATCTTATTAAAGATGGCCTTTGATCCCTTAACTAGAATACCTTAGATAGGATGGGTTCCTTACCTAAATTAACATGAGGGTATCAATATTAGGCCTTTCAGTGTCGATATCAATTCTTGGGTATCAGTACCAACATGAGGTATTGATATCAAAATAGACTACTAGAATTCAAAGAGTCATAGCAGTATCAATACCTCTATTTGGATTTGTGGTACTTACCTACTATGGTATCGATACTAACTTTAGTATCAATACCAAATTTGGTTTCGATGTTTAAAAATTAGTCAAGTATTGATACCCTTACCAAGGGTATCAATACCCTCACCAAGGTATTAATACTCCCATGAGTATCGATACCGAAATTAGCTACTAGAATCTGAAATATAAGAATAGTATCGATACTACCCTTTGAGTATCGGTACCTTATGTATAGTAACGACACCCTATGAAATTTTTTCATAAACTATAAGCTAAGCAAGGACAGTTAATGATCCACAAGCTATAATCTACCATGAACATGCTCATATGCTTCATAAACTAATACAAGCTAAGCAAGGACAGTTAATGATCCACAAATGGTATAAAGAGGTTAGAAATATGTTACCTTTGTGTTTAGCTATTGAAAAGTCTGCAAATCACCCAAGAACTAACTTATCTTTTCTTTTGGATTTAGAACCTTCTCCAATCTCTCTCACTAATATAGCATGGGAAAATGAGTTACTAACTCGATTAAGAGACCAAAGTAAAACTAATAACACTTTCCGAAACTCAAACTTATAAAAAAAACTAAACTAGAATCCCTAATTTCTTAAACCCACTAAATCCAACCTATAGCTATTATGGTTAAACTTTAAGATTAAGAGCTTAAATGAAAGCTTGGGGTAAGGAGATTATGATTCTTACCTTGGAAATTATGTACTAAGCTTGAAGGGCTACCAAGTTTTTACCTTTACACTTGCTTGGGGAAGGAAAAATATGAAAATGGAGAGTAATAAGGTATGAGACAAAGAAATACAACATGAGGATAAAAACATGGAGTAGTTCAACATAATATATCACCCTATTAAAGAAAATCAAATTGTAAAATAAAATGATATAATAACTCTTTTGGTCCTTCCTTTTTTACTAAACTATTGCAAATTCCCCCTTTTTTATAATATTTGGGCCTAACCCCAACCCAAATAAATCCTTAATTGGTCCAAACTTTTCTATAAGTCTAGTTGGCTTATATAAATATTCTATGTTTAGCCTAAAACTCCTAATCATGGATTTGGGGTGTTACAGAATGAAATATAAAGATAGACTCTTTCACCTAAATATTCGTGTATGATTAGAAAGGACTTTTTAGGCATGTCACACAGTCCAGTGATCACGATTATGAAAGAAAAGATAAATAGGCTCAAATAAGTGATTGAGAGTGCTTTAACCAGGGATCAATGTATTCATTTTTATCTTACTAGATTTGAATCTACATCCATGTTTTTCTTATTTTTTTCTCTTTCGGATATCTCTAGACTACCTATTAGTGGGTTTTCACCATCTTCTCGTAGATAATAAAATGAATTTCATATTTTTTATGAGAGTCTTCTCAAACAAACTTCTCGTCATTTTTATGAACTTTTAACATCAATTTCATTTAAGCATTTGTTTCATTTGTATTTGAAGCATCTCATGTTGTTCTTACTTGGATTTAAATCTTCAAACACATTGTATCAGGTTAACTTTGTGATCCTTTATTATTATTTACCTTATTTCATAAGCATTCATCCATGTAGTAACATTTGAGTTGATTATCTTCAGTCATGCGAGCATATTTTCTTCCATTCCCCCCAAGTGGGGGGAATGTCCTTGGTTAGGGTTGAATCCCAAAAGAAAAAAATTAAGATCAAATAGAGAAATTAATGGATAATTTTCTTATTTTGTAAAGGGATAACAAAAGAAGTTCGTTAATAATTTCATACAAAAAGTACTTTTGAAAGAGGTATCCCTAGGGGATAGATTGTAACACTGTAATCTGATCTGACCGGAAGATCAAAGGACTAAGGTATTACACGTACTACCGAAATGACTAAAAATAAAATTTTCTTAAAAATCACGTACAATTAATCATAAGAAAATCATCCATATAATTATAAAGAAAAACACAATAATAATTTAGTTTTCAAAATACGATGAGTACCTAATGGTAAATCTCTAAAATACAATAACTTCGAACAGAGCTATGACTTGAATTAATAAAAAATTCCATACAATAAATGCACTCTAAAAGAATAAAGAAACTTTGGCAACCGATTTATATGTAATGTATCTACGCGATAAGCTCCTCGTTGATCCTCTATTGACCTACACATGGAAATAAATTCTGAACTGTTAGCTCATAAGCTCAGTCCATACTAATAACTATTTTATACTATGTGCATTCATTTTATGAACATGCTTGAAAGTAGAAGTATGAGTGAACGAAAGCGTTTAGTACGTTATGAGGTAGGTTTAGTGGTGTGATCGGAGGAAATTATTACATCTAAGGATGACACCCTTGCCTACCTAGGATACCCTCGGGTATCATGTTGAGATCCAAATTTTTTTGCATCGGAAACATACACCCAGTCCCTTTACTCTGTCAAGACTTGGGGCATTTACGCCTAGTTAGCAACAGAAGTGTCTTAGCACTAGCTGACATACCATATAATTCTAACGAACAAATTGAGTTTTCATACTAAAGTAGTTCAAGTGTCCTAATCATTTTATGGGTGTCAAACAAACTATGTTCACATACTAAAGTAGTTCAAGTGTCCTAGTTTATTCCATTTCTAGTTGTGCTTGTAATCTTATGTCATAAGTTCGGACGATCTTAGACTCATTTACATGTGCTTAACTTGAAAGAATTTATTATCCATGTCATGACAAGGGTATCAATACTCTTACTTAAAGTATCGATTCTTATATACTGGAGTATCGATACTTCCCTTTGTATTGTTACTAATTTTGGGTTCAATGTTTGAAAAATTAAGGTGAGTATCGATACCCTTACCTAGGGTATCGATACCCTCTATATGGTATTAATACTTTTTTTATACCAAGATCATTCCATTCACCATTCTAAGGCCACCAAGCATTATTTGTCTTATGTGACTTATTAGAGGTAAAAATGAGTCATGTTTCATGCTTCAATAAAAATAACAATTGAAATTCACCATGAAATACTTGGGCATGCTTCATGAACTCAAGATATCAACCATGCACATCTAAGGAACTACATGTGGTATAGACAAGTTATAAATGGGTTACCTTTGTTTTAGGCTACTAAAAACACGTCCTCAACTCACCTAAGGACCATCTTCTCTTTGCCTCTTGTATTAGAGTTTTCCATACCTCTTTCACTGAGCACAAGTAATGAGATAGTTTACTAACCCATTTAGTGATTTTAATAGGGTATAAACATGATTTATAAGCTCTAAAAATGGATTAGAATGCTCTTAAACTTCTAAACCCAAAAGCCAACTTAAACCCTCACCTAAGGTTTCTCATGGCCAAAACATGCAAAGAAGAGCTTGAATAGGAGCTTAGGGAATGAATATTTTTTTATTATCTTACAACTTCGGATTGGGGAATGGAAGGATACCAAGTTATCACCTTTGAATAAGAATAGGGAGAAGCAAGATGAAAGGTTGAGTGAAGGAATGAGATAATGTGAGTGAAGAAAAAGATAAGTGGAGATAACTTTTGTCTTTACTCCAACTGTGACCTCATTCCCATTAATTGAGATTCAACCTCTGAAATATAAAATAGGGTAATCACTCCCTTGGCCTCTCATGTTTTGGTCATAAAGCAAAATGCCACCGTTATCTTCAAATTGGGCTTAACCTAAGCCCAACTTCACCTAAACTTGGATTAAAGATTCCTATAAACTATCGACCTTATCCAAAGTCCAACTCGGGTTAACCCAAAACTACTAACTCAGGATTTAAGGCGTTACAACTCTCCCACCTAAGAAGAAATTTCATCTTTGAAATTTAATTGGATAGAAGATATGTGGGTACTGAAGCTGCATGTCCTCCTTGGTTTTCCATGTTGCCTCCTCGACGCCATGGTTTCTCTACAGAACTATCACTAAAGGGATTATCTTTTTCCTTAATTCCTTACATCCTTAGCTAATAACCTGATCGAATCCTCTTTATAGGTCATGTCTTGACTCACTTTGTTATGTTCTAAGGGTATGATGTGGGAATGATCAAATATGTATTTCTTAAGCATGGACACATGGAACACGTTATTGATACACTCCAACTATGGATGTAAGGATAAATGGTAGGGCGTTGATCTAATTCTCTCTAGAATCTTCTACGCTCCTATGAAGTGTGGAGTTAACTTTCCTCTACACCCGAACCGAACCACCTTCTTCCATGTGGAAACTTTGAGGAATATCTTACCCCCCACCATAAACTCTATATTCTTGCGCTTCAAGTCAACAAACAACCTCTTTTTGTCAGAAGCTTCTTTCAATTGACTTTGAATCAACCGAGCCTTCTCCTCAGTTTTTCCTTTTAGGTATGAGCTTATGATAGTATGTTTACTAAGTTTTGTCCAAAAAAAGTGGAGTCCTACACTTGCACCTATTTAGAACCTCGTACGGAGCTATCTGAATGCTAATAATTGTTATTAAATATGAACTCCACTAACGATAATTGGTCTTTCAAACTACCCTCAAAGTCTATATTAATGCATCTGAGCATGTCCTCTAAGATCTGAATAACACATTCAGAGTGTCTATTCGCCTAAGGATGGAAGGCGGTGCTAATGTGCAGTTTAGTATCTAAGGAATCATTAAGGGCCTTCTAGAATCGATAAGTGGAATGATGGTCTCTATCTAATATGATCGAAATCGGAACCGTGTATAACCTTACTATTTCATGGATGCATAACTGAGCTAACCTCTATAATGTATAATCTATCCAAACTAGGAGAAAATGAGTTGATTTTGAAAATGATCTACTAAAACCCACATTGAGTCATGCCTCGGTCTTGTCATTGGTAACCCGATCACGAAGTCCATATTAACCCTCCCTCAATTTCACTGTAGTATCTGAATCAACTAAAGCAACTCTGAGGGAACCTGATGCTCCATCTTGACTTGTTGGCAAACTAAGCATTTTGTAACATATTCAAATACTTCCTTCTTCATTCTTGCTAATAAATAAGATTGTCGAAGCTCTTGGTACATTTTGTTACTACTCGGATGAACTAAAAGTGGATAATATACACTTCATGAATGATTTTATTACTCTTCTACTTATTTGTGAGCATGCACAATAGGCCCCTTTAGAAAAGTACGTTCCTATTATGAAGTTCGTAACCTGAAGCCTCACCCCATAGGGCTTGCTCCACTTGAGCCCTCAAGCAGTCATTGAAACTCTGTTACCTTTTGACTTCACCACTAACTGAGTTTCAACTGGTAACTCAGCTAACACACCTCCCTTGTAAGTAAAGCTCAAGCAAGCTAATAAGGCTCATAACTCTAGCACTTATTTATTATTCAACGCATCCACCACCACACTCTCATTACCCGGGTGGTAGTCAATCACACAATCATAGTCTTTTAGTAGCTTTACCCATCAATGCTTCTTTAAGTTCAACTCATTATTAGTGAGTAGGTACTTAAGGCTCTTGTGGTCCGTAAATATATGATATTCTCCCTGAACAAGTAGTTCCTCTAAATCTTTAGCACAAACATGACTACTGCAAGTTCCAGGTCATGAGAATGGTAGTTTTGCTAGTATAGTTTAAGCTGATGAGACGCATAGGCCACTACCTTCCCTTCATGCATCAAGACATATCCTAGCTCATTTAATGGCACGTCACTAAATATGAACTCCTCGCCTGACTCGGGTTGGGTCAAAATGATAGCTCAAAAGAGGATCATTTCCAAACAATCAAAACTATTTTGGTGTCTTTCATCCCATATGAAGGGAACCCATTTTTACAATAACTTAGTCAATGTTGTCGCTATCATCGAATATCCCTTAACAAAACGAAGATAGTAATAAGAGAAAACCAAGAAGCTACATACCTTAGACAAATTCTTAAGCATTTCCCACTCCAACACTAATCGAATCTTTTAAGGGTCAACGTGAATTCCATCTACTGTTACAACATGATCGAGGCACAAAACTCATGTCAACTAAAACTCATACATCCCAAACTTGGCATAAAGCTGAAGCTCCCGATGTATTTGTAGGATGTTGTGAAGATGTTGATCGTGTTCTTCCTTTGACCGAGAGTACATAAGGATTTCATCTATGAAGACCACCACAAATTGATCCAGGCATGGGTGGAAAAATGGTTCATCAAGTCCATAAATTTCGTTGAGGCTTTGGAGAGTCCAAACAACATTACAAGGAATTCATAACCGACATACCTTGTCCTAAACGCAATCTTGGCTATGTCAACATCTTTGACTTTCAATTGGTTGTACACTAACCTTAAATCTATTTTGGAGAACAATCATGCTCTTTTAAGTTTACCGAAGAGTTCTTCTATTATAGGAAGGGGTAACAATTCTTGATGGTCAACTTATTTAATTGCCTATATTTAATACAAAATCTCATCAACCATCATTCTTCATAACATAGATGATCAGTGCTCCCCAAGGAGAAACACTTGGCTTGACGAAACCTTTTTTAAATAACTCTTGAATATGGTTCTTTAAGTCCTTTAGCTTTGTCGGTGCTATACGGTAGGGAGTAATGGACACTGAAGCTGAGCTAAGTATAACTTCAATGCTAAATTCCACCTCATGGTCAGGTGGCAACCCTGGTAAATCCTCTAGGAACACATAAGAAAACTATGGTATTGTACGGATATTCGTTAATGTTAGAATTACAACTCTATTAACTACAACCTGAGCCAAGAAGGCTTCACACCCCCGACTAAGTAATCTCTAAGCTAATATTGTAGAAATAACATTGGTAGAGCAACCCAACTTCCTGCAGGTTATGACCACTCTGGTTCCATCATTCTTCATGGTTTTAAGATGTGTCATCTTGCACTTCAAGATGGCGTCCTGTTCTAAAAGCCAGTCCATACCCCAAGGTAACTCCATTAGATTGGCTAAAAAGGTTTGACCATAGATCTCTACTGGGGATGATGAAATTTAAAAACAAGAAAATCCAACCAAGGGCTAGATACTTGAACACCTATCTTTTAAACCTCGGCTGGAATGATTCTTTCTCGGAGCAAGTCATAACATATGTAGGAGTTTGTGGAACTCAGATCTACTAATGCAGTGATAAGAATGTAAAATAACTGATAATATACACGAGATCACCTTTGTAGTGTCACACTCTTCCTGGGCTTGAACGATATATTGGTATGAAGCCACTCTAGGCTTCGAACCAGTCATAGATCTCGTGGTACCCATATTGAAATGCCTCGAAATAGTCCTGCCACCTCTTGAGGAGCCTATGCCTCTTTGGATAGATGTTATTAATCTATGCATCAAAATGGAGACTACGCACCAAGTTCTAAGCCAATCCCTGACGAAATGCTCTAATGAACCACTATTGAAGTAACCTTCGAAAACTTGATGGCACTCACCAAAATGTCTTCTACGATAAGTCGGGCATACTAGTGGGATTGAGTCCACTCTGACATGCTATAAACTGATCTAAAAACAGGAAATAAGGATCCTATATGAGGGTTAGATTTTCCCTTACAATTTGAACTTTGAGCTAGACCCTAGACGAGCCTAACAGTGGCCTCCACAAGCCCTAAAAACCACTGGTTCTCTTGGTCGATGACTGAAAGGGTCTAGCTAACTCTGGGACTCTCTAAATCTATCCCACAAATTGCTTGAAGCTTGAGCTCTCCTATTCAACACCCTCTTAACTATTTTTCTAGTCGGGGTTAACTCTACAAAGACATAGGGAAAGTTGACTACCAAATGAGTAAGGATATTGAGATAAAAACCCTTCTTGAGCCTTCTACAAGGCTAAGCCTCTGATGCTACAAGCTTTAGTGCGTACTAACTCAATCTAAGGAAATCTCGCTCATACTCGAGTATAGTCTTATCACCCTATTTCAAATACAGAAATTAGTACCTCAACTCATCAGTGTGTGCCCCTCTGATGTATTTCTATCAAAACTATAAAAACAATACTCCCATATAGGGACTCTCTAGCTCCATATCTAACTCTATTATCTCCCACCATTCGATCATGTCACCCTTGAAAAGTTCGGTGTCACGCTCTAACTTGTCTTCGAGAGTAGGGTGTAATTAACGCAACGTATGTAGAGTCTCCCTAAGCCACTGGTTTATTGCATTAGGTTCATCATCCCCATAACCATAAAAGTAGTGGTCTTATACATACGGAGCCTCTCAATGGGAGACTTCTAGGGGGCTGATGTGGGTGAGATTGATGGTGTTGTAGAGGTCGAGGGCACAATAGGTGTTCTAGGATTAACAGGGACTATCTACCTAAGTGCGGACATAAGTTTCTAACGAAGGTTGCCTCGTTGACCGCTGCATATCTCGGTACCTTAAACTCTAAGTTCAAGATGAACTTTCACTGGTATTGCCAGTAAGGAAAGCACGACTCTTCTTCTGACCATCGTGATTAGGAGTGGTGCTATCATACATCATCTAAGTAAGCAATCAGAAAGGAAAGAGAGGTCATTGTTGTCATTCTAGAGACTTAAGTGTTTTTTTACACTATAGAGGCATGTATTCACAAAGAACCTTCACTAACTCTGATTCGAGGGTCCTAAGATCAACTAAACATGACTCTGATACCATAATATATATAACACCCTAATCCACTATGACTCGACGATCGAAGGACTAAGGTATTACATGAACTATCGAAATGCCTGACCCAAAATTTTATTAAAAATCACGCGTAATTAATCATAAGAAAACCATCCATGATAGTTATAAAGCAAAACATAATAATAATTTAGTTTACAAAATATGGGGAGTACCCAATGGTAAATCTCCAAAATAAAATAATATCGAACAGAGTTATGAATTGAATTAATATAAGGTGCATATATCACATGCCCACTAAAAGAATTAAGACATACTTTGAAAAGCTACTGATTTGGAATGTATGTGCACAATAAGCTCCTTATCGATCCTATACTAACTTGCGCAATAAACAAATTCTGAACGCTATGCTTACAAGCTCAGTGTCACACTAATAACCATTTTATACTACATGCATTAATTTTATGAACATGCTAACAAGTAGAAGTATAAGCATACAAAAATATTTAGTAAGTTTGAGGTAGGTCTAGTTGTGTGATCGGAGGATTTTTCTACATCTCAGGATGACACCCTAGCCTACATAGGATACCCTTAGGTATTAGGGTGAGATATCGAATTTTCTCCATCAAGTCTTGTGGCATTTTCTCTCATTCAACAACTGAAGTACATTAGCACTAGCGACTTATCAAGATAATTCCAACGAACAAACTGCTTTCCCCTAATAAAGTAGCTCGGGTGTCTTGGTCATTTTGTCGAACATCAAACAAATGATAGTTTTATGCCATCCTAGTTTATTCCATTTCTAGTTGATCTTGCAATTGTTTAAGGTGTTCTTACTTGTAGTCTTATACCATAAGTTCGGAAGGTCCTAGACCCCTTTACCCAAATGCATAACTCTTAAAGTATTTCTTATCCATATTTTGATGAGGGTGTCGATACTCTAAGTAACTTACATACTAGAGTGTCAATACTTCCCTACATATCAATACTAATTGTGGGTTTGATGATTGGAAGATTAAGATGAGTATTAATACTCTTACCTAGGGTATCTATACTATCTCTATGGTATCAATACTCCCTTGAGTATCAGTACCAAAATGGCCTATTGGAATGTAATTCTAAAAATTGGTATCAAAACCTCTCATCGAGTATCGATACTCTAAGGCCAATATAAATACCCTATCAATTGGTATCGATACTCTTAACCCCAAATGCATTATTTTAAACCATCTGAAGAACAATATCGATAATGTTCCTCTAATACTGATACTCAAACCTATATGCCTATTTTGGGTACAAACTGTACCTATTTCCATTCATCCTTCTAAGGCCACCAAGCATTATTTAAGTCTTATGTGAGTGATTACATGTAAAAAGAAGTCACATTTCATGCTATAAAACATTACAATTAAAATTCACCATGACATAATTGGCCATGCTTCATGAACTCAACAAATCAACAATACACGTCTAAGGAACTACATGTGGTATAGACAAGTTATAAATTTGTTACCTGCTAGGCTGCTAGAAACACTTCCTCAACTTACCCAAGAACCAATTTCTCATTGTCACTTGCATTTGACTTTTCCTCCACCTCTTTCACTAAACACAAGTAATGAGATAGATTACTAACCCATCTAGGGAATTTAATAAGGTAAAAACATGATTTCTAAGCTCTAGAAACATAATATAACACCTTAGAACTTTTAAACTCAAAACCCAACTTAAACCCCCACCTAAGGATTCTCATTGCCAAAATATACAATGAAGAGCTCATATACGAACTTGGGGAATAAGATTTTAATTTTTACCTTACAACTTCGGAGTGGGGAATGGAAGGCTACCAAGTTATCACCTTTGAACAAGAATATAGAGAGGCAATATGACAAGTTGAGTAAGGAATAAGACAATGTGAGTGGGGAAAAATAGAGTGAGAGACAACTTTTGTCTTCACTCCAACCATGGCCTTATTTCTATTAATTGGGATTCAACCTTTGAAATATAAAATGGGGTAATCACTCCCATGGTCTTTTAAGTTTTGGTCAGAAAGAAAAATGCCACATTTATATTCAAATTGGGCTCAACCCAAGCCCAACATCAATTCATTAATGCATGATGATTTTTTTATTTTTTTCTTTCTTTTTATTTTTTTTCCAATTACTCTAACTTATTCATATAAGACAAATGTGAGATGCCCCAACTTACTTTCCTTGCGGAAACATTCGAACATGAATAGCATGTTACATTTAATGTCTCTAGGTTTTATTGTAAAAAAATAGTGTTGTTTCTAGGTCTAAGAAGACGATGATGTGACTCTGAAGTCCCATCTATGGAGAAATCTAATGTTATGATAATGTTAACTGCACTTGAGAAGATGAGGGCATGAATTTAATGCTTGATAGAAAGGGCAATATCATGTCACTGATATCAAGGGTTTGTGTTTTGATATCGGGCACAAATGATTTCAAGAGGAAAAAAATATTGTTCTTTTTGGATATGGATAGTATACAAGGGTTTAATATCGTCACTTGTCAAAAGCCTATAACTTCAATTTTTAAAAGAGCTTTTAATTCAGTTGATGTTCAAAGAACTTAAAGATTAAAATTTTACTCATCATATCATTTTGTAGTATACGTTTGAATGTCAAGTCACTTACAAACTTTTAGAAAGAAAAGAATAAACCACTTTCAAACAAGATTGCAATAATGCATTAAAGCAAATGAACATAGACCTCTTCTGGATCTACCCCATTATTCATTAAATGCTTAAATTTGGTTCAATCAAATTTTTTTCCACTCATTTTTATGCTCTTTAATTACCCCTAGGGACCATTGTAGGTGGCATTATCTTATAATCTTCGGGATAAAAATGATGATAGATGGTAATATAGAATCACTAGACAAAATTCCTTCATGAATTATTTCAGTGTTTTTTATGATTTATGCATGCAAAGATCTAAATGCAAAATGAAACTATGCAAGTGCAATTGTAAATGCAAATGTAAATACAAATGTAGAATGAAAATATGCTAACTCAAAAAAGTGACCACCATAGAACACAAAGGTTTCATTAAACACTACAGTCAAATTCTTTATCTCATCATGTTAGTTTCTTCATTTGGTTTGATGCTAAACTTGAAATGTTACTTCAATCTTGATGTTGAACCTCTTGGATTGGATGATGTGACTCGTCGTCTTCTCAAATCGTCTATATAGTTGTTGAAATCTTGAGATCTCCACTTCTTTAAGGTTTTCAAGTGGAATGATCTTCATGTATTTTTGAAAAGTCTTCTCTAGTTCATCTCTTTCATCAGTTTCATTTCATTTTGGATCCTCAAAGTATCATCAGACATCTTAAATTTGACTATCTTGTTGAGAAACCATTGCTTCATTATGAAAACCTTCTAATTTGGTCAATCATTTTTCAATTAACACCTTTGTATCATGTGATGAAAATGAAAAATGCAATTAAGAAAGAAAAAAATAAAAGAATACAAAAACTGATTAGTAATAATGAAAAATAAGAAGAACTATTATTGAAAAATAAATCATACCCAACATGTTGACTACCCGAACATGATTTATAAAGGTGGATCCTACCCACACGTGATTTCTACCCTCGTGTTTCATTCACAATAATAAACCCTAATTTCATGATTTCTAGTTCACATGCCTTTCGTTATAAAAGTAAAGAGAATAAGTAAGGCTTAAAGTTGATTTCTCCTTTGTGTACACCTATTCGGGAATCACTTATGGTTTCAAACCATGTACATTTCTACGGTTTATTATTGCATGGTTTTAGCTCTAAGGTTAAGGGTACATGAATTATCGTTGCTGATGCCCCTTGGGCTAGTCAGACCTTGATCCTTGCTGATCACAAACAATATAGTCCAAGTTTAACTCGATGGGATGTTCTTTCATAAGCATGACACGGTGAAACATATCCCGCAAAGGCATAGAGCGTAGACCTTGAAGGTTACTTTCTAATCCTAGCATAGGAAACATTTCCTACGAAGGCATATGATACATGCACCACAAGGCTCACATCAAAGGAAGATAGAATAACACCTCCAATTGATCTATAATACCAAGCATTGGAAAAGAAGACCAGAATAATAACAGACTTGCGATGAATTTTTGAATAAGATCCTGGTGTTATTTGGTCAACATCTCTTCTATAGATATGACTGAATTTCTCTTATCTTTCCAATGATTCTTGAATAACATCAATATAATATTGGGAACTCAAGATACGATCATTTTAGTGAAGATAGCACATGTAGAAATTCCTATACGAGTTTATTATGAGATTTTGTAAATATTATGAATTTTCAACATTTTTATTGATTATTTGTAATATAATTTAATATACGATTATGCATTACCTTTTAGGATTACATTTATTATTTTATTAGGAATTAAGATCAAAATAAAGCAATATTCTTAGTTTATTATCTATTAGGAATTAAAATTAGAACATGTTTAGTTTAATATTAATTTTATTCATTAGCTATTTAGGACTTTTAGAACTCCCACCTATATAAAGGAGCTTCATTCATCTTTGTAATTATATTTTTTATTGAATACAATACATTGAGAGTTTATCTTTGCAAGTATTGATTACTTGTTCATTAGAAGCTTCTTTTTCATTAAGTTATTTTCAAGTTCTTTATGAAAAAGATCTTCACACTCTGTATTACCTCTTCATTACAATTAGGAGGGATGTTTAGAGCCATTTATCGAGTTTTCCTTTCATTACGACTAGGAGGATTCGATAGGATAGTTATCCGTCTGTTTCAATCTTCCACAAGTCTATTATCTTCTTCTTCTATTCAAATCATTCCGCTTTCTTCATCGAGTCTACAGCTTTCTAGGTTTGATTCCTCAACGAGAGAAACAATCATTCATCCACTGTCACATATCTATCAGCATTGCTTTTACCCCACTTCAAAAGGATAAATTGGGTATATAACTTTATGGTATGCAATGCACATGTTATGTGTGGAGAGAAACCTACCAACCTTTGCAAACAAAATCTAATTCTAAAATAATTTCTCAAAAAATCTTAAAAGCGTAGAAACCATTGAAATGCACACAACGATACAATTATTTACAAGAGTAAAAAAGATGGAAACAAACAACGGATCAAGTAAATATGCAAACACTCGAGGATCAAGGATTAATTAAATTGAATTCTTAATTTTCATTGTAAATGCAATAATTAATCGACAAATGGCTTGACGCTCTAAAGTCCCTAGCGGAGTCTCCAAGCTATCATAACGTCTAGAAAAATAAAAAGTAGTTTTAGGGTTCGTTTTGACTGAAATTATGTTTTCCTTTAAAAATAAAAAATATGGTTTGAGGGATTCGCCACCAATATTTGTTTAGGGTGTGATTGGATCACAAAAAAATATTTTCATTTTAATAAAATTTAAATTTTAAAATTATTAAAACTACTTTTAGGTCTACTTTCTAGAAAAATGAGTTTAGGAGTCGATTACATGTAGGGAATGATTAACACCCCAACACTCCCGAAAATCAGTACCTAGTCGATTAATTATTGTGTTTGCTATGGAATTTATGAATTCAAACTTAATTTATTTAATGTTACTTTTTATTTAAATGAATACAACATCGTTTAACCAATTAAAATTATAGAGAGAAAAGTTAATTATTAGTTGCATTTAATTGAAGAAAGTTATCACCTAATATATGTAGGATGACATCTCTCCCTTTTTCAACTAAAGTAGTGAATTAACAATATTTCTTCTCAAGAATTTTAAGTTAAATCGATAGCACTTCGGCATTTCAAAACGAGGGGGAAATACCTAGGGGTGTCTAATCAATCGGTTCGGTTAACCGACCAAACCGAACTATCAAAAAATCGTTAACTAAATTTTTTTTCCTCTTAACTGTTAACCCAACCAAAATTTTGTCGAAAAATTTTAACCGAACCGAATAAAGCTCAATTAATTGGTCAGTTAACCAAATTAACCAAAATTTATAAATAATATATATATTATATATTTAATATTTTTGGTTAATTCAGTTAAAAC
Organism: Hibiscus syriacus; assembly: GCF_006381635.1. Lineage (NCBI taxonomy): Eukaryota > Viridiplantae > Streptophyta > Magnoliopsida > Malvales > Malvaceae > Hibiscus > Hibiscus syriacus. Next base: position 5,974,313 of record NW_024062800.1, on the reverse strand, counting down.
CTAAGTTTAAACATTCCTAAGACTAAGAATATATAAACAATATATTTAATATATTAAATATTAAAATATTTAGTTAATTAATTAATTTCGAACCAAATTAACCAATAACCAATGTTTGAAAAAAGTTCTTAACCGTTAATCGATTGAACGAAAAATTAATCAATCGATTAACCGAAAAAACTTTAGTTTGGTTGATTAATTTGGTTAAAATCAAAATTTGAACACCCCTAGAAATACCATCTAATATAAAGTAGAACGGTGATTTTCCCACTTTCAAAAAGAAATAAGAAAATATCAATCGTTGTATTAATTTACCTAAAGGTTATTCAAAAACAAACATTTTATTAATAAAAATTATCGAGCCTTTAAGATAGATAGAAGATATTTAAATTTTTATAAATACTGAGACTAGACCACCGAATAGGATCGAGTGGCATATCCTTGTTAAATCTAAATATAGTAACATTTCTCTTTTTATCACTGCTTAATTTTTAGACTATTGTCATATTAATCAGTTTCACTAGAGGATACTTACTTATTTTAAATTATCATAATCATACTACCAAGTGGATCAGGACAAATTTATTCGATAATTTAGAATAAATAAATAATACCTTTTAGTTAATTATGAAAATGTATTAAGTGATGCAAGTGGGGCTATCATACTTATCGATTAAATAACGATGTCATTGTATCAAACAACATGCTTCATAGAATATTAATAAAAATTAAAGGAACAAATCAAAGGGTCAATTTAGTTAACATGATAGGGTTATAATACAAAGAATTAAAAGTACAAGCATAAGATGCAAAAAATTTATAAACAATTTAAAGTGATCAATGACTAAATTATATTAAAAATAAATTTTTGGGTCAAATTAAATAGAATATCAAAATTATTTACCTTTAATAATTTGTTACTTTAAAATAAAACGAATTAGGATACGCTAAAAACGTTAATAAAATAAATTACGTATAATATGCAAAACAAGAAAATAGGGTTATATGTATCACAATAAAAAAATACACATGAAAAGATAAATTAAATAAACAATAAAATACATGAATATGTAAACTTCAAACCACATACAAGAAAAGTAAAAAAACGAATAAAAGGAATAAATAAAAAGAAACAAAACAAAATTAACTAAAATTAAAATATTCACATGGAAGTGAAACTAAAGAACAATAAATCATAACCAAACTAACAAATCAAAGAAAACTAATTATAAGGCAGCGAAATTAAGTGCAAAATTAAAAAAATAACTAAAGGAATTAAATATTCTTTTTTAAAAGAATGGTTAAAATTTAAAAAGTAAAAGTAAACCAACAGTAACAAATTAAATGGAAATTAAAAATTAATAATAAAAAAATCTTACTATAAAAGTGAAAGAAATCCAAAAAAAATATAAATAAATAAATAAAAACACCCGGGAGTTCATCCAAGTCAACAAATCCGCTTATAGGAACATAATAATTAAATTTAATTATAATTGTTCGAATATATTGTTTTGGATCGTACGTATATTTATACTTAAAGAAATTCAAACACAACCGAAGGATTATTTTGCTTCGCATTGCGTATAGTTTTCAAACCGGGTGGAAGTGTGTACAGCGTGGGGGATGTTTTAGCATTAAAATCTTGGAATTAATATAAAGGCAAATAGCGTGCTCATCCAACTTAGACAATTATCTCAATTTACGCAAAACTATAAACATAAAATCATTACAAAAAGGATAATGTAAAATGTGTTTGAACACTGCATCGTAATACTGTTGAAATGTATAAATAAGTGACTAAAGTAGTTAATTAAAAAAAATACTTTAATTTAAAGACCTAACTGTTTTTTCTAATTTAAAATTTAATCCTTATTTAAGGATGTGCAGTACTAATAATGTAATTTTATTCTTACATATCTCAAATCTCCGAGTGTTCTGTCAATCTTCACAACTTGAGAAGCTGAAAAACAATGGCTAGAGTTTTAGAATTGAATAACCTTCCATGCAAGACCTTGTCAACTCCACACCATCTCCAAATCATTCCAAAACCTTCAATTCTGCATCTTAACTCTATCAAACAAATTCATAATTCAATCAGCATATCTCGCTTTTCGAACCGAAAGCCAATCCGCTGGAGACCCGGTTTCCAAGTATTTGCAGCGGACGACGATGGAAGTGGCCCAGACAAGGAGGAAACGGATAGGTTGAAGAAAGCTTTGGTGGATTCGTTTGAAGGGAGTGATCGTGGGTTGAAAGCCACTAGCAAGGCGAGAGCCGAGATTAGTGAGCTTATAACTCAGCTCGAGGCCAACAACCCAACTCCGGCTCCAACTCAGTCACTCCCTCTGCTTAATGGCAAATGGATTCTCGCGTAAGTTTCTCTTTCTATTTTACCATTTCTTGATTGAGTTTGCTTACGAGTATAAATCAACTTATCTTGAACGAAAAAAGCTAAGTTGAATTTGGTTTATTTATTTTTGAATATGCTTATGTTGGTTCATTTAATATTTATGAATATATTTATTTAGTATTTGTGAACGTTGGTTGATTTGAGTTTGTTTTATACAAACATGTACTGTTTTGTGGCACAGGTACACATCTTTCACTGCACTATTTCCGTTGTTGTCAAGGTGACAACTGCAGTTATTAAAAGTAGAGGAAATATCACAAACTATAGATGCTGAAAGTTTGACTGTGCAAAACTCCGTCCAATTCTCTGGGAAATTGGCCTCAAGTTCTGTTACCACCAATGCAAAGTTTGAGATCCGAAGTCCGAGGCAGGTGCAGGTATGTTTTGGGGATATAAATAAATAGAGCGTTCGATGAACTGTTCATGAATCTTTTTTATAACATTCATTTATTAAATTAAATGAACAAGTATGAACATAATTTTTGTGTTCATTTAATAAATGAACGAACATGAACATAGATGTGTATGGTTTGTTTATGTTCACGAACAAGCTCTTTTATCAGTCTGTTTATTTGATTCTCATTTTCTTTTCTTTTTTCACATTTTAAATATTAGTGAAAGTAGAGACTAAACTGAACACATGTTAAATTTTGGAGTTCAAACTGTGAAATATATAAACGAACATGTTCACACACGTTAAACGAATCTAACACAAATATAATATTAAAAATTTAAACGAATAGAACATGAACATCTTCAAAAATAAATAAACAAATATGAAGTCAACCTTATTTGTTCATGTCCGGTTCATTTACACCTCTAATAACGTTGTTTATGTCTGCAATTCAACCAATCATACCAAACAAGTTTTCCTTTACAAATACATGTAATGATTCTTATGTTTCTTGCAGATCAAGTTTGAAGATGGCGTAATCGGAACTCCCCAGCTGACGGACTCCATAGTGTTACCAGAGAATGTGGAATTTCTGGGACAAAAATTTGATCTCAATCCTATTAAAGGCTTGCTCACCACTGTCCAAGACACGGCTTCCTCGGTTGCCAAGTCGATTTTGAGCAGACCATCGTTGAAGTTCTCGTTAGCATATAACAATGCAGAATCATGGTTACTTACGACATACCTTGATGAAGATGTGCGAATTTCGAGAGGAGGTAGTGGGAGCGTTTTCGTGCTCATCAAGGAAGGCTGTTCTCTGTTGAACTAAGATTTCACTCACTTTTGCATCACGTTATTTATGCTCCTGGTTTCTGTTACACTAATGTAATACGTTAATAAATAATTAAGTAATATGTGATAATACTTAATACACACACACACCATGTTTATATGCTTAAAGCGCCAAACATGTATTATTAGTAAATCAATGCTTATTTCCTAAGACTGAGATAAAGAGAAAAAAGGGGAAATTCCTTCCTGTGTCGTGCATTTTTTCAACTTTTTATAATCTCTTCGAGGCGGATCACATCTTTCACTTTCTATAAAATTAGGAAAAATATGCTTTTTTTTCCTTCAGAAAGTTTATTTTAAACGTCTCAAAGAAAAGGTACAACAGCCTCAAATAAGGAATGGTACAAAAATTTTATGATTTCATATTAGAGGAACAAATTTATAAAATTTCAGGAATGATGAACATATAAATTTTTTTGGGACGAATAATTTTATCAATATAAATTTTTAAAAAAAAATATATATATGAGAATTGAGATTTTTAAACAGGCCGTCCCTTATCTCAGTATTAGCCAATACTTTGAGGTGGTTGTCATAAGCATTTTCTACCTAGAGCTAGTTTGACATTGTTTATGAAAAATAATTTAACATTTATTTGTTTATAATTATTTTTGAAGGATATTGTAAAATTCAAAACATATTCATTTGAATTATATTTAAATTCATTAACATTATTTTTCTTATATATATTATGATATTTTATAAATATTAGAGATTATTTTTCATACATATATTATGATATATTATATATGTTAAGGTTACTATTTTATTAAATTAATTAAAATATATATTTTTTAATTCTAATAATGTTGAATTAATATTTTGATATAATAATTAAATTGTAAAATGATTTTTAAATGTAATCAAATTTTTCAAAATTTTATCAAAAATAATTCAAAGTCCAAATTAACTTGAATTTTTTTTAAATGTTTTCTAACTTATTCGGAAATTTTTAAAAAAAACTCGATCGTTTTTGCACTTTGAAGTCATGTTTCCTAGGTATTTTGGCTCAAAGGATCGATTCTCTTACAAAAATATTGATCCTTTTGATCAAATGATCGATACCCTTGAAAAAGATCAAACCCTAGGATTCCAGTAGCGAAGAATCGATCCCTTCACCAAAGGATCAATCCTTTGAGGAAAAAGATCGACCCATTCACCAAAAGGATCAATCACTCGATAAAAAATATTAATCTCTTTCTTACAATGGTCTAATTATTTGAAACTGATTGATCTCTTGTGCATTAAATATTGTTTTTGGATATAAGTAACGACTATAATGATCTTTAACGACTACAATGGCTAGAATTGATAGAAAAAGTATAAATTGAAGGCTAAAGCATCTCAAGGTCAACAAGAACCATATTGAACCAATATACCAATATCAAAGAAATCTTTAGTGCTTGTCATATTCTTTGAAACACACTCATGAGCTACATTGTTTAATTTGCTCGAGTATAATTTGGGTGAGAGCTTAATTATTGCAAACACATTTTTCTTGTGGGGTTTTCTATTTGTTTGGTTCATTTGTAATTACTATTCTGGAAAGAGTTTAAACAAGGTTTTGGGGTATAAACCTTGTAAGTTGTTGTAAGGTTACACGTTATCCTACAAGGTTAGCAAATCTAGTGGGTTGTTGATATGAAATCATGTTCTTTATGCCTTTAATTTGATCATATATATTGATTTTGAGAATATGATGATTAATATAGCCAAATAAAATGAAAAGATGCATGTTTAGGATTCTTAGTCATTGTATGTTTGTTTAACTTGTTGGACCTTGTGCAAATCAAGATCTAAATTGATAAATAATAAAAATTTGCCTAATCTGATGTTTCAAGTTGTCATTTATACACATCTAGCATCCTCTAAGTCACTAAAATTAATTTCAAATCAATATTATGACTTAGATTGCATCAAACTTGTATCAAGTGCCATCCCATTTGGTCATTAGAATAAATATATATTTTTTTCAAAAAAAAAGATTGATCCCATTGAATAAAGGATCGATCCATTTCATTTTTTAGAAAAATAATTGATCTATTTTATAAAATAATCGATCTCTTTTTACTATGGATCGATTCCTTTAGGCCAAATGTGTTGGAAAAGCAGTTTTAGGCCAATTTAGTTACATATCACTTCTTCCAAGCCTATTTTTGAACCCAAAACACTCATAACTCTCTAAATATGTTTTCTCATCAAAATCCTTTAACTCAAATAAATTTCCATGGTTTTTTTTAGAGAATTCATCCCTCATTCCTCTTCTCAATGAATCATTCATCTTTTTGGAGTAACATATTTGGGTAAGATTTTCTAAACACCATAACTCTTAAAATTTTCAAATTTGAGTAAAATTGGGTTGAATTAGCTGATTAGAGAATGATTATTCATTGTAAATATTATTGTTTTCTTAAGGAGATTTACCTAAATCTAATATTTTTAAAAAATCAAAACTTTTATCTCACACTCATAAGGTGTTTGATAAAATTTCTCAACTAAAAGCCACCCTCTATACAATTCGGCCATGCATCTTTTCTTAGCTCAAAAAGTTGTTTTAATTCTTCCAAAAAAAATACTTTTTAGTCTCCTTCAAACATATCATTTAACCTATACTTCATTTTCTTCAAATTCTTTTAAAATGCCTAAATGAAAATCTATGGCTTCTAGGGGGAGCTACCTCTAGCAACCCTCAAAGTTGTTCAAAGTCTCTTGATTTGTGTTTCAAAAATTTCAAATCCTGTGAAAGATATGATTTTTTTTTCATAGCTTGTCCGATTGAGGATACTTGGAAAACTAATTTTTGATTTTTAAACCAATTGGGTTCCTTACGAAAAAATTTGAAAGACTTGGAGCTCTTTAATTTTCTCAACTTTCATGGACCTAGCTACAAGTCTTTGGTTCGAGCTTTTTGTTCCAATGCTTGTGTGTCATTCTTTCAAACCCCAGATGAAACCATTTATTGAACCATTTTTTATTATCTCATAGGTCAAACCATTATCATCTTCGTCGATTTCATCGCCTAAACCTTCAACTTACCTCTTACCAGCACTGACAACAAAAATGGACATTTTCCTCCTGATATGTGTCTTAAAAACAATAAAGCCACTCTATTCTCCCTTAATGACTGGCTGCTTCATCTCATCATCACCCATGTTATTCGAGATTATGGCACAAAATTCTTGATAGTTAGCGATAGTGACTATTGGTGGATGTATTTCGAGATTATGGCACAAAATTCTTGATAGTTAGCGATAGTGACTATTGGTGGATGTATTGTATCCAATAAGGTCCCAAAGTGCATCTAGTGAATATGATATTCAATGATATAGTGAGTGTAATCAAATCAAAGGCTCAACCGAATATAGTGTACGAGATGAATCTTAGTCACTTGTTCGATCTGCTTCATGTTGACATCTCTTATGAGCCTGGCACGTTTACTTCCGATGACAATACCATCAATTGTGCTACTATCCCAAAATTGGCTATATCGAGGATCTTGAGGGATCCATGCATTGGGTACGTCACACCAATGATCATGGAGATGATGATCCCATGGATGATGATCATGATGAGCATAATGAAGTGGAGCCTGAGGGAGCGACACGTGTAGATCTGACACCACCAGAGTTTTTTCTTCACGATTTTCATGATTCAATGGTGCGGACACTTGGATCTCTTAGACCCCATGTTGACTCTCATTTTGATTCAATTGAGCATCGTCAGGGTGCTCTTGGTGAGGATGTTCAAGCAATTCAATGTCATCTTGACATATTCTCGGTTCCTCCTTCACCATATTAGTGCATGCATATCATCTCATTTTCATATGTTAGACTTTGCTACATTTATTTATGTTTAACCTTTGATGTTATGTTTTTATTTGGTATTTGGTATTTGGTACTTTGATATTTTTATTTGGATATTATGACTTTGGTAATTTATTTTTGTATGGATTTGTTTATATATATTAATGTACAATGATCCTTGATATTTACTTTAATATTCTTATGTTTGATTATAGCATTTTTATATTACTTCATCTTCTTGTTATAGTGTAATAACATTGTGAATTATTTTTTATATAATAAAAATGGGAGAGTAATGATATATTGAAAAATGATTTTCAAAGTTAAATAGATCTTAAATTTTTAACAAATTCATAAACTCTTTTATTATTTTTTTCAAAAGGGTAGTATTTTTGAAAGCAATTTTTCAAAGGGTTTTGTTATATCAAAAAGGGTAGAGTGTTGAATTAATTAATATTTTGATCTAACAATTAAATTGTAAAACTGGTATTTAGACTTAATCAAATTTGTCAAAAAATTATAAAAAATTATTCAAAGTCTAAATTAACTTGAAAATTTGTTTTAAATATTTTTCAACCTATTTGAACCTTTTCAAAAGCAAACTCGATATTTTGTGTACTTTAAATTCATGTTTGTAAGGTATTTTGGCTCAAAGGATCAATCCAATTAGAAAAGGATCGATCCCTTTAACCAAAAGATTGATCCCTTTGACTAAAGGATGCATCCCCTTGAAAAGGATTTATCCGTTGGATTCCAATAACCATGGATCAATCCCTTCACCAAAGGAATGATTCCTCGAGGAAAAAGATCGATCCCATCACCAAAAGGATAGACCCCTCAATGAAAATTAAGATCAATCCTTTTCTTGCAAAGGTCAAATTGTTTGAAAAATTATCTGATCCATTTCACCAAACGATCGATCACTTGTCCATTAAATATAGTTTTGGTTGTAGGTAACAACTATAGTGATCTCCAATGGCTCCAAATGACTAGAATTGATAGAGAAAATATAAATTGAATGTCAAAGCATTTCAAGGTCAACAAAAACCATATTGAACCAATATACCAACATCAAATAAATCTTTCATGTTTAATTTTGTCATATTATTTGAAACACACTTGTGAGTTACATTGTTTAATTTGCTCAAGTGTGATTTGGGTGAGAGCTTAATTATTAGAAACACATTTTCCTTAAGTATTTTTATCTTTGTTTTCAAGATGATAAATATCTTTTAATTTGAAACATTCATGAAGATATTAATATCAATAATATATTTTTAATATTTAAAACCCAAAACTCTAAACCCTATTAATATTAAAATTTAAAGAGATAATAAATATCCTTTAATTTAGAATATTTAAAAAGATTTGAATTTAATTTAATTATTTAATTCATCAATGAATTCACTTCATTTTTCCAACAATGCCCCACATGAATGAAATTGTTAATTTTATCAAAAACTTTTGACTCGATATGGTGATAGACTCTACGACCGATAGTTGGATCAAGTATCCTCATTTGAATATGTTATTGTGACAATATCTTTACTTTACTGGCTAACCAGTAGACGTGATTTCATTGAATTGTTCTGTTGCTTGTGTAAACGATGATATACTTCACACAACAACCTCTCTAACAATAATTTTAGTTCTCATGGGTATTTCCATATAGCCACGAATATCGCATATATCTGCAAGAGTTTGAAAGAATTATGTCCAATTGTCTTCTTGAAATGACCCTACTTCACTTTTATATAGGTGACTTATGTTGCTCGCCTCACCAAAACATACAATGATTATTAAAAGCTTTGTTTAGCCTACACAACATTGATCATTATTTACATCGTAGGAATGGACTTGGGATGAAAGGCCACCATAGTTACTCTACACGATTTATGCAATTAGGTTATCCCTTTGAACATAGATCTTGGGATCTCGAGTCAACTAGGTAAGGTTTTCCTTCACATAACTCTTTTAAACTTCTTTGACATGTGTCACCATTTAATTGGTTGAATAAAATTAATTCAAAAATACTGATTGATAAATATAAAGATGATGTGGAAATAAAAAAAATAAAAAATGACATGGCATGCCATATCAGCATGTTGTTAATAATTTTGAAAAGAAATAAAGTTTATATACTAAAAGGAAATAAAAATGTTAGTGTAAGATCTAAGTGTATAATTTAGCCTTTTAATATTTACTTAATAAGGATAACTTAATTAGTGGTGCGTCGCTTTAGTAGTGTGTTGTGGTTCCCTGTTAATAATATATACATTATTCATTTAAAGTTTAATTAGATATATAACCAATAAATCTCTTATAGCATGCATATAATTTTTTTTTAAAAAAATCACATATCAATAAATTTAAGATATCATATTATAATAGTAATTAAATTAAGATCAACACCATAAATAACAATAATCAATTTTGTCGGAATGGTTTTTTTTTTTTTTTGAAAGGGCTCTCGTTTCGAATGATCTTTGGTGATTGATTTATAATAAAATGTGATTCGAGGAATCCCCACCGACCTTTGATTAGGGTGTGATTGGGAACCCAAAAAGTATTTGTCATTTTAATAAGAATAATATTTTTAATTTTAATTAAAACAACAAATGTGCAGTCTGCGTTGCCAAAAAGTTGAGTACGGGAGTCGGTTACGTGTGGGGAAGGATTAACACCCCCATAGCGCCCTAAATCGGTACCTAGTGATTAATTAATGAAATTTACAATTCAAGTTTAATTTAATTTAAGATGATCTCATACAAGTAATATTCTTTTGAATTCCTGGATGAAACAAAATAATATTTAATTATTTCATGATGAGAAGAATCAACCTTCTATACCTTAGAACAATCAATTCTTACTCCAATCAAAAGAACAAAATATCATAATTACATCCTGAAGTTCATTGTTTATTCAAAATAACAACACAAGATAGTTTTAAGGGAGAAAACAACAATATCTAATTATTTCTAATCGAGAATAAATGACCTCTCATTCCTTAAAGCAGTAAATTATTACTCCAATTGAAGGGAAGAGATATCACTATTTCGTCTTAAAATTCAATATTGATTCAAGAGAAAATGATAATATCTAATGATTTCCAATCGATAATATCTAATGATTTCCAATCGATAATAAATGACCTCTCATGCCTTAAAGAATCCATTTATTACCCCAACCGAAATGAAGAGATATCACTATTTTGTCTTAAAAACCAATATTAATTCGAGAAAAAAAAGTAATATCTAATGATTTCTAATCGAGAATAAATTACCTCTCATGCCTTGAAACAATCATTTATTACTCCAACCGAAATGAAAATATATTACTATTTTCAATATCGATTCGAGTGCTACTATTTTGAAAACCCATGAAGCGAATTAGAAGCATACACAAAGAAAGTACAATTAATTATTTATTTTACCAACCTTTAATGAGAATAAGAACGTTCAATTATTGAAATACATCGAGACAAGACCTTAGATTCGATCTAAAAGACTTTTCTCGGTGAACTTAATTAAAAGAAATAATATTAAAATTATCAAAAATAATTTTCTTATACGTTAAGATAGTCACTCTACGACAATATTAAAATTAAAGAATATTACCCTTAGTCAAATTATTTGGATTCGATTCAAGGAATGCTGATGAGTGTATCATACAAAACTAATTAATGACTAAAATGAAATAATATACAAGCAACATGCAAAAAGTAAAGTAAAACAAAATGGGAATATGACTAAAATAAAAACAAACAAATCATCATGTCAAAAATTAAAACAAAATAAAGTGTAACAGTGACTAAAATGAACACTTTTAATATTAAGTGTTAAAATTGCAAAGAATAAAAAATAAATAAAACATGGGGGACAAATTAAAATAAAATAAAATTACATGGCCATATTAAATTAAATGAAAAAAATAGATTATAGGTCAAAATATAAACATGTTGAAACTACATGGACCATTTTAGAATTATTCCTTTTTATAAGCCTAAAACATACTTTCGAATGAAAAAAGGGTAAATTACTAAATCAATCTAGAAACTTTAAAATAAAATTAAATAGTCACTACGCATGACCAAAATGTAAAAACACGTTAAACATAGAGGGACTAAAAAGCAAATAAACCAATATATATATATATATATAACATGCATAAAAAATGGGTAAATTGTAGAATCGATCCTTATAGTGACTAATATACAAAAATACGGCTAAACTAGGGGGATTAGACAATAAATAACCCTAAAAATATAAAGCATGCATAAAAGGGGGTAAATTACAGAAACGATACTTACAGGTGACCACTTTGTAAAAATGCACTAAAGGTGGAAGGACCTATGCACGATTTTACCCTATATTTTTCTATATATATAACATATAATTTTTTCATATGAAATCGATATTTCTAAAAAAATCAAAATCCTTTCTCCTTTCTCTCTTCTTCCCTCGGTCGGTTCATTGCCAATCGCCATACCCCGTCGTCCGACTGCCACACACGACGATCTACTCTAAATAAACCTATCTCAAAATGCTTTTTTCACCCCCGATCTACTATCATAGATTCAGATCTAGGGCTAAAACCGCCTAAAAGGACCCTAATCAAACTAAAAAAACCCCCTTAACTTTTCAGTTATCTCACACTCCGACCACCACGAAGATAAATCGGCGCATACAGTTCAGCTATCCCAGGTAACTAGATATGCCCCTTCCCTCTATTTGGTTTTTGATTCCTAACTAGTCTTTGTTTCTTATTTTATTATTGTGTTTCGAAACTAAAAAAATACAAGAAAATATACATTCAAATTTATGTTCTTTTATTGTTTTTTTGCTTTATGTAAAACTGAAAGAAAAGCTCTTTTACAACAAAGTGTTTGGGTTATATAACCCTTTGTGATTTTACAAATTTCTCTTTCTTTCATTTTTTACAAAATAACATAATTACTATTTTACGTGTGGATTTAAGGTTGCTTGCTAACTTGGGTGAGCTGACATGGCAAGGGACTGGTACATGGTTTATGGCAGCAGTGGTGGCTGGTGTAGCAAGGTAGTGGTAGGATCCTCTTCTGGCGATCGGGGTCGTTGGATCTCTCCTAGATCCAACGACTGAGATTTGTGTGGTGGCTGCAAAATGGGGTTAGGGTTTAGAAACCATAACTTGTTTTGGGTACTAGGTTCGTTCTGTTAGGCTCCGAGTTTGGTTTTGTTGGGCTCATGTCAGATTGTCAAGGATTGGTCGGTTAGGTGACTTGGGTTGTAGGGTGGTTTTTTCTCGATTGGGCCTGTTGTAATGGCCTGTAAAATTTAATGAAAATAATAATATTAATAATACTAATAATAATAGTGGGAAAAAACATGTGTCAACCTCTTTGCCCATTCTTGTGTTAACAAGCATATGGCAAAGATGAAGATATAATGAGTTTTCGCCCGGTCAAATTTGTACTTGGCGATCTGATATTGTCTCAAATGAGACTGGAAATGAACATCTCAGTAGATATTTTTGAAGATGGTGTGTGAAATGATATTCTCTCCACTATTTCTTTAGGGTAGATCAGATCTGGAGACGTTGGTTCATTCCACTATTCTTCAGGGAAGATCAAATCTGGAAAGAGAGGGGATATGTTCCGCTGTTTCTTCAGGGAAAATCAGTTATTTGAGACGTTGATTCATTCCACTGTTCTTTCGAGAAGATTGAATCAAGGCAGACTTGTTCTACTACTACTCAGGGAAGATCAAATCTGGAAAGAGAGGGGATCTGTTCCGCTGATTCTTCATGGAAAATCAGATCTGAAGACGTTGATTCATTTCACTGTTCTTCAAGGAAAATTGAATCGAGGCAAACTTGTTCCACTACTACTCAGGAAATATCAAATCTAGAATGACATGGGATCTGTTTTGTTATTTGTTTAGGGAAAATCATATTTAAAAACGTTGGTTTATTCCACTATTCCTTAGGGAAGATTTAATCGAGTTCGATTTGCTTCTCTTGTCTTTAAGAATATGAAAATTAAACATTAACCCTTGTTAGTTTGTGTTTGAGAATTTGAAAACATCATACCTAAAAGTCTTGGAGGATAATCTTTGGAAAATTATTTCCCTTGTGGGAGCTTGTCTCGCAGCCACAAATCATGGGAATCTAAATTGGCTACTTTTATATTGGGTCTCTACGTCTCCAATCTTTTCTTTTGGAAAACCTGTAAGTACTCAATTGCATTTATCATCATCATGCATTTTATGAATGTCATGATCCTATTTATGCCTAAAATATGCCCAATGATGCAATTTTATGGTATTTTCTTTTTCCAATGAGCACTTTATTTTGTCAACTACCTTGTAATTCAGTCAAATCTTGGGCATGAAAATCAACAGTAGTTCACCTCGAGTGACAACTCTGATCAGACACACTTTGGTCGATCATGACTATGACCAACTATTTGGTCAACGAAAAACATCTTGGATTAACCCTTCCTGCTGAGCTTTTACATGCAACCCAAGGTTTTAATTTTGTGTAGCCCATCATCATGTAAGCCTCATGCTAAATCCATTTTCAGCTTCGGAACACCTGCACTTCACCAAAACTTTTTGTACAATAATACATAATGATCTCATGTTTCCCAAGTTAATCAACATGTTTTTATTTTCTAATTAGGATGCTTGCAACATGGTTTTAACAAGAAAAATACCTCTTTTTTATTTATATAAATGTAGAGATTTTTTTAGTTAATACATGGTAATTTTTTAACTGGAATAATCAAAAGTAAATAAAGTAGGTGTCTTCATATATCAATAGTACGGATGCTTTTAAACTGGCACGCTGCAAAATAACTCGTGTTTAGATTTTGTTAAAGGGATCTTGAGAATTATGACAATGTGCAAGGGTGTGAAGTTCCCCCTATACTACCAAATTCCTCGAATGTCAGATGTCGTAAACCAGTTTTTAAATATCATGTGTTTTTTCATTTCTTTTCAGATTATCCAAGCCTTTTTCAATCTCTAGTCCTAACCCTAACCACCACTTAATGTCAGTGTTCAAGTCTTCAAAACTAATTCAAAACATCCACCATGCACGAATTCTGAATTTGAATAATTCTCAAGATATCCTTTGCGGGTTTCAACTTGAGACCTCATTTGGTTTCAAGATTCCCATTACGTGTTTGCATCTTGAAACCCTTTTTTTTATTATCTTTTCTTTTTCTTTCTTTTTCTCATTTTTCATTTTTCATTTTTCATTTTTCATTTTTCATTTTTCATTTTTCATTTTTCATTTTTCATTTTTCATTTTTCATTTTTCATTTTTCATTTTTCATTTTTCATTTTTCATTTTTCTTTTCTTTTTTCATTTTTTCATTTTCATTTTTTCTTTTCCTTTTCCTTTTTTTCCTTTTTATTTTATTTTATTTTTTTTCCTTTTCCTTTTCCTTTTATTTTTTATTTTGCTTTCTTCAGGCGAAGTATTTCTTAACAATATTACAATTCATAGAGTAACTTTGGTCCATCCATCTTGGTGAGGATCAAAGCTCCTCTATGAAAGGCCTTCTTCAGGATATAGGGTCCATCTTAATTTGGCATCCATTTACCTCTGAAGTTCATCTTATCATGTTCCCTCATCATACGTTTCTGGTATATTTTCCCATGACAGATAGCTTTTAATCTTTTCTCCTCAATCAAATTAAGTTGGTCATACCTAGCTTGTACCCATTCTGCTTCATCTAATTTAACCTTTGACAATACTCAAAGTGATGAAATTTCTACCTCGATGGGTAACACAGCTTCAATCCCATAGTATAAAGAAAAAAACATTGCCCCAATTGATGCCTTTACCGAGGTTTAATAGGCAAACAGAGCAAATGGTAACTTCTCATGGAAGTATTTATAAGTATCAGTCATTTTCTTTATGAGCCTCTTGATGTTCTTGTTGGCTACCTCTACTGCCCTATTCATCTTCAGGCGATAACCGGTGGAATTATGATGTTTTATCTTAAACTTCTTACATACTGATTCCATCATCTTATTGTTTAAATTCAATGAATTGTCAGTGATGATTCTTTCAGGTAACCCATATCAATAAATAATCTTTTTCTTTAAGAACTTGCAGACTATTGACTGGGTGACATTTTCATAGAAAGTCACTTCTACCCATTTGGTGAAGTAGTCTATTGCCACCAATATAAAACAATGGCCATTTGAAGATTTGGGCAAAATTTTCCCAATGACATCCATGTCCCACATAGAGAATATCCACGGAGCAGTCATCACGTGCAATGTATGAGGAGGGGTATGGAGTTTGTCTCCATAAATCTGACACTTGTGACATTTTCTAGGATAATTGATACAATTGGTTTCTAAGATCGACCAATAATACCTAAATCTCATAATTTGTCTAGCCATTGCACGTCCATTATCATGAGTACCACATACTCCCTCGTGTAATTCTTCAATGATTATTTTAGCTTATTTGGCATCCACACACCTCAACATAACATGATCATGACTTTTCTTGTACAATATCTCTCTATCAAGCACATACCCTGCATCCATTCTTCGAATAGTTCTTTTTTTCATTCTCAGATTCATATCCAGGATAACTTTGATATCTGATGTATTGTAGGATATCATAATATCAGAGATTTACATCCTCTTCCTCATATATGCTATAGTAGTGCACTAGATACTCATAACTTGCATCTCAATGGGAATCATATTTGAATGTTCATTTACTTTAAAGTTTGCTGCCAAAGTAGCTAGAGCATCTGTCATTTGATTCCCTTCTCTAGAGAGGTAATGGAATGTCACTTCTTCAAACTCTTTGATGACCTACAGGACCAACTTACGATATTCCACCAACTTGGGATCTTTCGTTTCCTATTCACCTCTAAGTTTATTAATTACCAGAGTTGAATCCCCATACACTTTGATTGTTTATACTTTACGCTCAATGGCAATTCTGAGACCTAAAATACGCGATTCATACTCAACCATGTTGTTTGTACAATCAAAATTGAACTGAATGGTGAAAGGATAGTGTTCTCCACTAGGTGAAACCAAAATTACCCCAATCTCGTGCCCTAAGACATTCGAAGCACCATCAAAATTTAGCTTCCAATGTTTTTCAGTAGAGGAAATTGCTTCTTCATCTGAAATAGCCATCAAATCTACATCAGATAAATCGAAGTTCAGCAGTTCATACTCTTCAGAAGCCTGCTCTCAATGAAATCCTCTAGAGCACTCATTTTAACTACTTTTTGGTTTACATACTGGATGTCAAACTCAGACAATAAAATCTGCCAATGAGCCAATCTTCTAGATAATGTGGGTAAACCCATTAGATATTTTAGAGGGTCAAGTCTAGAGATCAACCAAGTAGTGGGATACAACATATACTGCATGAGCCTTCAAATAGTCCAAACTAAAGCACAACATAACTTTCCAATCGGTGAGTACCTTGCCTCGTAATTGGTGAAATTTTTGTTGAGGTAGTAGATTTCTCTTTCTCTCTCTTTTCTCGATTTGGTCATGCTGCCCTAATACATATCCCATTGAATTTTCAAAGATTGACAAGTAATGAATTAATGGTTTGCCTGAGATTGGTGACATTAAGACTGGAGTATTTGAAAAATATTATTTTATTACTTCAAAATCTTGTTGGCGATCATTGCTCCATACCCTTGGGTTATTTTTATGGAGAAGGAAAAAAATGGGATCACAGTTCTCGATCAATTGTGAAATAAACTGAGCAATGTAATTTAATCTCCCCATGAATCCTTGAACTTTTTTTTGTTTGTGGGGGTGGTAAATCCTGAATATCTTTGACTTTTTCCAGATTTACTTATCCCTTTTTTGCTCACTATAAACTCCAAATGTTTCCCAGACATCTCCCCGAAGGTACACTTTCTTGGATTGAGTTTTAGCTGGCATTTTCTTAATATTTGGAGAAGTTTCCTCAAATTCTTCAAGTGGTTTCCTCTATTTTGGCCTTAACAATCATATCATCGACATAAACTTCTATTTCTCTATTTCTCATGTCATGAAACAGTGTTACCATGGCTCTCTGGTATGCTGCCCTTATATTTTTTTAGCCCAAAAGTCATCACTTTGTAGCAAAATGTGCCCCACATGATGACAAACGTAGTCTTTTCCATATCTTCAGGATGCATGTTTATTTGATTTTAACCCAAAAACCCATCCATGAATGAAAATAGGGAGTTTCCAGCAGTATTGTCCACCAGTGTATCTATGTGTGGCAAAGGAAACTTATCTTTTGGGCTCTCCCTATTAAGATCTACGTAGTCGACACACGTGCAAAATTTCCTTTAGTACTAGGATGATATTTTCCACCCACTCATTTTACTTGGATACTTTGTAGAATCCAACATCTAATTTCTTTTTTACTTCTTCTTTAATTTTTAGTAGCATCTCGAGTCTCATCCTTCTGAGCTTTTGTTTTACCGGTTTACATTCTCACTTTAGGGTAATTTGTGTACCACCAACTCAGTATCTGAACCTGACATGTTCTCATACGACCAAGCAAACACATCTTTGTACTCTCAAAGCAGTTTGATCAAACTCAGTCGTCCCTCAACAGATAGGGTATGCCAATTTTTACTTCTTTCTTATTTTCCTCTGATCCTAAATTCAAAATTTCGATGGGCTCTTTATGAAGAAGAATATGTTTATCTTCTCTCTCCCCCATTTTTAGCAATTTAGAAGGTAAGTCACATTCATCATCATTATTATAACCCTCGATTCCCTCTAACATATCGACAGCTTGAAATCTATCTTCGGATTAAAGTCATCAGTATTCATACTATTGATACCGGAGGGAGGATATATATACATATACATATACATATACACATACAATAGAATCTATCTCATATCAAAATAGAATGAAATATATATATATATATATATATATATATATATATATATATATATATATATATATATATATATAATAAAGAATGAAAACATATGCACGAGATAATGATTACCACTTGGTGAATTAATAGATATGAATCTTTCATTGAATATTTAAAAACAAACATATTAACCCTTTACAAAAGATCACTTATTGCCTAGGGTTTTAGACAATAGGGAAAGTTTTTGTACATTACTCTAAAAATGTTTTGTAAACTATAGGTAATTTCTCTACAGTCCAATTATTTAGCACGAAGCCTGACAATGTGGGATAGATGCCTATAGTTTTCTCTTCTTTAGACTCATCATCTGATATCACATTGATGCCTAAATCCCCTAAGGCATTCTCGATAACGGGTTCCTTAGCTGACTGGCCTCCTTGAAATATATGGCCTCTGGACAATAAGGTATCACATAGCGGTGGAAAAGTCATAGGCTCCAACTTAATATCCTCCCCAGCTAACCTTGCTCTCCTCATTTCCTGGCTCTTCTGAATACCTTTCAGCTTCTCTTTTAAGGTTGTGTGATATCTCACGCCAAAGAGGTCTCTCTTAATGGTGGGAAAAATAGGATTAACATATCCCTATAGACAGCTCCTTAGCCCTTTTCCAACCATGGTTTCCTTTCCCAAAGTCATTTTTTGTTCCATTCTGATACAGTTAGATAGCCTAGGCTTTGATATCTTCTTCCCTTTAGCCACGAAAGTGGTATTGACAAACTCTAGGGATTTGAAGGAGCACTCACCTGTTTCTTCCTCTACTTTAACATATGGAGAGGTAGTAGACACGGAAGCAATGATGTCTTCCTCAGCATTAATGCACACCAGTTTCCTCTCAATTACGAATTTGAGCTTCTGATACAGTGTGGATGGCACGACCCCTACCTGGTGGATCCAAGGCCTTCCCAAAAGGCATTTATAGGTCAGAATAATGTCCATGACAAGGAACTCGACCACGTAAGTAGTTTTCCTACTATTAAAGAAATATTGATTTTCCCCAGCATCTCTCTTTTTGTTTCGTCAAAAGCTCGAACGATACTCTGGCAATTCCTCATGTGTGTATTGTCGATTGTCAACTTCTTAAGGGTTACTAATGGCATTACATTCAATACAGATTCATTGTCAACTAGCACTCGAGATAATACATGCCCCGTGCACATGATGGTAATATGCAAGGATTTGGGATTACCAACATCCCGGATGGGATCTTGTCATTGGAGAAAGAGATAAAATTATCGGCTTGGATATTCACAATCAGTCGATCTATCTTTTCCACAGGTACATCCTTCGGCATGAAATTCTGATTCAAGACTTTCAACAAAGCATTTCAATATGCCTCAGAGTTGAGTAAAAGAGCCAGGATCGAGATGTGAGAAGACAGCTTGCACAGCTGTTACACGATGCTATACTCGTTATGTTTCAAAAAAAATTAGAAACTCCACAGTTCTCTTTATCAGCATCAGTTACCTTTATTCCACGGTTCCCTTTCTTCTCCTTTGGCGTTCACTGAAACCATGTTATCCATTTAGCACTCGTATATCCATGAGACTTGTTTATTATCCTTATAAGGGAATAAAGATGGGGGTGTGATCACCACCTTAGGAGTTACTCTCTCTGCCATACGAGCTTTTGGTGTGATGACTAGAGGACAGTTGACGTTGTAAACCCCTTAGAAGAACCCTCAGATTCACAAACCTCTACGTCTTCCTCTTCAACAGTGTAAATCCATTTTTTTATTTCTTGTTTTTGTTTTTGTCGTTATTTTATTATAAATACATATTTATTATAATATTATAGTAGTTGGGGTTATTAATACCCCAACCAACCATGTATCAATGACATTTTCCCTTTTCCCTAAAAATTTGGGAATAAAATAGATATCTTTGACTTTGTTTTTGGCTCCATTTTTGGCTTGCTTTTCTTTTCTTTCCTTTTTCATTTTCTTTGTTTTTGGTTTTTAAGGGGTTTATAAGTTACAAAGAGAATGGCCACCGTTGAGCGATGGTTAGCGTGCGAGAGAGGCCATCCCACGGCCAGGAAGCACCTGTTGTTAATGGCTGGTGGTGAACTCGAGGGGTCCTTGGTGGAGCATTGGTCGAAAGGAATGAGAGGAGAATAGTTTGGGGTCACTTATATCCTTTCTTCGGTTGGTTTGGGCGACGGTCGGAGCTTTGTTAGTCACCTTTTAGCGTTAGAAATGTCGTGGACGGCGTTGAGGCTCGATTTTGAAGCTTCTCAGCCATCGTATGGGGAAGGGAAAGAGAGAAGTAGAAAGAGAATGAGGAAGAGTTTAGGTCGTTCAAGTGGCTCGGCCGGTCCTCCTCCGTTGTGCGAAGGGTCGCTGATTGGTTTAGGGTGACCACCGGCCTGGTGGCCAACCTGTGAGGGTCGATGAGCGGTGGTCGAGTGAGTCGTTTGAAGCTTTGACAAGTTTCGACTGAGTTATGTGAAACAGGGGAAATATTTTGGTTTTCTAAAAATGGCTAAATCACGTGCAAGTCCTCTCTATTTAGCGTGTTTCACTTTTTAGTCACTAGTTTTAGGGTTAAATCGTGCATAAGTCCTCCCATTTTCAGCATGTTTTATGCTTCGGTCACTATCATGGTAAAATCACCTTTAAGCTCCCCGTATTTTAGCTTCTTTTTCACTCTGATCATTTGCTTTGTTATTTGTTTCGAATATGCATATTGATTATATTAACTTCCGATTTTGTCATTATTTTTGCTATTTTATTTGTTATAATTTAACTGTTGTTTTATTATTTGTTGCAAATTGTTCACTGTACCTTTCGTTTCTAATTTACTACACTTTATCACTTTATTTTATTTTATTTTATTTTAATTTAGTCACTATTATTATTCTCATTTGTTCAAATTTAGTCACTAATTTTTATGTTTATTCATTTTAGCAACTGTTAGATTCTACTTCTTATTTTATTATGGTTTGGATGTGATATTTACAATTTATTCATTTTAGTCACTTCTTAATTTCTTATTTAACTATTAACTTTATTTTCTTGCATTTTAGTCAATGCAATTAGATTTTATGCAATTAGGTCCTTATACTTATTTTATTTTATTATTTTGTTTTGGTTTTAGTGTTTTATTTTTATTTGTTGTTTTGATTATTTTAATTAAGTTCATAATTAATTGTTTTGTTTTATGATTTAATTATTATATTTAGTTTTAAATTAGATTAATATTCGAATCAAGTTTAGAAATTAGGACGACACTCTAGTTATTAATTAGGGAGCAATTAGAATCGAATTTTCGCATAAGATGCCCGATTACTCGAATCAATTGCTCGGCTTTTAAAATTTATTAATAATTAATAATTTCTAAAAACTCTAGGTTTAATAGTTTAGAAAAAATAGTCCTCAACTTTAGAAATTATTAATTTAGGTCTTTAAGCTTTTAGATCTTTTAGAAATCGGTTTTTTTAGATCCTGACCTTTTTAGTCCCCAAACTTTGATTAGTGTTTTAATTTTGACATAATTAAATATGTTAAATAGAGCCACCATTTTAGATTAGATTTTTTTGAACTAGTCTTTTAATTTAGGGGATAATTCGAGTCATCCTTCGCCTAAATGCTCCAATGACCATCTCAATTATTCGATTCAATAATTGAATAAAAAATCAAATAGGATTAATATTAGAACCTACACTTCTAGGTTTGTACTTTAAGTTCCTTTAATTTCATAATTAGATACCTTAAGCGAGAGAAAGCCTTTAATTTACCTTAGCTTAATTAAGACTAAATAAAAATTTGTTTGATTGCATTTTATTTTCAAACCTAAGGCAATGTTCATTTACTAGGGGCGACTACTGGTGATTCCTGAAATAAGTCGACGTCCTTTTCAAAGATCGCATCATGATTTTCTAAAACTGAGGCAATATTTGGTTATTAGGCACAATATTGATCTCCCGCATTTTTGCTAAGGGCGAATGCTATCGGCCTTAATAAACGAATACCCTTTTCAACTTTGCATCTGAATGATTTTCAAATTAAATGAAGATCAAACTCAAAATTTTTTATTCTAAATATAGGGTATTCAACTGGTACCAATTTTTGGGCGCTTGTAGGGGTGCTAATC
Organism: Hibiscus syriacus; assembly: GCF_006381635.1. NCBI lineage: Eukaryota > Viridiplantae > Streptophyta > Magnoliopsida > Malvales > Malvaceae > Hibiscus > Hibiscus syriacus. The sequence continues at coordinate 5,951,834 of NW_024062800.1, read as the reverse complement.
CTTCCCTACATGTAACTGACTCATGAACCTGATTTCTAGATTTTAGCAGACCTTAAAACTTGGTGATTTGATAAAAGTAAAATGTTTTATTAAAATCACCCGATTTTTATGGTGTCTCAATCGTACCTTAAATGATTGAAGGCGACTTCTCACATTTCGAAGATTCTTTTCAAAGAGAAAACCCCCGAGTCGATATCGGTCTTTTCCCCTGGGCAAAAAATGGTGTCGACAGCTTGGAGACTCCACTAGGGACTTTTGTTTTTAAACAACTTGAGCATCGAGCCACGAGTTGGTTATCCTATATTTATGATTTTGGAAATTACAAGTTTAATCTTATTTAATTTACAGTTCATTATATTATTTCAAAAGAAAAAACGATTTTCTCTCTGGTTAATGCTTACACTTCAGTGAAATTATTTAGGGTTGTTACATATAATATCTCTAAGCTTGATCTCTAACCCGGTTTACCTAAGTATGGAGAAATGTCACACCTAACAAAGAACATTGGGCTTCCTCGTGTGGGTCTGACAAAGTATCTCTGGAAAGCATCCTAATTTGTCTATCCATATATCAAATTCGAGGTACGCTTTTAGTGGTGTGATCCCTGAGCCGAATTTGATTCGCAAGTCTGTAATGGGCCAGAATCGGAGTCAACCTTAGCAGGTTGTAAAGATGGCTTGGGAACCCGTTGCTAAAACCCAGCCTAGCCTCATGTAGATAATTTAGTAAACATACCCCACTAGAGCCATGTGGATAGTCTAAAAGAATTATAATGAATGCGGTTAGGATTATTAATTTTGTTTGTATGCTTTATTTTTCAGTCTCAACTTTGAGTCATATTTAATTATTTTTGCTAAGATTACATTTCTTTGACCAATCATTTCAACTAATTCAATTATTTTGGTCTTTCTACTAACATTGATTTCCTTTTGTCTACTCTTATTGTATTTTTACAAGAACATGACATATCATTCAAGGGTATTGATCCCTAAAAAATTGATCGTTTAGAAGGTTATTGAAAGCAATGCCCACAATAATGCCTTTCGCTGGGATTGAAAGAATTTCAGAGGTGCTCTACATAGATCGAGTAGCATAAAGATAGAATTTACCTACTAAGGAGACTAGCCAGATAGCTACCTACTGAGATAACAAGGTGGACTCAAGATAATTCGACGTTGAAGCCAATGGTTGAAGATCATGAACCAACTTAAAGAATATCTGAAAGTAGAATATGAAGTAGAAACTTTGAAGAATTTGCAGTACCTAGATACTCGCAGGAGCTAGACAACTTACAAATGGACCATATTTTTACTTCCCCAGTGTACCAAGACATTGTCGATTTTTCAAGAATTGTTCAAGGAATAGTTATTTTGGGATCAATTCCATATTCCATTTACATCTTTACATTTGTATGTACATCTTTACATTAGTACATATGCATTGTACATTACATGGTATACATTGCATCTCAACATGCATTAATCAAAAATCACGAGAGTAACTTGTGGAGAATCTTACAATAAAAGTTTTGAGGTAAAAAGAAGTCACCCCATTCGTACCTAAAAAAGATTGAGAGCTATGGACGTAATGTTAGCCTCGTCTAAATTTTGAGGCATCATCGAGATCTGTAGGGCACTAAGAAGCAAGGCCCAGATTTTGTTTGACCCAAGTTATTGACCTTTAACTCATAATAATACATTTTGGGGCCAATTAAAAAGAAGTTTTTCCACTCATCTTGAAGCCTTTTGGCACTGGCTTTTTCATGTTTGAACGTGTTTTAGTTCTTTCTTTGTTTTTTTAACTTATTTCATTTTCCAAGGTTATGAGCAATAAATCAAGTTTTAATCATATAATTCTTCAAATATCAAATTAATTAAAGGTTCTTTTACTACTTCATTAATTATGGATCTTTGAGAAGCGGCAAGATTAGACCTTCCATACCTCATCCAAAGGAGAAAAAATCACTACTTGGTTCCTTACCCGAAATAACACATGTTTACTACCAAAAGACCAAACTTTGAAATCACTTCCTCCTGAAACCATAAAGTCATGCCCCTACCCTCCCCGAGGCACCAAAGTTTGTATTTTTATCTTCCCATACAAAAATAACCTTTCCATAACATTACCTTTTTCAGAATTACGACTTTAAAGTCACGCATTTTCGTTCCTATACACAGAACCAACATTCATTTCCCAACCTCAATAAATCTTGGGGGCATAAAGAGGACCTTTCTAGCAAGAAAGACAAGATGGAGTGGTGCCCATCAAGTTTTGGAAAAGAATTTGAATAATTGTGGCATACTAGGAGCGAATAGAAGAATAAGAAATAAAGGGAATCATTGAAATAATTCTATCATGCATTAATTACGTTGTTTTCATGTAAATAAGGTTAACTTTGAATACTCATCCCCTTGGGATACCTCTTTTACAAAGACTTCCATGTATGAGATGATGAACGACTTTGTTTCATTTATCCTTTCATATATATATATATATATATATATATATATATATATATATATATATATATATATATATATATATATATATATATATATATATATATATATATCTTGTTGTCCCCTTTTGAGCATATAGTTTTTTTCTTCTGATTCAACCCTAACCAAGGATCACCCTCCACACTGGGGGCAAAGGTGAAGGACATCTGCTTGCATAAGTGAAGATCATCATTTCAAATTTCGCTACAAAAGCAAGTCATGATGAAATAAAGTGAGAAATAACAAGATATCATGTGGTAGACCAAATATGAAGCGCTCAAAGATCAAATCATGTTGACGACACAAAGAGAAAGAAGAAAAGATATAGCAACAAAGAAAATACATAAAAAAGATAGAAAAGAAAAAAGAAAGAAAATAAAGATAAAAAGGAAAAAAATAGAAAGAGATCAAAAAAGATAGAAAAAATAACAGAAAAAAAAGAAGACAGAAAAAAGTCAGAAAAAGAGAGACGAAAGAAAGAAGAAAGAAAATATATCCAACATTTCAAGACGAGTGGTTCGAAGATATATAATCAATTAGCTAGAAGATTAGATAACACCAAAAGAAAATAAAATAAAAGACACACGAGCATATTCAAGACGAGCAAGACAAGATTGAAGACAACAGAATGAAATGATCCTTTGTTCAATAATCCTTAAACACTTGTTTAGATCTATTTATCCTTTAATTGCATAACCTTGAGCCCCAGCATACATTAGTGCCTGAAAAGTCCCTTCTAATAATACATGGATTTCTAAGTTGAAAGACTATCTTCAGATTTAAATCCGCCCCTCAGGGTTAATTTTATTTGTAAAAATTAGTTTTATAAAAATTTTAATGCATGATATGAAAAATATTAAAACAGGGTTTAAGACCTAAAATTTTAGATGACATCTTGAAACCAAAGGAGAATTCGAGTTAAAAACTTGAAAAGGTGGCTCGAATATGAATATTGTCAACCACTACACAGAATAGGATTTTATACATCTCTTGATAAAGCATTTTATGGTCGAAAGGCGCTCACGAGGGTTGAGAACCAATGAATAGTTCTGGAAGAGAAGCATGATGGGTGCTTCTTCAGATCAATTAACACCATAATCAAGAACGCAAGAAGCCAACCTGAACACATTACCTTCCCAAGTCAGCCTAAGATTTATATCAACATTAATCTTGTGTTACAATTTGTTTTGATTGTGAGCTTGAAGAAGATGACATCATTTTTGAAATTTATTCATCAATATTTTTCACATTTCTAAGATAAAAGAAAAAACATTTTCAAACAAGACAATCTCAAGTGAAAAAGGTCCTTGAAGCTGGTGAGGCTCATTCTGCCTCTATCAGAGAAAAAGAAAATGATGCTAGAATAATGAAGCATTTCTTAAAAGAAAATAATCTGATAGATCATAAGGACTAGAGGACATAACTTCTAACACTTCATTCTAACGTTGTCAGAAGCAGATGATCACCTTAGTTGAAGGTGGCACATATCCCATCTCATAGAAAAGATAAAAGACAATCATGTTAGAGGAATTAATCACTTCTTGAGTGTCCATTTGATAGTGACCTCATGAAAGGAAACCCTAAATATATTCGACAACATTATTGATTAGAGACACAAGAGTGAAACTATTCAAGATCAAGATTTTGGCAGGAAGAGAGTCATGAGTACCCACAGTAGGGCATTACCAAAACCAGACGTCGTTAAGATAACAGGATTCGAATCAAACAGACATGATGAGTGAGCTGATTGATTGGAGTGCCAAGGGAAGAAACAAATAGAGCTTACCTAGTAAAACGAATCATTCATGCTGCAGTTAGCCCAGGACTCTTAAGAAATAATTCTGATATGAAAATCGAGTTAAAAACGTATAAAGTGCCTAGTCATTTACCTAATCGCAACTATAATTCAAGGGAGGAAGCACTTCTTCTAGAATCTTATTAAAGAAGCAAGACAAAATATAGAAGATAGGAGGAACATGATTTCTCTAGATGATTAGTTTGACCATGATGATGATGGGAGCATACTCTATACCAGAGTGATCAAGTGAAGGAAGACTGAAATCTTCATTTTGAAGTCAAAAGAAGATTATTGATAAACATTTCTTCATATATAAACCTCATACATTACATTTAGATACATATCCATTGTATGCACATTTCATGCATCAAAGCATATTTTTACGAATTGTTTAATGAAAATAGGAGAGTGAGAAAAAAAGCATAATTCAAGTCTCAAATGGAGAGGATTTTGTTCAACGTGGCTAAGCCTCAAGCATCGAGGAGCCCAATCGAGAAGAATCATTACGTTGATGTGGGGCACGTTACCAAAACAATATGATGTTTTCATATGAATTTTGAAAGAAGCTAAGCCTGATTCATGGGTCTCTTGATGTCTTCAAATGAATTTTTAAAGAAGTTAAGTCTGATTTTTAGGGGTTTCTTGATGTCTTCAAATGAATTTTGAGAGGAGCTAAGCCTGATTTTCAAGAGTTTCTTGATGTTTTTAACGAATTTTTGAAAGAAACTATCCTTGATTTTCAGGGGTTTCTTGATGATTATCTCCAAATATTTTTTAAATGAATCTAAGCCTGATTTTCAGGGGTTTCTTGATGTCTTTAAATGAATTTTTGAAAGAAGCTAGGGCTAATTTTAAGGGCTTCTTGATAATTGTAAATGAATCTTTTTTTAAGAATAAAAATTTACCAACGGCAAAAAAAACTTTTACTAAGGCAATATGCGCCCATTCACAAGTCAAGATTCGCAAGAATACACTCAGGTGCGGCAGATAAAGAAGACAATCAAACCAGGAAAAGAATGAAGACTGCTCTAGCAATGAAGACTACTTTTGCAACCATTTCCAATAGATCAATAAACCTGCATTCATACATGAATTTGCATCTTTGCATCATACATTTCATCATTTCATACACAAGATAAATTTTGATTTCCCTCTCATGAGAATGCATGTAAAGTCTATTTTGAAAAACTAATTTCTCCTTCTTAGTATCATTTTTTCTAGAGAATTGTTTGAGTCATTCTTAGGACCATTTTTCCTGGGATGTCGCATGAGTCTTTCTTAAGATTTTTCCCTAGAAGCATTTTCAATAATACCTTTCTTCAAACTTGACTTTTTCTAGGTCACTTCAATGAGAATGAGCAGTGTCGTTTCTAGGATGGGCCCAACAAAGACAAAAACTCAGCAATTTACAACATTAATGAATTCAAATTGTCAACAACGATTTCGTTTCATGACTTCAGCAAAAAATCAATCCATATTTTTCACCATTGAAAGAAATGGATCTCAGCAAAAAAACTCAGCAATTTACATCATTAATGACTTCAAACACAATTATTACTGACACGTGATAATCTTTTGTAGGTTCGAAAATCTTCAAATAGAAGATAAACCAATCAACACTTCCAATGGAGAGTTCATAACGAGAAGAACTCATCCAATAAAGGGAGAAGAAGTTCATAATGAGAAGAGCTTGTTCAACCTATCACTTGATTCACTGCATTTGGAATCAGTAATGCCTCGCTTGAAGGATTAACATGGAAAGTTCATAATGAGAAAAACTTGATCAACATTGCCTCAACATTTCCAGTGGAGATTTCATAATGAGAAGAACTCATCCAACGAGGGATAAGAAGTTTATAATGAGAAGAACTTTATAAACCTTGGATCAACAGTTCCAGTGTAGAGTTCATAATGAGAAAAACTCATCTAACGAGGGAGTAGAAATTAATAATGAGAAGAACTTGTTCAAACTTGGTTCAATTTCATCACATAAGGAGGTGGCTCAACATTTCCAGTGGAGTGTTCATAATGAGAAGAACTCATCCAACCAGGGAGAAGAAGTTCATAATGAGAAGAACTTGTTCAACCTTATCTCAACAGTTCCAGTGGAGAGATCATAATGAGAATAACTCATTTAACAAGGGAGAAGAAGTTCATAATGAGAAGAACTTGTTCAACCTTGGCTTAATATTTCCAGTGGAGAGTTTATAATGAGATGAACTAAACCAACGAGGGAGAAAAAGTTCATAATGAGAAGACTTGTTCAACCTTGACTCAAAATTTCCAGTGAAGAGTTCATAATGAGAAGAACTAATCTGACGAGGAAAAGAAGTTCATAATGAGAAGAACTTGTTCAACTTTGTTCGATTTCATCGCAGAATAAGGTAGATCAACATTTTTTATGGGTGAGTATATAATGAGAAGAACTCATCTGATGAGGGAGAAGAAGTTTATAATGAGAATAACTTGTTCAACCTTGGTGATTCCATCACAGAAAAAAATGGATTGACATCCCCAGCGAAGAGTTCATAATGAGAAGAAATCGCCCTATTAGAAGAAATTGTAGCTCAAGATTTTAGTAGTTCATGCTAGATAAAAAAAATTGTACATACTATCTTTGCTCTATTCTTGTTCTGCAACAATGAGCAAAGAGAGATATCTGTAAACAATATTTTTTGTTTTTTGTTTGTCATTATTTTATTATAAACATATATATATACATTATAATATTGTAGTAGTTGGGGTTATTAATACCCCAACCACCCATGTATCAAGGACACTCTCCCTTTTCCTCGAAAATTTGGGAATGAAATAGACATCTTCTTTGACTTTTTTTTGCTCCATTTTTTACTTGCTTTTCTTTCCTTTTTCATTTTCTTTGTTTTTTATTTTTTAGGGTTCATGAGTTGCAGAGGGAATGGCCACTGTTGAGCGATTGCCCGCGTGTGAGAGAGGCCATCTCTCGGCCAGGAGCACCTGCTGTTGGTGGCCTGAGGTGAGCTCGAGAGGTCCTTGGTGGAGCCTTGGTCGAAAGGAAGGAGAGAAGCATCACTTAGATCCTTTCTTCGGTCGGTTTGGGTATCAATCAGATCTTTCTTAGTTGCCTTTAAACGTTAGAAGTGTTGTGGACGGTGTTAGGGCTCGACTTTGAAGCTTCTCGGTCATTGCTTGGGGAAGGACAAAATGAAATAGTAAGAGAATGAGGGAGAGCTTAGGCCGTTCAAATGGTTCGACCGATCCTCCTACGTCGTTGGAAGGGTCGCTGGTTAGTTTAGGGTGACCACCAGCCTGGTGTCCAGCGTGAGAGGGCCGGTGAGCAATGGTTGAGTGAGTCGTTTGAAGCTTTGACAAGTTTCAACTGAGATACGTGAAACAGGGGAAATATTTTGGTTTTATGAAAAAAAGTTAAATCACGTGCATGTCCTCTCTATTTAGCGTGTTTCACTTTTTAGTCACTAGTTTTAGAGTTAAATCACACATAAGTCCTCCCATTTTTTACGTGTTTTATGCTTTGGTCACTATCAGGGTAAAATCACCTTTAAGTTCCTCGTATTTTAGCTTCTTTTGCACACAGGTCATTTACTTTGTTATTTGTTTCGAATATGCATATTGATTTTTATTAACTTTCGATTTGGTCATTATTTTTATTATTTTATTTATTATAATTTAGCTGATGTTTCATTATTTGTTGTATTTTGGTCACTAGACCTTTCATTTATAATTTATTGCACTTTTGCTACTTTGTTCTATTTTATTTTAATTTAGTCACTATTATTATTATGATTTGTTCGAATTTAGTCACTGATTTTTACGTGTATTCATTTTAGCCACTATTAGATTCTGATTCTTATTTTATTATGATTTGGATGTGATATTTACAATTTATTCATTTTAGTCACTTTTTATTTTCTTATTTAACTGCTAACTTTTATTTTCTTGCATTTTTGTCAATGTAATTAGATTTTATGTAATTAGGTCCTTGTACTTATTTTATTTAATTTTTTTTTATTTTATGTAGTTTTCTACTATTTTATTTTTATTTGTTGTTTTAATTATTTTAATTACGTTTATTATTAATTGTTTTGTTTCTTGGTTTATTTATTAGATTTAGTTTTAAATTAGAGTAATATTCGAATCAAGTTTATAAATTAGGGTGACACTTTTTGTTATTAATTAGGGAGCTATTCGAATCGAGTTTTCGCATAAGATGTCCGATTACTCGAATCGATTGCTCTACTTTTAAAATTTATTAATAATTAATATTTTATAAAAACTCTAGGTTTAATAGTTTAGAAAAATTAGGTTTTTAATTAGTCCTCAACTTTAGAAATTATTAGTTTAGGTCCTTAAGCTTTTAGATCTTTTAGAAATTGGTATTTTTAGATTTTGACCTTTTTAGTCCCCGAACTTCGATTAGTATTTTAATTTTGACATAATTAAGTAGGTTAAATAGAGCCTCTATTTTAGATTAGATTTCAAACTAGTCTTTTAATTTAAGGGATAATTCAAGTAGACCCTCACCTAAATGCTCGAAGGACCATCTCGATTATTCGATTCAAGAATTGAGTAAAAAATCAAATAAGGTTAATATTAGAACCTACACTTCTAGGTTTGTACTTTTAGTTCCTTTATTTCATAATTCGATACCTTAAGCTAGAAAAAGCCTTTAATTTACCTTAGCTTAATTAGGATTAAATAACAATTTGTTTAATTTCATTTTATTTTCAAATCTAAGGCAATGTTCACTTATTAGGGAATTAATAGTGTATCTCCTGCAAGTATGCTCAGGGGGTGACTACTGGTGATTCCTGAAATAAATCGACATCCTTTTCAAAGATCGCATCATGATTTTATAAAAATGAGGCAATATTTGGTTATTAGGCACAATAGTTGATCTCCCGCATTTACGCTAGGGGGCGAATGCTATCGGTCTTAATAAACGATACCCTTTTCAACTTTGCTTCCGTATTGATTTTCAAATTAAATAAAGATCGAACTCAAAATTTTCATTTTTAAATATAGGGTAATCAACTAAATACCAATTTTTGGGCGTTGTGGGGGTACTAATCCTTCCCCATGCGTAACTGACTCCCGAACCCGATTTCTGGATTTTCGCAGACCTTAAAACTTGGTGTCCCAATTACACCTTAAATGATTGGTGAAAACTCCTCACATTTCAAAGATTCTTTTTAAAGAGAAAACCCCCGAGTTGGTCTCAGTCTTTCCCCCGGGAGAAAAACGGTGTGGACAAATAGCTTCTTGGTAAAATCTCCTTGTCATCCATCATTATTTGCACAAAAGCTCGGTACTCAGGACAATCTTGTATGGTATGATCCTCACAATTGTGATATTGTCATGCATGCTTACTCTTGTCAAAGCTAGAGGCCAACAAGTATGCATTGATCATCTTCCCCCATACTCACAGCAATGGTGACTTCACCTCATTCACCTTGGTTAAAATCTTCTTTCCTCTTTCCTCAACAATCGCATTGACACCTGCACCTGCATGGTTCAGCAATGGATTATGAGCCACGTTTGGTTTCTTATTGTCACTAAATTTGATAACGTTCCTCTGCCTTAATCTTTAGACAATATTTTTAAAGGAAATGCAATTCTCTATTGAATGTCCTGAAGCCGTTGTGTGATATTCGCATTTGGAATTAGTTTCATACCATTTTGGATAGGGAGGTTGCATCAGTGATGTATGGTAAGCTGACCCCACATGCTTATCATATAAGATCTGAAATAATTCGTTGTAGAATATGGGGAACGGGTTAAATTGAAGCCTTTCCCACTCATGTCTTGGTTCTCTTGCCCCTTGTCTGGTAGAGTTCTGTTTGGATGACCCTGTGGATTGAGGTCGAGACACAATAATGTTATTGGAGTCATACTTCCTCACATTACGAACTTCACTGTCCTTCCTTTTAATTGGTGTTTTCAGCTAGATTCTCCTTCGTCAAGCCTCCTACTTTTGATCGCCATTTCGATTATCTCTCCTGTTGTGACCACATCAGCAAATCTCTTGGATAAATTTCCTATGTGTGGTCAATGAACGGAGCTCTCATAATGTTTACAAAGAGAATGTTGGTTTCCTTTTCTTTGAGTGGCAGATGAACTTGTACTGCCACATCTTTCCACCTCTAAGAATATTATCTGAAGCTTTCCTTAGATTTCTTCTCCATGCTCTGCAACATGATCCAATTAGGCCTTACTTCCTTCACGTGTTTATACTGCCCTAGAAAAGGTTTAGTCAAATCCTTCTAGGATTTAATATAAGTCTGGCTCAACTGATTGTACCAATAGATGGTTGAACTTGTGAGGCTCTCCTAAAAGCAGTGGATCAACTGTTGACCATCCCCCATATAGCCGTTCATTTTTCTACAGAACGTAGTGATGTGTACAGAATGACATCTTGTGCCATTGAATTTTTCAAAATTCAAAATTTTAAAATTGGGTGGAAGCACTAAATCAAGAACCAGACTTAGCATCGTGGCATCTATCCCATACATGTTATTGTCTTCTTTCATAGCTCTAATTTCCCTTTCCAGTTGTTTTCATTTCTCATCAAATTGTTTACACTACACTTTTTTGTCCTCGTCATTGAAATCTGGGACATCTTCAATAGGGTACAAGTTTAGAGAGGCGACATGTAATTTTAAGTGTATTCTTACTGGCTGAACAGTCGTTACCTGCTGTGCTCTAACATGCGGTGGTGTAAAGCTAGGAGGATATAAGGTTTCTTCTGAGGAACCAACAGTGGGAGCCTTTCCACGATCAACCCGCGATTCGACGTCCCGAGGATACACAGGTTCATCGGCAGTAGCACCGATAATTGAAGAAACTTCACGACTTGCATTCTTTTCTTGCAACATACTTGCCAATTTTTCCATCATATCATTTTGAACTTTCAATATTTGCTCGCGCATATCTTCTTGAGCTTTCCTAAAACTCTTATGCATTTTGAGCTGAGTCTTCTTAATTTGGGCAATTCTCTCATCCATTGCCTTTTTCGAGTATGGTATGGATACTTAGAAGTTTCTAGTGTTCTGCCATACAATCATTTTATTAATATTAATATTTTATTAATGAATATGAAAACTATGACTATTAATGAATAAAATACAATGCTAAAAGTAAAAGGTAATGTAAATGCAAAAATGGAAAGTGTTGATTCTGGAACGATTCCTTAGAACAATTTTTTATATTAGAAACAAAGTTTGGTTATAAAACTCAAACATATCATAGATAAGTATGAGATATCTATCCTAATTGCTACATGTGCCCCAGTAAATCTAAAATCCTCTGAGCTTTTTCAGTGTCATGCTCCAATCCTTGGCTTACAGCATCAGCTTTATGTGATAGGTCAACCAAGTACTAAGCCACTCCTTGATCATGTTACAAGTAGCTTACGATGAGTCATCCCTTTACTTAACTCTCCACTGAGCTTGTTCCCAATGATGGCACCACTGTATATCTCTTTCATATGAGACTATCAGTGGTTCACTTGTCTTTCTCTAAAAATATTGAGCCATACCTTCAAGTTCATTCACATGCTTCTTCAAGCTTTAGACTTCCGCATGATTTGAATGCTTTCTCGACTTTGGTACCTTCTTAAAGTTGTCTCTAAACTCAAGCGTCTACCCTGCAATTTCTCATTTTGGCCCTGACTCTCTTTCAGTTATTGCTCTAATGCACTCTTTTCTCGTGAAAATATCTTAGCCTGTTGTCTATTCTCCTTAATCTCTTCACTAATTTCTCCAAGTTCTCTCTTTAAATTCACCACTTCTTGTCTCCATTCAGATGGCTATTTACTTAAGCTGGTGGACATTCGAGCTTTTACCATTCATTGGTATGATAGCTAGAGATCATCGAAAATGAATCTGAGTTGTTTTTCTACTTTTTCAATCCGGTCAGCTCGGCCATTTTGGATATCGATTTCTAAACTTTTCTAGTACACCTCATCTTCCATTCTTTGTAATGTTTCCATCCACTACTTTCTTTCAGCCTCAAAATCATGTCTGTCTAGTTCTAGCAGAGATGGTATTACTCTGATATGTTCTTCTAGGCTGAGTATTTTCAGGATTGACCATCGAGATATTATCATTAACTCTATTGCTTATCAACTCCTCATACTTCTATGAAATCTTCAAGTCGAAGGTAAAAAGAATTACTCTACTAGCCTGCTTCCATGCATCAGCTACCCGTTTGACTTTACTTTTGTACTGCTCTCCTTTGAATGTGAACTCAGACCTTGATAAATCCCAAGCTGCCAGAATGAATTATCTCGACTCAAACTTCCTGTAAACCATTAATGGAGCATACCCTATAGAACCCTATATGCCTGGCAACGAAACCTAATCTCTTTGTCCATACCTATACAGTATGTCTGAGGAAACGTTCAACGAAGCACGCCATAATATATCATAGTCTCGGATATATTTGGAAATGACCTTTCATTTCTCTATAGTGAAATCCCAGGCCATTATCGAGAAAAAAATCCATCAAAGGCAAAAATCCTTCTAAGAAGACTCGATTGGGTACCCTTTCGACTTGTTTGAAGTAACTGAGGACCCAGACTAGCAATAGTGGTGCGCACCCTATGAAACATCCTTCTCTTTCTTGTCTGCAATAATTCAAAGAACTGAACATTTCTGCAAAAATAGTCAGAACGAGATTCAAATGTCTATCCAGTCTCTCGAACAAGTCAACCACTCATACATAACGTGCCCCAGAACCTTCGAGAATATAACTAGCCCATAAATACCTAAAGCAAATAGATCAATTTTATTTCACCTGTAGGGATAACAGTCAATTACTTCTCTTAGAGTTGTCCAGGTAATGCACTCATTATCTCTCTTCTTCTTGATGCCTCTAACGGCCTACTCTTCACTCATACAGGTCATCAAAAGCAATTTCTTCTTGAAGGAATGAATATTTGGTGATTTAGTGTACACCTTATCTTGTTGGAATCTCGGACAACGAATCAAGGTGTGGTACTCCTCTATGGTAGATTTCTTATCCACTCAGCCAAAATTAAAGCAATTGTAAGTGGGATTCCATAACTGTGCAAGAGCCCAAAACAAATTTCGGTCAATCAGAACATCTAAAAGATACTATATGTCACCATAGAGTTGAATAAACAACTACTTATATGATGTTTCCTATTTTCCCCAGATTTATTTCATCTCGCTCAGGTCATTTTGTTGAATATTCATATGTGTGTACCCAATCAGATCTGACACATACCCAGATGTAAATTGTCTATGTTTGTTAGCTAAGACTACTCGGACCATCTCGGAACAAATGCATTATCTTATACCTCTTTTTGAATCCTTCATTCCATATTACTAGCCTTGTATATGGACATCGGTCACGGATCAACACCATAGAATAAATAGAGCAATGCAAAAAAATGAAAACAAAATAAAACAAAAAGACAAGAGAAAAGTACTCAGTAATCATAAAGGAATTAATTAGACATAATATAATTTGTCGATAAAAACCTACCCCACATGCTGGCTACCCAATCATGCTTTAGTAGATCCTACCCAAACAAGATTTCTACCCACATGCTTTGTTTATAAAAAATCCTAACCTCGTGCCATATAATTCGTATTCTTATTTGAAAAAATAAACTTAACTGCATGATCTCTAGTTCGCATACATTTATTCGGAAATTAAAATTACACTATAAAAATTAAAAGGCTCAAAAAATATTTCCCTTGTGTATTCTCCTCAAATGATTCTTAAAATCTAGGTAAGGCTCTATTTGGGTTCTAAGTTCACTATATGCTGGGTTTGCCTATAAAGTAAGAGGTCCTCAAATTGTCCTTATCGGTGCCCTCTTGGGCTGACAAACCCTCAATCCTGGCCCATCACAAGCTTTTGAATCGAGTTCAATTCGAGGGGACACACCTCCTTATATCCATACGGATATGAAAACCATCATGAGGACAATAAGGCGTGAGTCCCACGAGTGATTGTCTATCCCATACAGAGGTGAAAACCACTCGAGTGAGTAGTTTCTCACTCTTACTTAAATAGGATGGAGCGGGGTTTTAGCTCATGTTATGCAGATGAAGTTGTGTAGTGTGTGAAGAAAAGCGATAACAAATCAAACAACACGAAATAGAAGTCTCAAAAACTTGAACATTTATTTACTCTGAAAACATTAATAAACAAATCAGTACAACTATTTAGTGGTTAATCAAATTGCAATTAAAAATCTATTCAAACCACACAACGAATCAAAAATCAAATTAGAGCGAACTTGTAATTTTCATTTTCAAAGACAATTATTTAATTGACTATCGTCCTGACTCTCTAAAAAGAGTCCCCAATGGAGTCGTAAAGTTGTCGAAACGATTGTTTTGAAAGGGACCTCGTTTCGAATCATTTTTGGTGACCGGTTAATAATAAAACGTTATTCGAGGAGTCACCACCAACCTTTGATTAGGGTATGATTGGGCACCCAAAAAGTATTTTTCATTTTAATAAGAATAAAAATTTTAATTTTAATTAAAACAACAAATATGCGATCTGAGTTACCAAAAAGTTGAATTCGGGAGTCGGTTACGTTGGGGAAGGATTAGCACCCCCACAGTGCCTAAATCGGTACCTCATTGATTAATTAGTTGTATTTGCAATGAAATTTAAGAATTTGGGTTTAATTTAATTTAAGATCACATACAAGTAATATTCTTTTAAATTTCAGGATGAAACACAATAATATTTAATTATTTCCTGTTGAGAATAATTGACCTTCTATACCTTAGAACAACCGATTCTTAATCCAATTGAAATAATAAAATATCATAATTACATCCTGAAGTTCATTGTCGATTCAAAATAAAAACACAAGATAAATCTAAGGGAGAAAACGATAATATCTAATTATTTCCAATTGAGAATAAATAACCTCTCATGCCTTAAACCAATCCATTATTACCCCAATCGAAAGAAAGAGATATCACTATTTCATCTTAAAATTCAATATTGATTCGAGAGAAAATGATAATATCTAATGATTTCCAATTGAAAATAAATGACCCCTCATGCCTTAAAGCAATAATTTATTACCCCAACCGAAATGAAGATATATTAATATTCCGTCTTAAAAAGCAATCTTAATTCTAGAGAAAAATAGTAACATCTAATTATTTCTAATCGAGAATAAATTCTCATGTCTTGAAGTAGTCATTTATTACTCCAACCAAAATGAAAATATGTTACTATTTTCAATATCGATTCGAGTATTACACCTTTTGAAAACCCACTGAAAACACATGCAAAAATAAAGCAAACTATAAGCATACACCAAGCAAGTACAATTAATTATTTATTTTACCAACCTTTAATGAGAATAAGAATGTTCAATTGTTTAAATACATCGAGAAGAGACCTTAGATTCGATCTAACAGTCTTTTCTCGATGAACTTAATTAAAAGAACATGATCTTTTTCCCAATCCCAAATTTTTTTTAAAATTGATTCAATTTAATTCGTGTCACTTAACAATATAGACTTTCATTTTAAAATCATCGAAAGTAACTTTCTTATATGTTAAAATAGTAACTCTACGACAATATTAATATAAACGAATATTACCCTTAGTCAAATTATTTCGATTCGAGACAAGAAATGCTTATGAGGATATCATGCAAAACTAATTAATGACTAAAATGAAATAATATACAAGCAACATGAAAAAAAAATAAAACAAAATATGAATAGGACTAAAATAAAAACAAACAAATCATCATGCCAAAAAATTAAAACAAAATAAAGTGCAAAAGTGATTAAAATGAACATTTTTAATATTAAGTGATAAAATAGATTACATGGCCAAATTAAATTAAATAAAAAATAGATTATAGGTCGAAATATAAACATGCTAAAACTACATGGACCATTTCCAAATTATTTCCTTTTTATAAGCCTAAAACATGCTTTTGAATGAAAAGTGGGTAAATTACTAAATCAATCCATAAACTTTAAAAATGAAATTAAACAGTCACTACACATGACCAAAATGTAAAAACACGCTAAACATAGAGGGACTAAAGAGAAAATAACCTTAAATATATATAACACGCATAAAAATGAGTAAATTGTAAAATCGGTCCTTACAGGTGACTAACATGCAAAAATAGGGATAAACTTGGGGGATTAGACTGTAAATAACCCTAAAAATATAAAACATGCATGAAAGTGGGTAAATTACAAAAACGATCCTTACAGGTGACCACTTTGTAAAAACACGCTAAAGGTGGAAGGACCTATGCACGATTTCACCCTAAATTTCTCTATATATGTACAACTTTTTTGTTTTTCTCATTTGAAACTAATATTTAAAAAAAATCAAAATCCATTATCCCTTATCTCTTCTTCCCTCATCTGACCCACTGTCGGCCGCCTTACCCCACCGTCCGGCCAGAGTTCCGACCGCCACATATCTAGACAGATATCTAGGACTAAAACTGCCTTAAAGGACCCTAAACAAACCAAAAAGCCCATCGACATTTTGGTTATCTCACACTCTGGCCGCCTTAAAGATGAACCGACGGTACGGTTTAACTCTCCCCATGTAACTAGATCTGCCCCCTTCGCTCTCTTTGGTTTTTGCTTTCTAACTA
The DNA here is from genome assembly GCF_006381635.1 of Hibiscus syriacus. Classification (NCBI taxonomy): domain Eukaryota; kingdom Viridiplantae; phylum Streptophyta; class Magnoliopsida; order Malvales; family Malvaceae; genus Hibiscus; species Hibiscus syriacus. Next base: position 5,934,904 of record NW_024062800.1, on the reverse strand, counting down.
GGCTTCGTTTCTTATTTTATTATTATGTTTCGAAACGAAAAAAATACAAGAAAAATATACCTTCAAATTTCTATTCTTTTATTGCTTTTGTTGCTTTCTAGAAAACAAAAAGGAGAGAGCTTTTACAACAAAGTGTTCGAGTTATATAACCCTTAGTGATGTTACAGATTTTTCTTTCTTTCTTTTTTTAGAAAAAAAAAATTATTACAGTTTTGCGTGTGAATTTGGGGTTGTTTGCATACTTGGGTGAGCTGACATGGCAGGGGACTGGTGCGTGGTTAGTGGCAACGACGGTGGTTGGGGACTGGTGCAGTAAGGCGGTGGTAGGCTCTTCTTTTGTCAATCGAGGCCGTTGCATCTCTCCCAAATCCAACGGTTGAGATTTGGATGGCGGTTGTAGAATGGGGTTAGGGTTTAGTAACCCTAATTTTTTGGGTACTGGGTTGGTCCTGTTGGACTCTGTGTTTGGTTTTGTTGGGCTCGGGTCAAATTGTAAATGATTGGGTTGGTTGGGTGACGGGTTGGTTGGGTGACGGGTTGTAGGCCGATTTGTTTTGGCCCGATTGGGCCTATTGTAATGGCCTGCAAAATTTAATGAAAATAATAATATTAATACTACTACAACTACTACTACTAATAATAATAATAATAGCGGGACTAAATGGGCGTCGACAAGTTTAATCGAATAACATCAAAAAATATTGAAAAATAATAATAAAAATATTAGCATTAATAAATTAGAATTTTTCTTAAAAGGAATAGAACATTAGAGTATTATATTTTTAATAGGAAGCGTATCTATTCATACTCTTAAAACAATGCATGATATCATTTTAGCATTGCTTGCGGAACTTTTATTATCTAATAGGTCCTTGTTTAATTTATTATATGTAGTACTATTTTAAATATTTTAAGGTAAATTATATGTTTAGTTTCTTAAATTTTAACATGCTACTGTTTTGGTCATCTAACACTAAAAGTTTTTAATTAATCATTAAACTTTTAAATTTCACTTTAGGTCACTCGATCACTTACAAAGCCACTAAAACTTTCCTTTCGAACCTAGGATTTTAGAATCCTTTTCATTTATCAGTATTGAAGTATTTTCTTTCTAATCAGAATGATATAACGACGAGGAAGATGAGAAAAGTAAATGACCTCAATATCAACTAGAATATTTTATTTTAGTTGTTAGCTTTTACGTTACATGCCAACTTGTATATGAATTTAAAGCAGTCTATTAGGGGAAGCGTCCTGAGTAATTACTCAAAGCCCTCATTTTTATCTTTGTAACTAGAGTCTTCAATTTTTTTAATTTTATAATTTAGAGCCTTATATTTTTAAATTATATCTTTTACCTTTATAATTGAGGTCTTACTTTTTTAATCTCATTTTTTATCTTTATAATTGAAGTATCAAATTTTTTCAATTCTATTTTTTACCTTTATAATAGAAGCCATTAATTTTTTCAATCTCATTTTTTTACCTTTATAATTGAGGCCTCTATATTTTTTTCAATCTCACTTTCTACCTTTATAGTCTAAACCCCTAATTTTTTTAATCTCACATTTTACTTTTATAATTGATGCCCCAAGTTTTGTCAATCTCACTTTCTACCTTTATAGTTGAGGCCCCTAATTTTTTAATCTCACTTTTTACCTTTATAATTAATACCCAAGTTTTTTCAATCTCACTTTCTACCTTCATAATTGAGGCCCCTAGTTTTTTCAATTTATTTATTTTCCGGTCGATCCCGATGTTGGTTCGCCTCATCGCCATTGTAGTTAAACTCCTCGTCATCATCCGACTAAAACCCAAACGGGTTCATTGTCCACCATCGTCGTTCTTGTTGTTCACCGTTAAGGGTAAGCTGGTTCATCTTTTCAATTGTTTTACGTTGTTTTGTTTGAACATTGAAGTTATTTGGGATCTATTTTGGTGAGTGTTGAAACAATGACTAATTGAGCGACCGCCTCGAGCCCGTCTTCGTTGTCATGCATCGCCACGCGGCACCGTACACGCATGGGGCTCTTCCTCAGCCAAGGAAATCTTCTGCAACCATTTCAGGTGAACCAAACAGATCTGACCATTGACCAGTGTGACTGTTGATTGTTCACTTTGACTCGAAAAGTCACATTTTTTAAAAAGTCATATTTTATGTTTTTCGACATCATGCGTCTTAATCATAAGTCCGTTTCGCCAAATTCAATCCCGGTAAGCTATTTTTTAGCCTTTTACCTTCCGATTCGATATGTTTTCCACAATTAAACCTCGTTTTTTATGTCATTTCTATTTATATGATTCCGATATATTCTTGGACGTTGGATTCATGTTCAAGGGTAATTGAATGAAGTTTCAATGTTCGATTGGTGGAGCACAAAAATCAGGGTAATACTTTACTACCTTATGGATATTGTATGTAACATATTTCGTATTGATAAATGCATGGTGTAATATGGTTACATGTGTGTAGTAAAATTTTAAACTCGATCCTAATATGAAATAAAATAAATTTAAATCGAATAAGGCCCATATTACATGCATAGACACAAGAAAATTGATAAGAAAATATTTCAAGTATAGTGATTAATCTGATGAGCAAATAAACTAAAAATCTCTAAATTCTATTCATTATCGTTAAGAACTTTAATATTGAAATTACCTTATTATAAAATTTACAAAATTACCCCTACGAGGTAAAAATGGCCAGACTGGTATGAGAGTAAAAGTACCTTGATAATTCATATTTTAATTCGACAAATCACTATTACATCTGTTAAATTCCCGATATGCTCAGATAGTTACTGATAACCGTATTGTAACATTCGAGAAGGTATAAGACCTATAATTGTTTATTTATCAGCAAGCACCTAAAGACTAAAATATTAGAAGTAATATCCATTTTTTAATTATTCGAAAAAAATTGAATTAAATGGAAAGACTAGACGAAAGGAAAAGAATTGAATACCCTCGAATTGTGATTTGAACAAAATGCCCTTATACTATAAGAAGACCCAGATTTCCCCTGAATGTGAAAAATAACCCAGAAATGACATACTTAACCAATTATCAGAAAAAAATGCATAGGTTTAGATTGAAAGGAATTACCAAAATGTCATCGAACTACAAAATAACTAAAATAACCTTCGATATTCAAATGAATGAAATACCTCTAAATCCCAAAAGGATTAAAATACCTTAAACTTCAAGATGATTGAAGTAACCTCGAGTGTTGAAGTGACATAAATATCTTAATCACTTGTAATAAATGAGTGTCTTTGGATAAATTCTAGAAATACCAAAAAAATTATGTTGTATCATCCCTAAAGGTTATGGAGCCTAACTACAGTATATTGGGTATTCTTGATACTGATACATAACATAAAAATATAATACCATCGAATTCCTCATTGTCTCCTCTAGTTCCGTTCAGTGATAATTTTTGAAGAGACCAGTTCAACCAGTGTAATTGATATTAAAAAGTATTTATTCATGAAGTATATCAGTCTGTTTTATTGAAAAGTTTTATAGGGTGAAGATCGATTAATACGATTTGACTTGAAATCATGATAATTCGATATAAATTTAGAATAATGCAAACTACCATTTTACCCTTATTGGATTAAGTTAATAAGAATCCATCAGAAATTAAATTGTCTGAAATACTTCAATTTGCCTGAATAATGGGAACACTTATGTTATATCTAAATATTTAATAACACTGATGTAAAAGATTCTGAATGTCTTTCTGATTATTCATTTGCCTTCGAAAAATATATGAATAATTTATAATGTTGATAAATCACTTCCCGAACGAATGATGAATCAGTTAGTTATCAAACCCCCTTTTTATAGGGATATTGATTATTAAATCCTATTAAAATATAAAAGTTTCATGGTTCCCTACCTGATAAATACCAAGTACCTCCAAAGAGTATATGGATCCTCTAGTGAGTTCCTTATGTGACATATAAATGTTTTACTTGTTTTAAAATGTGATTTTCTGAAATTACTGATTTACTGGTTTATGAACTATGGCTACATGGTATGTTTTCTTTGGTTACCTGATTTCACTGGAAAAATATAATCATTTAGGATTTATGAATCATGAAATCTACTATTTATTGTATGAACTGATTACTAGGGTATCATTTGGGTAGGCTAGAGTATGAAGGCTTAGCTCTGTTCAGGCTGGTAATTCCTTACGGACCTAAGGTGACCTTGGGTTTGCTTTAAGGCCCCAAGCACTCCCTTGGGTAAGTCATGGTATGGCACATGGTCTATGGGTGAAAGGAAGTTATGTGGTTTATTTCATGGTCACTCTTACGGGATTTTATTGGATCATTATCCTGATATTACTGTTAAATCTGATTTCTACTGGATACTATATGGGTAGGATTCTCGAGTATGGAGGTTCAGCTCTGATCAAGCTAGTAATTTTTACGAACCTAAGGAGACCCTTGGGTAAGCCCATGGGCCCTAAGGTATTCCATTAGGGTGGCTCCTTTGTTGTGTGTTTAGGATAAGTCCTTATTGATCTAGTTTTGGGGAACATCATATTGGTGTTCAGTTGGAGAATTTTATTATGGTTTTAAAAATATTTTTTAAATTGTTAATGTTATAAAAATATCTTTACCTTGTCACTGGTTTTGTGAAAATACACTAGATAACCTATTCTGATATCCTAAACCTGGTCATCTGAATGTTTCCACTTAACTGTAAGCTTCATATCTTGTACTTAAAGAAATATCAATGGAACCTCAACTCATCACAAAAACCTAGAGAAGTTTAAACCATTGGGGAAATTTTTTTGCTTGCCTATTATATGCATGTCCTTCAGCATCACTTGGTAATTCTGTATTACTGAGCTTCTCAAATCTCACTCTTTACTCTCCATTTCAGGTTAAAAGAATCGATCTAGTGCACCTATCAACTTTAGTATTGGGAGTTTCTGTTACCCTAATGTGGGTCCTCAGATCAGGTCACCCATATCAGTATGTGGGTGTTACATTTAGTTGTATCAGAGCTTAGGTTGAGTTGATTCTTCTAAGTAGATTGGTCGATCGACTGTCATAGGATGTTTGGTTTGTACATGCCTATAGATTATTACCGTAGAACTCAGATGTCAAGTAATCATTCTGTAATAAGTATACCAAAGTATTTTATCTGTTTGAATCAATTTGTGCAAAAAGAGAATAATGTAAGCATTCATCCCAATCTTGGAACTTACCCCTCGAGTAATGTAGAAGAATATTCGTTCGAGAATTTTGACCTGATTTATGACGTGAATTTGAGTTTTTTTACTCCCCAAACTTTCTGTGATGATAAACTCGTAGCCAAACTTTATAAGTGATGTTTTGATATTAAGAACTGATACCCTAGTGGATTGAAGAGCATGATTTTGATCCAAGCTATGATAAGGTGTTCTCTCCCTAGAGTTCTGCACTAATGTACTAAATTGAAGAATTATCGGTATTGTTCTTGTTCCAATTTACGAGTTTTAATTCCAATAAGTGATGAGCTTAGTACCTCAATAGTTTAACCTGTATGAGACTAAAGTAAATGTTTGTATGCTTGGTAAAAGCGTAAATCTCGTGGTGATGTTGCTCGTATAAAAGAAATCAGTTATGTTTGTATTTTGCATTGAAGTTAAGCAAGTATTATTTTGATTAAGAATTGATAATTAAGGTGTGTTCGGTTCTACGAGGATAATTCTATTTAGATTTTTGAATTTTGATAAGGAAGAGTTTTGCCTAAAACTCTTATTCAGCTGGTTAATGCCTAGTTGAGACCATCTGAAATCAAGTAAACCCGAACGATAAATAGTGGTGTGTATTGTCTTTCATTTCAGCCACCCGTTGCCCATTGTCTTACACCCCGTCTCCAGCCAGCGGTGGTGTACATAGTCAGCTTCGGCATTGCCCTACGACCCTAACCCTAGCCACGAATCATCTTAATAACTCACCGTTTGTCGTAAAATTTGGGGAACTCGTTCGTCACTTTCTACATATGATCTCCGCTACTATTCAACAGTGAGTGTCATCGCTTCCATTAAGAGAAGTGCCATTACAGTCCGATCAAAGCCCAAGGTCCCTCTCACCGATAATCATCTCTGATTGCCATGATAAAGTCTTTGAAATCTGTTGAAATCCAAGTCGACCACCGTTATATTTCTTAATTTTCCTATCGATCCCGATATTGGTTCGCCTCATCGCCACTGTAGTTAAACTCCTCGTCGTTGTCCGACCAAAACCAATTGGGTTCATGGTCCAAATTCACCATTCTTATCATTCATCGTTGAGGGTAAGTCGGTTCGTCTTTTCAATTGTTTTACACGGTTTTGGTTGAACATAGATATTGTTTGGGATCGATTTTGGCTAGTGTTGAAACAGGGAGTAATCAAACGACCGCTCTGAGCCCGTCATCGTCTTGCGCCACCGTGTATCGCTGTACGCGTGTGGGGCTCTGTCCCAGCCAAGGAAATGATTTCAACTACAATGATTATTCTTAAGAGCAAATAACCTCAAAATCTCTAAATTTTATTTATTATCGTTAAAAAAATTAATACTGAAATTACCTGATTATAAAATTTATGAAATTGCCCTATGAGGTAAAAATGACTTGTACTGACCTGAGAGAGAAAGTACCTTGAGAATTCCTTACAGACCTAAGGTGACTTTGGGTAGGCTTTAAGGTCCCAAGGCACTCCCTTGGGTAAATCATTGGACTGTATATGGTGTACGGGTGGAAGGAAGTTATGTGGTTTATTTCAGGATCACTCTTACAAGATTTTACTGGATCACGATCCTTATATTACTATTTACTGTTAAATCTGATTTTTACTGGATAATATATGGGTAAGATTCTGGAGTATGAAGGTTTAGCTCTGATCAAGCTAGTAATTCCTTACAGACCTAAGGAAACACTTGGGTAGGCCCATAGGTCCTAAGGTATTCCATTAGGGTTGCTCATTTGATGTGTGCTTAGGGTAAGTCCTTATAGATGCAGTTCTGGAGAACTGCATATTGGTGTTCGGTTGGAGGATTTTATTATGGTTTTAAAAGTATTTTTTAAATTGTTATTATTTTAAAAAGATTTTTACCTTGTCACTGGTTTTGTGGGAATACACTAGACACCCTATTCTGATCTCCTGGACCTGGTCCTCTGACGTTTCCTCTAAATTGTAAGCTTCATGTCTTGTACTTAAAGAAATATCAGTGGAACCTCAGCTCATCACAATAACCTATAGAAGTTTAAATCATTAGGGAAATTTTTATGTTTGTCTATTATCTGTATGTCCTTCAGCATCACTTGGTAGTTATGTATTACTGAGCTTTCCAAGCTCACTCTTTACTCTCCATTTTAGGTTAAAAGAATCGATACGGTGCATCTATCAACTTCAGTATTGGTAGTTCCATTCAGCTTTGCTTGCAAAGTATGATACAATATGTAATTAGGGAACATGTAGGTCACATTTAACATATTTTATATTGAGTCTGGAACTTGTACGTATTTATAAATTGTTTTATGATTTTATAAATTTTAATAAAAAATTAATTTTTTTGAATTTTTATTATGGATCGCTCCAGTGGTCCTAATATAAAACCTCGAATCGGATCAGATCACCCGCATCAATTTGTGAGTGTACATAGATGATGGGTAGTCATAAGCGACAACACCGGTGGGGCTTCGCCGATTCTGTGCATACCATTAGGTGGTCTGTATTTAATTTCTTTGTTTTTTATTTCAAATAGTAAAGAGATGGAAATGAAATGTATAAAATATTTACGTGGCATGAATATTTTATTTCAGGACTTGTTCTCGATTTTAACGAAATCTATCAGGGTATTGTTTTAGAATTGTCCGTCCAGCTCAGTTGGTAGAGCGCAAGGCTCTTAACCTTGTGGTCATGGGATTGAGTCCCACGGTAGGCAATTCATAATTCTGACTGTCGAAGGTCTTCCACGGAAGCTGCTCTCAACCTGGCGTTTGGGGCAGCCTACTATTCTACCTCTCCTCACCCCATTACATATGGGAATAAGGTCAGCTAATTTATCAGGGTATTGTTTTAATATTAGGTAATTAAATTTAATCTGTGGTTTTCTTAATTATGATACACGTTATTTTATTTTAATTTTCTTTATAAAAAATATTTGACAATTTAGGAATATGTTATATGATACAATATACATTTAATTTAAAATAGATCATGAAAATTTATAAGAGATGCTCTAAAAAATTTAAAGTTTTTCATTTTTTTAATATCATAATTTTTTCTCTAAAGGTCAGTTTGGTAAGACTTTTGAAAAGTAAATTTTAAAAATAAAGTAGAAAATAATTTTTGAAAATACAGTATAAAACTACAATTTGAAATTTAAGTATTTTATATTGTTGTTAAAAAGTGGGTTTGAAAAAATAAAATGTCAATTATAAATATTATGTTGTAAATTAAAAATATAAAATTTAAATATATTTACACTTATTAATTCTATAGCATATAAAATATATCACTTAAACTATAATAAAATATAAAAAAAATATTTTAAGATAGTTCATTAATAATATTTTTATAAATAAATACTTTATTAAAAAAATATATCATTAATACTTTTTAGCACGTGGATATAAAATATTTTATTAATATTTTAATATATAAATCATGAATTTTATTTACTTTTAAATAAATAAAATATATTATTAAGTAATAAATTATTTTTAAGGAGGTTAATATTAAATTATTTAAATCAAATGTAAATATATAATTGAGTGAACCTCATGTATTAATAAGGGTAAAATCATAATTTGCTCCCAAACGTAAAGTTGAAAATGAAAAGGCTACAAATTCTAGCTTTTGAGATTAGTTCGAAACCACAGTTTCCAGCGTATTTTTTTTCATTTTTTTACTTGTTTAGCATTGATTTTATGGTCAAAACAAATTTTTTTGCTAAAAGTGTGTTTAAAAAAACCACGTAAAATAGTCCTAAATATCTTATTAAAACTTTTTAAAAATAATTTTATGAATTTTCTTTAATAATTTAAAATTAAACGTCTCAAAATTTGGATTAATTAAAGTGTGTAGTTTGATCGTATAGTCAAATTAAGTTCTCGAAAACCAATTTTCAAAAATTAACATTTAAAAGATTCTTAAAATGCTTTTACAAAATAAATAAAGACTTAGTGAATTTTCGCTTAATATAAAACTAAGTGTCTAAATTATACCTCTAAATACAATTTCGTGCCTAAAGAATTTTCTGCTAAAAAAATTGATAACAAAAACATCCTCTTCTAAACCCTAACCGCTCTCTCCTTCCCCTCTCTCCCTTTTTTTATTCCTTTGCAATTTGTGTTATTTTCTATAGATCAAATAAACTTTTTCTTCTTTGATTTTGTTTAGCCGACGCCATAACCAGTTTTGATATTGGTTGTCGACCATCGGTTGTCTTTTTCTTTATTTTTTAGTTTTTTTAGGAATAATTATGCCTTTATGACATGTTTATCTCTGTCTTTTAGCAGTTTTTGATTTTTTGACTATTATTTTTGTTTATCATTTTTTAGGGTTTGATTTGATATTGTCATGATTGATTAAGATGTCGCTTATTTGTTATCATGTTGATCTTCCCTATTTTGGCCCTTGGATTGATTTGGATACGCGTTTTGCGATCATGGCTAGTTCTCACGTCACTTGACTCGATTTGTAATTTTTCGGTGGTCTTTCAATAGTTTCATCCTCTTTTGTGGTTCGTTTGTCGTTGCAATCAGATTTGTTCATATCTTTATTTTGTTTGATTATTTGGTTAGGTTTTTTATCCTTTTTCTTCATTGATCCTTGTGTAATCTAGGTGGTTAGATTTTGTATCAATGGTTATAGGAAAATGTTCTCATTAAAATTTAGTTTACGTTTACAATTATACTTGTAAATCTTCATTGTAATTCTCGATATTTTCTACTTTTAATAAAACTAGCGGCTTTCTATAAAAAAAAGACTTATTTGCTAAAAATAAGTGTATAATGTTTTCTCTTTTATACTTTTAGGTGTATGTCGTTATATTTTTTTATTAAAAAATCTCCCCTGTCCCTTGCCCCCTATGTTCTCCTCCCCTACAAATGGCTAAAAGTCAACTGCCACGACTGACCAAACGAAAAATAACCGAATGCCACATCCAATCAAACAATCGACTATCACTGTCATAGGGATTTTTAAGGATTCAAAACCCTAAAATGAAATGTTTCATTTATATCATTTTTGGGTGTTCAATTGGTTACGAAAATATGGGGGTTTTCGTTGTGGGTGGTTGGTCTGTCACACATCGTTGGGTGTTTGACTGATGGTCGGCGGTGATAAAGAGATTAAAATTAAGGTTTTAAAATTTTTGAGTTTTTTTAAGATTTGAAAAAATAGTCTTTTCTGAAAAAAAAATATTTTTTATTTTAAATTAAAAAAATATCAAAATTATCAGTATGTGACAGGTGTCACCTAACGAAGATTTTTAACGATGGTTAACGTTTGGGCACCTAAAAGTGTAATGTTGGAAATATCATACACCTATTTTGAGCGAAAAATCTTTAAGCACCAAATCGTATTTTGAGATATAATTTAGGGACTTATTTTTGTATTAAGCCGTGAATTTTATTAAGGATTTTATTAATTTAAAAATAATTCAAAAACATGGATTAAGAGATAGAAAATGAACACAGTGAATAATGGTTCCAGGTACTCATGCAACAAAGTTGGAGTCAAAATCAAAGAAGGTGATCTAAAACACACCCACATGAGCGATGAGTCCAAAAACAAGCCTGGTTGGTTGTGAAAGTAGCATTTATGTGCCTCAGGCCTTCACTTCCCCAACTCGGTATTAACTCCCCCAACTCGGTATTAACTCCCACTCTTCCTTTCCGATGTTGTCTTCCGCTTCATTACTTCAACACCCTTTCCGGTAGATCCTTGTGGCTCAGTTTTCCCACGTTTAGGTAAGCCAACTCAATACCTGTTTGGGGACAGATTATATTTCACTATTTTTTTAGTGCGAGGTGATTATAAGATAATATATGTTTATAATTTTTTTTATTGTTGATATTATGCACATACTTTACAAATACAATTGTCTGAATTTAAAATTTAAAGAAAAATATTATTTTTTTAATCACTGAAATCATTTAATATGTTCGATGCTTTACAATTCTATTGTAATTTAAATAGGCCTACTGACATATCCTTGTAATGTTGGGAGGCTCAGTCAAGATTTGGTTTGACGAATCACCATTAATCATTGAATGTTTTGTTGTCGTTCGAAGTTCATTAAATGTTGATTGTTATTTGTTACATTTTTAGGTGTTTACTGTTAAAAAATTTCATGAAACGTGAAACATTTATATATTTTTATTTTGTAAAAGTAAAATATTATCTAAAAAAAGAAAAAAAATTAAAAAATCAACCTCGCATCATCCCCTCCCTGCCCCTGTTTTCTCTCCCTCCAATCACATCACCTTCTACGACGAAGGGTCACTATCGGACAAGTTTTGTTTGGCGTAGAATGAGAAACTCAATGGTGAATGTCATGTAGTGTATAAACATAAGGGGAGCCATTAGAATCGTCGAAAAGCAGTAAAGGAAAACATTGAATTCCACTTAACTTTCGTGGCGCTTTCCACGACGATAGGCGTAGTTTCAAGGTGGGTGGGCGATTGGTTTTGGTTGCGGCGGCGAGACAATTTTGATGGCATCAACAGTAACGACCACATATTGGCAGTGACTGATCGACAGTGGAGGAAACAAAATTTAGATTTTTTAAAATTATAATATAAAGTGTTTTTTCAATAATTTTTTTAAATTTTATATGCACGAATCATGTCAGTTAACAACCAATTTTAATGACGATTACAGTCCAAACATATAAAAATATAACGTTAGAAACTATTTTTAACGAAAAATTCTATAAGCACCAAAAGTCAATTTTTGGTATAGTTTTGTGTAAATGTTTGTATTAAGCCTAAATTTTTTTATCTAACTACATTTTTTTAATAAAGGTTTGATACACTTTTAAGTGCCTAAACTATGCTCTAAATTGACTTTTGGTGAATAAAGAATTTTTTGCTAAAAATATGTGTCTAACATTTTATCTGTTACACTTTTAGGTATTCACCGTTATATATATATATATATATATATTTTAAATTTTTTAATAATAAAAATATTATTTAAAAAAGAAAAATTAAAAAAAATAAACCCCCACCCCCTTCGTGATCTTCCTCCCCCGCCGCCATTTGTCGACCATCCTTCACCAGTCGCCCATGGCATGCACCGTTGTCACCCCTGAGTTCTCCATTGTCTCGCAACCAAACCCCGACCATCATCTTTCACCCATGTCAATCATCGTTTGCCAGAAAGCCGTTAGAAGTCGTGTTGTCCTCTCTTTCTCTAACCGCTGCAATCACCCATTTTTTATGGCAATCGTCACTTGAATCATGGGGCTTCAGCTGTTGGGTGTTCAGGTATTGGATGTCGTCGAGATTTCGGCCGATTGATGACGGTTGTGGTGACTATTAGTTGTGAGGGGATTGAAATTAAGGTTTTTCAGGATAGGATTTTTAATAATTTTAAAACAATTTGGGTTTTTTTTTATAAAAACTAATAATTTTAAGTTTTTTATTTAATTTTTTTAAAAATTTATATAGTTGGCATGTGTTAGATAACGACTAAATTTAACGTTCGTTAATGGTCCAGACACCTAAAGTGTAACATTGGAAATTTGAGACACCTATTTTTAGAGAAGAATTCTTTAGGCACCAAAAGTCAATTTAAAGTATAGTTTAGGCACTTATTAATCCTTTTATTAATCTGAGATAAGTAAGTATAAGGTAGTATTTGTTCAAATATATCTTTTAATTATTTGACATTAAACGCTCACATCATGACATTATAGTGTTCGAATCCAAAACCTCAAAGAATAACAATAATTCTTTTATGACAAAGATCGTTTGGTTCGTTCATATAATTACATATTTAAGTTAAAATTTTGTAATTTTTAATCTTAACCTTTTAGTTTCGCAAGTACAATAAATATTGTTTTACAATTTGTATATATTAAAGCTTTTGGTAATTTTATAACTTCTTTATACTCTACAATTTATAATATTTTATGTAAAGTTTTAAAATTTGACATTTTGTTAGTATGCTACGTTGTTCACTTGATCACGATCAACTTTGTATGCCTACTTGGGTATTGAGCATTTACCTGTAAAAATGGAATTCCTTAGAATGTATAGCTGCAACTTCGTAAAATGGAATCGGGTAACTTAAATATAAAGAGATTATAAAATTATAATTGAAATATTTAATTTGATAAAAATAATTGAAATATTTAATTTAAAAATGATATAATTTAAATGCTTAGTATTCAAGTAGACTGATGTAAGTAACGTTTTAACTTCTTTAATATATCTAGAAGGATATCCAAAAACGAACTTGTGCTGAAAATGAAAACGAAGAATAAACAATATATATAGCATAGAAAAAGTACATAATAGGGAAAGAAATTGAACTCCAAGGAGCGCAAAAAACTATACATATTTTGGGCAGCATTACATTTTACATTGTTGGAGATTAATTTAAATTTATTGTATTTAATTAAAATTATATGATAATTTTATTATTTAAAAATAATTTATAAGTTTATTTAATTTATTAAATGATAATTAATCGATAAAATATCTTAATAAATAGTTTTTTGTTGATAAATAATATAACCATAAATAAATTATATGTTTTACTTGTTTTTCAGTAGTCTAGATTGAGTATCTATATAAATTTTTTATATTGTATTGATAGCATGCATATATACTAGTAGATGTAACTGTTTAAATTTAAGATTTCTAGAATAATATATATATATTATTTTTTTCATTTAAGCCACATGATAAATTCTATGTTTTATTCTTTAAAATCAAGTGAGTTGAAGATAGACGTAGATAAAGAAAAAAAATTATAAATTCCCACATGTAAACATTATAAACTTATTGCGAGAGAAGTTTATAGTTTTATTTTTGTATAAATTATAAATTTATTTTTGTATAAATTATAAATCCAATAGAACGATATTTTTATTGTTTTGTGATTGTAGAAATAGACTATATGAGTTAAATATTAAATAAAAGTAATTTTTATTTTTTTCATTTATCAATTTATTATTTTTTAACCAATAAATTTGCATACATACATATATATATATATATATATATATATATATATATATATATAATCGAAGACACAAAAAAAGACTGAAACCAAAGCAAAGCTTGTTAAGCCAAATTAAGTATCGATGCTTTGGTGCTCCGATCCTTGCCAGGCCCAAACAATGTCCTTCAACGAAGGCTTGAGTTCTTGCTTACAAAACTTCTTATATTCCAACGTATCCCCAGACGTTTTGGTCATCTCCACCACATAAAAAGAAGGCGTAACCTCGAATATCTCAGCATCAATGGCCAGCAATCCCTTCCTCCCTTCCTTGACGCCCTGCAATTTTACCTTCCCATCTTTGTTCATTATCCGAAAACACTCGCTCTGAGCTATTTCTTCGAACTTGGAAACGATATCGGTAGCCGGTTTTTTTGTCGTGAATCGAGAGCAATCCCTTTGATCCAAATCTTCCTCGAACAAACCCGATAGGTCAAAATCTTGTGAGAGCGCAATGAGATCGAAAGCATTGAAGAAACTTGGTGTCACAATGCACCCTTGTGTCTTACCTGGATGGAAAAAACTTTAACAAACTTTGTGAGCCCATATTAGTCTTTATAATAAAGTATAATATCAAAAATTACTTTAAATATTTGATTAAATAGTTATTTTGGTTCATATTTTTTTAGAGTATTTTAGTACTAATGTTTCATTTCAGGGTAAAAGAGACATAATGTTTGATTAAATAATCATTTTAGTCTTTTTTTAGCTTTTTGACCTTCAAAATTCTATTTTAGGATAAAAACACCAAAAGAAAATAATATAAGTTAAAGTGATAATTTAAACCCTACCGTTACAGAAACTAAAAACAAAGAGATTGGTTTAAACCCTACCGTCGCCATCATCCTCGTTTCCTGATGGCAAAGAGGACCAGTCATCGAACGCCGCATGAACGTCTTCGATGATCGAGTCGTTATTACGATCCCGATCGGGTGTTGAGGGTGGGGTGTCGATATGTTTATACCCTTTCTTGTACCAACTATTTTCCATGAGTTTGGCCACCGTGATTCGATGACTAGGGTTAGGATCAAGAATCTTGGAAAGAAGCTTACGAACCTCAGGCGGGAACCATTGGGGGCATCTAAATTCACCTTTGCTTATCTTTTTATACAACTCCATCAAATTTTCATCGTGAAATGGAAGAAAACCAGCCAACAAAACATAAAGAATCACCCCACAAGACCAAATATCAACTTTGGCCCCATCGTAGCCTTTCATGTCGATAACTTCAGGAGCAACATAAGCCGGTGTTCCACATGTTGTATGAAGAAGGCCATCTTGTCTCCTCGATTCCCTCAAAGCACTCAATCCAAAATCGGAAACTTTAAGTTTCCCATTTTCATCGACAAGCAGATTCTCAGGCTTCAAATCGCGGTGATAAACGCCTCGGCTATGGCAATAATCGACAGCCGCGATTAACTGTTGGAAATAAAGTCGGGCATCGTCTTCTCTGAGCTTACCTTTGGCGACTTTACCGAAAAGCTCTCCGCCTTTAACGTATTCCATTACAAAATATATCTTCGACTTGCTCGCCATTACCTCGTACAAACGAACGACGTTGGGATGTTTTACGAGTCGCATAACGGAGATTTCACGTTTTATTTGGTCGATCAAACCGCCTTTCATTATCTTCTCTTTGTCGATGATTTTAATGGCGCAGCTTTGGCCTGTTTTGGTGTTTCTTGCGTAGTAAACCTTGGCAAATGTTCCTTGTCCGAGTAATCTCCCGAGCTCGAACTTTTCCATTACAACTCTCCCTTTCTTCTCCATGATTGTTAAATGAGAAAACTGATGCTGAAGCTTCTGCAAAAGGTTCAACAATGGAGACTAGTTTTTTCCTAACAAAGGAGGAGAGAAAGCCACAGGCGGTAGCTGATTTCAAGATTCACCATGCATGCCATTTGACATTAACCATGGCTACAAATAATGCTTTCTTTTGAAAAATGGCATAAATTCTGGTTTATTCTTTGTTGCATAACTACAAAAGGCTATACAAATCCATGAATCTTCCACCTCCCATAAAATAAACCAGTCAAAATACCAAACATGTTACCAAAATAGTAGAGATTTCATGAATCTATCTTCAAGGATTGGATGTGGTCTATTCCTGTATATAGTGATTAACTAGTTTTAGAGTTTTGATATTTTGAATGATCGGACGGTTAATAATTATTTTAGTGTAAACAGATCGTTATGTATGGACTTTGTGGAAAATCCCAATTTAATCTAGCTGTATGTAATGGCCAAATGCTTTCTATTAGCCCAAGTGTTATATGTAACTTGGGGATTAGTCCCTGTATATTAATTTGATTATTTTTAGTTATATAATCTTAAAATTTTCGTCCTAACCTAAACAATAACCTTTGAATTTATGGGTAAAGTATACAGATGATCATAGACTATAAGATAATGCTTTGTTGACTCTCTCGACTATTAAAAGATGCAAAATGATCCTTTGACCGTAGAGTGTTGCTTTGTTGAGTCCCTCGACTATTAAAAATTATAAAATGGTCACCCGACTATTTATTATGTTCCAAACTCATTATTTTTTGTTAAAAAATTGACGACAATTTAAGCTGAACATTCATATGTTAACTACGATATGATAAAATTTGATCTTATAATCTCAAATGATTATCATATCTTAGTCATCATGTTAACGTCTAGCTCAGGCGACAATCAATTTTTTAATGGAAAATGAGAAGTTTTGAACATAATAAATAGTCTAGTAACCATTTTATATATTTTAATAGTTTAGGGACTCAATAAAGTAATATTCTATAATCGGAAGATCATTTTATAACTTTTAATAATTGAGAGACTTAATAAAATAATACTTTGTAGCTAGGTGACCATTTGTATACTTTCCTCTAAATTTATTATGTATTTTTCTTGTTTAACAGAGAACATTATTTATAAATTAAACTCTTGTGCTTTCATCTCTAATGACCGAACTTAATTCTTCTGTCCCTTAATCCTTCCTCTTAACATGCCTCACGAATAGTTTCTCGTCATGTGTATTAAAAAAACTAAATTAACATATAACAACAAATCGTTAATTTTTTTCACCTTTTTCTTTTGTCGTTATTTACATATTATTTATTTATTTATTTATTTAATCATTTATTTATTCTTCACGAAAAAAACTAACAAAATACTATTTTTAAAGCAAAAACATATATGAACTATTTATTTCTTCTTCATGAAAAAAGAGAAAATAATTATTTTAAAAAGAAATAAATAAATTAAAATTTTGATTAAATTATCATATAAAGTAAAATGTTAGTGGAAAACGAGTCATTCGGATTAGTTTGGGTCTAAACATTTTAAGGTTAGATTGATTTGGATCGGATCGGATCGGGTCGGATTGGGTTTAATTTGAGTCTATGGTAAGTTAGGTCTAGTCGAATATCAAGTCGAGTTAATATCAAATCGAATTAATTTTGGGCCAGGTTAATATTGAATTGATTGATTTTTGGTATTGGTTGATTTGTGAGTCGGATTGATATCAAATCATTTTGTTGTTGGTTCGGGTCAATACCAAATTAGTTGATTTTTAGGTCGGGTAAACCTTGGATCTTAGGGTTAATTCTGGTTGAGTTGGGTATGAGTCTAATCAAATTTATATAATTATTGATATATTCTTAAAAAAAACATGTATTTTTGTTTATAAATCTTGTCATTTAAAGTTAATTTCATTCGAATTCAATCATCATTTAGCGATTATATGATTTATTTAGTAAAAATATATAAATTTTATCATTAATTAAAACTTTTAACCAAATTTATCTAAGGGGAATGAGAATTGTGTAAATTAATTAATAATAAAATTTATAATTAAAAATTGTATTTTTCACTAATTAAATCACATTATAAATTTTTTGGATAAGATCAATACGAAAAAGATCACATACTTTTGCACATCTTATAGATCAGGTTCAAGTTAAATTATCATCGCTAAATGATGATTGAATTCGAATGAAATTGAGCATAAATGATAAGATTTATAAAAAAAATATTTTTTACAATAATATATCAACAATTATACATATAATCTATTAGACTCATACCCAACTCTATCCTTATTAATCCGAAGATCCAAGGTTTACCTGACCTAAATATGAATTGGTTCGGTATTGACCCGACCCATAAACAAAATGATTCAATATTGAACCCAACTAAAAAATCAACCAACGTGTTATTGACTGAAACCAAAAATTAATCAATCTAATATTGACTCGACCTAAAATTAACTCGATCTGATATTGACCGACCTCATATTCAACTAGACCTAACTTATCATAGACCCAAACTAAACTTAATTCGACATGAATCAACCTAACTTGAAAGTGATCTAACCCGATCCTACCCAAATCAACTTAACCTGAAAGTTTTTCGACCTAAGCCCAATTCGAATGACTCGACTGCCACCTCTATGCTCAGTAAGAATTTTTCAAATCTTTTACATTATTTGGTAAATTTAATCAGAATTTTAATTTATTTATTTCTTTTTAAAGTAATTATTTTACCTTTTTTAAGTATAAATAAATAATATTTTGCTTTCAAAATAATATATCTTTTATGAAGAATAAATAAATAAATAAACAAATAAACAAAATTAATATTATGTAATAACAGTGGAAGAAAAACTGCGAAAAAGAAAGACTTAACGGCGTTGTTATTTGTTAACTTAATTTATTTTAGTACACGTGACGAGGAACTATTCGTAGGGCATGTAAAGGGGTAAAATTAAGGGACAGAAGAATTGCGTTCAATTAGGATGATGTAGTGAAGGTGTGAGCGGTTAATATTCTCCTAGGAATGAATGCTTTCCACAACAATGTTCGATCTCTCTACAAAATGATTATCATATAGCATAGTATTCTGTCTCTTCCAGATATTCCAACACACAATAGCAAAATGATTATTCCAATCCTGATTAAAAATGGAGAAATTTCCTTTTTCTGTAAATTCATTTCCAATCATTCATAGAAAGGAAGTTCAAAGAAGTGCGTGATTTTTGTTTGCTTCACTACCTGCAACCAAATCCTTCTAACAGCAATACACTCACGTAGAACATGTTCTACATCTTCCCCTCCTCGATCAAATAGAACATTGCAAATTATTCGTCAGGTGCCTCCTAACTCTTCCAGAATTTATTAGGAGCTTTCTGTGATGAACCAACCATAAGAAGACTTCAATTCTTTGCGATAGATTGAGTTTTCAAATGATGTTCTAACAGCTATTAGTCCTGCATTACTCGCTGCAGATTAAAGCTTTATATACTGATTTCACCGAGAACCTTCTATTCGACTTCCGTCTCCAGCCAGGAGTATCACTGCCAAGCTCATTTTGTGGTGAATTAACAGCTGCAACTTTCCTTAGCTAATCTAGGAAGTAGCCGTTTAAGAGTTTCTCAGTTCCAATATCCGGATTGAATGATCATTGAAGCTGTCTTGATAGAGTTTCTCAGTTCAACAGTGCAACATCTTCATCTCGGTTCTTGTATTGTATGTGTAAAAGGATGGAAAACATGCCTTGGTGAGTTGCTTTTCTTTGCAGTAATCGGGTGGCGTCCAGACTGTTCATTTCTACCACGAGTTGAGTAATTCCTACATTTCAGGCACACGACATTCTAACGTATGCCCCCCCCCCCCCCCAAATTACGGAGCATACTCCAATATACGATAAATTCCATGACCCATTTTCGGGTATGATCCCTTATAACTGCTCGCATCTGTATTGGCTTTACACCAACCTTCAGGGGAATGAGTCCACCGGATCAAAGCCTCATCATTTGCTTGCTGAGTTATTATGTGGCTTACAGAGTACTGCTTGGATTGCATTCGAGCTCAATGTTTAGAGTTTGCGGCTTCTTAATTTTCGAAATTGTACCAGATTCTATTCCTCCATTGGTGAGTCAAAGGCCACTGCATTTCTATTGAGCCAAAGGTTCCAAAGGATTTTACCAGACTGTAGGTCTCATTCATGTGTATTTTTTACGGATTGTTCTGGATTGGTCAGGTTAACTAGTATCCAGTTCCATGGAGAGAAACTCATTAAGTTTGTCCATAATTTTTACGAGCGATGACCATATTACCATTGCTTGTGGACACCAACGCAGCACATGATTTGCATCTTCCGGAGCTGTTGTACAGATAAGACATCTATAATCAAGTGAGAAGTGGCGACGCACTCGTTCTGCATCTGTCATTATTATTATTATTATTATTTTGGGTACAAACAAGCCACATGAAGATTTTCACCCATTGTAATTGTGTATGTTCTTCCATAGTGTCTCGTTTCGTTCCACCTTTGGTCCACATCAGATTCTATCTGCAGATTTGATGGTCGGCTCTTTCCTTCCAACCAGATGAATGAGCGGGCTGGTCCTTTGGTTGCTGCCACTCGTAACAATATGTTTATGGGGAGCAGATGCAGGATTTTATTCCACTTCCAGTTGCCTATATTATCGACCATCCCTGCTACTTTTTCGGATCCTACTTTAGGCAGTAGATGAGTGTCAACTTATGAAATTAAAGGATCAATACCGTCAATCCAATGGTCGCGCCAAAAGTCAATTGCTTGTCCGTTGTCTATGCTCCAAGTGACTTAACAATACTAATCCCGTTTCATAGTTTAGAGCAGTTGCTATTATTAATCCTATCCGGACTCTTTCCATGCCATTTGTATTTTGCTCGAAGGAACCGAACCTATAATGCTTCTTTTTTGCGATTATATTAAAGCAATCTTCAATAGGAATGCTTCGTTTTGTATATGCATTTTCTGAAAGCCAGTCTTCCTTGTGAGATTAAAAAAGCCAGTCTTCCTTGTGAGATTAACTTACACAACTCATTCCATCTAACCAAGTGAACCTCTTCTTTCTGTCAATATACCCAAACAAATCTCTTCATTGAACTTTCTAGTTCCATACATTTTAATTTATTATTATTTAAAATTTATTATTAATAAATATTTGAGAAAATGTATTTTAAAAATTTCAACCAATTACATTTTAAATATATATTTTATAAAATTTAAAAATTTAAAATATTTAGAATAATTGTAACCAAAGTTTAAAAGAATTAACTACCAAAATTAAATAAGTAAAACTTTATCTGGGAAGTATTTTCCCGTAATCTATTTCTCAACCATATTTTTCTTCTTAGTTTAAAATTCGACCGAGCAGGTAATTTGAACTAACGGGCTGACCAACTAAATTTATATGATGTGAGCTAAATAATATGTAAATTTATTCAGATATTTCTGTTAAATAATTATATTTTTATTATTTAAGTCAATAAGTCATTCGTACAAAGATTAAAATCTCACACATGTATACTTTAATAAAAACATACAATGTAGCTTTTCTGTAAACGTATTACTCTCCTAAAATATTTGATATCCCTTTAGATTAAATTTGTTCTAACTGATTTGATAAAATTTATCTTATTATAAATTATATAATGAAAATGATTATAACACAAAATAATAATTAAATCATTTATTTTTAACAAAGACCTATGACCATGTTTCATTTTTATAAACAATTATAATGTCATTGAGACGGTAAAATTTACTCTTTAATCTAACTATGATTTTATATCTATAAAAGCATCTACATAATGTATGAGTCACATACTGTAGACATCAATTTTTTTTTATTCTATTTTAAAAATTTATTATTATTATTATTATTATTATAATAATAATTATTATTATTATTAATATATATTATTTATTAATATTACAAAACCCAAATCGAGGCCCAACAGACTGGCCCAAACAAAACAAAAAAACCCTAAAACCCATTTAGGGTTTATATCTCAGCTACCGCCGCTTTGCTTCTCCACCGTTGGATCTAGCATTGATCCAACGGTCCAGATGGCGCCAGACGAAACCCTAGGGTTATGATACCCTAGGGACTACACCAGCTGCCGCCGCTCCACGTTGCTCCAGCCGCTGCCACGCCCCAACCGAAGGCTCCAGAAGTTCCAACACCAGCCGTCCACGTTATGGCCATGGGGTGAGTCACCACTGGGAGTCCGGTGACTCACCAGACTCCACTCTTTTACCCGGTCCAATGGCCACACCGGTGATGGCTATAAAGCCATCACCCCATCTGCAGAAGAAAGAAAACGGACCCAGAGAGACAAAAAACCGAGAGCAAAGATACAAAAATAGAGACCAAATCACAACAAACAGCAACAAAAAAACAAAAGAAAAGGGAGGAGAAAGGCTTACCGAGGAAGCTACGACCACCGAACCTTTTCAAACGTCACAAAAAAACCTTCGAAAACCGAAGGTATATTTCTTAGATTTGCTCCGATTGGGAGCCGTTTAAAAGAAAAGACCATCGGAACCGTCATTAGGACGGTCCGATCTACGTTTTAGTGTAAAAAAAATTATTTCGGCCACCGAAGGCGGTGGCCGGCGGCAGGGTCAACACCGGCGAGTTGCTGCCGGCCGGAGAGCTTCTCTCTGTTTTAGAGAGAAGCGAGAGAATTTTTCTCTCTCTCAGAGAAGAGAGAGAGAGGGAAGAGATGAGAAATGAAGCTGGCCCTTCAGGCCAGCCGATTTTGGCTTTAAATAGCCCTTCCCGAACGACGCCGTTTCGGGGAGGGCTATTTATGTAATTAAATAATTGTTAAATCCCGTCCGCCATCCCTTGAATTTGTAATCCTTACATTTTAGTCACTAAATCGAGTTTATAATTCTTTTAATTCAGATCTTTAATTTTAATTTTATTTATTTTAGTCCTTTGTATTAAAATAATATATTTAGGGTAAATAGCAGATTTAGTCCTATAATTTTAATAATTAATATTTTAATCTGAATAGTATGTTTTAATTTATTTTATTTTAATATCCAAATTTTATATAATTTTATTTTAGTCACTAAATTAATAAATAAAAAAATAACATGTTTAATCCCTATAATTTTGATTAATTATGAATTAGATATTTAATTTTAATTTTACTATAATTTAGTCACTAATTTTAAATCTTTTCATTTATTTTATTGCTTTTAAATATATAGTTCTAATTGTATTTTTATTTTTTTTATTTTTTCTTGTTTATATATTTAAATATTTTTATTATTATTATGTAGTCATAAATATATATATAATAATAAATAATAATTTATATTTTTTTTAAAATAAATTATTTTAACATTTATTTGTCAATATCGAAGAAAAGGGCAGTCTTAATACAACTGGATGTCCTATTCTGGTATTTTAAAATTAAATATTATAAAAAAATTATTATTTAATTTTATTCAAATTAATATTTATTAATATCAAAGAAAAGAGCTGTCTTAAGGCACCTAGAAGTCCTTTTCCGATATTTTTAAATATTTTTTATATATTTTTGAAATAATAGGATTATAAATTAAATATATTTTGAATTAAATAATTTTTAATAATAGAGACAATTTATAATTAAAAAGTACCAATTTTTGGGCGTTGTAGGGGTGCTAATCCTTCCCTAAACGTAACCGACCACGAATACCTTTTTATTATTAAAAAGAATGAATTTTTGGTTATAAACGCAGATCAGTTCATTTTTTAATTGATGTTTTCTTAAAACTCTTTTAAAAAAATAATTTTTAGGTATTCGACCTACCTGATTCAAAAGGTCGATGGAGACTCCCAAATTATTTACAAAAACCATTTATTCACATCAATTTTCCCGCCAAATAAATATTTCGTGCCCGGACGAAAACCGGTTACGACATCTTGGCGACTCCGCTGGGGACGGTCAAACTTTAAAACCAATTATTAATTGTCTCTATCAACTAGAAAATTAAAAATTCATATATTTAATTTTTAATTCTTTCTTTTCAAAATTTATATATATATACTTATTATTTTCATAATATTTATATGTTATTTAATGCTTTATTTTCAAATATTAAATTTTTTTTATTTATTTGTTAGAGGTTTGAACATTTCTCCTCACACACAACACTTGCATTGCATAACATAAAGCTCTATAATTGAGTTTGTTCCTTTTAAGTGGGAGTGAAAGCGACGTCTTCGTGAGAATTTATTCTCCGTGTCAGACCTAGCAAGTAACTTTCGGGGTTCATATACTCTATGTCTTCGTGAGAATTTATTCTCCGTGTCAGTCATAGAGAAATGTGTCCCCTCGAATTAAACTCGATCCACTTTAGTCTGTGATGGACTAGGATTGAGGGTTAACAGCCCAAGGGGGCACTAACAAGGACAATTCGTGTACCTTTATTCTTAGAACTGAAACCTTACATATAATAAACCCTAGAAACTCTTCCGATCTGAAGCCATGCCGAAATTTTGTCCAAAATAGGTGTACACACAGGAGAAATGAATTCTAACTTTCCTTTTAATTTATTTATTCTCTTACTGATTAAATTACATGTAAATTTAAATTATTTAAATTATGAAAAAGCATGTTTAAATAAAAATATTTAGGTAGATATTATTTTTAAATTTCTTTATTATGTAAACTAATTCATTTCTTTTTGTGTGTTCTTTATTTTTTCTGTTTGCATAGCATCATACAGGATAAAAGGCATTGATCCTCGTGTTAATCGTCTCATTGAAAAGCCTTCATCCATGGATAAAAAGTGTTCAAATCAAATAATTCTAAACTCAGAAGTAAGACAGTGGGCTGAGGACTTACAAAGACAAGGAGGAGACAGTCTGCAAGATGATTATGTATCAGACTTGGCCAGTTATGCTCCAGTTTCGCTAAAAAGAAATGATATGCAAGATTTGCGAAGCATTTGGGAAAGTTGGGATTCAAACAAAAAATTGCAGTTTTATCAGACTTACGGAGACATCCCATATTTGCTCTATGTCGAAGTTGATGATGAATTACTCAGAGCCCTAATTCAATTCTGGAATCCAGGGTACAATTGCTTCACTCTCAATAAGGAGGACTTGGTCCCTACTATTGAAGAGTACACAACTTTGCTACATATAGAAGGGGCTTTGGAGAATCGAATCTATTCAAAGTCAATTAAAACTCAACCCTTTTGAGTTAAATTAGCAAAGATTGCCGGGGTACGAGAAGAATGGGTGGCATCCTGTACAAAACAAAAAGGTGAAAGCGAAGGCATTGCTTGGACCAACATTAAAGAACTTATTCAGAGTCATCCAGACACTAAAGTACGATTCGATCTATTTGCTCTGGGTATGTATGGTATGGTCATCTTCCCAAAAGTATTGGGATATATTGAAGCTGCAGTAGTAGATTTGTTTGAGCAACTACCAAAAAAGACTAATCCTGCTTCTGCAATTCTAGCAGAGACTTTCAGATCATTAAATGCTTGTAGAAAGCTAAGAGGTGGACGATTCTCAGGGTGTACCCAATTGTTATATGTTTGGATCCGTAGCCATTTCTGGAGGACAGAAAAGGTTTCATACAGGCGCTTTAATACGGATTACTCACCATTAAAAGAATTTCTGGAGCAAGAATGGCCGAAAGAAATTAAGAAAGATATGTGGATTAATGCCTTTCAAAATCTGCAAAGCAATGACATTGTTTGGCGAGCCCCATGGCAAATCCAAAGAGAATTCTTTTACAAATGTGGTGATTACAACTGGATAATGCTGCTCGGATTGTGGGGAGGAATTGGATATGCACCACTTCTGGTCATAAGACAGTATGAAGGTCGTCAATTTGTACCTGTCACCGCTGGATTACATTCATCTGAGTTCGCATTCCACAGCAAAAATTATAAAAGAAATATCATGGAAGCCTTTACAGCTTGGAAAACAACTTTTTGTATCCGAGCTAAAGCAGCAAAAGAAATGCTAACTCCTGATTATGAGGAATGGAGATCTATCAGGAAAAATGAAAATATTCCTCTACCAGATCAAAATGAGGATATCTCTATGGAAGATCGCATTAAGGTGGTCCCATCAGAGATTGAAATCCTGAGAGCTGAGTTTGAAGCAGAAAGAGAAGGCTGGTCGAGAGAATTAGAGCAAATGAGACGAGATAAAGCTATTTTGGGTGTTGATATTGACTTTCATTCATCACAATGTGCAATGTTGAGAGAAAAAAAAGAAAAAGTTGATGGTGAATTTAGAGCATTAAAGAAAAATTACCAAGAGTTATATAAATCCCGGAAAGCATCAGGAGCAAGCCAATCAACTGTACAGATGAGCAGAGAATTGAACATCGAGAAAAGTCGAGTTGAAGATCTGAAAGGAAAGAATAGTCGTATACTCAAAAGCCTTGAGAAAGGAAAGCAAAAAATGGAAGATTTTGAGGTTGACAGAAGAGAGCGAATTATAAAACACAAAGCTGAACACTGCGAAATCATGAATGAAATGCAAAGAGAAAGGGATCGAGCCAAAGATTTAGAAGAGATGAAAAATGACATCTTTGATAAATTTGAAGGTGAGAAAAATATCTTGTTCAAAGGATTTGAATCTGAAATGAACCAGTTGATTGCCGAACTTGAAGTCAGGGGCCAAAAGATTGAAGAGTTCAATATTGAAAAAGAAAAATGGGAGCTGGAAAGAAAGAATTTCAACACCAAACTTGAGGTAGAGCAAGAAGTGGCTAGCAATTGGATGCAAAGATGCAGAAACAAGAATGTTCAAATCCAGAAGATTAATCAAAGAATGCAAGAAGCACGAACAAAACTTGAAGAAGATCTGGATCAGTCTATAAAAAAAAACTCAGAGTTTAACGCTTACATTTTGCAACTTGAAGAATCATTATTTAAAGAAAAGGTTCGTCTAGGACCTAATGATCTCAAAGAAAGTAATGAGGAAAGTGCTTCACTGCGAAGACGCATTAGAGATCTTGAAAAAATTATGCACAATTGTCAAGTCAGAATCACTAAGTTGGAGCAAACTCTTGAAGGAACTAATGAACAATGGCAAAAGTCAACTGATTTCTATGTTGAAAGAAGTGAAGAAAGAAGTAATATGGTGTTTGAGGCCATGGTACAAATGAGCGAAGTTGCTAGATATGTTGGGGAACTAGCTGTTGAAGCTAAAATAATTGAGCATCACGTTGATCCAGTTTCTATGTTCAGAAAGAGGGTGTCATGGTTAATGAAAGAAATTATAGAGCTTAATAGGAAAGCTACGCCTTATCTGTAGTTATGAAATATTATAAAGAAACTTTTGTATGCCGATGAAAGTTGTTCTATGACAGTTAACTTTTTGGGATCAATACCTTTTTGCATACATGCATTTTGCATACATTCATTATTCATTTCATGATTTTCTTTATGGATATTTTTTTTATTTAAGATAAAATTCATTAATTAAAATTTGGAAAAAATAATATCAAAAGATTTTTCAATCGCAGTTATTCTGGCCAAAAGAGAAATACAACATCACGACGGTACTAGACAAGCTACTAAGAGAATTATGGAGGATAAAATACAACGTATTGAGGAACAACATAATAAATAACAAGCAGAAATGAGAATGAAGCTGGAGAAAATTGAAGCCAGTATTGCAAATTCACAAGACAGCATGATGCAGAAAATAGAAGACATGTTTAAAAGGCAGGCTATCATTGGAAAAATGCATGAAAATCTTGTATCTTTCGACCAAGAACCTATGTATCCTCTAGGTTTTCCACCAGAACCAATTTATCACTCTGGTACTACACCTATACAAATTAATGCTCGCACTTTAGCATTTCAAGAAGCCAAATCACATGAAAATCGACAAGTGGATCCTGCATCTTCAAGCAAATATCCACTTATATCTGATGTTAAAATAGGGGATTTTAATACTGAGCATTTAATCCCAGATTTGAATGAGCTGAATGAGAAAGAAAAAGTAAATGAAGATTTGACCAGACAGATCAAGAGCTTAGAAGAACGAATGAAATCCGTGGAAATAACTGAATCATTCTATGGGTTTGACGCTAGTGAGTTGAGTTTGGTTCCAGACTTAATCATCCCCATCAAGTTCAAAGTTCCCAAATTTGATAGATATGACGGTACTACATGCCCTTCATCTCACATTACTATGTTTTGTCGCAGAATGGCAGGATATGTGAAAGACGAGAAGTTGTTAATTCATTGCTTTCAAGATAGTTTGACAGGACCAGCTTTAAAATGGTATACTCAATTGACCAAATCCAACATTAGATCATGGAAAGATCTGGCTAAAGCATTCCTAGAGCAGTACCGCCACGTAACAGACATGGTCCCTAATAGATGGACTCTCCAAAATTTAGAGAAAAAGAATAACGAAACGTTCAGACAGTATGCCCAGAGATGGCGTGACACAGCAGCCCAAGTTCAACCACCTTTGTCAGAAAAAGAGGCCACAGTAATATTTGTCCATACATTGAAAGCTCCTTATTTAAATCATCTAATGGGGAATGCAACCAGAAATTTTGCAGATTTGGTCATTTCTGGAGAACTCATTGAAAATGTCTTGAAAAGTGGCAAAATTGAATCAAATGAGGGGTCTAGTTCCAAAAGACCTATGTACCAAAAAAAAGAGAATGAAGTCAACAATGCAAACTCTTACAACAAGGATTCATCGAAAAGTGTTACAATAACCCAGCCAAGGGTTAAGAAAGAGGAAATAAACACTAATCGAGCAGAGTCCAGAGGATCTCGAAAGGAAAATGAAAGGCTGTCTTTTACACCTTTACCAGTACCATATGCTGAGATCTATGATTCGCTGTTAAAAGCAGATGTCATACGGCCCTATCCTTTGGTTCCCATGCAACCACCATTCCCTCCATGGTATGATGTAAAGGCACACTGTGTTTATCATGAAGGAATTACGGGCCATTCTATTGATAACTGTTTGGCGTTCAAAAGGGTGGTTCAAAATTTGATCAACACTGGAAAGCTGGAATTCAATTCACCATCTACATCAAATCATCCATTGCCAAATCATGGAGATAAAAACATGAATGCAATTCAGGAAGAGAACAGAAAGAAAGCAAAAACGGACATTTCTGAAATTAAATCTCCTTTTGTTTGGATATTCCAACAACTCTCTTTAGCAGGTATAATTCCACAACAATTCAGGCCAAAGAAGAATGAAGGCAAGAATTATTGTGAATATCATCAAGAGAAGGGGCATGAAATTCAACTATGTCTTGAGTTTAGGGATTTGGTGCAAAAATTGATGAACAACAGAGAAATAGAATTCTTTGAAGAAGAACCAGGGAAAAAAGAAGATGATGTTTGCTCATCAGAGGATTCTAAACCTAGTCAAAGAATAAATGATCATGTGATCATTAATGTGAAATCATCTACGGTGATTCCTGCACCAATATAGCCGAAAGTAGTTATCACCACTCCTCTACCATTTCCATACAAAGATACCCGCATGGTACCTTGGAATTATACTACCAATGTTTCAATGGTAGGATGATCTGTTTCTCTAGAAAAAATGGAAGAGAAAATACAGAGTTTGGGTACAACATCGACATCTGAAGCAGTGAGTGAAATCGGTTTCTTTACAAGAAGTGGGAGATGTTACTCTCCCGAAACATCCAATGCCTCGGAACAAGTGAAAACAAAAGGAAAAACCATGGTAATACCCCAGAAGGTATTTGATGATGAATCCCCTCCAGCATTCAATGAGCCTGTGACAGAAAAACAAGCTCAAGAATTTTTGAAATTCCTGAAACATAGTGAGTATAGTGTGGTTGAACAACTACACAAACAACAAGCGAGAATTTCTATTCTTGATCTATTGATGAATTCAGAAGCACATAGAAATGCTTTGATGAAAATGCTCAATCAAACATTTATCTCTGAGGATATATCCCTCAATAAACTTGACAGAATTGTGGGACATATAGCCGCTGACAATTACATAACGTTCACGGATGATGAAATACCTGAAGGCGGAATGGGGTCAGTAAAAGCTTTGAATATCACGACACATTGTCATGGTCATCTGTTGCCAGGAGTATTGATTGACAATGGATCCGCTCTCAACTTGATGCCTCTAGTCACACTTCAAAGAATGCCTGTGGATAAATCACACATGAAGAGTTATCAGAATGTAGTACGAGCCTTTGATGGTACTCAAAAAGAGGTGCTTGTGAAAATGGAAATACTGTTGTTAATTGGACCAGTCGTGTACAATATTGACTTTGTGGTGATGGACATCCACCCTACATATAATTGTTTATTAGGAAGGCCATGGATTCATTCAACAGGAGCCGTTCCTTCTTCATTACATCAGAAATTGAAATTTGTTGTTGATGGACAACTAATATGCGTAGGAGCTGAAGAATAAATCATTGCGTCTATAACAAGTGATGTTCCATATATTGAAACCAATGATGATGCTCTTGAATGCTCTTTCCGAGCTCTTGAATTTGTAAATGCAACCTTTATTGCAGAAGGAAGCAAAATTCCATATCCCAGATTATCTGATTGTACCAAGATGACGGTACGACAAACTTTAGGCATCGGAGCTAAAACTGGGAAAGGTTTAGGAAAGAATCTTCAAGGGATTTCGGTTCCTGTAAGTATAAAGATGAAGAAAGATCGTTTTGGGCTTGGATTTAATCCCAATTTTCAGAAAAAGAACAAAGAGATGAAAAGAAGATGTGAAGACAGAAAGGCAAGGTTGAAAGGGAAAGAAATCCTTTGGGAACACATGTTTTTCCCACAGTTGAAGACCACATTCAGATCAGGTGGAACAATTAATGTAGAACAACAGCTTGTTGAAGCCTTTAAAGAAGAAAAGTTGACGAAAGATCAAAGCATAGTTGAAGAATATGAATTATTTTTATCAACATGATCATGAATGACAACAAGACTGGCAAATACTTGGATAGGATTCGCCTATGTTTTCCTGGAGAAACACTCAACAATTGGTCCACTGAAGACCTTCCTATAGTTTTTAATATTAACACAGAGTAATATTCAGAACTAATCTTTATGTTTATCTCAAAAGTATGAAAACTTTTTGCTATCTTGTAAAGAAAATTAGGTTAAATATAAGAAATTTTCTTTAAACTTTTCAGATGACAATCATTCTTTACATTTTCTTACATTTTTACATTTATTTATTTCATAAATTTACTATATTCTTTCGGAAATATGTCCGACTTAAATTTGCAGGTGTCACCATGTTAATAGCATGTTTATTCCTAAATTTAATCAAGCGATAAATTTAGAGTAACCCATATGTCTGGAAGAAATCAATGGGTGTGAGGATGAACTGGAATGTGATGTTCCTACTGAATTATTAAGACTGGTAGAAAAAGAAGATAAACAAATTCTACCTCATAAAGAAGAGATTGAAACTGTGAATCTGGGAACAGATGAAGAAATAAAAGAGGTGAAAATTGGTACTACTCTGACCATCCAGATAAAACAAGAATTGATAAATCTCCTTCAAGAGTTCAAGGATATCTTCGCCTGGTCTTATCAAGATATGCCTGGTTTGAGCACAGATATAGTAATGCACAAACTTCCAATCAATCCAGAATATAAACCGGTCCAACAAAAGCTCAGACGAATGAGGCCAGAAATGTTGTTGCAGATCAAAGAGGAAGTGATGAAACAGATCAATGCAGGTTTCCTACAGGTAGCTAAATACCCAGAATGGGTAGCCAATATTGTTCCCGTACTAAAGAAAAATGGAAAGTTCGAATGTGTGGATTACAAGATCTCAACAAAGCTAGTCCGAAAGATAGCTTTCCATTACCCCACATAGACACATTGGTAGACAATACTGCAGGACACGCATGGTTTTCATTCATGGATGGCTTTTCAGGATATAATCAGATAAAAATGAATCCTGAAGACATGGAAAAAACAACATTTGTAACCATGTGGGGCACATTCTGCTATAAAGTGATGCTATTTGGATTGAAAAATGCAGGGGCAACGTATCAAAGAGCCATGGTAACTTTGTTTCATGACATGATGCACAAAGAGATTGAAGTATACGTGGATGACATGATTGCCAAATCCCGAACTGAAGAAGAACATATTCAAAATTTGAGAAAGCTTTTCCAGAGATTGAGGAAGTATCAATTAAAGCTCAACCCCGCAAAATGCACTTTTGGGGTAACTTCCGGGAAACTTTTGGGATTTGTGGTCAGCAAAAAAGGAATCGAGATTGACCCAGATAAAGTAAAAGCAATTCAAGATCTTCCACCACCCAATACAAAAAAAGAAGTTCGAGGCTTTTTGGGAAGATTAAATTATATATCTCGGTTCATTTCTCAATTAACTGACAAATGTGATCCAGTGTTCAAATTACTTCGAAAGAACAATCCTGAAGTCTAGAATGAAGAATGTCAAGAAAATTTGGATATTATTAAGAAATATTTATCCAATGCCCCAATTTTAGTATCACCAATGCCTAATAGACCATTAATTCTCTTCTTGACGGTCTTTGAAAATTCAATGGGATGTGTATTGGGACAGCATGATGAATCTGGAAGGAAAGAAAAAGCTATTTATTATCTGAGTAAGAAATTTACTGATTGTGAAATTCGATATCCACCAATACAAAAATTATGTTGTGCCTTGGTGTGGACTACTCAAAGACTCAGACAATATATGTTATACCATACTACTTGGTTGATATCAAAACTTGATCCTTTGAAATTCTTAATGGAATCACCAGCTTTGACAGGCAGAATGGCTAGATGGCAGATGTTATTATCTGAGTTTGATATTGTATATGTCAACCAAAAAGCGATAAAAGGAAGTGTTATAGCTGATTTTCTGGCCAGTCGTGTATCAAATGATTATCAGCCTTTGAGTTTCAATTTTCCCGATGAAGATTTGTTGTGCATATCCATGAATAAAGAAGTCAGAACAAATGATGCATATGCATCTTGGAAGCTTTACTTTGACGGAGCATCCAATGCTTTGGGACGAGGAATCGGGGCAGTGTTAATTTCTCCAGAAATATTTATATCCTTTACAAGTAGACTGGAGTTCTTTTGCACCAATAACATGGTGGAATACGAAGCTTGTGTCATGGGATTGAAAGCAGCTATAGAAAGAAAAATCAAATATCTCAAAATATATGGAGATTCATCGTTAGTGGTGTATCAATTGCGAGGAGAATGGGAAACAAAAGATCCCAAATTGTTGGAATACCGAAATTTTACCCCGAATTAGTGAAATAATTGAGAGAGTACCTTCAATTATCTCCCTCAAGAAGAAAATCAAATGGCAGATGCTTTGGCTACATTAGCTGCTATGTTTCAGGCAACTAAGAAGGTTGATATGATGCCAATCAAAATGCAAGTATACGAAATTCATGCACATTGTTATAGTGTGGAAGAAGAGGTAGATGGTAAACCATGGTATCATGATATTCTGCAATATATCAAAAATCAAAGTTATCCACAAAATGCATCTGAAATTGATAAAAGAACCTTGAGAAGAATGGCTGCTGGATATTATCTTGATGGAGAGATTATGTATAGAAGAAGCAATGATCAAATGCTATTGAGATGTTTAAATACTAGCGAAGCTAGAAGCATCATTGAAGAAGTACACAGTGGAATATGTGGAACACATGCAAATGGTCTTTCCATGGCCAGAAAAATAATGAGATATGGATACTATTGGGCTACCATGCACACAGATTGCATTGATTATGCAAGGAAATGTCATAAATGCCAGATATATGCAGACAAGATTCATGTACCCCCATCTCCTTTACATGTAATGACAGCACCCTGGCCATTTTCTATGTGAGGAATAGATGTCATTGGTGCAATCACACCAAAAGCATCGAATGGACATTGTTTCATCCTTGTGGCAATTGATTATTTTACCAAATGGGTTGAAGCTGCTTCATATGCCAATATTAAGAGGTCCACAGTCTGCAAATTCATAAAGAAAGAGATAGTTTGCCGGTATGGCCTACCAGAAAGGATCATTACGGATAATGCTCTGAACCTGAACAACAAAATGATGACTGAACTTTGTGCACAGTTTAAGATCAAACATGCAAACTCAGTGGCATATCGTCCAAAGATTAATGGGGCAGTTGAAGCAGCAAATAAGAACATCAAGAGAATCATTACAAAGACCACTGAAACTTACAAAGATTGGCACGAGAAGTTACCTTTTGCTCTATACGCATACCGAACTACTGTTGGAACATCTACTGGGGCAATGCCTTTTTCTTTAGTCTATGGGATGGAAGCAGTCTTACCAATTGAAGTTGAGATTCCATCGCTTCGAATTTTGAGAGAAACAAAATTGGATGAATCTGAATGGATCCAAGCTAGATTTGATCAATTGAACCTTATTGAGGAGAAAAGATTGAAAGCTATTTGCCATGGACAGATGTATCAGAAACGGATGATGAAGTCTCATGACAAAAAAGTACATCCAAGAGAATTCCAAGAGGGTGATCTAGTACTAAAAAAAATTTGCCTATACATAAAGATTTCCGTGGGAAATGGATGCCTAATTGGGAAGGGCCATACGT
This sequence comes from Hibiscus syriacus, assembly GCF_006381635.1. NCBI lineage: Eukaryota > Viridiplantae > Streptophyta > Magnoliopsida > Malvales > Malvaceae > Hibiscus > Hibiscus syriacus. The sequence goes on along the minus strand of NW_024062800.1, from coordinate 5,900,255 downwards.
TGTGAAAAAGGCCTTTTCCGGAGGAGCGTTGATCTTGGCAGAAATGGATGGAAAAATTCTGAGAAATCTAATAAACTCGGATTCTGTCAATAAATATTATGCTTGAAGAGAAAAAAAAGAAAGAAAAAAAAAGAAAGAAAAGAAAAGAAAAGAAAAAAGAAAAAATGGGGTCAAGGTGAAAACCCGCAAAGGGCATCTTGTAACCAAATGAAGGATTTGAGTTGAAAACCTGAAAGGGCGGCTCAAATGCATGTTGATATTAGGCATCTGGCAATTGAACTCTCTTAAGATTTTGACAGTTTAAGAGAAACTTCACATCTACAAGCATTTTGACAACGTTTGAGATCTTCCAGACAAAAGCTTACATCATTACTCTAAATTGTGTCAATTTGATTAATTTAGAAATACTTATGCTAACAATTTGTTGAATCATTTGAATTTTTATCATTCTTATGCTTGTCATAACTTTGAATACAATTCTATCTATTTCAAGTTCAATTTATTTGAGATTCAATTTATTTGAGATTCAATTTATTTTCGAAAATTCAATTTATTCTTTTATGGATTAACATAATTTTGAAATAAGTTAAAGATTTCTGAATATCACTTTATGTTAATACTTTTAAAGGCATGGAATACAATGATTCAAAAAGAATGGGGTATATTGGAGCAGTAGAAAAGATAGTTCGTTGTAGCAATCATTACAAGTAAATACACCAACAAAAATCTAGTTCATCATGATGATGTTTATTGCTTCCATTAAGATTGTTACACGGGATGCTACCGACAACAAGGTCGAATTCGACAAATCTACTCATCAATTGCTCCAACCGATCATCATTCAGTTCTTGCACATCTGTTTTCAAAAGTATGCCAAGACAGTAAAAGGCAACTTCTGCATCATTGATCCCAGAGAAAAGAGACAGGACATTGATACCACCATGGAACATGTCTCTATACAGATCATTGTATTTGGTTTTTAGGGAAACCTAGAAGCATTTCCACCTCATCAGATCCAAGTGGAGCAACTTTATTCCTTCCAACCCATACTAGATTCCATTTTCAGCACTCATCAAGAACATACTTCTGGACACTCAAATGTGACTCATTGTCATAAGCTTCAAGAGCCTTACAGATCATTTCTGTCAATTTGGCACTTCCTGTACATGTTTATAAACAGTTCAACTTTGTTCTTGGATCCCAGGAAGGCCATCATTTCTTTGTCAATGGAAAAGCATCAGCACATGGAGGAAGCAGAATAAGAAAAAATCTGTTCTTAATTGGCAGAATTATGAATATAGCCCTTTTCAGTGTAGTAGCATGAAAATGCTTCGAATCTACAAATTCTGGCTCTACATTGAATAAGTACTGTGATATCCCAGTCCAAACATTAACTGGAACAAATGCCATATGCTAATAGCATCTTCTGGAAGTGTTCTTTGAGTTATCTGATCTGGTTTGGTAAAGTCAATCATTGAATTTGGAAGAGGAATGTGCTCATAGCATCTTCTGGAAGTGTTCTTTGAGTTATCTGATCTGGTTTGGTAAAATCAATCATTGAATTTGGAAGAGGAATGTGCTCATAGCATCTTCTGGAAGTGTTCTTTGAGTTATCTGATCTGGTTTGGTATGAACCACAGAACCAGTTATTGAATTTGGAAGAGGAATGTGCTAATAGCATCTTCTGGAAGTGTTCTTTGAGTTCTCTGATTTGGTTTGATATAAAACCCAGAAACAATCATTGGAATTAAAAGATGAATTGCATGATCGTCTTCATTAAGAAGTTTCTTTTAAAGCTTCTTTTGCTTATTCCTTTCCCAAAAATCATAGCCCAAGTTTCGCCTTTTCTTGTAATTGGGATCATTGCATAATGGCTTCCCATCATTTACCGGAAGAAATGTGTCAGTAACCTTAGCCATTTGAGCAGCACATATAAAATTTGTCAATTTTGCAATTGATGAATCTGGACCACATCTCTCCATGGCTATTGAAGCTTCAGCCTCTGAGAATCCCATTTTTGTCAAGTATAACAGTTTATTCTCCTCATCAGAATCAGAATTCAAGATTTCTCGGTATTAAAAGAACTATCGATATCTGTGAAATCATCTTGAAAGATCACTTCATAATCAGATGAGTTGTTATCAGAATTAATATGTTGCATGAATGCAAGCTTTTCAAGAGCCTATACTATTGAGTTTTATTCTCAAGAGGTTTTGTGACATTATATCTACATCTACATTTGTCAAAGATGATAGATTCTCTGATTTGAAGAAGAAAGATTTATTGGGTTTCTACAACTGAAGAAATATTCAGTTCACCAATCTGAAATCAAATAACTTAACAATCATGCATCATATTTAGGCATTTGCAAAAATAGGTGCATTTTCATTCATTCTCATCCATGTTGAATTTTGACAGGAATTTCAAAGATTTTAGCAAAGATTCAAATCCATCATTTGATGGATCAGTATTTTTCATAATGAGAAGAACTCGTCATCTAAAGAAGGAAGAAGAAGTTCATAATGAGAAGAATTTGTTCAACCTTTTGTTTGAATTCATTATTTGATGGATTAACATTGCTAGGTAGAGTTCATAATGAGAAGAACTCGTCATCATAATGAGAAGAATTTGGTCAACCTTTTGCTTAAATCCATCACTTGATGGATCAGCTTTTCCAGAGAAAGTTCATAATGAGAAGAACTCATATGAAGAAGGAAGAAAAAGTTCATAATGAGAAGAATTTGTTTAACCTTTTGTTTGAATTCATCATTTGATGGATTAAAATTTCCAGGTAGAGTTCATAATGAGAAGAACTCATTACTTGAAAGAGGAAGAAGAAATTCATAATGAGAAGAATTTGTTCAACCTTATGCTCAAATCCATCACTTGATGGATCAGCTTTTCCAGTTCGAGTTCATAATGAGAAGAATTCATCTGAAGAAGGAAGAAAAAGTTCATAATGAGAAGAACTTGTTTAACCTTTTGTTCAAATTCATCACTTGATGGATCAACATTTCCAGAGAAAGTTCGTAATAAGAAGAACTTATTTGAAGAGGAAGAAGAAGTTCACAATGAGAAGAGCTTGTTCAACCTTTTGCATAATTCTATCACAGAAGCAGATAGATTAGCATAAACCTTTCCAGAGAAAGTTCATAATAAGAAGAACTCATCTGAAAAAGAAAGAAGAAGTTCAAAATAAGAAGAACTTATTCAACCTTTGAATGACTCTATCACAGAAGGAAATAGGTCAACATCATCCCCAGCGGAAAAGTTCATAATGAGAAGAGCTAATCCCAAGGAAGAATTATTTCAACATTCCCATCATAATCAAGGGAAGCCAAATGAAAAAAATTATTGTCTTTTTCGTCTTTGCTCTATTCTTGTTAACACAAGGATGAGCAAAGAAGGGCAGCTGTAGACATCAATTTTTTTTATTTTATTTTATTCTATTTTAAAAATTTATTATTATTATTATAATTATAATAATAATAATTATTATTATTAATATATATTATTTATTAATATTACAAAACCCAAATCGAGGCCCAACAGACTGGCCCAAACAAAACAAAAAAAACCCCAAAACCCATTTAGGGTTTATATCTCAACTGCCGCCGCTTTGCTTCTCCACCGTTGGATCTAGCATTGATCCAACGGTCCAGATGGCGCCAGACGAAACCCTAGGGTTATGATACCCTAGGGACTACACCAGCTGCCGCCGCTCCACGTTTCTCCAGCCGCTGCCACGCCCCAACCGAAGGCTCCAGAAGTTCCAACACCAGCCGTCCACGTTATGGCCATGGGGTGAGTCACCACTGGGAGTCCGGTGACTCACCAGACTCCACTCTTTTACCCGGTCCGATGGCCACACCGGTGATGGCTATAAAGCCATCACCCCATCTGCAGAAGAAAGAAAACGGACCCAGAGAGACAAAAAACCGAGAGCAAAGATACAAAAATAGAGACCAAATCACAACAACCAGCAACAAAAAAACAAAAGAAAAGGGAGGAGAAAGGCTTACCGAGGAAGCTACGACCACCGGACCTCTTCAAACGTCACAAAAAAACCTTCGAAAACCGAAGGTATATTTCTTAGATTTGCTCCGATTGGGAGCCGTTTAAAAGAAAAGACCATCGGAACCGTCATTAGGACGGTCCGATCTACGTTTTAGTGTAAAAAAAATTATTTCGGCCACCGGTGGCCGGCGGCAGGGTCAACGCCGGCGAGTGGCTGCCGGCCGGAGAGCTTCTCTCTGTTTTAGAGAGAAGCGAGAGAATTTTTTTCTCTCTCAGAGAAGAGAGAGAGAGGGAAGAGATGAGAAATAAAGCTGGCCCTTCGGGCCAGTCGATTTTATCTTTAAATAGCCCTTCCCGAACGATGCCGTTTCGGGGAGGGCTATTTATGTAATTAAATAATTGTTAAATCCCGTCCGCCATCCCTTGAATTTGTAATCCTTACATTTTAGTCACTAAATAGAGTTTATAATCCTTTTAATTCAGATCTTTAATTTTAATTTTATTTATTTTAGTCCTTTGTATTAAAATAATATATTTAGGGTAAATAGTAGATTTAGTCCTATAATTTTAATAATTAATATTTTAATCAGAATAGTATGTTTTAATTTATTTTATTTTAATATCCGAATTTTATAAAATTTTATTTTAGTCACTAAATTAATAAATAAAAAAATAACATGTTTAATCCCTATAATTTTGATTAATTATGAATTAGGTATTTAATTTTAATTTTACTATAATTTAGTCACTAATTTTAAATCTTTTCATTTATTTTATTGCTTTTAAATATATAGTTCTAATTGTATTTTTATTGTTTTAATTTTTCTTGTTTATATATTTAAATATTTTTATTATTATTATTATGTAGTCATAAATATATATATAATAAATAATAATTTATATTTTTTTTAAATAAATTATTTTAACATTTATTTGTCAATATCGAAGAAAAGGGCAGTCTTAATACAACTAGATGTCCTATTCTGGTATTTTAAAATTAAATATTATAAAAAATTATTATTTAATTTTATTCAAATTAATATTTATTAATATCAAAGAAAGAGCTGTCTTAAGGCACCTAGAAGTCTTTTTCCGATTTTTAAATATTTTTATATATTTTTGAAATAATAGGATTATAAATTAAATATATTTTGAATTTTTTAATTTTTAATAATAGAGACAATTTATAATTAAAAAGTACCAATTTTGGGCGTTGTAGGGGTGCTAATCCTTCCCTAAACGTAACCGACCATGAATCCCTTTTTATTATTAAAAAGAACGAATTTTTGGTTATAAACGCAGATCAGTTCATTTTTTAATTGATGTTTTCTTAAAACTCTTTTAAAAAAAATAATTTTTAGGTATTCGACCTACCTGACCCAAAAGGCCGATGGCGACTCCCAAATTATTTACAAAAACCATTTATTCACATCAATTTTCCCGCCAAATAAATATTTCGTGCCCGGACGAAAACCGGTTACGACACATACCACATACCTCACATATAATCATTCAGCTTACTACTCTGAGACGTGTCGGATTTTGATATATCAAGTCATACATATATTCATATAGGTACTCATGATTAAGGTCTATGAACATGTTTGAAAATGCTTAAGATCTTTTATGAACATCCAAGAACAAACTATCAAATCATCATACAATCGATACTAAAGTCTAAGAAAATGCTTGAAAATACTCGAACCAGTTAGAACATGTCAAAACTCATATAGCATGCTTCATAACATCATTTGATATCTCGTATAAAAATCAAACACAAAAAAACCAATTATTGCTTATAATGTCAACTTTCAAACAAGTCACCTAGTCATATTGTACATTTTAAGTCCTTTTATGCAACCTATAAACCTAACATATTATGTACACATTTTACCGTTTGTCTAAACATACAAAACACTCATTTAAGCCACGTAGCAACATTTGAGCATTTAAGGCAACTAAGACATTATGAACACTTATACACAACATCATTAAAGAACAACCTCACACATTTATTCAAAGTTTCAAAGTATCCAATATCACATTACAGACTCAAACATACTCAACAACTCATTATCCAATCTAATCCCAACATAGGATTCCACATTGTCTCAGATTATAAAATAAGTCCACATACACATTAGTAAAATCAAGCGTTGTTTGATTATCACCGAATGATCATTCCTTTATCCCAAAATATTGATCAATCCTATGAAAAAGTGTTAACAATGAGTGTGAGCCAGAAGCTTTGTGAATGACTAAACATTCCTATGTGATACATGTATCAAGACCAAAGGAGGAACACTCCTAAATGCCATTCAAACTCACATGTTTTTACCTCACGGTGTCCAAGCCAATTTTCCATACAATGATGCACACATAATATACTCCAAATGCATACAAATATCAAATTATAAACATGCTCCTATTCAACATATTCACAACTGCTAACTACAGACACTCATGCACTATTACCTTTGTGGCAAGTTACACACACATCACACAACTAATTTCATATTTTAGATCGCTATCCTTTGTTCATAAGACATCTCACTCAATGGATAACAAACTCTGTACGTCTCCCTTTTATTTGTGAACTCACTTAGGTCCAAAACCACATTGTTCAAAGCTAGGCTTAACGCACCAACCTTACCACTTGAACTCCCTATCACACACTTATTGAAAACATAGAGTAATCTTTCTTAGGCATGTATTTCATATCTAAAGGTCCTATTTAGAATAAGTTCCAATTAATCCATGCTTACCAAGAGTAGTCAACACAAGATGCATAGTTTTACATTCTGATTCACAATTTAAAACATAAATCACATTGGTTGTCATGATCAACCTTTATTTGGATAACAAGTTGCTCACTCATTCATTGATAGCAAAGTTCTTCCACTCATCCCACATCACTCAAAATAGGTTCTCCAAAATTACTATGCATTAAGTGCAACTTGTCAATTAATAATTCACATATCGATAACATAAGCACATTCAATTCACATCAATAACATACATATCGTAGGCTCTTAATCTAAGATAATATCCTAAACTAATCCCTCATTTAACACTGGTGACATTCATCATTCAAGAATGGAAAACCACTCACCTTAATAGCGATCCAAGCACAGAAACAACTCCAAACTATTATATTCTCACTGAAGATAGTTGATGCACCAATTTCACTTCATCAATGACTAAAATAAGACCTTAGAAACATATTCACATGTCACCAAAACAGAGCAAAACATTCTGCTACCAAAATAGAGCTAAAATGAAGAAAGAACCAAAATTTTTACCACATAAGTGATCTAGCACATCTAATTCTTTGGCTTTTGCTTCCTCAACCTAAAGTTGATCAAGAATGATCACAATCAACAACTAAACATATTCAAAACAGCCACAAAAAGAAGCAATTAGATCAATCCACGGATGCCTAAAAAATGATGAAATCAAGCTTGTTTGCAAGAAAATGACATCCAAATTATTTCTACAAAAAATTTGTTTTAGTATGAAAATAATCATCTCAAAAACATCACGACAACTCAAGAAAACCTTCCAAGAAAATAACTTTAGTAATTAACTCCGAAATCACTTTAATTGAGAAAACTCACAATTGAAAACCATGATCTATTAAGGTCATATTCTTTATGGATCTTTGACCATCAAAGCTTTAAAAAAACCAAGGTTTAGGAATTACTTTGTTGGAATTAGAAGAAAAAGATGAAGAATGAAGTTGAAGAAGAAACAACTCCACCAAAGGGTGACAATGGGAGGAAAAGAGAATGAAGAAATCAATGAAAGATAGATCAACAATCATCAAATGAATGAAGAAAATGATGATGAGAACAATCGGTCATGAGAGTGAATTTGGAGAGAATTTTAACAAAGGTTCAATGGTATTTTTATGGAATGAACAAATAGATGAATCAAGGATTTTGGGAGTGAATTTAAGCAAAGGAAAAGAGGAATGAATCCAAATGACGAACAAGGAAAGAAGAGAAGAAATGTAACGACTGAATGTGGAGGGAAAATTGAGTGAATTTCCGACTTGATAAAATAGCTTCACAAATTTTTGACATTTTGATCCTTTACAATTTAGTCAATAAAATTAGAACTTTCACACTACTGAATTTAGTTACTTTATAGAAATCATTTATAAATTCCCAAAAATCATTTTCAATACTTTAAAAATTATTTAAACTATTTGAATTAAATATTTATCGAATAAAATTCTTAAAACTTATTTTTATAAAAAATCCGGATAACTAAATCAATTATCGACTTGAACTACTGACCCAGAATTTGAGATGTTACAAGCTACATCACAAATAAGACAAATGCATGATGTCAATCCGACCATAAATAAACAACGATCGATAGAGAGAGCCTCGTGAGCTAGCTGCCAACCAAACAATCACATTTTTTTTTGGATAAGTAACAATCACATCTTTGGTAATGTGGAAAGTCGTGAAAGAGTCGACCATAATGAAGACACTGGTGGAGCCTTCGGCGGTTGCATAAGCCAATGAAATCCTGAACGAACTGAATACAATCCAGTAGAATGATGACTCTAAACTAAAACACCTAAGTGAGAGAGATATATCAGACGATGAATGATTGTATTAATACATTGTTCAAAAAAGATAGATCGAAGTTGATCGACATTCCAAAACGGGAGACTATCATGCATAAACTTACCACAGCGAACGAGGTCAACCAGATTATCAACGTAGTATTGGTGTAAACGCTCTGGGACAGTCCCACCCTAATTATCTTGATGCATTCATACGATAATATTCATTCCAACACGCCAGTGACAGTTGAAAGTAGAAGACATGATGGAGGCTTCTCCATGCATATAAGGGTCGTAACCAGTTCATTAGTAAACAAATTACCATGATGGTAATACTTGGAAGCAAGAACACGTCTGACCAACTGACTTTATAAAAATCTCTCGACCACCATAGGAAAGAAGGTTGGAAGTCCAAGAGCGAACTCGAGAAACAACCCGATCTCTAATAAACCCAAGCGATGCATTCTTGTTACACTCAACATGTAAAGGAAACCAATAATAATTACTCGGGTTATCTACCGAAGCGATACCAATGACATCACAAAGTTGTTATCGTTCTATTTGAGTAGTAACAAGACTGAAGAAAGTAGAAGACTTTGTGAAATTTACAGACTGACCACTGGCAGAAGCATATTGCGATAACGGAGTGTAAATATTGAAACACAGCCATGAAGGTGCGGAGAAATACCAAACAATCACCACCATATAAAAGATAAGTTATCCGGGGTCCCATTCATGACATGGGAAGGCCTAGAATGCGTCTCAAACGTTGTTCATAGTGAAGAAGAGAGGAGAGGCCCTAAGTACAAAATAAGAACAAAAATGACAATAACAGATAACCCTGTCGAAAGTCGCGCTCAGGGATAAATGTGTTAGAAAGGGAACCATTGATCTGAGCATTAAACGAGACTGAAGTACCGCACGACATAATCAGATCATCCCAAGAAGGAGAAAAACCAAGACGTAACACCATTACGTGGAGAAACGACCATTCCACCTGATCATAGGCCTTTTCCATGACTTGTTTAAGAGCAGTGCCATGTGAACAAACTGATCTCGTTGTATGAAGGTAATAAGTGAGTTCATGAGAAACAAGGAAGTTATTTGAGGTATGCTGACCCATGAAAAAAGTCGCTTGAGCCTTGTCCATACAAGAGTGCATGAGTGGTTTAAGGCGATTTTATAGACCATAGTATAAAGTGTAATAGGGGGAAATGCTTCAACATAGTCGGATCAGAAATTTTCAGAATCAAAACTCTAACACAGTACGATTAACTTCTATTATAGGTGCCCGACCAACAAGGATATCAAGATAGAGAGATATAAGTTCATCAACGACTAGTGGCCATAACGAATGATAAAAGCTTCCTAAAAGTTCGTCAATACCTAGGGCATTGTGGAGGTGGATTTTCTTAAAGGCTTCATAGCTGGAGTAACAACTAGATCAGTAGTACTAAGAATGGCATCAACCCCCGATAGACTGCCCAAACCAAAGAGTCGTTGAAAATATGCAAGAGCCTCATATTGAAAATCCTCAACAGAGTCGAACCAAACCCTGAAAGAAGACCATAAACCACAGATAGTATTGCGATAACGTAGACCTAAGGCTTAGACATAGAAATAGAAAGTGTTTTTATATTAACGAGAGAGCCAAAACACTCTTAAGCATTGCTTCCAATACATTTCATCCCTAGCAAGTAGTATATTTAGTTCGGATTTTAAAACCGTAAAAGCACCATATCTGAGTCTAATAATGGTCACTTAAGTAAGTGATCAAGTCGACGATGCATAATATTCAAACGAATAGTATCCTGAGCCCGTCCACGTTAGCAATCACCCAACGAGTACCCAACAACACAGATTTTGTCAAACGAGGTACCATGAAAGGACTGCCAAGCCGAATGCACAACATCGATGTAACCTCGATCATGGAACCAACTGGAATCATATTTAAAATAATTAAGTTGACATTGAGGGGAGGCGGAATCAAAGTAGATTCAGTAGCCAATGAGAGAAAATAATGGTCAGATTGGGAAGCAAACTCGATCATAACTATATAGGAATAGAACTGATAAAGCCATGAAGATGAATAAAGTAATTTGTCCAAGTGCTCACAAACGCGGTGTAGTCGTAGTACCTCTATGCCAAGTGAACCATCTCGAAGAAGGTCGAATATCCCATAAATCATTATGGTATAAAGTCATTCGAAAATCCTCCATGTTCGACCAAACTAGATGATAATCCCCTACATTCTCTGCATATGATAAGATCTCATTAAAATCGCCTCCCAATAACCAATGAAGCGTAGAGGCCAATAACAATCTATCCAGTAAAGTTAATGTTGGTAAAATAGACTGCTGCAAAACGAGACATTAGCATTGACTGGAAAAATATATATTGAAAAACATAAATAAAGAACCGATTAACCGTGTCGTGGTATTAACCACTGTCTTAGAAACGAATTCGCCCCGATATGTGTAATCGCTGCAGTAGGCGGACCGTCCCCCGAGGTTAACACGGTCGCTCCAAATTTCGTACACCCGAAATCGGAGTGGACTGCTGGTGGTATTGCACTTCTGATCGGAAAGCACACAGAGAACAAGTTTATAAAACACTTGGAGAGTGAATTCAGAATGTTGAGAGTGAGTTGAGAAACTGAATTTAGCTCTCTATTTATAGGCTAGAAGTAAGGGTAAATTCGTCCAACAATAAAATCAAATTAAATTTGATTTTAATTCTGAATTTAAACCCTTTTGTAACTCCTAAAATATCTTTATGAATCCATCTTTAAAAGAGTCCGGGTTCATTGCATAAAAACTCAACAATTGTAACTCCTGAAATTAAATCATATAACTCCTGTAACTCCTGATATTAATAGCTTGTCTCTCCCATAAACAAAGCTGGAAATCAGTCCAGATACATCTTAAGTTCTGATTTAATTTAGGAAAATAACTGTAAAATTCTCAGTAGCCTATAAATATCAGATGAATCTTTCATAATTTTTCATTTAATCTTTCAGAGAAAAATTCCTTACGAATTTTCTCTAAAAATATATTATTCGTGTGGACGTGTCAAAGACACGTATTACCACACCTTGTTCTCTACCACTCAACAAGGGAATGGAGAATGTAAACCTTAAATACCATTCCCACTAGTATTTCCAACTATATGTGGGATTGAGAATTACCAACATTCCCCCACTAATGTGAAAGAATTCTTCTGAAACTCGAAAACAATCTTTCAAGAAGAGCAATAGCGAGATTAGTTGCTTAAGCACTAGTGAACGTATCTGAAACTAGTACATAGTGATGATGAGCAATCCTTCTCTTAGATAAGTGAAACTAGTCTGGAACTTTCTAAAATGGGGGTAAACTCATAACACACAACTAAGCCCTTCATCCACCTGAGTCCTCGATGTGTAAGATATATATACACAAAGGTATATATTTGGCCATCTTACCTCAAGATTCTAGTAAGTGTGCTAGAAAAATGGCCCAACATTTTTATAGAAGGCAGCTAACCCTTCTCACTTGAAGAGGTTATTTCATCAAGTTTATCTTAACATAAACCACCCTTAAAATGAATATGAAATAATTAAGAGCTTTTATAATAGCTCAACCTCACAAAGGGTATGGTGACTTTTTTCAAGTTCATTATTAATGAACCACCCAAAATCTGCGCTAAGAAGTAATTAAGAATAAATATTCATCCTCAATTATCGGTAAATTCAATAAGTCCTTCTCACTAGAACCATCCAAATACTTGGATTTGAATTTATTAAGAGTTTAACAAACTCAACCTTTCTGTCGGTAAGTTCATTATTTCCTTTTCATTTAGGACTACCCACTCACTCTGGGTTATGAACTTATTAAGAATAAATATTCAGCCAAAATCGGTAAATTCATCAAGTCTTTCTCACTAAGACCACCCAAAGTCTGGGCTATGAATTTATTAAGAGCACTTAAGCTTATCCCGGGCATGCACATTATTCGTCATAGGGATAGGCAGTAGGAATGTGAACTATGAGTCTTTCCATGGTTTCGTTTGACCACATGGAACTTAGATAACTAAGTTGGGTATCCACCATGAATTCCTCAAATAATGGGCTTTAGACCCATCCCCCTTGACGAATCTAGGACCAGCTTCCGACTTAACCCTTTGGTAAGTGGATTTGCTAGGTTCCTTTCCGACTTTACATACTCTAAAGAGAGCACTCCATTCTTTATTAAGTGTTTAACTGATTCATGTCTTATGCGATTGTATCTTTTCTTACCATTGTAAGCTTGGTTCTTAGCCACACATATCGCAGCTTGTGAATCACACAACAATGAAACTGGAGGAGTCGGTCTTCCTCACAATGGAATATTTGCTAACAAGCTTATAAGCCACTCGGCTTCTTGCCCAGCTAGGTCAAGAGCTATAAACTCTGACTCCATGGTAGAACGAGCAATACATGTCTGCTTTGATGATTTTCACAAGATTGTTGCTCCATCTAAAGTAAAAACATACCCACTCGTAGAGCTTACCACATCATTATCAGAAACCCAATTGGCATCACAATATCCTTTCAGTACCGCAGGATAGCCAACAAACTCAAGTTTCCAATCCAAAGTACACTTAAGATACTTCAGTAACCATCTAAGAGCAATCCAGTGTTCACCACTCGGATTATGAGTATATCTACTTAGTATACTCACAGCATAAGCAATATCAGGCCGAGTATAGTTCTTTAAGAACATTAAAATTCTGATTAATTTAGCATATTCTGTTTGGGAAACGCTACTTCCTTTATTCTTAAAGAGATATATGCTAGTGTCATAAGAGTTCGAACAGGGATGACATCAAAACTATCAAATTTCTTTAACACTTTCTCAAGATAGTGTGCTTGACATAAAGAAAATCCCTTTCCAGTAATTTTGACTCCTAAGATTACATCAACTTCTCCCAGATCCATCATCTCAAATTTAGTGGACAAGAAACCGTTTGTTTTGTTAATGGACTCAATGTTAGAATTGAAAATCAACATGTCATCAACATACAAAACTTATGATGACGTAATCAGTATCAAACATCCTCGAATACACGCAAGCATCCGAACCATTCACAACAAAACCAAAACTAAGTATAATTTTATGAAATTTCTTGTACCATTATTCTCATATAGATCTCCTCATCTTGATCTCCTTTCAAAAATGCAATCTTAACATCTATTTGATGTACTCGAAACTTATGAATGGAGACTAGTGCAAATAATGCACGGATCATTGAGATGTTCATAAAGGGAGAGTAAGGATCAAAGTAGTCTAAAATAAACTTTTGAGTGAACCCTTTCACAACTAGCCTTGCCTTATACCACTGGATCAAACCATCTGGTCTCATTTTCTTCCGAAAGATTCATTTGTTACAGATTGATTTAAATCCTCTAGGCAAGTCAACTAATTCTCAAGTATGATTAGACATTATCGATTATAGTTCATCATTAATAGCGCTTTTCTAAAACTAGTATCGATATATCTTATAGCCTTTTAGGATCCTCTGATAATATTTAAGCTATATGATCAGAAAGAGAGTCTAAATAATTTATCTCAGAAATAAAAGAAGTGATAAAATTTGGTCCAAATAGCCTTTTACTTTTTCTAGTCTCGAAATCAATTTCTTGAGAAGACCTAGCAGGAATACTAGAAGAAGTTGATAGAATCTTTTGTATTTAAGTTTATGCATTTAATTTATATTTTAAGACACCCCCACATTTCTAACATTTTAGGATATCCATAAGTGTCTTGTAAAACGTGTAAACAAATACTCACTCATACTAGAGTAAAGTTTGTTATGAGTTTTAGCCATAAAACTATATTTTAACAAACTCAAGTTTTGTTTACACATAATTCTCAAAGTTTTGAGAAGTTACAAATCATTAAGATTAAAATGCATAAACCATTATAAAATAGATAATATCTTTTCCTTCCTCTACTTAGGAAAATCACTTAGAGATTTAATAGCTACAACACACTTTTAGTAGCAATAGAGTCTATCATATACTCATTCATGATATTCAACATATTAGCCTTAAAGAGATCATCATACTTTTTATTTACTATGACTAAATTTGGTATTCCACTCATCCAAATTAATCTCTACTCATTTAACTTCTGCACTAAGTTTTAAGAGTTTTTATCTTGTCATAGTATTTTATAAATTGGAATAGTGAACATAGTAATGAACAATGCACCAGGTAGGTTTTTATGAAAGAGAGGTGGTGTACTAGGCATGCTTAAGTACCAAGTCTTCATAGAATCAATCCTAGACATGCACTTTCATACTCATCAAACTATTTTCCAATAAATTATTTATAGATTTTCTCTTTCTTAAGGCTTTCTTAAAGAATTATGCTTGATACTTTTATTCACAATAGTATCTTATTAAGCATATATATTTTTGGCCTCACAATAGTAGTACTACCTTAGCCTTTACTAGTGGTTTTATCTCATTTCATAGTATCCACTAAGCTTTAATGACTATCTTAAAGGCTCATGCAATCTAATTTATGCATCATTATAAGCATACATGAATAAGTAACAAATCTAAATAGTCTGACCTCGCAGGTAGAATCATAATTTCCAAATAGACTTGTTCATTCTCACCATGCATGCAACTTCATTCTTTGCATCATCATTTGAAGAATTTTCTCGTTCAAAAATCATCATCTTAATGATTCTCCAAAATTGCTACCGTTTTGTTATCTTTATAAATTTCTCAAAAGAAATTATTAGTATGACAAGAGAGTTGACATTTATTTTTAACTTAGTTTTCAAGAACAATATAATATTACCCCACATGGGAATAAATAATTTCATATTTCCACATGAAACAAATATCATACATGCATTATCTCTCATATCAAAATGTCAATGTTCATAACATTATAGTTATGTCACTTCTTGATTATACCATGCAAGTTTCAAAATTGAACGTCTAAAAATACTAACATTTATATAGCTATTAAGTAATATTTATATAGCAATTTAATAAATCGTTCAATCTACTATTGAAACTTAAAACATTTAGATCATATAATGACTACAATCAATACTCATGCATAAGATTAAATGTCATGAAACCCCAATCAATAAATGTGTAATCATGCATAACTTTAAAGTATTTTAACCAACAAATTTTAAAGTCATAACCGTTACAATTGATTTAAATAACTATAAAACTACTTCAAATGCTATAATTTAATAGCGTATTAATGAATTTTTTTTAAATCAAAAAATTCAAAATCCTTCCTTATCATTACAAAAACCGTTATGGCTAAAACAAATAAATCAATTGCATTTTATAATTAATCTACTAAGATAACATCTCCAAATAGTGAAACAGTTATTAATTTTTCCACAAAATTAACCATCCAAAGAATTTATTATTTCAATTAAGCATGCAATAAGTTTTTACCATTGTCATAAAGCTAAAAACAATTCAAAGAATATGAATTGTCTACTCAAATATTTTACTAGTTAACCGAATCAAAAAAATTATTTGATATTTGTAAGGGAAAACGTTCTATACGTTTTGTAACCTTCCTAAAGCACTAGTAATTATAATTGCATCAATTAATGGCCCCATGAAACATATTAAATCATATTTGCAATTCAAATACCAAAAAACCGTAAGTAATCATTTCCATTGTTTTAATGTTTTAAAAGCAATTCCACGTGGTTAAACATTTATCAAATTGCTTTAAAAAACATTATAACATTAAATTAAAACAAGGAAACATATACTTAATTTTAAAGGATATAATATTATTACCTTTAATAATAACATCCTTTGTAACTTACGAATTTTTCCAGCCTGCCAATGAGACTTCTCATTTTCTTTCAACCATTTTGAAATTCACGAATATTTCTGAACACCGTCAGTATTCTCAATCAAGTTCAACAACTTTTTCATTAGTTGTTGGAATGAGTTTTGCAACAATATTTGGACTTCGTTTCTAAATTGTTGGTAAAATAGATTGCTGCAAAACAAGGCATTAGCATTGACTGGAAAAATATATATTGAAAAATATAAATAAAGAACCGATTAACCGTGTCGTGGTATTAACCACTGCCTTATAAACGTATTCGCCCCGATGTGTGTAATCGATGCAGTAGACGGACCGTCCCCCGAGGTTAACACAGTCGCTCCAAATTTCGTATACCCGAAATCGGAGTGAACTGTTGGTGGTATTTCACTTCTGATCGGAAAGCACACCGAGAACAAGTTTAGAAAACACTTAGAGAGTGAATTCAGAATGTTGAGAGTGAGTTGAAAAATTGAATTTATCTCTCTATTTATAGGCTAGAAGTAAGGGTAAATTCGTCCAACAATAAAATCAAATTAAATTTGATTTTAATTCTGAATTTAAACCTTTTTATAACTCCTAAAATATCTTTATGAATCCATCTCAAAAAGAGTCCAGGTTCATTGCATAAAAACTCAACAATTATAACTCCTGAAATTAAATCATATAACTCCTGTAACTCCTAATATTAACAGCTTGTCTCTCCTATGAACAAAGTTGGTAATCAGTCCAGAAACATCTTAAGTTCTGATTTAATTTAGGAAAATAACTTTAAAATTCTCAGTAGCCTATAAATATCAGATGAATCTTTCACATTTTTTCATTTAATCTTTCAAAGAAAAATTCCTTACGAATTTTCTCTAAAAATATATTATTCGTGTGGACGTGTCAAAGACACATATTACCACGCCTTGTTTTCTATCACTCAACAAGGCAATGGAGAATGTAAACCTTAAATATCATTCCCACTAGTATTTCCAACTCTATGTGGGATTGAGCATTACCAACAGTTCAAGTTTTAGGATGGCGGCAGCGGTCACAAGCCCCTGGATACCAGAGTAAAGAGTTGCATTGAACGATAGTGTCAATGTGCATAAGAGATGAAAAGAGAAACTGAACAGTAACATGAGTCTTCCAAGTAGAATCAAATCAGAACTAGGTTAAATACTATCTATGAAAACATAGTCATCCATGTGAAGTGCTAATCGCAAAGCATCAGTACGGTGCCGTAGAAGACGAGTCTCACATAGGGAATTAGGTTCTTTGCGAGCAATAGCCTGCTCTAAAGATTGAACTATCCAAGGGTTCTTAAGTCATCGATAGTTTCAACATAGGATATTCATAATGCCCGACGGGGCTGATCACCATCATCCACCGAAATAAGAGTTGTTGTGGTAACATCTAAAACCATGTTAGTATCACACTCGATATTAGCAATAGTAAGACGAGCACGTTTATGTAGAATGACCACATCGACCCCTCCTTAATCAGTAATAGTCCATTTAAAAGCACGAACCTTGTTCGAAGAACCAAAGATTTAAGCTAAACATTGGGGTCTAGAAATGCCTCAGTAAGAAGTGTGGTGTCACACCCCAACCCGTATCCGACTACGATACGAATCTAAGGTGTCACATTGACTTTTCAAATCGTTTACTTTTAAAAGATAGTTAAAAAATTAAACTTTTATTTATATAAAAATGGTGGAACCCTTAATCAAAAGTAAATAAAGAAATTTCAAACTCAATTTGACATTATAAGCTCAATAATTTACATAAATACAATAAAGTTTGTTTACAAAATTGATCAGAGCATATACGATTCAAACATCTATATACATGCCAACAAAATTTCATACAAAATAACATATTGTTAAAGAGTTTCTGATCTGATCTTTATTTGATATATGTTATTTTGACTAATCCTAGCTCTTTTCTTCTTCCTTCTTTGTACCTATGTGTGAAACACTCACACACTAAGTTGTTTACTTAGTGAGGCATATAAAGTGTGTAATAAAATATTAAAACACTAAATCATATTCTAAACATGTCATAAAATCATATAAAGATCCATAGAACATGTCATAGAACTAAATCATACACACACACACATATATATATATATATATAATCGTCATCGTCATGCAATGTTCATTTATATCTTTTCTTTTAATAGCCCATGGTACATTATTGAGAACTTAAGGTATCTGAGTGCATTAAGGTTGTGCACTAATGTTGTCACCACAACTCGTATAAATTGCACCGAAGTGCCACGTAGAAATTGTACCGAAGTGCCACATAGAAATGTCCCGAAGGACCCCATAGTATTGCCCCAAAGGACTATATAGAAATGTCCCGAAAAACCACAGGACCGCGTAGAACCCTCGACTCTTGGCATGCCAATTATACCTTTAGCTCTCATATCACATACTTATGTGCTTTATCAATTATACCAGTTCATATACACATAGACATGTATTCACAAAAATCATTGTCACATAGCTTATATCTTATTCTCATATATCCACATAGATCATGTATCACATAAGATGACATATAACTCATGTACAACAGTGCATGCAACTTATAGACATATGCTTGTTCTCATTTACACATAGAAATCATATTCATAATATACTTGTATTCATGAAATCATACAATCAAACATTTGAAATAGACTCATCGTAAGTCTTATTTCCCATATAACCATATATTATAATAGAAAGCACTCACCTTAGCCTCACTTAGTCAAGCAAAACACTTAGAATTGTTGATTGATCTTATATCTTAGAATCGTCTTGAACTTGCCTTCGTTCAATATCTACACAATAATACAATTGGTATAAATATTGGAATTCGTATCACTATAATCAATCCATAATAACATGAGCTAACAAAGCACTTAATTAAAATTTTCCATCTGAATAGTATCGGTACCCAAGGTACAATACTGATGCTTTCTTACTGTGGTATCGATACTTTATTTCAGTATCGATACCCTTTCTAGATTCTGGAATTAAATTTCTAAAAATGGTAGCGATACTTATCCCTTAGTATCGATACCCTTGGTATCGATGCTACATATTTGGTATCGATACTATACTAATGATTCATACAATTTTACCATATGGTATCGATACTGTTCTTCCAGTATCGATACCCTAACTCAGATATCACCTATTTTTTCTTTGAAGTGTACTGTTCATCCAATACCGATACCCCTTGCCCAGAACTTACTCATTTAACCATAAAATTTTCCAAAACTTTGCTAGACTCTTCACTTTATTCTCCTTTAAAACCTTTAAACTCAACTACACTTATCCAAATCAACTTACATCACTTTAACACCTCTAAACATCTAATATCTCACTAGCATACTTGAAATAAAAAATCATACCAATTAATCAACGTTGTTCTTAATCCTTTCTAACACTTTATATTTCTTATTTCAGCTTATGACAAGTCAAATTTCACTTCAAAATTCATTTACTAACTCTTTCTCAACAATTCACTCAAAAACCCTTTTTATTTAATCACCCATAACTTGCAAATTCTTTTAGTTTCTACTTCTCTTTAAGCTTTCTTAAGCTTTCATAACACCCAAATACCAAAAGCTATCTTAAAAACTAAAGAAATAGCAAAGTCAAAGATCCCTTACCTTAGATATGAAGATACGATAGAGAGGAGGAAGAAATGACGAAGAAAAAGGGAGAAAATCTTGGATTCCTCTAACTCTTTTCCACGTGGATATATAATACCCCATTAAGAAAATTTTAAATTCATTATTTGCCAAAAGACCAATATGACCCTTCATCTTTCAATCTTTGCTAAACAATTCTAAAAAAATATTCAAATTAAATCCCTTAACTTTTCAATTTATCTAAATTAACCATAAAATTTTAAAATCTTACACTTTGGTCACTAGCCCAGTTTTTGGGATGTTACAAATCTTCTCCTTTAAGAAAATTTGTCCTCGAATTTTCACTGCACAAAGAGATGGGGAAAATTTTCTACGCATATCATCATTTAAAAAAAAACCTTGGCACTACCTTCCACAAGTAATATGCATATCCTTAACAACTTAATTAGAAGGAATATAATCATTCGACTATATCTCAAGCTTCCTTAATATATATAAATCCTTATCTCTTTGACTACGTCTATATGGCCAAGAAACACAACCTTAAACAAATCCACGTTACACTTGATTAATTTAGCCTTACATTTTATTTCGGTCTTTTATAGTCTATTACACTCACTCTTACTTAACCTTTTTAAAACCTGAATAATCTCCTTAACTAACTATCTTTCTATGCATGGATAGAAATGCTACAGTTAAGTCAAATTCCAGAGACCATGTTCAAAGATTTCCAAAACTTTGAGGTAACCTTAATTCTCCATCAAATATAATTGAGACATATACTTCATGAAATCAAACAAAATTTTCATATAACCACACTTACATATCCATAAAAATATTCACATTGTTAAAATAAAAGGTGCTAACTTAATGAATTTCTTCATAAACGTCCAAATTTAGTCTCCAAATAAATCCTGATACAAAGTTCATAACAACTCTTTCTCATTTCCTCTAAGAATTAAAAATTGCTTAATTCCATACTAAACTTATAATTTACCCCATATTATAACCCTTGTCCTACTTGATTCTTTAAACTCAATCACTTAAATTCCTTAGCTCTTTATTTTTTTCGGAATAAGTTTCTCGTACCTTGAACGAACTCGACACAACTTATTCACCTGACCATTATGACCTAAAGGGTTAGTCACTATCACATCGTTACTTATTGCTGCTAATTGAATTTTCAATTCTCTAACCAACTTTCTACTAACATATGAATAAGTTTATCATGGATCTATTAAAACCAACACAAATTTATCAAATAATTGTAAAGTACCTACAATGATCTCTGGATCATCGTGATCTTCATTAGTCTTTATGTTGTAAACCCAGGAAGTTGATCGCATCTCATATTGAGTGGACGACTCTGACTGATTTCTTCCTTGGCCTCTGTCTTTACCTCTCTGAGATACCATAGCAGATTGCTCTGTTTCTGCAGCCTCATCAGTCATTATTGGAAATCCAAGATAAAATGTTAAGTTTCACCACATCTAAAGTAGGCTTCAGAGACCACTCGACATACTCCAAAATGATTCTTTCCATAATACTTACATTGCCTCGATTAACTTAGATTTGATCTTCTAGCAGAGGATGCAACTGACTCAGACCTAGTATGAGGTTGTAAACCAGAATCTCTACATCTCTTTGATGGTGCTAAACTCGATGAAGCACCAGTTCTCTTAATCATCTAAGTTTTTTATTCTTTATACCTCTCATTCTTAGCTCTCTCTAGAGCTTTAGTGTGATTAACCACTTCTTGAAATGAGGACAGATTCAAAGCTAACAACAACTCTTTCAATCTAGGGTGCAACCCCTCCATAAACCAATCATATACATCCTTTTCAGTCAGAACCAGCTCAGCAGCAAATCTACTCATTTTATTAAACTCACACTCGTACTCATACACAGTGTAATTCCCTTGCTTCAAGCTCATGAATTCTTGCTTTATTTTCCTAATAAACTGATCACCGATGTACTTATTCTTGAACTCTTCTAGAAACAACAACCACGTCACTTGATCACTTAACATTCTCATGGTGACATTTTTCCACCATACTTTAGCTTGCCCTTGAAGTAATGAAACTACTCCGTCTAACTTCTCTACTTCAGAACAGTGGAGACCTTCTAACATGATCTTCATGTCATTTATCCAAAGGTCTACAGCGAAAGGACCTTCCTCAGCTTTACCCTTGAATTTTGGTGCTCCTTACCCTTTTAACTCTTTCACTACATTCATTCTAGGATTTGAAAGAGAAGAAGGTTGGAAGTGCGTCAGAATAGCGTTCAACGTCCTGAAAAACACCCCCTGATCTTGTATAGTCACTCCCTAAGGTGTCTTCTCTTCACCTTGCCTGGCCAGGACAGGTGAATTGCTACTACCTTCATGACCTTCTACTCCTGCTTCACTTCGGGAGCCCTCGAGGTCAAGCATCTAATAAAATATAACAATTCAACTCTATTAGCAAGACAACACAATCATTACACTACCAGATCAGAATTTTTCACTTTTTGTTGGCATGTATACTTTTTAAAACACAATTCACTTCGGTTTAAGCTTAGAATCAGCTAAACCATAGCTCTGATACCATTAAATGTCACACACTCAACCCGTATCTGACCCGAATACGAATCTGATATGTCATATTCACTTTTAGAATTGTTTACTTTTAAAAGATAGTTAAAAATTTAAACTTTATTTATATAAAAATGGTGGAATCCTTAATCAAAAGTAAATAAAGAAAGTTCAAAATCAATTTTACATTATAAACTCAATAATTTACATAAATACAATAAAGTTTATTTAAAATATACGATTTAAACATCTATGTACATGTAAACAAATTTTCATACAAAATAACATATTGTTAAAGCGTTTCTGATCTGATCTTTAGTTGAGATATGATGTTTTGACTGATCCTAGCTATGTTCTTCTTGCTTCTTTGACTTACATATAAAATACTAACACGCTAAGTCATTGACTTAGTTAGGCATATATAGTGTGTAATAAAATATTAAAACATTAAATCATATTCTAAACATGTCATAAAATCATATAAAGAACCATAGAACATGTCATAGAACTAAATCATACACATTTATATATCATCATCATCATGCAATGTTCATTTATATATTTTCTTTTAATAGCCCATGGTACATCATTGAGAACTTAAGGTATTTGAGTGCATTGAGGTTGTGCACTAATACTGTCACCACAGCTCGTATAAATTGCATCAAAGTGCCGCGTAGAAATTGCACCGAAGTGGCACATAGAAATGTCCTGAAGGACCACATAGTATTGTCCTGAAGGACCACATAGTATTGTCCCGAATGACCACGTAGAATTATCCCAAAGAACCGCATAGAACCCTCGACTCTTGGCATGCCAATTATACCTTTAGCTCTCATATCACATACTTATGGGCTTTATCATTTATACCAGTTCACATAGGTTATCACATAGATATGTATTCACATAGATCAATGTCAGATAACTTATATCTTATTCTCATATATCTACATAGATCATGTAACACATAAGATGACATATAACACATAGCTCATGTACAACAATGCATGTAACATATAGACATATGCTTGTACTCACTTACACGTATAAATCGTATCCATAATATACTTGTATTCATTAAATCATACAATAAAACATTTGAAATAGACTCATCGCAAGTCTTATTTCCCGTATAACCATATATTATAGTAGTATGCACTCACCTTAGCCTCACTTAGTCAATCAAAACACTTAGAACTCTTTATTGATCTTATGTCTTAGAATCGTCCTGAACTTGCCTTCGTTCGATATCTACACAATAATACAATTGGTATAAATATTGAAATTTGTATCACTATAATCAATCCATAATAACATTAGCTAACGAAGCTCTTATTTCAAAATTTACATCTGAATAGTATCGGTACCCAAGGTACAATACTGATGCTTCCTTACTGTGGTATCGATACTTTACTTCAGTATCGATACCCTTTCTAGATTATGGAGTTACATATCTAAAAATGGTACCGATACTTATCCTTTAGTATCGATGCTACACATTTGGTATCGATACTGTTCTTCCAATATCGATACCCTAACTCAGATATCACCTATTTTTGCTTTGAAGTATCAGTATTGTTCATCCAGTACCAACACCCCTTGCCCAGAACTTACTCATTTAACCTAAAAATTTTCCAAAACTTTCCTAGACTCCTCACTTTACTCTTCTTTAAAACCTTTAAACTCAACTACACTTATCCAAATAAACTTACATCATTTTAACACCTATAAACATCCAATATCTCACTAGCATACTTGAAATAAAAAAATCACACCAATTCATAAAATTTCTTCTTAATCCTTTCAAACACTTTAGATTTCTTATTTCAGCTTATGACAAGTCAAATTTCACTTTAAAATTCATTTACTAACTCTTTCTCAACAATTCACTCAAAAACCCTTTTTATTTAATCACCCATAACTTGCAAATTCTTTTAGTTTCTACTTCTCTTTAAGCTTTCTTAAGCTTTCATAACACCCAAAAACCAAAAACTATCTTAAAAACTCAAGAAATAGCTAAGTTAAAGATCCATTACCTTAGATATGAAGATATGGTAGAGAGAATAAAGAAAGGATGAAGAAAAAGGGAGAAAATTTTGGATTCCTCTAACTCTTCTCCATGTGGATATATAATATCCCAATAAGGAAATTTTAAATTCATTATTTTCCAAAAGACCAATATGACACTTCCTCTTTCAATCTTTGCTAAACAATCCTACAAAAATATTCGAATTAAATCCATTAACTTTTTAATTTATCTAAATTGACCACAAAATTTTAAAATCTTACACTTTGGTCACTAACTCGATTTTTGGGATGTTATATGTGGAGGGACAGGTTGGGGCTCGGTTGTGGGTGCCGGCGCTAGTAAGGCCAAACGACCAACATCAATGTTGTGAGACACACTAAGAAGAGCAAGAGAAGAAGGGTCATTACTATCAGATTGAAGTGACACAATTGATAAGTGCCGTAATTTGTCAAATAAATACGCCTTTTTCTTAGATAAATAAATTATAAACACAATATAGAGAAGAAAATGTCAATCTACAGGGACTTATAAATTTCCAATGTCGGTTTGAATTGATCTTGATCCAAGGAAAATGTAAAAGAAAAATAAAAAGGGGTTTATAAAAATAAATTGAATAAAGTAAAAATAATAAAACCAAAAAATAGATGATATGAGAGATAGCCTTCAACTTCGCTTCACCTCAAATAGTCTCGATCATTGAAATAGATTTTACTTTGGGATTCCTACTGTTTAAAGTCTACAAGGCCAAATCCTTATAACTTATTCTTCTCTCATGTGAAATAATTTCCCAAAGTCAATCCTTGGAATTTAGTCCTTATTTAAATTAACAACAACTATCGATATTAATGCCAATGCAACTTTGAGTGCTGGAAAAGTCTATGCTCGTATTATGGTGTCCCAATGAGAGTTGAACTTGATCTCAATTTCTCTTAGCAGACCACCACTAAGTGTGTTCTTAGCAAGTTGAATTTTCTAAAAGCCAAATCTTCCCAATGGTAAATTAAAACATCGATCAAACTAACACACGCTTTTTGAATTGAAGGTGTCAAGATATGTAAAGGAGAGGCCGATTGCCAATCCAAGTTTACATAAAATCGAGAAACATATCTGAAGGTATGAAGTTCTTTTCAATTCTCATGAAACGGATTGAGTCGACGCTTAGCTATAGGCTAAATGGAAAATTAGATAAGCATGATAGAAATCATACTTAGCATGTAAAAGAAAGTAAAATAAAATGAACAAAGATGAAGAAGAAAATAATCTTTATATAACTAAAAATCCCAAGGCAATTAAAAGCCAAATGCATTACATTTGTCAAGCTTCACCCTAATGGGTATTTATAGCTTGAGATAACCTAAAGAAAATAAAGTGCCTAAAGGAAGTACAACACCTAGAGATAATCCTAAGTACATTCATATACTTAAATCCTAATTAATAGCAAACTAGAATCCTAATTAATTAAGAGATAATTCCTTATTAATAGAAAGATAATTTTCAAACATTTAAATTTAAATAAAACTCTTAAATCCTAAAGAGTTTTCGTCCGTTCGGCCTTTCTCCTTGATTCCGCTAACTGGATCGTCTTCTAGAAGCTAACATTGACTGGACTACAGATTCTGTTATATTGACATCATCATGCCCAAAGTCATGCCCATACGTCAGCCTTGATTCCAGAAAATAATAAAAAACTACAAACTCGCCCTTTAAACTATGTTTTTTGGAAAATAAAGTCCTGCAAAAAATCGAATATGAACAACGCAAATTCATAATATCAATGAGATAATACAAAGTAATCAGAAACAAAATATTAAAAAAATAACACTCATCGAATTCCCCCTCACTTATTCAATGTTTTTCCTCAATCATGCCTTAATCAATCATAAAAGTGTCAAGTTATTAATCCTTCATATCATAATATATCAAAGAATACCAAATGACTCAACGATCATAAAAAGTATCGGAAACAATGTGACAATCAAGCAAAAACCAAGATATCCCAATTCTCCATCAATTTCAATGTAATAAGATCACTACAAGAAAACTGTTCTTAGCGGTGTTTTTAGCGGCGTTTGGAGAGTAAACGCCACAAACTTTAAACATATAATGGCATTTACAATCCAAACGCCACAAAATGATATTTTAGCATCGTTTCTTAAACAAACACGCGATAGAGTAGTACTTTAGCGGGGTTTTTATACAAACATCATAATAGGGTTCGTTTATAGTGGCATTTTTTATACAAACGCCGTAATAGAGTTCATCAATAGCGGCATTTTTATATAAATGCCATAATAGGGTTAATCTATAATGATGTTTTTTTTTTAAAAAAATGCCGCAACAAACACTACAACAGAATAGGTCTATAGTGACATTTTTTATAGTAAACACTGCTAACTCTAAATATATCGTGACGTTTTTATAAAAACGCAACTAAAAGCTCATACTCACTACAGCAAAACTGATATGTAGTGGCGTTTTTAGCGGCGTTTGGAGAGAAAACGCAACAAAAGTTAAACATATAGCAGCGTTTACAATCGTAGCACCACAAATTGATACTTTAGCGGCGTTTGTT
The DNA here is from genome assembly GCF_006381635.1 of Hibiscus syriacus. NCBI lineage: Eukaryota > Viridiplantae > Streptophyta > Magnoliopsida > Malvales > Malvaceae > Hibiscus > Hibiscus syriacus. Next base: position 5,873,010 of record NW_024062800.1, on the reverse strand, counting down.
GTAAAAACGCTTCAATAGAGTTGACATATAGCGGCGTTTTTACAACAAACGCCGTAATAGAGTGGTAAATTAGCGGCGTTTATACCACAAATGCCGCAATAGATTAACATATAGTGGTGTTTTAGCCAAAACGCCGTAATAGATCGGTAAATTAGCGGCATTTATACCACAAACGCCACAATAGATTACACATATAGTGGCATTTATTCTTAAAACGCCGCAATATTTATAATAAATAGTGGCGTTTTTAGACAAACGCCGTAATAGTGTTAATCAATAGTGGCGTTTTTACAAAAATGCCGCAATAGTTTTAATCAATAGTGGCGTTTTTTTAACAAACTCCACAATAATGTAATCAATAGTGGCGTTTTTTTGTATAAACGCCGCAAAATGTTAAATATATAGTCCTCCTTTTTTCCTACCCGAACCCTAAAAACATTTAAACTCTTCTTCCATCAAAGCTTCTTCTCTAGAACAACAATAGCTCTCAAACGATTCCTACGACGTCGTCGTTTGTATGTCCCGGCGACCAAATCGGGCCTCTCACCGACGAACTATAACACAACTGCACGGTTTGATCCCTCTTATCATTAATGATCTTTTTCATTTTTTTGGTCTTCTGAAAGTGGGGAAAACCCAAAAAGCTAACGTATTTGAGAAAAAAAGAGCAGTGTTCCCTTGAGTAAGAGAAATTATCGTCGACGGAATTTCTAAGTGGCGTTTGTATTATCTGAAAATGGGGAAAACCCAAAAAGCTAACGTAAAATCAACTAATGTTTCTCCATATATTGTTTATACATATATCAGTCAATTTAGTTGATGTACAGTAGAAATGAAATATGTAAAATATTCTAATATTATCTAAATAAAAGGTAATTAGTGGCGTTTGTATCTAGAAACGCCGCTATAGATCTGACATTTTGTGGCGTTTGTATCCAAAAACGCCGCTATAAACTCTACTTTAGTGGCGTTTTGAATGCAAATGCCTCTAAAGACACGTACTTTAGTAGCATTTTTATATAAACGCCACTATAGACTAGTACTTTAGTGGCATTTTTATATAAATGCCGCTATAGACTCTTACTTTAGTGGCGTTTTCAATACAAACGCCGCTATAGACTCGTACTTTAGTGGCGTTTTGAATACAAACACTGCTAATGACTCGTACTTTAGTGGCGTTTTTATACAAACGTCGCTATAGACTCGTACTTTAGTGGCGTTTTGAATGCAAAAGTCGCTATAGACTCGTACTGTAGTGGCGTTTTGAATACAAACACTGCTAATGACTCGTACTTTAGTGGCGTTTGTATTTACAAACGCCACAATTTTACAGTGTTAAGTCCCACACCCCTTTAACCCTTTTCCGTTTTTTTCTCCCACCTAATTTTCATTCCCGCCATTATCTGATTCAAAACTCTAATTCAATACGCCTTTTCTCATTCTCTTCCAACAATCTTCGGTTGATAACTAAAATCCCAAATCCAACCCACCTTTTTCTTAACCCTTCTTCCCTTGTTAAGCTTTCTTCCTTGAGACTCGGATCAAAAATTTCGCGACGAAAACGAGAAGCTTTTTGCGATACCCATGTTAGGCTTTCTTTGTCTTCAATCTTGTTTTGGTTGAGTTGTTTATAAGCTTTTGGCGATACCCAGCTTCTTTTGAGTAGTATTTATGACTTCCTTGAAACTATATGGGATTTGGTTGAAGATGAGTGTTGACCTAGGTCAGGATAGAGGCAATGATGTTGACCTTATTTTGCTTCTATTAAAAAAAATCCATTTTTTATGTTTGTTTGTATTGAGGATCATTGCTTATGTTGATGAATGAGCTGGCTGGGATTTATGGAGTTGGATATGTTTATCATATATAAGTAAGTTATGGTTCATTGTTGTATCGTGTTCTATTGATTGGAATTTTCAATAATATACATCGTAACCTAAACCTAAAGAGTTTATGATTAATGGAATTTTCAATTTGTGTGAGAGACAACCATGTAAATTTGTTTTTCTGTTATTATCACATAAAATCGCAAGGTTTAGATATTAGGAAAGGAAGTAGCTCATTGGTTTTTTGCATATGATTGCAAGGTAAGTAAATCCATAAGATCTTATGCCTATGACCATGTAATGGAAAATGGAACTTCCCAGATCCAGTGATTTTGGACTGTCACATGAAACATTGAAATTGAACTGCTTGAATTGCGAATGTAAGTTCTTTTTGTTTGTGATTTAACAGGAAAATATGTTGTGATGCAGGAGAAGTTGCCAAACTATGTTGCCCCTGTTTTGGAAAATTAATGCTTGAATGGATAAAGCGCACATGTAGTAAAGCCGGTTTGTTTCCATTAAGAGCTTTTACATATGGCTTTAATTAGTTAATATTGAGTACGGATTCAAGGAACGCCCAATTTTTGGCTTTTCCATTTGCCTTCTCAATGGAATTATGTTGTTGTAGGTTCATTCTATATAAATTTCTCTTCACATAAGCACATCCATGTATCTTGTAAAATTGTAATATAATGTACGACTTGTATAACATACTAACATATGGTTAGTTTTTTATCAACATAAAATTAGCTAACAAGAAAATGAGTATTAACTAAACTGACAGGGTTATATGCTGACATCCTGGGAGCCATTCTCCCCTGTATATCTGATAAAAAACAGAAAAATAGTGTGGTTAGCTTATTTCTTCTATAGTCTCCTTAATGCATCTTCAATAACCAGCTGCAATTCCTTTTATAAACTCGGCTGGAGTTTTCTGTGTCATTTTGTGTGTTTGTTTTCATATTCTTATATTAGGTTGCTCATGAAACCAAAGAATTGCTTCGTGCAATTGAGGCTAATCCGACAGAAAACTTTGATGTGGGTGCCACTCTCCCATTGTGAGGAGGTGTAGTCTTTGTTACCTAGGGAAAATGCTATGTTTAAAATGTTACTGGTTGTCTGCACTTTGGGAATATTTAGCTCTACTGAATTATGAAGAGCTATAGAAAAGTGTTTTAAATGAGTTTCTAATTCTTTTTAAATTATTTCACTTTGCAATTATTTTTTAGTAATTACCATCTGTTTTGACTGATCAGGCAACTAGATAGTTAGTGGGAGGCCACTAGAATTGAAGCATTGAACTGGATATTAACCCTTTTAAACAGATATCGTGCTGAGGTGAGGAAGCAGTTATTTTCTCTCTTTTTTTAATTATGTGCATATTGTTCATGTGTTTTTCTCGTATTTTGTTTTTCTTTTTACTATCAGTTTTGACTGTTCATGTGCATACTGGATATTTTAGCATTTTTGGTGGAAGAACATCTGATGCTTCCTAAAATCTTATCATGTAAAAAAATGTAAACCTTAAATTATTCTTCTATGTTTACTGCTTAGAACTTAAATGATTTAAATTTTACAGTCCGGTTTTGGGACTGTCTCGGATTCATTTGGACACTATAATTTATAAATAAGGATTGTGCAAAAGATCCAGTATTAGTTATTCTCTTGGCTATCTTGCGCTGATCCTTTTGGATATAATGACTCTTCAGAACTATTATGCCATCACTATCGTGGATAAGGATATTAGTATAATAAAAAAATTAGTCTTGTTTAATGGATACTAACCCTAAACTTTTCATCACTAAAACTACATGTTCTGGTCCTGATGAATCATGTTCATGTTTAGATTTTCTTTTTCACCTCTTCTCTCTGGTAGCAACTATTGATTACAAAGGAATCTGTACCAAGTTCCATAAGACTTCTTAATAAATATTTACTTATCAAATAAAATTAATCACCAATTAATCTTCTTTCTTAATGAAGCAAGGGAAGCAGAGAGAGCAGCAGCCAGAGCAGCAGCGGAAGAAGAGAAAGAAGCAGCGGCAACACAGAGAGAAGCAGCATATCAGAAGAGATGTGAAGAATTTGAAAAACGACTCAATGATATGATGCTGATGATTCAGTAAACGCAACCTCAGAATCCATCATTGTAGTCTCATTTATGTTATGAGCATTCTACTGAACCTTCTGTAACTGAACTTATATTACGTTAATGAAAACTTTTATTTATTATATTGGATTTGATGTTGTTTGTTATGGATACAGAGTTTGATATTATTATTTTTTTGTTTGTTGCATAATGGAACAGGTTGAAAAAATAGTTTTGGGGTAATCAAGCATAATTTTTAGGATTGTTAAATTCTGTGTTATTTAGCGGCGTTTGTAAAAAAAACACTGCAATATACCATACATTTAGCGGCATTTTTATCCTACAAACGCCGCTATATACAGACCTGTACCGGGGTTTTTAGCAGAAACACCGCAAAACATCAATACCTACTGCGGCGTTTGTGAAAAAAATGTTGCAAGACATCAACACCTACTGTGGCGGTTTAGCGAAAAACGCCGCTAAACATCATAACCTATTGCGGCATTTGTTTGAAAAATGCTGCTAAATATTAACACCTATTGCGACGCTTTTATGACAAACGCCGCTAAATATCAACACCTATTGCAGCGTTTGTCTGAAAAACGCTGCTAAATATCAACACCTATTGCAGCGTTTTTATGACAAACGTCGCTAAATATCAATACCTATTGCGGCGTTTTTATGACAAACGCTGCTAAACATCAACACCTATTGCTGCGTTTATCATACAAACGCCGCTAAATATCAATATCTATTGCGGCGTTTTTTGTGAAAAAACGCCGCAAACTTTAGCGGCGCTATTTTCAACGACGATTTTTGCGGCGTTTGTCTTAACGCCGCATGTGTTTTTAGCGGCGCTTATAAACCCCGCTAAAGGTTAAAAAAACGCCGCAAAAAGCCTGTTTTGTTGTAGTGACTATAGCAGCATTTTCTCTAAATCATAAATTAATTCTAATTAAAGAGGACTCAAGCATATTTAAAAAAGTAAAATCCTTTGTACTTATACAATGATGTAATTATTGTTATAATAATTGTATTTTAGTATACTAACAACTAGTTGGTTTTTTATTACAAGTTAAATTCTTTGTGATTTTTTATAAAAGGATGTAATTATTGTTAAGTTTTTACAAGTTAAGTTTTTTCACCAGTGCATTTGGGACTTCAAAAAGGGTGCAAAGTTTATAATTTCGTTGCAGGTTAACAATATCAAGATTCTTTTTTTTCTTTTTTTCTTTTTGATAATGATATGAAAGAATTTAATAAAATAACATAAATATTTTTGTTTAGTTTTAGAGATACAATTTTAATCTAACAGTACGTGTGTTAACCGAATACCTAACAATTGTTAATATGTTAACCATTTGATGTTGCTGCTATGATAGACTCAAAAAATGTATCTTTTAGTTGCTTACATTTAAAATAGATATTTCAGAAATACGAAATGGATAAGAGTTTGATGGATTTGTCAAGGGTAACTAACGTTTATCGAAATGGAGTAGAAACTTTTCTAAATTTAGCTTTTAAAAATGTAAGCCAAGGGAATATGATTATTTTCCCTTGTAAGAAGTGTGCTAACATTAATTGGCACATTCATGAAGTTGTCTATGAGCATCTAATTGTTTTTGGCTTTGTTCGGGGCTATAAAAAATGGATATTCCATGGAGAGTGTACACCTCGTAGATCTTATTTCGTGAGTAATTCTTCTTGTCCTTCGAATTTTCATTATCGATCTGCTAGAGAAGATGAAATGTAGGGTACATTGCGAGATGCATTTAATATGCAACACCAACCTATTAGAGAAGATGATTGTGATCTTGGTTGTAATGATTTCACTGAGATTGGAAGAAATGTCTATGATGAAGAGCCAAATGAATAAATGACAAAGTTTTATAAGTTCCTTAATGAAATGAATTAGCAACTTTATGAGGGATCAAAATATTCAAAACTCTCCTTTTGCATTCGTCTTTTCCACTTAAAATGTTTGGGAGGGTGGACCGAAAACTCTTTTACGATGTTATTAGAGTTTTTGAGAGACATGTTTCCTTTTGCAGAAATCCCTTAATCATTCAAAGGTATGAAGAGAATGATAAAGGATTTGGGTCTTGGGTATGAGAAAATTCATAATTGTCTGAATGATTGTATATTGTATGGGGTGATCGAAAAAAATCAAGATTCGTTTCATGTATGCGAAAAATCTCAGTGGATGAATGGGGATGTAGAAAATGTGAGTGCGGACGAAGTTGAAGCACAATCAAGAAATAAGCTAGTAAAGATTATGCGATATTTTCCTCTAATACCTAGGCTTCAAAGACTTTTTATGTCTTCAAAGGCTGTAGAGTCTATGAGGTGGCATCATGATGGGCGAACCAATGATGGATTATTAAGGCATCATGCGGATTGTTTAGCTTGGAAGTCATTTGACCAAAAAATTCCAAGTTTTGCTAGAGATCCCCGTAATGTCAGGCTCAATCTTGCATCAGATGTGTTTAATCCTTTTAAAACATTGAGTACTCCGTATAATACTTGTCCTATTCTTCTTGTTCCCTAAGAGTTGAAATAATTATGGGTGGGTATGAAACATATGATGTGTTGAAGAATTAGAACTTTAATTAACGTGTAGCTTTATTGTGGACTATTAAAAATTTCTCTGCTTATGAAACTCTATCAAGTTGGAGTACCAAAGGTTGTTATGATTGTCCTTGTTGTGCTACGCAGACATGTTCAAAGTGGTTGTATAATGGAAAACAATTCTCTTACATGGAACATCGTCGGTGGTTAGGTGAAAATCACAGATTTAGATATCAAAAAAATTTGTTTGATTGTACTGAAGAGTTTAGAAAAAGGTCTTGAACAAACAATGGGGGCGGATATCTTATAATGTTGAAACATATCAAGTTCACTTATGGAAAGATGAATCAACCACAAAAAGGAAAAACAAGTTTATCATTCTGATGTTGAACACCAGAGTGACTATGACTTTGGTGAAAAAGATTATCCAAATGAGGTGGATTTGTGGAAAAAAAAAAAGAAGTATTTTCTTTGAGTTGCCTTATTGAAAGTATCTCATTTTAAGACATGATCTTGATGTCATGAACATTGAGAAGAATGTTTGTGAGAATATTATCGGGACCATTCTTAATGTCGATAGTAAATCTAAAGATAATATAAAGATTTGACTTGACTTAGTTAACATCATAATTCGACATGATCTTGATCCTCAATTACTTCGCCTTCTATTTTTGCAATGTCGAAGAAAGAAAAAGAAGTCTTCTGCACGATGTTGAAGGATATAAAAGTCTCATATGGGTATGCAACAAATATATCTAAATGTGTCACTGTTAAAGATCGAAGACTTTATTATCTAAAGTCACATGATTATCATATATTGATGTAAGATTTAGTGCTAGCTGCTTTACGTGGTTGCATGTCAAATAAGGTGATGTCTTGTATAATTGAACTTTCCAATATAATGAAATCTATTTGTGGGAAAGTTCTGATGGTTGAAGAAGTTGAGAAACTACAAGATCGAATTGCCTTGACTTTATGCAATCTGGAGAAGATATTTCAACCTTCATTATTCACAATTATGGTACATTTGCTAGTTCATCTCCCTCATGAATCTAAAGTTGGTGGACCAATTATGGTTCAATATATATTGAACATATCTTTTTAATGAAAACTATTAATATATAGTTGTGTTTGGTGTCTAGGTTTTTGTGCAAGTTGAAGTCTTATTGTCGTAATAAGCGTTATCCAGAATGATCAATTGCTGAAGGGTATTTGGCAGAGGAGTGTATGACTTTTTGCTCTAGATATTTGGAAGATGCTGAAACAAGATTGAATAGACGAAATAGAAATGAAGTGTCCAATATGAATAACTTAGTTGATACTTATTTGTCTGGAAGTTATGGTGAACCACTTGACAAAGTTAAGATTGCACAGTTAGATGGGAAGTATTGGGTGCAAGCACACCGATATGTTCTTTTCCATCACGATTCATTAGATCCTTTAAGCATGTAAGTTTTACAATAAAAATCCTAATGTACTTTCTCATGAATTTCATATTTCACGTTCTTTAACCACATAATCTTCTTTATAGTGAGTTTAAAGAAGTCTTAAGATCTCAATCACGCTCTAGAAGAATAACTCCTTCCACAACATGGAAATTATGTATAACTCTGAGTGTTTTAATATATTGATATAAATGTTAACCGATTAACCTTTCATATGTAATAGGTTTGGAGTGGGAGAGAAGTTAGTTAAGATGTTAAATGGCTTTCTCAAAGTCCGAATAGAATTGTTAAAAAATATAATGCCATCATCATTAATGGGTTTAGGTTCTACACAAAATCTCGTGAAAGATTAAGAAGGACACAAAATTATGGAGTAGTTGCTACTTCTTCAACTAAAAGTTATGTTAGTGCTAGAGACAACCATCCTACAGAGGGACATGTAGAATATTATGGAATCCTTATGGATATAATTGAGTTGGATTATTATGGCAAACAAAATGTTGTGTTATTTCAGTGTGATTGGGCTAATGTAAATAATACTCGAGGTATTAAAATAGATCAATTATGTTTTACAATGGTGAACTTTTCTCGATTAATTCACACTGGTCGACAATTTATGGATGAACCATATGTATTTTCTTCTCAAGTCAAATAAGTTTTTACTGTCACGATCTAATGGATGAGGGTTGGTATGTTGTACTTCATAACACCCCTAGAGACTTGATAGACATCGGGATGGAAATAGAGATGACACTGAAACAAGATCAGAAACTTTGCCTTTTGTAGAACAAAATTTAGATGAACCTATTACTGGTACTAGTTCACAATTCCAATAGGTCTGAGATGACATAGATGAAGATATTTATGAAAATTGGTATGACATAACAATGTAGTTAGATCTTATATCTTAATTGAGTATGTTATAATGTTATCATTTATATATGTTGATGTCGTCGAATATATATATTACTAGTATAGTTGTCAGTATTTATTAATATTATTGTCTGTTTATTATAGATATTATGCCTAGGAGAAAATTAAGTGATCTGTGAATTGTTCGAGCTCCTATAGAGGAGGAAGAAACAAGTAATGAATAGTCTATTGGTGTTGGATCTACAGAAGTTCTGAATACCGTTGAAGAAACTGTTGAAATTGAAGGTAATGTTCTACTTCTTATTTAAATGGTGACTGATTTTCTTATTGACTTGATTTTGAAAACCTGCACTAAATTATTTCTTATATAGCTAAAAATGGTCTAAGGCACAAGAGTAGAGGTCGTACAATAATGAAGGAACTGTACCAACTTTCTCTTGGGGATCGCGTGAGAGTTTCAAGTAGCGATGTCAATCAACCTATTGGGACAGAAGAACGTGTTCTATCAGGTTACCTAGGCATTATTGCATGAAATGCAAGTATTCTACTGATCAATTATGAGTCATGGCGTGAGATGTCGGATAATAGCAAAAACCAGGCTATGGATTGCATTAAGGTAATAATTTCATTGTAATAAATTATTCATTGTACTTCAATATATATTTACTTTCAACACTTATATAAATTATAGGAGAAATTTTCTGTAGAGGTCTTAGATGATTTTTTGAAGCAAGCGTTAGAAAATAAATGAAGAGATCACAAGAGTTTCTTAAAAAATAAATATTTTAAGAACAATCTCAGCCTTGAAGGAAAGCTTCAAAATGTCGCACCTGGAATGCTTAGATATCAATGGGAAGATACAGTCAGGTTTTAGAGTTCAAAGAAATGAGAGGTATGACTCACTTTAAAAATAATATTATGTCACTAAATTATTGACTTTATAAGTCATGTGGAGTTCAAATTGAAGGATCGAGAGCACGTTGGTATTGCTAGTAAACAACAACAAAATTTTACTCACACTGCTGTATCAAAGGGCTTTGCTCGTGTAGCTCATGAACATGTATTTGCGTTTTAATTATGATTATTCATATAGTCATTTTAAGTTGGTAGCATTTAGTAATTAACATTTTTCTATTATTTCTTAATTTTGTGTAAGTATTAATTTATATTCTACATTGTAAGAAATCACGTCCGGCATAGAGTTGGTCGAATACAACTCTTTGAAATGACACATACAAAAAAACATGGCTCTCCTATGGCTTCTGAAGTTGCAAAAATTATGGTATATTTACTGGACATAAAATTTGCATTCTGTTATATTTATAGTAGAAAATTTTGTATTTTAAATAATTCTTGAATTTGTTCTATATTCTTAACTGATTATCAGGAAAAAGTGAGGTATAAAAGGGTAGAGTACGAAGCTACGACTTCATCCCATGCTTCTATTAATGCGGAGGAGATTGAAAATCAAGTTATTGCTGAAGTTTTCGGTCCTGAAAGATATGTTCGAGTTCTCTGTCAGTGATCATTTGTCACTCCAACCAAATTCTTTGTATCCAGCTCGTCTCAGTACATGCCATCACACATCCAGTCTTCTCAACAAGAAGTTATTCGATTAAAACAATAACTAAGTCAAGTTGATGAAAAAATTGCTCAGATGAAAGCCAAAACTAAAGAAAAATATGTAGAGAGAAAAGTATAGAGAGCAGCGATAGAAGCAGAAAGAAGCATCATTTCAGAGAAAATATGAAGAACTTCAAAAGAAAATTGAAGCTATGAGGTAGATGATGCAACATAATCAAACGAAGAATTCATCATCCTATGTGTTTTCTTAGCTTATTGCTTACTTTATGTTATTGAAAAATGATGAACTACATATTTGGCGGCGTTTTTAGGAATAAACACCGCTAAATGACCAACCTATTGCGGCGTTTAATCCAAAAAAATGCCACTATATGGCTAACATATTGTGGCGTTTGTATTCTAAAACGTCGTAATATAACATGAGCTTTAGCGGCGTTTGTATACTCAAAGCCTTGCATCCCGTTCTTGTGATTGGCGTATGAGCACGTTGACGATCAACAATATTGACTTTGGATACTCGAAACACTTATTTGGAACAACAAAATTCTTGTTTCTTCACATTCCCTTCATGGCATTCCTCGGTTGGCTTAACATTGTCTGCATCAGAATGATCCATGGCAAAAATTTTGTTGTGCAAGTTCAGTGGTCCCAACAGGAGTTGATAGAGATGTAAGTAAAGGTTTATTGAAAAAAATGTTTCAGTGGTTGCTTTCAATAGGATGTGGTAGTGGTAGTGGTAGTTGAAGGGTGGGTACAACATTAATTTCGCAGGACATATTTAGGTATGTACAATAACTACAAAATTCAACTTTTATTACTTTAAAGTAACAGGTCAACATAACGTATCGACACTTTTCAAACTTGTGTCGATACTTTTTTCCCAGAATGAATGCCCAAACAAGGTGCACGTATAAAGTGTCAATACATTTATAAAAAGTATCGATCCCAAAAACATCGAAACCGATAATTATAATGTAATAGGTAATTTTACAATGTAACCTATAGAAAATACCGGTTTTATAAGAAAATAGGTTAACATAATGTATCGACACTTTTTAAATTTGTGTCGATACTTTTTGTCCATAATGAATGCCAAAACGAGGTGCACGCATAAAGTGTCGATACATTTATAAAAAGTATTGATCCCAAAAATATCGAAACCGCTAATTAGAATGTAATAGGTAATTTTGTAATGTAACCGGTAGAAAATATCGGTTTTATGAGAAAATAGGTCTACATAATGTATCGACACTTTTAAAATTTGTGTCAATATTTTTTGTCCAGAATGAATGGCCAAACGAGTTGCACGCATAAAATGTCGATACATTTAAAATTGTATCGATCCCAAAAATATCAAAACCGATAATTACAATGTAATAGGTAAATTCACAATGTAACCAATAGAAAATACCGGTTTTATGAGAAAATAGGTCTACATAATGTATCAACACTTTTTAAAATTGTTTCAATACGTTTTGTCCAAAATGAATGCCCAACGAGGTGCACACATAAAGTTTCGATACATTTAAAATTGTATCGATCCCAAAAACATCGAAACTAATAATTACATTGTAATATGTAACTTTACAATGTAACAGGTAGAAAATACTGATTTTATGAGAAAATAGGTCTACATTATGTATCGATACTTTTTAAATTTGTGTCGATACATTTTGTGCAGAAATGAATGATAAACTAGGGGCACGCATAAAGTGTCGATAAATTTAAAATTGTATCGATCCCAAAAAAATTGAAACTGATAATTATAATGTAATAGGTAAATTTACAATGTAATCGGTATAAATATACTGGTTTTATGAGAGAATAGCTCTACATAATGTATCGACACTTTAAAAATTTGTGTCAATACTTTTTTTAAAATTACGCGTGTTTTTTTCCTTCATTATTTATATGTTAAAATTATAATCGATACAAACTCCAAACCGAAAAACCCCAAACCTAAAGGCAGAAGAGAACTCTTCGACTCCGACGAATACCAATGTTCTCATAACAGTTACGATCAGATATTCAGGTAAATTTATCGATATTTTGCCATAAATTAGGGTTTCATTGATTTCCAAATTGGACTCTTTTTTACTTAATATGTTTGTGTTCCAATATAACAACATCCACACCTAAAATGGCTCCAAAATGTCAGCGTCAAAGGCGCAGTCTTTCTCAAAGCACTTCTCAACTTAGCTCTTCTCAACGACAACCTCCTTCTCAACCAATCGCTTCTTTTGAGCAAATCAGATCGTTCGAAACTCTGAACTTTAGATCCGATGAGGAGAAAGAAAGATGGCAGAGGAGTTTCAAAGTAAGGAAGATTCGTCCCGAACGTGTCATTGACCTGAGTTTCTTGTTTGATGATAAATATGATTTTCGTTTTAAATCTACATTTACATCTTAGTGTTGGCTTGAATTCCTTGGTGTAGAACCAAAATATTACCTCAAACTAGTTAGAGTAATCTACAACAATGTTTCCTTCTAGCGTGAGCCTAATAAGACTAATATAATAGGAATTAATACCCATGTCATGGGGAAGGATATATATATATCTCCGGATACTATTGCGGAGGGTATAGGTGTAGAGAATAAAAGGGATTCAGATGAAAATGATTTAGATACTACAATACAATAGGTTGCTAGAAATAGCTCAATTAACCTATATGTAGAGTCGAGAGTGTTTCACTAAATGCTCACTTGGTTTATTTGGCCTACTAGGGGAAAATATTCAACAATTCGAGACAACGATTATTGGTGGATAACAAAGTATAAATCCAAAACGGCTCCAAACATTGCTAAACTGATATTTAATACAATTGTATATATGGTCACAAAGGGAGCATCAATTTTAACTTCACTATCATATGGATGTGTCATCACCCATCTGTTGAATAAGAAAGAAGTTGATTTTTAACTTGACGCCCCTGTTCGATTAACCCGCAAGATTGACATGTTATTTATTACCAGAGCGGGATATGATTTTGTTAAAAATATCGGTTAGAAGCGTGTCAAGGATGTCGGATTAGATCAAGAGAGTGAGGAAATAGACCCTATTGGCCATGAAGATGACCAACCAATGGGAGGCGTAATGATGGAAGAAGCTCGAGAAGCTCCAGGTGGAGATGATCTCACAATTAAGACAGTGATGGAATACATGGTCAATTTTCGGGAGCATATTGATTCCCTTGTGAGCGGAATGCAAGCCGATATTGCATCATTGCGCGATGAAGTCTCCATCTTGCGTGAAGAATTACCTCAACAAAATCAAACGAGTTAGGTAATTAATTATTTATGTTTCTAAACATTTACACGTTGTAAAATGTATTTTATTTTCTTAACAGATGTGGACAACCAAGTGCTCAATGAAGATGACAATGAAGATGATGATCCAAACAAGTATATCGTGTCTGCAACGCCACCTGCAAGAAAACTTGTAATTTTTGGTGTCAATGGTGTTCTTGCCTACTTCCCAAGACATTAAAAAGGTTTTAATTATGTTCATTTGTATCCATTATTTTAACATATAAGTGTACAACTTTAATCTCATTTTCTTCATGTTGTAGATGTTATCCTCAGAATAGGAGTATATGATTTTATGCATTTTTGTGTAGACAATTTTGTTGTTGCCATTTGGTCTTCCAAGATAAGGTTAGAACTATTGAGCAATTGAATTACTATAGCCAAAATCGTCAATATACAATTAAATGTTAACATTCAAACTTGATTAACATCGACCGGGTACTTCAGAAACTACCTTTGTCGTCTGACCATTTTCTATTCATTTGGGTAAGATGAATGTCATTACACTTTGTTGACTTTTATTTGTCTATGATTCTTACATATTTATGTTCGACTGTTTGTGAACATGATCAACCAAAGCACAAAAAAGATGATAATGTTACCTACTGTAAAGATCTTAATGATGTTTGAAACGCGTATCCTGATTTTAAAGACCTAAATACACAGTTGGTCGATGATTCAGCTCGAAAAATGATTTATAATCCGGTAAGTTACATTTATGTCATATGTTTTTCCAGTTAAACAGGTGTTCATACATTGATTGATTAACAATTTATTTTTTATATAGAAAAATAATTATATATGTCCACATCCCTTCGACACTCTTTCTCATTCGGACGACAATGCTTTAGGTATGACACAAATTTATTCCTGCTTATACGAATTTAGTTTCTTATTAGTAAAATTGCACCTGATTAGTTTGATAATTGAAATTATTTATATATGTCCTCAGAAAAAGGCGGTAACATACGAGGGTATTTGGAAAATTTGTTGAAGGCACCTAATGTTCCAGAATTCATTAGAAATAACCCTTTTTCATCAGATTAATTTCGTTGTGGGTACATTATTTGAACATTGTTATGTATAAATTTGTTGTGTATGTATGTTTTGGTTTGATTATATTATGTGTATATTTTCATTCGATTCAAAAAATACTAAAACATATAACATAGTAATTGTGTCTTATACATTAAATATTCCATTCGGATGAGATGCGCATAACAAAACAATCTATCTATCTCTTCCATGTGAGTACTTTATTCACATGTGATAAGTGTGACAACCCCATCAACTCACAACTCAGCTTTGAACTGAATCAATATTGTCTTTTACCCGGTTGGTTCACAACGCATGTTACTTGAAAAGTATGAATCAATTATGCAATTTTCATGTTCAATTAAACACTGCATTTCATGTTCATTTCATATTTAATTGGAGTTTGAATTTAAATTTCAATTTGAGTTTGAATTTCAGTATAAATTTTGGATGGGCTATAAATATTAGTCCGAGCCTTTATTCCATCTAAACAACAACTTACTCAATGGAAGCATCGTGAGGTAACATCAAATTTCATATCTAAGGTAACAACTTACCTTTTTCAAAACTTATTAACTTAGACAATATGCATGTTATCATTGATTATTCCTAATTTCCATTATTTTTTTCTAACTTTAAAAGGGAGGAAAATCCCGACCATCGTAATTTTTGGTTAACAAGCAGGAAGATTGGATATCCGAAGAATACTTTTCGGATACTATCCATTTCAGCCAGCTCATTGAGATAGGTTAAACCTAAACCAAAACCTTCTTAGCCAAACATACTTGATGTAGAAGCAGCTGCAGATTTAAAATCTCAACGGTGATGTATTTGGTTCTCAAACAGTTAAAGCGTCAGAAACGTTTCGGACGTATGATCTGGGTGGTATACGTGAATGCAACAAATGGCAACTAAAAATACCGATAATTGAGGGCTACAATTTGTAATAATAACAAAAATAATTGAAGGGTACACGTGTATAAACTATCGATACTTTGCTAAATTAACAATGTAAACGGTAAAATTCTACCGGTGCAATGATAATAGGAGTACATGACAAGCGTCTCAACTTGTCATTTACGGCTATTTTTATTATACCGGAGAACTTTTATCCATTTACATTGTTAATTGTACATGTACTTATGCTTTACGTGTATCTTCTATTATTTAACATTATTATTAAAAGATCTAGCGTTTAATTCTCGAGAATTTTTGGATACATTTTGTTGCATTACCGATGTACCACCCAAATCATAAGTCCGAAATACTTCCGATGCTTTAAATGTTTGATAACCAAATGGATCGCCTTCGAGATTTTAAATATTCAGCTGCTTCTACATCAGCTATGTTTCTCTCATACTGTTTCGGTTTACGGTTATCCTATCTTCATGAGCTGGATTAAATGTATAATATTCGGAATGCATTCTTCGCATATCTAGTCTTCCTGCTTGTTACTCAAAATTATGATGGTCGGGATTTCCCTCGCGTTGCATTTAGGTTGATTGCTCTGAATATATAACGACATTTGATCTCCGAATCGTTGTTGGTTGATTGGTCAGACTTTTATATCCATATTTGCTTCTCTCTATACAGATATATTTAAGGATTGTTGAAATATCAATACTAGTTATTAATGTATTTTATATATGCGTAATCTCCACAACAAAATTTTCATACTTAGAATTTCTAAATCGGTTAAAATTTGAGAAAATAGTAAAAATTTAAACAATCGATTAAATATAACATATTGAAAATGGACACAACCGGTTTCTCTAATTTCGCCTATAAAGTATCGGTAACTTACAAACACGTATCGACACATAAAGTTTCCAAAAAAGTGTCGATACATTTATTAAAAGTATCGATCCTCAAAACATAGAAACCGATTATTATAAAGTAATAGGTAAAATATACCGATTTAATAAGAGAATAGGTAAACAAATGTGTCGATACATTTATTAAACGTATCGATCCCAAAAACATCGAAATCGATAATTATAGTGTAATAGGTAAATTTACAATGTAACTGGTAGAAAATACCGGTTTTATGAGAAAATAGGTCTACATAATGTATCGACATTTTTTAAATTTGTGTCGATACTTTTTGTCCAGAATGAATGACAAACTAGGTGCACGCATAAAGTGTCGATACATTTAAAATTATATCGATCCCAAAAACATCGAAACCGATAATTATAATGTAATAGGTAAATTTACAATGTAACAGGTATAAATATATCGGTTTTATGAGAAAATATGTCTGCATAATGTATCGACACTTTTTAAATTTGTGTCGATACTTTTTGTCCAGAATGAATGCCCAACGAGGTGCACACATCCCAAAAACATTGAAACCAATAATTATAATGTAATAGGTAACTTTACAATATAACCGTTTATGTTATCCTTGGTAACATTTTAGGCGTTTACCTAATATGTTGTAATAATAAATTAAGTAATTAATTATTTTATTATATAAGCGTTACCTATTACATTATAAGCGCTACTAATATGTTATTGTGCTTGATAATGTTTCAGTAATTAACTTATTTTATTATATAAGCGCTACCTATTACATTATATAAGCGGTATCTAATATGTTATTGTACTTGATAATATTTCCGGTTAAATGATATAACATAACCGGTCTAAATTTTAATCGATCACTTATTTAACCGATCACGCTATTTTTTAGTCTTTTTTAACTGCCGCACAGCATAACTTCTTCTTGCGAAATTTTCCAGAGATTTTTTATTTTTTATTTATTTTTCATTAGCTGGAGCTTAAGGGCCCCACCAGCTACCCCATGATCTGTGTTCTGTTGTCCTTTTTTTCCTCTATTTTTTTCACTTCTTGTTTTTTAGGATTATAATTAAAATTTGTTATTTCTTGCGTACAATTAATTAATTGATTCATAATTAGTGTTGGCGGGAAGGATCATGGAGAAGACTAACTGTCAATTGTGGTCCCCACAAAACAAATTGAAGGAGAAAAAACCCCGAACAACGGTACTGGTGGGCCCCAACTCCATTGTTTCCGGAAGCGTTTTTCTCTATTTGTTTTTTTGTTAATAAATAGGGTAAAGTATAGTAATGGTCACTGAACATTTCTGAAACTTGCATTTAGGTCCCCCAACATTTAAAACTTGCAATACAGTCCCCCAACATTTATTCCATTTACAATATGGTCCCCCAACTTAAACCACAGTTAGAAAATTAGGATAAATTATATAAACGGTCATTGAACTTTTCAGTCACTTGAATTTCGGTCCCCCAACTTTTAAAACTTGCAAAACAGTCATCAATTTCATTCTAAACCTCAATTTCCAAAGTAATTCAATTTTATTCTAAACCCTAAATTCTAAAATACTTCAATTAAATTCTAAAATACTTCAATTTAAGGTAATATAGGCTTGAAGAAAGAGTTCAAGGCACAGACACAACGAATAAAAATATATTTATATAAATGTATATTTATATTTAGATGTATAAATAAAAAATATATTCATATATTAATGTATGAATCATTTATATTTTTTGAATATTTTATTTTTAATAAGAAATTAAAATTATTAATTATATTAGAAATACTCAACTTAAGATTATATATAATCATGAATTATAAATATGAAAAATATAATTATTAAATTTAGTTTAAAAATATAAATATTAATTTATTCTTTTAAAATATTGTATCAACTAATATTTAAAAAATATATTAAATCTATCAAACAATTTATCAAAATAATATTTTTTATTGTAAAAAATATAATATTTTCCCATCATTTATTGCTTTCAAATTTTTTGCCGAAGTTCAAATCTCATTATTTCCATTTTACATTATATTCTTTTTTTTCTGGCATTGGTCATACTATTAGTATATGTATTATTGTATATCTCTTAACACAAACGATGGTGTTAGCTTAGTGGCTCCACCCTATATCTTTCATTTGCGTGACTCAGGTTTGAGTTTTCCCAAGACCCAAATTTTACTTCTTTGTAACTTAATTTTCTTCTAATTAGGAGGTGACATGTGTCACCAATAACACATATCATGATCATGTGTTAACACATGTCAGATCCTGATTAAATGATTAATTTATTAAATTTTATTTAATTTAGGACCAAATTGATAGCATATATAAATAATTAGGTGGTAACACGTGTCACCAATGACACGTGTCATGATCATGTGCTAACACATGTCAGATCCTAATTAAATGATTAATTTATTAAATTTTATTTAATTTAGGACCAAATTGATTATATAAATAATAAAGACTGAATGTATAATAATGTCAATTCCTTTTAACTGCCACATCATCATTTTTATCAATTGGTAACGACTAGTGGCTTAGTTGAAACAGTTAAATAATTATGTGGTATGATTGATAAATTTAAAAGATCGATGACAAAAGTAAAAAGGGCTAGATAGTTAAGTTGTCAACCGAGTAGTTTACACTTTTATTTATACGTCAAAATAACATTTTATAAATTTAAAATTCGAATTATTTTCAACCTCTTTTATATCCTAACTACTTTTTTTAATTAAAAAATTTCTTCAACAGATAAGAATTATACTATTATATTTATATAAAAAATACGTATCACATGAAATAAGATGAAATTAAATAATAATAACTTTGACATAATTGAATTTAATTTAAGTATTTTGGAATTTAGGGTTTAGAATAAAATTGAATTACTTTGGAAATTGGGGTTTAGAATGAAATTGATGATTATTTTGCAAGTTTTAAAAGTTGGGGGACCTAAATTCAAGTGACTGAAAAGTTCAATGATCATTTATATAATTTATCCTAATTTTCTAACTATGGTTTAAGTTGGGGGACCATATTGCAAACGGAATAAATGTTGGGGGACTGTATTGCAAGTTTTAAATGTTGGGGGACCTAAATGCAAGCTTCTGAAATGTTCAGTGACCATTACTATACTTTACCCTAATAAATATTACCCATAGACTATGGCCAACAAATTGCGTGCTTCCCTCTTTCTTTGTAACGATGCCGATGAGAAAATAAAATAAGATAGAAAATTCTCATTGTTTTAATTTTCATGCAAATTTAAACTTTAAAGTTGAGTATTGTAATTGTCAGGTTGGTCATGTTTAGAAGCATAGCTTACGAGAACAAAAAAAAACCTCTTTCCCTTCTCTTCGGTCCATTCTCTTCTCTATTTAGATGAACACTTTTATGCATATAATAGTTTTATTTTTTCAAAGAATTTGTGAAATAATCTTTTCTCTCCATTAAATACTCAAAAAATTCAAGTTCTCTTATTTTCTTTCTAGCATAATCACTTTTATCTATGTTGACGAGAATAAATTAATCTCGTCAACTGTTAACAATTTACTTCTTTTAATTTGGACAGAGAATCGCAATAGATGGCTAGAGGGAGATAGGTTATAAGGTGTGAGGGTTGGAACTGAGAGAGAGAGTCCGTCATTTTTTTCAGTTATGACTGAAGGGTATTTATAATGACCTTAGTTGACAGCATCAGACATATGATCATCAAGACTACTTCTAGGTTAACAAGTTAAATAAATCTGGTTATCAAATTTTAGATTTTGCTCCAGTATATCACGTGGGACAGTCATAGGTCTAATCGTGTGGATATATCCATCTGGGGAGTATGAGACTCTATTTGAATTCATGGGTGGATATATTATCTCCGGAGTGTATCTTTGAAGGTATAACATTTATCCTTCTTAATTGAGGAAATTTCATAAAGTGAATTCATGAAAGAGATATGGTAAAAATAATATGACGGTTATCTCTCGGTACGGTACAATATCCCAGAAGACATCTATGGAGGCATAAACTCATTTAGAGGATAGAGACTCATATAGAGAGTGACGTTTATCACATAGTAACATCTTATGCAAAGGATGACTTCTCTTCATATAGGATAACAGTTGTTTAACTTTTTATCATTAACAAACTTTTACAAGGCAAATATATATTGTTATAAGTTAAAACTATTGGGGTCCTTTGGCTTGGTGGTTTGGGCGCCTGGTTACTCCTCCCACCCATAGACGTAGGTTTGAATCTCTTTGGGTGCATCTTTGTTCTTCAATTTTTCATTTCAATCAAGTGGTGACATGTGTCACCACTTGATTGATTAAAAAATTATTTAATTAAATAATTTAAAACTCATAAATAAAACCTTCCGATCATGTATTGACACGTGTCATGTTCTAATTAGATAGTTAAATTTATTTAATTGAATTAAAATAGTGACTAAATATATAGAATATGTAAATATTAAGGACCAAATATATAATTATGTCAATTTTATTAATGGACATGTCACAAACTCTGTTAAAAATTAACGGTCGGTGGTTTGATTGAATCAATTAAATAGTTTGGTGGTCTGATTGAGACAAAAAATAGTTCGCTGGTCACATTAACTTTTGACCATAGTTTGGTGGTCTCCCATGTAGTTTACCCTTTTACTTAGAATAATTGATTTCTTTTGTTTTCCCTATCCTTTTTAAGACTAAGACTTATCTAGAAAATAAAATTGTCTCTACTGAATTAAAATATATTTACAATTTACTTGTTTAATAAAATAATTAAATTGAATTATTTCAGTGCTACACCTTTTATAAAATCCAGAAGAACACAAAATTTGCTCTCTTCAGAATTTTCAAGTCATCATTTATTTAACACTAGAGATGACACTAACAAAAACGATTATTTCCGAGAATGTCGGATCTTGTTCGTGTTCGTGTTTGAACATTATAAAACTCGGTTCTTCTCTTCGGATTTTTAAGTGAAGAAGACCAGAATGAACAGAATGATGAACAGAACTAGAAAAAATATTATTATCATTATTTGGCCCTTAGCGCCAGCCGCCTTCATAACAATAGCCATTTTTCTCTGTGCATTAAAAGAAACGAAAGAATCAACAAGCCACACAGTTAAAGGCCCGCATATTCAGCTCAAGTTTCGGGAAAATAAGAACAAAGGACCAAATATTTAATATTTCTAATTCCAGATTTTGGATAAGAATTACCTGAACAAAATCCATTTGGTTTTTCGTGCTGTCCATTTCGGTACCCAACTCATCTAATATCTTCTACTGAAGCACCAAGGTATTAAAATTAGCATGTCAAACGGACAATGCCGAATCAATGCCGATATCAAATGATATCTATGACTAAAGTTGCAATTCATTCACAAATATGATAAATGGAGAGATTACAGGTAAGTACTCACCTGTGCAATAAGTTCTTCATGTATAGTAAGCCCGACACCTCCGATTCTCTGGACACTTGCACTAAGCTCATCCAACTCCTCATCCTGCTGCCTACAACCACAAGTTGATGGCAATACGAAAACTAGCAAAATCAGACAATGGAGCACATCGAGAAATAATAATAAGAAACGAATAAGAGGAAATCCAGGAAACCTTACTTTATAAGAAGGGTTTGTCTATCTGATTCCGATGCTATAAAGTCATCAGTGTTTTTTGTACTTCAGTGGTCGGGCATATCTGGTTGCTGAGAATTTGGCAGTCTCATTAATTCTCGACCGATCACACTTGCACTACCATCATTCTCTTTTCCAGCTCCAACAGCTTTCTTGACATCAGCCACCTTATCAAACAAAATAATTCATAACGGAAATCCATCGTTAATGAGAAAATAAATTAAGACCAATATTTTCCACGTGTTAAACAATCCACATTTCTCAAGAATCAGAAATTCTGTAATTTATAATAACAAATTAACATGAAAATGCCGGCAATGCCGCAACTATCGGTTAAGCTTAAGCCAGACTATTAGTAAAGCTTGAAAACTATTGCACACTACTAAAGCAAATCTGTTTTTCAGCTGGCTTAAAAGTGCTACAATGTGCACTTCTACCATTTTTCCGGCCTGAAAACGATGATGCTGCCCTTCCACCACCATGGAATTGCTATTACTGAATAAATTTTCACAGGTTAATAAAATGTAATGAGTAATGACCACAAGGACGAAACCTGAATACGAGCATTGGTGGTCCATTTCCTCCGGCTTTCAAGCTCAACTTCATCGATGCCATACCAAGAAGGATCTCTAGCTGCTACCGAAATTGCTTTGTCCAATTCATCCACCTTCCTATCAAGAAAGAAGTACTTTCAGCAATTGTAATTGAATCAAAACATATAAAAAAAAGTTTTTCAATTAACACAGAGATACAATGTAAAACAAATCATCAAACATATTTTCCCATTGCAAGGAGCCATTAAATTTAAGAAAGAATACTTAATTTGAATACCTGCCAGTCGATGCTCTCACAACTAGCAAGCAGATCTTTGGTGAGATGAACTTGCTCACCAGTTCCAGGAGGAATCCTTTCCCATTGGTGAAAACTTGCTTGCAATTTATCAATCTAAATAAATAAAAAAAAAGGAACCCCAAAATGTCATCTAATAGAAAATCCTCCGCTAAACAACAATTATCAAGGAGATCAAGCAATCATTTTTCTCTAACTTACAGAGTCTTGAATCTCTTCTTTGACGATATAAAATGGATCTTCAGCTTTAGAAATCTTGTAAGGAGTGGAATTAATTAAATCCTGGAAACATTCAAAGGAAAAATATTATCGATAATTCAGGTACAGAAAATAAAAGGCGTAAATTGTTTGCAAGGTAATCTTACATTTGCCACCGATCTAAGACAAACCCAGTAAGGAAGATCGGTGTTTCCGCTGTTTGGAAGGGTAAAACCGAAGAAGAAAGAAACTGAATTGAAGGGAACAACCCATAAAACAAATGGTGAATATTGCCTTTTCCACCCAGTTGGTGATTTCGGTTAAACCAGTTAATAAATATTTTTTTTTGTCACAACCATCACCATATGCGCAAAAGAAAACCTTGTTTTTTCTAGAAAAAATATATATTATTTTAAATATATTTGATAATTAGGATAAACTACACCAAATAACACTAACTTTTAGCTATTGTATCGTTTATAACTTTGAACTCTCAATTTTGCCAATTATAGCATTGAAATTTAATTTTCTTTTCAATTATATCATTGAGGTGTTAGATTGTTAACAATTGGATCAAAACGACATTTTTTTGGTGAGGTATCTACATCAGTAGCCGTCAACCACTTTAGTTGACGTTAGTTGTGTCATCATGTCATTAACGATTTAACAGTTTCGTGGTATAACTTAAATAAAAATCAAATTTCAATCTTATAATTGACAAAATTGAAAGTTCAATAGTTTAAATGATACAACACCTAAAGTTCAATAGTATTTAATGTAGTTTACACTAATAATTATAATATATTATGTGGTAAATAACTTATATATAAGTTTTATTAACATCTTGAATTAAGTAATTTTAATTTTTTATTTAAAGTCATATAAAATATTACTTAAAGATGAAAGAAGTGTAAATTACATCTAAAATTAGTTAATTAGGAGAGATATTAATCTGACCATCGATCTTTTAATCCTATTAATCAGAATACTTAATTATTTAAATATGTCAATCAAACTACATGCCACTAACATTTAATAGAAAAACTGACATTTTAATTTAATCCAATAAATTTAATTTTCTAATAAAATAATACTACGTTTCATTATTAAGAGTGTCACGAATCGTGTCATTATTTAATTGAAGGATTTTTGTTAATTTAAATTTATTTAATTTAATAAATTTTTGTTTATATCAAATGACAATACATATCTACATATGATTGGAAGAAAAATAAGTTAAAAAATATTGTTAAAGGAAATTAAACCCAAGACTTATAAAGGAGGATTAAGTATGCCCTAACCACCAAGTCAAATCCTCAATTTTTGAAATGTATTACAATATATATAAATGCCAAAGAAAAGAAAGAAAATTAAAATAATCTGAAGTGGATCTGAACTCAAGCTAATTGGAGAGTATTGAAGCATTTTGTACCATTGAATGAAATCTTATATTTAGTTTTTCATTGAATAGATTTTATATGTATTTTAAATTATAATTAATACAAAGTATAATGATAAAATTAGTCTTTAACATTTGATAAAATATTCATTTTATTCTCTATTTTTTTAAAGTATTTTGACTTTTAATGTTCCATTTTGAGATAAAACATCTCTACAAAATAAAAATCGTTAGTTAACTAATGATCAATATTGTTCAGTTATATGATACGTCTATATAAACTAAATTACTAATGTGACAATGTAACGCCAATAAAAAATTACTTTTAAAATAATTAATTACTTTTTATTAAACTAATAAAAACTAATCAAGTAATGTCACGTGGTTGAATTCTAGTATTCAGTAGGCCCCATGCGCTCTTGATAGAGGATTGAGGCTGGACTCTAGTATTCACTACACCCTGTATGATCTTTAATCCTACAGACCTTGTTGCCTTTAGGATGATGTTATGGCTTGTGTACGGAAGCATGACTTGTCAGTTGTGGACATATTGTTGTGGAAATAGCTAAATTATTGAGAGAATGTCCCTTATCAAGTACTGTGTGCCTTCATGATCAGGTGAGTCCAAACTTTTGACATTGATAGTAAAGTTGATTTGTCTGAAAAATGTCCCATTCAATTGCCACGTGACTTAACAACCGAGCTAACCCGTTATGTCCATGAAACGATGTATTTTTCACTTCTTGTGTGCACTCTATGTGCTACTAATGCATACCTTGACGTAACACATACTTATAACATCACATTCCGTTTTAGAATTTATGTATGGTGCACTAAATATAGTGTTCAAATCATGTTCATCATGTTAAAATTTCTATCGAACACATATTGGTCTTTCAAATCATGTACACTAAAATTCAAATCAAGGTAAGAAATTACTTACTAGAGAACTTATAACATGTATTTAGCATATTTTTAATCCCATAAATAACACTACAAGTCATGCAAACTCGTAACAGTATCGAGCACTCATTGATATGGTTACTACTCTTTGTCGGAAGCTCAAATAACATTCTTATCCTTTCAAATTGCTTGAATAAGCCACCAATGGATCTGCTCCTTCAGTTACACAAAAGACATCACACAAGTATTGTTGAAAATTCAATATTAGCCTATATGTTCACACCTAAATTAATTTGATGCCATTGCTTACATCAATTTAGTTTTGATGTCATTGCTTACATCAATTTAGTTAGGTGAAAATTAAGTATTTTTCTCATGTTTTAATTTCAATGGTTTAGATTATTTAGTGTTTATTTTAATGAGTGATTTAGATTGTTTCTTGTAACCTATAAATACCCTACTTGTATTTGAGTTTTATCATCCAACAATTAAAGCTTATTTATAAGCATTTGAAAGCTTTCTTAAGAGTTCTTCCCTTTTGCAATTTTGTGAGATTATTCTAAAGAGAGTTTTTTTTTTGATCAATTAGAGTTTTTACTCTATTTTGATTCAACAATTGGTATCAGAGTCACGTTTTTTAAGATCTCTTGAAATTCTGAGTATGCTCTGTGGCTGCAGTTTTTAACTGATCTTCCACATCAGAAAATATTTCTTGAGTTATTGTCGAGGTTATTACAAACCTTGTGGAGCTTCTTTGTGTTTAGAGTAATTTAGTACTCTGCACGTTTGTTACTCAAGCTTGTTCGGTGTAGTCAAAGCCTTGCCGTTAAGATGGGTGATCTTCAAGTAGTTGGAGGAATCAAGAAGCTCAACAACAAAAACTACAACACGTGGGCAACATGTATGGAGTCATACTTACAAGGTCAAGACCTTTGGGAGGTTGTCGATGGTGGTGAAGTTACACAACCGGCGACAGAAGATGCCAATGGAATCTTGCGAAAGTGGAAAATTAAAGCAGGCAAAGCAATGTTTGCTTTAAAGACCACAATTGAAGAAGAAATGTTGGAGCACATCCGGGATGCTAAAACACCAAAGGAAGCATGGGACACTTTTGTTACACTCTTTTCGAAGAGGAACGATACAAAATTACAACTTCTCGAGAATGAACTTCTATCAATGGCGCAACGCGACATGGCGGTTGCCCAATACTTTCACAAGGTGAAGTCGATATGCCGTGAAATTTCAGAATTAGATCCGACAGCTGCTATTGGGGAAGCCAGGATAAAAAGAATAATTGTCCATGGTTTGAGACCCGAATATCGAGGGTTTGTTGCCGCTGTACAGGGATGGCCGACACAACCATCGCTTGTTGAGTTTGAAAATTTGCTTGCAGGTCAAGAAGCCATGGCCAAGCAAATGGGAGGAGTCTCGTTGAAGGGTGAAGAGGAAGCGCTCTACACCAGCAAAAGCAGAGGCACTTTTCAGCGGTATACTGGCAATGGATCTAAAAAGGATGGTGACAAGGTGAAAAATTACCAAGGAAAGGGAGGCCCTCATTCAGGGGGAGCTTCCAAGAATCGCGGTAATAGTAGAAAGTTCGATGGCAAGTGTTACAATTGTGGGAAGATGGGCCACATGGCAAAAGACTGTTGGACCAAGAAAAAGCCTGTTGAAAGTAATACTGCTACTTCTTGTTCGAAGGAGAATAGTGAAGATGGTTGGGATGCTGAAGCGTTATTTGCTACGGAGGAAGAAGAATTAGCTCTCACGGTAACAACACTAGAACGGATTGACTACAAGAATGATTGGATCGTAGATTCTGGCTGCTCAAATCATATGACGGGTGACAAACAGAAGTTGCAAAACCTGTCTGAGTACAATGGAGGTCGTGTGGTGGTGACAGCTGACAACTCAAGGTTACCGATAACTCACATCGGTAAGACAATAGTTACTCCCCGATATAATACTAACCAGGTGCAACTCCAAGATGTTTACCATGTCCCAGGAATGAAGAAAAATTTGCTATCTGTGGCTCAACTAACATCATCAGGCCATTATGTCTTATTTGCTCCCCAAGACGTGAAGGTTTATCGTGACGTCAAAATCACAGAAACACAACAATGGAGGGACGACGTTTGGAATCAATTTACGTGATGTCAGCAGAGTCTGCATATGTGGACAGGACAAGGAAAAATGAGACATCAGATCTATGGCACATGCGGTTAGGTCACGTTAGCTATTCCAAGCTAAGTGTGATGGTGAAAAAGTCGATGCTTAAGGGGCTTCCTCAACTAGACGTGAGAACAGACACGGTCTGTGCGGGATGCCAGTATGGTAAAGCACACCAATTACCATATGACGAGTCGAAGTTTAAAGTAAAAGAACCTTTGGAGTTGGTTCACTCTGATGTGTTCGGACCGGTTAAGCAACAGTCAATTAGCGGTATGCGGTACATGGTAACATTCATTGATGACTTCTCCAGGTATGTGTGGGTTTTCTTTATGAAAGAAAAATCTGATACTTTCTCAAAGTTTAAAGAGTTCAGAGACTCAGCTGAAGGAGAAGTGGGAAAGAAGATATGCTGCTTACGCACAGACAACGGAGGAGAATATAGATCAAACGAGTTCTCTCAATACCTAAGGGAATGTCGAATACGTCATCAGTACACTTGTGCCAACACGCCACAACAGAATGGTGTAGCGGAAAGAAAAAACCGGCATCTTGCAGAAATTTGTCGAAGTATGCTACATGCAAAGAACGTATCTGGAAGGTTTTGGGCTGAAGCAATGAGGACTGCAGCCTTTGTGATCAACAGACTTCCTCAACCAAGGTTAGGATTTGTTTCACCCTTTGAGAAACTATGGAACATAAAACCTACAGTTAGCTACTTTCGAGTATTTGGCTGTGTA
This sequence comes from Hibiscus syriacus, assembly GCF_006381635.1. Taxonomy (NCBI): domain Eukaryota; kingdom Viridiplantae; phylum Streptophyta; class Magnoliopsida; order Malvales; family Malvaceae; genus Hibiscus; species Hibiscus syriacus. Next base: position 5,844,576 of record NW_024062800.1, on the reverse strand, counting down.
TGTTATGTGTTTGTTCCTGATCATTTACGGAGCAAATTTGGCAAGAAAGCTGTTAGATGTATCTTTGTGGGATATGACAGCCAGAGAAAGGGGTGGAAATGTTGTGATCCAATTAGTGGAAGATGCTACACGTCACGAAATGTGGTATTTGATGAAGCATCTTCTTGGTGGTCCTCAGAGAAGGAGGTGTTGCCAGATTCGAGAGAATTTGGAGACAAACTACAACAAAAGATGGGGGAGCATGATGTTCAACTTCAAACAAGTTCAGATGAATCAGAAGATCCAAATGGCGATGATGTCGAACAAAGAGTGACTCAGAATCCGTGGCAAACTGGCGTGTATCAACAACCAAACGAAGAAGGTGGGCCTAGTGAAACAGAAGAATCAATTCCACAATCTCAACTTCGAAGGTCAACAAGAATACGAAGGCCAAATCCCAAATATGCCAATGCAGCCATAATTGAAGAAGCAACAGAGCCTGAGATGTTCGAAGAAGCATCGAAGAGTTCTGAGTGGATGACAGCTATGAAAGAAGAGATCGATGCACTTCAGCAAAATCAAACTTGGGATATTGTACCAAAGATAAAAGATGTGAAACCCATATCTTGCAAATGGGTTTACAAGATAAAGCGCCGTCCAGATGGGTCAATCGAGAGGTACAAAGCGCGATTGGTAGCTCATGGTTTCTCTCAACAGTATGGATTAGACTATGATGAAACATTTAGTCCAGTGGCGAAACTTACAACCGTTCGAGTCTTACTTGCACTTGCAGCCAACAAAGACTGGAACTTGTGGCAGATGGATGTAAAGAATGCTTTTCTTCATGGAGAGCTAGATCGAGAGATCTACATGACCCAACCAATGGGTTTTCAGAGTCAAGATCATCCTGAATATGTGTGTAAGCTGCGAAAAGTACTCTACGGATTGAAACAAGCACCTAGGGCGTGGTATGATAAGATTGCTGAATTTCTAACGAAAAGTGGTTATTCAGTAACACCTGCAGATTCTAGCTTGTTTGTCAAAGCCAATGAAGGTAAGCTAGCTATCGTGCTAGTGTACGTGGATGACTTAATCATAACCGGTGATGATGAGGCAGAAATTCTTCAGACGAAGGAGAATTTATCAGTTCGTTTCCAGATGAAGGAACTTGGACAACTTAAGCACTTCCTTGGTCTAGAGGTTGATCGTACACACGAAGGAATATTTCTATGTCAACAGAAATATGCTAAATATTTGCTGAAGAGGTTTGGAATGCTCGAATGTAAGTCAACTTCAACGCCAATGGAACCAAATATCAAAATGTGTGCACATGAAGGAAAAGATTTGGAAGATGCAACAATGTATCGACAATTTGTAGGTAGTCTGATCTACTTAACCTTGACCCGACCTGACATTTCTTATGCAGTTGGTGTGATGAGTCGGTATATGCTAAATCCAAAGAAGCCTCATTTGGAAGCAGTTCGACGAATACTGAGATATGTGAAGAATACAATTGACTATGGTCTTTTGTACAAGAAAGGTGAAGACTGCAAGTTAGTTGGTTATTGTGATGCTGATTATGCAGGAGATCATGACACCAGGAGATTAACAACTGGGTATGTGTTTAAGCTTGGCTCCGGAACAATTTCTTGGTGTAGCAAAAGACAACCAACGGTATCATTGTCAACCACTGAAGCTGAGTATCGAGCAGCAGCAATGGCAGCTCAAGAGAGTACATGGTTGATACAGTTGATGAATAATCTACATCAACCAGTAGATTATGCAATTCCGTTGTATTGTGACAACCAATCGGCAATTCGGCTAGCGGAGAATCCTGTCTTTCATGCAAGAACTAAACATGTGGAAGTACATTACCACTTTGTTAGGGAAAAAGTTTTGCAAGAAGAGATTGAGATGAGGCAAATCAAGACAGATGAGCAAATTGCTGACTTGTTTACAAAAAGCTTGAGTGTTGGAAAGTTTGAACATTTCCGTCGTCAGCATGGCGTGATTCAAAGAATGGAGGCTAACATTGAGGGGGAGTGTTGAAAATTCAATATTAGCCTATATGTTCACACCTAAATTAATTTGATGTCATTGCTTACATCAATTTAGTTAGGTGAAAATTAAGTATTTTTCTCATGTTTTAATTTCAATGGTTTAGATTATTTAGTGTTTATTTTAATGAGTGGTTTAGATTGTTTCTTGTAACCTATAAATACCCTACTTGTATTTGAGTTTTATCATCCAACAATTAAAGCTTAATTATAAGCATTTGAAAGCTTTCTTAAGAGTTCTTCCCTTTTGCAATTTTGTGAGATTATTCTAAAGAGAGTTTTTTTTTGATCAATTAGAGTTTTTACTCTATTTTGATTCAACAAGTATTGATAGTAAAATAGACTGCAAAACCACAACGTTAGCACTGACAGGAAAGATAAATAGTAATTGAAAAAGAACAAATTGGTAAATTGTGTCGTGGTATAACCACTGCCTTAGAAACGAATTCGTCCCGATGTGTGTAATCGCTGCAGTAGGCGGACCGTCCCCAGAGGTTAACACGGTCGCTCCGAATTTCGTACACCCCAAACTGGAGTGGACTACTGATGGTATTGCACTTCTGATCGGAAAGCACATAGAGAGAATTTTAGAAAACACTTGGAGAGTGAATTCTGAAATATTGAGAGAGTGAGTTGAGAAGCTGAATATAGCTCTCTATTTGTAGGCTAGAAATAGGGTTAAAATCGTCCACAAAATTTCAGGATTAAATCTCTTCTTTATAATAGCTGAAACGTCAAGATGAACCTGACTCAGAAATAATCCAAGTTCATTGCATCATTATTCAGCTGTTATAACTCCCGAAATTATATCATGTAACCCGTGGAATTAAATCAAATAACTCTTGATATTAACAGCTTGTCCCCTTTGTACAAAACTGGAAATCAGTCCAGATATATCTTAACGTTTTTGATTTAATTTAGGAAAAACTGTTTAATTTCTGATAACTCTCATAAACTAGCTGTTATCAGTTGAAATCTTTCAAAGAGAAATTCCTCAAGAATTTTCTCTAAAAAGATAGTATCCGCGCGGAAGTGTCGACGACCACGACCACGACCACGACCACGAGCACGAGCCGGACGGCGGCGGCGGCGGTGCGCGAGAGTCTCCCTTATTCTTTTTCACTCAACAAGGAAGGGGGAAATCCAAACTATAAATACACATTCTCAATAGTATTTTCAATACTATATGGGGTTGAGCATTACCAACAATTATAATAAACGCATTTTGAAAATCACTTCAGTTATCAATTAAAGCAGGAGTCTGTTAACAATTTCCAAATGAAAATTTATGACCAAATCACTAGCTTGTTTAACTAGATCTCAATACCTCCTTTTAACTCCCAAATTCACTTATCAAAATACAATATGATCTCCGCATTGCTTTTCCTTATACTAGATGCTGTTTGATCTCTGCTCGGTTCATTGCTCATTTGGTGTTTCTAACATTCATGATGGAGTCTCGCCTATGGGTGCAGTGGCTTTGATTCCAGTTTCCACTGTAAGGGTTCGGTTCAATTGTGCTATAGTTTGGAGAAAGTAGTAGGGTTGGGTAAATGTTTGAATGTCTGTAGCTCTATATGTTGAATTTCCTTCAGGGGTTACTAGGTATGTATTTTTGTTCCTAGTTACGGGCTGTTAATGGGTCGTAGTTGTTCGATTTGTTGCGTTGCTTCGAAATTAGTTCGGGATTGTGTATTAATTTTAAGAAATCGTGCTTGGTTGGCGTTGATATTGATTAGGAATTGACAGTCTTTGGCTGCAGCTTGTGGTTGTAAAGTAGGAAAGTTCCCTTTCAACTATTTGGGCGTACGGCTCCGGGCTGATCCAAGGGACCCTATTATTAAAAGGTGCCGGTCAAAGTTAACAGGTTGGAAAAGCAGGTCTTTGTCTTTTACTGACAGAGTAGTCTTAATCAATTCGATGTTATCTACTTTGCCGATGTATTACTTGTCACTGTTCACAAATTCGCGGACTGTTTTGTTGAAGATAGACAAAATTCGAAGCAGCTTTCTTTGAGGTAGCTGGGGAGGTTCGAGTAAGAAGGTAGCTCGTGTAAATTGGGGGAGAGTGTGTCTCCCAAAGTGTAAAGGGGGCGTGGGTATAATAATATTAGGAACAAAAACAAAGCGTTATTAGCAAAGTGGGGTTGGAGGCACATTTCAGAGAAGGATAACCCATGGAGGAAGGTCATAAGTTCCAAATACGGTGACAATAATCAAAAGTGGAAAATTAGAACATATATTTATGGTAAGGCCTCAATTGGTGGAAAAGTATTTTGAAAAATCTAAGAAGTAATGAGATTATTAGGTGGATGGGTACAAATTCATTTAGATGGCACTTAGGTGATGCGAAAAATATGTTGTTTTAATTGGATTTTTGGGTGGGTGCTAAACTATTGAATGCTTTATTTCCAAGGCTATTCAGGCTGGTAATAAAAAAGATCGTAAAGTAGCAGAATGGCTGCAAAAGGAAATTTCATTTAAGTAGAATGTTTGTCGTTATTCAGTGGAATGTTGTTGGAGCGTGAATTGAAGTTGCTTAAAGATCTCAAAATGTTGGTGAGAGAATTTTGTTTACAAGTCGAAGCCGAGGATAGACTTATTTGGCTGCACGATCGAGTAGGGAGATTTTCAGTAAAGAAATTATCAGATTTGATAGTAAACTACGAAGTGCAAGCTCCCGAGTCTAACTATATCTCATTTGGAAATTGAAAGTGCCTTCAAAAGTGAGGACATTCTTGTGGATGCTGAAGCTGGACATATTAGCAATAATTGTTTTTAAAGATAGAGGGTTAGAGTTCGAAGAGTCAATTGAAGGTTGCCCTAGGTGGGTATTGTTATAGAGGACTCTTCTCATTTACTTTTTTTGGTGCAACTTTGTGCAAAGTTTCTGGTCTTGTTTTTGTAGTTGGTGGAACATCTCGTAGGACAATTTGAAGTGTGTTAATGATTTTTTAGTGTTCTGCTTCTCTGTTCTGTTGATTGGAGTGCTAAAATCTCTATGGCTAATCTCGGTACCAGCTGCGCTTTGGAGTGTTTGGCACACTAGAAATGAAAATGTAACACCCTAATCCGGTCTGACCCAAAGATCGAAGGATTTAAGTATTACACGAGACTATCGGAGTGATTAACCCAAAATTTTCTTTTAAAAATAACATTAAAATAATACTGAGTAATTATAGCTTAAATATCATCCATTTAAAAAATGAAAAAATAGTAAAAGAGTTTGTACAATGAAAAGCTCCCAAATACATTCCAAATGACATCATAATATTTAAAACAAAATAGAGTTATGACTGAATACAATAATGTCTATAAATAGTACATGTGCTCTCAAATAGACTTAAGATGCACTCCAGTGCCCTAGTAAAAATGGAATTCACTATTGATGATAACACTTTTCAAGAGATCTTCTCAGAACCTTAACATGAAAACACATTCCGAACGCTGAGCTTATGAGTTATGTGTCACGGTAATAAATGTTCTATACTACGTGCATTCACTACATGAGCATGCTAGTAGTCATAGGTACGAACATATAAGAATACTAACATGCAAAGTTGAGGTAGGCATCATGGTTTTGAAATAACATAGGTTTCTAAACCCCCACTTGAGGCTACTATAACAAACTTTAAATTTGTGGGATAGAATGGAAGCTCTAAGTATGGTGATTTAATTTATTACCATTACAAAACCAAACAAGAAATGAAGTCCAACAAAAGTTTCCACCTTTGTCTAAGTTACCAAGAGGAGATGAGGTTTGTAAGAAGAAGAAGACGACGACAAAGAAGAGTGAAAGAAAAAGAGGTATATCTTACCTCACCAACATTTAAAAGAATTCAGCCTTTCAAACTTTAAATGGTATTATTACACCCATGGTTCTCCTAGTTTTGGTCACTACTCAAAAATGCCCTTTTTAACTATAATTGGGCTCAATCCAAGCCTAATCCAACTCCCATTTGGACCAAGCTTCCCCAAAAGACTAGTGGGCTTATCTAAACCCTCTTGGGTTAGCCCAAAACTATTAACCTAGAATTTTAGGTGTTATATAAAAAATATTTTCAGTCAAAAAGGTACTTCGTTTCTCGATTTAGTATTTTTAAGTAAAATGAGGGCCTTTATCTGGATTAAAGCAACTAAAGAATTAGTGTTAACAGAAGAAAATGAATAGAGGGGTAATCAGAGATTGTATATGTCATACCCTAATTTTTGTTTGGGTAGTTGAAAATGAATATTAGCAACTGAGAATGAGTTGGAGCCATTTGCAGTCACACGATCGAAAGTCGTTCGTGCTTGCATCGATGAGAAGTGGAGTACTGAGATTTAAAGTACATATGGCTTATGGGTTTCCAATCAAATTTAAGGTCCATAAAACATTCATTCATAAGCCAACACCGAAAATCAAATACCAATTACCCAAATTAAATGAAGTCTCCAAATGTCCATAAAAATTACCCAATTACATTTATCCTTCACACATATCAACCCACACTAATATCCCATTATACACGAAACCCAAATTCCATTAAGATGTAACCCGAAATTTTGATTTATTTTCAAAACCAAAGCCATCCAGTAAACCCATTAGTTTAAACCATTGGATCAGTACCCTTTACCCATTACAAAGTTCATTTATAACACAACACAATTAACCCATAACCAAGAGCCTGTTTATATCAATCTGAACCTAATTGGCCCGTTACATTGGTACAACAGAGGCAAGCCCATTATTTATGATGTTGTGAACCCTAGATAGGGTTCTCAAGCTCATATATCACCGCCAGAAGGATCCCAAATCAGTGGTCCAAACCTCATACTGCTACTAGAACCTTCTATGCCAGCTTCCATCTTCCATCATCCCCAATTGGTCCCCACCAATAACATATTTGCATTGTTGGCGTCTTTTATCAGCCTCTCCAAAAAAACATTCCATTTAGCACGATACTTTCAAGGAATCCAAAATTGTCACACCCTGAAATTGAGGCAAAATCTTAAGGAACCAAAATGGATAATTCTAAAGATTTATGAGTCAAGTTTGAATATATAAGAAGTTCAAGAACTAGCCTCGTAATTTTTCCAAACCTAAAAATATCAGCTCACACCAAAAATAAAAATAAAGGGGTGGTTAAAAGACTTTAACCTATAACCTTAGGGTTATGGCCACCCATGCCCTAGCCACTAGACTAGGCTTCCATTTGTGTTTTATTTAATAAAATATATTTTATAATAATTTAGTTTGGGTTAAAACTAAAATCCAAAACCAGAAAAACCTCTTGCTCATTCATGAACCAAGTACTCAAACCCCCTCCCTCACTCATTCATCGCTCTCCTCCCCGCTCCCCGCTCAGGCTGGCGGTGCAGGTCACCTCTACCTCCAATCGAAGCTACCCCATCCACATCGACGCTAAACGCTCGACGTTCGTCGTGGATGGGTGTTTAAAGTTTCACTGAAAACCCCCACTGCCTTGATTAAACACATTTTTCGGTCTCCACGATCATCCCCTTGCCTCACCGTCATTGCCACTGAACTCCCAAGGAGATTCTGACCAAAACTCAACTAGCTTCGTTGTCCGAATCTGTCTCGTCGTCGATCGCTGTGGGTAAGCTTCTCGTTGCCTTTATTCGATTGTTTCGTCGTGTTGTGGTTGTTAAATTAAGTTGTTTTGCATATATTTGAATGTGGTGATGCTCCTGGAGTAATCGGATGTGTAAAACTACTTTGTCACATTGTCAAGTGTTGCCATACGCTAGCAGTGCGTGTGGGCTTGTTCGTGGTCCAGTGAGTTTTTTAGAATCGATTCAAGTCAACTCAGACTGAACTGAGTCAATTCGAACCAGCCTGAGTCAACCCGTAGTGACCAGACCCGTTAACCTTGACCTGAATCATTAACTTTAACCTGTTCGTTGACCTGTCCATTGAACGATAACCTTCCCATTGACTTTGACTTTGATCGTAGACTTGGACAAAAAAGTCATTTTTTCCAAAAAGTCATATTTTATGTTTTTCAACGTTCTGATTCAAAATATGAAGTTTTTTTTTTTGGCAAATTCAATCTTGGTAAGATATTTTTCAGCATTTTATCTTCCAATTCGATTCATTTTTCTCAATTAAGTTTTTTTTTTCCTGATGAAATTTGTTTTGTTTATATATGAGATATTTTTGGGCATTGGATTAAAGCTCGAAACTGATTGAATGGAGTTTAGTGATCGATCGAAATGTATAAAAAATTTAGGTAATACATTACTAGCATATGTATGCTTTATGAAACATGTTGACATTGGTAAATGTTGTTGAAAACATTTTGATGTTTCGATATAACAAAGTAATATAAATGAATTTTAAGATTTTACAAATGATTTTCTAAATATATTCGATACAATTATTCGAATATCAAAATATTACTCCAAGTCTTTGAAAGTTTAATTTCAATCCTTACTAAAGTGTAAAATTGTATTTTATACTTAAAATATTTTTGAAACAATTTTCACAAAGTATTTTGAAGCAAAAACGAGCCAAAAATCAAATTTGTGAAGGGATGCATCGATGCACTCATTGATGCATCGATGCACACTCCATTTCGGATGCATATTAAGCATCGATGCACTTCCAAGCATCGATGCACTCATGATTTTATGGAAACATCGAATGCATTTTATGCATCGATACACAGACCATGCATCGATGCACTCCAGGCTTGTTTGAAACATCAAATGCATTTTATGCATCGATGCACCCTTAGTGCACCGATGCACTAAGTGTTCCAACGATCGAAATATTTGAATTTTACACTTGATGCATCGATGCACCTTGACTAGGCATCGATGCACACACGCTCCCAACTGATTTTATTAAGTGTTTTCACACAATAACGGCTCTATTAACTCCACTAATGATCCCCAACGTTCAGAAATGATCCAAGGAGTATTTAAACAAGCTTAGAAGTCACTGATCAATAACAAGAAACAAGAATCAAGAGAGAATTAAAGAGAAAGCATCAAACCTCAAATTTGAGAATTTTCAAGCCTATTTCATTTAATATTCATCTTTGCTTTCAAGAACACTTATTGTACTCAATTGTATTATTCTTGAGTGTTCTTTCTTTGTTTTAGAATTGTGCAAACATCTTTTCTTGTGAGGATTTTCTTGTAAGTTTGCAAAATTTGTATTGTTCTCTTTGGGAGAGAGTGTTCTCAAGAATTTGGGGTATAATTCTTGAGGGATTTGTAAGGTTACTCTTTTTTCTCAAAAGAAAGATAAATTAGTTAAATTTGTAGAAAATCCTTAGTGTGGATAGCTAAGGTAGTGGATGTAGACTTTGGTTGAGAAAGTCGAACCACTCTAAATCGCTGTTTAAATATTTTCAATTTTCTGCAAAAGCTTCCACCGAAATTTTTATTGCCAATTCACCCCCTCTTGTCCTATTCAAACGATCGATTAACTCAACAATTGGTATCAGAGCCTCACTCATTTGAAGGTTTAATCTCCTCTTGAGTCGATTCGGGAAGAGTTACATTGATAATCAAGTCATCAATGGCCTCCACTTCAAACTCCAACTTCGGTCTTGATTCATTGCCCGTCAACAAGCCCCCTTTCTTCAATGGAGATAATTATGCTTAATGGAAGAATATGATGATGTACTTCATTCAAGCAAGTGGCATGAGAGCATGGAATATTATAGAAGACGGATACATCAAACCTTCAACTCATCCAAGATTGTGGAGTGAAGGAGAGATAAAAATGTTCCAGCTTAACTCCAAAGCTATCCATATTATTTTTTGTGCCCTTGGACCGGATGAATACATGAGAGTTTCATCTTGTACAACCACCAAGGAGATATGGAACAAACTACAAGTCACCCATGAAGGTACAAACGAGGTAAAAGAATCTAAAATTAGTCTTCTAACTCATAGCTATGAAAATTTCAGGATAAAATCGGACGGAGATGTCAAAGCTATGACGGATAGATTCTCCACAATTGTCAATAGTCTCAAATCATACGGAGAAATTATTCCAAATGACAAGCTTGTAAGGAAGTTAGTTTACTCTCTTCCAAAAGCTTGGCAATCAAAGAAGACGACAATCATCGAGGCTAAGAACTTAAAATCATTGACCCTCGATGAACTTATTGGCTCTCTCCTCACGCATGAAATGTTGCTTAAAGAAGAGGAAAACCTCGAGAAAAGAGACAACCCAAAGAAGGAGTTGGAAACGAAGAAGAATGTGGGAGTTGCTGTCACATCAACAAAAGATTAGAGTGATTAGGATGAAGATGACGATAACGAGGAAATGAAATTGTTTGCCAAACGGTTCAGAAAATTAATGAGGCCAAACTGAGGAAGAAAATTCAAACGAAATGAAGGCTTCAAGAATGAACCAAAAGAGAAGGACCCGATCATTTGCTATGAATGCAAAAAGCCGGGGCATGTCAAATATGATTGCCCACAATTGAAGAAAAATGGTCAATCAAAGAATAAGCACAAGGCTCACGTGGCTACATGGAGTGATGAAGAAGGTTCCAATGAAGAGAACCAAGAAGTAGCAAACTTGTGCTTGATGACATTCGGGGAAGATTCTCAGGTAACCTCCAGCTCATTTAATTTTGAAGATTATTCATTTGATGAGCTATTAAAGGAATATACTAGTTGTCTTCGGATTATGAGAAATTATTTTTAAAATATAAAAATGATATTTAAAAATTGAAAAATGAAAATAATCTCATATACAAGACCAATAATGATCTTGAAAGTAAAATCAAAGATTTGTAAATCAAACTAGAAGAGTTTGAAAAGAAAAATTCTGATTTGCATAATTTACTTTCAAAGGTCAATGATGATCATCAAAAGAAAATTGATGATATTAAAGCTTCTTTTGATAAAGTTGGAACAAAACGTTTTGGAATGGAGAAAGTTCAAAATCCAACTTTGTTAGAAAAAGTTTGAAAAACTACAATCATAGAGGTCCTCAATGAACCTTAAATGGAAAAATCGTTAGAAGTATATGGGTTCCTAAAGAACTCATTACTACTAAAGATAAGGATATCCTCCGCAAATGGATACCTAAGGGGACTAGGATTTTGGAAACTAATGAATATGGACCCAAAAGAATTTAGGTACCAAAAATCAAAAATTAATCTATGTTTGTAGGAAAAGGAGCATTGCTACAAGGCAAGGGAAACAAATTCAAACTCATGGTACCTTGATAGTGGATCCTCAAGACACATGAATAGAGACAACCGGTTCATAAAGCTTAATGCCAAAAATGGAGGAGAGGTGACTTTTGGTGATAATTCAAAAGGTCACATTGAAGGTATAGGTACAATAGGTAATACCTCTTTCATACAAATTAAAAATATTTTATATGTGAATGGATTAAAGCATAATCTTTTGAGTATTAGTCAATTATGCGATAAGGGATTTAATGTCATGTTTGAAATTAATGGTTGTAAAGTTATTGACATTGCATCTAATCAGATTATGCTTGTTGGTCATAGAATAAGAAACATATATAAGATGCATTTAGATTCTATAGATATGATTAATTTATGCCTAGTTGCTAAGGATGAACATGATAGTTGGTTATGGCATAGGAGACTAGGACATACTAGTATGAGTGTTTTACAACGATTAATTCAAGGAGATATAGTTCGAGGGTTGCCTAAACTAAAATTTGATAATGATAAAATCTGTGATGCTTGTGCTAAAGGAAAACAAAAGAAAACTTCTTTTAAATCCATTAATGACGTATCCACTAGTAGAGTATTACAATTGATCCATTTAGATCTTTTTGGGCCATTTAGAACTACTAGCTTGGGTCGAAAACAATATGCATTTGTCTTGGTAGATGACTATTCTATATATACTTGGGTTCTATTCTTAAGTACTAAAGACGAAGCATAAGAAAAAATCATCACGTTTTCAAAAGTAATTCAAAATGAAAAAGGTTACTCTATAACTAGTGTTAGGAGTGATCATGGCACTGAATTTGAAAATCTTGGATTTACTAAGTTTTGTAATTATAATGGTATTAGCCATAATGTTTCAACACCTAGAACCCCTTAACAAAATGGAGTTGTTGAGAGGAAAAATCGAACTTTAGAAGAAATGGCTAGAACCATGCTTTGTGAAAACAATTTGCCAAAATATTTTTGGGCATAAGCCACCAATACCGCTTGTTATGTTATTAATCGAGTAATGATTAGGCCTATTTTGAAGAAAACTCCATATGAACTTTTTAAAAATAAAAAGCCTAATATTAGCTATTTTCATCCTTTTGGACGTAAATGTTTTGTTTTAAACAATGATAAAGAGAATCTTGGCAAATTTGATGCTAAAAGTGATGAAGTAAATTTTTTGGGTTATTCCTTAAACTCTAAAGCTTATCGAGTGTTTAATAAAAGAACTTTAGTTATAGAAGAGTCTATACATGTTGTTTTCGATGATAATCCCCTTCCGAGGAAGGATTCTTGTGTGAATGATGATGTAGGTATTATAAACATAAATGACGTTGGACATGGCGTTGGAGAACCATCATCAAAGGAAGAAACGAAAGATGATGAAACTCAAGATCCTCTCGAGAATCCAATCATTGAAGAAAGGGAAGTTTCTTATCCAAGGGAATAAAACTATGTCAAGGATGGTGAAATAATAGGTGATCCATCAAAAGGGGTAACAACTCGATCTTCTCTTAGAAATATATGTAATTATGTTGCATTTATTTCATGCATATAGCCTAAGAATATTAAAGAAGTTTTAAATGATGAACATTTAATTATGGCTATCCAAGAAGAGTTAAATCAATTTGAGAGAAGTAGAGTATGTACATTAGTTGAAAGGCCTAGTAATAAATTTACTGTAGGTACTTGATGAATATTTAGGAATAAGCTTGATGAAAGTGGTAATATAGTGAGAAACAAGGCTAGACTTGTTGCTCAAGGGTATACTCAAGAAGAGGGCATAGACTATGATGAAACATACACTCCCGTAGCTAGAATGGAAACAATTAGAATGTTATTAGCATTTGCATGTTTTAATGAGTTTAAATTATATCAAATGGATGTTAAAAGTGTGTTTTTAAATGGTTTTATAAAAGAAGAAGTGTATGTGGAACAACCTCATGGTTTTGAAGATTCAAAATTTTCAAATCATGTTTTTAAATTGACAAGAGCGCTTTATGGTTTAAAATAAGCTCCTAGAGCTTGGTATGAAAGATTGTCAAACTTTTTAATTGAAAAAGGTTTTTCAAAAGGGAAGGTTGACACTGCATTGTTTTTAAATCATTAAGGTAAAGATTTCTTAGTAGTTAAAATTTATAATGATGATATAATATTTGGTTCTACTAATGATGTTCTTTGCCAAGAATTTTCTAAGCTAATGCAAAGTGAATTCGAAATGAGCATGATGGGGGAGCTCTCATTTTTCTTGGGACTCCAAATCAAGCAAAGAAAAGATGGCATCTTCATCAATCAAGCTAAGTATGTCAAAGATTTGCTCAAGAAGTTTGGACTGGAAAATGGGAAACCTCATGACACTCCAATGAGTTCTTCTACAAAGCTTGACTTGGATGAAGAAGGTAAATGTGTGGACGTTAAATTATATAGGTCAATGATTGGTTCTTTGCTTTATCTAACTGCAAGTAGACTGGACATTATGATTAGTGTTTGTTTATGTCCTAGATTTCAATCATGCCCTAAGGAATCACATTTACTGGCTGTCAAGAGAATCTTTAGATACCTTAAGGACACTCCTAGTTTAGTACTTTGGTATCCTAGAGACTCTAGCTTTAGCTTGCATGCTTTTTCTGATACGGATTATGGAGGATGCAAATTAGATAGGAAAAGCACCTCTGGTACTTGCCAATTCCTAGGAAATATGTTGATTTCTTGGTTTTCAAAGAAACAAAATTGCGTTGCATTATCTACCACTAAAGAGAAATACATTTCAGCTGGTAGTTGTTGTGCACAAGTTTTATGGATGAAACAACAACTTTTTTATTATGGAATTGAAGTAGGTACCATACATATCAAGTGTGACAACACTAGAGCTATTTTTCTCACTAAAAATCCCATCCAACACTCTAGAACTAAGCATATTGAAATTAGACATCACTTCATTAGAGACCATGTCGCTAAGGAAGATGTAGTTCTAGAATTTGTTGATACTTTGCACCAATTAGCGGATATCTTTACAAAACCTTTAGACAAAGAAAGATTTTGGACACTTAGGAGATATTTAGGTTTAACTGACCTATCTTCACTTAGTGTTTAAAATATTTTTAGCAATTTTCAAATTAGATTTGAAAATGCTTATAAAATAACATTTTTGAATGCATTCTATGCTAGTAGTTAAGGGGAGTTTATGATCTTTGGTGAAAATTAATTATATATTCAAATATAGTTTAAGGATAAAATTGATTGAAAATGATTAATTTTCGATATATGAGTTGCCAATACCACTAGAGCTAAATAATTTAGTATTATAAGTGTTTAAAACGGATTTTTGACATTTTTGTGCATAATGAATCGATACACTATGAAGGTGCATCGATGCATCCCTATGAATGTGCATCGATACATCATGAAGGTGCACCGATGCACTCCTTGAATGTGCATCGATACACCCGTCGGGATTTTGGGTTTAAATGCTTATTTTCTTTATTTTTCACAAACCCTCTACCCTAAACACTCCCCGTCGTTCATCCCTCTCTCACTCTAAACTCTCCATTTGCCTCAAATTAGCATATTCTAGACAAATTTTGATCATTCTTCATCTCCAAAACCTTCTTGCATCATTAAATCGTGCAAAACAACATCTCATTCTCACAAAATCCGAAATTTCAAGGTAAATTTTTCTAAAACCCCTATTTATTAATTTTTGAACTTAGGACTAGTTTTGATTAGTTCTAGGATGAACAATACATCAGGAATTGATTGTTTAGTGTTTACAACTAATTTCATTAAAAACAAACAATTTTTAAAAAATATTGGAAATTTCGAAATAATTTTTTTCCGAAAATCATTAATTTAATTTAGATGTTTTTTGATTCCATTGTGTTGTTTTCATGAAAACTATATATGTTATGATTTTTCAAACATTATTTTCAAAATATTTTTTAAAACTTTTCCCATTAGGATTTGATTTAGAGAATCTTGAAATATTGTAGACTCAACTGAGTTTTGGGATTGATTATATTGCATACATGTGTTTCAAAATTGCAGGTTACATTCCTTATTCCGATTTCCTAAATCATGTCAACCTCTAAATGACCTAGGTCCTCTTCAAGTCAATCAAACCACCCTCTTATTCCTCATCCTCCACAAAATCCAAACTCAAACGAACCCGAGTTAACCATTCTTAACTCTTGCTTTAACCAACCCGGTCGTCGTAGAGTTGAATTATATGATAGGAATGTATCCCTTCCATTCAAGCAATAGAAGATATTAACTTTAAATATCTTCCTGTTCTTTGTTCTTGGAAATTTGATAAGTTGTGCCAAATTCAACCCATTGTCTATCAACAATTAGTTCGTATTTTTTATTCAAATGTGATATGTGTTCAAAATGCTAGTCAAACCGCAACCTTGGGCATACGATCCTATCTCTTAGGAGAAGTCATTTTTATCAATTCAAAAAAAATTGTTGATGTTTTCGGTTTAGACGATGATGGGATAGATAATGAAAAAGATCTTCTGGCTACTCCGTATAAGTCTAATGATAGTGTTAGTACCTTACGAACTCATTACGATCGTTTCCTTCATTTGATGATCTCTTGGTGGTTTAGACCATCCGGAGATAGGTACTCCAAACTTAGAGTCATAGATTTATGGTGGATACATTGTATCAAACATAATAAGAAGATTAATTTTCCACAAATTATCTTTGGTGAGCTTGTCGATACCGTAAAGGTCATTCCTTCCAAAAATGTCGAAACTTTAGTTTACGGGTGTCATCTTTCTAATTTTTTGTCTGACTAAAGCTTAAGGTCTCAGTTGACATTCCCATGTCTCTCCAAAACCAAATCACCCTAACTTCCTTAATGAAAGCCAGATGGAAACAAGATAAGGTAACGTGTCAATGGGAATATAGACCCACTGAGCAAACTCCGGGAGCTAGTTCTTCACGAGCTCCTTCTGCACCTAGCTCTTCTCGTGCTCCTCATCCACTGGCACCAGCTGCGGACGATGATCCAGAGTTTCAATAGCTTATGCAAGATATTGATGATCACGTACCAGATGATGAGCCAGCACCGGAACCAGCACAACAATAGGAACAACTGCCTCCATATTTTCGATCATTTATGGAGTCATTTGATCTGAGGTTTGCTTCCATGAAATATCAATAGACTGAGTTTCAACGGGAGATGCGTGAACGTATGGATGCTCTTATATTTGAAGTGCAAGCACATTATCCTCATCCCGATCCTCATATGGACGACTAGACCTTGCTTTGCTTTTGCTTTAGTGGATTTAGAACTTATTTTTTAACATTTTGAATGTTTGTGGATTGTTTATGTTTTTTGGATGTTTAACTTTGAATGTTTAAACTTATATTTATATATTTGGTTTTTGAACTTATATTGGTTTATTAGATTTTTGCATCATTTAGCATATGACCAATTTTACCATTTCACATTCGTTTATTATGAATATTGAATTATGAAACTAATGGCTAACCTTTCTTTTGATTGTGATCTTAGCAGCTTATGCTATATTTAATCAATTGGCTATGTTTTTCAAAATTCTTCTTTATAAACATTTTATCGAGTCTTTTTGATTTAACAAAAAGGGAGAGAAGATTAAGATGTATTATAGTAAGGGGAAGATGAATTATAGTAAGGGCAGTAATTTTAAAATTGATTTCAAAAATAAAATTTTCATAGAAAAATCTTAAATTTACCCAAATGTTTTGTTATATCAAAAAGTGGGAAATTGTTGAAAACATTTTGATGATTCGATATAACAAAGTAATATAAATAAATTTTAAGATTTTACAAATGATTTTCTAAATATATTCGATACAATTATTCGAATAGCAAAATATTACTCCAAGTCTTTCAAAGTTTAATTTCGAACCAAAAACGAGCCAAAAATCAAATTTGTGAAGGGATACACCGATGCACTCATTGATGCATCGATGCACACTCCATTTCGAATGCATTTTATGCATCGATGCACTTCCATGCATCGATGCACTTAGGATTTTATGGAAACATTGAATGCATTTTATTCATCGATTCACAGACCATGCATCGATGCACTCCAGGCTTGTTTGAAACATCGAATGCATTTTATGCATTGATGCACCCTAAGTACACCGATGCACTAAATGTTCCAACAGTCGAAATATTTGGATTTTACACTTGATGCATCGATGAACATATGCTCCCAACTGATTTTATTAAGTGTTTTCACACAATAACGACTCTATTAACTCCACTAATGATCCCCAACGTTCAGAAATGATCCAAGGAGTATTTAAACAAGCTTAAAAGCCATTGATTAATAACAAGAAACAAGAATCAAGAGAGAATTAAAGAGACAACATCAAACCTCAAGTTTGAGCATTTTCAAGCCTATTTCATTCAATATTCATCTTTGCTTTCAAGAAAACTTATTGTACTCAATTGTATTATTCTTGAGTGTTCTTTCTTTATTCTAGAATTGTGCAAACATCTTTCCTTGTGAGGATTTTCTTGTAAGTTTGCAAAATTTGTATTGTTCTCTTTGGGAGAGAGTGTTCTCAAGAATTTGGGGTATAATTCTTGAGGGATTTGTAAGGTTACTCTTTGTCCTCAAAAGAAAGACAAATTAGTGAATTTGTGGAAAATCCGTAGCATGGATAGCTAAGGTAGTGGACGTAGACTTTGGTTGAGAAAGTCGAACCACTCTAAATCCCTGTGTAAATATTTTCAATTTTCTGCAAAAGCTTCCATTGAACTTTTTATTGGCAATTTAGCCCCTCTTGGCCTATTCCATCAATCGATTAACTCAACAAATGCATAGATGTATATGTTTGGTTACATATGTGTAATTAATATATTTCTAAGCTCATCCAAATACGATGAAAAGCAATTAAATTGAATAAGACTCATATTACACATATAATACACTAGAAGACTATTGGGATTTGCGAAAGCTCGGATCAACAACCAAATAGGTTTGCAAAGAGGGGTCAGAATGGTTTTTATGTTTAGGGAGTAAAGAGATTGAATGATAGTGAATTGCACAACGATTTAGAGTGGTTTGACTTCTCAACCAAATCTACATCCACTACCTTAGCACCTCACCAAGGATTTTCTAACAAATTCACAAATTTGTTCTTTCTTTTTAAGGACAAAGAGATAACCTTTACAACTCCCTAGTTTTTCATGGGATAAACTAAAACCTTTCCCTAGCTTTTACACGGGCTTAGCTAGAACCTTTCCCCTTTACAATAAAAGGAAATGGAAGTAAGAAAACCTCTCTAAGGTAGAGTGTTTACAAGAATTATCCTCACAAGAATAAAAATATTTACAACAGAAAGATGAAATAAGATTGAAAAACTCTTCTCTTGTGTTTGATTGCTTGGATAATTGTTATCTATTCTTCAAGTGTCCTTAGCTTGTATTTATAGCTTGAAATGTGTTTGAAGTTGTATCTTGCCGTTGGGGATGTTTTGGAGCAGTTTGGAGATTATTTTATTTAAAACAAGGTTGCCCATAACAGGGGGTATCGATACCTCTTCAAGGGGTATTGGTACACCTTCATTAAATTCAAATAAACTAGCCGTTGTAGCTAGGGTATATGGATACACTATAGGGTGTATCGGTACACTAGTGTATCGATACACTCATAGATATATCATTACACTTTTTTGCATTCGGTGTTTGAGCAGTCATAGGAGTATGGATACACTGCAGGGGTATCAGTACTCTTTAGCATTTTTTGCTCAAATCCGAATTTAATGGACTTTGAATTATTTTTGAAACCTTTTTAAAACTTTGAATAAATTCAATTCAAGTCCAAAAACATTTTTCCTTAAATTGTTATATCAAAACAAAGTTCAACAATCTCCCCTCTTTTTTGATATAACAAAACTTTTGAAAAATTGTTTTTGGCAAACCTCCCCCTTAATAAAATGTTTAATGAAAAGGATACCAATTGTTAACAAAAGGATATCAATTGTTAAAAAGATACCAATTGTTGGAAAATATATGAAAATGTTAAGCTCCCCCTTTTTCATTAAGAATTTGAATTTTTCAAACCAAACTTCTCCCCATTTTTGTTATATAAAAAATAATTCAATATTTAAAGTTCTAAAATACCTTTGGAGAGTATGTAATAAATTTGACATTTAAAAATCATTTAAAAAATCAAAGCTCCCCCTCAATAAACGTATTCCAAACAAAATTTAGCTTTAAGAACTTGACACTTAAACAAAATTGAATTTCAACAAAGAATAACAAACATGTTAGTAGCACATGAAATTCAATATATCCAAGACTAAAATACTTTATGCAATACCAATTGTTGAAATTTGATACCGATTGTTAAAATTAAGTTCATATGCATAAAGTTTTCTAAAAATGTTATGCATTTGAAAAATTTTGATATCAATTGTTAGAGAGATATCATTTTCATTTAAACCATATGCATAAACATTCAAATTTAGGTCAAACAATTTAAAATTTATAAAATCAAAGTATTTGAAAAGTTGATATCAATTGTTAGAGAGATATCATTTGCATTTAAAACCAATTTTGACCAAAATTTTATTATGATGAACTAAAAATATTGAAAAATCATGAAAACTTTAAAATGTTCATCATAAACATCTTTTCAACATACATGAGATTAAAACAATAATGCATAATCATTTAAAACCAAAACTCATGCATGCTTAAAATCAAATGAGCAATCAAATAACTAAAATCAAAAGCATTAAGCTTAGAGGTTACCCATTCCTTTTTCATGTGTGGCTAGAGCATCTTGAATATCATCATTTTCATCATCATTGCTCCCACACACCTACAAGAGACATTTAAGTCGATTTTGGTATCCAAATTGCTTTGGATCCTTGAACATTAGTTTCAATGCCCCTTGTTCCTTTCAGAACCCATACTTGCCTAAATTTAAAATGTTTTCATTTCTTCAAAGGACAAGTTTGTTCCTTATGACCATGATAATGACAATGTGAGCATTTTTCCATTTTTAAACATAATAGGTTGTTTTTAGAAATTAATACTTTTTCTTTTGTCAAGCTTTCAAACTTAACTTTCAAATCAAAATTTTCTTTTTCTAAATAATTTATTTTGATTTTTAAAAACTCTAAATAATTTTTCAAAATTTCATTTTTATTTTCAAAATCAACTTTTACTTTCAAAATCAATTCATCTTGAATTTTGAGTTTTGAAATTAATTTTGTATATTTGGAATTCATGGTCTCAAATCCCAAACACAACCTATTATAAGCAACTTGTAACTCATCAAAAGTAAATGAATTAAATTCATTTGAGTTAGAAGATACCTCAAATTCTTAATGAGTGGCCATTAGGCAGAGGTTGACTACTTCATCATTATTGGAGTCATCTTCATCACTCCAAGCTACCACATATGCCTTATTCTTGGAAGATCCCTTCTTTCTTAGAAGGGGACAATCATACTTGACATGCCCCATTCTTTGACAATTGAAGCACACCGGGGGAGTCTTCTTCTTGGTTGATTCATGCTTTACTTCTTTGGAAGTCATGAATCTCTTTAACTCTTTTAAGAGCTTGACCATCTCATCTTCTTGTTCATCATCTTCTTCATCCACCTCATCACTTGATTCTTGATAGCTTTCATTTATGGATTTGAAGGCAATGCTACCTCATTCTTTTTCTTGTTTTTCTTCTTTTCATTTTCTTCATTTTCCTTCACCATCATCTCATGAGTGAGAGAGAACCAATCAATTCATCGAGAGTGAGAAACTTTAGGTCTCTAGCTTTGATAATAGTCGTCTTCTTCGATTGCCATGAACTTGGAAAAGAGTAGATCATCTTCCTTACAAGCTTCTAATTATGGATTACTACTCCAAATCCCCTGAGAAAGTTGATAATCACAGAAAATCTATCCGTCATAGCTTTGATGTCTTCATCGGGTTTCATCTGGAAGTTCTCGTAGCTATGGTTGAGAAGACTTTTCTTTGATTCCCTCACTTCGTCGGTTCCTTTATGAGTGACTTGGAGCTTATCTTTCTTTGGCACTGGAACAAGATGAGATTCTTCCATATTCATCTGGGCCTAAAGCACACAAGAGAATATGTATAGCCTTATAATTAAGCTAGAACTTTTTCTTCTCTTCTTTACTCCAATCGTCGTACTCGTCGGGTGGAGAGGAGTAACCGTTCATGATTGAGTTCCAAGCTCCTAGATCGTAGGCTCAAATAAAGAACATCATCTTATTCTTCAAATGAGCATAATTTGTTCCATTGAAGAAGGGTGACTTGTTGAACGGCTGCGAATCCATAATAGTTATATCTTCAAAGTAATAAGCAATGGAGGTTGAAGTCATTTCTTTGTCGGTTGCGTCTGGAATCGGTAGAGCTTCTTCGAGGATCGTCTTAAGGATGTTAAGCCTTCTAACAAGTTAAGCTCTGATGCCAATTGTTGGGATTTGTGGAAGCTCGAATCGACAACCGAATAGGTTTGTAAGGAGGGTCGGAATAGTTTTTGTGTTTAAGGAGTAAAGAGATTGAAAGATATATTATTGCACAACAATTTAGAGTGGTTCGACTTCTCAACCAAGTCTACATCCACTATCTTAGCTCATCACCAAGGATTTTCCAACAAATTCACTAATTTGTTCTTTCTTTTTAAGAACAAAGATATAACTTTACAACTCCCTATTTTTTCATGGGATAAACTAGAACCTTTCCCTAGCTTTTACATGGGCTTAGCTAGAACCTTTCCCCTTTACAATGAAAGGAAATGTAAACAAGAAAACCTCTCTAAGATAGAGTGTTTAAAAGAATTAAGCTCACAAGAATAAAAATATTTACAAGAGAAAGATGAAATAAGATTGAAAAGCTCTTCTCGTGTGTTTGATTGATTGGATAATTGTTCTCTCTCTTCTTCAAGTGTCATTAGCTTGTATTTATAGCTTGAAATGTATTTGAAGTCGTATCTAGCTATTGGGGATGTTTTGGAGCCGTTTGGGGATTATTTTTCTGTAAAATAAGGCTGCCCATAATATGGGGTATCGATACCTCTTCAAGGGGTATCAATACCTCTTCAAGGGGTATCAGTACTCCTTTATTAAATTCAAATAAACTAGTCGTTGCAGCCAGGGTGTATGGATACACTACAGTGTGTATTGGTACACCATTGTATCAGTACACTCATAGATGTATCGGTACACTTTTTGCATTCGGTGTTTGAGCAGTCATAGGAGTATGAATACATTGCATAGGGTATCGGTACTCTTTAGCATTTTTGCTCAAATCCGAATTTAATAGACTTTGAATTATTTTGAAACCTTTTTAAAACTTTGAATAAATTCAATTCAAGTCCAAAATCATTTTTGCCTTAAATTGTTATATCAAAACATAGTTCAACAAAGATTGATAAGAAATAATTTCATGTTTAGTGATTAACCGATAAAGCAATCAACCTCAAAATCTTTTAATTCTAACTATTTTCATTAAAAGTTTTAATACTGAAATTAGGACTGACCCTGATAGTGAAAGTACCCTGAGATTTCGTTTTTAATTTGAAAAACTACTGATTCACCTATTAAATTCCTGATATGTTCAGAAAGTCACTCATAATCAGATCCTAACATCTGAGAGTGTACAAGACCTAGAATTATTGATTTATCAACAAACACCTAAGGACTAAAACATCGGAAGTACTATTTATGTTTGAATTGATCAAAAAAATGAATTAAGTGGAAAGATTTAACTGAAGAAAATGACCAAAATACCCCTTAAATGTAAAATGACCCAAAGTACCTCCAAGCCCTAGAATGACTAAATACCCTTAAGTTATGAAATGAATAAATCAACCTTGAATACCAAAATAACATAACTTGACTTGGATTAAGAGAATGCCTTGGATAACTTCTGAAGATACCAGTGAAACTTTAAATGTTGTAACGACCTTGAGGTTTATAGAGTACGACCTAAGTAGGTTGATCATCCTTAATACTATTACAATACAAGAAGTATTTAAATACCACTTAACTACTTGTTCGTATCCTTATGATTCGACCAAAGATGGTTTTAAAGGTGATCAGTTCGATTCTACAGTGCGATTGGAATTGGAAACTTGTTAAGATACTTGAATTCTGAAATTCTATATAATTGTTACATACCCTTGTTAAACTAATTTATCAAATTTCTTAAGAATCAAATGACTAAAATGTCCTTATAAGCTTGATTAATGGAATCATTTTAGGAACGTCTGAATCCTAAATAATTTTTGATGCAATAATTCCTGAATACCTTCATGACATATCTGAATATTATGATCATGATAAATCACTTCCTGAATGACTAATGAATATGTTAGCTATCAAACCTCTTTTTATAGAGATATCGTTTCTAAAATTAAATTAGTTTGCAGAAATTTCGTGTTTTCCCGACTTGAAAATTTCTAAGTACCTCAAAAAAATAATTGGATCCTTAATTGTGTTCCCTATGTTCTATATGATTATTTTGTCTGTCTTGAAATGTGATGTACCAAAGTTGTTGATTTACTGTTTATGAACTATGGCTACATGATTTGTGTTCTTTGGCTACCTGTTTTCAGTAGAAAATATAATCGTTCCTGATTTATGGATATGAAATCTACTGTTTATTGTATGAACCAATTATTGGGATATTGTCTGGATATGATTCTAGAGTATATAGGTTCAGCTTTGATCAAGCTGATAATTCCTTATGCAGATTCAACATCGATCAAGTTGTTAATTCCTTATGAACCTAAGGCAACCCATGGGTGGGCTCCTATGCCAATGTGCCTAGTGGTAAGACCTTATGGACCCTAAGGTTCTCCCTTTGGGTGACTCCTCTACTGTATGCATTGGGTAAGTCCTTATGAGTATGAGGGCAACCCCCTCAGGTGGGCACCTTCGCTTCGGCTAGGGTAAGACCTTATGGACCCAAGGTGCTCCCTTAGGTTGGCACTTACGCCCGATGGGCCTAGAGTAAGTCCTTATGGATGTAGTTATGGGGAACTGCATATCGACGTTCAGTTTGAGGGTATTATTGTGGTTTTAAAATATGTTTTAAACAAGTAATGTTTTTAAAGGATATTTACACATTTATCTTTTTTGTTGGAACACACTAGACTCCCTAATTTAATCTTCTGAATATGTCTCTCTCTGAATACTTCCTTCAAACCGTAAATTCCTGTTTGTAACTCAAGACTTAGCTAATGGAATCTGAATTCACCACTAGAATCTGATGATATATGTTCCGATAAGGAAATTTATGCTTTACCATATACCCGATGACCTATTGCATTCATATGGTAGTTTTGTATTACTTAGCTTTCCAAAGCTCACTCTGTTAATTACCATTTCAGGTTAAAGAGTTTGATCATGCACTTTTACCGACATCAGTAAAAGAGTTTCACCGGCATTGCTTGTGGAGTACGATGTATGTAATTATGGGGCATGAAGGTTGTATTATGTTTTTATATTCGATTCTGAAACTTGTTTTATTACTAGATATTGTTGAATTCAATATTTTAATATACAAATTATTTTATGAACTTGTATTTTATCTAGAAATTATTTTATAGTTTTAAATGAATTAACAAAAAATTTAAAAATTTTCAGGATTTTCAGTCTGGATCGCTCCGGTGACCTTAATGTGACGCCCCAGATAAGATCAGATCACTTGTTTTGGTGGGTGTAACAAAATTGTAAAAAAAAAGAGGATTTAATTTTTTCATGATTTTTTACTAAAAAAAGGTTGCTATAATATTCCATTAACGAGAAATTTATAGGGAGCTTCCTCCCCTATTTTTTGTACAGAAACTTCTCTTCCCCATTCTTTCAATTCACACAAGGATATAACAAGCAATAAAAGGCTCTCTGATTTTTTTTCAAGCAATAATAAACTGAAGCAATGCTCAAACCAAAAAGGGGAGGATTTCATTTTCAATCTTGAATATTTTCAGCAATCTTTTATTTTATTTGAAACAAACAAAATCAGGAGGGTTTAACCGGTTTATCGTGAGTTTGAGTTGTTGCCTAGGTCATCGGTTGTTTGAGAAGGCGAGACAGGTGAATGGTCGTTTCCCCGTGGCCAATCAAAGTCCTTGTGTGTTGATTTTATGACTTAGATTTCATCTTTGGGGTTTTCAAAATAAAAAAAAGAGTAAAAGATTAAGTAAAAGTGAGATTTTACATAGGGAGTCAATGGAGTTACGCCATTGAGGTTAGGTAGTTATGGCAGGGGTTCAGTTTAGGTTTAAGAGTCTCAGTTTTTAGAGTCCAGGGAAGAAAACTGGGTATTTGACTTCACTAAATTTTGGTATTAGGTTTTTCGACCGAAACATATGGTGGTCGGGTCGGATAGACATTGAGGCAGCGGTGAAAAGGGAAGAAGGAGTTAATTGGAGAAGAAAGAGGAGTTTTGAGAGAGAGATAAAAAAGGGATAAGGCGACTGATCTCTTTGGTTTAGGATTAGGGTTAGTTTAATCTAAAATTAGGGTTATATGTTAAGACTTTTGGGTTAATTTTCTTTTATCCATCGAAACTGTAGGGTATAATTTCCCTTAGATCCTTTCAAATTTAGCGTGAAATTGTATTTTAGTCATCTGTTTGGCTCTTTTTGGATTTAATTTAATTTTGATGTCTTGATTTTGTAATTATACAAATTTTGTATGTTAGAGTATTTTAGGTTTATGGCGTGTTTTTGTACTTAGGTCACTTTAATAATTCTAAATTTTTTTGCTTAATTTTAATTTATTTTAAATTAGTCACTATTTTGACACTTGTACAATTAGTTCAAATTAGGTCCCTCATTAGGTAATGGTTTTAATTTAGTCCCTAGATTAATTAATTGTAATTAAGTAACCTTAATATTAATTTAGTTTAATAAATTCATTTTTTATTTGTAAATTATTAATAATTTTTTTTATTAAATTTGTATTGTTAATTTTATTACATTCAGATTTTTTATGCATGGTTGTTAACATTTAATTTTATTTACTTTTAATTTGCTTTAAATGTTTAAGAATTTCTTTAATTAGTTAGATTTTAGAGATAATCATTTAGTTTCATTCTCCTTTAGTTTAGACTTTGAATTTAGATGATGGATTTAGATTTCTCACACCCCTTAATTTAGGGAATAATTCGATCCGACCCTCGCATTAAAATTCCCAAGGTTCCATTTCAATTATTCAATTCAATAATTGGTTAAAATTTATTAGGATTAATATTAGATCCTTCATTTTTAGGTTTAGTCCTTTTGGTTCTTTAAATTACATGATTTGATACTTTAAGTTAGAGAGAAGCCTTAATTAGTCCACCAATATAATTAGTTTCATAAATGGTTGTTTGATTGCATTTCACTTTTTTAAATAATAAGACAATGTTCATTTATCAAGGAATTAATTGTGTAACCTCCATGTTATGCTCAGGGGGTGACCACTAGTAATTCCCCAAGTAAATCGACATCATTTTCAAAACTTTATATCATGATTTTTTAATCTTCGAGGCAATGTTCATTTATTGGGGTCAATAATTAAGCTTTCGCATAAGTGCTTAAAGGTGGATGTTATTGGTCAAAATAAACAAATATCATTTTAAAATTTGTATATATAATGATTTTTAAATTTAATAAAATTTTAAACTCAAAACTTTTAATTTTAAGTATAAGGTAATCGACTATGTACCAATTTCTGAGCATTGTGGGGTTCCAATCCTTCCCCACGCGTAACTGACTACTGAACCCGATTTTTGGTTTTCGTAGATCAAAATTTGGTAGTTTTGATAAAAAATATTTTAATAAAACTACATGAGTTTATGTGTTCCAATCGCATCTTAAAAATTATTGATAGTGACTCTACGCTTTTCATATCAAAATCTTTTCAAAAACCCCATCATCGTAACTAGTCAGTTTTTTCCCCAAATGGTCAACTGTGACAGCTTATCAACTCCACTAGGGACTTTTTTTTCTAAAACAAAAATTGAGAGTTGAGCCACGAACCAATTATTCTATATTTGAAATTTGGAAATATTGAGTTCAAACTTATTTAATTTATAATTCATTATGTTCTTTTTAAAAAATAAAAAAAGATTTTCTCTCTGTTTAATGCTTTCACTTGATTCAATATATATTTAAAATGGTTTCATATCATAGCTATATACCCGAACATCGTCCTATCTCACCTAAATAGGAAAAATGTCACACCATTGAGGAACATTGATCTTTGTCGTATAGGTCTAGAAAGTACCTTTGGAAAGCATTCTAAGTGTCTGTATGGATACTGTTTATGAACTACGGATACATGATTTGTGTTCTTTGGCTACCTATTTTCAGTAGAAAATATAATCGTTCCTGATTTATGGATCATGAAATCTACTGTTTATTGTATGAACCAATTATTGGGATATTGTCTGGATATGATTCTAGAGTATATAGGTTCATCTTTGATCAAGCTGATAATTCCTTATGCAGATTCAACATCGATCAAGCTGTTAATTCCTTATGAACCTAAGGCAACCCATGGGTGGGCTCCTATGCCAATGTGCCTAGTGGTAAGACCTTATGGACCCTAAGGTTCTCCCTTTGGGTGACTCCTCTACTGTATGCATTGGGTAAGTCCTTATGAGTATGAGGGCAACCCCCTCAGGTGGGCACCTTCGCTTCGGCTAGGGTAAGACCTTATGGACCCAAGGTGCTCCCTTAGGTTGGCACTTACGCCCGATGGGCCTAGAGTAAGTCCTTATGGATGTAGTTATGGGGAACTGCATATCGATGTTCAGTTTGAGGGTATTATTGTGGTTTTAAAATATGTTTTAAACAAGTAATGTTTTTAAAGGATATGTACACATTTATCTTTTTTGTTGGAACACACTAGACTCCCTAATTTAATCTACTGAATATGTCTCTCTCTGAATACTTCCTTCAAACCGTAAATTCCTGTTTGTAACTCAAGATTTAGCTAATGGAATCTGAATTCACCACTAGAATCTGATGATATATGTTCCGATAAGGAAATTTATGCTTTACCATATACCTGATGACCTATTGCATTCATATGGTAGTTTTGTATTACTTAGCTTTCCAAAGCTCACTCTGTTAATTACCATTTCAGGTTAAAGAGTTTGATCATGCACTTTTACCGACATCAGTAAAAGAGTTTCACCGGCATTGCTTGTGGAGTACGATGTATGTAATTATGGGGCATGAAGGTTGTATTATGTTTTTATATTTGATTCTGAAACTTGTTTTATTACTAGATATTGTTGAATTCTATTTTTTTAATATACAAATTATTTTATGAACTTGTATTTTATCTAGAAATTATTTTATAGTTTTAAATGAATTAAAAAAAATTAAAAATTTTCAGGATTTTCAGTCTGGATCGCTCAGGTGACCTTAATGTGACGCCCCAGATAAGATCAGATCACTTGTTTTGGTGGGTGTAACAAAATTGTAAAAAAAAAGAGGATTTAATTTTTTTCATGATTTTTTACTATAAAAAGGTTGCTATAATATTCCATTAATGAGAAATTTATAGGGAGCTTCCTCCCCTATTTTTTGTACAAAAACTTCTCTTCCCCATTCTTTCAATTCACACAAGGATATAATAAGCAATAAAAGGCTCTCTGATTTTTTTTTCAAGCAATAATAAACTGAAGCAATGCTCAAACCAAAAAGGGGAGGATTTCATTTTCAATCTTGAATATTTTCAGCAATCTTTTATTTTATTCAAAACAAACAAAATCAGGAGGGTTTAACCGGTTTATCGTGAGTTTGAGTTGTTGCCTAGGTCATCGGTTGTTTGAGAAGGCGAGACAGGTGAATGGTCGTTTCCCCGTGGCCAATCGAAGTCATTGTGTGTTGATTTTATGACTTAGATTTCATCTTTGGGGTTTTCAAAATAAAAAAAAGAGTAAAAGATTAAGTAAAAGTGAGATTTTACCTAGGGAGTCAATGGAGTTACGCCGTTGAGGTTAGGTAGTTATGGCAGGGGTTCAGTTTAGGTTTAAGAGTCTCAGTTTTTAGAGTCCAGGGAAGAAAACTAGGTATTTAACTTCACTAAATTTTGGTATTAGGTTTTTCGACCGAAACATATGGTGGTCGGGTCGGATAGACATTGAGGCAGCGGTGAAAGGGGAAGAAGGAGTTAATTGGAGAAGAAAGAGGAGTTTTGAGAGAGAGATAAAAAAGGGATAAGGCGACTGATCTCTTTGGTTTAGGATTAGGGTTAGTTTAATATAAAATTAGGGTTATATGTTAAGACTTTTGGGTTAATTTTCTTTTATCCATCGAAACTGTAGGGTATAATTTCCCTTAGATCCTTTCAAATTTAGCGTGAAATTGTATTTTAATCATCTGTTTGGCTCTTTTTGGATTTAATTTAATTTTGATGTCTTGATTTTGTAATTATACAAATTTTGTATGTTAGAGTATTTTAGGTTTATGGCGTGTTTTTGTACTTAGGTCACTTTAATAATTCTAAATTTTTCTTCTTAATTTTAATTTATTTTAATTTATTTTAAATTAGTCACTATTTTGACACTTGTACAATTAGTTCAAATTAGGTCCCTCATTAGGTAATGGTTTTAATTTAGTCCCTAGATTAATTAATTGTAATTAAGTAACCTTAATATTAATTTAGTTTAATAAATTCATTTTTTATTTGTAAATTATTAATAATTTTTTTTTATTAAATTTATATTGTTAATTTTATTACATTCAGATTTTTTAAGCATGGTTGTTAACATTTAATTTTATTTAATTTTAATTTGCTTTAAATGTTTAAGAATTTCTTTAATTAGTTAGATTTTAGAGATAATCCTTTAGTTTCATTCTCCTTTAGTTTAGACTTTGAATTTAGATGATGGATTTAGATTTCTCACACCCCTTAATTTAGGGAATAATTCGATCCGACCCTCGCATTAAAATTCCCAAGGTTCCATTTCAATTATTCAATTCAATAATTGGTTAAAATTTATTAGGATTAATATTAGATCCTTCATTTTTAGGTTTAGTCCTTTAGGTTCTTTAAATGACATGATTTGATACTTTAAGTTAGAGAGAAGCCTTAATTAGTCCACCAATATAATTAGTTTCATAAATGGTTGTTTGATTGCATTTCACTTTTTTAAATAATAAGACAATGTTCATTTATCAAGGAATTAATTGTGTAACCTCCATGTTATGCTCAGGGGGTGACCACTAGTAATTCCCCAAGTAAATCGACATCATTTTCAAAACTTTATATCATGATTTTTTAATCTTCGAGGCAATGTTCATTTATTGGGGTCAATAATTAAGCTTTCGCATAAGTGCTTAAAGGTGGATGTTATTGGTCACAATAAACAAATATCATTTTAAAATTTGTATATATAATGATTTTTAAATTAAATAAAATTTCAAACTCAAAACTTTTAATTTTAAGTATAAGGTAATCGACTATGTACCAATTTCTGAGCATTGTGGGGTTCCAATCCTTCCCCACGCGTAACTGACTACTGAACCCGATTTTTGGTTTTCGTAGATCAAAATTTGGTATTTTTGATAAAAAATGTTTTAATAAAACTACATGAGTTTATGTGTTCCAATCGCATCTTAAAAATTATTGATAGTGGCTCTACGCTTTTCATATCAAAATCTTTTCAAAAACCCCATCATCGTAACTAGTCAGTTTTTCCCCAAATGGTCAACTGTGACAGCTTATCAACTCCACTAGGGACTTTTTTTTTTCTAAAACAAAAATTGAGAGTTGAGCCACGAACCAATTATTCTATATTTGAAATTTGGAAATATTGAGTTCAAACTTATTTAATTTATAATTCATTATGTTCTTTTTAAAAAATAAAAAAAAGATTTTCTCTCTGTTTAATGCTTTCACTTGATTCAATATATATTTAGAATGGTTTCATATCATAGCTCTATACTCGAACATCGTCCTATCTCACCTAAATAGGAAAAATGTCACCATTGAGGAACATTGATCTTTGTCGTATAGGTCTAGAAAGTACCTTTGGAAAGCATTCTAAGTGTCTGTATGGATACTGTCTTCCGTGACATAGATTTAATGATATGATCCCCTAAACAGAATTCAATTCGCAAAGTATGTGATGGGCCATAATCGAAGAAAACTAGAACGTGTGTGATTAAGATTTTAATTTCCTTTTTAATTTTTATATGTAGCCTCATCTATGAGTTGTATTTAATTTTTTTTTGTGAGTTCATATTACGTTAATTATCATTTCTACTAACTTGGTTTTCTTTTGCCTTGTTTTGTGTTTTGTTGTGCTTTATTTTTGCATGAACATGATATATCATTCAAAGGTACTGCTATTTGAAATAGTTGATCATTCAGAAGGTTTTTGAAAAACAATGTCTTTGGTTGGGTTAGATAGAATCTCTAAAGATTCATCCCTAGACAAAGAAAAAAGTAACAAGAATCAAGAATCAAGATATAGTCCACCAACTAAGGAGACAATATGGACTCAAGAATATTCAAAAATGAAGATAATAGCTAAAGGTCACAAAACGACTTGACAAACCTTCTCTATGGGAGAGGAAATAGAAGTTCTAAAGATTTTTGAAGTGCGAGTCTGAGAAAGAATGGTGTATTATCCAACTACTCATAGGAGTTGAACAACTAGGAGATAGATCTAGTTTTCATCTCTAATCTTTGATTTTCGTTTTCTCATAATACCAAGACATTATAAGTTTTTCAAGAATTATTCTAGGAATAGTTATTTTGAGATCAATATCATTTGCATACATACATTCCCAATTTTATTTGCATTGTTTCTTCTTTTACATTTTAAAATCATACACCAAAACATTCATTCATTTCATGAAAACCTTTAATAATAAGAAAAGATTTATGATCTCAATGATCCTGGCTCCTATTGGAAGCAATAGCACCCTGCACCTGTACGATACAAGAAAATTAACAAAGGAAATGGAAACTAGACTAGAGAAACTTGAGAAGAATCATAGAGAGATGCATGAAGAAGTAAGAAACAGACTGACAAAAATGGAGGTTGATATCGCTAGCGCTCAATATGATTTGTTGAAAAAGTATGTTCAGGAAGTATGTAACAGCTGCTAAGAATGTTGCTGAAGACTATTCACATCTATAGGTTGCGTGCCTATCCACATCCCTATACGAAACCTTGTGCACCAAGAATTTTGCTCACCTACTTTATTTAATATTGAGAACCCGTCACATCATCAAGTTGGAACTTCTTTCCATATCAATCTTCTTACTGCATTTGGGGTTAAAACCAATGGACTTTCATTCTAATAATGAAGTCCCCAATCTGAATGAGATCTTTGAGAAAGAAAAATGAATGATGAGCTCACTTAACAGGTAAATAATTTAGAGAAGAAGATAAATCTAGGGAGATGGTTGAGTCATTTTATGGGTTCGACACCAAAGAGCTAAGTGTGGTCTCTGATTTAGTCATTCCGTTGAATTTCCAAGGTCTTGACTTTGAGAAGTATAATGGGACCACCTGCCCTTCATCCTACTTCACCATGTTATGTAGGATAATGGATGGATATGTGGAGAATGATAAGTTGTTGATCTACTATCATCGAGACAGTTTGACTAAGCCCGCTTCCTGATGATACAATCAGCTAAGTCATACTCAAATTTGTTCTTGAATGGATTTAGCTCAGGTCTTGTTAGGTCAATACAATATGCAAAATGAATAAGGAACGTTGTATCCCAAGTGCATCCACCAATAACTAAAAGGGAGTTAATTTTTCTGTTCAGCGGCACATAAAAATTTACTTATATCAATCACATGATAGGAGTTGGCGCAAAGAGTTTCTCTAACATCTTCATGTGTGGAGAAATTATCGAAAGAGCTATCAAGAATTGTTGGATAAGGGGAATTGATAGTAATGAGGTTAAGAATAGAGCTGAGGTCAATGTAGTGGGATCTTATTCTGCTAATCATGGGACCAGATACTATAAGGTGATCTGAGAAAAGGCTCATATTTTTATGATTCCAATGACATAAGAAAAATCGCACCAACACTAATTGGGAAGAACATGGTGTCTCCAATGTAGTCGAAAAGAATATGAAGTTAATGCAGTGTGTAGCTATGACATAGGAAGCTCGGGGCACACTTCTGAGAGTTGTGGGGCAATGAAGCGTAAGGTCTAGAATTTGATCTATTTAGGGGCATGGACCTTCGATGAGTAATGTGGCATTCTAATGTGAATTAAAAAAAGTCTTTGCATCCACTAGGAATCTTCATGCACTTGTAAGTTTATTATCTTGTTTGAATTTGTTTTTCTTTATTTATCTTTCGAACGTGCTAAATAAAGTTTTACCTTCTGAGGTTATGAGCAATGAGTAAATTTTAATCTCAAAATTCTCTAGATATCAACTAGATTAAAAGCTCTTTAAATAATTAAGGTTATAATATTTGACAAAGTAACAATATTGAACCCTTGTAAAACAAAGACCCTTGATTCTACTTCAGAAGACACACAAGAAAATTATTCACTTATCTTGTAGGGACTGAGATAGTCTTCTCCTCCCAATAAGAGATAATCAAAGGGTTGGGCATTCATGTATGTACAAGAGTGATCAAAATGGGGCATCTCTTGTGTATGAAGTTGCAAAGATGATTAGACCACATTTCTATTAAGGACGTTCAATGATGATCATAATCTTCACGAATAGAATGAAAGAGTAGATGAATTTAGTTTAGGTCAGTTGCTTGGTAATTGAAATCTCAATATGAAACTTTCTGTTTACCAACGAACCCCATACTATAACAAGTTCTTCTTCTTTTGCGAATGTATATGCCAAGGCAAGCAAATATGTGCAAGTATACACAATCGATGCAAGCAATATAGTTGTAAGTAGAGTTATCGTCTCCTCAGGGATTGGTAGGAAATATTGATGTTTTGCTATTGCTAGAACTAAGTATCACGAACTAGCCCAAAAATTCTTGTCGAAACAAAAACAAGTAGTACCAAAGCAAATGAACAAATGGGAAAGTACTGTTTATGCAAGAAATATTGTGAAATATGGTGTGCATACTAGTTTAGTCGAGGCAAGGAAAAATTGTAAAAGTAAACGAATCAAAATTATTAAAGCAATTAAAAGTTTTGGGTTCAATATATTCAGAGAAACCTCACATAGACATACATCTTTACAGATCACTTAGGTTGGTTTTGCTAAGATGAAAAATTATCCTATGTCTAGAATGACTTCGTGTGCTATGTTTAAGTTGCCCGACAAGATTACTGGAGTATTCAAGAACGGTTGCTACAACAATACTACTCAATGTGAACTACAACCCTTGGTTTGTCAAACTGTTGTTGTGACAATACCCCTCAGTGTAAACTGCATTCGTTGTCTATTCTACTCAAGTAATTACCCCTTTTAATCGAATAAAACCCTTTCCATATCTCTAAGGAAGATTATAACCTCACCATCCCGGATCAGTCACATTGTTCACGTAGATCTTCTCTAACTCTCTCAATATTAGGCATCTATTCCTAGAAGAATGGCAATCTCTCAAAAGCTTTTACAAAGTATAGGAATGTTTTGTCTAGGCACAAGGAAATCTCTCAAAAGCTCTTATAGTGTTAAGGCAAAATATTAAAACAATGAACAAAAGAATATTAAGCATAAACAAACTTCTTCATTCAATAACATCAAACAAAGTTTCATCAAAACCATAACTAACACCAAGTAAACCATTTAATAGTTTAGACAGTGATTAAGGTTAGGATTAGAGGCATAGGTTTTTATATAATGAGTTTTTGGGTTATTTATTTTTAAGCCACTGCGTTTTAGGGTAAAATAACATTTAGATCCTCTTAGTTTACCATGTCTTTCCATGTTAGTCACATGTAGGGATCATTTTCAAATTTAGCCTTTATGATTTCTCCAAATAGTGTTATTTTTCAGTTTTATGTTTCAGTTTTATTTTTGAGTTATTTTCGTTTAAGCCATTCATCTTTACGCATTTTTTTGCATTTCAATCCCTAATTTAATCCTTGATTTGTCTGTCTAATTTTGACTACGTTTTAATTTAGTCACTAGTTAAAATTGCACATTTAATTTGGATTTAATCCTTAATTGATTCATCAAATTTTTAATTCGGTCCTCTAAATGTTTTTTAGTAAAATAATCTTAGAATTAATTTATAATTTCTGGTTAGCTTGTGAATAAGTAGTTAGTTTTGTTTACACACAAATTCAATATATTTATTTTATTATGCATGTTTATATCTTCAATCTGTTTCTTTCATTTATTATCTTTTATAATATGTCTTTAGATTATGTACTCTCCTTATTTAATAAGTTAGGATCGATTTTTTGGCTTATTTTCATATTAGATTTAATTAGGGAACAATCCATCTTGTATTTTTATATAAAATACCCGATTATTCAAGTTAATTTTTCCAACAAGTAGTTGGTTAATTTAACATATTAATTTTTAAAGCCTTAGTTTAATTTTATCCCTTAAAGTCTTTAGTTGGGTTTCCTTTAGTTTGATAAATTAGATTAATATATAGAGCCTTAAATTATAGGTTTTAGTCCCTCGACTTTAGACTATCACATTTTAGATCTTAAACTTTAATTAGAACTTTCAAATTGTCATAATTGATTAAATTAATGAATAGAACTTCACATTAGGTTTAATTTCACCTTAGTCCTTAAATTTAGGGAATAATTCGATTTGATCTTTCGCATTAAATGGTCGATTGCTCAAATCGATTATTCGATTCAATAATTGGCTAAAATCAATTAGGGTTAATATTAGAAACTTTATTTTTAGGTTTAGTTTAGTTTATTAAATTTACATAATTTGACACTTTAAGTTAGGTAGAAGCCCTTAATTAATCCACCTAATGTAATTAGGCCTTAGGCCTTAAACTGATTGATTGACTGCATCCTATTTTAAATGTAAAACAATGTTCACTTACTAGGGAGTCAATAGTATATCTCCCGCAATCATGCTTAGAGGATAACTATTATGATTCCCGAAGTTGGTCAACATCCTTTTTCAAAATTGTATCATAATTTTTCTATTCCCGAGACAATTTTCGTTTATGGGATAATAAGTGAACTTTCGCAT
Organism: Hibiscus syriacus; assembly: GCF_006381635.1. Classification (NCBI taxonomy): domain Eukaryota; kingdom Viridiplantae; phylum Streptophyta; class Magnoliopsida; order Malvales; family Malvaceae; genus Hibiscus; species Hibiscus syriacus. The sequence goes on along the minus strand of NW_024062800.1, from coordinate 5,808,267 downwards.
TCATGCTAAGGGTTGAATATTATTAGGTTTAGTAAACGAACACCCTGTTTAAAACATGCATCCATAATAACTTTTAAATTAAATGAATTTCTAAATCAAAATTTCCAAATATTTGAATATATGGTAATCGACTAGGTAACAATTTATGGGCACTGTAGGGTGCTAGCCCTTCCCCATACGTAACCGAAACCCAAACCTATTTTCTAGTTTTTGCAAACCCCTAATAAAACACACTCATACCCGAACCCTACCCGAATACGAGTCTGAGATGTCACATTGACTTTTCAAACTTTGACTCTTGACAAAATTCAAAGAAAATTTAAAACTTTCATTAAAGTAAAAGCGATTTATTTACATAAATTGACCACAATAACCAAAATCGATCAGAGAATATTTAACTCAATCAATTAGTACAAGCCAACTATATTCAAAATAACCAAACACATTTAAATCATCTGTTTTCTGATCTAAAATTTTGTAAGGGAGATGCTGACCTGTCTTGCTCTTCTTCCCTTCTCTTCTCGCTTCTGTAAACTACGTGTGAAACAATCACACGCTAAGTCTATGACTTAGTGAGGCATTAAACTTATAAAGAAAACTATAAATGCTTAAACATGTATGAACATATCATCTTATAATGGCACATCAAAACAATATAACATTATATATAATATGCTATACGTATATACATATCACATATTATTTTAAATCTCTAACCTTATTTCACTATCAATATTCTTATCATTTATATCTTATAATTATATCCTCTTATATCTATTTTTTTCTTACTCAACATATTATTCAATTAACCAAGCAATACAGACATCATCATATAAATAATATCAGATTATCTAATAAGAAGTACATGCATGCATATAAATCATCATTAGTCACTTATCATTTAATCACATAGCACATATACCTAACCTTCTTAATCATATACTATACCTATACCTCATCATGTCCTTGCTATAAAATTTATCATATCACAATATATATTTGTTATCATTTCTTGATTAGCCCATGTACATATGTGAGAACTATTGATATGTGAGTCTCTAGAGGTTGTGCACTAATGCTGTCACCACATCTCGTATAAATGCACCGAAGTGCCACGTAGAATTGCACCGAAGTGCCGCGTAGAATTGCACCGAAGTGCCATATAAAATGTCCCTAAGGACCACATAGAAAATTCTTTAAGAATCATATACATATGCTAAAGACCAAATATGTGTCTCAAAACACCTCATACATGTTCCAGAGAATACATATATATCCCGAAGGACCGCGTAGACCCTCGACTCTTGGCATGCCAACTATACCTCTAGCTCTCATAACACATAACATGGGCATTAATATTTATGTTATCACACATTCACATATACACATAGTCTCATTATTACATTTTTATAAGATCACACGTAGTCAAGTAGTTCATTTCCATATAAATCACACATACATGTAGATCACTTGCACGTAGAACATTTTCATAAACTCACATATCACATAACTTATAATTGTTCTTATATCTTCTCATAATATATTCTCTGGTAGCTTTCTGTCGTATCATTCTCACCACTTAATTTCACCTAATTCATAGTCATGTGGCTTTTTTTATATACCTATATTCACATACCTTATAATTACATAGTTTACTCCATTTCATACATAGTCACATAATCACATAATTTACTTACACATAGATCATTTCCATACCTAAATCATATAACACCCGATTCTTCCTCATAAAGTTATAGTATATATTCATATAATCTCATATTATCCTATAAGTAAATACTTATCTTGTCTCATTTTTCCATTTATTCTCATAACTATTTATACCATAACATATAATTTATATCACATATATAATATTATTTGTATAATAAGTTAATCTATTTATTTAGTTAAATTTTACATAACTCCTATACCATAATTCTCTTTAAGTATAATTATTCTCTATAACACTTATCTTATAGTTTTGCATCATCAATTATACTCAATTTCCTTCTCTAATATATTATTCTCATATTACTCTATAGTCTAATCTTATTTAACTCATCACCCTTCTCATTTAGCCATATAAATCTATTATATTGATTCTTATAATTGATCACATTTACTATGTAACATGTATGGTCACCTGTCATATAACCTATTTCACATTCCCATGTAATCATATAGATCATTCATATTAATTCCTATAACTTATCACACTACATGTATTCACACAAATCATTTAATACATACTATAATATATATAACATATACCCAAATCAAACATATGCATATGATCATAAATTCATGCATTCTAATATAGGAAATAGACTCGTCGCAAGTCTTATTTCCATTAAACATCATAAACTAACTTGTATGCACTCACCTTGGCCTCACTACGTTCAATTCCACTTTTATGATTTTCCTCTCTTTTGATCGAATCTTAACTTGATAATCGTTCCGGAACTTGTTCGTGCTCAATATCTATATAATCTTACATTGATACGTATCAGTATCCAATTGATGTATTCTAATTTATCATTTCTTAGGATAAAAGAAAGCTATTTTCATCTTTTAATAAAGGTATGCATCGATGCACTCTACAGTGGATCGATGCATTCCTTAACGTGTGCATCGATACACTACCTGTACATCGGTACACAATTCACCTTTGATGTTTTATTCTTAAGAGGATGCATCGATGCACTAATTACATTCGATGTTCATTTATTTGAAAGTGCATCGATACACATTGAATGTGCATCGATACACTTTGCCCAGAATTTGTATTTTACACCCAAAAATCCTTAACTCTTCCTCCAATTCTTGTATTTTAAGCCCCTATCATGTCATTAAACTTAACTACCATTACTTAAACCAACTTGTATTCATATAAACCATCTCTATCTTCTATATCTCATCATGATTCTTAAAATTAAGAATCTTACTAAACTTTCAACTTTATTATTAATCCTTTCTAACTTCATAAATCTCTTATTCTTATTGATGACAAATCAAATTCCTTCTTAAATTTCACTTATTAACTCTTTTCCAAAAATTCATCTAAAAACTCATTTTCTTTAATCTCTTCTATATCTTTCATCTTGTTGTTTTAGAACAAATTAAGCTTTCCTTAAGATTAATTATCATCTAATGATCATAACTCAACCTTAAAATCAATAATTAATCAACAAGCAAAGAAACTCACCTTTGAGCTTGGAGATATGGGAGGAGGAAGAAGAAGAAAGAAAACTCTGGAGAATTCTCTCATTTCCCACGTGGTTCCCTTATCTTATAAAAGGAATATAAAAATTTTCCTTATCAAATGACCATTTTTCCCTTTAATTCCTTTAATAATTACTAACAACTTTCTGGAAATATTTCCAGATAAATCATTAAACTATTCAATTATTCTACTTTAATCACCAAATTCTGAAATATTTAAATTTGGTCACTAACCCGGTATTGAGGATGTTACAAATCTCCCCTCATTTAAAGAAAATTCATCCTTGAATTTTCACTGCATACCTTTATAATATCCTGACTTCTAATATTTTCATGTTGCTTCCCTTAATCTTTCCTGTTACCACTAGCAAACTTACCATTTTCCCATACTCAATTCTTTATATACGTTCACATCTTTATAAGTCCATATAATATCATTCATTATATCGACAGTAACCCTAAATCCTTATTTCTCAATATTATTGATCAATTGATCTTTTCCATCATTCTCTATGTGCTTTGCACATAAATCAAACTTTTGCTCATAAATCAAACTTTTGCTCATTTCTTAATGTTTGTCTGTATTACTATACATACAATCTTTTCCTATCCCTTTATTATTTCTTTCCTTCAAAATCAAAATCTTCTTATACGTATCATATCTTTCTTATCATTTATACTCATCTCTGATTACCAATCTTCAACGCATCTTCATAACTTTGATAATCCACTTTACTTATATAGAACCTCATTCTTTACCATTTATTGTACTTGTATTTCCTTCCTCAAAGCCCCCTTTTTAAACATACAAATACTTATTTCCTTGCCTACATCATATCTATATGATCAAAACCATATCCAAATCCACATCATTCTTGATTAACTTAATTTTATCTTTTCTGCAAATCTTATAACTTTATTATCCATATTATTACAATTAATCAATAACAATGTTTCAATTGAGGGTAGAAGCCCTAATCAGACTACTCATATTCATCTTCTCAGTTGAAATCCAACCAGTTCAATTTACTCACTTATCCAACCCACACTCTTGTTCATATACATTACTATTCTCTTGTCTCTTTCATTACCTTACATTTCTGTGATCAAAATACATAATCATATCTCAATTCACACCATACTTAGTTAATTTAACCTGACAACATCTTCTAATCCTTTAACTTAATACACTTATCATCACATAATTATGTTAGTCAGCACCAATTATTCAAATATAAAACATAAACCTTCATCGAACCATTCATATACATTCCTTTCAGTCGGAATTATCTCAACGATAGTTTACTTAATTTATCAAATCCACATTTATTCTCATACACCATGTAATTTCTGTTGTTCCAACTCAACATTCTAACTTCTTTTATTTTATAAACTGATCACTGATGTACCCATTCTTAAACTCTTCTTATCAATCCTTAGCTTTACTCAAACATACGAATCCTCATCTTCTTCACTATGTCACATTATTATGATCAAAATATACAATTGTATCCTAATCCACCTCATCTTTGGTTGTCTTATCCTGATAACATCTTAAAATTTTATATTTCTATATATTTTCCATCACATAATCTGGTTAGACAATGCTAACTCTTTCCATCTAAAATTCAACCCTTATTCTATCCACATTCTTGCTTATACACGATACTATTCCTTTATTTCAAACTCATAAAATCTGGCTGTGTATATCTTATACACTTGTCACTGATGCACTTTTTCTCGAACTCTCTACAAATTCTAACCACATCATTAGATCTTTTAACTTTCTTATGGTGACACTTGTTCACCATATTCATCGTATCCATGAAATAATAAGAATACTTCATATTACTTTTCCGATTCAAACCTGTGAAAACTTTCTATAACTATTCTAATATGATTTCAACTTTATGAAATCAGTCTTTGATCTTATGAGGCTCTTCCTGAGGTTTCCGCTCTTCTTCCTGCCTGGCCAGGACAGGAGAATTGCTACTACCATCAGGTTCACCCCTCGCTTTCTTTGAAATTCTCATAATTAGATTTCTACTATATTAAACTAATCTTATTCTATTAGCAAGACAACATATTCCTTACACTATCAGATCATATATTTTTCACTCTGTGTTGGCATGTACACATTTTATGATACTTTAGACTTTGGTTTATGCCGAGAATCGGCTAAACCTCAGCTCTGATACCATTAAATGTAACACCCTCATACCCGTACCCGACCCGAATATGAGTATGAGGTGTCACATTGACTTTTCAAACTTTGACTCTTGACAAAATTCAAAGAAAATTTAAAACTTTCATTAAAGTAAAAGCGGTTTATTTACATAAATTGACCACAATAACCAAAATCGATCAGTGCATATTTAACTCAATCAATTAGTACATGCCAACTATATTCAAAATAACCAAACACATTTAAATTATCTATTTTCTGATCTGATATTTTGTAAGGGAGATGCTGACCTGTATTGATCTTCTTCGCTTCCCTTCTCACTTTTGTAACCTACGTGAGAAACAATCACACGCTAAGTCTATGACTTAGTGAGATATTAAACTTATAAAAGAAAATCTAAATGCTTAAACATGTATGAACATATCATCTTATAATGGTACATCAAAACAATATAACATTATATATAATATACTATACGCATATACATATCACACATTATTTTAAATCTATAACCTTATTCCACTATCAATATTCTTATCATTTATATCTTATAATTATATCCTCTTATATCTATTTTTTTTCTTACTCAACATATTATTCAATTAACCAAGGAATACATACATCATCATATAAATCATATCAGTTTATCTAATAAGAAGTACATGCATACATATAAATCATCATTAGTCACTTACCATTTAATCACATAGCACATATACCTAACCTTCTTAATCATATACTATACCTATACCTCATCATGTCCTTGCTATAAAATTTATCATATCACAATATATATTTGTTATCATTTCTTGTTTACCCCATGTACATATGTGAGAACTATTGATATGTGAGTCTCTAGAGGTTATGCACTAATGTTGTCACCATAACTAGTATAAATGCACCAAAATGCCACGTAGAATTGCACCGAAGTGCCGCGTAGAATTGTACCAAAGTGCCGCGTAGAATTGTACCGAAGTGCCGCGTAGAATTGTACCTTCTTAAGAATCATATACATATACTAAAGACAAAATATGTGTCTCAAAAGACCTTATACATGTTCCAAAGAATACATATATATCCCGAAGGACCGCGAAGACCCTCGACTCTTAGCATGCCAACTATACCTCTAGCTCTCAGAACACATAACATAGGCATTAATATTTATGTTATCACACATTCACATATACACATAGTCTCATTATTACATTTTTATAAGATCACACATAGTCAAGTAGTTCATTTCCATATAAATCACACATACATGTAGATCACTTGCACGTAGAACATTTTCATAAACTCACATATCACATAACTTATAATTGTTCTTATATCTTCTCATAATATATTCTCTAGTAGCTTTCTGTCGTATCATTCTCACCACTTAATTTCACCTAATTCATAGTCATGTGGCTTTTTTTATATACCTATATTCACATACCTTATAATTACATAGTTTACTCCATTTCATACATAGTCACATAATCACATAATTTACTTACACATAGATCATTTCCATACCTAAATCATATAACACCCGATTCTTCCTCATAAAGTTATACTATATATTCATATAGTCTCATATTATCCTATAAGTAAATACTTATCTTGTTTCATTTTTCCATTTATTCTCATAATTATTTATACCATAACATATACTTTATATCACATACATAATATTATTTGTATAATAAGTTAATCTATTTATTTAGTTAAATTTTACATAACTCCTATACCATAATTCTCTTTAAGTATAATTATTCTCTATAACACTTATCTTATAGTTTGGCATTATCAATTATACTCAATTTCCTTCACTAATATATTATTCTCATATTACTCTATTGTCTAATCTTATTTAACTCATCACCCTTCTCATGTAGCCATATAAATCTATTATATTGATTCTTATAATTGATCACATTTACTATGTAACATGTATGTCACCTATCATATAACCTATTTCACATTCCCATATAATCATATAGATCATTCATATTAATTCCTATAACTTATCACACTAAATGTATTCACACAAATCATTTAATATATACTATAATATATATAACATATACCCAAATCAAACATATACATATGATCATAAATTCATGCATTCTAATATAGGAAATAGACTCGTTGCAAGTCTTATTTCCATTAAACATCATAAACTAACTTGTATGCACTCACCTTGGCCTCACTACGTTCCAATCCACTTTTATGATTTTCCTCTCTTTCGATCGAATCTTAACTTGATAATTGTTCCGGAACTTGTCCGTGCTCGATATCTATATAATCATACATTGGTACATATCAGTATCTAATTGATGTATTCTAATCTATCATTTCTTAGGCTAAAAGAAAGCTATTTTCATCTTTTAATAAAGGTATGCATCGATGCACTCTACAGTGTATCGATGCATTCCTTAACGTGTGCATTGATGCACTATATGTGCATTGGTACACAATTCACCTTTGATGTTTTATTCTTAAGAGGATGCATCGATGTACTCTTTATGCATCGATGCACTAATTGCATTCGATGTTCATTTATTTGAAAGTGCATCGATACACATTGAATGTCCATAGATACACTTTGCAAAGAATTTTTATTTTACACCTGAAAATCCTTAACTCTTCCTTCAATTCTTGTATTTTAAGCCCCTATCATGTCATTAAACTCAAGTACCATTACTTAAACCAACTTGTATTCATATAAACCATCTCTATCTTCCATATCTCATCATGATTCTCAAAATTAAAAATCTTACTAAACTTTCAAATTTGTTATTAATCCTTTCTAACTTCATAAATCTCTTATTCTTATTGATGACAAATCAAATTCCTACTCAAATTTCACTTATTAACTCTTTTCCAGAAATTCATCTAAAAACTCATTTTCTTTAATCTCTTCTATATCTTTCATCTTGTTGTTTTAGAACAAATTAAGCTTTCCTTAAGATTAATTATCATATAATGATCATAACCCAACCTTAAAATCAATAATTAATCAACAAGCAAAGAAACTCACCTTTGAGCTTGGAGATACGAGAGGAGGAAGAAGAAGAAAGAAAACTCTGGAGAATTCTCTCCTTTCCCACGTGGTTGCCTTATCTTATAAAAGGAATATAAAATTTTCCTTGTCAAATGACCATTTTTCCCTTTAATTCCTTTAATAATTACTAACAATTTTATAGAAATATTTCCAGATAAATCATTGAACTATTCAATTATTCTATTTTAATCACCAAATTTCAAAATATTTCAATTTGGTCACTAACCCGGTATTGAGGATGTTACAAATCTCCCATCCCTTAAAGAAAATTCATCCTCGAATTTTCACTGCATACCTTTATAATATACTGACTTCTAATATTTTCATGTTGCTTCCATTAATCTTTCCTGTTACCGCTAGCAAACTTGCCATTTCCCATACTCAATTCTTTATATACGTTCACATCTTTATAACTCCATATAATATCATTCATTATATGGACATCAACCCCAAATCCTTATTCCTCAATATTATGGATCAATTGATCTTTTCCATAATTCTCTATGTGCTTTGCACATAAATCAAGCTTTTGCTCAGTTCTTAATCCTTGTTTGTATTACTATACACACAATCTTTTCCTATCCCTTTATTCTTTATTTCCTTCAAAATCAAAATCTTCTTATACATATCATATCTTTTTCTTTAATGTTCACATACTCTTTTCTTATCATTTATACTCATCTCTGATTACCGATCTTCATCGCATCTTTATAACTTTGATAATCCACTTTACTTATATAGAACCTCATTCTTTACCATTTCTTGTACTTGTATTTCTTTCCTCAAAGCCCCCTTTTTAAACATACAAATACTTATTTCCTTGCCTACATCGTATCTATATGATCAAAACCATATCCAAATCCACATCATACTTGATTAACTTAACTTTATCTTTTCTTCAAATCTTATAACTTTATTATCCATACTATTACAACTAATCAATAACAATGTTTCGATTTAGGGCATAAGCCTTAATCAGACTACTCATATTCATCTTCTCAGTTGAAATCCAACAAGTGCAATTTACTCACTTATCCAACCCACACTCTTATTCATATACATTACTATTCTCTTGTCTCTTCCATTACCTTACATTTCTGTGATCAAAATACATAATCATGTCTCAATTCACACCATACTTAGTTAATTTACCCTGACAACATCTTCTAATCCTTTAACTTAATATAGTTGTCATCATATAATTATGTTAGTCAACACCAATTATTCCAATCTAAAACATAAACCTTCATCGAACCATTCATATACATTCCTTTCAGTCGGAATTATCTCAGTGATAGTTTACTTAACTTATCAAATCCACATTTATTCTCATACACCATGTAATTTTTGTTGTTCCAACTCAACATTCTAACTTCCTTTATTTTATAAACTGATCACTGATGTACCCATTCTTAAACTCTTCTTATCAATCCTTAGCTTTACTCAAACAAACGAATCCTCATCTTCTTCACTATGTCACATTATTTTGATCAAAATATACAATTGTATCCCGATCCACCTCATCTTTGGTTATCTTATCCTGACAACATCTCAAAATTTTATATTTCTATATATTTTCCATCACAGAATCTGGTTAGGCAACGCTAACTCTTTCCATCTAAAATGCAAACCCTTATTCTATCCACATTCTTTCTTATACACGGTACTATTCCTTTATTTCAAACTCATAAACTCTGGTTGTATATATCTTATACGCTTGTCACTAATGCACTTATTCTCGATCTCTCTACAAATTCTAACCACATCTTTAGATCTTTTAACTTTCTTATGGTGACACTTGTTCACCATATTCTATCGTATACGTGAAATAATAAGAATACTTCATATCACTTTTCTGATTCAAACCTGTGAAATTTTTTATCACTATTCTAATATGATTTCAACTTTCTGAAATCAGTCTTTGATCTTATGAGGCACTTCCTGAGGTGTCCGCTCTTCCTCCTGCCTGGCCAGGGTAAGTGAATTGCTACTACCATAAGGTTCACCCCTCGCTTTCTTTGAAATTCTCATAATCAGATTTCTACCGTATTAAACTAATCTTATTCTATTAGCAAGACAACATACTCCTTACACTATCAGATCAGAATTTTTTCACTCTGTGTTGGTATGTACATATTTTATGACACTTTGGACTGAGGTGTCACATTGACTTTTCAAACTTTTACTCTTGACAAAATTCAAAGAAAATTTAAAACTTTCATTAAAGTAAAAGTGGTTTATTTACATAAATTGACCATAATAACCAAAATCGATCAGATCATATTTAACTCAATCAATTAGTACATGCCAACTATATTCAAAATAACCAAACACATTTAAGTCATTTATTTTCTGATATGAAATTTTGTAAGGGAGATGTTGACATATCTTTCTCTTCTTCGCTTCTCTTCTCGGTTCTATAACCTACTTGTGAAACAATCACACGCAAAGTCTATGAATTAGTGAGACATTAAACTTATAAAGGAAACTCTAAATGCTTAAACATGTATGAACATATCATCTTATAATGGCACATCAAAACAATATAACATTATATATAATATACTATACGCATATACATATCACACATTATTTTAAATCTCTAACCTTATTCCAATATCAATATTCTTATCATTTTTATCTTATAATTATATCCTCTTATATCTATTTTTTTCTTACTCAACATATTATTCAATTAACCAAGCAATACATACATCATTATATAAATTATATCAGATTAACTAATAAGAAGTACATGCATGCATATAAATCATCATTAGTCACTTATCATTTATTCACATAGCACATATACCTAACCTTCTTAATCATATACTATACCTATACCTCATCATGTCCTTGCTATAAAGTTTATCATATCACAATATATAATTATTATCATTTCTTGATTACCCCATGTACATATGTGAGAACTATTGATATGTGAGTCTCTAGAGGTTGTGCACTAATGCTGTCACCACAGCTCGTATAAATGCACAGAAGTGCCACGTAGAATTGCACCGAATTGCTATATAAAATATCCCTAAGGACCACGTAGAAAATTCCTTAAGAATCATATACATATGCTAAGGACCAAATATGTGTCTCAAAAGACCTCATACATGTTCCAAATAATACATATATATCCCGAAGGACCGCGTAGACCCTCGACTCTAGGCATGCCAACTATACCTCTAGCTCTCATAACATATAACATGGGCAATAATATTTATGTTATCACACATTCACATATACACATAGTCTCATTATTACATTTTTATAAGATCACACGTAGTCAAGTAGTTCATTTCCATATAAATCACACATACTCGTAGATTACTTGCACATAGAACATTTTCATAAACTCACATATCACATAGCTTATATATGTTCTTATATCTTCTCATAACATATTCTCTGGTAGCTTTCTGTCATATCATTCTCTCCACTTAATTTCACCTATTTCATAGTCATGTGGATTATTTTATATACCTATATTCACATACCTTATATTACCTAGTTTACTCCATTTCACACATAGTCACATAATCACATAATTTACTTACACATAGATCATTTCCATACCTAAATCATATAACACCCGATTCTTCCTCATAAAGTTATACTATATATTCATATAATCTCATATTATCCTATAAGTAAATACTTATCTTGTCTCATTTTTCTGTTTATTCTCATAATTTATACCGTAACATATAATTTATATCACATATCTAATATTATTTGTATAATACGTTAATCTATTTATTTAGTTAAATTTTACATAACTCCTATACCATAATTCTCTTTAAGTATACTTCTTCTCTATAACACTTATCTTATTGTTTGGCATCATCATTTATACTCGATTCCCTTCACTAATATATTATTCTCATATTACTCTATAGTCTAATCTTATTTAACTCATCACCCTTCTCATGTAGTCATATAAATATATTATATTGATTCTTATAATTGATAACATTTACTATGTAACATGTATGGTCACCTATCATATAACCAATTTCACATTCCCATGTAATCATATAGATCATTCATATTAATTCCTATAACTTATCATACTACATGTATTCACATAAATCATTTAATACATACTATAATATATATCACATATACCCAAATCAAACATATGCATATGATCATAAATTCATCCATTCGAATATAGGAAATAGACTCGTCGCAAGTCTTATTTCCATTAAACATCATAAACTAACTTGTATGCACTCACCTTGCCCTCACAACGTTCCAATCCACTTTTATGATTTCCTCTCTTTCGATCGAATCTTAACTTGATAATCGTTCTGGAACTTGTTCGTGCTCGATATCTATATAATCATACATTGATACATATCAGTATCCAATTGATGTATTCTAATCTATCATTTCTTAGGCTAAAAGAAAGCTATTTTCATCTTTTAATAAAAGTATGCATCAATGCACTCTATGTATCGATGCATTCCTTATCGTGTGCATCGATGCACTACCTGTGCATCGGTACACAATTCACCTTCTATGTTTTATTCTTAAGAGGATGCATTGATGCACTCCTTATGCATCAATGCACTAATTGCATTCGATATTCATTTATTTGAAAGTGCATCGATACAATTTGCTAAGAATTTTTATTTTACACCCGAAAATCCTTAACTCTTCCTTCAATTCTTGTATTTTAAGCCCCTATCATGTCATTAAACTCAACTACCATTACTTAAACCAACTTGTATTCATATAAACCATCTCTATCTTCCATATCTCTTCATGATTCTTAAAATTAAGAATCTTACTAAACTTTCAACATTGTTATTAATCCTTTCTAACTTCATAAATCTCTTATTGTTAGTGATGACAAGTCAAATTCCTTCTCAAATTTCACTTATTAACTATTTTCCAGAAATTCATCTAAAAACTCATTTTCTTTAATCTCTTCTATATCTTTCATCTTGTTGTTTTAGAACAAATTAAGCTTTCCTTAAGCTTAATTATCATCTAATGATCATAACCCAACCTTAAAATCAATAATTAATCAACAAGCAAAGAAACTCTTGAGAATTCTTTCCTTTCCCATGTGGTTCCCTTATCTTATAAAAGGAATATAAAAATTTTCCTTGTCAAATGACCATTTTGCCCTTTAATTCCTTTAATAATTACTAATAACTTTATGGAAATATTTCCAGATAAATCATTAAAATATTCAATTAATCTACTTTAATCACCATATTCTGAAATATTTCAATTTGGTCATTAACACGGTATTGAGGATATTACACCTAAACTTGGTGTTTTGATAAAATAAAAATGTTTTATTAAATTACTCGATTTTTATTGTGTCCTAATCGTATCTTAAAATGACTGGCGGCAACTCTTAACATTTCATTAAAATCATTTCAAAATCATTTCAAAACCCTTATCGTTGTAACTAGTCAGTCTTTATTTGGTTACGACACCCGTTATTGATTCGAACAACTTGGATATGATTCTTTTTCACACGGGTGACAACATGGTTATGGAAATATTTGGTGTTGTGATCCCCCTCTAACAACCAAGTGCATCTAGAATTCTGCTTGTGCATAAGCTCTTCATAATCAAGAATACCCTCAAACTTGGAGCAAATATCCATCTACGTATATTTTAACTTAACATTGTTATGGAAATCTATGGCCTCTTGCACCCGAATTGGTTGCTTCTTGAGCCGATTCTTCACTTGGATAATATGGCCAAAATCATTTTTGTTTCAAGACCCAAGAGCTTCAGAGAACTTCAACAGTGTTTGTTGCATAGTCTCTTCAAACTGTTAGTTCTCCCAAACAAAAGAATGGAAAAGAGGGTGCTTTATCCAACTTACAAAAAATAAAATGGATGATTACCATAATTGCTCGACGGAGTGGTGGTACGGATTAGAAGAGGCCTATGATCTGACCTGAGCTACGGGAGATGATACACAGTTGTCTCGGGTGATCCTAATCCAATAATCATTGGATATATTTTCAAGAGTTCCACCCCAATTCCAAGTAAAACACAGACCTCTAAAACCCAAGTCGACAATGTTCAAGCTTTGATCGAATTCCTAGAAAAGCTTGCAGCTGGCGTTATCGTAATAAATGCTAAAATTAGATCCATCAAGAATGGTGTGAAAATCACCTCTAAGGATCCAAGAAGTTCCACTTACCACATTACTATTCCTAAAGTCCTTCCATAAGATCTTGCGTTTATACATGCTAGGGCTTTCATAAACCGATATTATCATAATAAGTAATGGAAAATTTGTACTTATGAACCTCGCGTGGATGAATTGAGGGTGAATCATCATGACCTCGATTATGAGGGAATAATTCCAAAGTAACCAAATAACGCCTGAGAAACCAATACCCTTGACACGATACGAGCAATCAAAACCAAGTTTCACAATAACTTTGTATGTTTTGTCTCACACATATTCCTAACAGACTCTCGGGAATTTGCATCTGCCTCTACCTTGACAGTTTCAGGATAAATAAGTAAAATCCATAATAAAATATGAAAGGAGATTCCTTTACTGGCCAATTCTAGGAGTTTCATTATACTTGTCCTTCACAATAGACTGGAAATTAACTTATCCTTGCATGTTAATAATAACATCGGTCATGGCTAGGGTTTCAAATAGCGGTCTGTATCCACGATAGTGCCCATAAAATAGCGGTAGCACTGTCTTCTGATATACCCGCTACACCCACAATAGCGTCCGCTATGACCGCAATTGTGGTAAACACGAAATGATCGAAAATGTGACCGCGACCGCGACCGTGGTTTGAATCCCTGGTCATGACTTTCTGGATTGAGGAGTAGATTGGAGTGTTCCTTTTGATATTTTGTCCCTTATTGTGAATGGCATAAGAGGTTGGCCTACCTTTGGTGGAGGACGTTTAACGGGTAATGGGAAGTATGAGAGTATTAAGAGGGGACTCGTTAGGGGAAGAAGAGGTCGGTTAGAAGGTAAACCACTTTATGAGCCTTGGGATTGAGCATCGTTGATAGCATCCGTCCACCTGCACCCAAAACAAATTCGAAATTGGGGTTAGAGTTATAGATAAATTTTGAACCATTCAAATTTATCATCCGTGTAGCCTTCGAATCTTTTGTGATATTATCCATTTCCATTCTCGTGGAGTCCAAATTTAAATTGATTTGCATGGTAGTAGCAGACTTATTCACGTGTATAAAGAGATGAAAAGTGTCTTAATTGTCAAATAAATAAGCCTTTTTCTCAAATAAATAAGCAAAGAACTTAGTATAAAGAAGAAATGTTAGATTCGTAAGGATTTAGAAATTTTTAATGTCGATTTGAATTATCTTTAACAAGAAATCTCTAAAAAAAAAGGGGGTATTTTAATAAATAAATAAATAATGAATGCGAGAATAATAAAAGATTGAAAATAATTATGAGAGATGACCTCCATCTTCGCTTTTCCTCAATTCGTTCCAACCACTAAAATTGATTTTACTTCAAATACTTGTTGGTTACAACCTAGAATGCCTAACACTCATAACTTGCTCTTCTCTCTGGTGAACTAAATTTCCAAAGCCAATCTTTGGAATTTAGCCCTTGTTTGGATTAATGTCGCCTAGCGATGTTAATGCCAATGTTGTTTTAGTACTGGAAAAGCTCATGCTCGGATTATGCTATCTCGATTAGAATTAAACTCAATCTTGATTCTCCTTAGTGGACTGCCGCTAAGTTTGTTCTGAGGGAGTTGAATTTCCTACAAGCCAATTATTCTCTCTAACGGTAGATCATAACTTCAAACAAGCTAATTTGCACTCTTTGGATTGAAGATGTCGAGATGTTTAAAAGAAAAGCTGATTGCCTATCCACTATTGCCAAAAACCAAGAAAGAAATATGAAGACGTGAAGCACTTTTTCAATTCTCATGAAATGAATTGAGTCATCGCTCAACCTTAAATCCAAGAATTAAAACAAATCTACAGAACTTGCCCTTTAATTGTTGTTTTATGGAAAATATATTCCTGCATAGAATTCAATGTAAAGAAACAAAATTAATTATCAAAGAAATAACACGGATTAATTAGCATCAAAATATTAACAAAATGAAAATATTAATCAAATTCCCCCTACTTATTCAATGCTTGTCCTCAAGCATGCCTTAATCAACAATCAAAATTTCAAATTACTAATGTTTCATCTCACAATATATCAAAGAACATCAAATGAGTCAATGATCACAACGAGTATCGCAAATAAAGTGACAATTAAGCAAATAGGCACAACTAGTAACAAGTTTAAGCAAAAGCCAAGATATCCCAATTATCCATTAATTTCAATATAACAAGACTCAATACCACACAAGGATTCACTTATTATCACTCAAAGTTTTTTTGGGTAAAAGAAATCACTCACGACCTAGATTAATAAAGATATTACCATAGGCTTGTAAGAAAATCAAGTCTCCACCATTAGAATGAACAAGATGCATTAATCAGATGGTCTTTAATAAAGTTGTAATAGGGCTTAGGTTATGGTTGGGATAAGGAAGAAAATTTGAGCTTAAATGTCAAGACAAGAGATGAAAAGTTATAACTTCAAGCCATGAATTCAATAAAGTAAATAAACTCGAAGAAGCGTAATCAAACAATCAATTTTTTCTTTTTTCTCTATTTTTTCGATTTTGTTTTGCTATTTTTTGCTCGAAATTTTTATATTTTTGTTCTATTTAAACACTTAATTGAACCATAATGTTTTTTCAAATGCTTCTTCTTTTATCTCTTTATTTTTTATTTGTGGAACAATTCAGTCTCTATCTTGACAAGGTAACAAAAGATGATAAAAATAAAAGGTTACAGGTTTTATAATGTTGTAAAAACAAAGGGTAAAGGCACAAAATTGGTTCAGAAATGGAATAAAACAGTAGGTAATTTGGATAGAAAATTGGGTTAATCTTCAGTGCCCTAATCATGTTAACGCATCAAGTTCAATGTGTGGTCTCGATATGCATTTAATCAAAAGTTCTAGAATGTTAAAATTAATCCAACGCACTCAATCAAACAAATGAGCAAGAATGAAAAGTATGCTCGTTTATGATCAAATCTCACAAGAATGTGTAATGTTTATCAAGTCGAGAAATATATCAACCAACGAGTTCATGGAATATCATGTAAAATTTTTTAAAAATACAAATCATATCGTTTTCACTATCATGCACCCTTAATCTGATAAAAGGATGATCACAAACTCATTGGGTAATCAATGAGACAATGAAATAATCAAGATTAATAACAAGAGATTTCAAAAAATCAACCAAGGTAACTCAATTTCAAGCATATTAATGAGCGAGTAAGAATTCGATGCAAGCGTTCTATACCCCCTCACTTAAACCTTATTCTCCTAATATGTAAAATAAAATCATAGGAGAAGGAATAGAGATACTCCCTATGTTAAGTGACGGTTGAGATAACGACCTCAGCGAGAGGTGCTTGGATGAAGGTAGGAAAAAATCTAGGCAAGATTAAATTCGATGCAGTTGAGGTGGTCACTTACTTCATGCATTTGATGTTGCATGTTTGGCCATGGATCTTCCACCGGCTCTAGTGGTGGTGCACGCCTTCGAAGGTGGACACGCTCATTCTGAGGTGTTACGGTGCCAGGAGGAACAATGAAAGGAACATTGGGAGTGTCAGCGGGTAATCCCATCGTGCCCAAGTATCACACATTTAAACCATCCATAGAGGAAGCGTAAGTAAATTTTTCAACATCAAAAGTTAATAGAAATAGAGTAGAAGCGAGATTAGTGATATAAGGACCGAGAATAAGAGGACAATTAGAGCGCACAATGCGCTCAAATATTCACGTGAACCAAAACCCTAAATTAACTTTGATTCTATTAAGCATACACCATAGAAAGAATAATTCAACTTTTCTCAAGAAAGACGTAGTGTCATTTCATCCCGAGTAATTGTATGCATAGAATCGGTGAATATAACGAAGCGTGGGGTCATTGATATGACATCTTTTAGTGGTTCTTACATTGTATAATTGTCCTGTCAAACTGGTAAGAGCAGAGTAGGCAGTGTCAGTGTTGAAATCCTACGAAATCTCATGCACATATTTTAAATAGCCATGGTCTATGACATCCGTCATGAACCCCATAGAAAAACTAATCTTTATAACAAAAATATAAAAATATTTTCCTAACAATCGAAACGAAATAACATCAGGAGAATTTGCGCTAACAACTCGATGCTACAGAAAAGTAAATGTGGTATAGAACTCTAAGACCAACTCATAAAACATTCGACATCTAATTTTAGGCTATAAAGACCAACCAATAGCATCGAAGTAATGTGCAACGAATTCCATAAGATACAAAGTGTCTAAGGTGCGATAAGGGATATACTTACATACTTGAAACATTTGATATTGAATTTCATTAAATCAAACTTATTCATCGTAGTGGAATTTCAAGAAACATCAAATTCTTCTTCGGTTGGGATGGAGTAAGTACGTCCTTTGCAGTGGAGTTCCAGGTTTTCAACGTAATCGGGTGGAACGTCAGATGATACAAAAATTTCGATGGAACTTTTCGCAAATAAATGTGAAGTGGGTGACCTAGTATGATGATGCGACGAAGAAGCACAACCCAGCTGCCTCGTCGATGGTCTGCTCATTGGAAACCCAACGCCAAAGTCCTCTGTATAACCAAAATTCGGGTGGTACATTTGTAAAAGTCAAACTGAAAGTGGTTCAAAATTTACCTCTTCACTTTTTCAAGCATTACTAAATGCATGGAGTAGGAATAATCCACATCTGGCATTGAGTACATGATGAGGGAGAAAAAAGTAAATAAAAATGCCAGTTGCGAGGGACGATGTGCCCATGAGTGTGAGGGACTGGTGACATCATCTGGCTGAGAGGAGTGTCATTGATGGAAGGACGATGGTGATGCAATGTTAATCATCTCAGGTTCCCGAGATGGAGGCGCTTTTAGCATCAGCCGCGTTGAGTAGGGGTGGAGTGGTGGGTGTCGAATCTAACAAATAATAATACTTGCTTTTAGAAATATAAAATTATAGTAGTGATAAGTAAGGTCGAATCCACAGGGATTGGGTAGACTTATTTTAATGAAAATTAAAGTAAATAAAAGAGGTTTTAAAATCGAGAAAGAATCAAAAAGAAAAAACATTTAAAATCAACCAAAAATTTAGAGAAATTAATATTAAGAAAATATCTAACTAGAGGTATAATTTCATAATTGGTTCAGAGAATTGATCATAATTCAATGATAAAATCTTCTACTTTTAACTAAATTGGTTATGGTTATTGAGAAGCTCTAACAACATGTCTCTCCTTAGTTTTTTGATAATCAAGAGAAGCTCTTTGATTATTTCCCTGTTAATGAACAACCCTAGACAAGCGCTTAAGATTTAATCCACCAACAACATTAACCATGATTGGTGTCGAATCCAACAAATAATAATACTTGCTCTAAGAAATATAAATTTGTAGTAGCGATAAGCAAGGTCGAATCCACAGGGATTGGATAGACCTATTTTAATGAAAATTAAAGAAAATAAAAGGGGTTTTAAAATTGAGAATAAATCAAAAATAAAAAGCATTTAAAATCCACCATGAATTTAGAGAGATTAATATTAAGGAAATATCCAACTAAAGGTATAATTTCAGGATTGGTTCAAAAAATTGATCATAGATGCAATGATAAAATTTTTTACTTTTCACTAAATTGGTTATGGTTATTAAGAAGCTCTAACAACCTGTCTATCCTTAGTTTCTTGATAATCAAGAGAAGCTCTTTGATTATTTCCCTTGTTAATGAACAACCCTAGACAAGCGCTTAAGATTTAATCCACCAACAACATTAACCACTAGAGGGACCACCAATTCTAGACAACGAATACACAAGCTCGGTTCATTTAGACTAGGTTATATACCTTTATAACATAATCAAAATCAATTATGTTACTTTACCACTAATATTAGAATGTTTAAACAATTACGGATTTAAAGTTCTAAATGACAATTTATCAACTTGATAATTGAACAACGGGCCCTTTGCACAATCAATCAAGACAATAATTCTTAATAAAAATAGAAGATGTATAAATAGTAAACAAGTAAAAGAACAATGAAAATTATTTAGATCTCACAATCCTTGAAGAACAAAACTTCAATTATCCTCCAGTTGGAACAAAAGTATTTAGCTACTCATAATTGAAAGAACACCAAAAGAAAATCTTAATGAAAACTTGATGTCCCCTATGAAATCCCTAGTTCCCCTTTTATAAGGATTTTCCTATTCTAGATATGGAAGTTTCCCTTAAAGAAAATCCCACAAAAATAGGGGTTTTAAATGTCCTCATCCTTTTCTAGAAATAAGAATAATTCAAAAGAGTCTTCCAGCCGTCATTAAACTCTTTTTCCTTTGTAAATTCGTAACCCTAATTTAGGGTTGTACGGACTGGTAAGGCGCGCCCATGCCTTAACTGAAGACTTCTTCTGCGATAGCTCAGGATGAATATGTCGTGCCCACGCCTTATGCGAAAACCTCTTCTGGTCTTGCCAACTTCTTGAATTTCGATTTTTCCTCCTTAATTTGGGGATTTTGTGAAGATATGCTAATCATTAGATTTTTAACTTGTTTAATCCAAATCTTCAACCTAATCCACAAAATATGAAATATAATCAAAATCCATGATTTAATCAATTTTAGATATTGAAATATGAGGAAAATATCATAGAATATATGTCTAATATGCATCTTATCAAATTCCCCCACACTTAAACCAATGCTTGTCCTCAAGCATACAATAGTTCAAATTCATAACTCTTCTCAACATCAATCCTTCTTCTTCCTTTTCTCATTCCTCTATAATCAAAATAATCATGCCTTAATAACTCAAATCTAGGCACAAGTAAGGAACGAGCAATTCGTATAAGAAATTCTCATAAACCAACACACATGAATAATCACTCCATCAATCTTTTCAAAATTAAAATGCAGTGGGATGTAATACCATCACATTGGATTCATTCAATACACTCGAAGTGTTTACGGGTGTCAAAAAACTTTCAAGCCAAAGCATAGAAAGATTTTTACCATAGGCTTGCTAACCTATCACATCCCCACCACTAATCAATGAATTGAATGCACAAAAACCTCAGGGTCTTAAACAGGGTGTAATGGGGCTTAGGTGAGGTTTGATAGGACATGAATTTGAGATGTTTTATCGAATGATTCATACAAACTTATCCACATGGAACCCAATTTTCAAATGTTCTCTTCAATCCACATAACTTTTCTTTTTCATTACACAATATCTCTTTCTTTATTTCCTTTGTACAATTTTGCTTCTTTTTTTCTTTCTTTTTTTGTTTTTTTTTTGTTTTGTTTTTTTTTTCAATAAAAGAGTTTGCAACTCGAATCACTATATTCCAACATCTTCCGATCTTCTCAAGATAAATTGAATTCTCATGTGAAGAAGCTCATGCAATCCTATAATTCAAGGTTCAAAAGAGGGGAAATTAACAAAAATGATTTGATATTTGCTTGTACCATGGTTAATTTTAAACAAAAAGGCTCAGGCTCAAAATTGGCTTTCTAAGGATGATAATTAGGGTAGAAATTTTACGAAAGCTAAAAGTAGTTTCACCTAAATGCCCTTATCATTCTTGATGCATCCAATTCTAAAATGTGGTCTTCGACATGTATAATAAAGCAAGTTCTAGAAAAATCAATTATTTATGGAAATCACTCAATCAAGAAATGGTGCATGCTCAAAATGAGTGCTCATTTGCCTAAAATCACAAAAAATGGTAAACATGTATTAACTCCCACACATTTTTCATTTAATCAGTTATCAAGAGTAATCAACCAGTGTGTAGCAAATAAGAATTCGACTACTCAAGCTAATCCCCTATTATGCTTCAACTTAATTCTATAATTCACGACAATCCAAATCATGTAAGGATAAACATCAAAAGAATATGGAATTTCGAAGATAAAAATCACAAAAAAGAACTAAATCATATTTTTTTTTTCAAAAAAATGAAGCAAAATTATGTTCAAAGCAAAACCATGTATAAAATACTCTCCCCCACACTTAATCCATATATTGTCCTCAATGAATCAAAAGTAAATGCTCAAAAACCATAAAAGAATAAGAGTAGAAAACTCCCATAAAAATGTTGAGCATCAACCACGATATCTTTCACAAGATGGGGGTGAAGGCATTGTGCGTTGACTGGTTTGATTTTCAGACTGAGCGGAGATGTGGGTCGGGTGGAGCGGAGATGACGGCTTGTGGCGCGCATTCTTCTGAAGGAGCACATAAAATAAAGAAAAGATACGACACATTTATATTTAAAAAATTTCTTTGAATCTTGTTTCCTAAACCAAAAGTGTTGTTGAGTTTAGACGTGGGCACGTATTATACAAAAACATTTTCTGGATAGTGAGAGACTTTAGGAATAATTCTTTTTTTGTAAGGTGTGCCCATGGGTAACAAAAATTCATCTTATGACCTAAAGAGGAAAACAAGATTAATCGTACTCTGAAAAATCAAGGGAAAAAATAAAATAAAATAAAAACAAAAAAAAACAAATATAGATATTGAAAAAAGAAAAATTGGGTTACCTCCCAAGAGCGCATTTCTTTAACGTTTTTGGCTAAACGTCGTAGCTTCTTAATCATCCTAAGTTGGGTACTCCAAAATGGTTTGACCAACAATATGCACCAGAGAATCTTTATAAAAAGGTTTGAAACGATGATCATCGACCTTAAATATTTTACATGTATCCAAACTTTGTATTTCATCGATAGAGAAATGTTTCCTCCACCCAATAGCTTCCTTGTACTCTCTAAGCATTTGAATCAAATTTTTTTCTTCTAAGTGAAAGAGTTTGTTGGGAATGATCACCGAAATAGTTTCCTCTTCTCCTAAATATACATGCTTCAGATGATTTGGCAAAGGCTTCGTTTCCAATTTTGGTGCATGCACAAGAGAAGGAAGAAGCTAGGTGTAAGAAAGAGGTGACTCGATATAAGATACATCATAACTCATGGGTTTAAGTGATTCTAGTTCTTGGATTGTATCTTGCAAATCAAGATCCAACACAAACTTTTTCATGATTCCCTGCAATCCTTTAGAAATGAAATGCATGTTGAGTGTATCTTTCAACTTGTCATCTTCATTTTGATCAAAAGTTTCCTGTGCTATAGGGTCAATAACATCCATGAAAAAAACAAAGGACACATCACTAAGATATCTCATGGCGTCATAAATATTGATTTAATAATTTCACCATCAAATTCCATGGTAAGTGTACCATCATCTACATCAATTTTTGTCCTAACTGTTTTAAAAAATGGCCTTCCTAACAAAATTGATGTTGATTTAGAAGAATCATCTTCTTGCATATCAAGCACATAAAAATATATAGGAAAAACCAATTCAATAACTTGCACCAAAACATCCTCTAAAACTCCCTCAGGATATATATTAGATCTATCAGCAAGTTGAAGAATCACTCATGTTTCTTTCAAAGGACCAACATTAAGAGATGAATAAATAGAAAAAGGCATGATATTTATTGAGGCTCATAGATCTAACATTGCTCTCTCAATCTTAACATTATCGAGTTTACAAGGGATAGTAAACATACCTGGATCTTTGCACTTGGGTGGTAGTTTTTTCTGGAGGACAGCTAAAACATTCTCCCCCATACTTACCTTTTCATTACCCTTGAGCTTTCTCTTGTTGGTGCACAATTCTTTAAGAACTTTATCATATTGAGGTACTTCTTTAATTGCATCAAGTAAATGACTATTTACATCGATCTTGTGAAATGTCTCAAGAATTTCTTTGGCTTCTTTCTTGGACTTAGCGAATCTAGAGGGAAAAGGAGGATCTATGATAAATTCCTTCAGTTTTTCGCTTTTGAGTCCTTTAGGTTGGTCTTTATCTTCTGTTTCTTTCTTGGAATTAGCGAATCTAGCGGGAAAATGAGGATTTATGACAAAATCCTTCGGTTTTTCGCTTTTGAGTCCTTTATGTTGGTCTTTCTGAGGTTGAGGAGCAACAACTTCCTTTTCAATTTCTTCTTTTAAGGCTCTCCCATGTGCCAATGGACTAGGTTCCTTCAACTCCTTTCCACTTCTCAATGTGTTTGTACTAACATTTTGTCTTG
The DNA here is from genome assembly GCF_006381635.1 of Hibiscus syriacus. Taxonomy (NCBI): domain Eukaryota; kingdom Viridiplantae; phylum Streptophyta; class Magnoliopsida; order Malvales; family Malvaceae; genus Hibiscus; species Hibiscus syriacus. Next base: position 5,783,601 of record NW_024062800.1, on the reverse strand, counting down.
GATTAACAACGGTTTGTGAATGTAACTTACCTTGGGAATCTAACCGACTCATGGAGAATGCCAATTGACTCACTTTATTCTCCTAATTTTGTATGTTTCTTCTTGTCTCTTGCTGAAATTGTTGTATATTAGTTGCAAGTGATTTAGCAATTTCTTCTAGGGACATACCTGGCTTTGAAGAAGACTACTCAGGTGGAAAATACTGGGATTGTAGGTAGCTAAGGTTAGGATGATCCCTCAATCCTGGATTATAGGTATTTAAGTAAGGATCATATTTCCTTTGTGGAGGATTGGGAAACCTTCCATCTGTATTGGTGTACTCATGAGAATCATCTTGAAGTGTAGGGCACATGTCAGTTTGGTGACCGATCGCAGCACATATCCCACAAGCTTTCACTTGCTGCGTTTTTCCTACAACTAGTTGTTGAACAAGAGAGGTGAGATACGATAATTGATGTTCAGTGGAGGAGGAACCTACCTCATTCACCCTTCTTGAAGATGTGTCTTGCCTAAAGCCAAATTGTTGTGAATTAGTGGCCATGTTGGAGATCAATTCCCTAGCATCGCTAGGAGACTTATTCACTGTGGCACCTCCACTAGCTGCATCCATCATCTTCCACTCCATGCGTAGAAGTCCCTCATAGAAATATTGGATGAGAAGTTGCTCAGAAATCCCATGTTGAGGGCAGCTGGCACACATTCGTTTGAATCGTTCCCAATACTCGTGAAGGGTCTCAGTATCTTTTTGTTTTATTCCATATATCTCTCTTCGAATGTCAGTGGATCTTGAAGCAGGGAAAAATTTATCAAGAAATATAATCACCATCTCGGCCCAAGTAGTTACAGAACCAGGGGGTAAATAGAAGAGCCAATCTTTAGCTCTATTAGTTAGCGAGAACGAAAAAACATGCAGTTTTATTTGCTCTTCAGTCACTCCTTGCGGTCTCATACTTGAACATACTACGTGGAATTCCTTCAAATTCTTATGAGGATCTTCATTCTCAAGCCCATGAAAAGTAGGCAGCAAATGAATCAAACCATAATTTAATTCAAAAGCTACCTCCAAAGTTGGGTAGTCAATGCAGAGCGGTTGTTGATTCACATTTGGTGCAGCCAATTCTCTTAGAGTTATTTCTTCATTGGCCATTGTTCCTTCTATTTCAGAATCGCTGGATGAATCAACCAAGTTGACTATAGATTCCAATTCAGGGGATGAAAAAGATGAAGCTTGTCTGTTGCGCAAGTTAGTTTCTTTTCTTAATCTACGAGCGGTCTTCTCGATTTCAAGATCGTAGTGGAGTTCACCTACAATAGAAGAACAGAACATCAAAATACGTCTAAATGACACTAATCCTCGGAACCAACACCAAAAATTTGGTCAGTGTCGAATCCAACAAATAATAATACTTGCTTTTAGAAATATAAATTTGTAGTAGCGATAAGCAAGGTCGAATCCACATGAATTGGGTAGACTTATTTTAATGAAAATTAAAGCAAATAAAAGGGTTTTTAAAATCGAGAAGAAATCAAAAAGAAAAAGCATTTAAAATCAACCTAGAATTTAGAGTGATTAACATTAAGGAAATAACCAACTAAAGGTATAATTTCAGGATTGGTTCATAGAATTCATCATATATGTAATGATAAAATCTTCTACTTTTCACTAAATTGGTTATGGTTATTGAGAAGCTCTAACAACCTGTCTCTCCTTAGTTTCTTGATAATCAAGAGAAGCTATTTAATTATTCCCCTTTGTTAATGAACAACCTTAGACAAGCACTTAAGGTTTAATCCACCAATAACATTAACCACTAGAGGGACCACCAAGTCTAGCCAACGAATACACAAGCTCGATTCATTTAGACTAGGTTATATACCTTCATAACATAATCAAATTCAACTATGTTACTTTACCACTAATATTAGAACATTTAAACAATTACATATTTAAAATTCTAAATAGTAATTTATCAACTTGATAATTGAACAACGGGAACTTTGTACAATCAATCATGACAATAATTCTTAATAAAAACATAATATATATAAATAGTAAAGAAGTAAAAGAACAATGAAAATTATTTAGATCTCACAATCCTTGAATAACCAAAACTTCAATTATCCTCCTGTTGGAACAAAAGTATTTAGCTACTCATAATTGAAAGAACACCAAAAGAAAAACTTAAAGAAAACTTAATGAAAAACTTAATGAAAACTTGATGTCCCTTATGAAATCCCTATCTCCCCTTTTATAAGGATTTTCTTATTGTAGATAAGGAAGATTCCCTTAAAGAAAATCCAACAAAAATAGGGGTTTTAAATGCCCTCATCCTTTTCTAGAGATGAGAATAATTCAAAAGAGTCTTCCAGCCATAATTAAACTCTTTTTCCTTTGTAAATTTGTAACCCTAATTTAGGGTTGTACGGACTGGTAAGGCGCACCCATGCCTTACCTAAAGACTTCTTCTACGATAGCTCAGGATGAATAAGCCGTGTCCACACCTTATGCGAAAACCTCTTCTGGTCTTGCCAACTTCTTGAATTCCAATTTTTCCACCTTAATTTTGGGATTTTGTGAAGATCATGATAATCATTAGATTTTGAACTTGTTTAATCCAAATCTTCAACCTAATCCACAAAATATGAAATATAATCAAAATCCATGATTTAATCAATTTTAGTTATTCAAATATGAGGAAAATATCATAGAATATATGTCTAATATGCATCTTATCAAACCACTAGAGGGACCACCAATTCTAGCTATAGAATACACAATCTCGATTCATTTAGACTAGTTTATATACCTTTATAACATAATCAAAATCAACTATGTTACTTTACCACTAATATTAGAACGTTTAAACAATTACGGATTTAAAGTTCTAAATATCGATTTATCAACCTGATAATTGAAAAACGGGCCCTTTGCACAATCAAGCAAGAGAATAATTCTTAATAAAAACAAAAGATATATAAATAGCAAAGAAGTAAAAGAACAATGAAAATTATTTAGATCTCACAATCCTTAAATAACCAAAACTTCAATTATCCTCCATTGGAACAAAAGTATTTAGCTACTCATAATTGAAAGAACACCAAATAAAAAACTTAAAGAAAACATAATGAAAACTTGATGAAAAACTTCATGCCTCCTATGAAATCCCAACCTCACCTTTTATAAGAACTTCCCTATTCTAGATAAGGAAGTTTATTAAAAGTAAATCTCATAAAAATAGGGTTTTAAATACCCTCATCTTTTTCTAAAGATAAGAATAATTCAAAAGAGTCTTCTAACCGTTATTAAACTATTTTTCCTTTGTAAATTTATAACACTAATTTAGGGTTGTACGGACTGGTAAGGCACACCCACGCCTTAACTGAAGACTTCTTCTGCGATAGCTCAGGATGAATAAGCTATGTCCACGCCTTATGCAAAAACCTCTTCTGGTCTTGCCAACTTCTTGAATTCCAATTTTTCCTCCTTAATTTGTGGATTTTGTGAAGATCATACTAATCATTAGATTTTGAACTTGTTTAATCCAAATCTTCAACCTAATCCACAAAATACGAAATATAATCAAAATCCATGATTTAATCAATTTTAGTTATTCAAATATGAGGAAAATATCATAGAATATATGTCTAATATGCATCTTATCAAACCACTAGAGGGACCACCAATTCTAGCCAACGAATACACAAGCTCGATTCATTTAGACTAGGTTATATACCTTTATAACATAATCAAAATCAACTATGTTACTTTACCACTAATATTAGAACGTTTAAACAATTACGAATTTCAAGTTCTAAATAGCGATTTATCAACCTGATAATTGAAAAACGGGCCCTTTGCACAATCAATCAAGATAATAATTCTTAATAAAAATAGAAGATATATAAATAGCAAAGAAGTAAAAGAACAATGAAAATTATTTATATCTCACAATCCTTGAAGAACCAAAACTTCAATTATCCTCCAGTTTGAACAAAAGTATTTAGCTACTCATAATTGAAAAAACACCAAAAGAAAAACATAAAGAACACTTGATGAAAAACTTCATGCCTCCTATGAAATCCCAACCTCACCTTTTATAAGAACTTCCCTATTCTAGATAAGGAAGTTTATTAAAAGTAAATCCCATAAAAATAGGGTTTTAAATACCCTCATCTTTTTCTAAAGATAAGAATAATTCAAAAGTCTTCTAACCGTCATTAAACTCTTTTTCCTTTGTAAATTCGTAACACTAATTTAGGGTTGTACGGACTGGTAAGGCGCGCCCACGCCTTAACTGAAGACTTCTTCTACGATAGCTCGGGATGAATAAGACGTGTCCACGCCTTATGCGAAAACCTCTTCTGGTCTTGCCAACTTCTTGAATTCCGATTTTTCCTCCTTAATTTGTGGATTTTGTGAAGATCATGGTAATCATTAGATTTTGAAATTCTTCCTTCTTCCTTTGCTCATTCTTCCACAAACAAAATTGTCATGCCTTGAAGACTCAAATTTAGACACAAGTAAGGAACGAGCAATTCATAGAAGAAATTCTCATAAACCAACACACATGAATAATCACTCCATCAATCTTTTTCAAATCAAAATGCAGCGGGATCTAATACCCTCACATTAGATTCACTCAATACGCTCGAAGTGTTTAGGGTGTCAATAAACTCTCAACCCAAAACATAGAAAGGGTTTTACCATAAGCTTGTTATCCTATCACATCCCACCACTAATTAATGAATTGAATGCATAAAAACCTCAGAGTCTTAAAGAGGGTATAATGGGGCTTAGGTGAGTTTTTGTAGGAAATGAATTTGAGCAGTTTTATCGAATGAGTCATACAAACTTATCCACATGGAGCTCAATCTCAAATGTTATCTTCAAGCCACAAAACCTTTTTTTAATTGCACAATCTCTCTTTCTTCCTTTCCTTTGCACAAATTTACTTCTTTTTTTTGTTTTTTTAATGAATGAGATTACAACTCGAATTACTATATTCTAACATATTTCGATCATATCAATATAATTTGAATTCTCATGTGAATAAGCTTATACATTTATCTAATTCAAGGTTCAAAAGATGGGAAATTAACAGAAAAATTTGATATTTGCTTGTATAATGGTTAATTTCGAACAAAAAGGCTCAGGCTCAAAATTGGCTTTCTAAGGATAAAAATTAAGGTAGGCTCTTTACGAAAGCTAAAAGTGGTTTCACCTAAATGCCTTTATCATTCTTGATGCATCCAATTATAAAATGTGGTCTTCTATATGTATAGCAAAGCAAGTTCTAGAAAAATCAACTATGTATGATCAAGAAATGAAGCATGCTGAGAATTAGTGCTCATTGGTCCAACGACTCACAAAAAAGGTAAACATGTATCAAATCCCACACATTTTTCATTCAATCAGTCATTAAGAGTAATCAACCTGTGTGTAGCAAATAAGAATTCAACTACTCAAGCTAATCCCCTATTATGCTTCAACTTAATTCGACAATTCAAAATAATCCAAATCATGTAAGGACAAACATAGAAAGAATCTAGAATTTTGAAGAGAAAAATCACAAACAAGAACTAAAGCGTACTTGTTTTTTCTCAAAAAGTAAAGCAAAATTATGTTCAAAGAGAAACCATATATAAAATACTTTCCCCCATACTTAATCCATACATTGTCCTAAATGTATCAAAAATAGATGCTCAAAAACCATAAATGAATAAGAGTACAAAACTCTCCTGAAAATGTTGAGCATCAACCACGATATCTATCATAAGCTGGGGGTGAAGGTGTCGTGTGTAGGCTGGGTTGATTCTCAGTCTGAGCAGAGACGTGGGTCGGGTGGAGCGGGAAGAACGATTGGTGGCATGAATGAGCAAAGAAAATAAAGAAAAGATAAGGCACATTTATATTTTAAAAAGTTTCTTTGAATCGTTTTTCCTAAACCAGAAGTGGTGTTGAGTTTAGCGTATGCACGTCTTATATAAAAACATCTTCTGGATAGTGAGAGGCTTTAGGAATAATTCTACTTCTATAAGGCGTGCCCACGGGTTACAAAAATTCATCTTCTAACCTATAGAGGAAAACAAGATTAATTGTACTCTAATAAATCAAATAAAAAATAAAAATAAAAATAAAAATAAAAAGAACGAAAATAGAAATTGAAAAGGAAAAATTGGGTTGCCTCCCAAGAGCGCCTTTCTTTAACGTCTTTGGCTAGATGATGTAGGTTCTCAATCATCCTAAGTTGGGTTCTCCAAAATGGTTTGACCAACAGTATGCACCAGAGAACCTTCATAAAAAGGTTTCAAACGATTATCATTGACCTTAAATATTTGACATGTATCCAAACTTTGTATTTTAACAATAGAAAAAAATTTCCTCCACCCAATAGCTTCTTTTTACTCTCTAAGCATTCGAATCAACTTTTCTTCTTCTAAGCGAGAGTGTTTGTTGGAAATGATCACCGAAAGAGTTTCCTCTTCTCTTAAATATACATACTTTAGATGATTTGGTAAACACTTCATTTCCAATTTTGGTGCCTACACAAGAGAAGAAAGAAGTTTGGAGTGAGAAAGATGCAACTCAATATAAGATACATTATGCCTCAGGGTTTTGAGTGATTCTAGTTCTTGGATTGCATCTTGCAAATCAAGATCCAACACAAACTTTTTCATGATTCCCTGCAATCCTTCAGAAGTGAAATTCGTGTTGAGTGCAACTTTCAACTTGTCATCATCATTTTGATCAAAAGTTTCCTGTGCTAGAGGGTCAATAACATCCATGAAAAAAAGAGAGGACACATCACTCGGATATCTCATGGAATCATAAATATTGAATTTAATAATTTCATCATCAAATTCTAGGGTAAGTGTACCATCATTTACATCAATTTTTGTCTTAGCTGTTTTAAAAAATGACCTTCCTAACAAAATTGATGTTGATTTAGAAGAGCCATGTTCTTGCATATCAAGCACATAAGAATCTGTAGGAAAAATCAATTCATTAACTTTCACCAAAACATCCTCTAAAACTCCCTTAGGATATACATTAGATCTATCCGTAAGTTGAATAATCACTCCCATCTCTTTCAAAGGACCAAAATTCAGAGATGAGTAAATATAAAGAGGCATGATATTTATTGAGGCTCCTTATCTAACATTGCTCTCTCAATCCTAACATTACAGAGTTTACAAGGGATAGTAAACATATCTGGATCTTTGCACTTGTGTGGTAGTTTTTTTCTGGAGGACAGCTGAAACATTCTCCCCCATACTTACCTTTTCATTACCCTTGAGATTTCTCTTGTTGGTGCACAATTCTTTAAGAAATTTAGCATATCGAGGTACTTGTTTAATTGCATCAAGTAAAGGAATATTTACCTCGATCTTGCAAAATGTCTTAATAATTTCTTTCTCTTCTTATTCTTTCTTGGACTTAGTGAATCTAGCGGGAAAATGAGGATTTATGACCAATGCCTTCGGTTGTTCACTTTTGAGTCCTTTGGGTTGGTCATTATGAGTCTAAGGAGCAACAACATCTTTTTCAATATCTTCCACTAAGGCTATCCCAAGTTCCAATGGACTAGGTTCCTTCAACTCCTTCCTAATTCTAAATGTGATTACACTAATATTTTTGTGGATTAACAATGGTTTGTGAAGGTAACTTACTTTGGGATTCTAACCAACTCACTGAGGATGCCAATTGACTTATTTGATTCTCCAAATTTTGTATGCTTGTTATTATCTCTTGCTAAAATTATTGTGTATTGCAAGTGATTTGACAATTTCTTCTAGGGACATACCTAGCTTTGAAGAAGACTGCTCAGGTGGAAAGCGATAGAATTGTGATGGTCTTGGTCCATAACTCAGGTTAGGATAATCCATCAATCCTGGATTATAGGTATTTAAGTAAGGATCATACTTCCTTTATTGTGGATCGGGAAACCTTCCAACTGCATTGGTGTACTCATGAGAATCATCTTGAAGTGTAGGGAACATCTCAATTGGGTGACCGATCGTAGTACATATCCCATAAGCTTTCACTTGCTGCGTTTTTCCTTCTACTCGTGAGATAATTGATATTCAATGAAAAACAAACCTACCTCATTCACCCTTCTTGAAGATGTGTCTTGCCTAAAGCCAAATTGTTATGAATTAGTGGCCATGATGGAGATCAATTCCCTAGCATCCCGAGGAGTCTTATTCATTATGGCACCTCTACTAGTTGTATTCATCATCTTCCTCTCCATGGGTAGAAGTCCCTCATAGAAATATTGGATAAGAAGTTGCTTAGAAATCCCATGTTGAGGCCAGCTTACACACAGTCGTGTGAATCTTTCCTAATACTCATGACGTGTTTCACTATCTTTTTAATTTATTCCACATATCTCCATTCGAATGCCAGCGGCTCTTGAAGTAGGGAAAAATTTATCAAGAAACAACCTCACCATCTCGACCCAAGTAGTCAAAAAACCAGAGGGTAAATAGAATAACCAATCTTTAGCTCTACCGGTTAGCGATAACGAAAAAGAACGTAATTTGATATGCTCTTCAATTACTCCTTGTGGTTTCATACTTGAACATACCACATGGAATTCCTTCAAATGCTTATGAGGGTCTTCATTCTCAAGTCCATGGAAAGTAGGCAACAAATGAATCAAACCATATTTTAGTTCAAAAGCTACCTCCAAAGTTGGGTAGTCAATGCAGAGTGATTTTTTATTCACATTAGGTGCAACCAATTCTCTTATAGTTCTTTCTTTGTTGGCCATTGTTCCTTCTATTTTAGAATCGCTGGATGAATCAACCAAGTTGACTGCAGATTTTGATTCAGGGAATGAAGAAGAAGAAGCTTGTTTGTTGTGCAAGTTAGTTTCTTTTCGTAACATACGAGCGGTCTTCTCGATTTCAAGATCATATTGGAGTTCACCTGCATGAGAAGAATGAAACATCAAAAAACGTCTAAATGACACTAATCCCTGGCAACAGCGCCAAAAATTTGGTGGGTGTCGAATGCAACAAATAATAATACTTTCTTTTAGAAATATAAAATTGTAGTAGTGATAAGCTAGGTCGAATCCACAGGGATTTGGTAGACTTATTTTAATGAAAATTAAAGTAAATAAAAGGGGTTTTAAAATAGAGAAAAAATCAAAAAGAAAAAGCATTTAAAATCAACCAAAAATTTATAGAAATTAATATTAAGAAAATATCCAACTAAAAGTATAATTTCAGAATTTGTTCAGAGAATTGATCATAGATTCAATGATAAAATCTTCTACTTTTCACTAAATTTGTTATGGTTATTGAGAAGCTCAAACAACATGTCTCTCCTTAGTTTCTTGATAATCAAGAGAAGCTCTTTGATTATTTCCCTTGTTAATGAACAACCCTAGACAAGCGCTTAAGATTTAGTCCACCAATAGCATTAACCACTAGAGGGACCACCAATTCTAGCCAACGAATACATAAGCTCGATTCATTTAGACTAGGTTATAAACCTTCATAACATAATCAAAGTCAACTATGTTACTTTACCACTAATATTAGAACGTTTAAACAATTACGGATTTACAGTTCTAAATGGTGATTTATTAACCTGATAATTGAACAAAGAGCCCTTTGCACAATCAATCAAGACAATAATTCTTAATAAAAACATAACATATATAGATAGCAAAGAAGTAAAAGAACAATGAGAATTATTTAGATCTCACAATCCTTGAAAAACCAAAATTTCAATTATCCTCCAGTTGGAACAAAAGTATTTAGCTACTCATAATTGAAAGAACACCAAAAGAAAAACTTAAAGAAAACTTGATGAAAAACTTCATGCCTCCTATAAAATCCCTATCTGACGTAAGGTGAATCTACACACTTTGGTGAGAAGAGTAGATAGCCTTATTGTGTCCCGATCTAGGATTGACAAGTACTGATGTCCTTGAATTTATAAGTTTGGGCTGCAAAATAAGCTAAGAAAATATGTTTAATAATAGACTTAATAAAGGGTAATAATATAAGTAATGAAAATAAATAATAAGAATGAAATGAAATAAATAAAAAAGATAGAGATGGTTGCGGAATTGATGGAAGCGATGGATGATGTTGATGATGAAATGGCAATGGTGGTGATGTTGTATCTCAAACACGCCAAAGATGAAATAGTGCTAAGGAGCACAATCCCGGTCTTCACAAACTTGCTTGAGGGGTGGTGATAGTGTCTTCAACCCACTAGATAACAATCTAGGAATTTAGGAATCAAAATGGAAGGAATGACGCCACAAGTATAGGAACTACACTTGTTTAATCGATAAAGTTCACAAAGAACTTTGAAGAGAAATAACTCACAAGAGTAATTTTATATATGAGATGAGATGCTTACAAATGAAATGCACTAGCCTATTTATAGTTTTTCAAAGGGTTTAGGCCGAATAGACACATGATGGTTCGGCCAAGGTTGAAACCCCTTTGAAAATACATGATTTTTGATGAAAATACATGATTTTAATGAAGATACATGCTCTTGGCCGAATGGTTATGTGTTGGTTCGGTCCTAAGGATGATTTGAATGCATTTGGAAGTTATTTGGGCGCCAAAATGGAGAGGAAGGAGTCTTTGGCCGAATAGGAAACATCCCTTGGTGTTTTGGTGCCAATTTGATGTCACATGGAGTGCACATGCTTGAATGATACACATGGCAGCCTACTTGAACGCACATGAGTCTTCTTGCAAGGCTTTGGTGAGGTTGCAACCATAGGATGATGTCTTGAAGTCCATGGGCAACCTAGAGATAAACTAGCTTCAAGGTAAGCTAGGTGAGTGTCTTGGTAGCTAACTAGGTGAGTTATAGCTTGATGAACTCAAGCTAGTTAGCTTTGGTCTTCTCAGCTCCTCAGCTACTCTCCCAGCTACTTCCAGCTACCTTTAGTCCACTTTTCAACAATTTGGTCCAAAGCTCTCCTCCAACTAGGTTCAGCTACATGCTAGCTCCTCCAGCTAAGTTGAAGCTCCTTAAGTGATGAAATGAGCTGCCATAACGTTCAAGAGCTAGTGTGAGCTGCTATGCTTATCCTTTTAGCTAACCAAGCTACCATAATATGCCTTGCTTTGTGTTTCACCTATAGAAATTAACAAACAAACCAAGTAAGCAATGTGTGAGCTCATTTAAGGTAAAATGCATGCTTTCGTGAGGTGTTTGAGTGATATAAGCTATGAATGATCATCTAGAAGCTAAGATAACATATATGTAAGCTAGATAAAAGGCATAGGACGTTTATAAGCTTTAAGAAAACATATATGAGCTAGAAAATAGATGCATGCATGCAAATGAGCTAAAGAATCATGGATTTAAAGCTAGTGAGCTAATGTAAACATAACATGAGCTAGAATAACATGATATGAGTTAATGAATGAATGAATACATGCTGCCATGATATCTAAATGAAATGAAAACATAATAAATTAATCTAAAACATATGTAAACATAATATAAAGCTAAGTAAAGATGTGAAAACATATGTTATGCATGAAAATCATATAGTTGCAAGTGAATGATAACATATGATTATTCAAGCATAGTTTAAGATGCAAATGTATGCTCATAATAATATATAGTGCATAAATGAGTAAATATAATATAAAGTAAGGTATAACTCCCTTATATTGAGCATGATGAATCTTCAATGATGTGAGTGTGTCATGAAGAAAGTTGGTGCAAAACATGATCACATCACTATCTCCCCTTTTATAAGGACTTCCCTATTCTAGATAAGGAAGTTTATTAAAAGTAAATCCCACAAAAATAGGGGTTTTAAATACAATAATATTTTTCTAAAGATAATAATAATTCAAAAGAACCTTCTAGTCGTCATTAAACTCTTTTTCCTTTGTAAATTTATAACCCTAATTTAAGGTTGTACGAACTGGTAAGGCACACCCACGCCTTAACTGAAGACTTCTTCTATGATATCTCAGGATAAATAAGACGTGCTCGCACCTTACGTGAAAACCTCTTCTGGTCTTGTCAACTTCTTGAATTCTGATTTTCATCCTTAATTTGGGGATTTTGTGAAGATCATACTAATCATTGGATTTTGAACTTGTTTAATCCAAATCTTCAACCTAATCCATAAAATATGAAATATAATCAAAATCCATGATTTAAGCAATTTTAGTTATTGAAATATGAGGAAAATATCATAGAATATATGTCTAATATGCATTTTATCATGGAGGCTGCTGGGGAAGAGAGTTGGAATCACTTGGGATTTGAACGTAGGACGGAGTAGTGAAACGACAATGACCAACAAGGTTAACTGATGATAAGGGTTTTCATTTTCCTGATTTCTTATTCTCACCATATTTATAGTTTACAGCAAAGGAAGGATTTATCAGTGACGTGGGTGAACGGTGGTGTTGCATAATCGGTGATAGGTGGTTCATGGAAAAGAGGAGGGTGAGGCGATGAGTGGTGCCTTTGTCATGAAGAGGAAAGAAATTTAAGAGTTTCAAGCATCCTTTGAGAATTTCAAGGTAAGAACTACACTCTACACCTCCCAAGCTTCAATTCAAGCCCACATTTGTATGATTTGGCTTAGTTTCTCCAAAGTAGGGTTTTTGTGGGGTTTATGAAACTTGGAAATTTAAGTATGTTTTTAGGGAGTTTTAAGTTGTAGAAATCGTCCTAGCATTGCTCTAAGTTCCCAAATGAGTTCTCAATTCTTTTTCATTGTTTTAATTAGTGAAGTAGAAAGAGGAAAACTCAAAGGCTAAGGGTAAGGAAAAGCTAGTCATTGAGTGATATAGAAATGTTTTACTACAGTTAAGCATTAATGTAACACGATTGTAACTTGACCATACCACAAGTAGGTCATTAAATGTACGTATATGGTTTGTTTAGCTCATGAAACATGCTAGAGTTAATTTATGGTAAATTCCACATTTGATGTTTGTAACCATGAAATATGGTACCTTTTGACCACTAAGACAGTAACTAAGAATTTAATAACCTTTTCTAGTCTTAAAAGGCTGAATGAGGGAGACTTAGATGTATTTTCGTACCCAAAATAGGGCACTCCAGGTCGTCAGTATTGGTACTGGTAGAACAATAATGATAATATTCTTGTGTAGTTTAAAACCAATAGCATTTTGTGAGGTTAGTATCGATACTCCCTCAAAGAGTATCAATAATCCTAGTTTGGCCTCGATACTCAAGAGGTGGTATCAATACTGGTGGCAAGTTTAGGATTCTAATAACCAATTTTGGTACCGCTCCTCAAGGGAGTGTCGATAGCAAGGGTAGAGTATCGATACTCCCCATGAGAGTATGGAGTATCGAGACTGAAACACTTTTCAAAACATCGAAGCCATTTTTGGTATCAGTACTCATCTTGAGTATCGATACCCAAGGGTTAGTATCGATACTATTGGCATAATATCGATAACATCGTTGATATTTAGGCAATTTGATTTCTTTATTTAGGTGTTCGAGTGTGGGGTTGTTGAGTTAATTGATCGGATGATTTAGCCAAGAGGGGGTGAATTGGCAATTAAAATTTTGGCGGAAGCTTTGACAGAAAATTGAAAAGATTTGCACAGCAATTTAGAGTGGTTCGACTTTCTCAATCAAAGTCTACATCCACTAACTTAGCTATCCACACTAAGGATTTTCCACAAATTCACTAATTTTTCTTTCTTTTGAGGACAAAGAGTAACCTTACAACTCCCTCAAGAATTATACCTCAAATCCTCGAGAACACTCTCTCCCAAAGTGAAATTTACAAATTTCGCAAACTTTATAGAAAATCCTCACAAGGTAGATTGTTTGCACAATTCTAGAACAAAGAAATAACACTCAAAGATAAATAAAATTGAGCACAAAGTATGTTCTTGAAAGCAAAATGAATATTGAATGGATTTTAGCTTGAATTGCTGAAACTTGATGTTTGATACTTTTTCTCTTGTTTCTCTATCACTTGTTAATATCAATGGCTTCAAGAACTTGTTTAAATACACCTTGGATGAGTTCAGAATGTTGGAAATCAAGTTGGTGATAATAGAGTCGTTGAAGTGTGAAATCCACTTCAAAAAGCTTCTGGGAGCATATGAGAATCGATACTCCTTTATAGGGGTATCGGTACTACCTGTTATAAATTCAAATATTTCGACCGTTGCATCCCAATGGTATCGATATTGGTCATGGGTATCGGTACTACTTTGTAGTTTAGTATCGATATTGTCCAGGGGGTATCGATACTACTATGTAAAGTAGTATCGATATCTCAAGTGGTATCGGTACCCGTTTTGCATTCTGTTAAAATTCAGAGTCAAAACCAAAGAGGTTGTATTAGTACCATAGACCATGGTATCGATACCATGTAAGGGTATCAGTATCACTTTACCATTCGATGTTTAGGGGGTATCGATATTGTATAGGCAATATCGGTACTACCCTTATGAAATCTCAATTTTGACTCGATTGTGGTTCGAAATACTTTGTAAAAATTGTTTCACATACATTTTAAGTATAAATCTCATTTTTTTTCATTTAGTAAGGAGTAAAATTGATATTTGGAAACTTTGGAGTAATATTTGAATATTCGAATAATTGAATCGAATATAATATTTCAAATCGAATATAAAATCTTAAAATTACTTAACACTTTATTTGTTATATAGAAATATTTTCAATAATCTCCCCCTTTTTGACATAACAAAACATTTTTGAAATTTTAAGATTTTTAACTTTTGAAAAATTACTCCCCCTTATACTCCCCCTTACTATAACATTTTCTCCCCTTTTTTGTTAAATCAAAAAGACTCTATAAGTTTTAAAAACAAGTTTTCCAAATTAATGTATTTATATATATATATATATATATATAGCTGCTAAGATCAAAGTGAAGAGAAATATTAGCCATTAGTCCATATAATCAATATTCATAAATAATATGGAATAGGGATTGGTCATAATTGATCCAAAATGTAAATGAAGCATAAACTAACATAAAAGTTTAATTTAAGTTCAAAATACTAATTATCATCCATAGTATTTCAAACAAACCACAAAAAATCCAAATTAACTAAATATCCAAAACACACAAATCCATCACAATGTTTAAAACAATGTAAGATTCAAAGTTTAACCTAAGAAAACTAGCAAGGCAAGGTCAGTCATTCATCGATGCATTGGGAGGAGATAGATTGCTCATATAGCAGCCACATATCGTGTGAGATCATCGATCCTAGCGTTTAAAGCTTGATTTTTCCGTTGTTGGTCTAGGTGTTGAGTAGTAAGTTGGGACTATAAGGATGCAAACCTCATGTCAAATGTCTCCATGAATGAGCGAAAGTATGAAGCCATTTAACTCTCTTGCCTGACTGGATCGTCGAGTTGGTTAACGGGATCATCGATATCCCATAGAAGATCTTCAAACACTTGAGTAGAAGTCAGAGCCGGAGGAGTTCGTGAAGAGCTAGCACCTGGAGTTTTCTTCGTCTAGCGAATTCAATTTTTATTGTCATCTACAGTCTATCCCGATTTCTTTAAGGATTTGAGGTTAATTTTGGTGGTCAAAGGGATTTCTATGTTTAGGTCTACCTTAAGACCCTCTTTGATGAACATATTACTCAATAGACAACCATAAACTAAAGTTTCTACACGTTTTGAAGGAATATTGTTTACGGTTTCTACGAGTTACCCAAAGATAATTTTAAGGAGATTGATTTTTCTATTATGTTGGATGCAATGAATCCACCACAAGTCAAGAGCTTTAAATCTAGAATATTTACCTTCGGATGGTCTAAACCACCAATAGATCATGAAGTTTAGGAAACGCTCTTGATAGTCAAGAACGCTTGCGCTCGAATTGACTTCAAATTGTGAAGGCACAATCTCTCTCTCATTAACTAACCCTTCATTATCTAATCCAAAGGTTGTGCTTATAAAGTCCGAGTCTATATTGATGTATTGCCCCAAGAGATAGGAGCAAACTCCTACGGTTTCAGTTTGTGACTCGTTTTGTATGCAAATGATATTGGAGTAGAAAATTTGTACGAGTTATTGATAAACTATAGGTTTAACTTTAAATAGTTTATCAAACTTCCATGATATAAAGGTAGGGAGATACCTAAAGTTCATATCTTCTATAGCTTGTAGAGACGGGATATGCTAAGATTATATGACTCGAAATGGATAACGTACATATTGTAGAGACCCTTACGGTTTGGTTCATTAAAACAAGAGTTATAAATGGTCATATCGAGTTCATTAGGGATAAGATTTGGTGGTGAAATAGGAGGTGGGTTTAGAGGTTGGTTTGATCGACTCGATGAAGACCTGGGGTGCTTAGATATGATTTAAATCGGAATGAGATGTAATACCTGCAATTTAAAAACACATGTATACAATAATTAATCCCAAAACTCAATAGGAGTCCTCAATTCAAGGTTCTCTAAAATCTAACCTAATGGGCAAAATTTGAAAACTAGGTTTAAAAATAATAATATGTATAGTTTTCATGAAAATAAATAATTAAATAAAAAACAACAATTTAAATCAAAAACTTTTTTTATTTCAAAAATTAAAAAATTATCAAATTTTGTGTTTTTGATAAAATTAGTTGTATATTCAAGTGTAAAACTATAATCAACTAAATGTTCGATCACTAATTTGAACTAGAACTAACTAAAACTAGTCATATGTTAAAAAATCAAAGAAGTAGTATTTTAGAAAAGTTTACCTTGAAAAATCGGATTGAGATGGAATGTGTTGTTGTTTGCACGATTTTTATGATATTGGCAGGATTAGGAGTCGAAAAACGATTGAATTCTGACTTGAAATCGATGGAATGAGGCAATATAGATATTTTGTAGAGGAATTAGAGAGAACGGCGGCTTGAAAGTTTAGGTTTTGATTCAGGAAAAATGTAAGAATTTTAGGTAATTATAGCCTAAACCCGACTTCAAGGCATTTTTGCATTGTATCAATATGTGGGTATCGATACCCATTGAAGTAGTATCGGTACTGTAAAGAACAATATCGATACCTATTGAAGGAGTATTGATACCATGCTAGTAGTATCGATACCTAGCAAGAAGCAGTATCAGTACTCGGTGACCAGTATCGATATCATATGCCCAAAATGGTCAAAAATATGCATATAAACACTTTGCATGCTAAATTAATCAGCTCTAGTGGTACAGGAAACTCATATTTTGAAAATTAACTACGTTCAATTAATCAAATCTACCCTTAAATTTTATTTGAACATATTATTAATTTTCACTAAAGATCAAAAACTCCCCTAACTATTAGCATAGAAGGCATTCAAAAATGTTATTTTTACATGCATTTTTCATTTGCTAATTAAAACTGCTAAAATTATTTTAAACACAAAATCAAGGTAGGTTTGTTAGACCTAATTCTCTTCTAAATGTCCAAAATCTATCTTTATCCAAAGGTTTTGTAAAAATATCGGCTAATTGGGGCAAAGTATCTACATATTCTAGAACTACATCCTCTTTTAAGATATGATCTCTAATGAAATGATGTCAAATTTCAATGTGCTTAGTTCTAGAGTGTTGGATGGGATTTTTAGTGAGAAAAATAGCACTAGTATTGTCACACTTGATAGGAATGGTACCTACAATTCCATAGTCTAAAAGTTGTCGTTTCATCCATAAAACTTGTGCACAACAACTACCACCTGAAATGTATTCTGATTCAGTGGTCGATAATGCAACACTATTTTGTTTCTTTGAAATCCAAGAAATTAGCATATTTCCTAGGAATTGACAAGTACCGGAGGTGCTCTTCCTATCTATTTTTCATCCTCCATAATCCGCATCCGAGAAGGCAGCAAGCTAAAGCTAGAGTCTCTATGATACCAAAGTCCTATACTAGGAGTGTCCTTAAGGTATCTAAAGATTCTCTTAATGGCTTGTATATGTGATTCCTTAGGGCATGATTGAAATCTAGCACATAAGCAAACACTAAAAATAATGTCCGGTCTACTCGCGGTGATGTGATCCAATTCATCATCATATTTACCATGGCTATTCCAACCTCTCCAAGGAAGAAACTTTCTATCTTTATACCTATAGATACTTATTTCATATGTTATAAGATAGTTATTTTCATATATATATATATGAAACAAAGTCCAAGTTGACTGACGAGTACACCCTTGACGCCTAAACAAGTCCAAGTTGAGGAAATCAAGATGAAACAAAGTGTTGAGGCCATGAGGAAAGGAAAATTGAAGTTAATCCAGGAAGAAAACATTCCAAAAACAAGTGCTTATACATCTAAGTGCTTGTTACAAAGATGTTTACTGACGAGGCGCAAGGTCAATGAAGATTTTTCTAACTTTGACAATGCAGGAATTTCCTTTGATTTGCAGGATGATCCAAGTGACACAATCCATCAATTTGGGAAATTAAAGGACGTGACCTTTCAAGAGCCAAGAGGTGCGACTATTGAAGAGCAAAGAATGGTAACTCTTCATCCAAAGGACGTGATCCATCAAGAATCAAGAGTCATGCCTATTGAAACCCAAAGGGAAATGATTTTTAATCCAAAGGGCGTGACTTATGAGGACATCACCATTCCAAGAGTCACCACCTTTCATGAATCAATGCATCTATCTATGGAAAGGAGCATGATTTTGGAATACAAAAGGGCACTAACGTTCAAAGCCAAACGTCTTCAATAGACATGAACTTTGAACCTACATTTTTCAGGAAGTATTTCTTAACATTAAATTTGTTTGATCACATTCATACTAATGAAAGTTTTCTTTATTTTCAGGTTAAGAACTTCCAAAGCAGTCTTTCAACGGATATGAACCTTTTTGTAAAGATTGAATGGAAGGACACTAGGAAAAGACGATCATTCGATTTGAGGACAAATCGATTAAAAGAAGGGGAGGATGATGTGATCCAATTCAGCATCATATTTACCATGGCTATTCCAACCTCTCCAGGGAAGAAACTTTCTATCTTTATACCTATAGATACTTATTTCATATGTTATAGGATAGTTATTTTCATATATATATATTATACCTATAGTTATTATGATAATAAGTTATCCATTTATATATGAGATACAAGTTATTATTATATACTATAGTCACATTTTTATAATATACAAGTTTATATACTTAGTTTATTTTCTTATGTTACGTATGTAGGCACATTCGGTCAACACTTGGGAGCTGCATTGGAGCAAAATAGAGCATGTAACAGCAAGGAAACTTACATGGGATCGATTAAGAGAGCACAAGGAACAATTGGTGAAAAGTTGTCCGGAGGCCGGAGTATCGATATTCGTGGTCTGGTCTCGATACTCAAGAGGTGGTATCGATACCGGTGGCAAGTTTAGGATTCCAGTACCCAATTTCGTTATCGATACTCATGGGAGTATCGATACCAAGTCTAGAGTATCGATACTTCCTATAGGAGTATCGAGATCGAAGTATTTTTCAAAACATCAAAGCCATTTCTGGTATCGATACTCATCTTAAATATCGATACCCAGGGGTTAATGTCGATACTGTTGGCACAATATTGATACAATCATTGATTTTTAGACAATTTTGTTCCTTTATTTAGGTGTTCAAATGTGGGGAGTTTTAAGATCTAGTAAGCCTCTAGTTTTCAATACAAGTGAAAACAATTACGCTAACTTAAAACACACCTAGAAATCAAGCAAGTTAGGGTGACATAAGGTTGTCCTTTGCATGATGCTTGGAAAACAATCAGGACACCTGAGTTACTCTAGCTTTATGATGATCATTCTCTGTTTGTGAAATATTCGGATATTGTCTGATCAGGTATGCATCCAATGCATATAAAATTTTAGATCGTACCCAAAACTCGAGAGTCATATCTGTGGGTTTGAGATATGAGCTTTTGATGCACGTAAAATTTCAGTCCTCACCCCAAAAACTCTTGGATAGGGGGGATAAATGAGGGAGATAAGTTTAGATGCACGTAAAATTCAAGCTCTTACCCCAAGACTATTCTATCTCAGTATAGGCTAGTGTGTTGTCCGAGATGCATGTAAAATTTCCCCGACCACATTACTAAACCTATCTCATGTTTGTTGAGTTGCCTATACACATTAATGACTTTACGCATTGACATTTTCATGAAATTGATGCATGTAGTATTGCATAGTTATTTTCGTTGCATCGAGCTTGTGAGCTCAACGTATGGAATGTGTTTCCGTGAACAAGTCAGTAGGGGATAGAGGAGGAGCCTATCACGCAGATATATACCAAATCAGACTTTTTTCATTGTATGACTTGAGTTATTTAAGGACATGTATTTATGTGAACCTTGTATTTATTCGAGTCATAACTTTATTTTGTTTTAAACACAATGGTTGTATTTGTACATGTTTGAGAGACCCCCATATTTCATAAACATAATCATGATTTTTGCTTATGTTTGATGAATGATTTGATGTGTATGAACAATTAAAGAGAAATTTTTAGGTCGACCATTTGGGTGGTCCCGTGTTGCATCGTAATCCATGGGCCTCCATGTCAGACTGGATTAGGTTTTACAATATCTTTTTGTAACAACTTGCAAAACGATTGTGCAATCTTGGAAAAATTCTTTATAAAACAGTGAAAAAGACTCGGATGTACAAGAACAGAACGAACTTCCCTCACTGTTGTGGGGTATGGGAGTGAACGAATAACATCAGTTTTGGCCTTGTCGACTGAAATTCTATCAGCAAAAGCAATATGACCAAGAATGAAACCTTTATCGACCATGAAGTGAAATTTTTCATAATTAAGGACAAGGTTATATTCATGACATCATTTTAATACATTAGTTAAATTCAAGAGACACCATCAAAAGAATTGTCGTATATCATAAAGTCATCCATGAAAACTTTAATGCCTTTCTCTACATAATCAGAAAATATGCTAAGCGCATCTCTAGAATATAACGGAGGCGTTACATAAGTCGGATGCCATTCTCCAATAGGCGAAGGTATCGAAGGGACATGTAAATGTTGTTTCTTTCTTAATCTTATGGCACCAGTAGGATTTCAAAGAAACTTGAAAATCTATCTAAACAATAGTGATTCGATCATTTCATTAATAAAAGATAGTGGAAAATTATATTTTTGAGTAAGTGAGTTCAACTTCCTGTAATCGATGAAAACTCTTAGTCCTTTCTTAACTTGTGTCGGAACTAATTTGCCTTCATAATTTTCAATTGTCAAAACTCTAGTTTTCTTAGGAACCACAAGGACCGAACTTACCCAATTATTGTCGGATATCAGATATATGATGTTGGCGTCTAAGAGTTTTTGAATTTCTTTCTTCACCACCTTCATCATTGGAGGATTTAAATTCCTTTGACCTTTTTGGGAAGGTTATACGCCTTCTTTAATTTTAATCTTACGCATGCATGTTGATGGACTAAGTTCTTTGATGTCGGTTATAGTATCTGATTGATTCTTCGTAGACATGGAAAATTGTCACTAGGTCCTCTTCCTCCTCCTTTGAAAGCTTATTTGAGATGATAACCAAGAGTTCGATGTTATCTCCTAGAAATGCATATTTGAGATGATTAGGTAATTGTTTCAGCTATAGTTGTGGTGCCTGCAAAATGGAAGGTAAAAGTTTAGATTCAGATAGTGTTAAGCGCAAATTAAATTGAATAGAAAAATATTTTTTATCTCTTATATTTCATAATCATAATTCTCTAATTCCATACACAAATCATCGGATAAGTTAGCTTCAACAAAATCATCAACCAAAGGTTCAATAACATAAACGAAATTAATGCTTGCAACATTATCCGGATACTATATTGCTTTATAAACATCAAACTTAACAATCTCACCATCAAATTCCATAGTAAGAATTTCACTCCTAACATCAATTTTGGCATGTGAAGTGCTTAGAAATGGGCAGCTCAAAAGGTTTTCAGAAGAAGAATTAGTTCGATCGTTTTCTATGTCGATGACATAGAAATCCACCGAGAAAATTAACTCATTTACCTTTACCAAAACATTTTCAAGAATTCATTTGGGATAAATGACGGATCGATCAACGAGTTGGATCGTTATTCTGGTTTCCTTCAAAGGCTCAATAAAAAGTGAGTTATAAACATAAATAGTCATAATATTTATGGAAGCACCGAGATCACACATAGTACGTTTAATTCCTACCTTACTGATTTTGTAGGGTATAGCAAACATACCTTGGTCCTTTAATTTCAGTAGAAGCTAACGTTAAAGAAAAATTCAGATGTTCTTTCCTAAGTTTACCTTTTCATTACCGGTAAGTCTCCTTTTAGTTGTGTAAAGTTCTTTCAAGAATCTGGCATATCGCGACACATTTTGGATTACCTCGAGAAATGGTATATTTATCTCCACCTTTCAGAGAACATCTAAAATTTCTCTCTCCTCTGCCTACTTATCACATGTTACTAACCTTGAGGGAAAGGGTGGTGGTGTCACATAGGGAGATGGCGTGAGAAGAGTCGATAATGCCTCTTTCTTTTTCCTTTGGGATATCGCGTCGATTTCTTCATTTTCTTGAAATTTTGTGGAATCATCTTTTGCGTCGATTTTTTCCTCCTGGGAGTTTGTCACAATATGGTCCTTTTTGTTTGGTTTTGCAAAAATATATTTAGGAATTGGTGTGACAACCGTGCCACTTCAAAGGGTGATGGCACTAACGTTTTCTCATGGGTTTACCTCGGTTTGAGATGGTAGCTTTCTCTGCGACTCCGTAAGTCCCACAGTTTGATCTAGTTGACTAATTTTCTTATCCAACTCTTGAAGATGTGCTTCAGTTCAGTTTTGGAACTTTTCTTGAGATAGTGTCAATCATTCGACGATTGATTCCAATAAAGGTTTCGACGATTGATACCGTTGTTGTAGAGGAGGCCTTGGCTGATTCATATGATTTGGTCTCGGTATTATGAATAGTCAAAATTTGAATGGTCCCTCCATCATTGATTATATGTATTTGTGTTAGGATTATATTATCTTTGGGAGGTCTTGGAAAATTTTTAACTGCATTAACATGTGCTTTTTTTACACATCCATAGGGCTTGAATTTGACACGTGCTTTTTTGTTGGGTCCCACCTTCAAAGTATGTCCTGCCACTAGTTTACTTTGAGTAGTCGGTTGTTTTGAAGTCATGCTTTTGTCTCGGTTGGTTCGTTTTTTCGTTGTGTTTTGACCTAATCATTTTTATAGTTGGAGAGATTATTGGTCAAATCCGACATGATTTCTTTATTTTTGGCATTAGCACTAAAAATTGCAAATGCAAATATTTCTCCTGAAGTTTCTCCATTAGAGTGTTTAGACTTTCCTTGTGACATGGGATTCTCGATCAAGGCCTAGAAACGAGACCCAAGCTTAGCACTTTCCTTATTTGAGTCCATTTTTTCTTTGTTTTTGTTTAAGGTCTCCGGCGGCGCCTTTCCACCATCATCATCGAAGTATCCCTGATCCCGATAGAGATTCAAATTGTCTCAGTAGCTCTCTCCATAGTTATTTTTCCTTCTCATTATGCTTTGCTTAACCTCTTTGCTGCAATTGAATCTAAATACATTTTCTACTACTAATTATATATATATATATCATGTCTATTTATCATCTATGTTTAAATTTGTAATTGTACTCGCTCGTAATAGATTTTGTTGAAAATCAATGCACCAAAAGTGCATGGTTTGAAGAAGAAGAAAAAATATTGAATTTTGTCAACAATTGTAGGCACCAAAAATTAGGTGTAGAAATTGTTGATTTTTTATATGGGCAAATTACAAACTCTAGTCACTAAAACTTAGGGTATTTACAAATTAGTCCTTAAAGCTTCAACTATAAATACCCTAGCTCATTTAGCTTCAAAACCATCCCAAAGCATTCTAGCTTTCTTCCAATACTAGAGAGATTTTAGAGAGTTTCTTGAGAGTTGTTTTCTCCTTTTTATCTAGAGAGAATTATCATTGTTTTCTCCTTGGTAGATCAAGAGAGGTTGTAATTCCTATTTTCTCAAAGTGAAATTCTTCTACCGTTGCCCGTGGTTTTTACCCTAAATATTTAGGGGTTTTCCACGTAAATTTTGTGTCTCTTTTATCTTCATTTTTATTTTCTCAAATTATCAGTTGCGATTTTACTCTATCCGATAGCCGTCTTCCGTAACAATTGGTATCCGAGCTAGATTAGAGTGTGTAATATATGCTTATTGTCTTTGTGGTTGCCACCAAAAGGTGGATCCTCCAACATAAGAAAGTAAGAAGGTATTACTCATTCTTTGAAGGTTCCAGAGAACTATTCACGATAGTGAAATAGTGGGAGCTATCCGTAAAAGAAGCTATGGCAACGAAATTTGATATTGAAAAATTCAATGGGAGAAATTTCTCATTGTGGAAATTGAAGATGAAAGTCATCCTGAGGAAAGACGGGTGTCTAGCATCTATCAGTAAAAGGCCGGTAGATTTCACAGATGACAACAAATGGATCGAAATGGACGGGAATGCTATGGCAAACTTTCATCTAGCATTAGCATATGAAGTATTGTCAAGCATCGAGGAGAAAAAGAAAGCTAAGGAGATATGGGATCATCTCACCAAACTGTACGAGGCCACATCGCTGCACAATAAAATTTTCCTTAAGAGAAAATTGTACACTCTCCGTATGCCAGAATCTACTTCAGTGACGGAGCACTTAAATACACTGAACACTTTATTTTCTCAGCTTACATCTTTAAGCTGTAAAATAGGAGAACAAGAACGTGCTGAACTTCTACTTCAAAGTCTACCGGATTCGTATGATCAACTCATCATCAACTTGACAAACAATAATGTCACCAATATAGTCTTCGATGACATTGCAGCTGTTGTTCTACAAGAAGAAAATCGGCACAAGAACAAGGAAGACAGACAAGTAAATCTGCAACAAGCAGAAGAGTTGACAACAATGACAACGATGAGAGGGAGATCAACATAACGTGGCCAAAACAGCAGTCACAAACATGGTAGATCGAAGTCGAGAAGAAAGAAGAATTTAAAGTGTTACAACTGTGGAAAGAATGGTCACTTGAAGAAGGATTGTTGGAGTCTAAATAAAAACTCCAATCCACAAGGCAATACCGCAAACACTTCAGATGATGGAGATGCTCTATGCTGTGAAGCGTCAACCACCGTGGAAGGAAGAAAACGATTTGCAGATATATGGCTCATTGATTCGGGAGCAACATATCACATAACCTCAAGAAGAGAATGGTTCTATCATTATGAACCTGTCTTAGGAGGATCTATGTATAGTTGCAATGATCATGCCTTAGAGATCGTTGGCGTGGGAACTATCAAATTGAAGATGTACGATGGAACAATCAAAGTTGTTCGAGATGTGCGGCACGTGAAAGGCCTGAAGAAAAATTTTTTATCCTACGGATTGTTGGATAATAATGTAAGGAAGATTGAAACATGGAAAGGAATCATGAAGGTGTTCCGTGGAGCGGTTGTGGTGCTGAAAGGCGAAAAAATAGCTGCAAACTTGTACATGCTGAAGGGATTGGATAAAAGCAAATCTACTACAGGATATGTGTTCAAAGTTGCTGGTGGAGCTGTAAGCTGGGTTTCAAAACTGCAGTCAGTTGTGGCTACGTCAACAACAGAAGCAGAATATGTAGCAGCTACACAAGCCAGTAAAGAAGCAATTTGGTTGAAGATGCTATTGGAGGAGCTTGGGCACAATCAAGAGTATGTCTCTTTATTTTGTGACAGTCAAAGCGCCTTGCATCTAGCAAGGAATCCAACATTTCATTCAAGGACAAAGCACATACGAGTTCAGTACCATTTCATTCGTAAAAAGGTGGAAGAAGGGACGGTAGATATGCAGAAGATCCATACCAAAGACAACATAGCAGTTTTCATGACGAAGGCGATCAATACTGATAAATTTACTTGGTGTCGATCCTCTTGTGGCCTGTCAAAGACATAAGCAACATGATGGTACATGGTAGAAAGATTGGTGTGAAGATATGATTATTCCAATCAAATCTTCAAGTGGGAGATTGTTGAAAATCAATGCACCAAAAGTGCATGGTTTGAAGAAGAAAAAAAATATTGAATTTTGTCAACAATTGTAGGCACCGAAAATTAGGTGTAGAAATTGTTGATTTTTTATATGGGCAAATTACAAACTCTAGTCACTAAAATTTAGGGTATTTATAAATTAGTCCTTAAAGCTTCAACTATAAATACCCTAGCTCATTTAGCTTCAAAATCATCCCAAAGTATTCTAGCTTTCTTCCAATACTAGAGAGATTTTAGAGAGTTTCTTGAGAGTTGTTTTCTCCTTTTTATCTAGAGAGAATTATCATTGTTTTCTCCTTGGTAGAGAGGTTGTAATTCTTATTTTCTCATAGTGAAATTCTTCTACCGTTGCCCGTGGTTTTTACCCTAAATTTTTAGGGGTTTTCCACGTAAATTTTGTGTCTCTTTTATCTTCATTTTTATTTTCTCAAATTATCAGTTGCGATTTTGCTCTATCCGATAGCCGTCTTCCGCAACAGATTTCACCACTACCCTTATTTTTAATATTGTAGAAGCTAGCTATCAGCAGATCCAAATAGACAATCTAACATTGTGGAAAATAGTGGTTGAGATCATCCTAATGATGAAGCAACAAAGCTGGTTAGCAATTCAATACTAGATAAACCTAGTGATCTTGAATCAAACTTACACTTTCAAACCTATCATTTAAAAATCAAACGGAGGAATTAGGGTTATAATTGAGGTTCTAATTTGGGAATTAGGGTTATGAACTTGGACTAAGTAAAAAATTAGGGTTAGGGTTATGATTAGAGTTTAAGAATAAGGGGATTAAAAAATGATGATTAGAGGTGACAGTCTCACACCGGCATCCACAATCATTCCCGATGATGCCACCGACAGTCGGTGAACGGCAGTGAACGACGTCCACGTCGGGAGGATGAACGATAAATATTCAATCGAAGACAACGACAACAGTGAAAGGAAGTTCAAAGCTTTAAAACAAATTAGGATTTTTTTAGTTTAGGAGTACTATTTGATATAATTATAATTTTGTATATTTGATATAATTTTGGTTTAATAGTATTTTGGTTCATGTAAAAATAAATATTTAAATTTAAAAAAATATAAAAAACTATTAAATATTTAATCAAGTAGTGGTCGAACTAAAGAATGATAAGTATGTGTTCTCAAATTTGTAGTTTAATTACAATTTAGGTCAATGTAAGTTTAAATATTAGACAAATTAAAAGTTGTCTTGTGAATTTTGAGTTTTTTATTATAAATTTAAGGTGAATACAAGGTAGTATATGTACAAAGACTTTTAACTATTTGACAGTGAATGCTCATACCCCTACATACGCAGTGCTTGAACTCGGGACCTCAATGATAACAACAATCCCCTTAATCACTAAGGTTGCTTGTTTATGCTGAATATTGAGTTTAAATACCTAATAAGTCTTTATATTTTTCTTAAATAATTTAATATTTTGGCCTTGTCAATATTTAATTTTGGATTTGTCCTTGATTACAATAAGATTTTCAACTAAATTATAGTTATACATTGAGTACTTTATAATTTAATGTTTTATAAACTAATTTATCGGTGCTCATTGTTAGTGGTGTTCATCAGTACTCATCAAGGGTGGAAGAATCATTCTTTTTAATATTGTAGAAGCTAAGCTGATAGCACATCCAAATAGACAATCTAACATTGTGGAAAATAGTGGTTGAGATCATCCTAATGATGAAGCAACAAAGCTGGTTGGCAATTCAATACTTGATAAACCTAGTGATCTTGAATCAAACTTCCATTCTGAAACCTATCATTTAAAAATCAAACAATAAAAACCAAACTATTTTTACGAGATAAGAATGTCTAAATCTTTTTTGGAATCAAATTCAAAACTCTTAAAACCAAGTACACTTGAATCAAACCTTGTATTCTCAAATTCACCTTCCATCTCATTAATTTGCCTCTAGTTTTGACATATAGCCAAATACAATTTGTTCTTCTTGCAAAAGCAAAATGAATATTGTTTCATTATTCATCTCCTCGCAACAACCGTAAACATGATACAGTTGAAAAACACATTCGTAATCATCAACAATGATCTGACAGCTCTCTCAAGAGTTCCACAACTTCATCAGACGATCGAAGGAGATAGCGTGAACTCGATCTTTCCCTTGCAACGGTACAAGAAAAATAATTGTCTGGAGGAAGATCAAGCACGTAAGGACCCTCTTGATCGGTTACCCTAGATTGCAAAACACCTTCTCCTATGGAATAGCTCGTGTTTTGTTCCATATTTGACAATGAACGTTGCCTTCTAAGATGAGATGTCCTGATTGGTGTTGGTACTTGGGGAGAGGAAGGGGTTTTTGAAGGAGGCTCCGGCTCAAAAAAGGTATAAATGTCTTCATCCTGAACCAATTGTGTGTGTTGCAAGTTATTCAATCAATGTTTCATGAGTTCCTTAATCTAGGAATACTTGAGAAGAAAGGATAACAGCTAAAAGTTGGTGATGGAAACACACCTTGGGGAGAAAGTGACCGATACACAGGACATAATCAATGGGTTCCTTCATGCCTTTTTGAAGAACTACTTCTCCGAGGATTCGATCCATTGCAGCACCCTATGTATTCATTCAAGCATAATATGATATATCCTTATTGAATACAACAAGAGGAGCAATCAATACCTCAAAAGCATACCTTTGTAGCACCAAAGCATCTAACTTCAACAGACCGGCTACCTCGTACAACATCAAGAGCTGCGTTCGAGATAGGGCCAGTCCAAAGATGTTGCAATACATCTCGTGCTTGAAGTCTTCCGAACTCCAAATCTGAATATCAAATCATAATAAACCAGCATGTATTCATGTGATCCTCTGTTGTGCTGAATATAAAGTTAATAGTGTAATTACCTGAATATTTATAGTTCCATATAAGTGAAGTTTCTCGGTGCTCGAAATGAGATCGAGGAGTTCTCTCAGTGAAATATTCAAATACATGCTGAAATCATGAGTAAGCATCAGACGCAGAAGAAAATCATTCGGATTGCAAGCATCATAATCCAACTAACCTTGACACTATCCACCCATTCCGTAGTTATACTTTCAGGCATTGTTGTGATCCACTCTCCCTTTGTAGAACGTAAAAACATCCCATTTTCAGCTGCCAACCACAGGCTGTAATCACCAAAATTCTGTAAAGCAAATTTCGAGTTCAGAAACTTCATTTTAAAGCAACAAGCCAAAGTGAAAGGATTTATATTTAGAAAAATATAAGTATACATCATCCAGGACACTTCTTCTGCTTCCACTGAGGACAAGAACAGTTGTCTTTGGATCATCACAAAGCTTTCTCAAAGGTTCGTGTAAACCCGGACGTAACTTGGGCTTCAATTCTTTAATTTGACTGTCCTTCCTCCCAAGGGTTTCCGCTGGCTCAGTTAATGTTGCATTCAGTCCCTGTAACATGGAAGAATGAATACAAAAAATGCAGGTTAAGAGAGGTTTTCCTCTTTTCATGTAATCTTCAGAGATAGAGATAGTTCTTGACATTGTGAAAGGATCGAATACGAAAACTAGCATACCAATATGATAAGCCGGTTATTGCAATGTGTGTAACGCTCAACCGCAACTTCAAACGGAAGTGGCTGTGGAATTTGTCTTGTCCTCAATTTAGATTCAACAATGGTGTCATTAAGTTCACTGCACATACACAAAAAACTTCAGTAAGGTCTTATTTTCAGTCTTCCTCACATTGTAAGGCACCAAACCCACCTTACAAAGGTTGCAGCCCATTCTTGAGATGTGTGGGAAGTTACATGCTTGAAGTTATGGTGGTGGCGTATTTCCCTTTCATCAGCTGGCATGTTCAAAGCATAGCTAATTGAAGAAGCAACTTCAGTGATATTCCATGGATTAACCAAAATGGCTCCAGCACCAAGAGACTGAGCAGCCCCAGCAAACTAGAAAATATGCAGACATTACGAAAATTTAAGCTTTCAAGTTTGAACAATCAGAAAAGCCCTGAACAAATGTATAATCCAAATCCAACAAAGTTTTAAGTACCTCGCTTAGTATAAGGACCCCTTTCTTGGACGCTTGGCAGGCAACGAACTCATAGCTGACAAGGTTCATCCCATCCCTTAAAGATGTCACAAGAGCTACATCTGCATAATTTGTTAATAGCCAAAAGTTTGGACATGCATAAGACAAGTTATCATTTGAAACAAATATAGTGATTCAAATTGGTGTTATATGACACAAAATTCGATACCGGTAACAGCGTACAGAGCACATAATTCGTGAAATTCAAGAGAACAATCCTGTTAAAGAGTAAGGAAAATGCTTTAGAAATCTTCACACGATCCTTCAAAAACAACAGAACGATAAGTTCAAAGAAATGGCCTAAGATTTATATACTAAAGGGTGGAAATGTTAATGATTGTTCATCCAGGACATACAAAAAATCATGCACACAACTGCTCAACACAACAAAATTTGAACTTTTTCTTATCAGGTATGCTAAAATCATGCCAAGACAATTGCTTTCTATCTTAGTGGTTGTTGATTGATCATATTCCTTGTATTGCATTATTTCATCAATATATGCATCCTTAATAAACACAGACATCGTCTACGCATGTGCATGTGCATCCTCACCAATTATTGATTAATAAGAGATGTTTTTTCCAGTAAAACAGATAAAAGATAATAAGGTATAGACAAACCAGATGATGTATTGGTACATCAGTAAGAGTTCCAAATCTTCCATTAATGCGCCCAACAATCTCATGGACGTGGCTTGTAAGCTTTTGATCTATGATATCAAGAAAGTAAACAAGTAAGGTTCATGAAGGAGCCTTGGATTATAAGAAGACTAAATGAAATGAAACAATATTGTGGTAAGGAATAGAAAGAAGATTGAAGGAACATACACTCGGGAACATTAGTCCTGGTAGGGACAGCAATTTGCACGAGAACCACCTTATTACGCCAAATGGGATTTTCCTCAAGGAATTTTTCAAACGCCAAAATCTTCTGTGGTATTCCCTTGATCATATCAAGCCGGTCAACGCCTAACATTACCTGACCATCATTGAAATTAACCATAAGTTGAAAAAGTGTGCTTCCCTTAAATCAAAGAAAAGATTTGAAAATGCCCAATGAATTCCTACCTTTCGGCCGGCAAACCTCTCTTTCAAGTCTTTAATGTGATATTGTACTTCAGGGAGTTCAAGAGCTTTAATGAATCGATCAGAATCAATCCCTATTGGAAACTGAAATTTCAAGACAACAGAAAAAGGTAAATGTGTAAGGGTAAAATGCCTTCCTATAGTCATATGTGATAAGGAAAATTGAAAAGGTAAGTTAAGACATACTGTAGCTACACGAGTCAGCTTTCCTTGGTCCTCAACTCCTTCAGGTGTGCCCTCCAGCCCGAGAATACGAGTACAGGCACTAACAAAATGCCTTCCATAGTCATATGTGTGGAATCTGGAATGTCATAAAAGCAACAACTAAAACATCAATGACCTTGAGAACCGACATTGCAGTTCGAAAGAAGAATCACTCCAGAAATTTAGCAGTACATAAAACTTGGTGAATTCAGATATCCAACCAAGAAATCAACCAGTACACGATTGAATTTTCTTTCTAATAAAACAATGTCAAAAGCACAATGATCTTACCCTATTAAATCAGCAGCAAGAATGGACCTCAGCAGCTCCGACCGAGATGGCAGTGTCCTATGGATTTCAGAAGACGGAAAAGGAGTATGCAGAAACCAACCGACTTTCATTGTACGGTTCCGTTCTTTTAGATACTTGGGAAGAAACATAAGGTGGTAATCATGGCACCAAACCACATCCCCTTCCTCGTAATGTTGTAGAACCACATCGGCAAACAACTGATTGGCTTTCTTATAAGCATCGAACTGAGATTGAAAAGTACGAGTAGTTGCAAGACGGTCTTCTTGCGGAAGTCCAAGATAGTGAAACAGTGGCCACAGTATGTTGTTACAATATCCATTATAATATTGCTGAGCAGTTTCTTCTTCAAGGAATACAGGTATGCACCTCTGCATTCATTATAGCACAAAGTTGAGCATATAAACTTGCTAATTTTTCAAGATTAGTATCATTGAACAAAGAATAGTAGACCTGTTCAGCTAAAGCTTGAGTTAATGACTTTTGTCCTATTTCATCAGGGACATTTAACCCTGCCCAACCAATCCATCTGGTCTCGAATTCCTTCACACCTTCATAACAAAATTAAAATAAAACCATAAGAAAAGCGAAAAGAGAAAATCAATAAGAAAGAGGAATGAGAAGTGATGAGTTTACCAAGAAGTGCACTGACTAGACCTCCTACGCTAATATCAAGTTTCCAAGAATCTTCCCCAAGCCTAATTGCAGAAACTGGCAGCCTATTAGCAACCACCAACAGGCGCAGTTTGGTTGATTGAGGATCATTATGTTCACATCCATCGTACGAAGCCGTTGCTTTAGAAGTGGGTTCTGAAGAGTCTTCACCGTGGAACACACCAGATGAAGTCCCAGAATCAGATTGCTCTAAGGAGTCTTGGGTTGATGATGGTAACTCATCATTAAAAGACTTGGAGAATTTCCGTAACTCCCTTTCTCTAAGAAGTCTTTCCAATCTTGTTCTTGGTCTGCCTGGGATATTACTCTTGTATTTGCTCCCTGGCATGCCGTCAGTTTGCAGCAAAGCCTACGTGAATCAAGAAAACCGATAAGAAATCGAATAAATTTTATAAGGTAGAGAAAAGGGTAGTTTAGAATTACCAGATGGCTCTTGTTATGCAAAATGCACATCTCTTGGGATGCAATCGCCATTGACTTCGGAATGACAAGATCGCTTGCTCGACGAAGAATGCGGATTTTTTTGGGGGGAAACTTAACAGCTAGGACTAAAATTGAAATGCAATATCTATCTCCATATGCAAAAAATCATATTTATAGAGATTCTTCACAGAGTTAGTTATCCATAACCGTTTCTGTTGTTGAAAATGGCCAAAGGCAACAGCCCTTCTCCTCTCTTCTCCTTCTAGGCCATTTTTTTTAATTATTATTATTTTGAAAAAGTACAGACAGATAATACCAAAATTAATTAATTTTTATCAGTAGTGTTTGCTATTAGTATTATTACTTTAAAACTCATGTATTTTTGTTCAGTAAAATTATTACTTAACTTTGCAATATGACTACTCCCTCAATATCTGAAGAACAATTCATAGATGTGCATCATGATCATCCTTAGTATAAGAGTACATAAGAATGTCAGACCATCACTGATAAGTTAACCTAATTGACTAGCCATAGAGGGGACCATTCAGGGTCTACACCAACTACACACCCCTCAACATGCAATTCACTAAGATCATCCTCCATGTTGGGGATTCTGGTATTTTGAAATCCCCTCGTTATATGAGGCCCAACTCCCGAAAGAACATCACCAACTACTGCCAACATCATATGTACAGGGGACATAGTATTGAACGATGTGTACGCCTTAAGTACGAGGTTCAAGAATCAACAAGAAAGAGATTCTGGAGCAATTTTTGGATAGAGGAACACCATATGTAAAGGGTACATAGTATCTAATGTCCACTACATCAAAACATTTTTTAATAGTGGCTTTTTTCGAGTAAACACTATTAATTTTGTATATCTCACGATCTTTACAGGAAAATAACACAAATGGCAAAACTTGAAGCGTTTAAGGGAATATGCCACAATATTCATGTACCTGTAGTGTTGTTTATCGTAAAAACGTCGCAATAGACTGATATGCAATGGTGTTCTTGGGGAAATGTTGCTACAGACGCTCAGTGGCGTTTGTCTAACAAACGCCAGAATAAAATTCATATTTAGTGGCATTTTATTTTGAATCTATGAGCTCTCAATTGGATCTATTTGTTAGTGTGATTTGCATTTAAATGAATTGTTCGATTAGACTATTTGATTTATTGGATAATCTAGTTGGCTAGAGGTAGTCCATAGAGCCTTGGTGTTAAGTCTAATTGTCCATTTTGGACTTTGGTCATAAATCTCCATAAATGGAAGTGGTGCCTTGGTTGTCATCTGGTTAGCATCTTCTCTTGTTGGTGTTGTTCATTCAGTTTCATTATTCCCTAAATGCATTAGCTTCGCTTGCGTTTGTGTTTGTGTTTGAGGGATCACAATGAGAAAAATGATAAAAATTATATCTTGAAGAATATAAAAACACGTCATTATTAAAAAAAGAAACCATAATGGTAAATGTATGTAAAATAGGAGATTAACTCAGATATAGCATGAGCACACCACAATAAAAATTGTTTTTCTCTTAAATCTCATTCATTTCTTAATGGGCTTAACCCATCTAACCACCTCCAAATTTGTTCTCTTCTCCCCCAAGTAAAAGAAAAGAAAATGCACTTCTACCTTCTAACTGCCTTGGACTTTATTACATTTGTTGCAAATTTAATCAATGTACATTTCTGATCTTGAGTCAGTAGGATACTTTGCTCTTCTCCCAGTAAATATATAAACAGGACATTTTGTTCTCTTTTTTTCGATGTTATTTATGGTCAATCAGATTCAACTTCAAGGCTATTATAATCATTGAATATTTATATCTGTACCATATGTACTGGCTTAGCAGATTTGAAGGTAACGCATGAAACAGATAAGAGATATTATGCCTAGTTACTAAAATTATTGTTTGTTTATGGTAGATATTATGTCCA
This sequence comes from Hibiscus syriacus, assembly GCF_006381635.1. Classification (NCBI taxonomy): domain Eukaryota; kingdom Viridiplantae; phylum Streptophyta; class Magnoliopsida; order Malvales; family Malvaceae; genus Hibiscus; species Hibiscus syriacus. The sequence continues at coordinate 5,748,794 of NW_024062800.1, read as the reverse complement.
GGGCTAGAAATTGAAGGTAATGTTCGACATTTTTTTTAAATAGTTGTTAATTTTTCTTGTTAACTTGATTTTGAAAACTTACACTTACTTATTTTTTATATAGCTGAAAATGGTCGAAGACGTAAAAATAAAAGACTCATGATGTTGAATGATTTATACCAACATCCTTCTAAGGACTGTGCGAAAGTTTCAAAAAAACGATGTCGACCAATCTATTGGTCAAAAACATGTGTTTTGTTTGGTTAGTTATGGTTGCACACAATGCTACACTTTTACCGATCAATTATAACTCAATTGTAATTTATATGTACTTTGAACACTATTGTGATTTTTAGGATAAACTTAATTTAAAGGTCTCAAACGATTATTTGAAACGAGCGTTACGAAAGAAATTAAGTTATCATAAGAGTTCAAAATAATCTCAACCATAAAGAAAAACTACGAAATTTCCCACATAAAATACTCAAGTATCAATGAAAAGATGCAACTAGATTTTGAAGTTCAAAATAAGATTATTATGCACTTTAAAAAATGATATTATGGTATTATAATATTAATTTTATAAGTAATGCACGTATCAAATTGTATGATCGAGAGCATGTGGGAGTTACTAGCAACAAACAACATAAATTTACTCACACAACTGGATCAAAGAGCTTTGCTCGTATAGCTGACGACGATATATTATTTTTTAATTATTAATTATTCACAAAAAGATTTTAAGTTGGTAGCACACAATAACAAAAAATTATTTTTATTATCTATTATTTTTTCCATGAGAATTAATTTTTATTTTACATTGTAAGAGGTTATGTCCGATAGTAAAGTTGAATAAATAAAGCTCTTCGACATGATACACACAAAAAATACTCTCCTATGACTTTGGAACTGCAGAAATTATGATATACTTATTAGATATAAAATTTGAATTATGTTATATTTATATCATAGTATAACATTTTTATTTTAAGAGTAAATTACAAATTTAGTAATTTAAATATTTTCTCCCTCCTATTTCACTCTATACATTAATTTTTATCACTAAACAATGACATGAACTATTTTATTATTATTTTCATATGACATGCCATATTTTATTAGTATTTCAATATTATATAAAATTTAAAAAAATAAATATGTTAAATTATACCTCCTACTCCTAAATTCTCAAATTATACTTTAAACCCTAAATACCAAATTCTAAACCCACCCCTATCATCACCGAAGGTGATGAAGATCAAATCATTCCCCCAAATCTTAAACCCAAAAATCATACCCAACTCTCATCCTCAATAATCCACCTTCATCAACCACAACAAAGAGTTCATAACCAGTTGTCGTCTGTATTGCCCCCAATACTTATTAATTATTGTTACTAGAGATTTAAATCACAGTTGCGGTCGTGTCTTCCGCGATTATGGACATAGCAGGTGCTATTGCGGCCATAGTAGGTATATCGGAAGACAGTTCTACCGCTATTTCACGGTCGCGGACCGCTATTTAAAACCCTAATTACTACTATCTTCGATGAATCTTTTGGCAGCAGGAGGTTATCGAGGGTTCATTGCAGCTTGTAATTTTGGTGTTCATCTTTAAAGTTTGCTGGGTTGTAAAGTTGGTGTTCATCTTTTATAGTTTATTCGCTTCTTTAAATCATCATCTCGTCTATCACACCCCTCACAAGAAATTTAAGATTCAATATCCAAAATTTCAAATTTGATTTGAATCGAAGCTGGCAGATCCATAAACCACCGTCCATCGGTACCCATCCCACAAGTAAGGTCGTCGATGAGCCACTGTTCGCTAGTAGGAGGGTGAAATTGTTAACAGTGAGGGTGGGTGGGATTATAAATTAAAATTTTTGGTTTGAGGTATAATTTGAGAATTTAGTTTTTGGATCTAAAATTTAAAGGTATAATTTAGAATTTTTAAATTTATTCTTTTACAATTTTATTTGATATTAAAATATTAATATAATATGACATGTCATATGAAAATAATAATAAAGTCAATCATAATTTTGGTTCTTAAAGAATGAATCTTCTAATATAACAAATGTCTTTTTGCAATAAATGAATCTTCTAATACAATAAATGTCTTTTTGCAATAAGTCTCGATTCAAGTCATTTTATGATGTTCTCTTGATCAAAAGGGAACAAGTGTTATATTCCATTCGGATCTCTTCCACAATCGTAACTCCATTGATAAAATCTCCACATATCGTGACCTTCAGAAAATTTTGAAGCCTCTGGAATTCTATATCTTTTGGACTATTATAATCACTTGACGTAATTACTGTTAATCTCTTCATTTACTAAATATGCTATATAAAATTCAAGTCCCAAAACTCTTTAGGTTGATACACAAAAGCAACATGATTATATCCAGTGAAAGACTGCATAAAATTCAAGTCCTACATCTTTTAGTTTGTTCGAAAACTTTAAACTCAACCAAGTCTTTTATAAAATAGTTGTGGGTGATTGAAGAAGAAGACAGGTGGATTATTTTTTTACTTTAATTATGAACTCAAATTTATGTTAATGGGTTAATAGGAGTTAACAATCGAGAGATTAAAATCGAACGAATCGATAATATAAAATATAAAAAATCACAATATCTTTTAAACCGGTACTAAAATCGAATGTACCAAAAACATAATATACCATCTGTATAATTCATCATATAAAATGAAATATCTCTCTTTGACTATTTTTCTTATTCTAAAACTATTGTTCATATTTTTTTAACTTATCGATTCTCCCTTTCATATCTAAAAAATCTCTATCTAGTATTCTTCATCCAAACTATAAGAAAATTATAAGAAAAGAACCGATAAACATCACCAATTCCATTAATGTCATTAACAAAGATAATTTTTTCATCTAAACAGATGTGATTTAATATAAAATTATCGATAGTGAATTAGACCCTCTCTAATTAGAATTAAATTTGCTCATGATCCAACAATGACTGATTCATTAAGCTATTTTATTATTAAAAAAAGATTTTATAAAAATTAAGCCTTAATAATGGAGTATTATTTTATTTATAAAAGTTGGATGGGAAACCATTGAACAGAAGGGAAGATAAGGAAAGAAGAGGGTTTGGGGTGGAAAGGACTTTGGATTATAAAAGGCCGTGTAAGTTTACTTTGCTCATCAGCACTTTCTTCCTCTTAAAACTCCACGGCGCAGATCCGAGGAGTCTGGGGAACGCTCTCTCCCAATCTTAACCCAAAAAGCCTCTAAGGGGCGTTTGGATCAGGTTATGTGTGATTATTAGAGGAATGAAATGTGATTCTCCTGTTTGGTTCGCAAAGATTTCCAACCACTAATAATATGTTATTCCCAATAGTGATATTTTAGGTGTTTATTACAGGGAATGTGATTCATCTTCTCTTAGGTATTATTGTATTATTACATTTTCGACGTTTTAGACTAAAATGCCTTTAATTATTTTTTTCAAAAATATTCTTTTTATGTCGTTGAATAAAAAAAATTCTACTAAGGTTAAATTGTAAATTTATCCTTAAACTAATTTAGATTTATAAAACAAAATCATAATTAGAATTTTATATGAAGTTCATTGGTTAAAATAAAATTTTACCCTTTCATTAAACATATTTATCTTTTTAATTTTATAAAAAAATTATATAAATTTTATGAATTAATTTTTTTAAAGAAAATATGTAAATTAATTATAGTAAAATTATAGTAGAATTTAACTTGTTAACAAATATAAATATATAATAATGACAATTTAATAAAATATATATTTTTAATAATTTTTTATTATTTTAACCTAATCTTATATTTTTACTAAATGAACAAAATACAACAATATAAACTCTTAGTAATGTGTTAAATAATATTATATTTTAATCATATTTCTACCCATAATATTACATTAAACCAAACCAACCTAAAGATCTATCCTTTTTTTCCCCTTTCTCTCTCTTTATTCAACAAATTCACCGTCACGTCGCCAAACACTCGTTTTTTCTGATGCTCTCTTCATCTGCTTGAAGGTTGATTAATTTCTCTCTGTCTTTACGCTTGCTATAGTTTTTCTTTTCTTTGTGTCTTTGTGCCTGTCTGATTGGAGTGGAGTGGGTTACTTTTGATGATTATTGGGTTTAATTTAACTGTTTGGGATCTGAGTTTGATCTGTTTTCTTTGTATGACTTCGGGGTTTTCTTGTTTCTGAGACTGGTTAGTTCATGTCCATGATTTTTTCTTGGTATTTCCTTCTAATTCATGGTTTGAGACCTTAACAACATTGAAGCTTTGCCATGCTATTCTATATTTGCTTGCTAATTGAAAATAAAATTGTTGGATATTGAAGAACACAAGGTAAAACTAAAAATATTTCTTCCTTTTTTTGTATTTTAGAATATAAAGATTTTATTTGTTATTTTGATTATGAACAGATCTTAAATGTCAATATTGTAACTCAAAGCATGTAGGTTGAAATTTTACAATTAGTTCAGTGAGAATTTTTTGTTCTTTGTTCTCATTCTATGCAAATGTAGTAAGTACCGGCCAAACATTAGCATGGTAAAGTGTGTGATTATAGTTTACTCTCAATGTGTTGGATTGATCTTATGTTGATGCTGGTAATCAACAAGTTATGGCATATTTTGGCCTGAGTTAAAATCTGTAATTATTGTCACTGTTCAAATGGATTAGGCTGTATGACCGAGCATTATGATGTTCTACAATTTTTGTACAAAGGCCTTTCACACTGTCCGTGATTGACTGTTGATTATCCAAACACCTATATAAATCTGTAATTTTGATTAGTTTTTGCTTCTTTGACTGGAATATGATGACTTATCCATTAACTACCCAGAAGTGTGAGTGATGAATATTTGTTTTGGAGATGATGGCTTCAGTATGTTCTTATTTATTAATGTTCAATAATTTGGTGATTAATTATGCGGTAGAAATTTCTGTGCACTCCGTTTTGTGAGTTTCGGTGGGGTGGCCAAAGTGGGGTCATCTTTCTCCTGATCCTTGATCGGAAATCAATGTTGTGCATCTTCTTCATCTGGCCTGCAAGCTGGGCTTATCTGTTACATCTTTCTCAATATCTACATGCATTATCCTTTAATGCAGTGAAATTTTATATTGTACTTGATATGTGTTTTTGTTGTTTGTATATCATGTAACATCTTGATTTCTTTATTGGTATCCTGTTGTATCCTTAAAGCTATAATATGTATCTCAAGGTTGGCTAGAATTTGTTTAACAAGTTTTTCACTCTTCTCTTTCCTCTGCGGTCATGGCAGGTTTGGCACCCGAAGGATCCCAATTTGATGTTCATCAATATGATCAGAAAATGACCGAGTTATAAGTTTCTTAGTTTGTTGACCTCCGACTTTCCTCGTCACATGTTTTTCCCATTTAAGATAAAAATGTTAGGAAAAAGAAGAAGGAGAAAAGATATTTTTCAATTTACAATTTGGCGATATGTCACAGACTCCAAACGGATGGAGATGAATTTTTCACTTCTTATGACGAAGTTTATGACAGTTTTGATGCAATGGGACTTCAGGAGAATCTTCTAAGGGGTATCTATGCATATGGTATGTAGTAATTTGGAATTAGAAATTTCTTTTGGAATTATAGCCTGATGTTTGTTTAGACTTATGTTTTATTTTTTTCTAAGTTATGCTGAATCCAGATTCTTTCTTCCAAACATTTTCTAGGGGTTTGAGAAGCCCTCTGCGATTCAGCAAAGAGGAATTGTTCCCTTCTGCAAAGGTCTTGATGTAATACAGCAGGCACAGTCTGGAACTGGGAAGACAGCAACTTTCTGCTCCGGAATTTTGCAGCAGCTTGACTATGGTATAGTCCAATGCCAGGCTCTGGTTTTAGCACCCACTAGGGAGTTGGCTCAACAGATTGAGAAGGTGATGCGGGCGCTGGGTGATTACCTCGGTGTGAAGGTACATGCTTGTGTAGGTGGGACAAGTGTACAAGAGGATCAGCGCATTCTCCAAAGTGGTGTTCATGTTGTTGTTGGTACTTCCGGACGTGTCTTTGATATGTTGAGAAGGTAATCACTTCGTCCCGATTATATTAAGATGTTTGTCTTGGATGAGGCTGATGAAATGCTTTGGAATGGTTTTAAGGATCAGGTTTGTTATCTATGTAACAATTATTTTGAGTTTTGCAATCTTTGGTTTTTGATATTTTTTTCTCATATAATGTTGTCATGTCTGTCAGATATACGACATCTTCCAGCTTCTTCCAGGAATGATTCAGGCTGGGGTATTTTCTGCTACAATGCCGCCCGAAGCCCTTGAGATAACTCGGAAGTTCATGAATAAACCTGTCAGAATTTTGGTTAAGCGTGATGAGCTAACCCCGGAGGGTATCAAGCAGTTTTATGTGAATGTTGAGAACGAAGAATGGAAACTCGAAACACTCTGCATCTCTACAAGACCCCAGCCATTACCCAAAGCGTCATTTTCGTGAATACAAGGCACAAGGTTGACTGGCTAACCGACACGATGCGAAGTCGAGACTACACAGTTTCTGCCACCCATGGAGACATGGACCAGAATACTCGTGATGTCATCATGCGTGAATTCCGTTCTGGTTCTTCTCGTGTTCTCATCACTACTGATCTCTTGGCCCGTGGTATTGACGTGCAGCAATCCTCTCTTGTCATAAACTATGATCTGCCCACACAACCAGAGAACTACCTCCACCGAATCGGATGAAGTGGAAGGTTTGGAAGAAAAGGTGTGTCCATTAACTTTGTGATTCTAGACGATGAGAGATTGCTGTTTGATATCCAGAAGTTCTACAATGTAATCTTTGAGGAGTTGCCATCGAATGTCGCCGACCTCCTTTGATGAGATTACATTTTCGAAGATAATCGAGGCCAGTGTTTTTACTGTTTTTCAAGTCTGATTAAACGTTCTCCTTTTCTTCTTTGTTTACTTTTTTGTTTTCCTATTTAGCTTTATAAGTTAAATGTTCTTGAACATATTTTCCCATTTAATTACGTGTTTTGCACAATTGCTCCATAAAAGATTATCTACTTTTCTTCACTGTTCTACTGTTGATTTATGCTATGTTTTAGCTTGAATCTTTTAGTAGATATGGAATTGTCCATCAATGAGATTCGAATATATTTTGAATGTCATGATCCGGAAAGAAATGTTTTTCTGATAGAAAACGACTAGGCGAAGATTTTAGCCAAGACCATGGTCTGTTATGGATCGATTCCTGGCCTTGCCTCACGTGGTGACTTTGGAAGACGAGGTGATGTTGGAGGAGACCGATTTCACCACATTGAACCTTACGATGCGACGGAGAAGACCAACTTCACCACATCCAAGTTTAGTGGTACTGCTGAACAAGATCGTGATCCTCTTCTTTACAAGAGACAATGTAATGAAGACAGCTAAACTCTTGGCAAAGCTTGTGGATGATAGGAGGTTGAAAGGGGCATATGGCCCGGTGTTCTAGTGGACAAGCCACTGAAGATGGGGTTCAATATCTATGGAAAAGCTAAAAGATGGTAAATTTGTTTATGAAAGATTGTTACAACGATCGTGGTTTAGGCTGACAAAATGAAAACAATTGGTGTTGTGGGGCACCCTGAGGGCGAAAATCAGAGGACTCGATCTCTGCCAATCCTTTTGAGCGAAACTAGCATGGGGGATAATTTATGGTAGAGAACACGTTGACATAAGGATGTTTAATACAACATGATCTCCCTGTCTCTCTGAATCTCCATTTATGAGAGAAAATACCACCTTATAACATGAAAAGCTTCCTTCGAGTGTGGACCATCTATTGGGTCTCATGAAAGCTTCCTTCTTTATGGGTTGTGCCCAAGGCTTCAGCAAATGGTTTTTTGGCCCAATATCCCATGTGGATAAATTATTTGACCCAATAAACCATTTGGAATCTACGACATTTGCTACAGTAAAAGATAAACTTGTCACGTTGAAGTGACGAATTTGCTTGAAAATATATTTTTAATGAACTCATATATGTGGATCTCATGTGGACCAATATTTTAATATTTTTAATTGGACTCATCACGTCGAGGTGACAAGTAGAGAATTTAATTTTTTTATATTAATTACATAATTTAAAGAATGTTTTTTATTTTAAAAAAAGTAAACTCGTCACGTTGAGGTGACGAGTTTGCCTTGAATTTTAAAAAAGCTAGTTGTTTGTAGCTGTTGCATAACGGGCTTTTGCAACAATCATATTACAACAGTCAACAAGGAACTCATTACCTCAAGGTATCAAGTTTCTATGAGATTTTTGAAAAAACTAGTTGTTTATGACCGTTGAGGTTGGGGTTATAAATGGGGGTTTGAGATTTAGGTTTTTTATTGTGTTTTGTTAAGAAAAAAATTCTAATATTTTGAAATTTTCCGAAAAATGTCTACATGTGATGAAATGCTACACCTTGGGCTATCCATACTTATTCGCTCGAGCTTGGTGTGAAAGAAGAACATATTGTTCTTCAACGAGAAATGACTCTTAGAGATCCACATCAACGGATTATTATATATTTGCAATAATTTGGGCTATATCCAACAATATTTTTGGGTGGTTTTAAGGTGAACCCGACATTAATTACAACTCTAATTGAATGTTTGAGGCCAAAGACACATAATTTCCATTTTTCGAGTGGTGAAGTGGCAATCACGTTGGAAGATGTCAATTACCGACTCGATATTTTGGTTAATGGTGCGGTGTTAGTGAGACACAATAGTTTCGGCTAATTTGAAATTGTTCACCAAGTTTTGGGAAAGATGTCACCATCAGAGGTCTTAGAGGGGTATCAGATACGTATCACTTGGTTGGAGTTTGAATTTCATGTGACTAACGACTCTACCGAGGCTAAGGTGTTTTTTTAATATTTATTTTTAATTAATATTTTTTAAAATTATATTTGAGTTAACGTGATGAGTTTCAACGATTAATTTTTTTTAAAAGTTCAAAAGCTACTCGTTGCACAACAAATATATTTTTTTAAATTCAAGGAAAACTCGTCTCCGCAACGTGACGAGATTTGTAAGATTTTTTTATAAATTAAATTAATTAGTAAATATAAAAATTAAATTATCAATAGACTCGTCACCTCAACGTCAAGAGTCCCGATAAAAATTTTAAAATATTAACCCACTTGAAGCCCAAAACTTGAGACTAATAAAAAATATTTTCAAGTAAACTCGTCACCTCGAAGTGATGAGTTTACCCTTTACTGTAACAAATATCGTAGATTCCAAATTAAAATCTTTGTTAATATATTGGGACAAATAATTTACCTGCCTGGATATAAGGTAAAATCCCTCCACAAATGCCCCATTGTTTCCTCTTCCCATGGGAGAGGTTTGGGTTTAAATTACTGTATAGGTATTGGGGTTTTTTTTAATAGACTCCAGTAATCCAAAAAATTAAAGAATATTCTTAGAGAATTCGAAATGATTCGTCTACTTTTCCACCATAAAACATCTTTTGCTGCAACACTCGAAAGTTCAGGGGAGTTGCTTGTTTTTCATTCAAGCTTGATATATGGTTGTGAAATGATATTCACAATTTGTTGAAATCTCTTTAATTGAATAAACTAACTTACAGCATAGTTGGCACCAGTGTTGGTCTTCTAGTAAGCAAGAGTTATCGTCCCAAACCAATCTCTTACTTTTGTGTCAGTTTGAAGATTGTTTTAACATTTTAAAGTGGAGTGGATTGCCCGTTGAAGTATTAGATGAAGGAGAAGGCAGTTCAAACCCCCCCCCCCCCCCGCCCCCCCGCCCCGCAAAAAAAATTGCAGATGATGATCCTAAAATCACAGTGATCCTGAACTTTCATCTTTCAAATGTCAACTCCACTTCAATATCCAACCGCACTTAGGACCAGATTCTGGCAGTATGTTACATAGTCCATTCTGGAGATCGAAAGTGTATATCTATACTTCCAAACAACACAATTAAAATTTCGCTCGGTCCATCCACTACATGCTCAGCTTTGGCGATAATGGTAATCCAAAAGTTACTCAGACAACCTGGATGAGGCACTAGAGGAAAAAATCAGCACCAGTGTGGCAGTGTCAACAACCACCTTAGAGCCAGTAGCCAACAAGTAGATATTTTCCCTATTAAAACATCTGCACCCACATCAACCACCTGCACATCACTGTTCCATGTTCCATTGTCCATTACCTATCTTGGAGATGGATTTTGACTGATAAAAAAAAGGATGACCAGATTATCAAGCTATATATATCAGTATCCACTCTAAAGGGTTTCATTTATTGTTCTCAAACTAACTCAAATGGTATACCTTTTTCAGGTTGCCTATGCCTCTCTAATGCCCTTTCCTCAAACCCTAGCTTTCTCCTGGTTTCCCAATAGCAGTTGATGAACAGGAAGACAAAGCCTCAAGTATCCCAGCAACTCCAAAAGGTTATAGCTTAGTATTAGATTAATTCATATATAGCTCAATCAACTTCATCAATATTACGAAAAGTAGCAATTCAAGAAAGTGGAGTAATTTGTAAAACATTTTCAGTCAAGAGATGAATGATTTCATCTCAAGTTCGCTCAAGGAATACAAAAACCTAAGGCAAAGACCTACCTTAGATAACATGGAAGATGGAAATGATACGTTTAAATTCTTTGAAGATGTTGAGAAGGAAGAAAGCAAAAAACAACTGCGAATGCAAAGACCATTAAACAAACACAAATGAACAACGTTAAGAAAGATATCTGCATTTGTGGAAGCTTGTTTGACACCCCTTGATAAATGATATTTCACTGGCTTGCTTATTCATCTATGAAAACAAATGCCCGCGGTCGAGTGGGAAGTACACCAGACATCAAAACTTTGTGCTATATATTGGATAAAAAATTTTATATACAAGACAAACAATCAAGAAAAGGGATTATCTTAAAATTACAAAAACCAAACCAAAGCACATATCCATTCTAATAGAATGACAATCATCACACAATAGCATCTTGAGCTTAAACAATCCAAGAACTCTCAAAATGAATACAATGTTACCAACTTAAAACACTGTTTTGACACATTACTGGGAATCCACCAGATTGAAGCACTAAACAAAAATATGGCATATTGGATTACTGCTAGAGTTCAAGTACCAGCGTTAGGCAAAGCAGCCATAAATGAATTGTATGAAGATTCCAAGTCAAAGTGTAGCTGCCTGGCTTGCTGCTCTGTTAACTCATCTGCAGCCCCCATCTTAGACAACCTTGAGATCCATTCCTTCATCTTTATCTTCCCCTCAAAATCAGGTGGCAAAATACCAAGCTTATTGAGTGATGCGAAGAGGTCAGACAACAAAGGATACACTTGATCAACTGCCACCATATTGAGTTTCAATGAATCCATGGCAGTAATAAAATTCTGCACACATTCGGCCACAATAGCAGCAGAAGTAGTTGCAGAGGCAGCTGCCGCAGGACAATGCTCCACAGTGGCAGGCACACCGGAAGTCACTAGACGATTTATAGCAGATGGGCAGTCCATTTTATATGTATCAGCGAAGCGCTCAATGCTGGGGACGTTATCTTTGAGAGTAGAGGCCAAGGTTTTGAAATGGGCAATAAGCTTTTGGCACTCAGTCTCATATTCAGATAATGAAATAATATCCCTCACATAAGCCTTCTCGAGTTTCTCTGTTGCCTTGATAATGGCATACAGCTCTGCAAAGTTCTCATACATTTCTCTTTCGCGCTTGTCGTTCCATACCTTAACCTCCATGTAGGCAAGACTCGGTATGTTACTAATACTGAAAAAAAAGGTCAATTTGGGATCGAATGAAAAAGGGTTTCTGTGTTTGAGGTTTGGAGGGATGGAGAAGAGAACGGGACACGCGCGCAAAGAGAACTAAACTTTATTCACTGCAAAACAATTGAATCAGAAACTAATTATATTGCTATCCAATTTATCAGTAATAAACATTCTTTTTCCCCAGTATAACACCTAAATCCAACCAAAATCGAGCCCACCGAAGAAAAAGAAAAACATGGACTTTAACACATCTTCATCATTAAAAACGGAAAACATAAAAAACTTATTTAATTCTCATCTGCTTTCTATGCAAACAACAAAGGCGGTAAAAGAACATACGAAACGGATGATCAAGATAGAAAGAAAACGAAGAAACCCTTACCTTAATTCATCCCAAAACGATATAAAAGCCCCAAGGAAATTGATTCAAAGTTCTCACAGATGAAATTATACGAAAAGAAAAAAAATTGCTTTCTATAATAATAATAATAATAATAAGGGTAAAGTATACAAATGGTCACTAAAATTTTCAAATGCTTACATTTAGGTCCCTAAACTTTAAAAACATGAAATACAGTCACCAAACATTTAGTTCGTTTGCAATATGATCCCGACGTAACGGCCGTTTCACTATCGTTAGGATAAATTATATAAATGGTCACTGAACTTTTCAAGCTCTTGTATTTAGGCTCCCAACTTTTAAAACTTACAACACAATCATCAATTACATTCTAAACCCCAAATTCCAAAATACTTCAATTAAATTCTAAACCTCAAATTCTAAAATACTTCAATTACATGCCCAACCCCAAATTCATAATCCATTCTCAAAATCTACCATAACAAATTGAACTTGAAGCAACAACCCTAAACCCTCAAAACATAATCGTTTCAAAAAATTTAACTAACTATAAGTGAATAATAAGTTAAGGGACCAAAATGTAAGGGCCTGAAAAGTTCAATGACCATTTATATAATTTACAATAACGGAAGTGAAACGGCCGTTACGTCGGGGACCATATTGCAAACGAACTAAATGTTTGATGACTTTATTACAAATTTTTAAAGTTAGAAGACCTAAATGCAAGTATTTAAAAAGTTCAATGACCATTTGTATACTTTATCCTAATAATAATAATAATAATAATTTAGAGGTGTGGGGGAAGGTAGGAGATTGGAATGACTTGCGATGGAAATATACAAAGGTAATGAAACGCGGAATATATTAAAAATTAAATTATAAGATTAATCATTTTGGTGTAAGTTTCAGTAAAACAGTTTCATATAAGTTGAATTTGAAAAATATAATATTTAATTATTATTTTTATTTAACGGATATACAATTACTAAGATTAAATGTCTAAATATATAATGTTAAAAAGGTTAAACTACATCAATAATAATTAATATTTGAGTAAATCTTTATTTTTACTACTAAAATTTGAAAAATTACAAATTGATCAATAAAATACTAAATGAAACTAAAACTAAATGTTAAGTATGATTTCCGAAAAAATTGTTGGAATACTAAATATGTAATTTACCCAATTTTTTAGCCCTAGGCAAGTGCCCTGATTGCCTAGGCTCAACAACTAGAAATGCTTATCGAGCAAGTCAATCGCGAGTTGGACAGTGCTTAACTCATTCTCGTTAAAAATTTTATTGCTCGGCTCAACTCGTTACTCGTTAAGCTCATTAATTTTTTAGTCATTAAGCTCATTAAAATTTTGCTCAACTCTTACTCGTTAATTTTTTTTGCTAAACTCGTACTTGTTAAGCTCGTTACTCATCTTGTTGCTCGTTAAACTCACCAAAGTTTTTTTATCTTAGTTTTAACTATATGTAAAATCTACTAATACTATATAAAACTTAATATAAACATAAATTGATAAATTTAACAAAATAAATTATCAAAAGAGTGTATGAAACACATTGAAAGTCTAAACTCCAAAATAACAAGTTACAAATACATTAAAACAATAATTAGGATTTAATTTTTAGGTATTGTAAAATAATAATTATTAATTAATAATTTAGTATTTTTTATTAAAATTAATAGGTTAGTCATTTATCATTTGTTAGTAAATTAGTAATTTTTAATGAAATAATTTTTTAAGATAACTAATAAAACATTAACTAGCTGCTCTCGAATTTATTGAGTCGAGTTGAATTTTACTCAACTCAATTCGTTAAGGTCTCGAGTCGAATCTACCTAAATTGAGTTTTTATCGAGTTACTGTCACTTCAGATTTCCTGAGACCTCTTCCAGCTTACCAAGACAATAGAAATTAAGGTAATCAACTATAACTTCGCATTTCCTGAAAGACCTCTTTTAGCTTGCCAAGACAATTGAAATTAATGTAATCTACAAGTTTTAGCGGCTAATTATTACTTTTGAAACTTTAATGAACGTAAATTTAATCAAACATTAATAGTCATTTGTGTAGTTTAGCCTTTAAATTTTATATATTTACTGTGTTACGTCAGCAATTCATTAAAAGTTTAACGATAATTAATTATTATTGACCACATCTTAATTAAAAAAATGAAAATGGTCAAATATTACATTTTTAATGATTTAAAAGTTACTTTTGCCCCTCTAGTATATTAAATTTATCATTTTCGTCCATATGATTTTTTTCTGCATCAATTTAACTCTCAAAAGTCCATTTTGACCAACAAAACCATTAATCTTTTGCGTTAATCAATGCCAATAATTTTCAGATGAGTCAATATTATTGACTTCACTTGATGACGACGTGACATTTATAAAAAATAAATAATTAAATATTTACTAAATACAACGATTAGAAAAAACTTAAAAAATTTGCCCCAATCCCTTAATCTCACTGAAATAAATAATTAAATTTTTTGAATTTGTTTTAATTGTTGTGTTTAATAAATATTTTAATCTAATCTATTAATCCACAAACGCAGAAGACTTATAATTTTATTTGTTAAAACGATCAACGGACTTCAAGGGCTAGGATGAATACCATAAACAACTTCGAGTGCTAAATTGAGGCAAAAAATCATATGGGAAAAAAATGATAAATTGGGTCTACTGCAACGACAAAAGTAGTCCTTAAGCCTTGTTTAAATTTAGTGAAAAAAGTATACGTAAGGTCGAATACCTAATATTATATTTATTGAGACTCAACTTAAAATTAATGGTTTATTTTTTTTAGAGTCGCTACTAACTTTTTGAATAGGTAAGGTAGGATACCTAAAATTACCTTTCTTATCGAATCTCCGTATTATCAAAAATTCATGTTAAAGAGCTCGAGAGTCAATTATGTGTGGATAACGATAAACATCTTACATCGCCTTTTTGATACCAACACGGTTACAAATTGTCTTAATAATAAAAATTAAAGGTTATTAGCTATAATCTGTAAACATAAGGTAAAAAAAAGTCACAAGAAACACACATAAAAATTAGAATTAATACTAGAAATATGAATATACAAACCTTAAAAGGCCCAAATATGGAAAATAAAAAATAAATAAGATAGTTTAAATACTAAATAAAATAAAATAAATTCAAAAAAAACTTTTATTATATTGAAATAAAATGGAAAGAAAATAAAATCTAAAAATAAATTAATCGTACTAAAGAAAAACAAAAGGTTGAAACAAATTGGGGAAAAATAACATGATCGAAACAAATTTAAAATATAAATATAAATAAAATGGAAATAAATCCAAATTAATTGAGAAAATAAATGCATCAAATGAAATTAGACGTCAATGAAAGGGAAAAAAATAATAAATTAAAGTGGCAAGAGACAGGTTTTAAGTAAATTAAAAAAGTTAAATTGTAATTAAAATTGAGGTTACTAATTAAAGTAAATAAAATTTAAAAAATCAATTCTATATTAAAACAAACTCTCAAAAAGCTCTCTTCTTATCTACCGATGGTTTTCATCAAGAAACCTCAAGGAATGCTAGATTTAAGAAGATCTATTCGATAGCCTTTTCCTTGTTCATCTATTTTATCTCATTCGATAGATGAATTTTCAAATAAGACAAGGTCGAGGTAGACCGAAAAGCACAAAAATATAAGCAAAATAAAAAAAATAAAATAGAGAAATACCTTCAGCCAAAATTTATCTTTTATTACCTTTATTCTTCGAATTACGATGCTTTCTATTAATTAAAAAAATACAATGCTTTGTATAACTCCTCTCTATTTTTTTTGTTCTTTTATTGATGTTTAAGCTGACGAGTTGCGAAAGCTACAACTTTACCCTCCTATATTAACTCTCATCCAAGACCATTTAATGATGCATCACTGAAAACTATGAAATCCTTACCCGACTCTGGTTGAGTTACCACTAGAGCCTAAGTTAGGATGGTCTTTAACTGGTCGAAGCTCTTATGCCACTTCTCATCCCATATAAAGGGAACTCCTTTCTGAAGCAATTTGGTCAACGGGACAACTATAAGAAGCCTTGAATTAACTGACTATAATACTCCACTAGACCTAGGAAACTCTGCACCTCTGACACGTTCTTAGGTGGCTCTCACTTAATAATGGCCTGAATCTTTTGAGGGTTGACTCGGATTCCATCTGCTGACATGACATGACCTAGGAATTAAACCTATAGCATCCAAAACTTGCACTTACCAAATTTGGTATACAACTTTCGGTCTTGAAATGTCTGTAGGAGAATGCGGAGGTGTTGGTCATGTTCTTCATCTGATCGAGAGTACACTAGAATGTGGTCTATGAATACCACCATGAACCGATCTAGGTATAGGTGAAAGACTTGGTTCATCAGGTCCATGAATGTCTCTGGGGACGTTGGTGAGTCTAAATAACATTTCCAGTAACTCATAATGATAGTACATTGTCCTAAAATATGTTTTCGTTACATCGACATCCTTGACTTTTAATTGATAATAACCTAACCGCAAGTCGATTTTAGAGATCACACTTGCTCCCCTCAGCTAATCAAAAAGGTCATCTATCCTATGGAATGGATAACAATTCTTGATGGTTAGCTTGTTTAACTGCCTATAGTCGACGCACAACCTCATCGACATATACTTCTTCTTAAAAAAAGATCGGCGTTCCCCACAGTGATATGCTTGGTCGAATGAAGCCATTTTCTATCAAATTTTGAATTTAGGCCTTTAACTTCTTCAGTTCTGTTGGTGCCATGCGGTAGGGAGCATTGGACGCCGTAACTATACCCGACACTACCTCGATACCAAACTCTAATTCATGGTCAGGTGGCAAACCAGAAAATTCTTCTAGGAACACATCGAGGAAATCTCGCATTGCTCAAATATCCTCAAGTGTTGGAACTGAAATTCGGGTATAGATCACATGAGAAAAGAATGCCTCACATCCCTATTCGATCTTCGTTGATATTTTATATCTCACACGATCCTTAACTGGCCCGACTTGTCACTAGTCATTACCAACTTGGTACCATCATTAGCTTTGACCTTAAGTTACTTGGTTTTACACTTCAAACTGGCGTCATGCTCGGATAACCAATCCATACCTCGAATCATGTCAAACTCTCAAAAGGGTAACTTCATCAAGTTTTCTAAAAGGATTTGTCCCTAGATTTTTATCGGGCATCACCGATGAATCTTATTTACTAGGATACTAGACCCAGGGGGATCGACACTCAAACTCCTACCTCTAAGTTTTTTGTTGGGATTTCTATTTATTGGACTAAGTCAGAATAAATGTAGGAATGGGTGGAGCCGGCGTCTATCAATTTGGTAACTGGAATGAAAAATACTGTAAAGATACATGATATCATGTTTGTTACATCGCACTTCTCTCAGGCTCTCACTACATACTATCTAGAGGCTACCCTCGACTCTACTATACTGCACAAACGCAATGCTATAATCTCTCACTGGCCCTCATTCTCTCTACATAAATAGAATGGATCTCTGAGTTGATGATGGAGTTGCTCCGTGTACTCCCAGAAGGTCTCGAATAAAATGGTCCAAGGTTCCACAACTAAAGCAACCCCTCATACCTTGTTAGCATATCCCTAGATGCATTTTTTGGCATTGAGCGCAAATTGTATGAGCGAAGACTCTCACTCAATCACTGGCACTCATTTTGAAGATTAATATTAGGGTCTCCTCCTAGGCCTAAACCTACCCCTAAGATCCAAACTCTCACCAGCTCTCATCGATTATGGTATTGTGGTCTCCATAAACCTTGATTATCTCTAGACGTCTTAGCCAAACTCTACGATGACCTTGTTGGCTCAAAAGCTCTCCTAGATTATCCCACCACCTTGCTTGACTGTTGAGCCCTCTTACTTAGGAGCCTCTCGGTCTCCTTTTTCTAGCGGGAAAACTCAACGGAGACCCTGAGATGGTCGGCTGCAAGGTGTGATAAGATGTCAAGGTGAAGACCCTGTCGGAACCTCCGATAGTGGTGGTCCTCTATTGAAACCAACTTTAGAGCATATCTACTCAAACTTAAGAACTTTCGTTGATACTCTATTACTAATTGATCCCCCTAAGCTAAGTGTAGGAACTGCTCCCTCATATCATCAGTATGAGCATTTCCTATGTATTTTTGTTAGAACCTGGATAAGAACTGCTCCCACGATGGTCTCTCTGGATCCAATGCCATATGTATTGTCTCTTACCAATCTATAGCATCACCCTTGAGTAGGGTGGTGACGTACTCGAGCTTACCATCAGGGGTAAGGTGCAACTGTCGAAAAGTACGAAGGGTCTCCCTAAGCCACTAATCTGCTACTATGAGATTGTTGTCCCTTGAACTATGGAAGTGTATGATATCGTATCTATGGATCCTCTCTACTGGGGACTTATGGGCACTACGGTAGGCTGGGTTGGAGGTACTAGTGGGGAAGGTGGTGTCGCTGAGGCGTTGGGTATGGCTTTAACTATCTGCCTAAGGGATGAGGTAAGGTCGCTAAAGAAGGTCACCTCACTGACCCTCACATATATTAGTATGCCATACTAATATGTATCTGGGATGAACTCGTCACCAGTGTCGGCTACTAACGAGGCATTACTCTTGTCTCTACCGTCTTGACTATACGATGGGCCATTTGCCATGGGTTTTTATAAAATTAGAAATAAAAAGGTTATTATCATCATTTCAATCTTTAAAATACTCTTGACTCTCTAGAAATATGCACATACATAGACGCTAAATGATTCTAACCTACGGGTCCTAGGAATGATTAAACCTGACGCACTGATACGACTAAATGTAACACCCTAATTCAGTTCAACCCGAAGATCGATGGATCACAATATCACACGAGACCACTAAAGTGGATAACGTAGAAATATTCTCTTTTTTAAATCTACTGTAAAACATCATATAAAATTCATCTAAGGTAAAATAAAATAGAAATGTAATACTCATAGTTTAAAAAAATATGAGGGAGCTCCCAAATCATCCAAAATAAATACACCAAGTTTAAATCAAAATAGAGTTATGACTAAATACAAAAGGGGTCTACAATAGTACATGCCCTCTAATATAAATCAAGATGCACATCATACCTGGTCACGTAGAACTACTCGAGTACTTGAGTGTACATTAGAACTCAAATCTTGTCGGACAGAACAAAAGCCCTAATCATGCTTACTATGCGAAATAATACCAAATCATATATCATGCAACACATTGTTGAGGATAAACGAACAACATTTTAATAGCACCTAAACAATCGAAGCATTGCAAGATATACATTTTTAATTATATGGGGGTAATTTAGTAATTTCACATCATTAGGTAATTCAACCTAGAAATATTAAATTAAGTTTACCAATATTCATTATTAATCCTTAATTAGTGACATGGAAAATTCAAGATTAATCAAACATCAAATAGGAACCTAATTAAACATTTTTTTCTAGGGACTAAAACATAAACTTTTTAAAACATGAAAATAAACCAAAAATATGAAATTTAAGGTTTCATTATGAAATTATTATCATTATTGTGTTATAGAAACAATTTCAACAAAATCCAAGTTAAAACCGATATTTAATTGCAAAATCATGTTTTTGGACCTAACTCAATAGATTTTAAAGTTTAAGAACCATCTAATGACTTAGGGAACACTTTAGGTATTTAATGAATGCAATTTTACCAAATTGCATTGAGAAAACAATGAAGGTATCGATTCTTTTTCACGGGGTATTGATCATTTGCAAAATAGTGGGTTTAGGATCGATCCTTTAAGGGATGGATCGATCATTTGCCTGAAGGGATTGATCCTTTTGAGCAAATGATCGATCCTTTTTCTGGAAAAGGCAGAAATTGCATACTAACATGCATGATCATGCATCCAATTGGTCATGGAATCGATCCTAATGTCTATGAACTTGCTTGGACACCCTTAAACCACTAAAAACATGTCATAATACATATGTGGAATACTTCATAACATCATTTAACATAACATACAAGTATTTAGAATTCGAAGTCAAATTTTGCATATAAAGTCAAATTAAACACAAGTTACCTAACCATTTTGTTCATTATTGGTTGTTTCATGCATTTTAAGGGCCTAACGTGCTTAGGGGGTGTTTGTTTTTGCAGAGGTAAAAGATATGCAGTTTGCGGACCACATCTTCATGCATCTGCAACAGAAGAGGTGGACCAAAAGTCTGCAGTCTACAAGAAGAAGACTATTTGTTTTTTAACGTCTGCAGACTGCTAAAATAAACTGAAATATAAATAAACTGATTTTTAAACTATACTCAAATAACCATTTTTTCTATTAATTTTTTAAAAATTATAAAATGTCATTAAATTTAATGAATTATTACAAAATAGTCACTATAATGTTGTAATAAATTATAAAAGTTCGATAATATAATAATTATTTTATAGTATTTAGATAAATTGATTAATAATTTTATAATCTTTTAATAAATTTAATAAATATTTTATAATTTTTTAAACTTTATTAACGAAAATGATCATTTGTATATAACTCAACGATATCTAATATACTTTATTTGAAAAAATATATTAAATAAATATTATACGAATTTTATTATTATAAATTATTACATCAATGGACTATTAGATTTTGTTTTTAATATTATATATCATTTTAAAAATTATTATTAAATCAATCGATAATGAAATCAATTTGATTTTAATTCAATCTGTTTGTTTCAGTTTAAGTAATTGTTAAAAAAATTATATTTTAATTCTCAATTATTATCGATTCACAAATATATCAATACTTGATTTTATAATATCATTTAAATCATCTTAATTTATTCGAGTAGTACAATCTGATTCTAGTAGCATCAAAATATATATATAATATATACTCCATATAATATACATCAATTAGTATTTTTCTATATAGAAAAAATATATTATTTGTTATTTATTTATTTATTCTGTATAGAGGGACTTTCGTACTTTACCAGAATTAAATGATAAGAATCAAATTTTTCAATAGTGTGAATATTTTTTATTAAAACATTTATTTTATCTTTTAATGCTAATAATTGTATGTCCCCGTGATTTTCTAAGTTTTTATATAAAAAAAAGTTTACTAAGTTTAATTGTATAATATTTTTTACTAAGTTTAATATATTTTTTCAAATAAAGTATATTAGATATCGTTGAGTTATATACAAATGATCATTTTCGTCAATAAAGTTTAAAAAATTATAAAATACTTATTAAATTTATTAAAAGATTATAAAATTATTAATAAATTTATCTAAATACTATAAAATAATTATTTTATTATCAAACTTTTATAATTTATTACAACATTATAGTGACTATTTTGTAATAATTCATTAAATGTAATGACATTTTATCATTTTTAAAAAATTAATAGCAAAAATAGTTCTTTGAAGAGGTTAGAAGAGCTTTGAAGACATAAGTCCACGTCTGCGCCAAGAAGAGGACGCACAGACGTTAGAAGAGCTTCTGTCTTCTAAAAAACAAATGGTCTGTGAAGCCCAATGTATGCGCGTGGTCTGCGCGGCGCAAACATAAGAGCTTTGAAGACCTTAAACAGTGAAAACAAATACCACCTTAATGTCATTTGTCTAAATGGTTAAAGCACTTATTTAAGGCATATAACAACATTTGATCACTTAAGGAATACTTGAACATATTGTGTAACATGTATTTTAACATCCATAATCATTATTTCACTACTTTCTCAAGAATCAAAGTTCAACATAGTCATTATAGCTCACTTATGCAATAGCAAGAGTCACAAGAACAAATCAACTTAAAGTTCAATTATGGATCCCATATTACCTCAAAATAAAACCAAGGTTCAAAATAACTTTACAAAACCTCCCTTGCTTTGATCACCACTAAACGCCTTGCCCCTCAAGCTATCAGATCAAAAAGTAAATATATGAAAACTATTAAACAACGAGTGTGAGCTATAAAGCTCAATGAATGACTAAACATTCAAATATGATGTACATGTCAAGGCAAAGAAAAAACATACCTAAATGCCATGAAGCCTTATTTGTTTTTAGCTCAATGATCATACCATAATGTCATGCTTCCATATTCACTTAATGCATCATAAATGCACTCAAAATCCATATTATAAATATACTTTACATTATCATATACCTTATAGAAAATCACATGCACACATGCACAATTACCTTTTCGGCAAAGTCACATACAACACATACATTGTTTCTATTTAAGATCAATGGCCTTTTGTTCATAACACAACTCACTTAGTGGATAAATGAATTCTACAACTATCTTTTATTTGTGGACTCACTTAGATCCAAAAACCATGTATTTCGGAGAAAAGCTCAACGTACCAACCTAACCCCGTAATCTTCTTGGAGCATATCTCAACGCACCAACATTATCCAGTATAATCCTTTGTTCACAAACATATAAAATACCATAGGGTACTATTTCCTAGGCATATATTTCATATCCAAAGGTCCTATTAAGAATAAATAACCATTTAATTCAAGTTCACAAGAGTGGTTGTTAAATGATGCATATATTATACACATATACACTTTCAAAATACACTTTGAAAAACTTATCGGAATTGGTTTTCATGATCAACCTTATATGGAAAACAAGTTGCTCACTCATCCATGGATAGTGAAATTGTTCCACTCATCCTTAACATATTCATATACATATACTTTCAAAATACACTTTCAAGACCAGCATGCATTACTTGTAACACATATTCAATACACATTCCAATAATCACATTTCATATCACATTCCATATCAATTGCCCATTTCCAATTCACATTCCATGAAGCACATTCCACTATGCATTAACTCATATTCAACGTGTCAGCTGGGACACTATTTGTACCCCTAAGTCTAAAGGAGGTTTAGGCCTTAAGGATATCAGAAACTGGAATAGAACGTGCATGATTCACCTTATCAAAAAAATCCTTGTTGAGGATGGTTCTTTATGGGTAGCATGGACTCATTGTTATATAATTAAGCATTCTAACTTCTGGTCCATGGATGAATCTCCTTCTTGCAGCTGGAGTCTCAGGAAAATCATGAAGATTCGAAGTGTCGCTCAACCTCTTCTAAATTCAGGAGTTTCCAGTCCTAAATATATTTGGGAGCAGATCCGACCGAAAAGAAACAGAGTTCACTGGCACAAACTCATTTGGTTCCCCCTCCACATACCGAAGCATAGTATCATTTTTTGGATGGTGGTTCTAGATTGTCTACCCACCAAAGAAAGGTTGCAAAGGTTTGGTCTTGTCACAAATGATCACTTTATTTTCTGCTCTGAAGGAAGCAAAACGAGAAATCACCTATTTGCAGAATGCAATGTAACTTCTTCAATTTGGAATAACATTCTACATCTTTTAGGCATTCGAAAACCTCATTTAACTTGGACCAATTTTCTGGTTTGGGCTACAACGAAATGGAAGGGTAAATCTCTAATTCATGTTATTCTCAAACTGTCTTGGTGTGCATTCCTTTACACCATTTGAGAGGAAAGGAACCAAAGGATATTCAGAGGCAAAAGCAGATCAGTGGATGAGATTATTGTTATTAAGCAGATTATAGGTTTACATTTAAGCAATAGAATTATCAATAGATTAGATAGCACTAATTTATTTCTTTGTAATCAATGGGGTATAGTATGATTTTTGATGTATAGGTTTCCCCTTGTTCTGTTTCACTTACTTAACTTTGTAGCATGTTTCTGCTCCCTTTTGGATATAAAAATTTTGCTTATAAAAAAAAATAACATTCTTTAATACTCATTCTTGCAAATATCACTTACTTCCAATACATCACAAATCATAATTCACATAATTATCTCAATCATATTGTTTCAATATATTCCTAACTCATAATAAACATACATTTATACACATGCTCATAATAATAATTCACTTCCAATGTTCCATGAATCATGTTATAACCTATATGCTCACTTTGATCACATACTTTTATATACACATCATGAATCCATATTATCAATTACCAACAACTAGTATACCTACTTTAGAACCTAATATTCAGAGTTTGCACATAGCTACATCTTTATTCAACTTTGAACACATTCATCATATGTGAATGGACAACCACTCACCTCAATGGTGCAACCACATGATTCAACCCCAAATGCTAACCAAATGATTATAAAAAATTGATGAACCATTTTTCCTCAATCATACACACATTAAGAACATTAGAAAACAAAAATGAAACATCAAAATCTCATCCAATAACATAGTTTTCTATTTCCACAACAGAGTGAAAAGACCAAAATTAATGGAAATATTATCGAAATGACTCTCTATGCCTCCAATCCAATCGACAATCCTTCTCCTCAATATGGAATGATCAAGAAAAACTAATATCAACAACAAAAATCATATAGAAATGTTATAATTGACATCAATTAACTCTAATTCCTTGATTTTTGAAAAACACATAAATCAAGCTTATTTTAAAGTATTTCTTATTCAAATCAAATGCAATTGAAAAACTATTTTATTGTGGTAATAATACCATCATAAACATCTTAATAAAAACTATTAAAACTTGAAAAGTGACAAAAAATAACATACTAAATATCCATAAATTAAGTTTAATTCATAAACATCTCTTTAAAGAATTGATTAATTACAATCATCAAATCATTAATCCTTAAAGCAAAAAAAAAAAAAAAGAACCAAGGAAAAGAGAAATACCTTGATGGAAAAAAAATTGAAAATATAAAGAGATCAACAATGACAACTCCAAGAAACAAAGGAGAAAATGGCAAGAAGAAAAGAAATTGAATCAACCTTGATTAAAGAGAGAAAATCAAAATGAAAGGAATAAGAATCAATCAACAAAGGAACACGAAGTGAAGAAAAAGAATTTTTGGCCATGAGATCTTTTTGCGAGAATTTAGGAGAGAATTAATAAAGTGTTTGGATGAGAGAATGAAGAAAATAGTTAATAAAAATTAGGAATGAAAATGAGAAATAACTAAGATAATGAATCTGGATAAAAAAATTGAGAAAAAGGAGATTGTTGAACTATGTTTTGATATAACAATTTAAGGCAAAATGGTTTTTGGACTTGAATTGAATTTACAAAATGTTTTTGGACTTAATTAAATTTATTCAAAGTTTTAAAAGGTTTCAAAAATAATTCAAAATCCATTAGAATTCGAATTTGAGCAAATATGCTATAGGGTACCGATACCCCCTGCAGGGGTAACCATACCCCATGAAGGCTCAAATTCCAGATTGCTCAGAGGGTATCTATACCCCCAGGGGTATCCATACCCCGGGTATCAATACCTCACCCAGGAGTATCTATACCCCCTGGATGCAACGACTAGTTTAATTTGAATTTTATGAAGTAGTACCGATACCCTATAAAGGGGTACCGATACCCCATATCGTAAGTAGCCTTTTTGAGCAGAAAAATCATCCCCAAACGGATCCAAAACATCCCCAACGACTATATACGACTTTAAACTCATTCCAAGCTATAAATACAAGCTAAGGACACTTGAAGAAGCAAGAGAACAACTATCCAAGCAATCAAACACAAGAGAAGAGTTTTTCATTCCTATTTCATCTTTCTCTTGTAAATATTTTGTTCTTATGAGCTCAATCTTGTAAACACCTACCTTAGAGAGGTTTTCTTGTTTACATCTTTTATCCTTTTGTAAAGGGGAAAGGTTCTAGCTTATCCCTTGTAAAAGCTAGGGAAAGGTTCTAGTTTAGCCCGGAAAAACTAGGGAGTTGTAAGGTTATCTCTTTGTCCTCAAAAGAAAGAACAAATTAGTGAATTTGTTGGAAAATCCTTGGTGAGGAGCTAAGGTAGTGGACGTAGACTTTGGTTGAGAAAGTCAAACCACTATAAATCACTGTGCAATTTTCTATCTTTCAATCTTCTTACTCTTTAAACACAAAAACCATTCCGACCCCTCTTTGCAAACCGTTTCGACCCCCCTTTGCAAACCGTTCCGATTGTCAATTCAAGCTTCCAAAATCCTAACAATTGGTATCAGAGCCTAACTCGTTAAGAAGGTTTAACCACCTTGAGACAATCCTCGAAGAAGCTCTACCAATTCTCGACACAACCGAGAAGATGGCTTCCACTTCCGGCTCGTTCCACATGGAAGACTCCCTACCAACCGACAAGCCTCCATACTTCAATGGAGTGAGCTATCGTCATTGGAAGAAATTAATGAAGTTATTTATCCAAGCCAATGATCTTGATGCATGGGAGATGATCGAAGAGTGGGTACTCTTCTTCAAAAAAGAAGGAGAAGAAGTGGAGTGACCTAGAACGGAAGAAATCTCAACAAAATGCCAAGGCCATGCACATATTATTTTTTACATTTGGTATAAATATCTATGAAGGAGTTTCTTCTCGTTCAAATGCCAAGGAGCTTTGAAATAAGCTCGAGGAAATCCATGGAAACAAGAAAGAAGAACCAACAAAGGTGGTGTCTTTAATGGCTCTTGAAGAGCCGAGGTATCTTTTAGCTCAAATGAATTAAATTCTTATTCTTTTGATGAGTTACAAGATGCTTATAAGAAGTTGTATTTGGGATTTGAGACCTTGAATTCCAAATATAAGAAAATGTTTTCAAAATTTAAAATCGAAAACGATTTTCTCTTGAAAACAAAAATAGATTTTGAAAGCCAAAATGAAATTTTGAAAAAGGATTTAGAGCTTTCAAAAATAAAAATTGAAAGTTTTGTAAAAGAAAATCTTGATTTAAAAGTTAAGCTTGAATGCTTAACAAAAGAAAAAGAAATCATTTTAAATAATTCATTTAGTTCAATAATGACAATATACTGACATTGTCATTATCATGGTCATAAGGAACATACTTGTCCTTTGAACAAAGGAAAATGTTTTAAAATTAGATAAGTATGAGTTCCAAAAGGAACAAGGGGCATTGAAACTAACGTCCAAGGATCCAAAGTAATTTGGATACCAAAATCTACTTAAATGTCTCTTGTAGGTGTGTGGGAGCAATGGTGATGAAAATGATGATATTCAAGATGAACTAGCCACATATGAAAAAGGAATGGGTAACCTCTAAGCTTAATACTTTTAATTTTGGTTATTTGGTTGCTCATTTGATTTTAAGCATGCATGAGTTTTGGTTTTAAATGATTATGCATCATTGTTTTAATCTCATGTATGTTGAAAAGATGATTATGATGAACATTTTAAAGATATATTAATTCTTTTTTAATTTTTAGTTCATCATAATAAAATTTTGGTCAAATTGGTTTTAAATGCAAATGATATCTCTCTAACAATTGATATCAACCTTTCAAATACTTTGATTTTACAAATTTTAAATTTTTGACCTAAATTTGAATGTTTATGCATGTGGATTAAATGAAAATGATATCTCTCTAACAATTGATATCAAAATTTTTCAAATGCATAACATTTTTAGAAAACTTTATGCATATACTCTTAATTTTAACAATCAACATCAAATTTCAGCAATTGGTATTGCATAAAGTATGGATACATTGAATTTCATGTACTACTAACATATGTGTTATTCTTTGTTGAAATTCAATTTTGTTTAAGTGTCATGTTCCTAAAAGCTTAATTTTGTTTAAAATGCATTTATTGAGGGGGAGCTTTGATTTTTTCGTTCTTTGTGTTATTCTTTCGTTCTTTGTCACTCTTCTTCTTCTCCTTCTTCTTTGGAGAAGAGTAGCCATTCTCGATTATCTCCCATGCATCAAGATCATTGGATTGGATGAATACCTTCATTAATTTCTTCCAATGAAGATAGTTGACTCCATTGAAGTATGGAGGCTTGTCCGTTGGTAGGGAGTCTTCCATGTGGAACGAGCCAGAGGTGGAAGCCATCTTCTCGGTTGTGTTGGGAATTGGTAGAGCTTCTTCTAGGACCGTCTCAAGGTGGTTAAACCTTCTTAACGAGTAAGGCTCTGATACCAATTGTTGGGATTTTCGGAAGCTCGAATCGACAATCGGAACAGTTTGTAAAGAGGGGTCGGAACGGTTTTGTGTTTAGGGAGTAAGGAGATTGAAAGATAGAGAATTGCACAGCGATTTATAGTGGTTCGACTTTCTCAACCAAAGTCTACGTCCACTACCTTAGCTCCTCACCAAGGATTTTCCAACAAATTCACTAATTTGTTCTTTCTTTTGAGGACAAAAAGATAACCTTACAACTCCCTAGTTTTTCCGGGCTAAACTAGAACCTTTCCCTAGCTTTTACACGGGCTAAGCTAGAACCTTTCCATTTACAAAAGGATAAAATAAGTAAACAAGAAAACCTCTCTAAGGTAGGTGTTTACAAGATTGAGCTCTCAAGAACAAAATATTTACAAGAGAAAGATGAAATAAGAATGAAAAACTCTTCTCTTGTGTTTGATTGCTTGGATAGTTGTTCTCTTACTTCTTCAAGTGTCCTCAACTTGTATTTATAGCTTGTAATGTGTTTGATGTTGTATATAGCCGTTGGGGATGTTTTGGAGTCGTTTGGGGATGATTTTTCTACTCAAAAAGGCTGACCATAACATGATGCATCGATGCATGATCAAGGTGCATCGATACCCCTTCATTAAATTCAAATAAACTAGCCGTTGCAGCCTTGATGCATGGATGCATGGCATGATGCATCGATGCATGGATGCATGGAAAGGATGCATCGATGCACTAATTGCATTCGATGTTTGGATGCATGGATGCATTGCCTGATGCATCGATGCATTAGTGCAGATGCATCGATGCACTGCAGGGATGCATGGATGCACTGCAAGGATGCATGGATGCACTTTGACACCCTTTAGCATTTTTGCTCAAATCCGAATTTAATAGACTTTGAATTATTTTTGAAACCTTTTGAAAACTTTGAATAAATTCAATTCAAATCCAAAAACATTTTGCAAATTCAATTCAAGTCCAAAAACATTTTTGCCTTAAATTGTTATATCAAAACATAGTTCAACAGTTACCTTTGCTTCCCCCATATCATTGAGCCACTGAAGTTTGCAAGGATGAGGATGCTTGGAAGTCTTTAGACCAGACTTTTCCACAATGTGAGTACTTGCTACGTTTGTACATCTTCCTCCATCAATGATCACCACACAAACTTTATCTCCCATGTGACATTTTGTATGGAAAATATTCTCTCTTTGTTCATCTTCTTGACTTTGAATGTTCAAAGTCCTTTTAACTATAAAGATGTTGGATGGAAGAGACATGTTAGAAAATAATAAAAAAAGGAAATGTGTATAGGTTCTTACCCATAATGCTCTCACAGAGCCTCATGAGTTCACTCCAAGGAAACTTGAATGTCACTCAATCCACTCGTGTTTGCACTCTAGGACTTCAAGACTTTTACTAGTCCTCTTCTGATCTCACACGCTCAAGCCTTTTTCCTCTCAATCTCTTTATCTCAAGTTCTAAGTAACTTTACTCAAAACTATACCGAATAAAGTTTACTTGTTGTGCGTCGGCTGCAAAAGGGTTAATAGGAATGGAAAACAAAATATAATGAAAGGGGCTTAGAAATACAAAGAAAAGAATAAAGGGGTTACTTACACAAAGTCACTTCACAACCCTTCTATCACCACAATCAATTTTAAAGGCTTACTTAAATGGCTTGGTGATGAGAATTGTTGTTGTGTGTTTTTCAGCTTTTCTTTTCTTTTTTTCTTTTTGTTTTCTTCTTTTGAGTGCTAGCAATTTTCTTTGCTGATTTTTTATTTCTTTCACTTGCACTTTTATTTTATTTTTGTTGTTGTTGTTGCACGTTGCTTCTTCCACCAAAGCTCTGAATACCACTTGATGTAAGGTACTCCTCCCTTTTAATTGATTATGGATCTAGGAAGGAAGCAAAACAACCTGCATAAGTAAATGGCTCAAATAGATGGTTTGGTGGTAGATGTAAAGTTGAAATGGTAGGCTATTTATGTTATGAGAAATGGTAGCGGAAGTATGTTGTTATGGCTATGGTATGGGTAATAAAACAATGGAAGGTTGGTGAGGATAGTATCTTAGAAATTAGCAAGGAAGAACGAGTACTATAGAGAGCAAAGACCGAACCTTACAAATTTTTTCTAAGGGGTGGTAACAAGGACTTGGACCCATTATCTATAGGGAGATAGGAACCAAAAGTATCAATGACAAAGGGGTTAACGCCACAAGTAATTAAATTACTTGATAAGTCGATAAACGTCACAAGGACTTGAGAAAAGAGAATAATCTCACTTATATTAAATGAAAGGTCCATGGACTAGCCTATTTATAGTTTTCAAAGGGTTTAGACCGAATAGATACATGATGGTTCGGCTAAGGTTGAAACCCATTTGAAAATACATGATTTTTTAATGAAAATACATGATTTTAATTAAAGTACATGCTTTTGGCCGAATGATAAGGTGTTGGTTCGGACCTAGATGTATTTTGAATGCATTTGGAAGTTACTTGGCACCAAAATGAAGATGAATGAGTCTTTGACCAAATAGAAAGAATCCCTTGGTGTTTTAGCGCCTATTTGATGTCACATGGAGTACACATGCTTGAATGATACACATGGCAGCCTACTTGAATGCATATGAGTCTTCTTGCAATGCTTTGGTGAGGTGCCACCATAGGATAATGTCTTGAAGTCTTTTGGCATCCTAGAGATGAACTAGCTTCAAGGTAAGTTAGGTGAGTGTCTTGGTAGCTAACTAGGTGAGT
Organism: Hibiscus syriacus; assembly: GCF_006381635.1. Classification (NCBI taxonomy): domain Eukaryota; kingdom Viridiplantae; phylum Streptophyta; class Magnoliopsida; order Malvales; family Malvaceae; genus Hibiscus; species Hibiscus syriacus. The sequence goes on along the minus strand of NW_024062800.1, from coordinate 5,717,810 downwards.
TATAGCTTGATGAAATCAAGCTAGTTAGCTTTGGTCTTCTTAGATCCTCAACTACTCCCCCAGCTAGTTCTAGCTACCTTTAGTCCACTTTTTAGTAATTTGGTCCAAAACTCTCCTCCAGCTAAGTTCAGCTACATGCTAGCTCCTCCAACTAAATTGAAGTTCCTTAAGTGATTAAATGAGCTTCCATAACATTCATGAGCTAGTGTGAGCTTTTATGCTTGTCCTATTAGCTAACCAAGCTACCATAATATGCTTTGCTTTGTGTTTCACCTATATGAATCAATAAACAAACAAATTAACCAATGTGTGAGCTCATTTAAGGTAAATTGTATGCTGTCATGAGGTGTTTGAGTGATACAAGCTATGAATGCATGTAATGAGCTAAGTACATAATGATATAACATATGTAAGCTAATGTATAATACCTAGGAGCTAAAATGAATGCATATGAGCTAACAAATGAATGAATAAGCATGTTGCCATTTCATGAATGTAATAAATCATGCTTAAATGGATGCAAGATTAATCTAACATACTTATAACATTGTGTATCAATCAGAAAGATGTGGGTATAAGTTGTATGCATGAATATCATATAACATGGTATTCATAATAAATGATAAATGGAAACATTTAATAATAATATCCTAAGAAATGATATGTAATCATAGCATATATTTGAATGATATGAAAGACATGATCAACTAAGCATATGATGGAAATAATAATATGATAATTTATACTAACATGTGAATGCATGCTTGTGATAGAATAAAATGTATAAATGATATAATATAATATAGGGTAATGAAGAACTCCCTTAGAAACAGTAGTGAAAAACGTCCATGGAATAATCAACTTATGGAGAATGTTGGGCATGATCATGCATGTATCACATACGAATAACTTTATGCTTTAGACTTGCTTGATCACACTAATGCCAAGCTCCTCACCTCCAAACTCGACTCTAATCTTTTGAAAAATGTTAACGAGTGTGATATTGTAAAGCATAGTAAATGACTAACATTCAAAGAAATTCACATAACCAAGATAAAGATCAATCTTATATGTTCATACTTGTTATTTACTCTACACATATAATTCAACATCTCATGCTTGAATGATCAGCTAATGTTTTCCGAATCACTTGATTACCAAATTAAACAATCAACGACCATATAAACAAACAAGCACAATTACCTTCCTTGGCAAATCAAACAATCACACAAATTTTTCCTTTTTAAGATCAATGACTTTTGTTCAAAAAACAACTCTGTCATTGGATAAACGGACTACATACAACTCCCGTTTTTCTTACAGAATCACATAGGTCCAAAACCATGAATTAAGGAGCAAACTCAACGCCAAACCTTACCCTGTATCTTCTCAGAGAAAAGCTCAACGTACCATCCGAACCTCGTATAATACCCAATCACACACTAATACAAAACACATATAATACTCTTTCCTAGGCATGCTTTCATATCCAAAGGTCTGATTAAGAACAATAGCCAATTAATCCAATTCACCAAGAGCAAATATCAATGATGCATATTTTTCACATATTGATTCAAAAAGATTTTGAAACACATTACGTATTATTGTAATGATCAACCTACATATTTGGACAGTGACAAAGTTCAGCTCATCCAATTCATATTCAGAATATATATAGATTTTAAACTATTTACAAAATCATATGCATATTTTGCAACACATCACATTCTCATTTCTGACACATGTGGCATCATATGTAAATCAACATAATTCATATTCCATCATCATAATTAATCAAATAAAACAATATATCAGAATTACAAATGCAACACTACATAAACCTCAACCTAGAATCATGTTCATTTCCTAAGAATGAGAGCCACTCAGTTTGTTGTTCGAAAATTGAAAACACTTCCAAACACTACCTCAACGTTCACCAAACTCAAAGCACCAAGTTTCCTCAACTAACAACACAATAAGAACATTGCAAAGCAAATTAACACATCAGAATGTAATATAAAACAAAGCAGAATCCTCTGTTTCTAAAATAGACCGCAAACGTTGAAGACATCAAAAACCTTACCAAAACGTCACTCTGGAAGCTCTAAACCGAAATGCACGAATCTCCACACTAAGAGCTGATAAACAACAACTATAATCAACATATAACTTAGCTAGAACCACACAAATTAACATCTACAAACCTAAATTCCAGATTCCCAAAATACCAAAAATTGACATTATTTTCAAGAAATCAATATCCAAATCATTTGCAATCAAAAATTGATTTAATATGATTATAATCACTACAAAAACAACTCAAGTTCATTAAGAAAACCTGAAAACCAATTCATTAAATCAACAATTCAATAGAAACATTAACTCTTAGTCACTTGCACTTGAAGCTTGAAAGAAAACCAAGGAAAAGACTATACCTTGATGGAAATATATTGAAATTGAGATCTTCAATGGAACTCCACTATGATCAAGCTTTAAAAACAATAAGAAAAGAGAAGAGAAACTTGAGAAGTAAAATCAAGATTGAGATGAGTGAATTTAGAAATCAAGAATAAAAAGAGAGAAAATTCATCAGCTTGTTTGAGAGAAAACGAGAGAAAATTGAGGAAGTTAAGAGAAGTTACTAAAATGTAAAATAAGAAGGAAATGAAAAGCTCATGAATAAAAAAAAGCAAATAAGGAAATGGAATTTTAGATTAAAATCAATCTAGATGGAAAAATGGTAAAAATAAAAAATTAAAACATTTTAATTTAGAAGGAAAAACTCTAAACATAAGCCTTGGTGTAATTACTTCATAGACTTTGGACATTGTGAAAATTTACAAAATGATCACCAAAATTATAATTTCCAATTCTTTCAATTCATTCACCAAATCATTTAATTAAACTTCCATAATTAAAATTAATCATATAAAAGCACTTAAAACCTTTCCAAAATATTTTTAAAACAAAAATATGAATTTTAGAAAATTTTCTTCCTTTTTATCAAAAATCCAGAAATTGACCCGAAACTGACCCAAACTACCAGACTCGACTTTAGGACGTTACAACTCTCTCCCCAAAAAGAATTTCATCCCCGAAATTACCTTAGCTAAACAACTGCAGAAATTGAGCTCTCATCAACTCTTCTGTCTCCCAAGTCGCCTCCTCAGTATTATGGTTACGCCATAACACTTTTACCAACGGAACGACCTTGTTCCGAAGAACTTTCACATCCCTAGCCAAAATCTTAACAGGTTCTTCCTCATTAGAAAGATCCTCATGAACCTCAACTTCATCAAACAAAATAACATGAGAAGGATTCGACCTATATTTATGCAACATCAACACATGAAACATGTCTTGAAAACGCTCAAGCTCAGGCGACAACCTCAAATAATACGCAACTGGCCCAATAGGCTCTAACACCTCAAACTATCCTATAAACCTTAGACTAAGATTTCCCTTACGTCCAAAACTTAACACCTTCTTCCAAGGTGAAACCTTAAGAAACACCAAGTCATCCACATCGTACTCAGCCTCTCGACGCTTCAAATCGACATATGATTTTTACCTATCAAAAGCATCCTTCAACCGATCCTTAATCAACTTAACTTTATCCTCAGTCTCTTGAATCAATTCTGGACCAACAACACATTTCTCACTCAACTCAGTCCACCACAAAGTAGTACGATACTTACGCCCATACAACGCCTCAAACAGAGCCATTTGAATACTAGCCTAAAAAATGTTATTATAAGAAAACTCTACCATTGGCAAATAACGCTCCCAAGAACCAACAAAAATCAATCACGCATGCCCAAAGTATATCCTCTAAAACCTTTATTACACGTTCAAACTGTCCATCTGTCTGCGGATAATAAGAAGTGCACAAACTAAGCTTTGAACCCAAAGCCTTATGCAAACTTCGCCAAAACCTCAACATAAACCACTGATCACGATTCGAAATAATCGAAAGAGAAACTCCATGCAACCGCACTATCTCAGCTATGAACATCTCAGTTAACCTCTGTAATGAACATCTAGTATGAACTGACAGAAAATACGTACACTTAGTAAACCGATCAACTATAACCCAAATTGAATCTCTTTTTGATGATGTTAATGAAAAAACCACCACAAAATCCATCGTAATACGTTTCCACTTCCACTTAGGAATACTAATCTGTTGTAACAAACTCGAAGGACACTAATGTTCAACTTTAACACGTTAACAAACCAAACATCGTCTGAAAAATTCAACATCAGTACACTTCAACCCAGGCCACCAAAACAACTCACACAAGTCCCAAAACATCTCTGTACTACCAGGTTGCATCGCAAACTATCCACTATGTGCCTTTACGAGAATCTCACACCTCAGACCCTCATCCCTCTGCACACACGTAACCTACCTCAAAAGCACAAAATACCCTCAGAGTTAAACGAGAAGTTACCCAAACACCATCACACACTAGCTGAAACTTTTCTTACGTAGACTTAACTTGTAAATCAGCTACTAACGCTCCACCCTCAGCCAAACTCAAAAGAGAAAACAAAGCACATAACTCATCCATCGACTTATGACTCAAGGCGTCTGCAACCATGTTAGCCTTACTTGGATGGTTGCCAATCACGCAGTCGTAGTATTTCAACAACTAAACCCAACGCTTTTACCTTAAATTGAACTACTTCTGAATGAGGAGGTATTTGAGACTCTTGTGATTAGTGTAAAGAATACACTTCTCACCAAACAATTAGTGTCACTAAATCTTCAATGCAATCACTACTGCGACCAACTCCAAATCATGCGTATGATAGTTACGCTCATGCGACTTCAACTGCTTCGACGCATAAGCAACTACATTTCCATCTTGCATCAGTATACACCTAAGACCCATAATTGACGCATCACTGTAAACTTTAAAATCCCTTCCTGACACCGATTGAACCAATACTGGAGCCTCTATCGAAGCTGACTTTAACAACTCAAAACTACTCTACCTTTCAATCATCCACTCAAACTAAACATCATTTTCAAACAACTTAGTTAACAGAGAATCTACCAACGAAATACCTTCAACAAACTGTCTATAGTACCCCGCTAACCCAAGAAAATTGTGAACCTTATCAACACTCCTAGGCGACTTCCACTCAAGTATTGCCTTAACCTTACTCGGATGAACCTGAATACCCACGAAAAAACAATATAACCAAGAAACGCCACTTCTTCTAACCAAAACTAGGACTTAGGAAACTTAGCATGCAACTTCTTTTCCCTCAATACTTGCAAAACAACTCGGAGATACGAATCATGATCCTCCTCAGAAGTTGAGTACACCAAGATATCATCAATGAATACCACTACAAAATGATCGAGACAAGGATGAAACAAATGGTTCATCAAATCCATAAAAGTAGCCGAAGCATTAGTTAAACCAAACTGCATCACCAAGAACTCGTAATGACCATAACGCGTCTGAAAAGTTGTCTTTACATCCTGTTCACTAACCATTAACTGATAGTACCCAGAATGCAAGTCGATATTCGAAAACACCTTGGCACCCCTAAACTAGTAAACCAAGTCATCAATCCTTGACAAAGGATATCGGTTCTCGATCACCAGCTTATTCAACTGACGATAATCAATGCACATTTGCATTGTATTATCCTTCTTCTTTACAAACAAAAATGGATAACCCTACGAAGAAACAGTCAGACAGATTAAACCTCGATCCAACAACTCTTGCAACTGCATTTTCAACTCCTTAGCTTCTATGCGATAAAGTGCAATAGACACACGGTTGAATCGATATAAGTCTCTAAACGAAACTCAACCTCACGTCCCGGTGGCAAACCCAAAAGCTCTTCTGGAAACATATTTGAAAAGTCCCGAACCATAAGAATATTCTATACACATAACTCCCGACCACCCAAATTAAGTACGTAAACCAAGTACACCTCATAGCCACAACCCAACATCCTACTTGTATCCAAAGCCGACACAACATTAGAAAGAAACTCCGGCCACTCACTCACAACCACTAACTCAATATCGCACGCCATCTTTAGAATTACCTAGGAAAACTCAAAATCTAAGTGTACACGATGCTCGCGTAACAAATATGTACCCATAATGATGTTAAAACCATGGAATGATAACTCCATCAAATCGGTTGGAAAAACCTCACCCTGAACAACCAAAGGACACCTACGATACACACGATCCACAAGTGCCCTCTCACCCAAAACTCCAGTTACAACCAAACCTACACTCTTAATACAAACAGGAACACTCAACTAACTAGCCAAAATACCAAGGATATAAGAGAGTGTAGAACCATAATTATCAAGGCAAGCAAAGGAAAACACTCTAGTAGAAAAGTATATGTGATCACTTCCGTCGGAACATGATTCTGAGGCTCACAAATTACATACACTCTAGCAGGTCCACTACTCTTAGCTGCCCCAATACGACCACGACCTCTACCACGAGCTTGACCTATCAAACCACCCGTACCAACTCGACCACCTCTTATGGAATGAACATTTCACCATCTCTAGAATCAGCTCTCCTCGGGCAATCTTGTAAGCGATGACCCTTATCGCCACAATGAAAACAAACTCTAGTAGGACGACAACACTCGTCCGAATGACTCTCACCACAAGACGAACAAAGTGCAAACTGTTACCAACCTCCAAATAATCCAACAACTCTACCAGACTGACCCTTATGAGAATCACGCTGATTTGATCCTCACCCCCTCTTAGTCGAACGACTTTGAAAATTAACGTCACTGAACCTCTTTTCAAAGAACTCCCCTAACTGGTCCACCCAAAGTACTAACGATATCCCTCGCCTGGTCTACCAGAATGTCAAACACCTCTGAAGACCCGATAACTAAGGAGGCACAAATCTCTTTCTTCAAACCATCTTTATCGCAAGCTCAGTTGACACAATCTCTCTGAAATACTCACTAATTCGAATAAACTCAGCCTCATACTCATATACCGATGAACGACCCTGAACCAAAACAAAAAACTCTTTCTTTCTCACGTCCATATACTGTGTTCCCAAAAACTTATACCTAAACACCTCTAGAAAGTACGACCACATCAGTCTATCCTCACTAGCAATCCTCCGAGTCATGACCCACCAACAATGAGCGTCACCCTGAAGTAAGGACATAATAAAACCCAGCCTCTTAGCGTCGGTACAACCCATATGATCCAAAACCCAAATAACACTTTTCAACCACTCCTATGCCACTGTTGGCTCAGTACGACGAACACCACTAAATGTTATGGCTCTAAAGCCCTCAGGCACTCTAGCGACAATCCTCTAGCAGTTGGTACCAGCATAGGAGTAGGTACTTCAATTGGAATAGCTCGACATTAGCTTCTAGAAGCGCCTCAGTCAACACATCCATGAGATAATTTAGTTGTGGAACTACTGTGGGTGTCTATTAGCAGCACGCTTGACCTCGGTCGCATTTGCCCTAGTAGTAGGAGAACTTGAACCTGAAGCCCCCAACATAGCATGACATTACGGTGTCGTTGCTCTAATGAGACATATACAAACTAACATCAGAGTGAGAAGTGCACCAGTGATCAAGGCAAGACCTGCAAAAACATTTCAAAACTATGTGGCAATTTGGTTCTCGTTTCCTACCCTATCCTACAATAGAATACACATCATTAATCAACACAATATTTGCATAACTTGGCTCTGATACTAAGAAATGTAACACCCCATACCTGATCAAGGAGTTCGATCAAGATATCTGAGTGTATATTAGGTTCCATCATGTTGGACAGATCAGGATCCACATTACCCATATTTCGCAGAAGCAAACAAATTAATTTTTTTAATATTCATCACACACATCATTCAATGTAGCTAACATGCAATTGAATCTCAATTAAACATGCAAACATGACATTTAAACGTTTAGGGGTATTTTGGTTATTTCACATCACATAATAAATCAAGAAGTCAAATCACTAAATTAAGGTTACCACATATTAAACATTGCCATAAGAAAGCATCAAGTAAAATTTTATACCAATCGGACATCAGATAATCACTTAATCGATCATACAAGATTAGGGACCTAATCATAAATATGCAAAACTGGTAGTCATATTTAGAAAGTTTAGGAATTTAGGGACCAAACCCATAATTTGCCCATTTTTAGTGAAAATTTTAAACACCATTCCCAATCAGTCTAGTTTGCCCCCAAAATTAACCCAAAATCCATCTCCCTGTTTGACCACCGTTCATCGTTCCGACGCCACCTATAGACTCATCGTCGAACAATGATCAAAACACGACCCCTAGCATGTTCTGAATCGGTGTCGTTCGCTATATATCACACCGGGAAATTTTATCGAAAACCCCCCGATTACCGCTCTTTTTCGACGTTTTCAACCGCCAATGGAGTTATCTCATCTCACCGCCTGTACCATTGGGTTCACCGTCACTGTACGCTCCAAACCCAGCCCGTGGGTCACCGTATCATCACCATTTCTTTGGTGATTGTCGTTGGGTAAGTCTGGTTTTATTTCGATCATTTGGTTGGGTTGATTTCCATTTTAAGTGAAATTGATGGTTGCAATTAATGTTGGATAAGCTAGGGAGTAATTGGCCGCCAACCAGCCATCTTATTACCGGCTCATGCGCCCTCACGTTCCGCCGGGTGCATGTGGGTCTTGTTCACGCTACAAGGAAGTATCTAGAACTGGTCAACCCGGTTCAACCGAACTGAGTCAACCTGCCTACCCGATCCGTCTTCTTGATCCAAACCGTTGACTTTGACCGGTATGACCGTTAACTTTGACCAAAAAAGTCATATTTTCTGAAAAGTCTTATTTTATGTTTTTCGACATCCTGAGTCCGAATATGCAGTCTGTTTTGCCAAATTCGTACCTTTCAAGTTGGTTTCTAAATTAAGTTCATATTCTAATGTAAACTTAGTTGCTTTGGAATCGAGGGATTATTGAACGTTGAATTCAAGTTCAATAGTGATCGAATGGAGTTTGAAAGGTCGATCAATATGGCATGGAAATTGATGTAATACTCTACTATTCGTTTTATGCTTTTCAGAACCCATTGGTAATTGGTACATGCATGAATAGAAATGATTGGCCCATTAGATGTAATTAATTATCATTTGACTCAAAAATAAATTGGATTAAGGATAAACCAATGTAAAAGCCTCAGACGACTCGAAAAAGAAATACATAGAATCATTGAGAATAAACCTCAATTCAATGATTTAATCACTAAATCAATAAACCTCAAAAAGCATAAATTCTAATTAATCTCGTTAAAGGTTAATGTTAAAAATATTTGGATATGAAATCATCGAAAAGAATACCATGGATAAATTACGAAAATACTTTTGTACTGAAAAAGGACCAAGACTTTCCCTAGTGGTGAAATTAACCTCTAGTGAGCAAATGAGCAAAGTAATCTGAGCTTTAATAGAATTGGAATACTTTCAAGCCTAATTTACCTGAAGTAATGCCACTGACGGAATTGAATAAAATTACGATAATACCCTTAAAGAGTATAACAAAATATGGATAACAATGATAATGGAGATGATATGAGAACTCAAACCTTGATTCACTAGAACCTTGGAATCATCAAATTAAATTTTGGATCTATATATGGATAAATGAACTAAGTAACCTCAATGACTGAGGATTATGTAAGTGATTTTGATAAGTATTGAAACTCTGATGAACTTACATGATATACCATCTCTATGGGTTATGAACTAAAAAATCAAGTACGTCAGCATTTCCTGATATCGTTGAAATGAGGAAATGAAATAAAGACCATTGGATTATATGTTCGTCTCCTTTAGATATATTCAGATATGATTCTGAAAGTGATAAATGGACAAGAATTTTTTGTATTAAAGAGTGAATACACTGGAAGGTAAACAAATTTACCGGTCAACATGAAATAGTTCTGGGAGTTGTTCAGCTTGAGTCAACTTGATAATCCGATAGATTGACACAAATCGTAAGTGCCCTGAATCTTCGCTTCTCCCTTATCAGCTCAAATCACTTAAATCCTCCAAGAATCTAATACCCAAAATGCTTCTGATTTTCCTGGATAATGGAAACACTCTGGTCATATTTGAAAACCCAACTAACTCAGATGCAAAGGATTCTGAATACCTTTTTGATTATTTAGTGCCTCCGAAAAATGTCCCAAAGCTATATGAGCCTGATAAATCACATTCTGAATAACTGATAATCCCGTCAATTAATGAACTCTTTTAATAGTGATTTTAATTTCCACCAATATATCGTTATACTGAATAACCGTATTTCACTACCCGATAAGATTATCAAATATATCGGAATAATTTTTGGAACCTCTAGTTTGTTCCCTGATCACATGGTTATTTTCTCTGATTTCTATTTTGATCCCTGGTCTGACTTTTGATATCTCTGTTTACTAAATGAAAATGTTTTATTTGGGGGTACTCTTGGATCTGGTATGAAGACTATGGCAGGTTTAGTCGTTGCAGTAATTCCTTGTATAGGTTCTACACCGACTGGTAATTCCTATCTCTGGCAGGTTCAGTCGCTATTGCTAACTCCTTTCATAGGTTCAGTACTGACTGGTAATTCCTTATGGACCTAAGGCGACCCTTGGGTAGGATCTAAGGCCCCGAGAATCATTCTTGGGTAGGCTCTCAGGCCCCATGGTCCTCCCTTAGGTTATGCAATTATGGGGAGTTGCATATGTCATTCGGTTGGAGGGACTACTATGCTTTTGAAAACATGTTTTAAATGGTTATTATTTTAAAAAATATGTATTTTTTCATTGGTTTTGTGGGAACAAACTATACACTCTATTCTGATATCCTGAAACAAAACATCCAAAATATTTTCCTCTGAAATAAAAGCTTAATGTCTTTTACTACCTGAGATATCACTGGGACCTCATCTCAGCATAAAAATATGTATATGTCAGAATCAATATGGAAACATATGCTTAAATGTTATATGCATGTTATGTAGCATCAATTGGTAGAACTGTATTACTGAGCTTTCCAAAGCTTACCCTGTTACTCAATATTTCAGGTTAAAAAGATTCAACCAGTGTAACTATCGACATAAGTAAGGGAGTTCCACCGGCGTTGCTTGCGAAGTACGGTGTATGTGTTTAGGGAGCATGTAGGTTGTATTTTGTTTTTTATATATGAGTCTGTAAATCTATTTTATTTCTTAATATTGGTAAATTTTTCTTTTGTATTTATAAATGATTTTATGACTTTACGTGTTTTAACAGAAATTTTAATTTTTCTATGATTTTTACGGTGGGTTGCTCCGCTGGCATTAATGTGATACCCTAGATCGGATCGGGTCACTGTATCGGTCTTAGGGGGTTACATTTAGTGGTATCAGAGTCTAAGTTGAGTCAAATATTTCTAAATATACCGGAGGGTCGAATGTCAAAAGATGTCTGGTCAGTACAAGCCCCAGACTATAACTGTACTTTTATAAGCTGGAACTCCAAGGCCGAGTATATATCTGAAACGAGCTAACCTAAATTTTCTATCCGTTAGGGCTCGTCCTATGCATAAAGGGATACAGTAACATTTTTCCAAATTATGTAAAGTGCCTCTCGAGTAATGTGAGAATTACTCATCCGAGAAATTTTGACCCCGACTTTAGAAATGAAAATGAATATGTTACCGCTTAGCCAAGGTCGAATTGATTCCACATGGATAATTTTGTTTAACTTCTTTTATTGGAATGGTGGTAAAATTTGATGAGAATGTATACTCAGCTGGTTAAGGGTTAGTAGAGGACTTGTATTTTGTACAAGCTACTGGAAGATATAGAAGAACTGATAAAAGCCTTATTTCTGCATTCCTGTGACTTGAATGAATTTTAAGGATGATATTCTTTTAAGGAGGGGAGAATTGTAACACCCCAATTTAGGGGTTAAATTATATGTTTCTGAAACTGATAGTCAGTTTTAGAAAGTGCAAGAATTTGGGGACCAAACCCATAATTTGCCTATTTTTCAATCAAAATTTTAAACCCTTTCCCCGATCAGTCTGATTTCCCCCAAAATAAACCACAAATCTATCTCCCCACCGACCCTCATTTGCCACCACATTTCATCACCGTTCGACCACCGTTTGTTTCTTTGACGCCACCTATAGACTCACCTGTCAAATGGTGATTAAAACCCAACCTCTAGCCCGTTCTGAATCGACGTCGTTCGTTGAATACCATGCCGGTGTTATCTCATATTATTGCCTACACCATTGGGTTCACTGTCGTTGTGCGCTCTAAACCCAGCTAGTGGGTCACTGTATCATTGTCGTTTCTTCAATCGATCGTCGTTAGGTAAGTTCGATTCTATTTTCGGTTATTTGGTTTGGTTGATTTTGGTTTTAAGTGAAATTGATGGTTACAATCGATGTTTGATAAGCTAGAGAGTAATCGGCCGCCGACCAGCCATCTTATTACCGGTTCACGCTTCCTCACGCGCCGTTGGGTGCGCGAGGGCTTGTCTACGCTCCAAGGAAGTCTCCAGAACCGGTCCAGCTGGTTTGGACCGACCCAAACCGATCAACTCGGTTTGAACCAAACTGATTCAACCCGCCTTCTCGACCCATCTGCTCGACCCGAACCGTTAATTTTGACCGGTCTGATCGTTGACTTTGACCAAAAGAGTCAAAATTTTTAAAAACCCATATTTTAGGTTTTTCGACATCCTGAGTCCGAATCCTAAGTCCGAATCTGTAGTCTGTTTTTCCAAATTCGCACCTGCTAAGCCGTTTTTCAATGTTTTATCTTCGGATTCAAGTTGGTTTCTAAATTAAGTTCAGTTTCTAACGTAAATTTGGTTGCTTTGGATTCGAGGGATTATTGAACATTGAATTCAAGTTCGAGAGTGATCGAATAGAGTTTAAAAGGTCGATCGATATGGCATGTAAATCGGGGTAATACTCTACTACCCTTTGTATGCTTTTCATAACCCCTTGGTAATTGGTACGTGCATGAATAGAAATGATTGGTCCATTAGATGTAATTAATTATCATTGGACTCTGATGTAAATCTGATTAGGGACAGAACAATGCAAAAACCTCAGACGACTCGAAAAAGAAATAGGTAGAATGATTAAGAATAAACCTCAATTTAATGATTTAATTAGTAAATCAATAAACCTCGGAACTGGTAAATTCTAATTAATCTCATTAAAGGTTAAATGTTGGAAATATTTGGATATGAAATTACCGAAAAAGAAAACCATGGATAAATTACAAAAATGCATTTGTACTGAAAAAAGACCTAGACTTCCCCTAGTGGTGAAATTAATCTCCAGTGAGCAAATGAGCAAAGTACTTTGAGCTTTAATAGAATTGGAATACTTTCAAGCCTAATTTACCCAAAGTAATGTCACTAACGGAATTGAATAAAATTATGATAATACCCTTAAAGAGTAAAACAAAATAAGGATGACTATGATAATGGAGATTACCTAAGAACTCATACCTTGATTCACTAAAACCTTGAAATCATTAAATTAAATTCTGGATCTATAATGGAATTATAGAATTACCCATAAAGTGTAAAATGACCAAAATGCCACTAAAGTGTAAAATAACCTAAAGTACCTCTAAACCCTGGAATAACTAATACTATCATCTCTGAAATGAACAAATCAACCTCAAATACCAATATGACCTTATTTTTATGACCAAATTGAATTGAAAGGAAGTACTATATGTACCCAAATTTTAAAAACGTCTGAATTGCTATGGAAAACTCCGAAGTGACCGGGATAGACTTTACTAATAAATGAACTAAGTAACCTCAATGACTGAGGTTTAAGTGAATGATTTGGATAAGTCTAGAAACTCTGATGAACTTACATGATGTACCATCTCTATGGGTTATGAACCACAAATCAAGTACGTCGACATTTCTTGATATCGTTGAAACGTGAAAATAAAGTAAAGACCATTGGATTATCTATTCGTCTCCTTAAGATATATTCAACTATGATTCGGAAAGCGATCAATGGATAAGAATTTTTGGTATTAAAGAGTGAATACCCTGGAAGGGTAACAAATTGATCGATCAACATGTATTAGTTATGGGAGTTGTTCAGCTTGAGTTAACTCGATATTCCGATAGATCGACATAAATTGTAAGTTCTCTGAATCTTCGTTTCTCCCTTATCAACTCAAATCACTTGAATCCTCCAAGAATCTAATACCCAAAATGCTTCTGATTTTCTTGAGTAATGTAATCACTCTGGTCATATATGAAAACACAAGTAACTTAGATGCAAAGGATTCTGAATACCTTTTTGATTATTTAGTGCCTCTGAGAAATGTCCTAAAACTATATGAGCCTAATAAATCACATTCTGAATAACTGATGATCCCGTCAGATAATGAACTCTTTCAATAGTGATTTTAATTTCCACCATTCTATCTGTATACTGAATATCTATGTTTCTCTGCCCGATAAGATTATCAAGTATTTACGAATGATATCTGGAACGTCTAGTGTGTTCCCTGGTCACATGGTTGTTTTCTCTGATTTCTGTTCTGATCTTCGCTTTGATTTTTGATATCTCTGTTTACTAACTAAAAATGTTTTATTTGAGTGTACTCTGGGAACTGGTATGAAGACTCTGGCAGGTTTAGTCGATGCGGTAATTCCTTGTATAGGTTCTACACCGACTGGTAATTCCTATCTCTGGCAGGATCAGTCGTTGTTGCTAATTCATTTTATAGGTTCATCACTGACTGGTAATTTCTTATGGACCTAAGGCGATCCTTGGGTAGGCTCTGAGGCCCCGAGAATCATTCTTGGGTAGGCTCTCAGGTCCCATGGTGCTCCCTTAGGTTATACAGTTATGGGGAACTGCATATGGCATTCGGTTGGAAGGACTACTATGGTTTTGAAAACTTGTATTAAATGGTTATTTTTTAAAAAAAGATCTATATATTTTCACTAGTTTTGTGGGAGCACACTAAAAACCCTATTCTGATCTCCTGAAACGAAACATCTGAAATGTTTCCCTCTGAACTGAAAACTTAATGTCTTTTACTAACTGAGATATCATTGGGACCTCATCTCAGCATAAAAATATGTATATATCATAATCAATAAGGAAACATATGCTTATCTCTTATATCCATTTTTTATAGCATCAATAGTATTTTATCACTGAGCTTTCCAAAGCTCACCCTCTTACTCACCAATTCAGGTTAAAAGGATTGAACCAATGCAACTATTGACACAGGTAAGGGAGTTTGGTGTATGTGTTTAGGGGGCATGTATGTTCTATTTTGTTTTCTTATATCTAATTATCTAAATCTATTTTATTACTGAATGTTAGAAAATTTTACTTTTGTATTTATAAATGAATTTTATGACTTTACGTGTTTTAACAGAAATTTTAATTTTTCTGTGATTTTTACGGTGGGTCACTTTAGTGGCCCTAATGTGACACCTGAATCGGATCGCGTCACCCGCATTGGTCTGAGGGGGTTATAAGTTACATATAATTGATGTTTCCATTATGCAATTAAGTGTGTTTAAGATGTGATTACTGAAATGTCATCAAATTTCCAATTTAATAGTTTAAGTAATTAAACAAATCAATTTCTATGTTAAATGGAACTCACAAAATCATTCAGGGGTCAAATTAGAATTTAAGAATACTTCAGATCTTTAATCAATGCAATTTCACCTTTTTCCATTTAGCAAAACAACGAAGGGATCTATCCTTTTTCATGGGGGATCGATCCTTTTGAAAAGGGATTGATTCTTTGCAAAACAGAAACTTTGGGATTAATCCTTTTTCTAAAAAACTACAGATTTATTAAGATCATGCATATCTGGTAAATAATCACCCACATAAAAGTAATCATGGACTAGGAACATGCTTGGACACTATTCAACCACTTCATACATGTCAAAACAAAGTTATAACATGTTTTATAACACAAGTAAACCCATTAATCAAGGATTTGACACCAAAAGTCAACAATTGCATAAAAGTTCCTTTCAAGCACAAGTCACCTACTCATTTTTAGCATTTAAGGTCGTTTCATGCAACCTAAGAGTCTAACACGTTTAGTTTACCAAGTTACACTTAGCTAAACACTCCTAACACTTCTTTAAGGACTAAACCAATATTTGAGTAATCTCATGATTCAAGCAACAAGTTCATACTTATAAATCCAAATTCAACAAATCAAACCAACATCAAATCCCAAACATAAATCCACTTATTACAAACCAAAATCCAGAATTATAAGTCCAACAAAGTGAATAATAGGTCAAAGTCCCAAACGCCCCCAAATTGCTACACAAAGTTTTCAAAAACCATATATGTATAGCTTTATGCCTTAGCTTTGCTTGATTGCACTAATACCAATCTCCTCACCTCCAAACTCGACTATAATCCTTTTAAAAATGTTAACAACGAGTGTGTTCTTGTAAAGCCTAATGAACGACTAATATTCAAAGAAATGCACATAACCAGAATAAAGATCAATCATATTTGATCATACGTAACTTTCTCTTTACTCTACACATATAATTAACATCTCATTCTTGAATGATCAACTAATGTTTTCCAAATCACTTGATTTCCAGATTAAACAAACATCAAGGACCATATAGTTCAAAAGCAATCACAAGCACAATTACCTTTCTTGGGAAATCACACAATAACACATATTTTTTCATTTTAAGATCAACAACTTTTGTTTGAAATAGAACTCACTCATTGGATAAATGGACTCCATACAACTCTCATTTTGCTTACGGACTCACAGAGGTCCAAAATAATGAATTATAGAGCAAACTCAACACCCAACCTTACCCCGTATATTCTCAAAGAAAAGCTTCACGTACCATTCGAACCTCGTATAATCTCCAATCACACACTAATTGATGAGTGTTCAGAATCGTTAATCTTTGTTCGTTATTTCTTCGATTTTATGGAGTTATTACTGCTGATTTGGTTGTGTTATGCCTATTTTCGTGCAAGTCCTTACTTTCCAGAATTAGTGATAAAACGGGCAAATTCTGCATTTTTTTTATTATTTGGTCACGGCTGGAGACGTGGGCACGACTCTGGCCATGACACGGTCTGACGTGGCAGTTTCTAGAAGGTCCAGTCAGCGGCGGTTTCTAGAAGACTTCATCCGCACGCCTTCTAGAAGATTGACGAGTAGAGTTGCATTAGGAGACTAGTTTAAGTTTGAATTTAAATTTAAAATCAATTATCTTTTGTATTATTTAATTATTTTCTTTGCTTATCCTTTAGGATTTGAGAGCTATAAATACCCACTTGGGTAAGCCTAAACTCATCATTCGGAATACATTCTTCTTTTTCTCTAATTTATAAAAGTTTTTTCTTTTTCCTTTTCAAGTTCTTTTTTTTTTTCTTTATTTTCAAACTTGTTTTAATATTCTAAGTATGACTTTTGTCATGCTTAGCTAAACTTTCATAAGCCGAGAGCTGTCGCGATGACTCAATTCTAACGGAAATTGAAACAGGTCCCTAATATTCAAAACTCTCTCAATCTCTGTGCTTGTTCTTTTTCAAAATCAAAACAGTTTTCAAAATCAAAGATTGACTTTGGTCAAGAGTTTGTTGCGATTAAATGTGTGGGAGGAAGATTCAGTTTTTAGAAAGCAATTCGACTTCCTGGGAACACACTTGACGAGATAGCTTCGCCAAGAGGGATATGAGATCGAAATTGACGGTTATAAAAGCAACAATCCGAGTCGGTCTCCACAAACTTAAACGGTAATTGGTCTACGACAATAGATGTTGATAGAATCAATTCCCGAAGCCGGAATCAAAGATTGCATTGGGTATTCGGTATACAAGATAGAGTCACGGGGATAGCCCTCATAGACAAAGTAACCGACGTGAATCCCGAAGAGAAAATCTTATTCAATGATCTAAAGGAAATTGAGTCAAAGCAAGGCTTGAGGCTATTTTTACCGTATTTATTCACAACCTTTATTCTCTTATTTTTTTACTTTAATCGCTTTTATTTGTTTAATCATTTTTATTACTACTTAAATCTCATTCTACCAATACCCTCCATTTTACTATCTTTCACGCCTGACATAGACCAATCAAACATAAATTAAGAATTTTCCAAGTCCCTGTGGAATCGACCCTACTTCTCTACGCTACGAATTTTCCTTTATTTATTATCCGATAAGAAGGAAATTATTTTGACATCGAAACGACAGTTGTCAAATTGGCGCCGTTGCCGGGGACTTCGCCAAAGTTACTAATTTTTGTTTGCTTTTGATTTATGACCAGGTCTAATCCGGGAGCATTAGTGGAGTACGACTCAGAGATTGAAGCTAAAGCTAGGAGACTACACTCACAGACACTTCGGGAAAGAAAGAGACAACAAACAAATCCAGAAGAATAATCAAATTCAGGTAATACAATTCCGATGGCCGAACCTACTATTTGGGAGTTAGCCGCGGCACCCACTGAACAAGGACCTAGGTGCATTTATTTTCCCCAAGGCGAAACTCCGTACCAATTGAAAACCAACCTTATTCATCTCCTCCCTACATTTCATGGATTGCCAAATGAGGATCTGCACAAACATCTCAAGGAATTTCACATGGTCTGCTCCAGCATGACACCACAGGGAGTAACCGAGGACCAATCGGCTAGGTAGTGGTTATTTTATCTTTCTCCTAATTCTATTACTACGTGGGCTCACATGACTCGTCTTTTTCTTGACAGGTTTTCCTTGTGGAAAAAGTAAGTGAACTACGAAGAAGAATACTCGGAATCAAACAATTTTATGGAGAGTCACTTTATGACTACTGGGAGCGGTTTAAGAAGTTATGTTCTAGTTTCCCACAACATGGGTTAAGCGAACAAACACTGCTTCAATATTTTTATGAAGGATTATCTCCCCTGGAAATGAAGATGATCGATGCTGCCAGCGGTGGAGCCTCGGTGAATATGACTCATACTGAGGCTAGAGACTTAATATCGACGATGGCTGCAAATTCCCAGTAATTTTGCACAAATGATGAACCTTCTCGAAGGGTTCATGAGATAAGTTCATCTTCCTTGGAAAATAAAATAGATAAATTAACTGAAATCTTAAACTCTCTTGTTGCAGGAAAGATAGGGCAAAATCGAGTATGTGGAATATGTGCGTCGCCTGATCATCTAACAGACGGTTGTCCACTGATTCAAGACGATGCATCAGTTCAAGTTAACACAGTCGGAAACTTTCTGGGACCTCCCCAAAGAGCTTATAATCCTTACGGTAATACATACAACCCAGGATGGAGGGATCATCCGAACTTCAGTTACGCTCAGAACCCAAGACCGAATCAAGGCTATCAAGCGAAACCTCAACTACCGCAACAACCGCAGAAGTCATCATTAGAATCGATTGTCGAGAGGTTAGCACTTTCCTAGGAAAAATTCCAGACTAGAACTGAAGCACACTTCCAAGAGATGGACAAACAGATAAGCCAACTGGCGCAAACCTTAGGCCGTTTAGAATAACAACGTAAGCTTCCGTCTCAAACTGAAGTAAACCTGAGGGAAAACGTCAGCGCCATCACTCTTCGGAGTGGTACAGTAGTGGCTTCGCTTGTTCCATCAGACCAGACAGTCTAAAAAGAGAAGGAGATCAATGACGCAGGACCCTAGGAGGAGAATAACGAAGAACAAATAGACGACCCAACGCCATCTCCCTATGACGTGCCACCGCCTTTTCCGTCGAGGCTAGTCAAAAGAGATAAAAAAAACCGAGGAAAAGGAAATATTAGACGTACTTCGGAAGGTGGAAGTTAATATAGCTCTCCTTGAGGTTATCCGGAAGGTTCCAAGGTATGCCCGATTTTTAAAGGATCTCTGTACAACAAAAAGAAAGCTTACCAGAGTCGAGAAAGTAAGCCTAGGAGGAAACGTCTCAGCCGTTTTCCAACAAAAGTTACCACCTAAACTGAAGGACCAAGGTATGTTTGCAATCCCTTGTAAAATTGGTAAGGTTGAGATTAAACGAGCTATGTGTGATCTTGGTGCATCAATTAATGTAATGCCTCTATCTGTCTATAAAATGGTCACTAACGATCCTTTGAAGGACACAAAGATTTCGATACAGCTTACCGACAGGTCAGTAATCTATCCTGAAGGACTCTTAGAGAATGTATTGGTGGAGGTAAATGACTTGATATTTACCGCCGATTTTTATATAATCGACATGGAGAATGATCGCACGAGAGCACATCGTCTGATGTTCTTTTGGGGCGCCCTTTTCTGAGCATTGCACACACAAAAATTGACGTGAGGAGCGGAATTTTAACTATGGAGTTCGACGGTGAGATCGTTAAATTTGACGTATATAAGGCAATGAGATATCCTGATAAAGTGGAAAGTTTAAATTCTGTCGATTTAATCTATCCTTTGGCTGATGAATTTTTAAAGACTAATTTTTCCTTTGATATATGCAGGGAGTTGGAGGGTCATGATGAAAACATGAATTATGATCATACAGAATTGAATTTGATTTCTTCTAAGCCTAAAGTCTTACCTTCTGTTCTACAAGCACCCGAAGTTGAACTTAAACAGTTGCTTGATCACTTGAAATACACCTTCCTCGGACCAAACAACACTCTGCCAGTAATCATATCAAAAGGGTTATCCGAGGAGGAGGAAAAAGACTTGATCACGGTTTTGCGCCAATACAAGGAGGCTATAGGATGGACCATCACTGACATAAAAGGTTTGAGTCCATCTACTTGTATGCATAAAATTAAAACCGAAGAAGGCGCAAAACCAACACGTGAGGGTCAACGCCGATTGAATCCACCAATGATGGAAGTGGTAAAAAAGGATATACAAAAACTCCTAGATGCAGATATTATATATCCAATTTTGGATAGCAAATGGGTAAGTCCGGTACATGTAGTTCCTAAAAAAATAGGAGTTACTGCAGTTGAAAATTCTGAAGGAGAACTTGTACCAACATGAGTTCAGAATGGATGGAGAGTCTGCATCGATTACAGGAAGTTGAATTCTTTAACTCGGAAAGACCATTTTCCTCTTCCATTTATAGATCAAATGATAGAACGATTAGCCGGTAAATCTCATTATTGTTGTCTTGATGGATTTTTAGGTTTCTTCCAGATTCTAGTAGCACCTGAAGATCAAGAAAAGACGACATTCACATGCCCCTTCGGTACCTTCGCTTACCGACATATGCCTTTCGGACTTTGCAATGCACCTGCCACATTCCAAAGGTGTATGATTAATATTTTTTCTGATTTTATTGAGAAAGGTATTGAAGTCTTCATGGACGACTTCACTGTTTACGGTAACTCATTCAAGGAATGTCTATTAAATTTGAAAAATGTGTTGCGTCGGTGCCTAGAATTTAACCTTGTTTTGAATTATGAAAAGTGTCACTTTATGGTTGATAAAGGTTTGATTCTAGGATATATTGTTTCATCTAAAGGAATTGCGGTAGATAAGGCAAAAAATGATATAATACATTCACTTCCTTACTCCACTTCGGTGAGGGAAATTCGTTCTTTCCTTGGTCATGCAGGCTTTTACCGTAGATTCTTTAAGGATTTATCTAAAGTGGCGCAACCATTGTGCGAGCTATTATAGAAAGATAAATCTTCGATTTCGACAAAAAATGCCAACAATCATTCGACGTATTGAAGGAAAAGTTAGTTTCAGCATCTATAGTCCAACCGCCAAATTGAGACTTTCCCTTCGAAGTTATGTGTGATGCTTCGGATGGAAGTGTTGGGGCTGTGCTCAGACAAAAGATCGGGAAAAAACCTCACGTTATCGCTTATGCATCTCGTACCTTGGATTCCGCACAACGAAATTATTCAACAACCGAAAAAGAATTATTCGCTATTATTTTTGCATTAGATAAATTTAGATCATATATTCTTGGAACTAAAGTTATTGTTTTCTCTGATCATGCAGCCTTGAAGTACTTGCTCAGTAAAAAAGAGGCGAAACCACGACTAATCCGTTGGATCTTACTCCTCCAAGAGTTTGATTTGGAAATCAAGGACAAGAAAGGATGTGAGAACTTAGTGGCCGATCACTTAAGCCGGCTTCCAATCACTACAGTTGATCCTCCCATTCGTGAAGAATTCCCGGAGGAAAGCTTAATGATGGCACAGAAGTCAACACCTTGGTTCGCAGATATAGTTAATTACTTAGCTACAGGTAAATTACCATTTGATTTAATGAGAGCCGAAGTAAACTACATCAAGAGAGAATCTCGTTTCTTCATTTGGGATGATCCATATCTCTGGAAGCATTATTCAGACCAGGTAATTCGATGGTGTGTTCCTGAAAGCGAGGTAAGCTCAATTTTAAATTTTTGTCATTCCTATTCGTGTGGCAGACACTTTGGACCGAAATAAACTGCTCATAAAATTTTGGAATGCGGATTTTTTTGGCCTCATATTTTTCGTGATGCTTACTTTGGTTTGCAAGTCGTGTGAAAATTGTCAACGTACAGGTAATTTGAGTCGAAGAAACGAAAAGTCCCTTAATCCTATACATATATGCGAAATATTTGATGTTTGGGGACTTGATTATATGGGTCCATTTGTTTCTTCTTTTGGCAACTGTTATATAATCCTTGCGGTTGATTATGTTTCAAAGTGGGTAGAAGCTAAAGCCACTCGAAACAACGATGCTAAAACTACTGTTCAATTTCTAAAGAATTGTATTTTTTCCAGGTTTGGCACACTGAGAGCGATAATAAGCGACCGCGGCACACACTTCATCAACCGGGTGATTGATGTGCTTATGAAAAAGCATGGAGTGAATCATAGAATTGCCAAGGCCTATCATCTGCAAATGAACGGACAAACGAAAGTTTCAAACTGAGAAATAAAGATGATTCTTGAGAAAATAGTTAAGCCAAATCGCAAGGATTGGAGCTTGAAATTAATTGACGCTTTGTGGGCTTATTGGACTGCATATAAAGGACCTATCGGCATGTCGTCATATCACCTTGTGTTCGGTAAGCCGTGCTATTTACCTGTCGAGCTAGAACACAAGGCATATTGGGCCGTAAAATAGTGCAATATGGAGTTAGAAGCTGTTGGCGAAACATGAAAGCTACATATACAAGAGCTTAAAGAAATCCGGAGAGATGCTTACGGCAACGCCAAGATATATAAGGAAAAAACTAAAGAATTTCATGATCGGAAGATTGTTTCTAAATCTTATTCTATCGGACAAAAAATTCTTCTTTTTAACTCAAAATTGAAACTTTTTGCAGGTAAACTTCGATCAAAATGGAACGGACCTTATACGGTAAATGGAATATTTCCTCATAGCACAGTCGAAATTGAAGACAATTTGGGCACTCGGTTTAAAGTAAATGGACATAGGATTAAACTGTATTATGCGAATAGCGAAGTTTGCTTGGTTGAAGATCTCAACTTAGAAGAACCTGTAGTCTGAACCAGGTCGTCGAGCTAAAGACGTTAAACAAAAGTGTTTCATGGGAGGTAACCCATTGTTTTTAATTCTATTACATTTTATTTTCTTTTCGATCTAGCATGTTTTATTTTATTTTATTTTTATTTTGCAGGAATCGAATTTTTTTTATTCAAACTTGAATGATGAAGATTTACGAAATTATGATTCGAACAGTGTTAATTTTGGAGACTACTGAGCAGTGAACAGTCGAACAAAGCAGAAAAAAATAATGCCCCAGCCGTGCGCACCGTTTAATTAAACGACGCACGTTAGCAAAACCAACATGAAATCCGGGGAGTTCTTTATTCCTTCTCTTGCACTTTAGTTTTCGTTTTGAGGAAAAATGCTTTAAGTGAGGGGGAGTAGAGTGTAGGATTGAATTTCCCTTTGATTATCTTTATGTTTCGATGCTAGTATGTGTTGGTTGGATTTGTCGAAAATTTCATTGATTGTCTTTGTCTTGTTGAAAATTTTTGGAACGCTATGCTTGTTTGGGAACACATGATATTTAAGTTAGGATGTTAGCGAATAGCATGAATTATGATAAGTTGGTGTTTTAGTGATATTCCATGACTTCGTTGGTTGAAATGTGATTAGCTCAATGCATGCAACAATTTGGTGAGATTTGAGCCTTTACGAGCATATCATTTTCGCTCTCATTTTGTTTGATTGAGTGTGTCGAATTTGACATTGGTATTCTAGAACCTTCATGTTAAATACTGTCAAGATTACACATGAACATGATGCTTAAAGATGATTTGGGCACCTTAGGATTAACCATTCCGTTTCCCGACTAAAAAGCCTACCTATGCATTTTCCCCTTAGCTAACCACTTTTGAGCCTATTCTCGTTTCTTTGTTTTCACCATATTTATAAACCGAGCCTTTTTATTTAACCCTATTTTCTACCTTTTTTAGGGCAAGTGAATAATTGTACCGTTGTATTCTATATCGAAAAAAAATGTTGAATGAAATAAAGAAGAAAAAAAAGTGCAGTTCGAAAAAAAAACTGTTCGAAAGAAAAAGAGAGAAAAAAGACATGAAAGAAGAAAATGGAAAAAAAAATGTATTTCGACAAGAAAGTTGTTTGATATGTTTTCTTTTTATCTTGTTGTGCTTAATGTTTTGATGGAGTTGAAATTATTATTTGTTAGTTCCTTGCATTGAATTTTTAGCCATATTTTTAGCCTTTTCCCCACCTTTACCTAAACCCCGTTACAACCAATAAAAGACCCTTTGATTTATGCATTTTGTTCTTATTAGTAGTGGAGATTTGATTTACTTGTAGGCTTATGGTAATACCGTGTAAATTCTGACATTGACCGTTACTTTACCCCAAACACATTGAGTGATTTGAGTGAATCCCGGTAAGGTGTTGAGTTATGAGCATTTAGATTAATGAATGAATGGATATTACAATTGCACTTGACTTGTTCCAATTGGTGATGTTCAATTGATTGATTTCTTGACTTGAATAGTTATTGTGGTCTCTACCTTGCTTCCTTGAATGTGAAACTTTACAAAGAACGTTTAATGAAGTGTTTGACTGATTTGGTTAATCATACTTGAGGAAAAGCATGAGATAAGTAAGGGGGAATTTTATGAGTGTTCAGAATCGTTAATCTTTGTTCGTTATTTCTTCGATTTTGTGGAGTTATTGCTGCTGATTTGGCTGTGTTATGCCTATTTTCGTGCAGGTCCTTACTTTCCAGAATTAGTGATAAAACGGGCGAATTCTGCATTTTTTTTATTATTTGGTCATGGCTGGAGACATGGGCACGACTCTAGGCACGACGTGGTCTGATGTGGTAGTTTCTAGAAGGTCCAATCAGCGGTGGTTTCTAGAAGACTTCATCCACACGCCTTCTGGAAGATTGACGAGTAGAGTTGCATTAGGAGACTAGTTTAAGTTTGAATTTAAATTTAAAAACAATTATCTTTTGTATTATTTAATTATTTTCTTTTCTTATCCTTTAGGCTTTGAGAGGCTATAAATACCCACTTGGGGTAAGCCTAAACTCATCATTCGGAATACATTCTTCTTTTCTCTCTAGTTTTTATAAAAGTTTTCTCCTTTTCCTTTTCAAGTTCTTTTATTTTTCTTTATTTTCAAACTTGTTTTTAATATGCTAAGTATGACTTTTGTCATGCTTAGCTAAACTTTTCATAAGCCGAGAGCTGTCGCGATGACTCAATTCTAACGGGAGAATTGAAACAGGTCCCAAATATCTTCGAAAATCTCTCTCAATCTCTGTGCTTATTCATTTTCAAAATCAAAATAGTTTTCAAAATCAAAGATTGACTTTGGTCAAGAGTTTGTTGCGATTAAATGTGTGGGAGGAAGATTCAGCTTATAGAAAGCAATTCAAATTCCTAGGAACACACTTGGCAAGATAGCTTCGCCAAGAGGGATATGAGATCGTAATTGATGGTTATAGAAGCAACAATCCGAGTCGGTCTCCACGAACTTAAATGGTAATTGGTCTACGATAATAGATGTTGATAGAATCAATTCCCAAAGCCGGAATCAAAGATTGCCTTGGGTATTCGGTATACAAGATAGAGTCACGGGGATAGCCCACGTAGACAAAGTAACCGACGTGAATCCCGAAGAGAAAATCTTATTCAATGATCTAAAGGAAATTGAGTCAAAATAAGGCTTGAGGCTATTTTTACCGTATTTATTCACAACCTTTATTCTCTTATTTTTTTACTTTAACCATTTTTATTTATTTAATCGTTTTTATTACTACTTAAATCTCATTCTACCAAAACCCCCCCATTTTACTATCTTTCACGCCTGACATAGACCAATCAAACATAAATTAAGAATTTTCCAAGTCCCTGTGGAATCGACCCTACTTCTCTACGCTACGAATTTTCCTTTATTTATTATCCGAGAAGAAGGAAATTATTTTGACATCGAAACGACAGTTGTCACTAATACAAAAAACATAGAGTACTCTTTCCTAGGAATGCCTTTCATATACAAAGGTCCTATTAAGAACAATAGCAAATTAATCAAATTCACTAAGAGCGGTTGTCAATGATGTGTATTTTTCACATATTGATTCAAATACATTTCGAAACATATTACAATGATCAACCCACATATTTGAACAGTGAGAAAGTTCAGCTCATTCAATTCACATTTGAGAATATATATAGATTTTCACAAACTATTTACAAAATCCTATGCATCATTTGCAACGCATCACATTCATAATTCACATTCTCATTTCTGAAACAATTGACATCTTATGTAAATCAACATAATTCATATTCCATCATCATAATTAACCAAATAACACAATATATCAGAATTATAAATGCAAAACTACACAAACCTAAACTTATATATATGCATTATATGATAATATAAACATGTTTTTGCATATTAAACTATACTTGAATTATCACATTTTATCATTCATTTGCATGAATTTATTTTTCATGAATTTCCATGAGTATTAATAGTTTGTAAATCATAAATTTGCATGAATAAATAAGCATGCTACGTCATTCAAAGCATGTAATTCATTTAGCATTTATTTCATTAAAAACCGTAGTTCATTTTAAACAAGATAAATAATTTAAGTATGTTGGATCATTTGAGAAAGCTAGTTCATTAATTAAGCTAATTTATTCCTTTAAAATGGTTCATTAATTATACTATATAGTTTAAAATTTGCATGCCATTTTTATTTCTTAATTTTACTCAAGCATGAACATTTACCACTATTGTGTCAAGGTGCATTAAGGGAGATGAATAGTCACATCAAATACATGAATATCAGCTAGTTTGTCTTCCATTTTTAGATACAATATAGACGTGTTTGGGGAAATTAGTTGGATATTATTCCTCTATCTATTAGTTTTCCAACACCTATTGAATCACATCAATATGATATCGGGAGCTTGAGATATGATCATTTTTACCGAAGACAGTGCAAACTGGAATTTAATTACGGGAAAGGCATGCAATGAAGGATTAAACATTCAAAGGATTCTCCAAATTCATTCTCACAAGGTATAGATGTCCAACATACATTCATAAGCTTCATTAAGAGCAATTAAGTCATTTTTATCATCATTTTGAGAACCTATTCAAATTCTACGAGGGAGACAAGCATTCAAGTCATTCTTTATCACATTCTTTATCATCCTTTGTGAGAGACCCTTCAAATTCTTCAAGGAGACATACATTGAAGGCTTACATTATTCTTATCATGAAGGAATTCAAGAAGGATAATTACATGAAGATAGGCATGGAATTTCAAGAGACACTTCCTTTGTGGACAAATGAATGTCTACATTTATTCAAGGGTTTCCACATTCATCCTACACTTTCTCATAGATAATCAAGCTTTGGAAGATCAAGGGTTTCCTTCATGCGAAAAAATGAGTGTCTACATTCTACCTATAATTTTTCATATTCATCCTAAATTTTTATCAAGTCTATTCAACAACTAAGGAAAAAGAAAGGACACAACCTATTATGGAGTCTTCATTACCATAAAGATAGATACTTAATTATTTGTTGGGACTTCTAAACTCTAACTTATTAACATATAAATAGGGATCATATCTCAATTGTAAAAACATAACTTTGATATATAAAATTCCTCTTTGAGAGTTGATTTCATTCTAGTTCTTAAGAAGAACTTTATCGACTTTAAGTTTGTTCTTGTGGTCTTAATCTATTTCATTTGTTTATAATGTTGTTTCCTATCTCTTTTATAGCTAGAGGGTCACGTTCTATCCCCTACCATTTCAATCTATCATTTTATATTGTTGGTTCCTAGCTCTATATAACTATTGGGTCACAATCCACATTTCTTTCATTTCTACAAAATCCACGCCGATATCACCATTATATACTTCACTTTTCCATTTTCCATAAATTACAAATCCATCATTTACCATACTTAAACTTTCACTTTTATATTATTAATCCTTATAATTTCCAGTAATCTAACATATTCATATCAAGCATCAATTTTCACTATTATATCTACTTGTCATTTTTTTCAAGTGTCATTTTCAGAAATTCAAGTTATAAGTTCAGTCGCTTACTAGAATCACGATTGTGTAACGTTACATATGATTCAAAACATCATATGAGGATCATATCATTTGGTATAAGAGCTACAACGATTTAGTAAGTTTAAGTTTTCTCTTTCACAAGTCAGTACAAAAAAGGAGAAAAAATTTGAAAAAAAATAAAAATACAAAAACAATCTTAAAGACGGAGGGAATTATTCTTTTCATCTTTAAAAAATTCAAGAAGTTCAACCATTTCCTATTTCTTTACTCATTCTCACATTTTCTTTGTTTTTTATAGCCACCCTTTCCATACACATATCTTTCTATTTCTTAACCATTTGTTTTAGCCCAAATTCCACAAGTCATCTTATCAAGCATTGAGGAAGTTCCATTAGAACCTGAAAAGCTAGAAAGATTCGTAAAAGGCAAGAGAGCAAATCAAGGGTAAAATCCATAACTCGAGTGAAAAACGAGTAGGAGTTAATTTTTCTTTAGAGTGAATTGGTGAGGCTTTGTGTTGGTAAGGTTACTATTCACTTTTATTATTAATCATGTCTCGTACTTTTAGAGGAAATTCTTATATTTCATGAGAAGGTGACACCCAAAGTGATGGTGGTTCACCGAACTTGCAAATGTAAGCCATGACACGAGAGATTAGGAATTTGCTAAAAAAATATCTCGACCAAATCTCATAGAAATTAGAGCGAATGATAGAAAGACATTTTTTGTTCACAAACGTCTCCACCTAAGGTTATAATGCAAGTAAAGAGGAGTGATGACACTCGAACTTTTTCTAATTCTACATCCAATTGGAGTGGACGATTTTACTAGTAGGATTCAAATTTCTAAATAAGAAGCAATGTCAGAAGTTCATGCAGAGTGAGCCAAGCATTTTTGCATCTTTCAACCCATAAAGTCTAGTTCATCTTCAATAGTGTTTTGACATTCTTCTCAAAGAAACACAATTACTAGGACAAATTTAAGAATAAAATACTTGCAAAAAAAGAAAAATAAATGAAAGTTTAGAAAGACATTGAAGTAATGAAGGAAAAAGAGAAATCTAAATAAGGTCATGTTAAAGAAGAACAAACAAATGGAGTTAAGATTGAATAGATTGAAGTGAGGTTTTGGAAGAAAAAACAAGTTAGAGTTGAAAAGATCAAGAATGTGAGTGGAAGAAAAATAAATTGGAGTTAAAAAGTTAGAGAGTGTGGTTGAAAAACTTGAAAGTGAAAAGAATAACTATGGAGAAGAAAAACATGATTTATTTTTCACTAACAATTCTATTCTTCCTAGTCTTGATCTAACTTTGTTGCACAATGAAGAAATACGCATTCCAAGTGCATTTCAAATCATCAATAATTTTCCATGTTTTGATGATCCTTTAGATAGAGAAATTTCAAATAATGAAACAATGCAATTAGCCATGAAGATCATCAAGTGTCAACTTCAATTTATAAGCATTGATAGGTTTGTTTCCTCTATCTCTTTAACTCGGATTTGTTTCTACTAATCTAGTTTCCATTGTACAAATCAAAAGGAGACATGATTTTGAGAAGGAACTACACCAGAAGATGCAAGAAAACAAGGAGGATTTTTGAACACTTGAATTCTTGAAGTTGGCTAAGTCATACAATAATGCATTGACTCCAGATCATTATTAAAGATGATTTGGAAAGAAGATGAATAAAAGATCATACCTAACTCAGCTATGGTTATTCAAATCAAGGAAATAGAACGAGGAATTTTCATTCATTTAAAGGCCATCTTTCGAGAAGATAAGAAGGAAATGAGGTAAAGCACTCCTGAAGAGGTTGTGAATATTTTTAAACATTTTGAACACACCATCCCTAAATTTGTAAGAGAATGAATTTCAAAACAAGAGATCAATATGGGAGAAAAGTTCATAAACAATATCTTGATTTCGGAGAATGATTCTGGTGCAAGACGAAAATGAAGGAGTTCCTTGCCTAAAAGAAATCAAAGTTGTTCCCTTTTTGTAGCAAATATCGATTTAGGGATAAATAACTTTAAAAAAAGAGAGGGATGATGTGATCCTAATCAGTTCAAACCTTTTCCATGACGTGACACACCATGGATGAAATAAGCATTATATGATGATATAAGCATGCGTTTGCATATTAAATTATACTTGAATTATCATATGTTATCATTAATTTACATGATTTTATTTTTCATGAATTTTTATGAGCATTAATAGTTTATATATCATAAATTTTCATGAATAAATAAGCATTCTACATCATTCAAAGCATGTACTTCATGTAGCATTTAGTTCATTAAAGTACATAGTTAATTTTAAGGAAGATAATTCATTTAAGTATGTTGTATCATTCAATAAAGCTAGTTCATTAATTAAGCTAGTTCATTCATTTAAATTGGTTCATTAATTAAAATATCTACTTTAAATTTTGCATGAAATTTTTATTTCTTAATTTTATTCAAACATGACCATTTGCTATTAATGTGTCTAGGTGCATGAAGGGAGATGAATAGTCACATCAAATGCAATAATATCAGTTAATTGTTCTTCCATTTTTGGATGAGATACACACGTTTTTGGTTCTTAAAATCAATTGGATATTATTCTTATATCTCTTAGCTTTCCAACACCTTTTTAATCACATAAACTTGATATCGGGAGCTTAAGATATGATCATTTTTACTGAAGACATTGTAGACTGGAATTTCGTTATGAGAAATACATGCAAGGAAGGGTTAAACATGCAAAGGAATCTCCGAATTCATTCTTACAAGTGCATGGATGTCCAACATACATTCATGGGCTGCATTAAAAGAAATTAAGTCCTTATTTATCATCATATTTGAGAGCCTATTAAAAATCTACAATGGAAACAAGCATTCAAGCCATTCTTTATCACCTTCTTTATTATCCTTTGTGAGAGACCCTTCATAATTCTTCAAGGAGACATACATTGAAGGCCTACTTTATTCTTATCATCATGACATTCATGAAGGATAATTACATGGAGTTGAGCATTGGATTTCAAGAGACACTTCCCTTATTGACAGATGGATGTCTACATTCATTCAAGGGTGTCCACATTCATCATACACTTCTTCATAAATAATCAAGCTTTGGAACATCAAGGGTTTCTTTCATGTGGACAAATGGGTGTCTAAATTCAACCTAGAATTGTCCACATTCATCCTAAAGTTTCATAGAGTCTATTCAATAACCAAGGAAGAAGAAAGGACACAAGTTATTATGGATTCTTCATTACCATAAAGATTAATACTTAATTATTTGTTGTGAAATTTAAACTCTAGCATATGAACAATATAAATAGGCATCATATCTCCATTATAAAAACTCAACTTTGATATATAAAATTCCTCTTTGGGAGTTTCTTTCTTTCTAGTTCTTTTAAAGAACTTTATTGGCTTCAAATTTGCTCTTAAGGTATTCATCAATTTCATTTATTAAGAACATTGGTTCCTAGATCTTTTATAGCTAGAGGCCCACGTTCCATCCCCTACCATTTCAACCCATCATTTTATATTGTTGGTTCCTAGCTCCATATAGCTAGTGGGTCACAATGCACCTTCTTTCCATTCCTACAAAATCTACCACAATATCATCATTATCTACTTCACTTTTCCATTTTCCATAAACTACAAACCCATCATTTACCATAGTACAACCTTCACCACCTTTACTTTCATAACATCCATCCTTATCATTTTCATTACTTTAACTTATTCATATTAAGCATCAACTTTCACTCTTATATCTACTTATATTTTCTTTGAAGTGTCATTTTCAGAAATTAAAGTTATAAGTTTAATTACTTACTAGAATCATGATCGGGTAACATCACATATGATTCAGAACATCACAATCGAGATCATTTCTGGTTTATGGTAGTGATATTATCCAGAGTATTGATATTAAATTTGGCTTTGATGTTTTGGAAAATAACGCAATACCGATACTCCTACAGGGAGTATCGATACTCAAGCCTTAATATCAATAGTCCTATGAGTACCGATACCAAAATTGCCTACTAGATTCTATTAAGTGTGTTTGATATCGATACCAACATGTGGTTATCAAAACTCGTCCCATATTAGCGATACTCTTTGGATAAGTATCGATACTTCCTTATTAAAACTTCCTTATTCTAGGTTAGTTGATGAAGAGTATCGATATTGTTCTTTAATACCGAAAATCAAACCCATAATGCCCTATTTTGGGTCCAAAAATACCTCACTAACTCTCCTAAGAGTCCTACTAAAGTTCTCAAACATTATTTTTTATGTATGATTTTAGGGGTTATAATAGGTCCATAAACATGTTCAAAAACACAAAATGCTAATATCTACTATGAACATGCTTCATGACTCAAGTAAGCTAACAAACACACCTAGTGACCTAAATATGGTAGAGTTGAGTTAGGAGTGTGTTACCTTGATTTCCTAAGTTGTTGGAACTCCTTCAACTCAACTAAGGGTCAACTTCTCCTTTCTTTTTGCCTTGGAGCTTTCTCCAACTTCTCTCACTAGACAAGGAATCAAACACAAGAGTTACTAATGTTGTTGGGAAGCTAAAGAAAGAGTTTAGGACATCTCTTGAGGCTCAAATCCCTCAAAAAATGAGCTAGTTACACTTAGGTTAACCCCTGCTAAACCCATTTTTGGTTACCATAGCCAAAACTTGTAAAGGATCGCTTGAAATGAAGCTTAGAAGAAGGAGATTAAGGTTCTTACCTTGATATATTTGGGCAAGGTTTGCAATGGAATAAAGGTTTCACTTTTTCTCAAGATAAAATGGTGAATGAGAAAATTTGAAAAAGAGAAAAAGACAAGGTAATGAAAAAGTGATATGAGAGGAGAATCATACGTTATATAATCAAACCTTAATGGTTTTCAGCCTTTAAACTAAAAATGATGAAATTTTCCCTTGGTCTTTTTAGTTTTGATTACAACTTAGAAACACCCCTTTTATCAACTATTGGGCTCAAACCAAAGCTCACTTGGTTCATAACTTCCTAAGATGATAATGGATTTATCTGAAACCACTCGGGTTAACCCAAAACTACTATCTTGAGATTCAAGGTTTACAAGTGAGATAAAATTTTGTTTCGAGGGAAACTGTCTTGAGTGGGACAAAATTTATTTCAAAATAAATTATCTCAAGTGATATAAAATTTGTTTTAAATAAAACTATTTGTAGTGAGATTAAATTTTGTTTTGAGGAAAACTTTCTCGAGTGACATGAATTTTTTTTTAAGAGAAACTATCTTAAGTGAGATAAAATGTTGTTTGAGAAAACTATCTCGAGTTAGATGAATTTTTTTTTCAAGTGAAATTAAAATTTGTTCTTTTGAGGATGTCAAATCCGAGGACGAAATTGTTCCTTTGAATAATTTGCTCCTTCATTTGTAGATGTCAAATTTCTCTTTTCTGAATATCATGTTGTTTCTTCAGGCTATGTCTCACGTGTTGATTAGGCTCCTCCATCTTTGAAGTTTTGCCACTATAACACAATACTTCGAGAGAAGTTCTAAGGGTACCATCATGATAGGGGAATCAAAGATATTTCAATATCATGTGATGATGAGTGTTTGATGCAAAGATGTAAATTTATATAACATATGCGTCAATGATGTTGATCTATATTTTCTTAATCAAGGATGATGAAAATATGCACATGAAGTCTTCATTCTCCCTTTAATTTGATTGTATTCATTCTTTTTCACTAAAGTTTCTTTCTGTAATTTCTTTTTGGTTCACAATAATCTAGTCTTATTGCCTTAGCAAATTTTGCCTCTAAGGTCTTCTTTCTTTACCCCTTTTAGGCTCACAATTGAAGAAAATTGTAAAACATGAGTTTATTGAATATGAAAACAATCAAATGTCATTTTAATTTTTCAAAGTTATAGTTTCTTGACAAGTATCAAGACTAATAGTAAGGATTAATTTGGGAAGTGTTTATATTGGTTTCTTTTGTCGAGGGTTTGATGACCATGTACATCGATTCAGAGTATTCACACATACCTTTATGATGCCCATAATCTTCAATTGGCCAATACCGACTACTAATGATCATTAAAATTCCCATGTGATCGTATTTCGTATTGTAGTGCTAGACCTTTAGACGCCATTCATATTTCAATTCTTTGAAATATTCCATTTGTTATGGTTTCGTATACTCCTTAGCAAAGGTAGTGCATAAAATATTACCTTAAAGGTGAAATTCCAAAGTGTTCGCTTGCGGTTAACTAAAACAAGTGTTTCTCAACTCCCTTAGTATGTATTCCACCAAAGCTCATTCTCAATTTAAACCTTAGGCTTCACTGCAGTTCTTAAATTATACATTTACTTTGGCGATCTCACATTTACTTTAGTTTTATTGGGAGATTCATCTCGTTACAGGATCTTTAACTCGATAATTATTGGGTGAATCATTTTTGTCATGATTTGAATGTAATTCCTATTTACAAAGTTACAGAACTCGAAATTACCTCTTTGACCTATTAATATAGCAGAATAGCTCTAACAAGAGAATGCAAGTGTTAGAAAGTCTTCGATTTGATAGCTTGAATGGAACTTACTTTGTAAAGCTTGGACTCACTAAAAAAAGCATCAAAATTTCCAAATAAAAATACTCTAATCTCAAATAAATAATGAAAGTAGTATAAAGAAATAGAGATCGATCCACAGGGACTAAAGAAGTCTGAATAATTTTCTTGTTTCAATCCTTGGGTTTTAATTGCAAAAGTAAAAACGAGGGCCTTAAAAATATGAAATAATAAAATAATAAAAATAAATAATGATCGGAAAATGGTGAGAAAATAAATAAAGTAGATAAGGTAGAAGAATTCAATAGAGATGATATAGCCTTAAGCTTTGCTTAGCCTCAAGTTCAGTTGATCATCGAAATCGAATTTTTCCTTCGTGGTCTACTCCAGTTACAGTTAACAGATCCCAAACCCTATAGCTAACTGTTCTTTCCAACTAATCAAAATTTCTAAGTCTATCTCCAAAATTTGGTCCTTGTTGGTCTAACCATTCTATCGTTGTTAGATCCAAAATAACGTTTATGTTTTTGAAAAGCTTGACTCGAGTTATAGCGTCTCACTAGAATCAAACTTGATTTTGATTCTACTTAGTAGACCACCACTAAGTTTGTTCACGGGAAGTTGAATTACGACTAACCAATTTGACTTCCAAACTTCAAGCAAAAACAGACTTGAATTCAACGTGCACTTTTTGAGTTAAAGATGTAGTGACTTTTAAGGGAATGAACGATTGTCATTCCTAGTTTCCAAAGAATCAAAGAATATAATATGAAGGTGAAGACCCAATTCTCACGATTAGAATTGAGATTCCCAATAAGCCTTTGGCTAAGTGAAAGTTTAGCTAATCATGAATTGGATCATGCTTAGCATTGTGGAAAGAAAATAATGATAGAAAATTGAAGATGAAAGAAAAACATAACTTCATTAATTAACTAAGGAAAAATAAATTTCAATCTGTCTTCCAACTATTAAACCTAAGGGGTATTTATAACCCGAGTTTTCTAAGTAAACAAAATAAATAATTCCTATATAAAATATTATAATAAAGATAAAAATAATCAAATTAAAAATCCTATCGAGACTATTAAATAAAATAACTAATTCCTAAATAAAATATAATAATAAAATAATCAAATTAAAAATCCTAAATTATAAAGGTTTATCACAAAAGATGAAAATAAATATTTGAGTTTTGTAGTTCTAGTTGAATTTGCTTCATTTTCTAGATAAACTTATCCCAGGTAAATTCCAAATTAAATATTCAAGAGGATTTCGCTTGTCTTCTAGAAGATGCTGACTGGACTGTAAAAATCAGTTGAATTTTTAGACTAATTAATATCCAAAAATTTCCAAGCGATAAATGAGGAGTAAATAATAGTAAAAATATGCAATTTTAAAAATTTATCAAAATTCCCTTACTTATTCATTGCTTGTCCTCAATCATACTTCAATTCAACACACTAAGTTTTTCATTTACCTTCCATCATCTCATTTCACATCTCAAAATACCAAAAAAGTCAAGTACACATCAAATATTCGAACCAAAATAACAATCAAGTAGAAAAGCATGAATATGATAAACTTATAGAAAAATCAAAACATCCCATTAATCCATTAATTTCAAATGCAACAAGAATTAACACCCTCGCATGGATTCACTCAATGCTCTCAAAATGTTTAGGGTGTAATCAACTGTCAAACTTAGAATATAACAAAATATTATCATAGGCCTAAGGCTATGGTAAAGATTAGTAAAGAGGATCGAAAAAAATTAAGGCTTAAACTTACAATTTTATCTTAAAAAGACAACCGATACTCGATTATGGCTTGACTCTCTAAGTTCTAGTGGTGTCCGCCAAGCTGTCGCAACGGGACTTCGGGTGGACCGGGATCGAATCTCGACTTAAAATGAATGATTTAACTTTTTGGAGTTGTCATCAACCTTTTTGGGTAGGTAAGTTCAAATACATTAAATTACATTTCTTACTAGATATACGTCTTATCAGAGATTTATGTGGAAGGATTCAGAAGTCGATTACGTGTGCGGAAGGATGAGAACCCCAATATCGTCCTTTCGGTATCACCACCGTTACAAGTTGTCTTAATAGTAAAAAACTAAAAAAAAAATTAGACCAAAATTTAAAGAAATTATCCATATTACTTACCTTTTAAGAGTTTATTACTGAAAAAATAAATAAATTAGAGATTTAAAAATAAGATTAGGTCTAATCTATAAACATAAGGTAAAAAAAAGTCACAGTTACCGATATAAAAGAAGCATACATAAAAATAGAACTAATACTAAAAATATGAATATACAAACCTTAAAAGTCACATACAATAAATATGAAAAAATAAATATAAATAAGATAATTTAAAAATAAATTAAAAATAAACTTTTATTATATTAAAATAAAATGAAAATAAAATAAAATATAAAATATATTAAATGTAATAAAGAAAAATCAAAAGTTGAAACAATTCGGGAAAAAAAGGAACATGACCGAAACAAATTAAAAATATAAATCAAAATAAAATGGAAACAAATCCAAATCAATTAAGAAAACAACTGCATCAAATCAAAATAGAAATCAATGAAAAGAGAAAATATAATAAATTAAAGAGGCAAACGAAGTTTTGAGCAAATTAAAAAAAATTAATTTGTAATTAAAATTGAGGTTATTAATAAAAGTAAAAAAACCTTAAAATAAAATTAAAAAAAGTAAATCTATATTGAAATAAATACCGATCTACGATTTTTATTGAAAAACCTTCAAGAAAACTAGATATAAAAAATACTATTTGATAGTCCTTTCTTGTTCACCAATTTTCTCTCATCCAATAAATTTTTAATTAAGATAGGGTCAAAGTCAACCGAAATAACACAAATTTAGGCAAAATAAAAAAATACCATCCGGCAAAATTTATTTTTTATGACTCCTCTATTTTATGTTCTTTTTTTTCCCGCTCTCTCACCAAAAATTAAGATAGGATGGCGTACGTTAAGTCTTCTCTCTCGGTGCATGTTAGCAAGACTAACAGCGATTGAAGACGAGTCATCCTTTCCTTCTGATTTCTCGACTAGATTGAATTTCTTTTGATTCTGCTTGCGATTTGGGGGTTTTGTTGGCGATGCCTACGGGATCTGCAACTGATTGGAGAAAATTGTTTGCGGCGGGCAATGAGCAAGAATTAGATTTCTTCCCTCCAACGGAGATTGAGGGTTCGCTTATTGTGAAACCTCCGAAGCACATATTCGAGGAGGGGATCTTAGAATGGAGGTATGCTCTTGTTGGGCAATTTATAGGCTCAACTCCCAATTTTGGGTTGTTGCAGAAGACGATTGACCTGATGTGGAACAAGGCTGCTCCGGTGAAGGTGAGCATTGCGGGATCCAATCTTTTTGTTTTTTCTTTTACTGGTTCGTATGCCAGGGACTGGGTTTTAGAGAATGGTCCCTGGCATATTCAACACAAGCCTCTTTTCCTTAAGAAGTAGGAGCCGAATTTGAAGGAGTTGCACTTCTATTTGGATCGCATGCTAATTTGGTTTCAGCTCTTCAATGTCCCCTTGGATTTATTTTCAAAGAGCGGTTTAAGCTACATTGCAAGTGCAATTGGTAAGCCTCTTCACATGGACTCTATTACAGCTTCTAGGGAGAGATAGGAGTTTGCTAGGGTTTGTATAGAAATTTTTGTAAATTCTAAGATTCCAGATTACATAGATGTGTTACTTTGCGATGATTCTATTTCCCGAATTAAGGTTGTTGTTCCTTGGAGGCCTTCATCTTGTGTGGAGTGTAAGAGATTTGGGCATTCTGTTAAATTCTGCCCTCTGGGGAAGAAGAAATAATGGAGGGTAAAGCAAATAGTACATGAAGCTAAACTAGATGATACTGTAAATACTAGTATAGTTGAGGCTGAGAAGCAAAATCCTATAGTAGATCCTGGAGGTAGCATTTAGACTGAGCAGATTGATCCATGTAATTCTAAAGGTGTTGTTGATACTTGTTTAGACAAGGCTCAAGCTGCTTCAGGGGATGGAGCTAAAGATGGCACTAAACAGATCACTCAGGAGGGTCCTCCTGGTAGCAACCCCCCATTGAAGCGTGGAAGAGGTAGGCCAGGTAAAACTACTATGGGGGGCTCCAAGAATAAATTTGAGATTCTGGCCTCCATTGATCCTGAACATTTGCAGCCGGTTGAGGACTCGGGTAAGAAGCAACGAGCAGCTTCGCTTGGGGTGGCTAAACTGGTCCAGGATTTGAAATTAAAGAAGAAGGAGCAGGTTGACAAAGTTATGAAGCTGGAGGATAGAGGTTGTGCCTCTTCTTCCCTAAATCCCTTATGTTAATTTACTACTGGAATGTTCGAGGATTTAATAATCCTCGCAAGCAAGGTAAAGTGAT
This sequence comes from Hibiscus syriacus, assembly GCF_006381635.1. Classification (NCBI taxonomy): domain Eukaryota; kingdom Viridiplantae; phylum Streptophyta; class Magnoliopsida; order Malvales; family Malvaceae; genus Hibiscus; species Hibiscus syriacus. The sequence goes on along the minus strand of NW_024062800.1, from coordinate 5,678,248 downwards.
GAGGTGGGCTGCGAATTGCCAAATTGATGTTCTCTTCTTATTGGAAACTCGAAATAAGTTTGATAGCTCTTTGGCTATTCTAAGTCAAAATTTTAGTGATTGGGAAGCTTGCTGTAATTATAATCATGCTGCCAACGGTCGAATTTGGGTTCTCTGGCGCAGATGTATGGATTGCTCAGTTGTTTCTGTTTTTGACCAATGTATTTCTGTTAGATGTGCTATTGGGGGTAACACTTTTATTCTTATTGCTGTTTATGGTTTGAATGAGGGAAATGGTAGGAGGCAGTTATGGAGTCAACTCAACTCTCTGGAATGTACTGTGGGAGATCTTCCATGGCTTATAGGTGGTGACTTCAACATCATCTTGAATGTCGAGGAAAGCTCGGTTTATGTTAGTTCCTCGACTTTGGTTGACAGTTCTGAATTCCAGAATTGTGTGGATAATTTGGGGATTTTTGATCACCCCTACAATGGTCCTTGCTTCACTTGGTCAAATAAACAGCAGGATACTTATTTAGCTCGTAAGCTTGATCGTGTCATGATAAACCCAAGGTGGATCGATGTTTTCCCAGATTCTGCAGTGGAGTTTCAGGCCCCTGGGGACTCGGATCACTGCCCTGCCTTTGTGTGGCTCCACAAGGCAGCCCCTAGTGCAAGGCCAAAGCCGTTCAAATTTTTCAACTTTTGGGCCTTGCACCCGGGGTTTTTAAACATTGTGAGAGATTCTTGGCAGCAACCAATGGCTGGAAATCCAGCTCAGGTTTTGTTCCAAAAATTGAAGAGGTTGAAGTGCTCTCTCAAGGCTTTAAATAAAGCTCATTTCAATGACATTTCAAATAATGTGAAACAGAAGCGAGAGGAACTCCTTAGTATTCAGCTTGCTAATCTTTAATGGGGTTCTGCTGGCAGCAGCATTGAGAATGAACTTCAAGTAGAAAGGGAGCTAAAAAATCTTGAAGAGGCTGAGTTACTATTTTACAAACAAAAAGCTAAAGCCAATTGGATCAAGGAGGGTGACCAAGGGACGAAATTCTTCCACTCAGTAGTGGCTAGCAGAAGAAAGAGTAATACAATCAGAGTTCTCTATGACCAAGCGGGGAATAGATTGGACTCTTTTGATGGTATTTCGGCTGAGGTGATTAAATTTTTCCAGAATCAGCTGGGTTTGGTAGATGATAATGTCCTGGGCAGCACTGTTTCTACTATTAGGGGTCTTCTTAATTTCTCACTCCCTACAGGCGCTGACGGTGAACTGTGAAGAGATGTTTCTGATGCTGAAATTAAAGAAGCCATTTGGGGGCAAGGCAATGATAAATCTCTTGGGCCCGATGACTTTAATCCCTTCTTCTTCAAGAAAGCTTGGTCCATAGTGGGTGTGGATTTTGTTGCTGCTATCAGGTATTGCTTTGACATATCTTTTATTCTCCCTGCCTTTAATGCCACTGCTGTAGTCTTGGTTCCTAAAGTGCCAAATCCTAGCCTTGTCAAGGACTTCAGGCCTATATCATACTGCACAGTGATATATAAGACCATTACAAGGATTTTAGTGAGACGATTGTCTACTGTGTTCCCTAGCATGGTTTTAAAGAATCAAACTGCTTTTGTTAAAGGTAGGAGTATAGTGGATAATACCCTCCTTGCCCAAGAGGTTGTTAGGGGCTATAGTAGAAAGAACATTTCCCCTAGATGTGCCTTGAAGTTGGATCTATAAAAAGCGTTTGATTCTCTCAATTGGGATTTCTTAGTTGTTGTTCTCACTGCTCTTGGCCTTCCTGCTAGATTTATTAGCTGGATTTCTGCTTGTTTTACCAAGCCTAGCTATTCGATTGTAATAAATGGCAGTTTAGTTGGTTATTTTAGGGGGGATCGTGGTGTTAGGCAAGGTGACCCCCTTTCACCTTATCTCTTTGTGCTTTCCATGAATGTATTATCAAATCTATTGAACCTGGCTGCTCTTAAGGGGATTTTCAATTATCATCCCAAGTGTAAAAGGATTGGTTTAACCCATCTTTGCTTTGCGGATGATCTCCTCATCTTTTGCGAGCCCTCTGTTGACTCTATTAGTGGTGTCAAAGCTGTTCTGGAAGTTTTCAATCTCATGTCTGGGTTGAAGCTCAATATTAACAAAAGTGAGATTTTTGTAGCGGGGTTAACTGCTGCTCAATGCACTGCCATCAGTGAGGGCACTGGTTTTAAATTAGGCAAACTCCCTGTTCGCTACTTAGGAATTCCTTTGGTGACTAAGAAGCTCATGGAGAGAGACTGCCTTAGTCTCATTGATAAAATCAGAGCTAGGTTGACCTTGTGGGAAAATAAACATTTGAGTTTTGCTGGTAGGCTCCAGTTAGTGCGTTCTGTTTTGTTCAGCCTAACTAATTATTGGTGTAGGCAAGTTATGCTTCCTCGGGGGGTAATCAAGAAAGTTGAGCAGTTATGCTCTCGGTATTTCTGGAAGGGTGCTGATCTTTCTGCTAGGGTGAGCTGGAGAAAGATCTGTCTTCCAAAGTCTGAAGGGGGCCTTGGTGTTATTGATATACAAGGATGGAATAGGGCTTGTTCTGTGAGGTTGATTCGAAACTTATTGGCTGATGAGGGTTCCTTGTGGGTGGCTTGGACTCGGTCTTATGTTATTAAAAATGCAAATTTTTGGCATATGGTTCCTCCTACTGATGCTAGCTGGAATTTCAAAAAGCTGTTAAAGATGAGGCATTCAGTTAATCATCTCTTTGTTAACCGTGATTGTGCCCTCAGTACTAGGCAGATATGGGAGGACTTGCGCATCGTGGCTCCAAAGGTTGCTTGGCATCATCTGGTTTGGTTTTCCGGGCGCATCCCTAAGCACAACATAATTCTGTGGATGGCCATTTTGGATAGGCTTCCCACCCGGGTTAGACTGATGCGAATGGGACTAGTAATAGAGAATGATCGATGTCTCTTCTGTGATTTGGTGCCTGAGACTAGAAATCACATTTTCTTTGAATGTGATTATGCTAAAAGCCTGTGGAAGGCCATCCTTCTGCTCTGTGGAGTTAACCGAAGAGTAAGCCACTGGGAAGGCGAGCTTTCATGGGCTGCTCACTTCCTTAAAGGAAAGTCCCTCCTCACGAGAGTGTTTAAGCTTCCTTTGACAAGCTATGTGTATGTCATATGGAGAGAAAGGAACAACAGACTGTATGGTGGATTACTTAGGCTGATGAGTGATATCCTGCTGAGCATTAAAACTGATATCCAGATTCGACTCGATGGTTGGCCAATTAACAGAAGTGACTCTAGGAACATTGCCCTTTGTGTTAGCTGGGGTATTTCATAATTGTGATGTTGTTTTCTCTATTCCTTGTTAGCCTTTGTTTAGCCTTTGTTTTGCATCTGTTCTCTTTGGTAATGCTTTGCTATTAGATGGATGATGTGTTGTAATGAGTTGGTTTTTTTTTGTAGCAGAATTCTGCTTTCTTGGGTAATGAAATTGATTATCCAAAAAAAAAAATTACATAAGGAGAGTACTTATTTGTAGGCCTTAAAAAATTTAATATATTTTCATTAATGCTAGATACATCAATTAAAAGAAAAGAAAAATAATAAAAAATCTTAAATTACTTAAAATAAATAATGGAAATTTTAAAGCTCAATTTAATTGCAAATAATCAGTAGAATAATTGTAATTTGTAATAAATTACAATTCATATATTAGGCCAGTCTTCAATTTTTTGCACACGTAGTCTTCGCTAAAATAAGTATATCTAGAGTTCTCGATTTCCGATTGAAGCATTTCAAAATGTGTTGGAAAGCTAACTAAAATTTGATTATATTTCAAGAAGACATCATGCCTTGAAAATGTTCGAATTGCATCCAAAAATTCGTTGTAAGTCAACTGATGTATTGAGCTTTAAAATTTACTTCAATTAAAATATTTGAGTCATAAAAATGATAGACCACACAAAAATTGGATAATACAAGTGTTATTTATACTTTACTTTTATTTTATTTTATTATAATTGGGTATATTACGGTTTAATACCTAAATTATCATTTTTGATTTATTTTAGTATTTAAAATTTCATTTTTTCAAAAGCATACCTAAAGTTTAGTTTTTCTTTTATTTTAGTATGATGTCGTTAAAAACTTTAGTTTTTGTTTCATTTTAGTACCCCCTTTCAAAATTTAACATTAAATTTTGAAGAAAAAAATAGTAAGTTTAGGTACTAAAATGAACCAAAATTGATAGTTTAGGTACTAAACGCGTTAAGTTTTTAACAACATGGTACTAAAATGAAATGAAAACTAAATGTTAGGTATGATTTAAAAAAATGAAAGTTCAAGTACTAAAACGGATCAAAACTGATAGTTTAAGTACTAAATGCGTAAATTACCTTAAAATCACATAAATGAATAGCATAAAAAGACATTAATGTCATGGATAAAAAACATAAAAATTGAATCAACATTAAATAATTTAATTAAAGTGAAATTGATAAGATTGAACGAATTAAGTTTCCTCAGTAGTTGAGGGTTGATTGTTATCTCTAAATGTTTTTGGTTTGAACAACAACCATTACAGGGTATTTAAGTGTTCAGAGTCTCTAGAACAAATTACGTGATAATATATTTATATCTTTAGAATTCAATGTAGAGACACTAATTTTTGATGTTTTAAAATTATATTTGTTAAGACAATCTCAATATAAACTATTTCGTATTGAAAATATATTTATATATATTTTTCTGTACATGTCCCATAATAATTTCGAATTCAGTAGTAGATAGCTTGATAGGGTCGTTTACGCTACTACGAAGTTGCTTTGCGGTGATAGTATTGTCATAAATCAATAGAAATTTGCATATCAAATATGTGTATGCTTTAAAAGAGAGGAAAGAAGGCAAGGCAAGGCAAGACATGCTTGATTGCTTCACATGTAAAGGTAAAAACCCGAGTCGAGGTTTTCACTTTCCCCCCTTTATCAAACTACAATGTACTTTGCCGTATAATTGGTGTCGTCCCTTTTGTTCAAACATAAATCAAAATGAAAAATTGCGATTATTCTTCTCTTTCTTATCATTTGCAGGATGGGTTGGTACGAGCTACTATGGATAGGAAGGCTGCTTCTTCTTATGCAATTGGTTCATGGTTGGGGAAAACTTGGTCATTATGCTGTTTGCAAGATTGCTGAGGTATGATTATGCAATTGCTTCTTCTTTAGTCAAAAGCTGCTGACCATTTCATCTGATTATGCGTTTCTTGATCCTTCAGGGGCATCTTACTGAAGATGCCACGGCTACTGTCAAACAACTGCTCCCAGATTCTGCTAAAGGTGAGCTTGCTTCTGTATGTTCATGGCCTGATCACATCAAATATTACTACAACTGGCAGTGGACAACCTCCTTACACTATGTTGACACCCCAAATTTCAAGTGCAACTACAAATACATCCGTAAGTGTTTCGGTTCTACTGTCCATCATAAATATTTTAAGAGATATGAAGGGTCGTGGTAACCTTTCTTGTAGGAGACTGCTATGATTCTGCTGGGCACAAAAATAATTGTGTGACAGGAGCAATTTTGAACTATACAAAGCAACTCCTTACATCATATCAGAGATATAATCCCATGTTGAAATGTAAGCACTGTTCATGCATATACTCCTGGAGTTGCACTAGAAATAATAATACAAGGTTTATTTATATATGCTCTCCTTTTTGTTTGTGACAGACAATTTGACAGAGTCACTCTTGTTCTTAGCTCATTATATGGCGGATGTGCATCAGGTTTTTACTCATATCACATACATGGGAAAATCTAGAAAGCATTAATCATATAAATATTAGATATATATTTATATTAAATACATATATATATGTTATTTTTTTTATTACAGCCATTACATGTTGGCTTCACAGGAGATTTAGGTGGGACTAGTATTAAAGTTCGTTGGTATCGTAGGAAGACAACTCTGCACCATGTGAGGTCTTCGTTACCCCCTTTCCATTTTTCACATCGATAAGTAGTTAGATGTTGTTAAAGAAGATCAATGGTTAAACAATGATTTAATCTTTCTTCTACGTTCAAATTCGAGATTTAGTCCTTATATTTTACTTTAAACTATTTTGGTCTTTTTAAATATGATACGTGTGAGAGTATTTGAATCTAGTAAACAAGTTCCTTGTCCAATGTTACATATCCTTTGTACCAACAGTTGGTCTAGTGAGATGATACACTAGATCCCTTAGACAAAGCCGGAAGTTTAATTGCAAATGGAGAAAATTGGGTTGGGGGAGAGTCACCCTCGCCTATGCAATATCCGATCCAAATTAGTTGATTGATAGATTGAGTATCGGTATTTGGGTACTCAATGTTACATATTCGTTTTTAACAAGATGGCCAAAGAATGGATTTGGGTAAAAAAGGTGCTAATGAACTTGTGTGTGAGAGTGTTTAAATTCATGTGTTTTTGTGTTACTGCATCCATATACGCAATATTATTATGTACTATGGTTATTCCAGGTATGGGATACCATGATTATTGATACTGCAGTGAAGACATTCTACGGCTCGAATCTTTTAATTTTTCCAGGTGTGTGAGAGTGTTTAAATTCTTTTTCACCGCTTTGGGTTTTAAATGTGATAGTTGATTGGTGCCTGTACTTCTTATTTCATCCATAGGATGATGCTTGGACCAATGAAAAATCATCATGGAAATACTGCATACATAACAACACAGTTTGTCCTAACATGAAAGTGTATGCCACAGTTTATTCTTTATCATATAAAGTATGGTATTCATGATTATACTCGTATCTAACACATACCCGAATCTGAATAACATCGCATTATTCTTAAATTGCTTCGATATACAGATATGCTTCTGAAAGTGTTAGGTTAGCATGTAAGTATGCATATAAGAATGCCACACCTGGAAGCACCTTAGAAGGTATTTGTTATTTCCTCTTTCTACTGTTTTCTTGTTCGATAATTAAAGGCACTTATGAAACTTGATCTATGTATCAAAATAAAACAATGAAAATGAATGCAAGCATTCGTGGTTCGCTTTGGTCCATGGAATTAGTATAGAATTATAATTCGTTAATTTTATCGTTTGTGATTCGTTGGAAGTGATTTTCTTTGGATCAAATTTTTAGAATATGAATCGTAATGCTTTTTTTTTATTTGCTGATAAATTTATTTTTATAATTTTCCATATATTAAACGGTGAAAGTATATAATTTTTTTAATAATTATTTGAATTATTATAAAATTAAAGGATTAAATTTATAATTAAAATAAATATCTTTAACAGCGAGAGTACAATTGTGACATCTTAGCTTTACTTTTCTGTTTCTCTTGATATACTTCTGCTCTTTCCTTATCTTCCTTTCTGTTCATTCCCCGGAATATCAATCAAAAGAAATTGTCGATTCCACCGCTAAGGCTTGGAAAGATCGACCCTTACACGTCTTTCCACCTCTTCTCCCACTGAACTCTTCCCCTACTTTTGTTTCCTTTTCTTTTGCTGTGCTAAGTATGCGAACGAACTTCGAATTGGAATAAACGAATTTAAACGAGATTCGTGGGGTGAGGGGCGAAATAGGTAACATTGGATCCAAGTCCAAAATTGTTGCAGATAAATAGCCGAGTTGCTCTTGGCTCTATCAGCTGGCTTAAACATGACCGAATTACTGACCTTTATTCCTTCTACTATATCAACTCTAGTTCACTATTTGATACCATTTCTTATATTATTATGCAATCTGCCATGGTTGGCAATGGCTGAGATAAGGCTATATGAAACCAGATTAGCTAATCTTAACAGAAATTCTGCATGGTATTCTTTTAACACAAACTTCATAATTTTGCTCCATAGATGATTATTTCCTCTCTCGGTTGCCCGTCGTGGAGAAAGGGCTAGCTCAAGGTGGGATTCGCCTCGCCTCTGTGCTCAACCGGCTGTTTAATTTCCGAGTGAAAATGGGTCGATCTTCAAGATAAAAGACCAGAGATGCATCTTTAAATGCCGTAAGCTCCATTGTAATACACACTTATTGCTCATACAGCCACTGCTTTATATATGCCAAACCTATGTATCGTTCATCCCTTTGTCAACTTGTTCAAGAATACATAATTAACTGTACACACTATGCAAAAGATGAAAACATGAGTAAATAGGGATATAATAAAAATTATTAAATAATCATGTGCATCAATTGAAATAAGTTTTACAGTAATTATTAAATAACTGTACACTCTATGCAAAAGTCATATAAATTTAAATTGAAAGACAATTAATACAAAACTAGAAAATATGATAATAAGAAGTAAATATGCATAATAAGTTTCACACCAAAACCATTAAGGAGGCCTACAAATACATATGCCACTAGAAGTATTAAATTATTGTATTATGATTAAACGTCGTTAGAACATCCTTGAAGATGTCGCCACCCTGACTCAAACTCAGATCTAAAATATGACCGCGAAAAATAATTCAAAACGTTTAACTTAACAAAATTCAGCGGTATATACATTTTATTATACTTCATGAAGTTCATAAATGTAAGGCATGTAAGCCACAATACAAACAATAAATAATTAGAAAGTTTATCATATATTATAAATCAGTTAATCCTTTACTTAGCTATACATAAGAACATACACACGTACGATTTCCAACATTTATACACAAAATGTATTTATACCGTAATTATCATTTCTAATGTATCTGTCACTTGTTCATCAAGTGTACCATAATATAATAGTGCATGTATGTCATGATTAATAATCGGGTATCATGTAGTCCGGCGCCACTAAGGCTAAACATATAATATCAAGTGCTCCAATCAGTACACTCGCGCCACTAAGGCTAATATATAATATCAAGTCCTCCGATTAGTAAACTCGCACCACTAAGGAGGCATAGTAAATTAGTTCCCTTAAAGTTATGTATCATAGTAATGTTACCATTAAGGCCATTCATCATAACATCACCGCTCAGATTACGAGAATGATTACACATTAGCAAATCAATGGTGGAATATTTTGAACGAGATTGACAGGCAATCTCACACATTCTCTTTGGTGCAATTCATGTATGTGCAAAGAGAGCGAAACAGAATGGTGAATTATCTAGCAAAACAAGGACTATCTCGTCAAGCTCTGTTAAAAGTATTGAGTTGTCATAATGTAATCCAATGGAATACCAATATTTTTGATATTTTTTGTCTATGATTTAATGGAATTCAGGGGAACGTTAACCTAGTTGAGGAGTTCTCCTTTTCTCCATTAGATTTAGGGAGTTTTTTGTTCAATTGAAATAAGGCCTAGAAAGACTAAACTAATGAAGGTTTCCTTGTGTCTAACTTTATCAAATGTTCAATGCCAAATGGGGGAGTATCAAAGTAACATATTTTGGACAATCTTGAAGGAGCCAACTTAGCAACACCATCTACGATAGAATTTTCAGAATGTGGAACCCAACGTAAGCGAGTCTCCCATGCATAGCAACGCAAGGCTGCTATAGTTCTGGATAGCGAAAGAGGACTATTCGCTACATCTTTTTCATTAACCAGCTTTATTGTTTGAGCACAATTCGATTGTATCTCCCATCTTGAAACTCGTTGGTCTCATGTCATGTGATGACCTTCATATACCCCACATAACTCCTCATGAAGAATTGAAGATATATTGAGGTTTTTGCTGAAACCTAGTATCCAAGTACTATTCAGATCATGTAAAGGCCCACCAGCTGTGCCCACCTGACTCAATGATTCAATGCCTCCATCACAGTTCAAACAAAACCACCCATTGAGGGGTCTAGATCATCTACACCTTCCACGTGGAACAACAGCAACACTAGCTACATTTGGAGGCTGGTATTCAAAGTAATGTGCCCAGCTATATACGCATTGGAAGATCACAAATAGCAGCTGAGTTACTCCACTGAAAATTTCATCATTTCGACGCTTCCAAATCTGCCAAAGAAGCGATGGAAAAAGAAGAAACTAGGATAACTCAAAACCTTGTGGGGCAATTGTTTTCGCAAGATTTGTAATTAGACAAGGCACAAGATCAAAAGAGAAAAAGTTGGTAGCACTCTGAGGGGGTAAAATACCTTGCCAAAACAATCGCACCTCTGTGCAGTCATGCAAGACGTGTAGGGCTGTTTCATGGGGAGAATCATAAGAGAGACAAGAAGGATTCGATGCTATTTTTCTACGAGTTCATTCACTGTTCATCATGAGCTTTTGCTTAATCGAGATCCAAAGAAAAAGGCGAAGACGTTGCAGTACTGGAAGTGTCCAGATGAACTTCCATATGCTATTGGGATCACACCAGCAACCTTCTGATAATTTGCAATAAGCTTAATTAATACTGAAGGCATTTGTATCAGTCCATCGCCACTCGAAGGAATCACCTATATCCGTAGGATGAAGGGGTTCGGATACTTGGAATATGAGCTAGTGCCATTGGGGGTAACAAGTGAGGATAAAGAGTTCATATCCCAATGGCCATCAGGAGTTGCAAGAGTCTGTACTAACAAATCTTCACTGACCAAGGAGGAGTCAAGGGCATGGTCGCGCAATGGCCTTAGAGAAGGCACCCATTTGTCCTCCGAAAAGCAGTAAGAAGACCCATTCCTGACGGACCATTCTAGGCGTGGCAGGAAAGAGCTCCAAGCTTTTGTTGATCTACGCCAAAGAGGAGAACAAATCGATTGAAAAATAAAAGACGAACAAGGTTCAGAGACCTTGTACTTTTGCTAGAGTATTTGAACCCAATAGGCATACTTGTTTGTGAGAATATCAAACCAAGCTTCATCGTAAACACAACATTCTTCTCATGAATACGAGTGACACCAAGGCCACCCCTTTCTCTCGGTTGGCACACAACTTCCAAATTAATGAGTGAAGCTTTCAGGGTTGAGTTGGAAAAATCCCATAAGAATTTTCGAATACACATCTCAATGTCCATGCAAACCTATTTCGGGAGAGACATGGTTTGCATGAAGTAAATAAGGATTGCACCTAGCATTGATTGAGTGAGGGTGAGACGATCGACTAAAGATGGCGTTTGAGCAGCCCAACCTGAAAGTTTACCACGAATCATGTCTACAATAAAGGAGTAGTCTGCAGTTGTTGATTGCTTGTGGAGCATTCGCACTCCTAAGTACTTGCCCAGAGAATCAACATCTCAAAATCCACTCTTAGCCACAATTGCAGTTCCAGTAGCAATATTAGTAGCAGGAGAGAAGTAGATATGTGTCTTTTCCATACATAACATTAGAAAAAAAGGTGATTATCCGTAAATATCCGTAAGGTTGAAAGACTTTCATGATAAAGAAAAGTTTCCTAAACAAAGAAGAAAATCATGCGGATGTGCGAAATTGGTCTAAAGCAAAGAAAAAAGAGTAAGGGGATATTCTACCAAGGCACTATGTGTCAGAACTGTCTAATTACACACTGTTGGGACCGTCGGCGCACCCCATGACACAAAGGAAACAAAACTCGATGGTCTCACCAGCGATCCAAGTACGAAAAACTGAAATCGGGAGGAAGGGATGCGAATACTTACAGCGGGTTCCTTGAAAAACAGCAAGGACAACAATGAATACTGGCGATATAGATCGGTTCGAATCGTAAGCCTCCACGAAATCACGTCTTGGCCTCTACTCAGCTCACCCGATTGAGAGCAATATTTTTCTTCCCCAAAACAGTTTTGAGAGAAAAACGGCTGAAGGTTTTGTCTGTGTGTTCTAAAACGGCTGCTAGACCTAACATACCCTTTTATAGCCAAGTTATCCTAATAATATTAGGGTTTTATTATTTAAGATTAATTAAATATATATTTAATTAATTAGAATTTAATAATCCTTTTATATCCAAGTTACCCTAATCATATTAGGGATTTTATTATTTCAAATTAATTGAAATTAAATATTCAGAATTATTAAAACATATATTTAATTAACTCTAGATATATATTTTAGTAACATACAACAAATTGTACATCTTTGCTCGTTTCAATCATAAGGTGTGACCTTGTAGGTTCTTGTAACGTTAGTAGTGATTATTAGAACAATTCTAATATTACATACAATGAGTGACATCTAGCAATATATCATTGTCACCTAAGTTACAAGAAAATATGATTCGACATATCATCTTAGTGATTAACTATTTTATATATTACATCCTTATGTCCTTTATATCTAGAATAGGCACAAGTCTTGGAATAGTCACACTTGTATAGCCCATCTATTGTTTCTTGATATCTAGAATAGACTGTAATTAACGAATAGTTTATGATATCTCATATCAACTTATTCGACCATGGCCATGCGTTTCTAGTCTTACTCAATCAAGTGGTTTGTGATATATTTTCTATTATGTAGGAAGGAAAAATCCTATCTTAATCATACACACCCACTACATATATTGAGATATATTCAATAACAGTCTTTATAGAGCAACCAGTTACGGAGCTTGTTTAGCTGCATCAAAACATACAACAATATATGTTGGGATAGTATTGATCTCAAGTCTGAGGATCAGACATATAGTCATCACCATGAGCAATGTTATGACTGTCACATAATAATCCAAGACATATGCTCATGGTCAGTCAATCCAATACATTGTTCTCTAACAATATAATCATGTATCAATTCTGACATCTCTATGTTAATGACAACTCGTTATCATTAATCAATAACTTGTTAGTCTTAAACGTATTATTATTGTCCATGCCCATAATAATACTTGACTAGAGATCTTTTAATAATAACAATTATGTCATTATATGGACTTTATTATCTTCCAGTTTATGTTAAACACATATATATATAAATGAAAATAATAGCGGCAATGCCTTTATTCAATAAAATCGATAAATAAAAGTATTATTACAATCATCATATGATTGGACATTGGGTATACTCTAACAATCTCCCACTAGCACTAAGACCAATCACTCACATATCTAATACCGAGTGACTCAGTTTGACGATCATACCTCTGCTGTGTAAGAGGTTTCGTCAAGGGATCAACAATGTTGTCATCCGTGTGTAATCTACATATTTCCACATCTCCTCGATCAATGATCTCTCGAATGAGATGAAAGCGCCTAAGAATATGTTTGGATCGTTGATGAGATCTGGGTTTCTTTGCTTGTGCAATGGCTCCATTATTGTCACAAAGGGGTTCTACATCATCTGATATGCTAGGAACAACCCCTAATTCCGATATAAACTTCTTGATCCAAACAACCTCTTTTGCTGCTTCACTGGCTGCAATGTATTCAGCCTCTGTTGTAGAATCAACTACTGTGTCTTACTTCAAACTTTTCCAGCTCACAGCACCTCTATTAAGACAAAACACAAAATAATATTGCGATCGTGAGTCATCCTTGTTAGTTTGGAAGCTGACATAAGTATAACCTTTTATACTAAGCTCTTCTTTCCCTCCATAGAAAAGAAATTTATCCTTAGTTCTTCTTAAGTACTTAAGGATATTTTTAATTGCAACCCAGTGATTTTCACAAGGGTTTGCTTGATACCGACTCTTCATGCTTAGAGAATACGATACATCTGGTTGAGTACATATCATGGCATATATTATAGAACCAATAGCCGAAGCATATGGAATCTTATTCATCCGTTCTCTTTCTAGTGGAGTTGAAGGACACATTTCCTTAGAAAGAGAAATGCCATGTCTCATAGGCAAAAATCCTTTCTTGGATTCTTCCATATCGAACCTTTTCGGAACTTTGTCTATTATGTACTTTGACTCAGACCTAGAAGTCGTCTTGATCTATCTCTATAGATCTTAACTCCTAAGATATACGCTGCTTCACCCAAATCTTTAATAGAAAAACAACTACTTAACCAAGTCTTAACAGACTGTAAAGTAGACATATCATTTCCTATGATGAGTATGTCGTCTACATACAAGATTAGGAAAGAAACAATGCTCCCACTAGCCTTCTTATAAACACAAGGCTCATCTTCATTTCTAATAAAACCAAAATCTTTGATTGCATCATTGAAATGAAGATTCCAGCTTCGAGAAGCCTTCTTTAGTCCATAAATAGACCTCTGTAGCTTACAAACCTTTCCAGTATTTCCTGAAAAGATAAAACCTTCTGGTTGTGTCATATACACATCCTCTTCAAGTTTTCCATTAAGAAAGGTGGTTTTGGCGTCCATTTTCCAGATTTCATAATCATAGAATGTAGCTATTGCGAACAGGATCTGGATGGACTTAAACATAGCTACAAGGGAGAATGTTTCGTCATAGTCTACACCATGAACTTGTCGAAAACCTTTAGTAACTAATCACCCCTTGTATATTTGTACATTACCATCTATGTCTATTTTCTTCTTGAAAACCAATTTACACCCTATAGGTTTGACCCCTTCATGTGGTTCAACCAAAGCCATATTTGGTTTACTGACATGGAATCCATCTCAGATCTCATGGCTTCAAGCCATTTCTCAGATTCTGGGATAGACATTACCTCTTGATAAGTCCTGGGCTCATCTTGATCCATAAGAAGAACATCTCCATGTGTCGTAACGAGAAATCCAAATCTCTTAGGTGCACGATGTTCTCTCGTGGATCTATACAGTGATTGTGTTTCTAAATCTGTTGAATGCTCCTCAACAACTTGTGAAACATGCTCAACTTCAGGTTTATTTATTTGTTGCTCTTGAACTTCTCCAAGTTCAATATTTCTACCCTTCCCTTTCTTTGAGAGAAATTATCTTTCGAGAAAAACTCTTATTCGAGCAACAAACACTTTGTTCTCGTTAGTATCCCTTAGTTTCTTTAGGATATCCAACAAATATACACTTATGAGATTTAGGTTCGAGCTTTGTAGACATCTGATATTTTATATAAGCTTACCCTAAATCTTCATAAAAGACATACTGAGACGTTTTCCAGTCCATATCTCTTATGATGTCTTTTGAACCGATTTAGATGGAACACGATTTAGTGTGAAAGCGGTTGTTTCAAGTGCATGTCCCGAAAAAGAAGTCAAAATATCACTATGACTCATCATCGATCGAACCATGTCCAACAATATTTGATTCCTTATTTCAGAAACTCCATTCCACTATGGTGTACCAACTGGTGTAAGTTGTGAGACAATCCCACATTCTTTTAGGAGTTCATCAAACTCTATGCTTAAGTATTCTCCACCTCGATCTGATCGAAGTGCCTTAATACTCTTTCCTAGTTGATTTTGTACTTCATTTTTAAATTACTTAAACTTTTCAAGGGCTTCAGATTTATGGCGCATAAGATAAATATACCCATACCGACTGAAGTCATCGGTAAAAGTAATGAAGTAATGGAAGCCACCTCTGGCTTGTGTATTCATCGGTCCACATACATCACTATGTATTAACCCCAATAAATCACTTGCTTGCTCCCCTTTACTATTAAAAGGAGCTTTAGTCATTTTTCCGAACAAGCAAGATTCACATACATCATATTGTTCGAAAACAAATGAATCTAAGAATCCATCTTTATGGAGTTTTGATATGTGTTTCTCACTTATATGACCTAAATGGCAATGCCAAATATAAGTTTGATTTGAGTCATTTGTTTTTGATCTCTTATTATTTATGTTATAAATGGTTTTATCTTGATCCAAAATATAGAGACCATTAACCAATTGTGCCGAACCATAAAAAACACTATCGAGATAAAAAGAACAACAATTATTCTTAATAATAATCTCAAAGTCAATCTTGTCCAAACAAGAAATAGAAATAATGTTCTTAGTCAAACTAGGCACATAATAACAATCCTCTAAATTTAAATCAAGTCAACTAGGCAAAGATAAAACATATGTCCCTATAGATAATGCAACAACTCTTGATCCATTTCCCACTCGTAGGTCCACGTCTCCTTTAGCCAGATTCCTTCTGTTTTGCAGTCCCTGTTCAAAAGTAAAAATATGAGAACCACAACCGGTATCTAATACTAAAGAAGTAGATGTTGACAAATTAACATCAATAACATAAATACCTGAAACAAACATTCCGTTTGCTTTTGCCTTCTTGACCTCTTCAAGGTAAACATGGCAGTTTCTTTTCCAGTGTCTGGTCTTATCGCAATGGAAACATTTTCATTCTTTGCTAACTCCCCCTTTGGGTTTCAATGCATTTTTCCCTTTTGGTTTGGTCTTACCATTGCCCTTAGACTTTTCCACTACATTTTTCTTTCCCTTTCCTTTGTCCTTGTGGACCATCAGAATGGGCTTAGGTCTAACCTTTTTCATGTTACTTTCAGCAATTCGTAACATGCCAAGTAACTATGGCAAAGTCTTGTTAATTTCATTCATGTTGAAATTAAGGACAAGTTGGCTAAAGTTATCTAGCAACGATTGCAGGATAACATCGGTAGCCAATTTATCTTTGAGAGGAAATCCCAGCCTTTCTAACGTTTGGATGTAGCCCATCATCTTGATAACATGAGCTCCTACAGGAGTTCCTTCTGCCATTTTGCATTGAAATAGAGCTTTAAAGGTCTCATATCTCTCTTGACATGCTTGCCCTTCATATATTTCTTTGAGATTTTGAATCATCTCATATGCAACCATGTCCTCATGTTACTTCTGAAGCTCAAAAGTCATGGTGGCAAGCATTAGACATCCAACATATAACATATCATCCATATGTTTCTTGAATTTGTCTTTGTCAGCTTTTGAAGCATTAGCTGCCGGTTCATCAGGAACAAGTTCCTCAATGACATATTCCTTCATTTTCTGTTTGAGAACAATTATCAAATTACGAAACCAATCAAGGAAGTTTATGCCATTAAGTTTATCCTTCTCAAGGAGTGATCGCAGTGATAAAGTGTTGTTTGCCATTAAATCTACAACAATGGAAATATTAAAGTAAGTAAATTTACCGAATTAAAATTTATAAATAGGACTTTATTTACAAATTACTGCCACTATTTTATTCAAAATTAAAAACCCCTCTTTGTTTTAATTTCGAAAAAATTCAACGAAAAGTTTTCTAGTGGGTGAGGATCCATAATACATCAATTTGCTAAATTAGCTTTGTCTTTTCTTTTAGGATAGTGATTATTTAGGTAATTAACACTTTACTAGTTATATCTCATGTAACTCCTCATTTTGGTGAACAACTTTTGTTCAAGTCATCTCATGACTTATCCAAATATTTAACCTCTAGGTTTCTAATCCTATTAGAATAACTTGCTAAGTTATTACCAATATTTCAATCGGTAAAAATCACTTTCTTATTTTCGTGTTTAACCAAGATAGATTTATGTACCAATGCTTTGGCAAAGCCCACACAATATCGATCAAAGCCTTAACGAGAGTAAATATTGGATGGTTAAGTTAACTTAGATTATAAAGAGGGATTTGCGTAATTATCTCATCATCATTCGTTTTATTAGTAGGCCCTTATTGATCTCATCAATATTTATTCTTATTTTATCATTTGATGCATTGCATACAAAACAGATATAGCAATAAATAAGATGGAATGGTTATAGCCCAAAATAATGACTAAGGTGGCCCATCCCAAGCCAATGGGAGAACCAATAACCCTAAAGCCTAAAACTATTGTCTAGGCATATTCTCGCCATTCTTCTGCTCCTTGTGAATCTTCATAGGTTTACAATTTTAAAAGAAACTCGATTTACATACAAAGGAGTAAGATGAGAAGAGAAATACAACATAATTATAGAAAGGCGCGGCTCGCAGACTGTATTTCAAAATAAATCATTGTAAATTTAATAAGGGCTATAACCATGCATATCAAACACCGTGCAAAACAAACATGTCATATATATATATAATACTTCTATTTCCATCAAAAAACTTCACAATTTGATAACAATTATCAACAGAATCATGTTTTTGGGATTTTCAATCCCGAAGGTTTTCTGCATCGGAACAACCATTGTTCCACTTCCAAACGTGATCTACTATTGCACTCCCACTTATCATCCAACAACAAATTGATTGAAAAATATATTAACAAATTGACATATTAATCTTTGTGGTTATCGATTCGAACAATAATATCATCATATTTATCGAAATCAATAAAACTAAAACATGCATCTCATACATATCACATCAACAAAAAAATTAACCGAAATTCAGATCGTACAAGTGGCTCTGATACCACAGTTGGGACCGTCGGCGCACCACATGGCGCATCGGAAACAAAACTCGATGGTCTAACCAGCGATCCAAGTACGAAAAACTAAAATCGGGAGGAAGAGATATGAATACTTACAGCGGGTTCCTTGAAAAACAGCAAGGACAACAGTGAATACTGGTGGTGTAGATCGGTTCGAATCGTAAGCCTCAACAAAATCACATCTTAGCCTCTGCTTAGTTCACCCGATTGAGAGAAATATTTTTCTTCCCCAAAATAGTTTTGAGAGAAAAACGACTGAAGGTTTTGTGTGTGTGTTCTAAAACGGCTGCTAGACCTAACAAACCCTTTTAAAGCCAAGTTACCATAATCATATTAGGGTTTTATTATTTCAAATTAATTAAATCTATATTTAATTAATTAAAATTTAATAATCCAATTATATCCAAGTTACCATAATCATATTAGGGATTTTATTATTTCAAATTAATTAAATCTATATTTAATTAATTAAAATTAAATATCCGGGATTATTAAAACATATATTTAATTAACTCTAGCTATATATTTTAGTAACGTACAACAAATTGTACATCTTTGTTCGTTTCAATCTTAGGGTGTGACCTTGTAGGTTCTTGTAACGTTAGTAGTGATTATTAGAACAATTCTAATATTACATACAATGAGTGACATCTAGAATATATCATTGTCACCTAAGTTACAAGAAAATATGATTCGACATATCATCTTGGTGATTAACTCTTTTATGTATTACATCTTTATGTCCTTTATATCTAGAATAGGCACAAGTCTTGGAATAGTCACACTTGTATAGCCCATCTATTGTTTCTTGATATCTAGAATAGACTGTAATTAATGAATAGTTTATGATATCTCATATCAACTTATTGTAGCATGGCCATGCGTTTCTAGTCTTACTCAATCAAGTGGTCTGTGATATATTTCCTATTATGTAGGAATGACAAATCTTATCTTAATCATACACACCCACTACATATATTGAGATATATTCAATAACAGTATTTATAGAGCAACCAATTACGGAGCATTTTTAGCTGCATCAAAACATACAACAATACATGTTGGGATAGTATTGATCTCAAGTATGAGGATCATACATATAGTCATCACCATGAGCAATGTTATGACTGTCACATAATAATCCAAGACTTATGCTCATGGTCGGTAAATCCAATACATTGTTCTCTAACAATATAATCATGTATCAATTCTGAAATCTCTATGTCAATGGTAACTCGTTGTCATCAATCAATAACATGTTAGTCTTAAGCGTATTATTATTGTCCATGCCCATAATAATACTTGACTAGGGATCTTTTAATAACAACAATTATGTCATTATATGGACTTTATTATCTTCCAATTTATGTTAAACACATATATATAAATGAAAATAATATAAAAGTATTATTACAATCATCATATGATTGGTGTTTGGGCATACTCTAACACGCATTGGCCTCCATCAAGCAAAATGAGCTTTAGGGGTTGAAAAAGATCTGGAAAAGTTCAAATTTTAATGAGAAGCAAGCATTTCAACAAGGTTGTGGATATATACTTCATCTAATGTATGTCACTATAGACCCGATCCTGATTCGAAGCATGATAAAATTTTGGAATCTAGCCTATAGTTACTTAATATTCAATTGGGAGGACATGACTCCGAAACTAGAAGAATACCATTTTTTGTTGAATTTGCCGAAAGTTAAAGTGGACAAGATCTATTCTCAGTCAATAAAAGGACCATCCTTTAACTCAAAACTCACAAAGATCTCGGGCACAAGTGACAAGTGGGTGACTGATCACCTGCAGTGAAAAGGAGAGAGTGAATGAGTGTCGTGGTTCCACCTACAAAAGATAACTGAAGCACATGTGGATGAAAATATAAGAAGTGATGTGTTTTCCTTGGGGATCTATGTCTTGGTAATTTTTCCTAAATATTTGGGTATCATCGAGTTAGATGTGGTTGACTTATTTGAAAAACTAAAGAGATAGTTGAATCAAGTTCTTGCAATCATGGCTAAATCATTCAGATCTTTGAACATTTGTAGGAGATTGGTAGGAGGATGCTTTATGGGTTGTGATCAACTGCTTACTGTTTGGATCAAAAGTCATTTCTGAAAAGAATAAAAAGTCAACTGCAATCGTTTCCTAAGGATTATTCTCATATTACAGAGTATATTACAAAAGAATGGCATGAGTAGTCATATAATGACCAATGGATTGATTTCTTCAGGAACCTTCAAGGTCAAAATATAGCATGGTGAGCCTTATGGATGATGCACACTCAAATCTTGTTCAGGTGTGGAGACTCTGATTAGATTACACTTCTAGGACTATGGGGAGGAATTGGATAACTTCTTTGTTAATTATGAAACAATATGGTGCTAGACAGTTCGTCCTAGTGACCTATGGGCTAGCTAGCTCTGAGTTTGACTACAAATAAGTCAATTATAAGAAGAAGGTCAAATATGTGGTTGATTAATTGATGTTGACTTTTAGGACCAAGGTAGTTGGACCTAATGTCATGTTAACACCTGATTATTAAGCCTGGAGAATTTAGATGGTAAATGAAAAAATTCCTTTAGCTTCTGCAGAATGATCAATGCCGATGGAAGAATAATTCAGGAAAGTTCCTTCGAGCCTAGAATTACATAGGAAAGAATTTGAGGTGGAAAGACCCAAAGATACCAAGAGAATTGAAGAAATGGAAAGAGAAAACTTCATGCTAACTCTTGATGCTGAATTTCATGCCAAACAGTTCGAAATGATGAGAAAAAGAAAAGAAGTGGTGGAAGATGACCTAGAAGACCTAAAAATGATTATCAAAGGTTACAACAAGCCAGAAAGGGGTTGGGTCAAGTAAAGCACCTCATCAGTGGGCTAGAAAGTTGGTAGCTGTAAAGTGTCGAATTAAGAGTCTTGAGGTTGAGAACAAGTGTCAGTTTAAGAAGTTACAAGTTAAGAAGGCAAAAATAGGGGAATTAAAAGCCATCAAGAAAGAGTCGGTAAAGCAATATAAGGCTGAGAATCGTAAAGTTTATAAATTCAAGAAAGAGAATGAGGCAGTTTGAAAGAATTAGAAGATGAGAAAAATTGAGTCCAGGGTTGGAAAATGAGATAAATATCACATTCGAAGTTTTTGAAGCTAGATATTGAAGAATGCAAGAGCTTGAAGAGGAAAGAGAGCAAAAGAAGGATGAAATGTGGTTTGAAAAACAAAGTTTGAACTATATCCTCGATAGAAAACAGGCAGAGATCGGGTCGTGGATGCAAATATTTTCCACAAAGAGTCAGGGAGAGGATGAGCTTACTAGGGAAATGGGATAATTTCAGATAAAGTTTGAAGAAGAGTTGAACCAATCTCAAGCCATGAATGACCAGCTTAAAAGTCACATCTCACATCTTAAACAATCTCTGATTCAAGTACAAGTCTTGCCTGCATCAATAGACTTAAGAGTTTCTCTTGAAGAAAATAAGGCTTTAAGAAAATAAATCATAGGGTTGAAGGGAGAGCTCCAGAAGTATCGAATTCAAATTATTAAACTAGAAAAATAAGATCAACCACATCAATGTTGGGTGGCAGGACATATACGAAATGTTACACTCTCTAGTAGGAGAACGAGAATGTGTGATGGGCGAAACCATTGCACAAATGGGTGAAGTAGCTCGATATAAAAATGAATTGGCTAATAGGGTTGAGATTATCCAACTTTTCACTAGTTCAATCTCCAAATACACAAGCGAGATTACTTTAATCATGAATGAATTTGTAGAGTTGAGTTTGAGGGCTAGACCCTATCTGTAATTAAAACTCCTTTATAATGAGCAAAACTTTTCATCCATGAGTTATTCCAGAAAATTGTTGTTAGGATCAATGTCTTTTATTTGCATTTGCACTTACATTATTTATTTTGCAAAAACATTCATTTCATTATTGATAATATGTCACCAATAACATGTATTCATATTTAAGAGAACAATAAAATTAATTCATGGAGGGTTATGAGGCAGAAGATACTGGCAGTCAAAAATTCAAACACTCACCGCACCTGAAGTAAAACTATGGATGCTAATCTCGAACAACTAAAATAGGAAATACATGAGGATTTGTTGAAGATACAATAAGAATGGGAAGTAGAAATTGAACAATCGCATAAATCAATCACAAATCGTATCTTGCAAAGCCAAACTAGCATGGTAAATGATATCGTGGCCAGAATGTCTGGGTTGCATGCTGAAACATCAAAAGAGCCAAGTGCTACATTGGTTGAAGCTTTTAAACATACCGCAACAGAATCTACCCTGAAATTGGTTATCTCGCCTGAAAAAGCTTACTGAGTATCATGTGAAATCTTCTAGCGCGAAAGCTCAAATGGCTGTAACAAATCCCCAGACTAACCTGCATGAATACACTGGTCTGGATCTTGAGAAAATTGATAAATCCAAGATTGAGGTACCAAAACATTTGAAAGATTGGTGAAAATACTTTTTCAAAGGATTGGTAATGCAAAGCTCCCAGGATGAAATGGATGCAGTGGAGTTGAGCCTGCTGCTTGATCTAATTTTACCCCCAAAGTTTAAAATGCCTGAATTTGAGATATATGAGGGGAAGACTTGTCCCGTCACATATTGAACCATGTTTTGTAGGAGAATGATTGATTTTATAAAAGATGATAGATTATTGATTCATTACTTTCAAGTGAGCTTGACAGGATCAACTACAAGGTGGTATAATCAGTTGACCCGTGCCAACATAGGGTCATGAAAGGATTTGGAAAATGATTTTAAATAACAATACCAACATGTTACTGACATGATGCTCAATGCTGGAGAGATATCGCTGCCCAAGTGCATCCCCATTAGTTGAAAGAGAGTTCATAAAGATGTTCATTGACACACTAAAATCTCCTTACATAGATCGAATGTTAGGGGTAGCAACCAAAAGTTTCTCTAAGATTGTGATGTGTGGAGAAATGATTGAGAGAGCTTTAAAGAAAGGGTAAATAGTTGGTGGCCAAACTCTACAAAAAACCCTTTATGAAAAATAAAGAGGGAGAAGTAAACAATGTGAATTTCTCTATAAGTAAACAATGTGAATTTCTCTATAAGCAAAACAAAGGCTATAAATTCTTCATCTAAAGGGGAAGCAAAGCGTAAGAATAATGTTGAAATGGCGTCGTTTACTCCAATTCTTATGACCTAAAGTGAATTGTTCCAAAGATTATTCAAAGAACACGTAGTATCACCAAAATTAATGGATGTGATTAAAGCATCCTTTTCGAAATGGTACAATGAAAATGAGACCTGTGAAATTTATGCAAATATTCGAAGGCACACCATTGAAAAATGTCTTACTTTTAAAAGGGTTGTAGAGGATCTGATCAAGAGAAAAGTGGTGTCATTTGGTATCATTAAATGACTTATAGGAATTATGTATTGCTGCACCAAACCACCAAAACCAAGGAGTTAATGTTGTTGAGGAAAACCAAAGAATTAAGAGAATGATCGAAGAAGTAAGAACACCACTGAAATGGGTATATGAATAAATAAAGAAAAGAGGGATGTTGGGTCCCATAAAGAAGTTTGTAGCTAAGAAATCAAATAGGTTTTGTGAATACCATTGCAAAGATGGTCATCAAATCCAAAATTGTCAAGATTTTAAGTAGAGGTCCAAAAGTAGATGGACAAACAAGAATTGCAATTCTTCAGAAAATGGACAATAAAGAATGAAGGAGATATTTGTGCTTCTGAAGAAAGTTAAAAAGAGGTCGAAAGAAATTTAAGGAAACCAATTTTGGTTATATCAAAACCAAACTACGAGGCAAGCAAATGAAGTACCACATCCAAAGTGGTGATCAAGTCACTGACGCCTTTTGCCTACAAATGTGATAAAAGTGTCCCTTTGAATTATACATGCCAAATTAACACTCATTTGAACCAGGATGGAGAAATTGATGAAATTGGAGGCTTCACCAGTAGTGGGAGATGCTACGCCCTGGTAGAACTGAAAAAGCAAGAGCTGTTGTAATCGACGAGCTTGAGGACAGGGTGAATGAACCTGTCAAGATTGAGGAAGCTCAAGAATTTCTAAAATTTTTGAAACATAGTGAGTCCAATATTTTATAAAAACTTCATAAGACTTCGGCACAGATATCTTCTGTTACATTCTGAGGTATAACAAAATACACTGATAAAGACATACCAATGGAACGTGTCGATAGAATGGTAAATCATAACAATGCAAATAATTTTATCTATTTTTATGATGATGAGATACCAGAGAAAGATAAAGGTAGATGCAAGGCATTACACATTCCTGCCCATTGTACAGGAGTCATCATTTATGGGGTATTAATTGATAATGAATCAACCCTAAATGTCATGCCATTTGCCACACCAAATAGACTCCACTGGATATCTCCAAAATAAGGGTTTATGGTAATATCATACGAGCATTTGATGGGAGTGAGCGAAAAATAATGGGGAAAATGATGATACCTCTCAAAATTGGCCATGTAATGTTCGAGGTTGATTTAATTGTCATGGACATCCATCTGAGCTACAATTGCTTGCTAGGTAGGCCGTGGATTCACATGGTTGGGGCAGTTCCTTATTCCTTTCACCAAAAGCTTCAATTTACCACTGATGGAACTATAGTGACCAACAATGCAGAAGAATATATTATTGCTTATATCACTACTGATGCACCACGTATAGGGGTAGATGAGAATACACAAGAGTCATCATTCCAGTCATTTGAATTCGTAACACCACTTTTATCCCTGAAGACAAAAGAATTCCCTTTCCCCAACTGTGAAAAACACAAAAATACAATTGAAGGAAAAGTTATCTCGATGAGCAAAAAATGTGAAAGGTTTAGGCAAGAGACTGTAAGGTGTCACTGAAGGGTTGGCCTCAGCTCCCAAGAGGAATTACTTTGGTATAAAATATAGGCTGACCTATCACAATAGATTCAGTGATGCATAAAAACTCAGGGAAAGAAAAAAAATAATCGCAAAAGGAGAAGATGTTGTCTGGGGGCCTATAGTCATACCGCCTTTCTCTAAGACTTTTGTATATGAAGGATTTGTCACTGACATACTAAAGCAACCGTGGGATGGAGAAGAAACGACAGTAATTGAAGCTTTAATGGGAAGCTTGAGAATTAATGCCATCACAGATGATTCTACTGAAGAATGCTTATTGGTATCGATTCACATATGCCCTCCTGGTTACATTTTGAACAACTACATTGTTGAAGAACTCCCCATATTCTATAACCACTCTTCAAAGTCTTCAGATATCAATTATTTGGATAATGATATTCTTGAACCATAAATTGATTTTGAAAATGACATGTGTTTGGAAGAATCCAAGGGTTATACGGATGATAAAGAATGTGAATTAAACCCCAAACTTATTAGAATGATAGAATAGAAAAACAAACATATTTTGCCCCATAAAGAGAAAACTGAGATAGTATATTTGGAGACAGGTGAGGATAAAAAAGAGGTCAAGATCGGAACATCGCTCTCATAAAAAACAAGACAGGATCTTAAAAAACTTTTTACAGGAATACAAAGATGTATTTCCTTGGTCTTATCAAGAAATGCCATGGTTGGACACTTATATTTTGGTACACAAGCTGCCAATAAAGCCAGAATGCAATTTTGTGCAAAAAGAGCTTCAAAGAATAAGACCAGATATGTTGTTAAAAATAAAGGAAGATGTCAAGAAATAGTTTGATGCTAGTTTCCCATAGGTAGTAAAATACCCTTAGTGGGTAGCAAACATAGTGTCAGTTTCAAAAAAAGATGGCAAAAGGTTCAGATGTGTGTTGAATATCGAGATCTCAATCGAGCAAGTCCTAAAGATAATTTCCCATTCCCACACATTGATACCCTAATTAACAATACAACTAGATATGTTCTTTTCTCCATCATGGGTGGCTTTTTAGGGTACAACCAAATCAAGATGGACCCCAAAGATATGGAAAAAATGACGTTTGTGACAATATCGTGCACATTTTGTTACAGGGTGATGCCCATCGGACTAAATAATGTCAGGGAAACGTATCAATGAGCCATGGTTACCTTGTTCAACAATATGATGTATAAAGAGATAAAGGCATACGTGGATGATATGATTACAAATCTCAAACCGATGAAGAATATATGGCGTTCTTAAAGACGTTGTTTCTAAGATTGAGAAAATATCAGCTAAAACTTAACCCAACCAAATGCACTTTTGGAGAAACTTCAAAGAAGCTATTGGGGTTTGTAGTCAGTGAAAAAGGGATATAAATAGATCCCGATAAAGTCAAAGCAAAAATAAGTACAAGGATTTTTTGGGAGGTTAAAATATATTGTTATATTCATCTCTCAGTTAATCGAGAAATGTGATTCAATCTTTCGTTTACTAAGAAAACAAAACCCTAAAGTTTGTGATAATAGCTGACAAGAAGATTTTGATAAAATCAAACGTTACTTAACAAACACTCCAGTTTTAATGCCATATATCCTAGATAAGCCATTGATGTTATACTTGATTGCCTTTGAAAATTCAATAGGATGTGTATGGGCACAACATGATGAAACGGGGAGAAGAGAATGATCCATTATTACCTCAGTAAGAAATTCAATAACTGTGAGACTCAATATTCTTCGATTGAGAAATTGTGTTATGTTTTGGAATGGCCCACCAAGAGGTTGAGGCATTATTTGATGTACCAAACGACTTGGTTAATATCAAGGATGAATCCATTCAAGTATATGATGGAATAATCATATCTAATTGGAAGAATAGTGAAATGGAAAATGTTGTTGTTTGAGTTTGATAGAGTCTACATGAATCAAAAAATGATGTAAAGAAGCGTCATTGTTGATTTCTAGCAAGCAGAGCATTGAAAGACTATGAACCAGTAAAATTTGTGTTTCCAAATGAGGACTTAATGTGCATATTCACTGTTGAAGAAGAGACTTTGAGGGATGAAGTTTGGAAAATGAATTTTGATGGTGCCTCAAATGTTGTGGGACATGGAATTGGGGCAAAACTAGATTCACCTGAAGGAGACCATTATCCCTTTACTAGTCGACTCACCTTTGAAAGCACAAACAACACGGCTAAATATGATGCACGTATTCTGGGAGTTCAAGTTGCAATCGAGTGCAAGATTAAAATCCTAGAAGTATTTGGTGATTCTACTCTGGTTATTTGCCAACTTCGCGGAGAATGGATAACTCGAGATTCCAAGTTGGTAGAATATAAGAATCTATTGATGGATTTGATAAAGGACACGAAGAAAATCAAATGGAGAATGTTATAGCTATATTGGCTTCTATGTTCAAAGCCAACAATCATGCTCGAATGATGCCCATTCGAATGAGTATAAGAGAAATGATGGCTCATTGTTACAATATCGACGAGGAGGAAGATAATGGTCTCTTGTGGTATTATGATATTCTCCAGTATGAAGTATATAGTTTACCCTACCGAAGCAACTGAAAATGAAAAATGAAATTTAAGAAGGTTGACTATAGTGTACATCCTCGATGAAAATATCTTGTATAAAAAGGGTAGTGATCAAGTGCTCTTGAGATGTGTGGACAAGGTTGAGGCTAAGAAAATACTTGAAAGAGTCCATGAATGGATTTTTGGAACACACACTAATGGCTTCACAGTGGCCAAACAAATCATGAGGTATGGGTAATATTGGTCAACAATGGAAGTAGATTGGATCAAAATTGCTTGAAAATATCATAAATGTCATATTAATGGTAACCAAATACATGTATCTCCCTCACCGCTCCATGTAATTACTGTACCTTGGCCGTTTTCAATATGGGGCATCGATTTCATTGGGGCAATTTCACCGAAGGTTTCAAAGGAACATTGTTTCATCCTAGTGGCCATTGATTAATTTACCAAATAGGTTGAAGCTGCCTCATACACAAATATCACAAAAGGAGTAGTTTGCATATTCCTAAAAAGGGAAATCATTTGTAGATATAGAACACCAGAAATGATCATTTCAGATAATGCATTGAATATGAATAATGACTTAATAAAGGAAGTATACAATAAGTTCAAGATCAAACATCACAACTCGTCTCCTTATTGACCAAAAATGAATGAGAAATGGAGCTGACCAATAAAAATATCAAAAAGATCATCACAAAAACAACTGAAACGTATAAAGATTTGCATCAGAAATTACCTTTCGCTCTGCTTTCTTATCGTACATTCGTTAGCACGACGACTGGGGCACCATCGTTCTCTCTAGTATATGGGATGGAAGTAGTTTTGCATGTTTAGGTAGAAAACCCTTTTCTGAGAGTGTTGATGGAGCTAAAACTAAACAAGGTTGATTGGATTCAAAATATGTTTGATCAATTAAATTTGATTGAAGAAAAAAGGCTGAAAGATATCTGTCATTGCCAGATGTATCAAAAAAGATAATTCAAGCCCTGATTTTATAATTTAATCTCTCACTTACATGGTTTATTTAATTTATGTTATTTAGATTTTAGCCTATCGGGTTCATACTTGTTACTTTTAGTCCCTATTTTCCTATCTTTTTAGTCCCCTTTTTTGTATGTTTTATATTTTAATTCTCTTTTTAACATTTTTAAGATACTTGATATGGTACCATATGCGCATATTTATTTAACACATTCTGGCCCTTACATATTTAAGTATATGTTTCATTTGTTTTTTATTATTATTTTTAGAATAAATATTTTTGAATATTTACAAAAAGCTAATTTTACTCGTTAATATTTTAATGTATCTTGCATGACTACTTTCGAGAACATTTGTCATAGAATGAGTGTAAAAGGCACTAGTTTATAGAAGAAGAGTTATTCAAAACGACATTTGAACGAAATATTAACTCAAAATAAATCGAGTGCATTTTTATGAAAAGCAATATTAATTATGTTTTCTTTAATTCTAATTTAAACATTGGCAAGCATGCGTACATAAATTGTAATTTATTTTATATAATTAATAGTACTAAATATTTATTCAATTAATGATTTTTAATAGATTGAGGGTGAAATATTATTTTATAGACAAGAAATAGATGGGATAGCCTTCCCGTTAGAGGATGTGTGAATCCTAAGATTTATTTTCAAGTTAAAAGAATTTTACCTTATAATTAATTTGAAGCAAATAAATTCAATTTCAACAAATGGATCGTGATCTAATTTTATATTAAAATTCATAATTTTATTTCTACGACAATATATAAGATTGGGTACCAATTTAGGTGTTGTGGTGGTGACTTTTCTACCCCATGAGTAACTGACTTCTGAATACTCAAAAATGAATTTCTGGTGAAAGTAGGCCAAATTTTGTCATTTATATGATTTTTTCTTAAAATTATTTTAAAATAGTTTTCTTGGGTATTTAATCTACCTAACCCAAAGGTCGACGACGACTCCAAAGAAACTTAATCAAATTAAATACAAAATCCAAATTTTTAGGAATAAGTAGTAAATGAACTTTTTTCTTTAAAAGCATAAAATCTTTTTAAAATAAAAATGATTTTACGACACCAGCCCTCACGTGAAAGGAATGAAATTTAGGGTACTATGGGAATTTTGACACAAATCCATAGGTTTATTCCCCACTATAAATAGAATATGAGGTCATTATATTTTGGGGACTTGATTTTGAAAGATTTTATGATGAAACTTTTGAGAGGAGAGGCGGCCGGAAAAAAAGTTCCACCTTTTTCCTTCTATTCATCTTTACGTGGTGTTCCTCTATTAACTAGTTTGAGGGAGTGGTGAGCTAGTCGTCCGAGAGGAGCTAGCGAGCTAAAGCAGTTTGTGGTGACTGAGGGGAGCTCCGACAACACATGTCGAAGGCTTTTTCTCTATCCCATTGCTATTTTTTATCACTTATCATATTTGGGTTGTATTGAACTGATGAATTTTATGATTTTTTTCATGGATTATTCAAACCCCACCATGAACTAGCTTTATTTTGTGGGAGTTCACTATAGTTGCTTAAGTTTTCTTTAATGGATGGTTTGTTTTATTCTTATGCTTTTATCAGTTTTGCTTATGGTACTTAATAACTTAAGGTTGCAAGAGCTATGAGAATAGACATTCTTTAGGAAAAATAGTTAGTGTTCGAGAGAAACTAAGTAACTCATCTTTAGTGTTCGCGAGAAACTAAGGATGATCAACATAAGCAATGGGTTTTAGATAGTAACTGGACCTAATCCACCATTAGATATAAGGTTAGGATTTCATTCGACTAAAAGGAGTAATCCTTGGTCGAGATGTTAGAAGTTAGTGCTAATACTGAGTGGTATTGTCGTGACATATTATGTTGATATGAACCAATAGGATCCCTCCACCTGCTAACACTGAAAGGTATTGCCATGGCATTCTTAACCTGCCGAGTCCCTTGAATAGAGTTAGAATAAGGTATTTTAGTAAACTCTATCAAGAAAGTAAGACATAGAAGTAAGACCATCCTAAGAAGATCAACTTAAGTTTCCTAAGTGACTCTTATCATTCATTCTCGTAGTAACTTGTTGTGTGAGGATTATCAAGTCATTTTATTCAAATCAAATGTTTACATTTTGTTTTGCCTTCACATTCTCATTTGATTACACTACACGCAATCTATTTTGAAACGACATTTCCATTTGCTTCCACATCACACTATCATTCCATCCCCATCAACATACATTTCATTTCACCTCAGTATTCTCATTGGTACATACTGTCACACTAACTATACTTAGATAGTGTAGTTCTTTGATTTTATTAAACTTATAAATTTCCTCCAATCCCTATGGATATGATACTTACTCATCATTGTATTACTTGTTAGATTATGTATACTTGCACATACTTCGTGTCCATATTTAGTACTCACAAAACAATTTTTTGGAATTATTGTTAGGGATTGACACCTAGAAGTTAATTAGTTTTGACACAGCGTTCTTATTTTACTTTTTCTTTTATATATATATATATAGTTTAACTTATTATTTTCCTTATCTCTTTCATGTTTTTTTGGTGTATGACCAGAAGAAATTCTGACAAGCCACTAGAACCAATTGAACCAGAGATAGAAAAGTTTTTTAGGCAAAGGAGACATGCTCAATGTGCTCAAGATCACTTAAATCCTATATTGGACAACTTAGATCCTGGTATTGTGGAACCCGAGATTCAAGCAGCCCATTTTGAGATCAAACCAATTATGTTCAACATGTTGAATTCTATAGGGCAATTTTTGGGCATGCCTAATGAAGATGTCATACAACATATTCGTTACTTCTTGGAGATGTGTGATTCTTTCCAACAACAAGGAGTGCACTATGATGTAATAAAGTTAAAGGTATCTCCATATTATTTGTGTAACCAAGCAAGAGCTTGGCTGAGTGGTGTTCTAGTTGGATTGATGGAGTCTTGAACTGATCTCTGCAAAAGGTTTTCATTACGATATAATCCACCGAACATGAACAACCAACTAAGGAACGACATTGCCTTTTTCCATCAAGCTAATGACGAATCATTGTATGAATGTTGGGATAAGTATAAAAGATTGCTTCGTAAATGCTCTAATCATGGTTTTTAAAATTGGAATTAAGTAGTAATGTTCTACAATAGAGTCGATGCACCCAAAAGGATGATGCTATAAGCCTCAGTAAATGGAATGTTGCTCGATAAATCACCTGCCTAGGCATTTGACATTCTGGATAGGATTGTCAACAATAATTACCAATTCTCATCTACAAGGTTTAGAGCTGAGCAAAAAGTGTATGGGACATTTGAGTTGGATACCAAGGATTCTATGTCCGCCCAACTTTCTTCTATCACCAATTTGTTGAAGAATTTGCAACGATCAAATGAGGTGAACAAAGTGAAGGCAGATAACTCAACATGTTTATTATGCCATGGAAATTACTATGAGAGTGAATGTTCTACCAATCAGGAATCCATCAACTATCTATGAAACTATAATCGATGCAATAACAACCTCTATTCTAACACTTATAACCCTAGATGGCGTCAGCATCCAAATTTCTCATGGGGAAATCAAGGAACCATCAATGCTAATCACCCCACTAAGGAGAAGAATTTCAATGACTCCCAAGGATTTCAAATGAATATGCCATGGTGTAATTCTAACAAGAGAGTACCATCTTCATCAAACATAAGTTCTTTGGAGGCCACGATTAAAGATTTTGTAGCAATCAAGAAGAACATTCTGTAACCCTGAAGTATGGGATAATAGCTGGCAAGAAGATTTTGATAAATCAAACGTTACTTAACAAACGCTCCAGTTTTAATGCCACCAATCCCAGACAAGCCATTGATCTTATACTTGATTGTCTTTGAAAATTCATTAGGATGTGTATGGGCACAACATGACGAAATGGGGAGAAGAGAATGAGCCATTATTACCTTAGTAAGAAATTCACTAACTGTGAGACTCGATATTCTTAGATTGAGAAGCTGTGTTATGTTTTGGTATGACCCACCAAGAGGTTGAGGCAATATTTGATGTACCAAACTACTTGGTTAATATCAAGGATGGATCCATTAAAGTATATGATGGAATCATCATCTCTAATTGGAAGAATAGTGAGGTGGCAAATGTTGTTGTTCGAGTTTGACACGGTCTACATGAATTAAAAAATGTTGTAAAGAAGCGTCATTGTTAATTTTCTAGCAAACATAGCTTTGGAAGACTATGAACCAATAAAATTTGTGTTTCCAAATGAGGACTTAATGTGCATATTCACTGCAAAAGAAGAGACTTCAAGGGATGAAGTTTGGAAAATGAATTTTGATGGTGCTTCAAATGTTGTGGGACATAGATTTGGGGCAATACTAGATTCACCTGAAGGAGACCATTATCCCTTTACTAGTCGACTCACCTTTGAATGCACAAACAACTTAGCTAAATATGAAGCATGTATTCAGGAAGTTCAAGCTGCAATCCAGTGCAAGATTAAAATCCTAGAAGTATTTGGTGATTCTGCTCTGGTTATTTGCCAACTTCGCGGAGAATATATAACTCGAGATTCCAAGTTGGTAGAAAATAAGAATCTAGTGATTAATTTGATAAATGACACAAAGAAAATCAAACGGTGAATGCTATAACTATAATGGCTTCTATGTTCAAAGCCAACAATCATGCTGGAATGATGCCCATTTGAATGAGTATAAGAGAAATGATGGCTCATTGTTATAATATTGACAAGGAGGAAGATGATGATCTCTTGTGGTATTATGACATTCTCCAGTATATGAAGTATATAGTTTACCCTACCGAAGCAACTGAAAATGAAAAACGAACTTTAAGAAGGTTGGCTATAGTGTACATCCTCGATGAAAATATATTGTATAAAAAGGGCAAAGATCAAGTACTCTTGAGATGTGTGGATAAGGTTGAGGCCAAGAAAATACTTAAAAGAGTCCATGAATGGATTTTTGGAACACGTGCTAATGGCTTCAGAATGGCCAAAAAAATCATGAGGACTGGGTAATACTGGTCAACAATGGAAGTAGATTATATCAGCTTTGCTTGAAAATATCATAAATGTCATATTAATGGTAACCAAATACACGTCTCTCCCTCACCGCTCCATGTAATTACCGCACATTGGTCGTTTTCAATATGGGGTATCGATTTCATTGGGGCAATTTCACCGAAGGTTTCAAATGGACATTGTTTCATCCTAGTGGCCATTGAGTAATTTACCAAATAGGTTGAAGCTGCCTCATACACAAATATCACAAAAGGATTAGTTTGCATATTCCTAAAAAGGGAAATCATTTGTAGATATAGAACACCAGAAATGATCATTTCAGATAATGCATTGAATATGATTAATGACTTAATAAAGGAAGTCTACACGAATTTCAAGATCAAATATCACAACTCGACTCCTTGTTGAACAAAAATGAATGGGAAATAGAGGCGGCCATAAAAAAGATCATCACAAAAATAACTGAAACATATAAAGATTTGCATGAGAAATTACCTTTCGCTCTACTTGCTTATCGTACATTCGTTAGCACATCGACTGGGGTAACACCGTTCTCTCTAGTATATGGGATTGAAGTAGTTTTGCCTGTTGAGGTAGAAATCCCTTTTCTGAGAGTGTTGATGGAGCTAAAACAAAACAAGGTTGATTGGATTCAAAATATGTTTGATCAATTAAATTTGATTGAATAAAAAAGGCTGAGAACTATTTGTCATTGCCAGATGCATCAAAAAAGATAATACAATCCTATGAAAGAAATGTCAGAACTTTAGAATTTCAGGAAGGGGATCTAGTACTATAATATATCATCCCTATGCAAAAACACTTTCGAGGGAAGTGGATGCCAAATTGGGAAGATCCCTATGTTGTAAAAAAAAAAGTCTTCTTAGGAAGAGCTTTGGTTTTTAATGAAATGGATGGAAAAGAACTGCCGAATTTTGTGACTTCTGATTCAGTCGAGCGATATTACACATAAAAAATGAAAAATGAATGAAATAAAAAGAGGGTTTAAGACGAAAACTCAAAATGGTATCTTGAAACCAAATGAGGATTCGAGTTGAAAATCCATAATGAAGTCATCTAAATATGTTTCATTGTTCCTTTACATAAGCATCAAAATTTTGATTAATAATAGTATCGATTATTATGCTTTACCCTGAAAAGATTAGAGTATGGGGATTTCAAAACAGGTGTTCACCAGGAAGCACAGGAAAAAGAAACATCTCCTTGAATAATTGAGTAGATCGTTGAAAAATGAGTTTGTCCAAATTAAAGAAATCATTCTTAACATAACTCTACATTCCCAAAAAAATAGATCAAAGAAATCCTAATCGGGAAATGCGCCAGCTGAGTTTCCATTCAAATCAAATTTTCTCAAATAGAAAGTAAATCTTTGGTCAAAAACTAAACCAGGTAATTTAACATTTTTCTCTGAATAGATTTAGGAAACCAAGTCGAGCAATATTTGACAAAAGATAAAAAAGGTAACAATAGTTAAAGAACAAATAATGGCAACATAGAATATCTCGTGTGTCACTATCGAGATCCATTCACCAGGATCAGATGAGGTCCCAAATGTCAGGATTGAGCTACACATAATTACATTGGACATTCATACATGACATGACAAATTGCATTTAGATCATCTTTAGGGTATATGGCAGATAAGAAATCATAGCATGTGACCTTTTTGAACATGATAATAAAGATTTACCTCATCATTTAGATAACAATTCAATCATTGGAAACTATGACTAGATTTCCTTAACGAGAAGGAGCAATGTCATTATTAGATTTGGAACCAAGTAATAATTAGTTCTCCCCAACATGAAGAAGCAATGTCATTTTCAAAGTCAAACTATCTTCAGACAATTAGACTTCATCAGCAAGAAGCAACAACATTCTCTTCAGATTCACAATCCTTCAAGAACGATTAGTTTTCCTCACCAAGAATGAACCATGTCGAATTTAACTATCAAAGTATGACCAGATGTCCTCAACGTGAAAGAACAAAGTTATTTTCAGTTTTCCTGAGAAAATGAACTATTAAGTTATGACCAAGAGCTCCTCAGCGCAAAGGAACAGTGTCATGTTTGGCTTTTTCATCCCCAGAA
The DNA here is from genome assembly GCF_006381635.1 of Hibiscus syriacus. Classification (NCBI taxonomy): domain Eukaryota; kingdom Viridiplantae; phylum Streptophyta; class Magnoliopsida; order Malvales; family Malvaceae; genus Hibiscus; species Hibiscus syriacus. The sequence goes on along the minus strand of NW_024062800.1, from coordinate 5,642,436 downwards.
GATGAATTCAACCTCCAAAAGCGAGCTGGATTTCATGGAAGGACAAAACTAGTGTCTTTATTTCATTGTCCCATTCTCATCCTACGGCAATGGACAAAGAGGAGTAGCTAGAGACACTAAAATTTTGTCCAGAGCCCAACAATAATTACAAAATCAATAGCACCATCCCAACCTCACCAAATCCTACTCTAGTCAACCCACATCATACCCTGTCGATTCCTCACCCTACCACCATCTTCAACATGCCATCATCCATGCCACCACCAACTACTCCCAACCATAAATCAACCAAAATTAGAAAAAAGGAGGAGATCCGACATAGTAAAAAATCAAGAGGGATGGAGACAATTTTACGAAACAAAAAATGAGAATAAAAAAATAAAGAAAGATTGTGGAAAGTTTCCCTTTTTCGTCTGACCACCGCGGTCCTCCTTGTCGGAGCCAAACCTCTTTAAGTTCATAGAAGGTAACATCCCTAAACCTTATATCTAAGGGAGATAAATTTTGTTTATGGCTCATTTCTAGGTTTATGGATCTAAGAGGTTGTGTTTGGGACCATTTCCTTTGGTCATCGGGATCGTATGCGGTGGTTGTAGGCGTAAAAGAAGAGAACGACGACGAGTGTTGGGGAAAGCTCTCTCCCCCTTTGTTTTGCAAGATACAGTCGGGGAAAGTTTGAAATGAAAGAAATGGGGTTTTAAAAACCCTTAATTAGGTTTATATCTCATCCCCAAAAGACTGTCATTTGGAAATATAGTGTCCAGTGTCTATTTTCAGGTTTATTGAGCGAGAGGTCCCTCATAGTTTGTAAAGACATGAGTTTGATCAAGGAATGAAACTTTAAATCCTTTTGTTTCGAGCTTTAAGTTTTTTTATGTTTGCATTTTAGCCACTTATTGCTTGTTTTACTTCTATTTTCAATTACTTTTATATTTGACATGCAATTTTAAATGTTTTTATTTTAGTCCTCAATATTATTCATGGTTTATTTTCATTTCTAGTACTTATATTATTTAATGTTTTCATTTGTAGCCCTCATTGTTGTTAGTTTTGTTGTTTAGACTTTAAAGTAACTTTTTTTTTATAATTTAATCTCTCACTTACATGGTTTATTTAATTTATGTTATTTAGATTTTAGCCTATCGGGTTCATACTTGTTGTTTTTAGTCCCTATTTTTTCTGTCTTTTTTAGTCCCCTTTTTTGTATGTTTTATATTTTAATTTTCTTTTTAACAATTTTAAGATATTTGATGTTAGGTTTATAATATGGTACCATATGTGCATATTTTTTTAATGCATTCTGGCCCTGACATATTTAAGTATATGTTTCATTTGTTTTTTATTATTATTATTTTTAGAATCAATATTTTTGAAAACTTACAAAATGCTAATTTTACTCGTTAATATTTTAATGTATCTTGCATGAATACTTTCGAGAACATTTGTCATAGAATGAGTGTAAAAAGCACTACTTTATTGAAGAAGAGTGATTCAAAACGACATTTGAAGGAAATATTAACTCAAAATAAATCGACTACATTTTTATGAAAAACAATATTAATTATGTTTTCTTTAATTCTAATTTAATTATTTTTGATAGATTGAGGGTGGAATATTCTTTTATAGACAAGAAATAGATGGGATAGCCTTCCTGTTGGAGGATGTGTGAATCCTAAGATTTCTTTTCAAGTTAAAAGAATTTTACCTTATAATTAATTTGAAGCAAATAAATTAAACTTCAACAAATGGATCGTGTTCTAATTTTATATTTGAATTCATAATTTTATTTCTATGACAATATATAAGATTGGGTACGAATTTGGGTGCTGTGGTGGTGACTTTTCTTCCCCACGAGTAAATGACTTCTGAATCCTCAAAAATGAATTTCTGGTGAAAGTAGGCCAAATTTTGTCATTTAAATGATTTTTCCTAAAATTATTTTAAATGAGTTTTCTTGGGTATTTAATCTACCTAACCCAAAGGTCGATGATGACTCCAAAGAAACTTAATCAAATTAAATACAAACTCCAAATTTTCAGGAATAAGTTGTAAATGAACTTTTTTCATTAAAAGCATAAAATCTTTTTAAAATAAAAATGATGTTACTACACCAGCCCTCATGTGAAGGGAATGTAATTTATGGTACTATGGGAATTTTGAAATAAATCCATAGGTTTATTCCCCACTATAAATAGAATATGAGGTCACTATATTTTGGGGACTTGATTTTGAAACATTTTGTGATAAAACTTTTGAGAGGAGAGGCGGCCGGAAGAAAAGTTCCACCATTTTCCTTCTATTCATCTTTACGTGGTGTTCCTCTATTAACAAGTTCGTGGGAGTGGTGAGCTAGTCATTCGAGAGGAGCTAGTGAGCTAAAGCAGTTTGTGGTGGTTGAAGGTAGCTACGACAACGCACGTCGAAGGCTTTTCCTCCATCCATTTACTGGTTTTTTATCACTTATCATATTTGGGTTGTATGGAACGAATGAATTTTACGATTTGTTTCATGGATTATTCAAACCCCACCATGAACTAGCTTTATTTTGTGGGAGTTCACTATAGTTGCTTAAGTTTTCTATAATGGATGGTTTGTTTTCTTCTTATGCTTTTATCGGTTTTGCTTATGGTACTTAATAACTTATGGTTGCAGGAGATATGAGAGTAGACATTCTTTAGGAAAAATACTTAGTGTTCGAGAGAAACTAAGTAGCTCATCTTTAGTGTTCGAGAGAAACTAAGGATGATCAACATAAGCAATGGGTTTTAGATAGTAAATGGACCTAATCCACCCTTACACATAAGGTTAGGATTTTATTCGACTAAAAGGAGTAGTGCTTGGTCCAAATGTTAGAATCTAGTGCTAATACTGAGTGGTATTGTCGTGACATATTCTGTTGATATGAACCAATAGGATCCATCCACCTCCTAACACAGAGAGGTATTTCCATGGCATTCTTAACCTGCCGAGTCCCTTGAATAGAGATATCATAGGGCATTTTAGTAAACTCTATCAAGCAAGTAAGACATAGAAGTAAGACCATCTTAAGAAGATGGACTTAAGTTTCCTAAGTGACTCTTATCATTCATTCTCGTAGTAACTTGTTGTGTGAGGATTGTCAAGTCATTTTATTCAAATCCAATGTTTATATTTTGCTTTGCCTTCACATTCTCATTTGATTACACTACACGCAATCTATTTTGCAACGACATTTCCATTTCCTTCCACATCACACTATCATTTCATCCCCATCAATATACATTTCATTTCGCCTCAGTATTCTCATTGGTATATACTATCACACTAACTATACTTAGATAGAGTAGTTCTTTGATTTTATTGAACTTATAAATTTCCTACAATCCATGTGGATACGATACTTACTCATCACTGTATTACTTGTTCGATTATGTATACTTGTACATACTTCGTGTCCATATTTAGTACACACAAAACGTGGAAAATATTTTGGAACTGTTGTCAAGGATTGACAACTGGAAGTTAATTAGTTTTGACATAGCGTTTTTATTTTACTTTTTCATTTATATATATAGTTTTACTTAATATTTTCTTCATGTTTTTCTTGGTGTATGACCAAAAGAAATTCTGACAAGCCACTAGAACCAATTGAGCAAGAGATAGAAAAGTATTTTAGGCAAAGGAGACATGCTCAATGTGCTCAAGCAAACATGTATCAAATTAGAAATCAAGGTATTGGTCAAGATGAAGATCAGAATGTTGGGGCAATTCTAAATACTAGGAATGCAGCTAGGCCTCGTGCTATTCAAGATCACTTAAATCCTATATTGGACAACTTAGATCCTTGTATTGTGGAACCCGGGATTCAAGCAGCCCATTTTGAGCTCAAACCAATTATGTTCAACATGTTGAATTCTATAGGGTAGTTTTGGGGCATGCATAATGAAGATGTCATACAACATATTCGTTACTTCTTGGAGGTGTGTGATTCTTTCCAACAACAAGGAGTGCACTATGATGTACTAAAGTTAAAGTTATCTCCTATTATCTATGTGACCAAGCAAGAGCTTGGCTGAGTGGTGTTCCAGTCGGATGGATGGAGTCTTGAACTAATCTGTGCAAAAGGTTTTTAGTGTGATATAATCCACCGAACATGAACAACCAACTAAGGAATGACATTACCTTTTTCCGTCAAGCTAATGACGAATCAATGTATGAATATTGAGATCGGCATAAAAGATTGATTCACAAATGCTCTAATCATGATTTTCAAGATTGGAATTAAGTATTAATGTTCTACAATAGAGTCGATGCACCCACGAGGATGATGCTATAAGCCTAAGTAAATGGAACGTTGCTCGATAAATCACCTGCATAGGCATTTGACATTCTAGATAGGATTATCAATAATGATTACCAATTCTCATCTATAAGGCTTAGAGCTGGGCAAAAAGAGTATGGGACATTCGAGTTGGATACCAAGGATTCTGTGTCTGCCGAACTTTCTGCCATCACCAATACGTTGAAGAATTTTCAACGATCAAATGAGGTGAACGAAGTGAAGGCAGACAATTCAACATGTTTATTATGCAATGTCATTTACTATGAGAGTGAGTGTCCTACCAATCAAGAATCCATCAACTATCTATGAAACTATAATCAAGTCAATAATAACCTCTATTCTAATAATTATAACCCTAGATGGTGTCAGCATCCAAATTTCTCGTGGGGAAATGAAGGAACCAGCAATGCTAATTACCCCACTAGGCAGAAGAATTTCAATTACTCCCAAGGATTTAAAATGAATATGCCATGGTATAATTATAACAAGGGAGTACCATATTCATCAAATATAAGTTCTTTGGAGGCCACGATTCAATATTTTATAGAAACCACGAAGAACATTCTACAACCCTGAAGTATGGGATAATAGCTGGCAAGAAGAATTTGATAAATCAAATGTTACTTAACAAACGCTCCAGTTTTAATGCCACCAATCCCAGACAAGCCATTGATCTTATACTTGATTGTCTTTGAAAATTCAATGGGATGTGTATGGGCACAACATGATGAAATGGGGAGAAGAGAATGGGCCATTATTACCTCAGTAAGAAATTCACTAACTGTGAGACTCGATATTCTTAGATTGAGAAGCTGTGTTATGTTTTGGTATGGCCCACCAAGAGGTTGAGGTAATATTTGATGTACCAAACTACTTGGTTAATATCAAGGATGGATCCATTAAAGTATATGATGGAATCATCATCTCTAATAGGAAGAATAGTGAGGTGGCAAATGTTGTTGTTCGAGTTTGACACAGTCTGCATGAATCAAAAAATGGTGTAAAGAAGTGTAATTGTTGATTTTCTAGCAAGTAGGGCATTGGAAGACTATGAACCAGTAAAATTTGTGTTTCCAAATGAGGAATTAATGTGTATATTCACTGCAGAATAAGAGACTTCGAGGGATGAAGTTTGGAAAATGAATTTTGATGGTGCCTCAAATGTTGTGAGATATGGAATTGGGGCAATACTAGATTCACCTGAAGGAGACCATTATCCCTTTACTAGTCGACTCACCTTTGAATGCACAAACAACATGGCTAAATATGAAGCATGTATTCTGGGAGTTCAAGCTGCAATCGAGTGCAAGATTAAAATCCTAGAAGTATTTGGTGATTCTGCTCTTGTTATTTGCCAACTTCGCGGAGAATGGATAACTCGAGATTCCAAGTTGGTAGAAAATAAGAATTTAGTGATAGATTTGATAAAGGACACGAAGAAAATCAAACGGAGAATGCTATAGCTATATTGGCTTCTATGTTGAAAGCTAACAATCATGCTCGAATGATGCCCATTCGAATACGTATAAGAGAAATGATGGCTCATTGTTACAATATCGATGAGGAGAAAGATGATGGTCTCTTGTGGTATTATGACATTCTCCAGTATATGAAGTATCTAGTTTACCCTACCGAAGCAACTGAAAATGAAAAATGAACTTTAAGAAGGTTGGCTATAGTGTACATCCTCGATGAAAATATCTTGTATAAAAAGGGCAGAGATCAAGTGCTCTTGAGATGTGTGGACAAGGTTGAGGCCAAGAAAATACTTGAAAGAGTCCATGAACGGATTTTTGGAACACACACTAATGGCTTCACAATGGCCAAACAAATCATGAGGTTTTGGTAATACTGGTCAACAATGGAAGTAGATTGCATCAGCTTTGCTTGAAAATATCATAAATATCATATTAATGGTAACCAAATACATGTGTCTGCCTCACCGCTCTATGTAATTACCACACCTTGGCCGTTTTCAGTATGGGGCATCGATTTCATTGGGGCAATTTTACCAAAGGTTTGAAATGGACATTGTTTCATCCTAGTGGCCATTGATTAATTTACCAAATAGTTTGAAGTTGCCTCATACACAAATATAAAAAAAGGAGTTGTTTGCATATTCCTAAAGAGGTAAATCATTTGTAGATATAGAACACCAGAAATGATCATTTCAGATAATTCATTGAATATGAATAATGACTTAATAAAGGAAGTCTACACGAAGTTCAAGATCAAACACCACAACTCGGCTCCTTATTGACCAAAAATGAATGGGAAATGGAGGCGACCAATAAAAATAATAAAAAGATCATCACAAAAACAACTGAAACATATAAAGATTTTCATGAGAAATTACCTTTCACTCTGCTTGCTTATCGTACTTTCGTTAGCACGTCGACTGGGGAAACACCGTTCTCTCTAGTATATGGGATGGAAGTAGTTTTTCCTGTTGAGGTAGAAATCCCTTTTCTGAGAGTGTTGATAGAGCTAAAACTAAACAAGGTTGATTGGATTCAAAATATGTTTGATCAATTAAATTTGATTGAATAAAAAAGGTTGAGAGATATCTGTCATTGCCAGATGTATCAAAAAAAAAATACAAGCCTATGAAAGAAAAGTCAGAACTTGAGAATTTCATGAAGGGGATCTAGTACTGAAATATATTATCCCTACGTAAAAAGACTTTCGAGGGAAGTGGATGCCAAATTGGAAAGGTCCCTATGTTGTAAAAAAGTCTTCTCGGGAAGAGATTTGGTTTTTACTGAAATGGATAGAGAAGAACTACGAAATTTTGTGACTTCTAATTCAGTCGAGCGATATTACACGTGAAAAAAATGAAAAATGAATGAAATAAAAAGAGGGTTTAAGACGAAAACTTAAAATGGGCATCTTGAAACCAAAGGAGAATTCGAGTTGAAAATCCATAATGGACGACTCGAATATTCATGATTGAAAATGACAGATTCCCTCGGAAGCCTAACAGTTGAAAGGCTCTCATACTCAGATATCCTTAGTACAATCTGAATCTTTTAGACATATGTTAACTTTCAGAAAAGACTTGTAATGAGAAAATTGAAGGACTCAGCACTTGATATTGAATGTACCATCCTTTATTCTTTCTATAGTGTTAGCCTTTTTCTTTCTAAATAAACACTTGTCCCAAAATATTGTACTGCTCTTCACCACTCATTAATGAAGTCAGCTAAATATGTTTCATTGTTTCTTTACATAAGGATCAAAATTCTGATTAATAATAGTATCGATTATTATGCCTTACTCTGAAAAGTTTAGAATATATGGATTTCAAAATAGGTGTTCACCAGGAAGAACAGGAAAAAGAAACATCTCCTTGAATAATTGAGTAGATCGTTGAAAAAGAAGTTTGTCCAAATTAAAGAAATTTGTCTTAGCATAACTCTACCTTCCCAAACAAATAGATCAAAGAAATCCTAATCGGGAAATACGCCAGCTGAGTTTCCATTCAAATCAAATTTTCTCAAATAGAAAGTAAATCTTTGGTCAAAAAATCAACAAGGTAAGCTAACCTTTTTCTCGGAATAGATCTAGGAAACCAAGTCGACTAATATTTTACAAAAGATTAAGAAGGTAATAATAGTTAAAGAACAGACAATGGCAACATAGAATATCTCGTGTGTCACTATCGAGATCCATTCACTAGGATCAGATGAGGTCCCAAATGTCAGGATTGAGCTACACAAAATTACATTGGAAATTTATACATGACATGACAAATTGCATTTAGATCATCTTTAGGGTATATTGCAGATAAGAAATCATAGCATGTTATTTTTTTTAACATGATCATAAAGATTTACCTCATCATTTAGATAACAATTCAATCATTGGAAACTATGACTAGATCTCCTTAACGAGAAGGAGAAATGTCATTATTAGATTTGGAACCAAGTAACTATTAGTTCTCCTCAACATGAAGAAGCAATGTCATTTTCAAAGTCAAACTATCTTCAGACAATTAGACTTAATCAGCAAGAAGGAACATCATTGTCTTAAGATTCACAATCCTTCAAGAACGATTAGTTTTCCTCACCAAGAAGGAATCATGTCGAATTGAACTATCAAAGTATGACCAGATGTCCTCAACGTGAGGGAACAAAGTTATTTTCAGTTTTCCTGAGAAAATGAACTATTAAGTTATGACCAAAACTCCTCAGTGCAAAGGAACAGTGTCATGTTTGGCTTTTTCATCCTTAGAAGATGAATTCAACCTCCAAAAGCGAGCTTGATTTCATGGAAGGACAAAAATAGAATCTTTATTTCATTGTCCCATTCTCATCATACGATAATGGACAAAGAGGGATATCTATAGACACTAAAATTTTGTCCAGAGCCCAACAATAATTACAAAATTAGTAGCACCATCCCAACCTCACCAAATCCTGCTCTAGTCAACCCATACCATACCCTTTCGGTTCCTCACCCTACCACCATCTTCAACACGCCATCATCCATGCCACCACCAACTACTTCCAACCATATATCAACCAAAATTAGAAGAAAGGAGGAGATCCGACATAGAAAAAAATCGAGAGGGATGGAGACCATTTTACAAAACAAAAAATGAGAATAAAAAAAATAGAGAAAGGTTATGGAAAGCTTCCCTTTTTCATCTAACCACCGCGGTCTAACTTGTCGAAGCCAAACCTCTTTAAGTTTATAGAACGTAACGTCCCTAAACCTTATATCTATGGGATATAAGTTTTGTTTATGGCTCATTTCTAGGCTTATGGATCTGAGAGGTTGTGTTTGGGACCATTTTCTTTGGTCATCGGGACCGTATGCGGTGGTTGTAGGCGTAGAGGAAGAGAACGACAACGAGTGTTGAGGAAAGCTCTCTCCCTATTTGTTTTGTAAGATGCAGTCGGGGAAAGTTTGAAATGAAAGAAATTAAAAACCCTTAATTAGATTTATATATCATCCCCAAAAGACTGTCATTTGGGGGGATAATGTCCAGTGTCTATTTCCGGGTTCATTGAGCGAGAGGTCCCTCACAGTTTGTAAAGACGTCAGTTTGATCAAGGAATGAAACTTTAAATCCTTTTGTTTCGAGCTTTAAGTTTTGTTATGTTTGCATTTTAGCCACTTATTGGTTGTTTTACCTCTATTTTCAATTAATTTATATTTGACATGCAATTTTAAATGTTTTTATTTTAGTCCTCAATATTATTCGTGGTCTATTTTCATTTCTAGTACTTATATTGTTTAATTTTTTCATTTATAGCCCTCATTGTTGTTAGTTTTGTTGTTTAGACTTTAAAGTAACTTTTTTATAATTTAATCTCTCACTTACATGGTTTATTTAATTTATGTTATTTAGAATTTAGCTTATCGGGTTCATACTTGTTGCTTTTAGTCCCTATTTTTTCTGTCTTTTTAGTCCCCTTTTTTGTATGTTTTATATTTTAATTCTCTTTTTAACATTTTTAAGATATTTGATGTTTGGTTTATAATATGGTACCATATGTGCATATTTATTTAATGCATTCTGGCACTGACATATTTAAGTATATGTTTCATTTATTTTTTAATATTATTATTTTTAGAATCAATATTTTTGAAAACTTACAAAATGCTAATTTTACTCGTTAATATTTTAATGTATCTTGAATGGATACTGTTGAGAACATTTGTTATAGAATGAGTGTAAAAAGCACTACTTTATAGAAGAAGAGTGATTCAAAATGACATTTGATGGAAATATTAACTCAAAATAAATCGACTGCATTTTTATGAAAAACAATATTAATTATGTTTTCTTTAATTCTAATTTAAACATTTGCAAGCATGTGTACCTAAATTGTAATTTATTTATATAATTAATAGTATTAAATATTTATTCGATTAATGATTTTTGATAGATTGAGGGTGGAATATTCTTTTATAGACAAGAAATAGATGGGATAGCCTTCCCGTTGGAGGATGTGTGAATCCTAAGATTTCTTTTCAAGTTAAAAGAATTTTACCTTATAATTAATTTGAAGCAAATAAATTCAACTTCAACAAATGGATCGTGTTCTAGTTTTATATTCGAATTCATAATTCTATTTCTATGACAATATATAAGATTGGGTACGAATTTGGGTGTTGTGGTGGTGACTTTTCTTCCCCACGAGTAAATGACTTCTGAATCCTCAAAAATGAATTTCTGGTGAAAGTACGCCAAATTTTGTCATTTAAATGATTTTTCCTAAAATTATTTTAAATGAGTTTTCTTGGGTATTTAATCTACCTAACCCAAAGGTCGACGACGACTCCAAAGAAACTTAATCAAATTAAATACAAAATCCAAATTTTCAGGAATAAGTTGTAAATGAACTTTTTTCATTAAAAGCATAAAATATTTTTAAAATAAAAATGACGTTAAGACACCAGCCCTCACGTGAAGGGAATGAAATTTAGGGTACTATGGGAATTTTGACACAAATCCATAGGTTTATTCCCCACTATAAATAGAATATGAGGTCACTATATTTTGGGGACTTGATTTTGAAACATTTTGTGATGAAACTTTTGAGAGGAGAGGCGACCGAAAGAAAATTTCCACCTTTTTCCTTCTATTCATCTTTATGTGGTGTTCCTCTATTAACAAGTTTGAGGGAGTGGTGAGCTAGTCGTCTGAGAGGAACTAGCGAGCTAAAGCAGTTTATGGTAGCTGAGGGGAGCTCTGACAGCGCACGCCGAAGGCTTTTCCACCATCCCTTTGCTGGTTTTATATCACTTATCATATTTGGGTTGTATGGAACGGATGAATTTTATGATTTGTTTCATGGATTATTCAAACCCCACCATGAACTAGCTTTATTTTGTGGGAGTTAACTATAGTTGCTTAAGTTTTCTTTGATGGATGATTTGTTTTCTTCTTATGCTTTTATTAGTTTTGCTTATGGTACTTAATAACTTAAGGTTGCAAGAGCTATGAGAGTAGACATTCTTTAGGAAAAATACTTAGTGTTCGAGAGAAACTAAGTAGCTCATCTTTAGTGTTCAAGAGAAACTATGAATGATCAACATAAGAAATGGGTTTTAGATAGTAAATGGACCTAATCCACCCTTACACATAAGGTTAGGATTTTATTCGACTAAAAGGAGTAGTGCTTAATCCAAATGTTAGAATCTAGTGCTAATACTGAGTGGTATTGTCGTGACATATTATGTTGATATTAACCAATAGGATCCCTCCACCTGCTAACACCGAGAGGTATTGCCATGGCATTCTTAACCTACCGAGGCCCTTGAATAGAGATAGCATAGGGCATTTTAGTAAACTCTATCAAGCAAGTAAGACATAGAAGTAAGATCATCCTAAGAAGATGGACTTAAGTTTCCTAAGTGACTCTTATCATTCATTCTCGTAGTAACTTGTTGTGTGAGGATTGTCAAGTCATTTTATTCAAATCCAATGTTTAAATTTTGCTTTGCCTTCACATTCTCATTTGATTATAGTAAACGCAATCTATTTTGCAATGACATTTCCATTTGCTTCCACATCACACTATCGTTCCATCCCCATCAACATACATTTCATTTCGCCTCAGTATTCTCATTGGTATATACTATCACACTAACTATACTTTGATAGAGTAGTTCTTTGATTTTATTGAACTTAAAAATTTCCTCCAATCCCTGTGGATACGATACTTACTCATCATTGTATTACTTGTTCAATTATGTATAGTTGCACAAACTTCGTGTCCATATTTTGTACTCACAAAACGTGGACAATTTTTTGGAACTGTTGTCTGGGATTGACAATTGGAAGTTAATTAGTTTTGACATAGCGTTTTTATTTTACTTTTTCATTTATATGTATATATAGTTTTACTTATTATTTTCCTTATTTTCTTCATGTTTTTCTTGGTGTATGACTAGAAGAAATTCTGACAATCCACTAGAACCAATTGAGCCAGAGATAGAAAAGTTTTTTAGGAAAAGGAGACATGCTCAATGTGCTCAAGCAAACACGTATCAAATTGGAAATCATGGTATTGGTCAAGATGAAGATCATAATGTCGGGGCAATTCTGAATACTGGCAATGCAACTAGGCCTCGTGCTATTCAAGATCACTTAAATCCTATCTTGGACAACTTAGATCCTGGTATTGTGGAACCCGATATTCAAGGAGCCCATTTTGAACTCAAACCAATTATGTTCAATATGTTGAATTCTATAGGGAAATTTTAGGGCATGCCTAATGAAGATGTCATACAACATATTCGTTACTTCTTGGAGGTGTGTGATTCTTTTCGACAACAAGGAGTGCACTATTATGTACAAAAGTTAAAGTTATCTCTATATTATCTGTATGACCAAGTAAGGCTTGGCTGAGCGGTGTTCCAGTTAGATCGATGGAGTCTTGAACTGATCTGTTGAAAAGGTTTTTACTCCGATATAATCCACCGAACATGAACAACCAACTAAGGAACAACATTGCCTTTTTTCGACAAGCTAATTTCGAATCAATATATGAATGTTGGGATCCATATAAAAGATTGATTCGTAAATGCTCTAATCATGGTTTTCAAGATTGGAATTAAGTAGTAATGTTCTACAATAGAGTCGATGCACCGAAGAGGATGATGCTATAAGACTCTGTAAATGGAACGCTGCTTGATAAATCACATGCATAGGCATTTGACATTCTGGATAGAATTGTCAACAATGATTACCAATTCTCATTTTTATGGTTTGGAGCTGGGCGAAAAGAGTATGGGACATTCGAGTTGGATACCAAGGATATTTTGTCTGCCTAACTTTCTGCCATCACCGATATGTTGAAGAATTTGCAACGATCAAATGAGGTGAACGAAGTGAAGGCAGACAACTCAACATGTTTATTATGTCATGGGAATTACTATGAGAGCGAGTGTTCTACCAATCAAGAATCCATCAACTATCTATGAAACTATAATCGAGGTAATAACAACCTCTATTCTAACAATTATAACTCTAGATGGCGTCAGCATCCAAATTTCTCATGGGGAAATCAAGGAACCGGCAATGCTAATCACCTCGCTAGGCAGAAGAATTTCAATGACTCCTAAGGATTTCAAATGAATATGCCATGGTGTAATTCTAACAAGGGAGTACCATCTTCATCAAACATAAGTTCTTTGGATGCCATGATTCAATTTTTTATAGCAACCACGAAGAACATTCTTCATCCATCAAAAACCAATGAGCCTTATTCAATAGTCAAGGACTTTTTCTTCAAATCCATATCTCATCTTTGAGGGCCTTGGAGGGTCAAGTTGGTTAAATTGTCTTGGCATTATAAGAATGTCAACCATGTTATCTTCCTAGTAACACTAAACTCACTAAAGCTCATGGTAAGGAGCAATGTAGTGTACTCATTTTAGGAGTGGCACCCAAATCAATGTAAAATACAAGTTTAGAGGAAGTAATAAGGATGATTCAACCCCTGTAACTATGTAAGCTGAGCATGTGGATCCATAAGAGACACAATTAGAGGAGGATAAGGATGAGGGTTCATCCAATGAAACTATTGAGGGAGAAAACAAAAATTCCATGGTAAATGTTATTCGCACCCCTTTATTAGGAGAAGTCAGACCCCCATCACCCTTCCCACAAAGACTGAAGAAATATAATGATGATATTCAATTCAAGAAGTTTTACGACATTCTGGACCAAGTCCATATCAATGTTCCATTACTTGAAGCTATATAACAAATGCCTACATACTCTAAATTTCTGAAGGAGATTGTTACCAAAAAAAGAGAAAGGTTGAGAAGTACGAGATCATTTCCACGGCAAAAGCATACCGCTATGCCTTGAGCAAGCTACCACTAAAGCAACAAGATCCAGACACCTTTATTATTCCATGCTTGATAGGAGAAAACTAGTTTTGGAAGGCACTATGTGACTTAGGCTCAAGTGTGAACTTAATGCCAAAGTCGATCTTCTTGAAGCTTGGAATGGAAAATCTAAGACCCACCTCAATTATTTTGTAATTAGTCGATTGCTCCCATCATTGAAAAGAGTCATAATTATCACCACATGAAGTCCATAGATTTCTCATGGAATCACATGGGGATAATTTATGGGATCCCTTCCTTTCACACGTCAGAATACATACAAATAAATTAAATGTTAATTAATTCACACCATGCAAATTAGAAGGAAAAATAACTCCTTTTGGGGCTATTTTAATTTACATGTTTTGAGTTAGAAGTAGTCAAAATGATGAGGGATTTGATACGGGGCATCTTTTTCTTCTTTGCTTAGATTTGGAATGTAACTCCTACTACTCCTAAGTTTGTATATATCACTGGGGAGTTCAGGTGGCCTTACTGATCTAATAAGAGCCCAATTTACCCCTTTGAAGAACTCATACCTTTTGATTTCAGCAGACCCCTTCAAGCTCCTAGTTATCTTCTTCAGATTCTTCGCCAGTAACTTGTTGATGAGATCTTAAACTTTGACCATCTCTTAAAACTCTTTACCATTTTTTACACTGATTTTGGGGAACGTTAGAGGCTATTTAAGGATGTTAATCAATGTTTTGTCGTTGTTTTGGCCTTTTAAAGAAGTTATAGTTACAACATTTTATACAAAATACCCCTAGTGTCTACCAGTCCACTTCACTCCCATGGCCTTGCCCTAAGATTACATCTGGAACTAAGTATTCGTAGGTTCTGATGAACGACTTGGACTTGGCAATGATTGGTTTGGTCACCAGTTCCGAACTAACTCCATGGCCGCAACCACATCTTGTGACTCTAAAACCTTTCATTTTCCTGTAGGAAAATGAGAAACAATACATCACTAGTTACATGGGGGTAGCGCATGAAGGAGTCAAGAAGTAGTTGTCGATATTTCAGTGTCTTCCGATTTGGATTTTTGATATAACAGCTTTGGAACAACGTCACATTTAAAAGAAATATCGAAATCTGAAAGCATAATATGCATGTCTTCTCTAACCAAAACATTCTCTGGTTTCAGGTCCCTGTAAACAATGCCCATCATATGCAGATACTCTAGTATCTCCGTAGCATAAAACCTACTTTTATCACAATAGTTTATAATTAAAACTTAAGTCAATAAACCATTACTTGTATAAAAAAATAGTATGTAATCAATACTTAATAACTTACTTAGCAGACGAAATGCATAAACGCTTTCCTTGTTGGCGTTGCCTTGCAACGTACAAGTCCCCACCAGGGTAATACTCCATCACCAAGCAAGAGTAATGATAAGCCTTGAACTCTACAAACAAAGTGGGCACAAACGGATGATCAAGCATACCCAGAATCTCTTTCTTCATGTCGGCCATCTACAACTTCTTCCTAATAGCAAGAGCTTCTCTATCTACCACTTTCATGGCGAAAAACACTGAGGTAACCTAACCATAGGCTTTCTTATCTGGAAAAGATAAACATTCCCTATGCCGCCTCTTCCCACTCTACGAAGAAGTCAAAAATGATCAAGTCCAACTTTACCTTTGGCTCTCGTGAGTCACTTCATGGCTTCCCATACCGCATGGTTCGTCTTGTATGGCTTATGGGAGCTATAGAGAGAAGTTTTGATGGAACAAAGTGAAATCGAACTCTGGAGGCTTCCAAAACTTAGGTTGCTCATCAAGCTGCGACTGGAATCGGGTACAGTTATTGATGAGGAGCTACTGTTATAGCCGAATTCATCTCTGGTTATGGTCGATGTCATTATTGGTGTTAAAGTATGTAACAATGATGACGGTACTTTGGAATGTGAGAAGTCTATAATGTTTTTGAGAGGGTTATCTATTTTCTCTCTTTCGTTGCTTTCTTAGGCTTTTTATATACGGAATATATTGCCATGAAATTTGTAATGCCTGATCCAAGAAAGTTACAAAGCCCTGCTTTTTCCTCTAATTGAGGCTTGCAACTCTGATTAATTTGTAATGCCTAAGGGGGAGTCGAAGATATCATTGTGAGGTGGATAAATTTGTGTTCCCAGTAAACTTCCTTATACTTGATTGCGAGGAAGATGCCACGATGTCCATAATAATTGGGAAACCCTTCCTAGCTACTAGGTGTATTCTTATTGATTGTGAGAAGGACGAGCTCACCATGAGAGTGGCTGACCAATGTGTGACCTTGAATGTCTTCCATACTCTCAAGTATATAGATGAGTCTAAAGAATGTCAAAGCATTTTGGAAGAATATTTAGTGATAGCAGAAGAAGCTTACCAATTTTACCATAACAATTTCATTTAACTGAAAAATTATGAGAGGCTTATTGAAGAGGAAATCGTCGAGGAGCCCAAGGACTTTTCTTGGGAGGTGCAACAGGCTAGCTTCCTCATAGCTAGCCCAGGTACACACTTTGAACCTCTTGATTTTGGTGAGTTTATTCCTTCTAAGCCCTCATTACAACAAGCACCTACCCTATATCTAAAGAATTTATCACAACATCTTAAAAATGCTTACTTGGGTTGTGGTGAAACTTTACTTGTCATTATCTCTCCTGCCCTTACTAATAACCAAGAACGTATCTTGCTAAGTATTTTGTCACAGCATAAAAATGTGTTAGGATGGAGTATGACAGACCTGAAGGGTATAAGTCCCACTATTTGCATGCACAAGATTCTGCTGGAAAGATGCCATGACAAATCCATATAGCCACAAAGAAGACTAAACCTCATCATAAAGAATATTGTAATGAAAGAAATCCTTAAATGGATTAATGCTGGAGTGATTTACCCTATATCTAATAGTTCATGGAGGCATGACTGTGGTAACCAGATAAGACAATGAGTTATTACCAACACGCACCTTCACTAGATGTAGTATATTCATGGATTACCGCAAGTTAAACAAGGCTACCAAGAAGGACCATTTACCTTTGACCTTCATCGATCAAATGCTAGATCGATTGGTGGGATAGGCATTTTACTACTTTTTGGACAGATATTCTAGGTACAATCAAATTGACATTGCTCCAGAGAACAAGGAGAAGACTACGTTCACGTGTCCCTATGGTACTTATGATTTCCAAATGATGTCTTTTGGACTCTATAATAACCCGATAATATTTCAATGCTAAATTCAAGCTATATTCTGTGAAATGGTTGAGGATATTCTAGAAATCTTTGTGGATGACTTCTTCTTTTCTAGAGAAAACTTTGAAAAATGCCTAGGCAATTTGGCGAAGGTACTCAAGCAATGTGAGGAGGTCAAACTCGTGCTGAATTAGGAAAATGTCACTTCATGATGAACGAAGTCATTGTGCTTGGCCATAAGATCTCTCACAAGGGCATTGAAGTGGATAAAGCCAAAATCGAGGTGATCGAGAAGCTACCCCCACCAACATCTATCAAGGGAATTAGGAGTTTCATTAGACATGTTGGGTTATATAAAATATTTATCAAAGACTTCTCCACGGTATCCAAGCCCTTATGCACCATGATTCAACAAAATCAACCTTTTTTTATGAAAATTGCCATGACGCATTCACCGAACTGAAAGAAAGACTTATCTCTACACCCATTGCGGTTTCCCCTGATTGGATGTTACCATTTGAGCTGATGTGTGAAGTGAGCGATTAAGCTATGGGAGTTGTGCTTGGGCAACACCGAGGTACAATTTTCCATGTTATATATTATGATAGTTCTACCTTAAATGAAGCACAATTGAACTATAGTACCACTGAGAAGGAATTACTTGTCGTGCTATTTGCATTTGACAAGTTTAGGTCATACTTGATAGTCACCAAAGTTATTGTTCACACTAATCATTCCGTTATAAAATACTTAGTAAACAAGAAAGATGCCAAGCCTAGACTTATTAGATGGTTATTACTATTGCAAGAATTTGACTTAGAGGTGATAGATAGAAAATGTACTAAGAACCAGGTTGCAGACTATCTATCTAGGCTAGAGAACATTTCAAAATGTCATGATAATTTAGATATTCAAGAAGAATTCCCTTATGAGAAAATTTTATATGCCACAATAATTTCGTGGTACGTTGACATAGTGAATTTTCTTGTTAGTGGTATTTTGCCTTATGAACTGAACATCCATGGCAGGAGAAAGTTCCAGCACAATGCCAAATTTTATTTTTGGGACAAACCATATTTATTCAAACAATACGCAGACCATATTATTCGACGTTGTATCCTCGAGGAGGAGCAAAAAGACATTCTAAATCATTGCCACACAGCCCCCTGTGGAGGTCATTTTGGATGTACGATGATCGATGTTAAGGTCCTTAAATTAGGCCCTTTTTGGCCTTCCATGTTCAAGTATGCCCATGAGTTTTGCAAAACATGTGATAGATGCCAGCACAATGGGAACATTTCTATATGACATGAAATGCCATTGTAAAACATTTTGGAGATCGAGCTCTTTGATGTGCGGAGCATTAATTTCATGGGACTATTCCTATATTCTTTTAGAGACATAAATATATTGCTTGCAGTGGACTACGCATCTAAGTGGGTTGAAGCAACTGCAACACCGAGGAATGACTATAAGACAATTGTCAAGTTCTTTCACAAGAACATCTTCTCTCGATTTGGAGCACCTAGAGCCATCATCATCTACGAAGGCACTCATTTTGATAATAAGCTAATTGCCAAGTCATTGCAGCGATATGGAATGCAACACAAAATTGCCACGGCATATCACTCACAAACCAATGGGCAAGTTGAAGTGTCCAAGCGTGAGATTAAGTAAATCCTGGAGAAGTTGGTGAATCCTAGGAGGAAGGATTGGTCTCTTAAGCTTGATGAAGCACTTTGGGCTTATCGAACAGTATTGAAAACGCCTCTGGGAATGTCACCTTTCAAGATGGAGTATGGGAAAACATGCTACCTACCGATGAAGTTAGTGCATAAGGCCTATTGGACTATCAAGAAGCTTAATTTTGATGCACAACTAGATAGGGAGCAAAGATTACTTGACTTGAATGAAATAGAAGAGTTTATAGCATAAGAAAATGAAAATATCAAACTTTACAATGAAAAGACCAAGAAGCGACATGATCGAATTCTTTTTCCAAGGCATTTTCATGTTGATCAGCAAGTGCTCCTCTACAACTCGAGCCTGAAGCTTTTTCCCAGTAAACTAAAGTTACGATAGTTCGAACCTTTTGAGGTACACCATGTCTACCCTCATGGTGTTGATGATATAAGGAATATAAATGATGGGAGCATCTTCATAGTCAATGGTCAACGTCTAAAAATTTACCAATGATCCCCTTTGCATGACAAATAAACACTCTTCTTTCAATATGCAACTTACTCTTGTGCATAAATAAAACGTGCAACTTACTTTATTTTATTATATATTTAGTTATTTATTCAGTTAATTGAGTTATTTTAAATTTTTTAGGGACCAATGTGTTGAAAACATTTTGATATTTCGATATAACAAATTAATTTTTAAGATTTTCCAAATGATTTTCTAAGTATATTCGATAGAATTATTCGAATATCAAAACATTACTCCAAATCTTTCAAAGATCATTTTTAATCCTTAATCAAAGTGTAAAATTAATTTTTAAACTTAAAACAATTTCAAAATAATTTTACAAAGTATTTCGAACCATTTCAAAGCCAAAAATTCCAGATTGCTCAGAGGGAACCGATTCCCCCCTGAATGGTTTGGATCCGAGAATTCCAGTATGCTCGGAGGGAACCGATTTCCCCCCAGGGGGTACGGATTCCCCCTTATAAAATGGTCGAAATATTTGAATTTTACACTTAGGGAACCGATTCCCCATAGGGGGTACCGATTCCCCCCACGCTCCAAACTGTTTTATTAATTGTTTTCACACTAAAACGACTATATTATTTTCTATAATTATCCCCAATGTTCAGAAGTGATTCAAGGTGTATTTAAGCAAGCTTAGAAGACATTGATCAATAACAAGAAACATCAAGCAATTAGAATCAAGAGAGAATCAAAGAGAAAGCATCAAACCTCAAGTTTGAGCATTTCAAGCCTATTTTTCATTCAATATTCATTTTGCTTTCAAGAACACTTATTGTGCTCAATTGTATTTACTCTTGAGTGTTCTTTCTTTGTTCTAGAATTGTTTAAACATATTTGCCTTGTGAGGTTTTTCTTGTAAGTTTGCAAATTTGTATTTCTCTTTGAGAAAAGAATGTTCACAAGAATTGGGGTATATTCTTGAGGGAGTTGTAAGGTTATCTATTTGGCCTCAAAAGAAAGAACAAATTAGTGAATTTTTTGGAAAATCCTTAGTGTGGATAGCTAAGGTAGTGGACGTAGACTTTGGTTGATAAAGTCAAACCACACTAAATCGCTGTGCAATTTCTTTCAATTTTCTGCAAAAGCTTCCACCAAATTTTTTAATTGCCAATTCACCCCCCTCTTGGCCATATTCATCAATCGATTAACTCAACAATTGGTATCAGAGCCTAACTCATTTGAAGGTTTAATCGCCTCTTGAGTCGATTCGTGAAGAGTTATATCGATAATCAAAGTCATCAATGGCCTCCGCTTCAAACTTCGACTCCGTTCTCGACTCGATGCCCGTCAACAAGCCTCCTTTTTTCAATAGAGCTAACTATGCCTATTGGAAGAATATAATGATGTACTTTATTCAAGCAAGTGACATGGGAGCATGGAATGCTGTAGAAGAAGGATACATCAAACCTCTCACTCATCCAAGGTTGTGGAGTGAATGAGAGACAAGAATGTTCCAGCTCAACTCCAAAGCCATCCATATCATTTTTTATGCTCTTGGACCAGATGAATACGGAAGAGTTTCATCGTGTACAACCGCCAAAGAAATATGGGACAAACTTCAAGTCACTCATGAAGGTACCGATGAGGTAAAGAAATCTAAAATTAGTATTCTAACGCATAGCTATGAAAATTTCAGGATGAAACCAAATGAAGATATCAAAGCTATGACGGATAGATTTTCAACGATTTTCAATGGTCTCAAATCATATGGAGAGATCATTTCAAATGAAAAGCTTGTGAGGAAGTTAGTCTACTCCCTCCCAAAATCATGGCAATCAAAGAAGACAGCAATAATCGAGTCTAAGGACTTAACTTCCTTAACTCTTGAAGAGCTAATTGGGTCACTCCTCACTCATGAAATGATGCTCGAAGATGAGGTGGACCTCGACAAGATTGACGAGACACCAAAGGAGAAGGAGAAGAAGAAAAACATTGGAGTTGCTCTCAAATCCACAAAAGATGATAGTGATTCGAATAACGATGACGATGACGAGGAAATGGCATTGTTTGCCAAACGGTTCAGAAAAATGATTAGACCTTATCGAGGAAGAAAATTCAAACGAAATGAAGGCCTCAAAAATGAACCGAAAGAGAAGGACCCAATCATTTGCTACGAATGCAAAAAGCCATGGCATATTAAATATGATTACCCACAATTGAAGAAAAAGGGTCAATCAAAGAATAAGCACAAGGCTCATGTGGCTACATGGAGTGATGAAGAAAGTTCCGATGAAGAGGAACAAGAAGTAGCTAACTTGTGCTTGATGGCATTTGGGGAAGATTCTAAGGTAACCTCTAATTCATCCGATTTTGATGATTTATCCTATGATGAGTTATTAGAGGAATATAATGGGTTGGCTTCGGATTATGAGAAATTATTTTTAAAATATAAAAATGATGTTTCAAAATTGAAAAATGAAAACAAACTCATATCCAAAACCAACAATGATCTTGAAAGTAAAATCAAAGATTTGCAAGTCAAACTAGAAGAGTTTGAAAAGAAAAATTTAGATTTGCAAAATTTACTTTCAAAGATCAATGATGATCATCAAAAGAAAATTGATGATCTTAAAACTTCTTTTGATAAAGTTGGAACAAAATATTTTGAAAAAGGTGGAAATTCAAAATCCAACTTTGTTAGAAAAAGTTTTAGAAACTACAATCATAGAGGTCCCCAAAGAACCTCTTATGGAAAAAATTTTAGAAGTATGTGGGTTCCTAAAGAACTCATTACTACTAAAGATAAAAATATCCTACACAAATGGATACCTAAGGGGACTAGGATTTTGGAAACTAATGAATATGGACCCAAAAGAATTTGAGTACCAAAAATCAAAAATTAATCTATATTTGTAGGGAAAGGAGCATTGCTACAAGGCACGGGAAACAAATTCAAATTCATGGTACCTTGATAGTGGATGCTCAAGACATATGACCGGAGACAAAAGCCGGTTCATTGAGCTTAACGCCAAAAATGGAGGAGAAGTGACTTTTAGAGACAATTCAAAAGGTCACATTGAAGGTATTGGTACAATAGGTAATACCTCTTCCATACAAATTAAAAATGTTTTATATGTGAATGGATTAAAGCATAATCTATTAAGTATTAGTCAATTATGCGATAAAGGATTCAATGTCTTATTTGAAATTAATGGTTGTAAAGTCATTGACATTGCATCTAATCGGATTATGCTTGTTGGTCATAGAATAGGGAACATATACATGGTGCATTTAGATTCTTTTGATATGACTAATTTATGCCTAGTTGCTAAGGATGAACATGATAGTTGGTTATGGCATAGGAGACTAGGACATGGTAGTATGAGTGTTTTGCAGCGGTTAATTCAAGGAGACCTAGTAAGAGGGTTGCCTAAGCTTAAATTTGATAATGATAAAATCTGTGATGCTTGTGCTAAAGGAAAACAAAAGCGAGTTTCTTTTAAATCCATTAATGATGTATCAACTAGTAGAGTTTTACAATTGATCCATTTATATCTTTTTGGGCCAACTAGAACTACTAGCTTGGGTGGAAAACAATATGCATTTGTCTTGGTAGATGACTATTCTAGATATACTTGGGTTCTATTTTTAAATACTAAAGATGAAGCATTAGAACAATTCATCACATTTTCAAAAGTAATCCAAAATGAAAAAGGTTACTCTATAACTAGTGTTAGGAGTGATCATGGAACTGAATTTTAAAATCTTGGATTTACTGAATTTTTTAACTCTAACGGTATTAGCCATAATTTTTCAGCACCTAGAACCCCTCAACAAAATGGAGTTGTTGAGAGGAAAAATCGAACTTTAGAAGAAATGGCTAGAACCATGCTTTGTGAAAATAATTTGCCAAAATATTTTTGGGCGGAAGCCACAAATACCGCTTGTTATGTTATAAATCGAGTAATGATTAGGCCAATTTTAAAGAAAACTCCACATGAAATTTTCAAAAATAAAAAGCCTAACATTAGTTATTTTCATCCTTTTGGATGTAAATGTTTTGTTTTAAACAACGGTAAAGAAAACCTTGGCAAATTTGATGCTAAAAGTGATGAAGGAATTTTTCTGGGTTATTCCTTAAATTCTAAAGCCTATCGTGTATTTAATAAAAGAACTTTAGTTGTAGAAGAGTCTATACATGTTGTTTTCGATGATAATCCCCTTCCGAGGAAGGATTCGTGTGTGAATGATGATGTAGGTGTTATAAATACAAATGACGTTAGACATGACGTTGGAGAACCATCATCAAAGGAAGAAACGAAAAATGAGGAAACTCATGATCCTCTTGAGAATCCAACCATTGAAGAAAGGGAAGTATCTTATCCAAGAGAGTACAACTATGTCAAGGATGGTGAAATTATAGGTGATCCATCAAAAGGGGTAACAACTCGATCTTCTCTTAGAAATATTTGTAATTATGTTGCATTTATCTCATGCATAGAGCCTAAGAATATTAAAGAAGCATTAAATGATGAACATTGGATTATGGCTATGCAAGAAGAGTTAAATCAGTTTGAGAGAAGTAAAGTATGGACATTATTTGAAAGCTCTAGTAATAAATCTACTGTAGGTTCTATATGGGTATTTAGGAATAAGCTTGATGAGAGTGGTAATATAGTGAGAAACAAGGCTAGACTTGTTGCTCAAGGGTATACTCAAGAAGAGGGCATAGACTATGATGAAACATACGCTCCCGTAGCTAGGATGGAAGCAATTAGAATGTTATTAGCATTTGCATGTTTCAATGAATTTAAATTATATCAAATGGATGTTAAAAGTGCATTTTTAAATGGTTTTATAAAAGAAGAAGTGTATGTGGAACAACCTCCAGGTTTTGAAGATTCAAATTTTCCGGATCATGTTTTAAAATTGACAAAAGCACTTTATGGTTTAAAGCAAGCTCTTAGAGCTTGGTATGAAAGATTGTCAAATTTTTTAATTGAAAAAGGTTTTTCAAAAGGGAATGTTGACACTACATTGTTTTTGAAGCATAAAGGTAAAGATTTATTAGTAGTTCAAATTTATGTTGATGATATAATATTTGGTTCTACTAATGATGTTCTTTGCCAAGAATTTTCTAAGCTAATGCAAAGTGAGTTTGAGATGAGCATGATGGGGGAGCTCTCATTTTTCTTGGGACTCCAAATCAAGCAAAAAAAAGATGGCATCTTCATCAATCAAGCTAAGTACGTCAAAGATATTCTCAAGAAGTTTGGACTGGAAAATGGGAAACCTCATGACACTCCAATGAGCTCTTCAACAAAGCTTGACTTAGATGAAGGAGGTAAATGTGTAGATGTTAAATTATATAGGTCAATGATTGGATCTCTACTTTATCTAACTGCAAGTAGACCGAACATTATGTTTAGTGTTTGCTTATGTGCTAGATTTCAATCATGCCCTAAGGAATCACATTTACTAGCTGTTAAGAGAATCTTTAGATACCTTAAGGACACTCCTAGTTTAGGACTTTGGTATCCTAGAGACTCTAGCTTTAGCTTGCATGCTTTTTCTGATGCGGTTTATGGAGGATGCAAATTAGATAGGAAAAGCACCTCTGGTACTTGCCAATTCCTTGGAAATATGGTAATTTCTTGGTTTTCAAAGAAACAAAATTGTGTTGCATTATCTACCACTGAAGCCGAATACATTTCAGCTGGTAGTTGTTGTGCACAAGTTTTATGGATGAAACAACAACTTTTTGATTATGGAATTGAAGTAGGTACCATTCCTATCAAGTGTGACAATACTAGTGCTATTTGTCTCACTAAAAATCCCATCTAACACTCTAGAACTAAGCACATTGAAATAAGATATCACTTCATTAGAGACCATGTCACTAAGGAAGATGTAGTTCTAGAATTTGTTGATACTTTGCACCAATTAGAAGATATCTTTACAAAACCTTTAGACAAGGAACGATTTTGGAAACTTAGGAGAGAATTAGGTTTGACCAATCTATCTTCACTGAGTGTTTAAAATAATTTTAGCACTTTTAATAATAAATGAAAAATGCTTATAATAATAATTTTTGATTGCATTCATTACTATTAGTTAGGGGGAGTTTATGATTCTTGATAAAAAATTAATTTTATGTTCAAATATCGTTTAAAGATTAATTGAATTGTTTGAACATGATTAATTTTCAATATATGAGTTGCCAATACCACTAGAGGAAATTAATTTAGCATTTTGGGTGTTTAAAATCGGATTTTAGCATTTTGGTGCAGAGGGAATCGATCCCCCCTTGAGGGAACCGATTCCCCCTTTGAAGGGGAACCGATTCCCCCCACAGGGGAATCGATACCCCCCTGGGGTTCTGGTTTTAACACGGGCAGAACCCAATATTTGCTCAAACCTCTCTTATTTTTCTCTCTTCCGTCGTTCCCTCTCAACTCTCTCCCTATCTCCATTCTTGCCTAAAATCATCGATTTTAATCGGAATTCACTTCAAATATCATCTCCTAAACTTGCAATCATCATTAAAATCGTGCAAACAACATCAAAATCCACTCAATCTCATCCTTCAAGGTAAAATTTTCTAAACTCTATATTTTATTGATTTTGAACATAGGACTTGTTTTAATTAGTTATAGGATGAACTTTAGATCGGGCATTGATTGTTTAGTGATTAGAAACTAGATATTACAACCAATTTCATCAAAAACACAAGAATTTTCCAAACTTTTTTTAAATTTTCGAAATTAAAAAAAAATGTTAATTTTCAAATTATTGTGTTTTGATTAAATTATGTTGTTGTTATGAAAACTATACATATATTGTTCTCAAAACCATATTTTTCAAAAGTTTTTCAAAAATTTGCCCATTAGGATTGATTTAGAGAACCTTGAAATATTGAGAACTCAATTGAGTTTTGGGATTGATTGAATTGCATACATGTATTTTCTAAATTGCAGGTTATCAATTCTATTCCGATTTCCTAAACCATGTCAAATCCTAAACGTGCTAGGTCTTCATCTAGTTGTTCACACCGTCAACCAAATCCACCTCCAAATCATCCACCTATTCCAATTTCTAATCCTAATCCTATTGATCCTAATTTGACTATCCAAAATTCGTGTTTCAATCATCCTGGTCTTAGAAATCATCATTTTTGGTATTATCAATATTTCGCCTCTTACAAAATCCGGGAAGAACGTATTCCTTCTCGTCAAGCTATGTTAGCTATCAATTTTAAATATCTTCCTCTTTTACAAGAGTGGAAATTTGATAAACTCTTTGACCTTGAACCCATCGTTTACCATCAATTTGTTCGTATTTTCTATTCTAATGCCGTTTGTGCTAAAAACCAAACTGAAACCATAGGAATTCGTTCCTACCTTCTAGGACAATTCTTATATATTGACTCGACTTACATAGCCAATACATTCGGATTAGATAATGATGGGATTTCAAATGAAAAACAGGTTTTAGGATCTCGTTATAAAAGAAGGGATAGTGCAAGTGTCCTAGACCTTCATGAATGTTTTCTTCATCTAATGATTTCTTGGTTGTTTCGACCATCCGGAGGTCGTTATTCTACTCTTAGAGCCTTAGATCTTTGGTGGTTACATTGTTTCGAAAACAATATTAAAATCAACCTACCTCAGATTATTTTTGCCGAAATTGTTGAAAGCGTAAATCTTGTTCCTAACAAAAAACTCTGTTCATCTCTTATTTACGGTTGTATTTTGAGTAATCTGTTTTCCAAAGCTGGGCTTAGAGTCGGTCTAGATGCCGTTTTTCCTCTTAAGAAACAAATTAACCTTCTTTCCTTAACGAGAGCGGGATGGATTAAGGATAAGGAAACCGGTGAATGGGTTCGATCTTCTGCAAATACTCCGGGAGCTAGTTCTTCACAAGCTCCACCCGAAGCTGACGAAGATCTCGAGCTTGAGCAATTAATGCGAGACATCGATGAAGCCGAAGATGAACCTGAGCAGCCCGAGGAGCAGCCCGAAGAGCAAGCACAACAAACGCATCCAATGCCTCCATATTTCCAATCCTTTATGGAGACATTCGATTTTCGATACGCTACTATGGATTCGCGCTTTACTTCTATAGAGTCCCATTTATCCACAATGGGAGCTCAACAATTAGAAATTCTTCAGGAAATGCGTGCAAATAATGAAGCAACCAACGCACGTATTAATGACCTCACTAACGAAATGGCCACTATGCGAGCTCGTTTTCCTCCTCCTAATCCGGATATGTGATTCAATGTTTTTGCTTTGAACTCCAAAATTGTTGTTTTAACATTTTGAATATTTTGGAATGTTTGAATTTGTGGATTGATTGACTTTGAATTTGTTTGGATTCATGAATGGTTAGAAATTATCTATTTGGTGTGATTAAATTTATTCATTATTGCATCATTTACTTCATGATTAGATATATGACCAATTTTGCCATTTCACATTAATTATGAATATTGATTATGAAACTAATGGCTAACGTTTCTCTTGCTTGTGATCTTAGCAGCTTATATTATTATATATAATCAATTGGCTAAATGATTTCAAAACCTTGTTTAAATTCTTTAAAATGTCTTTTTGATTTAACAAAAAGGGGGAGAAGTGTTAAAGGTGTTTTTAAATGATAAATGGGAGAAGTGTTAAAGTAAGGGGGAGTAAATTTCAAAACATGATTGATTTCAAAATCTTAAAATTATTAAAATGTTTTGTTATATCAAAAAGGGGGAGATTGTTGAAAACATTTTGATATTTCGATATAACAAATTAAGTTAAATGAATTTTAAGATTTTCCAAATGATTTTCTAAGTATATTCGATAGAATTATTCGAATATCAAAATATTATTCCAAATCTTTCAAAGATCATTTTTAATCCTTACTCAAAGTGTAAAATTAAGTTTTAAACTTAAAACAATTTCAAAATAATTTTACAAAGTATTTCGAACCATTTCAAAGCCAAAAAATTCCAGATTGCTCAGAGGGAACCGATTCCCCCCTGAATGGTTTGGCTCCGAAAATTCCAGTATGCTCAGAGGGAACCGATTCCCCCCAGGGGGTACCGATTCCCCCTTGTATAACGGTCGAAATATTTGAATTTTACACTTAGGGAACCGATTCCCCATAGGGGGTACCGATTCCCCCCACGCTCCAAACGGTTTTATTAATTGTTTTCACACTGAAACGGCTATATTATTTTCTCTAATTATCCCCAACGTTCAGAAGTGATTCAAGGTGTATTTAAGCAAGCTTAGAAGCCATTGATCAATAACAAGAAACATCAAGCAATTAGAATCAAGAGAGAATCAAAGAGAAAGCATCAAACCTCAAGTTTGAGCATTTCAAGCCTATTTTTCATTCAATATTCATTTTGCTTTCAAGAACACTTATTGTGCTCAATTGTATTTACTCTTGAGTGTTCTTTCTTTGTTCTAGAATTGTGCAAACATATTTGCCTTGTGAGGTTTTTCTTGTAAGTTTGCAAATTTGTATTTCTCTTTGAGAAAAGAGTGTTCTCAAGAATTGGGGTATATTCTTGAGGGAGTTGTAAGGTTATCTCTTTGGCCTCAAAAGAAAGAACAAATTAGTGAATTTGTTGGAAAATCCTTAGTGTGGATAGCTAAGGTAGTGGACGTGGACTTTGGTTGATAAAGTCGAACCACTCTAAATCGCTATGCAATTTCTTTCAATTTTCTGCAAAAGCTTCCACCAAATTTTTTAATTGCCAATTCACCCCCCTCTTGGCCATATTCGTCAATCGATTAACTCAACACAATGCATATGGCAAGTGAAGACAGTACTGTTAAGGATAGAGGAGTGAGCGACAACAAGAAAAAATATAAGTTAAATCTTGACTTTTTTACTTTTTGATTTTTTTTTCCTTTTTTGGGTTTTAGTTTTGCATTTAATGATTTTTCCACTTTCCTCGACTTACACCCATCCACCTATTAAATAACCCCCTTTTCCCTTTTTTATTTTTTTACTCTTTCACTCTAACTTCATATTTTTTTCTTCTTCCCTTTTTCAAAATTGCACGCTACAAACGATGGTGCACTCACATCCTCCAAGCATGAATCCCACATCTTCACTGTGTTTCATTAATGAAGCGACGCAATAATGGTTTCAAGGGCTCAAGAACCGTATGGTTTTCTTTGAAGATGTCGACATTGGAGGAGATGTAATAGATATTGTCAACCAACACAAGTGGCATAAATTTACTCAACATCTAAGGAACGTGAATGCCTTTCTTGTGAAGGAATTTTATGCCAACCTAATTGATCATAGCCCACATGCAATGGTGGTTTGTGGTATTTCTATTTGTTTTACCCCTTCAACCATTAATTGTTACTTTAAATTGGAGGATATAGTGGATAGCCACACCATGTTTGCCAAGGAGGCAGACAACGAGACTTACCATGACATTTTTGTGGACCTCTATTTTTCAAAAATAAAGTGGAATTGGCAGTAAGCGAGTATACGATCGGTGGATTACAACCGAGGGCTAAGTTGTGAAATCACTTTATAAAGCATAAGCTCCTCCTCACTGCCCATAACATCATTGTCTCACTTTATAGGATGGTTCCACTGCACTTTATTTTGGTCGGGCGCTCCATTGACGTAGGTAAGTTAATTATGGAGTAAGTTCACACTTGTTTGAAGCGACCCTCTAGTGCCCTGGTATTTCCAAATTTTATCACAATGCTTTGTTGTAAAAAAAGGTGGTTGATGACCATTTGATGAAATATTATATGGGTTGATGGGTATTACAAAGGCCAAGTTTCCTACGTTGTTAAGGTTTAAAGTAAACAAGGGCAAGGAAAAAGAGGATGGCACCTCCCAAACTGATATGCCGTGGAAAAATTAGATGCTCCCGCGGAGGTGGCCAAGCAGACCAAGATCAAGTGGCAAGTCTGACCAGTAACCTAATAACCTTCTTTTCCAATATCAAGCGAATGGACGAGGTTGTGGCAACTGCCTTCATGGAGCTCCTTCCGCATGTAGATCTTGACTTCCCGGTATTCCTTGATACACTCTTACAAACATCTGAGGATGCCACAACATCAGTAGATGCTCTCCATCCAGCTAATGAGAAGGAGTTAGAGGATGTTAATCCAATCCAAATAGTGCCTACAACTGAGCGACAACAGTTTGATCCCCAGCTAACAATCCTGATAGCATCACCGTATCCCAGGAAGTCACATGATGCAGTACAACTGAAAATGCCACATCAATTCCCTCTGCGAAGGAGCCGACGCCTTTGAATAAGGTGTCTGAACGTGAGGACCCTCAATTTTCCAAATCCTTGATGGCCTTAGGATAACCCTACTACACATCCAATGAACTCTAAACACTCCAACACCACACCATTACGCAAGCGCCTGCGTCGCACAGCTACAACAATATCACCCCCACCATAAATAGTCAAGGTACCTTGCATTGCATTGCATAGTATGTAGTTTAGTTTAAACTTAGTTTTTATCAAGCATTGAGGACAATGCTTCTCTCAAGTTTGGGGAGGTAGGGTTCTTATTAAATCATTGCATGATAGTATTAGCAAAATAAATATGTCCTAACATTAATAAGTGTTCAAGTTAGTTTTTTTTGGAAAAAAATTATTGATGCTCGAAGATGATGAACTCTTTATGGCTAGAATTGAATGTACATGACTGTTGAGGATGATAGAATCAACCCTAGGACTTGTTTCTTTATAACTTTTGATACACGATTGTATATTTTCCATGCTTAAGGAACTTAGATATTTTTTATAAGAGAACTCTTACATGTCTTGGCATAAAACTTTAACAATGACCTTGAATGATGAAAAGCCCACATGTTTCTGAAAATGAAAAAATTTGTGATAAAAAATATAAAATTGTGAATAAATGGGAGCCACGACATATGAGTGAATGAAAGTAGTCACGGGATGACTCTACCTGACTAGCTTGGGGCTGTAAGGTATGCTCCCTTTCACCTATATGGTAGGTGTGATATGATGACACCCCTCGTAGCAGTTAAAAAAAGAGAAAAAAATAACATTGTGGGAGCAAACTTGCATTAAGTGACTAATAAATGTTGCGGTAAAACAAGAAAGCTTGCTTAGAAATTTTCTAGATTATTTAAGCATGGACTAGATACAATCACGCATACATACACAAAGGATGTTGCCCTAGGTAACAATACTTGATTTCTCAAACTAATCTAGTGTATTGAAACCAACTGTTCTGAGGGCTGAAATTCTATCGCATATGATTATCTTAAACCGGAACTTGCTATGGTATTTTTGTTTTGCTTACTACTATCCATTGCTTGAAGAAAAGTAATAGTTTAAGTTTGGGGGTGTGATAACTCCGTAAAAAGGCTATATTTCAGTTTTTTTGGTTTTCTAAAAGCCCATATAGGATCATATAGATGCATTTAGGTGCATATAGTTACATGTGGTTGATATATTTTGTCGTGGTATTTTATTTTGAAATTGGTATTGCGTTATGGGAAAGGTGATTTGTTTGATGATGTGCAGGATTTAAGAGCAAGGATGCGCGAGAGAATTGCCATGAAAAATTGGATATGCTGATTAGAATATGGATGCCACGACAACTCAAATGGTATTTCTGGGCAAAAAAGAAAAAAATATTTTTATAAGAGCCATATGTCCTTGTCTACTCTTTCTCTCTACTGCAGCCACCTAGGAAGGGACCACTACCATCTATGTACAACCCTAATGTTTAAAGAATGAACCTTAGGGTACTATAGGAATTTTGACACAAATCCCTAGGTTTATTTCCCACTATAAATAGGATATAAGGTCACTATATTTGGGGGACTTGATTTTGAAACATTTTGTGTTAGAACTTTTGAGAGAAGAGGCAACTGGAAGAAAAGTTCCACCTTTTCCTTCTCTTCATCTTTATGTGGTGTTCCACCATTAACAAGTTTGAGGGAGTGGTGGGCTATACAACCGAGAGGAACTGACAAGCTAAAATAGTTTGTGGTGGCCGAGAGCTCTGACAACGCTCATCGAAGGCTTTTCCTCTATCCCTTTGTCGTTTTGTTATTTCCAGTCATATTTGGGTTGTATGGAATGAATGAATTTTATGATTTGTTTCATGGATTATTCGAAGCCCTCCATGAACTAGCTTTATTTGGTGGAAGTTCACTATGGATGCTTAAGTTTTCTTTAATGGATGGTTTGTTTTCTTCTTATGCTTTTATTTTTTTTTATTATGGTGCATAATGACTTAGGTTGTAGGAGCTATGAGAGTAGTCATTCCTTAGGAGAAATACTTAGTGTTCGAGAGAAACTACATAGATCTGTTAGAGTATGCCCAAAGACCAATCATATGATGATTGTAATAATATATTTATTTATCGATTTCATTGAATAAAGGCATTGCCACTATTATTTTCAATTATGTGTCTGTGTTTAACATAAACTGGAAGATAATAAAGTCCATATAATAACATTATTAAAAGATCCATAATCAAGTATTATTATGGGCATGGACAATAATAATACGCTTAAGACTAACATGTTATTGATTGATGACAAGGAGTTGTCATTGACATAGAGATGTCAGAATTGATACATGATTATATTGTTGAAGAATAATGTATTGGATTGACTCATCATGAGCATATGTCTTGGATTATTATATAACGGTCATAACATTGCTCATGGTAATGACTATATGTATGATCCTCAGACTTGAGATCAATGTCATCCCAACATATACTGTTGTATGTTTTGATACAGTTAAACATGCTCCGTAACTGGTTGCACTATAAAGACTGCTATTGAATATATTTTGATATATGAAGTGGGGTGTATATGGTTAAGATAGGATTTGTCCTTCCTACATAATATGAAATATATCACATGCCACTTGATTGAGTGAGACTAGAAATGCATGGCCATGCTCGAATAAGTTGATATGTGATATCATATTCGTTAATTATAGTCTACTCTAGATATCAAGAAACAATAGATGGGCTATACAAGTGTGACTATTCTAAGACTTGTGCCTATTCTAGATATAAAGGACAAAAGGATGTAATACATAAAAGAGTTAATCACGAAGATGATATGTCGAATCATAATTTCTTGTAACTTAGGTGACAATGATATATTGTTAGATGTCACTCATTGTATGTAATATTAGAATTGTTCTAATAATTACTACTAACGTTACAAGAACCTACAAGATCACACCCTAGGATTGAAATGAGCAAAAATGTACAATTTATTGTATGTTACTAAAATATATCTAGAGTTATGATATGTATATTTGATATACATATGATTTTCATTATCCCGAATATAGTAAGTAAGCATTAAAAGAATGTAATTTAGATTACAACTCTTTTAATTGGTATATATAATTTAGAATAATTAAATACGTTTTTAAATAAGAATTAAAGATTATAATTTAGATTATAAGTCTTTAATGTATATTTAACTGAATTAATTAAATAATATTTTATTGTTAATTCGAAATAACTTTAAAAACCCTAAGATGTTAGGGTAATGGATATAAAAGGGTGTGTTAGGTCTAGCAGTCGTTTTTAACACACACTCATAAACCTTTAGTCATTTTCTCTCAAAAGAGTTTTGGGGAAAACAAATATTGCTCTCAATCGGGTGAACTGTGTAGAGGTCGAGACGTCATTTTGTGGAGGCTTACGATTCGAATCGATCTACACCACTAGTATTCACTGATGTTCTTGCTGTTTTTCAAGGAATCAATTGTAAGTATTCGCATCCCTTCCTCCCGATTTTGATTTTACGTACTTGGATCGTTGGTGAGACCGTCGAGTTTTGTTTTCGCTGCGCCATGGGGTGCGTCGGTGGTCCCAACAAGATCATCTTTAATGTTCGAAAAAAACTAAGGAGGATCAACATAAGCAATGGGTTTTAGTTAGTAACTAGAACTAATCCACCCTTAGTCATAAGGCTAGGATTTCAATTGACTAAAAGAAGTCGTGCTCATTCGAGAGGTTAGATGCTAGTGTTAACGCTGAGGGGTATTGTCGTGACATATTATGTTGATCTAAACCGATAGGAACCCTGCACCTGCTAATGCCAAGAGGTATTACCATGGCATTCTCAACTTGTCAAGTCCCTTGACTAGATATAGCATAGGGCATTTTAATAAACTCTGTCGACCAAGTAAGACATAGAAGTAAGACCATCCTGAGAAGATAGACTTAAGTTTCCCAAGTGACTCATATCATTCATTCCTATAGTAACTTATTGTGTGAGGATTGTCAAATCATTCTATTCAAATCCAGTGTGTACATTTTGTTTTGCCTTTACATTATCATTTGATTACACTACATACAATCTATTTTTCAATGACATTTCCATTTTCTTCCACATCACACTATCATTTCATCCCCACCAACATACGTTTCATTTTTCCTTAGCATTGTCATTGGTACATACCATCACACTAATTATAATTAGATAGAGTAGTTCTTTGCTTTGATTGAACTTATAAATTTCCTCCAATCCATTTGGATACGATAGTCACTCATCACTATATTACTTGTTCGATTGTGTATACTTTCACATACTTCACTTCCATATTTAGTACTCAAAAAACACGAACAGTGGGCATTGTAGAAACCTAGGCAACAATAGGAAAAATTGTCCATCTCTTTTATCATCACGTAATTGATGACATCTACTCATGTATTATGTTATTTCATCTTCTTTTAGCACTACCAATTAATGTGATTTGAGCTTATTTATTTGACAAGATGTCAATTTCTTATATCTATATATTTCTTTTAGTTCCTTAATGTAAACATTATACATAAGAAAAATAAACTTACTTAATATAAAGACAAAAAATATAAAATATAAAAACATAATAAATAAACCAAATAAAAAGTAAAAACATAATTCATGTCATTTGATGGAAACCTAAAAAACAATAAATGAAAATATCATCAATATTATCCATTGATGCCTCTTTGAATGTGTTTCGCATGGTGGTAGTTGTCTACTTCGATGAGGGTTTCTTCTAGGAGATTGTTCTTCCTTTTCACTCTCATCATCGTCGTCATCATTGTCATCGTCGTCATCACTCTTAGGCATGGATGAGGATGTAGGACCTCTGTAGAATAAGGACCCTGCAAGAGTATGAATAACCATCCCACCACTCGTTAAGAACTACGAAAACTGTGAAAAAACTAGACATCGATGTCTACGATCCATACTATGTATGCGGTGGAGGCATCTAAACCGGTGAGTATGGCATTTGAACTGGCGAATATGGCATCTAAACCAGCTAAGATGGCATCTGAATGTGGGATGATGTCATATGAACCGACAGGCTAGGAATGTAAAAGGTGTCGATGGTTGTTGCTGTTATGGTTATTGTGTCATAGCTGAGGACGACCTAGATGCGCCTACTCTTCTTCCACGAGTGGGGGGTCAATGATGTTGTGACGTTAGACATGTTTCTTGGCGATGATGAATTTCCCCCTCGTGCTCCCTCTGAAACTAAGAATGACTTTCTGTTTGTGTTAAACCATTTAATATAGCCATCTAAAACCATGATACCAATTTCTAACATATACTCTCGAGCGGATAAATGTTAGCGCATGTTCTCCCACGTCGCTAACTAATCTTTATGCTTCACCAACCAATTAACCTCTTTTTAACCTCGTCTATCAATCTTATGCATATTGTCGATATTTATTGG
Organism: Hibiscus syriacus; assembly: GCF_006381635.1. Classification (NCBI taxonomy): domain Eukaryota; kingdom Viridiplantae; phylum Streptophyta; class Magnoliopsida; order Malvales; family Malvaceae; genus Hibiscus; species Hibiscus syriacus. The sequence goes on along the minus strand of NW_024062800.1, from coordinate 5,606,185 downwards.
TGCTTCAAGAATATATTATGTGAAACCAAACTAAGAAGAATGCGGTCAGTCAGATTCCAATCAACAATATCATAACAAATAAGAGGCACAACCGCAACCCATACATCCAATTGTCCACTCAAGACAGGTGGGATGTAGGCCCTCATTTCTTCGTTCAACTAGAGCAACCATTTGAACTATATATATATATATATATATATATATATATATATATATTATATATATATATATATATTTCTTACCAAAATTTAAATGAGATTCAAATTATATAAAGATAATTAAATAAAAAATTAAAATTAAAAAACATAGATCTATACTAGCTTTCTGGTCAATGAGTAATCGGATATCTTATAATTCTTGTAGGATATCACAATGATCTTTCTATTTGTTGGCTATCTATTTAATATATATATATGTGTGTGTGTGTGTCATTCTATAAAAATAAAAAAAAACATTGTTTAAAATTAAATTTAGTATAGAAATTACATTGACAGTAACGGAAAGAGAAATGTTTGATTCACAATCGGCCACAAAAAAAGCGTGTGATACCATGCCCTCGAATGGAGAAGCATGAAACAGCCGTCAATAGTAATTTTACTATATTTTGTGGCCCAACACATTTCTCTAAACAAAAATGTCAACACTGCAGAGCCCCAACTCAACGTATCGGCTACTTGAAAATCGATGAGATGTTACAATCACATACAATGGACCTGGTTTCAAGACTTTTCAGGCATCAATATCCCTCAAATGATTTGTAATATGTATGTCCAGAAAAATTCTTTTGCCTCGTCCTCGGAAAAATTTTCGCATAACTCTTTAAAGTTTCTTTACAACCATCCTAATGATCTGTCGGGGCAATTCCAAGATACTTTCTACACAGAGTCTCCCAATCATCATCCGCCACACCACAAATGGAAGTTCCATCCACCGGGAGCCCCAACTGCATTGAAACATCCTCTAGGGTAATGGTGCACTCCCCACGTGGCAGATGGAACGTGTGTGTCTCTGTCCTCCATCTCTCAATTAGTTCATAAATATATGAGGGTTCAAGTTTGCAACCTCCTTCAATTTTTTCTAAGTAACCAAATCCAGCCATAGATAAATACTGTCAGATATGCCTCGGTGTTTTCATCTTGTTGTTACGAATAAAAACTTCTAACATTCGATCAGTAACCTAATAAATAAATTCTAACCATTAAAATTTAAACTAATTTAAAAACCCATTTAAATAAATTCTAAAAAATAAATTCTAACAATTTAAATAATATATGATCGATTTTCTAATATTCAAAAATTTAAAAAGAATATAGTTTCGTATTCTTATTGTATTGGCAAAATGACTCGAAATATGATCAGCATCCAATCGCAACATCCCGCCTTCCATTTTTTGTAACTGAAGATAATAAATATAAAATAAATAAGCTTACAGTAAAACAATCAAATAAAAAATATTTAGTAAAATAATAATAAATTTATTAAATAAAAGAAATAACAATATACCTTAAAAGATTATAAAGTAATAGATAGGAAGAAGCAATTTGGTGTGGTTTGTATGAGTTGAGAAGAGCCTTTATATAAGGGAGAGAAGGGGCAATATGCAGGAAATGCCGGCAGGAAAGGGAAGGGGAATAGGCAGAAAAGGGCGGGTGGTGGATAGGAAAGGTGCGCCCCAGTGGATGCGCCTTCCAGAACCCAGTAAAGCTCGCCCCACCAAACGTGCCTTCCACGTGGCGTGCTGACTCGGCATAGGTGCTTCCTACCAAACTCGCATTAGGGTCACGCAAGCATAGGCGCGTTTCACCAAACTCGTCTAATCTTCAAAGGATGTTAGATCGGGAATATTTGGGCAAAAGGTGTCTGACTGGGGTTTATTTAATACGATGGTGCTTTTTGGTAAAAACGCCCTAACCGAATAAAATTCATTTTCTCCCACTCGATGTCCCTGTATCCCATCACTTAGGACACATGTATTAATGATATATAAGAAAATTAAGAAAATTTATCATTTTCTTTATTTCTTTCTTTTCATTTAATTTTTTATTTTCTTATTAAGATAAAATCAATATTAGTTTGATAATATTTTCTAAAATTTACAATAATATTCTATTAATTTTAATGAATTTTAATTTATTTAATTTAAACTCTAAATCCTAAATTCTAAATCTAAACCCTAAATCATAAATCCTAAACATTAAATCCTAAGTCCTAAACCCTAAATCATAACCCCAACCCCAAACCTTAAATCCTAAACCTTAAAATAAAAATAAAAAACATAAATAAAATTAATTTAGCTGAATTATTATAAATGATTTAAAAAATTTAATAAAAATAAAAAATAAAATGGAAAAATAAATGAAATTCACTAAAATAACATTATATTATTAATTTTTTAAGAAAAATGGTAAATAAATGTTGATTTTCATTTTAGTAAGAAAATAATAAATTGATTAAAAAGAAGGAAATAAATAAAATGAAAAAATTTATTGGTTTGCTAATTCATCATTAATACATTATTATGAATACCTTTGAAAAGACATTACCTTACGTGATTAAAATAGATGACATCTTATGAAATAATACTTTTATTCTACGTGACTAAAATAAATTTCATTTTAGAAATTAAAGATATTTAGATGTTATTTTGATAAAAGGAAAAAAGATAAGAATTTTATTCAAATAAAATGGATGTCATATTGTAGAATTAAACCAATTCACACTAGGTTGGAATTTTTTTTTCTTTTCAATGTAAGATTCTTCTTTTTTCCTTCCTTTATATTTCATTATTTGGCTCTCACATGTTTCCCCTCTGTCTCATGTCCGACCAACCCAAAAACAAAAATTAAAAATAATAGTTTTTAGAAGTTTATGTGAATAATATGTCACTTCCTTAGGTAAGTATTTGATCGAGTCGAGTTGAATTGACTCAAAATGTTTTGAGTTATTTGAGTTTACGAGTCATATTTGACAACTCGGATTTAACTTGAATTTTTTTCTTATCGAGCCGAGTTTAAAAAATTCGAGTTAATTTATTCGAGTTTTTATACAAATTTTATTATCTTTATTTATAGCATTATGGCAAGGATTTGCTTCAATTTTGTTGGTTTTTTAACCATATATATATATATTCTTTTCACATTATAATGTTATTTAGTATATCAAATACAATCTAAAATTACAAAATATATTCATAATATTATAGTTTAAGAAAATATTTTGAGGGTGAAATATTGATAAGAGTATAAATGAGTTAAGGAATTGATGGGGAAAAAAAAAGAATTTGCAAACAATTGTAGTTAAAAGACCAAATTGAGTAAAATGCAAAGTTAAGAGACAAATCAAAAGAGAAAGTACATTTTTAGTATAAAAAAAGGTAAGAATTGAAGTTACATAGTATTCTATTGTGGTATATGAGCATGTGGTAAAAAAGAATTAAAATAACTGATGAATTGAAGAAATATGAAAATTATAAAGAAAAAAAATAAGGGACTAAATTGAAAAAGAGAAAATTTGTCATGAAAAAGAAAAATTGAAAGTACATATGTATTATACGATTGTTTAGGAGCATGTGGTTCAAATTTGATAAAAAATGGACTTAAAATGAAGGAGAAATTGAAGGAATAATGAAATCATGGACTAAATCGTAAAACTGTCAAAATACTTAGTCAAATTTTTAGTTTTTCGAGCAACTTGAAATTCCAAAAATTTCAACTCAACTTGAAACGGAATTTATAAGTCGAGTTGACTCGAATAACTCGAAATTAAAAAAATAAATTCGATTTTTCGAGTCAATTTTTGTTCATCCTTATATTGAATTCCTCCCGCAAGACTTGTATACAAATAAACATCATCAAACAACTTTCTATCATCTGTTATTAATTTAGAAAACACAACTTAGATGTTGATGAGCGTAGGAGGTAACGATTGTAAATTCCAAGTTACATTTTTCAGCAAGGCAGAGTATTCATTTTGAACAGCTGCTCTCCACTCTGGTTGAGTAAGAGCTTCAAAGAAAATGGAGGGCTCATTGACCTCTTCCACAACACACACCTTAGGTTTAACAATCTCAGCTTTTCCTCTTGTAACCATGGAATGAGTGTTACCATTAAAATGAACAGATCGAGCATGATTGGTGGATGCTGATGCTGATGATTGATGACAAGTGGAGATGGAGATGGTAGTGAAGGGTGATCGATGGATGAGGGAGATGATGATGAACGGGTATGAAGCTAAATGGATGATTGAAGGATGTGGACGGAGATAATAGATGAGTGAAGGGAAATTGAACAAACTCATGCCGACTATTATTAAGACTCGTGGTAGAAGAATTATGAGGCACGCTTGTGAAACAACACTGTGAACAGGTTTACCAGAAGGTCCAACAGACTCACTGTGATCATCACTCATATTTGGGTGCAACCCAGACTCATACCTTATCACTGTCTAGAAACAAGAGGTCAAGTAGCAACATGGTTTCCATATTGTTTTGTTCGAGAATACATTTTACGAGGAATAACACCTTAACTCAAGCACCACTCTATAACTTGTTAAATCTTTATATTACTAATTAAAATCTTTTTATCTGTAATTGTGGGCCTTATTAATCCAAATAGTAAAATAATTTAAGATCAAATTCTGAAAATATAAGAGAGTTTGAATCATCTATACTAATGTGAGTTGATTATTAACATGAGAACTAAACATGTTTTATAATTTTTTAGGTAAAGCACATAAATGGCTATTGATTATTGGGTACTGTTTTATTAAGTTTATTAACTATTAAAAGTTATGAAATAGTTCTCTAATTATATGGTGGTGCTTTGTTCCTATTTATATGTTACAAACTCGTCTTTTTATTTAAAAAAATTAGTGGTTGTCTAAGCTGGACGTTAACATGATGATTGAAATATTGCAGTCGTTGTAGATTTTGAGATCAATTTTATCATATCACATGCAATAGGTTACGTTCAACTTAGATTTCTATTATTTTTTTAATAGAAAATGATGAATTTTGAACGTATAAATAGTTAAGTAATCATTTTATAATTTTTAACAATCATTGAACTCAACAAAGCAACGTATTATAGTCAATATACTATTTTATAGTTTTACACCGAGAATTTAACAAAACATCATCCTGCAATCAAGTACGGTTTGCGTGCTTTACCTTAATATTTTATACAAACTTTTGTTATTCTATCTATATTCATTTTTTTAAATTGATATTTATAAATATATTTCTTTATTTAAAATGTTTTTATTCATGTGTGACTAAATTTAATATACAGTATTTTCCTTTAATTTTTATATAAAAACAAGAGTAAAGTATAGTAATGGTCACTTAACTTTTCTAAAGCTTTCGTTTAGGTCTCCCAACTTTTTAAACTTGTAATACAATCCCCCAACATTTAGTTCGTTTACAATATGATCCCCCAACATTTAGTCCATTTGCAATATGGTCTCCAACGTTACCGACCGTTTGACGTCGTTACATTGTCGTTAGTACGTTTGCAATATGGTCACAACTTTTCAAGCACTTGCATTTAGGTCTCCCAACTTTTAAAACTTGCAACACAATCCCCAATTTCATTCTAAACCCTTAATTCCTTTTTGATATCGAATTTCCTTTTTCGCTTCTCTCTTCTCATTTCCAGCGTAACTTTTCAGTCGGGGATGCATGGAAAATTCTAATATAACTTTGAATTATATGGAGGTGTTGACTTGAATAAGGGTCCATTAAGAGAAGACCCGACCAAGGGACTATCCGGACCATCAACGATTCAAGGTGTAATGTTAGATACAAATCATCTCAGGTGAAGCATGGAATGCTTGTGAGAAAAAAATGGGGTTAGAAATGCAGAGTTGATAAATACTACTATGATGAACTAAGTATCATTATTGAAAGTCACCAACAAAGCTGGAATTATTTTGTATAAAAGACATATAATAATTTCTTCGTTTAATCCTTGTGGTTAAAGATTTTCCAACAGATTATCAAATATAATGAAATCTCAAACAGCGCATTCACCTCTCAGTCTCTTTCCTCACATGCACTCTCGTTTGGTTTTTATTCTTCAATTTTTCGCTGTGTAAAATTGTAAACCCAAGCAGTGCTATGTCTTTCAGCTTTAATTTACAAAGAAAAAATGGAAAAAGAATTGCTGGAACGCAACACCGATTGAGTTTATTTCTTAGCTTCTCCCCTCACTTGCAAGAAGATATTTATTTTCTCTTTTGGGCTATCTGGAAGTAAGCTTTTCCTCTTTCACACTTTCTCATTTTCAGCTCGCATTGTGTGTTTTTTGTTGAAATTTTTATGTTTCTGGAACTGCATGTCAATGATCTAGATATTCAATGTTAGTTTTGAACCAAAACCATCTAATTTCCTTTCTTTCTTCTTAATCAAAACTGTTAGTACTCCTTATGAAAGATATTGAGTCCATCAGAATAGAAGTGAAATAGGGTCTTATGCTAATTTTTTTTATTTTCTTGTTTGGTTTTTCTTTAAATTTGGGAATTGGTTGTGAGAATCGACATAGTGAAATTGCCATGCTCAATTCGAGAGACTGTTGGTACTAGTTTATTGGGAATTATATTGATCCGACTTGTGGTTTTCGCCGTCCTGTGAGCTCGTATTATTTTAATAAGTTAATGTTGATTATGAGTCTGATATATCGTGAACGAATTGGATTTTTTACATGTTTTCAAAATTTTACAGTGGAATTATATTGAATTATAGCTTTAGAAGAAAATTCTACATGCACGCAACTCGAAAGACATCATGACAGGGTAGTATATTTGGAGCAGCTACTTGACCCTATCATGATCCTTTCGAGTTGCGAAAGAGACTGAGAGGTGAATGCGCTGTTTGGGATTTCATTATATTGGATCATCTGTTGGAAAATCTTTAACAACAAGGATTAAACAAATAAATTATTATATGTCATTTATACAAAATAATTTCAGCTTTGTTGGTGACTTTTAACAATGATATTTTGTTCATCTTAGTAGTATTTGTCAACTCTGCATTTCTAACCCCATTTTTTTCTCACAAGCATTTCATCGAACATCTATGCTTCACCTAAGATAACATGTATCTAAAATTACACCTTGAATCGTTGATGGTCCAAATAGTCCTTTGGTCGGGTCTTCTCTCAATCTTCAATCTCCATATTAAGTTAGAATTTTTCATCATCCCCGATTGAAAAGTTACGCTGGAAATGAGAAGAGAGAAGCGAAAAAGGAAATTCGATATCGAAAAGGAATTTGGGGTTTAGAATGAAATTGAGGACTGTGTTTCAAGTTTTAAAAGTTGGTGGACCTAAATGCAAGAGCCTGAAAAGTTCAGTGACCATATTGCAAGCATACTAGCGACAGTGTAACGACGTCAAATGGTCGATTACGTTCGGGACCATATTGCAAATGACCTAAATGTTTGGGGACCATATTACAAACGGACTAAATATTAGGAGACTGTATTGCAATTTTTAAAAGTTAAGATACTAAATGTAAGCTTTAGAAAAGTTCAGAGACCGTTACTATATTTTTCCCTAAAAACAAATAGCTTCCACCGGAAGAACCATGGACCACATCTCCATCTTTTCTTCATCCCCTAAAACTCATAAATTCCTAACAAGAGAGACAAAACCACAACGGCGAGCTTCTGAACTCTAGAATCCGACGTGTTAACTCGCTCCGCTACTTTAACTCAGTTTTCAGTCCCCGCTCATAAAGTCAAACATTACTTAAAAATGCAAGTCCTTTCCAACTCTGGCAAACTCGCTATGGTTTTAGGAACCAGAACGATTCTCCTCCATTCAAATCACCGATTCCCCCCCTCTTTGACTCACTTCAACTCATTTCCTCTCCCTTCTCTTCAATCCCAACCGAATACCACTGCTTCCTCAGGTACGATCATTTTCAACTATTTTAAAACTTTTTTTAGTCAAATCCTTGTTTGGTTATTGATAAAGAGAACTAGAGGAATGAGGTTTCTTTTACAAAAAAATTAATGCAAATTATCAGCTAAAAGGAAAGAGAAATGAAAAAAATGGTTTTGAATTTGCTATTGAATTTTTTGTATTGTTAAATTTCATAGGGATGTTTGGTGATCGTTATTTTCCAATGCCTCGGCATTCGATTAATACGATTATGTCAAAGATATGTTTTTCTAAGAAAGCTGGAACCACCTCCAATGGCATCCTTACTGGTACTTGATTTGCTTGATCTTATAGTTTATTTCTAAGTTTCTCACTTGCTCCGATTCTTTGTTACCTCTATCCACGAGAAGTTATAAAATTAAATAAATAGTTCCATGTTAGATGCATATCCGTACCCAACAAGTCGACAACTTTAGTCCGAGTAAGGTATGTTTGATGCTTGCTTCGGACAAAACCTTAGATCTTATAACAGCAATTTGTTGATTTCAGACAATGAGATTTACTAAACCATATCTTTGCTGCCCTAAATTTGATGGCTTTGGATGTGCTCTTATAATTGACTTATATGGATTGATGCATATTAAGATTCCTTAAAGGCATCTTGCCTGAGAACAAGCTGAAAATCAGAGGTGTGATGCTCAAACATGTTTCCGAACTGGTTTTAATGGTCAAATAGACAAGTTTGAGGTATTCTTTGGACAAGTCCTTAGTCCTTATATCTACAAAAAAAAATTATTTCATACATTGAGATTTACTAAACCATTTCTTTGCTGCCAAAATTTGATTATTTTCAATGAATTCGCTGAGCTTTTATACTTGCAATGTAGTGGATTGATGTCTATGCACAATCCTTAAGGGTATCTTGCTGAGGGAGGAAGCGAGGAGGCGGATTTCCGATGCATGAACACGTTTTCAAACTGGTTTCAATGGTCAAATAGACAAGTTTGAGGTTTTCTTCAGACAAGAACTTAAGTCCTTATATCCACAATTTGTTGATTTTGGATAATGATATTTACTAAACCTTATCTCTTCTGCCCAAAATTTGATTACTTTTTTATGAATTCATCATGCTTTTGTACTTGCCATATGCAGATTTATTGAAGCTGATATTTTCTGCCCAAACTTTTATATGATTTTCGATGAATTCATCCTCCTTTTGTACTTACTATATGCAGAAAATTCCAGGTCAGATACTTGAACAAATTTTCTAACTGGTTTCAATGGTCACATAGAGAAGTTTGAAGTTTTCTCCAGAAAAGATCATAGTCCTTGTATCAGCAATTTATTGATTTCTTGCAATGAGATTTACTAAACCATATCTTTGCTGCCCAAAATTTGATGATTTTCAATGAATTCATCCTGCTTTGGTATTTGTGTATAGAGGACCAATTAGTTTATACACTTCTTAAGGGTGTCTTGCTCGTAGAATAAGCAGAAAGTCTGAGGTTTGATGCTCAAGTATGTTTTCTAACTGATTTCAATGGTCAAATAGACAAGTTCTAGGATTTTCTTCTGACAAGAATATAGTCCTTATATTTAGCAATTTGTTAATCCATACAATGAGAATTACTAAACAGTATCTTTGTTGTTGAAAATATGATGAATTTTCGATAAATTCATCCTGCTTTTGTACATTATGCAGAAAATCTGAGGTCAGATGCTCAAACATTTTTTTGAATTGGTTTCAATGGTCACGTAGACAAGTTTAAGGCTTTTTTGGACAATACCTTATTTCCTCATTTTTAATGAATTCCTCATTTTGGAGTACAAATGTTATTGTGGATTGTTGTACGTCACTCCTTAGGGTATCTTGCTTAAGAAGCTTAAACCCCGAGATGAGCAAACACATTTACAAGCAGGTTTGATGGTTAAATAAGCATTATTTGGGGCTTGTGTCTAAACTATAAGACCATTGTTTATTCTGATTCTGATTACCGAAAGTTCATATATTGAATTTTGGTACGAGTGTTGGATACGAAAATATTAAATATTTTCTAAAAATATTCTATGCATTTGGAGGGTCTTTAGAGACTCATTGTACCCTTGTCCAGATACGAGGCAGATACAGTACTTTAGGAAAACTGAAGAGTAAGATCAACATAGGTTTTTATATTGACTTGTTTATGTTGTCTTTTCCGGCCAGAAATCTTTATTACAGCTGGTTAGCTTTATTTGCAGGAAGACATAGGGCTGCTATTGCCACTGCAGATGTTTGCGATTCAAATGCAGAACTTCTGGCAAACGGTGATCTTCGTGCTCTTGATCCACTCTTCAAGATGTATGGTCAATGTCTTGCATTTTCAGGGTCCATCGTAACCGTTAAGGTGTTTGAGGACAACGTGTTGGTCCGACAGCTTCTTGAATCCAAAGGCAATGGAAGAGTTCTGGTTATAGATGGTGGGGGAAGCACAAGATGTGCTCTGGTCGGAGGCAATTTGGCTCAAACAGCTCGTGACATGGGATGGGCTGGTATTGTTGTGAACGGCTGTATTAGAGATGTCAATGAGATTAATGGATGTGATATTGGGGTTCGAGCACTAGGTTCGAATCCCTTGAAATCAAATAAAAAAGCTGTCGGTGAGAAGCACGTCCCGGTTAGGATAGCGGGAACTTTGATCCATGATGAGGAATGGCTATATGCTGATAGTGATGGCATTCTTATCTCCAAAATCAAACTCTCGGTTTAAAGCAGTAATCTATTGATGGTTGGATTTCGTGGCAATCAAATTTTCAGTTATATTATTTGTTTCTTGGACAATGACACCGGAAAATACACATGAATAGATACATTGTCGGTTCTACTGATTCAACCAATTATACACATTGAGATGTACTAAAAACAGTAGAGATAGAAGATGATAAGTTATGCAGGCAATGAAGGAAACTTTTATTCTTTTTGATAATTACATGCAAACCTGTTTACGATTCTTGATCATGTATCATTTATTCGCAAGCAATCTTGGTGTCGAAACTGCTGAGACAGATGGCAAACGCTTGGAACGCAGAAATCGGATACCGGTAGTCCATAGTGAACAAATCTTTCCCAACTTTTCCAAACTGGAGGATAATCTTCTCATGTTCTAGCCCGGCCGGTCCATTATCGGGAGAAGCCACGAGTTGAAAGTTCTTCACTGAAGCGACCGTCACTCGTCCATGAAAATTCAAGCACCAACACTGAAGCTGCTCGTGCCATCTCGGAGACTTGTTTCTCAATGCCAGGGCACCTCCATCCTTCTGGCCAGAGAAAGGTTTGGATAGAAAGTTCTCCATGCTTGCCGATTTTGAATTGGAGATCGGAATTGATGGAAATATGTGGACATCGCTGAGGGAAAATTCAGTCGGGGTGGGTGCTAATCCTCCTTGTTTTATCGAAGTTGCTGGGATTGTATCCATAATACACTGCATTCTCCTTGGACCCCTGTAAATCATATAAGTCACATCTGCATCAGACAATTGAGGAACCGGCATTCGAGACAGAGAATGAGAAATTATAAATCCTTTCAGAAAATAACATCAAACTCTTACCGTGAACCTAACATGTTCAATTCATATGAAATGTGCACCGTGGGGTAGTTTCTGAAAGGGACTCTAGGTGAAACTTGTTTCGAATTTGCTAACCTAGTCGATTGACTTTTAGTCAACTTCGAGACAGCATGAAGAGGCTGCCCATCCACAACACTGAACTTCGTCCCTAGAAAATTGGATCTTTCGGAGACGATGAAAAAAATAAGACTCAAACTACAAAATAAGGTAAAGAAAAAAAAATCAACTCGATTCTGTATAATTTTGTTCCTTATTAGTTCACCTTAATTTCCCAACATAGGTACTGCTCCCCTTAGAAATATCCTCCGGGCGCAGTGAGATGATATAATCAGTGCATGTTGGACGCCTCCATTTGCGAGCAGCAAGAAGGAACTTTCCGTCATCGGTTAGCGCTGCGGCAGAGAAACAAGGAGAGAATTTGCAAAGTATTATGGATCAAGAAGGAAACATATGAAGATGTAGAGTGTTGGTAATAGAAAATAGTGTGATCAAATGGTACAACAATCAAGTTATAAGACATAAAGCATCGATAATGAATTTCAAATATACCAGCAGGCAACAGCTTCAAATAAAGAGGCATAAAAAGAAGGAAAATAGCTCACCATTAGTTAAACCGAGGTAAAGGTAATAAGTATGCGCTGATCGGTTCCGTTTTATAAAGCATTGGAGGAGACTATCCTTTGGACCAGGCTGCAAATCAGATAGAATGATGAACATGAAAATTTAAATTCAAAATGCTTTGGTAATTGATTCATACCAAGTAATAACACACTCGCTCAAAGCTTACTTCAACTCTTCATTTTTCATGAAGTACACGTGTCCAACACTTAGAGATCCTCTCTCTCTCTCTCTATATATATATATATAATTAACCTAGAAGATCTAACTATACTCATGTCAGACACATACCACACTTTCATCGGAGTTTGAGTAACATTCATAACTGAATCCAAATAGATGATTACTGCTAGTCTGATTGACACAAAAAAAATAATTTATATGTATTATGAAGATTTTTGGATCATATCCCTCTATCCAATAATACTCCACTAAGATTATAACTCGAACTATTGTATAGGAATATGTTCAATTCTTTTCTATGATACGAATGATTCATAAAGAAAAAAATTAAAAGACTTTGGAAACAGTGAACTGAAATTGAACTAGAGTTTATTCAAACTTCAAGCTACCTCTAAAACAAAAAATATAATAAAAGAAATGGTGGGAAAATGTTAAGAACCTGTTTAACAGAGATGGGAAAAGTTAGTTTTCCAGAAATTTGAGGAACTTGAACAATCTCTTTAATGGCGAATCTCCAAGTCTTACAAACGCCGCCGCAGGCGACGACGTTTCTCCTCTGAGGCCAACGAGTTTCGGAGTCTTCAATCCTTAACAAGACCTCCCTTAGCAATTCTTGAGGCAAGTCAGCCCAACAACAACCACCACCCGCCTCCGCCGTGCCTGAACCTTCCGGTTGGTCTTGAACCACCCGGCGTGATCTTAGTCTAGCAATGCACTGTATAGTCATCAGTAAAAGTAAGTTGGGAGACAATAATGGTTTTGTTTCAGAGAAATGAGAAAAATGTTGGCATTTGGACTGTTTTCAAGGAGATAATGGTATCGGATAAGCTTTTTTTAAAATGTCCTAGTGTGAGTATCATATAATTTATTATATTTTTTTGGAAATTTAATTATTTCTATATTTCAAGATAAACTAATATTTAGTCGATCAATTCTTACTTTGATTCTATTTTAGTCGTTCAATTATTTTCTTTTAAATCATCACTAACATTTTGTTTCAGTTCATTTTGATAAACTTTCTTTAAAAAAATAATAAAATTATGATGTGTTACTATAAGATAATATCACGTTATCATTGGGAAAAATAAAAATATATTGTTAACAGTTTTTATTAACTTTTAATGAAATGTGATCAAAATAAAACCAAAACATAATATTAATGATGATTTAAAAAAAATGTTTTGTGATCAAAACCGAATTAAAATGATATTTGAATGATTAAATATGTAGTTTACTCGTATTTTATAAACTGTTTTATTATTTCTCTATAATATCTGTTTTTACAATGTAATATATGCATTTATATAATGTTTTAATATTATAATTATGATGTATTTAATAAATTTTCATAACTGTATATTATTATTAATTATTTGTATTATTTTGTTCAATATCTAGATATTCTTTAGATATTTTATTTTGATTCACATGAAAATGAAACTGATGTGGAAATATGAAGCATCCCTTTTCCTTATCCATTTAACGTTGCGCCAAGTGGGAAAGTCATTTTCTCCTTTTTAGGTACAAAATTTCTAATCATTTAATATACTGAAAATAATATCTAAGTTTTACTTGCACGTTAAATCCTAGAATTTAATTACAAGAGGGGAAAAAACGTGTTCTTGCCAAGACTTAATACCAAAAGCAAAAACATATCCCTTAAGTTGTTAAAAACAGTTTATTCAAATATTAATTATATAAAAATTTATAAAATTTTGATCTTACATTAATATAAATAAAGTTTCTCTTTGTGTTTATAAATATATATATTCTTTAATTGTTGCTAGTCAATGTAAATAATGATAACACAATAGATTATTTGGTATTAGAACCCCATCTTTTTGTTGTTAGTCAATACAAATTATGATGTTGAATTGGATTCTTTGGTATAAACCCTCAACTTAGAATTCGTTTTTGCACATTGCTCTCTTAATTTAAATATTTGAATTATTATTTATAATAATTTTGAAGTGATTGTAAAAAATTAAATCAAATACTTGTAAATTTAATCCTCCAAAATATTATTTTACTTATAGAGATAGATCCATTTATATAATGTAAATTTGCTAAATTTTATATGACCTTTTATTGCTGGATCAAGTAAGTTCAATAATTAATATTAAAATGTTTTAGTTTAAGAATAATCATTTTTCGTAAAAATCTCTTCATTTTTTTTATTTTAAATCTTAATTATTCATTTTTCATTCCTTCAATAATCATAAAAAAGATGTAAAACTTCACATCAAATGATCATTATCTTACAATAATGATCATTATCTTACTATTGTTTTGTATCATTTTTTTGTTATGAATAATAAATTTATATTTATTATCCACTTTAATTTTGAAAATTCTATAAACTTATTAAATTTGAATATTCAACAAATCAATATATTAATTGTTAGATAATATCATTTAATTTAGATTAGGATTAGTAATATTAAGAGGATAATGAGCAAACATATTTGGCCACTTGTCCGAATTGTTTATTTTTGTTCTCTCATATTTTCTTAAGTAATAGATTTTAGATCCCCTGAGACGGTTCTCTTTCTTTCCCTAACGTCATCCCCTCTACTTTAGGTATGATTAGAAATAAATTTAGAATTTGTCAAAAAAATATTCAGAGAATAATAAGTGAAATTATTTAAACACTTGGTTTAGATTAAAATTTATTCAGTGGCATTGAGTTTTAAAGAGATGACATACTCATGGGCGGAGTTGGGGTAAATTGACACCTCAAAAAATTTAAAAAACTTTTTTATGTATAAATTAAATATGAAAAACAAATAAAAAGAAAATGACACCCCTGTCGACACTCATTTTCGTCCGACCACATTATATAATATATTATAAACATTTCATTATTATTATTATATATACGTATTACATTACACATATTATTATAGTAATGTTTTTTGTTTTGGTTTTTGTCAGGCCCAACCTGCAACTCTATTGGCCCAACGACCCAGCCCAACACGTGTGTAGCCCTAGGTGAGTTTGGTTTTTCCACATTCTGCCCTTCAACGTCGTACAGTCAGCATGCAAGGTATGAACCACCGGCCAAACTGAGGACTCTTGGAGAGTCCTCATGGAAGCTGCAACCAACCCACACTCCGAATCATCTGGCGTATCATGGGTTTCGTGAAGATCAGAACCAAACAGACAAATCACGTAGCGTTTCAATCCCAGCAAAACACTAAAACCGAACCAAAAAACAAGGGATTCATAGGATATAAATTGCTGCAGAAACAAGGCAAGAAGGGGCGGTGGAAGCGAGAGCGAAGATGAAAGCACCGATTGAAAGATAAGGACGCGGTTTTAGAGGAAGAAAACTGGAAGGGGGCCGATCAAACCGTCGTATGATCAACATATTTCTCGATGGAGTTAGCTCGATCCGGGTATCGGAAGAGAACAATGGCACCGCTCTCATCAAACACCCTCAACACTGCTCGGTCATAACTCGACGACAAAGTTCCCCTTCGACCAGCTTCAACGACTGCCCAAGAAGTCTAAACGAGACACAAAAGCCTCAAAATCTCATTCTCCTTTCTTAGCCCCAATATGCCTCGATCCCTACTACTCACTCGTCGATAAAGTCAGCTTTGATGTGGGATCCAGACCACACTGGTAACATTTCTATTTTTGTTTTGCATGGATGCTGATCTGGATTTTATGACCTCGGTTGTTGGAATTCTCTAGAAACAGTTGAGCAAGAGAACGGACCTGATTTATTTTATGATGTTAAGTATTCCCTGCGCCTTTGCCTCAAGGAAAAATGGATGTGTGCCTGTGTTCATATATATAGCATGATGGCAATGTATGAGGAAGATGTTGCTCTTGCTCTGCAGAATAAATGTTTGCAGATTAAACATGTTATTTGTCCATGTGGCGTATAATGGTGATTGATCCAGAGCTAGTAATGATGATAGAGACTTGAGAAAGAAGCTTTTGACTAATGGTTGCCAAGCATGCCATTGAACAGGAAAAGAGCACTAACAAGGGAATGTTTTAAATTGAATTGCAAATGCAAAGGCTCCTGTACACGTGAAATAAAACAAAACCCCATGTGACCAAGGATTTGGGTAAATTCTCCATATGGTCCTTCAATCATTATGTTTTTATTTTATTACTTTTATTTATTTTATTTTTTTATGTTATTTTATTTTTTCCCTTTGATTTTTTTTTAATATTTATTTAATACTTCTTATCAAATATTTTCGACATTTTTAGAAGAATGTCAACCAATCAAAGATAAGTAATTGGAATCGGATTTTTAATTTGTAATTTTTAATTTTCGCAATTAAGACAACCGACAAATTAATTGGTACCGAAAGGACGGTTCAAGGGTGCTAATCCTTCCTTGACCGTAACCGACTCCCGAGCTCGACATATTTCTGGTAAGACGCAGATCAGGTAAGATGGTATCCGACCCACCTATATTCGTTTTAAAGTGGTCGGTGGCGACTCTAACACATTTACCTAAGTCGAAGCCCAATTTCGGGGCCCAACCGAAAGACGGTCGCGACAGCTTGGCGACTCCGCTGGGGATCAGGTAAGTGAGTCAGGCCAAAATTAATTTTTGGTTTTCTTTTTATGCGAAAATGTTAATTTTTAATTTTAATTTATTTATTCGATTCCAATTATTTATCTTTGATTATTTTGTTTCAAATAAATAGTTGTACTGATGTTTTTTAATGATTTCAGATTTTTTTTCAAAATTGTCATATCTAAGCTCTAAACCCGAGCTCCGAACCCGTTTTAAGTGGGGGTGAAAGCGACGCATTCGTGTGAATTTATTCACCGCATATGCCTAGCAAGTAGCCTTCGGGATTCATATACCTTATGTCTTCGTGTGAATTTATTCACCGTGCGGGCATAAGGGAATGTGTCCTCTCGAGTTTAACTTAGTCCACACAAGCTTGTAATAGGCTTAGGACTAAGGGTCTGGCAAGCCCAAGGGGGCACCGGCAAGGAGAACTCGAGTACCTTTTTAGAACCTAAACTGGGAGAGTGCAGGGAATTAGAGCTCACCCCAAAACCTCATTTCAAACCCTAGGATGCTGGAATTATTTCCTGCTTTACTTTATGTTCAAAGCATGTGAACTAGAAATTTATGCGGTTAGGACTTGTTCAAAATCAACATGCGGGATAGAGATCATGTCTGGGTAGGAATAATAAGCATGTGGGGTAGATATCATGTGGGGTAGGACTTTTCATTTTCATTTTCATTTTTTTTATTATCTTTATCTCACTAACGTTTTTTCCCCCTTTCATTTTCTGTTCTTTTGCATTTTTTTTGATCATTCGCATCATTAAAACGAGGTGTTGATCCACCAAAAATGTGTTTGTTAAACGTAAATAGTCTACATTAATGGACAAAGGGGTTATAATACAACGAGATAAAAAGCTCAAAAGTCCAACCGGGATTAAAGAATACTTAGAGGCGAAGGTTGCAGGGGCAAGACGAGGAAATGGTTATTGACCCGGAGAATCCTTTCGAAAATTACGAGAATAAGATGGTGAAACCCTAGCCAAGCTAGAGACCATTATTGATGAATTCCAAAAACAAGTCGACAAACTTCGGATGGAAGGCTCCAAAGACACTTTCGTTTGGAACGAGCTCGGCATAGAGTGAAGGCCGGAGATGCAGTCATTCGAGACCTTTTTTGGGGCAAGCAACTCGTCACCCGCACAAGTTTAGCCAAAGGAGCTGGAACGGTTCGACAGGATATTCAACCGGTGAAGAAGCGGAAGACGAATCAACTTGCCAGAGGCTGTGCGGGATCTATACCATCAAAAAGTTTTTTGTCTCTTCAAACGTAACATTTTTGTCCCCAATAAGGATTATTCAGAATAATAGGCACATTTTTCGGATCAATGCCTCGGACATTTCATGCTTCATGCATTTAAACATTTTGCATATTGTTCATTTCTTTACATTCACATTAACTATCTTCACATGATTCATCAAAAAATGAGAACACTTCGACCCTATGACATATAAGGAGCTTTACCAACAGTTGTTCGACGCACATGTGGTGTCACCATATCCAGAGAAATCCATGAAGCCCCATACCCCAAGTAGTATGATGAGAACGCTCATTGCAGCGGAGTCCCAGGGCGCACTATCGAGAATTACTCCACATACAGAAAATACGTAACAAGAATCGGATCGACTTCAACAACTTGGGGGCATCCAAGTGAGGAAGACCATTTCATCATTTGAGACATTTTGTTTGAATTTGTTTTTTCATTTTTTTCTCAAGTTTTTATAAGGACTTTTAAATAAATTTATGTTACTTTAAAGATGTTAAGCAATGGATCACATTTGCAAACTTGCAATTCTTTGAATATCATTTGAATTAAGAAACTCTGTTAATGGTTCAAAGTTACGGATCTTTGACAAAGTAACATGATTTTAAAAAAAAAGGACTTTGACCTTATCCAGAATATACCCTCAAACACCCTACCCTGCTCTTGTAATTAACCAATATACCCTTTTCCTTTCATAAGGTGCGGACAACATGGGGCATCATTTGCATATGACAATTACTATGTTTTTTATTTAAGATGTTCAATGACGATGATGATCTTTACAAATGAAAGAGTCGAGTATGTGAATCTAGTTTAGGTCAATTGCTTGAAAATTAAACTCTAAAGATGAAATTTTTGACTTTCAACAAACACCTAGGCTATAACAGGTTCTTCTTGACAATCTTAAGAAATTAAAACCGTAAAGCTGAGCTATTCCACTAAGGCAATTGGTTATAGAGGAAACTTGAAAGCCCTGGTCTTATGAGTAGATTACGTTCAAACCATGACATTGCTCGGACACTTGGCAATTCGGTGTTTGCTCCACTGCTCTTGTCCGGCTGAAGACTCTGTGATGAAATGAACCCTTCAGTGAACTTGATAAAACTGATTATAATGTTAAGTGGTCCCTCTAAAGCAATTGGTTAAACGCCCCGGCTTTATGAATCCAGCTTGCCAGATAACGACAAATTAAATCCAATTTATCTGAGCAAGAAATTTTCGGTAATGTTGAACTAAGGGAGTTAAGGAACACCTGTTATAGTCGACTACACACGAGCACTCAAGAATTTCATTTTTAGACCGATATCTTTCGCACTGCCTTTGTTAGAGGAGCCTACAAAGCTTGAACAAATAGAAGATTTCAGAGGACTGGAATAAAAGGTCTAGTAAGTGATCATGCTAGTTGTGTCATTTTGTCCGCACCCAATTGAAGTGCCAAAGCATGTTGCGATATTTCAAAAAAAAATGACATTTTTTTACCAAAACCTTATAAAAGAGGCCAAGCTAAAGTCAACCCATCCATTTGACATTGGTCAAAGAACTCTAACTCTGAAAACGTTAAAAGAGCTATTGATTCCTTTGATATTCTTTGAACTCACGTTTATAATTTGATTCAATTGCTAATAATATTTTACAGCATTTTTATCATTTTCTCTCCTGAAACAAGAAAAATGAGAAAAACATTTTCAAGCAGAACAGTCTCAGATATGAAAGGTCTGTAAAGCCAAAGCTCGGGAAGCAAATGGGGCACGATCGATTCCATGGACCAGATTGGCAGACAAAGCACGAAGAGATAACACATAATTCAGTCATGTTGCATGCGTCTTAGACATAATTAGGTGCATCACATTCCTCATTTTAGCATACATAATTTTTGCAGCTTTTAGAGTCAAGGATACTTGATTCGTAAGCGCCTTTAAAGAACGATGGTGGTTGCTTAGCTCGGCAGCAAGAAGCTACACTTCGACCAACTCGACAGATTGAAAATTTTCTCTCGAACTCACAATTTGCTCGAGAGTAAATTTCAACTTCTCAACGAAGGATCTTGAATCCAAGACAACACAAGTTCAACTTCACGACGAAGGGACCGCTGGTTGTCAACAAACATTTCTCAATTTCAGAGCCAATTTCAACTTCACAACAAAGGATATTGGACTCCAGACAACGCAAGTTCAACTTCACGACGAAGGGACCGCTGGTTGTCAACAAACATTTCTCAATTTCAGAGCCAATTTCAACTTCACAACGAAGGATATTGGACTTCAGACAACGCAAGTTCAACTTCACGACGAAGGGACCGCTGGTTGTCAACAACAACTTCCCAATTTCAGAGCCAATTTCAACTTCACAGCGAAAGATATTGGACTCAAGACAACGCAAGTTCAACTTCACGACGAAGGGACCGCTGGTTGTCAACAACAACTTCCCAATTTCAGAGCCAATTTCAACTTCACAGCGAAGGATATTGGACTCAAGACAACGCAAGTTCAACTTCACGACGAAGGGACCGCTGGTTGTCAATAACAACTTCCCAATTTCAGAGCCAATTTCAACTTCACAGCGAAGGATATTGGACTCCAGACAACGCAAGTTCAACTTCACGGCGAAGGGACCGCTGGTTGTCAACAACAACTTCCCAATTTCAGAACCAATTTCAACTTCACAGCGAAGGATATTGGACTCAAGATAACGCAAGTTCAACTTCACGACGAAGGGACCGCTGGTTGTCAATAAAAAAATTCCCAATTTCAGAGCCAATTTCAACTTCACAGCGAAGGATATTGGACTCCAGACAACGCAAGTTCAACTTCACGACGAAGGGACCGCTGGTTGTCAATAAACAACTTCCCAATTTCAACTTCGCAACGAAGGATATTGGACTCCAGACAACGCAAGTTCAACTTCACGACGAAGGGACCGCTGGTTGTCAACAAATAATTTCCTAATTTCAGAGCCAATTTCAACTTCACAACGAAGGATATTGGACTCCAGACAACGCAAGTTCAACTTCACGACGAAGGGACCGCTGGTTGTCAATAAACATTTCCCAATTTCAGAGCCAATTTCGACTTCACAACGAAGGATATTGGACTCCAGACAACGCAAGTTCAACTTCACGACGAAGGGACCGCTGGTTGTCAATAACCAATTTCTCAATTTCAGAGCCAATTTCAACTTCACGGCGAAGGATATTGGACTCCAGACAACGCAAGTTCAACTTCACGACGAAGGGACCGCTGGTTGTCAATAAACAACTTCTCAATTTCAGAGCCAATTTCAACTTCACAACGAATGATATCCAATTTCAAGTTCAACTTCACGACGAAGGGAATCGTGCATATAAGCATCATCCATCTTTAGATTGGATTTCAACTTCACGATGAAGGATATCCAACTCAAAGAAGGAGTATCTGTCAACAAAGACCTTTGAGTTCGACTACGCTCAGCTCCAAGGCACACCATTTGCAGCATAGCTTATGTCGAGAAGGGATATCTACCAAAGACCATCGAGTTCGACTACGCTCAGCTCCAAGGCATATCATTTGCATTATAGCTCAAGGCAAGAAGGGCTATTTGCCAATAAAATCGTCGAGTTCGATTTCATTCAGCTCGATGACACCTCAATCACACCAGTGACCGGTTGCAATCAAGATTTTCAAGTCAAGAAGAAGACCCGGGTTAACCGTGCCTCAGTGACAAAAAGGATGTTTTCCGACAGCATAGCTTAAGTCGAGAAAAGCTATTTGTCAACGAAGACCTTTCGAGTTCGATTTCATTCAGCTCAAGGGCTTATCAACCATGGTGGAGTCAAGAAAATACTTTCCTGTCAAATTTTTAACCAAATTCTTTAAACCGAGAAGAAGACCGAAGTTGACTATAATTTGGCAACAAGAAGCTACGTTCTAATTCAAATCTCGAACTGTGGCTTCAGTTCCTTCAAGATGAACTCGACTTCGCGATGAAGGAGTCATCCACAACACAATATGACAGGGAGTTATTCTTAATTTATCAGAGTCAAGTTTTCAACTCCCCCGAACAAAAATTTGTGTCTTTTTATCTTTGTCCTATTTTTCGTTCCACGAAAAATGACAAAGAGGGGCAGCTGTCGACACTCATTTTCGTCCGACCACATTATATAATATATTATAAACGTTTCATTATTATTATTATATATACGTATTACATTACACATATTATTATAGTAATGTTTTTTGTTTTGGTTTTTGTCAGGCCCAACCTGCAACTCTATTGGCCCAACGACCCAGCCCAACACGTGTGTAGCCCTAGGTGAGTTTGGTTTTTCCACATTCTGCCTTTCAACGTCGTACAGTCAGCATGCAAGGTATGAACCACCGGCCAAACTAAGGACTCTTGGAGAGTCCTCATGGAAGCTGCAACCAACCCACACTCCGAATCATCCGGCGTATCATGGGTTTCGTGAAGATCAGAACCAAACATACAAATCACGTAGCGTTTCAATCACAGCAAAACACTAAAACCGAACCAAAAAACAAGGGATTCATAGGATATAAATTGCTGCAGAAACAAGGCAAGAAGGGGCGGTGGAAGCGAGAGCGAAGATGAAAGCACCGATTGAAAGATAAGGACGCGGTTTTAGAGGAAGAAAACTGGAAGGGGGCCGATCAAACCGTCGTATGATCAACATATTTCTCGATGGAGTTAGCTCGATCCGGGTATCGGAAGAGAACAATGGCACCGCTCTCATCAAACACCCTCAACACTGCTCGGTCATAACTCGACGACAAAGTTCCCCTTCGACCAGCTTCAACGACTGCCCAAGAAGTCTAAACGAGACACAAAAGCCTCAAAATCTCATTCTCCTTTCTTAGCCCCAACATGCCTCGATCCCTACTACTTACTCGTCGATAAAGTCAGCTTTGATGTGGGATCCAGACCACACTGGTAACATTTCTATTTTTGTTTTGCATGGATGCTGATCTGGATTTTATGACCTCGGTTGTTGGAATTCTCTAGAAACAGTTGAGCAAGAGAACGGACCTGATTTATTTTATGATGTTAAGTATTCCCTGCGCCTTTGCCTCAAGGAAAAATGGATGTGTGCCTGTGTTCATATATATAGCATGATGGCAATGTATGAGGAAGATGTTTGCTCCATTGCGTATAATGGTGATTGATCCAGAGCTAGTAATGATGATGAGACTTGAGAAAGAAGCTTTTGACTAATGGTTGCCAAGCATGCCATTGAACAGGAAAAGAGCACTAACAAGGGAATGTTTTAAATTGAATTGCAAATGCAAAGGCTCCTGTACACGTGAAATAAAACAAAACCCCATGTGACCAAGGATTTGGGTAAATTCTCCATATGGTCCTTCAATCATTATGTTTTTATTTTATTACTTTTATTTATTTTATTTTTTTATGTTATTTTATTTTTTCCCTTTGATTTTTTTAATATTTATTTAATACTTCTTATCAAATATTTTCGACATTTTTAGAAGAATGTCAACCAATCAAAGATAAGTAATTGGAATCGGATTTTTAATTTGTAATTTTTAATTTTCGCAATTAAGACAACCGACAAATTAATTGGTACCGAAAGGACGGTTCAAGGGTGCTAATCCTTCCTTGACCGTAACCGACTCCCGAGCTCGACATATTTCTGGTAAGACGCAGATCAGGTAAGATGGTATCCGACCCACCTATATTCGTTTTAAAGTGGTCGGTGGCGACTCTAACACATTTACCTAAGTCGAAGCCCAATTTCGGGGCCCAACCGAAAGACGGTCGCGACAACCCCCTTGAAGTTGATACTTACTTTTTAAAATTAATTTATAAAATATTTAATAACAAAAAATCTAAAACTCTATTTCAGTTCTACTAACATCCACTCTTTCCGAAATCTATTATTATTATTATTATTATAATCACTAATGTAACATAAAAAAGTATTTATTAGAAAAATAAGCTTATAGAAGTATAACTAGTTAAAAAAGTAAAATCACCTCATAAAAATAATCATATCAAAAAATAGTTTTTAGTGAAAATATAATTTGAAAATTGAATAGATTAATATAAAAAAATAAAAAGAAAAAAAATGAGAGATGAACATACTTACACTAATGTAATTGTATATTTATTTTTAGGTATGAAATACAAACTTTATTGGTGTAAGCATGTGTTTATTTTTAGGTATCAAGGTAGTGATAAATACATATATTTACATTGGTGTAAAATTTGATATCTAGAAATAAGATATAATTACAATGTTGTAAATATGTATATCTAGATTAATGAATTGAAATTCAAATAAAAAATAGAGGAAGATATTATTTAAATATATTTATAAGAAATTGTCATTAATAAATAAATTAGCTTATAAACGAGTAAATAAATATATTTGTTGATGAACATAAATGAATTAGACACATCTTTGATCGTGCTCATTCGTTTATTTAAATGAATATAAAAAATTTACTCATATTATTTATTTAGCATAATAAATGAAAATAATAAAATATTATACCAACTGTTTACAAACAGTCATAGAATGTTTTATTCTTTTATACTCTTATTTTAGTCATATTATACATTAATTTATGGTGTATTAATATTATATATTGATTATTTTATTTAGATATTATAATTTAATGTTAAATTTTTAGATCTGCATTTGAATATACTAATCCAAATTTTTATTCGGAAAATTTAATAATTAAAATTATAAATATTTAATGTCATACAATGGGTTGGAGTACCAAGGCATCTATGTCCTTGTAGAATACTCGTGGAAAATGGTGAAATAGAAATCAATGCGGTAATCTATAATGGAACTGAAGTTTGGATTTACAAATGTGACCCTGTGGACCCACCAATTGAATTTGAATCCTCGCAATAATTCTCTCTTAAATCCTCATCTCTGTCTTCCTTTCTTCTTTTTAATCTAAGAATTTCAGCCTATCGGAGAAACTTATAATTACAGTGTTATCTTATAAAGAAATCATATAATTTCGAGAGTAGAATTCCTTCATATAGAATCAACTTACCCATAATTAAGGGCCAAATTAGAGATTTTTAAAGTCATGGATTAATACCCAGTTTTCTGTAAAGCTTAGGGACCTTACACTCCATTAGCCAACACAGTAATATAGTATGGACAACTTTGAAAACAAGGCAAGAATCCTAAAGAATCCCATGTTTTTATCCCATGCCATTGTCACGGACCACGACCATGAGGGTGAGTCAAACACCCACCAGGGCAAATCCGCGCGCACCAAAGCACTCTCAGGCCCAGACACATCAGGCGGTGCACCAAGTCTGTCCAAAATTGCACCAAGGGATACACCAAGCTCGCACCAGAATTGGATATGGCCAAGCACACCGTGACTCGAGCCCTCTCCAAGCCAGAACCGACCATCTCTAAAAAAAATGACAAAGCCACCATCCTTGTTTAAGTAGGATTCAACCTTTAGACATTTAACTAAAGTATGGATGTACTTTTAGTTAGAGTAGAAGTAGACTTAGTCATTAACTCTTAGCGGATACTCATTATAAAAGAGGGCCTCCCCACCCTCATTGTTTTCATTCATTATTTCTCTTGAAAATAAGACTAACCAGACTTTCAAGACAAATACTCTCGTGCTTCTCTTATTTCTGTTCATATTCTCTTTATGCTTATTTTCGTGATAAACTTAGGTTTCAAGGTTGCCTTAGTGCCCAACAACCAAGCAAAACGACTAAGGGTCGCACGGACCAGCTAGCAGTCTAGTCCCGTGTCAAGTGGTATCCGAGTAAGGCTCGTGACTAGACGAGATGGCTTCACAACATGGTGAGACAGCATCATCCGAGGGGGTCGAGACTCGCAACGCAGAGAAGAAACGAGGAACGTCGAAGGACATGATCGCATCGCTCCAAGGTAAGATCACCAAACTTGAAGACTCTGCGAGAGAGACCAAAGAGGTTTTGGATCTGTTAGAATCTATCAATCTTGAGAAGCTGGGATCACTAGATCTCGAGAAGCTTTAAGCCTTGGAGAACATCCAATAGGAAGTGCAAACGACACTCAATGGATTTGATACGAAGAGTTCTCAACAAGAAGATGTTGTTAAAGCCCAAATCCTAACTCTAAGACAAGAGGTCGAAGAACTTAAGAATAAGGGTTTTAGGACCGAAGTTAAAAACCTGAAGAAGGAGATCGAGCAACTCAAGACTGAGGTGACCTTGTGTAAGGTTGTCGTGCCTGGCAGTATGCTAACCAACGCCCCCAATGGTCGAACCGAAGTCCCTAAACTAGAAAATTTTAAAGGGACCAGATCGGCCAAAGATGTGGAAAACTTTATGTGGGACATGGATCAATACTTCCGAGCCATAGGCATCGAGAATGATACTGAAATGATAAACATTGCTTCTGTTTACTTAACGAATTTAGCACTCTTATGGTGGCGACGTAAGTCTGCCGAGATGAAATGAGGCGGTACCACTATGGGAACTTGGGCAGAGTTTCAAACTGAATTCAAAGAACATTTTTACCCTCATCATACTAAAACGAGTCACGATCAAAACTAAGGCGTATTAAGCTTGAAGGCCCACTAAGGGAGCACATTCGACAATTTGTCGAGTTAAGCCTACAAGTCCCGAGTCTAAGTGAAAAGGACGGGTTCTTCACCTTCATGGATGGACTGAAGCTATGGGCAAAGAACGAATTATAACGTTGATGAGTCAAGGATATCACCAAAGTCTTGACTACCGTCGAGTCACTCATAGAACTTGGGGTTCGAAAGTATGATTCCTCCAAATCAAAACATAAAGCCAAATATAGAATAAGGAGAAGTCATTCAAAGGAAAATCGGACAAAGGATCGAGTGGCCCTGGAAAGCCATTGAATAGCAAAACCCAACAAGGGGAAAATAAAGAAAAACAACCCATCCAATGCTACAATTGCAATTGTCTGGGACACTTGGCTAGGGAGTGCCTTCAAAAGAATCAACTTTCTGCCATCGAAGGAACTAATGAGGAAGAAGAAGAAGCTCAAACTCTTAAACTTGGATCCATAATCAGTACCATAGAAGTCAAGAAGGGCCGAAAGAAAAAATGACTAATGTTAGTGGACATCTCCATAAAGGGGCAGAAACTAAGTGCACTTGTGGACACCGACGCCTCAGAACTATTCATGTCAAGTCGCAATTTGACTCGCCCTTCATATAGATAGGGCGAGTGATTTCATAAAAACCATGAATGCCAAAGAAGTTCCAATAATTGGAATCTCCAAAAGGAGTTGAACTCAACATCGAAAGATGGACCGGTAAAGAAGTCATCAAAGTAATTCCCCTTGACGATTTCGATGTGGTACTCAGGTTAAGTTTTCTAAAAAAAAGTCAATGCCTTCCCAATCCCCTTTGCTGACTATTTATGAATCTTGAACCCAAAACATCAATGCATTATCCCAGTTAATCGAGGACCCAGAGTAGGGGCCAAGGTCCTATCCGCAATACAATTCTCCAAAGCCATGCACAAAAAGGAGTCGACCTTTCTGGTAACACTAGTAAGCGAGACACAAATTACAACTGAAGATATCCCACGGAAAGTAGGACAACTACTGATCGAATTCAAAGACATGTTACCTCTCAAACTACCTAAGGCATTACCACTAAAAAGAGAAGTGGATTACAAGATAGAACTTCTTCCAAACATAAAACCACACGCCAAATCACCCTATAGAATGGCTCTACCAAAATTAGAAGAGTTACGCAGACAATTGAAGGAACTCCTTGATACAGGTTACATCTGGCCTTCCAAGGCACCTTATGGAGCACCAGTACTGTTTCAAAAGAAACATGATGAAACACTTCGAATGTGCATAGATTAGTGACCCCTAAATAAGCTCACCATAAATAACAAGTATCCAATCCCCCTCATTGCATACTTGTTTGATCAACTTGGCGACACAAGGTGGTTCACCAATCTAGATATGAGGTCAGTATACTACCAAGTTATAATTTCCAAAGGAGACGAACCAAAGACATCATGTGTCACAGTTACGGCTCCTACGAATTCCTTGTGATGCTCTTTGGCCTCACAAACGGCCCCTCAACTTTTTGTACCCTAATGAATAATGTATTACAACATTTTCTCAATCAATTTGTTGTTGTCTACTTGGATGACATCGTGATATATAGCAAGACACTGGAAGAATATGTCCAACACCTGAGGCAAGTGTTCCAAGTTTTACGAGAAAATAAGCTATACATCAAAGAAGAGAAGTGCTCGTTAGCCAAAAAAAAATCCCATTCATATTCTACATTATAGGAGATGGTATGATCCAAATGGATAAGGACAAGATCTGAGTCATTAAAGAGAGGAAGCCTCCAACCAATGTAACCGAACTAAGATCCTTTTTAGGATTAGCCAATTACAATCGAAGATTTGTCAAAAACTACTCCAAGATAGCCATACCTTTAATCGAACTACTTAAGAAAGACAAGCCATGGGTTTCGAAAAAAAAATTCCAAGAGGCCTTTGACAAGATCAAACTCACTCTAAGGAGAGAGCTAGTGTTGTGCCTACCAAACTACAACAAACATTTTGAGATTCACACCAACGCATCCGATGTTGCCATTGGGGGTAGTCCTTATGCAAGATTGACACCCAATTGCCTATGAAAGTCGAGAACTCAATGAGACTGTAAAAAGATACTCACTCTATGAAAAAGAGATGACTTTCGTAATACATTGCTTACGCTTATGGAGACACTATGTACTTGGATCAAAATTCATAGTGTGTATCGACAACATCGTGAACAACTACTTCCTGAACTAAAAAAAAAGGTTATCCCCCAAACAAGCTCATTTTCAAGAATTCCTTGCCGAATTTGATTTCTCCAGGGAACACAAGTCAAGAAAATTAAATTGTGTCACCGATACCTTAAGCCAAAGGTACAACATCGAAGTCATTAGTTCACCAAGGGATAAATGTTAGAACACATAAAGGAAGGGCTATCTCATGATCCAGAAGCCAAATCGTTGATCAAATAGCCAAAGAAGGCAAATCCAGAAGATTTTGGCTCGAGAAAGATCTACTATATGCCCGTGGGAATCGCATCTATGTGCCCAAGTATGGGAATTTACACAATAAACTCCTTATGGAATACCATGATTCCAAGTGGGCAGGACATCCAATGATCCATTGAACAATGGCCTTTCTAAACAAACATTACTACTGGTCGCACATGAATGATTATGTAGAGGCATACGTAAAAACATGCCTTGTGTGCCAACAAGATAAAATAGAAATGAAAAAACTAGCAAAATTGCTACAACCTTTGCCTATTCCTGAACGACCATGGGAAAGCATCTCAATGGACTTTATTGTCGGACTCCCACACTCGGATGGACTATCAAGCATTATGGTAGTAGTTGGTAGGTTATCCAAGTATGGAACATTCATCCCCGTTTTTAAAGTATACCCAGTTGAGGAAGCATCCATCATATTCCTCAAACATGTAGTAAAATATTGGGGCGTTCAAAAGACAATCATAAACGTCCGAGACACCCGATTCATGGGCATGTTTTGGACCGAGCTATTCAAATTGATGGGGACAAGCCTGCACTTTTCAACTACATTCCACCCATAAATCGATGGGAAAACCAAAAGAGTCAATGCCCCTCCTAGAAATTTACGTTAGGCACTATGTAAGTCCTAGAAATTTACGTTAGGCACAATTTTTCTATAACTTGCAAAATAGCGAAGCCACCAACCAAAGCTCATTCGAGATTGTAAAGAGGAAGCAACCGCTTACACCCAACATGGTTATAATCGGGTACCAAGGACCCAATCCATCAGCTTATCAATTTTCCAAATAATGGCAAGACAACTATGAGTTAGCCCAAGCCTGCCTACATAAAGAAGGGAAAATGACTAAGAAGTGGGCAACCAAATATCGAAGGGAAGTACATTTCCAAGAAGGAGACACAGTCCTTGCCAAACTCACAAACATCTTATGCAACCAATTAACCCCCTTAGACCGATACGGGTGACACGATCTGATCTGGGGTGTCATATTAGGGCCACCGGAGTGACCCACCGTAAAAATATTGGAAAAATTAAAACTTTTATTAAAACATGTAAAATTATAAAATCATTTATAAATAAAAAAGTACATCTTATTAGTATTAAAAAATAAAACAAGTTTCAGACTCTCTCATATGTAAAACAAATTACAACCTATATGCCCCTAATCACATGCACCGTACTCCGCAAGCAACGGCGGTGGAACTTCCCTACTGAAATCG
The DNA here is from genome assembly GCF_006381635.1 of Hibiscus syriacus. Classification (NCBI taxonomy): domain Eukaryota; kingdom Viridiplantae; phylum Streptophyta; class Magnoliopsida; order Malvales; family Malvaceae; genus Hibiscus; species Hibiscus syriacus. Next base: position 5,575,821 of record NW_024062800.1, on the reverse strand, counting down.
ATAACTGCACTGGTACAATTCTTTTAACATGAAATGATAAGTAACAGAGAGTGAGCTTTGGGAAGCTCAATAATATAATACTACCAGATGATGCTACAAGACATGCAGATAAATGGAAAGCCATAAAATTTCCTTATTGAATTAGACGTATACATGTTTTCGGAATAAGCTGGAGTTTCACTGGTAATTCATTGATTAGAAGCCATGAAGAACTCAGTTCATAGGAAACATTCATAGTATCAAGTTTTCAGGAGATTGAATAGGACGTCTAGTATTTTCCAATCAAAACAAATGAAAAAATATAAATCATTTAAAACCATATTGGAACCCTTCAACCAAACTCCATTATGCAGTTCCCTAAAACTGCATCCATAAAGGCTTACCCTAAGCACATAACAAAGGGAGCCAACCTAAGGGTATACCTTGAGGCCTATGGGCCTACCCAGGGTATTCTTAGGTTTATAAGGATTTACCTACTGGATCAGGGTTGTACCTCCATACTCCATAATCCTATCCATATAAAAATCCAATAGAAATATGTTTTAACCGTACATCGTAATATCTGGATCGTGATCCAGTCATATGTAAAAATAGTGATAATAAAATAAACCATATAACTGATCTCCACTTGTACACCATTTATAGTTCCATGATTAACCCAAGTGAGTGCCTTGGGGCCTGAAAGCCTACCCAAGGGTCACTTTAAGGATTTACCAGCTTAATCAGAGTTGTACATCCATACTCCAGTCTACCCATATAATATTCCAATAAAATAGTTCGAGTATAATCCGTGAAAATAGGAAACCATAGATCAGAAACCAGTAAATTACTTGATTCCATAAATCATGAACAATTCACATCTTTCAGTGAAAACAGATAACTAGAGAACATATACCATGTAGTCATAGTTCTAAGCCAATAAATCATTAAATCAATGATTTCGGAAAATCACATTTTAAAACAAGTAAAATATTTACATGTCACATAAGGAACACACTAGAGAATCCAAGTATTTTTCAGGGGTACTTGATAGTTTATTAGCAATGGAAAACATGAAACTGATGTAATTTGATCGGATTACATGAATAAGGTCCTTTTGATAGTGATCGATTACTAAAGGATCTATCATACATTTAGAGTTGATACTTTAGAATCCCGCTATGATTCAGGTGCATCAGGAAAGTGTTCATGAACCTTTATACAGAATAATTCTAGATTCAGATTTACTGAGAGTAATTCCATTTCTTAATAATCAGAGGTCTTCAGGATTACGAATTGAATTATCAGGATTTTAAGTCCAAATGAACCAAATGGAGTATTCAAGATCCTTTGCATCTGAGTTACTTGTGTGATCAGTTATGGCCGGAGTGATTTGAGCTGATAAGAGAGAAATGAAGGTTCAAAACATTTACAATATGTTTCGATCTATTTGATTATCGAAATAACTTGAGTTGAACAACTCCCAGAACTAATGCACGTCGACTGGTTAATTTATTGCCCTTCCAGGGTATTCCCCCTTTAAAACCAAATTTTTTAATCCATAGTTCATCTTCAGGATCATCATTAAATATATCTTAAGGAGATGAACAAATATTCCAATAGTGCTTACTTCATTCCCACACTACAACATTATCAGGAAGGGCTGACATACTTGATTCGTGGTTTACCACCCATGGGGACAGTATATCATGTAAGTTCATCAGTATTTCCAGACCTATCCAAGCCACTCACTTAGTCCTAAGTCATTGAGGTTACTTAGGTCATTTGATTTATTCTTTTTAGAGCTGAAAGTATTATTTATTATAGGGCTTAGATGTTCCTTGAGTCATTTTACACTTTAGAGCATTTTGGTCATTTTAAGTTTTAAGCTTATCATCATAATCCAACTCAATTCTGTCAGTGACATACTTTCAATACATTAGGCTTGAATGTAATCTATTTCCTTTAGCGTTCAGGGTATTTAGATCATTTGATCATTGAATGTTATAATTATAGTTATTACGAAGCTCAAGAACCTTTCAGTAATTCCTTTAAATTCAATCATTTGCAGTTTCTCAGATAATTAGTCAAATATATCATTTCAGAGTTATTTTCACCATCCAGAGTAATATTGGTCCTTTTTTCATTACAAAGGCATTTTCGTAATTTATGTCATGGTACTCTTTTCGGTAATTTCATATCCAGGTAGACCTGGTATTTAACCTTTCAAGAGAATTATCAAACTTCATGTATCTTGAAATCGATTTCTGTCTTATACCGTTTTCTCTTTATTGAGCCGTCTGAGTCTTATAATGTTTTCTGTCTTTATTCCATTTTTACATCTGAGTCCACTGATAATTAAATACATCTAATGTATCAATTAATTATATTAATGCAATTACCATCCATCAATAAGTCCGAGAAGCATACAAAAGGTAGTAGAGTATTACCGTGATTTCATTTCCATACCGATCGACCATTTAAACTCCATTCGATCACCTCGAACTTGAATTCAACGTCCCATAATTCCTCGGATACAAAGCAACCAAATTTACGTCAGAAAATGAACTTAATTGAAAACCCAACTTGAATCTAAGAAAAAACATGGAAAAAAGGCTTACTAGGTGCGAATTTGGCAAAACGGACTTCAGAATTGGACTCAGGATGTTAAAAAATATAAAATAGGGCTTTTTCAAAATTTTGACTTTTTGGTCAAAGTCAACAGGTAGACTCGAACGAGTTGACTCAGACCGAGTTGATTCAGTGACTGGACCGAGCAAGCGGGTCGGGCAGACGAGCGGGTCGGGTAAATGGGCGGGTCAGGCAAACGGACGGGTCAAACAGAGGTTGGGCCGGTTAAAACCGGTTTTGGCCATTCTAGAAGAGCCCCACATGCGTGGAAGAGCCCTACGCGCACACGAAGGCGTGTGGCAGCGCGTGGAGACGGCGATGGCTTCGGGGTGGTCGACCGATTACTCCTAGAGCAGTTAAACACCAAAATAGACTAACATTTAAACCAAAACATCAACCAAAACCGAAAAAAAAATTTAACCAAACTATAAACCCGAAACTTACCCACGACCTCCGGTGAAAACGATGACAGTGTGATAACCCATGGGTTGGGTTTTACGAGGAAAAGACTGGTGAACCCATTGGTGATGGCGGTAATCGACTAACATTTAAACTAAAACATCAACCAAAACCGAAAAAAAAAATTTAACCAAACTATAAACCCGAAACTTACCCACGACCTCCGGTGAAAACGACGACAGTGTGATAACCCATGGGTTGGGTTTTACGAGGAAAAGACTGGTGAACCCATTGGTGATGGCGGTAAGTCTCGATGCTTGTCGATTCGGCGGGAAACGAAGAAAACATGTGCGGCGGCTGGGGGTTTTAACGAACCTTCCTGATGATTTCTACGACAAATAGTGCTGATTCAGGATGGGCTATGGGTCGGGTTGTGTTCATCAGTCGACGATGAGTCTATACGTGGCGTCGATGCGATGAACAGTGGCTGGATGATGACGAATCAAGGTAGCATAGTTGGGTCGATGAGGATGAATTTAAGGGTTAGGGATTTTGATTTTAGGGGTTTGATAATTTAGGGTTAACTGATTGGGGGTTTATTTTTCATTGGGTTTTAAAAATGATAAAATTTGAGTTCTAGCCCCTGAATTTCTGTAACTTTCTATTGAGTTAATCGATCGACGAAATAGCCAAGAGGGGGTGAATTGGCAATAAAAATTTTGGTGGAAGCTTTTGCAGAAAATTGAAAATATTTACATAGTGATTTAGAGTGGTTCGACTTTCTCAACCAAAGTGTACGTCCACTACCTTAGCTATCCACACTAAGGATTTTCTGACAAATTCACTAATTTGTTCTTTCTTTTGAGGACAAAGAGTAACTTTACAACTCCCTCAAGAATTATACCCAAAATTCTTGAGAACACTCTCTCCGAAGGAGAAATACACAAATTTGTAAACTTACAGAAAAACCTCATAAGGTAAGATGTTTGCACAATTCCAGAACAAATAAAGAACACTAAAAAATGAATACAATTGAGCACAATAATTGTTCTTGAAAGGAAAATGAATATTGAATGAAAATTTTGCTTGAAATGCTCAAACTTGAGGTTTGATGCTTTCTCTTTGATTCTCTAGCATCTCTTCTTAATTCATGTTGATAAATGGCTCCTAAGCTTGTTTAAATACTCTTTGGATCACTTCTAAACGTTGGGGATCATTAGTGGCGTCAATAGAGCCGTTAGTGTGTTAAAACAATTAAATAAAATAGTTGGGGGCATGTGTGTATCGATGCATAGCCAAGGTGCATCGATGCATAACCAAGGTGCATCTGTACACTAGGCGTAAAATTCAAATATTTCGACCGTTATAAGACTTAGTGCATCGATACACTAGGGGTGCATCGGTACACTAATTACATTCCATGTTTCAAATGAGCCTGGAGTGCATCGATGCATGGTATGTGCATCGGTACACAAAATGCATTCAATGTTCAAAATATTCAAGAGTGCATCGATGCATGGCTTGTGCATCGGTACACAAAATGCATTCGAAATGGAGTGCATCGATGCATCAAGTAGTGCATCGGTACATCCCTACATAAAATTGATTTTTGGCTCGTTTTTGGTTCGAAATACTTTGTAAAAATTGTTTCATAATTATTTTAAGTATAAAACACAATTTTACACTTTAGTAAGGATTGAAATTGACCTTTGAAATCCTTGGAGTAATATTTGTGATATTCGAATAATTAAATCGAATATATTTTGAAAAATGTTTATAAAATCTTAAAATTCAATAACACTTAATTTGTTATATCGAAACATCAAAATGTTTTCAACAATCTCCCCCTTTTTGATATAAAAAACATTTGAGTAATTTTAAGATTTTCTTTGAAGAATATTTTTGAATTTGTTTTGTAAAATTACTCCCCCTTACTATAACATATCTTCTCCCCCCCTTTTTGTTAAATTAAAAAGACTCAAATGTTTTAAACAAGGTTTTGAAAATTTAGCCAATTTATTTTAAATAAATATAGCTTAAGCTGCTAAGATCACAATCAAGAGAAAGGTTAGCCATTAGTTTCATAAATCAATATTCATGAACAATGTGTAATAGTAAATTGGTCATTTTCTAAATGATGTAAATGATGCAAAAATTAATAAACATTAAGCTCAAATTAAAAATTCAATCAAACCAAATATATAAGCATTCAAAGTTTAAACATCCAACATCCATAACAAATTCAAACATCAAAAACAATCCAAAAAATCAATCTACAATCATCCAAAAACATTCAAAATGTTTTAACAATAAGTCATAAATCCAAGAAAACTAAAACAAGATAGGTCTAGTCATCCAAAGGAGGATCGAGAGGAGGAGGATAACGTGCTCTCATCTCGAGTATGAGCGCATCTAAATGTTCATTCATCTCCCGTTGTTGAGCCCCCATAGCAGTTAGATGAGATTCTATGGATGCAAACCTTAGATCAAATGACTCCAAAAATGATCGAAAATATGGAGGCATTTGACCCTCTTGCTGTGCCAGCTTGTCCTTAAGTGCTTCATCGTCAATATCGTCGATATATTGCATAAGTTGCTAAAGCTCTGGATCATCATCCGCTACCGGTGCCGGAGGAGGTGGAACTCATGAGGAGCTAGCTCCCGGTGTTTTCTCAGAGGTTCGAACCCATTGGACACCTTCCTTTTTCCATCCCGATTTCTTTAAGGAGGTGAGATTGAGTTGGTTCTGGAGAGGGATGGGAATATAAAGAGTGACCCTAAGACCGAGTTTGATAAATACTGAGAAGACAACCTTAAACTAAAGTTTCTACATTCTTAGATGGAACAATATTTACGGTATCTACTAACTCACTAAAAATGATTTGTGGCAGATTTATTTTCTTGTTATGTTAGATATAATGTATACACCATAAATCTATAACTCTTAGTGAGGAGTACCTACCTCCGGATGGTCTAAACCACCAAGAGATCATCATATGAAGGAATCTATCGTGATGAGTTCTTAGGGTACTTACACTATCCTTAGACTTATAGGGTGTTGCCACAGTTTTCTTTTCATTATATAAACCTAAGTTATCTAGTCCAAAATGGGTAGCGATTGTGTCAGAGTCAATAAAAGAGAATTGACCTAAAAGATAGGATCGAATTCCTATGGTTTCGGATTGGCGATCATTTTGGACACATACCGTGTTGGAATAGAAGATGCGGACTAATTGATGATAAACGATAGGTTTGAGTTGAAAAAGTTTATTAAACTTCCAGGATTTAAGAGTAGGAAGATATTGAAAATTCGTATATTCCATAGCTTGGATCGAAGGGATACACTCTTCCCGGATTTTGTATGATTCAAAAAAAGTATGGTACCTATGGTAGAGATCTTGTCTACGACCAAGCACATTGAAACAAGAGTTTATAATAGTCATATTTGGGTCATTCGAGTTTGGATTTGGATTAGGTGGTGAAGGAGGAATGGGAGATCGGTTTGGACTCGAACGACTTGATGACGACCTAGGGCGTTTAGACATGGTTCAAGAAATCGGAATAGATAAGGTAACCTGCAAATTTGAAACACATGTATGCAAATATAATCATCCCAAAACTCAAATGAGTCAGCAATATTCAAGGTTCTCTAAATTGAATCCTAATGGGCAAAGTTTTGAAAACTATTTTGGAAATAAATGTTTAAGAATTATAATATGTATAGTTTTCATAATATAATACAATTCAATCAAAAACAACAATTTTTAAATTAAAATATTTTTTTAATTTCGAAAATGCAAAGAAAATTTTGAAAAATTGTGTGTTTTTGACGAAATTGGTTGTAAAATCTAGTCTAGACTCATCATATAATCAATGCCCGATATATAGTTCAACCTAGAACTAATCAAAACTAGTCCTAAGTTCAAAATTGATAAAATAGTAGTTTTAGAAAAATACCTTGAAGATTTTCGGATTTGAGTGAGATTGGATGAAATTTGCACGATTTTAATGATTGTAGCAAGATTAGGAGTTGATAAACGAGAAGATTCTAACTTGAATCATTGGTTTTGAGAAATTTTAGAGAGAGGTTAAGAGAGAGTGAGGCGCATGACTATGAGTATTTAGGTTTTGGTTTTGAGAAAAATGAAGAAATTAGGCATTTAAACCCAAAATCCCGATAGGTGTATCGATGCACAGTAGAGTGCATCGATGCACATTCAATGAGTGCATCAGTGCACCTTTATGGCATATCGATGCACATTCAAGGGATACATTGGTACACTATCTAGTGTATCGATGCACAAAGCACAAAAATGTCAAAAATCTGTATTAAACACTTAAAATGCTAAATTAATTAGCTCTAATGGTATTGGCAACTCATAGATCGAAAATTAACTATGTTCAATCAATCAAATCTATCCTTAAACATTATTTGAACATATAATTAATTTTCACTAAGAATCATAAACTCCCCCTAATAATAGCAAATAATGCAATCAAAAATATTATTTTTATAAGCATTTTTCATTTCTAATTAAAAGTGCTAAACTTATTTTAAACACTAAGTGAAGATAGGTCAGTTAAACCTAATTCTCTCCTAAGTGTACAAAATCTTTCTTTATCTAAAGGTTTTGTAAAAATATCCGCTAATTGATGCAAAGTATCAACAAATTCTAGAACTTCATCTTCTTTAGCGACATGATCTCTAATGAAATGATGTCTAATTCAATGTGCTTAGTTCTTGAGTGTTTGATGGGATTTTTAGTGAGACAAATAACACTAGTATTTTCAAACTTGATAGGTATGGTATCTACTTCAATTCCATAATATAAAAGTTGTTGTTTCATCCATAAAACTTGTGCACAACAGCTACCGGTTGAAATATATTCCGCTTCAGTGGTAGATAATGCAACACAATTTTGTTTCTTTGAAAACTATGAAATTAGCATATTTCCTAGGAATTGACAAGTACCAGAGGTGTTTTCCTATCTATTTTGCATCCTCTATAATTCGCATCAGAGAAGGCATGCAAGCTAAAGCTAGAGTCTCTAGGATACCAAAGTCCTAAACTAGAAGTGTCCTTAAGGTATCTAAAGATTCTCTTAACAGCTAGTAAATGTGATTCCTTAGGGCATGATTGTAATCTAGCACATAAGCAAACACTAAACATAATGTCTGGTTTACTTGCAGTTAGATAAAGCAAAGAGCCAATCATTGATCTATATAATTCAACATCCACACATTTACCTCCATCTTTGTCAAGCTTTGTAGATGAGCTCATTGGAGTGGCATAAGGTTTCCCATTTTCCAATCCAAATTTCTTGAGCATATCTTTGATATATTTTTCTTGATTGATGAAGATGCCATTTTTTCTTTTCTTGATTTGGAGTCCGAAGAAAAATGAGAGCTTGCCCATCATGCTCATCTCGAATTTACTCTGCATCAGCTTAGAAAATTCTTGGCAAAGAACATCAATAGTAGAACCAAATATTATATCATCAACATAAATTTGAACTAGTAATAAATCTTTACCTTTATGCTTTAAAAACAATGTAGTGTTAACCTTCCCTTTTGAATAACCTTTTTCAATTAAAAAATTTGACAATCTTTCATAGCAAGCTCTAAGAGCTTGTTTTAAACCATAAAGTGCTTTTGTCAATTTAAAAACATGATCTGGAAATTTTGAATCTTCAAAACCAGGAGGTTGTTCCACATACACTTCTTTTTTTATAAAACCATTTAAAAATACACTTTTAACATCCATTTTATATAATTTAAATTCATTGGAACATGCAAATGCTAATAACAGTCTAATTGCTTCCATCCTAGCTACGGGAGCGTATGTTTCATCATAGTCTATGTCTTCTTCTTGAGTATAGCCTTGAGCAACAAGCCTAGCCTTGTTTCTCACTATATTACCAATTTCATCAAGCTTATTCCTAAATACTCATCTAGTACATACATTAGATTTATTACTAGGCCTTTCAACTAATGTCCATACTTTACTTCTCTCAAATTGATTTAACTCTTCTTGCATAGCCATAATCTAATGTTCATCATTTAATACTTCTTTAATATTCTTAGGCTCTATGCATGAGAAGAATGTAACATAATTATATATATTTCTAAAAGAAGATCGAGTTGTTACCCCTTTGGATGGATCACCTATTATCTCACCATCCTTGACATAGTTGTATTCTCTTGGGTAAGAGACTTCTCTTTCTTCAATGGTTGGATTCTGGAGAATATCATGAGTTTCCTCATCTTTCGTTTCTTCATTTTATGATGGTTATCCAACGTCATGTCTAACGTCATTTTTGTTTACAATACCTACATCATCATTCACACAAGAATCCTTCCTCGGAATGGGATTATCATCGAAAACAACTTGTATAAACTCTTCTACAACTAAAGTTCTTTCATTAAATACCCGATAAGCTTTAAAATTTAAGGAATAACCCAAAAAAATTCCTTCATCACTTTTAGCATCAAATTTGCCTAGATTTTCTTTACCGTTGTTTAAAACAAAACATTTACATCCAAAATGATGAAAATAGCAAATGTTAGGCTTTTTATATTTGAAAAGTTCATATGGATTTTTCTTTAAAATAGGCCTAATCATTACACGATTATTAATATAACAAGCGGTATTTATGGTTTTCGCCAAAAAATATTTTGGCAAATTGTTTTCACAAAGCATGAATCTAACCATTTCTTCTAAAGTTTGATTTTTCCTCTCAACAACTCCATTTTGTTGAGGGGTTCTCGGTGCTGAAAATTATGGCTAATACCATTAGAATTACAAAAATCAGTAAATCCAAGATTTTCAAATTCAGTACCATGATCACTCATAATACTAGTTATGGAGTAACCTTTTTCATTTTGGATTACTTTTGAAAACGTGGTGATTTTTTCTAATGCTTCATCTTTAGTACTTAAAAATAGAACCCAAGTATATCTAGAATAGTCATCTACTAATACAAAGCAATATTGTTTTCCACCCAAGCTAACAGTCCTAATTGGCCCAAAAAGATCTATATGGATCAATTGTAATACTCTACTAGTTGATACATCATTAATGGACTTAAAGGAAGCTCTTTGATGTTTTCCTTTAGCACAAGCATCACAGATTTTATCTTTATCAAATTTTAGCTTTGGCAATCCTCTTTCTAAATCTCCTTGAATTAGTCGTTGTAAAACACTCATACTTGTATGTCCTAGTCTGCTATGCCATAACCAACTATCATGTTCATCCTTAGCAACTAGGCATAAATTAGTCATATTTATAGAATCTAAATGCACCATGTATATGTTTCATATTCTATGACCAACAAGCATAATCTGATTAGATACAATGTCAATGACTTTACAACCATGTGTTTCAAATAAGTCATTGTATCCTTTATCACAAAATTGGCTAATACTCAATAGATTATGATTTAACCCATTCACATATAAAACATTTTGAATTTGTATGGAAGAGGTATTACCTATAGTACTTATACCTTCAATGTGACCTTTTGAATTATCACCAAAAGTCACATATCCTTTATTTTTGTCGTTAAGCTCGATGAACCGGCTCTTGTCTCCGGTCATATGTCTTGACCATCCACTATCAAGGTACCATGAATTTGAACTTGTTCTCGTGCCTTGTAGCAATGCTCCTTTCCCTACAAACATAGATTAATTTTTTATTTTTGGTACCCAATTTCTTTTGGGTCTATATTCATTAGTTTCCAAAATTCTAGTCCCCTTAGGTATCCATTTGTGTAGGATATCCTTATCTTTAGTAGTAATGAGTTCTTTAGGAACCCATATACTTCTTTAAAACTATTTCTAACAAAGTTGGATTTTGAACTTTCTCCATTTTCAAAATGTCTTATTCCAACTTTATCAAAAGAAGCTTTAAGATCATCAATTTTCTTTTGATGATCATCATTTACTCTTGAAAGTAAATTATGTAAATCAATATTTTTCTTTTTAAACTCATCTAGTTTGATTTGCAAATATTTTTATTTTACTTTCAAGATCTTTGTTGGTCTTGGATATGAGATTATTTTCATTTTTCAATTTTGAAATATCATTTTTGTATCTTAAAAATAGTTTCTCATAATCCGAAGCCAACCCAATATATTTCTCTAATAGATCATCAAAAGAATAATCTTCGAAATTAAATGAGCTAGAGGTTACCTGAGAGCTTTCCCCGATGGCCATCAAGCACAAGTTTGCTACTTCTTGTTCCTCTTCATCGGAACCTTCATCATCGCTCTATGTAGCCACATGAGCTTTGTGTTTATTCTTCGATTGACCCTTCTTCTTCAATTGTTGGCAATCATATTTGACATGAACCGGCTTTTTGCATTCGTAGCAAATGATCGAGTCTTTCTTCTTTGATTCAATTTTGAAGCCTTTATTTCGTTTGAATTTTCTTCCTCGGTTGGGCTTCATCAATTTTCTGAATCGTTTGGCAAATAATGTCATTTCCTCATCATCGTCATCTTCATCCGAATCACTCTCATCTCTTGTAGATTTGAGAGCAACTCCCACGTTCTTCTTTTTCTTCTTCTCCCTCTCTGTCTCATCAATCTTCTCGAGGTCTACCTCATCTTGAAGCATTATTTCATGAGTGAGGAGAGATCCAATTAACTCTTCGAGAGTTAAAGACTTTAAGTTTTTAGCCTTGATGATTGTTAAATTCTTTGATTGCCAGGATTTTAAAAGAGAGTAAACTAACTTCCTCACAAGCTTTTCGTTTGGAATGATCTCTCCATATGATTTGAGACCATTGACAATCGTGGAAAATCTATCCGTCATAGCTTTGATATCTTCATCCGGTTTCATCCTGAAATTTTCATAGCTATGAGTTAGAAGACTAATTTAGATTCTTTTACCTCATATGTGCCTTCATGAGTGACTTGAAGTTTATCCCATATCTCCTTGGCGGTTGTACAAGATGAAACTCTCCCGTATTCATCTAGTCCAAGAGCACAAAAAATAATATGGATAGCCTTTGAGTTGAGTTTGAACATTCTTGTCTCTGCTTCACTCCACAATCTTGAATGAGTGGAAGGAATGAAATATCCGTCTTCTATGATATTCCATGCTCCCATGTCAATTGCTTGAATGAAGTACTTCATTCTATTCTTCCAATAAGCATAATTAGCTCCATTTAAGAAAGGAGGTTTGTTAATGGGCATAGAATCAAGAACGAAGTCAGAGTTTGAAGTGGAGGCCATTGATGACTTAAATATCGATATAACACTTCTCGAATCGACTCAAGAGGCGATTAAAACTTCAAATAAGTGAGACTCTGATACCAATTGTTGAGTTAATCGATTGACGAAATAGCCAAGAGAGGCTGAATTGGCAATAAAAATTTTGGTGGAAGCTTTTGCAGAAAATTGAAAAATTTGCACAGTTATTTAGAGTGGTTCAACTTTCTCAACCAAAGTCTACGTCCACTACCTTAGCTATCCACAATAAGGATTTTCCAACAAATTCACTAATTTGTTCTTTCTTTTAAGGTCAAAGAGTAACCTTACAACTCCTTCAAGAATTATATCCAAAATTCTTGAGAACACTCTCTCCCAAAGAGAAATACACAAATTTGTAAACTTACAGAAACACATCACAAGGTAGAATGTTTGCACAATTCTAGAACAAAGAAAGAACACTAAAAATGAATTCAATTGAGCACAATAATTGTTCTTGAATGCAAAATGAATATTGAATGAAAATTTGGCTTGAAATGCTCAAACTTGAGGTTTGATGCTTTCTCTTTGATTCTCTAGCTTATCTTCTTAATTCTTGTTGATCAATGGCTCCTAAGCTTGTTTAAATACTCTTTGGATCACTTCTAAACGTTGGGATCATTAGTGGAGTCAATAGAGCCTTTAGTGTGTGAAAATAATTAAATAAAACAGTTGGGAGCGTATGTGCATCGATGCATAGCCAAGGTGAATCGGTACACTAGGTGTAAAATTCAAATATTTCGACTGTTATAAGACTTAGTGCATTGTTACACTAAGGGTGCATCGATACACTAATTACATTCAATGTTTCAAATGAGCCTAGAGTGCGTCGATGCATGGTATGTGCATCAGTACACAAAATGCATTCGATGTTTCAAAATATTCAAGAGTGCATCGATGCAAGACTTGTGCATCACAAATGCTTTCGAAATGGAGTGCATCGATGCATCATGTAGTGCATCGGTACATCCCTACATAAAATTGATTTTTGGCTCGTTTTTTGTTCGAAAGACTTTGTAAAAATTGTTTCAAAAATATTTTAAGTATAAAACACAATTTTACACTTTAGTAAGGATTGAAATTGACCTTTGAAATCCTTAGAGTAATGTTTGTGATATTCGAATAATTAAATCGAATATACTTTGAAAAATGTTTATAAAATCTTAAAATTCAATAACACTTAATATGTTATATCGAAACATCAAAATATTTTCAACACTTTCTAAAACTACCTTTAAATTTCAAAAACCTATAAATTAACCATATTTTGGGGTTTGATAACCAAGACAGACATAAAGGGTTGGTGTGAAGATACGAAGGACCATTCAAAATCAAGAAACGCATAGGTACCATGGCCTATAAGTTAGACTTGCCACAAACCATCAGGGCTCACCCTGTGTTACATGTGAGCCTACTCAAGCCTTTTCATCTAGAAAAAGATGATCTCGATCGAAGTATTTCCCATTGAGATCAAATTGGAATAAAAGCCTCTTACGAAAGGGAAGTTGAAGCCATCCACGTTGAAAGAGCCAATCACTGAGTGGGGCATAAACCAAGGCACGAATACCTTGTTCAATTGAAAGGGCTTCCCAAAAGCGAAGGGAGCTAGGAACCTACCGAAACCCTATGGCAATTTAAGGACAAAATCGAGCAATTTCATTCAAGCAAGCGACGAGGGCGTGGCTAGAACTAGTGGGGGAGAATGTCATGGGCCACGACCATGAGGGCGAGTCCAACATAAACCAGAGAACATCCGCGCACTAAAGCACTTCCTGGCCCAGACGCATCAAGCGGCGCTCCAAGTCTGCCCCAAAATACACCAAGGGATACGCCAAGCCCGCACCAGAATTGGATAAGGCAGAGCACACTGTGACTCGGGCCCTCTCCAAGCTAAGGCCGACCCTCTCTAAGAAAAAGGACAAAGCCACCATCATTGTTTAAGTAGGATTCAACCTTTATACATTTAACTAAAGTAAGGATGTACTTTTAGTTAGAGTAGAAGTAGACTTAGTCATTAACTCTTAGGGTATTCTCATTATAAAAGGGGGCCTCCCCACTCCCATTGTATTCATTCATTCTTTCTCTTGGAAATAAGACTAACCTGACTTTCAAGCCAAATACTCTCGTGCCTCTCTTATTTCCGTTCATAATCTCTTTGTGCGTACATTCATAATCTCGTGCCTCCTCACCCCCATTGTATTCATTCATTCATTCTTATTTCAAGCCAAGCAACCAAACTTAGGTTTCAAGGCTGCCTTATCGCAAAACAACCGAGCAAAGCGACTAAGGGGGGTCGCACTGACCAGCTAGCTAACAGTCTAGCCCCGTGTCACCATTCAATTCAATGTGATACTAGTATGTATATATTTAGCACATATATGTTCTATTTATAAAGTTTTTCATATATTTAAAAAAGAGTTAATTGCATCATATGTCCCTAAACTATACTCTCATTTTAAATTGGTACTTAAACATTTGAATATTCTAATTTCACCTCAAACTACGAATCTCATTCTAAATTAGTCTTTAAACTTTTGAACATTCTAGTTTCATCCACAAACCATGAGTCTCATTCTAAAGTGGGCCTCAAACTTTTGAAATTCATTCCCAAATTCATACAAATGTGTAATTAGTTTCAACCATAATTTAGCCGAAACTTTTTCTTCTCAAACATATAATAATATGACTAGAACCTATCAAGTGACCTCAGTGGTTAAGAGTAGTGTTGTTCTCCCTAAACGTAATGAGATCGAGCAACTTTGTATGTGGGATGTACGTGTTGTCAATTATTAAGAAAGATTTTAAACAAATATTACTTTGCAATCATCTCATATTTTTTTAAAAAAAAACTTGACCCAACAATTTTATTAACAAACGTGATTAGTATATAGTTTAAGAATTCGAGGACCAATTTTAAATGAAAATATGAAGAGATGCCACTTTCCAAAGTGTAATTCAGAACACTAGAATGAACAATTGAAGAGAGAGATATTCTCTGCGGGCCACTTAAATCTTTCTCAAACATTAGCATTCGTAAATTCCATGTTTAAGCGTTCTAATTTCGGATGCCCATCCATGATGGATTCTGATGCTGTAGTATCATCATTAGCATCAATAATTTCCGATATTTCCTGGTCCCCAACTAGTGTAGGTTGCTAACAACAACGAGAATATGAATCAACAAGCACATGTAAGTTTCCTGTAAACACTGCCCACACATGAATATCATCAGTCCATACAATTTTTTTTTTTGTAAAAAAAATAGGACACATTCCTTCGAAATTGATGGAATTGCAGAGCCATATCTCTCTCATAATCCAACGTTAAACGAGTGCTGAATAACCATTGAATCCATTCAAGTGTCCTCACACAGAAACTACATACATATAATATTCTTATTAAAATAGATCCAATTAAAAAAAATCACTTACATGATCAAATTCAACGTAGAAGTCAAACTTAAATCGAAAAATCAAAATTTTAAAAATAGCCAATATAAAGTCAAAAGTTAAACTTGAAAAGGTCATCGAATTTGTCCATATCACGTGTAATTAAAAATATTATATTTATTTTTATTATTATATTATTCTGGATACTCTTTTTATAAGAATAATTTTCTCTAAAATATTATTTATATCTTACATAATATTTTTAAATGTACCCTATTTATGCACGAACCAACTTTTCTGGTTAAAAAAATCGTTGTTATTTCTATAGGTCACGAGTTCAAATATCAACGGTTTCAACAAGGTGATTGAACGTTTATTATCAAAAGATTGAAAGTATTTAAAACAGATACGGTTTGTAATTACTTTAACTTAATAAAAAAATATACAATATTTATAAAGTTGTATTTATCTTTAATTTGTTTATATATATATATATATATATATATATTAAAAATATATTTCTTACGTTTTTTTTAAATATTATGTTTAGAATTAATAAAAATCACATTTATAATTTTTATTATTTAAAATAATATAAAAATTAATTTAATATAGTATTAGTCAATTCGGATACCCAAATTGAAAATTTTCTTATCTAAGATCCAAACTGATCAGGCAGAGGGGTCCAACCGGTAAACCCAGGTTCAATATAACAAGTGGATGCTCCAAAGAGATCGCATAACGCGGAACTCAGGCTAAATGAACCGCTACTTCCAATTCTTTGAACAATGAGACATTCCTTCAAATCTTCACCAACTGACGACCAAGATCATCTCTTTGTAGAGATCCGGTCTCATCACAACCGCTCGCAAACTGTTCGACGAAATGCCTCACAAAGACTCAATTACTTGGAACGCTATTTCAAGCTACTCTCAACTGGGTCTTCACAAAGATGCTCTCTCCCTTTTCCATCTCATGAGGTTTGCCAACGCTAAGCCCGACCACTTCACCTTCACATCAACTCTAAACGCTTGTTCAGGCTTCGGCTCATTTCGAAATGGAACAAAAGCCCACGCATTAATCATTACTTTCGGGTACCAATACTATTTACCTGTTAACAACTCTCTTGTTGATATGTATGGGAAATATTTAGATCCCGGTAGTGCAAGAAAAGTGTTTCAAGAGATAGGTCAAAGTCTAAGAAATGATGTAACTTGGTGTTCTCTTTTATTTGCTTATGTTAATTCTGGTCAGTTTGATATTGCATTTAAAACCTTTAATGGCATGCCAGAAAAGGTGTTAGTTACTTGGAACATTATGATCTCGAGTTTTTCCCTGTATGGGGAGGTTGAAATGTGTATTAATTTGCTTAAAGAAATGAATGAAAGTTTGTGTCGCACTCCTGATCACTTGACTTTTAGTTTTCTAATGAATGCGTGTACTTAAAAGAATTGGATTATGCATATGGGCGTGCAGTGCATGGTTTTATTATTAGAACCGGTTAGTGCTTGGCTGTGGAAGTGAAGAATTCAATTTTGAGCTTTTATGCTAAACTTGGTTGCATGGATGTTGCTATAAAAGAGTTTGAATATGTAGGACTACTCAATCTAGTGTCTTGGAATGCCATGATTGATGGCTATGTAAAAATGGGGAACACCTTTGAAGCCGTTAATGTGTTTCAACGCATACCGGAGAAGAATGTGATTTCATGGACTAGTATGGTTGCAGGGTATGCAAGAAATGGGGAAGGAGAACAAGCTCTTAAGCTGTTTGTTCAGATGGTGAGGAGTTCTGTATGCCCAGATGACTTCACATTCGGAGCTATACTTCATGCGTGTTCGAGTTTGGCAGTACTTGGTTTTGGTAAAATGGTCCATGGTTGTGTGATTAGATACGGATTTCAAGTCTGTCTATGCTGGAAATGGCCTGGTTAACACGTATGCCAAATGTGGGGATATCAAAGGCTCAAGCTAAGCATTTGATGAAATTCTTGACAAGGATTTGGTTTCTTGGAATGCAATGCTGTTTGGATTTGGAATGCATGGGTTGGCTACTCAAGCATTACAGGTCTATGATGATATGGTGGCACATGGGATGAAACCAGATAAAGTTAGCTTCATAGGCTTGTTGATGATTTGTAGCCATACAGGCCTTATCAATAAAGGTCGTTTATTTTTTGCTTTGATGGGCTCTGTTTATGGTCTTACTTACGAGATAGATCATGTAGCATGCACGGTGGATATGCTTGGCCGGGGTGGATACTTTGCAGAGGCGAAAGAGTTGGCTAGTAAATACTTGGAAAAAGATACAGCTGAGGCTAAGAGCAGCTCACATGAAGCCTTGCTAGGAGCATATTCCATTCATGGGGATGTCGAGATGGGGGTTAGTATTGGGGATGAATTCCAGTACAGTTTAGACTCTAAAAAATATGTGTGATGGTTATTATCGAACTTGTATTGTGCTAGTGGGAAGTGGAAGGAAGCTGAGAGTGTTAGGAGAGAAATGGTGGATCAAGGGATAAAGAAAATGCCGGGTTATAGTTGGATTGAAGTGAAAAATAAGGTTACTCTTTTTGTTGCTGGTTTCATTTCACACCCATATAGGGAAGAGTTACAGAAGATATTAAACCCTCTTGAATAAAAATGAGAAATCCATTCTAGTTTTCAATTTTGAAAAATATATTTTGGAAGAATCCAATTTACATTTTTTAGCTAGTAGTTAGGATGTTTCTACTATCGAAAAGAAAATAAAAGGTTTTGAGCAAGTATGTGCAAGTGCTGCCATTCAGATAACTTGGTTTTGTGGGAGTCTTTGACTGCATGCCTACCAGAAATCAAGTGCTGAAGATTGTGGTTATATGTAACCCCCTCAGACCGATGAGGGTAACCAGATCTGATTCGGGGTGTCACATTTGGGCTACCAAAGCGACCATTATAAAAAATAGCGGAAAATTTAATTTTTTTTTATCAAAACATGTAAACTCATAAAATCATTTATCAATATTAAGAAATGAAACAGATTTTCAGACTCGTATATAAAACAAAATACAATTACATGTGCCCCTAATCACATGTACCATACTCTGCAAGCAACGCCGGAAGAACTCCCTTACTGATTTTGATAGCTGTACTGGTACAATCTTTTAACCTGAAATGGTGAGTAATAGAGTGAGCTTCGAAAAGCTCAGTAATACAGAACTACCAGATGATGCTAAAGAACGTGCAGATACATATAAACATATATTTCCTTATTGGTTCAGATATCTACAGATTTCTTTGGCTGAGCTGAGGTCCCATTGATATTTCGGGTATTAACAGATAATATTCAGTTCTGATGGAAAATATTTGGGATGTTTAGGTTCAGGAGATCAGAATAGGTTTTCTAGTGTGTTCCCAAAATTCATTTAACTTTTCAGATCTTTTTAAAACACACACACACACACACACACACACACACACACACATATATATATATATACCCCCATCCGTCAAGTCCAAAATGTGTAGGTTCCCCAGAACCATACACCCACCGACAAGTCCAGTATGGCCCTGAGCACACAACCGAGGAGCCGGTAAGTAAGGTCCTTAGCACACAGCCGAGGAGCCTCCAGGTATACTTCCTCCAACATTACCCCCCCAAATAAAACATGTTCCGTCCGTAAACGAATATATCAAAAATAAAAATATAATCTAGGTCAAGTTTCATATCAAAATCCAGGTCAAGTATTCGATCAGAATCCAAGTCAAGTATCAGATCAGAATCCATGTCAGATATCAGATCAGAATCCATGTCAAGTATCAGATCAGAAATCAAATAGAAAATCAGGTAAAATATTCATGTGACTAGGGAACACACCAGAATTTACAGATAGTATTCAAAGATATTGGATAATCTTAACAAGTAGAGGAACACGAATCTTCAGTATACCGATAGAATATTGGAATTCAGAATCACTATTGGAAGAGTTCAATAACTGACAGAATCATTAGTTATTCAGAATGTGACTTGAGCTGATAGGGAAGAAATGAAGGTTCAGGACCTTTACAATCTATGTCGATTAATCAGTTTATCGAACAACTCCAGATGAATAGCTTCCAGAACTAATACTTGTCAACTTGTCAATTCAATAACCTTCCTGGGTATTTACTCTTTAATACCAAATATTCTTATCCATAGATCATCTTCTAAGTCATCACTGAACAGATCTTAAGGAGACGAACATATATTCTAATGGTCTTTATATCATTTCCATGTTTCAACTGTGTCAGGAAATGCCAATGTACTTGATTTATGGTTCATAATCCATAGGGATGATACATCACGTAAGTTCATCTGAGTTTTCAGGCTTATTCCAATCTCTTACTTAATCCTTAGTCCTTGAGGTTACCTAGTTCATTTAGCAGTCAAGTCTATTCCAGTTACTTCATAACTTTCCAGAGTAATTCTGGACGTTCCTAAGTTTTAGATACATATTGTACTTCCATTTAGTTTAGTTTTGTATTCGTGGTTGATTTATCGAACAAACGTCTAATTCTTTGTACTGAATGAGATCTAGAGTTGAGCTGAGCTGAAAACTTCCAAAATTTATCATCGAGCCAAACTTGAGAAGACGAATACGCATTCCAGTAATATCTATGACATTCAGGTATTGACATAGCTTTAGGGTTGATCTACTCACTTAAATTGTGTTCCATTACTTTTAAAGGTAGTCCAATACCTATGCTTACTTGGATTCCTTAATTAATCCAAGACATTTACTTAGTTTAGGCCATAAGGTTACTTTGGTAATTTTGATATTCAATTTTATTCCATTCACTTCAGAGCTCGAGGATATCCAATCATTCCTGAGCTTGGTGATATTCTTGGGTTATTTCCATTACAGGGTTATTTTGGTCATTTTACAGATTCAATGTATTTTAATCATTTTCTTCCGTCCGATCTTACTATTAAATTCAATCTTATCATTTATTTAAGTCCTTTCGAACAATTCTAATAGCAGAATACCCCCGATAAATTATTCTTCAGGTATTTACTCATTACTCGAATATTTTCGGGTCAAGTGCCTTATCAGATTTTACAAACGGAATATCATGAATTTTTCTGTACAAAGACATGATCTTAACAATTAAATTCATACTTAATCGAGTTAAGTACAAATCCTCAAAGTATTTTCTCATTCAGGGTCAACTCAGACTATTTTACCTCTCAAGGGCATTTTCGTAATTTCTTAACTAGATAATTTCGATATTAGCTCTTAACGAAAATATTTATAATTTAAAGATCCTGTGGTTAATTGCTTTCCCGAACATTCTCTGATCTTGAAATGATTCCTTAACAGACTTCTAGCATCTTGCTCAAACCCTCTTTGGGTTAAAAACTGGTTATCTGCATTTCCTAAGCAAAACTAACATTTCTTATGCAAATCAGTAATTTTTACCGGATAAATATGTCTTTTCAGAGTTATTAACCAACTTCCATGGACAATTCTTGTCATCTTATAATATAAGGTTATTTTTGTAATTTTACCCAACCAGAATATTCTCATAGTTTCTCATCTGAGTATCTTTAATATTTAACCTTTGTTGATATAACATATAAGTTACAAATCCAGGGCTGATTCCTTTATCACTAATCACAAAACTTGTAATTTAATTCTAATAATCTCTCAATCTCCTATATTAATCATCTGAACCATAATTAGTTGCCAAATTTCTACTGTGTTCGGATCGAGTGTAAGAATTCATTAACTACACAAATGAGACCAACATTATCTTATTCATACATTTACCAATATTCACATGTTCCATAAAGCATAAAGAGGTAGTAAAGTATTACCTTGATTTCCGTACAATACTTATCGACCATTAAATTCCGTTCGAACGCCCTCGATCTTGAAATCATCTACCAATATTTCCTCGGATCCATATCAACAGAAATTACATAAAAAACGAAGCTTAATTCTAAAAAACGGATCGAATCGGATGATAAATCAGTGAAAAATAGCTTACCGGGTTCGAATTTGGCGAAACGGACTTCGGATTCGGATTAATGACGTCGAAAACATAAAATATGTCTTTTCAAAAATTTGGAATTTTTGGTCAAAATAAAAGTCGGTCAAAATAAAAGTTAACAATTTTGACTGGAAATTTCGAGGCCTTCGGGTCCGAATTTCGAAAAACGGACTGCGGAATCGGATTTGGAACATCGAAAAATGTCAGGATAAGTATACTCGGTCAAAGTCAAAGGTCGTTTAATTCCCGGTCAACGCCGGTCAAAGTTTTGGTCAACTGTGGTCAATGCTGGTCAACGGTCAATAGTCAACATTCGACCATTTTACACAAATATCACCCTAACAGAAATTAATTACAAAATTAGCCACCTTCTATAAATATTTACTAAACTAACACCCGAATTTTACACAAATAGCACCCAAACAGAAATTAATTATAAAATTAACACCCAGACGATGCCCACTCTCGGGGGTGGCGCGTGAACCGTGATACGGTGCCGAAAAATTCCTGAAAAAATTCCTAAAAATTATTTTAAGGCATTTTGAGAAACTTACCAAGCTCGGTTCACAATTTTGAACGGTGAAGAGCTCGATTCTGAAACGTTGGAAACTTTGATAGTCTTTGCCCACCACGTGCCGGCGACGACGGAGAAACGGAGAACACCGGTGGACTCGGAACGATGCAAGGAACACGATGGTGCGGGAGGTGTCGTTAACGGATGACCGGATCGTCGTGAATCGACGAAAAACCAACTGAAATCGATTTATTACCGACGATACTTCCGACTGAAATTAACGACGAACGACGACGATTCACGATGAAAGGTTTGCGGAACGGGGAAGAGAAACTGGAAAATGTCTCTGGAAACTGACGGGGAAGAGTTTATAATTATCTACAATAAAAAAATTGGCTAAATTAATAGTTTAGCCACTGAGTTTCTTGCACTTTATAAAACGGTATGCCAACTTTGAAATTTTACTATTTAATCCTCAATTTTCCTCCCAAAAATACCAATTAAATCCATCACTTTATAATTCTTAAAATTTAGCCCCTAAATCAGGGTGTTACATTATAGATGTTGTTTGTTTAACTACAGTGAAAGGTTTTGTTAGTGTCTTCTGTAAAATGAGTAAGGATGGAGTTTATACATTTCTAATACCACCCATTGAACTATTTAGGTTCTTCCACAAGGTTCCATCATTTGTACTGAACGTTTATGAGAGAAAAGAGGTAACAAAGGTTCCTTTGAACTCATACCAGCTTCTTTGCCTGAAGGAATTTTTTATTCCAAGGACTTCAAGCTGGATGTTGATAGAACACATCTTAATGTTCCTTGTTCAAGTGCTTCAGAAATAATGAAGCAGCTAGTAATGGGATATGATAGAATACCACTTCCATATTCGACGTCAAAATCCTTTGAAATTCCAGAATCAGGGTTCTACAATTTTAATGGTGACAAATCCCATAAGTAGTTTGTTGTTGGTCAGATAGCAGCACCATATGGCGATGAGGATGTCTTGTCGAACTATTATAATGAGATTAAGAACATTGACTTAAACTCGGTTCTGAAAATACATGTGAGAAGGCTTATTCCTGCCCATAGTAATGTATGCTTTCTGTGAAGGATTTAGAATTATGGGTTCCCAAGTTAAAAGCGGAGCCTACTGGTAGGAAGGATGAATATGCCAACTTACCTGGAATAGGTGGGATTCTAAGGCATTTTTTAGGAACTGGGCTTCTGAAATTGTACATCTTGATTTTGAGAACTGGGGATAGAACATAGAGCATGTTATGGACAAAACTTATTGCCACACTGAAGCATTAGTTTTAGAGCTTGTGGATGGTTTTGATTCTGTTTTGAAGGCCCGGGTTAAAGGAGGAACTAATGTTACAGTTGAAACCCACTGGTGGATCAGTTTTCTCATCAGATTCCATTTTCCCAGCAAACAGAAGAGATACCTTGCTGCCTAAGCCTAAGGCTAAGATGCTTCTGAGAACTTGATCTTGCAACATTGCTGGTACATTATTTGTCTTCTTAGTTTTTATTAGCAAGATAAGAAGTCTAATGCTGTCTCTTTTATAACACATTATATGCGTACATTACATGCAGTTTTAAGTCTCTCGTATAGTACTTTTCCTACGATGCCTGATGTCTCGGATAGCATTTGTTCCACTTTCAACCTACAAGGTGCATTTTGTGGAGAAACTATTAGGTCTAATGAGCTGAAGCGGACAATACCTTACAAGGTCATGCCGGAAAGTGACACAAAGTCTTGATTACTTAGATGGAACTCAATGCTTAAGTACTTATCTGCCGATATATTTGGTGCTGAATTAACTGCCATTGTCACGGACTAAATTTTTGGGTCCATGGACATTGGTGTAAAGGTTCACAGAAGGGGTTCTATTACGTAGACTTTGGGGTTGTTGGGCATGGCGAGTTGGCCTGGTTCTTGGAGAATGCTTAAGAGTCCGTAAAGGCTCGAGTTCGTGAAGGATCAAGTCCTAGGCGTCCGAGAAAAGCGACGAGGGTGTTACATGTTCGATGGGGGCAATTTTGTCAAGGCTCATGGATTCGGTCCGAGACATGTGTACGCAGATTTCTGTAGAAGAATAATACAGAGTATTGGGCTTGCCCAGAACCATCAGACTTGGCCCGTTCCTTGGAAGATTCTAGAAAGGATATTATTATCCAATAATTAAGGATTTAATTGTGGATAATGTTTTATTTGAATTCAAATACCTTAGAGATAGAGTTCTGGTTATGGTAGGATTCAATGTAAGCCATCGATGTACTTTGATCTAGACCGTTGGATCTTGAGGGCCTCAACTATAAATAGAGAGCTCATCCCCTCATTTGTAATCAATTCACTTCATTCATTCTCTTCAGAGTAATAAAACTCAGGCATTTACTCTTACTCTCTCTGAGTTCATTCTTTCTAGATTTCTAGCTTGCTAGCTTTCTATCCTTGTCGGCTTGTTCTCCTTTGTGCTTAAGCCTTTGTGGCTTGTGTTACCGATCGTGAGGGCTGAGATAGCCTCGAGAGTGTTCTTTTTCGAGTTATTTCAAACTGCCAAAGTTAATCAAGTCTTGGTGACTTAGGAAGTTCCCACAGTGCTCGTGCTTCGGAGATTTGCTTCAACCCAAGTGGCTTGGATTAGCCCCGATTAAGTGTCATTTCCGCATTGTTGTTTAACCCTTGAGGGTTTGTTCATTGCTTAGTGAGCCAGAGACTCACAAGGACGTGGATAAGGCTGACTTAGGCACCATTTTGACCTGGAAATATTCTAAGTGATGCACGAATTGACTAGCAGAAGTCTAGCCCCGTGACAGGTGGTATTAGAGCGTGTTACATTACCGGATAACGTAGCCCCGCTACTAGAAGTGACTGAGTGAATCGTTGGAGGCAAACAACGATCACTGCGTACGTGGTTGGTGGAAGCGAGTCAAAGCAAGTCGGAGTGTAGGTGTTGTGGATTCAACAGTGATCTGAGCTTGTCTTATGACAAGAAGCATTTTAGCGAGTTGATGGAATCCGTTGTGGATTCAACGAGTGTTCCAGAATGGTTGTGGAAAGGAAACGAGATGATACAACAAAAAGGAGTTGTTCCCACAGAGAATGGCACGGAGAGTCGTGATGTTAGGATTGAGCTAGAGAAACAAAGTGTGGGTGTTATCCCAGGATCGTTGGAGTCGAGGATCAAGAACCTTGAGAGCTTCGTAGAAGAAGCCAAGGAGGTCCAAGGAGTTGTGGAGTCCCGTCTTGAACAGTTAGAATCCATGAGGGATGGGTTCAAGGATATGGCACAACAGAGTCTCCACGGTTGGATATTGATAGAGATGAGTAATACGCTAAGGGTCGATTTGATGGCCTTGAGAGAAGAGATGGATGGGCTCAAGAGTGAGATACTCATGTGCAAAATAGCAATGAGTGATGGTGGTGTGTGCAATACCTTCATCGAAGGACTTAGACCAGGGGTGATGCTTGTCAGTGAGCAAGGTGATACCCAGAGTTGTTCGGAAGCCAGAGCTGTAGCCGAGTCAAGGTGCGAGCTTGCAGGAGCCAAGCCAACCAAAGATGAGTCATCCAGACCCATGCCCGAAGATAGTGGTGAAAATGGGGGAGACCATGGCAAGGGACAGTGGATAGATGGCAACGAATGCTCTTCGAGTAGCCAAGGAGTGGCCTTGACTGATCGTGGTTAGACAAAGCCATTGGGGAATCATGGCAAGGCCAAGTCCGCATCAAAGAATAAGGTATGTAGCAAGCCACTTAAATGCTATTTCTGTGATGGTCATCACTTGATAAGAGGATGTCCTGAGAAGAATCGTCTTGCTTCCATTGTCAAAGGAGAAGACGAGTCAGGAGGGGAAATAGCCAAAGATGGTGTGACTGCGGGAGTTCAAGCAGTCAAGCCAAGAGCGAGGCTCGACGTGAATGCTAGTGGTGCAAGAAAGCTGAGGGTAAATAAATGAGACCCACTGAAGTGCTTCCTATGTCGAGGAGCACATAGGGCCAAGAGTTGCCCAAACAAAGCAAAGCTCGGTGCCAATGCGAGTGGCGAAGCAACTAAGTCGAGGGTAAAGAAGCGAGAGCCATTGAAGTGTTTCCAATGCGGTGGACAACACAAGGTGCGAGATTGCACCACCGAAGTAAAGCTCGGTGCGAAAGCCAAGGGCCAAGCTAGAGAGCCGAGGGTAAACAAGCGAGAGAAACTGGAGTGTTTTTGTTGCAAAGGTCCACACATAGTGCGGGAATGCCCAAACCGAATCAAGCAGTCCAAGGGAGAGGAGGAGAGCGAGAGTAGTGAGCCTGCCAGGCTTGGTTTGATGATCTTTATAACTGCCAAGGTTAGTCAAAATCAGAAGCAGAACGGGTTACCCAAACCCAACATTGCCAAGGAGCTTGCCAAGGATGCCGAGGAGGTAGTCGGTGCTGTGGAAGCTTGCGTTGGTAAAGGACCAAGAGAGTCCGAGACGTTGCAAGAGCAATCGAGCTCAGTGCATGCCGAGAGTGAGGCATGGTCTAAGTTGATTAATCTTATACATGAGGGGATGTTGAAGGAGTATGCGAGAGAGTTCGAGGAACTCATGCTCCAAGTCCCAAACTTGACTGAAGAAGATGCATTCTTCACCTTCATAGATGGATTGAAGCCATGAGCAAAGGCGACGATGGAGAGAAGGGGAATCAAGGAGTTGTCTAAAGGCTTGATAGCCGCCGAGTCCATCATAGAACTTGGAGTCAAGAAGACATCCAAGCCAAAGTTGAAAGCCGAGGATAGTGGCCAAAGTATCCGAGATGAGGGTCAGTCCAACGACGAGGAGCGAGGCTCTTCGAGTAGTGCTTGTTCGAGTGAAGTTTGTTCGAATGATGAACATTTGAGCACTGATCGTTCAAGTGGTGAACACATGTCTAGAAAAGACATGTATGATGTTGGCACAAGTAAAGTGAACAAGTGCCTTACACTGAGGCAAGAAAGGAGTAGACGAATGGTCACCGAAGTAAGGGACCACAAGAGTTGCAAGCTTGCCTGGATAAAGACGAGTGGTCCGAGAAGATGAAGAAGCCCAGGATCGAGTTACCCAAGGACATGGGTGAAGACAAGGTCAGTGAGGCTACGAGACTTGGCTCAATGAACTTGAGTTCTGCCAAGGCAAGTAGAGGCCGAAAGCAGAATGGGTTGATGTGTGCGAACATTAACGTTTCCGAACCATCGAGAGTTGTCTTAATAGACACGGGGGCAACTGATCTATTCATGTCGAAGAAGGATGCCGACAATCTTGGGTTGAAAGCCAAACCATCGAAGGGGGCAAGCAAGATTGTCAATTCCGAAGAGGTTCCAAGTGTGAGGAATATTGTTTTGGGGACTACCATTGAACAGACAACCGAGAAGAGGTTAATGGAGTCCAAGCTTTCCAGATACATGATGAGTGAGAGCTTGCCACCCATGTAAGAGGGTGGAAGTCGCATCGGACTTCAAGGGAGGAAGTGCCGATGCGAGTAGAAACACCAGACTTCTGGATATAAGTGTTGGTGTGTGGAGTGCCAGACTTCGTGGAGTAAGAAGGGCTGGCACATAGAGTAAATGTGCTGAGGGAAATCGAGGGACATCTCAAACACATTCCAAGTGTTGAGTTTGATTCACCATCGTTGATGAGGATAGGTCGAGGACCTAACCATCTTTTTGCGGAGTTATCAAATATTGGAAGGGACATATGAGACTTTCAGAGTTCTTAGGGATAAGTGAGTATTGCCGACGAATCTGAGTTGTCGTGTTGTATGTTTTCGGAGTATCCAATTCTTTGCCGTTGGATCAAAAGTATCCTGGTTCTGGGTGAATACAAACGGGTAGGATGGATTTCCTACGTTTGAGATGAATGCCACGGTGTGCTAGATGGTGATAAGACATGACGGTGTTAACCAAGGCGAGGAAGCCAAGGTGTTTTGATAAAGCGTCCAAGGTGATCAAGACCAAGTGTTCTCACCTAGCGATGAGGGCGTCGCTAGATCAAGTGGGGGAGATTGTCACGGACTAAACTTTTGGGTCCATGGTCATTGGCGCAAAGGTTCACAGAAGGGGTTCTATTGCACAAACTTTGGGCTTGTTGGGCATGGCGAGTTGGCCTGGTTCTTGGAGAATGCTTACGAGTCCGTAAAGGCTCGAGGTCGTGAAGGATCAAGTCTGAGGCGTCCGAGAAATGTGACGAGGGTGTTACATGTTCGATGGGGGCAATTTTGTCGAGGCTCGTGGATTCGGTCCGAGACATATGTGCGCAGATTTTTGTAGAAGAATAATACAGAGTATTGGGCTTGCCCAGAACCATCAGACCTGGCCCGTTCCTTGGAAGATTCTAGAAAGGATATTATTATCAAATAATTAAGGATTTAATTATGGATAATGTTTTATTTGAATTCAAATACCTTAGAGATAGAATTCTGCTTAAGGTAGGATTCAATGTAAGCCATCGATGTACTTTGATCTAGACCGTTGGATCTTGAGGGCCTTAACTATAAATAGAGAGCTCCTCCCCTCATTTGTAATCAATTCACTTCATTCATTCTCTTCAGAGTAATAAAACTCAGGCATTTACTCTTACTCTCTCTGAGTTCATTCTTTCTAGCTTTCTAGCTTGCTAGCTTTCTAGCCTTGTCGGCTTGTTCTCCTTTGTGCTTAAGCCTTTGTGGCTTGCGTTACCGATCGTGAGGGCTGAGATAGCCTCGAGAGTGTTATTTTCCGAGTTCTTTCAAAGTGCCAAAGTTAATCAAGTCTTGGTGACTTAGGAAGTTCCCACAGTGCTCGTGCTTCGGAGATCTGCTTCAACCCAAGTGGCTTGGATTAGCCCCGATTAAGTGTCGTTTCCGCATTGTTGTTTAACCCTTGAGGGTTTGTTCGTCGCTTAGTGAGCCAGAGACTCACAAGGATGTGGATAAGGCTGACTTAGGCGCCATTTCGACCTGGAAATCGTCTAAGTACCGCACGAATCGACTAACAGAAGTCTAGCCACGTTACACCATTCTTGAATTAACTTGCAAGGTATTGCAACTGCCATTCTTGAATTAACTTGGTGTTATTCTCATCCGTTTCTCTAGATCTATTGGTTTATCAGATGTAATTGGTGCTGAATTAACTGTCATTCTTGAAGCCTTCCAGATATTTGCAATTGCTAGGTGGGAAAAGGAAAGTGTTCTAATCGTTGAGTCGGACTGTTTGCAAGCTGTAAAATGGATTGAGAATCCTAATATTTCCTTTCCTTCCTATGCTGTTTTGGTGGCCAAATGCAATAGCTTTTGTGTTCGTTTTTTTATGGAAGGTAAGGTTTGTGCATAGGGAAAGGAATACTTACGCTAATGCTTTTGCCCAAGAGGGTGTCAATAGATCTTTTCCTTTCATTTGGAGGAGGGTGGAAGATTAGTGTCTTAGACCTGTAATCGTATCAGAATCTCTCAAAGGCGGGTGAATTTGATAAGATCCTTGAGTTGTTTTCAAGGTTATGCCCATGTGGTAGTATTTTCTATGCATGGGTCGATTCATTATCTGGTTTTTTGTAATGTTGAAATTTGGCTCTGCTGTAAACTAGTTGTGGGTGCCAATTCTGTTCACTACTTGTTTCTCCAGGAATTACTATTGAGTGTTGGAAGGTTGCTGCAAATTAATATTGTGGTGGGTCCAAGTACTAGGTTTGTGTTGCTAGTTCATGGTTAAACTGCTTGTATCATGATTAGTAAAAACAACTTCTAGTTGATTTGTTATCTGTTAGATGATGCCGAATGCTTCGAGGATCAAAAACTGGAGAACATTAGGTTTGGCTGCTTTTCAAGGAATGATTTTCTTATGGGACCTAATTGATGGTATTGAAGCAATTAGAGTATGCATTTCCCTGTATGCAGCTGTGTTTACAAGAGTGGTGGTGGGGTTTTTGTGGCTTGGTTTCTCCAACTGTTAGTAGCTGGGAAGTGGGAGGGATGATGCTGATGTGTTATCTGTGCTAGCCTTGGTGTGTTCAATCATATAGCTGAGTCGGCTTGGTCTAGGTCTCTTGGTTAAGCCTGCTGGATTGTTTTGTATTTGGTTCGATTGTGTCATTTGATCGTAGACACTTTTTTTCCTCCACCTAGGTCTAGGGAGGTTTTTTAACGATGCTTTGATAGTCTGATACGGTTTTGTATATGCTTTGAACACTTGAAATAATATACAAAACTTACCAAATTGAAAAAAATAATATATAGAGGGGTATTATTATAATTTTTTTCTAAATATATAAGGTAAAATTATATTTTTTTTCCGGGTTGAGTCGGGTCGGGTATTTTTCACCCTAAACCTAAATCCGGCCAGACCCGAACATCACCTTTTAAAAAAAACTTGACCCAACCTTAAATGAACTCGATTTTTTTTTAAAATCCGACTCGATCGGGTCGGGTTCGAGTCTCATGCCCATCCCTAAACATAAGTGAGAATTGTAATGGGTAAAATATCATATGTGTTGGGTCGAATTCTTGGCTCTTTTGAACATAATTTGAAAATTTAAGATTTTCATTTATATTTGATTTGATTTTGGTTTAAAAGAACTTATCTTATCCAAAATCTGATTTGATTTTTAGGTAAAAACTCGCATTTAATCTGACCTAATATACATAATATTTTTTATAAGATAAAATAAAATTCTAATTAAAAATAATATAAAAAATATTATCGTAATTATCCTTATATGATAATTATAATGTTATATGATCAGGTTGAGTTGAACTTTTTACTTTAAACTCGACCTAACTCCACTCTTAGAAAAAGAATTGAATTTGAATTTAAGAAAATAAAAAAATTATGTCCCAATCCAATTGAAATCCGTCGAATCCGGATCAAATATTCATCTCTATATATTAGGAGCTTATTAAAGTATAAAATAAGCATGAGAGCTTATATAAATATGATGTTATAGTTCGCAGGGTTTTTAGTATATTAGCCAAGATTTTCGAACAGAGTTTTCTCTATGAAGGCATTTTTTTTTAATTGTGGAAGTAGTTTCGGATATTTGTTTAAACCAACAACGCGACTATCCTGAAAAACACAGGAAATTAAACTTAAATTACGACTGCGATCCACTGTTATATAAACTGATGGGAGTAATCTATAACTCTCCAAGGAGTTGACCCTCCGACCCACTCAATCCATTGGTCTTACAGCTTAAACCTTAAACCTTAAACAAACTCTATGACATACTCCCGATAATATTCAGCACAAAAATACATTTGCAGTGAAAAAATTACTGAAACTGATAAAATCCAAAATAGATTTTACCTACTTTTCAAATAATGATGATGCCATATTTATCAATGTCGTTTGTCGAGAAGGTTTGATATACGAGTATATCTACTTTTGAACGAAAGTATGTTGTAAAAGAATAGTTATCCGACCACCTACAATCACACTTTATTCCTTCCTACTTAGCAACCACCTTCTAGTACAATCAAGAACTGTCATAACACATGCAAGTTTTGCTAGAACCAAACCATAAATTAATATGAAAAATCTAACTAGAACTAATCATGTCAATCCATCAAGAGCAAATATTAGATTTGCGGAAGCGTACCTAAATCTATTGTTGAAAATTACCTAAAAGGTTGAGATCTTGAAGATTGCTTTTCGGTTGTGATCTTCCAAGAAGATATAATTCGATTTAGTATTAACTCTTTGACGAGAGAAATGCCATATATCTATTTCTTGAGGACTATAACCCCTTTATATAGCTGATTGAATCAGTTATTGTCTATACTTATAACTCTGCCCTTCATCGAATTATAAATACAACTTTAATAGTATCTACACTTTTATTTTTATGATACTTTTAATATCTTATTCCTTTATAACATAATTTGTCACTTAATTTATGTCATATTTATGATAACAATATACATTATAAATATGTGGGCAAAATTATGGATTTTAATTCAACATACTTATGATCATTAGAGCACCAAAATTATTTATTAAAATTTGTGAGAGTACAATCTAGCTAATATTCAATAATATCGAGATGATAATAATCTATATCGGTGAAAAAGTAAGTAGACTTTATACAGAGAAAATATATCAATTGAGGAATAGAAGAATGTAAATTGGGATTGAGGCATTGCGTCAACAAACTTCTTAATCATAGAAGATATGTTCTTGTGAATGTTACTTGCTCAGGAGGTAACGCAGCGATGGGAACTTGGGTAAGGGATTTAGATCATTAGAAGAAATGTTATCTTCTTTATTATTGCAGGAATTATCGAATGATTTAAGATTTAGGGATTTTATCGAATTATTAGAAAAAAAGTACTATAAGAAAAAAATGATTCCATTAATCACAAGTCAATAAAAAATTACGAATTTTAAACTCTTAAGTGTCATGTATTGACTCAAACATACACAATAAACTTCAATTTGTTCTTAGAATCAATTAAGCCTAAGTTATAATACTCATAAATTTAACACTTTGAACTCGTCTCAATCATAAATTGTATCAGAAGTGTCACAAAAGAGAACAAAGACTTGATCAAATTGAGAGATAAACCAGACATTCAATCACTCAAAACATTCATCAATCAAAATTTAAGAGATTAAATTATCATACACATAAAATATAAGGACTAAATTACACTACATGTCATTTAAAAGTCTTAAATACTTTATTTTTCTTAATTTTTATAGGTGGGTATTGAAACCCTATAATTGGTATCAAAATCATACTTAGAGTTTCAAAACTCATAGTAGATACTAGAATTCTCAATTTTGAGCATGAAATGTGCTAAAATATGTTATGGTTAGAGAATAAGAGGGTCGAGGAAGCATCGAAGAGCAATTGGGAAATGATGATTGAGGGTTAGGGATTGAAGAAAAGGATTTAGGAATTGAGTCACATAAGGGGCATAAGGAGAACTTACCGCAACAGTTGGAGTAGGCCAGGCAAATCAAATATATGAAGGAGCAGCCCAAACCTGACGACCCAGTACCTGCAGAAAAAAGGAAAGAGAATAATAATTTTTTTATTTAGTTGTTATCTAGGATAGACAGTTGACATTGAATGTGCGATAATGTAACTAAATAATTACCTGCCTTGGTTGTAAAAACTCCTTATGCAATGAATGATGAATTTTCTTTCTCGTTCTTCTAAATTCTTTTCTCGAATCTCTTCATTCTTCTCTTAATCCATAACAAATTGGTATTAGAGCTTGATTTCTGGCAAGTTCAGTGGGCATGACAAAGAAGAATCAGAATATGGCGGAAGCTAATTTATCTGGCTGCAAAAACAAATGGAAGAATTAATAGCGTTGGTGAAACAAGGTCAAGGGGAGACTAATCCACCTAAATGGTGGGAAACTCAAGAAAACAAAATCACTGCACTGGAGTCAAGGATGTCTACTAATCAGGGGTATGTTGAAGAACTATTAAAGATTTTAATAGGCATAAATGGTGAGCAAGAAAACTCTGCTGGGGAACAGGTACAAACTCCTAACACTTCCAAAAATGGTGATAAGAATCCTATTTTGGTTACTGTGGTGAATGACAAAACCATATTTACTTATAAGACTGATGAACCTGGGATTTTAAAATCTAAACAAGATGCTTGTTTAGCCTTTAAGAATAGTTCTAAACATGAGAATCAGATGGGGAAAACAGTGAATCTAGACCTAATGTGTTGGGTTATAAAGTAGAAAGAAGAGGCCCAACGGGTTCATTTAACAGTTCATGAACTATGTGGCATAGACCTAAAATTGAACTACCATTTTTTGAGGGAGTCAATCCTAGGGGGTGGCTTCAAAAATACCTTAAATACTTTTCTATTTATAGCGTTCCTGTTGAGCTGAGAGTGGAGGTAGGTACTATGTATTTAACAGGCAAAACAGAAATTTGGTTTGATGGTTATATCATGCAGAAACACCATGTAACATGGCATGAGTTTGAAACTGATCTTTGTCATAGATTCAGTGACATATCTTTTTCTGATATTGTATAAGAGTTCACTAAATTGACTCAGAAAGGGTCTGTGGAGGATTATCAATAGAGATTTGAGGAGTTACAACCTCATATGCTTTTGCAGAATCCTACTTTAACTGAGGAATTTTTTGTATCATTTTTTATTAGTGGACTCAGAGATGACATTAAACATAGGGTCAAGGCTTTAGATCCTAAGAACTTATCTGAAGCTTGTAAACAAGCTAAGCTTTATAAACTATCTGTTGAGTTTGAGAATAGAAGGTTGAGGCCTTGTTTTAAAACCCCACCCTACCCAAACCCCATTAATATTTATAAAACATCTTCACGGCCAACAAATAAAAAACCTACATCAGTACCAAACCCAAAACAGAATCTTATTGATCACGAGGCAAAATAACCTCTGTTTTAAATGTGGTGAGAAATTCCTCCCAGGTCATCAGTGTAAAAACAGACAGTTGAACATGATTACTGAAGAAGTTGACACTCATTCATTGGAAGTTTTTCCTAAAGACTTAGATCACTCTCCATAAATATAAGATGAAACCCTCGAAATCTCTATGAATGTTATTACAGGCTCCATTGGCCATACTAAATTGAGAATACAAGGATCTATTCAGGGCAAACCATTGAATATTCTAATTGATAGTGAGAGTACACATAGTTTCTTGACTCCCAAATGGGATGATGCTGGCATACAAATTACTACCCCTTATCCATTGTCCATCACTATGGCTAATGGCCAACAATTATTCAGTTCTGCTAGATGCAACAAAGTAGAATGACAAATGCAATTTCACACCTTTATACATGATTTCAGATTGCTTAAATTAGGTGGCAGTGACATGGTGTTAGGAGTTGATTGGATGAAATTATTTAGTCCTATATTGATGGATTTCAATAATATGACATTAAGTTTTGACCATCAAGGAGAGCATATTTGTATTCAAGGAAAATAACCTTAATTAGAATTATAGTAGATTTCAGAGGCTACATTACTTAAGATGACTACTTAGGATTTGGATATTATGGGTCACATTGTCCTATTGACCATGGAAGGAAATTCTCTTCCTATTCCTCATGAACTCCAACAGGTATTGGATAAATACAACACATTTTTTTGCTGAACCTGAAGGGTTACTACCTCAGAGAACTCATGATCATGCTATCCCACTTAAGCCTAATTCCACACTAGTTAATCTAAGGCCCTATAGATTTCCTCACAATAAAAAAACTGAGGTAGAAAAACAGATAGCTAATATGTTTTCTTCTTCTGTTATTCAGCCTAGTAGGAGCCCCTTTCCCTCTCCCTGCCTTCTTATTAAAAAGAAGGATGTCACTTAGAGATTTTGTGTGGATTACAGATAATTAAACAATATAACCATCAAAGACAAATTCCCTATTCCTATAGTGGAAGATTTATTGGATGAGTTGTATGGGGCAATTTATTTTTAGAAAATTTATTTGAGATCAGGATATTGGCATATTAGAATTAGACCAGAAGACATTTACAAGACAACCTGTATAACACATCAAGGCCATTATGAATTTAAGGTAATGCCTTTTGGCCTTACTAATGCTCCTCTACATTTCAGGCTCTTATGAATGAATTATTTAATTCTTTCCTTAGAAAATTTGTTTTAGTTTTCTTTGACAACATATTGGTGTACAACAACAGTATGCAAGAGCATGTTAAACATTTACAGCATGTTTTGGAAGTTTTGTAAGTAAACTAATTATTTGTAAAAATGTCCAAGTGTTTTTTGGACAGACTAAGGTGAAGTATTTATGCCATATTATTTCAGATGCAGGGGTATCTACTGACCCCAGCAAGGTAAAAGCTATGCAGACTTGGCCTAAACCTAAAACCCTTAAATCTCTCTAAGGGTTTTTAGGTCTAATAGGGTACTACAGGAGGTTTATCAAAAACTATGACATTATTAGCAGACCCTTGACACAGATGTTAAAGAAAGATGGGTTTTAGTGGACTTCTACAACTTGTAATGCTTTTGAAGACCTTAAAAAAGCTATGTGTTCTGCTCCAGTATTAGCATTAACATATTTTTCTAAGACTTTTTATTTAGAAATAGATGCTAGTTCTGGTGGTATTAGAGCTGTTCTTTCACAAGATGGTTGACCTATTGCTTATTTGAGTAAAACTCTAAGCCCTAAACACTCAACAATGTCCATTTATGAATTTGAATATCTTGCTATTCTATTAGCTGCTTCAAAATGGAGACATTATTTGGAGAGTAGACCTTTTATCATTAAGACTGACCATGAACCCTTAAAGTTTCTTTTAGAACAGAAATTGACTACCACTACTCAAAAGAAAGGGTTGACAAAGCTGTTGGGATTGGACTATACTATTCAGTGTAGACAGGGGAAATCAAATGTAGTTGATGATGCCTTATCTAGAAGATGGGAGGATCAAGCTCAATGTTTGACTATGGGGGTGACAGTTTTGATTCCTACTTGGGTTCAAGAGATTGAAGAAAGATATTAGGGTGATTCTCTAGCTCAAAATTGGATTTCAATTCTAACTATTAATCCTGCTGCTGACAGTAAATGGAAGTATTCTAAGGCTGTTCTTAGATATAGTGGTAGAGTCTATATTGGGGTTATTGGAAGCCTTAGATTAAAGGTTATTCAAACCTTGAATAAATCTTCTCAAGGGGGACATTCAGGAGCACAAGCTACATATTATAGGATTAGGTCAAATTTTTATTGGCCAAATCTTAAAGCATGGTTGCTACATATGTGAGATGTTGTGAAACTTGCCAGCAAACTAAGGTGGAACATGTAGCAGAGCCTAGTTTGCTACAACCCCTGTCTGTTCCTAATCAAGCTTGGGAAATCATTACTATGGATTTCATTAAGGGTTTACCTACTTCACTCAAGAAAAACTATATTTTGGTCATTGTGGATAAGTTTAAAAAGTACAATCATTTTTTGTCCTTATCTTATCCTTATTCTGCACCAGAGGTAGCTAAACTATACTTACACAATGTTTATAAGCTACATGGCCAGACTAAAATGGCCATTTCTGACAGGGATAAGACCTTTAAAAGTGTTTTTTGGAAATAATTGATGAAACAATTATGTACTAAGACACTTTTCAGCACTACTTATCATCTAGAAACAGATGGGAAAACAGAGAGAGTTAATCAGTGTTTGGAGCAGTATTTGAGAGGCCTTTGTTTCTACCAACCTAAGCAATGGGCTAAGTGGCTACCACATGCAGAGTGGTGGTACAACACCATTTATCACACTGCTCTAAAACTAACTCCTTTTTAGGTCTTGTATGGGTACAAACCACCTATTATGGTTTAGCCTACAGAGTCTACAGTACAGTCAGTTTAAGAGATTATGAACAGAAGAGAGGCTACTAGAAAATTGCTTAAACATCAATTACAGATGGCTAGTAATCGAATGAAACAACAAGATGATAAAAATCAAACTGAAGGGGTTTTTGAGATTGGGGATACGGTTTATCTGAAGTTACAGGCAGACATCCATTGCGTTAGGAAGAAGTTAGTAGCGAAGTTTTATGGGCCTTATCGAATTCTGGAAAAAATAGGAGCAGTAGCCTATCGATTGGACTTACGAGACTCCTCTCGATTGTATCCAATATTCCATGTGAGCCTCTTGAAAAAGTTCATCGGCGATTCATCCACTGCTGTCATTGATCCTCGTACAGTAGATGAAGAAGGGGCAGTTACAAATCAAACCCTTGAAGATTCTGGGCATAAGGATAGTAAACAAAAATGATAAACCCGTGACTCAACTTTTGGTTTGCTGGGAGAATCTCACTGAAGAGAATGACACTTGGGAGGATTATTCGACTCTCAAGGGATAATTTCCTACATTTGAACCTTGGGGACAAGGCTCATCTCGAGGGTTGGTTATTGTTATGGTTAGAGAAGAAGAGGGACGAGGAAACATCAAAGAGCAATTAGGAAATGAGAATCAAGGGTTAGGGATTGAAGAAAAGGATTTAGGAATTGAGTCACGTGAGGGGCATGAGGAGAACTTACTGCAGCAGTTGGAGCAGGCCAGGAAAATCAAATGTATGAAGGAGCATCCCAAACCCAACGGCCCAGTACCTGCAGAAGGAAGGAAATATGAGAATAATTCTGTTATTTAGTTGTTATCTAGGATGGACAACTGGTATTGAATGTACGGCAATGTAAATAAATAATTACTTGCCTTGGTTGTAAAAATTCCTTAAGCAATGAATGATGAATTTTCTTCTCTACAAACTCTCCTTCTTCTAAATTATTTTCTTGAATCTCTTCATTCTTCTCTCAATCCATAACAAAATACCCCTCTTAGACCTCAAGAAACTGTCAAATTGCATTCTAAGCTTCTACAATACACCAAACATGCATTTTTTACCCAACAAGCAATTTGCAACCAATATAAACTAATCAAATACTTCGTAACAATATTCATATCAAGTCAAAAATATACTAGCATTCAATATTTATATCCTAACAAAAGTAAATAAAAACTTATTTTTGCAATGGCTTTCAAAACATGCTTGCTAGAACTATCTCTAACATAAAAATTCATACTAATTACAAACACCAATGATCAACCATGTTTTAAGTATACACATTTAACTATCTACTCACAACCAATGAACCAAATCACAATTTAATAAGGTTACTATCAATAATATTGCTCATATAGCTAACATAAACACAAACCTTAAATCTTAAACCCTAAACTAGATGTACTAAATTTAGAAGGATATATGAAACAAGAAATATTATTTTGTTATGCTCATATTTTATTTAGTCACTTTGTAATCAACAAAGGGTAGGAGTTTAATATTGCATATTTTTATTATTATTTACTTCTCATTTATCGCTTGAATATACTGATTTATCTTTATTTTGGGTTTATTTTGAACATGAGCCTCATTGGATTAATCAACCCAAAACCCAATAGATTTCGATGGTCCATTTAGCATCTTCTAGAATAAGAGCAAAATTATTTTAAATATTTAATTTGGAATTTACTTGGGACAATGTTATCCAAAAGATGAAGCATAATTCAACCAGGACTACAAGACTTAAATATTTATTTTTATCTTTTGTGATAAACCTTGTAAATTTAGGATTTTAGTTTGATTATTTTATTTATTTAGGAATTAGTTATTTACCTAGAACTCTCGGTAGGATTTTTAGTTTAATCCTATCATTATCTTTTATTTAGGAATTAGTTATTTTATTTATGTAGAAATCTCGAGTTATAAATACCCCTTAGGTTCAACAGTTGAAAAACATATTGAAATTTATTTTTCCTTAGTTCATTATTGAAGTTTTGCTTTTGTTTCATCTCCATTTTTCTTTCTTTATTTTCTTTCCACAATGCTAAGCATGATCAAATATATGATTAGCTAAACTTCTACTTAGCCAAACGTTTTTGCGAAACTCAATTCTAATAGTGAGAATTAAGTCTTGATCTTCATACATTCCAATCGTATTCTTTGATTCTTTGGAAAACGGGAGCAACAATCGATAATTCTCTTAAAAGTCATTTGCCACACCCCAATTTAGAAACTAAATCAATTTAAAGTATTGAATTAAAGTTGTAACAAGGGAAAAGTTGAGAACTAAATTGCTTGATTTCGATGTATGATGGATGTTTTGCAAGCTTGACGATAGTTGAGGAACCTAACCATGAAATTATCCATCTCTTGTCATTAAAAACTAAAAATTCACTTTTATTAGATATGGATTATATTATATCACCTAAATCATTTTCTTCCCAATTGGGAGTTTAAAACCGTGCCTGGAAATCATAATTTTCACCACTATTCCCCTCGCCGACCACCATTGTTTACGTAGCCGAGAGGTGCACTCCCACCGTCGATGGTTTCGCCACCGTATCGCGACTCCAACCTAGGTGACCTAGCACCAAAACTCGCTACCGTTGAGAGTAAACTAGGGAGAGATCATTCGAATTTTTTAATGCTAATCTCAGCCACCACTCACCATCAAGGGTCACCGCTGACACCAATAGAAGTGTCACCTCATTCTGATACCATTCTTGCCCTATACTCCTTGAGTAGTCTCGCCGTCCATCATGAATCGTCGATCGAAGGTCCGTCAGAAAAACTCACCTTTACTGTTCTCGCGATTCCAGTCAAATCGTCCGTCTGTTGAGCTCATAGCCATCGCCGTCAAACACTTTATAGAATTCCTACCAAAACCCAATTAGGTTTGTCGCTCACCATTTTCCATTGATGGTCAATTGGTTAATCTTTTAAATTGTTATACACCATTTTTGCTAATTATTGATGTTGATTTGGATCGATTTTGGCAAGTGTTGAAACAGGGAGTAATTGGCTTTTCGAAACAACTTTCGTCGCCAACGCATACGCGTGGGGCTTGTTCTCAAATCGAATTTTCAAAAACCAAATCAACTCAGACCAAGTTGACTGAGTCAACTCGTGAATTAACTCGCTAATTCAACTCAGACAGAATCAACCAATTGACTTTCATTGACTGATAACTTCGACAAAAGTTAACCATTGACTTTGATTTTGATCAAAAAGTTAAGTTTTTTGAAAAATCATAATTTATATTTTTCGATGTCCTGAGTCTGAATCCAAAGTCAATTTTGTTAAATTCGTACTCGGTAAGCTATTTTCATCATTTTGTCTCTCGATTCAATAAGAGTATTCATGTTTAAGTTCCGTTTCTAATTTAATTAGTTTTCTATGTATCCGAGACGTTATGAGACATGGAATTAAAGTTTGGGGTAATCAAATGGAGTTTAATTGGTTAAACGATATGACTCGTAAATCGAGGTAATACATTACTACCTTATGCATGCTTTATGGATCATGTTGGTATTGGTAAATGCATGGTTGAATATATATGGTTGCATGTGTGTAGTTAAATTTTCTAAACTCGATCAAAATGCGAAATAAAGTAAATTAAACTGAATAAGGCTCAGACTACATTCATAGACAAAACAAGACTGATAAGAAATGATTTCAAGTTTAGTGATTATTTGGAGAAGCAAATAACCTCATAATCTCTAAATTCTATTTATCCTCATTAAAAACTTTAATACATAAATTTCCTAGTTATAAAATTACAGAATTGCCCATATGAGGTAAAAATGGCCCTGGTTAACCTTGATAATTAAAGTACTCTGAGAATTGGTATTTAATTTTGATAAACTACTGATTCACCTATTAAATTCCTATTTTGTTCAAAAAGTCGCTGTTAATCATATCCTAACATCCGAGAAGGTATAAGACCTAAAATTATTGAATTTATCAGCAAACAACTAAAGACTAAAACATTAAGAGTATTATTTATGTTTGAATTATTTAGAAAATTAAATTAAATAGAAATAATAGGTTGAAGTAAATGAACAAAATACGCTTGAAGTGTAAAATGACTATATTATATGACAAAGTTGAACTGAATGGAAGTACTTTACGTATTTGAATCATTGAAATGCCTGAATTACTCAGGAAACTCTAAATGATCAGGATAAACTTGAATACTAAATGACCTAAGTACCCTCTATGACATAGAATTTAGTGGATGACTTGGATAAATATGGAAACGCTGATGAACTTTTATGTTGTACTGTTTATTAGGGTTAGGAACCCCAAATCAAGCACATCAATATTTCTTGATACCATTGCAATACATAAATGAAATAAATATCATTGGACTACCTGTTTGTCTCCCTAAGATCCATTCAAGGATGATTATGAATGTGATCAATTTAACTAGAGCAATCGGTATTAAGAAGTGAATAATGGTGTAGTACCTTGGTCTAAATGATTGACAAGTATCATAGTATTGGGATTGGATAGTTTACTTGGACTACAAATCCTGATAATTTGATCCTAAATAATATAAATTGTTGTTTCACTCTCA
The DNA here is from genome assembly GCF_006381635.1 of Hibiscus syriacus. Lineage (NCBI taxonomy): Eukaryota > Viridiplantae > Streptophyta > Magnoliopsida > Malvales > Malvaceae > Hibiscus > Hibiscus syriacus. The sequence continues at coordinate 5,533,771 of NW_024062800.1, read as the reverse complement.
TTGGGTTAAATTACTATGAATTCTCCAAGAAACCAAAATGTCTAAAATGCCTCTGATTACCTAAATAATGGAATCACTTCTATCATATCTGAAATCTCTAGTAACTCTAATGTAAAAGATTCTGAATACCTTTATGATTACTTAGTGTCTCCAAAACATATCTTAATACTATATGATCTTGATAAATCACTTCTCGAATAACTGATGAATCCGTCAACTATCAACCCCTTTTTATAGGGATATTGTTTCTGAAATTTAATCAGTTTGTAGAAAATTTGTGGTTCCTTTATCAAGTACCTTTGGAGAATAAATGGATCCTCTAGTGTGTTTCATATGTGTTGTATAATTTTTTTATATGTCTTGAAATATTATTTACTGAAGTTATTGTTTTACTAAATCTTATAATTGATTAATATTCTAATTTACTAATGTATTGATATATTGTTTATGAGCTATGGGTACTTGATATGTGCTCTCTAGTTATATGTTTTCACTAGAAAATACAATCGTTTCTAATTTATGGATCATGGAATCTAGTGGTTACTACTTGAGCTGTTTTATTGGGAGGCCCCAAGGCACTCCCTTAGTATAGGGAATGCATTTTGGTGTACGGATGGAGGGCATTCATGTGATTTAAATAACTACATTGTCATTTTTACAACATTCTACTGTATCATGATTTTGATATTAAAGTTACTGCTCAATCTCATTTCTACTAGATACTCTATGGGTAGGATTCTAGAGTTTGAAGGTTCAGCTCTAATCAAGCTGGTAATTCCGTACGGACCTAAGGAGACCCTTGGGTAGCCCATAGGCCCCAAGGTACTACCTTAGGGTGGCTTCTTTGATGTGTGCTTAGGGTAAATCCTTATTGATGCAGTTCTGGGGAAACTGTATATAGGTGTTCGATTGGAGGGTATTATTATGGTTTTAAAATATGTTTTAAACTACTAATGTTTTTAAAGTGTCTATATACATTTATCTATTTTGTTGGAACACATTAGACTCTCCAATTTAATCTTCTAAATATTTCTCTTTGAAAACTTCCTTCAGATTGTAAATTCAAGTTTGTAATTGAAGACTTAGCTAATGGAATTTGAATTCACTACAAGAATCTGATGATGACTGTCCCGCTAAGGAATTTATTCTTTACCATATATCAATGACCTATTGCATTCATCTGGTAGTTCTGTATTACTGAGCTTCCGAAAGCTTAATCTTTACCCACTATTTCAGGTTAAAAGAATCGATATGGTGCATCTATCAAGATCACTAAAGGAGTTCCACCGGTATTGCTTGTGGACTACAGTGCAAGTGATTAGGGGGCATGTAGGTTGATGATGATGATGATGATGATGAGGAAATGGCATTATTTTCCAAACGATTCAGAAAGTTGATGATGCCCAAGCGAGGAAGAAAATTCAAACGTCATGAAGGCTTCAAAATTGAATCGAAGGAGAAAGACCCGATCATTTGCTATGAATGCAAAAAGCCGGGGCATGACAAATATGATTGCCCACAATTGAAGAAAAAGTGTCAATCCAAAAAGAAGCACAAGGATCATGTAGCTACATGGAGCGATGAAGAAGGTTCCGATGAAGAGGAAAAAGAAGTTGCAAACTTGTGCTTGATGGCTATCGGGGAAGATTCTAAGGTAACCTCTAACTCATTCGATTTGGATGAATTATCTTATGATGAGTTATTAGAGGATTATAATGGGTTGGCTTCGGATTATAAGACTCTATTTTCAAAATACAAAAATGATATTTCAAAATTGAAAAACGAAAATAGTCTTATATCCAAGACCAACAATGAGCTTGAAAGTAAGATCAAAGAATTGCAAATCAAAATTAATGATTTTGAAAAGAAAAATACTGATTTGCATAACTTACTTTCAAAAGTTCATGATGATCATCAAAAGAAGATTGATGATCTTAAAACTTATTTTAATAAGGTTGGAACAATTTTTTTTGAAAAAGGTGAGAATTCAAAATCCAACTTTTTTAAGAAAAGTTTTAGAAGCTACAATTATAGAAGTTCTCAATGAACCTTGAATGATAAAATTGTTAGGAGTATATGGGTTCCTAAAGAGTTCATTAATACTAAAAATAAGGATGTCCTTCATAAATGGATACCAAAGGGGACAAGGATTTTAGAAACTAATGAATATGGACCCAAAAGAATTTGGGTACCAAAAATTAGAAATTAATCTATGTTTGTAGGAAAAGGAGCATTGCTACAAGGCACGAGAAACAAATCCAAATTCATGGTACCTTGATAGTGGATGCTCGAGACACATGACCGGAGACAAAAGCCGGTTCATAGAGCTTAACGCCAAAAATGGAGGAGAAGTAACTTTTGGTGATAATTCAAAAGGTCACATTGAAGGTATTGGTACTATAGGTAATACCTCTTCCATACAAATTAAAAATGTGTTATATGTGAATGGATTAAAGCATAATCTATTGAGTATTAGTAATTATGCGATAAGGGATTCAATGTCATGTTTGAAATTAATGGTTGTAAAGTCATTGACATTGCATCTAATCGGATTATTCTTGTTGGTCATAGAATAGGAAACATATACATGGTGTATTTAGATTCTATTGATATGACTAATTTGTGCCTAGTTGCTAAGGATGAGCATGATAGTTGGTTATGGCATAGGATACTAGGACATGCTAGCATGAGTGTTTTGCAACGGTTAGTTCAAGGAGAATTGGTTCGAGGGCTGCCTAAACTAAAATTTGATAATGATAAAATATGTGATCCTTGTGCTAAAGGAAAACAAAAGTGAGTTTCTTTTAAATCCATTAATGATGTGTCAATTAGTAGAGTATTACAATTGATCCATATAGATCTTTTAGGGCCAACTAGGACTACTAGCTTGGGTGGAAAACAATATGCATTTGTCTTGGTAAATGACTATTCTAGATATACTTGGGTTCTATTCTTAATTACTAAAGATGAAGCATTAGAAAATTTCATCACATTTTCAAAAGTAATCCAAAACGAAAAAGGTTACTCTATCACTAGTGTTAAAAGTGATCATGGAACTGAATTTGAAAATCTTGGATTTAATGAGTTTTGTAATTCTAATGGTATTAGCCATAATTTTTCAGTACCTAGAACTCCTCAACAAAATGGAGTTGTTGAGAGGAAAAATTGAACTTTAGAAGAAATGGCTAGAACCATGCTTTGTGAAAATAATTTGCCAAAATATTTTTGGGCGGAAGCCACAAATACCGCTTGTTATGTTGTAAATCGAGTAATGATTTGACCAATTTTAAAGAAAACTCCATATGAAATTTTCAAAAATAAAAAGCCTAACATTAGCTATTTTCATCCTTTTGGATGTAAATGTTTTGTTTTAAACAACGGTAAAGAAAACCTTGGCAAATTTGATGCTAAAAGTGGTGAAGGAAATTTTCTGGGTTATTCCTTAAATTCTAAAGCTTATCGAGTATTTAATAAAAGAACTTTAGTTGTAGAAGAGTCTATACATGTTGTTTTCGATGATAATCTCCTTCCAAGGAATGATTCTTGTGTTAATGATGATGTAGGTATTATAAATACAAATGACGTTAGACATGACGTTGGAGAATCATCATCAAAGGAAGAAACGAAAGATGAGGAAACTCATGATCCTCTCGAGAATCCAACCATTGAAGAAAGGGAAGTATCTTATCCAAGAGAGTACAACTATGTCAAGGATGGTGAGATTGTAGGTGATCCATCCAAAGGGGTAACAACTCGATCTTCTCTTAGAAATATTTGTAATTATGTTGCATTTATTTCATGCATAGAGCCTAAGAATATTAAAGAAGCATTAAATGATGAACATTGGATTATGGGTATGCAAGAAGAGTTAAATCAATTTGAGAGAAGTAAAGTATGGACATTAGTTGAAAGGCCTAGTAATAAATCTACTGTAGGTACTAGATGGGTATTTAGGAATAAGCCTGATGAGAGTGGTAATATAGTGAGAAACAAGGCTAGACTTGTTGCTCAAGGGTATACTCAAGAAGAGAGCATAGACTATGATGAAACATACGGTCCCGTAGCTAGGATGGAAGCAATTAGAATGTTATTATCATTTTCATGTTTTCATGAATTTAAATTATATCAAATGGATGTTAAAAGTACATTTTTAAATGGTTTTATAAAAGAAGAAGTGTATGTGGAACAACCTCCAGGTTTTAAAGATTCAAAATTTCTGAATCATGTTCTTAAATTGACAAAAGCACTTTATGGTTTAAAACAAGCTCCTAGAGCTTGGTATGAAAGATTATCAAACTTTTTAATTGTAAAAGGTTTTTCAAAAGGGAAGGTTGACACTGCATTGTTTTTAAAGTATAAAGGTAAAGATTTATTAGTAGTTCAAATTTATCATGTTGATGATATAATATTTGGTTCTACTAATGATGTTCTTTGCCAAGAATTTTCTAAGCTAATGCAAAGCGAATTCAAAATGAGCATGATGGGGGAGCTCTCATTTTTCTTGGGACTCCAAATCAAGCAAAGAAAAGATAGCATCTTCATCAATCAAGCTAAGTACGTCAAAGATATGCTCAAGAAATTTGGACTGGAAAATGGCAAGCCTCATGACACTCCAATGAGCTATTCAACAAAGCTTGACTTAGATGAAGGAGGTAAATGTGTAGATGTTAAATTATATAGGTCAATGATTGGATCTCTACTTTATCTAATTGCAAGTAGACCATACATTATGTTTAGTGTTTGCTTATGTGCTAGATTTCAATCATGCCCTAAGGAATAACATTTACTAGCTGTTAAGAGAATCTTTAGATACCTTAAGGACACTCATAGTTTAGGACTTTGGTATCCTAGAGACTCTAGCTTTAGCTTGCATGCCTTTTCTGATGCGGATTATGGAGGATGCAAATTAGATAGGAAAAACACCTATGATACTCGCCAATTCCTTGGAAATATGTTGATTTCTTGGTTTTCAAAGAAACAAAATTGTGTTGCATTATCTACCACTGAAGCGAAATACATTTCAGCTGGTAGTTGTTGTGCACAAGTTTTATGGATGAAACAATAACTTTTTGATTATGGAATTGAAGTAGGTACTATTCCTATCAAGTGTGAAAATACTAGTGCTATTTGTCTCACTAAAAATCCCATCCAACACTCTAGAACTAAGCACATTGAAATAAGACATCACTTCATTAGAGACCATGTCACTAAGAAAGATTTAGTTCTAGAATTTGTTGATAATTTGCATCAATTAGCGGATATCTTTACAAAACCTTTAGACAAGGAACATTTTTGGACACTTAGGAGAGAATTAGGCTTAACTGACCTATCTTCACTAAGTGTTTAAAATAATTTTAGCACTTTAAAGAATAAATGAAAAATGCTTATAATAGTAATTTATGATTACATTCATTGCTATTAGTTAGGGGGAGTTTATGATTCTTGATGAAAAATTAACTTTATGTACAAATGTAGTTTAAGGATTAATTTGATAGATTGAACATAATTAATTTTTGATATATGAGTTTCCAAAACCACTAGAAAAGATTAATTTAACATTTTGAGTGTTTAAAATATAGATTTTTTGAATTATAGGGCAGAGGGAATCGATACCACTTGAAGGGGAACCGATTCGCCCTTTGAAGGGGAACTGATTCCCCCTAGGTAGGGGGAATCATACCCCCTGGGGTTCTGTATTTTTAACACGGGCAGAACACCCAAAATTATCAAACCCTCTCTTCTCTTCTCTTCATCATTCTCCTTCTCTCTCTCTCCCAAGTCATCACTTTGATTAAAAAACATTGTTTCTTATCGAAATTACTTCAAATATCATCTCCTAAACCTGTTGGAATAATCAAATTAGTGCAAAAATCATCACATTCTCACAAAATCCGAAAATCTTCAAGGTATTTTTCGAAAACTTCTATTTTATCAAATTTTGAACATAGAACTAGTTTTAATTAGTTCTAGATTGAAATAGTGATTGGGCATTGATTGTGTAGTGATTAGAAACTAGATTTTACAACTATTTTCATAAAAAACACAAGAATTTTCCAAAATTCTTTGAAATTTTCGAAATAAAAAAAATTGTTTTTCAAATTATTGTGTTTTGATTAAATTATGTTGTTGCTATGAAAACTATACATATATTGATTTTCAAAACCTTATTTTTCAAACAACTTTGCCCATTAGGATTGGTTTAGAGAACCTTGAAATATTGAGGACTCAATTGAGTTTTGGGATTGATTACATTGTATACATGTGTTTTATAATTGCAAGTTATTCATTCTATTCTGATTTTCTTAAACCATGTCAAATCCTAAATGTGCTAGGTCTTCATCTAGTCGTTCAAACCACAACCAAATCCTCCTAATTCCTATTCCTAATCCTGTTGATCCTAATATGACTATCCAAAACTCGTGCTTCAATCATCCTGGTCCTAGAAATCATCGTTTTTTGGTATTATCAATATTTTGACTCTTACAAAATTAGAGAAGAACGTATCCCTTCTCTTCAAGCTATGATAGATATCAATTTTAGATATATTCCTCTTTTACAAGAGTGGAAATTTGATAAACTTTGTGACCTTGAACCTATAGTTTACCATTAACTTGTTCGCATCTTCTATTCTAATGCCGTTTGTATTCAAAACTGAGCTCAAACCAAAACCATAAGAGTTCGTTCCTATCTCCTAGGACAATTATTCCATCTTAACTCAACTTACATAGCTAATGAATTAGGATTAGACAATGATGGTATATCAAATGAAAATCAAATTTTATGTTCTCATTATAAAAAAAGGGATAGTGCGAGTGTCTTAGATCTTCATGATCGTTTTCTTCATCTAATGATTTCTTGGTGGTTTCGACCATCCGGAGGTCGTTACTCAACTCTTAGAGCCTTGGATCTTTGGTGGTTACATTGTTTCCAAAACAATATTAAAATAAACCTACCTCAGATTATTTTTGCTGAAATTGTTGAAACCGTAAATCTTGTTCCTAATAAGAAACTATGTTCATCTCTAGTTTACGGTTGCATTCTAAGTAATCTATTTTCTAAAGCCGGTATTAGAGTTGGTCTAGATGTCGTATTTTCTCTCAAAAAACAAATTAATCTTCTTTCCTTAACGAGAGCGGGATGGATAAAGAATAAGGAAACTGGTGAATGGGTTCGATCTTCTGAAAATACTCCAGGAGCTAGTTCTTCACAAGCTCCACCAGAAGGTGACGACGATCCCGAGATTGAACAATTAATGCAAGATATTGACGAAGCCGATGATGAGCCGGAGTAGCACGAGGAACAAGCTCAGCAAAGAAGATCAAGTGCCTCCATATTTTCAATCATTTATGGAGACATTTGATTTCCGTTATGCATCCTTGGATTCTCGCTTCACTTCCATAGAATCTCACTTCTCGACTATGGAAGCTCAACAATTGGAAATTCTACGGGAGATGCGTGCAAACAATGAAGCAACCAACGCTCGTATTAATGCACTCACTCATGAAATGGCAGCTAAGCGAGCTCATTTCCCTACTCCCGATCCTCCTACGGATGCTTGAACTTTGATCTTTGCTTTGCTTGTTTGAATTGAACTTGGATATTTGCATTATTGTTAAAACATTTTGAATGCTTTTGGATTGTTTATTTTTGGTTGTTTGAACTTATGTTTAATACATTTAATTTGGATTTCGTGCTTATTTTGCATCTTTAGACATATATGACCAATTATCCATTACATGTTTATGAATATTGATTATGAAACTAATGGCTAACCTCTCTTTTGATTGTGATCTTAGCAGCTTAAGCTTTATATTAATAAATCAATTGGCTTACGTTTTTCAAAATTCTTGTTTAAAACGTTTTTATAGGGTCTTTTTGATTTAACAAAAAGGGGGAGAAAGTGTTAAAGTAAGGGGGAGTAGTATTTTTCAAAATCAAAATTCATTTTGAAATTAGAAAATCTTAAAATGTTTTGTTATATCAAAAAGGGGGAGATTGTTGAAAACATTTTGATTATTCGATATAACAAATTAAATTAAAAGAATTTTAATTTTAAAAATGATTTTTCTAAGCATATTCGATATATTAAATCGAATATCAAAATATTACTCAAACTATTTCAAAGTTCATTTTAAATCTTTACTAAAGTGTAAAATTAAGTTTTAATCTTAAAATAATTTCAAAACAATTTTACAAAGTATTTCGAATCGTTTCAAAGCCAAAAATTACAGTTTGTCCAAAGGGAACCGATTCCCCCTGAATGGTTTTGCTCCGAGAAATTCCAGTATGCTCGGAGGGAACCGATTCCCCTAGGGGATATCGATTCCCCCCACTGTTCAACGGTCGAATATTTGAATTTTACACATAGGGAACCGATTCCCCATGAGGGGGTACCAATTCCCCCCACGCTCCAAGCAGAAATATTAATTGCCTTCACACTTAAACGGCTCCAATAACTTCATTAATGATCCCCAACGTTCAGAAGTGATTCAAGGTGTATTTAAACAAGCTTAGAAGCCATTGATCAACAATAAGAAACATCAAGCAACTAGAATTAAGAGAGAATCAAAGAGAAAGCATCAAACCTCAAGTTTGAGCATTTCAAGCCTATTTTTCATTCAATATTCATTTTGCTTTCAAGAACACTTATTGTGCTCAGTTATATTTATTCTTGAGTGTTCTTTCTTTGTTCTAGAATTGTGCAAACATCTTACCTTGTGAGGTTTTCTTGTAAGTTTGTGAAATTTGTAATCTTCTCTTTGAGAAAGAGTGTTCTCAAGAATTGGGGTATAATTCTTGAGGGAGTTGTAAGGTTATCTCTTTGGCCTCAAAAGAAAGAAAAAATTAGTGAATTTGTTGGAAAATCCTTAGTGTGGATAGCTAAGGTAGTGGACGTAGACTTTGTTGAGAAAGTCGAACCATTGTAAATCGCTGTGCAATTACTTTCAATTTTCTGCAAAAGCTTCCACCAAAATTTTAATTGCCAATTCACCCCCCTCTTGGCCGATTCCATCGATCGATTAACTCAACAAAAATATTGACACTTAAAAGACATTGAATTTCAAAAAAGATGTACAAACAAGTTAGTAGCACAAGAAATTCAATATATCAAAGTCTAATAGAATTTATACAATACCAATTGTTATATTTAAGTGCATGTGCATAAAACTATTAAAAAAATGTTATGCATTTAAAAAAAATTGGTATCAATTGTTAGAGAGATATCATTTGCAATTAAAATCATATGCATAAGCCTTTAAGTTAAAGGTCAAAAAAAATTTGTAAAACAAAACATTAAAACCAAATTTTGACCAAAAATCATTATGATGAACTAAAAATTATGAAAAATCATTAAAACTTTAAAATGTCCATCATATTACACTTTTCAACATACATGAGATGAAAACAATACATAATCATTTAAGATCAAAATTCATTCATGCTTAAAACAAATAGGGAACCAATCATACAAAAAATTAATAACATTAAGCTTAGAGGTTACCCATTCCTTTTCAAGTGTAGCCAAAGATTTTTCAATTTCTTCATTTGTCATCATTGCTCCCACACACCTACGAGAGACATTTATTTGGATTTTCCTATCCAAATTGCTTGGTATCCTTGAACATTAGTGTCACTACCCCTTGTTTCTTTTGGAACCCATACTTGTTTAATTTAAAAATAAATTTATTTCTTTAAGGGACAATTATGTTCCCAAAGACCAATATAATGATAATGTGAGCATTTTTTTTATTATGAAATTAGATGAATTATTTAAAATGATTTCCTTTTCTTTTGTTAAGCATTGTTTTTCAAAATTTTCAATTTTTACTTTTGAAAGATCTAAATTATTTTTCAAAATTTCATTTTGAATTTCAAAAGTCCACTTTTTTCTTTCAAAAGAAAATTGTTTCCAACTTTAAATTTTGAAATCATTTTCTTGTATTTGGAGTTCATGGTCTTAAACTCTAAACATAATTCATCATATGCATCTTGTAACTCATTAAAAGAATATGAATCGAATTCATTAGAGTTAGAAGACACCTTTGGCTCTTCAAGAATCATTAAGCATACCCCCTTTGTTGGTTCTTCTTTCTTGTTTCCATGGATTTCTTAAAGCTTATTCCAAAGCTCATTTTGTTGATCTAGCACTCCATTCCTTCATCTTCTTCATTGGAGAAGATTCGTTGCTATTGATCATGTCCCAGGCATCAAGATCATCAGATTGGATGAATAACTTCATTAATTTCTTCCAATGACAGTAGTTAGCGTCATTGAAGTATGGAGGCTTGTTGACTGGTTGAGAGTCTTCCATATAGAACGAGCCAGAGGTGGAAGACATCTTCCCGGTTATTTCAAAAATAGATTTAGTTTCTTCAAGGATTGTCTCAATGTTTTTAGACCTTCTAATGAGTCAAGCTTCGATACCAATTGTTGGTCTCGATGAAGCTCGTTTGATTAACCGAAAATGTGCCAAAAGGAAGTGAATTGGATTTTTTTGAAGTTTAGGGAGTAAAGTGTATAAATATAGGAAAATTTGCACAATGATTTATAGTGGTTCAACTCCCTCAAATCTACATCTACTACTTAAAATCCTAACTTAGGATTTTCCAACAAATCCCTTAAGTTGTACTTTATTTTTCAAGGGTAAAGAGATAACCACTACAAACTCCATAGTTTTTTCACTTGGCTAAACCAGAACCAAAACCCCTTTACAAATGATAAGATATTTAAACAAGAAAACCCTTACAGGGTAGGTTTTTACAAAGTTTAATCTCACTAAAACACTAATATTTACAAGAGAAAGAGAAATAAAGAATGAAAATCTTTTCTCTTGTGTTTGATTTCTTGGATAGGTGTTAGTATATTTCTTCAAGTATCTTGAACTTGTTTTTATATGTTGGAATGAGTTACTAGCCGTTTCTATCTGTTTGGAAAGGTTTGGGGCCATTAAAAGACTTTCTACACACAAATTTTCAAAACTTGGGGAAACTTTTGAAACTCTTCAAATGAGCCGTTGGAAAAAATGACTACGGACTTAAAGTATCGAAATTTTAATGAAAGTTTCGAAACTATTGAGATAGTTTCGAAACTGTTTCAAAGTATCAAACTTTTTGGGAAATTGTCTTGGAAAAATTTGAAACTCTTGTAGAAGTTTGGAAACTTCTGGTAAAAATAAATCTTTTGAGGTTTAGAATGGACTTTGAATTATTTTGATGAAAACTTTGAATAGATTCAATTTAGTCCATCAATAATTTTGCCATTTTTTGTTATATCAAAATATTAGTTTTACAATCTTTCTCTTTTTGATATAATAAAACCTTAGAAAAATAGTTTCTGCTAAAAGCTCCCCCTTATCAAAACATTTAATGAAAAAGAGAATTTTTTATAAAATTTAAAGCTCCACCTTTTTCATTATTGAAATTGAATTTTTCAAACCTATACTTTTCCCATTTTTTTATTATATCAAAAAAAATTAAAATTTTAGGTTCAAAAATAACAATGGAGAGTAAGTAGAGAATCTTGTCATTAAAATCATTTGAAAAATCAAAAGCTCCCCCTAAACAAGTGCATTCCAAAAAAAAAAAATTGACTTTAAAAACATAACACATAAAAGACATTGAATTTCAGCAAAGATAAATAAGCAAGTTAGTAGCACAAGAAATTCAATATATCCAAGTCTATTAGACTTTATGCAATACTAATTGTTATATTTAAGTGCATGTGCATAAAGCTATCAAAAACTGTTATGCATTTAACAAAATTGATATCAATTGTTAGGGAGATATCATTTGCAATTAAAATCATATGCATAAGCCCTTAAGTTAAAGGTCAAAAATCAAAATTTGTAAAACAAAGCATTAAAACCAAATTTTAACCAAAAATCATTATGGTGAACTAAACATTATGAAAAATCATTAAAACTTTAAAATGTCCATCAAAATACACTTTTAAACATACATGAGATGAAAAACAATACATAATCATTTAAGATCAACACTCATGCATGCTTAAAACATATAGGCAACGAATTATACAAAGATTAATAATATTAAGATTATCCATTCATTTTCAAGTGTGGCAAGAGCATCTCAATTTCTTCACTTTGTCACAATTGCTCTCACACACCTACAAGAGACATTTATTTGGATTTTGGTATCCAAATTGGTTTGGATCCTTGAACATTAGTTTCAATGCCCCTTGCTCCTTTTGGAACCCATACTTGTTTAATTTTAAAACATTTGCCTTTCTTTAAGGGACAAGAAAGTTCCAAATGACCATGATAATGACGATATGAGCATTTTTTTCATTTTGAAATTAGATGAATTATTTAAAATGATTTCATTTTCTTTTGTTAAGTGTTCAAACTTAACATTTAAATCAAAGCATTCTTTTTTAAAGTTTTCACATCTTACTTTTGAAAGTTCTAAATCATATTTTAAAATTTCATTTTGATTTTTAAAGTCCATTTTTGCTTTCAAAAGAAAACATTTTCAACTTTTGAAAGTTCTAAATCATTTTTTAAAATGTCATTTTTTTAAAGCCCATTTTTTTCTTTTAAAAGAAAATCATTTTCAACTTTAAATTTTGGATTCATTTTCTTGTATTTGGAGTTCACGGTCTTAGACTCCAAACATAATTCATCATATGCATAATGTAACTCAATAAAAGAATATGAATCGAATTCATTAGAGTTAGTAGATACCTTGGGCTCTTCAAGAGCCATTATGCACACCACCTTTGTTGGTTCTTCTTTTTTGTTTCCATGGATATCTTCGATATTATTCCAAAGATACTTGGCATTCGAACAAGAATAAACTCCTTCATAGACACTGAGACCAAATGCATAAAACAACACGTGTATGGCCTTAGCATTTTGTTGAGCTTTGTTTCATTCTTGGGCACTCTACTCATTTGTCTTATTTTTTGGAGAAGAGTAATCGTTCTCGATCATCTCCTATGCATCAAGATCATTTGATTGGATGAATAGCTTTATTAATTTCTTCCAATTATGATATTTGGCTCCATTGAAGTATGTAGGCTTGTCGATCGGTTGGGAGTCTTTCTTGTAGAACGAGCTAGAGGTAGAAGCTGTCTTCTTGGTTGCTTCAAAAATGGATAGAGCTTCTTCAAGGATCATCTCAAGGTTGTTAGACCTTCTAATGAGTCAAGCTCTGACACCAATTTTTGAGCTCGATGAACCTCGTTTGATCAACTGAAAATATTCCAAGAGGGGGTGAATTTGATTTTTGAAGTTTAGAGATTAAGGAGTATAAAGATAGGAAAATGTACACAATGGTTTATTGTGGTTCAACTCCCTCAATGAAGTTTACATCCACTATGTAAGCTCCTCACTTAGGATTTTTCAACAAATCCCCTAATTTGTTCTTTCTTTTTCAAGGATAGAGATATACCCTTTAATAACTCCCTAGATTTCACATGGCTAAACCATAACCAAAACCCCTTTACAAATGATAAGAGATGCAAATAAGAAAACTCTTACAAGGTAGGTGTTTACAAAGTTTAAGCTCACTAAAACACTAATATTTATAACAGAAAGAGGAATAAAGAATGATAAGCTTTTTTCTTGTGTGTGATTGCTTGGATAGGTGTTAGTATACTTTTTCAAGTGTCTTGAAATTGTTTTTATATGTTGGAATGAATTACTTGTCATTTCTATCCGTTCGAGTCATTGAAAGACTTTCTGTACACAAAGTCTCTAAACTTTGGGAAAGTTTCGAAACGCTTCGAAAGAGCCGTTGGAAAAAAATGACTGTTGGACCCAAAGTATTGAAACTTTAATGAAATTTTCGAAACTATTGGAAAGTATCAAAACTTTTCGGGAAACTATCTTCGAAAGTTTCGAAACATTTGGTGAAAAAAGACATTTTAAGGTTTTGATTGGGCTTTGAATTATTTTGATGAAACTTTGAATAAATTCAATTTAGTCCAAAAAATTTTGCCCTTAGTTTTTAAATCAAAATAGTAGTTCTACAATCTCTCCCTTTTATGTAACAAAACCTTTGAAAAATAGTTTTTGGCAAAAACTCCCCCTTATCAAAACATTTAATGAAAAAGAGAAATATTTTATGAAATATTAAAGCTCCCCCTTTTTCATTCTTGAAATTGATTTTTTAAAACCCATACTTATCCCCCTTTTTGTTATATCAAAAATAACATTATAGAGTAAATAGAGAATCTTAGCACTAAAATCATTTGAAAAATCAAAAGCTCCCCCTCAACAATTGCATTCCAAACAAAAATTAACTTTATAATCTCTGCACTTAAAAGACATTGAATTTCAACAAAGATGAACAAACAAGTTAGTAGCACAAGAAATTCAATATATCAAAGTCTATTAGACTTTATGCAATACCAATTGTTCTATTTAAGTGCACGTGCATAAAGCTATCCAAAACTGTTATGCATTTAGCAAAATTGATATTAATTGTAAGGGAGATACCATTTGCAATTAAAATCATATGCATAAGCCTTTAAGTTAAAGGTCAAAAATCAAAATTTGTAAAACAAAACATTAAATCCAAATTTTAACCAAAATCATTATGGTGAACTAAACATTATGAAAAATCATTAAAACTTAAAATGTCCATCAAAATACACTTTTAAACATTCATGATATGAAAAACAATACATAATCATTTGGCTCCATTAAGTATGTAGGCTTATCGATCGGTTGGGAGTCTTTCTTGTAGAACGAGCCAGAGGTGGAAGTCGTCTTCTCGATTGCTTCAAAAATGGATAGAGCTTCTTCAAGGATTATCTCAAGGTTGTTAGACTTACTGATGAGTCAAGCTCTAACACCAATTGTTGAGCTCGATGAAGCTCGTTTGATCAACCGAAAATATTCCAAGAGGGGGTGAATTTGATTTTTGAAATTTAGAGATTAAGGAGTATAAAGATAGGAAAATGTACACAATGGTATAATGTGGTTCAACTCCCTCAATGAAGTCTACATCCACTACGTAAGCTCCTCACTTAGAATTTTTCAACAAATCCCCTAATTTGTTCTTTCTTTTTCAAGGATAAAAATATACCCTTTAAAAACTCCATAGTTTTCACTAGGCTAAACCATAACCAAAACCCCTTTACAAATGATAAGAAATGTAAATAAGAAACTCTTACAAGGTAGGTGTTTACAAAGTTTAAGCTCACTAAAACACTAATATTTATAATAGAAAGAGAAATAAAGAATGGCAAGCTTTTTTCTTGTATTTGATTGCTTGGATAGCTGTTAGTATACTTTTTCAAGTGTCTTGAACTTGTTTTTGTATGTTGGAATGAATTACTAGTCATTTCTAGCCGATTGGAGCCATTGAAAGACTTTTTGCACACAAAGTTTCTAAACTTTGGGAAAGTTTCGAAACGCTTTGAAAGAGCCGTTGGAAAAAAATGATTATTGGACCCAAAGTATTGAAACTTTAATGAATGTTTCGAACCTATTGGAAAGTATCAAAACTTTTAGGGAAACTACCTTTGAAAGTTTCGAAACTTTTGGTCAAAAAAGATATTTTAAGGTTTTGATTGGACTTTGAATTATTTTGATAAAAACTTTGAATAAATTCAATTTAGTCCAAAACATTTATATCAAAATAATAGTTCTACAGTCTCTCCCTTTTTATGTAACAAAACCTTTGAGAAATAGGTTTTAGCAAAAGCTCCCAATTATCAAAACATTTAATGAAAAAAAGAAATATTTTATGAAATATTAAAGCTCCCCTTTTTCATTCTGGAAATTGATTTTTTCAAACCTATACTTCCCCCATTTCTGTTATATCAAAAATAACATTGTAGAGTAAGAAGAGAATCTTAGCACTAGAATCATTTGAGAAATCAAAAGCTCTGCCTCAACAATTGCATTCCAAACAATAATTAACTTTATAATCTTTACACTTAAAAGAGATTGAACTTCAACAAAGATGAACAAACAAGTTAGTAGCACAAGAAATTCAATATATCCAAGTCTAATAGACTTTATGCAATACCAATTGTTATATTTAACTGCATGTGCATAAAGCTATCAAAATATGTTATGCATTTAACAAAATTGATATCAATTGTTAGGGAGATACCATTTGCAATTAAAATCATATGCATAAGACTTTAAGTTAAAGGTAAAAAATCAAAATTTGTAAAACAAAACATTAAAACAAAATTTAACCAAAATCATTATGGTGAACTAAACATTATGAAAAATCATTATAACTTTAAAATGTCCATCAAAATACACTTTTAAACATACATGAGATGAAGATCATCTCCTATGTATGAAGATCATTTGATTGGATGAATAGCTTCATTAATTTCTTCCAATTATGATATTTTGCTTCATTGAAGTATGTAGGCTTGTCGATCGGTTGGGAGTCTTTCTTGTAGAACGTGCCAGAGGTAGAAGTCGTCTTCTCGGTTGCTTCAAAAATGGATAGAGCTTCTTCAAGGATCATCTCAAGGTTGTTAGACCTTCTAATGAGTCAAGCTCTGACACCAATTGTTGATCTCGATGAAGCTCGTTTGATCAACCAAAAATATTCCAAGAGGGGGTGAATTTGATTTTTGAAGTTTAGAGATTAAGGAGTATAAACATAGGAAAATGTACACAATGGTTTAATGTGGTTCAACTCCCTCAATGAAGTCTACATCCACTACGTAAGCTCCTCACTTAGAATTTTTCAACAAATCCCCTAATTTTTTCTTTCTTTTTCAAGGATAAAGATATACCCTTTAAAAACTCCATAGTTTTTACTAGGCTAAACCATAACAAAAACCCCTTTACAAATGATAAGAAATGTAAATAAGAAACTCTTACGAGGTAGGTGTTTACAAAGTTTAAGCTCACTAAAACACTAATATTTATAATAGAAAGAGAAATAAAGAATGGCAAGCTTTTTTCTTGTATTTGATTGCTTGGATAGCTGTTAGTATACTTTTTCAAGTGTCTTGAACTTGTTTTTGTATGTTGGAATGAATTACTAGTCATTTCTAGCCATTTGGAGCCATTGAAAGACTTTTTGCACACAAAGTTTCTAAACTTTGGGAAAGTTTCGAAACGCTTCGAAAGAGCCGTTGGAAAAAATGATTATTGGACCCAAAGTATTGAAACTTTAATGAAAGTTTCGAAACTATTGGAAAGTATCAAAACTTTTAGGGAAACTACCTTTGAAAGTTTCGAAACTTTTGGTCAAAAAAGACATTTTAAGGTTTTGATTGGACTTTGAATTATTTTGATAAAAACTTTGAATAAATTCAATTTAGTCCAAAACATTTATATCAAAATAATAGTTCTACAGTCTCTCCCTTTTTATGTAACAAAACCTTTGAGAAATAGGTTTTAGAAAAACCTCCCAATTATCAAAACTTTTAATGAAAAAGAGAAATATTTTATGAAATATTAAAGCTCCCCTTTTTTCATTCTGGAAATTGATTTTTTTCAAACCTATACTTCTCCCCCTTTTTGTTATATCAAAAATAACATTGTAGAGTAAGTAGAGAATCTTAGCAATAGAATCATTTGAAAAATCAAAAGCTCTGCCTCAACAATTGCATTCCAAACAAAAATTAACTTTATAATCTTTACACTTAAAAGACATTGAATTTCAACAAAGATAAAAAAACAAGTTAGTAGCACAAGAAATTCAATATATCCAAGTCTAATAGACTTTATGCAATACCAATTGTTATATTTAAGTGCATGTGCATAAAGCTATCAAAAAATGTTATGCATTTAACAAAATTGATATCAATTGTTAGGGAGATACCATTTGCAATTAAAATCATATGCATAAGCCCTTAAGTTAAAGGTAAAAATCAAAATTTGTAAAACAAAGCATTAAAACCAAATTTTAACCAAAAATCATTATGGTGAACTAAACATTATGAAACATCATTAAAACTTTAAAATGTCCATCAAAATACACTTTTAAACATACATGAGATGAAAAAAATACATAATCATTTAAGATCAACACTCATGCATGCTTAAAACATATAGGAAACCAATTATACAAAAATTAATAATATTAAGATTATCCATTCATTTTCAAGTGTGTCAAGAGCATCTCAATTTATTAACTTTGTCAACATTTGTTGGTTCTTCTTTGTTGGTTCTTCTTTCTTGTTTCCATGGATTTCTTAGAGCTTATTCCAAAGCTCATTGGAATTTGAACAAGAAGAAACTCCTTCATAGACATCGGGACCAAATGCACAAAACAACATGTGTATGTTCTTAGCATTTTGTTGATCTAGCACTCCATTCCTTTGTGTTCTTCATTGGAGAAGAGTCGTTGCTATTGATCATGTCCCAGGCATCAAGATCATCAGACTGGATGAATAACTTCATTAATTTCTTCCAATGACAGTAGTTGGCGTCATTGAAGTATGGAGGCTTGTTGACTGGTTGAGAGTCTTCCATATAGAACGAGCCAGAGGTGGAAGCCATCTTCTCGGTTATTTCATAAATAGATTTAGTTTCTTCAAGGATTGTCTCAATGTTTTTATACCTTCTAATGAGTCAAGCTTCGATACCAATTGTTGGTCTCGATGAAGCTCGTTTGATTAACCGAAAATGTGCCAAAAAGAAGTGAATTGGCTTTTTTGAAGTTTAGGGAGTAAAGAGTATAAAGATAGGAAAATTTGCATAATGATTTATAGTGGTTCAACTCCCTCGAATCTACATCCACTACTTTAAATCCTCACTTATGATTTTCCAACAAATCCCTTAATTTGTACTTTATTTTTCAAGGGTAAAGAGATAACCATTACAAACTCCATAGTTTTTTCACTTGGCTAAACCAGAACCAAAACCCTTTTACAAATTATAAGAGATGTAAACAAGAAAACGATTACAGGGTAAGTTTTTACAAAGTTTAATCTCACTAAAACACTAATATTTACAAGAGAAAGAAAAATAAAGAATGGAAATCTTTTCTTGTAACAACCTGAATATTTACAAAATACTATTTAATTGAAATTGGAGGTTAATTGTGAAAATTGGTAAATTGTTAGTGACTAAATCAAAATTTATGAGAGTTTATAGGCTATTTTAGAAGTGAAGGAAATCCAAGGACCAAGCCTTGAATTTACCCTAAAACTATCGGCAGCTTTGATTATAAGCGTGCATTTGGTTCTGATTTTCAGAACCAAAATGCTCCCAATTTTCCTTTCCCATACGCAGTTTCCAACTCTGATTCCGACGCCGTCCAAATTCCGATCATCGTTTTAAAACCACCGTTGTGATCAACATCGAGCGTGGAACAAATCCTTCAATTTAATTGAAGCGAAATGCTGGAAAACGTCGGGAATTTACAGTCAAAGTCTCGACGTTTTTGTTAGCTCTATCGCTGGGAAAATCTTAAATTCACCGCCGATCGTTGCTCCGTTTATGACACCTCCTGCACCATCGTGTTCCTTGTGTCGTTTCGAGTCCGCCGGTGTCAACCTTGTTCACCGTCGACGATGACGCGTGAGGAGGTAGAGCAGTCAAAGATTCAGCGAGTTGAAATCGAGCTCTCCGCCGTTCAAAAATTTGAACCGATCTTTGTAAGTATCTCGAAATCGCTTAAAATAATTTTTAGAAATTTTTCCAGAATTTTTAGACCCCCGGAGGAAGCCGCACATGCCGCCGCATGGAGAGTGGAGGGCTGGAAACCAGTTTGACCGGTCTGACTCAACCCGACTGACTCGACCCGACCGTTGACCCGACCCGACCCGACCGTTGACTGTTGACAGTTGACCGTTGACTTCCTTTGACCAAAACTTAAAATGGCTTTGACCGACCCTTAAACGACCGTAAATCTTTTTTGAGTATACCTATTCTGATAGTTTTTGACGTCCCGAATCCGTTTCTGAAGTCCGTTTGGTCAAATTCGAACCCGAAGGCCTCCTAATTGACGGTCAAAGTGGTTGACTTTGACTTTGACCAAGAATCTAAATTTTTGAAAATTCATACTTTATGTTTTTCGACGTCCTGATCCGATTCCGCAATCCGTTTGGCCAAATTCAGACTCGAAATACCCCAAAATGATAGTCAAACCCGAAAAATGCTTATATACTTAAGAATTTTAGCTTTGAACAATTAAGTAAGATTTGAGGTTGATTAATTATTATTGTTTGAAGGTACAAGAGACTCTCCGGATCGTTCGACAGCTCGACCCAGCTCTTCTAGATCAGTTAAACCACGTATACCAATATTCACCCGTTCGAAAACTGTAACAGAGCATGGTGAAACTAGCAATCAGTAGATCTACTATCTGAACCCATTATCGAGGTGTGTTCCTGTTTACTACATAATGGTTTTATATGTTTTGAAATATGGTACATTGAAATCTATGAATTATTATTGTTGGTACACCGATTTATTGTTGATGATTTATGGACTTTGATGACTGGTATATGGATATTGATTTTGGGATTGATTGAACTATAATTGTATAGCTCTGATCAAGCTAATAAACGGGCCTAATGTGACTCTTGAGGGCACCAAAATGTTTCATTAGGTCGGCTTTCCTTTGCTGTGTGCTTAGGGTAAGCTATATGGACTTATTGACTTGGGCTTAAGGATACAAGCTTCATAGCCTATCTTTAAGTAGGCTTTCTTTTTG
The DNA here is from genome assembly GCF_006381635.1 of Hibiscus syriacus. Lineage (NCBI taxonomy): Eukaryota > Viridiplantae > Streptophyta > Magnoliopsida > Malvales > Malvaceae > Hibiscus > Hibiscus syriacus. Next base: position 5,513,159 of record NW_024062800.1, on the reverse strand, counting down.
CTATGTGCATAAAGTAAGCTATATGAAAAATAATTTTGGGAACTACTGATGGTGTACCAGAAAAGGGTTTAAACTATGATTTTCAAAAGTTAAACTCTTTTACGAATTTGTGAGATTTACTGGACTATGATTTGTTTAATGTACCTATTGTGATTTTATGGTAATGTTGGGACACACTGAGCCTAGCTCACCTTTCGAAAATGTTTTTCCCCTTTCAGATACTGTTGGTTAGATACTTCGGTTTGAGCACTTGGAGGATCAACATATCTCTTGAAGTATATATGATTATAATATTTTAAACTTGCAAGTTGACTTTATTCTGGTGACATGGACTTATTTTAAAGTATTGGATTTTATAATGATGATACTTTTGCTATTACTATTCAGTTTATCGTGGTTTTGATTTTTAAGATATGTTTTAAATTAATTTATTACTGATTGGTTTTATATTTAAGAGTTGAGTTTTAAATAGTATAATTTATTATAATTTCATGTCATGAATAATGTGGTTTTACATTGATTGGATAACGGTTTTGGAAAATGTCTTTGTGATCCACTAGACTTAGTCGAAATGCATAGGCAGGGTCTAGGGGGTTACATTTATTGGTATCAGAGCTTTTGGTTTTTAACCCTCAGACCGTGTATGAGTCCATATTGAAAATACGGTTTTGAAATATTTTACAAAACAAGTTACAAAGGCCATGTCATAAAATTATTAAGATTTTTAAATTGTGTTCGAGACTCCAAGTGCTTATCTAACCCTAAGTTTTATCTTCTGTAGTAAACTTGAGATCCATCAAAATGAGTGCTAGACGTGGTCGTCGAACTAGCCGTGGACGAGGTCGAGTGGCTAGATTTGCAGATCCGATTGATGAGATACGGGTAGATCCCCCACCTCCGATAGGTGATCCTGCTCCTACGACCCCAACGAATCTGCCTCCTGCCGCTGGTATTGACATTACTACACCGATCATAGGAGCGACCGATATTGAGTCAGAGTCTACCAGAGTTACTTTGGATGAGAATTTTGGTAGACAATTTCTGCAGTTGATACAGGGACCATTCAGAGCTACTGGTGTTGTATCAGAGGTTCCTATTTCGCAGACTTTGATTGCCAATGGAGTTAGAACTTTTGGGGGACAGATTGATGGAACTCCTACTGAAGCTGATGATTGGCTCCAGGATATAGAGAGACGCATGGATCAGTTGGGTTTAGACTCAACTAAGAGATATCAGGGTGTTGTGGCGATGTTAGATGGCAATGTCTACACTTGGTGGGAGTCAGTGACCAGTAGTGTTCCTACCGATCGTTTGACCTGGAATTTCTTTAAGGATCGCTTTCGGAGTCATTTTTTGGGAGAGCGCTACTTAGCTCAGAGATGTCAGCAGTTTCAAGACATGGTTCAGGGAGACATGACTGTTTCTGAGTACGAGATCGAGTTCTTGAAGTTGCTGAAGTATGGATTCAGTATGGTACCTACTGAGAGAGATCAATGTCGTAAATTTGTCCTTGGACTCAGATACGAGCTGCGTAGCAAGTTATAACCCATCAGGATGAGATATTTGATGTGCTGGTGGGCATAGCCAAAGATGCTGAAGAGGTGGAGGTTTTAGCTTCTGGTAGAGAGCGTGTTAAAAAGGAACGATCGAAGAAATTTTTTAGGCCCGATGGAGTCATCAGCACAGTCCGGGAAAAGGACTCGTACTTCAGTTCCTCAGAGAAGCAATACACGTTTCAGGCCTGCAGCATCCTCACCGTTAGTTGGCAGTCGAGGTGGTTCCTCGTCGTATTATTATGGGTTCCTCTGTGAGTTTTGTGGTAAACAACACACAGGAGAGTGTCGTAAGAAGATGAGTTTTTGCTATCAGTGTGGATCTAGTGGTCATTTTCGGAGGGATTGTCCTCAGCTAGCTTCGTTTGAGCAGACCGCTACTCAGACTCATGTACGTTCTCAGACTACAGTACAGACTCCAATTAGAGATCGTAGCCAAGTAAAGGCTCGTGGTTCAGCGTCCAGGACTGACAGTAGAGCCCGACCTCAGCAAAATAGAGGGCCAACAGTTTCTGAGGCTAGACAACCAGTTTTGGTTTATGCCACTAGACGTCGGGATGACAGAGATGAGCCTGAGGTTATAGCAGGTACATTTACTATTTATTCTATCCCATACTTTGCATTACTGGACAATGGCTCCACTCACTCCTATGTATCGAGCTCGGTATCTCGAAACCTTCAGATTCCGATCGAGAACACTGAAAATACTATTACAGTTACGAGTCCAGTAGGACAAGTGGTATTAGTGAATAAAGTATTTCGGCGTTGACCTCTCGAGGTTCAGGGAGAAATGTTTCTCGCTGATCTTATGAAACTTCCTTTAGAGGATTTCGATCTAATTCTTGGGATGGATTGGTTGAATAAACACAAGGTAAATCTGGATTGCGAATACAAGAGGGCTACTCTAAAGACTTCAGATGGTCGGACCGTGGTGTTAATTGGTGAACAGCGTGGCTATCTCTCCAATATAGTTTCAGCTATGGGAATTGATCGTGTGATCCGGAAGGGGTATGAGACTTTCATTGATTGTATTTTGAACACTAAAGGTTCATTATCCATGATCGAAGAGATCCGTATAGTTAGCGAGTTTCCTGATGTCTTTCCAGAGGAGTTGCCTGGTTTACCTCCTGATAGAGAGGTAGAGTTCGAGATAGAGACTTATCCGGGATCTGCACCTATTTCTATGGCACCTTATCGCATGGCTCCAAAAGAACTTAAGGAGTTGAAGGTCCAATTGCAAGAATTATTCGATCGAGGATTTATTCGGCATAGTACTTCACCATGGGGAGCTCCAGTTCTGTTCGTGAAAAAGAAGGATGGGTCACTAAGATTATGTATTGACTATCGGAAGTTGAATCAGATGACGGTCAAGAATAAATATCCACTACCCAGGATTGATGACTTATTTGATCAGTTACGAGGAGCTACTGTATTCTCTAAGATTGATCTTCGTTCGGGTTATTATCAATTGAAAGTTAAAGGATCTGATGTTGCCAAGACAGCCATTCGCACTAGATATGGTCATTATGAATTCTTAATGATGCCTTTTGGTTTGATGAATGCTCCTGCAACTTTCATGGATTTGATGAATCGGGTGTTCCGACCATATTTGGATCAATTTGTGGTGGTCTTTATTGATGATATTCTAATCTATTCTCGTACTGAGGTAGAGCATGACGAGTATTTGAAAATTGTTCTGCGGACTTTGAGAGAGCATCGTTTATATGCCAAACTAAGCAAGTGTGAATTTTGGCTTCAAGAAGTTTCGTTTCTGGGGCATATTATTTCTGCGCGAGGTATTCAGGTCAATCCAAGCAAGATCGAGGCTATTGTGAATTGGAAACGACCCAAGAATATCTCTGAAATTCGCAGTTTCTTGGGCTTGGCTGGTTATTATCGATGTTTTGTTGAGGGCTTCTCGATCATTGCTTCTCCTTTGACAAAGTTGTTAAGGAAGAATGTGCCGTTTGACTGGGGTGAGGCACAACAGAAGAGCTTTGAGAAATTAAAGGCAGTATTGACTCAAGCACCAGTGTTGATTCAACCAAAGTCCGTGAAGGATTTTACAGTGTATAGTGATGCGTCACACTCAAGACTCGACTGTGTTCTAATGCAAGAAGGTAAAGTGGTGGCTTATGCATCCCGTCAGCTGCGACCGCATGAGTGTAATTATCCTACTCATGATTTGGAGTTAGCAGCATTGATTTTTGCCTTGAAGATTTGGAGACACTATCTTTATGGAGAGAAGTGTTACATTTTCACGGATCATAAGAGTTTAAAGTATCTTCTGACCCAGAAGGAGCTTAATTTGAGACAGCGATGCTGGCTAGAGCTTCTAAAGGATTATGATTGCGTGATTGATTATCACCCTGGTAAAGCTAATATTGTAGCAGATGCTTTGAGTCGAAAGACGATGACAGAGTTGAGATCTTTAATGGCCAGGATGAATTTATATGACGATGGCACTCTGTTAGCAGAATTACAAGTTAAGTCGACCTTGGTTGATGAGATCAAAGCTAAGCAGCCCCTTGATAGCTCCTTACTTTCCATCTTTGAGCTAGTAGAGCAAGGGACAAGCTAAGATTACGCCCTTGATCAGGATGAAGTTTTATGCTTCAAAGGTCGGTATTGTGTGCCGGATGATGTTGAGTTGAGGTAGACTATCCTCACGAGGCTCATAGTAGTCCATATGCTATGCACCCCGGTGGAGATAAGATGTATCGAAATTTGAGAGAGAGGTATCATTGGGTCGGCATGAAGAAGGACATCTCGAATTTTGTGGCGAGGTGTTTGACTTGTCAGCAAGTTAAGGCGGAACATCAACATCCATCAGGTTTGTTACAACCTATCAAGATTCCTGAATGGAAATGGGAGCGTATTACTATGGATTTTGTTACTGGTTTACCTATGACTCCTTCGAAAAAGGACTCAATTTGGGTGATTGTTGACAGACTTACAAAGTCAGCTCACTTCATTCCTGTACGGATAAATTATACGTTAGACAAGTTGGCGAGGTTGTATATTTTAGAGATTGTTAGATTGCATGGTGTTCCGTTATCTATCATTTCAGATCGTGATCCGAGATTTACTTCGAGATTTTAGAAGGCACTACATACGGCTTTGGGTACGAGATTGGATTATAGTACCTCCTTCCACCCACAAAATGATGGTCAATCTGAGAGAGTAATTCAGATTCTGGAGGATATGTTACGGGGTTGTGTAATCGATTTTCATGGTAGCGGGGAGAACTTTTTGCCTTTGGCTGAATTCGCTTATAATAACAGTTACCAGACCAGCATTCGTATGGCACCCTATGAAGCACTCTATGGGCGTAGGTGTCGTACCCCGATTTGTTGGACTGAGTTGCGTGATAGGAAGACTTTGGGACCTGAGTTAGTGCGGGAGACAGAGGACACAGTCAGATTGATCCGTGACCGTCTGAAAGAGGCATTTGATAGGTAGAAATCTTTTGCAGATCAGAGAAGGAAAGATATACAGTTTGAGGTTGGAGATCAGGTCTTTTTAAAAGTTTCACCTTGGAAGAAAGCATTGAGATTTGGACGTAAGGGTAAACTGAGTCCGCGATTTATTGGGCCGTATCGTATTTTGAAGAAAGTTGGACCTGTTGCTTATCAGCTCGAGTTGCCTTCCCATCTTAGTCGTATTCATGATGTTTTTTCATGTGTCTATGTTAAGGCGATACCGTCCAGATCCAAGTCACATCATTTAGATTGAGGAAGTAGAGCTGAGACCTGATTTATCATATGAGGAGGAGCCCATTCAAATCTTAGAAAGAAATGAGCGAGTTCTTCGAAATAGGCGTATTCCAATGGTCAAAGTTCAATGGAGTAACCGAGGCCTCTCAGAAGCTACTTGGGAGACATTGGAGTCAATGGAGGCTCAGTTTCCTCAACTGTTCTCATAAGGTAAATTTCGAGGACGAAATTTCTTGTAGAGGGGAAGAATTGTAACAACCCGAATATTTACAAAATAATATTTAATTGAAATTGGAGGTTAATTGTGAAAATTGGTAAATTGTTGGTGACTAAATAAAAATTTATGAGAGTTTATAGGCTATTTTAGAAGTGAAGGAAATCCAAGGACCAAGCCTTGAATTTACCCTAAAACTGTCGGCAGCTTTGATTATAAGCGTGCATTTGGTTCTGATTTTCAGAACCAAAATGCTCCCAATTTTCCTTTCCCATACGCAGTTTCCAACTCCGATTCCGACGCCGTCCAAATTCCGATCATCATTTTAAAACCACCGTTGTGTTCATCATCGAGCGTGGAATAAATCCTTCAATTTAATTGAAGCGAAACACTGCCAAACGTCGGGAATTTAAAGTCAAAGTCTCGACGTTTTTGTTAGCTCTATCGCCGGGAAAATCTTAAATTCACCGCCGATCGTTGCTCCGTTTATGACACCTCCTGCACCATCGAGTTCCTTGTGTCGTTTCGAGTCCGTCGGTGTCAACCTTGTTTACCGTCGACGGCGGCGCGTGAGGAGATGGAGCAGTCAAAGATTCGGCCGAGTTGAAATCGACCTCTCCGCTGTTCAAAAATTTGAACTGATCTTTGTAAGTATCTTGAAATCGCTTAAAATAATTTTTAGAAATTTTTCCGGAATTTTTAGACCCCCGGAGGAGGCCTCACGCGCCGCCGCAGGGAGAGTGGAGGGCTGGAATCCGGTTTGACCGGTTTTCAACCGGTTCTGATCGGTTTTCAACTGGTTCTGATTGGTTTGGACCGGTTTCGAACCGGTTTGACCGGTCTGAACCGATTTGACCGGTCTGACCCGACCCGACTGACCTGACCCGACCGTTAACCCGACTCGACCCGACCGTTGACCATTGACTTCCTTTGACCAAAACTTAAAATGGATTTGATCGACCCTTAAACGACCGTAAATCTTTTCCAAGTATACATATTCTGATAGTTTTCGACGTCCCAAATCCGTTTCTGAAGTCCGTTTTGTCAAATTCGAACCCGAAGGCCTTCAAATCCGTTTCCAAGTATACATATTCTGATAGCCTATCCTTAAGTCGTATTTCTTTTTGCTATGTGCATAAAGTAAGCAATATGGAAAATAATTTTGGGAACTACTGATGGTGTACCAGAAAAGGGTTTAAACTATGCTTTTCAAAAGTTAAACTCTTTTACGAATTTGTGAGATTTACTGGACTATGATTTGTTTAATGTACCTATTGTGATTTTATGGTAATGTTGGGACACACTGAGCCTAGCTCACCTTTCGAAAATGTTTTTTCCCTTTTAGATACTGTTGGTTAGATACTTCGGTTCGAGCACTTGGAGGATCAACATATCTCTTGAAGTATATCTGATTGTAATATTTTAAACTTGCAAGTTGACTTTATTCTGGTGACATGGACTTATTTTAAAGTATTGGATTTTATAATGATGATACTTTTGCTATTACTATTCAGTTTATCGTGGTTTTGATTTTTAAGATATGTTTTAAATTAATTTATTACGGATTGGTTTTATATTTAAGAGTTGAGTTTTAAATAGTATAATTTATTATAATTTCATGTCATGAATAATGTGGTTTTACATTGATTGGATAACGGTTTTGGAAAATGTCTTTGTGATCCACTAGACTTAGTCGAAACGTATAGGCATGGTCTAGGGGGGTTACATTTCTCTTGTGTTTGATTGCTTGGATAGGTGTTAGTATATTTCTTCAAGTGTCTTGAACTTGTTTTTATATGTTGGAATGAGTTACTAGCCGTTTCTATCTGTTTGGAAAGGTTTGGGGCCATTAAAAGACTTTCTACACACAAATTTTCAAAACTTGAGGAAACTTTTGAAACACTTCGAAAGAGTCGTTGGAAAAAATGACTTTTGGACTCAAACTTCGAAATTTTAATGAAACTTTTCGGGAAACTGTCTTGGAAAAATTTGAAACTCTTGTAGAAGTTTGGAAACTTTTGGTAAAAATAGGCCTTTTAAGGTTTAAAATGGACTTTAAATAATTTTGATGAAAACATTGAATAGATTCAATTTAGTCCAACAATAATTTTGCCATTTTTTTGTTATATCAAAATATTAGTTCTACAATCTTTCTCTTTTTGATATAATAAACCATTGAAAAATAGTTTTTGGTAAAAGCTCCCCCTTATCAAAACATTTAATGAAAAAGAGAAATTTTTATAAAATTTAAAGCTCCACCTTTTTCATTATTGAAATTGAATTTTTCAAACCTATACTTTTTCCCCTGTTTATTATATAAAAAATAATTAAAATTTTAGGTTCAAAAATAACAATGGAGAGTAAGTAGAGAATCTTATCATTAAAATCATTTGAAAAATCAAAAACTCCCCCTAAACAAGTGCATTCCAAAAAAATAGACTTCAAAAACATAACACATAAAAGACATTGAATTTCAACAAAGATAAACAAGCAAGTTAGTAGCACCAGAAATTCAATATATCCAAGTCTAATAGGCTTTATGCAATACTAATTGTTATATTTAAGTGCATGTGCATAAAGCTATCAAAAAATGTTATGCATTTAACAAAGTTGATATCAATTGTTAGGGAGATACCATTTGCAATTAAAATCATATGCATAAGCCTTTAAGTTAAAGGTCAAAAATAAAATTTGTAAAACAAAGCATTAAAACCAAATTTTAACCAAAAATCATTATGGTGAACTAAACATTATGAAAAATCATTAAAACTTTCAAATGTCCATCAAAATACACTTTTAAACATACATGAGATGAAAAACAATACATAATCATTTAAGATCAACACTCATGCATGCTTAAAACATATAGGCAACCAATTATACAAAAATTAATAATATTAAGATTATCCATTCATTTTCAAGTGTGGCAAGAGCATCTCAATTTCTTCACTTTGTCAACATTTCTCTCGCACACCTACAAGATATATTTATTTGGAGTTTGGTATCCAAATTGCTTTGGATCCTTGAACATTAGTTTCAATTCCCCTTGCTCCTTTTGGAACCCATACTTGTTTAATTTTAAAACATTTGCCTTTCTTTAAGGGACACGAATGTTCCAAATGACCATGATAATGACGATATGAACATTTTTTTCATTTTGAAATTAGATGAATTATTTAAAATGATTTCATTTTCTTTTGTTAAGCGTTAAAGCTTAACATTTAAATCAAAGCATTATTTTTTAAAATTTTCACATCATACTTTTGAAAGTTCTAAATCATATTTTAAATTTTCATTTTGATATTTAAATTCCATTTTTGTTTTCAAAAGAAAATCATTTTCAACTTTTGAAAGTTCTAAATCATTTTTTAAATTTCATTTTGTTTTTTAAAGCCTATTTTTTCTTTCAAAAGAAAATCATTTTCAACTTTAAATTTTGGAATCATTTTCTTGTATTTGGAGTTCACAATCTTAGACACCAAACATAATTCATCATATGCATAATATAACTCAATAAAAGAATATGAATTGAATTCATTAGAGTTAGTAGATACCTTGGGCTCTTCAAGAGCCATTAAGCACACCACCTTTGTTGGTTCTTTTTTCTTGTTTCTATGGATCTCTTAGAGCTTATTCCAAAGGTCCTTGGCATTCGAACAAGAATAAACTCCTTCATAGACATTGAGACCATATGCACAAAACAACAAGTGTATGGCCTTAGCATTTTGTTGAGCTTTGTTTCATTCTTGGGCACTCTACTCATTCGTCTTCATTTTTGGAGAAGAGTAGTTGTTCTCGATCATCTTCCATGCATAAATATCATTTGATTGGATGAATAGCTTCATTAATTTCTTCCAATTATGATATTTGGCTCCATTAAGTATGTAGGCTTATTGATCGGTTGGGAGTATTTCTTGTAGAACGAGCCAGAGGTGTAAGTCGTCTTCTTGGTTGCTTCAAAAATGGAAAGAGCTTCTTCAAGGATTATCTTAAGGTTTTTAGACTTTCTAATGAGTCAAGCTCTGACACCAATTGTTGAGCTCGATGAAGCTTGTTTGATCAACCGAAAATATTCCAAGAGGGAGTGAATTTGATTTTTGAAGTTTAGAGATCAAGGAGTATAAAGATAGGAAAATGTACACAATGGTTTAATGTGGTTCAACTCCCTCAATGAAGTCTACATCCACTACGTAAGCACCTCAGTTAGGATTTTCAACAAATCCCCTAATTTGTTCTTTCTTTTTCAAAGATAAAGATATACCCTTTAAAAACTCCATAGTTTTCACTTGGCTAAACCATAGCCAAAACCCCTTTACAAATGATAAGAGATGTAAATAAGAAACTCTTACAAGGTAGGTGTTTACAAAGTTTAAGCTCACTAAAACACTAATATTTATAATAGAAAGAGAAATAAAGAATGGCAAGCTTTTTTCTTGTGTTTGATTGCTTGGATAGGTGTTAGTATACTTTTTCAAGTGTCTTGAACATGTTTTTATATGTTGGAATGAATTACTAGTCATTTCTAGTCGTTTGGAGCCATTGAAAGACTTTCTGCACACAAAGTTTCTAAACTTTGGGAAAGTTTTGAAACGCTTTGAAAGAGTCGTTGGAAAAAAATGACTGTTGGACCCAAAGTATTGAAACTTTAATGAAAGTTTCGAAACTATTGGAAAGTATCAAAACTTTTAGGGAAACTACCTTTGAAAGTTTCGAAACTTTTGGTCAAAAAAGACATTTTCAGGTTTTGATTGGAGTTTGAATTATTTTGATAAAAACTTTGAATAAATTCAATTTAGTCCAAAACATTTATATCAAAATAATAGTTCTACAATCTCTCCCTTTTTATGTAACAAAACCTTTGAGAAATAGTTTTTAGCAAAAGCTCCCACTTATCAAAACATTTAATGAAAAAGAGAAATATTTTATGAAATATTAAAGCTTCCCTTTTTTCATTCTGGAAATTAATTTTTTTTAAACCTATACTTCCCCCCTTTCGGTTATATCAAAAATAACATTGTAGAGTAAGTAGAGAATCTTAGCACTAGAATTATTTGAGAAATCAAAAGCTTTGCCTCAACAATTGCATTCCAAACAAAAATTAACTTTATAATCTTTACACTTAAAAGAGATTGAATTTCAACAAATATGAACAAACAAGTTAGTAGCACAAGAAATTCAATATATCCAAGTCTAATAGACTTTATGCAATACCAATTGTTATATTTAACTGCATGTGCATAAAGCTATCAAAATATGTTATGCATTTAACAAAATTGATATCAATTGTTAGAGATACCATTTGCAATTAAAATCATATGCATAAGCCTTTACGTTAAAGGTCAAAAATCAAAATTTGTAAAACAAAACATTAAAACAAAATTTTAACCAAAATCATTATGGTGAACTAAACATTATGAAAAATCATTATAACTTTAAAATGTCCATCAAAATACACTTTTAAACATACATGAGATGAAAAACAATACATAATCATTTAAGATCAACACTCATGCATGCTTAAAACATATAGGCAACCAATTATACAAAAAATAATAATATTAAGATTATCCATTCATTTTCAAGTGTGGCAAGAGAATCTCAATTTATTCACTTTGTCACCATAGCTCTCACACACCTACAAGATACATTTATTTGGATTTTGGTATCCAAATTGCTTTGGATCCTTGAACACTAGTTTCAATTCCCCTTGCTCCTTTTGGAACCTATACTTGTTTAATTTTAAAACATTTTCCTTTCTTTAAGGGACAAGAATGTTCCAAATGACCATGATAATGACGATATGAGCATTTTTTTCATTTTGAAATTAGATGAATTATTTAAAATGATTTCATTTTCTTTTGTTAAGCGTTCAAGCTTAACATTTAAATCAAAGCATTCTTTTTAAAAATTTTCACATCTTACTTTTGAAAGTTCTAAATCATATTTTAAAATTTCATTTTAATTTTTAAAGTCCATTTTTGCTTTCGAAATAAAATCATTTTCAACTTTTGAATGTTCTAAATCATTTTTTAAAATTTCATTTTGTTTTTTAAAGCCCATTTTTTCTTTCAAAAGAAAATCATTTTCAACTTTAAATTTTGGAATCATTTTCTTGTATTTGGAGTTCACGATCTTAGACTCCAAACATAATTCATCATATGCATAATGTAACTCAATAAAAGAATATGAATCGAATTCATTAGAGTTAGTAGATACCTTGGGCTCTTCAAGAGCCATTAAGCACACCACCTTTGTCGGTTCTTCTTTCTTATTTTCATAGATCTCTTCGAGCTTATTCCAAAGGTCATTGGCATACAAACTAGAATAAACTCCTTCATAGACATTGAGACCATATGCACAAAACAACATGTGTATGGCCTTAGCATTTTGTTGAGCTTTGTTTCATTCTTGGGCACTCTACTCATTCATCTTCTTTTTTGGAGAAGAGTAGTCGTTCTCTATCATCTCCTATGTATGAAGATCATTTGATTGGATGAATAGCTTCATTAATTTCTTCCAATTATGATATTTGGCTTCATTGAAGTATGTAGGCCTGTCGATCGGTTGGGAGTCTTTCTTGTAGAACGTGCCAGAGGTAGAAGTCGTCTTCTCGGTTGCTTCAAAAATGGATAGAGCTTCTTCAAGGATCATCTCAAGGTTGTTAGACCTTCTAATGAGTCAAGCTCTGAAACTAATTATTGATCTAGATGAAGCTCGTTTGATCAACCGAAAATATTCCAAGAGGGGGTGAATTTGATTTTTGAAGTTTAGAGATTAAGGAGTATAAAGATAGGAAAATGTACACAATGGTTTAATGTGGTTCAACTCCCTCAATGAAGTCTACATCCACTACGTAAGCTCCTCACTTATAATTTTTCAAAAAATCCCCTAATTTGTTCTTTCTTTTTCAAGGATAAAGATATACCCTTTAAAAACTCCATAGTTTTCACTAGGCTAAACCATAACCAAAACCCCTTTACAAATGATAAGAAATGTAAATAAGAAACTCTTACAAGGTAGGTGTTTACAAAGTTTAAGCTCACTAAAACACTAATATTTATAATAGAAAGAGAAATAAAGAATGGCAAGCTTTTTTCTTGTATTTGATTGCTTGGATAGCTGTTAGTATACTTTTTCAAGTGTCTTGAACTTGTTTTTATATGTTGGAATGAATTACTAGTCATTTCTAGCCGTTTGGAGCAATTGAAAGACTTTTTTCACACAAAGTTTCTAAACTTTTGGAAAGTTTCGAAACGCTTCGAAAGAGCCGTTGGAAAAAAATGATTGTTGGACCCAAAGTATTGAAACTTTAATGAAAGTTTCAAAACTATTGGAAAGTATCAAAACTTTTAGGGAAACTACCTTCGAAAGTTTTGAAACTTTTGGTCAAAAAAGACATTTTAAGGTTTTGATTGGACTTTTGAATTATTTTGATGAAAACTTTAAATAAATTCAATTTAGTCCAAAACATTTTGCCCTTATTTTTTATATCAAAATAGTAGTTCTACAATCTCTCCCTTTTTATGTAACAAAACCTTTGAGAAATAGTTTTTAGCAAAAGCTCCCCTTTATCAAAACATTTAATGAAAAAGAGAAATATTTTATGAAATATTAAAGCTCCCCTTTTTTCATTTTGGAAATTGATTTTTTCAAACCTATACTTCTCCCCCTTTTTGTTATATCAAAAATAACATTGTAGAGTAAGTAGAGAATCTTAGCACTAGAATCATTTGAAAAATCAAAAGCTCTGCCTCAACAATTGCATTCCAAACAAAAATTAACTTTATAATCTTTACACTTAAAAGAGATTGAATTTCAACAAATATGAACAAACAAGTTAGTAGCACAAGAAATTCAATATATCCAAGTCTAATAGACTTTATGCAATACCAATTGTTATATTTAACTACATGTGCATAAAGCTATCAAAATATGTTATGCATTTAACAAAATTGATATCAATTGTTAGAGATACCATTTGCAATTAAAATCAAATGCATCAAGATCATCAGACTGGATGAATAACTTCATTAATTTCTTCCAATGACAGTAGTTGGTGTCATTGAAGTATGGAGGCTTGTTGACTGGTTGAGAGTCTTCCATATAGAACGAGCCAGAGGTGGAAGCCATCTTCTCGGTTATTTCAGAAATAGATTTAGTTTCTTCAAGGATTGTCTCAATGTTTTTAGACCTTCTAATGAGTCAAGCTTCGATACCAATTGTTGGTCTCGATGAAGCTCGTTTGATTAACCGAAAATGTGCCAAAAGAAAGTGAATTGCCTTTTTTGAAGTTTAGGGAGTAAAGAGTATAAAGATAGGAAAATTTGCATAATGATTTATAGTGGTTCAACTCCCTCGAATCTACATCCACTACTTAAAATCCTCACTTATGATTTTCCAACACATCCCTTAATTTGTACTTTATTTTTCAAGGGTAAAAAGATAACCATTACAAACTCCATAGTTTTTTCACTTGGCCAAACCAGAACCAAAACCCCTTTACAAATAATAAGAGATGTAAATAAGAAAACCCTTACAGGGTAGGTGTTTACAAAGTTTAATCTCACTAAAACACTAATATTTACAAGAGAAAGAGAAATAAAGAATGGAAATCTTTTCTCTTATGTTTGATTGCTTGGATAGGTGTTAGTATATTTCTTCAAGTTTCTTGAACTTGTTTTTATATGTTGGAATGAGTTACTAGCCGTTTCTATCTGTTTGGAAAGGTTTGGGGCCATTAAAAGACTTTCTACACACAAATTTTCAAAACTTGGGGAAACTTTTGAAACTCTTCGGAAGAGACGTTGGAAAAAATGACTGTTGGACTCAAAGTATCAAAATTTTAATGAAAGTTTCGAAACTCTTGAGATAGTTTCGAAACTGTTTCAAAGTATCAAACTTTTCGGGAAACTATCTTGGAAAAATTTGAAACTCTTGTAGAAGTTTGGAAACTTTTGGTAAAAATAGGCCTTTTAAGGTTTAAAATGGACTTTGAATTATTTTGATGAAAATTTTGAATAGTTTCAATTTAGTCCAACAATAATTTTGCCATTTTTTGTTATATCAAAATATTAGTTCTACAATCTTTCTCTTTTTGATATAATAAAACCTTTGAAAAATAGTTTTTGGTAAAAGCTCCCCCTTATCAAAACATTTAATGAAAAAGAGAAATTTTTATAAAATTTAAAGCTCCACCTTTTTCATTATTGAAATTGAATTTTTCAAACCTATACTTTTTCCCCTTTTTATTATATCAAAAATAATTAAAATTTTAGGTTCAAAAATAACAATGGAGAGTAAGTAGAGAATCTTATCATTAAAATCATTTGAAAAATCAAAAGCTCTCCCTAAACAAGTGCATTCCAAAAAAATAGACTTCAAAAACATAACACATAAAAGACATTGAATTTCAACAAAGATAAACAAGCAAGTTAGTATCACAAGAAATTCAATATATCCAAGTCTAATAGACTTTATGCAATACTAATTGTTATATTTAAGTCCATGTGCATAAAGCTATCAAAAAATGTTATGCATTTAACAAAGTTGATATCAATTGTTAGGGAGATACCATTTGCAATTAAAATCATATGCATAAGCCCTTAAGTTAAAGGTCAAAAATCAAAATTTGTAAAACAAAGCATTAAAACCAAATTTTAACCAAAAATCATTATGGTGAACTAAATATTATGAAAAATCATTAAAACTTTAAAATGTCCATCAAAATACACTTTTAAACATACATGAGATGAAAAACAATACATAATCATTTAAGATCAACACTCATGCATGCTTAAAACATATAGGCAACCAATTATACAAAAATTAATAATATTAAGATTATCCATTCATTTTCAAGTGTGGCAAGAGCATCTCAATTTCTTCACTTTGTCAACATTTCTCTCGCACACCTACAAGATACATTTATTTGGAGTTTGGTATCCAAATTACTTTGGATCCTTGAACATTAGTTTCAATGCCCCTTGCTCCTTTTAGAACCCATACTTATTTAATTTTAAAACATTTGCCTTTCTTTAAGGGACAAGAATGTTCCAAATGACCATGATAATGACGATATGAACATTTTTTCATTTTGAAATTAGATGAATTATTTAAAATGATTTCATTTTCTTTTGTTAAGCGTTCAAGCTTAACATTTAAATTAAAGCATTCTTTTTTAAAATTTTCACATCATACTTTTGAAAGTTCTAAATCATATTTTAAAATTTCATTTTTATTTTTAAATTCGATTTTTGTTTTCAAAAGAAAATCAATTTCAACTTTTGAAAGTTCTAAATCATTTTTTAAAATTTCATTTTGTTTTTTAAAGCCCATTTTTTTTTCAAAAGAAAATCATTTTCAACTTTAAATTTTGGAATCATTTTCTTGTATTTGGAGTTCACGATCTTAGACTCCAAACATAATTCATCATATGCATAATGTAACTCAATAAAAGAATATGAATTGAATTCATTAGAGTTAGTAGATACCTTGGGCTCTTCAAGAGCCATTAAGCACACCACCTTTGTCGGTTCTTCTTTCTTGTTTTCATAGATCTCTTCGAGCTTATTCCAAAGGTCATTGGCATAAGAACAAGAATAAACTCCTTCATAGACATTGAGACCATACGCACAAAACAACACGTGTATGGCCTTAGCATTTTGTTGAGCTTTGTTTCATTCTTGGGCACTCTACTCATTCGTCTTCATTTTTGGAGAAGAGTAGTTGTTCTCGATCATCTCCCATGCATCAATATCATTTGATTGGATGAATAGCTTTATTAATTTCTTCCAATTATGATATTTGGCTCCATTAAGTATGTAGGCTTATCGATCGGTTGGGAGTATTTCTTGTAGAACGAGCCAGAGGTGGAAGTCGTCTTCTCGGTTGCTTCGAAAATGGATAGAGCTTCTTCAAATTATCTTAAGGTTGTTAGACTTTCTAATGAGTCAAGCTCTGACACCAATTTTTGAGCTCGATGAAGCTTGTTTGATCAACCGAAAATATTCCAAGAGGGAGTGAATTTGATTTTTAAAGTTTAGAGATCAAGGAGTATAAAGATAGGAAAATGTACACAATGGTTTAATGTGGTTCAACTCCCTCAATGAAGTCTATATCCACTACGTAAGCTCCCCAGTTAGGATTTTTCAACAAATCCCCTAATTTGTTCTTTCTTTTTCAAAGATAAAGATATGCCCTTTAAAAACTCCCTAGTTTTCACTTGGCTAAACCATAACCAAAACCCCTTTACAAATGATAAGAGATGTAAATAAGAAACTCTTACAAGGTATGTGTTTACAAAGTTTAAGCTCACTAAAACACTAATATTTATAATAGAAAGAGAAATAAAGAATGGCAAGCCTTTTTCTTGTGTTTGATTGCTTGGATAGGTATTAGTATACTTTTTCAAGTGTCTTGAACATGTTTTTATATGACGAAATGAATTACTAGTAATTTCTAGCCGTTTGGAGCCATTGAAACACTTTCTGCACACAAAGTTTCTAAACTTTAGGAAAGTTTTGAAACGCTTCGAAAGAGCCGTTGGAAAAAAATGATTGTTGGATCCAAAGTATTGAAACTTTAATGAAAGTTTCGAAACTATTGGAAAGTATCAAAACTTTTAGGGAAACTACCTTTGAAAGTTTTGAAACTTTTGGTCAAAAAAGATATTTTAAGGTTTTGATTAGACTTTGAATTATTTTGATAAAAACTTTGAATAAATTCAATTTAGTCCAAAACATTTATATCAAACTAATAGTTCTACAATCTCTCCCTTTTTTTGTAACAAAACCTTTGAGAAATAGATTTTAGCAAAAGCTCCCACTTATCAAAACATTTAATGAAAAAGAGAAATATTTTATGAAATATTAAAGCTCCCCTTTTTTCATTATGGAAATTGATTTTTTAAGACCTATACTTCCCCCCTTTCTGTTATATCAAAAATAACATTGTAGAGTAAGTAGAGAATCTTAGCACTAGAATCATTTGAGAAATCAAAAGCTCTGCCTCAACAATTGCATTCCAAACAAAAATTAACTTTATAATCTTTACACTTAGAAGAGATTGAATTTCAACAAAGATGAACAAACAAGTTAGTAGCACAAGAAATTCAATATATCCAAGTCTAATAGACTTTATGCAATACCAATTGTTATATTTAACTGCATGTGCATAAAGCTATCAAAATATGTTATGCATTTAACAAAATTGATATCAATTGTTAGGGAGATACCATTTGCAATTAAAATCATATGCATAAGCCTTTAAGTTAAAGGTCAAAAATCAAAATTTGTAAAACAAAACATTAAAACAAAATTTTAACCAAAATCATTATGGTGAACTAAACATTATGAAAAATCATTATAACTTTAAAATGTCCATCAAAATACACTTTTAAACATACATGAGATGAAAAACAATACATAATCATTTAAGATCAACACTCATGCATGCTTAAAACATATAGGCAACCAATTATACAAAAATTAATAATATTAAGATTATCCATTCATTTTCAAGTGTGGCAAGAGAATCGCAATTTATTCACTTTGTCACCATAGCTCTCACACACCTACAAGATACATTTATTTGGATTTTGGTATCCAAATTGCTTTGGATCCTTGAACATTAGTTTCAATGCCCCTTACTCCTTTTGGAACCTATACTTGTTTAATTTTAAAACATTTTCCTTTTTTTAAGGGACAAGAATGTTCCAAATGACCATGATAATAACGATATGAGCATTTTTTTCATTTTGAAATTAGATGAATTATTTAAAATGATTTCATTTTCTTTTGTTAAGCGTTCAAGCTTAACATTTAAATCAAAGCATTTTTTTTTAAATTTTCATATCTTACTTTCGAAAGTTCTAAATCATATTTTTAAATTTCATTTTAATTTTTAAAGTCCATTTTGCTTTCAAAATAAAATCATTTTCAACTTTTGAATGTTCTAAATCATTTTTTAAAATTTCATTTTGTTTTTTAAAGCCCATTTTTTCTTTCAAAATAAAATCATTTTCAACTTTAAATTTTGGAATCATTTTCTTGTATTTGGAGTTCACGATCTTAGACTCCAAACATAATTCATCATATGCATAATGTAACTCAATAAAAGAATATGAATCGAATTCATTAGAGTTAGTAGATACCTTGGGCTCTTTAAGAGCCATTAAGCACACCACCTTTGTCAGTTCTTCTTTCTTGTTTTCATGGATCTCTTCGAGCTTATTCCAAAGGTCCTTGGCATACGAACAAGAATAAACTCCTTCATAGACATTGAGACCATATGCACAAAACAACGCGTGTATGGCCTTAGCATTTTGTTGAGCTTTTTTTCATTCTTGGGCACTCTACTCATTCGTCTTTTTTTGGAGAAGAGTAGTCGTTCTCTATCATCTCCTATGTATGAAGATCATTTGATTGGATGAATAGCTTCATTAATTTCTTCCAATTATGATATTTGGCTTCATTGAAGTATGTAGGCTTGTCGATCGGTTGGGAGTCTTTCTTGTAGAACGTGCCAGAGGTAGAAGACGTCTTCTCGGTTGCTTCAAAAATGGATAGAGCTTCTTCAAGGATCATCTCAAGGTTGTTAGACCTTCTAATGAGTCAAGCTCTGACACCAATTGTTGATATCGATGAAGCTCGTTTGATCAACCGAAAATATTCCAAGAGGGGGTGAATTTGATTTTTGAAGTTTAGAGATTAAGGAGTATAAAGATAGGAAAATGTACACAATGGTTTAATGTGGTTCAACTCCCTCAATGAAGTCTACATCCACTACGTAAGCTCCTCACTTAGAATTTTTCAACAAATCCCCTAATTTGTTCTTTCTTTTTCAAGGATAAAGATATGCCCTTTAAAAACTCCATAGTTTTCACTAGGCTAAACCATAACCAAAACCCCTTTACAAATGATAATAAATATAAATAAGAAACTCTTACAAGGTAGGTGTTTACAAAGTTTAAGCTCACTAAAACACTAATATTTATAATAGAAAGAGAAATAAAGAATGGCAAGCTTTTTTCTTGTATTTGATTGCTTGGATAACTGTTAGTATACTTTTTCAAGTGTCTTGAACTTGTTTTTGTATGTTGGAATGAATTACTAGTCATTTATAGCCGTTTCGAGCCATTGAAAGACTTTTTGCACACAAAGTTTCTAAACTTTGGGAAAGTTTCGAAACGCTTCGAAAGAGCTGTTGGAAAAAAATGATTGTTGGACCCAAAGTATTGAAACTTTAATGAAAGTTTCGAAACTATTGGAAAGAATCAAAACTTTTAGGGAAACTACCTTCTAAAGTTTCGAAACTTTTGGTCAAAAAAGACATTTTAAGGTTTCGATTGGACTTTGAATTATTTTGATGAAAACTTTGAATAAATTCAATTTAGTCCAAAACATTTTGCCCTTATTTTTTATATCAAAATAGTAGTTCTACAATCTCTCCCTTTTTATGTAACAAAACCTTTGAGAAATAGTTTTTAGCAAAAGCTCCCCCTTATAAAAACATTTAATGAAAAAGAGAAATATTTTATGAAATATTAAAGCTCCCCTTTTTTCATTCTGGAAATTGATTTTTTCAAACCTATACTTCTCCCCCTTTTTGTTATATCAAAAATAACATTGTAGAGTAAGTAGATAATCTTAGCACTAGAATCATTTGAAAACTCAAAATCTCTGCCTCAACAATTGCATTCCAAACAAAAATTAACTTTATAATCTTTATACTTAAAAGACATTGAATTTCAACAAAGATAAACAAATAAGTTAGTAGCACAAGAAATTCAATATATCCAAGTCTAATAGACTTTATGCAATACCAATTGTTATATTTAAGTGCATGTGCATAAAGCTATCAAAAAATGTTATGCATTTAACAAAATTGATATCAATTGTTAGGCAGATACCATTTGCAATTAAAATCATATGCATAAGCCCTTAAGTTAAAGGTCAAAAATCAAAATTTGTAAAACAAAGCATTAAAACCAAATTTTAACCAAAAATCATTATGGTGAACTAAACATTATGAAACATCATTAAAACTTTAAAATGTCCATCAAAATACACTTTTAAACATACATGAGATGAAAAACAATACATAATCATTTAAGATCAACACTCATGCATGCTTAAAACATATAGGCAACCAATTATACAAAAATTAATAATATTAAGATTATCCATTCATTTTCAAGTGTGTCAAGAGAATCTCAATTTATTAACTTTGTCAACATTTGTTGGTTCTTCTTTGTTGGTTCTTCTTTCTTGTTTCCATGGATTTCTTAGAGCTTATTCCAAAGCTCATTGGAATTTGAACAAGAAGAAACTCCTTCATAGACATCGGGACCAAATGCACAAAACAACATGTGTATGTTCTTAGCATTTTGTTGATCTAGCACTCCATTTCTTTGTGTTCTTCATTGGAGAAGAGTCGTTGCTATTGATCATGTCCCAGGCATCAAGATCATCAGACTGGATGAATAACTTCATTAATTTCTTCCAATGACAGTAGTTGGCGTCATTGAAGTGTGGAGGCTTGTTGACTGGTTGAGAGTCTTCCATATAGAACGAGCCAGAGGTGGAATCCATCTTCTCGGTTATTTCAGAAATAGATTTAGTTTCTTCAAGGATTGTCTCAATGTTTTTAGACCTTCTAATGAGTCAAGCTTCGATACCAATTATTGGTCTCGATGAAGCTCGTTTGATTAACCGAAAATGTGCCAAAAGGAAGTGAATTGGCTTTTTTGAAGTTTAGGGAGTAAAGAGTATAAAGATAGGAAAATTTGCATAATGATTTATAGTGGTTCAACTCCCTCGAATCTACATCCACTACTTAAAATCCTCACTTATGATTTTCCAACAAATCCCTTAATTTGTACTTTATTTTTCAAGGGTAAAGAGATAACCATTACAAACTCCATAGTTTTTTCACTTGGCTAAACCAGAACCAAAACCCCTTTACAAATATAAACAAGAAAACCCTTACAGGGTAGGTGTTTACAAAGTTTAATCTCACTAAAACACTAATATTTACAAGAGAAAGAGAAATAAAGAATGGAAATCTTTTCGCTTGTGTTTGATTGCTTGGATAGGTGTTAGTATATTTCTTCAAGTGTCTTGAACTTGTTTTTATATGTTGGAATGAGTTACTAGCCGTTTTTATCTGTTTGGAAAGGTTTGGGGCCAATAAAAGACTTTCTACACACAAATTTTCAAAACTTGGGGAAACTTTTGAAACTCTTCGAAAGAGTCGTTGGAAGAAATGACTGTTGGACTCAAAGTATCAAAATTTTAATGAAAGTTTCGAAACTCTTGAGATAGTTTCGAAACTGTTTCAAAGTATCAAACTTTTCGGGAAACTGTCTTGGAAAAATTTGAAACTCTTGTAGAAGTTTGGAAACTTTTGGTAAAAATAGGCCTTTTAAGGTTTAGAATGGAATTTGAATTATTTTGATGAAAACTTTGAATAGATTCAATTTAGTCCAACAATAATTTTGCCATTTTTTGTTATATAAAAATATTAGTTCTACTATCGTTCTCTTTTTGATATAATAAAACCTTTGAAAAATAGTTTTTGGTAAAAGCTCCCCCTTATCAAAACAGTTAATGAAAAAGAGAAATTTTTATAAAATTTAAAGCTCCAACTTTTTCATTATTGAAATTGAATTTTTCAAACCTATACTTTTTCCACTTTTTATTATATCAAAAATAATTAAAATTTTAGGTTCAAAAATAACAATGGAGAGTAAGTAGAGAATCTTATCATTAAAATCATTTGAAAAATCAAAAGCTCCCCCTAAACAAGTGCATTCCTAAAAAATAGACATCAAAAACATAACACATAAAAGACATTGAATTTCAACAAAGATAAACAAGAAAGTTAGTAGCACAAGAAATTCAATATATCCAAGTCTAATAGACTATATGCAATACTAATTGTTATATTTAAGTGCATGTGCATAAAGCTATCAAAAAATGTTATGCATTTAACAAAGTTGATATCAATTGTTAGGGATATACCATTTGCAATTAAAATCATATGCATAAGCCCATAAGTTAAAGGTCAAAAATCAAAATTTGTAAAACAAAGCATTAAAACCAAATTTTAACCAAAAATCGTTATGGTGAACTAAACATTATGAAACATCATTAAAACTTTAAAATGTCCATCAAAATACACTTTTAAACATACATGAGATGAAAAACAATACATAATCATTTAAGATCAACACTCATGCATGCTTAAAACATATAGGCAACCAATTATACAAAAATTAATAATATTAAGATTATCCATTCATTTTCAAGTGTGTCAAGAGAATCTCAATTTATTAACTTTGTCAACATTTGTTGGTTCTTCTTTGTTGGTTCTTCTTTCTTGTTTCCATGGATTTCTTAGAGCTTATTCCAAAGCTCATTGGAATTTGAACAAGAAGAAACTCCTTCATAGACATCGGGACCAAATGCACAAAACAACATGTGTATGTTCTTAGCATTTTGTTGATCTAGCACTCCATTTCTTTGTGTTCTTCATTGGAGAAGAGTCGTTGCTATTGATCATGTCCCAGGCATCAAGATCATCAGACTGGATGAATAACTTCATTAATTTCTTCCAATGACAGTAGTTGGCGTCATTGAAGTGTGGAGGCTTGTTGACTGGTTGAGAGTCTTCCATATAGAACGAGCCAGAGGTGGAATCCATCTTCTCGGTTATTTCAGAAATAGATTTAGTTTCTTCAAGGATTGTCTCAATGTTTTTAGACCTTCTAATGAGTCAAGCTTCGATACCAATTGTTGGTCTCGATGAAGCTCGTTTGATTAACCGAAAATGTGCCAAAAGGAAGTGAATTGGCTTTTTTGAAGTTTAGGGAGTAAAGAGTATAAAGATAGGAAAATTTGCATAATGATTTATAGTGGTTCAACTCCCTCGAATCTACATCCACTACTTAAAATCCTCACTTATGATTTTCCAACAAATCCCTTAATTTGTACTTTATTTTTCAAGGGTAAAGAGATAACCATTACAAACTCCATAGTTTTTTCACTTGGCTAAACCAGAACCAAAACCCCTTTACAAATAATAAGAGATGTAAATAAGAAAACCCTTACAGGGTAGGTGTTTACAAAGTTTAATCTCACTAAAACACTAATATTTACAAGAGAAAGAGAAATAAAGAATGGAAATCTTTTCGCTTGTGTTTGATTGCTTGGATAGGTGTTAGTATATTTCTTCAAGTGTCTTGAACTTGTTTTTATATGTTGGAATGAGTTACTAGCCGTTTTTATCTGTTTGGAAAGGTTTGGGGCCAATAAAAGACTTTCTACACACAAATTTTCAAAACTTGGGGAAACTTTTGAAACTCTTCGAAAGAGTCGTTGGAAGAAATGACTGTTGGACTCAAAGTATCAAAATTTTAATGAAAGTTTCGAAACTCTTGAGATAGTTTCGAAACTGTTTCAAAGTATCAAACTTTTCGGGAAACTGTCTTGGAAAAATTTGAAACTCTTGTAGAAGTTTGGAAACTTTTGGTAAAAATAGGCCTTTTAAGGTTTAGAATGGAATTTGAATTATTTTGATGAAAACTTTGAATAGATTCAATTTAGTCCAACAATAATTTTGCCATTTTTTGTTATATAAAAATATTAGTTCTACTATCGTTCTCTTTTTGATATAATAAAACCTTTGAAAAATAGTTTTTGGTAAAACTCCCCCTTATCAAAACAGTTAATGAAAAAGAGAAATTTTTATAAAATTTAAAGCTCCAACTTTTTCATTATTGAAATTGAATTTTTCAAACCTATACTTTTTCCACTTTTTATTATATCAAAAATAATTAAAATTTTAGGTTCAAAAATAACAATGGAGAGTAAGTAGAGAATCTTATCATTAAAATCATTTGAAAAATCAAAAGCTCCCCCTAAACAAGTGCATTCCTAAAAAATAGACATCAAAAACATAACACATAAAAGACATTGAATTTCAACAAAGATAAACAAGAAAGTTAGTAGCACAAGAAATTCAATATATCCAAGTCTAATAGACTATATGCAATACTAATTGTTATATTTAAGTGCATGTGCATAAAGCTATCAAAAAATGTTATGCATTTAACAAAGTTGATATCAATTGTTAGGGATATACCATTTGCAATTAAAATCATATGCATAAGCCCATAAGTTAAAGGTCAAAAATCAAAATTTGTAAAACAAAGCATTAAAACCAAATTTTAACCAAAAATCATTATGGTGAACTAAACATTATGAAAAATCATTAAAACATTCAAATGTCCATCAAAATACAATTTTAAACATACATGAGATGAAAAACAATACATAATCATTTAAGATCAACACTCATGCATGCTTAAAACATATAGGCAACCAATTATACAAATATTAATAATATTAAGATTATCCATTCATTTTCAAGTGTGGCAAGAGCATCTCAATTTCTTCACTTTGTCAACATTTCTCTCGCACACCTACAAGATACATTTATTTGGAGTTTGGTATCCAAATTGCTTTGGATCCTTGAACATTAGTTTCAATGCCCCTTGCTCCTTTTGGAACCCATACATGTTTAATTTTAAAACATTTGCCTTTCTTTAAGGGACAAGAATGTTCCAAATGACCATGATAATGACGATATGAACATTTTTTTCATTTTGAAATTAGATGAATTATTTAAAATGATTTCATTTTCTTTTGTTAAGCGTTCAAGCTTAACATTTAAATCAAAGCATTCTTTTTTAAAATTTTCACATCATACTTTTGAAAGTTCTAAATCATATTTTAAAATTTCATTTTGATTTTTGAATTCCATTTTTGTTTTCAAAAGAAAATCATTTTCAACTTTTGAAAGTTCTAAATCATTTTTTAAAATTTGATTTTGTTTTTTAAAGCCCATTTTTTCTTTCAAAAGAAAATCATTTTCAACTTTAAATTTTGAAATCATTTTCTTGTATTTGGAGTTCACGATCTTAGACACCAAACATAATTCATCATATGCATAATATAACTCAATAAAAGAATATGAATTGAATTCATTAGAGTTAGTAGATACCTTGGGCTCTTCAAGAGCCATTAAGCACACCACCTTTGTTGGTTCTTCTTTCTTGTTTCTATGGATCTCTTAGAGCTTATTCCAAAGGTCCTTGGCATTCGAACAAGAATAAACTCCTTCATAGACATTGAGACCATATGCACAAAACAACACGTGTATGGCCTTAGCATATTGTTGAGTTTTGTTTCATTCTTGGGCACTTTACTCATTCGTCTTCTTTTTTGGAGAAGAGTAGTCGTTCTCGATCATCTCCTATGCATCAAGATCATTTGATTGGATGAATAGATTCATTAATTTCATCCAATTATGATATTTGGATCCATTAAGTATGTAAGCTTGTCGATCGGTTGAGCGTATTTCTTGTAGAATGAGCCAGAGGTGGAAGTCGTCTTCTCGTTTGCTTCGAAAATGGATAGAGCTTCTTCAAGGATCATCTCAAGGTTGTTATACCTTCTAATGAGTCAAGCTCTGACACGAATTGTTGAGCTCCATGAAGCTTGTTTGATCAACCGAAAATATTCCAAGAGGGGGTGAATTTGATTTTTAAAGTTGAGAGATCAAGGAGTATAAAGATAGGAAAATGTATGTAATTGTTTAATGTGGTTCAACTCCCTCAATGAAGTCTACATCCACTACATAAGCTCCTCACTTAGGATTTTTCAACAAATCCCCTAATTTGTTCTTTCTTTTTCAACGATAAAGATATACCCTTTAAAAACTCCCTAGTTTTCACTTGGCTAAACCATAACCAAAACTCCTTTACAAATGATAAGAGATGTAAATAAGAAACTCTTACAAGGTAGGTGTTTACAAAGTTTAAGCTCACTAAAACACAAATATTTATAATAGAAAGGGAAATAAAGAATGGCAAGCTTTTTTCTTGTGTTTGATTGCTTGGATAGGTGTTAGTATACTTTTTCAAGTGTCTTAAACTTGTTTTTATATGTTGGAATGAATTACTAGTCATTTCTAGCCATTTGGAGTCATTGAAATACTTTATGTACACAAAGTTTCTAAACTTTCGGAAAGTTTTGAAACGCTTCAAAAGAGCCGTTGGAAAAAAATGACTGTTGGATCCAAAGTATTGAAACTTTAATAAAATTTATGAAACTATTGGAAAGTATCGAAACGTTTCGGGAAAGTATAAAAACTTTTCGGGAAAGTATCAAAACTTTTCGAGAAACTATCTTCGAAAGTTTTGAAACTTTTGGTCAAAAAAGAAATTTTAAGGTTTTGATTGGACTTTGAATTATTTTGATGAAAATTTTGAATAAATTCAATTTAGTCAAAAACATTTTGCCCTTATTTTTTATATCAAAATAGTAGTTCTACAATCTATCCCTTTTTTGTAACAAAACCTTTGAAAAATAGTTTTTGGCAAAAGCTCGCCCTTATCAAAATATTTAATGAAAAAGAGATTTATTTTATGAAATATTAAAGCTCCCCCTTTTTCATTCTTGAAATTGATTTTTTCAAACCCATACTTCTCCCCCTTTTTGTTATATCAAAAATAACATTGTAGCGTAAGTAGATAATCTTAGCACTAAAATCATTTGAAAAATCAAAAGCTCTCCCTTAACAATTGCATTCCAAAAAAAAATTTACTTTATAATATTTACACTTAAAAGACATTGAATTTCAACAAAGATGAACAATCAAGTTAGTAGCACAAGAAATTCAATATATACAAGTCTAATAGACTTTATGCAATACCAATTGTTATATTTAAGTGCATGTGCATAAAGCTATCCAAAACTGTTATGCATTTAACAAAATTGATATCAATTGTTAGGGAGATACCATTTGCAATTCAAATCATATGCATAAGCCTTTAAGTTAAAGGGCAAAAATCAAAACTTGTAAAACAAAATTTTAACCAAAATCATTATGGTGAACTAAACATTATGAAATATCATTATAACTTTAAAATGTTCATCAAAATACACTTTTAAACATACATGAGATGAAAAACAATACATAATCAATTAAGATCAACACTCAAGCAAGCTTAAAACATATAGGCAACCAATTATACAAAAATTAATAATATTAAGGTTATCCATTCATTTTCAAGTGTGGCAAGAGCATCTCAATTTCTTCACTTTGTCACCATTGCTCTCACACACCTACAAGAGACATTTATTTGGATTTTGGTATCCAAATTGCTTTGGATCCTTGAACTTTAGTTTCAATGCCCCTTGTTCCTT
Organism: Hibiscus syriacus; assembly: GCF_006381635.1. NCBI lineage: Eukaryota > Viridiplantae > Streptophyta > Magnoliopsida > Malvales > Malvaceae > Hibiscus > Hibiscus syriacus. The sequence goes on along the minus strand of NW_024062800.1, from coordinate 5,485,405 downwards.
TTGGAACCCATACTTGTTTAATTTTAAAACATTTTCCTTTCTTTAAGGGACAAGAATGTTCCAAATGACCATGATAATGACGATATGAGCTTTTTTCATTATGAAATTAGATGAATTATTTAAAATGATTTCATTTTGTTTTCTTAAACATTCAAGCTTAACATTTAAATCAAAGCATTCTTTTTTAAAATTTTCACATTTTACTTTTGAAAGTTCTAAATCTTATTTAAAAATTTCATTTTGATTTTTAAAGTCCATTTTTGCTTTCAAAAGAAAATCATTTTCAACTTTAAATTTTGGAATCATTTTCTTGTATTAGGAGTTCACGGTCTTAGACTCCAAGCATAATTCATCATATGCATCATGTAACTCAATAAAAGAATATGAATCGAATTCATTAGAGTTAGTAGATACCTTGGGCTCTTCAATAGCCATTAAGCACACCACTTTTGTTGGTTCTTCTTTCTTGTTTCAATGGATTTCTTTGAGCTTATTCCAAAGGTTCTTGCCATTCAAATAAGAATAAACTACTTTATAGACATTGAGACCAAATGCACAAAACAACACGTGTATGGCCTTAGTATTTTGTTGAGCATTGTTTCATTCTTGGGCCCTCTACTCATTCGTCTTCGTTTTTAGAGAAGAGTAGTCATTCTCGATCATCTCCCATGCATCAATATAATTTAATTGGATGAATTGATTTATTAATTTCTTGCAGTTATGATATTTGGCTCCATTAAGTATGTAAGCTTGTCGATCAGTTGGGAGTATTTCTTGTAGAATGAGCCAAAGGTGGAAGTCGTCTTCTTTGTTGCTTCAAAAACGGATAGAGTTTCTTCAAGGATCATCTCAAGGTTGTTAGACCTTCTAATGTGTCAAGGTCTAACACCAATTGTTGAGCTCGATGAAGCTCGTTTGATCAACCGAAAATATTCTAAGATGGAGTGAATTTGATTTTTGAAGTTTAGAGATTAAGGAGTATAAAGATAGGAAAATGTACACAATGGTTTAATGTGGTTCAACTCCCTCAATGAAGTCTGCATCCACTACGTAAGCTCCTCACTTAGGATTTTTCAACAAATCCCCTAATTTGTTCTTTCTTTTTCAAGGATAAAGATATACCCTTTAAAAACTCCCTAGATTTCACATGGCTAAACCATAACCAAAACCCCTTTACAAATGATAAGAGATGTAAATAAGAAAACTATTAAAAGGTAGGTGTTTACAAAATTTAAGCTCACTAAAACACTAATATTTATAAGAGAAAGAGAAATAAAGAATGATAAGTTTTTTTCTTGTGTTTGATTGCTTGGATAGGTGTTAGTATACTTTTTCAAGTGTCTTGAACTTTTTTTATATGTTGGAATGAATTACTAGTCATTTCTAGTCGTTTGGAGCCATTGAAAGACTTTCTGCACACAAAGCTTCTAAACTTTGGGAAAGTTTCGAAATGCTTCGAAAGAGCCGTTGGAAAAAAATGATTGTTGGACCCAAAATATTGAAACTTTAATGAAAGTTTCAAAACTATTGGAAAGTATCAAAACTATTAGGGAAACTACCTTCGAAAGTTTCGAAACTTTTGGTCAAAAAAGACATTTTAAGGTTTTGATTGGACTTTGAATTATTTTGATGAAAACTTTGAATAATTTCAATTTAGTCCAAAACATTTTGCCCTTATTTTTTATATCAAAATACTAGTTCTACAGTTTCTCCTTTTTTATGTATCAAAACCTTTGAAAATAGTTTTTAGCAAAAGCTCCCCCTTATCAAAATATTTAATGAAAAAGAGAAATATTTTATGAAATATTAAAGCTCCCCCTTTTTCATTCTTAAAATTGATTTTTTCAAACCCATACTTCTCCCCCTTTTTGTTTTATCAAAAATAACATTGTAGAGTAAGTAGAGATTCTTAGCACTAAAATCATTTGAAAAATCAAAAGCTCTCCCTCAACAATTGCATTCCAAACAAAAATTAACTTTATAATCTTTACACTTAAAAGACATTGAATTTCAACAAAGATGAACAAACAAGTTAGTAGCACAAGAAATTCAATATATCCAAGTCTAATAGACTTTATGCAATACCAATTGTTATATTTAAGTGCATGTGCATAAAGCTATCCAAAAATGTTATGCATTTAACAAAATTGATATCAATTGTTAGGGAGATACCATTTTCAATTAAAATCATATGCATAAGCCTTTAAGTTAAATGCAAAAATCAAAATTTGCAAAATAAAACATTAAATCCAAATTTTAACCAAAAATTATTATGGTGAACTAAACATTATGAAAAATCATTATAACTTTAAAATGTCCATCAAAATACACTTTTAAACGTACATGAGATGAAAAACAATACATAATCATTTAAGATCAACACTCATGCATGCTTAAAACATTTAGGCAACCAATTATACAAATATTAATAATATTAAGGTTATCCATTCATTTTCAAGTGTGGCAAGAGCATCTCAATTTCTTCACTTTGTCACCATTGCTCTCATACACCTACAAGATACATTTATTTGGATTTTGGTATCCAAATTGCTTTGGATCCTTGAACATTACTTTCAATGCCCCTTGCTCCTTTTGGAACCTATACTTGTTTAATTTTAAAACATTTGCCTTTCTTTAAGGGACAAGAATGTTCTAAATGACCATGATAATGATGATATGAGCATTTTTTTCATTTTGAAATTAGATGAATTATTTAAAATGATTTCATTTTCTTTTGTTAAGCGTTCAAGCTTGACATTTAAATCAAAGCATTCTTTTTTAAAATTTTCACATCTTACTTTTGAAAGTTCTAAATCATATTTTAAAATTTCATTTTAATTTTTAAAGACCATTTTTGTTTTCAAAAGAAAATCATTTTCAACTTTTGAAAGTTCTAAATCATTTTTTAAAATTTCATTTTGTTTTTTAAAGCCCATTTTTTCTTTCAAAAGAAAATCATTTTCAACTTTAAATTTTGGAATCATTTTCTTGTATTTGGAGTTCACGATCTTAGACACCAAACATAATTCATCATATGCATAATGTAACTCAATAAAATAATATGAATAGAATTCATTAGAGTTAGTAGATGCCTTGGGCTCTTCAAGAGCCATTAAGCCTACCACCTTTGTTGGTTCTTCTTTCTTGTTTCTATGGATCTCTTAGAGCTTATTCCAAAGGTCCTTGGCATTCGAACAAGAATAAACTCCTTCATAGACATTGAGACCATATGCACAAAACAACACGTGTATGGCCTTAGCATTTTGTTGAGCTTTGTTTCATTCTTGGGCACTTTACTCATTCGTCTTCTTTTTTGGAGAAGAGTAGTCATTCTCGATCATCTCCTATGCATCAAGATCAATTGATTGGATGAATAGATTCATTAATTTCTTCCAATTATGATATTTGGCTCCATTAAGTATGTAAGCTTGTCGATCGGTTGCGAGTATTTCTTTTAGAATGAGTCAGAGGTGGAAGTCGTCTTCTCGTTGCTTCGAAAATGGATAGAGCTTCTTCAAGGAGCATCTTAAGGTTGTTGACCTTCTAATGAGTGAAGCTCTGACACCAATTGTTGAGCTCGATGAAGCTTGTTTGATCAATCGAAAATATTCCAAGAGGGGGTGAATTTGATTTTTGAAGTTTAAAGATCAAGGAGTATAAAGATAGGAAAATGTACACAATGGTTTAATGTGGTTCAACTCCCTCAATGAAGTCTACATCCACAACATAAGCTCCTCACTTAAGATTTTTCAACAAATCCCCTAATTTGTTCTTTTTTTTCAAGGATAAAGATATACCCTTTAAAAACTCCCTAGTTTTCACTTGGCTAAACCATAACCAAAACCCCTTTACAAATGATAAGAGATGTAAATAAGAAACTCTTACAAGGTAGGTGTTTACAAAGTTTAAGTTCACTAAAACACTAATATTTATAATAGAAAGAGAAATAAAGAATGGCAAGCTTTTTTCTTGTGTTTGATTGCTTGGATAGGTGTTAGTATACTTTTTCAAGTGTCTTGAACTTGTTTTTATATGTTGGAATCAATTATTAGTCATTTCTAGTCATTTGGAGCCATTGAAAGACTTTCTGCACACAAAGCTTCTAAACTTTGGTAAAGTTTCGAAACGCTTCGAAAGAGCCGTTTGAAAAAAATGATTGTTGGACCCAAAATATTGAAACTTTAATGAAAGTTTCGAAACTATTGGAAAGTATCAAAACTTTTAGGGAAACTACCTTCGAAAGTTTCAACTCTTTTGGTTAAAAAAGGCATTTTAATGTTTTGATGGGGCTTTGAATTATTTTGATGAAAACTTTGAATAAATTCAATTTAGTCCAAAACATTTTGCCCTTATTTTTTATATCAAAATAGTTGTTCTACAATCTCTCCTTTTTTATGTAACAAAACCTTTGGAAAATAGTTTTTAGCAAAAGCTCCCCCTTATCAAAATATTTAATGAAAAAGAGAAATATTTTATGAAATATTAAAGCTCCCCCTTTTTCATTCTTAAAATTGATTTTTTTCAAACCCATACTTCTCCCCCTTTTTGTTATATCAAAAATAACATTGTAGAGTAAGTAGAGATTCTTAGCACTAAAATCATTTGAAAAATCAAAAGCTCTCCCTCAACAATTGCATTCCAAACAAAAATTAACTTTATAATCTTTACACTTAAAAGATATTGAATTTCAACAAATATGAACAAACAAGTTAGTAGCACAAGAAATTCAATATATCCAAGTCTAATAGACTTTATGCAATACCAATTGTTATATTTAAGTGCATGTGCATAAAGCTATCCAAAAATGTTATGCATTTAACAAAATTGATATCAATTGTTAGGGAGATACCATTTTCAATTAAAATCATATGCATAAGCCTTTAAGTTAAATGTCAAAAATCAAAATTTGCAAAACGAAACATTAAATCCAAATTTTAACCAAAAATCATTATGGTGAACTAAACATTATGAATAATCATTATAACTTTAAAATGTCCATCAAAATACACTTTTAAACGTACATGAGATAAAAAACAATACATAATCATTTATGATCAACACTCATTCATGCTTAAAACATATAGGCAACCAATTATACAAAAATTAATAATATTAAGGTTATCCATTCATTTTCAAGTGTGGCAAGAGCATCTCAATTTCTTCACTTTGTCACCATTGCTCTCATACACCTACAAGATACATTTATATGGATTTTGGTATCCAAATTGCTTTGGATCCTTGAACATTAGTTTCAATGCCCCTTGCTCCTTTTGGAACCAATACTTGTTTAATTTTAAAACATTTGTCTTTATTTAAGGGATAAGAATGTTCCAAATGACCATGATAATGACGATATGAGCTTTTTTTCATTTTGAAATTAGATGAATTATTTAAAATGATCTCATTTTCTTTTGTTAAGAGTTCAATCTTAACATTTAAATCAAAGCATTCTTTTTTAAAATTTTCACATCTTACTTTTGAAAGTTCTAAATCATATTTTAAAATTTAATTTTGATTTTTAAAGTCCATTTTTGCTTTCAAAAGAAAATCATTTTCAACTTTAAATTTTGGAATCATTTTCTTGTATTTGGTGTTCACGGTCTTAGACTCCAAACATAATTCATCATATGCATCATGTAACTCAATAAAAGAATATGAATCAAATTCATTAGAGTTAGTAGATACCTTGGGCTCTTCAAGAGCCATTAAGCTCACCACCTTTGTTGGTTCTTCTTTCTTGTTTCCATGGATATTCGAACAAGAATAAACTCCTTCATAGACATTGAGACCAAATGCACAAAACAACACGTGTATGGCCTTAACATTTTGTTGAGCTTTGTTTCATTCTTGGGCACTCTACTCATTAGTCTTCTTTTTTGGTGAAGAGTAGTCGTTCTCGATCATCTCCCATGCATCAAGATCATTTGATTGGATGAATAGCTTCATTAATTACTTCCAATTATGATATTTGGCTCCATTGAAGTATGCAGGCTTGTTGATTGGTTGGGAGTCTTTCTTTTAGAACGAGCCAAAGGTAGAAACCGTCTTCTCGGTTGCTTCGAAAATGGATAGAGCTTCTTCAAGGATCATCTCAAAGTTGTTAGACTTTCTAATGAGTCAATCTCTGACACCAATTGTTGAGCTCAATGAAGCTCGTTTGATCAACCAAAAATATTTCAAGAAGGGTTGAATTTTATTTTTGAAGTTTAGAGATTAAGGATTATAAAGATAAGAAAATGTACACAATGGTTTAGTGTTGTTCAACTCCCTCAATGAAATCTACATCCACTACGTAAGCTCCTAACTTACGATTTTTCAACAAATCCCCTAACTTGTTCTTTCTTTTTCAAGGATAAACATATACCCTTTAAAAACTCCCCAGTTTTCACTTGGCTAAACCATAACCAAACCCCTTTACAAATGATAAGAGATGTAAATAAGAAAACTCTTACAAGGTAGGTGTTTACAAAGTTTAAGCTCACTAAAAATCTAATATTTATAAGAGAAAGAGAAATAAAGAATGACAAGCTTTTTTCTTGTGTTTGATTGCTTGGATAGGTGTTAGTATACTTTTCAAGTGTCTTGAACTTGTTTTTATATGTTGGAATGAATTACTAGACATTTCTAGCCGTTTGGAGCCATTGAAAGAATTCTGCACACAAAGTTTCTAAACTTTGGGAAAGTTTCGAAACTATTCGAAAGAGCCGTTGGAAAAAATTGATTGTTGGACCCAGAGTATTGAAACTTTAATGAAAGTTTCAAAACTATTGAAAAGTATTAAAACTTTTAAGGAAACTATTTTCGAATGTTTCGAAACTTTTGGTCAAAAAAGACATTTTAAGGTTTTGATTGGACTTTGAATTGCGTTGAATAAATTCAATTTAGTCGAAAACATTTTGCCCTTATTTTTTATATCAAAATAGTAGTTCTACAATCTCTCCCTTTTTATGTAACAAAACCTTTGAAAAATAGTTTTTGGCAAAAGCTCCCCCTTATCAAAACTTTTAATGAAAAAGAGAAATATTTTATGAAATATTAAAGTTCCCCCTTTTTCATTCATGAAATTAAATTTTTCAAACATATACTTCTCCCCCTTTTTGTTATATCAAAAATAACATTGGAGAGTAAGTAGAGAATCTTAGCACTAAAAACATTTGAAAAAAATCAAAAGCTCTCCCTCAACAATAGCATTCCAAACAAAAATTAACTTTTTAATCTTTACACTTAAAAGACATTGAATTTCAACAAAGATGAACAAACAAGTTAGTAGTACAAGAAACTCAATATATCCAAGTCTAATAGACTTTATGCAATACCAATTGTTATATTTAAGTGCATGTGCATAAAGCTATCAAAAAATGTTATGCATTTAACAAAATTGATATCAATTGATAGGGAGATTCCATTTGCAATTAAAATCATATTCATGCTTAAAACATTATGGTGAACTAAACATTATGAAAAATCATTAAAACTTTAAAATGTCCATCAAAATACACTTTTAAACATACATGAGATGAAAAACATTGCATAATCATTTAAGATCAATACTCATGCATGCTTAAAACATATAGGCAACCAATTATACAAAAATTAATAAAATTAAGGTTATCCATTCATTTTCAAGTGTGGCAAGAGCATCCCAATTTCAAGTGTGATTCAAGTGTGGCTCGATGAATCTCATTTGATCAACCGAAAATATTCCAAGAGGGGGTGAATTTGATTTTTGAAGTTTAGAGATTGAGAAGTATAAAGATAGGAAAATGTACACAATGGTTTAATGTGGTTAAACTCCCTAAATGAAGTCTACATCTACTACGTAAGCTCCACACTTAGGATTTTTCAAAAAATCCCCTAATTTGTTCTTCCTTTATCAAGGATAAAGATATACCCTTTAAAAACTCCCTAGTTTTCACTTGGCTAAACCAAAACCAAACCCCTTTACAAATGATAAGAGATGTAAATAAGAAAAGTCTTACAAGGTAGGTGTTTACAAAGTTTAAGCTCACTAAAACCCTAATATTTATAAGAGAAAGAGATATAAAGAATGACAAGCTTTTTTCTTGTGTTTGATTGCTTGGATAGGTGTTAGTATACTTTTTCAAATTTCTTCACCTTGTTTTTATATGTTGGAATGAATTACTAGTCATTTCTATCCGTTTGGAACCATTGAAAGACTTTCTTCACACAAAGTTACTAAACTTTGGGAAAGTTTCGAAACCCTTCGAAATAGTCGTTGGAAAAATATGACTGTAGGACCCAAATTATTGAAACTTTAATGAAAGTTTCGAAACTATTGGAAAGTATCAAAACTTTTCAGGAAACTATCTTCGAAAGTTTCGAAACTTTTGGTCAAAAAAGACATTTTAAGGTTTTGATTGGACTTTGAATTATATTGATGAAAACTTTGAATAAATTCAATTTAGTCCAAATCATATTGCCGTTATTTTTTATATCAAAATAGTAGTTATACAATTTCTCCCTTTTTATGTAACAAAACCTTTGAAAATAGTTTTTTGGCAAAAGCTCCCCCTTATCAAAACATTTAATGAAAAAGATAAATATTTTATAAAATATTAAAGCTCCCGCTTTTTCATTCTTGAAATTGAATTTTTCAAACCTATACTTCTCCCCCTTTTTGTTATATCAAAAATAATTAAAATTTTAGTTTTAAAAATAACATTGGAGAGTAAGTAGAGAATCTTAGCACTAAAATCATATAAAAAATCAAAATCTCTCCCTCAACAATTGCATTCCAAACAAAAATTAACTTTATAATCTTTACACTTAATAGCCATTGAATTTCAAAAAAGATGAACAAACAAGTTAGTAGCACAATAAATTCAATATATCCAAGTCTAATAGACTTTATGCAATACCAATTGTTATATTTAAGGGCATGTGCATAAAGTTATCCAAAAATGTTATGCATTTTACAAAATTGATATCAACTGTTAGGGAGATACCATTTGCAATTAAAATCATATGCATAATCCTTTAAGTGAAAGGTCAAAAATCAAAATTTGTAAATCAAAACATTAAAACCAAATTTTAAACAAAATCATTATGGTGAACTAAACATTATGAAAAATCATTAAAGCTTTAAAATGTCCATCAAAATGCACATTTAAACATACATGAGATGAAAAACAATACATAATCATTTTAGATCACCACTCATGCATGCTTAAAACATATAGGCAACCAATTGTACAAAAATTAATAATATTAAGGTTATCCATTCATTTTCAAGTGTGGCAAGAGCATCTCAATTTCTTCACTTTGTCACCATTGCTCTCAAACACCTACAAGAGACATTTATTTGGATTTTGGTATCCAAATTGCTTTGGATCCTTGAACATTAGTTTCAATGCCCCTTGTTCTTTTTGGAACCCATACTTGTTTAATTTTAAAACATTTGACATTCTTTCAGGGACAATAATGTTCCAAATGACCATGATAATGACGATATAAACATTTTTTCATTACGAAATTAGATGAATTATTTAAAATGATTTCATTTTCTTTTGTTAAGCGTTCAAGCTTAACTTTTAAATCAAAGCATTCTTTTTAAAAAATTCCTCATTTTACTTTTAAAGTTCTAAATCATTTTTTAAAATTTCATTTTGATTTTTAAAGTCCATTTTTTCTTTCAATAGAAAATCATTTTCAACTTCAAATTTTGGAATCATTTTCTTGTATTTGGAGTTCAGGGTTTTAGACTCCAAACATAATTCATCATATGCATCATGTAACTCAATAAAAGAATATGAATCGAATTTATTAGAGTTAGTAGATACCTTGGGCTCTTCAAGAGCCATTAATCACACCACCTTTGTTGGTTCTTCTTTCTTGTTTCCATTGATCTCTTCAAGCTTATTCCAAAGGTCCTTGGCATTCGAACAAGAATTAAATCCTTTATATACATTGAGACCAAATGAACAAAACAACATATGTATGACCTTTGCATTTTGTTGAGCTTTGTTTCATTCATGGACACTCTACTCATATGTCTTCTTTTTTGGAGAAGAGTAATCGTTGTCGATCATCTCCCATGCATCACGATCATTTGATTGGATGAATAGCTTCATTAATTTCTTCTAATTATGATATTTGGCTCCATTGAAGTATATAGGCTTGTCGATCGGTTGGGAGTCTTTCTTGTAGAATGAGCCAGATGTAGAAGCTGCCTTCTCGATTGTTTCAAAAATGGATAGAGCTTCTTCAAGGATCATCTCAAGGTTGTTAGACCTTCTAATGAGTTAAGCTCTGCCACCAATTGTTGAGCTCGATGAAGCTCGTTTGATCAACCGAAAATATTCCAAGAGGGGGTGAATTTGATCTTTGAAGTTTATAGATTAAGGAGTATAAAGATAGGAAAATGTACACAATGGTTTAATGTGGTTCAACTCCCTCAAAGAAGTCTACATCCACTATGTAAGCTCCTCATTTAGGATTTTTCAAAAAAATCCCCTAATTTGTTATTTCTTTTTCAAGGATAAAGATATACCCTTTAAAAACTCCCTAGTTTTCACTTGGCTAAACCATAACCAAAACCCCTTTACAAATGATAAGAGATGTAAATAAGAAAACTCTTACAAGGTAGGTGTTTACAAAGTTTAAGCTCACTAAAACACTAATATTTATAATAGAAAGAGAAATAAAGAAAGACAATTTTTTTTCTTGTGTTTGATTGCTTGGATAGGTGTTAGTATACTTTTTCAAGTGTCTTGAACTTGTTTTTATATGTTGGAACGAATTACTAGTAATTTCTAGCCATTTGTAGTCATTATAATACTTTCTGCACACAAAGTTTCTAAACATTGGGAAAGTTTCGAAACGCTTCGAAAGAGCAGTTGGAATAAAATTACTATTGAACCCAAAGTATTGAAACTTTAATGAAAGTTTCAAAACTATTGGAAAATATCAAAACTTTTCGGGAAACTATCCTCGAAAGTTTCGAAAATTTTGGTCAAAATAGACATTTTAAGGTTTTGATTGAACTTTGAATTATTTTGATGAAAACTTTGAATAAATTCAATTTAGTCCAAAACATTTTACCCTTATTTTTATATCAAAATAGTAGTTCTACAATCTCTCCCTTTTTATGTAACAAAACCTTTGAAAATAGTCTTTGGCAAAAGCTCCCCCTTATCAAAACATTTAATGAAAAAGATAAATATTTTATGAAATATTAAAGCTCCCCCTTTTTCATTCTTGAAATTGAATTTTTCAAACTTATACTTCCCCCTCTTTTTATTATATCAAAAATAATTAAAACTTTAGTTTCAAAAATAACATTGGAGAGTAAGTAGAGAATCTTAGCACTAAAATCATTTGGAAAAATAAAAATATCTCCCTCAACAATTGTATTCCAAACAAAATTTAACTTTATAATCATTACACTTAAAAGACATTGAATTTCAACAAAGATGAACAAACAAGTTAGTAGCCCAAGCAATTCAATATATCCAAGTCTAATAGACTTTATGCAATAACAATTGTTATATTTAAGTGCATGTGCATAAAGCTATCCAAAAATGTTATGCATTTAACAAAATTGTTATCAATTATTAGGGATATACCATTTACAATTAAAATCTATTGCATAAGCCATTAAGTTAAAGGTCAAAAATCAAAATTTGTAAAACAAAACATTAAAACCAAATTTTAACCAAAAATCATTTTGGTGAACTAAACGTTATGAAAAATCATTAAAATTTTAAAATGTCCATCAAAAATACACTTTTAAACATACATGAGATGAAAAACAATACATACTCATTTAAGATCAACACTCATGCATGCTTAAAACATATCGGCAACCAATTATACAAAAATTAATAATATTAAGGTTATCCATTCATTTTCAAGTGTGGCAAGAGCATCTCAATTTCTTCACTTTGTCACCATTGCTCTCACACATCTACAAGAGACATTTATTTGGATTTTGGTAACCAAATTGCTTTGGATCCTTGAACATTAGTTTCAATGCCCTTTGTTCCTTTTGGAACCCATACTTGTTTAATTTTAAAACATTTGCCTTTCTTTAAGGGACAATAATGTTTCGAATGACCATGATAATGACAATATGAGCATTTTTTCATTATAAAATTAGATGAATTTTTTAAAATGATTTTATTTTGTTTTGTTAAGCGTTCAAGCTTAACTTTTAAATCAAAGCACTATTTTTTAAAAAATTCACATTTTACTTTTGAAAGTTCCAAATCATTTTTTAAAATTTCATTTTGTTTTTTAAAGCCCATTTTTTCTTTCAAAAGAAAATCATTTTCAACTTTAAATTCTGGAATCATTTTCTTGTATTTGGAGTTCAGGGTTTTAAACTCCAGACATAATTCATCATATGCATCATGTAACTCAATAAAAGAACATGAATCGAATTCATTAGAGTTAGTAGATACATTGGGCTCTTCAAGAGCCATTAAGCACACCACCTTTGTTGGTTCTTCTTTCTTGTTTCCATTGATCTCTTCAAGCTTATTCCAAAGGTCCTTGGCATTCGAACAAGAATTAAATCCTTTATAGTCATTGAGACCAAATGAACAAAACAACATCTGTATGACCTTTGCGTTTTTTTGAGCTTTGTTTCATTCATGGACACTCTACTCATATGTCTTCTTTTTTGGAGAAGAGTAATCGTTTTCGATCATCTCCCATGCATAACGATCATTTGATTGGATGAAGAGCTTCATTAATTTCTTCCAATTATGATATTTGGCTCCATTGAAGTATGTAGGCTTGTCGATCAGTGGGGAGTCTTTCTTGCAGAACGAGCCAGAGGTGGATGTCGTCTTCTCGGTTGCTTCGAAAATAGATAGAGCTTCTTCAAGGATCATCTCAAGGTTGTAGACCTTGATCAACCGAAAATATTCCAAGAGGGGTGAATTTGATTTTTGAAGTTTAGAGATTAAGGAGTATAAAGATAGGAAAATGTACACAATGGTTTAATATAGTTCAACTCCCTCAATGAAGTCTACATCCACTACGTAAGCTCCTCACTTAAGATTTTTAAACAAATCCCCTAATTTGTTCTTTCTTTTTCAAGGATAAAGATATACCCTTTAAAAACTCCCTAGTTTTTACTTGGCTAAACCATAACCAAAACACCTTTACAAATGATAAGAGATGTAAATAAAAAAACTATTACAAGGTATGTGTTTACAAAGTTTAAGCTCACTAAAACACTAATATTTATAAGAGAAAGAGAAATAATGAATGACAATCTTTTTTTCTTGTGTTTGATTGCTTGGATAGGTGTTAGTATACTTTTTCAAGTGTCTTGAACTTGTTTTTATATGGTGGAATGAATTACTAGTCATTTCTAGCCGTTTGGAGCCATTGAAAGACTTTCTGCACACAAGGTTTCTAAACTTTGGGAAAGTTTCGAAACGCTTCGAAAGAGCCGTTAAAAAAATTACTGTTGGACCCAAAGTATTGAAACTTTAATGAAAGTTTCGAAACTATTGGAAAATATCAAAACTTTTCAGGAAACTATCCTCGAAAATTTTGGTCAAAAAGACATTTTAAGGTTTTGATTGGACTTTGAATTATTTTGATGAAAACTTTGAATAAATTCAATTTAGTCCAAAACATTTTGTCCTTATTTTTATATCAAAATAGTAGTTCTACAATCTCTCCCTTTTTATGTAACAAAACCTTTGAAAATAGTCTTTGGTAAAAGCTCCCCCTTATCAAAACATTTAATAAAAAATATAAATATTTTATGAAATATTAAAGCTCCCCCTTTTTCATTCTTGAAATTGAATTTTTCAAACTTATACTTCTCCCCCTTTTTGTTATATCAAAAATAATTAAATCATATGCATAAGCCCTTAAGTTAAAGGTAAAAAATCAAAATTTGTAAATCAAAACATTAAAACCAAATTTTAACCAAAAATCTTTAAGGTGAACTAAAAATTATGTAAAATCATTAAAACTTAAAATGTCCATCAAAATACACTTTTAAACATACATGAGATGAAAAGCAATACATAATCATTTAAGATCAACACTCATGCATGCTTAAAACATATAGGCAACCAATTATACAAAAATTAATAATATTAAGGTTATCCATTCATTTTCAAGTGTGGCAAGAGCATCTCAATTTTTTCTCTTTGTCACCATTGCTCTCACACATCTACAAGAGACATTTATTTGGATTTTGGTATCCAAATTGCTTTGGATCCTTGAACATTAGTTTCAATACCCCTTGTTCCTTTTGGATCCCATACTTGTTTAATTTTAAAACATTTGTCTTTCTTTAAGGGACAAGAATGTTCCAAATGACCATGATAATGACGATATGAGCATTTTTTTTCATTATGAAATTAGATGAATTATTTAAAATGATTTCATTTTCTTTTGTTAAGCGTTCAAGCTTAACTTTTAAATGAAAGCATTCTTTTTTAAAATTTTCACATTTTACTTTTGAAAGTTCTAAATCATTTTTTAAAATTACATTTTGATTTTTAAAGTCCATTTTTGCTTTCAAAAGAAAATCATTTTCAACTTTAAATTTTGGAATCATTTTCTTGTATTTGGAGTTCACGGTCTTAGACTCCAAACATAATTTATCATATGCATCATGTAACTCAATAAAAGAATATGAATCGAATTCATTAGAGTTAGTAGATACCTTGGGCTCTTCAAGAGCCATTACGCACACCACATTTATTGGTTCTTCTTTCTTGTTTCCATGGATCTCTTCGAGCTTATTCCAAAGGTCCTTGTCATTCGAACAAGAATAAACTCCTTCATAGACATTGAGACCAAATGCACAAATCAATATGTGTATGGCCTTTGCATTTTGTTGAGCTTTGTTTCATTCTTGGGCACTCTACTCATTCGTCTTCTTTTTTGGAGAAGAGTAGTCGTTCTCGATCATCTCCCATGCATCAAGATCATTTGATTGGATGAATAGCATCATTAATTTCTTCCAATTATGATATTTGGCTCCATTGAAGTATGTTGGCTTGTCGATCGGTTGGGAGGCTTTCTTGTAGAACGAGCCAAAGGTGGAAGTCATCTTCTCGGTTGCTTCGAAAATGGATAGAGCTTCTTCAAGGATCATCTGAAGGTTGTTAGACCTTCTAATGAGTCAAGCTCTGCACCAATTGTTGATATCGATGAAGCTCGTTTGATCAACCAAAAATATTCCAAGAGGGGGTGAATTTGATTTTTGAAGTTTAGAGATTAAGGAGTATAAAGATAGGAAAATGTACACAATGGTTTAATGTGGTTCAACTCCCTCAATGAAGTCTACATCCACTACGTAAGCTCCTCACTTATGATTTTTCAACAAATCCCCTAATTTGTTCTTTCTTTTTCAAGGATAAAGATATACCCTTTAAAAACTCCCTAGTTTTCACTTGGCTAAACCATAACCAAAACCCATTTACAAATGATAAGAGATGTAAATAAGAAAACTCTTACAAGGTAGGTGTTTACAAAGTTTAAGCTCACTAAAACACTAACATTTATAAGAGAAATAGAAATAAAGAATGACAAGCTTTTTCTTGTGTTTTATTGCTTGGATAGGTGTTAGTATACTTTTTCAAGTGTCTTGAACTTGTTTTTATATGTTGGAATTAATTACTAGTCATTTCTAGCCGTTTGGAGCTATTGAAAGACTTTCTGCACACAAAGTTTCTAAACTTTGGGAATGTTTCGAAACGCTTCGAAAGAGTCGTTGGAAAAAAATGACTGTTGGACCCAAAGTATTGAAACTTTAATGAAAGTTTCGAAACTATTGGAAATTATCAAAACTTTTCGGGAAACTATCTTCGAAAGTTTTGAAACTTTTGGTCAAAAAAAACATTTTAAAGTTTTGATTGGACTTTGAATTATTTTGATGAAAACTTTGAATAAATTAAATTTAGTCCAAAACATTTTGCCCTTATTTTTTATATCAAAATAATAGTTCTACAATCTCTCCCTTTTTATGTAACAAAACCTTTGAAAATAGTTTTGGCAAAAGCTCCCCCTTATCAAAACATTTAATGAAAACGAGAAATATTTTATGAAATATTAAAGCTCCCCCTTTTTCATTCTTGAAATTGAATTTTTCTAACTTATACTTCTCCCCCTTTTTGTTATATCAAAAATAATTAAATCATTAGTTTCAAAAATAACATTGGAGAGTAAGTAGAGAATCTTAGCACTAAAATCATTTGAAAAATCAAAAGCTCTCCCTCAACAATTGCATTCCAAACAAAAATTAACTTTATAATCTTTACACTTAAAAGACATTGAATTTCAACAAAGATGAACAAACAAGTTAGTAGCACACGAAATTCAATACATCCATGTCTAAAATGCTTTATGCAATACCAATTGTTATATTTAAGTGCATGTGCATAAAGCTATCCAAAAATGTTATGCATTTAAAAAATTTGATATCAATTGTTAGAGAGATATCATTTGCAATTAAAATCATATGCATAAGCATTTAAGTTTAAGGTCAAAAATCAAAATTTGTAAAACAAAACATTAAAACCAAAATTTGAGCAAAAATAATTATGATGAAATAAAAATTATGAAAAAATACAAAAACTTTAAAATGTCCATCATAATAGACTTTTAAACATACATGAAGTGAAAAAATATATAGTCATTTAAAATCAAAACACATGCATGCTTAAAACAAATAGGCAACCAATTATACAAAGATTAATAACATTAATCTTAGAGGTTACCCATTCATTTTCAAGTGTGGTCAGAGCATCTCAATTTCTTCACTTTGTCACCGTTGCTCCCACGCACCTACAATAGAAGTTTATTTGAATTTTGGGATCCTTGAAAATTAGTTTTAATGCCTTTAAAATGTTTTCATTTTTTTAAGTGACAAATATGTTCTAAATGAACATGATAATGACGATGTGAGCATTTTATCGTTATGAAATTAGATGAATTATTTAAAATGATTTAATTTTCTTCTGTTGATCGTTCAAGCTTAACTTTTAAATCAAAGCATTCTTTTTTCAGAATTTTCAATTTTTACCTTTAAAAGTTCTAAATTATTTTTCAAAATTTCATTTTGATTTTCAAAGTCCATTTTTGCTTTCAAAAGAAAATCATTTTCAACTTTAAATTTTGAAATTATTTTCTTGTATTTGGAGTTCATGGTCTCAAACTCTAAATGTAATTCATCATATGCATCTTATAACTCGTCAAAAGAATATGAATCAAATTCATTAGAGTTAGAAGATACCTTGGGCTCTTTAAAAGCCATTAAGCAGAGTACCTTTGTTGGTTCTTCTTTCTTGTTTCCATGGATCTCTTCGAGCTTATTCCTAAGCTCATTGGCATTTTAACAAGAAGAAAATCCTTCATAGAAATCGGTACCAAATGAAAAAACAACATGTGCATGGCTTTAGAATTTTGTTGAGTTTTCTTCCATTCTTGGGCACTCCACTCTTTTATCTTCCTCTTTGGAGAAGAGTAGCATTTCTTGATCATCTCCCATGCATCAAAATCATCATATTGGGTGAATAGATTCATTAATTTCTTCCAATGATGGTAGTTGGATCCATTGAAGTATGGAGGCTTATCGATCGATTGGGAGTCTTCTATGTAGAATGAGTCGGAGATGGAAGTCATCTTCTCAGTTGCTTCGAAAATGGATAGAGCTTCATCAAGGATTATCTCAAGGTTGTTAGACCTTCTAATGAGTCAAGATCTTATACTAATTGTTAGGCTCAATGAAGCTAGTTCGATGAACCAAAAATGTGCCAAGAGGGGGTGAATTGGCTTTTTGAAGTTTAGGGAGTTAGAAGTATAAAATAAGGAAACTTTTCACAATGATTTATAGTGATTCAACTCCCTCAATGAAGTCTACATCCACTACCTAAGCTCCACACTTAGGATTTTCCAATAAATCCCCTAATTTGTTCTTTCTTTTTCAAGGATAAAGAAATTACCTTTACAAACTCCCTAGTTTTTAACTTGGCTAAACTAGAACCAAAACCCCTTTACAAAGGATAAAAAATGTAAACAAGAAAACCCTTGCAAGATAGGTGTTTACAAAGTTTAAGTTCACTAAAACACTAATATTTACAAGAGAAAGAGAAATAAAGAATGAAAATCTTTTATCTTGTGTTTGATTGTTTCGATAGGTGTTAGTCTACTTCTTTAAGTGTCTTGAACTTGTTTTTATATGTTGGAATGAGTTACAAGAAAACTCTTTGGAAGAGCCGTTGGAAAAATATGACTGTTGGACCCAAAGTATTGAAACTTTAATGAAAGTTTCGAAACTCTTGAGATAGTTTCAAAACTATTGGAAAATATCGAAACGTTTTGGGAAATTGTCTTGAAAAGTTTCGAAACTCTTGTAGAAGTTTTGAAACTTTTGATCAAAATAGACATTTTAAGGTTTAGAATGGACTTTGAATTATTTTGATGAAAACTTTGAATAAATTCAAATTAGTCCAAAAACATTTTACCCTTATTTGTTATATCAAAATATTAGTTCTACAAATCATTTTATGAATTTTTTTCTTTCTTAAGGCCACTTAAAGAATTATGTTTGACCTTTTACTCACAACAATATCTTATTAAGCATACACATTTTGAGCCACTACTTCCTTACCCTTAATCTTAGTCCTTTTACTAGTACTTTATCTCATTCCATAATATTTTCACTAATTTGTAAAGACTAACTTAAAAGGCTGATTTATTCTAATTCATTTATTTACAAAGCGTGAATGGGCATGTAACAAGTCTAAATAACCTGACATTGTAGGTAGAATCATAATTCTCAAGTAGACTTGTTTATTATCATCATGTCTACAAATCCAACATTTTTATCATATTGAATCAAAATAATCCCAAAATCTATCTTGATTGTCACTTTATCTGAATCTTCTCTTTTAAATCTTCTAAATTCAATTGAAGATTATACATGATTAGTCACAAAAATAATTTACTAATAGTAGTAAAATTAAAATAATTTACTGATAGTAATAATGTTCTTATTTTCTCAATCATGTCTCTTCACCCTAGCTTTATCAATTCTGCCTTTGACTCAAAATGATCTTTGGTAGGCAAATTTCTAATTGTCATGTTACCTTTATAAATTTATCCCCAAAAAAATAGTAGTGCGATAAAAATACTTCACAATTATTTTCACCTTAATTTTTAGGAACTGAATAATCTTATCCCACATGAGAATATATGATTTCATATCTCCACATGAACCAACTATCACTATACATAATTTGGTTAGTATCTACACCTATAAAAAAATTAAAAGTAACAAATATATTAAAAATAACAACATTTTCAGTAAATATTATCCAAGAAATAGTTATATCACAATTTTCTTTTATTATCATCATTGGGTTGATATATATTAACAGTTTTATACTTGTTTAAAAGTAACAAACGCATATTTTTCATTTTCTTTTCAATTTTGTAACATTAATGCAAACGAAATATATTAAAAATACATTTTTATAATTGATAAATAATAATAATAATAATAACACAATTTAATTCATTTGCATTTAAATTCACTAAGAATTCATTGGGTTCCAAGTGTTCGATCGACTTATTGAAAGTTTTTACCGAACTCTTGTCGATTGTATTCTACAACCGCGACTTGTTCCACTAGATTGGATCTCTAAGATTGGTCCGGTTGCTGCGATAATTGCTAGAGAAAACTTTGATATTCAGCATGTCAGTAGGGAGTGTAATTGGTCTGCTGATCGTCTTGCCAAGTTAACTTTGAAACTTTGATTCTTCGGGATTATGGGCTTTTGCGGATTTATGTGGTTTCTATGCTGCTTTTTCGTTTTACTTCGGTTGTGTTAGGTGTTTACTTTTTTACTCTGCTTTACCCGTCACTTTGATTCCTCTTTTTTCTCCTCTTAGGTCTAGGGATGTTTTTTAACGATACTCATAGTTTTGGATTTGTTTACTTTTGATTTTTTTGAATAAATCTATCTTTTTAAAAAAAAAGATGTTATTTTGTAAACTAAAACGTTTTAATGCTTTAAACTCATACAGTAACTATCATTAAACGTTTTCCTTTTAAAATCCATTGAACATTATTATATCATTAATGATTTATAACATAAAATCCATAAATATTTTTTTGGTTACATAGAAAAGAAAAGAAAAACAGCTAGCTTAGTCTAAACCCTCTGGGGAAAGCAACTCCTCTATAGTCCGCTTCGGAGAAATAATCTCTGCTGGAGGAGAGTCATACAACATAAACTCTTCATCTAGGAAACAACCCATTTTGGATAAAGCATCGGCACAAAAGTTCCCTTCTCTATAAGTATGTTGGAAACGTAGAATCAATTACAGTCTTTGAAACTTCTAATATTTTCGATTAAACTACCCAAGGGGTGCAGCGAAGTCTCACCTTCTTCGATGAGTTGAAGGACTACTTTGGCGTCGATTTCACAAACAATACAATTGAACCCAAACTTCCAAGCAAGAGATAGGCCAAATCGGATAGCATATAACTTAGCTGCCACACTAGAACAGACACCTAGATGAGTCGCAAAGCCTTGAATACATGCACCTGTTTCACTTCGAAATAATTCACCTGCACCGGCAACACCAGGATTTCCTTGACAAGCCCCATCCGTATTTAGTTTAACGAATCCACTCATAGGGGGAGACCAAGCAATTTGTGGTGGTCGGGCAGCTTCCTTAACTCCTTTTTTTTCACCCGATTCAGCTCGTTAGCAACCGAGATAATTTGCAGCCACAGCCGCCACTCGTCATACGCATAATCTGCCAAATCAAAGATCCTCTTGCAGCATTCCATCCACAGGTTCCATATCACGCTCGCAAAGAAAATAACATAACCTCGTTCCTGATTCGCTGCTGATAGATTCTCCTTAAGCCAATCTCCAAGATCCAAAGAGTAAAACACCCACTCCTAGAACCAGGAACTCCCCGATCCCAGTGCTTCTTTGCGATGGGACAATCCCTAAGGATATGCACAAGATTTTCCACCGTATGACCACATGCCGGACAGCTCGATGAAGAATATAATCCAAGTGACATCCGTCGGGCATTAGTAAGTAAACGGTCTCGTCGAGCCACCCATTTGAAGAACTTCCACTTAGGAAGAATAGGCAATCTCCATAGCCACCGAAAGTCGGTTGACGGAGGTCCTGGAACTTCATCGATAAGAGCTAGATAAGCAGATTGTGTCGAGAAGTCACCATCAACCGTTTACTTCCATATGTTGATATCCTCTCTACAGGAAAATAGAGGTAAAGGGTATCCCATGATTTGGACAGCAACTTCTACATGTAGGGTAGCGAATAGTTTATTTGTACCCACTCGTGATCCGAAGTAATAAAATCCCCCACTTTGGTAACATCATCAGCGATAGAAGGATCGACTTCAGGGTGGCACATCGGTGGTTGATCAAGCCAAGGGTCCTTCCAAAACAAAGTTTGTTGACCATTTCCTATGCGTCCAACCATTCCAGATGCCAACCCCTTCAAACCATGAACCAAACTTATCTATTAGGATATGTAAAGAACATTAAAGCTGAAAGAAAACTTCTTAGTTAATTTCCATTAAAGAAAGCATGGCTTATATACACTTGATAACCAACTCCCTAAGCTGGTAACAGACTAACAACCTAACTGCCTTAAAGTTCTACACACATGCACAACAACGTTCTACACATGCACAACAGATTACTCAACATTCTAGATTCATTCTAGAACACTTACTTCAATATTCCCCCTACTCTTCCACTTCTCAAGCCTTCGCCTAAACTGAGCAAAACTATCCTTTGTTAGCGCCTTTGTCAACCTGTCTGCTACTTGGTGTTCAGAGGGTACAAAGTTCACTTGAAGCTTTCATGCAGCAACGTGTTCTCTTACAAAATGTATGTCTAATTCCAAGTGCTTGGTTCTAGAGTGGTACACTGGATTGGCGCTCATTGCAATTGCACTGGTATTGTCATTCCATACCACTGAAGCAGCTTTAACTTGAATCTTCATGTCACTCAGTAATGCTTCAAGCCAAATAACATCAGAAGTTGCATCAGCTAGGCTCTTGTATTCAGCCTCTGTGGTGGACTTAGATATTATCTTATGTTTCTTTGAGTTCCACTGAACCATACTACCACCAATGAATACACAAGTTCCATATATAGACCTTCTATCATCAACACTGCCTCCCCAATCAGTATCAACAAAGGCCACAAGCTGAAGTGGTTCTGTTCTTGGCAAAAATACCAGCCCATAATCGAGAGTCCCCCTAAGATACCTCAGCACACGTTTGACAACCACTAAATGATGTTCACGTGGTGCATGCATAAACTATGCTAGCTTATTCACACAATAAGGTATGTCTGGTCTTGTATGACATGCATATAGCAAGGAACCGACAAAAATACGGTATTCCTTTGCATTTACTAGCAATCTGCCTACATCAGCACTTGACAGCTTGACTGATGCAACCATAGGAGTTGGAGTTGTTGAAGCTTTACTCATCCCTGACTTAACCAACAGCTCCATTCCATACTTCTTCTGGCTGAGGAACACAGCACCATCAACACACTTAACTTCAATACCAAGAAAAAAATTAAGTGTACCCAGATATTTGAGTGAGAACCTTTCACAACTTCCTCAATATCCTTATTTTTACCTCCTGTAACAATAATATCATCAACATATGCTAGAACATATGTATTGTTATAATTATTATGTTTGATGAACAACGAACTATCTGCTCGAGAGCTTTAAAACCCCAAGCCCACAAGAAAGTCTCTCAGCTTGGAGTACCAGTTCCTTTGTACCTGCCTTAATCTATACAAGGCCTTTTGTAGCTTGCAAACCAGCATTGTTCCATCTGCAACCTATTGTTCAAATCCTTGAGGCTGCTCCATCAATACCTCTTTATGTAGCTCACCATTTAAGAATGCATTATTAACATCTACTTGCCTTAGACTCCAACCATTACGAGCAGCAATTGTCAACACGGCATTCACTGCTGACATCTTTACAACAGGACTAAAGGTTTCTTGAAAATACTAGCCAGGCACCTGTGAGAATCATTTGGCCACAAGCCTAGCTTTATATTTTTATACAGAGCCATCGGCATTGTGTTTGACTCGAAATAGCCATCTGCACCCTTCAGCAGATCTTCCTTCTGGAAGAGGGACTAGTGACCAAGTATTATTCTTTAGAAGAGCTTCATATTCAACAAAAATAGAAGCCTTCAACAGCGGATTCTTCAAGGCTTCATGAACATTTGGAGGTTCAACCTCATCTTCACTGTCATTGTCCTGATAAACAGATTCACTCCTACCACCACTGAGAGTAGAAGAATATAACTTGGGTTTAAACACTCCATTCTTACTACGTGTTACCATGTGATGGCCTGTCACTGGTAACGATGAACTATTCTAAACATAATTTCCTTGACTATTGATGCACATTTCTTTATTAGCCCGAGTAGGTGAGACAGTACTTGCCTCCCTCAAATTTTGCTGCACAACCATATTTTCATCTTGCTGCTCAACCTTATCTACTATATTATTGCCTGACACCACAGTTAGAATGTCTAATTCAAGAACAACATCTCCAAGTAGACTCAGATTATTGAGAGAGTTTGACCCTAACTCATTCACACTTAACAAAATGTCATTATACGCAATGCACACTTGCACCCAGTCTTGCTACTCAACACTGCAAAAGGAAAGAATTTTTCATCAAAAACAACATGGCGTGAAATAAACACACGACCATCTGAATCCATGCACTAGTAACCTTTATGCTGAGTGCTATATCCTAAGAATACACACTAAGAGGATCGATAACTGAGATTGTGAGCATTGTAAAGCCGTAGATGAGGAAAACAGCGACACCTGGAAATTTTAAAATAACTATAATCTGGTTTCTTGGAATACAACACCTCGTATGGGGATTTGTCTTGGAGAACACTCGTAAGCAATCGATTGATGAGATGTACAACATTACATACTGCATAGGACCAGAACTTGAATGGAAGTGAGGTTTGAGCCATGAGAACTAAGGTTGATTCAATGATGTGTCTGTGTTTGCGCTCAACCACACCGTTCTGCTCACATTTATATGGACATGCTAAATGATGCACTACACCCAGTGATTTAAGCCAAGTCAAAACTGACCAATACTCACCTCCCCAATCGCTTTTAACTTCTTTTACTGTAGTATTAAATTGAGTTTGTATCAAACTAAAAAACAACTGAAAAGTTAGCAGGACTTGATCCTTAGTTTTGAGCAGGTAAACTCAGCTATGTCTCGTACATGCATCAACAAATGAGACATAGTACCTATATCCATTGGAGGCTATATGTGTTGGACCCTATACATCACTGAAATCTAGGTGAAATGGCATGGTATACACAGTTTGAGATCTACTAAACGGTAGTTTATGGCTCTTACCCAATCTACATGCAACACAAAACGAATTGCCAATTGTATTATTTCGAGAGGGAAACATTACACCAACTTATTTACATACTTGCACAAGAACAGAATGAGCAGGGTGCTCAAGCCTCTTGTGCCATAGATCATACTTTCTATTACTACTAGAGTCTTCTACCATCGTGACATGGCACGTTTTCAAGCATTCTTCATCTGTGATAAACTAATAGAGACCAGCACACTCTTGTCCCTTCAGCAACACTTCTTTAGTTACCTCATCCTTAACCAAGCATGACCCCACATGAAATTCAATGAAACCCTTGTTATCTCTAGCAAACTTTGACACAAAAATAATATTTTTGGTTATTGAGGGTACATGCAACAAATTATTAAAAACCAACACACGAGAGTTAGTAGCCATAGCTGAAGAACCAGCTCGAGCTATACTTAGGCTATGCCCATTACCAAAAACTACCTTACCTGGTCTAGTATAATCCGAACTAGTAGCAAGATTCGAGGCATCAGGAGTGTTTTGATGAGTAGCCCCTGAGTCTACAATCCATCGACCAGAATTTGTAAATGCAGTATGTGCTTGAGCATGTACATCATTACTGCATGATTTGCATTCATCTAGTACAATATGATGTGCCTCAGTATCCTCATGTTTGTCAGCCAACGCACCTGAAAATGTTTGATCTAAACGATGCCAGTAGCGATCAACCGAGTGTTCATTCTTTCCACATAACTGACACTGTAACCGAGGACGGCCACGACCACGCCCTGCAGACTTGCCACCCCTATTATAATTGCCAACTCCATTTCCATTGTAGACCTGAGTTGTAGGCTAGCCATTCTAACGATTGCTACCTCGTACACTAACCACATTTACACTCATAGGAAGGGATTGCTGCAATTGAAAAGCCTTCAATTGTGATTCAGCATCCATCAAGACTATTTTTACACTATCGATTGAAAACATATCTTTGCTGACTGTGATCACGGCCACAAATGGTTGGAATTCAACCGAGAGACCATTGAGAATGGTGGCAATTTGTTCAAGATCCGAGATCGCACTCCCACATACTGCTAGTGCATCACACACTTCTTTAATCTTTGTAAGATAAGATCTGTTGCTATCATCACCTTTCTTAATGGATCTGAGTTTGCAATGCAAACTCATTACACTTGTAGTCGACCAGTTAGCAAAGAACTTCTGAACCGTTTGTCATAGATAAGTCGTTGTTTCAGCACCTACGAACTAAGGCAACAAGGGATCATTGATCGTAGAAAGCAGCCAGGACGTAAGGGCATTGTCCTGGGAAACAAAGCTTTCATAGTCTTCATTAACAACACTAGTACCTGATTCATTAGCAATTCATGCCGGTGGTGGTAATAACTCTCCATTAAGCAGCCTCTCCAACCTTTGACTATGAACCGTGAGCAGTACTTGTTGTTTCCACGGTAAGAAATTTGCTTCATCCAACAAGATACTGATCTTTTTATGTGTGAATATCTTGTTACTGCGAGCAGCTTCACCAAGTTCAAAAGCAATATTGCCACATTCACCCATGGAAACCGCAAGCTCCAGGATCAAAAGACAAATGATACCATATTAGGATATGTAAAGAACATTAAAGCTGAAAGAAAACTTGTTAGTTAATTTCCATTAATAAATGCATGGCTTATATACACTTGATAACCAACTCCCTAAGCTGGTGTAACAGACTAACAACCTAATTGCCTTAACGTTCTACACACATGCACATCAACTTTTACACATGCACAACAGATTACTCAACATTTTAAATCACTCGACATTCTAGATTCATTCTAGAACACTTACTTCAATATTGTCCAATTATGTGAGCTCAATGTCATTATAACCAGGATTTGCAATATGGCTTAGTACATCACCTTGAACTCGATACACAGCCTTAAGAGCTTGAACCCAAGGGCTACTTTGTTAGTGAAGAAACCTCCAAGCTATTTTTTGGAGTAAAACAGCATTGTGCTTAGCCAAAGACTGAAGTCTCAAACCCCCAAGATATATTAGTTTATACACCTCATCCCAAAAGACTAAGTGAAGAACAAGTCTCTCGGCATTACCACCCCAAAGGAATCTTTTATTCTATTTATCAATTTCTTCAACTACACGTGAAGGAAGCTTCACCGTCAACATTGTATAGGTCAAAATAAATGAAGTAACAGAGCTAATAGGTGTAGACCTACCAGTTGGAGACAAGATCTTAGACTTCCAACTACTTAGTCTTGATTTCACCTTATCGATACGCTCACCATAAGTGTTCTTTGAAACTCTACCATGGATCCGTATCACTCCAAGATATTTATCGAGATCCAAATTTGAAAACATATTTAGAATACGACCATACCTTCTCCCATTTCCCATTCCCAAGGATGGAGAAATATAAAATTTGTACTTGTCGTAGTTTACCTTAGCACCAGAAGCCATGTAGAAATTCTCAAGAATACCCTTGATTACATGAGCTTGATTCTCGATTACTCTACCAAATAAAAGTATATCATCGACAAAGAAAAGGTGAGAGATACGAGACCATCCTTGCCAAGAGAAATCAGTTTCCAATAATTACTTGAAACGGCTACCTGAATTAGATGCACGAGTCTTTCCATGCACATAACAAAAAGATAAGGAGATATCAGGTCACCCTGGCGCAAACCCTTCGAAAGCTTAAAGAAATCAGTTATTTTACCATTCCAAAGCACGAAGAATTTTGTGCTTCAGACACACGCAAGAAAAATATTAATCCAACTTCGAGGAAAGCCGAAATGAACAAGTGTGTCTTCCAGGAAGTCCCAAATAACTCTATCATAGGCCTTATCGAGGTCAATCTTACTAGCAACTAGCCCGTTCCTTCCCTTGAACTTCCAAATTTTATAAATCACTTCTTGAGGAAGCAAAATATTGTTCGTCGCTTGCCTGAAGGACTCACCAAATCAACTAAGAAAGGACGAAGCCAATTCAAAAAAACCTTTTTAATTAATTTGTAAGCAATTGTGCACAAGCTTATGGGCGAAGCTGCTTAACCGAGATAGGATTCACCACCTTAGGGATTAAAGCTATAAGAGTATGGTTAACCTGCTCTAGTAATGAGGCCATTTCCATAGTGTGACTTGCAATCGAGATGAGGGAGTCACAAAACGTTTGCCACATACCCTGGTAGACCCTTGCATGAAAATCGTTATCACCTGGAGGTTTCCACGGTTTCATCATGAATAAAGCTGTACGAACTTCCTCAGTCGAAACCTTCTGAGTAAGCTTGTAATTATCCTCCATGGACAAGCTATGACAATTCAAGCTAGTAATTAGAATAATTGAATTACCATAAAAAGAGTGGAGATCTTGGAAGTAATTACATACCATTTCACATAAAGCTTGAGGTTCATTAACCATTATCCCATTCAAATTTTCCAGCATAGTGATCTTGTTCCACCGACGGTGATTAATAGTAGACAAATAGAAGAAACGAGTGTTCCTATCACCATGTTGGAGCCATTGAGTTTAAGATTTTTGCAACCAAAACCATTCCTCTTGTTCCACGAGATGGTTGTAATCTGTAATAAAATTTGACTCAATAATATCAAGTTGGTGAGTCCGATTATTAGTTGAAATTTTTTTAAGCCCATTAATGCACGCTAATAATTTCTTTTTCCTCCTAAAAATATTGTCAAACTGATTATGATTCCAGATAATCAGATAATCAGCCAATCGTTTGGAGCTGTCAACAAAGTCACTTACCAACGACCTCCAAAGTGTGCTAACCATATCACTGAGCCCATCAGTCGAGAATCACATAGTTTGAAAGTGAAAGGGATGTTTATCCCTATCAACTGTCATAATCGAGTTCAATTGTAGAAGGATCAGTGATAGGAAAGTGGTGGCCGATTAATGAACGTTGCTCTTGTTGAATAATCAAACCAAGAAAGCTCCAGAGTCAATGAAGAACAAGGGGGAATAAATAGGGAAAGTTGGTGGCAGTAAGTAAGGTTATTTAGGGTTTCTTTTAGGTTCTAGAAACAAGGTAAACATAATATTAGAACAATATAAACAAAAGATAAAGAACATAAACCTAAAGTATGATAATCAAGAAATCAAAAGATCTCCCTTGTGAAGGTGGATGACAAAGGTAATGATGGTAAGGATGGATTTGTGGAAAATAGATGGAAAATGTCCTATCGAGCCCTCCTAGTCACAATGAAAAGGCAAACACGATAATATGGCTCTAACCAACCCTCCTAATCACGATGAAAAGGCAATTTGGAGTGTGAAGATTAATCTCCCTCACAAGAACTTGAAAGAACTCCAGGAGAAGAAGCTTCGAAGGCACAATGCAATCAACACTTGCAAAAATGAACTCTCATTATATAATTAATCAAAGAAATATGTTTTTTAAAGTTGAATGAGCCTCCTTTATATAGGGGCTGAGTTCTAGAGGTCCTAAATAACTAATAAATAAAATAATAACAAACTAAACATGTCTTAACTCTAATTACTAATAAAATAATAATAACTAAAAATAATGTTTTAACTCAACCTTAATTCCTAATAAAATAATAAATCTAATCCTAAAAGATAATGCATCATCCTATATTAAATTATATTACAAATAATCAATATAAATATTGAAAATTCGTAATATTTACAAAATCACGTATTAATCTCGTATGTGAATTTTTACATGCCTTGTCTTCACTAAAATGAACGTATCTTGAGTTCCTGATATCAGATTGATGCAATTAAAGAACCATTGGAAAGATATGAGGCATGTGGCTGTATCTCCAGAAGACATTTTAACCAAATAAGATCAGGATCCCATTCAAAATGTCGTTGAAAATATGTTGTTGTTCTGGTCTTCTTTTCCAAGGCTTGACGAGTATATCATTTGGAAGAGTTATTACTTCTTCCTTTGATGTGAGCCTTGTGATGCATGTATCATCCTCCCAAAAATATTTGACCTTGAATATAAAACATTAAAGGGAACAATATTAGAATCATTTAATGATTCATTCACATTAGTCCAAAGAAGGATGTATTATGGAATCTGATGCATGTATCATTCCCCCACTCTTCAAAATGATTAGTCCTCGAATATGAAAATCCAAGAGAAAGAGAATCAGATGTGTTGAAAGGAAAACTTGTGAAACATTTACCAGGATCAATGTGATGTGTCATTATGCGTTTTAGTCAAGGTTTCTTCTTTGTAGGGACTGACTTCTTGTAGTCTTGAAATCTTTTTCATAAAATTCTTGTAAGCTGATGTTTAAGTTGAAATTCAACATGGCACCGACTATTGTTGGCTTTCTTTATGATTGCTTCAGATATTCTCTCCATGGTTTGACTCGTGTGTGGTGAGAATGAGTGTTGAAAAACCATGTCAACTGGTTTGTGAAAGTAATCCCTTAAGTCTCCTAAGTGTGGTTCATGAATTAATAATTCTCAGAAGGAGATTTGTAGACTGCAGAACCTTCGTGGTAGTGCATCATCTATTATGCTTTACTTACCTCGATCTTTTATGCACTTAAAGGAGTTGTGTTTAGTATGGATGCCAACTTCAAGAGTCTTACCTTGTAAAAAGGAGAAGAAGTATGTTACAATATCATTAAAATAAGTAATAAAATACTTACCTTTAGACTCTCGTAAATCGTGACTCTTCATTGATATATTAGGGCTTTCAGGTGGTAACTTGTCAGGAGGGTCACCTAACACCATTCAACAACTCTTGGTGATGGAAGATGGTGTGGGCCAGTCTTGTGTTGCTTTTACTTTTTCATCATTTACATGGATGCCTTGTGCAAGAACTTTTGTAACAAATCTAACTCTTTGGTTTCTTTGAGATTGTATGTTTGACGAGGTATGATGAAACCTTGATTAGATTGGTTTGGTGTTGTTTTCCTCTTTCCGGTGGTAATCCGTTAGGTGGATCACCTAACACTTCTCGAAAATCCTATAAAAGAGAGGAAAACACACTAGGCAAATCCTTGTTAATGTTAGAAATCGAAACAATTTATTCCCTAAAGCGAACAAGGATGCAAGGTTGTTTGTAAAGAATATCCTATCTCTCAATTCTTTTGTGCTAACACATAGATTTTGAGTCACTCTTTTCTTCTCACAATTAGGTTCACTCACCTCCCATGATCCATTATTATATTGTTTTTTTGTAACTAGTGACCTCTTTTGCTTTTTCCTCTTTCTCATCTTTTTATTTTATTGTTTTCCCTACCTCCTCAAAAATTCTCATTTGATCTTTCAGGATTTCTTTTGGTGGCATTGGCCTGAGAGTGTAAGGCTTACCATCTAAGTTCAAAGTGTATTTGTTTCCCTTACCATAGTATGTAACGTCATTGTCGTATTGCCATGATCTTCCAGAAGGATGTGAGAAGCTTGTATTGGAATCCCATCACACCAAATTTTGTCACAATACTTACCTATATATAGTTTGACTAGGCATTGTTTGGTGACTTTCATCGCGGACTCTTTATTAATCCATTATGGACAATATGGTTGTGGATGTTGTTGACATGGTAGATTGAGTGCCTCTACCAAGTAGCTACTCACCATGTTTGCGCAACTTCCATTATCAATGATTATGGAATAAGTTTGTTCTTTGAATATCAACTTCTTCTGTATCTTCAATGCTTAAAGACCGACGTATAACCATACTATTAGGTCTGAAAAATTGTCCTGGTTCAAACATCATGAAAATCACAACACTCAATGAAACATTTAAAGTAAAATAAAAATAAAAGAAAGAAAATTCAACAAAGCAAGAAACCTTATAAGTCACTCCAAGAAAGTAACACAGTGAGAGGAAAGTAAGTTGATCTTGTACTTTTTAAAACACACTTTACCAAGTATTCTTCCATAGTTCGTATCGGAGTTTGATTACTAGCAAAGGCAATAAGAAAACCTAAAAGCTCTAATAGGCCAAACAAGATTTAGACTCCAAGAGAATGAGAATGCAAAGAATGAAGAAGTATGCAAACTCTTTAATCCTACTAACACAAGAATGATAATGTTATAGATAATGCAAAAGAACAATAAAAAAGGAAAAACAAAAGAACCTAAAGCACTAAGAGTCAAAGAAAAAAAAAAGAACCAAACCATAAACCTAGAAAACATTGGGTCAACTTGAGCAATGTTTTTGAGGAAGTTACCGAAGTCCAAAAATTTTGGAAAAATATTGAATGTCGTTCGACGTGTGTAGAAATCACCTGTAAATGTTCAGAACGAAATACCTTCAGTAGTATCCAGTAGACTTTATTGACGGTGAGTCCTCAAACAATCTGTTTTTCGTGATCGCTTTGTTCGAAGGTGTTCTTCATCTCCAAAAATTCTGTTTTTTTAATGATATTGAATATATGCAGTTTCAATCTATAAATTTTCACCACAAAATTCATACTGTATAATTTTCAAGAAATTCGACAAGATTCTAGACCAAATCTGCCGATGACACTTGAACGATGTATTTGAAGGTTCTAATGAACACCGATTGGGGTGCAATTTGGGCTGGAGATTACTTTTAGGATGAATATGAGATCTGGAGAAAATCAGTCCTAAATTCCTTTATTTGCAATTTTTTAATTTGTGTGACTTGAAACGATGAATCTTTTGCGAACAGCTCCGTTGGGGTACTTTGACGGTTTTGTGTGCTAGAACAAGCAAGATTGCTTGCTTCTTTCCAAGAATCGGCCCAAATCTGATACCAATTGATAGGGAAGTGGTGGCGGATTAATGAATGTTTCTCTTGTTGAATAATCAAACCTAGAAAGCTCTAGACTCGATGAAGAACAAAGGGGAATGAATAGGGGAAGTTGGCGATAGCAAGTAGGGTTCTTTAGGGGTTCTTTTAGGTGCTGGAAACAAGGTAAAAATAATATTAGAATAATATTAACAAAAAATAAAGAACTTAAAAATAAAGTATGATAATCAAGAAATCAAAAGATCTCCCTTGTGAAGGTGGATGGCAAAGGTGATGATGATGAGGATGGATTTGTGGAAAATAGATGGATAATGTCCTATCGAGCCCTCCTAGTTGCAATGAAAGGGCAAACACGATAATATGGCTCTAACCAACCCTCTTAGTCGCAATGAAAAGGCAAATTGGAGTGTGAAGATTAATCTCCCTCACAAGAACTTGAAAGAACTCCAGGCGAAGAAGCTTCGAAGGCACAAGGCAACCAGTACTTGCAAAAACGAACTCTCGTAGTATTATTAATAAAGAAACATGTTTTTCAAAGTTGAATGAAGTCTCCTTTATATAGGGGTTGAGTTCTAAAGGTCCTAAATAACTAATGAATAAAATAATAACAAACTAAACATGTCTTAACTCTAATTTCTAATAAAATAATAACTAAAAATAATGTTTTAACTCGATCTTAATTTCTAATAAAATAATAAATATAATTCTAAAAGATAATTCGACATCCTATATTATATTATATTACAAATAATCAATATAAATATTGAAAATTCGTAATATTTACAAAATCACGTATTAATCTCGTATAGGAATTTCTGCATGCGCTGTCTTCACTAAAATGAAAGTATCTTGAGTTCCCGATATCGGATTGATGCGATTTAAGAACCGTTGAAAAGATAAGAGATAGAATATTTTATCTCCAGAAGACATGTTGACCAAATAAGATCAGGATCCCATTCAAAAAGTCGTCGCAAGTATGTTGTTGTTCTGGTCTTCTTTTCCAAGGCTTGGACGAGTGGATCATTTGGAAGAATTATTACTTCTTCCTTTGATGTGAGCCTTGTGATGCTTGTATCATCCTCCCTTTCGTCAAAAAGATTCGTACTCGAATCTGAAAAAATAAAGGGAGAAACATTATAATCGTTTAACGATTCATTCACATTATGCTTACCGAATAGATATGCTTTGAAACTTCGAGACTTTGTTCTTGATCTAATAGGTTCAAGTAGAAACATTAGTCCAAAGAAGGATGTATTATGGAATCTGGTGCATGTATCAATCGGGCAATGATCAAAGTGAACACGAGGAAGAGGAGTACCCAATGCTTCAGGAAAACGAGCACGCCATTCCAGATTAGCCACGCATTTATCAAGTCATGCTTGGATTTTCGTCTGCCAGTGTCGCATATTCCAATAGGTAAAAGGAGCTCCTTGGAATCAAAGATCCATAAGATTACAATTTGATAACATGTCATAAAAAATTCGACTTCTATAAAGAGAGTGTCTCCCATCTAATTTTTCATGCAAGAAGAGAACATCATTAAAATCTCCCAAAACCACCCAAGGGAAAGAGGCCGAACTAGCAAACTCCTCTAAACTTCTCCAAACACTCCTTCTATTTTCTAAAATGGGACTTGCATACACCTCCGAGAAAAGAAAAGGATTCGAGTCACCGACTTTAAGAGTGCCATGAACAACTTGGCGTGAAGAATGAATAATATTGAAAGATGCCACCTGATCATCCCAAACAATCCAAATTGCCCCCGGAAAACCCGAAGGATTAACAATATGAATTTTGGAGAAACCTAGTTTCCTCGCCACCTTTGTTACCGTTAAACTAGCAATCTTAGGTTATGAGTCTGAATCATGTCTCTAGCATGTCGCAAAAAAGCTTTATTCCCGGCACCTCTACAATTCCAAACTAACAAACTCATTAGCAAAGAGAATCGAGAGTCTCAAGTTGCACATGTTCACTTGAGTGAACT
The DNA here is from genome assembly GCF_006381635.1 of Hibiscus syriacus. Lineage (NCBI taxonomy): Eukaryota > Viridiplantae > Streptophyta > Magnoliopsida > Malvales > Malvaceae > Hibiscus > Hibiscus syriacus. The sequence continues at coordinate 5,451,275 of NW_024062800.1, read as the reverse complement.
TGTCTACTTCCATCCATCAACATACCAGCCATATTGGAATCATCATTTTCCTCAATGATTTTTTCGGAAAATTAATTTCTCTTTCAAAATATATCCATTCAGGTCTCCGTTTGATGTAGACGACTTTGTAACCATAAGTGTTTTTCAACCCCAACCCTAAATTTCTCACTCTTTCTGAGAGAATTTATTTAAAATAATAATTTTTAAAGATGATTCCTAATTATTTGACATTGAATATTCATACTTTTAGTATTCATGGTACTCAAACTTAAAATCTCAAAGAACAAAAATAGTTCTTTTATCACCAAGATCACTTGATTCATACCTACTAATTAATATTTTTAACAATACATTGAAAGTATTACTTAAAGTTAAAATTGAGTAATACATTAAAACTATTAACATAATGATATAATATTAATAGCCTAATGATAATACACTAAAATATTATTTTATTAGAACGACCATTGTATAATAATTATAATTTAAACTAATATAATAATTTTACTTTCGAAAATATTATCAAAATATGCAATAATAAAAATAAGGTAAAGTATATAAATGGTCATTGAACTTTTTAGATGCTTGCATTTAAGTCCCCCAACTTTTAAAACTTTTAATACAATCACCAAACATTTAGTTCATTTGCAATATGGTCCCCAACATAACGACTGACTCACTGCCGTTAGGATAAATTATATAAATGGTCACTAAACTTTTCAGGTGCTTGCATTTAGCCCCCCTAACTTTTAAAACTTACAACACGGTCATCAATTACATTCTAAACCCCAAATTCCAAAATAATTCAATTACATTCTAAACCTAAAATTCCAAAAATACTTAAATTACATGACCAACCCAAAATTCATAATCCATTCTTAAAATTTGCCATAACAAATTGAACTTGAAGCAACAACTCTAAACCCTCAAAATATAACCCTAAATGCTAAATTTCCCCACCAATTAATCCAACATAATCAACAACATTTAGTTCATTTTGGGTCCATAAAAATAAGTGATTATGTTGGGTTTAGGATATAAAAGTTAGGTTTAACCAACTATAAGTGACAATACTCAATTCGATTTGAAAAAAAAAATCGACTTGAATTGATTCAAAAACTTTGATATAAATTGACTTTGAGTTGTAATTTCATTAACTCAACTTAAACAAAATTCAAGTTAAAATCGAGTTGTAAAATACAACTCGAATATCTCAAAAATTTTAGTAATTAGTGGATTAATTTTTACGTTTGAGTCAAGTCTCTTGACTCTATATGATATATGTATATCGCACATGGAAAAAATATGAAAAAAATATATGTATTGTATATGGTTAAAAAACTATTTAAATTAGAATAAAATAATATTATAGTATTATAAATATTTATAATTAAATTTAAACAGAAACTCGAAAATTCAATTCAATTTGACTTGGTTTAAATTTTATAAACTCAAATTGAATTTTTTTAAGTTAATTGTTTTATAAACTGAACTAAATTAGAAATAAAATAATATGATAATATGATAAATATTTATAATTAAATTTAAACTGAAACTCAAAAATTCAATTCAATTCGACTTGATTTAAATTTTATAAACTCAAATCGAAAAAATTTCGAGTCAACTATTTTATAAATTGAATTGAGTAGTTAGGTCCAACATAACCCTAAACCCAACATAATCATTTATTATTCACTTATAATTGGTTACTTTTTTTTCGAAATGGTTATATTTTGAGGGTTTAGAGTTGTTGCTTTAAGTTTAGTTTGTTATGACATATTTTGAGAATGGATTATGAATTTGGGGTTGGGCATGTGATTGAAGTATTTTTGGAATTTGAGGTTTAGAATGTAATTGAAGTATTTTGGATTTTGGGGTTTAGAATGTAATTGATGACTATGTTGCAAGTTTTAAAAGTTGGGGGGACCTAAATGCAAGTGCCTGAAAAGTTCAGTGACCATTTATATAATTTACCCTAACGGAAGTGAAACGACCGCTACGTCGGGGACCATATTGCAAACGAACTAAATGTTTGGTGACTGTATTGCAAGTTTTAAAAGTTGGGAACTTAAATGCAATCATCTAAAAAGTTCAGTGACCATTTATATACTTTACCCAAATAAATATTACAAATAAATTTTTTCAATAGTTTCATACACATGAAGACTTTATTATATCATTTAATCACTCTTTATTTTTATCTCTAACTATTTATATTTTATAATTTTTATCTCTTAATACATCATAAAATAATTATTACACAATTAGTAATTAAAATAATAATACATGAAAAATATTTTTTTATTAAAATGAGCATAATATAATAAATATACTATTAGTTATATAAATAATGATAATTTTATTTTTGAATATATTACTACTACTCTACTACTAATAAAACTAATTATTATAATTATAATAAATTCTACTAATATGGTATCCGTAAAATGATAGTAGAAAAGATTAATTATTGTATTTGTATTATTTTTAAGAAAATATCCCCAAGAGATGACGACTTTGGGGTGAGATTAAAAAAAAATATTTTTCCATAGTCACCCACGAAAGGTGCTAAAGTCGTTTGCATTAGACGTGACTTGGTAATTTTTTTTAAAAAAATTTATTTTTTTAAGAAAATTGTTGATAGGACACGATGATAATAATGTTATTTTAAATAAATCTATTTAAGTTTATTTAAGATAATATTATAAATAAAAAATAACGTTACTAAAAATTATTTTAAAAAATAAGATTTTTCTATAATTTATGTTAGAAACGTCGTTTCATATTTGAGATATGAAAGAAAATAAAAAAAATTAAATATAATTTAAATTATATATATAAGACACAAAAAGAAAAGTCACCAAATTGTAAACGAAACTAAATCACCTGGTAGGCAACATCTACTGTTAATAACGTACGCAGAAATTAATTTTAGATGCAGAATTTTTTTTAAAAAAAAAGTTATATTAAAATTTTAAGGAAGTAAAATTAGATAATTAATAAAAATATAAAAAAAATAGAATATAAGAAAATTTAAAAATTCGGGTGTAACCAAACCCCAACTACAATCATACACATACATAGATGTCTCACTTTTGTTTTTGATATATCGTAATTTGCTTATTGATATCTTAAAAATATATATTTCGATAATTATATTATCGATTTATTACGTTTGAAATGCAGTGATCAAAAAGTTCAAAATATTGACCGCTTTTGTATTATAGCCTACAAACAAAGTTCAAATCAAGCATGATGCAATAATAATTACCAAATTGCACCACAAACAAACACAATTTTACATTATGAAAGCAAAATTAAAGACTTTTCTTCAATCGACAGCAGACCATCGCCCACTTTCATCAAAAACCCACAATTAATCATACAATTAACATAAGCATCATAAACTTAAGCTAAAAGGGTACTTAAAAAGGAAGCACTCACCCGACAGCACTTTGAGATCCAGCGTCATCTCCGTGAATATCGAGGTGGTTCAATCTTAAAAAAGTGTTCTCACTAGCAGGCGTAGCCATAGCCAGCTCACACCGGATCAAGGGAGAGCCAACACTGCCACTAGTCGAAACGCATTGACCTAAAACGGCGGTGTCCCAAGACCTAGAAGCACCTCTCTTAGTTGGGTTTTTATCCCCATCTCCTTGGTAGTTATGGTTTTGAATAGTGTTACCACCAGTTACCCTACCTAAAAAGGACCAAACCCGGAAACTAAAAATTAAGCGGAGTTTAGGGGTTTTGAGACGTTAATAAAAGTGGGTAGACTGGTAATGGAGATAAAGAGAAGTCAATGAGCATAATCAGTAATAGCTTGGCATAAAAAATTATTATCTCGATCTGTTTAATTAAATTCCTGGAAGAAAAAAAATAAGAGAACTATGAAAGTGAGGGCGTAAGGGTTCTTGTTGTGGAATGAGCTAAAGAGGTTTTCAAACTTTCAAGGCTTTGCTGTGAAGGTGGGGGATGCAAAAGATTGAGGGACATTTAGTTCACAATATATAAGATTATATTTGAGAATAAAATTATTCGAATGTATTATTATTATAAGAATATTATATAATCTTATTTGGTTAGTTTATTTAGTAAGAATGTAAGATTATAGTATTCAGTTAGAATAATATAAAATTATTTGGTTGCATACTTTATCAAAGTATTCTTGTGATATATGTAAGATTATAGTGTCCCGATTGATTAAACGTCTTCGACAGTTGATGAGGGACATTAACTCATTTGTAGTTTTTTATGGAAACAAAACTACAGAGTAAGGAAATGGAGGTGGTTCATAGAATGTGTAGATTTTCGAATAACATTGATGTGAGTTTAGTGGGAAGTGGTGGTGGTCTTTGTTTTGGATGGAGAGGAAATTGTGATGTTTGGCTACAATCTTTTTCTAATATGCATATAGATGTTTTAATTTCTTCGGATGGTTTGATATGGTATTGTACATGTTTTCATGGGGCACCTGAAGAACATAGGAGAATAGATTCTTGGGATTTGTTACGACAATTGGTGGATGGTCGGATGTCTTGTGATAAAAAAACAGGGTGGTTTGCTGCAAAGTGAGCGACAAATGGAAGATTTTCGCAAAGCTTTTGGGATTGTGGGCTTGAAGACATTGGTTATAATGGAGTTTGGTATACGTGGGAAAGAGGGATAAGGGCGGACACAAATATACGGGAAAGGTCGGATAGATGTGTAGCTAATTCAAAGTGGATGGAACTATTTCCTAGTTTCTCTTTATCTCATTTAGTTCACTCCATCTCCAATCACTACCCATTGTTGTTAAATTTTGTTCATCGTACCAGTGATAGGCGTTACTGACACTTCAAGTTTGAATTCTACTGACTGCTGGAGGAGTCTTGTGAACAGGTGGTGTTGCGGAAGACGGCTATCGGATAGAGCAAAAATGCAACTGATAATTTGAGAAAAAAATTTAAGATAAAAGAGACACAAAATTTACGTGGAAAACCCCTAAATAATATAAGGTAAAAACCACAGGCAACGGTAGAAGAATTTCACTATGAGAAAATAGGAATTACAACTTCTCTCGATCTACCAAGGAGAAAACAATGATAATTCTCTCTTGATAAAAAGGAGAAAACAACTCTCAAGAAACTCTCTAAATTCTCTCTAGTATTGGAAGAAAGCTAGAATGTTTTCGGTGGATTTTTCTTTCTTTCTTTATTATTACCTTTCGGTGATTGAGAAGACTTTTCAACAATCTCCCACTTGAAGATTTGATTGGAACAATCATATCTTCACACCATTCTTTCTACCTTGTACCTTCATGTTGCTTACGTTTCTGTCAGGCCAAAAGAGGATCGACACCAAGTAAATTTATCCGTATTTATCGCCTTCGTCATGAAATCTGCTATGTTGTCTTTAGTATGGATCTTCTGCATATCTACCGTCCCTTCTTCCACCTTTTCACGAATGAAATGGTAATGAACTCGTATGTGCTTTGTCCTTGAATGAAATACTGGATTCCTTGCTAGATGCAAGGCGCTTTGACTGTCACAAAATAGAGAGACATACTCTTGATTGTGCCCAAGCTCCTCCAATAACATCTTCAACCAAATTGCTTCTTTACTGGCTTGTGTAGCTGCTACATATTCTACTTCTGTTGTGGATGTAGCCACAACTGACGGCAACTTAGAAACCCAGCTTACAGCTCCATCAACAACTTTGAACACATATCCTGTTGTAGATTTGCTTTTATCCAAATCACCTGCATAGTCATAATCTACATACCCATTGATTAGTAAGTTTGATCCTCCGTAACATAATGTAATATTTGAGGTCCCGCTGATGTATTTCAGGATCTTCTTTACTGTATTCCAATGCTCTTTGCCTGGATTCGCCATGTACCGACTTACCACTCCCACTGCTTGTGCAATGTCTGGTCTTGTGCATATCATAGCGAACATTAAACTTCCCACTGCTGATGCATACGGTACTCGAGACATCTTCATCCCCTCTTCTTCACTGCTAGGACTCATACTGGAGGATAATTTAAAGTTAATAGGAAGAGGGGTAGAAATTGGCTTACAATCTTGCATGCTGAATCGTGACAAGATCTTCTTCATGTATTTCTTTTGTGAAAGCCAAATCTTCCTATTACTTCTGTCTCGGTGAATTTGCATCCCTAGAATCTTGTTTGCTGATCCCAAGTCCTTCATTTCAAATTCCCTAGCCAGTTGTACCTTCAATTCTTCAATATGATCTTTGTTGGGTCCTGCAACCAACATGTCATCCACATACAACAGCAATATAACAAAATCTTTATCACCAGACCTCTTGAAATAAGCACAAGGGTCTGCATTAAGTCTGTTGTATCCAAGGCACATAATGAAGGAATCAAATCTCTTATACCAACACCTCGGTGCCTACTTTAGACCGTACAGAGATTTGTTCAACCTGCAAACCAAGTTCTTCTTTTCTTCTTCTTCAAAACCTTCAGGCTGGAGCATATAAATCTCTTCTTCAAGATTTCCATGAAGAAAAGCTGTTTTAACATCTAGCTGCTCTAGATGTAAGTTCAATGTAGCACACATTCCCAAAACTACTCGAACTGTTGTTAGTCGAACCACAGGAGAAAATATTTCATTGAAATCGATACCTTCTTTTTGAGCATATCCTTTGACCACTAGTCTTGCACGATACCTCTCAACTTGATCGTCACCATTTCGCTTGATTTCGAAGACCCATTTGTTACCAATTGGCTTCCTTCCTTGTGGTAGTGGCACAAGGTCCCATGTATTATTTTTATAAAGGGCTTCAATTTCTTCTTGCATCGCCATCATCCACAGTGAAGCATCTGAGCTGTTTATTACCTCCTGGTATGTTGATGGCTCACCGTTCTCTGTTAAAAGGCAGTATGAAATATTACCTTCTATAACATAATCTGAGTGCCAATTGGGACGTCTTCTCACACGATCTGATTGACGAGTTGTTGGAGCTTCAGAACTCTCTGGTTCTTGCTCATCATGTGCTGGTTCTGCTTCAGAAAAATCTCTTTGTTCAAACTCTTTTTCCACATGTATCTGAGTAGTCTCTGACTTTTCAGCGCTATCATCGTCTTCTTTTCTTTGTAATTTATCTTCTATAAAGATAACATCTCTGCTGATGACCACTTTGCGAGCAGTGGGATCCCACAAGCAATACCCCTTTACTCCATCAGCATACCTCAAGAATTTACATTTCCTGGATTTTGGATCCAACTTTGAAATTTCTTGGGAGTTGTACATCACGTACACAATACTTCCAAATACATGGAGGTTTAAATAATCAGCTGGTTTACCAGTCCACATCTCCATTGGTGTCTTCAGCTCTATTACAGTTGATGGAGCTTGATTCACTAAATAACAGGCGGTATTACTGCTTCTGCCCAGAATGATTTTTCTAGGCCTTCGTCCCTCAACATTGCTCTTGTTCTTTCTAACAAGGTTTTGTTCATCCGCTCTGCCACTCCATTTTGTTGAGGAGTATTCGCCACTGTGAACTGTCTTTTGATGCCTTCTTTCCTACAAAAGTCATCAAATTATTCTCTTGTGTATTCTCCTCCATTATCTGTTCTAAAACACTTTATCTTATTTCCAGAATCAAGTTCCACCCGCGCTTTGAAGTTTTTGAAAGTTGAAAACACGTTCGACTTATTTTTAATAGGGTACACCCAACATCTCCTGGAATAGTCATCAATAAATGAGACAAAATATTTTGCTTCACCTAGGGATGTAACTGGTGCTTGCCATACATCAGAGTGAACCAATTCTAGAACACTTTTGCCTCTAGAATTTGATGTGTTGAATTTCAACTGGTGCTGCTTACTTGTTATGCAATGCTCACACAAAGGAAGTGATACCTTTATTAAGCCTGGAAGTAGCTTTTGCTCCACAAGGACTTTCATTTCTTGTTCTGACATGTGTCCAAGTTTCTGATGCCATAGCATTGCAGAATCTGAACTACATGAGGCAACAGAGGCTTCTTCTTCTAGCAAAGTCTCTCCCTTCAGCATGTACAAGTTTGCTGCTATCTTTTTGCCTTTCAGCACCACAAGCGCCCCACGGAACACCTTTATGATTCCTTTACGTGTTTTAATCTTGCTTGCATTATTATCCAACAATCCGTAGGATAATAATTTTTTCTTCAGGCCTTTCACGTGCCGCACATCACGAACAACTTTAATTGTTCCATCATACATCTTCAATTTGATGGTTCCCACGCCAATGATCTCTAAGGCATGATCATTGCAACTATACATAGATCCTCCTAAGACATGTTCATAATGATGGAACCATTCTGTTAAACTATGTTTCGATATAACAATTTAAGGCAAAATGGTTTTTGGACTTGAATTGAATTTACAAAATGGTTTTTGGACTTGAATTGAATTTACAAAATGTTTTTGGACTTAATTGAATTTATTCAAAATTTACAAAAATAATTCAAAGTTCTTTTAATTTAAAATTGAGCACAAAAATGTTTTTATGAATAGCAATTTACTATTTGAACAGTAAATTACTATTTGAACAGTAAATCACTATTTGAACAGTAACCCGAGGCTCAAAAATTCCAGTTTGTAAAAGGGGAACCGATTCCCCCCAAGGGGGTACCGATTCCCTCACTGTTCATCAGCCCAACGGTCATAATATTTGAATATTATGAAGGGGTATCGATTCCCTATGAAGGGGTACCGATTCCCCCCATTCTGGGCAGCCTTTTTGAGTAGAAAAATCATTCCCAAACGGCTCCAAAACATCCCCAACGGCTAGATACGACTTCAAACTCATTCCAAGCTATAAATACAAGCTAAGGACACTTGAAGAAGCAAGAGAACAATTATCCAAGCAATCAAACACAAGAGAAGAGTTTTTCAATCTTATTTCATCTTTCTCTTGTAAATATTTTGTTCTTGTGAGCTCAATCTTGTAAACACCTACCTTAGAGAGGTTTTCTTGTTTACTTATTTTATCCTTTTGTAAAGGGGAAAGGTTCTAGCTTATCCCGTGTAAAAGCTAGGGAAAGGTTCTAGTTTAGCCCGGAAAAACTAGGGAGTTTGTAAGGTTACTCTTTATCCTCAAAAGAAAGAACAAATTAGTGAATTTGTTGGAAAATCCTTGGTGAGGAGCTAAGGTAGTGGACGTAGACTTTGTTTGAGAAAGTCGAACCACTATAAATCGCTGTGCAATTCTCTATCTTTCAATCTCCTTACTCCCTAAACACAAAACCGTTCCGACCCCTCTTTGCAAATCGTTCCGGTTGTCGTTTCGAGCTTCCGAAAATCCTAACAATTGGCATCAGAGCCTAACTCGTTAAGAAGGTTTAACCACCTTGAGACGATCCTCGAAGAAGCTCTACCAATTCCCGACGCAACCGACAAAGAAATGACTTTTTCCTCCGGTGCTTATTATCTTGAAGAATATCCTATTATGGATTCACAACCGGTCAACAAGCCACCTTTCTTCAATGGAGCAAATTATGCACATTGGAAGAATAAGATGATGTACTTCATTCAATCATACAATCTAGGAGCTTGGTACTCAATCATGGACGGTTACTCATTTCCACCCGGCAAGTACAACGATTGGAGTAGAGAAGAGCAGAAAAATTTTCAGCTTAATTCTAAGGCTATACATATTCTATTTTGTGCTTTAGGCCCAAATGAATATGGAAGAGTCTCATCTTGTTCCAGTGCCAAAGAGATTTGGGATAAGCTCCAAGTCACTCATGAAGGAACCGACGAAGTGAGGGAATTAAAGAAAAGTCTTCTCAACCATAGCTACGAGAACTTCAAGATGAAACCCGATGAAGACATCAAAGCTATGACGGATAGATTTTCTGTGATTGTCAACGGTCTCAAGGGATATGGAGAAGTAATCCCAAATGAGAAGCTTGTGAGGAAGATGATTTACTCTCTTCCGAAGGAGTGGCAATCAAAGAAGACGGCCATTATCGAAGCAAGAAACCTAAAGTCTCTCACTCTCGACGAGCTAATTGGTTCCCTTCTCACTCATGAGATGATGGTGAAGGAAGATGAAGAAAGGGAAGAGAAGAAAAACAAGAAGAAGAATGAGGACGTAGGCATCAATGAAAGCTATCAAGAATCAAGTGATGAGGTGGATGAAGAAGACGATGAACAAGAAGAAGAGATGGTCAAGCTCTTGAAGGAACTCAAGAGATTCATGATTTCCAAGGAAGTGAAACATGAATCAACCAAGAAGAAGAGTCCCCCGGTGTGCTTCAATTGTCAAAGAAAGGGGCATGTCAAGTATGAATGTCCTCTTTTAAAGAAAAAGGGGAATAAGGCATTTGTTGAATCTTGGAGTGATGAAGATGATTCCAATGATGAAGATGAAGTAGTCAACCTATGCCTCATGGCCACTCATGAAGAAGTTGAGGTATCTTCTAACTCAAATGAATTTAATTCATTTACTTTTGATGAGTTACAAGATGCTTATAATAGGTTGTATTTGGGATTTGAGACCATGAATTCCAAATATACGAAATTAATTTCAAAACTCAAAATTAAAGATAATTTGATTTTGAAAGCAAAAGTTGATTTTGAAAATCAAAATGAAATTTTGAAAAATGATTTAGAGCTTTCAAAAATCAAAATAAATGATTTAGAAAAGAAAAATTTTGAGTTAGAAGTTAAGCTTGAAGGCTTAACAAAAGAAAAACAATTAATTTCTAAAAATAACCTATTATGTGTAAAAATGGCAAAATGCTCACATTGCCATTTTCATGGTCATTTGGAACATACTTGTCCTTTGAAGAAAGGAAAATGTTTTAAAATTAGACAAGTATGGGTTCCGAAAGGAACAAGGGGCATTGAAACTAACGTCCAAGGATCCAAAGCAATTTGGATACCAAAATCGAAATGAATGTCTCTTGTAGGTGTGTGGGAGCAATTGTGATGAAAATAATGATATTCAAGATGCTCTAGCCACACATGAAAAAGGAATGGGTAACCTCTAAGCTTAATGCTTTTAATTTTGGTTATTTGGTTGCTCATTTGATTTTAAGCATGCATGAGTTTTGGTTTTAAATGATTATGCATCATTGTTTTAATCTCATGTATGTTGAAAAGATGATTATGATGAACATTTTAAAGTTATATTAATTTTTAAGAATTTTTAGTTCATCATAATAAAATTTTGGTCAAAATTGGTTTTAATGCAAATGATATCTCTCTAACAATTGATATCAATTTTTCAAATAATTTAATTTTACAAATTTTAAAATTTTTGACCTAAATTTAAATGATTATGCATGTGGTTTAAATGAAAATGATATCTCTTTAACAATTGATATCAATTTTTTTTAATGCATAACATTTTTCAAAAACTTTATGCAAATGCACTTAATTTTAACAATTGATATTTATATCAAATTTCAACAATTGGTATTGCATAAAGTATTTTAGTCTTGGATAAATTGAATTTCATGTGCTACTAACTTGTTTGTTATTCTTTGTTGAAATTCAATTTTGTTTAAGTGTCAAGTTCTTAAAAGCTAAATTTTGATTGGAATGCATTTATTAAGGGGGAGCTTTTGATTTTTCAAATGATTTTAAATGTAAAATTTACTACTTACTCTCCAAAGTTATTTTGAACATCAAAGATTGAATTATTTTTAATATAACAAAAAGGGGGAGAAGTTTGGTTTGAAAAATTCAATTTCTTAATAAAAAAAAAATTCAATTTCTTAATGAATAAAAAAATTCAATTTCTTAATGAAAAAGGGGGAGCTTAACATTTTCATATGTTTTCCAACAACTAGGATCTTTTTCATTAAACATTTTATTAAGGGGGAGTTTTGCCAAAAACAATTTTTCAAATGTTTTGTTATATCAAAAAGGGGGAGATTGTTAAACTATGTTTCGATATAACAATTTAAGGCAAAATGGTTTTTGGACTTGAATTGAATTTACAAAATGGTTTTTGGACTTGAATTGAATTTACAAAATGTTTTTGGACTTAATTGAATTTATTCAAAATTTACAAAAATAATTCAAAGTTCTTTTAATTTAAAATTGAGCACAAAAATGTTTTTATGAATAGCAATTTACTATTTGAACAGTAACCCGAGGCTCAAAAATTCCAGTTTGTAAAAGGGGAACCGATTCCCCCCAAGGGGGTACCGATTCCCTCACTGTTCATCAGCCCAACGGTCATAATATTTGAATATTATGAAGGGGTATCGATTCCCTATGAAGGGGTACCGATTCCCCCCATTCTGGGCAGCCTTTTTGAGTAGAAAAATCATTCCCAAACGGCTCCAAAACATCCCCAACGGCTAGATACGACTTCAAACTCATTCCAAGCTATAAATACAAGCTAAGGACACTTGAAGAAGCAAGAGAACAATTATCCAAGCAATCAAACACAAGAGAAGAGTTTTTCAATCTTATTTCATCTTTCTCTTGTAAATATTTTGTTCTTGTGAGCTCAATCTTGTAAACACCTACCTTAGAGAGGTTTTCTTGTTTACTTATTTTATCCTTTTGTAAAGGGGAAAGGTTCTAGCTTATCCCGTGTAAAAGCTAGGGAAAGGTTCTAGTTTAGCCCGGAAAAACTAGGGAGTTTGTAAGGTTACTCTTTATCCTCAAAAGAAAGAACAAATTAGTGAATTTGTTGGAAAATCCTTGGTGAGGAGCTAAGGTAGTGGACGTAGACTTTGTTTGAGAAAGTCGAACCACTATAAATCGCTGTGCAATTCTCTATCTTTCAATCTCCTTACTCCCTAAACACAAAACCGTTCCGACCCCTCTTTGCAAATCGTTCCGGTTGTCGTTTCGAGCTTCCGAAAATCCTAACACATTCTCTTCTTGAGGTCATGTGATATGTTGCTCCCGAATCAATGAGCCATATGTCTGCATATCTCTTTCTACCTTCCACGTTGGTTGATGCTTCACAGCATAGAGCATCTCTATCATCTGAAGTGTTTGCAGTATTGCCTTGTGGATTGGAGTTTTTATTTAGACTCCAACAATCCTTCTTCAAGTGACCATTCTTTCCACAGTTTTAGCACTTTAAATTCTTCTTGCTTCTCGACTTCGATCTACCATGTTTGTGACTGCTGCTTTGGCCACGTTCAGTTGATCTCCCTCTCATCGTTGTTAACGCTTCTTCTTGTTGCAGATTTACTTGTCTGTCTTCCTTGTTCTTACGCTGATTTTCTTCTTGTAGAATAGCAGCTGCAAACGTCATCGAAGACTAGACTGGTGACATTACTGTTTGTCAAGTTGATGATGAATTGATCATACGAATCTGATAGACTTTGAAGTAGAAGTTCAGCACGTTCTTGTTCTCCTATTGTACATCTTAAGGATGTAAGCTGAGAAAATAACGTGTTTAGTGTGTTTAAGTGCTCCATCACTGAAGTAGATTCTGACATCCAGAGAGTATACAATTTCCTCTTAAGGAAAATTTTACTGTGCAACGATGTGGCCTCGTACAATTTGGTGAGATGATCCCATATTTCCTTAGCTGTCTTCTTCTCCTTAATGCTTGACAATACTTCATCTGCTAATGCTAGATGAAAGTTTGCCATAACTTTCCCATCCATCTCGTTCCATTTGTTGTCATCTATAAAATCCACCGGCCTTTCACTGATAGCTGCTAGATAACCGTCTTTCCTCAGGATAGCCTTCATCTTCAATTTTCACAATGAGAAATTTCTCCCATTGAATTTTTTAATATTAAATTTCGTTGCCATAGCTTTTTTTACGGATAACGCCCACTATTTCACTATCGTGAATAGTTCTCTGGAACCTTCAAAGAATGGGTAATACCTTCTTACTTTCTTATGTTGGAGGATCCACCTTTTGGTGGCAACCACAAAGATAATAAGCAGATATTACACACTATAATCTGGCTCTGATACCAATTATTGCGGAAGACGGCTATCGGATAGAACAAAAATACAACTGATAATTTGAGAAAATAAAAAATTGAAGATAAAAGAGACACAAAATTTACGTGGAAAACCCCTAAATAATATAGGGTAAAAACCACGGGCAACGGTAGAAGAATTTCACTATGAGAAAATAGGAATTACAACTTCTCTCGATCTACCAAGGAGAAAACGATGATAATTCTCTCTTGATAAAAAGGAGAAAACAACTCTCAAGAACTCTCTAAATTCTCTCTAGTATTGGAAGAAAATTAGAATGTTTTTGGGATGATTTTGAAGCTAAATGAGCTAGGGTATTTATAGTTGAAACTTAAGGACTAATTTATAAATACCCTAAATTACAATGACTAAATTATGATTCTACCATTGTCTAAAATTCAACATTTTCTGCCACCTAAAGCAATTTCCACTTTCGGTGGATTTTTTTTCTTTCTTTATTATCACCTTTTGGTGATTGAGAAGACTTTTCAACATGTGGTTTGTCGGCTTTGGGGTCTTCCTTGGGTTTCTTTTTGGATAGATTGGAGTATGTGCGAGGAGGAATGGATATATGGTTTTAAAAGATAAGGAAGTAAAAGCATATTACTGTAGAAAGTCTTCAACAGCTGCATCGAGATTTAGAGGAATTGGTTCCAACATCCGACATATTGGGTGAAGTAGTAGGCACTAAGTTTCAATTAAACAAGGAGATAAGTAAATATGAGCTCTATTGGGAACAAAGGGCGAGGGCAAATTGGTTACATAACGGGGATAACAATACTGCATTTTTTCACAAATATGCGACCCAAAGGAGGAAACAAAATCGAATCCAATTCCTGGAAACAAAAAATAAAGACCGTCTAGAGAATGAAAGTGGGATTAGTACGGAAGCAATGAGCTATTTCAAGGAGTTGATCATGTCGACTTGTAGTAGTGATGCTTATCAAATTCTTGAGGGTGTTTCCTCTTCTATTTCGACTGAGATAAATGATAGATTGTTGAGGGAGTTTACGTATTAGGATGTGATATTTGAGGTAAAAAGTATTGGCCCTTTAAAGCCTCCGGAGCTGATGGTCTTGGTGATATATTTTACCAACGTTTTTGGCATGTTGTTGGCGGGGTGACTACAAATATCTATCTTGGTTTGATTAAGGGACAGTATGATATGGCGTCAGTTAATCTGAGTTATATAGTTTTAATTCCAAAGGTGAAATCTCCTTCGAAGCTTGCCCAATATCGTCCAATTAGTTTGTGCAATGTAATCTTCAAGATCGTTTCAAAAATGATTGTCATGTGAATGCAAAGTTTGCTTAATCTTTTTATTGATAAAGCACAAAGTGCATTTGTTTCGGGGCGTCAGATTACTGATAATATAATTTTGGCATATGAGTTTCTCCACACATTTGTTAATAAGCGATATGGGCGAATGGGTTATTTTGCACTTAAGTTGGATATGAGTAAGGCAAATGATCGAGTGGAATGGTCGTATTTGTGGGAAATTATGGCTAGAATAGGGTTTGCTCAATATTGGATTGCATTAGTCAAACGTTGTGTTTGTTCGGTCTCCTATGCAGTTGTGAAAAATGTAGTGTGGAAGAGGTGTTCAGTTCAGAGCGAGGTCTTTGTCAAGGTGACCCCGTTAGCCCTTCCTTATTTTTGTTATGCAATGGAGGGTTATCCTCGCTTATGCAACAAGCCGAGAGTTCGAGACGTTTAAAAGGTGTAAAAGTTAACTAGTATGCACATACGGTTACACACCTTCTCTTTGCAGATGATTGCCTTCTTTTTGGAGAGGCGAATGCAAGGGTGGCAAGTGTAATTAAGGATATGCTCCGGATTTATGGCTAATGTTCTGGGTAGGTAATAAATTTTGATAAGTCCGGTATTTTTTAGCTCGAATGTGATTGAGAATCATAGAGCTGACATTCGCCGAATTTTGGAAGTTGGAAGTATGACTAATCCGGAGAAATATTTGGGTTTTCCAACGATAGTAAGTCAAAATAGGAAGGGGGCATTTGTCCAGTATAAAGAAAGATTTTTAACGAGGATTAATTCTTGGAGCTCAAGGTTTCTCTCTCAAGGAGGAAAGGAAGTATTTATTAAATCAGTTCTCTAGGCACTTCCTTTATTCGTAGTGAATTGTTTTCTTTTGCCCAAAAGCTTATGTTCAGAATTAGAAGGGATTATGGCCAGGTTTTGGTGGCATAAATCAGAGAAAAAGCGTGATATTCATTGGTGTTCTTGGAAGGATTTGTGCGAGTTAAAGAAGAATGGTGGAATGAGATTCCAAGACTTAGCAACATGGCTTTATTAGCTAGCTGGATCATTCGAGCTAAATATTACCCTCGACTACCATTTTGAATTCGAGGCTTGGATCTCAGCTGTTGTACATTTGATGTAGTATTTGGAGTGCCCGTGGACTATTGGAGAAGGGGCTCCGATGGAGAGTGGGAACGAGAACCTCCATCTCCGCTTAGAACGACTTTTGGTTGCCGATATATCCTCCAGCTAAGATTGCTTCACCACAACGGAATTTAGTGTAGTGGGTCTCTGATCTTTTGCTTGATGGTAAGAATGAGTGGAATGAGAATCTCCTGCGAGGAATTTTCAATGACAAGGAGGTCGATCAGATTCTTGATATCCCTCTCCCTTTGATTAGGATGACTGATAGTCTACTTTGGAGTGGAGAAAGGTCGGGCCAATATACTGTTAGGAGTGGGCATAGACTTTTGTTGAGCAACGATATGGATTCATCTAAAACTTTAACAATGTATAACAGGCTGTGGGAGAGTTCTTGTCAACGTAAAATCAAAATTCAAGGGTGGAAATTCATTCGTAATCTAGTGCCAAGGATGAATAACCTTTTTCAGAAACGGGTTACTTCTAAGCCGTATTGCCTAAGGTGCCCTAACTCAGTGGAGTCGGTTGAACATGAGGTGCACGAGTGCCCACTAGCGGGGGCTGTAGGGCAAACCTTAGGGATTCATTGCCCCCCAAGGTTTCCAGTGGGTCATTAAATAGTGGATGAGTTGGATTTTTTTTTATCATTATAGAGTTAACAGACGGTGAAATTTTAACTACTATTTGGGCGATATGGTTCGCTCAGAATAAATTTTACCATGAGGGAAAGGTCTTGTTACAGTGGGAAATTGCTGCCTGTATTCTTGCCTATTGCAAAGAGTTCGCGTTCGTGCAAGTTTGTTCCAAGCTCATCTCACCCCCTCTTCAGGTTCGATGACGTCCTCCAGCTGCTCCTTGGGTCAAAACAAATTTTGATGCTAGTTTCTCACATGGAACCAAAGAAGCGCGGTCAGGCGTTATGATCAGGGATAATTTGGGCTTTATCTTAGGAGCGTCTAGGAGAAAAATTACAAGGATTACCTCAGCTTTTGCTGTCGAAGCCATTGCTGCTATCCATGCGATCCAACTTTCCATAGATCTAGGTTTTACAGTGGTTGCCTTTGAAGGAGACTCAAGATCCATTATCTATAAATTATCGAAAAATGAGCTTAATCTATTGGAGGTGCGCACCGTGATCTGGGAGGGGAAGCATCTGGCATCTATATGGTAATGAAGCTGCTCACCTACTTGCGGCGGACTCCTTTGTTGGCGTCGAAGATAGATATTGGGTTGAAGAAGCCCCCGACGAGTGATAGCGCAAGCTGTGAAAGATAAACGGTGGATTGAACCTCCTTAGATGCACCGGAGGTCAATACTTTGATTGTAGAGGCTTGATTTTATTTTGATTTTTTATTCTCCCAGGTGGCTCGATCATTGATTCATATTTCCAGGGAGAAGAAAGGCCGGTTAGAAATAATTTTTGTTTTTGGGTTTTCTATTTCTATTTACTTTGCCACTTTGTTTTGTAGGGTGTTCGCGGTCGGTTTGGATCGGTTTTTGGCTAAAAATTCATCCGATCTTAAAGTATAATTTTTTGCGGTTTGGATCGGTTTGGATGTTTCTAAAAAAAATCGATTCGATCCGATCCGATTAAATGCGGTGTGATTCGGTTTGGATTTGTGCGGTTTTTGAATTCTAATTTTTCAAAATTCTGTTATTGCCCATGATGACATAAAAACATCAATCACAAAGGAGGATAATATTTAGTTAAGAATAATCTTATAAACAAAGGGTTATTTGCATGGTAAGAACAGATTAAGAAGGTATCGAAAAATAAAAAAAAATTAGTTAAAAAATGTATTGCCAAAAACAAATTGATTTCTAGTATCAATACAGTTTCCAAAAGCAAGGCAGTGGTGGTCAAAACCCTATACGTATGTCTGGCAGCTCTTACAGTATCTTACTCTCATTTGCAAAAGAGAACTCTTGAAGACATGGTGAGCTCAATTAAAAACAAAATTTTTAATGAGGTTGATAGGAAACTTTCAGTCTTAAATTCACTGGTAGCATTTAATAGAAGGAAAAATTGCACATTTCAAATGAACTTTACTTGGTAAATACATTTTGAAACTTCAAGAAATTAGACGCCTAATCAGTTACTTCAAGCATTTTCCAACAATGTGCATGTTAATATTATTCTATTTTTACACTTGCATCACATTGAACAACAAAAAATGAAACCAGACAACCTCTGTGTGTTCTAACACCAAGAACAGAATTTCCATCAAGTTTATCCATACAGAACGACTCTTGTACTGTTTTGGGTGAAGAATTCCCTATTGGATTTTGTCTGTTCCATAACTTGCTCTTAACGTTATTGTACTGTTTTCTTCTCAATCCCATCAACTACATTAAAATCAAATATAGTCATTGATATGCTTATCAGCTTTCCTTATGAACCATTACCTTCCTGCTTAGTCCCCACTGAATGAGTGACTCGAATTTTCATCGAGCAACTTTCAATCAGATTTCGAAAATTAGTAAATACCAGGTGCAATTGATAAAACAATTCAAAATACCAGATCCATTAACAGGCACTTGCATGCAATCTAAAACCACATCCTTAAACTCAAATTTCGACAAGTATGAAAAGACAATTAGAAAGCAGAACAAGTGGGGAAATTCCAGTATGAAAATATGAAAAGAACTGTACTTGGCTCACCTTTTGCTGAAACAACGATCAATCAGAAGAGCATTTTCTTGAGTTTTCCCGGAAAACAAACAAGAAAATTACTCAGCCCAAACTGCAATCGAAAAATAAAGTGGTTAGCAATTAACTGCATTAAGCAAAACAGAAGGAAAACAAAGTGCAATGCTGAAAGAAAACAAAGTACAATGCTGAAAGAAAACCAAAGAAGGAAAATCTATTGTCGCAAATCAGCCACTTGACTTTCTGTTCAAAGGGTCAAAGGATAGAGGAAAGGGAATAGGATGAGAAGAGGCGGAGACGTGAAGAAAATTGGGAAAATAGGTTAGGGTTTCAGTTTTTACACAAAACTTGAAACGGTGTCGCATGGAGATAGCTAACACTATTGGTTCGGTTCGGTTTGGATCGGTTTTAGATTTTCAAACCGAAACCGAACCGAACCTATCGGTTTTCTAAAAAAAAACAAACACACTAAATCAGTTTCGGTTTTTTTCGATTATCGATTATTTTTTTGGGTCGGATTGGATTTGAACACCCTTATTGTTTTGTCTTTGCCGATTTGTTTTCGTTAGTAGAATACGGAAAGTTTTACCATCCGACAACTTTAATATGCCACTAACTAACAAAAGTCGTTATTGATTTTATTATTTTTTTAATATTTTTAGTATAAAATATATAAAATATTATTGTTTTTATCTAAAAGATTAATATTTTTTAAAGTGTCAAATAATAATAAAATTAGTAGAAAAAAAATAATATTTTAGGTAATATTTAATTGGATATATTAACAAAACTGGTAAAATATTCAATAATAACAAAACTGGTAGAAATAATAATGTTTTAGATAAATTTTTATATAAAATATTAAAATATAATAATAAAATTAATAATATCTTTCATTAACCGTATATCAAGACTACAACACGTGAGACTTCCTATTAGAAGACAACTAGTACCTTAGTTTAGTTTAATTCCTTTATTGCTGGACAGTTGGATTGTCCTTGGAACTGGCAATTTATTTTATTGAATAAAAATTTACTGGTATTTTGAGTCGAAAAATATTAAATTATAATTATTTGAAAGAAAATTTATATAAACACTTTCATTGTTATACTATCTCGTTTTAAAAAAAATATATTTAATATATAATTAATATAATTAGTATATTAAATTTATTTTTTTAAATAATTTTTATAAGTATCATATTTATTTATATAAAATATAATATAATATGAAAAGTAATATTATGATCTTGAGTGGACAAAAATATTATTTTTCAATATACAAGATCCAAATTTTAATAAATTAAAGTTATATATTATTTTAAATAATTACATTTTCATAATAATATCATTTTTGAAACTCATAAAATTATAAATAATTAATATATTAAATATTAAAAATATAAAATAATTTTAACTACTCAAATTTATTAATATTTTATTAAATCAAACTCTTTGTATATTAATATTATGTTTATAATTTTGAGTAAAGTACAAAGAATAATAATTAAGAATTATAATTATAAAAAGAATTTATTATTTTAGGGGTGTTTTTGTCCAAAATAGTGGAAATTGTGTAATACTTAAAAATTTAGAGATAATGACATTCCTACCATTTTGACAAAAATGATATTATTGAGAAAAGATTATTACCGGATAATAATCTTTTCCGTAAATCAAACTTAAGAATACAATACAAAAAAGTATTTTCCTTGATAAATGATCTTTTTTACGAACCAAATGGTCCTGGATAGTTTGGTTTTGTTGAAGATTCAATGGGAGATTGAATGGATTGGGCCCAAATTGGGTTTAAAGATTGATGTTGATTCATAAATAATGGTGAAATAATGGTGAACGAAATTCCAGTTGATTTGAAAAAGATATATTCTTTTAAAATTTCGAATTATTTGAATCAACCTGAGTAATTGAGTTGATTTTTAAGTATGAATCGAATTAGAATTTAAGTTATCATGTCAATTGAAAAACAAAAAATTTGATTTAATAATTTAATAGTCTTGCAGTTTGATCCTGATTCTCTTATTCTTTCAACCCACCATTCATTTAATGGTCTAAACAAAGACTAATAACGTTCACTTGGATTTAACGTTGTTAAATTTCTAAAATCTGTTTAATCTAAAGAATAATTTTGTGTCAATTGATCCAAACGCTTGAAATATAAATAAATTATATATAAAACATATATTGAATATATTAAATAACGGAGTACCATGATATAATACGAGTGTATGGAGTACCATCAAGGTCTCACTCAAAAGTAATTAGAATGGTTTCAGGTCCTGTTTCAAGAATCGTCGTGTATTTGCGGTTGAGCCACACAATTTTGGCAAATCATCAAGACATGCCTACTTTTTATTTTGTGTTTTTTGCAAGGAATGGTTTCCGGGACTGTTTCAAGAATGGTCATGAGGCTTGAACAAGAGAGATGAAGCTTTGAGAATAAAGAACCCTTAAAGCCATTGGGATTGGGTAATAGTTTAAGGCTTAAGCCAGAGCCCTTCGATAGCAACACAATCCCTCAGCACATGAATGCTTGGTCCAGTCAACGAATGTCGCATGACGAGCCATTCCATAATCTGCCTTTGCAACTTTATTAGTTTGAGATGCTTGCATTCTTTTCTAATTTACATACCATCCCACAAACTTTGCATTCTTTTCATTCTCACCATTTTCGATTGCATGCTCAACAACCACCTGCCTCAGCTTTTGCATGCTTAACATGTCGTTGCTTACAATGAGTTTCACAATTATAGTGTTTATAATTTTCTTTTATAAATTACATGTACTGATTCATTCTAATAAATACCTCTATATTTCCACACATCACACCTTTCTTATTTAAAACAAACAGCAATTACACTAGAATCTTTTAAAGTTATGGTAATAATTAATTATTAAGGCAAACAGAGGATAAAGAAAAGGAGAGGGTAGCAATGTTTTAAATGACAAATATTATGAAGGGTGATGGTCCCAAATGGCCTCACCTTACATACCAAACCCCTACCCTTGAAACCCAACTTGCTTCTTTCCTGTATGCCAAACATCTCAATATCTATGTATGCATGGACGATCACATGTGTTGAAAACATTTTGATGTTTCGATATAACAAATTAAGTATAAATGAATTTTAAGATTTTACAAAGATTTTTATAAGTATATTCAATTCAATTAATCGAATATCAAATCATTACTCCAAGTCTTTCAAGATCAATTTCAAACCTTACTAAATGTGTAAAATTGTGTTTTATACTTAATATATTTTTGAAACAATTTTCACAAAGTATTTTGAACCAAAATCAAGCCTAAAATCAAGTTTTCAAAGGAATGCACCGATGCACCAATCCATACATCGATGCACTAATAAATAAATTAAACATCGAATGCAGTTTATGCATCGATGCACTCTCCATGCATCGATGCACTCAGGTTTTAATGAAAACATCGATTGCATTTTATGCATCTATGCACACACCATGCATCGATGAACTTAGGCTTATTCAAAACATCGAATGCATTTTATGCATCGATGCACACTTAGTGCACCGATGCACTAAGTGTTCCAACGGTCAAAATATTTGAATTTTACACTTGATGCACCGATGCACTGACGCTCCCAACTGATTTTATTAATTGTTTTCACACTTAAATGGCTCTATTGACTCCACTAATCATCCCCAACGTTCCGAATCAATTGAAGGAGTATTTAAACAAGCTTAGAAACCATTGATCAAAAACAAGAATCAAGAGATAATCAAAGAGAAAACATCGAACTCATTGTTTGAGCATTTCAAGCCTTTTTTCATTCAATATTCATTTTTCTTTCAAGAACACTTCTTGTACTCAATTGTATTCGTCCTTGAATGTTCTTTATTTGTTCTAGAATTGTGCAAACAATCTACCTTGTGAGGATTTCCTTGTAAGTTTGCAAACTTGTAATCTTCTCTTTGAGAAAGAGTGTTCTCAAGAATAGGGGTATATTCTTGAGGGAGTTGTAAGGTTATCTCTTTGGCCTCAAAAGAAAGAACAAATTAGTGAATTTGTTAGAAAATCCTTAGTGTGGATAGCTAAGGTAGTGGACGTAGACTTTGGTTGAGAAAGTCGAACCACTCTAAATCGCTGTGCAATTACTTTCAATTTTCTGCAAAAGCTTCCACCAAAATTTTAATTGCCAATTCACCCCCTCTTGGCTGATTCCATCAATCGATTAACTCAACAATTGATATCAGAGCCTCACTCATTTGAAGATTTAATCGTCTCTTGAGTTGATTCGGGAAGAGTTACATCGATAATCAAGTCATCAATGACCTCTACTTCAAACTTTGACTCCGGTCTCGATTCGATGCCCGTCAACAAGCCTCCTTTCTTCAATGGAGCATGGAATGTTGTAGAAGATGGATATATCAAGCCTCTCACTCATTCAAGATTACGGAGTAAAGAAGAGACAAGAATGTTCCAGCTCAACTCCAAAGCATCCATATCATATTTTGTGCTCTTGGACCAGATGAATATGGAAGAGTTTCATCTTGTACAACCGCCAAAGAAATATGGGATAAACTACAAGTCACTCATGAAGGCACCAATGAGGTAAAAGAATCTAAAATTAGTCTTCTAACACATAGCTATGAAAATTTCAGGATGAAACCAAATGAAGACATCAAAGCTATGACGGATAGATTTTCAACGATTGTCAGTGGTCTCAAATCATATGGAGAGATCATTTCAAACGAAAAGCTTGTGAGGAAGTTAGTTTACTCACTTCCAAAATCGTGGTAATCAAAGAAGACGACAATCATCGAGGCTAAGAACCTAAAATCCTTAACTCTTGAAGAGCTAATCGGTTCCCTCCTCACTCATGAAATGATCTTGAAGATGAGTTAGACCTCGATAAGATTGACGAGACACCAAAAGAGAAGGAGAATAAGAAAAACATTGGAGTTTCTCTCAAATCCACAAAAGATGAGAGTGATTCGGATGAAGGTGACTATGACGAGGAAATGGCATTGTTTTCCAAACTGTTAAGAAAAATGATGAGACCTTACCGAGGAAGAAAATTCAAACAAAATGAAGGCTTCAAAAATGAACCAAAAGAGAAGGACTCGATTATTTGCTATGAATGCAAAAAGCCGGAGCATGTCAAATATGATTGCCCATAATTGAAGAGAAAGGGTCAATCAAAGAATAAGCACAAGGCTCATGTGGCTACATGGAGCGATGAAGAAGGTTCTGATGAAATGGAGCAAGAAGTAGCAAACTTGTGTTTGATGGCATTCGGGGAAGATTCTAAGGTAACCTCTAACTCATTTGATTTAGATGATTTATCTTATGATGAGTTATTAGAGGAATATAATGGGCTGGCTTCGGATTATGAGAAGTTGTTTTTAAAATATAAAAATGATATTTCAAAATTGAAAAAATGAAAATAAACTCATATCCAAAACCAGCAACAATCTTGAAAGTAAAATCAAAGATTTGCAAATCAAACTAGAAGAGTTTGAAAAGAAAAATTCGGATTTGCAAAATCTACTTTCAAAGGTCAATGATGATCATCAAAAGAAAATTGATGATCTTAAAGCTTCTTTTGATAAAGTTGGAACAAAACGTTTTGAAAATGGAGAAAATTCAAAATCCAACTTTGTTAGAAAAAGTTTTAAAAACTACAATCATAGAGGTCCCCGAAGAACCTCTAATGAAAAAACCGTTAGAAATATATGGGTTCCTAAAGAACTCATTACTACTAAAGATAAGGATATCCTACACAAATGGAAACCTAAAGGGACTAGGATTTTGGAAACTAATGAATATGGACCCAAAAGAATTTGGGTACAAAAAATCAAACATTAATCTATGTTTATAGGAAAAAGAGCATTGCTACAAGGCACGATAAACAAATTCAAACTCATGGTACCTTGATAGTGGATGCTCAAGACACATGACCGGAGACAAGAGCCGGTTCATAGAGCTTAACGCCAAAAATGGAGGAGAAGTAACTTTTGGTGATAACTCAAAAGGTCACATTGAAGGTATAGGTACAATAGGTAATACCTCTTCCATACAAATCAAAAATGTTTATATGTGAATGGAGTAAAGCATAATCTTTTGAGTATTAGTCAATTTTGTGATAAGGGATTCAATGTCATGTTTGAAACTAATGGTTGTAAAGTTATTGACATTGCATCTAATCAAATTATGCTTGTTGGTCATAGAATAGGAAACATATACATAGTGCATTTAGACTCTATTGATATGACTAATTTATGCCTAGTTGCTAAGGATAAACATGATAGTTGGTTATGGCATAGGAGACTAGGACATGCTAGTATGAGTGTTTTGCAACGGTTAATTCAAGGAGATTTAGTAAAAGGGTTGCCTAAACTAAAATTTGATAATGATAAAATCTGTGATGCTTGTGCTAAAGGAAAACAAAAGCGAGTTTCTTTTCAATCCATTAATGATGTATCAACTAGTAGAGTATTACAATTGATCCATATAGATCTTTTTGGGCCAACTAGGACTACTAGCTTGGGTGGAAAACAATATGCATTTTTCTTGGTGGATGACTATTCTAGATATACTTCGGTTCTATTTTTAAGTACTAAAGATGAAGCATTAGAACATTTCATCACATTTTCAAAAATAATCTAAAACGAAAAAGGTTACTCTATAACTAGTGTTAGGAGTGATCATGACATTGAATTTGAAAATCTTGGATTTACTGAGTTTTGTAATTCTAATGGTATTAGCCATAATTTTTCAGCACCTAGAACCCCTCAACAAAATGGAGTTGTTGAGAGGAAAAATCAAATTTTAGAAGAAATGGCTAGAACCAAGCTTTGTGAAAATAATTTGCCAAAATATTGTTGGGCGAAAGCCACAAATACTGCTTGTTATGTTGTAAATCGAGTAATGATTAGGCCAATTTTAAAGAAAACTCCATATGAAATTTTCAAAAATAAAAAGCCTAACATTAGCTATTTTCATCCTTTTGGATGTAAATGTTTTATTTTAAACAACGATAAAGAAAACCCTGGCAAATTTAATGCTAAAAGTGATGAAGGAATTTTTCTAGGTTATTCCTTAAATTCTAAAGCTTATCGATTATTTAATAAAAGAACTTTAGTTGTAGAAGAGTCTATACATGTTGTTTTCGATGATAATCCCCTTCCGAGGAAGGATTCTTGTGTTAATGATGATGTAGGTATTGTACAACCAAATGACGTTAGACATGACGTTGGAGATTCATCATCAAAGGAAGAAACGAAAAATAAGGAAATTCATGATCCCCTTGAGAATCCAACTATTGAAGAAAGGGAAGTGCCTTACCCAAGAGAGTACAACTATGTCAAGGATAGTGAGATTATAGGTGATCCATCCAAAGGGGTAACAACTCAATCTTTTCTTAGAAATATTTGTAATTATGTTGCATTTATCTCATGCATAGAACCTAAAAATATTAAAGAAGCATTAAATGATGAAAATTGGATTATGGCTATGCAAGAAGAGTTAAATCAATTTGAGAGAACTAAAGTATGAACATTAGTTGAAAGGCCTAGTAATAAATCTACTGTAGGTACTAGATGGGTATTTAGGAATAAGCTTGATGAAAGTGGTAATATAGTGAGAAACAAGGCTAGACTTGTTGCTCAAGGGTATACTCAAGAAGAGGGCATAGACTATGATGAAACATACGCTCCCGTAGCTAGGATGGAAGCAATTAGAATGTTATTAGCATTTGCATGTTTTCATGAATTTAAATTATATCAAATGGATGTTAAAAGTGCATTTTTAAATGGTTTTATAAAAGAAGAAGTGTATGTGGAACAACCTCTTGGTTTTGAAGATTCAAAATTTCCAAATCATGTTCTTAAATTGACAAAAGCTCTTTATGGTTTAAAACAAGCTCTAAGAGCTTGGTATGAAAGATTGTCAAATTTTTTAATCCAAAAAGGTTTTTCAAAAGGGAAGGTTGACACTACATTGTTTTTAAAGCATAAAGGTAAATATTTATTAGTAGTTTAAATTTATGTTGATGATATAATATTTGGTTCTACTAATGATGTTCTTTGCCAAGAATTTTCTAAGCTAATGCAAAGTGAATTCGAGATGAGCATGATGGGGGAGCTCTCATTTTTCTTGGGACTCCAAATCAAGCAAAGAAAAGATGGAATATTCATCAATCAAGCTAAGTACGTCAAAGATATGCTCAAGAAGTTTGGACTGGAAAATAGGAAACAACATAACACTCCAATGAGCTCATCAACAAAGCTTGACATAGATGAATGAGGTCAATGTGTGGATGTTAAATTATATAGGTCAATGATTGGCTCTTTGCTTTATCTAACTGCAAGTAGACCAGACATTATGTTTAATGTTTGCTTATGTGCTAGATTTCAATCATGTCCTAAGAAATCACATTTACCAGCTGTTAAGAGAATCCTTAGATACCTTAAGGACACTCCTAGTTTAGGACTTTAGTATCCTAGAGACTCTAGCTTTAGCTTGCATGCCTTATCTGATGCAGATTATGGAGGATGCAAATTAGATAGGAAAAGCACCTCCGGTACTTTCCAATTCCTTGGAAATATGATGATTTCTTGGTTTTCAAAGAAACAAAATTGTGTTGCATTATCTACCACTGAAGCGGAATACATTTCAGCTAGTAGTTGTTGTGCACAAGTTGTAGTTGTTGTGCACAAGTTTTATGGATGAAACAATAACTTTTTGATTATGGAATTGAAGTATGTACCATTCCTATCAAGTGTGACAATACTAGTGCTATTTGTCTCACTAAAAATCCCATCCAACACTCTAGAACTAAGCATATTGAAATTAGACATCACTTCATTAGAGACAATGTCGCTAAGGAAGATGTAGTTCTAGAATTTGTTGATACTTTGCACCAATTAGTGGACATTTTTACAAAACCTTTAGACAAAGAAAGATTTTGGACACTTAGAAGAGAATTAGGTTTAACTAACCTACCTTCACTTAGTATTTAAATTAATTTTAGCACTTTTAAGAATAAATGAAAAATGCTTATATCAAATGAAGTTCAAGGATAAAATTAATTGATTAGAGATGATTAATTTTCGTTATATGAGTTTCCAATACCACTGGAGTAGTTTATTTTAGCATTTTCAGTGTTTTAATACATATTTTTTTTCATTTTTGTGCTTAATGCATCGATGCACTGAATAGTGCATCGATGTATCCCTTTGTATGTGCATCGATACATCATGAAGATGCACCGATGCACTCCTTGAATGTGCATCGATGCACAAAGCCATGCATCGATGCATTCTTTGGGTTTTGGGTTTAAAAGGCTTATTTTCTTATTTGTTTCAAACCCTAAAACTAGACCCTCTCCATCCATTCGCCTCTCTCCCTCTCTAAATTCATTTTTTTCTCAAAATCAACGAAAAATAGTCGGAATCTTCAAGCTTTTCATCTCCATATCCTGCTAACATCATTAAATCATACAAAACAACTTCTCATTCTCATCAGTCCAAAATTTTCAAGATATTTTTCTAAAAATCTCTATTTTATCATATTTTAATTTTAGAACTAGTTTAGATTAGTTCTAGGATGAACATTATATCGGGCATTGATTGTTTGGTGATTAGAACCAAGATTTTACAACAAATTTTGTCAAAAACACACAATATTTCAAAATTTTCTTTGAAATTTGAAATAAAAAAATCAAAAATCTTTTGATTTATTTAGATGTTTTTGACTCAATTATGTTGTTTTTCATGAAAACTATACATATTATGATTTTTCAAAAATTATTTTCAAATAAGTTTTCGATACATTGCCCATTAGGAATTAATTTAGAGAACCTTGAATTATTGCAGACTCAATTGAGTTTTGAGATTGATTAAATTGCATACATGTGTTTTTCAAATTACAGGTTACATTCCTTATTCTGATTCCTTAAACCATGTCAAATCCTAAACGCCCAAGGACCTCTTCTAGTCATTCTAACCGACCTCCTAATCTCGTTCCTACTCATCCTATAAATCTTATAGGATCCTATTTTAATATGCCTGAATGTCATAGAGAAGAATTGTACCATAGGTACATGAATTCTTTCCAATCTCTTAGAATCCGGGAAGAGCGTATTCATTCTGTTCAAGCCATAATTGTTATTAACTTCGAATACCTTCAGATTCTCAAAACATGGAAGTTTGATAAACTGTTTCACCTAAAACCTATCGTCTATCATCATTTAGTTCACATTTTCTACTCTAATGTGATACGTATTCAAAACCAGACTCAATGTGGGACTATAGCAATCAGATCCTACCTTTTAGGACAATATATTAATATTGACTCCGAGACGACATCTTCACATTTTGGGCTAGATGACGATGGTTTATATAATGAAAAAGAAACTGTGGAATATCCCTATGTTCCAAATGCTAGTGTTAGTACTCTACGATCTCATCACAGTCGTCTTCTTCATTTAATGATCTCTTGGTGGTTTAGACCATCCAGAGGTAGGTACTCCACTCTTCGTATTAGGGATTTATGGTGGATGCACTGTATCAAGAATAAGAACCAAATAAATTTGCCACACATTATATTTAGTGAGCTAGTAGATACCATAAACATTATTCCTTCAAAACATGTCAAAACATTAGTTTATGGATGTCTTATTAGTAATCTTTTTATAACTAGGTCTTAACGTCTCTCTTGACAATCCCATTCCTCTTCAAAATCAAATCAATATCACCTCCTTGAAGAAAGCTGATTGGAAACAGGATGAGGAAACTGGTCAATGGGTTTATCGACCCTCTAAGCAAACTCCGGGAGCGAGTTCTTCACGAGCACCTCCTGCTCCTAGCTCTTCTCGTGCTCATCCTCCTCCTCCTTCGGCACCGGCTGCATATGATGATCCCGAGCTTCAAGGATTATTTCAAGACATTAACGATCCTGACAATGCGCCGGCACCACAAGAGGATCAAGTGCATCCATATTTTTGTTCGTTTTTGGAGACATTTGATCTACGGTTTGCTTCAATCAAATCCCATTTAACTGCTAATAACGAAGCGGTGAATCATCGCTTAAACACTTTGGAAGCTCAACAAATGGAGTTTTAATGATAGATGCTTGCACGTATGGATGCTCTCTCTCTTGAGATGCAAGCACGATTTCCTCCTCCTCCCGATCCTCCGATGGAGTAGATTTTTCCTTGTTATGCTTTCTTGGATTTAAAACTTGGATTGATTTTGATATTTCTGGATTTTTTATTTTGGATGATTGAATGTTTGGATTAGTGTTTTGGTTTTTTTGGCTATAGGAACTTAATACATATATGTTTAGTTTGGTTTGAATTTTCTTATTTTTGCATCATTAGACATATATGACCAATTTACCATTTCACATTCGAAATGAATATTGATTATGAAACTAATGGCTAATCTCTTTTTTGATTGTGATCTTAGCAGGTTAATCTTATTATTAAATAAATTGGCTAAATTGTTTTAGAGCTTTTTTGATTTAACAAAAAGGGGGAGAAGATGTATCATAGTAAGGGGGATTAATTTTTAACTTTTCAAATTGATTTCAAAAATAAATTTTTAAAACAAATATTCAAATTACTCAAGTGTTTTGTTATATCAAAAAGGGGGAGATTGTTGAAAACATTTTGATGTTTTGATATAACAAATTAAGTATAAATGAATTTTAAGATTTTACAAAGATTTTTATAAGTATAATCGATTCAATTAATCAAATATCAAATTATTACTCCAACTCTTTCAAGATCAATTTCAAACCTTACTAAATGTGTAAAATTGTGTTTTATACTTAATATATTTTTGAAACAATTTTCACAAAGTATTTTGAACCAAAATCAAGCCTAAAATCAATTTTTCAAACATGCATTGATGCACCAATGAATAAATTGAACATCAAATGCAGTTTATGCATCGATGCACTCTCCATGCATCGATGCACTCAAGTTTTAATGAAAACATCGATTGCATTTTATGCATCAATGCACACACCATGCATCGATGAACTTAGGCTTATTCAAAACATCGAATGCATTTTATGCATTGATGCACACTTAGTACACCGATGCACACTTAGTGCACCGATGCACTAAGTGTTCCAACGGTCAAAATATTTGAA
This sequence comes from Hibiscus syriacus, assembly GCF_006381635.1. Lineage (NCBI taxonomy): Eukaryota > Viridiplantae > Streptophyta > Magnoliopsida > Malvales > Malvaceae > Hibiscus > Hibiscus syriacus. The sequence goes on along the minus strand of NW_024062800.1, from coordinate 5,420,164 downwards.
TTTTACACTTGATGCACCGATGCACCTTGTGTATGCATCGATGCACTGACGCTCCCAACTGATTTTATTAATTGTTTTCACACTTAAACGGCTCTATTGACTCCACTAATCATCCCCAACGTTCAGAATCAATTGAAGGAATATTTAAAGAAGCTTAGAAGCCATTGATCAAAAACAAGAAACAACAATCAACAAGAATCAAGAGAGAATCAAAGAGAAAGCATCAAACTCATTGTTTAATCATTTCAAGCCTATTTTTCATTCAATATTCATTTTAATTTCAAGAACACTTCTTGTACTCAAATGTATTCATCCTTGAGTGTTCTTTCTTTGTTCTAGAATTGTGCAAACAATCTACCTTGTGAGGATTTCCTTATAAGTTTGCAAATTTGTAATCTTCTCTTTGGGAAAGAGTGTTCTCAAGAATAGGGGTATATTCTTGAGGGAGTTGTAAGGTTATCACTTTGGCCTCAAAAGAAAGAACAAATTAGTGAATTTGTTGGAAAATCCTTAGTGTGGATAGCTAAGGTAGTGGACGTAGACTTTGGTTGAGAAAGTCGAACCACTCTAAATCATTTAGCAATTACTTTCAATTTCCTGCAAAAGGTTCCACCAAAATTTTAATTGCCAATTCACCCCCTCTTGGCCGATTCCATCAATCGATTAACTCAACAACATGGTTTTATATTAGGGTATAAATTTAAACTTATAAAATTTCATGGGATGAAAATAGATTTTTAATAAAGAATACATAGAAAAATCTAAAATATATGATAATTTTAAGTTTTCAAGAGGAGCGAATGCTCCACCCGTACCCCTCTATCCATCCCTGAATGCATGTAATCCAAATTGGAGATTTAACTTCTTCGATCTTTCTCAACACAATATGAGGTTGTTTTATTAAAAAAAAACTATTTAATATATAAAAATGTTATTTTCTTTAAAGGATTCGAATTCAAATAGTACATTTTCAAAATTTAAAAAGAATTTAACTATATATTATATTATAATTACTCAAAATATTATATATTTAGACCTATTTTGAAAGAAAAATAGATTTAATAAAGTTGTGACGATTGCTATATTAATCTCACCAAAACCATAAAATATCATTATATCATTATTATTTGTTCAAACATCAAACTCGAAATCTCCTCTGTTTTTCCTTTCATTCCAAGTAACCCATGGTTTGTTTTATCCTTCATTTTTTCCTCTCCTTATAATGCCTTCAATTTCCCATTCTTTCCCAACAACCAGCTTGAAAGCCCTACAACCATGGCAATAAAGAAGCAATACCCAAACCTCATCTTCACTATCTCATTTCTCTTATTTACCTATCTCCATTGCTCAACACCCTCAGCCCAAGCTCCTGCACCGGCACCACCAACCAGTCCACCGAACATCATCAAAATCCTCAAAAAAGCCAACCAATACACATTCTTCGTTCGTCTCCTAAAATCCACCCAAGTCTCCGATCGCCTCATCGGCGAGCTCAGAGATCCAGACGATGGAAAAACTATTTTCGCACCCACAGATAAGGCTTTCACGAACCTCAAATCTGGTCCAATGAATTCACTCAACGATAATCAAAGGGTTGAACCGGTACTATTTCACGTCGTCCCGGTTTACATCCCATTGAACCAGTTCCAAACTGTTAGTAGTCCGATGACGACCCACGCCGGAGATAGTGGCGATGGTGAGTATCCTCTCAATGTCACCACTGCTGGAAAAACAGTGACTCTAATGACGGGGCTGATGAAAACCAGACTTGTTGGCACCATTTATAGTGACGGTCAGCTTGCTATTTATCGGGTGGATCAAGTGCTTCAACCTTTGCAAATATTTTCTTCTCGGTCTTCAGGTCCGACGCCTGCACCAGGAAAGGCTGCTGATGTTGCTGAGAAGTCTAGAGCTCCTGGCCTTGCCATGCATAATTTTGCTTTGTTTGCTGTTAGTGTTATAGTTTTGGCACTTTCTTTGTGACAAATAAAAGGTTGATGGGGAAATATGGGGAGCTCCATTTTGTGTCTGATTTTGTTCAATTATTGATGATGACAAAAGTTGTAATTTGTTTCTTTTTCCCTTTGATCTATTGGATGAATATTTGTAAAATAAATATATTTTATTGTAAGTTGCACCAACCAAACTACAAAATACTAAAGATGCATATCATACTTTCTAAAAAAATATTTTTAAAAACATTAATAATGACAATATTGTCATAACCATTTTTTTTTGAAAAACAATTATGACTATATTTAAAAATTGATGATTTTGAATTAATTTGAAATTTTTGAATAGAAGTCGTCATCGACCTTTAAGCTAAGTAAGTTGAATACCTAAAAACATCTTAAAAACAATTTTAAGAAAATATCGTTTCTTAAGAAAACAATTGGTATGCGTTTACTAAAAATCTGATTTAATAGGTCCGTGAGTCGATTACGTGTGGGGAAGGATTAGCACCACCACAATGCCCAATATTGGTACTTAGTCGCTTATACAACGTTGTAATGGTGAAACTTAAAATTCGAATCAAAAGTAAAATTATGATCCATTTATTGAATATTAATTAAATTACTTTGAATTGATTAATTAAAGAAAATTCTTTAATTGGATAAGAATTCTCAAGATTCGCAATCCTCCATCGGTAAAGCTATCTCACCTATTTCTTAGCTGTAAAGAATATTTTATCTTTGAATTATATACATCTGAATTTATATCAATATCGAAATTTTACACAAAATAAAATATGACTCATTTTCCCAAAACATTCATCATCAATACAAACATTAAATATAAAATCACGTGAAAGTAAAAAAAAATTAAAATAACATAAACATTATAAAGAATAATAAAACTATGATTTTAATAAATTCATAAAAGAGACTCGTGCTTTCAATTTCATATTTTGTTTGAAAATCGTATCGGATTACACCACTTCGATCAAGTGGTGCTTTCCAGGCCCGTTCTACAAATAAAGTTCTTGAAAAATATTCGAGTAATATACAATAGATGAAGAAACATGAGGGAAATAAATGTTAATAAAAATTATAACAACATATATATACAACAAGCATGGATAATATTCGTTCAATATAATACATATATATGATATGTAAAATATATTCATGCATGAAGGACTGAAATAAGACTAACAGAAACTTGAAGGACCGAAAAATGATTATAAACAAACTAGAGTCACAAATCAAAAATATCAAACAACAGAGGCTAGAAACAAAAATAACCCATAAATAATATTAAGGACTAAAATAAACTAAACAAGAAACATGACAGGAGAAACTATGATTATACCAAAAATGCATCCACACCAAAGAGTGACCAAAACAACATATTCGTAAACCTTAGGGCCAAATTCAAACATCAACGAAACTTATATAACACATGGGATCAGTGACTAAAACATAACCATTGCAAATACCATAGCCAAAGTCAAACACTAATAGAAATGTGATAGTCAACCATATAAGGACTAAAATGATATAACAGGAAAATGTACAACTTAAGTATAAATAAAGTAAGGTATGATGACCCATGCTTAAATAAAACCATAAAAAATTTAAAACTAAATAGAGACAATATTATAACATAAAATAAGATAGGAGCATAAAGTAAAATAAAGCTAAAATTTGCATTAATGACCAGAACAAAATTTTACAAACCATGAAGGACCTTTCTTGTAAATAGGTCAAGCGCTAAAAATTGCTCTCTGAGTCATCCCTAAACTGTTTCCTTTCACGCATGACATATAAGGCCGATAACCAACCCAAAAGGGTCGGTCATTCTCATTTTCTTCTTCACATTGTAGCCTGAAGGAGAGAGAGCTCACACGAGCCTCAACCGGAGGTCATGAGATTCCAAAATCCGGTGAGACGCCATCGCGTTGACCGTCATTGACCGACAACGACTGTCATCTGCCGAAGGTGGGAAAGAGATAAAATGACACCATCCGATGCACTTCTTTGCCCTGGCCATGAATTCATGCTTTGTTTCGTCTGGAAAGGGCTCAAATGCTGTAGATCTACGAAGAAACGCTTTCGGTTTCTTTGACTCCAACGACCGTGGGATAGTGGTCGAAGAAAAGGTAGTTTATTTTTTACTTGCTTTTGGTTCGAATGTTTCCCCTTTTTGATTCTCTCTTCGAATATTGAATATTTGAAGTCCTTTTTTCGTTCCAGTTCCCTTCTCTGGTTCCTCTCATAGAAATAACTCCTCCATTTTTAATTTGCTTGCTTCTTCATTTATGGATGACTTTAGGGTAGGAATAATGATATCTTTGTGTAGGGTATAGGCTCTCCGATTTGGTAGGTAAAATCCAGATTTTCCATAATTTATTTTATTTTTTAAATGGGTTTGGATTTGAATGTGTTGAGTCAATCGATAGGATGAAATAGCCAAGATGGGGTGAATTGGCAATTAAAAATTTTGTGAAAGCTTGACAGAAAAATAGAAATAATTTGCAGAGCGATTTAGAGTGGTTCGACTTTCTTAACCAAAGTCTAAGTCCACCACCTTAGCTATCCACACTAAGTATTTCCACACATTCACTGATTTGTCTTTCTTTTGAGGATAAAGAGTAAATCTACAAATCCCTCAAGAATTATACCTCAAATTCTTGATACACTCTCTCAAAGAGAAAATTAAAAATTTGCAAACTTATAAGAAACCTCACAAGGAAAGATTGTTTGCACAATTCAAGAACAAATAAGAACACTCAACAAATGAATACAAATAAGCACAAGTAGTGTTCTTAGAAAGCAAAATGAATATAGATGAATGTTGGCTTGATCTTGCTCAAAGTTGATTTTAAGGCTTTCTCAATTGTTTCTTTTCTTTCTTATTAATCACCAATGGCTTGAAACCTTATTTATATGTTCATTTGATCAATTCTAAATGTTGGAGATGTTATGAGAGTCAATAAATCTGTTGGGTAATGTTTTCCACTCAAAATAGCGGCTGGGAGCATCTTGGTATCGGTACTCCCTAAGGGGTATCGATACTACCTATTATAAATTCAAATAATTTGACTGTTGGAAGCTAACGGTATCGATACCGTCCAAAGAGTATCGATAATACTATATATAGTAGTATCGATACCAGACAATGGTATCGGTACCATTTTGAGATTCTGTTAAAATTTGAAGTCAAAACCAAAGGAGTAGTATCGATACTGTTAAGGCAGTATCGGTACTACCATATTGAAATTATATTTTTGACTCGATTAAAGTTTGAAACACTTAGTAAAAATTATTTTAAAAATAATTTTAGTGCGACTCTCAATTTTTCATTAAGTAAGGAGTAAAATTTGACATTTTAAAACTTTGAGTAATATTTGTAATATTCAAATAATTTAATAGAATATAATCTTAAATTTTCTTAAAATTAAATAAATTGTTTATTTGTTATATCAAAATATTAAAATGTTTTCAACAATCTCCCCCTTTTTGATATAACAAAATATTTTAGAAATTTTAAGATTTTCTTTTGTTTTCTTTTGAAAATTCTTTTTGAAAATTACTCCCCATTACTTTAATATTTCTCTTCCTTTTTGTTAAATAAAAAAGAATCTTATAAACAAGATAGCCAAAAGATATATATATAGTTGTGAAGATCAAGAATGCCAAGAGAGGTTAGTTAACATTATCAATATTCAATATGTATTTGGGTATGGTCATAATTGTATTATGATGTAAAATGATGAAAAAGAAATGAAAAATCTAATCAACATTCAATCAAATTCAAAATATCATTCAATCATCCAAAACATAAATAACCAAATCCATAATATATCAAAATGTTTAAACAATGTTCAAAATTCAAAAACAGAAATCAACCTAAGAATCACTAGCAAAGTAGGGAGTTTATTCATCCGTAGGAGGGTCAAGACTAGATTGATGTTCTCTAGAGGAAGCAACATCTTGAGTGAGTACATCAATCCGTTGATTTTCTAACAGTATAGCGGTAAGATGGGACTCCATGGATGCGAACCGTAAATCCAATGTCTTCATTAGCGTTTAAAAATATGGAGGCATTGTACTACCTTGTCTATGAGGCTCATCATCGGGTACTTGGTTTACATGATCATCGACATCTCATAAAACATCGTCGAGTTCAGGAACCGGAGCCGGAGTTGCTCGTGAAGAACTAGCACTGAGAGTATTCTTGGTTGATCAAACCCAGTTTGTTTTATCCCCAGTCCATCCAGATTTTCTAAGAGAGGTAAAGTCTATTTGAGTACTAAGAGGGATGGTTACATCGAGGTCTACCCTAAGACCGAATTTAATAAACATGTTACTTAGTAGACAACCATAGACTAAGGATTCAACTCGTTTAGAGGGTACACTGTTAACAGATTCTACTAACTCTCCAAAGATAATTTGAGGGAGATTTATTCGTTTATTGTTTTGTATACATTGTATCCACTATATGTCTATGCTACGGAAGGAAGAATATTTACATCCGAATGGTCTAAACCACCAAGAAATCATTAAATGTAGAAAACGTTCTTGGTAATGTAGAACATTCGCACTTTTATTTACTTCATATGGTGATGGAACAAAATCTCTCTCATTATCTATTCATATATTTTCTAGTCCAAAGGCACGTGCTATATAATCAGAATCGATAGTAATTTATTCGCCCAAGAGATAGGAACAAATACTTTTGGTTGCAGTAATTCATTTTGGACACACACAACATCGGAGTAGAAAATATGAACAAGTTGGTTATGACAACGGGTTTGAGTTTAAAGGTGTTGTCAAATTTCCAAGCTTGGAGAGTTGGGAGATATTTAAAATTCATTTGCTCCATAGCCTTTAGAGAGGGAAGACGTTCATCACTAATATTATAAGACTCAAAGTGAGTAACGTACCTAGAGTAGAGGTTTCTACGGTTAGGTTCATTAAAACACAAATTTTGGATAGTCATTTCTTGAGGATTGGGAGAAGGATTTGAAAGAGGATTTGGAGGTGGGTTTGGTAGTTGATTGGAACGACTAGAAGATGACCTAGCTCGTTTATGAGACATATTACTAGAATCATAATGTAGAACTGCAAATAAACAAAACATGTATGCTAACAATTAATCCTAAAACTCAATATGAGTCCTCAATTCAAGGTAACCTATAACTATAATGGGCTACAAAAAAATATTTTTGTGAAAAAAGTAATAGTGTAGTTTTGTAAAAATAATAATATATATATATATAATTTAAACTAAACAATTTTTTTTCGAAATATAAATTTTTTTAATGATTTAGTAAGGAAAAATTGTAGAATCTAGTGTAAAACTACAAAATAAGTAAAGCCCATTCACTAATTTAAACTATATCTATCTAAAACTAGCCCTAGATTCAAAAAAGGAATAAAATAGTGTTAAAAAATACCTTGAAAGATGGAATGAGGAAGAATTTTGAGGTTGAATGCATGAATTTAATGATTCTATCAGGTGTAGGAGTTGAAGAACAAAGAAATTCCGACTTGAAATTGTTGGATTGAAGCAAAGAGGGATTTTGGGGTTTGAGAGAATGACTATATGGCTTAGTGTTATATTTTGGGGTTTTTGGCAAAAATGTGATGTTTTTAGGGTTAAATAGCCTAAACTAGGTGAGTAGTATCGGTACTCACCGAGGATTATCGATACTTCAAGGCATTTTTTAGTAGTATCGATACCATTGTATCGATACCCATTCAAGTAGTATCGACAATGTATGAACAATATTGATACTCAATAAGCACAGTATTGATACTAGGCTAGAAGTATCGATACCTAGGAAGAGTAGTATCGATACCATGTGCACAAAATGGTCAAAAATCTATAATTAAACACATATCATGCAACATTTATCAAGTCTAGTGGTATGGACAACTCTAATTAAGAAAATTAATTATGTTCAATCAATCAAACCTATATTTAAGTATAATTTGAACATATTGTTAATTTTCATGAAAATTCATAAACTCCCCCTAACTATTTGCATAGAAGGCATTAAAAATGTCATTTTTGCATGCATTTTTCTTTTATTCTTAAAAGTGCTAAAATTATTTTAAACACAAAATCAATATAGGTTCGTTAGACCTAATTCTCTCCTAAGTGTCCAAAATCTTTCTTTATCTAAAGGTTTTGTAAAAATATCCACTAATTAGTGCAAAATATCTACATATTCTAGAACTACATATTCTTTTGAGGCATGATCTCCATTTAAATGATGTATAATTTCAACGTGCTTAGTTCTAGAGTGTTGGATGAGATTTTTAGTGAGAAAAATAACACTAGTATTGTTACACTTGATAGGAATGATACCTACTTTAATTCCATAGTCCAAAAGTTGTTGTTTAATCCATAAAACTTGTACATAACAACTACCAGCTGAAATGTATTCCACTTCAGTGGTAGATAATTCAACAATATTTTGTTTCTTTGAAAACCAAGAAATTAACATGTTTCCTAGGAATTGACAAGTACCAGAGGTGTTTTTCCTATCTAATTTGCATCCTCCATAATCCACATCTGAGAAGGCATGCAAGCTAAAGCTATAGTCTCTAGAATACCAAAGTCATATACTAGGAGTATCTTAAGGCATCTAAAGATTCTCTTAATGGCTTGTAGATGAGATTCCTTAGGACATGATTGAAATCTAGCACATAAGCAAACACTAAACATAATTTCCGGTATACTTGCGGTTAGATAAAGAAAAGAGCCAATCATAGACCTATAAAGTTTAACATCTACACATTTACCTTCTTCATCTTTGTCAAGCTTTGTAGATGGGCTCAGATGAGTGGCTTGGAGTTCCACATTTTCCAATCCAAACTTCTTGAGCATATCTTTGACGTACTTTGCTTTGATTGATGAAGATGTCATCTTTTCTTTGCTTGATTTGGAGCCCCAAGAAAAATGAAAGCTCCCCCATCATGCTCATCTCAAATTCACCTTGCATTAACTTAACAAATTCTCGGCAAAGAACATCATTAGTATAACCAAAAATTATATCATCAACATAAATTTGAACAACTAATAAATCTTTACCTTCTCATTTTATAAACAATGTAGTGTCAACCTTCCCTTTTGAAAAACCCTTTTCAACTAGAAAATTTGACAATCTTTCATACCAAGCTCTAGGATTAAACCATATAAAGCTTTTGTCAATTTGAAAACATGATTAGGAAATTTTGAATCCTCAAAACCAGGAGGTTGTTCCACATACACTTCTTCTTTTATAAAACCATTTAAAATGCACTTTTAACATCCATTTGATATAATTTAAATTCATGAAAACATGCAAATGCCAATAATATTCTAATTGCTTCCATCATAGCTACTGAAGCATATGTTTCATCCTCTTCTTGAGTATACCCTTGAGCAACAAGTCTAGCTTTGTTTCTCACTATGTTACCACTTTCATATAGTTTATTCCTAAATGCCCATCTAGTACATATAGTAGATTTATTACTTGGCCTTTCAACTAATGTCCATACTTGATTTCTCTCAAATTGATTTAAGTCATCGTTTAATGCTTCTTTAAAATTCTTAGGCTCTATGTATGAGATAAATGCAACATAATTACAAATGTCTCTAAGAGAAGATCTAGTAGTTACTCATTTGGATGAATCACCTAAAATCTCACCATCCTTGACATAGTTGTACTCTCTTGGGTATGTGATTTTCCTTTCTTATATGGTTAGATTCTCGAAGGCATCTTGAGTTTCCTCATCCTTCACTTCTTCTTTTGATGATGATTCTCCCACATTATTTGAATTTAATATACCTACATCATCATTAACACAAGAATCCTTCCCAGAAAGAGGATTATCATCGAAAACAACATGGATAGACTCTTCCACTACTAAAGTTCTTTTATTAAACACACAATATGGTTTAGAATTTAAGGAATAGCCCAGAAAAATTCCTTCATTACTTTTTAACATCAAATTTGTCAAGATTGTCTTTTCCGTTATTTAAAACAAAACACTTACATCCAAAAGGATGAAAATAACTAATGTTAGGCTTTTTATTTTTGAAAAGTTTATATGGAGTTTTCTTCAAAACAAGCTTAATCATTACTCGATTTATCATATAACAAGCAGTATTTGTGGCTTCCGCCCAAAAATATTTTGGCAAATTGTTTTCACAAAGCATGGTTCTAGCCATTTCCTCTAAAGTTCTATTTTTCCTCTCAACAACTACATTTTGTTGAGGGGTTCTAGGTGCTGAAAAATTATGGATAATTCCATTTGAATTACAAAAATCACTAAATCCAAGATTTTCAAATTCAGTTCCATGATCACTCCTAACACTTGAAATGTAGTAACCTTTTTTATTTTGGATTACGTTTGAAAAAGTGTTAAAATTTTCTAAATCTTCATCTTTAGTACTTAAGAAAAGAACCCAAGTAAACCTAGAATAGTCATCTACCAACATAAAAGCATATTGTTTTCCACCCAAGCTAGTAGTTCTAACTGGCCCAAAAAGATCTACATGTATCAATTGTAATATTCTACTAGATGATACATCATTAATAGGTTTAAAGGAAGTTCTTTTATGATTTCCTTTTGGGCATGCATCACATATTTTATAATGATTAAATTTCAATTTTGGCAAACCTTTTACTAAATTGCCTTGAACAAGTCTTTGCTAAACACTCATACTAGTATGTCCAAGTTTCCTATGCCATAACCAACAATCATGCTCATCTTTGGCTACTAAGCATAAATTAGACATGTTGATGTTATCTAAATACACTATGTATATGTTCCCAATTATATGACCAACAAGCATAATCCTATTAGATGCAATGTCAACAATTTTACAACCATTTGACTCAAATAAGACATTGTATCCTTTATCACATAATTGACTAATACTTAAGAAATTATGCTTTAACCCATTAACATACAAAACATTTTCTATAAGTATGGAAGTGTTATTACCAATTAAACCTATACCTTCTATGTGACCTTTTGAATTGTCACCAAAGGTTATTACTCCTCCATTTTTGGCTTCAAGTTCTGAAAATCGGCTCTTATCTCCGGTCATATGCCTTGAGTATCCACTATCAAGGTACCATGAATTTGAGCTTGTGTTTTTTGCCTTGTAGCAATGCTCATTCTCCTACAAACATAGATTAATTTTTGATTTTTGGTACCTAAATTCTTTATGGTCCATAGGCATTAGTCCCCAATAACTTAGTCCCTTGGGTATATATTTACTTAGAATATCCTTATCTTTAGTAGTAATGAGTCCTTTAGGGACCCATATACTTCTAATGATCTTACTATTTGAGGTTCTTTGGGGACCTCTATGATTGTAAGATTTAAAGTTCTTTCTGACATAGTTGGAATTTGAATTTTTTCATTTTTCAAAATGGTTTGTTCCAACTCTATTAAAACAAGCTTTAAGATCATCAAGTTTCTTTTGATGATCATCATTAACTTTTAAAAGTAAGTTGTGCAAATTAGAATTTTTCTTTTCAAATTCTTCTAGTTTGATTTGCATATTTTTGAACTTACTTTCGAGTTCGCCGTTGGTCTTGGATAAGAGATCTTTTTCATTTTTCAGCTTTGAAATATTTTTATTGTATTTTGAAAATAAGATCTCATACTCTGAGGCCAACTCATAATATGCCTCTTATAACTCATCAAAATAATAATCATCTAACATGGATGAGTTAGAGGTTACCTGAGATTCCTCCTCGATGGCCATTAAACACAAGTTAGCTACCTCTTATTCCTCTTCATTGGATGATTCTTCATCACTCCAAGTAGCCACGTGTACTTGATATTTCTTCTTGGAGAGACCCTTTTTCTTCAATTTTGGGCAATCAAATTTAATATGCCCAGGCTTTTTGCATTCGTTATAGATTATGGGGTCCATTTTACAAACATGTTTTTGCTTAGATGCTCAGTCTGAAAGGGGTCGATGCTTCATCTTGGATCTTCGTCCTTGAAAATTATGCCCCTCAAATGCTCTGTAACCTAACTCCGTTAATGCCCCGTGTGGTGCTGAAGTCACGCATCACTCCTTGGTAATTAATGATGAAATGATCGTAGATAAGAGTCTACTACTGGATTACTCCTCGATTCAATGGATCATCTTTCTAGTCTCGAATGTTGCACGATCTTTGAGCAAGTCTCATTCTTCTACTCTCTGAACTTCTTTTAGCCCTCAGTGCATTTCTGTTTACACGACTGCTTGATTGAAAACTTTTATATCTCCTTGTGAAAATTTTCTCTTAAATATTCCCTTGCGGACCAACATTTTTGCATATGTCATATAGATGAAATACAATGTAAAAAAGGTGAAAATAACACAAACAAAAGAGAAGAAATTAGTTAGTACATGAAAGACAATCAATAGAGTTAAAAGATTCTATTTAAAGATAAATATAACATCTACCCAAGCATGCTTTCATTAGATAGCAATCCTACTCGGACATGATTTCTACCCAAAATGATTTGTTTTCAAGAAATTAATCCTAACCGCATGGTATCTAGTTCGCATGCCTTTATTCGAAAAGAATAAATATATTCTATGAACTTAAAGTAAAAGTTAAAGGTTTAGATTCGTTCCTCATTCGTGTAAACCTATTTTGGCACCTATTTATGGACAGAGGTTCGATATGGCTATATCTAGGTTGACTATTCTATGGTTCACTATATGCATGGTTTCGACACTATGAGGAAAGGGTACATGAATTGTCCTTGTTGTTGGTGCCCCATGGGCTGCCAAACCCTCGATCCTTACCCATTACAGGTTTCAAACAGAACGAGTTCAATTCGAGGGGGTTCACTTCATTATACCCATACGAGGAATAAATTCCTATGAAGGTATAAGGCATGTGTACCCTATGGGTTATTTGCTAAAACTCATACGAAGAATAAATTCTTACGAGAGTAAAGCGTTCACCCCAACTTACTTGGGACGAAGCTCGGGTCTAGAGCTCATGTCATATAAATACTCGTGATGTGTGTGAGGAGAAACGTACAAACCTTTGACTTAAAAGGAAAAACGAAAAAATCTCGACAAAAACCTTGACAAAGCTGAAAACATAAATTAAAAAATTAGTACGATAATTCAAAGAAATAAAGAAATTAGAAAATCTTCAATAAATGGATCATAATTTAACTATAGACTCAAACCCATAATTTACACCACAACGACAATATGTAAGCGACTTACATCCTGACTCTCAAAAGTGTTCCCAGTGGAGTCGCCAAGCTGTCATAACAATTTTTTTTAAAAAATAATTAATTTTTAAAAAATAATTATGACTATATTTAAGAAATTGACGATTTTGAAATAATTTGAAATTTTGGAATAGGATTCACAATCGACCTTTAAGTTAGGTAGGTCGAATACCTAAAAATGTCTTTTAAAACAATTTTAAGGAAAAATCATTTTTAAGACAAAAATTGGTTTGTGTTTACCAAAAATCTGATTTAATGGGTCCGAGAGTCGATTACGTGTGGGGAAGGATTAGCTCCCCTACAACACCCAAAATTGGTACTTAGTCGCTTATACAACGTTGTAATGGTGGAACTTAAAATTCGAATCAAAAGTAAAATTATGATCCATTTATTGAATATTAATTAAATTACTTTGAATTGATTAATTAAAGAAAATTCTTTAATTGGATAAGAAATCTCGATATTCGCAATCCTCCATCGGTAAAACTATCTCACCTATTTCTTAGCTGTAAAGAATATTTTATCTTTGAATTATATACATATGAATTTATATCAATATCGAAATTTTACACAAAATAAAATATGACTCATTTTCCCAAAACATTCATCATCAATACCAACATTAAATATAAAATCACGTGAAAGTAAACAAAATTAAAATAACATAAACATTATAAAGAATAATAAAACTATGATTTTAATAAATTCATAAAAGAGACTCGTGCTTTCAAGTTCATATTCTGTTTGAACGTCATATCGGATTACACCACTTCGATCAAGTGGTGCTTTTCACGCCCATTCTACAAATAAAGTTCTTGAAAAATATTCGAGTAATATACAATAGATGAAGAAACATGAGGGAAATAAATGTTAATAAAAAATATAAAAATATATATACAACAAGCATGGATAATATTAATCCAATATAATACATATATATGATATGTAAAATATATTCATACATGAAGGACTAGAACAAGACTAACAGAAACTTGAAGGACCGAAATGATTATAAACAAACCAGCGCCGCAAATCAAAACTATCAAACAACAGAGGCTGGAAACGAAAATAACCCATAAATAATATTAAGGACTAAAATAAACTAAAAAAGAAATATGAAAGGACAAACTATGATTATTCCAAAATGCATTCATACCAAAGAGTGACCAAAACAAAAGATTGATAAACCTTAGGACCAAATTCAAACATCAAAGAAAATTATATAACACATGGGATCAGTGACTAAAACATATCCATTGCAAACACCATAGCCAAAGTCAAACACTAATAGAAATGCGATAGTTAACCAGATAAGGACTAAAATGATCTAACATGATAATGCACAAGTTAAGTATAAATAAATTAAGGTATGATGATCCATGCTTAAATAAAACCATAAAACATTTAAAAATAAATAGGGACAATATTATAACATAAAATAAGATAGGAGCTTAAAGTAAAATAAAGCTAAAATTTGCATTAATAACCAGAACAAAATGTTACAAGCCACGGAGGACCTTTCTTGTAAATAGCCCAAGCGCTGAAAATTACCCTCTGGGTCCTCCCTAAACGGCATCGTTTCACGCATGCCATATAAGGCCGAAAACCAAGCCAAAAGAGCCGACCATTCTCATTTGCTTCTTCACATTGTAGCCTGAAGGAGAGAGAGCTCACACGAGCCTCAATCGGAGGCCATGAGATTCCAGAATCTGGTGAGATGCCACCGCGTCGGTCGTCGTTGACTAGCGATGACCGCCGTCTGCCGGCGGTGTGAAAGAGAGAAAAATACACCGTTCGATGCGCCTCGTTGCCCTAGTCATGAATTCAGGCTTTGTTTTGTCTGGAAAGAGCTCAAATGATGTAGATATACGAAGAAACGCTTCGGTTTCTTCGACTCCAGCGACCATGCGATGGTGGGTGTCGAAAAAAAAGGTAGTCTCTTTTTTGTTTTACTTGCTTTCAGTTCGAATGTTTCCCCTTTTTATTTTCTCTTCGAATCTTGAATATTCAAAGTCCTTTTTTCGTTCTAGTTCCCCTCTCTAGATCCTCTCACCGAAAAAACTCCTCCTTTTTTAATTTGCTTGCTTCTTCATTTATAGATGACTTTAGGCTAGGAATAATGAGATCTCTGCCGTAGGGTATGGGCTCTCCGATTTGGTAGGTAAATCCTGGTTTTTTGGGATTTATTTTATTTTTTAAATGGGTTTTGGATTTGATTGTTTTTTCTGATTGATTTGGGCACTGTTTGGCATGTTCTGATGACGACAACATCTCGAGATGTTGTCGGTGGCAGCTCACGCGGTTGGGAAGGTAACTGGTCAAGCTCACGCACCGGTCTGGAGTTGAAGAGTTGGGTGCGTTCCTCTCACGCGCGATAGATCGGATGGTCCACATCCACTGGCGGAGGTGGTCAACATATTTAAGGTTTAAAACCCTAATTGCTTTGGGCGATCTGGACCGTTGGATTGGTCCAGATCTAACGGTTGAAACTGAAGGCAACATTGGGGCAGAGAAGAAAACCCTAGCCGGGTTTGGGCATGTTGATTGGGTCGGATCTTGGGCTTTGGGTTGGGTCATTGTAATGGGTCGATTTTCTAGTGGGGTTGTATCTTTGGGTTCTATTTTCGGGCCTATAAAATATGTAAATAAATACAATTAATAAAATAATAATAATAATAATAATAATAGTTAATAAAAATAAAATTCGGACAAAAACGAGTGTCTACAAATATCAAATCTAATTGTGTGATTATAGTAATTATTTTTTCATTCGTTACAAATTATTTATATTAAAAATAATTTATATTTAACAATTTTCATAAATTTAGTTACAATTATTTATATTTTCTTATAACTTTAATTTTTTACACAAAATTTAATAACAACAATTATAATTTGAATATATTATTTTTATGAGAGACAAATATTTTATCACAACTATACATTTAAGTTAAATAATAAAATTAATTATGAAATTAATTATAATAATAGTACAATCATTGTAATACTATAGCTGATGTGGTACCTCCGCTTGTCATTTAATAAATTAATACAATGCGTTATTTATAGAAGTATCAAACATGAGACTTTTATAGCAAGAGTACAAAACTTTAACAATTAGTCAAACAAGAGTACAAAACTTTAACCATTAGTCAAACAAGAGTACAAAACTTTAACCATTAGTCAAACAAGAGTACAAAACTTTAACTATTAGTCAAACAATAGTACAAGACTTTAACCATTAGTCAAAAAGGTAATTGACACTAATTTACAAATTTTAATAGTGCAAAAATTTTAGTAGTAATGAAATTTGTGTAACAATGATATATTTATAATAAGAATTCAATTGTGAAAAGGAATTTAACATTACAATTATTAAAATAACAATAATGTAATGAAAATATATCAAAATTATTTTTTTTTAATAACGTTGTATAAAAATTTTACCAAGTTTAATACTTATGATAAAATTACTTATAATCACTATTAATTTATCACCGAAAGCTTTTATTGTTGTAGTGCGATCTTCTCCACCCAACAAGTGAGCTTGAAAACAATCTTCCCTCTTTCCTATACAGGATTCAATCATATTCTTACATTGTATAATGGCTCTGCAACATAACAATTCTGATTAGCTTGCATTGCACTGCACTGGTAGTAAAAGGAACGAATTCTTCACATCAAGTTCCTCGGGTTCAAATTAATATGGAGCTCCAAGCTTCATCTTGAAGAAGAACATCTTATATACTTGAGGGAGGTTAAATCAAAACCTGCTATATTGATGAGTATTAAATAAACTGTTTCGTAGCGTTCCATGTATGCAAAATCTTGCCATAAACATCGTAAAACACAATCTCTGCATCAGGTGGGGTTAACTTGACCGACAAGAAACCTTGACCATCATAGAAGAATTTTAGTCCCTTTCTGTTTACTCTTTTAACATCACCCCTCCATGCCTTAGACCCAGCCCCGCTGGTTAGAAACTGTATGGGACTGCATTAACCAGTAAATGTCCTTTGCTTTAGTCACTTGTAACATCTTCATACAATAAATGCTAGAATTGATAATTGAAATTCCCAATTTTCCCCTACCTTTCTGTGTCACTGATGTGTTCTAGACAGTGGTCATGACCATTCATGTAAAAATCAACACCATTAGCCTGCAATTTTAACAATGAAATACCAGATCGATTTAGTTAGTTTATTTTAGATGCTTCAACTGCTAGAATTTAGTGAACAAAATCGACCTTCTTCAAGATTTTTTAAGCATGTGTGTGTGTGTTAGAAATCACCTTGAGAATGGGGAAGAGATGAGTAGCAAGTTCGGGAGTATCACCATGATGCCCAATACTTCGAATTGCATGGTGTCCAACAACAATTTTCCATTTCGCTCTTGATTCTCTTAATGCACGCTCCACATCCTATGCACCGAAGAATACCGAGTCTAATCAAATTAGGGTCAAATTCTAACAATTAGTGATCAATACCTTCAACAAATTGGTAACGTAATGTTTGGAAGGATGAATTCCGCGCCAATCGTAAGTGTGATCTTCCGGGTCTAGGAAGTAGCTCTTCACGAAAGGTGTGGTGTCCACAAAGATTATCTCAGCATGTTCTGCCCCAAGGTTTTAACTCACCATCTTATTTGATGATTCCCAGATAAAAAAGAGAGAAAAAAGGGAGGTTGCTTACCGGCATCGACGATGAATGATCTAAGACAAAGCCATCTGCTGTCAATTTTTCTAAGAAGATGACTCAATTGAGCCTCTGCATCACCCCTGTAATCGTGGTTCCCCAACACTATGAAATTAAATTGCCAAAAAAAGCAATAACGTTAAACGGTGGCCAGTCAACCAATTCAAAATGTGAAGTAAAAAAGGTAACTTGCCGGAGAACCACCGCTTTTGGAGGCTGTTTGCGGTGTAAATATTGGTGAAAGACTGTTCAAACACTGGATCTTGTGGGCCGCTCAATCCATTGTCGTAAAAGTTATCTCCCGTTGAAACTACGAAATCGATGTCCAGCTTCTCTCCTATCTTTCCCATCTTTAACAAGGTACATGTATATTATAATTACTTTAACATGGGAAAGTTATATAGTTTTGCATAAAATAATCTCGTTGATAAAAGAAAACATGAAAATTTTAAAATTAAATTTAAATAGACACATAATCAGAGTATATATTTATTATCAATAGTTAAAGAAAGATTTAGAATAAATATTATCTCATATTTACTATATATTATTAAAAATTTACATAGGTTTTCATTTGTTGTCTTTTAAACCATGAGCCATAATGTAAATTTATGGAATCAAAGTAAGCACATAAATTGATGTTAGAGGAGGTAAATTTCTAAAAATTAGAGAAGATAAATTTATACTAAGAACTAGAATAGATTATCAATAAAAATAAAAAAATCATATTTAATATTATAATCATTTAAAATTTTAAAAGGTCATAGTCCTCTCCCACTCTACCTCGGTCTATGTCTATCCATGTATGAAACCATGTGTTTACTTGTTAGTGTATGGATGGATGACAAAAAAAATGAACCTGGAAAGCAACTTGGGATTGGTTAAAAGCGCCTCGTCTGCCCCAGTCTCCGATGACCAAAAAGCTAAGGGAACCATCGCCTTTGGCGGGCAGTTCAAATCTCTCAAGCTCTGCTGCTGCCACACATAGCATGCTGATCAATATGATAAACCAGTGATCAGCCATTTTTCTGAGTTTCCAAACGTTGTGGTTTAACTATAATATAGATTTGAACACAGAGCTTTGCGGCTGCCAACTTATAGCAACCATTAATAGATTGTATTCGGCTGTTAGGACTGATTTATATTAGTGTTAGTTTACAGATAAATAAAGGGAGCAGTGCATGGCAGAAGTAGATGGGATATGCGAATCTGCCGGTGGAAAATTATGGGCTTAGGGGATAATACTCTTGGAATATTCCCTTCGTTCACGCCCTTCGCCAATCACGCTCCTACCAACACATTATTGGTCTTTCTATTTCATTTTTTCCTATTATTGATGCCACTGTATTTAGAAAGAAGACTGAATTTAATTAATAAACTAAAAAAATTAATTTTCTTAATTGAAAATGCAACTTAAATGGTGCTTAACTTAATAACATCGTTCAAACATCAAAAGTTATTTTTTTTCGAGAAAAATATATAATTAATTTTATAAAATTTATTTTTTGAAATACATTTTCAATAAAATTAATACCTTTATATGATTCTAATATTAGTTTTTCTTAAAATAATATATATATATATATTATTTTTAAAATAATTAAAACACGATTTGAAAAGAGATAAATGAGTTTTGTGCATATCAGAGTTAAAATATAATTCTAATTAAGATAAATTTTTTTGCATAAATATATTAACCTTTTTATAAGATAAAGGGAGAAATGAGTTTTGTGCATATTAGCTTAGGAAGTTTCATTTTCATAAAACTTACAATTCAAACTTTTGTATAACAAAATAAAACTTAAACTCCAGCCAAGTCATTATCTCAATCAAATTCACATAATATTAATAAAAATGCATTAAACACAAACACTATTTAGATATTTAATTAATATAAAATAAAAATATTTAATAAATTTATACTTCAAAAAAATATTTATCTTGTTAAAAATACGCGACGAGTAGATAAATATGAAGAAAACATATTATTTCAATGGAAATTTTATCTAAATTGGTAGGAATTGACAAAATACATAAAAAAAAAGTGAGAATGACATTCTAGGAATATTGTTAAAAGAATACTACTGGTAGTAATATTATTTTTCCATCTAGTGGAAACGAGGACAAACCAAACATGAGAATGTATTTTCTTGAAAAATAGGGTTAATTACACGAATAATCACTTATGTTTATGTTTTGTCTATTTTTGGTCACTGATTTAAAAAAAATATAAGATATGACCACTTTCGTTTTTATTTAATTAAGATATGGTCACTTTCATTTTTATTTAATTAAGATGTGGTCATCACGGTTTAACTGCCGTTAACAATTAGCATAATATGTGATAGTTGGTATAATCACACATTTGATCCCTATTATTTACATATTCTCTCAATATAGTCATACTTTTAAATAAATTTTAGCATAAAATATATATAAATGAAAATAAAATATTTTTAAATTAAGTTAATAATAAAACATATTTAATAAGTTAATATAAAAATATATTTTTAAGTTAATATATATAAAATATTACGAATTAAGTATTTATTCACTAAGATATAAATATATACACCATGTTGTCTACTTTAGATCAAGCAATGGTCTTGGCTTAATGTTTGGATACATGTTTAGTTTCTTAAGTGACCGATGTTTGAATCTTTTTTGCCCCGATTTGCTTTCCTTTGTTTTCTTTCAACAAGAGGGTGATACATGTCACTCTTTGATTGTTGGAAATAAATATAGTAAATTAAAATAAATTTAGTCCTCCAACCAAATAGTGACACATGACATGATATGTGACATCATTCGATTGGAGGATTAAATTTATTTTAGTTGATTAAAAGTAAGACTAAATTGAGAGAATATGTAAATAACAGAGACCAAATGTGTGATTATATCAAAAAATTAACTAATGTTAACGACAATTAACTCGAGGTGAACACATCTTAATTAAATAAAAACGAAAGTAACCAAATCTTATGTTTTATGAAACCAATGACAAAAAATGGACAAAACACAAACATAAGTGATCATCCGTGTAGTTAACCCAAAAAATGTTATATGTGATATTGATTTTTCATAAATCAAACGACTCTCTTACTTTAGTTAAATTTCTTAACTTTAATTAATTTTTAATACTATTAGTGAATCCAAATAATTTGCTATTATTAAAGTGATTAACTAAGTTAATATTATTTCATCATATTGTGAAAGTCACAAAAAATATTCAATTCACTATATTCAATAATAAATGTACATCTCAATTAAATGTTTAAAGACATTTAAAAAAAGTTTCAAATCATCCGATTAACTAAATCAACTCATTACATTATCAGTTTAGATTTGATAATAACGAGGTCGTATGCTGCTCGCTGCAGGTGGCTGAAGCCGAGATTGTTAAGATAGTGTAGCAGCTACCTAAGCATAAAAAAGAATAGAAAGAGAGAGAAAAGGTGATAAAGAAAGTACACAGAAGATTTTATTAATTCTACTCAGAAAACCAAATCAATGGACTTGGCTATTTATACACGAAAGCGGGTCAGCTAGAAACCTAAGCTGTAACAGACTGCCCTAATAGCTTCATAATAGATTCCTAACAAACTCATGCGAAGGTGGTGAGGATACCAAGTGAACGACCTCACTAGACTAGACTCTTACATTCCCCTTACATTCTGGACCTTCAGCATCCGCTATGCTTCACAACACCTTTTTCTTTGAGCTGAGCGACCAGAAAGCGTTGTCTATGTTTGAGAAGCAAAGGGGAAGACAATGGCTTTGTCATAACATCTGTAACTTGTTCAACAACATGAACCTCATGAACTTGCAATCTACCAACTACAACCATCTCCTGAACAAAATACAAATATATGAAGTTATCACCATAAGCAATCTCGTGACTGTCACATAACAATCTAAGAGACATGCTCATAGTGAGTCAATCCAATATGTTGTTCTCTAACACATAGTCGTGTATTGATTATGACATTTCTTGGTCAGTGACAACGCTTTACCATTTATCAACTACACATTAGCCTCAAATGTATTATTTTCGTCCATGCTTGCCATAATACTTGGCCAAGGACCTTTTAAGAATACTCATATCATTATATGGACTTTATTATTCTACAGTTTATTTATGTACACAGAAAAATGATTGAAAATAATAATGATAATACCTTATTTAATAAACTCGATTAAATAAGTATGACATCACAATCATCTCATGATTGGTCTTTGGGTATATTTTAACAATATCCCACTAGCACTAAGATTAATCACTCATAAATATAATATCGAGTGACTTACTGTGACGATCATGCTTCTGCTGTGTCAGAGGCTTGGTCAGTGGATCAACAATATTATCATCCGTTTGTACTCTGTATATTTCCTCATTTCCTCTATTAATTATCTCTCGAATGAGATGAAAACGTCTAAGTATATGTTAGAATCGTTGGTGGGATATGGGTTCCTTTGCTTGTGCAATGGCTCCATTGTTGTTACAATGAAGTTCCACGACATTTGATATACTGGGAACAATCCCTAGTTCTGATATGAACTTCTTAATCCAAACAAATTCTTTCACTACTTCACTGGCTGCTATATACTAAGGCTCTGTCGTAGAATTAGCTATTGTATCTTGCTTAGAACCTTTCCATCTTACAGCACCTCCATTGAGACAAAATACAAAACCTAATTATGATCGTAAATCATCATTGTCTTTTTAGAAACTAGCATCAGTGTAACCTTTTACACTAAGAAATTACTCACCTCCATATACAAAGAATGTATCCTTAGTCCTTCTTAAGTACTTGAGGATATTTTTAACTGCAACCCAATGACCTTCACCAGGATTTACTTGATACCGACTCGTCATACTTAAAGCATATGATATATCCGGATGAGTACAAACCATGGCATACATAATGGATCCAATGGCTGAAGCATATAGGATTTTATTCATCTGTTCACTTTCTTTTGGAGTTGAAGGACTCATTTCCTTTGAAATTGATATGCCATGTCTTATTGGTAGGAATCCCTTTTTGGATTCTTCCATGCTGAACCTTTTCAACACTTTATCTAAGTATATACTCTGGCTCAAACTTAGAAATCGTTTTGATTTATATTTATAGACTTTAACTCCTAATGTATATGTCATTTCCCGAAATGCGTATGTCATATACCGAAATGAGTATGTCATATACACACAATATCATGAATGAAATAATGCTCCCATTAACCTTTTTGTAATTATGTGGTTTATCTTCATTTTTGATAAAACCAAAATCTTTGATTGCATCATTAAAATGAAGATTCCATCAACGAGAAGATTTCTTTAATCCATAAATGGATCTTTGTAGCTTACATACCTTTTCAACATCTTTTGGATCAACAAAACTTTCTGGTTGTGTCATGTACACATCCTTTTCTAGTTTCCCATTCACAAAATTTGTTTTAACATCCATATGCCAGATTTCATATTAATGGAATGTATCTATTGTAAGCAACACCTGGATGGATTTAAAAATATCAACAGGAGAAAAAAGTGTCATCATATTTTATGCCATGAACTTTTCGAAAACCTTTAGTGATCAATCGCCCTTTATATGTCCATGCTGATTTTCTTTTTAAAAACCCATTTGCACCCTATGGGTTTAACCCTTTAGGTGGTTCAACCAAAGTCCATACTTGATTTTTCTAAAATGGAATCCATCTCAAACCTCATGGCTTCAAGCCATTTATTAGAGTATGGGCTTCTCACTGTTTCGTGATAAGTTCTTGGCTCATCTTGATCCATAAGTAGAACGTTACCATTTGTGGTAAAAAGAAAACCATATCTCTCTAGTAAATGATGTTCTCTTAAGGATCGTCACAATGGTTGTGTTTCTAAAATGGATGATTGTTCCTCAACAACTTGTGGAAAATTTTTCTTGTTCAACCTCTGGTTCAGTGATATGCTATTCTCGAATTTCTCCGAGTTCTATATTCTTACCATTCACTTTCTTGCAAAGAAATTCTATTTTGAGAAAGACTAATGTTCGAGCAACAAATACTTTGTTTCCGCTAAGGATGAAGAAATAATATCCTCTAGTTTCTTTAGGATATCCTACAAAGATACACTTTTGAGATTTGGGTTCTAGCTTTGTAGAAATCTGATGTTTAACATATGTACCACAACCCCAAATATTCATAAAAGAAATACGAGGATGTTACCCAATCCATGTCTCATATGGAGTGTTTTGAACCGATTTAGATGGAACACAGTTTAGTGTGAAAGCATCTATTTCAACTACATGTTCCTAGAAAGAAGTCGAAATATCACCATGACTCATCTTTGATTGAACCATATCTAACAATGTTCGTTTCCTTCTCTTAGAAACTCCATTCCATTATGTTGTACTAGGTGGTGTAAGTTGTGAAACAATTACATATTATTTTAAGAGATCATCAAATTCTAGGCTTAACTATTATCCATCCCGATCTAATCGAAATACTTTAATACTTTTTCTTAATTGGTTTTGTACTTTTTATTAAATTCCTTGAACTTTTCAAGGGCTTTAGATTTATGGAGCATTAGGTAAACATACCCATACCGACTGAAGTCATCAGTGAAAGTGATAAAGTATTGAAATCCACCTCTAGCTTATGTTTTCACTAGCCCACATACATCACTATGTATTCAACCCAACAAATCAGTTGCTCCCTCTCTTTTACTAGTAAAAGGTGTTTTAGTCATTTTTCCCAATAAGCAAGATTCACATACATCAAGTTTTTCAAAAACAAATGAATCCAAAAATCCATATTTATGGAGCTTTGATATCCATTTATTGTTTATATGACCCAAATGACAATACCAAAGATAGGTTTGATTTGAATCATTTACTTTTGATCTTTTAGTATTTATTTTATAAATATGATTATCTTGATCTAAAATGTAAAGATCATTAACCAATTTTATCGATCTATACAAAACATTACTAACATAAAACGAACAATAATTATTCTTTATTATTATCTCATAACCAATCTTGTCCAAACAAGAAATTCAAAATGATGCTTTTAGTCAAACAAGGCACAAAATAAGAATTCTCTAAGCATAAATCAAGTCCACTAGGTAAAGATAAAAATATGCCCCTAACCTAATGCATCAACTCTCCATTTCTATCTCATAGGTTTACATATCCTTTAACCAAATTCCTTTTCTATTGTAGTCCATGTACAGAAGTACAAATATGAGAACCACAATTGGTATCTAATACCAAAGAAATAGAAGTTGATAAATTAATGTCAATATATAAATACCTAGAACGAATGTTCCATTTTCTTTTGCCTTTTTGACATCTTCTAAGTAAATAGGATAGATCCTCTTCTAGTGTCTGACTTTGTTACAATGGAAACATTTTCCTTTTTTTATTACTCCTCCTTTGGGTTTCAATGCATTGTTCCCTTTGGATTTAACCTGGCCATTACCTTTAGATTTTGCCACACCTTTGTTATTTCCCTTTCGTTTTTCCTTGCAGACCATCAGGATGGGCTTAGGTCCAACCTTTTTCATATTACTCTCAATAGTTCGTAACACACAGAGTAACTGTGACAGACTCTTTTTAATTTCATTCATATTGAAATTGAGAACAAGTTGATTAAAACGATCCAACAATGATTGTATGATGACATCAATAGCCAATTCTTCTTTGAGATAAAACCCCAATTTTTCTAAGTTTTGATATAACCCATCTTTTTAATTACATGATCTTCCACAGGGGATCCATCTTTTAGTTTTTCATTGAAACAAAGCTTTTGAGATTTCATACCTCTCTTAACGTGCTTTCTCCTCATACAATTCGTTGAGATTTTGAATCATATCATATGCAGCCATATCCTCATATTGTTTCTGAAACTCAGGGGTTATGGTGGTAAGCATTAGACATCCTATGTCTATCATGTATTTCTTATACTTGTCTTTGTCAATTTTAGATGCATCATCTATCGGTTCATAAGGAACATGTTCTTCAATAACATGTGACTTCTATTCTTGTTTGAGAATAATTCTCAAATTATAGAACCAATCAAGGAAGTTCAAGCCATTCAATTTATCCTTCTCAAGGACTGATCACAATAATAGTGTGTTGGTTTCCATTAAATATACAATGATAGAAATATGTGAGTTATTAATAGAGTTTAATAATTCATTAATAGGTCTTTATTAAAGAAAGCTTCCACTATTTTATTCAAAAATTGGTAAACCCTCATATTTTAATTTTGGAAAAACCTTCTTCAATTTTTTTTCTAGTGAGTGAAGATTCATATTTTACCTTTTCCTAAGTTAGCTTTGGCTTTAAATCTTAAAAGAATGATTATTTAGGTAAGCAATAACTTGCTAATTACATTTTATGTAATTATTCTATTTGATGAACAACTTTTTGTTATAATAATCTCATGATTATTCAAATAACTAACCTTTAGGTTTCTAATCCTATTAGAACAACATAGCTAAGTTATTAATCAATATTTCAACTGACAAATATCACTTACTTATTCTTCACATTTAACCGAAATAAATTCATGTGTTTTTCTTTGGCAAGACTCGTAAAATATTGATCAAGGATTTAACAAGGGTAAATATTGGGAGGTTACATTAACTTAGAATTTATTGAGGGATTTCATTTAAAGTTTCAACATTTCCTTTCTAAACATATCTTATAATTTTTTATTGTTTTTCATGCATTTATACATTTGTTCGCTTGTAAACATATATGATAGGGCAAGAAAATCTATGCAAGTATACACAGTCGAATCAAGTAATAAAGGGTAAGTGAGTTATTGTCTCCTCAGGGATTGGTAGGGGTTTTGATATTTCGCCACAACTAGAACTAGGTGTCACAAGCTAGTTCCTGAATTATTGTCAAAACAGAAAACAATTAGTAATGGAAAATGTTACTAAAGCAAGACAATATTGTGAAGTATGGGGGTAGAAAAGTTTGGTCGAGACAAAGAAAATATGCAAAAGTAAAAAATAAAAATAGTCTAAACAAGGAAACACGTTGATTCAAATATATTCAGAATAACCTCACATATTCAAACTTTTCACAGAGCACTCAGGTTAGTCTTTTTCTATGGCGAGAAATTATTCTAAGTCTGGAAGGATTTGTTATGATATGCTTAGGCTTCCCGAAATGATTACTGAGTATTCTAAGACGGTTGCTATAGAAATACTACTCAACATTAGCTATAACCCTTGGTTTGTCATACTATTGTTGTAGTAATACTCCTCAACGTGAACTATAGTCGTTGTCTATCCTACTCAAACACCTATCCCTTTTAGTCGATTCAAACCCTCTCTTTATCTCTAAGGTAGGAAGATTAGAACATCACCATCCCATATCTATTCCATTGCTCACGTAGATCTATCTTAATTCTCTCAAATCTAAGAATCAATTTTTAGAAAAATGATAATCTCTCAAAAGATTTTACAAGGTCTAGAAGTGTTTCGTCTAGGCATCTGGCCCTCTCTCGAAAGCTCTTACAATGTCAAGGAAAAATATTATAACAATGATCAAAACAGATGTAAGTAAAATCATAATGCATCATTCATAAACCATAAAATATTTATCTCGGCAAAACAAAAACCAACACAAGGTAAAGCAATTCATGGTGTAGCCAAAGTGTCATCCAAGAGTATCATCGTTTAATACAAACCCCAAAACAAATAAAAGGGATTAAGAACAAATCCCAAATCAGAGGGCTCTGCCATGATAGCTCTAACCAGCACCGCGCCTGCTCTGGCGGCTAGCCTTTCTCGAGGCCTGATCGTCGCTCTGCTATAGCTTGGCTATGGAGGGAACCAAGGACGGTTGGGTTGGAGAACAGTGGAAGGTAAGGTATTGCAGCTGCTTACTCCACGCCTAAGGTAAATTTTTTTCTTCACTGCCTCCTCTTTTTTGCGGTTGTGACTAGGTATTAATTTGGGAATTTTCCTAGGGTTTCGTGTAATTAAATATTACCTAAATACCCGTTTTAACTTGTCCATGCTATAGATGGAAAGGCGGCTGGATATTGTCAGAATCTTGAAGGGCTTGATTACACGTGAGGTCTGTCATACAACTGGCAGGTGACATTACCAAATCGTCAGATCCACTTCAGACTTGTAAAATAAATCTTACCTTGGCAAGAAAAAATTATTCCTCACTGTCTTCATCTTCTTTGTTCCACTGGCCCTTGTGAAATATTTTTCATGGCTGAAATGTTCTTCCTAAGTCAATTCCTGCGCACACAACACTTAAAAGCCCTTTCTCCTCAGCAACATCAGTTAAACCAAATAAATCTTATCTAGGAAAAACTTATCCACAACATGAAAATATAATCTAAATGCAACTAATATGCTTGACAATAATGTTTACACAACCAATAACTTAAGTAAAAAAGACTAAAAATAGAGTCTTTTTACGGAGTTATCACACCCCAAAACTTAAGCTATTGCTTGTCCTCAAGCAATGGATAATAATTAGTAAAAATAAATTAAAATTTTCACAATATAGTGATATTATGACAATTATATGGTTTAAAATTTTAGCCCTCAGCAAACAGTTTAGCCTCAACATGCTGGACTGTCATATAATTCAAGTACCTTCCTAAGTCAGGATTCTTTGCTAGTGTGTGTGCGTGATTGTACTCAGTCTATGCATTAACATATTTAGAAAACTTCAAGTAAGTACTTCTATTGTGCCAATGTATCAAATTATTCATCAAGAACGATTTCTAGTACTGTTTATTCATTTTTTGGGAGTTAACTCATCACACCTACCCTTCTACGCTCTAAGTGAAAGGGAGCATATCTTCCACCCCTGAGCTAGTCAGGTAGTGTCATCCCATGACTACTTTCATTCTCTCATATGCCTAGGTAACCATTTATTTTTATGGACTTTCCCGGTCGTGCCATTACATAGAGGAGTGTCATTTTTATTCCACAAAATTTAAACACTAAGAAGTTCCATTTAAGCTTTACAATTCTTCAATGTCATGACATGCAAACAGTTCTTTCCTAAAAAAATTACTAATCACCTTAAGTAGAGAAAAAATACAATCGTGTCTATAAGTTTACAAAGAATCAAGCCTAAGGTTGGTTCTATCTTTTGACAATCATGTAAAATATTTCTGGCCTACGCAATAAAATTCTACTTTCATCATCAGTCATCTTTAATTCATTCCAAAAAATATTCTCACATACTCATACCATGACAACCAAAATTTTCAACCAATTATCATAAACTACTATTGAATAAGTGTGAGACATAACACCTCCCCCAAACTTGAGGGATAAATTATCCTCAATGCATGAAAAATAAAAACAAACTACATTAATCTAAATGCAAATGCAAATGCAAAGGGAATTTTTTTTACCTTACTGTGGTGAGGAAGCTTAACTAGATGCACGCGTTCTGCGTCATTTTGGAGGAGGGGGCTCTCCGATCTAGTATCTTCTGATGGAATCGAAGAGGGAGATGGCTGAAGAACACGACCTGTTGTTCGCTTAATGAGACGCCTCGTGCTCGGGGTAATTGCTGGTGATGGCCTTTCCTCAGTGTGGGCAGGCTATGCAGGTGTTGGTTGAGACTGGCTTTGGAGAGGTTATGGAACTGGTGTAGTGTAGTAATCTGGGGACTGTTCAGATACTTGTTCGGTTGTGGGCTTATTAGGGACCAGAATGAAATCATCATCTTTAAAAAATTCGGGTGGGATTTTCTGTGTGTACTCAGACGAAGAGTAGGAGGAGCTGAGGTATTTGTCTGTCTCACCGTGGTATTCCTCATGTATAGGAGAGACATGTGTGGTTAGTGGAGGTACATATGCGGGGAAATCGAGGGGAATGTTTTGCGTCGAGGTAAGAAATGTGCTATCGCTTGCTGTGTGTTTCAGGGTTTTATTAGGGAATGACGGATGATCCTCATTGGTAATTGGGAGAAACTCTTTGAAGAAGACATTTAGTTGTGCATCCCTTTCCTTGACATAGCCAAAGAAAGTCTGCATGTGACTTTTCAGGCGCTCGATTCTCTCTCATGTCTCTCTTGTAGATGTGACCACAACTGCCATTCTTGCCACGACAACTGATTTCGCTCCTCTCTCCAGGCCTTCATGTGGAGCATTATCATCGAAGCTCATGAGTTCTGGTACATTCTTTTTGGTTATCCCCTTATTTGACTTGATAAAGTCCCCGAACGATTCCTCGGGGGACTTTTTTCTTCCTGTACAGAGTAATTATCAAGTTAGGAGAAAGAAGGTTACCTCTGTTCCTTTTTACACAATCATAAATTTGCTCGAAGATGATCTCCCCAACATCGATTGTTCACCCATAAATAATTGAGTGCAGCAGTATCAACCTCCTCACCAATATGGTTGTGTTATGGGATGTTAGCATCAGCTTTCCCTTCAAGAAGTGATTCTATAGCTTTACAACCAGCTTAAGGGCTCGACGATCTACTCACTTACGCGTTAGCGTGTTGCCTTTAAACTTGGCCCATTCGAAGCACATGTCTTCCAGGACTCCATCATACATTTCTTGATCTGCCTCGGCCAGGAATTTATTGTGTTGATCCTCTACCTTACTAAGCTTAAAATAGGGGTTGAGGGCTGATGGAGAGAACCAGATGGATTTTCCTCTCAAATAGACATTATGTTGAGATGGGTCTCCTAAATGGGAATAAAATTCACGGACTATCACCGGATGCCGAGTAAACTTCTCCCACTTATGCTTCCTTACTACGTCCATTACTTTTGGTCTGAAGGGTTCGTTATCCTCCGTTGGAAAAATAAAGCCGTCCTCCAAATATACTTGTCTTTTTTATAGCCTTTTGAGCCTTGCTTCAGCTTCGACAGTTTGGAAACGTTCAAATCCTGAGGATGTGGGTGAATTTTTCTTTGATATGGCCTTGATTTTTCTCTGTTACAGGTTTATCGTGGTAGTAGTTTGGAGAAAAGAGTGATGAGAAAAGGTTGAAGAAAAAGAAAATAAGGAAACAATGGGGAGAAATGAGGGATTGGTGGTTTTTGAGGAAAGTAATGGGTGATTTATTTGGGGTAAAACAATAAATAGAGAACGGGGAAAATATATGATCTTAATGAGAAGATTTGTTGATTTGAAGTAAAGTAAGGGAAATATATCTTTCCCTCATCTCAATTGCCACCAAAACCAATTAGCTTAGGGTTTCTCTTCCTCCTATGTATGAGCTTTAACCCTGTGTTGCCACGTGTCCCTTATATGCCTAAAATAAATAAAATTATCTTAAAAATTTAAAAATCATGCATAATAAAATAACTTAATTTATTTATGCACATAATTCAAATTTTTGGTTGCCTAGGCAACCAAAATTGTTCAGGAAAGAAAAGCAAACTTTTGGGCATTGTGAGTTATTGATGCCGATTTATCGCACATGACTGGTGCTCCTTTGTACTCAAATAATCTTTTACCATTCACCTTAAAGATTGATCCATTATCTAGGTTCTTGATTTCTATTGGTCCGTTGCTATGGACTTGGTGTACGATGAACGATCATGACCATCTAGATTTTAGCTTTCCTGGAAACAATTTCAGTCATGAATTGTTAAGCAATACTTGTTGTCCAGAATAAAATTGCCTTAGCAAAATTTTTCTATCATATCATCGTTTCATATTTTATTTGTATAGGCGGGCATTTTCGTAAGCTTGAGCTCTAAACTCATCCATTTCGTTCAGTTACAATAATCTTCTTTCTCCAGCGAGTTGGGCTTCCATGTTCAATTTCTTGATGGCTGAATATGCTTTATGTTGAAGTTCCACAAGCAAATGACACTAATTATCGTAGACTATTCTGAATGGGGACATTTCTAGTGGTGTCTTGAATGTTGTACGATAGGCCCATAGCGCTTCATCCAGCTTTGGCGATAAGTCCTTGCGATTTGGGTTAACTACCTTCTCAAGGATCTGTTTGATTTCTCGGTTAGAGACTTTAGGCTTCCCATTGGTCTGGGGATGATATGCCATGGCAATTCGATGACGCACACCGTATCTTTTCGGTGCATTCGTAATTAATTTATTGTCAAAATGTGTACCTTCTTCGCTGATAATAACTTGCGGTTAGCTTGTGGTGTTCCAAAACGCATAAATATTTTCTTGTGAAAGAATTTCAACACGGTCTTGGAGTCGTTCTTGGGTGTTGCCATGGCTTCTACCCATTTGGAAATGTAGTCCACTGCCAAGAGAATTTATAGGTCACCAAAAGATGAGGGGAAGGGTCTCATAAAGCCGATCCCCCACACATTGAAGAGTTTAACCTCCAAAATGTTTTACCATGGCATTTCATGTCTCTTCGATATTTTCCCGGTATGCTGGCATTTATCACATGACTTATAGAATTCTTGTGCATCTTTGAACAAGGTGGGACTAATAGAA
Organism: Hibiscus syriacus; assembly: GCF_006381635.1. Classification (NCBI taxonomy): domain Eukaryota; kingdom Viridiplantae; phylum Streptophyta; class Magnoliopsida; order Malvales; family Malvaceae; genus Hibiscus; species Hibiscus syriacus. Next base: position 5,387,846 of record NW_024062800.1, on the reverse strand, counting down.
ACCGGATTAAAAAACCTTTGTTGCAGTCCTCGTTCCACCGAAATGTCCTCTGTACGGGGATGATGGCAATGAAGTAGAATGTCTTTGTGTTCTTCTTCTGAGCCACATCTCCTGATTATTTGGTCGCTATATTGCTTGAATAGGAATGGTTCATCACAGTAATAGTGTCGAACTTATTGTCTGAATTTGTTTCTGCCTTGGCTAGATAAATCTGGAGGCATAATACAACAAAAAAGAAAGTTAACTATGTCAGCGTACCATGGCACAACCGTGATAAATAAAATTTTCTCGGTAAATCCTCTTGAATGTCCTTCATGTCACGATAAATGATTTTGTTTTTTAGCCTAGACAAGTGATCTGGTACTTGGTTTTCAGTACCTTTTCTATCATTTGCCTCTAAATCGAACTCTTGTAGTAATAATATCCATCTAATGAGCCTAGGCTTTGCATCTTTTTTATTAACTAAATATTTAATAGCAGAGTGATCAGTATGCACAATGACTTTAGTCCCTATGAGATATGACCTAAACTTACCGAATGCAAATACTACGGCAAGAAGTTCTTTTTCAGTTGTGCTATAGTTCATCTGTGCATAGTTAAGGGTACAAATATCATAGTAGATAACATGAAAGAGTTTACCTTTTCGTTGTCCTAGTACCGCCCTAACTGCATAGTCACCAACGTCGCACATGAGCTCGAAAGGTACGTCCTAGTCTAGTGGAACAACAATTGGCGCCGAGGCAAGTTTTTTCTTCAAATCTGTAAAATCATTTAAACAGTCATCATTAAACACAAACAGTTTATTTTGTTGAAGCAAAAGACACAAAGGCTTTGAGATTTTAGAAAAATCCTTAATGAACCTCATATAAAATCCTCCATGTACAAGGAAACTACGTATGCCTTTTACATTGGTAGGTGGAGGTAGATTCTCAATTACTTCCACCTTGGCTCTATCTACTTCAATGCCTTAGAAAGAAATCTTTTGTCCTAACATAAATCCTTTGGTTACCATAAAATGACAATTTTCCCAGTTTAGCACCAGGTTGGATTCTTCACATCACTTCAACACTTTAGATAAGTTGCCAAGGCATCGATTGAAGTCATCGCCCGAGACGGAGAAGTCGTCCATAAATATTTTCATGCAATCTTCCACCATATCTGAAAAAATGGCCATCATACACCTCTAAAAGGTTACTGGAGCATTACATAGTACAAATGGTATTCTCCTAAACGCATAGGTACCATACGGGGATATGAATGTAATCTTCTCTTGATCCTCCGATGCTATGGCTATCTGATTGTATCTAGAATATCCGTCAAGGAAGTAGTAAAATTTTTTTACTAACCTATCAAGTATTTGATCAATGAAAGGGAGAGGAAAGTGATATTTCTTTGTCGCTTTATTGAGCTCTCTGTAATCCATACATATTCGCCAGTCCGTGACTGTTCTAGTAGTTAAAATCTCATTATTTTCATTCTTAACCACGGTCATGCCACCCTTCTTTGGCACGAACTGCACCAGACTGGCCCATGAGCTATTGGATATTGGATAAATTACTCCAACATCCAGCCATTTTATGATTTTCTTCATCACCATTTTTTTCATGATGGGGTTTAGTCTTCTTTGTGGTTTCACAGAATTGCCATGACTATCTTCTAAGTTGATTTTGTGCATGCATATGGTAGGGCTGATTCCCTTCAAATCTGACATGGTCCACACGAGATCTTTTTTGTGCTGCGAGAAAAAATTTAACAAACTGGTCTCTTGTTCGGAGGTTAGACTAGCAGAAATTATCACAGGTAAAGTCTAATTACTACCTAGATAAGCATATTTCAAATGCGATGGCAAAGTTTTATGTTCCAATATGGGTACATGCTGTAATGATGATTTTGGAGGAATAAATTCATTGAAATCCAAGGGTTCGAATTTCATACCTGGTCTAGCTTGAAGGAAGCTAGATTGTTCCTCTAATTTATCTTCATAACCTGCTTTGGGTTCATTATTAAGAAATCCGTCATTTGCTTCATTCGAAAAAATGTTGTCGAGGCAACAGTTTTCACAATCCTCTTTTAACCATTTTTCGCCCGGGCTAAAATTTTTGTGTTCTTACGTTAGAAAATTTTTTTCTTGGCACAAAGTGTCGTACTCATCTATATGTAAAAATTCACCTTGGGCAAGATTTTCTGCACCACATTCCTCCATTAATTCCATATCTCTAATGCATTGGCATTCTTCTGAATCATCAACATACTTCATGGAGTTGAAGACATTGATTGTGATGCTTTGATCTCCCACCCTCATCGTGAATTCTCCCTTCTCCCAATCTATTAAAATTCGTCTAGTGGCCAAGAAGGGCCGCCCAAGAATGATGGGTGCATTTTCATCGGCCTCACAGTATAATATGAGGAATTCAACTAGAAACACAAATTTGTCCACTTTTACAATGACATCTTTAATTCTACCCTTAGGACGAACATAAGACCAGTCAGGTAACTGTAAGATAACAGTGGTTGGGAAAACGTTAAATATTTCTAGTTTTAAAAATATGGACTTGGGCATCAAATTTACGCTTGACCCTAAGTCAACAAGAGCTCATCCCACAAAGTTATCACCGATAGAGCATTGTATACGAAGCTGCCAGGATCTTTTTGCTTTGGTGAATGTTTGCTTAAATTTAGAAAAAAATTCTTTCTTTACAGTAACATTTTCTATTTTTTTTACTTTCCTCTTCTTTGTGACAATGTCTTTTAGAAATTTAGCATAGGAAACATCTGCTCGATGGCTTCAAGCAAGGGTACATTAATATACAAGTGGTCCAGGACGTCGACAAATTTCTTGAACTAAATCTCGTCATTGTATTTTTTCAACCGTTGAGGAAAGGACAGTGGAGGTTTGACTTCATCTTCTATAGGTGGTGAGGAGACTTTTTCCTTGGCAATAAATTTCCCCCTATATGTTTGATGAATTTATGAACCTTCATCCTTTTCTTTTTCCTCAGGCAATCCCTCTAGTTCAAAAATTTCATCTTGATCCTGTGAACACCAATTTTTTTCCATATGCATATAACATATATATATATATATACTTAAATTAATACTTTTACTTTTTCTCTTTACAGACCCATCACAACAAGTGGCCCATCAGATGACCCCTTTACATGCGACCCGAACTCAACCCATGACCCGGATCTGCTGAAGCTTGACCTGACCCAGAAAACTAGGGTTTCCAGATCCCTAGTTCACTCGTATCTCCTTGGCGCCGCAAGCTCTTGACAGATTCAACCCCGCATGCAACGTCTTCCATTTTGTTCGGCGTTTGAAGAACACGTGAAGACCGAAAGCAAAGCAAGGAATTGTAGTCTCATTAGAACTTTAAAACAACACGAAATAAGCTTTTATTTTTCCTATAAATTCATGTAATCTCATTTTAAAAAGGGGGAGGAATAGAAAAAAACATAAAAAATAGAGAGAATATCAAAGGGATTCGAACAGGAGCATTCAAACAAAAATAATATTGAAAAAAGCAGAACAAGAGCGTTCGAACTGAAAAAATCATCCCTAAAATACATAAAAAATCATTTGAAAAAAAAGAGAGATTTACCTTTTTGTTCAAAAGCTCGAGCTCATTTTCGGTCTTCAAAGGTAACTGTTTTCAAAATTGCAGTGTTTACTTAAAATCCTTTGATTATGTTGGTATTTGATCATAGGTGGTAAGGGTGGCTGTTTGGGGATTTGAAGGAGTTCTCTGGAACTCTTTTTTTTTGAGTGGCTGAAGTAAATACCATTAGGGGTTTCAAAATCCTTAAAAATGATCAATCTCACATGATGCCATTTGGTTACTAGAGAATTGCTTTGTTTTGGTAAAAGGGAAAACTATGTTTTAGATCATTGTTACTCTTGTAAATTTGTTATTTGGTCATTAAATCAAATTTGAATTGTTTCATTCTGAGCCCTTGATTTCTTACTGTTTTTATTCTGATCCATTTCATGTATTTGCTCATGTTTTTGTGTTGTTCATACTTTAAATATATTGTTTCGGTTTTATTATTCGTATTAGTCCATGTTATATTCTAAGCATATATATATTGTTTCTAATTAATTATATAATGTTAAATATATTTTATACTGCTATTATTTTTTTACTTCTAACTCATTTTTTTGTTCTCTTTAATTTTTATTTATTTTTTCTTTGACTTTTTATTTTTATTTTTATATATTTTTTGATTTTTTATTTGTTTATTATTTATTTAACATTTATTTATTATTATTATTTACTAACATTTTTGACTTTTTATAGAATAATTCCAATCGATCAAAGGTAATTAATTCGAATTGAATGTTTTAAATTTTAATTTAAATTCTTAATTGTCGTAATTAAAGATAATCGATAAATTAATTGGTACCAGAAGGGCGGTTCAAGGGTGCTAATCCTTCCTTGACCGTAACCGACTCCAGAACCCGACACGTTTCTACTTCAACGTAGATCAAGTAAGATGGTGTCCGATCTACCTAAATATTGTTTTAAAATGATCGGTGGTGACTCTAACCCAATTATTCAAGTTGAAGCCCAATTCTGGGTTCAACCGAAAGACGGTTTCGATAGCTTAGCGACTCCCCTGGGGACAGGTAAGTGAGTTAGGCCGAAATTAACTTTCGGTTGTCTTTCTATGCAAAAATAGTAAATTTTAATTTTAATTTATTTATTCGATTCAAATTATTTATCTTTGATTATTTTCAAATAAATAGTTGTACTGACGATTTCTTTCAATAGTTTCAGTTTATCAAACTCTTTTTCCATCTAAGGCTCTATACCCGAGCTCCAAACCCTTTTAAGTGGGGGTGAAAGCGACGCCTTCGTGGGAATTTATTCTCCGTATGGGTCTAGCAAGTAACCTTCGGGATTCATATACCTTATTCTTTCGTGTGAATTTATTCTCCGTATGGGTATAAGGGAATGTATCCTCTCGAGTTTAACTTAGTCCACATGAGCTTGTAATGGGCTTAGGACTAAGGGTATGGCAAGCCCAAGAGGGCACCAACAAGGAGAACTCGAGTACCTTTTTAGAACCTAAACCGGGAGAGTACAGGGAATTAGAGACCACCCCAAAACCTCATTCCAAACCCTAGGCAACTTTGTTTCATGCTTTACTTTCTTTTCAAAGAATGCGAACTAGACAAATATGCGGTTAGGATTTGTTTGAAATTAACATGCAGGATAGAGATCATGTCCGGGTAGGAATAATAAGCATGTGGGGTAGATATCATGTGGGGTAGGACTTTTATTTTCATGATTGTTTTTATTATTTTCACCTCACTAATTTTTTTCATTTTTGTTCTCTTTTATTTTATTTTTATCTTTTGCATCATTCATTCAAAAGAGGTGTTGATCCACCAAAAACGTGTTTGTTAAACGTAAATAATTTGCATTAATGGACAAAGAGGTTACAATACAAGAGGTGAAAAACAAAAAAATCCGATTCAAAAGGGTCCGGGATTTATACTATGCACACCAAAAGTCAACTTTTGAGCTGGCAATGGTTGCAGGGGCAAGACAAGAAAAGGTTATTGACCTGGAGAGATCCTTCAAAGGCAACCGACCCCTATTGACAAATTCAAGAAGCAAGCTTTAGATAGTTCCTATTGATGGAGGAATTCAATGGAACTTTCGCTAGGAACAAGCTCGGAAGAGAGTGAAAGTCGGAGATGCAGTCCTTCGAGACCTCTTTTTTGGGGCAATCAGCTTGCCACTTGCACAACTTAGCCGGGACGGTTCGATAGGGCATTCAACCGATGACAGAAAAGACGGAAGATGAATTAACCTATCAGAAGCTATTCGGGGTTTATACTTTTAAAATGTTTTTATCTCCTAAGACGTAATACTTTTGTCCCCAATAAGGATTATTTATAATAAGAGACACATTTTTTGGATCAATCCCTCGGACATTTCATGCATCATGCATTTAGACATATTTTTATTTTCATTCATTTGAATTCGCATTAACTAACGAAATAATGTCTCATCAAAAGGGAACAAATATTAGATACACCACCTTAAGTGTTGGATACACCACATCCGCTTGAAAAAGAAGCAAATGGAGGCCAGAATTGCTCAAATCGAGGAAAACATGGAACTACAGAAATAACTGGAGGATAAGATGTCTCAGAACAGTCAAAGTACCCTGCAGTCCATAAAGAATACCCAGGAGTCCTTCGTCGATCAAACTGTGGCCAAGTTATCGGGTCTCCAACAAGCCAGTATACCAGGGGTAGGTTCATCTGAAAGGGTCACTATACCACCAACCCTACAAGTGGTTCTCTTACCCGGGATCTTACCCGGATTACAAGGGGACTCATCTGCTATTAAGGGGAAATCCATATCTGGTAAAAATATGCAAGCTTCAACAATCAACACTGACAATCATCCGAAAGACTATCATATCCCATATTTTGACGAGGAGGATAAGGCAAAGAAGATGGAAGAAAAGATCATGATGTTAGAAGATCAGATGAAGATGGTCAAAGGGGACCATGCCTATTATGGAGTAGATGCAATGGAGCTGAGCCTGGTTCCAGATTTGGTGCTTCCACCAAAGTTCAAGGTCCCTGAGTTCGAGAAGTTCGACAGGAACAGTTGCCCCTCATCCCACATTATTATGTTCTATCGGAAAATGATAGGGTATTTTGGAAATAACCAACTCCTGATCCACTACTTCTAGGAGAGCCTGTCCGATTCAGTTATCCGGTGGTACAACCAACTAAGCCGATCATATATCAAGACCTAGAAAGACCTGACCAAGTCATTTATGGAACAATATAAGCACGTCAACGATATGAGACCAGACCGGGTTATGCTACAAAGCCTGGAGAAAAAGCACAATGTAAATTTCTGACAATACGCACAACGATAAAGGGATTTGGTTGTGCAAGTTCATCCACACGTGGATGAAAAGGAAACTAGAAAGTTGTTTGTATAAACCCTAAAGGCACCTTACTTCAGGCACCTGGTGGAAATCACATCGGGAAGTTTCTTAGATCTAGTTATAGCTGGTGTGATGATTGAGCTGGCCATAAAATAAAGAAAAATTGAGGGAGAAGACTCCAGTAAGAAGCCTCCCATGAAGAACAAAGAGCGAGAGATCAATAATGTAAACACCTACAATGCCAACAAAGGTGTTGCGATCTCAAGTTCAAAAACCACTGTAGCTGTACCATCTGGTACTTTTAACCAAGCTCAAAGAGAACCAAAGATTTAAAGGGAATCTTACCTGACTAATAATCGGGGGATTATACCTCATAATGTATTCCATGAAAAGATTCGCATCAGTCCAATCCCAATGACATATTAGGAGTTGTTCCCAATGCTAGTTGAGATGAATCTTGTGACTCCGGTTCAATCCAAACCTATAGAGGCCCCATATCCTAAAGGCCATGATATTAACGCCATATGTAGCTATCATATTGGGAGATCAGGGCACACCACTGAGAACTGTGGGGCATTGAAACGTAATGTCCAAGATCTGATCGATTCAGGGGAATTGACTTTCAATGTGTAATGGGGAATTCTGATCGAGAGTCTGATGGGGCATCCATCAGGAATTTTGTTGCATTCTCAAGTTTATCATCTTGTTTGAACTTGCTTTTTTTTTCTTTCGTACTTCTTATGGGTGAATATTTTTAAGTCACTTGACGTTCAAACATTTTAAATAAAATGTTTCCTTATGAGGAAATGAGCCAATTTTAATATTGAATTCCTTGAATATAACCTTAATTAAAAACTTTTTAATAATTGAGGTTGTAAATCTTCGACAAATGAAAAGATTAAACCCTACTAAACAAGGACCACTTTTTATCTATAACATACATACCCATATCTTATAAGAACCAAGCTAGCCCTCTCCTCGCATGTATATCCAATCAAAGGTTTGGTATTCAGGTATGTGTTAGGAGCGAACAGAATGGGGCAACTAGAACATGAGATTGCAAAACTAATTGGTTTATACATTTGTTTATGACGTTCATTGATGATCATTATCTTCAAAGATGGAATAGTCGAGTAAGCAAATCTAGTTTAGGTCAGCTGCTTGGGAATTGAACTCTAAATATGAGATTCCTCAACTTTCAACAACACCTAGACTATAACAGGTTCTTCTTGAAAAAATTAAGAAATTGAATCCGTATACCAACATTATAATTATATACATATACAATAAAGCTTGAGCTATCCCTCTAGAACAACTGGTTAAACGCCCCGGCTTTATGGATAAGATTCAGCTAGCCTGATAAAGGTGATTATAATATACAATAAAGCTTGAGTTGTCCCTCTAGAGCAATTGGTTAAATGCCATGGCTTTATGGATAATATTCAACTAGCCTTATAAAGGTGATTATAATATCTATACAATGATATTAAGTTATCCCTCTAGAGAAATTTGTTAAACTCCCCGGCTTTATGGATTCAGCTATCCAGACAATGGCAAATTTAAATAAGGAGTTTCGGTAAAAATGGTCTAAGGGAGTTAACGAACACCTTTTATATTCAATTTCACACGAGCACTCAGGAATTTCATTTTTAAACCGATATTTCTTCACTGCCTTTGTTAGAGGAGCCTACGAAGCTTGAACAAACGGAAGATTTCAGAGAACTGAAACAGAAGTGTTCTGAAAGGTCTAGCCATTGATTATGCTAATTGTGTAATTTTTTCCGCCTCCGATTAAAATATCAAACCAAGAAAGAGGGGAGAGCCATGAACAAATTGAGGAAACAAAACTTAGGATTTAGGTAGCCCACCTCTAAACCAACTTTTCGATCTTGATATTTGTCAAAGATTTGCAGCTATCAAAACTTAAAAGATAATTTGATTCTTTTGATATCCAATGAACTCTTGTTTTATGATTTGCTTCAATTATGAAACCTAGAATGAGGTAATATTTTTAAAAATTCAATTTGATATTTTTCAAAATTTTGAAAATTCAAAGGAAGAAAAGCATTTTCAAACAAGATAAGTTCTTTGGAAGCATATCTTGGAATTCAACAAATATCTCTTCGAAGCTCAAGATCGAAGCTGGGGCAAAGGAAGCCATTTTGGGAAATATTTGATAGGGGAAGGAAAATAAATTATCTTAGGTTGAGGTTTGCAAGAGTACACCCTGGTGGAAATAAAGACAAACTGAGGCATGGATAGAATGAAGACTGCTCACTCAATTATTCCCTTCACAGATCAACATTTTGTACATCAGATTTAAGCATGTTGAAGAATCCAAGATTAAGAATCAAAAATTCAAGATTCCAGAATCAAGAGTCATCAATACTGACAACCAGAGATTGCGATTTCTCTCTAAACCCTAACATATTTCGTATATACATTTTAGGCATAAATAAGAGCATTACATCCATAGCATCGCATATTTGCATAATTTTGTAGATTCATGCTAAGAGTCAATTTCAACTTCACAGTGAAATATATTGAACTCGTAAGAGATGCAATTTACAAATGTGGATTTTAACTTCACAACGAATGACATCCAATTAAATTTCACAGCAAACATGTCATCCACAGATTTGAGTTCCTTAAGTCAACGATTAGAGCTTCTGAAATGATTTCTTTAACATGCAGGAACAAGCAATTTATCGATCGCCTTTGAGATTGTTCGTCTCGCTTGAGACTAATTTTCTCAAAACAAAGTTTTGTCTCTCTTGAGTCAGTTTTCCTTTAAACAAATTGCCTCTCTTGAGGCAGTTTCCCTTAAAATAAATTTTGTCTCTCTTGAGACAGTTTCCTTTGAAACAAAATATTTGAATATGTTTTCCTTGAAGCGAATTTCGTCTCCCTTGAGACAGTTTCTTTTGGAACTAAATTTTGTCTCTCTTGAGACAGCTTCTCTTGAAACAAATTTTGTCTCTCTTGAGATAGTTTCTCTTGAAACAAATTTTGTCTCTCTTGAGACAGTTTCCCGTGAAACAAATTTTGTCTCACTTGAGACAGTTTCCTTTGAAAACAAATCTTTGAATATGTTTTCCTTGAAACAAATGTCGTCTCCCTTGAGACAGTTTTCTTTTGAAACTAAGTTTTGTCGCTCTTGAGACAGTTTCTCTTGAAACAAATTTTAACTCTCTTGAGACAGTTTCCCTTGAAACAAAGTTTTGTCTCTTGAGACAATTTCTCTTGAAACATCAATCTTTGAATATGTTTCTCTTGAAACAAAATTTTGCCTCCCTGGAGATAGTTTCTCTTGAAACAAAAAAACCTTTGAAATCGTTTCTCTTGAAACACCAAAAGAACCTATGAAAATGTTTCTCTTGAAACACAAAGACCTTTGAGTTCAACTATGCTCAGCTCCAAGGAACATCATTTACAACATAGCTCAAAGTTAAAAGGGTTATCTGCCAAAGACCTTCGAGTTCGATTTCATTCAGCTCAAGGCACATCATTCACAGCATAGCTCAGGGCAAGACCTTTCGAGTTCGATTTCATTCATCTCGAGGGCCTATCAACCACATGGTGGAGTCAAAGAACTATTTTCCAATCGACTTTTAACTAAGGACTTTAAACCGAGAAGAAGACCGAAGTTGACTACAATTTGGCAACGAGAAGCCACGTTCTGATTCAAATTCTGAAGCACGATTTCAATTTTATTTCAAAATAGACTCGACTTCACGACAGAGGAGTCATCCACAACTCAATTCGACAAGGATTTATTCTTTTAGAGTGAATTTTTCAACTCCACTGAATGAAAATTTGTGTCCTTTTATCTTTATGCTATTTTTCATTCCACGAAAAAGGACAAAGAGGGGCAGCTATGGACACTAATTTTTGTCCATATGCATATAACATATATATATATATATATATATATTTACTTAAATTAATACATTTCTTTTTTCTCTTTACAGACCCATCACAACAAGTGGCCCAGCAGATAACCCATTTACACAAGACCCGGACTCAACCCACGACCCGGATCTGCTAAACCTTGACCTGACCCAGGAAACTAGGGTTTCCAGATCCCTAGTTCACTCGTATCTCCTTGGCGCCGCAAGCTTTGACAGATTCAACCCCGCAAGCAACGTCCTCTGTTTTGTTCCGCGTTTGAATACCACGTGAAGACCGAAAACAAAGCAAGGAATTCTAGTCTCATTAGAACTTTAAAACCACACGGAATAAACTTTTATTTTATCTGTAAATTCATGTAATCTCATTTGAAAAAGGGGAAGGAACAAAAAAACATAAAAAAATAGAGAGAATATCAGAGGGATTCGAACATGAGCATTCAAACAAAAATAATATTGAAAAAAGCAGAACAAGAGTGTTTGAACTGAAAAAATCATCCCCAAAATACCCAAAAAAAATCATTTGAAAGAAAGAGAGATTTACCTTTTTGTTCAAAAGCTTGAGCTTGAAAGAGGATTTTCGGTCTTCAAAGGTAATTGTTTTCAAAATCACAGTGTTTACTTTAAAAATCCTTTAATGATGTTGGTATTTGATCAAAGGGGGTAAGGGTCGTTGTTTTGGTATTTGAAGGAGTTCTATGGAACTCTCTTTTTTTATTTTGAGTGGCTGAAGTAAATACCATTAGGGGTTTTAAAATCCTTAAAAGTGATCAATCTCACGTGATGCCATTTGGTTACTAGAGAATTGCTTTGTTTTTGTAAAAGGGAAAACTATGTTTTAGATCATTGCTACTCTTGTAAATTTGTTATTTGGTCATTAAATCAAATTTGAATTGTTTCGTTTTGAGCCCTTAATTTCTTACTATTTTTATTCTGATCCATTTCATATATTTGCTCCTGTTTTTGTGTTGTTCATACTTTGGATATATTTTTTTGGTTTTATTATTTGTATTAGTCCATGTTATATTTCTAAGCATATATATATTGTTTCTAATTAATTATATAATGTTAAATATATTTTATATTGCTATTATTTTTTTCCTTCTAACTTATTTTTTTGTTCTTTTTAATTTTTATTTATTTTTTCCTTGACTTTTTATTTTTATTTATATATATATATATATATTTTTTATTTTTATTTAACATTTATTTATTATTATTATTATTTACTAACATTTTTGACCTTTTTTATAGAATAATTTCAATAGATCAAAGGTAATTAATTCGAATCGAATGTTTTAAATTTTAATTTAAATTCTTAATTTTCGCAATTAAAGATAACCGATAAATTAATTGGTATCGGAAGGGCGGTTCAAGGGTGCTAATCCTTCCTTGATCGTAACCGACTCCCGAACCAGACACGTTTCTACTACAACGCATATTAGGTAAGATGATGTCCGATCTACCTAAATATCATTTTAAAATGATTGGTGGCGACTCTAACCTAATTATTCAAGTCGAAGCCCAATTCCGGGCCCAACCGATAGACGGTTCCGACAGATCCCCATGTTGTGTAGTGCCTTGGTTAGAATTTTCTCGTTGCTACCCCACCAAACTTGCCATTCTGATTAATCTGGTTACCACTCCTCAATGTAAGTACACTGCACTACTCCTTTCCATGATGTTTAATGACCTCAATATCACTAGGGAGACTTCCTTGTGGGCAAGAATGTAATACCGTGACGATTTGACCCACTTGGTTCTCTAATGCTCTCAAGGATGAACTATGGCTTTGCAAAAGAGCATCTTGGCTTTGTAACAAATTACCTAGGTTCTTAATTGTTAATGAGTGTTCATGAATCAAAGTCTTTGTTGAAGCCATGACATCTTTTGTCGAGGCTATAAATTCATGAAATGACGTTTCCATGTAGTTAGAATTAGAGTTTGTACTAAAGGAAGAAGTTGTACATTTATTATATTGCCAGGGCATCTGCTGATCCTGAAAATTTTGATGTTCTGAACTATTCTGTTGTGGCCTATTAAAATTGCCTGCATGATTGTTGTTGTTAGTTCCTTGATTACCCCATGAAAATTTTGGATGTTGTCGCCACCCAGGATTGTATGTATTAGAATAGGGGTTGTTGTTTCTTCTGTTATAGTTGCCCACAAAATTAATGAACTCCTGGTTTTTTGGACATTCGCATTCATGATGGTTGTCGTGACAAGGAATGCATGCAACACTAGTTGCCTTGACTTCCCTCACCTCATTAGGACACTGTAAATTTTTCAACATATTTGTTGTGGCAGAAATTTGAGCATAGACTGAATCCTTATCCTCAATTTTGTATGCTCCAAATACTTTTCTACCGGTTACCAGCCTTCTACTCGGAAATGATAGTCATTATTCGCTATCCTGTCAAGGATATCGAAGGCTTCCTCGAGTGATTTATCAAGCAAAGTGCCATTCGCTGAGGCATCCAATATAATATTTAAGTAGGTGCATTAACTCCATTATAAAACATCACAACTTGAGTCTAATCATGAAATTCGTGGTTCACACACTTATGAAGCAAACTTTTGTATATATCCCAACATTCGTACATGGATTCATCATCGCCTTGGTAGAAACTTGCAATGTTATTATGTAGTTGTGTGTTCATATTGGGAGGGTTGTATCAAAGTAAAAAACTTTTACATAAATCTGCCCAAGATTCCATTGTGCCTGAAGGTACTCCACTGAGCCAAGCTCTTGCTCGATCGCGTAGGGAATAAGGGAAAAGTTTAAGCTTCAACACATATTCATGCACTCCTTGTTACCTGAATGAATCACATACTTCAAGAAAGGCACAAACATCCTATCTAGCATCCCCATTAGGAGCGCCACCAAATTGACTGATAGAGTTTAGCATGTTAAACATCACCGGTTTAAGTTCAAAATGGGTTGCCTGTATTTCAGGTGCCACAATGCTTGGAATGAGATCATCAAGAATCGTATTCAAGTAGTCTCGTATTGCTCGACGTCTTGAATATTCTCTAGAAAAATTATTTGTCGCTATGTCGGGATCTGCCTGATCTCCCATATTATTTTTGTCTTGATACTGTAGTCAATTTATATAATCTCTAGCTCGTTGGTTACGTCAAATTTGTCTAAACGACTATTCAATCTTAGGGTCGAATGGTTCTAGTGGTTTACCAGCAGATCTCAGGGTCATGCAACGATAAAAACTTCAAAGGAAAAAAAATTAAACATGTTAAACTAAGTAAAATGTGACAAGAAATAAAAATTTGTTATGGCAATAATTTTCAAAAAGTCCATCAGTTGCCAATTTCCGACAACGATGCCAAAAAATCTTATAAACGTATATGATAAGGCAAGCAAATCTGTGCAAGTATACATAGTTGAATCAAGTAATAAAGGGTAAGTGAGTTATCATGTCCTCAGGGATTGGTAGGGGTTTTGATATTTCGCCACAACTAAAACTAAGTGTCAAGAACTAGTTCCTAAATTCTTGTCAAAACATAAAACAATTAGGAATGGAAAGCGTTAACTACAACCCTTGGTTTGTTTGACTGTTGTTGTAACAATACCCCTCATTGTGAATTATAGTCGTTGTCTATCCTACTCAAGTGTCTATCCCTTTTGATCAATTGAAACCCTCTCCTTGTCTCTAAGGTAGGCAGGTTAGAACACCACCATCCCAGATCTATTCCATTGTTCACGTAGATATATCTTAATTCTCTCAAATCTAAGACTCAATTTCTAGAAAAATGAAAATCTCTCAAAAGCTCTTACAAGGTCTATAAGTGTTTTGTCTAGGCATCTGGCCTTCTCTCGAAAGCTCTTACAATGTCAAGGCAAAATATTATAACAATGAGCAAAACAGACATAAGAAAAAACATAATGCATCATTCAAAAACAATAAAATAATTATCTTGGCAAAACAAAAACCAACACGAAGTAAAGCAATTCATGGTGTTGCCAAAGTTTCATCCAAGAGTATCATTGTTTAATATAAACCCCAAAACATATTAAATAAATTATGAGCAAAGGAAGAATGACTCCCAAAACATTGGGCTCTACCGTGACATCTATGACTAGCACCGCACCTACTCTGGCGGCCAGCCTCTCTCGAGGCCTAACCGATGCTCTGTTATAGCCTAGATATAGAGGGCACCAAGGATGGTCCGGTTGGAGAATGGTGGAAGTTAAGGTGCTACAGCTGCTTACTCCACGCCTAAGGTAAATTTTCTTCTTCTTTGCCTCTTCTTTTTGGATGCTATTACTGGGTATTTATTATGGGAATTTTCCTAAGGTTTTTTTGTAATTAAATATTCCCTAAATACCCGTGTTATATTATCCTTGCTATAGATGGAAAGGCGGTAGGATATGGTCAAAATCTTGGAGGGCTTGATTGTACATGATGTCAGTCATATAGCTGGCAGATGACATCAAGAATTCGTCAGATTCGCTTCAAACTTGTAAGATAAATCTTGCCTTGGAAAGAAAATATGTTCCTCACTATCTTCGTATTCTTTGTTCCACTGGCCTTTGCGAAATATTTTGTCACGGCTGAAATGTTCTTCATAAGTCATTTCCTGCACACACAACCCACAAAAGCCCTTTCTCTTCAGCAGCATCAGTTAAACAAAATAAATCTTGCCTAGGCAAAACTTATCCACCACATGCAAATATGTCCTAAATGCAACTAATATGCTATGACAACAATGTTTAGACAACCAATATCTTAAGTAAAAAGACTAAAAATAAAGTCTTTTTACGGCGTTATAAACATTCTAAATACCACATACATGTAAAGAAATAAAAAATGCAATATTTATAGCGGTTCGACTGTCTCAATCAAAGTCTACGTCCACTACCTTAGCTATCCACACTAAGGATTTTCCAACAAATTCACTAATTTTTTCTTTCTTTTGAGGCCAAAGAGACAACCTTACAACTCCCTCAAGAATATACCCAAATTCTTTAGAACAATCTTTCTCAAAGAAAAGATTACAAACTTACAAGGAAATCCTCACAAGGTAGATTGTTTGCACAATTCTAGAACAAATAAAAGAACACTAAAAAATGAGTACAATTGAGTACAAGTAGTGTTCTTGAAAGAAAAATGAATATTGAATTAAAAATAGGCTTAAAATGCTCAAACTTGAGGTTTGGTGCTTTCTCTTTGATTCTCTCTTGATTCTTGTTGATTGTTGTTTCTTGTTGTTGATCAATAGCTTCTAAGCTTGTTTAAATACACCTTCAAATAATTCTGAACATTGGGGATGCTTAGTGGAGTCAATAGAGCCGTTTAAGTGTGAAAACAATTAATTAAATTCAGTTGAGAGCGTCAGTGCATCGATGCATACCCATGGTGCATCAGTGTAAAATTCAAATATTTTGACCGTTAGAACACTTAGTGCGTCGGTGCACCAAGTGTGCATCGATGCATAAAATGCATTCGATGTTTTGAAAAAGCCTGAGTGCATCGATGCATGGTCTTGAGCATCGATGCATCAAATGCTTTGAGTGCATCGATGCATAGTATGTGCATCGAATCATAAAATGCATTTGATGTTTGAAATATTAATTGGTGCATTGATGCATTGATGCATGGATTGGTGCATTGGTGCATCACTTTTAAAAATTGATTTTAGGCTTGATTTTGGTTCAAAATACTTTGTGAAAATTGTTTAAAAAATAGTTTAAGTATAAAACATAATTTTACACATTTAGTAAGGTTTAAAATTGATCTTGAAAGACTTGGAGTAATAATTTGATATTCGATTAATTGAATCGAATATACTTAGAAAAGCATTTGTAAAATCTTAAAATTCATTTAAACTTAGTTTGTTATATCGAAACATCAAAATGTTTTCAACAAGATACTTCAAAAGTTCTTTGTTTCTCTTTCGTTGGTCCATCCATCGCTCTTCTCCAAAGCATCTTCATATAATTACAATTGCAACAACTTGTTTTACATAAGAGGGAATCATATGAGAAGAGAACAAAATATGATATGAATTGCTTTGGAGTTGAGCTGGAACATTCTTGTCTCTCATTCACTCCACAATCTTGGATGAGTGAGAGGCTTGATATATCCATCTTCTACAATATTCCATGCTCCCATGTCACTAGCTTGAATGAAATAATCATCATATTCTTCCAATAGGCGTAGTTAGATCCATTGAAGAAAGGAGGTTTGTTGACGGGAATCGAATTGAGACCGAAGTCGACATTTGAAGTAAAGGCCATTGATGACTTGATAATCGATGTAACTCTTCCCGAATTAACTTAAGTGGTGATTAAACCTTCAAATGAGTGAGGCTCTGATACCAATTGTTGAGTTAATCGATCGATGGAATCGGCCAAGAGGGGGTGAATTGGCAATTAAAATTTTGGTGGAAACATTTGCAGAAAATTGAAAGTAATTGCACAGTGATTTAGAGTGGTTTGACTTTCTCAATCGAAGTCTATGTCCACTACCTTAGCTATCCACACTAAGGATTTTCCAACAAATTCACTAATTTGTTCTTTCTTTTGAGGCCAAAGAGATAACCTTACAACTCCCTCAAGAATATACCCCAATTCTTGAGAACACTCTCAAAGAGAAGAGTACAAATTTGCAAACTTACAAGGAAATCCTCCCAAGGTAGATTGTTTGTACAATTCTATAACAAAGAAAAGAACACTAAAAAATGAGTAAAATTGAGTACAAGTAGTGTTCTTGAAAGTAAAATTAATATTGAATGAAAAATAGGCTTGAAATGCTCAAACTTGAGGTTTGATGCTTTCTCTTTGATTCTCTCTTGATCCTTGATTCTTGTTGATTGTTGTTTCTTGTTATTGATCAATAGCTTCTAAGCTTATTTAAATACACCTTCAAATAATTTTAAACGTTGGGGATGCTTAGTGGAGTCAATAGAGTCGTTTAAGTGTGAAACCAATTAATTAAATTTAGTTGGGAGCGTCAGTGCATCGATGCATACCCATGGTGCATCAGTGTAAAATTCAAATATTTTGACCATTGGAACACTTAGTGCATCGGTGCACCAAGTGTGCATCGATGCATAAAATGCATTCAATGTTTTGAAAAAGCCTGAGTGCATCGATGCATGGTCTTGTGCATCGATGCATCAAATGAACTAAGTGCATTGATCCATGGTATGTGCATCGATGCATAAAATGCATTCGATGTTTGAAAAATTAATTGGTGCATCGATGCATGGATTGGTACATTGGTGCATCACTTTTAAAAATTGATTTTAGGCTTGATTTCGGTTCAAAATACTTTGTGAAAATTGTTTAAAAAAATAGTTTAAGTATAGAACATAATTTTACACATTTAGTAAGGTTTAAAATTGATCTTGAAAGACTTGGAGTAATAATTTCATATTCGATTAATTGAATCAAATATACTTAGAAAATCATTTGTAAAATCTTAAAATTCTTTTAAACTTAGTTTGTTATATTGAAACATCAAAATGTTTTCAACAAGATACTTCACAAGTTCTTTGTTTCTCTTTCGTTGGTTCATCCATCGATCTTCTCCAAAGCATCTTCATGTAATTACAATTACAACAACTCGTTTTACATAAGAGGGAATCATATGAGAAGAGCACAAAATATGATATGAATTACTTTGGAGTTGAGTTGGAACATTCTTGTCTCTCATTCACTCCACAATCTTGGATGGGTGAGAGGCTTGATATATCCGTCTTCTACAACATTCCATGCTCCCATGTCACTTGCTTGAATGAAATACATCATCCTGTTCTTCCAATAGGCATAGTTAGTTCCATTGAAGACAGGAGGTTTGTTGACGGGCATCGAATCGAGACCGAAGTCGACATTTGAAGTAAAGGCCATTGATGACTTGATAATCGATGTAACTCTTCCCGAATCGACTCAAGAGGTGCTTAAACCTTCAAATGAGTGAGGCTCTGATACCAATTGTTGAGTTAATCGATTGACAGAATCGGCCAAGAGGGGGTGAATTGGCAATTAAAATTTTGGTGGAAGCTTTTGCAGAAAATTGAAGTAATTGCACAACGATTTAGAGTGGTTCGACTTTCTCAATCAAAGTCTACATCCACTACCTTAGCTATCCACACTAAGGATTTTCCAACAAATTCACTAATTTGTTCTTTCTTTTGAGGCCAAAGAGATAACCTTACAACTCTCTCAAGAATATACCCCAATTATTGAGAACACTCTTAAAGAGAAGATTACAATTTGCAAACTTACAAGGAAATCTTCACAAGGTAGATTGTTTGCACAATTCTAGAACAAAGAAAAAAACACTCAAAAATGAATACAATTGAATCGAATATACTTAGAAAATCATTTGTAAAATCTTAAAATTCATTTAAAATTAGTTTGTTATATCGAAACATCAAAATGTTTTCATCAATCTCCCCCTTTTTGATATAACAAAACACTTGAGTAATTTTAAGATTTTCTTCGAAAATAAATTTTGAAAGCCAAGTTTGAAATTACTCTCCCTTACTTTAATACTTCTTCCTTTAAAAAAAACTTAATTACTTTGACATTTCTCCCCCTTTTTGTTAAATAAAAAATACTCAAAAACCGATTTAAACAAGTTTTTGAAAAAAAATAGCCAATTGATTATAAATATATATATATATAGCTTAAGTTGCTAAGATCACAATCAAAAGAGAGATTAGCCATTAGTTTCATAATCAATATTCATAAACAAATGTAAAATGGCATAATTGGTCATAATGTAACTAGTATGTAAATGATGCAAAAATAAAATTAATAATCATTAAGCTCATAATGAAAATTCAAACCAAATATATATAAATATCAAGTTCAAAAATCAATAAAACAACAAATAAGTTCAAAACATCCAACAACCATCAAGTTTAATCATCCAGAAACATCAAAATCAATCCAAGTTTGAAAATCCAAGAAATCATAACAAGGAAACAAATTCATTCCATCAGAAGATCGGGAGGAGGAGGATAATGAGCTCGAACTTCAAGAGTGAGCACGTCCATACGTTCACGTATCTCCCGCTGAAACTCAGTAATCTGAGACTCTATGGAGGCAAACCGCATATCAAACGACTCCACGAAGGATCGAAAATATGGTGGCATTTGATCTTCTTGCCGTGCTGGTTCCGGTGCAGGCTCATCGTCTGGAATGTGATCGTCGATATCTTGCATAAGTTGTTGAAACTCAGGATCATCGTCAGCAACCTGTGCCAGAGGAGGAGCATGAGAAGATCTAGGAGCAGCTCGTGAAGAACTCACTCCCAGAGTTTGCTTACCGGGTCGAAAGACCTAAAGACCGATTTCCTCGTCTTGTTTCCAATCCGCTTTCTTCAAGGAAGTAAGGTTGATTTGATTTTGGAGTGGGATAGGATTATCAAAAGAGATGTCTAGATCGAGTTTGATAAAGAGGTTACTTAGAAGACATCCATAAATCAATGTTTCAACATGTTTTGAAGGAACAATGTTTATGATGTCCACTAGTTGACTAAATATAATGTGGGGTAGATTTATTTTGATCTTATTCTTAATACAGTGCATCCACCATAAATCCCTAGCACGTAGAGTGGAGTACCTACCTCCGGATGGTCTAAAGCACCAAGAAATCATCAAATGAAGAAAACGATCGTGATGAGATCGTAGAGTACTAACACTAGAATTTTGAACATAGAGATATTCCACATTTTCATTCTCATTAAATAACCCATCATCATCTAACCCAAAACGAAAAGCTATAGTCTCGGGGTCAATATTAATATATTGGCCTAAAAGATAGGATCTAATGGCTATAGTCGCACATTGAGTTTCGTTTTGAAAACATACCGCATTGGAATAGAAAATGTGAACTAACTGTTGATAAATGATAGGTTTGAACTAAAACATTTTATCAAACTTCCAAGCTTTAAGAATCGGAAGATATTCAAAGTCAATATATATCATAGCTTTAAGAGAAGGAATACGCTCTTCTCAGATTCTATAAGATTGAAAATAATTTCTGTACCTAGAGTACAATTCGTCTCTACAACGCTCAGGCATGTTAAAACAAGATCCTAATAGAGATGTAGGTGGAGGAGGAACGTGATTAGGAGGTTGGTTTGAACGAGAATGACTCGATGAAGTTCTAGGGCGTTTGGGATTAGACATGGTTTAGGAGTCGGAAAAAGGAATATAACCAGCAAATTGAAACACAAGTGAGCAATTTAATCAATCCCAAAACTCAATTGAGTCCGCAATAATTCAAGGTTCTCTAAATTGAATCATAATGGGTATAGTTTTGAAAACTATTTTTCTAAAATCATAATATGTATAGTTTTTATGAAAATAACATAATTAAATCAAAAACATCAAATAAATTAAATTCTATTGAGTTAATCGATTGAAGGAATCGACCAAGAGGGGGGTGAATTGGCAATTAAAAATTTGGTGGAAGATTTTGCAGAAAATTGAAAGTAATTGCACAGCGATTTAGAGTGGTTTGACTTTCTCAACCAAAGTCTACGTCCACTACCTTAGCTATCCACACTAAGGATTTTCCACAAATTCACTAATTTGTCTTTCTTTTGAGGACAAAGAGTAACCTTACAAACCCTCAAGAATTATACCCCAAATTCTTGAGAACACTCTCTCCCAAGAATAAATACAATTGAGTACAATTCTAGAACAAAGAAATCCTCACAAGGTAGATTGTTTGCACAATTCTAGAACAAAGAAAACAACTCTCAAGAATAAATACAATTGAGTACAAATAGTGTTCTTGAAAGCAAAATGAATATTAAATGAAAAATAGGCTTGAAATGGTCAAACTTGAGGTTTGATGCTTTCTCTTTGATTCTCTCTTGATTCTAGTTGCTTAATGTTTCTTGTTATTGATTAATGGCTTCTAAGCTTGTTTAAATACACATTCAAATGATTCTAAACGTTGGGGATGCTTAGTGGAGTCAATATAGCCATTTAAGTGTGAAAACAATTAACAAAATCAATTGGGAGCTTCAGTGCATCGATGCATACCCATGGTGCATCGGTGCATCAGTGTAAAATTCAAATATTTTGACCGTTGGACTCTCAGTGCATCGATGCATGAAATGCATTCGATGTTTTGAAATGGCCTGAGTGCATCGATGCATGGTCTTGTGCATTGATGCATCAAATGCACTAAGTTCATCGATGCATGGTATGTGTATCTATGCATAAAATGCATTTGATGTTCAAGAAATTAATTGATGCATCGATGCTTGGATTGGTGCATTGGTGCATGCCCTTAAAATTTGATTTTAGGCTTGATTTTGGTTCAAAATACTTTGTGAAATTTTGTTTAAAAATAGTTTAAGTATAAAACACAAATTTTCACATTTAGTAAGGTTTAAAATTGATCTTGAAAGTCTTGGAGTAATAATTTGATATTCGATTAATTGAATCGAATATACTTAGAAAATCATTTGTAAAATCTTAAAATTCATTTAAACTAATTTTTTATATCGAAACACAAAAATGTTTTCAACAATATCCCCCTTTTTGATATAACGAAACTCTTGAGTAATTTTAAGATTTTCATTGAAAATAAGTTTTGAAATCAATTTTGAAATTACTCCAAATTACTTCCCCTTACTATAACACTTCTCCCCTTTAAAACTTTTAACACTTAACACTTTTCCCTCTTTTTGTTAAATCAAAAAGACTAAAAAATTGAAGGTTTTGAAAAACATAGCCAATTGATTAAACATTTTAATTGAATATAGTTTAAGCTGCTAAGATCAAAGATCAAAAGAGAGGTTAGCCATTAGTGTTCATAATCAATATTCAAATCAAATGTGAAATGGTAAATTGGTCATAATGCAACTAAGATGTCAATAATGCAAAAATTAATAAACATGAAGCTCATAAAGATCAAACCAAACAGTTCAAATATCCAACAATAGTTAAACAATTCAAAATGTTTTAACAATCCAAGTTTTAAGTTTTAATCCCAAATACAATCAAAATAAAATAAGTCTAGTCATCCATAGAAGGATCGGGAGGCGGAGGAGGAAATCGGGCTTGCATCTCAAGAGAGAGAGCATCCATATGTGCAAGCATCTCCCTTTTAAACTCCATCTGACGAGTTTCCAAAGTGTCTAAGCGTTGATTTACTGCTTCGTGAGTAGCAGTCAAGTGGGATTCGATGGAAGCATACCGTAAATCAAATGTCTCCAAAAACGAACGAAAATATGGAGGCATTTGATCTTCTTGTGGAGCTGGTTCCGGTGCAGGCTCATCATCGGGTACATGATCATCGATGTCTTGCATAAGCTGTTGAAATTCAGGATCATCGTCAGTAGCCAGAGCCGGAGGAGGAGGAGGAGGAATACAAGAGGAGCTTGGAGCAGCTCGTGAGGAACTAGCTCCCGGAGTTTGCTTACCAGGTCTAAAAACTCATTGGCCGGTTACCTCGTCTTGTTTCCAATCTCCTTTCTTCAAGGATGTAAGATTGATTTGGTTTTGGAGTGGGATAGGATTGCCGAGAGAGACGTCTAGAACAAATTTGATAAAGAGGTTACTAAGAAGACATCCATAAACTAATGTTTCGACATGTTTTGAAGGAACAATGTTTATAAGGAACAATATTTATGACATCAACTAGTTGACTGAAGATAATGTGGGGTAGATTGATTTTGATTTTATTCTTGAGACAGTGCATCCACCACAAATCCCTAATACGAAGAGTGGAGTACCTACCTCCGGATGGTCTAAACCACCAAGAAATCATCAGATGAAGAAAATGATCGTGATGAGATCGTAGAGTACTAACACTAGTGTTTGGAACATAGGGGTAATCTAAAGTTTCATTTTCATTATATATCCCATCATCATCTAACCCAAAATGGAAAGTTATAGTTCCACATTGAGTTTTGTTTTAAATACATACCGTATTGGAATAGAAAATGCGGACTAATTGTTGATAGACGATATGTTTGAGCTAAAACAATTTATCAAACTTCCAAGCTTTAAGAATCGGAAGGTATTCAAAGTTAATATCTATCATAGCTTGAAGAGAAGGAATACGCTCTTCCCGGATTCTATAAGTTTGAAATGAATTTTTGTACCTAGAGTACAATTCGTCTCTACGACGCTCAGGCATGTTAAAACAAGATCCTAAAAGAGATGTAGGTGGAGGAGGAACGAGATTAGTAGGTTGGTTTGAATGAGAATGACTTGACAAAGTTCTAGGGCGCTTAGGGTTTGACATGATTAAAGGAAATCGGAATAAGGAATATCACCTGCAATTTGAAACCCATGTATGCACAATCAATCCCAAAACTTAAATGAGTCCTCAATAATTCAAGGTTCTCTAAACCATATCCTAATGGGCATGTTTTAAAAACTATTTAAAAATAATATTTGATAATCATAATATAGTTTTCATGAAAACAAAACAATTAAATCAAAAATATTACTAATTTTTGAAATCATATTTTTTTTTAAAATTTCAAAATTCAAAGAAAAAACTTGAAAAATTGTTTTTTTTTGACGTAATTGGTAGTAAAATCTAGTTTAGAACCAACAAACAATCAATGCCCGATATAATGTTCATCCTAGAACTAATCAAAACTAGTTCTAAAATCAAAAATCAATAAAATAGAGGTTTTTGAAATATTACCTTGAAAATTCAGATTGAGAGGGATGAAGAGTTGTTTTGCATGATTTAATGATATAAGCAGGTTTTGAAGAAGAAAAGCACGAAGAAATCGATGATTATCCGATGATTTTGAGCAAGAGGAGGATTTAGAGTGAGAGAATGATGAATGGTGGGAGAGTTTTTAGTTTTAGGGTTTGATAAAATAAAGAAAATGAGGCATGTTAACCCAAAACTCGACGGATGCATCGACGCATGACCCTGTGCATCAATGCACATTCAAGGCGTGCATCGGTGCATCAGTAAGATGAATCGATGCACATTTAAAGGGATGCATCGATGCACTGTTAAGTGCATCGATGCATGAAGCACAAAAATGTCAAAAATCCATTTTAAACACTTAAAATGCTAAATTAATTAGCTCTAGTGGTATTGGCAACTCATATATTGAAAATTAATCATGTTCAATCAATCAAATTAATCTTTAAACAACATTTGAACATAAAATTAATTTTCACCAAATAACATAAACTCCCACTAACTAATATTATTTTAAACACTAAGTGAAGATAGGTTGGTTAAACCTAATTCTCTCCTAAGTGTCTAAAATCTTTCTTTGTCTAAAGGCTTTGTAAAAATATCCGCTAATTGATGCAAAGTATCAACGAATTCTAGAACTACATCTTCCTTAGTGACATGGTCTCTAATGAAATGATGTCTTATTTCAATATGCATAGTTCTAGAGTGTTGGAAAAGATTTTTAGTGAGACAAATAGCACTAGTATTGTCACACTTGCTAGGAATGGTACCTACTTTCAATTCCATAATCAAAAAGTTGTTGTTTCATCCATAAAACTTGTGCACAACAACTACCAGCTGAAATGTAATCGGCTTCAGTGGTAGATAATGCAACACAATTTTATTTCTTTGAAAACCAAGAAATCAGCATATTTCCAAGGAATTGGCAAGTACCGGAGGTGCTTTTCCTATCTAATTTGCATCCTCCATAATCCGCATCAAAAAAGGCATGCAAGCTAAAGCTAGAGTCTATAGGATACCAAATTCCTAAACTAGGAGTGTCCTTAAGGTATCTAAAGATTCTCTTAACAGCTAGTAAATGTAATTCCTTAGAACATGATTGAAATCTAGCACATAAGCAAACACTAAACATAATGTTCGATCTACTTGCAGTTAGATAAAGTAAAGATCCAATCATTGACCTATATAATTTAACATCTACACATTTACCTCCTTCATCTAAGTCAAGCTTTGTTAAAGAGCTGATTGGAGTGTCATGAGGCTTGCCATTTTCCAGTCCAAACTTCTTGAGTATATCTTTGACGTACTTAGCTTGATTGATGAAGATGCCAACTTTTCTTTGCTTGATTTGGAGTCCCAAGAAAAATGAGAGCTCCCCCATCATGCTCATCTCAAATTCACTTTACATTAGCTTAGAAAATTCTTGGCAAAGAACATCATTAGTAGAACCAAATATTATATCATCAACATAAATGTGAACTACTAATAAATCTTTACCTTTTATGCTTTAAAAACAATGTAGTGTCAACCTTCCCTTTTGAAAAACCTTTTTCAATTAATTTAAATTCATGAAAACATGCAAATGCTAATAACATTCTAATTACTTCCATTCTAGCTATGGGAGCGTATGTTTCATCATAATCTATGCCCTCTTCTTGAGTATACCCTTGAGCAACAAGTCTAGCCTTGTTTCTCACTATATTACCACTCTTATCAAGCTTATTCCTAAATACCCATCTAGTACCTACAGTAGATTTATTACTAGGCCTTTCAACTAGTGTCCAAACTTTACTTCTCTCAAATTGATTTAACTCTTCTTGCATAGCCATAATCCAATGTTCATCATTTAATGCTTCTTTAATATTCTTAGGTTGTATGCATGAGATAAATGCAACATAATTACAAATATTTCTAAGAGAAGATCGAGTTATTACCCCTTTGGATGGATCACCTATAATCTCACCATCCTTGACATAGTTGTACTCTCTTGGATAAGATACTTCCCTTTCTTCAATGGTTGGATTCTCGAGAGGATTATGAGTTTCCTCATCTTTCGTCTCTCCCTTTGATGATGATTCTCCAACGTCATGTCTACTGTCATTTTCTTGTACAATACCTACATCATCACTAACTCGAGAATCCTTCCTCGGAAGGGGATTATCATCGAAAACAATATGTATAGACTCTTCTACAACTAAAGTTGTTTTATTAAATACTCGATAAGCTTTAGAATTTAAGGAATAACCCAGAAAAATTCCTTCATCACTTTTAGCATCAAATTTGCCAAGGTTTTCTTTATCGTTGATTAAAATAAAACATTTACATCCAAAAGGATGAAAATAGCTAATATTAGGTTTTTTATTTTTGAAAATTTCATATGGAGTTTTCTTTAAAATTGACCTAATCATTACTCGATTTACAACATAACAAGCGGTATTTATGGCTTCCGCCAGAAGTATTTTGGCAAATTATTTTCACAAAGCATGGTTCTAGCCATTTCTTCTAAAGTTCGATTTTTCCTCTCAACAACTCTATTTTGTTGAGGGGTTCTAGGTGCTGAAAAATTATGGCTAATACTATTAGAATTACAAAACTCATTAAATCCAAGATTTTCAAATTCAGTGCCATGATCACTTCTAACACTAGTGATAGAGTAATCTTTTTCGTTTTGGATTACATTTGAAAATGTGATGAAATTTTCTAATGTTTCATCTTTAGTACTTAAGAATAGAACCCAAGTATATCTAGAATAGTCATCTACCAAGACAAATGCATATTGTTTCCACCCAAGCTAGTAGTTCTAGTTGGCCCAAAAAGATCTATATAGATCAATTGTAATACTCTATTAGTTGATACGTCATTAATGGATTTAAAAGAAATTCACTTTTGTTTTCCTTTTGCACAAGCATCACAAATTTTATCATTTTCAGATTTAAGCTTAGGCAACCCTCTTACTAAGTCTCCTTGAATTAGCTGTTGCAAAACACTCATACTAGCATGTCCTAGTCTCCTATGCCATAACCAACTATCATGTTCATCCTTAGCAACTAGGCACAAATTAGTCATATCAATAGAGTCTAAATGCACCATGTATATGTTTCCTATTCTATGACCAACAAGCATAATCCGATTAGAAGCAATGTCAATGACTTTACAACCATTAATTTCAAACAAGTCATTGAATCCCTTATCGCATAATTGACTAACACTCAATAGATTATGCTTTAATCCATTCACATATAACACATTTTTAATTTGTATGGAAGAGGTATTACCTATAGTACCAATACCTTCAATGTGACCTTTTGAATTATCACCAAAAGTCACTTCTCCTCTATTTTTGGCGTTAAGCTATATGAACCGAATTTTGTCTCCGGTCATGTGTCTCGAGCATCCACTATCAAGGTACCATGAATTTGGATTTGTTTCCCGTGCCTTGTAGCAATGCTCCTTTTCCTACAAACATAGATTAATTTCTAATTTTTGGTACCCAAATTCTTTTGGGTCCATATTCATTAGTTTCTAAAATCCTTGTCCCCTTTGGTATCCATTTATGAAGGACATCCTTATCTTTAGTAGTAATGAATTCTTTAGGAACCCATATACTCCTAATAATTTTACCATTCAAGGTTCATTGAGGACTTCTATGATTGTAGCTTCTAAAACTTTTCTTAACAAAGTTGGATTTTGAATTCTAACCTTTTTCAAAACTTTTTATTCCAACCTTATTAAAAGAAGTTTTAAGATCATCAATATTCTTTTAATGATCATCATGAACTTTTGAAAGTAAGTTATGCAAATCAGTATTTTTCTTTTCAAAATCATTAATTTTGATTTGCAATTCTTTGATCTTACTTTCAAGCTCATTGTTGGTCTTGGATATAAGACTATTTTCGTTTTTTAATTTTGAAATATCATTTTTGTATTTTGAAAATAGAGTCTTATAATCCGAAGCTAACCCATTATAATCCTCTAATAACTCATCATAAGATAATTCATCAAAATCGAATGAGTTAAAGGTTACCTTAGAATCTTCCCCGATAGCCATTAAGCACAAGTTTGCAACTTCTTGTTCCTCTTCATCGGAACCTTATTCATCGCTCCATGTAACTACATGAGCCTTGTTCTTGTTTTTGGATTAACCCTTTTTCTTCAATTGTGGGCAATCGTATTTGACATGCCCTAGCCTTTTGTATTCATAGCAAATGATTGGGTCTTTCTCCCTCGATTTAGTTTTGAAGCCTTCATGACGTTTGAATTTTCTTCCTCGGTTGGGCATCATCAACTTTCTGAATCGTTTGGCAAATAATGCCATTTCCTCGTCATCATTATCGTCATTCGAATCACTCTCATCTTTTGTGGATTTGAGAGCAACTCCAATGTTTTTCTTCTTCTCCTTCTCCTTTTCTGTCTCGTCAATCTTATCGAGGTCCACCTCATCTTCAAGCATCATTTCATGAGTGAGGAGGGAACTGATTAGTTCTTCAAGAGTTAAGGACGTTAGGTCCTTAGACTCGATGATTGTCGTCTTCTTTGATTGCCACGATTTTGGAAGGGAGTAGACTAACTTCCTCATAAGCTTTTCATTTGAAATGATCTCTCCATATGATTTGAGACCACTGTCAATCATTGAAAATCTATCCGTCATAGCTTTGATATCTTCATTTGGTTTTATCCTGAAATTTTCATAGCTATGTGTTAGAATACTAATTTTGGATTTCTTTACCTCAACGGTACCTTCATGAGTGACTTGAAGTTTGTCCCATATTTCTTTGGCGGTTGTACAAGATGAAACTCTTCCATATTCATCTGGTCCAAGAGCACAAAATATGATATGGATTGCTTTGGAGTTGAGCTAGAACATTCTTGTCTCTCCTTCACTCCACAATCTTGGATGAGTGAGAGGCTTGATGTATCCTTCTTCTATGGTATTCCATGCTCCCATGTCACTTGCTTGAATGAAGTACGTCAGAATATTCTTCCAATAGGCATAGTTAACTCCATTGAAGAAAGGAGGTTTGTTGACAGGCATCGAATCGAGACCAGAGTTGAAATTTGAAGCGGAGGCCATTGATGACTTGATAATCGATGTAACTCTTCCCGAATCGACTCAAGAGGTGATTAAACCTTCAAATGAGTTAGGCTCTAGTACCAATTGTTGATTTAATTGATTGACGGAATCAGGCAAGAGGGGGTTGAATTGGCAATTAAAAATTTGGTGGAAACTTTTGCAGAAAATTAAAAGTAGTTGCACAGCGATTTAGAGTGGTTTGACTTTCTCAACCAAAGTCTAAGTCCACTACCTTAGCTATCCACACTAAGGATTTTCCAAAAATTCACTAATTTTCCTTTCTTATGAGGACATAGAGTAACCTTACAAACCCTCAAGAATTATACCCCAAATTCTTGAGAACACTCTCTCCCAAAGAGAACAATACAAATTTGCAAACTTAGAAGGAAATCCTCACATGGTAGATTGTTTACACAATTCTAGAACAAAGAAAATAACACTCAAGAATAAATAAAATTGAGTACAAATAGTGTTCTTGAAAGCAAAATGAATATTGAATGAAAAATAGGCTTGAAATGCTCAAACTTGAGGTTTGATGCTTTCTCTTTGATTCTCTCTTGATTCTAGTTGCTTGATGTTTCTTGTTATTGATCAATGGCTACTAAGCTTGTTTAAATACACCTTTAAATGATTCTAAACGTTGGGGATGCTTAGTGGAGTCAATATAGCCATTTAAGTGTGAAAACAATTAATAAAATTAGTTGGGAGCGTCAGTGCATCGATGCATACCCATGGTGCATCGGTGCATCAGGGTAAAATTCAAATATTTTAAACGTTGGACTCTCAGTGCATCGATGCACTTAGAGTGCATCGATGCATGAAATGCATTCGATGTTTTGAAATAGCCTGAGTGCACCGATGCATGGTCTTGTGCATCGATGCATCAAAGGCACTAAGTTCATTGATGCATGGTATGTGCATCGATGCATAAAATGCATTCAATGTTCAAGAAATTAATTGATGCATCGATGCATGGATTGGTGCGTCTATGCATGCCCTTAAAAAATTGATTTTAGGCTTGATTTTGGTTCAAAATACTTTGTGAAAATTTGTTTAAAAATAGTTTAAGTATAAAACACAAATTTTCACATTTAGTAAGGTTTAAAATTGATCTTGAAAGTCTTGGAGTAATAATTTGATATTCGATTAATTGAATCAAATATACTTAGAAAATCATTTCTAAAATCTTAAAATTCATTTAAACTAATTTGTTATATCGAAACACAAAAATGTTTTCAACAAATTCAAATTTTCGAATTTTTTTATTTCAAAAATCTCTTTGAAAATTTGTGAGTTTTTGATGAAATTGGTTGTAAAATCTAGTTTGTAATCATCAAATAATCAATGTCCGATAAAATGTTCATCATATAACTAATTAAAACTAGTCCTAAGATTAGAATATGATAAAATAGAGGTTTTTGAAATATTACCTTGAAAATTTCAGATTGATGAGAATGAGATGTTGTTTTGCACGAATTGATGATAAGAGCAGGATAAGAAGTTAAAAAGCTCAAAGATTCCGTCAATATTTCGTTGTTTTTTAGCAAAAGGAGATTTTTTAGTGAGAGAGGGACGAACGGCGGGGTGTTTTGAGGTTTACACATTTGAAAGAATGAGAAAATAGGGTTTTAATACCTAAAACCCGACGGATGCATCGATGCATGGCCTTGTGCATCGATGCACATTCAAGGTGTGCATCGGTGCACCTTCATGGTGTATCGATGCACATTCAAGGATGCATCGATGCACTGTTAGGTGTATCGATGTATTAAGCACAAAAGTGTCAAAAATCCGTTTTAAATACTCAAAATGCTAAAATAATTGGCTTTAGTGGTATTGGCAACACATGTATTGAAAATTAATCACGTCCAATCAATCAAATTAATCCTTAAACTATATTTGAACATAAAATTAATTTTCACCAAAGAACATAAACTCCCCCTAACTAATAGCAAAGAATGCAATAAAAAATTATTATTATAAACATTTTTCATTTATTCTTAAAAGAGCTAAAGTTATTTTAAACACTAAGTGAAAATAAGTCAGTTAAACCAAATTCTCTCCTAAGTGTGAAAAATATTTCCTTGTCTAAAGGTTTTGTAAAGATATTCGCTAATTGATGCAAAGTATCAACAAATTCTAGAACTACATCTTCCTTAGCGACATGGTCTCTAATAAAGGGATGTCTAATTTCAATATGCTTAGTTCTAGAGTGTTGGATGGGATTTTTAGTGAGACAAATATCACTAGTATTGTCACACTTGATAGGAATGGTACCTACTTCAATTCCATAATCAAAAAGTTGTTGTTTCATCAATAAAACTTGTGCACAACAACTACCGGCTGAAATGTATTCCGCTTCAGTGGTAGATAATGCAACACAATTTTGTTTCTTTGAAAACCAAGAAATCAACATATTTTCAAGGAATTAGCAAGTACCGGAGGTGCTTTTCCTATCTAATTTACATCCTCCATAATCCGCATTAGAGAAGGCATGCAAGCTAAAACTAGAGTCTCTAGGATACTAAAGTCCTAATCTAGGAGTGTACTTAAGGTATCTAAAGATCCTCTTAAGAGCTAGTAAATGTGATTTCTTAGGACATGATTGAAATCTAGCACATAAGCAAACACTAAACATAATGTCCGCTCTACTTGCAGTTAGATAAAGTAAAAAACCAATCATTGACCTATATAATTTAATATCCACACATTTACCTCGTTCATCTATGTCAAGCTTTGTCGATGAGCTCATTGGAGTGTTATGTGGCTTCCCATTTTTCAGTCAAAACTTCTTGAGCATATCTTTGACGTACTTAGCTTGATTGATGAAGATCCCGTCTTTTCTTTGCTTGATTTGGAGTCCCAAGAAAAATGAGAGCTCCCCCATCATGCTCATCTCGAATTCACTTTGAATTAGCTTAGAAAATTATTGGCAAAGAACATCATTAGTAGAACCAAATATTATATCATCAACGTAAATTTGAACTATTAATAAATCTTTACCTTTATGCTTTAAAAACAATGTAGTGTCAACCTTCCCTTTGGAAAAACCTTTCTCAATTAAAAAGTTTGACAATCTTTCATACCAAGCTCTAGGAGCTTGTTTTAAACCTTAAAGTGCTTTTGTCAACTTAAGAACATGATTTGGAAATTTTAAATCTTCAAAACCAGGAGGTTGTTCCACATACACTTCTTCCTTTATAAAACCATTTAAAATGCACTTTTAACATCCATTTGATATAATTTAAATTCATGAAAAATGCAAATTCTAATAACATTCTAATTGCTTCCATCCTAGCTACGGGAGCGTATGTTTCATCATAGTCTATGCCTTCTTCTTGAGTATAGCCTTGAGCAACAAGTCTAGCCTTGTTTCTCACTATATTACCACTCTCATCAAGTTTATTCCTAAATACCCATCTAGTGCCTACATTAGATTTATTACTAGGCCTTTCAACTAATGTCTATACTTTACTTCTCTCAAATTGATTTAACTCTTCTTGCATAGCCATAATCCAATGTTCATCATTTAATGCTTCTTTAATACTTTTAGGTTCTATGCATGAGATTAATGCAACATAATTACAAATATTTTTAAGAGAAGATCGAGTTGTTACCCCTTTGGATGGATCACCTATAATCTCACCATGCCTTACATAGTTGTACTCTCTTGGGTAAGATACTTCCCTTTCTTCAATGGTTGGATTCTCGAGAGGAACTTGAGTTTCCTCATTTTTCGTTTCTTCCTTTGATGATGGTTCTCCAACGTCATGTTCAACGTCATTTATATTTATAATACCTACATCATCATTCAAACAAGAATTCTTCCTCGGAAGGGGATTATCATCGAAAACAACATGTATAGACTCTTCTATAAATAAAGTTCTTTTATTAAATACTCAATAAGATTTAGAATTTAAGGAATAACCCATAAAAATTCCTTCATCACTTTTAGCATCAAATTTGCCAAGATTGTCTTTACCGTTGTTTAAAACAAAACATTTTCATCCAAAGGATGAAAATAGCTAATGTTAGGATTTTTATTTTTGAAAATTTCATATGGAGTTTTCTTTAAGATTGGCCTAATCATTACTCGATTTACAACATAACAAGCGGTATTTGTGGCTTCCGCCCAAAAATATTTTGACAAATTGTTTTCACAAAGCATGGTTCTAGCCATTTCTTCTAAAGTTTGATTTTTCCTCTCAACAACTCCATTTTGTTGAGGGGTTATAGGTGCTAAAAAACTATGACTAATACCATTAGAATTACAAAAATCAGTAAATCCAAGATTTTCAAATTCAGTTCCATGATCACTCCTAACACTAGTTATAGAGTAACCTTTTTCGTTTTAGATTACTTTTGAAAACGTGATGAATTTTTATAATGCTTCATCTTTAGTACTTAAGAATAGAACCCAAGTATATCTAGAATAGTCATCTACCAAGACAAATGCATATTGTTTTCCACCCAAGCTAGTAGTCCTAGTAGGCCCAAAAAGATCTATATGGATCAATTGTAATACTCTACTAGTTGATACATCATTAATGGATTTAAAAGAAATTCGCTTTCTTTTTCCTTTAGCACAAGCATCATAGATTTTATCATTATCAAATTTAAGCTTAGGCAACCCTCGAACTAAATTTCCTTGAATTAGCCATTGCAAAACACTCATACTAGCATGTCCTAGTTTCCTATGCCATAACCAACTATCATGCTCATCCTTAGCAACTAGACATAAATTAGTCATATCAATAGAGTCTAAATGCACCATGCATATGTTTCCTATTCTATGACCAACAATCATAATTCGATTAGATGCAATGTCAATAACTTTATAACTATTAGTTTCAAACATGACATTGAATCCTTTATCACATAATTGACTAATACTTAAGAGATTATGTTTTAATCCATTCACATATAAAACATTTTTAATTTGTATGGAAGAGGTATTACCTATGGTACCTATACCTTCAATGTGACCTTTTGAATTATCACCAAAAGTCACTTCTCCTCCATTTTTGGCGTTAAGCTCTATGAACCGGCTTTTATCTTCGGTCATGTGTCTTGAGCATCCACTATCAAGGTATCATGAGTTTGAATTTGTTTCCCGTGCCTTGTAGCAATGCTCCTTTGCCTACAAATATAGATTAATTTCTAATTTTTGGTACCCAAATTCTTTTGGGTCCATATTCATTAGTTTCCAAAATCCTAGTCCCTTAGGTATCCATTTGTGTAGGATATCTTTATCTTTAGTAGTAATGAGTCCTTTAGGAACCCATATACTTCTAACGATTTTTCCATTAGAGGTTCTTCGGGGACCTCTATGATTGTAGTTTTTAAAACTTTTTCTAACAAAGTTGGATTTTGAATTCTCCATTTTCAAAACGTTTTGTTCCAACTTTATCAAAAGAAGCTTTAAGATCATCAATTTTCTTTTGATGATCATTATTGACCTTTGAAAGTAAATTTTGCAAATCCGAATTTTTCTTTTCAAAATCTTCTAGTTTGATTTGCAAATCTTTGATTTAACTTTCAAAATCATTGTTGGTTTTGGATATGAGCTTATTTTCATTTTTCAATTTTGAGATTTCATTTTTATATTTTAAAAACAATTTCTCATAATCCGAGGTCAACCCATTATACTCCTCTAATAACTCATCATAAGATAAATCATATAATTCAGATGAGTTAGAGGTTACCTTAGAATCTTCCCCGAATGCCATCAAGCACAAGTTTGCTACTTCTTGTTCCTCTTCATCGGAACCCTCTTCATCGCTCCATATAGCCACATGAGCCTTGTTCTTATTCTTTGATTGACCCTTTCTTTTCAATTGTGGGCAATCATATTTGACATGCCCCAGCTTTTTGCATTCATAGCAAATAATAGGGTCCATCTCTTTTGGTTTATTTTTAGACCTTCATTTCGTTTGAATTTTCTTCTTCGATAAGGTCTCATCATTTTTCTGAGCCGTTTGGCAAACAATGCCATTTTCTCGTCATCTTCATCTGAATCACTCTCATCTTTTGTGGATTTGAGAGCAACTCCAATGTTTTTCTTCTTCTCCTTCTCCTTTGTTGTCTCATCAATCTTATCGAGGTCCACCGCATCTTCAAGAATCATTTCATGAGTGAGGAGGGAACCAATTAGCTCTTCAAGAGTTAAGGATTTTAGGTTCATAGCCTCAATGATTGCCATCTTCTTGGATTGCCACGATTTTGGAAGTGAGTAAACTAACTTCCTCACAAACTTTTCGTTTGGAATGATCTCTCCATATGATTTGAGACCATTGACAATCGTTGAGAATCTATTCATCATAACTTTGATATTTTCATTTGGTTCCATCCTGAAATTTTCATAGCTATGTGTTAGTAGACTAATTTTATATTCTTTTACCTCATCGGTGCCTTCATGAGTGACTTGTAGTTTATCCCATATTTCTTTGGCGGTTGTACAAGATGAAACTCTTCTATATTCATCTGGTCCAAGAGCACAAAATATGATATGAATTGCTTTGGAGTTGAGCTGGAACATTCTTGTCTCTCCTTCACTCCACAATCTTGGATGAGTGAGAGGCTTGATATATCCGTCTTCTACAATATTCCATGCTCCCATATCACTTGCTTGAATGAAATACATCATCATATTCTTCCAATAGGCATAGTTATCTCCATTGAAGAAAGGAGGTTTGTTGACGGGCATCGAATCGAGACCGGAGTCGACATTTGAAGTAGAGGTCATTGATGACTTGATAATCGATGTAACTATTCCTGAATCGACTCAAGAGGCGATTAAACCTTCAAATAAGTGAGAATTTGATACCAATTGTTGAGTTAATCGATCGACGGAATCGGTCAAGAGGGGGTGAATTGGCAATTAAAATTTTGGTGGAAGCTTTTGCAGAAAATTGAAAGTAATTGCACAGTGATTTAGAGTGGTTCGACTTTCTCAATCAAAGTCTACATCCACTACCTTAGCTATCCACACTAAGGATTTTCCAATAAATTCACTAATTTGTTCTTTATTTTGAGGCCAAAGAGATAACCTTACAACTCCCTCAAGAATATACC
This sequence comes from Hibiscus syriacus, assembly GCF_006381635.1. Lineage (NCBI taxonomy): Eukaryota > Viridiplantae > Streptophyta > Magnoliopsida > Malvales > Malvaceae > Hibiscus > Hibiscus syriacus. Next base: position 5,351,207 of record NW_024062800.1, on the reverse strand, counting down.
CTAATTCTTGAGAACACTCTTTCTCAAAGAGAATATTACAAATTTGCAAACTTACAAGGAAATCCTCACAAGGTAGATTGTTTGCACAATTCTAGAACAAAGAAAAGAACACTAAAAAATGAATACAATTGAGTACAAGTAGTGTTCTTTAAAGTAAAATGAATATTGAATGAAAATAGGCTTGAAATTCTCAAACTTGAGGTTTAATGCTTTCTCTTTGATTCTATCTTGATTTTTGTTGATTGTTGTTTCTTGTTATTGATCAATAGCTTCTAAGCTTGTTTAAATACACCTTCAAATAATTCTGAACATTTGGGATGCTTAGTGGAGTCAATAGAGCCGTTTAAGTGTGAAAACAATTAATTAAATTCAGTTGGGAGCGTCAGTGCATCGATGCATACCCATGGTGCATCGGTGCATCAGTGTAAAATTCAAATATTTTGACCGTTGGAACACTTAGTGCATCGGTGCACCAAGTGTGCATCGATGCATAAAATGCATTCGATGTTTTGAAAAAGCCTGAGTGCATCGATGTTTGAAAAATTAATTGGTGCATCGATGCATGGATTGGTGCATCGATGCATCACTTTTAAAAATTGATTTTAGGCTTGATTTCGATTCAAAATATTTTGTGAAAATTGTTTAAAAATAGTTTAAGTATAAAACATAATTTTACACATTTAGTAAGGTTTAAAATTGATTTTGAAAGACTTGGAGTAATAATTTGATATTCGATTAATTGAGTCGAATATACTTAGAAAATCATTTGTAAAATCTTAAAATTCATTTAAACTTGGTTTGTTATATCGAAACATCAAAATGTTTTCAACAAGATACTTCACAAGTTCTTTGTTTCTCTTTCGTTGGTCCATCCATCGCTCTTCTCCAAAGCATCTTCATGTTATTACAATTACAACAACTCGTTTTACATAAGAGGGAATCATATGAGAACAGAATTTACAATATAAGTAAAGAGAGGATGACACGCATACCATATTTAAAAATTTACAACCTTCTTAAATAAACTAAGTGGGGTTTTTGGGCTATAACCATGCATTCTCAAACACCATGCATATCAAACATAACATACATATGTTCTATCTTATTTATAAAAATATGAAATTGTTCCTATGATATTTGTTGCCTACGCGGTCTGGAAAATCCAGTGCCATTGGCCCGCCTAATTTTCCAGTAAAATTTTTAATTTTAGCACATTGATTACTATAGAAAAACCACACAGTTTGATAACTTTTATCAGCAAAATTGTGATTTTGGATTTTTTTTCATACTAGAATAACTATTATTCCTGGGCAAAACTCGATCAACATCAATAATCATATAATATAAATATTAACGATTGACACACAATATACTAAATTTAACGACAACGATTTCCATGATCAACATTTAATTATTGATTGTAAGAACAACATTAACAATGTTAGCAGTTCAATCACCTTTGATTCGATTTGTTTAATATCACATTTCCGTCACATAAATCAAAAATTATAATATACATATTATACAATCAATTCATAGAAGTATTTAACCCTAACATGTATCGTAAAAGTGGCTCTGATACTACTGTTGGGATCTTCGGTACACCCCATGTCACAGTGGAAAATTATTTGGCAATCCAAACTAGTGATCCAAGTATAATTAATTGAATCCATGAGGAAGGGATGCAAAAACTACCTTAATTAGTCTGGGTTGTGGATGCAAGAAAACAATGATATGATCACAAATCTCACAATTCAAAGCCTCTACTCAGTTCACTCGGTTGCAAGCAATTATTTTGATTTTCTCTAAATTGTTCAGACAAAATTTGCAGTAGGCATAAAAACGATTGCTAGACCTTTACGTTCTTTTTACAATCCGTGTAACCTTAATTTGGGTTCACATTATAGTCTGAATTATATATTTTGAATATACATTAAAAGAATAATAATTACTATAATTATAATATTTTCAACATAATTAAAATCATCTATATGTGTATATTGATTTTAATTATATTCATATGCAAAAAATTTACCCATATATATTTCGTTTAATATTTGCTCGGTTCAACCATAGGTTGTGACCTTGTAGGTCCTTGTAACATTAGTAGCAAATATTATAAAATATTTAATAGTATAAACAATGAGTGACATCTAGCAATATATCATTGTCACCTAAGTTACAAGAAATGATGATTCAATATAATCTATTCGTGATTAATTATCTTTTATATATTACATCATTTTATCCTTTATATCTAGATCGAACACAAGTCATGGAACAATCACACTTATATAGTTCATCTAATGTTTCTTGATATTCAAAACAAACTATTATAAACAAAAGAATCTATGATATATCATATCAATTTATCTGAGCATGTCCACGCATTTTTAGTCTCGTGCAATCAAGTGGCCTAATATAATACTCCTATTATGTATGAGGGAAAAATCATCTATTGATCAACCATATCTCACTACATAAATTATGACATGACAAATAACAGTCTTTATAGTGTTACCAGTTACGACACACATTTAACTATATCAAAACATGTGATAATGAATGTTGAGATAATGATGACTTCAAGTCATAGGATCATATATAAAGTTATCACCATAAGAAATACCGTAACTATCACATAATAATCCAAGAGACATGCTCATAGTGTGTCAATCCATTACGTCATTGTCTAGCACATACTCGTGTATTAATTTTTTACATATATATGTCAGTGACAACACTTTACCATTTATCAACTACACATTAGCCTCAAATGTATTATTGTCATCCATGTCTGTAATAACACTTGACCAAGGACCTTTTAAGAATATTCATATCATGCTATGGACTTTATTATTCTACAGTTTATTTATGTACATAGAAAAATACCTGAAAATAATAATGAAAATGCCTTATTTAATAAACTCGATAAAATAAGCATGACATCATAATTATATCATGATTGGTCTTTGGGCATACTCTAACACTACCTCCATTCAGCAATTGTGGATAGCTCACCACCACCAGGCCTACATCTTCAGGTGTTTGCATGGGAACACTTATTTCACCATCAGATAAACCACCAAGCTCACCATTAGGTCGTATACCTTCACATGTTTTCACGAGAATAAGAACACTTCTTTTATCATTAGAAAAATCTCCAAGCTTACTACCAGGACGTACACCTTCACGTGTTTGCTTATGAACACTTCTTTCGCAATTGGGAAACTGCACAACATAGTTTCTACTAGTCAAAACTAATGGATTGACAATTGAAGTAGATTCTACCTCACCGTGACTATTAAGTATAACACCAAATAACACAACTTTTGTGAAGGGAACAATAATTGGTAGTACCCCATCCGAGGTTATACGAGAAACATGACTTGTAGAGTTAATATTCCAAGCTTCGTATAGGAGCATAACCTCCTCAAAAATGACATGCCTCAAAATGAAAACACATCCATCATCATCCATACATTTATACCCTCTGTGCAATAGGCTATGTCCAAGAAACACACAACGTTTAGATAGAAACTCCAACTTATCTTGATTAAATGGGTGTGAGAGATGAAAACAAGCACACCTAAACACTCTCATACTAGATTAATAGAGAGTTCGCTGAAAAAGAACTTAAAATGAAGACTTTTCATGAAACACCTCCGTAGGTAGTCGATTATTAAGTAAGTAGTAATGTTAAAGGCATGGCTCCAAAATTTTATAGTTATGGAAGATTAAGCCATCAATGTCAAACCCATCTCAACAATGGTGCATATGCTTCAGTTTAGCTTTTCCATCCTGTTGAGTAAGAAACCATCCTTTAAGATCTCAAATTCACCCCCATCATAACTTTGAGAAATCCTTTATTTTACATCCAAACTGAACCTTAACCATCTTATAAAAGTTAAGGAATAATGAAATAACTTCTGAATTTTATTTAATCAAATAAATCTAAGTATTTTTACTAAAACATCTATAAAGGACACATAGTAGGAAAATCATTAAAAGATGTAGAAGGTGCCAGTCCCCACACATTTGATACAACTAAGTCAAAACCTTTGCATATTCAGTCAACGACTTACAAAATGGTAGTTTATGTATTTTTCCTTACAAGCAAGCAGTGCACAAATGTGCCAACTTATTCTCATTGCAAACAACATTACAAGTTTTCATAACAGACTTCACCATACTAAGGGGAAATGCTCTAAGAGCTTGATCCAAAGCTCCAGCAGACCTTGAGCCTTTGTCATATTATTGAAATGAAAACAAGGTGCCTGATTACATGGCAGCAACTAATAAAGCCCTTCATATGTAATCCATCCTTTCAACAGAACAATTTGAGCATTTACATCCTTTAAAAGACACTTAAACGGGTAAAACTCCACAAGTACATTATTATTTCGAATGAACTTAGACACATATAATATTTTTTTCTTTATATTAGGCACATGAAGCCAGTTTTGTAACACCAAAGGCTTAACATTAGTGTGAAAATAACCTTGACCTATGTGAGCAATCTTAACCCCCTCACCCTTGCCCATGAGAAATGTATTGTTACATGTATACAAAACTCCTGAATTAAAGACAGAAATATCGTTCATGACATGATATGTGGCTCATATATCAAGGTACTAGAGAGCACATGCTACTTTGGACTAAACTTGCAATGAGGAGAAAGACATAATCGAAACAAAATATGTAAGAGTATTAGACACAAAAGGATTCTTCCTAGTATTTGTAGTGAACTGAGAATCCATAAATGTAGCTCTAACTGGAACCGAATGAATCTAATAAACAACATGAATTAATACTGAAAAACCATGATAAAATAGAAATGAACTATAAGTAGGAATATCAAATAATCAAGCATTACAAGAGTGATAAAAAATAAGTGAATGAGTAGAATTAAGGTTAGTTGTATGAACAAGCAAGGGGTTCAACATATAAGATTAATCTTGCACTATAGCTGAAGACTGTTGATTATCAGAAGAACCACTTGAAGGGCATTTTCAACCTTTAGTCCTGTTCACATTAGTAAATTCTCTATCAAACTTATGATACAACTTCTTAACAGAATGGACAAACTTACCATATATCTTATATTGGGGTTTATTCAAACCAATGTACCTACTACAACCACGCCCTCTATTTTCACTGGATTTGTAATGCCCCAAATCCTGGTTTAGGAGTCTCGAGTTAAACTGTTGGAGTCTTTGAATGAACAAACTAGCTTATGGGAAACCTTGGTCCAAATTTGAGTGAAGTTGGGCTTGGTATAGGCTCAATATGAGATAAAAATGGTGTTTTTAATCTTAGAAAAGAATTGTAAGGTCCAAAAGAACAATTAGACCCTTGTTCAAAATGAAAGTTGAATCCCCCTTAATGGTTGATGATTTCACATTTACGTCATACCTCTTTTTCACCATTTATTTTCCTTGTATTCTTCATTCTCCTTCACTCTTTCTTTCCCCTTCAAGACTAGAGCAAGTTGTGGGCTTTCTATTCAACTAGCATAGTTCGAGGGTTCTAAAGTAAGAACTTAAACCACCATAACAAGAGGATCAATTCAAGCCTCTAAAAGTGAGTTTTGACCATGGTTTCATGAACTTGGGTTTTAGTAGGGGATTAGGGAATCCAACATTTCAACACATATTTAGTAAATTTAAGTGTTAAGAAGTGTTGCCAACTTCAATCTAAGCCTTTAAATGAGTTAGTAACTCATTTTTCTTGATTTGATTAGGGAAGGAAGTTAGTGAGTGCTCAAAATCTAAATGAAAGGAAATATTGCATCTTGGGTAAATCGAGGGAGTTTCTAGTAGCTAGGAAATCAATGTAACACATTTACAACTCTTACATACCCCTAGTGGTCATTAGAGAGGCATTTAGCTTCTAAGTTGAGTTTCAAAGTTTGAATGGACATTCATGTCATATTCCACATTTTGGTGTTATTAGCATGTTTCAAACCTTCTTTATGACCCTTATAATTCACATAACACTTGGGAACCTAAATTAACATGTAAATTACATGCCTAAGTAAGGTATTTCTAGGCCCGAGTATTGGTACTAGAAGAAAAATATTGATATTGTTCTTCAGGTACAAGAAAAAAGGGGATTTTGGGAAGTGAGGTATCGATACCCCTTCATAGAGTATCAGTAATCGTACCGATACTCGTGGGGTGGTATCGATACCATGCAAACTTAGTAAATTCCAATAGTCAATTTTGATACCGATACCAAGGGTGGTATCGATGCCGGTATAGGTACTCCCCATAGGACTATTTGTAATACCCTAAATTTTTGTCTAGTGACTAAAAGGTAAGTTTTGAAAGTTTGGTGGCTAAAGTGTAAACTTTGAAAAGTCTAGGGACCAAAAAATATAATTTTGAAAACCTATATATTTTATTTAGCTCGTAAATGAACAACTTGGTCTAAAACAAGGATTTTCATGGGAATCAGATTTTTGGTATGGGATTTGTGTTAAAAGCTATAAAGCGAAAAAGTTCAGTATTGGAATCGAATAATCGGATCGAACTGAAATTTCATGAAAATTTAAGGATGTTAGAAAATAGTTGGAAATAGTATTTTCATATTTTAGATAAGAGAAATTTGGCTCAAAACAGTGTAATTTTTCTGATTTGACCAAATATTGGAATTTGAGTGACTAAAATGTAATTTTTGAAAACTACATAGCCAAAGTAGAAGTTCAAAGTCAAATTGGTTCATCTTTGACTAAAGAATATTTTAATGTTAGATATTGTAATGGAAATTGGTAAATATCAAGTTTCATTAATGGTATTTTGGGGATTTTTCATTAATTGAAATTTAAATTCAATTTAATTGGTTTAAATCTCATGTGTATCATGAAAATTGCTAGAAAAATCAAGAATTCTTCATCTCCATCAGCTTGCTGCTGTGAACCCCTCCAAAGTGAGAAAAAATTATTTTCCATTTTTGAGCTACTTTAGAAGGATTTTGAACTAAGTTGTGAAATAGGGAAATGTTCTACATTCAATTATCTATCTTTTGCTATAAGAAATTCTTGCTAAACATTCTTCAATGTTGAGATTTGATGACTATGGTTTATGAAGGGTTTATGGATTTTATGGATTTAATGAAAGATTTGTATGTTAGTGGTGTTGGAGATTAATTATAAAGCTTGTGTGATGACCAAATAATGTGTAGGTGCTAATATATCACTTGGCCATGGCTAAGGTTTTAAGAGATGATTGGATTTAGATTAAATTTGATGTTGTGATGATTATAATAGCATGAATTTGTTGTAAGGAGGTTCAATTTATGCTTGAAATTGAACAAAAAGTCTCCCAAATGTGACATGGTGTATTCGGCCATAGGGAATATATGAAGGGAAAAATGTTGAAAATTTTCCTATAGTTTAGAAATGATATTAGAAGTATTCTATGTGAATTGGAGATTGATTTGGATAAATTTGGAACCTTAAAAGATAAAAAGGGCTAGTTTACAAGTTTTAAGGGTTGTGGTAAATTATTGCACAAATGTGAGTTTTGGAGTATTCAATGATAATATTTAGTATTAAAATGCATGAAAATTAAGTTTCAAAGTTTGTTGGAACCAAATTGCAAGTTTGGTAAAATTTAGGGTGGAATTTAAAAAGTCCAAGATATATAGGAACTTGATATCAAGTTTTTAAATGTGAAAGTACCATTTGGTAAAATATTTCATTGTTAGAAATTTTATTTATGTGCTGATTTTTTAGTTTAAATGTTGAGTTGGGATCAAATTTCAAGGTTATCAAGTTGGGTGGTTAAAATTGAAAAGTTTCAGAAAGTTAAGGATGAAATTGCAAGTTTTTAAATGTTCAAGTGTTGATTTGAATATTTTATTAAGGAGCTCGAAATTTTATGTGATTAATGTGACATGACCATAATAGTGAAAGGCGATTATGAATTTAACGGGAAGTTAAGGTGAATTCTAGAAATAATTCATAATTAGCAGTTTGATTGTGCAATTAGCAAAAGTTGAAGCTTTGATAATGAATATATATTTTTTGAATTTAAGGAAATATTTTAAATAGTTTAAAATTTTGATGGGAGTACAATTTAGTTTTATATCGATTTTATTTCTATCAAATTTTATATTTATGCTTAGATTATGTTAGTTTAGTACTAACATATACCTTGAACATTTTATGTTATTATATGACGTCGTCAGACCTCAATAAATATAGTGATCCAAGTAACTCGGAAAAGAAGGAAAAAATGAAAAAATTGAGAAGATCATTGAGGAGAAGATTCAACAGGAAGGCAAAGGTGTGTGCATTTAATTTGTGTTTATGTTATCGTAGAAACATTGGCTTGCGATGAGCCAGTACCGGAGTTACTACGGTAAGAAGTGACTCCTAATGTTATGTGAATTGTGATTCTAGCCTAAAGTTTCATTTATTAAAGCTTACATAATTACGAATTTAAGCTAAGGATGCTAATTAAGGAAAGTTGTCTAGAAATTAAGATTCAAACAATGAGTTTATAAATTCACCATAAATTATACAGAAACGATTAGAGGATAATCTCTACACCATCAGATTTTTATATCATTCTAGCTTCTTTTAAAAAAGATGGTAATGGATTTCGAGGTGTGCACAAAAAGATATGATTTTTTAATCGTGAATATGTTAGGAAACAGGGCAGCATATCTTGCTCAAAACAACTTGTCAGTCAACTTTGAAAATTCGCTATTAATCATACAAGTTGAACCAGAAGAGTTGCCTTATATGGTTATATTCGTATTCGAGTTTAGTTTTCATTGGTACAAACATAATATTTTAATACATAATAATATTTGTTTGAAGGTAATACAAACTGCCAGAATATGGAATTGTGTAAATGATGTATTGAAAGTTGTGGAAGGCAAATGATTTAAATCTAAAGCTTAGTTAGGTTTATATTTTATTTTTTAAAAAAGTTTAAAGTGAGTGCACTTTATTTATTTGATTATTATAACCAAGGATGACTTGTGATAAGTCAACCTCATTTTATTTTCCAGTATGATTTATAAATTTTCAGTATGGAATATTTCTATAATATTTTTTCAACAAGTTTTATGAATGATTTTGGGTATTAACTACCCAAGTATGATATTTATGATGATGAATTCTAAATGTTAACAATTTTCAGATGATTACAATTATCAGATATTTATAGATATAAGATGTTTTACAATTATCAGACATAGATTAATAAATAATTTTATGATGATACATATAAGCCCATTGTATATGCATTGAGAGTCATAGATACATTTGGCATGCCATTTAGTGAGTATTTTTCAGTTATCAGATATCAATTTAGCTTTGGTACATACGTGTACCAATGTTCAGCATCGTTGGTGCTCAGGTTATGATTGCACTGAAGTGCATCATATCGTAGTTTTAGTTATGATTTGGCACCGTGTTATGTCTAGTGCTCACCTTAAACACACGTACCTTATATATTCTCTTACATATACATTGGGCTATACAGATAAATATGAAAGTTATGACAGAATATAAAAATGAATATGAAAGTTATGAATGACGTCCAGTTAAAAGGAATCATGATATTGTGATTTTTTTAGATATTATTAATTAGAATATTTATGAGTTTATAAGTTAAAATGAAAGGAATGTGAAATTTTTATGACATTTTTATTGATATACATGAATTTTTTTGAAATCACGTGAGGATGATTTTCAGGTTTCAAGGGAAAATCAACTTGAACAACTCGGTTCGAAAGCTTTAGTATTTTCATTAAAATTACAGTTTCATGTTATAATACTTTATGAAAATTTATATTTTATGTCATTTTAGTTATGTTATTGACTCACTAATTTTAACTTAGTGCGTGATGATTTTCATGCGCAAGTTCAAATAAAGTAGAGGATGCGAAGTGAGGAGTTTGCCAATATCTTATGGAAATCAAACCTACCGACAATATCAGTAAGATATCCTAACTTTGATTTATTATTGGCATGTACAAAATATATGTTAGGTTGCTTTATCAGATTTATTTTTCAAAAGGGTCTGTAATAGTAATTTATAGCTGTTTAATTTTGGTTAACTTTAGTTGTAGTCGTAAATATGAATGAATATTACAAACGATTTTTAAATGGTTTTAAAATTAAGCAATATTAGGAAATTGTATATAAATAAGAAACTGCTTGAAATTGCCTAATTGTTGCATAAGTTTAACCTATTTTGGAATGATAAATTATTATTTTAGGAATATGCGTGTTAAATGAAGAATAAATAAAATTAATAAAGGAATGTTTTAAAATGAAACTAAATTTTCAGTATTTACTTTCAGTGAACGTTCTTAAAGTATGTGACATATTTAGCTCATATTTTGAGTCGTATACGGGCTATGGGTGATACATTTATTGGTATCAGAGCAAGGTTTAGTCGATTCTCGGCCTAAACCGAGCCTATGTTATATTATGAATATGTACATGCCACTAGGATATCAAAATTGCTGATATAGTATGGTTTTATGATTATATTGAGGATGCTACTCCTTACTAATGTGATATGAAAAGGTATGTGTTAGATGTCGGATGTTAAGAAATAGTGTAAGAACGAAGATAATATTAGAAATAGAATCGAGACTAAAATCAATCCAAATGGATCCAAGAGGACTTTAGTATCTCGCCCTATAAGGGTTAGACCTATAAGGAATTTTTCTCCATTATGTGAAAGAAATGTCCCAGAGTTTTATAAGGTAACATAATTAGAGGAATCTATCAGAAGATTTAAAAGGATTATAAGATAAATTGATAATGAGGAGGATCCGAAAAGTATTCAATTTATCGATGATCCTGGAATTCCTATAGGTAAGTAGAGTGTCTGCTAAAAGTTTAAAGAATGCTAAATTCTAATTGAATAAGATGATAATTATGTTATTTTTTGAAAAGATTTAAAATGAATTTAAATAAGAATAGTTGTTTATTTGAAGAACTTGAAGAGTTTCAAGATTTATAATAAATGGAGTAAGATTATAGAAATAAAAAAGTATATGAAGAATGACTTCAAGTAATAGAGTAGTAATTTAATGTTGGGAATTTACTTGAATAGTTTTTTAATAAAAGATTGCCTTAAACATGCCTTTTCTTAGAATTTATTTATTATAGTAATGCAACTTCTAGGTCTTAGCGTCAGAGTAAAGCATATAAGTAGAAATGTCCAGATGTATTATCTGATGAATTACCTCTTGATCGAGAGGTAGAGTTTAAGATTGATATTGTTTCAGGAAGAACACATATTTCGATAGCTCATTACCGAATAGCTCCAATGGAATTCAGAGAACTTAAGGCTCAGTTGTAGGAGTTACTTGATCAAAGTTTTATCAAACCGCATATAACTTTGTATGGTATATTATTACTGTTAATTAAAAAGAAAGATGATTAGATGTGGATATGTATGGATTGCCATCAGCTGATTAATATGACAATGAAGAATAAGTGTATTCTCTTGCAAAGACTAATGATCTGTTAGATTAGCTCAAGGGCGCTTCCATATTTTCAAAGATTTATCTTCGATCGGGGTACCACCAGTTAAGGAATAAATAAGAAGGTATACCGAAGATGGCTTTCAGGACCCGATACGGTTACTACGAATTCGTAGTCATGCCATTTAGATTGACTAATGCTCCAATAGCATTTATGGATTTGATGAATCGAGTGTTTCAACTATATATGGATCAATTCGTACTCGTATTCATCGATGATATTTTGGTATATTCTAAGACTAAAAAAACATGATGCACATCTTCGCACTGTACTTTAGCTGCTGCAAGATAAGAAGTTGTATGCTAAGTAGTCAAAATGTAAATTTTGGCTGCTAGAGGTCACTTTTCTAGGCCACATGATTTTAGAAAAAGGGAATTAGAGTAGATCCTAAGATAGTACAAGCTATAGTGGAGTGGAAACTCCAAAGAATATTTCTCAAATTCAAAGCTTCTTGGGATTAGCAGGTTATTATCGGAGATTCGTGAAGAATTTCTCGATGATTGCTTCTTCACTTACCAAACTACTTAGGAGAGATGTACCACTTGTCTAGACTAAAAATTCCAGTAAAGATTCGATATGCTTAAAAAGATTATGACAGAGGCACTGATATTAGTACAACCAGAGTCAAACAAAGATTATGTAATCTATAGTGATGCGTCCCATAATGGGCTGGGATGTGGTTTAATACAAAAAGGTAAAATGGTAGCCTATGCTTCGATGAAGGTAAAAACAAATGAACTGAATTATCCGATACATGATTTAGAGCTAGTAATTATGGTGTTCACCTTTTGAAGATTTGGCTTCATTATCTATATGGTGAGCAATATTACATTTATATAGATCATAAGAGTTTGAAATATTTTCTCAGTTATAAGGAATTAAATTTAAGGCAAAAGAGATGGAATGATATTCTAAAAGACTATGATGTGATTATGGACTACCATTCGGAGAAAGCTAAAGTAGTAGCTGATGCACTTATATGAAAAACATTTTCGATCCTGAGCGCTTTAAATGTTTAGTTTTCAATGAAAAATGATAGTATACTTGTTTCTTAGTTGATGTTGAGATCAATATTTTTAGATTTGGGTCTCTGTCGATACGACCGTTGACCCGTAAATAGGCTGGCATTCAAAGCAGGAGAAAGGCGGGTCGATTACAAGTTTTAGATGGGTCAGATACGCAGCATGCTCAGGCCCTAGCTAATTACCAGCCACCGTACACATAATGGGTTGATAGTAAATGGTATCCGGACAGATATACCATCCCCAACTTTTGCATGTATATCGGAAAAGGGTGCCCCATTAGCATCTGATATAAAGTATTTCTCAAAGTTTTACCTTAGAAAAAGGTTCTGAGACTCGAGCATAAAAGGAGGTTAAGTCTGAGATTTATCGGTTGTATGAGATTGTAAAAAAAAGTTGATCCAATAATTTACCGGTTAGCATTATTTCTGGAGAGGGATAAAATTTATAATGTGTTCCATGTACCGATGCTTCAAAAGTATATATTAGATAATTTACATGTGATTACATAGAGGAAATCAAAATTTAGTCAAATTTTTATATGAAAAGAAACAAGTAAAAGTTTTAGCATATGAAATCAAATAAATGAAAAATGAGACGATTCTGTCAATAAAAGTTCTTTAGCATAATCATAAAGTTAAGTGACTTGGGAACGAGAATAAGATATGAAGAAAGAGTATTCTCATCTGTTTATTTCAGTTATGTAGATATGTATGGAAAATTGGAGGAAAAATTTTCTTTAAGGGAGAAGGAATCGTAATACCCCAAAATTTCGTTTAGTGACTAAAAGGTAAGATTTTAAAGTTTGGTGGCTAAAGTGTAAACTTTGAAAAGCTTAGGGACCAAAAAATTTTAATTTTGAAAATTTATATATTTTATTTAGCTTGTAAATGAACAACTTGGTCTAAAACAAGGATTTTCATGGGAATCAAATTTTCGATACGAGATTTGTGTTAAAAGCTATAAAGCGAAAAAGCTCGGTATTTGAATCGGATAGAATCGAAATTTCATGAAAATTTGAAAGATATTAGAAAATGATTAGAAATATTATTTCCATATTTTAGATCAGAGAAATTTAGCTCATAAAAGTGTAATTTCTTATATTTGATAGAATAGTGGAATTTTAGTGACTAAAATACAATTTTTTAAAATTACATGGCCAAAGTCGAAGGTCAAAGTTAAATTGGTTCATATTTGAGTAAATAATATTTTAATGGAAGATATTGTAATTGCAATTCCTAAATATCAAATTTCATTAATGGTATTTTGGGGATTTTTAATTAATTGAATTTTAAATTCAATTTAAATGGTTTAAATGCCATGTGTATCATGACAACTGCTAGAAAAATCAAGAATTCTTCTTCTCCATCATCTTGCTGCCATAAACCCCTCCAAGGTGAGAAAAAAATTTCTTCCATTTTTGAAAGATGTGAAATAGGAAAATGTTCTACATTCAATTCTCTATCTTTTGGTATAAGATTCTTTCTAAACATGCTTGGATGTTGAGATTTGATGACTAGGTTTTATGAAGGGTTTATGGATTTTATGAATTTAATGAAAGATTTGTATGTTAGTGGTGTTGGAGATTAATTCCAAAGCTTGTGTAATGACCAAAATGATGTGTAGGTGCTTATATATCACTTGGTCATGGCTAAGGTTTTAAGAGATGATTAGGTTTGGATTAAATTTGATGTTGTGATGATTATAATAGCATGAATTTGTTGTAAGGAGGTTGAATTTATGCTTGAAGTTGAACAAAAAGTCTCCCTAATGTGACATGGGGTATTCGACCATAGGGAAAATATTAAGGGAAAATGTTGAAAATTTCCTATGGTTTAGAAATGATATTAGAAGTATTCTATGTGATTTGGAGATTGATTTGGATAAATTTGGAACCTTAAAAGTGAAAAGGGCTAGTTAACAAGTTATAAGAATTGTGGGACATTATTGTATAAATGTGAGATTTGAAGTATTCAATGATAATATTTAGTATTAAAATGCAGGAAAATTAAGTTGAAAAGTTCGTTGGAACCAAATTGCAAGTTTGGTAAAATTTAGGGATGGAATTCAAAAAGTTCAATATATACAGGGGCTTGATTTCAAGTTTTTAAATGTGAAAGTACCATTTGGAAAAAAATATTACATTGCTGTAAATTTTACTTATGTGCTGATATTTTAGTTTAAATGTTGAGTTGGGATCAAATTTCAAGTTTATCAAGTTGGATGGTTAAAATTAAAAAGTTTCAGAAAGTTAAGGATGGAATTGCAAGTTTTTAAGTGTTCAAGTGTTGATTTGAATATTTTATTAAGGTGTTCTAAATTTTAAGTGATTAATGTGACATGACCATAATAGTGAAAGGCTATTATGAATTTAATGGGAAGATAAGGTGAATTCTAGAAAAAATCATAATTAGTGGTTTGATTGTACAATTAGCAAAAATTGAAGGGTTAATAATGGATATATATTTTGAGAATTTAAGGAAATATTTTGAAATATTTTAAATTTCGATGGGAGTAAAATTTAGTTTTATAACGATTTTATTTCTATCAAATTTTATATTTACGATTAGATTATGTTAGTTTAATAATAATATATACCTTGAAGATTCTATGTTATTATATGACGTCGCTAAACCTCAATAAATATAATGATCCAAGTAACTCGAAAAAAAAAGGAAAAAATTCAGAAATTGAGAAGATTATCGAGGAGGAGATTCGACAGGAAGGCAAAGGTGGGTGCATTTAATTATTGTTTTTGCTATCGTACAAACATTGGTTTGCAATGAGCCAGTGACACAGTTACTATGGTAAGAAGTGACTCCTAATGTTATGTGAATTGTGATTCTAGCCTAATGGTTCATTTATTAAAGCTTACATAATTATGAAATTAAGCTAAGGATGCTAATTAAGGAAAGTTTTCTAGAAATTAGGATTCGAACATTAAGTTTATAAATTCACCATAAAATATATAGAATTGATTAGAGGACAATATCTACACCGTAAGATTTGTATATCAGTCTATTTTCGTTTAAAATAGACGGTGATAGATTTCGAGGTGTACACAAAATATATGAATTTTTAATCATGAATAGGTAAGAAAACAGGGCAACAGATTCTGCTCAAAACAGCTTCTGTCAGTCAACTTTGATAATTCACTATTAATCGTACAAGTTGAACTAGAAAATTTACCTTATATGGTTAGATTTGTATTAGAGTCTATTTTTCAGTGGTATTCAACAGAATAATTTTTCAGTATATATATTTATATATAATAGTATTTGTTTGAAGGTAGTGCAAACTGCCATAATATGGAATTTTGATAAATTGTGTATTGAAAGTAGTGGAAGGCAAAGGATTTAGATCTAAAGCTTAGGTAGTCTTATATTTTAAAAAAAATGTTAAAGTGAGTGCAGTTTATTTATTTGATTACTATAACCGATGATGACTTGCGATAAGTCAACCTCATTTTATTTTCTAGTATGATTTATAAATTTTTCAGTATGGAATATTTCTATAATATTTTTCAACAAGTTGTATTAATGATTTTGGGTATGAACTACCCAAGTATGATATTTATGATGATGAATTCTAAATGTTTACAGTTATCAGATGATTACAGTTATCATATATTTATAGATATCATGTGTTTTACAATTATCAGACATAGATTAATAAATGATTCTATGATGATATATACAAGCCCATTGTATGTTGCATTGAGAGTCATAGGTACATTTGGCATGCCATTTAGTAAGTACTTTTTGGTTATCAGTTCAGCTTTGGTACATTCGTGTATCAATGTTCAACACCGTTGGTGCTCAGGTTATGATTGCACTGAAGTGCTTCATATCACAGTTTCAGTTATGATTTGGCACCGTATTGTGCCTAGTGCGCACCTTAAACTCACATACCTTTTATATTCTCTTACATATACATTAGGCTAGACAAATAAATATGAAAGTTATGACAGAAAATGAATATGAATATGAAAGTTATGAATAACGTCCAGTTAAAAGAAATCATGATATTGTGATTTTATTTGATATTATTCATCAGAATCTTTATGAGTTTATAAGTTAAAATGACAATAATATAAATTGTCTACAACAGTTATTATTGATTTATATGATTTTTTGATGAAATCACATGAGGATGATTTCAGGTTTCAAGGGAAAATCAACTTGAACAACTCGGTTCGAAGGCTTTAGAATTTTCATTAAAATTATAGTTTTATGTTATTATACTTTATGAAATTTATATTTTATATCATTTTATTTATGTTATTGTCTCACTAAGTTTTACTTAGCTCGTGATGATTTTCATGCATAGGTGAAAATAAAGTAGAGGATATGAAATGAGGATGATTTTCATGCATCTTATGGAAATCAAACATACCAACAATATCAGTAAGATATCCTAACTTTGATTTCTTAGTGGCATGTACATCATATCCATTGGGTTGCTTTATCCGATTTATTTTCAAAAGGTTTCGTAATAGTAATTTATGGCTATTTAATTTTGGTTAATTTTAGTTATAGTCGTAAATATGAATGAATATTATGAATGGTTTTTAAATGGTTTTAAAATTAAGAAATATTAAGCAGTTCTATATAAATAAGAAACCGCATGGAACTACCTAATTATTGCATAAGATCATCCTGTTTTGGAATGATAAATTATTATTTTACGAATATACATGCTAAATGAACCATAAATAAAATTGATAAAGGAATATTTTAAAAAGAAACTAATTTTTCAGCATTTACTTTCAGTGAACGTTCCTAAAGTTGAAGTGACATCCTTAGCTCGTAGTTTGAGTCGTATATGGGCTACGAGTGTTACAGTATCGATACTCAGTCTTTTATCAAATCATTGAAATATATTTTTGATACTGGTAGTCGATAAAGTATCGATATTGGGATAGCAGTATCGATACTCCCCTTTAAATTTTATCAATTTTTAAGCTAGCGGTATCAATACTCAAGGGTGAGTATCGATACCCACATATAGTTTTAGGCACGAAGACTAAGTGAATTAGAAACATATATGAGGGACTCAAGGACGCTATGCTATATTTGAATAAGACTTTAGGTGAGAACCACTAATTATGATTCAAGAACAACTAGGAACAATATCAAGTAGGATGACATAATACTAGCCTTGTTTGACACTCAAGAAAATGACCAGGACAGCCGGGTTACTTTAGCGATTGTCAATAGTTACGACGTATAGACTGTCCAGATATCCTTAGGAAGTGAACAAAACACTTAAAACTAACCATGACATAAGGCCTCAACACACTTAAGGGGTGGGTTAGTTGGGTGTCCAATCCGATGTAGTAATTCCATATTGACATCCCCTGTAGACTAAAGGGGTGCACGAGCTCTGAGATGAAATAATCCCTAAGCCATACAATGATTTCTACCATAGATATTGTGAGTGTGCATGCATACTCACTTCAGTTATCTTATGTTATCATGAGAATTTCGAACACTTTTAGTATGGTATTGTTGTTAGTCTGGCACTAAGCTAGTGAGCTTAGTATTCATAATTGTGTTTTCTGTTCGCAGGTTTTTAGGTGGAGCACTCAAGGAGCAGGTTCTAGACGTTCCAGACAGCTGAGCATTCACAGTACATATTGAGTTTATTTGTTTGGAGGGTATGTATAATTCATAGACCTAATTGTACTTGAGTCATAAATATGTTTAGATGCTAGAGTACTTTTGATAATTATTTTGGAAGCTCCCCAATACTGTAAATGTTTAACTATTTCATATGGTTTCATGGTTTTTAAATGATTGGTAATCATTATATTATGAATGTTTTAAAAGTAAAATTTTGGGTTGTCGCTCCGGTGGTCCTATATGATGTTCTAATCGGTCAACTGTGTGTCGTACCGATTTAGGGTGTTACATTTAGTGGTATTAGAGCATCAAATTTGGTCGGTTCTAGGACCCGTAGGTTGAGTTAGTAAAATTCTATAAGTATAAATGCCCCTAGCGAGTCAATATTGCGAATATGTTTGGAACAACGACAACGACCCCTCATTTTTCCTTAATTTCAGGATTCATCCATGAGTGACCACACTGATCCTAGCCACGACAGTAAGGTATAAAGCATAGCCTCATTAGAGGGTGACTCTAAGGATGCGTTCGCCCTAGATTCTAAGTTTGGGAGCCAAGGGACATAGGGATCGATAAGATGACCTTCTTTAGAGACCTGACTACGAACCTCAGCCGCATAGAATGAGCATTACCTAGGATACCTATTGTGCCACCTACACCACCAGCACCATCAGCCCCTCCCTACGTGACTCACCATAAGTTCCCAGTAGAGTGACTCCGTAGATATTGAATGGTAGACTTCTTTGGGTCGGGAAATGAAGTTCTTGTAGTTTTGGATCAGTGGTTAAGAGATACTCTAAAGAGCCTTCACCAGCTGTATCTTACCCCTGAGGTTAATATGGAGTGTGTCACTACTTTGTTAAAAGGTGACGCTATAAATTGGTGGGAGACCATCGAGATGTTTATGGAGCCAAAGAGGACGACGTGGGAGCTCTTCCTGTTTGAGTTTAGATAGAAGTATATTGGGGAGGCTCACATGGATGAGCTGAGAGATCAATTTCTACACCTGAGGCAGGGAGATCATTCAGTGATGAAATATGAGAAAGAGTTCCTTCGGTTGAGTCTGTAAGCACCGGAGTTGATAGCATCAGAGTATAACTGCTGCAGGAGGTTCAAAGAGAGCCTCCACCGCTATATTCTCACCATCTAGTCGTAGACCCACCTAGAGTCTTTGTCGAATTGACTCTTCAGGCAAAGGCACTAGAGAGGGTTTTAAGGATGGGAGTTACAGATTATGTTCTCACCTCAGGAAAGGGATAGAGGGTGACTAAGTGTACAAGACCTTCTTAGTAACTAGCCAAGAGTTCAATAGATTATGAGGGATCATAGAGTACCCCAGCTAGTCAGTATAGGAGGCCGACGCAAAACCATATTGTGGGGGTAGGTTTGGGTTCCGTAGAAGGTCACTAATGTCAGCTTCTGTGATGAGTGCAGCAGATCTTGGGGACATCGTACCCGACCTGTCAGACATATGGAAAAACGCATATTGGGGGATGTCTTGTTAGGACTTGAGGATGTTTTGGTTGCAGCTCAAAAAATCACTTCATTCGATATTACCCAAAGACGCAAACTGGTACTGTAGATCAGACCTAGAGATTTGTTCAGTCAGCCCCTAAAGGTCGAGGATCTGCTAGAGGTGAGAGCCATATTTTAAGATAACACAATAGGGTTGCAGCTAGTTCAGTGGAAGGTTTCGAGCACAGAGTGGCCTACCGTCAGTATGCCATTAAAGTCCAAGACAAGTGTGACCCCACATATATGATTTCATGTACATTTATTGTGTTTTCTAATCCAGACACAACACTAGTAGACCTAGGATCCCCTTACTCGTACAACCATTATGATTTAGCCTAGGAGAGAAACCTTATAGTAGAGGATCTAGAAATAAGGGTCAGAGTGTCCAGTCCTCTAAGGTTGGACGTCTTAGTAGATAAGGTCCACCTTTGTTGCCCAATCGAGATTCAGGGTGAAGTCTTCCCAACCGATATGATAGAATTACCCTTCAAAGAGTTTGATTTAATTTTGGGGATGGATTGTCTCTCAGAGCATGATGCTAGTCTGATATGTAAGACTAGACATCTTAAACTCAGGAAGTTAGATAGAGCCAAGGTGGTAATGAATAGTGACAATTCGAGGAGTACGAGGATTGTGTCTACAATCAAGGCGCAACGATTGTTGGAGCAAGGTTGTGAGATTTTCTTATCTCACATAATTGACACACAAGCCACGACCCCAAGTTTCAAAGATGTTAGAACCATGTGACACTTCTCAGATGTAATTCCAAAGGAATTACCTGGACTACTCCTAATTGAGAATTGGAGTTTGGTATCAAAGTTTTTTTGGGTTGTACCTCGGTGTTCATCACTCCTTACCTCATGGTACCGATAGAGCTAAAAACCCAAATTCAAGAGTTATTGGAGAAAGGTTTTATTCAATCAAGTATTTTTCCTTGGGGAACATGTCTTTTTTGTTAAGAAGAATGATGATTCAATGAGGTTGTGCATCGACTATCAGTAATTAAATAAGTTGATCGTCAAGAATCGCTACCCACTCCCTAGAATAGATGAGATCTTTGACCAACTTAAGGGGGGCGTGTGTGTTCTCCAAAATATACCTGAGATCGGGATATTACAAGGTGAAAGTTAAGGATTTATATATAGCCAAAATGGCATTCAGGATAAGAAATGTCCACTATGAGTTCTTTGTAATGTCGCTTGGACTTACCAACACCCAGACGACATTTATGGATCTAATGAACTGATTATTCCACCCTTACTTAGATCAGTTTGTAGTGGTTTTCATATATTACATACTGGTGTACTCAATATTAGATGATGAGCATGACCAACACCTCCGTATAGTCTTGCAAACCCTTAGAGAACGATAATTTTTTTCAAAGTTTGGGAAGTGTGACTTCTTTCGAGATGGCATTTTTTGGATACATAGTAGTAGCGGATGGTATTCGGGTTGATCCTTAGAAGGTTCAAGCCGTGATGGAGTAGGAATATTTGAAGAATATTATCAAAAGTATGCAACTTATTGGGCCTTGTCGGATACTATCATCAATTTGTAAAATGTTTCTTGATGATTACCGCCTCAATGACTAGGTTGCTTAAAAAAGAAGTACCTTTTGTTTAGGATGAGAAATGACTAAAAAGTTTCAAGCAATTGAAAGCCATTCTAAATCAAGTCTCAGTTCTAACCCAACCGGAGTCAAAAAATGACTTTACCGTTTTTAGCGATGCATAGTTGAATAGTCTCGGATGTGTTCTCATACAAGAAGAGAAATTTGTAGCTTATTCTTCCCGTTAACTCAAGCCTCATGAGCGTAATTATCCCACCCACAACTTGGAACTTGTAGCAGTAGTTTGTGCACTAAAGATTTGGAGGCACTACATGATTAGTGAGAAGTGGCATATCTTTACCAACCATAAAAGCCTCAAGTACCTTTGGAACTAGAAAGAATTGAACTTGAGATAACGTAGGTGGGTTGAATTTATAAAGAAATACGATTATGTGATTAACTACCATCCAAACAATGGATGTAGTTGTCGATGCATTTAGCAGGAAGTCGATGTCAGAGTTGAGGGCATTGTTAGCAAGTCTGCCGATATCTAGGGATGGTTGCTTGTTAGCTGAGTTGAGAGTAAAACTTGAGTTGGTAAGTAAGGTTAAGGAGTTACAAGGTTCCGATAGTCACCTTAAGGCTCATGTGGAGAAATTTCGCAGAGGTGAAGCCCCAGGTTTTGAGTTACGAGAGGGCAACATGCTTTTCTTTAAAGGTCAATCATGTGCTCATTTCGATGAACAATTACATAACAAGATCTTCCATGAAGCTCATTGTAGTCCATTTTTCGTTCATCCAGGTAGCAACAAGATGTACCAAAAACTTTGATCCTTATACTGGTGGCCAGACATGAAAAAGGAAGTGTCTGAATTCGTGGCTAAAAGCTTGATATATCAATAGGTCAAGGCAGAGCACCAGGTTATTTCATAATTGCTTAATCCGATTCAGATACTGCAGTGGAAATGAGATGTAGTGACGATAGATTTTGTAATAGGGTTACCGATGAATAGGTTAAGACATGAAACAGTATAGGTCATAGTTAACCGGTTGACTAAGTCTGCTCACTTCTTACCGGTTCAGATGGATTATACCCTTAAGAGGCTAGCCTAGCTCTATGTTCGTGAGATCGTGAGTGTCATTAATCATTTCAGATAGAGATCCATATTTCACTTCTCAATTTTAGAAAGCTCTATATGAGGTTCTTGACACCAAACTCCACTTTAGCACTGCGTTTCACCCTCAGACGGATGACCAATCCGAGCGCGTTATCCAGATTCTTGAGAATATGCTTAGGTGTACCATCTTGGACCTTTAGGGTAGTTGGGATGATCACTTACCACTAGCTGAATTTTCATACAATAGCAGTTACTAGTCTAGCATCTAGATGGCTCTGTACAAGGCTTTATATGGGCGCAAATACAGGACGCCACTCTGTTGGACCGAGCTTAGCAAATGGAAGATAGAGGGCTTAGATTTGATTAGAGAAATTGAAGAAAATGTTTCATTGATTCAAGGATGATTGAAAGAAGATTTTGACAGTCAAAGATCATACGCAGATTTGAAATACAAGGATATTGAGTATGTCGTGGGAGATAAAGTGTTCTTCAAGGTATCTCCATAGAAGAAAGTACTCCGATTTGGACACAAGGGGAAGCTGATCCCATGTTTCATAGGGCCCTACGAGATACTTGAGAGAGTGGGAGCAGTGGCCTATCGGTTAGCACTACCCCCAGAGTTAGAGCGCATTTACAACATGTTCCACGTCTCAATGCTTAGGAGGTATCGGTCCGACCATTCTCACATTTTACTCTTGGAGCAAATCAAAGTGAGCCAAGATATGACTTATGAGGAAGAGTCGATATGAGTCCTAACACAAGAAGTGAAAGAGTTAAGGAACAAATGAATTCCTATGGTAAAGGTTCTTTGGAGGAACCATGGAAATAAAGAAGCAACATGGGAAACTGAGGAAGACATGTAACTTCAGTTCCCTCACCTCTTCTACTTTGGTAAAATTTAGAGGGCAAAATTTCTTATTAGGAGGGGAGAGTTGTAACGCCCTGAATCTCGGGTTATAAGTCTCGGGTTAAACCATTGGAGTCTTTGAATGAACAAACTAGCTTATGGAAAACCTTGGTCTAAATTTTAGTGGATTTGGGCTTGGTCTAGGCCCACCATGAGATAAAAAGGGTTTTTAATCTTAGAAAAGAACTGGAAGGACAAAAAGAACAATTAGACCCTTGTTCAAAATAAAAGCTAAATACCCCTTAATGGTTGATGATTACACATCTGTGGCATACCTCTTTTTCACCATTTCTTTTCTTTGTCTTCTTTCTCTTCCTTCACTATTCCTTTCCCTTTCAAGACTAGAGCAAAGGTGTGGGATTTTTTTTCAACTAGAATAGTTCGAGGATTTTAAGGTAATAACATAAACCATCAATCTAGGAGCTTCATTTTAATCCTCTAAAGTGAGTTTTGGTCATGGTTTCATGAACTTGGGTTTTAGTAGGGGTTTAAGGAATCCAACATCTCAGCATATTTCTAGTAAATTTAAGTGTTAAGAAGTGTTACCACATTCAATCTAAGCCTTTAATTGAGTTAGTAACTCATTTGTCTTGATTTGATTAGGGAAGGAAGTTGGTGAGTGCTCAAAAGCTAAATGCAAAGAAATGTTGCACCTTGGGTAAATTGAGGGAGTTTCCAGCAACTAGGAAACCAAGGTAACACATTTACAACTCTTACATACCCTTAGTGGTCATTAGAGATGCATTTATCTTCTAAGTTGGGTTTCAAAGCTTGAATGAACATGCATGGTAGATTCTATGTTTTGGTGTTTTTAGCATGTTTCACACCTTCATTTTGACCCTTATAATTCACATAAGATTTTAATAACACTTGTTAACCTCAATAGGGCCATTAGAGAAGTTAATATCGTAAATTTCATGCCTAAGTAAGGTATTTATGGGCCCAAGTATCAGTACTAGAAGAACTATACATATATTGTTCTTCAGGCATAATAACAAAAGGGTTTTTGGGAAGTGAAGTATCGATACCCCTTCATAGAGTATCGGTACTCGTAGGATGGTATCAATATCGTACAAACTTAACGATTCCAATACTTAATTTTGGTACCGATATCTAGGGTGGTATCGATACCAGTACTGGTACTCCCTATATGAGTATCAATACGCAATATTTTTTCAAAGCATCGAAGCAGATTTTGATACTGGTATACCGATTTTTAAGCTAATGGTATCGATACTCAAGGGTGAGTACCAATACCCACTAACATTTTTAGGCAAGCCTAAGTGAATTAGAAACATAGGTGAGGGACCCAAGGATGATATGATATATTCGAATAAAACTTTAAGTGAGAACCACTAATTATGATTCAAGAAGAACTAGGAACAATATCAAATAGGATGACATAATATTAGCCTTGTTTGACACTCAGGAAAATAACCATGACACTCGAGTTATTTTAGCAGTTGTCGATAGCCATGATGTATAGACCGTCCGAATATCCTTAAGAAGTGCACAAGGCACTTAAGACTAGCCATGGCACAAGGCCTCAACGCTCTCAAGGGGTAGGTTGGTTAGGTGTTGAATCCGATGTAGTAATTTTGGATTCACATCCCTTGTATGGTATTGTTGTTAGTGTGGTACAGAGCTAATGAGCTCAGCATTCGGAATTGTGTTTTTGTTCACAAGTTGTTGGTTGGAGCACTCGAGGAGCTAGTCATTTTGCAGATGTTCCAGACAGTCGAGCAGTCATAGTACATCTTGATTCTATTTGTTTAGAGGGCATGTATAATTCATAAACTTTCTTGTACTTGAGTCCTAACTATTTTCGAATACTTGATGTACTTTTGATATTTATTTTGGGAGCTCCCCAGTACTGTAAATGTTTAACTATTTCTTATGGTTTCATGGTTTTTAAATGATTGGTAATCATTATATTGTGAATTTTTTAAAGGAAAATTTTTGGGTTGTCGCTCTAATGGTCTCTTGTGATGTTCTAATTGGTTGACTGTGTGTCGTACCAGGTTAGGGTGTTACAGGATATGTACCATTTACCTTAAGATGAGTACCTCTTAGATGAACTATTGTTTATATGTTCTTTTTTGCTCAACTACTACCATTCCTACCACTCAAATGCAAAACCATGTTGTCTAAAAACCCCTATGTGGAATAACTTCTGTCTGGCTTCACAATCAAGCAGTATCTCTATGAGAGCATCCAAGGAAAACACCTCTCGAGAGGCTATAGCAATGATGGAATCAAACTCCATAGTCAAGCACACTAGAACTACACTAACATATTATTGATCAGTAAGTGTACTCCCCACTGCATTCAACATATCACACACATACTTGATTTTCGTTAAATACTCACTCAATAACAAACCAACCTTCCTTTAAGAATGAAGATTATGCTATAGTGAAGCAAACTTAGCATTGAGCTCATTCCAAGCAAAAGAGTAATAGCATTCCAAATTGTGAGTGTCAACGTGAGCTCAATAAGATGATGTATAACATATGTACCCACATTTGTTAGAAGTCAGGAAACCAATAATATGTCTTGTTACCTATATACTACAAAGACAAGATTCTCCTCAACTTGTCCAGACTCATTGGCAAACAAATTCACCAGGAACAACATTATTACTCGAAATGTATTTAGCTAAAGCATAACCATCAATTTTAAAGGACACTTAATGATTCCAAAGAAGATAAGTATTGTCAGAAAGTTTGACAGTATCATGCTTAGGAATATGTTGAACACTAGAGGCTCCAAATTCACCAGTTCCAAAAGAAAAAAGTGCGAGCAATTAAACAAAATATCAAACAAGATCACATACCTATTATGATATAGATCAAATAATACCAAAGGATTACTAGTTTTCTCTTCAAACACTAAGTCATTTCAAGACAAACGTACTTGCAATCAAAAGGTAAATCTCTACTAAATCTAGAACAAAAATAGACCAAGAAACAAATAGAATAATCAAAAGATCAAAATCATAGAACCTTCAGATCTAGAACGCAACTTCCACAAAAGCTAGAGCCATAATCACAGCAACCTTGACTCAGGTCAGTAAGAATCACATAGTGCATAACTCAATAGGACTCAAAGAATGATACCATGTTAAGATATCGTAACAGCTACCTAAACATGAAGAATAAGAGAAAAAGAGAGAATATGATAAAGAAAGTACACAAAAGATTTTATTAATTCCACTCATAAAACCAAGTCATTGGACTTATCTATTTATACAAACAGTGGTTCATCCAGAAACCTAAGGTGTAACAGACTGCCCTAACAACTTAATAACAAATTCTGACAAACTCATGCAAAGATGGTGAGGATACAAAGTGAATTACCTCACTAGACTAGACTCTCACATAGATGTACTTACTTTATAGGTTGCGGAGGAGATAATGTGTGGTAGTAATATCGTTCTATTGGGTGTTGACAGTTCATGTGATTGAAGGCTATAGTTAGAGTGCAGTGAAGCCCCATACACTGATATATCTTTTGAATTTTTGGTGGCAAAGAAAGGTTATTCATTTTAGTTAGGGACATAGATATTCATTAGTTCAGGGGCACTTGATAACTCCATAAAAATGCTATATTTTATTCCTTTTTACTTCAGTTATTGAGTATCTAAAATCCATTTTCATAGCATTTAGGTAATATAATTGCATGTGGTGGAAAAGTTTTGTCGTAACCTAATTTTATTGCTAAAAATGTTGTTGCTGAAGGGAAGAGTCTTGTTTTGTTGGTATTGTGTAGGCGTAGAAAGTTAAGGGAGAAGTAAAGTTTTGTTGTAGCATTCTAGATAAAAAGATCAGAAGGAATGATGGAGTTGATTAAGAGAAAATAATGTAAAACATTCTAGATAGAATTTCTAGGCGCAGAAAATTACAAAAAATATAAAGATATTTTGCTACGAGCTTTCCAAGCCTACATGTGAGCCCTACCTGCCAGTCTGTCAAACCCACACATGTGAAGGGAATAGTCTATTATTAAGAGATAAAGATAAGGATATGCCATTATTAAGAAAGAGTTAAGGAATTTATGAGAATTGAAGAGCTTGAGAGTTAGGGAGTTTATGAGAATTTATGAGCTACTTGGGGGTTAGTGAGTTAATGGGTAATTTATTCTCCATTATATCTCAATATTCTTGGGAGTTATAAAGTTCTTATTTATTTTAAAATAAATAAGATAAGAAAAAAAATAAGAAGAGAGAGAGATAACAAGAGGCAAAATAAGGAGCTCATTTATTCTCCATTTTTCTTCCTTCATCTTCTTTTTTCGTAGTGTCTTTCACAATCGAGCTTCAAAGGGGTAGCAACTAGGACCTTGAGAGAGGCTAGCTTGTTAAGGTGGTTCAAGGAAATGGTTCTAAGTCATGGAGCAACTCACGTTGGAAATCTTCTTCCTCCTTGTGCTTTAGTGGGTCTATATTTAATGAAAGATGATGGTTGAACTTAGCCCCGCAATGAACTAACCTTATTTGGTGTGAGTTTGCTTGAATGATTTTTATTTTGTATTAATGAAAGGTTGAATGGTTTTTTTATGTTTAAATGTTGTTTTTCTCATTGTTTATATTTTAATTGCTTAGACTTGTAAGAGCTTTCGAGAGTTAGTCATTTTCTAAGTATAGATGCTTCATATCGAGAGAGTTAGGCTAGATCGACGTGAACAATGGAACTAAATCGAGATGGTTAGGTTCTAATCCACCTTAGAGATAAGGAAGAGGGTTTCATCGACAAAAAAGCATAGGGCATAATTGATAGGATAGTGCTGCAGTTCACGTTGAGAGGTATTGCCGTAGCATTTTTCTATTAGGTTCCTTACTAGAGATATCCTAGGAGCACTACTAGCAAACCCTATTGAGCAGCATACTAATAGAATACTTAGACCGTTCTAGATACAGAATATTAATTGCCATAGCAAACTCAGTCATTTATCCCTATAGAAGTTTGATTGTGCGAGTTTGTTAAAACTTAATTCATTCTCCTAAGTTCAATTTTGTTTTGCTACAACATTCTTTTATTGCTTGTCACAACTTTTCATTTAGTTATTTGCTACATCATTTCCATACTCACACTCCTTACACAGATCAATATTGCCACAACATTTTCCTTATCACTTGTCTATAACACTATATTTATATATATATATATATATTTTGCTCAGTGACAACCCTGTGCAATAACTTCACTTTAAATCCCACCAATCTCTGTGGAGACGACATTCACTCACTACTAATATACTTGCTTGATTGTGTATACTTGCACATATTTTGCGTTCAATTTTTAGTACTCACACGGCGCAACCAGCACTGCCTTTAATTTTTTATCATTAAAAAAATAACAATAACTACTTATTTGGTCCTTAAATTTTGGTTTATTTTGATTTTGTCCCTCTTATATTTTGTTGTTAAGTATACTTTTCCCTCCTTGAACTTCAAATTTTGGTTTATTTTGATTTTGTCCCTTCTATTTTTTATTGTTAATTATACTTTGCCCTCTTGAACTATAATCATGGCTCTTTCTTTAATTCCAGTGCTTGGATGTGGTTGCAAATTTCGCAGGGAGATTCTAATTGAGAATTGTGGGATTGGAGCAATGCTTAGTTGATTTATTTGGCATTTGCTTCATCAGATGTTGATTTTAGAAATCATCGAATGTTGAGGTTGAATACCTGTTAAGATCACTGATTAAAGCTTGAGTCACTCCCAGTTTTAGGTTTAGATCAAAAGGTTGTTTGCTGGGTTTAGCATTGTTCGTTTTCTGAATGGGATTGGGGGTTCTCTCGAGGGATTGGTCTTGGCATATGTTAGGGTAGTTTTGATGCATAACGTTATCGAATATTGGTTATTTGTTTGCTGATTTTAATATTAGTTTTGAGTACTCTTTTTCGTTTCCGTTGTTTTGTTGAGTCTCGGCCTAGTAGACTTACAAAGAAACTTTTAACGAGGCATAATTTCATTTAAAAAATGATAATGATATAAAATAAAAAATCAAACTATGTTATATTAAAATATATAAATTAGACTTAAATTAAAACATAATAGAAGAACTAAAACCAGCATTAGATTTGTGTCTTTTCACTTTGGGTGTGAAAACGATCCAGCAATGCATTAGTGGTATTTTATTTTTCCTTTTTGGAAAGCTGTGGGTTTCCATAGCCATTGCAACGAAGTATAATAGTGATTATCTATTTATTAAATGAGGATTCAAATACATTATCCTTGTTTTATTCATTATTGAAATGACTCTTTATAATTATTTGAATTAATAAATTAATTTATGATAGTTTTAGTGGAAAAGTTGTGATAAGTTGAGAACTTAGATACATTTTTTAAGAGTAAAAGTGGATATTTGAATAATGAATTCACTAATTCACATTCTAATTAATAAGATCTTTACAATGGGTATCTCATATATTCAAAACGGTTGATGATGAATAAAAAATTGATGTTCAAAGTAAGATACTTTGTGAATTGTGTTGTGTAAGGAAAATGAAAATTTCACATATCACATTAATAGGATAACAATCATGAGAATGCTTTATATACATAATCCCACTTGTTAGTTTTTAAATTTATTTGGGGTTTTTATTTTAAATCATACTCTTCATTCATTAATAAAATATCATTTTATTTTTCTTTTCGTCTTAGATTGTTATATTTGTAACAAGTTCATCATCAAATAGATTAGCATTTTTTAGAGTTTATGTTTAAGGTCCGTAGAAGTTTAAAATTGTTCCTTCAAAGAAAATACAATGTTTTGTCATTATATCTAGGGAAGTTTGGTTCACGGAGAATATTATTATCAAGAGAATAATTTTTTCAAAATTGTATTCTCACTTTTATTTCGCGAAAATATCATTATCAAATAATAATTTATTACTAATAGTAGTTTTTTTAGTTAAAATGGAGGAAATGTTATTATCTCTAAATTCTTAGGTATTTCATCATTCCTGCCACTTTGGACAAGAATACACTTAAAATAATGAATTCTTTTAATATGGATCCTTCTCAATTCTTATTCTTTGTATTTTACTCAAAATTATATACACAATAATAATAATAATAATAATAATAATAATAATAATAATATTATTATTATTATTAATATGCAAAGAGTTTGGTTTAGTAAGATATTAATAAATTTGAGTAGTTAAAATTATTCTACATTTTTAATATATTAAGCATTTTATGATTTTATGCAAGTGAAAAAATAATATTATTGTAAAAAATATAATTATTTAAAATAATATCTAACTTTGAGTTATTAAAAAATGAATTGTATATATTGAAAACAATATCTTTGTCCACTCCAAACCACAACGCTATTTCTTATATTATATCATATTTTTTATAAATAAATATGATACTTACGAAAATTATTTAAAAATTTAAATTTGATATACTAATTATATTAGTTATATGTTAAATGTGTCTTTTTCCTAAAACATTTGATATTGTAACAACTAAAATATTTTTATGAATTTTCATTCAAATATTTATAATTTAATATTAAAGTTTAACTTATTAAAAAAATATCACATGGATAATTTGGTAAAATGTCTATCCAAATAATATTATATTCTTCCAACAAAATATTATAATATTACATTCTTACTAAATAAATCAAACAAGAAAATACATTGTTCCCAAGGTAATATTATTAAGTAATCTTATTTCCAAAATTAATCTTACATTCCTAGAAAGTATTAGCCAAAAGAGGATAGTTTCTGATTTCGCCTTTGTTTTTATACGACACCTCTAATGATGTTTTTGTTTGAATTTTTTGCAGTGGATTTTCTGGGTTAGACCAGTCATTGGAGCTGCCATTGCTGCAATTCATCACCAGTATATCCTCAGAGCAGGGGCTGCTAAAGCTCTTGGATCCTTCAGGAGCAGCTCAGCCATGTGAAGATGACTTTTCATACCATTGAATTTGTAAATTATATTGGAAAAGTGTCACGCCGTATTAAAATGAGTTCAATTCAATGTGCAACTCTATTTAGAGGTTTGATTCACCTGTAACAAAGATTAGCATCATCGATAGATCGGAGAAAGAGAGTAATCGAACGATCAGAACATAACGATACGTGAACTTACATTAGCAAACTAGAGATAATAGTGGTTGTTTCTTTAGTATAGTGCTCAACCACAACTGCAACATAAGTTGTTCTGCACATACCAGATGCAGAAACTAACCCCGACAATGATAACAACTAGACGCCACAACGATGGTGCCTGCGAAGCAAGACCAGTACATATATGACTAATGACTTAAACAAGTGTCCGACATTTAAAATGGGCCGTCTAATCTCCCCACCATTGATGCACATAAACACCAGCTCTTCTAAGGGACTTGAAGAGACCCATACAGCCTCCCTTCACTGCTCCCCCGCTGTCGATCGAGTCTGAGCAGTGAAGAAAAAGCTCATCAATGAAGCATATGATTCCACTTTTGAACAAATCTGATATAAGTTGCAACTCCACTGCACCTGCATTCATCTTCAGAACCACAAAATCTGCATATTGGACAGTATCTTTGAACCAGAGATGGAAGTCAAACTCTTCATCTTCAACAAATGGATCTGAATCATCTATCCTATCAGAATCTATGGAAGCCTTATTCATTGAACTCGATGTGATTCGATTTTCAGCAAGGCCCGGGTAATAAATAAAAGTTGATACCAGGCCTCTTGACATAGGATTTCATCACCGAAGAATTGTGATCGACGAAATAAAAATCGAAGGCTTGGTGATCCAGAGGATAAGATGGAAAGAACCAGCTTGTAACATTGGAGTTCATGTACTCACTGGCTCCGATATCGATATAGATCAAACACTGCTTCGTAGATACATTAACAAACTTAGGCAAATAAGCAATTCTTTTCTCAAACTCCATTGGCTTCTTCCCCATGAGAGGCTCTATGTGATTCAATACAGCTTTGTTCTTTGTCATAGATGGGCATTCAGCAGGGAGATGATATTGCTCGAAGTAAGAAATGTTTTCGAGTTTTTTCTCGAATACAACTAATGTGAATTCATTGAAATGATCAACATAAATAACAACTGAAGCTTTCAAAAGAGAAGAAACTGGGGTAGCTGACCTAATCAAGCTAGCAGGGTTTGAACCACTAAGACCAATAAGTATAGCCCCAATTCCACCAGGCCTAAGGACACGTTCAATCTCAAGCACAAGAAGAGCAGGGACAGATATCCTATCTGAATCCCTGGATAACACCAAATCATAAGAATTGTCCTCATAATCAAGTTCATAAACAAACTTCTTATGCTTGATAGAGAAGAAGGGGTGCCTATAAACCCCATTAACAGTAGAGAATCCCAAGTCTCTCAACGCCATAACAGCTGATACTGAGCCTTCACCAACACATAGAGCCTTTGCACTGTAACTCAACAGTTTCTTTCCCATTAGCGCTCTAACCACGCCGGTTGTCAAGTTCCCATCTTCCTTACATTGAAGGGATCCAAATGAGCCCCATACTTTGCTGAAGAACATGGTGCCTGGAAACATAAATGAAGCTGAAGAACCAGATTCAAGGGCACAGTCTGCAGAGGCAGAAAGGGTATACAACATTTGTGGATCCGCCCCAGATATGATTTGGAGTAATGGAACAATCGACAGTGCAACAGCAAACGCTAGGCCACGTAAAAGCACACATCTCACTAAAGACCCGCGAAAGATCATCAGTTTCAAGTTTTTAGAATCCATAGTCTTTTAACTCTTTCAAACTTGATATATAGCCAAAAAGATCCAATCTTTGATTGAGAAAAAGCAGGCGAAAATGAACACAAAACAAAACAAGGAAGCAAATCTAGCGAGTGCAAAACCTGGATGATGTGTGATTCCCGCCCACAAGGAGACCCATTGATCTTTGAGCAGTTAACCAGACCTTCATTGGAACCCTTTTACGTGGCTTCATTATTTTAGACATTGTAAAGACTTGAACTTTAACTACTCTAAATTACATCTTTTGATGAATTTGTCCAACCGAAATCTGGGTTTCAGAATTTTGATTGAAACACAGAAAATGAAAATGATTTTTTTCTATAATGAGATTTAGGTGCTTACAGGCATTGCATTATTGAAGTGAAGGTGCTAACGGTATATATGGAGCAATGAAGAGCAGTAAAACAGGTAGATCTGGGTCTGTATTATTGTAACTATACCACCAGGAGCAGCTAAGCAAAATAAAGAGTGTGGGACAAGATGAAGATGGTTGAGATACGTGTCAGCAAAAGAAAATTT
Organism: Hibiscus syriacus; assembly: GCF_006381635.1. Taxonomy (NCBI): domain Eukaryota; kingdom Viridiplantae; phylum Streptophyta; class Magnoliopsida; order Malvales; family Malvaceae; genus Hibiscus; species Hibiscus syriacus. The sequence goes on along the minus strand of NW_024062800.1, from coordinate 5,317,671 downwards.
TTCAGCTGAAAAGATTGGGCACCTGCAAACCAATTACATCTGACAGTGGCTTATGGACCCCATTACATTCGATCTTTTTCTATGGGCGCAAATCTGTCCGTAAATTCTAATAAGGGTCTCAACATGAGTTAGCAATTCGTTAATAGTTCGAAACTTATTCGGTTAAAATTTAATAAAAAATTGATTATGTTGACTCGATAAATGAGTTGAATCGAGTAAAATTAAACTTGATTTAATAAATTTGTAAACAACTCGTTAATTCTTTTTTATAATTTTTTTAGTTATCTTAAAAAATTATTTTATTATAAAATTATTAATCTACTAATAGATGATAAATGACTAATCTATTAATTTTCTAATAAATAATAAAAAATAATTATTAATTAATAATTATTATTTTATTACATCCAAAAATTAAACCGGAATTATTATTTTAATGTACTTTTGGATTATTATTTTGGAGTTTAGATTTTCAATTTGTTTCCTTCACTCTTTTGATAATTTTGGGGGTTAAATTTATCAATTTATGTTACATTAAGTTTTATATAGTATTAGTAGATTTCACCTATAGTTAAAAAAATAAGATAAAAATTTTGGTGAGCTTAACGAGCAACGAGATGAGTAACGAGCTTAACGAGCACAAATCGAGTAACCAGTTTTTTTAACAAGCACGAGTCGGAAAAAAATTTAATGAACAACGAATCAAATCGAGCAACAAATTCTTTTAACGAAAACGAATCGAGCACTACCCAATTCGCGATCGACTCACTCGATAAGCACCCATAGTTTTAACATGCATGTATAAGTTTAGTTCTCATACCATATAAGTTTTATTAAATGCCCTTTGAATTGTTGAATTCTCATGTTGCCTTTATGGACATGAATAGATGTTTTAATCATTTTATCGTGGTATTCATCGATAACATCTTAGCATAGTCTAAATATGAGGTCGAATACGACGAACGTCTAAGTGTACTCTTATATAAAATTAACTTTATGTTAAATTGAACAGATGTGAGTTCTAGCTCAAAGAAGTAATATTATTTATGGCACATTATTTTTGCCGAAGGTATTTGAGTGGTTCTAAAAAAAAGCTATATTCCATTCTGAATTGAAAGAAACTTAAGAATATGTCTTGTAACACCCTAATCCGATAACACAAAGTTGAACGATTAGAATGCTACACAGGACCATCATAGTGGTTAAGCCAAAAAATTTCTTTAAAATCACTGTAAATCAAACAGTAATACCATTTCAGGATAAAGGAAATCAACATAATTTAAAATAAGGTTTACATCGAGAGCTCACAAATAATATCTCAAAATAATACATCCAAGTGTTTAAAATAAAGTTATGACTCAAGTACAAAATGGGGGTCTATGAATAATACATGTCCTCTACGAAATAAGACACAAGACGTAGTTTGCTGCTCGAAAAGTCTAGAATATCCGCTAAGCGATAGGCTCCTCGAATGCTCCTCATAACGACCCGTTTACAGAAACAAATTTCGAATGTTGAGCTCACTAACCTAGTGTCACACTAACAACTATACCATACTAATAGTTTTCATTAAATGCTCGTGCAATCAGGTGCAATAAGGAAGTGAGTATACTCGTATACTTCATGCTACTCTATGGTATACATCATGGTATAGTCGGAGGGTTACACATCTCAGGACTCATGCCCCTCTAGTCTACCTAGAGTGAGGTCTGAAATCTCTACATTAGACACAACACCCAACTAACTCATCCCTCGCGAATGTTCGGGCCTCGCACCCCAGTTAGTCTCAAAGTGTCTCGCGCACTACCTAAAGATATCCAGACATTATATACTTCGTTACTAACCTCATTTGCTAGAGTAACACGAGTGTCCTGACAGTTTTCTTCGAGCATCAAACAAGGCTAGTTTTATGTCATCCTAGTTGATATTGTTTCTATCTGTATTTGCATATCAATTATGGTTCTCACCTACAATCTTATTTGAGGGTGTTTCAATGCTATTGGATCCTGCAACATTGCTCCTAAATTCCTTAGGTTTCTTGGCTAAAGATGTAAGAGGGTATCGATAATCAATCTTGGGTATCGATACTGTAGGGTTAAATCAAGCTGAAAATTGATGATTTGTATTGATACTATTAGACCAGCATCGATACTCAAGAGTTAGGGTATTGATACTTGTTAGGGTATTGGTACCAAATTTTGCTTTGATGTTTTGAAAAATACATCGTATCGATACTCCTATAAGGAGTATCAATACTTTACCCTTGGTATCGAAACTCCCATGAGTATCAATACGAATTTGGCTACAGGAATCGACTAAGTGCACTCGATATCGATATTAACCTATGAGTATTGAGACCCGACCAGCAGTATCGATACTCCTTGGATAAGTATCGATGCTTCCCTTCTGAAAACCCCTTTTTTAAGTCAGATGAAAAACAATATTGGTATTCTTATTCATGTACCAATACTCGAGCCCACAAATATCCTATTTGGGTATGAAAATGACTCCTAAAACTACCCCAAACCCCTACTAAGGTCCCCAAATCATTCTTAGAGTTTTATGTATGTAAGATATGATCATAAAAGGTATTTAAATATGCTAAAAACACCAATTACAATAATCTACCATGAAAGCTCATTTATGATTTTCAACATAATAATCTCTAACTAGATGCATTCCAAAGACTCACAAATGGTATGAAGGAGTTATGCATGTGAATTACCTTAGCTTCCTAGCTGCTAGAAACTCTCACAAATCAACTAAGGGTCAATTTGTCCTTCCCTCTTGCTTGGAGCTTTCGCCTACCTCTTTTACTAATAAAAAATGAGATAAATCAGTTACCAACTCATTTAGGAACTTGGATTAAAGTTAAGGACACTTTCTAACACTTAAATCCAGTAAAAACAAGTTGAAAATATTTGATTTCTAAAAACCCCACTAAAACCTATCTATGGCTACAATGGCTCATATCTTATGTTTGAAGGTTTAAATTAAAGATCTTGAAGTGGAGATTTTATTTCTTACCTTAGAATTCTTGAACTAGGCTTGTAGAACTAAATTCTTCATTCTCTATTCTAGTCTTGGAGGGGAAGAATATGGTGAGAAGGAAAGGAAGAAGGCAAAGAAGAGAGTGATAAAAAAGAGATGAACATGTATGAGATTATCTAATAATTATGGGATTTTTTCTTTTGTCTTAAAAACATGGTCCAATTACTCTTTTAGTTCTTTAACTTTCATTTTAAGGTTAAAAACCTTTTGACATCAATTGGGTCCAAACAAGCCCAATCCAAACTTTGAATGGAATAAGCTCTCCTACAAGGCAGTTGGGCTTGTCTAAACCATTTTAGGTTAACTTATAACTCCTAACCAAGGATTTGGGGCGTTACAAATCTCCCCTCCTAATAAGAAATTTTGTTCTCAAAATTTACCTGGGTAGAAAAGGTGTGGATACTGATGTAACATCATAAAAACCATATTAGTGACTAAATTGTAAGATTTTGAAAACTTTGTGTATAATTTAGAAACATTGAAAAGTTCAGGGATTTAATTGAAAATTATTTGAGTATGATTGATTAGTAAAGATGGAAATATAGAATGGTATATTGTTCTTTTGGAAATTAAGGAATTTAAAATTCTTAATGGGGTTTTATATCTCCACGTGGAGAAGAGTTAAGAAACTCCAGAGTTTTCTTCTTCTTTCTCCATCCTTTCTTCCTCCTTTCTACATGATTGTCTGGTCGAACGAGAACAAAGTTTGGACAATTCAACGAAGTAAGACTGAGAAAGAGAGAGATAAAGAGTTAGTTGGACTAAATGAGGCTAAGGTGAGTGTATATTATTATGTATATGGTGTTTTATGGAAATGCTACTTGGGATGAGTCTATTTCCAATATTTCCATTGCATGATTCCATGAATATAATTATATGTCTATGTGTTATATGCATCATTATATATGAGCTATGTTTGACACGTTATCATAAGTAACCATGATCTAGGTGGATATATGAGAATAAGAGATAAGCTATGTGAATCTGATGTATGTGAATACATGTATAGGTGACAAGCTATATGAAACTGAACTAAGAGAATATATAAAACTAGAATATAAGTCATGTGACAAGATCTATGTGATTACATGAATATAAGACATAAGCTATGTGAAAGTGATCTATATGACTATGTGAATATGTGGATATATGCTATGAGATATAATCTATGTGACTGCTTGACTATGTGAAATAAAAGAATAAATGGTATAACTAGTAAAGGCCATGTTATGTTATATGAGAGCTGATGGTATAATTTGCATGCCAAGAGTCGAGGGTTCTACGCGGTCATTCGAGACATATATGTGGTCTTTTAGGATATTTCTACGCGGTCGTTCGGGACATTTTATATGGCACTCAGTGCAAATTATATGAGTTTTGATGACAGAATTTGTGCACAACCTCAATGCACTCACATATCTTTAGTTTTCAGTGATGTACCATGGGCTAATAACATATATAAAAATAATTAACTTTTTATGAGATGACATGTTATTCTTTGTTAAATACATGATCATATTTGTTCTTGTTTTTGTGAGGTATGATGATTCAGGTAAGATATGAAAGTATGTAACTGAATGCTATGAAAGTAAGTAATTGCATGTTTCATTACTTCATTTATGCATATATGCCTCACTAAGTCTGTGACTTAGCGTGTGAGTATTTCACACGTAGGATTCAAAGAAACTTGAGGAGCAAGGATAAGAAGTTGGGACGACATATCTTTACCAGATCAGAAAATATATAGTAGTTCTTTTGTTATATGAAATATAGTTTGCATGTAATCATAAGTTCAAATATTATATTCTCTGATCGATTTTGTAAACCTTTTTTATTATATTTATATAAATTATCCAATTTATTTAATATAAGTTTCAAATTTTCCACTATTTTGTTCAAGTAAAATGATTTGAAAAGTTAAGGTGACACATCGGGTTCGTATCCGAGTCGGATACTGGTTGGGTGTTACGTTTAATGATATCAGAGCTAAGGTTTAGCTTATTCTGGGCATAAACTGAAGTCAAATGAGTATTGAAAAGTATACATACCAACAAAAAGTGAAAAACTTCTGATCTGATGATATGTGTCTTTTAAGAGTTTTATGGTATGTCTTTTAGATGTCATCTATATGAAGGGAGAAATAATAACCCTGAAGGTAGTAGTAATTCACCTGTCCTGGCCATGCAAGGTGAAGAGCGAACACCTCTTGTAGTAATTGTACAAGATCAAGGGTTATTTTTCAGAACATTGAATGTTATTCTGACGCGTTTTCAACCTCCTGATCCCTCAACTTCTAGAGTGAATGTAGTTAAGGAATTGAAAAGGTTAGGAGCACCCGAGTTCAAGGGTGAAGCTGAGGAAGGTTCTTTTGGTGCAGACCTTTGGTTAAATGATGTTAAGATAATGCTAGATGGACTCCACTTCTCTTAAGCGTCGAAATTAGATGTAATAGTTTCACTGTTGCGTGGTCAATCTAGAATATGGTAAATAAATGTTACCATGAGATTGAGAAATGATCAAGTGACATGGTCATTATTCTTAGAAGAATTTAAGCACAAGTATATTAGTGACCAGTTTATTAGACAAATGAAGTAAGAATTTATGAGTCTAAAGCAACAAAATTGCACCGTGTATGAATATGAGTGTGAGTTCATATAAGTTAAGTCGTTTTTACTGCCGAACTTATTCAGACTAAGAATGATGCATGTGAATGGTTTGTTGAAGGCTTACACCCCAAACTAAATGAGATATTGATAGTTTTGAATATGTTCTCATTTTAGGATGTGGTCAATCGTGCTAAAGCTCTAGAGAGAAGTTAGGATTAGAGGTTTGGAGAGCAGAAAGTTCATATGTCTAAGAGAACTGGTGCTTCGTCAAGTTCAGCACCATCAAGGAGAAGTAGAGATTCTGATTTTCAACCTCAGAATATCTCTAAGTTAGTTGCATATTCTACTAAAAGATCAAATTTAAGTCAATCAATGTAATGTCCGCATTACGGAAAGAATCATACAGGAGTATGTTGAGTGGTCCCCAAAGCCTGCTTTAGATGTAGTGACATAGGGCATTTTATTCGAGATTGTCCATTCATAACTAATGAGACTGAAAAATAAAGCAATCTGCTACGATATCTCAGAGAAATAGAGGTAGAAGTCGTGGACGAAATTACTCTGAGTCATCCACTCAACATAAGATACGTTTAACTGCTCGGGTTTACAATTTAAGGACTGACGAAGATGATGATAATCCAGATATCATTGTAGGTACTTTTCAATAGTGTGGTTAAGTAGTTTTGGTTTTGATAGATCTGGGATTAACATATTAATACATTAGTATCAAATTAGTGAGAGAATTGAAAATTCTAATTTGAAGTAATAAGTAATGAGGTGATAGGGACTAAACCATTATGGCATAATTCTCAGGAGAATAAGCTGTGTGGAATTGGTTTAAGGTATGAGAAACTTATTCTGAAAAATATATAAGGAGTTTATATGTTATTAATAAGTAATAATATAGAATAAGATTATGTGCAAGTAGTGCTGACTATCAAGGTTATATGTATTGTACTTCGAATGAGAATTGTACAAGAGTAAGGTTTTGTTTATGTTGTAAGCTATTGGAGAATGAGAAAATATTAAAGTAAAGGTAGCAACATGAGAACGTGAAGATGATATGCGTAAACAGTAAACCCATCTCTTTGTGTAGTGAAAATTCGATGATGAATTTTCTTAAGGGCAAAAACTAGATTAGTCACTAAATTGTAAGATTTTGAAAATTTCATGCCTAATTTAGAAACATCAAAAAGTTTAGGGGTTTAATTGGAAATTATTTGAGTATGATTGATTAGTACAGATGAAAAGATAGAAGGGTATATTGGTCTTTTTGCAATTAAGGAATTTAAAATTATTTATGGGGTTTTATATCTCCATGTGGAGAAGAGTTAAGAAACTCTATAGTTTTATTCTTCTTCTTTCTTTATCCTTTCTTCTTCCTATCTACATGACTGCTTGGCTAAGATATCGAATGAAAGCAAAGTTCGAATAATTCAACGAAGTAAGACTGAGCAAGAGAGACATAAAGAGTTGGTTGGACTAAGTGAGGCTAAGGTGAGTGCATATTATTATATATATGGTGTTTTATGGAAATGAGACTTGCGATGAATCTATTTCCAATATTTCCATTGCATGATTCCATGAATATAATTACATGTCTGCGTGCTATATGCATCATTATAGATGAGATACATATGTAACCATGATCTGGGTATATATATGAGAATAAGAGATAAGTTATGTGAATCTGATGTATGTGAATACATGTATAGGTGACAAGCTATATGAAATTAAACTAAGTAAATATATGAAACTAGAATATAAGTCATGTGACAAGATCTATGTGATTACATGAATATAAGACATAAGCTATGTGAAAGCGATCTATGTGACTATGTGAATATGTGGATATATGCTATGAGATATGATCTATGTGACTGCTTGACTATGTAAAATAAAAGAATAAATGGTATGACTAGTAAAGCCCATGTTATGTTATATGAGAGTTGATGGTATAATTTGCATGCCAAAAGTCGAGGGTTCTAAGCAGTCATTCGGGACATATATGTAGTCCTTCGGGATATTTCTACACGGTCGTTCGGGACATTTATATGGCACTCAGTGCAAATTATATGAGTTGTGATGAGAAAATTTGTGCACAACCTCAATACACTCACATATCTTTCGTTTTTAGTGATGTACCATGGGCTAATAATATATATAAAAAGAATTAACTTTTTATGAGACGACATGTTATTCTTTGTTAAATACATGATCATATGTGTTCGTGTTTGTGTGAGATATGATGATTCAGGTAAGATATGAAAGTATGCAACGGAATGCTATGAAAGTAAGTAACTGCATGTTTCATTAGTTCATTTATGCATATATGCCTCACTAAGTTTGTGACTTAGTGTGTGAGTGTTTCACACGTAGGATTCGAAGAAACCTGAGGAGCAAGGATAAGAAGTTGGGATGACATATCTTTACCAGGATCAGATCAGAAGCAATATATATAGTATGTTATTTTGTTATATGAATTATAGTTGGCATGTAATTATAAGTTCAAATAGTATATGCTCTAATCAATTTTGTAAACCTTTTGATTATATTTATGTAAATTATCTAGGTTATTTAATATAAGTTTCAAATTTAATGTGACACCTCGGGTTTGTATCCGGGTCAGATATGGGTTGGGGTGTTACAAATGTAGCTACAAGTCATCATTGGTTTCCCAAGTTGCTTCTTCGACGTCATGGTTCCTTCACAGAACCTTCACTAGAGGAATTCGCTTGTTCCTTAGCTCATTCATGTCCCTTACCAAGATTTTTATCACCTCTTCCTCATAAGTCATGTCCTGGTTTACCTCAATTTTCTCTACGGGTATGATATGAGAGGGGTCGGAGTGGTATCTCCTAAGAATGGACACATGTAATACATTGTGAATGCTTTCCAACTCTAGGAGCAAGGCCAAACAGTAGGCTATGGGTCCAATCCTTTTAAGTACCTCATACGAACATGTGAAGCGCGGGGTCAACTTTCATTTCCGTCCAAACCTGAGTATATTCTTCCACAGAGACATAGTGAGGAACACGTTGTCTCTCACGGCAAACTTGATATCTTTATGTTTCAAGTACACTTATGACCTTTACCTATCAGAAGCTTTCTTTAACCAACTTTGAATCAATTGGACATTTTCTTTAGTTTCTCTAGTCAAATTCGGGCCCATTATCTTTCCCTCACTGAGCTTTGTCCAACAAAGCAGAGTTCTATACTTGTGTCCGTATAAAGCCTTGTACGAAGCCATTTGGTTACTGGATTGATAGCTATATTTGTAGGAAAACTCGACTAGTGGCAAATGGTCCTCCAAACTAACTTCAAGGTCTATGATGGTGCACCTAAGTATGTCCTCTAATATCTAAATAACATGTTAGGACTAATTGTCTATTTGAGTATGAAACTCATTGCTAAAAGGGAGTTTGGTACCTAAAGATTCATGTAAAGCTTTCCAAAATAGGGAAGTGAAGTAAGGATCTCTATTTGAAATGATCGATGTCAGTACCCCATGTAACCTCACAATCTCACGGACATATAACTGTGCAAACCGTTCTAAGGTGTAACACATCCGAACGCCAAGAAGTGAGCAGTCTTGGTCAAAATGTCAACTATAACCCAAACTGCATCGTACCTTTACCTAGTCATAAGTAACCCTGTCACGAAGTTCATAGTTACTCTTTCCCACTTCCACTTTGGTATTTGAATCGACTGAAGCAACCCTAAAGAAACATGGTGTTCCACTTTAACTTATTGACATACTAAACACTTAGCAATGAAATCAGACACTTCTCTCTTCATGCCGACCACCAAAATAATGGTTGAAGCTCTTGGTACATTTTATTACTATTGAGGTGGAATGAGAGCATACTACAATGTGCTTCATATAGGATCTTGCTATGCAACTGCTCATTTAAAGAAACACATAAATGACCTATAAAGAAGAGAAAATCTCTATCATGCAATTTAAAACCTGGGCCTAACCTAGGTAGACTTGCTCACCGCGAGCCCTCAGGCGACTGTCAAAACTCTACAACCTTTTAACTTTGATCACTAACTTGGGCTCTACTCACAACTCGACCAAAATTCAACCATCTCAAACATGTTAATAATGTCCTCAAATCTGACATCAACTTCCTACTCAAAGAATCAGTGATTATGATGGTCTTCCTTGAGTGGTAGTCAATTACACAATCATAGTCTTTTAACAATTCGACCTATCTACATTGTCTCACATTAACTTCTTCTGCGTAAGTAGGTACTTAAGGCTTTTATGATCAGTGAAGATGTGACATTTCTTGCCAAAAAGGTAGTGTCTCTAAATCTTGAGAGCAAATACTACAACTGCAAGTTCTAAATTGTGGGCAGGGTAATTACGCTCATAGAGCTTGAGTTAATGAGATACATAGGCTACCATTTTTCCTTCTTGCATTAGAACACAGCCAAGTCCACTCAGCCAAGCATCACAGTGAAGTCTTTTCCTAACTCTAGTTGGGTTAGAATAGGGGCTTGGGTTAAAATGGCTTTCAACTGCTCAAAACTTTTCTATTATTTCTCGTACCAAACAAACGGTACTCTCTTATGAAGTAGTTTAATCATTAGGGTCATTATCATCGAGAAACCCTTTACAAATCAACGATAGTACCCTACAAGACCTAAGAAATTGCATATTTTGGTAACTTTCTTCAATGGCTCCCATTCTAAAACCACTCGAATCTTTTGAGGATCAACCTGAACATCATATGTTGCTACTACATGACCTAAAAATGAAACATCAAACAACCAAAACTCACATTTTCCAAACATGGCGAGCAACTGATGATCTTGTAGGGTTTATAAAACTATACAGAGGTGTCGGTCATGTTCTTCCTCTAACCATGAATATACCAAGATATAATCTATTAAGACCACCATGAACTGGTCTAAGTATGGGTGAAAGTCTCTATTCATTAGATCCATGATGCTACCAGGGCATTGGTGAGTCCAAACGACATTACAAGGAACTCATAGTGACCATATCATGTCTTAAACGTCGTCTTTGTTATATCGACATCTTTAACTTTAACTGGTAGTACCCGAACCTCATATCTATCTTGGAGAATAAGCATGCTCCTTTAAGTTAGTCGAAGAGGACTTCGATTCTTGGAAGGGGATAGTGATTTTTGATGGTTAACTTATTGAGTTACCTGTAGTCGATGCACATCCTCATCGATCTGTCCTTTTTTTTAACAAAGAGAATCAATGCTCCCCAATGAGAAATAATTGGCCAGATGAAACCTTTCTCCAACAAATCTTGAATATAAGCTTTTAACTCTTTCAATTATGTCAGTTCTATACAATAATGGGAAATAGATACTGAGGTGGATCCTGGCATCACTTTGATACTGAACTATATAACTTTCGATCAGGTAGCAACCCTAGCAACTCCTTTGGAAAAACATCTGGAAAGTCTCGAACAATTATGATTTCCTTAACTCTTGAAACTACGACTTGGGTGTCAATAACATGAGCCAAGTAGCTTCACAACCTCAATCTAACACCATCTACGTCTTGATGGTTAACATAATCCTTGTACACTTATACTTCTCACTAACTATCACTATCTTGGTTCGATCACTATTCCTAAGTTTGAGTTATCTAGATTTGCATCTCAAGCTTGCATCATGCTCTGACATCCAATCCATGCCCTAGATCATGTTGAACTCTCTGAAAGGTAGCTCCATTAGATTGGCCAAAAATGTCTCGTCTTGAATCTCAACGAGACATCTATGGTGAACCTTTTCCACTATGATATCTAATACTAATGGGATAGACACTGGACCCCTAACTCAAGATCCTCAATGGGAATATTCCTCTCTCGCACTAGGTCATAACAAATATAGGAGTGTCTAGACTCCAAGTCTACTAAAGCGGTAACTGGAATGGAAAATACTATAGAAGTACATGAGATCACATCAACCACGTTACACTCCTCTTGGGCCTTGACTGCATACTGGTGTAAGGCCACTCTAGGTTTGGAATCAGCTACAAATCGAGTTGTACCCTACTAAACTACCCAGATGCAGTACCCCTTCTTCTTTAAGGTCCTCTACCCCTTAGAACTGACTATGCAGACCTCTGGGTCAATATTGATGTTGCACTTCGTGCCTTGGGGAAATCTCTAATGAAGTGGTCCAAGGAACTACGGCCAAAAAACCCTTGGACCCCTGTTGGCGAAGTCCCAAATGCCTTATACCATAGACTGAGTAATTGGGTTGGGAAGGTACCCTTGACGAACTACCAACGCTCGTAATAAAATCTTACGCTAAGGGTCTCCTATGGTGTTCATATATACCCCCTCTTTTCGTGCTCTGTTTGGACCTACTAGGATGACCCGGAAAAGTCCTCCAAGATCCTTGGTAGTCCCTAGCCTTCTTAGCCAAAGGCTGGGAAGGTCTTGGAGTTTTAACCCCACTATCCTACTCTGATTGGAAGCGGTGTCTGACGTTTTATCTCTCATTCCTATAACCCACTCTATTGTTTTCTCCTGGTGAACCAACTAAGCAAAGACCCTCGATGGATCAGTGACTAGATGGGTGAGGATTTCCATGTTGAGGCCCTCTCTAAACCTCCTATAATTGTGATACTCAGATGCTACCAACTCTAGTGTGTACCGGCTCAAATGGAGAAACTCTCTCTCATACTCGAATACAAACTGATCTTCCTACGTCATGTACAGAAACTAGTCCCTCAAATTATTTATATGAGCCTCGACTATGTACTTCTGACGAAAATCATCCAGAAGTGCTCCCAGGTGGGTTACTCAGGCTCTATCGTCATCTCAACTATCTCCCACCAGTCTATAGTGTCACCTTTTAGCAAGGTGGTGATGTATTCTAGCATCCCCTCTGGGGGTAAACTACAGTTGACGGAGTTTCCTAAAAGTCTCTCTCAACCACTAATCAACAACTATCAAGTTATCATCTCTAGAGCCGAAGAAGTTTTTGGCCTTGTAACTCCGGAGCCTCTCTAAGGGAGACTCCTAAGGTGTTGTAGCTGGAAGGGCTGACGGAGCTGGCTGGGTAGGTGGTGTAGCAGGTGCTTTAGGAATGGCTCTCACTATGTGCCTAAGGGCGGTTGTCAGGTCTTAGAAGAAGGTCTTCTTGTCGACCCTTGTATCTCCAGGACCTCATACTTGGAATTCGAAATGAACTTTTCACCGGCATCATCATCTAAACTCTGAGATTAAGACAAAACAAGGAGTTATCCTCGTTTCTTGGAGCGGCATCATTGTCCATGTCTAAACTCTGAGATTAAGACAAAACAAGGAGTTATTATCGCTATTCTAGACATGAAAGCACTTTTGACTCCCTCAAGGCATGTATACTTATAGACTCTTATTGAATCTAACCCGCAGGTCTTTCAACCTGACGCTTTGATACCACTAAATTTAATACCTTAATCTGATACGACATAAAGTCGATGCTACATGGTACCACTAGAGTGGTTAACCCAATTTTTTTTTAAACCATTATAAATCAAACAGTAATATCATTTCAGGATAAAGGAAATCAACATAATTTAAAATAAAGTTTACATCAGGAGCTCTCAAATAATATATCAAAATAATGCATCCAAGTGTATTAAATAAAGTTATGAATCAAGTACAAAATGGGGGTTTGTGAATAATACATGCCCTCTAAGAAATATGACTCAAGAGGTACTTTGTTGCTCATAAAGTCTGGAACGTCTGCTGAGCTCACTAGACTATTGTCATACTAACTAAACCATACTAAAAGTGTTCATTAAATGTCCATGCAATCAAATGCAATAAGGAAGTCAGTATATGTATATACTTCACGCTACTCTAGGGTACACATTATAGTTTGGTCGAAGGGTTACACATCTCGGGACCCATACCCCTATAGTCTATCTAGGTGAGGTCTAAAACTCTAAATCATAAACAAAATCCAACTAAACCATCCCTTATGGATGTTCGGGAGTTAGTCTTAAAGTGTTTTGTGCACTACCTAAGGATATTCAGACATTCTATACTTCGTTACTAACTTAATCTACTAAAGTAACTTGGGTGTCCTGACTATTTTCCTAAGCATCAAACAAGGCTAGTTTTATGTCATCCTAGTTGATATTGTTTCTATTTGTATTTGCATATTAATTTTGATTCTCACTTATAATCTTATTTGATAGTGTTTCAGTGCTATTGAGTACCTCAACATCGCTATTAAATTCCTTGGGTTTCTTACCCAAAGATGTATGAGGGCATCAATACTCACCCTTGGGTATCGATATTGTAGGGTTAAATCAACTTGAAAATGGGTGATTAGTATCGATACTCACGAGATAGCGTATCGATACTTGCTAGGGTATCGGTACCAAATTTTGCTTCAATGTTTTGAAAAATACTTCAATATTGATACTCCTATAGGGAGTATCAGTACTCTACCCTTAGTATCGATACTCTCATGAGTATCGATACGAATTTAGCTACTGGAATCGGCTAAGTGCACTCGGTATCGATACTACCCTATGAGTATCAAGACCCGACCAGTAATATCGATACTCCATGGATAAGTATTGATACTTCCCTTTCTAAAACCCTTATGTTTTAAGCCATATGACAAAAATATCGGTGTTGTTCCTATGGTATCGAAACTCAAGCACAAAAATACCCTATTTGGGCACAAAAATAACTCCTAAAACCACCCCAAAGCCCTACCGAGGTTTCTAAATCATTCTTAGAGTTTTATGTATGAGATAGAGAATTATAAAAGGTATTTAAACATGCTAAAAACACCAATTACGAGAATCTACCATGAAAGCCCATTTATGTTTTTCAATATAAGACTCTCTAGATAGATGCATTCTAAAGACTCACAAATGATATGAAGGAGTTGTGGATGTGTTACCTTAGCTTCCTAACTATTGAAAACTCTCTCAAATCAACCAAGGGTCAATTTCTCCTTCCCTCTTGTCTTGGAGCTTTCCCCCATCTCTTTCACTAATAAAAACGAGCTAAATGAGTTACACTCATTTAGGAATGTGAATTGAAGTTAAGGACACTTCCTAACACTTAAATCCACACAAAAAAAAAAGATGAAAAGGTTTGATTTCTTAAATCCCCACTAAAACCCACATATCACTACAATGGCTCAAATATTTTGTTTGGAGGTTTGAATTGAAGCTTTTAAAGTGGAGATTTTATTTCTTACCTTGGAATTCTGGAACTAGGATTGTATATCTAAAAGCTTTAATATTTGTTATAGTCTTGGAGGGGAAGAATATGGTGAGAATGAAAGGAAAAAGACAAAGAAAAGAGTGATGAAAAGGAGAGGAACGGGCGTGAGATCATCTCATAATTAAGAGATTTCACCTTTTGTTTTAAAAATTGATCCAACTACTCTTTTAGTCTTTAAACTTTCATCCTAAGGTTAAAAATGACATTTTTTAAATCAATTGGGCCCCAAACCAAGCCTAATCAAAACTTTAAATGGACTAAGCTCTCCTACAAGGAAATTAGGCTTGTCTAAACCATTTCGGGTTAACATGTAACTCATAACCTAGGATTGGGGGCATTACATGTTTGATATTTGAAACTTCATGGGTTTAACGAGATATTATTGGAGATTTGTAAAAAGGGTTTTTAATCATTGTGGCACCTTTGATGAAGCTTCTAAGAAAGTACATTACATTTGTATGATCTAAAGCTCAACGATCAAGTTTTAAAAAGTCAAAGATAGTTTTGACACAAACTCTAATTTTGATATAACTCAAATATGGAAAATATTATATAATTTCTATTAATGCCTCATATATTGATCTTGGATGTATGCTTATGCAGGATGAAAATATAGTGGTTAATACATCATAATAGTTCAAATCACATAACTTAAATTACCCTACCCATGATCTTGAGTTACGAGGAAGTGAATCTTTATATTGATGCCTCGTATACTAATCTTTGTTCCTTTAAATTGAGATTTGAAGCCAGTTTTAGTTTCATCTCTAGTAGAAGATGCCTTAAAAGATTTGAGCATTAACGTCATGAGGGACAAAGGTGTTGAAGGTAAGGACGTGACCAAAATCACCTCATCTCCGTCAGGTTGTATGCTAAACAATAAGATAATAGAGGAACTTCATGTAATTTGCAACAACAACAAAATCATAATAATGCTTGTAAACTTTCCCTATTGACCAATCCGAGAGAATAAGAGATATTTTTGTAAGGGTGTTGAACTATTTATTTATCTTTAATTTTAATAAAAGATTCATTCATTTTATTTCTCATTTGAAAAACATTATTGTCTACATATTATTTGTTTCAATAATTTTTTATCATTTATTTATATATTATTTCATTTTATTTATTCAATATGGGATAGATTCTCCCGTTTGCATATCATCTTAATAAATTTAGAGTGAATCAAGCGCAGATTTTACTTGTTATTCCAATTTATAAAGAGCTCAACAATCTTTAACCCCTTTGCATGCCTCCACATAAAGTTCAGAAGACCTCCACAAGTCCTTTGAACTACATCGCTCAGAGTAAAATGATTTTGCAACATAGTCACTGAGGGCATCCACTTCATTCGTTGACAAAAGATATGATAGTTGGTGAGGATCCGCCGGAAACTTTATTCAATTGACTCGAAGCCATCCCGTAAGTGTTTAGCACTTTTTTAACGATGGTGTACGCTTGGAGATAGAACACATTGTCTAAACCGAATAAGGGCAATTATAACCACTCCCAATCACCGCTTGAAACTTCGCGACAATCATCAGGCAACACGACCTTAAAAGGATATCAAACTCAATTTTAAAATTTTCTCATCTCAAACCACGACTCAATAGATGGTTTTTGGTCTCATTATGATTAGTCTTACACACGAAAGAGCAAACTTCCATGCACCAGAGCCAATTAGTTTGCCTTCATCTTATTATCATGGTTTTTTATCTTTTTTGTGACACTTTTCTTCATCATTGTAATAAGAAATTTTATAGAAAAACAAGAATATTTCAGAAAAATATTATGACTGGATAAAAAATAAATACGGATTCAGACAAGGGAATTAAGAATTTTGTCCCCATTTTCTTTAAATAGTTGGAGAATGCAATATCTTCTCAATTGTCAAAATATTGTGCCTTTTGACTACAAAAATTGTAGAACGATATGTGTGTAAGCCTTTAGCCATTCAAAAACAATCATCACAACAATGTTCTAAAAATGACTCATTAAATGCAAGAAATATTTTCACACGTAAGCTTGGGTCAATTTATTTTATGATATTTCCTCTGCCAAAATGGACAAGTATTCTACTCTCTGAATCTTTGCAAATCGAAACCTTCGGACGAAGTCCTCCATTCACCACCATTAAAAATATTTTGAAACGACCGCTAACTGGCTCACGCAAGGACAGATGCACTAAATCTCATAAAGATCAAATGCATCTCCATTAAAATAATTATATTAAAATTTTAAAACTCATTTTTTAATTTTTAAATCCGTCACTAAACTCACGTGATATGATAAATAAAGCCAAATTAATTATTAATAGTTAATATCTATTTGTTCTGATAACTTACTAGCAATCATTATGTCTCTAAGTTTGAGACTAACATTAAAGATGATTATATGTAAACCCCTCACTTATGGGAATCTCTCTGCAGCTTTTCTTCTCTCAAATTAATTATTAATAGTTAATATCTATTTGTTCTGATAACTTACTAGCAATCATTATGTCTCTAAGTTTGAGACTAACATTAAAGATGATTATATGTAAACCCCTCACTTATGGGAATCTCTCTGCAACTTTTCTTCTCTCAAATTAATTATTAATAGTTAATATCTATTTGTTCTGATAACTTACTAGCAATCATTATGTCTCTAAGTTTGAGACTAACATTAAAGATGATTATATGTAAACCCCTCACTTATGGGAATCTCTCTGCAACTTTTCTTCTCTCTAGGCTAGTCATGACCATCGTCCTTGCCTTTCATTTCCATTATATTACTAATCATGACTATCCATCTAATAGCCATCTAAATCAGAAGGAATAAATTACTTAGGCGTCACAACCCAAATGTTTTAATGGAGAAGATACTTAAGGTATATATGGAGCAACAGAAGTAAAACGGGTAAATCTAGATCTCTATTATTGTAACTACGCGATAAGGTGGAGCAAAGCGAAATAAAGTGTGGGTCAAGATTAAGATTATTGAGATAGGTAGCAGCAAAAAGTGTAAATATGACGGATAGTCTAAGGGGGATCCAAATAACGCCGGTCCGCTGCCGCCTGTTCTTCAACTCTTCGAGGTGCTTCCTTAATCTAGAACCGGTCATCGTCCTCAGAGCCACCAGCCTCCGCCAATAGGTAAGCCACTTGATTTCCATCTCTTGGGGGTGTATCTAAAACGGCGTCTCTGGAATGCTTTCGCTCTCTGACTAATTTCCCATATCAGAGGACATATCTCTGATCTGTCAGAATTTGGGGAAATATGTTTCTCTATCACCGACTTTGCGTCCCCTTCAACTTCTATCTCACCGAAACCCATATCTGCGGCCAAGAGGACTGCATGCAAAGCCTTAAACGCCTCCGCTAAAAACGTTGAGGTAACCCTGGATACCCTTCTTTTGCATGCACAGATGATCTGGCCTTCTTCATTTCTGATAATTACTCCGGAACAGGCGACCTTTTGTAGATGGAAATAGCGAGAGTCAAAATTTAACAGCAAGGATCTGAGGAGCTTTCTAACGACAATGGGATAGAGGTATTCTTTCAAATGGGTTTTGTTGTAACCGGTTTTTGTCCGAATACGAATTTTTACTTGGTGGAAAAAGTGATGTGAATAAATAAATGGTTTTGTTGAAATGTTTTGGAGTCGCCATCAACCTTTTTAGGTTAGGTAAGTCGAATACCTAAAAATCATCTTTTAAAAGTGTTTTTAAGAAAACATCGTTTAAAAGATAAACCGGTCTGCGCATAACCAGAAATTCTTTCTTTTTAGTAATAAAAAGATATTTGTGGTCGGTTACGTTTGGGGAAAGATTAGCATCCCACAACGCCCAAAATTGGTACATGTCGATTATAAATTGTCTCTAATAATAGAATTTAAGAATTCGAATATAAATTTAATTTATGATCCTCTTATTCTAGATTTAATAGCATAATTTTAAAGAAAGACATATAAAATGATTTTTATAAAACTAAATAAAATATTTATTTATTTAAAAATTACAGAAAATGACATCTAGTTGCTTTAATACAACTCATTTATTTGATATTAAAAATAAATAAATATTAGAAAATATGATAATTTAAATAAAACTAAATTAAATATAATATTTTATTTATTTAAAAATATCATAAAATGACATATAATTACTTTAAGACAACTCATTTCTTAATATAAAAAAATAAATAAATATTATTATTTAATTAAATATATTTATATGAAATAAAATAATAATTAAATATAATATTTAAAATATTGAAACATATAGGGTAATAATAAAAAATTGCAATTAAACAGTAACTAACTTGAATGAAATTAAAAATATAAGATTAAATTAAAAAGCAATAAAACTTATGGTCAAAAATGAAAAGAAGTAAAATATCAGTGACTAAAGTGTAAAATATCAGTGACTAAAGGCTATAATTCGAATTATTAAAAAAATAATTACTAATAGTGTAATTTATTCATAATTAATTAATTCGGGTTAAAATATAAATTATAAAAATTATTAGGGACTAAATAGGTATTTACCCTAAATATATATAAATATTGATAATGACTAAATTATAAAGAAAATAAAACTGAAAGACCGAATTAAAATGTACATAAATTGATTTTAGTGGCTAAAATGAAAGTTTACAACCTTCGGGTGGCTGCGGGCATGATTTTCCCTTGAGGGAAAATACACAAACACCCCTCCCCTAAAATGACGTCGTTCGGGGAGGGTATTTAAACCCAAAAACCGGCCCCCATAGGCCGGATTTCTTCAATTTCCTTTTTTTCTCTCTCTAAAAGAGAGAGATGCCAAAATGCTCTCTCCTCTCTCTAGGTTTCCCTCGTCAAAGGGAAATCGGTCGCCGACCGACAGTCGTGCTCCGATGTCGATCACCGCCGTCGGCCACTGTCGAAGGTGGCTGGAATTTCCAAAATTACCCCATAATATAGAGTTCGACCTCCTAAGGTCGAATATGGCCTCCGTTTTTCTTAAAAAGCTGCTAATCGGAGCAAATCTACGATTTATACCTCCGGTTTTCGAATGCTTCGGAGGCGCGTAGTGGTGCGTGGTGGCTCCGATGACGATGGTAAGTCTCTTCCTCCTCTCTCGGTTATTTTTCGTTGTTGGTGTTGCTTTGTTGTTCTCTGTTTGCCTCGTGGTTTTTGGTCTCCGTTTGTGTTGTTTGCTTGCTGTCGTGGTGTCTCTCGTTCTTGCTCTCTTCTTCTCTATTTGTAGGTGGCCGACTTTTATAAGCCTCGATGAGGCTCTCATCAGACCGGGTATAAGAGGGGTTTTCGGTGAGTCACCGAACTATGGTGGTGACTCACCCTATAGTTGCGACGTGGGCGGCCATCTGGCCTTCTGGAGGCTTCGGCGTGGCGGCGGCATCGTGGCATGGTCGGAGTGGAGCACCTGACAGTGGAGCGTCGGCAGGGCTGATTGGTCCACCTAAGGCGGTGCTAAAAATAGGTTGGGCCTGGACCGAATTGGGCTTCTCAGAAATATGGGCCTTCGGGTTTGGTTTGTAAAAATATTTATAATTATATATTAATAATAATATTTATAATAAAAATAATAATATAATAATAATATTTATAATAATAATAATAATAATAATAATAATACTTTTAAAAAAAAATGAAAAAATTAGTGTTTATAGCTGCCCCTCTTTGTTCATTCTTGTGTTAACAAGAATAAAGCAAAGACGAAAAATACAATATTTTTTTCATTTGGCTTCTTTTGAGTAGGATGCAAATGTTGAAAACATTCTGCCTAGAGGTATTATGAATGGCCCTGAGGTCTTATCATCTTGCACTGTAGGTCTTACAGATGACCCGAAGGATTTAAGATCAAGAAACCTTTGAAAATCAATTTCTTAAAATCTCATTTGAAAACATCATGCACTGGAGGTCTTATGGATGGCCCTGAGGTCTTATCATCTTGCACTGTAGGTCTTACAGATGACCCGAAGGATTTAAGATCGAGAAACCTTTGAAAATCAGTTTCTTAAAATCTCATTTAAAATATCCTGCACTAGAGGTCTTACAGATGACCCGAAGGATTTTAGATCAAGAAACCTTTGAAAATCAGTTTCTTAAAATCTCATTTAAAAACATCCTGCACTGGAGGTCTTATAGATGACCCGGAGGATTTTAGATCAAGAAACCTTTGAAAATTAGTTTCTTAAAATCTCATTTAAAAACATCCTGCACTGGAGGTCTTATAGATGACCTGGAGGATTTTAGATCAAGAAACCTTTGAAAATCAGTTTCTTAAAATCTCATTTAAAAACATCCTGTACTGGAGGTCTTACAGATGACTCGAAGGATTTTAGATCAAGAAACCTTTGAAAATCAATTTCTTAAAATCTCATTTAAAAACATCCTGCACTGGAGGTCTTACAGATGACCTGGAGGATTTTAGATCAAGAAACCTTTGAAAATCAGTTTCTTAAAATCATTTAAAAACATCCTGCATTGAAGGTCTTACAGATGACACGGAGGCTTTAAATATCAAAAAGCTCTCGAAGGCTTTTTGAAAACATCCTGCACTGTAGGTCTTACAGATGACCCGGAGGCTTTAAATATCAAAAAACTCCTGAAGGATTTTTGAAAACATCCTGCACTGTAGGTCTTATGGATGGCCCTGAGGTCTTATCATCTTGCACTGTAGGTCTTAAAGATGACCCGAAGGCTTTAAATATCAAAAAGCTCCCGAAGGCTTTTTGAAAACATCATGCACTGTAGGTTTTATGGATGTGGGAAATAGTTTACTAAGTAAGAAACTTTGGAAATCGTTTTCTTACTATTCAACAATTTCATTTTCAGAAAAGATTAAATGAGAAACTTTGGAAATTGTTTTCTCATTTTTCAAAATAACTTGTTGATTGGGTAACATGTCCCATTTCAAAATAATGTTTTATTTGTGGATTGCGACCATCTATTCTTCAAATGTTTGCCTCTCCTGATGTGATTTGAATTCTACCTTCCCTTTGTAAGGTATTTTCCATCATGAATCTTCTTTTTTCATACGAAGACCTGTAAAACTTAATATTTGAATGCAATCAAATGTATTAATGTAATGCATTTTCTATTATGCAAATGATGTTCTTATGAATGCATAAATGTTGTTGCAATCTTCATTTGACTTCAAAGTGGTGAACTCGGTCTTCCTTCACTTGATAATTTATTTCTAGGGTTACCTTTGGATATCAGTGTAGCAACTTATGCTATATTTCTGAAGAACTATTTGATCAACTTGTATCTTTGTGTCTTCTTTGTTTCATTAAAGTCTCAGAAGAAATATTTCATTTATGGAACTCTTGCCGTAATAAGAATTATGACCTTGATGTGCCCATTTTTGTCTTCGATAACATCGGCTTTCTTCGTCTGGACTTGTGTAGAAATCCAATAAAGTTTTCATCTTTAAAAAGAGAATATATCATCTTTGAAGAGAGAATCTATCATCTTTGAAGAGTGTAGATGTCGATATGCCCAACTCAGCAGAGATTAATTAGGAGAGCAATGTCTATTCTGATTTGACTCTTGAAACACATCACAAGAAGGATTTATCCTAATTCCTTTCATGTCTCCACATCTAATTGGATCTCGAACAAAATCATTTTGACCATATCATGTCGAGATGTTTAACAATAACCTATTGTTCAATCTTAGTTGGTTTCACTAGTTTCTTGTTGTTAAAATTCCAGCTCCTTTCTATGGAAAGAAATCATATATCACTTCAAACCTTGGGGTTGAAGAAGTCAAACTTCATTTCGGATCAATAAATAGAAACACCATATGATTTATAACATTAGTTCAGTACCATAATTATTGGTTCATGAAACATTTGACAACACATTCATCCTTTCCTGTGGCTTCTGCCCAGATGTTCTCAATCATTGAAGCTACTTGCATAGTGTTCAAAGCTTTTGTATGATGTCACAAGACCACTTGAGAACAAAACTCAGTGGGAATACAAATGGGATGCTGGTGTGTTCTATGACCAAAAAGTTGGTCAAATTCACAAAATATGCTAGTGCCGAATTGAATAAGAAATACCAATTGATCTTGATATCATCTCGGGAAAGGGCAAGGGTGATACCGATCACGTTTTCTTCCATAATGAGTGTTATAGGAAGTAGAAACACGTCAGCTATAGGAGCCATGTATAGAAAGAGGTTCATGGAATTCTTGTTGTTGTAGATGAAACTCACATGATAAAACCAAATGGATGAAAACTCAATTCATCCCGACTGACAATGTTAACCCCAATAACAATGGGAATAAGGGTAATGTATGTAAGACGAGCCTCTCTCTTAAATGTCATCAAGTAAGCGAAAATTGTCTTGAAAAACAGCTTCGTAGCCCAAACAATATGATTAAAACTAATCGCCAAGAACCTCAAAGAAATATTTCTAATCATCACCGACACACAAAAGATCAAATTCAAAGCCGAGATCTTGAGGAACTAAAACCTGGATCGAATGGTTTGTATGGGGACCATCTTTATCTATGCAACTATGATGTAGCTTAACAAAGAACACGCTGTCATGTGACACATGGTTAAGAAGATTGGGTATTTGAAATCATAATTGTTGAGTAAATATTTGTTCAACACCAGGACCCTAATACAACTGCCTGATGAACGAAGTAATTATGTATAGTCAGCTCCAATGTCATTGTTTCACCATTTTCATTCTTCATGTATTTCTGTCTTATTGGAAATATTTGCTCAAAGCAATGATCTTTCCATAAAATGATATGGGCCTTCAGCATGCCCCAGGATTTGTTGATACAAACGTTCAAAATGCATCAACATTCCTGATTCTGATTAAAACGGGCTTTCAGCATGCCCTAACATTTTCTGATACAAACGTTCAAAACACATCAACATTCCTATTTCTGATTGAAATGGGCTTTCAGCATGCCCCAACATTTGCTGATACAAACGTTCAAAACACATCAACATTCCCGATTCTAATTGAAATGGGCTTTCAGCATGCCCCAACATTTGCTGATACAAACATTCAAAATGCATAAACATTCCTAATTCTGATTGAAATGGGCTTTCAGCATGCCCCAACATTTTCTGATACAAATGTTCAAAACGTGTCAACATTCCTATTTCTGATTGAAATGGGCTTTTAGCATGCCCCAGCATTTGCTTCTTATTGATGTGAGCTTTCAAAATGCCCCAACATTTTTTCATACTGATGTGAGCCTTCAAAATGCCCCACATGGATCTGTCTGAAGTGGCTTTTAAAATGCCCCAATATTTTGTTTATGGTTTAAATGGGCCTTTGAGATGTCCTACATAGATCTGTCTGAATTGGGCCTTCA
Organism: Hibiscus syriacus; assembly: GCF_006381635.1. NCBI lineage: Eukaryota > Viridiplantae > Streptophyta > Magnoliopsida > Malvales > Malvaceae > Hibiscus > Hibiscus syriacus. The sequence continues at coordinate 5,293,449 of NW_024062800.1, read as the reverse complement.
AAATGCCCCAATATTCTAAACTGTAAGGCTTACTCTCAATGTTTTTTTTATTTGAATCTCATGATCCCTACGAGTTCCAAGTCCAATTTTTTTAATGCCCCATTGAGGGTACTTGTGGCTCTATTCGTGCCCCAAATCTTTTAATCTTGAATACTCTCATTCTGGTGTCATTAAACAACAGTGTCGTCAAGTAATTTGAGGAATTCTCTTTATGTTGTCATAAACTTAAGAAGTGATTAATCATTCTGACGGAAATGTCTGAGATATTTGCCTCTTCTGAATGAGTGTCCATTTTTTGGATCTTGAGGGATCTAGTCGGACAGAGTGGTATAAATCGCTTGGTAATCCATTCCAAGTCGATACAATGACTTATCATTTTTCGGTCTTAAGAGACATGTTCCCCAGGGGTATCAATGTCCTGTCTCTTTTCTCTGGGATCGGTAGTGCAGAAGCTGCCCTCTACCGGCTCGACATACCTTTAAAAGAAGATGTGCAAGAACTGAATTGGTTGGAGCAATTGATGAGTAGATTTGGCGGATTTGACCTTGTTGTCGGTGGCATCCCGTAAAACAACCTTACCGGAAGAAATAAACATTATCAGGATGTACTCGAGGATTTTTGTTGGTGCCTTTTCTTGCAATGGCTGCTACAGCGACTGCCTCTTCTAATGCTCTAAGATACACATCGCTAGATCCCACTCTTCCCGAATCATGGAAAGGTTTAGTCGATGGTAAAACTAGTTATCTCTACTTTTGGAATCTTGTAACCAATGTTACTCAATATGAAGGGCCTATAAGTGTAGAATATATTCCAATGTCTTATTATGTGCCTATAAGTTCTCAAATTCAAGATCATCAATCTTCTAAAGGACATAATGGACATAATCCTAACAAAGAAAATGATCGGCATGGAAGAGGCAGCAATGATGTATCAAGACTTGAGCCAATATCATAGTATAACTAGAGTGAAGGTGGTGGACTTGTTCATTCCTATAATACACCTGATGGGACTTATAGCTCTGTGATTGGAGGATCTTCTAGGGGACATGGATGAGTGGCTGAGGAAAGTAATTTGTCTAGTGATGCTTATCGCCATTAGTATGGGATAAGTGTCCCTTTTAAATAGGATAATCTTTCTTGATGAGTTGCTAAAAATGTCACTGGAGATCGTTACAAGTTCAATTCTCCAGACTTTATGGCTTCTTGGACCACTTGCTCTCAAGAATGCTTCATCATTTTGGCATTGCTTATTCTTTTTCTTTAATAGAGGTAGAATAGGCAATAATTTGCTTCAAAGACCTTCCTCATTTGAGACTATCCTATTTGAAAATGTTTTTTCTCCTTTCTTTATCAAAAAATGAAAGAATTTTGTAAAGTATTACTTCTTACAGGTTTACAATAGAATCAAATCATAAGCATGAGTTCAAAGAATATCAAAAGAATCAACAATTTTTTAATGTTTAAGAATTATAGCTCTTTGACAAGTATCCGAAATTTGGTTTGGTTTCAGGACGGCTTTCCTATTTTCTATGGTTACATCTATTTAAGATGCCAATCCTCTCTCTTTGTGAACATTGTCACATACCTCACTTTCTTTGACTTGGTATCTTTAACTAGATACGTACAAAATGAGACAATCTAGCATAACGGTTACTAGACCTTTTAGAATACTTTCATTTCAAATCTCTGAAATCCTTGATAAAGCAGTATGAAAATATCGATCTAATAACCAGATTTATGTGTGTACGTGTGTGAAATATACTATAACAGGTCTTCTTTTTCAAAAACTTCTTTTGCCATTTTGGCTAGCTGAATTCAGCTTTATTGACATTAGTCTTCATTGTACTAATTAAAGGGTTCAACTCATTACAATGTCTTTGACTTGACAATCACAGTGGAACAAACACCAAACTTCCAAATACCCGATCAAGGTCATGCTTTGAATATGTGACTCTTTTTTTTCTTTTTTCTTTTTTAGGAGAACTTGTTATAGCCTATGTGTTTGGTAGAATTAAGAAAATCTCATTACCAAATTTCAATTTCCAAGCAATTGACTTTAGACTAGATTTGTCAAAGTTTTATCGTCGAACTTCATCAATAGAAAAGTAATCTAGTCAGCTTTGCAATGTTACACAAGATGCCCCACATTGTAAACCTTTGTATGTAAATACCAACCCTTTTGCCTAATTCCTTACATTGGAGAAAGCTCTCTCATTTTTGTGGAAAGGGTAGTGTTTGGGTATATTTCTTCTGAGGTAAGGTAAAGGATCATTGTTTTTCTGGTTTTCAATCTTAATATTTGGTCAAAGATTTTAACTCTAATCATTTAAAGAGTTTTTTAATCCAGTTCATATTCAAATAACTGCAAGATTGTAAAATTGGTTCAATGCTCATAACCTTAAAAGCAATACAAATTTATTTTTTGCACAAAAGGCGGAGAAAGGAACAAGAAACATATGCAAACAAGATGCTAAAAATAGAAAGTACTACAATGGTAGATAACAACTTCCACTTGTTTATTTAGCTTTCTCTATCATTCCTTGAATGTTGGGTGTATACTTGGACCAGGATTTTCATCCTTATTTGCCCCACATTTCTTGATCATTTCTTGTGTCAACAAGCATCTCTATTTCTTTTAACAATAGCCTATAATTGCCCGTAGAATGCCCAAATACATCCAAGTGAAAATCACAAACACTACCTTGATCATAGCTATGAGCAGAAGGGTTTGGTGGTATTTTCATTGGTCTTAGTGTAATGTACTGACCTTTAATCAAATGAGGGTACAAGTCTGAAATTGAAGTTTGGAACACCTCCAAAGTATTTCTTGATCGTATGACTTTCTTTGGTCGGTCCAAATAACTACTTGCTCTTTTTTGCAGTGGCCGGCATTCTCGATACGATATTCATTCACATCATCAGCTTTCCATTTTTGATCCGTCGGGCAATTGGATGTGACTTTTGAGTTTCCTTCACTGATTATATTTTCAATTAATTCTCCATTTTTCATAAGATTCTCAAATCCCTTCGTCGGATTTTCCAACATTAACTCAAAGAAATGAGCGGGAAGGGAATCCCGAAACATATGTGATATCTCTTCTTCTAACATGGGAGGTTGAACTTGTGCTACCACTCCTCTCCATCTTAAGGAATACTTTTGAAATTCTTCATTGGCTTTCATCTTTACTCTTTGAAGATCCATACGTGTTGGAGCTAAGCCTTTAATATACCGATATTGTCCCAAAAATGTATCAGTTAAATCAAACCATCTCTTAATCTACTCTTGGTTCAAATGATTGTACCATACTAGTGCTGGCCCAACAAGGCTATCATGGAAGGAGTGAATTAACAAATCATCATAATTTAAATATCCTTCCATTTTTCTGCAAAACATTCTCAAGTGGATTAGGGGACAACTGGTGCCATCATATTTCTCAAAATCAGGCATTTTGAATTCATGGGGAATAATCAAATCTGGAACCAAGCTGAGCTCTATTGCTTCTAATTCTTTGTGGGATGCATTAACACCTTTCATATTTTTGATCGCTTCATCCGCCCTCTTGAATCTTTCCTTATATTGTGAATAATTAATGAGACTATTCTTTGGGTTCAATTGGGATGCCCTAGGGTATGTTATATTTCTTGACTCATTAATCTGATAGCACTGTTGCTCTTTAGAAGTTATCTCTTTTTTATTAGATGTCATTCCCTTAATAATTTGATTTGATCCATCTTGTAAAGAATTCGATGCTTCATTTATTGTGTCTTGGTGTAACCCTGTCAATTGTTCTGGCCACTGATCTTGTAGTCCTTCATAAGATTGCTCTATTGTTTTTATGATGATGGTACAGTAATATAAATGAATGATCTCGATTTTACTGTTACAAAACCTTTCATGAATTATTTACATGTTTTTATAACCAATGCATATAACAATACTAAAATAAAAATGTAATGTAAATGCGAAAATGTAAAAAATGGGAATGCAAACTGCACAATATGACAACAAACATAAAAGTATGAATGCAAAATGAAAATGAAAATAATGTGGAAATGTAAAAATAAGAATGCAAATTGTGCAATGTAAAAGAAAACATAAAAGTACGAATGCAAAATAAAACTGCAAAGATTCAAAATGCAAATGCATGTATGAAAAAGATGTTACTCAAGAGTGATCATCTTAAAACAGATTTCATTGAACACAAAAGTTTTGATACATCAAACAAAACTTTTACATGTAGGGGATAGCTTTCACTCCTAATTTTTCTATTTCCCTTAAAAGCCAAATTAACTTCCACTCATGCTCAGGTGTGGAGTTATCAATCTGCTTTAATTCTCTCTTGAAGCCAGCTAAGTCTACTAGCTCATGAGCCACATTGTTTGCTTGAGCAGCAATTTCCTTCATGATATTGTCTTTATCATTTATTTTGTGTGTCAATTCTCGGTGTTGTAAACAATGTTGTTCACTTTTTCTTGTGAGAGAATCTTTGTGTTCAAGAAGTTCTCGTACAAGATCTCCATAATCATAATCATATAAATATTTCTTCAATGTCTTGTTCTTGGCTCTAGTGGCTTTTAATTCAACATAAATCTCACATCGATGAATCTGATATGAATCTTCCATGTTGATTATAGCACTATTCAACCTTTAATTTTTGACTTGATATTTTTTTCAAATTGACTATAGTTGTATTGCATCTTTCTTCTGCAACTCGTAAATCATGAGAAAAATTCTTGGCTCGTCCTTCATGTATCTTACAGTTCTTTTTCAGTTTAATGACCCCTGTTATCCACTCTTCTGGAGTATTTCCTATACCAACATTTTGAAAGGCTTAACTGACCTTTTGGAAATCCTCATGCATGGTTTCCATTTCTGTGTTCAATTTATCGTTTTCAATCTTTAAATGACGTATTTGAGCCTCGAACCTCAGCAAATCTTCTTCCTTCTGGACGCCCCTACTGATACTCTTACCTTTGAACACTTTTGGTATTAATCTAGCAGGACCTTCAGTTACCAAACTAAGTTGATCATTTATCATAAACTCTAAGGTTCCATGATCCAAAAGACATTGAGCTCGATATTTGAAGGCAAGGCAATTCTTAATGGTATGTCCTTGAGCTTCGACATGATATTCACAATAAGCGTTGATGTCATACCAATTCGGATACGGAGGTTGCAACGGTTTCACATAATGAGGAGACACTTCTCGTTCTTCAAGTAGATTCTCATACAACTCCTTATATGATATAAGGATAGGATCGAAATGAGAACCACCTTTTGTCCTGGATTAAACCTGAGTTTCAGACGTCATGAGCAGACTAAACCTTGATGATTTCATATTACATGATTTCTTCCCATTTCTGGGAGCTTTTATAGTTGTCACCATTTCCTAGGTATCTCCAGATAACTTGTGAATACGAATGATGATTGCCTATAATTTCTCAAATTGGTTAGGATCAGAAGTCCCTTGCATATATGAAATTGCAAGATTATATTCATTGAGCTCTCTCTCTTTCTGGGTAGGAATCTCTTTTCCTTTGGCGAAAACAGATATTCTAACCATCATCTTGGACATCTGCTCTCTTATTTCTAGTATCTCCTTTTGCTCTTCAACGTACATACGATCTTTGGGTGTATAGCTCTCCTCTATCTTCGGAGTTGCCTTAGGAGGCCATTCCTTGGTTGTGTCATAGTTTGCTTGATCATAAAGTTTTTTGTCCATTTATGAAAACTTTCCAATTTGATGAACACTCTCTCGAATTAACACCTTCTAGTTATGCCATGATCATGTAATGCAAGCAAAAGAAATTAATGTAAACAAGTTAGAGCAAAATAAAATGTATCTTCAAGAGAGATAAAAATAAGAAAAAAATAAAATGGTTAGTACCAATTAATGGAAAGAAAAGATTCTATCTATTATGGTATAAATCCTAACCTCATGCTTTCTAGTTCCATGCTTTTTTGGGAAAAATTAACCTAACCGCATGATTTCTAGTTCGCGTGTATTTATTCAGAGAAAAATAATAATAAATTAAATAAACTAAAAGCTAAAGCTTATTTCTCCTTTGTGTACACCTACGGACAGGGTTTCAGCATTGTCTTAGATCAGGAGAATTTCTAAGGTTTATTATATGCAGGGTTTCAGTTCTAGGAGTAAAGGTACTCTTATCCTTGTTGGTGCCCTCTTGGGCTGCCAAACCCTTAATCCTAGTCCATTACAGACTTAAGCGGATCGAGTTTAATTCATGGGAACGTATTTCTCTATACCTGACATGGAGAATAAATTCTCACAAAGACATAGAGTATTTAAACCCCGAAAGCTACTTGCTAGGTCTAACACGGAGAATAAATTCTCACGAAGACGTCGCTTTTACTCTCACTTAAAAGGGAAAAGAGCTCAAGTATAGATCTTGTGTTATGCAATGCAAGTGTTGTGTGTGAGGAGAAATTTTCACACAAAAATTAATGTCTAAAAAGCAATTAAATACAAACATTAATATATAAGGGTATATAATAAATTGAAAGAAATAGAAAGAATTATAAATTAAATACAATTGGATTCTTAATTTCTAATTATAGAGACAATATATAATCAACTTAGGTTTGACCAGGGTCCCCAGCGAAGTAGCCAAGTTGTCGTAACCGGTTTTTGCCTTGGTACAAATTTTTACTTGGTAGAAAAAGTAATGTGAATAAATAAATGATTTTTATTGAAATGTTTTGGAGTCGTCATCGACCTTTTTGGGTTAGATAAGTCGAATACCTAAAAATCATCTTTTAAAAGTGTTTTTAAGAAAACATCGTTTAAACGATAAACCGATCTGCGTATAACCAGAAATTCTTTCTTTTTAGTAATAAAAAGGGATTTGTGGTCGGTTACGTATGGGGAAGGATTAGCAACCCCACAACGCCCAAAATTGATACATATCGATTATAAATTGTCTCTAATAATAGAATTTAAGAATTCGAATATAAATTTAATTTATAATCCTCTTATTCTAGATTTAATCGCATAATTTTAAAGAAAGACATATATAAAATGATTTTTATAAAACTAAATAAAATATTTATTTATTTAAAAATATCAGAAAAGGACATCTAGTTGCTTTAAGACAACCCATTTCTTTGATAATAAAAAATAAATAAATATTAGAAAATATGATAATTTAAATAAAACTAAAATAAATATAATATTTTATTTATTTAAAAATATCAGAAAATGACATCTAGTTACTTTAAGACATCCCATTTCTTAATATTAAAAAATAAATATTATTATTTAATTAAATATATTTATATGAAATAAAATAATAATTAAATACCATATTTAAAATATTGAAACATATAAAGTAATAATAAAAAATTAAAATTAAGAAATGACCAAATTGAAAGAAATTAAAAATATAAGATTAAATTAAAAAGCAATAAAACTTATGGTCAAAAATGAAAAGAATTAAAATATCAGTGACTAAACTGTAAAATATCAAAATTAAAGGCTATAATTCGAATTATTAAAAAAATAATTACTAATAGTGTAATTTATTCATAATTAATTAATTCGGGTTAAAATATAAATTATAAAAATTATAAGGGACTAAATAGATATTTACTCTAAATATATATAAATATTGATAATGACTAAATTATAAAGAAAATAAAACTGAAATACCGAATTAAAACGTACATAAATTGATTTCAGTGGCTAAAATGGAAGTTTACAACCTTCGGGTGGCTACGGGCATGATTTTCCCTTGAGGGTAAATACACAAACACCCCTCCCCTAAAATGAAATCTTTCGAAGAGGGTATTTAAACCCAAAAACTGGCCCCCTTGGGCTAGATTTCTTCACTTTCCTTTTTTATTCTCCCTCTAAAAGAGAGAGATACCAAAATGCTCTCCCCTCTCTCTAGGTTTCCCTCGCCGGAGGGAAATCGGTCGCCGGCCGATAGCCCTTCTCTGGCACCGATCACCGCCGCCGGTCACCGTCGATGGTGGCTGGAATTTCCAAAATTACCCTAAAATATAGGTCTCGACCTCCTAAGGTCGAATATGGCCTCTGTTTTCCTTAAAAAACTCCTAATCTGAGTAAATCTATGATTTATACCTCTGGTTTTCGAATGCTTCGGAGGCTCGTAGTGGTGCGTGGAGGCTCTGACGACTATGGTAAGTCTCTTCCTCTTCTCTCGATTATTTTTCGTCGTTGGTGTTGCTTTGTTGGTCCCTATTTGCCTCGTGGTTTTTGGTCTCCGTTTGTGTTGTTTGCTTGCTGTCATGGTGTCTCTCGTTTTTTCTCTCTTCTTCTCTCTTTACAGGTGGTCGGCTTTTATAAGCCTCGATGAGGCTCTCATCGAACCAGGTATAAGAGGGGCTTTCGGTGAGTCACCGAACTATGGTGGTGACTCACCCTATAGCTGCAACATGGGCGACCATCTGGCTTTCTGGAGGCTTCGGCGAGGCGACGGCGTCGTGGCATGGTCGGAGTGGAGCACCTGACAGTGGAGCTTCGGCAGGACTGATTGGTCCACCTAAGGCAGTGCTGAAAATAGGGTTTAAAAACCCTAATAAAAACCCTAAATGGGTTTAGGGTTATTATTTAGGCCTGGACCGAATTGGGCTTCTAGGATCTGGGCCTTCGGGTTTGGTTTGTAAAAATATTTGTAATTATATATTAATAATAATATAATAATAATAATAATATTTATAATAATAATAATAATAAAAATAATAATAATAATTTTAAAAATAAAATGAAAAAATGAGTGTTTACAGGTTTTTTTTGCATATCAACGGTCTCCCTACACTTCAAACGAATCAAGGTAATCACTTCGTCCCTACTTAAATTCTTGCCCTGGTGATAGAGTATGTTGCGAGTGTACCAAATTGCCTAGATAGTGATTAAGATCAAATTATGCGTACTGGTTGGATTGTGTGTGAACATCTCATGTAACCATTCCAATAAACATAATACCTGGTTGTTTCTTGCCTCGTGTAAGTCTAAAGCTTCCCAAATCCGATCGCCAAAGGAGCACTCTTTGAGGACATGGATTTCAGTTTCACTCGCCGCCTCGCATCATAGGCATTTAGGATCATTAACAATCCTTTTAACCTGTAGATTTTGTAGAGTGGGAATAAAGTGTTGCGTGAACTTCCACACCTGCAATTTGATTTTTCTTTGACAAGAACAGACCCATATGAAATGCATCACGGCTCTCGCAGTTTGGGGTAAATCAACTTCTATTAACAGTAATCGATAACCACTTCTAACGCTGTACAATCCCGATCTCTCTGCACTCCATACTCTACAGTCTTCTTGCTTAATTCTGGACAGAGGAATTTCCAAAATTCTGTTCGCTTCCTCCCTATTGAAAATTCATTCAACTAGGTCCTCCATCAAGCACATCGTTTCCGTATCTATTAAGTCAACAACCCTCTCAACAGATGGGTATCGCGCTGAGACTAGCCGGTGTGGCACCCTGCTTGGCAACCAAAAATCATTCCATATTGAGATGGAACGACCTGTTCTTACTTTCCATCGAATTCTCTTCTCTAGTAAACATCTATCGCTCCAGATACTCCTCCAAAACTGAGCCATAATGCTTTCAGGAGCCACGCATAATTACTTCGGAAGTAGAAAGCATTTATTGCTTATAACGATATTACTTGCAAAACTGAATTAATGAATACTTCCTTCCCTCCTTGAGATAGAGCCTTGGTACACCAATTCCGGATGTGAGTATGAAATTTATCACATAAATAAGAAAAAGCCCTTTTTTTATTCAGACCAACAATTACCGGTAGACCCAAGTACTTCTCCGTATTTGAAAAAGAAGAGACTTCTAATATTAGTTTAACACCATCTTGATTGGCCTCAATTACATTCGTGCTAAAAAATACCCGTCTTGTCGAAATTTATGAGTTGTCTAGAGCAGTCTCCATAAATTCGCAGCAAACCTTTAATTCTAGAAGTTGTTGTGGTTGTAGTTTCATTGAAGATAAGGCTATCATCAGCAAAGAACAAATGTGATATCTCAGGAGCATAGCTATTTAGTTTAATACCACTCAACGTTCCCCCGACCACTGCTTATCGAAGTAGATAAGACATGCCCTCACTGCAAATTAAAAATACATAAGGACTTAGGGGATCACCTTGCTTGAGTCCCCGTTGAGGAACAAACCTGTCACCTGACACCCCATTAATGACCACGGAATAAGAAACTGAAGCTATACAACGTTTACTGCATTCAATCCAGAGAGAGGAGAAGCCTATTTTCTTCATGATCTCCCAGGCAAAACATTATTTGACTCTGTCATAGGCCTTACTCGTATATAATTTTTAATGCTAAATAGCCTCGTCTTCCTAGCCTTCATTTTTTCAACGAGTGCAGTAACTAATACGCAAAAACAACATTATCATAAATCAACCTTCCAAGGACAAAAGCACTTTGTGCCTCGTCAATACAGCTATGTAGCAACCCCTGCATCCTATTTACAAGCATTTTGGACACAATTTTATAAAGGGCGATTAATCAAATTAATTGAATTAATTGAAATAATAAATATTTAATATATAGTATATTATTTATATATTACTTAGTCTTAAGGGTATTTAAATTTTAGTTTAACTAAATAATTGATCAAATTAATCGAATTAATTGAAAATATTTATATAATTTATATATTAGTAATTTTCGGTTAATTCAATCGGTCAACCGAAATTGAACCTTGTTGGATTTGATTAAAAAATTTCAAAAAAAATATTTTATTTGACGATAAAAGAAAAAAATCCAATTAATTAATTTTGGATAGTTCAGTTTGGTATGTTAACCCAAAAGACCTATTGATGACCACTAATAATTTTTATTTTAACCTGTATATTTTTATTTTATTATATTTTAGTCCCAAAATTAAGAAATAAAACCATTCTATTTTTTAGGTAATTGAACATTCTGATCTCCGTTTCCTTAATTTTTTTTCAACAACCTCGTTTAACCAATTGATGGGGTCACTTTTGTCCGTCCGGTCATATTGGCTCTGAGCTTGACGTTGATGGTCCAATCTTTTAGCTTATGCATTTCTAATAATTCAGAACTCTTCCGGTTTCCAGTAATATTCTTGGCACACGTGGCAGCGAAAGCTTTTGATATGAAAAGATTGGGCTCTACCAATCCAATTACATCGAAAGATTGGGTCATCTCACCAATTCGACAACGCGACTTGTCACACATTAGTATCTATATTAAGGGTAAACTATTTCAAATACTATTCATTTTTAAGTTTAGCCTCGTTTATGCTATTGAAGTTTTAATTTTGTCAATTTTAAAATTAACTTTATGTTTAACTATAATTATTATTTCGCCTTTAATCCATTAACGGCACGATAATTTGACATCTATGCGTCGTGAAGGTGATGATGTGGCTCCCTCATCAAAACAACGTCATTTTAACGCAACTGTTTTAATGCTCAAAAAAACCCAAAACGACATTGTTTTATTAGAGTTATTTAATGAAAAATTACTTTCTATGAGATTCAAACCAAGGTTCTTCATGAATGAAAGTCAAATACCCAATCGCCAAGCTAATTTTAAAACTTATTATATTTTTTAAAAAATATAATATATTTTAATAATAATTGTATACTTTCATTTTCTTAATTGATTCAAATCCATAGATGCTTCAGTGATGCCAACTAATTGCTCCATGAAATGTCAAACTCAGTGAAATTAAATATTTTAAGACCAAGCCTAAGCTCTGTCGCCTTCAAATTAAGATTATTACTGCTATCATTTAGCATGCTTGAGACACCAGAAATGTTAACTGAAGAGCAATCTGACAATCCAAAATTTATCTCCTTTAAACGCAGGTCATTATGGGAGATGCACTCAACAGAGGGAGAAGGAACATTACTTTGCCCTCCCTCCTCCACGCCCAGCAGCGGTGGAGACATCAGAACTAAAAACTTCTCAAGACAGCCTCTTGTACTGCATAATGAAAGAATTACAAATCAAGTTTTCTGCTCGTCAAAGGACAACACCTTTCGGCCGAATTAAATAAACATGAGATTCGAAGTCACTACGAACTACAACAGATCAAAATCTACTTACAAAGATATATAAACTAAATTGTCAAGTAGACCAATCTGGTGAAAAATCACCATGCATCAGCAGTTTCTAAACCAATAACATCTATGAAACCCACATATCCATTTTTCTTAATCAATCCCTGCCAGAATTTGTTAATTCGTGTCATTTTTAAAGCTAACGATCAAAGCTAATTAAAGTATTCTGATTCTTTAAAGGTAACATATCAATCATAATTTCTTGTCTTAAAATATTTAATTTTACTGAGCTTGGCATTTCGTCAAACAATTAGTTGACATCACTGAAGCGTCTATGGATTTGAATCAAAAAAGAAGATGGAAGTATACAACTACTATTAAAAATATATATTAGTTTTTTTTAAGAATATAACAATTTTAAAGTTAGTTTGGTGGTTGGGTGGTTGGCATTAGTTCATGAAGAGTCTTCGTTCGAATCCCATGAAAAACGTCGTCTTAGGTTTTTTCAGTATTGAAACAGTTGCGTCAAAATGACGTCTGTAAACACTAATTTTTCATTTTACTTAAATTATATAAATTATTATTTTTAAAATTATTATTATTATTGTTATTATTAATATACATTATTATTATTATTATTATTATTTATTATTAAATAAATACAAATATTGTTACACGCCCAAAAATATCAATCCCGGAGCCCAAACATGGAGGCCCAGGTCTGGATCCAATCCAGACGACCCAACTAGCCCAATAGAGCCCAAATGTGTAACCCTAAACTTAATTATGGTTTATATATCATCATCTAGCCGCCAATGTCATCTACCTTTGGATCTGGTAAGATCCAACGGTCCAAAGCTCTCCAACAAGAAACCCTAGGGTTATGATACCCTAAGGACCACGCGGTCGCCGCTGTTGCTGCCATCACCTCCACGTTGCTCTGCCGTTGCCACGACGCCACCAACAGAAGACTCCAGAAGTTCTGCTGCCATGATAACATCCGCCCACGTCGAGCTCTATGGTGAGTCACCACCATAGCTATGGTGACTCACCGAGAAACCCCTCTGGGACAGGTCCGACAAGAGCTTCATCGAAGCTATAAAGTCTCGGCTCACCTACAAACAAGAGAAGAGACAGAGAGCAACGGAGAATAAGAGACCACAACAACGACGAACAAACAGAAAGAGGAGACAGAGACCAACGACCAGCAACCAAGAGCCACAAACAACCAAAAACCAACAAATATTAAGCCGAAAGAGAAAGAACTTACCAAAGAGGACTCCACGGTCACCGGAGAAACAACAAACATCCACACGTGACAAAAAGATTCGAAATACTCGAAGGTATTTTTGTAGATCTACGTAAATAGGACATGTTTTATAGAAGAAAAGGGTTGGATTCGGTTTTATATCGTTTTGATCTATCTTTTGAGAGGGTTTTATATTTTCCGACCACCGGTGACAGTGACCGGCGGCGGCGATCGGCGCCTGAGCACGGTTGCCGGCCGGAAATCAGCCTTCCTCCGGTTGGAGGAATCTAGAGAGAGGCGAGAGAGTTTTTTCTTCTCTCTCAGCTAGAGAGAGAAGAGGAAAGAAAAAAAAATGAGAGAATGGCCCAGGGCCGGCCATTTTAGGGGATTTATACCCCTTCCCAAACGATGTCGTTTTGGGGAAGGGTATATGCGTAATTTTAAATGGGTAAATTATACCCGTTGCCATCCTATATTTATAAATTTCTATTTTAGTCACTGAATCAAATTTTAGATCTTTATAATTCGGTTCCTTAATTTTAATTTTATTTATTTTAGTCATTTACATAAAATATATATTTTTTAGGCAAAATAATCGATTTAGCCATTGTAATTTTATTATTTAATATTTTAATCCCAAAAAGCATGTTTTAATTTATTTTAATTTTATATTCGAATTTTATTTTTAATTTAGTCACTAATAAATATATATATTTAAGGTATAATTATTGTTTTTTTTATTCTTTCTTGTTTCATGGTAATTAAATAAAACAATTTTTAAATTTATAAAATTATTTACAATTTTTTTATGCCTATACAAATTTAGAAATAATAGTATTAAATTATTGGGTACATTTATTTTCCACTAATAATCACATGATGGAGCAGTTGGAATAGATTTTTGAGCGGCAAAACTTGACTTGTTGGGAGGGAAATATTTTAATAATGCTAGTGGACCTAATAATCACGTTTCTTTCTTTTACATTGTTAAAATTTGAGTTTTTATTTATTATTTTAAGTTTAACAATATTTTAATAATATTTTTATAATGTTTAAGAAATTATTTAAATATAAGTGGAGTTGAAATTTGATTACGATTCTTATTTTATTATTATAAGCTTTTATTTATAAATCAAAGTTGGTGAAGAGTAGTTAATTCATAAATAATTATGATGTAATTGAATAATTAAAAATAAAAGAAAATTATAATAAATAAACGTTACTATTATTAGTTCAGTCATTGCCCGTTTTTCATCATACACACTTTTCTATTCATTCCTCTTTTACATGTTGGTGACTTTCTATTTTCCACCATATTTGTTATTTATAAATATAATATTTATACATTTTATTAATTAATTATATATTTTTTACAAATGTTAAAATTTAATCATTATCTATCGTTTTTCATTTTTTTATATATAAAAATTATTTCTTTTATTTTATTTTTATTTTAAGTCATAAAAATATATATTTAATTAAATAATAATATTTTTATTTTTTATATCAAAGAAATGGATTGTCTTAAAGCACCTAGAAGTCATTTTCTGATATTCTTAAGTAAATAAATATCTTATTTTTATAAATTATATATTAATTTATTTTAATTATTTTTAGAGAAATGTTTTAATAATATTTATTTGTTTTTTTTATATTAAGAAATGGGCTGTCTTAAAGCACCTAGAAGTCCTTTTCTGATATTTCTAAATAAATAAATATCTTATTTATATATATAAATTAATAGATTTTCTTATATTAATAAATTTGAAATAACAGAATTATAAATTAAATATATTTTTAAATTTTTAAATTTCTAATAATAGAGACAATTTATAATTAATAAGTACCAATTTTGGGCGTTGTGGGGGCGCTAATCCTTCCCCAGACGTAATCGACCACGAATCCCTTTTTATTATTAAAAATAACGATTTTTTGGTTAAAACGCATACCATTTTATCTTTTAATTGATGTCTTTTTTTAAAAAAAACTCTTTTAAAAGATAATTTTTAGGTATTCGACCTACCTGACTCAAAAGGTCGATGGCGACTCCCAAAACATATTAAAAACCATTTATTAACATTATTTTCCTCGCCAAGTAAAATTTCGTGCCCGGACGAAAACCGGTTACGATAGCTTGGCGACTCCGCTGGGGACAATCAAGCTTTGAAATTAATTATAAATTGTTTCTATTAATTAGAAATAAAAAATTCATATATTTAATTTATAATTTTTTCCTTTCAAATTTTTTATACATATACTTATTATTTTTGCAATATTTTATATATTCTTCTTTATGATTGTTTTTATTTTATTTAAAGGTGTTAAATTTCTTTTTTATTTAATTGTTTGTTAGAAATCTGAATATTTCTCCTCACACACAACACTTGCATTGCATAAACATAATCTCTATAACTGAGATCTATCCCTTTTAAGTGGGAGTGAAAGCGACGTCTTCGTGAGAATTTATTCTCCGTGTCAGACCTAGCAAGTAGCTTTCGGGGTTTATATGCTCTATGTCTTTGTGAGAATTTATTCTCCGTGTCAGGCATAAAGAAATGTGTCCCCTCGAATTGAACTCGGTCCGCTTAAGTTTGTGATGGAATAGGATTGAGGGTTGGCAGCCCAAGGGGGCATCAAGGACAGTTCGAGTACCTTTACTCTTAAAACCAAAACCCTACATATAATGAACCCTAGAAATTCTCCTGATCTAAGACAGTACTGAACCTCTGTCCGTAGGTGCACACAAAGGAGAAATAAGCTCTAGCTTTTAATTTATTTAATTTATTATTTTTCTCTATGAATAAATACATACGAACTAGAAATCATGCAGTTAGGTTAATTTTTCCAAACAAAGCATGAAACTAGAAAGCATGAGGTTAGGATTTATACATTGATAGATAAAATCTTTTTCCTTCCATTAGTTGGTACTAAATATTCTATTTTTTTTCTTATTTTTTCCATGCATGTTACATTGCTCTAATTTGTTTATATTCTTTTGTCTGCATTGCATGATCATGGCATAACCAAAAGGTGTTGACTTGAAAGACTGTTCATCAAATTGGAAAGACTTCATAAATGGACAAAAAGTTTTATGATCAAACAAAATATGAGGCGGCCAAGGAATGGCATCCTAAGGGAACTCCGAGGATAGATGAGAGCTATGCACCCAAAGATCGTATGCACATTGAAGAGCAAAAAGAGATACGAGAAATAAGAGAGCAAATGTCCAAGATGATGGGAAGAATATTTGTTTTGGCCAAAGAAAAAGAGATTCATGCACAAATAAAGGTCAATGAACATAATCCTGCAATCTCAGATATGCAAGGAACTTCGGATCTTAACCAATTGGAGAAATTACGGACAGTCATCATTCGTATTCACAAATCGTCTGGAGATACCCAGGAAATGGTGACAACTGTAAAAATTCCTAGAGATGGGAAGAAATCATGTAATTTGAAATCGTCGAAGTTTAGTCTGCTCCCGACGACTAAAACTCAGGTTCAATCCAAGAAAAAAGGCAGTTCTCATTTTGATGCTATCCCTATATCATATAAAGAATTATATGAGAAACTACTTAAAGCACGAGAAGTGGCTCTGTACTACATAAAACCATTCCAACCTTCATATCTGAATTGGTATGACATCAACGTTTATTGTGAATATCATGCAGGAGCTCAAGGATATACTATTGAGAATTGTCTTGCCTTCAAACGTCGAGTCCAAAGTCTTTTGGATCATGGAACGTTACAATTTATGGTAAATGATCGACCTAGTTTGGTAACCAAAGGTCTTGCTAGATTAATACCAAAAGTCTTCAAAGGTAAGAGTATCAGTAGGGGCGCCCAGAAAGAAGAAAATTTACTGAGGTTTGAGGCTCAAATACGTCATTTGAAGAATGAAAACGATAAATTGAGCACCAAAATGGAAACCATACAGGAAGATTTCCAGAAGGCCAGTCAAGCCTTTCAAAATGCTGGCATAGAAAACACCCCAGAAGAGTGGATAATAGGGGTCACCAAACTGAAAAAAAATTGCAACATAAATGAAGGACGAGTCAAGAAGTTTTCTCATGATTTACGAGTTACAGAAGAAAGACTCAATACAACTATCATTGAATCGAGAAAATATCAAGTCGACAATCAAAGGTTGAATAGTGCTATGACCAATATGGAAGCATCATATCAGATCCATCAGTGATACTGAATTAAAAGCCAATATAAACAAGAACAAGACATTGAAGAAATGTTTAGATGATTATGGAGATCTTGTACGAGAAATTCTTGAACATAAAGATTCTCTCACAAGAAAAAATAAACAATATTGTTTACAACTTCGAGAGTTAATGCAAAAGATGAAGGAAAAAGACAATATCATGAAGGAAGCCGCTGCTCAAACAAACAATGTGGCTCATAAGCTGGTGGACTTAGCTGGTTTCACGAGAGAGTTAAGGCAGATTGATAACTCCACAACTGAACATGAGTGGAAGTTAAAATGACTTTTAAGGGAAATAGAGAAATTAGGAGTAAAAGCCATCCCCTACATGTAAAAGTTTTGTTTAATGCACGGAAACTTTTGTGTTCAATGAAATTTGTTCTAAGATGATCACTCTTACATCTTTTCATACATGCATTTGCATTTCACATCTTTGCATTTTCATTTTGTATTCATACTTTTATGTATGCTTTTACATTGCACAGTTTGCATTCTTATTTTTACATTTATACATTTTTGCATTTACATTACATTTATTATTTAAGTATTGTTATATACATTAATTATAAAAATATGTAAATAATTCATGAAAGGTTTTGTAACAGTAAAATTGAGATCATTCATTCATATTATTGTACCATCATCATGAAAACAATAGAGTAATCTTATGAGGAACTACAAGATCAGTGGCCAGAATAATTGACAGGGTTACCTCAGGATATAAGGAAAGAAGCATCAGATTCAGTACTAGATGGATCAAATCAAATTATTCAGGGGATGACATCTGATAAAGAAGAGATAATAATTGATAAAGAGCAACCATGTTGTCAGATTGAAGAGTCGAGAATGATAACGTACCCTGGGGCATTCTACTCGAACCCAAGGAATAGCCTCGTTAATTATTCACAGTATGAGGAAAGATTCAAGAAGATGGATGAAGCAATCAGAAATATGAAAAGTGTTATTGCCTCCCAAAAATAATTAGAAGCAAGAGAGCTCAGCTTGGTTCCACACTTGGTTATTCCCCATGAATTTAAATTGCCAGATTTTGAGAAATACAACGGCACTAGTTGTCCCCTAATCCACCTCAGAATGTTTTGGAGAAAAATGGAAGGATATTTAAGTTCTGATGATCTGTTAATTCACTTCTTCCATAATAGCCTCATTGGCTCAGCAGTAGTATGGTATAATCAGTTGACCCAAGAGTAGATTAAAAGATGGGTTGATCTAGCTAATGCATTCTTGAGACAATATCGATATGTTAAAGGCTTAGCTCCAACACGTATGGATCTTCGAGGATTAAGGATAAAAGCCAATTAAGGGTTTAAGAAGTATGCTTTAAGATGGAGAGGAGTAGCAGCACAAGTTCAACCTCTCATGTTAAAAAAAGAGATATCACATATGTTTCGTGATTCCCTTCCTGCTCCTTTCTTCGAGTTAATGCAGGCAAATCCGATGAAGGAATTCGAGAATCTTGTGATAAGTAGAGAATTAATTGAAAATATAGTTAACAAAGGAAACTAAAAAGTCATATCCAAGAGCCCGACATATCAAAAAGCAAAAGCTAATAATGTAAATGAGTGTCGCATCCAGAGTCCCCGCAATTGCAAAAGAAAAAGAGCAAGTATTTGTTCAAATCGACCAAAGAAAGTCATGCGATCAAGAAAAAATTTGGAAGTGTTTCAAACTTCCATTTCAGACTTGTACCCTCATTTGATTAAAGGTCGATACATTACACCAAAACCAATAAAGTACCACCAAACCCTTTTGCCTATTACTATGATCAAAATAGTTTATGTAATTTTCACTTGGGGGTGAAAGGGCATTCAACGAAGAATTGTTGGTCACTGTTAAAAGAAATAGAGACGCTTGTTGACAAATGAGTCTTGACACAAGAAATGATCAAGAAATTGGGGGCAACTGAGGACAATGACCCTGATCCTATTATACACCCAACATTCGAGGAATGAGATAGCAAGTTAAAAAAACAAGTGGAAGTTGTTATCTACCACTATAGTACTTTTCTATTTTCAGCATATTGTTTGAACTTGTTTTTTGTTCTTTTCTCCGCCTTTTGTGCAATAAATAAATTTATGTTGCTTATTAAGGTTATGAGCATTGAGTCAATTTTTCAATCTTGCAGTTCTTTGAATATCAACTAGATTAAAAAGCTTTTCATGATTAGAGTTATAATCTTTGACAGAATATCAGGATTGAAAACCAGAAAAAAAAGGACCATTGACCTTACCTCAGAAGAAATACACCCAAACACTATCCTATTACAAATGTGAGATAGTTTTCTCCTATTGAAAGGGATTACAAAAAGGCTTGGTATTTATATAGGAGCGTACAACATGGGGCATCATTGGTGTATTACATTACAAAACCGATTAGAATATTTTTCTATTCATGACGTTCGATGATGAACATAATTTTTACAAATAGGTAAATCTAGTTTAAGTCAGTTGCTTGGGAATTGAACTCTAATGAAGAGATTTTCTGAATTCCACCAAAACACCTATACTATAACAGGTTCTTCTTAACAAGCTTAAGAAATTGGATACCCATATTATATTATTATATACAATAAAGCTTGAGTTGTCCCACTAGATCAAATGGTTAATCGCCTCGGCTTTATGAATAATATTCAGCTAATCTATTTATACTATTATATGCAATAAAACTGTCCCTCTAAAGCAATTGGTTAATCGCCCCGGCTTTATGGATAAGTTTCAATTAACCTAATAAATGTGATTATATTATTATATACAATAAAACTGAATTCAGCTACCCAAAATGGCAAATGTGTTAACAAATGGACTAAGGGAGTTGCGAAACACCTGTTATAGTCAACTTCACACAAGCACTCAAAAATTTCATTTTAGACCGATATTTTCGCACTACTTTGATTAGATGAGTCTAAATGAAAGATTCTAGAGAATTGATATGGAGGACTCTAGAAGGTCTAGTGATTGGCAATCCTAGTTGCGTCATTTTATACGCATCCGGTTAAAATACCAAGTCCTTAAAGTGAGGCATGTAACAAAGTTCACAAAGAGAGAGAGGAGTGACATCTTAAATAGATGTAACCATAGAAAATAGGAAGGCCATCCTGAAACCAACCCAAATTTTGATACTTGTCAAAGAGCTATAATTCTTAAATTTTAAAGAGTTGTTAATTCTTTTGATATTTTTTTTTGAATTCATGCTTATGATTTGATTCTATTGTGAACCTGTAATAGGAAACATTTTACAAAATTCTTTCATTCTTCAATAAAGAAAGGAGAAAAAAACATTTTCAAACAGGACAGTCTTAAATGAGGAAGGTCCTTGAAGCAAGTTGATGCCTATTCTACCTCTATTGAAGAAAAAGAATGAGCCAGGCCAGAATGATGAAACATTTTTGAAGGCAAGTGATCCAAGAAGCCAGAAAGTCTGGAGAATTGAACTTGTAATGCATCTCCTGTGACATTCTTAGCAATTCATCAAGAAAGATTATCACTTATTTCATGCTGAGGACAATAAGCATCACCAGAAAAATTATTTCCCCAGCCATTAATCCATGTTCTCTAGAAGATTACATCATAGAGCTATAAGTCCCATTAAGGTGTATTTTGGGAATGAACAAGTCACTACTTGCAATCTGGTTATACCGTGATACTGGCTCAAGTTTTGATACACCATTGCTACTTTTTCCATGCTGATCATTTTCCTTGACAAGATGATATCCATTATGTCCTTCAGAAGATTGCTGAATTTAAATTTAAGAACATATGGCACAGAATAAGACATTGGAGCATATTCTACACTTATAGGCTTTATAGGATTCCAAAAGAAGAAATAATCAAACCCTTCCATTGATCGGGAAGAATGAGATATGGAGGTGTGTATCTTGAAGAAACAAAAAAGAAAGTCGTTGTAGCAGTCATTGTAAGAAAATGCACCAACAAAAATCCTTGATTCCATCCCGGTCATGTTTATGTCTTCCAGTAAGGTTGTTATATTGGACGTCACCGACAACAAGGTCGAATTCGATAAGTCTACTCATCAATTACTCCAACCGATCACCATTCAGTTATTGTGCATCTGTGTTCAAGGATATGCCAAGACAGTAGAAAGCAACCTCTGCATCGCTAATCCCAGAGAAAAGAGACAGGACATTGATACCACCAAGGAACATGTCTCTAGCAGATCCTCATTCTCGTGTATGGTCTTTAGGGAAACCTAGAAGCATTTCCACCTCATCAGGTTCAAGTGGAGAAATTTTATTCCTTCTAACCCATACTAGATTCTATTCTTGGCACTCATCAATAACATATTTCTGGACACTTGAAGGTGGCTCATTGTCATAAGCTTCAAGAGCCTTACGAATTCTTTCTGTCAATTTGGCACTTTCTGTACATGTTTGTAAACAGTTCAACTTTGTTCTTAGATCCCAGGAAGATCATCATTTTGTTGTCAAGGGAAAATCATCATGTATGGTGCGGGGAGAAAGCAGAATAAGAAAAAATATGTTCTCAATTGACAGATTAAGAATATATCCCCTCTTCTGTGCAGCAGTACAAAAATATTTCGAATCTACAAATTCTGGCTCTACATTGTATAAGTACAGTGACATTTCAGTCCAAACACCAACTAAAGCAAGTGCCACATTCTCGTAGTAGAAATAAAGAGGCTCAATAGCATCTTCTGGAAATGTTGTTCGAGTTATCTGATCTGGTTCGATGGGAATCCCAAAACTAATCATTGGATTTGAAAGATGAATTAGATGATCGTCTTCATTAAGAAACTTCTTTTCAAGCTTTCTCTGCTTCTTCCTTTTCCAAAAATTAGCCCGAGTTTTGCCTTTTCTTGTAATTGGGGTCATTGCATTATGGTTTCCTATCTTCTATCGGAATAAGTGCGTTAGTAGCCTTAGCCATTTGAGCAGCACATATAAAATCTGTCAACTCTGCAATTGATGAATTTAGATCACATATCTCCATGGCTATTGAAGCCTCAGCCTCTGAGTACCCTATTTTTGTCAAGTATAACAGTTTATTCTCCTCATCAGAATCAGAATTCAGGATTTCCTCAGTATCAGAAGAACTATCAATATCTATGAAATCATCCTGAAAGATTGCTTCATAATCAGATAAATAGTTATCATAATCAACATGTTGCATGGAAAAGTATATTCTAGAAATAGCCTTCACTGAAAAAAGGTTCACTGTGTCAGGCTGGAATGAGTTACCAAGCGATTTATACCGCTATGTCCGACTAGATCCTTCTAGATCCAAGAAGTGGGCACCTCATTCAGAAGAGGCACATATCTCAGACATTTCTGTCAGAATGATTGAGCACTTCTTAAGTTTGTGACAACATGAAGAGATTTCCTCAAGTTACTTGACAACTACTGTTTAGTGACACCAGAATTAGAGTATTCAAGATAAACAGATTTGAGGCACGAATAAAGGTACAAGTACCCACAACAGTACATTGTCAAAATTGAACCTCGTGGGGATCACGATATTGAAATCAAACAAACATTAGAAATAAGCCTTACAGTTTAGAAGGTTGGGGGCATTCTAAAGGTCCAATTCAGACAGATTCATGCGGGACATCTTGAAAACCCATTTTAAACAGAAATAGAATAGTGGGGCATTTTGGGTATTCTTGGAGGCTCATTTCAACCAGAAATAGAATGTTAGGACATTTTGAAGGTTACTTCAGACAGTTCCATATGGGGCATTTTGAAGGCTCATATTAACAAGAAGCAAATACTGGGACATGCTGAAAGCCCCTTTCAAATCAGAATCAGGAATATTGATGTATTTTGAACGTTTGTATTAGCAAATGTTGGGGCATATCGAAAGCCCATTTCAGACAGAAATGATTCATGTGGGGCATTCTGATGGCCCATGTCAGTATGAATATTTGGGCATTTTGAAAGCTCACATTAATAAGAAGTAAATGTTGGGGTATGCTGAAAACCTATTTCAATCATAATCAGGAACATTGACGCATTTTGAATGTTTACGTCAATAAATGTTGGGGCTTACTGCAAGCCCATTTCAATCAATTGGAATATTGGCGCATTTTGAACATTTGTATTAGCTAATGCTGAGGCATGCTGAAAGCCCCTTTCAATCAGAATCAAGAATGTTTACACATTTTGAACGTTTGTATTAGCTAATATTGGGGCATGCTGAAGGCCCACATCGTCATATGTTAAAGATCATTTGACATGAGCAAATATTTCCAATAAGACAGAAAGGAATGAAGAATGAAAATGGCGAAACAGTGACAGTGGAGCTGACTATACATTATTGTTTCGTTCATCAGACAGTTACATCAGGATCATATTGTTGAACAAATATCTACTCAGCAAGAATGGTTTCAAATACTCAATCTTCTTAAATCATGTGTCACACGACAACATGTTCTTTGTTAAGCTACATCACGGTTGCATGAATAAGGATGGTCCCTAGGCAAACCATTTGATCCAGGGTTCGGTTTCTCAAAATCTCGGCTTTGAACTTTGTATTTTGTGTGTCGGTAATGATTGGAAATATTTCTTTGAGATTCCTGACAGTTAGTTTCAATCATGTTGTTGAGATCACGAAGCTGTTTTTCACATCAGTGTTTATTTACTTGATGATATTGAACAAATAAAGAGGCTCAGCTTATGTTATTCTTATTCCTGTTGTTACAGGGGTTATCATTACCAGCCAGGGTGAACTGAGTTTTCATCTATTTAGTTTATCCTGTGTGTTTCATCCCCAACGGTAAGAATTCCATAAACCTTCTTATGTACATGGATCCTATAGCTGAAGTGTTTCTACTTTCTACAATGCTCATTTCAGAAGAAAACGTGATCGATATCACACTTGCTCTTGCTCGAGATGATAACAAGATCAGTTGGTATCTCTTATTCAACTTGGCACTAGCATATATCGTGAATTTGACCAACTTTTTGGTCATACCAACATCTCACTTGTATCCCCACTGAGTTTTGTTCTCAAGTGGTCTTGTGACATCATACAAAAGCTTTGAACACTATGCAAAGAGCTTCATTTGATTGAGAACATCTGGGCATAAGCTACAGGAAATAATGAATGTATTGTTAAAAGTTTACGAAACATCTGTGTAGAAATCACAAGAAATGATGAATGTGTTGTCAAATGTTTTACAACAAGAAACTAGTGGAGCCAACTAAATTTGAATGACAAGTTGCCTTGTTCGAGATCCAATTAGATGTGGAAACATGAAAGGAATCAGGATACATCCTCCTTATAATGTGTTGCAAGAGTCAAATCAGAACAGACATTGCTCTCGTAATTAATCCCTGCTGAGTATGACATATCTACATCTACACTTTTCAAATATGATAGATTATTTCTTCAAAGATGATAACATATCTCTTTAAAGATGATAGATTCTCTTTTCAAAGATGAAAGCTTTATTGGATTTCTACACAAGTCCAGACAAAGAAAGTCAGTTTTATCCAGACAAAATGGGGCATCAAGATCATAGTTCTGATTACGGCAAGAGTTCCATAAATGAAACATTTCTTCTGAGATTTTAATACAAGCAAAGAAGATACAAAGATAAAAGATTGATCAGAGGGTTCTTCAGCTTTATGGCATAGGTTGCTACACTGATATCCAAAGGTAACCCTGGAAATAAATGATCAAGTGAAGGGAGACCAATTTCACCATTTTGAAGTAGAATGAAGATTGCATCAACATTCATGCATTCATCAAAACATCATTTACACAATAGACAATGCATTACATTGATATATCTGAGTGCATTCAAACATGAAGTTTTACAGATCTTCGTATGAAAAAGAAGATTCATGATGAAAAATACCTTACAAGAAGAAGGTAGAATTCAAATCACATCAGGAGAGGCAAACATCTAAATAATAGATGGACGCAATCCACAAATGAAGTATTATTTTGAAATGGGTCATGTTACCCAATCAATAAATTATTTCAATGAGAAAACACTTTCCAAAGTTTCTCATTTAATCTTTTCTAAAAATGAAATTGTTAAAATAGTAAGAAAACGATTTCCATAGTTTCTTACTTAGTAAACTACTTCTCACATCTGTAAGCCCTTCAGTGCATGATGTCTTCAAAACCTTCAGTGCATGGTGTCTTCAAAACCTTCGGGTCATCTGTAAGCCCTTCAGTGCATGATGTCTTCAAAACCTTCGGGTCATCTGTAAGTCCTTTAGTGCTTGATGTCTTCAAAACCTTCGGGTCATCTGTAAGTTCTTCAGTGCTTGATGTTTTCAAAACCTTCGAGTCATCTGTAGGCCCTTCAGTGCTTCATGTTTTCAAAACCTTCGGGTAATCTGTAAGCCCTTCAGTTCTTGATGTCTTCAAAACCTTCGGGTCATCTGTAAGTCCTTTAGTGCTTGATGTTTTCAAAACCTTCGAGTCATCTGTAAGCCCTTCAGTGCATGATGTCTTCAAAATCTTCGGGTCATCTGTAAGTCCTTCAGTGCTTGATGTCTTCAAAACCTTCGGGTCATCTGTAAGTCCTTCAGTGCTTGATGTCTTCAAAACCTTCGGGTCATCTGTAAGTCCTTCAGTGCTTGATGTTTTCAAAACCTTCGGGTCATCTGTAAGCCCTTCAGTGCTTGATGTTTTCAAAACCTTCGGGTCATCTGTAAGCCCTTCAGTGCTTGATGTCTTCAAAACCTTCGGGCCATCTATAAGTCCTTCAGTGCTTGATATTTTCAAAACCTTCGGGTCATCTGTAAGCCCTTCAGTGCATGATGTCTTCAAAATCTTCGGGTCATCTGTTTGTCATTCAGTGCTTGATGTCTTCAAAACCTTCGGGTCATCTGTAAGTCCTTCAGTGCTTGATGTTTTCAAAACCTTCGGGTCATCTGTAAGCCCTTCAGTGCTTGATGTTTTCAAAACCTTCGGGTCATCTGTAAGCCCTTCACTGCATGATGTTTTCAAAACCTTCGGGTAATCTGTAAGTCGTTCAGTGCATGATGTTTTCAAAGCCTTCGGGTCATCTGTAAGACCTTCAGTGCATGATGTTTTCAAACATTTCCATCCCACCAAATGAAAAATTATTGTTTTTTCGTCTTTGCTCTATTCTTGTTAACACAAAAATGAGCAAAGAGGGGCAGCTGTAAACACTAATTTTTCATTTTACTTAAATTATTATTTTTAAAATTATTATTATTATTATTATTATTGTTATTATTAATATACATTATTATTATTATTATTATTATTATTATTATTTATTATTATTATTAAATAAATACAAATATTGTTACAAGCCCAAAAATATCAATCCGGAGCCCAAACATGGAGGCCCAGGTCTGGATCCAATCCAAACGACCCAACTAGCCCAATAGAGCCCAAATGTATAACCTTAAACTTAATTAGGGTTTACATATCATCATCTAACCGCCAATTCCATCCACCTTTGGATCTGGCAAGATCCAACGGTCCAAATCTCTCCAACAAGAAACCCTAGGGTTATGATACCCTAGGGACCACGCGGCCGCCGCTGTTACTGCCATCACCTCCACGTTGCTCTGCCGCTGCCACGACGCCACCAACAGAAGACTCCATAAGTTCTGCTGCCATGATAACATCCGCCCACGTCGAGCTCTATGGTGAGTCACCACCATGGCTATGGTGACTCACCGAGAAACCCCTCTGGGACAGGTCCGACAAGAGCTTCATCGAAGCTATAAAGTCTCGGCTCACCTACAAACAAGAGAAGAGACAGAGAGCAACGGAGAACAAGAGACCACAACAACGACGAACAAACAGAAAGAGGAGACAGAGACCAACGACCAGTAACCAAGAGCCACAAACAACCAAAAACCAACAAATATTAAGCCGAAAGAGAAAGAACTTACCAAAGAGGACTCCACGGTCACCGGAGAAACAACAAACATCCACGCGTGACAAAAAGATTCGAAATACTCGAAGGTATTTTTGTAGATCTACGTAAATTGGACGTGTTTTATAGAAGAAAAGGGTTGGATTCGGTTTTAGATCATTTTGATCTATCTTTTGAGAGGGTTTTATATTTTCCGACCATCGGTGACGGTGACCGGCGGCGGCGATCAGCGCCTGAGCACGATTGTCGGCTGGAAATCGGCCTTCCTCTGGTTGGAGGAATCTAGAGAGTGGCGAGAGAGTTTTTTCTTCTCACTCAGCTAGAGAGAGAAGAGGAAAGAAAAAAATGAGAGAATGGCCCTTAAGGGCCTGCCATTTTAGGGGATTTATACCCCTTCCCAAACGACGCCATTTTAAGGAGGGGTATATGCATAATTTTAAATGGGTAAATTATACTCGTTGCCATCCTATATTTATAAATTTCTATTTTAGTCACTGAATCAAATTTTAGATCTTTATAATTCGATTCCTTAATTTTAATTTTATTTATTTTAGTCCTTTACATAAAATATATATTTTTTAGGTAAAATAATTGATTTAGCCATTGTAATTTTATTATTTAATATTTTAATCCCAAAAAGCATGTTTTAATTTATTTTAATTTTATATTCGAATTTTATTTTTAATTTAGTCACTAATAAATATATATATTTAAGGTATAATTATTGTTTTTTTATTCTTTCTTGTTTCATGGTAATTAAATAAAACAATTTTTAAATTTATAAAATTATTTACAATTTTTTATGCCTATACAAATTTAGAAATAATAGTATTAAATTATTGGGTACATTTATTTTCCACTAATAATCACATGATGGAGTAGTTTGAATAGATTTTTGAGCGGCAAAACTTGACTTGTTGGGAGGAAAATATTTTAATAATGCTAGTGGACCTAATAATCACGTTTCTTTCTTTTACATTGTTAAAATTTGAGTTTTTATTTATTATTTTAAGTTTAACAATATTTTAATAATATTTTTTTAATATTTAAGAAATTATTTATATAGAAGTCGGGTTGAAATTTGATTACGATTCTTATTTTATTATTATAAGCTTTTATTTATAAATCAAAGTTGGTGAAGAGTAGTTAATTCATAAATAATTATGATGTAATTGAATAATTAAAAATAAAAGAAAATTATAATAAATAAACGTTACTATTATTAGTTCAGTCATTTTTTTCATCATACACACTTTTCTATTCATTCCTCTTTGCTGACTTTCTATTTTCCACCATATTTGTTATTTATAAATATAATATTTATACATTTTATTAATTAATTATATATTTTTTAAAAATGTTAAAATTTAATCATTATCTATTGTTTTTCGTTTTTTATATATAAAAATTATTTCTTTTATTTTATTTTTATTTTAAGTCTTAAAAATATATATTTAATTAAATAATAATATTTTTTTATTTTTTTATATCAAAGAAATGGATTGTCTTAAAGCACCTAGAGGTCTTTTTCTGATATTCTTAAGTAAATAAATATCTTATTTTTATAAATTATATATTAATTTATTTTAATTATTTTTAGAGAAATGTTTTAATAATATTTATTTGTTTTTTTTATATTAAGAAATGGGATGTCTTAAAGCACCTAGAAGTCCTTTTCTGATATTTCTAAATAAATAAATATCTTATTTATATATATAAATTAATAGATTTTCTTATATTAATAAATTTGAAATAACAGAATTATAAATTAAATATATTTTTGAATTTTTAAATTTCTAATAATAGAGACAATTTATAATTAATAAGTATCAATTTTGGGCGTTGTGGGGGCGCTAATCCTTCCTCAGACGTAATCGACCATGAATCCCTTTTTATTATTAAAAAACGAATTTTTGGTTAAAACGCAGACCAATTTATCTTTTAATTAATGTATTTTTTTTAAAAAAAAAACTCTTTTAAAAGATAATTTTTAGGTATTCGACCTACCTGACCCAAAAGATCGATGGCGACTCCCAAAACATATTAAAAACCATTTATTCACATTATTTTCCCCGCCAAGTAAAATTTTGTGCCCTGGCGAAAACCGGTTACGACAACGTCGTTTTTGTGAGGAAGCCACATCATCACCGTCACGGTGCAGAGATGCCATGTCATTGTGTTGTTAATGGATTGACGCCGAATTGACATAATTGCAATTAAACATAAACGTCAGTGTTAAAATTGACAAAATTAAAACGTCAGTGACATAAACGAGTCCGAACTTAAAGGTGAGTGGTTTTTGAAGTAGTTTACCCTTATATTAATTTATATACCGAAGCTTAGTGCATCCACCCCTAGTCTTAACGATTATACAATAATATTTGTTCATAATTTTTGTAATAATTGACAATTTATATATTTTATCGACACAACTACTCAAACTCAAAACATCTAATAATAACAATACTCAATTTAACTACTAAATTCATTTGATGTATTCTGATTTACAAAATCTTGTAAACATAAATCATGAGATTGATTTATTAAAGCCAATAAAACATGTAGGGTTTAGTTGGATGGCTTGGTTCTCTAATCATACTAGAATGATATCTTATAGATAAATATGTGTATATGTATAAAAAAATCTAAATTCACGGGTTTCAGTTATATATGATTTATTATGATTGAATTTTTTTCTCTTTCTCAAAACAATATCAGTGTACATTATTTTCTAATAGTTTGGTGATTATAAGATAATATATTTGTTTAGAAATTTTTTAATCAATTTACAATATATTTATATATATATCTGACAAATATAACTGATCAAATCTAAAATTCTAAAAAAAATAACATTTCTCTCTATCACTTAGGGTACATGATGAGTTCAGTATATACTATTTTTAAAATACATGTTTAGATTACAATCGATTATTAAAAAAAATACTCACACCAATATAATGTCTTATATTTGTAGAACTTACTGGGATAAAGGAAACACATTTACACAGTAAATATCTTACATGGCCCAACCCACCAAAACTGATTATTTAGCTTCTTATGCAAATCAACAATAAGTTGATTTCAACCTCCTATTTGGGCTTTTATTTGTTCCAAATTACTTTTTGGTCTTAATCCAACATAACCTTTATGTTGAGATAGTCCCCCAGAGGACAAAATATTTGTTTAAAGGACAGGTAAGGGTTTTTTAGGGTTTGAAAGAAAAAAAAAATCAAAATTTAATAGCAACGCAAGTGTTTTGTTACTATATTAATCATCAGTTGGATTTTTTTTGGTTGATCCTAATGTTTCAAATTTCACTTTGAAAATTATCCAAAAAAAAATTTCACTTTGAAGTTGTTTTGATCTCTTGCCAATAATTATGTTGTTAATAAATTTGATGTCACATAATTAAAATTATTTGAGTTTATTTCTTAACTTTTTAATAATAATATATTATAGTGATTTATTGACAATATAAAAAATATATGTCATCATTTTATCTATGATTTAGATTTAGTTATGTTATTATAAAGTATTCGGCTCAGTTGAATGTTATTTGACCCATGAATTAACTCGAAACGTTTTCTTTAACTTAGTTTCTTCTCTCAATATTTTTGTGTGTTATTATTCTCTTTCTTTCTTTCTTTGTTTTTTTTTTGTTTAGTTGGCGGCGACACTAATATTAATATTGGTTATCAACCGCCGGTGATTATTAATTTTCTTTTTCTTTTTCATATTATGTCTTTGTTTTTTCTTGAGTTTTTCCACTTTTAAATAAGAATCCCTGTCCTTGTACGTTTTTCTCTGCTCTTGTGGCATGCTTTTTCTCTATTTTTGAGGTATGTTCCTTATGGTTTTCGGTAAGTTTTTCGCATATTTTTGCGGTTGTGTTGGTGCTTCCACAAAGATCCTCACGACATTTGTTTTCTGATTAGTTTGTCAGTGGTCACATATTGTCAGATTCCCTCTTTTGTAAATGTCGTTTGCCGATATAATCAAAATTGTGTTGCGAAGCAGTTTGCCAAATTGTTTGGTTCGCTCACCACTCCTTTATCACATTGTAAAGTGTCTCATTCGACAGAGACAATGAGATTTATGAAGGTTACTAGATTATTTTGATGTTTGAAAGGTTTCAAACTCTTCGTATATTTGGATTAACTACAACAAATTTATCAATTTATGACAAAATTTATATACGACATTATGAATAATGTCACAAAATATTCTATAAACGTGACGCTTCTTTGTTTTCGTCATATTTAGTGATTAATGATATATCTTTTACGAAAATTTTAAAATAAGTCATTGATTTTCGTCATTATATTTTTGAAGCCAAAATTTACCTCCAAAAAATTCTGGTGGGAAACCTTTATATGACGTTTAGACAAATTAATAACGTTCTAAAATCTTCTCCAACGAAATAGAAGTATTAGTGACGATTTATTATTATGACGATTTGATTTAAAATAGTGACATTACAAATTTGTCACCAATATATTTTATTTGTGACAATTTAATTCGACTTATTTTATAATAAATAAAACGTGACGTTTTATTCATGTCACAAAAATTAAGTTTAACATACTAATTCAATTATTTTTCATTCATTGTTATATATCTTGTTTTTATATGACGATTTAAAAAGGAGATAATATGATTGTGTGTAATCCCCTAGACCCGGCCTATGCGTTTCGACTAAGTCTAGTGGATCACATTATGATTTTTAAAGACATTTTCTGAAACCGTTATTCAATCAATGTAAAATCACATTATAAATGTCATGAAATAAATTATACCATCAAAACCCAACTTGTAAATATAATACCAATAAGTAATAAATTAATTTAAAACAGGTCTTCAAAATCAAATTCACAATAAACCAAACAGTAATAGCAAAAGTGTCATCATCCTAAAATACGATACTTTAAAATAAGGTCCATGTCACCAAAATAAAGTCAACTAGCAAGATAAAACATTACAATCAGATATACTTCAAGAGATATGTTGATCCTCCAAGTGCTCAATCCGGGGTATCTAACCAACAGTATCTGAAAGGGGAAAAACATTTTCGAAAGGTGAGCTAGGCTCAGTGTGTCCCAATATTACCTTAAAATCACAATAGGTACATTAAACAAATCATAGTCCAGTAAATCTCATAAATTCATAAAAGAGTTTAACTTTTGCAAATCATAGTTTAAACTCTTTTCTTGTACACCATTAGTAATTTCCAAAACTATTTTCCATATAGCTTACTCTAAGCACACAGCAAAAATAAAGCCAACCTAAGGATAAGCTTTATAGCTTGTATCCTTAGCTTACCCTAAGCACACAGCAAGGGAAGCCAACTAATGTATCTTGGGGCCCCAAGAGTCACATTAGGCCCATTCTGTTTATTAGCTTGATCAGAGCTATACTATTATAATTCAATCCAAAAGTTCAATTGCACCGTGACACAATTTCCATAAATCATCACATTAAATTGGTGCATCAATAAAACAGTAACCAAAGAACTCAGTGTACCTCATATTAAAACTAATAAAACAGTTCAGTAATAATTAGGGAACACACCTCGATAATAGGTTTAAATAGTAGATCTACTGATTGCTGGTTTCACCACGCTCTGCTACAGTTTTCGAACATATTTTATAATAACACTATATTACTTATGGGTAACATAAATAAATTTCTAAAATCATAAAATTTACGGGTCTTACGAGTGAATACTGGCACACGTGGTTTAATTGATCTAGAAGAGCTAGGTCGAGCTGTCGAATGATCCGGAGAATCTCTTGTACCTTCAAACAATAATAATTTATCAGCCCCAAATCTTACTTAATTGTTCAAAGCTAAAATTCTTAAGTATATAAGCATTTTCAGGGTTTGACTATCAATTTGGAGGATTTCGGGTTTGAATTTAGCCAAACGGATTGCGGAATCGGAATCAGGACGTCGAAAAACATAAAGTATGACTTTTCGAAAATTTAAATTCTTGGTCAAAGTCAAGGTAAACCACTTTGACCATCGATTTGGAGGTCTTCGGGTTCGAATTTGGCAAAACAGAAAGCGGAAACGGATTTGGCATGTCGAAAACTATCAGAATAGGTATACCCGGAAAAGATTTACGATCGTTTAAGGGTCGGTCAAAGCCATTTAAGGTTCTGGTCAAAGAAAGTCAACGGTTAACGGTCAACGGTCGGGTCGGGTCAACGTTCGGGTCGGGTCGGGTCGGTCGGGTCGGGTCAGACCGGTTCAGACCGGTCAAACCGGTTAAAACCGGTTCAAAACTGGTCAAACCGGTTTTCCAGCTGCTCACTCTCCCTGCGGCGGCGCGTGTGGCGCGTGAAGCCTCCTCCGGGGGTCTAAATATTACGGAAAAATTTCTAAAAATTATTTTGAGCGATTTCGAGATACTTACAAAGATCGGTTCAAATTTTTGAATGGTGGAGAGCTCGAATTTCAACTCGGTCGAATCTTTGACTGCTCCACCTCCTCACGCGACGCCGTCGACGATGAACAAGGTTGACACCGGCGGACTTGCAACGACACAAGGAACACGATGGTGCAGGAGGTGTCGTAAACGGAGCAACGATCGGCGGTGAATTTAAGATTTTCCCAGCGATAGAGCTAACAAAAACGTCGAGACTTTGACTGTAAATTCCTGACGTTTGGCAGCGTTTCGCTTCAATTAAATTAAAGGGATTGTTCCTGACTCGATAACGAACACGATGGTGATTTCAAAACGACGATCGGAATTCAGACGGCGTCGGGATCTAAGTCGAAAATCGGCGTAGGGGAAAGGGAATTTGGGAGTGTGGTTTTCTGTTTTTGAAACAGAAACCACACGTATATAACATATAACCCCAAACTTACCTAACTTTTTTAGGTAAATTCAGGGTTTAGTCCTTGAATTTTCTTTAACTCCAAAACAAGCTCCGAGTTTTAAAATCTTTCAATTTAGTCCCCACAATTTTCGCCAATTTTCACAATTAACCTCCAATTTCAATTAAATACTATTTTGTAAATATCCGGGTTGTTACAATTCTCCCCCTCTACAAGAAATTTCATCCTTGAAATTTACCTTATAAGAATAGTTGAGGAAATTGAGCCTCCATTGACTCCAATGTCTCCCAAGTAGCTTCTGAGGGGCCTCGGTTACTCCATTGAACTTTGACCATTGGAATATGCCTATTCCGAAGAACTCGCTCATCTCTTTCTAAGATCTGGATGGGCTCCTCCTCATATGACAAATCAGGTCTCAGCTCTACCTCATCAACTTGAATGATGTGATATGGATCTGGACGGTATCGTCCTAACATAGACACATGAAAAACATCATGAATACGACTAAGATGGGAAGGCAACTCAAGCTGATAAGCAACAGGTCCAACTTTCTTTAGAATACGATACGGCCCAATAAATCGCGGACTCAGTTTACCTTTACGTCCAAATCTCAATACTTTCTTCCATGGAGATACCTTGAGAAAAACCTGATCTTGAACGTTAAACTGTATATCCTTCCTCCTTTGATCTGCATAAGATTTCTGCCTATCAAATGCCTCTTTCAAACTGTCACGGATCAATCTGACTGTGTCCTCCGTCTCACGCACTAACTCAGGTCCCAACGTCTTCCTATCACGCAACTCAGTTCAACAGATCGGAGTGCGACATTTACGCCCATAGAGTGCTTCGTAAGGTGCCATACGAATGCTGGTCTGATAACTGTTATTGTAAGCAAATTCAGCCAAAGGCAAAAATTCTCCCAGCTACCATGAAAATCCATTACACAACCCCGTAACATATCCTCCAGAATCTGAATCACTCTCTCAGATTGACCATCAGTTTGTGGATGAAAGGATGTGCTATAATCCAATCTTGTTCCCAAAGCCGTATGTAGCGCCTTCCAAAATCTCGAAGTAAATCTCGGATCTCGATCAGAAATAATAAACACTGGAACACCATGTAATCGGACAATCTCTGAAATATACAACCTCGCCAACTTGTCCAAAGTATAATTTACCCGCACAGGAATGAAGTGAGCTGACTTTGTAAGCCTGTCAATAATCACCCAAACTGAATCCTTTTTCGAAGGAGTCATAGGTAAACCAGCAACAAAATCCATAGTAATACGCTCCCATTTCCATTCAGGAATCTTGATAGGTTGTAACAAACCTGATGGATGTTGATGTTCCGCCTTAACTTGCTGACAAGTCAAACACCTCGCCACAAAATCCGAGATGTCCTTCTTCATTCCAACCCAATGATACCTCTCCCTCAAATTCCAGTACATCTTATCTCCACCGGGGTGCATAGCATATGGACTACTGTGAGCCTCATTAAGAATAATCTGCCTCAACTCAGCATCATCAGGCACACAATATCGACCCTTAAAGCATAAAACTTCATCCTGATCAAGGGCGTAATCTGAGCTTGTCCCCTGCTCTACTTGCTCAAAGATGGATAGCAAGGAGCCATCAAGGGGCTGCTTAGCTTTGATTTCATCAACCAAGGTCGGCTTAACTTTTAATTCTGCTAACAGAGTGCCATCGTCATATAAATTTATCCTGGCCATTAAAGATCTCAACTCTGTTACCGCCTTTCGACTCAAAGCATCCGCTACAATGTTAGCTTTACCCGGGTGATAATCAATCACGCAATCATAATCCTTTAAAAGCTCTAGCCAGCGTCGCTGTCTCAAATTAAGCTCCTTCTGGGTCAGAAGATACTTTAAGCTCTTATGATCCATGAAAATATAACACTTCTCCCCATACAGATAGTGTCTCCAAATTTTCAAGGCAAAAATCACTGCTGCCAACTCCAAATCGTGAGTTGGATAATTACACTCATGAGGTCGCAGCTGACGGGATGCATAAGCCACCACTTTACCTTCCTGCATTAGAACACAACCAAGTCCTGAATGTGAAGCATCACTATACATTGTAAAATCCTTCACAGACTCTGGTTGAATCAACACTGGTGCCTGAGTCAATACCGCCTTTAATTTCTCAAAGCTCTCCTACTGTGCCTCACCCCAGTCAAACGGCACATTCTTCCTTAACAACTTTGTCAAAGGAGAAGCAATGATTGAGAAGCCCTCAACAAAACGTCGATAATAACTAGCCAAGCCCAAGAAACTGTGAATCTCAGAGATATTCTTGGGTCGTTTGCAATTCACAATAGCCTCGATCTTGCTTGGATCGACCTGAATACCTCGCGCAGAAATAATATGCCCCAGAAACGACACTTCTTGAAGCCAAAACTCACACTTGCTTAGTTTGGCATATAGATGATGCTCTCTCAAAGTCTGCAGAACGATCTTCAAATGCTCGTCATGCTCTGCCTCAATACGAGAATAGATCAGAATATCATCAATAAAGACCACCACAAATTGATCCAAATATGGTCGGAACACCCGATTCATCAAATCCATGAAAGTTGCAGGAGCATTCGTCAAACCAAAAGGCATCACTAAGAATTCATAATGACCATATCTAGTGCGAAATGTCGTCTTTGCAACATCAGATCCTTTAACTTTCAATTGATAATACCCCGAACGAAGATCAATCTTAGAGAATACAATAGCTCCTTGCAACTGATCAAATAAGTCATCAATCCTGGGTAGTGGATATTTATTCTTGACCGTCATCTGGTTCAACTTCCGATAGTCAATACATAATCTTAGCGACCCATCCTTCTTTTTCACGAACAGAACTGGAGCTCCCCATGGTGAAATACTATGCCGAATAAATCCTCTATCGAATAATTCTTTCAATTGGACCTTCAACTCCTTAAGTTCTTTTGGAGCCATGCGATAAGGTGCCATAGAAATAGGTGCAGATCCCGGATAAGTCTCTATCTCGAACTCTACCTCTCTATCAGGAGGTAAACCAGGTAACTCCTCTGGAAAGACATCAGGAAACTCACTAACTATACGGATCTCTTCGATCATGGACAATGAACCTTTAGTGTTAAAAATACAAGCAATGAAAGTCTCATATCCCTTCCGGATCATACGATCAATTTCCATCGCTGAAACTATATTGGAGAGATAGCCACGTCGTTCACCAATTAACACAACAGTCCGACCATCTGAAGTCTTTAGAGTAGCCCGCTTGTATTCGCAATCCAAATTTACCTTGTGTTTATTCAACCAATCCATCCCAAGAATTAGATCGAACTCCTCTAAAGGAAGCTCCATAAGATCAGCGAGAAAAATTTCTCCCTGAACCTCGAGAGGACAACGCCGAAATACTTTATTCACTAATATCGCTTGTCCTACTGAACTCGTAACTGTAAAAGTATTTTCAGTGTTCTCGATCGGAATCTGAAGGTTTCGAGATACCAAGCTCGATACATAGGAGTGAGTGGAGCCATTGTCCAGTAATGCAAAGTATGGGATAAAATAAATAGTAAATGTACCTGCAATGACCTCAGGCTCATCTCTGTCATCCCGACGTCTAGTGGCATAAACCAAAGCTGGCTGTCTAGCCTCAGAAACTGTTGGCCCTCTACTTTGCTGAGGTCGGGCTCTACTGTCTATCCTGGATGCTGATCCTCGAGTCTTTCCTTGACTACGATCTCTAATTGGGGTCTGTACTGTAGTCTGAGAATGCACAGGAGTCTGGGTAGCGGTTTGCTCAAACGAAGTTAGCTGAGGACAATCCCTCCAAAAATGACCACTAGATCCACACTGATAGCAAAGACCCATCTTCTTACGACACTCTCCTGTGTGTTGTTTACCACAAAACTCACAGAGGAACCCATGATAATACGACGAGGAACCGCCTCGACTGCCAACTAAAGGTGAGGATGATGCAGGCCTAAAACGTGTATTGCTTCTCTGAGGGGCCAAAGTACGAGTCCTCTTCCCGGACTGTGCTGATAACTCAATAAGGCCTGAAAATTTCTTAGATCGTTCCTGATCAACACGCTCTCTACCAGAAGCTAAAACCTCTACCTCTTCAGCATCTTTGGCTCTGCCCACCAGCACATCAAAAATCTCATCCTGATGGGTTACAACTTGCCTACGCAGCTCATATCTGAGTCCAAGGGCAAATTTACGACATCGATCTCTCTCAGTAGGTACCATACTGAATCCACACTTCAGCAACTTCAAGAACTCGATCTCATACTCAGAAACAGTCATGTCTCCCTGAACCAGGTCTTGAAACTGCTGACGTCTCTGAGCTAAGTAGCGCTCTCCTAGAAAACGACTCCGAAAGCGATCCTTAAAGAAATTCCAGGTCCAACGATCGGTAGGAACACTACTGGTCACTGACTCCCACCAAGTGTAGGCATTGCCATCTAACATCGCCACAGCACCCTGATATCTCTTAGTTGAGTCTAAACCCAACTGATCCATGCGACTCTCTGTGTCATGGAGCCAATCCTCAGCTTCAGTAGGAGCTCCACCAATCTGTCCCCCAAAAGTTCTAACTCCATTGGCAATCAAAGTCTGCGAAATAGGAACCTCTGATACAACACCAGTAGCTCTGACTGCTCCCTGTATCAACTGTAGAAATTGTCTACCAAAATTCTCATCCAAAGCAACTCCGATAGACTCTGACTCAATATCAGTCGCTCCTATGATAGGTGTAGTCATGCCAATACCAGCGGCAGAAGGTAGATTCGTTGGGGTCGTAGGAGCAGGATCACCTATCGGAGGTGGGGGATCTACACGTATCTCATCGATCGGGTCTACAAATCTAGCCACTCGACCTCGTCCACGGCTAGTTCGATGACTACGTCTAGCACTCATTTTTTGTGGATCTCGAGTTTACTACAGGAGATAAAACTTAGGGTTAAATAAGCACTTGGAGTCTCGAACACAATTAAAATCTTAATAACTTTGTGACATGGCCTTTGTAACTTGTTTTGTAAAATATTTCAAAACCGTATTTTCAATGTGGACTCATACACAGTCCGAGGGTTAAAAACCAAAAGCTCTGATACCAATAAATGTAACCCCCTAGACCCGACCTATGCGTTTCGACTA
This sequence comes from Hibiscus syriacus, assembly GCF_006381635.1. Taxonomy (NCBI): domain Eukaryota; kingdom Viridiplantae; phylum Streptophyta; class Magnoliopsida; order Malvales; family Malvaceae; genus Hibiscus; species Hibiscus syriacus. The sequence goes on along the minus strand of NW_024062800.1, from coordinate 5,254,071 downwards.
AGTCTAGTGGATCACATTATGATTTTTAAAGACATTTTCTGAAACCGTTATTCAATCAATGTAAAATCACATTATAAATGTCATGAAATAAATTATACCATCAAAACCCAACTTGTAAATATAATACCAATAAGTAATAAATTAATTTAAAACAGGTCTTCAAAATCAAAATCACAATAAACCGAACAGTAATAGCAAAAGTGTCATCATCCTAAAATACGATACTTTAAAATAAGGTCCATGTCACCAAAATAAAGTCAACTAGCAAGATAAAACATTACAATCAGATATACTTCAAGAGATATGTTGATCCTCCAAGTGCTCAATCCAAGGTATCTAACCAACAGTATCTGAAAGGGGAAAAAACAATTTCGAAAGGTGAGCTAGGCTCAGTGTGTCCCAATATTACCTTAAAATCACAATAGGTACATTAAACAAATCATAGTCCAGTAAATCTCATAAATTCATAAAAGAGTTTAACTTTTGCAAATCATAGTTTAAACTATTTTCTTGTACACCATCAGTAATTTCCAAAACTATTTTCCATATAGCTTACTCTAAGCACACAGCAAAAAGAAAGCCAACCTAAGGATAAGCTTTATAGCTTGTATCCTTAAGCTCATAAGTCCAAGTCCATATAGCTTACCCTAAGCACATAGCAAGGGAAGCCAACCTAATGTATCTTGGGGCCCCAAGAGTCACATTAGGCCCATTCTATTTATTAGCTTGATCAGAGCTATACTATTGTAATTCAATCCAAAAGTTCAATTGCACCGTGACACAATTTCCATAAATCATCCATTAAATTGGTGCATCAATAAAACAGTAACCAAAGAACTCAGTGTACCTCATATTAAAACCAATAAAACAGTTCAGTAATAATTAGGGAACATACCTCGATAATAGGTTTAAATAGTAGATCTACTGATTGTTGGTTTCACCACGCTCTGCTACAGTTTTTGAACCTATTTTATAATAACACTATATTACTTATGGGTAACATAAATAAATTTCTAAAATCATAAAATTTACGGGTCATACGGGTGAATACTGGCACTTGTGATTTAACTGATCTAGAAGAGCTAGGTCGAGTTGTCGAACGATCCGGAGAATCTCTTGTACCTTCAAACAATAATAATTTATCAGCCCCAAATATTACTTAATTGTTCAAAGCTAAAATTCTCAAGTATATAAGCATTTTCAGGGTTTGACTATCAATTTGGAGGATTTCGGGTTTGAATTTGGATAAACGGATTGCGGAATCGGAATCAGGATGTCGAAAAACATAAATTATGACTTTTCGAAAATTTAAATTCTTAGTCAAAGTCAAGGTCAACCACTTTGAACGTCGATTTGGAGGTCTTCGGGTTCGAATTTAGCGAAACGGACAGCGGAAACGGATTCGGCACGTCGAAAACTATCAGAATAGGTATACCCGGAAAAGATTTACGATCGTTTAAGGGTCAGTCAAAGCCATTTAAGGTTCTGGTCAAAGAAAGTCAACGGTTAACGGTCGAGTCGGGTCGGGTCAACCTTCGGGTCGGGTCGGGTCGGTCGGGTCGGGTCAGACCGGTTCAGACCGGTCAAACCAGTTTTCCAGCTGCTCACTCTCCCTACGGCGGCGCGTGTGGCGCGTGAAGCCTCCTCCGGGGGTCTAAAAATTACGGAAAAATTTCTAAAAATTATTTTGAGCGATTTCGAGATACTTACAAAGATCGTTTCAAATTTTTGAACGGTGGAGAGCTCGAATTTCAACTCAGTCGAGTCTTTGACTGCTCCACCTCCTCACGCTCCGCCGTCGACAGTGAAAAAGGTTGACACCGGCGGACTCGCAACGACACAAGGAACATGATGGTGCAGAAGGTGTCGTAAACAGAGCAACAATCGGCGGTGAATTTAAGATTTTCCCGGCGATAGAGCTAACAAAAACGTCGAGACTTTGACTGTAAATTCCCGACGTTTGGCAGCGTTTCGCTTCAATTAAATTAAAGGGATTGTTCTTGACTCGATAACGAACACGATGGTGATTTCAAAACGACGATCGGAATTCGGACGACGTCGAGATCTAAGTCGGAAACCGGCGTAGGGGGAAGGGAATTTGACGATAAAAAATATAACCCCAAACTTACCTAACTTTTTTAGGTAAATTCAGGGCGTAGTCCCTGAATTTTCTTTAAATCCAAAACAAGCTTCGAGTTTTAAAATCTTTCAATTTAGTCCCCATAATTTTCGCCAATTTTTACAATTAACCTCCAATTTCAATTAAATACTATTTTGTAAATATTCGGATTGTTACATTGTGGCATTCAATGTGGAGCACCAATAATTATCATAAAAAAGTTGTCAAAATTCTTTTAGTTTCATATTAGATTTGTCACTAATTAAAAATTTTATTAGTGAGAAAATTTAAAATATTTTTAGATTTTAGATTCCAATCTCAATCGCTATATTAGTTTTCTAAAAGTTGTGTGCTCTATAAGTATTTTATATGTGTATATATATTTTTGAATATATATATATATATATATATATATTCAAAAAGTCCTAGCCATATGAAGTAAAATTAATTCAATCATTAAATTATTATTAAAGTATAAAATTATTCCTTTGAAAATTTTGAAATTTATTCAAAAATAAAAAATATTAGTAAAATTTTAAAAAATTGTTTTTAACTATAAATATTACACAATTATTTTTAAAAATCATAAAATAATACAAAATTATTCTAAAATATTAAATAATTATTTAAAATATTTAGAAAAAAATATAAAATGTTAAAAATATTAAATTTTAAAGATTCGTTTGCAACACAACGCGGTCTTTTATTATATGTAACTCTCACATCCTTATTTTAGGGTCAAAAGTTTGAGTATTAATTATGTTAAATTATAGGATAATTTTACATTTGAAGGGCTTGATTGTTGTAAATTTGATGTTCGTGGACTCAATTGTATAGGAAATATACTAGTTAAAGACTAAATTTAATGATTTTGAAATATAGTGTCCAAATTAGGACGATAAGGATTGTTTTAAATGCGTGATAATATTAAGGTTCCATTTTGTGAACCCTAGAAACATCTAGAGTCACACCCTAAAATATAGCCATTTCATTATGTATATTATATTTTCATAGCATTTGTTTCATTTCCGTTCTCTCCCTCGTTTTACTCCGGCGAAACTTCATTTGCCTTGCTCCGACGTCTTCATAATTGATATCCTCTTCAAAGCTTGAAGTTCTCCATCGCTGTCGCCAACCACGATTTCACCGTTGTATTTTTTGTTGTCGTTGACACCTCCTATAGCCCTAACTTGTCCTAGCATCCAGTGATTCACTTCGGTTGCAGTGCCCTTGTAGCCGTGTGGTTCAACAAACAGCAGCGAGTCATCACCTCACTTGACCACCTCTACTAAATTCGACGCTTGCTTTAATTTGTAACCCAAGTTCCCATAAATCGTGATTCCTAATCTGCACACCAAAATTGTTGCGTGCCTTCTGAAACGTGTAACTGTGAGGTAAAGAATTATTATTATTATTATTATTATTTATGAAAAATATATACGTTATACATGTATCTGTTCGATGACATTGGTAAGTTTGATGTTCTGTTTCATGGGTTTTGCTTAATCTGGATTTGGTTTTTTTAACAATCTTGAGCAGTGAATATGATTTACATTCATTATTAGAGTTTTTGAGATAGTTTGTTGTCTGAGTATGTTGAATTAGCTTATGGGTGTTTCGTTGTAAGTTCGAAATTCTTATACAACATTGATTTCTTTATAAATGAGAGGGGGAATCATTGATCAAATAGATTTTTTATGATCAAATTATAAGCAGCTTGTTGTAAAGTATACTTTTAGTCTTTTGTGTACAAATCAGACTTATCTTTTATATCTTTTTTCAAAGCCGGACAATTTGATTTTCTCTCTATTCCATAGAGTTGTGCAATTGGACAATGTGTTGATGACTAGTTATAATAAATGTGCCAAAAAAATTGCATTCTTCAGTGATAACCTTATGGTTTGATTACCAGAATTGAAGGACCAAATGATGTAGGATGAATTTGAATTATGTACCATTGAGGAATGCATTTGATTTGAAAGGTTAAAACTCACCTGCAGTTGAGCTGTTGAAAGAGGTTAGAATGACCACAATTTCATGTATTTGTCTTGCTAATTCAGACTATAATTACTGTCAGTTTGAGCTAATTAATCTTCAGTGTTCAGTTGGAATCTATCAGATATCCTACATCCATTTGAATCAGAACAGTAAAGCCCTTTTATTATGGAAACCTGCTTACAACATAGATTAGCAATTTAGATCCACCATCTCCATCGCATTGGGTCTAGTATTTCCTTTTTTGTGTGTGCATTGGTAAGTGGGTGTTATCAAACAGAGTTGTTTTATTTACTTGGATTACAGACAGAATGAAAGGGGAAATGCTAATTGGCATTCGATTAATATGTTTATATATCATTACTTTTTATAATAAGTGGTATATGGGTGAGAATAAGAAAAGCATTAGAAGTTTGACTGTTGGAAGATAGCAATAATGATATTTTAATAGTATTTGATGTAGATGTTAATTTTGGAGCTATACCAATTTTTAGTATTATTTTGAAGGGATTAAGAATTTGATTGAGAATTACTAATTCGAGGATCATTTCTGTAGGATATGGTCGAGTTAGGCTAGGAAAGTCTTAAACCCTCGGCTTGAAGGTAAGTTGATTGAACCAGATCATTTATGTTGTGGTTTTTAAAATATTATTATTGCACTTCAAAAGTTGTATTCTGGATTTTACTGATTTATTCTAGAAAATGAATTTGGTTTTAAAATATATGATATCCTTTGGTTGTAACGTCTAGTTCGGATTTTAGGTGTTATAGTAACCCTCTGATGGAATCGAGCCAGGGTACCATCTCCGTTTCACCCAACACGTATGTCCCATACTTGCTCCTCATTAATTCCAAAATCTGATAGTTTTTCTCCGGTAATGCCTCTTGTCATTTTTGATAACTTAAAACGCACATATTTCGTTGTCTAGTATTATAAATAAATACAATAAAATTTGAGGTTTTTCTCCTTTTAATACTTTGGCTAGGCAGTGAATGAAGAGAAGGCAAGATTGGGAACACAGATAGATTCAAGGCTGCTAAGGTGTGGGAGAAGATGTAACTCATGCAAGAGCTCTGAAGCCATTCATAAGCAAACTTGGATAATTTATATTTTAATTGGTAAAAAATATAGGGTATTATTGTAATTTGAAATTCATGTAATTTATAAAAATTATAGGTATTATTTTAATTTATGAGAAGTTTTTCCTTTGATTTTAATTTATAAATAGTTTTGGTATTTATTGTAATATTAAAAAATTGACTTTTTTGTAATTTATATAAAAATTTAAAAATTTTATTGTAATTTTATAATTTTTATTTCTATAATATTTATTTTAAAAAATTTACATAAAAAATTGTGATGATATTGTTTTGTCATTTATACAGTAAATTTTAATATTATTAGTGACGATATAAATAATTAATGATAAAATTTTATTTTATTTAGTGACACAAGTAAATGTCACTGAATTTAAATGATAAGGTAACGTTATACATAAATATCACTATATGTTTAACAATGTGTGACGATAAAAAGATACAACATCACACTAGACATTTAATGGCACACCTAGGGTGACGATTGTCGTGACATTGAATTTTATGTCACAAAATACAAATAATGACGTTAACGTAAGTATCAATGACAATATTTTCAACGTAAAAAATAAATAAATTTATTGTAGTGATTTAATATTTTTATTTTATGAATGAGTTTTTGGTAAGTATTGTCTCCAATTATTTATTTGAATGCATTGTAATTTTACATTCTTCATTTTTATTAATGAAATTCAGTTGTCAATTATTAAAAAAAAAGTTATTTGACCCAATAACACTGACCAAGCCAAACAAAATAAAACGAAAAAGTTTATATAATAGTAAACTTAAAAATTTTACCATATATCAAATATAAACTCTTAAAACAATTCTCCAACGAGTGGGCAAATTATATGTAGATTCAAAAGTCAACTAAAAGAAAGTATACATTGGCGGTTTGGTTAGTGCCCCTGGTTGATGGGAACTCAAAATTCAGTACACATGTGGGTAGTTGCTAGTCATTTCTCATGTATGGGGCCTAACTAATGAATATTTTGTGGTTGTCCATCCAATCATCCAACCATAATATTTTTTATATAATGTTAAAAAATATTTTTAATATTTTATTAAATAGTCACTTTAATTTTTTTTTGAGTATTTTGGTCCTAAACTTTTCATTTTGAGATAAAAATTCCCTTTTATGAATGAAAATAATTAATCAAAAAATGGTTAATGCTCTAAAATAATATTTTTCCTTAAAATAAAACATTACGAGGCCAAAATACTCCAAAGAGAAAAAGAATATGATTAATCAGTGGCGGAATTTGACATTTTCTTACATATTTATATATATTAATTAAAATATTTTAGAACTTTTTTCAATAAAAATTATATATACAAATTGTCGGAACGATACTTAACCCTTAATACGATTATGTGGCAAGACCTCTCTCAACTTAAAATTTTAAAGTTTAAAGTGCGAATTTTAATTTTGTGAAAAAATAAATTGATTTAGAGTCATCATCGACCTTTGAATTAGGTAAGTCAAATACATAAAAAAACGCATTTAAAAAGAATTTTAGGAAAAATCATTTTAAAAGAAAAAAGGGTCTCTGATTAACTAAAAACTCATTTTGAAAAAGATTCGTGAGTCGATTACGCGTGAGAAAGAGTGAGCACCCCACAACGCCTAAAATTAGTACATAATCGATTATTCTGTTGTCTTTGCAATGGAAAAATATTATGAATTTGACATTAATTTAATTAAAGATCCTTTCTTCACAAATAAACATTTTATTAATCCAAAAATTCTTAAAAATAAAAAGATGATATTCCATCATTTCCAATTAAAGAGAAAGAACCTCTCAACTTGAATTGAAACGACTATTTCTTACCAACTGAAACAGTGAATTTTTTTTTCTCTTAAAAAATTACATATTCAAGAACAATCATTCTATTAGGTCAAGGGTTCTAAGAAGAAAGGGATGATATTCCACCATTTCTAATAGAAGATGATGAACCTCTCAATCGTGAATTGAGACGAATATTTCTCTCGCCAACTAAAACAAAAGAAATATCACTTTTCTTTTAAAGAATTCCATAAGGCAACCATTTAATAAAATGAAAATTGTGAAAATTAACTAATTGACTCTAATTACCAATCCATTTGGAAAAGATAAAGAATGTTAAATTATTTATAAATATTGAGTTGAAGCCTTTAATTTGCATTAAACAATTTTTTCTCGCAAAGTTTAAATAGGAAAATATTTCCATTTCTTTCCTTTATCTTGATTAACTTTAATCACGTTTACTTTGTTGGTAATGCTCAATTCCACATAGTGTTGGAAACACTATTGGGAATGGTATTTAAGGCTTGACATTCCACTTCCTTGTTGAGTGATAGAGAACAAGGGGGGCTCTCACGCACCGCCGCCGCCGTCCGTCTGTCTCGTCTCGTCTCGGCTCGGCACGGCTCGGCTCGGCTTGGCTCGTGGTCGTGGTCGTGGTCGAGGTCGAGGTCGTGGTTGTGGTCGTGGTCGTGGTCGTGGTAATACGTGTCTTCGACACGTCCGCGCGGATACTATCTTTTTAGAGAAAATTCTTGAGGAATTTCTCTTTGAAAGAAACAAATGGAAAATGTGAAAGATATCAACTGATATTTATAGGCTGCTGAGGACTGTTTGAATTTCAAATAATAACAGCTGAATTATTTGTTATCAGAAATTAAACAGTTTATTCCTAAATTAAATCAGAAACGTTAAGATATACCTGGACTGATTTACAGCTTTGTACAGAGGAGACAAGCTATTAATAACAGGAGTTACAGGAGTTATTTGATTTAATTCCAGGGGTTACATGATATAATTTCGGGAGTTATAACAGCTGAATAATGATACAATGAACCTGGACTATTTCTGAGTCAGGTTCATCTAGACGTTTCAACTGTTACAAATAAGAGTTTTAATCCTGAAATTTTATAGACGATTTTAACCCTATTTCTAGCCTATAAATAGAGAGCTATATTCAGCTTCTCAATTCATTCAAAAACATTCACAATTCACTTACAAAGTGTTTTCTAAAGTTCTCTCTGTGAGTTCTCTCTGAGTGCTTTCCGATCAGAAGTACAATACCACCAGCAGTCCACTCCGGTTTCGGGTGTACAGAATTCGGAGCGACCGTGTTAACCTCGGGGGACGGTCCGCCTACTGCAGCGATTACACACATCGGGGCGAATTCGTTTCTAAGGCAGTGGTTCTTACCACGACACGGCTTAAGAATTTGTTCTTCTTAATTACTGCTTATATTTCCAGTCAGTGCTAACGGTGTAGTTTTGCAGTTCATATACCCAATAATTTAGAAACGAATTCCATAAACTGCAATCATGTCGACACCTTTGAGCAAACTCATTCCCGATCTTTCCAAGCTCGATGCACTTGATGGAAAGAACTATAGAAGGTGGTCCCAAAGAATTCTGATATTCTTCGAGCAACTTGATCTTGACTACGTGTTGCTCAAGCCACCACCTACCATGCCGTCAACCCCAGCTGCCGGTAATGATGCGGATGAGGTCCTCAATGATGATGCCTTAGCAACTGCCGCCGCCGCTCTTGCTACCTACGAGAAATACGAGAAGGACAACATGACGGTGCGAGGACATCTGCTCAGCCACATGTCAAATAAACTATTTGATATGTTCCTTAGAGAAAGGAGTGCCAAGTCAATATGGGACACTCTCGACAAGAAGTATGGTGCGGATGATGCGGGGATCAAGAAGTACGTTGTCGGCGAATGGCTCAAATTCTAGATGACAAACGACAAGCCAATAATGGATCAAGTCCATGACTATGAGAACTTAGTCGCTGACATCATCGTTGAAGGGATGAAAATGTGTGAGGTGCTGCAAGCCAATGTACTCATTGAAAAGCTGCCCAAGTCCTGGTCCGACTACCACAACTCTCTTAAGCATAAGAAGAGAAACATTTTGCTTGAAGAACTTGTGGGCCATATGAAGATTGAAGAAGCCAACCGTTTAAAAGATAAGCTTACTAATTCTATGAGTAATTTATCTTTTAGAGCTAACTTGGTTGAGTCTAAATTTAAGAAGATCATGAAACGTGGGAATCAAGACAAGAAGACGAAACCACAGAAGGCTACCAACTTCAATAAGTCAGGAAAGGCCAAACCGGAAGGAAAGACGTTCAAGTGTTATGTCTGCAATTTACCCAGCCACAAAGCTTACCAATGCCAACACCGCTCAGACTGCCAGAATGACAACAAGCCATAGATGCACGTTGTAGAAGAAGATGATGAGATCATTGCTGCGGTGGTCTCAGAAGTTAATCTGGTGGAGAACAGTTCAGAATGGGTAGTTGACACTGGCACTTCGAAGCATTTCTGTGCAAGGAAGGAGTTTTTCACTGAGTTCGAGGATGGGAACACTGGTGAACGTGTGTACATGGGGAACTCTAGCAGCTCTAAAGTGCTAGGCAAAGGCAAGGTTTTACTCAAGCTGACTTCTGGTAAAACTCTGGCTTTAAATAATGTTATGTATGTACCTGCCTTGCGTAGAAATCTGATAAGTGGTGGGCTTCTGAATAAGGCAGGCATTAAGTTAGTTTTTGAGGCAGATAAACTTGTACTTTCCCGAAATGGTGATTATATGGGGAAAGGGTTTTTAAGAAATGGTTTATTTGTCATAGAAACTCAATTTAATGAAAATAAAGCTACCACTTCTGCTTATATTGTTGAATCCATTGATATGTGGCATGCTAGATTAGGACACGTGAATATTCATGCTTTAAAGAAATTAATGAATATGAATAGTCTGCCTAAACTAGACACAACTAGCTTTAACAAATGTGAGATTTGTGTAGAAGCTAAGCATACTAGACCTCACTTTAAGACTGTTTCTAATAGAAAGAATGAACTATTAGAACTCATTTATACTGATCTAGTAGATTTTAGAAACACTGAAAGTAAAGGAGGAAAACACTACTACATAACTTTTGTAGATGATTATTCAAGATATACAAAAGTTTATCTCCTAAGAACTAAAGATGAAGCTGAAAACTTCTTTCTTATTTATAAGGCAGAAGTTGAAAATCAGTTAGAAAGGAGAATCAAACGGGTTAGATCTGATAGAGGTGGTGAATATGGATCTAATTTCTTAAAAGATATTTGTGAAAAGAATGGCATAATTCATGAAACATCAACCCCCTATTTTCAACAGAATGGTATAGCCGAAAGGAAAAATAGAACTTTAAAAGAGATGATGAATTCTTTACTAATAAGTTCCGGGTTATCTGATAACATGTGGGGGGGAGGCCATTCTATCGGCAACTCATATCTTGAACCGAGTTCCTCATAAGAAATTAGATTCTACTCCATATGAATTGTGGAAAGGATACGCTCCTAATTTACAATACCTGAAAGTGTGGGGGTGTCTGGCTAAAGTGGGCTTGCCATACTTTAAGAAGTCCACCATCGGACCTAAAACCGTTGATGCAGTGTTTATAGGGTATGTTACGAATAGTGTTGCATACAGATTCATGCTTTTACAAGATTATTCTATTTGTGAGTCAAGAGATGTTGTTTTCTTTGAAAATACTTTTCCTTTAAAGGAACCGAGAATAAATATTGAAACACAAATAGAATATATTCCATCAACTTCTTCTAGTAATCCTGCTAGGTCTTCTGAACAAATTGATTTTGAGCCTAGAAGAAGTAAAAGGCAAAGAGTTGAAACCTCTTTTGGACCAGACTTTATTACTTCCTTTATTTGTAAGATAAATGATTTAGACTTCATTTCAGATCCTATAGCTCAAATTTTTCTATTAGATGAGGATCCTAAAACTTTTGAAGAAGCTATAAGATCTATCGATGCTAGTTTTTGGAAAAGCGCTGTTAATGATGAACTAGAATCGATAATGTCTAATCCTACTTGGGAATTAGTTGACTTGCCTAAGGGATTCAAACCAATCTCCAACAAATGGGTCTTCCGGAAGAAACTAAGGCCAGATGGTTCGATTCAGCGGTACAAGGCAATGTTAGTCGTCAAAGGGTTCACTCAAAGGTTTGGTTTAGACTACTTTGATACATACTCTCCCGTTACAAAAATCTCAACGATTCGTGCATTATTTGCACTAGCCTCTATTCATAAGTTGCAGGAACATCAAATGGATGTTAAGACTGCTTTCTTGAATGGGGATCTAGATGAGAAGATTTACATGGAGCAGCCACTAGGTTTTGAGGCACCTGGTATGGAATGCAAAGTCTGTAGACTCAAAAAGTCACTCTATGGACTTAAGCAGGCTCCTAAATAGTGGTGTGAGAAATTTCATAAAACTATTCTTAGTTTTGGTTTTGTTGTGAATGGTTCGGATGCTTGTGTGTATTCGAAGATGTTTGAAACTGAATGTGTTATCATAAGCCTTTATGTTGATGACATGTTGATTTTCAGTTCTAACATTAAGTCCATTAACAAAGTTAAAAATTTCTTGTCTACTAAGTTTGAGATGACAGATTTGGGAGAAGTAGATGTAATCTTAGGAGTCAAAGTTACCAAAACTGAGAAGGGATTTTCTTTATGTCAAGCACATTATATAGAGAAAGTGCTAAAGAAATTTGACAGTTTTGATGTCGTCCCTGTTCGAACTCCTTATGACCCTAGCATACATCTAGTTAAGAATAAAGGAAGTAGTGTTTCCCAAACTGAATATGCTAAATTAATCGGAAGCTTAATGTTCTTAATGAACTATACTCGGCCTGATATTGCTTATGCTGTGAGTAGACTAAGTAGATATACTCATAATCCGAGTGGTGAGCACTGGATTGCACTTAAACGCTTACTGAAGTATCTTAAGGGTATTGTGGATTGGAAACTTGAGTTTGTTGGCTTTCCTGCGGTACTAGAAGGATATTGTGATGCCAACTGGGTTTCTGATAATGATGAGGTAAGCTCTACGAGCGGGTATGTTTTTACTTTGGGTGGAGCAGCAATCTCATGGAAATCATCAAAGCAGACTTGTATTGCTCGTTCTACCATGGAGTCAGAGTTTATAGCTCTTGACCTAGCTGGGCAAGAAGCCGAGTGGCTCAGAAACTTGTTAGCAGATATTCCGTTGTGGGGAAGACCGACTCCTCCAGTTTCATTGTTGTGTGATTCACAAGCTGCGATATGTGTGGCTAAGAACCAAGCTTACAATGGTAAGAAAAGACATATTCGCATAAGACATGAATCAGTTAGACACTTGATAAAGAATGGAGTGCTCTCTTTAGAGTATGTGAAGTCGGAAAGGAACCTAGCAGATCCACTTACCAAAGGGTTAAGTCGGAAGCTGGTCCTAGATTCGTCGAGAGGGATGGGTCTAAAGCCCATTGGTTGAGAAATTCATGGTGGATACCCAACTTAGTTATCTAAGTTCCATGTGGTCAAACGAAACCATGGAAAGACTCATAGTGCACATTCCTACTGCCTATCCCTATGATGAATAATGTGCATGCCCAGGATGAGCTTAATTGCTCTTAATAAATTCATAGCCCAGGCTTTGGGTGGTCTTAGTGAGAAAGACTTGATGAATTTACCGATTTTGGCTGAATATCTATTCTTAATAAGTTCATAACCCAGAGTGAGTCGGTAGGAAATGATTAACTTACCGACAGAAAGGTTGAGTTTGTTAAACTCTTAATAAATTCAAATCCAAGTATTTGGATGGTTCTAGTGAGAAGGACTTATTGAATTTACCGATAAATGAGGTTGAATATTTATTCTTAATGACTTCTTAGCCCAGAGTTTGGGTGGTTCATTTATAATGAACTTGAAAAAAGTCACCATACCCTTTGTGAGGTTGAGCTATTATAAAAGCTCTTAATTATTTTATATCCCTTTTTAAAGGGTGGTTTATGTGGAGATAAACTTGATGAAATAACCTATGTAAGTGAGAAGGGTTAGCCGCCTTCTATGAAAAATGTTGGGCCATTTTTCTAGCACACTTACTAGAATCCTGAGGTAAGATGGCCAAATATATACTTTTGTATATATATATCTTACACATCGAGGACTCAGGTGGATTAAGGGGTTAGTTGTGTGTTATGAGTTTACCCTGATCTTAGAAAGTTCCAGACTAGTTTCACTTATCTAAGAGAAGGATTGCTCATCATCACTATGTACTAGTTCCAGATATGTTCACTAGTGCTTAAGCAACTAATCTCGCTATTGCTCTTCTGGAAAGCTTGTTTTCGAGTTTCAGAAGATTTCTTTCGTATTAGTGGGGGAATGTTGGTAATTCTCAATCCCACATAGTGTTGGAAACACTATTGGGAATGGTATTTAAGGCTTGACATTCCACTTCCTTGTTGAGTGATAGAGAACAACGGGGGCTCTCGTGCACCGCCGCCGCCGTCCGTTCGTCTCGTCTCGTCTCGGCTCGGCTCAGTACGGCTCGGCTCGACTCGGCTCGTGGTCGTGGTCGAGGTCGAGGTCGAGGTCGTGGTCGTGGTCGTGGTCATGGTAATACGTGTCTTCGACACGTCCGCGCGGATACTATCTTTTTAGAGAAAATTCTTGAGGAATTTCTCTTTGAAAGAAACAAATGGAAAATGTGAAAGATATCAACTGATATTTATAGGCTGCTGAGGACTGTTTGAATTTCAAATAATAACAGCTGAATTATTTGTTATCAGAAATTAAACAGTTTATTCCTAAATTAAATCAGAAACGTTAAGATGTACCTGGACTGATTTACAGCTTAGCTGTTAATATCATGAGTTACAGGAGTTATTTGATTTAATTCCAGGGGTTACATGATATAATTTCGGGAGTTATAACAGCTGAATAATGATACAATGAACCTGGACTATTTCTGAGTCAGGTTCATCTAGACGTTTCAGCTGTTACAAATAAGAGTTTTAATCCTGAAATTTATAGACGATTTTAACCCTATTTCTAGCCTATAAATAGAGAGCTATATTCAGCTTCTCAATTCATTCAAAAACATTCACAATTCACTTACAAAGTGTTTTCTAAAGTTCTCTCTGTGAGTTCTCTCTGAGTGCTTTCCGATCAGAAGTACAATACCACCAGCAGTCCACTCCGGTTTCGGGTGTACAAAATTCGGAGCGACCGTGTTAACCTCGGGAGACGGTCCGCCTACTGCAGCGATTACACATATCGGGGCGAATTCGTTTCTAAGGCAGTGGTTCTTACCACGACACGGTTTAAGAATTTGTTCTTCTTAATTACTGTTTATATTTCCAGTCAGTGCTAACGGTGTAGTTTTGCAGTTCATATACCCAATATACTTTTTATTATGGTTTCACTTAGGGTATTAACTTATTTTAAAACTTTATTTTAAGATCATCATTCTCTCAATATTTTAAATAATAAAATACTAACTTTACATTAATTATGTGGTCGATTAAAGTAATGAGGATGAGGATCATATGTGTTAATTAGAAATTATCTTGCCTAAACAAACATGTTTGCCCGTTTAGCACATTCGAAAAAATAATAAATAATTAGGATATAAAAGTATTAATACAAAGATTGAATTAGATTTAATATGTATACTAATTCAACCAAATATATTTAATTTAGTAAAAGTATTAAGTTCGTAATATACACATAATATTTAAACCAAAACCAGAGAACATACACCAACATGCCTGGCAACATGAGCTATGGTGGACTTAAATGTAATAAACACATATATGACAGTCTAGAACATAAAAAAAAAACTTAAACATGCTTAGTAAATAACAGACTAAGTAATAAAAATCACAACTTTAAAGGCAGAATAGTAAGGAAGGCGAATATCAAGGCACTAAATGAAAATACCATACAATACAAGCATTGGAACTACAATAGAATAATAAATATTGTTAAGGACCAAAGTAAACATTATTAAAAATAGAATGCTAAATGTAAAATAAACAGAAAAAGAAACAGAGAAAGGACTAAAATGAAAATATACGACAATTTTGATCGTGAGTTATAAGCCTTGTTTAGGCTTTTTCTAAATTCTAGTCCAATTTGTTTCATTACCGCCGCACCTCTCTAAAGCTATCCCATCTCTATCTTTCTCCTTAGAGAGGAGATGAATCCAAAAGGAAGACCCCCGTCTGACCGCCGTAAATCGACGCCGACGAGGGGGAAAGTGACTCCCTAACACCTTTGAACCCTTGAACCCCAAAACGAAACCAACAACCTAAAAACGAGCTCGAACCCCCCTTAAAACTAAACCTTCATTCTAGATCTAAGAGTTTCATGAGGTTACCTTAGGGCTTTGAAGGTCTCGATGCTCCTCGACGGTGGTGATTTTAATAGAAGAAAAAAAAGGTTTTCCCCCTTTTTTCTTTCTATGTTCTGTTTGGCGCTCAGTTTTCAGTCCATAAGATGTTATTTTTCTATTTTTGCTAAAATTTTTTGAATGGTTGTTCTCATCTCGTCTTTTTTGGTTCTCTATTATTCCTTTTTTTTAGTTGCACTCATTTTTTTAGTTTCTGCTGCTAACCACCTCTCATAAATCACTATTTTCTTTGCTTTATACCAACATGCACGAGGAGAGCCCCTGCCAAAGGTCTCTGCTGTATAGTAAAGGCCAACCGTTGCCAAAACCAATCCCCTTGTGCCGAGATACACGAGTACTAGAGGGGAGACCAGTGATCCTGGTGCCGAGATACACGAGCGGTTGCATGAGAAAGCCTCACGAGAGTGGGATTATGTGACTACTGGGATCACCAACACATGGACGAAACACAATTTGCTGGTGTGATTGCTGGAGAAGGTTCTACAACCACGAGGGAGAGTTGTATCGATGTGCGTGTTCTTGTCTGCCAACTGGAAACAATTTCGACCGTTGGATTAGTTGAGTCAGATAATGGTGGAGGATCAACTGTGCATATGATCTCTAGGGTTTCTCCAAAACTCTAGCACATAGGTTGCTTTACTCTTGGACTTCTTATATTGGCTCACTTGAATTGGATTTGAACCTTTGTAATAGGCTACTAATAATTTTAGGACCACTCGAGTTGTGCTTGCTATAGAGTCTGATTTGGGTTTGAAGATAGCTTAATGTGTAATTGGGGTCTGGTTGTAGTTTCTGTAATAAATAAATAAAATAAATAAACATTTAGTATTTATTTTCAAGCACTTGAATATTAATTTTATGATTAAAATCCTTTAGTAACCTAAGCTAATACGTATCAATTGTATAACATATATATTTATAGAATATAATTAATACCAACATTTATATATAATAACTAATCTCACTAATTAATAAAATAAAAAAGGAATTAAAATAGCTAATAAAATAAAATCAAAATAGAAATTCAAATAGAATCTCGAACGAAATTGAGTGTATACAACTATATATCTTTGTTCATTTGTGTGTAAACAAGAATTGGGCAAAGAACATAAGACGATAAATTTCGTCCAACTCTATCATATGATTTGAATTTTGATGTTGTTTTATGTGAAACTAGAAATGATCTTTTTATCTCAAGAGAAAACTTACATTTCTAGGGAAATAATCTTAAGTGAAACAAAATTGTTTCAAGAGAAATGATCCCTAAAAAAATTTCAAGCAAAAATGTCTTGAGCGAGACAATTTAATTTCAAGAGAAACAATTTCAAGAGAGATGCATGATTTGCTCATTCGATTAAGGACGCAAATTCTCAAAATTGATTTACTCCAATGTTCTCCAGGATAGTTAGATCTTCAAAAAAAATGTCATTTTCTTCATAGCAATCGAAATTTATTAGTGTACACAAAGGTTTAAATCATCGCTCCCAAAGGACTTAGTGATTGCCCGGAGGACTTAACATCACGCTCGAAAGACTTACTGATGACCCGAAGGATTTAACATCATGCTCGAAAGACTTACTGATGACCCGAAGGATTTAACATCATGCTCGAAAGACTATTGATGGCCTGAAGGTCTTAAAAATTGAGAAATCTTTGGAAACCAATTTCTCATTTTTCAAAAATTCATTTAAACCATCATAATGATTGAGAGACATGCCCCATTTAAGAGATGTGACTCTTTTGTAGATTGGGATTCCTCAATTCTTGAGATTATACCATTTTGATTTTAATATCTTTGATCTTTAAATTTGGCTTTCTCTTCTTGAGATCCTCGTCATAAATCTTTAGTTTTCTTGAAAAACATGTAAAAATGTTCATCTTAAATGTGTAAAATTTTGCCTATATGCAAATAATGCTTAAATGAATGCAATAATGTGATTCATGCATATCCTTATTCCTTGGGGAACATCCTCATGAGAGGAAGGAAATATCTTTTTGAACGTGTAATATTCTAGAAATGTCCTCACGAGAGGTGAAAAGGTCTTTAAGAAAGACGAAATTAGTATTTTTCAAAGAAAATATCCTAAATAGACAAAGTTGGTTTCCAAAGAAACAATCTTAAAAAAGATAGGATTGAGGTTTCTAGCGAAACGATCTTAAGCAAGATAAGATCGAGTTTTCCAGGAGACAAGTCATAAGAAAATCAAGAATGAGATTCCACTCACTTTGGGTTCACAGATGAAACAAGTCATAAAACAAGATTTTATTGAATATCAAACAAATAAATTACTCATTTAATCCTTAAAAAATTATAACTCTTTGAAAAGTTTCAAGACTAATGTCAATTTTGAGGTATCGATTAATTTTTGAAAAGTATGGTGTCTTAGGTTGGCTTTTTTTTTTGGTAAAGCTCTAACACTTTTGATTTTCTGATGTTCGTTGATTTGACGTGGTAGTCATTATGCTTACCTTGTCACACCTCAGTTTAATTTTAAAAGTTTATTAAATAAATTATTTGATTTTAAGGACTAGAGTGTAAGTTTATGAAACTTTTTGGGTTGGTTTCAAAAAATATGAGAAGTTTAGGGATTTAACCATTAATTATCCCATTTTTCTAGTCTTTTGAAAAAATGGAAATAGAGGGATGGACAGGTTTAAACCCGAGACCTAGGATATGGTCAGCCATCCCCTACCATCTACATTAGGTCACTGTTTGAATAAGTTTTAATAAATATATATTTTATATTTTAGTTTGGGATATAACCCAAAACTAAAGCAGTGACCCCCAATGTGTGTTCATAAACCAAGCACCCAACCCCCGGTGAAATTCTAAACCACAAACCAAGCCCGTTCGTCGCCCTTCTCGATTCCCTTCCTTAGGTCAACGGTGAGTATCACCGCTACCTCTAATCGAAGCACTACGATCGTTCGACCAAAACCCCTAAGTTCGATCATCAAAAGTCATCGCCATTCGCATTGGAAAGCTCGCCAAAGTTTCATCGAGAACCCCCTCTACCCTTCATTTTTTCTCGATTTCTGACCCCGAGCACCGAACTCCCCAACTCTGTGCAACCAAAACCCGACCAAATTTGTCGCCCATTGTCATCATTTTCACTAATCCCTGACATTAGTAAGCTCGATTTTAATTTTTGGTTAATTTTCACGGTTTTGGTTGATTGTTGGGTTTAATTTTGGTTGGAAATGATGTGTTGATGCACTGGGGTAATTGGCCGATCGACCCGCCCCTTATCGCCGTCTCACGCGCCGCCGAGTATGCGTGGGGCTCTTCCCCAGCCAAGAAAACCTTCTAGAATCGGTTCGGGTTGACCAAATCAGCCTGACCCGGTCTGAATCGGGTTTGCTCGAACTGAACCGGTCTGACCTTTGACTTTGACAAAAAAGTCAAAATTTTCGAAGTCATATTTTATGTTTTTCGACATCCTGAGTCCGAATCCGAAGTATGTTTCCCCGAATTCAAACCCGTTAAGCTAATTTTAGTATTTTACCTTCTGATTCGATCCGTTTTCCATAATTAAGCCCCATTTATGATTTAATTTCTATTTATATACATCCGAGATATTATTGGACGTTGGATTCAAGTTCGAGAGTGATCAAATGGAGTTTAAATTTTCGATCGGTGGAGCACAGAAATCGGGGTAATACACTACTATCTTATGCATACTTAATGGAACATGTTGGTATTGGTAAATGCATGATTGAATATATATATATATATATATATAGTTACTTGTGTGTAGTTAAAATTTCTAAACTCGATCCGAATGTGAAATAAAATAAATTAAACTAAATAAGGCTTATACTACATGCATAGACATAAGAAAACTGATAAGAAATGATTTCAAGTTCAATGATTATCCAGAAAAAAATAACCTCAGAATCTCGAAATTCTATTTTTCCTTGTTAAAAGCTTTAATACCGAAATTATCTAGTTATGAAATTATGAAATTACCCCTATAAGGTAAAAATGGTATGGACTGAACCTCAGAATGAAAATACCCTGAGAATTTGTATTTAATTTCGATAAATTTCTATTTTATCTGTTAAATTCATGATCTGCTCGGATAATCACTGATAATCGGATCCTAACATTCGACAAGGTACAAGACCTATAATTATTAATTTAGTAGTAAGCAACTAAAGACTAAAACATCAAAACTAATAACCATGTTTGAATTATTCTGAAAAATTGAATTAAATAGAAAGATTGGACGAAAGGAAAGGACTAGAATACCCTTGAACTGTAAAATGACCAAAATGCCACTAGAGGATAAATGACCTAAGATACCCCCAAGTCATGGAATGACTGAATACATGTTCGTCTCCTCGAGATTTATTTGATGATAATTCTAAAAGTGCTCAGCTCAGCCCAACTCAACTCTATGGCTCAATTAGTATTAAGAAGTGAATATTCGTGAGTACTCTACCCACAAACTTGGTAAGTACCGTATTATTGGGATCTAATCAGTTCGACTAGATTTTGAAGCTGGATAAGACACTTGAAATCTGAAATATTGTTAATAACGACTTGCCTTTATTTAACTGAATTACCAAAATTTCTCAGGAATTTAAATAACTATAATTCCCTTATGTGTATATGATTTACAGAATCACCACGGGAATATCCGAATCTTAAATAATTCTGATGTAGCAGTTTCTGACACATCCTTGGGTTATATCCGAATATTATATGATACTAATGTATTATTTTCCTAATAATTGATTAGTTTGTTAATAGTCCAACTTTTTAAAAAGGGGTCTCATCACTCAAGTTTGATCAGTTGCAGAAGTTTCGTGTTTACATCACTGGATAATTACAAAGTACCTTCGAAAAATAATTGGATCCTCTAGTGTGTTCCCTATATGTTATATGATTGTTTTATATGTTTTGATATGTGTTTTACCGAGATTTTTGAGTTATTGAAGTTTTAAGTTTGTCAGTCTAATTCATGATCTCTGGATATCATTTCTACTGAATTGATATGTCTGAACTCTAATTTATCTACTACCGTAATATACTATCTAAAAACTAATTTCTTCGGGGTACTATGGGATCTGGTATGAAGGCTCTGTAGGTTTAGCTTTGATCAAGCTGGTAATTCATTATATAGGTTCTGCTCTGATCAAGTTGATAATTCCTTATACAGGTTCAACACCGATCAATTGGTAATTCCTTATATAGGTTCAGTACCGATCAATTGGTAATTCCTTATGGATCTAAGGTGACCCTTGGGTGGGCTCCTAGGCCTATGGTAAGACCTTATGGACCCTAAGGTACTCCCTTAGGGTGGCACCTCTGCTATGTGCTTTGGGTAAGTCATTATGGACCTGAGGGCTCACCCTTCAGGTGGGCACCTACGATTTGGCTAGGGTAAGACCTTATGGACCCAAGGTGCTCCCTTAGATTGGCACCTATGCCCAATAGGCCTAGGGTAAGTCTTTATGGATGCAGTTCTAGGGAACTGCATATTGGTGTTCGGTTGGAGGGTTTTACTATGGTCTTAGAAATATGTTTTAAATTGTTACTGTTTTAAAAAGATATGTACCTTTTCACTAGTTTTGGTTGGAACACACTAGACATCCTATTCCGATCTCTTGAACCTGGTTCTCTGAACTTTTCCTATGAACTGTAAGCTTTTTGTCTTTTACTCAAAGAAATATCAGTGGAACCTCAGCTCATCTCGAAAACCTGTAGATGTCTTAATCAATA
Organism: Hibiscus syriacus; assembly: GCF_006381635.1. NCBI lineage: Eukaryota > Viridiplantae > Streptophyta > Magnoliopsida > Malvales > Malvaceae > Hibiscus > Hibiscus syriacus. Next base: position 5,232,887 of record NW_024062800.1, on the reverse strand, counting down.
AGGAAAAATTTATACTTTTCCATTTATCTGCATGTCCTTTAGCATCACTTGGTAGTTCTGTATTACCGAGCTTCCCAAAGCTCACTCTTTTACTCACCATTTCAGGTTAAAATATTTGATCCAGCGCATCTATTGACATCTGTAGTGGGAGTTCCTTTGGCTTGCTTTGAAGAGTACGATACAAGTGTAATTAGGGGGCATTTATGTCACATTTGAGTTTTATATTGAATATGAAATTTGTATGATTTTAATTTGGTTTGTAATATATGAATGATATTCTGAACTTGTATGTTAATTATAAATTATTTTATGATTTTACGCGTTTTAATAGAAATTTTAATATTTCCTGGATTTTTATTATGGGTCGCTCTGGTGGCCCTAATGTGACACCTTGGATCGGATCGGATCGGGTCACCCACATCGGTCTGAGGGTGTTACATATCTTCTAGAAATTCCCATTGATTTCAAGCTCCCGTGAGCACATTTGAAATGCGTGACCCTTTATTAAGAGATTTAAAATATTATCTTTTATGCCACAGTTGCACCATTCTCATATTTGAGTTGCCTTTTCAGGTTTTCAACTTAAATTCTTCTTTAGTTTTAAGACACCTTTTGCAGATTTTCATCTTGAACCCACTTTTTTGTTATTTTTTCCTCATTTCACCCTATTATGCATTAAAGATTTTAGAAAACTTTTTGCAAATAAAAGGGTTAAACTTGTGGGGCAAAGTGAAATCTTTGTATGGTTAGAAAGGAATTTTAAGGTATGTAACGTAGGCCAAGGCTCACGGTTATGAAAAATGGGATAAATAGGCCCAAATAAGTGTTTAAGGGTGAACAAACCAAATATCGATTCATTTTAATGCCTTCATTCTTTATTCGTTCGATTTGAATTTGCTTTTACATGTTTTTTCTTTTTCTTTTTGTTTTTTGGATTACTATAGACTGCCCATTTTTGGGTTTTCACCTTAGATTTCACCTATTTTTTTCTATAACTTTGGGATTCATGACTTGTTCACTAAATCTAGATCTTTGAACTAGTTGTACTTAATCAACTGTGTGTTTTAAAGCTCGATAAGTCATTTTATTTTAAGAGACTCCTTGTATGTACTTCTTGTCCTTTTTATTAACAAACTTGGAACTCTACTTTGATTTGAACACATTATTGTTCTCTTTATTTGAAGAATTCGACACTTCCTTTTTGAGTGTGAATTATTTCTTGCATTTGGAACATTTTTTGTTGTTCTTGATTAGATTTGAATCTTTGAGCACAATGTGTTTGGTCAATCTTGTGGCACCTTATTAGTTTTCACTTTATTTTATAAGGACTTGCCCTTCTAATAGAATTAGATTTGATGGCCTTCACTCATGCGAGTAGGTTTTCCTTCGTCTTGCTCCCTAGTGCAGAGGATGATCATTGGTTAGGGTTGAATTAGAAGAAAAATAATTCAAGTTCAAATGGGGAAAACAATGGATATTTTTGTCCTTTTGAGAAGGGATAATGAAAGAAAGTCGTTCATCATTTTATACACGAAAGTTCTTACAAAAAATATATCACTAGGGGATGATTATTCAGGATTAACATTTTATTTGCAGAAAAATAAGTAATTAATGCATGATAGTATTATTACAAATATTATATTTTTCTTTTTCTTTCTTTTTCTCCTCTAGTTTATAACACGCCCCAATTATTCAAGCTTATCTTTATAAACTTAATTCAAGATACCCTAATTTAATTCCCATACAAAAAAATTCAAACGTAATTGAACATCTTATACTCATTGCCTTTGGGTTTTATGGTGTGAGGAATGTTGGTTTTATGTCTAAAAGAAGAGGGTGTGTTTTTATTGCCTTAAAAAGAGGTAAAATCAAGATTTGGTCTTTTATTTGGTATTGAGCATGAATGATGATAGGTAAGGAATCGAGTGACTATATTTTGGCTTCGAACAAGATAGGAATGGTCTAATAATGTCACATGTCAAAGTTCTATAACCTTGATCCTCAAGAGAGCCTTTAATTTTCTTGATATTCAAAGAACTAAAAAACTAAAACTTATTCATTGCTCATAATCTTAGAAGGTAGCATTTTACTTAATGAGTTCAAACATTAAACTATTTATAAATATTTGAGAAAATAATAAAAATATAAAATAAAACAAGTTTAAGTAAAACATAATGTCTTTCCATGTAATTTCAACAAATCTCTATGATGGATGAATAATAATCTCTTTCGGATTTGCCCCATCAATCGTCGAATATAAAAGAACTTGAATCAATCAAATTCTGGACCTTAAGATTTAAAAACCCACAATTCTTAGCAGTATGCCTCGAGCTTCCTACGTGATAGCTACAAGCGGTGTTAACATTGTAACTTTTAGGATATGACGGTTCTTTGGGCTTGGACTGAACTAGAGTAACAAGATCATTTTTGAAAAGTCTTAGAAGTAATTCCTCTTATGTCATCAGAATTGGATCAACATACATCTTTTTTAAAAAGTCTGATAAATAGTTGAATGAGATCTCACCATATTGATTTCAACATTTTTCTCAACATTGATGCTTTTAATGTTCTCTATCTTGCCATTTTGGATATCCATTTTGTCTCTCCATAAATAATTAGATTAACAAATCTCTTGGAAGCATTACCTATTAGATATCATATGAAATGAGCTTTAAATGTATTAAGAAAGTGCATTGTTATATGCTCTTCAGCTATGGGAGGGTGAACTTGGACTGCTATATCTCTCCACCTCTGAACATATTGTCTGAAACCTTCATTGGACTTTTTTCCATACCTTGCAACACAAATCGAGTAGGTATTGTATACTTCACATGTTTGCAATGCTCTAGGAAAAACTTGACTAATTCTTTCCATGCTTTGATGTGAGTTCGACTTAGCTGATTATACCATTTGGAAGCGGATCCAATCAAGCTATCTTGAAAGTAGTGAATAAACATTTGATCATTGTCAATATATCCATGCATCCTCCGAAAAAACACCGTGAGATGATCGAGAGGACAATTGGTTCCACTATAATTCTCAAAATCAGACATCTTGAACTTAGGTGGGAGCACTAGGTTAGGGATTAAACTTAGCTCCTTCGCATCTATCCTAGTAAAATCATCATCTCTTTTCAACATTTGAACCATTCCTTACATCTTTTTCAAGCGTTCTTGTTCGAAACTTTTAACTTCAGTCATTCTATTAAAGTGAGAGGCATTCTTGGCATGATCTAACCTCATAAGGGCATGAGTATAGGCACTCACTTGATGAATATGTACTTTTAGGAAAGTTGAAGTAGCCACTAATAATCATACAAGATTCTTAGTTGTCGGATTGACAACGAGGTAAGCTTCTTTTTCTCCAATTAATTAAGTCATTTTTTATATCATCTTATTTTGGGACATCGAGAACATTTCCATCATTTCTTTTTTAGCCATAACTAACTGATCATGTAAATCCTTCTGATCTTGCTCAATCTTAGTTAACTTTGCATCCATGGTTTTCATCATTCTTGAAGCATGATAAAAATTAATTTCACTTACTTCTAAGATCTCTGTCATAGAACCATCCACAAATTAATCTTATTTTTAATGATTGAATGTATGTAAAAAAAATGTTTGAATAAATGTAATGTGAATGCTAATGCAAAATGCGGGATGAAAATGCAAAAGGTGCTAATTCTAAAAGTGACCAATATAGAATAACTTTTATTAGACAACAAGGTTTCATTATTCCATGTAGTCAAAACAAATTTGCGACTTTTCATTCCCTTGAGTCGTATTATTCCTGGGACATGATGTTGCATTTAGAGTTATCGTTGTACTTTATCACATTTAATGGCATTCGATGTCCTTTTCTGGAATCATCTTTTGTTGAATCGTAAGATCTTTACCTCTATGTAATTTCCAAAGGGGAAATAGTCTTTATGTCTTCATGAAGAGTCTTCTTGCCCTTGATCTAAATAATTTCTATCTCTTGGGAAAGTATCTTGGCCTTTGCACCATCAAAGAATGTCTTTAATCGGCTTCAAATTTCTTTATTCATCGGTTGTCTTTCTTCGTGGATCATTATATCATCTCTAGATCACTTGATCTGGACTACATGGCTAATAATTCCTTGTCTCATTATGAACATCCTTCTATTTAGTCAGTTATATGTGAATTAACACTTTTGGATAACATTAATATGAAAATTCAAGAAAAGAAAAATATAATAAATATACATGAAACAAAAATGGGTTAGTACCTATAAGATAATAAAAAAGTAGTAAGAACTATAATTATCAAATAAAACCTACCATCACATACTGACTACCCATACATGTTGAATAGATCCTTCCCGAACATGATCTCTACCCCATACTTTGTTCAACAAGTAAAACCTAACTGCATATTTTTTCTAGTTTTCATGCTTTGTGTAGAAAAGTAAAACCTAACCACACTATTTTATAGTTTTCATGCTTTATTTTATGAAATTAAAATCTATCTATGAAATTATAAGAGCAGGGGTTAAAGTCATTTCCCATTTTGTATATATATTTAGGTTTCAACTCATCTAAAAAGGTTCAGAATGACTCTATCTAGGGAGAGTTCTCACAGTTTATTACATGTAGGATTTTATCTCTAGAGGAAAAGTTACTCGAATTGTCCTTGTCGATGCCCTCTTGGGCGAGCTAGACCCTCAAACCTCACCCATTATAGGCTAAAATAGACCAATTTCAATTTGAGAGGATACATTCCCTTATGCCTATATGAAAAAACAGCAAACAAAGGCATAAGGTATATGCAGCTAGAAAGTTACTCGCTAAGCCAATACGAGGAAACATATCCTAAGAATGCGACACTTTCATCCCCACTTAAAAGAAAAAAAAGCTTGGGTAAATAGCTTATGGAATACAAATACACATGAAGTGTGTGAGGGGGAAACTTAATAACTCTTGGAAAACAAAGATAACAAGCAATTAGAACCATTTTAAAATTTTTTACAAATATGAAACCAATGAACTCAAACATCAGGATAACCATTTACAAATAAAGTGAACTACAAATGCAAACAAACTTTATTTAAACAAACAAATGATCAATAATTGAATTAAGTCAAATTTGTAATTTTCATTGCAAAGACAATGACTAATCAACTAATGGCTTGACACTTTAAATTTCCCTAGAGGAATAGTCAATCTATCAAAACAGTTCATAAGCCTTAATGCGATTATGGGGTAGGACTTGTCTCGACTTAAAATTTTAAAGTTTAAAGTGTGAATTTTAATTTTGAGAAAAAACAAATTGGTTTAGAGTCACCATCGATCTTTGGGTTAAGCAGGTTGAATACCTAAAACTGTCATTAAAAATAATTTTAGGAAAAATCATTCTAAAAGCCAAAAGATGTCTACGTTTAACCAAAAACTCATTTTAAAAAGGGTTCAAGAGTCAATTACGTGTGGGGAAGGAGGAGCACCCCTATAGCATTTAAAATTGGTACCTAATCTTTTTGTTTGTTGTCTTTGCAATAAAAAAATATTACAAATCTGACATTAATTTAATTAAAGATCCTTTCGTCACAAAGAAACATTTTATTAATCCAAAACTTCTTAAAAACAAAAATATGATATTACATCATTTCCAATTGAAGAGAAATAACCTCTCAATTTGAATTGAAATGATTATTTCTCTAACCAATTGAAACGATGAGATTTAATTTTTTTCTCTTGAAGAATTACATATTTAAGAACAATCATTCTATTAAGTCAAGGGTTCTAAGAAGAAAGGGATGATATTCCACCATTTCTAATCAAAGGGAAAGAGCTCCTCGATTGTGAATTGAGACGATTAAATCTCTTGCCAACTGAAACGAAGGAAATACCACTTTTCTTCAAAAGAATTCTAAAAATAATCATTTAATAGGACAAATGAGAAAATTAACCAATTGACTCTGACTATCAATCCATTTGAAAAAGATAAAGAATGCTCAATTATTTAAAAATATAGACTTTGAGATAAAATATCTAGTTATTTTAAGATCATCATTCTCTTAATATTTTAAAATAATAAAATACTATTTTTAAATTTAGTTATGTGGCCGATTAAAGTAACGAGGATGAGGATCATACGTACTAATTACAAAATGTCATGCCTAAACAAACATGTTTGTCCGTTTAGCACATTCGAAAAAATCAATAAATAATTAGGATAAAAAAGTATTAATACCAAGATTGAACAGTTTTAACATGAGTACTAGTTCAACCAAATATATTTAATTTAGTAAATGTATGAAGTACATAATATGCACATAATATTCAAACTAAAACCAGAGAACATACACCAACATGCCTGGTAGTACGCGCATATATCACATGAGCTATGGTGGTGTACCTAAATGTAATAAACACACATACGGCAGTCCATAACATAAACAATCAAAACTCAATCATGTTTAGTAAATAAGGGACTAAATAATAAAATCACAACTTTAGAGGCACAATAGTAAGAAGGGCGAATATCATGGCACTAATGAAAATACCATACAATACAAGCACTGAAACTTCAATAACATCATAGATATTGTTAAGGACTAAAGTAAAAATTATTAAAAGTAGAATGCTAAATGTAAAATAAATAGAAACATAAACAAATAAGAAAAAGGACTAAAATGAAAGAATTTAAAAAACAATTAAATGTAAAAGAAACTAAAAACATAAGCAAACAGGTAAATGTGATTAAGATAACATACAACAAAAATAAAGAGGTGCTGGAAACGTTTATCGGAATATGCATGTTATCTTAGTCGGAATATGCTCAGGGGGAAAAGCTTGATTAATGGTTTTGAAGAGTCGGATGGATTCAGACCAACTGAGAAGAATAAAGGATTGACCACAGTTGGCAGCAAAGACTCATGGGCATCACTTACAACTTCAGATAAGTTTAGAGCTAGCCTCCAGGTAAGATGGTCAAACTGTTTGATAATGAAGTTACTTGGTAAATCTATAGGGTTCCGTGCTCTTGATGAGAGAATCAAAGAACGTGGATGCCCAAGGCAGAGTATGAGTTGATCGATGTGGGGGATGGTTACTTCTTAATAAAATTTTCATCTCTGGATGATCTTCATTTTGCACTAGAGGAGAGACCATGGATTATTTATGGCCACTATCTGACTGTTCCAAAATGGTTTGTCGAATTTCATCTTTCATCAACTTCAATTGATTCTACAACTATTTGGGTTCTCTTCCCCGGGCTTCACGTTCATTATTTTAATGAACACATGTTATTTGCCATGGTAAATACTCTTGAACGAGCTCTCAAAGTCGATCCTAATACTAATTATGCTTCTAAAGATTGAGGTCGATGGAAGATGGTACTCTGTCGAGTACGAATGGCTACCGATGATTTGTTTCAGTTGCAGAAAGCTTGGCCATCGGGACTGTCTACCCACCTTGGTTCAAGTGAATTTGAGTGCTACCCATGAGAACAACCTTGTTGTGGAAGCCGAAACCCAAACAAAAAATGGCGAACCTGTTACGGGAGATTTACTGGCGGTGATAGAAACGACAAGTGAATCTGACTTTGGACCCTAGATGACTGCTCAATGACGTAAGTGATGATATGTAAATGCTACAGCTGAGTGCAAGCATATTCTGTCAAACATGTAGTAAAGAGGTAATAAAAGAATGTTTCAGATGTCGAACCCACATGGAGCAAAGTGATTACAGTAGAGTCCAGGAGTAAATAAGAGTTGAAGTTGACAATTGGCGAACAAAAAGTAAAAATAGAATTATCAATATTATAGAGCAGGGAAATGCTGCAACAAAGAAGGGGGCATTTAGACCGACGGACCTAAGATGATGTCATAATGGGCCGCTAATATAATGACCATGTTGTATCTTTATGTTTCATGAGTTATACAATGATTAATTTACAACCTATTAATTTCTAACTCTCATTATCAAATTAATAAGTTCATAATTAACAAAGCATAACATAGGAATCCTATATCTCTATATGGATATGTCACTCTCGTAATTATATATGCTGTAACAAAGCTAACATGCAATCCTAATTATTTTTATCTCTAAAATAATCAAAAATCAAATGCATAAGATGATATTATCTCTAATCAACATCATATTAAAACCATAGCTCATAAACATATTTCAAACAACAAAACCACCATTCAAGTATTTAATCGAACATTTTATGTTCGATACCTAATAAAACAATAAAAAACATTCAACATTCACAATAACGATTTTCCCTTTCTCAAGTTTGAAACATGAAGGCAAAGTTAAACCCCAATCGGCCACCGATACTATAGGATTGCTCCATTGCTACTGCTGCACTCCCCGACGAAAGGACTAGGCTGCCATCGTGGCTTAAAGTGGTGGAGAAAAATGTGGGAGATGCAAAAATTTGATTTTTTAATGGTGAAGGGAACACTCCTATTTACATGTTTAAGGAATGTACCTTCAACCAATGGGCTTTCGCCACAATTCAAGTGATTCTAGAGCCTTGACAACTGCCCACTTCCAACTGTACCTTCTAGAAGATTCTCTATTCTTCACTTAATGAGTCATTATATGGTGCAAAATCTCTCAACAATCCAACACAACATCACCTCCAACTTCAAGCAATGCCCCCAACATCAACGCACCAAATTCCAGCATAAAACATACAAATTAAGCCAACAATTGCCAACTTTGTCCCATGATGCAAATGATAGAAAATATATAAAAAATGACCCTAAAATGTTCCTAATAATGCTTAAGTTCAAGCTCAACCTAGGTAAAAGATACTAAGATAAATCTTGAAGTTCAAGTTCAAGCTCAACTAGGCTCACGAAGCGGTTCTTCTGGTGGAGATGATGGTTCCTCCATGCGCTCCACATTTAGGTCAAAGAACCTATTACTTGCACGCCTTCCCCTTGAACTAGAAGGCATATCGACATTGAGATCGAAAAAGCTCGCAGTCGAATGCCTCCCCCTACAGCTTGAAGCCATCGTGTCAAATGGAAACTGCACAGATGGTTGCGTCGATGACATCTCCATATTAAGATCAAACAGATTTGCAGATGAATGTCTTCCCCTTGAACTGAACGCGATGTTGCTATACGGATTGTTCGTCGACCCACCTCGGTACATATCGAAGGAGTTGCGGATGAATGTCTCCCTATTATGACATTAAAATCATTACATATTACTGTCGTCGGACTGTCAACTTGTTCAGCCAGCCCATAGTGGGAGCTTAATGATTGACCCTGAACGACACGCACTTGAATAAAATTTGCATACATTTCAATATCGGCGTCTGAATAATTACTTTGAGCTTCAACCATCATTTCAACATCATCATTGTTCAAAAGTTCGAACGTTGTATAAATTAATGGCAACAATGATGTTGGAAATCTGTACTGCAACGATGACATTCTTTTACTACTTCCAATATGAATCTTCCTCGAAATCTTCGTTATCAGCTCCTCAAGAGTTATGTTTCTCTTCAATGATATTTTAACACCCCAAACTTAAGTGTTTGCTTGTCCTCAAGCAACTACATGCACTACATCTAAATCAATGCTATAGGAAAAATATTAGGAGCCATTCAAAAACTCTCTCATTCCATTTTTTAGCCCTCAGTGAAATGCTTTAGCAATACATACAACACATGATTTCAAATTCAAGAATTCAATTTCAACTTAGCAAATTCAGAATTCATAGAGTGCAGTAGCGTGCATGCTAGTTGTATCCAATCAATATTTAGATAAGTAGAAAAACTTGCTCCTACAAAATTAAAGATTTTCAATGACGCAACAAAATGCCTTATCTATGTTGGAGCTATTACTAGCATTTCCAACTAATTCCCTAAGATTATGTTGGAGCTATTTCTAGTTTTTTTTTCAACTTATTCCTAAATTTATTTTTAGCATCATTATCTGGAGTATTTAATAAAGATGTGAGTATTATGGCTAAAAAATGTCTAATTTCTCTAAGTATTGAGAGCATACACCTATAGTGTTCAAAAGTTCTATAAGTCCTAATTCCACTAAGAATCTACAACATTCCTCTACCATTTCATATCATAAAGATTTTCATCATCGGCATCATTAAAAACTTACTAAAAGAAATTAACTTCCATTGATTCCCTAATACTAATCCTGCAACATTACTAATGCAATTCCTATATACTGTAATAATTTATGCAAACACAACTAAACATGCAATCCTAAACACTTCACAGAAAATTTAAAATCAACAAACAATATACCCCCAAGCCTAAGGGATGCATTGTCCTTAATGCATGGTAAAGAAAAAAATATAAACAAAATTAAAAAGTTCAATGGTATAGGGAGAACAAAACTCCCCTAAGATGGCTTGCGTGGAATTTTTCTTGGGCTGACAGTGCTGGGGCGGACTCGTTTTGCAGTGACCTTGAGTTTTGAAGAACTCTTGCTCTTTTGGCTTGTAAAAGTTGGCGTGGCATCTACCACAACGACATCAGGGTTGGGAGCAGCAACTGCTGCTGCAACATCCTTCCATTTCAGTGAAAGGGTCTTTACTTGGGGCTCTTCCTTTTCCTTAGCACTGCTAACGAGATCAACGGATGAGTTCTTTGACAGATTAGCTTCAATATGTGCTTTGACTTTAGTAATGATATTGCTGATTATGCGTGTGGCATTACGATCATTCTGCTTTGGTGCTGCAACATCCTTCCTCATTACATCAACATTTAGGTACATATTCTAAACGACTTCAACTTCCTCATTTGGCTTGGCTAGGTGGATGATTTCCTCCTCGTCAACTTTTTCTTTGTTGACATCCTCAGAGTCAGCAACAAGAACATCAGTAGATTCCACCGAATCAGCCACGTTTTCTTCCTCTTCATCTTCCTTCCCCTCAGACTCACACTCTTCTTCTTTCGTTTCTGTATCCCTATCATCAGCATGGTCATTATTCTCCTTCTCAGAGCTCGTGGAGCTAGCTGCAGTATCCAACATTGCTGGTGGAGCTTAGTCATTTAGCATCGACATTGGGAAGGTAGAAAAAGGAATGTCAAACTTCTTGAATTACGTGTTGATAATTTATTGAAAAGTCGTGTCACGATCCTTGGAATATTGCCAATACTGCACCTGTGCATTATGCGATTGAGATTGTTATGCAGTATATGACTCAACATCAATTGGATGCTATCTTGCTTTGTTACCATCGATGCCATGGCATTCTATGATTCCAACAAAATAGTGTCTGTTGATGGCTTTTCTCCCCTGGCAAAATCAACAACAGGATCACTAAATGTCTCCTTATCATGCTATTCAAAATCTAGCCCCTTGATTGAACCGAGTCTAATAGTGGTTCAACTGGAGTAAACATGGTCAGAAGACAATCTTGGCACTCGTGCTTGTTTTCACAGTGAGATGATTAGTGAGGGGAATAGCAAATAACTAGAGGTTTTCTAAGCACATGCAAAAAGTCCAGCCGAGATAATTTTACCAACATTTATATATCTCCATCCAGTATTGAATGCAACGATATTATTCTATCTTTAGTAATAGAAGAATAATGCATGGTAGGCATTAATCGAGTTTGGAGAAAATTAAACCATACCCTTTCTGGTTTGTTGAGATGTAACCACTTCATTGTGTATACTTTTGTAGGAGGTATATCCCATGATTTTCCTGGAATGTAAACATCAACACCCACTTGAGCCATCTGGGCAGGGGTCAAGTTCTCAACAAATGTTAAATGTTCGCAAGCGACCTTTGTTATGCCCAACAATGCATTTATCGGCTTGGCCCACCAATGAACCATTTTCTCTTGAACATAAACCAAAGGCATTTTTTTCATTAGTTAAGTTTCTATAGAATTCCCATACGAGCTCCTGAGCAATGTCACCTAAATGCTCACAGAAATTTTTCCCAGCGGAGAGTAGCTATGGTATCGGTGATTTAATCTACTTGTTGCAACTCTGCTATAGAGGAAATATCGAACCCCTGAACAAAATAGAAGTCTCGATTAGAGAATGTTTCATCATATCTTCACTGATGTTTAGGCTCCAAAAACCTCATAGGTCATTCAGTAGATATCACCATCGGTTGTGGCTCTGCTGGTGGCAGTGTAGGTGGTCGACGAGAACCTTTAGTGGCATTTTGGTTCCATGGAACAAAGCTTGAAGAGTTGAAAAATATGAAGCAATATAAAAATGACTTTTTACTTGGAATAAAAACAAAAAAATAAGTTAATAAAATTTAGGGTAAAAATTGTACAAAAGTTACATGTGAAAAAAGAAGGTAATAAAGGATAAAGAAAAAAAATTAAATGGGAGAAAGAGATAAGGATAATAGTGTTTTGAATGAAGGGTTTGGATTAGTTGTAATTTGTTTGGATTAGTTGTAATTTATGGTTATGATTTGATGGGGGAGAATGTAGGGTACAACTCATACATTTTAGCGCCCAAAATTTTACCGTTAAGTTATTTATCAGTACAACACAATGAGGGAAACTTTCACAACTTTAAACAAACCAAACCATCTCCACTTTAACTTCTCGGGAAATAGTTAGAGGTGAGAGTTGAATAACAAGACATGCTGTCCAACATTAAGTTGCTTTAGCAAGATATGTTTGTCATGCCATCTTCTACTCTTATTATAACCCTATAGACCCGGTCTGGACATTATGCCCAAATCTAGGTGGTTACATATATTATTCAGAAATTTCTTTTTATATTTAAAATAACGTTCAAATCCATATACAATATAATATGAAATTAGTCATAAGAAAATTCATATGATAAACGTCCACATATCAATATATACATGTATCAGAAAACCATATAAAACATATACATAACAAAATATTAGTAGTATAAATATATCGAGACGGAAGCAAAAACAAGTGTCACTAAAGTATAACAAAAATGTATATAGAGATATACAATGGTAAAAAATAGGAGTAGTCGGTCCTCCTAATGCCAAGTCTACTAGTCTATGATCTGTTACTATCTGAAAAGATTAAAATTAACAGAATGAGCTAAAAAGCCTAGTGTTCTCCTTACGGTATACAACAAACAAACATGTTTTAAAAATATGAACACTACCCCCATCCGATCACCTGAATGTGTAGGTTCCATAGAAAAAATACATCCACCTGTACACTCGGTAAGAGTCTTATACACAGCATAAGGATATGCGGTAAGGATTTACCCTGAGCACAAAGCCGAGGAGCCTGCGGTAAGGAGTTACAAGTCATAGACTAGGCCGAAGATACTTCCTCCAATAATACCCCTAATGGCAGTAATTACATGTATGTATTCGAGTGAAAACAATAGTTTAATTTAGTAAAACATAAAAATATTCCAGACTCAGAAATTAGATACAATAATATAGAAATCTGAGATCATGTCAGAAATGTACAATAAATTAGATATCAAATAAACAACATTCGGAAAATCAGGTATCATGTAATAAAAATATTCAGTATTATTAGAAATCTAAAACATTTCACGGAGGTCTTCCACGGAAGCTGCTCCCAACCTGGCGTTGGGAGCAGCCTACTATCCTACCTCCCCCTCACCCCATTACATATGGGAATAGGGTCAACTAATTTAAAACATTTCAGATGAACAATTTAAAACAGTAATGTAACACCATTAGGAAATACACATGTACCGATCTGAGTAGTCTGATAAGAAAGCCTATTACTGAGTCTGCCGATCACGATCAACGACAACACTAGATCCTATGAATCAGAAAATCCATAGAAGAATCCTAATACTAATAATAATAATAATACCTATTAAAAAATTTTACAAATACCTACGAGTGACTCTCGAGGAACACGATCGTGCGGATTTGACAGACAGGAAGCACCAGGTCTAACTGACCCTAAATCGGGTGAAAAACGAATAATTTCATAAAAATATATTCTCGAATCAATTCCATAATTAAATCTCAAATAAATAAGCAAAAATGCTAAAAATACTAAGCATTTTTCGATTAACGGGGTCGATTCAGGGCTTTTGAGTCAGAATTTGGAAAAACAGATCGCGAAATCAGACTCAGGATGTCGAAAAACATAAAATATGACTTTTCAAAATTTTTACTTTTTGGTCAAAGTCAACGGTCAGTTAACAATTAGATCGGGTCGGGTCAGAAACGGGTCTGGTCAGGTCGAACAACGGGTTGGGTTGACCCAATTTTGGAAACCCATCAGGCAGTGGGACTTCTTCATGCGCAGGGGCGGCACATGGGGGCGTGTGTAGGGTCTTTTGGGGTCGAAATAATTCCTACTGGTGTTTTAAGGGGTTTTTAGACACTTACCAAGCTCGATTTACAACGGTGAACGACAGAGAGCTCGATTTTGAATCGTCAAAAACTTAATCCTTCTCGCCCCTTCAAACACCGACGGAAACGGAAACGGAAACAAAGCAGACACCGGTGGACTCGGGACGATGTAAGGAATACGAAGGTGCAATAAGTCTTAAAAACGGAGCAATGATCAGCGAAAAAACTTTGATCAAAAGTTTCCTTCCAAATGAGGAAATGTTTAAGAGATAGAGAAAAAGAAGTTTGAAACTTTCTAGAAATGGATTTTCAAGATGTAGAGACCAATCCTTTCGAGAAGGGTTAACAACCTTTTCAAGGATTTGTTTGATCTCACGGTTGGAAACTTCAGCTTAGCCATTAGTGTGTGGATGATATGTTGTAGAAATCCTATGTTTGACCCCATATCAATTCAAGGCTATAGCAACTTGTGTATCAATGAACTGAGATCCTTCATCAATGATAAATGCTCACGACGTTTTAAAACGAGTGAGTTTTTATGGAGACACTTTAGAACTGCTTTAGCATTTCTGGTTGGCAATGCCACAACTTCCACCCATTTAGAAACATAATCCACAAATACCAAGATAAAAAGGTTTCGACATGATGAAGGATATGGTCCCATAAAATCATGTCCCAAGACATCAAATATCTCAATCTTTAAAATAGGCTGCATTGGCATTTCGTTGCATCGATAAATGTTGCATGTTCACTAACATCAATCACATTGCTTCACATACTCATTAGCATCCTTAAATAGAGACAGAAAAAAATAGTCACATTAGATGGCCTTTGCTGCAGTTCTCATGCCACCAAAACGACATCCATAAGGAACATTATGACAATGGTGAAGAATGTTATGTTATTCGCATTCAAGAACACATCTTCTCAAAATTTGATCATTGCATTGCTTGAAGAGATATGATTCTTCCCAATGGTATGCTCTAACATCTCTCAAAAATTTCTTTCGAACTTGGTAATTGAGATAATGTGACATCAATCCACTTACCAAATAGTTGACAAAATCCATGTACCACGACAATGTTGTAACAACTAAAAGGCACATATCGAGGAAAGCATCCAAAATCACCAGTACATTTCCGTATTCACTACCGGATTCATATCTAGATAAATGGTCAGCCACATGATTTTCAGACCCTTTCTTGTCTCTGATTTCTATGTCAAACTCTTGAAGTAGAAGCGCCCAACGAATCAATCTTAGTTTAGTGTCTTTTTTAGTAAATAAATGCTTAAGAAATGATCGATTGGTGTAAACGATTACCTTGGTGCCCACTAGGTAAGAATGAAACTTGTCAAAGGCAAACACCGCAACAAATAGTTATTTTTCTGTGGTGTTGTAATTTACTTGGGCATCATTCAACGTCTTACTGGCATAATGTATGGCATGAAACAATTTTTTCCTTTTGTTGCCTAACACTGCTCCAATAGTAAATTCACTAGCATCACACATTAGCTCAAAGGGCAAGCTCTAATTTGGTGCAACTATGATGGGCGCACTAACTAACTTCAGCTTAATTGTTTCAAAGGACTTCATTACTTCATCATTAACAATAAATTTCTAATTTTACTCCAACAATGAGCACAAAGGCAATTTATAAAAAGTCCTTGTTAAATCTTCGATAAAAGTTAACTTGTCCTAAGAAGTTCATAACAACTTTCACATTGGAAAGAGGTGATAGATTCTCAATAACTTCTACTTTGGCTTTGTCAACTTCAATGCCACAGTTGGAGATGTGATACCCCACTACTATACCTTTAGTTACTTTGAAGTGACATTTCTCTCAATTCAAAACCAAATTGGTTTGTTCACATCGTGCTAACACAATAGCCAAATGATTGAGGTATTGATCAAAATATTGCCCAAAAGCAAAAAAATCATCTATAAATACCTCCAAGAAGTCTTCAATCATGTTAGAGAATACTGACATCATGCATCGTTGGAACATTGCTGGAGCATTGTACAAACCAAATGGCATTCTTCGGAAAGCAAAAGTACCATAAGGACAGGTGAAACTATTTTTCTCATGGCCTTCAGGTGCTATGAAAATTTGGTTGTATCCATTATATCTATTTAAAAAATAGTAGAAAGCTTTGCCAATGAGACTATCCAATATTTAATTGATAAATGGAAATGGGAAGTGATCATTCCTTGCTGCCTTGTTGAGCTTCTTATAATCCATGCGGATTATCCAACTAGTAGTGCTCCTTTTCGATAATAGCTCATTCTTATCATTTGTAACAATAATAATGCCACATTTTTTGGAACACATTGCACATGGCTAGCCCAGTTTCTGTCCAAAATAAGATATATAATGGCAACATCAAACCATTTTATGATCTCATTTCTAACTACTTCCTTCATGATTGGATTTAGATTTATATGATGCTCAGTCGAATTGCTATTAGGGCCATCCAGTAGAATTTTATGCATACAAATGTTAGATTGATGTCTTTAATATCAATAATGGTCCAGGCTATGGCCTTCTTGTGCTGCTTCAAAACAACAATCAACTTAGCTTCCTGTGATGTTGTAAGTTGTACCGCTACAATGACCAGTAGAGTATCATTCTCTCCAAAGTAGGCATACTTCAATTACTCAGGCAGAGGCTTCAAATCAAGGATAAATGGCTCTTCAATGGATAGTTTAGGAGCTTGAATAGGCCAGCTAGGGAGTTCAAGAGACTCAAAGTGTTGTATATAATTTCCATAACATTCTACTTTCTCATCTTCAATTAACTCCTTAATTGTTGCTACAATGCTGACACCATCACGAATACTGTGATATTCATTCCAATGCTCCAGAGAAAAGACATCAATAACATCTAATGAGTAGTATTCAAAACTATCACTCATATAAGAAACAATATTTAAAACATTGAAAGTAATATGTTCATCATTTAAACACATGGTAAGTTTCATTTTTTCCACATTGATTAAAGCACAACTAGTATCAAGGAATGAGCGACCACATATGATGGAAACATCTTTATCGGATTCGTAATCCAAAATGATGAAGTCGATAGGAAAAATGAATTTGTTCACTCTCACAAGCATGTTCTCCATGATGCCACTAGGAAGCACAGTGGATTGATCAACAAGTTACAATGCAATGGTTGTAGGTCTTGCTTCTCAACTTCCAAACTTGCTATAAATTGAAAATGACATTAGATTAATGCTAACACCCAAATCACATAAAACTTTACCTACAAATTGATCACCAATAATACAAGGAATAGTGAAACTCCATAGTCTTTAAGTTTAGGTGGTAATCGACTTGTAATCCTTTGGTAAGAGCAACAATCTCAAACTCTCCAAGCCTTCTCTTCTTGGAAAAACCTTCATTCATGAACTTGATGTAGTCTGGGGGTTTTTTAAGGCCTTAATGAACATAATGTTGATTGTCAATTGTTGGTGGACATTAATAAAGGCTTTATATTATAAACCCTCTTTTTTTCTTAAAACCTTGAGAAAATGGTGGAGGCATCATTGATTTAGGTTGTTGTGGCATTGGGGCTAGAGAAACATCAGGTAGTGTAGGTATTATTTTCGATAATGATTTAGGGTTACTGCACTATCTCGTTTCACTTTCTATGTCATTCTCAATAGGCATTACAAGATCAAACTCTTTACTCTTGCCCTTATCATGCTTGGTCCCTTCATCATTTTTCTTAGGTTCTTCAATAGGTTTCCCAATATGGACTCCACTTCGAGTGGTAATGGCCTTGCAATATTCTTTTCCTAGCTGCTTGGGATTTTCAGTATCAATGGAAAGCATCCCTTAGAATCGTTTGCTTAAAGCATTCACCATTTGACCCATTTAACTCTCTAGAGAACTTAATTAAGTTTATTAGCTTGCCATGTATTCTTTCAGTGATGATAGATTGGAAGGTTACATTGAATATTTTCCTTGATAGTTTTTCCTTTGTTGTATAGTTTGATGTTGTAGTTGAGGTTGTGGTATCGATTGTTGGGTGTACTGTTGCGGCTATTGGTAATATTGTTGTTGAGGATTGGCAATATTCTAGCTCCTTCAAGATAAATTGGGGTGGTTTCGAATTATATTTTTTCACATAGAAGACAAACTCAGGGTTTTGAGGGAACTCTTCAAAATTGTGGCTATCTCCACAATAAACATAAGAAATGCTAGTTGTAGCTTTTACCTCATAACTTCCCCTTGTTTTTGTAACTTCTTCACCATATCAGTTAATGCTGAAATTTGAGAGGCCATAAAATTGAACGTGTTAGTGTCCACTGCTGCATCATTGCATCTACTGAACATATTTCTTGCATTTGTTTATTGGTAGTCATTGTTCGATATCCTCTCTAGAATATCGTAAGCTTCATTATAGGTCTTGTCCAGCAAAACTCCATTTACTAAAGGATCCACTACTATATGAGTGTGCATGTTTAACCCATTGTAGAACATTTCCATTTGAGTACAATGTGGAAATCCATGCATTGGACATTGTCACATCAAGTATTTAAATATTTCCCACGCCTCGTACAAGCTTTCATAGTCAAGTTGCTTAAAGGATATCAAGTCATTTCAACGCTTTACATTCATATTTTGTGGGTTGAATCACAACAGAAAATTTTATGCTAGTTCATTCCATGATGCTATAACACCATGTGGTAGTGAAGTCAATCAAACTCTAGCTTTGTCGTACAACTAGTAAGGAAATAGCTTTAGCTTTAGTGCTTCTTCAGGAACTCCTTGTTCAACAAATAAATCATAAACTTCCATGAATGCTCGAAGATAAGCTCGAGGATATCTAGTAAATGACCCACCATATTGCCCCATATACTGCAACATCTAAAACATCGCCAGTTTCACCTAAAAATTGGTAACATGAATTGCAGGTTGCACAATACCAGGATGTAAGTCATCGAGTGTGGGAACCATATGCTCCCGAATAGGTCGATTGTGATCATCCATATTGTAGAATTGTTGTTGTCATACTCCATTGAAAATTGGCAATTCATCCTCATGTAACACCTATTTCCTGTATACGTTTCTGTACACGAGTCACAGATGTCACATAACTTTTAAAACTTTATACTTTTGAAAAAACAGTAAAATTTTGTTTTCTAATCATAAAACATTAAGTTTAATAATAATAAAACATTCATTAACTTATAGTATATAAACAAATATTAAAGTTCGAATATATTAAATTTTACATCATCACAAGTCAAATATTTTTCAGAGCATTTTCATAATTTTATTACATTCTAACTAACAACATCAAAAGTAGACATAATTGTTGTACAATTACTGATGAGGCAACCCTTGATTTGTGATATCAGTTGCACTCCTTACTCTGCTCGTACTAATACCTACACATGAAATTAACACATGCGAAGTAATCACTTAGTGAGGCATAACAATAATGAGGTAAATTTTAAAACATGAGTATATTATAACAATCCAAATACCAATTGACTATTACAAGTCAATATAAATTGTATTGTTTTGCACACGTAATGCCGATACGATAATTCACAAACTTATTATGAATTACGTGGGGTTGCACACATAGTGCCAATACGGAAATTCACAAACTTATTATGAATTTCTTAGGTTGCACACACAGTGCCAATACAAAAATTCATAAACTTATTATGAATTTCTTAAGTTGCACACATAGTGTCAATACAGAAATTCATAAACTTATTATGAATTTATTAAGTTGCACACACAGTGCCAATACAGAAATTCATAAACTTATTATGAATTTTTTAAGTTATACACACAGTGCCAATACGAAAATTCATAAACTTATTATGAATTTCTTAAGTTTCACACATAGTTCCCATTTGGTAAATGCAATACATACATTAAGCAAAATGCATCTATGACTATCATAACATATAAGTACATAATAAATGCACTCATCTGGTTTGCCTCGCTAATATGCCCAGACTATAAATCTGACTAATCAGTGACTTTATCCTTGCCTTTCTGTTTGCTTGACTCATGAGCTTGATTATGATCTACACACGCATCCGTAATCACACATACAATACAAATGTAAGTATACTTTTTAACATTTATACAAATTAATTATACTCAAAAGTACTATTATTCTCGAAATCTATTTAAGCTCATCCTAACATAAAATTTCAGGTTGCTTAGTATCGGTACCCCTTCTATGGTATCGATACTTCTATACTATGGTATCGATACTCCCTTCAGTATCGATACCATTTTCGCATTATGTAATCCATTTCTCAATAATAGTATCGATACCCCACTTCAGTACCGATACTACTTGCAGAACTATCTATATTGTTCATCATATTCATCATATTTCTTTAAATTTAACCCTATAGTATCGATATTGTTCTTTCAGTACCGATACCCTTACCCATATTTTACACATTTCACTATGATTTTTACCACATTTTCGCCTAAATCTATTACTTTTATCCTCAACCATAACATTAAACTCATCATATTTTAATCCAACTAACTTACATCCATAAATCTTCTCATAACATCAAAAATATCCAAAGAACACTCAAAACTAAGAATCACACCAATTTTTCCAACTTATTTTTAATCGCTTCTACAGCTCCCAATCTATTTTTCACTTATTTGACTAATCAAAAATGCCTTAAATCTTCCATAACTAACCATATTTCATCAAATCATTTAAAAACTCATTTTATGAAATCCCAAATAAAACCTTCATCTTTTAGTTTTAATCAACCTTAAACATTCCTTAAGCCTCTATATTACTTAAGGTTTCAAAACCAACCCAAAACGAAAGGAAAAACCAACACTGATGAATCCTTACCTTAGCTATGGAGGGTACGGGACGTGAAGAAGAAGAAGAGAAGAGAACTTTCAGACTTATCCTCTTAATTCTCCTATTCACTTTTATTAAGTAACCCAATTTAAATGAATATTAAATTCATTCCCTTTAAAAGACTAAATTGCCCCTCCATTCTTTCATTTTTACTAATAAGTCTCAAACACAATTTCCTAAATCATTCTTTATACTTTTCAATTTACTCAATTTAACCCACCAAAATTTAAAGTATTTTACTATGGTCACCTATCCGATATTTGGGGTATTACACCTCATCTCCATGCTGTAGCGGAGGTAGAGAATTATTACCATTTCCAATGTTCATATTTATAGCTTTTCTTCGGTGTCTTCAAAATGTTCGTTCTATCTCTAGATCGAATGGCTCTAACTCCTTTTCACTTCATGGCATAAACCAATGAAATTAATTAAAAATTAGGTACCTACAAAAAGAAATAAACAAATAAGTAAAAAATTAAATTAACCCTAAAGTAAAATCGATGCTCTTTGGTAACGACGCCAAAAACTTGATGTTGTTTAAATGCTACAACAGAGTGCAAGCATACACTGTCAAACAAGTAGTAAAGAGGTAACAAATGAATTTTACGGATGTCGAACCCATAAGGAGCAAAGTGATTACAATAGAGTCCAAGTGCAAAGAAGAGTTGAAGTTGGTAATTGGTGAACAAAAAGTAAAAATAGAATTATCAATATTATAGAGCAGGGAAATGCTGCAACAAACAAGAGGCATTTAGACTGATGGACCTAAAATGTTGTCATAATGGGCTGCTAGTATAATGACCATGTTGTATCTCCATGTTCCATGAGTCATGAGTAATGCAATCATTAATTTACAACCTATTAATTTCTAACTCTCATTATCAAATTATTAAGTTCATAATTAACAAAGCATAATATAGGCATCCTATATCTCTATATAGATATGTCACTCTCTAATCACCTATGCTGTAACAAATCTAGCATGTAATCCTAATTAATTTTGTCTCTAAAAATAACCAAAAACCATATGCATAAGATGTTATTATCTCTAATCAACATCATATTAAACCATAACTCATAAACATAGTTCAAACAATAAAACCATTATTCAAAGCATTTAATCAAACTTAATGTTTGATACTCAATAAAATAGTAATAAACTTTTAACATTCATAATAACGTTTCCCTTTCTCAATTTCGAAACTTAAAGGCAAAGTTAAACCCCAATCGAACACCACTACTATAGGGCTACTCCGTTGCTGCTGTTACACTCCATGACGAATGGATTAGGCTACCATCATGGCTTAAAGTGGTGGAGAAAAATGTAGGAGATGAAAAAAATTATTTTTTTAATGGTGAATGGAACACTCATATTTATATGTTAAAGGAATAGACCTTCAACCAATGGTCTTTTGCCGCAATTCAGGTCATTCTAAAGCCTTGACAGCTGCCCTCTTCTAGTTGTACCTTCTAGAAGGTTCTTTATTCTTCACGTGATGAGTCACCAGATATTGCAAAACCTCTCAACAATCTAACACATCATCGCAACACATCATCACCTGCAACTTCAAGCAATGCCCCCATCATCAACGTAACTAATTCCAACATAAAACATAAAAATTAAGCCAACAATTGCCAACTTTGTCCCATAATGCAAATGATAGAAAATATATAAAAAATGATCCTAAAATGTTCTTAATAATGCTTAAGTTCAAGCTCAACCTAGGTAAAAAGATGACTCTTTTGGAGAGTTATCAGTAAGCCAAGGAAACCTACCAAGAATCAGGGAGAGAATAATGGGAAAGGGAATAATCATGGAAAACCAAATCAGGATCAAGATTCTCCTCATTTAATAAAATTTCGAATGAACAAGAAACTAATATATAGAGATTTGACTAACAATAACGAGTGCTTCAATTTAGGAGGAAGGAAACTTGCCAATAATATGCAAGTGTAGAACAATAAAAAACCAAAGTCTACGGTGGACCAAAATTTTAACAAATTCAAAATAAGCTTTACTAATGAGCAGCCCATGATGGCCTTGGAGATGACCAATGCCACCAGCAAACCCATGCATGCAAAGTTAAATGAAAGTCCATGTGAAAGCTCCATACAAGTTTCAGCTAAACCTCCAATAAGAACAAAAAATCAGTCAATTGTGATGCTGTGATGGAAGAGGCTTTAGACACCAACTCACACACTGTTGATTAAAGAATCCTTAAGTAGCATTATGTTAGATGCGCTTCCTCTTCGTCGGGTGTTATAGAAACCTCTAGGCTGCCCCTTACCAGTGCATATTCTCTAATAAACATTGCTATCAAAGATGATGATAAAGCTATTGTAACACTCATTTCCCGTATACGCCCACGTACATGAGTCATAGATGTCACTTGACTTTTAAAACATTTTCGTACTTGAAAACCAGTAAAAATTTGTTTCTTTAAATAAAACAATTTAATATAATAATGTTAAAAACATTCATTAACTATTAGTATGCAAAATAGTCTTAAAGTTCGAACATAATATAATACTACAACTCATAAGTCAAATACATACCAGAGCATCAACATATAACTAATACATGCTAACTAGTAATATAAAAAATAAACATCTAAATATGTCATACAGTTACTGATGAGGCAACCTTTATTTTACGATGCCAGGTGCACTCCTTACTCCGATTGTACACTATTACCTAAGCGTGAAACCACCACAAGCTAAGTATTTACTTAGTAAGATATAATAACATAAATAAGACAATTTCTAAAAATGAGTAAATCATTATAATATTAAAGTACGGTTTATCCTATATAATACATAAACGCATAAAAAATGACTTGGTAAGCCAAGTTTCTATCAAATAACATGCGAAACAATATTTAGTATGCCCAACATACCTATCAATCGATATATTCAAAATTACTCTTTCATAGCCCAATGTATGCCAAATGAGAATACAAGGTACATGAGTTGCACATAAGTACTAAACAAAAGTATAGGTACTATAGTAACAGTAACTATACTAATATATCGAAATGGTAATTCACAAACTCATTATGAATACCATGCATGCACACATAGTGCCGAAAGTACACAAAGGTACTGATACAAAAATGCACCATATGCATTAAACAAAATCGATCGATAACCATCATACTCCAAGTATGTCGAAATGCACCTATGACTCTCAATGCACATACAATAGGCCTTTAAATCAATTTCGCAAGTCGTCCATATATTTTAGGGCAGTTCATATCCTAAAATCACCATAAACCTTTTTCATAAACCTTAAGAAAATATTTCAAAATACGGTAAAACATATATTTATAAAAACATTCGAGGTTGAATCATCGCAATTCGTCCTCATATCATACAAGTACATAATAAATGCACTCACCTGGTATGCCTTACTGACAAAGTATGACTATTCTTGAACTTTTTCCTTGCCTTTTGGTTTGCTTGTATCACGAATTTGATCATAATCTACACAGACATCCATAATCACACATACAAATATAAAATATAATGTTAGTATCCTTACTAACATTTTTACAAAATAATAATACTCAAAAGTACTATTATTTTCGAATTCTTTTAAAATTCATCTTAAGTTTTCCTTTTTATTCATAATGGGCCCTTGTCATAAATTCTACAATTCAAGATCAAATAAGCCCAATAAATTTCTAGCATTTAATTCCATCCCAATACCTCAACAATGTCATACGTGCCACTTAAGTCACTAACTTTTGCAATATTTGCCATTTTGTACTTAAACCTTTATAACTTTCCAAAATAGCTAAATTTTACATTTTAACTTCAATTTCAGCTCTCAAAAAATAATTTTCAGCAATGTACATCATCTATTGAATAATTAAACATTCAACCCATAACTTTTCAAAATTTTTGAATAGGTCCCTCAACTTTTGAAAAATTACACATTGGCCCAAAATTTTTTCTAAAGCTTGTAGAACTTTCCAAATGTCATTTCTATTCCATGGGAACTTTTCTGCAATTTTCCCAACTTATTTTTCAAGGATGAATGCTTTAGAGGTGTAAACCTCATGATTTTCACTTGATTCAAGCATGAAACTAACCTCTATTCAACATTTAAAGACCTCTACAATCAAACCCCTAAATTAATTTCATCCCCTAAATCTAAGGTTTGGTTGAATTCAACATGAGCTTATATAGCCATGTATAAGTGATTTTAATCATCAATAATGCTTGTATATGATTCTACAACCTTAAAAACATTAATTTTGTAAACCCTAATGTGAACACAAACCTTAGAATTTAGAATCTTTAAACACAAATCAAATTATCAAGCAATAATGGTACCAAAAGATAGTGTTTTTCGAATAGAACAATTTTGTATTTCACGTATTAGCCCAAAATCCAAAGGAAATTGCTTAAAAATGAAAAACAAAGTTTCCTTACCAAGGGTTTGAAGGTTACGACAATGGTGGCTGAAAATACCAAACTTCATGAAATTTTCCTTTAATTTCATGTTAATTTAACCTTTATTTAAGCTTAAATGAATATTAAAATCATTTAATTGGGAAAAGGCCAATTTACCGTTAATGAAACTTCATATTTACCATTAAACCAAGCCACATCAATCTTATCATCTTCCAAAAGTCAAAGATGAACAAAATATTTCACCCTTTACCATTTTGTCCATGCAACTTTCCAAAATTGCAATCTCAATTCCTGAATGGAAGTGGGAATGAGTCACTATGAACTTTGTTATAGGGCTACCTTTGACACCCAGCAAGAAAGACTCAATATGGGTGATTGTTGATAGATTCACCAAGACAGCTCACTTTATTCCAGTTCGAACATATTACTTGATGGATAAATATGATGAGTTATACATAAAAATAGATAGTTCAGCTGCATATAGTGCATGTATCGATAGTATCTGACAGAGATCCAAGGTTTACTTCGAGATTATGGAATTCTTTGCACGAGGAATTGGGTACTCAATTGAATTTCATCACGACTTTTCATCCACAAATAGATGGTCAGTCAGAGCGGACTATACAAATATTGGAGGATATGCTAAGGGGATGTGCGATTGAATTCAAAGGATCATGGGAAAGATATTTTCCTTTAACGTAATTTGCCTACTATAACAACTATCAATCGAGTATCAAGATGGCTCTGTATGAAGCCTTATATGGGAGGAAGTGTAGAACACCAATAAATTGGTTCGAGCTAAAAGATCAAGATCTAGTTGGCCCTGACTTGATGATTAATGAAAGAAATGGAAGATAAAGTGAAAGTTATCCAAGATAATCTTAAGATAGCTTCTGATCGACAAAATTCTTATGCAAACCTAAAGAGAAAAGATATTGAATATCAAGTGGGTGATAAGGTATTTCTTAAGGTATCGCCTTGGAAGAAATTATTGCGGTTTAGACTCAAAGGAAAGTTGAGTCCGAGATTTATTGGACCTTAGGAGATTATGAAAAGAGTCGGACCAGTGGCTTATCAGTTTGCATTACCTCCCGAAATGGACAAGATCCATAATGTTTTTCATGTATCGATGCTTAGGAAATATCGATCAGATTCGTCGAATATTATCACCTCGGAGGAAATAGAGATTCGACTAGATTTGACTTATGAAGAGGAATCGATTGATATTCTAGATAGAGGAATCAAAGAATTATAGAAAAAAATTATTCCTTTAGTTAAAGTTCTTTGGAGGAATCATAAAGTCGAGGAAGCTACCTAGGAAAGAAAAGAGGACATGAAAAGACAATATCCGCACCTCTTTACATTAGGTACATACTAAAATTCGAGAACAAATTTTCTTAAGGGGAGATTTGTAATACCCAAAATTTTGGTTAGTGACCAAAATGTATGTTTTGAAATGTAATACCCCAAATTCGATGATTCAGATCGATAGAAATTTTATCGAACTTTAACCTTTTCTAGTTTTTAACATAAATTCCGGATCAAGAATATAATTTCAATAAAACCCCACTCTAAAAAGTAAACTATATATTTATGAAATAAAAATTATTTTAAGGAAAATTACCACTTAGGTCCCTAAATTTTCCCACTTTTATACTTTGGCCACTAACTTTCAAAACTTACATTTTGGTCACTAACCAATATTTGGGGCATTGCAACTCTCCCCCTTAAGAAAATTAGTCCTCTTTCCTTACCAAGGGGTTGAAGTTCACGACAATGGTGGCTGAAAAATACCCAACTTCATGAAATTTTCCTTTAATTTCATGTTAATTTAACTTTTATTTAAGCTTAAATGAATATTAATTGGGAAAAATACCAATTTACCCTTAATGAAACTTCATATTTACCATTAAACCAATCCACATCAACCTTATCATCTTCCAACAGTCTAAGGTGAACAAAATATTTCGCCCTTTACCATTTTGTCCATACAACTTTCCAAAATTGCAATCTTGCTACTTTAATCCAACGGTCCAAATTTAACATAGAATTAAATCCTTAAATCTAATGGTTTATATTATTTTCATTCATTTTAAAATGTGGAAATAATATTTTTCATGCCTAATTGAGCATCCTTCAAATTTTTTCAAAATTTTTATTCGATCTGATTTAACATTTCTCAGGGTATGAACTGGCCCGAAATAGATGTATGAACTTTTATATTATTTTAACAGTTATTGATGTTTCAAAATAAATGTTTAATCTACAAATTTGATTTAAAGGCATATTGTATGTGCATTGAGAGTCATAGGTGCATATTGACATACTTGGAGTATGATGGTTATCGATCGATTTTGTTCAATGCCTATGTTGCATTTTTGTATTAGTATCTTTGTGTACTTTCGACACTATATATGTGTGCATGCATGGTATTCATAAAGAGTTTGTAAATTACCATTTCGATATATTAGTATAGTGTCACTGTTACTACAATACCTATACTTTCGTTTAGCACTTACGTGCAACTCATGTACCTTGCATTCTCATTTGACATACATTGGGCTATGAATGAGTACTTTTGAATATATCGATTGATAGGTATGTTGGGCATACTAATGATTGTTTCTCATTTTATTTGATAGAAACTTGGCTCACAAAGTCAGTTTTAATGTGTTTATGTATTTTATACAATAAATTGTATTTTGATCTTATAATGATTTACTCATGTTTTTGAAATGCCTTATTTATGTTATTATGCCTCACTAAGTGAATACTTAGTGTGTGATGGTTTCACGCGTAGGTAATAGTGTACAATATGAGTAAGGAGTGCAACTGACATCGTAAATTAAAGGTTGCCTCATCAGTAACTGAATGACATCTTTAGGTGTTTACTTTTGATATTACTAGTTGGCATGTATTAGTTATATGGTGATGCTCTGGTTTTCAAGTACGAAAATATTTTAAAAGTCATGGGACATCTATGACTCATGTACGTGGATGTATACGGGAAATGGGTGTTACAGTTCTCCCAAGTGAACATGTGCAACTTGAGACCCTTCAAACCTCTGTTTAATGGGTATTATATTTTGGAACTACAGAGGTGCTGGAAATAGATCCTTCTCACGTAACACTCGTGATATGATAAACTCGTACAAGACGAGTATTTTTGCCATTGTTGAACCTTGTATCTCTGGCTTCTCGTCCCATCGAGTTTCCAAGAGGCTACGGTTCCCTAAATCTAATATCGTAGGCCATGTCGGTTATGCGGGTGGCATCTGGGTAGCTTGGAATGATTTGTCTATTTCAGTTGATATTATTTTTTCTTCTCGTCAAGTGGTTCATTACATCATCAAGCATGGTGACACGGGCCCTTTCTTATTCTTTGTAGTTTATAAGAGCCCAACGCTGCAAACTCGTAGAAGGCTTTGGCTGAATTTAAAGGAGTTTTCTAGCACTATCTCCCTTCTTTGGATGATCTCCGGTTATTACAGTGATGTACTTTTTTTGAGTGAGAAGTTTGGTGAAAGAAAACCCTCGGCTCCTTGTTGTCGGCTTTTCCATAAGATGATAGCTAACTGTAATCTTCTTGATATTGTCTTTCAAGGAGACCCCTTGGTGGAACATAAGACATGATAATACTAAAATTCAAGCTCGCCTAGATAGAGTCCTGACGAATGCTAACTAGAGGTCCCGTTTTCTCGAAGCCCTTATGTCACACCTTCCAAGATTGCATTCCGATCACTGGCCTTTACTTCTTCAGCTTGCCCCCTCAGGTGATTGTTAAAGATAGAAGGCCTTTTCACGTTCAAGAGATGTGGTTCGTCGATATTGGTTTTTGAAAGTGGGTACATAATTTATGGTCCTTCTTCAGTACAGGTTTTGTGGAAGCTAGTAAGGCTTTATCCGATAATCTTCAGGACTGGAATCGAGAGTATTTTGGAAACATATTCTACTGTAAAAAAAACTACGCGCTCACATAAATGGGATCCAATGCATTCATCCAAGCTATCGTTCTCATCAATTAGAAATCTACCTAGAGAAAGCCTATGATATAGGGCATGCTGGGAATTTCTTAAAGACACTTTGATCCATTTTGGTTCCCCTAGAAGCTAGATTGATCTGTTACTTCACAGTGTGCAAAGTTCAAAATTCTTTGTTCTCTGGAATGGTGAGAAGGCTCATTACTTTATCCCTTCAAGGGGATTACGTCAGGCCGACCCGGTCTCCCCATACCTTTTTGTCTTATATATGTATGGAGATGCTCAAACATCTTATTCAGGAGGCAGTCACTGATCGTTCCTGGAAACCAACCACTCTTGGGAAAAATGGTCCACAAATTTCCCATCTCTTCTTCGTTGATGATCTCTTGTTATTTGGAAGAGCGAATGAGATTCAAGTTTTTATGATTAAAGATATTCTTGATCAGTTCTATTTAGCTTATGAGGCCAAGGTAAACCACGACAAATCAAAGATTTACTTATCCCCTTCGGCTAGAGTCATGCTACGAAATTGTTATAGCATTCAAAGCAAGTGCACGTGTCATACATCAGGTAATAAGGTGGAAACTAAAAGAGTTTCAGATGTCAAACCCACAGAGAGCAAGGAATTACAACTTAAAATTATTAATTCTTTGCAAAAGATAAGTTTTGAATAGAATAGTGATATGTTAATAGAAAAGGTAAAAATTCATAATATTAAAGGCAAATAATGCAGTAGAAATCAGAAGAGCAAATAGACCTGTAAGCACCATTTTTACCTCCCCATTCTAGCAGTTCCACATTACAAATCCCATCAGCTTCTAGCACTGCCAGCAGCCCCTCCATGTTGCAAATTCCAGCAGCTTCCAGCACTGCTAGCAGCCCTTCCACGTCCCCATTCCAACAGCTTCCAGCAAGCATCAACCGCACACCTTATCTCCCCTAAGACGGCCACCGTCATAGGTGGGTGACTCACCGGGTTACCTTCCTTTAACCGGTCCAAAGGGAGTACGAAGGAGCCTATAAAAAAGCCCCATCGACTGAACCTGAAAAAAGGAGGAGATCACCAACAACACACAACTACAAAACCGAAACAAAAAAAAGAATGAAGATACCGAGCAGTTTACCCTCGTCGGAGCATCAAAACCGCCGTGAACCACCGAAAAACTGAAGGTAAAAATTTAGATCTACGGAGTTTGGGGGAATTTTAGAAAAAGGGAGTCTGGAATCGGCTTTAGGATCTAAATAGAATTTTCGGGTTTATTTTTGTAAATTCCGGCCACCATAGACGGTGACCGACAGCGGCGGAAAACGCCGATATACGGCGGCCGGTCGGTGACCGGAACTTCCTCTGGTGAAAAGAAAATTAGAGAGAAGGGAGAGAGTTCTCCCTTAGAGAGAGAACTCAAAATGAAAAAATAGAAAGAATGGCTCATTTGGGCCATTTAAAGGGTATATAAACCCTCACTAAAACTACGTCGTTTTGGTGAGGGATGTTTATGTAATTTCACGCATGAGAAAACCATATACGCAGACCCTTGAAGTTTGTAAGATTCTATTTTAGTCACTGAAATCAGTTTATGTTCCTTTTAATTACACCTTTCAATTTTACTTTATTATATTTTAGTCACTGCACCGTAGTTATAAATATTTAAGGGTAAATTCTTTATTTAGTCTCTAGTAATTTTTATTAATTTTATTTTGATCCCCAAAAATTAATTAGGTTAAATTACATTATTAGTAATTATATTTTTATAATAATTCGAATTATGTCCTTTAATTTTGATATTTTATATTTTAATCACTGATATTCTAATTATTTTCATTTTGACCATTCATTTGTTACAATTTAATTCCACAGTTTTAAATTATTTCATTCTGGTCATTATTTAATACAATATTATTCTATTTCTATATTGTCATTTATTTTTCAATATGTTTAAATTAATACTTTATTTATTTATTTGTTATTATTTATATTTTATTCACTAATATTTATATGAAATATCATATAATAATTTCATAATATTTATTTATTTTTAATATTAAGAAAGGGCAGTCTTAAAGCAACTGGATGTTCATTTTCTGATTTTTTTTATAAATAAATATTTTACTTTTATAAATTATATATATATTATTTTTAAATAAATATTTTACTTTTATAAATTATATATATTAATCTATTTTTTAAAATATTTTTTTAATATTTATTTATTTTTTTTAATATTAAGAAAAGAGCTGTCTTAAAGCACCTAGAAGTCATTTTCTGATATTTCTAAATAAATAAATATCTTATTATTAAATTTTCTTAAAATTATAAATTTGAAATAACATGATTATGAATTAAAATATTTGAATATTTAAATTTCTAATAATAGAGACAATTTATAATTAATGAGTACCAATTTTGGGCATTGTAGGGGTGCTAATCATTCCCCAAACGTAATCGACCACGAATCCCTTTTTATTATTAAAAAGAACGAATTTTTGGTTAAAACGCAGACCAGTTTATCTTTTAACTGATGTTTCTTAAAAATTCTTTTAAAAGATAATTTTTAGGTATTCGACTTACCTAACCCAAAAGGCCGATGACGACTCCCAAAATATTTTAAAAAAACATTTATTTACATCACTTTTCCTGCCAAGTAAAAAAATTCGTACCCGAGCGAAAACCGGTTACGACAAGACCATTGGACCAATGAATGCTGCTGTCATTTGGAAATTAATAGTATGATTATGCTGCCACAATAGAATTATGCAACATGTAATGATTAACACATTAATCTCCTTTCAAAGATTAAACACTTGACCAATGAAAATTAATTTTCACTAATTTCATTAATCAAGTAGTTAACAAAGTAATGACAATCGGTAGAATACATCTCTATATGCTTAAACCCACTTTCGTAAATACCGATGTTGTACATAATTAACATGCAATATTAATGATTTCCATTTCTAAAACTAACCAAGATTAACATACATAAATATATATTTTTATTTATAAAAATATCAAATAAAGTTTCAACATATAAAAATATTGTTTCAAGCAAAAATCATAAAATAAGCATTTCATCAAACACCTTATGTTTGAATCTAAATAACACCATAAAAATTAAAACATTCAAACTAAACAAAGTTTCTTCCCTCTTTCAAGTAAAGACACTAAGAAGCTTGAACCCCAAATGGTCACCACTGGTACGACAACATTGCTGCTCTAGTTGCTGCTACACTCCCCAACAAATTCAAACCTCCATGGTTGGTGGAGAAAAGAAGAAAATAAAAAGAAAATGAAGAAAGATTGAATAAGGGTGTGAAAAGTGTGAAAAAAACCCTTATTTATAATCCCCAAAGGTCAAAGCATCTACCAAAAGGAAAAATATGAATTTTTTCTATATTTTCCATCCATTTTACAGTTGTATTGGACAACTGTCTTATTTCGTAAATTTCTAAAACTTCCTATTGAGTCATTAGTTGTTGCAGCATTTGCATGACAATCCAGTACATTATCAGTGCACATCAACATCTACAATAACAATAATGTTACATCATAAGCGTAACAAATTACAACAAAATATCATAAAATAACCCAAAAGATATAAACTCACTCCCAATGTGCAATGATGTAAAATATGATAAAATAAACATAAAATGATCATAATATGAACCTAATGATGTTGAAGTTAAAACTTAACCTAAGTAAAAAGATCATAAAAGATAACTTTTTTGGAGAGTTATGATAACTTTTTTGGAGAGTTATCATAGAAGAAGAATAAAAAGAAAGTTCAGTCAAGTCTTCAACATGTCTCCCTCATTGGACGTAGGCAAATACCTTGGGGTCCCTTTGATTCTTGGTCTATTGTCGAAGCTCACGTATAGAGAACTGGTTGACAAGGTTAAAACTCAGTTGAGTAGTTGGAAAGCTAAAACCTTAAAGACTCTGGTCAGGTCCTTTTTAATCAGTTTGGTCACACCCACCATTCCTACTTACTCCATGATGACTTCCAAACTTCCACTCGATGTAGCGGAAAAAATGGACAAGGTGAATCGCCAATTTTTATTGAATAATAACTCAAAGCACCACGCTATTCATTTAGTTGCTTGGGATGAGGTTTGTAAACCTAAACACTATGGTGGATTGGGTCTTTGGTCGATGGCCAAACACAATGTTGTTCTCCTGCAAAAAAATGACATGGTGCTTTCTCCATTAACCTAATAGTTTATGGGTGAGAGCCATCAAAGCTCTTTACGGTCTTAATGGAGACCCTATAAAATATGTGACTAATGTTTCACTTAGAAGACACTATATTCCCATAACTGGAGGAGTCTGGTCTTTGGATTGAGAGGCCTAGCCTCGGGAATGATTCATCATATTGGAAATGGAGAGGATACTTTATTCTAGAAGGATAAATGGTTGGGAGAGCCTCTTGCAAATAATCAGGACATTGCACCGGTTCTTGTTGATGACCAAACCAAATTTGGTGATTTCATACTGAGCAACTTTCATATGGATTTAGATTGTATCTTTGCCATGCTAGCCATGGAAATTGCGGTTCAGATTGTTGGTTATCCCCTTCCTAGATTCTCATACATGAAAGACAATTTTATCTGGAAATATAACTCAAATGGGAGCTATACCACTCGTTCTGCTTATGTTGCCCTCATCGATGTGGCAATTAAAACTCCCTCACTGAATTTCTGTTGGATTTGGTTGTTACTCGTGATCCCTAACTGGAAGTTCTTCATCTAGTTAGCTTGTAAGGATAGGTTGCTCACCAATGCTTGAAAAGCTCAATGGGGCATCTCAAATTATGCTAGTTGTGCCTCGTGTGGATATGATGCTGTGTAAATGCTATAGCAAAGTGCAACCATACACTGTCAAACAAGTAATAAAGTGGTAACAAAATTGTTACGGATGTCGAATCCCACATGGAGCAAAACTGATTATAGTGTAGTTCAAGTATAAAGAAAAGATGAGTTTGTTGATTAACAACAATAAGTAAAAAAAGAAGTATCAATACTATAAAAACAGGGGAATGCTATGGAAAACAAGGGAGCATACAAACCAATGGACCTAAGATGTTTTCATACTAGGTTGCTAGTAAAATGATTATGTTGCAGTACTATAATTCATGATTCATGCAATGAACTTACAACCTGTTAATTTCTAACTCTCATTAAAACCTCATAGGTTCATAATTAACAAAGCATAACAATGATCTTCCTATGTCTCTATAAAAAGTTTTTATTCTCGTAATCACCAATGTTGTAACAAAGCTAGCATGCAATCTCAATCAATTTCATCTCTAAAAATAATAAAAACTACATGCAATGATGATATTGTCTCTAATAAAAATCATATAAAAACACACAACTCATAAATGTAATTCATAAACAAAAATCATCATTCAAACATTTAATTGAACACTTTATGTTTGATACCCAACAAAAGAGTAGAATAATCATTCAACGTCACAATAATGTTTTTTATTTTCTCAAGTTCAAAACATGACAGTAAAGTTGAAACCCAATTGGCCACCGCTGCCACACGACTACTCCTTTGCTGGTGCTGTACTCCTCGATGAATGGGCCATGCTACCATCGTGGCTAAAAGAGGTGGAAGAATTATAGGAGATGATGGAATTAATGAGCTAATGGTGAAGGGAGCACTCATATCTCAACCAATGATTTTCTTCCATAATTAAAGTGATTCTAGAGCCTTGGCAGTTGCCCTCTTCCAACTGTACCTTCCAAAAGGTTCTCCATTTTTCACTTGATGAGTCACCAGATGCTACAAAACCGCTCAACAATCTAGCATAGCATTACAATACAACATCACCTGTAGTTTCAATCAATGCCTCTAGCATCAGCGTACCAATTCCAGCATAAAACATAAAAATTAAGTTAATATTCACCAACTTATTCTCATCATGAAAATGATATAAAATATGTAAAAAGTAATCCTAAATGCTCTTAATAATGCTAGAGTTCAAGCTTAACCTAGGTAAAAAGACTTCTAAATGATAACTCTTTTGGAAAGTTATCAGGACACTTTGTTGAAAACTTGAATCATATTTTAAGGAAAATTTTCAAGCTAAAAACATCTGGTTTCGATGCATTCAGAGGCCTCAATGCAACCTTTTTCTTCTCATGATTTTCATGAATGGTTGCACGAGAACTTAGATATGTCAAAACCCTCACAGCTCCTAGTCACTCGTTTTCCTTTTATAGTTTGGAACCTATGGATCGAACGCTACAAAGAAGATTACACTTACAATGAGAACAAATTTTGGAACCAAATTGTCTCATCCACAGAAGAAACTTTAAGGGCCAATATTAATAATGATGGCAGTTCGAACTCCTCCTTATTGGTTACTTGGAACCATCCTCCAAATGGCTTGCTAAAGATGAATACTGATTAGGCTTGACAAGGGAATCCATGCATTACATGGGCAGGCGGTCTCTTGAGAAATGAAGCTGGTGAAAGAATTCTGGGTTCCGCGGCTCATTTATGTGTTTGTACTAGTGCGAAAGTGAAACTCTTTGCTGTTTGTATCGGTTTATCTCTTGCTTGGAACTATGGTTACAATTCCATTGTGTGCGAGGTTGATGCAAAAGCAGTCCTCCAGCTTATCAAGAACTGTGACAGCACTCATCATCCTTTGGGATCTATTATAGAAGACATACGTAATCTTGAAAACCATAATTGATTTGTTACGTTTCAACATACTTACTGTGAAAGTAACTTATGCGCGGATGCTCTTTCTAAGTTAGGATTCACTCTTGATGAACTTACTATCCATGATATCTCACCTCTTGAGATTCTTCCTTTACTTGATACGCATAAGAAGGGTGTCTCATTTTCTAGAGGCTTTTCTTTCCGTTAGTTCTTAGCTTTCCTGTTTGTAACAAAAAAAAACTCGATTTAAGACCAAATTATATTAAAATAAAAGTGGGTGGAGCCATACAGTAATTAACCAACATGAGCAAATTTGGTTACCCTAACCCCTAACGGTAGCGTTTTGATAATAAGATATAAGCATTGTTTAGGCTTCTTCTAAACCCTAGCCCCATTTGTTTCATTCTCGGCGCACCTCTCTAAATGTATCCATCCCTCTCTTTCCGGCCCCCTCTGACTGTCATAAATCAGCATCGACGATGGAGAATGTGACTCCATAACACCTTACTTTGAACCCTTAAACCCAAAAAATAAAACCAACTAATTGGAAGCGATCTTGAAACCCCCTTAAAACTAAACCTTCATTCTGGATCTAGGAGTTTCATGGGGTTACCTTCAATTTTTGAAGGACTCAATGCTCCTCGACGATGGTGATTTCAACTGAAGGAAAAAAAAAGTTTTTTTTTCTCTTTTTTCTTTTTATTTTCAATTTGGTTTTCAGTTTTCTATTGAGCATATGTTATTTTTCTTTTCTTACTCAATTTTTTTTGAATATTTATTCTTCTCTCGTCTTTTGTTTGTTCTCTCTCATTTTTTTCTGGTTCCAACAACCCCTCACAAATCTCTATTTTGTTTCCTTTATACCAACATGTACAAGGAGAGCCCCTGCCAATTGTCATTATCCGTAGAGTGAAGGCCAACCTCTACCAAAACCAATCTATTCCTCGTTTCATAGCAATGGTTTTGTTCGAGTACTAAAGGAGGGAACCAGTGGTCCTGGTGTCGAGTTGCACGAGCGGTTGCATGCGTGGAAGCCTCACGAGAATGTGATTGCTGATGTAGCTAATGGGATCATTGACTCGTAGACAAAACATAATATGTTAGCGTGAATGTGTGATTGTTTGAGAATATTTTGGAACTTCTTGGGAGAGATGGATCAACACATTTGTTTTTTACGCAAGCCAGCTGGAAATAATTGGTATTTTAAATGTTTCTTGACCATTGGATTAGTTGAGCAGATTAATAGTGGAAGCTCAGCTACACATATGATCTTTAAGGTTTCTCTAAAACTCACATAGGCTGGTTCACTCTTGGGCTTTGAATTTTGGGTCACTTGAATTGGATTTAAACCTTTTGATACATGCATCACAAGTCTCACATCAAAGGAAGATGGATTAATGCTTCCAATTGATCCACACGACCAAGCCTTGGAAAAGAAGACCAAAATAGCAGCAGACCTGCGATGCCTTTTTGAATGGGATCCTAGTGTTATTTGTCAACATGTATATTGTAGTTACGACTGATTGTCTCTTAGTTTTCCAATGGTTCTTGAATCACATCAATCTGACATCGGGAACTCAAGATACACTCATTTAAGTGAAGACATCACATGTAGAAATTCCTATACGGGATTAATATGGGATTTTATAAATATTATGAATTTTTAATATTTTTATTGATTGTTTGTAATATAATTTAAAAAAGATGATGCATTATCTTTTAGGGTTAGATTTATTATTTTATTAGGAATTAAGGTAAAATTAAAACAATTATATTTAGTTTATTGTTATTAAGAATTAGGATAATATTGTTATTGTTATTTTTGTTATTATTTTCAAGCAGTAGGCATACTACAACAAGGACTCCTCCACCCTATATAAATGAGGCTCCTTCCACCATAGTCAACACATCTTTTCTTGAATATAATACAACGAGAGTTCGGTTTGCAAGTGCTGATTGCCTTGTGCCCTCGAAGCATTCTTCATCATTAAGTTCTTTCAAGTTCTTCGTGAGGGAGATCTTCATACTTTGGTTTGCCTTTTCATTGCGATTAGGAGGGCTTGTTAGAGTAGATTATCAAATTTACCTAGTCAATTGCAGCTATGAGGGTTCGTAGGACAATTATATATCAATCATCATCATCATCGAATCACCATTCTCGCCCATCACCAACAAAACCCTAACTTGGCTAAGTTATTCATATCATATTATTATTATTATTATTATTATTATTATTATTTTCTCTTATCTTTATTTTCTATTTATTATTTTAATCTTATTATTCTTATTTAATTTCCAATAAACCCTAAAAACCTTAATTTTCACTACCTTTTCATCTCTTTCCCCTTCACTCTTTGATCGAGTATAAATCTTTCTAGGTTTGATTCTTCAATGACGAGCAACGTTAATAACTCCGCTGCCATTCTTTATCAATTGGTATAAGATTTGGGATGATCCTTGGAGAGAATCAATTGGTTTTGCTTCATCCTACACGCATACACCGCCAAAGATGGTAAAAGATGAAGAAGTTATTGAGGCATTACGAAGGCTCATGGCTGTTATTGACTGAAAAATGGAAACTTACTGCTCTACAACAACAAACAACGACAACACAAAGATAAATGGTCGATGTTACTATTAAAATACAAGAACAAGCATATATGAATGATGATAATCAACCAAGAGAAGTCGTAGGAGATGAACAACATAATCCAATACAACCTATACGTGCACACCCTTGACTTCAAATGCCAGAACTTTTTACTGAACCAAAATTCACAATTCCACAGTTCAAAGGCTAGTATGATCCAGATGACTACATAAATTGGAAGAGCAAAGTTAACCTTATGTTTTCTACCATTACTGTCTTGTGAAAGATCAAGTAGTGGTCATCACATTATAGTTCCAAGATTCGAGGATGAATTTTTTTGAAGATAGTGATAATGATACATGCATCACAAGTCTCACTGTAATACCCCAAAAATCAAAATAGTGACCTTATTGAAATGATTTAAAAAATTGAAGACTTATTTGAATAAATGATAAAAGGATAAGAAATTATTGGAATAGTGTTTTAGACCAGTTTGTATCAATGAATGAATATAGAGGGTATTTAGGTTCTTTAAGGAGAAATGAATTTAAAATTCATTCCTTATTAGGGATTTAAGGAAGAAAAAGAGGAAAGTTAAACCATCAAAGTTATCTCTTTTCTTTTTCTTCCCCGTGTAAGGACTATCCTCCATAGCCAAAGGTAAGGCTTAATTTAACCAGCTCTTCCTCTTGTTTTTGGGGTGTTCTTGGAACATTGAGTAGCATAGAAGCTTAAGGAAGCGTTAAATAAGATTAAAACTAGAAGATGGATGAAATATTTGAGATTGAAGAAAATGGGTTTGAATGATATGTTAGAATATGAGTTTTTGTTGATGTTTACTAGTATATTTGACTTGTCAAGGAAGAAAATAAGAGATTAGAAGCATTGGATGAGATTAGGATCATGTTAGAAAAGGTGGTATGATTCTTGGGTAGAATTGTTCTTTGGAAGTTTTAGATGTTATAAGAAGCTAAACGAAGGGAAGTTAGTTGGGATAAGTGAAGAAGAGGTTAATAGTATTGTTGGAGGTAAAAATAAGGGAAATTAACTAAATTTGGGTAAAAATCATGTTAAAAATGGAAAATCTGGGTAAGAGTATCGATACTGGAAGAACAGTATCGATACTACAAGCTTAAAAATGGGAAAATATGAGGAACAATATCGATACTAATGCAATGAATATCGATACTGATGTGGGTATCGATACTGTAAGGAAAGTATCGATGCCATGGATTCCAGAATGTCAAAATGGTATCAATACTGAAAGGGGGTATCGATACCATAATATAGAAGTATCAATACCAGGGTAGGGGTACCGATACTATTAAGCCTAGAATTTAAAGATAGGTTGAAATTGTTATAGAAATCTAAATAATAGTACTTGTGAGTATTATTAAAGTATGAATGCTAAATGCTAGAGAATATACTAACATTTGGTATGGTATGTGTCTTTAATGGATGTTTGAGTAGATCGTAACCAAACTCTCGAGTTAAGCAAGAACAAGGGCAAAGATAAAGTTGCCAAGTAGTTGGACATCTTTAAAGCATACAACCGAGGCATACCAGGTGAGTGCATTTATTATTGTTGAAAACATTTTGATATTTCGATATAACAAATTAAGATAAATGAATTTTAAGATTTTCCAAAAGATTTTCTAAGTATATTCGATATAATTATTCGAATATCAAAATATTACTCCAAATCTTTCAAATGTCATTTTTAATCCTTACTCAAGTGTAAAATTAAGTTTTAATCTTAAAATAATTTCAAAACAATTTTATAAAGTATTTCGAACCGTTTCAAAGGAAAAAATTCCAGATTATCCAGAGGGAACCGATTCCCCCCTAAGGGGGTACCGATCCCCCCCTGAATGGTTTGGCTCCGAGAAAAAAAGAATGCTCGGAGGGAACCGATTCCCCCCCTAGGGGGTACCGATTCCCCCCCAAGGGGGTACTTATTCCCCTTGATCAACGGTCAGAATTTTTGAATTTTACACTTAGGGAATCGATTCCCTATGAGGGGTACCAATTCTCCCCACGCTCCAAGTTGTTTTATTAATTGATTTCACACTAAAACGGCTCTATTAACTCCACTAATCATCCCCAACATTCATAATCAATTGAAGGAGTATTTAAACACGCTTAGAAGCCATTGATCAATAACAAGAAACAACAATCAATAAGAATCAAGAGAGAATCAAAGAGAAAGCATCAAACCTCAAGTTTAAGCACTTTCAAGCCTATTTCTTTCAATATTCATTTTTTCTTTCAAGAACACTTATTGTGCTCAATTGTATTATTCTCGAGTGTTCTTTATTTGTTCTAGAATTGTGCAAACATCTTACCTTGTGTGGATTTTCTTGTAAGTTTGCAAAATTTGTATTGTTCTCTTTGGGAGAGAGTGTTCTCAAGAATTTGGGGTATAATTCTTGAGGGATTTGTAAGGTTACTCTTTGTCCTCAAAAGAAAAAAATATTAGTGAATTTGTGGAAAATCCTTAGTGTGGATAGCTAAGGTAGTGGACATAGACTTTGGTTGAGAAAGTCGAACCACTCTAAATCGTTGTGTAATTACTTATAATTTTCTGCAAAACTTCCACCGAAATTTTTATTTGCCAATTTACCCCCCTCTTGGCCAATTCCATCGATCGATTAACTCAACAATTGGTATCAGAGCCTCACTTATTTGAAGGTTTAATAGCCTCTTGAGTCGATTCTGGAAGAGTTATATCGATTTTCAAGTCATCAATGGTCGTCGTTTCAAACTCCAACTTCGCTCTTGATTCATTGCCCGTTAACAAGCCTCCTTTATTCAATGGAGCTAATTATGCTTATTGGAAGAATAGGATGATGTATTTCATTCAAGCAAGTGACATGGGAGTATGGAATATCATAGAAGACGGATACATCAAACCTTTCACTCATCCAAGATTGTGGAGTGAAGAAGAGACAAGAATATTCCAGCTCAATTCCAAAGCTATCCATATTATCTTTTGTGCTATTGGACCAAATGAATACGAGAGAGTTTCATCTTGCACAACCACCAAGGAGATATGGGACAAACTACAAGTCACTCATGAAGGCACAAACGAGGTAAAAGAATCTAAAATTAGTCTTCTAACTCATAGCTATGAAAATTTCAGAATGAAACCGGATGAAGATGTCAAAGCTATGAAGGTTAGATTCTCCACAATTGTCAATAGTCTCAAATCATGTGGAGAAATCATTCCAAATGACAAGCTTGTAAGGAAGTTAGTTTACTCTCTTCCAAAAGCTTAGCAATCAAAGAAGACGACGATCATCAAGGCTAAGAACTTAAAATCCTTGACCCTCGATGAACTTATTGGCTCTCTCCTCACGCATGAAATGATGCTTAAAGAAGAGGAAGATCTTGAGAAAAGAGACGAGCCAAAGAAGGAGACGGAGAAAAAGAAGAATGTGGGAGTTTCTCTCAAATCAACAAAAGATGAGAGTGATTTGGATGAAATGACGATGACGAGGAAATGACATTGTTTTCCAAACAGTTTAGAAAAATGATGAGGCCTAACCGAGGAAGAAAATTCAAACGAAATGAAGGCTTCAAAAATGAACCAAAAGAGAAGGAGCCGATCATTTGCTATGAATGCAAAAAATCAGGGCATGTCAAATATGATTGCCCACAATTGAAGAAGAAGGGTCAATCAAAGATTAAACACATGGCTCACATGGCTACATGGAGCGATGAAGAAGGTTTAGATGAAGAGGAACAAGAAGTAGCAAACTTGTGCTTGATGGCATTCTGGGAAGATTCTAAGGTAACCTCTAACTCATTTTATTTAGATGATTTATCTTATGATGAGTTATTAGAGGAATATAATGGTTTGACTTCGGATTATGAGAAATTGTTTTTAAAATATAAAAATGATATTTCAAAATTGAAAAATGAAAATAATCTCATATCCAAGACCAACAATGATCTTGAAAGTAAAATAAAAAATTTGCAAATCAATCTAGAATAGTTTGAAAAGAAAAATTATGATTTGCATAATTTACTTCCAAAGGTCAATGATGATCATCAAAAGAAAATTGATGATCTTAAAGCTTTTTTTGATAAAGTTGGAACAAAACGTTTTGAAAAATGAGAAAATTCAAAATCCAACTTTGTTAGAAAAAGTTTTAAAAACTACAATCAAAGAGGTCCCCGGAGAACCTCTAATGAAAAAATTGTTAGAAATATATGGGTTCTTAAAGAACTCATTACTACTAAAAATAAGGAAATCCTACACGGATACCTAAGGGGACTAGGATGTTGGAAACTAATAAATATGGACCCAAAAGAATTTGGGTACCAAAAATTAGAAATTAATCTATGTTTGTAGGAAAAGGAGCATTGCTACAAGGCACGGGAAACAAATTCAAACTCATGGTACCTTGATAGTAGATGCTCAAGACACATGACCGGAGAAAAAAGCCGGTTCATAGAACTTAACGCCAAAAATGGAGGAGAAGTGACTTTTGGTGATAATTCAAAATGTCACTTTGAAGGTATAGGTACAATAGGTAATACCTCTTCCATACAAATTAGAAATGTTTTATATGTGAATGGATTAAAGCATAATCTTTTGAGCATTAGTCAATTTTGAGATAAAGGATTCAATGTCATATTTGAAACTAATGGTTGTAAAGTTATTGACATCTAATCGGATTATGCTTGTTGGTCATAGAATAGGAAACATATACATGGTGCATTTAGACTCTATAGAAATGACTAATTTATGCCTAGTTGCTAAGGATGAGCATGATAGTTGGTTATGGCATAGGAGACTAGGACATGCTAGTATGAGTGTTTTGCAACGGTTAGTTCAAGGAGATTTGGTTCGAGGGGTGCCTAAACTAAAATTTGATAATGATAAAATTTGTGATGCTTGTGCTAAAGGAAAACAAAAGCAAATTTCTTTTAAATCCATTAATGACGTATCCACTTGTAGAGTATTACAATTGATTCATTTAGATCTTTTTGGGCCATCTAGAACTACTAGCTTGGGTGGAAAACAATATGCATTTGTATTGGTAGATGATTATTCTA
This sequence comes from Hibiscus syriacus, assembly GCF_006381635.1. Lineage (NCBI taxonomy): Eukaryota > Viridiplantae > Streptophyta > Magnoliopsida > Malvales > Malvaceae > Hibiscus > Hibiscus syriacus. The sequence continues at coordinate 5,189,021 of NW_024062800.1, read as the reverse complement.
GATATACTTGGGTTCTATTCTTAAGTACTAAAGATGAAGCATTAGAAAAATTAATCACGTTTTCAAAAGTAATCCAAAACGAAAAAGGTTACTCTATAACTAGTGTTAGGAGTGATCAAGGAACTGAATTTGAAAATCTTGGATTTACTGAATTTTGTAATTCTAATGGTATTAGCCATAATTTTTCAGCACCTAGAACCCCTCAACAAAATGGAGTTGTTGAGAGGAAAAATCAAACTTTAGAAGAAATGGCTAGAACCATGCTTTGTGAAAACAATTTGCCAAAATATTTTTGGGCAGAAGCCACAAATACCTCTTGTTATGTTATTAATCGAGCAATGATTAGGACTATTTTGAAGAAAACTCCATATGAACTTTTTAAAAATAAAAAGCCTAACATTAGCTATTTTCATTCTTTTTGATGTAAATGTTTTGTTTTAAACAATGGTAAAGACAATCTTGGCAAATTTGATGCTAAAAGTGATAAAGGAATTTTTCTGGGTTATTCCTTAAATTCTAAAGCTTATCGAGTATTTAATAAAAGAACTTTAGTTGTAGAAGAGTCTATACGTGTTGTTTTCGATGATAATCTCCTTCCGAGGAAGGATTCTTGTGTGAATGATGATGTAGACATTATAAATACAAATAACGTTGGATATTACATTGGAGAACCATCATCAAAAGAAGAAACAAAAGATGTGGAAACTCATGATCCTCTCGAGAATCCAACCATTGAAGAAAGGGAAGTATCTTATCCAAGAGAGTACAAATATGTCAAGGATGGTGAAATTATAGGTGATCCATCCAAAGGGGTAACAACTCGATCTTCTCTTAGAAATATTTGTAATTATATTGCATTTATCTCATGCATAGAGCCTAAGAATATTAAAAAAGCATTAAATGATGAACATTGGATTATGGCTATGCAAGAAGAGTTAAATCAATTTGAGAGAAGTAAAGTATGGACATTAGTTGAAAGGCCTAGTAATAAATCTACTGTAGGTACTAGATGGGTATTTAGGAATAAGCTTGATGAATTTGGTAATATAGTGAGAAACAAGGCTAGACTTGTTGCTCAAGGGTACACTCAAGAAGAGGGCATAAACTATGATGAAACATATGCTCCCGTAGCTAGGATGGAAGCAATTATAATGTTATTAGCATTTGCATGTTTTCATGAATTTAAATTATATCAAATGGATGTTAAAAGTGCATTTTTAAATGATTTTATAAAGGAAGAAGTGTATATGGAACAACCTCCTGGTTTTGAAGATTCAAAATTTCCAAATCATGTTCTTAAATTGACAAAAGCACTTTATGGTTTAAAACAAGCCCCTAGAGCTTGGTATGAAAGATTATCAATTTTTTAAATTGAAAAAGGTTTTTCAAAAGGGAAGGTTGACACTACATTGTTTTTAAAGCATAAAGGTAAAGATTTATTAGTAATTCAAATCTATGTTGATGATATAATATTTGGTTCTACTAATGATGTTCTTTGCCAAGAATTTTCTAAGATAATGCAAAGTGAATTCGAGATGAGTATGATAGGGGAGCTCTCATTTTTCTTGGGACTCCAAATCAAGCAAAGAAAAGATGACATCTTCATCAATCAAGCTAAGTACGTCAAAGATATGCTCAAGAAATTTGGACTGGAAAATGGGAAACCTCATGACACTCCAATGAGCTCATCAACAAAGCTTGACATAGATGAAGGAGGTAAATGTGTGGATGTTAAATTATATAGGTCAATGATTGGCTCTTTGCTTTATCTAACTGCAAGTAGACCAAAAATTATGTTTAGTGTTTGCTTATGTGCTAGATTTCAATCATGCCCTAAGGAATCACATTTACTAGCTGTTAAGAGAATATTTATATACCTTAAGGACACTCCTAGTTTAGGACTTTGGTATCCTAGAGACTCTAGCTTTAGCTTGCATGCCTTTTCTGATACGGATTATGGAGGATGCAAATTAGATAGGAAAAGCACCTCCGATACTTTCCAATTCCTTGGAAATATGATGATTTCTTGGTTTTCAGAGAAACAAAATTGTGTTGCATTATCTACCACTGAAGCAGAATACATTCAGCCGGTAGTTGTTGTGCACAAGTTTTATGGATGAAACAACAACTTTTTGATTATAGAATTGAAGTAGGTACCATTCCTATCAAGTGTGACAATATTAGTACTATTTGTCTCACTAAAAATCCCATCCAACGCTCTAGAACTAAGCATATTGAAATTAGACATCACTTCATTAGAGATATCTTTGCATCAATTAACAGATATCTTTACAAAGACTTTAGACAAGGAAAGATTTTGGACACTTAGAAGAGAATTAGGTTTAACTGACCTATATTCACTTAGTGTTTAAAATAATTTTTAGCACTTTTAAGAACAAATGAAAAATGCTTATAATAAATTTTGATTGCATTCTTTGCTATTAGTTAGGGGGAGTTTATGATTCTTTGTGAAAAATTGATTATATGTTCAAATAATTTTTAATGAGAGATTTGATTGATTGAACATAGTTAATTTTTCGTAATATGAATTGCCAATACCATTAGAGCAAATAAATTTAGCATTTTGAGTTTTTAAAATCAAATTTTAGCATTTTTGGTGCAGAGGGAATCGATACCCCTTTGAAGGGGAACCGATTCCCCCTTTGAAGGGGAACTGATTCCCCTTGTAGGGGGATCGATACCCCCTGAGGGTTCTGGTTATATCACGCCCAGAAAACCCTTTCTCTCAAAACCTCTCTTCTTTCTCTTTGTCGCCATTCACTCTCTCCATCTTCCTAAATCTCCACATTGCTTCAAAACACCATTTTTAATCGGAATTACTTCAAATATCATCTCCTAAACCTGTTGGAATAATCAAACTAGACAAAAATCATCACATTCTCACAAAATCCAAAAATCTTCAAGGTATTTTTCTAAAACTTCTATTTTATCAATTTTTGAACATAGAACTAGTTTTAATTAGTTCTAGATTGAAATAGTGATCGGGCATTGATTGTTTAGTGTTTAGAAACTAGATTTTACAATTGATTTCATCAAAATCTCATAATTTTTCAATTAATTTTTGAATTTTCGAAATTAAAAAAAAAAGGAAATTTTTTAATTAATTTCAAATTGTTGTGTTTTGATTTAATTATGTTGTTAGTATGAAAACTATACGTATATTGATTTTCAAAACTTTATTTTTCAATAGTTTTAAAAAACTTTGCCCATTAGGATTGGTTTAGAGAACCTTAAGATATTGAGGACTTAATTGAATTTTGGGAATGATTTTATTGCATACATGTGTTTTAAAATTGCAGGTTATTCTTTCCATTTTGATTTCCTTAAATCATGTCTCACAAACGTTCTAGACCTTCCTATAGTCTTTCTAGCCAACCTCCACCTATCCAACAAATTCCTAATCCTAATCCCGATGATCCAAACATGGCCATTCGCAATTCTTGCTTTAATGAACCCGGTCGTAGACAAAATCTCTTCTTTAGGTTTTGTCAATACTTTGAGTCTTACAAAATCTAGGAATAACGAATCCCATCTCTTCAAACCATGTTAGACATCAATTTTTGACATCTTCCTACTTTTCAAGAGTGGAAATTTGATAAACTCTTCGAGCTTGAACCTATAGTCTACCACCAACTCATTCGTATCTTTTACTCTAATGCCGTTTGCATTCAAAACCGGAAGAAAACCTTAACCATAGAAATTCGATCCTATCTTCTAGAATGATTCTTTCATCTTGACTCGAAATACATTGCCAAAGCATTAGGATTAGATAATGAAGGGTTAGACAATGAAAAAATTACGGTAGGATCTCAATATAAACGAAGGGATAATGTGAGTGTTCTAGATCTTCATGACTGTTTTCTTCATCTCATGATCTCTTGGTGGTTTCGACCATTCGGAGGCTGTTACTCTACTCTCCGAGCCATGGATTTATTTTGGCTACATTGTGTCCAACATAATCTTAAAATCAACCTTCCACAGATTATCTTTGTTGAACTTGTCGAAACCATAAATCTTGTTCCCAATAAGAAATTATGTTCATCTTTAGTTTACGGTTGTATTCTAAGTAATCTGTTCAAAAAGGTTGGGCTTAGGGTTGGTCTTGATGCTTCCTTCCCTCTCAAAAACCAAATCAACCTCTTCTCTTTAACTAAATCGGGATGGAAGTTCAATGAAGAGACTGGTCTTTGGGTTCGTACTCATGAACAACCTCTAGAAGCCGACGACTCCGACGATGAGCAAGAACAACACGAGGAACAAGCACAACCAGAGGAACAAGCACGACCAGAGGATCAAATGCCTCCATACTTTCAATCATTTATGGAGACATTCGATTTCCGGTATGTAACCATGGATTCTCGCTTCACTTCCATAGAGTCTCATTTATCCACAATGGGAGCTCGACAATTGGAAATTCTTCAGGAGATACGCGCGAACAACGCTTCTATGAATGAACGCATTAATGCTCTCTCACATGAGATGGCCGCTATACGAGCTCATTTTCCTCCCCCGACCCTCCTACGGATGCTTGATTCTTTGTCATGCTTTAGTACTTTGAAATAGAACTTAGAGATTATTGTTTCAACATTTTGAATGACTTTGGATTTTTTTTTACTTTGGTTGTTGGATATTTGAACATATTTGATGGTTTATGCATGTTTGAACTTATATTTCTATATATTTGGTTTGGTTAAATTTATTCATTATTGCATCATTTACATCATATATGACCAATTTTGCCATGTCACATTGTTTATGAATATTGATTATGAAACTAATGGCTAACGTTTCTCTTGATTGTGATCTAAGCAGCTTACGCTATATTTATTTATAATCAATTGGCTAAATGTTTTTCAAAAACTTGTTTAAAATATTTTAAAGGTCTTTTTGATTTAACAAAAAGGGGGAGAAATGTTAAAGTATTTTTAAAGGGGAGAAGTGTTAGAGTAAGGGGGAGTAATTTCAAAACTTAATTTCAAAATCTTAAAATTACTAAATTGTTTTGTTATATCAAAAAGGGGGAGATTGTTGAAAACATTTTGATATTTCGATATAACAAATTATGATAAATGAATTTTAAGATTTTCCAAAAGATTTTCTAAGTATATTCGATATAATTATTCGAATATCAAAATATTACTCCAAATCTTTAAAATGTCATTTTTAATCCTTACTCAAGTGTAAAATTAAGTTTTAATCTTAAAATAATTTCAAAATAATTTTACAAATTATTTCGAACCGTTTCAAAGCAAAAAATTCCAGATTGTCCAGAGGGAACCGATTCCCCCCCAAGGGGGTACCGATTCCCCCTGAATGGTTTGGCTTCGAGAAAAACAAAATGCTTGGAGGGAACCGATTCCCCCCAAGGGGGTACTGATTCCCCCTGATCAACGATCGAAATATTTGAATTTTACACTTAGGGAATCGATTCCCTATGAGGGGGTACCGATTCCCCCTACGCTCCAAGCTATTTTATTAATTGATTTCACACTAAAACGGCTCCATTAACTCCACTAATCATCCCCAACGTTCAGAATCAATTGAAGGAGTATTTAAACAAGCTTAGAAGCCATTGATCAATAACAAGAAACAACAATCAACAAGAATCAAGAGAGAATCAAAGAGAAAGCATCAAACCTCAAGTTTGAGCACTTTCAAGCCTATTTCTTTCAATATTCCTTTTTTTTCTTTCATGAACACTTATTGTGCTCAATTGTATTATTCTTGAGTGTTCTTTCTTTGTTCTAGAATTGTGAAACATCTTGCCTTGTGTGGATTTTCTTGTAAGTTTACAAAATTTGTATTGTTCTCTTTGGGAGAGAGTGTTCTCAAGAATTTGGGGTATAATTCTTGAGGGATTTGTAAGGTTACTCTTTGTCCTCAAAAGAAAGAAATATTAGTGAATTTTTGGAAAATCCTTAGTGTGGATAGCTAAGGTAGTGGACGTAAACTTTGGTTGAGAAAGTCGAACCACTCTAAATCGCTGTGCAATTACTTTCAATTTTCTGCAAAGCTTCCACCAAAATTTTTATTTTCCAATTCACCCCCTCTTGGCCAATTCCATTAATCGATTAACTCAACAATTATGTACATAAAGAGTTATAAATGTATGCTATTAAAGGTATATATATTGTAATATGTAACACCCATCTCCCGTATACATTTCTGTACATGAGATACAAATGTCACATTACTTTTTAAAACATTTTGTCATTTAAAAACCCGTAAAATTTTGTTTCAAATTTTAAAACCACACAATAATATAACATTCATAGAAGCATATTACTAGAACTATCACTTTAAATACATTACAATATATTTTCTTAAGTTCAATTACATGCCAACTAAGTTTTCAAAATGAATAAGATTGTCCCATTGTTACTGACGAGTCAACCTTTAATTGATGAAAGTTGTTGTGGCTGCACTCGTTACTCGAAAAATCTTTGATTGTTACCTACGCGTGAAATCAACACACGTTAAGTATTTAGTTAGTGATGCATAACCTTGTAAAAGAATTACAATTTATTCATAAGTATGTCCTGACTATCAAAATCATGATAAATTGTCTACTTTACGGGATTCCTTTACAATCCTTTTAGTCAAATCAATAAATGACACCGTTTATGTCAAAATACATTATTACACATTTAGTCTTTTACCCAAAGACATTTAGCCTTTCATCTAACTTGCATGATTGACACCTTTCTGCCCAATGCACAGCTAGACATTTAATCTTTAACTCAAAGGCATTTAGCCTTTCATTTAACTGACATAATTGAAACCTTTCTGTGAAATGCACAGCTAGGCAATTAATCTTTTACTCAAAGGCATTTAACCTTTCATCTAACTGGCATAATTGACATATTTCTGTCAAATGCAGAGCTAGACAATTAATCTTTTACTCAAAGCCGTTTAACCTTTCATCTAACTGGCATAATTGGCATCTTTCGGTCAAATGTACAACTAGGTAATTAATGTTTTACTCAAAGGAATTTAACCTTCCATCTAACTGTCATAATTGACACCTTTCTGTCAAATGCACAGCTATGCAATTAATCTTTTACTCAAAGGCATTTAACCTTTCATCTAACTGGCCTAATTGAAACCTTTTTGTCAAATGCAAAACTAGGCAATTAATCTTTTACTCAAAGGTATTTAACCTTTCATCTAATTGGCATAATTGACACATTTCTATCAAATGTACAGCTAGACAATTAATATTTTATTTAAAACAATTTTTACTCTAAAAATAATTCATAATATCAACTGCAAACACATTATAAACATATATAATATAAAGTAAAATATACATTAATTTAAATATTTGAGGTGGACTTATTGTGAGTCTCCCTCAACCCATATAATTACATTGTATGCACTCACCTGATATGCTGTAGTGATGTCCAGCTACTCGGCAACTTTGTCTTTGCTCTTTTTCTTACTTGACTCGGGAGCTTGATTTCGATCTACTCAAACATCCTTTAAAGAAACATACCATACCAATTGTTAGTATATTCTCTAACATTTATAATTTAACAATGCTAAAAAACACTATTATTAAATTTTCTATAACAATCTCAGCCCATCTTAAAATTCGTGGCTCAATAGTATTGGCACCCCTACCATCGTATTGATACTTCTATACTGTGGTACTGATACTCCCTTTCAGTATCAATACCATTTCAATATTCTGGATCCATGGTATCGATACTTTCCTTCTAATACCGATACTTCTATAATACGGTACTGATACTCCCTTTCAGTATCGAAACCATTTTGGCATTCTAGAATCCATGGCATTGATACTTTCCTTTTTAGTATTGATACCCTTTCAGTACTGAAACTAATTACATTAGTATCGGTATTGTTCATCATATTTCTACCCATTTAAACCTATATTATCGGTACTGTTCTATCATTATTGATACGTTTACCCAGATTTTCCATTTTTCAGCCTGATTCTTACCCAAATTTGGTCAACTTTCCTTATGTTTACCCTCAACAATACTATTAAACTCTTGTTTACTTATTCCTACTAATTTTCCTTCATTTAGCTTCTTAAACCATCTAAAATCTCCCAAGAACATTTTCATCTAATAATCATACCACTTTTCCTAACATGTTTTTAATCCCATCCAATGTTTCTAATCTCTTATATACTTCTTTGACAAGTCAAATATACTCATAAACATCAATAAAAACTCAAATTCTAACATATCATTAAAAACCCATTTTCTTAAATATAAAATATTTCCTCCATCTCCTAGTTTTAATCTTATTTAATCATTCTTTAAGCTTACATATCACTTAAGGTTACAAAAACAAACCAAAATCTAAAGGAAAAACTAGTTTGATGAAGCTTACCTTATCTATGGAGAAGGCCACGTGAAAATGGGAAAGAAGAAAAAAATAGCCAAGGTATTAACACTCTCCATTTTCCCCTTTACTTTACTTTAATACCATAATTCATTTCTCCCTTAAAGGACCAAAATACCCCTTTCATTCTTTCATTCTTAGAAATTAGTCTTAACCAACTAATTTCTAATTTATTTTTTTATACTTTATAATTTATTAATTAAATCCTCAAAATTTAAATCTTTTAAATAAAGTTACTGGCCTGACATTTGTGGTATTACAATATAGGCACTAAGTGTGCAACCCATGGAATTCATCATATGTTAATGAACGACTGTATAGGCACTAAGCGTACAACCCACGAAATTCATCAAATGTTGATGAACGACCGTATATGCACTAAGTGTGCAACCCACATAATTCATCATATGTTGAAGAACGACCGTATAGACACTAAGTGTGCAACCCACATAATTAATCATATGTTGATGAACGACCGTATAGGCACTAAGTGTGCAACCCATGGAATTCATCATATGTTGATGAACGACTGTATAGGCACTAAGTGTGCAACCCACGAAATTCATCATATGTTGATGAATGGCCGTATAGACACTAAGTGTGCAACTCACATAATTCATCATATGTTGATGAACGACCGTATAAGAACTATGTGTACGAACCACAAAATTCATAATATGTTTATGAATGACCGTATCGGCACTATGTGTGTATCTCAACGAAATGATAATAACTTTAACTGAATGAATTGGTATTTGATGGATATGAAATAATGAAGTAATAATATCATCTCACTAGTATTCTTGCCTCACTAAGGAAATGCTTAACGTATGTTTATTTTATGCATAGGTTATATCAAGCTGAATAAGGAGTACATCTGGCATCACAAATCTGGAATTGCCTCATCAGTAACTGTATGATTGCTATGTCTATTTTGATATTATTAGTCGATATGTAATATAATTATGATTAGGCTCTGCAAATGTTTGGTTTTATGATGATGTAGGAAGGATAAAATCCTAGAATGTTAACTTTTGTTATATATTGAAGTGTTTAATGAATATTTTATAAATATTAAATTAAAATGTTTAATGAAAAGAAACAATCTTTTATGGGTTTTTCTAAAGTGGTAATGTCTTTAAAATGATATGACATATGTATCTTATATACAGAAAGGTATACGAGATATGTGTGTTACATTTATTGGTATAAGAACTATAGTTTTAGTCGATTCTTGGCCAAAATAGATTGTATTTTATTGTAAAAAGGGGTTTACATGCCACTAAGATGTAAAGGTTACTGATAGGGTATAAATAGAATATGATCGATAAATCTGCTTACTAATTTAAGTATTATTCTTATGTATGTTATATTAGATGTTGGATTCTACGAATTTGAGAAGAGCATATGATCTAGAGAATAGTAATGGATCGGGTAGTGAAAGTTATGAAGAGAATAGTGAGCACCCGATTCCATCCAAGAATGCTAGCGTACCGGCAGCTCAGGATATGTCCGTGCCAGAGTTTGGATCTTTTATGCAAGCTCTTGATGCTATCTTAACATGGGTCCAACCTCCTCTGCCTCCCCCCTGCTCCTCCAGCACCGCGAATGTTAATCCCAAAAGAGTTGAGAAGTTTGGGAGCTCCTGAGTTTTGAGGAAAAGAAGGTGATGGTCCGATGGATGTTAATTTATGGTTAAATGATGTTATAGTGATGCTAGAAAGTCTACAGTGGTCAGATCATGAAAAGCTGGGTGGAGCTGTATCATTACTCCGAGGATCAGCTCGGGTGTGATGGTCAAATACAACGATGTATTCATTACCTGATCAAGTGAATTGACAATTCTTTCAAGATGAGTTCAAGAACAAGTACATCGGGGAGCAGTTTATGAGGTCAATGCTGCTGAAGTTTCTTAATTTGAAACAAGGTGATAGAGCAGTGCATGAGTATGAGGCTGAATACAACAAACTTAGTCGTTATGCTACTGAGGCAATTCCTAATGATAAAGCCCAACGTGATTGATTCATCGAGGGTCTAAGGCCTAAGTTGAAAGAGATAATGTTGGCGTTAAACTTGTCTAGCCTGTAGGAAGTCATAAATCGAGCTAAGGCTATTGAGAGAGCTCAAGAGGAGACTCTAGCAGCAGAGTAGATTATGCATGCGGTAAAAAGAGTTGGAATGTCTTCCACTTCTCATCATGCAAAAAGAGGAAATGGCTCGGGTTCCCGATATACCAACAGAGATAGTTCTACTGCTGCTTCTCAGAAAACTAAACAATTACAATCTGTTTCTGCTAGCTCGGGTAGAGCTTATGGAGAAAGAAGTAATCCATGTTAGACATGTGGTAGATTTCATCGAGGAGTATGTAGAGTGCTCTCTGGTGCTTTTTTGTTTGTGGTGAAACGGGTCACTATGCTCAGAACTGTCCATAGAGATCCGGAGATAGATTAGTAGGCATGTAAACAAACCGAACGCACACGAACGAAGGTATGTTCATGTTCGTTCATTTATAAATAAACGAACACGAACATAAACGAACAATTTTTTTTGTTCATGTTCGTTTATTAAGGAATATAACTTGTTCATGTTTGTTCATTTAATAAATAAACGAACATAAACGAACACGAACATAAACGAACCCGAACATAAATGAACACGAACATAAACGTTGGAGATCCTACCTCGGGGTGTAAATGAGCCGAGTCAAGCTCGAGTATTGCTGAGCTCGACTCGAACTTGAAAACTTTCAAAGTCAGCTCAACTTGACTCGAAAACTCCCGAGCTTAAAATTATCAAGCTCGACTCGAAATATAATATTGAAACTTAACTCGAACTCGAAAAGGCTAAAACTCAACAAAAATTAAGAGCTCAATTAAAACTCGAGACTCGAGCTGGTGGCACAGTCACATAGGATTCTGGCGTAGTGGATGTTGACGGTGCTGGGTATGCAACTTATGTATCGTTCAAAAAGAACTAAACAATGTTAATATTGTTGGGTTTTCCCAATAAAATTGGGTTAATTATAGAGTTGGTCATCAGAATATCAGATTAATTAATATTTTTAAGATACTTACAAATTGGTCACCAAAATTGATTTAAGAAGATTGGGTTAAACATAAATGAATGAACATAAACGAACATAACCGAACGAACATAAACGAACATAACCGAACGAACATAATTGAATGTTTACGAACGTAAATGAACGAACAAGACCTATGTTCATGTTCATTAATTTAATTAAACGAACACAAAATCTTGTTCATGTTCGTTCATTTAATAAATAAACGCACATAAATGAACTTCCCGCCGCACGGTTCATGAACGGTTAGCTAAACGTTCAGTTCATTTACAGACCTATAGATCAGTGCAAACAGAGAGATCAGTAGTAGCACCTAGTAGAAACAGAGGAAGAGGAAGATCCGAGGGTCAATCTGAGTCTAGTCAATGACAAGAAACTCGACGAGTGGCTTGCATTTATAACATTAAAACTAATGAGGATCGAGATGACTCAGAGATCATAACATTTACATTTAATCTTTTTGATGAGCCTGTATTTATTCTAGTTGACCCTGGTTCCACACATTTTTATATTAGTACAAAGTTGGTTAGAACTAGAGGAATTCCTTTAGAACCAATTTTTATTGAAATGATAGCGGTAAACTCTATGGGTCACAGTGCAAGTGTAACTCGGGTATGTAAAAAATGTCCGATCAAGATTCAAGGGGTTATGTTCCCGAAAAACTTGATGGAGTTTCCCTTTGACAAGTTTGAAATCATTTTTGGCATGGATTGGTTGTCTCCACAACATGGATACATGGATTATCGTATGAAACGATTATTTTTGAAGGATGCAGAAGGCTCTGAAATAGTAATGATCGACGAAAAAGCGAAATCACCATCTAATGTGATATCGACCATGACGGTAAAGGAAATGATGTCAAAGGGATGCATAGCTTTTCTAGCTAATGTAATAGACACTCGAATACCAAAAGTGAGATTAAACGATATCCCAACAGTTAAGGAGTTTCCAGAGGTTTTTCTAGAGGAATTACCGGGTTTACCTCCAGATCGTGAGGTGAAATTCAGGATTTAGGTTTACCTGAGTATCGAAACTATTTATATGGCTCCGTATCGAATGGATCCAATAGAGTTAAGATAATTAAAAGTCCAGTTGCAAGAGCTACTCGATAAAGGATTTATCATACCTAGTGTTTCTCCTTGGGGATTACCTATGCTATTTGTGAAGAAGAAGGACATGTCTATGCGGTTATGTATTGACTATCATCAGTTAAATAAAGTAACGATAAAGAACAAGTATCATCTTCCGAGGATTTATGTTCTGTTTGATCAACTAAAAGGTGCATCGATCTTCTCAAAGATAGATCTGAGGTCGGCGTACTATCAATTAAATATAAAAAAGATGATATTTCGAAGACAATTTTTTTGACCCGGTATGGACACTATGAATTCATAGTATAACCATTTGGTTTGACTAATGATTATGAAGCATTTATGGACTTGATGAACAAAGTATTTCAACCTTACTTGGATCAATTTGTGGTGGTATTTATAGATGATATTTTGGTATATTCCAAATCAAGAGAGGAACTTGAGGCTCATCTTCGAGTAGTTCTTCAGATACTTCGGGAAATGAAGTTATATGCGAAATTGTCCAAATGTGAATTTTGGTTAGCTGAGATTGCTTTCCTTGGTCATATAGTCTCTTCAGAAGGCATAAGAGTAGATCCTAAAAAGATTCAAGCCATAGTGGATTGACAACCCCCAAAGAATATTTCTGAAGTTTGAAGTTTCTTGGGGCTTGCTGGTTATTCTAGGCGGTTTGTGAAGAACTTCTCAATGTTTACTTTACCATTAACTAAGTTGTTACGAAAAAATGTACCTTTTTTCTGGACGGAAAAATGCCAAGAAAGTTTTGAAATGCTAAAGAGAATAGTAACAGTGTCCCCAATACTTGTATAACCTGAGTCAGGTAAAGACTAGGTCGTTTTCAGTGATGCATCCCATAATGGATTGGGATGTGTGATGTTGCAAGAAGGGAAATTTATGGCTTATGTCTCAAGACAGCTGAAGAATCACGAGAAAAATTACCCGACGCATGACTTGGAGTTGGCAACGATCGTGTTTGCTTTGAAGATTTAGCGTCTTTATCTATACAGTGATCGTTACTATGTTTACACGGATCATAAGAGTATAAAGTACTTATTGACTCAAAAAGAGCTAAATTTGAGACAGAGAAGATGGATTGAACTTCTAAAAGATTATGATTTGATCATCGAGTATCTTCCAGGAAAAACTAATGTGGTAGCTGATTCACTCAGTCGAAAGACTTTCACTGCGCTAAGAGCTTTGGACACGCACATATATGTAAAAGAAGATGGTGCCTTGATTACTGAACTTAAGCTAAAGCCTATACTTTTGGATCGAGTAAAAAAGTTACAAGGGCGAGATGATTAATGCTTAATGAGAATGGCACAAGTTGAAAAAGAACAAGTTAAAGACTTTGAAATGAGGGTAGATTGATGTTTATATTATCGTGGAAGACTTTGCATTCCCGATAATGATGAATTGAAGAAAGATAGTCTTTACGAGGCATACTATAGCCCTTTTACGATGCATCCAGGTGAGAATAAGATGTATCAGGATTTAAAGAGTCGTTATTGGTGGACTGGTATGAAAAGAACGGTATCGGAGTTTGTTGTAAAATGTTTGACATGTCAGCAAGTGAAAGCTAAATGTCAAGTGCCTTCCGGATTGCTACAATCGATATCCATTCCTGAGTGGAAATGGGAGTGAGTCACAATGGATTTTGTTTCTGGGCTACCTTTGTCACCAGGTAAAAAGGACTTGATATGGGTAATCGTTGACAGATTGACCAAGACGGCTCATTTTATCCCGTTCGAGTAGATTATTCGATGGATAAGTTTGTGGAGTTGTATATAAAAGAGATAGTTAGAATGCATGGAGTGCCTATATCGATAGTGTCCGATCAAGTCCAAAGGTTTACTTCAAGATTCTGGAAGTCTTTACATGAGGTATTGGGTACTCGATGGAACTTCAGCACAACTTTTCATCCACAGACAGATGGACAGTCAGAACGAACTATTCAAATATTAAAAGATATGCTAAGGGCCTGTGTGATTGAATTTACAGGATCATGGGAAAGGTATTTGCCTTTAGCAGAATTTCCTTATAACAATAATTACCAATTGAGTATTAAGATGTCTCCGTATGAAGCTTTGTATGGGAGAAAGTGCCGAGCACCATTAAATTAGTTTGAACTCAAAGATAAAGATCTAGTTGGCCCGGATTTAATGAAATAAATGGAAGAGAAAGTGAAAGTTATCCATGATAATATAAAGATAGCCTCCGATTGACAAAAGTCTTATGTCGATTGGAAAAAAAAGAAATTGAATTTCAAGTGGGAGATAAGGTGTTTCTGAAAGTTTCACCTTGGAAGAAAGTATTACGGTTTGGATGCAAAGGGAAGCTGAGTCCTAGATTTATTGGACCTTATGATATTTTGAAAAGGGTCGGGCTTGTAGCATATCAGTTAGCTTTGCCTCCGGATATGGACAAGATTCACAATGTCTTTCACGTGTCGATGCTCAGAAGGTACCGATCAGATCCATCCCACATTATCACATCAGAGGGAATAAAGATCCAACCAGACTTAAATTTTGAGGAAAACCAATACGGATATTGTCTAGAGAAAACAAGGAGTTACGTAACAAGAATTTTTTTTAGTTAAAGTACACTGGTAGAATCATAAGGTAGAAGAAGCTACTTGGGAAAGAGAATATGACACGAGGAAGCAATTTCTACACCTCTTTTTTTCAGGTTCTTCTTTAAATTCGAGGATGAATTTTCTTAAGGGGGAGAATTGTTATACTCCAAATATCATATTAGTGACCTTATTGAAAAGATTTAAAACTTTGAAGACTTATTTGAATAAATAATAAAAAGGTAAGAAATGATCGAAATAGTGTTTCAAACCAATTTGTATCAATGAATGAATATAGAGGGTATTTTGGTCCACTAAGGAGAAATAAATTTAAAATTTATTCCTTATTAGGGATTTAAAGAAGAAAAAGGGGAAAGTTAAACCAACAAAGTTATCTCTTTTCTTCTTCTTCTTCCCCGTGTAAGGACTATCCTCCATAGCCAAAGGTAAGGCTTAATTTAACCAGCTCTTCCTCTTGTTTTTGGGGTGTTCTTGGAACATTGAGTAGTATAAAAGCTTAAGGAAGGGTTAAATAAGATTAAAACTAGGAGATGAATGAAATATTTGAGATTGAAGAAAATGGTTTTTTGAATGATATGTTAGAATATGAGATTTTACTGATGTTTACTAGTATATTTGACTTGTCAATGAAGTAAATAAGAGATTAGAAGTATTGGATGTGATTAACAACATGTTAGAAAAAGTGGTATGATTTTTGGGTAGAATTGTTCTTTGGAAATTTTAGATGTTATAAGAAGCTAAATGAAGGAAATTAGTTCGGATAAGTGAAGAAGAGTTTAATAGTATTGTTGGAGGTAAAAATAAGGGAAATTAACTAAATCTGGGTAAGAGTATCGGTACTGGAAGAACAGTACCGATACTACAGGATTAAATATAGGAAAAATATGAGGAACAATATCAATACTGATGCAATTAGTATCGATATTGATGTGGGTATCGATATTGTAAGAAAGACATCGATACTATGGATTCCAGAATGTCAAAATGGTATCGATACCAGGGTAGGGGTACCCATACTATTGAGCCTATAATTTAAAGATAGGCTGAAATTGTTACAGAAATCTAAATAATAGTACTTGTGAGTATTATTAAAGTATAAATGCTAAATGCTAGAGAATATACTAACATTTGGTATGGTATGTGGCTTTAATGGATGTTTGAGTGGATCGTAACCAAACTCCCAAGTCAAGCAAGAACAAGGGCAAAGATAAAGTTGTTAAGTAGCTAGACATCCTTAAAGCACACAATCGAGGCATACCAGGTGAGTGCATTTATTATGTATATTAAGAGTTATAAATGTATGTTATTAAAGGTATATATATTGCATTTATACATCAGTAATATATATACTATAGGCACTAAGTGTCCAACCCACAGAATTCAGCATATGTTGATGAATGACCGTATAGGCACTAAGTGTGCAACCCTCGGAATTCATCATATATTGATGAACGACCGTATAGGCACTAAGTGTGCAACCCACAGAATTCATCATATGTTGATGAACGACTGTATAGGGACTAAGTGTGCAACCCACAAAATTCATCATATGTTGATAAACGGTCGTATAGGCACTATGTGTGCGAACCACAAAATTCATAATATATTTATGAATAACCGTATAGGCACTATGTGTGCATCTCAATGAAATGATAAAGACTTTAACTGAATGAATTGGTATTTAATGGATATGAAATAATGAAGTAATAATATCATCTCACTAGTATTCTTGCCTCACTAAGGAAATACTTAACATATGTTTATTTCATGCGTAGGTTATATCAAGCCGATTAAGGAGTACATTTGGAATAAAAAATCCGGAATCTCCTCATCAATAACTGTATGATAGCTATGTCTATTTTGATATTATTAGTCGACATGTAGTAGAATTATGATAACGCTCTGCAAAGTTTTTGGTTTTATGATGATGTAGGAAGGATAAAATCCTAGAATGTTAACTTTTGTTATATATTTTAGTCTTTAAAGAATGTTTTATAAATATTAAATTAAAATATTTACTGAAAAAAACAAACTTTTATGGGTTTTTCTAAAGTGGTAATGTCTTTAAAATGATGTGACATCTACATCTCTTGTACGGAAAGGTGTACAGGATATGGGTGTTACACTCACATCAAAGGAAAAAGGACTAATGCTTCCAATTGATCCACATAATCAAGCCTTGAAGAAGAAGAAAAAAATATCAGCAAACTTGTGATGACTTTTTGAATGTGATACTGGTGTTATTTGTTAACATGTCTACTGGAGTTACGACCAATTTTCTCTTATCTTTCCAATGGTTCTTGAATCGCATCAATTCGACACCGTGAACTTAATAAACACACATTTAAGTGAAAACAACACACGAGAAATTCATATAGGAAAAATTCAAAGAAACAAAATTCATCTAGTCTTTTTTGCTTTCCCATAATTTCATATAACTTGTAATACATAAACATAAAAAGATATCAATATAATTTTATAATAAATTAGCATAATATACAAATTTAGTAAATAAATTTTAAATTTTTTTAAATATCAAATTAATTTTATAATAAATTTGCATAATATAAAAATTTAATTAATAATTTTTGAAATTTATATTTATATTTACATAATCAAGATATTTAAAGACATTTTAAAATATTTATATATGGGATAGGATCCTCTTACACAATGTAAAGCTCTTTTAGTTTTACACAAAGTTAGGATCGTTGGATGAGTGAAAATAGACATATAAGATTAACAATAGAAAATGAGAATATATTCACTAAAAAACAACGAGTTAATCTTAGCCATTTATTTTTACTCATCCAACGATCATATATTTGTGTAAAACTAAAAGATTTTACAACTAAAACTAAAAGTATAAATATATTTATATGAAATAAAACTAGAATGAAACTAAAATGATATACTTGATAACTTGATAAAATTCTTCAATTAAAAAAATGAACAACTTAAAGAAGATGAATAACGAACTAGAGAAAACACATATTTTGTTTGTACCTTGAAATTAAAATAACGAAGGAAAAATAATTTTATAAAATTATAATACAAAAATGAATGTTAATTTTTTTAATAAATAATATTTAAGCGATATTTAAATTTTATACAAATTTTTTTGGAACAACCAAATTTCATAACTTATCATACATATTTGTTTGAGGGGTTAACATTAATAATTTAATATATATATATATATATTATTTAATTTTTTGGGTGCATGACCCCACTAGTCTTCAATAGATTCCGCCTTTGGAATTGATGTGACTATTTAGTTAAATGTTGTGAGTTTTTTCCTAAAATAAAATCTTAAGATCAAAATACTCTAAAAATAAAATATATATCAAAATGACTATTTAAGCAAAGTATTAGAAAAATTATTTATTATTTTTTCATTTTCCAACACGTTTTTGGGTAAGGTTAATCCATACATTCCTGAATATTATACGATCTTTCGGTGTTTTCTTCATATATTTGACATCATCTAAGGTACATCTCAAGTTTGGGCAAGTTTAGTATTACTTTTTAAAAGTGATTTAAAAAATATTTTAAAAGTATTTTAAAAAGGTACTTTTAAAATATTTTAACAAATGTAGTTTAAAGTTTAATTACTTGAAATTGCTGTTAAAAATGAGTTTGAAAAGATAAAATGTCAATTTTTGAAAATATATTATAAATTGAAAAATAATATTTAAATTATATTTATACTTATTACTTGTATGATATATGAAATATATCAACTTAAACTATAACAAAAAAAAATATATAAAATATTTTATGATAAATCATTAGTAATGTAACGCCTCGAATTCCAAGTCAGTGGTTTCGGGTTAACCTGAGTTGGCATTAGAATAAGTCCGTTAGCATTATAGGGAAGCTTGGTTCAATAAAGCTTTGGTTTGGGCTTGACTTGGGTCCATTGTGTGATAAAAAGGGTATTTTTATGTTGTGATCAAACTTAGAAGGACCAAAAGAGAAATTATACACTATTTAGTTTGAAAGGCTGATTTCCATTAAAATATGATGGTATTATGTTTAAACCATCTCTACCCACCCAATTTTTTTTTCATTTTTCTCTCTCAAAAGCTTCATCTATTTTTTCCATCTTATTCCTAAGCCTAAGTTAAAAAGGTAGTAACTTTATGGATTTCTAGGTGAAACAAGGAAATTGTAAGGTAATAATCTTAATTTCTTCCCTCCAAGATATCATTTAAGCCCTTAATCTCTTCATTTCTTCAAGGTATCCAAATATGGGTTTAGTGAGGTTTTAGAAACCAAAAGTGAAACCAACTCGTTTTCTAGAGATTCAAGCCTCAAGAAACATTCTAAACTCCTCAACAATGTTAGTAACTCTTGTGATTGATTCTTTTCTAGTGAGAGAGTTTGGAGAAAACTCCAAGGCTAATGGAAAGTAGAAGCTAGTGCTTGGTTGAACTTTGGGTGTTTCTAACAGCATAGAGATTCAAGTTAACTCAGTTCTAACTCAACTATACAACATGTAGGACACTAGGTGTGTTTGGTTAGCTTGCATGAGTTATGAAGCATGTCCATGATAGATTCAACATTAAGTCTTTCTCAGAATGTTAATGGGCCTATTTGACCCCTATAATCAGGCATAAAACTTATTAAACATTTGGGGACCTTATTAGGACTTATAGGAGTGTTAGAGAGGTATTTTTGTGCGAAAATCTAGGTATTTATTGCTGCAGGTATCGATACTGGAAAAACAATACCGATATTTTTCTTCAGATGCTAAGAATAAAGGGGTTGTGGGCTAGAAGTATCGATACTCATGCAATGGGTATCAATATTCATAGCGTAGTATCGATACAGTAGCCATGTTTGGCATCGATGCTCATAGGAGTATCGATACCGAGGGTAGAGTATCGATTCTCTCCAATAGGGGTATCTGTAACACCCCAGACCGATGCGGGTGACTCGATCTGATCCGAGGCGTCACAATAGGGCCACCGGAGCGACTCACCGTAAAAATCTCAGAAAAATAACGTTTTTATTAAAACATGTAAAATCATAAAATAATTTATTAATACAAAAGTAAAATTTACCATATTCAGAAATAAAATAGATTTCCATACTCAGATATAAAAACAAAATACAACCTACATGACCCTAATCATATGTACCATACTCTGCAAGCAACGACGGAAAAACTCCCCTAATGAAGTTGATAGATGCGCTGATACGATTCTTAACCTGAAATGGTAAGTGATAGAGTGAGCTTTGGAAAGCTCAGTAATACAGAACTACCAGATGATGCAGAAGAACATGCAGATAACAGATAATTATATCTTTCCTTATTGGTTCAGACATGTATAGATTTTTAGGTTGAGCTGAGGTGCCACTGATATCTCAAGTAGCAGCACACATTACGTTTTTCGTTCAGAGGGAAATATTTCAGATGACTGGGTTCAGGTGATCAGGATAGGGTGTCTAGTGTGTTCCCACAAAACCATTTAAAATATGTTTTCAAAACCATAATAGTTCTTCTAACCGAACGCCATATGCAGTTCCCCAGAACTGCATAACCTAAGGGGGCACCTTAGGGCCTGAGAGCCTACCTAAGAAAGTTCTTAGGGCCAAGGAGGCCTACCCAAAAAAGATCTCGGGGTCGCAGAGCCTACCCAAGGGTCATCTTAGGTCAATAAGAAATTACCAATCGATGAAGAACCTATAAAAGGAATTAACTACAGCGACTGAACCTACCAGAGTCTTCATACCATATCTCATAATACCCCAAATAAAATATTTTCAGTCAGTAACCAGAGATATTAGAAATCAGAGAAAACATCCTTGTGATAAGGGAACACACTAGAGGTTTCAGATATTATTCGGAGATATTGGATAATCTTATCGGGCAGAGAAACATGGGTCTTCAGTATACCGATAGAATGTCGGAAGTTAGAATCACTATCGGAAGAGTTCATTAGCTGATGGAATTATCAATTATTCAGAATGTGATTTATTGGGATCATATTGTATTCAAACATTTTTTGGAGGCACTAAGAAATCATAAGGGTATTCAAAGTCCTTTGTATTTGAGTTACTTATATTTTCAATTCTGAACAGAGTGATTCGAGCTGATTAGGGAGAATGAAGATTCAATACATTTACCATCTATATCGATCGATCGGATTATTGAACAACTCGAGATGAACAACTCCCATAACTGATACTTGTCGACTGGTCAATTCATTGCACTTCCAGGGTATTCAATCCTTCCTAGGCTTGGTGATATTCTTGGGTCATTTGCATTCCAGGGGTATTTTGGTTATTTTATCGATCCATGATATTTCAATTCTTTCATTCTGTCCGATCTTATTATTTAATTCAAACTTATAATCTATTTCAGTTCTTTCAAACGATTATGACAAAAGAGTACCCTCGATAAATTATTCTTCAGGTATTTACTCATAACTCAGAGATTTTCGGGTCAATTGCCTTCTCAAATGTTACGAACGGATTTTCAGGAATTTTCTGTACAAATGTAGGATCTTAACAATTAAATCAATAATTTATCGGGTTAGGTATGAATTCTCAGGGTACTTTCTCATTCAGAGTCAACTCGGACTATTTTTATCTCTCAAGGGCATTTTCATAATTTCTTAACCAGGTAATTTCATTATTAGATCTCTTTACAAGGATAAATAGAATTTAGGGATCATACGGTTAATTATTTTTCTAAATAATCTCTGAACTCGAAATTATTCCTTATCAAACTTCTAATTTCATGTACAAGCCATCAGAATTTTATTCAGTTATCGACTATTTACCACATTCGGATCGAGTGTAGTAATGTATTTACCACATTCGAAATTATTCGGATCGACTATTTAACTTCCCGGATGAGACCAAACATTTTCATTCATGCATTTACCAATACCAACATGTTTCATAAAGCATGAAAAATGTAGTAATGTATTACCTTTGTTTCTGTACAATATCGATCAACCAATTAATCTCCATTCGATTACACTCAAACTTGAAATCAACTTTCAATAATTCTTCAGATATATAACAATAAAAAATTTATCAGAAACGTAGTTTAATTGCAGAAAACGGATCAAATTGGGTGATTAATCAGTGAAAAGCAACTTACCAGGTTCGAATTTGGTGAAACGGACCTAAAAAAAATGAACTCAAGACGTCAAAAAACATTAGAATAGGTGTACCCATAAAAAGTCAACGGCCGATCAACGACAGTCAACAGTCAACTCGGCTTAGTCGACTTGGTCAGGTGGCTCGGTCGGCTCGGCTCAGCCGATCCATTCGATCAACATGTTCCCTAGGCTTCCAAACGAAGCCCTTACGAAGGGGTTGGCACGTGCGCGGCTCCGATCATCGGATGACAACGAAAATTTCCAGATTTGTAGATCGACACCCCGAGAGTCTCGTGCAAGTGTTATTTTTCAATGAAACATAACGAATTATAGAATTTTAAAACGTACCAACTTCTCCAATGGTGGCCGACGAGTGACGATTTCAGAACAATAACTGCGTGACGATTTTGGTCGGGCTTTGAGCGCACGGTGATGGTGAGTCCAATGGAGGCGGCGGTGAGGTGAAATAATTCCAGATGCTACCAGAATTGACGAAGATACACTAGGTGATGGATGGTTTTCAAAGGGACTTTCCGGTGAGTTTAACGTTGAACAACGGCGTCACTCGACGGGGTGGAGGTCGGGTTATGATCATCGTTCGACAGTGAGTCGATAGGTGGCAGTGGCTCGAGCTGGGAGGCCAGACGGCGACAGAATGTGGCGATAAAGGGGGGTCGACAGGGAAGGAAATTGGGGTAAGCTTGTGGAGAAAACCAGATTATTCGAGGGAGGGGGTTTTATTTTTCAACATCTAAAAAAAATGGGTAAATTCAAGACTGGGTCCATGAATTCCCTGTACATCCTAAAACTGACTATAAGTTTCGAAAACTTATAATTTGGCCCCCTAAATTGGGGCGTGACAATTCTCCCATCCTTCAAAAAAATCCGTCCTCAAAATTTATTCAAGTCACAGGAATACAGAAATGAAATTTTCATCAGTCCTTCCATATCTTCAAGGAGCTATAAAAAAATACGGGTCTTTTACTAATCCTTAACCAGTTGAGTATACATTCTCGTTAGAAATCTCCCTCATTCTAATAAAATAATCAGAACAAAATTATCCTTGTGGAAATAATTTGACATTGGCTACGAGAATAGGTTTATAGAGCGGTAACATATTCCAATTCATTTATGGAGTTGGGTCAGAATTTTTCAAATGAATAACTCTCACATTTCTCATGAGGCATTGTTTGGAAAAACATTATTGTATCCCTTTATGCATATGTCGAGCCCTAACGGATATAAATTTTAGGTTAGCTCATTTCAAAAAGAGACTCGACCTTGGAGTTTCGACTTAGAGAAGTTCGGTTATTATGTAGGGCCATGTACTGACCAAAAATGTTTTGACATTCGACCGGGCGGTCTATCTAGAAAAATTTGTCTCAACCTAGGCTCTGATATCAATAAATGTAACACCCCCAGATCGATGCGGATGACCCGATCCGATCTGAGGTGTCACATTAGGGCCACCGAAGTGACCCACCGTAAAAATCTAAGAAAAATTATCATTTTTATTAAAACATGTACAATCATAAAATAATTTATAAATACAAAAGTAAAATTTACCATATTCAGAAATAAAAAAGATTTCCAGACTCAGATATAAAAACAAAATACAACCTACATGCCCCCTAATCACATGTACCATACTCTACAAGCAATGCCGGAAGAACTCCCCTACTGAAGTTGATAGCTACGTGATACAATTCTTTTAACCTGAAATGGTGAGTGACAGAGTGAGCTTTACTCAATAATACAGAACTACCAGATGATGTAGAAGAACATTCAGATAACAAATAATTATATGTTTCCTTATTGGTTTAGACATCTATAGATTTTTAGGCTGAGCTAAGGTCCCACTGATATGTCAGGTAGTAACAGACATTAAATTTTCCATTTAGAGGGAAATATTTCAGATGATTAGGTTCACGAGATCAGGATAGGATGTCTAGTGTGTTCCAACAAAACCATTTAAAACATGTTTTCAAAACCATAATAGTCCCTCCAACCAAATGCTATATGCAGCTCCCCATAACTACATAACCTAAGGGGGCACCTTGGGGCATGAGAGTCTACCCAAGAAAGTTCTTAGGGCCACAGAGGCCTACCCAAGAAAGATATCGGGGACGCAGAGCCTACCCAAGGATCACCTTAGGTCCGTAAAGAATTACCAGCTGGTGCATAATCTATAAAAGGAATTAACTACAGTGACTGGACCTGCTAGTGTCTTCATACTAGATCCCAGAATACCCCAAATAAAACATTTTCAGTCAGTAACCAGAGATATCAGAAATCAGAACAAAAATAAGAGAAAACATCCTTGTGATAAGGGAACACACTAGAGGTTTCAGATATTATTTAAAGATATTGGATAATCTTATCGGGTCGATAAAATACCAGAAGTTAGAATCATTATCGGAAGAGTTCATTACCTGACGGAATCATCAGTTATTTAGAACGTGATTTATCAGGATCATATTCTATTTGGACATTTTTTGGAGGCATTAAGAAATCAAAAGGGTATTCAGAGTCCTTTGTATTTGAGTTACTTATATTTTCAGATATGACCACAGTGATTCAAGCTCATTAGGGAGAACGAAGATTCAAGAAATTTACCATCTATGTCGATCGATCGGATTATCAAACAACTCGAGATGAATAACTCCCAGAACTGATACTTTTCGATTGGTCAATTCATTTCCTTTCCAGGGTATTCAATCCTTCCTGGGATTGGTGATATTCTTGGGTTATTTGCATTCCAGGAGTATTTTGGTCATTTTACAGATCCAGGATATTTCAATCACTTCTTTCCGTCTGATCTTATTATTTAATTCAAACTTATAATCAAAGAGTACCCTCGATAAATTTTTCTTCAGATATTTACTCATAACTTAGAGAGTTTCGGGTCAATTGCCTTCTCAAATGTTACGAACGAATTATCCAGAATTTTCTGTACCAAAGTAGAATCTTAACAATTAAATCAGTAATTTATCGGGTTAGGTACAAATTCTCAGGGTACTTTCTCATTCAGGGTCAACTCAGACTATTTTTATCTCTCAAGGTCATTTTTATAATTTCTTAACCAGGTAATTTCGATATTAGAACTCTTAAGAACGATAAATATAATTTAGAGATTCTAGGGTTAATTGCTTTTCCGAATAATATCTGAACTCAAAATTAATCCTTATCAAACTTCTAATTTCTTGTACAAGCCATCAAAATTTTATTCGGTTACCGACTTTTTACAGCATTCGGATCAATTGTAGGAATTTTTTAACTACCCATATGAGACCAAACATTTTCATTCATGCATTTACCAATACCAACATGTTCCACAAAGAATGAAAAGGTAGTAATGTATTACCATAGTTTCCATGCCATATCGATCGACTAATTAATCTCCATTTGATCACTGTCGAACTTGAAATCAACTTCCAATAATTCCTCAGATATAAAATAACATAAATTTCATCAGAAACAAAGCTTAATTGCGAAAAATGGATCGAATTGGGTGATTAATAAGTGAAAAACAGCTTATCGAGTTTGAATTTGGTGAAACTGACCTAAAAAAAAACTCAAGACGTTGAAAAACATCAAAATAGGTGTACCCAGAAAAAGTTAACGGTCGATCAACAACAATCAACGGTCAACTCGGCTCGGTCAGGTGGCTCGGTCAGCTCGGCTCAATTCAGACTGGTCCAGCCGGTTTAGATCGATCAAGCTGGTTCAGACCGATCCAGCTGAACAACATATTCCCCAGTCTGCCAAACAAAGCGCACACGCAGGGGTTGGCGCGTGCGGTGGCTCCGATCATCGGGTGGCGATGAAAATTTCCAGATTTGTAGATCGACACCTCGAGAGTTTCGTGCAAGTGTTATTTTTCAATGAAACATAACGGATTGCATAATTTTAAAACGTACCAACTTCTCCAATGGTGACCAGCGAGTGACGATGTCAGAACAACAACGATGCGATGATTTCGGTAGGGTTTTGAGTGCACGGTGATAGTGAGTCCAGTGGAGGCAGCGGTGAGGCGAAACAACATCGGACATGACCAAAATGGGCGAAGATACACTCGGCGATGGATGGTTTTCGAAGGGACTTTCCGGTGAGTTTCATGCGGAACAGTAGTGTCACTCGATAGGCTGGATGTTGGGTTATGATCATCGTTCGACGGTGAGTCGATAGGTGACGGTGGCTCGAGCTAGGATGGCCGGACGGTGAAAGAATGTGGCGGTAAAGGGGGTCGACAGGGAAGGAAATTGGGGTAAGCTTCTGGAGAAAACTAAATTATTCGGGGGAGGGGGTTTTATTTTTCAGCATCTAATAAAAATGGGTAAATTCAGAATTAGGTCCCTGAATTTCCTGCACATTCTAAAACTTACTATAAGTTTCGAAAACTTATAATTTGACTCATAAATTGGGGTGTGACATTATCAATATGTAGGTATTTTTTTCAAAACATCAAATACTAATTTGGTATAGATACTTATGAAAGTATCGATAACATTGATCAGGATTATCGATAATATCAATTTCCTATCAGTCTTTAATAAGTCACTAGCATCGATACAAGAGGTCAGTGACGATACCCAAAGGTCAATACTGATACTGAGGGGTTTAGTATCGATACCCATGAATAGTTTTGGTTAAGAAACCCAAGGGTTTTAAAGGATAGAATTTAGGGCGGCAATAATACTAGAACACCATGAAACAAAACTACAAGTGAGAACAAGAATAAACTCGTAACAACTAGGAACAATAACAACTAGGATAATATAAAACTAGCCTTGTTTGATGCTCGGGACACAGTCAGGACACTCAAGTTACTTTAGCATATGATGAATGTATAGTTGGATATCACAGTCAGTTCCAAGGCACTTCAATTTCCAGTTGGGCACATATTCCCTAAGACTAGATAGAGTAAATTAGTCGGGTGTAAATTTCCTATGAAGTTCCAAATCTCACCCCAGATACCTGAGGATATTTTAGAGGGGTGTGTGAGTTTCGAGATGAAGAACCCTCATCTAACTAGTAAATAAAATAAGTACATAAAAAAGGAAATAAATAAGTAAATGAAAAAGATAACTCTAATGCGAAAAAATGCTCACAGGCAACAGTGCTAATAAATAGATGCTAGGGAATTGTTAGAGCATCCAAGAAAGAGAACGTATCTTATCAAGAAATAAAAGTGGATACACTAAGTGTATCGGATGTTGAACCCACAGAGAGCATTACACTACAAAAGATTTATAAAAAGCTATTCGGGTTTATAGAAATAGATAACAAACTGGTGGCTGAAAGTAAAAATTGGATTCATAAATACTAGGCAGTGCTACAACAATAGTGAGAGCAATAGGTCAAAAATTGAATAGATTAATATAATATTTGGTAGCTTCTACTACATGTATTTCATTAACTAAGTGTTTATATATCTAGCAATGATTAATACCATCTAATAGACATAAATCAACTATCATTGACTCAATAGATTAAACTATTAACAATGTTAGATATTGGACAATATATATCTCACATGCAAACTTTGTAACATTCTCTATACTGGGTTAGTAATCAAATTGTTAGATTTAAAAATTCAGTAACCAGATTAGATAAATTGAAAAGTTCAAGGACTTGACAGAAATGTTTTGTGTAGGATAATTTAGTAAAGAATGAAGAATTAGAAGGGAAAATAGGTCTTTTAGCAGGGGAATAATTAAATATTACTTTGGGGGATATTTTAATATCACGTGGAAGGCCAGTGGAGACAACCAAAAAGTTCTAGACTTCTCTTCTTCCTCATTGTTCTTCTCTACCGTGAAGTCAAGCTAAAGGTTAGTTTTCTTGTTGATTAAATTCTTGATGAATTTAAGGTTTCTTATTGATCATTAGATGATAACTAAGCTTAAGGAAAGCTTAGGTTATCTTAAAATCAAAGGATGATGAAGTTAGGGGAGATTAAAGATTAGGAGTTATTGAATGAAATCTTGGAATAAAGTTCATAATAAGAATTGGAAGTTGGATTTGACTTGTCATAAAGCTAATTAAGAAGTATGAGGTGCTAGAATTAAATTTAGAACATGTTGCAAAGTTAGTGTAATTCTTGGCATACATATAAAGGATACGATTTGGAGGTTAAAGAAGTTATTATTGAGTAGAAATGAGTTCTAATAACATGTAGATGAACTAAGAATATGTAAAGGAAGGAAATAGGAAGTGTTGAGTAGGAAATGAAGAATTATCGTGAATAAAAATGTGATTTCTGGGCTAGGGGTATCGGTACCAATTCAACAGGTATCAATACCCTCTCAAACGAAAGGAATTATAAAATGTCATAAGGGTATCGATACCCCCCAGTTGGGTACTGATACTCTCCTGAACGGAAAAATGGCAGAAAACAGTAAGGGTACCGATACCTACAGGGGTGTATCGATACCCCCTAAAGGAAAATGAAATATTAATTGCTTAAATTTGTTTAAGTTATTAGAAATTAATTGCAAGGTTTAGGCATCTGATAATCATCTTGAAAATTTTATTTATGTAGATACAGAGCCTAAACAAGTACCAGAACAATTGCCCAATAAGATCGATAGAGGGAAAGCAAAGAAATATAGGTGAGTGCATATGCATAACATGATTTTAGTAGTGTATCCAATTCCAGACTTGTGATAAGTCTAGATTCAATACATTGATGCATGATTCATTTCATATTATGAAACATAATAGAAATTCATACTATGTACATTGTGTAATATGTTTTAAAGGAATATGTATGCAAAGTTATATGTGCTATGTGATGAAGGTAAGGAAATGATATGTCTATGTGATATAATATGTAAATTGAGAAAAACCCATGTTATGTAGATGAGAACTATAGGTATAGTTGGCATGCCAAGAGTAGAGGGTCTACGCGGTCCTTCGGGACATATATGCATTATTTGGAACATGTATGAGGTCTTTTGAGACACATATTTGGTCCTTAGCATATGTATATGATTCTTAAGGAATTTTCTATGTGGTCATTTGGGACATCTTATATGGCACTTCGGAATAATTCTACGTGGCACTTCGGTGCAATTCTACATGGCACTTTGGTGCATTTATACGAGCTGTGGTGATAGCATAGTGCACAACCTCACATTTCTCACATACCTTAGGTTCTCAGTATGGTATCATGGGCTAATAAACTTATTACAATGAAATCATGAATGTTAATTTAATATGCTTATGTGTAAGAAACATGGTTATTGATATTGCACTGATTAAATACATATTCTCATTGCACTCCATCTCATTATGGTATTTTCACTACATTTCCTTGTTATTATTATATTGCCTCACTAAGTCGATGACTTAGCATGTGAGTGTTTTACACGTAGGATCTGAGGAAGTAGACAAGACAGATTATGCAGCTGGACAACATTACTCCTGCAACTATCAGATCAGAAGCAACTTAATCAGTAGGTCATTTTGTTATATAAATGAATGTTGGCATGTAATCAAATGATCAAGTTTTGTATGCTCTAAGTATTTTGATGAACTTGTATTAACGTATGTGTATTATCGTATTTTAGTTATATAAGTCCAAATGTTTTATTATTTTGTTAAGAACATTATTTTAAAAAGTCAATGTGACATCTCGGACGTATATCCAGGTGGGGTACGGGTTGGGGATGTTAAAAACTTGTCTTTTAGTAAACCAATGATGAACAAAAGTAGTGCATCTATTAATGATTTTCATCTCTAAACATCATCGATAAACATCCATGAAGATAATTATATTTCTAAAATTATATTTTAAAGTTTAGCAACACATAACATAAGGTTAAAACATAAAGCGTAATAAAAACATTCCAAAAATGGATGAGTTCATAAGCAAAATATCATCCCAAAAATTTAACGAACATTCAAATCTACTTTTTATTTCCCTATCTTAAACGAAGGGAAAGATTAGAAAAGAAATCTTCTTGATCATCGATGCTACTTGGCAAAGCTCTTAAACTACGTCAGTGCTCCTTGGTGAGGGACTTAAGCTATCATGGCTTATAGAAGATAAAAATGCGTGGATAATTTTTTTTGGGAGAAAAGTGGATGATTAAATGATGCAGAGAACCTCCTATTTATAAGTTAGGAGAATTTTCCCTTAACCAATAATATTTCTCCATTTTTCAGGTGATTTCAAACCATTTGACAGATGCCTCACCAATTGTCCATTGTAGAAGATTCTCATAACAACGTGCTGACTCATCAATTATTGCAAATTCAACACAACGTTATATGCATCTATAAGGAATGCCACAACATTAATATATCAGTTTCTAGAAATAAAAGTAAAATAGGACCAAAATTACTCAACTAACACTCATGATACAAATGATGTAAAAATATATACAAATGATTCTAACATGTTCCTTATAATGCTTAATTACAAGATTAACCAAGGTGAAAAGATCCTAAAATATAAATCTTTTGGAGAGTTATCAATGATAGTCATGCATCCCTAGCAGCCGACACTGATGACGAGTTGGTCCTGGATACGAACCAGCAGTAGGTACCCGTAGACGCAGGGGTCGAGGAGGTAATCTTTTTTAGGGACCTGAATGTAGTGCTTAGATAGATAGTTACAGCCAAACCATCATCTCAATTGTACCACCTCCTCCACCAGCACAACTAGCCCAGCCTACTGTAGTGCCTCAAGAGCCCCCATTCAAGAAGTTCCACAGAAACAAGACCGCTGAATTCCATGATTTATGGGATGACGATCCCATAGCAGTAGGCCAGTGTCTTATAGAGACTCTTCGTACCCTATGAAATCTATACCTTACCCCATATGGTAAGCTCGAGTGTGTTACCGCCCTACTCAAGGGTGACAGCATTGATTGGTGGGAGGAAATAGAGCTGGCACCGTAGCCAAATAGGCCATCATGGGAGATGTTCATATATGAGTTTTGCCAGAAATATATTGGGAAGGCTCGTATTGATGATTTGAGTGAACATTTCTTTCATTTAGTTAGGAATGTTATATGATGGAGTATGAGTGAGAGTTTCCCAAATTAAGTAGGTACATTCCAAAGTTCATCATGACAGAAGAGCACTGCTATTGTACGCTTAGAAAGGGCATACACCTTGAAATTTTATCATACCTTGCAATTAACCCTCTCATGGTCTTCACTGGGTTATCCCGCCATGCAAAGGTGGTCGAGAGGGTCCTGAGTAGGAGTGTAACACCATTTCCCGTATACATTTCCGCACACAAGTCACATATGTCACATGGCTTTTAAAATATTTCCACTTTTGAAAACCAATAAAATATTTTGTTTCTATAGATAAAACAATTTAATAATATAGTTTATAAGACATTCTTTAATTATATATCAATAAACAAGTATACTCAAATTTGTAATACTAGTTCATATTATCCATATTTAAAATTTAGCATAAAACGATTCGGTTAATCTATTACGAAACAATTTCCAAAATAATTAAATAAAGCTAATAGGACTTTCATAAATACATGCCACTAAAATGGGTCAAAATTTTCATCATAGGATGTCTTACTGATATTGTAGTATATTTCTTGATGCTTAGAGTTCTCTATACTCTTTACTTCAATTCTTGTCTTTTTCCTACATGTGAAAATCATCATATGCTAAGTATATACTTAATGAGGCATAATAATAAGAATGAGGTGTAACCAAAACATAAGCATGTCTTAAAAATATTAAAATATGAATTTAAATCATATAAATCATAGTAGTACTTAATACTAGCTTGGTAAACCAAGTTTCTTTCACATATCCTGCAAAACAATGTTCAGTATGCCCATCATACTTATCAATTAGTATTTTTCCCAACTTATCCTTTTTTTTGCCCAATGTACGTTAAATGAGAATGCATGGTACATGAATTGCACCTAAGTGCCGATATGGAAATTCACAAACTCGTTATGAATTCCATGGGTTACACCCATAGTGTTGATACGATTATTCATAAACTCATTATGAATTTCGTGGGTTACACACATAGTGTTGGTACGGTCATTCATAAACTCAATATGAATTCTGTGGGTTGCACACATAGTGACAATACGGTCATTCATAAACTCGTTATGAATTCCGTGGGTTGCACACATATTGCTGATACGGTCATTCATAAACTCATTATGAATTCTGTGGGTTGTACACATAATTTCAATAGTACACACAGTACTGATACGAAAATGCACCGTTATGGATTAAACAAAATCAATTGATAACTTTTATATATAATTGTATATCGAAATGGTAATTCACAAACTCATTATGAATACCATGATTGCACATCTAGTGCCAAAAGTACACACATTACTGATACGAAAATGCACCGTTATGCATTAAACAAAATCGATCGATAACTTTATAAACAATTTATATCGAAATGCACCTTTGATCTCAAAGCACATATAATCGGCTATTCAATAAACTAAGCATATTACACAACATAAACTTTCATCTGTTCATTTTAGAGCAGTTTATACTCTACAGTTACTCTTGTATCAATTCCATAAACATTATGAAACATATCGAAATACTATAAAACATACATTAATAAAAAAATCAATGTTGACTCATCGCAAGTCACCCTCATCTCATATAAGTACAATAAATGCACTCACTTGGTTTGCCTAACTATTATGCCCTAATGTAGTCCGACTATTCTGCGACTTTATACTTGCTTTTTTGTTTGCTTGACTCGAGAGCTTGATTACGATCTAAACAAGCATTCCATAATCACACATATAATACAAATTTTAGTATAGTTCCTAACATTTATCCAAAGTAATAATACTTAAAAGTATTATCAATTTCAAATTCTATTAAAATTTACCCTAATTTAACATTTCAGACTAAATAGTATCGATACCCCTACTATAGTATTGATACTCCTCTAGTATGGTATCGATACTCTCTTCAGTATTGATACCATTTTTACATTCTGGAATCCATTTTCCAATTACAATATCGATACCTTCCTCTTCGTATCGATACCTCCACATCATTATCGATACTACTTGAATCAGTATCGATATTGTTCACCGTGTTCATCCTATTTCCTCAAATTTAAGCTTATAGTATATGTATTGTTCTTCCAGTACCGATACTCTTACCCATATTTTACCCCTTTTACTTCGAATTGTACACAAATTTCACATAAATCTCTTACTCTTATCTCCAACCATACCATTATACTCATTATCACTTATCTAAACTAAATTGCATATAAATCTCCTTATAACATCCAGAATCTCCAAAGAACACTCAAAACTAATAATCACACCAATTTTCCAAGCATGTTTTTAATCACTTCTAAGGCTCGCAATCTCTTATCAAATTTTTGAAAAAAATACTTTTAAACTCTAATAACTGACCCTATTTCATCAAATCACTTAAAAACTCATTTTATTAAATCTTTTAGTTTTAATCATCCTTGAACTTTCCTTAATCCTATATATCACTTAAGGCTTCAAAACCAACCCAAAATGAAAGGAAAAACCATCTTGAAGAAATCGTACCTTTGTTATAGAGGTCACGGGGATGACGGGAAGAAGAAGAGGAAGAGAACTAAGTTTTTCAGCTTCTTTTCCCTTTTCTCCTATTCACCTTAAAAAATATCCCCAAAATGATTCATTCTAAAAGAAAAAATGTCCCTCCATCATTCCATTCTTAATAATTAGTATTAAAAATAATTTCCTAATTAAATCATTATACTATTCAATTTATTCAAATTAACCCACCAAATTTTAAATCCTTTCATTATAGTCACTGACCTGATGTTTGGGGTATTACAATTCTTCCTCCTTAAGAAAATGTGTCCTCGAATTTAAAGATTTTATGCTTTTACCAAAGCACTTTAACTAGAGGAATCATCTTGCTACGTTGTTTCTTGATTTCTGGAGCCAAAATTCGTACTGGTTCTTCTTCATAAGTCAAATATG
The DNA here is from genome assembly GCF_006381635.1 of Hibiscus syriacus. Classification (NCBI taxonomy): domain Eukaryota; kingdom Viridiplantae; phylum Streptophyta; class Magnoliopsida; order Malvales; family Malvaceae; genus Hibiscus; species Hibiscus syriacus. Next base: position 5,154,763 of record NW_024062800.1, on the reverse strand, counting down.
ATCGAATCTCTATTTCCTCCTATATAATAACATGTGATGGATATTATCAGTAATTCCTAAGAAATGACACATGAAAAACATTATAGGTCTTGTCCATTTCGGGAGGCAAAGCTAACTGATAAAATCTCATAAGGTCCAATAAATCTCGGACTCAGTCCAAACCACAATACATCCTTCCAAGGCGATACTTTCAGAAAACCTTTATAACCTTCTTGATATTCAATCTCTTTTCTCTTTAGATCATCATCAGACTTTTGCCGATCAGATTCCATCTTTAGATTGTCTTGAATTATCTTCACTTTATCCTCAACCTCTTACCATAAATCAGGGCTAATCAGATTAGCTTAAACAAATTTAGTAGTGTTCGACATTTTCTCCCATATAAAGCTTCGTACATAGCCATCTTGTTATTCAATTGATAACGGTTGTTGTAGGCAATTTTTGCTAAAGGTAAATATTTTTCCCATGATCCCTTGAAACCAATTACACATTCCCTAACGTATCTTCCAATATCGAAATAATATGCTCCGACTGTCCATCCTTCTACTGATTAAAGGTCATACTAAATTTCAATAGAGTACCCAAAGCTTTATGCAATAAATCCCAAAATCTTGAAGTGAATCTTGAATCTCTGTCGGATATGATCAATACTGGCACTCCATACAGCCAAACTATCTGTTATATGTATATATCATCATATTTATCCATCGAATAATATGTCTGTACCAAAATGAAGTGAGTTATCTTGGTAAATCTATCAACAATCACCCATATTGAGTCTTTCTTGCTAGGTGTCAAAGGTAGCCTTGTAACAAAGCCCACAGTGACTCGTTTCCCCATTCCATTCATGAGTCCAAATTGATTGAAACAATCCAGAAGATACTTGATGTTCAAATTTTCCTCTATTTGTACGTCAGACACTTTGCTACAATTTTCGTGATGGCTCTTTTCAAACCAGGCCACCAAATCGACTCTTTAAAACTTGGTACAACTTGTTTCCCACTTGAATTCTTAGTCAACGGACTTAAAGCCCTAAAAAATATCTTTCTTTAGTTTTTCATCGTCGGGAATATAAAGTCCCCCAAGATAGTATAAATATCCCTCAGATGTAACGCCCATATACGTATATACATTTCCATATATGTATACGATTGTCACCTTACTTTAGAAACGTTTTACTAAATTTTGTAAAGTCTTTAAAATTTTGTTGCAAACTTAGTTAAGTATATCTTAGCGAGTCATAAAATAATAAATAACTTTTGGGTATTCATACATATTTTATTCTTTTGTTACCTACGCTTTACCTACACGTGGAAATACACACGTTAAGTATATCTTAGTGAGTCATAAAATAATAATTAACTTTTGGGTATTCATACATATTTTATTCTCCATTTATCATAATCATTTGTCATGATTCTTTCTTTTCATTTGTAATCTCCATTTATGTTTATAATACACCATTATGCACTTTAAACTATAACATCTTTTCTATTGATAATGAACCAATATGCATTTCAACTATAGTATATTTTTTTGTTGATAATGTACCCATATACATTTCAACCATAGTATACTTTTCTGTTGATAATTTACCCATATACATTTCAACTCTAGCATACTTTTCTGTTGACAATGCACCCATATGCATTTCAACTCTAGCATACATTCCTGTTAAAAATGCCCCCATATGCATTTCAACTCTAGCATATTTTCCTGTTGATAATGTACCCATATACATTTCAACTAAAGTATGTTTTCTGTTGATAATGTAGCCATATGCATCCTTTCATGCCAATAATGCACCCATATGCATTAGCATTTTCATTTCTTTTAGGGGAATTTATACTCTAATTTATACACAATATCATTTCCATATATTCAATAAAACATAGTAATTACAGTAGAACATACATTAACAATTAAACAATTCATATTAAATAATTACTAATCATTTACATCTAGATTGTACACAACAAATGTACTAACCTGGCTTTCCTCGCTAAATGTCCAAAAGTAAGGATGAATACTCCTGAAATTTACCCTTGCATTTCGCCTTACTCGCTTCGGGAGCTTAATTTTGATCTATCCCACATTCATTAAATATATGCAGAATATCAATTGTTAGTGTATTTCCTAACAATTATAACTTAAACATTAATCAAAATACTTATATTTAACCTTTCTACAACAATATCAACCCAATTTAAAATTAATGGTCCTTCAATATCGATATCCCTACCATGGTATCGATACTACCCTACCAATTGTTAGTGTATTTCCTAACAATTATAACTTAAACATTAATCAAAAACTTATTATTAACCTTTCTACAACAATATCAACCTAACTTAAAATTTCTGGCCCTTCAGTATCGATACCCCTACCATGGTATCGATACTACCCTACTTTGGTATCGATACCCCCTACCAGTATCAATACCAAATTTAGATTCAATATGGCCCAGTATCGAAACCCTTACCATGGTATCGATACTACTATACTATGGTATCGATGCTAAAATTAGGTTCTATGTTACCTGGTATCGATACCCTCACCATGGTATCAATATCACTTTGTTCGGTACCGATACTGATTAAATCAGTATCGATACTTCTCAGATGATTTAGCCTAATTTTTACCTATAGTATCGGTACTGTTCTATCAGTACTGATACCCCTGCCTATATTTTCCAGTTTTTAACCCGAAACTTATCCAATTTTAGCCAATTTTCCTCTCATTTACCCCTAACAATACTATGTAACATTTCTCTACTTAACCCTACTAACTTTACTTCATTTAGATACCTAAAACATATAATATATCTCAAATACATTTGATTCTTAGAATCATACCAAAAATTCCAACTTGTTATCAAACTCATTCTAAGCTTCTAATCTTTCATTTACCTCATTGACAAGTTAATTTTACCAATAAACATCCACAAACCCTCATATTTCAACATATCACTCAAAACCTTATTTTCTTTAATCTCTAATATCTTATTCATAACTTACTTTTATTCTCCTCTAAACCTTCCTTAAGCTTCCATCATATAAAAGGATTTGATAACCAACAAAAATTGAAGGAATAAATGATTAACTTGAAACTTACCTTTGAGCTATGGGGGAGCTTGGTTACGGGAAAGAGGAAGAAAAGAGAGAGAAAACTTTTGTAACCTAACCCCCCTTTTCTCCTTTCTTTAATACCCATAAAAAACAATTTAATTTTTTTTCATTTAAAAGACCAAAATGTCTTCTTAATACTCTATTATCACAATTTAATCTAAATTATTAATCCTAATCCTTCTTATCTTTTATTATTCCAAAAAAATCAATCCTCATATTTTTGAATTATTTCAATATAGTCCTTAAATCGGTATTTGGGCTATTATAATTTTCCTCTAATAAAATTCGTCCTCAAATTTTAAAGAAATACCTGAAGCAAAGAGATGTGGGAACTACTTTTTCATATCCTCATTTCTCTCCCATGTAGCCTCTTCCACCTTATGATTCTTCCAAAGCACTTTGACCAACGAAATTCTTTTACTACGCAATTCCTTGGTTTCCTCAGCCAAAATTCATATCGATTCTTCATTATAAGTTAAATCTGGTTGGATTTCTATCTTTTCCGGAGGGATAACATGTGAGGGATCTTATATATACCTCCTAAGCATCTATACATGGAAAACATTGTGGATCTTGTCCATATCCAGAGGCAAAGATAATTGATAAGCCACGGGTCCAATCCTTTTCAATATCTCATATGGTCCAATAAATCTTGGACTCAGCTTTCCTTTTCATCCAAATCGTAATACCTTCTTCCAAGGTGATACTTTCAAAAATAATTTATCTCCTACATGAAATTCTATTTATTTCCTATTCAAATCCGCATATGACTTCTGTCGATATGAGACTATCTTATGATTACTATGTATAATTTTCACTTTATCCTCCATATCTTTCATCAAATTCGGGCCGACTAGATCTCGAACTTTCAGTTCAAACCAATTTAAGGGTGTTCGACATTTTCTCCCATACAGAGCTTCATACGGGGCCATCTTAATACTGGATTGATAACTATTATTATACGCAAATTCTGCTAAAGGAAATATGTTTCCCATAATCCCATAAATTCAATCACACATGCCCTAAGCATATCCTCCAGTATCTAAATAACTCACTCTAACTGTCCATCTGTCTGAGGATGAAAAACGATAGTAAAATTCAATATAGTACCCAATGCCTCATGCAAATACTTCCAAAATCTTGAAGTAAACCTGGGGTCTCGATTGGACATTATCGATATCGGCACTCCGTGCAATCTCACTATCTCTTTTATATATAACTCCGTAACTTATTCATCGAGTAGTCTACTCGCACCAGGATAAAATGATCTGTCTTGGTCAATCTGTCCACTATAACACATATCGAGTCCTTTTTACCTGGTGACAACTGTAACCCGGAAACAAAATCCATTATTACCCGTTCCCACATCCACTCGAGAATAGATATAGGCTGCAATAATCTGGATTACACCTGATGTTCAGTTTTCACTTGCTAACATGTTAAACATTTAACAACATACTCTGTTACAGCTATTTTCATGCCATACCACCACTAACGACTTTTCAAGTCTTGGTACATTTTATTTCCGCCTGGGTGCATAGTCAGAGGGCTATAATGTGCCTCATACAATATATCCCTCTTCAAATCATCATCGTCGGGTATACAAAGTCTTCCCTTATAGTATAGACATCCATCCACTCTTATTTCAAAGTCTTTGATTTTATTCCTCCCGACTTGTTCCATTATCGTCAAATATTTCTCATCTAACTTTTGGAATTCTTTAACCCGATCAAAAAATGTTGGCTTTAACTTAAGCTCATCATTTAAAGTACCATCTTACTTTACTGACATGCATGAATCCAAGGCTCGTAAAGAAGCAAAAATATTTTGACTTAATACATCTGCTACCACATTCACCTTACACAGATGATAATCGATGATTAGATCATAATCTTTTAGAAGCTCAATCCATCTTCTTTGTCTCAAGTTCAATTCTATCTGCATCAATAAATACTTCAGACTCTTGTGACCTGTATAAATATGTCACCGCTCACCATAGAGATAATGACGCCAAATTTTCAGTGCAAAAACAACTGCCGCCAATTTTAAATCATGCTTCAGATAATTTTTCTCATGATTCTTCAACTCTCTGGAAGCATAAGCTACAAATTTTCCATCTTGTATCAGAACACACCCCAATCCTTTATGGGATGCATCACTAAACACCATATATTCTTTTCCCGACTCCGCTGTACAAGTACTGGGGCCTCCGTCAATATTCTCTTGAGCCCTTCAAAACTTTCTTGGTACTTTTCTGTCCATACAAAAGGCACATCCTTCTACAACAGCTTAGTTAGCAACAAGGCTAACATTGAGAAATTCCTCACAAATCGTCTATAATAACCGACAAGTCCCAAGAAACTCTGGACCTCAGAAACGTTCCTTGGAGACTACCAATCCACTATATTTTGGATATTTCTTGGATCTACTCGAATACCTTCTACGGAAACTATGTGACAAAGGAAAGCAACCTCGGCTAACCAAACTTCACACTTTGACAATTTGGCATACAACTTCTTCTCGTGCAGCATCTGAAGAACTACTCGAAGATGAACATCATACTCTTCTCTTGACTTGGAATATAACAAGATATCATCTATAAATATCACCACAAATTGGTCCAGATATGGTTGAAATATTCGGTTCATCAGATCCATGAATGTCGTTGGTGCATTAGTCAAACCAAATGGCTTTACTATAAATTCATAATGCCTATACCGAGTACGAAAAGTTGTCTTTGAAATATCATCTTCTTTGATCTTCAACTGATGGTATCTCTACCTTAAGTCTACCTTAGAAAACACTGATGCTCCTTTCAATTGGTCAAACAAATCATTAATTATCGGAAGAGGATATTTGTTCTTTATGGTGACCTTATTCAACTGACGATAATCGATACATAATTGCATAGTCCTGTCTTTCTTTTTCACAAATAAAATAGGTTCTCCCCAAGGAGAAACACTAGGTCTTACAAACCCCTTATCGAGTAATTCTTGCAGTTAGGCTTTCAATTCTATTAGTTCAGTTGGAGTCATTCTATATGAAGCCATGGACACCGATTCAATACCCCGATCTGGAGGCAATTACTCTTACCTTAGGAATATCATTTAATCTAACTTCTAAAATTCTGGTATCTTTCACATTGGCTAGAAAAGCTATACATCATTTCGACATCATCTTCTTCGCAATAATAGCAGATATCAAATTCGAGGATGATTTTGATCTTTAGTCGATTACTACTATTTCTACACCTTTGAAAATCTTTAAAAAAATGTTTCTTATGACAATCGATCCATCCATAATGTGAGGATAACCAATCCATGCCTAGAATAATTTCAAATTCATTGAAGGGCAATTCTCTTAAATTGGCCAAAAACACAATCCTCTGGATCTTTATAGGGCATTTGCTATATACTCTAGATACTATCGCACTGTTACCCATAAGATTTATCAGTATCATCTCACTCACTATTGGTTCTAAAGGAATTCCTCTAGCTCTAACCAACTTTGTACTAATATATGAATTTGTGGAACCAGGGTCAACTAAAAAAATATTGGTTCATCGTAAAAATGGAAAATACCTGTTATGATCTCAGGGTCATCTTGATCCTCAGTGGTCTTAAGGTTGTAAATTCTAGTAACTCCCTGAGTCTCTTATCTCATCATTGATTCTGTCTATCCCCTGGACCTACCCCTTCCTCTGTTTCTATTTGAGGCTGCCACTGATCTTTCAGACTGTGCCGAATTATCACCAGATTTCTTAGGGTAGTTCCGTGCAAAGTGACCCTTATCACCACAAGAAAACAAGCTCCACTTACAAATCTACATACTCCTCGGTGCAATTTTCCACAAGTTTAACATTGATTCTTTTCCCCAGAAGCTCTACCCGAGCTAGCAGCAAAAGACTGGAATTCTCTACTCTTCTGTGATGCTGCTGCAAAACTATCTCTCTAAGAGAATCTGGAACATGAGCCTTTTACTCTTTTAGCATAATGGGGAGTGAAAGGCATTCCCACTCTTCTCCCCACCTGAACACTCTGCTTCGCCGCTAATGTTTCCTCTTTAGCTCTTTCAATAGCTTTGGCTCTGCTTATAACTTCTTGTAGACTCGGCAAGTTCAAGGCCATCATCATCTGTTTCATCTTCGACCTCAAACCCTCGATGAACCAATCACGTCTGGCCTTATCATTTGGCATAATTTCAGGGGTAAAATGGCTTAACTTGTTATATTCAACCTTAAATTCATGGACGGCTTGATCACTTTGCTTTAAATTAAAGAACTTCATCAACATTGGACGTTTGAACTGCTCACCCAATACATTTATTTGAATTCTTCCTGGAACAATTACCATGTGACTTTCTCCGATGGTGTATACATCATAGTATTGGACAACCATTCTCTAGCTGATCCTCTCAACAAAGATACAACTCCTCCCAACTTCTCCTGATCTTTACATAACAGGCTTTCAAGAATTATCATCACATTATGTAATCACATAACTACCTCCATAGGACCCTCACCCTCATCTCCTCTGAACTCTGGAGCTCCTAAACTCTTCACCTCCTTTAGCATCAACAATCGAGGTACTGGAGGAGCAGGGGAGGTTGAAATCGTGTCAATATAACATCAAGGGCTTACATGAAAGTTCTAAAATCAGGTGCCGGAATCCCTTGAGGTGCAGGTGCACTTGCATTTTAAAAAGGAAGATGTTGTACACTATTATCCTCATAACTTTAACTCCATGTTCCTTCTTTCATTTTTTGTTCCTCCGCTCTTCGCGAGTTCGAGGATTCTGACATCTAATAAAACGTACATAATAATAACAGTACCATTAGTAAGGAGTGTTATCAATCACCTTCTAATGACATCATCTCAATAACATTTACAACTTTATTGACATGTAATCATTTTTCTATTTTAAAATAAATCTAGATTTGGCCTAGAATCGACTAAACCAGAAGCTCTGATACCAATAAATGTAACACCGATATACGTATATACATTTTCGTTTACATATTCGATAGTCACCTTACTTTAAAAACGTTTTACTAAATTTTGTAAAGTCATTAAAACACATTACAATATGTTATGTTAAATGTAATTACATGCCAACAAGTTTATAAAAGATTTACTATTGTCCTATTGTTACTGGGGAGTCAACCTTAGTGAATGATATCTGTTACTATGGCTTCACTCTTTACTTGATTAATTCTATTTTTACCTACGCGTGGAAATACACACGTTAAGTATATCTTAGTGATTCATAAAATAATAAATAACCTTTGAGTATTCATAGATATTTTATTATCCATTTATCATAATCATTTGTCATGATTCTTTCTTTTCATCTGTAACCTCCATTTATGTTTATAATACACCTTTTTGCACTTTAAACTATAACATATTTTATGTTGATAATGCACCCATAAGCATTTCAACTATAGTATACTTTTATGTTGATAATGTACCCATATACATTTCAACCATATCAACTATAGTATATTTTTCTGTTGATAATGTACACATATACATTTCAACTCTAGCATACTTTTCTGTTGATAATGCACCCTTATGCATTTCAACTCTAGCTTACTTTTCTGTTGATAATGCACCCATATGCATTTCTAGCATACTTTTTTGTTGATAATGTACCCATATACATTTCAACTAAAGTATGATTTTCTGTTGATAATGTATCCATATACATTTCAACTATGGCATCATTTCATGCAAATAATGCACCCATATGCATTAGTATTTTCATTTCTTTTAGGGCAATTTATACTCTAACGCATACACATTATCATTTCCATATATTCAATAAAACATAGTAATTACAATCGAACATACATTAACAATTAAACAATTCATATTAGATAATTACTAATCATTTACATCTAGATTCTACACAATAAATGTACTAACCTGGTTTTCCTCGCTAAGTGTCCAAAAGTAAGGATGATTACTCCTGAACTTTCCCTATGTCTTTCTCCTTACTCGCTTCGGTGGCTTGATTTCGATCTATCCCACATTCATTAAATACTTGGGGAATATCAATTGTTAGTGTATTTCCTAACAATTATAACTTAAACATTAATCAAAATACTTATTATTAACCTTTCTATAACAATATCAGTCCAACTTAAAATTTCTGGCCCTTTAGTATCGATTCTTCTACCACGGTATCGATACTACCCTACTTTGGTATCGATACCCCCTACTAATATCAATACCAAATTTAGATTCGATGTATTACAGAATCAATACCCTTACCATGGTATCGATACTACTATACTATGGTACCGATACCCCTATATGGTATAGATACCAAAATTAGGTTCGATGCTTCCCGGTATCGATACCCTCACCATGGTATCGATACCACTTCGTTCGGTACCGATACTGATTGAATCAATATTGATACTTCTAAGATGATTTAGCCTAATTTTTTCCTATAGTATTGGTATTGTTCTATCAGTACCGATACCCCTGCCCAGATTTTCCAGTTTTCAACCTGAAACTTATTCAATTTTAGCCAATTTTCCTCTCATTTACCCCTAACAATACTATGTAACATTTCTCTACTTAACCCTACTAACTTTACTTCATTTAGATACTTAAAACATCTAATATATCTCAAATACATTTGATTCTTAGAATTACACCAAAAATTCCAACTTGTTATTAAACTCATTCTAGGCTTCTAATATTTCATTTACCTCATTGACAAGTTAATTTTACCAATAAACATCCACAAACCCTCCTATTTCAACATATCACTCAAAAATCCATTTTCTTTAATCTCTAATATCTCATTCATAACTTAGTTTTAATCTCCTATAAACCTTCCTTAAGTTTCCATCATATACAAGGATTTGATAACCAACAAAAATTGAAGGAATAAATCATTAACTTGAAAACTTACCTTTGAGCTATGGGGGAGCTTGGTTACGGGAAAGAGGAAGAAAAGAGAGGAAGAAAACTTTTGCAACCTAACCCCCATTCTCCCCTTTCTTTAATACCCATCAAAAACATTTTAAATTCATTTTTATTTAAAAGACCAAAATGCCTTCTTAATATTCCATTATCATAATTATATCTAAATTATTAATCCTAATCCTTCTTATCTTTTATTATTCCAAAAGAATCAATCCTAATGTTTTTGAATTATTTGAATATAGTCCTTAAATTGGTATTTGGGGCATTACAATTCTCCCCTAATAAAATTCATCCTCGAATTTTAAAGAAATACCTTAAGCAAACAGATGTGGGAACTGCTTTTTCATATCCTCCTCTCTCTTCCAAGTAACCTCTTCCACCTTATGATTCTGCCAAAGCACTTTGGCCAACGAAATTCTTTTACTACGTAATTCCTTGGTTTCCTTAGCCAAACTTCTTACCGGTTCTTCCTCATAAGTCAAATGTGGTCAGATTTCTATATATTTCGGAGTGATAACATGTGAGGGATCTGATCTGTACCTCCAAAGCATCGATACATGGAAAATATTATGGATCTTATCCATATCCAGAGGCAAAGCTAGTTGATAAGCTATGGGTCCAATCCTTTTCAATATTTCATACTGTCCAATAAATCTCAAACTCAGCTTTCCTTTTTGCCCAAATCGTAATACCTTCTTCCAAGGCGATACTTTCAAAAATACTTTGTCTCTCACATGAAATTCAATTTCTTTCCTTTTCAAATTCGCACATAACTTATGTCGATATGAGGCTATCTTAAGATTACTCTGTATAATTTTCAGTTTATCCTCCATATCTTTCATCAAATCCGGCCCGACTAGATCTCGATCTTTCAGTTCAAACCAATTTAAGGGTGTTCGACATTTTCTCCCATACAGAGCTTCATACAGTGCCATCTTAATTTTGGATTGATAACTATTATTATACGCAAATTCTGCTAAAGGAAATATGTTTCCCATGATCCCATAAATTCAATCACACATGCCCCAAGCATATCCTCTAGTATCTAAATAACTCGCTCTAACTGCCCATCTGTCTGAGGTTGAAAAGCTGCACTAAAATTCAATATAGTACCCAATGCCTCATGTAAAGACTTCCAAAATCTTGAAGTAAACCTGGGGTCTCGATTGAACACTATCAATATCGGCACTCCGTGCAGTCTGACTATCTCTTTCATATATAACTCCGCAAACATATTCATCGAGTAGTCTACTCGTACCAGAATAAAATGAGCTGTCTTGGTTAATCTGTCCACTATAACGCTTATCGATTCCTTTTTACTTGTTGACAACGGTAACCCAAAACAAAATCCATTGTTACCCATTTCTACTTCTACTCAGGAATAGATATAGGCTGAAGTAATCTGGATGGCACCTGATGTGCAACTTTCGCTTGCTGACATGTTAAACATTTAACAACACACTTTGTTACAGCTTTTTTCATGCCAGACCACCAGTAACGACTTTTCAAGTCTTGATACATTTTATTTCCACCTGGGTGGATAGTCAGAGGGCTATAATGTGCCTCATACAGTAGACCCCTCTTCAAATCATCATCGTCAGGTATACAAAGTCTTCCCTTATAGTATATACATCCATCCACTCTTATTTCAAAGTCTTTGATTTCATTCCTCCCTACTTGTGCCATTATCGTCAAACATTTCTCATCTAACTTTTGTAACTCTTTAACCCGATCCAAAAACGTCAGCTTTAACTTAAACTCAACATTTAAAGAACCATCTTCCTTTATTGACATGTGTGCTTTTAAGGCTCGTAAAGAAGTAAAAATCTTTCGACTTAATGCATCTGCTACCACATTCGCCTTACCCAAACGATAATCGATGATTAGATCATAATCTTTTAGAAGTTTAATCCATTTTCTTTGGCTCAAGTTCAATTCGTTCTGCATCAATAAATACTTCAGATTCTTGTGATCTGTATAAATATGGCACTGCTCACCATAGAGATAATGTCGCCAAATTTTCAGTGTAAACACAACTGCCACCAATTTTAAATAATGCATCGGATAATTTTTCTCATGATTCTTCAACTGTCTGGAAGCATAAGCTACAACCTTTCCATCTTGCATAAGAGCTCACCCCAATCCATTATGAGATATGTCACTAAACACCACGTATTCTTTTCTTGACTCCGGCTGTACAAGTATCGGGGCCTCCGTTAATATTCTCTTGAGCCCTTCAAAACTTTCTTGGCACTTTTTCATCCATACAAAAGGCACATCCTTTTGTAACAACTTAGTTAGCGGGAAGGCTAACATTGAGAAATTCCTCACAAATCGTCTATAATAACCGACAAGTCCCAAGAAACTCAGGACCTTAGAAACATTCCTTGGAGACTGCCAATCCACTATAACTTGGATCTTTATTGGATCTACTCGAATAATGTCTATTGAAACTATGTGACCAGGGAAAGCAACCTCGGCTAACCAAAATTCGTACTTTGACAATTTGGCATACAACTTCTTCTCGTAGAGCATCTAAAGAACTACTCAAAGATGAACATCATGCTCATCTCTTGACTTGGAATATAACAAGATATCATCTATAAATATCACTACAAATTAGTCCATATATGGTTGAAATATTCGGTTCATCAGATCCATGAATGTCGTTGGTGCAGTAGTCAAACCGAATGGCTTTAATATAAATTCATAATGCCCATACTGAGTACGAAAATCTGTCTTTGAAATATAATCTTCTTTGATCTTCAACTTACGGTACCCCGACCTTAAGTCTATCTTAGAAAACACCGATGCTCATTTCAATTGGTCAAACAAATCATCAATACTCGGAAGAGGATATTTGTTATTTATGGTGACCTTATTCAACTGACGGTAATTGATACATAATCACATAGTTCCGTCTTTCTTTTTCACAAATAAAATATGTGCTCCCCAAGGAGAAACACTAGGTCTTACAAACCCCTTATCGAGTAATTCTTATAGTGGGTTTTCAATTCTCTCAGTTCAGTCGGAGCCATTCTATATGGAGCCATGGATACTGGTTCAGTACCATGATCTGGAGGCAGTCCCGGTAATTCCTCAGGAAATACATCTGGAAATTCTCTAACCTTAGGAATATCATTTAATCTAACTTCTGAAATTATGGTATCTATCACATTGGATAGAAAAGCTATACATCATTTCAACATCATCTTCTTTGCAATTATAGCAAATATCACATTCGAGGGTGATTTCTATCTTTCGCCGATTACTACTATTTATGCACCTTTGACATTCTTTAAAAAAAATGTTTGTTACATCAATCGACCTATCCATAATGTGAGGATAACCAATTCATGCCTAGACTAATTTCAAATTCATTGAAGGGCAATTCTCTTCAATTGGCCAAAAACCCAATCCCTTAGATCTTTATAGGGCATTTGCAACATTCTCTAGATACTCTCACACTGTGACCCATGGGATTTATCACTATCATCTCACTCACTATTGGTTCTAATTCCTCTAGCTCTAACAAACTTTGTACTAATGTATGAATGTGTAAAACCAAGGTCAACTAAAACAAATACGGGTTCATCGTAAAAATGGAAAATACCTGTTATGATCTTAGGGTCATCTCGATCCTTAGTGGTCTTAAGGTTGTAAATTCTAGCAACTCTCTGAGTCTCTTCTCTCAGAATTGATTCTTTCTATCCCTTGGACCTACCCATTCCTCTATTTCTATTTGAGGCTACCACTGATCTTTCAGACTGTGCCGAATTATCACCAAATTTCTTAGAGAAGTTCTGTGCAAAGTGACTCATATCGCCACAAGAAAATAATCTTCATTGAAAAATCTACATACTCCTCGGTGTAATTTTCCACAAGTTTGACATGGATTCTTTTCCCCAGAAGCTCTAACAGAGCCAGCAGCAAAAGACTGGAATTGTCTACTCTTCAGTGATGCTGCTGCAAAGCTATCTCTCCTAGAGAATCTGGAACCTGAGCCTTTTCCTCTTTTAGCATAATGGGGAGTGGAAGGTATTCCCACTCTTTTCCCCACTTGAACACTATGGTCCACTGCTAATGTTTCCTCCTGAGCTTTTTCAATAGTATTGGCTCTATTTATAACTTCTTGTAGACTAGGCAAGTTGAAGGCCATCATCATCTCTTTCAGCTTCGGACTCAAACCCTCTATGAACCAATCACGTCTGGCCTTATCATTTGGCACAATTTCAGTGGAAAAACGACTCAACTTGTTTTATTCAGCCTCAAATTCATGGACGGCTCGATCACTTTGCTTTAAATTAAAGAACTTCATCAACATTGGTCGTTTGAACTACTCACTCAATTAAATGTTTTTTGAATTTTTCCTGGAAAAATTGCCATGTGACTTGCTCTGGTGGTGCATACATCGCAAAATTGAACCACAATACTCGAGCTGAACCTCTCAATAAAGATAAAACTCCTCCCAACTTCTCCTACTCTGTACATTGCAAGCTTTCAAGCGTTATCATCACATCATTTAACCACATATCTACCTTCATAGAACCCTCACCCTCATCTCCTCTGAAATCTGGAGCTCCTAAACTCTTCAACTCCTTTAGAATCAACATTCGAGGTACTGAAGAAGCAGGGGGAGTTTGAAACCAAGTCAATATAGCATCAAGGGCTTGCCTGAAAGTTACAAAATCAGGTGTCGGAATCCCTTGAGGTGCAGGTGCACTAGCATTTTGATAAGGAAGAGGTTGTGCACTATTATCCTTATAACTTTCACTCCCCGTTCCTTCTTGCATTTCTTGTTCCCCCGCTCTTCGCGAGTTCGAGGATTCTGATATATAATAAAACATACATAATAATAACAATACCATTAGTAAGGAGTGTTATCAATCACCTTCTAATTACACCATCTCAGTAACATTTACAACTTTATTGGAATGTAATCATTTTTCTATTTTAAAATAAAAATATATTTGGCCAAGAATTGGCTAAACCTATAGCTCTGATACCAATAAATGTAACACATATATATGTATATACATTTTCGTATACGTATACGATTGCCACCTTACTTTAAAAATGTTTTACTAAATTTTTTAAAGTCTTTAAAATTTTGTTACAAACTTATTTTCCACATAAATAAACATAATAAATAAGTATTCATTAAAACACATTACAATATGTTATGTTACATTTAATTACATGCCAACAAGTTTACAAAAGGTTTACTAATGTCCTATTGTTACTGGTGAGTCAACCTTGGTGAATGATATCGGCTGCTACGACTTCACTCCTTACTTGATTAATTCTGTTGTTGCCTACGCATGGAAATACACACGTTAAGTATATCTTAGTGAGTCATAAAATAATAAATAACCTCATATTTTATTCTCCATTTATCATAATCATTTGTCATGATTCTTTCCTTTCATTTGTAACCTCCATTTATGTTTATAATACATCATTATGCACTTTAAACTATAACATCTTTTCTATTGATAATGCACTCATATGCATTTCAACTATAGTATACTTTTCTGTTGATAATGTACCCATATACATTTAAACCATAGTATACTTTTATGTTGATAATGTACTAATATACATTCCAACACTAGCATACTTTTGCGTTGACAATGCACCCATATACATTTCAACTCTAGTATACTTTTCTGTTGATAATGCACCCATATGCATTTCAACTCTAGCATATTTTCCTATTGATAATGTACACATATACATTTTAACTAAAGTATGCTTTTCTGTTGATAATGTACCCATATACATATCAATTATGGCAACCTTTCATGCCAATAATGCACACATATACATTATTTAGGGCAATTTATACTCTAACTCATACACAATATCATTTCCATATATTCAATAAAACATAGTAATTACAGTAGAACATACATTAATAATAAACAAATTCGTATTAAATCATTACTAATCATTTACATCTAGATTGTACACAATAAATGTACTCACCTGGCTTTCCTTGCTAAGTGTCCAAAAGTAAGGATGATTACTCCTAAACTTTACCATTGTCTTTCGCCTTACTCGCTTCGGGAGCTTGATTTCGATCTATCCCACATTCATTAAATACATGTGAAATATCAATTGTTAGTGTATTTCCTAACAATTATAACTTAAAATTAATCAAAATACTTATTATTAACCTTTGTACAACAATATCAAGCCAACTTAAAATTTATGGCCCTTCAGTATCAATACCCCTACCAGTATCAATACCAAAATTAGATTCGATGTGGCCCAGTATTGATACCCTAACCATGGTATCGATACTACTATACTATGGTACCAATACCCCTATATGGTATCGATACCAAAATTAGTTCGATGTTACTCGGTATCGATACCCTCACCATGGTATCGATATCACTTCATTCGATACCGATACTGAATGAATCAGTATTGATACTTCTCAGATGATTTTGCCTAATTTTTGCCTATACCCCTACCCAGATTTTCCAGTTTCAACCCGAAACTTATCCAATTTTCCTCTCATTTACCCCTAACAATACTATATAACACTTCTCTACTTAACCCTACTAACTTTACTTAATTTAGATACTTAAAACATCTAATATATCTCAAATATATTTGATTCTTATAATCACACCAAAAATTCTAACTTGTTATTAAACTCATTCTAAGCTTCTAATCTTTCATTTACCTCATTGACAAGTCAATTTTACCAATAAACATCCACAAACCCTCCTATTTCAACATATAACTCAAAAACCCATTTTCTTTAATCTCTAATATCTCATTTATAACTTAGTTTTAATCTTCTCTAAACCTTCCTTAAGCTTCCATCATATACAAGGATTTGATAACCAACAAAATTTGAAGGAATAAATCATTAACTTGAAAACTTACCTTTGAGCTATGGGGGAGCTTGGTTACGGGAAAGAGGAAGAAATGAGAGAAATAAAACTTTTGTAACCTAACCCCCTTTTCCTCTTTCTTTAATACCCATCAAAAACATTTTAAATTCTTTTTCATTTAAAATACCAAAATGCCTTCTTAATACTCCATTATCACAATTTAATCTAAATTATTAATCCTAATCCTTCTTATCTTTTATTATTCCAAAAGAATCAATCCTCATATTTTTAAATTATTTGAATATAGTCCTTAAATCGATATTTGGGGCATTACATCATACCTGACCTCAAAAGTCCTTAATCTTATCATTTTCTACTTGTGCAAATCTTACCAAACAATTTTCATCTTTCCTTTATAATTCTCTTATTTGATCTAAAAATAAACATCAGTTTTATCTTTAATTCAGCCTACAGTTCCATTTCTTTCAACACTAATCGCAGATCCATAGCTCGCAAATCTGAAATGTTTTCCGACTAAGTACATCTACAACAACATTTTCCTTCCCTGGGTGATAATCAAAGATCATGTCATTATCCTTTAAAAGCTCTATCCATCTTTTCTATCTTAGGTTCTGCTCTTTTTTAGTCAACAAGTACTTTAGGTTTTTCTGATTTGTATAAATATAACACCACTCACCATACAGATAATGGCGTCAAATATTTAAAGCAAACTTGACTACTACAAATTCTAAATCATTGTAGGGTAATTCCTCTTGTGAGTTTTTAACTTAATCAAGGAATAGGCCATAACTTTACTTTTTGTATAAGTACACATCTCAAGCCGTTATGAGATGCATCCCTACAAAAACCACACAATATTTACCTAACTCAAGTTGTATAAACACTGGTGCCTCTATTAAAATCCTCTTTAGCATTTCAAAACTACTTTGACACTTCTCCGTCCAAACAAAAGACACGTCTTTCCTTAAAATCTTGGTTAGTATTGAAGCTAACATCGAAAAGTTCCTCACGAACCTTCGATAGTAACTAGCAAGCCCCAAGAACTCTGAACTTCAGGGACATTCTTTGGGATTTTCCAATCTACTATAGCATAAATTTTTTTGGGATCTACTCTTATGCCTTATGCCATGACAACATGACCAAGTAAAGCAACCTCTACTAACCAGAATTCACATTTGGATAGTTTCACATACAACTTCTTCTCTCGAAGAGTCTATAGAACAGTACAAAGATGAGCATCGGGCTCTTATCTTGACTTTTAATACACCAAACTATCATCAATCCTCGGAAGAGGATACTTTTTCTTTTATTTCTACCTTATTTTACTGTTAATAATATATGAATAACCATATAGATTCATCTTTCTTTTCGCTAATAGTACAAATACTCCCAAAGATGAAACACGGTCTGATGAAACCTTGATCAATCAACTATTGTTATTGAGCCTCTAATTCTCTTAACTCACTTGAGTCATTCGATACGAAATCATAAAAATATGCTCAATACCTTGATAACCATTAACCTGGAATTCCACATCTCGATCTGGAGGTAACCCATGTAATTCATCTGAAAAAATATCTATAAATTCCCGAGTTGTGGAAATATTATACAATTCTACTTTAATTATTTGAGTATCTATTACATTAGCCAGAAAAGCTATATATCTTTCTGACATCATTTTTTTCGTAATCATTGTTGATGTCACCTTAGGCGATGATTTTGCTTTCTCTCCAATAATTATAATTTCCAAATCCTCTGTATCTTTCTGAAATAATCGCTTCTTGAGACAAACAACCTATACCCAATATGATTTTAACTCATCAAATGATAATTCCATCAGATTCACTGGGAACATAGCCCCTAGAATCTTTATCGAATATTTACTACCTATCCAACACACACTTGCACCATGACCCATAGGGTTTACTGCTATCATCTCACTCGAGATCAAGTTGAATAGAATACTTTTAATTTAAAATTTCTTATTTCCTTCTTGAGGTAATCTGTGTAACTTTTTCGGATCCATTGAAAATATTCTCGAGCAGTTGAAACATTTTCCCTCTCAATTATGAAAGTCTAAATATCCACATCATTTAATAATAAGACTTGACAACTATAGCATTTAATGCTAAAATTACACTAATAAACAAAAAATTTACTCTTTTTCTTATCATTACGAACTTGACACTTTTCAAGTCCTCGAGAGTCAATCTCAATCTAACCATTAATTCATTGTAGCATAGAATACGTAGGCAATCCACTTTCGCAAATTTACCTTTAAAAGATAACTATATCAAGTCCCTAAAACATAACATCTATTCTCATACAAACTCATAATCATTTGATTCACTAATAACTCAGCTTTCTTTAAGCTTTTGGCAGACAACGTATTTACAGCTTACTCATTTTCTCTTACTCAACTCAATAATGCTTTAAACCATTTAATGCTTAACTTAAATATTTCTCAATTATTTAAGCTTACCTGAAGAAACCTCATAGATTCAAAAATCTCCTCTAGATCCTCATCCGATTCAAATTCTCTTGTAAACCTTTCAAACTTTTTAATGGATTCCTTAAATGTAGAAACATCGTTAAACGCGGAGGCATTTCTTCCATAGAACGGAGGAAAATCCCTAGCAACTTCTGCCTTTCTAAGGCATGATATTGAAGACATGTTTGATTCTTTTGGGTCGATTTCGATCTCGAACTTCCTTTAAGCATTATTACCTTTCTTACCTTTGTCTTTATTTTCCGACATCTAAACACAATCAAAATCATCTTACATTAGTAAACAGTAACTTTACTCCCTAATAAACATCATCACAATATATATATACAACTATTAGTAAACTTTTGACATCCTAGTGGCATGTATACATTCTTAATAAAATTAATACTCATTTCATGTCTAGAAATGACTAAATTTGTAGCTCTGCTATTTATAAATGTAACACACATTTCCCATATACGTTTCTGTACACAAGTCACAGATGTCACATGACTTTTAAAACATTTTCGCTTTTGAAAACCAGTAAAATTTTATTTCTTTAGATAAAACAATCTAATAAACAAGTCTAATCAAATTTATAATACTAATTCATATTATCCATATTTAAAATTTAGCATAAAATGATTCAGTTAATCTATTACAAACAAGTTTCCAAAATAGTTAAATAGAGCTAATATGACTTTCATAAATACATTCCACTAAACTGAGTCAAAATTTTCATCATAGGATGTCTTACTGATATTGTAGTATATTTCTTGATGCTTGGAGTTGCTCTATACTCTTTACTTCAATTCTTGTCTTTTTCTACATGTGAAAATCATTACACGCTAAGCATATACTTAGTGAGACATAATAATAAGAATGAGGTGTAACCAAAACATAAGCATGTCATAAAAATATTAAAATATGAATTTAAATCGTATAAATCATAGTAGTACTTAATAGTGGCTTCGCAAACCAAGTTTCTTTCACATAACCTGCAAAACAATGTTTTGTGTGCCCAACATACGTATCAATTAGTATATTTCCCAAATTATCTTTTTATTTTCCCAATGTATGTTAAATGAGAATGCATAGTATATAATTGCACCTAATTATCGATATGGATTTTCACACTCATTATGAATTCCATGGGTTACACCTATAGTGTAGATATAGTCATTCATAAACTCATTATGAATTCCATGGGTTGCACACATAGTGTCGATATGGTCATTCATAAACCCATTATGAATTTCGTGGGTTGCACACATAGTGTTGATACGATCATTCATAAACTCATTATTAATTCCATGGGTTGCACACATAGTGTCGATACTATACACAGTACTGATACGAAAATGCATTGTTATGCATTAAACAAAATCGATCGATAACTTTTATAAATAACTGTATATCGAAATGGTAATTCACAAACTCAATATGAATACCATGATTGTACATCTAGTGCAAAAAGTACACACAATACTGATACAAAAATACACTGTTATGCATTAAACAAAATCGATCGATAACTTTTATAAACAATTTATGTCGAAATGCACCTTTGACATTTAATGCACATAAAATGGGATATTCAATCAACTTAGCAGATTACACAACATAAACTTTCATATATTCATTTTAGAGTAATTCATACTCTATAATTACTCTTGTATCAATTCCATAAATATTATGAAAACATGTTGAAATACTATAAAATATACTTTAATAAAACATTTAAGGTTGACTCATCGCAAGTCACCCTCATCTCATATAAGTACAATAAATGCACTCACCTAGTTTGCCTCACTATTATGCCCTAATGCAGTCCGACTATTCTTTGAATTCATCATTGCCTTTTTGTTTGCTTGACTCAGGATCTTGATTACGATATATACAAGAATTCCATAATCACACATATAATACAAATGTTAGTATACTTCCTAATATTTATCCAAAGTAATAATACTCAAAAGTACTATTAATTTTGAATTCTATTAAAATTCACCCTATCTTAACATTCTAGACTGAATAGCATCGATACCCCTATTATAGTATCCATACTTGTTTTCTATGGTACCAATATTGTCTTCATTATCTATACAATTTTTGCATTTTGGAATCCATTTTCCAATTACAATATCAACTTCCTCTTGGTATCGATACCTCCACATCAGTATCGATACTACTTGAATTAGTATCGATATTGTTCATCATGTTCATCCCTTTTCCTCAAATTTAACCTTATAATGTTGATACTGATTTTCTAGTACCGATACTCTTGCCCAGATTTTACCCCTTTTACTTCAAATGTTACACAAATTTCACCTAAATCTCTTACTTCTATCTCCAACCATACCATTTAACTCATTATCACTTATCTAAACTAACTTACATCCATAAATCTCCTTATAACATCCATAATCTCCAAAAAAACTCAAAACTAAGAATCACACCAATTTTCCAAGCATGATTTTAATCACTTTTAAGGATCCCAATCTCTTATCTACTTCATTAAAAAGTCAAATATGCTTTTAAACTCTAAAAATTTACCTTATTTCATCAAATCACTTAAAAACCTATTTTATAAATCTCTCATAAATAACTAATCTCTTAGTTTTAATCATCCTTGAGCTTTCCTTAAGTCTCTATATCACTTAAGGCTTCAAAATCAACCCAAAAACGAAAAGAAAAACCAACTTGAAGAAATATTACCTTTGTTAAGAAGGGCACGGGGACGATGGGAAGAAGAAGAGGAAGAGAACTAAGTTTTTCAGCATTTTTTCCTTTTCTCCTATTCACCCTAATAAATATCCCCAAAATGAATATTAAATTTATTCTTTCTAAAAGACCAAAATGTCCCTCCATCATTCTATTCTTAATAATTTGTATTAACATAACTTTTTTAATTAAATCCTTGTATTATACAATTTATTCAAATTAACCCACCGAATTTTAAATCTTTGCACTATGGTCACTGACCTGATGTTTGGGGTATTACAAGGAGGGGCTGAGAGTTGAGCGAGGTGATGAGACATTCTAAGAGAGATACTGAGTTGGAGAGGTCATCGATGACTTCATCCAAGAGGGAAAAATAGTCAGGGTTCATAGAGAACCCCAACAGCGTAGTCGAGGAGTCTTGGGAAATATTTGGATCGAGGTGGTAGATCTAAGCCTACGAGAAGACCCCTGACCTTAGTCTCCAGAGCTAGTGCCAATGATTCAACGAGAGTCATCACTCACCCTATTTGTGCTCAGTGTTAGAGGAAGCACCCAAGGATGTACTAGTAGGAATCAAAGGGTTTTTCAGTTACGACTTTTTGGAGCACTTTGTCAGAGATTGTACGGGGGTTCAAGGAGTAACTCAAACATCAACCCAAAGGTTAGCATCATCTGTGTAGAGGGATTGAGACACCCACTACCTTAGCATCCACACTAAGGATTTCTCAAATCCACTAGATTTGTTTACCTTTAAGGATAAAGTGTAACCTTATAAACATTTCAAGGTTTATACCCAAAAACTTGAAAACGCACTATCCCAAAGAGTAAATACAAATTTAGAAAACAAAATAAAACCTCAAAAAGAAAAATTATTTTACAAAAACATTAAGCACTCATTTAATACACACTTGATTAAAAACAATGTAGCTCACAAGTGTGTTTACAACAAATAATGTAACAAATAAAGCACAAAACAATACTTTAATGTTGGTAGGTTGGTTTAATATGATTCTTGTTGACCTTGGGATGCTTTGACCTTCAATTTATATCTTTTCCATCAATTTTAGTTGTTTAGAGCCATTGAAGATCATTATAGATATTACCTACAACCAAAAACAACATTTAATGCACAAAGGATCGACCATTTTTCAAATAATTTGACTGTTGCAAGAAAGGGGTTGATCATTTTCTAGGGGAATAATCCTTTGGTCAAAGATATCGATCCTTTTTGCTAAGGGATTGATCATTTGAGCCAAAAATAATTAGAAACTCGAATTTGAAGTGTGAAAATGAACCAATGTGTTTTTGAAAAGGTTCAACTAAGTTGGAAAACATTTAAACATATTTTTCAAGTTAATTTGGATTTTAAACTATTTTTGCTAATTTTTTACCAATTCGATTAAGTCCAAAATCAAATTTTACAAATTAATGTTATATCAAAATCTTAATTCAACAATCTCCCCATTTTTTATATAACAAAACCTTTTAAAAAATAGTTTTTGAAACTTTTCCCCCTTTGAAAAATAATAAAACAATGTGAGGATTTTGAAAACTTTTAAGCTTCAATTTTAATTTTGAAAAATCATTTTTCATTTTATAATTAGTTATCTGCATTTGTATATAAAAAATAATTCTATAATGTTAGTATCATATAAAAAAGGAGATAAAGTAAATAAAATAAGCTAGAATCAAGAATAAGCATATTGAGGTACAAAAAGAATAAATATCCCAAATATAAAATGTATATAAGTTCAAATGTCTAACATGAAAATCATCTAAATATAAATTAAATATAGGTTCATAATACCAAACACCCAAAGTAAAATATCCAAATGTAGCAAAGTCTAAAAATGTGATAATGAAAATGATATGATATGCATGTATAAAATAAGATGGTGATAAATGAGGGACTTACAATTCATCAAGCTGACACTGGATCGCTCAAACCTCCTCACCAAGAGCATCCTGACAACACTCAATTGTATCAAAGCGGGAGTCCACATGGGCTTGGAGAGAACCAATAAACTGAAGCATCTTTTCTTCAAAACCTCGAAAAACTTTGTGGGAGGTGTCGATCTATATGAGCCACTCTCTAGGCCTCCTCGCATCATGAGCCTCAACCATATGATTGTCTCCATCATGGTTATCATCCATATGCTCTATGTGGTGATTACGGATCCGATGCATGTATCCCTCGGGCTCCTCCGTGTGGTCAATCTTCACCATAGTGTCATGACCAATGGTCTTCTCATTATGAGGAAATGTATTAGCCTTGTGAAAAGTGTCATTTTCAAGAAGCTCAAATAAATGACTAATTTGCATCCCGTACACAAGGTTTGGTCACGCTTTAAACTTCATCACACTCACAATGTCATTGAATATCATAATAGAAAGTTGAAGCTTGCAACCATCTTGAATGCAAAACATCCACTAATAGTCGCTCTCGCGAACGATAGTGAATTTTGTGCACGAGCATGAATGCAATGAGTAACGATGAGATGGAGCAAGCAGTCGTGAAGGGAAAAAAGAGTGACTATATTCTTTCTAAGGTGCATTTCGAGAGGAAAATTTCATTTTTCATTGTCATCACTAGTGAGAAGCATATGACACACGAGCCTTCGATGCGGATTTCTCGTTTGAAGCCATAGTTTTTATTTTTACTAGTTCAAAAATTTTGAAGACAAAGTGTTTTTGAACCAAAAAAGTTGTTAAAAGGTTATTTAGGAAGAATTAAAATGATCTTTTGAGGTTAAAAAGATGGTATGGTTGAATGGTTTTGGTGGTGGTTTTGGTTGTAAACTTTTATCAAAGACCTTGAGGGTATAAGATAAAATTTTGGGGGTTTTTTTAAAAAAAATTGGTTATGGGTAATGCTCCCTACTACACAACAAGTGATAAACAATTCAAAATTTGTTCTCTAACCGCTTAATTCAACCCAATTTGTTTGAATTTAAAAAACTAAAAAGTTATGGTTTTTTTTATAAATCTTACCCAAAGTGTTAATTCTTCAAAAATTGATGAATGATTCGATAAAAGGTGGAAAGGGGATTGATTTTCGCAAAAAAAAACTAGCTAAATTGATTTGATATGAAGTTTTTTTGTAGAAATTCAAATTTGGCAGATTTTTGGGTGTTTTGCTTCGAATTATGGGTGAAAAGGGATGAAATATGCCCAAATAGCCTTAAAACAACCTTCCCTCGTAAATTTAGCTTAAAGGGATCGATCCTTCGCAAAAAAGGATTGATCCTTTTTCTAGAAAATGCAAGGGATCAATCCTTAAATCGATTATTTTTCTGAAAAATATATTTTTATTCTAATGACCAAATTGAATAATACTAGACTCGAATTTGATGCAACCTAAGTCATGTTATTGGTAGAAAATTAATTTTAATGACTTATAAGATACTAAATGTGCATGAATGTCAACTTGAAACATCAAATTATGTAAATTGTTATTATTGATCAATTTAGTTCATAATTTTCACAAATAAAGTTCAAATCAAGTCACACAACAAACAATGGCTCTAAAGATCCTAGACATTCATGTTATCAGAACAAAGAAAAGCATGGAGAACATGACATCATATTATCAAAATTAACATATATGACAAAGCATGGAGAACATGACTTCACAACAACAATCAAGTATTGCAATTTTAAGACGAAAATCATCATCAAAAACATATAAGGCCATAAAATTGCAACTCATGTAATAATAACTCCCTCTAACTAATTGCAATTATACACTATGTAGGGACACATAATAATGCATATAAATGTATAAAATCACATAATTAAGATGAAATTGCATAAAATTAAAACTTTTTACCACTTGAATTAAGGTTGATTTCTTATGTCTCTCTTTATTAAAGTATCATTCCTTAATGTGTTTTAGAGTTCCAAAATAGCTTGAATTTTCTCACAATAGCTCCAATAAACCTACAATAGACACACTTTTGGAACCCAAATCTTTTTTGGTCTATTGATGTTAGTCCATTGGGTATCCATGGAGATAGGATATCCAATTTTTATAGCTGTGAGTCCTTTAGGAACCCATATACTTTTAACTTTTTTTCCTTTATTAAATTTAGGGAATAAACATGTCTATTGTAAAAGTCATTTTTGACAAAATTTGATTGGGAGAAATTTCCTCTTTCAAATTTATTTTTGATAATTTTGTCAAAATTAGCTTTTTCTTTCTCAAAAACATCAATTTTCTTTTAATGATCCTCATGAACTTTGGAAAACAAATTTTGCAAGTTTATATTCTTTTTCTCAAAATCATTTAATTTTTCTTATAAATAATTTACTTTACTTTCAATTTCAATTTCACTATTTGCTTTAGAAAGTGAGTCATTTTCAATTTTGAATGAATCTTTTTGTGTTTTGTACTCATGACTTCAGATTCTAACACTAATTCATTATAGGCATCTTGTAACTCATCAAATGTATATGAATTTGAACTATATGAGTTATAGGATACCTTTTAATCTTCTTGGATGCCCATGAGGCAAAGGTTGGGCATCATCGGTGACGTCTTCATCACTCCATATAACTACAAAAGACTTCTTCGTTGGCTTGCTTGATCCTTTCTTCTTTAATAGATGACAATCATACATAATGTGTTCTGGTTTTTGGCAATGGTAGTATATGATAGGATCTTTCTCCTTCTTTGATTCATGCTTCTTGTTTTTTTGATGACATGAATCGCTTGAATCTATTAAACAGCTTGGTCATGTCTTCAACTTCTTCATCCACCTCTTCAATTTAATCTTCTTTGTATTCACTTCAACTTCTTCATCTACACTCTCCCAAAGACTAAATATACATTGAGAAAACAAAAGAAAACCTCACAAAGGAAAATTAGTTTGCCACAAATTAAACACTCACTCAATACACACTTGAGAAAAATAAAAAATGTAGCTCACAAATGTATTTACAACAAAGAATTTGATAAATTAAGCACAAAAGAATACTTTAATGTTGTTAGGTTGGTTCAATATGATTCTTGTTGACCTTGGATGATTTAACCTTTAATTTATACATTATCCATTAATTATAGTCATTTTGAGCCATTGGGGATCGTTATAACCGTTCCCTACAACCAAAAACAACATTTAATGCAAAAGGAATCGATACTTTATTGAAAGGGATTGAACTTTTTTCAAATAATTTGACTGTTGTAAGAAAAGGATCAATCCTTTATGGAAAGTGATCAATCATTTTCATCGAAGTTTGTTGCCAGCTATCCATGAATATCAATATGAAGTCCCTCAAGGAACCTCTTGCACCTCAAGGGCTTAGTCGTAATAAATTTTGGGGCATAACGACTCCACCGAAGGAAATCTCTATCATATTCATACACCAAGTGATCTCCTTGAACTAGCTGAGAGAACTACATCTTCAACCCATCTATTTGTTTCTCGTCGATATACTTGCCTCTAAAATCATTCAAGAACTGATCCCATATAGACGACACTGGTTGTAGAGCCATCTCTATAGTCTCCCACCATCACTCTTGATTAAAGCAATGACACACTTTAACTTACCCTATGGGGTAAAGTGAACCTACCTCAAAGTACTCATAGTCTATCTCAACCACTAATCAGCTGAAAATAGATCATCTTTGCTTGAACCGAATAACTCGACTTTCTTGTACCACTTCGGTGTCTCTACTGGCGGTTGGCTGAATAGTCTATACTATAAGAATGGTATCCATTATCTCTCTTAGAGTGGAAATCAAACCTCTAAAGAAGGTCGCCTCTATGACTTTTAAACCTAACAGGATGCCTTGATCATTTGTCCAAGACAGGAACTCCTCACTGACACTAACGGGATGAGAGGCTCAACTCTCTATCTTATTCTCAAAACCACACTCAAAACTATCGATCATCGTAAAACTCTACAATACATATTAAAAAGAAGCACCATCAAGATTACAAACTTATACAAATACTTTAAGTACCTAGGGGCATGTATTCACAGAGACCTTAGTTAAAACTAACCACTAGGTCCTAGGACCGACTCAACTTGACACTTTGATGCCATAACATTTAACACTTTAAACTCGATTGAGCCTAAAGTGTCATATTAGGCTACCAAGGTAACCCATGATTTTTAAAACCTTGTCATTTTCATTTAAAACATGCTACTTGGTGCCACACTAAACATATATAACGGTTATAAAATAATTTATAAATTTGAGCTCTGTGACTCATAATTTAAAACCAAAATGATAAAAATTAAGTTTTTCACCTCAAATACATAAGAAATATTCTATGAATACATATCTCTGCTAAAGATATAGCAAAGTACTTTCAAAGAGACGCTAGAAGTCCTATTGCGACAGTGCTCCGCTAACGTCTCAAGCTATTGACATGCGAACGAAAAATAGTCAAACACTTAGCTTACAAAGTCTAGAAGTATAATCCCTAATCTAGAGAAACATTATGAGTTTCATAAACACAAGCATGCTAAATATGTAGTCCTAAGTAGTATGTACATGTATGATCTTAATCAAGCGATACCTAGTTAGGGTTCAACTATTCTATCAGTGAAGTAGGAGTCTCACACTTCCCTTAGTCCTCTGCTAAAGGCTTTGCCATGAGTACACCACTAAAGAGTATCTAACCCTATGTAACATCCCAAAATTTTGGTTAGTAACCAAAATGTAAAATTTAAAAGTTTAATGGTCAATGTATAAAGTTTGGAAAAGTTAAGGGATAAAAAAGGTAATTTTTAAATGTTTAAGGACTATAAGTGTAATTTTAAAAAATTTAGGTGTTTTGACCCCATAAATGAATAATTCACCCCAAGAATGATGTTTTGCTGGGAATTAGATTTTTTATTCGAAATTTGTGTTAAATGCTATAAAGTGTTAAAGTCTGGTAAAAATTTGGTAAATCGAATCGAATAGGAATTTGAGAAAAATTGAAGGATATTAAATTAAGCTTATAAAATATTATTTCCACATTTTAAAATGATAGAAAATAATATGGATAATTGGATTTGACGATTTATTTTCATGTTCAATTTGGACTGTTGGTTGAAAATAGCAATATTGAAATTTTTGGAAAGTTGCAAGGATAAATTTGTCAAGGGTGTAATATTTTGTTCATATTTGACTTTGAAATATGATAACAAACATGTGTCTTGGTATGGATGTAATTATCAAGTTTCATTAATGGTTAAATTGTCATTTCCCATTAAATGAATTTTAAATTCATTTAAGCTTAAATAAATGACAAAATAGCATGAAATTAATTAAAATTTCATGAAAAATTGGTCATCTTCCTCCTCCATTTTGTTTCCTTCATTCCTAGGTAAAATAATTTTTATTTTTCATTTTTAAACTAATTTATTTGGTTTTTAGATTAAGAAGTGAAATAGAAAATTGTTATATTCGATGAGTTATATCATTTTGTACCAATATTGCATGCTAATCTTGCTTGAGTTCAAAGATCCCAAATTCTAGGGTTTATATTCATTTTAGGGTTTCATAAATCAATGATGAATCTTGAGGTTATTAAGGTTATAGAATCATTTCCAAGCTTGTCTGATGACCAAATCATGATCAAACCTCCTAGAAATGCAAATGATATTTTCGACCTAACCTTAAAATTAGGGAAAGTTTGTGATTTTGTGAAATTGAGTTAGGGGTTTGATCGTAGAGGTTTTAAAATATTGAATAGAGGTTGATTTCATACTCGAATCAATCGAAATCAAGTGAAAATCATGGAACCCTAGCACTAAAGTATACGACCATGGCTTAAATGAGTGAGAAAAATTATGGAAAACTTATATAAGGGTTGGAAATGATGAGGGAAGAATTCTACAAACCTTAGAAAGTTATAGGGACCCTTACATAATTTTTTGAATGTTAGGGGACCTATTAAATAACTATGGAAAATTATGGGAACAATGTGTAATTATTCAATAGTTGATGTAATATGTTCAAAATTAATGTTAGAGTGTTGGAATTGATGTTAGAATGTGAAATCTGATTATTTTTGGAAGTTGATAAAAGTTGAGGAATCACAAATATGGAAAAGTTGGGAACTTAAGTGAAAATGTTATGTGAAATTTGGATTAAAAGAAACTTGAATGGTCAATTAGAAGTTTTAAGGTCAACAAGTATGTTGTGACATGAAAAATGCATCAAATGAGAATACAAGATTTTTAGGAATTTATTTTCTAATGTGTGACTATGTTAGTACGATTCTAATATGTGGTTTAAATTGCATATGTTTTGTATATGATGCTCGTTTAGATTTTGTGCTTAAAATCAAGATCAAACATGATTTAAGATAAGGAGAAGCTTAAGGATGGAATATGAATATCTAAGGAAGGTTTACAACCAAAGGACACCAGATGAGTGCAAATTTAATTTGTACTTATGTTATTGAACGAACATTGGCTTGTGATGGGCCAGTGAAAGAGTTATTATAGTAGGGAGTCACTCCTAAATGTTATGTTTTTTGGTTCATGCATATATGTTCATTTTGTGAGGTAATAGAATTAGTGAATAAGTTGAAATTGTAAATTGGTGAAATCCGCTTAGAGTTGTATTTTGAACAGTAAGTTTAGAAAATCACAATAAATTCTACAGAAATGATTAGATTATTATATATATATATAATTGGATTCTCATATCAGTCTAGTTTTGTTTAAAACAAATGACTACTGATTTCGAGGTGTATACAAAAAGATATGAATTTTTAATCGAGGATATGTCAGAAAACAGGGCAGCAGATTCTCCTCAAAACAGCTTCTGTAAGTCAAATTTGAAAATTCATTATAAATTGTACATATTGAAATAGAAGAAGTCCTTTATATGGTTAGATTTGTATTTGAGTCTAGTTTACATTGGTACAAACATAATAATTTTTAAGTGTCTATATTAATACAAAATAATATTTATTTGAAGGTAGTGCAAACTGCCAGGATATGAAATTGTGATAAATTTTGGAATTTAACCAAATCGAAAGTAAAGGATTAAGTTGAAGCTTAGTGAGGCTTATATTTTTACTTGTTTATAATTTCAAAGTTATTGCAACGCATACATGACATTATACATGGATGTTTTATACATCATTAGGAATACTTGCGATAAATCTACCTTATTTATGTTGGCATGATATTTATGTCATTTGTCATATTATTAACATGTACATAATATGTCATGGTTGAAAATATGATGCATTGATCACTAATTTACATGATGTTATTTTGGGTATGAACTTTCCAATGCTAAATTATATGAATATACATTTCCATGCATGAAATAAAATAGATTGTATGCCTAAGTAATTCATTGAAGGACAGGGTGTAGTTGGCATGCCATAGAGTTCAGCAGCTGCAGGTTTAATTTAGCACTATAGTGTGCAAGGACACTTAGTATAGAACTATAGTGTGCAATGACACTTTTTATAGGTTTAATTCAGTACTATAGTATGCAAGACACTTAGTACAGTTGTGGGCATGACCTTATGTGCAAGCACTTCGGTGCATATATGACTCCAATACCCAGGGTCTTCATAGGTTTACGTTTGGGCTATGGTTTATTGGTTAATAAATGATAAATATATGAATAAGCTTATGAACTTATAAAATGAATGGAAAGCATATTGGTAAGAAATTTTTATACGATTCATATCATGTTAATATTAGTAGCATGATTGAAAATACAGGTAAAGTGATCATGATGTATTGAATATTATTATTGTTACATTTATGTATTGCATTATCTTGAATATTTCTACGATTGCCTCACTAGGTGTACACTTAGCGTGTGATGGTTTTAACACATAGGTAAAAATAAAGCAAAATGAGTAAGGAGTTGAGCTTGGCATCAATCACAAAGGGATATTTATAGGTAACAGTGATGACATCCTATTGTGTTCCAAATTTTCTATCTGACATGTATACGAGTAAGAAATATTTGGAAACTTATAAATATGGTTATTAATTAATATAATTAATAGTATGAATAAATATTTTTATATTAAACTATGTTTTAAATATTAATTGATTGGATTTTAATCAGACAATTATAGACAGTTTTATTTATTATATAAAATAGAGTAGAATTATTTGGTATTGCCTGAAATCGGATTCGAAATAGAAATAAAAAAATTATCTTGATTTTCTCTGATTACTTATTTTATAATAAAGGTTAGGAATTGGTAATATTTGAAAGAAACAAAATTTTACCCAGTCTAGGTTACGAAATGTTCCGAATAATTAGCGTGACATCTTTAACTCATATCAGTAAACGTATATAGGTTAAAAGTGTTACACCCTAATGACTCTAACTCATACACATTATCTAAATGCAAAACTAACACTCTTCTATATTTTCTAAATGCAACATTGATTGTGTTGTTCATTATATAAATACAACACTGGTAGTATCTGGTCTCACATAACCATTAGACACTAGTTAACTGAGGGAACTCAATGTCACATGACGTCGGTGAAATTCCCAATAGGTTATTGCATGATCTTCTAGTCTCACATAGCCATCAGGTAGATCATGGAAGTTGAACCCAATGTCACAAAGCATCGGTAAAATTCCCGTTCAACTAAAGTATTAGCTCGGTCTCACATAGTCGTCAAGCCAAGCTTTAAGGATGTATATTATACTGGACGGATGCAACTATACATGCATACCTAAGAACCCAAAGGCCATACAACACTGATATCGCTAACCCGCTCCTCATGAGTGTTCGAGGCCTCGTGCCCTAGTTAGCCACTAAAGTGCCTCGCGTACTAAAAATGTCCCACTAGAGAAATTAAGGTAACTTGGCTACACCCTAGCATAACTGGACACATTAAAGTGAGGTTATCCTCTAACTAACTGTTATCGAGCTCGTTCTCTTATATAAAATGTTATGCAAGGGTTTATTAGTCTATTACTACTATTAGTTTGTTAAGCTACTCTATTTTGGTCATCGTTACATAAGGGTATTTTAGTCATCTTTGTCTTTAAAGAGGCTTTTATGTGTTTTATGATTTTTTTAAGATCATTGTGTTTACTATTTAGTGATTGTGGTACTAGCTAGCTAGATACCTTATGCAAGTTCATTAATGGGTAGCAATCCTATATTCACTATCACCACACTTTTCCTCAATTCACCCTCGAATTAGAGGGGCAATTGTATGTCCACCATTCTCTGTCTTTCTTGTAGTACATGATTTCACTATTTCTAATCTGATTATTTCGTCATACTATTTACCAGTACATCCTCTGCAATGATCCTTTATTCTTAGATATTCGCTACGTGATCAATTAAAGATACTTGGACGTATTACACCTACTATGGTTACTCTGGTTGTAACTCTCTCCTATAAGTTTTACCATTATGAATCACCCTTAGCTCTTATGGACCTTAAAAAAGTCAAATCTAACTATCTAAAGTGAGTAGTATCAATACTCTACTTGTAGTATCGATACCCTAAGTCAAGTATCAGTACCTCTCAGAGTATTGGTACCAAATATTGTTTCTATTGCTGAAAATTAGGCCTAATAACGATGTTGTTACCCTTAGAATCGATATTGTAAGGGCAAAATCGATACTTTCTCTAGCATTATCGATATTTCCAGTTGGAAATCCCTAAAATTTGTCCTAATTCATCTAGTATCGATGTTCGAACCTAGAAATATTTTATTTAAGCTAGGTAAACACTCAAAAACCATCCCTAATGTCTTAGTTTGGTACTTAATCATGTGTTAAACCTTTAAGAAGTTACTTAGGGTCTTAAAGTGTCATAAGAGCAAATATTTACATTCAATTCATCATTTATAGCATTAATCAAGTATAAAACCCTAAAATGCTCAAATACCTAAATCTTAGCACATATTCATATTTATGAAAGCCTTAACACTCCAAAGGATTAGAAATACACTGCCTTGGCTAAAGAATCCTGAAATGAAGCTCCTTTAGCTAGAAATCACTCTTCTTCTAGAACTTGGTTGATTTTCCCCCTTTTTCCTCTAGACAAACATGAAGTCAATAATTTCTTAATATAAGATGGAAATGATGATGGTTAAGGACGAATTTTAAAGCTTAGGGGAGAATAGAAGAACCCTAAACACTTACCTTAAGCTATGCTCTAGCTACGGAGGAGGAAAATGAAGGAAGAAATGAGAAATGAAAAAGAAAAGATGGGAAATGTGAACCCCATGCCCAAAACACAATTAAAAGCCTAAGGTATCATTTTCTTTTCTTTGATGATATAAATACGCTTTAGGTCCCTCATATTTTTCCTCTTACTCAAAAATCTATCTTTATGGATAATTGGGCTCAATTCATAACCAAATTAAACCTAACAACTTAAATTATGAAATTCATGGGGTTAATGTCTCTCGGGTAAACCCAAAATTAAAAGCCCAGAATTTGGAGTGTTAAAAAGTACATTGGTGAAGCCTACGCAGATGACTTGAAAGACCAGTTCCTACACTTGACGTAAGGTGACCACTTTTTCTATGAGTATGAAAGTGAATTATTGCACCTAAGTCGGTATATGCCAAACCAATAGTGATGGAGGATCATTGTTACAAGAGGTTCATTAAAGCCTCCACCTAGAAATCCTCACATATTTGGCGATCGACCCACCTAGAGCCTTGTTTGAGCTGGCTTGTCAAGCCAAAACAAATATAGTGAGTTTAAAGTATGAGAGCCACATTGTCGAGTGGCTTTGTGGAATAGATTCATCAAGCTCTATATACATTCGAACCTTCTCATACTTTGACCAAGAGAGATAGAGATTCCTAAGGGCCATGGAGGTCTCCATCTTCTCAATCCCAAAGGTTGGGATATGGTTCAATGTACCGATAAGGATATGAGGGTCGTAGAAGGTCATTAGTTAGTCTCTATGAATAGCACGGGTGTATCAACGAGGATTATATGTCCCCAATGTGTAGACACTATGGAAGAAGGAATTCAAGGGAGTGTCATTGGATTTCTCATGCATGTTATGGATATGGGTCGCTTGAGCACCTCATCTAAGACTGACCTGAGGAAGGGAGTGTAGCACCGTTGACTGCTCAGAGATCAACCCACTCTGCTTAGAGGAGTCAGGGATCCTTCTATATAGGTTCTGGTTAGGTTTTTTGATATCAAAGTAGGGGTATTACCAAATCCATATTTGGTCTTGAGGCTATGGTTACTTCTAGACATTACGCAATTAGAGGCAAAGATAATTGTAAGGCAGTCGATATCATCTTAGGTATCTTTTCAGCATTATGTATTCTTATTACTATTGTGGTTGATCTAGGGTCAACCAATTCTTATATCTGTCATGAAATTATTCGAGAGAGAGTTATTCTAACTTAAAACCTAGGGGTTAAGGTTCGAGTTTCGAGTTTATTAGGGTTATATGTGATAGTGTATAAGGTCTATTGTAGATGCCCAATAGAGATCCAAGATCAAACCTTTCCAATTGAATTGATGGAGTTACCATTCTAGGATTTTGATGTAATCCTCGTAATGGATTGGCTATCCGAGCATGATACAAGTCTAAGGTGTAAGGCTAGAAAACTTAAAATTCGTAGAGTGGATGGTATCAACTTTTTGATGGTCAATAAAGAGCTTAGTTGTACCTCAAGAATCATTTTGGCCTTTGATTCTGTGGTAGTTATCAATGTTTCGAGTCTGACACTCAAGGGTATTCGTCAATTAAGAGACTTCTTCGACGTCTTTTGGAGGACTTGCCAAGGTTGCCTCCCGGTTGAGAACTAGAGTTCTGCATCAAGGTTATACCCAAATCAGCTCTAGTATGCATTATTCCTTATCGCATGACACAGATAGAATTGAGGGAGCTTAAGGACCAAATTCAAGAATTATTGGAGCGAGGGTTCATCCGATCATGCATCTCACTATAATGAACAACAATGTTGTTTGTGAAGAAAAAAGAGGGATTAATAAGGATGTGCATCGACTATCATCAATTGAATAAGTTAACCGTAAATAACTAATATTCGCATCGAGATTCAAAACCCCCAACCTGGTTAAATGACTATGAATATTCTTGTCAGTCTTCATCACTTTCAGGTCAGTGCCATATTTCTAAAAACATTTCTTATTTTCATTTACCATTGCATACACAATCTTTTCTATTTTTATTTCTTTTTTGTCTGAACCAAAAACATATTTTTTGGCCATTCACCCAGTTAGGATCAAGGCCATGGAAGACAAGATTTGTGCCTTGGAATTAAATAACATGTGGTACGTAGTATCTATAACTCCAGGAAAATCATCCACTGGCTACAAATAAGTTTTTCACATAAAATACAAGGCGTCTATGAAAGTGGAGAGGAACAAAGAACACATAGTTTTCAAAGGTATATTCAACGAGAATGTGTTGATTATGAAGATACTTTATCGCTTGTGGCTAAGATGGTTACAATCAGGACTATTTTGACTTTGGAATCCATCTCTCATTGACCTCTTTATCATATGTATGTCTTCAATGTTTTTCTCTAGGGTGATTTGGTTGAGGAAGTATATATGACTTTACCTGAAGGTTTCTGCAACCAAGGGGAGTCTAAGCTTTGCAGGCTGCAAAAGTCCCTATATGATTTAAAATAGGCTTCAAGACAAAGAAACTTCAAGCTGAGAAAGGCCTTACTTACTTTTGGATAACAACAGAGCAAATATGATTATTCTCCTTTTAAAAACAGGGAATGAGTTAAGATAACAATAATGTTTTTTATGTTGATGATTTGGTCATCACAGAGAATGATGATTTTTTATAGCAGAATTATATGAAGTTTTAAAATGAAGGATCTAAGTAATTTGAAGTATATCTTATGATTAGAAGTGTTGAAATCCAAATATGACATTGTACTTAACCAGAGAAAATATACTTTGGAGTTGATTAAAGATAGTATAATAGGGGAGAAAAGCATGTTCTAACACCTATTCAGCAGAATAAAAAAATCTCAACAGTTAAGTATGATCAAGGTATAGGGGATGAGTGTAAAGATGTAATTCTGGAGGATAAATAAGTTTTCCAAATAATGATAGGTAGACTAATTTACCTAACTCATACTAGACCAGATATAACCTATGCAGTACATCATCTAAGTCAATTCATGCATCATCCCAAAAGAAGCCCCTTGAAGCAACCCTTACAATAGTTAGATATATCAAAAGTAATCCTAAACAAGTTGTCCTACTGAGTTCTTCAAGTACAAATTAGTTAGTTGCCTATTGTGATTCAGATTGGGCATCATGTCCCATGATAAGGAAGTTCATTATAGGATTTTGTATAAAATTACCTATGTGAAAGCAAGGTTGTTTTGTATATTGTAGAAAATTTAGTTTTCCATGAACACACTAAGCACATTGAAATAGATTGACATTTCATCATAGAACAAATCCAAAGGGGATTGATCCAAGCTGAACATGTGTGAACCAAAAAGCAATTAGAAGATGTGTTTAATAAGGTATTGGGGATTCAAAAACATCATTTTTTTTAATTTCCATGTTAGGGGTTAAAGATATCCATCAACCACCAACTTGACGGGGAGTGATGAAATTAGACTAGTTACTTCGTTGTTATTATGTTGTTAGGGAGTTACCTCTAAATGATTTTTGATTACTTGTATGTAAACACTTTTATAACTTGATTATAATGCAATTAAATGTATTCTTTTAATCAAATTACTTTTAACAACATATATTTCTTCACATTTTTCATATGTAATATGATTATATCATGTAAATTTGAGATATTTAACTTGAACCTAAAACTAATTCATTAATTACAAAAAAATTTTTGATTAATTCGAATTATATTTTATAAATCAACTTAATTTTAAAAAATTTCATGTCAAATTATATTTTTTTAATATCAAATCAATTAAAAGATGAGAAAATAACCTCAGTGACCAAAAATCCCAGATAATATACGATTTTGACCAACTTTTTTTGGATTTGCGAAAATGACCAACAAAATCGCAATGCGATCTCTAATTCGCATTGCGATCTCCACTATGGCAAATTCGCGTTGCGATTTTTCATTTCGCGTTGCGATATTCGTATTGCGATTTTCCATTTCGCGTTGCGATACTTGAAAATCGCGTTGCGATTTTCCATTTCACGTTGCGATTTTCCATTTCGCGTTGCGATAGTCTACAGTTGTCGTTGCGATTTTCCAAATTCGTTGTGATAGTTAAAAAAAATATTTTGTTTCTCTAAAAAGATAGTATCCGCGCGGACGTGTCGAAGACACGTATTACCACGACCACGACCCAACCACGACCACGACCACGACCACGACCCCGACCCCGACCACGACCACGACCCCGACCCCGACCCCGACCCCGACCCGAACCGAGACGAGACGAGACGAGACGAGACGAGACGAGACGGACGGCGGCGGCGGCGGCGCGCGAGAGTCCCCCTTGTTCTCTATCACTCAACAAGGAAGTGAGAAAGCCAAGCCTTAAATACTATTCCGAATAGTGTTTCCAATACTATGTGGGATTTGAGCATTACCAACACTTGTTCCCAATACTATGTGGGATTGAACCTTAAATAGTGATATTATTTTTGAATGTTTTGCTTAAAATTGCAATAATCGCGATTGATTGTAGATTGACTTTTAATTATGACATATTTAATCGTATAATACTAATGCAATTGGTTGCTAATTCAGTTGTTTTAAGGTGCATGATTGTTAATTGTTTCCTGAATAATCACATTGTATTGGAAACAAGTGTTGGTAATGCTCAATCCCACATAGTATTGGAAACACTCTTGGGAATGGTATTTAAGGCTTGGCTTTCCCACTTCCTTGTTGAGTGATAGAGAACAAGGGGGACTCTCGCGCGCCGCCGCCGTCGTCGTCTGTCTCGGGTCGGGTCGTGGTCGTGGTCGTGGTCGTGGTCGTGGTAATACGTGTCTTCGACCCGTCCGCGCGGATACTATCTTTTTAGAGAAAATTCTTAAGAAACAAAATCTTTTTTTTTAACTATCGCAACGAATTTGGAAAATCGCAACGACAACTGTAGACTATCGCAACAACAACTGTAGACTATCACAACGCGAAATGGAAAATCGCAACGCGATTTTCAACTATCACAACGCGAAATGCAACGCGAATTTGCGATAGTGGAGATCGCAATGCGAATTAGAGATCGCATTGCGATTTTGTTGGTCATTTTCGTAAATCCAAAAAAAGTTGGTCAAAATCGTATATTATCTAGGATTTTTGGTCACTGAGGTTATTTTCTCTTAAAAGATTCAATTTTTTAAATCTAATATTACTCACCTACTTCAAACAGTGGTGAAAAAAAATATCCTAACACTCTGGGTATGGAACATGTACTTGTATAGGTGCACCAATGGTAACAATTGAATATTTTAGGGTAAAGTATACAAATGGTCCTTCGATTATAGGATATTTCTTTATTAAATCCTTTGACTATTAAAAGTTACAAAATGGTCCTCTGATTATACAGTTTTACTTTGTTGAGTTCCTTAACTATTAAAAGTTACACTACAAGAAAATATACCTTTAATGACACACGAACAATGACACACGCTAATTTATGACTTGCAAAACATGTGTGTCATAAAAATGTCATGTTTTTTAAAATCTGAACGATTTATGACTTACAATAATGTGTGTCATATTTAATAGTCATAATCCAAAAAGATTTAGAAAAACATAGAGTATAGATGAATTTTGTGTGTCATCTTTAGGAGTCGTATTCTAATTCTGCCCCCCCTTATTTTTCATCCTTTCCCGCTTCTGCTTCCCCCTGGTTAACAAATGTTCACGCCGTGCTTCCCCCATTTTTCTCTGTTTTCCCTTTTTGTCTTTGCAACCTCCCAGTACCGGTTTGACCATTCACCACAATGCAGTCGAGGGAGTCAAAAATCAAGGGTTTCCACAGGTAATCCTTATTCTCTATTCCAATATTTGTGGGTTTGTTGTTTTCTATTTTGTTTGATTTAATGGGTTTGATGCTTTTACTTCATATATGTTTTTTTGAATCGAGATTTGTTACATGCATGCTTGTTTTATTTTCTATTATTTGTTTAATCACTACTGATTTGTTCATTTCATAGGCTGTTTAAGTGAGTTATTTCGGTTTTTTTACTTCAATGGACTCTTATGCTAGTTCTTGATCTCTTTTTAATTTTTGGGTTTTGATGGATTATGTATTTTGGTTCAAAAATGTTGAACTTTGATTGTCTTGTGATATATGTTTTTTTATGCTTGTTGAAATGTTTACATACACATCTTGTTTCACTTGACTTGAAGTATCATTGTCCGACATAAGGAGGGTATGGTGATATGACTCTCCAAGTACATGGACAAACCTCAAAAAGAATCCAGTATCCATTACCCACTTCCGTGTCCAAGCGATATAGGTCTGAATGACCCTACAATAGTATATATATCGAGGATTTTTGGAAGGTTATATTATGTTTGGGATTCTTTTGTTTAAAAAAATGAGGAGTCAAGGAGGTGCCTCTGCTTCCCAGTTCCCACATATGTATTTCATTTGCTAACTATAATGGTTCCAAGTTTTTACCTAATTGCCATGTTTCAGATGGATTTAATTTTGGTTGCTTATGGCTGCTGGTTGTGGACTTTTCATTAGTGAAGAGGATTTAAATATCTAGGTTTGTCCTTTGCATTGGTACTTAATGTTTCACTAACACAACTTTTCCTGCCTTTTTCTGCTTTATATGTTGTTTGGATTCTTCTTTTCATTTGGAGTATCGGTATCTGACATTTTGTGTTAGACATATAGATATGTGGATATGACCTTCAAAGATCTTCTAAATTCATAGAAATAACTTTAAAAAATCTAATAATGCATGTATTCGACACTCATATTTACGTTCGAGTAGCATAGTTCCCTTTTTATTGTTTTGCTAGTTTAACTAAACACTCCCTCTTGAAATTTAATTTTTGTTTTTGATAAATGTAGGATGGCATAACTTTGGCATGGATGCTATCATTGGATGGAAAATGACATTCCTTTGTTGAGTCTCTCTCAAGAAATGCCCCATACATAATATCCACAGTTCTCTGGGTATACTGGTTAGTGGCATCTAATCTTATTATTTATTTATTCAAATTTTGTACCTATATGTTGCTCCGACTTTTCATTCTTTTCTTGAAGTGTTTATTTCTAACATTTTTGTCTGTCATATAGGTACTAGCATATGACTTTTAAGAATCTTCTGTCTAATATAATCGTTTCAGACATGTACTCCTATCTGATGCTCACACCTGAATTCAAGTAACGTAAAATATGATTATTAACTTAGATAAGAATACATTCTTTGAATGATGGTTACGAATATAGGCAATGAGGCTTTCTCATGTTACAACCATGTGCTTCAACTTAAATTACAACAAGCACAAGACAGAGATTTTGAGGCTAACACCAAGAACGTTAGAAGATATCGAATATGCTAACACCAATAATTTATCTAACATTGTTAGGGTTTGTTCCAGTTTCGAATAGGGTTTTTAGATTTTATGAATGAGTAATAACCCTTGAACATTGTTCTATAGCATAGTACAAAATGAATTTGTTAGGGTTACTTTGTACTCGGTAATTTGGGGTAAACATTTTGTTCTTTATATCTTATATAAATATTTCATCAATCATCAGTTATAAAGTTGTAGTTTTGCTAATACTTTATAATTATTTAGGTTGGTAAGTAATGGTCGATGGATAAAGCATGAATTTGGTCTGATAGGTTATCTGATGCATATGAAGTGGGTGCAAACACCTTTCTAGACTTTGCACAAAGTAATGATCCAAATTCATATATTATTCAATGTCCTTGTATACATTGTATCAATTTGTGGCACCACTCAATTCAGACCATGCGCTATCATCTGTTTGCCTATGGCTTCGATGAAAGTTATAAGGTTTGGTCTTTCCATGGAGAAAGACAACCAGAGCTTAATTCTAGATCCCCTAACAAATCTATTCCTCCCGACTTTGATTATACAAGAGATACGCTACATGATGCCTTCAGAGATGTAGAAAAAGAACCCGATTCATTGAAGTCACTTCTTGAAGAATGTGAGAAGCCACTTTACGTAGGGTCAAAGTATAATGAACTTAGTGGATTATTAAAATTCCATCATATCAAGGGTCAATTTGGGTGGTCTTAGGCTAGTTTTGAAGTATTGTTAGGTGCCCTAAAAGATGTCTTACCATTAAATAATAAAATACCTAACTCCCTATATGATGTCAAGAAATTGCTAAAAAGAGTAGGTCTACAATATGAAAAAAATCATGCATGTGAAAACGATTATGTTCTATTCTGGAAAGAACATAAGGAAGCTTCTCAATGTCCAACTTGTGGCATATCTCGTTGGAAGAAGAATACCAAAAATGTACCTTCGAAAGTTTTGTGGTATTTTTCTCCCATCACCAGATTTAGGAGAATGTTTTCGTCACCAGAAATGGCACAAGACTTAACTTGGCATGCACAAGGTCGGGCAAATAATGGTATGCAAAGTCATCCTCGTGATTCCCCCTCTTGGAAGCTTGTTGATAGAACGTGGAAAGAATTCAGAGAAGAAAAATAGAATCTTATATATCCGCTGATGGTATCAATCCTCACAAGTCATTAAGTTCTAAGTATAGTTGTTGGCCAATTATCTTAATAACTTATAATCTACCCTCTTATTTGTGCATGAAAAGAAAATTCATGATGTTGACTCTATTGATATCAGGTCCAAAACAACCTGGTAACAATATTGATATCCACTTGGCACCATTGATAGCAGATCTAAAACTCTTGTGGGAAACTGGCGTGAAGACATATGATGCTTATAAGAAAGAATACTTCAATCTAAGAGCAATATTACTTTGGACTATAAATGACTTTCCCGCATATAATAATCTTTCAGGGTATGTTACCAAAGGTTATTATGTGTGTCCAATATGTTCAGAGAATACTTGTTCACAGTAGTTTCCAAATTCGAAAAAAGTATGCTTTCTTGGTCATAGAAGATTCCTTCCACTTCAACATCCTCTTCATAAAAGAAAAAAAGATTTCAACAATCAACAAGAGGATGGTGTTATAAAACAACCATTATCAAGTGAAGAGATTTATGACAATCTGACGGGGTTTGAGACTTCATGGAGTAAGAAGACAACGTCTAAGAAGAAAACATCAAAGAAGGAAAAAGAAAGCATCGATGAGAGAGCTAAATTTAGGCACA
Source organism: Hibiscus syriacus (assembly GCF_006381635.1). NCBI lineage: Eukaryota > Viridiplantae > Streptophyta > Magnoliopsida > Malvales > Malvaceae > Hibiscus > Hibiscus syriacus. The sequence continues at coordinate 5,111,392 of NW_024062800.1, read as the reverse complement.
ATAAATCGATTTTTTTTTAACTTGAATATTAGAAGAAGTTTCTCGTTCGTCATCAGTTAGAAGTTATGCACATATAGAAAAATGTGTGTGAGAGTATTTATGGGACATTGTTGAATTTGCCTGCCAAGACGAAGGATGGGTTAAGAGCACGACAAGATCTTGAGGCGATGGGCATTAAGCCTGAATTACAAACTCAACCAAGAGGGATTCGTACTTGGCTTTCACTTGCATGCTACACATTGAAAACCATGAAAAAACGCTGGTTTTACGAGACCCTCTCTACCATAAAAGTGCATGATGGGTATTATTCAAATTTCAAGAATATCGTGTCTAATGATGTATCAAAGATGAATGGTTTGAAGTCTAATGATTTTCATGTACTGATGCAAAAACTTCTCCCTTTTGCAATAAAGGGGGTGTTACATGTGAAAGTGAGGAAAACAATCATAGGTTTGTGCCATTTTTTCAACGTGTTGTGTAGTAAAGTCATTAATGTTAATAAGCTAGGCAAGATGCAAAGTGACATCGTATTAACTTTGTGTTTGTTAGAGAAGTATTTTCCTCATTCGTTTTTTGATTTCATGATCCACTTGATGGTGCATTTAGTTAGAGATGTGAGGTTATGTGGCACGGTTCATTTTAGGTGGATGTATCCATTTGAGAGATACATGAAAACACTCAAAGGCTATGTATGGAATCATCATCGACCCAAAGGTTGTATTGCAGAATGTTATGTGGCAGAGGAAGCCTTGGAATTTTGCTCAGACTACTTAAAAAACATGAAATTAATTGGCAATCCTCATGAATGTGTTGATGAAAGAATTCACACCGGCAAACCTTTATCACGGGGTATAATCGAGGTTGTAGATGCTAAGCTACTTGATGAAGCTCATCTTTATGTATTACGAAACACTGCTGATGTGGAGTCATATATAGAGTAAGAACCATTGTGTCTTCTTTGTACTCTATGTAATGCATTAAACTTTTTCTAACTTCTAATATGATTCTATCTTCAAATATTATTTAGGCAACATATATTGGAATTGAAGGATCGTAACCCCCGTGCCTCTCGAAATAGTAAATGGTTGCAGACTCAGCACAGTTGAACATTTATTAGTTGGCTTAAGACCAAGGTTGATACACATTTCGCTAACGGGGAAGACATTTGTGAGAGTGTTCGTTGGTTGGCCAAAGGGCCAAGTTTTGCTGTGAAGAAATATAGCGGTTTTGCCATAAATGAGTATCGGTTCCATACAACATCTCGAGATGAATCAAGAATAACTCAATGTAGTGGAGTATCTCTAGTTACACATGCTATGCTGATTGCTAGTGCAAAAGACTCCAATCTCGTGTGGAGCTGTTACTTACTATGGTCGTATACAGGAGATATGGGATCTTGATTATCGCATATTCACTATTCATGTTTTCATGTGTGATTGGGTTGATAGTCATGGAATAAAAAAAAGATGATTTTGGATTCACAGTGGTTAACTTTGCTAGGCTTGATCACCAATCTGAACGCTTCATATTAGCTAGTCAAGCCAAACAAGTTTTTTATGTTCAAGATCAACAAGATGCGAATTTGTCTGTTGTCGGCTTTAGACCACATAAGATGTACAAGTATGGAGCAAATGGTGAAACTGATGATATGTTGGAATACCATGCTACTTTTGATTTTTCACAAGACTCCCCTTTAGTAGAACTTGATGATGATTTCTTGTGTACACGCCCGGACGGCGAGGGCATATTAGTTTAAAATATTTTGTACAAAATAAAATCTTTTTGAACTTTTTGGTATGTTTTTATTTCAACATCTATATGTTATTAATTCTGTCCCAACTGCAAGAAATAGCAATGTACTAACTTTTTTTATCTGAATCATGTTGAAACAGGTTGTACTTGGTACCATGGAATTGGATCAGTCTTTGAGTCATGATGAAGACTCTAAACAAAGAGGTCCGACAATTAAGGGAAAACTACTAAATGAAGAGTTATTGTTACTTACAATAAAAAGGGTGTTCTGATTGGCATTAAAGCAACGAAACTTGCTTCTTTTGAGGGCATGGTAGCAAGATCAATGGTGCCTATCACTTATGCCACTTGGTGAGATGTTGAACAGGAAAAAAAAAAGAGTTATGGCAATACATTTTGGTAAGTCTAACATCTGATCTTAACTTCCAATTAATCTTTTTTTTTTGTTAAAAATAATATTTTTTAAATTAATACTTTATGTTTAAGATGAATTTTGAACTTGATCCAAGGAGTCGGAAGAACACCCTTCAATCCATTGGGACAAAGTGGAAGAACTTTAAGCATTATCTGTATAAGAAATTCATTGAGAAGTTTAAGAATGACACTAATGCAAATCTGCTCAACCCTCCAGAGATGTATCCTTATTTGAAGATAGATTAGTGGAAGGTTTTTGTATCGTAAAGACTTTCAAAGAAGTGGGAGGTTAGAAACCAGTCTGTATTTATCTATATTTGTTATATATATTAGTTTTAGAAACCAGTCTTGACTGTTTTAATGTTTCTAATGCAGGAAATAAGTCAGAAAGCTAAAAAAAATGCGTGGACAACATAGATACAATCATCAGTTGAGTAGAAAAGGTTATGCTGGACTAACTCTTGAGATTGTATGTAGTAAATTAATTGAATAGTTTAGATATATAGTTGTTTATGTTAATTCATTGTTGTTATTCTTTTTAATTTAGATGCAAGAAACGGGAAAGGAGAAAGAGGAGATTGATAGAGCATTGTTGTGGAAAAAGGCAAGACAAATGAAAAAAGGAGTTAATGACCCGAATGTCCAGATTGTTGTTGATAAAATGGTAAGTTCCTGTGAACATTCCTACTTTATTTATTTTCATCTTATTGTTATAGCACCATATGAGCTTTAATCATTTGAATATTTTGAATATGAATATTTGCTTTCATTACAGGAAGAGATGTAGAAGTCAGAAACTTTAGGAGAGGTCAGTTGTGGAACAAATGACATGCTTACCCAAGCCCTAGGTACCAGGAACAACGTGGGCGTGTACGAGGGATGGGCAAATTTGTAAGGCCACACTAATACTTTTACTTACCCAATACTGTGAAGAACTACTTAGATGGTGAGAAGAAAAAGATTGAAAAAAGGTTCAACCAAAATGAAATTGCAATAGAGAAACTACAAAAAGGGATGAATCATGCTTCTGAAGGCGCAAGTTGCCAAGGGTGGGGCAAAGCAAATTTTGAAGACAACCCACTCGAGGAATTACTTATAAGTCTTATTAAATTATAGTAAAAATTGAATGTAAGTCTTGACTACAACTAATATATATATAATTTGTAGGATACTTCCTGTTATCTTGCGATTGATATTGCCTCCAATATAGTTGCCAAAGGAACGATAGTGAAGCACAATGATCTATCAGGTATTACAAAAAATATCAGTTTTCTTTTTGACTTTTTAGAATATTTTATCTTAGTAATAACTTTATATAACAGGTGAAAACATTGAAGTAATGATGGAAATGAGTGTGCAAGGAGATGCTTTATTATCGTTTCCACTAGATGAGGAGTTCATTTACAATGTTAAAGATGAAGTGGGGTTCCTAGTGAAGTGGCCTAGACATCTAGTCATTCGATGCTCTGATTTGGTAATATTTTCATTTATTTAAAGAAATTATATATGTCTAATTTAAATGATATCTTTATATTTTTTTATAGGAAAAAGTGTTGGCGTTTATGGGGAAAAACGTGTGAATGGAGATGAAGTAGAAAGTAATAAAGGAAAAAAATGACAAAGAGAACTTGTTGAAAAGGAAGAGGAGAAAGGAGAAGTGACATCGAAGATGGAAAAAGAGAAAGAAAAGGAAGAGGGTAAAGGAGAAGGGACACCGTAAAGGAAAAAGGAAGAGGAGAAAGGAGAAGGGACACTGAAGAGGGAAAAAAGAAAGAAAATGAGGAGGGAACACCGCAAAGGAGGAGGACGAGAGCACAAATGAGGACAAGGCTAAGAGTTGAAAGCAACCGTGTTTTGAAAGTGTTTGCACGTATGGTTGATATACAACTTAAAAATATGGAGTCCGTGAAAGTGCAATGTGAGGACGATATGTTTGGGTACGAGAGTTTCACGTACATAACTTGGGAAGATTTTTGGTTTTTACTGTGGATGAGATGATCGGTTCTGTGATTACTTGTTATATGATGTAAGTGCATAATTTTAATTTTATTCAAACACAATATATTTAATCATCGTACTTGTCTAATGTTAATATATAGGTACTTTTTGAGGAAATCAAGAATGGGCCAAAAATATATCATGGAATTTGTTTTCTGAGTCCATCTGTAATCTCGCCGTCAGGACGTAAGGCAAAATTCAAAAATAACGATGAGGAAATTCGAAGCGTTGCAGATCGATTGTCTCTAAGAAAGGACAATGACATCGTCCTAGTGCCATATAATACCGGGTTTGTTTTTTCATTTAATTTTTCATTTGATTATCAATATATTTTAGTAAATTAATTTGGTTTTTTGTTTTTATAGAAGACATTGGGTGTTGGCGGTGATAGATATGAAAGCAACAAGTTGTTATTATCTTGATTCATTAGGGCCCACCAATGTCCATCAACAGTTGAAGAAAGTTATTGATGTGTAAGTAACACAAATTATCGAAACATTATAGTATATTCTTTGATATATTTCATCAATTTTTATAGGGCAATGAAATTGTACACTGCTCAGAGTGGATCTAACAAAAGGGTTAGCCTCAATTGGATCAATGTTTTGGTGAGGACTTCGAACTATCATTCCTTGTTTAAATTGCAGCTTTCAATTTGACTAATTGTTTATTGTAAACTATTTGTAGTATCCCTGTCAGTCGGGAGGTACCGAGTGTGGATATTATGTTTGTAAGTTCATGAAAGAGATAGTCGAGAATGAACTTCAAGTGCTGGTCAATAAGAATGTAAGCAAACTTTTCTGATACACATCTGTCATATCATACATACACATTAATCATACAACTATCATATAGACTTGAAGTAGGATGATATTATTGGAAATTCATCTACGATAACATCTTGTCTATTCATATTAATAAGAATTGTCATACTCTTTTTATTTCCGCTGAAAAACTCATAGTTAGATGCTATTCTAGACTTCTAGTTATCACCTTGTAGTTTGAAATGTTCTTTTATTTTGATGATTCACGTTTCTGTATGGAATGGAGGTTATTGTTTATAATTTGAAACAAACTTAAAAATCTTGTGAATTTAACTTAGTGAAAGATTACATTGATGGTAAACTTCTTGTTATTTGCTTCTATTGATAGATTCTGTTGTAATTAATGAGTGAATTCTTGAATCTAATTGCACGTTTTACGTATGTGGCAATCGATACTATTTTTCGATATATGAATCAATGTCTAAAGGAACAATTTGAAATGTTCGGTGGAGTTGTGAAAGCATTTGACACGTACTAGCACTTAAAATCCAAAAATTTATTTTTTCAAGTACTCTAGACGTAATAGGGACTCTCTTGTGGTGATAAAAAGGTCAACAAATGATTGTCAAGTTTTATGTCCTGTAGATTCAATAGTTCTAGATGATGCAATTGTTACTTTCACTTTCTTGTTAGACGCGAAATGGACAAAAATGAGATTTTATGATGAATAAGACATATTGAAGCTTTGTGAGTCTGATGAATTTAGGAAACAAAAGATAATTCATTTTCGCACAAGGAATCATGGTGCCAAAAGTTAAAAAATTAGAGCTCTATTGTGGAAGAACATGAGGTTGATTTAGTTGTTCATGCCATATATTTTTTATTGAAAGCATAGACATCGTTGATTTTCGCATCGTATAGTGCATAATGTTATTATTTGTGGTGATATTGTTGTGAACAAAGTTGGTACTTTTTATAATGCTATTGATTTGATGACTTTGCATAATGTTATTATGCTTCAAAGAATGCATATGTAAAATTGGTCAATTTAGTACTCTTTAATAGTTCATTATATACTTCAATTTAAATAAGTATAAATTATATACTTATTTCATATTTTTTTACTTAGGTTGGCGATGGGAAAGAAGAATACATGGATGATGACATTGATGATATTCTCAAAGAATGGGTACCTTATGTGGCAAACTTTATTGTGCCTTGATATTTTGTATTGACATATGATTAATACAATATTTTTGATAACTTAATGTGAATATATTGTATGCAAATGGATTGCTTATATATAATATGATACATAGATTTAGTATTATGAGGCATTCAATGTGATTTAGTTTGATTATTTATATTTATATTTATATATATATATATATATATCTATATATAATTTACAAAATAAAATCACGACACACGAACGTTTGTCGTCTTTTTTAATGACGTGTGCTTCAATTACACGCAATGTAAGTCATACATGCGTGTCATAAATTTATGACACATAAATGTATGTCTAGCAGATTTATGACGGGGGCTTCAATGACACGCAATGTAAGTCATACATGCGTGTCATAAATTTATGACGGACAAATGTGTGTCATCTTAATTTATGACGGGGGCTTCAATGAAACTCAATGAACGTCATTAATGCGCATCATAAATGTGTGTCATAAATGTGTTCCATAAATGCGCGTCATAGATTTATGACACACAGTTGCGCGTCATATAAAATTCATGTCGGTGGCTTCAACGACAGGCAAATGTGTGTCATCCACACCCATAGATGACGCACAATGCGCGTCATTAAAAGGGTTTTTTCTACTAGTGTTACAAAATGATCACCAGACCATTCATTATGTTCCAAACTCGTCATTTCTGTTAAAAAATTGATGATATTCTAAGATGAACGTTAACTTGCTAACTATGATATGATAAAATCTAATCTCATAATCTCAAATGACTATCATATCTTAGTCATCATGTTAACATCTAGCTTAGAAAACCATCAATCTTTTAACAAAAAAAATGAGTTTGTAACATAATAAATTACCGGGTGACCATTTTGTAACTTTTAATAGTCGAGGGACTTAATAACGTAGTATTCAATAGTCAGTGGACCATTTGAGTACTTTACCCAATATTTTATTAGTCAAAAGTGAATAATAAAACGTGATGTTTTCCTCAAGCATACTTTACCAAGCCTCTACTCAAGCTCACAGGGTTTTTTTGACAATGCATATTACTTGTGAAAGAAACTGAGCAACATTTTCCTATAACACCATGAAAATGATTCGCCCCCCCCCTTTCATTTCTCTACAACTCTTGTGAGCCCCCACCTATTGTCCCATTCCAAAATTTTTAATCAATTTTGATTGAACTACAGATGACATAGCAAAAGCAAAACGTAGTTTGGGTAGTGGTCGCGATTAACTAAGTTCATTTATTTCCTACCAGTTTAGATGAATTTCACCTTAGAGAGAAATAGCCTGAATGAATAGTCAGGAGATTGTAAAGCTTCATATAGTGTCGATGACGATCATATCTTATTGGAATTCGTGATTTACTTAAAGATTCTAAAAAGTTATTTATAAGGCTTTAAACACCCAACTATATTTTAACATCGCCTTTCACCCAAAGATTGACGGTCAATCACATCGTGTGATTCAGATTTTGGAAGACATGCTCAAGTGTTGCATTATAGATCTCGAGGTAGTTTGGAAGATCATCCTTAATTTGTAAAGTTCTCCTACAACAACACCTACCAGTCAAGTATTCAGATGACCCTTATAAAGCTTTGTATGGACAAAAGTGTATAACGTCTTTTTATAGGATAGAGCTTAGCAAGAGAAAAATTATCAGTTCTGATTTGATCAGAGAGGCCTAAGAGAAAGTTAGGTTAATCCAAGGTCGTTTGAGGGAAGCTTTTGATCAGTAGAGGTCATATGCAAACTTAAAATACAAGAATATAGAGTTTACAGTGGATGATAAAGTTTTCCTTAGTGTATTTCCTTGGAAGAGAGTGTTAAGGTTTGGGCACAAATGGAAGCTGACTCTGCGCTTTATTGGACATTATGAGATTCTTGAGAGGGTTGGAATCATAGCTTACTATTTAGCATTACCGCTAGTGATGGAGTACATTCTCAATGTGTTTAATGTATTGATGCTTAAGAGATATCATTTCGAATCTTCCCATGTCATTCTGCTAGAGCGCATTGAGGTAAGTCAAGACATGTCGTGCGAAGAGAAGCTAATAAAGATCCTAGATCGAGAGGTCAAGAAATTGAGGAACAAGTGAATTCTATTAGTAAATGTCTTATGGAGGAACCATGGGGTCGAGGAGGCGACTTGGGAAACAGAGGAAGATATATGACTCTAGTACCCGCATCTGTTCTAATCAAGTAAATTTCAAGGATGAAATTTCTTTTTAGGAATAGAGAGTTGTAACGGCCTAATTTCTAGTTTAGTAGTTTCGGGCTAACCCGAGAAGGTTGTGAATAAACCCACTAGCTTTATAAGAAGCCTTAGTCCAATGATGTGTAAATTTGGGCCTAATTTAGGCCCATAAAATAATAAAAATTGTATTTTTGATTGGGGCATAGAGGAGAACTAAAAGGAATTAACCCGTCATTTGAAAATAAGGTTGAATTTCATTAAGATAGGTCAAGTCACATGTTGGAATAGGAGCATTCTTCTTTGTCTTCTTTTTCGTAATATTTATCTCTTTACTTCCTTGCCTCAAGTCATCAAAGGTGATAACTTTGACAATCCATATTTCTTGCCTAAGTTTTTAAAGGTAAGAACGATAATCTCCATTTTTAAAGCTTCATTTTAAGCTCTCAACCTTAGAGCTTGGCCATGGTGGCCATAGTTGGATTTAGGAAGGTTTTGTATTTTAGAGCTTTCGGGTGGTTCTAAATCATTTATAAACCTTAGGAATTATGTTTTTACCTCTCCTAAGTCCTTAGATGGATTAATAACTCATTATATTAATTTTTCTAGTGAGAGAATTGGGTTAAGGCTACAAATGAAAAGGAAAAGAGAAAGTGGTGTTTAGGTGAGCTTAGGGTTGATTCTCCAACATTTGGTTGTAAGGTAACACTCTTATAATGCTTGTAGATTAACATATATAGTGTGGTTGCTAGTATGTGTTTATGAAGCATTTGGATGTATTTTGGTTCATAACATGAAATTGGGTTTTTGATGTTGTTTATGCATAAAGAAATGACCTTTCATGATCCCTTGGCCATACATAAGATTTAAACACCATTAAGGGTCTTAGGAGGGTTATAAGAGTGATTTGGAAAGATTCACTCGTGAAAAATAGGGTTTTATAGGTTTAGTGTATCCGTATTATATGAACATTAATAAAAAGCTTTCACGAGTTAATAAAAGCAACAAACAAGGTATTATGTGATAACATAAGAACATTAATAAAAGTTTTCATGATCCCTTGACTTATGCCTTGTTTGCTGCTCGGGAAACAATGATGACACTCGAGTTACTGTGTATGACTATCGTCTAGATGAATAAGGGTTCATCCGAATATATCCCAATTTAGTGCATGGGCATTTATGGCTAGTTGGATGTTTTACTGATGATGTGTGATCTGGACACGTTTCGAGTACTCTAGAGGAGTTGACTAGCTAAACAAGGTGTCGATTCTATGTGACTCGGACCTCGCTTAGGGTACTTAGGAGATGTTGACGCTGTGTAACTCAGATCTTGCCTGAAGTACCCTTAGTAAGAAAATAGGGATGTGCATTTCGTGATGGTATGTGACCCCGTACTATACCATGATGTATGCTATTGATGTGTATTAAATGTTCCATCATGTTCATAACTATACTTTTGGAATGCTCATATGTTGAATGCTTGTAGTATAGTAATGTTATTTTTGTGGCACTGAGCTCATACACTCAGCGTTCGGAATGTGTTTCTGTGCGCAGGTTCTTAAGTACCGATCAAGGAGCTTATAATTAGCTTGCGGATTCCATACTAGGATTTCCTAAAGTACGTCTCGAGTAATTATAGTGATCATGTACTGTCATAGACCCTTGTATAATGTTGAGTCATAAACTCTATATGAACTTGTGTATTTTGAATATACTTTTGGGAGCTCCCCATATTTTGTAAACTTATTATCCTTTGAGATTTTATTATGTTCTCAATTATGGTGTAAAACATTAATATGACGAATATTTAATATATATATATATATGGTTAGTCACTTTGATGGTTCCGTGTAATATTCTAATCTTCCGGATTTTAGGTCAAATCGGATTAGGGTGTTACAACATACATGTGTATTCATTTAAAAATCAATTGTTAACCATTTTTAAGGAAAATGGAATTTCAAATCAAATTAAAATTAAAAATGGATTTAATATTTTTTAAGGAAAATAGAATTGCACAATGGTTAACAATTGATTTTTAAATGGTTAACAATTTTAATTTTAATTTCAATTTTATATTAAATCCATTTTTAATTTCAATTTTATTTGAAATTCTATTTTCCTTTAACAAATATAATTATAAATTATTATGGTTATCGATAGTTAACCATTTATTATAATAATTATAATCGTTAATTATTATTTTTTAGCGATTTGATTAATCAAAATCATTTAATATAAATGATTCAATTAATTATGTTGTAAAATATAACAGTTATAGTTGTTAATAATTATGATTAACGAGTACAATTTAATCTAAACCGTCAGACTTTTAAAGTCGAGATCGTTGTGGGTTGTCCAAACGTTCTCAAACAATAGGCCAGGAATAGTTCTTTTGGCTTTGAATTTGAAAAAGAAAAGTGAGTTGGCAATGGCATCCCCTGCTCCTGAACTTTGTTGCCATTCGGTTCAAAGCTTCCCACAATTCACCCTTGAGATTCTCGATCATATGAATTCCTTCATACAAACATCTCCTTAGTCCCACTCTTCTTTTCAATCTCTTCACTGTTCATGTTTGACTTTGTTTCTCCTAGTTAACTCCTTCACAAAATACTCAAATGTCAAAACTAATTAACATAAACTAATCAAATAATATAAAACGACACAGCATGACAATACATGGAAATTTTATACTATAACTTATTATTAACTAATCAAAATTTACTTAAATATCAAATAATTACATTACAAATATATTTGTTTATTAATCTAACATAAATACAAGATATTATCTATTCATAGATAATTATCCAACCGATATATAAATGATTTTATCTCATATTCCTTTTTTTTAGTGTTTTAACTCTTAAAATTTTAATTTTTAATCAAAATAACTTTTGTGTTAAATGAAAATTATTAGTTAATGAATTGTTATCACATGTCTCTGTATAAATGATTTTATTTTTTGACCAAAATATTTTTTGTTGGATGAAAATTATTAACGGTTAATACACAGTGTTGATATAACGTTTTTTATGTGTTTAATTAATATGATATATGTCACATAACCAAGATAATGATGTAATATATATCACGATACTAAGATAATAGTGTCAAATATGTTATGTCACTCAAAATGATGATATAATATATGTCACATGATTTAAAGTAATGATATAACATGTATTACAACACCTAAAATAATGATCTTGCACATGTCATATTATTAATTAAACGAAAATATCATATGAATAACATGATCTTTAGTCAATTAACAACTTTCATCCAATATAAATTATTTTAATTAAAATATTCAAATATTAAAATACTTAAATATATATATATATATATAATAAAATAATTATTTATATAAACATTTGATATTAATTTTATAACAATATTTTGTTTGATACGTTAAACCAAAATCCTGCCGCAGTCTCATCTTACAAAAACATAGCCTAATTTGGCACTTAGCCACCCTTTCATAATCAAACAATGAACATTTTTTTCTTTTAAATTAAAATATTTTTTACTTTAAAAACTGTATATTAAACTCTCTCTCTCTCTCTCTCTCTCTCTCTCTCTCTCTCTCTCTCTCTCTCTCCTTAGATGGCCACCTCAGTGTTGGAGTGCTCACATAATATCTAGCAGTTTCCCTCCCCTGTTATTTGTCAACCTGTTCGTCAGACATAAGTACAAAAACAGTTTTTTTGGTCAGAAACCCATAATTGAAGTTAACTATGAACACCCATCATCTGTCTCTTCAGAAAAAAGTTTGAATCTGAGACATGGAAAATGAAGGGGAGACTGTATTCAAGAATGGTGAAGGAACAAACAACACTCTTCATCCTCCACTTCAAGGGGTACTTTTTTATACTTCTTTTTCAGTTTTTTTTGGTGGATTGTTAAAAATCATATCTTTTTTGGGTCAATTTTGAAACTTTAGTTGTTTATTGCTGCAAATGGTTTGATGGGAAATTCTGACTAAAAACTTGAACCTTTAGGGTATCTCTGTTTCTTTTACTTTTAGAAAGAAGTACAGTTTCAACTTCAACCTCATGCTTTCTAAAGATTAATTATATGAACTTTATAGAATATTTTCTCCCTTTATTTCAAGCACATAAAAGTTTTACTTTCTAAATCTTAAAACTTTATTTGCTGCAGTCTGCAGATTATAGGAAAAAAATGTCTAATTGCAGGGCATACATAGCTTTTTTCTAGAATTTTGACAAACACTAAGCTATCATAAAGACTAAAACTAAGTCACTTGCAATTCACTACCATTTTGTCATACAAAAATGAGGGATGGATTGCCTATTTCTTTTTATTACGTTATTCTCTATTTAAGGTGGCATTCTCTATTCATTGAAGTTTTTTCTTTGTTTTCGTTTGAGATTGTAAGTTGATTTGAAGATTGAATTGAAGTTTTCTCTTGGTATTGTTTTGTTAGTTGTTACACTATACAAGCTAAAGAGCCTATGATATCTGCCATATTGAAGATTGATTTAAAAATTCAACTTTTGTTTTACACTTAATTATCTGATCCATTTTACAGTTTGGGGATTCAACCGAGATAACCGAGGAGACACCAGTCGGTCAGCACCAACATCGGCACAACCTTGTCATAGAGATACCACCACCAAGTCCCCAGGACGTGAGGGAGGAGTTCGTGAGAACAGACATGGCCTTAACACCGGAAGCTACTCCTAAAAGAGTAAACTTTTCACCCATGCCTAGTCCTACTTTTTCCAGATTCGATGAGTCCCCGCTGCGCTCATCGCCAAAAAGTAAATCATCCTTGAAAAGTTTCCTTCCCAAGTTGAGTTTCAAATACCGCAACACTAATTTGGAGATTGAGAAGGCTGTCAGCTTAGCACTGGGAGGCTCATCAGCAGATATACAAGAAAAGCCTCGCATCCCGAAGACATTTTCCCTCTCAAAACTTTTCATACCGAAGGCTGAAAATACATCATCGTTTCCTGGTACTCCAACAACACATTCAAATCCAGAGTCCATGCACGGCGGTCAGGTTATTAGCCTACTAAATTCTGCAGCAATTGTTGTATACATCAGCATCCATTCATGTGCTACTACGTTCCTCTGTGTCACTCAGGATCCTTAACAACTATTTATGTTTTACACTTAAGAAGCGGTCAATTCATCATGCTCATTATATTCATTGGCATTTATATCTATAACTGATGCTTATATACTCCGATACCCGGTTAATTTATTGCTCTCGGATTTTCTGTGCTTGTAAATGATTGCTGCACTTGCTAGTTTGAAGAGTTTCTTGACTTTGTATACAGAACATAATCTGGGGAACTTAGAATTTCTGTAAGAGTTATGCTCTTGAATTTGAGAAATTTTGGTGTCAATATCTCTTCTAAGAATTACAGTTTTATTTTATGCTTATCACCTTGATAATTTATTTGTTTCATGAACTTGCATTTCAACCTTTACCCCTGCAGTGTGTAATACTATTTCCCACTAGATTCTTACAGAAAGGCGGAGCTGCTGGACCACCCATCCATCGTTCACATTCAGTGCCTGTCCTCATCAAGGATGGAAGCATAACACAGTTGGATTCTTTAGGCACCGTATTTCGTGTAATTCCTACAACTCCACTAGCAGTCAAGGGAACTGTTGTAACAACATCAAACATAATTACCAAAAGTGATACTGGTAATTTTAATCTGCAGATCGTCTTTATTTGCTCTTAGAAGTTAGAAAGCATTAAACAAAGTGAGAAGGCCCAGAATTTTAAGATCAGTAAGTTGACATATTAGAAGGCATCAGTTAAATGGGCCAATTCAGTTCAAATAGCGTAAACTTCAGAGAGGAAGAAATACCCTAAATTTTCGTTATTGATTTATTTTTAATGCTTTTGATAACCATCCTATGTCTTATGTTAGTCTTATTTTTCAGATGGAAACGATGATGGCGGTGAAGATATTCCTGAAGAAGAAGCTGTTTGTCGAATCTGCTTGATCGAACTAGGAGAAGGTGCTGAGACCCTCAAGATGGAATGTGGCTGCAAAGGAGAACTTGCACTTGCCCACCAAGAATGTGCTGTAAAATGGTTTAGCATCAAAGGTAACAAAACTTGTGACGTGTGCAAGCAAGAGGTCCGAAACCTACCTGTTACTCTTTTACGAGTTCAAAATGTTCAGGTTCTTAACATTAGAGGAACCGGGTTAGATGCTTCTAGATACAGGCAAGTAAATGGTGCCATCTCTGCAGTTGGCTACAAATGATGAATGTAATCTGTTTTACCTTCGTTTAATACTAAATTACTTCTCAACAATGGACATTATGTATTTTTATGCTTGTATTTCGCAGGGTCTGGCAGGGTGTTCCCATCCTAGTCATTGTTAGCATGCTTGCTTACTTTTGTTTTCTCGAGCAGCTGCTGGTACGTTTAGCGAATACGGAAATCCTTCCTTCCTTTCAAGCTTTTTAGCTGTTCCTAAAGTCATTATATGCCCAGGTTTCGAAAATGAAGTCCGGTGCAATTGCCATCTCTCTTCCTTTCTCCTGTATATTGGGTCTCCTTGCATCCATTACATCAACAACTATGGGTAACTTTCTTTTGACAGGCTCGTTCCTGTGAATTTCATTATGTCTTACTGACCTCATTTCTTTTTGCAGTGAGGAGAAAATACGTCTGGATTTATGCTACCTTTCAATTCGGACTGGTGGTTCTTTCGGCTCATATTTTCTACTCATTGGTAAGAGGAATACTCTTCCTTGATAATGCCATGGTTTGAACAGAGAATTTAGTCGTCGTTGATTATAGCTAGCATTATTCGGATATAGAACCTTACATGATTTAGAGTACATCTATCCTCTTGTCACCTGCAGCTCCACGTACAGGCTGTTCTCTCCATTCTTCTCTCTGCATTTTTCGGGTTTGGTAGTACCATGTGTGGAACCTCTGTTATTTACAAGATTTCACGTGTGTGGAGAAGGTGGCGGGCCGAGTCAAATCAACCACTTAGTTCTCAAGATCAACCACCAGTAACAGTGGTGCATCATACACAAACGGATCAGTCTAATGAAATCGAAACGAGAGCTTTAGCAAGTGGGCATGGCAATTAAAGTAACACGTCTATCATGTGTATAAAATGAAAGCTTTCTACAGCATGCTTGTATGTTGGTTTTATTAACACTACATGGAGAAAATCCTCTCTTTTTTTTGTTAATTTCAGTCCCAAAGAAAAAAAAAATCAAAACTTTCCTAAACAAAAAAATCAATTTAATGATATTTAAATGGGCTTTTCTTTAATGGCAATCTCAATTGGACTGGAAAAATGGGCTTTAACTCTCAGCTGGATCATGGAAATGCCATAATCATAAAACGGAAACAGTTCCCTTATTCTTTTGCCCAAGGCTCATTATTTTCATGTTTTTAAAATTTCTTCCAAATTCTTGTTGCTGAGCGGCTCCACTCATCACTGCCGGACGAGTTCGAGTTCGCCGATAAGGTTCCTCCCTCTTTTCATCGTTTTTTATTCAATTTTTTTTAATCTTTCTTTAAATATCATTGTCACTGGCTATTCAACGCGACCCGTGATGAATTAATTCCTATTTCTCCTTCTAATTTATCGATCTGGATATGTTTCCCTATCATGTACCCTGTTCTCCTGCCGATCTAGTATTTTATTTCACGTTTATTTTCGATTCTTTATAATTTTGCACTTAATTTTAATTTTCCCTCCTCGTGTCAATTGTTCGTTAATCAAATCTTAAGATATTGTTGCATGCAAATTATCAATTAATTCTCTTGAGAAAATCTTTGCTGTAACTACATCTTTTTCTGCTAGATCAGATGCTTTCTTCGAGCAGATAACATCCTTTTTTTGAAATGAATGAAAGAAAACGGAAACGAGTTCTTTTTATTGTTTGGTTGAGACTTGTTATTATCCCATTGGGGTTTAGGGTTCTAGCATTACTTATTCAGGGATACGAGTGCACGTTGTCCTGGTTGAGTATTTAAATAGATACTATCATTTATTCATCCAATATTTTAAAAAAAAGTGCTTTGGTTCATATTTAATTCAAAATAATGTTAATGATAGTAGTTAGTATTGTTTATATATTGTTGGTTAAAGGATTAATTTTAGACAGTTATGTTTCCATTGATTTTTTTGATGAAGAGAAGCTGAGAAGTCATTGAAATCGTTGAACAGACGATAATTTTGGAATATGAACTCCATTTGTAAATGGGATTCAAATAATCAATATGAACTGAGTTTAATGTTCATCAAATCAATCTAGATTGATTATTCGAATCTCATTTATAATTCTTGAGGGATTTGTAAGGTTACTCTTTGTCCTCAAAAGGAAGACAAATTAGTGAATTTGTGGAAATCTTTAGTGTGAATAGCTAAGGTAGTAGACGTAAAATTTTGGTTGAGAAAGTCAAACCACTCTAAATCGCTGTGCAAATTATTTCTATTTTCTGTCAAGCTTCCAAAAAAATTTTAATTGTCAATTCACCCCCTCTTGGATATTTCATCCTATCGATTGACTCAACAATTCCTTAAGCCTCTATAACACTCAAGGTTTCAATACCAGCCATTAAACTAAAGGAAAAACCAACGTGGAGGAAACTCACCTTTGGCTATGGAGAGAACAAGCAAACGGGAAGAAGGAGAAGAGAAGATAACTTAGCTTGTTTTTCAACTTTCCCCCTTTTCTTACTCTTAAATACCCTAATAAAAATGAATTTTAAATTTATTTCCCTCTAAAGGACTAAAATACCCTTTCATTCTTCCATCTTACTAATTGGTCTTAAAACCAATTTCTAAATTATTTTCTTATACTTACCATTTATTCAATTTAATCCTCCAAAATTTTAAATCATTTCAATATAGTCACTGACCTAATATTTGGGGTATTTGATGTTCAGGTTTCATTTGTTGATATGTCAAGCATCTCGCAACAAACTCTGATACAACTCTTTTCATACCAGACCACCAATAACGACTCTTTAAATCATGATACATCTTATTCCCACCTGGATGCATCATCAAAGGACTATAGTGTGCCTCAGAAAGAATATCTTTCTTCAGTTCATCATTATCGGGAATGCAAAGTCTTCCACGATAATATAAACATCCATCAGCCATTATTTCAAAGTCTTTGACCTCTTCTTTTTCTACGTACGCCATTCTCGCCAAGCATTTCTCATCTTGACCTTGTAGCTCTTTTACCCGATCCAAAAGCATCGACTTTATCTTAAGTTCAGCAATCAAGGCACCATCTTTTTAAAGACATACGAGCATCCAAGGCCCGTACAGCGACAAAAGTCTTTCGGCTAAGTGCATCTGGTACCACATTACCCTTTCCAGGATGATAATCAATGATTAATTCATAATCTTTTAAACGCTCGATCCATCTCCTCTGTCTCAAATTCAGTTCTTTTTGAGTCAACAAGTACTTTAGACTCTTGTGATCCATATAAATATGACAATGCTCATCGTACAGATAATGGCGCCAACTTTTCAAAGCAAACACGACCGTTGCCAATTCCAAGTCATGTGTCAGGTAATTTCTCTTGTGATTCTTCAGTTGTCTTAGTGTATAAGCCACAACTTTTCCATCTTTCATGAGCACACATCCCAACCCATTATAAGATGCATCGCTAAAGACTACATAGTCTTTACTCGACTCATGTTGTACGAGAACTAGGGTCTCTATTACTATTCTCTTTAACATTTCAAAACTTTCTTAGCATTTCTCCATCCAAACAAAAGGCACACCTTTCCGTAACAAATTAGTTAGCGGCGAAGCTAACATTGAGAAGTTCTTCACGAACCGTCTATAATAACCAGCAAGCCCCAAGAAACTCTGAACTTTATAAACATTCTTTGGGGGTTGTCAATCCACTATAACTTGAATATTTTTAGGATCTACTCTTATGCCTTATGCAAATACTATATGACCAAGGAAAGCAATCTCAGCTAACTATTGGAGCCATTCGATATGGAGCTATAAAAATAGGTTCGGTACCCGGGTAAACCTTAATCTTGAATTCTACTTCACAGTCTGGAGGTAAACCCGATAATTCTTTCGAAAAAACCTCTGGAAACTACTTAACTATTGGAATATCATTTAATCTCACTTCCGGTACTCGAGTGTCTATCACATTAGCTAGGAAAGCTATACACCCTTTTGACATCATTTTCCTTGCAGTAATGGTTGATATTACATTGGATGGTGATTTCGCTTTTTCACTTTTTCGCCAATCACTACTAATTCAGACCCTTCCGCATCCTTAAAAAAATAATAGCTTCTTAAGACAATCGACCTATCCATGATGTGGAGATAACCAATCCATGCCCAAAATGATTTCAAACTCATCGAAAGACAACTCCATTAAGTTTTCTGAAAACATAATCCCTTGAATCGTTATCGGGCATTTTTTACATACTCGTGTTACTCTAGCACTGTGACCCATAGGGTTTACCGCTATCATCTCATTAACAATTGGTTCTAAAGGAATTCCTCTAGCTCTAACCAAATTTGTACTAATGTAAGAGTGTGTAAAACCAGGGTCAACTAAAACAAATACAGGCTCATAAAAAAGATTGAATGTACCTATTATGATCTCCGGGTAATCCCGATCCTCATTGGCCTTAATGTTGTAAATTCTGGTGACTCCCTGAGTCTCTTGTCCCTGCATTGATTCAGATTGTCCCCTGGATTTACCCATTCCTCTGCTTCTATTAGAAGCTACCATAGATCTTTTAGATTGCGCCGAATTGTCTCGAGATTTCTTAGGATAGTTTCGGGAAAAGTGACCAGTCTCACCATACCAGAAACAAGCTCCACTGAGAAATCTACATACTCCAAGGTGCAATTTACCATATGTCAGACATGGAGCTCTCTCTCTAATTGCTCTACCCAAGCTAGTAGCAAAAGACTGTGATTGTTTAGTTTTCTATGAAACTGCAGCAGAACCATCTCTGTCAGTATATCAGGAACTCGAGCCATTGCCTCTCTTAGCATGATAGGGAGTTGAATGTGTTCCAACTCTTTTCCCCGTCTATATACTCTACTCCGCTACTAGAGTCTCCTCTTGAGCTCTTTTAATAGCTTTAGCTTGGTTTATAACTTCTTGCAAGCTAGAAAAGTTCAAAGCCAACATCATTTCTTTCAACTTAGGCCTCAAACCTTCAATGAACCAATCACGTCAAGCCTTATCATTGGGAACTACCTCAGTAGAAAAATGACTCAGCTTATTGTATTCCGCCTCGTACTCATTTACGGCTTGATCAACTTGTTTCAAATTAAGGAACTTCGGCAGCATCGCCCGTCTAAACTGCTCACCAACATACTTGTTCTTAAATTCCTTTAGGAAGAACTGCCAGGTCACTTGTTCCGGTGGTGCATACATCGTAGTATTTGACTACTATACTTAAGCTAATCCTACAAGTAAAGATACAACTCCATCCAGCTTTTTTGAATCTGAGCAGTGAAGACTTTCAAGCATTACCATAACATCATTCAACCATAAGTTAGCCACCATAGGACCTTCATCCATTTCTCCCCGGAACTCAGGAGCTCCCAAACTCTTCAATTCTTTTGGGATCAACATCTTCGGTACTAGAAGAGCAAGAGGAGGTGGAAGAGGTTGGAATCAGGTCAATATGGCGTCGAGAGCTTGCATAAAAGCTCCAAACTCTGGCACGGGCATACCTTGATGTGTCGATGCGCTAGTGTTCTCAGATGGTCACTATTCTCCTCATAGCTTTCGCTACCCGATCCCTCTCTATTTTCTCATTCAGCCGCTCTTCGCGAGTTCGAAGATTCCAACATCTTTTAAGACATACATAATAATAATACTAAAGTTAGTAAGGAGTGACATCAATCATACTCTAATGACACCATATCAGTAACCTTGACAATCTTACCGACATGTAATCCTTTTTTTGAAATTCAAATAAACTCGATTTCGGTCGAGAATCAGCTAAACATGTAGCTCTGATACCAACAAATGTAACACCTATATCCCGTGTACGTTACCGTACACAAGTCACAAGTGTAACATGATTTCTTAAAACATTTTTCTTATTTGTAAACCCATAAAATTTTGTTTCAAAAAATGAAAACAAATATTTTAATATAAGATAAAAATTCATTGTAACATATTACAAAGTATTAACTTGAATACATTACATATCATTTTTCTTAGATTCATATACATGACATCTGATTATCAAAAGAAGACCTGATTTTCCTATAGTTACTGATAAGTCAAACCTTGGATTGATGTTCTCTGCTACACTTCTTACTCTGTTAGTCTTTGCTTTTACCTACGCACGAAATCAACACACGCTAAGTATTTACTTAGTGAGACATAATAATGTAAATGAACTGCAATTCATACACAAGCATATCATGGCTATTGAAATATGATCTAAATCATATACTTCATAAAAATCAGTTAACCATCTCAGTTAAACCAAGTTTCTTTCATATAGTTATCAAAACTATTCTTAGTATGCCCAGCATACCTATTTTTCTATATATTGCTCCCAATTATCCTTTATTTTTCCCAATGTATGTTAATGAGAATGTAAGGTACATGCATTGCACCGAAGTGCCGAAATGGTCATTCACCTTTTATGAATACCATGAGTGGCACCTTTTAAGCCGATAATGCACCGTTATGCATTCATCAAAATCAATCGATAATTTTCATTAGTGGAACCTTTTATGCTAATAATGCACTGTTATGCATTATCATTAATGACACCTTTTATGTCGATAATGCATTGTTATGCATTGTCATTAGTGACACCTTTTATTTTGGCAACATAGATAACCATTGCACAACATCAATATTCATCCATTAATTCTAGAGCAGTTCATACTCTAAAACTTATTCGTAATGCCATTTCCATACACATTATGAAAATATCTCAAAAAGCTATAAAACATACATTTAACAACTCATTACTTAATGGAAAATTGAGATTCACTCTAAAAATATTTTTGAAATAATTTTTACTAAGTGTTTCGAACTTTAATCAAGTTAAAAACCCAATTTCAATATGGTAGTATCAATAATGTCATAGAAGTATCGATACCATGCCAAAATGGTACCAATACCATACACTAAAGTAGTATCGATACCATCTATTTAGTATTGATACTACTCCTTTGGTTTTGACTTCAATTTTTAATAGAATTTCAAAATGGTACCGATACCACGGTTTGGTATCGATACTACTATATATAGTAGTATCAATACTCCTTGGATGATATTGATACTGTTGTCTTCCAAAAGTCAAAATATTTGAATTTTTACAGGTAGTATTGATACCACTTAGTGGAGTACTGATACCAAGACGCTCCCAACAGCCATTTTGAGCCAACTACTCTATTGACTTCCACAACAATTCCAACGTTCAGAATTGATCAAAAGAGTATATAAACAAGGTTTTAAGCCATTGATGATCAACAAAAAAGAAGAGAAACAATTGAGAAACCCTTAAACTTTAAGTTTGAGCAAAATCAAGCAAACATTCATTCATATTCATTTTTCTTTCCAAAGAACACTACTTGTGCTTATTTGTATTCATTTCTTGAGTGTTCTTATTTGTTCTTGAATTGTGCAAATAATATTTCCTTGTGAGGTTTCTTATAATTTTTTAAATTTGTAATTTTCTCTTTGAGAGAGTGTCTCAAGAATTTGGGGTATAATTCTTAAGGGATTTGTAAGTTTTCTCTTTGCCCTCAAAAGAAAGACAAATGAGTGAATTTGTGGAAATCCTTAGTGTGGATAGCTAAGGTAGTGGACGTAACTTTGGTTGAGAAAGTCGAACCACTTTAAATAGTTGTACAAATTATTTCTATTTTTCTGTTAAGCTTCCACAAAATTTTTAATTGTCAATTCACCCTCTCTTGGCTGTGTCATCCTATCGATTGACTAAAAAATTGGTATCAGAGGTAGACTCATTTGAAGGTTTTATCACATCTTGAGAACATCCTAAAAGACTTCAATCATTATCAAAGTCATCAATGACCTCTACTTCAAATTTTGAGTTCGTTCTTGATTCTCAGCCCATCAACAAGCCTCCATACTTCAATGGATCCAACTATGCCTATTGGAAGAATATGATGAAGTTTTTCATTCAAGCTAGTGACTTGAGAGCATGGAACATAATGATGAAAGATTACTCTACTCCAACCCAAGACATGGAGATGTGGAGTGATGAAGAGAAAAGACTGTTCCAGCTCAATTCAAAGGCAATACATATTCAATTATGTGCACTTGGACCATATGAATATGGAATAATATCATCTTGTTCAAATGCCAAGGAGATATGAGATAAGCTTCCAGTCACGCATGAAGGAACTGATGAGGTAAGAGAAACCAAGATAAGTCTTCTTAATTATAGCTATAAAAATTTCAAGATGAAGACATCAACGCTATGACAGATATATTTTCTGTAATTATCAATGGTCTCAAGGGATTTGGAGAAATAATCCCTAATAAGAAACTTGTGAGGAAGATGATCTATTCTCTTCCAAAATCTTGGTAATCAAAGAAGACGACAATTATCGAAGCTAAAGACCTATAGTCTTTAACTCTCGATGGGCTAATTGGATCTCTTGTTACTCACGAAATGATGGTTAAAGAAAAGGAATATCAAGAGACGAAAGATGATGCTAAGAAGGAAATAGAGAAGAAGAAAAATATTGGCGTTGCTCTCAAATCCACCAAAGATGAGAGTGAATCTGATGATGACAATGAGAGAAATGGAAATGTTTGCCAAAAGACTCAGAAGACTCATGAATTCAAATAGAGGAAGAAGATTCCAAAGAAATGAAGGCTTTAAAAATGAGTCCATGGAGAAGGACCCTACAATCTGTTACGAATGCAAAAAACATGGGCATATTAAATTTGATTACCCACACCTAAAGAAAAATGGTCTCTCAAATAAGAAATATCAAGCACACGTGGCTACTTGGAGTGATGATGAATCATCCGATAAAGAGGAACAAGAAGTAGCTAACTTGTGTTTAATGGCCATCGGGAGTAATCTCAGGTAACCTTTAACTCATCCATGTTAGATGATTATTCTTTTGATGAGTTACAAGAGGCATATTATGAGTTGGCCTCGAAGTATGAGATCTTATTTTCAAAATATAAGAAAAATATTTCAAAGCTGAAAAATGAAAAAGATCTCTTAGCCAAACCAACAGTGAACTCGAAAGTAAGTTAAAAATATGCAAATCAAACTAGAAGAGTTTGAAAAGAAAATTTCTTATTTGCGTAACTTACTTTCAAGAGTTAATGACGATCATCAAAAGAGACTTAATGATCTTAAAGCTTCTTTTAATAGGGTTGGAACAAACCATTTTGAAAAAGGACAAAATTCAAATTCCAACTATGTTAGAAAGAACTTTAAATCTTACAATCATAGAGGTCCCCAAAGAACCTTAAGTGGTAAGATCATTAGAAGTATATGGGTCCCTAAAAGACTCTTTACTACTAAAGATAAGGATATCCTAACTAAATGGATACCCAAGGGGACTAAGTTATTATGGACTAATGCGTATGAACCCAAAAGAATTTGGGTACCAGAAACCAAAAACTAATCTATGTTTATAGGTGAATGAGCATTGCTTGAAGACACAAAGAACAAGATAAAATTCATGGTACCTTGATACTGGATGCTCAAGACATATGACCTGATATAAGAGCCGATTTTTAGAACTTAAAGAAAAAAATAGATGAGTAGTGATCGCTTGTAAATGTATATGTTAAGGCAAGCAAACCTGTGCAAGTATACACAATCGATGCAAGTAATATAGTAGTAAGTGAGTATCGTCTCCATAGGGATTGAATTAGAAATATATTTTCACCACAACTAAAACTAATGTCACAAGCTAACACCTACTAAGTATTATCCCAAGAACTAATATTAATGAACTAAGAAAAATGATTCAATGATTTCAGAAAAGTTTGGTCGAGGCAAAATTAATATGCAAACTGATAAAACAAAACAAGTGATGGTTTAAATATAATACAAACAACCTCACATATTCAGACGTTACAGAGCACTAATGCTAAACTATTGTCTTGACAACAATTATTCTCAGTTTAGAATGAAATATTATGACTCACTAAAGCTTCCCGACAGGATTACTAGATATTCTTAGACGGTTGCTATGGCAATACCTCTCGACATTAACTATAGATGTAGTCTCTCCTACTCTAGCATCTATCCCTTTTAGTCGTTTGAAACTCACTCCTTATCTCTAAGGTAGACAAGTTAGAACTTCACCATCCCGGATTCATTCCATTGCTCACGTTGATCTATCTTAATTCTCTCGAATTTAAGAATCACTTATCTAGACAAAAGGCTATCTCTCGATGCTCTTATAGTGCAAAGACATGTTTTACCAAAAACCAAGCTATCTTTTGATGCTCTTACATTGCTAAGGTAAAATATTTAAACTATGAGCAAAACAGTCATAAGCGAAACATAATTAGTTATTCATAAACATAAAAATATTGTTTAGGTAAAACAAAGTTTAACACCAAGTAAAGCATTCATGGTTCTATCAAAGATCATCCAAGATTCATCGTTTAATACAACCCCAAATAAAATAAGAGTTAAAAAACAAAGGAAGAACGACTCTCAAAATCGGGGCTCTGTCATAACAATCCTGATCAGCATCGCGTCTACCTTGGCGGTCACCCTTTCTCGAGGCCTGATCACTGCTCTACTATCATCTGGCTATGGAGGACACCAAGGAAGGTTGGTGGGTAGACGGTGGGAAAGCACTGCAATTGCTTGCTCACGCCTTCGGTAAAACTCTTCTATCTTCTTCCTTGCTCCCCTTTTTAACAGCTACGACTGGTTATTCATAAAGAAATATCTCTTAGGCCTTTGTCTACTTTTGGAGTTTCCTTAACTAGCCGTTATTAATTGCCCATACTTAAAAAGGAAAAGCGGCTGGCGGCTGTCAGAATAATTGAGGCTTCCTTGCACGTGAAGTAGGTCATCCAGCTGGCGAGTGACATAAGCGGTTTCGCCACACCTGCTTTAGACTTTCTCAAATAAATCTTGCCTCGGTGAAATAAATCTTCTCTTCACGTTCTCATATGTTCTACTGGCCTTTGCACTTTTTCATTGCACGATTGAAATGTTATTCCTCTGTAGAATTCCTGCACAAACACAACCCAAATAACCCTTTCTCTTTAGCAGCATCAGTCAAACCAAATAAATCTTGCCTAAGCAAAACTTATCCACCACAGCTAATATAACCTATATGCACTATGAAACTAAATGCAACTAAAAATGCAGTGCATACTTTGTTTAGACGAGAAATAACTTAAGTGAAAAGACTAGGAATTAAGTCTTTTTACGGAGTTATCACACCCCCAAACTTAAGCAATTTCTTATCCTCAAGCAATGGATAATAGCTAGAAGAGAATTAAAATTGTCATGGAAAAGCAGTATTAAGAAAATCATATGGTTTGAGATTTCAGCCCTCAGCAAAAATTGTTTGGCCTCAACATGTTGACAGTCATATCAGTCAAGTTCCTTCTCTAGTCAGGATCCCTTGCTATTGTGTGTGCGCGATTGTAACCAGTCTATGCATAGAGGTAATTAGAAAACTTAAAGTAAGCACTCCTGGTTTGTCAAGGTAACAAATTATTCATCAGGCTTAGTTTATACTCCTAGTTATTTATCACTTTTATTCTCTTTATTCATTTTTAATAGGGAGTCAGCTCACACCCTACCGTTCCACATTCTAGGTGAAAGGGACCATACCTTCTACCCCCAAGCTAGTCGAGCAGAGTCATCCTGTGACTACTTTGATTCACTCATATGCCTTGGCTACTCTTAATTTCTTTTGGAGTTTCTCTTGTTCATGCCTTTGCACAGAGGAGTGTCCCTTTGTATTTTTGAGTTTTTCAGGTTTTTAAACACTACAGAGTTTCCACTTTACCCTTAGAATATTTTTGAAGTTTCGGCAAATAGAAAGTTCTTTCCTAAAAATTTAAAATTACTTAGAGCAAAAACATCCTACAATCGTGTTTATACATTTCAAGGAATCAAGCCTAGGGTTGGTTCCCTTCTTTAGACATTATTAACAATAATTCTAGCCTAGGCATTAAAATTCTGCATTCATCATTGGGCATCCCTAATTCATTCCTAACAATAATCTCAACCTGCTTATATCATGACAACCAAAATTTTCAACCAATTATCATCAACTGATTCCTAACAAAGTATGGCAGAATATGATACAATACCTCCCCCAAACTTGAAAGATGCATTGTCCTCAATGCATGAAATTAAAACTACATGATGTTATGTGCATATGTGAAAAAGAAAAATAAAAAATAAAAAAAGAACTAAAGTAAAGACTCACTGTGGTGGGTTGGCTTGACTAAACGCCCACGTCCGGCCTCGTTTGGGAGAGGGACTCTCGAATCCAGAGTCTACTACTGCTGGCGAGGGAGATGACTGAAGTATACGGCCTACGGTTCTCTTGTAGCATTTCTTGCTTGACAAGGCTCGTGTTGGACTAGATTACTCGGTCGTAGGAGTTGGTTGTGCTAGGACTGGTACTGGACTAGTAGCTGCTGCTGGGACTGGCGATGTTGGTTAAACAGGGGATTGAATAGGATCCAGCTCAGGTTGCTTCGGTGCTGGTGTGAAATCTTCATCAGTGAAGAAGTGGGGTGGAGTATCATTACTGCTTTCGGTGGTCAAGAAGGATGAGGAGCTGAGGAATTCTTCTGTGTCGCCTTGGCCTTCCTCTGATACAGGTGGTACTTGAGTTTCTAGTGGTGGCACATCAACGGGTACTTCTGAGGGAACGTCTGGAGGTGCATGTGATGTCGAGGCATGGAATGTGCTCCCTCCCGTATTGTATTTGAAGATAACAGCGGGGAAGGTCGGTAGTCTGATGTTTCCATTCACGAACAACTCCTTGAAGAAGGCGTTGAGTTGCATGTCCCTAGACTTGACATACTCGAAGTAAATTTCCATGTGGTCCTCCAGGCGACCGATCTTTTCACGCATTTCTCGAGTGTGCGTGACCACAACGGACATTCTAGCTGCGGCAACTGATTTTTCTCCTCACTCCAAACCTTCCTGTGGGTCGTCGTCATTGAAACTCATCAGCTCGGGGACCTTTTTCTAGTTAATACCCTCTTTTAGTTTAATATAATCCTCGAAGTGATCCTGAGGAACCTTCTTCTTCTTGCATAGTGCGGTTATCAGATTTGGAAATAATAGATTGCCTTGGCTCCTCTTGGCATATTCATGGATCTGCTTGAAGATGATTTTGCCCACGTTGATCTTCCTCTCATAAATGATCGAGTGCAGGAGCATCAATTTCTTCACAAGGACAGTGGTGTTGTGAGACGTAGGCATGAGCTTGCCCTTGAGAAAGTGGTTCTATAACTTCACATTTGGTTTTAGGGCTCGATGATCAACTCTCTTTCTCGTGGGGGTCTTTTCTTCAAACTTGGCCCACCCTAAGCATAGATCATGCAGTACACCGCTGTATGTTTCATGATCGGCCTCTGCCACAAATCACTTGTGTTGCTCCTCTACTTTTCCCGACTTAAAGTATCGGTTGAGTGCAAAGGGGGAAAATCGAATGAGCTTTCCTCGAATATAAACTGTGTGGTTAGACAGATCCTTGAGATGGGTATAGAATTCTCGTACCATTGTCGGTGCTACGACTTTGGGATTGTGAGCAAACTTCTCCCAGTTATGTTTTTTTTATCACATCTATCACCTCCGGTCCAAACGGGTCCACTTTCTCGGCGGGAAAGAGGAATCCATCTTCCAAATAGACTTGACGTTTCTGAAAAATTTTGAAGCCTGCTTCTACTTCGGCTGTTTGGAAACGTTCGAAACTTTGTGTTGGGGCTGGGGCTTTCCTTGTTCTTACCATTTTTCATAGTTGATATCAATGGTGACAATGGGGAGAGAATAAATTTTTTTCTTGCTTAGTGATGAGAGGTTGAGGCATGATGAAGAAGAAGAAGTTATTGAACAGTTTGTTTCTTTGGAAAGTAATGGGTGGTTTCGGGGTAATTTAGTCCTTTCAAGGTGGGAAAAAGATTTCTCATTAAATGAGAAATATATGATTGGACATAAAGGGGGAGAAAAGTTTTCTTTCCCTCTTTATTCTGCCGCCAAAACCATGTACCCTAGGGATTTTTCTTTCATGTATGATTCAACTCCCCATGTTGCCACATGTTCCTTGCTTGCCTATAATAAAAAAGAAGAAAATAAAAAATAAAATGGATTAAAGCAGAAAATAACTTAACTTATTTATGTACAGAATTCAAATTTTTGTTGCCCCATGCTACCACGTGTTCCTTCCTTGCCTACAATAAGAAAGAAGAAAATAAAAATTAAAACATATTAAAGCAAAAAATAACTTAACTTATTTATGTACATAATTCAAATTTTCGTTACCTAGGCAACGAATATTTTTTTCAAGAAAGTATAGCGAACTCTTGGGCATCATGTGCCAAAGATGTCAGTTTGTCGCGTATGAGTGGGGCTCCTTTGTACTCCTTGAGTCTCTGCCCGTTCACCTTGAAGATGGAACCATCGTTTTGGTTTTGAATTTCAATTGCTCCATTGTCATAGACTTGGTGAACAATAAACGGTCCTGAC
This sequence comes from Hibiscus syriacus, assembly GCF_006381635.1. Taxonomy (NCBI): domain Eukaryota; kingdom Viridiplantae; phylum Streptophyta; class Magnoliopsida; order Malvales; family Malvaceae; genus Hibiscus; species Hibiscus syriacus. The sequence continues at coordinate 5,082,379 of NW_024062800.1, read as the reverse complement.
CATCTTGATTTCAGTTTTCTCCTTGTATAGACGGGCATTCTCATATGCATGTGCTCTGAATTCATCCATCTCGTTAAGCTCTAAAAGTCTTCTTTCTCCATGCTGAGCATCCATGTTTAGCTTCTTGATGGACCTGTAGGCTTTATGTTCGAGTTCAACCGGCAGATGAAATTCCTTTCCATAGACCAGTTTGAATGGTGACATTCCCAACGGTGTCTTGAATGTTGTGCGATAAGCCCATAGTGCTTCATCTAGCTTTGGCAACCAGTCTTTTCGACTTGGGTTGACCACTTTCTTAAGGATCTATTTAATTTCTCGGTTAGATACTTCGGCTTGTTTATTCGTTTGGGAGTGATACGCCATAGCAATCATATGTCGTACTCCATATCGCTTTAGTGCCTTGGCAATCAATTTATTATCGAAATGAGTGCCTTCATCGCTGATGATAGCTCGTGGTGTTTCAAATCGGGTGAATATATTTTTGTGCAAGAATTTTAACACCATCTTGGAATGATTTTTAGGTGTAATAATGGCTTCAACCCACTTTGATACATAATCTACTGCCAAGAGGATGTACAAATCCCCAAAAGATGTGGGAAAGGGTCTCATGAAGTCTATTCCCCATACGTCGAATAGTTCGATTTCCAGAATATTTTGCCATGGCATCTCATGTCATTTCGAGATGTTTCCTGTTCATTGACATCTATCACATGACTTGTAGAATTCATGCACATTTTTGAACAGGGTTGGCCAATAAAATCCGGACTGAAGCAATTTTACTGATGTTCTCGTTCCACCAAAATGCCCTCCATATGGAGATGAGTGGCATTGGTGTAGGATATCTTACTGCTCTTCTTCTGGAATGCATCTTCGGATTATTTGGTCTCCGCATTGCTTGAATAGAAACGATTCATCCCAGTAGTAATGTAGCATATCATGTCGAAACCTCTTTCTGCCCTGTCTAGATAAATCAGGAGGAACAATACCAATAACAAGAAAGTTAACAATGTTAGCATACCACGGCGCAGCCGTGACAAATAATATTTTTTCGTCAGGGAAATCTTATTTAATTTCTATGATGTCAGGATAAACATGTTTGTTATCTAGTCTAGACAAATGGTCTGCCACTTGATTCTCTATATCTTTTCTACCCTTGATCTCTAAATCAAATTCTTGCAGTAGTAATATCCACTGAATTAGTCTAGGCCTTGCTTTTTTTTATTAATCAGATATTTAATGGCAGAGTGATTTGTGTGCACAATTACCTTAGTGCCTATTAGATATGGCCTAAACTTATCGAATGCAAATACTACTGTTAAGAGTTCTCTTTCAGAGGTGGTATAATTAACATATGCATCATTAAGAGTACGACTTGCATAGTAGATAACATTAAAGATTTTACTTTTTCGTTATCCTATCACCACTCCGGCTGCATAGTCACTAGCATCGCACATGGGCTCAAATGGTTCATTCCAGTCTGGTGGGATAACAATTGGTGATGTCGAAAGCTTCTTCTTCAAATCTGTGAAGGTATGCAAACAATCATTAGTAAATTTAAATGGATGATTTTGTTGAAGCAAAAGACATAAGGGTTTAGAAATTTGTGAAGAGTCTTTTATGAACCGCCTGTAGAAGCATGCATGTCCAAGGAAACTGCGTATACCTCGTACATTAGTAGGTAGGGGAAGATTTGCAACTGCATCCACCTTGGCTTTGTCGACTGTGATACCATGGCATGAAATTTTGTGACCCAACACTATTCATTCTGTTACCATAAAATGCCATTTTTCCCAGTTCAATACTAGGTTGACTTCTTCACAGCGTTTCAACACCTTGGATAAATTACCGAGACATCGGTCAAAATCATCACCCGAGATGAAAAAGTCATCCATAAATATTTCCATGCACTCTTCCACCATATTCGAAAAGATTGCCATCATGCATCTTTGGAATGTAGCTGGAGCGTTACACAGTCCAAACGACATTCGTCTAAATGCATAGGTACCATACGGGCACGTGAAAGTCATTTTTTCTTGGTCCTCAGGTGCTATGGAAATTTGGTTATACCCCGAGTATCCATTAAGGAAGTAGTAAAATGCTTTTCCCACTAATCTATCCAATATTTGGTCGATAAAAGGGAGGGGAAAATGATCCTTTTTTGTGGCTTTGTTGAGCTTCCTGTAAACCATGCATATGCGTCATCCCGTAACTGTTCTTGTGGTGAGGAGCTCGTCATGCTCGCTTTTAACCACGGTCACACCACTTTTCTTTGGTACGTATTGCACCGGGCTAAACCATGAACTATCAGATATAGGATAGATTACTCCCTCATCCAGACATTTTATAATTTCCTTCATGACTACCTTCTTCATGATCGGGTTGAGTCGTCTTTGGGGTTCCACCGAGGTGATGTGGCTATCTTCAAGATTGATTTTGTACATGCATATGGTCGGACTGACTCCTTTTAAGTCTGCCATCTTCCATCCTATAACTTTCATATGCTGTGACAAAACATTCAACAAACTACTCTCCTGTTCGGAGGTTAGGTTGGAAAAAATTATCACTGGTGGGTTTCATCAACTCCTAGATAAGCATATTTCAAATGTGATGGAAAAGTTTTAAGTTCCAATTTCAGTGCATGTTGTGAAGATGAATCATGAGATTTAACTTCCTCATATTCTAAGGGTTCAAATTTCATACATGATCTGTTATGAAGAAGTCTCAATTGTTCCCTTGTCTTTCCTCTGTATCTTTCATTGGTATCGTTTTCTGGGTGTTCATTGCTCATATTTCTATGGTCGAGGCCTTGATTTTTAGGATCGTCTTCTAAAAATAGTTCGTCTAGGCCAAAGTTTTCTGCTTCATGTATCTTGGTGTTGGGTTCATGGTATAAAGTACTGTATTTATCGAGCCTTAGAGATTCACCGCGTCCAATGATTGTTTTTTATTCAATCTTGTTAATGCATTGGCATTCCTCTGAATTGTCCACGTATTTCACAGAGTTGAATACATTGATAGTGATGCTTTGCTCTCATAATCTCATGGTGAATTCTCCATTTTCATAATCTATGAGGATTCTCCCGGTGGCTAAGAAGGGGCATCCCAGAATGATTGGTGCGTTTTCATCGGCTTCGCAATCCAGGATGAGAAAATCAACTGGAAATACGAATTTATCAGCCTTTACTATGACGTCTTCTATTCTGCAGTTGGGTCGCATATAAGACCAATCAACCAACTGTAGGATGCCTGAGGTGGGATGGACGTGATACCCGTCCAGCTTCATAAATATGGATTTTGGTATCAAGTTTACACTTGATACCAAATCAATAAGAGCTCGTCTTATGAAGTCATTACCAATGGAACATGGTATTATAAAACTGCCAGGGTTGTTTTGATAGGAGTTTGCTTATTGTTGAGTAGATTTCTGTTGTCGTGGCGATACGTCTACATTCCTTTTCTTTGTAACAATTTCCTTAAGATACTTGTCGTAGGAAGGCATTTGCTCGATGGCTTCAAGTAAGGGCATATTAATATACAATTGATCCAGAACGTAACAAATTTCTTGAAATGGATTTCATTATCATGCTTCTTTAACCGTTGAGGGAACGGTGATGGAGGTCACACATCGACTGCTGATGGTGCTGAGTAATCGCTGGCCTTGGCCATGAATTCTTTATTATCCGGTCGATGCTCTTCTAAGCCTTTACTTCTTTCCTTCTCTTCAGGCACTTTCTCTCAATCAACATTCTCGGATTTATCATCCAGTTGTGTTACACCTTGGCGAGGATTGTTCAGGTGTTCTCCCCCAAACTTGTGATCTTGGTTGACTTGCTTTTCACTCCTTAGCATAAGCACATTGCATTGCTCCTTCCCATGATGCTTAGTGACTTCAGTATCACTAGGGAGATTTCCATGTGGGCGAGAATGTAATGATGCAGCAATTTGTCCCACTTGATTCTCCAACGCTCTGAGAGATGAACTATGGCTTTACAAAAGCGTTGCTTGGCTTTGTAGCAAATTTCCTTGATTTTTAATTGTTGCAGAATGTTCGTGCATCAAGGTTTTTGTGAAAGCCATGAAATCTTTTGTCGAGGCCATGAATTCCTGCAATGATAACTCCAAGGAATTAGTATTCGAATTAGTGTTAGAGGAAGAAGCTATTCCTTTATTGGTTTGCCAGGGCTACTGATGATGTTGATTCTGAAAATGTTGATGGTCAAAATTAGTTTGTTATGGCCTGTAATTTGCGGCTTGATTGTTACTATTCCCTTGATTACTCCATGAAAAAATTGGGTGTTGTCTCTAACCAGGATTGTATGTTTTCGAATAGGGGTTATTATTGTTCCGATTGTAATTGCCCACAAAATTGGTTGACTCATGGTTTTCAGGACATTCACTCTCATGATGATAGCCGTGACAAAATAGGCATACATTATTGGTCACCTTGACTTCTCTTACCTCATTAGGACGTTGCAAATTTTTCAACATATTGGTTATGCCGAAAGTTGAGCTGCTACCGAATCATTACCTTCTAATTCATATACTCCTGATGTTTTTCTACCAGTTCCCAATCTTACACTTGGAAATTGATAATCATTATTTGTTATCCCGTCGAGGATGTCAAAAGCTTCCTCGGGTGATTTGTCTAGTAAGGTGCCATTCGCTGAGGCATCTAGCATCATTCGAGTTGGTGCGTTGACTCCATTGTAAAACATCACTACTTGCGTCCAATCGTGAAATCCATGGTTAACAGATTTACGAAGTAGACTTTTGTACCTATCCCAACATTCGTACATTGATTCATCATCTCCTTAGCGGAAACTCGCAATATTGTTCCGAAGCTGTGTATTCATATTGGGCGGATTATATCGGAGTAGGCTCTTGACCATGACTCCATTGAGCCGGAAAGAACTCCGCTGAGCCATGCTCTTACACTATCACGTAAGGAGTAAGGAAAAAGCTTCAGTTTGACCACTTCTTCATGTACTCTTTGTTATCGAAATGAATTGCATACTTCAAGGAAAGCACGCACATACTGCCTAGCATCTTCATTGGGTGTACCACCAAATTGTCCAATAGAGTTTAGCATATTAAACATCACCAGTTTAAGTTTATGAGGGCTCAAGAATAGGGCTCAAATGATCTCGTATCACTCTTGGTCTTGCAACTTGAAGATTAATTGTTGCTCTGGATCTCCTATCTCCCATGTGTTGGAGTTGATTTGATTGTTCTCTAGTTCTTTGGGTACGGAACCTTTGTCTGAGTGATTGCTCAATTGGTCAAATGTTCCAAAGGCTTACCAGAAGATCTCAGGGGCAATATAAAAACCTACAAAAGAAAATAAAAACTATGACTAAGTAAAGTAAGTGACCAAAATAACTTGTTATGGCTAAAAATTTCGTCAGTTGCCAATATGATGATTGTAATAATATAGCATCTTCATTGGGTGTACCACCAAATTGTCCAATAGAGTTTAGCATATTAAACATCACCAGTTTAAGTTTAAATGAGTGGTTTGTATCTCTGATGCCACTATGTCTGGATTGAGGTCATCAAGAATAGGGCTCAAATGATCTCGTATCACTCTTGGTCTTGCAACTTGAAGATTAATTGTTGCATCTGGATCTCCTAGATCTCCCATGTTGTGTTGTATTTGGAGTTGATTTGATTGTTCTCTAGTTCTTTGGGTACGGAACCTTTGTCTGAGTGATTGCTCAATTTCAGGGTCAAATGGTTCCAAAGGCTTACCAGAAGATCTCAGGGTCATGCAATAATAAAAACCTACAAAAGAAAATAAAAACTATGTTAGACTAAGTAAATATAAAGTGACCAAAAATAACTTGTTATGGCTAAAAATTTCGTCAGTTGCCAATCATATGATGATTGTAATAATACTTTTATTTAACGATTTTATTAAATAAAGGCATTGTTACTATTATTTTCAGTTATATATATGTGTTTAACATAAACTGGAAGATAATAAAGTCCATATAATGACATAATTGTTATTATTAAATGATCCATAGTCAAGTATTATTATGGGCATGGACAATAATAATACGCTTAAAGACTAACATGTTATTTATTGATGAAAACGAGTTGTCATTGACATAGAGATGTCAGAATTGATACATGATTATATTGTTACAGAACAATGTATTGGATTGACCCACCATGAGCATATGTCTTGGATTATTATATGACAGTCATAACAATGCTCATGGCGATGACTATATGTATGATCCTCAAACTTGAGATCAATATTATCCCAACATATATTGTTGTATGTTTTGATGCAGCTAAACAAGCTCCGAAATTGGTTGCTGTATAAAGATTGTTATTGAATATATCTCAATATATGTAGTGGGTGTGTATGAATAAGATAGGATTTGTCCTTTCTACATAATAGGAAATATATCACAGGCCACTTGATTGAGTAAGACTATAAACGCATGGCCATGCTCGAATAAGTTGATATGAGATATCATAAAATATTCGTTAATTAAAGTCTACTCTAGATATCAAGAAATAATAGATGGGTTATACAAGTGTGACTATTCCAAGACTTGTGCCTATTCTAGATATAAAGAACATAAGGATGTAATACATAAAAGAGTTAATCACCAAGATGATATGTCAAATCATATTTTCTTGTAACTTAGGTGACAATGATATATTGCTAGATGTCACTCATTGTATGTAATATTAGAATTGTTTTAATAATTACTGCTAACGTTACAAGAACCTACAGGGTCACACCCTAGGATTGAAATGAGCAAAGATGTACAATTTGTTGTACGTTACTAAATTATATCTAGAGTTAATTAAGTATATATTTTAATAATCTTGAATATTTAATTTCAATTAATTAAATATAGATTTAATTAATTTGAAATAATAAAATCTCTAATATGACTAGGGTAACTTGGATATAAAAGGATTATTAAATTCTAGTTAATTAAATATGGATTTAATTAATTTGAAATAATAAAAACCCTAATATGATTAGGGTAACTTGGCTATAAAAAGGGTGTGTTAGGTCTAGCAGCCGTTTTAGAGAACACACACAAAACCATCAGTTATTTTGTCTTAAAATTATTTTGGGGGAAAACAAAATTGCTCTCAATCGGGGTGAACTGAGTAGAGATCGAGACGTGATTTCGTGGAGGCTTACGATTCGAACCGATCTACATCGCCAGTATTCACTGTTGTCCTTGCTGTTTTTCAAGGAACCCGCTGTAAGTATTAGCATCTCTTCCTCCCGATTTCAGTTTTTCGTACTTGGATCACTGGTGAGACCGTCGAGTTTTGTTTCCGCTGCACCATGGGGTGCGCCGATGGTCCCAATAGTGGCATCAGATCCACTTGTACAATCTGAATTTGGGTTAAAATTTTGGTTGATGCGATATGTATAAGATGCATATTCTAGTTTTATCGATTTCGGTAAATATGTTGATATCATTGTTCGAATCGATAACCGCAACGATTAATATGTTAATTTGTTAATATGATTTTCAATCGATTTGTTGATGGATGATCTATGAGAGTGCGATAGCATATCGCGTTTGGAAGTGGAACAGTGGTTGTTCTGATGCAGAAAACCTTCATGATTGAAAATCCCAAAAGCACGATTCTGTTGATAATTATTATCAAATCGTGAAGTTTTTCCATAGAAACAGAAGTACTATTTTCAAAAAAAAATCCCATCGCTAGGGGCTCCGCCCCTTGACCCTCATTAGCAGTACAAATTGAAGGCCCATATTAAAATTTTGTTTTTTTGAACAAAGGCGTAAGAACGTGTATATATATATATATGATATGTTTGTTTTGTACGGTGTTTGACATGCATGGTTATAGCCCTTGTTCACTTTATAATGGTTTAATTTGAAATACGGTCTGCGAGCCGTGTCTTTCTATATCTCTTTTATATTTCTCTTCTCATCTTACTCCCTCGTATGTAAAACGAATTTCATTTAAAATTGTAAAACTATGAAGATTCACAAGGAGCAGAAGAATGGCGAGAAGATGCCTAGAGAGCAGTCTTAGGCTTTAGGGTTCTTGGTTCTCCCATTGGCTTGGGATAGGCCACCTTAGTCATTGTTTAGGCTATAACCATTGCATCTTATTTATTGCTATATTTTTATGCATGCAATGCATCAATGAAAATAAGAATAAAAATTGATGAGATCAATAAGGGCCTATATTAAAATAAATCATGATGAATAATTACGCAAATCCCTCTTTATAATCTAAGTTAACTTAACCATCCAATATTTACCCTCATTAAGGTTTTGATCGATATTGTGTGGGCTTTGCCAAAGATTGGCACATAAATCTATCTTGGTTAGACGTGGAGAATAAGCAAGTGATATTCACCGGTTGAAATATTGGTAATAACATAGCTAGGTTATTCTAATAGGATTAGAAACTTAGAGGTTAAATATTTGGATAAGTCATGAGATGACTTGAACAAAAGTTGTTCACCAAAATGAGGAGTTACATGAGATGTAACTAGTCAAGTGTTACTTACCTAATAATCACTATCATAAAAGAAAGCCAAGCTGATTTAGGAAATTGATGTATTATGGATCCTCACCCACTAGAAATATTTTCGTTGAATTTTTCCGAAATTAAAACAAAGAGGGTTTTTAATTTTGAATAAAATAGTGGGAGTAATTTGTAAATAAAGTCTTATTTATAAATTTTAATTCGGTAAATTTACTTACTTTAATATTTCCATTATTGTAGATTTAATGGCAAACAACACTTTATCACTGTGATCACTCCTTGAGAAGGATAAACATAATGGCATAAACTTCCTTGACTGGTTTCGTAATTTGAGAATTGTTCTCAAACAGGAAAGGAAGGAATATGTCATTGAGGAACCTGTTCCTGATGAACCGACAGCTAATGCTTCAAAAGCTGACAAAGACAAATTCAAGAAACATATGGATGATATGTTGGATGTCTAATGCTTGCAACCATGACTCCTGATCTTCAGAAGCAACATGAGGACATGGTTGCATATGAGATGATTCAAAATCTCAAAGAAATATATGAAGGGCAAGCACGTCAAGAGAGATATGAGACCTCTAAAGCTCTATTTCAATGCAAAATGGCATAGAGAACTCCTGTAGGAGCTCATGTCATCAAGATGATGGGCTACATTCAAACGTTGGAAAAGATTAGATTTCCTCTCAAAGATGAATTAGCTACCGATGTTATCATACAATCGTTGTCAGATAGATTTAGCCAATTTGTCCTTAATTTCAACATGAATAAAATTAACAATACTTTGCCACAGTTACTTGGCATGTTACGAACTGCTGAAAATAACATGAAAAAGGTTGGATCTAAGCCCATACTAATGGTCCACAAGGACAAAGGAAAGTGAAAGAAAAAGGTAGTGGCAAAGTCTAAGGGCAATGGTAAGACCAAACCAAAAGGGAAAAATTCATTGAAATCCAAAGGGGGAGTTAGCAAAGAAGGAAAATGTTTCCATTGCGATAAGACCGAACACTAGAAGAGAAACTGTCATGTTTACCTTGAAGAGGTCAATAAGGCAAAAGCAAACGGAATGTTTGTTTCAGGTATTTATGTTATTGATGTTAATTTGTCAACATCTACTTCTTAGGCATTAGATATCAGTTGTGGTTCTCATATTTGTACTTCTGTACAGGGACTACAAAAGAGAAGGAATCTGGCTAAAGGAGATGTGGACCTACGAGTAGGAAATGGAGCAAGAGTTGATGCATTAGCTATAGGGACATATGTTTTATCTTTGCCTAGTGGACTTGATTTAAATTTAGAGGATTGTTATTATGTGCCTAGTTTGACTAAGAACATTATTTCTATTTCTTGTTTGGACAATTGGTTTTGAGATTATTATTACTAATTGTTGTTCTTTTTATCTTGATAGTGTTTTTTATGGTTCGGCACAATTGGTTAATGGTCTCTATATTTTGGATCAAGAAAACACCATTTATAACATAAATACTAAGAGATCAGAAACAAATGACTCGAATCAAACTTATCTTTGGCATTGTCATTTAGGCCATATAAGTGAGAAACGCATATCAAAACTCCATAAAGATTGATTCTTAGATTCATTTGTTTTCGAACAATATGATGTATGCAAATCTTGCTTGTTGGGAAAAATGACTAAAGCTCCTTTTAATAGTAAGGTGAGCGAGCAAGTGATTTATTGGGGTTAATACATAGTGATGTATGTGGACCAATGAATACACAAACCAGAGGTGGATTCTATTACTTCATTACTTTTACCGGTGACTTCAATCGGCATGGGTATTTTTATCTTATGCGCCATAAATCTGAAGTCCTTGAAAAGTTTAAGGAATTTATAAATGAAGTACAAAATCAACTAGGTAAGAGTATTAAGGTACTTCGATCAGATAGAGGTGGAGAATACTTAAGCATAGAGTTTGATGAACTCCTAAAAGAATGTGGGATTGTCTCACAGCTTACACCACCTAGTACACCATAGTGGAATGGAGTTTCTAAAAGAACTAATCGAACACTGTTAGGCATGGTTCGATCGATGATGAGTCATAATGATCTTTCAACTTCTTTTTGGGGACATGCACTTGAAATAGCCACTTTCACACTAAATCGTGTTCCATCTAAATCGGTTCAAAAGACACCATACGAGATATGGACTGGGAAACATCCCAGTATGTCTTTTATGAAGATTTGGGGTTATGAAGCTTATATAAAACATCAGATGTCTACAAAGCTCGAACCTAAATCTCATAAGTATATATTTGTTGGATATCCTAAAGAAACTAAGGGATATTATTTCTTCAACCCTAATGAGAACAAAGTGTTTGTTGCTCGAACAGGAGTTTTTCTCGAAAGAGAATTTCTCTCAAAGAAAGGAAAGGGTAGAAATATTGAACTTGGAGAAGTTCAAGAGCAACAGATAAATGAACCTGAAGTTGAACATGTTTCACAAGTTGTTGAGGAGCATTCAACAGATTTACAAACACAATCACTGCGTAGATCCACAAGAGAACATCGTGCACCTGAGAGATTTGGATTTCTTGTTATGACACATGGAGATGTTCTTTTTATGGATCAAGATGAGCATAGGACTTATCAAGAGGCAGTCTCTAGCCCAGACTCTGAGAAATGACTTGAAGCCATGATATCTAAGATGGATTCCATTTCAGTAAACCAAGTATGGACTTTGGTTGAACCACCTGAAAGGGTCAAACCTATAGGGTGTAAATGGGTTTTCAAGAAGAAAACTGACATAGATGGTAATGTACAAACATACAAGGGGAGATTAGTCGCTAAAGGTTTTTGACAAGTTCACGGTGTAGACTATGACGAAACATTCTCCCCTGTAGCTATGTTTAAGTCTATCCGGATCTTGCTCGCAATAGATGCATTCCATGATTATGAAATCTGGCAAATGGACGTTAAAACCACATTCCTTAATGGAAAACTTGAAGAGGATGTGTATATGACACAACCAGAAGGTTTTGTCTTTCCAGGAAATATTGGAAAGGTTTGTAAGCTATATAGGTCTATATATGGACTAAAGTAAGCTTCTCGAACCTGGAATCTTCGTTTCAATGATGCAATCAAAGAGTTTGGTTTTATCAGAAATGAAGATGATCCTTGTGTTTATAAGAAAAAAATATAAGAAAAATATTTCAAATTCCAACTAGAAGAGTTTGAAAAGAAAATTTCTTATTTGCGTAACTTACTTTCAAGAGTTAATGACGATCATCAAAAGAGACTTAATGATCTTAAAGCTTCTTTTAATAGGGTTGGAACAAACCATTTTGAAAAAGGAAAAAATTCAAATTCCAACTATGTTATAAAGAACTTTAAATCTTACAATCATAGAGGTCCCCAAAAAACCTCAAGTGGTAAGATCATTAGAAGTATATGGGTCCCTAAAAGACTCTTTACTACTAAAGATAAGGATATCCTAACTAAATGGATACCCAAGGGGACTAAGTTATTATGGACTAATGCGTATGAACCCAAAAGAATTTGGGTACCAGAAACCAAAAACTAATATATGTTTGTAGGTGAATGAGCATTGCTTGAAGACACAAAGAACAAGATCAAATTCATGGTACCTTGATACTGGATGCTCAAGACATATGACCTGATATAAGAGCCGATTTTTAGAACTTAAAGAAAAAAATAGATGAGTAGTGATCGCTTGTAAATGTATATGTTAAGGCAAGCAAACATGTGCAAGTATACACAATCGATGCAAGTAATATAGTAGTAAGTGAGTATCGTCTCCATAGGGATTGAATTAGAAATATATTTTCACCACAACTAAAACTTATGTCACAAGCTAACTCCTACTAAGTATTATCAATTTAAGAATCACTTATCTAGACAAAAGGCTATCTCTCGATGCTCTTACAGTGCAAAGACATGTTTACAAAAACCAAGCTATCTCTCGATGCTCTTACAGTGCAAGGTAAATATTTAAACTATGAGCAAAACAGTCATAAGCGAAACATATTCGTTATTCATACAAAAATATTGTTCAGGCAAAACAAAGTTTAACACCAAGTAAAGCATTCATGGTTCTATCAAAGATCATCGAAGATTCATCGTTTAATACAACCCTAAATAAAATAAGAGTTAAAAACAAAGGAAGAACGACTCTTAAAATCGGGGCTCTGTCATAATAATCCTGATCAGCATCGCGTCTACCTTGGCGATCACCCTTTCTCGAGCCTGATCACCGCTCTATCGTTGGCTATGGAGGACACCAAGGAAGGTTGGTGGGTAGACGGTGGGAAAGCACTGCAGTTGCTTGCTCACGCCTTCGGTAAAACTCTTCTATCTTCTAACTTTCCCCCCTTTTTAACAGCTACGGCTGGTTATTTATAAAGAAATATTGTAACCCCCTAGACCCGGCCTATGCATTTCGACTAAGTCTAGTGGATCACATTATGATTATTAAAGACATTTTTCGAAACCGTTATTCCATAATAAAAATCACATTATAAATAACATGAAATTATAAACAATTATACTATCAAAATCCACTCGTAAATATAGTACCAATAAATAATAATTTAATTTAAAACTTGTCTTCAAATTCAATATCACAATAAACCGAGCATTATTAGCAAAAGTTATCATAAATCCGTATTTTAAAATAAGGCCATGTCACCAAAATAAAGTCAACTTGCCATAAAAACATTACAATTTGATTTAATTCAAGAGATATGTTGATCCTCCAAGTGCTCGAACCAAGGTATCTAACCAACAGTATCTGAAAGGGGAAAACATTTTCAAAAAGTGAGCTAGGCTCAGTGTGTCCCAACATTTCCATAAAATCACAATATACAAATCATAGTCCAGTATCTCACAAATTCGTAAAAGAGTTAATTTTTTGAAAATCATATTTTAAACCCTTTTCTGGTACACCATCAGTTTCCCAAAAGTATTTTCCATATAGCTTACTTTATGCACATAGCAAAAGAAAGCCGACTTAAGGATAGGCTATGAAGCTTGTATCCTTAAGCCCAAGTCAATAAGTCCATATAGCTTACCCTAACACACAGCAAAGGAAAGCCGACCTAAACATCTTGGGGCCCTCAAGAGTCACATTAAGCCCAGTTAGCTTGATCAGAGCTATTCCATCGTATTTCAATTCCAAATTCATTGCACCATGACATAAATTCCATAATCCAAAAAACATGTAATCATATACCATTTCAAAACAAAAATTAGATAGCAGCCATATTCCATAAATTGTCACATTAAATTGGTGCATCCATAAAACAATAGCCAATGATTCGTGTACCACATATTAAAACCAATAAACATTCAATAATATAGGGAACACCCTCGACAATAGGTTCAAATAGCAAATTTACTGATTGCTGGTTTCACCACGCTCTGCTACAATTTTCGAACGGGTGAATACTGGCACACGTGGTTTAACTGATCTAGAAGAGCTGGTCGGCTCGAACGATCCGGAGAGTCTCTTGTACCTTCAAACATAATAATCTATCATCCCAATCCTATTTAATTGTTCAAAGCTAGTCTTCTTAAGTATATAAGCATTTTTCGAGTTTGACTATCAATTTGTTGTATTTCGAGTCTAAATTTGGCCAAACGGATTGCGGAAACGGAATCAGACGTCGAAAATATAAAGTATGACTTTTCGGAAATTCAGATTCTTGGTCAAAGTCAAAGTCAACCACTTTGACCGTCGATTTGGAGACCTTCGGGTTTGAATTTGGCGAAACGGACTACGGAAATGGATTTGGCACTCGAAAACTATCAGGATAGGTATACTCGGAAAAGATTTACGGTCGTTTTAAGGTCGTCAAAGCCATTTTAAGTTTTAGTCAAAGAAGTCAACGGGTCAACGGTCCCGGTCAACGGTCAACGGTCGGGTCGGGTCAACGGTCGGGTCGGGTCAACGGTCGGGTCGGGTCAACAGTCGGGTCGGGTCAACCCGGTTCAGACCGGTCAAACCGGTTCGAACCGGTCAAACCGGTTCAAAACTGGTCAAACCGGTTTTCCAGCAGCTCACTCTCCCTGCGGCGGCGCGTGCGGCGCGTGAACAGTGCCACGGTGTCGGAAAATTCCAGAAAAAATTTCTAAAATTATTTTGAGCGATTCCGAGATACTTACACGATCGGTTCAAATTTTTGAACGCGGAGAGCTCGTATTTCAACTCGGCCGAATCTTTGACTGCTCCACCCTCCTTACGCGCCGCCGTCGACGGCGAACAAGGTTGACACCGGTGGACTCGAAACGACACAAGGAACACGATGGTGCAGGAGGTGTCGTAAACGGAACAACGATCGTCGGTGAATTTAAGTTTTTTCCCGTGATAGAGCTAAAAAAACGATGCTTTGACTGAAATTCCCGACGTTTGGCAGCGTTTCACTTCAATTAATTTGAAGGTTTGTTCCTCGCTTGATGATGAACACAACGGTGGTTTCAATTTTACGATTGACGTCGAACGGCGTCGGAATCGGCTTGGAAGTAAGGGTACGAGAGAAGAAAATTGAGCAAATTCTCAATTGTGTTTTCCTGATTTACAATCAGAAACCACGCTTAAATTATAAGCCTGCCGACACTCCTTGGAGGAATTCAGGCTTGGTCCCTGAATTTCCTTCAACTTATAAAATGGCCTATACTTTTCATAATTTTAGTTCAGTCATTAAATTTCACCAATTTTCACAATTAACGTCCAATTTCAATTAAATATTATTTTGTAATATTCGGTTGTTACAATTCTCCCCCTCTACAAGAAATTTCGTCCTCGAAATTTACCTTATGAGAATAGTTGAGAAACTGAGCCTCCATTGACTCCAATGTCTCCCAAGTAGCTTCTGAGGGCCTCGATTACTCCACTGAACTTTGACCATTGGAATTCGCCTATTCCGAAGACTCTTTCATCTCTTTCTAAAATCTGAATGGGCTCCTCCTCATATGACAAATCCGGTCTCAGCTCTACTTCTCAACCTGAATAATGTGACCTGGATCTAGACGGTATCGCCTTAACATAGACACATGAAAAACATCATGAATACGCTGAGGTGGGAAGGCAACTCAAGCTGCAACAGGTCCAACTTTCTTCAGAATACGATACGACCCAATAAATCGTGGACTCAATTTACCCTTACGCCCAATCTCAATACTTTCTTCCACGGTGAAACTTTTAAGAAGACCTGATCACCAACCTCAATCGTATATCTTTCCTTCTCTGATCTGCATAAGACTTCTGCCTATCAAATGCCTCTTTCAAACGGTCACGTATCAATCTGATTGTGTCCTCCGTCTCTCGCACTAACTCAGGTCCCAACATTTCCTATCACGCAACTCAGTCCAACAAATCGGAGTGCGACATTTACGCCATAGAGTGCTTCATAGGGTGCCATACGAATGCTGGTCTGATAACTGTTTATGTAAGCAAATTCAGCCAAGGCAAAAATTTCTCCCCGCTACCATGAAAATCGATTACGCAACCCCGCAACATCCTCAAGTATCTGAATCACTCTCTCAGATTGACCATCAGTTTGTGGGTGAAAGGATGTGCTAATCCAATCTTGTTCCCAAAGCCGTATGTAGCGCCTTCCAAAATCTCGAAGTAAATCTCGGATCTCGATCAGAAATAATAGACAATGGTACACAGCAATCTGACAATCTCTGAAATATACAATCTTGCCAGCTTGTCCAAAGTATATTTCCACAGGAATAAAGTGAGCTGACTAAGTCTGTCAACAATCACCCAAACTGAATCTTTTTTTCGAAGGAGTCATAGGCAAGCTAGTAACAAATCCATAGTAATACGCTCCCATTTCCATTCAGGAATCTTAATAGGCTGTAACAAACCTGATGGAGTGATGTTCTGCCTTAACTTGTTGACAAGTCAAACACCTCGCTACAAAATTTGAGATGTCCTTCTTCATGCCGATCCAATGATACCTCTCTCTCAAATTCCGATACATCTTATCTCCACCGGGGTGCAGCATATGGACTACTATGAGCCTCAGTAAGGATAGTCTGTCTCAACTCAGCATCATCACACAATACCGACCTTTGAAGCATAGAACTTCATCCCGGTCAAGGGCGTAATTTGAGCTCGTCCCCTGCTCTACTTGCTCAAAGATGGAAGCAAGGAGCTATCAAAGGGCTGCTTAGCCTTGATCTCATCAACCAAGGTCGGCTTAACTTGCAATTCTGCTAACAAAGTGCCATCATCATATAAATTCATCATGGCCATTAAAGATCTCAACTCCGACCGTCTTTCGCTCAAAGCATCCGCTACAATGTTAGCTTTACCAGGGTGATAATCAATCACACAATCATAATCCTTCAAAAGCTCTAGCCAGCGCCGTTGTCTCAAATTAAGCTCCTTCTGGGTCAGGAGATACTTTAAGCTCTTATGACCGTGAAAATATACACTTCTCTCCATAAAGATAGTGTCTCCAAATCTTCAAGGCAAAAATCACTGCTGCTAACTCCAAATCGTGAGTAGGATAATTACACTCATGAGGTCGCAGCTGACGGGATGCATAAGCCACCACTTTACCTTCCTGCATTAAAACACAGCCAAGTCCTGAGTGAAGCATCACTATACACTGTAAAATCCTTCCCGGACTCTGGTTGAATCAACACCGGTGCTTGAGTCAAAACCGCCTTTAATTTCTCAAGCTCTCCTGTTGTGCCTCGCCCCAGTCAAACGGCACATTCTTCCTTAACAACTTTGTCAAAGGAGAAGCAATGATCGAGAAGCCCTCAACAAAACGTCGATAATAACCAGCCAAGCCCAAGAAACTGCGGATCTCAGATACGTTCTTAGGTCGTTTCCATTCATAATAGCCTCTATCTTGCTGGGATCGACCTGAACACCTCACGCGAAATATCCCCCAGAAACGACACTTCTTGAAGCCAAAATTCACACTTGCTTAGTTTGGCATATAGACGATGCTCTCTCAAAATCCGCAGAACGTCTTCAAATGCTCGTCATGCTCTGCCTCAGTACGAGAATAGATCAGAATATCGTCAATGAAGACCACCACAAATTGATCCAAATATGGTCGGAACACCCGATTCATCAAATCCATGAAAGTTGCAGGAGCGTTCGTCAAACCAAAAGGCATCACTAAGAATTCATAATGACCATATCTAGTGCGAATAGCCGTTTTTTTGCAATATCTGATCCTTTAACTTTCAATTGATAATACCCCGAACGAAGATCAATCTTAGAGAATACAGTAGCTCCTCGCAATTGATCAATAAATCATCAATCCTGGGTAGTGGGTATTTATTCTTGACCGTCATCTTGTTCAATTTCTGATAGTCAATACATAATCTTAGCGACCCATCCTTCTTTTTCACGAACAGAACTGGAGCTCCCCATGGTGAAGTACTATGTCGGATAAATCCTCGATCGAATAATTCTTGCAATTGGACTTTCAACTCTTTAAGTTCCCTTGGAGCCATACGATAAGGTGCCATAAATAGGTGACGATCCCGGATAAGTCTCAATCTCGAACTCTACCTCTCTATCAGGAGGTAACCCAGGCAACTCCTCCGGAAAAACATCAGGAAACTCGCTAACTGTACGAATCTCCTCGATCGTGGACAATGCTCCCTTGGTGTTCAAAATACAAGCAATGAAGGTCTCATATCCCTTCCGGATCATACGATCAATTTCCATCGCTGAAACTATATTGGAGAGATAACCATGCCGTTCACCAATTAACACAACAGTCCGACCATCTGAAGTCTTCAGAGTAGCCCGCTTGTATTCGCAATCCAGCTTTACCTTGTGTTAATTCAACCAATCCATTCCAAGAATTAGATCGAACTCCTCTAAAGGAAGCTCTATAAGATCAGCGAGAAAAATTTCTCCCTGAACCTCGAGAAGACAACGCCGGAATACTTTATTCACTAATACCGCTTGTCCTACTGGACTTGTAACTGTAACAGTATTTTCAGTTCTCGATCTAAGGTTTCGAGATACTGAGCTCGATACATAGGTGAGTGGAACCATTATCCAATGCAAAGTATGAGGTAGAATAAATAGTAAATGTACCTGCAATAACCTCAGGCTCATCTCTGTCATCACGACGTCTAGTTGCATAACCAAAGCTGGCTGTCTAGCCTCAGAAGCTGTTGGCCCTCTATTTTGCTGAGTCGGGCTCTACTGTCTGTCCTGGACGCTGATCCCTCGAGTCTTTCCTTGACTACGATCTCTAATTGGGGTCTGTACTGTAGTCTGCGAACGCACAGGAGTTTGGGTAGTGGTCTGCTCAAACGAAACTAACTGAGGACAATCCCTCCGATAATGACCACTAGATCCACACTGATAGCAAAGACCCATCTTCTTACGACACTCTCCTGAGTGCTGTTTACCACAATACTCATAAAGGGGCCCATTATAATACGATGAGGAACCACCTCGACTGACAGCTAAAGGTGAGGATGTTGCAGGCCTGAAACGTGTATTGCTTCTCTGAGGGGCTGAAGTACGAGTCCTCTTTCCGGACTGTGCTGATGACTCATCGGGCCTGAAAATTTCTTAGATCGATCTTGATCAACACGCTCTCTACCATAAGCTAAAACCTCCACCTGTTCCGCATCTTTGGCTCTGCCCACCAGCACATCAAATATCTCATCCTGATGGGTTACAACTTGCCTACGCAACTCGTATCTGAGTCCAAGGGCAAATTTACAACATCGATCTCTCTCCGTAGGTACCATACTGAATCCATACTTCAGCAATTTCAGGAACTCGATCTCATATTCAGAAACAGTCATGTCTCCCTGAACCAGGTCTTGAAACTGTTGTCGTCTTTGAGCTAAGTAGCGCTCTCCCAGAAAACGACTCCGAAAGCGATCATTAAAGAAATTCCAGGTCAAACGATCGGTAGGAACACTACTGGTCACTGACTCCCACCAAGTGTAGGCATTACCATCTCATTGCTACAGCACCCAGATATCTCTTAGTTGAGTCCAAACCCAACTGATCCATGCGTCTCTGTATCCTGGAGCCAATCCTCAGCTTCAGTAGGAGCTCCACCAATCTGTCCCCTAAAGTTCTAACTCCATTGGCAATCAACGTCTGTGAAATAGGAACCTCAGATACAACACCATAGCTCTAACTGCTCCATGTATTAACTGCAGAAACTATCTACTAAATTCTCATCCAATGCAACTCCAGTAGACTCTGACTCAATATCGGTCGCTCCTATGATCGGTGTAGTCATGCCAATACCATCGGTAGGTGGCATATTCGTTGGTGTCGTAGGAGCAGGATCACCTATTGAGGTGGATCTACTCGTATCTCATCAATCGGATCTGCAAATCTAGCTACTCGACCTCGTCCACGACTAGTTCGACGACCACGTCTAGCACTCATTTTGGTAGATCTCGAGATTACTACAGAAGATAAACTTAAGGTTAGATAAGCACTTGGAGTCTCGAACATAGTTAAAATCTTAATAACTTTGTGACATGGCCTTAGTAACTCGTTTTGTAAAATATTTCAAAACTGTATTTTCAATGTGGACTCATACACAGTCCGAGGGTTAACCAAAAGCTCTGATACCAATAATGTAACCCCCTAGACCCGGCCTATGCGTTTCGACTAAGTCTAGTGGATCACATTATGATTATTAAAGACATTTTTCGAAACCGTTATTCCATCAATATAAAATCACATTATAAATAACATGAAATTATAAACAAATTATACTATCAAAATCCAACTCGTAAATATAGTACCAATAAATAATAATTTAATTTAAAACTTGTCTTCAAATTCAATATCACAATAAACCGAGCAGTATTAGCAAAAGATTTCATTAAAATCCGATATTTTAAAATAAGGTCCATGTCACCAAATAAAGTCAACTTGCCAGATAAACATTATTTGATTTTCAGAGATATGTTGATCCTCCAAGTGCTCGAACCAAGGTATCTAACCAACAGTATCTGAAAAGGGGAAAACATTTTCAAAAAGTGAGCTAGGCTCAGTGTGTCCCAACATTTCCATAAAATCACAATATGTACAAATCATAGTCCAGTAATCTCACAAATTCGTAAAAGAGTTTAATTTTTTGAAAATCATAGTTTAAACCCTTTTCTGGTACACCATCAGTAGTTCCCAAAAGTATTTTCCATATAGCTTACTTTATGCACATAGCAAAAGAAAGCCGACTTAAGGAGGCTATGAACCTTGTATCCTTAAGCCCAAGTCAATAAGTCCATATAGCTTACCCTAAGCACACAGCAAAGGAAAGCCGACCTAATGAAACATCTTGGGGCCCTCAAGAGTCACATTAAGCCCAGTTAGCTTGATCAGAGCTATTCCATCGTATTCAATTCCAAATTCATTGCACCGTGACATAAATTCCATAAATCCAAAAAAACATGGTAATCATATACCATTTCAAAACAAAAATTAGATAGCAGTCATATTCCATAAATTGTCACATTAAATTGGTGCACCCATAAAACAATAGCCAATGAATTCGGTGTACCACATATTAAACCAATAAAACAGTTCAATAATAATAGGGAACACACCTCGACAATGGTTCAAATAGCAAATTTACTGATTGCTGGTTTCACCACGCTCTGCTACAATTTTCGAACGGGTGAATACTGGCACACGTGGTTTAACTGATCTAGAAGAGCTGGGTCGAGCTGTCGAACGATCCGGAGAGTCTCTTGTACCTTCAAATAATAAAATTTATCCCAAATCCTATTTAATTGTTCAAAGCTAGTCTTCTTAAGTATATAAGCATTTTTCGAGTTTGACTATCAATTTGGTGTATTTCGAGTCTGAATTTGGCCAAACGGATTGCGGAAACGGAATCAGGACGTCGAAAAATATAAAGTATGACTTTTCGGAAATTCAAATTCTTGGTCAAAGTCAAAGTCAACCACTTTGACTGTCAATTTGGAGACCTTCGGGTTTGAATTTGGCGAAACGGACTGCGGAAATGGATTTGGCACGTCGAAAACTATCAGGATAGGTATACTCTAAAAGATTTACGGTCGTTTAAGGGTCGGTCAAAGCCATTTTAAGTTTTAGTCAAATAAAGTCAATGGTCAACGGTCACGGTCAACGGTCACGGTCAACGGTCAACGGTCAGGTCGGGTCAACGGTCGGGTCGGGTCAACAGTCTGGTCGGGTCAACCCGGTTCAGACCGGTCAAACCGGTTCAAAACTGGTCAAACCGGTTTTCCAGCAGCTCACTCTCCCTGCGGCGGCGCGTGCGGCGCGTGAACAGTGCCACAGTGTCGGAAAATTCCCAGAAAAATTTCTAAAAATTATTTTGAGCGATTCCGAGATACTTACAACGATCGGTTCAAATTTTTGAACGGCGGACATCTCGTATTTCAACTCGGCCGAATCTTTGACTGCTCCACCTCCTCCGCGCCGCCGTCGACGGCGACAAGGTTGACAACCGGCAGACTCGAAACGACACAAGGAACACGATGGTGCAGGAGGTGTCGTAAACGGAACAACGATCGGCGGTGAATTTAAGTTTTTCCCGGCGATAGAGCTAAAAAAAATGACGATGCTTTGACTGAAAATTCCCGACGTTTGGTAGCGTTTCACTTCAATTAATTTGAAGGGTTTGTTCCTCGCTTGATGATGAACACAACGGTGGTTTCAATTTTACGATTGGACGTCGAACGGCGTCGGAATCGGGCTTGGAAGTAAGGGTACGAGAGAAGGAAAATTGAGCAAATTCTCAATTGTGTTTTCTGATTTACAATCAAAAACCACGCTTAAATTATAAGCCTGCCGACACTCCTTGGAGGAATTCAGGGCTTGGTCCCTGAATTTCCTTCAACTTATAAAATGGCCTATAACTTTTCATAAATTTTAGTTCAGTCATTAAATTTCACCAATTTTCACAATTAACGTCCAATTTCAATTAAATATTATTTTGTAAATATTCGGGTTGTTACAAATATCTCTTAGGTCTTTGTCTACTTTTGGAGTTTCCTTAACTAGCCGTTATTAATTGCCCATACTTAAAAAGGAAAAGTGGCTGGCGGCTGTCAGAATAATTGAGGCTTCCTTGCACATGAAGTAGGTCATCCAACTGGCGAGTGACATAAGCGGTTTCGCAACACCTGCTTCAGACTTTCTCAAATAAATCTTGCCTCGGTTAAATAAATCTTCTCTTCACATTCTCATATGTTCTACTGGCCTTTGCACTTTTTCATTGCACGATTGAAATGTTATTCCTCTATAGAATTCCTGCACAAACACAACCCAAATAACCCTTTCTCTTCAGCAGCATCAGTCAAACCAAATAAATCTTGCCTAAGCAAAACTTATCCACCACAGGCTAATATAACCTATATGCAACTATATGCAACTAAATGCAACTAAAAATGCAGTGCATACTTTGTTTAGACGAGCAATAACTTAAGTGAAAAGACTAGGAATTAAGTCTTTTTACGGAGTTATCACACCCCCAAACTTAAGCAATTTCTTATCCTCAAGCAATGGATAATAGCTAGAAGAGAATTAAAATTGTCATGGCAAAGCAGTATTAAGAAAATCATATGGGTTTGAGATTTCAGCCCTCAGAAAAAATTGTTTGGCCTTAACATGTTAACAGTCATATCAGTCAAGTTCCTTCTCTAGTCAGGATCCCTTGCTATTGTGTGTGCGTGATTGTAACCAGTCTATGCATAGAGGTAATTAGAAAACTTAAAGTAAGCATTCCTGGTTTGTCAAGGCAACAAATTATTCATCAGGCTTAGTTTATACTCCTAGTTATTTATCAACTTTTATTCTCTTTATTCATTTTTTAATAGGGGAGTCAGCTCATCACACCTACCGTTCCACATTCTAGGTGAAAGGGACCATACCTTCTACCTCCAAGCTAGTCAAGCAGAGTCATCCTGTGACTACTTTCATTCACTCATATGCCTTGACTACTCTTAATTTCTTTTGGAGTTTTTCTTGTTCTTGCCTTGGCATAGAGGAGTGTCCCTTTGTATTTTCGAGTTTTTCAGGTTTTTAAACACTAGAGAGTTTCCACTTTACCCTTAGAATATTTTTGAAGTCTCGGCAAATAGAAAGTTCTTTCCTAAAAATTTTAAAAATTACTTAGAGCAAAAACAGCCTACAATCGTGTTTATACATTTCAAGGAATCAAGCCTAGGTTGGTTCTCTTCTTTAGACATTCTTAACAATAATTCTGGCCTAGGCAATAAAATTCTACATTCATCATTAGACATCCCTAATTCATTCCTAACAATAATCTCAACCTGCTTATATCATGACAACCAAAATTTTCAACCAATTATCATCAATTGATTCCTAACAAAGTATGGTAGAATATGATACAATACCTCCCCCAAACTTGAAGGATGCATTGTCCTCAATGCATGAAATTAAAACTACATGATGTTATGTCCATATGTGAAAAAGAAAAATAAAAAATAAAAAAAAGAACTAAAGTAAAGACTCACTGTGGTGGGTTGGCTTGACTAGACGCCCTCGTTCGGCCTCATTTGGGAGAGGGACTCTCGGATCCAGAGTCTACTACTGCTGGCGAGGGAGATGGCTGAAGTATACGGCCTACGGTTCTCTTGTAACGCTTCTTGCTAGACAAGGCTCGTGCTGGACTAGATTACTCGGTCGTAGGAGTTGGTTGTGCTGGGACTGGTACTGGACTAGTAGCTGCTGCTGGGACTGGCGATGTTTGTTAAACAGAGGATTGAATAGGATCATGCTCGGGTTGCTTCGGGGCTGGTGTGAAATCTTCATCAGTGAAAAAGTGGGGTGGAGTATCATCACTGCTTTCGGTGGTCAAGAAGGATGAGGAGCTGAGGAATTCTTCTGTGTCGCTTTGGCCTTCCTCTGATACAGGTGGTACTTGAGTTGCTAGTGGTGGCACATCAACGGGTACTTCTGGGGGAACGTCTGGAGGTGCATGTGATATCGAGGCATGGAATGTGCTCCCTCTCGTATTGTATTTGAAGATAACAGCGGGGAAGGTCGGTAGTCTGATGTTTGCATTCAAGAACAACTCCTTGAAGAAGGCGTTGAGTTGCATGTCCCTAGACTTGACATACTCGAAGTAAATTTCCATGTGGTCCTCCAGGCGACCGATCATTTCATGCATTTCTCGAGTGTGCGTGACCACAACAGCCATTCTACCCGCGACAACCAATTTTTCTCCTTACTCCAAACCTTCCTGTGGGTCGTCGTCATTGAAACTCATCAGCTCAGGGACCTTTTTCTAGTTAATACCCTCTTTTGGTTTAATGTAATCCTCGAAGTGATCCTCAGGAACCTTCTTCTTCTTTCACAGTGCGGTTATCAGATTTGGAAATAATAGATTGCCTCGGATCCTCTTGGCATATTCATGGATCTGCTTGAAGATGATTTTGCCCACGTTGATCTTCCTCTCATAAATGATCGAGTGCAGGAGCATCAATTTCTTCACAAGGACAGTGGTGTTGTGAGACGTGGGCATGAGCTTGCCCTTGAGGAAGTGGTTCCATAACTTTATATTTGGTTTTAGGGCTCGATGATCAACTCTCTTTCTCGTGGGGGTCTTTTCTTCAAACTTAGCCCACCCTAAGCATAGATCATGCAGTACGCCGCTGTATGTTTCATGACCGGCCTCTGCCACAAATCACTTGTATTGCTCCTCTACTTTTCCCAACTTAAAGTATCGGTTGAGTGCAAAGGGAGAAAATCGAATGAGCTTTCCTCGAACATAAACTGTGTGGTTAGACAGATCCTTGAGATGGGTATAGAATTCTCGTACCATTGTCGGTGCTACGACTTTGTGATTGTGAGCAAACTTCTCCCAGTTATGTTTTTTTATCACGTCCATCACCTCCGGTCCAAACGGGTCCTCTTCCTCGGCGGGAAAGAGGAATCCATCTTCCAAATAGACTTGACATTTCTGAAAAATTTTGAAGCCTGCTTCTGCTTCGGCTGTTTGGAAACGTTCGAAACTTTGTGTTGGGGCTAGGGCTTTCCTTGTTCTTACCATTTTTTATAGTTGATATCAATGGTGATAATGGGGAGAGAATAAATTGTTTTCTTGCTTAGTGATGAGAGGTTGAGGTATGATGAAGAAGAAGAAGTTATTAAACAGTTTGTTTCTTTGGAAAGTAATGGGTGGTTTCGGGGTAATTTAGTCCTTTCATGGTGGGAAAAAGATTTCTCATTAAATGAGAAATATATGATTGGACATAAAGGGGGAGAAAAGTTTTCTTTCCCTCTTTATTATGCCGCCAAAACCATGTACCCTAGGGATTTTCTTTCATGTATGATTCAACTACCCATGTTGCCACGTGTTCCTTGCTTGCCTACAATAAAAAAGAAGAAGAAAATAAAAAATAAAATGGATTAAAGCCGAAAATAACTTAACTTATTTATGTACAGAATTCAAATTTTTGTTGCCCCATTCTACCACGTGTTCCTTGCTTGCCTACAATAAGAAAGAAGAAAATAAAAAATAAAACATATTAAAGAAAAAAATAAGTTAACTTATTTATGTACATAATTCAAATTTTCGTTTCCTAGGCAACGAATATTTTTTTCAAGAAAGTATAGCAAACTCTTGGGCATCATGTGCCAAAGATGCCGGTTTGTCGCGTATGAGTGGGGCTCCTTTGTACTCCTTGAGTCTCTGCCCGTTCACCTTGAAGATGGAACCATCGTTTTGGTTTTGAATTTCAATTGCTCCATTGTCAAAGACTTGGTGAACAATAAACGGTCCTGACTATCTTGATTTCAGCTTGCGTGGGAATAACTTAAGGCATAAATTGTAGAGCAGTACTTGTTGTCCAGAATAAAATTACCTTGCCAATATTTTTCTGTCATGCCATTGATTTGTTTTCTCCTTGTATAGACGGGCATTCTCGTATGCATGTGCTCTGAATTCATCCATCTCGTTAAGCTCTAAAAGTCTTCTTTCTCCAAGATGAGTATCCATGTTTAGCTTCTTGATGGCCATGTAGGCTTTATGTTAGAGTTCAACCGGCAGATGAAATTCCTTTCCATAGACCAGTTTGAATGGTGACATTCCCAACGGTGTCTTGAATGTTGTGCGATAAGCCCATAGTGCTTCATCTAGCTTTGGCAACCAGTCTTTTCGACTTGGGTTGACCACTTTCTTAAGGATCTGTTTAATTTCCCGGTTAGACACTTCGACTTGTTTATTCATTTGAGGGTGATACGCCATAGCAATCATATGTCGTACTCCATATCGCTTTAGTGCCTTGGCAATCAATTTATTATCGAAATGAGTGCCTTCATCGCTGATGATAGCTCGTGGTGTTCCAAATCGGGTGAATATATTTTTGTGCAGGAATTTTAACACCATCTTGGGAATGATTTTTAGGTGTAACAATGGATTCAACCCACTTTGATACATAGTCTACTGCCAAGAGGATGTACAAATCCCCAAAAGATGTGGGAAAGGGTCTCATGAAGTCTATTCCCCATACGTCGAATAGTTCGATTTCCAGAATATTTTGCCATGGCATCTCATGTCATTTCGAGATGTTTCCTGTTGATTGACATCTATCACATGACTTGTAGAATTCATGCACATCTTTGAACAGGGTTGGCCAATAAAATCTGGACTGAAGCAATTTTACTGATGTTCTCGTTCCACCAAAATGCCCTCCATATGGAGACGAGTGGCATTGGTGTAGGATATCTTACTACTCTTCTTCTGGAATGCATCTTTGGATTATTTGGTCTCCGCATTGCTTGAATAGAAACGATTCATCCTAGTAGTAATGTAGTATATCATGTCGAAACCTCTTTCTGCCCTGTCTAGATAAATCAGGAGGAACAATACCACTAACAAGAAAGTTAACAATGTTAGCATACCACGGCGCAGCCATGACAAATAATATTTTCTCGTCAGGGAAATCTTCTTTAATTTCTATGATGTCAGGATAAACATGTTTGTTATCTAGCCTAGACAAATGGTCTGCCACTAGATTCTCTATATCTTTTCTACCCTTGATCTCTAAATCAAATTCTTGCAGTAGTAATATCCGCTGAATTAGTCTAAGACTTGCATCTTTTTTATTAATCAGATATTTAATGGAAAAGTGATCTGTGTGCACAATTACCTTAGTGCCTATTAGATATGGCCTAAACTTATCGAATGCAAATACTACTGCTAAGATTTCTTTTTCAGAGGTGGTATAATTAACATGTGCATCATTAAGAGTACGACTTACATAGTAGATAACATTAAAGATTTTACTTTTTCGTTATCCTAGCACCACTCCGGCTGCATAGTCACTAGCGTCGCACATGAGCTCAAATGGTTCATTCCAGTCTGGTGGGATAACAATTGGTGATGTCGAAAGCTTCTTCTTCAAATCTGTGAAGGTATGCAAACAATCATTAGTAAATTTAAATGGATGATTTTGTTGAAGCAAAAAACATAATGGTTTAGATTTCTGGGTGATCTGTTATGAAGAAGTCTCAATTGCTCCCTTGTCTTTCCTTTGCATCTTTCATTGGTATCGTTTTCTGGGTGTTCATTGCTCAGATTTCTATGGTTGAGGCCTTGATTTATAGGATCGTCTAGGCCAAAGTTTTCTGCTTCATGTATCTCGGTGTTGGGTTCATGGTATAAAGTATTGTATTTATCGAGCCTTAGAGATTCAACGCGTCCAATGATTGTTTTTTCTTCATTCTTCTTAATGCATTGGCATTCCTCTGAATCGTCCACGTATTTCATAGAGTTGAATACATTGATAGTGATGTTTTGCACGCCTAATCTCATGGTGAATTCTCCATTTTCACAATCTATGAGGATTCTCCCGGTGGCTAAGAAGGGGCGTCCCAGAATGATTGGTGCGCTTTCATCGGCTTCGCAATCCAGGATGAGAAAATCAACTGGAAATACGAATTTATCAGGCTTTACTATGACGTCTTCTATTCTGCAGTTGGGTCGCATATAAGACCAATCAACCAACTGTAGGATGCTCAAGGTGGGATGGACGTGATACCTATCCAGCTTCATAAATATGGATTTTGGTATCAAGTTTACACTTGATACCAAATCAATAAGAGCTCGTCTTATGAAGTCATTACCAATGGAACATGGTATTATAAAACTGCCAGGGTCTTTTTGTTTTGATAGGAGTTTGCTTACTGTTGAACAGATTTTTGTTGTCGTGGCGATAGGTTCTACATTCCTTTTCTTTGTAACAATTTCCTTAAGATACTTGGCGTAGGAATGCATTTGCTCGATGGCTTCAAGTAAGGGCATATTAATATACAACTGATCCAGAACATAACAAATTTCTTGAAATGGATTTCATCATCATGCTTCTTTAACCGTTGAGGGAACAGTGATGGAGGTCACACATCGACTGCTGATGAAGCTGAGTAATTGCTGGCCTTGGCCATGAATTCTTTGTTATCCGGTCGATGCTCTTCTAAGCCTTTACTTCTTTCCTTCTCTTCAGGAACTTCCTCTCAATCAACATTCTCGGATTTATCATCCAGTTGTGTTACACCTTGGCGAGGATTGTTCAGGTGTTCTCCCCCAAACTTGTGATCTTGGTTGACTTGTTTTTCACTCCTTAGCGTAAGTACATTGCATTTCTCCTTCCCATGATGCTTAGTGACTTCAGTATCACTAGGGAGATTTCTATGTGGGCGAGAATGTAATGATGCAACAATTTGTCCCACTTGATTCTCCAACGCTCTGAGAGATGAACTATGGCTTTACAAAAGCGTTGCTTGGCTTTGTAGCAAATTTCCTTGATTTTTAATTGTTGCAGAATGTTCGTGCCTTAAGGTTTTTGTGAAAGCCATGAAATCTTTTGTCGAGGCCATGAATTCCTGTAATGATAACTCCAAGGAATTAGTATTAGAATTAGTGTTAGAGTAAGAAGCTATTCCTTTATTGGTTTGCCAGGGCTGCTGATGATGTTGATTCTGAAAATGTTGATGGTCAGAATTAGTTTTTTATGGCCTGTAATTTGCGGCTTGATTGTTACTATTCCCTTGATTACTCCATGAAAAAATTGGGTGTTGTCTCCAACCAGGATTGTACGTGTTCAAATAGGGGTTATTATTGTTCCGATTGTAATTGCCCACAAAATTGGTTGACTCATGGTTTTCAGGACATTCACTCTCATGATGATAGCCGTGACAAAATAGGCATACATTATTGGTCACCTTGACTTCTCTTACCTCATTAGGACGTTGCAAATTTTTCAACATATTTGTTATGCCGAAAGTTGAGCTGCTACCGAATCCTTACCTTCAAATTCATATACTCCTGATGTTTTTATGCCAGTTCCCAATCTTACACTTGGAAATTGATAATCATTATTTGTTATTCCGTCGAGGATGTCAAAAGCTTCCTCGGGTAATTTGTCTAGTAAGGTGCCATTTGCTGAGGCATCTAGCATCATTCGAGTTGGTGCGTTGACTCCATTGTAAAACATCACCACTTGCGTCCAATCGTGAAATCCATGGTTAACAGATTTACAAAGTGGACTTTTGTACCTATCCCAATATTCGTACATTGATTCATCATCTCCTTAGCGGAAACTCACAATATTGTTCCGAAGCTGTGTATTCATATTGGGCGGATTATATCGGAGTAGGAAACTCTTGCATAAATCTGTCCATGACTCCATTGAGCCGGAAAGAACTCCGCTGAGCCAAGCTCTTACACTATCACGTAAGGAGTAAGGAAAAAGCTTCAGTTTGACCACTTCTTCATGTACTCTTTGTTGTCGAAATGAATCGCATACTTCAAGGAAAGC
Organism: Hibiscus syriacus; assembly: GCF_006381635.1. NCBI lineage: Eukaryota > Viridiplantae > Streptophyta > Magnoliopsida > Malvales > Malvaceae > Hibiscus > Hibiscus syriacus. The sequence goes on along the minus strand of NW_024062800.1, from coordinate 5,052,091 downwards.
ACGCACATACTGCCTAGCATCTTCATTGGGTGTACCACCAAATTGTCCAATAGAGTTTAGCATATTAAACATCAACCGGTTTAAGTTTGAAATGAGTGGTTTGTATCTCTGATGCCACTATGTCTGGATTGAGGTCATCAAGAATAGGGCTTAAATGATCTTGTATCACTCTTGGTCATGTAACTTGAAGATTAATTGTTGCATCTGGATCTCCTAGATCTCCCATGTTGTGTTGTATTTTGAGTTGATTTGATTGTTCTCTAGTTCTTTGGGTACGGAACCTTTGTCTGAGTGATTGCTCAATTTCAGGGTCAAATGGTTCCAAAGGCTTACCAGAAGATCTCAGGGTCATGCAATAATAAAAACCTACAAAAGAAAATAAAAACTATGTTAGACTAAGTAAATATAAAGTGACCAAAAAGAACTTGTTATGGCTAAAAATTTCGTCAGTTGCCAATCATATGATGATTGTAATAATACTTTTATTTAACGATTTTATTGAATAAAGGCATTGTCGCTATTATTTTCAGTTATATGTATGTGTTTAACATAAACTGGAAGATAATAAAGTCCATATAATGACATAATTGTTATTATTAAATGATCCATAGTCAAGTATTATTATGGGCATGGACAATAATAATACGCTTAAGACTAACATGTTATTTATTGATGACAACAAGTTGTCATTGGCATAGATATGTCAGAATTGATACATGATTATATTGTTACAGAACAATGTATTGGATTGACCCATCATGAGCATATGTCTTGGATTATTATTATATGACAGTCATAACATTGCTCATGGCGATGACTATATGTATGATCCTCAAACTTGAGATCAATACTATCCCAACATTTATTGTTGTATGTTTTGATGCAGCTAAACAAGCTCCGAAACTGGTTGCTGTATAAAGACTGTTTTATATCTCAATATATGTAGTGGGTGTGTATGAATAAGATAGGATTTGTCCTTCCTACATTATAGGAAATATATCACAGGCCACTTGATTGAGTAAGACTATAAACACATGGCCATGCTCGAATAAGTTAATATGAGATATCATAAAATATTCGTTAATTAAAGTCTACTCTAGATATCAAGAAACAATAGATGGGTTATATAAGTTTGACTATTTCAAGACTTGTGCCTATTCTAGATATAAAGAACATAAGGATGTAATACATAAAAGAGTTAATCACCAAGATGATATGTCAAATCATATTTTCTTGTAACATAGGTGACAATGATATATTGCTAGATGTCACTCATTGTATGTAATATTAGAATTGTTCTAATAGTTACTGCTAACGTTACAAGAACCTACAGGGTCACACCCTAGGATTGAAACGAGCAAAGATGTACAATTTGTTGTACGTTACTAAATTATATCTAGAGTTAATTAAGTGTATATTTTAATAATCTTGAATATTTAATTTCAATTAATTAAATATAGATTTAATTAATTTGAAATAATAAAATCTCTAATATGACTAGGGTAACTTGGATATAAAAGGATTATTAAATTCCAATTAATTAAATATGGGTTTAATTAATTTGAAATAATAAAAACCCTAATATGATTAGGGTAACTTGGCTATAAAAAGGGTGTGTTAGGTCTAGCAGCCGTTTTAGAGAACACACACAAAACCATCAATTATTTTGTCTTAAAATTATTTTGGGGGAAAATAAAATTGCTCTCAATCGGGTGAAATGAGTAGAGACCGAGACGTGATTTCGTGAAGGCTTACGATTCGAACCGATCTACATCGTCAGTATTCACTGTTATCCTTGTTGTTTTTCAAGGAACCCGCTGTAAGTATTAGCATCTCTTCCTCCCGATTTCAATTTTTCGTACTTGGATCACTGGTGAGACCGTCGAGTTTTATTTTCGCTGCACCATGGGGTATGCCGATGGTCCCAACAGTGCCATCAGATCCACTTGTACGATCTGAATTTGGGTTAAAATTTTGGTTGATGCGATATGTATAAGATGCATATTCTAGTTTTATCGATTTTGGAAAATATGTTGATATCATTGTTCGAATCGATAACCGCAATGATTAATATGTTAATTTGTTAATATGATTTTTCAATCGATTTATTGTTGGATGATCTGTGAGAGTGTGATAGCAGATCGCGTTTGGAAGTGGAACAGTGGTTGTTCCGATGCAGAAAACCTTCATGATTGAAAATCCCAAAAGCACGATTCTGTTGATAATTATTATCAAATCGTGAAGTTTTTCCATAGAAACAGAAGTACTATTTTCAAAAAAAAATCCCATCGCTAGGGGCTCTGCCCCTTGACCCTCATTAGCAGTACAAATTGAAGGCCCATATTAAAATTTTGTTTTTTTGAACAAAGGCGTAAGAACGTGTATATATATATATATATGATATGTTTGTTTTGCACGGTGTTTGACATGCATGGTTATATCCCTTGTTCACTTTATAATGGTTTAATTTGAAATATGGTCTGCGAGCCGTGCCTTTCTATATCTCTTTTATATTTCTCTTCTCATCTTACTCCCTCGTATGTAAAACGAATTTCTTTTAAAATTGTAAACCTATGAAGATTCACAAGGAGCAGAAGAATGGCGAGAAGATGCCTAGAGAGCAGTCTTAGGCTTTAGGGTTCTTGGTTCTCCCATTGGCTTGGGATAGGCCACCTTAGTCATTGTTTTAGGCTATAACCATTGCATCTTATTTATTGCTATATTTTTTATGCATGTAATGCATCAAATGATAAAATAAGAATAAAAAATTGATGAGATCAATAAGGGCCTAATATTAAAATAAAATCATGATGAGATAATTACGCAAATCCCTCTTTATAATCTAAGTTAACTTAACCATCCAATATTTACCCTCATTAAGGTTTTGATCGATATTGTGTGGGCTTTGCCAAAGATTGGCACATAAATCTATCTTGGTTAGACGTGGAGAATAAGCAAGTGATATTCACCGGTTGAAATATTGGTAATAACATAGCTAGGTTATTCTAATAGGATTAGAAACTTAGAGGTTAAATATTTGGATAAGTCATGAGATGACTTGAACAAAAGTTGTTCACCAAAATGAGGAGTTACATGAGATGTAACTAGTCAAGTGTTACTTACCTAAATAATCATTATCCTAAAAAAAAGCCAAAGTTGATTTAGGAAATTGGTGTATTATGGATCCTCACCCACTAGAAATATTTTCGTTGAATTTTTCCGAAATTAAAACAAAGAGGGTTTTACTTTTGAATAAAATAGTGGGAGTAATTTGTAAATAAAATCTTATTTATAAATTTTAATTCGGTAAATTTACTTACTTTAATATTTCCATTATTGTAGATTTAATGGCAAACAACACTTTATTACTGCGATCACTCCTTGAGAAGGATAAATATAATGGCATAAACTTCCTTGACTGGTTTCGTAATTTGAAAATTGTTCTCAAACAGGAAAGGAATGAATATGTCATTGAGGAACCTGTTCCTGATGAACCGGAAGCTAATGCTTCAAAAGATGACAAAGACAAATTCAAGAAACATATGGATGATATGTTAGATGTTGGATGTCTAATGCTTGCCACCATGACTCATGATCTTCAGAAGCAACATGAGGACATGGTTGCATATGAGATGATTCAAAATCTCAAAGAAATATATAAAGGGCAAGCACATCAAGAGAGATATGAGACCTCTAAAGCTCTATTTCAATGCAAAATGGCATAGAGAACTCCTGTAGGAGCTCATGTCATCAAGATGATGGGCTACATTCAAACGTTGGAAAAGATTAGATTTCCTCTCAAAGATGAACTAGCTACCGATGTTATCATACAATCGTTGTCAGATAGATTTAGCCAATTTGTCCTTAATTTCAACATGAATAAAATTAACAAGACTTTGCCACAGTTACTTGGCATGTTACGAACTGCTGAAAATATCATGAAAAAGTTTGGATCTAAGCCCATTCTGATGGTCCACAAGGACAAAGGAAAGTGAAAGAAAAAGGTAGTGGCAAAGTCTAAGGGCAATGGTAAGACCAAACCAAAAGGGAAAAATTCATTGAAACCCAAAGGGGGAGTTAGCAAAGAAGGAAAATGTTTCCATTGCGATAAGACCGAACACTAGAAGAGAAACTGTCCTGTTTACCTTGAAGAGGTCAATAAGGCAAAAGCAAACGGAATGTTTGTTTCAGGTATTTATGTTATTGATGTTAATTTGTCAACATCTACTTCTTGGGTATTAGATATCAGTTGTGGTTCTCATATTTGTACTTCTGTACAGGGACTACAAAAGAGAAGGAATCTGGCTAAAGGAGACGTGGACCTGCGAGTAGGAAATGGAGCAAGAGTTGATGCATTAGCTATAGGGACATATGTTTTATCTTTGCCTAGTGGACTTGATTTAAATTTAGAGGATTGTTATTATGTGCCTACTTTGACTAAGAACATTATTTCTATTTCTTGTTTGGACAAGATTGGTTTTGAGATTATTATTAAGACTAATTGTTGTTCTTTTTATCTTGATAGTGTTTTTTATGGTTTGGCACAATTGGTTAATGGTCTCTATATTTTGGATCAAGAAAACACCATTTATAACATAAATACTAAGAGATCAAAAACAAATGACTCGAATCAAACTTATCTTTGGCATTGTCATTTAGGCTATATAAGTGAGAAACACATATCAAAACTCCATAAAGATTGATTCTTAGATTCATTTGTTTTCGAACAATATGATGTATGCAAATCTTGCTTGTTGGGAAAAATGACTAAAGCTCCTTTTAATAGTAAGGTGAGCGAGCAAGTGATTTATTGGGGTTAATACATAGTGATGTATGTGGACCAATGAATACACAAACCATAGGTGGATTCTATTACTTCATTACTTTTACCGGTGACTTCAATCGGTATGGGAATTTTTATCTTATGTGCCATAAATCTGAAGTCCTTGAAAAGTTTAAGGAATTTATAAATGAAGTACAAAATCAACTAGGTAAGAGTATTAAGGTACTTCGATCAGATCGAGGTGGAGAATACTTAAGCATAGAGTTTGATGAACTCCTAAAAGAATGTGGGATTGTCTCACAGCTTACACCACCTAGTACACCATAGTGGAATGGAGTTTCTGAAAGAACTAATCGAACACTGTTAGACATGGTTCGATCGATGATGAGTCATAATGATCTTTCAACTTCTTTTTGGGGACATGCACTTGAAATAGCCACTTTCACACTAAATCGTGTTCCATCTAAATTGGTTCAAAAGACACCATACGAGATATGGACTGGGAAACGTCCCAGTATGTCTTTTATGAAGATTTGGGGTTGTGAAGCTTATATAAAACATCAGATGTCTACAAAGCTCGAACCTAAATCTCATAAGTATATATTTGTTGGATATCCTAAAGAAACTAAGGGATATTATTTCTTCAACCCTAATGAGAACAAAGTGTTTGTTGCTCGAACAGGAGTTTTCCTCGAAAGAAAATTTCTCTCAAAGAAAAGGAAGGGTAGAAATATTGAACTTGGAGAAGTTCAAGAGCAACAGATAAATGAACCTGAAGTTGAACATGTTTCACAAGTTGTTGAGGAGCATTCAACAGATTTACAAACACAATCACTGCGTAGATCCACAAGAGAACATCGTGCACCTGAGAGATTTGGATTTCTCGTTATGACACATGGAGATGTTCTTTTTATGGATCAAGATGAGCATAGTACTTATCAAGAGGAAGTGTCTAGCCCAGACTCTGAGAAATGGCTTGAAGCCATGATATCTAAGATGGATTCCATGTCAGTAAACCAAGTATGGATTCCATGTCAGTAAACCAAGTATGTCAGTAAATTTATATCTAGAAAATTCTAGGAGCTTTTAGGAAAAACGGAGGTCGGATTCGGCTTTAGGGTGTTTCGATCTACGATTTGAGGGTAATTTTATATTTTTCGGCTATCGTGAATAGTAGCCGACGGCCGAAATAGTGACATACGGTGGATGGAATAGTGACCGGCGGTGGTTGATCAGTGGCTAAGTTTAGAGAGAAGTGATAGCTTTTCTCTCTTTAGAGAGAGAATTGATAGCTTTTCTCTCTTTAGAGAGAGAAGCAAAATGAGGAATTTTGGGAATTTTAGGCTATTTAAGGTCTATTTATACCCTCCTCAAAACTACGTCGTTTTGGGGAGGGACTTCTGTGTAATTTCCATCTGGGAAGAATCACGCATATAGCTATCCTAGTTTTGTAACTTTCTATTTCAGTCACTAAACTCAACTTCTAATTATTTCAATTTGGCTTTATAGTTTTATTTAATTTATAATTTAGTCACTATTATTATACTTACATATTTATGGTAAATACTTTATTTAGTCCCTGTTAATTTTAATAAAAATTTATTTTAACACGGATAATTAATATTGAGGCTAAATTACACTGTTAGTACATATTTTTTTAAATAATTCAAATTAGGATCTTTAGGTTTTATATTTTATATATTTGTCAATGATTTTTTATAATTTTCATTTTGTCTATTAATTTATATATCTTATATTTTAATCCAATAATTTTAGTTTTCTTTATTTTGTCATTGTTTTATTTATTTATATGTTTAATTGTAATTTAATTTATATTATTATCATTTCAATTTCAATATGTTTAAATTATTACTTTAATCATTATTGTTATTATTATTATTTAGTCATATTCATTTATTTATTTTATTTGTTTTTTATTAAAATTCTACTTTTAAATTTAATTTTATAAATTACTTTTAAAAAATAATATTTTAATATATATTTATTTTTCAATATTAAGAAATGACAGTCTTAAAGCAACTGGATGTCCATTTTCTGATATTTTTAAATAAATAAATATTTTACTTTTATAAATTGGATATACATTAATCTATTTTTTATTTTTCAATAAATATTTTATTAATATTTATTTATTTTTTAATACTAAGGAAAGAGTTGTCTTAAAGCACCTAGAAGTCTTTTTCTGGTATTTCTAAATAAATATATTATTTATAAAAATAAAATTATTTTGAAATAACAGGATTATAAATTAAATACATCTTTGAATATTTAAATTTCTAATAATAGAGACAATTTATAATTAATAAGTATCAATTTTGGGCGTTGTGGGGGTGCTAATCCTTCCCCAAACGTAATCGACCACGAATCCCTTTTTATTATTAAAAAAATGAATTTTTGGTTAAAACGTAGACCAGTTTATTTTTTAACTGATGTTTTCTTAAAAACTCTTTTAAAAGATAATTTTTAGGTATTCGACCTACCTGATCCAAAAGGTCGATAGCGACTCCCAAAACATTTTTAAAAAACCATTTATTCACACCACTTTTCCCGCCAAGTAAAAAATTCGTGCCCGGGCGAAAACCGGTTACGATAGCTTGGCGACTCTGCTGGGGACCTGGTCAAACTTTAAAATCAATTATAAATTATCTCTATTAATTAGAAATTAAAAATTCATATATTTAATTTATAATTCTTTCTTTTCAAAATTTTTATATATACTTATTATTTTCATAATATTTATATGTATATTATCTTATTTTCAAGTATTAAATTTCATTATTTATTTGTTTGTCAGAGGTTTGAACATTTCTCATCACACACAATACGTGCATTGCATAACATAAGCTTTATAATCAAGCTTGTCCCTTTTAAGTGGGAGTGTAAGCGACGTCTTCGTGAAAATTTATTCTCCGTAGCAAGTAACTTTTGGGGTTCATATGCTCTATGTCTTCATGAGAATTTATTCTCCGTGTCAGGCATAGAGAAATGTGTCCCCTCAAATTAAACTCAATCCGCTTAAGTCTGTAATGGATTGGGATTGAGGGTTAGCAGCCCAAGAGGGCACTAACAAGGACAATTCGGGTACCTTTACTCTTAGAACTGAAACTCTGCATATAGTAAATCCTAGAAACTCTTCCAATCTGAAGCCATGCCGAAATTTTGTCCAAAATAGGTGTACACAAAGGAGAAATGAATTCTAACTTTTTCCTTTATCTATTTATTTCTCTGCTAAATAAATTACATGTGAATTTAAATTATTTAAAGTATGCTATGTAGAAAGCATGTTTAAATAAAACTATTTGCGTAGATATTATTAAATTAAATTGTTTCCTTCTTCATTATTTGAACTAATTCATTTCTTTTTATGTTTTCTTTTATTTTTTCTGTTTGCATAGCATCATACAAGATTAAAGGTATTGATCTTCGAGTTAATCGTCTTATTGGAAAACCTTCATCTATGGATAAAAAGTGTTCAAATCAAATAGTTCCAAACTTAGAAGTAAGACAGTGGGCTAAGGACTTACAGAGACAAGGGGGAGAGAGTTTACAAGATGATTATGTACCCGAGTTGGCAAGTTATGCTCGGTTTCGCTAAAAAGAAATGATATGCAAGATTTGCGAGGCATTTGGGAGAGTTGGGATTCAAATAGAAAGTTGTAGTTCTATCAGTCTTACGGGGACATCCTATATTTTCTCTATATCGAAGTTGATGATGACTTGCTTTGAGCCCTGATTCAATTTTGGAATCCCGGTTATAATTGCTTCACTTTCAATAAGGAGGATTTGGTTCCTACTATTGAAGAGTATACAACTTTGCTACATATAGAAGGGGCTTTAGAGAATCGAATTTATTCAAGGTTAGTTAAAACTCAACCTTTTTGAGTTAAATTAGCAAAGATTGCAGGAGTATGAGAGGAATGGGTAGTAGCCCGCACGAAATAAAAGGGCGAAGGTGAAGGCATTGCTTGGACCAACATCAAAGAAATTATTCAGAGTCATCCAAATGATAAAGTACAATTTGATCTTTTTGCTCTGAGTATATATGGGATGGTCATCTTCCCAAAAGTATTGGGATACATTGAGGTTGCAGTAGTAGATTTGTTCGAGCAGCTACCAAAAAGGGTCAATCCTGCTTCTGCAATTCTAGCAGATACTTTTCGATCGTTAAGTGCTTGCAGAAGACTATGAGGTGGACGCTTTTTGGGATGTGCACCCTTGTTATATGTATGGATCCGTAGCCATTTTTGGAGGACAGAAAATGTTTCATACCGTCGTTTTAGTACGGACTACTCACCGTTGAAAGAGTTTCTGGAGCAAGAATGGCCAAAAGAAGTCACGAAAGATATGTGGATCAATGCTCTTCGAAATGTACAAAGCGACGATATCGTTTGGCGTGCCCAATGGAAAATTCAAAGGGAATTCTTTTACAAATGTGGTGATTACAACTAGGTGATGTTGCTCGGTTTGTGGGGAGGAATTGGATATGCACCACTTCTGGTTATAAGGCAGTACGAGGGTCATCAATTTGTTTCTGTTACTACTGGATTGCATTCATATGAGTTTGCTTTTCATAGCAAAAATTACAAAAGAAACATCATGGATATCATTACAGCTTGGAAAACAACTTTTTGTATTCGAGCTAAAGCAGCGAAGGTAATGTTAACTCCTGATTATGAGGAATGGAGGTCTGTCATGAAAAATGAAAATATTCCTCTACCATATCAAAATGAGGATATCTCTATGGAAGATCGCATTCGGGTAGTTCCATCAGAGATCAAAATCCTAAAAGCTGAGTTTGAAGCAGAAAGAGAAGGTTGGTCGAAAGAGTTATAACAAATGAGACGAGATAAAGCTATGTTAGGCGTCGACGTTGACTTTCATGCTGAGGGAAAACAAAGAAAACGGTGATGATGAGTTCAGAACGTTAAAGAAGAATTACCATGAACTACACAAATCCCAGAGAGCATCAGGATCAATGACCAAAGAGTTGAACATCGAGAAAGGCCGAGTTGAAGATTTGAAAGGAAAAAATAGTCACTTGCTCAAAAGACTTGAGAAAGGAAAGTAGAAAATGAAAGATCTCGAGGTTAACAAAAGGGAGAGAATTATAAAGCACAAAGCTGAAAATCGCAAGATTATGAATGAAATGCAGAAAGAAAGAGATCGAGCTAAAGAAATAGAAGAGATGAAGACCGGTATGTTTGAGAGATTTGAGGATGAGAAAAACACCATGTTCAAGGGATTTGAATCTAAAATGAATAATTTGATTGTCGAACTTGAAGTCAGGGGCCAAAGGATTGAAGAGTTTGATGTTGAAAAGGAAAGATGGGAGTTGGAGAGGAAGAATTTCAACACAAGACTTGAAGTAGAGCAAGAAGTGGCCAACACTTGGATGCAACGATGTAGAAACAAGAATGTGCAAATCCAGAAAACCAGTCAAGGAACACAAGAAGCACGAACAAAACTTGAAGAGGATCTGGATCAATCTAGAAATAAAAACTCAGAGTTTAATGCTTATGTCTTACAAATTGAAGAATCATTATTCCAAGAGAAGGTTCGTCTAGGACCTAGTGATCTTAAAGAGAGTTATGAGGAGAACGCTTCACTACAAAGACAAATCCGAGATCTTGAAAAAACTCTGCACTGTTGTCAAGTCAGAATCACTGAATTAGAGCAGACTCTCAAAGGAACTAATGAACAATGGAAAAAATCTACTGATTTCTTTGAAGAAAGAAGTGAAGAAAGAGGCAGTATGGTATTCGAGGCCATGGTACAAATGAGCGAAGTTACCAGATATGTTGGGGAGTTAGCTGCTGAAGCAAAGATTATTGAGCATCACATCGATCCAGTTTCTAAGTACGAAAAGAAGATGACATGGCTGATGAAAGAAATCATAGAGCTTAATAGGAAAGCTATGTCGTATCTGTAGTTATGAACTATTATAAAGAAACTTTTGTATGCCAATGGAAGTTGTTCTATGACAGTTAACTTTTTTGGATCAATACCTTTTGCATACATGCATTTTGCATACATTCATTATTCATTACATTATTTTCTTTATGTATAATTTTTATTTTACATTAAGATAAACATTCATTAAATAAAATTTAAAAAATAATATGAAAAGGATTTTCAATCGCAATTACCCTGGCCAAACCAAAAATTCAACATCACTACGGTACTAGAAAAGCTACTAAGAAAATGGAGGATAAAATACAACGTCTCGAGAAACAACATAATAAAGAACAAGAAGAAATGAGAATGAAGTTAGAGAAAATTAAATCCAGCATCTAATTTACAAGAGAGTATGATGCAGAAAATAGAGGATATGCTGAGGAAGGAAGCTACCATTGGAAAAATTCATGAAAATCATGTACCTTTCGACCAGGAACCTATGTATCCTTTAGTTTTCATGTCGGAACCGGTTTATCATTCTGGCATCACACCTGTGCAAATCCATGCTCGCACATCGGCACTTCAAGAGACCAAACCAAATGGAAATCAACAAGTGGATATTGCGTCTTCAAGTAAAAATCTGCTTATATCAGATGTGAAGATAGGGGAATTCAATGCTGAGCATTTAATTTAAGATTTGAATTAGTTGAATGAGAAAGAAAAAGCCAATGAAGAATTGACCAGACAGATCAAGAGCTTAGAAGAAATAATAAAATCTGTAGAAGTAATTGAATCATTCTATGGGTTTGACGCCAACGAATTGAGTTTGGTCCTGGACCTAATCCTCCCCATCAAGTTCAAAGTTCCTGAATTTCAAAGATATGACGGTACTACATGCCCTTCATCCCATATAACCATGTTTTGTCGCAGGATGGCAGGTCATGTGAAAGACGAGAAATTGTTAATTCATTGCTTTCAAGATAGTTTGGCAGGACCAGCTTTAAAGTGGTATACTCAACTGACCAAAGCCAACATTAGATCATGGAAGGATCTGGCAAAAGCATTCTTATAGCAGTACTGCCACGTTACAAATATGGTCCCTGATAGATGGACTCTCCAAAATTTGGAGAAAAAGAACAGTGAAACATTCAGACAGTACGCTCAGAGATGGCATGACACAGTAGCCTAAGTGTAGCCACCACTATCAGAAAAAGAAGCCACAGTGATGTTCGTCCACACTTTAAAGGCTCTATATTTAAGCCATTTAATGGGGAATGCAACCAGAAATTTTACAGATCTGATCATTTCTGGAGAACTCATTGAGAATGTCATGAAAAGTGGCAAAATTGAGTCAAGTGAGGGGTCTAGTTCCAAAAGACCCATGTACCGGAAAAAGGAGAATGAAGTTAACAATGCCAACGCTTACAGAAAGAATACCTCGAAAAGTGTTACAATAACCCAACCACGGTTTAAGAAGGAGGAAACAAACACTAATCTAACGGAATCTAGAGGATCTCGTAGGGAAAATGAAAGGCTTTCCTTCACACCATTACCAGTACCATATGTTGAGATTTATGATTCGCTGTTAAAGGCAGATGTCATACGGCCTTATCCTTTGATTCCCATACAACCACCATTCCCTCCATGGTATGATGTAAAAGCATGTTGTGTTTATCATAAAGGAATTACGGGTCACTCTATTGAAAATTGTTTGGTATTCAAAAAGGTGGTCCAAAATTTGATTAATACTGGAAAATTGGAATTTAATTCACCAGTTACATCAAATCATCTGCTGCCAAATCATGGAGATAAAAATGTGAACGCAATTCAGGAAGAGAATAGAAAGAAAGTAAAAATTGATGTCTCTGAAATTAAATCTCCCTTTGGTTGGTTATTTCAACAACTCTCCCTATCTAGTATGATTCAGCTACAATTCAAGCCAAAACATAATGAAGGTGAAAATTATTGTGAATATCATCAAGAAAAGGGACATGGAATTCAATTATTCCCTGAATTTAGGGATTTGGTGCAAAAACTGATGAATGATAAAGAGATAGAGTTCTTTGAAGAAGAGCCAGGAAAAAGAGAAGATAACGTTTGCGCATCAGAATATTCTAAACCTAAGCAGAGAACAAGTGATCCCGTGATTATCACTGTGAAATCATCTACAGTGAATCCTGCACCAACAAAGCTGAAAGTGGTTATCACAACTCCTTTACCATTTCTATATAAGGATACCCGCAGGGTACCTTGGAATTATACTACTAATGTTTCAATGGTAGGAGGATCTGTTTCTCTGGAAAAAGCAGAAAAGAAAAATACAGAGTGTGAATTCGACATCTAAGTCAGTAAGTGAAGTCGGATTCTTTACAAGAAGTGGGAGATGTTACTCTCCTAAAACATCGAATGCATCAGAACAGGAAAAAGTAAAGGGAAAAGCTACAGTGATACCCCAAAAGGTATTTGATGATGAATCCCCGCCAACAGTCAATGAGCCCGTAACAGAAAAACAAGCACAAGAATTCTTGAAATTTCTGAAACATAGCGAATATAGTGTGGTTGAACAGCTACATAAACAACAAGCGCGAATTTCAATTCTTAATTTGTTGATGAATTCAGAAGTACACAAAAATGCCTTGATGAAAATACTCAATCAGACATTTATCCCAAAAGATATATCTCTCAACAAGCTTGACATGATTGTAGGGCACATAGCCGCTGATAATTATATAACATTCACTGATGATGAAATACCTGAAGGTGGAATGGGATCAGTGAAAGCTTTGAATATTACCACACATTGTCATGGCCATGTTTTGCCAGGAGTATTAATTGACAATGGATCTGCTCTTAACTTTATGCCTTTGGTCAACTTCAAATGATGACGGTGGATAAATCGCACATGAAGAGTTATCAGAATATAGTGCGAGCTTTTGATGGCACTCAAAAGGAGGTTCTAGGAAAAATGCAAATACCATTATTGATCGGACCAGTAGTATACAATATTGACTTTGTGGTAATGGATATCCGCCTTGCATATAATTGTTTGTTGGGGAGGCCGTGGATTCATTCTGTAAGAGTTATTCTTTCTTTGTTGCATCAGAAACTGAAGTTCATTGTTGATGGTCAACTGATATGTGTAGGAGCTGAAGAAGAAATCGTTGATTCTATAACAAGTGATGCTCCGTATATTGAGACCAATGATGATGCTCTCAAGTGCTCTTTCCGAGCTTTGGAATTTGTCAATGCAACCTTTATTGCTGAGGGAAGCAAAATTTCACGTCCCAGATTGTCTGATTGCACTAAAATGACTGTACTACAGACCTTAGGCATCGGAGCTAAAATCGGGAAAGGTTTGGGAAAGAATCTTCAGGGAAGTTCAGTTCCTGTGAATATGAAGATAAAGAAAGATCGTTTTGGGCTTCGATTTAAGCCTAATTTTCAGCTAAGGAACAAAGAAATGAAAAGAAGATGTGAAGACAAAAGGGAAAGATTGAAGGGAGAAGAAATTCCTTGGGAACACATGTATTTCCCTCATTTGAAGTCCACATTCAAATCTGGAGGAATGGTTAATGTAGAACAATAGCTTGTTGATGCTCTTAAAGAAGAAAAGTTGACAAAATATCAAAACATGGTTGAGGAAGCTGTGGGAGGATTATTTATCAACTTGATCACAAATGACCACAAGACTGGCAAATACTTGGCGGGGATTCGCCTTTGTCTTCTTGGAGAAACACTCAATAATTGGACTGCTGAAGATCTCCCTATAGATTTTAGTATTAACTCAGAGTAATACTCAGAACCAACCTTTATGCTTTAGCCCAAGAATAAAAAAGTTTTTGTTATCTTGTAAGGGAAATTATGTTAAGTTCACTTAATATCAAATACAAGAAGTTTTCTTAAAATTCTCAAATGGCAATCATTCTTTATACCTTACAATTTTTACATTTTTACATTCATTATTTCTCATTCTTTATATTTATTTCATAAATTTACTATATCCTTTCGGAAATATGTCTGATTTAAATTTGCAGGTGTTAATAGCATGTTTATTCCTAAATTTAATCATGAGATAAATTTAGAGTGGCTCATATGTTTGGAAGAAATCAATGAGTGTGAGGATAAACTAAAATGTGATATTCCTACCGAATTATTAAGACTGGTAGAAAAATAAGATAAACAAATTTTACCTCACAAAAAAGAGATTGAGACTGTAAATTTGGGAACCGATGAAGAAATGAAAGAAGTGAAAATTGGTATTACTTTGCCAACCCAGATAAAACAAGAATTGATAAATCTCCTTCAAGAGTTCAAAGATATCTTCACCTTTTCTTATCAAGATATGCCTGGTTTGAGTACAGATAAAGTGGTGCACAAACTTCCAATCAATCCAGAATATAAACCTGTTCAACAAAAGCTCAGACGAATGAGGCCAGAAATATTGTTGCAGATTAAAGAGGAAGTGATGAAGCAGATTAATACAGGATTCCTACAGGCAGCAAAATACCCAGAATTGGTAGCCAACATTGTTCCAGTACCAAAGAAGAATGGGAAAGTTCGAATGTGTGTGGATTACACAGATCTCAATAAAGCTAGTCCAAAAGATAGCTTTCCATTACCTCATATAGACATATTGGTGGATAATACTGCAGGACATGCATGGTTTTCTTTCATGGATTGCTTTTCAGGATATAATCAGATAAAGATGAACACTGAGGACATGGAAAAAACAACATTTGTAACCATGTGGGGCACATTCTGTTACAAAGTAATGTCATTTGGATTGAAAAATGCAGGGGCAACGTATCAAAGAGCAATGGTAACTCTGTTTCATGACATGATGCACAAAGAGATTGAAGTATATGTGGATGACATGATTGCCAAGTCCTGAACCGAAGAAGATCATATTCAAAATTTGAGAAAGTTTTTCCAGAGATTGAGAATGTATCAATTAAAGCTCAACCCTGCTAAATGCAGTTTTGGGGTAACATCAGGGAAGTTTTTGGGATTTGTAGTCAGTCAAAAAGGAATCGAGATTGATCCAGATAAAGTAAAAGCAATTCAAGATCTTCCACCACCCAATACAAAAAAAGAAGTTCGAGGATTTTTGGGAAGATTAAATTATATATCTCGATTCATTTCTCAATTAACTGAGAAATGTGATCCAGTGTTCAAGTTACTTCGAAAGAACAATCCTAAAGTCTGGAATGATGAATGTCAAGAAACTTTGGATATTATTAAGAAATATTTATCCAATGCCCCCATTCTAGTATCACCAGTTCTTGATAGACCGTTAATTCTCTACTTGACAATCTTTGAAAATTCGATGGGATGTGTACTGGACAACATGATGAGTCTGGAAGAAAAGAAAAATCCATTTATTATATGAGTAAGAAATTTACTGATTGTGAAATTCGATACCCACCAATACAAAAATTATGTTATGCCTTGGTGTGGATTACTCGAAGACTCAGACAATACATGTTATATCATACCACTTGGTTGATATCTAAACTTGATCCTTTAAAGTTTTTAATGGAATCACCAGCTTTGACAGGCAAAATGGCTAGATGGCAGATGTTATTATCCAAGTTTGATATCGTATATGTCAATAAAAAAGCAATAAAAAGAAGTGTCATAGCTGATTTTTTGGCCTATCGTGTATCAAATGATTATCAGTCTCTGAGTTTTAATTTTCTAGAAAAAGATTTGTTGTGCATATCCATGAATGAAGAAGTCATAACAAATGATGAATCTTGGAAGCTTTATTTTGATGGAGCATCCAACGCCTTGGGACGAGGAATTGGGGCAGTGTTAATTTCTCCAGAAAATATCTATTATCCTTTTACAAGCAGATTGGAGTTCTTTTGCACCAATAATATGGCAGAATATGAAGCTTGTGTCATGGGATTCAAGGCAACCATAGAAAGGAAAATTAAATTTCTCAAGATATACGAAGATTCATCATTAGTGGTGTATCAACTACGAGGAGAATGGGAAACAAAAGATCCCAAATTACTGGAATACCGAAATTTTACCCTCGAATTAGTGAAAGAATTTGAAAGCATCACATTCAATTATCTCCCTCGAGAGGAAAATCAAATGGCAGATGCTTTGACTACATTAGCTGCTATGTTTCAAGCAAATAAGAAAGTTGATATGATGCCAATCAAAATGCAAGTATATGACATTCCTGCACATTGCTACAGTGTGGAAGAAGAGGTAGATGGCAAGCCATGGTATTATGATATCTTGCAATATATCAAGTATCAAAGCTATCCACAAAATGCATCTGATATTGATAAAAGAACATTGAGAAGAATTGTTGCTGGATACTTTCTTAATGGTGAAACATTGTATAGAAGAAGCAATGATCAAATGCTATTGAGATGTGTAAATGCTAGCGAAGCCAGAAGTATCATTGAGGAAGTACACAGTGGGATATCTGGAACAAATGCAAATGGTCTTTCCATGGCTAGAAAAATAATGAGATATGGGTATTACTAGGCTACCATGCATACATACTGCATTGATTATGCAAGGAGATGTCATAAATGTCAGGTATATGCATATAATTCATGCACCTCCATCGACCTTACATGTAATGACTGCACCTTGGCCATTTTCTATGTGGAGAATAGACGTCATTGGGGCAATCACACCAAAATCATCAAATGGACATTGTTTCATCCTAGTGGCAGTTGACTATTTTACCAAGTGGGTTGAAGCTGCTTCGTATGCCAATATTAAGAGGTCTACAATTTGTAAATTTATAAAGAAAGAAATAATCTGTCGGTATGGGCTACCAGAGAGAATCATTATAGATAATGCTCTAAACTTGAACAACAAAATTATGATTGAACTTTGTGCACAGTTTAAGATCAAGCATGCAAACTCAGTGGCATATCGCCCAAAGATGAATGGGGCAGTTGAAGCAGCAAATAAGAACATCAAAAGAATCATTACAAAAACTACTGAAACTTACAAAGATTGGCACGAGAAGTTACCTTTTGCTTTATATGCATACCGAACTACTGTGCGAACATCTACTGGGGCAACGCCTTTTTTTTAGTCTATGGGTGGAAGCAGTCTTACAAATTGAAGTTGAGATCCCATCACTTTGAATTTTGAGAGAGGTAAAATTGGATGAGTCTGAATGGATCCAAGCTCGATTTGATCAATTGAACATTATTGATGAGAGGAGATTGAAAGCTATTTGCCATGGACAGATGTATCAGAAACGGATGATGAAGTCCCATGACAAGAGAGTGCATCCAAGAGAATTTCAAGAGGGTGATCTAGTGCTGAAAAAGATCTTTCCTATACATAAAGATTTCCGTGGGAAATGGATGCCTAATTGGGAAATGTCATATGTTGTAAAAAAGGCCTTTTTCGGAGGAGCATTGATCTTGGAAGAAATGGATGGAAAAGTTCTGAGAAACCCAATAAACTCAAATTCTGTCAAGAAATGTTATGCTTGAAGAAAAAAATGAAAATGAAAAAAATAATAATAGAAAAAGAGGGTCAAGATGAAAACTCGCAAAGGGCGTTTTGCAACCAAAGAAAGGATTTGAGTTGAAAACCTAAAAGGGCGGCTTAAATGCATATTGATATTAGGCATATGGCAATTAAACCCTCTTCAGAGCTTGATATTTTGGGAGGAACTTTACATCTACAAGCATTCTGGCAACGTTTGAGATCTTCCAAACATAAGCTGACCTCAATGCTCTAAATTATATCAAATTGATTAGTTTAGAAATACTTATGCTAATAATTTGTTGAGTCATTTGAATTTTATTATTCCTATGTTTTCCATGACTTTGAATACATTTTTATATATTTATTATTTATTCCAAGATTATCTTATTGAAATTCAATTTATTTTCGAAATTTAATTTATTCTTTCACATAAACATCTTGTAAATGGATTAACATAATCTTGAAACAAACAAAATATTTTTTGTTATCACTTTATGCTAATACTTTTAAGTACATGGAATCCAAAGTAAGTCTTATCGACATTTGCAATCACTGTTGAAAAGCAAACAAGTTATTGCCATCATAGAGTCATTTGGAAGCGGAATAAGATGGAATATATTCTCAATTGGCAGATTATGAATATAGCCCCTTTTCCGTGCAGCAGCACAAAAATACTTCAAATTTACAAATTTTGGTTCTACATCATATAAGTACTGTGACATTTCAGTCCAAACACCAACTGGAGAAAGTGCCACGTTCTCGTAGTAGAAATAAGAAGGCCCTAATAGCATCTTCTGGAAGTGTTCTTTGAGTTATCTGATCTGGTTTGATATGAACCCCAAAACCAATCATTAGATTTAGAAGATGAATTGCATGATCGTCTTCATTAAGAAGCTTATTTTCAAGATTCTTATGCTTCTTCCTTTTCCAAAAATTATAGCCCAAGTTTTGCCTTTTCTTGTAATTGGGGTCATTGCATAATGGTTTCTTATCTTCTACCGGAAGAAGTGTGTCATCAGCCTTAGCTATTTGAGTAGCACATATAAAATTTTTCAACTCTGAAATTGAAGAATCTAGACCACATCTTTCCATGGCTATTGAAGCCTCATCCTCTGAGTACGCAATTTTCGTCAAGTATAACAGTTTATTCTCCTCATCAGAATCAGAATTCAGGATTTCCTCGGTATCAGAAGAACTATCAATATCTGTGAAATCATCCTGAAAGATAATTTCATAATCAGATAAGTAGTTATCAGAATCGACATGTTGCATGAGTGTGGACTTTTCAAGAGCCTACACCACTGAGTTTTGTTGTCAAGTGGTTTTGTGACTTCATACAAAAATTCAGGCATATCTACATCTACATTCTCCAAAGATGATAGATTCTCTTTTTAAAGAAGAAAGATTTGCTGGATTTCTACACAACTGAAGGAAGACCGAGTTCACCACTTTGAAATCAAATAAAGATGAACTTAACATTCATGCATCATATTTAGACATTTTCAAGATAGGGGCATTTTCATTCATTTTATCCATATTAAATATTTGACAGGAATTTCAAAGATTTTAGCAAATATTTGAATTCATCACTCTATGGATCAACATTTCCGGAAGAGTTCATAATGAGAAGAACTCATCTGAAAAAGGAAGAAGAAGTTCATAATGAGAAGAACTTGTTCAACCTTTTGCTTGAATTCATCACTCGATGGATCAACATTTCTGGAAGAGTTCATAATGAGAAGAACTCATCTGAAGAAGAAAGAAGAAGTTCATAATGAGAAGAATTTGTTCAACCTTTTGCTCGATTCTATCAAAGAAAGAGATAGATCAGCATCAAAATTTCCAGAAGTGTTCATAATAAGAAGAACTCATCTGAAGAGGAAGAAGAAGTTCATACTGAGAATAATTTGTTCAACCTTTTGCTTGATTCTATCAAAGAAAGAGATAGATCAACATCAAAATTTCCAAAAGTGTTCATAATGAGAAGAACTCATCTGAAGAGGAGGAAGAAGTTCATAATGAGAAGAACTTGTTCAACCTTTTGCATGACTCTATCACAGAAGGAGATAGATCAGCATCAACTTTTCCAGAGAAAGTTCATAATGAGAAGAACTTATCTGAAGAGGAAGAAGAAGTTCATAATGAGAAGAGCTTGTTCAACCTTTGTATGACTCTATCACAGAAGGAGATATATCAGCATCAACATTTCCAGAAGTGTTCATAATGAGAAGAACTCATCTGAAGAAGGAGAAGAAGTTCATAATGAGAAGAACTTGTTCAACCTTGCCTTAATTCGTTACATATGAAGCCAAATTAACAACCCTTATTTTGAGGGTCAATATTTCCAGAAGGAGTTCATAATGAGAAGAACTCATCTGAAGAGGAAGAAGAAATTCATAATGAGAAGAACTTGTTCAACCTTGCTTTAATTCATCATATATGAAGTTGAATCAATGACACCTCTTTTGAGGGTCAGCATTTCCAGAAGGAGTTCATAATGAGAAGAAATCATCTGAAGAGGAAGAAGAAATTCATAATGAGAAGAACTTGTTCAACCTTTTGCTAGATTTCATCACAGAACAAAATAGATTATCATTCCCAGTGGAAGAGTTCATAATGAAAAGAACTAGTCCTAAAGAAGAAGAAGTTCATAATAAGAAGAATTTGTTCAGCATTTCCGTCTTAATTAAGAAAAGTCAATTGGACAAAAACTTATTGTTTTTTTTCGTCTTTGCTTTATTCTTATTAACAAAAGAATGAGCAAAGAGGGGCAGCTGTAAACACTAAGTTTTTGTCCCATTTATTATTATTATTATTATTATTATTATTATATTATTATTATTATTATTATTATTATTATAAAAAATAATAAAAATTATAA
This sequence comes from Hibiscus syriacus, assembly GCF_006381635.1. Lineage (NCBI taxonomy): Eukaryota > Viridiplantae > Streptophyta > Magnoliopsida > Malvales > Malvaceae > Hibiscus > Hibiscus syriacus. The sequence goes on along the minus strand of NW_024062800.1, from coordinate 5,031,032 downwards.
TTAATTTTATAGGCCCAGATCTAGAACCCGGAGGCCCAGATCTAAAACCTAGAGGCCCAGATCCAAAACCCGGAAGCCCAGATCTAGACCCGACCCAACATCCATCTAGGATTTTTATCATCTTCTCCGCCGCCTCTACTCCAACTGCTCCGCCGCCTCTACTCCAACTACTCCGCCGTCATGTTCCTCAATCAGTTGCTGCCACATCACCACAGCTGCAATGAAGATTCCAGAAGAGATGAAGATGGCCGCACACATATTGAAGCTAAGGTGAGTCACCATCGTAAACCCGGTGACTCATCGAACAAACAGTGTTTTGAAGGCCTATAAAAGGTCATTTAACATGTAAATAAAAAGAAAAAAATAAGAAGCAAGAGAACCAATCTACCACCAGCAGTAAAAAACTGAAAGGAAAAAGAAGGAGAGAGCTTACCACGGTCATCAGAAAACCAAAATATCGAAGGTATAAATTTAGATCTAGAAAATTCTAGGAGTTTTTAGGGAAAACGAAGGTCGGATTCGGCTTTAGGGTGTTCTGATCTACGATTTGGGGGTATTTTTATATTTTTCGACCACCGTGAATAGTGGTCGACAACCGAAATAGTGATCGGCGGTGGTCGGAATAGTGACCGACTGGTGGCTAAGTTTAGAGAGAAGTGAGAGCTTCTCTCTCTGCAAAATGAAGAAATGAGGAATTTTGGGAATTTAAGGTCTATTTATACCCTCCTCAAAACTACGTCGTTTTGGGGAGGGACTTCTGTGTAATTTCCATCTGGGAAGAATCACGCATGTAGCCATCCTAGTTTTGTAACTTTCTATTTCAGTCACTAAAATCAACTTCTAATTATTTCAATTCGGCTTTATAGTTTTATTTAATTTATAATTTAGTCATTATTATTATACTTACATATTTATGGTAAATACTTTATTTAGTCCCTAGTAATTTTAATAAAATTTATTTTAACCCGGATAATTAATATTGAGGCTAAATTACACTGTTAGTACATATCTCTTTTAATAATTCAAATTAGGATCTTTAGGTTTTATATTTTATATATTTTTCACTGTTTTTTTTATAATTTTCATTTTGTCTATTAATTTATATATCTTATATTTTAATCCTATAATTTTAGTTTTCTTTATTTTGTCATTGTTTTATTTATTTATATGTTTAATAGCAATTTAATTTATATTATTATCATTTCAATTTCAATATGTTTAAATTATTACTTTAATCATTATTGTTATTATTATTATTTAGTCATATTCATTTATTTATTTAATTTTTTTTATTAAAATTCTACTTATAAATTTAATTTTATAAATTACTTTTAAAAAATAATATTTTAATATATATTTATTTTTCAATATTAAGAAATGACAGTCTTAAAGCAACTGAATGTCCATTTTCTGATATTTTTAAATATATAAATATTTTACTTTTATAAATTATATATATTAATCTATTTTTTATTTTTAGATAAATGTTTTATTAATATTTTTTTATTTATTAATACTAAGAAAAGATATGTCTTAAAACACCTAGAAGTCTTTTTCTGGTATTTCTAAATAAATATCTTATTTATAAAAATAAAATTATTTTGAAATAACAGGATTATAAATTAAATACATCTTTGAATATTTAAATTTTTAATAATAGAGACAATTTATAATTAATAAGTACCAATTTTGGGCGTTGTGGGGGTACTAATCATTCCCCAAACGTAATCGACCACGAATCCCTTTTTATTATTAAAAAGAATGGATTTTTGGTTAAAATGCATACCAGTTTATTTTTTAACTGATGTTTTCTTAAAAACTCTTTTAAAAGATAATTTTTAGGTATTCGACCTACCTGATCCAAAAGGCCGATGGCGACGCCCAAAACATTTTAAAAAAACAATTTATTCACACATCACTTTTCCCGCCAAGTAAAAATTTCGTGCTTGGGCGAAAACCGGTTACGACAGGAAGGTTGACACTACATTGTTTATAAAACAAAAAGGTAAAGATTTATTAGTAGTTAAAATTTATGTTGATGATATAATTTTTGGTTCTACTAATGATGTTTTTTGCCAAGAATTTGCTAAGTTAATGCAAGGTGAATTTGAGATGAGCTTGATGGGGGAGCTTTCATTTTTCTTGGGGCTCCAAATCAAGCAAAGAAAAGATGGCATCTTCATCAATCAAGCAAAGTACGTCAAAGATATGCTCAAGAAGTTTGGATTGGAAAATGTGAAACCCCAAGCCACTCCTATGAGCCCATCTACAAAGCTTGACAAAGATGAAGAAGGTAAATGTGTAGATGTTAAACTTTATAGGTTTATGATTGGCTCTTTTCTTTATCTAACCGCAAGTAGACCAGACATTATATTTAGTGTTTGCTTATGTGCTAGATTTCAATCATGTCCTAAGGAATCTCATTTACAAGTCGTTAAAAGAATCTTTAGATACCTTAAAAACACTCCTAGTATAGGACTTTGGTACTCTAGTGACTCTAGCTTTAGCTTGCATGCCTTCTCGAATGCATATTATGGAGGATGAAAATTAGATAGGAAAAGCACCTCCGGTACTTGTCAATTCCTAGGAAACATGTTAATTTCTTGGTTTTCAAAGAAACAAAATAGTTTTGCATTATCTACCACTGAAGTTATATACATTTCAGCTGGTAGTTGTTGTGCATAAGTTTTATGGATGAAACAACAACTTTTGGACTATGGAATTGAAGTAGGTAACATTCCTATCAAGTGTGACAATACTAGTGCTATTTGTCTCACTAAAAATCCCATCCAACACTCTAGAACTAATTACATTGAAATTAGACATCATTTCATTAGAGATCGTGTCTTAAAAGAAGATATATTTCTAGACTATGTAGATACTTTGCACCAATTAGCGGATAGTTTTACAAAACCTTTAGATAAAGAAAGATTGTGGACACTTAGGAGAGAATTAGGTCTAACCAACCTACCTTGATTTTGTGTTTAAATAATTTTAGCACCTTTGCGAACAAAGGAAAATGCATGCAAAAATGACATATTTAATGTCTTCTATGCTATTAGTTAGGGAGAGTTTATGATTTTTTATGAAAATTAATAATATGTTCAAATTATGCTTAAGTATAGATTTGTTTGATTTAACATAATTAATTTTCTCAATTAGAATTGCCTATACCACTAGACTTGTTAAATGTTGCATGCTATGTGTTTAATTGCAAATTTTTGACCATTTTGTGCACTTGGTATCAAGACTACTCACATAGTATCGATACTACTTTTGTTTGGTATCGATACTACTAGCCTTGTATCGATATTACTAGCATAGTATCGATACTGATCATACAGTACCGATACTACTTGAATAGGTATCGATACCATGATATCGATACTACTAAAAAATGCCTTTAAGTATCGATACTCCTCGAGGAGTACTGATACTACTCATCGGGTTTAGGCTATTTAACCCTAAAACATCACATTTTGCCCAAAACCCCAAAATCAACACTCTAGCCATTATCTCGTTCTCTTAAACCCTAAAATTCCTCTTTATTTCAATCCAACGATTTCAAGTCAGAATTTCTTCGTTCTTCAACTCCTACACCTGCTAAAATCATTAAAATTGTGCAATGAACATCAAATTCCTTCTCAATCCTAAGTTTCAAGGTAAATAATTTAACACTATTTTATTGATATTTGAATCTAGAACTAGTTTTAGATCAAATTAGTGAATGGGCATTTCGTAGTTTATACTTTTACACTAGATTCTACAATTTTTCTTACAAAATCATCAATTTTTTAAAATTTCGAAAATTAAAAAAAATCTTTTTGTTTTGATTATATATATATATATATATATATATATATATATATATATTGTTTTTCACAAAATCTATACATACTATAGTTTTTCAAAATTTTCCCATTATAATTTAGTTTTAGGATACCTTGAATTGAGGACTCATATTGAGTTTTGGGATTAATTGTTTGCATACATATGTTGCTTATTTGCATGTATACTATTCTGATTTTTCTAAACAGTCTAAACGAGCTAGGTCATCTTCTAGTCATTCCAATCAACCACCAAACCCACCTCCAAATCCTCTTCCAAATCTTCTTCCTTATCCTCCCGAAATGACCATTCTAAACTCGTGTTTTAACGAACCTAATCGTAGAAACCTCTACTCTAGGTACGTTAATCATTTCGAGTCTTATAATATTATGGATGAGCATCTCCTTTCGCTTCAAGCTATGCAGAAAATGAACTTTAAATATCTCCCGACTCTCCAAGCTTGGAAATTCGACAACACCTTTAAAGTCAAACCCGTTGTCTATAACCAGCTTGTTCGTATTTTCTACTCCAATGTTGGTTGTGTCCAAAACGAATCTCGTACTGCAACTGAAAGTGTTCATTCCTATCTTTTGGGAAGTTACATCACCATTGATTCGGATTCCATAGCCCATGCCTTTGGATTAGAAAATACAGGGATAGATAATGAGAGAGATTTTGTACCATCACCATATGAAGTAAATAAAAGTGATAGTGTACTAGATTACCAAGAACGTTTTCTGCACTTAATGATTTCTTGGTGGTTTAGACCATCTGGAAGTAAATACTCCTCCTTCCGTAGCATATACATATGGTGGATACACTGTATACAAAACAATAAAAGAATAAATCTCCCTCAAATTATCTTTGGAGAGTTAGTAGAAACCGTTAACAATGTACCCTCTAAATGAGTTGAATCCTTAGTCTACGGTTGTCTACTAAGTAGCATGTTCATTAAGGTCGGTCTTAGGGTTGACCTCAATGTAGTCATCCCTCTTAGTACTCAAATAGACTTTACCTCAGTACAAAAATCGGGATAGAAATGAGACAATGAAAACTGGGTTCGTTCAACCAAGAAGACTCCCGGTGCAAGTTCTTTACGAGCAGCTCCGGCTCCGGCTCTGGTTCATGAACTCGACGACGTTTTACAGGATGTCGATGATCCTGTAAACCAAGTACCCGACGATGAGCCTCCTAGTCAAGGTAGTGCAATGCCTCCATATTTTCAAACGCTAATGGAGACATTGGATTTACGGTTTGCATCCATGGAGTCCTATCTTACCGTTATATTGTTAGAAAATTAACGGGAAACTTGAGCTAAATACAAAGCAATGAATGATAGGCTCGATGCACTCACTCGAGATGTTGCTTCCTTTATAGCACATCAATCCAATCCCGACCCTCCTACGGATGAATGAACTCCCTACTTTGCTAGTGATTCTTAGGTTGATTTCTGTTTTTGAACCTTGAACATTGTTTAAACATTTTGATATATTATGAATTTGGTTATTTATTTTTTGAATTTGATTGAATGTTGATTTGATTTTGCATTTCTTTTTCATCATTTTGCATCATAATACAATTATGACCATACCCAAATACATATTAAATATTGATAATGTTGGCTAACCTCTCTTGAATTTCTTGATCTTCACAGCTATATATATATATATTTATTGACTATCTTGTTTATAAGAGTCTTTTTAATTTAACAAAAAAGGAAAAAATATTAAAGTAAGGGGAGTAATTTTAAAAGAGAATTTTTTTAAAGGAAACAAAATAAAATCTTAAAATTTTTAAAATATTTTGTTATATAAAAAAAAAAGGAATTTTCTCATTACACAAACCCTAAAACCTAGCATCTCTGGGAACGGAATGCAACAGTCCACAGGTATCTCAGATACGTCAGAAATGGTGAGTCCCTTAAATTGATTCAATTTCTTTCCAATCGTGTTCATCTATATCGAAAATTATAGGGATTTAATAGTTAAATTTACTTCAAAGAATTTGGGGTATTTTTATGTTAGGTTGCTCCTTTGATAGCAGGAATCGCGGTGGCAGCTGCTGCTTATGCGGGGAGATATAGCATTCGGGCATGGCAGGCGTTTAAGGGAAGGCCGCCGACGGCTAGGGTTCGAAGATTTTATGAAGGTGGCTTTCAGCCTAGTATGACGAGGAGAGAAGCCGCTTTGATTCTGGGCGTTAGGTAACATCAATATCTTTCTCTTCTTTTCTCTTTCAGATAACGAGATAACTCCTTTTCTGTGTCAAAATTTCTGCTTTATGTTATGAAATTGTTGATGTTGAAAGTTGATTTTAATAAGATATTGTGGTTATCCGGCAAATTAAGGAATTTATTTGTCTGATTAATGTTAGTTCCAAGAGATGGTTGTTAATCAAGTTGCGGTTAATTGATCCAATATTTGGGTTCAAGTTTGTTATTTCTATATTTTCAATCATCCGATAATGATTGTTAATCATTGACGAGATAGCCCCTTTTTTGCATAATCAAATCTTCTTCGTTTCGTCATCAAATTTTCAATCATTAAAATTGATTTTAATGAAATGGGTTTGTTTTATTTTGTGGTTATTCTGCAAATAAATGACGTTCGTATAGGATAATGTAATGACAGAGAAAATAAGTGTAAGTTCTATTTGATTAATGCTAGTTTTGAGGAATGAATATTGATCACTCAGGATTGTTGCTGTAGAGCTGAGTCTAATTTAAGATTGGGGTTCTTGTTTTGTTTCTTTCAATCATCCAATGGCCAAAGGCTTTTTTACCTCCTACTTTTCCCATTGGTTATTATGGCATTTAGTGTTCTTTGAATATATTTACTTTTCTTATGATATTGCACTAGTGATTTTTTTACAACCATGCTCTTTTATGAGCTGTGCATGAAAATGCTTATTTTTATATGTTGTGTTCCATCAGAGAAAGTACTTCAGCGGAAAAGATCAAGGAAGCACATAGGAGGGTGATGGTTGCAAATCATCCCGATGCCGGTGGAAGTCATTTCCTTGCATCAAAGATTAATGAGGCGAAAGATATGATGCTGAGGAAAAACAAGGGTGGCAGTGGCTCTGCATTTTGAGGGGAATAGAGTTTTAGAGCTGTTAACCCTTATCCAGGGTATATTCACTTCGTGCAATACCTTCAGAGCGAGAAATAAGAGAGAGAAGGTAGTTTTGTTGATGTCATTCTTTTGACCCAATAGTTTCAGACCTATTTGGGAAACTAGTAGCTCTTATATGATGGTCTGAATTTTAGTTTATAATTGTTTTGTGAGAGAAGTAAAACTTGTTGACTGTAATGTGTGCACATTGTCTCAAGTTCCAACCTTTTGAGCTAAATGCGTAACATAGTTGGCCTCTAAATTTTGAGTTTTAGCACCCAAAGAAGGCGGAAAGTATTTCTAAATTAGTCCTTTACCCTGACAATGCCTGGATTCAGTTCTAGTTTTAATATTGGTATGGTGGCTCTGCATGGACGTCCTATATGGGTTTGAATCCTGTCTCCCTCTACATAAGAAATATTTTTTTTTCATGGGCTCTCTTTGAATTCATTATGTCCAAGCAATTTTTCACAATCCCGCGACTGCATTTCGCAAATTTATGTATTTGCTTTTATGTTTTCAGTCTCACGATTTCCATCCATTATCTATATTTATGCACCTATAATTTTATAGTTTTATAATTATATACATATACATATACAGCGTTATTAAATGAAGAACCCCTTTCTATTGGAAAAATAACCATCATTTAGCATTTTTTTTAAAAAATAACCCCAATCAGTTTTTTTAAATATACCCCCAAACCTTGCGAAGAGAATTTTATGTTCTATTGTGTCCTTTTTCCAAAAGTTAAATGATTTTATCTGAATTTTATGTATTTATTGTGTCATTTATTCAAAAATCAAATGACTTTATCTGAAAATTTTATGGATATCATATATGATAAAATGCGAGGTTCTCAAAACAAGTTTCGTAAAATGCGAGGTAACAGTCTAGTAAGTATTTTTTTTTCATTTAATGTTGTTTAAAATTATTTTTCTAATAAATAAATTTTTAAAATTTCTTTAATTAAAAATGTCTATATATATTTATATTGTAGGACTTTTAGTTCTATACATTATTAGGATTTTTATTTTTAATTAATAAATAAATGATTAAGATTATATTTTTATTTTTTTATTATTAATTTCAATTGTGAATTTTACTATAATATCATATGTCTAAGAACAAGATTATCCAGATCGAATTATTTAATTAAGAAATTGAGAGTAATTCAAACCAAATTGAAATAAATCATGATCAAAATTGATTTTAATTTGATCGAGATATACTTGTATTTAATTTAGTCGAACTGAAAATAATTTATATGAGAGGTAATTCGAGTTCAGTTTTGTATAATTTTATATATATCTATATCTATCTATACATTTTTAGAATTTTTGATTAATTAAAAATAGATGATTGAAATTATATCTTTGTATTTTAGTTAACATCTTTTAATTTTTTCTTATTAATTTAAGTTGTCAATTTTACTTATATATCCGGATCGAATTATATATATATATATATATATATCAATTTTACTTGTGTTTTTAAGAATAAGATTATCCGGATCAAATGATGTCTCTTTCTTTGTCGAATACGCGACGTTTATGTCAGGTTTCGCTTGTAGTAGGGTTTAAGGATTGAAATTGAAGTTTTGAGTTTTTTGAAATTTTTTTTTTCTTAAAATATATAATTTTATTTTTATTTTAAATAAAATTTTTAGAATTACTAGAACATGACAGGCGTTTCTTAACGGTGGAATTTAACGGTTGTTACGGCTCGAGCACTTAAAGTGGTAATGTTTGTAATGTTAGACACTTAAATGATTAAAAAAAATAGGCACCTATTTAGAAAAAGTGATATAGTTTGGACACTTATTTTATAATTAAGCCCATTCCAAATGTTCTATTATAAAAGTCAATATATAATAACACTTAGAGTCTGTTTGATTATAGAAAATATTTTCTATTTTCATTTTCAGTATTTATTTTCAGAAAATAGTTTTCATTTTCAATTTTTTTTTGAAAATTAGAAAATATGTTTAATTGATATAAATGAAAACTTGAATTTAAAATTAAAATAGTAAAAATGTACGTGGTATCTAATTTTCTAAAATAAAAATAAAAAATAATTATTAAATAATTAAATTAAACTATAATTATCATCCTTCCTTTTATATATAGTCAAATTTATCTTTAACAAATCGACCTCTCACGTTATCGATTTGTAACAAAATAGTCAATAACGTTATCTAATCGTAACAAAATGGTTAGCCCTCCGTTATATCTGCTAAATTGATTATGTGACAACGTTAACAAAAAAAAAGTTAAAATTTAATTTTACCCCTAAGCTAATGCTAAAACATGAAATAAGTCTTTAAACAATAATTTTATATCTAATTTAATTTCATGTACACAAACATTTAGCATTTCAGGAAATATTGAACTCCATTTTCAAAGAAGGCTGAAGGTTGTCCCTTTCTGGCGATGCTTTGCTTTTAGTGTCGAAGATGAAAGCCAAGCAACCCATCCTTGTATGCCTGCATTATTTCAATATAAGAATAAAATCCAAGGTTTACTTCAGTCAATTGATACATTTAACTATAAATGTTACTTTGACAGGGACTTGTGATTTCAAAAGTTTTCAAAGTAAACTTTGAATTTATCCCTTTTTTTTTTGCTTGGATTCATACGTGTAATAAGATGTAAGTTGGATTTTGTTCAATTAACTCAACTAAACCTTGGATTTTGTTCTTATATTGAAATAATTCTGGCATACAGGGAAGGCTTGCTTGGCTTTCATCTTCGACAGTAAAAGCAAAACAGCAAAGCTTGACTTTTATATTGAATTAATGCATTTGGCGGCTCAAATCCAAGTAAGGTCGAAATCTCTACTCTTAGGATTCGTTTGGTTCATGGAATGAAGCGTTACCTCCGGAATAGGATTATCGGAATATAACATTATCTAACACATTACTGAGAATGTTGCATTGCTGTGTTTGGTTCATTTAGCAGGAATGTAAGATTACAGTGTTTGGTTAAAGAAATAAAATATTATTGGAATGTATATTTTAGCAAATCGTCCTTATTATATATTTGTTTTTTAACAAGTTAAATTCTAAATATTTAAATGAAAATATTGGAATGTAAGATCAGTGAAAATATATAATTTTACTATAATTAATTTATATATTTTCTTAAAAAAATTAAATTCATAAAATTTATATATATATATATATATTTTACAAAATTTAAAAGATAAATAGGTTTAATGAAATGATTTAATTTTATTTTAACCCCTGAACTTCATATAAAATTCTGATTATGGACTTTTTTGTAAATCTAAAATAGTTTAAGGATAAATTTGCAATTTAACCTTGATACAATATTTTTTATTCAATGACAGAAGAATGATTTTTTGAGGAAAATATTATTTTAAGGGCATTTTAATCCAAAACGCCGGGAATGTAACAATACTTAAGGGAGTGGGGGAATTACATTTCCGGTAATAAGCCCCCAAAATGCTATTACAGGGAATGACTTGTTACCAAGGGTTGGGAATCTTTGCAATCCAAATGGGGGAATCACATTCTGGGAAAAAATATTCTCCTGATAATCTCACATACCCCGAACCAAATGCACCCTTACGTTCATAACAACATCTCTGGTCTCCTATCCCTTCTCAAAGAATCCCTTGTCAACAGTCGTTTGAGCCTATTTTTAAATTAAAATTTTCTTAGATATAAAATAATTGTTCAAGGACCTATTTGATTTTTTAGCAGTATTTTAGGGGCAAAATTAAATATTAACATTTTTTTAACATGGTCATATCTTCAATTTAACGAAAATAATAGTGGACTGATCATTTTATTTGAAATCGTTAATGTTAATGATCATTTTGTTACAATTTAATAATGCTAATGACCAATTTACTGTTTTTAAAATTTTAATAAAAAATAAAAACAATGGAGTTTTGATAAGACCCGACCCAATAGGCATATAAAAGTCGGAACCAAAGTTTTTGAACCTGAGGCAAGTGTTTGGACTCGGAGCAAACAGCCTAAAGAGACTGCTAAAAGGATATTATTTGGGGCACAAACTCCAAAGCCCACCAAAAGTAGTCATAATGCTATTGCCTATATATATATATATATATATATATATATATATATATATATATATATATGATTCCTTGCTAGGGTTAGAGCCTTGAAGGTTTAAGCTCGGCTGCTGTGGTTTCTTCCTGTTTTCTCCGCCGGTCTATTTGAACCCTCCTTCCACTGAAAAGAACCGCTCAGCCAACATGGGGTATGTTTCATTTTTCTCTGTTTAGCGTTTTTTCATATAGCTTTGGTTGTATTGTTCCTGCTTTTGGTTCTAGATGTAATGGAAGTTTAGTTTTAATCATTTTTTGCTCTGGGTTTTTTCTTATTGAACTGAAATACGACTGGGATTTATGATGGCATGATATTCAATATTAGTTTATCTAATTTGGATTCTGGTAGTTATTGTGGAGAATTACGCCATAATAAGTCTTGTTTCGAATTACTCTCCATCTCTAATAATTTATTAGATTTTAAAGAAAAACCCTTTTAGTTTTGGATTTTATGATGTTTGATCTACATTATCCAGATATGATTAATTGGATTGAGTTTCATGTCAATTTGAACTTGGTGAGTTTGGGCATGGGATACCCATATTATGAAGTAATTGCCCTAGTCCAGGGCCAGGCAACATTGTTTGAGGACTTGGTTCAAGGCATTGACATTATTTCTTTCAGGAAGACACGTGGTATGGGAGCCGGACGCAAGCTGAGGACCCACCGTAGGAGGCAGAGGTGGGCTGATAAGGCATACAAAAAATCCAACCTTGGAAATGAATGGAAGAAGCCATTTGCTGGCTCTTCCCATGCCAAAGGCATTGTCCTTGAGAAGATGTAAGACGAGATCAGTAGATCCTCTTTTCCTTTTTGGTGCTCTTGCTTTCATTAACTCTTCATAATTGAATGTTTTGACCAATGCATTTGTATCTTGCAGTGGTATCGAAGCTAAGCAGCCGAACTCTGCTATCCGAAAGTGTGCCAGAGTTCAACTGATCAAGAATGGAAAAAAGATTGCCGCATTCGTTCCAAACGACGGTTGCTTAAACTACATCGAAGAGAATGTTAGTACATGAGTGAAAACATATGATATTGTTTATTGTTTAAGCATATTTGGGATTTCCTTGTTACGACCATGGTGTATTTGGTGTAGGATGAGGTGTTGATTGCTGGATTCGGACGAAAGGGCCATGCTGTTGGTGATATCCCTGGTGTTCGTTTCAAGGTTGTGAAGGTCTCCGGTGTTTCGCTCTTGGCGCTCTTCAAAGAGAAGAAAGAGAAGCCTAGATCTTAAGATGGGTACGGGGAGGACCTAATTACGAAGGATTGGCATTTTTACTAGCAATGTTTAATAGCCTGGTTTGAATTTTTGCTTTAATGTTGTTCCAAACTTACAATGTTTCCTCAAGCATTTGCATTTTGGTATTCGAATGAGGGATGAATTCTGACTTTTGTGCTGTGGTTTCAGTCCCTTTTTATTTAGAATTGATTATGCTTAGGGATGCATGTTTGCATTGATTATTATATCAATTTCTGTCTCACTATTATCCCAATTCATATTTTAATTATATTATACCTTTTCTGGAACCTCATGTTTAGGTGAAAAGTTATATAATAACAAAAGAAATTATATTTAGAAAATTATAATTTTTATACAATATTTATTAACAAATATAAATAATTATTAAATTATATTATACACTTGATTTTGTCTCAAAAAAAATTAAATTATTAAAAAATAATGTTTAATATTTACTTCGCTTTGAATACTTTAAACATATGTAAATATTAAAATTCAGACTATCTGTTGCCCCTGGTCGCAACGCAATAGAAGAACCTTTTAATGCCCAAACTTATAATCAAACTTAAACATAGCTTATTTAGTTTTATTTATTTTAAACCTGTAAAAACTATTTTTGAGTGGTTCGAAAATATTCATGGCAAATATAGTGGACCTCGTTTGGAAGCAACAATTTATATTTACACCCATTCGAAAAGGAGACCCACTTCATTTGAAGAGGATGTCACTTTGTTACATATAACTAAAAATGTCGTAATCCAACTGTTTAAGACACTATCTTTTTTAACCGATATAACAAAATAACATTGTCATTATTTTTTAAAAAAGACAAACAAATTTCATGTAATGCAACTTTAGAAAACGTTGCCACGAAGAAGATCACCTCATTGGTAGTCAGATATAAAAATAATAATAGATGACTAGACATAAAATCACCTCATCGGTTAGGATCTAATTAAAACTAATCATGAAATAATAATAGATGACTAACAAAGAAACAAAAATAACCTTTAATCAATTTCGAGTTAAGGTCTAACTTGAAACTAATTAAGAATTTTTAGCCATATTTAATAACCATCTTCACATTATGGATTAAATTGAATTAATATAAAATTAGGCCAAGATTCATTAATCAACTTTCAAATTATGAGCACATTCAAAATCAATTAAGAAATTAAAGTCAAATTTATTACATAGTTATAGATTAGGAAGCAAATTAAATTAATCGATAAATTTAGGCCAAATATTAGTTAAGGATCAAATTGAACCTAATTAATAATTTAAGCTAAAATAATCAATTAATCTCGGTTAGGATCTAATTAAAACTAATCATGAAATTAATGTCAAATTAATTAACACATTCTGATTCAAGGATCAAATTAAAGGAAACAGAAAATAAATGGTCAAAACGACAAAAGGCATGCAAATTATGGCTCAAACGAATTACGCATAAAGAAGAAGGACTGTAAGTGAATTTACCCATAAATTACTAAAACAAATGCATTCATCCTGGTGCTCGTAGTTGAGGATCTCCAAAGGCAAAATGGTTTGTTTCGATGCTGCCATAAGAAACATTGTTCATTTCTTCAAATTTTCACTTCTAGTTTTGCAGGTTTAGGATTTGAACGTATTTGGGTTCTATGTTTTCGCAATGGTCGAGTTGGGTGTTTTAGGATCCAACTTCATTGTTGTCGTGAAGGATTTGAGGTAGTAAGGCACGGTTGAGGATTGGTGTTTGGGTACCATGGCTGAAAGCCATTGGTCGGGAGATGGTGTTAAGAGCGGGTTATTGAGCAATGGTTTAGAAGTCGATGGATGTTGTTGGCTCATGGAGATGTTAATTTGGGTTTACGTGAGAGTTTTCAGATAGTCAAGGGGGCATGACTACCGTGGTGAACTCCGGGGCGCGATGTTGGAGCTATGGCCGAGCGACCATAGCCTCCGATTCTATCTTCATTTCTTTCCCTCTGTTTTAACACTTTTCTCTCCCTAGCCTCCCTCCTCTCATGTAGCTGATCCCCTTTTTTATCATCCATGGCTAACCTTTTTTCTGTTTTTAAACTCCTAATATTCCCGTATATCATGGGATTTACCAATATTTTGAGGATTCATAATGGGTTAAAATTGTTGAGAGTTTTGTGGGATATGGTGGGTGTCTTGTATGTTGAGGTTAGGTATAGGCATGGACTCTAACCTGACGGGTTCTGAATCAAACCCGATCGGGTCAGTTTTTTGTTCTGGCCATGTCGAATTCGGATTTAAGGTGAAAAATATCAGACTTGATCTAGAAAAAAATATAATTTTACCTTATATATTTAATAACAATTACAATAATACCCCTTTATATATTATTTTTTTCAATTAAATCAATGTTTTTATTAAATAAAAATAATATTTTTTATTATTTTGGGTCAGGTCGGATCGGATTTGGATTTTCTCTCAAAAATCGGGTTAGGTAAAATTCCATTACTAGCAAATTTTCAGACATAATTCATGAAGATTTGTTTGGGACAATATAAATTGGGCACTTCAAGTTCAGCCCTAGAAAACTATGAAACTCGCCTCATAAGACACTACCTACATGATAAATTCGAACTTGGTGAAATTTGAATCCGGGACCGCCATATCTCCATGATAAATATCATATCGGAACATGGTGAAATTTGAACATTGGAACCAATTCTACTGAATTACCAAAGTTTATCACCAAATCTACAAGACTTGTATAAAAAAAAGTTCCAAATAAGAATCATTGGAAAAGGCACATACCAAGGTACCTTGAAAGAATCTGAAACTAGATTGTTGTGCTGCGCTTAGATATTATTCTCAGGAAAGATGCTTTCCAGACATGGTAATGGGGTTGTCTTCTCGGTTGCTGCTAATCCTGATAATACATCATGTGATGCATCCGTATTGTAAAAAGAATCCCTGACTGAGAAAGGTATCCTTGGGCCACAAGTAACTTCAGAAGTCATTGGGGATGGAGAGGTTGGATAGGGATTTGACAAACTGTTCTCAAACTTAGCAATAGGTTCTTTCTTAACAACGTCGATTTCGTCTTCGGCGGGAGCTTCTTCCTTGTTGGCGTCATAAAAGAAAACTGTTTTAGTATTGAGGTATGTATTGTTGTGCGTGTCATTTTTAGCTGCTTCTTTTGATGCTATTGTGTTTTTAACATCGGACTTGGAAACTACATTAGAAGTTATTTCAAGTTCTCCATTGACAGGAGCAATCTTGATATCCTTTGTGTCTGCACCATCCTCGCTTCCCTGGCTTGCTACTTTTTCGGCCGAACCAATACCATTTCTGGGAGAGGATTTATTCTGAAGTTTTGGAGATATGCTAGTGCTGGTTTTGAGGTTTCTTGAAGAACTTGGTGCCAATGTTGCAGCAATTGGACATTTTCGAATAGATAAGGAAGATCTCAAATTTATAGCAGAGGAAATTTGCTTAACATCAACCTTGGGGCTTTGGATTACAGTAAGCGTTCTAACAGGTTGAAGCTTTCCAATCTTTGCCTTGTTTGAGATTCCACTTGGACTAGTGTTTTTTGCTCCAATTTTAGGCAAGCCACTAGGTACACCAGGATGAGACAGCATACTCCCATTTGGAGTGCGTCCCGATGATCGTACCTGCATTTATCAAAATTTCAAACTGGTCAAACAGTCTGACCAACAAAGCAGGCTAGAGCTTGAAATAGGCATAAACTAGCTATACTCTTTTGTGCAGAAGATCAAGACTCTGATATGGAAAGTCTGCTTGTTCTTGAAACAATTCAAGTAGAAACCACTTCTGATATGGTATAAGACTAGAGAAACTTAAAGAAATAAGAACTAACCCCATCAAAGAAGCCAAGTTTTGGTGATGGCATACGGAGGCCGGAGGGTTTCACTGAAGCTGGATGAAGAAGTTTACTAGTTCTAGCTGAAACTTTGTTTTCACTTTCATTAAGCGAGCCAGTAACCTCAGTGCCATCTCCACGTGAGCACTTACCTGTAGGATGGTTCTGTGTGTGTGTGTCACGATTTATAGCAGGTCCCTTGCGGGAGCCAGAGCTAAGGCTAGTTCTTGCAACGTTAGAACTTTGATTAGAAGAAGATATAGATGATGACTCTGAGGACCATTCACTGATAGAGCTTGCAGGAGATATACTGGAAGAGATCTTGGTAGAAGACTTCAAAATAGTTGGGAGCTTTGAACTTCCTGCTTGAATTTTACTTCTTGGTACAATTCTGGAGCCATTTTTATGCTTAATCAAATTAAAGGAAGATAAATAAGTTCTGTTAGACGAAATACTGGCGCAACTTTCAAGTGAGGAACAAGAAGAATTCAGCTCCGTTTTGCTCCAGGCTGGGGAGCAAGAAGAAGATTTCGAAGATGGCTTAGACCTAGGCACAGTGTTTCTTGCACCACCCAAAGGAGTTTTTAATACTGTAGTTCCTCTACCTGCAGCCGTTAAAATTAATTGGAGAATGAATTAAGCAGAAAAAGTTAGCAAGAAAACATCCTGTATTTTGATGAAGTTAATTTATATAATAGTAGTTTGAATTACCAGTTACAGTTTTTGTATCCT
The DNA here is from genome assembly GCF_006381635.1 of Hibiscus syriacus. Taxonomy (NCBI): domain Eukaryota; kingdom Viridiplantae; phylum Streptophyta; class Magnoliopsida; order Malvales; family Malvaceae; genus Hibiscus; species Hibiscus syriacus. The sequence continues at coordinate 5,014,174 of NW_024062800.1, read as the reverse complement.
TTTCCATTCTGACATTCTTAGCACCCAAGGAAACCCTTTTTGGTGAAGGACCAACACTGCTTAAAACCTTTGGTGGGTTATGAAGATATGAAGTTGATTCCCCGCTTCTTGCAACAGATTTTACCGTCTATATGTTTATATAAGCAAAAAAAAAAAAAAAAAAAGGAAAAAAAGAAACAGTCTTCAGTGGTAGTAAATAGCAGTTATATGGATGCATGTTTAGCGGTAGTGAATATTTACAAGCTTATAGCATTGTTTTCTATGAAGCTGTATAACACAAACAAGCCAGTTAATTTACCTAAAGATTTAGATTTAGAACTTTAAAACTTTCAACACCCTATCTTGTTGATCTTTATCTCAACTAGAAAAGATGATAGAACTAACAGTTCGTTTGCATGATGTTAGCGGTAGCACAATACATGCCTGCAAAATTTGTGGAGTCACAACATTAGGCTTCAATTTTTTCCCTGAGTCTTTTACACCAACATTAAGCTTCTTTAGAGTAGCTTTCTGCTTCATCTGATTTATTTTTTTTTGGAAAAAAGGATGTTTTTGGAAAGAAATACAACAACTAATTAGAAATGAAATTTACTGCAGCGGACATTTCTCGAGTGTACCTTATCCTGAGTAGTATGTTCTACTTTTCTTGAAGCTGCGAATAAACAGAGAACATGACATTATCAGTTTGAGAATATTTTTTTCCGTGAACACACGTCTAGAATGTGAAGTTGAGCTCTAGACTCGAGATTGGGTGCATCAAGATAACACAATGCAGAGACAAAAGGGAAACAAACCATACTTACATGACACAATTTTACTTTCTGTTGTTTTCAACTCCTTGCTGCCAAATTCACAGTGACAGGAACTTTGTTAGATTTCTGGATTGAAGCTCTTACATCCTCAAACAAATCAGCCTCAAGACTTTCCAATGCCAAAGTTTCAGAATCCAATGTTGTTAATGAATCATAAGATTTGTTTACATCCTCTTGAATCCCAGGCAATGTTTGTATTTGACCTTTCTCATTGCCTCCCAGCATGCTAGACAACTCCTCCGGCTCCAGAAATCCTAAATTATAGAGTACGAAACATTATCAAAAACCAGAAATTTAGAATAATAAATGGTCAAATGCAAGAAAAATCAACGAATGTGTACCTTCACTAGTAAAGAAAGCATTATCCCATGCTAAACTTTTGCGTAAATTATATTTTCCATTATTACTTGTCTTGTTTTGTTCTGAATACTCCAATGGTTCCTTTGCCTTTCCAGCTTCTTCATGGTATTCATGGGAGACTGATGAGATTTCAAAGCTCTCGGGATCCATAGCAAACCTAACAGTTTTGGTTTCACTTCCCTTCTCTGTACAATACAAAAGACAAAAAAATTGCAAAATAAGATTAATCTTCAACTTTCGCACCCAAAAGAAGACCAAAATCAAATTAGACTTTTCAAAAATAAGCCCGAAAATGAATAAAGATGGAGGATTGAAAAGCAAGACGACTGAAGGACACAGGGAAATAAATAAAGGAAAAGTGATTTTTTTTGAATTTTGGGAGAAGAAGCGGTTCTTATTTAAATTAGTGAAGAGAATAATAGAAAGAATGAGCGTCAATTTCACTCGGGCGTATGTACACTGGAGCCGGTACCCATGTGTGTGGTCATCGGATTATCTAGACCGTTGGATCCAGCCCCATCCAATAAAAAATGTTAGAATTACAATCAGAATTTTTTTATGGTAAACTACAAATTTCATTACTCAACGTTTTTCACTTTTTTTTTTATCATTAAGGTTTAAAATTTTTAATTTACTCATTAAATTTTCACTCCAATTTTGATCACTCCACCCTTAAATATTTAATTTTATTTTGATTGAACATTTTTCTTTTAAAAATTATGAAAGTCTTATATCACAAATAAGTACCTAAAGTATACTCTATTTTTCATTTAGGTACTTAAAATATTTTTTGATCAAAATAAAAACCTAAAATTATCGTTTTAGTTAAAATAGGTACCTAAAGTATTTTATGTCAATATAGGTACCTAAACTATTAAAAAAATCTCATCTGAATTCTAAAAAGTTGACATGTAGCATTAATTAAATAATATTTTAGGTACTTGGATGGAAAAAAATTAAATACTTTAAGTACCTATTTTGACCAAAAAATATTTTAGGTACCTATTTTGACCAAAAAACAACTTTAAATACTTATTTTGACCACAAATGCTTTAAGTACTCAAATAAAAAAGATAATATACTTTAGATATTTATTTGTTATATAAGCATTATAAAATGGTGATAAAATTGTATTACTTTTGTGTGAGAGAAAACCTCTTGATTTTGAATGCACTTTGATTTCTTGATGATGAAGTATCTTCATTCAATTCCCAATGATAAAAAGGAGAAACAAGAAGTGAATTGTATATCTTCATTCCACGTTTAATGGATGATGGACATTATAAATTAGAGTGATTTATGATTCTACAAGTTTTGAGTTTGTCGTTCCACGACCCCAAAAATAGTTATTTTGGCTTGGTTTTTGTATGTTTATTCATGCCTAACTATATATTTCTAATCTGACTTGATTAAAATCTAATGAATTCGAGTGTTACACAAAACTAGGGATGGACATGGGTCGGGTTTTTGGTCCACCCGACCCAAAACAAGGAATCCTCCACCCGAGACTTGACCCGACCTGAAATAATAAAAAATATTATTTTTATTCAATAAAACCAGTGACTTAATTGAAAAAAAAATATATAGAGAGGTATTACTGTAATTATTCCAAAATATATAAGGTAAAATTATAATTTTTCGGGTCAAGTAGGATATTTTTCACTCTAAACCCGAACCCGACCCAACCCGAACATCACATTAAAAAACCCGACCCGGCCCGAACCCAATTTTTTTTAAAAAAACATGTCCCAATCGGGTCGGGTCGAAACCTGTTGGATTCGGGTCTCATGCTCATCCCTACACAAAACCATCAAAGTGATTTATCATACCTTTTTGAAATTATTTTATCAGGCATAACCATTAAAATTAAAAAAAAAAGTATAATTTAAACTTACAAAATAGCTCCAAAATAATCTAAGCCGAATATTAATTATAAGTTTACAAAATAGAGTTATGATTGGAATACAACATAAGGTCCATGATATATTCACATAAATTGGAGATGTATTCTACAAGATCAACAGCTAGAAATCTAGCTCGGCAATGGTACTCCTCGAATTGCTCTTGGGTACAAATGAACAAAAATATATTTCGGACGTTGAACTAACGAGTTTAGTGTCACACAAATAACTCTATTATACTTCATGCATTCATAACATAAGCATGCCAACAAGTATACTTGGAGAAACAATACCAACTACTTAGTACATAACCACAACACATATAATCAGCAAGGATGCGAATCAGTGTCACGTAGCTCGAAGACACATCCATAAACACACAAGCAGACATCACAATATAGTTTGGAGTCATTGTAACATATGATGCTCACACTCCTATACCTTACTAACATATATACTTTGGATGTGATTCGAGTCACTCTCACATTAGTAAAGTACATCCAACTATCCCTCGTTGGGCAAGTACCTCAAGTGAGACTTGGATCACACATGTATCAAGAATGTACATATGATTAATCTACTTTTCTAAAGTATACGAATAAGTCTAGGTCATAAGAGCGTTAAATTAACATCTGACTAGCAAACTTTAACTGCCAAAGCTCTACTCTTGGGATATTTGGGTAACCCACCAATATAAGAGACGATCGTTCTACGTACGTAATTTGGGTGTCCTCCTTGTTTGTCGAGTGTCAAATAAAGATAAAAGTTTCATGAAATCTCTCATCATAATGATCTTATGCTTACGATTCAAATATTATTATTCTTTATATATTATCAAGTTTCATTAACAAGTTTCTACTTTTAAGCTTATTAATCGATCACTATCGTCATTAGACTCCTAAACCTCAAACCTTATTCAACAATTGAACGTCTATTGACCAAGATTCATTAATGATATCGATATTGATATATGGTATCGATACCAACTCGTTAGTATCGATCCCCATAATATCAATACCGATATTAGCCTTGATACCAAACGAATATATCCATACCCTATGAATAAACTATCGATACCCCCATTGCAAATACCTAGATTTTTCCCTACAAAAGTCAATTTCGATATTGTTGAACCTATATTTTGATATAACAAATAAGGGCAAAATGTTTTTGGACTTAATTGAATTTGCTCAAATGATTCAAAAATAATTCAAAGTCCAAAGTAATTTGAAAAATATGTTTATTTTAAATATTGTTTTAAAGCTCAAAAAACTTCAAATTAGCTAAAAATTATTTCCAGTCTTGAAACCAAAATTCCGTAAGGCTTTTCTGGTATCAGTACCATGGTGTGGTATCGATAATGGAAGGTTAGTATCGATACTGCTTCAAATAATATCGATATTGAGGCTTCAACGACTATAATTTTGAATGTTTTCATGCTCAGTCTCGATACCAACTCCTCGATATCGATACCAAAGTTGCATATGAGCATTTAATGCTCAAAATTAAGGCTTCCAACGACTTCAAAACATCCCCAATGGCTAGTAACTCATTCCAAGATATAAAATCAAGTTGAGGACACTTGAAGAAGGTTACAATACCTATCCAAAGCAATCCACATCAAGAGAAAAACCTTTTCAATCTTTTTTTTCCTTTTTTGTTTTACATATAGTATTTTTGTGAGCTTAATTTGTAAACACCTACCTTTTGGAGGTTTTATTTTTAACTTTCTTTATCCAATATATATCATTGTGCAATTTTTCTTATATTTTGTCCTTAATTCCCAAAATTTTCAAAAAACCAATTCACCCCATCTTGACAATAATTTCGGTTGATTTCTTTGAATATCAAATCTGAATAGATATCAATTTATCTGGTATCGATACTCAAACCTTGAGATATCATATGTCACTAAAAAATCACCCCCACCAAATTCATTCCAAACACTAACATTAGCCTTAAGATGATTCTTAAAGCTCGTGAAAGTCATTAGGGGTCATTTAACATTATTTTTACACAAATTTATCATCTAAATGCATGACATGAATCCAAAACATTCAAGTCACCCCTAACATGCTTTACCACCTCATACAAACAACCAAATGAAATATAAATGACATATAAGTTGTAGGGAACAATTATAAGGTGTAACCTACTTTCAAGCAACCCGAAATCTCTCCGTCTCATCCTAGAACTAAATCCTCCTTACCCTTCCCCTTAGGGGTCTTATATAACTCTTCCAATAATCCAAGCCTTTAAAATTATTCTAACATCGACAATTTGCTTAACAACAACTATATTTCAGGAAAATCATTTAGAAATCATTGAAGGAAGTTATAGGAGCTTAAACCCTCCTAATATCTTCATGAGCTTAAGAACACAATTGAAGAAGATACTGAGCTTATTTTGAAGATCACGCCTCCTATCTTGATGAATTTAGATTAAAAAGGATCTGAGAAAGATGGGACCTTTAACTTGCTCTAGCTTATTATTTTGGTAGAGAAAGAGATATGAAGATAAAGACGGAGTTGTGGTAGAGCAGGGGGAAGAGAAAGAAAAAAATGATCTACCTTATTTCTTAAAGAAAGAGGCTACACCAAATCAACATGATATCTCCTAGTGTCTGCCATAAATTTGTCCAATGAGTAAATTGCACTCTAAGTCCTCCTCATTTTATCTCAAGTTTAAATATTTTTTTATATCCAAAAGACAATTTATCCTCTAATTAAACCCAAATTCAACCCATGAGACCTCAATAAGACGGTTAATCTATTCAATTGAATATTGACTTAACGTTTAAATAGTGACTTAAAAATTCAGATTGTTACACTAACTTTATGAAACTTATATTTATTTGTTATGAACATAAAATAGTCACATTTTAATGAACTTTGCATATGTTTCTACTGTGCATTAATTTAAGATTGTTTGAATTTGATATTATTTAATTTGGATTTCATCATGGGTCATTTTGATGACTAATGTGATGCTCTAGTTTTAGATTGGATTATCACAGTTGGGTACAGAGCACCATAAAGACACCAATAGACCTTCTCCTAAGATCAAACATATCATTATATCCATTTCTTGATGTCCATAACCTTAATAACCCACATTCATGAAAAAATTGAAATTCAACCTTAACCCCAAGCAATAATCACTATTACTGCACACAACCACTAACAACTTCAAGTAGCATCGATCTTCATTGTACAAACTAAACATAACCATTAATCAAACATAGATTTAAAGAGATGAAAAAAATTAATAAATGAAAGAAGAAAAAGGAAAAAAAATCATATTTTTTTATTCCCGACATTCTAATGGTTGAACAACTAATCTTAATGATGAGAAGGAGAAAAACATCGAAGAAAAGCTTATCTTAATATGTGATCTGACGATAGAATGTTGAGATCGATAAAGGAAACAGTTAGAAGACCTTGTTTGTTTTGTGGTTTTATGTAGTTTGTTTGGAAAACTAATTAGAAAAGTTGAAAGAGGAGGTGAAGTAGCAGTTTGGCACATCATTGGTCGAATAAAAAGCACGATGGCGATGGAGCCTTAACATAACTTCATTAAGATTAATGTCAATGAAGCCTTCTGTGCTTCCAGAGGCTCATCAACTATATGCATTGTCGCAAGAGATCACAATGGGTTAGTGGTTGGTGGTCTTTGCAAACGAATCCCCCCCTTCTCAACTGAATCGACTGAAGCCTCTGCCTTCAGTCATGGAATTCAATTTGCAATTGAAAATGGTTGGCAAAATGGAACCATTGAAGGTGATGCCATTTCCATTGTGACTAGACTTACGAACAGCCATAAGGACATTTCAACCATCGAATTGCTGCTTAATGAGGCTTAACGAACTATCTCAAACAACAAGGATCTCAAGGAATATTACGTAAACTGAGAGGCAAATAGAATGGCGTACCTTTTAACGCAATGAGCTCTATTGAGACCTAATCCATATTGGTTCGTTTATGATGAACCTGATTGTATCAAATCTGCTATAATTCACGATGCAATTGGGATCTAAATGAATATTTCCATTAAAAAAAAAAGAACACTCATGGTGACAATGGTGGTGTAAGGTTTTTTTTTTATTCAAGTTTAAAAAACAAAATTATGAAAGAGGAAAGAGAAAAAAGAGTTTATCGATGATGACATTCGATCGGAAAATAGTTGGAGCGACAGCAATGGTGACAAGAAGCTAATAAATAAGATTTATGCTTGTGAGGAATTTTTTTTGTTTAAAGAGCAAATGAAACAAAAGGTAAAAAGGGGAAGGAATTATAATATAATTATATAAAATGTAATTAACAAAAGATAAATAGCTATCAAGTCAAATATTTGTTATTAAGATAACGAGATTTAAGGACTCAATAATCGAATTATAATAAATTGATAATACAATTACCTAAAATGTATTTTTTAAAATTTTGATTGATCAAATTTATATAAAATCGAAACAAAAATGATGAAGCAACTTAACCAATTTTTAATAGGTAAAAGGGTACATGAGGTCCTTGTACTTGTCCAAAAAAAAAAACTAACACGACCCTTGATATTTTTTCACTCAATGTGGCACTCTATAACCCCCTCAGACCGATGCGGGTGGCTCGATCCGGGGTGTCACATTAGGGCCACCGGAGCGACCTACCGTAAAAATCTTGGAAAAATTAAATTTTTTGTTAAAACATGTAAAATCATAAAATCAATTTATAAATACAAAAGTAAAATTTACTAGTATTTAGAAATAAAATAGATTTTCAGACTCGTATATAAAATAAAATATAACCTACATGCCCCCTAATCACATGCACCGTACTCCACAAGCAACGCCGAAGGAACTCGCTTACTGATGTCGATAGCTGCACATGTTTGATACTTTTAACCTGAAATAGTAAGTCAAAGAGTGAGCTTTAGAAAGCTCAGTAATACAATACTACCAGTTGATGCTACAGGATATGCAGACAAATGGAAAGCCATAAAATTTCCTTATTGACTCAAACTTATACAGGTTTCCAGAATGATCTGTAGTACCACCGATATTTCTTCGAGTAACAGGCATGTAGATTTCATTTCATAGGAAACATTCATAGTATCAAGTTTTCAAGAGATCAAATAGGATGTCTAGTGTGTTCCAACCAATACCAGTGAAAATATATAAATCTTTTAAAGTAGTAATTGTTTACAACATATTTTCAAAACCATAGTGGAACCCTCCAACCAAGCATCGTTATGCAATTTCCCAGAACTGCATCCATAAGGGCTTACCCTAAGCACACAGCAAAGGGAGCCAAGCTAAGGGAATACTATGGGGCCCGAGAGCCTACCCAAGGTTCGCCTTAGGTCCGTAAGGATTTACCATCTAGATTAGGGTTGAACCTCCATACTCCATAATTCTACCTATATAAATTCCAGTAGAAATCAGTTTTAACCGTAAATCATAATATATGGATCGTGATCCAGTAAAATCTCAGAATGTAACAATGAAATAAATCATATAACTGATTTCCACCTATACACCATATGTAGTCCCATTATTAACCCAAGGGAGTTCCTTGGGGCCTGAGAGCCTACCCAAGGACCACCTTAGGTTCGTAAGGATTTACCAGTTTGATCAGAGTTGAACCTTCAATCTACCCAGATAATGTCCCAATAAAACAGTTCAAGTATACCCAGTGAAAATAGAAAATCGTAGTTCATAAACCAGTAAATTCCATAATTCCATAAATCAAGAACAATCATATTTTTTTAGTGAAAACCATAATCAGAAAACACATACCATGTAGCCATGGGTCATAATCCAGTAAATTAATAATTCCAGTGAAACATATTTCAAAACATATAAAGCAATCATGTAGTACGTGGGGAACACACTAGATGATCCAAGTATTTTTCAGAGGCACTTGGTAGTTATTAGTAATGGAAAACATGAAACTGATGTAATTTGATCGGATTCCAGGAACGAGGTCCTATTGAAAGGGATCGATTACTAATGGATCTAATTAGACAATTAGCATCAAGAAGGTATTTAGGAACCTTTATACAGAATAATTCTAGATTCAGATTTACGGAGAGTGATTCCATTATTCAAATAATCAGGGGTATTCAGGATTATGCATTAAATTAACAGGATTTTAAGTCCAATTGAACCAAATGAGGTATTCAGGATCTTTTTCATCTGAGTTACTTGTGTGTTCAGATATAACCGGAGTGATTTGAGTTGATAAGGGAGAAACGAAAATTTAGGACATTTACAATCTGTGTCGATCTATCGGATTATCAAAATAACTCGAGCTGAACAACTCCCATAACTAAGGCATGTCAACCGATCAATTTGTTGCCCTTTCAGGGTATTCACTCTTTATTACCAACAATTCTTATCCATAGATCACCTTCAGAATCATCGCTGAATATATCTTAAGGGGATGAACAGATATTCCAATGATCTTTATTTCATTTCCACATTACAACAATATCAGGAATTCTCGACGTACTTTAATTCTTGGTTCAACCCATAGGGATAGTACATCATGTAAGCTCATCAGTATTTCCAGACTTATCCAAATCATTTACTTAACCCTCAATCATTCAAGTTACTTAGTTCATTTAGTAATCATGTCTATCCTGGTCAATTTAGAGTTTTCCAGAATAATTCAAACATTTTTTGAAATTCGGATACATATGGTACTTCCGTTCAGTTCAATTTGGTCATAAAATAAAGTCATTTTGGTATTCTAGGTTGATTTAATCATTTCAGTGCTTAAGGGTATTTAATTATTCTATAACTTGGAGATACTTTAGGTCATTACACTTCAGGGACAATTCTATAAATCCAATATAAATCAGAAATTTAATTCAATGATTCCAAAGTTCAACTGGATCAAAACATAAGTTCTTAGGTAATCTCCCTTATCATAGCCATCCATTGTGCTTTTTACTCTTTAAGCGTATCATCATCATTCCACTCAATTCAGGCAGTGGCATACTTATGATTAATCAGGCTTGAATGTTTTCTAATTCTTTTAACGTTTAGGGTATTTTGTTTCTTTAATCAATAGAGGTTATTATAGTAATTACGAAGCTCGAGGACATTTGGGGTAATTCATTTCAAATCAAACATATGCACTATTTCTGATAACTGGTAAGTATGCCTTTTCTGGGTTATCTTTCACCATCTGAGGAAGTTTTGGTCTTATACAACACAAGGGCATTCTCATAATTTTATCCCATAGGTCTATTTTTAGTAATTTCTTATCCAAATAATCCCGATATTTAACGTATAAAGTAATTTATCAAAATTTACAGATCTTGAAACCAATTCATTTATTATTGAATCACTGAACTTATAATTATTTCCGATTGATCTTCTAATTTCTCTTTACCGAGCCGTCTAAGTCTTATACCGTTTTCTGTCCTTAATCCAATTTACGTCTAAGTCCAATGATAATTAATTACATCTAATGGACAAATCATTTATATTCATGCAATTACCATCTATCAATGAGTTCCAAAAAAACATACAAAAGGTAGTAGAGTATTACCTCAGTTTTTGTGCCATATCGATCGAACATTTAAAACCCATTTGATCGCCCTCGAACTTTAATTCAATGACCAATAATTCCTCGGATACAAAGCAACCAAATTTAGGTCAGAAACTGAACTTAATTGAGAAACTAATTTGAATCCGAAGATAAAACATCGAAAAATAGCTTACCGGGTGGGAATTTAGAAAAACGAACTTCGGATTGGGACTCAGGACGTCAAAAAACATAAAATAGAAATTTTTCGAAAAAGTTAACTTTTTGGTCAAAGTCAATGGTCAACGGTATGAGCAGTCAAAGTCAACGGTCAACGGGTTGACTCGGTCAAAGTCAACAAGTAGACTCAACCGAGTTGACTCAGCGATTAGGTCGGGCAGGCGGGTGGGGTCGAGTCATACCCAGTTTTGGAAATTTCCCTAGAGCAAAACAAGCCCCACGCGCGGGTGATGGCGCGTGGCGATGTGTGCGACAGCGGTAGAGGTCGGGGCGATCAACCGACTCTTCCTGGAGCATTAACACATCATTAAAAGCTAAAATCAACTCAAACATCAGCCTCAATCACACAAAATTAAACTAAACAAATGATTGAACCCTTACCCATACCGACGATGACAAACGACGACAATGTTTCGACCCACGGGTTGGGTCACGTGCGCCCGAGGATGACAATGCTAACGACGCAGGCGGTGAGGCAATGCGATCACCAGATTGGCCAGAATCGAGGCAAAAACATACGGCGGCGGGAGATGGTTTCGACGATGATACACAGCGAAAGAAGACGTTTCACAGCGAGAGACCATTGGGGTTTTGGTCGACAGTCAAGGACGAGTCGGTCGGGGGTAGGAGTGAGTCAGACGGTGGCTGGACGGTGAGAGTTTTGGGGCCTGGCAAGGCTTTGATCGAGTAGGGGAAAAGAAGTTTTTAGGGATTTTGAATGAAATTTAGGGATTTTTCGGTTTTGGGATTTCACTAGAAAGGGGGTTTATTTTTCATGTGTAATGAAAATTGGTAAAATTTGGGTTTAAGCACCTGAATTTCCTGCACTTCATAAAATGGTCTGTCAGCTTTTAAATTTTACAATTTAATTCTAAATTTCTTATGGGATACAACTTTAATTCGATAATTTATATTTACTAAAATTTAGCCCCTAAATTAGGGTGCGACACACTCAAACTTATAAAAAGAATCCAATGTGACCCTTTGACCAATGGTTTCTTTCGTTGACCGCTACGATGCTGATGTGGTACTTCACGGTGATGATGCGGTGATCCACAGTGCTGACGTGACAGTCCATGATGACTGATAACATGACTGATGGACTAAATTAGTTTTTTCAAGTTCGAGGGCCAAATTATTTTTTTAAAATTTAAGGGTTTATTTGAATTTTTTAAAAATAAAAATATTTTAAGTTTAAAATATAAAATATTAAAAACTTAAATATAATAATACCAAAAATAAAAATTATATTACTAAAAATATTAAATAAATATATATATATATATATTATTTATTTTTTAAAAATAAAAATAAAATAAAATTCATATTAGAATTCTCTTCTAAATTCTAATTTGAATTTTATTTTATTTTTATTTTGTTGAGTCATGTATGTTATTTTTTTATTTTTTCAAAAGTAAATATTGGAGTAACATAAAAAACCTCGAACACGTAAAGTTCATATCTACTTGGCTTTATAGAGTTGTATCTAATAGAAATTGACGGGATAAGCTGGTATTCTCAATTTTTCATAAGATCAAGTCTAGGTGAAGTTTACTTTCCTATATCATGTTATATGTACTAAGAATGTTCCTCGTAATTGGATAACTAATTTTTAATTTTATAGTTTTATGATAATTTATAAATAAATTTTAATATCATAATTTTAAAATTTTAGTTTAAAAGATTTTATAAGATTTATTTATTTATTCATTTTTCTAAAAACTTAGTGAAATATAATTTAAAAAGACACTTAAAATTTACGATAATTAGATGTAAATATAAATTTGTGTAGGAAGAACGAATTTAAATTTATATAAATAAAAGTCAAGTTAAATTTAAGGTAAAAAAGTAATAATATATATTTTAAATTTTTGAATAATTTAATTTTTATTTTTGGTATTATTATATTTAAGTTTTTAAATAATTTTATATTTTGAGTTTAAAAAATTTTAAAAAATATATCAATGGAGACATTGTGGACAAGTACAAGGGCCTCAGCTACTTTTTTTTTATAAATCGTGTTCGGTTTTCCCTCTCCCGAACCTTTCCCGCCAAAAAGTTGTGGATTACGATAAAATTTAGACGAACACTCATATCCAAAATTAATATTACTTCCGTCGAGTTGTTCAGATCCCACGGACACGGAGAGATCTCAATTGAAAAGTTTGGTTCGATCAACGCAAGCAACATTGGCTCAATTGTTCCCATTTATTTTACGCATAACGAGTACTCTAAGGAGGAAGAAAAGCTGATCGTTGAGCTCATTCGTTCCTTCTCTGTTCCTCCAGGGAAAAATCTTGCCCATCAGGTTTACTTTTCTCCCTCTTTTATTTTCATCGCGAATTTGGGGACATTTTATTTATTTTTCTCGTGGACTTCATTTTGGTGGTCAAATGCTTGAGAGCGATACGTAATCTGTTTTTGATGTGCTCAATCAGGTGAATTATGCATATAAAAGGACGATTTAGTTAGGAATTTGCTTTAGTTATTACTAAATTCTTGGTTTTATTACCTCATATTGGCAATTTTACAGCTGCTAAGTTTTTTTTCTTAATATTTTAAATTCTAAATCCTATTAATGAGTACCTGCAACGCCAATTTATAGCTACAAGCTTGGCAGTTTTATCATGAACACGTAAAGGATGATTGTGGTTCCGTTTATTTGTCTCTTGATTACCAACAATTTCGAAATTCATGTGATATTGAAGAATTCTACGCAAAATTGGAAGATAAACCTAAAATAGCTCTTTCCACCATGAGTGCTGCTATTCACCAGGTATGAACAAATGCAAGAAAGAAATAAGTTTAAAATTTATTTAAATTTGGTTTAACAGAGGAAATATGTTGGGAGCAGGTTTTATTAAACAATCCGGATTTCTACTTGGAGGAAGGAACGAAGATTAATATCCGTCTGCACAACTACCCTGAATCCATGATTGTTTTGAAGAACTTAAAGGCAGCATATAGTGGTACCTTTCGATTTCAACTTATAGTTGTACTCATCTAGTTATTGTTTTGTAAACGATAGTGATTATATATGCAGACAAACTGGTATCTGTGAGGGGTACAGTGGTAAAGGCTAGCACTGTCAAGCCTCTTGTAATTAAAATGACTTTTTGGCTGTGAAAAATGTACAACTGAGATTCCTAGTTCATTTCCTGTGTCGTAACCGTCCCTTGGGAGTGCCTGGAATAGGGTTTTGACTTAAATTTAATATGTTAAAGCCACCACCGATCATTTGAAACTAGGTTGATCGAACACCTTATCTTACCATTTACTTGATCTGCGTTTTACCAAAAATTAATCGGATTTGGGAGTCAGTTACAGCCAATGAATGATTAGTACCTTTGTACTGCCCTTTTGGTATCAATTTAATTTTCCGGTTGTTTTAATTGCGAAAATTAAAAGTTAAATTAAAATTTGAAAGCTCGATCCGAATTACTTACCTTTAAAGAATTTTGAAATTGACCTAAAAATAAATCAAACTGATGTGAAATAAAAAAATTAAAATAAATAAATAATAAATAAATAAATAAAATAATTAAAAGAAAATTTAAATAAAAAGGACCATATTGAAAAGAATTAAAAATCAATGATCAAATTGAAATTAATTAAAAGTTGCAAGAAGAAAATAAGAAGTTAAGGGTCAAATTGCTAAATATAAAGAAATATAAATAGGGATTAAATTGAATTAATTCAAAATTCATGGGTGAATTTACAACAGGTGACTAAAATAAATTAGCATCAAAAGTATAAGGACTGCAGAAATAATTAAACTATTTTGGTAATTGCACTAAGGCCCTCCCTATAAATAGCCCAAAAATCCCAAAAAAATCATTTTAACTTATTTTGAAAAAAAATTCTCCCAACCTTTTTCAAACCTTCTCAACCTTTCCCTTAATCAACCAAAAGTCGGCCACCCACCGGTGACCACCCGTAGCTCGGACCGCCGCTCCGGTGGCCAGAAAACCTAAAGCCTACCTCAAAAGCTTCCTCTCCACACTTCGAACCCAAAATCGAAGCCCAAATACCCAAAATAAGCTCCAAACGGAGTATATATATAAAAATGTTTCGACTTTACCTTTTCCAGTGAGCTTTCCCAGCGATTATTGCCTTATCAGAGCCTAAATCGATGTTAGCCCCGCCACCTTGGGATATATTTTTGCTATTTCAAATGCTATTTGCTTGTTTTTTTTGTGTTTTGCTGAGTGGTTGCTTTTGGTTTCTCTTGGCCGAATGTTATTTGGTTGTTTTGTGGCTACAATTTACTTGATTTCTACTGTGGTTTTCACTGTTGGCTCCTTGTCTTACAATGCTCCACCGGTGCCCTTTTATAGCCTCTGGAAATGAGTCGTTTCCTTGGATCGGGTGTTGTAATCCTGACTTCGCCGGGATTTGGGCGTGGTCGATTCTCTCGGCATGTCGTTGCTGTTCAGATTTTGCTTCGATTTCGTAGTTTTGCAGTTTCAGGGGTTGAAAATTCCGGTAGACTCTAGAAACCAAATGGCACGTGGCCTCCACGCTCGCTATTTTATCTCCACGTGTGGCGTCCTTGTTTGACGCGAAACCTTAGCCCCTTTTGGGTCAGGCAGGTGAGCTTAGGCCTTACACCGGGCTTACTGGGTCAGACTCGCTTTAGTTGGACCCCGTTTCTGGACTAGATTTTGACTCTTTAGACCCTAAAAATGAAAAACAATAATAAGCTTAATATATATATATATATATATATTAAATACTATATAATATATTACATTTTCAAAATCATATAGTATGTTTTCAAAAAATATATATATATATTACATATATTTTTTAAAAACTATATATATTTTATGTTTTCAAAACTATATAACAATATGTTTTTTTTTAAAAACTATACTATATATTTTCAAAAACTATATATTATATGTTTGACAAAACTATATATTATATATTATAAATATAAAAACAAAAAATCATAAAGTCTTGGACGAAAATGAGTGGTTATAGCTGCCCATCTTTGTCCATTTATTGTATAACAAAAATAGGACAAAGATAAAATGACACAAATTTTCGTTCGGTATAAAGGGGTTTTTTAGTTTGATATCCTCTATTGTGGAGTTGAAATTTGACTGGAAGATTTTAGTTAGAAATAGCTTCCGTGCTATTAACTTGAATTACATATAACTCATTTGTCGTGAAGTTGAGTTAATTTTGAAATGTCTTTGAACACGATATCCTTCGTTATGAAGTTGAAATCGTGGTTGACCTTTTCGTCGTGAAGTCGAGCCAATCTTGAATGTCTCGAGCATGATATCCTTCGTTGTGAAGTTGAAATCTAGCTCGATGCCTGGGTGAGGTGGTAATTCCTCGCCATTAAGTTAAGATATAAACCGTAGTTAATCATGGGTCCTCTTCTAATCTAAAGTCCTTCATCATGAAGTTGAAATTTGATTAGACGACCTTAGTTGAGAAGTAGTTCTTTTGAACTATGTTGTAGATTACTCCTTTACCGTGAAACTGAGTCATTCTCTTGGACACAATATCCTTCGCTGTGAAGTTGAAATCATGGGTGACTCCTTCGTTGTCTAGATAGAATGTTCTTATGAGTTGGATGTCCTTCGTTGTGAAGTTGAAATCCAACTTTGATAAGCTTTGTCATTTTCGAGTTCAATATCATTCCTTGTGAAGTTGAAATTGACTCTGACTGCAATCCACAAAATTATACCTATGTGTGCAATGCTATGGATGCAATGTTCTTATGTATGCCTAAAATGCATATGCAAAATATGCTATTTTTGGATTTTAGAGAGAAATCTCAATCTCTTGTTATCAATCTTGATTTTCTGACATTTCTTGATTCTTGCCAATCTTGATATTTTGATTCTTGATTTTGGATTATCTGATCCTCAAAGGGTTTTGGTATGATATCATCTTCGGGATTTTGTTTCAATGGGGAAGTTTGATTTTCTTCTGTTGATTTTGATTTGTAATCAACGTCTTGTCTGCCTCTTAGTGTATTTCAAACTAGTATTTGTGCCATTTCTCGAGCACTATTCAAGAACCCCTATCAGCTTCCAAACACCTATATTTTCAGGAAATCTTTGTGCAATAATATGCAACGATCTTTTCAAAGTATATAAATCATTTTATTTAAATTCAATACAAGATGCTAAGAAATTGATCTATCTCATACAAAGGGCCATATTTATTTATGAAGAATAAAAAATATACATGAAAAATATTCTGAAAAGAGAATATATTCAAAAGGACAAATAGGTTCCTCGGATCTCAATAATGTGGATGCCTTTGAATTGGCACGCTTTACATGACTTTGAGTGTAGTTTTTGTCGAGTGGACTTCGAAGATTGTGAGAACATTTGGAAGACTGTAAAGTCCCTCCCAAATTATTAAGTCTCTGAAGACTTGGGTGTCGTGATGTTTTTTCTTTGATCCGAGACCTCACCGTGCGCAAGTCATGGATTGTTACCTAAGCCGCCCTTTCGGGTTTTCAACTTGGATCTGCCCTTGGTTTCAAGATGCCCTTTGCGGGTTTTCATTTTGGACCCGACTTTTATTTTCTTTTTCTATTTTTTCAATTTAGAGCACCCTTTTGGGTTTTCACTCTAAACATTTTTCTTTTTTTTCAAGAATCTTCGACTTAAGGTGGCCCTTCGGTTTTCACCCTGCAAAATATCTTTTGACCGCATTAGAGTTAATGGGATTGGGTAGTTCGGGCCCGTCCATTTCAATCAAGATTAGTGCTCTTCCAGAGAAAGCCTTTTTTACGATGCAAGGCCCCTCCCATTTCGACATCCACTTTCCTCTGAAGTCTTTTTGATTTAGCCAAATCTTTTTCAATACAAGATCTCCTTCATGAAATATTCTTGGCCACACTTTCTTGTCGTGTGCTCGAATCATTCGTTTTTGGTAGAGTCGACCATGGTGAATGACTTTCAACCTTTTTTCCTCTATTAGGTTCAGTTGACCATAACGAGTTTGCGCCCATTCTGTATCATCTAGCTTTACTTCTGACATAACTCGAAGTGATGGGATATCCACCTCAATGGACAACACAACCTCCATCCCATATGCTAATGAAAATGGGGTTGCCCAAATTGAAGTCCGCACCGAATTTCGATAAGAAAACAAAGCAAAAGGTAACTTTTCGTGACAGTCTTTGTACGCCTCATTCATTTTCTCTACTATTTTCTTAATATTTTTATTTGCTGCCTCTACTGCTCCATTCATCTTTGGTCGATAAGCAGTAGAGTTGTGATGCTTTATGTTGAATTATTCACATGCAATATCCATCATTCTTTTGTTTAAATTGGTTGCATTATCGGAATGATCCTTTCTGGTAAACTATACTGACATATGATCTCATTTTTCAAGAATTTACAAATTGTGGACTGACACTAGCATATGATTCAGTTTCCACCCATTTGGTAAAGTAATCAATTTCCACAAGGATAAATCGATGATCGTTTGAAGCTTTTGTATGGATTTGTCCGATAACATCCATACCCTACATAGAAAAAGGCTATGGAGCCGTCATTATATGAAGTGGGCTAGGTGGGACATTTATTTTATCTACATAGATTTGGCATTTGTGACATTCTCTGGCATAATTGATGCAATCACTCTCTAATGTAGACCAAAATTACCTACATCTCATGACTTGTCTTGCCATCATATGCCTATTTACGTGAGTTCCACATACTCCGTCATGTACTTCCTTCAAGATCATCTTTGCCTCTTCTGCATCTACACATCTTAAGAAGACTTGATCATGACTTTTTTGTATATGACTTCCCCATCAAATAAATATCCTACTGTCATTCTTCTATTGTTTTTTTGTCATTTTCAGTAGCTTCTTCTGGATAACTTTGATTTTTATGTATTGCAGAATGTCATGGTACCATGGTTTTTTTATCTTTCACTTCTTCGAAGTGATAGCAGTGAGCTGAATATTCGTATGACTACATGTCGATTGGCATAATGTCAAACTCCCCGCTAACTTTGAATGTTGTTATTAAGGTAGTTAAAGCATTTTCCATCTGGTTCTCCTCTCTGGGCACGTAATGAAAAGTGCCTTCATCAAACTTTTTAAGTGGATCCAATATGAGCTTTCTGTACTCTATCAATTTGATATCTTTTGTTTCCCATTATCCTTGGAGCTGATAGATGACTAAGGTAGAATCCCCATACATACTTAAAGTCTTTATGTTCTGTCCAATAGCAGCTTGAATCCCCAAAACACAAGCTTCATACTCTGCCATGTTGTTAGTGCAACCAAAGTTTAATCTGCTAGTGAACATGTAATGGTTTCCTTTGGGAGAAATCAAGATATCCTCAATGCCATGTCCTAATGCATTCGATGCACCACCGAAGTGCATTTTCCAGGAGTCACATGCAGAAATATTTGCTTCTTCCAAATACATGGCCATCAAATCTTCATTTGGAAAGTTGAAGTCCAATGGTTCATAGTTTTCAGAAGTTCTGCTTGCTAATAAGTCATATATGACACTGCCCTTGATTACTTTTTGGGTCACGTACTCAATATCAAATTCAGATAGTAGCATCTGCCATCGGGCTAACCTTTCGGAGAGGACCTATCATGAATTCTAGTGGATCTAACTTGGAAATCAACCAAGTGGTGTGGTATAGCATGTATTGTCTGAGTCTTTATGTAGCCCAAACTAAAACACAACAAACTTTTTCAATGGGTAGATATACGGCCTAGCAATTAGTGAACTTCTTGGTAATGTAGTAAATGACTCTTTCTTTTCTTCCAGTCTCATCATGTTGCTCCAAGACATATCCCATCGAATTTTTAAAGATGGACAGATATAGAAACAATGGCTTGCCCGAGATGGGAGAGATTAGAATAAGAGTGCGAGATAAATAATTCTTTATTTTCTCGAATACAAGCTGGCAATCATCGTCCCATACCCCAGAATTATTCTTTCGAAGAAGACTAAAAAATCAGATCGCACTTATCCGCCAGCTAAGATATGAACCTAGCAATGTAATTTAGTCTACCCAAAAAACCTCGAACTTCTTTCTGTGTTCGTGGGAGAGGTAAATTCTGGATAGCTTTGACTTTATCCATATCAACTTCAAAAAACGAAACCCAACAGCTTTCTAGACGTTACTCCAAAGGTGCATTTGTTTGGGTTAAGCTTCAATTGAAACTTTTTCAATCTTTGAAAGAGTTTCCTCAGGTTCTCGATATGTTCATCTGCAGTTCATGCTTTGACAATCATGTCGTCAATATAAAATTCAATCTTCTTATGCATCATGTAATGAAACAAGGTTACCATAGCTCTTTGGTATGTTGCCCCAACATTCTTTAACCAAAAGGGCATCACCTTGTAACAAAATGTTCCCCACGTTGTGACGAATGTGTTCTTCTCCATGTCGTTTAGATGCATCTTAATCTGGTTGTATCCTGAGAATCCATCCATGAATGAGAAGAAAACATTTCCTACTATATTATCTACCAAAGTATCTATGTGTGGAAATGGGAAGTTGTCTTTAGGACTTGATTTGTTGATGTCTCGATAGTCAACACACATGCATACTTTTCCATCCTTCTTTGGCACCGACACTATGTTAGCCACCCACTCCGGCTACCTGGTTACTTGTAGAAAGCCAACATCAAATTGTTTCTTGATTTGTTCTTTCATCTAAAGAAGCATTTATGGCCTCATCCTCCTTAATTTTTACAGTACAAGTTTGCATTATGGCTTGATTGATAATTTATGGACTACCATATCCATGTCTAGCCCAGACATGTCTTGGTACGACCATGTAAACACATTCTTGTACTCCTAAAGTAAGTCTATCAAGCCCTGCCTTGCTTTGGACGAAAGTGTTATGCCAATTTTAATTTCCTTCTTTTATTCTTTAGTGCCCAAATTTAAAATTTCAATTTTCTCTTCATGGGCCAAGATTTGTTTGTATTCTCTTTCCACCATTCTTAACAACTCGGGAGGTAAGTTGCACCTTATTCAATGTTACATTCATCGATTTCCCTGAGACACTTGAGCTGCTCAAAGTCGACCTTCGAGTTAGAATCATCATCATCCATATCATTAATATCCAAGGACCTGAAAGGAAAAGAGTGGAAAAATATATGTGTGAGAGGAAAATATCCTACATAGAATGTAGAAACAAATGTATTATATGATAGAAAAATAAATTAAAGGAAGAAATGTTTGTCAGAAAGAAAATTTTCATCTTTTATTGAAATGTAAATAAAAATAATTCATTAACCCTTACAAAATATCACCTATTGCCCCGGGTATAGGCAAATAAGGAAAGTTTGAGTATTACTCTGAAAGAGATTTGAAAAACACATGTAGTTCTTCAGCAGTCCAGTTGTTTAGGATGAACCCCGCCAATAATGGACGGATTCCAGATCTATCAACATCCTCAGCGTCATCCGTTGTTATAACATTGATACATAAGTCTTTCAGAGCTTCCTCCAGATCAGGTAAGGCCATCATTGCTTATCCTTTATACACATAACCACCAGACTTGAATGTATTGTGAAGAGGTGGAAAAACCATTGGTTCCCATTGAATTTCTTCCCCAGTCATTTTTTCACTTCTTCTTTCTTGGCATTTCTGAATTTCCTTCCTTCTCTGTTGATAACTAGGCTGATATCCAAGCCCAAATTGATATAGCTTGGCAACAGGAAAAATGGGGTTGATTCTTCCTTGTAAGGAACTCTCGAATCATCTTTCTATCTTTGCACTTATCCCCAAAGTTTGCTTGATTTCCATCTTGGTATATTCTAAGAGTCTAGGTCTAGAAATTTTACCCCCTTTCGACAAAAAATGTGACATTAAGAAACTCTAACGATTGGAATGATCACTTCAGAGCTTTCTCATTCGTATCAATGTAAGAGGCATCGCTGGTCACACATGTCACTATGTCTTCTTCAGCATTGATGATTACAAGAGCCCCGTCAATAACAAACTTGACCTTCTGGTGTAGTATTGATGGTACTGCCCCAGCTTGATGAATCCATGGCATCCCTAAAAGGTAGTTGTAAGAAGGTATAGTGTCCATCACCAGGAACTCTATGTTGTATGTGGTAGGCCCAATGGTAAATAGTACTTCAACTTTGCTGAGAACTTCACTATTTGTTCCATCAAATGTTCAAACCATACTTTGGCACGTTCTCATGTGGGTGGTATCCATTGGTAGCCTCTTAAGAGTGACCAAAGGCATTACATTAAGGGCGAAACCATTGTCAATTAGTGCATTTTACAAAGCACGCCCCTTGCAATGAGTAGTGATATGTAATGCTTTGGCCTGACCCCTTCCTCCGGATGGAATCTCATCATTAGAAAACAAGATAAGACTATCAGCTTAGATGTTGTTAACCATTCGATCCATCTTATTGACTGGTATGTCTTTTGGCATAATTGTCTAATTTAATACCTTCAGAAATGTCTCTCTATGTGCCTTTGAACTCAGCTGGTACACTATATAATTGTTCCACGATGCTATATTCGTTGTGCTTTAGAAACTTTAAGAACTCCATAGCTTCCTCCTCTTTTATGGGCTCGTTCAACGCTAGCCGATCCCCTTTGAATGGTTCAAGCCTTCTTTGGGTAAGCTAGACTTTTAGGAATAACACTTCCCATTGAATGCCCCACTTCATCGACATCTTCCTTCAAAAAGGTTACTTGGTATTCATACATCCAAGGTACTTGTTTGCTATCTTTATAAGGGAAAGGTCTTGGTGCTACAATCACCACTTTTATCAGTGCCTTTCTTTCCATCCACGCCTTGGGTGTGATTATCAAAGGGTGACTAGAGTCGTATTGTAACATCCCAAAAACTAAGTTAGTGACTAAATTGTAAGGTTTTAAAACTTGGGGTCTAATTTTAAAAAAATTAGAAAAGTTCAAGGACTTAGATGAGAATCTCTTGGTAATAGTAAAGATGGAAGAAATGAAGGGTATTATGGTCTTTTCAGCTTAAAGGATATTTTATCTCATTTATTAAGATATGAACACATGGGATTTGGGAGAGTTATCTGGAAGCCATTTTCTCTTGTCTTCTTCTTCTTCCATTTGCTTCATTTCAAAGGTAAGTTGAATTATAGCTATTTATTTCTTGAATTTTAAAGTTGGTTCTTGTTCTTTGGGTGTTATATAAGCTTAAGGAAAGCTTATATAAGATTAAAACAACAAGAAGAGAGAATTAGAAACGGAATTGTAATAAGGGTGTAGAAGTGAATTATTGATATGATGTAGTTTTTGGAGTTTTGTTGATAAATTTGACTTGTCATAAGAAGGATTAAGAAGTCTAAGATATTATAAATTAGTTTAGAACTTGTTGAAAGTTTAATAAAATACTTAATTTCAAGACTTGTCATAAGAAGGATTAAGATGGTTTAAGTATATGTAGTTGAGTTTAATGACATGAAGGGAGTGCTATAAGTGGAGTTTAGGTAAAGTGGCGGTAATTTTTGGGTTAAAGAAATATAATCTGGGTTAGTAGTATCAGTACTGGTTGAGTAAGTACCAATACTACAATGCAATATTAAGTGATAACTATGTTTATGTATCGATACTGCATGAACAGTATCGATACCATAAGGAAAAAATAGGATAAATCTTCATGGGGTATCGATACTGAAGTGATAGTATCGATACCATGGGTATCGATACCAATGTGGAGGTATCATTACTATTCTTGCGTTGAAATTCCAGAATTAAGGAAATGTATCGATACCGCTAGAGGGTATCGATACTACAAGTATAGAGGTATCGATACTGTGCTTGAGTACCGATATTTATTGGATTGTGTATTCGTGTAGATATCGATCGAAAGCCAAGTCCGAACAAGCCGTTAGAGTAAGATTTACCAAGAGAACGATAAGAGATTGGTATTGTCTATTGAGACCAAGGTGAGTACATGATATTATGTATAAGTTATTTATGGAATTAAGACTTGCGATGAGTCTAATTTCGATATTAGATTACATGAGTACACAAATACAATTAGGTAGTACTATGATGCTTATATGTACATGAATGTATGTATATATCTAGATGTTGAGTGTATCTCTATACATGATCTATGTGAATGCATGTATGTATGATAAACCATGTGAACTGATATCATTGACTTATGTAATTAAGGTGAGAAATGAGATAATCTATGTGATAATAAGTTATATGATTACATGATCATAAGATATAAGACACGTGACAAGAGATATGTGAATATATGTCTATGAGAAGACATAAGAACAAGATATAAGCCATGTGACATATGAATGTGAATTATATGAAAATGTTCTACGTGTAAGTGATCTACGTGCTTATATGAACATGTGAAAGGACATAAATGATAATGTCCATGTTATGTGATATGAGAGCTAGGAGTATAGTTGGCATGCCAAGAGTCGAGGATTCTACGTGGTCTTTTGGGACATATATGTAATCCTTTGGAAAATATATGCGGTTCTTCGAGACATATATTTGGTCATTTGGAATATATATGTGGTTCTTAAAGAGATTTCTATGTGGTCATTCGGGACAAATTCTATGTGCCCCTAGTGGGAATTTATACGAGCTGTGGTGATAGCATATGTGCATAACCTCAATATACTCACATATCTTTAGTTCTCAGAAGTATACATGGGCTAATAAAGAAAGATAAAACAAATACATTGTATGTGAGTTATATGCTTTGTGATATGAAATGTATTACAGGAATTATGTAATATTTTGTGTATTGTTCAGCTAAATGAGTCATGTGATGGTTAATAATGCTAGTATAAAAATATATGATTATAAAGATTAATGATAAGAGTATTAGTAATAATAAGGATGATATATGTGTATATAAGCATTTTGTTATAGGAAATGTATATGTATCGTTAAGTAGTTATAGTTTATATTATTCGTTTACATGTCTCACTAAGTTTGTGACTTAGCGTGTGACTCACACGTAAGATCCGAGAAGCATCAAAGAGAATATAGGTAGAGGAGACAACATAACATCATCGGAGATCAGATCAGAAGAAATTATCAGTATGTTTCTTTGTTGTAATATATAACGTTGGCATGTACCTAAATGATGAAATAATATAAACTCTGATCAGTTTTTGTAAACTCTTTGATTTGATGTATGTAAATTATTTAGTATGTTTAAATCAAGTCTGAATTTTTCCTCTATTTTATAAAAATAAATTATTTGAAAGGTCGATGTGACATCTAAAACTCGTATTTGGGTCAGATACGGGTTGGGGTGTTACACGTATCCTTTGTCAGATGAATCTCTAATCGCACAGACATCGGCCTTTGGAGTGTCTTTATTTTCCTCATAGAATTCCATCTCTTTTTTGTCCCTCATTAGCTGGATCAAAGTTTTAAATTCGAAACATTCTTGTACATCATTTCCTTCTTCATTGTGATAACAATAATGGTTATCACCCTTGTGTTTTAGTATGCTAAAATATGGCGCGAGAAATCCTGCCCTTACCATTTGCCTCTATACCCAAGATAGATGAGATTTCACCTCAGAAACACTTGTCTTAATCCTCTTGCCTCTCTCCTAGATGATTGTGTTAAACCCATAATCTTGGTGGTTAGGCAAAAGGTTTTGTACTACGTTGGGTGATTATGAGTTGTTGAAATGAATCTAGTTTCTGTTGCGCATATGTTGAATAATTTTCTTGAATGCGAGGCAATTTTCATTAGCTTACCCCGGGACACCACCATGATATTCACAATAGGCATTTTCATCGTACCACTTAGGGTATGAGGGCTTCAGAGGTTCCACTGGATATGGTTACGCCACATGTGTATCAAAAAGTTACTAGTAAAGCTCCTTATACGTCATGGGAATATGATAGAAATGTTCATTTTCTCTTTCTCTCATTGGTTCCCTTGAATCTTGTATAGAAGTACCTGATGGTACAAATGCAGTTGGTTTTGATTTAGAGATCGTAACACTTTTGTTGGTGTTAAAAGTGTTGATGTTGTTGATCTCTCATTCTCTCTTCTTCATGGGAGGTATTCTGCTTGAGTCACCTTCTTCTATCTTTCCTTGTCTTATTGTCGTCTCCACCATTTCTTCGACCATAACTAGATCAGAAAAGTTCTTTGATGTGATTGCAATTAAATGCCCATATAAGGGAGCCTTCAAAGTGTGTATATAGAGCTTCCTTGTTTCTTTCTCATCTAGAGGTGGATGAACTTGCGTGGCTAAATCCCTCAATCGTTATGCATACTGCCTAAAAATATCATTATGCTTCTTCTCCATACTTTGTAGCATGATACGATATGGTCTCATGTCATTTACATGCTTGTATTGGTCCAAGAACGACTTGGTGAGATCTTTCCACGTCCTGATATGTTAACGGTTCAGCTAATTGTACCATCGGATGGTTGAACCTACTAAACTCTCCTAGAAGCAGTAAATCAAGAGCTGGTCATTCCCGACATATTCTGTCATTTTTCGACAGAACATGGTAATGTGAGCTGAGGGGCAACTATTCCCATCGAACTTCTCGAAATCTGGGACTTTAAACTTAGGAGGAACAATCAAATCTGGGACCAAACTTAGTTCCAGAGTGTCAACTCCATAATAACTATCATCTCCTCTAACTGACTTCATTTGATCTTCCAAATCATCCGAGTTATTCTAGGGGTTGGTTACAAAGGCATGTGCTTTTGCAACAGACGAAGCTTGCTCTTTTGCAGCAGATGAAGCTTGTGCTTTTGCAGAAGATGAGTCCCCTTGAAGTTCTGGTAAGATTCTAGGTGAGATAACCAACTGCAGAGTGGGTAGTGCAATCACCCCTTCGGATGCTCCTGCCCTAGGGGAACTTATTTGATTTAGGCCAGACAACTTTGCAACGATGTGATCAACCAGTGACTCTTGGTTCCTAGTGATAGAATCCAAGGAATTTTGATTATTCTGACTTATTTTCTCCTCAAGCTCTTTTTGCAATTTTAGCATCTTTTCCTCAAGCTTAGAGATCTTAGCTTCATTCTTCTTCTTCGTTGAACGAGTATTATGAGGATGAGGCGCGTCCAATGCTTGATGAGGTGTGTCCAGTGTTTTTTCCTTTTCTCGATGAGATATTTTTTAGTTAATTTGAATTTAAAGAAATGAAAATGCAAACAAATATGCAAAAATGCATGATGCATGAAATTTTTGAGGAATTGATCCAAAACGTGTCTGCTATTAGAAATAGTCTTTATTGGGACAAAAATGTTACTTCTAAGAGACCAAAAAATTCAAAGATACATTCTAGCTAGATCTTCTAGACCCCAAACGACATCTAATAAGTTGAGAAGTCTTCTTGCTTCTTCTGTCACTGGCTGAATACCTTGTCGAACCACCTCGGGTTTTCTTGCCAAACAATGCAAGTGGCGTGTCACTTTTTGTACCTGCTCTAAGAAGTCTTGAATGACTGCATCTCTAGCCTCAACCCTTTTCTGAGATTGTTCCCAACGAAAATGCCATTGGAATCCTTCATCAAAAGGAACTATTTGGAGCTCATTTGCCTACTTCTTGAACTTATCCACGATGACCTCCAATTCAACTATAGTTTTTCCATCCTGTTCCTGCTGGTTTTGAATGGATCTTTCCAAATCAATTACATTGGTCTTCAACCGCTTGTTCTGGTGTTGACTTTCTGATAACTATCTTTGGGAAGTCTTTAACTTGGCATCTTGTCATTCAAATTTCCTTTTCAGGCTGTCGTCTTCGTCTTTCCAATACTCGAAAGATCTTTTTAGACTTGTATTTTACTGGATATGCTTTTGATACTCTTTTCTCAAATCTTCCAACTCAAAACAGATTTTCTTCTATTCTTTTTCTAATTTTTATGCTCGATCTTTTTTAGTATCAACATCTAGCTTCCGTTGGAATTTTTCAGCTTCTAACTCCCTTAGTCTTTGTTTCAGTTCCTCTTTTTCAGCTTCAAATTCCTTCTTTTCTATCTCCAGCACAAATGGTACTGGTTTAAGATTCTCTTCAATGGTCTGAGTGTCTTCATGATATGTGTGGGAACAATGCCATTCTTTCTCAGTTTCCTCCATTCCATATAGTCTGGAGTAAGCATGTCTTTAGCAGCCACAACATCTATACATAAAATCTTCTTCAAAGACTCGACTATATCTTTCACCTTTCTCTTGTAATTATCCTCATGATATGTGAATTCGGATCCAGATATCTCGTGTCTAACTAGGACAAACTGGCGTTCCTCATACTACCGAAGTGCTAAAAGCATAGAATAACCAACTCCTCCCCATAGCCCGAGTAACATTACTACACCTGAATCTCCACACCGATATAGAATGTCACTATGAGTTAGCCAAGGGGCTCTCCGTACAATGTCTTTGTCCTGGAGATGCATGAATATCTTCACCCACATTTCCTTTGGAATGCCTTCTCACCATTTTTGTGTAAGGAGTTCGTCCAATGGTGAATATGTCGTATTGAACCGGCGGTAAGAAATCCCACCAGTTTCCCAAAAATAACTATTGATCCAAACTTGGAGTAGTTGTGTGCATCCTATAAAATCTCTTCCACCAGTCCTTCTATAATGGTTTAGTGAGCGGAAAGTTTCAACTAGGATTGCTGGTACAGGATTCACTCGCTTTGGCAATTGTTCGAATAATTCCACCACAATTGCCTAATGTATCCCAAAGTTTTTTAAAAGTTAACCAAGCTATAAATACCGAGTGCAAAAAGATCAATCACCTTCCATTCGTCAGGACGATTCTTCATTAATTGCTTGATGTGAGTCCAAGCAATTCCTTTCAATTTGCCTTTTTGTTGAATTCGGTCAGTTACCCACTTTTCGTCGACCCCTACAACCTTTGCCAACCCATTCTTAAAAGGTTGACTCTTGATATATTTGATGAATACTCTATCTACTCTAATTCCTTCACAGTGTAACAGAGTAGTATACTCCTCATTTGTGGGCACCATGTCTTCTTGGTTGAAGGTGAAGCAGCTATACCCCGGATTCCAAAATTGCACCAGGGCTCAAATTAAAGGTTTGTCTATCTTGACGTGGAGCAGGTGTGCGATATCACCGTATCACTAGCAAAACTTCTATTTTCTGTCATTTTTCCAACTGTCCCAAATGTTCCGCAACTCTTATGTATCATTCTGTTTAAGGCTCACGGAAGCGTAGCCAGCCAGATCTGACACTTGCAGACTGTCCCCTTCTTCCTTTTGAGTCTTTTCTGACCATAGTCGTACTTATGCATTCTTGACCTCTTGCTTTGTAACCGCTTTGTCCATTAATGCCAACTATTCAGGTTTAAAGGAACAATTTTGTAGATCAACACCTCTTTAAATGATGCAAATGATAAAGATGGAAATAAAACAAAAAAATGAAAGGAAACAAGTTAGTAAAAATAGTAATAATAATCAAAATAGTAATAAAATAAAAAATTCCCACCCCACATGCTTTTATTCCTATGATCTCTATCTCGCATGTTATTTTCTTGAATAAATCATAATCACATATATTTTTAATTCACATGCTTTGAACAGAAAATAAAACAGGAAATAAATCAAAACATCTTAGGCTTTGAAATAGAGTTTTGGGGTGGGCTCTAATTCCTTGCAGCATCCCATTTTTTGTTCTAAAAGAGGTACCCGAGTTATTCTTGCTGGTGTGTCTCCTTAGGCCTGCCAGACCCTCAATCCTAAGCCCCATCATAGGCTCATGTGGACTGAGTTAAACTCGAGATGATACATTCCCTTATGTCTGTACTAAGAATATATTCACATGAAGACATAAGGTATATGAATCACGAAGGTTACTTGCTAGGCCTATACGGGAATAAATTCCCACGAAGGTGTTGCTTTCACCCCCACTTAAAAAGGGTTTGGAGCTCGGGAATAGAGCTTGAGATGAATGATTTTTGAAAAAAAAGCTGAAATCATTGAAAAACATCAGTACAACTATTTATTTGAAAAATAATAATCAAAGATAGATTACAAGGATCGAAAAGAAAAATTATAATTCATACTTACAACTTTTGCCTAAGAAGACAATCGAAAATCAATTTTTACCCGACTATCTTACCTGTCCCCAGCAGAGTCGCCGAGCTATCGTAACAGTCCTTCGGGTGGGCCTAGAATCAGGTTCCAACTTAAATTTAATGTGTTAGAGCCGCCACCGATCATTTGAAACTAGGCTGACCGGACACCTTACCTTACCATTTACCTGATCTGTATTTTACCAGAAATTAATCAAACTCGGGAGTCGATTACAATCAAGGAAGGATTAATACCCTTTACTGCCCTTTCGGTACCAATTTAATTTTCCGGTTATCTTAATTGCAAAAATTAAAAGTTAAATTAAAATTTAAAAGTTCAATCCGGATTACTTAGCTTCGAAGAATTTTTGAAATTGACCTAAAAATAAATCAAACTAATGTGAAATAATAAAATAAAAATAAAATAAATAAAAAAAATTAAAAGAACCAAATTAAAAAGAATTAAAAATCAAGGATCAAATTGAAATTAATTAAAAGTTGCAAGAAGAAAATAAGAAGTTAGGGGGTCAAATTGCTAAATATAAGAAATATAAGCAAGGATTAAATTGAATTAATTCAAAATTCAAGGGTGAATTTACAACAGGTGACCAAAATGAATTACGCATCAAAAGTATAGGGACTGTGGAAATAATTTAACTATTTGGTAATTGCAATGAGACCTTCCTTATAAATAGTTCAAAAATCCCAAAAAAAGAATAATTTTAACCCATTTAAAAAAAAAGAAAAACTCTCCCAACCTCTTTCAAACCCTCTCAACCTTTCCCTTAACCGGCCAAAAGCCGGCCGGCCACCGGTGACCACCCGCCACCTTGACTGTCGTTCCGATGACTGAAAAACCAAAAGCCTACCTCAAAAGCTTCATCTCCACACCCCGAACACAAAACCTAAGCCCAAGTACCCGAAATAAGCCCCAAACGGAGTAGATCTAAAAAACATTTCGGCTATACCTTTTTCGGCGAGCTTTCCCAGCAATTATTGCCTTATCCGAGCCTAAATCGACGTTAGCCCCACCTCCTTGGGATTTATTTATGCTATTTCAAATGGTATTTGTTTTTTTTTTGCTGTGTGATTGCTTTCGATTTCTCTTGGCCAAATGTTACTTGGTTGTTTTTGTGGCTACGATTTACTTGATTTCTGCCGTGGTTTTCTCTGTTGTCTCCTTGTCCTGTAATGCTCCATCGATGGCCTTTTATAGCCTCAGGAAATGAGTTGTTCCTTGGATCGGGTGTTGTAATCCCGACTTCGTCGATATTTGGGCGTGTCAATTCTCTCGGGATGTCGTTGTAGTTCGAATTTTGCTCTGATTTGTGGTTTTGCAGTTTCAGGGGCCGAAATTTTCGTCCATCTCTCGAACCCATACGGCGCGTGGCCTCCACGCACGCTATTTGATCTCCCCATGCGACAACCTTGTTTGACGCGAAACCCTAACCCCTATTGGGTCAGGCAGGCAGGCTTGGGCCTCCCACCAGGCTTGCTGGGTCAGGCTTGCTTCGGTTGGGCCCCATTTCTAGACTGAATTTGGACCCTAAAAATGAAAAAAAATAAAAATGAAAAAAAATAAAAATGAAAATAAATAAGAATAATAATAAGCTTAATATATATATTTTAAAAACTATATAATATATTATATTTTCAAAATCATATAGTATGTTTTCAAATATATATATATTACATATGTTTTTTAAAAACTATATATTATAAGTTTTCAAAACTATATATTATAAGTTTTCAAAACTATATAACAATATGTTTTTTAAAAACTATACTATATATTTTCAAAAACTATATATTATATGTTTGACAAAACTATATATTATATATTATCATATATTCTATATATTATAAATATAAAAACAAAAAATCATAAAGTCTAACGAAAATGAATGTCTATATCCTGATGGAAAATTTTCAACACCATCGGCATGTACTTTACATGGCTGCAAGAGTAGAACGTTCAAACAAATTCGATCCTCAGCTCAAGCAATAGACTTTCAGAAGATAAGGTAAACAACTTAATGCGCAATTGTATAGCCGCACATCTAAATAACAGTCCATTATATTAAAAAAACAACTGGCTTCTCACCTTTATTGTTTACACAAATTTCAGGTTACAGGAGCTACTGAAGTCCGAGGATCATGAAGAAGGTCGTGTACCTCGAACAGTAGAATGTGAATTGACCGAAGATCTTGTTGATGTGTGCATCCCTGGAGATGTGGTAACAGTCACTGGAATTATAAGAGTTATCAACAATTACATGGATATTGGAGGAGGTACATAAATAAATTCCCCTATCACTAGTTTATCATGGAATTTGAAATAGCTTTACAAACAATATCTCATTGGAAGAGGCAATACTAATAATGTACCTTCTAGTTATTGCCATTGTATATAAACTTGGAATTTTACGAATGTTGAGATTGTGATTTGAGAACATAAAGGGACATCAGTACATTGGGATGGAATGAATCATAGACTTGCTTACACCTACCAGTTTTCCGCAAGTAATATAGTTTGGGAAAAAAACTTTGATTCTTTTCAGGAAAATTCAAAGGCAGAAATCAAGGATTTTACTATCTGTACATAGAAGCAGTTTTTGTGAAAAATTCCAAGTTGCTATCTATGACTGAAGATTTGGAAGATTCAAACAGTGATGCTAGGCCAACAGAGCTAGTAGATTTGTTCTCTTTCTCTCCAATGGATTTGGAATTTATTGTGAAGTTTCGAGAAGAGCATGGTTCAGATGTCTTTCGCCAAATACTTCAATCCAGGGTTTCAAATTGCGGTCGCTGTCGCGTTTTCGGTTATTTCGGTTTTAACGTGATTGCGGCCGTCGCGGGCGCTATTGCAGATGCAACGGGTAACTCGGACGGCGGCAAAATCGCTATATCGCGGACGAAATCATGGTCGCGGAACGTTTTTTTGAAACCCTACTTCAATCCATATGTCCATCCATCTATGGACATGAGCATGTTAAAGGTAAACCTTGAATTTGAACGAGGGAACTTAGTCGAAGTTGTCATCTAAAATGGTAAAAAAATTGGCTAATCCATTATGTACTGTTGTTATTTTGTGGCACCTGCATCCCCCCCACTAAAAGACTACCATGCCACCAACCCATTGTATATAATTGTATCTGTAAATTTGCTTTATTTATACCCCATGCCAACTACCAAGTATCACAATTAGTGTGACACATGGACAGACATGGTCAAATATTTCTCAATTAATTATGTGATCTTGTATTTATGTGAATATATTGACTTTATCAACAGCTGGAATAACTTTGCAT
Organism: Hibiscus syriacus; assembly: GCF_006381635.1. NCBI lineage: Eukaryota > Viridiplantae > Streptophyta > Magnoliopsida > Malvales > Malvaceae > Hibiscus > Hibiscus syriacus. Next base: position 4,981,002 of record NW_024062800.1, on the reverse strand, counting down.
TGTTTGGTGGTGTATGGAAACATTCAATGGATCGGAATAAGGTTCCAGTCCGAGGAGACATCCATGTCATTGTTGTCGGTATGCTTATTTTTATCTGCTTCTTTTATAGTCAGATTATCATCCAGTAATCAGCCGGATCATCCTTTTAAATTTCTGCAGATAAACACGATATGTTGATTCTTAACAATTACTACTATTTTACCAGGCGATCCAGGTCTGAGGAAGAGTCAATTATTGCAAGCAGCAGCAGCTGCTGTTTCCCCACGCGGAATATATGTTAGTGGCAATGCAACTACCAATGCTGGTCTAACTGTATCTGTAGTGAAGGACACTATAACAAGTGACTAAGCTTTCGAGGCAGGTAGTTGACTCTTTCTCTCCTTTGAAAGCTGATACATGCTATTTTGTTCTCTTCGATGTATCAACCTAGTTGTTTGATGGGTATGCACTAGCTCAATTCAAATGTATTTTCCACCTATGAACCAGACAAATATTGGACTGATCTACATCAGATTTACAGTGGAAAGATAAGATTTTATATTTATTCTTGTAACAAACACATTTGCTGCAAAAACCATGATACTTGCAGATGGTGGACTATGCTGCATAGATGAGTTTGATAAAATGTCTGCTGAACATCAGGTCCCTCTTGACTACTTTATTTTTCATTTTACCTCTAAGTATCCATGCTTTGCCTACATCACAATCGCACCAGGCTTTACTGGAAGCAATGGAACAACAGTGCGTTTCTGTTGCAAAAGCTGGACTGGTAGCAAGTTTATCTGCTAGAACATCTATCTTAGCAGCAGCAAATCCTGTTGGTGGTCACTATAAGTAATACTTTGTGAATTCTATTATTGTGTTTTCCCTTTATTTTTACACTCTGATAGTTTTTCTTGGGATGGCCAAAATCTACTTATCAGCTATATTCTTCATCAAGAGTCAGCTTTCTTTACATAGTCTATTCTGTAGACTAGTACAGTCTATTCTGTAGACTAGTACATTTTCTGTTCGTTTTACTTTGTGCTGTTGTTCTCAAGTGATTTCACTGGTATTATCTGTTGATAATTAATGAAACCAATATCCAACTGCAGCCGAGCGAAAACAGTCAATGAAAATTTGAAAATGAGTGCAGCTTTGCTCTCTAGATTTGATTTGGTTTTCATATTGCTTGATAAACCTGATGAGCTGCTGGACAAGCGACTTTCGGAGCACATAATGTCGGTAAGTAATCTAGGCTGGACCCTTTATATTGTTGAATTCCTGTGAGTAAATTTATATATATATCCTTCAACTTTTGTACCTCGTAACAACAAATAGCTTATTAGCAACATTGTATATAGGTTTATAAGCCTGAGCCAAGATTTTATAAAGAAAAATGTCATTTACCCTTGTATCTATGTTGCAGCTTCATGCCGGATATGGAGAAAGATCACCAGCAGTGAAAAAGCCACGTATAGCTAAAGGTTTCTTTCTTCTTTTTTTTCTATCATCGTTATGAAAAAAAGTGTTGCTTATGCATGCTAGTCGTCCAGTTTAGAAAGAGAATCTAACAAGAAACGCTTTTTGTTTTATAAATGTAGCATCAAAAATCGTTGAAACAATAAGTATGAGCGTGAAAGAATGTTCTTTAGTTTCTAGGCTGAGACTTGACCCTAAAAAGGATGCTGATTTTGTCCCATTGCCTGGTGCACTTATTCGGAAATATATTGCTTATGTAGGAACTTATGTATTCCCCAGGTGATTGGAAGAGATCTCCGCCTTCAACATTCATTTGCCCGCCTTAGCAGTTTTTGTTCTTTTATCATTATCTCTTTGCTTTTATGGCAATCAGAATGTCAAAACCAGCTGCGGAAATCCTGCAAAAATTCTACTTACAACTTAGAGACCGTAGTACATCTGGTGATGGTACACCTATAACAGCGAGACAATTGGAGAGTCTGGTGAGACTGGCACAAGCTCGAGCACGAGTGGAGTTGAGGGAAGAAACAACAGCTCAAGATGCTAAGGTAAGAGGCTTAGTTTTCCTTGGTTTCTAGGTTAGGCAGGTAGAGAGGATAACTTGATAATGGCCACTCGGCTATTATCGTCTAAATGAATAACTTACATTGATTTAACTTTTATCCTGCTTGAGAGTGTTAGATGAGTATATGTTCAACATGGGTATTAGGATTTGGAGGTTTATATCTGCATACCGATTAAATCATAATTTCCATCTTTGTACTATAATCAATTTGAGGATTTAGCTTATAATTTGATTTTACTACTGTTATTAATGTTTTGTTTTAATCCAATTCACTAAGATCATTAAAAAAATGTTGATGTGGGTTATGTTAATTTTGCAGGATGCAGTTGAAATAATGAAAGAATTGCTGTACGATAAGTATGTTGATGAGCATGGATTTGTGGATTTTCGGAGTGGGGGAATGAGTCAACAAAAAGAAGCGAAGCGGTTTCTAAGTGCTCTGGACAAGCAATCAGAGTTGCAGCAGAAAGATTGCTTCTCCATATCTGTACAAACTTAATCTTCTCAAAGTTGGTCTACCAAGTAACTATATTCTCTTTAAAGGAAATCACTGGTATCCATTTAAATTTTTATTCCAGGAAATCTACAGTTTGGCAGATAGAATAGGCATAAAAGTTCCTGATGTTGACACATTTGTGGATAACTTAAACAGTGTAGGCTATCTTCTTAAGAAGGGGCCAAAGACATATCAGGTATATGATATCTTCTTCATAATTGGAATGGTACTATACTAGTAAAATCTTGAATAGAATGTGAAATACAACTGAATAAGGGCTTGTTTACTTGTAGAATTTACAGTAGGGTATGGTAAAAGTGTAAAAAAAAGGAAGACGTGTGATGTTTTGTCATAACCATTTTTTTGGAAAAATAATTAAATATTATTTTAAAAACGGTTATGACTTTAATTTTGAAAAATTGATGATTTGGAATTGATTTGAATAAAATGAAAAATGAGTCGTCATTGACCTTTAAGTTAGGTAGGCCGAATACCTAAAAACTTCTTTTAAAACAATTTTAAGGAAAAATCGTTTTTAAGACAAAAGCTGGTATTATACCAACAATCTAATTTAATGGGTTTGGGAGTCGGTTACGCGCGAGGAAGAATTAGCACCCCACAACGCCCAATATTGGTATTGTGTCGCTTACACTTAGTCGTAAATGGTGGAAATCATGAATTGAATATAAAGTTAAAATATGATCTATTTATTGAGATGCTTCGAATCATTTATTGTTTGGAGAAATTCTTTAACTCGAAAAGAAACCTCGAAATTAGCAATCCTCCGTAGGAAAAACTATATCGTCTATTTCTTATCAGTAAAAGAATATTTCCTCAATGATTTAAAAAACGCGAATCGAATATAAATGGAAAATCGATGTTTTGGCATAAAATAAATCGTCATTTAGCAACATGCATTGCATTGTTCAACTTAAAATAAAAAGAATTAATTAACAAAATAAAATCAATTTTATTTGAAGTTCACATTTTGTTTGAATGTCGTATCGAATTACACCACTTCGATCAAGTGATGCTTTCCACACCCATTCTACAAATCGTTGTTCTTGGAAAACATTCGATTAAAATTTAGTTAATAAATAAGTATTTATAATAACTAACAAATATATACATAAATATGTAAGGTTAAAGATTAACATCAGATATACTCATGCATACATATTAGGGACACAAGTGATCATTTACAAACATGATGAATTAGAATACAAATAAAAAAATCCAATCATATATATATATATTAAATAAGGACTAAATAGCAAGAACAACAAATTTTAGAGGTATAATAATAAACATATAACAAGTCATGGCTAATATACAAACACCATATAACATGAGCATTAAAACAAAATAAAATTAAATTACATACCCTATTATGTAATAATTACAAGACCAAAACTTAATATTGTCAAAACATAGGGATTAAACTGGAAATAAAATCAAAGTCAACACAAAGTCAAACTTAGTGACTAAAACAAAAGAAACAGAAAGTAAAATGCCAAAATTACAAAAAATAAAACATAAAATATAACATGTTAGTGATTAAATTGAAAATAATAAAACTAAAGTGCTAAAAATAAAATAAATAAAACATAAGGATTCAGAGACTAAAATATAAAACACGCCTAACATATAGGGACTAAACAACAATTAAACCAAAAATATATGGCATGCATAAGAAATGGGTAAACTATAAAAACGGTCCCTTCAGTTGACCATTTTGCAAAACAAGCCAAACTTATGGGACCTAAGTGCAATTTCTCCTAAAGTTTTCTATAAATATCAATTTTTTTTTCATTTTTTCTTAAAATAGATTTTAGAGAGAGAGGGTCTCCACTCTCTCTAGAAAACCAGTGATCGCCGATAACTTACCACCCGTCGACCATCGCGTCGTCGCCTTTGACGGTGGCTGTTAGCCACCAAATTTAACCCGAAGATCCATATCAGCCTCCCCGTCTTGGATCCAGGGGCTGTTTTGCGAGAAGAGGTGCCGTTTGTCGTGAAATAGCCAAAGACCGTTTGATTTTTCTATCTCTGATCTACCGTCGTCCGTCGTTGGATCGCCACCATTTTCAGATATGTTATTATACATCGTCTTCTCTTCCTTCTCAACGGTTGAATTCACAAACTAAGCCTTCCAACACTGTGAACGTCGTTGATCGAATGGGTAAAAATCTCTTCTCTCTTGTTTTTTTCTTTGTTTCGAAATAAGGAAAAAATTAAAAGAAATTG